>NC_134114.1:33125000-38125000 GCF_040939455.1 Microcebus murinus | reverse complement strand
AAGAGAGAACTCATTCATATGACTTAAAATATCAAATTTCTCATTTATTTGTACCATATATTCTAGCTGGTACCCATATTTTGTGCTATGAGGGAATTTTTTCTTGCTTTGAATTTCTTGCCAGTTACTGGGCTTCCTCACCTGATTTTTATCCATATGTAAGTTTAAATTTTTGGCTTGAGTTTTCTAACGTGTCCCAATTAGTAAAGTTAGGAGGTCAGGGAGATGGCCTATTACTACTATGAATTATCTATTCAAGAAAAATTGTTCAATGATACTCAATAAAGCCTGGTAAGGGAGACTATTCAGGATCATCACCATGGTTATAGGGACCACTGCAATGGGGTCTTGCACTGGGAGAGAGAGATTGGTCTCAATTTCAAATCCAGCTTGGGCAAATGTGAATTTGTAGCCAAGTAGCACCATGGGGGCCAGTGGAAGGAAAATTACTAAGAGGAAAAGGGTAAGGGGAGTTCTGGCTAAAATGACCTAACAGGATTCTTGCTGAGGACAGGCCCGGGGAGATCAGACATCACCTGGGGGATGTTGGAGGATGAGGAACCCAATCAGATATCAATAGTTATCGGATATGGGAAGGTTCTCACTAAACTACTTAGCAGGGCTCTTTGCTAAAACTGAATTATACAAGCAAGTGCACAGATGGACCTAGGAGTAGGTTCAGAAGGCTGACTGAAGTTTAGCCAAGCAATATATCTTTGTTCTACTTCAGCCTCTGAAAGGTGCTGTGGTGGGTGTTAGTGGGGATTTGGTGAGGTATAGGGTGAATGAATTAGGAAGGAAGGAGTTTTTCTTTACATCTGTAAAGAAAAACTTAGTGATTCATTATAGACTCAAGACTAAGGCCATGGAGAATACAGTGCTCTGGTCTTCTCTCTGGGAAGCCATAAATTTCAACTGAGGGTAAAACCAAGGAAAGCTGTTGAGATAACGAGATTACTCAACAATTTTTTTGTCTAACCTACTGAATTTGAGGCATTGAAGTGGAGACAAAGGGTGTAGGTGTTGTGTATACCATAATCATCCAACTGAGCTGCAAAAAAAGTGGTGAAAGTAAATCCAATTAGTTGAGAAGGTAGGATTTTTGTTGTTATAATCAGTAATGTTTATTATTAAGATTTGTTCTATAAAATCTGTATTCAGTCAAAAGGCCACTCAAGGATCCAGAAGGCCACATGTGGGCCCAAGGCCACAGGTTCTCCACCCCTGCTTGGTTTATAATTGTATGAACTAATTTTTGAGAAAGGATTTTTATAACCTTCCTTGCATAATTTTGAGCACCCTCAATTTGTTTGTAAACACATTTCTATCACCTGTTTCTTAATGCAAGTCATGGCATAAGTTTTTCCCTTTCTAGAGTTTTCATACCTTGGCTGTCTCTCAAAGCTTGAGGTAAGCAACTTTTGGATGCAGTGCCTCTGATGAGGACTTGTCATTTTGCTACACCATTATGCTCTATATTTTCGAAGCCTTTTAAAATAGCTGAATGTTTTAAATAAGTGAATGAGTTGCTGTTGTTTGGACTTGCATCTCCTTCCTCCTCCATGTTTAAGTACTGATTGAATCTTGGTGCAAAACATGCAGACCTTTTTTATGTACTATACTAGACAGACTGCTTGTAAGAAATGTAGGCAGGTAAAAGGATTAGTTTTAATTATGTTCAGAGCTAGTGTGATCATGAAGTAGGGTTGACCCCTCCCATTCAGGTACTTTCCTGTAACACTGGCCTTAAGACATTTACCTGAAAGGTGTGTTAAAAGAGCAGTCATTTAAAGTTCTTTCCTTGGCATTCATGAGATGTTTCTCATTACCTGGAGAACAGGTAATGAGGCAAGTTTGTGCTGCTTTTTTACAATGAATTGCCTGCTAACATTTTTGTTCTTGCTGCCGAAAGATGTTCAAAGAATTTGGATTCTGCTACTACACTTCAGTCTAATGTATAAGTAAAAAATATAATAGTAGAAAACAAATATCACCAATATTAAATAAATTACAAATCTTACAAATCATGAAGAGCTAAAGTGAACATACCTGTTTCCCATAAATATTAGCCCATGTCCTGGAACAGGTGTTTTTACTGCTCAAAAATCAATTTGTGGCCGGGCGTGGTGGCTCACGCCTGTAATCCTAGCACTTTGGGAGGCCGAGGCGGGCGGATTGCTCAAGGTCAGGAGTTCGAAACCAGCCTGAGCGAGACCCCGTCTCTACCAAAAAATAGAAATAAATTAATTGACCAACTAAAAATATATATACAAAAAATTAGCCGGGCATGGTGGCGCATGCCTGTAGTCCCAGCTACTTGGGAGGCTGAGGCAGTAGGATCGCTGAGCCCCGGAGATTGAGGTTGCTGTGAGCCAGGCTGACGCCACGGCACTCACTGTAGCCTGGGCAACAAAGTGAGACTCTGATCCTCCTGCCTCAGTCTCCCAACTAGCTGGGACTACAGGCACCTTCCATGATGCCTGGCTAATTTTTCTATTTTTGATAGAGATAGGGTCTTTCTCTTGCTCAGGCTGGTCTCAAATTCCTGAGTTCTAGCACTCCTTCTACCTCAGCCTTCCAGAGTGCTAGGATTATAGGCGTGAGCTACCACGCCCGGCCTAGAAATTTTAAAAATTTTATAAAGTAAGCTCAAAGTAGCATGGTATAATATTAATAATAATAATACTTACCACTTACTTATTTCTTTATTACCAAGGGACTATTCTAAGCATTTTCATTACAACTAACTTAATCCTGATAATAACTGTTAGTCTCATTATTGGGAAAAGAAAATAGGCTCAAAGAACTTAAGTGATTTGTCAGAAGTGGCTCAGCTTGTAGGTGATGAAGTAGGAACCAAACTCAGAAATTTGGATCCAGAGTTTGAGTTCTCAGCTTCTAAATAGTGGAAAAGCTGTGGTCCACAGTCCCCTGTCTGCCTCCAAGCAAACCTGTGATCTGTTTGATGAATACACTTCAGTATCTTTGGGCCTTGGTGTGTGCTTCTATAGCGAGAACCTTGAATTCCATAAAACATACTCCTTAAGGTCTTTTATAGCTCTAAAAATCTAAATTCTATATAGTTTAAAATCAACCATGTATTAGCTACTAGTTGGAGACAAAATACATTTTGGGATGGTCATACAGTGACATTCTATGCTGACGTTAAAAAGAATCTGGTGGACCTCTGTGTTGTGACACGGACTGTCTATGATAAATCAGAAATAATAAGCTAGTCGTATAACTGTGCATGCTATGATCTCATTTTTGTATACAAAAGAAAAGAGAAAGATGTATATACACTACTATATGTGTAGAACAGTTGAAGAATCAAGCACTAATCATCTCTAGAAGGTTAGAGTATAGGGGGCTTTTCGTTTTTCTGTATACATTTCTGATTTATTGAGTTATTCATTACAAGTATTACTTTAGACATCAGAAAAAAATCAAATTAAGTATGTGACCTCATATGTCTTTATAACTGGACTAGATATAACAGAAAGAAGGTCTCTTGAAATATCAGAGGTTGGACTAACTTGCAAATTAATAGAAATAGCAAATTATTTCCTTCTCTAGCCTGTGAATTGACTATGTGGCCTTCAGTTGTTTTTGTAGCTATTTAAACCATCACGGTGTTTTGTAATGTTTTAAAATTTTCATGTTAGTTTTTTGCAGGGTTCCTAAAGAATAAAGAATGAATAAAGATTGGATTCATTGTATTTCATATTTTCATTGATTGTCTGAATATAGGAGGTTAATTAATTTTCTCTTTGTTGACAATGGCCCTATCTTGAGCATTGCTGCCCAAGTATATATTAACCACAGGTTGCTTAATTTTTAAGAGGAGCATCCAAATTATGAGAGTGGGGCTTATTATAAGGAAAGTATAGCTCTGACTCAGGGTTTCAGAAGCTTTCAAGAAGATTTATCTTTTTTTCCCTTATATAAATCAAATATAGTGGGCAATTAATATTTTTCATTTTTTAAAAACAATTTTTATTTCAGGAAATTATGGGGATACAAACATTTTGGTTACGTGTTATTACTTTGCCATATCCCAGCCATGATTTGAGACGTGCCCTTCCCCCCACTACAACACTAACCTTGTCCATTAGTTGTGAGTTTACCCACCCCCAACCCCCAAAGAATATTACTACCGTGTGAGCACCTTAGTGTTGATCAGTTAGTGCCAATTTGATGGCGAGTACATGTGGTGCTTATTCTTCCATTCTTGTGATACCTCACTTCGGAGGATGGGCTCAAGCTCTATCCAGGAAAATATAAGAGGTGCTAGATCATCATGGTTTCTTATAATTGAGTAGTATGCCATTGTATGCATATACCATATTTTATTAATCTATTCATGGATTGATGGGCACTTGGGTTGTTTCCACATCCTTGCTATAGTGAATTGTGCTGCCATAAACATTCAAGTGCAGATGTCTTTATTATAGAATGACTTTTGTTCCTTTGGGTAGATGTCTAATAGTGGTATTGCTGGATCAAATGATAGTTCTACTTGTAGTCTTTGACGTGTCTCCAAATTCTTTTCCACAGAGGTTGCACTAATTTGCAGTTCCACCAGCAGTGTAGGAGTGTTCCTACATTTTTATTATCAAAGAGCAGTCAGTATGCAAGCATACTGTCTCATTTAATTTTTCGTTTCTTTTAAAAATATATTCTAAAACGAACTCTTCTGCATTTTTGTTATTCTTACGAGATGTTTTTCAAAGTCTAAGACAGGGAATATGTCTTTCAGATCTTTCTGGAACACTCGAGTGCATTACCAATTAGAATATAAGTAGTCAATAGAGAATCTACCTCAAAAAATGAGGCTAAAACCTTCATAGTTTCCATTAATCTCATCTTGATTCTGGGCTATTTTTAACTGATCTATTCAATTTGCTTGAGACAAATCATGATTGATTTTGTCCATTATTTTTATACCTTTTATAAACATAAATGTGCTGGGTATGATCATGCAGATTTAAATAAAGAATGCTTTAGAGCTAAACCATAATGAAATAGGGGAGACAGACGTTCAGTACATATTTTGTCTCTAATGTAATGTAGTAAGTATGTAGTACATAAGCAACATAAACTATGTACTATGAGAGCCAGAGTATAGTGTGACCCTGAATTAGGGTTAAGCAGTTAGGGACCCTGGGCCTTGAGAAAGGAGAATGATAATTTCCCCATGGGCAAAAGGAATATAGATTTACTTTCTGAGTAAATAAACATCCTGAGTGTCTCAAGGGATGTCTTCATGTCATTTCCGTCTACTAGTAGAGAAAGACTAGGACACTCTACTTTTGTGGGACACCTCATTGTGCAGGCCAGCCCTTTGGAATTCCAAGTAGCATGACTTTAGGTCCTTTGGGAAGTTGGTAAATCTAAAGGTAACACTCTCCTATGGTGTGAGTTAGATCAAAGGTGATTCATTTTTGTGTTTATGGTGTATCAGGTGTGCTCAAGTAGATTCTTTCTAAGCTTTGACCTTTCAGACAGATTTTATATAAAAGTATTTAAAAGTACAAAACTTTGTAAAGTCATTCTACCATTTCTGATACCTCCCACTTCTCTTCACTTTACCACAAAGGTATATATTTTTTGTTACCAGGTCAAAGATTTTTATTAGAGTAAGTTAGACTTTTCATATTAGGTGGCTGGAAAGTACATCCAGCTGAAAACTATCAACCATTTAGACTACATGCTTCATTTGAATTATGTTTCTGGATACAAGTCAAGTATGACAACTGTGAGTTTCATAACTTTTTCTAACTTGATTCAAAAATGTTTTGGGGCCAAAAATACTTCTGAGGTCTTTTCTGTCCTTTCCTGGTGAGGCCCGATGAAGGTTATCAGGGTTTAAGACTATGTTACTGGATCTCATATAAATGAAGGAGAGTGAGGAGCCCTGAGTTTTATGCTTGCATCATTTCTTATCCTTGCCTGTGTTCTCCCAGTGATGAACTCTCTCTTCTTGTTCATGATGAGTTCTCATTGGGTTCATGCTTCTGACAAGGAGAATCTAATAATTTATGGCATGTATTTTGTCTGCTTTAGAAATGCTTAGGCACTTTCATTGGAATTACAGTTTTTAGATAATGTAGAGTAAGTTATGAAGGGGAAAAATGTCAAAGAGGCTGGGTGGACAAAGAGGGATTATAGAAAATAATAGTCAGTTGGATTTTATAGTGTTCACTACCATAGTCTCCCTAGGGACACCCAAATCCAACAAAACTTTCTAATTTGGGATCTTTTTATTTATGGCTATTATCAGGCTAAAATTCAACCATGGTTAGTTATTAAGGTAAATTAATTTTATAAATGTAAATTTGAACAATTTATAGTAGAGCCACATGAGCTACTTCAGTGTATCAACAAATATTGATTGAGTACCTATGATGTGCTAGATAGAGTACTTATGTTGAAATAGTTACACTTCTGGCAAAAAATGATGAAGGTTTTATTGTAAACAGTAGGAATAGATTAGAATATATGCATTGAGGAAATACTTAAGAGGTAATGTCAACATGATTAGGAGACTTGAATGAATTATGGACAGTGTGAGAGAAATGACTGTGGGTATTAAGAAGCTTCTAGATTTGAATGATGGATTGGATGATGATGCCATTTACTAAAATAGAAAATATAGGGAGAAAACAAGTATTTGTTGTGGGTGGTAAGACTGATAGTGATTTTGTTTTTTTTTATTCATTTGAGAGTATCTAAGGGATATCTAGATATAGATGTCTAACAGGAAGTTTAAAAATATTAGTTGGGTTCTCCAGAGAGAGAGAGATTGAAGCCAGACATGAAATTTAGAAATCATCAATATAGTTGAAGCCATAGGAATGTGATGAAACACATCAAATGAAAAGAGTATCACTGGACCTAAATAAGTACTCCAGATTTCTGTCTCCACTACTACATTAAGACTGTGTTTGTGTAGATCACCAACATTTTCCATATTCCCAGATAAAATACTTATCTGTGTTTTGATCTTATCTAACTACTCAGAAGAATTCATCTTAGTTGGTTATCTTCTCTCTCTTGAACACTTAACTTTCCTTGACTTCCATGACACTATGTTTTCTGATTTTTCCTCACCAGACTGACTGGTTTCTCCTCTTGTGCCTGACTTGTAAAAGGTTGGAAAACTTTAGAGCTTTGCCTAGGCCTTCCCCTCTTTGCCATTAGTCATTAGCATGACTTCAGCAGTATAATTCCAGAAGAGTTCAAAATGTGGCTGGAGTCAGGTAAAAGTATAAGATATGGCAAATCCGATAGGATGTACGATAAAAGGATATATATTCCTTCCATTCAAGAAAAATATGGATAGCACATAGAATTCCATCCACCTCCATTTGCTGATAAAAGGTTAAGAAATAATTCAATATGGTTGAGAAGGATCTATGAAAATCCTTTAATAAACTATTTACTTTTATAAGTTTAAAAATATTTATTGGATATGTACTTTGTGCCAGACCATGTTCTAGTGGCTGGGGGTGCCCCAGTAAAAACAGTTGCAAAAATTCCTGCCATCAAGAGACTTATATTCTAGTGAGGGGATATAGAAAATAAACAAATGAATAAATTATTGAGGAGAGAAGATGAGCTGTGGAAAAACACAGAGCATGTAAGAGGGATAGAGAATGTTGTTAGGGAGTAAGGTTGCAATTTTTAATAGAGTGATCAGGGCAGGTGTCATTGAAAAGGTGATGTGTGAGTAAAGACCCAAACAAGAGAAAGGAGTGACTGTGAGTCATGTGTATATCTAGGCCAAGAGATTTCTAGATAGAATGAATGGCCAGTCTCTGAAGTTGGACTGTACCTAGCATGGTGTGGGAACTGCAAGGAGGCCAGTTTGCTTGGGGCCACTGAGGGAGGGAAGAAATAGTAGTAGATGTTGTCATAGAAATAATTGGGGACAGGGGAGAAAGGAGGTAGTGGTAGATTTCATAGGACCTTGTGGTCCATTATAAGGGCTTTGATTTTTATCCTGAGTAAGATGGGGAGCCTTTGGTGGGTTTTAAGAAATGTGATCTGACGTATTTTAACAGGATCACTCTGGTTGTCGTGTTGTATATATATTATAGGGAGGCTAAAGTGAAAACAGGGAGCCTATTGTGAGGTTTTTACAAGAATCAAGGCACCAGATGATGGTGGCTTAGACTGGGGTGCTAAGGGTAGGGGTGGTGAGAAGTAGTTGGATTCTGGAATGTATTTTGAAGCTATTGCTGACAGGATTTCCTGATTGATTGGATGTGTGGTTTGAGAGAAATAGAGGTGCCAAGGATCACTGTAGAGTTTTTGGCCTGAGCACCTGAAAAAATGGAGTTGCTGTTAACTGAGAGGAAGAAAGTTTCAGGAGGAATAGGTTTGGAATGAATTATGAGGGTTTTTTTCCCCCTCCCATCTTTTTTTTTTTTTTTTTTGGTAAAATACATATAATATAAAATTTACCATCTCACTCATTTTTAAATGTATAGTTCACTGATATTAAATACATTTATAATGTTGTACAACCATTACCACCATCCATCTCCATAACTCTTCTTATCTTGTCAAACTGAAATTATATACCCATTAAACAATAACTCTCCATATTCCACTCTTCTAGCTTCTGGTAACCACCATTCCACTTTCTGTCTCTATGACTTTGACTATTCTATCTCATGTAAGTGGAATCAAAGGTTGTTTGTCCTTTTGTGACTGGCTTATTTCAATTAGCATTTTCACAGGGTTGATCCGTGTTGTAACATACGTCAGAATGTCCTTCCTTTTTATAAGGATAAATAATATTACATTGTATGTATATACCGCATTTTGCTTATCTGTTCATCCATTGTTGGACATGGGATTATTTCCATGCTTTAGCTGTTGTGAATAATGCTGCTGTGAACATGGGTGTACAAATGTCTCTTTGAGACCCTGCTTTCAATTCTTTTGGGTATATATCCAGAAGTGGTGTTACTGAATCATATAGTAATTCTATTTTTAATTTTTTAAGGAACTGCCATATTGTTTTTCACAGTGGCCATACCATTTCACGTTCCTACCAATGGTGCACGAGGGTTCCAATTTTTCCACATCCTTGCTAAAGCTTGTTGTTTTCTGTTTTTTGGGGTTTTTTTGTTATGGTTTGAATGGATGTGTCCTCCCTAAAATTCGTATGTTGGAACCTAAATCCCTATGTGGTAGTATTAGGAGGTAGGCCCTTCAAGAGGTGATTGAATCATGAGGGCTCTGGCCTTGTGAATGGAATTAATACCCTTATAAAAGGGCTCCAGGGAACTAGTGAGGCCCTTTTTATTCTTCTGCCATATGTAGATGCAGCAAGAAGCCCCTCACCAGACACTGAATGCTAACACCTTGATCTTAGACTTCCTAGCCATCATAACTGTGGAAAAATAAATTTCTATTCTTTGTAAATTAATCAGTCTTGGGTATTTTGTTATAGCAGCAGGAATAGAGTAAGGCAGCAGCCATCCTAATGGGTATAAGGTGGTATTTCATTATAGTTTTGATTTGCATTTCCCTGATAACTAGTGTTATTGAGCATCTTTTCATGTTCTTATTATTTACCTTTTGTATATTTTCTTTTGTATGTCTATTCAAGTCCTTTGCCTGTTTTTGAATTGAGATTTTTGTTGAGTTTTAGGAGTTCTCTATATATTCTGGATTTTAATATCTTATCAGATATATGATTTGCAAATATTTTTTCCCATTCTGTGGGCTGCTTTTTAAAATTCATATTTTGATGCACCAAATGTTTTAATTTTCATAAAGTCCAATTTGTCCATTTTTTATTTTGTCATCTGGTCTTTGGTGTCATATCCAAGAAATTACTGCCAAATCTAATGTCAGGAAGCTTTTGTCCTATGTTTTCTTCTAAGAATTTTATGGTTTTAGGTCTCACATTTATGTCTTTGATCCATTTTGAGTTAACTTTTGTATATGGTGTTAAGTAAGGGCTCAACTTTATTCTTTTGTATGTGACTATCCTGTTTTCCCAGCACAATCTGTTGAAAATGCTTTCCTTTTCCCATTCAATGGTCTTGGCACCCTTGCCCCAAATCATTTGACTAAATATACGTAAGGGTTTACTTTTGGACTCTCTATTCTGTTCCATTTGTCTATATGTCTGTCTTTATACTCGTATCACACTATTTTTATTACGGTAGCTTATGTTTTAAAATCTAGAGGTGTGAGTCCTCCAGCTTTGTTCTTCGTTTTCTAGATTGTTTTGTCTATCCATGGTCCCTTGAGATATTCCATATGAATTTTAGGCTGAATTTTTCTATTTTCATATAAAACATCATTGGGATTTTGATAGGAATTGAATTGATGTAGACCACTTTGGGTAATGTTGACAGTTTAATAATACTGTCCATTAACAGGGATGTCTTTCCATTTATTTATATTTGCTTTAATTTCTTTTGGCAATGTTTTGTACTTTTTATTGTATAAGACTTTCACCTCTAGGCAGGTGCAGTGGTTCACACCTATATTCCTAGCACTCTGGGAGGCTGAGGTCAAAGGATTGCTTGAGGTCAGGAGTTTGAGACAGCCTGAGCAAGAATGAGACCCCATCTCTACAAAAAATAGAAAAATTAGCTGGGCATGGTGGCATGTGCCTATAATCTCAGGTACTCGTGAGGCTGAGGCAAGAGGTTCATGTGAACCCAAGAGTTTGAAGTTGCAGTGAGCTATGATCATATCATTCCACTCTAGCTAGGGCAACAGAGCAAGACTCTGTCTCAAAAACAAACAAATAAATAAATAATAATAATAAAAGAAAACCTCTGTCTTCTTGGTTAATTAATTCTTAAATATTTTATTTTTTTACATGCTATCGTGAATGGAATTGTTTTCATAATTTCCTCTTCAGATTGTTCATTGTTAGTGTATAGACACAGAACTAATTTTTGTGTGTTGACTTTGCAGATGATATGAACTTCTATGTAGAAAACCCTAAAGATTCCACACAAAAAATGGTTAGCCTGATATGTGAACTTAAGACATAGAGAAGTTTATAATTTATAAGAAATTTAAAAGTAATAGGATTGAAGAGAGAGGTATGGTCTTTATTATTAAATATATATTTGCTTTGGAAGTCCTGTTGGTTCAGAAAATCTCAAGGCAATTTATTATTCTCTACCCCACTGCCCCCACATTATGTGATAGTATTTGTATTTTTTTTTCTTTTTTTGAGACAGAGTCTCACTCTGTTGCCCCGGCTAAAGTGCCGTGGTGTCAGCCTAGCTCACAGCAACCTCAAACTCCTGGGCTCAAGCAATCCTTCTGCCTCAGCCTTCCAAGGAGCTGGGATTGCAGGCATTCGCCACGATGCTCGGCTAAGTTTTTCTGTATATATTTTTAGTTGGGCAATTAATTTCTTTCTATTTTTAGTAGAGATGGGGTCTCACTTTTGCTCAGGCTGGTTTCGATCTGTTGACCTTGAGTGGTCCTCCCGCCTTGGCCTCCCAGACTGCTAGGATTAGAGGTGTGAGCCACCGCACCTGGCCTATGTGATAGTATCTTATTTTAATATATGCAGGATTTGTGAAGGCTGAAATTCTTTGTTTCAGATTTTTACTTAGAAAAGAATTCTTGCAATTTTCTGGTGATGTCTTAGTCCCCTTGCATAGTTCAAGTGAGCCCTGATCCTCTCAAATACACTTTATGTACTCTTTTGGTGATGAATATTTTATCTCTGGCAAACACTGTCTCTAGTTTGTGCATAAGCAATTCCCTTGAGGACCTTTGTATCCAATAGTATTGTAATTATAAAATCAATTTTAATGCTAAAGTCCAAAAGTCATAAGCAATGTCCTTTCTTGCTTATGGAGAGCTTTGGGGAACTACAGAGTCCATTCAGGATAGAGTCATAATTCCTTGTATAGAATATCATAAATTATTTCCACAGATTCACTAAACAAATTAGGCATGTGTTAGAAAACACATGCCTTTTCCTAATCCTTTCCCTCCCACTCCTGTTTCCCCACTATTTTTTCTTTAACATCATAGTTAGCCTTCAGGTTTTATTCTTTTGGGAAAGCGTTGTTTGTTAGCCAGATGCCTTTATTTATTTATTTATTTTCTGCTAACCATAAATGTGATTGCTCTCTATTTCTTTGCATATTCCAGATGAGTAGTTTCTTTGTTGTTGTTGTTTTAACAGTTGCTTCACAATTATGGTGTGA
Source organism: Microcebus murinus (assembly GCF_040939455.1). NCBI lineage: Eukaryota > Metazoa > Chordata > Mammalia > Primates > Cheirogaleidae > Microcebus > Microcebus murinus. Next base: position 38,112,788 of record NC_134114.1, on the reverse strand, counting down.
TTTGCAAATTGGAAAAGGGAGACTTGAAGGATTATACCTTACATAGACAAACATATTGAAAATCAGAGTGGTTTTGTTTAAACAAAAAAAGAAAGGAAAGCTTGCCCAGTCACACATCCTTAAAGAGTTTATATCTCTGTTTCTAGTGACAAACAATAGCTCAGACTATACCCCACTGAGTTTTTGTTTTTAATTAACAAAAGCTAGGTGCTACACATGGCTCCAAGTGTGTTCTGTCCTATTTTCTTTCTATAGTGTATTAAAAGGAAAACAAAAAGTATGCATGTATGAACATAAGAACTGTCAGGCATTTGCCTCCTCTACATACACAGCCAGCCTGCATCATCATCTTTGTGATAATTTATTAGTAGAAGTATGGAAAGGAAGAAGGGAATGTATGTAGGACAGGAGAGTTGAGTATTAAATAATAGTGCACAAGTGGGACGTTGAAAGACCAGAACATGTTTGCTCAGGAAAATCCAGGCCAGATTTTCTACCAGCTCTCATCCTGCCCTCTGCCTTGATTTCAGCCTGACTCTTGGCCATTCCCAAACCTCCAGCATATTTTGTCAGAATAGGTCTATGGAATTACAAGGTGAACAAATATTGCTCTGTTTTATGTTGTTCAATTATAGTAATAGGTAAGGTGTGCTGTTTGTTGAGCCAGAGGACAAAGTGTGTGGTGGATATTGATTTTGGCTGTCCTGCAAATGTATAGTCTACTTTGAGGGAAAATCCCACAAGAACTTTGAGTCAGGGCTCCCTCCTTCTATTGCTGAAGGTAGGAGGCAGCTATTTCTCAACCACCTGGCAGCCAGGGCCCCAGCATGAGACCAAGTGAGGCTTGGCCTGTTATATGCTCCAGTGTCATTCTTGTGACTGCATTGGAGTTTGGTACACAGCATAAGTGGCAACTCCTAAACTAATGATGGTTACTGTGGCGTTAACCGTGGACTGCCTTGTTTCTTACTGCTCTTTAGCTTTCTCATCAATTCTGTGAATTATCAGTACCTTTCCAATGAATCACTTTTATCTTACTTGCAGTCAGAACCCTGTTTGGTACAAAAGTAAAAGGAGGACACCTCTTTTTAAAAGACACTTGGAATGTTCAAGTATCATATTTTCCTGGTAGTTTGAGAATTCCGGTGGTAGAGTGGGTACTTTAGTTGACCGAAAAAAAAAAAAAAAGACTTGGTAATATTCAGACTTTATTCTAGTAAGACCCTATGTCAGGGGTCTCTCTAACATCTTTATTAATCAGTTATATGTTACTTGTATAATCTACATAATTTGGGTTGTAAGTTCAAGGAACATGATATAAGGCATTTGTTCCTGTTCTAATTTCAGGGAATAAAATAAAGCAAATACTAAAAGCATTTATACTGTAAATTAAGAAGTACACATGCTACTTTTAATCTTGTGAGGCAACAGATGAATTATTTTGGTGTTTCACTTTTGATAAGTGATTTGTGGGTACTGGAAGAAATCAGTTGACATCTCATAGATGACCCCATGTAGATCTGCCTTAATCTCTGTGTTCAGCTTTTGCTCAAGAAGTTTGACACTAGTCGGAAAGTGCCTCTTTAATAAAACACACCTTTAAATAACTCTCTCAGATTCATTCCAGCTTTTAAAGTGAGAAGGTGGCTTGAACTCCCACTGCTGCCAGCTCAGCTGTAGATCTGAAATATCCAGCTGTGCCCTCTCTGCCTCTCTCATCACCAATAACAGACTTTGCAATCAGAATCTGTCTGGCACGTGTGTTGATGTGTGAGGCGAGATAGCATCTAGCTCACTGTATTGGCTCCTCCGCGCTAGACCATAGTAAACATTTGTCTTTGTCAGCAGTTAAAGCAATGTGATTTGAGGATGCACAGGGATTACAGACACTTCCACCCCGTTATGCTTTTTTCTAGGTCTGTATAGAGATTCATATTCAAAGAGAATTGATTTAACTGTTTACATAGACTAGTAGTGCTCAAAAGCTGTTTTTAGGACTTTTCCCCTCTCAGGAGAAGAAAAAAAAAGATTTTCCCACTGTACATCATATTATGACTGCTTTTAATTGGTCTTATTATAGCAAACCAAAAGGACTGCCTCTGTGTCATTAGCCACCATTGGTATTTGGTGTATCATATCAGGTCTTTGACCAAATAAACAATAAAATAAACCGAAACCCTGAATTATCTTCAATTATCTACTGTGAGAAGAATCCTAACTGGTGGTCATAAAAACCAGTTTTCTTTAGGAAAACATTGTTCTAAGTGAAAAATCCCATAATAACACTCATGATGATAATAATACCTATTGATTATTGTGTACTGTGCAGAGCATTTGGTATATAGTACCTCAATTACTACTCCCAGCAATCTTACGAGATGATCCTTATTTTCTAGATTAAGTAACAGCTATTGGTGAAGTAACTTGTCCTGCTCTAGGGCTTTATTTCAGGCACATCTGACTATGCACTTAATGAGAGCCACACACATAATCACTGGGGAGCACATCCGACCACATGGTGGATGCTGTGTCAGACACTCAGCTTCCAAAGTTGAATTAGAAGTAGTGCCTGTGTTCAAGTGCTCCAAGTCCAGTGGGTGAAGGTAGATGGTAAATCAACTTCATGAATGTTATGGCAGTGGAATAGAAAAGGTGCTAAGGGAATTTGGAGGAGGTCATCTAAATCAGACTGAGGAGCACAGAAGTCTTCCTGGAAGAAATGATCATTGAGTTGAATTTTGAAGGATGACTCAGAGCCAGCCAGAGGAAGATAGTGGGGAAAGATGTGTAGGCAGAGGGTTGGCCCCTTTGCTGACATAGAGCAGGAAAGAGAATGGATCAGTACTGCACAGAGGTCCATGTAATTGCCATGAGGGCCATGTATATGATGAGAAAATAATAATTATAATTAATATCAGTTAAATTTTATTTGTCAAATCATGTTTTAGGTGATTTACAGACATTATTTTCTGTAATCTCTCTACCATTGGAGGCCAGAAATGAAGGCAAAAGGCAGGCTATAAAGATCCTTGTCTGCTTAGATAAGGAGTTTGTCCTTTATCCTGACAGCTATGGGTTCCCATGGAAAGATTTTAAATCATGGGAATAACTTGATGCATTTTAGAAAGATCATTGTTAGCATTTTGGAGATTGAATTATAGTTGGGTAAAACCTGAGCTAATGACACCATTTAGGAGAAGAAGTAGTGTAGTTATCCAAGGGACTGTGACTATGTCCTAAACAAAGGCTTTAGGACTACAGAGGACCAGGGAGCAGAGGTGGACTCGGACAGATTTATAGGAAGTGGTGATCCATAGAATAGGTGTACCATCTTTATGGAGCCTAAAGATTAAGTGAAGGAATAGAATAAGATTTCTACCATTACAGACTACAAGAAAAAGATTTTTGGTTTATTTTCTTTTTTGGTTTTTTTTTGGTTCCGACCCTCCCCGTATCCAGTTCCCAAAGCAGAAAGGGTCTACTTTTTAAAGATCTTTCCTAGGCATTTTTTGGTGATACTTAAATCCATTTGAAGGTCACCTATGAAACATAGCTTTCTTTAAATGTTTTCATGCCATAACTCTTCCCAAGTATAGAAAATATAGAAAAATACCCTTGGTAAGGAATGTTAAAAGTGTTTGCATATTTTTGTGCCCTACTTTCTGTTTAGAAATATTCTATTCAGTTAATGACCAAAAGAAGAGGTTTGATACAAAATGTATTAGTTTCTCATTCACTTTCATCTAAATTTGTATTTCTTTTCTCTTTACGAAAAATATAGCATATGGTCTGAAACTGATCTGGGTGAAGTGCTGATTTGGAGATGTTTATGAATGTGGCATATAAAGCTTGGGTCTTATTACAGACAGTCATGTCTGGGGATTTTATTGCTGGTTTTATTGAATAATTCTGTTATTATAAAAACTGATATTAAAAATTAGATTTTTCGTATAATCATTATAACTTAAGAATTACACTTAAAAAATGAAAAGACACAAAAGATTATGAAAACAAGTAATTTATTTTTTACTTAGCTTCCTTTCTGAGTTTTTTAGTTAAAAAACAAAAATCTTGTTCCTTTGATCCATTTCCAATGTGAAAAGAACTGAAATTTTGAATAGCTAGGTCTATATGAGAATCTTGAATTAGTCTCCTTAAACCTAATTATCGGATACATGACTTAACTTTTAAAACCTCACTTTTGGTTCATCTTGAAATCCGCGAACCAGGGCTGGTGAATGCCACTGATCAGGAATGACTGATGCAGACTGGGAGCCACGTGGGCCCCGGGACTGGTTCAGGGCAGTGGCACTCTCTTACATTCAAAGTCTCAGATGTCTGCCTCTCTGCAAAGCCGCGAGGCCAATGTCTATAGCTGCTAAGCATGAAATCCCCTGCTTCTGTTTGTTTCTTTTGTTGCCACGAGTTAATAGGGACAGAGACAGGAGACAGCCCAGAACAAAGCAGAAATAATGGAGTATTTCACCCCAAAAAGGAATGTGGATTGAGAAATACAAAGGGTAAGGCAAAGACAGACTTAGTGTCCTGAGGCAGTGTGATGTATTGGACAGAAGCCTCAGCCCTGGGACAGTTCCGGGCCAAAGCCTTCATCTGTGAGCTCCAAGCAGCCCACATGGCTGAAAGATTTGACCCATCTTCTGTAAAAACAATTTATTGTTTTTCCCACTAGGGTCTTTAAAGGGTGACAGGATTTTCCACCTCAAAAAGTAGATTACTCTTGCAACGTGGGGAAAAGTCTTCTACTGGGATATGTCTGGCGGCCACAGGCCTCTTCACAGCACTCTATTGCCTTGTTTATTATTGCTGTTGCTGTAGGTGCCAGTTTGAACTTACATTCTTTTCACTTGTTTGCAAGAAACACTAGTTACTCCACAACCTCAGGGCGTATCTGACATTCATTTTTCTTCTTACAAATTGACAGGATTGGCTGAGAGATTGAATGTTCATCATTGATCCTCTCTTTCATGCACCTTTCTGTACAACCCAGTTTATTCGTGTATTTTCTCCCATACTCTCCCCTAAAACATTTTATTTAGTATTTGCTTATTTGTTTATTTAAGTAAAATTTTACATACACATATATTTTAAGGGGGAAAATTTGAGGACTGTTCTAATAGAGATGTTTTTCCCCCTTGCTGCTGTGCTTATTTATGATCAGAAATCTCTACAGCCAGCATGGGCTTCTCCTAATAGATAAGCTTTGTCCTTTCCAGAGGATGAAGAAGGGTTATAGGAAGGAAGCAGACAATAAGAAAGAGAAAGCTAGCAGCACTTCAGTATCCCTTGTCTTCCAACCCAGCCAAGCCCCTCTTCTTCTCTACTCCTTAATTCAGTAGGGCAGGACCCTTAAGAATATTGTTTCTCACCCAAGTCCTCTGACTTAGGAGAAAGCTGCAGGTCCCCTTTGCCTTGAATGAAAGATACTTTAGCCATAAACTTGACAGTGTAATTAAAGAAGCAATACAAGGACTTGCACCTTTGCCTTCCTTTGTCAGGTGTTTCCCTTCTCTTATAAAGGTAAACTTACTTAAAGCACTTTTTCACCCCCACAAAACAACAGAAACACCCCACTTCTGATGCTCTGATCCCTGACTCTAGACATGGCTTTGCCAGAGCCAAGAGGACATGAGCCAGGGCTCCAGAGCTGCAGCCCTGGCCCAAACACCAGCTCTGCCACTTAATAGCTCTCTGGTACATTTTCTTATCTCTGAGTCATCCTCTATACAAGATGGATCTAAAAGTCTTTTCTGCATGACACACCCTCAGATGTTACGGGCTTACCATTCCAGTGGCTCAGAAAATAGCTCTGGAACCAGACTACTAGGGTTTGAATCCTGTTCCACATAGGCACTTTGCTTAACTTCTTTGAGCCTCAGTCTTCTCATCTTAAAATGGGAATCATATAGTATTTTTGTAGGGAAGAAATTAATTAATACACATGAATCACCTATATATGGCACTCAATAGCTGCCTTTGGTTTTGTTTTTAAGTTATTAGTATACCCACCTTTCCTAATGTCTTCTGCAGAGCCCAGGCAGCTCTGACAAATACTATCACACATTTTGTATTATGTTGTATTTTGAATTGGGTTACATTTTCAAAAGATAGACCCATATCTGACTATTACAGACTTGGAAAGTAATTTGTTCTAAATCAGATTATTTTAGATATTTAAGCACTTATTAATGTTTTATTCATTGAACATCTTTAGTGTTAGAAAACACTTCTAGAAATTGACTTCTTTAAAAAAAATTTTTTTTCATTGTGAGAGTTGTGAGAATGTACCCCATTCCAAACTCTTTGGTTTGGAAGACAAATGGCATGAGAAATAAAGTTAAAGTTATGGGTGACTTTTCTCTTGCTTTTAGGTACCAATTCATAGATGTTTCATTAATTTAACAAGTATTTATTGAATGCTGTGCTAGGCTCACCCTTGAGCTACATAGAAAACAACCTGGTTATCTGCCATAGGGGACCTTGTATTTCTGCCTGGCAAGACCTTTGTTAAAATAAGGAGGAAACAGTGTGGGGCTCAGGCATTGACTGGCTGTGGGGAAATCCTCAAGCTGACTGAAGAAAAGTTTCCAGCAACTAGACAGAGCTTCAATCAAATTGAAATCATGCTCAGAATAAAATCATGTATTCATGATGAAAACAGACCACCAATTGAAATAAATGCCACGTCCCAAAAGACTGGGAATTTAGTGACACAGGATGGTAGGAAATACTGGCAATGCAGGGGCCAGTGCCAGAGTGGGAGGGTTTTGAGCTGACTCTCATTTAGGAAGATGTTTTTGTAGGACAACTTTGCTGCTCTGTTTTAGCCCCTGACCACCGTTGGTAGCTGTGTAAGCTTTTTGAGCCAATAATAAGACCAAGAATGGATATGTCTTTGGGTCTGTGTGAATATTTCTATCAGCTAATGAATCTTATAATTAGAAAAAAATAAATGTGTCATAGGATTAACTGCAGTGCTAGAAGTATGTGTATGTGTATAGGACCAAGGAATGGAAGAAAGGATTAGTTCTTTCCAAGGGAATTGAAGATTTCCCAAAGGAGGTGCTATCTAAGCAAAACTTTGAGTAGGAGTTTCTAAATAGAAAAGAGGAGGGAGGACCTTTCATTCTCGGTGCACAGGACCAGAGTGGCACAGAAACATTAAGTGCTCAGACTGTTTGAGGGTCTAGTGAGTGAGTTGGAGGGGAGCTGGAGTCATTAAGGGGGAATGGAATGTACGGTTAAATGTTTAATTAGTGCTTTATAGTGTTGACTTGCTGAGCGGTTATTCACTGTACAGTGGTCTGCCAGACCTACCAAACATCTGGCACTGCCCCTAACAGAATTCAGGACATTTTAAGATGATCTTGCTGACCTGGTGCTAGGCCACAAGACTGAAATGCAAGTCCTCATTTTACCCTTGGCAATTTTATCTTTTGCTGATTTTTATTTCTAATACATGTGATCACCTTCCTTTTCAAGCAAATATTCCTGAGGTCTTTGCTTCTGCTTTTTAGCTAATTCATATTTCAGCTATAGATGATGCAATTATTTCATTTGTCCAAAGTCCATGACACAGGCAGAGTTATTACTGGTGATTTTGGTCTGTGTCCTCTCTCAAGACATTGACACACCATTTCCTCACCTACAACTCTGGCAGAAGCTTGTGGGCACATGCTAGGGGGAAAAATCCTGTGTCCTGACATGATATGGTAGATACACTGGGTTTTAAAAAAAGGAGTAAGTCATAACTGTGGAAAGACCTGTGAACTGAAACAGGCAACGAGGACCATGCCCTTGGTTGACCCCCCAGAGGGTATAGTTATAATTTAGACTGGCTCTGTTCTCTATGTCCTGCTACAAGGGAGGGCCCAAGGGTTGTGTGTCTTTAGTTGAACTGGGATGGGACGGAGCATCTGGAGGCTGCTGTGGGCTGATGGAAGGGGCAGTGCTACAGTCTGGGCTGTGTGTTGGGCTGCCAGGCCCTTGCCCAAGGAAGCTAACTATCTTCCAAGATACCTTGGGAAAAAGAGCATCTTGATGAATAGTTATTTACCCATGTGGTGCCTTTCTTAGTAGCATAATGCATTGAACCCATGCCTCATAACATCCTCCTGAAGAAAGGAAGTGGCAGATAGTGTTAAAACGTTACTGGTTAATCATGGGGAAACTGAAGCATGGATAGGTTTATGAGGCTTGAACAGAGTTATACAATGCCTTAGTGTCTGGCCTGGGAATGAAGCCTGAGTTTGCCGCTTGCTGTCAGGACTGCCGACAGCATTGTGTTTCGCATTGTACAACAGTGAAAAGGGCTTACTCTTAACAATGCAAGAGCTGCTGTAGGAGACAAACACAATGAACTTTGGTACAGTATAGTCTAGAGGCCAAAATGAGTAATTTTAAGTAAATTGACTATAAGATCCAGAGCTTTGTTAAGTTTTAAAACAAAAAACAAGTGAAAACTCTGTGTAGTTTTTAGGAGCTGACACAAAAATGTGAACATTCCTTCCCTATTTGAAGTAGCATACTCTTAAAAGTTTTATTTTGTTGTTCAAAATCTGACACTATTCCTGTTGGCCATAGGATGGATTTATTTATTCATTTATTTATTTCAAGTACATATTTATTTCTAAGAAATCTGCTATTTATTTCAAAGAATCTTCTTTATAATAACTATCAATCTAGTTTTTGTGTTCCAAAATACCTTATTTCCATAGCCACTGGTTTTGGGGGGAGGATATTGTTTTATTCAGTTTTAGTTTGGGTTCTTACAGATCAGTTGGAACTATAGAGCCTGGAGTTCAGGAAAAAGATCTGGGAGGTGCTGGGGGAGATGTCATGTTGGATGTCTTTACCATTATGTGATTGGAACCATAGGAGTGGAGATGACATCACTGGCAAGAATATAAAAAGAAAAGAACAAAGAAGAAGGGGAATGTCACTGCTAAATTGTCTTTTATGTCAGATGTATCAGGTGACCTAGAATAAATTAATAGGTGATATAGATATTAATGGGCTTGGCTGCACAGTTTTTATGTGCTAGATTTTAAAAAAGAACATGAAGATGAAATTGGGGGAACTTTTGGCTAAAATATGTTGAGTGATATACAAGCAATTTAAACAGGATGATATAGAAGTTAGTCACATATATATAATATAATATAATATAATATAATATAATATAATATAATATTGTATTTAAGATTTATGATAGTTGGGCAAGTCCCCCTCCAGGAGATAGTCCAGAGGAATTCTGGCAGAGGAGCTGAGTGACAAAGGGGGTCTCCAGAGCAGGAACAGAGTCTCTCCCCTTTTCCCTTCTCAACAAAGACCAAAGCAGCCTAGTATGAGAAACTAGGTGACTCGTGTTGTCGCCTGCCATAACTGAACATGGAAGACCTCTCCTAAGTGTGAACAGCTGCTAGTTAGCGGCCATCTTGGAGGGAATACATATGTGCATATATACATACATACATACACGCATACATAAATCTGTCTCTGAGAAAAACTCTCATCATGAGTCTGGGACACAGACTTTATAAAAAGTTTGTAAAAAGTCAGTCAACATCAGCCAACCTTGACACAAATCCGAGATATGATGTGTTGGCATCTAGAGTGTTGTTGGTAGTTGTGGTCATTAATTTTGTAGGAGAAAGCATACTGGAACTAAAGTGAGACCAAGGGAGAGCGCCCAGTATGAGTAGGAGAGGCTGGTATATGAAAGCGAGCTGAAATAAGTAGGAATCCTCCAGCTTGAAAAGACTGAGAGGTAATACGACTAGAGCTGAATAAATCCTTGAAGAATATGGGGCATAGAATTGTTTACCAAAAGTAGGCAGAACCTCCAAAAAGAAACCCTGAGGAAAAATGAATTTAGGACAAGAAGAAGTTCTAATCTACTAAGAAAGTTGATCCTGTACATCAAAATCACTCTTTTGGGAACTAGGCTAACTTCTGGCATTGAAGTAAAGTGAAAAAGTCAAGAGTTTCTCTTATTTTGGCACTATTTTCTTGAAGCATGAGGGGCCTGGAGAGTATAGATAAAAGTGTCCTATTAACTGTTATGATTTATTTTTTCTTTTCTTAGGTGAAATTTAAATATCAATCATTCTTCATTCAACAGTGATTCACTGAGGATAGATTCTGTGCTGTGTCTTCTGCTAGGCACTGGGGATACTGGGGTGGAGGTGGACAGACATGATTCTCACAGTCTGGTGATGAATAAAAGACTGTAATTGTCTGTGTGATGAATTCACACAAGTGCTGCAGAGCTTGACATGAATTGCTAGCACAGTCTTGGGATCAGAGCAGACTGCCCTGAGGAAAGGGTTGTGAGTAAGCTGAGACCTGAAAACTGATGGGGAATTAATTGGCTAAGCCCAGTTAGGGGAATATGGAGCAGCACAGTATATGCCTTGAGGTGAGAGAGGGTCAGCATGGCTGGAGGTGTTGGCTGCAGCAGATCATGAAGTGTGGGGTAGACCATGGTAAGAGTTTGGGCCCAAGAGCTGGGAGAAGTCGCTGATGTGATTTAAGCAGATCTACCAGATTTTCTTTTTATGCACAATTGCAATGGCTGCTGTGCAGAGAATAGGGAGTATAAGAATGAATGTGCTGGAAGCAGTGAGAGAGAATGTCAATGTTGTCCAGGCGATGGTGGCCTGGGCTGGAGAGAAGCAGACCAATTCTGGAGCTACGTCAGAGGTCATATGGACTGGATTTATTGACTAGATGTGAGAAATGAGGGAGAGAAATAATCAAGCTTGATTTATGAGAGTATGACAGCCAATTAGGACTCAGATTTTTATCTGAGTGAGAAGAATTAACACAAGCTTCTTATAGGTCTTTTCTGTCATGATCTCCAGATGACCCAGAAGTGAGTAGGTCTACTTCCCTCTCTTCCTCTTTCTTTTTCTCATGAGTCATTCAGGGCTAAATTTTTCAGGCTCTATAACAGGCTCTGGAACATACTTGGCCCCTAAGAAATGGATATGGGGTAAATAGAAAGATCAATAACTACATGAATAATATTCTGTCTACCATATCCCCTTGTCTTTGATTCTTGCAGAGCAAATAGGTGTGTGTGGTGCACTAACGACATGCACAATAGTTCATAGTACCCTGAGGTCAGTTGACCTGAAACAGAGTTTAGCCAAGACAAGGACGATAGTGATATATACAGGGATTCAATTTAATGAGTTTTAAATTGATATCAAATGATACCAAAGAGTTGTAAGACTAGAAGAAGGAACTTTCTGTTCTCTCAGTTTCACCAGTCATTACCATTTTACCACATTTGCTTTATCACTCTCCTCACCAGGTAGAGATGGAGGTATAGAAATTTAGAATTTTTCTGAGCCAGTTAATCAAAGACATCGTGACTCTTCACCTCTAAAAACTTAGAAGCATTCTAAATATTTAGAATGTTTTCTCAGAACAGTGGTTTTCTTTACATAACTACAGTGCAATTATTACACTGAGGAAATTTAACCTTCTGAAATCTGTATTCAATCCTCACCTATTGTCTCAATAATGTTGTTTATGGCATTTATTTTTTCTTCTTGATCTAGGATCCAGTCCAAGATGCATTGCATTTCATTATTATGCCTTTTTAGTCGTCTTTAACCTGGAACAGTTCCTCAGCCTGTCTTTGACTTTTAAGACACTGATATTTTTGAGGAGAAGAGGCCAGCTGTCTTACAGAATGCCCCTCAGATTGATGTTATCTGGCTTCCTCATGCTTAGATTTGGGTTGTGTAGCTTTGGCAGGAATCCTGTGTGATGATGTCATGCCCCTTGCGGCACACCTGCCACGCGGTAGACATATGTCTCCTGACTAAGGATGTTCACTTTGATCACTTGGTTAAGGTGGTTTCTCCATTCTTAAGGTACCATTTTCCTCCTTATAATTAACAGTTTGTTTAATTACTTAAACAGTCTTAATATTTATTTAGTCATGTTAAATGTTCCTAAGGTTTGTTTCCACAATCTTATTTTAAAGAACCACATTTTTTCTCCCTCTCTTGGCAGTGTTTTAGAGCACTTTGCTGCAAGGGACCACCACCTGCACGCCCAGAATATGACCTGGTTTGCATAGGCCTCACAGGTTCTGGCAAGACAAGTCTGTTGTCAAAGCTCTGCAGTGAAAGCCCTGAGGAAGTTGTGTCAACTACAGGTGGGTACCGTGCCAGGGTTCTAGCCCTTTCTCTTTTTCGTCCCTGAGACATTCTAATTTCCTATGCTGTTTGCATGATTTCTCTTCTCTTCTTTTCTCTCTTTGTGATTTAATGCTTTACTCAGTTAATTTTAAATATGCTATCTCTTTTTAAAAAAGATATGAGGAGGATTTAATAGCATTAAATTGCTGCATCAATGTATCCCTCTAGCTGGTCATTTCAGTAGCACTGAATAAATCAAACCCAAGAAAATACAAAACTAATCCTGCAACCTGGAACTCTCGTGCTGTGACAAAGTGGATTCATTTCAGGCCCACTGAATGCTGTCCTTCCCTGAAGTGTCACTCCAGCCTGCATTTGTTGGTCATACACTCCCTAAACAGTAAACTGATGTATCTGAATCTTCTTCCCTCATTATTTTTTGTCTGGTGGATAGTCAGTACAGGAGACCGTTGATCAGCTTTGCTATGTTGTTTCCTGAGGTAATCAAGAAAAGTCAGTCTAGGGCAGTGGTTCTCAGGGGAGATTTCACCCCCAATTGGCTGCCCCTTTTACCCCCTACCCCCTGGGTATACTTGGCAATGTCTGGAGATGTTTTAAGGGAGGATGCTAGTGGCATTTAGTGGGTAGAGGCCAGTGATGCTACTAAACATCCTACAATGTACAGTGCAGTCCCCAAAGATAGTTATCTGACCCAAAATATTATTAGTGCCAAGGGTAAGAAACCCTGGCACAGGGCTACTGTCACTCCCCAAAGGTGGCTTCTTTTTCTTCTGATAATGAAGCAGAAAAGAAGAGTATAAACTAGAGAAAATAATGGAGGAACAGTTGTACGAGATGCCGTAGGGGGAGAGCTGCTGAGGAAAGAGTAGGGTGAGACATTGTCTGGGAAAGTTGAAAAGATTTTTCACTTTTTGAGAACCTACTATGTGCTCGGTCCAATGTTAGACACTAGTGATAAGTAGTGATCCCAGCATTCCAGGAGTCTCAGTCTACTGGCCTCAGAGACATTAAGTTTATGTTCAGAAATATACAAAGGCAGGGGCGTGGTCACTGTTGCCTGGAACAGGGAAAAGGAAAGATGCATGATGAGGTTTTCTCCGTCAGATCTGAAGTTGATAGTAAGCCCGGTAGATAAGCAGGAACAAGAGAGTGTGGTGGAAAAAAAGAACATTTAAGGGCACAGGGAAAGCTTGTGTGATGGCAAAGGGGCATGAAACAAATTAGCACCTCCTGGGAACCACAGTTATGCCCGGAAGTGTGTGTTAAATAGAGTGCTGGGAGACAAGTCTTAAGAGGTATGTTGTGGCTGTATGTTGGCCAACCTTTTATACCATACTCAGGAATTTTAGCTTTTTCTATAGAGAGTGCAAAGACATCAGAGTATTTTAAGCAAGGAGACTATATAATACATGATCAGATGTTCTTTTGAGAAGGATTAAGCTGGCCACAATGTGGAGGCTGAATTGTGAGGATCATTATTAGAGGAGATTCAGAAGATTTTTGTAATGGTGCAGCTGAGATGATGAAGGCCTTGGCTAAGGCAATAGCTGGAGGAATAGAGAGGGGAGAATAGCTAGGATACATATTTGAGGGCTAGAATTGACAGGACTTTGTGCAGTCTGGTTTGGGGAAGGAGGAAGCCATAGCTGGCTAAATTCCTGACTTACATGATAGGTAGGTAAAGAAATAATTAACTAGGAGATCCTGGCAAGTAGGAAAAATACTGATGATAAAAAAAGTCTTATATCAATCAGTTCAGTTCAGATTTTGCCACCAAATAAGTTAGAAAAAAAGTACAGGTTTTGAGAGCTTTTCAGATTTAAAATTGAGATAAAAGACTGTGGTGTTATAAAGAAACAGAGACATAGCTTGATTTTAGGATGAGAGAAAGAATAAGGGATAGGGGATCCCAGAGTGGATGAGCAGAGCTCATTCATAGCCTCTTTGGACACAAACCTTCCCCCTCAGAACTGAACCCTCTCTCCTCTCCCCACTGGGCGTTGTCCATATTTCTGCCATTTAGTGCCTGTAACTGCTTTGTTTACATGTCCATCTTCCATCCTGGGTTTAAGTTCTTGTGGGCAGATAGAGCATCTTATTTGAAATTGTATTCCTAGGGCCTGGCATGAGATTTGGGCATAGATACAGATGTCTGTTGAATGAATAAACAAATGACAGCAAATTGAATCCATATAGCAAGGGTCCTCAAACTTTTTAAACAAGGGGCCAGTTCACTGTCCCTCAGACTGTTGGAGAACTGGACTATAGTTTTAAAAAAACTATGAACAAATTTTTGTGCACACTGCATCTTATTTTGAAGTAAAAAAAACAAACGGGCAAAAACACTCACATGTGGCCTGCGGGCCATAGTTTGAGGACGCCTGCTATATAGTGTTTTTATATAAAATATCTTCTGTGAGCCTAGTAACAACCTATGGATGAGTAAGAATCTTTTTCCATATTGTATTTTTAAATCACCTGAGGATTGAAGGTATATTGACATGGCTATTGTTACACAGTTAGTGACAGAGATAGGATGCCAGTTCAGGTCTTCAAATAAAGTTTGTTGGTATACAAGGTTTAGGATTTCTGACAAAAGTATGTACTTTACTGGTTGTTCGTAAAATTGTGGATATCATTTGAATAATGTGTTATAAAGTCATATAAACTTTTTTAGCTTAATAATTCCCTTCAAGCAAAATAGCTTCCAAAAATATGTGTAAGAGCAATACAAAGTGTACCTTCTTTGCTTATCAGAGTTTTCTCTTTAGAACCTTTAGTAATCCAAAGAGAAAATTTTAAAAGGAGATAAAAGACATAAATGAGAATAAAAATAAGGATGACATCAGATGTTTCACTGGATATAATGCAAATGAGAAGACAGTGGAGCAGCATCTTTAAAATACTGAAAGGAAGAAAAGAGTCAACCAATATCCAGCAAAAATACATTTTAAAAGAAAAAAATGAAACTTTTTTCAGATATAAAAATATTGAAAGAATCTATTGTTAGCAGACAAGTAGTATAAGAAATGTTGAAGTTTTTCAGGCAGAAGAAAAATAATATCAGATAGAAATTAGGATCTATATAGAAGAATGAGGGGTACCAGAAATGGAAACTATATAAATAATTATATAAAATTTAGTTTTTATTATTTAAGTATCTTTAAAAGGCAACTGTTTTAACAAATAACCATATATCATAGGATTTATAACATATAAAAGTAAATATCTGAGAATAGTATAAAGGTAATGGGGGAAAAAGACAGTACACTATTGTAGGTTCTTATGCTATATAGGAAGTGGTATAATAACAATTAAAGATAGACTGATTAAAGATCTATAAGCCCTAGAGTAACTACTAAAATAACAAAAAGTGGTAGACAATAAGGCAACAAATGAGATATGATGGAATTGTCAAAAATAATCCAAAGGAAGGCAGAAAAGAGGAAAAGGGAAAAAGAATAGATGGAAAAAATAGGAAACAAGTAACAAGGGCAATACATTCAAATGTAATCATCGGTAATCAAATTAAATGTAAATTATCTAGATGCTTCAGTTAAGAGACCAAGGTTGGATATAACTAGGTTTTAAAAAGCAAGACCCAACTAAATACTTACGTTAAGAAACAAACTTTAAATGTAAAGATACATATAGGTTAAAAGTAAAAGGATGGAAAAAGATACATCACACTAATAGTAATCAGAAGAAAATTTGAGTGGCTATATTACTATCAGACAACTTAGATTTCAGAGCAAAGAATAATGCTGGAAGTAAAGAAGTTCATTTCATTATGAACTTTAATCAAAAGGAAATAATGCTAAACATTTATGTACCTAATAAAAGAGCTTCAAGATATAAGAAGCAAAAAGTGACATAATGGCAAAGAGAAATAGACAAACCCACAATTATAATCAGAGATTTCAATCTCTTTCAATAATCATGTTAGAAGAAAATCTGCTAAACTATAAGAGACTTGAACAACACTATCAGCTAACTTGATCTAATTAACATTTATAGAATACTCCACCCAACAGAAAACATTCTTCTCAAGTGCACAGGGAACATTTACCAAATTAGACCAAAATCTAGTATATCATACAAGTATCAATAAATTTAAATGGATCCAAGTCATGCTAAGTATTATTCTGAGACCACAATGGAATTGAATTAGAAATCAATAATAAAGTGGTCCCTGAAAAATATCCCCAAATATTTGGAAACTCAATTACTTTTAAATAATCCATGAATCATGAAAGGATCAAAAGAGAAATGATAAAGCATTTTGTACTAAAAGACAATACAACATATCAGAATTTGTGGTATGCTTTAAAGCAGGACATTGAGGGAAATTTATAGCACTAAATGCCTGTATTAGAAAAGAAGGACCTCAAATCAATGACCCCAATTTCCTCTTCAAGGAAGTAAAAGAGAAGAATGGATTAAACCTAAAGTAAGCAGAAGAAAATAAATGATAAAAATCAAAGTGAAAATCAATAAAATAGAAAAACCATAGAGAAAATTCATGAGACCAAATTTTATTGACCAATGAGAAGGTCAATAAAACTTATAAAACTCTAGCCAGACTGATCAAGAAATATCAAAGAAGACACTAATTACCAATATCAGGGATGAGAGAGGTAACATCAGTATAGAGTCTATAAATATTAAGAGTAAAGAAGAAATAAAGAATCCTGATAGACCTATGTCTATTAAAGAAATTGAAATTATAGTTAAAAAAAGAAAACCTGTAGTCTATTTGGCTTTACCAGTGAATTCTACTAGTTTTAAGGAAGAAATAATGCCAATTCTGCACAGTCTCTTCCAGAAAATTGAATAGGAGGGAAAACTCCCTAGTTCCTTTATAAGATCAGAATTAATCTGACACCAAAACCAGACAAAGATATTACAAGAAAACTACATTACCAATATCTTTCATAAACACAGATAAAAAATTATAAACAAAAATATAGCAAAGCAAATCCAACAATAATATATTACTGGGATAATATATCACAACCAAGTGGTATTTATCCCAGGAGTGTAGGGTTGGTTTCACATTCAAAAATTAATGCATAATACCAATAAACTAAAAAAAAATCATCTTAAAATATGCAAAAAAAAAAAATCCAACATCAGTTTCTGATAAAAACTCTTAACAAGGTAGGAATAGAAAGGAATTCCCTCCCAACTATAAAAGGACCTCTCTGAGAACGTTATAGCTGTTTTCATACTTAATGGAGAAAGACTGAATTGTTTCCTGATCAGATCCGGAGCAAGACATGGATGTCTTTCTCACCACTTCCATTTAGCATTGTAGTAAAGATTCTAGCCGTGCATCAGGCAAGAAAAAGAAATGAAAGGCTTCCATTTTGGAAAAGAATAAGTAAAACTTATTTTGTAATGACATGACAATGTGGAAAATTTAATGGCATCAACAACTTTATGCTATAAATTGGATATGGTTGATATGAATTAGAATCGATAGTTTTAGAAATCTGAAAACTGAGAAACTTAGAGGATAGTTCTGGCCATTGGTTTGAAGAATGTTGTTTATAAGAGTAAAAGCAGATAGTGTGTGGTGAACAACAACTGTCAGCCAAGTATTGAATTCATTCAGGTAGATGAACAAACTCCCTGAAATTGGTAGATGGGGATTCCGAGGTCCATATATAAGCAGATGTCATAACTTCAGGTAGAAAGTTATTAAGAGGTGGCTATGGTGAAGTGGTCTAAAAGCATTACAAGGAAACAATGCTTGTGCTAGGAGGCACTGATAGGGGAAGGAAAAGCTCTGTTTCCTAGTGAAAGGAAGAAGAAAATGTGCAAGAAAATATTGAAGCATTGAGAAGACTTCTTAACAGAGATGAGGTTCTGTATGATTCAGTGGAAGGGCTCTGTAATGATAAAGGTAGGGCACAGTTGGGCATGAGAGGCAGGAAGTAAGGAAGTAGGAGATGGAGGTAGATGCTTGTTGGTTGGGCCTGTGTGTTAGAGAAACAAGTTAGTGATGGCAGAGGAGGGCCATGCAGGCTGGCTTTAGTTATCAGGGGAACCACATAAACCATTTGGTGCTAGAGTTCAAGATAGCCATTCCTGGCATCTTCAAACTTACTACTCAGGTTCAGGGTTCTTTCTGTTGTTCATAGCAAGATTGTGTATGTGTATACAATTGAAGAAGAACAAAGGAGGTGGAAGGAACTAAAATAAATGATGAAGCCCAATAGTAAGAAAAGGTAACTAGGAGAAGAAATGAGGAAGTCAGAAAGCCACACTTACATGCAGACATTCAATGTGGAAGATGGGAGAGTAGCTGGAGGAGGCCTGCAGAGAATGATTCAAAAGGATAGATCAAGGGACTTAACTGTATAAAAACTTAGAGTCATTGGGGAAAGCTAAAATTAATAAGGTAAATATTTAAAAATATGGTTAAGAAATACATCAGATATCACAGGTAAGAGTTTATGGCTGTCCCATTTAGAGAATTCAATCACATTTACAAATAGCATAATTATCTATTAGTTTATATATGCTAAATCCACAAAGAGATAATTTATAAAATGAATAAATGGAAAGGGTTTAACTTTACCAAAATTTTAACTTTATTAGAGGATAAACAAGAAAATGTTAATTTTATTCTTGAATTTACCAAGATTTGTTTCATTAAGATAAAACTCAGTGCTGGTAGCATTGGTATGCATGTGTATTGCTGGTAACATTGATTGTTACTGTCCCTTATCTTGGAAAGCAATTATTCATATAAATCAAAAGTTGCCAAAATATTTAGACCTAGTAATTGTACTGCTGACAATTTAGTTTAGGCAAGTAGTTTAAAAGCAACAATATACACAAAGTATTAATGATCCCTTGCAATGTTTTATATAGTAACTAAAACTCTTAAGACAATTTTAAACATCTTACAGCAAGGGAATTTGTTAATTAAATCATAGTACCTCACTTGGAATGATTATAGATTGGAAAAATGTATATAGTCTTCTATTAAATAAAGTTTAAAAATTAAATTTACATTTATTTTTAAAATTAAACTATGTAAAACTATGCATTTGAATAAAAACTGGCAAAGTACATGCAAAAGTAATGATGTGCTTTGTTGTGGCCCAATTATGGGTGAAATTTTATTTTATGCTATTTCTCTATAATGTTTTGACCTTGTAAAGCCGATTAAAAATATTTGTTGGAAAAGTTTTGAACAATTCAAAAGAAGAATCTACCTTGAGAGTTGGTGTCTAAAAAACATATCATAAGAAAGGTATGTCCCTCCAATTTCAGCAAGTCCAGAATGTCTGCTTTTTCTTTCAAAAAGAAAGGGATCCAAAGTTTTTTGGATTGTTAACTTCAGCAATCTTTCACCTCTGACATAATTTTTAAAAGATTCTTAAATTGTCAAAGTTCAAAGGGCCAAGAAATCCTCCAGAGAGCAGGACCTGTTGGTGGGGAGAGAAAAATTGGGTAACTTGTACCTTAGTCTAGAAACACGAGTGAACTCTGTCCAGAGTGAATTCCTTGACTGCATATGCAAAGGAGTTTGTTGATAAGAGGGATTGTTAACTGTAGATTACACAAGTATTCCCCCCACTTTTTTTTCCTTTTTAAACCAGAGGAATGAAATCTAAAGACCTTAGGATAATATATTGATGCAACATGTAGAACAACCTAGGTAAAACTGAACACTTTGAATGAAAAAAGGTTGAAAATATCTTCTAGGGATATATGTTACTGTATTTGAAAAATTGGCAAGTAGTATATTATTCAGTTAAAATAGAAAAAGATGACAATTTAAAAGAAATATAGAAAAAGTTCATGAAAATCTGAAAGAGGCATTTAACTTTAGTATTGGCTGCATATATGTTAAGTTAACAAGAAAAACAAGTAAAAAGGCAGATTTTGGTATCAAAGGATTGTGTTTAGAAATGCCAGTAGATTAAATTTGCTTTTATGATGTTGAAATCATATGTAAAAGAATTTTGTAAAACTGTTGTCCAAACATCACAAAACTGCGTGGTGTAAATCATGCCCTTGGTCCAGGTTAAGGCCACCAGATCTGTGGAATGTTTTTCCCTTCAGCAATTCTTAGAGTGACCCAGGAATTTCAGAAGCACACATCAAGTATCTGTGTGCATGTGTGTAGACTTGGTAGAGGTGGGGAGGAGGGTTCAGTCTGTAGGTCCAAGTGAAATACTCATGTGTTCCACACAATGAATAAAAATAGACTAACCTTCCTCCCAAACTAATTTTGTTACAATTCCAAGAATGCCTTCCCTGCATGAGAAATTTCAAATCCGTCTTCCCCGTATTACAGGTTTTGTTGGATTTAAGCATTGCAAAACAAAGACTAAAATGCTGTGCAAACAATTATTTCCCCAAAGAGTTACTAAGTCACGTATTTATTAAAAATTGTGGGGTTAAATCTTAGGGGAGGTTTCAGTCTTGCTAATGTAGCTTAGATAGGCCAGGAAAAAATGACTGTGTAACTTAGGCTTCAGCCATCAGATTGTTTGAATGGAGCCTGGGGAGACCTACCCATGAGGCCTGCAGCCAAATAGAGGCCATTGATGATCGACTCAGTGGTTACTGTTATTTCCTCCTCCTTGTTTAATATAAATAATGGAATCTTAATTTCAGAGGAAACCCCAAAGAGCTAATCTAGTCCACTCATAATATATATATGGCTGGAGAGTCTATGAGCTATGGCTGGGACTCCTAGGACCACGCCTTGTCACATCAGGACTGGCTCCCTGTGAAGAGCATCAGAGGACGTCTACTGTTTGAAAAAGCAAGAAAGCAATCATACCGTGGTGGCTGAGTCAGTTGGACATTTTCCCTTCCCTTCTAGATTCCTGATTTGATTAATAATTTCTATAAAAAAGTATATTCTAAACTCATGCTATCATTTCTATCCCATTAATAAGCAATGTTATATAGACCTGAGAACACTTATTTGGGTTTCTTGTGTTGGTTTATTTCTAAACAGGAAGGAGAAGTAAATTAGTGGGTTTTTAGGCGCTGTGTACATTTGCCCTGTCAGTTCCACTAGCATTTAGGCTCAAAATTGCACAAAATAGTGTGAATCTATCAGCTTGTTGGTTTATGGAGCCCTGTAGTGTAGGGCTCTGGTGATGAGACCTAGGTTCAGGTTTTGAATATAGCACTTAGTACCTTTGGCAAGGTACTTTACCCCCCTGAACTTCAGTTTCTTAATAGGACAGTAGTACCAGCATTACTTAAGAATTGTTTTTAACAACTAAATTAGGAAATAGATATAAATCCTTAGCATAGATCTTTAAACAATATTGAGATCCTATTATGTGCCAAGCACTGACATACAGAATATACTGTACACGGTTTCTCCATTATGCATCCTTGCAGTCCAGCTGGGAGATAGACATAAATAATAAACCGCTATGTAGTTAAAATTCTGTAAATCACACAGGAGAAGTACTGAGTGCTGGAAGAACAAGAACTCAGAAAAAATCAGCCTAGTACAAAGATACCAGAGAAGGCTAACAAAATAACTTACTCAAAGTCAAACAGTTAATAAATGAAAGAGCAAGAATTTGAACCCAGGAGTTCTTACTCCTAGGGCCCATGCTACGTGGTAACTTTTATTCCTCAGAGCAACATTTTGAGAAAGGTATTGTGATGGTTTGACCTTTGTATCCCTACTAAATATTAATATTATATTAATTTTCCCCTGGCCTCATTCAACTAATGTAAATGAATAAAATATAATCTGATAGTCACTTTTCTTGGTTGCCTTTCAAGTGAATTGAAAGTATGGCCTTAAATTTTTAGTTTCATTTAATCCTTACAAGTGTTTGGAATGAATAAAACAGAAAAAAATTGTTTCTCTACCACGAGTAGGACATTTTCTTATTTTTCAATTATCTAGAGTTTGTCCTCTGAACATTAATTACTACAGCTGTACTGTAAAAATAATATGGAGACAGCAGTATGGACAGCTATATGTATCTTTGCAGTATAAATCTAGCCACTCGTGTTCTATTTGGGGAGAAAACATTTATGAGTATTCTGCAAAAACATTTCTATACCTATAAATAACTTTGCTAGGTTACTTTGCTTAGTGTGAACATTTGAGGACATTTTTGTAATCAACTTATAATGAAGTCTCTGCAAGGATTTAAAGACAGTAACAGTGATATAATCTGCCTGTTGGGTTAATAAAGTTCAACAGTTGTATTTCACATGTAGGTGCAGCATTTCTGGAAGGATATTACTCCCCTTTGAGTACTTGCATATTGTCAGCTTTTAAGAATCAAAGCAGATTAAACATTGCTGGTGTGCTCCATAACTGTTTCCTTTTGAAAATTGGGGCCCATGCCTGTCCTACTTCTCTAGAAAGTCCATACTTTAGTTGTTCCAAACATAGCCACCAATAGACTATTTAGCATTTGGAGAGGGTGTTTCTTTTCCAGGATTTCACAATTACTGCCTTTTAATCCATAGAACACCCATATGAGGTAGGTAGATACATTGAAGCATCCAAGTCTCCTGCAGGCAAATTTTGGTGCCAGCAAGAGTATTATGATTGGCACTGATTTTCCTTAATTTCCCAGAGGCCAGACACCTGGAGAGGCTTTCCTGCAGGCCCAGGTACATGCCACTGTCTCAGCCACATGGGACTGCCTCCTCTTTCCTCATGATATTTTACTAAGATTCAGCGACTTCACCCACCATTAACCATAATGCTTGTGCTGACAGTGTCGATCTGCATTAAACCTATGAAAAGAAGGGTATGTTTTGGAAGATTCTTAGAGGGACCAATGAACATTTTCTGTGCTTTCTGTGCAGCAGATTTCAGCTGTTGACACCTCTGTCCCTCCAACAAAGGTACTTACCATTCAGTAATAACTTTTGCAGCTCCAACTAAGCATTTAGATTAATAAATGAGCACCCAGAATTTTTATCTTACAAGTTTGTAATATATTCAGGCAGGCAGAAAATATCAATTACATTATCAACAAAAAAAGCATCGATTGAAACATAATGCTAGCAATCACATATTGTATGCTTATTGTGTACTCATCACTGTGATAAACACGTTGCATGTATTATCCTTTTAACAAACCCTGTGAAGTAGATACTATCATCCCTGTTTTACAGATGAGAAAGCTAAGGCTAGTATAGGTTGCCCGTAGTCACAGAATTAATAAATGACAGAGCTAGAATTTAAATCTACTTCTGACTCCAAAGTCAAAGTCAATTTTTCAGCCATTACATAATATATACTGCCTTAGGTGGAAGGTAATATATAGATTATTAAAGTACTGAGAAAACATGCAGCAAAGAAGTATAAAATATAGGCTGGACTAAAAAGGTGCATATTGATTTCCTTCTTTAAAAAGCAAAGCAAAGCCATGTAAAAGAATTTTCTTATCCACATCATATTTTATATTTCTTTTCACTATCCCAGGTACCTATCATAACTTGCCTTAAATGAAAAGTATTTGTGTGTTGCCATCTTTGTTGATAATTTCTTGAAAAGGAGTTTTATTCAGCTTGTAATTGTACATGTTATTAATAAATAATACTTAACACTTTAAATAAAATGTATGCTCAAACTACTGATAAATTATTTTTTAAAAATTAGTGGGGCTTTTAATCAAAAAGAAATACAAGCACATGGCAAAACATTCAAATAAAACAAAAAATTTCCCCCATATTTAAGAACTTCCAGATCCCCAGTTTTCCTGAGGGTCATTACTAGTTTCAGTTTCTTGTGGATCCTTTCAGAAAGACTCAGGGTGTATATTTCATATGTATATGGGTGTGGGTATATGCATACTCACATATGTTGTGACTGGATTTATTGTCTTGAATGGTAATAGCTAAGTCCTAAATACATGGTTAATCATAGAACTATATACTATGAATATATTTTTATAATACAAATATTTTATCACATGCATTATAAAATTATCATCTGTGCATAAATGGGTAATTATAATTGTACTTTTAAGAAAAATGTATGTATGGCATATCAACCATGTCCTTTAAAGAAAACATATATAGTAAATACTATATAATTCGAATATAAAATGGTTATAATTTAAGTACCTTAATTTCTAGGGTTGCAGAGTTATACGTGAGAAAAAATTGTAAGACATTAACTTTTGGAATTAGATGCAAAGGTCCTTGTAGATTTGATATTTTCTTTGAAATTTCTCTATATTTCAAAATATCTTCCTTAAAATTGATAAAAATATACAACTATGTTTTGAAAAACAGAAGATAATTTTGGGTTATCAGTTTATCTTGGAAATTATGTGTTTCTAGCATAAATATGAGATATGAAAAGTAAATCTTAATCTGCCTGAAAAAGGAGAATATCTTAAGTATTTTAATTTAAAAGTTAAGTTGCTAATTCTTATGTTTTTGTTTTCTAATTTTAGGTTTTAGTATAAAAGCAGTGCCATTCCAGAATGCCATCTTGAATGTAAAAGAACTTGGAGGTATAACATTTAAAATCATTTCTATGTCTGCCCTTAACTTTTACTAATTTGATATTAATGTATCTAAAACAATGATAATTTCTTCTAGTAGGTGATTCATTTTTACCTTTTCTCTTGATAATGTATTTCCTAGAAATAGTTCCCTCTCTTTACATATGTTTTAAAAGTTGTTGAAGAGTTTTAAATAATATAAACTTTATTTTATTTCGTATGAATCAACTGCGCTATTAGTGGCAATTTGTACACTATACTCATTGATTTTACTTGTTCAAAAAATTTATTCTTGAATGAAACATGAAGATAATTATGATATAATCATCAAAATACAGGGCAAGGAACTGTATTTTAGAGTAGTTTTTATTTATACTGGCAGTTTTATTGTATTAGATCCTTTTTAGAATGTATTTGTTCCAATAATAAATCTTTGCCAATGGGTTCTTTGCTGGCCAAGCACATTTATTAGATAGGCTGTACCCCAAACCATACATCACTCAGTCTTTCATTACACTCTGTCTGGCATTTTTTGGTTGTGTTTTATGTCAGTCAGGGTCTTAACCCATGTAAATAGATTAACAAAGAAATCAGTCAATTCAGTGAACCCACTAAATTCTCTAATGGCATAGGAAAATGGTAAGTGCTCTGGAGTTCAATATAATATCAGTGAGTTTAATGACTTAGAAGAGTGTTCTATTCCATCTCTTTAATCATTTTGTGATATTGACCTTACCCTGTTTTATCTTGTTGTTTTTTTATTATTTTTCCTTAAGGTCATTCTATCTGCGATGGGTTTTTATTTTGATAAAATTGAAATAGCAACTTCATGCCATTTTCATGGTGTTTGGTACCTTATTTTTTACCTAATAAAGTATTGGTTGATCTTTTCAGGTGTCTGTTTTTAGAACACTGTGTCTAGGGTAGGTTTGCTTCTATCAGTCTGTTTTGTAGCAATCTTTGGTTTTTGTAGCATAAATGTTTAAAAGTAATGATGATTGATAAATTCTGATTTTTCTTTAAAACATTTGGCTTTGTCATTTTTTTTTTATTTCAGCATCTTATGGGGGTACAAATGTTAAGGTTACATATATTGCCCATGCCTCCCCTCCCCCCTCAAGTCAGAGCTTCAAGCGTGACCATCCCCCAAACATTGCACATCTCACTCGTTATGTTTATATATACTCATCCCCTCCTCCCCCTTCCCACCCGTCCGACACCTGATAAATGTTATTCCTATATGTCCACTTAGGTGTTGATCCGTTAATACCAATTTGCTGGTGAGTACATGTGGTGCTTGTTTTTCCATTCTTTTTTTTTTTTTTTAGACAGAGTCTCAGTTTGTTTTTATTTTTTTATTTTTATTTTTATTTTTTTTGTAAGTGGGCTCACTGAGGACAGAGTCTCAGTTTGTTGCCCAGGCTAGAGTGAGTGCCGTGGCATCAGCCTAGCTCACAGCAACCTCAAACTCCTGGGCTCAAGTGATCCTCCTGCCTCTGCCTCCCAAGTAGCTGGGACTACAGGCATGCGCCACCATGCCCGGCTAATTTTTTTTTTGTATATATATATTTTAGTTGGTCAATTATTTTCTTTCTATTTTTTAGTAGAGACGGGGTCTCGCTCAGGGTGGTTTCGAACTCCTGACCTCGAGCAATCCGCCCGCCTCAGCCTCCCAGAGTGCTAGGATTACAGGCATGAGCCACCACGCCCGGCTTTGTTTTTCCATTCTTGACATACTTCACTTAGTAGAATGTGTTCCAGCTCTATCCAGGACAATACAAGAAGTGCTATATCACCATTGTTTCTTAAAGCTGAATAGTCCTCCATGGTATTCATATACCACATTTTATTAATCCACTAATGTATTGATGGGCACCTGGGTTGTTTCCACACCTTTGTGATTGCGAACTGTGCTGCTGTAAACATTCAGGTGAAGGTGTCCCATTTGTAGAGTGTCATTTGATCTTTTGGGTACATGCCCAGTAGTGGAATTGCTGGATCAAATGGTAGATCTACTTGTATCACTTTAAGGTATCTCCATATTGCTTTCCACAGAGGCTGAACCAGTTTGCAGTCCCACCAGCAGTGTGGAAGTGTTCCTATCTCTCTGCATCCATGCCAACATTTATTGTTTGGGGACTTTTTGATAAAGGCCATTCTTACTGGAGATAAGTGATATCTCATTGCAGTTTTTATTTGCATTTCCCTGATGATTAGAGATGTTGAGCATTTTTTCATATGTTTGTTGGCCATTATTCTGTCTTCTTTTGAAAAATTTCTGTTCATGTCCTTTGCCCACTTGGTTGTTTGATTTTTCCTTGCTGATTTTCCAGAGTTAATAGATTCTAGTTATCAGCCCTTTATTGGGTGTGTAGCTTGCAAGAATTTTCTCCCATTCTGTGGGCTGTCTGTTTGCTCCCTTGACAGTTTCTTTGGCTGTGCAGAAGTGTTTTAATTTGATCAGGTCCCATTTATTTATTTTTGTTGCTGCTGTGATTGCCTTTGGGGTCTTCTTCATAAATTCTTTGCCTAGGTCAATGTCTAGAAGAGTATTTCCAATGTTTTCCTCTAGAATTCTAATAGTTTCACACCTAATGTTCAAGTCTGTTACCCAGCAAGAGTTGATTTTTGTTAGAGGTGAAAGGTGTGGGTCCTGTTTCAGTCTTCTACATGTGGCTATACAGTTTTCCCAGCACCATTTATTGAATAAGGATTCTTTTCCCCAGTGTATGTTCAATTTGACTCCAAAAATCACAAAATTTGAATATTCTTATAATACAATAATTTTTCTTTGCAAAATTTTTAAAAGACTGTTCTATTAGGTTGGATATTTTAATATTACTTTGTGGTTTCTGGTGACTATTTGTACTTTGACAATATTATTTATGGATATTTTAAAGTCAGAACTTATTATAAAAATTTATGGAATCAAAAATATGGTTTGAGGCTGGACACAGTGGCTCATACCTGTAATCTCTCAGCACTTTGGGAGGGTGAGGCAGGAGGATCACTTGAGGATAAGAGTTTGAGACCAATCTGGGCAACATAGTGAGACCTCCATCTCTACAAAAAATTTAAAATTAGCTGGGCATGGTGATGCATGCCTGTAGTCTTAGCTCCCTACTTTGGGAGGCTAAGGTGGGAGGATTGCCTGAGCCCAGGAGTTGGAGGTTACAGTAAGCTATGTTTGGGCCACTGCATTTCAGCCTAGATGACAAAGCAAGACCCTGTCTTCAAAAAATAAAAAGTATGGTTAAATAATTTTCAACAATTCTATTGGCTTTAAATATGGTTGGTACTTCGTATTTTGTCATTAGGTCATTATGTGGGACACAAAACTTATTGAACACCCTCTAGATAGAAGAAACTATTGATTAATAAGGCATTTATTACATATGATGTTTACTTGGAAGAAATGAACAGTGAATGTATCTGGACAGTTAAAAAAAAAGTGAACACTTCAAGCAATTTATATTCTTGGCTCTGTGCTACTGGAATTCAGTAGAATGAAAAACCAAGTTAGAGGGGGTGTGTAAGGTGGGAATAGGGCTGTTCCCAAGCATAGTTTGATTTTGCTGAAATAACTCTGTCCTGACAATTGCTAAAATGGAAATTACAATGGAGAAGATACCACAGTGTTTGGTGGTAATGTTTTAGTTTATGCCTATTCAGCAATGAGGTTGAGAGATATAGGTAAAAGAGCCTCAGATATTGGAGCACATACATTAGTTGCAGGCTGATGTGTCAGTTTTGACCTGTGTTAGTATTAAAGAGCAAATTTCTAGCCCAAGCATAGATGCTCCCTGCCCTTCTAACTTTGGAAGGAAGGAGTTTAGTGTTTTAGGATCAATGTGTGAAGGTCTGAAACCTTCATTCACCAGTGAACGGTTGCTCAGAAGACAGATTAATCAGTATTCAATTAGATTATTGATACAGGGGAAAATTCTTGATTCAAGGGAGAAATTCAGGAAGATAAGTGGGTAAAGATAGGCACATACTGACAGGGCAGTGATGAAATCTTAACAAGGAACGGCCGGCCAGGTAATCTTCTCCTGCAGTTACTTCAAGAGAACAACATGACCCCTCTTCCTTCCTGCTAATGTCCTTCCTTACCCATTGCAGACAGTTTCAAGGCTGTCTTTCACTCTCCTTCTTAACCTTAAGTTCCATTTCTCACTTCTTCAAAATTGGAAAAGGCATGAACTTGTTCTCATCTAGTAAGAAGAAATGACATGGGATGAACTAACAATGCATGCTGGAGTTAAATTTAATAAGTCATTTTTGGGGGATCTTAAACTATCTGTTTGCACACACACCTGATATGTGTATATATTAATATTATATGTGTGTTAAATATATATGACATATATAAATAGGTAATCCTTTGGTCTTATCAAGTTTCTGTTTTGTCAAAGTGTTTCCATATCTTTTACCTAAAAAGTCTTATAATTCTCATTCACATCAATGCCTTCTCAAGTGGCATTTTCCTACCATTCACAGTCTTTCTACCACGATTAATTGTGTGTACAGCATGATCCTAGGGGCCGAGAATAAAAGAACTGAGATACAGCTCCTGTCTTCAAGGAACTCATGATTCAGTGGTGGAGATAATCATGAAATGAAATGTAGGAAATTAATGAAGTTTTTGAAAATAAGGAAATTAAGGGCAAAAATGTAAAGGCCAAAGTATAAGGTATGTAACAAAGATGGTTTGGCCTGGCAGTATGGAGGGCTTGTTCTGTTTGGCTATTTTAAGAATGCCTTGCTCTCCTCAGCTTACTTGTCACCCCCACCAGTGTGCACTGATTGCACTTATCTTTATGTGAAATTGGAACTCTGAATTTCCTTCTTCTATTCTTGTTCTCCTTTCTCTCCCCTCACACATTCTTATTTAATCCTTGCAACTTCATGCCTAGAGAGTAGATGCTCATATTATCTCACAGATAATAAGACACCAGACACCAAGACACAGTGTGATTGAGTGACTTGACTGAGGTGCTTTGGAGAAAGAGGTAGGAATCATTTTGAGTGCTTGCACTTCATCAGTGAACTCTCTACATAAGCATCTTACCTGGTGCCTGGCACAAGAGGAGTGCTCCCACATGTCTGCTTTGTCACTACTATCTACACAATTTAAAGTCTTCACATATTGGTATTTTTTTCAATAACAATGTATTGATAAAACATCACAATGACAAAACAAGAACACCTTGCTCTCTGCTTAAAAACTCTTATAGGAATTAATCTCTAATTACTACAGTTGCTTTCATAATTCATTTTCTCTCCCTTCTTATTTAGGGATCTTTCAGGTCAAACTGTTACTCAGTTACAGTTCTGACTCTTGATGCTGTAGTCATGCTTCCCTCCTTTGCTTTCTTTAAGACTGCCTTTTGAATGAAAGTCTTACCTCTACTTTCCAAACTGTCCAGAACCTTCCACAGTCATTTTGTTATCATATTCTTCTATTTAATGCATTCAGCAAACATTTACTGAGCACATATTATATGCCAGGCTCAGTTCTAGGAAGTGGTGGTGGTTGCAGCGTCGAGGTGGAGGCTAGCACTGTCCCTGCATAAACCAGGTAAGAGACACTAGCCAAAGCTCTTGTGCACTTCTCTCTCTCCGTAGTTAAAGCCAAATATTACTTCCTAGAACAAATTTCTAGGTTAGACCATTACACACCTGAAGGAGTTTTCTAATATCATCCAGCAAGGCCAGGTGTTAGTTCTGATTCCTGTAAGGACATTCAGTAGTATTGCTGAGTGAACTTTTTTCCCCTACATATTCTTTTCATTAAGGAAATTTTTGGTGAAGCTAATCTAAATCCCTTCTCTTTTAGTTTTAATTAATTACTCTGCTTGTCTTGCTCTGGATTATTTTTATTTCTGACTATCATATAAGACACCTAGCAAGGATCCTGGATGGACACATGGATTAATCTTTCAAAGAATTTTCCTTCTTCCTAGTGACTTGTGTCAAAGCTCAGACATTCTATATGATACTAGGCAAGTTCACCTTCCTGTATTTCTGTTCCCCTATCTGTAAAATGTGGTAATAATAGTTCCTACATCATATTAATATAATCCTGTGAGGACTAAATTAGTTAATGCAGGTCAAGCACTGAGAGTTTGCCTGGCCCATAGCTAATGTTATGGAAGATTTACTTTTATGATGATTATGTTCTCACTTGGCCATCCTCCCAGCCCATCCCCAAGAAAGACACCTTTCAATAAAGCCTTTTTCCCAAGGTCCAAAAATAACACAATCACATATTGACTGTCTTTTCTCTTTGTGGTCATGGCTTTCTCCTTCTTAGGCAAGGTTATCTTTACCTCATTGTGGTACACCTGTTTAAACTGAGAAGCTACTGGGAAGGGACCCCATTGGAGTCTTTTGTCAACTGCCTAGCATAGTGTTGGCACTCCACATGAATTGACATTGGATGATATTGTCCCTCTCCACCTTATCACCTTTCCTGCTGTTTTCAGATTTCACCTAAAAACTCTCTTCTATCACTGCCTCTTAGCTACTTTCATTCTTTATCTGACTTTTGTACTTATAACCACATTATGAAGGCAAGTGAAGCCCCTGGCATCTAGCTGAGCTGAAAGCAGTTGTCCACACTGCAGTGACAACACAGCTCTAATAATTTTTCATTTCAGAAATGTCCAGTTCTTTAATCTATGAACAAATTTTTATGCATTCATGGATGTCTTTCCCTTGATTTTTAAATTTTGAATTGATAGAATCCAGACATGAAAATTTTATTTCTGAACATGTTTGGCTTGTTATTATTTATTGATAAGGATCCAGACATCATAATATTCCCTGACTGAATTCTAGAACCATGATTGGTTTTCTCAGTTTTCTTCCTTTAATGTTCTCATGAGTTATATCTGAATTATCCTATCCCCCATTCTGGCCATCATCCTTACCCAATATACTCTTGGGCAGTAGTGTCTTCATAGTTGACATTGGGAAAGGCAAAGAAAAGCTGAAAAGTAGTTAGCTATCTTTTACAATTCAGTATTCATTGCTGCTAGTTGTCAATCAAAAGAAAAACATTCACAAAGATTTTTGTTTGCACTTTAATTTCTTTTCCTCTAAAGAAAAGACAACATTTCTTTTTTAGAAGGTGGTGAGGGTAATGGGGAAAGTGCAAGTTGTGATCATTTACCCATTTATTTCAGCCGATGCAATAGCGATTGAATGATTTTTGTAGATTGTCAGCTAAGCCATTTTTTAAAAAAGGTTGCTTCTTTCAGCAGCCAAGCTGTTATATGAAACAGATGTTGACTCTGTCCTGTTTCTTTGTTTGCCTGAAGGAATACGCCTTCTCGTAGTGAAAGGTGCTGTTTGTTTGTATCCTGCGCGTTATCTTTGGGTGTTGTTAATTTGTCCAGGTTATTTGCATTTCTTAATTTCTCCAGAAACTGTATAGGGCAGACTTCTTGACAGGCAACCCAGGGGGCACTGCTGCCTGTTTCTTTTAAATTTCTGCCTTTTGTACCCCGGCCATTTGGTGTCTTTCACCAAGATAAAGCTGCTTCTTTCAGCATCTCCTTTTATTAAATCTTACTTTGGAGGGCAGAATAGCTCTTTAATTTTTATCTTATGTGTTCTCATAGTCCTATGTATATTATGCATTGTCCCTTCCATATCCCCACTAACACCTCTCATTTAAAAAAACTCCAGTGAAATACTTACGCGTTTAATATAATCACTGAGAGTCATGGTACACTACACAGAGGAGTAAGAATAATATAAACCAATAAATTGGTTGTGTATTAGAAAAAGAAACAGTATAGGCAGAGAGACTTGCAGAGGTGTTATGACTACATTGCTTTGAGGAACAGATGGAGTTGGGGAAATTCTTGCTGGTGTAGGAGAGAGCAGCTTGCCATTTGATAACTGATTTAGACATCTACAGACACAGGTTTCTATGGGAAAAGTGCCAAGAAAAAGTGTTCCAGGCAAAGGAAAATGGCAGTGCAGAAGGAGGGCTCATGGTCAAATAAGACCATGTCCACAGAATACGTTAGGACTGTACTGAAAGTAAATAACAGGCACATACAATACAAGTAAATGCATAGCCTGTAAATGTTGTTTGTATAATATAAGGAAGAAATGTGGTTTAGCAAGTATAGTATAGCCTCAAGACCCTCTGCCACTCTCTGATTTGAACTTGTTGTTGTTTTCTTATCTGTAAGATGCAAGTTTTAATAAATCACCTCTATTTATTTCCCAAGGGTTTGGGCTGGAAGAGAAAAGTTAAATTGCCTAAAGCTCCTCAGAGAGATGCTTTAAGAATAGATGGTGGTATTTCCACTAATTCTCTTTTTATAGTCATGGATCTAGTGTGATATGTAATATTGAATTATCACAACTTCTTGATATAGTATTGTTTCCTTATCTAGGAAAAGAACCAGACCTTTCTGGAATGGAAACAGCCAGTTAACTCCTGGCTCCCTGAGCTGTGTACTTTCTCACTTAAGCTTAGGCTATACCAGGGGAAATGTTATTGGTATAAAGCCAAGTCACTTGGATGTGAGTTAAAAGGCCACAGCTATCTGAATTGGTTGAACAGGATCCCAGGGTGGTGGTGTGGTGTTCAAGCGTTTTTTACACTTGCTAAGGGAAAACTGAGCCAAACAGTCAGCAGAGCCAAATAAATGAATCTAAGGGCCCAGAAGTCTGTTACTGGCTGATGTAGACCTGACCTTAATTTTTGTTTTCTTCTGGAGAAGTGCCCTAGAAAATTTTTTAAAATCTGTCTTCCCAGTCATAGTCTAGTGTAGCACTTAACAGTCCACTTCTTCTAAGACCGTATACACATATAGAATATTCTAGAAACTAGTTTCCTGGCCTTTCAACCCCACTGACAGTAGGGATCTCATGTGTCTCTTAAGGGTTCTACCATACCACTGTTTCCTCTTTGGGGGGCGATCAGGTCATTTCATGTCTTCGGACTGTACCAAACTTCCTCAGAGAACATTTGTGTTGGGTTCTTAGTTTAACTTACTATCCCTCACAAGGGAATAAGCATTTCTGTTTCTCCCCAGGGGTTGCCATAATAGCAACTAATTTTCGTTGTGTATTTGGTTTCAGTGTGGTATTGCAGCAACAGTATTGGAAGTCAAGAAATCAGTATTTTCATCTAACAAAACAAGCCATGGGACACTGGGAAAGGCCCTTAACTTTTCTAAGCCTGTAAGCTTTTCCAGCAGCTGAAGAAGCTGATAACTATTCTCCTGTTTAAGGTTAACATAACTGGTTTATTTTTATCTTGAAACTCACAGGATCTACCTCCCTTTGGCCCCTATGAATCTTAGAGCCTGCTTCTAACCACTGTACAGGAGTATATAGCATCGTTTGCTCTATTTTTCTTTGATTCTGACTTCCTCAATCATTTTTAGTTTTTTGTATAGGAGGCATTTGGACAAATCTCAAAGATTTTTTTGTGTGTGTACTATGAGGCAAAGTATACATATGTAAAATAACAACTAATACTAACTAAAAGTTACCAATCACTGTGCTGTTTACTTTGAGAAGCATTATAGTCTGGTGTGGTAAATACTATAACAGGATTGAGTACAAGACACAATTAGGATCATATAAAGGGCAAAGGAGATGTTACAGAGGAAAGAGTCTAGGAAAAGGGACAGTTGGGACAAAAGTCATGGAG
The DNA here is from genome assembly GCF_040939455.1 of Microcebus murinus. Lineage (NCBI taxonomy): Eukaryota > Metazoa > Chordata > Mammalia > Primates > Cheirogaleidae > Microcebus > Microcebus murinus. Next base: position 38,078,427 of record NC_134114.1, on the reverse strand, counting down.
GTGACAGTGGGTTTGGTTTATGGATGAGACAAGATTGGAAAGTTATGGAGCATTGAACACCACATCATAGTCTTACAGGTTCACTGTACTTGAGAATACTGATATGCTAATAAAGTATATATAAAAATATATCAGCAGTCTCAAGCTGGAGGAAAATTTACCAAATTATGGTCCAAGATGCTGGAGTAAGGCTAGACCCTTCAGAAGCAAAAGGCTGTTTTGTTATTGTTGGTTAATTCATTTTAGTGAATATTTAATGAATACCAACTACATGCCAGGCCCTGAGGCTGCAGTCTCTGTCCTGCCATGCATGTGTGTGGGCATATACACACACATATACGCGTCCTTTGAGCCCATTTGTTTGGCTGTTTTGGTGGGAGAGTGGTGTTAGACATAGTGATTATGGAAGCGCTCAGAAAAAATTAAACTCTGCTAAATTCCCATTATTGTGATAGCAGCTTGACAACTGTCGAAGATGTAACATGTCTGTAGCTATTCATCATTTACCAGATCAGGTCGATTCTCTGGCATCTGACGCTGAATAAGATAGATCTGGGTAGAATTGTTCTGAAGCATCACAGATGTGTTGCTTTTAATTTCTTGAGGTCCAAAGTTAAGACTGTATTGAAAATACTGATCATTTGATCATTTTAATCTTGAAATTCACTAATATTTGTGACATCATTGGGGGCGGTAACAGTGTGAAGAATTTATTATATAAAGTTAATTACCATTTTTGGTACAAGAATGTGAAGCTCTTAAATTTAAGCAACCTTGTTTTGTAGTTCCCTGAATTAAAAACGAAAAAAGAAAAAAAAAAAATTTAAGCAACTTAAATAATTGAAAACTGATTTTTAAAAAAATACATCTCTATTCTTCCTCCCTCGCCAAAATTCCACAATATGACAAAGATTACCAGAAAACAACTGATAACGTATATATAACAAAAATAGATTTAAATCCATAACAAAAAAAAGCAGGACAAAGCTTGAGGTACAGACAATGGAAACATGAAATAGAAGAGGAATTCATCAGGATTATTAAAGAGCTCATCAGAGTTATTAATTGGAGCTCTACATTTGGAGCTGTGCCTTTATTTTTCTTTTCTCCTTGTGTTAAGTGTGGATAGCAGCTGTGTTTACCCACAAACTGAATCCTTGAGTGTGGGTGCTAGACCCAAAGAGGTAGGGCAATGCCTCTGTAATGTACTGACTGCCAGGTGGGTTAGAAAGCCCACACACACAGGAGAGAAGCCACTTGTCTGTCCCCATTAATCACTGGAAACAGTCAATGGTAAACAAAAGAGCTGGCAAACAGAGGTTCTCAAACAAAAGATGAGCATATAATTATGACATACCACAATATGAAGAAAATCAACACCATGAAAGAAAGATACCCAATGAAAAATCAGAAGAGACTATTCAAGGACCTAGAGGTAATAGAGTTATCAGAAGAAGACACTCAGAGAGAGATAGACAGGTATTATATTCATAAAAAAGAATCCAGCGTGGAACTTAGAAATTTAAACTTTGACTTTAAAATTTAAAGTGAAAATGCCCTTTAAGACAACTCAGATGTAAATTAGGGAAACTAAAGATTGAGTTAGGGAACTTCCTTAGGGTGCCATGCAAAAGGAAGTACTTTGGAGAAAATTTCAGAGACAAAAGAAATAGTTATGAAAGTTCCAGCATCCCTCTAAGTCTCTAAAAGGAGAGAAAAAATAAACTAGATAAAATTATAGTTATAATAATAAAATTATCAAAGAAATAAATAAAATAAAATTTTCAAAGAAATAAAATTATCAAAGAAATATTTTAAAAAGCCTCAAATATGGAGAAAAAAGTACCAGATTTAATGAGCCCTCTGAATATCAAGTATAATTAAGAAAGCCATACTAGACATTGTGAAGAAAAAGAAACCATTAATTATAATCCTTGTCTCACACACATTAACACACACAAAAGCATTATTTCTGATTTCACTATGGGAGATGGCAGGGTTGGATTAAAAAAAAGCATAAAAGTATATTATGTTCTTATTTACAATATAGATTATAATTTAAAAAAGAAAAATTAAAGTTTAAATATGTGTCTTAAAGATAGTTAAGGGTAAACATGACAATAAAAGGATAATATATTTATAAATGCATTTTTAAGAACTTAAAGTTTACATATTCAGCTCATTTAATAAATTATCTTAGGGAGTAGAGTGAGAGTTCATTAGGATCAAATAAAAATTTTGTTTTATCTGTATTGCAAGAATTTTTTTTCCATGAGAACGTTTTTTAAAAAGAATGTAATTTTTTAAGAAAGAAAATATACCATAAGAAGAGAAAACAAAGAATATTTGGTAAATTCAGCAAAATTTAAGAAAAGAAACTAAACAACTAAGAAAGTTATGATAAATGAAAACATATGTATTAATCACAATAAATATAGATTACATTTGCTTTTTATAATGTGTGTGGCCTAAAAATAACACATTCAACTATTTATGGCAATAAACACTTGTACAACAAAAAGATGCTCTAAGGTAAAAATAAAGGGATAAAAAGGATGCCCTGAAAAAAGGTCATTGAAAACAAAGTAAAGTAATATTAATATCTGGTGAAATGGAATTCAAAGCAAAGATCATTAAGTAGAAGACAGAGATTTCATATTGATATACTGAGATAACTAATCATGAACCTTTAAATATTTAACTATATAGTCCTGAACTATAAAAGTAAAATGTAAAAAGAAGTCAACAGATCCCAATTTAGTAGAGGAATTTAGCCTGCCTTCCTTTTGAAGACAACATATCAAATAAAAATATATAAAGTATTTAAATAGCCAATTAAAAAACTTGATGTAATTAGTAGTTATATATTTTATACTCAAATAGAAAATATATGTTCTTTTGAAATATTCACAAAATTTTTACACAAGTGATCATGTATACTAATTAACATACAGTAAAATTAGAAATTAATAGCAAATAGACAAAAATAATGACACATCAAACAAGACATAAAAGTACTGTAACCTTGTACCATGTATAAAAATTAAATCAAAATGGATCCTAGATCTAAATTTCAAACCTAAAATGATAAAACCTCTGCTAGAAAACACGTGAGAAAATCCTTGTGACCTTAGGTTAGGCAAAGGTTTCTTGGATAGATATTAAAGCATGATCCATAAAAGGAAAATTGGCAAATAGGATTTCTTAATATTTAGTTTATTAAGTATGGAATGTCTAATTTCTTTAAGTACTAAGTTTGACAGTTGATATCTCTGACATTTCACTCCTGACACTTGTTGGTTTTGTTGTGAAGGTACATCCTCATTCTTTCAGATTTTTTTTTTAGAGCAATTTTTATGAAACCATGGATAAGTAAAAAATCTGTGTTATTTTTGAATATGAATTCTGTTGTGGAACCAGTGCAGTGCAGACATCTCGATGAAGTGTTTGGGAAGCGTGTGGCTGTTGAATGCATAGAATGTCAGTGGTTTGAGAAGTTCCATTCTAGTGATTTTAATCTAGAAAATGAGCAACGTGGGTGACCTGAGACCAAGCTGGATAATGATGAGCTGAAAGCTATAGTGGAAGGAAAATCCATCTCAACAACTGTATGAATTAGCACTAAGGTTTGACATTGCTGTCCCAACAATATTGGACAATTTGAAACAAATGGGTGGCAAGGTAAAGAAGCTGGATAGATGGGTACCACATGAATTAAATGATCATCAGAAGAGGAAATCGTCTTGAAGCTTGCCTTTCTTTTGTTGTCACGACATAAAGGTGAACCATTTCTATACCATATTGTTATGTGTGATAAAAAAATGGATTCTTTTTGACAATCACAGTGTTTGGCACAATGGTTGAATAAAGATGAAGTGCTAAAACACAGTCCCAAACAGAATATTCATCAAAAAAGCTAATGGTGTCTGTTTGGTGGTCCAGCACTGGTATCATTGAATACAGCTTCGTGAAACCTGGTCAATCAATTACAGTGGATGTCTACTGCAACTAGTTGGATGAAATGATGAGGATGCTTGTGATGAAGCAGCCAAGATAGGTCAATAGAGATGGGCCAATCATCTTGCAAGACTGCGTCACAAAAGAACAATGCTGCTCAAACTACAAAAGCTGGACTTGGAAACTCTCTGTCATCTACTACATTCACTGGACCTTGACCCAACTGACTACCACTTTTTCCAGGTTTTGGACCACTTGTTGCAAGGAAAAATATTCAATTCCCAGCAAGCTGTCTGGAAAACACCTTTAGCGATTTCACAGCCACTGGCTCTCCAGGCTTCTTCACTGCTGGCATAAGCAAGCTACTGGGTTTTGTTTTTTTTTTTTTTTTTTTTTTGAGACAGAGTCTCACTTTGTTGCCCAGGCTAGAGTGAGTGCCGTGGCATCAGCCTAGCTCACAGCAACCTCAATCTCTGGGGCTCAAGCGATCCTACTGCCTCAGCCTCCTGAGGAGCTGGGACTACAGGCATGCACCACCATGCCCGGATAATTTTTTGTATATATCTTTTTAGTTGGTCAGCTAATTTCTTTCTATTTTTAGTAGAGACAGGGTCTCGCTTGGGCTGGTTTCGAACTCCTGACCTCGAGCCATCCGCCCGCCTCAGCCTCCCAGAGTGCTAGGATTACAGGTGTGAGCCACTACACCCGGCCAGCAAGCTACTGTTAAGATGGCAAAATTGTGTTGATGGTTAGGGTACATACTTTGATTAATTTTACTGCTGCTTGTCTGAGATGTATTAAACTTTTGATTCAAAATTGGACATTCCATATTTAATGATCTATACTTACAGACTTCTGCTTTTTGAAGGACAATGTTAAAAGAATGAAAATATAAGCCATAAACTGGGAAAACCTTATTTGCAAATCATGATAAAAGACTTGTTATGGGCCGGGCGTGGTGGCTCACGCCTGTAATCCTAGCACTCTGGGAGGCCGAGGCGGGCAGATTGCTCGAGGTCAGGAGTTCAAAACCAGCCTGAGCAAGAGCGAGACCCTGTCTCTACTCTAAATAGAAAGAAATTAATTGGCCAACTAATATATGTAGAAAAAAATATTAGCCGGGCATGGTGGCGCATGCCTATAGTCCAGCTACTCGGGAGGCTGAGGTAGAAGGATTGCTTGAGCCCAGAAGTTTGAGGTTGCTGTGAGCTAGGCTGACGCCATGGTACTCAGTCTAGCCTGGGCAACAAAGTGAGACTCTGTCTCAAAAAAAAAAAAGAAAAAAAAAAAAAGACTTGTTATGAAGAATATATAAAGAACACTGAGAATTCAATAATAAGAAAATAAATGCAACTAAAAATGGACAAAGACTTGAACACATACTTCATCAAAGAAGTTGTGGTAAATAAGCACATGCAAAGATGCTCAGCATCATTAATGATTAGAGAAATACAAATACAAATTAAAACCACTAAACATCTATTATTTAATAGAATGTCTAAAACTGAAAAACCCAACCATATCAAGTGTTGACAAGGATATAGAACTGAAACTCTCATACACTACCAGAGGTGTAAAGTGGTACAACCACTTTGGAAAACAGGTTGGCAGTCTTTGAAAAACGTAAATGCAATCTTATGATCAAGCCATTCCACTCTTAGGAGAAATCAAAACTTAAGTTTATACAAAATCCTGTACACAGATGTTCATAGCAATTTTATTTGTAATACTACAAAACCGTAAGCAACCCAAATGCTACCAGTTGGTGAGTGGATAAACAAATTGTGGTACATCCATATGATGGAATATTATTCAACAATAAAAATGAGTGAACTATTGATACATGCAACAACATGGATAAATATCAGAATAATTATGCTGAGTGAAAGAAACCAGACAAAATAGTATTCTCATACGGGGATAAATTTGTATTTTATTTATGTAAAATCCTAGAAAATGCAAACTAATTTAGTGACAGATCAGGGATTTCCTGAGGGTGGAAGAAAGGAGATGTGGGTAGAGGTGAAAGAGAGGGATTAAAAGGGTCATGAGAAAACTTTTGAGGTGATGGATATGCTTATTATCTTGATTGTGGTGATGATTTCACTGCGCATACATATGTCAAAACTTGTCAAATTATGCACATTAAATATGTGCAGTTTATTATATATTAATTATACCACACTAAAACTATTAAAATATTCTCTATACACCCTTCAAAATGAAAAGATGTTCTTTTAGTCATCTCAGGGTAAAAATTATTGCAAGTATATTTTGTCGGGAACTTTTGGCCCTTGTCTTCGATTGCTTTCCAGTGAACGGTTATTTTAGATACATGACTGTGAAAAACTCAGAAAGAAAAATGTCAGTTTCTAGGTAATCATATATAGGTGAATTGTTAAAATTAACTATATAACACTTAAAACTCTAAGATCAAGATGTTATCAAATCCATCAATTTAATATGTAGATTTTTTAAATCTCAGTACTAATAAAAGAAGACAGATTGATCTGTCTATGTACAGCAGCTCTCAATTAATCAAAGAAATATGTATGACAGATTCATTATACAAAGAGAGAGATTCTTCGGACTAACCCAGTTGTGATTCATTCCTTAGCGATACTAAAAACTATAGTGATACAATATTTTCTTCCCAACCTCTGCAGTTACATTTATGCAAATTATTTGTATTGGTGATTCTACATTTGGCAAAATGCAGGTCTTATAGAAAGTAGCAGGTTGGGGGAAAAACAATGATTATGACATTAAAGTGAAAAAATATATTATTAATAGAAAGCATCTGCTTCCAAAACACATTGGAATAATTAGTATTTTAAAAATCCGTTTTTTTGTATATGTGTGTTTTAAATATTTTTTTTGATTGTTTAAGAATCCTTTGCAGCTTCAAGTCATCTTCTTGGGCTCATCTTCTACAAGTCTTATACTATCCAGACCATAATTCTGGCTTGTTTTCCAATCAGACCTTATTTTGGAATAAAAAGATGCATTTTTAATTTGCATATTTCCTTGTTCATTTTTCTGAGACTTAGCGAAATGCCTGGTTGAGATTGTTATAGGCATGTTTATGTTTAAGAATATTCTATTCAGAGTATGCTAAGAGGATGAACATAAATATGTTTTCCCTCTCTTTACTTTGCCATCAGTGATCTCCATAGCATGGGAACTACCACTACCATGTTATTTTTCTTTAAAGTGATAGTAGATTTTAAATTTGGGATGTGAGAAGAAAAAAAAACAGAAAACCTTCATTTCAAAATCATAATTGGTGGTACAATCAGAGCTGGTAATGGATTATCACGTCATCAAACAATCCATATTTTAGGGACCAGAGGCAGAGCACTAATCATTCTTTCAGTTTTCTTTTTCTTCCACAGTCTTCTAAATAGATTTAGATATCAGTTAATTTCCTTCTTACTAATTAGATTGAATCTCAGTAAATTAGATGGACCCTCTATGATCCAGGAAGTTAAAAATGCAGAGGCAAACTTCTTGAGCACTTAGTTGTCAAACTAGCATGGGCATTAATATAGATGTAGTCAGAAAGATACATTGATATCTTGAAATATGGACTTTGACACTGTTAGCCTTTTATGTATAGTTTTCTATTCTGCAAACATTTCTCAAGTTGTAGGGCAAAGTTATCTCTACTTGAGCTGATAAAAGTCTGTGTAAATGGTGATGGATTAAGATACAAAATGATTATGGCTTAAGTTTAGAAATGTAGGAAAGATACATAAAGTCTTTAGGTACATTTCTGAACAGACTTGAAACTTCCTGGTCATTTTTTATTCTCTGTGTGTCTATAAAAAATGATAAAAGGCTCAGGCTATAATACTTTGAAAGCATTTGACTCCATAGTCATCTTAATCTGAGGAAGGATGAGGAGGAGCAGCAGCATCTGAAACCTTAAGAGTAGATATGAAGATGACTCCTCCTTTAAAATTGGTCAGTGTGGATTTGTTTTCTTATGGTTCCATCAAAGGCTTGTTTTCCCTTTCTGAATTTGTTGTGCGTGTTAGTATCATGAAGTTTAGTTTAACTCTTTCTACAGATTTTTAAGACAACTCAAAAAATTAATTACACTGGGGGATTTTTGACACAGGCCTAGCAGGAATAATACTGTAAATAAAGAGGGCAACATTGACCATAAGAACCTTTTTATTAGGTGAAGTTACTTTTATAAATTCAAATCCTTGAAAGGGCCCAGGAATGCATGTAGGCAAGGAAGTTGAGAGGAAAGACCCCAAATCCCCTGCCATGCTTCTACTTAAAATGAAAGGAATACAATCCAGGGCAAAATGAATGAGAACAGCAAACCTCAGATTAAGGATTAGATACATAGGTTGAAGACCTTTGTTTTCCGAATATTTAACTATTGTTAATAGCCTTTGCCATTGGCTCATCTTTAAAATCAAAACAAGGTAACCACTTCTCTTTTTAGAAGAAGTGTCTTCTTCTAGTCTTATCCTAGGCAAATTTAATCTTTTGATGCTTTGAGCCATAGGCCTTCTCCTTCATGTTGATTTTTTTGTTTGTTTGTTTCGGGTATTAAACATCTTCTTGACTTCTTGACAGGTGTCGGGGGACTGTTCCTTTGTCCTTTTACTTCCTGGAACTAAAACAGTACGCAGCTTTCTTCTTGCATGAACCTTCCCAGCTCCAGCTCATGCCTTCTGTCTCTTTCAGGTATCTGGAGTCGTCTTCTCTAGTGGAGGAAAAAAAGAAACAAACAATATCAAAGAACTATAGGTGTCACCTTACCTCAATTCTTTTATTCTAATCTGAAAAAGATTAGAATTACTTTGGGCTTCTTTGTGCCAGCTAATTTCTGCCCTTCTCTAAGTTGATCTGCTCAGTTTGAGTCTAAAGGTGTTGAAAAAAATTTTGCATGAAGAAGTAAAAAGTGGGCTTGGGTTTTATCCACCAGAGCTTTAGTCAGAGACTAATGGTCACCCTCCTCTCCTTGTACTTTAAGGCATGATTTAATAAAAAATAGACCATTTAAAAACAAAGGTATATTATGATTTTTCTCTTGGCAGATGAAAGGAAGTTCAGTTTATACTGCTTTATGCAGGAAGTGTTGAGTACTAACCAGATTTAAGGGACCTAAATCGTTTATTTCATTTTGATTCTTTACATGCAGTGTATTGTTAAAAAGAATTCTCTGCTAATGTGGTGCTGAGAATTTAAGATAATATGATTTTGATACCAAATCATTATTATCCATGACACTGTGCTTTCAGAAAAAAATCAGTGGAATCTAGTCATCTGTCACTTAAAATATTGTTGAGATCCTCCTATTTTAAAATATGTATAGTTATACTCTGCTTTAAGAAAACCCTATATATAATAACAGATTTATAAATTAGCAGGTTTTATTAAATAATTTGTGGCATTATCAGTTTTATAAAAAGGTTTTGCTCCAAATTTTCTTTAAATATTGAAGTCCCAATACCTTTTAAGTTATTTGAATTAGCTGCATATTTTCCAGACCATTTTTAAGACATAAATTGATTCTAAAATTCTCTTTTGTAACTATTAATCACAAAATATTCTGTTTATATTATTTCCCCATCCCACTTTACTTTAAAAAGCTATTTTTCTTAAGACCCATTTTACTGCATTTCAAAATCCCTGAAACCCACTATGCACAACTGTCATATACAGCTTTCAGTTCTCGTTAAATTTCTTTGGGAAGATTCTCTGTAGGCTGTTGTGAAATTAGAATCTTATGTACTCTTCCATTTGTCATCTGGAACAAAATGTCTCTGAACAAGGAAAAGAGAGAAAAGAGAGGTATGAGATAATGAAATGTAATAGGTAAGAGCCAGGAATATTGTCAAATAAAGCTCCTATTCATTATTCTTCTTGCATCTTTATATCTTGTATCATGATGACTACCCCAGTCTCATCTTGGTTTATTAATTAGAGAAGCTAAAATGTTAACCAACTAGGAGTATGGCTATTAACATTTTTATGTGTACTCTAGATTTCCAGTGTTTTGTCTCTTATTTTTCTTATGGTTCTTTTCTCAGGTGTGCTAGGGCTGGGCTACCATCTTAAAGTGGAATCAATGTGGACTGCTAAAAATTTGTGGCTTGTCAGATTATACCCCAAAAGTATCAAGCACCATCTTTACAGTGTGAGCCTTGCGGTAGAAAAGCCTCTCAGAAACATGTCTGCCTTGTATTGCATCCCTGGGAATCTTGTCCAGGGAGCTCAATGGGGCAGGTCACCAGAGAAAGACACAAGGGGCAAGTACAGGACAGCCATGTGCATCATTTGGCCCATGTGCTGACCATATGAAACCTTCTATGGGACTGGAAAATGCCTGACATGGCTAACCTAGAATATATCACTTTGCTCGTTCCTGGCACCAGCCTTGTTTTTAATGTGCAGTGGCTGCCATTGCACTGTTTGAACACCGCTGCGGCTTGCTGACCTAGGGAAGGAAGCCTGAAGCAAAAAAATGTTATCTACTGCAGTTCTAAATCAAATTTTAAAACAACAAAACATTTTAATATCTGTAGCTGGAAAGGAAAAGTTTGGAGCGGTGCAACTGGCAGGCAGGAGTGTAGTGACTGAAGAAGAGATGATTCTTGGGCCAGTTTTGGACACAAAATGAACTAAACTAAAAGAAACCCAGGCAGACTGTCCTGTCTAGCTTCCCAGTAAAGTCAGAAGGGACAGTCCTGGCAGTACTATGGATTTGTATGCTGGGATAGATATAAACAGCAAAACTTTCAGCCCTGTGGCTATAAAAAGAAATATTTTTTTATGATGTGTTCGTTGTTTAAGAGCAGGCTGTGAGTTTTGTTTAACATTTAATTCCTATACAATTCAAAAACCAGAATTCTATTTTCTTATGTGCTTAAGCTCTTTCAGATGTTTTTATTGTGTAACATTTTCTCCAGATTCTTCTTTTAATGTATGTTTTTTTTTTCTCACAATCTGTTAAAAGATCAGTTTGTGTGAATCTTGACACTGTGATGCTATTTCATGGTTTTAATTTGAATGTGAGCTGTTGCAGCTGGAAGCATATGATTAATGGCACAGACTTGTTTGTCACAAAAACAGATGATATTTTACATTTAGTCAAGATGCATTGAAAAATTGACTTGCTTATATTTCACTGGATGTAAGTTCATGTTTTAATTCACTTTTGACTTCTTATAATTTGAATTGATTTTAAACATGCAGATATATATCTCATGATGTAACTGGTTATTCAAGGTATTTGAAGGTTGATTAGAAAAATTGCATATTAAATAAACAGTGTGCATTAGGGTAGCCAGGGTTTTTTTGCTGAAAAATTGTACTAAGTCAATGAGTCTGGGAGTCAGTATGCAAAAGATGGAGGGAATGTTTATAAAGTTTATAAGTTCATTCTTCTTGATTGCTTATATATTTTTATATGCTTTTACAGTTTACCTGCGTAATAAGGTGATGTTCCTGATCTCCCTTGCCTCCTGCCATCTGGGAGAGCTGCACCCTCACGACACATGGCAGTGTCTGACAGGTCCTCTGTTGGCACTCTGGAGTCGAGAGTGGGTTATGGGTGCCTCTAGCTTCCATGCTCCAAGACCCATCCTCAGAATCACTGAAAAGTGTATGCATTCTCCTTCAGAAATGAGTCTTACAAGTTATTTGAGGCCTATTATGGCATTTTACCTTCCAGCAGTTTCATCTCATAAAATAATATGAAACCATATATGTTAAATCAGGTGTTTCTTGCTCAAACCTGTTCCACCAAGTAGGAATTTGCTGCTTTCAAATCCCTAGCACGTGGCTGGGCTGCACAGTCCCAAACTGAGCGGGCAGGAAGTCAGTGGCTCAGAAAGCATGTATATATGCCATGTTTGAAGAGTTTTAATTATTATAATTCACTAAAATCCAACTTTCTGCTTCTTTGCTAAAATGATCCCAGTTCTGTGTTGTGGAGGCACACTAACAATCTTCCTCACACAGTAGTTCAGAAACATACATTTTGCTGTCATATTCTCTGAAAGATCATTTTTTAATCGAAATATTTTGCATATGATATGGTCTCCAGGTCTATTACCATACTGGTTTCCTTCTTCTGGACATCTTTTAAATCGTGGTGGTCACTTGTAGAAATGTGTATCTGGAAGCATGATGCTCTGGATGTGGTCTAGCCAGCAACCCTCATCTCTCTTCTTTTAGGAGTCCTATTTCTCTTAATGCCAACAATGTGAGCCACAGGACCCCACTGGCTCATGTTGGATTTGCTGTAAAAACATCCAGCTGTTTTCAGTCAGGTCTTTCCCATTCTGTTCTTCAGTTGATTTTTTTTTTTTATTCCAAGTACCAGACATTACTTATATCTCTATTACATTTTATTATGTAATCACTGGCTCATTGTTCCAGCCCTTCAAGGACTTTTTTGACTTTTTGGATTTTGTCATCTAATATATTAGCAATGCCTTTCATCTCTGGACCATCTGTAAATATTAAAATGATATCTTCAACGTTTTTATTCAATTAATATTTATAAACATGTGCCAAATTGTCTACTCTGTGCTAATCTCATGCTCCCTACTAGGGATAACAAGATGACTAAAATGTAATTCCTCAGGGAGCTCATAGGCTATAGGAGTAATAGACATGTAATTATATAACTGTAATGCAGTATGATAATTGATATAATAGAGTTATGTGTGAAGTGCTGTGAGAACCAAGGTTGGTTGCAAATCATAGAAGACCCAACTCCTTCATGTTGGCACAGATCCATGAATTTTGGGGTATGGCAGTTAAGTCAGCTGTAATGCTATGTAACTACTACCACCTGAATTCTTTCTTTCTTGCCCAGGGATATAACAAACAACTTGTCAAATATTGTCCAGAAATGATCTCATACTATGATATTCCTATAATGTACCAACCTGGGAAGTCATTCCCAAAGGAGTTGAGAATTATTTAGAAAGACTTATTCTTAGTGAACCCATGGGTTTATGATGATTCCAGTTTTTAAATCTGGGGCAATATTCACCTATTGCCAGTCTTCTGGTAACTTTCCCATTTTGCATTGTTACATAATATTGCTCAGAGTGGTTTTGTGGTGACTTCTGAGTTTTTCTGCTGTCTTGGTATATAATCTGTCTGGATCTGGAGTCTTGAGTTAACTCTTACAGAAATTTCAGCACTGCACATTTACTGTCGTCTTAACTCTGTCCAGATTGAAAATTATTTTTTGATACCCTCTCTAGTATTTTTTTTGCTTGTCCTTAACATTTTTGCATGCATAAATTGATTTTAGCCTTTAATCTTTCCCTTTCTCATAGCTTCATCCTCTTTTAACTAATGTCCTCTTTAGGATGACCAGTTTGGGGCTGGTTTTTCTCTTCTTCCTTCTCCTCTTTCTCTTCCAATTATTATGTTGAAATCCTTTCTAAAGTCTAGGGTAAATGATCGTTTTTGGTATTATGGCCACTAGGGTAACATATCAACCATTTCTTCTTTGATGGGCACAATTAAATTAAGAGACTTAGACTTGTCATTGGTTTCATACCCTTCTTTGCTTTAATATTAACTAAATAGGATACTGAGCAGGCACATGTCTGAGGGCATCTGGCTCTGATGACATGACTGTTAATGACAATATACCTGCTACCAAAGTTGGACAATACACGTTTTTGGCACTGCCAACATTTGTCACATTATCTCTCCTCCTTGGGGTCCTGTTGCTGACTTACCCTGCTTATTGACTCATCTTTCTCAGTGTATCTATCAGTACTCCTGATGCACTCTGACCTGTGGAAAATTTTGACTCTGTTATATGACTTGCCAATTTCTATAATTATAAAATAACTCTGTTGGTTTTTTTTTTTTTTTGGAGACAGAATCTCGCCCTATTGCCCTGGCAGAGTACAGTGTTATCATCATAGCTCACTGCAACCGCAAATTCCTGGGGTTAAGTGATCCTCCATCTCAGTCTCCCTAGTAGCTAGAACTAAAGGCATGTACCACCACACCCAGCTAACTTTTTCTATTTTTATTAGAGATGGGTCTCGCTCTTATTCAGAGCGGGTTTCGGACTCCTGAGTTCCAGTGATCCTTCAGCCTCAGCTTCCCAGAGTGCTAGGATTACAGGTGTGAGCCACCATGCCTGGCCAACTTTGTTTCTATGTCAATGGGAGGCACTTCCCAGATCCTTTATATGTCTGTCTGGTTCTCTATGTGGCACTTAGTGTTTATCTGATTTTCTTCTAAAAGCATATATTTTTATTGTGTTTCTGAATATTTCCTTAGGCTAGGTATTTAAAAAGGAAAGTTTAGGCCCCAAACATTGTAAGGCTTTTGATACATGGCAAAAAAACCTGCTTTCTAGAAAATTTACATAGATTTACATTCCCATTAGGAATACATTCTATTATCTTTGTTCTTGAGTCTTTCCTATTGTTGTAAATCATCATTTATATTTTTTTAGACAGCTGGATAAGTGAAAAATGATCCATATAATTTGAGTTTGTATTTTTTGTAACAAAAGTTTTTTGTTCGTATCTACTTTGTAATTGTTCATGTCTATTGATCATTTTGCTCTTAAAAATATACTATTTTGTATACTACTTATCCTAGCTGAAATTTCAGATTAAAGATTTCCTTGAGAGTAATGCATTAAACTTACTAGTAAATTTGGAAAGAACTGAAATATTTATGTTAAATTTATAAATATATTTAATATATTTAAATTTGGAAGAATTGAAATATTTATTATATTATATAGTGTGATGGTTTATTTATACAAACATTCTATGCGTGTGTGCTTGCATGCACACCTGTGTTTTTGCGTGTTACCTATACACATTTTGGGATATCTTTCCATATTAGCATATTCTGTTGTCATCACATGAATTTTTAATGTTGTTTTTTAATGTAGTATTATAAAGATATTTGAAAACATTTTAATTTTGTTTCTAATCACCTTATGGAACTATATTATTATTAGTTCTAAGTTTTCCAGTTAATTCTCTTGATTTTGTACTATTATCATCTGCAAATAATGATTATTTTTCTCCTTTCCAGTGGTTAACTCCTACATTAGTTTCTTGCCATATTGTATTGGCTAGAACTTTAGGAACAATGCTTAATAATTTTGATTATAGTGTAGCTACATTAATTTTTATATCCTCTGCACCTGCTATATTACTTGGCACATAAAAGTTAACTCAGAAAATGTTTGCCAGAGTGAATTTACTTGAATTTAGCTGTCAAAGAGCTTGACTCTAGTTGGTAAACTAAAAACATTGTATATAAGTAATAATACCATAGAAAGTTATATAAGACATTAAAAATTATAGATAAACTACTCAGGCTCTTTAGTGGTGAAAAATTATATACAAACACAGTAAAAGAAATAGTTTTGTGGTGCAGGTGCCATTTAATACAGGGCTTGGAAATTGATTATACTTGAAAATATAGAGCTGGGGAAAAAGTAGATTCCCAGCAGAGGGAAAATCATAAGCAGAGGCAACAGCAGTTGGGAAACATGATGGGTGTAAGGGGAACACATGAGCAGTTCATTTTGGCTGGTGTAAAGGTTTCACAAATGGTGTGGAAAGATTCGAAGGTTAGGAAAGTCGATTGGGTCAGATTGTCAAGAGCCTCGATTGGCAGGCCAAGCTCTTTGGACCAATGTTTCTCAAGGTTTTTTTACATTATCAGACACATTGAAAGTGGTAATATTTTTATGGCATATTAGAATAAACAGAAATTGCTTACTGCTAGAGGTGATGACAAGAGATGGAGGGAACATGCCCCAGACCCCGCTAGACACCCCAAGTGCTTCAGGGATCTCAGCATATCTGCAGTCCTTTCAAGGCACATCCAAGTTAGGAAGAAGATAAGATTTGTAGTTACAGATATTATCCAGACATCTTTCTCTCTTAAATTCAGTGTAAAGCTGTTTTGAGCTTTCTGCCCAGCAAACCACCTCCTCCCCTCTACACATGCACAGATGCTCCCTTAGATGCACTAGAAATGTTTCTAGTTCCCAGTTCATGTATCAAGAGTCTCATTCATTTATGTTTCCTTCAATTGGAAGAAGAAATCACAGTCTACTTGCATCCCAAGTCCTTTAATTTCCTATCCAGGTTTTAATCACTCAAGACAAATTCTATCTTTCTCATGTGTGTATCATTATATTTGTTTTGTCCTATTTGATTTTGATTTTATGATCTTTTTGAAGAATAATTACATCTCAGTACTAATGAAGCTGGATTTTGATGTGGAATTTTCTCAAGATTACCTATGCATGGCTCCAAAATAAATTAATAAATCATTTCTGATAATTCTTTCAGGGAATTAGTATACAGCTCTGAAATAATAATAAATCAAATTGAGACACTTCAAATTTGAAGTAGCTATTGTAGACTAAACAAAATTACATTAATGAATGATTTTCTGTAAAAGGATTTTCCTTGATTAAAAAATCAAATTTAAATGCCAAAATATCATAATTTAATGATGTTACATCTTCACTGGCTGTTGCATTAGCAAAGAGGGTGCTTCCCAGAGCACTTTATCTCACTTGACATTTAGCCAATTAAATTAAGAATATAAAAATTTTAAGACATTTTAATGCTGAGAATGGGTTTAAAACCTTATAATTTGATTCTGATTTCTTTTAAATGTATTAATGGTATTTTGGTGGTTTTTAAAGGGAATATTTATCTTTTATAGATATATATCAAGATAATTACAAATGAAATTAGGGTAATATCTGAGATTTGCTTAAAAATAATATGAAGGAGAAAGTGGGATGAAGCTGGATTGGCCAGGATCAATGGTTGTCAAAACTGTGTAATGGCATTCATCATACCATATCATTTATTTGATGAACATCAGACACCCTGCAGTATTTTTGGAATTGGGGTGACTGTTCCATGCTGCATTAAATCTGAACTGCTGTGTTTGTAACTTTTGTTCTTTGCCTTATTTTCTTTCTTAGTTATTGATCTCTTCTTCTTTCTGTTTTAATTTCTTAATCTCTTGATTTAGTCTCGGTTGCAGCTATCTCTTCTTGCAACTCTCCCCTGTGCCTGTCTCTGGTAGATGCTCTGCCTTTTCTGTTATCCACATAGTGATTTACTACTTCTAATATGCTCTGAGCAGGAGCCAAGAAACTAAGTGTGATCACATTTTTTTCTAGGCAAGATTTCTCTGTGGGCCTGAGGGACTTTTAGAATGCTAAGCATGTGAGCTTTAGGATGTTAATTTGGGTACATTTCTATTGACTGCCCCATGGCTACTAGTTTTAGCTGTGTTCTGGATAGTTGAGGCATCGTATACATGTTTAGATATATTGCGGAAATAATCATATATGTCGAGAGGTGCAAGGAAGGGATTGAGGAGTTTTTTGTTTGTTTATTTTTACTGCAGTGACAATGATGGTAACACAATTTACTTTATTCACAACTCATTGAAAAGAAATTTAACTTTCTACTTTTTATTACTTTAAGAATCAGGAAAATAAATTGCCTTTTATGGGAAATACTTGCTTGGCTCAGAGGTAGGCTGAAGCCTAAATGACATAGTGTCAAAAGATATCATCAACTTAGTGACCGATAGACTATGAGCTCATGAGTCAGGCAGGGGTCATGTCTATTTGGTTTGCCACTGTATTTCTGATGCCCAGTGTTACATGTGATACATAGAAGCCATTCAAATACTTGTTTGTTGGTTAAGTGAATAATAATATAAATCAGATGGTTATTTTAAATTCAACACACATGAATTGAGTGAAGATTATATGCTGGTTCCTATAATAGCTACCTAAAATATCTAGAAGAACTGGTCTCAAAACCTAGGTACAGAAAGCTGTCAGCCCAGGGCAGTTGTACAGAACTGGGTATTTAAAAGCACATGCATTGTTATAAGTCTAGTTTTTTAAATTGAAGGGATGTTCAATTTGCTCTAGGAACACAATGGATGGAGAAGGCAATTTTGTAAAAAAAATAAAATTAAGGAAGACTTCACAGGGAGATAATGTTTGAGATTAGACTTAAATGTGCATAGGAATTTTCTAGGTAAGCCATGATTATTAGAACAGAAGAAAAACAGCCAGAAGAATATGCTTGGTGGATGTCTTAGTCCGTTTGTGTGGCTGTAACAGAATACCTGAGACTGGTAATTTATAAAGAACAGGAATTTATCGTCTCATGGTTCTGGAGGCTGGAAAGTCCAAAAACTTGGTGCTGACATGTGATGAGGGCTTTCTTACTGCATCATTGTATGGCAGAAGGCAGAAGAGTGAGAGAGAGTGTAAGAGCTCAAACTTATAGCCCCAAGCTCTTTTATAATCATCATTAATCCATTCAGGAGGGCGAAGCCTCCATAAGCTAAACACCTCCCATTAGGCCCCATCTTCCAATGCTATTGCATTGGGAATTAAGTTTCCAACACATGCTTTTTGGGTGACACATTCAAATCATACCAGTGGAGTTTCAAAGTGTCCAAGAGCTTGGCAGCTACACTGGGCTAAAGAGGAATGGGTAAGTTGGTTGATTGATGATTGACAATTAGGAATAAGGGATAAAAGGTTAAGAATGACTCTTAAGATTCATAGTTTTAATCTTGGCTGCTAATCCCAACAGGGAAGTCAGGAGGCTGGATTGGAAAAGAGTGCATAGCAAGAATGAGTTTATTTGGGGACAAATTGAGTTTAAAATACTTGGGGAACACTAGAAGGCAATAGTAAGAGTATTGGTGTTCAGGAGAAAATTAAATGAGAGCATTTGAACTGAGTGTTTTCATGAGATATTAGAGGTAGCTGAAACAATGTGACTGAAGACATCCCCAAGAGGATGTGTAAAGAGATAAGAAATAAGTTGATGAACAGAATTCTGGGGAATATCAGCAGAAATAATTCTTAATTGGGGATCCGTGGACTGAGGGCAGACCGTGTCTTTTTCATTTTCTTATCTTATGGAGTACACACACAACACAGTGTACTCAGTAAACCCTCATAGCAATTTTTTAAAAAAATATTGTCCTCAAAAGAAGCATTTTGAGAATGCAGTAAATGCTATTGATGAGAGCAATAGTGGCTTGCCAGTAAGAACAATGGTAAATTATTAAGATTTTTCTCCCTTTAATTCATTAGTCCACATTGGACCTTTTTACCTAGCTGAAAATTTTTTAAACTTTGCATTAATTATCTATTGCTATGTAACAATTTACCACAAACTTAAGAGACTTAAAACAACATAACATGTTTTCTCAATAAGTTAAATATAGAATTACCACATAACCCAGCAATTTCATGCCTAGGCAATATACACAAAAGAATTAAAAACAGGGGTTCAAACAAAAACTCGTACACCCATATTCATAGTGACTCTATTCAGAATAACCAAAAGCTGGAGACAACCTACATCTTCATCAGCAGATGAATCGATAAACAGAATGTGGTATATATCCATACAATGGAATATTATTCAGCCCTAAAAGGATTTCCTTCTAAGTTCTCATTTTTATTGGTAGATTTCAGTGTCTACTGAAATGGGTAGATTTGGTAGAATTGGTAGATTTCAGAGGGGGATATTAGACTGAGGGCCTTAGTTCCTAGCCAGCTGTTGGCCAGAGAATGCTCTCAATTCCTTGCCATATGCCTCTTCAACATGGCAGTTTGCTTTATAAAAGCGTGCAAAGTGAGAAGGCAATAGAGAGAATCTGACAGCAAGATGGAAGTGACCTCATCTTAGAAGTGACATCTAATCAGCTTGCCACATTCTGTTGGTTAAGGCTCTAGGCCAGGTCACACTCAAGGGGAGGAGATTACACAAAGATGTCAATACCAATAGGTAGAGATCATTGCAGGTCATCTTAGAGTCTACCTGTCACAAATATTAAGGGGTAGCCTTCACCATGTAATGTTTTTGTGGTGCTTTGGTAATTTACCTGGGGATGACCTTATGCTCTTCCTGACAGAAACTTCCTCAAGTAAATCCAATAATCATTTATTGAGCACCCATAACTCATTATGGTAGGTATTAAGAAAAGACATGGTCTGTGGCTTTTGTGAAAATAAAAAATATGGGTCAAAGTTTCTTGATGCTACCTACTTTTGTGTAGAAAGTTTTCTTACACGTTGATTATTAACAAGGATGTATGACCTTAGATTGATTTGTGCTAAGACTTTATTCTTGTATGTGTATATTGAATAAAATCTGGTTTTTGAGGTTTATAGCAAAGCCATCATTTTTCTAATCAAAGAAAAGGTAAACTCTTAAGGGAAACAAACCAAAGAATGGGGATGGGTTAGATAATGTGTTTTTCTTGTGCTAATATTTTTTTTTCTATTTAGACATTTGTATAAAAGAGAAATTATTCAAAACAGCAGCAAGTCTATGATAAATGTGTACAAAACAATTTTTAAAAAAATAAACATTGATTCTCCGTCAGGATGGCGAACTTAAGCAGATTAATATACTTTTATACATGTCTACCCCGTAATTGTTTTCACCTATCTAGAATAAGGACATGAAAGGAATGATATCTGTTTATCAGTCAGTATAAAAATAAGTCCTAATCTAATATCAGACTTTTAAGAAAATTCAGCATTGTATAACCCTACTGGATACCTAATAAATGTTTCTTCTCATGTAGTCCATTCTCTGTCCTCAGACAAATATATTCTTTATCCCAATCTAAATAAAATTTAGACAGTGGGCTTAGCATCATTTAAATTGCATTGTCTCTCTCTTTTCTTCCTAGTGTCTTCTTCATGGGAAACTGTATTTGGAAGTGGAGTGCTTGACCTCAGGCAATGTTTCAAACTCTGTCTAGTATACTGATTCCTAATCCCTTTCTATTGTGACACTCAATTTTGTATAACCTTCTGTTTCCAAATGCCGCATGACACATCCACACTTACATTTTAAAGTTAATTAAAACTAATTTCGAGAGTTCCACTTGCTTCTTAAGATAATAACATACATCCCATAGCATGAGACAGAAGGTTGGCAATTACTGATTTAGTGATATTAAGTGTGAAGAAATCCATTTAATGGTATACGTGATATAGTGGGCTAATCTTAGTTTTAATATGTAGTAATTGTGTAAAAAAGGAAGTTTGATGGCCTTAAGATAAGATTTTAATGTTTCATTCATCCAGCTTCAGTTGTAGAGATCATTCATTTGAGATTGCCTGGAATGGAGCAATCATATCAGTATCATCCCCTTCATTATGGTGTTTCAAAGCACAAAGGGAAAGCTTACATCTGAGGATAGACACAAAGGGACTGTGCTGCTTTACAAAGAAATTAAGAGAGGAGAAACAGTGTTTCAGACAAATATAAAAGAAGAGAGGGAGCAAGGAAGAATTATTTTAGACTATAAAAATGAGACTGCTTACATTTAAATCCATGGGCAAATAGTCCATATACGCATTTTTCATTTTTTATTAATTAGCTTAATCAACAAATATTGACTGTCTGCTCTGTGCCAGATTCTGTATAGATACTCGGAGACAATGGGGAACAGGAAAAACAAGGAGGATCTTGGGGCGCTTTGGCAAAGTTGAATAGCAGAGCTATGGAGACAGGTAACTGCTGAAATTGGAATGCTTAGGCAAAAAGCTGTCAGAAAGTGGGTTATAAACAGTTACAAGAATTCCTGAGAAAAGAGCCCATTTTGTGCTTAGGTTTGTGTTTGCTTTTCTCCTATTCATAATTCAATTATTAATATATTTTATTTCAAAGTAGTCCTTGGCTGGAAATAAAAAAGCCTTAGCCTACAAATGGCAGCCCCTGCCTTAACCCATGCTGCCTGAGCTCTTCCTGACGCAGCTATGTGAGCCGCTGAAAACAGTGGACTGATTTTTGGTCATCTATGCATTTATAACAAAAGAGGGAGAAATGTTGAAGTGTAATAATAGCTTTCTATGAATACCATATGATGTCAGTCAATAATAGCTTTGTATGAATACCAACTCTGTAAAGTATACCCACACACAAATGTGTACACACATCAGTTTGTAATAGTGATCAATTTTGAATTTCTCATCATACGAAATATGAGTGTCACCTGAATGTTGACTTGATTAATCACACTATTTCTTTTAAAATCTATCTGAAAACATCTATGCTGAAAAAACATGCATTTCCATCTGAAGGAGAGAAACCTCTTTTTTGGTGTTGGTTAGGGGAAGAAATCTGAGCAGCAATGAAGGAGGAAGAAGTTGGAGAATAGAAAGTACTAGATGATGAGGGTGATATAGGATATGGAAGCAAGTTACTAGAAAAGAAGAAAGGATCCATCCCAAATGAAAGTTTGGTTGATTTTTATAACATTGATTATCTTGAGAATTGCAGAGAAACTATTCTTCTTTGTCTGTTTTATTCTGCATCTTGTAGTCTTTTAGTTCCAGACTAAAACTCAAGTTAGTTCAGTAGTTTAGTAAGGTATAGGATTAAATGGTGGCCAAATAATAATAGTAACAATAACTATAAAATGATAGACCATATGAACATTTAGTATATTCTAAGCACGATGCTAAAAAAGTTATTTAATCCTAATCTGTTTATTTATGACTTGTAAATAAAGCACATTGACTTGTCTGATTGCATATTTCAAAGTATAATATATATTAGTTTATGTACATTATTAAATTAAACATTGGTGTCACCACTCTGAAGTCTAGACTGTTCCTTTGCCATTCACTATCTTATACTTAAGCCTAGGCTTGATGATGGCTAGTTTCTGTAATCATTGGGTGACAACAACTGGAACAAAGGGAATGGTCCAGGCAGGTTTGCTTTGGGAGCTCTGATAAGCAATTCTATCAAGAATGTCATAGGGAGTGTTAAAAGGTGAAAGAATAATATGGGTGGAATCAAAGCAAGCAGAATGCTCTTAAGGTTTTATTACATGTGTAGATTATATGGTAGTAACTTGTTTTGAAGTCTGATTAATCACAGAAGGAAAATTGTACTTAAAGTGAGAGATGCATTTATTCTACTTTTGAATATCAAGCTTACAACGTATGACTCTAAGACTTTATTGTATAGAGAATGAGACATTAGGTGTTTTAAACTTTTTCTATGGGCTGTGAATTTGTCTTAGTGTAGAAGACTGCATCTTAGTGTAGAAGACTCATGCATCTCTGTCAATGTTGTCACAGAATTGGTAAGTTAAAGTTTTTGATTAAAAAAATACTTGTGGGGTAAAAATGGCAAGCTGTGCTAGAATGTAGTAGCATTTCCACAGTATTAAAATATCTTATTCCACTCTGGGTATGTAACAAATACCTTTCACTTCAGCCAGAAAATCCCCATTTTGGCTTTTCTCAATTTGTTGCTTTGGTCAATGGCAATTTTAACAAAATTGTTCCCATACTAGCTTTTCTAGTCTGGCCACCAGATTTTCTAGAATACCACAAAAGTATTTTGCTTTTTGTGTCATGCCAATATCTGAGGAATTTGCTGCTTAAACATTTGAAACTATGTAAACTGTGATAACCTTGGGGTTTGTGGGTCTTCTAGGGAGTCAACACTTTGCTTTTGCAGGAGTATAGAAGGGAACATTTCCCCAGAACTATTCCCACAGCTTTTTATTTTTGTGTTTTCAGTTTCTCTTGGCTACTAATTCTGTTGGGCATCAGAACTGTGTTAAAGGATCACAAATAGGATAGAATAAAAAAGATCCCAAAGAGCACTGTTTTGAGTACAGTGCTTAGCACATGTTATATTGTGGCTACACATTTCCAAATCCTAAAACAGAACTCTGAGAAAGCCTAAGCATGAGTAGAGCGAAGTTTAATTTTGTATATGTTGAAGAAATTCTTAATATCAGGTGGCAAATGAGAGATCTCTTGCAGAACTGGATATGTGCCAGAAACATAAAAATTACTTGCTAATAACTGTACACAAACAAGCCACTATCATCAACCAAAATGATAGGTTATTTGTATATCAAAGAATGATTTTCTGGGCAAATTCTATATTCTATAGTTGAGGAAGCAGAATAAATATTTTATAAAAGATTAATTCATTGAAAAAGTATTTACTGAGTTGCCATTAGATGTAAAACTTTGTGTTAAATATATTCAGAGTGTGGAGATGAACCAGAAACATAAATGCACAAAACTCCCATATGGCTCTTTCAGTCTAATCAGAAAGATGAAATATGCACTTAGATGACTATGCCACTGGGTAGAAAGTGCTCTGAAGAGAACCAAGAGAAAAATAGACTAAAAGTTTCTGAGAATTATTTCCAGCTGGAAGATCAGGTAAAGCTTGGTAGAGTAAGGTGACATTTGCTTTTCCCCTTGAAGGGCATGTAATGGTTTGAATGTGCAGGAGCTAAGGGGAGAACTGATATGATAGGAACTCCAGGCAGAAGTGTTAACAAAACCAAATGCATGGGGCCAAAAATCTTGTGTCAGTCCAGGAGAACAAGAAGTTACATTTGTGGAGTATACAAGGAGATCAGTAGAGGAATGTGGTAAGAATGGCAAAGTGGAGCCAGATTATGGAGAACCATAATTGCTAAATCAAGTAGTTTGGGAACTTAAAGTTATAAGCATTCAATATTTTTGAGAAGAATGGTGATATAATCTGAGCTAGTTTTCTAGACAAGTGTCTTAGTTCATTTTCTGCTGCTACCACAGACTAGGTAATTCACAAACAATAGAAGTTTATTTGCTTTATGATTCTGGAGGCTGGGAAGTCCAAGATTGAGAGGCCTCATCTAATGAAGACCTTCTTGCCTGATCATAACATGGCAGAAGGGCATCACATGGTGATGAAGCATGGAGGGAAGGAAGGAGAGATATGAACTCCTGCAATAACTAATCTACTCCCATAATAATGGCATTAATCCATACTTGAGGGTAATCACCTCATAAAGGTTCCACCTTGTCACAATGTCAATTTCAACACAATTGTGGAGGGGACATTCAAACCATCATGACAAATATTAGTAATTTAATTGGATCTGTGCAAAGTCCAGTTAGAAGGCCATCCTTGTGATCTAGATGGAAGGTGATGAGGTTGTGAACCAGAGAACATGGAGGGGCAGATGTCAGAATGCAGGCATAGTCTTCAAGTACGATTATTAGGACTTACCACTGATGGTAGTGATGTAAAATTGTGTTTTGAGTAACACATACATCCAGAATATGTGTTGATGGAGGATAAAGTGAAAAGAGGGCATTGACATGTCAGCTTGTATAATGTTTAGAACTTTGTTTTATAAAATGTAGGCTGTGGACCACCTGCTTTGGGATCTCCTAGGGGCATGCTATTTAAAGTTCAGGTTTACTGAACTTTAAGTAAACCTTAATGATTACTGTAATCTTTCTAGGCATTAAAGTGTATGACTACTGGCTTAGAATTCCAACATAATGAGCTGAAGGAGGTTATTATAATTCCCATATGGACCTCTAAATTTTGAGGTTACTCTTCTAACTCCATCTCTCCTATCTTTGCCCATGAGACGAGGTAAAAGTAAAGATGGTTTAAAGTTATTTTCCTGCTGGAAAATAACTCTAAATTTATGTCTAAATTTTAGTTGATCTTAAATGTCTTTTTTACATATTAAAGACAATGAGTACCTATACCTCTAAAACCTCACCTCTAAAACCTCTCTGGGGTCTCAGGCCCCTTGACTCTTTCAAAAATTAAGGCCCTCAAAGGCCTTTTGTTTATGTGGCTTATATATATCAATATTTGCCATGTTAGAAATTAAAGCTGATATATTATAAAAATACTATAAATTTCTTTAAAAGTGACAATAAACTCATTGCATATTAACATAAATAACGTTTTTATGAAAATTAATAATCTTGTAAACAAAATAGAAGATTGGTAAATCTCTTTAATCTGGTTTAATGGAAGAGGGCTGGATTCTCATATCTTCTACAGTTAATCTGTTGCTATATGTTGTTTGGGTTGAAGTATATGAAGAAAATCCAGTCTTACATAGATAACATAGTTCAAAAAGGGAGGAAAATTTTTATAGCCTTTTTAGGTAACTGTTGATGATCTCCTTTGATACTATACCGAAATCTTTAACAAGTGGTAGTTTCTTAAACGTCAGTTACAATGCAGTCTGAAAACCAAATCATTGAACTTTGCATACTCAGTTAATTAACATGCATTGGTCTGTCTTGTACTTTGAATATATATTTTTTAATCTATGCATGGTTTTGTAACATTGCATTGGTCATTTGGAAAGTATTGGTCCATTGAGTAATGTAGATCTTCTGAATGTTGACAAATTGCATTATAAATATCTGTTACTATGACCCCCAGTGTCATCATTGAGAAGCTGTCAAGCTTATAGTGGCAGAAACAAGTTTTCCTAAATTCTAGTTTTTGCTTAAAAACAAATTTTATCATTGATAACAAATACTGTCGTTTGTTTTCCTTGAAGTGGTAGGCTATTTTTGAGAAAATGTCTATCACATATTCAGGTTTGAGTAATTATAGTTTTTTGTCAGTTGAAATTTCAAATAAAAATGGAGTTTCATGGCGGGGGTTGGGGGGGAGTTTAGTTTACAACTCAAACTACTTACACCAGTACTTATCCTGAAAATAATTGTCTACTTTTGTATGTAGCAAAAATGCTTTTTGCATATTTCCTATTTAGTCACACAGAATATTTTTAAGTGTGTTTAAGAGGTAATTTAGCAAAACTAATAACTTACACTGCCTTACTGAGGGAATTCTCAGATGAAACTGACCTTTTTATTCTCTGCAAGTGTGTGGTAGTAAAGAATACAGTGACTACCAGTTGGTTGCCAGTACCTCTGTCAGTGCTAACTCACCAGCAGTTTTACTCACTATTGCTTTTGCACCATAAGTGGAAATATCAACACAATGAAAATAGCAAATAATGTCTTAGTATAATTATGAACATAGTTTTGGTCTCCTGGGCCTCTTTGAAAGGGTCTTGAAGACTACATTTTGAGAACTGCCTCTTAATGTTAACAGACTTATTGGCTATTTTTTGCCAAGTATATGGATATTACATAAACCAAATCTTGGTTTTGACTTCCACATAATAATGATTGCATTTTTTGTGCTCTCTGCTAGTGAGCCAACAGCTAGTCAAATGGCCTCAACTGACACTTAAATGCAATCCTTTGGGTAGCGGAGGGAGGCCCAGTTGGTGTCCCACCCATAACCCTATTTCCTTGGTATCAGACTGCCTTCCCACAGCCTGTACCTTCTGGTTTGGTTCTTTGCCTGGAGGTTTCCTCTGGCTGCTGGAGCAGCCTTACTTGGGTGCCCTGGGCAAGCTGAAAGTGCTGGGAAATTAATGCCCACGCTCCTCAACAGCCGTCAGCTAACTGCTGATGAGGGGTGGAGGGGACATAGGTAAATTAGACCTGACTCCTTCATCCCTAGAGTCTCTTCTATGCTGTCTCTCAGAGTTCCCCTAAAATTAAAGTCTGGTTACTCACTGGGATCTCTGGCTTAATAACCCTCCTTTTGTGTTATCCCTGTCTCACGTCCTACTCTGCCACTGCATTTCCTGCAGTCACCTCTCAAACCATTTGCACTGGGGGAATCCAAAAGAAGGCAGAAGCTGTTTGCATGGTTCCGTAGCCTTTGGGAGAAGGAAGAACTTTTTCTTCCTTCCTCACAACATTTCTTATGGTAGATTTCTAGTAGATATAGAAATACCTTACTAAGCTAATCTTTCTTAGGTTATGCAGTTGTCCATATGTCCAGGAGTGTGTAGTGTATAGGTTTATTCATTTTCAAGGTTTGTAAATTCTGGAGGCTTGGTAGTAGGGCCTAGAGGAAGCTCAGGTATGGGTAGGTGATACTGTCCTCTGTAGTATTTAGGTCATTCAATATGAATTGTTCCTTTTCGATTCAAAAGTTTATTATATCTCAAACAAGAAACAGTACAGTTAATCAAAGTATACACCTAAACCATCAACACGGTTTTGCCATCTTAACAGTAGCTTGCTTATGCCAACAGCAAAGAAGCCCGGAGAACAAGTGGCGATGAAATCTGGAAAGGCGTTTTCCAAAGCTTGTTGAGAATTGAATATTTTTCCTTTCAATAAGTGGTCTAAAGCCTGGAAGAAGTGGTAGTCAGTTGGTGCAAGGTCTGGTGAATATGGTGGATGATAGAGAGTTTCTGTATTGAGCCCCTGTAGTTTGAGCAGTGTTGTTTGTGTAACGTGATTGAGCAAGAGGATTGGCCTGACTCTGTTGACCAGTCTCAGCTGTTTAATAGCAAATGTCCTCATCATTTCATCCAACTGGTTGTGGTAGACATCCACTGTAATCAATTGACCAGGTTTCATGAAGCTATAGTGGATAATACCAGCGCTGGGACCACCAAACAGGCACCCATTAACCTTTTTTTAATGTTTAGTTTACATGTATTGCCTTTCCCCTCCTTCCCTCCCAGAGTCAGAGCTTCAAGCATGTCCATCCTCCAGATGGTGCACATTGCACTCATTATATATGTATAGACCCATCCCCTCTTCCCCCCTCCCATCTGTCCAATGCCCAATAAATGTTATTCCTATATGTTCACTTAGGTGTTGATCAGTGAAACCAGTGAAACCAATTTGCTGATGAGTACATGCTTTTTTTTTTTTTTGATGAATATTCAGTTTGGGACTGTGTTTCAGCACTTCATCTTTATCCAACCATTGTGCCGAATGCTTGTGATTGTTAAAAAATCTATTTTCCATCATATATACCAATATGGTGTAGAAATGGTTCACCTTTATGTTGTGACAGCAAAGAAAGGCCAGCTTTGAGATGATTTCTCTGCTGATGCTCATTTAATTCATGAGATGGTACCCATCTATCCAGCTTCTTTATCTTGCTGATTTGTTTAAAATGGTCCAATATTGTTGGAATAGTAATATCAAACTTTGCCTCCAATTCACGTGTAGGTTGAGATGGATTTGCTTCCACTACAGCTTTCAGCTCATCATTATCCACCTTGGTTTCAGGTCTCCCACATAGCTCATTTTCAAGTTTAAAATCACCAGCATGGAACTTCTCACCATTGGCGTACTTTGTGTTCATTAGCCACATGCTTCTTAAACACTTTGTTAATATTTCAAGCTCTCTGTGCTGCATTGGTTCCATGATGGAATTCATATTCAAAAATAACATAAATTTTTTACTTATCCATAGTTTCACAAAAATTGCTCTAAAAAAAATTTGAAAGGTAATGACAAGCCAAACCATGCGTTTGAAAGAATGAAGATGTACCATCACAATAAAAGGAAAGCTAGAAGTGTCAAAGTGAAACATTACAGATATCAACTGTTAAACTTAGTACTTAAAGAAATTAGACATTTCATACTTAATAACCTACTAATATATTAACAGGCAGTGAGTAATCGTCAGGACCTTTAAACAAGACAAGACCACCCCACGTAGTTTTCCTCGGGGATCTCTAAAATTCTCTATTAACTGCTGAATGCAGCCCAGCTACTCTGCCTGGCCTACAAAACCATCCATATTGTCTTCATACTAGCCATTTACTTGTCACTAATTCAGATTTTATATTTCATGCTCATTCCCTTCACTGTCCTCCCAAACCCATCTAATCTAGTTTCCTCCAAGCACCCCACCTACCCCCACTGGATGCCTTTACTTCTCTTTCTACCTAATATCAGTCTTAACCATTCTTTAAAGCCTATGGGCACATCTCTTAAATATGCATGATCATTCACATTATTAGAATTATTAGAATATTCTGTCTAATTCAACTTCACTGGAACTCTCACATTCCCTTGGGAAGCAGCACCATTTAGTGGAAAAGAAAATATGGTCTTTGGAATCAGTCCAGAGTTCGAATCCTAGATATGCCACTTACTAGGTAGACTTGGAGCAAAATGCTTTTCCTATCCTCTCTTTCCCAATTTCTTTATTGATTAAATGAGGATCATGAGGCCAAAAGAGTTAAATGAGATGATGTATATAGACATCTTGCAAGGTTAGGTATATAACCTGGTATGTAGGTGTAGTAGGGTTGGGTGATGGCTATTTGCAATTGTCTTTTATTTCCTCTGTGGATCTTCACAGTAGATCTCACTGTGAGTCCGGGGACTTTGATTTTCTCCAGCTCAACAGTTTTCCACAATTTAGTGCAGGTTTTCCTTTAGCTCCACAGAACAAACTTGTTTTTCATGAAGACTTACCTGTCCCTATTTTTCTAACAATTCTTTCATTATCGAAAGTGTTTTTTGACTCTTTGAAAAGCAAAATAGGATAATACACCTTCCTTTAGAGAACTAGACTTTAAGTTTTTACATTTTTATATACGGTATCTATTTCTATCCTCTATTTAGAGAGGCCTAATTTACTCTGCTATATTTTGGCTCTTTTGTGTGTGTGGGTAAGGAAGTCCATAATAAAAGTTTGAACTTAGATATGTATGTCTTAATCCTTCCTGAATTCTTAGTATTTCAGTTTTTTGTTTGTTTGTTTTTTGAGACAGAGTCTCACTCTGTTGCCTGGACTAGAGTGCAACAGCCTAGCTCACAGCAACCTCAAACTCCTGGGCTCAAGCAATCCTCTTGCCTCAGCCTCCCTAGTGGCTGGGACTATAGGTGCACTTCATCATGCCAGTCTAATTTTTTCTATTTTAGTAGAGATAGGATCTCGCTCTTGCTCAGGAAAGTCTTGAACTCCAAACCGTAAGCAATCCTCCCATCTCGGCCTCCCAGAGTGCTAAGATTACAGACATGAGCCACTGGGCCCGGCCAAGATTTAAGTTTTTTAAACAGATTGAGCATTTAGAAGATGAAAAAAAATCAAAAGAACCACCAATCACAAAGAACTGAGGTTCCATAGATGGGAAGAATAAAAAAAAAATGTTTAAAAAAATTAATTTCCTCTCCTTTTCTCCTTTCCTTCTCCATTTCTCTTAAAGTAATGGTTAAAGTAAACTGTGTTCTATGTGTACCCTTTACTAAGATTTGAAAACTCATTTATAATTCAGGTTCTCCAAAATTGGCTCCATTTATGGATCTCCAATTCCATTAAGTTTTCCAGAGGGCAATTATTCTTACTTTTAATTTCTTAAGACAATGGTAAGAGGACGGAAAGAGGAGACAATTCTGAACTACTCATCCTGACTCTTTCTGCTTACCACAGTGTGATTGATAGTAGCATTGGATAGCGTGTTGCATAGGCCTTTGGCTGTTGCCCTCTGAGAAACCATCTTTGAATGAGGGTGATGCGGTCCTTCCTATACCAGCAAGGCTCTGAGCCTTTCAGAGACAGGATTAGATTTCTATAACTGCTATCTTAGTGGTTTCTAGCAGTCTTTCATGTCAGCAGTCAGTTATGGAAATAACTACAGTGGCATTGTCCAATGTGACATTTTAACATTAAATTGAAATAAATTAAATGAACAATTCAGTTCTCAGTTGCACTAGCCACATTTCAAGTGCTCAATAGCCATGTGTGGCTAGTGGCTACCATACTGGAAAATACAGATGTAGAATGTTTTCATCATTGCAAAATCTTCAATTGGACTGTGCTAGTCTAGAGATCCAATTTTCTATAGGGATAACTTTGAGTAACTATTTTTATTGTTGTCTGCTGAATAGTCCTATTTTTAAAGTCATTGAGTCTATCTTTCAAAGATGACTCTTCTAAGGAACTTATTCTTAATATTTTAATGTGAAGGAACATAGCATCTTTTTGGCTGCGAATTCTTCTAAAATTTGCTTGAATAATAGGCGTTTACTGTGCTCATATAATGAGTCCTTATAACATAGGTGGTTAGTTCTGCTGCTCAGTGGTGTTCTCAAGGACCCAGGCTCTGTCTTCCTATTCTGACATCATCAATATATAGGTATAGATATGTCTCCTTGAAGGTTGCTAGAAGGCTAATGCTATTTAAAGCATCACCTTTTTAGCCAAGGAAATCTAAAAGCTGTAAGAGAGAAGTTGCTCTCTTTGCGCACCTTCCTTTTTGTTGAGGAGCAAAATCTTTCTAGACACTCTCTGCAGACCTTCGTTGGGCCCCAGTTGGCCCCAATTGAATCTTATGTCCACACTGCTGCAAGCGAGGCTGAGAAAATGAGTACCTGGAATTATTAACCTCTGTAATTGTAGGCTGGCTCTGCTGTGAGCAGTATAAAGATTGACATTTTTGTCTTTCTGGTTTACTGCTGTATCTCCAGAACCTAGAATGGTTCTAGGTCCTCAGTAAATATCTGTCAGATAAATGAAATAATAAATAATGCAAGAATGTTGTTCACATCCATAGTGTGCCACAGAAATGAACTTACACAATAAGGACTTGTTGCTCTCCTGGTTTTCCCTCTATTCTTATTGTGGTACCTTGAACCAGGCTTTCCTGCTTGGCTTTCAAAATAAGCTCTTAGATTACCCAGGGTTCCTTGCAACTTTTAGTAAGGCAGGATTGGACTTTGGGTAATTAGGACATTTGGCAACACCCTCCACTTGGGCCCTTTACTGTTAAGACTACCTTTTATTTTTTAATCTAAAGGCACAAATTATAGACCAAGTTTAACCATTTTATATAACAATTGTAATTGAAGAGACACAGAGCAAGGAATTTCTGTCCTTTAGAATAAGGGTGGCCTCGTGTAAACTGCTGGTAGATGTCACTTCCTGTGTTTGTTACTGCTTTTGGATTTGGTTTGTGGGAATGTAGGCATGAAACAGGTGTCCCTAACCTTCCCAATTAGGATCACTCCTCAAAGCAGCTGTGTTAATGACACAGCCATTTCTCATTTTAATCTGGTGACTAAACTATAGCCCACTAAGCCAGACTCAACAACTGTATACCACCCTTCCCTCATTGCTGGTTTCCTTGTTTGCCCAATTTTGTTTCCCCAAGATTGTTTCCCCAAT
Organism: Microcebus murinus; assembly: GCF_040939455.1. Taxonomy (NCBI): domain Eukaryota; kingdom Metazoa; phylum Chordata; class Mammalia; order Primates; family Cheirogaleidae; genus Microcebus; species Microcebus murinus. Next base: position 38,045,608 of record NC_134114.1, on the reverse strand, counting down.
CTGTGTTAGGCTGCTGCTGACTAAAGCCATGTACACGAGGCTAACACGGTATTTAGAATTACAAGCTCAATGTTTGTGATGAAAGTTAGAAATGCTAAGATTGGGCAGGAGATTGTAGCAGGAGATTAAAGACAAGAGTCTTTTCACTATTAATAATAAATATATTATTCATATATTATGTCATATAAGGAACATTTTAAAAATTTATGGTATTTCTCCTTGGGTTTGTTTCACCCACTAATATTGTCATTGGATGTATTGTTGTTTTGTCTATTTTCAGATACCTTAAATACTCCTAAATGTGGCAAATGAAAATATAGTTTCTCTTTGAAAGAGATGTGTGCATGAGTTGGATTTCCACTGTCCCATGTGTTTCTAATGGGAAAAATTCCATTAAAACATGCAACCAAATTCTTCTCTTTACACTTGACTCCCTGGACACCCTGTAATGTGCAAACATGTTTGTTTCCTCTGATATAGTTGCAGGCCTCGTAATTATTATTGCTTCATAGAATTTGAGGGTTTGAGCTAAGAGGAATAATGGCTTTCTAAATAACTCTTTAATTCCTAGCTCAGAGACTTGTATGAAATAGGTACTTAATAAATATTCATTGAATTAATTGGCTGGAAATTGTTCCTGGACATATTCCTATTAATATATAGGCACTTAGGTACCTTTTGTTCCAATGGGGTTCCATGTTTTTCCTCCTAGCTTATGTGGTAGCACAGTTCTTTATTTACCCTTATTGCCTCTCTAGTCAATGATACGTCTATTTCAATCACACTAGACCTAAATGTATTTTTAGTGTGTAACCTTGGGGAAATTACATAATCTTTTTGTGTTTTGGTTTCCTTATTGATAAAGGAGAATGATAAAAGTAATCACCTCATTAGATTGTCATAGATAAATGAATTAATAAATGTTAAACACTTAGAGCAACCACCATTCATGTTAGAACTAACTAGTTGGTTAATTGCAACCATTGATTGGCTATGGATACAAAATCAATGAAAGCATCCTGTGATCATTAAGTGACTGTGGAATTTACAATAAAGTATGTTTTATATATTCTTATTATATGAAAATTGTGTGCTAGCCATCCTTTATGTTTGTAAAATTTATAACAGCCTTATGTACAGATAGATATACACACAATATTTTTGTTGTTTTGAACATTTACCACTTGGGTAACGTTGCCTCCTCTTTTGTCCCTCAAGCTTATGGATGGTTCTCTAGCATATGGATAGTGTCTGGATGTAGCTTGTAGCAGATGCTGTTGGTATCCTACCCAGATCTCCTTTACTGGGCCAGTGCATCCATCTCCCAGCTGCTGTGGTATTGGCTGCTAATGACTCACACCTGTACCCTTCTCCAGAGGACTGCCCTTGGCTGACAGTAATTGCCCCAACCAAATATGTCTGGGAGATTATGAAATGAGGCCCCAGTCCCCTCCTGTTCCCTTGGGGTGGCTCATAGCCAATGACTATACAGGGTGTAATAGCCCAGCCTCCTTGCCTCCGGACTGGACAACTTCTGTGGCTCAGTCCACACTCTAGAGTTCCTCGTGGCATCAAGTTGAGGCTAGGTTTCTGAAACAATATCTTTGCCTAGCTTCTTCCTTCATTCTAGGTTGCTTCTTTTACTCCTGGTTTTTCCTAACAGCACTCTATCTATAATTAGGTGTACAGTAAATGCCATCTCAGGCTCTGCTTCTAGGGAACCTAACCTAAGATGTTGCTCATCTTAGTACCCCTTTTGTTTGCTTTGTTCCACCATCACTTAATGCAACTATTTCACTATATTAAATAATCTCTGGCTTAAATTTATTCTTTCTTTTTGTTTTGTTTTCTTGGTTGGACCTAGTCTAATATGCATTCTCCCTATTCATATCCCGTATCTTTTCATATTAATATTACTCAACATCAAATATCCTTGATTCTCTAACATACCTACTTGTTTTAATATAGTATAATGAAGACTATCCTAGATTTTAGGATCTGAAACTTAATTGCAAAGCCTGAGTCAATTATACTTCCCTCCTTGGATTGTTGTAAGAATTATATGAGCTATTCTTTTTAAAACACTTGGAAATGCTTAACAAATGGTGGCTGTTTGATTACTGATATTATTCTTTTAAGAGATTTGCCCCACTTTGGGTAAGATGTCTTATGTTTTGCTCCTAGAGCACCTACTGAATACCTCTATGACAGTACTTTGTTACACTGTATTATAATCTTTTGAATTTTCTTTCTATTTCTCCCAGAAAATATCACTTTCTCAGTGTCATCAAGTGGTATGTTGGCTCTCTGGGAAAGGAAAAGTCCTGATATGTAGTATTTGCTGATTTCTGCGGTGAAATTACTTCCTCCCTGGATGATTTTAAGCGACCAGCATGTTGTCACTGAACACAGAGTTGGGAAGAGATGCACACAGGTGGCCCTTGCCAGCCACTACACACTAACGCCAGTCCCCATTGTTTCTGTCCCTAACACTTATCACAGTATGTTGAACATACAGGAGCGAGGTGATGAATGACAGACTAAAATATAGTTATTGACTGGTTAGGACCTGATCATATACAGTAAATTGGTAAAATTCCTTGAAATCTAATTTTTGTTATATGATCAATAACACCCTTTCCCTATACACACACACACACACACACACACACTCTAACATACACACAAATTGCCTATCCTATTCATGAATCAAAGTAATAAAACCAGTTTTCATAATGTAATGGGAAATGTCCGTGCCTTCCCTGGGCAGGTTGTCTGCTAACTCAGATGTAAATCCCAATTTTGTAATTTACTAGACACATAAATGAGGCTCACTCACTTCACTTCTCTCTGCCTCAGTGTCTTCAGAGAGTTGGATTGAATAATATCTAAAATTTGTTCTAGTCTCAAAATCTGTAAAGCTTAATTAGTATATAATTTCATTCCCTCATCCCATCATTTTCTTTATTCCTATATTGAACTTTGAGTTATATGTTGTACTAAATATTGGAAATACAAAGAGGAATAAGATGTGCCCAGCCAAAAAGAATCTCCATATGTTTTTATAAACATCTCATATCATTGAGAGAATGAGTGTACGCTCGTTGCCTTTTATCCTTCTCCATGGGATATGAATGCAGATGGATTTATACAAATGTACCAAAGGCCAAGTTTTTAGTTGTTCACAAAGTTTAGCACTTTTGACACATAGAGTTATTGTGCTCATAACTCCACATGAAATTAAACGAGGCTGTCATGATCTTCAAGCAGTTCTATTAAAAAATATCACCAAGCTAATGTTAATGGTATGGAAAGAAGCTTTGGTTGACTTCTAGGTCACCCTGCTCTCTGAGTTAAGTTCAGACTCAATTTGTAGAGAATATAGTTCATTTAGGACTATTAAGCAAAGTCTAAAAATATTCTTTTGAGTTGAAGTCTAAGAAGTATTTATCCTGGTTCTCTCTCACACATTTTGATGTGAAAGTTATGAAGAATGACTCTTAAGCTTTTGTGTTCTCCGTCAAGGCCATATCTACCTATTGACTCCAGTATCTTCTTTGTTCCAGTTCATTCTGATCTGTGCTTTTTCTAAATTCCTGTTCTTTTCCATACCACAGAGTTTAGCACTTAGTGTTCAAAAGATATATTGGTTTCTAGTAGGAATTACTGTTGGGAATGTTTTTCAGTTACTGAAAGCTATTTTTCAAAAGGAAATTTGTTTCGTTTTTGACAGGGGCTGATAATATCCGGAAATACTGGAGCCGCTACTACCAAGGATCTCAAGGGGTAATATTTGTATTAGACAGTGCCTCTTCAGAAGATGATTTAGAAACTGCTAGAAATGAACTGCACTCAGCTCTTCAGCACCCACAGTTATGCACTTTACCCTTTTTAATATTGGCCAATCATCAAGACAAGCCAGCAGCTCGCTCAGTACAGGAGGTATGTCTCATTAATGTGACAGTCTTTGTCTACCTTGTTTGTTGGACTTTTAATGCCATATTTGAACACGGAAAGATACATATAATTAGGGATATACTGGTTATGATGTTTTCAACATGAAACCTTAGTTTTCATAGGAAGCAGAAAGTCTATATCAATCTGATAGCACCTGTTTACATATTTAATCCTTCTTGGATAGCACAGATTGTTTTTAGCTGATTAGCAGAAGTTAAAGGATGTTTCTGGTTATTTTTCTTACCTGTTTTGAAGAGTTAAAAGCCTGGTTATTTAACATTTATTTAACCTACTGACTTAATTCATTCCCCTCTAGCTTTTCAAGGAAAGCATCAAGTGTATTATGGTGTATCACTTGCCCTCAAATGCCATGTTCTTGTCCCTCCGAAATGCTCACTGTTGACTAGGAGCAATGAGTTCTGTTATCAGCCAGGCTGAAAATTAATGTCTTATCATACAAGTTCTATGCCACCAAATACATTTTAACATGGACCCACTGTTTATCTTCCTCACTTAATTTCATTTCTTAGCTTATGTCTCTCTTATAAAAACATGAGACTGATTCTGGGCAAATAATTAGTGCCTCATCCAGTAGAGCTTCTGATTCATGCTACTAAAGTAATAAGGTATGCAAATAGTTTTTAAAACTTGAATTATGGTAATTATAACCTAAATACAGTGAAATCAAAACTCTTGATGTATTCCTTTATGCTTGTAACTTTCAGAATGTATTTTCCTCTCTCCTTCAAAAAATTGTGTGCTTCCTCAAGTGACTTTGGAATAAGATGATTAATAGGAGTGCTATTACCCTTTAGTCCAAAACATAGATGCGCCAAGAACATAACATGTTCTAACTCCAAACCTCCCTCATACTTAGTGTGTGACCCATGGCAAATAGCTTTGTTCCTGTGCTTGGGTTTCTCACCTGTAAAATAAGAATAATGCGATTTATTATGTTAAGTGATGGGATTAATTTGGATAATTTACTTTGAAGTTTGAAGTACTAAGTGAAAGCGTAACCATATTCAGAGAGTTTTAAGTTTTAGAAAAATGGTAGAGACAAGAATATATTATTAAACAGAAAGAGCTCATGTCTATCTTTAGTTGCTTCATTCAGCATTAAGTGTTTAGCAACTTTTTCTTTCTAGATTTTAGAAAGAAAAGTCTTATAGAAAATAGTAATTAAAGTAAAATATAGCAATAAAAATCTATTCAGAAAGTCATCAATGTGCAGATCTTTAGCATTGTAATTGTGGTGCCTTCCTGATCTGTTCTTAAGACCCTAAGTAAAACTTTTAACTTTCCAGCATCAGTTTTTCTGTCTGTAGAATGGACATAGTTGTATGTAATATGGGTAGTTATGGATGTTAAATTGATTTGTGATTATAAGGTCCTTTGCTGCAAATGCATTGTTATTCTGATATTCATTGTGGAAATATGGTTATATATGTGCATATTACAGAATACACATAGATAATTTAATATGTATATATGATATATATACATATTAATGTTACCTATGATAGATGTAAAGTGCCATTATAATTTCAAATCATGTTATTCAAATTATATGCAATATCTGAAAAGAGATTTTCTTTTCTTTTTGCTTTTAAATTTAAGAAACTTTTTATCTGTTTTCCTTAGACATCATATAATTGAAAGTAACGTATTCTTTAAACCCACCATATGACTCTTGGTAACCCTCCATAGGAATTAAAGACTGTCACATTGAATAAAGGAAGCTTTTAGCAACTAATTGCTTCTGAGTATTCTTTGTGTGTATTGACTTGCTCTCCTAGGTAAAGGGCAAATATCTTTTTCCCCCTTTTTGTGATACATCTTTTAGTAAGACAGATGACTGTAAATGTAGAGTAGTTTTAGAAATACTTTGAAACTGATTCTAAACTTATATATACTGGAGCGTATGTGACTTTGACTTCTCTCTTTATTTGTATCCATTTTAAATTAACTTTTCTCAAAATTTGTGCCTATAATGGAATTTGCATAATACCATTTCCCTGTGATTATAAAAACACATACCATACAGGTGCATGTTAACATTTCAGACTGCTTTAATGGGATACATGGGCAAATTCCATTATAAGTCTAAAGTTTGTGGAAGCATAATGAATTGCTCATACTTACTGTGGGTTTGCCCCCCTCCCCAAAAAAGAGAGAAGCTTCCTGGACTTTTGCCATTTCTTTATGACAAAGAGGTTTCTCTGTATAGTGTGTTTTAATGCCCTATTGAAATACTCTTGGGAATGGTTTAAGAATTAATATTTTATTGTTAGCATAAAAATGGAGTTGTGAAACTGAATCTTAAACGTTTTGTAAACAGTAACCTCAAAATGGTTGGCATGTGTAGAAGAGGGGTTAGAAGATTGAAAAATTAGCAAAGTCACAAGTTACTTGAGAAATATATTTAGAAGTGGTCATCTAAAAAGATGACCTTTCATAAAGATATCGCACACCCATGACCTATTACTGTTAAACATTTTTATTCATTTGTATCTGCTAATTTATGTATATTGTATGGAATTTCCAAATGCTAAAAAGATGGTGCTTTGTTCTGCAAAATACCTTTGAATTTTAGGCCAAATTCTGTTCTTTCAGAACCAAGGAAGATGCATTCAGCTTACCAAAAAACACTGAACTTTGCAGTTAAGAAAAGAAAATGGGTCGTAAAGACTTATTTTATTGATTCTTCTCCTCCCCCTATTGGAAATTATTACATTTTTGTCCTTAATGCAGAAAATGTGGAATTATCTATCCTGTCACTGGAGTAAAACTTTATGGACTCACTTATTATTTAATGAGGATATCAGGATATTGTTGACTTTAGAAGCAGGTAGAAGCCAGTGAAATCCCAAGGAGAAAGCTGAGTTATCTATGCAATTCCAATAGAGAATAAAAATCATTAGGAAGTTCTATATTTAGTCCCTTCCCCTACTATGAGTGTTGCTGTGTTTGTTTGGAACACTGAGTCAAGAAATGAAGACAGGACATACGGGAATAACATTTATCGGTTGTCGGGCAGGTGGGAGGGAGGAGAAAGGGATGGGTATATACAAACACAACGAGTAAGATGTGCAATGTTTGGGGGATGGTCACGCTTGAAGCTCTGACTCAAGGGGGGAGGGGAGGCATGGGCAGTATCCATAACCTTAACACTTGTACCCCCATAATATGCTAAAATTTAAAAAATATTAAAAGAAGAAATGAAGACAATGGTTAAAATTACTATGTAACCCACAGACAGAGGGCAACATGCCCAATTATTTTCTTGCCCTTTCAGAAACAAGTGGAGTCTTGTACATCACATATTTTTCCTTTCTAATACACCTGGTAATGACCTGTGTTTCATTTACCAGAATTTTAAGATTTTATATCTTGAGAACTGATAGTGGAAACATGTATTTTTTAACAAATAAGCTTAAAAAAATAATGAAACGCTGGGAAAAAGAATACCCTTTACATACTGTCTGAAAGCCAAGCAATTCTTGCAACAGATGTTTGTTGTATTCACTTTGGGGAGGTGTAGTTACCACAGTTTTCCAGAATTTACTCATATCAACTATTTTTCTCTATAGAAAACATGCTACAAAAATCTGTAATTATGTCAAGTGGCCCACTTGATACATTAGGGGAAATTCTGGTCTAATTAAAATAATAAAGCTCTAAAATAAGAGAAATCTTAGGGGTAAATAGTTGGTTTTTTACTTTTATTGTATTGTAATTGTATCTAATTTGTTTTACAACTCCCGTAGGAGAGCATACTTCAGTTCTGAAGTTATTTAATAGATCAGGAGGATTTTATGAGAAGTTAAGTTGATATAGTAGCCAATAAATGTAATCCTATTTTCCCTTTACACAGTGCTGATTGTGATTCTTTTACTTCCTGGCTTTTAAAATTTTATTTTTGTTTTATTGGGTATTACTGTGTCTTATAAAATGATACTTTTTGTTAACATGAAAGAAAGAGTCCATATTTTGAGCAGTCACATCTGATTTGATGTTTGTCTATGTTCTTAATCCAAAAGTATTTAACTTTTTCAGAAATAGTACGTCAAAAGTATAGTGTTAACTATTTGCTGAATATTTTCTATTAAAACAAATATTAATCAAGAATTGTGAAAACTGTGAAACAGATTTTTGAAGTAGAATTATAAGGTCAAATTACTCTGTTGAGTCCATGGCTCATTAGTTGTAGCACAGGAAAATATAACTTCTACATTAGCATGTCAGTATCTCTCAATTTTTCATGCAATTGTGATTCAGTTTGTTATTGTGATATGCATAGAACTTGGTGTTTTCTTTTATTTTTTTTATTTATTTTATTTTTTTATTTTTTATTTTTTTTTAATTTTTTTTTTCTTTTCTTCCAAACAAGTCAGTTGTCTGAAGAACTTGGTGTTTTGAAAAGAATAATATATAAATGTGAGGAGAATATTTGGAAGTATTTTTAATAATATAAACATTACTGGTTCCTTTAGAGCATGTTTTTATTTTGGTTATAAATATTCAGATTTTTTTTGAACAATGAAGTCAATACTCTGTCATGAATAGTTTGTTGAGTTCTTATTTTTTAGTATATAGACATCTTCCAGAAGAGGATATTAGTATGTTTTTATGGTATTTAACTATCACATTTAATTATAATTACTTCTTACTTATAGATAGTTATTTCTACATAGTATACTTTCTTTTCTTTTTACAAAGGATCAGAAAGGGTTTTGACAGATTGGAATTTTTGGACAATATGTGTCCTAAATAATAAGCTAGTTTAAGATTTTTTATTTTATATTTATATTGCTTGATAACAGATCAGGTTTTTTTGGTAACTCTACGAAGTAGTGAATATCTTCTCTTATTTTACAGGACAAACCTTTTATTAAAAAATGCAAAGCAGTATTTAAATCATGTAAAATACTTAGCTTAATTTAATATTATTTTCTGTATATGGAGAGAAATATGTGTGTGTTTGTAAAATAATCAGTGGAAAGTGTCATATACTTTAAATCTTAGTGTTCCAAGTATCTTGACCTGCTTTTCTGGCAGCATTTTAGAATACTGATTTGATTTCACATGGAGCAGTATACATACCTATGGTGTGAGCAGTTTGAAAACTCCCTGATGGGACGTATGCTTATTCTAAAATGATATGAGAGATACAAATTATTTTTTGTTCATTCCTTACAGATGTACTCCACACTGTTACAATTAAATCTTGGGGAAACAATGAGAGGGTTTGGAAATCAGTTTTTCACTGAATGACTCAGTTATCTCTTGAAATGTTTACTAGCCTATAAGAAAAGCTGAATTAGTAATCATTTCATTAGTTATTCCTACAAATGTGTCATTATTATATGCACAAAGAGCAGCTTTTCAGCTGAGAGTACTAAAACAGCCAGAATACTTAATTATTGTATATCTATTAATTTTTTTCTTATGTATTCCTTAAGAAAGTTAATTTGTATACTTGGTTCCCTTGGTTTTACATCTAGCCACCATGATCTCACCATTCTTCCCACTTTATACTTGTGTTTCTTACATCCACCAGGTAATATGATGAGACTGTGCTGCGTCCACCAAAAACTAGTAAGATTTCCATTAACAAATATATTGCATAAGAGTGGTCCATTTTCTCAAGAAAATTATTTAGGTGGGATAACAAAATACCTTTCAAAATAAGACAATGCATGTTCAAAAAAGAATTCATTGTGTTCTCTTCTAAAACCCCCATTTCTTTCCAATGTCTTCCTTTATTCTGCCACATGCATATCTTCATTTTACATAAAGCTGAAAAATTTTGAAACCTCTTTCAATTCTTACTCTTATTTATTTTCCACATTCAGACATTTCATTGTCCTATTCTCCCACTTATGTCTCTGCAGTGCTTCTCAGAGCTTCCTAATAGTTCACATCCCCAGACCCTTTCTCCCTATTTTTCAACACAGACCAGAAAGAACAAACTTCCTATCAATTTTTTATGATACCTATATTAAAAACTTTCTAATTCCTTCTGAAATTAAGTGAAGCTCCACAGATATTATAGGTTAATGTGATTTATAATTGATTTCTTTTTTTTTTTCTTTTTTGCTTATTCATGTTCATGTACCACTCACTATTCCTATTCCCATAGGAAAATCACATCAGGAAGTCTTGAATGCCCATGGCTGAGTTAGATGCCCCCTTCTGATTTCCCTTGGCACTCTAGGTTTATCCAAATCATAATAGAACTTTGCCTATTAACTTTTCTATCTACCCCTTAAGATTGTAAGCTCCGTGAAGTACAAGCATTATGGCTTTTTTTATATCTCTGTGCTCAATATACAGTCAGCCTTCTGTATCTGCGGGTTCCATATTGATGGATTCGATACACCGCAGATTGAAAATATTTGGAAAAAAAAAATGTCATTTGTATTGAACATATACAGACTTTTCTTCTTGTCATTATTCCCTGAATTATACAGTAGAAAAACAACTATTTACATAGTATTTACTTTGTATTAGTTATTAAAAGTAATCTAGAAATGATTTAAAGTATGTAGGAGGATATGCATAGGCTATATGCAAACACTATGCCATTGCATATCAGGAGCTTGAGCATCCTTGGATTTTGGTATCCACTGGAGATGCTGGAACCAGTCCATCACAGATACTGTAGAAAGGCAAATGTAGTTGTTTGAAAGAGTGACTACCTCTGCGTCATACCACACATGCTTTCTTACTGGCTTCATGCCATCAACTTTATCCAGATTTCCTTACTGCTCTTACTCAGTCCAACTCATCTATTTCTATCCTTGAATTTAAAAACTGTTCTTCTACACAAGATCTGATCCTTGGACATTGCATAGGAGCTGTATCTTCCATGAATCCTCACCACTCTAACCATGTTGTTAATATGTAGTTTTAAAAAGCTTTTATCTGTTAATCACCATATTTATAAATGTTTAATTTTATGTACTGGTGTTTGTCCACTTGAGGACCTTGTTTAAAACTGTATTAGGTTACAATTTCCTTTCCCAAATCCCTCAAAGAAAGTAACAGGACATCTTGAATGAATAGTATTCTTTTAATACATTTTTAATAATTACCTATATCTTAACTTTATCGAGCTTATTTCATTTGCTAGAATCACAAATTTTACTGTTTATATTTTTCACGCAGAAACTGGTACATAATGAAGCTCTTTGGGAATATAATTGAGATGATTTTAAAATAATGAATTCAATTTGATAAAAACAAATGTAGCCTTTTCATTAATAAAATAATTTATTACTTAAAAGAATTTTTAAAAATTCTTATATTTAATACCTTTTCTTCATATACATACTTAAATATTTTATAATAAAATATGCTAACTAGTAAGGTTAGAAACTTATTCTAACCAAACAGTATTACGTGGCTTCTTTCTGATCTTTTTGAAGCAATATGTATTTGAGTGGTTGTAATGGTGAACTTTACACTTGATATCTGGACTTCCAATTTTGTATTTGAAATACAAATATAAAAATTAGTATTTCACTAATCCTCATTCAACAAAGGCAATGGCTGATTTTGAGACAGAAGTTTAAGTACCATTTCCTTGGCCCTTAGTTCCTTTTATTTATTTATTTTTTTATTTGCAAAAGAAAATTCAGCCACTACACATTCCATAGCTTACAAAGTTAATAAAACATTTGTCGAGTTAAATTAATTTGAAAATAGACACATAGTTAGTGTCAGTAAGGTGCTTTGAAGATAAAAAGCACAATAAGCGTTAGTTATTATCATTATGATAATTATTATCATTATTATTATTACATAGTGTCTGCTTAAAAATACCCTTGGTTGCTCTGGGATGGCTGAGACTAATGAGAGGGGTTAATCTGCTGGATTTTATCCAGAAGTAAGAATTTGAGACCTAATACACTAAGGGGTGTATTTTTTAAAATAGGTCAAGAGATATGTTTGTTTGTTCTTTCCCCTTAAAAAAGACAAAGTTCCTATTGATTCTGAGGAGGAGTAAATACAGATCTTCTAAAAAGGTTCTGAAATCATAGGCACTGATTTCTAGTCAAAAGCCTTTATCTCTTAGTTAACTATTTCTGGGTTATAGAGTGCTCAAAATTATAATTTTTATATATTAAAAAAGAACAGCACAAGTATGAGAAGAAAATATGAAAGCTTAATTTTTATTGCAAAATGAGAAATTATATCTTTGGGAAGTTATGAAAATAACTAAAAGTCACTATATAAATTAACTTCAATAAGAATATCTTAAGGGGGGGGGATTCATTAGATTATTCTTTAGAGAGACGACTTCAGGATTAAGCAAAATTCTTTACAAGATACTGGGAAGATTGGCATCACAAGTCACAGAGATGAAAGAAGTATTGAAACATTTTAACAGGCAAACATATGAAAGTCAAATGTACCCCCAGCCTCATAATCAGTAAGGCATTAGTGACACGTCTGAAGAAGACATTCTCTAATATTATTGCAAATTAAGTAATAAAAGACCTCAAGAGAATGAAAAGAGAAAAGGTGCCTGGAGCCAATGAATTACAATTGACAACCTAAAGGCAGTTGAAGAACCAATTGCTAGAGTGATTGCAAAGCTATTCATAATGTGCAGCAGACAGCGCACACCAGAAAGCTGGAACAATGCCTTCAGTTCAGCAATATTGCTTCAAAAGAATGGAAAGAGGGGACTGGGAAGAGCCACTGACCCTGAGACCAATTTCCAGGCAGCTGCACAAACTATATACTGTAATTAAAGGTTTTGACCAGTAATCACAGCAAAGCCAGACTACAGAAAGTCTGGGGAACCAGCAAGGTTTATAATGAGGCAGACATCTTTAACTTAAAGCATGGAAAAAGCAGGTAAGAAAACCAGTCTATTTCTGGCAGTGACTTTGAAAAGCTCTGCTGTGTTAGCTCAAATATGAAAATCACATATTTTTGGCCTTCTTCTAAGAACAAAAACATGTAATGAAAGATACCTGCTTTCATCTTTTGAGATGAATAGAATACTGTGCTGTTTAGAAACAGGCATTTTTCTCCTGGCCACTTTATTTTTTTCTCTACCTATGAATTGCATGTGCCTTTGATGAAAGCAATGGACTCAACATGTGCAATGGTACATGTGATAGACTGAAACTTAGAAGTGACCACTCTTCCAATGCACCATAGGCTCTGATAGAAATGATCTAATCCACACCTGAGTAATTTGACTATAGAATCTCCTTTCTCTTTTGCTTACTGGTATCTACAACCTCTAATTCTTTTTCTTTAGTATATTAAACCATGACTCTATTATTTAGTGGTTATTCACATAACGTTATCACTTTGAGTATTTATAGCTTGAGAAAAGGGTTATCTACTAGTTTCAAATGAAGATATGATACAGGCTTTCAGTACCAGCAAGGAGGTGTTCTACAAAGGTCTAATGAAGTAAAAATAGCATTTCATTTTGAGGGTACCACATAGTTTTCACCTGACTGGGCCTGTTATGATCTTTGCTGTGTTTGATATCACAGTATCTAATAATGAAGTGGGAATTATCTTCTTTACTAGAAATTCTAAAATCTAAATTTGTATACATATAAATCTTTGACAAAGAAATTTTCTACTAAGTCACAAAGAAGAGCCAAGTAGGGCTTCATTTTGTTTTATTTGGGCTTATAATTTAACATGTTCAGGTGTCTGGATTCAGTTGTCCCAAACACAGAGTACATAGATTGAGCTTAGTTCATCCCATACCTGAAATAAGATCATTGGGGTTTAAAAGAATTATAAAGAATGTTTAGATGGTAAGTGGCTCCATAAAGTAACTGGAATCATTTTTATAAATGAGAAACCAGTTGAGCCTTATGAAAAGAAGGTTCTATGTATGAACTATGAAATAATTTGGAGATTGCATAGAACAATATAATTTTAACATATAGAATTTGTAATATTTATTTTTAGACTGTGGTTGTGACTAATTGTGAAGCCAAAACAAGCCTTTATTGAAAAGGGCCAGAGTGGAAAGTCTGGGTAACTTGTGTACAGTTTAGGCAGAGAGAACAAAGAAATAATGAAATGAAAATAAGAGCTTGGCAGGGGAATCCTTAGAGAACAGCTGATTGAAGAATTACAGTTGTTAACTGTGCTATATAAAAGAAAGATACTCTCATCATTCGTTGAAGAAAAGATTGAATAATCATTAGAGGGATCCTGAAAAATAGTCCAAAAAAGGATCTTAAGATGGAGGTATAATTTATATCAATATATACTAAGTAGTATTGTTATTTCTCTTGTTATGGGAAAGCAAATCATTGTGCCCAAATGCCCTGACTTCTAAAACATAAAAACACAAATTCTTAAGAAAGAACACCTTTCTTTTTTATTATATATAAAATTTACATTCTACTCAGTTTTAATATAGTTTCATTTAAAATGGTACTCATCAAATTTGTTAGAAAGGTAAGTCTAAATATTTGAATAATTTAAATGTGTGAATATGTGTTTCTGCATGTTTTGGGCTATTAAAACATACCCATTTCCTATTTTTTAAATTAACTTTGATGTTTTTCTTAAGCTTAAATTTGGACATCTTTCTGATTGTTTTCTAAATTAGCATTGGCTTTTCAATAACTTTTATACTAATAAGCAAATTAAGCTCATTTTGTAAGTGAAAAAGAGAAAAGAGACTTTAAGGTAAAGCTTGAGGTCACCAGATTGCTTGAGCAATGGCCTGTTATTTGTTAACAGAAATTTTTGGGTATTATAGCTATCTCTTTTACACTTTACCAGAAACTTTCTGTTTTCTTTTCATATTATTAAGTCTTTTAAACTGTGTTAGCACTGTTTTCTGCTCTTTGGAGATCATCTCTCTTTAATGATTCTGAATGTTGTAGTACCACTGTAATTATTTAGAACATTAGTTCTAGCAGTGTAGGTGCAGAAAGTATACCATATTTTGTTGAATCAGTACTAACTCCAAGGTCTGAGAGATGGCCTTTTGGTAAAACACTCAATTTGAATCTGTGGTTTTGTAGTTTCATTTGTTAAACTGGAACACAAAAATTCTAATTCTTTTATTACTGGAATTCAAAAATTCTAATTCTTTTATTACTTGTTCTTGTTTAGATTCTGGTTAAGATTTTTTCATGATTCTTTAACCATAGTAAGGATGAACTGAAAAATGTGTACTATATAATGTTATGTCGTATTTTTAAGATGTCAAAGCAAGAGATATGGCTATAATTCCTGGGTTTATTTTCACTGGAATTATTTTTAGAATAACAACTCTTCTCTAACTCACTTTGTTCACAAATATATATAAGTTTGTAAAGAATTGTAATTGAAATTACCTGATCCATTCTGTGTCAATTAAGATTATATGACTAAAATCCTATAGAAAATATATTTCTTATTTTCATTTGGATCCTTATATAATATAATAATACATAATCTTTAAAAATTCATTTACTCTTACTTTAATAATCTGAATGATTAACAAAACAACATGGTACAATTTTAAAAAGGTATGAAAGAAGTATACAATTAGAAGTAGTTTACTTTTCTGCTCATGTGCCCTGTTCAGCTCTAATTTACAACTTTCAGTCTTTAGCCAGGCTACTTCATTACCAAACTTTGAAAGTGACAATGTTAGAAATACCAACTTAATGAACTTTGCTTAGCAACATAATGAAATATGGACTATATATTAATTAATGGAATTTTCTTAAAGATGATACTTCTAAGATACTTGCAGTAAAGTATTATAATAATTTTAAGAAAATTTAACAAATCTCTAACTTGTTAAAATGGTGTGATTTTTAAGCAGTTCATTGAGTCAAATGAGGGAAGGGAACTTAGGGGAACCATGTACTCATATTTCACAGGAAAGATTCATTTGTGTTTATACATGTAATTATACATACATTTATATTATATTATATATCTTTATTTTCATTTTGAAAAATTTCAAATGTACAGATCAGTACAGAAAGTAATGTAAGAGACAAACCCATCTGCCCATTACCCAGATTTACCAGATGTTAACATTTTACCATGTTTATTTCAGGTCTTTTCTTTAAGGAAATAAATCATTAAAGTTGCATTTAAAGTCCTTTCCTTTCCCTTCCTCTGTTCTTTTCACATCCTCACTCCTTTTTCAGAAGCAAGTAATATATTGAAGTTGGTGTATATCTTTCTCAGTGTATACTTTTATACTTTTACTACATAGGCATTTGTCTCTAAATAATATACAATAATGATTTGTGTGATAAAAATTCACATAAGTGGTATCTTACAGCATATTTTTGTTGTATTTTTTCTTTATATTATTGAGATTATCCATATGATACATGTAAATCTAGCTTATTTTCACTGATATGTTACAGAACGTGATTTTGATGTAATTTTATTTATTCTTCCCTTATTGATAAACTTTTAGGTTGTTTCTAGATTTTTGTGATTATAAACAAAGCTGTTGAGGAATATCTTTGTACGTGTTTCCTTGAGTATATATGCTACCATTTTTCAAGTGTATACATGTAAAATTGGAGTTACTAGGTCATAGGATATACATAAATTTTAACTTGATGGTTAGTTAACTTCATACTTTGGGTTTGGAGATGACAAACCAGAAGACTTTGAGGTCAGACCTTCTGGATTTAAATCTTACTGTTGGCCATCTGAATAATATATAGGGCAAAAACTTAAATCTGTTTCCTCATCTGTAAAATGGGGCTGATCCTAGAACCTACCTCACAGTGAATGGTGAGGATTAAAGGAGGACTTAGCACATAGAGAGTGCTCCATCAGTATTAACTGTTGCTCCCCACTTTCTTCCCGCTTCTGACAGGTTTGTTATGAGGATCAAATGAGTTAATGTTCTATAAGGCATTTATAACAGTGCCAGGTATATAAAGTGTCAGGTGAGTGCTTGTTAAATACACAAAAGTGAAACAGAAAAAAAACAATTTAGGCACAATATGTTTATATTCTTCTTTTGAGGGTGCTTGAAGAATAAATTCCAAACACAAAAAAGAAATTATTCCAAGACAAGCAAAAAAGCAATGAAGACCTTACATACCCTTATAAATTTTATTAGGTTAAATTATAAGGAATTAATTTATTTTACTTTCATATATACACTATTCTTGTCAAAAACTTTTTTTTATCATTAGCCAATAAAATGTTCTTTTCTCTTTAGTTATGAGGAAACTGGTAAATCAAATCTTTTGGTGATTTTCACTTGTGAAATTTTGATTTGTTCTTTAAGATGTTCCAGTTTTATCATTCTGGCTTAATTTTTAATATGTCCAGTATGCAGTACTGTTAAATTATTAGCATTATCTTTTTTAAAAAGTATAAAGGCAAGTATAGAATCTTACAACTTGAAAAGCATAAAAATAGATGAGATGAGTGAACAAGGTATGGGCCTACCTATAGATATCTATGGCCACACCAAAACCCATAAATCTGCTTTTTATAGCATGTCACTTATGTGTTCTCATAATGTGATTGACAGGCTTGTTTCTTCTCTTCGAAGGCCCAAGAGGTTACTCGGATTATTTTAGAGTGCCTATCGCACCAATTCTTACTTTCAGATTTAAATCGAATCTTCTCAAGCATTAAAAGTGGATTACTTTGTATTACTTTTATTGCTTCTCAAGTGGTTTTGGAAACATTTAAGAGTCCTCCTTAAAACTGGATTTCCTGGAGTGGGTTTTCTTTTTGAGAAATTTTAAGGATTAGTTGTAGACTTTCCAAAAGTCTGAAGTTTAACAACCAACAGGGCCCGATTAAAACAAATCACTGAGTTAAAAAAATGAAAACAGAGCGTAAGAGGAGGAAACTCCATCGTATCTCTGTATTCCTTATAATAAATCAGACCTGTGTGTGTTTTTAACAAAAAATGAGGGTGTGCTTTTTTCCCCCTTCATTCTCAGTTTCTTTTGATCATTGATCTGGGTGACCCCACGCTCAGGGTTTTTTTTCTTCATTTGACATGGACAGATTTTTGAAGTATAGCTCTCCTTTGGGAACCCTGGGCAGTTCCACTTGACTAACCTGTGATCTAATGAGCAGTGAAGCAGGGTTACAGTGGCCATTTTGTGTGCTTTGACGGAGGATGGTGAGACAGAGTGGGAGAAAGGCAATGTCTGCAGAGGAAAGAGAGGCAGGGGGATCGAACAGTGTGAAAAAGACTTGTTAGCCCACATTAGTTTGCCTGATTTACTTCACAACAGGTCAGGAAAGGCCAACAGCAGGGTTGTCGTTAAATTGCAGAGTTGAAAATCCTGGTATTAGAAAGCTTTCAGATCTCCAAAAGCTATTAATTCCAAAGTTGGTTTTAACTCACCTTTGAGTTGCAGCAAACAGAGTAGCATCCAACTTTCCTCAGTCTTACAGATATTTATGAAATAATTATGTGACCCTAGATTCCTTTTTAATGCTGCAAGTTTTAAACATCCTGTCATGGTTGGCCTGTTTTATAAGGAGCTTGGATGTGAAAGAGAAGCCAAACCGAGCAAGGTCGTTGCACTTTTTTATGCCCTATGTTCGACCCTTAATGAGGTGTCCATGCTTTCCATTTGGAAATGCTGTAAGAATGTGTTTGGGAATTCGTATCCTCCTAACTGGAGGGTAGTTCTTAAACCTGTCCCTGCACGCCAACACCGACGTATGTTTGTGTGTGAATGTACTCACGTGCTTGTGTGTGTCCTTCCTATAGAGTACAAGCAGAATGTTAATTGATAAACCCAAGTTAGGTTTTAAGGTCTTTCTTTCCTCCACCACAAACTTAAGTGAGTATATTTTTCATCTTTATTGTTGTTTATACCTTTTGGGTTAAAGAGAATAGATGGCTTACCAAAAAAATAACCAAGTTAATATAGCATGTTGCCCAGCTTAAATGTTATTGTGGGAACCTATTTGGAGTTTATATACCACAAAAAAAGTGTACAGTTATTGGCCACAGTGCTTTTATTTGACTATCATTTTTGTTTGACTAGCCAATAAAAGCTATCTCCCTATGGAATTAAAGAACATTTGATAGTGCCAGCTTCTCAATTTTAGTGAAGATAGGGAGGTTGGTAGGAACATAGGTAGATATATAGGTAGACAGATTAAAATACAAAACCTTGTATTTGAGATAAAAATGGAAATCTAAACAAATGGCAATGTTACTGACTGGTTGTAGCAGATATTAGTTACCTCAAGCTCCATGGGTAGTTCTTGCTTTAGGGCTATAAACAGTGTGTAAGCTTAAGTGTTTTCTTTGTGTAGTAAGGGTGCCCAGAAGATGGACTGGCTACCCTTACAGTTTTGATTTAGGTGCTTTAGCTGTGTTAAGGAGTATTTTGTTCAACATATTTAAATAGACCAAATTTAAGCCTTATGTAGTGACCAGTATATGAAGACCTATCTGTAGAAACTGTCCTATTTGTAGATACGCCTGCTTATCTACAAATTGGCAAAAGAGACTTTTCCAAAGATGAAAGTTTCCTTGGTTCAGAATTTGAAGCATACTTTAATATTTTAAAACTTTTTTTATTTATATAACAGAACAAGAACAACTTGTATTCATTCTCTCAACCAATGTATTTTGCATACTCACTCTGTGCCAAGCATTGTGCTAAGTGGTACAAAAATGAATAAGATGGTTCCTTTCCTCAGGGCACCTACATATAACAGATAATTGCAGTATATTATGGTAACAGCTATTGGAAATATGTAAAGAGTACTATGCGAGCACAGAGGAGGGTCTGAAATTAATATGAACTAATGCATACAGTGGAAAGTATGTTTCACGTACATTATATCAGGTTAATTCCCTGAACTGTCCAGGGAATACAGAATTATCTTATACATTTTATAAATGAAGGACGTTTTTTAAAAAAAGAAAACAAAAGCGGTTTATTTTTTATTTTAAAAATATAATTTAGTTTTCTTTTCTTTTTTTTTTTTTACTTTAAAGTCTCAAATCTAGTTTTTTCTTTTTGGATATTTTTGCTACTTGGACAGGCCCCAGCTGCCAATTTGCAGATGGGCCTTTTTAATAAATGAGCTCAATAGAAATGAAAGTAATATATTGAAGAAACTAATCCAAGTGTGTTTTTATGTATTTGTGAAACAGAGTGGCTATTGTGTTCTAGTACTTGGGGGAGAAAGTCTGCTGATTTGGGCTTAACTTACTGTCCTGTCCATCTTTGTTTTTAGAAATAACATAAGACTGCATGAGAGAACTAATGACACCTAGAGCCATTTCTATAAACACCCAGCTTCCTTCCTAAGCTTTCCTGGCTGTAAGCAGCCTCTTGAAGCTCTCAGACTCCATTCATTCATGTGTTTATTCATTCATCAATTTAAGAGAGATGAGAAGGGAAAGGGAAAGTAGAAAAGGGTCTGTGGGGGCAGAGAGAACAGTTTTAAAAAAGGCATATAAAACAACATGTCTTATTTTGGTAGTTGTTAGCCATTCTAAAGAGAACTATAAACTTTCTAAATGTAAACCTTCCAGTGCTTAAATGAGAAACAACTAACCGTCACAGAGTTTAAAAGGCAGCGTTAGATAATTGTTCTCTTTTTTTAGTACCTCTAATTAAAACATGCCCTCTTCCACCGAGATAGTATCTAGTGGAGGAAAAATGGTCTGGAATTTTAGACCAACTCATCTGTACTCAAAGTGACGGTGGATTCCTAAATTCTGCTCCCTACTATTCAGAATGCTGCAGGCCCACTGAAAGATATTGACATTGGGAAATATGTCTTAGTTCTCAAAAGAATTTTGAGTACTGATTTCATATCACTATTGTCTTTTTTCAATCATATAGTTGCATTACATCTCTATTCCAGAAATAGTTGATATTCTTATTAAGAAGGTGGCTGATCTTTCTTTTATTAAGTCAACAAATATTCATTGTGCAAGGTTGTTTGTTTTGATTATTAATGTTTTCATAGTTGCCTAGAACAGCTCCTTAAACATAGTAAATGCTCAGTAAATATTTTCCAGATAAACAAGTTTATTTAGTGCTTACGACAGGCCAACCAGTACACTGTGCCCTGAATGTAGAATAGTGAGCAATGCAGAACAAGTCCCTGTCATTGTGCAGTGTTCCAAGTGGATAGTTTTCAAAACTATTTGCTTTATAGTGAAGTAATGGTAATTGACTTCTAAAGATGGATGGAATAAACAATATGATAGTAATGAATTTTAATGTAACATTTCTAAAAATACTTTAAATATTAGTACATTTAAGAGAAAATGGCAATAGATAAAGTGCCCCTGTGAATTATGTATCCCAGTGCTTTTTTTGTTGCTGTTATTTTATCTTTGTTTAGTCTCTGTATCATTACTATTTATTTTTGCACTATATATTGGAAATTGAAATTGAGAATTTCATGTTTTATTCCTGAATAAAAAAATATTTAATATCAAATTAAAGCATAATCCATGTATTTCTGATAAGATTTAATTGGTAAAATGGTTCTTTATTTTCTCTTTGACAAATGGAAGTACATTTAATATATTGGGAAAATGTGGCAATTTTTAAGGCATCTAAATAAAAACCTTATAAAACTAGACATGTCTGGTCTAGGAAGTCAGAAATTTGGTGAATATCAAGATTAACTGGTATGACATTTGCTAAGCAGGTGGTAAATGTCAAAAATGTATCTACTAGCCCAGTAGGGCATATAAGCATGAAGTCTTGAGAACCATTGTGTCTCTGGGGGAATCGTCTAAAATGCCTTTCATCTGTTTCCCTAATTGTTTCACAGACTAAACCCTGTATAGAAACCTTCCTTCTGAGACCACACTGAAAACACATCTGTACTTAAGAATGCGGATTTTAAAAACTGTGTGCATCTGTATAAATTATATTTGAGATAATCTGTTTTTACAGCAGACCCTGGATATTTGTCAGGGTGCATTCTAAACTTCACATCCACAGATAGTGAAGTCATTTAAATATTTTGTAATATTGATACTTAGAGAGAAAAGAGTAAGCTAAAGTCATTTTTGCACATTTTTCCAGAGGTCGTTTTCATATTTAAAAAGAAGTTTGGTAACCCAAATCAGTCTTTTAATAGGTAGAATTGTAGTGGAGACCTTCATATATACCTTCTGCCTTTGCAACATCCACTAAAATGCTTGTTCTTTATTAGAGAAAGATAATAATCAAATAAAGAGTTGCTAAGTGTGCAACAAAGTATGTACAAGGAGCATGAGCAAGCTCTGTCACATCCTTACCCTGGAGCCAAATGCTGCCCAAGTTTTCTCAGTTCACGTCAGGCCAAGTTTAGGGTGCCTGGTTTGGTCTCTGAGTGACCCCATAAGGACCCAGAGAATGCTCTGGCCTAGGCATTTGTCTCAGTGCCAGGATGTCTTTCATGTTTGAGTTGAGCTATGGAGAATTCACCTTAGAGCAAACTCCCTAGACAAGCCTTCTGTGAGCACTCTACATTCAACAATAGACACTATTCTAAGTGATTACCAAGAATTCAATTACATGTCCTTCTCAACAGTGAAGAGCTAGCTGCATCTTTAACATCAAAGCATGGCTTTGTGTTTGTCCATCACTCATCCTTTATGAATACTTCCTTTATATGTCTGCATGTAAATGTGCCTATAATATATATGCTTGTGTATGGGATATAATTATGAAGCAATAAGACTTTTTAAAAAGATAACCCAGAAGTGTATGTATGCTGTCTTCTTTTAAGCACAGAGACTTTTAAAATTGATGACATATTACTTTTGCAGAAAAAAGTGTTATAAATTGAAATGATATAATTTAAACCTGTTTTCCTATTTAAAATAATCTTGGTTTTGAAAATTCATGTCATTGCAGGATTTGACAAAATAAAGATAGGCCTAAAGATCCTTTGGACTGGGGTTATGTCTGACAACCAGTCAGAGATATCTCTGGAATCCAGCCCAGTAAGGAAAAGGGCAGCCCACTGAGGCGTGGTGCCTTGGAAACCTTAGGACTAGAGGACAGGCGAAAACATGGAACATGAGGATATAAACCCTTTAAAAACTAATGCAATGATAAAAAGGTTGATAATCTGTACATCCAAGATTTGCTTGAGAGGCTGTCTGGTTGTTTCAGCGATGTCTCCTTTCCTCCATTCAAATGATCTTCTGGGCTCTGGCATATGAGTCATACTAGAAAATTTCTGCATGTGTTTTGCTTTTTTTTTTTTTTTTTTTTTTTATAAATTGTATATTCCATGCTTGGTCACCCATTTAATTAGGAATTTATCTAAGAACTATGTATGTGGTTTTTATTCATCCATTCATTTTTTTTTTAATTCAGTATGTATTCATTGAGCACCTACTTACACAGTTGTAGTAAATAAAATTTACTTTTTAGAACCAAACATTTTCATCAGTGAAGGTATTGACAAGAATATGCCAACGATTCTAAAGCCAAATGCCAAAAGAATCCCAAGAAGTTTTCAGACATCACTTGGAATAAATATATGGCATAGAGGTTCATAAGGAGACTACTTTTGTAAGTGTATTTTAGACCTAAACATTCTGGGATAAACAAGGATAGATTCCATATCCTAGTTTCATTTTATTTTTTTTAAGTTTCAGCACGCTGTCCATTAGCCACATGTAAGTAGCCAGAGGCGGGGGAGGGAGAGGAATGTGCGGAAATGCGTCTGACTTGGGATGTCTCGTTTTCCAGAATCCCTGCCAAGGGCTGGCAAGCCCAGAAAGGCAGAGTCTGGCACCATTCCCTGCCACTCTCCGCCCTCTATGGCATACCCCATCAGACGCCTGTTTTAGGCGTGACCTAGATTCCCTAGCTGGTGCCTGGGACCAGCGGGGCCCATTGCGTTTTTTTTTTCTTTTCTGTGTTTCCTCATCTCTTCATCTCAAGTCTCAGCCATTAAGTTAAAGAAATGCTCCAAAGGCCTGTGCCAAAATGTGTCTGCCCTTATTCTCAGTGGCACAAGCCCAACTGTCAGTTGACAGGTGGGCACACCACCTGGGGAACAGTTAGCTTCCCATACCAGATGGAGTTTTACTGGTCCAGGAGAAGGCCCACAACTGGGTTGCTGGAACAGATGCTCTGCAGACAGTCTCTGGATCTGTTTTCCTCATTTTCCCTGTGCCCCACCTTCCCTCACTGCCTGTGCAGATATGAGTACAGCGCTATAGCATTATAGGAGATTTCCAAGCTTAAAACTTCTCTACTGACATCATGTTTGAGTAACAGACTCCAGCTCTTCAAAACCTAAGAAATTAAGTCTGTGAAAACAGTGATATATGTAGCTATGAAATTTGAATAGTGACCTTAAAAAACAGGTTATGGAAACATTTATATTAGCATTTGCCAAAAGGTTGTTTGGCTGGTCTCATGAGTGTTGATACTTTAATCGCCTTTTTTGCCTCTCAATAGCCCGGTTTGGATTTATATCTATTTAAGGTCAACGGTCATACATATAAGTACTATGTTTCAGATTTCCAAAGTGAGCAAGAAAAAGTTTCCCCCATCCTCTGATACACATTCTTGTTCTATTGCAAATAATCAAAGCAATGTATAATAGATTCCTCTGGTTTTCAACCTAGTACTTAAAACTTTTAGAGGAAATTTAGTAAAACTCTTGTTTTTCAAATAAGAAAATACCAGTGTTTTCAGTTATGCCTTTCAGCCATAAAACATCTGCATTACGACAAATGGCATCAATTTTAGTGCAAGCAGTCTAATCTCAGCCCTAAGTGGGCTATCTTGTTATAACCTGCAGTTGTGTTGCACATGTCTTGCTGCAGTGGTGTTTATACGTATTTCATTCATAAGAAGGTACCATGGCAGGCTTACTTTTTTTCCTTAGCATTTCAAGGATTTATAATTACCCTCCTTTTTTCTTGCTTTTTTCCCTCCCTTCTCTCCCTCTTTTTCTCTCCCTTCTTCCTCCCTTCCTTCCTTCCATCAAAAGTGTAAAATGTATGGAAAATATGTATGTAGTTGAAAGAGTAGAATTAAAACAAATGCCAGTTTCTACCCTACCCACATTAAGAAATAGAACACCACCAGTGCCTTATTAATCTTCTCTACATTCCCCCTACCACACCAAGAAGTAGCCAGTCTTGAATTTTATGCTGCCTGTTTTCTTGCCTTTTATACTTCTGCCACCTATGTATACATCTCCAAATAATAAATGTAATAGCTGACCTATGTTTTGAATTGTATATAAATTGCAGATCATATTAAATGTATTCTTCTATGATTTTCTTTTTTTCTGTTAATGATTATCTTTTTCAGATGCATCTATGTTCATCTCTAAGTCAGTGGGTCATTCATCTTCATTGCTGTATATTCCATCATGTTGAATATATGATTTATTCATTCTACTGTTGATGGACATTTGGGTTGTTTCCATTGTTTGGTTATTACAAACACTGCTGTTATGAACATTTCTGAATATATCATATGTATAACTACAACCATTTTTCAATGGTATATACCTAAGAATGGAAAGAGTTATAGGGTACATGCATATACAACCTTATGAGGTATTACCACGAAGTTTTCCAGAGTAGATGAGAATTCCCATTTGTCCATATCCTTGTTAGTATATGGTATTATCTGTCTTTTTAAATTTTGCCCATCTTTGTGCATAATGTGACATTTTCTAACGGATTGTTGCTATAAAAATACAAGAAATTTACATTTATATGTTGATTTTTGTAGCCAGAAAACTCGCTAGACTTTTAATCCTTATGATTTATTTGTATATTCTGTGATTTTTCAGCATGTCTTAATTTCATCAGCCAATGAAAGTTTCTTCTTTTTCATGTCTTATTTCTAATATTTTTTCTTATCTTCCTACATTGACTAGTATCTCCAGGATGATTTTCAATAGGTTTGGTGACAGCAAGTGTTTCTGACTCTCCCTGGCTTGCAAAAAGAGTGATTTGAACTTTTTCCCTTTAAGTATGATGTTTACTGCAGCATATTTACTAATTTATTAGATAAATACCTTTAATCTGGTAATAGATGAAGGACATTTTTATAAAAGATATCCTTTACTATTCTGAGGTGAATTGTATTATGAATGAATGAGGAAATTTATCAAATGCTTTTTCCATAATTATAAAGAGCATTATGTGATTTTTTTTCTTAGTAACCTATTACTAAATTACCTAAATTTATTATCTAATATTTAATCACCCTTGTATAGTGTTAAATGTGATGGCTACAAAAGAAATGTCTGAAATCTTTTTACCCTTAATTAACTTACAGTCTAATTGGAGAGACAAAACATGATTAAAGAAAAGTTAATAGATGCCACAAGGGTAGATTGTAATTATTTTCTACATTAATGGGGCTTTGAGTTTAGTTGGCAAAAACTGTTATGGACTACAGTGGGCTGAGCCAGCTTCCTGGAGGGGGTGCTGGAGCTGAAACCAGGAGAATAACTGCTTATCTTTGTATAGCACTTTAAATGGCATTACTTTACTCTACCAAATTACCTCTTTTTGAGATTCTAACCCTGATTTCAAATAATCATTCACATGGGGTTATACTCTGTGCGTGAGAGTTACTCTTCAGTAAGATTTGTTGTACTTTGTCTGATAAAACCACCCTTAGGATCTATGCTGGTCCTAGCAAATATTTTGCTGTAGCCCAATTTATAGGTCATTAGGCCCATCCTGAATTTGCTGCTACGACATTAGCTTCAAAAGTATTTGGACTTTTTATTTTCCTTAATAAAACATTTGATTCTCAAGGCTGACTGGAAAAGAGGGCTATTGAATAATTTAATTCAGCAAACATTCATAGAATACCTAAAATATGAAAAAGACTCTGCTAGACTCCCATGTAAATAAATAATCATACTACCTACCCTTGGGAAGCTTCCTGTCTATTCGCAGCCCATCCTTGAGTGGGGTTTTGCTGTAGACTGTTGTCCTTGGACATGAATGGATTAAAATTCTCCTTCCTTTTTGCATTGGGACTGGTTGTTTCCTTGGTGGTTTCATCAGGGTTATTCTATTAATATCTCTGAAAAAGCTGAACAAATCATTTTCATGCTAGGCAATGGGACAATGATGGGAAGAGGCTTATTTTCAATGGCCAAATAGCTTATTTTTTTGTAATTTTGTTTTGAAGTACTATGTTTACATATGTACCTATATCTTTGTTCTGTTGTGTTTAATACAGTCCTGTAGTTTCTCTTTTAATCCTGTATTTCACATTTTCTGCCATTTTTCATATATACCTTACACAAGTTTTGACAATTGCATCTGACCATGTCAGTCAACACGATTTCCTTGACATTCTTTATACCTTAATTTATTCATATAATTTCCCTGACAATTCTCCAATTATAGAATTAGTAATTTTCTTCTCTTGCTATTTTTGTGTTTTGTCCTATTACCTGTATTCCTCCTTTTTTTTTTTTTTTTTTTTTTTTTTTTTTGAGACAGAGTCTCGCTTTGTTGCCCAGGCTAGAGTGAGTGCCATGGCATCAGCCTAGCTCACAGCAACCTCAAACTCCTGGGCTCAAGCAATCCTCCTGCCTCAGCCTCCCGAGTAGCTGGGATTACAGGCATGCGCCACCATGCCCGGCTGATTTTATATTATATATATTAGTTGGCCAATTAATTTCTTTCTATTTTTATGGTAGAGATGGGGTCTCACTCAGGCTGGTTTTGAACTCCTGACCTTGAGCAATCCGCCCACCTCAGCCTCCTAGAGTGCTAGGATTACAGGCGTGAGCCACCGCGCCCGGCCTGTATTCCTTCTTTATCACCTTCCCTCATACTTTCTGTAGACAGCCATGTTAGTTGGCATCTTGTTAGTTGTATCTTGCCATCTTAACAGGAAAATTCTAGTGGATGGTGCCAGGATGCATGATATTTATGTGGGTGTAAAATCAGTCAATATCCAAAACACATTGTCACGATTATACTTAATATTCAAGCCATTTAGTTTTGTTTCTGTTGTCTGTAGATGTATGTGGTAGCAGTGTTTCTGGCTTCTTCCGTTGTGGCCTTTGTGAAAGTGGTAAATGCCAACGGAAACGAGTCACATGTTTATGTTTTAGCAGACTGGAATATTTGTGGTAAATGCAGTTGTGGCCTAGTACCTCTGCCATTCCTTGTAGCTGTCCAAACCGGAGGTGCTACTTCCTGAAAGCAGAGAATTCAAAGAATCCAACCATAACATGCTTTTGGTTTTTGCTATTAAGAAGATCTGGGACTACAAATTGCTAAAGTAGCATAATATCATGACTTACTTTAGAAACCAGGAGATGTACCCCAAGATCTCAGCAGTAGCATCTATAGGTTATATGACTCTGAGTTCTGCCTGCCCAACTGTAAAATAGAAGTAATCTATTAATCCAGCCTTGAACATAGTTTTTTAAAAAATTGTTAAAACCTTGAAAATTATTTGTCTATAAAATATATGTTGACTTTGCACATATAAATTTCTCATCCCTCCCTTATGGCTTCATGTTTTGTCCTACTGCTTTCAAATCATTAAGTCAACTGCCTATAGGAACTTGATTCTAGCTTTTGTGAAAAGTAAACCCAAAGCCCAAAAAAATGAAGACCAAATTTATTGTACTTATCAAGCTACTTGCCTTATTTTTATTTAACCGATTGTGATTACTTTTGTTCCTAGCTTAGTGGATCAGTGTGTATTTTATGACTAATTAGCATAAATATTTCACAGAGTATTTATTAGGATTAACTAATAATAAGTAGAGGGAAGGGTTAATATTCTCTTTGTGTCCCTCCACCCCCTTCCTATCTGAAGATGTCTTAAAACACACTGCAATCAGTCAACAATCACCACTTAAAGAAATCTCTTCAGCTGAAAGCCTAATGAATTTCTCATCTGATAAATATCCATTTAAACTACTGCAAAATACGTATACATTAGTTATTTTTGTTTAATAGCTCTTTCATTGCCTAATTGTCTTGAAGGCTTCTTTTAGGTCATGAAATATCTCCCTAAAGCTCCTATGAGCAGGGTGAGGCTATTTGCATTTATAGAATTCTAGAACTAATGAGCAATTAGAGGGGATTTTGAAAAAAGCCTATAGCTTCCAAAGGGATAACCTGTCCAAGTATTCGTTAGATCTGACCCAGATTAGCTGAAGTGTCCAGATGATAAAGCTTATGTGTGGTGCCCCAAGCCACAGGACACTCGGGGGTGAGTATAGTTATTTGTAGTCTGCCTGTCCCAAGATCTATCAGCCCCTTCTCTTTTTTTCAAAGCCATAGTTTCCACTACTGGCACCATTCTTCTAGTGAAAACCTGTCAAAGACAATAGAGGCAACTAGAATGTTCTGAACACCAAGAACATCTTTATTTGGTATCTAAGGGTACAAGTTAGAAAGTGTTAGCCTAATAAATTCTGCAGTAATTTATATATGAATAGCTGAAGGGAGTTTTAAAATACTTTGCACACAATTGCCAAATGTTTCAAACCAAGGCTAATCAAACTATTTGTGGTCAAGGACCCATTTGTCACCCCAGTCTATCAGTAACTGATATTTTTGGTCTTTAGTTCAATCAGATGAGACCACCATGCAATTGCATACTTGGGAATTACAGCCATGTCAAATTGCTATAAAAATTTCTAAAAGGCTTATTCTCAATTTCTGTAATTATCACAGCTTGCCCTCAGACCACAGTTTGAATAGCATTGCTCTAAACTTTAGCAAAGGAGAAGGAAATGAGGTCACCAGGAGTAAAATAAAGGAATAATAGATAAGATCAATAGAATTATAAGACCTGTTAAACGTTGTCAGGTAAAATCAAAGATTGTTCTGTGATGTGTTTTGATCCCCAGTAGTTTGCTAAACACTCTGAGGATCACAGGGTTTATTCCTTTTTTGTCATTGTTGTTTCCCTATTCTATAGAGAAAAGACATGGTAACAGTTTCATTTCAGCTCACCCAAAGCAAATGAATTCAGCCTTGCCCAAAGTATAGTATCCAAGAAATATTTGTTCTATAATTTCAGTGAAGTGCTTTCTGAAATTTTATGGTTGTTTTTATTAAAATATTTGTATATATACACTCAGACATTAGCCAAAGCAATAATATCCGAACCATAAAACAGCCTCACTAAGGATTCATAAATATGACCTCTCCCACCCAATCATTTTCATATCATGTTTGTCCCTTTAGTAGCTTCCAAGATGATGTTTTCAACTCCCATTACACCCTAAGAATTTACTTGGATGAATGAAATCAGTTGCAGTCCTGTTTGCCAGAACATGGTGCCACACCCTTGGCAGGTAGGCGATGTTGTCTTCATATGTTTGCAGAATTACTGAGCATTAGCACTTTGTCCTCCAGAGAGACCCAACCCTACCCCCTCAGCTCACAGTGCACTAATACCACAGACAGATTTAGCTCTGGAGTGGAAATGGCAATACCAAGGCTCCCCCCAACTTTGTACATGCAAGGGAGCACAAAAGCAATGGCGGTTTTACAGCCTCTCGTGGGGGAGGGGTGGAGGGGCAGTATTGAGGTGGAAGGATAGACTGAGTGATTGTCCTTCCTGTTGTACTTTTTCCCTTAAAAAAAAAAAAGAATAAATTTAGATAGACCATTTTAAGTTACAGCCTCTGGAGCTTTTTTGAAGAAAGTCAACACCACTGTAGTGGCCCCAAAACTATCTTACTCCTCCACCCCTCTGAGAGTCTCCAGATCTCTAAGATTAGTTGAGCCCAATAATAGTCTTACCCCACCCAGCCACTCTATCAGCAACCATATGTGGACTGAGAATCTGCTCCCATTCTGAAGCATACAGTGTCCTGAAAGGCCTTTTAGACCCCTTGTGCATTTGGTCACACAGGCTGAGAGTGCCAAGACCACTCACTAAGGCTAATGGTACAAGAGCATTCCAAGGGCCTACATTGCCTCTGCCCCTGCCCTTATTCCTAGCCTGGCTGATTTCCAGTGGTTCTCCTGGAAGACTTCCTGATTTCCTCTGGGAAGAAACTCCTCCTGAACACTAACTAGGCGACTTAGCCCTGTGGTTCGCATGGGATAAACACTGGTAATGTGGGTATTACTACCCCCACATAGATCACTCAGGCATCTTGTTATCTGTATGATTAATTCCCCCAGCCCTGTTCCTACTTTATTTACCGGTGGTGCATATACAATAAATCTTTGTTGAATAATGAACAATTATTTTAAGTGAGAAACCTTTTCTGAAGTATTGTCGCCCTTTGAAACAGAAAAACCCCTTGATTAAATAGTACTCAAAAATTATTAATATTAGATATTGTGCAGAACTCACAGTTCTACATGATTATAGTTATATATTACTATAGGAAGCTTTTGAGCTGAAAGGTTGACAGCTTGAAGAACCAATGTTTACTATATACCTATTATTAATAAAGACAGGTGCAATACTGATAATATAATTATTGCATTCCTAAAAGAATCTAAGGAGAAAATGGAATTTTTTTCTTTTGATTTTAGATATCATTAGAGATATTTTCTCATGGAAAAACTTTTGACCTGAAGCAACAGTATGTATTACATTTAAATATATTCAGATTCATTTCATTGTAGGTATCTAGCCAAAGCACATTTAATTCTTGTACAACCAGTCCTGCAATAAGTTATTCAAATGAACACTCAATCCCCATAGCATGGAATATGCAAGAAAAGCATTTAAAAATTAAAGTGTGCCATTGAATGGATTCCAATTGCATTAAGAGTTCTCCCTAGTTCCATGAACCTCAATTGTTTAAATAGCCACAGTGGCACTATGTATTTGCCACACACTCAACAGAATACATGAACTTTTCTCTTTCCTTTCTTTTTCTTGTTTAATTGGAAAGCATTGCTCATGAAAAACAATTCTTTGATTTGCTGTCTTGACAGTAGAAAGACAGCATGGTTATTTCTTCCTTGATATATTAAGCTCCATTGTCAAATATAATTACTGAAAAAAAATGCATTGTGTGAAATCTCAACTTCTAGACATAGCACATGTGCTTGCACATTCTCTTTATGTTTCCCTTAGATATTTTCACTGTAAAACACAAAGACATATAGGCCTCCACCAGAGTTTTCATCCGATGGAATGGTTGTGAAGAACTCTTTGAGTTCTTTCTTTCTAGTTTAATATGCTTGTGCTACGACTCCATCCTACTGATGGAAGGAAGATTGTGCTACAATTCCATCCTACTCATAGAAGTTATTTCAAACTAACAGACTGAAAACTTTTAACTGCTTTTTGTTTAAAGATTTCAAACTAAGGCTAAGTGGACATCACACAAAAACCAATAACTAGACACAACAAAACTTTATATAACATATATTCTTTCATGAATGATGTAGGATATATATTCTTGACTTATGCTATGGACTGAAGTGTGCCCCCCCCCAATTCATATGTTGAAGCCCTAACCCCCAATGTGACTATATTTGGAGATAGGGCTTTTAGGAGATAATTAAGACTAAATGCATTCATAAGAGTGATATCCTAATCCAATAGAATTGTTGGCCTTATAAGAAGAGGGGGAGAGAGCAGGAGCTCTCTCTTTTCCCCATTTGAGGACACAGCAAGAAGGTGAGTATCTCATGCCAGGAAGAGAGACCTCAACAGAAACTCACTATTTGACACCCTGATGTTGGACTTCCTGACCAAACATATGACAACTTATAGACTTGAAATTTTAAAAGCTTTCAGTTCCTCATCATCTTCTGATAAGTGAAAAGAGAATTGTTCTATCCTCACTCTCCTATTGTGACATTTAAAGGACAAGGGAGTTTTATAACACTCAGCTGAATTTGCCCTGATAAATAAATTTCTCAGGAGATTTTGCACTCCTTGTTTGATATTTATATTCTATGAATTTTGAACTATATTGAATATGAATATTTATTGGAAATTAATATTCAAATACTTGGTTTTAACATGTTTCCATGATTATTTCAAATGAAGTTTAGAAAATAAAACTTTAGGCCTGGCACCGTGGCTTACAGCTGTAATCCTAGTATTCTGGGTGGCCAAGGTGGGAGGATCATTTGAGGCAGGAGTTTGAGACCAGTCTGAGCAAAACTGAGACCCTGTCTCTACTAAAAATAGAAAAAAATTAGCTGAGTGTTGTGGTGCATGCCTGTAGTCCCAGCTACTTGGGAGGCTGAGGCAGGAAGATCACTTGAGCCCAGGAATTTGAGGTTGCAGTGAGCCATGATGATGCCACTGCACTCTATCCTAGGTGACAGAGTAAGACCCTGTCTCAAAACAAAACAAAACAAAACAAAAACTATTTAAAAATAAAAAGGCAGGTCATTCAAAATGAGTTTCAGAAAGTGTTAACATGTAGGTTTGCAAGTGAAAAGAACAATTTTCAGGCAATGGAATTTTGCATTAGCACTTAATATTGGGACCTATTTGCTTGTTGCTTGGTTCTCTTTTAAGATCCATAGTTATATCCAGTTTTCTTTCAGTTCTTTATTCTGTGGTTATTGGGTTGGGTGGTTTTGGTTCTGTTCAACAATGGATGCTTTGAGTAATGAACTTCAATGCATAATTATCCAGTGAAATCATAGCAAAGGGATGAGATGACAAAAAGCCAACTTATTTTCAGGAACTAAAAATAATGCTGTAACATAGGCATTAATACATGCATGAATATTCTAGCATCTGACTTTATTCTTATCATTTTATGTTTATATAAATCATAATTTAAAATGATAAATGTTTAAAATACTGCTTGCTATTCATCTGTATCACTTCCTTTTTAAGAATAAATTTCATATTTTAATGAAATACATAAACTACTGGATTCTTTTGAGTTAAATAAGGTATTGGTAGTAATTCATTTAAAAATCATTTTCCCTCTTTGAAACTTTAATTAAGAGATACTTTAATAAAACAAGCATGGTGTTTATAATAGCTCTTAATATTAATAAAATTTAAAAATGTTAAGCTGATTTTCATGCTATCAAGATTTATTAGGATAGTGAGTTAGCTAATATATGATCATTTTTATTTATGATTTAATATTTTGCATTTGTTAAAGTGTTTTATAGTTGGAAATAATGCTTATTCTAATTGTTTTGCCTAGGAATTGTTCAGTCAATAATCTTAATTAGTGTAAATGGTCATTTTAGCTGTTAGTGTTAGGTGGGTCAGCAACTTTGGAAGAAACGTCTGTCTTATGTCATCTTCTAAAGTAGGGATGGAATGAGGGTTGAATATTAACCATTGGGCCGATGCTTTTAAAACTAATTTGTAGGGTACTCATATACTTTCTTATATACCTGTAAACAGAACTTTAAAATAGAACTGATTCCTGAAGGGCAGTAACTGAGCTTCAATTCTGTATCATTCAGTTATTTGAAAGTTATTATGTATATTCATGTTGTTTGTTTACTCATTGGTGTTAGTAAATTACATATAGTAAGTGTAATCATTTCTACCACCTGACTTGTCATGCATTCTACACTTTGCAGTTATTCAAACCAGGCTGTGGAGTAAATACAATATATATCCTAAGCAATTCTATTCTGAGCATTTTGAGTTGATTATAGAACACTGATGCTAGGAGCAAATTCGGTTCAATAATAAGAAAAATTTAGCAATTTGGGCATTAGGAATAAGTCAGTGTGCTTGCTTTGTTTTTATTAACCTTAAGAGCGGGTACTATAAATAATAGACAAAATTAAATTAAAAGACTTATGAAGGCACTTTCTTTAAATACTGGAAATGCTATTGTTTGAAAGAAACAATTAGTTTAGAATTTACTTAGATTTATTGTAATCAAATTAACATTACTCAAGAAAGACATTGTCAATCATGCATTTTTCCATAATGCTTTCTTTATTAATTATAATTTTTGAAAGGAATGGTTTCTTAGGTCCCAGAATCCACCACAGTGTTCACAAATACATCGTAAAATATTCCTTGAAATGTAGTTAAAAAACATGTTAGAGGCCCCCTACCTGCCTACCCTTTCCCTGAGGTAAAAATCTCACATCTTTGCCAAATAACAGATCACCTGGATTACAGTTTATAATTTAAAATAGAATATTAGATAAAGAGGCTGAAGTGATTTACTCATTATCAAGGTTTTATCAGTTGGTTTTTTTTGTTTTGTTTTGTTTTTTGTTTTTATAAACTCCAGACTTCATTTATGCATGTTAATTAAGCAGTGAAACCCCACAGGAACATTTAGCATAAATGCTTGAACATTTTTCCCATTAGAATAATGAGCATCAGTTTTCTCCATATAATGGTTGACTAGGACACTAATTCCTTAAGATCTTTTCAACACTTGTTTGGGAGGTGGATTGCTTCCATTTGAATTCTTTAAATTTATGGCTCAGTGCCTGAGTTCATTTTTCTGGGATATATTTTCATAGATTCTGTAGCCTCCACTCCAGTCTCTTCAGTGTTTAGTCTCTGAGAAGTTTAATGAATTAACACGGTGATTTTCTATGTGGGCCTGAGAAGACACTTTTTAAGTTGCTTTTCTGGAGCCTGATAATCCTAGCACATTCGTTTTGTTTCTTTGATTAGCAGACACCTTGAAACATCACAGTTTGAGAAAATATCATCCCTCATCCTTTTGCATTCCATCCAAAAGAGGGTCAGAGTTTGAAGAACTCAAATAAATGAATGACAGTGTGTTAACAGGCATATGAAAAGTTTATCAGTACTCTTAATTTCTCCATGTTAAGTTTTCATTTATGATGATGAAGCATAACTAAATATCTTTTAGTTACTTGAAATATCCCCAATAGCATAGAATATGTTATGAGGGAAGTTAATAAGGATTTACCACTCCTTCTGCAGCTGCTGAGAGGAAGGAGCTGCTTAAGACAGATTATGTGGCACCTGAAGTGGTCCAGGGATTGGCCTCTCGATGAGCACAGGAAGCTTTTTAGGAATTACAGTGATGTCTGCCTCCATGGGTGTTTTGAACATAGCCTGGGGAATTTTTTTAAAAAAAAGACCACTCTGGCCGGGCGCTGTGGCTCACGCCTGTAATCCTAGCTCTTGGGAGGCCGAGGCGGGCGGATTGCTCAAGGTCAGGAGTTCAAAACCAGCCTGAGCAAGAGCGAGACCCCATCTCTACTATAAATAGAAAGAAATTAATTGGCCAACTGATATATATATAAAAAAATTAGCCGGGCATGGTGGCACATGCCTGTAGTCCCAGCTACTCGGGAGGCTGAGGCAGAAGGATCACTCGAGCCCAGGAGTTTGAGGTTGCTGTGAGTTAGGCTGACGCCACGGCACTCACTCTAGCCTGGGCAACAAAGCGAGACTCTGTCTCAAAAAAAAAAAAAAAAAAAAAAAAAACAAAAAAAAAAACACTCTACATTGGACCCAATTAACATTATGAATTTTTTATTAGTTCATTTAGTTTCATCTTTTAAGTGTTGCATATATACCTCCATGATCTATTCGAAACTTACTGATTTTATAACAAAAGATGTCTGCTAAAAATGTTTTAGCCTTGGGAAGATGATTTTTACAAGATCCTTATTTTCATTGTGATTTAATTCCACTGTGAGAATCGTCTCAAAGATAGTCTGTATGTGTTCTTTGTCACTGTTTCAAAGAGCTTATTGCAAAGGCTTTAATTTTAACACACATTATGATATGCATCAATAATTTTTCACGTTACCTGCTATACTACTTTTTTAGTTTGCTATTGGATTTTTTAGTTTGCTATTGAATATCTTCCAGATATTGCATTAGATACCAACCCTGTGGTGGGTGTGTATGTATGTGTTATTTACACATGCACATACATACTTATTTAGATACATAATTTATTATGGATGTATATCAGATAGTATAATTTATTAAAAGATAAACTGCAGAGTTGGTATACAAATCGAGGTCTGTCTCATTCCAGATCTCATCCTCTTACCTACTCTATACTCATTGTTTTGCCATATTTTATGTGATACTTATTAAACTTACAATTTAAATACAAGATTAAATAATTAATGACTTTAAAGCCCCACATGAACTTTATCATAGTTTATTTAAAAGTGAATATATGTTATTAACCCAAAGACTGCTTTGTTCTAACTTCTGGGTTTTTTTTTGGGGGGGGGCTGTCTTGTGAATAAAATCTTAAATGACTATGATAGAAAAATTAGGAAAAATATCTCCCAGCTTTGTTACATGGTGAGGGGAAAAGAAAAATAATATTAGCTAAAACCTCATATAATTCACTCTGAAGAAGCTTATATCTACCTTGGGGAAAGGATATCCAATTTCTCAAGTCTACCTTGTCAGCCTAGTGACAATTACAGAATCGTAGAGTTGGAAGTATCCCTTATATTTACTCTCCCTAACTTATAAAAGATCATGAACATTGATTTAACCATCGAAATTATAAATTCTCTTAATAGCTTCTTTGCGTCGGGAGACTTAACTCATTTAAAATAACGCGGTAGAATAGTAGCCTAGGAGTCTTTTTTTTTCCCCCTGTATTCGGTGCTAAAGAATCATTCTGTCAGGTCTGCTTTGGGTTTTTCTGCTTGCTAGATCTTGGAATCTTCTGGTACTTAGCAGTTCCCTGATACCAGATGCACTTATTTTATATTTCTAGAGTTTTTGTATACCATGGGGACATAAAACCCTTCAGGGTATAGAAAAATAAGAGACTAAAGAACATGAATAGTATGTGATAATTGCTGCCATCGAGGCTTTAGAAAGTAAAATATGAGCAAATGGACTCATTTAATTTCAAATTCTTTTCACTGTTTTACCTTCTTATTACATACCTTTTATGTGAGCATTTTTGTACCAGGTATAATTTAAAAGTTAAGCTGTATAATCAAATAGAGAAAATCAACATTATGAAGGAAATAAATTTATTTTACTCTCTACCACTAATACTATTAAATTAAAATCTCTTTGAATCGATAAATGGTAGAAACCAACAGTTCTGAAAACATGTGCCTTTTCTTAACAACATAACAAATTGTCTTTTATTCATCCAGTCAGGGAAAGACATTTAAAATCACAGTAGATTTCAGTAGCGATATGCATCAAACTCTACAACAAGAAAGCAATTACAAATAAAAAGTTAACAAAATATATTTTCTTATTTGGATCCTTATCTCCTTTATTCCTCTCTCTTCTCAGTTATTTATAAACTTCCTCTTGGATTTACAACATTTTATTGGCAATCTGTGGTTTATGAATTTTGTTAGTCCCAGTCTGTCACTTTAAGGAGGAGAAAAGGAATAATAATGATCACAGCCAATATTTTTGAAATTCCCTAAGCGTTAGGCACTTAGTTCTCACAACCGTACGTACTGTGATGTAGGTGCCTCACAATCATCCTCATTCTATACACTAGGCTCATGTTATAAGCAGTGGACCTTGTGTTTGAATGCTAATCTGTGTAATTTAGAGACATAGGATTTTTTCCCCCTTACATTTTAAAATGTTATAATCTAGATCTGGTATATAGTAAAGACGCTAACCAACAGTAAAATTGCCAAATTAGTGAGCTAGAAGAGAGGCTGACACAGATTTGCAAATACTCAGTTTATCACTCTATGAATAAAATTGTTCCACTCTGGTTTTTCTCTGCTGCCAGCACAGATGAGACTGGAAGGCAACACCTGGAATGATGGGGCCCCACCCAGTCCTCATGATATATCTTGGCATTCCTACTGAAGTTGTTAAGAAGCCTGGAATGTTAGAAAAACTAGCAAGCAGCATAATAGTCAAGATGAGTTTTGTGCTTACAGGTACTGCTACATTCCCACCTGGCTGATACTCACACATCCAATTGTAAAGTTTCTTGTTACTGCTAGTTTGAGCCACCTTCATGTCTATTGGCTTTCCTTTTAATCAGGGGGACTAGATGTAGGAAAACATTTCTTTGGGGTTTAAATGATGTCAGTAATTGGCAATAGAAAAAAGGAAACTTAATCTGAGATGATCACAGAGACATTGGTCTTTTCCTTTTATAAGTAGACACCATCAGACTATTTCCATTTGCTTTACCCAGAGTGTTACATTGTTTACTGCTCCATGTAGGGGCCAGCTATATTTTTATATGAAAGAATTTTGCAACCAGCTTCTAAAGTAAAATGTTAACACTCTTATTTGAGATCTGTATGTCACTAACATCCCACAACATATGAGTTTGTTGCAGACGTTGAGTCCTTTTGTATATGTGGTGAGAAGTTCAAAATTACCCTTATTTATACAGCCTTTGGCAGTTTGGGCAATGTGTTTTGTCACCTGTTTGCTGTCTTATGAAGAGCTGGAAAGTTTATGAAGAAATAGAAAATATGACTTTGAGCCCTTGACATTTTAAAATAAATGTACATATTGTTAGTGACAGATTGCTAAACTTGGCTTTAGACACTTAGCTATGTTGCTTGCCAAAAGTAATCCAGATGTGCATAATTTATCCGGCTGCCATATGTGCACTGACATGTCTTTCTATAATCAACTGTCTGTTCAGTATGGTTACAGTTAAATGTTCTTTTTATCAACAATCTTTTGAAATATCACTGACTTGATAACTTATTTTAAATGTAACAACTTCTCAAAAAGTAATGTACATCAGTTTGGCTTTAAACCTGAGTGACCAGACATGTTGAATGTCTAGAAAAGACATTGACAATACACATTACCAGGGGCCATATGTATTTCAAGGGGGAAAATCTAGGATACCAACTTCAGTGTAATTCCATGTTGATGAATGTCTTAGAGGTATAGAATGGAAGGTATATGTACTCAAATAATTATTGTTGAAATAACAAAGTACAGTTTCTAACCAAGTAATTCGTTTTAGAAAGGAAGTGGGAAAAGGGAATCTTGATACAGATGAAATAAATATGTGGAAAGAAGACATTTCATTTTTTTCCACTAACTCAATATCTTCTGTGCTATGTATAGGTCATGTCTGTAACTTTCACATGGTAAGTTATGGCACTGTGCTGATTGCCAAGCCCTATCTTTTTGTTGAAGAAAGGTGTGTTTTTCCTAGAAAAATTTTAGAGAACTTATGTATAATAAGAAATATTACTTCTTTGTTGCTGTTTTGTAAAATTGCTATTTAAATACCTTAGAGAAATTTAGATCACATGATAATAGCATTTCTTAATGATTGTACTGTCCCTAACAGATAGTTACCTTGACACTATGTCCTTGTTTTTTATACTCAGTGACTCTGAGCCACCATCAAGTCTAGACAGGGATGTTGCCAACCATGTGTGTCCTTGTTTGTGTTTATCCACAGCTGCAATTAGGTTTTTCACACTGTCCCCATCTGTGGAGGCTAGCTGTGCAGTGACCTTGGCCAGTTCAAAATCTGTTCAACCAAGCCCATGTGTGGAGAGAACTGGGAGGACAGATGGTAGGACTGATGATAGGAAAATGTTTTGTTAGTGATTGTGACTGATAGTAACCAACCTGTTCTGACCACAGTATTATTTAAAAAGACATATCCTGAAACCTATTATGGTCGGACAAAACTGACTCGGTATCATTGCAAATGTCCTGTCAACAAGAAGAGTGATGCAGTGGCAGGTTTTTGAGGGTGGGGTGTCTATTCTTTATTATTCTTAGAGCCAATGTGTAGCTCTTATTTTCTAATTAGCTATCACTTTCCCTGACACTGTCAATAGGAGATTCTGAACACCAGTGCACCAAAAAAACACAGAAGCCTTTAGGAATTCCAGGTTTTCCACTTGAATGCTGCAAGTTAGGTCTGGCTTTGGAAAAAAAAAAAAAAAAGAATGTCTACATTTTAAAAAAGCAAGTCTGATTCAGACTGAACTATAACTGTTATTTACCTTGCCTGTGATTATTTGCCAATTTGAAATCTTTTGAGAACAATTTGCAGTTCTTTGCAAATTTGAGATGTTCAAGTTACATTTTCTACAAGCAGGTGATTGTTTTTCTTATTAAAAACATTTATTTATTGACATATCTAAAGATATGGTTTTTAACAGACATACACATAATCATACTGTTAGTCCATTTTCTGGTGCTATAATTGAATACCTGAGATTGTGTAATTTATAAAGAAAGGAAATTAGAGGCTGGGATGTCCAAGGTCAAGGGGCCACATCTGGTGAGGGCCTTCTTGCTGGGGGGGACTCTTTGCAGAGTCCTGAGGTGGTGCGGAGCATCACCTGGTGAGGGGACCGAACTGAGAACCAAACAGGCTTTTATAACAGATCCACTCTCTTGATAACTCACCCACTCCTGTGATAACCCACTGTCTGGATAACTAACCCACTCTTGTGGTTAACACATTAATCTATGAATGACAGAGCCTGTATAACCTAATCACCTCTTAATATTGTTACTTTTGGGATTAAGTTTTAATATAAATTTTGGAGGGGACAGAAATTCAAACAGCACATATAATTATGTTTTCAGGTGAGAATTATTGCTATCATGATCATTATAACCATCACCATATATATTTGGCTTTATCTCATTAATTCTGAGTTAGTGAAAATGTCTCATATGACTAGATTCATCCTAGTACAGAAAACTTAATAATTTTTTTACTTTCAGTAATTTTAGAATGTCATGTTGCTTTAAAGAGGCCCAATGATTCTTTAAAAATTTATATGTTAATTTAGCATTTTGAAAATAACAAGGACAAAGACAATGATAATTATAGCAAACATTTATTAATCACGTATATTGTGCTAGACTATTCTAACTGCTTTGCATGGCTCTCATTTAGTTTACTATCAACCCAGTGAGGTGAGCTTCATTAAGTTGC
This sequence comes from Microcebus murinus, assembly GCF_040939455.1. Classification (NCBI taxonomy): domain Eukaryota; kingdom Metazoa; phylum Chordata; class Mammalia; order Primates; family Cheirogaleidae; genus Microcebus; species Microcebus murinus. Next base: position 38,003,920 of record NC_134114.1, on the reverse strand, counting down.
CTAAAGTCACATAGCTAGGAAATAGCAGAGCTGAGTTAAAAGCCCAAGCAGTAAGCTCCAGAACCCATTTTCCTAATTACTCTGCCATTTGATCTCCTAATAATACCAATATTAACATATTACACTTACAAAGAGCCTGTTTATGGTATCATTATATTGAGATGGCATGATCCTGATAAATATTTAATTTTTTGTACTTGGGAAATTGCACTTAGGATAAATTTACCAAGGAATCTCTTGTCTGCTTTGTTTAGGTTAATGCTCCATGACAATTTGCTGCCTTGTTATAGGATTTATCTCACTTGGCTTACCTGTTGAAGTCACTCTACAGGACTGAGATTCCCTCCCATTGGGACCATGTCATATAGTCATTCATTCTTCCAATAACTTATAAATTAGAGCTGTAGAAATAGACAAAAGATGTAGTCCTTTTCCTCAAGAAGTTCTCAAGAATGGCCCAATGATCATGATTGATTTTTCCATAAATGTTGGATACATTGACTTTCTAGAGACTACTTCTGAGGTCCATGCAGTTATCCATAACGATTTCTGGAATTTCTGTTTTTCAGTGTCAATACAATAGAACCCACTGATTGTTTCCTACCAAGTATCTAAAACTTTTTTGTTTTGTTTTTCCTTGATTCATACTCTTCCCACACTCTACCTTCACTCCCATTTTCTCTATAGTCTGGTAAAATGGAAACAAGATAATTTGGAATGAGACATGCTCAGTTCAAATCCTGGCTGTACCACTTTTTAATTATGTGACTGTAGACAAGTTCTTTGAACCATTCTTTTCTTAGCCTCTAGCTCTTTATTGAAGATTAAATCAGAGAACAAAGTGTTAAAACATGGTCTCTATCTTTTAAGTGCTGACACTTATGTGGAAGAGATAGATATACAAACAAATAATAGTGATAGGTATTACAAAGGTGGTATGTGTGACATGCTGTAAGAGCTTATAGGTGAGTAGTAAGTTTTGGTAGTAAGTGAATGTATGAGTGTAATTTAAGAAAGGTAACTAAAATATGTAAGACTTCTTATCAGGATGTTCCACAGAACCCTAGATAACCCACGGTGTAATTTCATGAATGTTCATTCATTCGCCTAACAGTTATTGAATATCTACCAAGTGCCAGGCAGTGTGCTCTTTATTGGAGATTACAAAAACCATGATGAATGCTCAAAGGAAAAAATAGAATTGTTCATTTTCACTAGCTATTGACTTAAAGAGCTCTTGAGTTTTTTCTGGTCAAATTATATAGCACGGGCATTTGATAGACTGTAATTGGACTTTCCTTACAGCATCAGTAGACTTATTTAATAAGTACTTCTTGTAGATATTTTTATTCTAAAATCCCCTTTTGATGTAACTAAATAAAGAAAAAGATGAGTTTATAAACAGCTTGCAGATGCACTCCTTCATGTCTGTAAGCATGACATTATACCTACTTTTATGAAATCTATAATCAAATGATCTGTTAGTACAAGTAGTTTAGTTCACAAAATGAGTAGTTTTTAAACAGAATTTATATAAGTTTTATGCCTCTTTTTATCACAATAATACACAATAATACTGAAGAAAATTGTCAGAAATTCTCTTCCTAAATGCAGTGTAAATAGCAGCATATATTGTCAATCTCAGTAATAATAACACCCATGAAACACTACTTGCTCAGAGGAGTGAGAAAAATATTTTGATGTTTAGCAAATGCTATCCCAACAGTGAAAGGAATGCCAATTTGCTGTTGGATGTTGAATCAATCATCTTGATGGCAAGTAGTGATTGAGCAAATATGGCCAAGTTTTAATCTATACATAATTTACATATATCCTTTTTGGGTATAGCTTTTAACGAATCTAAGAAATATTTAGGAGGAATTTGTTACCATATTAATAGATCTGTCTCCATCACCCAGCACCTATCCCCATGTATAAAATCACCTTCTATCTTGGTGATTATGCTTTATTTTCTGGGTTACTTTTTTGGTGATAATTTTTATATCTTTGTTTTTTTTTTTAATCTTGTAACATAATATAACATAAAATTGTAGAAAGTAGGGAAGAAGGAAATTTATAATATCTTTACAGGATTTCACAATCTCAGCAGTATTAACATTTGTAGCTGGATAATTGTTTGTTTGGGGGTCTATCTTCTGTGTTATAGGAGGTTTAGAAGCATCCCTGGCCCCAGTTCACTAGATGCCAGTAGCACTCCCTCAGTTGTGACAATCAAAAACAGCTCCTGATGTTACCAAATGTTCCTTATGGGTCAGAATTGTGTCCCCCTGCCCATTTGAGACTTGCCCTAAGACAAAGCTATAATCAATTTTGAACGGTCCCTGTCAGTCTTCTTTCATGAAGACTTCTTTTACAAAGCTATAATAAGTGTATGTATAATGCTGTATTTGATTTTTATGTTATATATTAATAACAGCTAAGCATTTTCTACTGTTGACTAGGTATAAAAATTAGCACCTTTAAATTATACCATATTGAATTTTTTATGAATAACATGGCAAATAATATTCTTGTGCATATGCTTTTTCTAATTAAAATTTTTTCTCTTCATATATGTAGTATGTTGCACATGAATTCTTCTCCTACCTTTCTTTTGGCAGTTGGGGGCATAGGCTTGGGTACAGTGGAACTAGAATGGCTCTGTTCATGAGAGATAAAGGATTGCTGGAATTGTCTCTAAATTCTAAGGAAGTCGTGCCCTTGTAAGACTAGCATGTTTCCACCTACTGCAAGGTGCCTTGCTAGGGAAGTGCTGGGACCCCCTTGCTCACACAGGGTCCTTTTCCCCTCTTGTACCTCTAGTTCCATGTAGACACTGGTGCAGGAGAAAGCACCCAGGCTTTGGAATCAAACAGATGGTAGATTCACTCCTGCCCTACACACAACTAGCTTTGTGACATGTGGCAATAAATACTCTAAAACCATCTCCTCATCTTATCAAAAAGAGAGAAAATATAGCCTATTAGACACAGGTATTGTGATGCTAGAAGTAATGCATTTAAAACATCTAGGAGAATAAGAACTCAATAACTGATGTTTAGAAGTAATAGTAATAATAGTGTGATTTATATTCCTTATTGATCCAAGCTAGCACTGTTCAGATATACTACAGGCCACAATTGTGAGCTACATATGTAATTTAAATTATCTAATAGCCACTTTAAGATAAAAAGAAGTGAAATTATTTTAGTATTGCATTTTATTTAACTTAGGATTTTCAAATATTATAATTTTTATATGCAATCAATACTAAAAATTAAGCTTTTTTACATTCTTTTTCTCATACTAAGTCTTCAAAACATAATGTGTGTTTTATGCTCATAACACATTTCAATTTTGACTGGCCACATTTTAAGTACTCAACAGCCGGATGTAGCCAGTGGCTATCATATTGGCTAGCACAGATAACTCTTAGCAATATATGAAAAATGCCAGGTTAATACATGTGCATTAATAGCAAATAAATTATTACCAAACATGACAAGAATGTCTTCCTTCAAGATTAAATAGTTCTGGTTATCCTTGGTTTCCCCCCCTTTTTTTAATAGCAGGAGAAAAAACTGTTAAAACTCTTATATTTTGCATTTCACTTCTCAAATTTGTTTAATTCCATGATTGTAGATAGAAATGTCTTATAGGTAATGTTCTTTTAGTGTACATTATATCTTAGTTGCTATTCTGTTCAGTGTTTGATTTGACTTATCTAAACTTTTCCAGTCAATGAATATTTATTGAGTAGAGTTGTTCCTCTGTATAGTCAGGGAATTGGTTCCGGGACTGCCCCCCATATCCAAATCTGAGCAGTCGGCCCTGCAGAACCCACGTAATACTCAGTATGCAGGTTTCGTATCCAGCAAATACTATATTTCATCTGCATACAAGTGGACTTGTATACTTCAAACCTGTGTTATTCAAGGGTCAGCTATGCTTAATATGTTCCAGCCACTAAATGTTTTCTTCCATTAACTTTTTGGTACTCACAAAACCTCAGTGAGAGCCGTACAAATACTATCCCCACTTTCCAAATGAGAAAATTAAGGCATAGAGTGGTCAAATCACATGCCTGAGGTCACATATCCAGGAAATGGAAAACTTGGGATCAGAATTCAAGAAAACTGGCTTTATAGAATAGCTTCATGCTCTCAAAAGCAACTGCCATGCTGCCTTTTTCTCAATCCTTGTGTCTGTAAGCACAGTCCAGTTACCTTTACTTGTTCCATTGTTACAAGTGATCAGCCTCAAGACCATTATTTCGGTTTTTTTGTTTGTTTTTATTTATTTTTTTGAGGTAGGGTCTTGCTTTATCTCCCAGCCTGCAGAGGCATGATCTTAGCTCACTGCAACCTCCAACTCCAGGGCTCAAATGATCCTCTTGTCTCAGCCTCTCAAGTGGCTGAGACTACAGGCCCATGCTACCGTCCCCGACTAATTTTTTTTATTTCTTGTAGAGATGGGGTCTCACCATGTTACCCAGGCTGGTCTCAGACTCCGGGGCTCAAGTGATCCTCCCACCTCGGCCTCCCAATAAATGTGAGTGAGCCACAGTGCCCCACCAGCCTCAGGACCTGTTATTCCCAATTCAAGGTCACATTTATTGGGTTTTCCTTAGTTGCCCTACTGTGCTTTTAGCACTGGGGGTTTTTTTTGTTTGTTTGTTTTTGAGGTTGAGGAACTGGCAGGGGAAGTACAGAGGGAGGCCATAGGCCACACTACTTGGTATAGATCATGCCCTTTGGAGCCTTTCATCCTTTTAAGGGATAATCCCTTCACTTATGTTTCAGTATCATATTGGAATACTCGTGGCACTTTTTTTTTCACTTGCCCAGGCGGGATTCAGTTTGGAGAAGGGGAAACAGACGGTGAATAGTGCTTGGTTGTTACACAGCACCCATACATTTTTGCAGGAGAACATGCTGCCTCTGAATTTCTGAAGAAAGTCAGAGAAAGAACTGTATTATGTAAGTCTGACTCATTGAGCAGAATGGGCAAAATAAATGGTGGGAAAACCAAAACCAACTTTTCTGTGACCCTATGTGAAATTCCGCTTTGTGCCCTAAGAAAAATGTTAAAAATGATGTGGTCAGAGTGGGAATGCTGCAGCCCGGAGACAGTATTGGAAGGAGAATTTCTAATTTTAAAGAGTAGCTTGCTAACATCATAGCCACTGCTAATGGCTGTATAAATATTAATAAAGCTTTAAACACCTCCCAAATTAGCTTTATTTTTAAATCAAAAGTGTAAGACATGGAAGTGGTAATTTGTGTTAGTCCGGCAGGCACAAAATTAATTGAGATAAAAACAAGAAGTAGCAGGCAAACCCTTTGGGTGAAAAAATAATGAGTTATTCTAACTCATTTAGACAGTTTCAAGTGAAACATAATAATAAGAAATGAGTTCACATTTATTTAGGAGTTTGTCATACATATCAATGCTTCTTACAACAGAGTCACAGTAGTAAAAGCAATTAAATTCAGGTTCTGTGCCCTCTTAGTTTATTTACCATCAGTCTGTGTGAGAAAGCTGCGCCTCATTTAAAGCATTGGGTTTACCTCTCGTCTTACTGTCTCAGATATGCTGCTTTGTGTCTGTCAGGAAGCTGGACAGTGGGAATTGCAGAATGTGTGTGGATCTGGTGAACACAGAGAAGGGAAGGGATAAAGAAGTTCATTGGCTTCTCCAAATATATTGTGTGTTTCCCAGAATGGTTTGGCAGCACAGTGAAAACCAACTACAGAATCCTCATATTTCCTAGAGAATGTCTATTAAGCCACAGCCCCCTTAACTTGTCACTGGCCCATAGTCCTTCAAGGCATAAGCCAAGTGTACTCATAGGACACACTACATCCTCACGATGCTGTGCCTTGTGCAGGATTTATTATCAGCTGTCACTGATCATTTGGGTGTTTTTCTCTCTCTTCCCAACATCCTATGCCTCATGTATGAAGAATTTCTTTTTGAAGTTATGTAAAATGATTCTACTGTGAAAGGATTATTACAAGAGCTAAGGAAAATAGATTGCACAACTGGGAATTGAAACATAAAAGAAGAAAACAAGCAACTTTAAAAGAACTACTTCTTAAAAACTGTGATTATTCAAGTCCTGGATTTCTCTACCTTTAGCCTCTACTAAAATTCATATCCTCCAATGGCCATTTTATTGCCTTCTTGCTGGTTTTTTTTTTTTTTTTTTTTTTTTTTTTTTGTGAGCTCCTTGGTAAAGAACATGGTTTTACTATTCACCATGCCCATTGTTTTATTCCTGACCCCAGCTTCTATTCTCTGTTAACCCCTCCTGTGAACCGTTAGCCTTCTTGCCAGATTTTCTCATGGTAAAGAACCTGATGAGGATATTAGTTAAGAAAATTCATAGTCATTATTATGAAAGATCCAAAATATTGTGAGCACAGCCAGTGTTCCTTTCACAAATTGAAATCTCAACTTGGAAAGAAATTTTTAAACTACTCCTAATATTTGGTTAGAAGTTGAATATGAAAAACAAGCATTAATTTTCCATAAAACCTTTTTTCTATGTTATGGAATACCATCTAATTCAATGGTGCTGAAGGAGCCAAATAATTACCATGGACCTTTAAGAAATTACACAATGAAAAGAACTTATTCTCAAAAGTAGGTGGTACATTACCATCAAGCAAAGTATCCTGTGATCATTCTGTTTTCCCATCTTGGTTCCGATTATCACTCTGTAGGAGTAACCACTATCGAATCTTTAGTGTGTATCTTTCTAGACCTTTCTATATTCTTTCTCACATTTTATATATTGGAAAATAACACGAAATGGTTTTTGTCTGTGTTTTTTCATTAGTGCCATAATGCCAGTGTATCATGGTCTTCTAAGCAAGCGAGGAAATGAACAGGTGCCATTATTTGAATACAGCTGGTTAAGCTGTCAAAAATGGAATTCCAAGCACTATGTTGAATACAAAATTTGAAGAACCCCCTAGAACACACAAGATGAGTTTTGGCTGATCTCATCGTATTCCCTAGGTTGTCTCGTTTGATGGTGAAGATGGTGTCAGAAGGGAGGGCCTTGGTAGTGCCAAAGCAGCCATAGGAAAAAAAAAAAAGAAGAAGAAGAAGAAGAAGGGGTAGAGGCTGATGAGACAAGAGTGAGTTCCTCTAAGTTTTCTAGATCTGTGAGCCTTTTAAGCCGTTCCACTGTCATTTCTTAGGAAGCATCCATGTTATGTCACTTGGCTGACTTAGTAAAATCCCTGTGTTTCTATTAGGCTGAGACAGCAATGACCTTTAGTCTATACAAGCAAAACAACTACAAGTACACATTAAGGAAAATTAGGAGGGATTATATGAATGGCTTGGAGACCATAAATTTATTTAAATCCTTTCTTTGAGGAGGTGGCTTTTGGACTGGGGTTTAAGAAAGAGATATATTATGACAAATGTAAGAAGAGTATGTTAAAATTATTCCTTCTAAATGTCTTCAGAACCCAGTCACATCTCACCAACCCCAGTGCTACCACCTTCGTGAGCAATAGCCGTGGTCTCTAAAGTTCTCTGACTCCCCCTTGCTCCTCTACGCTCTATTCTCTCACAGTAATCCAAGGGAGACTTTTAAAGTGTAGTTTGGATGATTATCACTCCCCTGTTCAAAACTTTCCTGTGCCTCCCCATGGGTAAAAGCAAAAGCTTTATCTGATCTGGATTCTACCACTTTCCAGATCTCATCTTCCAAGTCCCTCCTGTGGCTCCCTCAGCTCCAGCTACACCATCCTCCTCCTACTCCTTGAGACTGGCAAGGGTGATCTCACCTCAGAGCCTTTGCGCCTGCTCTTCATTCTACCCAGATAGCCCCGTGGCTTACTCCCTCACTTCCTTCAGAAATTTTCTCAATTGTCACCTATTGAAGATACCTTTCCTAATGCCCCTCCCCCCAATCACTATCTAGTTCCTTTACTATTTTACTTTTTTCTTTATAGCACTTATTTTCTTCTCACAGATTATATATTCATTTGTTTGTTTGCTCCTTACCCCATAAGAACATAAGCTCCTGGAGAGAAGGGTCTCCATTGACTTTAGTCCTCATTAGCTAGAACAATGCCCAGTATAATGTGAGTTTCAATAAATATTTGTATAATACATAATTCATGTAAAACAGCCAAGATAAAAACTCTGAAGAAAAAAAAAATGAAGGGGGGAAGGCCTTTTTAAAAATCAGTCTTGAATAGAAGAAAGGGAACCAATAAATTAGCAGAGACAGAGGTAAAACATCACTGTGTATTCTTCACAGTTTCCTGGTGTCTTTATATATTATCAGATTGTAGAGATTAGAAACCGTACTATGCTTTAAATGGTGGTATAAAACTTCTGTCTGTGGGGGTCATTACAATTTGAGTATGTTGCACTTCATTTATAATGAGACCTGAGCCCCTCGATAGTAAATAACCAAATACATTCTAAGAAAAATAACTTAATAGGAATAGAATGTTCTTTTTAAACAATGGCATGGTTAACACCTGTTTCATCACCTTTAATTATATTGCCAATCTTATAGTTTTCATTTTTGAAGGAAAACTAGGTTGATGGTCTTTTAGATGCTTCAGAGAGAACATTTGTTTTCTTAGGATCTGCTTCAGGAATATCAGACAGAAAATACTAGTAAGCTTAAAGATAAGCCAGTTCAGATGGAAGGCAAGAAGAGCAATAATTAATTTTGTAAGCATCTTGAATTCTTAAAGATCTCACATTGTTTTACTCACTGATATTTATAAGATACTGTTCCTACTTCAGACTGACTATAAATCACTTTTCCTAAAATTTATTCTCCCTTTTAAGATGATTTCGGTCCTTTTTGTTGTTGTTGTTGTTAAGCTATACATTTCTTCTTTATAAAACTTTTTTCTCTACCAATTTATTAATTTGTTATTTAATTCTCAAAACTGTTCTGTGAGCTACATATTTATTGTTCCCTAAATACTCAGGAGGAAATTCATATTTGAAAAGTTTAGGGACTTGCCCATAAGATATTCAGCCAGTACCAGGCAGAACTAGGATTCAAAATCAGCTGTGTTGTACTACACTGTACTCCCTCCTGAATAGGCCAAGTGGCCTCTGGCATCTCCCCTGATCTCACCAGGTGTCAGTTTCTTTTTGTAAAATGAGGAATTTGAATCGACTTCTTTAATGGCCCTGCCCCTTCCCTCTTCTGTTTATGGTCTTTCTTATTGGTGATAATTGTGGCTACCAGTATTGGGTTAAATATAACTTATTAAATTGAAGAACCATATGAGTTGATATTATTGTCCCCATAATTTGGATGAGACTTACAGTGGTTAGGCAACTTGTCCAAGACCACTCAGTTATCAAAAGCAGAACTCAGATGTGAATCCAGATTCTGGACCATAACAATACTACACGTTATATTCTCTTTCCACCCTATCACATATTCCTTTTGTGTAATACGTGTAAACCTGAGAAATGTGAGAAGAACCTACTCATTCACTAATTTTATAAACAATTGTTGAGTAGATATCGTTGGTCAGGTTCTGCTAGCTGTCAAGAACTCAGAGATGAACAAAGCTTTGTCCCTGCTCCTAGGGGGGCCACAGTTCACGAGTAGGGGGAAAAGAAGTACACATGGATAATTATAATATGATGTGAAAAGTATAATAGTGCTTAAACAGAGGGTTGTGGGAATTAAGGAAATAATCTCTGATCTGATGATTCACGGATAAATAGAAATTTGACAGAGCAGGAAAAAGCCATTAATGACAGAAGAAGCTGGATGTACAAAGGCAGATAAGCATAGCTACACAATGGAATATTATTTGGCAATGAAAAGAAATGAAGTGCTGATACATGCTACAACATGGATGAACCTTGGAAACATGCTAAGTGAAGGAAGCCATTTACAAAAGGCCACATATCGTATCACTTATATAATGATATGATATTATATATTATATAATCAGCAGTTCCCAACCTTCTTGTCACCAGGCCCCAGCTTCACGGAAGACAACTCTTCCATGGGTGGGGGCGGGAAGGACACTACCACCACAGACCCACCCCACATCATCAGGGACCAGCTTCTCACAAGGAGCATGCAACCTAGACTCCCCACATACACAGTCCACAGTAGGGCTTGTGCTCGAGGGATGGGGAGCGGCTCCAAACACAGACGAAGCCCACCTCCCCCTGTGTGGCCTGGCTCCCACTGGTACTGGCCAGTGGCCCTGGGATTGGGGACCACTGATAATGACATATGAAATGTGCAGAACAGGAAAATCCATAGGGACGGAAAGTAAATTGGTGATGATCTAGAGCTATGGAGGGTGTGGAAGTTGGCAGGAAATGGGGTTTGACTAATGAGTATGAGGTTTCTTTGTGACGTGAGAAAAATATTCTAAAATTGATTATGGCGATGGTTGCACAACTCTGAGTATACTAAAAGCCATTGAACTGAATACTTTAAATGCATAAATTGTGTGGTATGTGAATTATATATCAAAACAGCTCTTTATTTAAAAAAAAGGCAAATGAATATTCAAGACCGTGGAATGTTTAGGTAACAGTGAGAAGTTTGGTGTGACTGGAATACAGATTGTGAAGAAGTGAGATAGACGAGGTAGGTTGTGGCCATTTGGGAAAGAGCCTTCTACATCAGATTAAAACCTTCACCGTTTTTCATCCAGTATTTTGCTTCTAAAGTTCATCCACTCAATGCTCACTTCTGACCCAAAAAAAGAGAAAAAAAGTAAGTTCATCTACATTATTGAATGTAGTTCTTATTTTTCACTTTTATGTAATAGTTCACTGTGTAGATATACCACAGTTTACTCATCTGTTCTAGGACATTTGCTTTGTTTCCAGTTTTTGCTATTATAAACAGTACTGCAGTAAACTTTCTTATAAATTATCTACTGGTACAAGTCTCAGAAGATAATATATGGTACAGTGTCATTTTTATAAAGCTCAATAATAAGCAAAATACTTTATGGTATGCATGCATATGTATATGATAAGACTATACCAAAACAAGGACAATTAATAAACACAATATTAATGATAGTGGTTTTCTTTGGGGGGGGGAAGCAGAAGGGAAAGTAGGGAGAAGGGAAAAAGGGATAACACACAGAAAATGGATGTAAATTATAGACAGTGTTCTTGTTCTTGATTAGGTGGTACGTTCACAGCTGTTTATTATTTAAATAATCTTTTGTTTTAGAATAGTTTCCCCTGTTATTAGTAGGAGTACATTCATTATAATTAATGAACTAATATTTATACATGGTTAATAACTAAAGTCCATCCTGTATTCAGATTTCCTTAGTCTTTACCTAATGCCTTTCTCTATTCCAGCAACCCCTATAGGATACCACACTACATTTAATATTCAGGTTTCCTCAGGTTCCTTTCATCTGTGACTTCTTGGACTTTCTTTGGTTTTGATGACCTTGACGGTTTTGAGTGTTACTGGTCAGGTATTTTATAGAACATGCCTTAATAGCAAGATCCCAGAAGTGTAGTGCCACATCAAGGGTATGTCACATCAAGGGTATACTATCAACATGACATATCACTGTTGATGTTAACATTGGCCACCTGACTGAGGTAATATTTGTCGGGTTTCTCCACTCTAGAGTCACTCTTTTTTCCCCTTTTCATACTATACTCTTTGGAAGAAAGTCAGTATGCACAGCCATACTTAAGGAGTAGGAAGTTATGTTCTTCCTAGAACAGCTACGTAAAGTATTTGAAATTCTTCTGAATGGTAGATTTGTCTCTTCTCCCTCTCTTAGTATCCATTTATTTACTTACATCAGTAGAGACTCATGGATATTTATTTTATACTTTGAGTTATAATCCAATACCGCTTTACTTTGCTGCTTAAATTGTTCCAGTTTGGGCCATGTTGTGTTCTTTTAGTTGGCTCCTTTTGTACACCCTCTTCATTATGGGGTTCAGGGTTTTTCAGGATTTTTATTTTTGGCACTTCTTAACTGTCTGCCACTATACGAGGCTCCACACTCATCTTGTGTATTTCCTGACCCAGTCCTAGAATCAATCCTGGTTCCTTTCATTGGAGAATGGAATTAGAAACCAAGCACTTGGTATGCTTCTTGCTACTGGAGTATTTGTTGCTTCTAGGCCCTTTCAGCTGGCAGAGCATGGACATACAGATACACACTCACACACAAGCCCATGTTTATGTACATATCTAAAAATATTTTTTATACGTAATCCCCTATATTTGTATTGAGCTAAACATGAGTTGATGCTGATGTTCTCAGCTCTAATTCATTCCCATATGGATCTTTCTAGCTTTTTACCCTTGTGTATCTGTAATCTCTCATGAAAACAGTGAGAAACCTGGCTCACACTATCCACCATCCATTTACTCAGTTGTATAATTGCAGTGCACATATGTAGTGGTTTCAAAATTATTAATCCATACCCCTGTGGGAAAAATTCTTATGTACAGTTCCCTTTGCCTTTAGTTTAATAGACTCTACATATTGCCAGAGTTACTTAGGTCAACACCTTATACCTCAGTGCCTTTCAGTGAGATTATTTCATAAATTTTTCTTTCATTGCTTTCTATAGTCCATCCTAGGATCCCCTGACCTTCTGGTTGACTTTTTTTTTTAATTTTAATACATTAAGATTTACTCTTTGTGCCAGAAGTTCTGTGGGTCTTGACAAATGTGTATTATATTTGATATATGCCTTTATAGTATCATGCAAAATAGTTTCACCTCTATTAAAAAAAAATCCCCTGTGTTTCAGTTGCTTGACTCTCACTCTGAAACTTTGGCAACCACTGATCTTTACTGCATATATATTATTACCTTTTACAGAATGTCATATAATCAGAAACACATAGTATACAGCCTTTTCAAACTGGCTTCTTTTGCTTAGCAATATGCATTTAAGATTCATCATGTCTTTTCTTGGTTTTATTGCTCATTTTTTAAATCACTGAATAATATTCCACTGAATGGTTATAGCACAGTTTGTTTAATCAGTTCTCCTATTGAAAGACATCTTGATTGCTTCTGGTTTTTTACGTTTATACACAAAGTTGCTATAAACATTTGCATGTAGGTTTTTATGTAAACATAAGTTTTTCAATTAGTTGAGTGAATACTTAGTAGCACGATTGCTGGGTCATATGTTAAGCCTATGTGTAAGTAAATGCCGAACTGTCTTCCAAAGTGATTGTGCCATTTTTCATTCCCACTATCAATGAATGAGAATTCTATTGCTTTGTAGCCTCATCAGCAGTTGGTGTTTTTAGTGCTTTGTATTTTAGCTATTTTGGTAAGTGTATAAGTAGTTTTCCTTGTTGCTTTAATTTTCAGTTCCCTAATGTCAAATGATGTTGAGCATCATTTTCTACGCCTAGTTGCCTGTTTAGTGAGATGTCTGTTCAGATCTTTTGCTCACTTTTTAAAAATGAGTTGCTTTTTACTTATTTTTAGGCTCTGTAATTCATATGTTACATGTATTCTTTTGTGTATGTCAAATAATATGTTAAAATATTAAAGCAAGGAAGCAGGAAAAAACTTTGAGCTTCATGTCATAGGTGTGAGAGTTGATTAAGAATTGAGGCTTAACTTCAAATTCTAGCCCTGCTATTTACTTGTCTTGTGACTTTGAGAAAGGCATATAATCTCTCAGGGCCTTAGTTTCTTCATATTTAAAATGAGAATAATACCTTTTTTGCCTGTTTTTCTTTTGTGAGTATTTAATGAAAACAACAGGGTTAGCTAGAGATGCAGTAAGTGCTAGAGACTTTACACATGTACCAAATAGGAGATGCTCAAGAAATATTGGTTTCCCACACCCCCAACAATGGAGAGTTCACTCATTCACTAAACAAATACTGATCGAGTACCTATTCTGTATCAGGTACTGGGATACATTCATGAGTCTCTGTATAGTGGGATTTGTAGAAATTATATAAACTGAATTGTGATATTATATTCATAATTTAGAAAGTTATGGAGGAAGAGACCAGAAGCAGAGGATTAAATTAGTCGACTTTTCTAAAAGTTCAGGCAAGAGATTTTAAGGACCTAAAAGATAGTTAGGAAAGGAGAGTAGGAAACAGCTATAGAGATGCTTCAAAAGTAGAATTTAATAGACATGGAAATTACTCAGGGATCATGGATAAGAGAGAGAGTGACATTAAAAAAGACTGAATTTTTTGATCTAGAGATTGTAGAATATTGATTTATAAAGGATTGTAGTCACTTAGACTGTTTAGATAATCAACACAGTTTTAAACATGCAAACATAATGTCCCAAGCCAAATTTTCTTTCTCACAACTGTTTAACTCAGAAGGACCAATTCCCCAGCAGAAGCATTTGAAGAGAAAAACCAAACATTGAAGTCAAATGGGAAACTTTCAAAATTAATTTCCTATACTCATTAGCCACCCGAGATTTTCTGTGTTCATTCTAATAATTGTATTACTGAGCATTTTAAGAGACTGCACAGTATTCTTGCTTGTCTAACATAAGTTGGAAGGTAAGATTTTCCTCAATGCCATGATTGGCTCAACAGCAAGAACTGCACAATTTCATCTCCGATTCTAAGCTAAACAGAGCTGAGAGATAATTCCCCTGTGTATTTATAAGTAAGAGTTAAATCCCTCCCAGTGTAATATAGCACCAGATCGAAGTAAACAGACTATGATTTCAGTGCTAGACACAGCCTTAAGGCAGAAGAAATTACACTGTCATGCAGAGGATATGTAGCTGCTGCTATTTTGGTGCTTGAGTTCTTTGTTGTCACATAGTTGAAGGCAATCCAGATGAGGAAGAGTGTTAACCAACAAAAGGAGAAAATTCCCTGCACATGGCTAGGGGGGTAGGGAAAGAAGAAAGATAATATAGTACTATCTGAATGCACCAATAAGGGGTCTGTTCCAGTAAACAATGGATTCAACTTGACTGCTTATTCTTTCTGGAAGGAAGTTTGTTAGAAGAACAAAATGCAAGCTGAAGCTTAAACTCTATATTTCATCAAATGATTTATCTGCCATTGATTAATTTAATTGGATTAGCTTCCGTTGTAAGTTTAGGAAAAAGCTGGAACATTCACTTTCTTGATATCTTCAAACCCTGAAGATATTATTTAAGACATATGTGTATATGTACATACACACACACATAATTTAAGAAGCATTATATTTATCTCTATACATCTGTATCTCTAGATGTACATGTTGACATTATAGGCAGTTACCTTTAAAATCAAAGGACTAATTCTGAACAGATGAGATGTATAAGTTCCACCACCCAGAATGGAAAGTAGAAAAAATTAGAAGAACATAAGAAAAATTCTGTATCCTCACCAATGTAGGGATTCTGCCTGTTGCTGAGTAGTGTTTTTTTTTTTCAATTGTGCATTTTGGAACTGGGGAAATAACCCCATAAAACTGACCTGAACTAAAACACCATTGATCTCTTGGCTTGCATTAGCCCCTGCTCTGACTGGTGGGCCACAGTGATATTTTGGGTCTCTTGGAATTAGAGTCAATTCAGGACCAGTGTCCAATAATCCCTGAAAGGTCTAGTTATCCCCCTGTTGTGCAGTCACCCTGGTAATACACTGATGATTCCTTTGGAGAAGATGAGGAGAACGAACACATATATGAAGAAATATAGAATTGTAATGAAAGGTAATTGAGTATGAAAGTAGTATTCTATGAAAACATATGAGAGACAAAACTGAAATCATCTTCCCCAAAGTAGCAAACAAAACATGGGAACCAGTAGAAAAAGAGGTGGAATAAATTTGGAAATCATCTTAGCATTAGAATGATAAGCAATGTTTATATAACTTCAGTATATCTGCAATGAAAATGCAGATTCCATTATGTGCTAATAAATTAGCTCAGAATAACATAATTAACACATTGACTGCCACACTAGAAAAAATTTTTTCCTTGGGGCCATGGGGTTTTATTACAAAAACAGAATAAAAACTTTGAAAACAAAATAATTTTCTAATTTGATGAAAGATTTGTTATTTTTTATTGTTTTCTGTGCATGAGTTATATGCAACTTGAAAAATAGTTCTCAGGGCTCCCAAAGTGAAGAGATGTTTGAGTTACATATGCTTCATGACACACTGGGTTCAAAACTAGCCTGAGTTAAATACAATTCACATGGCATTTAATGTGTTAAATGCATGATTCATGCTATTCCCATGGTATACAATCATGGAAGAATTTGTTCTGTCTTGGTAATTTAGTTTGCCTTCAGCCTTTGCTGGTTGCAGTGAATAACAGTTGCCTTTCCAGCAGTTGTTTTTCAGTATCTTCTGAGAATGGCATCCCATATCCTATGGTGTTTACTCACTCCACAGTTTTTTTTAGAATTCTACTGTACTATCATTCTCAATACTCTACCTCCTAGCCACACAGATGGCCAATAGGAATCTTTTCCTGAGAGATTATACAAAGATGTTGGAGTAGAGATGCTCTCCTCCTCTCTGGTGGCTCCTTCTCTGTGGTGGCTCCTTCTCTCTGCTTGCTCTCTGTTCTTCCATCCATGCCCTGCATCCACCATGGTGGTAGGAGACACTAAACATGCAGTAGAAGAGAATGAGGCCAACACACAGATAGTAGCATGGCCAAGATATTGATTAATTGGTTTTGATATACTGGTATTGGTGTCATTCCACTGATCTCTTTTGCAGTTACATTAACTCCCCTACATTTCTGAACCTTTCAGTGGAACTACTCCTGTTCTGTTTAATGCAGTCCCTCAATATACCAGCTAACTAGATTACATTTCCTAGAATTACTAAATCTTTCATATCACACCCTTATGCAAAAAATTCTCATGCCCCCATTGGCAAGAGCAAGAAAGTCTGAGGTTAAATTTTGGCGCTCTCACAAATGAGTATGTCTCTTCAACTCATTGTGCCTACTGACCCAAATACCTAGTTCTCTGGGTTACTGAGAGACAGAAACATGAGAGTGTAAATGTAAAGTCCTTGATAAAGACCAGGGCACAATGGGAATATTGAGACTCCTGAGCATGGTTGCAGCCTGCTATGCTATCCTAACATCCACTCCTCCCCTAACTAAATTCTGTTGCAGCCAGCTGACTTACTTACTGTTCCCAAATACACCTTACACTTCCCCCCTATTTGGCTCGACTCTTGCTCCTTATCTACTTATCTGAATTTAGCCATTTCTTTAAAAATCAATAAAGTCAACCTCATCATTCCTATAGCATTTTTTGACCCACTGTTCTGACATGATCATTTCCTTCTTCAAATCCCTAGAACACTTCATTGCCTTTGTCGTTAATCTGGCAATTAGTCACAGAGTGTTTGAGTCTTTTATGGTTTTTTTTTATTCAAACTGTTACGTATTTTATATTGTTTTTAATTTTTCAAACACTTTTATCCTATTTTTAATCTAATTGTATGCTCCTTACGGGCAAGAACTGCTTTTCTTTCTTTCTGCCCCTACTGGGGCCTACTACATACTAGCTACCCAATAAGAATATTGAATTTAGTTATTCTTTTCTTTGTAGAACTATTTATTCTCAACCCCCATGGGAACAATGAACTATGTGAAAATTTAGATACTTTAAACCATTCTTTTCATTACAGATAAACCGTAATCTAAAAAGCTCCCTTGCATAAAGAAGGAGTCAGTCATAGGTAATGCAGGAAATATCAACCAAGTAGGACAGAAAACTATAGAAACTGAAGGTGACTATTGTTTTATTCTGTTTTTAGCATTTCCTTCAGGTGAGTCGACTCTTTGTAGTCCTGTGAGGAATTATACAGAAAAATGGTGACTAAAAGTCATTGCTCTCTATTGACTGAGCGGCAGATGCTGAGACGTTTCGAACCTACAACCTTGGCGAGCTCCACCCAGCTCCCACACTACTTCTGTGACCTAAAGATAGACAGCCAAAAGTGAAATAATAAACCAAGTTAAGGTGGATGTTTTCTTCTTAGTTCTTAACTTACTCTAATGTAAATGACTGCTTTCTTACCAAAGATCTTTATTTGACACATTACTCTAGTTTAAACAGTCTGTATCTGATATGATGTTCATCAAGTCACACTTTAACGCCTACAATAAATGACTAGGAGACAGAACTAGAATCTGTAGGAGAATTTTGAAGTTTATTTTGACAAATTTAGATAAAGGTTGTGGAAAAGGTATGGTTCCTAGCCGCAAGGTTTTTCTAGTCTAGCCTTTCAAGCAATAAGTTTTGTTAAGCAACTATAGTTATAAGTGATGGTGACCCAATTATTAAAGATATGCTTCATGTTTTATGTCCAGGGAACTACCTTATAATACTGGTGTTGGGGGTAGGAATACCATAATCAGTACAGGTATGGTATAGTGAACCAGGCTTTGACTGTTTCCCAGCAGTTCTCTTTCCAGGAACATGATGTAACAGGTGGTATAGCCAAATCCTTGAGCTAACAAGTAGTGATATAACTGGGTTTGCTGCATGGTTCTGAATTGAAGAAATTTCTAAAATGTGTTCTTAGTCTGAAATTTGGCTTACTGAAATCTTGGCCAGAGAGGTGCATTTTAAAACAAAACCAAAAGGGAGATCTTAAATCCAAAATTGCCTTAAATTTGTTGAAACTACTTTAAATAAAATAATGTCAAAGGGAATAGAAATGTGAAGTTGTCAAATGTTTTATTATGTGATATCAGCTAATGTTTGTAGGGATTTTAAAAATTAATGGGCATTATTTTATAAACAAGATATAGACCAATATTTAAACATACAAAAAAATTTATTTAAAAATAGTTCCAGAAAATTATTTGAGTAAAAAACCTATTTTAGGCAGATTATAATTTATAAATGTAATGTGTCACATAGGGATACAAAGGTTTTTTCCCTCTAAATATTGCATCTTTCTTTACCTCTTTCGAATTCAAAATATGCCTTGATTTAAATGGTGATCTGTTTCTAAACTGAAAATCAAAGCAGCTTGGAACAAGAAATTGCTTCTTTGCAATCTGCCCAAGTCAGGTACTTGCAGGAAACTTTTGTATGTTAAAGATACATCTTATGTGCTTACTAGATTTCATGTATGAATCAGTAGATGGAATGAATGAGTAAAGGAGTGAGTAAACCAGTAGTCAAGATGCAATATGAGTGACAATATAGAATTTACTATTATAAATAGACTGAATTATTTTAATGTTTCCAAGTTTCATAGTCATTGTTTATAAAGTAGAAGTAATAGGACAACCTTATTTGCAATGTTGTATTAAATGAAATAATATATGTAAGTGCCTAACAGTGCCCAGCCCATGGTACTAAATGTTCCCTTTCCCTGTGGTAGAAATATAGTCTTAAAAAAAAAAAAATCTACTTGCGAGACTGGAAAAAGATACTTGGAGAGGCCAATCTAATTGGCAAACTCTTTATTTCCAAGATTTCTATCATCATGTCTATGGAGATCACTTCCTAAAGGAAATTTCTATCCTTTCCCTTTCTCATTAATCACAATTCTTATTTCTAATTCAAAGGTTGTGAAAAATGTTGCTCAAAATATAGGGACAATATTGTCATGGTTACAATGGTATATAATTCTCTTCAATCTTGATCAGACTCTTAAAACGTCATAGATTACAGGTTGAAAATCAGTGCCAACATTCACTCAAACTTTTGATGGTCTACTATGTCCAAAACACTGTGTTATGGGAGATTAAAAGATAAATAAGGCATGCCCCTAACCCCAGGAAGCTAATTGTGTGTAGGAAGGACAAGCTTTTCTACTATTAACTATCTTCAAAGGTGGAAAGTGCTACAAGAGAGGCGCGTATAGAATGGGAGTTGAAGAAGCCTTTACTGAAACGGTTGCATTTGTTTTAGAGCTCCAAAAGATGAAGAAGCCTTTGCCAAGAGGGGATGGGGAAGGTAAGGATGGTGTATAAAGGCCCAAAGGCATGGAAGTAGTGCTATAAGTAGTGCTATTAGATGGGCTATTATGCTCTTGTGTATCTGGAGCAGTGGTTTTATACAGCTAAACCTTTTTCAAAAAAATGAAATCTTATGTATAATTCTACCTGGAAAAGAGATAAAAGCAAAGCTGCCTTTTTGTACAAACAGTCTTTCACTGTATTGCCCAGGCTGGTCTCCAACTCCTGGCCTCAAACGATCCTCCCACCTCACCCTCTGAAAGTGCTGGGATTACAGGCCTGAACGACTGCACCTGGCCCATGAAAAGCTGCCTTTCTGAAACAGGGAGAAGAGCCTGGAGTCACAAATGCTAGCCTTGTTACCCCCCATAGCACCCAAGGCATTCTCCGGGAAGTTAGAGAAGAGTGGCAGGAAACCACATCGATTCAGGGGTGGGGACCAGAGTATGTCACTTTAGATAGATTGGCCTTTGTCCTTAGGAATTATCAAACATTTTTAAGCAAGTTAATAGCATCAACTCTATTAGAAAGAGAACCCTAGGTGTTCTGTAAGCTGTATCAGAGTAGAGAGTAAAGAGAGATCTATAAATCAGGTATTCCAGGAGTCCGGATAATAAAGGAAAAGCAGAGAACTAATATATCTGTATAGATCTGAGTTCTGATTTTGGCTCCTTTTCTGCCAAACTCCATGACGTTTAATTACAGAATCTTAGTTTTAAGGGAACCGTCCATGTGTCATTCAACTGCCTTCCCAGTTTAGGCATCCCTTTAACAATGAAACTGACAAATGATTGGGCCATTACATGACCTAGAACATTTTCATATGAAGCATATTACATATATTAGAAAGAACCCCATTCTTTTGTGGTAGCCCTAATTGCATTTAGAAACAAAGAAACTAAAGAAATCTCTTCCCTTTAATTTCCAACTAGAACAAATCATCTGTTGGGGGATTTTTAACCAGCCAATCCTTTGGATATTTGTACACAGGCCTCAAGCCCTTGCGCTGCCTTTTCTTTTCTCAGTAAATCATTCAGTCATTCAGTGTTCCCTGATTTAGAGTTCATGGGACATAAATTTCAGGTTACTCGCTTTGCTGGTTACCCTCTATCAATGCTTTCTTTTCCAACTATGAACTGTTAAAATATGCTATCCAGAGCTGAAATAAGTTCTTCAGAGATGGGCTGAACACTGCACTGTCCAATGAATGGAGCTGGTACCTCTCCTGATTTTGAAGTACTACTTTTTAAAGAAGCATATGATTGCAATAATATTTTAATAGCCAGGTCATACTTTGTGGTTCATATGGAGCCTGTAGTCAACTCAAACCCTGGAGCCTGGAGCAAGTCGATTAAACCCATCCTGTCCTCAGTCCCTCTAGCTTGACCATAAGGGTCACACCTGCCTCCTGTTTATGGTAATTATGGATAATATGATGTTAAATTAAATTTATAGGCAATGTTGTACTTGAAATTCAAGGTGACCTAGTTGTTATACAGATGTAGTTTTTAAAAAGACAAAAGAACCATTGACAAGAAAGTAATCTGTATCAAAAGCATATTAAATGGCCTTTGGAGAAAAATGTGTTTCCTAGGATTTTACATTTTTTGACCCTTACTACTTCTGTTTTAACAATAAAAGATTTAGCCTGACTATTCTATAAATAGATTTTCAATTTATATTGCCAGATAATACACAATTTGATGAGAGTGAAGACGGTTTTCCTGAGAGGCTAAGTTAATTGGTTTATATATTATTGTCTTGTATGTGTCTCAGTTTTTCCCTTGGCTTCCAAGCCTTTGAGGCGTATGTTACTTTCCCTAATAGAATATTCTCTTGGCTGACTTCAGCAAAGGAGTGACCAAGTCTGCTCTATACTCGTTGGCAGGGATGTTGCAGTAATCTGAATAAAATAAGGTCCAAAGGAGAATCTGGCTCAGACAATAGGAGTTAAAAAGTAAAAACAAACACAGGTCCTTACTGTTAGCCCTCTACATTCTGGGAGCTGAATACTGTTTTGACGACCTCATTCCAATGTGTTTTAAAGATGCACTGTAACAATTGTACTATAAAAATTTTATAAAAATTGTTAATAGAAAAATATCCCTGCATGATTTACATAAGACTCTCCCCCTTTTGAAAATTGTATCAGTGGTACCCAAAAGTTTTTAGAAGATACTTTACATCCTTCAAAGGTAGTTGAAGACAGTTACTGAACTTCCTTATAACACTGAAACTCTATTGGACATAGTGGTAAACTGTGTTTGGCTTTGAGGATTTAAAAAACATTGCAGATGCAGTTACCAGCTCTGCTGTGATCAGTCTTATTATTACATTACTGTTTTTCATGCCTTGTTCATACTTTGTGGGAACAATGAACATAGAATCTAAGCTTTTAGCTGCAATTATTTCATCATAAAGCTAAGAGAAATATTATTTTCTAACAAAAATTTGTAGGTACTCTTTATGAAAATTTAGTTGTATTTTCAAGATTCTATTGTTGCACCTATCTTGTTAGACCTGATATTTGGTTTTCTCATCCCAGTGGAACTTTAGAGGTGTTATAATTCATCAGTTTAAGTGTGAACTTCCTTTCATTAAGAGAGGGACAAAGTATATTGCTGGTATGCCCTTGGCCACTTAGAAAACATGATTAATATCTGCATAATGCCATTGGCCAGGAAGAATATGCCATCGGTGTCAGACAAGTCCAAGTAGGGTTTTAATGCATGACAAAATCTAAAGATAGGAAATATTGAAGAACAAAATCAGAATTTTTTCAGAGCTCTTCTGTGAATCACAGGAGAATAAACACAGAGGGCCAAAGCTGATGCTTGTCAAATAGTCAAACGTTTACTCTAATTAATCTAGATTCTTGTTTGAACTTGAAATAAATGGGTTGCAATTTCAACCATATAATCTTATAATTTTGTATGAATATACTTTATGCTCTTTTGTGGTTTCTTCTCCAGTGAACAGTAGCTTTGTGAATATTGAAATGCAAAAGTTAGAAGGTAAATATATGTTCAAAATAAATTTCTATCCATTTCTAGCTATATTTAGTAATATGTTTGCCTTTCAAAGAATTTTACAGTTCTTCTCAAGTGATCATATCCTGTATATTACTCATCATTTCATATTATGTACTGTAGAAACTTCATATCAAAGAGTTAAGTGAGCAATATAAATATAGGTTGTGTAAGGATGACTATCTTATGAGAGGTCTATAACCTCTTTTATATGTTTTGTTCTTCTCTACTGTGGTTTTAATTTTCTTTCCTCTTCTCAGTCTTTATTTTCATCTACTAATTTTTCAAATCTTTTTTTTCCATGCATGAACTCCTAAATACTAGGAATAAATTACTATCCCCACTTCGTGTCACAGGATACAATAAATGTTAGGTGTGATTGGTTAGGTAGGTGGATACCTGGGTTCAGGATTAGAATTGGATAAGTGAGTAGATAGATGTATCCATGGAAGAATGGATCAATGGCACCTCTTCCATGCCACCATGATTACTGGAATTCCAGAAATCTGTAATCTCCGGCCATCCCAGGGCTTCATGATGGTCACTAAAAACTTTATTGTATCTTAGAGTATGTTTTAAATCTACCAGGCATGGAGGAAGAGTTTGGAGTATCTAACAACTTAAAAGGAATTGTAAATGGTATAGATCAGTAAAATTTTACATCAATATAATGAAAATCATTGATTTTTCCCAAATGAATTTATAATTTAGGAATGGGGCATGAGCAGGGCAATGATGATGACATCTCCGAAGGCAAGAAATGTCTTAGTTTCTGATTGTCTCTCATTGTACATCTGTGTATATGATTTATATGACTTTATTATACAAATAAATCCAGTCTGTTTTATTAAGCCAAAAATGATATTTGTAAATATTGGTTTGTCACCTAATTTACATGTAAATTCATGGAGTGAGATGGGAAAAAAATGGAAGTCTTATATATATAATTTCAATTTTCACTTATTCTACCATTTAATAATTCTATCGTCTATAATGTATTTAAGTTTTTTCAATGACTTACATGAGGGTTTACAATTGAGTTTTGATGGACTGTCGGTGGAACTTAGTTCTCTTTTGTTTTTGGAATACTTCTATTAGCGATTTTCCATATGTTTTAACAGTTTATCATTATAATTAAGTAAACTTAAGTTTATCTTGGGGCTATCACAAGAGTATTGGTCAAGATACACTTTAAAATAAATCTCCTTATATTTAGTCTAGACTGCTAAGTACTAACTACATCTGCTCCGCAGAGAATCAGATTAGACCAAGAGAGTCTTATGTCTTCATTATGCCATTATTGCAGTGCATAGTGTTTGGATAAAATATAATTTTCCTGATACCTCTAAGCAAGGTATAAATAAACAAAAACTTTTTTGGAATTAGAGCAGTTTTATTACATTCACATGAGAGCCTCATACATGCTGTCATTATATCCATTGCTATAATCAGCCATAAATTACTGGGCATTTAAATTAATTACTTAGATAACATATATTCTGTTGGACACTAAAATATGATTGATTTACAATTCTAGATATTGATTTCATAATTAAAATGGATTAATAAATAACAAATTATTTCTAACATATGTAATAGTTTGAGGATTAGGGTGGATAATTTAGTAGCTTGAAGAAAGGCCCATGTTTGCAAAATTTGGAAAGCCTCAAATTAAAATGTTTGTATTGATGCCAAGAAGCAATGGGAATAAATGATAGGTTTGTTTTAGCTTGTTAGCATACTATGATGTCCCTTTCATTTGCAGATATATTGTTAAGACTATAAAAACTCCAATGAAATGGAGATAAATACAAATGAAATTTTTAAAGTGGCTGTCATCCATTTTTCAAGTGTACTTCAACATCTTGTTTTTAAATACCATCATCATCCTGAAGTTCACAATAGTTACCAAGAGTCCTGGGTCAAATGTACTAAAGTCTTTGAAATATCTTCTAGATTATCTATTATTTTCACTTGGTAAGTAAAACCTAACAATAATTAGAGTGGAGGCATTAGACATAGACTATTTCTAGCTATTGCTTTTGTAGTTCAATGTGTCCAGAGCTTAACAATCTGTGATAATTTAAAAAATGAGTTATTACTTTCTAACATTTCATTCATTTAAGTATTTATTTATTATTCATCATTCTTCATATCTCAATGTGAACTTTTTCTTTATTTTGGGAGATATTTCTAAGTTCAATGTATTCTAAACAGAAAAATAAAGAAAATAAGACAAAATATTTCCTTGAAACTTATGTCCTTTAAATATGTTTATTTTTTTAAGTGTTTGAGAAATATGCATTTAGTATGTGGATAGAACTTTATTTTTTAGTTTTTTGAGACAAGGTATCTCTCTGTTCCCTGGGCTAGAGTGCAATGGTGTCATCAGATCTCTCCACAACCTCAAACTCCTGGGCTCAAGTGATCCTCCTGCCTCAGCCTCCCAAAGAGCTAGGATTACAGGTGTGAGCCACCATGCCCAGCCTAAGAACTTTATTTATAGTTGAAAATGTAGTGTTTTATTTCAAGGATAAAAGTTTTAAATCTTCTGAAGTTTTCTTTTTTAATGGCTTAGTAGCATCAATGTCATTAAGATACAAGAATTTCCATAACTTACAAGTAGACCAATTTCTGGCAAATAAAAACAGTTGTTTATAACACATTTATATTCCCCACAGTTTTGTTTCTCAGTTTAATTATAAAATACGTAAAACAAGAAAATATATTCTTTCTTATATATCATGAATTTTTTATGTAAACTCTTACCCTTTAAAAATAAAATCATCCATTGAACTTCATGTCTTTGAATTGAGATGTACTAAAATTACTTATCTCTAAAACCCCACCTAAAGTCATTTCTGATATGTAATCTAGTATAGCAAATGAAACACGAAATCCATTTAATTTTGGAACATAAATTTGTAATGGCAAAATGCCATTATATTTTTGGACTATTTAAACAATTACTAATAAATATAATTCTGAAATAATTAGGTTTTTGTTAGCCTGAAACTAGAGTTCATCCTGGCCCTTTTACCCATCTGCCCCATTAATCATTGGACAACTTTAACAGGTGCTTCTCATTCTGCTTATACAAAGTATAGAAATGAAGGAAAACAGAATCCTACTCTTGGGTGGACCCTCAGTTCTCATCATCTCTGGGTAAACAATGAAGAAAATGAGGTGTTTTCCTTCAGTCCATGTTGGAGTATGTAGAAATGAGGTAGTAGAAATTGGACTGAATATTCTCTGAACATTTTTATAATAAAAGGTATTCTGACATTGTTAACTAGTGCCAGAAATAAGACTATAAGACAATTTATCAGCTAAATTTTATTTGAGATTTTGAAAATGTGGCAAATAACATTTAGTCACTTTTAAACATGTAATTTGATTCTTGGGCAAGATGGCTGATTAGTGACATCAGTTACCAGATCATCTCAGAAAGAAGGAAAAGTTTTAGATTAAAAAAAAAAAAAAAAACATAGCTCAGGTGTAATTCTGAGGAAAAAAATTGCCAGAAACTACTAGAAATCCACAAGAAGATGTTGTGGAACAGAACAGAAACAAAGATTTTGGCAGAAATAAATCCCAGAGGAACTTGGAGCTGTGTGGAAAGGGTAGGTGGGGATTTTGTTTCTTCTCCCCTTGCACTTCCAGCAAACTGCAGGCTCCCAAGCTGCTGGAGAGCTTCTCTACCCTCACAAGCCCCAAAGCTGCTGCCGCCAGTGAACTGGGAACTTCTTGGGAACAAAGCACAAGGCTGCCAGCCCTTTCGGAGTTGCTCCCCGTCACCACAGATCCAGGCTGAGGCAGTAGGCACTATACTGCTTCTCCACCTATTGTGTGCCTTTGTCCTCCCCAGGGAACTTCAGCCCATCAGTTTTTGTGTCAGTAGTCCACACATAAACATTTCCCAACTCCTGCACAGACTGCAGTGGTCACAGGGGGCTGGTGGGCTCCAGGGGAACTGTGTGAACCCAGAGCTTGGACATTCCAGGTGAGTAGTTGCCTTCCAGGGAGAAGGACAAAGGGGACCAGAATGCCAGCTCTCCTCTATTCAGATTCGTCTGCTCCCTCTCCCCTCTCCTGCCCACTGCTGCTGAGTGGCAGTTCCTATGTGAGTCAGCATGGATGCCCCAAGGGATGATTGAGCTGGGGTCTCAGGAGTGACTGCTTCCCTTCTGTTGGCATACCTACCACACCAAGGCTTCTACAGAGAGTGGGGCAACAGACCAAAGGGTGCTTGCAGTGTGAGCTCCCTCCTCTAGTTCCTCCCCACTGCTGCTTGCCTGGCTGCTTCAGCAGAGCAGGGCACACCCCAAAGCCAAGGGGCATTGAGCTTGCTTGAGCACTCCATGGGCAACACAGGGCCAACATGCTTCTCTCCACTTCTTAGGGGCACTGCTTTCAACTTTTCTCCATTCATTATGATGTTGGCTGTGGGTTTATCACATACAGCTTTTATAATTTTGAGATCTATTCTTTCTATACTTGGTTTGTTGAGGGTTTTTAATCACAAAAGGGTGCTGGATTTTACTGAATGCTTTTTGTGCATCTATTGAGATGATAATAAGGTTTTGGTTTCTGTTTATGTGGTGAATCATGTTTATTGATCTCTGTACATTGAACCATCCTTGCATCCCTGGAATAAAACCCACTTGATTATGGTGGATTATCTTTTCAATATGCTTTTGAAATTGGTTTGCTTGGATTTTGTTGAAGATTTTTGCAGCTACGTTCATAAGGGATATTGGTCTGTATATTTCTTTTTTGTTGTGTCCTTTCCTGGTTTTGGTATCAGGGTGATACTGGCCTCATAGAATGAGTTAGGGAATATTCCCCCCTCCTTGATGTTTTGGAATAGTTTCTGGAGGATAGATACTAGTTCTTTGTAGCTCTGGAAGATTTAGCTATGAATTTGTCTGGTATGGGGCTTTTATTTGATGGGAGATTTTTTATTACTGCTTCAATCTCACTGCTCATTGGTAGAGATGGGGTCTCACTCTTGCTCAGGCTGGTCTCAAACTCCTGAGCTAAAACTATCCACCTACCTCAGCCTCCCAGAGTGCTAGGAATACAGGTGTGAGCCACCATGCCCAGCCACTCCTCGATTCTTTGTTCTTTATTTTTGACTTATTGGGTTAATTTGACTTTTTTTAACTTTTTATTTATTTTTTAATTTTTTTTTATTTTTTATTTTTGGAGACAGAGTCTCACTTTGTTGCCCAGGCTAGAGTGAATGCCATGGCATCAGCCTAGTTCACAGCAACCTCAAACTCCTGGGCTCAAGCAATCCTACTGCCTCAGCCTCCCAGGTAGCTGGGACTACAGGCATGAGCCACCATGCCCGGCTAATTTTTTCTATATATATTAGTTGGCCAATTAATTTCTTTCTATTTTTAGTAGAGACAGGGTCTCACTCTTGCTCAGGCTGGTTTCGAACTTCTGACCTCGAGCAATCCGCTCACCTCGGCCTCCCAGAGAGCTAGGATTATAGGCATGAGCCACCGCGCCCAGTCTTCATTGGGTTAATTTGAAAGAGTTGCCTTCAAGCTCTGATATTCTATTCTTAAAACTTTCCACTGTGTTTTGTATTTCCCTAAATGAATTTTTCATTTCCAGAAGTTCTGTTTTTTAAAAATACATCTATCTCTTTAGCAAATTTTTCATTCATTTTCTGAATTGTTTTTCTAGTTTCTTTGAGTTGGCTTTCCATTTTCTCTTGCATTTCATTTTCTTAAGATATTTCTTGAAGATCTAATTTAGTAAAGATATCCTAGTTCCTAGATATTTCTTTGGAAGATGAGTGCAAATATCATTTGACTCCTCTTGATTTGGAGAAAATCAGGTATATTCTTCAAAGGAGTCATATTTTCGTTATATTTCTGATGATGAAGTATTTAATATGTCATAAGTATATTTAATTAAATTTGCCATTGCTTAAGGAAATCTATAAGATTTATTTTGTTATAAAATAATCAAGGATTTTTGTGATTAATTTTAAAATAAAATTAATCATCTTTTGGCTTATGTGTCATCCATTAATCCTATATGGGAATTTGATTACTATGTCTGTATACTTTTTCATCCAGACAGTTCCTTTATTTGATATCGTAACTACTCATCTGGGATTGAATTCTTAATGTTTTACCATTCTGAGTTTAACAAAGCTGTGAGCGGATTTCATAAAGCTATCAAAAGCACTTGTTCATTAACTCAGAACTTAAAATATATTTTTAAAAATTGACATTTTTTAAAAATTTCCTAACATTTTATTTGGTATACTTGTCTTATTTTCTCAGCTGGAAGTTATTTTCTTTTAAAGGATTCATATGTTTTAACCTGTTAGAATTTCAGTATTTTACATTAAATTATTCAAAAAGTATATTTCTTTATAAGTTGATTTTTAGAAAGTTGTATCTTTTCAGACCCACCAAATTATGTTTTACTTCAGAAATTTGTTATGCCTGTCTACAATGCAGGAATATTTCCAGAAGTATTTACATAGCTGTTTGGTAGGCTGACCACATTTGCTTTAACAAATAGCTTTGTTTTGAATGCATTTTATTCATAACGGTAGAAGGGAGTGGCTATAAGGTTAGTATTTGTTCTCTGTTGGTCTGTTATCAATTTTAAAATTCATGTGGCTGAGGTTTAGAGGTTAAGAATGTTATAGTTCTTAGTTTGAGTATTATTTTTGTAAGCCATTAATTTATTTCAGTAAGAGCAATACAGGCATTTCCTATAGGCCTGACTTATGCTTTATCACATGCATCCTGGGAGTCAAATTAATCCACAATGAAATGGATTAATCCTCCAAGTTTAGTCAAAACAATTGGAACAGCTTTATGATTAACAAAACACTGATTATACCTTCTCTCCCTTTTTCGAAATATTCTAGGGGAGTAGTGGCAAAACAACCTAACACAAAACTCATAAACATTTCTCAGGAAAATTTAAATAATGTCTTAATTAAGATGCAGGCTATTATTAGATAGAATGTAGACTATTATTTCTCTGGTTATTTTCTTAACAAAACATTCAAGTCTGAAAGATTTTAAGGTAGTAACTTTCAATTGTTTAGGCAAACATTTTCTAAGCACTTTTTGGTATAGTCTTTTACCTGATATATTTAATAGCTGTAGATTCCAATTTCCACATCCATAATAAAACACACATTAGTACATGTACAGAGACATACCTACCTGAAATCAAATATAGCTTTAAGTAAAACAGTGACCAAAATTTTCAATTCAATCTGGTCAATCAACCCAGGAAATAGAGTGCAATTTAAAGAAAAGAAGAAGAGTTTAAAATTTTGACCATCAGACATTGTCAGGAACCACAACTTTGTGTTTAATTCTAATTTACTGTAAGAGTCAGGAATTTGAGTATCTTGTTAAGCATGAATAAAATAGTATCAAACATCCCTATCTCTTAAGTTTTATTTTTGTGAAACCATGATTCTCAAGCTTAGGTAGTCTCTTCTCTCATTCTGTGATCTTATTTGTATTGTAAGAAACTTTTTTCTGTTGCCTGTCAGTTTTTGTTTTTAATTCTCACTCTACCTGTTACTTATTATGCTCTCAATATAGGTGTACCAAAAGAAATAATACACAGAGTTTCATTAGATGTAAGACAAATTTAAAGGCCAGAAATGAGTCTTTTAAATTTCCCCCCTTCTAAGGATAAAACCCTCATATGCTCCATTCCCAACCTTGACAGGGAAAGAGTGGGAGACTTTAGAATTTGATTATCTAGTCATATAGTCAGTATGATATGGAAAATATTTTCCCTGTTAACAAGTAGAAAGAACTCTCTACTTCAGTAATACCAATCATATATAATCACATATGATCAATGATTGGAATTGTGATGCATAAGTTTTCCTTAGGAATTAGGTGTTTCACAACAATTCTAAACATCTTCTTTTTCCCTTCTAATATAACTAGCCCAAGAAAAACTTTGTCCTTGTTATAACAAATCTAGCGTGTGTGTTGGGGGTGTACATGGTCTGTGTATTGAGGTCGATGCATTTAGTTCTTGCATTTTGCCAAGTCCAGAGGGAAAGACAGTTATTTCCTAGACAACACAGATGACAAGAGCATGTCAATCACTATTTCCATGAGTGGTGGTATATTTTAGAATTTGTTTTATGGAGGAATGGGACACATTCAGATGAGCCTTTAAATGATGCACTTCTGAATAAACTTTCCACAAACTAACTTTTTCTCTAGAGAGTAACATCACCAAAGCAACAGCGCACATGGTATGTTCCCCCCAGATATTGCCTGTAGAGCTTGGCAGATGTTACCTGGAATAGAAGGCCAGACCTCTTTTCTCACAAGTGCCATGTGTTCTATCTACACTGTCCTTGCACAAGATAAAACTCGAATGTTTCATCTTCCCATCATAAAATAGAATGTCATCTATTCAGCTACTTCGAATTAGTGGCCAAGATGACATTTGAGCTGTTAGTTCCAGGAACTAGATGGCATTACTCTTAAGGGCCTGAGCACTGGATTATCTTCCCCAAGTGGTGCAAAAGAGTGGCTCACAAACATTAATTTTTGTCTAGATAGTCTTAAATGTCTGTTTTAGTAAGTGACTCATTATTAGAAAATTCTTTGTGTGGCACAAAATCATTTTCTCATTATGAGTGCTTCAATAGCAAAGCTTAAATCTTTGTAAGAATAAGCTTGGTCATGTCCTCTCACCATGAACTTAGACTCTCAGGACTGATTGTGTACTTCTTGTTTCACGAAGTTTATCTTTATATATCCCGTATACTTGTATCACCTGTACATGATAGCATCTACATCTATAGATACAATTTCTCAATATGTGTCATTTGCATTTAAAGTAGTTCCCAGGCAATTCCTCATTTGTGTCACTCTCTTTTTTTTAATTGAACATTGACCTGGGCCAGGCGTGGTGGCTCACGCCTGTAATCCTAGCTCTTTGGGAGGCCAAGGTGAGCAGATCATTTGAGCTCAGGAGTTCAAAACCAACCTGAGCAAGAGCGAGACCCGTCTCTACTATAAATAGAAAGAAATTAATTGGACAACAAATTAATTGGATAACAAATTAATTGGACAATATATATAGAAAAAATTAGCCGGGCATGGTGCCACATGCCTGTAGTCCCAGGTATTTGGGAGGCTGATGCAGAAGGATTGCTTGAGCCCAGGAGTTTGAGGTTGCTGTGAGCCAGGCTGACATCACGGCACTCACTCTAGCCTGGGCAACAAAGTGAGACTATCTAAAAAAAAAAAAAAAAAACATTGACCTGAATCATCCTGATCCTTTTAGCCCATCATTATTTCCTAGTTTTTCCATTACCTTGAACGGTACTTTCAACCTTAATATGGTTCAAATATCAGGACTGATTTTACTTCCGTTTCAGTGTTCTTTACTCTTTACCCAGGTAGGAGATTATCCTTCTACTGCTATTTCTTGGCTTGATATCATGTCACATGCCTGCTTAAACCCATCTCAAGACTTCCTATCATCTGGAGAGTCAAATTCAAACTAGATTTTATATAATCTTACTCCTACTTGTTTGTCTTTTTTTTTTTTTTTCTCTCTTATCTCTCTCTGTTCTTTGCACAAGCCAAACTCACTGCTGCCTCAGGACCTTTGTATTTGCTGATGACCCTTCCTGGAATTATCTTTCATCAGATCTTTGTATGTCTGACTTCAGCTCTCAGCACAGGTAGCTTTCTCACACTCTTTGGTTACTCCTTATCACATGACTCTGTTTTAATGTTTTCAAAATGTAAAAAGCCACAAACACATGCAATTGAAAAGACTGTTCTTTATGTCCTTTCAATATTTTTATTAATGTCCTTTCTCTTAAGAAATGATAATCATAATATGTAGTAATATGTTGTGTCTCTGGATCTGTCCACAACCTTTTATTTATTTTTTAAAAACATTATTACCCTCACCAGAAACCCCGTGTTGAAGCCCTTGTGTGTTTTATACATACCTGCTGCTTTGACATCCCTAGCAGCATAGGAGCGCTTTTATACTGTTCACTTTCGGAATTCTTGTGAATATGAGTACCCCATTAATTGTACCTTGTCACTGAAGGTATGATTAATGTGTGTGCTTATTATGTATGTTATATACACTTAGTATGTCTATAGTATTTCTGGTGGGTGGGAGTTTTTAATACTTCCAAAATGAGATTGAAGTCAGTCTCTTTGAGAGCTGGATTGTGCTTCTCTTCAGTGTGTTTCTCTAGGTGGGGTGGTGGGAGTGATGGTAGTAACAATTTTTATAAATTAACTGTTTTTCCAGACATTGTGCCAAGCTCTTAACTAACATTATCTCATTTACTCCCAACAACCTGATGAAGTAGTTACTATTATTATCCCCATTTTACATCTGAAAAAAATTCCTTAACGAAGTTGCCCAAGGTTATATGGCAAGTAAGAGGCTGAGATTTGAACTCGGGTAGTCTGACCCAAGAGCCTACAGTCTAAACCAGGCGTCCTCAAACTACGGCCTGCGGGCCACAAGCAGGTGTTTTTGCCCGTTTGTTTTTTTACTTCAAAATAAGATATGTGCAGTGTGCATAAGAATTTGTTCATAGTTTTTTTAAAACTATAGTCTGGCCCTTCAGCGGTCTGAGGGACAATGAACTGGCCCCCTCTTTAAAAAGTTTGAGGACCCCTGGTCTAAACCAACTATTTGATACTGCTTATTCCATAACTCATAGTTCTTTGTTTTTGTTATTTTCTTATTTATTTATTTTTTAGAGACAAGGTCTCACTCTGTTAACCCTGCTGGAGTGCAATGGCATGATTATAGCTCACTATAACCTCAAAGTCCTGGGCTCAAGGGATCCTCCTCCTAAGCCTCCCAAGTAGCTAGAACTACAGGCATGTACCACCATGCCCAGCTAATATTTTTAAAATTTTTTTTGTAGAGACAGGGTATCACATTTCCCAGACTGGTCTTGAACTCCTGGCCTCAAGTGATCCTCCTGCCTCAGACTCCCAAGGTGCTGGGATTACAGGCATGAGCTACCACATCTAGCCCCTCAGAAAGTCTTAATACTCCTGACCAACTACACTCAGTATGTCTAAAGAGAAATACCCAGTCCTGCTTTTTGCTTTCAGTGGATAAAGTGCCAATTAAGTAGTGTAGAATATTAAAGATCAACTCAACATGTTGGTGAAAATCTAAAGAAACAAGCTAACACTTTACCAGGAATATAGAAAATGTTGATACATTCACTTTTTATTTATTTTCTTAATCTAAAAAGAGGGCCTTCAACCTGGTCCACCCTCATAATATTGAATTGAAGAGGTGAATTTTTATTAGGAAAGGAAAATTTACTCAAATTTTAGTGAAAGAACTTTTGAGGCACTGGGGTTGTTATGGGACTTAGTATTGGGAAAGGACTGTGAAATACACATGTCTTTGAGGCAGATTATAAATTTTTTTTTTTTTAAGAGACAGGGTCTCCCTCTGTCACCCAGGCTGGAGTACAGTGACACCATCATACCTCACTGAAGCTTCCAACTCTGGGTCTCAAGTGATCCTCCTGCCTCAGCCTCCTAAGTAGCTGAGACTATAGCATGAACCACTATGCCCAGCTAAGCTTTCCTCTTTTTTGAAGAGATAGGGTTTCATTATGTTACCCAGGCTGCTCTCAAACTCCTGTCCTCAAGTGATCCTCTCTCCTTTAATTCTGAAAGTACTGATATTGCAGGCAAAGCCACTATATCCAGCCTTAATATTTGACTGAAGACAGTTATGGAATGATTCATCGTTTGCTCTCATTGCTCACCGAAACTCTCATTGCTCACCGAAGACAGAAATACTGATTATTAACTGGTTGATATTTGAATAAGTGTACTTTAATATACATATTAAAAATGACTATCTCTCTTCTCAGAATTATTTATCCCAAAACACAGGGAATGAGTTTGTTCTGAATGTTTGACCCGAGGGGCTATTATAATATTTGGTTCTTTGATTAAGAAGTAGGTCACATGGAATACTGAGGTGGGAAGGGTGTAAGAAAAGTGTCTCCTTCTGCTACAAATGGACAGGCTGGATGTGGCATTTCATGTAGGCATAGATCAAACAGTAAAAGTAGAAATGTAACAAAACCAGAATTATTCAACTAAATGGTAGACAGGTCATGATTTTGAGATTGGTAGTATTTCACAATTTTATAATTTAAAGTTCTGGTTTATCATTTAACTTTTCTGCTATTCAGTAAATAATGAATTTAGACTTGTTATTCATAGTAGACTTCTCTTAACATTAATTCCCCTTTGGCAAATACCATATTCTGTAGTTTAGTTAACTGTGCTGGGCTGCTGAGCCTCAGGGATTACACCTGAATTTCATTAAGAAAGTTTAAGTAATTAATATAGGGAGGGAGGAATCTCACCATTCACAATTGACTTCTCACTGGTTATGACAAGATATGATACAGTTTCTTTCAAAAACTTTTTAGAACCACAGATTTATTGCTTGTTTTTTTTCTTTTTCTTTTTTTTTTTTTTTGTCTTTTGGTAGTAAGATATTCAGTCGTATTGACTTTCAACAGGATCCTACTGTCTGTTAATACTGGATGACTCATTTTCTTTTTCCACTTTTGCCTGTTCACAGTTTATAGTGTTATAAACCAAAGGCACTCAAGTGAATTTTTAAAAACACCACAAACCCACTCATTTGAAATGAATAGGAATAGGAAGAAGAATAACAAAATACACTTCAGTTAGTCACAAGTCAATAACAAAATACACTTCAGTTAGTTCTGGATATATAAAGTCACCTTATTTATCCAGAAAAAAAATCTTAAGCGTAAGACTGTGCCTTTCTGCCTTCCATAACTATAGAAGAGATCGTTACATCAAGTCGTAAGACACATCTATCTATCAGTAGGAACAGTAGAAGAAGATTCTGTATGGTAGCGTTTGCCAGCTCAGTTCACATTTGTCACAACCCTCAAAAGCCCAGTCCTTCTTATATGGCTTATTCATTGGTATCTCTCCTTATTGTTCCAAGTGCTGTTCTAAAAATAATGGCATAGTAACAGTGACTGAGGCAACATTTACAATGGCGGCAGGCCTCACTTCTACCATGTCTCCTACAGTCCTACTTAGCTTTTGTAAGCTAATTAGAAAGTTTATCCCTTACAACCTCAAGAAAATTTCCTTTTGCCCTCATGAATATTCAGACTCAAAATTATATATTGAAAGCTATAATTTTGCTATGTGACAGATTATAAATAAGATAAACTTTGATTACTAGTATATACTGAATATGTTTTTTATTCTCTCAATGATTATCAAGTAGTTACTATGTGTCAAAGTTAAAACAAGTTCGTCTAAAAACTCAGCATTAACTCAGTTACTAATAAAAAATAAAAGGAAATGTTTTAACATATAAATGACTTTTCTGATAAATGAAAATGACTTTTCTGATAGATGATACTAAAAATTTATTTGGGTTTTCTTGGTTTGTTTGGGGAAATTATCCCATCAAGCCCTTCGCCTCTTGGAAGAGGCTGAAATATAGGAAGATGATATTTCTAATATTTCTGCCAAAGAAGGATGGTACAAAATCATAAAACCTACAGTTTGATCAGTTCTATAAATATTTCTAAGAAAAAGTACCAAAAAGTTTCACACTATCCTGATTTTTATGGCAAGTAAGATATTCCCAGAAATTAATTACTCTTATAAGATGATACCCTTATAGTTTAAGTTTTTAAAACTCCTTCCTTGTCAATTTATCCCTGGAAAATAGTTTTCTCATTGATGTGATCAGATTTTGTAATTACCAAAACAAACAAAAAACTTGCCAGTAGTATAGGATCTTTCCCCACTAAAATTAAGAAAGAAAAAGAGATTATCACTGCGTTGCTTTTATTCAGAAAGAACCACATGTCTTTTGATTATGGCACTTTCCAGTTTTTAAATCCTTGTTTATGAAAATGTGATCGTGATGTATTATTAGAAATTTGCCTCCGGTTTTATATCAATTTAACATCTTATGTTCAAGGTTCCAATTAATTTTAAGAAATTGAATTAAATTCTTCGTTTCCTTACAGAATCTCCCTCATAATCTATGATATTAGGTTTGCTGTTTTTGGCATGGAGAATGCTTTCAATACATGAGTGTTGTTTGCTTTTTTTTCCCCTTTGTCTCTCTATAATCATATCATATGTGTGTATTCAGCTAGCAGATATAAGGAAACTCAGGTGAGGGCATACTTAAGTTTTCAGTTGCTATCCTCACTTTCCATTTGCTTCACAAAGAAACAACTGTTTAACCCAAGGATCATTTCCATTTAATGGCAGGAAAGTGCTCTCATGTTTTTCTGTAGACATCAAATCAGCCTGGGAGTTACCCCTTTTATCCCTTTATCTTTACTGCTTTTAAGTAAAAAAAGAAAAAAAAAAGAAAATTTATGTTTTAAATATATATATATAAAAAACACAAATGCCTACTACAATTATACATATATAACCTACTTTTATCATGTTTGTATCACTTTTTGTTGAACTATTCATGAAATGTTTGTTCAGCATTAACTTATTTAGTAAATGCAATAAAAATAGCTTTTTTCCATTGAATTGCCATTCAATGGAAAAAGGCTAAAAAGGCTCTGGATTTAATGTTATAGTTTACTTTGTGAGTATATTAACTGTAGATGTACATACATGTATGTTTTGTATATATATATATTTTTTGACACTGCAAATTCTTTATCCAGATTATTGAGTAATGGGTTGTTATTGTTAGCTGTTCTATTAAATATGAGTAACCATATATTGTTTAGATATGAGAAAATAGGGTTACATACCACGATGAACATAAATACATTTTTCTTAAATATTTGCAAAGTAAATCATAGGCTTGCTTAGGAATCCCCATTATATACATTTTATTTCTAGAGATGTAATAATTATATGAATTGAGTTAATACCATACTGACCCTAAAATGACAAGTAAAATTATTTTAAATGTTAATTTTAAAAACTTATTTTACTAACTTTTGTGCAATGCAAAGTATTAAATTCTGGATGAATCTAACTTTATAGTACACATTAATCACACATATTAATCACACATGTATTCTTCATAAAGCTACAAAAGTACCATTGTCTTCACATAGCTTCATATTAGCCATTGATTTTTATTTTGAAATAACTAGAGTCACAGAAAGTTACAAAGATAACTCAGTGTACCCTTCACCCAGTTTTTATCATGATTACATTTTATAATACTGTATAGTACTATATCAAAACCAGGATATTGGCATTGGTATTGTAGAGGTGAAGGGAAAAGGCATATTAATAGAAGAAAAGGCATCCAAATTTATTGACAAGCACAGGAGAGAATCACTGAGCAGTTATTCCATCATGCAGTGGAGTACCACTGGTTACTGGTATACCCTCTTTCTCTGGAGAAAGGAAGATGGGGAAGTATGGATGATTTTAGGAGTTAGTAAATGATTTTTAGGGGAATTCTATGGTCTTGAAGAACAAACAATCTCCTGGAACGAAATCCATTGGGTTCACAGAGCAATCAATGGTCTCTGACAAAAGTCTGTCCAGGTGTATTGACAGATTTCATTCAGTATTTCTTCCTGTGATGTGAGTTCAGATTATGAAAACTAAGGGAAGGGGACCACAGGTAATTGAATTCTTCTTTGGTGAGTCCAGACTATAGAATAGTAAGAGAATGTTAGGAAACTTTGTACTATGCTATGGGAGACATAGAGGATTGAGAGATACGGGGTTGGGGATTGGTCAGAAACACCTTGAGGAGTCTTCTTCAGTTCAGCATATCAAAGCACCATATTTTGGGGTATTGGTTTCTGAGCCCCAATAGTATCTTGTGTATATATAGTTATATACCATCTTTTTCACATGTGTGGAATTGTGTAATTACCACCATAGTCAAGATACAGTGCTTCCCATCATTTAAAGGTTAGGGTTTAAGTCAGCCCTTTCACTTTTTTGTTTTAACCCCCTCTTTACGTTTCACTGTTTTGTTTTTCCAGCCTTCCTGCAGGTTACTTGAACATTGCTTATAATTCCATTTTGATTTTTCTGTAATGTTTTAAAATGTATCTATTTGTTAGTTATTTTAGTGTTGTTGTAGGTATCACACTATACATCATAATCTATCATAGTCTATTGATGTCAACATTTTACTAATTTGAGTGAAATGTAAACATTTTTACATCCCTATACCCTCCTTATTTATAATATAAATGTCTTAAATATTCCCTCTATTTTTTCAGCCTTATTTCTTTCTGTTGTTCAGATTAGGTAATTCCTATTGTTCAGTCTTCAAGTTTGCTGACCTCTGTCCTCTTCATTCTTCTATTGGGCCTATCCATCGAGTTTCTAATTTTAATGTTGTATTTTTCAATTCTAAAG
This sequence comes from Microcebus murinus, assembly GCF_040939455.1. Classification (NCBI taxonomy): domain Eukaryota; kingdom Metazoa; phylum Chordata; class Mammalia; order Primates; family Cheirogaleidae; genus Microcebus; species Microcebus murinus. The sequence continues at coordinate 37,964,536 of NC_134114.1, read as the reverse complement.
ATTTCTATTTGTTCTTCTTTTTATCTTCTATTTGATAACATTGAGAACTACATCAGACAGTGTTAGGATTTTTCCTTCGACTATCAAACATAATTTATCTCAAGGGAAGGGACTAAGGGCAAAGGGAACTTTCCTTCCATCCTCTGAAGTTTTGATAATTTGAGTCTCTAGAATAAACTTGACAGCAGGCAGATTAACAGGAAAAAAGGTATACAAATGTATTGTGTGCATATGCATGGGAGTCCCACAAAAATGAGACTCAAGGAAGGGCCAAACTGTTGAAGCTTAAATAGCATTTTGAGCCACAGAAAGAAAGAGGGGCTTGGGCTATGCAGGGAGGTGGTGACAGGTTATGGGAGGTTGAGGGAAGAAAAACACGTGTTAAACAAAGGTAGTCTTATTATGCAGGCAAAGTCTCTCAGGTAGCAGTCCTCAGAACATGTGGTATTGACCTTTAATCTCTTTTCCTGTGAGTTAGTCTTCCCTGTTTGATGAGATTATAGAGATGGGGCTCAAAATGATTACATTCCTTCTGGAGGAACTTCCTTTAGATAAGGGAATTTCAGAGAAAGCCTCTCCTATCACTTCAGGAAAGCTGGGGTGGGTGTGGGCAGGAAAAAGTCAGGGAGACCTTGATTCTCCTTTATTTAAAGCACTTGGCATGCCAGAGTGCCATGGGGGCATCTTATTCTGAGCCCCAATGGTATTTAACCATATTTTTCCATTTTTTTTTAAAATTCTACTAATCTAGTATTCCTTCTTTTATCATTTCTGTTCTGAGAACTCTCTTTAGCAATTCTTTTAGAGTAGGTCTACCAGTAACAAATTCGCAGTTTTCCTTCATCAGAAGGAAATCCTTGATTTCCCCTTCATTTCTGAAGGATGTTTCCACTAAGATTTTGGGTTGACAGATTTGTTCTTTTAGCACATGAAAATGTTGTGTCGTTTCCCTCTGGCCTCCATGGTTTCTAGTGAGAAATATGCTGTCATGTGAATTATTTTTCTTTAGATAAGGTGTCATTCTCTCTTACTGCTTTCAAGCTTTTTTTTTGTCTTCGTATGTCAGAAGTTTGATTATGATGTGTCTTAGCATGGGTTTCCTTGGGCTTATCAACTGTTTGGAGTTCTCTCATCTTCTTCAATCTATAGGTTTATGTCTATTGCCAAATTTGGAAAGTTTTCAGCTGTTATTTCTTAGAAAAAATTTTAGCTCTACCCTTTTTCTTTTTTTCCTCGGAAACTCCAGCAATACAAATAAGATCTTTAGTTATCTGTCCCACAGATTCCTGAGGCTGTGTTCATTGCTTTCAGCCTGTTTTCTCTTTATTGTTCAGATTGGGTAATCTTTGTCATTCTGTTAAAGGAATTTAAGTGTACTGATTGTTTCCTCTGTTCTCTCCCTTATGCTTTTTCTACTCACTGAGTTTTTGTATTGCCCAGTTACTGTATTGTTCAGTTCTAAAATTTATGTCTGATTGTTCTTCTTACCGGATACTTATTCTTTCTTTTGTCTCATGCATCTTTATAATTGCTCATTAAAGCATTTTTATGATGGCTGATTTTAAATCCTTTTCAGATAATTCTGACATCTGTGTCATCTTGGTGTTGGTACTTCTTGACTGTCTTTTCTCATTCAAATTGAAGTTTCTTTTGTTCTTGGTATGACAAGTCATTTTCCATTGACTCTTAGACTTTTGGCTATTATTTCATGAAACTCCAGATGGATCTTTTTTAAATCTTCTGTGTAGTAGATGTCTTTTGATACTGCCCTACCTTTTTACTTATCTGATGGGGTTGGTTATCCAGATTACCTACTAGGTCTTCATTGACACCTGGGGGGTAGGTGCACCTCATTATTTCTTAGCATGGGTGGGAGTTCAGGCTCCCTCCTCTGATACCTCCCTGGCAGAGAGAGGTAGGGATTCTTCCTTACTGCTCTGAGTATAGTCTCTCCTGACACTGCAAGGGATTGGCCATATTACTGCTGAGTGGTGGTGAATGTCCTAATAGGCCTCCTCTGACATTGCTCCCATGGGGGGAGGAGGAGGTGCCTCATTGTCCCAGTGCAAGTCCAGGTTCCCCATGCAGTCTCCACTGATCCTGTGGGGTGAGGAGGATCACCACCGATTTTTAAAGTCTTGTTTTAGTATTTTAGAGGAATGATTTTTCCATTTATAAGTAACTTGAATATTCTTGTGTTTACTTTAGGGTGGTTTTTTTTTTTTGGTTATATGTCTTTTAGATCTACAGATATATTTAGTTTTTGTCAGACTAGTTTTAACAAAGCTCAGAGCTTACATTTTTGACTGGTGTTGTAGCATCACATTTGAGAACTGCTAATTTGCTTTTCAGATGTGAGAAGAAGAGAATAATTGCAAAGTGTGCTGTGGATGAAAGAGTTTAATGCTTTTGTGGGTATTTTGTGAAAAACAGTGAAAGTATAAGTCGGTTTTATGTTTTAAATGAAGGTAGATAGTACTTAAATTTATACTTGATTCTTTAATTTATAGCAACACAATTAGAAATGTTATACATGTTTATAAGGGCTGTGTTGGTTGGCATGAGTATTAGAATGTCATATAATTATAATATTCATTTCTTTTTCAGATTTAGGATTCAGTTTATTATATTTCTGGAATTATGCCTATATAGAAGATCTAAATTTGAAATTTGAGAATTTGTAAATACATTGAGAAATTTAGGTAATTCAGTGATTCCATAGTCCTACTATACTCAACTATTATTCAATGTAATATTAATTGAAAGGCTTTTAAGAAATCCCTCCAACAAATAATAGATTTATAGATGTAGCCCTCTGCAGATTTACCAAGGACTGCTGAATCGTCTCAGGTCATTTGCTAAGATAAGGATTCCAAAAATAATAGTGCAGAGTCTCTTAAAAATAGTGAATACCAGGGAATTAATTACGTTAACCTTATCTCCAAGCAAATGTGAGATTACTTAAATAATACTCAGTTTACTTAATAGTTTACATATCTTTGAAACATATGGATAAAGTCATAAATAAAATCACTTGGAAAAACCTTCACTGTTAGATGACAAACTTATGTACTTCTCAAATGGGTTAAGGACATTATATTATAACTTAAAAAATAAAAATATCTTGTCCAGGGAGTTTCAGAGAGTGTTTTATACTTTATAATTAACTCATCAATTTTGTAAACAAGTTAATATACATATTTTTTTTCATTAACCTTATTATTGAAGATACCACAGCATTTCATTGACCAAAAACTGTTTAAGAATAAAGGCCATAATAGTACCAAATTAGTAAAGAATCTCATCATGGCCCTTAATTTAGCCTACATACATTATCTTAAAGTGTACAAATCATAGGAAAAAATAACATTGGGAACTATAATACCTTACACACTCTGAGTGTTTTGATTTGTCAAAGAAAAAGGAGAAACTTTCTTACCATGTTTGTTGCTTCTCTTCCCCAACTTAGGGCTAGACTTTACGGTTTGTTTAGCTGTGAAGGGATGACAGACTTGGGGGATGGTGAGGGGAGCTTAGTTTTGGAATGTAAATACATGTAGAGCTTGCCTCCTTTTGTTTAGCATCTCTTTAAACTAAGACAAAAAAAATCAGTGAATGAATGAATAGCAGCATGGTGAAATACCTAAATGTTTGAGTTAAAATTTTTGGATGTTTGAAATCCTATTTGGATCCTTTTCCCAGATCACGGTGCATTCATATGCACTCAGCAGGAAACTTCATGGAGATGCACATTTGGGCAGAAGGTCTTTGACGGTGCCTTTTTCTTAACTTGTGCCTTTTCTTCTTTAGAAAAAAGTAATGGCTTAAGTCTGACTGAAGAACAATCTTTTTTGTATGTTCCTTATAAGAATTTACTTATGGTTCACAGATTTTTACCCACCATCTATGTCTGCAATCCTTGGATTTAAAATAGCATATATCCTACTGCAGACTACAGGAAACGCCAAATTAAAGACTTAATGACATACTGCTGAAAAAGACAAAAGGTGACAAATTACAAATCAGTCCACTAAACCTCTAAAGTGAAATTCACAGAAAAAAAAATGCATTTGAGCTAATTGTTTTTGAAAGTCTTAGTATTTTGGTGCTTATGCAACAGGTAAACTTGATACTGTTGGGTTTGAATACAGATTTAAAGAAAACAAAAGATGAACATGTGAAATGTGCTTCTTCAGTAGGCAATAAGCTTAATGATTATATGGGTATTTTAGAAATTCTAAATTCTGCCCATTTAAAAAATACTTGCATCTTTTTCTCATTTTATAATTATCCTATGAATCATGATTGTTTATGGTATCTGTCTAGGTACTGTGGTGGTTTATTAATTTTCCTCTTCAGGTTTGCCTTAGCCATACTCAAGTCCATTCCAATTTTCTTGACTTGTGAGGAAGAGTGTCTTTTGTCTGTTGCTTAAGTTCTGGGGAAGGGAGCAAGAACAAGAGACTCTGGGGGTTAATGGAAGGGTTAGAGAACAGATGGAATGGGAAGGAAAAAGGAGGCCTTTTAAAAACTAGTTTTCAAAAGACCCCAGTTACTGCTTCTGGCTCATTTTTCTAGCCTTCCCTTTGGGAGGGTTTTTTTTCACAAAGGCACTGATTCCTCCTTAAACTCTGACAGAACAAGCTCCTTCTGGGTGGTGTGGGAATGTCGACCTGGGCTGATGACAGTGCAGCTGGTAGTGAAGTTATAACAGCCAAGAGAATCCTGGCTGCGGGGCCCTTGATAATTTTGAGGAGCTGTATTTGCTCCTGGAGGTGAGAGCTCTGTGCCAGCGCCTCAACACCAGGAGTGCCTGGCAGACATGTACCAGGCTGAAAATGCCCAGGCACTCTCAGACCTCACTCCACTTCATGCTGGTTCGTTTGAAGTTAATAAAAAAAGACTGGCCAGGGGTGCACATGTTTGCACGTGAGTGAACACACACCATTTTGGAAAAATATGTCAAGCCTAAGCTCTCCCCCTGTGCTCAAGGGTATGATTCTAAGGTCAAATGCACTGATGAAAATTCCATACACATTACTGTCCTTACTGTTGTTAAGATGTTTCAGTTCCAAGAGAGATGCAACACAGGGCAAAGCAACAAAGGCAAGGCAAATCAAGTGCCAGAATTTGAGGCAAAAGTAGAGGACACACCAGGATTAAAGTGCTGGCAAGTTCCCTTTCTTTGCTGTTGTCTTTGCTTTTCCTTGGCCTAGTCATTTAGGGGGTTGGTCCTTCCAACTATAAAATCAATCTCTTCCGTCTAAAAAATTTGTTTTATGGGCCCAGTGACTAACACCTATAATTTCAGCTACTTAGGAGGCTAAAGTGGGAGGATCACTTCAAGACCAGCCTGGGTAACATAGTGAGACAACCCATTTCAAAAAAATAAATAAATAAGTTGGCTCCTGCATTAAAAAAAAAAAAAATCCTAAAGTCAGTGCTTATAAATAAATGAATAAATAAATAAATAGTTTTAAACAGGAGAGGGGAAAATAAGTGGCAGTAAATACAAAACATGGTAGATTATATTTTGAGAAGATATCTTAGCAGATGTTAAAAGGCACTTGACTCCTTAGAAAAGTAGGGGACAATGTTCTATATGTAAAGGGTGGCATGAAGAGGTTAATGTAGAAAATACTGAGGTGGGAAAATGAGATTGCATTTGAGTGTGGTCTATAGTGTGTTGTGATAAACTCAGCAAACAGCAACAAATCAAGGAAGGAAGAACGTGGAGCGCCGGATGAATGTATGAATGCATTGTGTTTGCAGCTCTTCTAGAGATTGTCATGGGGTGGCAATGGGTATTAAAGGCAAGGTGGCAGAAAGGATATATAATATATGGTCTTAGAATAACATGAAAATGTGGGACTACTTGTTTAAAAATTAAGAATTTCAAGGCAGTGACAACAGAGTGTTAAAGCAAAAATGGGGCCCTTGTGAATGCCAGGCCCTGAGGACTACGCATGTGGCATACCCATAAAGCTGGCCTGCAAAGGGGTCAGTCCTACACTCGTCCCACTCCAAAATCTTAGGCATCCAATGACTGTCCTTCATCCATTATCTACTTACTATCAATCTCACAGGGATTTCGTGGAGATTATTTGACGGGAGATGACAAATACTTGTAAGAAACTCAAAGCAAGATATATATATTACACACTATCGGGGAGAGAAGACTCTGTCTACTCTCTGAAGGTTCAGTAATTGAGTCTATGAAATAAACTGACAGTATATAAACAGGAGAGAAAACAGTGCCCCAACAACACACACACGCACACACATACACATACCAAGCTATGTTTCCTAACATACAAAATTCTCTAATAAAGATTAGCATCAGAATTGAGGGACAACTAAATGGTTGTGGCCATCTGAAATTTTTACCGTGTCAGTGGTAAAATGATTATGGTAACATTATTTAAAAATCGCCCAGCTCTCAAGTTCTGTGATTCTTTCATCTGTAATCATTATATGAAGATTTATAATATAAAAGCCTACATGATATTCAGCTTAATAAAAGAGTAACTCATGTGCAGATATTAGGGAGATGAATAAACTGAATACTTTGTACAGGTTGAATATCCCTTATCTGAAATGCTTGGACACCAAAGTGGTTTAGACTTTGGATTTTTTCAGATTTTGGAATATATGCATTATACTTATGTAGGGGTGAAGGAAAAACTTCCCCTTTGACCTTGGAAGGTTCGCTGAAAAAATTCAACTCACAAGAGGCTGATTAATAAGAAAAAAGGCATACGCATTTATTAATGTGCACATAAGGGACAACCAGAGAGGGATTACCTACCCTCAAAGGGTTCAGAAGCATATGTATATATACACCATCTTGAGGTTACAGAAAGAATGGGGACTTGGATTCTAGCAAAGTAGGGTACAGGACGGGGAGAAGAGGAATTCTGTTGAAGGGCAATAAATGATCACTAGGGAGAATGAATGGATGGAGGAACAGAGATTAATTTATAATATAGTTCTTTTTAGAATTTGAAAGAGGCTGAGAGACATCTTGTGAAAGAGTCTGTACAGGTGTGGTTGCATTTTTGGCCTTCTTTTCTGCAATAGATAATAAGATAATAGGGATGGAAAGGAAAAACAATTGTTCTCTTTGTGAGTCCCTTGAGTCTATATGTAGATAGGGGAAAGGTCTCTTCCAGTGTCTGTTGATCTCCAAGGGCCTTTAATTCAAAATATTCATGATACCAGGGATCCATGTCTCTGGTTAAGTTTCCTGTGCTCCTTCACTTACTGGTTGAGCATCCCCAATCCGAGAATCAGAAATCTGAAATGCTCCAATAAGCATTTCCTTTGAGCATGATCTTTGAGCATCATGTATGTCATCACTCAAAAAGTTTTGGGTTTTGTAACATTTTGGATTTCATATTTTCCAGTTGGGGATGCTCAGCCTGTATTAGATAAAACTTTTCAAATTAAATTTATGGCTTGCATATTTGTAACTTGTAAAGTAAAATTAAATTTCTATGATCAGTTTTCAAAACTAATAAAGATGTCTTAAAATTGAATAAGAAAATAAAATAAGAAAAAGAACGGAATGTTAGTTTGGGTTCCCCCTATACTCCCAACTCTTATAGCCTGGGTTCAAGGCAACCAGTGAGTATTAATGCAAATCCTCAATCGTTCAAGGCAAGACTTAATTACTGTCTGTAGTGGCATGAGGCAGAGTGACCAAAAAAGAGCCAAGGAACTGAAATCAAAGCAGGAGAGACTCAGCTGGATGCTTAGAAGCATGGAACCTACAAAAATATAAAATACCATGATGAGGGGTATCAGCGAGTTGTAGAATCTTTTATTTCTGGAAGATTATGATATTTACTTATCTAAAGGGAAGGGACAGTATTTTCTCTCATTTAGGCATCCAGAGCTATTATTTGAACTGAAATGCGACAAGAATATCAAAGGCTTTTTTAACGTATGTATGCCATTTTGGGAACATATTCAAAAGTGTATTTAAAATCTGTGGTTATTTTTATACAAAACGATATTATTTTGTTAATAACTCTCTTGAAATGCTTCCTTAATTTTATAATATCTGGTGTATCTATTAAAGATATTAGACATTTTACATTCTCTTAAGACCAGAGCAAAAGCAGTTTACCAGCATTCCCACCACTGCCTTCGATAGAAGGACTGCATTCAAGCTTCCCTTCCTGATTTCTCAACTAGGCAAGTCTTTCAACTTCTGTGTCTTGGTTGCTGAGTCTTGGGTTGCCTTAAGTTAAATGATTTCTTAGAAAAGAAGTTGAAAATGGAGCTCATGGGATTTCTCACTCCAACCGCCTGTGTAATGACTATCAAATTTCTTCCACCCATGAAGAATAATATTTCTAAGTACTTGCACCTTTTTTTCTGTTCTTTATTTATTACAAAAAAACCTCTTTTCTGTCAACAGAAGAAATATGCTCATTTTAAGAAATGTCCGCATTACAGAAATAGGTCATAGAAAAAACGAAAGTTCTCTATAGTCCAGCTTCCTTGAAGTAATAATGGTGAAGTTTAGTGAAACACTTAAATTTTACGTTTTTATCATTTATAAAGCCATAATGTATAAAACTCTGGAGTGCTGAATTCAGTGTATATTACTGCAGATTGAATATCTTAGAACTTCTATCAAGCCCACCCTTCTTTTCCAGCTAGAGATCATGCCTTACATGGTTAAATGTGCTCACAGAGGGCTTTTTGAATTTCTCTTATAATTTGACCTTTTATCACTTGTCTAAGACTTCTTAATATTAACCACAGACTTTATTAGAGCTAAATTTTTTTTATTATTTTGCTGATTTTATGGATCGTCATTAGAATCAACAAAATATATCAGAGAATTCCTTCAGAGGCCAGTGTCTTCTTTTGATGTCCTTGGTGTTGGATTGTCTTCAACTTTGCATAACAGGTTATTATTATTTTTTATTTAGCCTACAGTTATTTAGCAATAAGTCTAGTGAATATACTGAATCATGTTGGATCCTTTTCAGATTAGGTCAAATATGAGGCAATATCTACCAGGTATTGAAGCTGGTTTTCTTGTATTTTTTAAAACTGAGTCTAAAGATAATTCCAATGGAAGAATATTTTTTAATGGAAAGTAAAAATGTTTTACAGTGATAGTATCCATTGGAGTATTGTCTAACTTGACAAATTTTTTTAGAACTGTTTTTGAAGTCTTAAATTTGTCACTTAATCCTTCCATATCATAGTTCTAAAAAATGTGTGCTAATTTGTTGGAGTCTTCTGTTTTACTTTAGAACTTCTCATTGCTTAGACACTCAAAGTAATTGTTAAATATAAGGTGATTATTATTACTATGCATGTATTGTTTAGCAACAAGTCTCCTCTTCAGGCAAATATTTAGTCCTGGTGAATCTGTCCTTCAGGAAGAAATGAGGTAAGGCGGTGTTTTTGTGCTTTTCAGGAGGGCTTTCCTTTTATTCTAGGTCTTCTAAAAGGATGCAAATCACTTGAAAACAGTCATCATTCTCCCTCTCTTTGTGGCCTTATGTGTTTGTCTTAATCTCCTCCTCCTTGTCTTTTTTTGTTTTTGTTTTTTTTTCTCAGTAAAGGGAGAGTAAAAAATCTATCCACCCCTCCCTTCCCTCCCTTTCTTTCACCTCACCTCGAGGGTGGGCTGAGAATTGAAGAACCTTAAATTCTGCTCTTTGTTAGGAGCTCCAGTGACTAAAACTGCTGGAACATTGCTAAAATGATTTTTGGAACCGTTCCCTATTCTCCCTGCCTGCCATTTCCTTGGATTACTGAGGATTGGCTCTGTTGCCAAAGAAGGCCAATATTGAGCTTCGAATTCTGACCCATCTTTCATCAGGTTTATCTGAATATAGAAGTTGCAAGATTTAGTAGTACCGCGGTTATCATTCTTATAGCAAAAGTCAACTTCATGCTTTCTGAATTCCATCTCTTGGGCTGAAGGCGAAGCAGTTTTGTGCACAAGATCCCCAGCCCCTTGGGATGTAAACAGTGATGGCTGCAGCAGCCAGAGAGCTCAGAGCAATCTTTTTTGACCTGAAACAGTTATCTAGCAAATGTAATACATAGCCTTAAGTATTACTTTCTTTAGAATGTGGGGTATTTCATATCTAAACAAATTAATAATGGTGGAATAATATTTTTTAAAACCCTACAAATCTATATTTGAATTAATAAAGTGAATATTAGAAAATTTACATTTACATTTCATATGGAAGCTGATGACTGGTAACTTTAGGTTGATTAATAGAGGAAAATGAGGGCAACAAACTCGCCTAAGTTACTTGGTCTGAAGTTCATGCCAGTACTGCTGTCTTCTCCCAAGTGGTTAAAAAGTTGAAAGCAACTTTATGGCACTTTAACAATGATAGTGAATACACAGAAATGCACAGAGAACTTTCATTAAGACTGTAAAAGAGTAGTGGGAATTAATATACATTTGTTTGTATTTATATAATATGAAGCATCTTTTGTTTTATATTTCACCAATTCTGATAGAAGTTTTATTTTTAGTGATACATGAATCCTATCACAAGAATATACTAATGAAAATGATCTAGTGTTTGGTTCTCTTACATTAAAATAAATTGTTTCCCAGACCTCCAATCAGCCACAATACTGACATGACAATGCCAGAATATATAGTAGAGATGCAACATTATTTCCAATTAATGACAAATTTTATTTTATTAACATAAGTGTTAACGTTTTAATCTAGGGAAGATAAGAAGATTAAAATATTAAAAAAAAAAGAATCCTCTGGAGCAGTTTACAAATATTTGGGGGAAATGTGAAAACAAAGATGAAGCACAGGGACTGGTAAAAGGTTTCAGTGTTTCTCTTGTTCACATGACAGAGTAGCAGTCAAAATACACCCCTGTGATTTGTCGCATCTGGTAGAAATGCTGCAGTAGCTAAAGGAACGATCCCTGGCTTTGGTGAAGAAATGAGTAAACAAAAAACAGTGTAAAGAGAAAAACCCTAGTTAGTGATCAGAAGCTACTTCCCCAACCCCTACAAGTTCTAGCTTTGGGTAGTGCCAGAAATAGAGAGGTCAAAAGTCTGAGGGAACTTTTGTTATGAAAAGTGTTTGTGTTTTTAAAATTTTGGATGACATAGTCCAATGCTTTGGGTACAAAGGTTTGAGCAATCGGCACCATTTTAATAATCCAATTATTAGTAGCAATCTATTAGCCCCTAATGGAATGGAGTTTAAAATGCAGTTCATATACACATTTTTCACTGTCCACCTGATATGTATTAGGACACACCTTCTTTTCCCTAGATACCTTTTCTCACCATTCCTATCTTACAGGATTACTCATCTCTCTTACATGAAATATTTTAAAACTTTGTGTATGTGCCCAGAGCTCTTTTGGCATTTAAACAAAAACAAAAACAAACTGTTTCTGAGTTATAGAAGTTATTTAGCTCTTCTGACACATAATGCTATATCAACTGTAGGACAATCAAATGTAGCTGCTTTTGGAGACAGCAGAATTAAAGCAGGAGCCAGGCTCCCGCATTTTTCCATGACTCACTGGTGTATTGAAGGTCTAAGTCCCCTACAGAAATTAACCCTCTCTCTCCTGAGAGTGAAAGAGTTTCCATGTAATCTCCACCTCCTCTTTCAAAGAGTCAAGACAGGAAAGAACCCCCCCCCCAACTTTGTGAACTGCTTTTGATTTGAAAGAAATTTGTAAGTAATAGAGTATTCAGGCTTCTGTATCTTCTTTTGGTTCAAGTGTGTATTTCTTAGAAGGAGGGTCCATTAAGGAAAGTGGCAGCAATGGTCAGTCTACTAATAACAATATTTTGCTCCTTTGCTAAAACAGTTTTCAAGTTTCCCTCTCTGTTGCTCTATAGACCAAATGTGTATTTTTTAAGTAACTTAAAAGTATAAAGCATGTCAAATGAGAAATAATTATCCCTGTATTTAAAAAAAATTGATAATAACATACCAAAAAATTTACTTTTTTTCTTTGAAAATTTAAAGATAAAAATATTTTATCAGAGGCTAGAATCATAAGTCATTTTAGAGTGGGTAAAAATCCAAGATGTAGTAGGGAGAAAAATCTATTGAATGACTATTTGAATAAGATAAATGTATTTAAATCTAGAAGACCTCGTACTTGCATTTTAATGTAGTAAAGAAATTGACCAAGTTTATCAAAACACGCCATTGGCTATCCATTTTGAAAACACTAAGAGAATTATAAAAGTGCATAAGATCAAAAAAAAATCCAAGGTGGATTAATGTTTTTAAAAGGGAGACTTGTGCCCCAGAAACCACAGAACTTTAGCTTCTCTTCCTGGAAAAATTGTTTTGAAGAAATCAGTCTTAAAACACTCAGAACAGAATGAAATTGAGCAAGGCAGAAACAGCCCCAGTTAGAAAGCTGATTTTCAGAACGGTAAAAATTTTGTTTTATTTAACTTTCAAGTGGACAATGTACTCACCTGGTACAAAATTCAAAAGGCATAAAAGGGTACATGTGTTGAAAAGGGAACCTATCTACTCTCCACCAGGTAGACAACAATAACAGTCTCATTTTAAGTACAATTAGGCCAGATAAAGGAAATCAATAAATAGTATTCATTTTGGCTGAACAAGCCTTTTTTAATTCCATTCTGCACAAAATATTAATTAAAATTGGAACAGTATGTTCTCGATCCCTGTTTTTCAAGCTGTTGGTTGTAACGTGATTAGGGAATCATGTAAAGACTTTTGTGGGTTTTGTGTTTGGGGGGGAAAAAAGGAAACTAAATTGAATAGAAAATATAAAAATGTGTTGTAAAAGAACACACTGTTTTGTAAAAAAATTTTTTTTGATTATGCATATGTATTTACACATACATCCATGTGTATTTGGTCTTAGTATCAAAATATTGCTTACAGTGAATCATGGTCAAAATGTTTGAAATCCTTGGTTTTACTTTTATTTCAATATTTCTGGAAAGCCTGTTCAAGTACTTTTGAATGTAAAACTATTTAAATATTTATATCCAGGGGTATATCTGTGAAGCGTCACCTCAATTTTAGCCCAGAAACAACTGTGGCCACACTTACAGAAGAGAGCATGTACTTACAGAAGACCATTGATGGAACCAGGCTTCTGGATTCAATAACATCCCAATTTAAAGGGGTTTGCCAGTGCTTGGGAGATGTAAACTAAATTCATGGAGTATTCTTAAAAGTGGTAAGACAAAATATGAGGACCATCCATTACGTGCTATGCCATGAGAAATACTGAGCAGAAAGCAATCTGGGGTACTCCTGGATCCTGTGAACCATTTAGCTCCTTTAAGGACTAAAGAGGAGAACAAAGTGACAAATAGTATTGGACACCAGAAAGCACGATTGGAGTGGGTCTTATTGTCTGCCATCTACTACCTGTATGACATTAATTTCATAGTTGGCTTAGCCTTGCTGAGCCTCAGTTCCCATATCATTTAACAAACACACGTTAGAATTAAAAACTACAACACTTGTTTTGAAGGATTGTTTTCAATGTTAACTTAGCAGAAAATGCCACACACTGACCAGCACATAGTAGCCACTTAATAAAATGTGAATTTCTTTTCCTCTGTATATGAACTCATTGAAACAAACCTCAGATATAAAACATTCTCACACAATCACAGGTGTATAAAGGTGTACACACCTCTCCATATAGAATTTTAACCATCCAGCACCATTTATCAAATGTCCTCTATATAAAGTACTACTAAACTCTTCAAAACAAGTCACCAGTTAAGTACAAATGACTCTGGCAGAGAGGCAGCAATGCATAGTGGGTAAAAGTATGGACTGTGGAGATTTGCCATTCAAGACACTGAGCAAGATATTCAACCTCACTGTTCCTCAGTTTCCTCATCTATGACTTGGTGATAATACTATGTCTACCTTATTGGTTTTTATGTGAGTGTAAATGCATTAATATTAAATAGATGTAAATAGAAACATTGCCCAACAGTAGGCAAATTTTGATCTTATCACCTAAGTGCCAAAGAGATGGCAAGGAAGTCGGTTACTAAAGGAAGATTTTCTGTGAAAGTGCAAAAATAAGGCTTTATTAAGGTTTTGAGGTGGGGCTAGTAAGAGACTAGCAGAAAAGATGGAGAGATTTTTATTCACACTTGTGTTACATTATTAATAGATTCATTTTGATATTCTCCTTTTCATTTTTAGTTCCAGAAGTCTGTATGCTTCTTGTATTTAAAGTTATTGGCTGACACACTTGCTTTTGTTTCCAACAGGTTTTTTTTTTTTGTATTTGTTTTTGTTTCTTTTAATGAAATGCCCTCATCTGTATTTTGGGGGATTTGTTTGTTTTTAAAGGACGTGGCACAAGAAAGATGTTCGCTAATTTCTCAAGTTTAGTTCCAGGTCAAAGGTAATATGTATGTTCTAAATCAGTGGTCCCTAACATTTTTGGCACCAGGGACTGGTTTCATGGAAGACAACTTTTCCATGGGACTTGGGGGCATGGGGAGGTGGTGATATGAGCCCTTAGGAGAGGCCATAAATACAGATGAAGCTTCAGTCGTCTGCCACTCACCTGTTGTATAGCCCAGTTTCTAACAGGCCACAGACCAGTACTGCCTTAAGGGTTGGGGACTGCAGCTCTAAATGACTTACAAACATCAGACTACAAACATCACAGGTGAATTCTTTGGCAGCTTAAACCTGTTTCCATGGCTCAGGCATTGTTTTGGGAAAAAACAGTTTGATTTTTTAAGGGAATTTACAAAATTCTCATGAAAGACCTTCAGCACAGTCATGGATCTTCAATATATGTGTTCTTTTTATAATTCTCACATATAAAAATACACATTTGAGAGAAATGTCTGGTTAATAAATGTAACCAGTTGGAGAATATAGAGGGTTGTGGTATATAGCCATGGTGTTACCAGCTCATATGTAGTTCTTGCTAGAATTTGAAGCAGAGATAAAGCTTCATTCATAGTTATATATAGTTGTTCCATTATTCCATTCTCACTGTCACCTTTAAATAAGTCTTCAGTTGTGAACATCACATCTTCTCCTGTGGTACATTGTATTTGTAACTTCAAAATGAGGTAGTTCGTGAGCTACATTCTGAGTTCCCCTGGGAGCTTATTTGCCCATTCAGAATTTGTTTTAAAATCCATACCCTCTGCCTCAGTGCTTCAGGGGCAAACCCAGAGTGTTTACACATTTAGTCTCCAGGCTATCATTCCAAAAGCAAGGAATTTTCCATGGACTATTTAGTGCCAATCGCTTTTGCTCAGTTTGCATTGAGCTATAAAATTATTGACTATAAAAGCCTATCTTGGGGCTTTCTTACAATGCAGTGTTTGACTGGTCAATAGAAACTGACAAAGATACTCAGAATCATTAGCAATGAGCATAGTTAGAAATTCAGAAACATATATTCCAGACAGCAAGAAGAGACCTGTGATGCAGAGCTTGTCAACTTTGTTGAAGAAATTTGCAAATATATGCATCTGTTAGCGATCAGTGTCCTGACTTAATAGGCAAGTTTAAAATTACTGATTATGCTGATGTGCTTCTGATTTCTTTTTGCAAAACAGATGAGTAGTTTTTATTCCAAAATTTGTTCCAAATCCTATTTTTTGGCAGTGTGCTAGGTTTAGTCACAGTGTGAATAAAGTATGCTCTCCATGTCTTGATTACTCTGCCTAAAATATCTCAACACAGTGTACATTTGGTCCTCCTTAAATTATTACAACTAATGTTAAACATCAACAACTTCTTCTTTTAAGCTAATGAAAAAGTTGCAACTGAGACTCCTATTACCCTCATAACACCTCCCCAAACTCAGTTTTATCTTGTCATTTCTCCACTGTTCTGAATACCAAATACCCATGCTATTACCCTTTCTAGCTCACTCCCTATGCCCCTCAACCATTGCCTTTTGGGTTTGGGTCCCTCTATTAATATTTAGAGGACAACTGATGTCTCCCTTCATCTTTGGATAAAGGACATCATTATTAAATTGGCTTCTGCTTTATTCCATGTGCGTCCTGGATCTCCCTCCCCTTCTGGTAGCCAAGGACACATTTCTGAGTTCCTTATCTCTATGCTTGCCAAAATGGGAAAAAGAAAACTGTTGAACCTGAAGTCTTATGAGATACTTAACCATTTCAATTCACATTTTTCATATAAGTGACTTTTTAGCATCCAGTGATTCCAACCACAGAGAATGTGAATTATATGAAGAGTTGTTTGCTCCTTGTAGTATTTGTCTTGGATGTAGTCACCTGTAATGAACTTGAATCATAAGATATAAATCATATTCTTATAAAGAGCCTGAATTGGGCCAGCGTGTTGTACCTTATACTATATGGTACAACAGTGCTGGAAACCTGAGATGGAAACTTTACCTCAGTTACTTGCCTTTAGACCACCAGGGGCTGGTAGTTACATCTGCTCCCTCTGAGAGATAAGCATTTGGGGACGTTCCCTCAGCCATTGTTGACTTAAATATTGAACGAAGTAGCACTCAACCCTTAGGAAACATCAGTTGCCGTGTTTTGGAATCTAAGATGCTGGAACAATAAACTTTGGAAAAATGCTTTGATGCTCAGATTTAACAAAAAGTTAAAAGGAATTAAAGCCCTTAAAAACAAACCTAATACCATGTCACTTATCAGTTTTATTAATTTGAAATGTTTGTTTCTTACAAATAAGGAAGAGGCCATTATTTTTGTAGACTTCTATAGAAAGAGATGATTGGTATTTTATGGTGTTCTGGGAACCAGATTTTTGTAATTTAGAAAAGATACAGTGTGGTCATCATGGGATGGTTAAGAATTATCTAATTGGAGTGATATACTGACTTTACAAATATTTATCAAGTGCCTTCTGTGTATTTAGCACTGTATTAGGCACTTAGGTATGGAGAGCTTGTGTTAAGAGATCAGAAAGATAGTGGTTATCCCTATAAAGGTGTATATAATCTATTAAGGTAGTACATAATACAAGGAAATGTAAAAGGGAAGATAAAGAGTATTAAATCCAGTATCCAAACACACAAAATCCATTTTGCAGGGAGAGGGTTACAGGCAGGGCTGGTTATTAACACATACATTTAGGGCCTAGTAAAAAATTAAAATCCAGGCCGGGCGCTGTGGCTCACGCCTGTAATCCTAGCTCTTGGGAGGCCGAGGCGGGCGGATTGCTCAAGGTCAGGAGTTCAAAACCAGCCTGAGCAAGAGCGAGACCCCGTCTCTACTATAAACAGAAAGAAATTAATTGGCCAACTGATATATATATAAAAAAAAATTAGCCGGGCATGGTGGCACATGCCTGTAGTCCCAGCTACTCGGGAGGCTGAGGCAGAAGGATCGCTTGAGCCCAGGAGTTTGAGGTTGCTGTGAGCTAGGCTGACGCCACGGCACTCACTCTAGCCTGGACAACAAAAGTGAGACTCTGTCTCAAAAAAAAAAAAAATAAAAAAATAAAAAAAAAAATTAAAATCCCATTGTTCAAAAAACAAGCTAAAAGTGTCACTAAAAGTACTAAAATATAAAGCTTTTTCCTTTGATATATCCTCTCTGCTCAGGCATATGCTCCATCGTTCCATCAGACTTCACTTAAAAAATACAAGTTCAAAAATAAAATTAAGAAGTTCAAGATCATGGCAGAGCAATAAATTAAGTTCAGAGTCCTTCTGAGCTTGGGCACCTTTTGAAAGTGGGGTTCTGGGCCACTTCACAGTGTCTCACACCCTCATGAAGCCAACCGTCGGTGTAGGTGTGATTACTATGAAATCTAACATGTCAGCATTAAACCCCTTTCAAGGAAGGGTTTATAGAGAGAAATCTGAATCAGTTTGTACAAATCAAGACAAATAGTTTTGATAAGTATATGCTTATTTATTAGTTAAGAATTGGGGACAGAAGTTTCCTGTATGGGAGGAGAAAAAATGGGGTATGAAAGACTTAGAGAAATATAGTGATCATTGTACATACCCCAGAGGCAGGCTGGGCCATTTGTTAAACTTTACCTATAGGATTCGCCACCCGCAATCTTGGTGCACAGAAATATGGGCAGCCTTCTTAGGAGGCTTTTTTCTAATGGTTTGATGTTTTGGGGTTTTTTTAATTTTTTTCTTCCATAATCTTAGAAGATTGATACATTTTTAAATGGAAAAAGAATTATGTCTGTTTTTACTTTAGAGGAGCACTAAGGAGAAGGGAACAAATTATCAATCAGACCCCAAACTAGGTCTCTCCCAAGTAGGGTTTAGACCATGGTGGTGGTGAAGTACTGACTCAGCACGGACTTAGGAGTTGGGTAGACCTGGTTTTAAGTCCCTGCTCTCCCACTTATTAGCTGGACAACCTGTGGGTATTATTTAACCTCTCTGGGACTCTTTTACTTTCTGTATAAAATAAAAATGATCATTGGATTTGCCTCAAAGAACAAGGAGGGAATAAATGGATTAATATAAAAATGAGTCTACATATAAAATGAATCAGTATATAGAATTTGTATATATTTATATATACATATTCATATATGTATGTCTTAACATATGTTGCAGATTGTGGAAATAATATTATCAGTTCTCTTTTACTTACTGCTACTGTCACTTCTAACTGGCCTTCCCAGCATTACTTAGGATAAACAACATTCATCTTGAAGCAAAGAAACTCCTACATCTCTGCAAATTGTAGCCTATTACCTCGAGTTGCTTGTGTGAGAGGCAGCCCAGTCACCTATCACTTGAGACTTGGATTTGAGGCATGCATTTGAAAGTTAACTGCTAATTTTTTCTACCCAACATGTCTTAATATTTATGGCACATCATTCTACCTCAGTAGTCACATCAGCCTCTCCTTTATCCTCAGTCTCAACTCTTCTAGAGGGTGGCTGTTCACCTCTTTTGATACAACCTCACTCACCACCCCAGATGTACCACAGTTGTGGTGAGAATCCGTCCAGGCATGGTTGCAGGCAGGCTCCACAGGCTTTTCATTGATACATATTGCCACCACCACGTGTAGCTAGTGACCAGAAGAAAGTTTTTCAAAAGCTTGAAAACCCCTAACTTAGAGTTGGTACCTTTGTTTTTTGTTCGGGAATAGACAGAGAATTTGTAGCAGATTTATTTCTTTTCCTTGGCCTAAAAGCCTTGCTCAAGCCTTCTCCAAATGCAAACAAAAAATCCAAAGGAAAAGAAAGGAGGCGTGTTCCTTGCATCTGCAATCCCTTGGTCTGTGGCTCCTCTTTACCGCTGGTCTAAGGAAGATCATCATGTACTCGATGTGGATATGAGTGAAACTGCTCTCTTTTTTTTTTTTTTTTTTTTTTTTTTGAGACAGAGTCTTGCTTTGTTGCCTAGGCTAGAGTGAGTGCCGTGGCGTCAGCCTAGCTCACAGCAACCTCAAACTCCTGGGCTCAAGCGATCCTTCTGTCTCAGCCTCCCAAGTAGCTGGGACTACAGACATGTGCCACCATGCCCGGCTAATTTTTTCTATATATATTAGTTGGCCAATTAGTTTCTTTTCTATTTATAGTAGAGACGGGGTCTCGCTCTTGCTCAGGCTGGTTTCGAACTCCCGACCTCGAGCAATCCGCCCGCCTCGGCCTCCCAGAGAGCTAGGATTACAGGCGTGAGCCACCGCGCCCGGCCTGAAACTGCTCTCTTGAAGGTCTTTATTAACTGCCAAATCTTATCACTTTTCTCTCCCTACCCCTCCCTGCCCTTCTCTGCTCCCATATATTTTTGAACTCTTCTTTTCTTTCAAAGTTTTCTTCTTCCTTAGCGTATTTTGGCATTGCACACACCTGCTGCTTTTCCTACATTTCTTTTCACTGTCTTCTTCACTCAGTTTTCCTGTCTACTTGAGTGTGGACACTTGACAGGTTTTGGTCCTACAGTCCTTCATTCTTAGTTTTTACTCTATGGGATATTTTTTCTACTTCATGGTTCCCCTCTGGACAACATCTCATTGTCGATGGTCACTGACTCTCTCCCGAATCTAGATCCAAATGTTCTTCTGACTGCACTTTACATGAATGCACCAATACCCTGATGTCCCTCTAACATCATGTTAAATAAATTCATTATCCTAATTGAGGTTTAATTTCTCTCTCTTCTCCCAGCCATGTCTGCCATTTCTGACATGATCCCTCTCCTGTTTGGTTGAACTGGTTTCCTTGCCACCAAACCCATTCCCCATGTCTGTCTGTCCTTTCAGACCATGAGCAGGGACCAGGCCTTTTCATATTATAACTGTTCAGTACAGTGCCTGAAACACAGCTCAATAATTGACCAGCTGATTAACTCAGTGAATTAATATTGAGCAGCTTTCTCTGTCACCTCCCAGTTCTCAAGTTTAGTTGATTTAAGTCGAAGACTTTTTATGCCCTTATCTCCTATGTAAATGTTCCACTTATATTCTATTGCATCTCTAACTGGCCCTTCATATTTCTTCCAGAATTGTCCTCCTAAATCACAAGCACCCTTTCAATACTGGGCTGTGTCTTACTCATCTGTATATAATCTGAGTGTTGAACCACACACAGTACCTTGTATACAGTAGCCACTTAAAGGTACGTTAGACTTAATTGCAGCAGGGCTAAGAAGGAAGGAAAGAGATGTGAGGGGTGACAGACTGAAAGGAGGATTAGAAAGATAAAAGGAGAGACACTCAAAGGCTGAGGCCAGCCAGTCTGTCTATAAACATTCCATTAGTTCTGGTGTCAGAGTGGATGAAAGCTTGTGTTTTTTTGGATTTTGGGTTGTGTTCTGTTGTTGTTGTTTTTCCTGAGTTCCTGGACACTTTTTCTCCACTGGAAAAGAAAGTTACCTTATTTAAGAGTTGGGAAAAGCAGGGAGAAAATGGGCTCAGTCCCCCTCTCACAAAATTCTTGTGAAGTCTTGTTCATAGATCCTAGAATTGCAGCCAGAAAATACCCAAGTGGAGCCAAGTTCTCATTCTACCGACAAGGAAACTGAGGCATAAAGAGAGGTTAAGTTGCTTAGCAGCTAGCTAATGGGAAAATCAAGGGTCAAAGATGAGCCTCTGTATTTCTCTTCCAGCACATCCATCATTAATCACATTTTCTTTTTTCCAGATGGTCTAGGCCAGTATTTAAGATGAGGGATTAGGATTACTAAGAGACTAGGCATTTTAAAGACCTTTTGCTAATCATAAGTTTTTACAAAATTCACATCACGCTCTCTTTAAAGGATTCAGAATGCTTGGAAATAGATGCGTGGTTTTACATTTATCTTTCTAAGTGGAGATTTCCACACCACTATCCTCTTTCTGTTTTCTTTTTAAAATAAAATTATACTTAGCATAATTGGAAAAACAGATTAAAGTGGAGTTGTTATGGCTACACTAGACGTGAGGACTGTCAGTCCTACTGCTGCTCCCATCCCCATCAACCTCCTTCCTACCATCTCTGGGTGACTATGAAGAGCTTCTCAGAGAACACTTTCTACCCTGTTGATCAGATGGCCCCCAAGATCCCTTTCATTTCTCACATGCTACCATGCTGAGATTATATAATCTGTGGCCATTTGGATTGTTATTGAAAATTCTCAGGGTTTAGGGACAGAGAAAAAGAAGTGGTGTGGGAAGGCATGCTAGTCATCAGGAAGTGCCAGGCACCTTCCATTTGGTTTTTAGGAAATAGGAAGGGTGACTTTTAAGAGGGCAGCAGATAGCCTTATACTGATTGGAGATTTTGATGCTGTGGCCAGAGTTATAAACAAAGACAACTGTTGGTCATGGGTACATACCAAAAAATGAATAAGTAGGCCAGCAATAAGGAGCTCAGATGAGGGAACTATTCTAAACTCAGGACTTAAGTGGAGAAGATGACTGAGGCTATATGGAGAAAAAAGCTTGTAGGGTTTCTATAAACCAGATTTATTTTTTGTTTGCGAACTGGATTTATTGGGGTTTTTTTTGAGACCGAGTCTCGCTTTGTTGCCCAGGCTAGAGTGAGTGCGGTGGTGTCAGCCTAGCTCACAGCAACCTCAAACTCCTGGGCTCAAGCAATCCTGCTGCATCAGCCTCCCGAGTAGCTGGGACTATAGGCATGCACCACCATGCCCAGCTAATTTTTTTTCTATATATATTAGTTGGCCAATTAATTTCTTTCTATTTATGGTGGAGATGGGCTCTCGGTCTTGCTCAGGCTGGTTTCGAACTCCTGACCTCCAGCAATACACCCGCCTCAGCCTCCCAGAGTGCTAGGATTACAGGTGTGAGCCACCACGCCTGGCCGTGAACTGGATTTATAATGTAAAAGGCAGGACTTTGTTGAGTTAGTTTTCAGAGTTTAGCAAAATAATTGCATTTCAGCATAAAATGCTGAATGAGATACTGTTCACTATATTGAGGTAGTACTTCTGTTGGAAAGAGATCTTGCAGTACATGGTGAAAAGAATAAAGGTTTGTTAACCTGCACAGAATACGTATAAGTTACTCAACATCTCTGAACTTCTCTTTCTTCCCATATGCAAAAATGGAAAGATCGCATTTTGCATTAGTCAGGCCCACCCCACGTCTTTCCCATAAGGCCAGACAAAGATGTCGTTTAAAATCTTGGCAGGTCTCCAATGTCTCTCTTCTCCTTGTTTCTTTTTGCCTACAGATGTTAGGTGTTAGGCTTATCATTATTCTGTTTATAGCTAGGAACTCTTTGGGTCAGTGGTTTCCAACTGGAGACAGTACTGTTCCTGCCTAGGGGACTTTCACCTAACCAGCCACGTATATCTATTTTTAAGTGGCAAAATAAAAACATTTGCCAGGATAGACCTAGATCTGAGCTGCCTGTCTCAAGCCCTGTTGTGGTCCTTTAGAGGCTCCTCTTGTGATGTCATATCAGTCCAGGAGATATTATTCTCCAATCTCATTTCCCCCACCATTGTCTGCAGCTGGAAGGCATGGCTGGGGTCCACCAACAATAGAAGAAAGCTTAGTTCTTTGCTCATCCCTCTGAAAGTATTAATACTCTCAGACTCCCAGAATGGCATGTCTGCCTGAAGATCCTCCTGTGAAGAAGCCTGTGAGAAACATTGATAATGTGTGAGCCTCCAGGATATAAACCTTTTACAAATAAACTAAAAGATGAGGAAGTAAAATTATATACAATCATTTAGGAACACCCACCCATCCCCCCTTTTAAACCACATAATGAAGCTTTAGCAGACTTCACTCACCATTATTCTGGTTTTGTTTCTGTTTTTAGCTAGAGATTCTTCAGGCAAGTGGTTTCCAATGGGAGAGTGCTTTTCCTGCCTAGGGGACTTTTGGGAATCTATGGGAATGTTTTGATTATCGCTGTGACTGGGGAGCATTACTAGTATTTTGTGGGCAGGGGCCAGGGACGCCAGGACAAGGCCAGCCCCACGAAAGGGAGAATTATCATATCTTAAATGCCAATAGCATCCCCATTGAGAAACACTGAGCATTTTGATGAAAACATCCTATTCTTTTGCCATCTTCGCCAATAAACTATAATATACCACTCTCAAAGATGGGTAGTATATAGCTATTTTGCTAATTTGGACATGACTAGCATAACTCTTTTCTGACATTGGACATTCAATATGTGTGTCTGACAAAATATTGAAAAATGTAAGTAGTGAGGCATCAAATGTTTAAAGTGAATATTTCTGTTTTATACATAAGCAATATAGCCATTTTAAAAACCATTTCTTATACACCCCAGTGTACACAGATGTTTATAACCATTTGAATCAAATGCCACTGAATATTCACATTTTAAAAATATTCCCAGTTACTTTTAAAGAATAGTTCAATGCCCATTAAGAAAACTAGGTGTTTGATTTTGTATAGGTGTGTATTTGTTTTTATTTAAGAGATTCTAATAATGTTTAATATTGTCAGTATATGACCTTTTAAATAAATCAATCTAAAAAATTAGAACAAGGCAACAGTATATGGTCTACGTTTAAATTTGAGTTGGAGTTTTTAAATGCATCTTCACTGTTGGTGGTCTCAGCAAAGTCACTTCAGACATGGCAGGAGTGGGGGGATTGGAAGGAAGAAAAGACATTTTCATTTTCCTCATGTTAAATGTACATTATCAAGGTTCCAGTTTAAATGTGTCTAAGGTAATTGGAGGCCCTAGGAGGCACTTTGCTAAGCAGCTAATTCAGCCCATCTTCCCCAGAGAGGATAATTGTTGTTAAAAAACAAAAAAGTAAAACGTGTTGTTTTCTCGTGTAATTATGTAACTGACATCTTTATATAATAATACATTTGGGTGGTCTGTCCCTGAAACACTTGGTTTGTTAGGAAACATTACAGTTTCCACAAGTAATCACTTACTCCTAAATATTATGAAAGAATTTGGTATTGTTACATTGCATCATTACATTAGTCAGAAGCTAAACTTTCTAAAATGAGTTTGGCACTGGAAAAAGCTTCTAGGTTTTTTGCTCCTTTTTCTCTTAAATGTCATTATATGAGCTAAAATATTCCTGAGGTGGAATACTATATGACAAAATGTTAAAAAGTAACGAAATACAAATACAAAACAAAGTACAAATCTGTTGAAGAAAAGAGTAAGGGCTCCAAAGCTGCTGTCTTTTCAGTCCTGTCCTTATCAATGTGCTTATTTCAGCTTCTCAGTTTATTTCATTTATCCCGGCTTGATTGGGTTAGTACCTATGAACTTCTTTTCTGCAGTGAACCACAAATATCTTGACAATGGACACACAACCATTAGAATTGAGTTCATTTTTATCCACATTGTTAATAAGATTCTGTGCCTTGCTGATTAAAAAATGCCACATTTAACAAAACTGAATGGAGTTTTCCCAGTAATTCTGCTCTTCTGGCACTGCAGACTGCCTTGGTCTGGAGGAGACACCCGTCACTAATCCCAGATTCAGCCAGGACCTGACTCTAACTAATCTTGATGGCTGATTATTCCACCTGAGGGCATTCTGTTAAATTGCTTTTACCTAGAATTGTGTGGGAGGCTTCTGCAAAGTAGCAGAGAGAGAAAAGGAAGGACACAGATAAAACTCTGGAAGGAGGAGAACCTCAGTGCAAAAGCATCGGGAAGTGAATATGCAGAGAGTTGAAATAGGCAGGGAGAAGTTTAATGTGAGGCTGGAGTTTGATTTCAAAGGTAGAAGAGGAAATTGTGAGATGATGGTAAAACTAGCATTTATATGACTCAATCAGTGGTTTATCCTCAGCAGCAAATGGAAATAAATAGGCTATATGCAAAGGAAGAAAAGGGGTCAACAGTTGGTTCCAAGGATGAAGACTAGGAATGGAATTATTCTATCATTAACAACCTCCACTGTGCTTACTGGAGAAAAATGTTTATCAGATGAAATGGAAAAATTTCTACTTAACATTATCCTGAATCAGTGCTTTTAATATCTCTTTCACAAGGCAAGTGCCACATTTTGTAACCTTTCTATGCAATATACCGTTACCTTTCAGCCATTACACCTAAATATATGATATCTTACACATTCGAGATGGATAGACACCCAAAATGGTAGATTCATTGACATTGTTGGCACTAAATATTAGGTTATATTACAACACAAAACTTTAGTTACTTGAGAAAATAACATTTTTTCTCTAGTCTAACCTAAATTAAATCACACTATATATAAATTCATGGAAGTAAAACTGAAATTTAATGGTATAATATTGAAATACATTCAAGTAGGTATTGCCATAAAAATATTTTCTTTAGAATTGTGATCTACCTGGAATGCCAGTGCTGTTCATTGGGGGTAAGAAGTACATAGAAGCAAGGATAGATTTTGTCTCTGTACATTTGTGTGTGTGAATACCAAGCAGGTTTTGAAAGCTTAAGACACTGTTCAATTATTCAGGAAAATGGAAAGTCTGTTTCTTGACACTAAACTTGCAGTTCCCAAACTGTGTACCAAGGTACCCCAGGGTGCCACAGTCAACTCATAGAGGATATTTTACATTTTAGAGGAAAATGCATCAATATTCGGTATCTGTTAGATACCCAATGAACTACTAGCTTGAGGTAGTTTACAGTTTCAACATTAGATGGCGCTACATTCCTTTTGATGATGTCATATCTTTCCAAAGTTGGCGTTTTGTAGCTTAACTGATAAAAAGCAAGTACTCTATGGCAATTAATGTGGAACAAGAAAAGAAGGTGGCTGTATCCAATCAGATTCCAAGATTTGAGAAGTTGTGCAGTGCCCAATAGGTATACAGAGCCTTTAGTAAGTCAGTGTGGTTAAGAATGAAATAAACATATAATTTTTTCTTTCAATTTATGACTATTATTTTCTCAAGCTGCTACTAAGTTATTAGGACAGCTACTTAGGAGTTGTCTGAACCTAACTACTTAAGAAATGAAATGTTAGATGTTTCTTTTGGCCTAGAGGCACCATGAAAAAATTACTGAGAGACTAAGGGATTCATGAATCAAAGTTTGGGAACCTCTGCTCAACTCAGAAACATTACTTAGTCTCTTGGAGTTGAAGCAAATATGTGTACAGCAGATTTTCTGCACAGAAGCATACATTCTGATTCTGCCCTGTTCATCCCTTTCTGATTGGGGTGAGCTAAAAAGCCAACATGTTGATTTTAAAAATCAACTGTCCAACAGTGTATAGGGACACCAGCTCTCTTCCCTTCTGCTTAGATCTAATAAGATCCATATTCCCACATTCTTGGTAAAGAACAGATGAGTTCCGAAAATTTGACCATAAAATACTTTCCAGTAAATTCAATTCAATTATCCTATTGGCTTCCATTTCAAAAATAGAGTTATACCCATGGGGTAGGGGTAGGGAGTTGGGGGAATTAATCCCAGGGTTTATTAAAAGTTAGACTTAAGAAAAAAGGAAATATTCAGAGAAAAAAATGGTTTTGTTTTTAAAAAATTATTCAAAATACACCACAAAAAGCAAGCACATAATTATAAGACAACCCCTTCCCCCCCCAAAAGAATCAATGCAGCAAATAAATTAGAGGTGCTTTTTCAATTCATAAAATAATTCTTCACTTGAAAAACATTCATGACAGGGTTCCTTGTGATATGAGCCTCCCTGGGGCATTTGGGCTATGATTCAATTTTTAAAAATTCTATTTGTACCAAATTTTTTCAGAAACAAAATTTTGCTTTTAAACAAGGTGCATCTGGTTTCCAGAAAATGCTTTCCCATGGAGCTGTGTGTAGAAGGGTTGTATTGCATCTGGAGATCACACTCTGCTCAAATCAAGATTCTCTTTGAACACACCAAGCTTGGGAGCTAAACTGTCTTGGCTGAGTGCTTGTGTTTGATCCTGTTGGGAATGAAGCTAATTGTTTAAGAATTTACGTCCTGGTAAGGCTGTTAGCACTTTAAATTGATTTGGTATTTTTTAAAAACTTATTTAAGACTTATTTATACTGAAGAACTTGGCTTTCCCTGAGCTAAAAAAAAAAAAAATGTGTATTTCCATATTTTACCTGGCTTATCCTCCATGCAGAAAATCTGCCCTTGGAGAATCCTTTTACATAACAATTGCAATGGGTTTTGTGTATTTCTTTTTATCTGTACCTGTACTTTCTTTAAAACCTTTTCTTGCCTTCCAACATGCTAATTACTGTCCGTTCTTAATCTAGTCTACAAAATGGAGGTGCCTTTAAAAATGTTTACATTCAAAGCACATACACATATCAAAGTTCTTTATAAACATTAATTACTTCACACTGTTCTGTGGAAGAAGTTGCCCCATTTTTCTTTCTCAAAATAATGCTTTTGATCCTTTGGCATTGTGTACCTGTCTTCCTACAAAGACAAGTTATTGTCAGTTTCTCAAGAGCAGAGAATCAAACTTTGCACAATTTTGCAAACCTCACTTATACTATCATGTTTTACAAACAGAAGAGGACACACACACACATGTGCACACCTCCCAGTAAGGGTTTATTGAGGATGGAGATGTTACACTTTATATTCAACAGTGGGTAGATGTATCTAAAGATTCTAGAAGTCTGTCTAATACTCAAGGTGAACATTGACTCACATTCTGATAGGAGCCTGGGATGAATCTTTTTTGTAAAGCAAGGAATATTTTTAAAATCTGAAGAATCACCATTTAGTCAGTTGCAGGAAAACTATTCTGTAAATTTGGCAGTGGGTACATTTAACACACAATCATAGACTAATATGAGTGTATTCCATTAGTTATGTCTTATGTGCCAGATAATTTAGAAACATTATCATTTATCCTTCAATAGCTATACACAACACATTTTATCTTCTTGATTTTATAGGGAAGAAAAATGAGACCCAGGGAAGTTAAGTACTTTGCCTGGTGGGTGGTAGAATCAGAATTCCAGCCCAGGTCTGACTGACTGCACAGTCTGGGCTCTTTTTAAATCACTTATTCCCCTTTCCACATCCTGTTAGAACTTCAAGGGCCATAGGAAGGTTATGTAGTCCATCAGCCTTGCAGATGAGCAAACTAAAATTCAGAGAGACAAATAACTTGTGCAAGGTCACCTCGTGTTCAGTTCTTGATGCCTTTGAATAACCTTGAAACATACTCAATAAATATTCCATATTTCTCTCAGTTGATTCAGGCCTTTCAGAAATTCACCTCTCCTCCCAAACATTGAAACACCAACCCTTATGGGTGGTAGTGTTTCTGGAATTCTAGGGAACTTATCAAGCAGCACCTCTGGAGTGGCATTGAGGTTCTCTCTCATCCTCTTTGTCCTTAAAGGCGTAACTTCTTCAACTGACTTTTATTTCATGTTCCTGCTATAGTCCACCATTAAAATCCAGATAAACAGACAATATGCTATAAAACTGTCTTTTGGAGAGTATCCTGCTCATTTTAGGCATACAACATGTGTCCATTAATAAGATGAAGATCTTGATTCAATGCTAAGTGCATTGAATCATTGAATTGCATTGAATGCTAAGTGCAAGTTACCACCAAATAAATATTAAATGGTTAACTCATTCTTTTTTTCCTTCTCTCATTCCTGTTGATGATGTGTATTCCTAACACTTTAGAAGCTAACATTTTTCAGCAACTATTACGCATAAAGCACTATAATAAAGCAACTTACAACTCAATTCATTTAATTCTTCCAAGACTTTACATGGTGACTATTATGTCTTCAATGTTTTATTTATTTATTTTTTTTTACAAATGTGGAGGAGGAGAGAGAGAGAGAAAGAAAGAGAGTGTGGGAACGAGAGCAAGAGCAAGAGTGAGGAGTCTCCAGCTTTATAGATGAAAATACCCTAGGCTCAGAGAAGTTAACTGATTTCTGAAAGGACCTAAAGCTCTCTTCTAAATGGAAGGAAACTTAACTTGAGCTTCCTTTCTTCTTTAAAGATTCATTAGTCACAAAATCTGTAACCTGACCTCCTCACTCTCTTTAAATGATAAGATGTGCCAAAGCATCCAGAATGTCTGAGTAGGTTCTCAAAAGACAAGTGGAAGAAATCTGGAAATGGGAGCCCAGTTAAAAGCTTAGAAGCATTGGCTCTAGAAGGAAGATGGTGGGTGTGTGTTTGTATAGGTGTGTGTGCGTGTATGTGGACGTGCTTTTTCCGCAAATTAGATGGAAAAGAGGCTAGATCTAAATGAAGGGAAGACAGGGATACAAGAAACTCACACCAGATGGACTTAATTAAAAGTTTGTCAGTCTGGCTATGTAGTTCTGGAAGCTTTTTAGTGTTTATTTCTACATTTGTACATAATCTCTACTTCATTGTTAACCTACCTTCTAGGAAAAGGATGACCTTTTTAATTCGTGTCTTGGGCCATATCTTGAAATTGTATCATATTCCTGCCTAAATGCAGGCTTTCCACTGTTCTTGGCGTAACTGCTGACTTCCTTTTAGATGTCTCCAATGCCCAGTTCCTATCTGTAGTCTTTGTCATTGAAGCCTTAGCTATTCCAACTCTTTCACTAACTTCTGTTCTACCATCCTACCTCTTCCAATCTCTTGCCTAATCTGGTTCTTCTTTCTGCTTTCTACCTCTTACTATGTGCATTCCCCTCACTATGAGAGATGCCCAAGCTATAGGCCCAAGCTTTCTTAATTGTTTTTCCTCACACTTGGAAAGGTCTTCCAATTTTATGGGCAAAGGTGTCTCTACGTTCTTGACTTACATAATATTATCAGCCCTGGCCTCTCAAATGTACCCTCCAAACCCTGTTTTTGCTATGTGTAGCCCATCTCAATTTCGACCTCTAGAGCATGGTGCTTGTCAAGCTTGAATGTGTGTATGAATCATCTGGTGATCTTATTAAAATAGATTCTGCCTCAGGAGATCTGGACAGAGCCTGGGATTTTGCATTTATTATGCAATAGTATTGCTGGGTGATACCAATGCTGTTGATCCAGGACCACACCTTGAGTGGCAAGGTAGCACTTCTGTATCTGAATATGAGCACAGAAAATGCCTGTTAGCATTCCAGTCCTCCAAGATCTACCTTTTCCAAGAAGCTGTTCTAAGTTATACTAACCTGAATACCAAATTCATATAGATTTGCTTTTTTAATCTGTAGCCCACAATTAAAATTAAAATTATGTATTTTATTATTCTTTATTGGTTCTCATATCTCAATCTTGTCTCCCCATTATTATGTCAATTTAGGCACTGGCACAGTCTCACCAAAGCAAATCGGCATATAACTGTTGAAGTAGGTCCTTGGATAAAGCACTGTGTGCTTTTTTCTTTTGTGTTCACCACAGTGCCCAACATTAAACTGGATATTCCTTAATGCCATCCCCTCTTTGTTTATGAGGGTCCTTCTCTTTGCTCCTGAAATCCTGCTCACATAGACTCTCAGCCCCACGTGGATAGGGCTCTGTCAGGTGTGTTGACCACTCAAGGTCCAATACCTGAAACAGAACCTGGTACACAGTAGATGCCTCATAAATTTTTCTCAGTGACTGAATGGTTGAATGAATATCACAAAGTTCAGATTCAATCTCTGTGGAGTTGTCCCCTCATTACCTCAAGTAATAAATAAAAAAAAAAAAAAAAAAACTGTGCTCCCTTTTAAAAATTCTCATAAGGACTCTGTGTTCCTCATCTAATTCTTCAGTGTTTCCCAAAGCGTAGTCAGAGACCACCTGCATCAGAACCATCTGGAGTGTTTGGTAAAATGAAGATTCCTAGGCTCTATCCAGACCTGTGTGATCAGATCTCTGGAGCGGGGCCTGACAACCTACATTTTAACACTGATTGTGGAGCACATTAAAATTAGAGGACATTTGATCTGAGCTCTTAGCTCCATTAGATATACTAATGAAAAGCAAAATAACAAAAGATTGTCAGAATAGAAAAATGGTCTCTCCCAAAATAATTATCAGTTACTTTTTGGTTTATTTTTGCCGGTTTTTATTTTCTCCCTCACAGTATCTTGCTTGTTTGTTCCAAAAATCTTGCCTCAAGCTATTTGAAAGTTGATGTTATGATCACTTGTAAGAATTACAGAACATAGGCAAAAACATTCAAGGTAAACTACACGGTTTAGAGTTGGAGTTGAAAGAAGGTAGGTGCTCTGTTCTTTTATTTAGAACTTCTGGCAGAATTGTAAATGAAGGGAGAGGAAAAAGAAAACACTGGCAAATTGGATGAGGACATGTGTTCTCTTAGTTTTGCGGTTACAGGGGATTAGTGGTGATCAGATCCAAAGCCTAGTCACACTGGGGGTCATCCCCAAGGCACACTGGAAAATTCCTACAAAGGGAC
Organism: Microcebus murinus; assembly: GCF_040939455.1. Taxonomy (NCBI): domain Eukaryota; kingdom Metazoa; phylum Chordata; class Mammalia; order Primates; family Cheirogaleidae; genus Microcebus; species Microcebus murinus. The sequence goes on along the minus strand of NC_134114.1, from coordinate 37,932,793 downwards.
AATAGGGACTGAAAACTGTCATTGAATTTCTGAAGAAAAGAAATTCTAAATTCTAATCTGGGTACTTTTGGATTTGGGGATGTCAAAGATTGATCTTGTTGAGTATATGGGAGTTAATTTCATCAGTCACTCTACTTTTGTATATGTTTGAAAAATATCACACAAAAAAATTGTTGTATACCCGTGTTCATAGCAACATTATTCACATGGCTAACACATAGAATTAACCCAGGAATCCATCAACTGATGAATAGATAAGCAAAATGTTGTATATACATAAACAATGGAATAATATTAAACCTTAAAAAGGAAGGAAATTCTGGCAAATGCTGCAACATGGATGGGCTCTGAGGACATTATGCTGAGTGAAATAAGCCAGGCATAAAAGGGCAAATACTGTATGATTCCACTTATATGAAGTACTTAGAGTAGTCAAAATCATAGAGACAGAAAGTAGGATGGTAGTTGCCAGGGTTAAGGAGAAAGGAAAATGGAGAGTTGTTATTGAATAGGTAAGAGTTTCAGTTTTGCAAGATAAAAAGTTATGGAGATAGATGATGGTGATGGTTGCACAACATTGTGAATGTATTTTATACCATTGAACTTTACACTAACAAATGTTTAAGATGGTCAATTTTATATTATACATTACTTTCCATGATATAAAAAATTAGGGAAAAAAATCTGAGCCCAGCATAATTGGAGCTGGGGGAGAAGGTGGCTGTAGGAGTGAGGATGTGGGGAGTGAGGACCTACTGTTCCGGGAGGGGGCATGGTGGAGAAGGTTGGTTCATGCAGACTTGGGAGCACCCTTGGTAGAGTGAGATAATTTGCACATCACTCACTCTGTGTAAACAGATGGGCTAAAATCTGGCTATATAGTTGTTCCATTCTGATAATAACTTAGATAGAAAGCATTTTATAGATTAGCAGCTATTTTTCCTTCCATTTCTGCTGTCTCGAAAGTAATCCAGGTTTTCATTACCTGAAGAGGAGAATAAGGAGAGGAGATTCACGCTCCCCTAGTTCTAAGGTTCCCCTCTCTAAACCCCATCTTATTAAAAGGAGACTTCCTTAACTAGGTTCTGCTATAAATGAAGCTGGACTTTAAAATGTGAGGGGAAATTGGTAGGACATGCAGCCAAAGGAAGTGACCTAACTGCAGGTTTAGTCCTTTCCAATTCTGAATCTTGCAAAGATTGCAAGAATCACTGACAATGAAGAAATAAGTGTTTGAGGAGGTTAGGCTGAAAGTATAAATAAGAGTTTTTTTCAGTAAATTGAAGACAGAATAATCCAACCTTAGCAAAGGGAAAAAAACATTAAAAATTAACAGGGAGGAAAATATTATAGCCAAAAGTTAAGTAAAATAGTGCATTTGAAAGGAAATGAAATGGAAATAGGAAATAGCCAATTAACAAATAGTAGCTACATGGAATAATTATAAAGAAAGAAATACATTGCCCTTAAAAAAAAAAAAAGGTAGAGGTGATTATTGTTGATGATAATAATGTTAATTGTAGAAAAGTTGGAAATGGAAATCCTAAAAGGCATCATTATATCAACTAAATAGGCTTTGGGGCCTCAAAAGAGATTTTTGTCATTACCATTATTCCTGAGCCCACTGAATTGAATTAAATAACTCTCCAGAACATAATGTCCAAAGCAGAGTTTACAGAATGAGGAAGAGAAGGAAAAAGAAAAGAAAGGAAAAAGCAAGCAGGGTAAGAGAGATGAAGGGGAAATGAGACCTAGGGTTTATCTGCGTCAAGAAAGACCACACCAAGAATAGTTTGTTCAGTTTTGAACAGCTCAATTCCAGATGTGGAACAGCTGGAGAGAGTTCAGAGGAAAGCAGCAAGAAGAGAATTAAACCGAACAAAGAACTGGAAAGCATATAAAAGACAGCAGCCTTTGAGAATGAGTCCATGATCTGAGTCCTTTTCTAATTTTTATGGCAAGGGTTAAGAAGTATAAGAAGTTCTTTTATATCTAGTTCGATTTTCCCTTGGTATCTAGGGAGGTCACTCTCTAAATATATGAGTGCTTGCGAGCTGACAGGAAGAAAAGTTTGTGCACATAGTCTGGGTGGACCCCAAGCTTTATAGCGAGATGGGGTACATGAGGATAACGAGAGTAAATGGAACAGCAGGGAGGCAACTGTGGGAGTGTGGGCTCTCCAAATTATAGGACAAACTAAGGTGGAAGGGTTAACGATTCCATCCTTGGAAGAAAATAAAAAGTATGCTGAGCTGGTCCTAGAAGTTTTACTGTTGGGAATCATCCTGAGTCTGGCAGAGAGCTCCAAGAGATTACCTAATGGGTTTCTTCCGTCTGTTTTCTGTGATTCATCCACCCTAGCCTACGGCAGTACATGGTTGAGTCACTGCTGAATGCAGATATCTCATTAAAAAGGGGAATTAAAGGCTATTAAAAATGATTTGCTGCTAGTCCCAGATTAAAGAAAGTAGACCAATTTACAATTACAGTTGCCCTGGTCCAAAATAAAATGCAAATTGTTAAAACGGAACAGTTGTTAGGGAAGCAGGAGTGAACCAGAGCACACCTCCTCTGGCATTCTTTTTAGAGAAAGGAATCCTGGAAGTGAAATTGGTGAGATAGTGTGATTTAAGCAGCCTGCCCTCACCTGCTATGGTGTCCAGAGACCCCAAACTGAACATTTCAAAAGGTCCTTGTAAATCTGTGACATAAATTTGGAGTATAGGTCTAACATTGAGTTCTCTGCATTTCCCTAAGGTATAAAAGGATTGAGTCAATTAATCTTTTTAAAAGAAATTTAAAAAATATATATATACTTACGTACAAACCTATTGCAAAATAGGTTTGCAGGTTTCTCCAGTAAGCACCTAGAAATTGCATAAACACTGAATTACTAGATGATTATGGAAGTCTCTACCTTAAGAAACTACACTGGCCACTATTTGTAATTTACATGATATCATAAACCACCCTGAAAAGAATAAGAATCAACAGATTCCATAATTGGCAGTTTATAAAAAAAAAAACCTGTGGAATTAGACAGTTACACTTTATATCTGGAGAGGTCAATTAGAAGTTATTTAATTAGTCTTTCATTTATATCAATAATAGCTTGGCCATACTATCCAGCAATACTAGAAAATGATGAGGTCATTTTTTTCAGAGGACTCTGTTCTTTAGCCCACCCCCTGTCATATACTTTGGACGTCCCTCAGCCATAGCCCTTCTGCAGTCTGTGTGTACATAGCTCCAGCTCATTAACACACTTTCACCCACTGACCATTTGGTTCCAAGAAAATAAAAAATGAGTGATTAAAAACCTGGGGACATCCAGCAGTGGGGAAAATCTGGGAGTATTCAGTCTAGAGCTAACTTTCATTCCATTTTTGCTGTCTCCAAAATAATCCAGGTTCTCCTTCCTTCTCCTCAACTTTTGCCCTGGTTGCAAGATCCCCCTCTCAAAACCCCATGTTGCTCGTAAACCTCAAGTAGTTTCTTCTTTCCTTCAAGAAAGTCCAAGCTCATTGCCTAGCTTTGAAAATGCTCCATGATTTCTTCCAAGAGTTCTTTTAGATACTGCAAATTGATGTTTTGCAAATTTTCAAACTAAGAGTCCGGAGTAAAGAATGATTATTTTCATCAAGATTGTACTGAAATATACACACCACTCCTCACAGAGTATCAGTTGCTTGCAGACTGTGTTATCTGATTTCTGATATGTGCCCCAGAAAGGCTCAGGCACTAGAATTTTCACTCCTTCACACTCTCATTCAGTGACTGACCTTCAGGGTACCTTCTGGCTTACTCCATATCCAGCATTGCACTGGGTTCAAAAATACTTAATAAAACCTAAGGATGACTGTCCTAAAGCAATAATTAATACTTTTCTCATGCCTTCTTTAACTCATGTCATTTATTTTCTCATTTTTCACATTTAAAATTTTTAAAAATAATGAGGAAATTCTGATTTTTTTCCCCTCCAAATCTAGCTATAGCATCTCCAGTTTATTGATCTACAAGATTCTCCTCTGCCACTGTGTCTCAACCAGGATCCACTCTGAAGGGAACTGAGGTTCATTTGAATCTAGACTTCTCCCTTAAGCAGTCCAATTCCTTCAGTAATGCCCCTGGCTGAGGGCATTACTGAGATTCATTTTTAGAGATGCCTTTTGGTGTGTTCATGGGGGTGCTTTGATTTGGGGTTTTCTATTTCTTAAATGTTCGAGATGCGTATATCTTTGTTTTAAGAAAGGAGATTCAATGCTGTAATTTTAGCTCATTGTTACTGCTTCCTTCTTAAATCTGGGGGCTTTTTGAATAACTCACGATCCTAAATTCTTAGCTCTGTGAAATTAAAAGTAAAGTGAAGTGAAAACAATTGAAGTTAAGCAGGTATAGAATAGTAAATTCTGATAATTTCTTACATGTCTCCATCTAGCTCCTTTAACCATTAATCTCTTATGATTAGAAAAATTCGTGCTTGTGTTCTGGATAGCCATAGTATAGTGCTCAAAACTGAGACTTAAAATCACGGTTTAGGTGTCCAGCAGAATCCTAACTTCGCCGCTTATTAGCTGTGTGTACTCTTTCCTCATCTGTGAAATGAAGACCCAACACGGACTTAATAGCTTTGTCATAGGGAATAAAAAATGGTAATATAGGCCGGGCGCGGTGGCTCACCGCGGTGGCCTGTAATCCTAGCACTCTGGGAGGCCAAAGCGGGCAGATTGCTCGAGGTCAGGAGTTTGAAACCAGCCTGAGCAAGAGCAAGACCCCGTCTCTACTATAAATAGAAAGAAATTAATTGGACAACTAATATATATAGAAAAAATTAACCAGGCATAGTGGTGCATGCCTATAGTCCCAGCTACTCGGGAGGCTGAGGCAGCAGGATTGCTTGAGCCCAGGAGTTTGAGGTTGCTGTGAGCTAGGCTGATGCCACGGCACTCACTCTAGCCTGGGAAACAAAGTGAGACTCTGTCTCAAAAAAAAAGAAAAAAAAAAAAAAGGTAATACAAATTAAATGCTTAGCACAATGCTGGCTCTGTTTAGATGGTAGTTAAAAGAATGACTACAGATTGCTTTTCAAACTAGTACTAGGAAATGGGGAAATAGAAGACAGAGATATAACATAGCATGTGTTTGAGTTGCTTTGGTAATTTTTGCAATACGGGCATCAGAGAAGATACACAAGGAACTGCAGTAAGTATGATAATTTAGGAATTGTGTGTTTATTAGTCAGTGAAATCAATAGCATCAAAGGGATAAATTGTACATTCGAATCAGTAGTTGAAGAAAGAAATTAGAATCAAGACTTTAAATTGTGATGCTGAGACAGAGTTGCCAGGCAGGTACTGAACAAATTATTTTAGCATCTCTTGCTGGGGAAAATACCCCAGTTTTGTGTTCCTGTCACTTAATAGGAGGCTGTATTGGTGTAGTGAAGGAGGGGCCTTTGAAATCAGGCCAGCCAGAGTTTTCTCCAGTTCTGTGATTGCTCCTGGCACCTCTACTAAAAATAGACATTAAAAGAAGTGCTGCATTGTAAGACTTAATAAGAATCTACATAATATATATAAACACCTGGCACCTGGGAAGTGATCAATAAATGGTAGATCTTTTAACTTATAATAATCTATGTCTGCTTCCCCTGTTGACAGAGCAGGTTTGCCTACCTCTACATGTGCTATTCTGAAAGAATGGACTCAGAATAACTAGCAATGCTCAAGGAGTGACCTGATATCCACAGTAAAGTGAGATTACTGACTTCCTTGATAAAGAGATGAAATCTCATAATGCAGCTATGCCTATGTGGTTCTGGAAGTTAGTATTCTGTCCCCACCAAGTTGAACCACTTACTATTTGTATACTGCTTTATATTCTATAAAACTCTTTATCTATAAAGGAGATTTTTGATATATCTTATAAATACACTTTTCTTATTCCCTGAGTGAAAAGTATAGAAACTTAACCTCAATTGGTGGTATTTATGTCTCCTTCCACTACTTTATGTGACTTTCTACATAAGTTGCATCTCGAGGTACTTTGTTCCTTTCTCTCTATAGAAAATATTTCCTTGCATGAAATTTCTCAGAATGTTGGACTTCAGCATTCTTCTTGTCTGTGATTTTTCTTATAACTGCAGTGATAAGTGGATGAATTAGGAAGTAGATAGTAAAACCAAAGTTTTAGTGAAGCTAGGAAGAGGTTTCCAATGCTCAGTCTTCAGAATGTCTGGATGGGTGTTAAAATTTAACGTCAGGAGTCTCATTTTTACTGCAAAGTGGTTACTTATGACTAACAAGTTATGTCTCATGAGTACAGATACCACTATTTCAAATATATGTGAAAATATATGTGAATACCATCTGAGTATTAAAAATATAAATTTATTTGCAAGCATTCCTGAATTGACAGCAACTTTTAAGTATTGTATATTTTCTCAGGCTACAGATACTAAGCAATATATGTCTTGTAGAATTTGATTTTCCCCTGGGTTCCCTTTTTTCCCCCCTTTTCTACATTGAAATGTTTGGGAACACGTGACCTAGGCCTTTGTTGATTTAAGTATTAGCTGGAGACTAAAGCCACCAGATAAAGTTTTTGTCTCTGGAATGGTTGTGCATACTAGTGAGTCTTTCCTCCCCTTCTAAGTGAAAAGCCTCAGATTTTCCACTTAAGTGGTGCACTTTGTATCTTTCATCTAAAGAACATAAAATACTTTATAAAATTCCACATGGTGATAGAAAGAAAAGTAGTAAGGGGTGGGGGTGGGACTTGCCCAAGGTCATCTAGGGCACCAGTGGAACCATTATGCAGAGAGAACCAGATTCTCTTGACTTGAATTCATTGTTCTCAGACCTTGTTTCCAGAGATTTGATAAGACTTTTCTGCTCTTTTTGTCATCAAGGAGCTTGGTTTGAAATACTTATATTTTGTGTTGGTATCTTTCAAAATATGATATCTTATATCAGTGGGGTCAATCATTTGGGTTAGTTTGTTTTGGCAAAATTGCATGGACTTAGGTTCTGAGATTATATTGATTATATTCCATAAAAACTCAGACCAGGTATTCATGACACAGATTTGATGGGAAAACTTACAGGTTAAATAGGAGTTAACCTTAGAAGTGAAGTTATTACTGATATCCTTTTAGTTCCCCAAGAAGGGAGGAAATCACTATGCAAAAATTGGCTGTGCTAAATTTAAAAAAAAATACTATTAGTGGGATAGCTTTTTAGCCTATGTCTCAAATTTCCTGGTATTCACATTGTAATATGGAGATAAAAGTGTACCAAAGCCTTTTTGTTAGTCTCTTAGTAATTAATTTATATTTGTTATAGAAATGAGACCAAATGTAATATTTACCGTAGTCCAGAGTCAAATCACTAATGGGTGTAAATACTCCAGCAGAAAAATCCATGAATTTAGTAACTATTCAAACATATCATCCCTAGAATGTGGCTGTCAGTCTTCTTTGGGGCTAAGCTACACACACACGCCACTGTCTCCCACGTCTACCTCCCTTCATCTACGTATAGAACTTTCCTCCTCAATACCAACGTTTCTGAACCACCATCACCACCTCAAGCTCAACATCCTGAAAGTTGAGCTCTTGTGTGCATTTCTCTTCTTATTAGTCCAGTTTCCATCTATCAGGTAATCACTTGGGACAATCATCTAATCTGTTCTTTGGGGCTGTTTGCCAGCCTAGCCCTCTCCACATTTGCCCAGGTCATTTGCCTCTGTACTGGAAATCTGCTCAAATTGGTTCCCTGCTTAAAAGTTAAGTACCTCCCCATACCCTTTGGTATAAAAGTTCAAATTCTTTGGCACATAGAAGGCCCTCTGTGACCAGCCCCTCCTCGCTTATTTCTAGCCTCTCTGGCTCACAACATGTGACAATTCAGTGCAACGTTATAGTTTCCTAAATAGATCATGTCATCACTCTGCTCTTGGAACATTTGCAAATGTTATTCCCTCTACCTAGATGCCTTTCCTTTTGACTCTAGGCTCAGCCCAGACATATCTTTGACGTGTCACCTATTCAACTATTTTGATACTCGTGTGCTTGTCTGTCAGTGCAGGGATTATGTCTTATTTGTGTTTCTGCTGTCTGTATACAGCCTAGTATCTGGAATATGAAAAGTGTCTAAATAATGTTTATTAATAGACAAATGAACTAAGCAATCAGGAAATCAGTTTCTTCCTTTTTGATAAATAGAACATTGATGCCGTTTAGTCTAAATCCAGGACTTGTGAATCTTTAGTGCCAAAGGGAGCCATGATGTTGGGTAGCTTTCCGTGATGGAGAGATATGGCCTCTTCATTTTCTTTTTGCCATTGTTACTGTTATAGCTACATGGCTAGATGACCTATGCAGAGCCAGGGATTCTGGCCAAGCAGCTGTACTGATGTCCTAAACCTATCAGCAGCCTTAGGCAGGTCAGGCCAGCATGTTCTACTCACCCACCCACCTGCAAGCCCTGTGGATGGTTGTGTCTCAACTGGCTTTGGTCCTTCCCCAGAAGAATCTTGTGACACTTATTCTTTAATTCTTTCAGTTTTCAGATTCTTTATCAATAGAACCCTTGGCGTTTCCATACTCCATGGGCCTAGATGCTCCTAGTGTTTTTCTGATGCTAAATAAAGTCACTAAATATTGTCATGAAAGGGAACAGAATTAGATACTAAGTATTTCACAGGCCTCAGCATGTTTCTTCTTACAGCCCTGCATCATGTCCATGCCAAACACTAACCAAGGACTTAGGGTACCCTATAGGCCAAGATCCTTGCTTGAGAACTTCTTAGAGGCATAGGGTGACAAGGAGAACCATTTGTGAGTGCCTTGTAGGCAAGCTCTCTTTGAATGCAGTGGTCAGATTAACAAACTGTGCTCCTTCCAGCAGTGGATAGTCACCAAGTCAAGTCCCAGCTGGCTGAAACTGGAGGTGTTCTCAGTGACTATGCTAATTAGAAGCTGCTGGGGGATCTCTTAGGCAACATTTCTGCCCACCTCGTTTCTTGTTCTTCTCTTATGAATTGATATGGGAGAAAGGTTAGTGAAGGAGGAAATGCTTAGTATGGTAAGGAGGAAAAACTGAGGCTGTAGGAGTAAGATAAAAAGATTGCATTTTCAGGCTGGAGTAAGGATGTTGGTTCCTTGGTAATGAAGGCCCCACACCCACTGCTGTCAGCCCAGCCAACACACCAGAGCTCCCTGATGCCTCCTTTGCAGCGCCGTTGTTTCTGACCTCTCTAACATGCACATAACCAGATGGCTTTCCTCACTGTTGCCACTCACCTGCGAATGGCCTATGGCCATCTCACTTTCAGCTCAGTAAGGAAGCCAGAAGATCTCTTTTTCTCCTAGGTCTCGGATACATGCTCAGTGATCATCAAAGACTCTCTCTGGATTCAACCAGACTTTAAATAATTCTAGAGTTATTATTGCCTCAAATTCTGTGTGCAACAAGACAGAGACTAAGTCATTAATTCCATTAATAAATTGGACATTTAAGCTCTATAAGGACATGACTTTTTGTTTTTTATTTGGTTAACTGTTGGAACAATACCTGTCATGTTTATTTACTTAAATATTTGTTGAGTGATAGAAATACACAAATGATACATTGCTAATTTATTTGGCTAAGACAAGTCTGGACAAGAGGATAGGCTAGAAGTAGTGACCTTAAGAATTCTGCCATTATCTCTAATATCTATGCTTTTGATCTCTGCTCACAGATACATTGTTTCCAAGCAGAAAACATTGAACACAGAAAAACTTTTGTTTGCTTTAAAAATAATTCATGTCTACTAATATATGGGAGACATTCCTCCTTTGAGGGCAGAGCATGTTTTATGTATTATACCTTAGGGAAAATTATTGAGGGAAACAAATCACCTAGTAACCTTATAAAATGACATTTTTCTTCTCTCAGATTAAGTCACAAGGAAATTGACACTCCTAAGCACTAACAACAACTTAGCCACCAAGCCACTGACTGTGTTCTCTCTCCTCTCGTCTAGACTAGCCTGGACAGCATGCTAGAGGTCTAAGGCAACTTCCCAAGAAGCAGGTACATGAAAGCACCTTGCTAAATGGTAGGCAGTACCCAATTTACAAATCAGTTGAAAAGTTAACGCGGGATTTGTTTCTCTAGGAAAACAAAGTCTACCTTGTATGCAATGTTATGTATGTTGAATCAGTTTCCCAGAGAGATCACAAGCCCATTTCTAACTGTTCTCCTCACTTCTGTGTTCCCCCAAGATCTCTGAGCTCTGGTCTTCTGCTATGTAGAGAGGTTTCTGGTGGGGCAGAGGCATGTTCCACAGGCTGTGGGGAGGTAAGAGGAGGCAAGGTAATAGTAACTATTCGGTGTTACTTGTACACAAGGCCCTGACTCCTTCTATCATTTTCTCTGCTGCCCAAAATACTGGCATTCATTCATTCATTCATTCATTCATTCATTCATATATTCGACAAATATTTATGCAGTGGCTACCATGTAATAAGCACTTCTATGAACAGTGCACGAAACCCCTTGCCCTCTGGTACTCTAATTGGGAGAGAGAGTTCATAAACAAATGAATAACATACAGCAGGTCAGATGGTGATAAGTTAATAAGTTGAGTGGAGAAGGTTAAAGTAAGGAAAGGTGATAGGGAGCACAGGGTATCAGTTGTGAGGGGGATACAGTTTAAAATAGGATGATCATCAGGATAGACCTCACTTAGAAGGGGACATTTGTGCAAAGTCTTAAGATGAACAATTCCCAAACTGTGTGGTGTAAGAATGCCCAGAGCGTTTAAAGAACAAAAAAACCACTGTGCCTAGAAAGAGTGGATGGCATGGGGTGGAAGGGGCGGGAGAAGAATAGAACAAGTCTGGGCAGTAAAGGGGGAGGAGCAGGCCTTGCAGGACATGTGAGGGCATTAGCTTTTACCTCCCTGACATGGGGAGCCTTTAGGGGGTTGTGAGTAGAGGAGTGACATGAGCTGACATTGGCACTAAAGGGACACCTGGCTCTCTGGCTGCTGGAGACTACAGGGTGACATGGCTAGAAACAGGAAGACCACTCGGGAGGCTACTGCAACAGTCCAGACTGGAGGTAGTCATGGTCATATAGACCAGAGGTAGCAATCAAGATACTTTGAAGATATTAATAAAAAGCCAGCAGAATTTCCTCATGGATTAGATGTGCAGTTTGAGAGAAAGAAGAATCAAGATAGCTTTGAGATTTGGGAGAATCTCAATAAAAATCTCAATAAAAAGCCAGCAGAATTTCCTCATGGATTAGATGTGCAGTTTGAGAGAAAGAAGAATCAAGATAGCTTTGAGATTTGGGAGGGCCTAACCAACTAGGAAATGAAGTCACTGGGAACTTTAGGAAAGGCAAGTATAGGGCTGTGTTAAGTTGGCTCTACCTGTTAGACATCTAGGTGGAGATGTCAGGTAAGCTGTTGGAGCCAAGGGAGCAAATGAGGATGGAGAGGAGGAGAGGCCTCAGGACTGAGCCTTGGGCACAACAGCATAGGAGGTGAGAGAGAAAAGGAAGAACCGGCAAAGAAGACTATGAAGGAGCAGTCAGTGTGGCAAAAGGAGAGTGTGGAAGCTGGAGGAAGAAACGCATAGAAGAAGCAGTGATCAAGTGAGCTAAAGGCTGCTGATGGTATTACTGAGACTGCTGTGAATGTGGCCTTCATGCGAAGAGAGGAAGGGACTAAAAGAAAATGACGCATGTGCTCTGTTATTCCAAGTACCTTTTATACCTCTGGATGTATATGTTGTGTATTTGAACAAAGCTGAGTTACAACATGAATAGTAAATGATTTTACCGGTTCTTCTAAAATAATGCGTTATAACAATCTCATCATATTATTGGAATAAGTGGTCGGCTATTTAAGAACTTACACTGTCCTTTCTATATTAGTGTTATGTATATTGAGAAAATGGCTAAAATAACGTGTTATTTTGGGTTGTGAATTATTAAATTCAATATCTAAACCAAAATAGTTACATAATTACCTGATAGATCTGGTTTGCAAACTTATTTAATTTCATTAATTTTGGAAAAGAATGGACTTTTTAAGAAGTGAAGATGTAATCCATTCTTTACATACCAGATTTTTTTCTCCCATATAGTTGTATTTTTTATTACAATATGGGGCTCTAGATTTCAGCCCCAGCTCAGCTTAAAGAGGAATGCATGGTTTTAATTTAAAAAATTGAAGACTATAGGAAATTAACAATGAGAAGATTTATACTTAAGATTGGTTCTTTTGCATAGCTTTATTAGTATTGGAGCTGTGATTGTTTTAAAGAATTGTTGTTTTATTTCAGTAGCTTTAGAATTATCAGAATATGTTGTTTGCTGTGAAAATTTGGACAGTGAGTTTCATTTTGAACTTTTATTTTCAGCCATATCTTTTAAACCCTGCTGCTTTTGCATTAACAATTCCCTAAAGGGATGCTTTTTGGAGGAATGGAAGTGTTTACTGCTTAACCTTAGAAGAAGTGTATAGTTTGTTTCAAAGTGAGCAATTAGATTGTGTCACTGGGAAAGTTATCATGACTTATTCACAAAATTTGAATTTCAATTTAATATAATTTCAAATTCAGCATAAAATTTTAAAACTTTATTATTTTCCCACAAATACAAAAGAGAAAAATCATTGGAAATACCTTAGCATTATTTATGCATATTATGAATGACTTCAGCTTATAATGCCTTTAAACAATGCCACTTCATAGAAATTAAAACACCATTTAACATCAGTTAACTTAAGTCTAGATGTATTTTTTATATTAAAAATCTTAAGCAAATTTATATCCACTATCAATTTTCATTTTCTATTTATCTTTTGGACCTTTCTACTTAGATTTCTTGCATTTGGCTATGCTTGTAAATTGAAATCCCATAGCCATCACTGTCATTTTCATCACTAGTAAATAATAGTTATTTAGTGTTCTCATGCGTTTTCTATAGCTGTCCAAGTAACATCACAGTTATACAAACAAGCTGGGTATGATAGAATAAAAAGCAATTAAAATTTCTAGAAATTTTTCTTCAGGTATCTTCAGGCCATTGCAAACATGAAAATAACAAGGAGAAACTGGTGGCATGGAACGCGAAATCAGCTCCAGTACATAACAGCTCAGAAGAGAAGATATACACCTTCACATAGTCGTTATTCTTATATACACCCTTGACATTGAAATCCCAATACAATACTGTTATTGGAGGATGGGACCAATTCTCCTTTGTGATTTATCTAGTGAAATAGGTTTCCATTTTATGTTCCACAGAAAATCCCCTAACCCATTATATTAGTAAACCTATATAATAATAAGTTATACGACAATGATCTCTGGCTCTAAAGTCTCCAGAAGAAAGAAATTATAAATTATACAAGGTTGGACCTATATGAAATTGACACAATTGAATTGTTTGACATACCAAACCAAACCAACAAACACAATGTCATCTAGTGAACCTAATACTTGCTTTGTGAAGCAAGCATAGGGAATATTGGTACCAAGTCCCAGAAAGATTAAGTGACTTTTTCAAGATAATCTGGTTAACAAATAGCACAACTGGGACTTTAAAACCCAAGTTTTCTGACTCAGAGTTCAATGTACTTTCTACTATAATGTGCTGTGCTTCTGGGGAACAAATCAAAATAATCACAATAATTGTAGTGTTAAAATTTGATCTAAAATAAGGGAATTATATTTTTGGGGGGGGAATGACTGGCAATGTAGTCAGGTGATGAATCACTGGGAAATTTTAAAATGTGAAGAAAACTTACTTTGTCTTAATTATTTATATTCATGACCTGAGGTCTTTTTGTGTGTGTGTGTGTGTGTGTGTGTGTGTGTATTTCCACTTTTTAACTTTTTACAAATTTATTGTAGAAAATTCCCAAGTGTTTACAAAAGTTAAGGAAATAGTATAATGAACCCCATATATCCATCACTAGTTCAACAGTCAACAACTCATAGCTAGTCTTATTTAATCTGTATTTCCATGTACTTCTTTATCCTATTCTGGATTATTTTGAAGCCAATCCCAAACATCATGGTATTTCATCCATAAGTATTTCATTATGTATAACAGAAAGTTCCCAATCCATCTCTGAGACTGATTTGGGGAAATGAATATTATAATTGTTGAGAAGCAAACGATTAAAAGCCTTTAAGAAACTGAGCAAAACCTGTGCTAGGGCTGTTTAGAACTAAAAATTGCATCACATTAGCAAGAATTCAGTTACCAAATCTTCCCTTTCTGGCCTCTCAGAATCAGATACTAGCTGTAGGTATGCCAAGGCATGCATAAGGAAACTTGTTATTGAACACGTTGTTTAGAAAATGTGTGTGTACGGAAAATGAAATCTAACATATCATCCAACTCAAGTAGTGAAAGGCCCTCCTCTTTTTTTATTTTTTTATCACTTCATGTTGTGTTTGTGCAGGGATACATTTTTAAGAAATAGTTGTGTATAAACGAATTAGGATAATTTACTCAGTAACTTCTGAACATATAACCTACTGTTGCAATAGCATTCGTTGATTCTGAGTGTTTTTTGTTATTATTCTTTAAATTCTTTTGTTGTCTAATTGGAAAACTGGTAAAAAATACTATCATTTTCTAGATAAAGTTCTTGGCAAGTTTTCTCTCTTTCAAACCCCTTAGGACAGTCCACAGCTCCATGAAAACATGAGTCAAATACATTACAAATTTCCCAAGGAGAATCAACATCTTTTCCAGCTGTTTGGATAGTCTGTCTAACATCTGACCACAGCCCTGATCTCCCAGTATTGTTCTGGGCTTTTACACTTTGACTTTGATTTGTTCAATGTTATAATTTATAAACTGAGCCAATAGTTTGAGTCTTCACTTTTTTTCTTTGAGACTTTTAACTCTTATCACTTATTACTTATAACAATAATACTTTTTTTAAAAATACCAGCCACAGAAGATATTGTCTCCTTAGGCATTTCTCTTTGACAGTGCAAGAATTCCTTCTTAATGCTATCAACCTTTTCTCTCTCTCTCTTTTTTTCTTCGTAGGTATTTTTATATTATTTATAAAGTGAAATGTCTCCCAACTATAACATCAAAAAGAACTAAACTTGTTTTGATTGATTAGTTTCAGGTTTTCTATTTTAAATGTCTTTTGGCACTGGCCAGTATGTTTTAATTTAATCAGAAGGAATGCATTTGTGATCATTCCAATTAATCCCTTGTCTGTTTTGTCTGGCATCTGTGTGAAAATAGTTATAATAACTTTAAAGTTTGGCAAGCTGTACAGTAAACTGCCCAAGGTGGGATGGAAAACTTTCAGGGCCTGATTAACAAAAGTCAACTTGTCCTCCAGCCTATCTACACAAAATCATCTGTTGTGTGAAGCTGTCTCTATAACTGTTAATAGCGTTTGGTAAGTAGTTCAGTGCAAAAAGGTGAAACAGAGCAATTGTGTCATTAAGAATGGATTCTAGAGTTGAAGACCAAATATCAGCGAATGAATGTGGAGTATTCTCTCTCTCTCTCTCTCTCTCTCTCTCTCTCTCTCTCTCTCTCTCTCTCTTTCTCGTCTCTGTCTCTCTCTCTCTCTGCTGTAAAGTTTGAGGTGGGAAAATGGAAGAGAATAGCTATAAACAACGTGGAATTTTGCTCAAGTTATTGTTCAAAGCAAAAGTGATTTCATTCTCAAATGCATGCTAGAAGCTGAGTTGTATTGTGTAGATATTTTGTACCCTCCTGAAATTGGCACAACCAGGAGACCAACATACCACTGATAAAATAATATTAAAATAATCCAATAGCTCTTACAGTAAAAATTCATTGAATTATATTTAATAATTCTTTTATTTTCTATTTTTATTTTCTTTCACCTATCTTCTTTTTTTACTAGAAAATAGAAATTTATTTCAAATTTTTTCACAGTCACATTTGATATCATGTTGGGAGGAGTTTCCCTTCAAGCTTTGTCTATAGTCTGTGAGATCTTAAACTAGGCACATACATGGACATGCGCCACACATTGGACTTAAGATTAACTTAATTTAAGATTCTCCATTTTTTCCATTCTGCAACCACCTTGAAGATATGCCAAGAGATATACCAGGTTTGGGATGTTAATCCACATTTTCATTTAGATATGCTCGTGTAATATTAATAAATGCAAAATTCATCTTAATTTATGGTATTTTAAATGTCCTAACCCATGTTACCATCAAAACTTCTTGAATAAACATGAATGATTTTTACCAATAGTTTTAACCTTTTACATTTTTACTATTTAAACAAAGAAAAGTTACTATAACTTTCTTATTCCAGACTGTTGTAGGCACTTGAGGAAAATTGTCAACTCACACAATTCAGAGATCATATCTCATTGCATGTTTCATGGTGGGTTTTGTTGGGATTGTTACATTTAAAACAGAAATAACTTAAAAAAAATTAAGCATAGAAGAGATGACTAGAAATAGGAACAGACCTGCTCTTATCTGTTTCATAATTCTATCTGATTCACCAGAGTAGGTACTTAAATTAATTAATCTTTCTCTTTGTTCACGCTGCATTTTGCTCCTGGCAAAATGTGCTATAAAATCACTGTCGTCACATGTTTTTAATTTTTGAAAATCCATCTTTCTAAGATAGACACGGAAAGAAAAACTAACTGTACAGAACACCACATTAAGAGGAAAGTAGTTGAAGTTCTGCCATGAATAGTTACCAAAAAAAAAAGAAAAAAGTATGATACTATTTGGCCCTATCTCCCTAACTAGGGAATTCAAATTGCTGAATACCTAATAGTGCTTTTGCAAGTAGTTCAGTTTTTAAAAAATATGCTGTGGTGGACAAAGTATGCCTTTTATGTAAATATATAGTTACTGAAGACATTAGGACATATGTGAGTATTTTAATAAACATAAAATGTACTCGGTAACAAAAAATGAAGCATGTTTAAATGCTCTGTAGTAAGTGTAAACCCCTCTGAAAACTGCACAATCTTTCAGGCCACTAGGACATTAGGATGCTGTTAGTTGAGTAGAACATAGTGGCATACAGTACTTATTAGTTTCTGGCTACTCTCTTACCACAATTGAAATTACATCTAATTTATCAAGACAATATGTATTTGATTTAGCTGTGAAATTACACTGTTCAGTGTTAAGGTGTCTTAATAAACCCAGTTTCAATGAAGATGTTTCTGTCTTTTAGGGATTATTTGGTGTGTTTTTTTTGCCTTTGTCCTCCCCCAAAGGTTCAAATTTAGCTTGATATTTTAAATTTCTGTGTTTTCATATGTCAAGTCTTAGATAATTATAAAACACAAGAAAAATTAAGAGCAAAAGATCAGATATGTCAGGTTTTGCTGTGGTTTTGTTGAAAGTTATTGAGTGATTATTTGAAAGCTGTATTAATTTATTCAGACAACCAGTTTCATGGAGTATCAGTTTATATCATGCTGCGTATAATTTCACTTCCACATGCTTAACTTTTTCTTATATTAAAGAGACAAAAACCCTAACCTCAACTTAATGTCCCCAAGTAGCCACTCACATCTCATTTCTCTGGCTACAGCTGGGATTTTCCTTATCCCTCCACCCCTATTCCAATCACAGTAACTGCTTTTTACAGGATCACTTCTTTGGTATCAAATACAATGGACACTTGCTAGTCCCTTTTTCCTTCTTTTAACCTTTTTTACCTTTTTCATCATTGCTCAGTCTCCACTTCTCTATTTTCTTTCTTCATACCTCCTTGGCACCCTGTTCTATTGTTGGTTACTTGCTGTGGGCCTACTCTGTGGATTGCTCTTCCTCTACTGCTTCTTACATGTTGATGGTCCCCAGGATCCTATACCCTAGCTCCTTATTGCTGAAAAAGCCTCTCAACGTGACCACGTGTCCTCACCTGGTTTCAGCTACCACTCACATGCACACGATTCCCGGCTCTGTCTACTGAATGGCAGATCTGTGTATCCAGGCTCTACTAGACATCTCACAAGTCTCTCAAAATTAGATGTACAAAACTAAATCGAGTTTTACCTATTGTGGTTCTACCTGCTCCTTTTATTTTCCCAGATTTAATGAATAGTACCACCATCCCACCAACCCAAATTCTGTTTTATTCCTGATCACTCTGTATCTAGCTACTAAAGTTTATCAAGTCTACCATAGCCTTAAGATCCTCAAACCAACCACTTTTCTCTCCATCTTCATTGCTGAAATCTCCCATCTGCTTTTAACTCCTCTCATTTGGTTTGACATTATCATTTAATACTTTTACATATCTTTATTGCCATTTTAGTGAAATTTTAGAGACAAAAATAACTTGTTTGATGAATTCATTGTGTGTACACAGAAGTCTGAGCCAGCTTTAAAGTATTAATGTTTTTGAAAAAGTAAGAAAATACAAATAAAAAAAGTTTTTAAACTAAAATAAGTCTGAAATTATACTGAAGACTGATTATTAATAACTAATATTAATCTATAATATTGCAGACTTTTGCATTCAAATATGATTTTTAAAAGGGTTCATAATATATGAACTGATTTTTATTCCAATACAGCATATACAAATTGGTAATTATAGATCTGCAATATCATTTTTCATGACATTATATGCTTGCAGCACAGTTTATTAAACTAGTGCCCTATTGGTGAAGGTATTGGATCTTTCCAGTTTTTCATTATTATAAAGAAAGCCTCATTTGTATATCTTTTGTACTTGTCCATCTATTTTCTGAGGACAGATTCCTACATGTGAAATTTGTCAGTTTGAAGGAATGCGTTGTTTCAGGATTTTTAAAATAGATTGCCAAATAGCTATCCAGAGGGTTAATACCAGTTTATACACTGTCTCTAGCAGAGTATGAGTTTGTCTATGTTCCCCACACCCACAATAATACTCATTCTTTTATATTTTTATTCAATTGGATAGAAGGAAAAAATGGCATCTCAGTCCATTTACTCTAATTTTAAACAAGTCTCTAAAATGTTTGGTTATCTGGTTGCCAAGCCCACAATAGATCAGAAGCAGGAAATTGGAAGAAGAAAGATGAGTTGCTATAGTCAGGTCTGTTGGCAGCAGTGTGAAGTAATAGCAGACAGACCAACAGTGAGGAAGGATACATGAAAACCAAAAAACAGAAATAGAACACCAAAATGCACAGTGCATGGCCCATTTAATTCAAGGCCTAACAGCCCAATTCCCTTCTGTGGTCTCTAAGGTTTTTACTACCTTTCAACACAATGTCCCCCATCTCAGCATTTTGAAATCCTACAAAGACAGCAAAACCTTGGCTCATAAAAGTAGTAATTAATTAAATGTCAACTGTTGTCAATCAGTTACAGATTGCTGAAATAATATTCTTTATTTAACCTCTTACAAAAATAAAGCCTTTAAAAACACTTACAAGTTGCAAAACTTCGACTTTTTCCTTACCTATTTCCACCAAAATACCATCAGTAAGTTTTGTCCTTTTAACCATTATTTCAATTGCTAAATCACAAAAGGATATGCTAATAATATACAAACAAGAAATATTAATATATTCTAAGAAATCTTCTAGGCTTGGAGGAAAGAATTCTTCTGGCAGATATGATACCTATCATTCAATTTTAAGGAACTACTATGTGAAAATCTACTTCTTTGAATCTCTCCAGCATCAAGAATAGGGCACATGGGTAGAAGTTAAAGGAAGTTTCTAAAAGTAGGACTTTCCGGCAAGGATTTTCTTAAGAAATATTTTGTAAACTGATAAGCCTCAAAGGCATATTAGTGATCAATAAATAACAACTCTCATGTTTTACAGATAAGAAGATCAAAGTCCAGAATGGGATAAGTGGCTTACCTTGAGCAACAAGGTGGGGATATTACCACAGCTATCCCAACATTTATGTCATTCAGTGTTTTTTTATTATAACATGGTACCATCACAGCAGGTTCTATGTTAATAGAGTGTGTAAGGTCAGATTGAATGTCTAATCATCAAGGATGTTGTAGAAAAGATGTATAGCTTAGGAGGAAATAAGATTAGAGTAATATGAAAGACTCTACTAGCTCAATAATCCTATCAATTTTGTTTTAAATAAGTGTTTAAAACCAGTATAGAAATACTTTTAGGTATTTTTCTCAAGGGAGAAATACTAAATGTTTTTAAAATTTCAAAACAAAGAAGTAAAATGACTTTACAGTGGATTATTACACTAATTGGTTTTTAGTGGAGACCTTCCTGTGAAGGGAATATTCTATAAAAGGGATCAAAGTGAGTTTCAACTCCTGTCCATGAAGAGGGAGGAGTGGGCACGACCAGGCTTGTGGCAGTCTTCTACAGTTTGCTTCGGCTGTAATAGGTGGCCCATGTAGTTACCATCTCTTATCTGCAATCTGAAATTACATGATCAAATCTAGGGAATCTTAGTAGTTTGAGCTTGAAAAAGAAGGCAAATTTATTACTGAGAAGAACTAGCCATCTATTTCCATGATTCTCATGGCAATCAGTTATTAAGGAAGTAAAATATTCAAGTTACGTTTTAGAGTCAATTTTATGTTCTTGAATTTTCATTTTGCATGAATTTCTTTTCCATGAAATTTATAAAATTGTGTGAAGAAATAAAGATAAACCTTGCCTCTTGTGTCAGAAGAGTTTCTGTGTTGGCTCCTATGGGGAAACACTGTTTTTCACCCAAAGCAAACTAACTTCAATTCTTCAGTTCTAGAATAAGGGTTTCAAGATGTATTTTTACCATGCCAAAGTCTGCAAAAGTCTTGGAAAATCAAAACCACAATGTGGAAATCTGACAAGTTTGCAACTGTGATCTGCCTCTTTGGAGATAACATGTTCATTGTTCACTTGAGGTAGAGGATAAATGTGCTAAAATTAGGTAGTAAATTTCTACTTTCAAATTCTTCCCATCCTTTATTACCTTTTTTGTCTATAACCTAGGAAATATTCCTTTCTGCTTTTTTCAAACCTATTCTTAATATTGGGGTAATAGTGCCTGTAGATAAATAGCAGTCCATATGCATGTAGTACTTTCTAAGCATTAGACACTAGACTAAATGTTTTATTTTTATTACCTCATTTAAAACAAAGAGAATTAAATGATTTGTCTGGTCTCACAAGTTAGAAAGAAAGAAGCTGAGACATAGCTTTACAGGCCTCACTTTAAAGAAAACAAAACTTGTTTTGATAAATTCTCTTTAACCCCACTACCTGTTGCTATCTCCTTTCTTATTTTCCATAGGACAATTAACTTTATACTTTTAAAATTCATTCTAAAACTTTCATATATCCTTTAATCCAATTTAAATGAGCCAAAGTAAAAGAATGAAATCTTTTCACATCACTTAAGTTGAACACTCCTTTGAATTATTTCTCATTACTTTTGATGAAAATAGAATATACATTTAATATATATCTCTGATTGACCCTTGCATGGAGACAATGAACAAATGTTTTGGTTTTGAGATTTTCATAAGCTGATTCAGATAGATTTCAAAATGAAACTTACTGTTCAAAAGCTGACACACACAACACACTCCTGTATGTTTCCAATTATAGATACTGGGCTGTCTTCCAACTCCCAGGATCATTCTTATAGAAGGTTCTATAGCAATGAGTATGAATTGTTTTCTCAGTAAACGAATGTTGTTTGGTAACATGGAGTTCCAGGTATATGTGTTGTAGTTAATGGTAATGATGTAAATGACAATGACCCAAAGACAAAATACATGGAAGAAAGCATACGTATAGTTTATGTTTACATCCTATCTTTTAATTTTATGTACCTTTTAGTAAAAGTATTATGGATATTATGATCTCCAACTGTTTGCTAGAGTATAAATTGTGTTAGCATTTTACAGGGCAATTTGGTAATACCTGTCCAAATTTCGAATGCATATTCCCTTTGACCCTATATTCTTACTACCAGTAGTTTTCCCTAAAGATACAGTTATAAAAGTACGCCCAAGCGATATGTATAGAGATGTTCACTGAAGTATTGATGATAATAGTAACAAACTGGGAACAACGTAAATGTCTGTCAGGGAACTGGTTAAATTAATTATTATATATTACTTCTGTACAATAGAATACTTTACAATCCCTTAAAAAATATGTGTTGCTATGGAAAGACCTTTAGAATAAAATAGTCAAAACAGCAAGTTGCAGAAGTCTGAACAATGAGTTGTTTTATGTATGTTTTTATACACATTAAATTAATATACAACAACACAGGTTCCTAAAATATAAAATATTTTTTTCTTGAAGGACACACAGAAATATAATACATACAATTAAGAGTAATTAATTTGCATAGTGGGACTGGGATGGTAGATAATCACGAGGCTCTTACCTCTCACGAGGTTTTATACTTTTTATACTGTTAGAATTTTCTAAACCAGTTCATGTATTTCTCCCCATTTTTAAAAAAAGTATGGCGTTTAGATGATGGAATTAAACATAATTTTTTCTTTTTTAAGTTTTTATGCATCATGAACAACTAGTACATGCTATTTTAAAATATAAAACCAATGGAATCACAAGAATGGCAAAACAAATACCACATGTACTCACCATTAAATTAGTATTAATAAATCAACATTAATGTGCACATATGGAAAGTAACATTCATAGGGTGTTGGGCAGGTGGGAGGCAGGTAGAGGGGAGGGATAAATTCACATCTAACGGATGCGGTGTGTGCTGTCTGGGGGATGGGCACACTTGTAGCTCTGGCTCTGGTGGTACAAAGGCCATTTATGTAACTAAAGCATTTGTACCCCTATAATACTCTGAATTAAGAAGT
This sequence comes from Microcebus murinus, assembly GCF_040939455.1. Lineage (NCBI taxonomy): Eukaryota > Metazoa > Chordata > Mammalia > Primates > Cheirogaleidae > Microcebus > Microcebus murinus. The sequence continues at coordinate 37,909,967 of NC_134114.1, read as the reverse complement.
AAAATAAAATAAAACCAATGGAAATGATTTTTGGCTGTTTTTAGAATCATGTTCTTGATCCTTGTAGATATAATGATTTCTAAAATGTATGAGTCTATTTATTAATGTTTCTTCTAGTCCAAACAGCAATTGAAAAAAATTTCAAGCATACCCATAACATTGTTTTATATAGAAGCAATTTTTCTATTTCCTGTTTGTACTCGGTATACCCAGTTATTGACCAGATGTAGATAGAGGAAGAGTAATGAACATATGCTTAGAGCCTTAACATTTGGACCATGTGATACAAGGACAAGCTATGTGCAAGGGGCTCCTACCAAGAATAAGCCTCTTCTATTTCTTGCAATTATATGTGCTTTGGGAAGGTTAAAAAGACAGATAGCCTTAGGATCCCACCCACAGTGTTCCAGAAATCTGACCTGACATCTTTTATTATTTGAGTATAAAAGACACAGAGGATTGAACGTAGTAGAATATTCTCTGAGCTGGGAGTTTGGAAACTGGGGTCAAGCTCTATCTCTGCCAATAGCCTTGTGACAGACCTTGGATGAGTCACTTAACCCTCACTTCGTGTAGAGGTAGAGTGGCCCACTTATCTTGACAAGAAAATAGGTCAGACATACTGATATTTATGATAAAGGTACAGCATTGCAACTTGGCACCTAGCATACAAAGCATCTTGCTCTCTCTGCTCAACAATACAAAATAGACACAAGAGAGGTCAGCCTTGAACTGAACGCTCCTGTTGAAACAGACAGGGAGGACAAGCTATCTCTACTTCATTAGCTAGTCTCAATTCTACCCTTAGATTAAGTTAGAGCTCAAGAAATCTTTGTGCCCCAGCATCACTGGTTTGGACTGTAAGATTCTTTCACCGAAGTACATTTACTTTTGTATTGACCTGAGCTGTCATCAAGGGTCACAATAAGAAAATCATCATTAAAGATACATTATTTCTTTATGTTTTTCAGTGTTCTTGTTTTTAAATGTCCAAATGGTAAATTCCTTTTAGAATATGCACCAAGAAAATGTTTATCACTTCTACCAGCTAGATTTGCTTCAGCTTGTGAGATAATCAGAAGATGGTGTATATGTTGTACATACTCATTTGCCTTGTCTGAACCAATTTCCACATCTTTAAGTTGGAGAAAAAATATCCTTTTTAATCTCCTTTGACTTTCAAACTTATATCTTCACTTCAAGCTGTTTTACTTAAACCATAGACTCATATATCCATTTGTGGGCTCAACATCTCCATTAATTCATTCTTTCAACAAATATTTACCAAGCATTTACTATGTGTCAGATACTGCCCTAGGCATGGGAGATACACCAGTGATTAGGACAAGCCAAATCCCTGTCCTCTTGGAACTTCCAATGCAATAAAGGAAAAAAATTATAAACAAGATAACAAAGTAAAATGTGTTCTGGATTTAATGGTGATAAGTGCTAAGTGGAAGTTGAGGGGAATGAGGGGAAAGGAAAGGGAATTGACAGAGGAGTGGGGGTTAGGGAGGAAGAATAATGCAATTTTAGATGAAGATGAGCATAGAAGGCCTCACTGAGAAAGCAACAAATGAGTAAATGACAGAGTGCAAGCCAACGTAGAAAGTTTTTGGTGGTAGGAATAACAAGTGTAAAGGCCTCAAGACAGGACCACACCTCCAGGGCTAGCTCCAGAAGAGAGGCAGAGGATTTTACCCTAGCAAGAACAGGCCTCCAAAATACACTCTTGTACATTTACTCTATCATATCTTGTACGTAAAAGTTATTAGAACCTGAAACTAAGGCTCTTCATTTCTTGATGTATGTATGTATTGATCATTTCTTCCACCAAAATGTGACCTCCATGAAGGCAGGGAGTCCATGTTTGTTTTAGTCTCTGATGTGTCCCCACTGCCTGGCACATAGTTAGGAAGTGTCCTTGGAGGATTTGTACTCCCCTTTCTCCCCTATAAAGTTTCATAGGTATTACCGTGACAGTCATTTGGCTTAAGTATGTATCTTGTGTTATTAATATTATAAGTTTACTAGCCAATTCTTTTATTTGAAAATAAAACTTTTAAAAACTTAAAATTGAGTCTAATGATTTTTACCATACTTTATATTTACTGAGAAAGGTTTTGTCTCAATAATATGATCGATCTTGGGGAATGTTCCATGTGTACTTGAGAAGAAGGTGTATTCTTTAATTGGCTGCAGTGTTCTATGTATGTCTGTTAGATCTAACTGGTTTATAGTGTTATTCAAGTTCTCTGTGTCCTTATTGGTTTTCTATCTAGATTGTTCTTTCCATTTTTGAAAGGGGGATGTTGAAGTCTTTGGCTGTTACTGTAGCACTATTTCTCCCTTCAGTTATGTCCATCCCTGATTTTTGGTGCATATATATTTATAATTTTTGTATCTTCTTGATGAATTGACCATTTTATCAGTACATAATGTCTTTTTTTGTCTCTCATAAAACTTTTTGCCTTAAAGTCTGTTTTGGCTTTTATTAGTATAACCACCCAACTGTCTTTTGGTTACTATTTGCATACAATATCTTTTTTTATCCTCTTAGTTTAAGGTTAAACTAAACCAATATCTTTGGATCTAATGTGAGTTTCTTATAAACAGCATATAATTGCATCCTGTTTTTATTTTAATCTATTCTGCCGATCTCTGCTTTATGTTGAAGAGTTTGAGCCATTTACATTTAAAGTAATTACTTACAGGAAGGACTTTAGCCTTTTTGCTGTTTGTTTCTATGTCTTATATCTTTTTTGTTCCTCATTTTCTCCTGTACTGCCTTCTTTTGTGTTCAGTTAATTTTTTTAGTGTAATGGCTATTTTGATTCTCTTATTTTCTTTTGTTTATATTTTCTAGATATATTCTTAGTGGTTATCATTGGGATTACAGTTAATGTCCTAAATTTATAACAACCTACTTGGACATGACATCTACTTAATAGCATATAAAACTCTGCTCCTATACAACTATGTTCCCCACTTTATGTTGTTGTTCTCATAAATTACATTTATACATTGTGTGCCCATTGACATAGATTTAAGATTATTGCTCTATGCATCTGCCTTTTGAATCACATATGCAATAAAAAGAATAATTTCAAACCTAAAAGAAAATGATCCTGGCCTTTATATTTACCTATGTGGTTACTTTTAATGGTATTCTTTCTTTGTCATAGCTTTACATTACTATCTAATGTTCTTTCATTTCAGCATAAAGAACTCAGCTTTGTGGTAGAGCAGATCTATTAGCAACAAACCTAAACATTTGTTTTGCTTGGGATGTCTTAATTTCTTCTTCATTTTTGAAGGATAGTTTTGCTAGATATAAAATTCTTGATTGACTTTTTTTTCTTTCAGCACTTTAAAAATGTCCTGCTCCTTTTTTGTCTACATAGTTTCTGATGAGAAATCTTCTGTTAATCTTATTGAGGATCTCTCAATATGATCTCATATTGTATGTGATGAGTTGCTTCTCTCTTGCTGCTTTCAAAACTCTTCATTTCAAAATTCTTTGGCTTCCAATAATTTTATTATGTGCCTTATTGCTGATCTCTTTGTATTTGTCATCCTTGGAGTTTGTTGAGCTTCTTGATTGTATAGATTCATATCTTTTATTACATTTGGATAGTTTTTCGCCATTACTTCTTCAAATATTATTTCCTTTCCTTTCCCTTCTCTTCTGGGATTCTCATTGTGTGTATATTGGTGCACTTGTATGGTCTTTTAGGCTTATAAACTTTCCTTTATTCTTTTTTCTTTCTGCCCCTCAAGAGTGGATAATTTCAATTGACCCCTCTTCTTTTTCTTTTTGTAAATTTTTTACGTTTTAGAAACAGAGCCTCACTATGTTGCCCAGGCTGAAGCACAGTGGGATTATTTACAGGCATGCTCATAACACACTGTGATCTTAAATTCTTGGCCATAAGCAATCCTCCTGCCTTTACCTCCCAAGTAGGTGGGACTATAGGTGTGTGCCCCGTGCCCAGCTTTTATCTATCTTTATGTTCACCAGTTCTTTTTTCTGCTTATTCAAATCTACTATTGAAACCCTCTAGTGAGGTTTTTCTTTTTTAAATCATCTATAGAATTTCTATTTGGTTCATTTTTATAATTTCTCTTTATTGATATTCTCTATTCACACATCATTCTCCTAGTGTCCTTTAATGTTTTGTCCATGGTTTCCTTTAGTATGGTAAGCATGTTTAAGACAGCTGATTTAACGTCTTTGTCTAGTAAGTCCATTGCCTGTGATCCTCAGAGAAAGTTTCTGTTAATTTCTTCTGTGAATGGACCATAATTTCTTTTTCTTTGCATGCTTTATCATTTTTTATTGAAAATTGGACATTTTGAATATTATGGCAACACTGAAAATCAGTCTTTCCTCTCCTCAGGGTTTGTTTTTGTTGTTTGCCATAGGCTGTAGCTGTTTTATTGACTTTTATATTTTATAAACCATTATCATAAGGTCTTTATTATTTGTCATATGTGTTCTCTCAAACCCTCTTCCCTAACCTCCTATTCAGCCAGTGTTTTGAAAGAGATTTCCTTGAATGCCAGGAGCCAAAAGCAAAAGAGAGAAAGGGTGAATGGAGGGGAAGAAAACCTCTCAGGTTATTTCTGAACATACATCCTGCTGTGGATATGTGCATGACTTTCTAATTCCCCTGTATATATACAGACACTTTTGAGTGCCCTAATTTCTCAAAAAAAAATACAAACTCTCCCTGCAGTTTTTTATTCCAGGTTTTTGGCACTCATATGCCTTTTGCCCCATGTAAGTGCAGGTGGTTTGTTTGCCTTATAAGGGGTTCCACTCTGAGTGCTTCCTGAGTTTCCTGAAACAAAGATAAGCACCTTGCCTCAGTCTTGCAGATAGCCTCCAGGCAGGTTTACAGATACAACTCTTTACAAATAAGGTCTGCTATGCTTTTTCAGCACGAGGGGCCAGTTCTCAAACAGGAAATATAGGCTGCCATCTTCAAGACCACTGCTGAGCCAGGGAGAGTGGTTGAGCCAGAACATATAACGTGCTACGGTACTTTCCTATCATTTTTTAATTGCCTTTCTCTTGATTTAGCATTTGCTTGGTTGTTATAAACCTTTGTCTGTTTTCCAGAATTCTGAGAAAGTTGATTCTCATAGTTTTTGTTTGGATTTTCAGTGTTTCTTTGGGGGACAGGGTGGTTGGAGGTACCTATCTGCCATTTTTGCTGATATCACTTTCCTGCTCTACTTTAAAATATAAAGTTTTAGAGGTGTGTTTTATTTATCAAAACATTCTTTCTTAAACTGTAGAATGCTTCCGGTTCTAGAATTTTTATTAATAATTGCAGTTGTAATCCTAATATAATGTTGTAACCTCATAAGGGATGCTTTGCAAAGTATTTATGTATTTATGAGACTCTGTAAAGAGGAAATGAATGGTAAATCTCACTATATTAGCTTGGCAAAAATGATTAAATCAAAAAAGTCATTCTTTTTCAAAAGTAACCTAATTATTGTTGAAGGAAGGAAATCATTGGAATATCAAGATTAAATGGAAGGATATAGACTTTTCTTCAGCATTGCTGTCCCTCTCTGTCCTATAATCCTTAGCTGAAGGGGCAGGATCTTTAAGGTCTTCATTCAGGATGATCTGTGGGTCTGGCCCAGTGTGGCACGAGACATGCTCAATAAATATTTGTGAGGCGAACTTCTACTTAACTAGGACATTGTTTTTATATTAATCAAAAGCAGGAGATGTGCATTTGAATGCTAGAGGAGTACAGAGACTTTCGCCCAAAGAACTATTTCTTAGGCATATTCCAGAAAACAGTGATGAAATATGGCACCTGTATTACCCCAGAGCAGGTGCAATGTGGAAACAGCGACTGAAGTGGCGGTCAGAAATTAGACTGATGCTCTTTCTGTAAAATAGTTTGCACTTTATAATGTTTTGAAAAAAGAAATGTATTCTTTCCTATGCAAGGAAGCAATGTGGTCCTAGTAAGCAGTGTATTGGGGTTAAACTTTGGATAATAATGCCTAATTTTTCTGACTGTTTTGAGTATTAAATGAGGCCACATATGTAAAACACTTGACCTGGAGGCCTAGCACAGTGGAGACTCTCAATAATGTAACCTCTTTACATAGATTCTTAAAATGGAATATGAGTTTCTATACACTTTTCAGGCTAGCAAGCATTTGGTGTCATAGGAAAGCTGTTCTGGGCAGACGTAAAATGGTTGGGAAGTGGGGGAGGCAGGGACATGATGTGTAAAGAGTGGACAGGTGATCCCATGAAAAATTATGCTGTAGAACATGAAAATATTATTAGAAAGTGTTTATCTTATTCTTCTTCTTGTATCATATTAATTAATTAGCTTAATCACCTCCAAAATAACGAGAAATTGGCATACAAGTTCTATACCTTGGCATAGCGCTTGGATCCCATGAGAGAGGCATGTATTACAGAGGAAGGATGGAGAGGATGCAGGTAGCAACCTTACTGAAGTAACTGGGACTTCCTTGCCTGTATTTCACACCATCATCCTTTAAATGTGTTATCTAGACAAAAGGACCTCAGCACTGGTTACCCGAACATAAGGATGATTCTACCACTTGGAAGAATGAAAGAAAGCTCCCTTGTCTTTTGGGATTAAAAAAAAAAAGTTGAGGATGAGAAATATTTTATATAGAACAGACAAGTCCTTGATCTACTACATATTCAGCTACAGATCTGAAGATAAATAATCTTAGATTTTGAAAGTGGAATGCTATTCTTATACCATATGTTTACTGTGCATGTGCAAAAGATGAACAAAAATCCAGTACCATCTCACAACTTAAGTCTTAACTCTGAGATGAAAAACCCATTATTTTCCAGGGATCATAGATAATACACTAAAGCATAAGGCTCCAACATAATAACTGCTGCTTATGGTTTTTGAATGCACAAATAGGCATATTATGATGGTTTGGAGTAGTTTTGATATGTATATATTATGATTATCTCATTAAGTGATGAAAATGTAAAATATATGGAACAATAGCATTGCTCTCCCATATCCTTGGCTAATGCCTCCTCTTCCTTCAGATGTCAGCATGAAAAAAAGTAATTCCCACTGCTGCTGCTTGTATCCACCCTCACCTCCCTTGTCACCCCCACCCTGTCCATACTAGAAAGATCCTCCTGCTTCACACTCATGGCACCTTGACCATCAATAGCACTGATCACGACTATAATTAGTTAAATTTTGTGTAATAAATTATACGATGAGGTTTATCTCAATATATTCTCTGCTCCAAGAAGTAGTGATATTAGGAAAGGGTGTTAAAGTATACAGATAACTCAATCTATTTTGCTGTATAGAAAGTTCATTTAATTACAGAAAATTGGTCAGTACCCATAATACATATTAAGATTCTCTGAGCTCCCTACTCAATGACAACAACCCCTTATATTTGCATAGTATTTTATAGTTCCCAAGGTACTTGCATTATCTTCCTTAATTCCTCTGGGGTAGATCAAATCTTATTTAATTTACAGATAAGAGGCTTAGAGAGGTTAAATAATTTCCATAGGATCGTGGAGCCTAGTAATTGGCAAAATGAGGCCTTCAATCGAGTCCTAGTTTTCTTTCTATCCCACAGCTGCAGCGCTCAGTAATAGTCTAGTTCAGCATACATATAAATATTTATAAACATTATGTCATTGTTCTGAATGAATGTATCTTAACTATTTTGACTGTTTTATGACAGTGGAGCTGTGTAGGCAAGTGGACGTTTGCAGAAGTTTAATCTACAGCAGTTTTATATTCCTCCAGCTTTGAAATTTTCATCCTTTGCTAGCAACAACATTCTTCTTGAACAACAAATAAAGAAAACATTTTCCCATTTATCATCTAATTAAGCACATTTAGGGATTATTTGCTCTTCTCACATACTTACACACACCTTAAATTCCTTTTTGTAGACTTTCCTTTCTACTGACACTGTGAAATCCTTGTGCTGTTTCTTATTTGGATGTTTTATCATCTGACATCTGATAATAAAAAATTAATTGGCACAATAATGGAGTTTCATCTTTTTAAAGTTTAAAAACATTTAAAAATTATTTCATTTCTTAAACAAAAAAATGCAATAGAATTAAATAAGCATTTCTCTAGAGAATAAAGATTGAAATTTAAAAGTAAATCACTACTTTGAGCCAATAAAAAAAGTTTCATGGAGATGATTTTTTGCACATTCGTTTTTTTAAATGCAACACTAAAACCAGGGAGTATCATATAAAACAGGCCCAAAGCACGTTTTGTACCTAAACTAAAAATTCTTTTGTGGCCTTTAACATATCAAGGGACTTTGCTATTATAAAGCCAGCATAAGATGAAATCTTTTCAACCTTTTAAAAATTTAAACATAGGAAACTGTTTTTGTCTGTGCAAGGACTCAGGTTCTTTCACTCTCTTCTTTCACACACAATTTCCAAAATCACAGCACAGATTGTCCAAAAAACATTTGTACTAATAGTTTTATTTACGAAGTTTGAGTTATTCCCAAAAGCACAAAATGTAAAAGAAATATTTTTTTTCTTTTATCCAAAGCATAAGAGAATAGTAAAATATTATATAATGTGGCAGTGGGTGAGGGAGAAACAATGGCTATAATTTTAAAGTATATCACTCAAAGGAAAAAGATCCACAGAAAAACATTAATTTACCCAGTTTATGTTTGTGTGTTTATAAATTATATACTGAAAGTTTTAGGGATCATCATATCAAAAGTATATAGAGGAGGAGTAAGGTTTTCCAAAAAGTTCTAGGAAGGTATTCTTGTGTTATCTAGGTCATGGTCTGCAGACTGGTGCCAGTCCACAAAATGTCTGTTCCTATATGCAAGTAGATAAATACAGAAATTGAGAGTAAGCATTTAGGAAATTTATAGCAACTTGACATCACTGCAATATCCAAATGCATGATTTTGTATTCTGCAAAAGCATAGCTAAGAACTGTGATGGATTAGAAAACAAATACAAAACAAACCAGGTTCTTCGGCACAGATAGTATTTGAAGCTCTGATCTAGCTCACAGTCCTCCGATTTTTTTCTATAAATGGTTAGATTATAAACATGGTAGGCTTTGCAGGCCATATTCAAAGTCCCAACTACTCAACTCTGCTGTATCCAAAAGTCATAGGTAATATGTATGAGTGTGGTTGTGTTCCAATGAAATTTTAATTTTGGACATTGAAATTTGGATTTCATCTAATTTTTACATGTCATACAATATTATTTTGATTTTTTTACTCCCAACCATTTAAAGATGTGAAAACCATTCTTGGCTCCTGCAGGCCATACAAAAACAGGCAGTGAGCCAAATTTGGCCCTCAGGCTGAGTTTGCTAGATGAGTCCAGCCATCGTCAAGAACAGATGCTGCTATTTCCTAGTCTCAGTGTTCCCCTCTGTCTCTGGGAATTTAATTGCCACTTATTTTCACTCTGCAGTTTTGGTTATTATTCAAGAATACCTTAGAGTACTCATAATGCTTAGAACATCATGTTTAATAAAGACCAGAAGGAAATGTTCCAAGTATATCCCTGTGGGAATAAATTTTAGGATTCACTGTGACCTACCAGCTTATATGAACTTTGCTTTAAAAAAAACAAACAAACAAAAAAAAAACTATTGAGATTGAGATGGAAGATCTCTTTATCGTAAATGTAATAGTGGACCATTTTAATTTGTAGCCTGGAATGAGCAATGATAGAGCATGAGTTGAAATCCTGCTTCATGCTTACCCCAAAATGGGGAGGTAATCTGTTTTGGTGGTAATCAAATGGCAAAGAGCTGGGAGTAGATTGTCTGAGCTAAGCCACCAAAATAGAAAATTGCTCCGATCCCCTTCTCTCTTCTCAGGCCCTTCTTCTCTCATACTGTTAACAGAAACCGAGACCCCAGCTGCTACCACAGCTGACCAGCTGTCATGAGACCATCATCTCTCTGTTCTTAGAAATCTCCAGTGGAGCAGAGTGCACTAACATACACCTATAGTCCCAGCTACTCAAGAGGCTGAGGTAGGATGATCACTTGAACCCAGGAGTTTGAGTCCAGCCTGTCTCTTAAAAAAGAACAACATAGACCCTGTCTCTTTAAAAAAGAAAAAGCAGGCCAGGCGAGGTGGCTCACACCTGTAATCCTAGCACTTTGGGAGGCCGAGGCAGGCGATCACTCGAGGTCAGGAGTTTGAAACCAGCTTGAGCGAGACCCCATCTCTACCAAAAATAGAAAGAAATTAATGTCCAGCTAAAAATATATATACAAAAAATTAGCCGGGCATGGTGGCACGTGTCTGTAGTCCCAGCTACTCGGGAGCCTGAGGCAGTAGGATCGCTTGAGCCCAGGAGATTGAGGTTGCTGTGAGCTAGGCTGACGCCACAGCACTCACTCTAGCCTGGGCAACAAAGTAAGACTCTGCCTCAAAAAAAAAAAGAGAGAAATCTCCATTTGGCTTAGTAGAACTGGTTCCTCACTATCTTGAGCATTGCATCCTTTCAAACAACTTGAGTACTACATACTTTTATTATTTGGTTGATCTTTCACATAATCATCTAATTATAACATTCACATTTATGGTTTTATTTTTCACATTAATGCAGTACCTTTTCTCTGCCTCCCTTAACATTTGCCAACAAATATCTGCACATGAACTAAGCAAGCCACTCTGTTAGCACATTGACCTTGAGCAAAGGCACTTACCTTCTTTGCTATTCATTTAGTCCTAACTTACATTTTTGACTTGGAGTGGTTTTTTTTTCCCCCTACTCTTCACATATGCAGCAGTCTTCTGGAAAGAGAATTACTTGTAATATTTCTAACTTGGGGAAATCTTTCATCAGGTTGATAAAGTTCAGTGTTTTGAGCTAATATGATAGAATCCCTTGTCAGGTTATATGTTCTCTTTTTGTTCTATTTCAAAATATAAGACATTAACTTTTGTACACATGCCATAGCATTTTTGGACTAAGTCAAGCCCTCCCAAAAAAGTGAGAACTATGAAACAAACCAGTGTTCAGGGAGACACATCCTTGGAATATGAGCAAGCCCATTAATGCTACATTTTGAGTAAAGTGTGTTTGATCATATGGGTGCTGTCTTCCATTTCATCATTTCAAGTGAAGAACAAACTACACCTAGTATTTGAGAATGGACTGCAAAAGTTGCTCCTTTGATTATGCTATAAATCCATATAAAGATCCATTTTCAAACACAGCAACTTTTTAAATAGGCAACTTTCTATTTTTCATTTGAAAATAGAAGTCAGATTGTTATAAGTGCTTTCTTCATTATTCATATTTAATTACACAATGGATTATTCTTTATTATGGTAGTGTATTCATGAACAAAATCCCCTGTCCTATGGAATGCTGGATATTTAGCTGAGTACTGGTTACATAGCTAGTCTGTAAACAACATGAAGTAAAGGGCACTAACTTCGACTGGAAGTTTAGAGTCCTCTAAAATTGTTATATCCAGTGGGAATTTTTAAATTGTTGTCTTTCAGGTCTTGAGGATTATTTATTCAACTTAAGTTTATCAAGCACCTTCCACGTGGCAGACATTATGTAGGTTTTACTTAGCAGAATTGTTTCTAAGATTATAAATTTAAGTGCCAATTCTTTTCAGAATGACAGTGAAAGATAATGATGTGTGTTTCTGTGTGTGTGTGGTGCGATTGTAAAAGTCCTTGAGCTCCAGGCCATGCACATTTATGTTCCAGTAGCAAATCTCATTAAACCCTTTAGCCCGGTATTTCTCAATGAAGTGAGTTCTGATCCATGTGAGGAAATAATGAAGGGGCATAATTGTGGCTCCGTTGATCTAAATATTACCTACTACGTACTTCTAGAATAGTATTTTAGCAAGTATGTGACCCTTGGCTAATGAAAAACATTAAAATATACAAAAACAAATGAATTATCTTAATTGTTCTCTTAATAAAAACATATGTCCCCATGGAAGTAATAATTTCACCATTTTAATAACTATAGTTGCTTTGGAAATTTATTAGATAAAGGCAACAACAGCATAAACTAGTGGTTTTGTATTACCAGATTGCTTCCAGATTTCTCTTTTCTATTCACTGAATAAGCATAGTGTATAAGATCAAATCTCTAATGCTTCTCTCCTGGAGAACCACTGTCACATAAATACTAGATTTATAACACTACAAAATAGACATCAGGGCAAATTTTACAAGACTTATCAGTTTATTGTTATCATTTGCTTCTGCAGGTAGTCTTATATAAGACCAAAAGAACCGTAAAACATTGTTTTTACATAAGTGATGATTGCAGTTAGGTGGAGTAAAGTTTACTAATATTTGTTAAGGAACCTACTATTAGGTTTTTGTTCTATGTTAGACACTTACATTCATCTGTTCTTGTCTGTCCCCCATTCCTGAATTGCCCTAATCTGTGTATCATTATCTTATGCATTCGCCGTCATTATCTCAAGTTTCCAGGGTGGGTTTTAGTATGTCACTGGTTCTTTCACCTGTGCCTATTCTGTTTCTTTTCTTTCTAATTTGTTTATTAGTTCTATGATAGTATTGTTTTGTTAAATGTTTCCTTCTGGGATCTTCCTTATCTCATTCTTTTAACTCATCTCATTACTGATGATGTCTCATTTATTTTCTTTAGTCCTGTAGTGTAAGGCACTCATGGAGATGGGGGGGGAGAGGGCTGTGTTTTCTTCTAAAGTGGATTCTTGCTTCCTTCCCACTCCTCTGCCTTTCTTTCATTTTCATCTTTGCCCCAGTAGTCCTGCTTAGTTGTCATAGTCTTTTCTCTTTGTTAGACTTAAGTTGAATATGAACAATTCAATCAAGATCTTTTCTTCACTCTATAGTGTTGGTGAACTGTTCCTGTCTTCCTTTTTACCTTCTTTAGTTAGAACTTTGTGCCTTGTCCCAGTGCTGGATTCAGTTTGAAGAGTGAACAGGAGGCCCCGCATGCTGGGGAAGAGGGAGAGTTAGCTGGGCTGGGGCTGTATGCAGTTGCTTGTAGAATCTGGGCTTTGCTCTGCCTCAGTTACTGTGCTAAGTGCCTTGCAACAAGGTTTGCTTTGCGTGTTCACAGATGCCTCTCGTCGGAGGAGTGAGGATATGGGGATTTGTCCTCTCTGGCTTTGGATTATTACGCCAATTCAAAGAGGTGATAGCATGCCTTTTATCAGTTGTTTTTGACCAAGAAGTTCAGCCCCAGGTGTTTTCTTCCCTTGCCATACCCTGCCTTCCCCGCAGTAGGTGTTTCTATCTTTTCCCAGCTCATGGAGAAAGAGTAAACCTCTGTACTTGTACCATGGCATCATTAATCCACAGAAAGGGAAGGGAACTTTACCTGGGGCTCTTCTCCCCACCCTCAAAACACACACACACACACACACAACACACACACAACACACACACAACACACACACACACACACACACACACACTTATTCAGATCTTATTTATTCTTCTGTTATTCTTCTTATTTATTCTACCTCACTTTCCCATCTCCAACACAAGCTCTTTTTATCTAAAAATCTCCTGCTCATGGGTGTCACTTTTAAAGATTATGGTATAATGTTCTGTTTAACTTGGTTGGTTTCTGTTAAGATTTTTGACTTTTTTTTTTAATAGTGATTTTAAGTTTCTTCCATTAGAGCTTAGGAAGAAGATTATGTGATCTGGTTCTATTCTGTCATTTTAGCCCAGAAGTTCTGTGCAAAGCACTTTACATTTGTTATCACTTTTAATCTTTACAATACCTTGTCAACAAACCATAGTGATAGTATTTCTCATTCACACATGAGAAAACTGAGGTTTCAAAGAGTGAAGTTCTGTGTGGCTAAACTTTTGTTTACTGCTTGAAAGACAGTAAACTCATATAGACTAATGAACCCTATGTTAGCACAAACTCTGATTTAACCCAACTGACAGTTGGCTACCCCACCTCGTCATTCCAGCCCTTGTCCTTATTTCATTAGCTTCATGGTAATGAGATTCCCACATACGTGATTGAATTTGTTAGACTCCTACATGTAGCGTTATAATAGAGTTTGGCTGTAATTAATTAGCTTTGTTTGATTATGACTCATCTCCCTTTTCTTCTCCTTTCCTCCCAGGCATGAAAAACCAAAATGCTGAGCCCTGATTTGCTTTTCTGTGTCTGAGGACATTCTGTGATGGCAGGGAAGGGTTTTTACTCTAGATGGGTTATTCCATCTTTTCCCCAGGGTGCCAAAAGGCCACCTCAGTCCATTTTTCCCCAATTGGGGGACATTAATGAACGTTTTCAGGATTTTGTCTACCTCACTTTCCCATCTCCAACACAAGCTCTTTTTATCTAAAAATCTCCTGCTCATGGGTGTCACTTTTAAAGATTATGGTATAATGTTCTGTTTAACTTGGTTGGTTTCTGTTAAGATTTTTGACTTTTTTTTTTTAATAGTGATTTTAAGTTTCTTCCATTAGAGCTTAGGAAGAAAACTATGTGATCTGGTTCTATTCTGTCATTTTAGCCCAGAAGTTCTGTGCAAAGCACTTTACATTTATTATCACTTTTAATCTTTATAATACCTTGTCAACAAACCATAGTGATATTATTTCTCATTCATACATGAGAAAACTGAGGTTTCAAAGAGTGAAGTTTCCCAGTGCCATACAGCTAAGGGGTGGGAGATCAGGGTCAAATGCAGACAGGTCTGTCTCCAAAGCCTGTGGTCTCCCCCGACCAACACTGCCTGCCTGTATTGCTGTCTGATGCTGGGTACCTCAGTGACCCTTCTCTCGGCTTTAGTTACTTCAGCTACAAAATGAGGGGTCTGGCCTGCAAGGTTCTTCCCAGCTCTAAACTTCTGTGTTTATATATAGCGGAATGAGAAGACTACTTTTTACTTAACATAAATTTATTTGACTTTACATTTAATAGGAACGGCCATACATTTCAAGTTTAAATATATGTTTACATATTTCTGCAGTCGGGAATTTTAGATTATATAAACCTTTTTGTTTTCTCAACTCATTTTTCAGGTGCTTTGGAATTTCATTGCTGTTCTTTTTAACATATGGTGTTTGCAATAGTAAAGTTGGAAATTTTGATTCAAATGTGAATTTTTTTTCCTACTACTATTCTGTCTCTATTTAACACTTCTCCGTGTGCTGAGAATGCTGGAGTTGGGGGTAGCTTAAGGCAGTAAAGAAAAGCAAAATTAAATAATCCATTTGGAGGTTAAATCCCCACCCTTGACCTAAACAAACTGCTTTAACTAACCAATGATTACATTAAGGAGACTACAAACCTTGGCTTCTAACAGTTTATAATCTAAAAGATAAACCGTCTGATGTCAACGTACGTCTTAACTCATATGTGCATATGCAGTAAACAGTAAATACGTCTGTGTTCACAGCTGCAAGGTAATAGTAGTGTAGAAGCTGGAAGTACGGTGGAAACAGTCATGGTCTGTTAGATCAGAAAGTGGAGAACATGGGAGACAACTGTGGCCAGAATAGAGTTGTCTTAGGGATAAGGTCACATGAGATAGGACTTTGAAGATGGAGGAACAGAAAAGAGGGAACTGACCCACATCACTCTTGGCACTTCCAAACTTATTCCTCAGTTAAGTGCTATTTAGTCCTGTACTCAAAAGATTACAGCCTTCCTGATCTGTTGCCCAGGAATCAATATTCAGCATTTGTTTTTCACCCCTTCCTTTTGAAGTGTCAGTTACATCCCAAAGAAAGGATCCATAGAGGTATTGAACTCATATCGGCCTTTCTCTGGACAATATAACTTAAATGAGCCTCCTAACTATGCTTTTCTCACCTCTGTTTAGTTCATTTGATATTCTTGGGGCACCTTATATTTGCATGTATAGGCCTTAGGTATACAGTGATGAGCAAAAGAAATATTAATATCATAGTTTCTTAGCTGATGCATTTCTAGTGAATCAGAAAATTAGCAATTCTAGAAAAGAAGATAAACAATTGGCAGGGAAATCAAGGAAAAAGATAAGATACTAGGATAGAAAATAGCTGACAGTGCAGTGGGGAGCTAATCACTAGATGATTAGATCATTTCTTTATTTCGTCCTTTCCTCATGTATTCCAAGTCTCTTGCTCAAACTATTTAACTACGCCTTTATGGACTTTTCCTAAAGCCCCATATCTAGGCTATTTGTCTGTAGCATTGATAATACCTTAAAATTCCTTTTAGTTAAAACCCAAGTATTTGTTCAAATCCTGTTACATGTTTGGCTCTGTGCCAGGCATGTAGTGTTTTCCATATAGGTCAGAGGCCCTGTAAGAGCCCTATAAGGACCTTAGTTCATTTTCCATCCTTTACTTGTTTTGTTAGTCCCTCCTTCATTATTTTTGTAGCCCAGAGTCAAGGTAAGTGTCTTCCTTGTTTCTTACTGCCACTTCTGGGCCATTTCTCTTCCAATTAAAAATCCCATTTCCTTTGAGTTATAAGCTACCATATAATACAATTCTGCCTGCTACACTCCTGGACACATTTTCTTTTTCTTTTTTTAATTACCTCATATTATGTAGGTACAAATATTGTTAGGGTTACATATCTTGCCCCTGCCCCTCCTCCCCCACCCCGCTATGCCAGAGTTTCTAGCGCTGGACACATTTTCTACAACCTCCTATCCATCGTTCCTTGAAGCTTTTGAGTACCTGGTTTCACTCTTCTTTTTCCCAAGGACTCAGCCTGTCATTCTTGGAAACTCCAACCCCCAGGTAGGAAATTCATCTAACTCCCAGATGCTCAGTTCCTTGAGCTCTTTCCTTCCAACATTCTTTCTTTCTCTCTGCCTCAGCCACTCACTGTGAGGCGGTTCTCTGCTAGACCTTGTCATTACAAGTAGCTGTACCACCTGTAAAACCTCATTTTTCAAGCTCTCTCTTTGACAATCACTTCCTATCTTTTCAACTCATTTACTCCACACCTGCACCTGAATAACTAACAAGACAGGAGGAAAAATCAACAGTCCTGACTGGCCTCTCATTAACTGATAAAGGCTCACGTGGCCCTTTATTTCCTGGCAATCGTCCCACATTTCCCTGGTCAGTTCTCTGAGTAGGACTAGTTCACAGTTTCTCCTCACATCTCAAACCTTCAACCTTGCTTCCCCCTTCTTAGTGGATGACCTTACTCTGTATTTCACTGAGAAATAAAAACCCATCCAAAAAGAACTCTTGTCCTCCCTTGACCAAATCTACTAGCCTTCCACACCCACTGTCTAACTGTGTCTCTTTTCCTTTCACCTACTGATTTTACATTTTGTTTCTGACATCATCAATTTTTCCCCCTCTCTAGTGGATCATTCCAATCATGATACAAACGTGTGATTATATGGTATTAAATTCTTTAAATTTTTTACAGAGACAGAGTCTCACTGTGTTACCCAGGCTAGACTCAAACTCCTGGCCTCAAGCAATCCTCCTGCCTGGGCCTCCCAAAGTGCTGGCATTACAGGCAAGAGCCACCATTCCTGCCCCCCCCCCCAAAATTTTAAATACTCCTGACTGACCAGGCCTATTAAAATTTTAAAAATCCTTTCTTATCTATCCTTCCAGCCCTGTTCCAGCTAGAACCTTTCTTGACTCTGCAAGTACATGTTCATAGTAAAACTCATGGAAAGAATACTTACTGTCTCTTCATTGCTTCCATTTCCTCACCTCCCATTTTCCCTCTGGAAGCCTCACCAATCAGTTCTCTAATGACTCAACTACTGAGCAGTCCACAGTAGATCTATCTATCCTTCTTTCCTAAAGTACTTTCCTCACTGGTTGTTGCTACTCAGACACATGTCCTGACTTCTAAATGTTGGAATAAGGGCCTCATTTCTTGGACCACTTCTCCATCTACACTCATACCTTGGGTGATCTATCCTTTCTCATGGTTTAAATACAACTATACACTGATGATTTCCACATTTACATCTCTAGCCAAAGTTCTCTACTGAGCTCCAGGCTGTGCTTCTGCAGTTGCCCTACTAGTGTATGTCTGATGGCATTTGACATTTAAAGCCAAAAGATTTCTGAAGTCCCCCCACCCACACAAATTCAGACCCACTCCTCTTCCAGTGTTTCCCATCTCAGTACAAGTAGCTTCCTTTCCATCCTTTCTCTTCCTCCCATTTTCCTAATTCCATGGCACCAGTTTCTCTCATTGCCCACATGAGCAAGACTAGTTGTCTTTATCCTCAAAATATATCCTAAACCTGTCTAGAGTATTACCACTCTCATCCAAAAGGCCATGCTCAGCTCTTCTAAATGCTTCCCACCTAGCCTCTCTGCTTCCACTTTTGCTGCTCTGTAATTTTTATACAAATCTTTTAAATATGTAAACTAGATCATACCACTTCCCTTCTCAGAACCCTGCAGTGATTTCTCATCACACTTAGAATAAATAGCTCTTTGGTCCAGGCCTTAAGTGATCCGGCTCTTGCCTAGCTCTCTGACTTCCTTTTCTAATGTTGGAGACAGTCAGAAGTGAGCACGCTGTGGAGAGGTGGGCCCGCACTAGGTGGAGGGTAGGGGAGGGAAAGGAGAGAAGAAAGGGAGAAACCACTGGCACCTCAAAGGAGTGCCCCATGAGAAACATGCATTGCCTGCTGTTACCTAATAGTGCAGACACAAAGTGGACTGGCAAATATTCTGCAGGTTCTTATTATGGAAAATTGACCCAGGTTGATATTCATTCTGCCAGAGCCACTGAGTGAACTCATGAGTGAATTTGTAGTTTCTGAAAAGAATAGTGTTCTTTGGCAAAACCAAAAGTGGGCATCACTTATCTTCATGTACTTGGCTAAAGCCCTAGAAAAACTTTTTTTGACTCTTAAGAAAACTATTTAAACCCAATAATCCTTGCTTCATTTATTTTTAATGACAGGCTCATTCTGCAGAATTTTTCTTCATGAACTTACCCGACCTCCTGTAAAAGAAAAATTTGCCTCAGCTGTGGAAATGTATTTATTATCTGTTCCATTCTGTTCCTCTCTAAGAACAGCAAGTTTTCTATGTAATTCTGTATACAAACATCCTTTTTTTAAGGATTATAGGCACACTTTAATGTGAATTTGGTCATAGCTTAATGATGCATAAAGTTGGATTTCTTCATATTTTAAATATGCTTTTTAAAAAAAAAACTCATACAGCAGTAAAGGGAAAGGAGAAGGAGGAGAAAATTAGAAGAAAACAATGACTAATGTTTCAGTTTAACAAATAACGTCGTGAAATAAATCATTGGCATTTTGTAGGGTAAAAATCTCTCAAATCTATTCATTATAAAAATAAGTAATAAAATATTCATCTCACAAGCAGTTCAAAGGAACCTCATTGACTAAACTTGGTAATTAATTGGTAAGGTTTAATGAGCAATATAATAAACTTTTTCTCGTAAAAGCTTGACCTAGTACAATTTTTGATAAAACAGTTTGCTTTTATAGAACAATAAAACTACAAAGACGTTTCGAGAATTAAGTCAGCTCCATGATGTGATCATTAAACTATTTGCTGTTAAATGTACATTCAAATTATTAGAAGTTCAAAAGAATTGAAATCACTTTAGAAATGCTTTTTCTATTTTTCATATTAAACATAAAAGTTGCAGAAGTTATAAGCATAAGTATGTATGTTTCCTTTCCTCTTTTTTAAAAAAATATATGATTGTTCTTTGTTAAACACAGAAGCATGACATATGAATTCTGTGTCTGTAGAAATTTACCTATGGGCATTTAATATTATACTAGAATATGCATAATGAGTGAATGCCTGTTAATTCCATGTCATATTGAGGAAAAATGCTTCAAGTATGTGTAACTCCCACCAGAATAATTGGCTTTTTCTTTGCTATCTTTGGAACTTTGATTCCTACTCTTAATCTCTTTCGAAGTTTGATTTTATTAAACTGCTCAAAGGTAGAGAGAAAGGTTATGGGTTTGGTTTTTTTTTTTTTTAATGTAACAAATTAAGAAAAGGCGAATCTGCTACATTCCTATGGGAATTAAGTAGTACTAGTTTAAAAAATTAAGGACTTTGTTTTATTTTCAAACAAAAATCAACATTCTGTTTTCTGGATAATATCTAAATTACAGATTTCTGTTCTTATTTGCTAGAATCGTATTGCTTAAATTTAGTCTTTTATGATTATTAATCCACATTCTTCAAATGTAAGAAACATTGGAATAGGGAGTGATATAGTATCTAACTTTTTATTTACAAAATTGAAATATTGTGACTGAATATTTTCCTCAGTCCAAAAATTTGTGAAAACAAAAACTTTAATAGCATTAGTAACCAAGTGTAATATCAATAAAATGGAAACTTAAATGCACGCATTAGCATGAAATATAAGACTATGGGAAGAGACAGAAGATAGATAATGTTTTCATAAGAAATGTTACTAGAAAATAGTAGTTCCCTGCTTGAAAGGAAAGGTGAAGTTACTTAAAGGAAAATAACAATTGCCTCAAATTTTATTCACCGTTGACAATAAATGCATTCAGTACTCTTCCTAAAGCTAATCAGTTAATAATACTTGAAATATGTTTAATTTTGGTAGTTGAAGGAAGTATATTCTAGAAGAAATGAAACCAAAGTATCACTTGGGTGTCAGTCTAAGAGTAATCAATGGAATGTTTGTTGATTGCATAGTAAGTGACTTAGAGGAAATCTGTAATACTTAAAAAATTTTAGTGTAATTTTATAATGCTGAGAAACGTGCATGGTATACTAAGATTAATATGGTCAGACAACAAAATGATGATTACTACAAACACTGATAAGAATTGTATTTTAAATGTTAACCTAGTAAAGAGGATGGTTGGAACATCTTGGACAATAGATTGATGTATACAAAACAATGAAAAGATTATCAAGTAGGAAAATGTGTGTAAGCTATTTTGGAAATGTGATCTGATTTCTTAATTCTTTGTATAAAATTAAGTAAGAGTATTTATCCATATATGTGGTAGGGAGGTCCCCTAAAGTAAGTATGTAGTATTAATACTATAGTTCGGTTGCTCACTAAGTATTCTTGGTGTCACAGGCACTATAAGCCAGTTTAAAATTTTTGACTTTTTTTTTTTAGCAAAATGTTAACCAAGGAGAAATATGGATGAATCACCTTTTGTAACTCAAAAAAAAAAAAAAATTAGAAGAGACAAATGAAAGCAAGATAAAGCATTTTTCATGTTTGTAGATTCCTCTAACTTTTGAATGCCACATTATTTGAGGGTATTAAGTTTTGATAAGTATTAAGTTTTAATAAGCCTCTGGATCAAGAGAAAATTATTTCAGCATTTTAGTATTATGTGTCTCTGATAACGAACACTGTTATTTCTACTCACATGAGAATGAATATGAGCACTGTTCTGACCTTGATATGAGTGACCATGGAAATTGTTTACCCCAGAGTGGTAACGATATAATGATATGGTTATACCAGTTATACAATGTTTGGACTGGGAAGTCCCTTAAAGTGGCCCACACCCACCCATCTCTCTTTTTTTGTTGGGGGACATTGTTGGTGTTACTGTTATTTTGATGCAGTCATGCATCGCTTAATGACAGGGATATGTTCTGAGAAATGTATTGTTAGGTGATTCTGTGGTTCTGTAAACATCATAGATTGTATTTATACAAACCTTGATGGTATAGACTACTATACACGTAGGCTATATCATATGGCCTATGGCACCCAGACTGCAAACCTGCACAGCATGTTATTGTACTGAATACTGTAGGCAATTGTAGCACAGTGAAAAGTATTTGTGTACCTAAACATAGAAAAGATATCATAAAAATAAAGTATTATAATCTGATGGGACCTGATTGTATACGTGATCTGTCTTGACCAAAACATTGCTATGTGACACATGACTGTCCTTATTTTGCACTTCCATTTGAGGCTTTTTTCTCAAATATTAAACATTGTTTAAACTACTGACGTAAGAGTTATCCTAGAAAAGAAAAACTAGTGTCAATGTGCTAAAAACCAAATGAGACTTTTTAAACCCCATGTCAGGCTGTGTGTGTATGTATGTATATTTTGTACTTATTCCCCGATAACCTTTTATCTCTTGGACACTTAATTTGTCATTTAAGGACATCTGTGGTTAGGAGTGGAAGGCCCATTTTGTAATTGGTCACCATGCCAGAGGTGAAAGCCATTGACATTGAGCCTCGAGGGAGGGAGAACTCTTGGCAGGGTTCTCGACCAGTGAGTGTTTTTTTCAATTCTGTCAGGTCTGTGTTCCCTTGGGGGAATTTGTACCCAAAGAGTATTGAGTTTTTCTGCTGATTATTTTCCAAAAGCATGTGTTTTCTGCATTCCTATTTTATGGTTCCCTGCAAAAGAGAAACAGTTTCTTTCCTTATTTGGTTTGGATTTGATTAGCAGCGTTTGGGATTAGTTTAGTCTTTTTAAAGTAAAACAAATGAGAGGTAGCAGAGGGTGGTAGAAATAGTACCAGGCAAGGAAACAGGAGACCAGAGTTCTGGTCTCAGCTTTTGTTTCAGCCAACCATAGCAGACAAATTCTCACTGCTTAACTGGCTCTGTCCTCGGGTTGTATGCAGATAAAATACTCGGATAAATTGAGAAAACTGGTTAGTCAACCTCAAATGAATTTCAAAATTCCACATTCCTTGTAATAATAATGACAGTAACAAAAACAGCAATAGCTAGCAGCTATCAGATATTTTTAAAATGTTGTTTCTAATTCCTACGACAACCCTGAAAGATAGGTCTAAATTTTCAGCTAGTGATGCAAAAGTTTGCTCCATATCATACAGATAGCAAATGGCAAAGCTGGAACTGAACCTCAAATTGGTCCAACTCTGTGCAATTGCTCCAACACTCTGATTTTCCAATCTAGACAGTTGTATAGGAGTTATGCATATAGCTTTTAGAATCAGACAGATCTGGGTTTAAAATTCAGCTTTCCTACTTTCTAGCCAGGAGGCCTTGAGCAAATCGTTTAACCTCTCTCTGAGCATTGTTAAACTGTGACATGGGCAAAATCACAGCTACCTCATAAAGTTAAGGATAGATACACCAAAAACATAAAGCACTAAACATGCGCAAGTATGACGCAAATGGTAGTTTTTTGCCTCAGCTGCTTATTTGTAATCATTATTTCTAAGAAAAGAGGCCTAACATGAAGATATTTATGGAGAGAAATATTGGGTTTTTGAATCTATATATCTACCCCTCTCTGAAAACTAATTCTTTCTTAAATGATTTCTTGCTTTTTTTCTTTTTTTTTTTCCCCCTTTCTCTGAGATTATGAATCTGTCTCTGAGATTATCTAGAATTCATGGTTGTTGTTTGCTTTGGGGCAAGATGGCTATCAACATGCACATCAGACATGAAGACATTCCTCCCACTGTCAGTTGGCCCTCTGAACCCCCAAGTTTACCCACAATCTAGAAGACATTCAGCCATATTTCAAAGGCTTTCTTTCAACAACTCCTTGAGAGATTACTATCTGCTGGGCACTACCCCAGGCCCTGAGGTTTTGGATATTTCCAGGCATGTTTCTGTGGGGAAATGTAAAAGAATTACGTGTGCTGGACACCTCTAAAGAGGACAGGCTTTCTTTTGTACTCTTTAGTCAGTCAGCTAGTAGCTAAATAGGATTCTGCTGATAGTGATTTTGGTTTTGGTCAATAATTTAAAATTATGTAAGTTAACAACTTATCACTGCTTGTATGCATTAGGAGCATGCATACATGTCTGCTTATCAGCAGACATTGCTCCTGGATGAGAATGGGTGTAAAGAGAATAGCACCTTCAGTAAGTGGGAAAGTAATTCAACAAAAAGTGTTAGGATGTGAGTATGTTTACCAAGAAACAAGTAATACCCAATAGACTAGTATTATTTAATAGGTTTTTCATATTAGTTTATTAAGTGGTGAAATTCTTTACTCTGAGATTGCCCTGCACCCCGCCCCCCAAAGTGGTAAAGGAATCTTAATTGGTATCCATCCTCCTCTTTTTATCCCTGTTCACTCTTCACTTCCATGTCTTTATTAAGGACATTTCTGAAAAATGCCACCTCTGGGAAAGGGCTCAGGATTCACCATGTGAGAACTCTTTTCTGCATAATTAGCCTAATTTTTTTAAATCAGATCTTAGCGGTCATTGTCCCAGTATGTTTTAACTCTGTGATGTTACCAGTTTGAATATTGAATTTGAGGCAGTAAACCTTCTTAAAGAAAGATGTATACTGTGCTTTATGCATCATCACTGAAAGAATTTTGCTTTGAAGCCCAGTGTGAACACTTAATTTTTATTTGCTATTATAAAAGAGTCTCTTTGAGCTGACAAATATGAAAATATGACTGTGATTTGGGCATGAGTCCAAAAACTTTAGAGAGAATGATGCTTTTATCTTTTGAAAGTCTTTTGACTACTGCATTATTCTATTAATAGATGGAGAATGGTTAATAACATCCTTCAAGGCCTTCTTCTTTTGGAACTGGTCCTCCTACAAACTATAGGGAAAAGATGTATGTGTCTAGTGGTAAGAGTTTAATGTACATTTACTTAAATATTCTGTCTTGGGGCAGCTGTTAAGTTTATTTAAGTGCTCTGTGTAGCCAGGTTTCTATTCTTTCTCAATGTATATGTTATACTCCCTGGAATTTTGGTTAAACAATAAAAAATTTATGCTTTTAAGTTGATGAGCAGTTACAGACTTAAGATTTCTCATGAAATGACAGTAAGGAAGCCTTGAGCTAAATGGCAGTTTCCCCAGCATCCAGGAATTCTGCATTTGTCTGTACGGAGTCTGCAGATGTGTCCACCTCCAATTGCAGCAGGAATATAAAAGCAGCTCACTTCCTTATATTCTGTTGTAACAAATAATTAAAGATTTTTTGAAAGGTTAAACAACACTCCAGAGGGAGTATTTTTATAGATCAACTAAATGCACATACTGACCATAGGAAACGTTTCTATAAATATCTATCCAAAAATCTTTAATTAAATAGTTATAATAATTTCAATATTTATCTAGAACCCCAGATGAAATCTTAATGATTTCCTTTTCATGAAAATTGTCAGAGTAAAAAGAAAAAGAAATTATTTTACCAATCCTGACTGATTTTGAGTTAAAGCTTAAGGGATTCTGCCCACACAGCAGTCATTTACATAACCTTGGGAATCTTCAGAATCTAGATTTTAGCCTTAGGTCATTACTATTTAAGCCAGATTTTAGAAATAACCTGCAGATGTAAAAGTAAAAATATATCAGCCATCATCTTCTAAAACTAAACTAAGCAACTTAGAAGGCACAGATTCTCATTAGGAGAGATCCTTAAACTTGATAGATATTGAAGATAAGCTTTTTAAGTGTTCATTCTAATATGTTTGATTGTTTTTTTTTTCTGAATCTTTACTGATAATAGAAAAGCTTTCTGCTGATGGTTGAGACCTGTAAAGGAATTCTATTCGAACTATACCTTTCCTATATTTTATGTATTATTTTCTTCTGGATTTGATTAATCTCCTCTTTGGAGGTAATTCTACCCATACCTCCATGCCCTGACTTTGGAAGATTCTTAGAGAGCATGAAGCACAGCTGGGTAGGGCTATTGTTTGTGGGAAAAGCTCTAAGGTTTCCCCCAAGAAGTAATGCTAAAAGAGTACAGCAGAGACACTTGAGTTTTCATTTCTTTCTTTGTCATAAACTAAAGCATTGGCTCTGTGATAACTATGGCTTTAAGTTTTCATGCTTAGAAGAATCTTTTCAAATAAGCCATATTGCACCCAGTAAATTTGAAGACATTTGTGAGATTAGGGAAATTTATGAGAAAGGGCTTTGTTGGGACTTTGATTGTCCTTTGCCCCAGCCTTCCTTCTACATTTTTCTGTGCGATTTCTTGAGCTCTTTTGTCTTTGAAGATCTCACATTTAACCTCTGTTTGCATATCTCAGTTCCCTGTGGCCTGATTTGTTACTGCCAGCCACGTGCTCACATCTCAAAGGCTTCATTAACTCCACGTTGACACTATGTCCAGCATTACCTATAACCAATATAGCAGTGAATGATAAAGACCACAAACATTGGCTTTAGCCTGCTTTCTGTTTCCAAATTTGGCTTTCACCCAGTACTTTTGATCAAGGCACGAAGACTTCCAGAATGTTTATAATTTTATAGTACCACTTCATTGGCGTAAATTTGTTCCTCAACCCAGATGGTGATCCGCTTATGAAGGGTTTTTTTTTCCTTGCTTATTTGTTATTTAGAAAGCCTGGGATTGGGAATAGTAGGTCCATTTTGTAACCAGTCTTTGTGCCAGAGGTAAAAACCATTGGCAAAGCTCTTCTGTGAAGGGGGAGCTGTTGGCAGGGCCAGGGGCTGGTGGGCGTTGCTCAGTTCCGTTTGGATTATACTCCCTTGGGGGAATTTGTACCCAAAGCATTTTAAGTTTAGTTTTCTTACTGCCTCCTCTCGCCCTCCCCAAAAGCATATGTTTTCTGAATTCTTTATCCTGGTTCTCTCTTAATAAGCGGAAGTTCTCTTCCTTATAAGGTTTAAATTTGTTTGAAAATGCTCATGGCTATGATTTTTTTGTAATGTAGCAATGTGCAGGCACTAAGGCCATGCCTTCTTAATTTATCAAGTAAAATATGAATGCCAATTTACAAAACTAAATTTTGAGATCCAGCAAAGTGCAGACTAATTTCCAGAAATCATGCAGTACGTAAAATCATAAACGTGACTGGCAGCCTTACTTACATAAAGCCAGTAAGTGATTAAGGGTAGGCTTAACCCATCCAAAAGTATTTTGGAATTAAATAGCTACTGTGCCAGGTGGGCTGGAAATACAATGTATAGGACCCAAGCCCAATCCTCTAGCTAGCCTTGTGGTCCCCAACCCCTAGACCACAGAGCTCTGCTGCCACCCTCACCCCTACCCCACTCCCACCCTCACCCCACCTTCCATGGAAAAACCGTCTTCCACTAAACTTAGGAACTGGGGCTGCACAGCAGGAGGTGAGCGGGCAAACCAGAAGCTTCATCTGTATTCACTGTAGTTACAGCCACTTCCCATCGCGCCCATCACCACCTGAGCTCCGCTACCCTGCCCCATCCATGGAAAAATTATCTTCTTCCATGAAAGCAGGCTCTGGGGCCAAAAAGGTTGGGGACCACTGCTACAAGCTTACTTGAAAGATAGCTATTGAAAAAAGCAAACACACATAAACAAAACCTGCCTCTACAGGAGTTGAGACAAAGAGAGAGGCTTGTGGGCTAAAGAAAGAATGAAATGTCTCTCTGGTTTGGTTTTCATTGGGTTTTTATGCTGTTGAGAATATAGCAATGTTCTTACTATGTAAGAAAATGTATATAGCCTTTAATATTATTCTTGTGGTAAATGATGAAAGAAAGTAAAAGTGCTACAGATGAGGAAGATAGGATTGGCTCTAAAAAAGATGTCTATTTCTGTGGCTTACTTTAGGAGGAAGATCCAATTTGGGTGGGGTGATGCCTGCCTAATGCTAAGACTATTCTCAAAGGTAAAATGTAACATAAGAACAAAAGCAGGTTCCCTAAAGATTGGTAAGGGACTGCATCAAGCGTGCTATCTACCTTAATGAAATTAAATTATTGAATTATTCCTTAAATCTCAAACTAAATTTATATCAGAAGAATGAAATGATAGTAAGTTTACTTTAAACAGTAACACATTTTTTGTATGCTCTGTGCATCTTTTTTTTTTTTTTGAGACAGAATCTCACTCTGTCGCTCTGACTAGAGTGCAGTGGCATCATTATAGCTCACAGCAACCTCAAACCTGGGCTCAAGTGATCCTCCTGCCTCAGCCTCCCAAGTAGCTGGGACTACAGGTGTGCACCACTGCACCCAACTAACTTTTCTATTATTAGGGTCTCACTGTTGCTGAGGCTGGTCTTGAACTTCTGACCTCAAGCAATCCTCCCACCTCAGCCTCCCAGAGTGGTAGGATTACAGACGTGAGCCTCTGGGCATCTTTGTTTCAGTGTCAGGAGTATTATTCATGTAATAATTTGTGTAAATGATGCCCCAGTGTCTTGCATTGCATGGCCTCTTGGGGTAGAAGTAGAAACGCAAGTTGGAGAAATGATTAAATTTGGATTTTTTCCCCTAAATTTTTCATTATAATGATATGCCTGTTTTACATAAAAAAAGAATGAAATCATGTCTTTTGCAACAACATGGATGGAACTGGAGGCCATTATCTTAAGTGAAACAACTCATACTCAGAAAGACAAATACTGCATGTTCTCACAAACATGTGGTAAATAATGAGGACACATGGATGTAAAGAGTGGAATAATAGACATTGGAGAAATGGGAGGGTAAGAGGAGGATGTGGGATAAGAAATTACCTAATGGATACTACATACACTAATTGGCTGAGGGTTACACAAAAAGCCCAGACATCACCACCTAGACATCAGCCCATTCATGTCACGAATCTGCACGCATACCCCATAAATCTATAAAAATAAAAATATTTTAAAATATATGCCTATTTGTTAATAGCATACATTAATAGTCTATAGCTATCACTAATTTTCCTTCCTTTCTCTAAGCCAAAGAAAGCTGACACTATATATTTATATTCATAAGGATTTCATTTTGAGATCATTTATAATCACAATTTATAACTTATGAAAGCATTAATATATGAAAAGTTTAAAGCATTCTATGTTTACACATTTCCCTTTACTCAGTTGTTAGGAGCATCATCATTTATTTCCAAGAATCCTTTCTAGGTAGAAATAAATGAAATCATGGGAGGTGAATCTAGTGTCCAGAATTCCTCAAGGAATCTGTGACATGGCCTTTCTACTTAAATTGCTTCTATTTCAAACAGATTTCATGTAATTAAATTGGTATTTTTGCAGCTTAATTCCCTATACCAATTTATATCTTCTATAGGGAAACCATTTGAACATTGAAAGTTTCTGGAGGTATGATATTGGATAATTTAGAGGAAACAGTGATTGCTTCCTTAGTTGCCTCTTCACAGAAAGGTCTTCTATAGTCAGCATGTACATTAACTGACCTCTGAAAATATTCCCCTGGAGTATTGGGCAACCTCACATATGTTCCTTACTGATTTAGCTTTGAAATGATCCCTAATCCCCAAAACAATATCTCTGCCTCCTTTCTAATAAATCTCTTCCACTTAGAAGTGATGTCTATTTTTATGGAATATTTATCAGGCTCTTTAAAATTTACATGATATGTAGAAAGGTATGGTAAATTTCATCTCTTCCAGGTGACTCTTTTCTTCTCAGGCTGTTTGGTAATACCAAATTCAGTCAGCCCTGATGATACCCCTTCAGCTGACCAAAAAATGTAGACAGGTCTCTAGTAACAAGAGGAGAAGCCATAGGGGGCTTGGTTAAGATGAAGGTCTCTAGATAACATTCAAGTTTTAAAAGCTACAATAAAAGGTGTCTCTGTGTGTCTGTCCCCCTACCTCCTCCCCTGTTTGGTAGCCAGTCATAGTATACATTGGATGGGAAGAGGCAACTTGTGTCGGTTTGTGATTTTTAGATTTATTTTGAAAAATTTTCTATTTTTAAAATTTTAATTTGAGTAATGCTGGTAAGCCATTTTTATTTATGTCAACTTTCCAGGTATTTGATAGCTTTGAGCCTAAATCTGAAACTTTCTATAAATTATTTGTCTCCTCATTAGTGTTTAATAGCAAAAGAACCCACAATAAATGGATCTGCCCATGCTGAGAACAGGGTGTAAAGAAAGAACACTTCATGCTAGCAGCATGTATGCCCATACTAAACGCTCATCCTGTGCTTTCTTTCATTTTCTGCGATAGAGGAGTACAAGCTCTGCTGTACCTTTATTTCTCACTTGCATTCTGCCACACTTTTGCCTTGCAGGGGGACTTTGATTGAGAAGCCAGATGAGCCAGATACACATCAGCTCCTGATGCTGTGAACCACCCATCTGTGGTAGTCCAATGGGCCCTGCACCTCCTCTCCCATGGCCAAGTTCCTCACACTGCCATATATGAAATGTTTTGTTTTTGTAATGCTGTCAAATAAGACAATTCTCTTTTAGGAACTAAGCTTAATAAAGGAGAATTAATCTTGCACAATGGTAGAAAAGCTATTTCTGAAATTGTGACCTATTTCTGATTCAGTGGATTGGTGATAAATATTCACAGTTATTATTTGCTAGCATGCATAGATAGTCACCACATGATAGTATTATAGTTTTCTGTATGCTTATTTTTTAATAACAATCTTGGAGTAGTACAAATATCCTGACTCCTGTTTGACCCATAAAAGAAATACATATTCAGGTTGTACTTTTCTCAAATGACTACAATCACTAATATTTTATGTAACTCTTAAAAAGGCATTTAGCTTTAAAATACTCCCATTGAAGGAAAAATAATATTTACCCTCACTTCCTCCTTTTATCCCTCTTCCCTTCTATCTAACCAATCTGTATGCTTTTATGTATTTTTTTTAACTTATTTCCTATCTGGAATGCTTATCTAAACAAAGAGTTAGATGGCCCTAATTAGTGAAACTAAGAGAATTGTTTCCCTTTAACTTATCTTTAAAAACTTTAAAGATTATCTTTCTTGGGTTCTCTGTATTTCTGTTTATAGAAGAAAACATCACAATTTCAAAAACAAAATTGCAGTGCTTTTACTAAAGTATAAATACGTGGGCCTATACAAACTGGCAAATTCATTAGTCTTAAAGCAGACATCCAAGCTATTGTGGGTGTTTGGATGACACCGTTTTTACAGTAGGAAATCATTTCATTCTGAATGTGGAGTGGGCATTGGTTAAAGCAGTGAATTTTATGTGGTATACACACTGAGACGTGAGGGAAGAGACAGCACAAAATCTTTGTGTGAAACTGCTGAGTATCGTATATGACATCTTCTTGAACCAGTCATCTGGTATCCACTTCCTGGGCTAACGATATCATTATGATTTTTTTTTCAAGTTTAACCCATAAATATGACCATATACTTGGGGGGAGTGGAGATGAATACGAATGGATACCAGTGATAATTTATAGAATGTGGGTAACTGGCTCTGTCTGTTTGTAAAAGTCCTCAAAGTAGAGCCTCAATTTATAACTCACACATATAAAGGGTATTTGGCAAAACCTCTCTTTAACCTGAAGCTATCTGCTGAGTTTTAGTCCTTCATGTAAACACACTTCATTGTGAGGTTGGAGAATTGGAAGTGAAAAGAAAGATCTGAGGAGCTGAAGGATCTTTTGTAGAAAGATGATGGCCAGGACAGTGACAGTGATTTTCTACAAAAATGCCTACATTTACTTTGCAATTTAAATAATCCAAAATACTGCCTTCATTGCCTTCAAAATACTTCCTGATCCTAAAATACTGCCTTCATTTAATATCTAAACTACTTAAGAAACCATAATTCATACCTACCTTTTCTGGCATTAAAGTCCTCTATTCAGAAGGTCGTGAAGCATATATCCAAGGCCCATCTCAAAGCCTGCATTCTGCATGAAGACTCCAGTAATCTTAGCTACCATCAGTCTGTCTCTGTGCTGAGAATGAGAGTGGAGGTCAGTAACATTAGGGGACATTCGTGAAGTACCTTCTCAGTTAGCCAGCCACTGAGCTAACACATTTAGCCTCTCACCTAGTCCACACAGTAGCCTAAGAGGCAATGTGTATGTTATCACCATCTTCCAGACAATCAAACCGAAGCTTAAGGTGGTTAAGAGAAGCACCGAAGGTCATGTAGTTAGTAAAAGGCAAAGCCAGAATTTGAACCCAGGCTGTCCTGGCCACAGCCCTTATTCAAATCATTGATTTTTGATTCTTGGTGGTGCTCAGTTTTCACTTCATTATGCTTGATCCTGCATCCTCTATTTGTCACATACTTTTATTTTTGAATACCCAAACTCAGCTGCCAAGACCCTAAGCTCCTGTGCATGCCATTTTTCAGGGAGTGCAACATGGTCATAAGACACACAGTACATGTGTGATCAGTACTTGCAACGCCATACTGAATTGAGATAGAAAGTACCAAAGAGTAGAGAAGGAAATTTGATGAGGAGCTAGAGAAACTTCATGAAAAGGGCTTAAAGATGTGAACTGAGAGCAAGGGCAGTTGCTTAAGTGGAAAGTAACAGAATCAAATGAATAACCAAGCACTTATGGAAAGAAGTTTTTAGCTGAAGGAAGAAAAAAAGAAGAGGCTGTGTGTGTGTGTGTGTGTGTGTGTGTGTGTGTGTGTATCTACATTTGTGACTTGACAAGACCAAGATATGAGTTGGCCAGAGCTAGGCAGGAATGGAATGGATAGGTACTTATAGGTAATAATGCCAAGGCTCCATTCTTAAGAAACACGTGGCTAATGAAGTTATCAAGAGAGAAGGATTTAGAAAGAAACATGAAGTTCAGTCTTTGCTGTGTTGAGTATTCGTGCACTCAATGCAAGTTAGGAGATTAAAGATTAAATAAAATGTGGTGATGGTTGCACAACAATGTGAATGTACTTAGTGCCACTGAACTGTACACCTAAAAATAACTAAAATGGTAAATTTTATGTCATGTATATTTTACCATAATAAAAATAAAATTGCATGGAGAAAGGTATTGGAGCTAGAAAGGCAATTGGGCTTTTTTTTTTTAAGATCTTGGCTAACTGAGGTGTGACCAAAGAGTTCATCACATGAGGTCATTACCACATTATGTATTCTGGTTCTGCTGAATCTTGTGGGGGGTTTTCTTGGCCCATGGAACAGCTCCCTCTGAAAACCTATTACATGAATCTATACATAATTTATCTTCTCTGCTCCATTTTGGCAGATTTTCTATAAGATTGGACATTGGTTTCAGCTGAATTGTTACTTTGATAGGTATAGGACAATTTGAAGAAGAGGAGGGAGCTAGTCTTATTTATTCGCTGTCATGTCTGTTCCTTTCCCTTCTATAAACTGCATTGCCCAGGTTCCCTTGCCAATATGCTTCTGATTTGGTCTGTCCAGGGAGGGACAGACAAGATGTTGGAGGGTAAGGACAAGTATGGGAGAAGTGAGAGATATTGTTACCTTTCTGTGCTTTGGGTAGAATGGTTGGGAGTGAGGGACTTTTTCCCACAGTGGCTGCATGTCCTCCGTGGTTCTAGCTCTCCACTGGACAGCCCTTGCCATGATCCCAGGTCCCACCTGAGAGCCCTGGCTTCTTGGATCTAGTAAAGCCACCTCCTCCCTGCATTCCTCTAGCCCTATGGGTGCTAAAGGCTTCCTGCTGTTGCCCACAACAGGATTGCTTCATGGTCTTGGTGTTGGGATTGTTAGTTCTTCCATCACCTGTGTAACTAGTTTTCTGTATTAAATTCCTTAGCTTGTATCAACTAGAATGGTTCCTATTTTCCTGATACAAAATGATATTGGATTATGATGTATATTCTTCATGTGCTTTTAAAATATATTTCTTTGTTTCAGTCTGTAATTAGCTACAAAAAAGACTAAAGACACAGGGGTTAATAAGAATATATAATTGGTAGAACCCAACCCTTGTTTAAACCAGAGGATCCTTCGTATATTTACTATATATATTCAAGTTCTTTTAAGATATCATTTGGGGAAAAAAGATTTATCTGCTTAACAGTAAAGTTGTAAAATCAGTGTTATAAATAATGACTAGGCTTAACTACAAAGCCTCATTTAATATATTATAAAAATAGAATTATGAAACTATACGTTTTTAGACAGAGAACCTTGAGTTTATATAATATCATCATTTTCCCACCAAAGTAACAGGTTAAGTGACTTTCATGATGTTCCTAGTTAGTGAGTAGCAAAAGAAACAAAAGGTTCAAGAAAAAAGTTGAAGTATCTACAATTAGGATAAATAAAGATTAAGAATTTTTTTTAATGCTAGGTACGGTGGCTCAAGCCTGTAATCCTAGCACTTTGGGAAGCTAAAGTGGGAGGATCGCTTGAGGCCAGGAGTTGAGACCAGCCTGGGCAACATAGACCCTGTCTGTGTCTCTATGAAAAATAAAAAAAAATTGCTGGATGTGGTGGCATGCTCCTGTAGACCCAGCTACTCAGGAGGCTGAGGCAGGAAGATTACTTGAGAGCCCAAGTGTTCAAGGTTATAGTGAGTTATGATCCCACCAACTGCACTCCAGCCTGGGTGACAGAATGAGAGCCTATCTCTAAATAAATAAATAAATTTAAATCTTAAAAACTGATACTTGAGAGGAAACAGATTTTATCAAAAGTAGTAGAAGGAGACTTCTGTGAAAATGCTAAAAGACACTTATAAGCAATTTTAGAGAGATTTGAATTCTTTATTATGCCTACTATGGCTGTAATATGTCTAACTTAACAGTTTCCTGATTTAAGTATAACTTCTTCCCATTTTCTGTAAATTTATAAACACTTATAAATTAGGTATTTGGTGCTTCCCAATTACATTGATTAGATAAGAATTGAAAGAAAGAACAGAAGGTATACAAAGGCAAGAGCCAAGTGAATGCATAGGCAGCCTTGTTGAGAGAGAACCACGAGTCTCTGACACCCACCAGGTGTTGCTTTGGGCCAAAGACAGCTTGGTTGCTGTCCAGAGTTGGGGAGAAGAGGCAGGGGAGTTATGGTGAACAGCCTCTGAGAAGAAATGAAAAACGAGAAGCAGCGTGGAGTTGGCCATCAGTAGAAAGAAAATTGGCCTGAACATAAGAAGTCTAAGTTCATGCACTGAACCTCTTTAGCTGACCTTGGCTTTAGTCATTTTACCCTTGGCTTTAGTCATTCCAGGTCTCCTTGCTGTAAAATGAGAGGGTTGAAATGGATGATTTGTAAGTCTTCTTCTGGCTGGAAAATTCTGACTCTAAGAATATCTTTTCCATATCATTTCCTTGGAATGAATCTTATTTTCAATTTATCTAAACAGTTTTAAAATGCTGTTTAGAATAATTAAAGTAACACTAAGAAAGGCTTGAAAAGTAATCAACAAAATTGTGAAAATCTCCCATAATGTCGTTTGTGTGACAATCTGCTAAAATTTTTTAAGCTAATAAAAGTGAAAGAGACAAATACCAAACGAATGCTTTTTAAGAAAGCTAAGGAGACATAATGGCAACTTTCCAAATGCTGCTAAAGCTCTCAGCCTGCTCCTCCCAGCTGTTACTTCTCAAGGTGCACACGGGCCTTCGGAAATCTGACACAATGTCAGACAAATACCTTTGTCCCGACACTTTTATTACCTCCTTTCCCTGAAAGTCATAATCTAACACCAGAAAGAGAACTCATAATCATGTCTCATTTATCTCCAGTACTTTGCTTTCTAATTGAAAATTTTCATTTAGTGGTTTTCAAATAAGATCGTAAGCTTTAGTTACAAGTGTTTCTGTGTCTTTTAATTGTACAGTGTTTATCTGGTCTGAAAAATAATCAGGGTGTTTAAAAAATATTATTTAAAAACAAAGAAAACTTGATGAGTTTTTTGAATATTACAAGATTTGTATTTTGACATGCCCAGGAATATGCCAGAAATGAAAGAATGTCTCAGTTTAGGTTACTATTAAAGGAGTTGCCTTCAAGTAAATCATCCTTACTTGAGAAAGCTTTGTGCATTTGACAACTTTCAGGATGTATAATTCATTTCTGGCACTCAAAGATCATTTTACCAAGTAGGCTTTCCCCAAGATGAGGGGCTGGGGGGCCGTGCAGGGGGGTGGGGGGCAGGAGCAGCTTGTGCCTCAGAAGCAGCTGTGTCATATTTTATGCAGATGGAAAGTTTTATAGTCTTCAAAATTAGATCACAAACACAAACTTATGTTTCAAGTTGGGGAGAATTGTGAGGATTTTCTTTTCAGGTGTGGGAGGTGGTTGTTTGTTTGTGCTGAGTTACAGGCGTTTCATTCTGGCTGACCCTTTACCAGTGGCAGCTGATGAAGACCAGAACTTGAATGATGAAGGGGAGGAATCATGCTCCAAAACATGCTTTCTCTAAGTTTGAAGTTACCTATCTCTTCACAAGACTTCGCTGGGGTGTAGCTGTGTTTACATACGCATCTCCAAAAGGCTGCCCTTTCCAATAATCATCAAAAGAACTGCAAGTTTAAATTAGGACGCTTGTATTTTCTTTATAAGTTTCCCAGAACATGCGCTGTCTATACTGGGTGTTCAATAAATGTCAGTCAGTCCGCCACATTTATTGAGTGCCGCTCTCCTCGAAATGCTCATAAAGGAAAGTGAAAGCGCTCAGGGGAACAGGCAGTTTTCAGGTGGTTTTCCTCTCGTGTTTCTGGTTCAGGATCTACGCAGCTCAACTGCCAGCAGAGATGGAAACGTGGAGTCCTTTTCCTGTGGAATTGAGGTTAACAAGTCTGGTTTTCCATCACCTGCTGTAGATCAAGGCAATATTCTGTCAGTATGCATCACCATGTACATAGCAGTCATTAAAATATGGAAGTACTGGTCCATCCCTTTGAATGCCCGTTTGTTTATCTGACTGCATTGGTCTTTCCCCCAGGATTTACTGGGCTGCCCCACAATTCCACAACCAAAGCAATAATTCCTGGCTTAGTAGGGAGCCTCTAGAACCATGCTGCAGCACTACCATCAGCATACATTCTGATTGGGTAGTGTCTTTAATATCTTAAACATTCCCCTGCACGAGGCATTATCTATACAGAAAGTTAGGGAAACTTCAAGAATGAGGCCTCAAAATTAGTACGGTCACTGTAATTTAAAAAGACATTCAAGGACTGAATGAACTAGCAAAGAATAATGATCCTTTTATGGTAAGATACTAGGTTCTTCTGGTCCTAGGGCAGAGACCAGGCCTGAGCCACGTCTGCATCCTTGATACTAAACACAGACAAGGACACAGTAAATGTTAATTGAACTAAACAGAGCTGAATGTAGACTTCAGACTTAAAGAAGGAGAGGATGGAAAATTGGGGAGGGCCATGCCAGAAACTCAAACTAATAGCACCTCAGAACACTCCGAAGTCCTCATTACTAAGAGGCTGGTTGGTGAGGATCAACAATTGACCAACAAACCACATGATGCTACTCTACAAGTTAAATAAAACAGGAAGTAGTTTGATGAGCAGGCATTAATGGATGTACCTTTTCAGTCAGGTACATCTTGCTTTAAAGGTGTACATTAGCTTTCAGTCCATAGCTCTGCCCATTGTAGTTATTCAAGGATCCTGATACCTTCCATCTTGTTCTGCTCTCCTCCTGGTCCTTTGGGCCCACTTTATTAAACCACTCATGAAAAGAGAGAGCAAGAACTATGCACACAAGAAGGGGATGTCACAAAGGTTGTGTTTTGGGGCCAGGCCTGGAAGTGGTGCACATTACTTATGGCCCCCGTTATTTCCAAGACTCATTCACCTGGCCACGGCCAACCATGACAGAATGCAAACTGTAATGTAGCTTTTGCCCTGGAAGAAGAGGAGCACACAGATGTTGGTGTGTACTAGCAGTTTCTGCCACAGTTACCTAAGTGACTTACCACAATGCCTAGAAGGCACATAGTAAAGTAAGTAGACAGGTATTATTTTTTTTTATTCTAGAAGCACCTGGGGAGCAACCAGTGTTGCTCGCCATGTTGGCAGTTGCTCGGGAACTGTGCAAATGAGCCTGAACCCATAGAAACACTTACCTTGTGTTGGAGAGCCATATTTGCACAAAAGACAAGAACATAAATTATGAAAGCCAACCAAGCAAGATATACATCAAGTTGAAGCCAAGAACAAAAAACATGTGAGGTCCTTTCATCATGTCTACAACTTTCCTCTAACCTTGTGTATATATGGGAGAAAAGTTTCTAAAGTTGAGTTACTTTACTAAAGATTAAAAATTGGGGTAAAATAGCTCCCCAAATTTACGAAAGTACTTACAGGAAGGAATGATCGTTTGGGTCTTTGGCATGAGAGTCTATCTTAAAAAATAAAAAAATCCTGCTTGAGAAAACCAAGCTGAGAAACCCCTAAGTAGAAAAAATAACAGTCTTTAGAGTTAGACTACCCATGTTCTACTTCCAGCTTTCTATTAAGTAGTCATAAATTTCTTCATAAAATTCCAATTTTTGATCACCTCTGAGCAGTCACTGTGCTAAAGACCTCACCCGTATTTGTGCCCAGTACCTTCAAGGACAGCTGTTATTTCCCTATTTAAAATATTAGGAAACTAAAGACATGAACTGACTCATTCAAGATTACAGGATTAGAAAGTGACAGAAGAGTGATCTTT
Organism: Microcebus murinus; assembly: GCF_040939455.1. Lineage (NCBI taxonomy): Eukaryota > Metazoa > Chordata > Mammalia > Primates > Cheirogaleidae > Microcebus > Microcebus murinus. The sequence continues at coordinate 37,871,671 of NC_134114.1, read as the reverse complement.
CTAGTTCAAGGACACAGGGCTGATGTGAGGAGCAAAGGCGATAACCCAAACACCAATTTTACTGGTTGCTACGAGAAACAAGTGAGAGGATCCAAACACGTGGTATTCCAGAGCCTGCCATGTAGTGGGTACTCAGTAAACCTTAGCTCCCTTCGCCCTCCCTTCTCCTGTACTGGAATCCACTCAAGAGAAATATACTAGCCACTGCCACAAGTCTTTCATCTGGAAATCTTAGCTATTTCTCAAAGTGCACACACAGGCATGCCCCAACCTTCCTTATTTTCCTTTCCCATCCTGTTTTGTTTCCCTCAACCACTACTTTCTTCCCATTCATATTGTTTGTAGCAACCACTAGGTTGATCTTTTTCCTTATCTTCATAAGAAAGGTAAACTTTATGCTGCTCCACACTCCACAAGTGTGAGTTCCCTTGGCAGGAGCACAGATATCTTTATAAGGGGTAGCTAGTCTTCTGTTTGTAGATTCTACTGTGAAAACTTAAGGTGCTGCAAACCATTCCACATTCATTTCAATGGCTTCCCTAATTTCTTCCAAGTTGAGAGAGACTGATGGGGAGGGCTTTTGCTATTTACTACTCAGTATGTTGGATAACACCTTTGGCACACACCTCTTAGACTTACAATGTGGGATTTGTAGTTGTTAAAGAAAACTGTATGACTGCTGATCTTTGCAATATGGTTCCTGTTTTCACAGAGATTGGCAATGATCTATAACAAAAGCCTTGACAGGGAGGTGTTATGAGGGGTCTATTATGTCCTGTACAGTTTCCCAGTGAATGTTCACTCACACCTGGTGCTTATAGGATAAACCATTGAAGTTTTCCTTCTCAGTGGAGGACAAAACCAACAGAGGAATAAAAAAACCAATAAAAATCCAGAAGCCATAAAATCAATTGTATTATCTACTTGTACTAATTTAACTGTGTAATTAATTAGGTCACAGATTTGTGTGGATACTTTTAAAGTTTAATGGACTTTCCAAAGAAATATAACTTTTATTTTTACTGTCAGCCTCACTAAATTATACCATCCACCCTTGAATGTATCTCATCTGCTTTGTATACTTAATATTCTTCCAGATACTCAGACTCTTTGATTGCATTTGCTAAATGTCAGTGACCTGTTACTTTAGAGCTAGATTTTAAGAGCCTCATATTTATTAGCATGGAGTCCCCTGTTTGTGTTTTTAAACCCCTTTCTAGCATCTTTGATAATTGTTGTAATTCTGCTGAGTTTGAGAAGCTTCCCTCTCCATGCCCCCCAAATCTAAATCATTTTCACATTTATGGAAATGTTTTTAGATATTACCCAATTGCCAGATACCTTTAAAATGTCTGATTTTTCTAACTTGGTTTTCTTATATTTTCCTTCTCTCAGCAACTTCTCTGCATTATTCCTTAATTCATTAGTAGTTATACACTTGGGTGTCTAGTTTTCTTGGCTGTGGTACAAATTGAAGCCTCAGCTATCTCGTGGCCATATGTTCTTATTGCATATGTCATGTGATTTCTAAGAATGGGAAATTCAGAGTCTCTTTCAAGTCTCAGTTTAAGATGGATAGCTCAGAATATGCAATATGTGTAAGCATAATACTGTCTTCTGTCTATTTCCCAAAAGCATTTTGAGGAATTCAGCTTCAGTTTTGATTGCCAATACACTTCTGGCAGACTCATAAAATGAGGAGCCAAAGGGCCCCCTTCACTCCTCTGGTGAACGAGTTTGATAAATGAGAGATTAGAGCAGTGTTAAATCCTTCTAGAGGCAATGCAAAGATATCCAGCAGCTTCTCTTGATTATCAGAAAAGGTTAATCGTAGCTGCTCTTCTCAAGCCAGAGACTTGAAGAGCAGTATTTTCTGGATCAATAAGGATTTAAGGAAATAAACTGGTAGCATTTTTAAAAAGAGGTCTGTTCTATGATGTGTAGTCCCCAGAATGGCAGTAGATGATAGGGATGTTTTCTTAATTTGTATGCCCTGTGAAGGCAGAGACTAGATTTCTTTCATGTGTTTGGCTAGTACCCACAGAGTATATATGTACACTCCTAATAAACACTGATGATAATGTTGACAGGTTGTCAGAATGTTCTCAATTTAAGCTTCCATTTCTGAAGAATAAAGCCCTTGTCTAAAAAGGTGTCTATATCTTATCTCTACGAGGGGCCCATCCAGGCTTGAGCCAATGGAGTAATTCTTCATCAAATCTTCTATGTTCAAATACCTAAGAGAATTTTTTGATGATTCAATCTACTGGTATGTTCCACTAATCTTCATATCTGAAGTGATATCAGAGACACACTTAATGAGTTGCAGCTCTCAAATAAGTTGCTACAATTGGACCTAAAAGGCTTTTCTCAGGCAAGTCCAGATATCCACTTTCCCTTATCTGCTTACTTTCAGAGGCCTTCCCGAGAACAAATGGCTGGTCCTTTTCCAAAGGGCCAGATTTTCCTATCTGATGCTTTTGTTGCCCAGAAAGAAAAGAAAATGAAAACTGTTGTCTTCCCCTAGGATATTGAATCCAGAGTAAACTGAAGCTTTGTGCATTTCTTTTGTAGTGGTTTCCTTCATATAACTATGCATAGGGCGATTACTGAATATCAGAGGTTTGGGTTAGAAGTAAGCCGTCTCTTTGATATGTAGAGCAAAATGAAATGGTAAAACATCGAATGTTGAGATGTTTGAAAGTTTCTAAATGACTTGTTAGGTCTTAATTTCCTCTAAGTAATGCTTTGTGCCTCTTTGTAATGTTAACAGCCCTTTGGGAAAATTTTGTTGGGTTATTGATCATGTAGCCTTTTCCTTGTTTCATACAAGATTCCCTATACCCTTATTTTTCTATCAGAATACTCTAGATTAGCCAAGTATTTTCTGGGCAGGCTTAGTACAGATGCCTGAAAGATGTATTACCTACCTCTGTCATAGTAAAATCTTTCTTGAAAAATGTTAACACTTTGTGTTCTAAAACCTAATTTTCTATTTCTCTCTCTGTATTACATTTTGACTCTTCACCTGGATACAGTTCAGTTGAGTTTAAAATATTCTCTTAATTAAATCTGTTCTGGGTGTTTTTTGAGTAAGTTTTAGAATTTCTACATTAGAATAAAAGCCAAATTGGGAAGCAAGAGGTGAACCACTTAAAGTCACCTGGCAAGTCAAAAGTCAACTTGGAAATAAAGTAGTTTATCTTTCTTACTTGGTGCAATGAAATTTACAGTATATATTGCCCTGGTTGAGACTATTCTTGAATCAACATCATTCTACAGAAAAAGAGTAAATGTGATAAGGATGCATATTTTGAATTTCTTCCTTTCAGTTTTTCAAGTTTTTACAACTAAAATAAATAGTGCGGCAGCTAGAAGGAATCTCTTATTGATTGGGTCATAAAAGTAGAAACTTTCAGAAACAGCACATTATCTACAAAATAAAATAATGTAGACATTGTTTAAACTGTTTAATGCTAGACTTGAAAATTATAATTTTAAAGGTTCTTTTGATACTATTTTCTTATAATTTATAAATACTATGAACTCTTGAATGGGTTAGCGGCTGTTAAGACAGGTAAATCCCACCCCCTCCTCTGTGCTCCCACAGCCATTTTTATACACATGCAGTACACCTCTTTGCAATTATTGTCACCTTCATCCAGTAGCTTCCGGGTTCTTTGAGCCTTGTTTGTCTTTCTGTCCCACGGCACAGTGCTGAGTGTGTGGTAAAGCCTCCAACAAACTGAATAAAAGCTACAGACCATCCTACCCATCCTGTTTCAAAAAGTATTTCTGGATCTTTTCCTTCAGGTAGTTTGGTTTGGTCAGCTCTGTACCTAGCATCTCTGCTCAGAAGGCGAGGACAGGCCCAGCCCGGTGGCTCACGCCTGTAACCCTAGCACTCTGGGAGACCGAGGTGGGCAGATTGCCTGAGGTCAGGAGTTCAAAACCAGCCTGAGCAAGAGTGAGACGTCAACTCTACTATAAATAGAAAGAAATTAATTGGCCAACTAATATATATATAGAAAAAATTAGCCAGGCATGGTGGCGCATGCCTGTAGTCCCAGCTACTTGGGAGGCTGAGGCAGGAGGATTGCCTGAGCCCAGGAGTTTGAGGTTGCTGGGAGCTAGGCTGACTCCACGGCACTCACTCTAGCCTGGTCAACAAAGTGAGACTCTGTCTCAAAAATAAATAAATAATAATTTAAAAAATGATGGCAAGGACAAGGGAAGGAATAAGGGACTGAAATCCCTGTGGCTGTTATTATTAGAAGCTCATTCAGTTCCATTCAGTGAACCCCTAAGCATCTGCCCCCTCCCTGGCCCTGCCCTAGATATAGGATTCGCCAAGATAAGTGAGAGGGCCTGCTTTAGGCAAAGCTTTCTGGCCATGAGATCTGTCTTCAACCCAAGGAATTTGCATTCTAGCAGGGGACATGGAAAATGAATGAATGAATGAATGAATATTCATGTATAACTTGGGCTGAGGGAGCAATCAGTTCTTGGGGAAAGGGAGATGACAGGGAAGAGCAGGGAAGTTCCAGAATGGATGGGTTGGATAAGTGGCAGTCCTGAGGTGTGAAAATTCATACATGGTATGTTTGGGGAGACTGCAAGCACTTTGAGACATAGCTTCAAGTAGGGTTAGGGCTCGAGTTGTTCAGTGAGAGGCATTTTTTTTTTCTTAAGGCTTTCTACACAATTTAGATTGTGAATCCTTGGAGGAGGGGACTGCGTCTGCCCTCCTTTGCATATCATACAGGCTTTCCTCAGAAAAAGAGATCAAGAATGTTGGCAGATTTAAATTTATTTAACTAACAGAGAACTATAAATTTGTATGTGTATGTTCTAATTTCTCTTCCATTTCCTTGTCCTATCCCTTCCATGGTATATATGAATAATGAACTTATTAAAACATTCCATAGAAGGGAAGAGAAGATTGGAGAAAGAAGAAAAGTTTATGTTCATTATAAACCAGGGGTCCTCAAACTTTTTAAACAGGGGGCCAGTTCACTGTCTCTCAGACTGTTGGAGGGCCGGACTATAGTTTTAAAAAAACTATGAACAAATTCCTATGCACACTGCACATACCTTATTTTGAAGTAAAAAACCAAACGGGCAAAAACACCCACATGTGGCCCACGGGCCGTAGTTTGAGGGCACCTGTAACCCTCAGGGGCTGTGACTTCATGGGGAAAGGAGCAGTCTGTCTGTCTCCTTCTCCCCATATATATAATACACACACACACACACACACACATAATAATTATACTAAAAGATTGTTACCTTGTATCATTATAAGTATTTATGCTATCATTGGAGTGATAAAACCAAAGTACTACAGGATCTCGAAGAAGGAAAATCTCTCCTTTAGCTATTGTGACTACAGACTGAGAAGTAGCATTTGAGATGGGTCTTAAGCACAGACAGAATGTTAACTGCTGGATGGTAGTAGTGGAATAGTACCAGGTGCTATCTAAATACTTTAGTATTCTAATTCATTCGAGCCTCACAATGAATCCTGTGACATAGGTATTATTCATATTATAATTATTATTATACCCATTTTCCAAACTAGGAAACTAAGGCCTAGAGCAGTGAAGGAACTTGCCCAAAGTCAAACAGCTAGTATGTGGTGATGTAGGGATTTGAATATAGGTACTTTTGGCTTCAGTCAATTATTATACTAAACTACCACCCAGACAAAAGCAGGGCAGAGGGCCTTCTAGGAGAAAGATATGTTTTGACCAAATAGCTCATATGTGGGAAGGGCAAGACAGGTTTAAGGAGTAACTAAACCAAATTTGGCTGGAAAGTTAAAGGCATAGGAATCTGTGAGTATTGAGAGATGACCACTCTGTTTTGGATTGTAGACCTCTCATGCACCTTTATGCTTCATATTCCTAGTACTTTACGCCAATTGCCTAACACTGCAGTCCCCAAGCCTGGGCCAAGTGCAGTGGCCTGTTGGGAACCAGGCTGCGCAGCAGGAGGTGAGCAGCAGGTGAGTGAGTGAAACTCATTTGTATTTACAGCCGCTCCCCATCACTGACCTAACTGCATAAGCTCTGCTTACTGTCAGATCACCAGCAGCATTAGATTCTCATAGGAGCGTGAACCATACTGTAATCAGAGCATGTGAAGGATCTAGGTTGTGTGCTCCTTATGAGAATCCAATGTCTGATGATCTGAGGTGGAGCTGAGGCGGTGATGCTAGTGCTGAGGTACGGCTGCAAATGGAGATTATCATTAGCAGAGAGGTTTGACTGCACAATAAATATAATGTACTTGAGTCATCCTGAAACCTTCCCCACAATCCACACCCCCTCACCCCACCTGGTCCATGGAAAAATTGTCTCCCATGAAGTTGGTGGTCCCTGGTGCCAAAAAAGGTTGGGGACTGCTGGTCTAACATACTATATAGTATTTTACTCATTTATTATACTTATTGTCAGTCTCGCCCCACTAGAATGTAAGCAGCCAGATGTTTGGAATTATTCTACTTTGTTCACTGCTGTACCTTTAGTTTCTAGAAGAATATCTGGCACATATCAGGTCCCTAATGAATATCTGTAGAATGAATGAATGGATAGGTTGAATCCAGATGACCAAAGCTCCACAACTCTACCAGTCTTTGACCTCTTGGGGACCCCATGGAATATATGAGAAGCCACCAACAAACATTGACTTTATCACTGTCTTAGGTGTCAGTGCATCGGTGATACCTGTTGGAGGAGGGGGTGCTCCTCCAACAAGCAAGATTGTAGTGAAGAAACATGAAGACATTAAAAAGGATTTGATGGCCCAAAATGCTTTGTTATACTTGTAATGCTCTTGCTGATGTGGACTGATTTTCAAGGGACTTCAGGAGGCATTGCGGCCAAGTCTCATCCCAGTCAGTCCCAGATTATTGGTGTCTAATGTTATGTACCACTGGATTTCATCTCCTGTTATTAATCACTGTTTTTTCCACCGAGATCCACTTCTTTCAGCATGCACCTCGCGGACACATGGCATATGCACCGGCTCTGGGGCCGGACCACTACCGTAACATCCTGCCCCCATAGCTTGGGCACACTATTTAACCTGCCTAAGCCTCAGTGTCCTAGCTTTGAGAAAAGGAATATTAATTGTACCTTCCTCAATGGGTTGACATGAGGATTAATAAGTTTAATATATTTTTTTTAAATCATAAAGGAGTGTCTGTCACATAATAAGGTATGTCAAGACTTGGGATTCCTAGAAGGAATTCTTGGGAAGAAAGATAACAAAGAAACAAAGGCAGATTTCATTTATCTCACAGTTTGGCTGAAATCCTATGGCTAAGGATACCTTAACTTTGCTGTTTTTATAGTCCACCACCACCACATTGAGAGATTATTTTGGAGAGTGTTGTTGGGTGTGATCATGTAGCATTAAAAATGCTAGATGGCATCTGATAGCTATAAGAAAGTAGGAACTGGACAATGAAGTTAAAAATCTTATAACCTGAAAACACCACGGTGGAGGGTGGAGGGAAGACACCATGGAAGCACTACCGCTACAGAAAGAAAGCGAGAAAAATGGCAGGATAAAGGAAGTGAGAAAAATCTGGAAAAAAAGTGGTATTTGAAGCACCATTTGTTTTATACAGTAAAACAATTGAACAATCTCTTGTATTTTGCTATAAGAGATTTGACCTACTGAAGAATTTCTTCTTACTTATATAAAATCCATTCTGTTTTTTGAGACAGAGTCTCACTCTTGTCACCCTGGGTAGAGTGCAGTGGCATGATAGGATCATAGCTCACTGCAACCTCAAACTCCTGGGCTCAAGCAATCCTCCTGCCTGCCTCCCAAGTAGCTGGGACTATAGTTGCATGCCACTGCACCTGGCTAATTTTTTTTTCTTTTTCCTTTTTTTTTTTTTTTTTTTTGGTAGAGATGGGGTCTTGCTTTTGTTCAGGCTGGTCTTGAACACCTGACTTCAAGTGATCCTCCTCAGCCTCCCAGAGTGCTAGGATTAGAGGCATGAGCCACCACGCCCAGCCTATAAAATCCATTCTTAAAATGAGTTAACTTCAGTTGAGGTTTCTTATATTAAGACAATTCTGTTAAAATTGGAGTCTCCCCTTTATGGTAATAGTGTTGACAAGCACTTTTAAGAAGCCCCCAGAATAGTAAGAGTGACTCAAGCCTGGAGGCTTTCAATGAAGCTGAGTGTCTTCTGTTAAGTAATAATGCCAAGCAAAGAGATTGAATGTTATTGTTCAACTCTGGACAGAGGTATTACTTTATTTTTATTTGTCAATTATAGTCCACTGTTTGTGTCAACAAAGAAGTTAAGCGACTCACATGAAAATAGTATTAATAAAAACCTAAAATAGAAGAAGATCAAGACAAAGAAAAGGCAACTATTAATATAATGTCCAGTTCTATGGGTCAAATCATTACACCAGTTGGGTTTCCTATTTAGTCCTCTGGGTTTTTGAAAAATGAAAAACCCAGGGAAGTTGTGATCTGTGACATATTTCTCACTGGTAGAGAGGGAGAATTGGTCTTCCACAGGGAAAATAAAAGCTGTTTTAACACAATTCTATTAATAAAAATACTTTTTCTAAGGAGACATTGAGTGATCTGATGAGTAATCCACAGCAACATTTGTATGGTAAATGTAGTTTTGAATTTCTTTTGGCTTTTTCTTGTGGTGACATTAAATAAAGTTGAGATACTGGTATTAAAATGCCATGGAGTATAGTGATTTTATAGCCTTCAACAGGATATCCTTGAACTTCATTCCAGGGTAGCATTAGATATCCTGTAGAGGAAGATGGATGGCCTGGCTCTTTAAATGATCTTCTCTAAAGATTACTTCTCCCAGAAGTAGGTCTGATAAAGAGCAGGGAGTAGGAGGTTTATTTCCTGTCCAGGAGCTGAAGTGCTGGTACCACTGATTATGGAAAATCCACATATAAACTTTGCTGCCTGATGAACAGACGTCAGAGGGTGTTCCTGCCTGCCTAGAAGGTCACTAACCTTCCAGAAGTGGACAAACTTATAACCTAAGTAAATTATTATTGACTTAAAATTTAAATGTTCAAAATGTTTAGATAAGATAAAAATCTATATTTCCTAGTTATGATGGTTAAAAATCTCATGAATAGATACTATCATATGAGGAGAATTTTCATATTGTCAACTATTGTTTTCTTCATGTTCATACAACTAACATTTATTGATCTTCTCTGTGAGCCAGGTTACCGTTCTGGATGTGTCTCTGCATACAATGTATTTTTATTTTCTTAAATTCTCCTCCTGCTATTTGATGTGCTTAATATGTATGTTTTTACTTTATTGATTTTTTTAAAGTACAAAAACTGTAGGCACTTATTGTTTTAAGCACAATAATTCAGAGATACATAAAGAAAAAGTTCATCATCTGCCGTCCCCATTCACTCCCCAATGTTCCCATTCAATGTTATCAGTTTGATGTGGCTTCTTCCATACCTTTCTCTATGCTCATGTAACTTTCTTAACTGTTCCTGTAATGTAACTAAAACTTGAATATATGATACTAGTGAGTTTTTTTTTAATAGAGCCATATTTATTTTTGCTGGCAAGTAGGAAAAATTTTCCCCTAATTATAATTGTTTTTCTATAGTGTACTTGTTTGTTTGTTTTGTCTTGAAGGGAAGGGAGGGAAAACATTGTTATTGCTCTCCAGAATAACTTAGAAGCTGAAGACCCCACCTACAAACAGAATATTTCCTGTTCTGAACAGGACCAAACTTGACAGTGTAATAAACATGTATTTTTCTGATGATGTCATCTTTCCTCTGATGTCAACATTTGTGTGTATGTAATACAAGTTTAGATATGCTCATTAATTTTGAGACTGGCTCCAGTATCACACTATCAGATCTAAATACATCCTACACACCCTTCTCAAAAGTCAATGTTTGAATATCTTTTCATTGAACTTTGTCAAACAGTAAACAGATTTATAGTAGTATTACTTGGTGTGTATTCAGTTAGTATACAGAATCCCAAGAACAGCATGAGCCTAACATTGCAAAAAAAGAAAGATTTAGAGAATGTGAATATGAGTAGTCCCTGTTTATTCACAGGGATACTTTCCAGGACCCCCAGTGGTTCCCTGAAACCACAGATAGGACCAAACCTTACACAGTCGTCCTGTGATGTCTGTAGGGGATTGGTTCCAGGACCTCACTGGGATAACCAAATCCAAGGATGCTCAAGCCCCTAATAACCTATGCACATCCTCCCATATGTTTTAGATCATCTCTAGATTACTTATAATACCTAATACAATGTAAATGCTATGTAAATGGTGGTTCCGTATTGTTTAGGGGAAAATGACAAGAAAAAAACGTGTATACATCTTCAGTACAGACTCAATTTGTTTTTCAAATATTTTCAACTCACAGTTGATTGAATCCACAGTTGCAGAACCCATAGATACAGAGGGCCGACTGTGTATGCTATGTTTTGATAAAGTTTAATTTATAAATTAAGCACAGTAAGATACTAACATCAATAACAACACAACAATTATAACAACATACTGTAATAAAAGTTATGTGAATGGGGTCTCTCACCTTCTCAAAACATCTTATTGTACTGTACTGGGGAAACTGAAACCACAAAAAGCAAAACTGCAGATAAGAGAGTCTACTGTATATAGTTATAACATCATTTTCATGCCTATGATAATACTTGACTATGAGAAGTCTGAAACAAGATAGGTACTTGTTGAAAAAAACAGGACTGCTTTATGTGGAAATCTTAACTCACAATGGTATCTGAAACATTTCTAGATGCCCAGAACTTTCAAATGATCTCTGAAATGCTGTGGGCAGAGAGTCTCTTCTATGTTTGAGTTGTTGGGCATTGCTAGTGCAAACATTAAGCCTATATCAAAGAATTCTAAGCCAGCCATTCAACCTTCTTCTCCACACCAGTTTCCTCTAGTCTACTCCCACCCAAAAAAACCAAATGCACATGCATGCATATGTGCACATACACACTCTTTCCAAAATTTTTACTCTATTTATTTACTTACTTAGAGGTAGGGTCTGTCTGTTGCCTGGTTGCCTCAGCTAGAGTGCAGTGGCATCATCCTAGCTCACTGCAACCTCTAATGCCTGGGCCAGGCAATCCTCCTGACTCAGTCTCTAGAGTTGCTGGCACTACAAGTATGCACCACCACACCCACTAATTTTTTTATTTTTTGTAGAGATGGGTCTCACTATGTTGCTCAGGCTGGTCTTGAACTCCTTGCCTTAAGCAATCCTCCTGCCTTGGCCTCCCAAAGTGCTAGGATTACAGGCGTGAGCCACCACGCCCAGCCACTTTTTACTCTTAAACCTGAAGCCCAGTAATTATAGATGTGGGTCATGTGTTGGCAAGTGGATATCATTGCAAGGGATGTCTAAGAAAGCTAATTTTAGTATTCCCATTTTACAGATGGGGAAAATAGGTGGATTTGAGGTATGAGAAGGTATGAAAGGTATGAGAACATAGGGAAAAAAAGTTTCAGGCATAGTAGCCATTTAGTAGTTAAGTGAAAAGTAAGTCCTCTGCTAGGAGAATGTATTTCTCACTAGCCTCAATGAAACATTATAAGAATGATGGTCATCCTTGCCCGGAGACTTAAAGTAACCTAATGGAAGAGGCAGTGTCTTCATAGCATCCAGTTGGTTAATCCTCTCTCTGTCAATCATTTGAGTATGAGCTGAATAGACGATAAATTCACATTTCTGGAACCACATGGTCAAAATAGCACTTTATATTCAGTGTGAAATTCTTAAAATGAAACCCAGCTGGCAGATGGAAAGGACTTGGGGGGGGGGGGGAATATTGGTTGTGCAAGAGGTTCATGATTTTCCAGAGAGCTTTTTATGCTTTGTGCAAATATAGGAGTATTTTTAAACATCTATGATGCAGCACAAATGAATTTCTCGAACCTGAACTGCAAGAGCCTAATTTATAATATTTCAAAAAACCATTAAGATAGTTATGCAAGCCATTCCAAATTGAGCCTTGCCTGTAAGGATAGAGTAATTTGCTCATTTAGGAAACTGTTTTCAATTCTTCCATGAGTGCCATTTAATAAATTATGTCTTTCAGTGCTTTAAATAAGTCCTTGGCTTAATAACCTACTTTGTGAAAGTGAGAAGAGCAAGAGAGAAAGAGGAGAGCTAGTTCAGTTCACTTCCATTCCACTTCACATGCAGAACTTCTACCCATAATATTGTACATCATTATCTGTCCCATTTCCTTTTCTTTCCCAGATTATGTAGGAAGTATGCCATGTCTTGGTGATGTACAGGGTCAGTGGTCATGTCAGAACTGGGTAAATCCTCATTCCAGAGCACAGTGTTTTTGTTACTGATCTATACATTGCAACCCTTGGGCCCTACCAGACACCTTTACAGGTTTATCAAATCAGGTTGCCCCTTCTAATGATGCCAAAAAGCAGTTCAGCCTGTAACCAGGTTACTACAAACTTGATGTCTGTGATTTCATGTAAGAAGTCAGAATTCAAGTATTTTAGCAGCTGCAGGAGATTTCAGCATTCCCGCATGTTTTATGAAAACCATGTGCAGCATTTAACTTGCTAAGTGAAGTGTGCAGGTTACATGCGTTGTATGTCTAGATGAGAAGCTGGAGTCAAATAGATAAGCATTTCTCAAATCCTGATTTCTCTAGAACCACGTCTTTTCTGTGTGTAACAGATGTCATGACTAGGTACCTAAAATTTACAAACCCTATTTCAAGGACTCTGAAGTCTAGGTCCCCTGACACTAAATGTGATGACGATAAGGTATCAAATAATTCATTAACTAAAAATAAATTTGTAGACACACTGAGATAAATGCCATTTGTGTGTATCATTTTATATTATTCTGCTATTGACATTTACCTTCTAGTTAAAAATAGATAGTTGGCACCAGCTATCATTTGTCAGACATTGGCATTATATGATTTTTATTTTCAAGTGCAATTATAGAATTGTCATTTTACAAATGGAAAAATCAATGTGATAAGAGTAGAAAGAAACATAATAATTTCAAGATAAAATAGGACTGTTCTGTAAAGCACTGAGATTTCTGTTCCCTAGAGAACTGTTAAGTGTGAAAGATAATAACCCAGGGCCTTGGCTAAGAAAACGAAGGGAAATTTGCTTGGTGGAGGTACTTTATAATTCTGTTTCTGTTTCTGGGTCTAGAAAATGGGAGTAAGTTCTATTTCGAAAATAGTTTACAAATTCGTTCAGGATAATATTTAATATTGTAAAAGATACTATATTTAATGACAGTATAGCCGGTTGTAACCATGTGCTTTCATAGATATGAATATTTGTACAGGAAACTGCAGGAGTGTGGGTGTGTATGTGAGTATGGGATTGAGTATTTTAATTTTATTTATAGTCTACTCTTCTTCACAAAAGGATTTGAGGTGATAGACACCAGTATTGATTCTGACAGTGGACATGTTTTTATATAACACTCTAAACTTCAGACTGAAGAGGGTGTTAATGACTTTCCCCTCTGAGAAGGCTTTTGATTCAGACATGATGAAAAGTGTGATTGGAAGTTTAGAGCGGCACATGCACAGTTAGAAGCCCACTCATCTGGCCTGATCTGAATGGGTAGTTGAACAGTTAATCAAGAATTGGTTAAAGTTGGAAGTCATTAAAATACATGCATACCCTAAGTAATTTATTTTAACTTAAAATATACAAAAGGCACTAATCTTTTGATATTAGGCCAAAGCCTTTTCTCTGAATTTGTGGCCACTAATCAGAGTTGTCTGTTCAATTTCTTTCATAAAACAAAACCATTACGTATGGTTTTTTGCTTCTGTTTCTTTAAAATAGAACCATAAGTTAAAAACACTTGGGAAGCAATCTGCACCTTTCCTTCTCAATCCTTTATAGTTGTCTTATCTAAATTAATTCAACAGTTTGTTTTCAGTGACTTATCTTTATGAATTCTTTGAATGTATTTCCTTCAGTTATTCATATAAATTCCAGGTTCATATTTCATGTTGTCACATTTAATGATAATAAATATGATTGCCATAATGAGAATTGAGAAGCAACTTAGGAGCAGAAATTAGATAGCAGTCTGCCAGTTGTGAACATCCACCATGTAGATACCATCATTTGGGGTACTGTGTCCACCAGTCATGAACACTCCTTGTGCAGGCAGTACCAGGAAATGAAGAGTCAGTTGATCTAGATGATTAAGTGGAGGTTTATCAATAGAATGTTTACTATAACTATATATGGTATTATTTTGAAACTAATTAAAGATTTGTCCTTATCTGTGACTGCTTTATTTTTACTCATGTCATACCTTCAGTCTCTCTTTTAGATCAGTTATGTGGCAAATGTTGTTACTGCTCTAGTACCTTCTTTTCTTCATGTCACTTATTCCTGCCTGACTTTACTTACTTGCCCACTCACTGACTTGTTGGTCTCTTCCACACAACCATGTAAGCTCCATAAGGGCAGGGACTTGTCATATTCACTTTTATGTCCTCAGAGCCCAAAGCACTGACCGTCCAGGGGTAGGGAACATGTAGCCTCAGGGCCACATGTGGCCTTCCAGATCCTTGAGTGCGGCATTTTGACTGAATCCAAATTTTACAGAAGTTTGGATTCAGTCAAGGAGCCACACTTGGGGATCCGGAGGGCTACATGTGGCCCTGAGGCCACAGGTTCCCCACTCCACTGAAGACTGAGTGAAAGGTTGCTTTTCCTTGGTACACTTGTTTCAACCCGTTTGATGTACCAACTTTCCCCCCCACCCCCACCCCCGACCTGTTGATTATTCACCTTGAACAAGAAAGAAGAATGGAGAGTAGAAACCATCAACCTGTGGTACTCCCTGATGTAGCTCCTGGTCTACCTTTCCAGTCCAGGTTCTAAGTCTCCTCTTGACACCAGGGAGGGAACCTGGTGGTGTGTGCTGCGAGACTGTGGATTGAATCATTAACAGGGCTTTTTGTTCTTTGAATTTTATCTTAAAAGATCAGCTCAGAGCAAAGTGTTTCAACCTTGGCATTATTGGCATATATAGTTCTTTGCTGGGGGGTAGGAGAAGCCACCCTGTGCATTATAGGATGTTTGGCAGCATCTCCCTGGCCTTTACCCAACCCACCAGATGCCAATAGCAACCACCCACTCTGCTCCCTCAGCCCCACCCTGTTGTGACAACCAAAACAATCTCCAGACATTAGTGAATGTCCCCTGGGAAGTACATTTTCTTCTCTCCTCCCCTGGGTGAGAGCTAGTAGTTTTGAGTAGTCATGGGATGACAGCTAGGACCCACAGCCACGCTAGCAATGCTGTGGTAAATCCAGTCAATGGCTTTTTGAACCTTCATTTCTGCTCTTCTCTTTATGTCTTATTATAATGTTCTCCAGACTCGACTTTCACAGGCTTTATACTGAGTTCAACTAGTCCTATGTGGGTTGTTTTGGCTAAAATTCCTCAGGACGGATTACCACTTAGCTTTTCTTTAGACGGCCTGCAAGCCTCTTTCCAAGCTCATATTTCTCAGTTGCCAGGATATCAGGCTCCTGGCTGTATTGCCAGCAGAGAAAGAAATTCTCTCCCCATGACTAACATGGCACTTTGTTACAAGGCCATTTGTTACCTGTCCCCCTTGCTCAGATGTGTTACTGAGGCAGCTGTCAGCTTTTGCTGCCTCTGACCCCAACCCCTAGCCCTTCACCAGCCCTCTCTGCCTTCCTGTTTTTCCTTTCCCTCCCAGTGTTTCCATGGTGGCTCCTTGCTGTAGCCAGAGGACAAACTGCTGACAGGAACATCCCTTGAATATCTCTGCATCTGGACAAGGCCATTGGCACCCTCCATTGGCGGCTGAGCAATGCATGGCTTGCCATATTTGTCTGTCTCCTGTTTATGGCCCAAGAATTTGAATCTGCTCCAACATCTAAATGTTGTCGTTGTTAGGACAGAGTGCTGCCATAGTACCACAAGGCCACTGCTAAACATGTTTATTTGGGT
Source organism: Microcebus murinus (assembly GCF_040939455.1). NCBI lineage: Eukaryota > Metazoa > Chordata > Mammalia > Primates > Cheirogaleidae > Microcebus > Microcebus murinus. The sequence goes on along the minus strand of NC_134114.1, from coordinate 37,855,629 downwards.
TCTATATATTAATATTTTGATTTGTTGCTACTGCTATTGCTTTCTCCTACCCAACAGCTGCAAGATTGAGATAGGGGACATATATGCCATTACAAAAGCCAAATAACTTTGAATATATAGAGTGTTTTCAAAATATTTTTGTGTCTTTAACAATCTTTTAACTATTGACTAAATATATTTTCTCCCTAATATTTTGGTGAGTCAGAGAATGCCTTGAGTTAGCCAACTGATAGTGATTTAATGAAGTACATGTAGAGTACGAATATTGAATAAGCAGAGAGAATAGTTAGACTGGACAAAATGAAAGCATGTTCTCCTTGTTTGATCCGGTAGTAATTGATTGAAGTATATTTGTGGCATGGAGCCTTATATAACAGAAAAAGCTGAATATGAGGCACGGCCAAAATTCATTTGAAAGTATACAATGGTTTTTAAGAAAATTCAAAATATGAAATAGGATTAGGAATTATTCATATGTCAGCTAACATCAAATTACCTCAAATGTTTTGGAAAATAAGTCTTTGGGGAATGAAATTTAATGTTCATTCTGAAGCAAATGTTGGATTTGAAAAATTCCAGGCTCAGGGTCTTCTTCCCCTCATGCTATTTTGCAGAATCAAAGGCTGTAGTGAGAAAACAGTGCTTTGTGTGACACAAAAGCATAAATTCTCAGTACTGGAATGTCCTCAGAGCACATCTACCAATCCCAGTTTAAGCTTTTAGCAAGGTAAAGTAGGAATAATCTAATTGTGTTGAACCATTTCATTTACTGAGGCAGACACAGTTGTTGGTAACTGATGAGCTTTCCTTTTTCAAATACTCCTTAACCTCATAAAATATGGAACACATATCTTCAACCTATACTTTATAATACCCACCCTTCCACCCGCCTAGCCATTTCAATATGCACAGTTAAATGGGTATTAAGTTAAAAAAAAAAAAACTTAAAAGAATCAATTTCATGGTGAATGCATCTAGTTAAGCAAGCCATTTAAACAGCATTTTATTCGTGTGTAGCAGACCATTTTATAAGTTACTTATAGCTTTACAAGCCTGTGTTTCAGACAAGCTAATTGGTTGCCTCTGATATGTGTTTGGGGCTTTTACTCATTAACTCCCTTTCCTGTCTAGTACATACTTGACTAGCTCTCATATATACAGGTAGGACTCTTTAAACAACCATATTTATTGCCAGGAAAATTTTCTTCATTGATAGATTTCTTCCAGCTTACGATATTTGCTTTCTTAAAATACAAGGAAATCATAACCATTATCCCAAATACGGAAAATACAGAATCAAGTATAATACCCTAAAAGTACTTGGTACCAAAAATGAATGCTCTTTTGAAAGAGTAGAATGGAAATAGTTATTGAAAGGAAGGAGAGAAGAGGAGAGGAGAAAAGAAAAGAGAAGAGGGAATAAAATGATGTGCTGTTGAAGCCTGGCTGCCTCTGTAATTAACGACTGTTACAGATGTTATTGAAAAGTCTGATGCTTGCACCTGCATGCAAAGACAAGTGTCCTAATGCTTCTCCTTTTGCCTGTGTCAGTGCTTTCCATTCTCTGAGATAAGAATTAGACGCTTTGTTTGGACACAGATTAAAGAAATAGCTCAAAACATAAGTGTCCTTTGTAGGTCTTGAGATTTCTGGAGTGGTTCTCTTTTCCATGGTAGGTTGTTTACTTTTCTGCTTGCAAAACAATTCATTGCTGCTGCCTGTAGGCATATGTGTAATAGAGTCTGAACCAATTAGATCTATGGTTTTGAAACTGTCCATGAAATCCCACCTCCTGCATGTTTGGCTCCATTCGTTGGAAAGATCAGTAACTTCTCTCCAATATTCAATTTTCTTCTTTTACTAAAACTTTAATATAGGATGAAATATAGATTCCTATTTGTGTCTGGCATTATACTGAGTACATTGGAGAATACAAAATATTTTTTTTTCATTGTTGGTGCCCTCATGGAACTGAGGACTCATACACATGAAAAAATTAGAGAATAATTTTCCAAATCTGTTTTATCCTATAATTGAAAATGGGGTTTCACCACAGACTTGTTGAGATACTTCATGCTCATTGAATCTTTATATCCTATGTATGTTATATATATATATATTGTGTGTATATATATATTTTTTTTTATAATACCTGTTTTAAGGATAATATAATGGCTCATATAGCTAAGAAGCTCTTAGGTTGCAGGCCTTTGTCATGGTTTGATTCAGGGGTCTGTGATTCAATCACACCTATTTTTCTGTAGTTTTCTTGGCTTTCTCTTCCTTAACATATTAGCTTTATCCTCAGACCTATTTCTTAGCTTCATTCTATGTAGTATTTAGATGGCTGCCAGCAGCTCCCAGAGCTATCTGTCTTTATGTTCATCTCCTGCAGGAATTACCTAGAAACTGAACCTCAGCTCTGATGGCATTATGAACCTCTGAATCTAATGAGTCCACACTAGTAGGGGATATTTCAATATATGAATGAATAAATCTTCTTCATCTTTCTAGGCCAGTTTGAGTTGGGCATTGTCCTTCTTTCAACCACAGGCCTCTTTGGGTACTCATAATTTGATATTAGAAATGGGTCTATAATTAACAGACTCCAAAATGTAGAATTGGTTAAATAGATACAGGGAGGAAAGAAGTAAGGTGGACTCTTCTGTCTCTGATTTGTAAGATTATGACTGCTGTTCTCTGATTGAAAAACAGATTGTTTAAACTTTTATTTGTTGTAACTTGGAATATGTCATTAGCTCTTGTGAATATAGGAACAAAATGTGGGATATGTAAAATCTAATTAAATTTTGTTTTTCTATTTATAAGAACTATATCCATGACAAATAAGGAAAATATAAAAAGAATATAGAACTTCACCTACTCAAATCAACCAGTAGTTAAAGATATTAAAACAGTTTTTGTAGATATATATATACACACACAAATGTATGTGTGTGTGTGTATTGGTAAAATCCAATAGAATGCTATTAAAATGTCACTAAAATTAGATGTTTGTTCAACCTTAGGAAACTAGAAAAAAAGAACAAACTAAATGCAAAGCAAGCAGAAAGGATGTAATAAAGATTAGACTTTAAATAAATGAAATGGATATTAGGGAAAAAATAGAGAAAATCAGTAAAATGAACAGTTTTTTGAAAAGATCAACAGAATTGACAAATCTTAACTAACAAAGTAAAAAAGACAGATGACTCAAATTACTAAAATGAGGCATGAAAGAAGAGACATTACTACCAACCTTACAGAAATGAAAAGGATTATTTATAAGGGAATGCTATAAAACTTATATGCCAACAAATTAGATAACCTAGATTAAATATACAAGACACATAGAGAAGGACACAAGCTACCGAAATTGACTGAAGAAGAAACAGAAAATCTAAAGAGACCTGTAACAAGTAAAGGCATTTAATTATTAATCAAAATACTTCCCACAGGAAAAGCCCAGGATCCTCACTTTCCTGCTGAATTCTGCCACACATTTAAAGGATTTACACCAAGCCTTCTCAAACTATTCCAAAACATAGAAGAGGAAGAAACACTTCACAGCTCATTCCACGAAGCTAGAATTACTATGATACCAAAACCAGGCCAACACATTACAAAAAAAGAAAATGATAGACCAGTATTCTTTATGAATACAGATGCGAAAATTCTTAACAAATATAATTGACCTTTGAACAACATGGATTTGAACTGCAAGGGTCCAATTTTTGCCACCCCTAAGACAGCAGGACCAACCACTCCTCTATCTCCTCCTCCTCAGCCTACTCAATATGAAGATGACAAGGATAAAGATTGTTATGCTGACCCACTTCCATTTAATGACTAGTAAATATATTTTCTCTTTCTTATGATTTTCTTTATAACATTTTCTTTTCACCAGTTTACTTTATTATAACAATATAATATATAATACATAACATAAAATATGTATTAATAACTATGTTATTGGTAAGGCTTCTGGTCAACAGTAAGCTATTAGTAGTTAAGTTTTGGGGAGTTAAAAGTTATATGTGGATTTTCAACTGCACGAGCGATTGGTATTTCTAATCCCCTCATTGTTCAAGGCTCAACTGTACTAGCAAATGAATCCAACTGGGTCTAAAAAGGATTATATACATTATAACAAAGGACACTTTATCCCAGGAATACAAGGCTGTTTCAACATATAAAAATCAATGTATTATAGTATACCATGTTAATAGAATATAGGACCAAAAACATCACATGATCATTTCAATGCAGAAAAGGCATTTGACAACATACAGTTAACATATGACCCAGAAATTCTATTCCCAGATGTATACCCAAGAGAAATGAAAACATAGTCACATATTCACACAAAAACTTGTGCATGAATGTTCATAGCATCATTGTATTCATAATAGCCAAAAAGTAAAACCAGCCCAAATGTCCGTCAACTGGTGAATGGATAAACAAAATGGATATATCCATACAATGGAATATTATTCAGCCATAAAGGGAATTAAGTACTGCTACAAACTATAATATAGATGAACTTTGAAAATGTCATTCTAAGAGAAAAAAGCCAGACACAAAAGGCCACATATTGTATGATTTCATCTATATGAAATATCCAGTATAGACAAATCCATACAGAAAGAGAGTAGTGGTTGCCAAAGGCTAGGGGAAAGAGGCATTGAGAAGTGACTGCTACTGTTAAGGAGTTTCTTTTAGGATGATGAAAATGTTCTGGAATTACATAGTGATGATGGTTGCACAACCTTGTGGATATACTATAAACAAATGAATTGTGTGTGCTTTAAAAGGACAAATTTTAAAATATGCAAATTATATATCAGTAAAAGAAAATGAAATGTCTGTGGAACCAAAAGGAAAGATATTAAAGTATGTGCCAAATACTGTAAAGTCCAACCAAGCAGTAGAGGAAATTATCTACAATCTTAGGAGAGGGTGTCCACTTCGATGAGTAGACAGTAAGTGTAGGTAATAATAGCATGTATCCAGGAGCAAACAACCCCCTTTGAAGACCAAAGTCTTCAGTTAGTTGTTATAGCAACTATTTTTTAATGGGCTCAACTTCTCAATGACTGTCTCCAAAAATTTTGGTTGAAAACCAGCCCAAGTTCAATGAGATGAGAACCTCAGGTTGCATGGAATTAGACCAATTTCATTTTGGATGGAAAGTCTTCCTTAATGAAAAGTCTGTTTAACTCTGGAAAGTTTAACATTAAAAATATAAAAGTGATAAAATAAACCCACACTATTAATACTTTCATTTAAAGTATATGTTATATGTAGGTCAACCTGGTAGAGTAATTTTTTAATTCTTTTTTTTTTTTTTTTTTTGGAGAGTGAGTCTCACTCTGTTGCCCTAGGTAGAGTGCAGTGGCATCATCATGGCAACCTCAAACTCCTGGGCTCAAGTGATCCACTTGCCTCAGCCTCCCAAGTAGCTGGGACAATAGGCATGTGCCACCACACTCCGCTAATTTTTTTCTATATTTTCAGTAGAGATAGAGTCTCACTCTTGCTCAGACTGGTCTCAAACTCCTGATCTCAAGTGATCCTCCCACCTCGGCCTCCCAGAGTGCTAGAATTACATGTGTGAGCCATCACGCCCAGCCTCATTTTTTAATTCTAATTTAAAATGTGTAAGTGATTTCAGAATTGGCCTCATATGTGGAAAGGTATGAGAATTAGAATGTACCAGAATTCAAGAGTCATTGAATTTATAAATTTAATGAAGCAAATTTTTAAGAATTCTCAACTACTTGAGGATGTTTTGTTAGTCATTCTAAAATGCTTAAAAGGAAAATCGGCTATCACATCTGAATGTGATGATTAAAATTTAAAAGATATGTAAATAGAGTATTAAAATTTTTAAGTTGAATATAAAAGCTTAACCACTTCGGTACAATGCTCACTGGTGGTGAAACCTTGCCCACAACCGGCACTCATAGTCCGCACGGTAGTTTGTGCTGTGCATTGACCACGAACCCGTTTTGCTCTTGTGTGATGAGGAAAGCTTTAAAGCACTGAAAGCTTGTTTTACTTTACAGGCAGCTTTACTTGTAATGTCAATCAGAATAGGTAACATATACATATATGTTTTTATTATGTTATCTTTAAATGTTCACAATTTTATTTTGATAAATGAAAAATTAGAAAAGTCAAGTTTTGTTATTAACGCTAAAGTCGATACTCGGCTGTGCGCGTTCATCTGTGGCTATCGACTATAGTCAATGCTTGTACCGAAGTGGTTAAGAAAAAACTAGGCTTTGGACAGTGTAAATTTAATAAATTATGTATTCTTTTTTAAAACTGCAAAGTAACAACTAGTATTGCTGTACACTAAAAGGACACCAAAAACCTCAAACTGGTCACAGACCATGTGCCTAATGGGATGTGGCATTAGGTGACTTTGTAGGAATATTTTCCATGTTCTGGCTAGTTCTTGTGATCTTTAGGAAGTCTCTCCACAAAAAGAAACTCAGGCTAAATACATAGAGGAAATAAAATACAGTTGTGCTGAGATGACTCTTCTGCCTGCTAGAAATTCAATTCAAAGCACATCTGAAATCATAACGAGAGTCTGGCCAAGTTGCAAAAGGCAAATTCTCTATCCTACTAAAGTGTCAACCAAAGCAGAGAAGAGGAGTTCTAGCAATCTGTGGTCAAACTGAGGCCCAGAAAGCCTGATCCCCTAGACCCCGCCCAAGCATTCCTTGTGCCTCCCTGCTGGACCAAGCAGAAAGCTACAGAATGCTTTAGGCCAGGGGTCAGCAAATATTTTTTCTGTAAATGGCTAGATAGTAAATATTCTGAGCTTTGCAAGACACAGTGTCCCTGTGGCAATTACTCAGTTTTGCCATTACAGTGTGAAAGCAGCCATAGATAATACTTATGTGAACGAGCATGCTGTGTTCCAATAAAACTTTATTTACAGAGAATTTATGGTGCCTGGGTGATGGGGAGGCAACCAACAACAGCTACTGTTACTAAGATTCCTTCTAATTTAAAAAGTTTCTTCTATATCCTTAAGGATTCCCCTTGAGGCGATAGAAGGACTTCTACTGGGTCTTAAAAGATGAGAGCTTGTGTACAGGCTGATCCTTTCCACCTGTGGATGGAAGCCTTGGCTTGGAAGCAGGAGTTGGAGCAAAGGCCTGAATTCAGGAATCACTCCAGGCTATAGAGGGCCAGAGTAACTGGCATAGAGGAAGGTACAGATATGGGAATATTGGGCATCTTCCCTCAATCCCTGGAGACAAGTATCCATGCATAACTGGGCCTCTCACGGTGGTTGTCTGATATGCAAGCTATACTTTATATTACTATACTTTATATACTTTATATTACACACAGTCTTCTTGAAATCCATCATCCATTATATGTATGCACTCCCAAAATATTAATAATATCATGATATTGGTTAACATCAAGTTGTCATTTTCTGGTCCTTATTAGTACTCAGTGAAAAGTAAATAATATTCATTCTGTGTTGTACTAACTTTGGGACTGTACCAAATTGGTTTTATTTGTATTATTTATTTCTGCCTTTCATGACACATTTAGTACTTTTTAAGATTTCAAAGTCCTGCAAGCAGTACAACAAAAGGGGGAACAGCTGGTGCTGCTCCCTAGACTGACCTTACTTTGAACAAGCTACCAAGAATGCACTCGGAAGAATCTTAATCATGCCCTGCCACTTTATCTCCAGACCCTGTCCTGGAGCCATGGCATGGGCAAAGCTCTCTGTGACTTTGGTGAAGGTTACCAAGTGAAGCCTGCTCCTGCAGTTAAGGCAGCAAAGCTGAAGGACCCCTTGGCAAACACACAGACAAAATGTATATGCTCAGTGGTGTGGTGGTGAATGTTTATTAATGAACTCTGGAAAGAAAAAAGTCCTCGTTCATCATACTTGCAGATTTCTGTGGTGTAAATACTCCAAACCATGCCTGATTTCATGATTTGTACAATTTGACATCCTTGTACCCAGGGTTGGAGAGAGAATGCACCCAATCCACGATTGCTGGCCACGTGTCAGCGGCCCTCAGTGTACCACCAAGATGCATTTCAATACGAATGTTTTCCCCAGTGTGACATGTTAACACAATAGATGCATCTGCTACAGTGATTAAAGGAAGAAGCTAGGATGTAGATGAGGAAAGTCCTGCACTCTTTGTAACAGTCATGGAAAAGATCATACAAAATCTCACATTGCATTCAGGCTCTCCTGGCATCCTATTAATTGGAGCCCAGACCACACTTTCACCAAAGAGTTTAATACCAATATGAACCTGTTTCAAAAACCATTTTTCATATGGTTCATATCGTTTGAAAAATACAAGCTATGCAGTGGACACTTTGTGTACTTAAATGTACAAGACAGCAATGATGACTCTACTGGGTTCAAGATAGTTAACGGAGTCCTGTTGTCTTGTGCCACCCTCTAGCCGGCCCTGCCACCCATCCGATCCCACAGCTGCCAGTCTTTGCCCCTGGCTTTCTGTGTTTGGTTTGAGATCCTCCCCCAGTCTGCATTAGCTGTTTGAAGGAGCTGAAGTTGTCAGCCTAGACTCCTTCATGAGACCTGATTCCTTTTCCAGAGATGGAAAAAGAACGTGCCTTTATTTCTAAAGTTTCTTTTAACAGCCATCTATCAAAACACTTTTTATTCAAATTGAGTTCCACGATTTAAGAACTATTCTTAATAATCATATCCCTCTTTATTTAAGTCAGTTGTTTTTCTTGCTTCCAGCTAAATACAGTCCAAGTGTTATAAATAAGTGGAAAAGCCCTTAGTAAACTGCACAGTATTAAACAGTCTTTAATGGTCACTAAAAAGCCCAGGGGGGAAGAAACCCCGCACTCCTTTCACACAAATGATGAGGACAGTGCTCCGGCCGGGCTCTTGCTGTTTCTGCTTTGTTTTTGGTTTACGGTGTTGCTCTCGTTGATGGAATCTTCTACCCTGGCACATGGAGCACACGCACAGGGGGCGCATTAAAGCACCGCGTGCTGCCCACCACGCTCGCCACACCGCGTGCAGAGGTGGTGGCTGAGTGAATGAAGTTGGGGAAAGCCGACTTCCAGGACGAAAATTTTCAAAGCTCCTCAGACTGATCCCAACCCCACCATAGCCCACCACAACACCCCACACAACCTTAAGAAGTGTCAGTTAGAATGTGCTAGATTTTCACAGAGGGAACCTCCGAGTCATGTGTAGATGGGGTCTGGGGAACTGTAGGCAAAGCAGATATCCAGCTTCTGTCCCCAGTGGTGAATGTGTAGAAAAAAATAAGCTAATGGCCCCCAACAGGAGCAAGAGGGACCTACTGAAAGAGCAGCAGCAGCCCCCAATAGGGTAGGACACTAAGGGGATGTGTTGACATGGAGGGGCAGGCATTTTAGTTTTAGCAATGACTGGTTGGTGTTATCAGCATTTAGTGCACTAGAAGCAGGGGTGGTATATTCTATGATTCACAGCAGAAACCCACACAAAAAAGAACCATCACATACCCTGACTCTCTTTTTAATGTCTCGCCACACATTCATATGGGTCAGAGCTCTGTTTGTGAATATCTGAGCCTAGAACCTACCTCTATTTCACATCAAAACACTATATAAACTCTTTCTGGACTATTCTATTTCCCTGTTCCCTAGAGTGCTTTCAGGAAAACTAGATCAACTCTGGGCGCACACTACTTACATGGTTTAACAAAAACCATGTAACAAAAATAAGAAAAACAACCAGTAACAAAAACCAGTAACAAAAATAGGAAAAACAAGCAGCTTATTATTTTAAATAAAATGATGTTTATGGGTTTTCAAAAAGGAAAGACCTAGTGTTGCAGTTCAAAAATTATGACTGTTAGAAATTTAGTCATACCAGGTTGGCAAGAATTGAAAGTATTGATAAAAATTTTGTATCTGAAGTGAGGGCAAGACAGGGAAATCAGTGAACATCATTATTACCCTACTAGAGATCCCGGAGCCAGGAAAGGATTATTTGATGATTTCACCACTCAAGGGGACATTAAAGGACATTTCCTACCCAATGAGTGGGTCTCCTGTGCTGTGTAATGTCTCACAGGTTTAACAGCTGCTACAAACATCAGCAGCAAGGAGATGGTGCCATCATCTCTGTTATATTAGGTCTTTACAGTAAATGCAATGTGTGAATAATGGAATGCAGTAATGCAAATTACCAGGCAGTGGCATGAGTGGAGACGGGCTCCGGTGACAGAGCTAAAATAGATTGGCTGCTGATGTGGCTTTGTTTTCCTATCTCTAGGGTGGACACATGGCTGCTAACAAATGCCCACTCTCTGTGGCTATCCCCAAAATAGATAAATGACCACAGGTTGCCAGGCAGCTCTATTCTGATGTCATTCCCCAAAGTGTGGACTCCAAACGCCAATGTGTAACAATCACCGGTTCCTTATTCCAGCAGTTTCCACTTAACCACATGTAAGCAACTGGTAAAGTAGTCAACAGACTTAGCTTCATTTTCTCATAAGTCATTTTTAAAATTTTTATATTAATAAAAAAGTTACCTTTAAAAAATGTATGTCCATCAGAAAAAATAGATCCTTGTATCACAGGCAGGTTTTTATTTTAATCTTGAAAACAGTATCAGCATTTGACTTACATTGGTCAAACTTAAACACCATTCTTTAAAATCATACATCAATATATATAAAGGATAAAAAAGCAATAGCAGACTGGTCAAATGTGACTGTAATTGTTATTGTAATAATGCAGGGGAAGTAAAAATTGAAGTTCAGGTTAACATAAGAAAACAAAATAAAAATGTTACCCTAAAAAAGTCAGAATTAGAGCATTAAGTCTTCATCTGTACTGTAGTGTTTGTTTTTAGAAACATGAAACTCTGAGTAATCAAAAGCTATGTTCCAGCAGCAAATATTCACTCACTGTGCTCGAATATTACTGGATTGGCAAAACTTGTTATAAAATTGATATTAGAAATGTAGAGTTGTGTGGAAACCTCGGGACACCAGTGGGGTGAATATGGCAGGGTTAGTTACCCACTTAAGTTATGGATCTGAAAATCTCGAGTTACCCAGCCATATTTGTCAGCTTAACACCACTAGGCTCCTTTATCTGGTGACCACCCTGTCACTGCAGCTTCCATTTCCTTCTCATGTTTACCATTCAGCAGGAACAACTTCTGAAGCGTATCTACCTTCAGACATCTTTATCATCTTCCAAGTGTGCCTACCTGATAGACTCTATTTTCAGTTGCCTAGAAACCAACCTAATGGGTAGCTAAACCTCACTGTTTTGTATCTGGTCGGTACTGCAGCATATCACAAATTGCTAATGTATCTTGGGATTATTTAAATCTAACATTGTTTTCAAATTAGATGTAAATATGCTACCAGGGTCAATTCTGTGTGATTTTTAAATGAAGCACTTGGAAGAAGTATTGTTAGTGAGAGGCATTTACTGTCTTGGTGCTTTTCTTTATTTTAATATTATCAAATTTCTTGCAACCAGCCCTTTTCCCAGTTATTAGTGATACTGAAAATGCTGTCCTTTTGCATTTGGGTTTATAAAGAATGGCAAGGATACAATTTCCTCCATGTGCCAGATTTTGGATGTTACCTGCTTTATTTGATAGGAAGCATTATTGATCAAATACCAGATTGCAGTATAAGCACAGTAGTCCCCCTTTCTGTGCTCAGGGATACAATCTGAAGCCATACTTTGTGGCAGAAATGAGGAAACCAAAATCTCTGATTTTCAACTCTTTGGAGCACTTCTCCTCCTAGCAGTGGACTTAACCCCGCCTACTCTTCTCTCCCCTGCTGGCCAAGGCCCCTGTGACTGGCAGCTCTCCCCTCCATGGGGCAGAGTTGGTCTCTGGTACTGATCATTGCACTAGCAATTTCTGACTCTCTTGGACGTAAATTGTTTTCAGTACCCTAAAGAAAAGAAACAAAAAGAAAAGAAAAGAATGGAGTTTGTATTTTCAACAAGCAAGAATCCTTTTAACAACATGATTTGTAAACTACCTTAGGCAAAAAATTGTTCTAGAGTTATGTACCCATTTTCTGATCTGTAAATGAGATTTTCGTTACTCTTCAGAATTAGAATTAATGAGAGCCCTTCAATTCTCACAGTTTTTTTTTTAAATTAGTATTATGAATTTAAAGACATCTATAGGAGGACTTTATGGACACACGTGAACTATAAAATGTTAGCATATTTCTAGTTCCTAAATTAGCATAACTTAGTATTTCATATATATATATATATATACACATACTTTCTCATATGAAAAAATGTACAAATATATTAATAACAGTTTGGATGGTAACAGTCTCTCTGCTGTTATCAACAGTCTAATGCTTGCAATGATACAATGCAAAATGAAACCACATTTGGGAATGGCATGTAAAACTTAGACACTTTTTTTCTGGGCCAAGTATTGCTAAGGTAAGACCTTGGAATTTTTCATGACACATGGAATTTAATGAAATTTGTTGACCAAGAATGTCTTTGAACAATGCCTCTTTGATGTTGCTACTAACTGCATTGTATGTTATGTAAAACCTTACTGGGCAATAAATATGTTCTATTCTTATATGATGTTGTGGGTGTGTGCATGAGAAGCTTTATGAACTTTTCACTTTATCATACCTTTTGAGAAAAACTCAATACTTCTGGAATTCATAGCAATTTGACATTTATTCACAGTTAGGAGTTGGTAATACTAGCTGCTATTAGTCAATATCCTAACCAATACAATACAAGTGACTTGTGACCGGTTATTAGTTGAACTGGTTTTTAAGACAGCAAATGTGCTACCACACATACCAATTGTAAGGTCTTGATATATACTTTCCAGAAAATTCAGGACTGAGAGGCAAGAAAAAGCTGGGAGGCTTTATATATGTATGTAAATGTATGTAGGTTTGTATATGCATGCAAACACACACACTCAGTTTCTATCCTCTTTCCTAGAAAACAAGTTCCCAGGTAGATAGATAGATACTAAAATTTTAAGGGAAAGAGAGAAAAAGATTATTTAAATCAGATTTTTTGTTGTGTTATGTGCTTGATGGTCAAAATAATGGAGTAGTGTAATTTATATAGTATAGTACTGTAGGTTGTCAACAATTTAATAAGTCGGCAGGGTAAGCTAGTGAAAGCTACTCTGCTAGAATTATTTTGGTTACATGAATATTTTTCATGTCTGCAGTGCATTTTGTCCAGTGCCATGGTGCATATAATTCTTTTTCAGACTTCATCAGACCTCCCGTGCTGTTAAGTGTATGGGTGGAATGGTGGTGGCTTGTAAGCAGGTCATTCACCCCTAAAGAAAACACTCCCAGGTCACAACATATAGCCCATGTTATAACAACAGCTGTGGACAGATTCTAGAAAGCCTTAAGCATTATAGTTCATATCAATTCTCCTTGAAATCCCCTCACTTCATCACTCAAAATGTTGGTATGAGAAAGGTTCTGATACAATTAATAACATATTTTTCTTTATTTTTTCCCCCCAAGATCAAAAAATATTTTGAACTTGAACCACTTGCACGTGGAAAACGCTGGATTCTGCAGCCCTGCTCGCTGGATAACATGGATGCACTGAAAGACAGCTTCTCTCAGCTGATAAATGTGTTAGAAGAAAAAGACCATGATGTTGTAAGAATGTGAAATCTGGCAAAGAAAATGGGCTCCCAAAAGGCCTTGAACCTATCATGTTTCTCATTTTAATTTTATTTTGATATCAAGACTTATAATGGCTTCATTATCTATTTTTCTCTAGTTATTTCAGACTCTCATCTCTCTATTAAAGCGAATATTCTGTAAATCAAGTGAATTATCATCGGCATTAACGTCAAGTACACACTACTGAGAGAGAATTTATTCTCTGTTTACCACTAATTATCTTCACCGCATGTCTCTTCCTTCTGTTGTTCTAAGCGTCTCTTCTATACTCTGTGCTAAAACGGATGGAATTCGTGGCTCACGGAAATCAAATCCCTTATGAAGGACTCAGAAAAGCTCACAAGACCTTGACTAATTTTCCCTGGGTTTGGGAGTGGAGTATTGTGTGGCTGGGACTCCACATAATATGTATATCATTTTCAAGATCTCTTGGGGTTTTTTGTTTTATTTTATTTTATTTTATCTTATTTTTGTTTTTCTGTCTTTTGTATACTGAGCTTATAGATGATGAGAGAAAAATGAGCACTAAAAACTTCAGTTAATCACCTTATCAGGAAGGAATATCCTGCCATAGCAAAATTGGCTTTGAAGAACTTAAAGACAAGATGCCTAATGTTTCCTCGATTACATCTGAAGTCTCTCTCCCGTCTTTTAAGAGCGAAGACGTTGTTTTAGGTTTTAAGAGGAGTTAGAGGACATTTAGGCACCAAGTATGCATCACTGATTACATTTGATTGAGTACTCAAATATTTTTTAATGAAAAGATTAGCCTGTATAAAGTCAAGCTGCAGTGTAATATAGGTATCTTTTTCTAAAAATTGGAAGTGTTTAATTAAAATAGAGACAATAATTTTTAAAATAGCAGAAAAAATTTTAAAAGCCAAAAGAAGTATAGTTTATACTGGTTAGAGTTTAAGCTGGCATGGATCTAACAGAGATATCAAAGACAGAATCATCTGTATATTCAGTCATTAAGTGCTGATGTAGTTTAATGGAGTCTGTTAAGCCTTCCTCTAGTAGTTAAAGGCCTATCAGTATTTCTATTATAAACCTCTATTTTCAGGGGTTTCAGTCTGCCCTTAAAAATGTGCTAGGGCTGTAGCAAATAAGTAATTTTAGGGCTCAGATTCAATCTTTGGGATGATTTTTTTTTTCATTTAATTTAAATGATAAAATTACTTGGAGATAAATGTATAGTTTTACTAAGGCTTAGCACCTTTGATCTTTTCTAAATCAGGAAAATTCTATGGATGTTGAGGTTCATAGATGAAATATTCTTTGTCACACTTTGTTGACTTTTAACCACTTAAAACACTAAGTGGCCAAATGATAGAAAACTTCTCCCTACCCCTGAGTGATAAAAACACGTTTGTAATTTTTAGGTAGCATAGATCGATACCCAAATACCACAGACTCACACTGTATTACAGGGTGATGTAATAGCTTATAATTCTCCAGAAGATATGCTTCAGGCCCTTAACATCATTCAAAGATAGTTTTTGTGGTTTAATATTTTAAGTGGATTTTAATGCCATCATTACCTTCAAAACATCGAACACTTCTTTAGGCTTTTTTCTAATGGCCTGGATCGGGAAAGATCCATAGTGATTCATATACAATTTTGTCTACAGCATCCTTGAATATTTTTAACACTGTATAATCTGTGAACAGCACCAAACTCTCATTCCGATGACCAGTTACACAATTCCTGTTTTTATTTTGTCCTGTTGTGCTCATCTTCTATGAAAAATAAATGATTATTAGGCCTTGCTTTCCCTGCAAGTTCATTAAATGTAGAATGTTGTCTTTTTAAGATCCTGTGGCTGAGTGCTCCTAAGCCATCTGTTAAATGACTTCCCGTTGTCTGTGTGTGTGTTCATGTGTGCGCCAGTGATGGGCTTCTCCTCAGACCCACGACTGTCTGCAGCGTCTCAGCCGTCAGAATGAAAACATTATCAATCAGTACCCAACAACAGCTGTTTTTGACAAGTTTCTGTCTGACGCCTAATGCTTTACAACTGTCAAGAAGGCTCCTTCTTTGTCTAGCAGGTCGGAGCTCGCCGTCTTGCTGCTTCCGTGCACCATCCTGTCCCTGTAACCCTAGAATTTGCCATGTTTGGGAAATCCACGTGGGGGAGGAGTGGGGCCTCGATGGGTGGGGGTGGGTAGGTGGGTGGGCGGGGGTGGGTGCGTATGTCATCTTCCTACTTTGGTGTAAAGTGCCACAGGTGTCTTAGTTTGCATATTCAAATATTATATAGGAAAAACAGTCTGTTATGTACTTCTTCACTTAGCTTCTTGTTATATTTATGGACGTTACCAGTTTTTGTACCTTCTTAGCTAAAGCAGTTGCCTTTTTGTAATGGCAATTAATTTATATGATAAAACTTTGTATCTACTGTAGTTTACAGTATTGGTCGCTAATTAACTGCCATATTGCCCTGTCTTTCTATTTAAAAATAATGCATCTATCCTTAGAGGTTAACAGATTCATGTGGACATTTGCCAGGCAAGGAGAACTCGTATTGTCCATGATTGAGAAATGATTTCCACTATCTTCAAAATGAAAATAAACGCTGAGTAGAACTGATGTTTCCAGACTGACTCCTTTCAGCATTAGCATTTGGGAGTCTCAGATTTCTGTTTTCATTTGTATTGCCTGTTTAAGTCTCCAAAATAAGTTCTGCTGCTCTTGGGTCAAAACAAATGATTAATTCACATTTTCTTTGAAGCCATTGTGAAAACCTTAAAAGAAAAAAAAGCGTCTTTTCCAGTTGGTTTGTCTTCAGCAGCAATTTATTTTCACTGGAGCTGTTCCTTCAAGTGTGTGAACAGATTCAAGATATTATAAGATGTCATCCTTCAATCAAAGGATCATTTTATAATATTTGCCGTCACACCAACTTGAGTGGCATGGTTTGGTACAATGAACTATTTCCTTCAATGGATTGATGCTCTTGGGAAATAAGTAGATATTTTTAAGTGATTCAAGAGGAAACAATATGGCCAATCCTTAAGGCTGAGAGTATTCTATAAAAGAGAAAATGAAAAATAAAAAATCAAATGATGAATGGAAGACAAGAAAGAAAAAAGAAATACAATAAAAGATGAAAAATTCAAATTCCAGCTTTCGCTTGGTCCCAGTTGCAACATTTTTCTGACACTTAGTATTTGGCACACAGAGACTTGCAACGCATCACTACTAAGCTGGATCCAACCTACATTCCCATTCTTGTTTCTAAGGTAGGCAATTAGCAGTTATCAGCTTCCTAAGCGACGCAAATATGGACAGAACTGTAAGATTTTGAAGCAAATGGGGTTTTCTTCGTGTCTAGATTGCATATTCAGACTTGAATGGAAAACTAATATTCATCCCTGGCTTCATCCTCTTTATAACTTTAGAGTGCATTTTCATTAACCTCCTGACCTAATGTTGCAAACAGAAATGAAAAGGTATGTGTGGGGTGGTGGGGCTGGAAGTGGGAGTTCCCCCCTGAGATCCCTCATTTTCAGTGTATTTGGAAGGGAGGGTCTGTCTTTGTTACACAGAAACTTTAGAATGCGGAGTCTCTGCCTTCCCTAGTTCCCCAGCCTAGGTCCTGGAGATCTGAGGTTTACGCTGTGAAATGCATTACCACATCATGTTGGGAATTCCTGGCTCCCTAGAGCTCACAGCTTTTGGTCACCTCTGAGTCAGCATGATTAAATGATTTGCATCTCAGGTTAAATGTTTTCCAACTCAGATGCATGAAGTGACTGATGAGCCCAAGTTTTGACACCCTACCCCATCCCCCCTTGCACTAATTTAGAAACATGAAAAGATCCTGTGTAAGACTCTGAAGCCTCAGATGGGATATCAATTCCCCCCCCTTTCCTATTCTCTTCGAATTTAAACCTTAAATGAAAAACTTTTCTTCCACCCACTGTCTCATCAGATCTGGAAATTCTGACTTCCCTTTCTGGGAGTTCATCTGTATATCACAACCTCTTCGCTTTCCGTGAAACCAAGGCAAAGAGTTTAGAAGTCACAAAGAAGAATCTCTCCAACATACACCTTCTCTAGCATTTTCCTTTCCTTACAAAACAAGGTGAAGCAAACAGTCCATGGTTCTTCTATCAGATTTTCTCTATAATCTCATCTTGCCTTCTATTTCTGCTCCAGGAAGCTTGCTCTATTCACTGGCTCCTGGTGTAAAAATGCCACCTACATTGTTCTCAGGCTTAACCTGCCCCTTCCCTTTCCTGCTCGGCTCCTCACGTCCTCAGGTCACGCACAGGAGTTTGCATAGTGCACTCCGTATGAATAATCATTTTTTACAAGGGAATAGTATGGGCCTGTGGTTTTCAAAGCAACTTCACCTACCTAAATACCTTGTGAGGTCACTAGTATCCTGCTTGCAGAGTAAAGAAAGGGACTTCTAGATTTAGTGCCTTGCTAGGCTCAGCCAGCTTTGTAACCCAGTCCAACTCCTCATCCCTTCTGCTCTAGCTAGACATGGACCACCACGGGTACAGCCATGAAATTGCACTTTTAAAAAAAATTGATCTGCAAGCTGCCAAATGAAAGTGAATTCCCTTTTTCTTTTTTTTTTCCTCCAAAATCTCTTCCTCTTA
This sequence comes from Microcebus murinus, assembly GCF_040939455.1. Classification (NCBI taxonomy): domain Eukaryota; kingdom Metazoa; phylum Chordata; class Mammalia; order Primates; family Cheirogaleidae; genus Microcebus; species Microcebus murinus. The sequence continues at coordinate 37,837,297 of NC_134114.1, read as the reverse complement.
TTTTGATGCGTTCACAATATTTCTCACAAATATTTCAGCCTGATTCTTTCTAGCAGCAACATTCTGACCATGGAGGTGAGTTGGCAACGCGCTCCCCGGGGAGGAAAGCCTGGCTCAAACCCATGGGGACAAATCAAAATAAACCTTGATTAAGCATCAGTTTTTCCCCAATCTCCCTCATTTTCCTGTTTCCTCGTGGGATTGTGGGGGGGGGGGTATGGAGAGAGCTGGTCATTTTAAAAAGCCTAAGATCACTTACATCACAGGCAGACCCTTCCTGAAAGTGAAATCCAGGCTGCAACGCCACAACTTTCACTGACAAGTGATTCATTGAGACAAAGGCTGGAGCTCCAGCATCAAACAGATGTCAGACAAAACACCAAACGCCTATAAATGATTGCCTTCGCCAGCCACGGGATGACTAGAAGACCTGGCCCGATGATGTACCCCGTGTCTGGACAAGCTTACAGAAGACATGGGGGTGGGGGAGCTGGTTTCAAGTGGAGTCTGCAGAGAAGGCTGTTTGTGGAGAGAGAAGCGAAACCACGGTCCTTACCTGAGAGGCTCGTGTTGAGACGAATGATTTCTGGCCAGTTTGTGTATGATACACGTAAAGGTAAATCAGAAAAACGCTAGTCAAGGGCACCCCGAAGGCCAGACTGGTGTGATATGATATTAAATCACTAGACATGTAAATACCAGCGTAAATTAAAAAGGAGAAGATTTTGTTAGAACGGAAACTGCTCACCAAAGGCAGAGACAGGAATGCAAACAGTAAGTCTGGCTGTCATTCCCTATAATCCGGAGCAAGTCAGGTTTGGCTCTGGACCTTCTCCAGTTGTTTTACAACTTTCTAGACATGGGATGTATCAACCCAACACTTTTATTAAGCAGCTTTGACAGGACTTTTGAAATGACAGCTTGTCGAGATTCAGCGTAACGTACGGTTTTGTTTTACAATTGGAATTTTTGGGTTTAATAATGTTAGGACCTCATTCATTCAACACGGTTTTGTTGAATACCTACTATGCACCAAGGATTGTGTTAGGTGCTGGGGGTATAGCAGTAGATATGACATACTTAGTCCCTGCCTTTGTAGGACTCTAATTCCTGTAACACTGGTTAAGTTGGAATATTTCTATAAACTTAGACAACATTTTTTTAGGGAGGGGGGCATTTTATTATTTAAACTGCAGTTTGAGTCTCTAGATTTTTAAATATTGGTCCTAATTTTGTTTTTTTCAGCCCCCTTAATTTAGAATTGTTTTTGAATGCTGTTTAGTCTCTTTTGAGACCATTAATAAAACTAGAAATCTAACCACGTACATAGAAAAGGCTTTGCCTTTTTTTAGCATCTTTCTAAATAAAGCTCTGTAAAGTTAGCACCTTTTATTCTGCTATTTTGCTGCTACAACGACAACGCATGTGTCTGCCACACAGAAGTGCTTCCAAAGTGCAAAACCAAACTCAATTACGTACTGTTTTTTTATCCTCCCTTTATTCAAAGGGCTTTACCACCTCTAGAACAGCCTCGTCTCATCCTTCTGTCTTGATCACACAAATGACTTATATTTGAAATGTTGAATATTGAATCTCCAAGAGGAAAATTCTTATTTAGTTGCAGTCTCTTGTGTTTTATTCCACCTAACAGTAAAGACTGCTGCATAAAAGCATGTCACAATTCACATGCCCAGACAGAGGCAATAACCCGTAAGCTATATAACCCACTGGATTTTTTTAAAACCTAGTTAAGTAGCAATGGTTATCTAACTAGGTTAAAAAAAAAAAGTTACCTAGTTAGGTGGTTAACTGGGGTTTCAAGAGGGTGCTTTGTTTTTCTCTCATTGAGGATTGGGAACTTGGAGAGACTTCTTTAAACCCATTATTTATTCTAAGATGCTACTTGGACGAAGTTGTTCCTTTAGCAAGAGTTAATGCCTTTTGGATTTAGAACACTTTTGCAAAATCTATGCCAACACAATTTGCATTTGCTTAAACATCTAAAGCCTACACTATTCTTTTCTCACCAGCCCAAGGCCCATGACGGATGTCCCCCTTAGACAACCCCAACACATCCCTTTCCAGTTTACGGGCCTGGATATTCAGGTAGGATCACAAAAATTAACTAAAACAGAAACCTTTCTGTTTCCATTCGGTTTTTTAATTTCAAATCACCCAGATTTTTATTTATTTATTTATTAAAGACAGGGTCTGGCTATGTTATCCAGGCTGGCCTTAAACTCCTGGGCTCAAGCCATCCTTCCGCCTCAGCCTCCTGACCAAATTTTTAGGTAAAACTGTAGGATCCAATGAAGTCACATAATACCAGAGATTAATTAAAATGTGTGGTTTATAACTGGATGTGCACCCCTAATGAAATAACAGATCCGGGCCATAATGGTCAGTGTCTGCTGGAGTCACAAAGAGGGAACCAGCGAGGCATTGTCACGTGCTTCCAGATGGAAGTATACAGTACCACCTAGGAAGTATCCGTGTCAAAAAATCAAACTTGAGTACGATCAATCCTCTAGATCTAACAATTTGCAAAAAAGACAGAAACAGAGGAGTATGATAAATGACACAAAATCCAGACTATTGGAAATTTGACTGGCAAATGATTTGGTTTCTTAAATGGCAAGAAGGAAAAAAGAAATGGAGGAAATCTATAAATTAGAAGAGGCTTAATAACTCCATCAAACAATTACAGAGCATGGCCCTTATTTGGGTTTTGTTTCAAACTGCTAAAACGTAAAATAAAATTTGAGAAATTTAAAAAGTTACTGAATATTTTTATGAATCAGGGAATGATTGATTACTAAGATCTTTTAGGCATGATAAAATTGTGGTTGTGTATTTTTTAATACACATCAGCCCTTATCGGGGCTGATGCAGAAATATTTATGGATGAAATATTATGATGCTCAATATTTATTTCAAAATAATCTATTAGGTGGAGAGAGGAACAGAAGAAGGTGGGGATTAGATGAAACAAGCTGGACTGTGAGTGATAACTGTGGAAGCCAAATGATGGTGGTGTAAGCTCATAATACCTGTGTTCTGCCTGGGAATGTGTAATTGACATTTTCCACAACAAGTTTTTGAAAGAAGGAAAAGAGAAAGTGAAAAGAGTGAAAAGACAAACCACAGACTAGATGATAATTTGCAATGCAAAAACCAAGCCTGTGGCCAAAATATATGCAGAACTCCTGTAAATCAGTAAGAAAAAAAATTCAGTTTAATGAAAAAATTAGCAAGGGACTTGAATAGGCACTTCAGCAAAGGAAGATGATATCCTAATAGCCAGTAACTTTATTAATAGTGAGGTGCAAATAAAAACTCCCATGGGCTAGCACTACACCCTCAGCAGAATAGCTAAAGTTAAAAACAATACCAAGAAAATAGCACTTCTTGGCCTTTTGGCTAAGATCAAGTGTAGGCAGTACCAAGAAAAAGAAAATAAGAGAGAGAGAAAAATGAGTGTCGGTCTGGCATGTTAATCACCGCTGAAAATTTGTGTCCTGATTCCAAGAAGAAAGTTTGTAGCATGGTGACTAATCCTGCAGTTTTTGGAGTCAAAACTTGGAGTTGGGCTCTCCTCCTTGCTGGTCACACGACACTGGACAAATCATTTAAATATCTGTGTTTTAGTTTTCTCATCCATAGCGGAGATAATGTACCTACTTGAAAGGGTTATGCAGGTTGAATAATATCTTGCATACCAAGTGCTTCTCATGATGTGTGGCACACAGGAAACGTTCAGTAAGTGATGACAATTATGATTCCAGTAATGTATGTTTGAAGCAATTTTCCCATTGCACCTCTTAGATATAAAGCTTTGCAGGAGCAGAGGTGGGTTGGAAGGTGCAAATGGGGAGATTTTACAGCCATTGGAATTACTCAAAGGCTACAACATTGGTCTTGGAAGCCAAGCCTCACGTGGTTGTGGAGCTTTTCCAGATCAGGTAAACACAGCTCCCTCCAGTGACCTCCAAAACCCTCTCTCGGTCGTTATTCAACTTCCCACTCATTGATTTATTCATTCAACAAACACTGATTGGATGTATATTATGTGCAAGGCATTGAGCTGTATGTATTAGAGAAAGGTAAAGCCAATTTAAAACATTGTTATAGTGCTCAGGACTAAATATTTGCTATTTACATATGTTTATTTCTTCACAGGTCACTGGTTCTGTCTAGTGCTTTCTGTGTTGTTAGCTTGTAAGTCACAGAAAGACAATGCTTTTGTCTCCTGTCGCCTCTTAAAATCTACAGCACCTCTTAAAATCTAATCTATATATAGAAAATGTCACAAACATTATTGACTGGTCAACAACATTGGGTTAAAGACAAGGGTTTCAAGTCATACATTTTCTTTCATAGGACTGGAATTATATAAAAGTGAGCATTATCATCAATGATTATAAAATGATTAATGATTATAAAAGAGATTCACATCATGGAAAAATGCAAAGAAGAAAATAGTAAATAACTGCAATCCTAGACAAAATCACATTAACATTGTGATGCATATCATTTCAATTTTTTCTATATACTTTTAAAAGATTAAGGTCATACTATACATATTGTTTTAGAGCATGCTTTTCACTTACTAATATATTATCATTTTCCATGCTGTTGAATTTTTTCCTAAAACATTATTTTTAATGGCTGTCTAGCACTTACAAATACCATTATTTAACTGGTTGACTACTGTTAGATATTTGGATTTCTTTTAAATGTCTTTGTAGAAGAATATTTATGCACATTCCTTGGTGATTTCTATAGAATAAATACAAGTGGAATTACAGGATCAAAAGCTGTAAACACTTTTATGGTTTTTAAAACATATTCTTAAATCGTCCTCCTAACATGTAATAATTCACAATTCCTACAAGTGACTAGATGCTAGTTTCTATTTCTCATTACCTTGTGAACTTAGGCTATTGAATTATTTTAATCTATCCTGATTTAATAGGTGGAAAATGAAATCTTGTTTTCATTTGTTTTTGTGATAACTTGCATTTTAGCTAGACTTTAAATAAACAAAACAGCTTAGATCATCATTTTCTGGGGAAGTGGAAGAGGTAAACGATATTTAATTCTGTGTACTAAATTGTTTAACTGAAACAATTCCCTCCCACCTATTACGTATTGTTGACCACAGGGTAGATATGCAATATATGTTAACATGTTTTCATAGAGTGGAAAGGCATGGTGTATTTGTGATGGATCCAATGTAGAAGTAAGAGTGAAGGGAAGGATGTAGTAGAGGCACAAAGGAGGTAAGGATCATGTGTGTTCATCTCTTGTCCAGAAGGAAAGAATGAAAACAAAGGGAAAGGAAGGTAAGTTGAAGTCAGATTATGGAGGGCCTTGAATGCCAGGGTGAGGAACTAGGATGAAATGGGAGGGGGCCATGGGGAGCCATTGAATATTTTAAAGAAGAGTGGCATTATCAAAACAGTTATTTAGGGAAAGCAACCTGGGAGGAGAGTGGTATGAAAGGTGGAAGTCTAAGGTGGTCGCAGGTAACAGGTAGACAAGTAACTGCATTCAGTTGAGACATGTAGCAGGAAAACATTTGTCAAAGGGAATAACAATAAAATGACTAAGGCCAAACTGAGGAGCTGAGGTAATGAAGAGAGAAGATGAAAACCAGCCTCCTGGCCTGTGTTACCTGCCCATCACTCCAGAGACCCGTGGTCCTGAACAACGAAGACAGGACTAGATTCCTCTAAAGGTGACTGGGAGACTCCCACGATGCTGGTGAAGGTGTGGAGGTTCTGCAGGGTGCGGCTCCCACTGCCCATGGGAGAGTTCCAAAGGCCTGGGGAGCCCCACAGGCCACCCAGAGAGTGCTTTGTTGAACACACTCAAGTTGCCTCGGATAATAGGGTTTAATTATGGCCAACGAATAAGCCCATCAACAAATAAGGTGGGCAGGAATCCATTTCTGAGGCTGCATAGCTGAGCTGCTAGGGTAACTAGTACAACATATGTATATATATATATATATATATATATTTTTTTTTTCATTTTGAAAGCAGTCACTGTTTATTAACTGACAAGATTACAAAAATAATCATGGTAGATACCATAGTTCATCCTTCTAATAAGCTTGTTGATCTGGTATTCCCTGTTGCCAGCATCTCCACCTTCTACAAAATGGGCTGTCTTTTTCTTCATTTTACCCTTGGAGATGATAGCTTGAAGGGCCACAGGAAGTTATTTGCTTCTTTGAAGTGTTTTCCAACAGTGTAGATCTCATGCATCAGATCCTCCATGCAAATGGCACGATATTTACCAAGAGATCGAGCAATTAAAGCATAATCTGTCAATGCAATTTGCTTCTTACTGATTTTGCCATAACCACACTTGTAGATCAGTTCATTTACTGTCTTCAGGTTTGGGTACCCGTAAGCAATATATAGTTCTACAGTCTTCAGCATGTTAACTGAAGCCTTGTTGAGCTTATCAAAGGTTCCACTGAAGATCTGGCAAAGGCGAAGACGCTGCAACACCTTCTGGACCTTTGGATAACACCGACGATACATCTGGTCCTGATGATAAATGCCAATTTGGGTTCTGCAGGTCCATAGAAGTTGCCAGCTTTTCTTGCCATCCTAGCCATTCATAATGCTTAGCTTTTTCACAGACAAGCTTCCTCCTTGCCTTTTGAAGCTGCTTTTGGGAAAATACTTTCTCAGGCATTTGATCTTCAGCTCTGCAAAATTCCTTCACTTTTTCTTGAGGGTTTTGGACATAGCAAGAACCTTTTTCTTCTCTTTGACACCCTCCATGGTTCCAGACAGGTAAGAGGTGCAACAGTGTATTTCAAGATGCAATAGTACTTTACATCGTGCAGCAACAGCTAGGTGACAAAAACTTCTCTCCTAGTCATTCTCCCATTCAGGTCCATCTTCACAGGGTTCAATCCAGCACATTCACAGTGTCCTATGCACACACAGAAGGGCCCTGTGCTTGGTTTAATGCTCTGCTGTCAACATCTTGGAATTCTTAGTAATTTTGCTATTGAACTTTCATTTGTAAGTAAAATCCATGAGACAATGGACTCTTCGTGGAAAGAGAGAAGACATTGCAATATGCGTATCTTTACCTGCCTGCTCATATGTATGGACAGCATTTCCAACATCCCATTGGCACATATTTCTGGTGGACCCACGATGCATGTTAGTTCAGCCACACTCAAATCACATATAATACGAAGTAGGTGTGTTGAGTCTATGACTGGATAAGAGGAGGCACTGACATCCCGGAGGCCATGCCTTCCATCCACTCCCGAACTTGCTTCAAATGCAGAACGAAGGCTGTGGCACTCTAAGAAACATCAGCAACCAAGGAAGCCTTTCGTGTCCTTTCTTACCTGTGTTACTTCCCTGTATTAGCCAACCTTGTACTGAAAATAATGCATAGGAGGAAGAGGAAGATAGGGAGACCCACAGTTCCAGTTCTTTTGAGTCCTCTCTTATTCATCAGCAGCCCAAAGTTGAGAGTGTTGGTGGAATGTGCATGTATTGAGAAGTGAAATAAAAGCAAATGAGTTCATTTTGTGCAAAATACAAATGCATGTATGAGCTACAAAATAGTATACAGAATGTGTAATTTCAAGGATTCTGCATACGAATTACAACTGGCATTTAAAACTGGCATTGTACAATAAGATGATGGTATAAGATGAATGGTAAAATTTATGCTAGTAAGTTTAATTTTTATTTTTTCTTAGAATGACATTCCATAGCAAATAGTGATAACCATGGCCAGGCAAGATCAAGACCTTGGAAGAAAGGAAAAAGCTTTATATCAATGTCATTTTTGCCCTGCTTTTTCAACAAGGGGTCCTACATTTTCATTTGCAGATTATATAGCCATCCCTCTCCTTAATATGTGCATAAACTCTGAAACAAATTAACTGGGTTTGAATCCTAGCATTAACACTTGCCAACCTTGGGCAAATTGTTAACTTTTTCAAGGCTCAGTTTCCTCATCTGTATAACGGGAATATTAAGAACTCAACTCACATAACCATAAAGTCATTATATGGATTAAATGAAATACTGTAAGTAAAAAACTTAGCACCTTGTCTGCCACACATGCTTAATAAATGTTCGCTCTTACAATCACTGTAAAGTGGCAGCTGTTGCAGGGGAGTCACTAGCCACTGCAGTCGCTCACTGTGTCTGCTGTCCCACCATACGATGCTGCTGATGCAGCATTGCTGAGTGCTTTGCTCTGCCTCCTCCACTTAGCCGACTGCCTCGCCCTGTGCACACGCAAACGCCAAGAAGGAAGATAAGCCAGGCTGCTTGTGTGCAGCACATCTGTGGGCTGATCAGTCATAAGCCACTGCCATCTTAGAGATGCAGACTCCAAACAGGTCACCCTTCCTTAGTCCCAGTAAGGGACAGCAGGCCAGAATAGCAGGCTCATGTGGTGCGAAGCGTAAGAAACTTTGAGAAGGAGGCCAGGAGGGCATAGCAATTGTTTTGACGCTTCCCAGCAGGGGGCAAAGTAATAAGCAGGCACCTTGCCCTGCTTATCCAGGGCAAAGGCTGGCTGCCCTCTGAGGTGGTCTTTGGAAATCAAAAAACTAGATCCTTTCGATGATTTTGTTGTCTACTGGGGATCAGAAAGAGGCATAGTACATTTCCATATATAGAACACACAACCCTGGAATCACGATACTATCTTTCGAATGCACAGGGAAAAAATGACACACCGATATTGACATCACAGCCTTGGCGCGGAGGCAGCATGACGCCAGCAGACCGGCAGCAGGGCTCCTGAGGGTGTGGACCGCACAAGAACCCCCAGTCCTACAAGAGCAGACGCCTGGGCCGCGCGCCTAGACCTACCGGATCACAGTATATCTGTGAGTGGGAGGCCCCGGGATCTATTCTAGTAAGTTCCCGGGTGATTCTGCCCGTGACTCTTTTCAGAGCTGCAGGCAGCAGAGGGCAGAAGAGGGTGGACGATGATGAAGGGGAATTAGGAACAAGGAAACTTGTCTTCTCCAGGTGCTATTAACCCACGGCAGCTGTGTTCTTCCCGAAGCTGTGCCTGGGCGTTGTCCTGGAGCCAGAGCCCACAGGTCCTCTGTCGTCTTGGGATTCTGAGTGCCAGCTGCTGTGTCGCCCTGCCCAGAGGTTTTCTGAGGGTAGAAGGAGGATCCGGGTCTGAGGATGAGGAACAGGGTCGCACTGAGGACTCTGAAGGAAACATTTGAAGACTCTACTGAGAAGGTTTCTGCGTGCTCTGAGCCAATAGGTATCAAACTCTATCACACCTACCCTTGGGTAGTAGAAAGATGTTCCAGTGGGTGCGAGGCAGCATAGTTTTTTGGAAACCAATTTCTTGATCTTCAACTTACACAGGTATTTGTTCCTAAAAGTGGTCTGCCTGAGAGTGGGTGGGCATTCCACAGCGTGGCCGTCCTTCCTCACAATCCCTCTGCTCCCACTTTAGAAAAGGAAGACAGACCTCTTTTCATGGCTCGAGAGCTTAAAGACTGGCCGTGTTATGGACGGAAAAGCAGCTGGCACAATGACTCCCCTGAAAAGGAGTGCCAAATGCCACTGTACCCTGCACAAACTTCCCAACCTTGTCTGTCTCAGAAGACTCCTGATAACTTGCCTTTTTCCACTTACTCTGGCCAAAGAATCCAAGTTATCCGCGTGGCAAATAAAAGCAAAGATCAAGGGATCAGAGCTTTGAAATGCATTCACTTTGGGATGGTTCGTGACCCCACAACCTCCGTGCAGTAGGCAGGGGCTTGTCCTCCGTGGCGGGAGGAGGGGCTCGCCCTGCTTACAGTATCTACAGTAGGGGGCTGGAAAAGCCATCAGAAGCATTAAAGGTATTAGAGTGTTTACTCCACATTCCTATCTATCTACTGCCCAATTAACATGATTCACAGCTGAGAAAATAATACTCTCCTCCGTCAGAGATAAATTGGGTCCCAGAACTGTGAAACAAAGGGGAGAAAGGCAATGATGTTTATAAAAGTTATTGCAAACAAATGCACTTCAAAAGGAACTGTGGCGACAGATTCTGTTTCACAGGGTCCTCCCAACTCTTCTCAGCCTCCCAAGACCCTTCCTCAGACTCTGCCGGGTGTTTTCACCCCTGGCCTGCTGCAATGTGGTGCACTGTGTGGGATTAATCTTGTCCACAGCCTAGACCTGCCCTGTCCAACACCATAGCTACTGGACACTTGAAAGGTAGCCAGTCCCAACTGAGGTGTGCTGTGTCAGATACACACCGGATTGCAAAGACGCAGCACAAAACCTAATGTAAAATATCTCATTATTTTCATAGTGACAACATGCTGAAATGATAGTGTTTTGGACATACTGAGTTCAATAAAATGTATTATTAAAATGCATTGCACCTGTTTCTTTTTACTTAAAAATGTGGCTACTAGAAAATTTAAAATGACATGTGCCTCCCCTTTGTGCCTCCCATCACATTTCTAGCGCGCAGTCTCTCAGTCTAGACTGGGGGTTGTGCAGCCTCAGGCCCAGGCTGACGGGAGTGGGAGAGCCCAGTGCTGCCTGGTGAGTGGCGCTGGGGAGATCGGGGGCTGGCAGTGGACCCCTCTTGCTGAAAAGAGGTATCTTTGTGGCAATTGCTGCATGTGGAGCCCAGGCTAACAGATTGTAATCCTGCCTGCCTTCTGGTTCTAATACTTACTTAACCTCAAAGGAACTTTAATATTTAAACCAAATGGCATGTGAGATTGCAGTAGGCTGGTGGATTGCTCTCCCCTCAGCCATTTGAGAAATCCTACTGAGGCCTCCGCTCAGCTGAGTTCTGGTTGCCGCCATATCCCAATGAAAGTCTGGCAGGCACCGATGAGCTGATGAGATTTTTTTCTCACTTGTTTGATATTAAATAGAAAAGCCTTTCAAATTAAACGTTTACAGATAGTGTGAAAATTGGAAGTGTGGGTTTTAGCTGAGCCAACTACAACAGATCCAAAGACTGCGCTTGCCTGATGGTTAGAGAACGGTGCTTCTGGATCCCAGCGTCAGCTACGCCACCAGTCTGGGGGAGTGTGAGCTGTTTTGCCAGTTTCCTGGCAAAAGGTGAACTACCTACCAAGTCCACCAGGTCTATTCTACTGTGAGTACAGCTCTCTCCTAAACATCACGACCTAAGACAGCAACAACTTAGTGGTCTAAGCCAAGAATGTAGAGTTTGTGAATTATGAGGCTGAGCCCATTTGTTCTGTTCAGAACTATATGCCTGACATTATGTAGGACCTCTGCATGGGGCCCCCAAATAACAATGACAACAACAATAATAATAGCAAATGTTTACTGAGCATTTACTATGTGCTTTAAATATATGAGCTCATTTAATCTTCAGCGCTATGTGATACAAAGGTTTTTTTTTTTAATTATTCCATTTTGGTTTTTTGTTTTGTTTTTCACATTTCCCAAGTTTACATAGTAAGTGGTAGAGCCATATGCAAACCCCAGTTGTCTGACCAGATACTCAGGATGGCTCTGCTATTCTTGTAGACAATAAATATTAAAATCTCAATGGTGGTCATCAGAAAGAGCAAAAGGACAAATCAGAACTCCTTCCATCAGGAGGGCAGGAGCTTGTGTATGAGCCAATGACCCAAACATAAATGCTTTATCTTTACAATAAGCTCTTTTGACTAAAAAGGACCAGACCAGGTCTCTAGTAAGGATGTTAGTGCACCCAGGCCTACCTGAGAATGGCTTCCAGCCTTTATCTTAGTAGAATCTTCCTAAAATTACAGGTCACATGGTATAGACCAACACCTTTCTTTCACTGGGAAAACTTCTCTTCAAGTAAAAGCATGTCCTGAAACACAGGCATGTACAAGCGGGCTGCTCAGACCTCCACAAATTAATCTGTCTAAGTCCCCACAAAATGGCGCTAGGGAAACACAACTCATGGAGCACATGGAATGATGCAAAACTACTTGTGAATGGGGTTAGGAGATCTAGATTTGAATTCTAGTTCTGGCACTCACCACTTATGTGAGGGTCCCATTAAGCCTATGTCCAGTCATCTTCTCATTAGGTAGCTATGTTTGCGCATAATTCTATACCCTTTCTAGGGTAAGTGCTGTCGGTCAGAGGGTGCACATGCTCCGTCCTTCAGAAGGGCTTCAGACCCCGGGGGAAGATAGACGGAGAACTGTACGGTGTGGTGTCCTTTGACTGAGAGGAGTACCTAACACCTCTGTCCCGTCAGGGTACACACACGCTTGTTCTTCATGGAGCCCTTCCTGGGACCCTTCCTGTGGATCTCATTAACCCTTCCGGACCTGTCACGTCTCTCTTGTCAAAGAATTGCTGTTGGCTATAGTACCTACAGAGTCTCTTCAATAACTTACCTAAACCTTGAAGCTTTAACTTTCAAATAACTTATCAGGTTTGGTGCAAATAGAGAGAGGAGCTGGGTCAGCCTGTTGTCAATGTGCCATGCTGAAAACGTCCCACAACACGTGTCCTCTCTGCAGCTCACTTAACTTTTCCAGATGTGGCCAGCTGGGCTGCCGAGTCAGTGACGTTGCAGATGGATGGCCACAGCCCCACTGTAGGCAGATGAACATGGCACCTTTGATGTAATAGGGCGACTCTTCTCGTCCATTAGCCAGAAGGAAAAGCTATTTTCTTCTGTAGAGATCTCAGTTCATTCCCACCTCAAGGAGACCGTGTAATCCTCAGTATCCTCTAGCACTCGGGACTGAGGTCTGGGGCTCTCGTTTCTACCTGCTGAGCATGTAGCCAGCAGCCCCTGTGGGGTCAGAATAAAGCTAATGCCAAGGAAAGCTTTAAGGGAAACTTAAGAGAAGGTGGTTCTCTTAAAGGGGGACGCTGTTTTATGTATATAAATATGTACGTATGTATGTATGTGAAAATGGTTGCATTTCACCTGTTCAATCAAATTTTATCCTAAGCACATAAAACAAGGCACCCATGTTCCTTATGGTAGACATTTCATCCTCTCACATTCTGCATATAGAAATTTCAGAGTATAATGGCTCTCCTCTTCATCAATAGTGATGGCTAAAATCTAAAGAAGAGAAAGAGCTCTTTATCCTTCCATCTTCCTGGCAGATAGAGGTAGTCCAAGAATTTTTGGGTTTTCTTCTTCAGCAAGATGGGGTAGGGTCAAGACTGCCATATCACAGTAGCCTTGGTTTAAAATAAGCTTCATTATTTGGTATTTAGGCAAGTTATTGAACCTCTATGTACTTGCTATATAACAGGCACTCCATATTTATAGCCATTTGTAACAGTAAAATGGGAATCATTTTTTGCTTCTAGTTCAGTGTAAGCTACATGAGACTGTTTATTAATGATCCCATAGGAGCTTAGGTGATTAGAAGTTATATTTGGAGGCTGATATAGAATTTGATAAACACAGAATTTGATAAGTCTAGTGGCTACCTTATTTGAGGAAGGTTATCTTATTCCAGCCCTTTTCTCAGATGGATGATAAGCTAAAACCTATATTTGTAAGCAAATGCTTTTGGAAGCTTGTTAAAAATAATATTATGCCTTATTAAAAGATCCACTATAGAGTTGAGTTTTTTAAAGTGACAAGTGGCACTTTTTAAAAGTGACAATTAAAATTGCATTACAATTTTAATAGTATTTTATTTAGGTAAATTCAGGACCCATGCAGTTTTTAGGATACATGTTGTCTTTGAGAGCTACGATTTGATATAGCGAAGTCCATAAAGACCCAAGGGATAGAAGTTGAAAAACAGTTTCAGAGGTAAGTTTACTAAAACTACTTTTATACTTGCATTTCCCGCCAAAAGAGCAATGAGCTTGTCAGATAATGTAGAATCCCTGCCCAAGATATTTTGCATTAAATGCAGCAGTATAGCTATGAGACTTTCAGCTCATTCAATAGGATAACAAAAATTAACAATGATGCTTCTCTCCTCTCTATGAAATCATAGAATTACTGAACACAGAGTTGTAAGAGATTAGAGAACTCGAGCCCAACATCCTCATTTTATAAGTAGGAAGACTACGACGGTGGTAGATTGTGCCTTTTGTTCATTATTATTTGTTTCTTCCTACCCTCACCATGCTTGCCTGCCCCATTGCCTATGGCTTGGCCAATGGCATGTGGGTGGATGTGACGTTTGCTCCAGAACAGAAACTTTAAATGCAATTGTGTGGCGTGAGTGGGGTCCTCTTGATTCAGCCCTCCACCAGGAGAAGAGCTACCTTGCATGCTCACCTTCAGTGTGGATTTTGGAGTGAAGCAGAACTACAGTCAATCCCCATCCTTTCTGTAATATGAGCAAGAAGTGAATGTTTTCCTAAGTCCCTGAGATATTAGGGTTGCTTCTTTTACAGCTTAATCTAGTGAGAGCAGAGTAATATAACGGCCCAGGAAGTAGAAGTGATTCATACCTGAAGTCACATAGACACTGTAACACAGCCTGGGCTAGAACACAAATATCCTGATTAGAAGTTCTCTACTACACTTTGGCTTGCCAGGTGTATCTCCCAAACCTGGTAGGGCTTGGCACAAGATAGGTACTCAATAAATATTTGTTGTATGAATGAATCGATGAATGAATGGAAGAAATAGGATTTAGGAGTAAGTTCCTATTGAGCTGCTTCAATATGTGGAGCAGTACCTAGTTTGGTACTTCTATTAATTCTGAGCATTTTGGGATGTCCACGGTGTGCCTGGCATATGTTAGGTGGTGAGAAGTATTACCTCGAACTATCATGCAATCCTATAGAGCAGATATTTTTTAGTCTTATTAATAGAAAGCAAACTGAGGCTCATAGAAATTAAGTAACTTGCCCAGTCACATAACTAGGAAGTGACAGAAACAGAAACAACCACAATTTTTCTACCTCCAAAGCTTGGGTACTTTCTATAATTTCTTTGCAGGAGATAGAAATGACAGTTTGGGTCATTTATAGTCAATTGAAATACGCAACTTGTATCCAAGCAGGGCCCCTCTAGGGGGTTAAGCTGGAAGAGCTTCCCACACAGTATGTGACAGCCATGGCACGCCAGGAGTAGATCACACTTGGACCTGAAATGCTGGTTCCTTAGGTCCCCAGTGTGTGTGAGTGCAGTCTGGGGCCAGCACCCTTAGGTGGAGAGCAGCCTCATTAGTTCACCCTATATGCCATGCAAATATTTTCATTTTCTGTATGTGTCATGACATGAAAAAGTTAGGGGAGCCCTGGGTGAGAATCAGTAGTTCCAGGTCAATCTAGCTACTTTATGGGTACATAGTTTTTAGAAAACTTTTTCAGCCAAGTTTTCAATGTACCCTGGCTTTACTATTTTGGTACCCATATTTTCCATTTGTCCTTAATCCATTGCTTATTATTATTTTATTAGCATTCCTGCAAATCACCTTAAATCCCTTGTGGACAGTCAAAAGCTATTGAGGCAAGTTTTTTTTTTTTTTTTTGAGACAGAGTCTCACTTTGTTGCCTAGGCTAGAGTGAGTGCCGTGGCGTCAGCCTAGCTCACAGCAACCTCAGACTCCTGGGCTCAAGCGATCCTTCTGTCTCAGCCTCCCAAGTAGCTGGGACTACAGGCATGCGCCACCATGCCCGGCTAATTTTTTCTATATATATTAGTTGGCCAATTAGTTTCTTTCTATTTATAGTAGAGACGGGGTCTCGCTCTTGCTCAGGCTGGTTTTGAACTCCCGACCTCGAGCAATCCGCCCGCCTCGGCCTCCCAGAGAGCTAGGATTACAGGCGTGAGCCACCGCGCCCGGCCAGAGGCAAGTTTTGATTACAATTAAAAGTGAGATAATTTAGGTGGAAGCAAAACCCAAATTTCCATTGACATATGAATGAATGAAAAAAATATGGTATAAACATACAGTGAAATATATTCAGCCTTAAAAAAATAAATCCTGTCACATGCTACAACATGGATAAACCTTGATGACATGAAATAAGCCAGTCACAAAAAGACAAATGCCATATGATTCCCCTTATATGAGCTATCTAGAGTAGTCAAACTCATGGAAACAGAAAGTAAAATGGTATATGCTAGAGGGTGGGGGGTGGACAGTTTTTGTTTAATGGGCTCAGAGTTTCAGTTTTGCAAGATAAAAAAGTTTTAGAGATCAGCTACACGATAATGTGAATATATTTAACACTACTGAGGTGAACACATAAAAATAGTTAAGATGGTAAAATTCATGTTATGTGTCTTTTGCCACAATTCAAAGAAGAAGAAGAAGAAGAAAGAATGAACAGTAAAAGTGAGCTTATTCACTCTGGAGGCTTCAGTTGCACTGTTGCCAGGTGTGATATTGCTCTGGTCTTGGCAGTGTAGGACATGCTACCTGACTGCTAAATTGCTTCTTATAGTAAGTCATAAAGTCCTGCTGGTTCTTCCAGTAAAATGTTTTCTGCCCAGGGCAGGCTATGTAATTTATGGAATCCACAGCAAAATGAAAATGCAGGACCTTTTATCCCAAAAGCAGTGCTGTTAAATGTACATATGAAGCTTTTTCCTTCCTTCTATGTGCTCTCTCTCAACTTGTCATGGTGGTTTTTTATTTGCTATTTACTATCATTCTAAATAAAGAAAAATTTAAATTTAAAATATTACCATTCATTTTTATACTGTACAATGCCATTTTAAAATACAAGAGCATTTAACTTGTAGTTGAAACCACCAAAATAACCCAGTTTGTATTTCATAGCTCACACCTGCATTTGCATTTCGTTCTTACCAGAAGAGTAGAAACACTACACAAGAAGGACGAGGAAGGACACTGATGAGTAAAGAAGAAAGCAAAACTATGGGTTGCCTACCTATTGCTTTTCTTTGTCATCATTTTCAGCATAAATGGTTGGCTAATACAGGGAAGTAACACGGGTAAGAAAAGATATGACAGGCTGCCTTGTTTGTTCATATTTCTTGGAACGCGATTGTCTTCTTTCTGTGTTCTACCCAAGTTTGAACAGGAAACATGGCCTCCTGGGTCACCAGAGCCTTTGCTTACTCAGTCACAGGGGTCACACACCTGCCCTGTCCTTGGCACTGAGCTCCCATGCATCGTGAGCCCACTGGAATACTGTGCTCAGCGGCGTCCCAAATGCTCTAGGCCCAACTGTCATTCACAAGTAGTTTGTTTAGTTCCCATGACTTTGTGTAGAGATGAGTGTTTCCATTAGAATTGGTTTTTAATTTCTAATAAGGTCTGTGAAGATACATGGTATAATTTCTATTTTTTTAAATTTGCTGAGACATGTTTTGTTTTACCTAGGGTGTGATCAATCTTACAGAATGTTCCATGAGCTGATGAAAATAATTTATATTCAGTGGTGTGGGGGTAGAATGTTCTATAAATATCTGTTAAGCCTATTTGTTCTGGAGTTCCATTTAAGTCCATTATTTCTTTGTTTATTTTATGTTTGAAGGATCTTCCCCTTTCTATCAATGGAATGTTTAAGTCCCCAGCTATTACAATGCTGTTGTTTATCATTTTGTTTAGATTGAGTACGATTTGCTTTATGAATCTGGATACACCTATGTTAGGTACATACATATTTAGGATTGTTATGTCTTCTTGTTGCTGAATTGTTCCCTTCACCATTATATAATGACTACCTTTGTCTTTCTTTAATTTTTTTGATTTGAAGTCAATGTTATGTGATATGAGAATGGCCACGCCAGCTTTCTTTTGCTTACCATTTGTATGGAATATTGTTTTCCATCTCTTCACTTGAGTCTGAATGAATCCTTATGAGTTAGATGTGTTTCCTAGAGAAAGCAGATACTTGGCTTGTATTCAGCAAGTGTGGAGTTCAAGCCATTTACATTTATTGAAAGAATTGATAAGTTAGGTGGATTCTTTGTTCTTCCTGTTGAGTCAAACTTTATTGCTCTATTTTACCTCTTGAGCCATTGTGATATCTGGGTTCTGACCTTTAGCTTTTGGGTGATTTTGCACTGGTGGGTGTCTATTGTGCCGGTCCATGTATAATGCAGTTCTAGTACTTCCTGTAGAGCAGATCTTGTCTTGACAAATTCCCGCAGTGTTTGCTTGCCCCAGAAAGTCTTTTTTTCTCCTTTATATAAGAAACTTAGTTTTGCAGAGTAAAAAATTCTATGCTGGCCATTTTTTTGTTTTAGGAGACTGAGAATGGGGCCCCAATCCCTTTTGGGTTTTAAGGTTTTAGTTGAGAAGTCTGCAGTTAGTCTGATAGGTTTGCCTTTGTAAGTTACCTTATAGTTTTGCCTTACTGCTCATAGGACTGCCTCTCTCGTGTTTACTTCGGCCAGTCTGATGACTATATGTTATGGTGATTGCCCCTTTATGATGAATCTCCCAGGAGTCCTTTGAGCTTCTCATACCTGGATATCTAGATTCCTAGCAAGGCCAGGGAAATTTTCCTCAATTATTCCCTCAAATAGGTTTTCCAACCCTTGTGTATTTTCTTGTTTTCCCTCAGGGATGCTTGTGATTCTTATGGTTGGTCTCTTTACGTAATCCCATATTTCTTCTAGGCTTTGTTCATTCCTCTTATGTCTCTATTCTTTCTCTTCAACTGACTTGTTTAGCTCAAAGATGTTGTCTTCAAGCTCTGAGTTTCTATCTTCTGCCTGATCTAGCCTATTCTTAAGGCATTCCACTTTGTTTTGTAATTCCTTGAATGAATTTTTCATTTCTAGAAGTTCTATTTGGTTTTACTTTAATAATTTGGTTTCTTTAGAGAATTTTTCATTCATTTCCTGCATTGTTTTTGTGGTTTGTTTGTGTTGGGTTTCTATTTCCTTTTGTATTTCATTGAGCTTCCTTACATCCATATTTGAAATTCTTCATCTGTCATTTCTATCTTTTTTTTTTGGTTGGTATCCATTGGTAAGGAGTTATTGTTCTCTTTTGGGGGTCTCCTTTAGCTTTGATTTTTCATGTTTCTGGAGTTCTTTTGCTGATTCCTTCTCATCTGGCCTCTCAATTGAGAGCTCGGTTGGCCAACTAAGACTGGCTTATGGGTCTGTCTTTGAAGATTGATCCTTGAAGATTGATCCCTCACTGTGCCAGGGAGAGGAGTGCTAGACCTGAGTTGCCTTTGGGGTGTTCTAGCAGATTTAATGAAACTCTCAGATTATCTCTATCCAGCTGTCTTCACCTCTTCCCAATGGTATTTAGAAAGTTAGGTCCTCCAGCTTACTCTCCAAGATGGTAGGTGGCACGTGTGAGCACGGATCTTCTGCTCCCTGTTTGCTTGAATTTGAAGGCATTATGTTTAGCTACGTAGTTGTTCTCCCTGTCATTGATTGTAGTTTATGTGGAATAGTCAGCTGCCAAGGTATTTTTTTTGTGTCCAGGGTAAGCTCTGATGCCCCATGTAGGGCACATGAATGACCCAGGTTTTAGGAGGAACCCTGTAGCTGCCAGGGGGTTGCTCGATCTCTATTCCCCCTGAAGTGGGAGGAAGAGCAAGACAGATCATGGCTGGATTGCAAGAGCCTGAGAGGCTTTGCAAAGCCTTGGAGGGTTCAGAGGTTATTTATCTTGCTGCCAGGGGGAATTGCTAATATAAAGTTCAGGGCCATCTCTCCAAGCCCAGCAGGCTGCTCCTGAGGGAGGGGCCTAATTCTGTGATTGCTAAAGCCCCTGGCCAGTCTCTTTCCACCCTTCTCCACTAGCACAGTTTCTCTCCAGGGTGGGTGAACGCCCTCCCTATTTCCTACTTGAAATTCCACAGCACTCTCCCCTCAGATCAGTCTGCATGAGTTCCCCCACTGCCTGAGACCAGCTTTCAAACTATTCCTCAGTCCATGTGTCTGACCCACTAGTGTGCATCTCCATGGGATGCTGGCAGGTATGGATCCCCAATTTTGCACCCCTGTTCCACCGCAAGACCCCAAGGGGAGGGAGGTAGGCTTCTCTATCTGTAGGAGCCTCCGCCAGAGGCACATTCCCACCAGGGGAGAAGTGGCAGCTCATGAGTTTCTTGGTTCAAGCTACACTCTGTTTTGTATTAATAATGAGTGGGGGGAAGGGAAGCTGCTCCCATTCAGCCCATGCAACTGAGGCATTTGTCTGCCATGGGAACCAGGGATAGGCTAAATTCAGTCCAGGTGCCCCACCCATATCCAATATGGCAGTTGTCTAGTGGGGGTGGGGCATGCTTCCCAATCCCAACTCTTCAGCTCCCCTCCATCCCCCCTTGAATATTTCCATGGAGGCTTCATTGCCACCCATAGACCAAACACTGAGACCTCTCCCCTGCATCTCCCTGTACTGCTTTCATGTCTGGGAGGCACCAGATCCACCCCACCTGTCTAAGCTGCCAGTGCACAATCCCATGAAATATCTGCAAGCAGGAAGCTCACAGAATGTGGCTGCTCTGCTCTCAGTGGTGGGCTTGGCCTGAAATGTGCCCCCACCACAAAAGAGCAGGCTTCTCAGCACAGAGCACTCTTATGGTTGTAATTGGGGGAGAGGCCACAGGTACAAGCTGGCTTGAGCCAAAATTACTTTCTGTGATGCTGCAAATGGAGGAGATGCAGAGGAGGAAGCATCTAGGTGAAAGAAAGCCAGCTCTCTGGTCTCCAGTGGCACTCTCCCATGGAGTGTGAGTTTTATGTCCCACTGCTCACCAAGGGCACCTAAGGTGGAGAGGGGAACCCCTCTTAACCTTTCACTGGGCTCCAAGTCTCTCCGGATTTGGTCTGTGCCACTGCCCTTTTCTCTCTGTCTTCTTCTTTCTCAGCTTTGCAGTTTTTCTCGGTGGGGTCCCCAGATGTCTCTGTTGTCTCTGCCTGTGATCCACACCCAAGTCTCAATTCTTCTCCACTCTCCTTGGTACAACCTTCTACCCTTCCACCAAGACAGTCCAACAAGTAATATCACTAATCGGCCATCTTGGCTCCCCTCCAGATTTATTTCTCTACTGAGTGTTTTTATCATAATGGGTATGAAATTTTGTCAAATGCTTTTTCTACATCTGTTGATATGAGCATGTGGTTTTTCTTTTGAAAAACCTATTGATATGATGGATTGCATTTATCCATTTTTATATGTTGAACAAACTTTGCATACCTGTGATAAAGACCACGTTGTCTTCACCTAAGAAGGGTTTCTCATACCCCTTTACTGTCAATCTCCCCATACCACTAGTTTTTGGCAATCACTGATCTGATTTCTGTCCCTGTAGTTTTGCCTTTTCCACAATGTCACTGAATAGACTCAAACACTATGTAGCCCTTTGTTTCTGGCTTCTTTCACTTAGCATAAAGCTTGTAAGATCCATCCATATATTTGTATGTATCAATGATTTGTTGTCTTTGTATGGATGTACCACAGTTTGTTTACCCATTCACCAGTGGATGAGCATTTTGGGTATATTCAGTTTGGGGCTATTATAAGTAAGGCTGATATAAACATTCATGAACAGGCTTTGCTGTAAACATTCACATATAGGTCTTTGTGTAGACACATGTTCATTCCTCTCCATAAATACATTGGTATAAGATTGCTGGGTCATATGGTAAGTGTATGTTTAACTTTATAAGACACAGCTCAACTGCTTTTCCAAAGTAGATATAACATGTTTACATTCCTACCAAGAAAGTACAAAATTTCTAGTTGCTCTGTATCTTCACCAGGACTTGGTATTATCAGTCTTTTAAATTTAATTTTAGTTATTCTGTAGGTGTATGGTGGTGTCCCATTATGGTTTAAATGTGCATTTTTTTCTGACAAATGACATTAAGTATCTCTTAGTGTACTGATTTGCCATGATATGTTCTCTTCAGTGAAGTATCTGTTTAAATATTTTACCCATTTTTTAAACATTGGGTTTTTCTCCTTATTAAGTCAAAAGATATATCAATATATATTCCATATGTCCTTTGTCAACTGTGTTTTGCAAATATTTTCTCCCAATCTGTGACTTATCTTTTCATTATTTTTTTAAGGATAGTCAAGTGAAGCAGTGGGAATGGAGAAAGAACAAAGGAATCTTTTTTTTTATTATTTTTATTTTTTTATTTTTATTTTTTGAGAAAGAGTCTTGCTTTGTTGCCTAGGCTAGAGTGAGTGCCATGGCGTTAGCCTAGCTCACAGCAACCTCAGTCTCCTGGCTCAAGCAATCCTTCTGCCTCAGCCTCCCAAGTAGCTGGGACTACAGGCATGCGCCACCATGCCCGGCTAATTTTTTTATACATATATAAGTTGGCCAATTAATTTCTTTCTATTTATAGTAGAGACAGGGGTCTCGCTCTTGCTCAGGCTGGTTTCGAACTCCTGACCTCGAGCAATCCGCCTGCCTGGGCCTCCCAGAGAGCTAGGATTACAGGTGTGAGCCATCACGCCCGGCCAGAACAAAGGAATCTTTAACTGCTTGTAATCAATCAATTGTAAACACCACTGCACTTGGACCAGCCATTTTTTCATTTTCTGTACAATATCTTTTAAAGAGCGGAAATGTCAAGTTCTGATGAAGTCCGGTTTATCAATATTTTCTTTTCTGACCTATACTTTTTATGACTTATCTAAGAAAACTTTGTCTAACCTAAGGTCACAAGGATTTTTGTCTTATAGTTTCCATAGAAAGTTCATAGTGTTAGTTCTAATATTTAGGTCTGTGATCCAAATCTAGTTAATTTGTACATATGATTAAGGAAACATTTACTATTTGATGTGTACCTACATCTTCAGATTACAACCATCAAACATCTAACTCAGGAACAAAAAGACACATTTTATAGCATGAAGACCAGGACCCTGCAGGAAAGTTTGGAATTGTTTCTTGGAAACTCCAAATAGGAATATGTCTTTTACCATTTGCTGGGAGGATTAGCACAGCTTTATTATTTAAAGGTTTGTATTTCAATTAATTTTGAAATATCAGATCATAAATACTATATGAGAATTAAATCCTTATGTGGGCTGGAAGATTAAGAACACCCCTCTGAATATTCTTCACTTGCTGGATGTTGAGAAAACTTATAAACCTGTTTCATTATCTGTAAAATGGGTGTAATCATACCTAACATGAAGCTACTTTACAGGCTTGTGTGGACTGATTGAGAAATCTTGTAGAGGGGCCATGTGGATCCCAAATTTAATACATTAACTGCCATGTGAGTTGTATTTAACTCACACTAGTTTTGAGCCCAGGGCCTCATGAAGCATATTTAACTCACACATTTCTTCACCTTGGGAGCTATGAGAACTATTTTTCAAGTTGCATATAACTCATACAGAGAAAACAATAAAAAATAACGAATATTTCATTAAATTAGAAAGGATCATTTTGTTTTCAAAGTTTTTATTTTATTTTTTGTCATAAAATACTGTGGTTCCAAGGAAAAAAAATTTTTTCTAGTTTGGCAGTCAATGTGTTAATTGTGATTATTGCTAATTATACTATTCTTAATTAAAACTGTTGCCAGAAAACCTACAGATGACATCAGGAGTCCATTGATGTGCTTTCCTCCATTGCTTGGGCTGTGAGCATATTATTCATAATTATTGCTTTGGCAGCCACAATGTCTAACTCCATAGGTGTTTATTCCATCAGTGATTCATTATTTTTGAAGTATTATTCTGGTAATAATGAGTCTATGCTACAGGCCAAGGCCCTCTGTGATGAAACATTATTTTGTGAGATTTGTGACTCCTCTCCGATGGGAGCAACCTCAACATGTCATGCCCTCAGCACTTGGCATAGTGGGTTAAAATAGGATCGGAGAAAACGATTTCAGTTCAAATGCTGGATTTTTTTTTTTTTTTTTTTTTGCCCTGGGAGCAGGTGCCTTCCCATAAATATTTTCCTGAAATGGAAGTTGCCATGGGAAGTGGGTGGGTGGTCTAGATATCAGACTAAGGCACTGGCAGTCAGGGGTCTGGATCTATCTTTGTGTCTAAAGGCCCAGGGCAGTGGCAATAAATACACAAGTCCAAAGGACTGATGTGGCCCTGAGCCTGAACTCAGCAAAAAGATAAAGAGAACTGCCTTCCAACGACTATTGTTAAACACTTAGCACTTTGTGTTTGTGACAGGCTTTCAACCTTTACTTACTCTTCACTGCAGCCCTGTGAGTTAGGGCAGGACTCTCACAGTTGGCTCGTGAGGAGAAAACAGCCACCGGGAGGTAGTAATTGGGGCTTCCCTCTCTGCTAGGCCTTTTCAGCTGGGCTCCACTAACATTGTGAATTACAAGTTTTTAGCGGTCAGCATCACCAGCTCTTTCAGTCAAGTTTTTTCATCCTTAACTTTTTAGTATGAAAAATACTTAAAATACTCAAAAGTAGAAGGAAAACTTTAATAAACTCCTATGTATCAATCTGCAACAATTATAAAGACATGACCAATCTAATTTTATCTATACCCCACCTCCTCCCCCCCTATGAATTATTTTAGAGCAAATCCCAGACCTCATATCTTTTGATCTGTAAATATTTTGGATACCAATCTCTAAAAGATAAGGGTTTTCTTTTAAAACAAATTATCATACCTAAAATATTATTGATAATTCTTTTATATCCAGCCAATTACCCCAAATATCTCATAAATATTTTTTCTTCCGTTTCCTTTAGGTTCCACACATTATAATTAGTTGGTGTCTCTGAAGTCTCTTTTAATCTAGGGGCTCCCATTTGTGTTTTTGTTTTTCTTTGCAATTTATTTAGGAAACCAAATCATTTTTCTTCTAAGATTGTGTCCTGACTGTTTGCTGATTGCATCCCCATAACATTTTTTAAATAACTTTGTCCCTGTGTTTTCTGCAAATTGTTGGTTGGGACTAGAGACTTGATCAGATTAAGTTTGATTTTTTTCCCCCTAGGAATATATCATAGTGCTGTCTACCTCCAGTAGAAAGTACATGGTGGTTCTCTTTTCATTAGCAGCCATTAATGATTGTGGGCTGCATCCACTAATTCACTAGGGGTTTCAAAATGGTGATATTCTATCATATGAGTTGGAATAATTCTATAAAGAGGAAATTCTCCTCACCTACTTTTTGGTTAGCCAATCATATCGTTTATATACAAAAGGCAGGATAAATATTTGATTCTTTCCCTTATATTTTATCAAAATATTGAGTTAGTTTTCTAGCATCCTCCAAAGCTATCTAATTAGGTTTTTAAACATTTAAAAATTTCAATATGATTTGATGGATTTAAGCATGTTTGTTTTACTTTCTTAGAATTATTATTATTGTTGATGTTCAAATTGTCCCATGTTTGGCTAGTGACAGCCCCTTCAAGTTGGCTTCTGGGTCTTTTTGACATTATTCTTGTATTACCCCAAACTGGGGGGATTAAAACAACAGAAATGTATTGCCTCAGTTCTGGAGTCCGGAAGTCTGATATCAGGATGTTGGTAGGGCTGATTTCTTGTGGAGGTTCTGAGAGTCTGTTCCATGCCTCTCTCCTAGCTTCTAGCCATTGCTGGCAATCCTGGTTCCTCAGCTTATGGACTCATCACCCCAATCGCTGTCTTCACCATCACATGGTGTTCTTTCCCTGTCTCTGTCTGTGTCCAGATTTCCCTCTTCTTATACAGACGCTAGTCATTGGATTTTGACCACCTTAATTCATATTGCCTCATTTTAATTTGATTACATCTTTAATGGCCCTATTTTAAAATAAGGTCACATTCACAGGTACCCGGTGTTAGATCTTGAACATGTGTTTTGGGGAAACACAATTCAACCCACAGTAACCCCAGTAATCTTTGATAAGTTTATTGCTTTCTGCTAAGACAAAATGTAGGAGACTTGCTGTTTGAAATTCCTATTGCAGACTCACAATGATCCCAAATGACGTTTGGGGACCACAATCTGAGCACTAGGAGAGCTCATTGTTACTGGCCTAGTCATTACTGTTAGGCCTTTTCAAAGGATAGAGGTTGGAAATTATTTTATTTATGATAGATAAAATACATTATAATATTAGATTATTACATATAATATTAGGTTATTATGTATGAAGTGTCTGATTTCCTTAAGTACTAAGTTTGACAATTGATATTTCACTTCAACACTTCTTGTTTTATTTTTATTGTGAAGGTACATCCTTAGTCTTGCAAATGCATGTTTTGGCTTGTGATTATCTTTTAAATTTTTTTAGAGCAATTTTTGTGAAACCATGGATAAGTCAAAAATGTGTGCTATTTTTTAATATGAGTTTCTTTGTGGAATCACTGCAGCACAGAGAGCTTGAAATATCAACAAAGTGTTTGGGAAGGATGTGGGTAATGAATGAACAGTAGATGGTTTGAGAAGTTCCATTGGTGATTTTAGTGTTGAAAATGAGCCATGTGGGTCGCCTGAGACCAAGGCAGATAATGATGAGCTGAAAACTGTAGTGGAAGCAAATCCATCTTGACCTACGCATGAATTAGCAGCAAGGTTGGATGTTACTATTCCAGCAATATTAGACCATTTGAAACAAATCAGCAAGGTAAAGAAGCTGGATAGATGGGTACCACATGAATTAAACGAGTGTCAGAAGAGAAATCTTCTTGAATTTACCTTTCTTTGCTGTCACAACATACAGGCAAACCATTTCTATACTTTGTTGGTATGTGTGGTGAAACATGGATTCTTTTTGACAATTGTAAGTGTTTGGCACAACTGTTGGATAAAGATGAAGTGCCAAAACACAATCCAAAATCAAATATTCATCAAAAAAATTTACTGGTGTCTGTTTGGTAGTCCAGCACTGGTATTATCCATTACAGCTTCATGAAAACTGGTCAATCGATTACAGCGGATGTCCACTGCAACCAACTGGATGAAATGATGAGGATGTTTGCGATTAAGCAGCCAAGATTAGTCAATACAGACAGGCCAATCCTTTTGCAAGACCACATGTCACACAAACAATGCTGCTCAAACTATAGAAGCTGGACCTGGAAACTCTCCGTTATCCACTATATTCACCAGACCTTGCACCAACTGACTACCATTTCTTCCAGGCTTTGGACCACTTCTTAAAAGGAAAAATACTCAGTTCTTAACAAGCTGTGGAAAATGCATTCATGATTTCATTACCACTTGCTCTCTAGACTGCTTCGCTGCTGCAGAAACAAGCTACCATTAAGATGGCAAAACTGTGCTGATAGTTTAGGCACATACTTTGATTAATTATATGAATTCTGGTTTGAGATACAATACACTTTTGATTCAAAATTTGACACTTCATATTTAATGGCCTAATAAATTTATAACTTAAGACTTCAAATTCAAATTCAAGACTCCATGACTTAACCCCATCAAACATCAAACCATCACCTATTTCTCCTTTATCCTATTAGAAAGACCTGGTTCTCAGAGACATAATATGATTACTCTTTTATTTTATTCCACATTATACACATAACTGTCTCAAAATAACAAAACCAACACTATCACCAATACGATTATTAAAAACATTTTAATATTTTAAAAATTATTTTTGCAATTCTTTTTTTCCTCAAGGTACATTCTATTCAGGATGTGCACTGAAATTACTGCATATTAATGTCATTGAAATAGTTTTTATATGTGTAGCTATGCCACCAATTTGGTGCATACTTAGGGTCACTTGTTTTAATTTATGTTCAATTTTTAGGTTTTTTTAAAAATAGATTTTATTTTTAAGAGCAATTTTAGGTTTATAGCAAATTTGATAGGAAAGTATAGAGATTTCCCATCCCTACACATACATAGCCTCTCCCATCATCAATATCCTCCATCTGAGTGGTACATTTATTACAACTGATGAACCTACCTTGACACACCATTATCATCCAGTCATAGTTTACAATAGGGTTCACTCTCGGTGTTATGCATTTTGTGGGTTTGGATGACTGTACAATGACATATATCCAGGGGGTTGTCTTTTAAAATTAAATTTGTCTTTATAAATATGCAGAATATTTTTCAGAGTTTAGAGTTACAAAGTCTAATCTACAATACAAGGTAACCACAAAAATCTAGTTTCTATGCCTGTCTTCTCCACCTTGTCCTCTCCCTCCCTTAAAATGTTTTATCCTTCCATTTTTTGTATACTGGTCTTATATTTTACAAACTTGCTGAACGTATTAGTTCTAATAGTTTGGGGTGTTTTTTTTTGTTTTTTTTACAATGTTCCTTAGGATTTTCTATGTACAAGATTATGCCATCTATGAATAGAGGTAGTTTTACTTCTTCCTTTCTGATCTAGATGCCTTTTATTTCTTTTTCTTGCCTAATGGCTCTGGTTAGAATCTTTAATATACCCTTGAGAGGAAGTGCCAAGAGCTGACATCCTTGTCTTGTTCTCGAGCTGAAGGGAAATCTTTAAGCCTTTACTATTAATTATGATGCTGGCTGTGGGTTTTTTTTATGGATGCTCTTTAGCAGATTGAGGAAGTTCCCTTCTATTTCTTGTTTGTTGAGTGTTTTTATCTTAAAAGAGTGTTGTATTTTGTCAGATGCTTTTCTGTGTCTATTGAGATGACGATGTGTTTTTTGTTTCTTATTTCATTGATATGATGCATTACATTAATTCATTCTCAGATTTTAAACCAACCTTGCATTACTGGAATAAATCCCACTTGGTTCTTATGTATAATTCTTGCTATATGTTTCTATATGTTTGATTTGCTAGCAATTAATGAGGATTTTCGTGTTTATATTCACAAGAGATATTGGTCTGTAGTTGTCTTTTCTTGTAATGTCTTTGTCTGTTTTTTGTATCAAGACAACAGTAGCCTTCAAGAATGAGTTAGGAAGTGTTTCCTATTCCATAATTTTTTGAAAGAGCCTTTCCATTTTATATCATACAAAAATATGTACATATATTTTTGTGTTCCCATTCCTTTTTATGGCTTTATAGTGTTCTACTGAATGTGTGTACCAATATTTATTCAACTGATCCTTTATGTGAATTGTTTCCAGTCTTTTGTTACTAAAACATATTGCACTGAGTTACCCTAATAGTATGTCTTTTCATATTTTTGCCTGTGTATCGAGGGTGTAGATT
This sequence comes from Microcebus murinus, assembly GCF_040939455.1. NCBI lineage: Eukaryota > Metazoa > Chordata > Mammalia > Primates > Cheirogaleidae > Microcebus > Microcebus murinus. Next base: position 37,808,298 of record NC_134114.1, on the reverse strand, counting down.
CCTAAAAGTGAGACTGATGAATCAAAGAGTAAATGTTTGTGGAACTTTGCTAGATATTGCCAAATTCCTTTCTGTAGAAGTTGAACAATTTTGCAGTTTCACCAATAAAGTATTATCTCTAATTTTTTTTTTTTGCCATTCTAGTAGCTCTATATTTATTGAGAAATAGTAACTCCATATAGTTTTAATTTGCATTTATTTCATTATAAGTGAGTTTAAGTATCTTTTCATATGGTTAAGGGACAAATCTTTCTTTATAAGCTATCTATTCCTATCTCTAGCCTATTTATCTATAATGTAGTTGAACTTTTTTTGATGTTTTTAGAAACTTTTGTATATTAATGACATTGAAAACCTTTATAGTTTAAATTGCAGATATTTTTTCCCAGTTTAACATTTATCTTTTTACTGTTCTTATGGTTTTTTCTTTTACTATGCAAAAGTTTTGATTTTTAACTTTTACAGTCTGTCCTCTAGGTTTCAGTTCTGAACCAAGCACAGGCACAGGAATTATTTAGAAAGAAAGAATCTTGATTCAGAGCAGCCTAAGTTCAAGGAAATGACTAACTGAATGCCAAGAGACCTCGAACTAATGATTCCCCTCTGAATCACGGACACCCGCCTTTCCTTCTTACCATTATTAAAGCAATTATTACCAGATAAACTGTAGATTTCTAAGTAACACTCCTTCCTCTGACCTAGAATCTATTTTCATCACAGAGCTTTTGTTGACTTGGGTGGATGAAAGTGATAATGTGGGAGTGTGGACAGAGAGGGAAAACTTTGGATAAAGTTGAGGGCCCCAAACAGTGCAAAATGTGGCTGACAAATGTGTTTCCCTCTGAAGCCAATGCCATGAGAACAGAGAGATGTTTTCTTAAACTCATATCCCTCTTCTTAGAAACTACTTGTGGCTTTCATCAGGACTTCTTTTGCAGAATAAAACAAACACTTCAGGTCTTGAAAGTGTCTGCGAGGGAATTTCACGGCGTTGTGGATAATGCTGTATTTCTTTTATTTTTATAGACTTCAAGGCAGTGGGCATGCTAACTATTGTGGAAAGGCAACAGCTTCGTAGCCTGCACTTTCCTCCCTTTGTAAGTCCTATTTTCTTGGCAGGTGAGCTCAGCCATTTCACACTCATTTCACACATTTGGGTAATATCTTTACTTTTCACTTATTTTTTTAAAAATTAACTTATGGAATATTTAAAACATGATTTTTTTTTTAAACTCAGAAAGTAATATAAGAGTAACCATCTATCTACCACCCGTCCTTTAACCCAAATTTCTACATGAGGTATATGTTTTAAAATTAAACTTCAAATATTGGTTTGGAACAACTCTCTGCATTATGGTAAGCTACTTAAATGTATGTAAAATGTGTCGATACATATGTATGTATAAATATGCAGTTTTTCCAAATAGGTTTGAATAAAAGGGGGTAAGGTGCTTTAGGCTGCTGTTGCTACTTTGCTCTGGATAATTAGTTCCTGTCCTATACCTCTGCAGAGCTTGTCCTTTTTCCTTCATTTTTTGACTTGCAATAGAGGATACATTGGGCCTAATTTCTTTATTTAATTGTCCCCAAACATGCAGTTGATTTTGGAACAATGTCAGACAGTACCCAACACGGAAGACAAAGAAAGGGCCCTATATCTGGTTATAATTTAGAAGTGGTCCCGTTAACTTTAACATACTTCTTGCTACTGGGTTGTGTTGAACTTCCAGGAATCTGAACTTTATCTCTCCATAGGAATTTAGGCAGATAGTGTTCAAAAGTTGCCAGCAGGTTATATTCTGACAAATTAGTTCCTAATTATTTGGCTCTAGGCTCTGCTCATATTGTATGCAGAGCAGCCTTTACCAGGACACTGGGAGAATTTTGTAGCTTAAACTCGTTTAATTTAAAACAAATGGATCCATGTGATTATCTCAACCACAAATACGTAACACAATGTGTAATATATTTAAAAGGCAAGAGGAAATTTAGTAATGGAATTTCAAAACTGTTTGAAAGAAAGGAACTTTAGGGAGAAAGAAAGGAAGAAAGGGATTGGTGACGCCAGTTTGATTATTTTCAAATACCACAGCTGGACTTAGATTGGTACAATAAGGGACATCAAATTGCAGAGGACACCAACAGAAATGTAAGTGCTGGGATACCACATGGAGAAATAAATGACAAGGTTTCAGACTCCCAAAAAACTGCAAAATTCGTTCACTCTTAATGCACTTCATTTTCTTCGGAGAAATTTCTTGATTTACATATTCTATCAGGGAAATATCTGGGTATGTGTTGTGATCACTTTACTCATTTATTTAGTCTCTATTCCTGACTACTCATGCACTCTATTGCTATTGCAACATATGTGCATTCCATATAGCCCAATTCCTATAGCAGTAATAACAACAGCTAACTCCCATTGAACTCGTAGCATGTCCTGATCATTGTTCTAAGCCCTGTGTATTACCTCATTTAATCCCTATGACAACCCCCTGAGACTAACACTATTATGATCCTGCTCTTGCAGATTAGGAAATAATAGAGAAGTTAAGTAACTGGCCTAAGTTAAATAGCTAGGAAGTCATTCTTAACCGTTATATGATACTGTCCTTCCAAGCATGCCAAACATCTTGTGACAAATGCCTTGTGTAATGAAAGAACTTCCAAAGACCAGCTGGTTTTGAATGAATATATAGGACTAAATATTTCAGAACTATAAAAATAAATGAGATTCTCAATAAAGTGTGACAACAGGTTTTTAAAGCATTCATTTAGATGTGTGAATTTTAATACATCTGTTTGAAAACCAACCACATTTCTGAATAGTCACACCTACTATAATAGATTTATTAGGTTGATATGCACAAAAGTATCCAGAGTTGACTTTTTTTTTTTTGACTTGCAAAAATTACATTTTCATATGTTTCCATTTAATACTTTGCCACTATTGAAAAGATGATACTACGTAGGGATCTGGGCTCTATTTGCTTGTCCATCCATTCAGCAAGAGTTATTGAGGGGTTAACTGTGCCAAGTACTATGTCAGTCTTAGAGTCACAAGCCACAGAGACATGAATCTTGCCCTCAAGAAATTCTTAGTCTTCAACAGGAGACATACAAATTATGCAAATAATTACTATTAAAATAAGATTAATGCAGTCCTGAAGTTCAGTATAAAATGTCTTGGGATATTGAGAAAAGGACATGCATAGAGAAGGCAGGGTGGTCTTCACACAGAAGAGGCACATTTGACTGAGATGTAATGGGTGAGAAGAAGTTTGCCACTACTACTGAAAACAATATGAAAAACATCCAATGGACATGGCTTTGAGAATGAAGAATGACATATCTTTAGTGTTGTTGCCATGCCTTTTAAAAGCTTTATGTCTTGGAATAAGTTACCTCTCTCAACATAAATTTTATTAATATATCAGCTAAATATGTTAATATGTGCTTTATAGAATTATGAAGATCTACTGCATGGTGCATATTAAAAGCTCAGCAAAGCTGAATATACCAAGCACTTAATAAATGGTGGCTATTTTTATAATTGTTGCTTATTTTTTTCTTTGTTAACCAGTGTATCACTAGACCATCATCAAGGAGATGTCAACTCTATTTCCCATGAAAGCCATTGACTGTGTGGTTGGGGCATGAGTGCAGGTATTGCCTTGGTAGGTGATATATGACCCTAAAAAGCTTGTGGCTTTTTGTCAGGCCGTAGTGTGGTACTGAATTTTCCCAGAAGTCTATGGTATCTGCTTGTCATCTTGCAAGTGTGTGTGAGCTTCGAGAGCAAGCTTGTCAACACACAAAATTTCCCAGATGGCTTTTTCAAGGACTTTTGATCTCTGCAGTCTTTGATTTGAATGTTTCCAGAGATCTGAGAGGAGATTTTTTGTTGTATCTTTAAACATTACTGTGCAAAATTGAGCAAATAATTGGCCCAGTATAGCCCATCTTGTTTAATGACAGATGGGTTCGTGGCAGGAAGAACAACTTCACATCTGATATCATTGACTGAGCCATGATCCACTGGACTTGGGAGCTTTGCAAACTTCTCAGGACAGCCTTGAAGGAGTCCTGCCAGGTGTTGACCTGTGGTCAGCTGGAATAAAAGTTCTAATTGCAGGATCTTGCCTGTGAAATGGGTGCCAGATTTTGTCCTGCTGCAGTCAACTGTCTTGATCCTTGAGTGGTTTTATTATCTTCACCCACCAGCTGGGATTTGAGATGACAATTTAGGAGCTGCAAATATTGAGGTCCTAAAACACAAGCACACATTTAAGCCAGCCACAGTAAAATAAGGCTTAGTGCAACGTGCTTCCCTGGGCTGGCTTCCTGCAGATAATAGAGGCCAAAGTAAGGCTCTCCACGTCTCTGCATGGTGGGCCCTTACCCCTGGGAGGGAAGGAAAGGCCTAAGTGTTACGACCTTGAGTACAACAAAAAGTAGGATTTGACTATCAGAGATCCTCTTGTAAAAATGGCAGGCACTACAAAATAATGAATGTAGCCTCAATTCAGAGCATAAAATGACTTTTGTTTGTTAATCTTGTCTCGATATTTCGAAAACGCTATGCAAGAGTCATATTGCTTACATTGTACAAAGTGTTAACTACAGATTCACTTTGGGGGAAAAATGTGTTTTAGTTGTTCCAAAGCCTTTTCTCCTTATGGCTATGTTCCGATATAACCTTAGTGCCATCCAAGACAATAAATAGCAAAGGAGTTGGGGTAAATCCAATTATTTTTCCACAGCATCATTCATTGTAAGTATGCCGGATTTTAAAAAATGAGACTCCATAAACCACATCATCACAGAGTCCTGTTGCCATCTCTGGGGGGTTTTGGAGTTCCAAATGCTTGCCTTTTTGGATGTTGCATTGACGTGGCCCTGGGGACTGGTGAGAGTGAGTAAAAACAATACTGGCACTGGGTCACCTTGTAGCGGAGGTGAAGTGGGGATCTTGTTTTCAAGAGGCTAGAGAACTCAGGAAAGGACCTGTGAGGGGGCTGCTTGGCCTTTGGAGCTTAGGAGAGATTGACCTTTGACCTTCCCAATCTTCAGACCTTAGAGGCTCCTTGCTGGTCACACACGTTCACATCCGTCTTGGCAGCCTGAACCCCCCGAGTCCTTGGGAATTCCTAGAAGTGTGAAGACCAAATCAGCCCCGGGATGTTGGCAGGACTCAGTGTGTTACTAAAAATGGGTCCTTGTGGATGGAGACTTAAGAGTTTTAAGTGAATAAAGAAAAGAAAATTTATGTAATTATCAGTGACTCCAGAAACTTCAGTTGTTCTGAAATGGTTCATTACCAAAGATTGAAACAGGGTCCCAAGAACGCCGCTTCCCAATGAGGGAGAAGCGTCTCTCTCTGCAGCCATCTCCTCCCTGCTGTCCCAGACAAGACTGGCACTTGGGAACACGGCAGAAAGCTATCTGTGGGGCTTTGCATTTACAAGCTTCATAACTGTTCTTTTAATGCCACAACCCACCTTTGCAGTGACTCCCAGCTCCCAGCCTCCTAGCTGACTCTGGGTCCTTTCCCAAACACTAAATAATAGAAGGGGGAGAGAAGACAGTTTCTTTCCCAAAGTGCAGGGGCGGCAGTCTGGATGCCTGTGTTGCTTGAGCCTGGATCTAACTCCAGCCCCCTGGCTGATACCTACTCTGGGGCAGCGTGCGAAGGCTGAAGGCTGAGGCCTGGCCCGAGCTGGGAGGCTGGGGAGAGGTTTTCCGTGACAGCCTCCCTTATTCATGGCCATCCTCCTCGAAGCCAAAACTGTATTTCCTGGTACCTCTCTCGGGGTTGCAGACGAGGAGCAGTTGGATCATTTGATTAGCTTTTTCCCAGAACAGGGAGCCTCCCATCTCTGTTTACTTCCAGCAAATGAAGGAGGAGGCCCAGGACTGGGGCGCCTTCGGGGGCTGCTCCTGAAACAGAAACCGCCCCAGAGTCAGCCCTGGTTTTGTTAAATATGTCAATTTCCCCACATCAGGTAGACACCTGCTGACCCTCGCCACCCTCTCTGCTCCTGGGGAAAACTACTTCTAGGTGGTCCTACTCCAGCCCCCCCCCCTGTGAAAAAGGAAACTCTCCTTGCTCCTCACAGGTCACCTGTTGGGGTTTGTTTTGGTTTTGTTTTTAATTGTAAAAATGACCATCTTAATCATTTTAAAATGTATACTTCTGTAGTGTCACATGTATTCACATCATTGCACATTGGCTCTCTAGAACTTTCTCATCTTGCAAAACTGAAACTCTATACTTATTGAACAACTCCCCGTTTTCCCTCCTCTCAGCACCCGACAGCCGCCATTCCTATTTCTGCAAGTTTCAGACACGTCATGTAAATGGAGTCACACAATATTTGTCTTTTTGTGAATGGCATCTTTCACTTAGTGAAACGTCCTCAAGGTTCATCCGTGTTGTAACAGGTGACACAATTTCCCTCTTTTTAAAGGCTAAATAACACTTCATTGCATTCATATCCCACATTTTGGTCATTTAGATTTAGGCTGTGTCCACCCCTGGCTGCCGTGACTAATGCTGCAATGAACGTGGATGTGCAAACATCTCTTCAAGATGCTGCTTTCAATTCTTGTGTATAGATACCCAGAAGTGGAATTGCTGGATCATATGATAATTCTATTTTTAATATTTTGAGGAACCTCCATGCTGTCTTCCATAGCAGCTGCACAATTTTACATTGTCTGGGTATTTTTTGAAGTGCCATAGGCATAGACTTCAGGTCATAGGTTTCCACCCTTAGATTCACTTTTTTAAAACTTTTTTTTATTGTACATTTTAAAACATCAAATGTGTCTTTATTGATATGGTTTCACTTTAGATATTCCTACTTTCCACACCAATCACCCATTGCCATAAATTGTAAAATGTAACCTTTCTTCAAGATCCATCTCTCTGAGCAAGGAATGAACAGGGGGGCTTGCCCCAGTTCCAAGTGAAAGTAAGACATAGACTTTTCATTACCATGCTCTGACGCCACACTGCGTCCTTGGCATCAACAGGCAAATGCAAGCACTCAATGCAATCACCCTCTATCCCCATAGGCCTTGCTGGAGTCTCCAGCATGTCCCTCCCTGCAGGGCAGGGTTCCACTGTTCTCTAGTCACTGTCATTCTCCTGGGAATGACCAGGGCTCCCATCCTTGTGCCATTGTTAAAGGCAGGCAGGTATCTCTGGCTCTCCTCCCTGTGGTGGCGATGGCTTGTTAAGTGTAGCTTGGTCACTCCTGCTAGACAGCCTGGCAGCGGAGGAGGGACAGTGGTTTCCTGGCTGCCCACCCAGCTTGGAGAGCTCTGCTCTTTTGCAAGAGAAGCGCATCCCTTTCATGCCACAGACAAGGGAGTTGAGACCTGTGGGACCATGGTGGGACTGGTTCCTTTTCCCTGACTGGGTGACGTGGTTTTCTAGTCTAGCAGCTTATACCTTTGTTGAGGTATGTATCTCCTTTGCTCGCCCAATCCCAACTCAGATACTCCTTTAGCCAATTCTAATACACACACACACACACACACACACACACACACACACACACACACACACACATACACACAGAAGCACCGAAGATTCTTGTTCACTCCAGCCTATGGTTTGCTTTCCAATGATTCTCATTCCATTCCCAACTTCTGACTTGGAATTTGGGCCTCCAGAAAGGAAGTAAAAGGTAAAATTCCTTAAGATTGACTACTAAAAAAGTGCTCTGAATTTTGTCACTCTATTTTGCATTCACCTTATTTATCAAGGCTACTGCTGGCTTTATATGTAAGCAGAGAAGTTTTCAGAACAATTATACAACTCCCCAAATAGCTCCTATACTAATTTTCATTGGAGCAAAAAAAGCTAACATTAATGAATCATTTCTTTGGTTTTGAATTGTCCTCTCTAGACTTTTAAAAAATGCAAATACACTCAATAGGAGTAACAAATTGTTACTAACACTTCACTGTAATTTAGTTTGTCAGACAGCTTTCCTCTGGGAGAAGTGGGGAGGGAAATGTGGAGCCTTGAATGGGAGAAAAACACAGAAAGTGGAGTTGGGGAAACATTAACAAATTCCATTTATTTCCCAATTTTTCCTAGAATCGGCTTTGTATATGTTTCAGCTAGAATTTCATGAATCTTTGTGTTTCAGCACTTGTCTACCTTTGGAAAAATTGAGTGAGCAAGTTAGTCAAATCATTCTTGACATCTCAATTTTACATGCTGGTACCGTGTGATGAAATACTGTATGCAAAGGAGGCACCCCTGAATGTTTATTTGTTTGTCTCTTGCCTTAATTAAGTTCATGTGGATCCTGGATCCCATGTGACTTCAAAGTACAGGGACAATGTTTCCTTTTTTTTTTTTCCTTGTATTTTCCTTTAATGTGCTGCTGCTTCAATTAGAGAAGGAACAGTCAGTATTTGGATTTGAAGGTAAGGTACAGATAGGGAAATGTTTAGCCCATAAACTGTTTAAAGAATAGATGAGCTCTAGAATCATCAAAAAAGATATTTCCTGGTATTAGTTCGGATACTTTTGGAGGAAAGAAATAAAAATCAATTTGGGCTAGCTTGAGCAGAGCATGGCGGTTAGTATAAGGGTAAGGGGTGTCTCATGGAGCCCAGGAGCAGAAATACTGCTCAACCTGAGGAACGAAGGCCTGGGAGGCTTGTCAGCAACCCAGGAACAAACTCTGCCTCTTAATTCTGCTGCCCTTAGAACATCTGCTTCTCCTTTTCTCTCTCTCTGCAGACAGCTTCCTCTGGTTCTCTGTTCACATTGCAGAATGTGGCCGCCCAAGGCTCCTGGATCAACATGCTATCTTCCCAGCCACATGAAGATTAACTGGCTATTAGTTTGTCCTAAATCTTGGGAGGAAGAACCTGATGGGTCAACTTGAATCATGGCCTACAGTGGCCTAATGAACTATGGACAAAGGGCCAATGTCACTTCCTACCAATGTGGCTGCTGGAGGCCCACCCTGGGTATCAGAGACACTTTTGCAGAGAAAGCACACGGTCCATATGCTGAGCAGTAAGTCTGTGTTCCAGAAGAAAGCTAGCCAGATTTTTTTTTTCCCCTGTTTGAAACCTGAATATCCCCAGTCTGGTCAGCCAAGGGCACAAATAGAGTTATGCTAACAGCACTAGAATAGTAGAGGATCTCAAACTTTGCACAAATGCCACCAAGGGTTTTCTTGAGCGTTCATCTGAGCTCATGAATGGTCCATTCCAGCTGGGTTCCCCATCAGGCATTATGGTCTCTGCCACTGTTACGTTAGGCACAGCCCCAATACACACACCAGATTAGATCCTTCACTAAAGTGGCCATAAATTTCTAGCTTATGCCTCTTATCCTGATATAATTTTAATAGCACCCTTTTTTATTCCCAGAAGTGTCCTGGTTTGTATGATAAATTATACTTTCTACCCATATCCAATGCACAGGTTTTACAATGGTGCAGGCAAGTTGGTTTTTGTGAATCCTCTGTTAGAGAAGCTCCCAAACAGTGCAGTCTGTGCCCCAACACTCTACAGAGTGGCAGAGACACCCAATTTTTAATTCAGAACCCTAAATTAACCAAAGGGAGAAGTGTTTGTTGATTGACATAACCAAACTAGGGAAAGGGCAGTGGGTAGAACTTGCCTCAGCAGCCACCAGATTCAGAGGACCTCAAACATTAGGGAACTCATTCCTTCTCTTTCAATTTTTTGGTCCCTGTTTCTGTGTGTTAACTTTCTTCCCTTAGACTTGTCCCCATGAGGCTAGAAGCTCAGACACTATCACCAGCCCTAGGCCTATGGTCTCAAAGCTTCACAAGCACAGAATTCAGAGAGCTCTGGTTAGGAATATCTTAGGAAAGAGCCTATTGACTGCGGTTGGGTCATATGCCCACCACTGGACCAATGACTGTGGCCAGGGGATGAGGAACTGTGGTTGGCAGCCCCACCAGAATCCTATGAAAAGGAGGGGAGTGTTGTTCTGGGCATACAAAACAACAAATGCTCAGTACATAGATCTCTTTTCAGTGTTTACTACCAGCTGATTTTTCTCATAACTGAAACTGAGTCCGGTAGAGGCAGGCCATGAAATAAATGTAGGTGACCCAACATCCCATCCTTTCTACAACCAAGATTTTCTGACTGAGGCAAGTTCCTCCTGATCCCTGTTCCCTTCACTCACTCAGAAGGGCCCACAGTCCTTGTGCTTGTGTGGCTGGGGAGGCTGCCCTAGCTAGTCACCAGACCCCCAGCAGTGGACACACTTAGGCACAAGCCTAAGGATATCATTACATATTTTAGCAAAAACAAACAGGATTAGGGAAACATGTATATTACATACCAGGCCAATCCTCAGTAATCTTGAAATTAAATCATATGATTTCATGAACCTACAGCTTGCATTCTGAAGACAATCCTTTGGGATTTGTGGTAAGAAATCTCTCTCTCTCTCTCTGAATTTGTGTGTGTCGATACATCAAAGTGTTTATAAACTCGGACTTGAATGGTACATTTACTGGCTTCAGGCTCAAATGTTGTTCACAGAATAGAAAAGCTGATTTCTGCTCTGATATAAACTGGAATATTATTTTCTCTGTTCATGGAAAATTGCATTTTTCTTTAATATTGCTAATTAACCAAAATACTTTTGTAAAAAGGCGCAGCAGTGCTTTGAGTGATCCTCAGTGAAGATGAGCAATTTCAGACCTGTTCAAGAATGACTTGTATGCTCATGTGGGTTTTCATATCTCCGGTAGATCTGCAACCAGGATGTTGTATTGGTTGACATTTAGGCTCTTTTCACCTTTCTGGTCCTAAGTTTAATGAGTACGTAGATGAAGCCAACTTAGTTTGCATGTGAGATCCACTTAGTTTAAAATTTCTTTCATCTCTTCTCAAACATACTTGGGAAAATCATCACAAATACAAAAGAGACTAATGTGAAGCTTGGAAAATGTACTTTAAGAAAAAGGAGATTAAGTTTTGGACAGGTAAACCATGAGGTGAAATGCTGAGTGTCCAGAAGTTTTTCGAGGGGACAGTATCATAGGTCCATTGTGGCCTGTACCATGTTTGTGGGCAGGTGGGGCATCCCAGCTGTGAGCACCCATCCCTGAGGCTGTTTGCAAGCTCTGTACCTTTCTGAGCCTGGTTCTAGTTTCCAGTGCCCAGTGCAAAATGAGTCAGCAGAACGACTGAATGCATCATGTGGCAAATCTTCCTGAGAACCATCCCTCTACTGGAGGACACATACCAGGACTTGGCTGCACAACTTCTGCCGAAAAATGATTTTGCCTCAGCTTTTAAACATATGACGCAAGTTTTGTGCTGTGAAAAGTCCCCACTTACAATTTAAGTCTTTTTACTCAGAGAGATAAAAGAAAAGAAAACAAACACATAATCCCTAACACAGGGCTTGTTTAATGGCCATGAATTAGACAGGTCTTGTCCCCTTTACTCCCTCCCTGACAGCTTGTAACTGCATTCATTAGTTTAAAGGGGCTCCAGGTCTACTTGGTAATGAAAACAGCAATACCTTCTGTAATTAATTATATAGACTAGTTACTCAGCCTCCATTTTTCTGCACCATGCATGGTACTGACTTTCCACTTTATTTTAGTTTTCATTTTCAAAAAATAAATTCTTGTGAAACTTACACACCTATTGACTTTAAGGAGGCTTCTAGGAAATCATTTGAATATTTTTAAAACCAACGATTTCTATACTTTCGCTGATTTTCCAAAGAGGAGCCCAAGTCTGAAAGAGACAGAAACCCAACTCTAATTATATCTGTAGTGCCTGGGAGACATCCCCAGCTTAGATGAGTAAATGTGAAAAGAGAAAACAATCATGAGCAATTAGCTGGGTCTTGGCTAAATGTCAGCAATGTATCCACTGTGAACCCCAAGCCCTCCCTCGGTGGCCACCAGCCTCCCGCCACCCCTCCTGGCCTCAGCCACATTTCCAGTCAGTAAAGCACAGAGGGTCTCTGATTCGTATTGTTTCTTTGGAATTAGGTTCCGTGGTCTTTTCCAGTAACTTTTTTAATCCTGTCCCTTCTTCTGGTTATCATTGTATTCCTCCCCACCCCACCCCCTTCCTTTTAAAACTATTTTACTGGAAAACTGCTTGGCACTGAGCACCTCTTCTTGCAGTTATAGCAGCTTCAAGGTCTCATTGGCCCACACATAATGCCGCTGGCTGAATGTGACTAAGTGTGAGGGAAATATATTTCTTTTAAAACACTCCACATTTGTACTGCAAATGGGAACCACCAGAACCCTCCCAGAGCCCATCCCATCTGGTGAAACCACCGTCACCCTGGACAGTGGGCCAATGGTGCCCTCGGGGCGACCTCACAGGACCCAGCTCCAAAAAGACCAGCCCAGCGGGGAGAGCCTGATTGGCCAGTTGTTTCATGACTTTTCTTCGAGAACCAATCAGGATTTGCAGCCAAGCCACCCGCCTCCCGGCCAGCTCTGCGCAACATGGCCGCCTCCTGGGGGAATCTCCTTCTGAAGTTCCTGTCATGGCCCTGTAGGGTGGTGACTTCCTCTCTTTTCTTTCTGTTTCTCTGGTGAGCTTGGGATGGAGGACTGGATACCTGCGGTTCAACCTTTTCCACTCTCTCTTTCCAAGAAGCATCTTCAAGATTAGCTTTCTCTATCTCTGGAAGTTTCCTGGGATGGGACTTTGTCCTGGCAGAGGCAAGGCCTGCAGTTTGGTTCAGAAAGGCCCATCAATCCAAGAATGGATTAATAAAATGTGGTATATGTATACCATGGAGTACTATTCAGCTCTAAGAAACAACGGTGATATAGCACATCTTATATTTTCCTGGTTAGAGCTGGAACCCATACTACTAAGTGAACTATCCCAAGAATGGAAAAACAAGCACCACATATACTCACCAGCAAACTGGTATTAACTGAGCAGCACCTAAGTGGACACATAGGTACTACAGTAATAGGGTACTGGGCACGTGGGAGGGGCGAGGGGGGTGGGTATATACATACAAAATGAGTGAGATGTGCACCATCTGGGGGATGGTCATGCTGGAAACTCAGACTTATAGGGGCAGGGGGGAATGGGCATTTATTGAAACCTTAAAATCTGTACCCCCATAATATGCCGAAATAAAAAAAAAAAGAAAGAAAGGTCAGTAGGGCTGTGTGAAAAGTCTTAGGAGCCTACTAGGTCCTCTGCCTAGCTGTGCTCTTCAGTCTAGCTTTATCAGCAATTCTTGGCTCCAGCTCAGAAGCCCAGCCTCCTTTGTCTACGCGTCAGTTGCTTTGGGGCTTGGAGCAGAAAAGAAGCAATTAATCGGACACCCTCTTAACTACAACACTGCACTCAGAAATGAAGAGAGGTGTCAAGGAAGTCCCACAAGAATTCCCTGAGAAAACCACCAGGACATAAAAGATAGCAAGTGATGTGGGGGAACAATTGATTACCAGTATGAAGATTGAAGAAGAATCTCAGAATAATACAGAAAGCAAAAATCTTAATTATTTTTCTCCTAGGGAATTCTTCTCAATTTGTGAAGTGGGAAGACCTTAACAAGGTTTCGGTAGGACCAGGGCCCCTCTTGGAGTTTTATTTTTTAAAGAATGGCCCTCTTCAGAATTAATTTCATGGTGAAGTTGATGAAGGGAAACCATCTGTCAGTGCACCTTCAAGTCACTATTAGAGTTTTCTTAGAATACTACTAAGGATCTGCTAGAATTTGATTTACACAAGTGTACTTGTGTTCATAGGGAGGATGCCTGGCACTTGAAGGAGAATTAGGAATTTAACTAAAATCTTCCAGAAACAAGAGGTTAGACCTTCAGGAGAGGTAAGAGAATTTGATGGAAGTGGGGAGGCAGAGAGTGCTGTTTCTAATTTTAAGAGCTCTTCCTAGTCTGATAGTTCTCTATCCATTAGAATCACCTAAGGGGTTGCTGAACAATTCCGATGCATGGGTCCCTTCATACATCATTCAATCCAGACCCTCTGGGGATGGGCCAGAGTATCAGTTTTGTCAAAAACTGCCCAGATGATTCTGTTACGTAGCTAGAACTGAGAAACAGTGTCCTTAGGCTAAGAGAACACCAGTTATCCGTGCTTTGCCTTTGGTATCAGTGACAGGTGATGGTGGTGGTGAATGGATAGTTAACACACTCTTCCCTAATACATCTAAAGCTTTGCTACTTAAAGGGTGGTCCCTGGACCAGCTGCATCAACATCACTGGGACCTTGTTCAAAAATGGAGAATTTGGGGCTCCACCCTAGACCTACACCTACTGAATCAAAATTGTAGTGGGGAAATGTTTCTTAAACTTTAGTGTGTATAGGAAACACTTGGGATCTTGTTAAAATGCAGATTCTGTTTCAGTAGGTCTGGGGTGCTGTCCAAGATCCTGCATTTCTAACAAGCTCCCAGGTGATTCCGGTGCTTCCAGTCCATGGACCACACTGTGAGCAGCAAGGCAGCAGAAGGCTTGGAGCAGTAACAAATGGAAGTTGCTCAAATAGCAGTGCTCCAGCTTTGGACTGCTCTGTAGGAATGGTGCTGAATAAGTTGCATGGAGCATCTTTAGGGACATATTAAGACATTGAAGATTTTATAGGAGTGGCTGCCATTCCCAGGGCAGCCAATAGTAATTACCACCATCAGGAGATGCTGTTGCTGGAAACTTCCAGGAACTGCCAATTGGAGCTGGCACCAAAAGAAACTGCAAGGGGAGAATCAAGTTAACAAGACTGCTTGGCAAATTGGAACTCTCTTTGCATCCCAGCCCAAGTCACAGTTGAGAATGAGGGAATTGACCATTTTCATTACTTGCTATCTGGGGCAGAGAACCAGTCTTTCCATATACTTCAAACTGGGATTAGAAAATAATTTTTCATCAAGATACTTCATGGGGCTTATGTATGCCTTTACTCCACAAATATTTATTGATGACCTACTTTGTGCCAGGCTCTGGGCTAATACTTAGATTTGAATGTCTAGAAACTGAATGGGGCTCTGGTCAGCAATAGAGACCTAGAATTGCACTCAACCTTCATTGGAGAAGACACTGTGGCTTGAGGGAAGGTTATGCTGGGATAGTGTTCATAAATAGCTATTATATAAATCCCAGGCCTAACATCAAGTGATGTCAATTTCAGAAATAACACCATATATGATTCATTTGGAATCAGGCTTTGGAAAAGCCAATGCTATTACTGGAAGGAATTTGACACCACTGAGCAACTCTAGAATAAAGGCTAAGTACACAGCATTTTGGATTGAAATGGCACCCATAGAAGATATTGTATGACTGCACTGGGGCTATAGTAGTATAATCAATTTGAGAAAGATTTGGTTCTGGTCAGGGAATGTAAGTGGGAGCTTGAATTCTGGGCTGTAGCCCTCCTCTCCATACAGAAGGGCTTTGCCTGTTTCATTTGGGAGGTCCTTTTCAATTCCACCCTTTGAACCAGTGTGCTCAGAAAAGGTATTGCTGGCCTTCAGAGCTCTCAAACACCCTGTAAACAATGTTTCTTGTGACTTGTTTCAGACCAGGTGCTTTCTATTTGAAGATCTGTGCCCACCTGCTGTCAAAGCAGGGAGACATCTCAGTCGATATATACTCTCATGACCCAGGGTCAGGGGAACGTTGAACAACAACAACAACAAAATCACTGATGAGAAGCTCTGAAATCTCAGCTGAGCTAGGAGCACAGTATCAGCTCATTATTAGAAGTAGCAATCAGGGACCCTATAAGAAAGTCATTATAATTCCCCCCTTACAAAGATACATTAGAGTCCACAGCTCACTGATGTTAAATGACTTGTATAAAGTTACAGGGTAGTAGATATAAGTGGAGAAGAACAGAGGTTTTCTGACTTCCAGTACCAAAACTCTATCCAAAGCCTTGTAGAACTGAAGTTAATGGGGAGAGAAACGAGAAATGATTAAGAAACAGAAACTACAGAGGAAAAAAACCCTGTCATTATAGTTGGGGGTGTGTGTGCAAAAGGAAACATGTAATCATCTCAATTTGAGGGGCCTCCATGTGTGGGCACACACAAGAGACTGTGAGCAGTTACAATGGAAATAGAAGACTGGGTTCCTCTGGTCAAAGGAGTGTGCAATATAACTGTGGAAATAGGACAAATATAATGGATATACACAATAACATAAGTAACATAAGCACAAAATATATACCTAAGTGATGACAGCTGTATGAGGAGCCAGGGGAGGTAATTGGAAAAGTGTGTGGGTAGAAAGGAAATTAATAGAAAGCAGCAGTATTTGCATCTACCTGAGAAAGGCACTTGCTGCCGAGGCAGGTTTATGTAAGCTCCCTGGGGCCAAGACAGAGCCCTCCAAGGGGCTCCAAGATTCTAGGACTAGAGAAAGTAAAGCATGAAATTTCTGCCCAGGCACAGTCTGGTTGGAAAAGGAAGAACAGAAATAACGGAAAGCTCCATTTTAATATACAAAAAGAAAGGAAAAGATAGATGAGCAAAAGGAATGGTCTGAAACCACATGTGTATTGGAGCATAATTATGAAAACAACTGGGTTAAAAAAGTTCATTTTCTTACCTTCAACTTTTTCCCCCTTTCCAAAGCATCCTACATCCCGTTTTGGATTGTTCATGATAAATTTTGACTCCTATTGAATATGTTATCTATCGAATAGCAACTGATGCTGCCTCTATTAGTTTCCAACTTGATAAAAATATTTGTGAAAGCTCAAAGATGAAAATGTATGGAATCAGATTCTTCTTTCCCAACAAACAAAACTTTTATGCTGGAAGCTGAGCAGGATTTTTAATGTAGCTGATGGATCCACATCGAAGGGGAAAATAATCCAGCAAAATATCCAAAAGCTAGCAGGACTTCCTCTTGTAACATAAGGCAACTCAACAGATGGAAGGAAGGTCTTGTGTACTGTTCTCTACAGTCCCTTTCCACTTTGTTCAGAGATACAAAATGTATGACCATGTTAAGCATGGAAACTCCTATTCCTTTAATAGATGTGGGCTCTCTTCGTCACCTCAACACATGTTTATTCAAGTAGGCCTCTGCTAGGGACTTAGAGTAGTAGAGCATTGCTGATTTAGGTTCCACACAGCACTGTACACAGGGGCAAGGACAAAAAACTCTGCTATTATGCTTGCAGGGAATCAGAGTTTTAAATGTATTTAATTGGTTTAGCATGTCAGAAATCAAGGCCTTGGAAGTAGGGAAAAAACTTAACACCTGTTTCCTGCAGAGCCAAAGTAATGAATGCATGCCTGTGAGTGAAGAGGAATTGTGCTACATGCTGTGGACATCCATCTCTTAGACTTAAGGTGATGGAACCTGCACTCCAATGGACCATGGACCTTCTTGAGTTCTGGACACCATCTTTACCAGCATAGCCTGCTGAATTTGTATCTCTCAGAATGGGGCCAGAAGTCAACCCCACTCATTCTCCAGATAATTCTGATACCTTTAGAACTAACGATTTAGAGGGTCTACATAATATTAGAAATGACTTACTGTGAGAATAAATTTTTATGAAATTGTTAGCATTTCAATACATGATACAGAGTTAGTGATACAGGCAGTGGCTTGGCCACCACTGCTGGTGTCTCACTGGATCATGTGCATCCAAAGTTCACTGATTCCAAGCCAGGACAGCTACAGGAATTGCCCAAGGATTACAGCCTTTTTGGCCTGACTGCATCATGAATTTAGTCCAGGCCTCATGCTTCTTTTTCATTCTCTGCAACACATTAAAAAGATTATGCATCATGATCAAGTGGGATTCATACCATGAATGCAAGAATGGTTCAACATAAGCAAATCAACCAATGTGATAGATCCTATCAACAGAATGAGGGAAAATTTCAATTTCAATTGATACTGAAAAAGCATTCAAGAAAATTCAACATCCCTTCATGATACAAACTGAAAAAACTGAGTATAGAAGGAACTTACCTCAACATGATAAAAGCCATATATGACAGACCCACAGACAGTATCATATTGAATGAGAAAAAACTGAAAGCCTTTCCTCAGAGATCTAGAACAAGACAAAGATGCCCACTTTCACCTCTGTTATTTAATGTAGTCCTGGAAGTTCTGGCTAGAGCAATCAGACAAGAGAAAGAAATAAAGGGCATCCAGATTGGAAAGGAAGAAGTCAAACTATCCTTGTTTGCAGATGATATGATATTATAGAGAAACCTAAAGACTTCACAAACAGAAAGGCTATTGGAACTGATAAACTCAGTAAAGTGACAGGACACAAAATTAACACACAAAAATAAGTAATATTTCTATATGCCAACAGTGAATCTGAAAAAGAAACCAAGAAAGTAATCGCATTTATTAATATAATAGTGACAAAATAAAATACCTAGGAATAAACTTAACCAAAAAAGTGAAAGAGCACTGTAATGAATACTATAAAACATTGATGAAAGGAATTGAAGAGGACACACACACAAAACAAAATGGAAAGCATATCCCATGCTCGTGTATTGAAATAATCAATATCATTAAAATGTCCATAATACCCAAAGCAATCTACAGATTCAATGCAAGCCCCATCAAAACACCAATGACCAAACTGATCTACAGATTCAATGCAATACCTATTAAAATCCCATAAGCATTCTTCACAGATATAGAAAAAATAATTTTACGCTTCGTATGGAACCAAAGAAGAACCCGAATATCAAGAGCAATTCTAGGCAACAAAAACAAAATGGGAGGCATTAATATGCCAGATATCAAACTATACTACAAAGCTGTAGTAATTAAATCAATATGGTATTGGCACAAAAATAGGAATATTGACCAGTGGAACAGATGTGAGAATCCTGATATAAAACCATCCTCATACAGCCATCTAATCTTTGACAAAGCAGACAAAAACATACGCTGGGGAAAAGAATCCCTTTTCAATAAATGGTGCTGGGAAAACTGGATAGCCACCTGTAGAAGGCTAAAACAGGACCCACACCTTTCACCTCTCACAAAAACCAACTCACGCTGGATAACAGACTTAAACCTAAGGTATGAAACTATTAGAACTCTAGAGGAAAAAGTTGGAAACACTCTCCTAGACATCCGCCTGGGCAAAGAGTTTATGAAGAAGTCCCCAAAGGCAATCAAAGCAGCAACAAAAATAAATAAATGGGACATGATCAAACTACAAAGCTTCTGCACAGCCAAAGAAATAGTCACGAAAGTAAACAGACAACCTACAGAATGGGAGAAAATTTTTGCATCCTATGCATCCGATAAGGGACTGATAACTAGAATATACTTAGAACTCACGAAAATCAGGAAGAAAAAATCAAATAACCCCATTAAAAAGTGGGCAAAAGACTTGAACAGAAACTTTTCTAAAGAAGACAGAAGAATGGCCAACAAACATATGAAAAAATGCTCAACATCTCTAATCATCAGGGAAATGCAAATCAAAACCACAATGAGATATCACTTAACCCCAGTGAGAATGGCTTTTATCAAAAAATCTCCAAACAATAAATGCTGGCGTAGTTGCGGAGAGAGAGGAACACTCCTACACTGCTGGTGGGACTGCAAACTAGTTCAACCTCTGTGGAAAGCAATATGGAGATACCTTAAAGCGATACAAGTGAATCTACCATTTGATCCAGCAATCCCATTGCTGGGCATCTACCCAAATGATCCAATGACACTACAAAAAAGACACCTGCACTCGAATGTTTATAGCAGCACAATTCATAATTGCAAGGCTGTGGAAACAGCCCAAGTGCCCATCAATCCAAGAATGGATTGATAAAATGTGGTATATGTATACCATGGAGTACTATTCAGCTCTAAGAAACAATGGTGATATAGCACATCTCATATTTTCCTGGTTAGAGCTGGAACCCATACTACTAAGTGAAGTATCCCAAGAATGGAAAAACAAGCACCAGATATATTCTCCAGCAAACTGGTATTAACTGAGTAGCACCTAAGTGGACACATAGGTACTACAGTAATAGGGTATTGGGCAGGTGGGAGGGGGGAGCGGGGCGGGTATATAGATACATAATGAGTGAGATGTGCACCATCTGGGGGATGGTCATGCTGGAAAACTCAGACTTGTGGGGGGGAGGGCATTTATTGAAACCTTAAAATCTGTTCCCCTATAATATGCCGAAATAAAAAATAAAAAAAAGAAAGAAACAGTCAATATAGGGAAGAGACAACCCACAGAATGGGAGAAAATATTGGCAAACTATCCATCTGACAAGGGATTAATAACTAGGGTATGTAAGGAG
This sequence comes from Microcebus murinus, assembly GCF_040939455.1. Classification (NCBI taxonomy): domain Eukaryota; kingdom Metazoa; phylum Chordata; class Mammalia; order Primates; family Cheirogaleidae; genus Microcebus; species Microcebus murinus. The sequence goes on along the minus strand of NC_134114.1, from coordinate 37,787,996 downwards.
CTCCAACAACTCAATAGGAAAAATAATCAAGTAAGCCAATTAAAAAATGGGCAAATGATCTGAATAGACATTTCTCAGAAGAATACATACAAATGGCCAACAGGTACATGAAAAAATGCTCAACATCATTAGTCAACAGAGAAGTGCAAATTAAAACTAAATGAGTTATCTCACCTCAATTAAAAATTTTTTTATCAAAAAGAACAGGCTGGTAAGGATATGGAGAAAGGAGAACCTTCATACACTGTTGGTAGGAATGTAATTTAGTGCAACCACTATGGAGAACAGTATGGCAGTTTCTCAAAAAACTAAAAATAGAGCTTTCATATGACCCAGCAATCCCACTGCTGGTTATATATCTAAAGGAGGGGTAATCAGTATATTGAAAAGATACCTGCTCTCCCATGTGTATTGCAGCACTATTCACAATAGCCAAGATATGGAATCAACCTAAGTGTCCATCAATGGATGAATGAATAAAAAAATTATGGTACATACACACAATGGAATATTATATAACCACAGAAAGAATGAAATCCGACCATTTGCAACAACATGTATGGAATGGAAGAACAGTATGTAAAGTAAAATAAGCCAAGCACAGAAAGACAAATCTTGCATATTCTCACTCGTATGTGGGAGATAAATATTAAAAACAGTTGATCTCATGAAGATAGTAGAATGATGGTTACCAGAGGATGGGAAGGGTAGCAGGGAGGAGGTGATAAAGTGGGAATGGTTAATGGGTACAAAAATATAGTTAGATATTTATATAGAATGAACAATATTTGCTAGGCACAACAAAGTGACTATAATCAACAAAAAATTATGATATACTTTAAAATAACTAAAAGAGTGGAATTGGAATGTTCCTAATATAAAGAAATGATAAGTGCTTGAGGTATTGGATATCACATTTACCCTGATTTGGTTAATTCACATTGTATGCCTGTATCAAGACATCACATGTATACCCTATAAAGATATACAACTATTATGTACCCATAATAAAAAAAAAATTTTTAAAGCCATAGATGGGAACATTCTGAATGAAGAGCTAATGATGCAACAACCAAATCACATAATACAACATAAAATGAAAATGTTGAAAATAAAAGGGAGCTGGGAGTGGTAAAATATAACTGTGAGGAAACAATACTTGCAATAACACAATTAAAATCTGCATCAGATACATAAACAACAGAAATGACAGGGTAGAATTAAAGCCAGAAATGTGGAGGATAAGCCTAGAAATTGTTCCAGAAGACAGAGAAAAGTTCGAGAATAAATATGTTTTAATGAGAGGCTAGCTGGTGGATAAGAATTATTCAGAGAATAGGGAGAGGCAACTAAGAATCACAGATTTCCTGGAAAAAAAAAAAAACTAGAGTTATCAGTTAATTGCTTCTCAACCTTTTTTTAGCTAAGATCAAGTGTAGAAACTAGAGTAGTTAGAACAGAAATAATAATCCAAATCATGATGAAAAAGAAAACTTTTCAAGAAAGAAAAAAATTCTGAATTTGTAGATGTAAAAGGCCCCTTGGTTCAGCAAAAAATTATTCTAAAAAAAATTCTAGCTAAGCTTGAATTACAAGGATAAGTGAATAAATCTACATGCATCTAGCCAGAAAAATATAACCATAAATGAACAAAATTAAACATACATTCAATTTGTTTCTGCAACTGTAAATGCCAGAAAAATAATGGTGCTGTGTATACAAGATTTTGAATGGAAAATTTATAAACCAGGAATACTATACTCATGTTTTTTTCTGTTAAAGCAACAGAATTACATTTCTAGACAAAGATTTGAAAAATATACTTTCTATGTATTTCATCTTGAAAAAATGACTTGAGGATATATTCTGGCTGCCTAAATGATGAATCAAGATGAAGTAAAAGTATAAATGACTGGCTCAGAGAATTGAAAATGGCAAAGCAAAGAGTTAAATTTATATAATTGTTGTGAATGTGTATATGGATATAAATGTCAACAATAATTCTTAACAATTCTTAAACCCTTAAAATGAAACAGATATTACAATAGGGATGGATGGGGAATGACAAAGAAGGAACTCAGAGGAAACAAAAACTCCAGGAAGTAGAAGAAAACTAAAATATAAATACTTAAATGCTATAATTAATTTGCACAGAAATAAAACAAATACTATGTCTATAATAGAGTATTATAAAAAATAAGAAATTAGGCTGGGTGTGGTGGTTCACGCCTATAATCCTAGCACTCTGGGAGGCCAAGGCAGGAGGATCACTTGAGGTCAGGAGCTTGAGACCACCCTGAGCAAGAGTGAGACCCCATCTCTACAAAACAATAGAAAAATTAGCCAGGCATCATGGCGTGTACCTGAGGTTCCAGCTACTCGGGAGGGTGAGGCAAGAGGATCGCTTGAGCCTCAGAGTTTGAGGTTGCAGTGAGCTATTATGATGCCACTGCACTATAGACCAGGTGACAGAGTGAGACTCTGTCTTAAAAAAAAATAAAAAATTTTTTAAAAGCTGAAATTAAAAAGTCAATAGAAGGATTGAATAAAGTTAATGAAAACTCTCAGAAAGTAGCCTCAAAAGAGGGGATGGAATAGACATAAAAAGTTAAGACAATTAATTGAGGAAATTCAATGTATAAATAATAGAAATTCCAGAAATAATGTAGAAAATTGGGATGAAATATCCAAAGACATAAGACAAGAAATATTCCCTGAACTATAAGATACCAGTCTTTAGATTAAAGTGCCCATAGAATAAATGCAAAAAAGATCTACACTAAGGCAAGCATAGCAAAATTTTGGAAAAACAAGGATAAAGAGGAAATCCTAAGACCTTCCAGAGAGCAAAAACAGGCCACATATGATATCTGAATGACAATAAGAATGGTATCAGAGTGTGCCAGACGTAATATTAAAAACTATGCAAAAATGAAGCAGTTTCTTATAATGTGGAGGTAGCATAATTTTCACTCTATAATTCTCTTTCCAGTTTTTGTTTCCTTTGTGTTCTTTCTTTGTCATTTCCTATCCCTCCCTGTTGTAATATCCATGTTTCATTTTAAGGTTTAAAAATTGTTAAGAATTATTGTTGACATTTATATCCAGTTATACATTTACAACAATTATATAGATTTAAGTCTTTCACCATTTTGAATTCTTCCTGCCAGTCCTTTATGCTGTGATTGACTTCTTTGTTCTTGGGAACAAAGAGACTGGTGGTATTTTGAAAGATCCCAAGACTTAAAAAATTTACCCTCCTGCACCCTTTTTCAGGAAGCTTCTGGAAGAGGATGTGCACTATTAAAATGAGAAAGTAAGTCTATATCTTCTAATAGTATCCCCAAAAGCCTGGTCACCCAAGGACATGTGACTAGGAATGCTCAAAGCCAGGTTTCAAGGGCAGATCTCACAATTCCTAGTCTAATGCTGTTTCAACTATATTGGGATGATAGAAACTGGTACCAGCACTAGCTCTGCCTCCACTGTCTATGCATATGGGGATCACTCTGTATCAGGTGTCCTCAAACTATGGCCCGCGGGCCACATGCGGCCCACCGAGGACATGGTGTTTTTGCCACCGCTGTCTGTCCTGCTTAGCAGCCAACTCGTCCTGGGCCCACAGTGCGCATGTGTAGAATGTGCGCCACACTCTCCAACAGCCCTCCAATGGCCTGAGGGACAGTGAACTAGCCCCCTGTTTAAAAAGTTTGAGGACCCCTGCGAGTCTAGATCAAGGAACCCAGAGGTAGTCATGGAACTGTCAGCCAAGTACTCTCCCTTGATCGGCACTGAGCTGTGAGTTGAAGCCTATTGGTTAGCTCCCCTCCACACGATGCTGCCTTCAGGAGCACAGGCTCTGGTATACTGAAGAATGCAAATTAGTTCTCCCTGAACTGTGAGCTGGGAGAGAGCAAAGGCCATGCCATCTTATTCACCACTCTATCTCCAGTGTCCAGTCCTAGCTTGTGGGGATGCTCAGTAAACATTTGTTAGACTTTCTGCAGGGGCATGCATTTAAATTGTGGTTGTCCATTTGACCACATGTATTCATTCATTCATTCATTCATTGAAACCTTTTTCAACATATAGGCTTATGTATTCCAGCAACCTGGCTGGGAGATGGAAGATTTTGGACAACAAAACAAAGGAAGAAAACTATAAAACTTTTAGTGGATGAGAATAAGCTCCACAACTGAGCCAATGCATCTTGCCCTCTTCTTTTCCCCATCCAGGAAAGAAGCAGTAGTTCTAAGAGAGCCGTGGACGGCCATGTGCCTGTTTTCTATAGGCACCAAGAGAAGTGGATAGTTCCAGTTTCCTTCCTGGGGGTGAGGAGAGGCCGGCTTGTCTCCAAACAGGACAACTAGCAAGGTTCTGGCTGCTTCTCGGCTTCTAAAGGGACTTGGGGGACTAGGGAAGTGTAGATGGTGGGTTCTGAGTCCAGAGTGGTCAGGGAATGGGTTACTCCTCTCCTGCAGACTCTAAGATCCCATTCCTCAACTGCCTATCTATAGGTTCAGGAGCATGAATTCTCGGTAGTTTCTGGAATACAAAGCCCTATATCCTGAAGGAAGTGAGGTGGATAGGTATCAGTGGTGTTAGGTGTAGAATGCTTTTCACCATGTTTTCCAATGAAATATCCTTATGAATGCTCTGCAGACTAAGAGATGGATCTCATGTCTTGAAGCCAGGGAAGAGGAAAGATGTGTATGTGTAGGAGGGACAGGGCAAGAAAGAATGGTACTGTGTGTACCTTCCCCTAAGAGCGCTAAAGAAAATGAGCTAATGAGAGAGCAGAGGAGTAGGGACAGCCAGGCACAGGTTCAGGGAGTCCCACTCAAGAGCAGTTAAGTGGCATTTGCCGTCCACACCTGATTTCATTTGGTCAGAACAAGCAGCCTCACAGAAACAGGGAAGTGGGTGGAAAGGAATGAACTTGCGAAGCTGAGCCAGACCTGATGAAGCCTTGGACTCAGGCGCAGACTGCATGCGTGAAAAGGGTTGTTAGGTTTTCACTTTGGAGCTGAAAAATTCAGTCCTGTGAGCCAAGACATGAGAGATATAACCAGGTTTGATCCTAGAGGCTCAAAGCCAAGGGCAGCAGATGAAGTCACCAAGAGAACTGGCTCAGAAATCTGAGCAGTGGCAGCTTGCAGGAGTTTAGAGGAGCAGGAAAGTGGGGTTCAACTGTGGTACCAAGAGGCCCTTCTGCACACACTAACCTCCCAGTAATCACTGCTGTCTGGCCTTTGAAAACTACACGAATTTAATGTCTTCATATTAGAGCTAACGATTTGGCTTCGAAGCTGAAGTTTGATATTGAGGATTAGTGCTCTTTAGTGTAGCAGTTGTTCTCAATCCTGGAGGTAGATTAGAATAATCTGAGATGTTAAGAAAGAAAAAAAATCAATACCTAGGCCCACCCCAAATAATCAGGTTCTGTGGTTATGCAGACTGGGTATTGGTGTATTTTTAAAACACTCCCTGTCTGATTCTAATTTCCACCAATCTATTGAAAGGGAATTTGGGGACCAGTAGGGGGACTTGAAGCTTGACGGAATGATGGCACCTCAAGCCCAGCCCCAGACCTACTGGATTAGACTCTTGCATCTTAACAACATCCTCAGAGCATTTGTAGGCACTTTAAATTTTGAGTATCACTGATAGTGGGAACACATTACGCAAGTGCTCAGCTGTGACTTATTAAAATACCCCAAAGTCAGAGAGCTAGAAAAGATCTTAGTCACTAACTTCAGAGATCCCAATCTCCCTACAGGAATCAGGCAAAACAGTGAAAGAGTCAGGCAGGCCTGCCACCCCACCATATCACAGGGACCTACACAAAGTAGGAGAAAATAGGGAGTGGCGAGGACCAAGGGGGAGAGCACAGAGCCCCGCTAGAGAGGGGGCCTGTGGCTCAGCTCCAGCTGTGCTTCTGTTGTAGTTAAGGCTTGCCTCCAGCTGCTGTTGCCTTGTGAAATCTCCTGTTCTCTGAATCTTGGTAACTAATTCACGTTAAAAAGGTTTGTTTCTATAGGTGTTATGGTTAACTTTGGGTGTCAACTTGACTGAGTTAAGGGATACCCAAGGAGCTGCCAAAGCATTATTTCTGGGTGTGTCTGTGAGGGTTTTTCTGGAAGAGATTGGCATTTGAATCTGCAGATGGAGTCAGAAAGACCCGCCCCAGCTCCATGTGGGTGGGCACCAGCCAATCGGTTGAGGTTCGGGACAGAACAAGAAGGCAGAGGAAAGGCCATCCTCTCTGGCTGCTGGAGGCGGGACGTCCATCTTCTTCTGCCCTTGGACACCTGAACTCCAGGTTCTTGGGCCTTTAGACTCTGGACTTGCACCAGTGGCCCCCTAGGGCCTTGGACTGAGAGTCACACCACCAGCTCCCCTGCTTCTCAAGCCTTTGGACTCGGACTAAACTTCCTGGCTTCCCTAGCTTTCCCTCTCACAGACAGCATATCGTGGGACTTCTTGGCCTCCATAATTTCGTAAGTCAATTCCCATAATAAATCCCCTCCTACACATCTATATGTATTCTTTTCATTCTGTTTCTCAGGAGAAACCCAGCCAATACAATATGCAGAAAACAGCATGCTATAGGACAGATCATACTCATGGAACACCACTAATCTAAAACAACTCTTTCATATTTCAGATAAAGAAATTGAGTCTGGTTTTCTCACCCTAAAGTTCTAGGAGAGAGTAATTCCAGTTGAAGTATCTTAATTTCCCACTTTTGTTTTAGGTAATAGGGAGCTGCTGTGTTGCAGAGTTCTAGAGCCACTGCAGGTGGAAGTGGCTCTGAGGGGGGCTCAGGAGAGGTTTCTCTGCAAGGGTAATGAAGAAGCTCAGATTCCACATCCGGATGTGTGGAGTGTTTTGTAAGCTTGGTTAATCTGCTGGCGGGGCAAGGGCAGCCCAAACCCTTTCAGTTGACATTCTCTTCAACACCAGGCTTGTTTTGAGAGTCTGGGCCAGGTGATAACGATGGCACTAAGATCTTGTTTTCCCAATTGGAATCAAAAACGTCTGCTGAGCAGTCCCATAAATTGGCTAGACAAAAGTAAATGGGAAGGAGAGACATGGGAAAAGTGAGGTGACCACATGACCCTGGGTGAAAGGAAAATTGGAGGGAAGCACGTTGCAAGAGAGACAGGATGCAGAAACGGTTGGGCCAGCCGATTAGTCAACATTCAACACTCATTCGTTCCTCAGCAGATATTTATTAAGCACCTACTATGAGCCAGGCATGGCTCTAGAACTTAAGGATGTAAGAATGAACAAGACTGACCAAGTTCCTGTCCTCAAGGAACTCGCGCTGTTTTTCACGTCACACATCCTACGTCCCACGTCCCTGCATCTTAATTTCACCGCCTCTAGTCTGCACACCACAGCCAACATTCTAATTTTAAATGGTATTGCTACAATATATTCCCACCTTGTACCATTTTCATATTAACCAGCCTAGGAGATCTTGACGGACTTTGCTTTGTTCAGAAGCTTGGAAACTTCAGAGACCCTAATACCATCATTGTCGTCATCAAGCTTCGCGATCTTCTGTGGGAGGGGTACGCTGTGCTTGATATCTGTCTCAGGTTGTATACCCAGGACGTTCAGAATATATCACGGAATTTATTATTAATATCTTGTCTTCCCCTTAAATGGGATAATCGTCAGGTGTTTCATTCTAAATTTTCACCCTCTATGATTTCTAAATTTAACTGAAATTTTTTTTTGTGGCACAAAAGTAGTCCTCTTCAGTCTTTGAACTCTCTCTTGGTTGGAAGTCTCATCTCACAGTGTCCCAGTTAAAGTATATTTATACAGTAGATTATAACTTCATCCTGATTGTGCAAGCACGGTAGCCTGCTGGAAAGGACAAAGGACAATATCAGTGCCTGTGACTGTAATTATTGGTTTGTGTCATAGCATCTTTGTTTGTTCATTTTCCTCATCAGGAAAGAATATGGGGCCAGGTGCAGTGGCTAATGTCTGTAATACCAGCACTTCGGGAGGCCGAGGTGGGAGGACCACATCAAGCCACGAGTTTGAGACCAGCCTCTACAAAAAATTAAAAAATTAGCGGGGTGTGGTGGTGCGTGCCTGTAGTAGCAGCTACTCAGAAGGTTGAGGCAGGAGAGGAGGATGGTTTGAGCCCAGAAGATTGAAGTTAGTGAGCTGTGATCATGCCACTGCACTCTAGCCTGAAATGATGATTTGTGACTAACTAGAGGCATCAATAAGTTTCCATTGTTTACATCTGTAGAGGTAAACTTCTCTGGACAATGCTATTAATTATCGCTGCATGGGTAAATATCTGCATCCATATGAACAGTAATAAATTACTTAAATAATTCACCCACTGGGCATTAATAATAGATGTGGTCAATTTTTCCAGGAATTTACTTTATTTTTCCCTTTAGTATTTCTAGTTTATTCAAATTACTTTTACCCATAGTGACAATAATAAAATTCTACCCTGTGTGCTTAATCTAATATACCCACAAAGCCCAAAATGTCTACTAAATAAGGGCTCATGGTGTCAGCACTTTGCTTCTTATAGGGTTTGAGGTCTTGAGACTCTTTGAATTCGTTCTTTGTGTTACTGTTGCCTCACAAGGGAAGTTGGGGCAAGCCCTTTTATTGCATGCCCCTCTCCTGATCCTGTGCTCTCTCATATACAGTTTTGCTCGTTCCCTCCTGGAATTCTGTCTACCCCCAACATCCCCTTTCCCAGCTTGTTTCTTGCCCTCCTTTAAAGCTTTCTTCTATAGATATTATTCCAAAGAAATGCTTCCAGTCCTCTGCTAGAGAGCAGAAATTTGAACCAACTTAGTTATAAAACAGGGCAGATGCTGCTGGCTTCGTCTGCTGCTAAGACCACAGACCTAGGGATTGAAACAAGATGCATGCAGCCAAGGGGGACAGCGGAGAGATTACCCTCTGTCTCTCTGCTGGTGAAAGACTAGCCATACTTGTTAGCAACCAGAAACCCAAACCGTGTGGACAGCCTTGGACCTCTGGACTGGTTGGATCTAGGAATCCTGGCTGACTGGATTCCTAGGGGTAGAGACTGTGCCCCATCTCCTTGGCATGCTGCTTGGCACAGTGCCTGGCACATCAAGAGCCCTAAGGGGCATTTGCCAAACCTTTTACTAGGGAAGGTTCTTCCTCCTGTTTCTCCTGTTCACCCCACACAGCCCTTGGGAATGCCAGGTGTCTCTCTGTCCATCTATACCACAAGGAGCAGATTTACTATAAGAAAGCAGATCTGGTAAGTCCATCATCACTTTGAAGTTTAATAAGTCACTTCTTCATTCGTGGAGCTTTGTTTTTTGTTTCTGAAGAAGAATATAGTTTTTTAAGTAAATAAGAATATTTTTAAAGTAATGAGACAAATAAGAGTTATAGGGTTGAATTCCCTACTTATTCATCTTTCATTGCAGGAAATGTTTGTGGTGTGGTAGGTACCTTTGGCCACTTTGGATGCGCAACAGCCATTTCCCCAGGTTTTTCTTGTTAATAGAATTCTGATACATTCACATGTAACCCTGTGCTTTAGGAAAGCTGGGCCCACCCTCAGGGCCAAAAGGTAATTTTGTCTTGATTAGTCAAGTTGATCATGGCTATTCCATTCCCCTTGCCAACAGTTGGCTTAGAAAAGGGTATGGGAACAATTATGACCAGGAAGATATGAAGGGAAGGTTTTTTGAGAGGAATGGGAAGAGGCCTGGGAAAGTTTTCTTATTTACAAAGAAATGGTCTCGCTATGGACTTCACATTTTTTTGTGTGTTATGGTCAGGGTTGTTGCTACCGTCTTTTGACTATTAGGAGACAGGCTAGAGGAGGACCAAAGCCAACACCCCAAGGACAGCAGGGCAGAATCATGGAAAGAGTCTGGTCCCTGATGATGCTGAGCCTCTAAATTTACCAACCCTGGGCATTCCATACCTCAGACTGCTCCTCCTTTGAGAAAATAATACCCTTTATTGTTTAAGCCAGTTCCAGTTAAGTCTTTTATACTTATAGCCACAAAAATGTAAGAAGACCAATTCTGATCAGAAGTTTGCCAAATGTGCAGAGACTCAGAGCAAGGGGAGTCAGCTGAATACTTTACATGGCAACTAGTCCAAGGGTATCTGATGCATCCATTTTTTATAGGGACTAGGTAATCGAGTCTCCCAGTGAGCTGTCCCTCTCTCTCAGGTGAACACTGCCAAATTTGAATTTCATTTTGGGGAATTTAGAAATCTTTCAATGTGGATTTAAGCCCTGAGAACAAAGGGATTTCCCCCAGGCTCCTAAGGTCCCAATCTATTTGGGAGCCCTATCTCTGTCCAGTGGCTGCCATGGCCTGGGTTCTGACGTACCTGTCTTCCCAGCTTGCACACTGTGGGGGCTGAGGGAGAGGCAACCACTCCCCCTGCCCTCCAGCCCAGGGGCCACTGAGGTACCCTATAAGCTGTTGGCTTTACTTTCACAGAGAGGCTTTTTTAGGGAAGAACTATTTTTCTCTCTTGTTTTCTGACAAAGTTTCTTTAGATGTGTCTCACTGTTTAAAGTTCTTATTACCAGAAAGCAAGCTGGTGATATCACATAGCCTATTTGTACTTCTAACTCACTCTGTATGCATCCTCCTTATGAACACTCATTAGCTACAAATAGGATAAGAGTAAACTGGCCTGCCCAGGCAAACCTTTGTTGATGAATACCAGTTAAGGCGACACTAGGAAGAAAACGAACTCTAGATCGTAGCATGTGAACACGAAGGAAGCAGCACTTCCCGTGATGGGGGTTGGTTTATGAGCCTCCAGTAGGAGATTGCCCTTCTGAGAGCTGGGTAATGAAATCAGTACATCATGTATCAAGCAAAGACATGAAGGAAAAAAGAATCCCCAGTTTGGTAATCGTAGATAGGTGTTGCAAGGCAAAGAAGAGTCCAGCAGGGAGGATGTTGATCAGTTGTGGAAGTGGGTAAGCATGGAGCTATTTTGAAATACTGACAAGTCACTGTTTCCTAGGTAGCATTAATAGCTTTTTACCTGTCCTGTTTCAGAGGGAGAGCAGATACGCTCTAAGACAAAGAAGTTGCTTGGCTGAGTTTCAAAATAGTTTTAAGTCCACAGAAGAGAGAGTAATCTAAAAGCCAAAGTGCTCTTGACATTTTATTTTCAAGAGACAGGCTTTGTTGAGAGACAACTTCTGCTAGGATTTCAAAATGTAGCTTTTTATATCAAAAACAAAGGTAGAGAACTTATCACATAGTTTATACACTAAACTTAAAGTAGGGAAAAATGCATGCTGACCTCAGTACAGGTGTATGGTTTATACAAAAAGATGAAACCCTTCTTTGGATAGATGAAGGAATAGGGAGAAGATGGAAAAAACAGAAGTGTAGATGCTTATATTAAGCCTTGCTCCCTGTCAACCATGTAATTCAGTATACTCAGGGTGAAACACTAAAGGTGAAAATACAAACCATGTTAAATGGTAGATTCTAGGTTCACACATTCAATAAATACTCATTGAGTGCCTTCAAAGTACCTGGCACTGTTCTAGGTGCTTGAGATATATCTGCGAACAAAACTAGACAATGATGCCTGCCCTCCTCGAGCTCATAGTGCTGGGGAACCGGGAACCGCAGACACAGCCAATAAACATAACAAATCAGTTAACTTAGTATGATATGGAAATAAAAGAAAAAGTAGAGGAAGGTAAGGATTCAAAGCCAGACTGGATTCAAAGCCAGATTCAAAACCTGCACCCAGTATACTATAGTTTTTATTACAGTTTTTGACCATGAGAAATCTCTAAAGAAGCTATTTTCATTAGTGATAATGAGCAACTAGGTCTGGCCCTTTGAGGCAAGAGACACACATGTGTAACATGACTGGAACATAATGAGAATCACCCATGAAAATACTTAAAGATGGGAAATAGGCCCCGGGAGAGGCCACAACTCAGCAGCACATCCCAGAGCCTGAGATTTCCTCTATGTTCTAAACTCTGCTTTTGAAAAAGGAAAAGACACCCACAAATTAAATCCAAACATCCAACAAAATGGCCTGAAGGATGAATAATGGCATGCATCTGATTTATACCCATGTTGGCTCCCCAAGGCGGGGCTGACCTTCAGCTAGACCAGACCTCCATCTGCAGGGTTTGGCCATTTGCAAATACAAACCCACTACTGGCCTCTTCCCATCAGTCACTGCCTGACATCGCAGGGGCTTCCCGAAACATTCGTTTGTGTTTTGTTCTCTTTACTAAACTCATGACCAAGAAAATATTCAATAAGTAAAATTACCATGACTTATAATTTTATCCACATTTCTTACAAAGGTTGTCTCCTACAGGCTTCAATAACTACTTGAAGCCATGAGGAAGGGATTACTGTTGTTATGAAATGTATAAACAATTGATTATATGAGATTCTCATTAGTCTTGGCATCTGGCAGGCTCCCCATGTGTCTGAGGGTTCATGTGCATTTACACACAGAATGTGGAAAGAGATAGACAAGTGCTTCCCACAGAGTAGGTGATCAGTAAATGCACAGTTGAATTGTCAGATTTCTTTGCTTCACATTTCAGCTTAAAAAGATCATCACACCCTGGAAAGAGAATAAATGTCTGTAGATATGTAGCACACTTCCTGGTTTGAACTTATACCTCTGTTTGGTGTTGGTTGTAGGGTGGAGTGGGAAGGCTGATCTATCTTACACCCACAGATAAGGTTTGTGATTCAGGCCTGCCTGAATAACTACTGTATGTAATTCCATCCCCCTGGCCATAGCGATGGGTTCAGAGATGGATGGACATAGGATCTTAGCTGGAGCCTTCCCAGTTTTGTTGGCATTGTCTGGAAAGGGGTTCACACTTCCACCGGGACTGCTAAGCTGGTGGAATGTGAACCTAGAGCTTTGATATCTTTGCCTCCACATGTGGAAAGTCAGCTGGAGGATGAAGCCAGGAGATGAAGAAGAACTCAGTGACCTGAGAGGTCACTTGAGTCCCTGGCTATACCTGCTCCTGAAACTAGGTGGACTTACCCATGCTGTGAGTTAATACAATTTCTTCTTTGCTTTAACTAGATTAACTTGTTTCTGTCACTTGAAACCAAATCAGGTTTCAAAGACTCAGGATCACAAAGATATACCATTTGTTGAACACCTACCACGTGCTAAGCACGGTGCCAAGTACTTTACACAGAGTGTCTCGTTAACTCCTCGCAATAGTACTCTCAGTCGGATAATCTTAATATATTTCAGAACAGGAAAGTAAGAACAGCACGGTAAGATTAAGTGGTCTGTATGGGTCCTATGGTTAGCAAGTGGTCTAGGTTCTCAAGTCTATGTTCTTTTCACCCTGTTCTTCAATAGGCACCAGCCATAGCATGGTGTGTATTGGGGGTGGGCTTGGTATCAGAAGACTCTAAGTCACTTAGTAATGACTCTTGGATATTTGTTTATTTGTAAATGAGGATAAATAATAATACCTCATGAAATAAAAAATATCAACAAGATTGGAAAACTGTAGGTCTATATCAATGACTTTTAATTGATACATAATATTTTACATATTTGTGGGGTACGTTAGATATTTTGTTGCATGAATAGAATGTATTATGATTAAGTCAGGATATTTCAGGTATCCATCACCTTGAGTATTTGTTTCTACGTGTTGGGAACATTTCAAGTTCTCTCTTCTAGCTACTTTGAAATATATAATACCTTGTTGCTAACTGTAACCCTACTGTATCCTCTATGAAACATCAGAACTTATACCTCTGTGTGTTTGTACGCCTTAACTAACCTCTTTTAATCCCCCTTTCCCAGCCTCTGGTATCAGTCTACTTTCTACCTCCATGAGATCAACTTTTTTAGCTCCCACATATGAGTGAAAACATGCAAAATTTGTTGTTCTATGTCTGGCTTATTTCACTTAACATAATGACCTCCAGTTCCATCCATGTTGCTGCAAATGACATTTCACTCATTTTTATGGCCAACTAGTATTCCATTATGTATATATACACCATGTTTTCTTTATCTATTTGCCTGTTAATAGACGCTTAGGTTGATTCTGTATCTTTGCTATTGTGAATATTGCCATAATAAACATGCCAGTACAGGTGTACCTTTGATATACTGATCTATTTTTCTTTGGATAAATCCCTAGTAGTGGGATTGCTAGATCACATAGTAGTTCCATTTTTAGTTTTTTTAGAAATCTCCATACTGTTTTCCATAATGTCTGTACTAATTTACATTCGTGTATAAGATCCTCGATAGCATCTGTTATTTTTCATCCTTTTAATAATAGCCATTCTAACTAAAGGAAGATGATATCTTATTTTGATTTACATTTCTCTGATGATTAGTGATTTTGAGCATTTTTTACATATTAGTTCTTGGCCATCTGTATGTCGTCTTTTGAGAAATATCTATTCATGTCCTTGGCCCACTTAAATGAGATTATTTATTTTTACTGTTGATTTGAGTTTCTTGTATATTCTCAATATTTCCTCTTAAATGAGTACTTTGCAAATATTTTCTCCCATTCAAGAGATTCTCTTCACTCTGTTGATTGTTTCCTTTGCTGCACAGAAGCTTTTTATTTTAGTATAGTCCCATTTTTCTATCTTTGTTTTTAGTTGTCCATGCTTTTGAGGTCTTAGCCATAAATCTTTGTTTAGACCAATGTCCTGAAGTGTTTTTTTTTTTCTGTTATCTTCTAGAAGTCTTATAGTTTGGGGTCTTAATTTAAGTTTTTAAGCCACTTAAAACTTGGAGTTGATTTTTCTATTTGGTGAGAGATAGGAGTCCAGATTTATTCTTCTGCATATGGCAATCCAATTGTCCCAGCACCATTTATTGAAGAAGTTGTCCTTTCCTCTGTGTATGTTCTTGGTGACTTTGTTGAAAGTCAGTTGGGTGTAAATACATGGATTTATTTCTGGATTCACTATTCTTTTTTGCTGGTCTATGTGTTGGTTTTTATACCAATACCATGCTGTTTTGGTTATTATAGGCTTATATCTTGAAGTCAGATAGCTTTGTTCTTTTTGCTTAAGTTGCTTTGGCTATACTGGTTCTCCTTTGGTTCCATACAAATTTTGGGATTTTTTTTCTGTGAAAAATGACATTGGGATTTGGTAGGGATTGCATGGTATTTGATAGGGATTGCATTGTAGGTTGCTTTGGGCAATATGGTCATTTTAATTATATTCTTCTACCCCATGAGCATGGGATAGCTTTCCATTTGTTTATTTAGTTTCTTTCATCAGAGTTTTGTAGTTTTTCTTGCAGAGTTCTTTCACTTCCTTGGTTAGATTTATTCCTAGGTATTTTATTTTTATTGTAGCTATTGTAAATTGAATTGCCTTCTTGATTTCTTTCTGAGCTAGTTCATTATTGGTGTATAGTAATGCTACAGGATATAAAATGTTGATTTTATATCCTGAAGCTTTATTAAATTTATCAGATCTAATAATATTTTTGGTGGAAACTTTAGGTTTTATTACAGATCATATAATCAGCAAATAAAGACAATTTGATTTCCTCTTTTCCAATTTTGATGCCTTTTATTTCTCTTGGCCTGATTGCTTTGGCTGGGATTTCCAGTACTATGTTGAATAGGAGCAGTGAAAGTAGGCATCCTTGTCTTTTCCAGTTCTTAGGGGAAAGGCTTTTAGCTTTCCCTCATTCAGTATGATGTTAGCTGTGAGTATGTCATATATGGCCTTTGTTATGTTGAGGTATGTTCCTTCTATGCCTAATTTGTTGAGAGTTTTTGTCACAAAGGGATGTTGAATTTTATGAAATGCTCCTGTATCTATTGAGATGATCATTTGGCTTTTCTACTTCATTCTGTTGATGTGATGCATCAAATTTATTGATTTGTGTAGCTTCAACCATCTTTGCATCCTAGGATGAGTCCCACTTGATCATGGTATATCATTTTTTTGATATGATGTTGGATTTGGTTTGCTAAATATTTTGTTGAGTATTTTTGTGTCTATATTCATTGTATACTTAGAATCCGTTTTATCTGATATCAGTATAACCACTCCTGCTCACTTTCTGTTTGTTTGCATGGAATATATTTTTCCATCCCTTTATTGTCAATCAATTATGTTTTTACAGGTGAGATGAGGTTCTTGTAGGCATCATATATTTGGGCCTTGTTTTTGTATTCATTCAGCCAGTCTATACTTTTTAAGTGGAAAGTTTAATTTGTTAAGGTTAAAGGTTCAAGGTTATTATTGATATGTGAGAGCTTATTCCTGTCACTTTATTACTTGATTTGTGGTTGTTTTGTATATCTTCTGTTTCTTTCCCTCTCATTTATCACTGTGGCTTTATGGTATTCTGTCATGGTAATATTTGACATTTTTCTCTTCTTTGTGTGTTTACCAGTGGTTTTTATATTTTCGTGTGTTTTCATGATGGTAGTTAACTATTCTTTTACTTCTGGGTGTAGGCCTTCCTGAAACATTTGTTTGTAGGATCAGTCTAGTAGTGATGAATTCCTTCAGCTTTTGCTTGTCCAGGAAAGACTTAATTTGAAGGATAATTTTTCTGGGTATAGTATCCTTCACTGATAGATTTTTTTCTTTCAGCACTTTGAATATAACATCCCATTTTCTCCTGGCCTGTAAGTTTTCTGCTATTACTCTGATGGGGGTTCCTTTTTAGGTGGTTAGATCCTTTTCTCTTGCTACTTCTAGAATTTTCTCTTTGTCTTTGACTTTAAACAGTTTGACTATATTGTGCCATAGAAGACCTTTTTGAATTATGTCTGCTTGGGAATCTTTGAACCTCCTGTATCTGGATGTCTAAATCTCTTGCCAGACTTGGGAATTTTTCATCTGTGATTTTGTTAAATAGGTTTTCTAACCCTTTCATTTTCTCTTTGACTTCTGGGACACCAAAAATTCAAATATGTGGTCATTTTATGGTGTCCCATGTGTCATGAAGGCATTTACTCATTCATTTTTATTCTGTTTTCTTTATTTTTGTCTGACTGGATTATTTCAAAAGACCTGTCTTCAATTTCTGAGACTCTTTCTTGTGTTTGAGCTAGTCTATTGTTGTAGCTTTTGAATGTATTTTTACTTCACTCAGTGCTTCCAGAATTCAGTTTCTCTTTGGTTCTTTTTTCTTATATCTATATCTTTGATAAATTTCTCATTAATATCCTGAATTTAAAAAAAATTCTTTTTTTTTTTCCCAGAATTCTCTTGTATCTTACTGAGCTTTTTTAGTATCAATGTTTTAAATTATTTTTCCAGGATTTTGTAAATTTGTCTTTGATTAGGATTTGTTACTGGAGAATTATTGTGTTCCTTTGGAGGTATCATATTTCCTTTTTCATATTTCTTATGTATTTACATTGGTATATCTGCATCTGGTGGAATAGTTTCTTCTAGTTTTTTAAATTTGCTTTCATGGGAAGGACTTTTTCCTGAAGATGTATCTGTGGTGGTTGGTTGTGTAGGGAACTTTGGTTTGTATTCCAGAGGTGTGCAATAGTGTAGGCTCTGTATGATTTCTTTGGCTGTAAACAGCATCAGTGGTGTCTGTAATTTTCTCAGTGGTTTAGGGTGCATTGCTCGTGGAGGCTGTAGTGAAGTTTTGCTGGGGACTGGGATGCTAGGTGGGCCAATCTTCGGGCCCTAGTGGTGGCAGTGCTGGGCTGGCTGTGCCTGTCATTTGTCCAGGGCAGTGCACACTGGCACTGGTGATAGAGGGTCTAGTCAGGCTGATTCTTGGGCCTAAACATGGCTTGTTTGGGTGCCAGGAATGGCAGTGGTAGGTTGTAGGCTCAAAAACCTGCTCACCTGCCCAGACAGTGGGCATGACATGGATGATAGAAGTAGCAATGATGAGACAACCTTCTGAGACCCACATGGTCCCCATTGGTGTTGGCAGTGGCAGTAATGGGTTGAGCTGGGCAGCCCCCAGACCTACATGTGGTGCATATAGTGGTTGCCGGCTATGGTGGTGGTGACAGGTTGAGTGGGCCCAACCTCAGATCTGGGAGGAGTGCTCAGTGATTCCCAGGCCCCTGCATGGTGTGCTTGGTTACTGCAGGAATGGAGCTGGGCCAATGGGATCTGCCCTCAGATCCCCACTTGTGGTGCATGCACTAGTTGGGGTAGGCAAGGACAGGGTGATCCTCAGGTCACTGGTAGAATGCTCAAGTGGGGACAACAGTGGCTGCACTGCACTCTGCTACTAGGGAGGGCAAGGTTGCTTTCCCTGGGAGCAGCCATAGGCAGGCAGCTGGGGTGAGGGGTATGGGCATCACTTGTGCCTTGGTCCCACAGCAGCCCACAGTGGTGGTGGTTGTGGGTGGTGGAATTTG
Organism: Microcebus murinus; assembly: GCF_040939455.1. Lineage (NCBI taxonomy): Eukaryota > Metazoa > Chordata > Mammalia > Primates > Cheirogaleidae > Microcebus > Microcebus murinus. Next base: position 37,769,614 of record NC_134114.1, on the reverse strand, counting down.
TCCTTGGGAAAAAATGCATGGCCACCCTTCACTGCCTGTGGCTCTCACCTCAGCCCTGGCAGCAAGGCAAGATATAGTCTGGTAGAAGCTGTGCTCTCAGATGACACCATGCTGCAGCTGCTTAGAACTTGCAGGTTTGTGGGACCCAGTGTGAGCTATCGCTTTGGAGCATTGCCTTCATGTGGGCTCCGGGAAGCTCCCTATATTATTCTCATGTCCTACAAGGGTCTCTTGTGGCTAGGACTGTAGGAGTCTGCTGAGAAAATGTGGACCCCTTGGGGGTCTTTCAATTACCCTTTCCCTACCTTAGGGAGCCACTTCCTAGCTGAAAAGGCTGCCTGGTTTCCTTCTCTTTCCTCGTTGTCAGTGCTTCCCATCACTTCTCTGTTGAATTCCAGTGTTCTGTCTTAGATGCTCTATTCAAAGTATAATAATCCACTTGCTATAATAGTTCTTCTCCATGGAAGAGGCAAGTACCAGATTCATGTAGTCAGCTATCTTGAAGGCTACTCTCACTAATTTTTAAAAAAACTTTATGGAGATATAATTTATATACTATTAGTAGGCAATTTATCTACTTACAGTGTTCAATTGTATGGCTTTTACTATGCTCATAGATATGTGAAGTCCTTGTCACAGTCAAGTTTAGAATGTGTCTCTCAAAAAGAAACCCTATACCCCTTAGCTATCGTCCTCCTCCCTTCTTATCCCCTGATTCCCAACGTGGCCCTAAGCAACTACTAATCTACTTTCTATTTCTATAGATTTCCCTATTCTGGACTTACATATGAATGGAAACATATAGCATATGGTCTTTTGTGACTGGCTTCTTCCACTTAGCATAATGTTTTCAAGGTTCATCCATGTTGTAGCATATATCAATCAATACTTAATTCCTTTTATTATACCAATGATTCTTGACCTCTTTGGGGATTAGAGGGTTCTTTAAGACTCTGCTGAAAGCTAAACATCTATCCCCAAAAAAACCTACATATATAACAGTTTCCAAGGCTTCCTTGATCCCCTGAATCCCATTCACAGGACTCAGTATAAATGTAAGTAATTGTTACTAAAAGTTACACATCACTTTAAATGGCACTTCTTTTCAATGTGCTGTCCTCCTTGTGTATGTGTAACTCTAACCAAAATATGCACTCCTAAAGCAGTATGTGTAAGGAGACAGCTTGCCTGGGAACCTAGTCCAAGCAGGACCCCTGGATGTACATACCTCCAGCACTAACAGCAGCTGCAGAGATTCTTTCTGGACTTTATGAAGATACAAAAGGATTAAATGAGAATTATTAAACACACTATGAAATAAGAACTATGTGTGGTTTACTATATAATAAACTGAAACATGTAGCATATGTTTATACAATAGGCTATAAATGATATATACAGAGGGTTCTGGTCAGAGTTTCTAATTCCTCCTCACTAGTTACTCATGAAATCTTATCAGGTGTTGCTGAGAAGTAGTCTCTTTCCTGGTTATATAGAGGTTCTGATGATCTTTGGTTTCTTACACTGTCCTTGTAACCCAGCAGTCTGTACTTGGAATGTGTGGCTTCCTCATGCCCAGGTCCTAGGTACCATGGTAGAAGCCTTTTTTTATCCTATAGTTAGAATTATGGCTAATCAGATAATTGCAAAAACTTGTTTATGAAGGGAATTACATAAAAAATATATGTACTTTAACATTTTATTTTTACTTAAAACATATTAGGTATATATAAGCATATGAAATTGCTAATACTCAACTATTTCTGACATTCAAAAATAGTGTTTTCATGGGTTACAACCTAAAATGGGTGTTCATTTCATACAGGTCTTCTGATCAGGGTCCCAAGTCATTTTTCTTGCATCAGCTTCCCCCATAATGCATCATCTACAATTTTTGGTTTTGTTTCATTTAAGTGGACCAGAACTTTAAAGGCATTTGCTATAGAATCTGAATATGGAAAATATATTTCTAGGGGTTTTCTCCAATTCTTTGTAGTTGTAGTTGTCTTGCCCATACATAATCTCACAGCAACTTTTTCTTTAGAAACTCGCCTTTGTTGAATCCTTCCAAGCTTCCAGCCTGACTTTCATACCAACAACCCCCGTTTTGCTCTCATGTTTTATTTGTATAATATTCAAATCAATTATATCATTATAGTAATGAGGCCAAGACACAGACTTAGTCTAAATAACCAAAACTCTTAGTAAATCTATAGCTCAATTGGTAGACCCAGAAGTAGAGAGATATAGTAGAAAGAAGCCTATTAGCTGCTGGTGTTAAGAGATGGAATGGAATATATATTGTAGTGTGTATGTGTATGTGTGTGTGTATAAAATATATATGTATATTTAATATAGGGCTTTGAGTTTTAGACATATGTATACCTGCTCTATGACATTATGTATAGGTTTCTGAATGGGCATGTATAAATAAAAATTTACACATATATTTAATGTATAAGTCGTATATATTTGAAATACATATAAGCTTCCCTTTTAAAGGAAGCCTTTGCAGAATCCTTTTCAACTATAACTAAATTTCTTCTAACATAAATATTAGTATAACTGATAAAAAATCATGCAGGTGGTCAGTTATCTTCAGTGCATTTCTTCCTAACTACTCGCCTCACCTCCTACTGCCCCTTCTGGTCAGACCCGTGAGGGATACAAGTGCCAAGACCCACCTTCTAGGGATAGGATGTGATCTTCATATGACTTTCTTGCTTGCTTCTGCTGTGTCTCTGGGCTCTGAAGTATTTTCACTGTGACTATGTCTACAGGTGTTAGAATATGCCTGCTTCTCTCCAATCTTATTGCTACCACCTTGGTTCATTCCACCATTGTCTCCCACTCAGACTTCTACAAACTTCCTGCCTGTTTCCTGGAATCCTCTCTGACACAACCCAACACATTCTTCACACAGCTTTCACAGTGGGTCTTCCTGAAGTATAATACAAATCTAATCATGTCACTTTTAAACTGGATCCTTCAATGGCTTAGAATTAAGACCAAACTTTTCATCAGTATCCTCTATGACATGGCCTTGGGTACACTTTTGGCCTTCTCTGTGTCTTACCACTCTTCCTTCACTCTTTATGTTCTAGCTGCTTTGTTGTCTTTTAGTTTCTTGTGCATGCTACACTCTTCTCTGCCTGCAGGTCTTTTGTTCCTTCTGGAATATCACCAGCATTGTCACTCAGCTTTCCCCAGGGAACCCTTCCCTGACCACCCAACCTAAACTCCCACAACATCCTGTAAAACTCCTCTTTGAGTGTTCTTCAGATGTATAGTTCCTAGTCCAACATCTGACTTTCCCAGTGGATGTTAAGATCCATGAGGGCAAGAACATGTTTATTGCCATCATTTCTGTATCCTTAGCACAGTATCTGGTACCCAGTAGAAGCTAAAAATTATTTGTTGGATCAATGAATGTATATGGCACCCTTAATGATGACTCTGGATAATACAAAACCCTAACCCCAAAGCACCCACACAGGCCAGTTGGTAAGGTGTTTGTGGGCAGAAAAGCCTTTCAGCGTGCTCATTGGATTACATCACGTTGAGGAAATAAGAGCTTTGCAAGCCACCAAGAATATATTTTAAATTCATCTCTTCCCAGTAATCTCCTATCTTTATGTCTCAAACTCATCAACCTGCCTAAAGAGTCTTGGATTCATTCTCTTGAAAATTCTGGGGGATCCCATAATTTATTTACATCTGTATCTGCCACACATAGAGCCCATTAAAGATAAAATGACAGTGGCAAAAACATGGCTCTGGAGAAACTCTTAAAGTTTTCTGGTGATTCCAGAGTGCCTTCAGTTTTTTTGTTTGTTTGTTTGAATCTCTTGGTTCTTTATGAGTGTGGGGATGCCTACTTTTCATTCAAAATGTGCCTTACAGCGTGAGTTTCGAAGACTGGCAACAAATTTAGGTCTGGAACTTGGGTTTCCTGCTCTGTGGGTTACAGCTACCTGTTGTTCATAGCTACACAACTTTTTCTTTTTTTAACCTGGAAGAAGGGAGGCATTGTTTCAGATATCTCAAGGTTGAAAAATGTCCACAGCTAATCCCCAGGAAAAATGACCCCTTCTATCTAGTAGTCTCTCCCATTTCAGTCCTGTGTGTTACTATATGAATTTCCTCCCTTCCCTTCTTGATATTGATGAAATCTGTACCCAGTACCCTTCTATGCTCTCTGGCCAACTACTTCCCAGTCCCCTGAAGGTGCAGCCACCCTTGGGAAGAACACAGAAGCGCTGGCCTTCCGTCTCCTCCCCGCCGTGCAGACTGGCTTCTGTCTCCCTGACATCATTTCGGCCAGCTCCAGTCTTACGCTTTGACACATGTGAGGCTGTGTCTTTAAAAGAGAAAGACATCCGCACAACGAAGTGCACATAACCTCGCGTTGTTGAAATGAGTTTGGTTTGGTATACTGAAGACCAATTTTCTGCTTCGTTTTCAATTTTAGGGCCCATCAGAAACTTCCTGTGTCTTCTTTTAAGCAGACGTCCTTGGCCAGAGAGGAGAAGCTGGTCACTTAAAATTAGTCAGATATCTGGGGCTCTTGCAAAGGCTTAATAGAGACCTACGACACATTGCTGTGGTGGTGGGCTCAGTTTATGTCGTCCCTCTTCCTCAGGCAGGCAGAAGAATTAGTCTGTCTGTGATGAGTTTTGTGTATGTCTACTGCAAAATGTTCTGCATTAAAGAGACCTTTCCTGCTGGCTAAAAGCACATTGCAGGAAGACGCTCTGCGTTGACCTGTGTGCGCTTCTCATGTGGCAACTTTCAGACAGGAGAGAATGTGGCTTTCTCCTATATTTTAAAGTAGAGGGTTTCATTTTTCCCCAGATGCCAGGCTAGGAACGATTCATACAGTCTATTAGCTTCAGTCATCCCAGGCTGTACATCATCTGATGATAGACTCAGCCATGCTCACGAGTTTTAAGAATTGGAAAGTGATAAAAGGGTAAGGGCAAATGATCTGAGTACACCAAGGGAAGCTCAGTCCTGATTGGAGATATTGTTAAGGCTTATGGCAGGTTCCCCGTAAACCACTATGTGTGTGTAAGACACATCAGATGCTGCTTACACCAGACCAGACAGACGTTATTTCTCACAATAACCACAAAAACATCCCTATCTTTTAAATACAAGAAGCCAACCTATTGTAACCTCCTCTGCAAACACTGTCATTTTATTTATTCACTCTCCTTTGATGCTTGGCACTTAAATCAATTCTTTTATGTATTGAGCTTGACAAAAGAGGATGTAGAAAGCATCATTTGATTTTAAATTTCTGTTCTTGTGTAGATATTTTGGATATAAAACAATAATTCAACCTTATTTGTTTGGGACATGTGTGCAGGTAAATTGGTACATTTGGGGATTTTTTTCCCCTTTCCTTTACTCCATCTACATGTGTGCTAGCAGATCTATGTCTCTGGCAATCCATTTGCTCTGCCATCAGATTGAGCAGGTACCCACAGTTCACAAATAGTAAGCGAGGCCATGTAGTTTAAAAAAAATTGGCGAGCAAAAGCAACGTATAGGTGGCATGAGTCTGCATCTAGCAGCCCGGCCAGGAAAATCGCAGCCGCACCAGGGGTGTGGCGGGAGCGTCCACCACGGGATGGTTGTGTCTGCTGGGGTCACTAATTAAATAATGCAGCCAGAAAGTGCCTGGTGAAAGGCTTAAAGAAGAAATTCAATGCAGTTTCCTTTTATCTGCCTCTCCAATTGATGTCTATACAGAGCAAGCAGGGCTCCCCAAACACGCCAGTCTGTTTCAGATACACAAGATTAAGTAGCTAGTGACATTCAAGACCCATCGGCCCACCCAGGAGGACTGAAACCAGCGGAAAAGCTGTCAGATTTCGCCTTTTCTCCATTAATCTTAAAGCTTTTCAGTGGTGCCAGGTCGCATCTCCATCAGACAAGCTGAGAAGAGTGTCCGGCAACTTTCTACACCCCCTGACTCCCACGTCCAGGAGAGTAACCCCTTCATTGCTGAGCTGGTCTCAGGATTTAGGGGTTTCTTTTCAGGGCCAGAAACAAATCTTTGCTGGCTGCATCTCCTTATAACGAGGGGCAGCTGGAACCAGATGCAGGCCTCCTTCCTCAAGAGTCCCTACTCCCTGGAGGCTGTGCCACACAGACCTCAGGATCAGCTGCCCTCGACAGGAGGTGGCTTTAGGGGCAGCCACAGGAGGACTAAGGAAATGGCCTTTCCCCATAGCCTGGAAGCTTCACCTACTTGACACATGGAAGGCAGAGAGGGGAAGCCAGAAGGAAGATACACAGGGAAAGATGAGAGAGAAGAAAGAAGGTACAAATACAGAGAAATAAAGTCTGAATTTGTGACAGTCCTTCCTGTCATGCTTCCCTTTAAATCCCTTTGGAAGCAGGTGACGACCTGAGCAGGAGGTCACCAGTAAGGAGCCAAGGGACCTGTCTGCCACGCTTAAGCAGACACGTCTGCTGAATCGGGGCTTCGAGGAGCTCCCAGCTGAGGGTCAGCTAGAGACTGCGTTTGCAAGACCCAGGCCAGGCCAGTGATGGGAGATGCTTCTGGCTTCCAGAGACCCTGCTTTGCCTTTGAAGGTGGAACTCGGAGCACTGCTGGCTGGAGGAAGCCGAGATCCTTTCCTCCTCTCTGTTTACCCCGAGAGCCTTTTCTGTGGTGTTTATATCATTGTCAGCCTGAGTCTGGCCCCAACAATGGGTGTCTGAGAAAGCTGTGGGCTGGGTTCCTTCAGCTGGGGGTGATTTATGCCAGCAGGTATAGACTGATCCTGCTCAAAAACGAAACTCTGGCTTCCACTAAAAATCTTTCTCAGCTTATGTAGTTCTAACACACAGTCTTCGTTACAAAAAACCCATTCTTGAGCAGCATAGATCACTCTCTGGATAGGTTATCCTGTTCCCATTAGTAGATGTGTGCTTCCCACAGCTCCCGCCCCACCCCAGATGGCTGCTGGCAGCCTGGCTCGGCCTTCTCCCAGGTGCAGGGATTATAAAATAGACCTCTGGATGACTTGCTTTAGGGCAACTCTCCGAAGTCCCCAGACTCATTTAAATAACTTTTGTTACATCAAAGAAGTCACCCTCTGCCTCAGTCCTGGTGAATCAGGCCATCATCCAGAGTTAACGGCATTGCTTAATTCAATTCAAATGTTATTAATAATCATAAAGCTATGCAAAGGTAGACTCGTGTTATCAGTCTCACCTAACCTGTAGGGAACAGATGTGTCATTGTTGTATGTATTAATATCTCTTTTCAGAAGAATATTAACCCCTAAGGAAACAAATCACAGGCATAATTATATCTAGGCATAATAACATATATATTGGATACTACTTTTGTCTGTATTATGCAAATTCATTTATCCTAATAGACCATGATTGAATACTTTGATAAAGAAACACCTACTAGTAGAAGGGTGCCTAGCAGAAGACCATGCATGGAGTTGATACTCTAATTTTTAAATTTATTATGTGCAAGTCCTGACTAATGCATTCAGTATACACAGCATTTAGGTATTTGTATGGAATGCAAATTTCTAGCATCAGCTTGATCCAACCTCTACTATTACAGTTAAGAAAAAGATAAGGACTCCCACAAAGGGAACTTAAGCCCCTGAGGGCAGGTGTTTTGTCTAGGAACTTAACAAACAGAGGCTTTGTGTGATCAGTCTCTCTAGGAAGGGCCAGCACTCAAGATTGTAATCAACCAGTGCAGCTAGAATCCAGCCTGGGTGGCTGGGCCAGCAGATTGTGCTGCTAACACCCAGCCCTTAGTACCTGCCAAAGCCTGAGGGCACAGGAGATCCCGGAGAGGTAACTGGCAAGGAACTGAATGAGAGTCTGGGAAGGTAGCCGGCCAGCAGGACAGGTCCCCAGAGCAGCCTCTGCCACGTTTCACTTCCTTTAAAAGTGTCAGCAAGTTCTTGTACTCCAACAAAAATTCGGAACTGGGCGAGTACCACCTCCTGTGAGGAGCAGAGAGCAAAAACTCCTTGGCTGCTGGTATCTGGAGAAGATGGAGGGCTTGAAATCCACCACGCAGACCTCTCAGCGTGGATCCTCACACAGCGTGTCAGGAGAATGGCCTCCTGACCATAGAGAGGGAAGAGAGGAACTGGGTGACTCTCTTCTTTGGTCTCTGTCCTCATCACAGGCCTCCCTGGAGAGGCTGAGTGGTTGGTTAGGGAGATGCAGCAGCCCTTTGCGTAGTCATTGTTGTCTGGGCCTCTGAGGTTCAGGGCTGGCTACACGCCACCCACCGCTGGCTCTGAGAACGTTATCAGGCCCTGAGGATGGAAACTCAAGAACAAGGTGCTTCGCTTTGGAATTTTTCTGTCATGAACTAGATAGCTTTTCCATCTGGAGTAAAATCATAACTGAACATAAACATGGTCAAGATTGAAAATGAATACAAAAGAAAAAAATATTGTTTCTTGACCACTCAATATAGGCTTTGTACCTTGGACATATGGGCACTTAAAATCAGTAAGTCAGTGTTATCACTTTCTCAGTGAATCCCAGATTTATAATTTAACTTTGTATTGTGAAAGGGAAAAAATGTTGTAAGCAATTTAGGTTTGGAAATAAAGTGGCAGGGGAATATCCCGCAGCCCAGCATCACTTGTTTAAAATTCTATGATATGATTGTGGACAACCTGGACTTTTCTAGAACTCACCTCTTGTCCCTCCATCCTGCCTTACTTTATTTCTGGACCTTTCATGATCACACCTTCCACCCTCTTTGTGTATTATATCTTGTTTGGGTAGGGCCCATTTTGGCCAGGCTCAGAATCACCTGACTCCTTTTCTTTACTCTTTTTACTTTGTTATTCCAAGTGTGTGTCTCGCCCAGTGGCCTTTCTTACCTTTTCCTAATCATAGTCACAGGAGAGTCATTGTTAGGAAGAACATCTACATTTTAATTACATTGAGATATGCTATAACATCCGGTTGGATAATTCTCAATAAATCTCCATTCTGAGTTGACTTATTTGCACTCAACTTTCCTGGTGGGCTCATCAGAGGAGCAGGTCATTTAAAATATGTTGAAACTGGATATAGTGGCATGCGTCTGTAATCCCAGCTACTCAAGAGGCTGAGGCAGAAGGATGGCTTGAGGCCAGGAGTTTGGGACCAGCCTGGGCAACATAGCAAGACCCCATTGCAAACTAATACCATAAAACATATTGGGAGTATTTGGAAACCATCTCTGCCCTCGGTATCTTCCAGGCCAGGTCTTGACTTCCAGGTTTTATCATATACAATCAGGAGTTTGAACTGATGGCTTGTTAGAACAGGAACAGATCAGACAGGGCTTCCACAAAAAAGGCCTTAACCAGCCTGCAGACTGGGGCCTGGGGTCCTCCATGAGGCTGCTAACGGAAGTTAGATTCCTTCCTGCTCACAGGAAATGTGGCCTTTGTAGTCCACACGCTGGATCGCTGCAACAGTGGATCTTTAATCAGCAACTAAAGGGTGTTCAGATGTTTGTTAGGTGCCTCAAGTTCACATTTTCTGGCAAAATGGCTTCTGCCAAAAGTCAGGATGAAGCAAGGGATAGACTTGAGGGTTAGTTTAATGCAATGGATGTGATTTTCAACATTGCAAAAAGTGTATTGGAAATGAAACATTTGTTCATTATAAGACATGAACATTGAAAAACACTAAAAACAGTTAAAAGTGCATTTGTTTAGTTGGCAAAAGTTTTTCAAAATAACTGACTCAGTTGGATGTGGAGAAGTTAACAGTAGGGATACTGAGTAGTGAACACAGGCCCAGTCTGAAGGAAACACAGGATGACTTTATGAGCCTGCAAATGTAGTCTCTACATTAAGCACCCACATCACCAGACAGCTTCATTTTGGGGTCATGTTTCTCTGGACCCCCAGAGAAACACCTTTACAGAATGAATCTTTAAAAGAACTTCAGATATTCCATGGGAATGGAAGTGGGGGTGATACAAGAAAGCCATCACACTCCCTCCTTATAAATGTATCTGTGTATTCAGACCTGCTTCAGTGAAGTTGCTTACTGCCTCTTACCTACATAAGTACAGTTCAGGGGCCAGAAAGAGTTTTAGTTTCCTCTGAGTAGACAGGAAGAATTATGCAGCCCACTGGGTTTTCCCTTAGATTAGAGCTTGTTAGCACCAAAGGCCAGGATTTGGGCTCCGTTCCTGTTATCTTTCTTCTGCCAGAGCTGCTTAGTATGATTTTTCCCCCTTTGAACTTGCTTTTTGTCATGTCAGGGTACCGATATCTCTGCTCCAGTACCTGTAGTGACCTTGGCATCTGCACTTTGCATGCTGACCGTGGTGTATACAGAGTAATGTGCTAGGAAGCACTTGAATGGGATCGGAAGGTTTTTGAAACCACTTCTTTTGCTTTAAACCAAAAAGCGTCTAAGACCACGTGACCTTCTCCTGGCTGCTCCGGAGTACCTGGAGAACATTCCAGAGGCCCACACAGAAGAGGGCCTTTGATTTGGTCACCAGAGCTGCTGTCAGCATGCAATGGCCCTTACTTCCTTTGTCCGCTCTGCTGCCCCGACTTACTTCCTGACCCAGACTTCAGTTCAGAAAGGAATCCCGTGTTCCTGGTTGCTTCTCAACAGGATGTTCTGCCTGCTTGGCAGCATAGAGATGTGGTGATTTGTGATTTGTTGCATCGCAGGGCATCTTGAAGGCATTTCTTCTGACCACCCTGCTTGCAGCTGCCCACTTCCTCTCCATTCCAACAGCTGTTCTGGTGTCCTGCTGTCTTCTCTCTGTGGACAGCAGACAGACAGTCTCTGCAGCTAGCGTCCATCCTTTCAGTGTTGGTAGGCTGGCTGCAGTCCAGGACATGGGTAGACAGATACAAGAGAACAAGCTTGGGAACTGAATGTTGGCAAGGGGGTGGCGTGAACACAAAGGCTTTTGCTAGTGATCATCAAGGAGGGGCTGCAGGAGCATCTTCCCCCTCGGTTGATGACCTTTCAGCGCTTAGTATCTGTATGAGCTTTGATACCCAGGGAACCTTTGTGGGACAGTATCCTCTAAAGGCACATGTTTTCTTCGAGGACTTGTTCGCCAACTCGGAAAGGTTTCTACTAGCCCTAATAAGCTTATGGCTTCCCAGCAACCTGGACCCAGCCCCTGTATATTCCAAGAGCAGTGACTGTAGAATTAGGTAAGCAAAGAATCTGATCTGACAGTACATATGGTTTGTAAGCGTGTGTTAAACTTCAGAGCAAGGAAAGTGCAAAGTGGAGAACAACAACGCCAGCTTAAACCCTCCTAGCCTCTCTGTCAAGATGAATGGAGAGTGATGACATTTCTTTCTTTTCAAAACTGGCACAAGGAAAACTCTGGAAAAGAAATGGGTAAGCCGTGTCACAGACTCTGAGCTGAGAAACCACATGCTGCACCTGAAGTAGGAGCTCAGGGCCTGGACTCCCGGGGCATTCTGCAGTGGCAGGTGGCAGGTGGAGACAACATTGTCAAAGGGACTGTTTTCAGGAAACAGGAATGAGGAACAGGACGGAGATTGGAGAGAGAAATGCAATTAACATTTGTCATTTTGGGCTACCTAGCACATTAACTGCCACGTGAGTTGTATTTAACTCACGCTAGTTGTGAGCTCGGGGCCCCATGAAGCATATGTAATTCACATGTCTCTTTACCTTTACCTTATGAACTATTTTTCAAGTTGCATATAACTCACACACAAGAAAACAATAAAAATAACACATTTTTAATTAGGATCACTCTGTTTTTGAAGTTTTTATTCTATTTTCATAATAAAACACCAGGGCCCCAGGGGCAAAAATTTTTTTTTGTAGTATGGCAGTCAATGTGCTAATATATAGACTACCTTTCTGTGTTTGAGAAATTTCTCCCCTAAAGGCCAGAAAACCCACTTCACTAGCCCTCGTTGCTGCTGAAGTTTAGGCATGTGATCTAGGGCGGATCTCTCAGGTGACTCAGCCCCGTCTTTGAACAGGGAGGCAGTGGCACCGAGAAGCACAAAAGGGAAGAAGGCATTTGGTTTGCAGTAGCACCAACACGCAGACCCCATGTTCTAGCATGTTCTAGGAGGACGGGAGAGCCCCTCTGGGCTGGGTCTGTGCTGCTGCCTGTTCTCTGAGCTCAGTGTTCTTGCAGAGTTCGTGAGCTACCTCCTATTCTTTGAAAACAATTTCTTTTCTGCTTAAGTCAGCCATAGTTTCTGTTGTTTGCAAAGTGAGACTTGAAGTGAGAAGACACCAGAGCTGCCTCTCACTCCTCACCCAGCGTAGTCAACAGTTTGAGCCTGAGTCTGTAGGGGCTAGCCTGGTGCTAGAGTGGGCCCGGAGTGGGGCTGCCTGAGGTGGGCCCAGGAACGTTGGGGCTGGCCCATTGCTGGGGCCAGTCTGCAGCCTGGGGCCACTGGGGTTGGCCTAGTAGTGGGTCAAGCCTGGAGGCTCAGTCTTTGGGTGCTAGCCTAGTGTCTGGGCCTATAAGGGCCTATCTGGTGTTGGATTTTACTGAGGCAGGCCCAGTGTTGGGGTCTGAGGCAAAGTCCAGTGCTTGCTTCTCTCTCCTTCCCCTAAGCAGAGGGTATCTTTCTTCATACTGTGCTGCCTGGGGTGAGAGGAGGGATGATGTAGGTAATGTATAACTCTTCCCCATTTCAGTGCATCTTTTCTTATTTCTGTGCTACACCAAGGTGTTATAATCTGTTTTCCTTAGCTCTGTGTATTTGTAAAGGTATTTTTATTGCATTGCTATGCATTCAAATGGATGGTTCTGTGGGATGGGGGATGAGGGCTGGAAAGTCCTATTTTGCTACCTTGCTGATGTCCAGACTCCTATTCTGTACAGTTGTTGAAATTACTGGTATAGTTTGATTTATTTTTCGATATTAACTTGAGGCATTTTTTTCTTTATGCTGTTGAATGGATTCATTAAGTTTTTCTTTTTATGCCTTTTCTCTCCCTGCTGCTTTAGAAGTTATCTCTTTCCATCATTACAATATTGTTCAGTTTTTAAAATGTATACTTGTCTTAATATTAAGTATAGGTTAATCAATAGTGCTACCTTTCTTTTGAGAGCAAAACTCTCTTTACCAATCCCCATCTGTCATGTTGTTATTGTCTAATATGGTGGTTGCATCTTGTTTTCAACCCTCTCAAATTAGTCCTTTTTATTAGTCAATCCTTATTTATATATACTTATGTTTATAAAGTTATTAACTCATCATTGCTTTCTGCTTCTTCCTTCTTGGTTCAATTTCCTTCTTAGAGGAGGTCATCCATTAGTATGTCTTTCAGAAAATGATTCTCAAATTTTGCTTGAAAATGTATTCCTTATTCTTCAGTCTTGAATAAGGATAGAATTTTTGATAATTATATTCCATCAGTGTTTTGAAGATATTATCTCCTGATCTTTGATGTTGCTGACAGGAAATCTTGATTTTTAGGTAAGATCATCGATCTTTTCCTTCTGGTTGTTTAAGACATTCTTTGCCATTTCACAGGTTTAAATGTAAATTTATTTTTGTCTCATTAGAGACCCATGCTTCTTAAAACTGAGAATATATCCTTTTAATTATTCTGAAAAACTTTCAAACATATTCTTTTCAAATATTCTCTCTTTCTGCAACTCTTCCCACATATTTTGTGTCTTTATTAAGTCTATATTCCATTTCTTCTAATATTCTTTTGGATAACTTTTTCAGATTTATCAGCCAGCTACCCAATTTTTTCTTCATTTTGTCTAATGTGCTGTTTAATCTTCCTAAAATGTTTTTTGTTAGTTTCATAGTCTTTATTATTATTTTTTAATTTATTTATTTTTGGCATATTATGGGGGTACAAGTGTTAATGTTACATATATTGCCCATGCCCCCCTCTCCCCTCGAGTAAGAGCTTCAAGTGTGTCCATCCCCCAAATGTTGCACATCTTACTTGTTGTGGTTGTATATACCCACCCCTTCCTCCCTGCTCCCACCCTCCTGAAACCCGATAAATGTTACTCCTATATGTCCACTTAGGTGTTGATCCGTTAATACCAATTTGCTGGTGAGTACATGTGGTGGTAGTTTTTCCATTCTTGAGATATTTCACTTAGTAGAATGGGTTCCAGCTGTATCCAGGAATATACAAGAGGTGCTATATCACCGTTGTTTCTTAAAGCTGAATAGTACTCCATGGTATACATATACCATATTTTATTAATCCACTCATGAATTGATGGGCTCTTGGGTTGTTTCCACAGCTTTGCAATTGTGAATTGTGCTGCTATAAACATTCGAGTGCAGGTCTTTTTCATAAAGTGACTTTTGATCTTTTGGGTAGATGCCCAGTAGTGGAATTGCTGGATCAAATGGTAGATCTACTCGTATCGCTTTGAGGTATCTCCATATTGCTTTCCACAGAGGTTGAACTAGTTTGAGGTCCCACCAGCAGTGTAGGAGTGTTCCTCTCTCTCTGCATCCACACCAGCATTTGTTGTTTGGGGACTTTTTGATAAAGGCTATTCTCACTGGAGTAAAGTGATATCTCATTGTGGTTTTGATTTGCATTTCTCTGATGATTAGAGATGTTGAAAATTTTTTCATATGTTTGTTGGTCATTATTCTGTCTTCTTTTGAGAAGTTTCTGTTCATGTCCTTTGCCCATTTTTTGATAGCATAGTCTTTATTATTTAAAAAGTTATATTTGGTTCTCTTTTACATCTTCCTATTCTTTGTGCATAGTATACTACTTTGCAGTTTCTCTTTTTTAAAATCATAATAAGTCTAAACATAGTTATTTTATATTTTCTTTCAGAATCTTTATCTTCAGAAATTTTAATACTAATACTTGTGTTTATTTTTTCTTCTTATACTGTTTGCCTCACAGTGAACTGTACCCTCATTTAGATTGATTTCTTTTCATTATGAGTGCATCTTTACCAGTGATCTGTGGGCGGGGGGTGGTGGCAGTATGTGTCTGTAGTAATTCAACATGCCTGAGTTACAGAAATATTGCTACAGTAGGAGCATTAGTTGTTCAGTAGTCCTTCAAAAAATAATTTCTCATAGAATCTCTCCCCTAGAGCCTTATAGTATGTGGAGACCTTCTGGTCATTATTTCATGGAGAAGCAGTCATTCCAAGGTTAAGGGCTTCAGTTCTAAATTTCCATAACCCACAGACCCATGACCCGATTTATTCCCATATGGGCATGAACACTCTCTCCCTTCCAGCACCCTACATGAGAGCATCCCAGCCACTGCTGACCATTCAGATATAAGTTCCTCCTTTGTTTCTGGCTGTGGACTTTTCCTCACTCAACTATATAGTTAATTTTTTGGTATGTTTTCTTCTGACTTGCTTATATGTTTGCAGCTGAAGAGGATCTCTATTATCTCAATCCGTGTGTTGTAGAAACGGGAAGTTTCATAAATTGCATTTATATGAGTATTACCTCTTGTTTGTGTCTGTTATTCAAACTATTCCCCAAATCTCTAAATCTCTGTGAAGCTTTTCCAGATTGTTTAAAGGAGAGATTAATATCTAACATTTAGTAAGCGCTATGTATTAGGCCTGAGTCTAAGCATTCTACATACACAGAGAAAAGGCCATGTGAGGACACAGTGAGAAAGTGATCAACTGCAACCCAGGGAAAGGGGCAGAAACAACCCTCCTGCACCTTGGTCTTGTAATTCCAGCATCCAGAGCTGTGGGAAAATAAATTTCTCTTGTGCCACCTAATCTGTGATATTTTGTTATCGCAGCTCTAGCTGAGTGATGCAAGCTCCTTTCCTTTCTCTTGCAAAGTATTTGATCAGTTAATGTATAATATTCTATCTTAATATAGATAGAATTCTATCTATAATCCCTTACACAATTTTATATGTTAATTAATACTTTTATTATCCTGATTTTCAGATGAAAACAGTGAATCATTGAGGAGATATAATTTTCCAGAGTCACATAGCTATTGAATGATGGGAACTGGGATTCAATTCCAGGTCTATCTGATGCCAGAGTCTATAATCTTATCCATAAGGTTATATTGCTTGGTGCCCTGTCCCTACTTTGCTAGATTGGCCATAGCTTCCCCCCACCACTCTCAGCCTTGCTTCACACAAAGACTGATTTCATGATCTCCATGGAGAAGTTCCTTATGGGTGGGATTAAAGATGGTAGTAGAAAAAACCTCAAAGAACTTATGCCCTTGTCTAAGCACTTATTCCCAGTAAGTGTTTTAGGCACAATGGAGAACACAGCTTAGAAATTCTCAGGAACCAATAGATTTATGGGAAAAATAGTTAAGAAATTTTTAAAAAGTATTATGCTACCTGTCAACTAGACAATAAATACAGTTTTTATTTAATTGAATTATAATTTTGGCCATTCAATATGAGATGTTTTTGGGAAATAAAGCATGTATAGCTATCCACTTTGTGAGCTTCAGTATTAAATTAACAGTGTACATAGACAATAGAAAACAAGAAAAACATTCTGTGTAGATCAGCCTGTAGTAATGAGAACATGTAGCAAATTAAGTACCACAAAAATATTACTATGGAACAGAGGTAATAAACATTACTTACTATCTTCAACACCATGGGAATTGTCCTCTTCTACCACTAAGAAACTTTTTCTTTTCTCTAATAGACATAATTCTTTCTTCTTTGCTTTAGCCCATTTCCAAGACATTACAATTAAGATCAAGATTTAGTTTTATAAGAGCCCAGTAGGCAGAACATTAAGTATTTAGATTGAATTTTATGTATGTTCTAAACCTCAAATATTCTCTTGTTTTTATAGCTCTGTTAGGGCCTGAATTGTGTCCTCCCCCAAATTCATACGTTGAAGCCCTAACTCTTAATATGATTATAGGTAGAGACTGGGCCTTTAGGAATTAAGGTTAAATGAGGTCATAAGGGTGGGATCCTAATACAACAGGACTGGTGTTCTTATAAGAACAGAAAGGGACACTAGAAATACATACACAGAGAACAGGCCATGTGAGGACACAGTGAGAAAGTGATCAACTGCAACCCAGGGAAAGAGACCTCCCCAGTAACAACCCTCCTGACACCTTGGTCTTGTAATTCCAGCATCCAGAGCTGTGGGAAAATAAATTTCTCTTGTGTCACCTAATCTGTGATACTTTGTTATGGCAGCTCTAGCTGAGTGATGCAACTTCCTTTCCTTTCTATTGCAAAGTATTTGATCAGTTAATGTATAATATTCTATCTAAACAAGCAAAACACAATTCTATCAAGTAAGCACTGAAAACAAACTACCTATCAATCGGCCTAGACTATACATACTGTGAGGAAATTTACTTTACTGTGACATAGAACATATCAATGTATAACCAGATATGTTCAAAAGCACCTAAATTATTTCTCTATTTTTAAAGTTGCATGGAAAATCTTCTTCACATAGCAAGTATTCTGAAAGGATGAGAACCAGAAACTTAAACAATGTTCTACATTTGTAGACAATATTAATAAAATAATTATTTAATAAGCCACTGAGAATTATTTAACATTTAAAATCTCATAAGAACGAGGAGGTGTTCTTTTTCACTTAGGGCCTAGTCCAGTGTGCCAATGAAGACTGCTGCCTTTAAGTGCATGTCTTTTGAATAGTAACCGTGTATGCAGGAATCTGACTTCTAACCAGTCTTTGGTCATGAACATCAGGCCTAACATATATGGAGACATTTATATTTCTCCCTCAAATCAATCACTTAGATTCTAACAATTCAATTTAACACTAAGGAACTTTTTTCATCATAGATCAACACTTGTGTGTTCTTCAGAGAAGGATGAACCTTTTCCCCTCAGAGAGTGTGATTTGCTTTACATTAAAGGTAGTTAGAAAGATTTAAAAAGCAAAATAAACAAAACAAAACACAAAACCCCCCTCTAGTTTCTTAGTTCTAAGACCAGAATGGGATTTGAGTATGGGATTTGAATGTCGGGACTGTGTAGCTTTAAAACAGAACACATGCCCGTAGCTCACGTTAGTAACTTGTCTCTGGCGAAGATGCTCTTCCAGGTAGAAACAAGATGTTTTCATAGAGAAGGAAATGTTTTTCCTTTTGCAAAGAATGGACAGATTTCATCTTAATCAGAAGTTGTCTTAGGCTTGAGTTTGCTTTTCGCCCTTTGCCCTCTGTGCTTCCTGGTGCTGTGTCACAAAAGGCTCCTGAGTAAACTTTGGTCCACCTTGAACATTCTTACCACTCCTCATTTGCATTCCACCTCCCAATTCCCCTGGCTGCTCCCCTCGGTTTTCTCCCTAGTTGCTGGTTCTCAGTAGCTCCATCATGGTTTTCTTTATTGCCTATGGGACACCTCCAAGGTGCTCCTGGGCCAAGAATTTACAAGACAGGCCAAATGACATAATCCTTGACGCCAAGGGTTAATGGCTTATGCCTAATGGCCTCTGAGGCCTAAGTCAATTGGAGAAAAAGTGACAGTTGGGTTTTTCTGAAGTGTTTACACTCTCCAGGGCACTGACTAGTTCATTGACGAGGTATACATCCTTCTTCTCTGAACAGTTCACAATGCAGTGACAGGGTTTGGTGATAGAGCCAAATCTAGCTTGGAGGTGGCTATCTTTCCTTCTGAGAAAGACCTTTTTTTGGATTTTTTGGCACCTTTCCTACGGGTGAGGGGGTTTGAACACATGTCCTAAATAAACTCAGACAACCAGGCCTGCATAATAAGTAAAAACTAGATTCTCTATCAACATTCATGAATAATGAGGCAGATATGTGGTATGATTTTAAAAGCGTTAAAACAAAACAAAACAAAACTAAAATAATCTATTCCCTGACTGCTCCACTGCCGCAGCTGCCTGAGATTCTACTGTGAGTTATTAGCTTAGGAAGCAGGCTGGATAATCAGGTGAGGGTGTTTTAGACAGTTAAGACTGATCAGAAATTAGTGAGCAGATGTATTTTGCTTTTTTGGAGGGGAGTAGATTAAGGTCGGCTTAATTTGGGAAGGAAGTTGGTAGGTAAGTGATAAGGACTAAGGGAAGGGCTGGGCGGGGTGGCTCACGCCTGTAATCCTAGCACTCTGGGAGGCCCAGGCAGGCGGATTGCTCAAGGTCAGGAGTTGGAAACCACCCTGAGCAAGAGCGAGACCCCCGTCTCTACTATAAATAGAAAGAAATTAATTGGCCAACTAATATATATACAAAAAATGAGCTGGGCATGGTGGCGAATGCCTGTAGTCCCAGCTACTCGGGAGGCTGAGGCAGAAGGATCACTCGAGCCCAGGAGTTTGAGGTTGCTGTGAGCTAGGCTGACGCCACGGCACTCACTCTAGCCTGGACAACAAAGTGAGACTCTGTCTCAAAAAAAAAAAAAAAAAAAAAGAAAAAGAAAAAGACTAAGGGAAGACACAAAAGGGAAGAAAGAAAGGTATGAACAGAGTTAGAGTAAAATCCTTCAAAACCTTAAACACTGGCAATAAAAGTAAAACTAATATCTAACTATAAAACAAAACATGTTTGCTGAAATTAAAATAGCTATTTTCTATATATCCTGATTACAATATTCTAGATAAGTAGTACATCAGAGCTGAACCAACTTTTCTCATTTTCGCTGGCCCCCTCTGGCTGATGCCCTAACCCAAGACTGGGGCAGCTTAGTGGCATTCATGGAGGGAAGTGTGTGTGGTGGTCTACGGGCATGGTGTGGGACCACACAGCTCGCTGCACAGCGCCGGGGCCGGGTCACAAAGAGGCTGTGATAGGAATGGCTGCCGCTGGGGCCTGCAACCAGGAGGGCCTGGGATTCAGGCTCTGACTGAGAATAACTGTGCTGAACAAAGTGTGGTCAGAGGACTCCACCCTGGAGTCGGTAGAGCACTTGTTACAATGCAGACTCCTACAGCAGTAGACTCGGTGAGAGGATAGGATAGCTGGAATTTCAGTTTTAAAATAGAGTTGCCAGGCCCAGCGCAGTGGCTCAGCCTGTAAACCTAGCACTCTGGGAGGCCGAGGTGGGCGGATCCCTCAAAGTTCAGAAGTTCGAAACTAGCCTGAGTGAGACCCTGTCTCTACTAAAAATAGAAAGAAATTAATTGGCAACTAAAAATATATATACAAAAAATGAGCTGGGCATGGTGGCACATGCCTGTAGTCCCAGCTACTTGGGAGGCTGAGGCAGGAGGATCGCTTGAGCCCAGGAGATTGAGGTTGCTGTGAGCTAGGCTGATGCCACAGCACTCACTAAAAAAAGAGTTCCTGAGCACACTGGCAACACATATTACCTACGTTTTTAGGTGAAGTTGCCACCTACTCTTCACCTTTGCCCCTAATTTCAGAAAACTACAAATCAGAGAGGCCTGAACTTTTGCTGTGGCGGCCAGTTGTGGCATGGCCTGCCCTAGTGTCTGGTCAGCCCACTGTGGCCATTCCAAGTTCTGCCCTAAGTCAAGTAAGCATAGATCCCAGGCCAAAGAGCTATGTCAGGGGTTCTGGACGACAGGGTTTCAAGATCTGGGCCTCGATTCCAGTTTTGCCACTAACTAGCTATGTGGTACTAATTAAACTTATAAAATCTCTCTGGATGTTTTCTCGTGTGTGTGACTAGAGTATAAATCAGAATTCATCTTCCAGATCTTCATATAACCATCTCTTTTTAAGTTACGAAGGTGAAAAAAGTACCTCCAATATGTCCACAATTCAGAAATTCCTGGAGTGTTTTGAAACTCAGAATTTGGTTTCTGAAATGTAGCATAATGCACATATCATATCTTACATAGTACCTTCAGGGTTTGACCAGAATCTGTAACCAAATAAACCAAATGTGATAATTATTTTTATAGAAAAAGTGTGAACATTTACACTATTATGATAAATAAAACTATTAATAGCCTTAAGTTAGGTTTTGCTGCCAAATGAGATGTCTCTAAAACTCCAAAAATATTACAGATTTCAGAACTTTTTGACTTTTGGCATTTTAGGATAAAGGATTGTAGAGTGGTACTAATGACAGTTCTTACATCTTAGCTAGAGCCCATACTTTTGGTACAGTACACAACTGTGAGGTTAGAGGAGAGAGCATTGAAGAGGAATACAGGTGCCAAGCAGGCCTCGGGATTGAGGTTAAGAGAAAACAGTATTGCAGCTTCAGTTCACGAGCCCCGCCCTGCTGCTAATGCACTATGATCTTAAGCAAATTAATCAACCTCTTTGTGTCTCACTTTTCCCATCTGTAAGTCATAGAGTTGTTGGGAGGATGAAATAACTTATTACATTCTAGGCACTTAGAATACTGCCTGGTACATAGCACTCAACAGGTGTCAATTTTCATTATCCTAGGAATTGTGCTAACTAACTTGTTTTTTTTTTTTTTTTTTTTTGCTTGTTTCTGTGTGGGGGTGGGGCTGGTGCGATAAGGCATAGAAACAGACAGGTGGTTATTTGGCAGAGGGCACTGTTCTCATTCCAGCCTCCTGTCCTCCAGTCCTGCTGCAGGTGTGGTGTTTGGTAACCCCACTTACCACCCGTTTCTGTGCTTGCCTGACGCCCCATCTGTAAAAGTGGGATGTCATCCTACTTACTGATAAGATTATGTTAAAAAAAAAAAAAAAGACTGAATTTTTCAGAAGGGGAATTACTATTTTCCTGAAAGATAAACTGTATTTCTGCCACTAATTTTAGCCTATATGGGTCACTAGGAAAAGTTAAGCAAAACAGGGGCTTGGAGGACTTGCCTTGTACTTAAACCATATGTCTACCAGGGAATCCAGATTAAACAATACCAAAATGAAATGGAGTGCATTTCTGTGAACTCGCTCATCTTCCCTACAGCCCAGGAAAATCTGCGTGATTTTAAAGATTGCAGGCAGAGGTTTGCTCTTCTCCTGATCCTAGAGTTGTATCTGGGCTATGACACATATGACCACTGAAGCAAATCACTGATTCTAGAATCAAAACTTAGCAAGAGCAGAATAGTCCAGCTGCCAGCCAGAGCTCTGGGTAGCTACAAGCTAAACCAAGTGGCATGCAAGCATTGGACATAGTTTCAGTCTCATGGAGAAGGTATTTCTTCTCAATCTGATATTTATATGATGAAAGTCTTTTTTCCTTACAAAAATGCAGTTCTCAAGTTGAGTAATTGGTAAACACCATAGTAGCAGATGTTCCAATTTACACATGCACCACAATCTAAAGCTACACTTTTGCCACCTAGATTCCAGTCATTTGTTGGAGTCTTTCAAATTTATCACAAAAAAAAAAAAGCCATGAAAAGTGCTATCACCACTAAATAGTTATTATTCTACCTGGGGAAAAGGGGTTGGTATAGGAAGAGACCAAAAGGAGGATTTTCTTTTCTTTTCAGTACATTCCAAAGAATTTACTCACCTTCTCACCACTGCCAGACATGACAAGACTTTTGAAATGGAAAAAATTCTTTCTGTGGTTTCAGATCAGCCATTTTTAACCCCCTTCACTGACTAGCTTAATTAGATTTTTCTTTAAAAGTATTGCTCTGGGCTAAACATTTGTGTGCCAAGTATCATCCTTGAGCATTATCTGTACTGTGAACTTATTAACCTCTGAGAAACCTAATAGAATCTTAATTATACTAATGCCACTGGGAACTACTAGAGTAGTCTTTGGTCCCCTTTTCTGTCACTTCCTTAGTTTTGATTTACATTTATTTTAACCAAGGTAATTAATTCAGAAATTTATGAATACCCACCTGCAAGAAATCATAGTTATAATATAGGTGGAGAATCATTTGATTCTAAAATGCTCTATAAATAAATTAAAAAACTCTTAATTGCCTACAGGATTTCCTCAGTTTATCCATCACTGAAAGATACTTCCTAATGAAGTAGAAAAAAATCACCATTTTTTAGGGGTACTTGGGCAGGCTAATGATGAAAGAAAACAGTAACTCTGATTTTGAAAAACATTTGCTTTTTTAAAGGACCACAGCTAAGCAAATCTGCTAATGAAATTCTTCTAAACAATTGCATGTCCCTGGGTAAGCCAATTAACTTAGATCTCTATCATGAAGATATCTTCCCAGTTCTATCAGGCAACTACATAGCTAAGGTGTTCATTTATATATTTCCAACTCTAGGATTGGGTTGTACAGATTTTGAAGAAGAAAAAGCAAAGATGTATAAACCTACTTATAGTTAGAACTGCCACTAAACCCTTTTAGGAAGATGGACCTTTACCTTGTTTTATAAAAATTTTTATGGCAGTACCACCTTGATGTATTCTTGCCAAAATGTTGACTCTGAATCTTACCAAAACTTAAGATTGAATTTTCAGTTTATATAAAATGGGAACCAAGAAAGGAGATAAATAACACCATTTGGAAGCAATTAGACAAATCTAGAATGTGGGACAGTCTATTTGAAAACTGATCTGGTCTCTTTAATAATTCATAATAGCTAAATCAATGTACAAACCTTGTTTTTTGGATTCAAATCCAAAAATTCAAATTAACTGTCAAAAGACATTTGATAGTGGTGGCAGGGAATCATTGCGAAATCTGAATATGGACTAGATATTAGGGTATAATACCAGTAAAATGCTATGATGTCTGGAATTTCTTTAAACTATTTGATATACTAGCAAATATGATAAAATATTAATACCAGTTTAATCTAAATAGAGCATATGGGGAGTCACAATATTAGTATTATTTTATGGTGGTTTGAAAATGTTCATAATAAAAACAAAAAAACACAAAGAGCCGGGAGTGGTGGCTCACACCTGTAATCCTAGCTCTCTGGGAGGCCGAGGCGGGCAGATTGCTCGAGGTCAGGAGTTCAAAACCAGCCTGAGCAAGAGCGAGACCCTGTCTCTACTATAAATAGAAAGAAATTAATTGGCCAACTAATATATATAGAAAAAATTAGCCGGGCATGGTGGTGCATGCTTGTAGTCCCAGCTACTTGAGAGGATGAGGCAGGAGGATTGCTTGAGCCAGGAGTTTGAGGTTGCTGTGTGCTAGGCTGATGCCACAGCACTCACTCTAGCCTGGGCAACAAAGCGAGACTGTCTCAAAAAACAAAAAACAAAAAAAAACAAAAAAAATACCCCACGAAGATATGAAAGAAGGAAATTCTACAACTTTCAGAGACATGCTTTAATTCCTTTATACTAATAGTCAGGATGTGTTTATATAGATAACATAAATTTCATGCTCATTTTCTTTTATTCTGCTCTTCAGGAAGATACAAAACAAGTAGAATTATAGCTTGTGTTTTTAAAACAAGTGGTCCATGAACCCCTGAGTTTCCCTGAGATCCTTTCAGGAAATCTATAAGGCCAAAGCTCGTTTGATAATTAGAAGAGATGTTATTTGTGTTTTTACTGTGTTGACATTTGCACTGATGGTACAAAAACAACCAATAGGGAGACAGTCTAAGATCATGCAAATATCCTACTCATCAGAACTTCCTCTTAGATTTAATATCCATCAATAATGAATCTTGCCTGATCCAATGGCTCACACATGATTAATGGCTTTCTTGAGGTATAATCCACATGCCATAGAATTTACTGTTTTTACATGCGGAATTCAATTAATTTTGTACAATTAGAGTTGTGTGACTATCATCACAATCTAATTCTAGAACATTTTCATCACCCCAAAAAGAAATCTTGAGCCCATTTGCACACTAATATTTTTCACATTTTTCTGATATTTTTAAAGGTAAAAAGTTAGGATATTGATTTGCGATCTTATTCTTTGTAATGTAGGTACTTACAGCTATAAATTTCCCTCTGAACACTATGTTAGCTATATCCCACAAATTTGGTATGTTGTGTTTGTTTTAATTCATCGCAAAATATGTTCTAACTTCCCTGTTATTTCTTTTTGATCCATGGCTTATTTAGACATGTCCTTTTAAATTTCTACATATTTGTGGATTCCCCACATTTCTTTGTGTTGTTTATTTGTAATTTAATTCCATTGTGGTCAGAGAACATTCTTTCTAAGGCTTTAGTCCTTTTAAACTGAGGCTTGTTTTTGTGGCTTAGCATATGGTCTATTCTGGAAAATGTTCCATATACACTTGGGAAGTTGTGGGTATTGTGTTCTACAAATGTCATTTAGGTCTAGTTGGTTGATAGTGTTGTTTAAGTCTTTTATATACTTGCTGATTTTCTGTCTAGTTGTTCTACCCATTATCAAGAATGGGGTATTGAAATTTCTAGCTATTACTGTTGAATTGTCTATTTCTCCATTCAATGTTGTCAGTTTTTACTTCATGTTTTTTGGGGCTCTGTTGTCAGACAAATATGTTTACTGTAATATCTTCCTGATGAATTGGCTCTTTTATAAGGTGCCCCTATTTGTCTCTAGTAACAGTTTTTGTCTTAATGCCTATTTAATCTGATATTGACATAGCCACTCCAGTTTACTTCTGCCTGCTGTTTGCTTGGTGTATCTTTTTACAATCCTCTGCTTTCAACCTACATTTTTATGTTTTTATCTGAAGTGTGCTGCTTTTTTAAAAATCTTAGTTTTATATTTTTTAACTGACATAGTAAGCGTACATATTTATGGGGTACATAGTGATGTTTTGATACATATAATACATAGTGGTCAGATCAGGATAATTAGCATATCCATCATCTCAAACATTTATTATTTCTTTGTGTTGGGAACATTTAATATCCTCCTAGTTATTTGAAACTATATCACGTTAGCTATAGTCAACTGACAGTGGTATAGAGCACTAAAACTTATTCTTATCTAGCTGTAATTTTGTATCCTTTAGCAAATCACTCCCTATCTCTCCCTTTCCCCTACCCTTCTTAGCCTCTAGAATCGCCTGTTTGACTCTTTACCTCTATGACATCAACATTTTTTTAGCTTCCACATATGAATGGGAATATGTAGTATCTAACTTTCTGTCCCTCGCTTATTTCACTTGACATTATGTGCAGTCCCATCCATGCTGCTGTGAATGATAGGATCTCACTCTTTTTATAGCTGAATAGTATTCAGTGATACATACATACATATACACACCACCTTTTCTTTATTCATCTGTTATTGGACATCTGGGTTAATTCTACATCTTGGATTTTGTGAATAGTGCTACAATAAACATGGGGGTGCAAGTGTCTCTTTAATATAATGATTTCCTTTCCTTTGGGTAAATGCCCAGTAGTGATATTGCTGGATCATATGGTAGTTCTGTTTATGGTTTTTTGGTGGAACCTCCATACTGTTCTCCACAGTATCTGTACTAGTTTATATTCATACCAACAATGTATAAGAATTCTTTCTTCCACATCATCACCAGCATTTGTTTTTTTGTTTGTTTTCTTTGTGTGTGTGTGTGTGTGTGTTTTTAACGATAGCCACGCTAACTGGGGTGAAATAATACCTCACTGTGATTTTTGATTGCCTTTCCCTGATATGATTAGTGATGTTAAGCATATTTTTGTTTTTGTTTTTTTGGCCATTTGTATGTCGTCTTCTGAGAAATGTCTGCTAAGATCATTTGCCCATTTTTAAAATAGGATTGTTTTGTTTTTTACTGTTGAGATGTGTAAATTTCTTATATATTCTGGATATTAATCCCCTATCAGTTGAACAATTTGCAAATATTTTCTGCCATTCTGTAAGTTGTCTTTTCACTCTATTGATTGTTTGCTGTGCAGAAGGTTTTATTAAATAGTTTGATATAATCCCAATAGTGTATTTTTGCTTTTGTTGCTGATAGTTTTGAGATCTTAAACTTTAAATCTTTTCCAAGACAATGCCCTCAAGGATTTCACCTATGTTTTCTTCTACTAATATTATAGTTTCAGGTCTTACATTTAGGTCCTTGATCCATTTTGAGTTGGTTTTTGTATAGGGTAAGAAAAGAGGATCTAATTTCATTCTTCTGCATGTGGATGTCCAGTTTTTCTAGCACCATTTATTGAAGAGATTACCCTTTCCCAAATGAGTGTTCTTGGCACCTTTGTCAAAAATCAATTGGCTGTAGATAAGTGAATTAATTTCTGGGTTCCCTGTTGTGTTCCATTGGTCTATGCATCTATTTTTATGTTAGTACCATACTGTTTTGGTTACTACAGCTTTATAGTATATTTGAAGTCTGGTAGTGTAATGCCATCAGCTTTGTTCTTTTTGCTCAGAAATGCTTTGGCTATTTGGAGTCTTTTGTGGCTTCATAAAGACTTTTCAATTTTTTTTCTATTTCTCTGAAGAATTTCATTGGTATTTGGATAGGAATTGCATTGAATCTGTAGATTGTTTTGGGTAGTAGGGTGCTATTTTTTTCTATAGATATTATATCTTTTTGTTCCTTTATTCTTTGTCTATTGCCTTCTTTTATATTATGTAGTTATTTTCCTTTTAAAATTTTAAATATATTTTGAATCATTTCTTGATAATTCCTCTAGGGCTTACAATATGCATTTTATCAGAATGTGTTTCAGATTAATAGTAACTTAATTCCAGTAAGATATAGAAATCTTACTCCAATATAGTTCCATTTCCTCCCCATACTCCTGTGGTGTAATCATATAGATTACACCAACATATAGGTTACTAAATGTTGCTGCATATAATATCCTTTAATGAAGCTAAGAAAAGTCCAGGCACAGTGGCTCATTCTTGTAATCTCAGCACTTTGGGAGAAGGAGGTGTGAGTTATCATGAGTCCAGAAGTTTGATACTAGCCTGGGCAACATTATGAGACCCTATCTCTACAAAATAAAAAATATCCACCTCAGGCAACAGTGAGACCGTGCCTTAAAAAAATGCTAAGAGAAGAAATAATATACTTATAAAGTCTTTGATATAAATCTATTTCTGCTACTACTCTTTCCATAGATTCAAGTTATTGGCTGGTGTCATTAACTCGCTTTAACATAGCTTCATTCCCTGCTTCTCTGTGTTGTTATTGTAATATATGTTACATCTTTATAGGAGTCCAATACAATTTTATAGTTTTTTTTGTAATTTAAAAAAATGGCTAAGAAAAGAAAGGGAAAATATGTAATCATATTGTCTTTTGTAATTACCTTCAAAATTACCATTATTAGTACCCTTTCTTTGTGTAAATTTGTATTACTGTTTAATGTCACCTTTCAGCCTAAAGAAATGCCTTTAAAATTTCTTTTAAGGTATGTTTGATAACTATGAATTCAATCAGTCTTTATCTGGGTATGTCTTTTTTGTTTGTTTTCATTTTTGAAAGATGATTTGGCTGCACAGGATTTTTATTTTCTTTTTATCTTTCAGCACTTTACATATGTCATTCCACTGTATTCTGGCCTCTGTGGTTTTTGATAAGAGATAAGCTGTTTATCTTTTGGTGCTTCCCTTGTACCTGATAAATTATTTTTCTCTTATTGCTTTCATGGTTTATCTCTGTCTTTCAACAGTTTGCCTACAGTGTGTCTAAGTATGGATTTTTTTATGCTTATCCAACTTGAAGTTTGTGTTTCTTGTTGGGTAGACTAATGTTTTTCATTAAATTTGGCAAGTGATCAGACATTATTACTTTGAATATGTTTTCCTGCTTTTGTGGTAGGCATAATAATGACCCTCACCCCTACTCCATGTCAGTGTCCTAATCTGTGGAACCTATGAATATGCTACCTTACATGGAAAAAGGGACTTTGCAGATGTGATTAAAATTAAAGACTTTGAGATGGGGAAATTATCTTGATTTTCTGGGTGGGCCTACCCTAATTTTGAGTCTTTAAAAGAAATTTTCCTGGCTGATGTCAGAGTCAGAGGGAGAAGTGACTATAAAAGAATGATCATAGAGATGCAACATCGCTGGCTTTAAAGATGAGGAAAAAGGAGCCATGCATTAAGAAATGTGGGCATCTTCTAGAAGCTGGAAAAAAAGAGACAGATTTCCCTGTAAAGCCTCCAGAAAGGAATGCAGGCCTGCCAACACCTTGATTTTAGCCCAGTGAGACCCATGTTACGCTTTTATCCTTTAGAACTGTAAATTAATTAGTTAATTAGCAGTGTTGTAAGCTACTAAGTTTGTGGAAATTTGTTATGGCATGCATAGGAACCAATACAGCTCCTTTCTCCTCTTTTTTTCCTTTAATATCCATTCTAACAGGTGTGAAATGATATCTCATTGTGGTTTTGATTTGGATTTCCCTTATGGCTAGTGATATTGAGAACCTTTTCATATAGCTCATGGTGTGTCTTTTTAAGAAAATGTCTATTCAGGTCCTTTGTTCATTTTAAAATCAGGTTATTTAGGGTTTTTTGGTTGGTTGGTTTTCTTTGCTAGTGAGTTGTAGAAGTTTCTTATATATTTTGGATAAAAACTCTTTTTCAGATAGATGGTTTTCAAATATTTTCTCCCATTCCATAGGTTGCCTTTTCATTTTGTTGATTTTTTTTTTTTTTTTTTTGCTATGTATAAGCTTTTTTTTTCCTTTTTCTTTTCTTTTCTTTTTTTTTTGAGATAGAGTCTCGCTTTGTTGCTCAGGCTAGAGTGAGTACCATGGCGTCAGCCTAGCTCACAGCAACCTCAATCTCCTGGGCTCAAGCAATCCTTCTGCCTCAGCCTCCCAAGTAGCTGGGACTACAGGCGTGCATGCGCCACCATGCTCGGCTCATTTTTTCTATATATAGTAGTTGGCCAATTAATTTCTTTCTATTTATAGTAGAGACGGGGTCTCGCTCTTGCTCAGGCTGGTTTTGAACTCCTGACCTCAAGCAATCCGCCCGCCTCGGCCTCTCAGAGTGCTAGGATTACAGGCGTGAGCCACCGCACCCGGCTATGTATAAGCTTTTTAAAGAATTGAACTAGTTTATTTTTGCTTTTACTGGCTGTGCTTTTAGTGTGATTATATATGTATATATATCATAGGTATATATAAATAGATACCTATATATATGAGATATATATAGAAGATGTGCTGAAACTCTATGTATATGTGTGTGTGTACACATTGCCAAGACCAATGTTAAGGAACTTTCCCCCAATGTTTTCTTCTAGGAGATTTATAGTTTCAAATCTTACATTTAAGTCATTGTTAGTTTATTTTTCTATATAGTGAAGTCCATTTTGCATCCTTTTGGATGTTGATATTCAATTTTCCCAGCACCACTTTTTAAAAGAATATCCTTTCATCATTTGTATTCTTGGCACCCTTTTCAAAGATTAGTTGACCATATATATGTGTGGGTTTATTTCTGTGTTCTTTATTATGTTTATTACACTCTGTTTTTATGCCAGTACTTGAAATAAGGAAGTGTGTTGCAACTAGCTTTGTTCTTTCTGCTCAAGATTGCTTTGGCTATTCAGAGTCTCTTGTGTTCCATATGAATTTTGGCTTTATTTTTTTCTAATTTTGTGTAAAATGTCATTGGAATGTTGGTAAGGATTGCATTAAATCTGTAGATTGCTTTGGGTAGTATAGACATTTTAAGACTATTCATTTTTCCAGTCCATGAACATGGAATATCTTTCCATTCATTTGTGTCTTCTTCAATTCATGTTGTCAATTTTTTATAGTTTTTGGTTTACAGATCCTTTATCTCCTTGGTTAAATTTATTCCTTAGTATTTTGTTTTGACTTTTGGGTTCTACTGTAAATAAGATTGTTTTCTTCATTTCTTTTTTGGATAGTTTGTTAATGTATAGAACTGCAACTGTTTTTTATATCCTGCAACTTTACTGGATTTGTTTATTCTTACTATTTCTTTTGGTGGAATCATTAGTGTTTTTAATATACAAATCATGTCAGTTGCAAAGAGAAACAATTATGCTTCTTCCTTTCTGATTTAGATGACTATTCTTTCTTTCTATTGCTTAATTGCTCTAGCTAGAACTTCAGTACTATGTTGAATAAAAGTGGCAAAGGTGAGCATCTTTGTCTTGTTCCTGATCTTGGAAGAAAAACTCTCAGCTTTCCACCTTTGAGTATTATGTAGGTTGTGGTCTTTTCCTATATGGCCTTTATTAATATGTTGAGGTACATTCCTTCTATACCTAATTTGAGTTTTTTTTTTTCAATCTTGAACAGATGTTCAATTTTGTCAAATGTTTTTTCTGCATCTATATAGATAATGATTTTTATTCATTTTTTAATGTAGGATATCACGTTTATAGATTTATGTACTTTGGACCATCCTTGCATCCCAGGGATAAATTCTACTTGATCATGATTTATAATCCTTTTAATGTACTGTTGAATTTGGTTTCCTAGTATTTTATTGAGGATTTTTGCATCTGTGTTCATCAGAGATATTGGCTTATAATTTTCATGTAGTGTCCTTGTCTGGTTTTGGTATCAGGGTATTGCTGGCTTTGTAAAATGAGTTTGGAAGTGTTTCTCCCCGTTCAATTTTTTGCAAGAATTTGAGAAAGACTGGGATTAATTCTTCTTTGAGTGTTTGGTAGAACTCAGTAGTGAAGCCATCTGTTCCTGGGCTTTTCTTTTTAGGTAGGTTTTTGATTACTGATTCAATATCTTTAATCATTATTGGTCTGTTCATATTTATTATTTTTTACGATTCAGTCGTAAAATTCCTAGGTTATGTGTCTAGGAATTTATCCTTTTTGTCTAGGCTATCCAAATTCTTGGTGTATAAGTATTCATAGTAGTCTCTTATGATTCTTTGTATTTCTGTAGTATCAGTTTGAATCTCTCTTTTATATATAATTTTGAGTCTTCTCTCTTCT
The DNA here is from genome assembly GCF_040939455.1 of Microcebus murinus. Taxonomy (NCBI): domain Eukaryota; kingdom Metazoa; phylum Chordata; class Mammalia; order Primates; family Cheirogaleidae; genus Microcebus; species Microcebus murinus. The sequence continues at coordinate 37,737,940 of NC_134114.1, read as the reverse complement.
TTTTTTAGTTTAGCTAAGGGTTTGCCGATTTTGTTTTTATCTTTTCAAAAAACTTGTTTTTTTTTCTAGTTTCTATTTTATTTATGCTCTAATCTTTATTTCCTTTTTTTTTTTTAACTCAGAGCTTAGTCTGTTCTTTTTCTACTGCCTTGAAATGTAAAATTAGTGCTATTTTTTTTGAGATCTTGATTATTATTGGCATTTATTGCTATAAATGTTCCTTTTTATAACTGCTTTTGCTGTATCCCCTAAGTTTTGGTGTATTGTGTTTCCATTCCTTTTTGTCTCAAGATATTTTGTTTCCCATTTGACCCATTTGTTATTCAAGAATGTGTTGTTTAATTTTACATATTTGTGAATTTTCCAATTTTCCTCCTGTTATTTCTAGTTTGCTATTATTTTGGTTGAAAAAGATACTTGATATGATTTCAATCTTCTTAAATTTGTTAAGACTAGTTTTGTGCTGTGACGTATGATCTGTCCTGGAGAATGTTCTATGTATGCTTGAGAAGAATGTGTGTTTTGCTATTTAATGGAATGTTCTATATATTTCTGTTAGGTCTATTTGGTTATTAGTGTTATTCAAGTCTGTTCTTTCCATATTAATATTTTTCACCTGCATCTACCTATTATTGAAGGTAGAATCCCCTATTACTGAATTGCTGTTTATTATTTTTTTACTTAAGTTTATTTGCTTTATATATTTAGGTGCTCTGATGTTGGCTTCATATATATTTATAATTGTTCTCTTGATGAATGTATTCTTCCATATTCTTTATCTCTTGTGAGAGTTTTTGACTTAAAGCCTATTTTGTCTGAAATAAGTATAGCCACCTTCCTCTCTTTTGTTTACTATCTGCATAGAATGTCTTTTCCCATGTCTTCACTTTCAATCTGTCTCTGTCCTTAATGCTAAAGTATTTTTTTAATCCATTCAGCCATTCTATGTCTTTTGATCAGAGAAATTAATCCATTTACATTTAAAATAGTTATTTTTAGGTAAGGACTTACTATTTCCATTTTGTTAACTTTTTTCTGACTATTTTTAGTCCCTTTGTTTCTTCTTCTCATGCTGTCTTGCTCTGTAATTTTTTTTCTTTTTTGGTAGTGGTATGGTTTTATTTCTTTATATTTTATGTATCTACCACAGGTTTTCTTCTTATAATTATCATGAGGTTTATATAAAACATCATATATTTATAACAGCCTATTTTAAGCTGATAATAACTTTGACCACTTACAAAAACTCTACACTTTTCCATTTTGTTTTTGACATTACAGTTTACATCTTTTTATATTATGTATCCATTAACAAATCATCGTAGCTATAGTTTTTAATGATTTTGTCTTTTAACTTTTAAAGTGATTACATATCACCATTACAATATTCTGATTTTGACTATAAATTGGCCATTACCAATAAGTTTTACATTTTCACATGTTTTCATGTTGCTCTTTAGCATTTCTTTATTTCATCTTGAAGAACTCTCTGCTTCTTAAAAGAGAGGACCAGTGGTGATGAACTTCCTCAGCTTTTGTTTGTCTGGGAAAGTCTTTTCTCTCCATTTCTGAAAGTCAGTGTTGCTGGATAAAGTATTTTTGTATGTCATGACTTTCTTTTTCTCTTTTCAGTACTTTGAATATATCATCCCACTCTGCGAGTCTGCAAGGTTTCTGTTGAGAAATCTGCTTTTTGTCATATAAGGATTTCCCTTGTATGTAACAAGTTGGTTTTCTGTTTTTGCTTTCATATTTTTTTGTATTTGACTTTTGACAATTTATAATGTGCCTTGGTGACTTATGTACAGTCTACTTGGAGTTCTTTGGGCTTCATGGATCTGAATATTTTCCCTCTCTAGATTTAGGAATCTTCTTGGTTTGAGCTTTCTTTCCTTTTCTCTTTCTCTGCTCCTTCTAAGAATCTCCTAATGTATATGTTGGTTCAACTGATGGTGTCACATAAATCCCATAGGCTTTCTTCACTGCTTTTCATTCTTTTTGTTGTTGTTCCTATGACTGGATAATTTGAAATGATGTCTTTGAATCCACTGATTCTTTCTTCTGCTTGATTGAGTCTGCTGTTACAACTCTCCTGTAATTTATATTTCAGTCATTGTATTCTTCATTCTTCAGCTCCAGAATTTCTGTTGGCTTCTTTTTTTATGGTTTCTATCTCTGTTGAACAGATTTTTTTTTTCATGTATTCTTTTCCTGATTTCTGTAGTTGTCTGTGCTTTCTTACAGTGCACTGTGAATTTATTTAAGATGGTTTTATTTCCCCACATTATTAATTATCTGAATGGGTGCTAAATATATCACAAGTCTCCTTATAAGAGAGAGGCAGTGTGAAGTTTGACCTGAGGACAGAAAGGTAATGGGGAGACTGAATCAAGATGCTACTGGCTTTGAAAATGAAGAAAGGGGCCACAAGCCAAGGAATGCAGCTCTAGGAGACAAGGAAATGGATTCTCTTTCCTAGGGTCTCTGGAGGGAGTGAAGCTCTGTTGATGCCTTGATTTTGGTCAATGAATAATTTTGGACTTCAGACCTCTAAAACTTAGAATAAATGTTGTTTTAAGGCATTAAGTTTGTAGTAATTTGTTACAGCAGCTAAAAGAAACTAATACAAAGACTAAACAAACCTTATACTTACTAGCAGAACTATGTTGTACTTTTATGAAGTTGCCTATCATTTTACTCAGTTTCAATTTCTAATATTCTAGTAATCTTGATCCTAAGCACTGTAGGAGCAAAAAGGTAATATCTTTTCCTTATCCATTACAAGGGTCAAGGCTGATGCCCCACAACAAAAAACATATTAACAAGAGGAATGCATAACAGCTTTATTTTTAAAAGTTTTATAGGACATAGGGGACTTCTGAAGACCCAAATACCCATGGAAAACTATTTTTATGTTAAGTCCAGTGAAAGAAGTGTGGATAGTTGTGAAGAAATGTGATTGAACAAAAAAGGTATGATGTAGTGCAGTTCTGGATCTAATGGTTCTGGAGGGAACTTAGTAAGGCCTGTTTGTTCAGATTCTTCTTGGCCTCTCTGTGCACCATTCCTTTCCTGTTGGTATGGGGCAGGACATCTAGCACAAAAGGGGTCTTATGACTGACTTTCAGGGCAGGTAAGTCAGAGAGTTACCTTTCTAGGTTTCATGGCTTTCTTTGGGGGAAAGGAATTCTAGTTTCTAGGACCCACGGTTTTTTTGACTTGCTTTGGGGGAAAAAAGATGATGCGAGAAGGTCAAAGAAACCTTATTTCTGAGGTCCTTCCAATTTCCTTTGGTTCAAAGCACTCAGCATGCCAATGTACCATACTCTGGGGTAGCATTCTCTAAGTCCTGGCAACATCTAGCAATCCTAAAGAGGTGTGTAGCCTCTGAGCTTAAACATAAAATCCTTTATTGGCCATCTCTATTCCTTATTTACCACTTCTTCTTCTTCTTCTTCACTTACCAGAAGTATTTTCCCCAAGGGACTGTCCTTGGCCTCCCTTCTCTCTTCCTTATAATCTTGCTCTTATTACCCTACTCACTGCCATAGCTTTAATTATTACCATACAGCCAATCCTCTTGGCCAGTTTGTTAAGCTCCAGACTCACATTTCCTATTGTTTGCTATGCATCTCCAGTTGGACAGCTCACTGGTATCTTGCATTCAGTATAACTAGAATTCATTTTCCCATGCATTGATTTATAAATGGAAAACCAAATCACACCAGTAAACAAATACTTCATCAAATAAGGTATGTTAAGAATTTTTGTTTTACACAATAATGGAAAACTAAAAAGTATCTTATTCTTTGGTTTTTGCAGATGTCAATTTGAGTAATATTTCTTCCAATATTTCTTCACTTTGCCTTGCTCCACATGGGCCATCCTAGTCATGATACAAATGACTGCAGGAATGGAAAATCTGACTTTTAGACTACTTTGTATATGAATTCTAACAATATGATCTTCTCAACTGGGTAACCAATTAATTCAAGTAACTTGGGACACAGTACTGACTTTGTCTCCTCTATAAATTTTTTTTCTGAAGACAAAAGAACTATGAAAAAAAATCCTTAACTTTACCTGTGGTTTGTTTCTGGTGGTGTATCATAGCAGTAATTTTAAAACTATTTTGTGTGTATTGTGGGATAGAACAAGTGAGTAAATACACTGATGGTAGAAAACAATCTTTTATCTCCTTGGTTAAATTTATTCCTTAGTACGGGTGTCCTCAAACTATGGCCCGTGGGACACATGCAGGTGTTTCTGCCCATTTGTGTTTTTACCTCAAAATAACATATGTGAGGTGTGCATAGGAATTTGTTCATAGTTTTTTTAAACTATAGTCCGGACCTCCAATGGTCTGAGGAACAGTGAACTGGCCCCCTGTTTAAAAAGTTTGAGGACCCTTGTTAGTATTTCAGGCAATGATGGACCACACATACAACAGTGGTCCTATAAGATTGTAATTTTGCTGACAAATTCCTATTGCTTAGCCACAGAACTATCATGCAGTACATTATTCACGTTTGTGGTGATGCTGGTGTAAACAAACCTGTGCTGCTAGTTGTGTAAAAGTAGAGCACACACAAATATGTATAGTACACAAGACTTGATAATATGTAACTATTTTACTGGTTTATATATTTACTTATTAAGAGTAGACTCCTTCTACATATTATTTATATAAATGTGTGTATATATTTTAAAATGTGTGTGTGTATATATTTAAAGTTAACTATAAAACAGCCTTAGGCAGGTCCTTCAGGAGGTATTTCAGAATGCATAGTTATCATAAGAGATGACAGTTCCATTTGTGTCACTGCCCCTGAAGACCTTACAGTGGGATAAGATGTGGAGGTGGAAGACAGTAATATTGATGATACTGTGTAAACCTCAACTAACACCAAGCTGTGTTTGTGTCTTCAATTTTAACAAAAAACTTTAAAAAAAAGAAATTTAAAAAGTTAAAAAAGCTTATGAAATAATGATATAAAGAAAATATTTTTGTACACTTGTACAGTATGTTTGTGTTTTAAGCTAAGTGTTATTATGAAAGAGTCAAAGTTTAAAAGTCAGAAAGTTTAAAAAATTAAAGTTAATAAGGTAAAAAATTACAGGGTTCATTTATTATTGAAGAAAGAAAAATCTTTTTATATGTTTAGTGTAGTGCAGTCTAAGTGTACAGTGTTTTATAAAGTCTATAAAGTGTAAGTAATGTCCTAGGCCTTTGCATTCACTCACCACTCATTCATTGACTTACCCAGAGCAACTTCCAGTCATGCAAGATCCATTCATGGTTAAGTACTCTATACAGGTATGCCATTTTTTATCTTTTACACAATTTTTTACTCTACTTTTTCTACATGTAGATATGTTTAAATATATAAATACTTATGATTTTTACAACTGCCAACAGTATTCAGTACAGTAACATACTGTATAGGGTTGTAGCCTAGAAGAAATAGGCTATACCTTAAGGCAGGGGTTCTCAAACTTTTTAAACAGGGGGCCAGTTAACTGTCCCTCAGACTGTTGGAGAGTACGCACTGTGGGCCCAGGACGAGTAGGCTGCTATGCAGGACAGGCAGCAGCGGCAAAAACACCCGGAGGGCCGGATAAATGTGCTAGGTGGCCCGCAGGCCATAGTTTGAGTATGCCTGTCTTAAGAGCTATACCAGTGACTTGCTAGTATTTTGTGCCACATAAATACATATATACACACATATAATGCGTGTATATTATAAATAAGTAAATATTATATTTATTTATGACATAAATAAATGTCGCTACCTCTATTCAACATAGTATTGGAAGTTTTAACCAGACCAGTTAGCCAAGAGAAAATTAAAAGGCACCCAAATTGGAAAGGAAATTAAATTATCCATTTGCAGAATATATATGTGTGTGCATATATAATTTATATTGTGTATATTTACTTATAATTTATAATATATGGGCTTGTCATAAATAAATATAATATTATATTAATATGGGCTTGTCATATATAGCCTTTATTATGTTGAGATACATTCCTTCTAATATTCCTTAATATACATTCCTTCTATATCTAATTTGTTGAGAGTTTTTATCTTGAACAGATGTTAAATTTTGTCAAATGTGTTTTCTGCATCTATGGAGTTGATCACATGGTTTTGGTCCTTCATTCTGCAGTGCGTAAGCTATACATAAATGTGGTGTATCACATTTATAGATTTGCATTATGTTGACTTATCCTTGAACCCTAGGGATAAATTCCACTTGATTATAGTTGATTTTTTTAAAGGTGCTTTTGAATTCAGTTTGCTAGGATTTTGTTGAGGATTTTCACCTATGTTCATCAAGGCTATTGGCCTATTAATTTTCTTAATAGTCTTTGGTCTGGCTTTGATATCAGGATAATGCTGCTGGCTTTATCATGAGTTGGGAAGTATTCCCTCTTTCAAATTTTTGGAAGAGTATGAGAAGAATTTGTATTAGTTCTTTAAATGTTTGGTAGAACTCAGCAGTGAAGCCATCAGATACTAGGATTTCCTTTGATGGGAGACTTTTTTACTGATTTAATCTCCTTACTCTATTGTAATTTGTTCAGATTTATTGTTTCTTTGTGATTCAATCTTGGTAGGTTGTATGTGTCTAGGAATTTTTCTATTTCTTCTAAGTTATCCAGTTTGTTGTATAATTATTCATAGTCTCTTATGATCCTTTGTATTTATGTGATATCAATTATAATGTCTTCCCATTCATTTATATTTATTAGAGTCATCTTTTTTTCTTAGACTAGCTAAGAGTTTGTCAATTCTATCTTTTCAAAATATAACTCTTAGTTTCACTAATCTTTTCTATTTTTTTCTAATCTCTATTTCATTTATTCTTTTTCTGGTCTTTATTATTTCCTTCTTTCTGCTGACTTTGGGCTTATTTTTGTAGTCTCTGAAGAGTCTTAAATTTGAGATTTTTCCTTTTTTTGGATGTAGGCATTTATTACTGTAACATTCCCTTTTAGAACTGTTTTGCTGCAGCCCATAAGTTTGGTATGTTTTATGTCCATTTTCATTTGTCTAAAGATATTTTTTGATTTTCCTTTTAATTTCTTTTTTGACCCATTGGTTGTTCAGGAGCATGTTGTTTAGTTTCCATGAATTTGTAAATTTTCCCAAACTGGGGACTCTTAACAGGTATAATTTATCATTCCTCAAAGTTTACCTTTTATCTAAAATTCTAAAATAGTAGTTGCCAAAATGTATATTTTTTTCAAGTAAAGCTAAAATGGCCAACATATAAAATGTAGTGGGCCTTCTTCGTGTGTGTGTGTGTGTGTGTGTATAATTATAAAAATAATACATCTGTATAGTAATGTATTCAGTGTGTTAAAAGTTAAAATAAATGTGAAAAACCTCCCCCTTTCTCACAACCAATACAATGGTATCTATTAAAAATCACCATTAAGAATTTCTTACATATCTTTTCTAAAATATTCTAGGTACATATAAGTAAAGTATTAGCCACCTCATATCACCTCCACATGTATTATCCACTATTCTTGTTTTTTTCACTTAGTAATACATTTTGAACATCATTCCAAATGTTAATACAGATATTTCTTGTTGTTTTTAATAACTGTACCATACTCTATTCCCCTTTTAGTAGACATTTAAGTTGTTTCAACTTATTAGCTATTAGAAACAATTCTACAATAAATATCTTTGTGCATTTACCTTTATATATATATCCCTAGGTTATTTGCCTAGAAGTGGATTTTTCAAATTAAATGGAATATGCAGTAACATGTTGAAAAAGCATTGCCAATATGCTCTCCAAAATGAGAGTGTACAAATTTACACTATCATGTGTTTTGTTGTTGAGCTTGGTCAATGTGCTATTAGTGGTTTTATGAAATGCAGTTGTGAGAAAATGTATTTAGTAAATCAAACAACATATTAACAATCCTAAGAAACCACCTGTCATTAACCAATTCTATTTCTTTATAACGAAAAGTAACTAAGAGTATGGGCTTTGAAGATAGACATTGGCTGAAGTCCCAGCTCTGGCACTTAGAACCTATGTGATCTTGAGCACATTATTTAATACTTTTAAACCTTGATTTATATCTTTTCTTTGCACAATGGGGAAAACTATAGTGCTTACTAATAGTTATTATGAAGGTTAGTATATATACAAAGTGTTTATTGAATAGTCTAACAAGATAGCATGTGTTTGATAACTTGTACTGTAAGACCTAAATGATTAACAACAAAAGCTTACATCTACTTATATTTCCAAAAACCAATAGTGAACACTAAAAATCCCCATCAATGAACTTTATTTTCTCTGACTCTTTCAATTCCTAAGAACATAAAATCTTCACCTGAACCCCTTGAAATTGTAAAGTGTTGATTTCTGGGCAGAGATTAGTATGAAACCATTCAGGCTGAAAAAAGCTTTGTGAATATAAAGTTCTAGTTAAAGAAGAGAACTTCAATAATGAGGTTTAGGTTTATAAGATTTCGATGTGATCATGTACTTTACTTATGATAAAACATAATTTCTAAGACAGTGTTTTCATAATGATGGCTGGTAGTTTATAATCACTATTAAATTGGGAAATGGCTATAAAAAGCAAACATAAAAACACCAATGTTGCAGACAATTTCAAGAATTCCTTTTAATAGATTCTAAGTATCAAGATTTCCTAGAGGTATGACCACCTCAAATCTCCTCTCTATATAGAAAATTTTAACATGCTCAATTTGAGACATCAAAAAATATTTAAAATAGACACCACAAAATGTATTTGTAGTTTAAAGGTCAAATTTATTAGGAGATTAAGAGATGTATTATACATGGACTATAAATACTGCACAGCTGACTTTATTCACAGTCAAGAACAGAGATATAGTCAGTGCCAACCTATTTTGTGGACACTCTTGTTCTTTTGTTCCAAGAAAAGTTTGCACCGTAGGACTTGGACTTGGGTTTTGGAACCTTCCTCTCTTCAATGTAATAGCTCCATCCTAGGGGGAAAAGAACAAAAACAAACCCACAGGAACAGAATTAAAGAGGATAACCTGAAGAACACAACAAGCTAGAGGTTAAATTTTATAATTTAATGTTTATTTATCATCAAGAGCAGGCGTCCTCAAACTTTTTAAACACGGGGCCAGTTCACTGTCCCTCAGACCGTTGGAGGGGCCGGACCATAGTTTTAAAAAAAACTATGAACAAATTCCTATGCACACCGCACATACCTTATTTTGAAGTAAAAAAACAAACGGGCAAAAACACCTGCATGTGGCCCACAGGCCGTAGTTTGAGGACGCCTGATCAAGAATATATGTCAACACATCTAAAATATACTTAGTAATTTGTTCCCTTATAATCCTGTGTGAGAAGAGGGCCCAAAAGATTGCCTGATGATGATTTACTATATCTCAAATAGAGGCGTAACCCATAATTCAATTTCTCCTTGCTCGTTATTCCTTGTTCACTGATTTCTATATATTACATAAAAATTTTCATTCCTCTATGTGGTTTAACATGTGACTTCTATAGAAACTACAATGAGGAACACTGAACAATATAACCCATTTCACTGTTCTTCTAAAAGATGGAGGGGTTACAACTGTTTGGGAAGTCATCTGAAGGGATACAGAAAACTGTGTATAAATATTACATAGTTGGAGTGGATAATTAAAAATAATCTGATTTAGCCCCTGGACGTTGACAGGCTACTGATTAAACTCAAAAAGTTTGTCAACTTTGTTTCAAGGAGTATCTGCATTGGTTAGAATTACGTAGAAATACTTGATAATGCAAATTCTTAAGCCTGATCAAAGGCTCAATGGATCAGACTCTCTGGTGGGGGTAGGGAAGCTGTACATTAACTATCAATTCCAGGAGATTTTTATGCATAGAAAATTGAGGACTGGTCAAAACTTTCTTCGCATGTTTGTATCTTCTCTCCAAAGCCTTTTCAGTGTTTTATAATTTTGAAAACTGGGTTTATTTATGCCTCCATCTTCTGCTTTAAGTCCTGTTCTTTAGTTCTCACAAGATATGGGAAACAAGCAAATCAACACCGTTCTATTCCTTTTTAACCCCCATAAATTTCACTTTTCTTCATTAAGATCAATTTTCCTATCAGGTATGGTTTGGATATTTGTCCCCTCCAAATCTCATATTGAAATCTGATTTCCAGTGTTGGAGGTGTGGCCAAGTGGGAGGTGTTTGGGACGCAGCAGGCAGATCCCTCATGAAATGGCTTCTTGCCCTCCCTGCAGTAATGAGTGAGTTCTCTTCATTTTATTAGTTTATGCAAGACCTGGCTGTTGAAAGAGACTGGGTAGCCCCTTCTCTCCCTCTTGATCCCTCTCACCATTTGACATGTCTGCTCCCTTTCTTGTACAGCCTGTAGAACTGTGAGCCAGATAAACCTCTTTACAAATTACCCAGTCTCATGTATTCCTTTATAGCAATGCAAAACTAAGATATCAACCCTACAACTTATCATTTTTCTCTCTTAGGACCTTAACTCATCTTGAAACATTTGATTCATGGCTGGATCAGTATTTATGTATAAAATAACCATATTGAATATCATATAGTATAATTAAGTAAACTTCCTCATATTGGTCAGTATAATATTTGTTGCCACAAAATTAACATCTCAATAGTCTTAGAATTCAGTTTGTGCCACAAAAGTGAAGCCTTTGAAACTCAAGTAATCAAAGTATACTGCTGCTCTTGTCCAAAAGGGAAAATCATAACATTTAACAGAGAATTAACATTTTAAACAACTTCAAATTAACTTTTTAAACAACTTTATCTATAAGAGAAAACTACACTCCCACTGTTAGAACTCCATTCACCTTCAAAGAAAAGGCCAATAACTATAAAGAAATGGGAAGCAGGAAAGCAAATGAAACATCAGAATCGAGAGACAAAATACTGATTGAATTTATTTGCTCAACGCACCATACTTTCACAGCAGAGAAAGTTTTGAGTACTTACCCATTAAAAAAAGTTACAAAGCTGTTTATTACTTTAAGAGAATCTGAACTTACAAAATAAGTACATTAACAATGTACATTTCTATTTCAAAAAATTTCCTAAAGGGTGTAAGAATAATGTCTACTTCATATGGTTGTTATGAGGATTAAACAAAGTTAATTCATCCAAAATGCTTAGAAAGCAGCTGGCACTTATTTACTGAGTTCTATGAGAAAGGTCCTTTTTTCTAAAACGTTTATATTATTCCCTTTGTACAGCTAAGCTGAGGCTCAGAGAGGTTAGGCAACTAGCACAAAGTCACTCAGCAAGGAAACAGGAGAATCAGAATTTGAATACAGCCTGATTCTGGAGGCTATGACTCGATGATGGATGCTATATTGGCTTTGGTAGTTTATAGTAAGCACTCAATAAATGTTAAGCTATTATTTCTTCAAATTTGATTCATAACCACCTAGCAACACATCTTCTACATTAAGTGAAGTATGAATATAAATCAATTTCCATCATATTGGAACTCATTAAATTTGAATTTGTGATGTTTTGGGCTAGCCATAATTTAACTTAGTTATTAACTATAAAAGGGATTTTGGTGAGCAAATTAATCCTGTGACATGAGCACAGTAACTTAAATATGGAAAGTGCTTGAGATTTTTACATTAATCAGCAAATGATGCTGATAATTACAAAAAAATTCAATAAGGCAGATATAACAATTAAAATTTACCAAGTGTTTGCTATTCATTTAATAAATATTATTGATTGCCTACTCTACGTCGAGGACTGTTTTTAGACACAGGAAGTAAACCAGTGAATAAACCAGAAAAATTTCTCAAACTTCTTGATATTAGCAGTGGAAGAGAAATTAATAAGTAAATACATAGTATATTAGGTGCTAATATCATAATATCTAAATTAAGAATGCATATCATATGCTAATGAGCACTAAGGAGAAAACATTTTAGATGGAGTAGATGGGAGAGCCTCCCTTCCTGAGAAGATAACATTTGAGTAAAGACCTTAAGGAGGTCTGGGAGGTAAGCCATGTAAATGTCTCGAAAAAGAGCTTTCAGGCAAAGAACAGCAACAGCAAAGGTCTTTGAGGCAAGAGTATGCCTGGTGTTCTAAGCTGTGCCAAGTGCTTTAAACGTACTTTTATTGAGACTTTATTGTGTTTATAAGTTGCCTGGCTTAAGAAGTAGGCATTATATATACCTTAATTTTATATTAACTTATAAGGAAAAATAAAACATACAGAAAATAAGAAGCCTTAAGCTTTAACCCAAGTTGACTTTAAAGCTATGCATCTAACTACCTCATAAATAAAACTGCATTTCTTTAAAAATATCCTGTAATTGCAATTTTTATCTATTTCACACATTTCCTTTCATTTGGTGTGATCTCGTAACTTTTTCCCTTTCATTTAAAAAAAAATATGTTGAAAAGACTTCTAAGAATCCTTGGAAAATAAGTCTGTCCCCCAAATGCTCCCCCGTCAACTGTAAGGAGGGAAATGATGTCTAGTGTAGATTCTGTTTGGTTACAATGACCACTGGCAAGTTACCCAAGACCTCCATGACCTTTTCTTGCCAGATGATGGGTGAGACAACCTATGTTCCCAACACATACTCTCCAGCTCAATAAAGACACTATGAATGAAACTGCAGAAGAAATGAGAAAGCACTTGGAAATATGTAGGAACTAGTGCTATACACAAACACATACCTGATAATCATTCCCTCATTCACTCAGTTTTTCAGCGGGAGAAAATAATTCATTATACTACATCAGAACCCAGACATAGATCTATTATGTTCTGGTTATGGAGTTTCAAAATGCTGTCAGGGTCACTGCAGTGTGAGAAGACTGAAGTTTTACACACAGAAAAGAACAACTGGTTTGGGTTTTCTCCTGTTAACTAAGGAGTGAGCTAGCTCTTGGGAATTGTGTGCCAGATTATAGCTGCTGTTGATGGTGATAACAACAATAAATAGAAGTATCATGACAGGGATTGGAATGTAGATGGGCAAAGCACCCTGTGAAAAACAAACAAAAATACACTTAGAAGAAATCTGCATTTGCCAATAGGATCCATCGCTATGTAATTACTCTACCACAATCACTCATGACTGTTAGGATGTATAGGGTAAAAATTTTCTTTCCCTTTTTGTGGAAAACAACTTTGTTCCCAAAGTTGCACAAACAACTGTGCTTCTAAGATTAAGTAAAAACAAGGGTATGAGGAAGTCTGATGATAATTTACTAAGAGACTGAAACTAAAGTCAGAATCTACATAAATTTCACTTTGGATATTCTATCCATAATCCAGAAAACTTTTCTACTATGTAGGGCTGTCATTATAATACAACTTTGTTCCTTTTTGGAATATTTTTTAAGAATCTGATCACATTTCCAAGCATCCTTCTCCAAAGTGTTTACCTTACAGTGCCTAGAAGAACAAATTTACTGGTCCCCCTATACTTGAATATAAAGGTTACTTACAGTGAGCTTTAGTTAAAAAGACAAAATAATTTGAACAACACTTGAAAGGACATTAAAAGTGTACTTAACAATTTAGATGAATTACACTCATTTTTCTACTTCTATTTGAAACTTGTTCCTAAAAAGAATGCAATGTATCTTACAAGAAACAGAATGTAGAAATTTAAGAATAGAATCTTACCAGTGAAATGTTTAAATTTCCATAAGAATTTTTTTCATCCCTAAAATTTTTTTTGGTAAAACAAGTCAAACTTGTCTTTCTGAATAGGATAATGGAAGTGAAAACACTTGCATTCTCTGAAGAATGCTTATATAAAATGAAGGTGTAGTCTACAATGACAGTGGTCCCATATGTAGTCCTATTAGGACACTGAAAACCATCCCTCTCTCTTCCCAGCTGTAACAGAAGAAGATCAAAGCAACTGAGTCCAAGGCAGCTGCCCTAGAGAATGGGGTAAAGCTCCCAGGGCTGCCTTCACTTCCCAGAGGAGAGTAGCCATATGGCATGGATTAGCCACAAATCCAACTACCAGCTCCTAAATGATAAGCTGACTCCTTTTGCTATGTCACATACTGGAATGCTTTCACAGAAATATTTTGAACTTTAAGCCTTAGTATCACAGAAATACGTTTGGCAAATGCTCTAATAAACTTAACATGTGATCTTTAATACCCTATGCCTAATTTCTTTTTTTTTTGGAACATACCAGCTTATTTTATAGGTCTCCACAATGGTTAGGATATATTCTATTTCCTATGATATGAACATTTAGTGTAACCTTCTCAAATGGCAAAAAAGCCTCTGAACAAAACCAGACCACAACAATTAACTTATGAATTCTATGTATAAGACAGAAAATGAACTCTATTCATTTTTATTTACAGAACAATTTCATTTATGGTTCAGTAATGCAAAAACACAGAGAAACATTCACCAGTTCTTTTACTGCTTGTGAAATGTTTTACCTCTAGTAACCTTCATTAATGCCTTTCTCTTCTAATACCCTAATCTCAAATCCTGACATTAATTTGGAAGTGAACAGTTTAATGATTTTTCCTACTCCTCATCTGTGCACAGAACAAGAACCACCATGTCATTTGGCAAAAACATAACTGACATTCACTGCAAATTGAGGCCTGGGATCAGAATAGCAAAGCTTTGGGAGGCCGACGTGATTCCTCAGCAGGCTATGTACCCACATTATACGTGGCTGAAAGTAAAGCATAAATTTAACATAAATTAAGGGGTGGGAGAAAAATAGCTTTTGAGGACTTTCACTTTAAAAGTCCCTGTATTTTGAAAGTACCAAGTACATATTTAATATGAGGGTGGGGTGTGGTAGAGGTAGGGGGTAAGGTTCAGAATAATTTAAAAGTATCCTAGACCTTTTAGAAAATACTATGGAGGAGAAATAGTAGGGTTTTGGATATACTGGCAAAGCAATTCTCTCCATGAAAATTATATAAAATGATTAAATAAGGTGAAAACATGAGGCACCTGAAATATTCATTAGATTAGTAAACCCTACACCTGTTGCAGTTGCACCACCTCTCAAGAGAAAATCCACTGTTTGACAATGACCCCTTAAATTTTATCTTATCAAATAATATTCTTGCTATATAGTAGTATTTCCAAAGTAGTAACTGGAACCACACTATTCAGAATTTGCCACAAACAAACCAGTATAGTAATCACTTCAGCTTTTGTGTTCCAAAAGTACATGTGAAAATCAGTCATTAGAAATTTAGAACACAGGCCAGGCAAGGTGGCTCACGCCTGTAATCCTAGCACTCAGGGAGGCCGAGGCGGGCAGATCGTTTGAACTCAGGAGTTCGAGACAAGCCTGAGCAAGAGTAAGACCTCACTTCTACTAAAAAAAAAAAAAAAAAAAAAAAAAGCTGGAAAACTAAAAATCTATATAGAAAAAATTAGCCGGGCATGTGGCGTATGCCTGTAGTCCCAGCTACTCGGGAGGCTGAGGCAGAAGGATTGCTTGAGCCCAGGAGTTTGAGGT
Source organism: Microcebus murinus (assembly GCF_040939455.1). Classification (NCBI taxonomy): domain Eukaryota; kingdom Metazoa; phylum Chordata; class Mammalia; order Primates; family Cheirogaleidae; genus Microcebus; species Microcebus murinus. The sequence goes on along the minus strand of NC_134114.1, from coordinate 37,722,416 downwards.
TGCTGTGAGCTAGGATGATGACATGGCACTCTAGCCCAGGCAACAGAGTGAGACTCTGTCTCAAAAAATAAATAATTAAAAAAAAAAGAAATTTAGAACACATTTTTCTGGAGAAAGAAACTATACACAAATCATCAAAATCTCTAGGAATGGTTTTTGCCTAACTGCTCTGGGATGTAGACTACTTATAGGGATTCCCAGAATCCTATTTAACTCATAATGTTCTAGGAACCTCACTAAGCCACAACACTACCACTATGGCATAACACTACCACCATAGTTATGGTATAACTATACCAGTGGTATAAGACTACCACTATGAGAACAACTGTAATTACCCTGCCCTAGGAGCCTTAGCAGTCAAGTGGAACATTTTCCTAGCCACAAGACAGCGCTAGGACCTGGGACTGGATATTGGGAAGAAAGAGCTGTGTAGGGGGGAAAAATCTTTGTAAGTTGTAGGTACAAATAATTGTCATTATTTGAAGACTCTGTATTTGCAAATGTGCCTACTCACTAAAATTTATTTATAATCACAAAATCAATACTCATGGTGCTTCTATGGTCATTCGTGACATGCAGAATTTGAGTCACTGAACACTCATGATCCCAGCTGAGGTCAAGCAAAGCAATCAGTGCTCTGCCTTCTTGTTTCAGTTCTAATACAATAAACAAGTATACTTTCTGTGGTCTATTTAGTGCCACATTTTTTGCATTTTTGTGCTTCTTGGTGATTTCATTCTTTAAAATGGCCCCCAAGAGTACTGAAGTGCTGCAATGTCCCTAAGCCCAAGAAGGCTGCAATGTGCCGGTTTGTGTGTAAGATAGGCTTTGTTCAGGCATGGGATACAGTGCTGCTGGCCTGAATTCAGTGTTGATAAATCAATAGTATATATTAAATAAGGAATCTTTAAACAGAAATACACATAAAACAAAGTTATGTATTGGCTAACAAAATGATGCCACCAGAGGCTCACAGAAATCTAACCATGTATATCCCCTCCTAGGAGCCATAGTTTAGTATTCGCTAAATAAGCATTCAGGTGACTTTAAAGAACTACCATGAATAAGAAGAATTGACTGCAATTAACAGATATATAAATACTGTCCTGTCTTGTAGTGTTTTAACTGACTCCCCTACCCAGTCCCAGAAAAACCAGTTTTGTCTCCATTTGCAACTCATCTCAACATTTCTTTACCCCATACAAATTTGTGTTTTGACTTGTCCTTTGAATATCAGCCTGGCTCCCTTATAGAAGCAACATAAATTCTTCAATACGTGTTTGTTGTATGTCTGTGTTAGAGTCACTGTATCTTTTTCTGAAAAATTTCTTTTAACAACTGAGACATCCAATAGATTCAGCAACCAAAAGTAGGCAAACTTCTTCACCAAAGAAATGGTGCACCTTATGCTTAAGCTCATATGCTTCTTTTCTTGGCTCCAAGTGGTGAATCCAAAGCAGCAAGAGAACTTTGTTGACTCTGTTTTTCTAATTTTAATTTTGCTCTCTACTAATTTTGGGAATTGGTTTTGGAATCTGATTATTTGATGATCCCCATAAACAGATTAATGGTTTATAGAGGACTATTCTCTGTTGGGTGAGAAAAGACAGAGGTCTATTTTGTTAGTCTTTTCTATTTTCAGTTCAAATCAGTTGAGAATGTGTACTGAGAACAGCTCTTTCATATAGAACCATAAATTCCATAATTTTGTGCTTATTATTAACCCATGGCTAAAGTTTAGAATTGAAGTTATAAGTTCTCTATATGACTGTATGTCTATCAACATATTTGTATTCAGAAAACCTTTTCATTGTGTATGTAGGTAATGTTTTTCTACCTCCAGATGGCATTAATGAATTATAAAGTCTCTTTAAGGAACTCTGTTCTGATAAGCTTATAGAGAAAAGTGATTATATAAACTGCATAATCCTAAAATTCTCAGAAAATCAAAAAAATTGAACTTCTAATACTTTCAAAGTGCTAAATTTAAAAAGCATTCTTAGGGGAACAAACTGAAACATTTTGAGAAGTTTATATAATATAGGTAAACCTTTGACAAACAAGATTAATAATTTTGGTTTAATAAAAACAGCTGTGTTTTCTGATTTATCAGTGTTAAATATAATACAAGGATAGATTTTATTCATTATACTTAAATTCTTATTTCTATGTTTACTGATCAAATAAGCTAGCATTATATCTGTTTAATGTTTACAGTCATGAAAAATGCAAATTTGTGTTTAACCACATTGATGCATTATTCTGACAGTTTTATTTCAACAGTAATTATGTTTTATAGTATGTTACCTTGAAAATTAATTTCCAAGATCGTTAGGTAACTTAAAACTTTAGATCAGGCAGGGCGCGGTGGCTCATGCCTGTAATCCTAGCTCTTGGGAGGCCGAGGCGGGCGGATTGCTCAAGGTCAAGAGTTCAAAACCAGCCTGAGCAAGAGCGAGACCCCGTCTCTACTATAAATAGAAAGAAATTAATTGGCCAACTGATATATATATAAAAAAATTAGCCGGGCATGGTGGCTCATGCCTGTAGTCCCAGCTACTCGGGAGGCTGAGGCAGAAGGATCGCTCGAGCCCAGGAGTTTGAGGTTGCTGTGAGCTAGGCTGACGCCACGGCACTCACTCTAGCCTGGACAACAAAGCGAGACTCTGTCTCAAAAAAAAAAAACTTTAGATCATATTAATGGATATTTATTAGATACCTAGATCTTCTCTACGTAAGACATAACACTAAACTATTAATTATGATGTGATTCAGAACAAGCCACCCCAAAATATGTCTCCTTGGCATTTGAGGAAACAGCAGAAGCAGGAAGGCTACTCTAACCTTCAACCACCCCTGTCCCTTGAAACAGAAAAGAATTCTCTGTCCTTTTCTGTCAAAAAAGTCATAAGACACTCATGTGTCCTATACCTAGAGGAAGGGAATGCCACAGAGGGAAACAGAAGAACCTGAACAGGCCTGGCTAAGTTCCCTCCAGTTTATTACCACACATTAGATCATACCCTCTTTGCCCAATCCTAATTCTACACAACTATGTACTGTTTTCTTTGAATTTAGCATAAAATACACAGGTTTTCCTATTTCTTTGGGTCTTCATATCTCTGAAGGCTCTGTGTCAGATAAAACTTACATTAAATTAATCTGTGTGCTCTTCTAACTGTCTCTTATTATAGGCGTCTCAGTCATGAACCTAGCAATGGGTAAGAAATCTTTTCTCTCCTATAGTTACTAAGCAAAATTTTAAGTTTATATATCCTTCTTATTTTTATATGCTACAGAGAGATTGTATCTTTGAATTTGTTAGTGAACATGTTTGTCATTTGGAGAGGCTGGAGTATAAGGAATGCATATGGCTATAGAAAGTTGTGTTATATGTACTTATGAGCTCTGCTAGTCTACTAAAATGCTGGTGTAACAGTTTTCAATTATTCATTTCCCAGTTTCTCTATGAAATCAAAGTAACTTTGGTTAAAAGTTATAATTAACATACATGAATGAAATTCTACTAGGAGCAATAGTGGCAGAGAGGTATAACTCCGTATGTAAGGTAATTAGGGTAACACGATGTGTTTTTGTTTATTAAGGGAAAAAGAGTTGTGTCCTAAAGTAAAATGACTGAGAAAGAATGGTAAAAGGCAAAACATGAATGGATATAGGAAGTTATATTAATATAGTATTTGCAGAAAGGAAATTTTATTTGCTTTAGGTTATTGTATGTGCAAAAAAATCTGAAAAGCTATGAAATGTGTTAAAATCTTAGCAATGGTTGATCAATTTTGATGGGCTTGCTTCATTAATTTGTTTATTGTCTTTGCCTATAATATGAAGAATGATTCTTTTGTATGTCTAACCTGCCTACAATGCAAACGTTCTGTGGCTAATCAGAATAATCTTAAAAGTATTATAAGTCTTTGATCACTTATATAAGAACTAAGATTCTTTATAGTCATATAACCTTCTATGTTCATTTTTGCAAATTTTATTGTGACTTTGAAATGAGCAGCCAAAGATATTTCTCAGGCAGTTGTGATCCAATACCTACCCTAAGTGCGTACATCTCCTGAGAACTTTTGGTTTTTGCCTTCCCAAAATTGAATCTTAAATGTAAAATAAAACTTTCAGGACATCTTTGCACCTAGAATTATCTTTGAGATTCCCCAGAGGGCTTCTGGAAAATCACAAAGACATATTCTTTTACTTTGTAAAAAAAGAGGTGCTAGACATAATTAGGTTTGTTTGATATGCTATTATTAATGAGCTACTTGAGAAGAGTTGTCAAGTATGGGAAGAATTATCAAGTCAGAGGAGATGCTTAGCCATCCTGAGGTTAAATTTAATGGGTAAAATGTTATAAGTAATTCCAAAATTGTGTGCTATATGATGAGTTCCTAGAGATTTATCAATGCCCTCATTGTCCATGACATGTTCTATTTATCAGAGTCCTTGTACTGCTTTGCCTGATAATAGACTATAACAGTATGCTTTACCAGTCATTTCAGTTTAAAATTGTTTTTAAACAATTCATTCCACATGTATTTGTGCTGTTTTGACTTTTACTTTGAACTAGTTATAATATCTGCCTATAGGGGTAGGCAACCTGTGGCCTTCTAGGTCCTTAAATGCAGCCTTTTGACTGAATCCAAATTTTACAGAACAAATCCTTTTATGAAAAGGGGTGCAGCAGAGAAAGATGAAGCTTTTCTTGCCTCCTTTGGTGCTTAAAAAGGAACAATCTTGAAATCAGAAGGCCACAGGTTCCCCACTCCTTTTTAAAAATACTAACTTGGTCACATCTTTACTTCTATAGCTTAAATCTTGCATCTTCTACGCCAGTAATGTTAATTTGGAATCCATGTCACTTATCTGAGTTTTATTAATACACAGATATTTAGGATATATTCCAGCTTACTGAATCTTTTTACTTGATATTCTTAATATATGTTTGGCTTATTCATTGTATATTATATCTCAGGATTATTATGTCATCTCAAGACTTTTTCCTCTGTAAAGACTGTTCATCCATTTTTGTAAATTAGATGAATGTTCACTGTCAAAATAAGCTTAAATGATTATATTTAGATATTTTGTCCACAACTTTTTTAGATTGACTTTCAGTTATATTCTTGTTATAAACTCACATATTTCACTTTATTAGTAATGTCACCTGTAGCCATTTTAAGTCTCTTATCATCTACAAATAGGTTTTTTTTGTTTGTTTGTTTTACTCTGATGTTTCCCTCCAAGCTCTTGTAATCAGCCACAGGCCAGAGTGCTTCATCTTCAGTAAAGAAGGGCTATCTCAGAGTCCCGTGGAAAAGCACTATGCCAGGTACTTTGAGGTACAGATTTTTGATGCTATCACTTTAAACAATTTTAAGAAAATACCAGTGGACTGAGTCACGATTTCCAGAACTCCAGTAGAGAAACAGATACATTTATGATCCAGTAGGACAAGAAACAATTATATTTAAGAGTGAATGAACTGATGAGGAATGATTATAATTTTATGTTTGGAATATGGTTGATACCATTCTACTGTTCTATTTTTTGGATATATAATGAAGCCTTTTCTCTTTCCTCTTAAGGTATCTATAACTCATTACAATTTAGTAGTGTCTCTTTGCAAACTGAAATATTTGTGAATGATATCTCATTTTCCCTGTGTGACACCTCCAGAATTTGGAAACTCTATTGAATATTCTTATTTTCATCACAGTATAAGCTATTTACTTATGTCCATAATTCTGAGTACTAGGACATAATTGAAAACATTGGTTATACAATCCTAGGCCTTACCTGGAATGACACATTTCAGAGTGATGCTCATTTAATCTGATATGAACACTTTTAAGGAACTTAAGGTTGACTTTATGGAGCCAGTATTTACAAAGTCTTTCTAGAAAAGTGGCCTGGCATCTGGCTTTATAGGGTTCCCAGCCTTATAGGGAGTAAGGACCCTTAGGATATTTTTGGAATCTTAAGGGAGGAACTTGCCCAAATTAATAGGTACTGCAGAAGAAATATTGTGGCAAGTTTTTGGCTTGGCATCCTAGATTCAAAAGACTTTTAAAAGTCCCATCTGAGATTCTATACAGAGATTCTATATAAAAACTTTCAGCAATGCAAACAAGAAAGCTTATATGGCAAATTAACACTATTGCTATATACCTATGTAAGTAATCAGGCCAATTTAAATTTTTGATCATGAATAATTACATTATTTCCTTATCAAAAAGGAGTAGAAAAAAATTATGTTTCAATGGAAAACTGTGCATTGTCTCTAGCACACCCTTCCCCGTCCAGGTTATAAGATTTTTAGCTTAGTTCCTTGTCTTTCAGATGTTTGGCAACTCTTTTTAAATTGTACATAACTGGTATGTGTGTATATATATATCCTGTCCTGTATCCTTACTTAACTGACTCTCCCCAACCCCCCCCCACTTTGTCCCCATTTGCAACTCATCACAACATTCCTTTACTCCACATATATTTGTGCTGTTTTGACTTTTACTTTGAACTAGTTATAACATCTGCCTAAGGGATAGGCAATCTGTGGCCTTCTAGGTCCTTAAATGCAGCCTTTTGACTGAATCCAAATTTTACAGAACAAATCCTTTTATGAAAAGGGGTGCAGCAGAGAAAGATGAAGCTTTTTTTTTTTTACCTCCTTTGGTGCTTAAAAAGGAATAATCTTAAAATCAGAAGGCCACAGGTTCTCCACCCCTTAAAAGCTACCTTTTAACAGATATATGGATGTAAGGTGGAAGTCTAGACCTTACTGATGGTATCTATTTCTTGGATTATTCTAAAATTTTCCTGGATGTAGGGCCAGACCTGTCAGCTTCCTTTTCTGCTTCTACTTACTACTACTTCAGAGTCGGTTCTTCCACTCCAGTAGACCCCCTGTGGACAGAATACAGTTTCACAGCTCCTCACTGCCCTTCTAATTCCTGGAAAAATCCCTCCTTTATTTTGTGAATTTCAAAGAGGTTTTTACAGCTAATAACAATGAGAAAAACACGGCGGGGGAGGAGGAGCGTAAAATGACATACCAGAGATATGTCACAAGTTTCAAATAAGATCAAATGGGGAGCCATTTCTGTTTTTCCGCTAGCATGTAAATGATAGTAGATCCTACTCTTCCACCTCCTTTCTCTAAGATGCAGGTTCCCCATCCTCCACATCCTTCAACCAATCGCATAACACAAGGGGAGACAAAAACCACTTGGGTGAGAAAGGTGGGTCTTTTCAGTACAAAAAGAACTGAAGAAAGGTTCATCTACATTTCAGAGGAAACCCTAGATATTCTTTTTTCCCCCTTTATAAAGAAAGGTTATCTTTAAAGAGTTCCTCTGGAATAGATGCTGAGCTTAAAGGGAGAAGTTTAAGATGAGGCCCAGAAAGGAGTTAAGGCCAAAAGACACAGGGGTGTTTATATTTTCTTTGTTTTGTGTGTGATAAAACACACAAAAGGGCGGGAGGAGTTGGGGGATTGGAAGCCAGAGAATAGGGAATCATAGGGATCATCCAAGTCTTTTTTTCCTTAGCACTCCCTAATTTCAGAGAACCAGCCTTCCATGGGAAGTGAGGTATGGTGAGAAGAGAGAGCTATGCAAAAAAGATAGAAGCTGAAGGGTTAGTTGTAAAAAGTATCAACAGCAGGAGGAAGAGAAATTCCTTTAGTATCAGAGATGAGGGTATATTCTTATATAAAAAGATAAGCCTGTACAGATGAAATAGGTGATTCCTATTTTGGGATTTTTCATTAATATGAGTTTCTGCTTATCCTTGATTCATAGTGGTAAGAGTTTCTGAAGGATAGAGCTGTATTTCTTATGAAGTATAAAATTTAACATTTTTCAAGTTGGATAAGAGTACATCCTATTTCTCATATTCACTATAGAATATAAATAAAATATGCATATAATATATATCCTATTATTGCTAAATACTCTAGCTCAGTACTGTCCAAAAGAAATATGTGAACTACATATATTTTAGAAGTTTCTAGTAGCCACATTATAGAAATAAATAAAAAGAAACAAGTAAAATTAGTTTTAATTATGCATTTTACTTAGCACAATATAACTAGATTATCATTTCAACATGTAATAAAAATTATTAAAGACATTTACAACACATCTCAATACTAACTAGATACATTTTTAAGAGCTAAAGTCACATAGCTAGTGGCTATAATATTGGACAGTATAGAACTAGATGATTAATTTTTAAGATCTACCAGCATAATAGTATCACATGCACACAAAAAAACCAACATTAGACTTGGAATCTAGAAACTTGAGTCTTTACCAGGAGCTGTGATTGCTCTAGAGTTTGTTTTGTAAGCTCTCAGTACCTTTGTCAAAGGGAGAGTTCAGAACAAATAACATACAATTTGGAAACAACTCTAACGTTATAAAATTATCATCTTAAGTATATCGCAATACTCTTCAGGTTGCTAACCTCCTTAAACTCCGGATAAACTCTAAATTAATTTGACATAAAAAACACTTATTAGTTGTAATTTACATACTAAAACATAAGAAATTGCTAATTCTTCAGATATCTAATTATAAGGAATTGACAGTTTTTCTAAAAAGACAGAATAAGTAGCTAAATTATAGTGATTTAAAGTTTAAAACAATCTAGAGAATTTAGAACATTATTAAATTTATTCAAATTTGCCAGTATTTATTAAGTGCATTAAAAGATGAATGAGACTTGGTGTTCTCCATAGTAAATTCTTATAATCCAGTATGCAGGATAAAATATAATTTGAGAATGAAGACTATGCATTATGTAACTATCCCCTAGTCACACAGCACTAGCATACAACAGGGTGCTCAACATATATCTGACTGAATGCAGTACAAAAAAGGTAAAATATAAAACCACACTATAAGAGCTGTAAAAAAGGAACAAATTATTGTGGAAGTTAAAAAGGAGAGCTCATCCAGTGTCGGGGAGGGGGCAGGAGATGAAGGGTAATAAGAAAAGGGATAGGAGATGGCATATAAAACAGATTTTGAAGACTAGGTTGGAGCTTCATAGGCAGGAATAAGGATGAGAAAGGTAACAGTATGAGTGAGCTCATAGATGGAAGAAAGTATACCACAGGTTTGGGCTACAAGGGTATAAAGGAGAGTTGGGGCATATGATAAAGCTAGATTAATGCTCTGATAAGTCAGTGCTTATATTGTGAAGAACTTTTATCAGTTGAGGAGTTTGTCTATTAAGCATAGACCCTTGAAGATGTTTGAATAAATGGTATTTTTAATTTATAAAGATATCAGAGTATTGTGGTAATATATATAATGGTTTAGGGCTGAGGTCAGCTAACATATTCTGTGAAGAGCCAAGCAGTAAAAAATTTTAGGCTTTGGGGGACATATGGTCTCTATTATAACTACTTTTCTACTATTGTAGCTAAAAAGCAGTCATGGACAATACACAAATGAATAAACATGACTGTGTTCAAATAAAATCTGCTTCCTCACTTAGGTGACCTTGTTACTTACTATCCAATAAAATGGGGATAACTGTTCCTGCTTCATAGAGTTGCAGTGAGGATTAAATGAGAATGAATGAAAAGCTATTAGTACAATAACCCTAGCTCATGATTTAGTGTTTATGAATTTAGCTTTTGTGATACTTATTACCTGAGTCACAAAATATAATTAGAAGACATTAAATATGCTTAACAGAAAGCAATGGAATCTGAAAATATTATTCCTCATTGTATTGATTCTCTAAAATGCAATCTTTGATGTCAAGGGAAAAATGATGGTTATAACTTCTCCTTTCTTTTAAATATTTAAAAGTAAGGGAAATGAGAAAACTTGTATACTCAGGGACTATTCTGAAAATTAACAACTTGCCTTTCATTTCCTTCTTAGTTATCTTTCTCTGTGTGTGGCAGTTTTACTCTAATCTCCTATTTCTAGATACTATTGGAAGGTAAGCATTTAATGCTCATAAATGCATAAACTATGCCAGATTTTTACTATCAACACAGAAACAACTCTTATCAACAAAAACGTTCTTGCCCTCTATAACAGCAGTCCCCAACCTTTTTGACACCAAGGACGGGTTTCGGGGAAGACGCTTTTTCCACGGACGTGAGGTATAGGGCGGCAGTTGCTGCCCAGGCTCCACCTCAGAGGGTCAGGCGTTGAATTCTCATTGGGAGTGCACAACCTAATTCCTTTGCATGCACAGTTTGCAGTTGAGGGTCTGATGCTGATCTGATGGGTGTGAGGGCTCTGGCGGTTATGCAAGCTATGGGGAGCTGCTGTGTGTGCAGGTGGGGCTTTGTTTGCCTACTGCTGTGCAGCCCTTTCCAGGTGGGCCGTGGACCCGTGGACTGGTGCTGGAGGTAGGGGACCACAGCTCTAGAGCATATAATGAGTAGAGCAGTGGGCTAGCAAAGAAAGATATCTATAAGCTCGTCCAGGGGCTTTAACATCCTTACATCTACAGTGTTTGAACATTATTCAATCCAACTTCTCAAAAGATGAAGAAACATGTTTATCAAAGGCTAAGTGTAGTGAAGCACAGCTTGTTTAAGCTCTTCTATGAGGTCGACAACTGTAGAACTAGAATCCTAATTACCAGCCTCTTAATCCAGTAGTCTTAGTAGTGCTTCTGAACCATTTTTTTTTTTAATGCATTAACTTACCAGAAAATTGGTTTATCCAACCTTCAACACCACCAGCTCACAACAAAATGATGTTAGCTGTGAAGGGAAGGGGAATCCATTTGTATGTTCCTCATCACTATTTATCTAATCCAAGAGGGACAAATCAGAATGGAGGGGATGCTGCAGAATTTGGAAAAGATCCCCTACCCCACTGCTCTGTAAACACTTCAATGGAAGTATTTATTTAGATAGCACTTTCACTATAGCTGAAGAAACAGGACTTACCTATTTAATGATACATAATGCTAAATGTTAAATAAATGAGGCAGATCATGAGAAATTTCCTAGGAGATGAGAGTGGCTTCATATTATTGAGTAGGGAAATATATTCTAGAAAGTCATTACTTTCACCAGATATTGATGGTCCATTATATGTCAGATTTTGTGCTAGGTGCTGGGGAAAAAGCTATGACCAAGATAGACATGTCTTGTAAGTTCAAATTCCTGATTCACTGTTAACCTACAGTTTTACAAGTCACTATTCTCTAAGCTTTTTCCAGTTATACTTTCTGTTGACACTGATAGTGTTCCTCAGTTTTCTTTCCTGGGGAGGTAGAAATAAGATTGGAAAGGCATCTGATTTCAATAGCAGCAGTGGCTACTTCACACCTGCAATTCACATGGCAACTGTAGTCATGAAGTCCTTGTGACCGCTTAGAGGCTAATCAGGGATTAAACAGTTTAATTAGATTTCCTGTTATTAAACTCATGTTACAGACCTCAAATGAATAATTTTCAAGGTGTTAGACATGAAATATGGTAGGCTGAAAAGATGAAAAACATTAATAGAACTGTTCTTGATAACTGTTACAGTTTAATTAGAAAGAGAGCAATGTTAAGTCAAAATAATATTTTAAAAGGGTACTTTGAAGACAATTATGTAATTAAGAAATTAGAAACTGGCCAAGAAAGTGTTAATAAGGAATTATACTTAAAAACTTTTTCTAAGAAAGGTTTCCTTAGAAGTCTATTACTAATAATATATTTTTATATATTATTATATATTTACTATATGTTAGACCCTATTCTAAGCACTTTGCTTTTATTAACTCATTTAATCTTCATAGCAATGCTCACTGCACATATAAGGTAATAGAAGTACAAAGTCATATAGATAGTAAGTGACCCAACAAGAATTCAAACTGAGGTAGTTTGGCTTCAGACTTTTAATCATAAACTATATAATACTAGGCTAGGAAGAAAAGCAAATATGTCAGATAATAATAATAACTTTTATAGTGCTTTCACATTTATATGTCAAATATGTTATATAACACTAACAATCTTTTACATTTATATACTGCCTTATAGTTAACAATGCACTAAAACAGACATCATCTCATTTGAATTGAAGCTAAATTAGATCCAAATTAAATTTGACCAAGTAGAATGAGAGAATGTACAAATGTACAGTAGTGCATTTAAATCTAAGGGAGACAAACAGCACAAATGTCAGCTAGCAAGAGGTGAGGGTCAGAACTAATAGTTACCAATTATCTATTATGTATCAGGTATCACCCACTTCATGAGATAAGTATCCTTATTTGAACTATGGAGGAAACATGAAGTCCATTATGAAATTAATCCAAAATCATATAGCTTCAAAATGGCATAATAAAGATTAGAATCTTGACTGGTCTGACTACAAAGCTTCCTTTCACTACACTGTGTTGGATTACCAGCAAAAGCTGAGGGAAAAAAAACACATTTTGCATTTTTGTTGATAGCAAGATCAACATAAACCAGTGGTGTTAGCTGTTTGCCCCAAAAGCTAATATACTCTTAGAGTGCATTAATATAATTGTACAGTTGAGATTGTGCTTGGTATTAGGCCCCACCATATTTAGAATAGTGGCATATATACACATTTGGCTTAAAGGAACTTTTAGAAGGAATATAATAATGATAGCTATTTTCAAGTAACTGAAGACTTAATAGATGGAATAATAGGCATTAGATTTTGGCTCAATGAAAGAAAGAACTTAATAAGAAACAGAAGTGTCTAAATTGGAATAGGCTGCCTTATATTTAATGTTCAACTGAAGTTTAACCAAATATTAGCGATTTTGCAGAGAAATTCATAAACAAGGTCAGCAGTTTTATGCCCTACCCCTACTTCAAATTAGAGCATAGTTTGTCTTTTTACATGTTATATGGGCATTCCCTTTTCCAATTTTTTTTTGGATGGAGTGTTCTGATATAGTAAAAAGTCTAAAAACTATTTGATTACATACATTAAAGGCTTATTTCAACTCAAATTCTATACTCTGAATGGTTTTAAGGTTAAGAACATAAAATCCTATCTTGACTTTATTTGTAAAAATAAAAACAGACCAACATACCATTTTTTTCTGCAAAGGCAGCTGCATCTTCTTTAGTACTGAAGGTTAGAACCATGTTGGACAAGGGATCAGCCCTGTAAGAAACAATTTTTTCCCATGATTTAAATTAAGTGTTGGCTAGAAAAAGACAAAAATCAATAAATTAAAATAAAATTTTTAGGAAACAAGTTTACGATTAGTGGAATGTTTTATTTGTAATAATCTCTTTAAGACTGTTAACATTGAATTGAAATAAATTTGAATATTTTTCTGTTAAATTTGGGAGATTTTTAAATATATCAAATAATAAAATTTATAACTGCAAAGACATTCAGCTAATCTTTAATAATACCATTTATTCAATTCTAAAAAAAATGAGTTGAATTAATAAAAACCTAAGAGGATTCTCAAACTGACCTTAAAATTCAACATCAAGATTATTGATGAGTACAATTGTCAGTACTATCATTATCCCCCCCAAAAAGATGGCAACAACACCCACTCTTCCTAATGAACCTTTCATCGTTAACAATTTTCTTTTAAAGTATTGAGTTCTTCATTCTAGGATACTGTTAATATTTACAAATCTACATAGGGTCTTTACAAAATAACCATTTCAGGAATGTCACTTTTATTTTTATGTTTATAACAAGGTAGAACACTGTTGCAAATGTTTATTGTACATTTCTCAGGTAAATATAACACTCTGAATCATCACTTAGAAATGCATTATAGAACTAGAAAATATAGAAAGGAAAATTCTGGAAGTAATGTGGATAGTAGAAAGATATGAGATATACACAGAAGAGAATATGTGGTAAGTAGATCTCATTGTTGTGAAAAGCCACAAATTGCTGCTGCTGAAGTTCTGGTCATAAACGATGGTTGCTATTCTAGGATTCCTATGAGATCCCTATAATCTTATATATCATACCCGCTTCCCTGCAAGCAAGAGAGCTTCATGTGGCTGGCTATATTAGTACTAATAACAAATGATTATTTTACATTGGTTCCTCCTTTTCAAAACACACATGATTTCTCAATTGATAGTTAAATAAACTATACTGAGAACAGAAGTGTCAACATAAATATGATCTAGTAATTTGAGTGTTGACAGGCACATTGGCTTAGTTAAAAATACAGAAAAAATTTAGGAGCCAGGAGACCAGAGCTCTATTTCCTGCAAAAGTGGTAAAGTCTTTATTATTATCCTCACTTTCTTTATGAAGAAATATATGTAAGTTAAATAGCAACAACTGGCATCAATAAGCCACCATTCTTCCAGTCACTTGGTTTCTACCCTTTTCATTCTTCATCTCCTATATTTTGTGGTTCTTTTCTAGGTATGTTGCCAGCACCACTTTATACCCTTTTTAATTCTCTGAACTACCATAACATCTTCCTAACTAATCTTTCTGCCTCCTTTCTTGACCAATCCACCTTTTGCCACGTTGCCAGATTAATCTTCCTAACGTTCAACTCCCAAACACACTGCCCAGCTCAAAAACTTCAAATAGTTTGCACTGTCTACCACATTAACTTCAATCTCCTGACCTGGCATTTAAGCACTTCTATAATATAATATAAACCAAACTACTTTCTAACCTTCTTCTTAATTACTCCCCTGAGAAATAACCAGCTAGTGAAATCAGATTGCCAACTGTTCCTATAAATGCAATTTGTTCCTTCCACTTGGAATACTCTCTCAAATCTCTCTGTGTATAGAAGTCCATCCCAACCATCCTTCATGGTTCGTTCACCTTGAGTACCAACCTTTTCAGTAAGTCTTTCATACCTTATCCTCCTCCAACAGTATATAATTTTCTTTCAATCTCCACAAATATAATTTGTGCTTTTAATTTTACACTTTATTTGCTCAATTGCTGAAGTTCCAATTTAGATAATGGCAGAATAGTACATCAGATTTACCTAGTAATTATAAACTCTAGACAAAACAGAAGAAATTTTTTTGAAGAGACCAGAGAGTGACCAAAAGCAGGAAGAATTCTCTCGAGTTTCTTATCTTTAAAAAAGAGGAACCACACTGGATTCTACCCAAATTATAGTGTTTCCTTTAAAGGTATTCTCCAGTCCAGGCAGCTAGGATCTTAGAGAACTCAAAGAGAAAGCCATAGTCTTATTAGCACAAGGAGTCTGAGATGGAGTTTATGATTGCCAAGCAACTGGAAAATTTAGGTGGAAAATACTGAAAAGGAAGAATCCACAGAGGAGGAAGCTTTTGAAATGCACATGATGAGCAAGCTCTAAACCAATAGCTGGGAAGGGTGAAAGAACTGAGCAGAGACTTCAGCAGTTGTCTGCTACAGAGGAGACTAAGTCTCAAGTAAGAACGAGAACTTGGTAAACAAAAGGCCATGTCTTTTTATTTTAACACTATGTTCTAGGACAAAGACTAACGGTAAAATTGAAAACCATGCTAACAATGCATAAAATTAATCCTCCACAGGTTCAAGGTGATCTATCAGTAATTTAACTGTCTGCTAGAACAAAATTCATCACATTGCTATTGTCAGTAACTAGAGAAGCATAAGGGATCAGAGAATTAATAGATTACTGATTTCTTAAAATGTTTTATTAACTGACTAAAATTCAGGGGCTAATTAGCATATTAGAAAGTAACACATTCACTACAAGATATGTACAAGATTCTTATACATAATAGCCCCAACTGAAAACCACACAAATGCCCATCAATAAATAATGTGGAATGGATGAATCTTTCAAAGTTAAGCAAAAAAGCCAGTCACAGGACAGCACATAAAGAATGATCTCTTTAATTAAGTAAAAAAAAATAGGCAAAACTAATCTATGGTGTTAGAAGTCAGAATAGTGTTTAACTTTGGAAAGGAACAAAGGATGAGATGGGTAAGGTACTGCAAATGCTGTGTTTCTCAATCTGGGTGCTAGTCATGTGGGTATGTTCAAGTTGTAAAAAATTTACAAAACTATACTTTTCTGAATGTATATAAAATTTCAATAAAAGTAATGAGTTCTAAGGTTGATTTTTCTTCCAATGACACCATTTTAATGTACTTTACTAGACATTAATAAACTGTTTCATTAATAAACACCACTAAACCAATAAAATGAATACAGAAAATTATTTCATCAATTATATCTAACATTGGTTAGCATATTGCCTTTTGTTCTATATACTATGAAACAGAAAGCCTACTTATCAACTGACTCATTACCTAATAGAACTATGACTGCATGAAAGATATTTATGAAACATTCTGGCACTGAGAATTTTTACTATTAATAGATGCCTTCTGAAAGAAAGAAAATGGAAAGTGAATGAGTTTCTACTTAGGAGGCTTAGCTTATTTTGTTCAGTTTCAGTAGCACTAGCTGTTATAGTAATAAATGGCCCTAAATGTTACTTTGACTAGCTCCATTTAGAAATGTCAGAAGGTCATCTTTTTGTAAATAGACTTGAATAAGAGACAGAGATATATAATAAAAACTATAGAAAAGTATGTCTAAAAAACATTTATTAAAATATTGATTTGTTTTAAAATATTTCTGAGGTAAGAAATGTCAAAGATCTGAGCAATGACCAAAAAAAACTATGTTCTGCTTTAGGATAATGTGTGCCTACATGCACCACCCACCATAGGCCAATTCCATTGGTTGATTAAATGCAAAAATGTTAAAGACATATTAACAAATATTTAAGCGATATACTTAAAAATAGTAAATCCATGTCCAATTAAAAAATATCTAATTGGATTAGAAATATATAATTAAAATTCACTACAACTCAAATAAAGGAGAAAATACCCTTCAATAGATGTTGAAAAAAGTATTTAATAAAATTCAATAGCCATTCCTGACTTAAAAAAAAATATATTGCTAAGTCAAGATTAGGAAAGAACTTTGTTCATTTTATTACATCAGAAACATTTCTGCTATAGAAGGAAAGAAGCAATAAGGATGGTGGATATCACCACTGATATTCAACATTATTTGCAAATTCTAGCCAATGCAACAAAGCAAGAAGAAATTATAAGCATAAGAGAAAACAAACTGCCATTATTTTTAGATTATACAACTAATCAACATGAATCCTTTGAAAAGCTATGCGAACTAGAGACAGTGCATAAGGTGGCTATATGCAAAATCAACTTTTAAAAAACCTCATCCAAAATAGCAATAAAAAGTAAAATATCTAGGAGTAATTTTGATGAGAAATGTAAAAAAATTGTATTAAGAAAATAAAATCTTACCAAAAGATATATAAAGTTACCTATAAACAAAAATGCACTGAAAAAAGGATGGATGGGTATATAGCAAATTGTTATCAGGGTTTACTTCTATGGAGGGAGTAGGTACATGGGCAGTAAAAGGGGAGGGAGAGTTGTAACTTGTAACTTTCATGGCTCATTCTACATTGTTTACATCTACAGTACAAACATACTCATTTACTTGTTCAATAAAGTCAGTAATGAGAAGAACGTTAGACAGAATCTGAGTTTTAAAATTTTTAAAAAACTGAACCACCACCTGATTAAAGCAAATAAATTGCCTTTGCATTGGGGAGAGCACTAAAAGGGGGAAAGATGGTACAGACAATACTTCCATTTGTTATTTACTTATAAGCAAAAGGACTATCTGTAAGCCTTAGTATGATGTCCACTTTGATGACTAAGGCTTGAGGATCAAGTATACTAAGGGTTAGGTGATGAGGGAATCTGTAACATCTAAATTAGTATGCATCTCTGCTTAAATTAGTTGACTTTCTATGTCCATGATGACATGGAACAAATCCTTATTTCCAGAAGCTGAATGACAGATTCATAACTCTCTAATGAAAAATTAAACATGGAAGTCATACTTTTAGAATATGATGAAATTAACACAAAAAAGTATTGAGTCCAATGGCCAATGTACATTAATATAACTAAGAAAAAAAGTCTTGTTTTTAGGTTTTATCAAAACTTAAGTCCTGCTTATAGAAATAATGATAAGAATTTACTAACCTAACAGACTGTCAAGAAATATAGAAAATTTATAACCAATAGTCATCTTTGGCAAGTAGCTATAATATTAAAACAAGGATGAGTCATCCTCTCCTTCCCCCAACTGTATCACAGAGATTTAAACAGTAAAAACCTTTGGTCAAACCCAAGGGATGACTTTGCATCTTAACATATTTTTCATATTTATACAAAGATAAACCTTCTACCTTTGAGTTCTAACATTTAAAGATTCAGGTAATTGAAAGAGCATAAGAAAAGCTCTACTTTGGATGAGAAAAGAAATGTAAATATAATATTTAAAAATACAAATTAAATGTGCTTGATCTTTGTTTTTAGATTTTTTATCTTAAAATCCTACATTAGAACAAAAGTGGCCTTTCAAAATAAAAAAAATACTGTAGACAAACAGATAACAATGAAATTTATTCAGTACATTTTAAAAATAAAACCACATTCATAGTCATGAAGCAATGACAACCCCCCTCTTAACTCCCACTGAAAAACTTATGGGAAACATTTAAGATTTCAAATTTCTGTCACAAAAATATCAGAGTAACTTTGTAAAATTATCTTCTCCATAAGCATAGACTCTATTGCTCAATGAAATAAGTATCCCTTTAGTGTATTTAATAGCAACTCTGTGAAAAAACCTCCAAAGGTATACAAAGATTATCTCTGTTATATTTGTCATATTTCTTATGTTATACACTTCTAACCTTCTGTAATACACTTAGATTATGAGGGTTAGGTGTCTTAAATCCTCCAAGCCATTCTATCTATGTGGTAATTCTAGCGAAAGGTAATCTACCAGAAGAAATGAATACAGTCAAACCCCATATCCCCTATTTTGGGAAACTTTGTAGTTTTGGAAAAAATGTATTTTAGGTATAGGACAGACAGTCATTTCTCGTTTAGCGTGTCTCAAAATCATGACCAACAGTAAAATTCACCTTAAAATATTAACCTCCTCTTTTTCCCATTAGATATAGTTCTCCCAACTAAAAAAATAATACAAATCCACATAGATATATCCAGCCAGATTTTAAATATTTTTCCTACACTATCCATATTAATATTAGATACATAATCATAAAATGAAATATAAGCAGACTGAGCACCCTCTGGCCAAGGTGCTATGGCCAAGCCATTAATTTATCTTTGACACAGGTTTATTTCTTAAATGATAAACTTTTCTTAGATGATCATGAGAAATCTTCAGTTTATAATTCCAACAAGTTTATAAAAGGTCTCAAATATTTCACAAAAAGAACTCAGAATTCAACATGTCCAATCAATAATTAATATTACATATTTTTTATGTCATTAAAATGTAAAGGAGAAAAATAAAATATAACCCTGATTCCACTATCAGTAAACATGGCAAATGGAGTCCCTGTTCTAATCAGATGAAATAAAATTTTTAAAGTCATAATATTTTTCTTATTTTTTCATGCTAGTGGATGTTTCTTAATATCAGAAAAAGGGAAATATATATATATTTTTTTTCTTTTTTTTTCTTTTTTTTATTTCAGCATATTATGGGGGTACATATATATATATATTTTTAATAAAGATCCAAAACCATGCCTCAGACAAACCAATTGCAGAGTCTACCATTTCAAAAGAACTTTTTACTTCATAAAAACTAGATTTTGAAAAGATCTTTACCTACCAAATATGTATCATATCTCATTTTCAATCAATATGTAATAAAAGCATTTTCATATTCATGCACAATAGGTTATAGTGTGCTTTTAAAGCAGCAGAGTATTAAATAATCACTAAATATTTTGAAAATTGTTTATGCTATTTCTAGACTAAGCAGTGCTATAATGATGACTGAGTGAACCTGTCAAGCATGGAAAGTAAAACTTATTAATCTAAACAATGGGGTTTAGGACACACTACCCCAAAATATGGCACCTGGGCATTTGAGAAAACAGCAGAAGCAGGAATGTCTCTTTGTCCTTCTCTTGCCCTTCTCCCCTGAAGCAGGACATAACAGAATTCTCTTTCTTATGAGGTAGGTTCTAAGAACCTTCATTCCAGAGGTGCCCACTCTATTCCCAGAGGAAAGCAATGTCCTTATGTCTGAAGACACTGGGACACAAACAAGAATCTGAAAAAACAGGCCTAGCTAATCCTCCCACCCCCAGTTTATTACCATTTGATCATACTCCCTTTGTCCAATCATCCTTCTGCATAACTGTCCACTCTTCATCAAACCTAAGCATAAAAATACACAGGTTTCCCTATTTGTTTGGGTCTTCATTCTGACACGTAAAACTTGTAAGTGAATTTGTATATTATTCTCTTGTTAATCTATCTTTTGTTATAGGTGCCTTAGCCACAAGTCTTGTGATGGATTGAGGAAAAGATACTACTTTTTCTCCTCTATACCACTCAAACTTATATTCTTATATAAAGTGTTTTACCCAGATGTTTCTACAATATACAAGGCAAAAATACTCAAAAAATGATTTATTACTAAATGTTCCTGGGAATGTATTGTTACAGTGAGTCTGGGGTACAGATAAACATGTTAAAATTTCATGTGACTCTAAAGAATAATATTTCAATCACAGAATATGGATAAAGTTTTTCCTTATAAATTCCTTTAGTCTCTAGAAGCATGTGATTTATAAAATATTCCATACATTACATGAAACAAAATCTAAAGGACATCAAAATACCTAAAAAACTGTACCTATATATCATATAGGTATATATATATACCTATATATGCCTATATACCTATATATACCTATATACCTACATTATATATCCTAATAAAATATTATTTAAATTGTAACAGATGTTTTTTAAATTGCCTAATAAAATATTATTTAAATTATAACATAGTAGATGTTTTTAACAAAAACTCTCTCAGGTAATTGACAGGAATCTAAAATATTATACTTTTCTACAGACAGATGATTTAAACTGATAACTACTTTAGAGACTGGAAATATATAATGTCCTAGAGTCTCAATAAGAATGACAATTTTCTACTTTATCTGGCTAATGTTTTCTCTAGTGGCAGCTGCTTTTATTTAACTAGAGGCAGCCCTGCTACTTAACATTAGGGACTTATTTCATCATGGAGATTTAGGTCACTGACTTTACTGGTGCCATAAGAATTTAATCCAATGCACTGTAAAAAGTAACTTATTAATCATAAGATCTCAGAAACTTATAAGTTTCCCTCAATTCAGCTAATTTCTAAACTCATCTAGTTACCACCCTCCCTCACAATCAAAATATATATTATAAAGTTTTATTTCAATTTAAAAACAAAGGGTAATTAAATTCTTAACACTATTTACATAGTATCTTAGACTAACAGAGTAGTAGTCCCCCTTATCTGCAGGGGTAAGTTCCAAGACCTACAGTGGATGCCTAAAACCACGAATAGTACCGAACTCTATATATACTATTTTTTCCTAGACATATATGCTTATGATAAAGTTTAATTTATAAATTAGGCCCAGTAAGAGATTAACAATAACTAATAACAGAATTGTAACAACATATTGTAATAAAAGTTATGTGAGTGTGGTCTGTCTCTCTCAAAATATCTTGCACTGTACCTGGGATAATTGAAACTGCAGAAAGTGAAACCATGGATAAAGAGGGAGCCACTGTGTACATAGCTTGGGTATGCTATGTATGTTAATAGTGCTAACAATGCCGGTCATTTTTATCCAATAAATAGTACTTTGAAAAAAACTGTTCCTATGGTTTATTGTTGGGAGTCACACTTATATATACATAAAGATATATATAAATGTAATATGTAGAATCTATGTCTTTGAGCACAGTGATATCTAACATTTTCAAAAAGTACCATCATAACCATATTGTACAGGAGAGAGTTTGAAAATCAATATATTTAAAAGAAAAATCTATACAAAGAGTTGAAAACAATACTTATGTTAAACCAAAGTACTCACGTTGATGCCCAACCCATCAGAGGATTTTCCCATCGCTCCCTGGTATCAAATTCCATCTTCCATTTCTTTGTGTTGTTTACTCCAGACTGCATGTTATTACGAGCAGGAACAAAGATCCTGACTTTTCTAGTTTTGATATGTTCTTCTGGAACACCAGTTAAAGTAGTGATATCCTACAGAAAAAGAAATAAACATGTTTCAAACAGCCCTACATACTCACTGATGTGCTTCTGTTGTTCCCTATATTCATGCAACTCTGTTCAGATTTGTTTATAAATTGAAATAAGTTTTCTGGCTTATTTCACTACTACTCTGATATTTTACCACATAAACTACTATTAGATACCTATAAATGTTATATTTGGGAATTGGTGTTAGGGAACAGTGGAACAGAAGTCATAAAAAAAAATTTTAGGCCCCTTTGTCTAACAAAGTATTGGTAATTTCTGAAGAGTTTTTTGCTGGTAGCACAGCATGTAGTTAATACATTCTTATTTTGTGAGCAGATGTAACTAGTCAGAGGAGAAAAAAATGTAAGGGAAATAAGATAGGGGATACAAAAAGAAACTAAATTTTGAATAGAAAAAAATCTATTACCAGTGTTTTCTGTGTCAAACTGCTTACCACAAGGCATTCCCTTCAGAAGGAGGCCTGAAACTTTTTATAAACTAAAATCAATTAATAACTTTAACTGGCATTTTGATTTATCTCCCTTTGGTGAAACCTACTGAAGAGAGAATGATGTAATCAAATCTATTCTGCAAAGGTAAGCCATAAAAGTTACATAATTTTTGCAGAAATGTCAGATGAAAACAATGGTAACTTCCTTAACTCTCTTTTACTATGCTTTTATCCAGTAACAGATGCTCAGTTGGCAAATGCATAGAATTCTTATGTTAACATGAAAATGATTGCAGCAAACTTGTGAAAACTAGAAAATTTAACCCATTTTTTGAATTTTCACTTCATTGTAATATATCCCCTAGTGAAGGCTAATGTTTATTTGTGGTCTAGCAATGCTACAAACCAAAAAATTAGTATAGCTACTTAGTGCTGCAATATGTACTGGGAAAAACACTAAGCGTATTTTTGATTCAACTAGTCTCTCTACCCATAAGATAAAAAACAAACAAACAATTCTTTAAAGTTATTTTAGTTGGCAACCAATCCTCTTTTTAACACAATGCCTTTCCACCTGTACCAATAATTAGGTGTGACTACTCTGTTACAGTCTGTTTAGAGAAACTATCAAAATCATCCATATAAACATTTACACAAATATGCATTTCTAATATGTGCCTACATTTATTTTTTTTGAAAGTTTCTTTACATCTATGTTAAAGTAAAAACAAAGAGTGCAGTTGGCACATAATTTTAAAGGTATGAATTTAAGTTTTAATGACTTTCTAAAGCATACGCCTCTACTTAAGAACTTGAAGTGACTCGGCTCAGAATGATTTTTAGGATGGAAACTTCCTTAAAATAAGTAGCTACAAAATGTTGCTAAGCTCGTTATATTTTGAACTAGTACCTACCAATGTTCCATGTCTTTTCAAATTATGGCAATTATTTTTTGCTATCTTCCCTCAAAGTTCTGAATTTGGAAGCCTAAGTTGTCCTGACATAGACTCACTGTTTTTGCTTGCAGAAGACACGTAAGGTACTGTGCCCAGCTGAGCTGATGCCTAAGACAGAATAGAGAGGCTTGGCACCTCTCACATACTTGACACCTAAAGGGCACAGAAGTTCTAAAATTCCTAGTCCCTGTAGGCATACTCTCCAGTCTAGACAAACTGATTTCTCACACTTTTAAAATGCATCACGACACTCTATTGTTATCATTTCATCCACACAGCTTCAGCTAGTGACAGAAGAACCTGTTCTTTAAGCCACATTTCAATGGGCTAAAGCTCTCACTTTAAGATTCCATTAAAACAAGTAACACTTGAAAAGAACTATGAGGCACTATGTTGAACTCTACTTATATCTTCAATGCTTTGCTTTCCCTCTAAGTTCTCACTGAGCTACCTAACTCAACTTTCACACACACAAAAAAAGTTTGCAAACCATTTAAACTATATTGAACTAATGATATTCTCTATAGATTTCTACTTCTGTATTGCAATATGCATCACCTATGACTTTTTAAACCTACTTATAAAAGATAGAAATGCATTAGGTATCATGCATAAGGTAATCAATATTACCTTTTACAGATTTCTCATTTTATTGGTAAAATAGATAAATAATTTACAAGGATTCATAAATTTTCTATGATTACAAAAAAAGCAAAATCATGTAAGTTATGAAAAGCCTTAGAGTTGGCACCTGAAGAACCTCAACACTCACCAGTTACTATTTATAAATTCTAATAAAACAAGTTACCCTATAAGTAAATACAGATTTGCTGAATTTTAAAATGTTAAATTTTTAAACAGTTGGGTAAAGCATGAAATCTATATTCCTATTAGGAATAATGTCACTATCCCAATAGTTTCAGAAACACAACTTCATGTACAAATGCTATTTTAAGAAATGGTAATTTAAAAATCAATCATAATTCACAGATTAAAGCCATTCAAATCAAAATTTGTACTGAAAAGATGCATGTCATAATTTAAAAGTTCACTCTTAACACCATTTCTTTCACAATTTTATATTTTGGAGGAGATAACAGACCTTCCATTTCACAAGTCTAGTTAAAGGAAGAATTTTAAAAATCATTATGAAGGTATATGCCTATATATGAATATGCACTTTATTATTTCAAATATCAATTTCCATTATAAAATATTAGTTTTCTATATAAAAACTGTATGATTCGGTTATCAACTGTCCCCATTTATCTTCTGTGAATTCAACTTTTTTTTTTAAACAAAGGAAGCAAGGAACAAGCAATGGGAAGTTAGTGTCAAAATGCAGAAAAACCTCCCAGCAAGCTTCTTGCAACCACCCAGGATTTAGAGTCTTGCTGGCCGCTCTCTTTTCAATACCAGAATTTCACACATTTCAATGACTATTATGACTTCAAAGAATCAAATTTTCATCATTGTCCGTCATCTGCCGGTTGATTTGTATAAAGGAGTTCTTCTGCATGCACTCCAAACAAAAGACTCCTTACTTTTGTGGCTATATATCAAGTTTAAAAGTTTTGTTTGTGACAGTTGTGTCTTTGGTAAATTAGGGTAACAGTGAAGGAGTGCAGCTGCTCTGCAGGAACCTCCTTTTTGGCACCATTTCACTTAAATAAAAACTGAATAATTAGCTTCTGCCTTTATTAAACCACAAAATGCCACTGGCCTTAGTAATTACTTCCGGTTGCCCCACCCACTTAACCTTAACAGTTTATACTTATCATAAAGAGAATTAAATGAAAGGTTTTTCCACGTTTGGATGAATTTTTGCTAGATCTCTCAGCATATGCAGAAAAGCCAAAATGTTTACAGGCTTTCTGGTAGTAACTTCACTATACTGCTTGTTATTATGGATCAATGTTGAAAAGCTTTAATAGAGCACATATTGGAACATTAAGTAAAAATATTGCTTATAGAAACTTGTTCTATTCCAGGCTGTTACCAATCATGTGTTTAAATATATTTTAGAGCTAAAACTGATCTAAATTTGATGATTGTGTTTATATCCTACTTCACCATGAAAGACATTAAAAGTCTTAAATCTATTAATAAAAACTTCCTTTCAAGTTAACCCACAGATTCTTAAAACAAAAAACTCATTAAAGGTCTCATAAATAAGGACATTTTACAAAATAAATTTTATAGGTTAAAACATACAGAGTTGGCAAATAGCACAATCATATCCATTCACTGTCCATGGGAGAACTTTAAAGAATTCTAAAAAGTCAGTGGCCATAGGGATTCAGATATAATAAAAAATGTAAAAATATGAGTTGTGCCAGTAGAGACAATTTTTGTTTGTTAACAAACATTAAAGCAATGAATTGATGTAAGAGTCCAACCAAGTAATGAATCAAGTGTTGGAATGCAACATATGTTATTATACATTTTGCATACTGGGCAAAGGTATCATGGAACCAAAGTGTAATTTACTTTTATTTTTGAGACAGGGAGGGGCTCACACTGTCACGTGGGCTAGAGTGCAGTGGCATGATCATACCTCACTGCAACTGCAAACCCCTGGGTTTAAGTGACCTTTCAGGCTAAGCCTCCCCAGTAGCTGCACCACTATGCCTGGCTACAAAGTGCAGTTTTAAATGAAATGCCCTGGGCAACATAATAGGAATAGATCATGCAAATGATGCTGTTAATCATATAAAAAGTAAAAAAACTAAGAATTAGAGACACATTTTTCAATCTCAAACTATTTTTATTACTCCTAGATCCTGGATTGAGTAGAGCAATGGCTAAAAGCAAAGGGGTGAGTCAAAACTGGGTTGGAATCCCAACTCTCAATTTTGGACAAATTAATAGACTTCTCCTGTTGCATCATCTATAAAATCAGCTTACTATGGTAAAATGAGAACTAAATAATGTATGTAAAGTTCTTACTTTGGGCAACTAAAAGTGTTTCTCATTCATTCAATATATTTTTTAGCACCTACTATGTATTAGACACTGGACACAATGTTCATCAGAGTAGACATCATCTCTTTTCGCATGAAAATTACTACTGAACATTCTTTAAAAGGACTGAGTGAACAACTAATGTGAAGTTGGTGTTAGGATGCATAAAAATATCCTATTAATATCTTCTTTGAAAAATATGAGTTAGTAATTAAAATATTCTACAAAGAAAGTTTTATAACTAGAATCAATAAGTTGCTTTAAGTATGGAGGAGGGAAAAACCTAACTTTTCTTTTAATAAGGGATGAATACTCCATTTCTTGTATATGTCAAAAACACTTGTGTACAATATCTGTTAAATAACTTTATGTAGCCACATACCAAAACACCTATGACATTCATGAAAGTAAAGAAATAAGATATTATTTACCTTTGTTTCAATTAAAATGCAAAGATTCTACTATGCCAAATTAACTATTCTATGGGTGGCGAAGGATATAAAGATTAGATTTTATTCCTTAATTTAAGAAATCTATAATCTGTAGATTTCAGTTTCTTGAGCAAAAAAAAAAAAAAAAAGAAAGAAAGAAATCTATAATCTGTGTACCCATGGGGGAGGAAGGGGTGGATATAACGAAATAATTATACTGTCAAATACAACATTGGTTAAGTTACCACAAAATACCTGACCAAGGAGGCAGAAAATGATTCCTTCAGGATACTTAAAATTTTTAAATGACACTGTTAAAACATTACGATGATATTAAAATGAAATTTAAAAACATATACCCATATGCTTAACGCCATAGCAACCATTTTTTAATTTGTATTACCTACCAACAACTATCATATACATATCCATTTTACACAATAGTTATTTTGCATTATTTTTATGTAACATAACATCTCTTTTTTTCTATGTAGTTATCAAGTCTTCATATTTCTTTTAATGAGCCTCATCAATAATCTATCAAGTCAAAGTGTCATAATTTCTTAGCTTGTTCATATTGAAAAATTAAATTTTTTTATTATTGCTTTTTAAGTATAGATTATTACTATAATGAAATTCTCAGTAATTTTTTTTTTTTTTTTGAAATAGGGTCTTACTCTATTGCCCAAGCTAGGATGCAGTGACATCATTATAGCTCAATACAACCTCTGACTCGTGGGCTCAAGAGATCTTCCTGCCTTAACCTCTTGAGTAGCTGGGACTGCAGGTGTGCACACCACGCCCAGCTCATTTTAAAATTTTTTTGTAAAGATGAGGTCTCACTATGGCCCAGTCTGGTGTCCAACTCCTGGGTCGACTCCTGGGTCCAACTCCTCCCACCTCAGCCTCCCAAATTGCTAGGATTATAGGCATAAGCCACTGCACCCAGCCTTCAGTTACCTAATTCTTTTAAAGTTCATCACTGAGACTAGAATTAAGTGAGTCAAAGGTTGAAGGAATTTCCAGTCTCTGCAATGTTATCTAATTATTTTCCAAAAGAGAGGTAAAATTTTACATCGCTACCAACAATGTGTTAATACTATAAGTAGGCCAATATCCCTTTATATTCTCAAGGCACAGAGAAACAGGTATATATTAATTGGCTTGACTTTATTTAGTGTGTGTTATTCCAAATAAAACTAGAAAGGAGAGGATGAATTTGATTTTTGACATGTAAAAACAAAAATAACTATCAAAATTTTCTCAAAATTGATCCAACTGGAACACTGCTTTGTAAGAGCTGCTACTACCAGAAGAAAAAGGCATACCAAGGAAAGTCATCTAAAATCTAATGAACTGCTCAATCTCAATTGCACAAATGTGCAATCTCTTTGTAATTATAGAGGAATGGCAAATATTTTCAGATTTTTACTTAATGAAGTTATAGTTCATCAAGTTTAGTTCATTAAGTTATAGTTCATTATAGTTTGTAGGAATGGGGCTCAAAATATGGCATCTTGGAAGTCACTCTCTGACCTTTTCCTGCCTCTCTCCCATGGAGCATAGGCATAAAAAATTTCTATGACCTACCTCACCAGAAAGGTGGTCATAAGAGATCATAAGACTCTCATTCCAAAGGAGTCCAACTCTACATCCAGAGACCGAGAAGAATCTGCACAAATAGGTTTGCTAAGTTTCTCCCAGCTTATTACCATTAGATTATACCCACTTTTTTTGTCTAGTCACATTTCTACAGGACTGTCCATTCTTCATCAAACCCAAGCATAAAAATACACAGTTTTCCCTGAGTCTTTGGGTCTTTATTTCTGAAGGCTCTCATGTCATGTAAAACTTTGGTTAAAAAAATTGTCATGTTTTTCTCATGTTCATCCATCTTTTGTTATATGGGTATCAGCATGAAACTTGTAATTTTTAGGTAAAGAAAAGATATTACTTTTTTCCCCTATAGTAGCACCTGATTTGACATATGCCGTAGCCAAATCAAGTCTAACAAGAAGCTACTTTATGAGGAATGCAATTTTAGAAAAATCATATAAAAATAAACTCCCCCAAAACTTCCCCAAATCAGGAAAATCCACTGGAATACTTTTTTCATTTTTATAAAGAAACAGTTAAAACAATCTTTGTTTTCTATTAACTCTGTAACAACTGAAAGTGAAGTTGTTAAAAAACATTATACTTAACAAATAAATGAATGATCAATACTGCCTCAGTGAAAACCAGTATGCCTAACTAAGGTATTTTGAAGATTAAAGTAATATATTTTTAATACTTCAAAAATATAACATGTAATAACTTATTTAAAATAACTTTTAATAGCTAAGATGGCTTATTTCTTTGCTTTTTAAACCAGGATTTTTTTGATTTTTAAATCATTAAGTCATGTGGTTATCTCAGGACACCTGGTAGATTTTCAGAAGCTGTAATAAAAGGGGGGAAAAGTTTGGCCACAAGTTATTTGGAACTTACATAACATTACATTTTCAAAAGAACCAATCTGTTATTTCTTAATCAAATATTACTCTTCATCACCTGGTAATAAATTAAAATGCTGACAAATACACAACACATATTAAGAGTTATAAAAACGAAAGGCTTGGCAGCAGGGAACTAAATATGAAATAATCATTGAATAACATCAGGCCAAAGGAAGAGAACATAAATAAACTTCTTAAAATCAAGTGATAGTTTAATAAATGAAATTAATTACATCTGAAAAGGAAACTGAAAAACTAAAAGCTGAATGCTTCTGATCTAATCAAGAAATATTCATGAGGCAGTGGCATACAAATAAAACTAGACTGCAAACATATTTAAAAAGTATAAGTTAATTCCTTGTTAACTTAGCATAGGAATTAAACTATGCAATAGAAGTTTTCTGTTATTAGGAACTGGTAGCAGGTCACTTACTTGAATATATTTGGGAAAAAAGGGAAACACTAAGTAATAAAAACATGCATGTGTGCACATATAAACACACCTTAAACATTATAATGCAAAAAGCATATATATGGATTCTCTTAATAATCTTCTGATGTAGGGCAATTCCTTTTCTTTGAATATAGTTCCAGTGATTAGAATCTTAAGTGTTTCTTCTATAAACTAGCAAGAAATACACCATCTACAATTTATGGTGTCAACGTTTTGTTTTTGGTTTTTTGTGAGACCAAGGTCTTTCTCTGTTGCCGGGCAAGAGTGCAGTGGCATCATCATAGCTCACTACAACCTCAAACTCCTGTGCTTGAGCAATCCTTCCTTAGCCTCACAAACAGCTGGGACTATAGGCACGCACCATCTCGCCGAGCTAATTTTTCTATTTTTTGTAGAGATGGAGTCTCACTCTTGCTCAGGCTGGTCTTGAACTCCTAGCCTCAAGCAATCCTCCTGCCTCAACCTCCCAAAGTGCTAGGAGTATAGGCATGAGTCATCATGCCTAGCCTACAGTTTGTTTTATAAATGTGAAGTGAGAATATAAAAATGTAAAATAATCTGAGTCCAAAATATGTCTAGGATTTTATGATTTCCTTTAATATCACAATCTTTTAAGGTCTTACCTCTCCTACATTAACAGAAATTATTAGTATAGGGAGAGAAAAAAATATCTTTTCCTCTACCCATCTTAGGTTCATGGCTGAGGCTCCTATAATAAAAGACAGATAAACATGAGAAAAGCATACAAATATATTTAATATAAGTTTCATGTGACATAAGAGACTTCATAAGGAAATGAAGACCCAAAGAAACATTTAAACCTGTGGAGAAATAAAATAGGGCAAAAAAGGTATGATTTAATGATAATAAATGGGGAAAATTTAACAAGGCCTATTTGTTCAGATTCGTCTGTGACCCTTCACCTTCAGAGATAAGGATATTCTTTTCTTCCAGACACAGGGAGGACACCTTTCACATAAAGATCTTATGACCTGCTTCACGCAAAAGTCAAAAATTCTTCTTAGGTTTTATAACCTACTTCATGAGAGACAGGCAGAGGGAAGATCAGAGTGACTTTCTTGCTTTTGCCTTTTTCATAAAATATTTAGTATGCCAAGGTGCCATACTCTGGGGTTGTGTCTTGAACCCCATCATTAGAAATTCACCTTTATCATTTTCTCAAAGTATTCAACAGAACTGTTATAGAAGAACTCTTTTGTCCTCATATAGCATCAGATTATAATATTCAATTAATTCAATTATGTAATTATAATGTCAAGTATAATGGCAGAGACAGGTATGGAAATAAGCACACTGACTCTTGGTAAAACATAATAACTGAGAGCTAAAGTTTGGCAGTATACTAAAATGACGCCTCAAGTAAGTCATATATGTAGTATGTAAAGGATGTTAGCATGCTTTATAAAGAGAATTGAGAGCATCAATAACTGAGCAAGTTGTTAAAAGTTAGTTAAAAAAGTAAAGATTCATTAAAGAAGCCATTTTTACAAAATAATTTTACAAAAGAATTGTCACAATGTAGTACTGTGATCCCTGAAAGGAAAACTCAAGCTGTACTCCTACAATTGTCTCAGTTTTATGCTTGGGGGCACATCTCAGACTATGGTGTAGATAGGTGAAGCCCAAGCAAAACACAACGGCATCACTAAACAGAAAAGGTAGTGACTGCAGTTCAGAGGTGCTGACGTAACTGGCATTTGTGGTGCAGAGTTTCGAAGAGAAGACATTAAGCAAAAAAGAAGCTTCAGGCCGGGCGCGGTGGCTCACGCCTGTAATCCTAGCTCTCTGGGAGGCCGAGGCGGGCGGATTGCTCAAGGTCAGGAGTTCAAAACCAGCCTGAGCAAAAGCGAGACCCCGTCTCTACTATAAATAGAAAGAAATTAATTGGCCAACTGATATGTATATAAAAAAATTAGCCGGGCATGGTGGCGCATGCCTGTAGTCCCAGCTACTCGGGAGGCTGAGGCAGAAGGATCGCTCGAACCCAGGAGTGTGAGGTTGCTGTGAGCTAGGCTGATGCCATGGCACTCACTCTAGCCTGGGCAACAAAGCAAGACTCTGTCTCAAAAAAAAAAAAAAAAAAAAAAGCTTCAGAAATCTGCATGCTCTTTGTGAAAAATGAGAATCTGTGAAGTAGGACAGGTAATGGTACGTTCTAACAAGCCACAGTGGAGAGACTTTGCTAAACACTCCAGGCATTCAACTGAGACACAAGAAATGTCAAATCTTAGAAGCAGAGCAATTGTACAATCACACATACGATATGTAATAATAATCACTAAAAGGATCAAGTTGATCAAGCAATAACTGCTGAAACAACACTAAATGTTCTATAAAAAAAGACAACAAAATTTAGACTCTTAATAGCAAAGCAATCAGAATATCAATTATACAATTATCACTAAATGATGCATACATACACAGGAAAATCTGACTTCAATACAACTACAATAACTATTTCAACAGAAACAGACCCTGAAACAATACTGATATGAAAATTAGTGAAGGTTTTAAATAGCTACTATAAATATGTTTAAAGATTTAAAGAAAAAAGATGGACAAAATGAACAGATGGGGAATTTCAGCAGAGAAATGGAAACTATAGAAAAGAACCAAATAGAAATGTTAAAACTGAGAAATATATTGACACTTTTCACAAAAGGCAATATATAATATCTAAAATGATAAATAGTATATAGGATTAATAGAAAATAGAACACTACAGAAGATCATTAAACTTGAGGACAGAGCAATAGAAAATAACGAAATTGAACCATACAGAAGAAAATGACTGGAAATAAGATAAATTTGGCCTCAATGATTGGTTGGACAATAATAAACAGTACAATATAAGTGTTAGAATTCCAGAAGGAGAAGAGAGATTGAAGCAGAAATATAAAAAACAAAAAACAAAACAAAACAAAAAACAACTAAAAAATTTCCAAAATTGATGAAAAAGACCAACCAAAAAAAAAAAAACAAAAAAAAACCCAAATCTTACTGAACCAAGAATCTTAATGAATCAACCAAGATCAATGTAAAGCAAACCACACAGGAATACAGAATCACTGAGTTTCTAAAATTTAAAGATAAAATTAGATTTTAAAAGTAGTCTTAAGAAAGACACATTACATACATATATAAAGATGATAAAAGAAAATGGAAAAGACTGAAAGCTTTTCCTGTAAGGAACAAGACAATGTCTACTTTTGCTACTTCTATTTAATGCAGTAATGGAAATTCTAGCCAGAGCAATCAGGCAAGAAAAAGAATAAAAAGCATCCAAAGTGAGAAGAAGTAGTACAACTATCTCTGTTCCCAGATGATATGATCTAATATGTAGAAAACCCTAAAGAATCCACAAACCTGTTAGAGCAAATAAATTTAGAAAAGTGGCAGGATATAAAATCAATACACAAAAATTAGTTGACTTTGATACAAAAACAATCAACAATCTACAAAGGAAATTACAAAAATAATTCCATTTACAATAGTGTAGAAAAGAATAAAATACTTAGGAATAAACTTAACCAAAATGTAGAATTGAGAGCATCAATAACTGAGCAAGTTGTTAAAGGCTGATTTAAAAAGTAAAGATTCATTAAGGAAGCCGTTTTTACAAAATAATTTGTATGTGGAAAAACTACAAAACACTGTTGAAAGAAATTAAAGAGATAAATGGGAAGACATCCTGAGTTCATGAACTAGAAGTCTTAATATTGTTGAGATAACATTACTCAAAACAATTTACAGATTCAGTGTAATCCCTATTAAAAAATTCCAATGGCATGTTTAGCAGAAATAAAAAATCCATCCTAAAAGCCATATGAAATTTTTGTTTCAAAACAATCTTGAAAAATAACAAAGTTAGAGGACTTGCACATCCTAATATCAAAACTTACTACAGAGCTACAGTAATTAAACCAATATGGTACTGTCATAGAGTAATAGACAAACCAATGGAATAGAATAGAGAACCCAGAAATAAACCCTCACCTATACAGTCAATAGGTTTCTAATAAAAGTGCTAAGACCATTCAATGGGGAAAGCATGAACAAATGGTAATTGGAAAACTGGATATCCAAATGTGAAGAATGGAGTTGAATCCTTACTACACACCATATGTGATAGTTAACTCAAAATAGATTAAAGACCTAAACATACAGATAAAAGTATAAAACTTTTAGAATAAATATAAGGGGAAATTTTCCTGACAATGAGTTTGGTGAAGATTTCTTGGCTCCTCACCAAGAAATAACAAAAGTATATGCAACAAAATTAAAATACAGATAGAGACTTCATCAAAATAAAAAATTTTGTGCATCAAAGGACATCTAATAGAGGATTAATATACAAAATACACAGGAAATTCTTACAGCACAACAAAAACCCTAAACAACCCAATTCAAACTGGACAAAGAACTTGAAGAGACATTTCTCCAAAGCAGATATATAAATGGGCCAACAAGCACATGAGGGAATATAAAATAGTACAGCCAGTGTAGAAAACAGTATGTCTGTTCTTCAAAAAATTAAACATAGAATAACCACATGATCCAATAATTCTAATCCAAAAAATTAGAAGCAGGGACTTGAACAGACATTTGGACATCCATGTGCATAGCAGCATTATTTACAATAACCAAAAGGCAGAAGCAACCTAACTTTCCATCCAGATAGATGAATGGATAAACAAAAACAATGGAATATTATATATAGCCTTCAAACAAATGAAATTCTGACACATGCTATAACATGGATGAATCTTGAAAACATTATGCCAAATGATATTCTAACAGAAAAAAATGGCAAAAAATATTTTATGTCTCTTTAAAACATCCCTGCTGCTTTTGGAGAACAAGGACATCCATCCCTGCCTGCCTCAGGCCAGTGGTTGGGAGGGGCAGGGGAGTATCTTTTGTTCTTGGAACCATATATATTAAAGCACAAGCTATGAACCATATTTATAAAATTACATAGAATCAATTGGTTATAATTTCTCTAGAAGTATTCTGTATCGGTTACTTCTAGGTGTAAAAAAATACTTAAAATGTTGATAGTAAGCTTTTGGATTTAGCAATCTTCAAAGAATCAATCCTAAAATAAAGATGTTATCAAAGATTTGACTTAGTCATAAAGATGTTCATTCCAGAACCGTGTATAATTTTGAAAAATTATAAACCTGTAGTATAGTAACTACATGTTGGTTGATATTTTACAGTATAGCCATACAATGGGAGATTATATATTCATTTGCAATTATGTTTTTGAAAAATTTTAAAGACAGAAAGATATTCATGATATAATGTACACAAATGAAAAACAGTATATAAAATTATAAAACATGATTTGTGTTATAAATAAATATGTTGGATATTATATTTAGTGTGTTTAAATATTCCAAAAAGAAGTAAATACACCAAAACTGTAAGGTTAATTTTCTTCATTCTACTTTATCATTTCCAAATTAATGTTTCTACAATGTACATTATTATTTTTAAATGTCTTTTTTTTTATTGGCAAGTAAAATTACATAATTTATGATGTACAATGTAATTTTTAATGTGTATTCATTACGATTAAAATCAATAAAATTTTTTAAAAATTACATAGACTTTAATGACCAAATATAATAATATGAATACAGCCTTTAGAAACTTCTTTGGAGTAATACAGTTTTAAACTTCCACCATTAAAAATAGATTATAAATGACTAAAGAGATTTCTCATTGAAGGAATAATTATATATCAATACATCAATTAAAGAATTACATAATTGTCAGAAACGATATAATGAGATATTATTATAGATATTAGATGATATTAATGCTATAGTCTGTTAGAAAAGGCAGGTTACATGACAAAAATCATTACCAATTATATATACACATATGTATACAAATGAACACACAAGACTGAAATAAGGCCCACTGTTACTGAGGACAACATTTTGCTCCAAGATCCCCTACAACTCACTATCTGCATAGCAGATGTGACTCAGAAAAATAGTTTTCACAATTAATTCAGAACCAATTAAGAATAATTATTCCAGGCTGCTTCTCTAACAGCCAACTAATAACTCCAAATAGCCAAAAAAAAAAAAAAAAGGAGTAAAAGAACTTTAAATGAATGATAAACATAAATAATTGTGTTCTCCTGTTGCTTAATGTAGGTATTCGCAATTACCTTTTGAAACAAATTTTAAAAGGTATTATTTTCACTTTATAAGATAAGGACACACACAGAGGTTAAATAACTTGCTTGAAGTCGTACAGTTAAAAGAGAGGATTAAAGATCTAAGGCTGTAGCTATAATAAGTCCATGATCTTTCCACTATCCATGTATCTCTCTAGGGTGAAAATTTCAAATAATGTGCAAATCACAGTATTTCTTTTTGCAGTTAGTAAATGTCTCCACAAGTCTCATTTATTTATAAAGGGGGAAATAAGACAATAAAAAGAAAAAGCACTTAGAGGTTGGGGCCTTCTCTGTATCTCCCTCCAGGTTCTGATGTAGCTCCCTACTCATTCTGGGAAAGTGAAAGGAAGAAAGAAGAAAAAGGGCAAAAGGAACACAGTGTGGAAGAAAGGAGAGAAGTAAAAGAACAAGGAAAGTAAAAGAGATACGAAAGTGGGGAAAAGAAAAGAATGATGATAGCCAAAGAATGAGACAGAGAACCAAAACCAGAGAGAGACAAAAAAGAAGGCAGAAAAAGAGAAAGAAATGAGAGGGAATGAGAGAATTGGGGGGGGGAGAGGGAGACTCACAAAGCCATAAAGGGAGAGAGAGATGACCTTCAGCTACATAGTCAGCAAAAGAGGGAGAGTCACAAAGACAGAGAGAAAGAGCTACACCAACAGTATGTAGAGAGACAAATTTCAAGAAACAGAAAGAGGGAGAAAGGTGAGACAGAGAAGTAGAGTCAAAGTTAAGATGTAAATAGACAACTATCACTACCCAGTCCATGCCACTGGCTAAAGCCAGGTGTAGTGCTTAAATGTATTTGGAGTTTGTCACCATCTATCTAGCAGACAGCAGCTCAGCCAATTTCTCTTCGTCTCTTCCTTTACCTATATGATAAATCTCCATTAATGTTTTGTTCCCTTTGTAGGGGGGAGGTGGAGGAGGAAGGGCCATAGGAGTGGAGAATTAGAAAAGGGAAATGAGTTTATTACACTAGATCCCAATATGACCTTTATCAAAAAATAATTTCAAAAAAAATTTTCAAATTAAAAAGATTTAATAGAAAAATCACTGCATTGTTATACCATATATAAAATCTAAAATGCAAAGATAAAAATTGGGTTCCTTTAAAAAGAAGCAGTTGTTAAGAATTCAATCACTTGTATCATTATGTAGAAAATATAACTTTATGAAAACCATAAAAGTTATTTCATGAATATCAAAAAGGATATTTGAATAAATAAAAATGGCAACAAACTCATCCTTTCCTTTGAGCTGCTTGGAAGTGACCCTTAACCATAATAGCTAAGTAATTCTGCAGCTTTTTTGATCAGTAAATCAGATTGGACCACTTAAAACTCTATAAAGGCTTCCTATTATAATTAAAATTCAAACTTCTTGTTATGGGCCTAAAGGGCTTTCTTACCTGATCCAACCCCTGCCTATACCTCTGACCTCATTTTATGTAATTCTCCCCTTTTCTTATTACATCATAGGTTTCCTTCTGTTCTTTGACTAGTATCAGCTAGTTTATACTTTTGGTCATTAGCTTTTTCCTCTACCTGAAATGCTCTTAGCTTGGATCTTCACATAGCTGGTTCTTTTCATCATTCATATCTTAGTTCATATATCACACAATCTCAAAGTGGCTTTCCTTGATTGCCTGATTTAAATAACCCCTATTCCACCCAACCCCCAGCTATGCTCTATCCCATCACCTAGTTTTGTTTTTTTTCTATAACATTCATTACCTATGAAAAGTATCTTAATTATTTTTAATAAAGTTAGCATATGCTTACACATGAAAATAAAAGCTCTAAGGACAAGGATGTTGTCCTTGTTCACAGCTATATCCATAGGACCTAGAGTATGGTATATAGTAGGTGCTCAAAATAATTGAAAGAATGGATGAAAAAGTACAGTAATCTTTTATATTATAAGTAAGAGATAAGTGAAAAATCTCTTGAAGCCTGGCATTTTGGCTTATACCTATAATCCCAGCTACTCAGGAGACTGAGGTGGGAGGATTGCTTGAGTCCAGGAATTAGAGAGCACCAGGCAACATAGCGAGAGCCTGTCTCCTGTCTCAAAAAAACCCAAAAAACAAAAACTTCCTGAATGGTCTTCAAACAACTACATATTGTCGTAGTTGACAACTACTACCCCTATAGGAGTGTTAATCTCTGAACAATAAAGGCACAGACCATACCAACCATATTTGAATGTCTGATATGTTATAATGCATACTAAACCAGGAACCTTGTTTTAAATTCTCTGTATGTCAAATCTCAAACTACCCAATTAGGTTTCAAAATCTTTTAATTGATAGATTTGAATTATAACAATATATACCCAGTAGTCATTGTAATACATGCTAATTGGTACACTAATCAGATCCTCAGTTCTTCAATTTCAATTAGCTTTCTCTGTCCAATATTTTGGTATATCTCTGTGTCCTATATATTGCTTAGAAAAAGCCAATATTATTTTTCAGGTCTATTTTATTATAAGCATTAAAATTTTTAAAACCCTCAACAACATGCAATCTGTTGAAGGCTATTAGAAGCAAAGTATTAAACATGAAACAGCAACTGAACAAAAAGCCTATTCACGCATTTCTAGAAGAGTATGCCTAATAAAGAAGTAGTTTTATGGAGACATACCACACCGCATACAGTAAAGCTTCCATATCACTGCCTTGTTTTTTAAACTTCCCCATCTTGTAAAACACGAATATCTGTGAGCTTGCAGATGGCAATTTGAAGAGTAGAATCCAAGTAGAGACTAGGTCATATAAAATTAGAAAGCCTGAACACAGAAAAAGAATCAAAGTTGGCTATTCTCAAATTTTGAGGTCTGTATTCACCTTTTCTTTGCTCTAGTTCTAGTCCCTGAGATACATGATATAAAGAGAAAATTATCACCAAATGATGTTCCTCTATTTCTTTACATCCTCTTACCCAAGCTTTCATTGATAACTTACTATAAAATGATGGACATGAGACTTTAACAAGTTTATGGTGGGTACTTGGATGAATTCTTGAGTTCTACAATTATCTGGCAAATTGGCCAGATAAAAAAAGCTGTAACTCTAACAATAAAATACTCTCTACTACCAAAAAGACTGAAACAAAACAAACTCAAAATCTACATTCAAACACAATATAAAATAAAGCAACAGGTATTTACATACTCTAATATATATCTAATGATTAGTTTATAATTATATCCAGTTAAGTAAAAAAATTTGATAAGCAATTTTCAAGGCAATAATATAGTTTATGTACTTTGAATTCATTAAAGAGTAACAGATAATGTGTTTTCACATATAATCTCTAAAATATGACCAAAAAACCTTAATATAAAATCTAAACAAAATATTAATTCTGCTTTATTGAGCCAAAGCTCCTACATAATAACATGCAAGAATTTTAAATTCTTGAAAGCAAGTGTCAAGTACTATACACAATTTCCATACACAGCAGGTAGTAAAGCAAGAAAAGAACTGACACAGTTACTCTCCTTAAAAGAGACATACAATGGAGAACTGTTATACAGCTCTAGCATACTACAGGTCTATGCATTAAAGATGTTGTGGCTATTAACAGTTTAAACCTTTACTGTATTTTGCTAATTGGTACATAGAACTTTAAAGCTTTTGAAAGATAAAACATTCCAGTCAGTTCAATTCTCCAGCATTGTTCAAGTATTCCAAGTAGGAACAAAGAGGAAAATAAATCTGCTTTAATTGCTGAAGAATCACAGATAATAGACATGGCTGAATACTGTAGAGGAAAGATCTTTTGTTCCTTAAACAATTTAAATATAGAAAGATCATTCTCTTTTTTAAGTTTTAATGGTTCCTGTCTGCATATAAAACTATTATTTTTAGTATTTACTTCCTTTGTGGTACGCAAAAAGTTTTATACATTAATAGCTTGATAATATGCAAAAATAACTTACTGTAATGGGTGTATATTTTAAAAAACAAAAAATCTGTACTTATCTAGAGAATTTTATTTAGCAATAATTGTATATGATAAATAATTTGCCTTGTGTTAATGATCATCATTGTTAAACACATGAAAGAGTTAACTGAAAGTTGCTTTAAAACTTAGGTCATTATTGAGAATAGAAATGTTTCTGCTTTAAATGATCAAGTAACTTCTCTTTACATAAATTTTTCAGTAATTTAAGAGCATGTTTTACCCATAAACATAAAAACAAACTATTTTAATATTAGTTCATTTGTTTACTTATATGTGTAATGTATTAAGACTATCAAATGCAATGTAATAATCTAAACACATCAGCAATCATTTATTATATGATTAATATTATTGGTACATAACACATTTACTGATTAACCTACACAAAAAGTACAGAAAGAAGAACTTTTTCTTCTAGCTTTACTAAGTATTAATATTTTTCATTACTTGAGTCTGGTATTTTTAAAAATCAATCTCTCTCACACACACATACACACATGATAGTACTAAAAAAGACCAATTAAAGAATGGCCATGTCACCATAAAATTTACACTTCCCAAATCACTAGTCATTACTTCTTTCTTGGAATTTTAAGCAACAGTATTGCTACAAACTTAAAGGCTATTCATCCATTTTTTTCAATAGCTTGAGGGTAGTGTAAAAACTGACACAGGGAAGTACATTGTAAAAAAACTAGTTGCTTTTAAAACAAAATATATTGCAAATTAACATTTATGTTTAGTCAATGCTTTATCTCTTTTTATGTTAAATGTTTCATCTAAGTACAAGACTATAAGTATTTGTAGGCTGAAAAACTTGAAGAAACATTATCCATATTTAGTGAAAGTCTTAAAAAAAAAAACCCACATGCTAAACTGCCACCATGGTAGTTCTCAAAGGCTACTATTCTTTGATGTAAAATGAAATACTACTTAGTGAATAAAACATAAAAACCTCCTGTCTACCCTTCAAAGAGACATATCCTTTGACCCAGTGCTCCAGACTAAAGCCTTGAAATTTTTGCACAAGAATGCTGCGTGAGTAAAGTCCAGACAAAACAGACACTTGAGATGCTAGAAGGCTGTATAACTCCAATCGCAGACACTATTCCTTCCAATAATCTAACAGAGATAGCGCTGCCATACACCAAAAGAAAGTAATCTCACCAAAAGAAAGCTGACCTCTTTAAAAAAAAAAAAAGCGAACAGTCAAAGCAAATGTAAGTCTTTAACTTAGGTTTATCTTTTTGTGCAGGTCACCTTTTAAAAACCAATTTTTAATTCAAATTTGCAGACTTATAAAACGCTTTCATCTGTAAACTTTTAGTACCATAGGAAGAAAAAACATAAAATAAATACTTATATAGCAAATACAATTATTCTATTTTTAAAGGTTTGCAAAAATTATTCAATTTTACAAATTTCTTAGAACAAGTTTCAGTAATGAAAAAATTTTAAAAACTATTACGGTGACAAAAAATTTTCTATTAAATAACCATTCCTGCTATAGGGACATTCTAAAACAGCAATATTAAAACCTCATCGGCTGACCTGTTAGTACCATGTGCTTATTAATCAAGGAGTAATTACTTATTGCAAGTATCAGCAAGTACAGAGGCTTTAACTGCTTTTTTATTGCTATTTGGAAGAGACTGTTAAGTAGTGAAATACAACAAACTGGCGACATTCAGATTCTATTTGCTTTACATGCACACCTAATTTTTAAATGAAGATATTAATAGAGAATACTAAAAATGTCTAACATAGTAGGATTTTACATTAAAAGCAGTGTACTACAAAGTAATTTTTTCAAACAAGCTTGTAATAAAAGCTATTCTTCCCCACTCCACAACACTCCAAAAGACTTAAGTTTTACATACTGCTAAATAAGAAGTTTCCATTCTCACATACATTTAAATTGAGGATGCCTATGTAACTAACCATAGTACCTTTGTAAAAGTTAAAACAGGTGGTACTTAATGGTTTTTAAACAAAATAACTAAGGACATAAATGAAAACAAACAATTTGAAGTGTCAATATAAGCACTGAAGCATAGTGTCTGGCATATGTAATTGCTCAGTAAGTACTTATGGAATAAAATAAAAAATGAAGGAAAGATGGTGCCAATATAATTTATACAAAAGTAATATACTAATCTCCAAACTATTAAAGCTTACTTCGTATTATTTTTATTAATAAAATTTTGAATTTTGAAATTGTTCTTACATTTTCTGAGAGTATTTTTCTATTTTTTGTATTAATATCTTAACTGTAGTAGTAAATAGTTAACATAAGGCAATTGTGACAAACAATGAATCAGTATGTAAAAAACAGGTAATAAAAATGATTAAAAAGCAAATCAAAAGCATACCTATGTAGGTCTAATTTATGCTTTGGTTGTTTTGTAGGGAAACACATACTCAAAATCTTTAAAGAGCACTGCAAATTTAACTTCTCTCCTTTGTATAGTCTAAGAGTATATAAAAAAGACAACATGTTCATTAAACTTGGGTATTCATCAAATGTACTGAAAGGAGATTGTGGTGGGGGGAGGCATAAAGGAAAAAAAGTTGCCCTCTTAATAAAGCACAAAGGCAAAGACATTCTTCACCCAACCTCCATGGCACAGCTCCTCCTGCAACAAAAACCAAGGGCCAAGCAAACAACCATTTGTAAGTTTTCCTTGTTATCCATAGGAAGTATCACATATTTGGAAATAATGATGCTACAACCCACAAAAAGTTTTTTTAAACATTAAATATAAGTTTACACAATTGTTTTAAGATGCTATCATCTGCCTTTTCGATATTTAAACTCTTATTAGCTCCAAGAGTAAGCAAAAAGGTTAGCAGTTCGTGCACAATGAAGAGAAGACATTCTTAACATTGACTAGTTAGAAAATTACCACGTACTCTAATGTTAAATTCTAAATTAACAATAATAAAGGAATTATTACAACTTTATTTTCTGAACATTCATTGTCTAACAATGTCAACATTGTATACAGCTCCAAAACGAGAAAATGGGATTCTTTGCACTATAATGTATTAGACTGTTCCCCTCTACATTCTATGGCTAAAAAAGGATAGCATACATGCTATCAATATACAACTGATGTCCAGAAAAAAACAATTTTTTCTTTGAACTGACATCCACAAAGTACTATGAAAATTCCTTTAATCTATTTTATCCTATATATTAAATTCTGTCTATAACATGCAATAGTAAAAAAACAAAATTAAGCTTTACTTGGTAACATGTTCTTTGAGTGAATCTGAAAGTTAAAGATAATAAAGATACTCAAGATGGAGAAAAAGAAACATGACTTGATAACAGTACAAATAAAAAAGAATCTGAGATTTTAGCTCTCCATGAAAACCACATAAGAAGCATGAGATTTAAAATTTAAAGTTGCCTTATTAGAACTGTTGTGATTAAAAGGAATAAAGGCAATAATCCCCATCGCAACCTGTACCATATCTGTAGTATGAAAAATCCTGGCAACAACATTTTAAAAGAGATGCAGTCAAACTGGAGAGTAATTAAGATAATTAATTACCTGGAACTCAGTAAGATAAATAAAAGCCCTGGGGATGTTTAACCCAGAAAAGAGAAGACATAGGAAAATGACTCAAACTTTTTGGTCTCAGGACTCTTTTATGCTTTTAAAAATTACTAGAACTCAAAAAAAAAAAAAATTTACTAGAACTCCAATGAGAGTGTGTTTATATTAATACAGGCATACCCCATTTGATCACGCCTTGCTTTATTGTATTTCACAGATAATTATGATTTTTACAGATTAAAGGTATGTGGCAACCCTTTGTTGAGCAAGTCTATCAGTGCCATTTTCCAAAAGCATGTGCTCACTTTGTTAATCGGTGTCACATTTTGGTAATTCTCCCAATATTTGAAAATTTTCATTATTATCGTATCTGTAATAGTCATCAGTGATCATTGACATTACTATTGTAATTGTTTTGGGGCACTACAAACCACATCCATAAGGGACTGCAAACTTAATCTATAAAAGCATGTGTTCTGACTGCTCCTCTGACCAGTCATTTCCTGTCCCTCTCCCACTCTCTACCCTCAGGCCTCCCTACACCCTGAGACACAACAATATTGAAAGTAGGCCAACTAATAACCCTACAATGACCTTTAATGGTTCCAGTGAAAGGAAGAAGAGTCCCATATCTCTGACTTTAAATCAAAAACTAGACATGATCAAGCTTAGTGAGGAAGGCACGCTGAAAGCCAAAACAAGGCCTAAACTTAGGCCTCTTGCAACCAACAGTTAGCCAAATTGTGAATGCAAAGGAAAAGTTCTTGAAGGACATTAAAAATGCTATTCCCATGAAGGCATGAATGACAAGAAAGCTCAACAGCCCTATTGCTAATATAGAGAAAGTTTCAGTGATCTGGACAGACTCTCAAACCAGCCACAACATTCCCTTAAGCCAAAGCCTAACCTAGAGCAAGGCCCTAATTCTCTTCAATTCTATGACGTCTGAGAGAAGGGAGGAGGCTGCAGAAGAAAAACTGGAAGCTGGCAAAGGTGGGTTCATGACATTTAAGGAAAGAAGCTGTCTCTAACAGAAAGATGAAGCAGCAAGTGCTGATGTATTTAATAGAAGCTGCAACAAGTTATCCAAAAGATCTCACTAAGATAACTGATAAAGGTGGCACACCAAACAGACAACAGATTTTCAGTGTAGATGAAACAGCCTTATCTTGGAAGATGATGCCATCTAGGACTACGGTCCTCAACTCGTGGGCTGTGACCTGTACCGGTCTGTGGTCTGTTAGGAAACGGGCGCACACCACTGCCCC
Organism: Microcebus murinus; assembly: GCF_040939455.1. Classification (NCBI taxonomy): domain Eukaryota; kingdom Metazoa; phylum Chordata; class Mammalia; order Primates; family Cheirogaleidae; genus Microcebus; species Microcebus murinus. The sequence goes on along the minus strand of NC_134114.1, from coordinate 37,677,461 downwards.
CCAATCCACTGTACCTCAGCCCCTCATCCCCCGGTCTATGAAAAAAACTGTCTTCTGTGAAATTGGTCCCTGGTGCCAAAAAGGTTGGGGACTGCTGATCTAGGAATTTCATAGCTAGACAGAAGTCAATACCTGACTCCAAAGCTTCAAAGGACAGACTGACTCTTCTCTTGTTAGGGGCTAATGCAGCTGGTGACTTCAAGTGGAAGCCAATGCTCACTGAACATTTTGAAAATCCTAGGGCCCTTAAGAACTATGCTAAAGCTCTGCCTCTATGCTAAACTATGCTAAACTCTGCCTCTGCTCTATAAATAGGCAACAAAACCAAGATGACAACACATCTGTTTTCAACATGGTGTACTATAATATTGAATATATATGTTAAGCCCACTGTTGAGACCTGTGTCCCACCCCCCCCCAAAAAAAAATTCCTTTCAAAATATTACTACTCACTGACAATCCACCTGGGAACCCAAGAGCTCTGATGGAGATATGCAAGAAGATAAAGTTATTTTTGTGTCTACAAACATGTCATCCATTCTGTAGCCCATGTATAAAGTAATTCTGTCTTTGAAGTCTTCTCATTTAAGAAATATATTTTATAAAGCTATCTAGCTGCCATAGACAGAGATTCCTCTGATGGATCTGGGCAAAGTAAATTGAAAATCTTGTGGAAAGGATTCACTATTCTGGATGTTGATGAGAACATTCATTGATTCATGGGAGGCAGTCAAAATAGCAACATTAACAGGAGTTTGGAAGAAGTGATTCTAATCCTCATGGATGACTTTGAGAGGTTCAAGACTTGGTTCCAGGAAGTAACTGCCCATGTGGTAGAAATAGCAAGAGAACTAGAATTAGAAGCACAGCCTGAAGATGTGACTGAATCGCTTCAATCTCATGCTAAAACTGGAACAAATGAGAAGCTGCTTCTCGTGGATGAGCAAAGTAAGTGGTTTCTTAAGATGGGAATGACTACTGGCGAAGATGCTATGAGTATTGCTGAAATGACAACAAACGATTTAGAATATTCCGTAAACTTAGTTGACACAGCAGTGGCAGAGGGTACCGACTCCAATTGTGAAAAAAATTCTACTGTGGGTAAAATGTTATCAAACAACATTGCATGTGACCAAAATCTTTCATGAAAGGAAGAGTCAATCAATGTGGTAAAACTCGTTGTTTTAGAAATTGCCACAGCCACACCAACTTTCAGCAACCACCACCTTGATCAGTCAACAGCCAACACAGAGATAAGACTCTCCACCAGCAAAAATATAATGACTTATTGAAGGCTCAGATGATCATTAGCAATTTTTAGCAGTATTTTTAAATTAAGGTATGTACATATTTTTAGACATAATGCTATTGTATACTTAATAGACTACAGTATAGTGGAAACATAACTTTTGTTTGCACTGGGAAACCCCCAAAATTTGTGTGACATGCTTTATTGCAATATTCACTTTATTGCAGTAGTCTGAAACTGAACCTGCAATATCTCTGAAGTATGCCTGTATATCTATAGATATTTACCATACAATAAATTAAAATGGCAAAAAATTAAATGTGAGCTTAATTTAAAATAATAAACCAGTTATATAATAAAAATGTTTTAATTAATAAAAACTGTATTTCCAAAAACTAAAAAGTCAGAAGAGTGGCACTTTTGTATTTTATAAAATCCTTTAATGTATAACTTAATAGAAGACTGCTGAATTCATCTGTTCTTGCATTTACACTGCTGTGTTGGTTATTGTTATGGCAATATATGAAGAAAATTCATTCTCATACAGATATGTAGTTAGAAAAAGGAGCAATATTTTAATAGTCTTCATATTTTCATACTTGACTACATTAAAATATACTATTCTATCTTGCACTTTACATGAAACTTTTACTCATACATGATTTTATGATATCATGCTTTGGTCATGTGGAAAATACTGCTTCACAGAGGTATGCAGATCTTCCAAATGTTAACATATTTAATGCAGAAAAATCAAAAAAGTCCCATTTGTTAAATTCATTACCAATTGCATTAGAACAGACTTTAAGTACCAGAAAGACATCAGGTTCAAACATATCAGTGGCAGAATCAAGTTATATAACTATTCTAACTTTCTTTTGAAAGCATTAGTTTATCATGGACAATACTTCCTTGAAGTAACAAGTTCACTTTCAAGAAAATGTCTGCCATGTACCAAAAACTAAACAACCATAGTTTCTCATCTGTTACTGTCTTTTCAGTTAAAAGCTGTACCATGAAAAAAGTGGTTAATTTTCAGTTTGCAACAGCAACTCAACCATACAAGTACTTTTTAAAAAACAATCATTATACTTTGGTATGTAGAAGTGTGTTATGCATACTTCCATTCCACTACATGAAACATGAAAAGATATGTACACAGGGTTGAGATTTTTTAAAATTAAAAATTTTCACTGCTTCATTAAGGACATTAAGTAAAACTAATTTTTCTTTTTTAATCCGTGACTGCAAGGAAGTGAAAGCTACATTGACTAGTAACACAGTTTGGGCCCACTGCTTTGATTTGTGCTAAATGCCAACAGCTTTACCACAATTGTTTTGTACTATCAGTGTAAATGTCAACACAATGAGTAACGTAAATAAAGAATAATAATTACAAATATAAATATAATAATTATAAAAATAGTTTGACTTTGTGCACCTCCTAAAAAGGTCTTGGGCACCACTGCAGACCACCCTTTGAGAATCACTGATTCAAGTGACCAAATGGTGGTTTCAAATATACAGAAGGCTATCATGTAGAAAATGGCATGCCCTGTATATTATTAGGGCAGACTTTGAACTAACAGATAGACGTAACACCAAATTAAGAAATAACCTTTTTTCCTCGTGAAAAATTGAGCTATAACTTATAAACAGTAAAATTTGTCCCTTTTAGTATATAGTTCTATGGTTTTTCTTTCACAAATGAATACAAACAAATATGGATTTTGACAAAAGAATCACCCTCCAAAATTTCCTCATATGCCTTTATAGTTAACCCATCCTCCTCCATCCAATCCTGACAACTACTGATCAATTTCCTATCGTTAGAGTTTTGCCTATTCTAGAATGTAAAATAAATGGAATTACAGTTTGTAGCCTTTTGAGCCTGGTTTCTTTATAAGTGTTGTTTACATTTTTTGGATACATTTCCTTTATCAGATATGTGTTTTGCAAATATTTTCTCCCTATCTGTGGCTTGTCTTTTCATTTTCCTAACAATGTCCTTCAGAGAAAAGTTTTTAATTGTAAGAAAGTCCAATTTTATAATGTTTTTTAAAATGAGCCGGGCGTGGTGGCTCATGCCTGTAATCATACCACTCTGGGAGGCCAAGGCAGGAGGGTCATTTGAGCTCAGGAGTTCAAGACCAGCCTGAGAAGAGCGAGATCCCATCTCTACCAAAAATAGGAAAAATTAGCCACGTGTAGTGGCGTGTACCTGTAGTCCCAGCTACTCAGGAGGCTGAGACATGAGGATCACTTAAACCCAGGAGTTTGAGGTTACAATGAGTTTGAGGTTGCAGTGAGCTATGATGAAGCTGCTGAATTCTACCCTGGGTGACAAAGTAAGACTCTGTCTCCAAAAACAAAACAAAACAAAACAAAACGAATCATGCTTTTGGTATTGTATCTAAAAAATATTTGCCTAACCCAAAGTTATAAAAATTTTCTCCTACATTTTCTTGAAATTTTATTAATATATTTTTTGGTTTTAAATTTAGAATCATGAGTTTATGTTTAGAACTTTGGGGCTAACTTTTGTGTATAGTATGAGGTATAGATGGAAGTTTGTGGGTTTTTTGTATATAAATATACAATTGTTCCATCATCATTTCTTGAAAAGACTGTTCTTTCTCCCTAAGAAACAACTTTCTAATTATAGCTGATCAGTAATATAAAAAGCAGCCCCACAAAGAAATGAGTTAAGTGAAAATTATTAAAATAGAAGTTGGATGTCCAGTTGCACAGTCTAGTAAAAAAGAGCAAAAGATTAAACTATCTTTCCAAATCTCACTCCACGAAGTCCCCACAGAAGGCTCCTCTGGGAAAGGCTTACAAGTCTTCCCTCATGTCCTACCCCCAACCTTCACCCTCTAGTAGTCTAGCTTTTATTTATTTTGTTACTTATTGGATCCCGACATAAGACTTCTCTTAAACAAAAGGTCAATTTTTAAAATGAAAAATAAATGAATTCAGTAATATCACTAGGTAACATCTAATGTTATCCTCTGGTTTTAGACCTCCAGGATCCATTTTATAAAACTGGAAATAACCACTAAAATAGATCCCCAACTAAGTATAGTCTATTTGCTTAAGCCCTAGGTTTTAAAAGGTATCACTTATACTAATTTACAAATGTAACAGTTATCTAATGTTGGGTAGTTAACAAAAATGGTATACTAATCTAATAAACTAGTTTACATTATAATAATATTGACATTAAAATGCTATCTCTACATCTTTTAAAATACATGGATTTACTTCACATTTTGAAACATCTTTATCATTAATGTTGATATATATATTTTAAAATCATTTTTGTTCAAAATGCAAATATAAGCAACTCCAATTATTCAGTATTTCTGGAAGTGCCCCTTTGAGCCCCTGGTCTTGTCATTATGCTACTTATTGAACCCACCATTACAGGGTGTGTGGAAATAAGAAGATATGAAACCCTATCAGCATTATGTCACCTACTGGATTATTTAATACTTTAATTTGAATATAAATCTAAATGAATTGCTATAACTCAGGCATGAGAATTACATATGGGTTTCAGTTATCCATATTAAATATTACTTCAACAGCTATGAAAAATTATACATAAGGCATCAATTGATTTCAGCTGGAATACCATACTGATTTTTTTTTCTTAAGGCAAGCATGAAAATGAGATTTATTGAGGAGAGAAAGATAGGATTATAGCACAAGAGCAAGATGCCGGTTTACAGAGCATGATACATACACCACAGATGACAACCGGACACATTGTCGCAGCAAAGGGAGAGCAAAAGGAAGGGTGCAAAAGGGGGATTGTTTATGGTCTGCATCTTGTTTTATAGTGCCCAGATTGGGACCGCCCTAGTGGCTCAGACGTCACCAGGGAACCACTTTGACTGGACAGTTGGGAGTTGCATTACTACATATGAGGGTTGTTCTAGGTCAATTTCCGGACTCTGTGGTACCTATGCTGCTTAGACCGCGGGCTAAAAAGTCCTCCTCATCCTTTTGTAGCTGGCGCACTAAGTTATGACTGGCCGATTCATGGGGTATTCCCTTCTCCCCCAGGTATGGCAGTCGCTCAGGAGAGGATTAGGGTGGAGCAGGACCAAGACAGGGGCCACAGCACTCATTTTTGTTCCTAGGAGACCCAGAATCCCTCGCTATCCACCTAACAAAACCAGGACATCTGATGATGGAAACTTCTGATATCTGGATGACAGCAATTTTAAATTATGCAATGACATAGCTTGGAGAAAAGAGTATGAAATAACAATAATGAAAACTAGCAAATTGATAACTTACTCTTTACCAAGTTGTTTTGGTTTTGCATTTTATTTTCATAATAATCTATTTTAAAAGATTTTATATTATGATTTCACTTCATAACACAAATCCTGAGACTTAGGGAACTAATGTACTGAAGTATACATTAGGAGGTATTGATAGAGATATGACTGAAACACAGGCCTCTAGAACCTGTTTAGCCATCACATTGTCTAGTCACTTCTTGTTCTATCCCTCAGATTATTCTGAGGTAACATGAGAAAGAGGCTGTGGATTAAGAAAGACCTGTATTTTAATTTTGGCTATGAATATGTCAGGTTTCAGTCTGAAATGTAGGTTCTTAGTGCACTCATAGCTGAAGAATGATAATCTAAAGATGATTTAAAGTATATGAGAGCATATGCATAGTTATGTGCAAATACTATCCCATTTTATATAAAGGACTTGAACATCTGTGGATTCTGGTATCCAAGGGGAGTCCTGGAAACAATCTCCCTACAGATATTGAGGGATGACTATACTTCAAGAAAGATATAACAAAGCTGAGGAAAATCTATACAGGGCAACAAAATTCACCAAAGGTATACAACTGGTTTTATGACATATAATTAAAAACATCAAACTAAACTAGTTTGTATACCTCTCTGGTATGCTTCTTAGCACTTTGTTTAGAGCAACATATTATGGGCTGGCTCACTCATTTGTCAAACTAGAAAGAAGAGAACTTAAAAGAGTTGTTTTATAGAGAATAAACCATAATACTGGAACAAGAACCTCTGGGGCTTAAAAGAGATAGTCCTAGGAAAAATTAGAATAATGGTATACTCATTAATTAACACACACAAGCAATGTGAAAATCTTCCTCCTCACATACACACATAACTGCCTCATTTCTTTTATAATTGACTACGCAAGTGGTATTTGATTAACATTTGAAGAATAAGTAGATGTTGACTGATGAAGACCTAGGGGTTGGTAAAAGGCATCCAGTTAGAGTGAACAGAAACTCTGAATGCCCTGAAGCAGGAAAAAGACAGCAACTTCAGGCTTGGCGTGACTGGAGCACAGAATATAAAACACAGTGGTATAAGATAATCTTACAGAGGAAGGCAGGAGGTAAATCATGCAAGACCTCAAAGATGATGAAAGGATTTTAATGTTTACTCTAAGGGCAATAAGAAACACCAAAGGATTTTATACAAGAGAGTGAGAAAACTAGCATTTTTAAAGACTATTCTGGCTATCCTGTGGAAAATGAATCAGAGCAAGATTAAAGAGTCTGCAGAGATCAATTAAGAGACTACTACAGCAATCTAGGTGAAAGATGATGTATCCTAGACCATAATGACAGCAATGTCAGTAGGCAGACCTAAAATAATTTTAAGATAAACAAGTCCACCTAAGCCATAGATGTAAGTTTTCCAAATTGTTTCTCTTGCCTTATCTGTTTGTCTGTATCTTTAATGGAAATGCTTAACACAATCATTATCTTTTTGTGATGAATATTTCTTCCTAAAATGCATGTATAATCTAGAAATTCAAATTCAAGTCACTTTTGTATTGTACAAAAATAACACCAAAGGCAGAATCATAGCAGGGTGTACTATAAAATCCTTACCAATTTTTCATCAACTGTTATGAGTTGCGTGTCTTGAGTTTGGTCCTGTGCCAACCTCCATGGGGAAGTGCTCAACGACCTGCAGTGCAAGACTTTAAGTTAAAAAATGATCCATGCAAGGGGAAAAGAGAGGCAGACAAATCTTACATAAACAAGCTACTTTAACAATATCTGTCTTATTTAAAAACAAAAAAAGGGAAGGGAAGAAAGAGAAGAGGGCACAAAAGTCCTTTTTCTCCCCAATTAGTTCTGTCTGCTGAGTTTTTGGCAGACTCTCAGTTGACAGTTCACAACAAGCTGCACTTTATGTCAGTCTACAGGCTTTCTGTCACAGAAATGCCATCAGTGACAAGTACTGTACTACTTACTCTCCATGAGTATACAGTGGCTGGTTTGTCATGACCAGGCAGAAACATGCAAAGCTATACCAATTGCTCTGGAATGTTGATTTCTAAATGGATGGCATCAGAAAGGGAAAAAAAAAATCTCAGTAAGTTCTTTACTCTAATTTCAAACCAAAAGTAAATAGGAATTATTTATGTGATTATTTTAACTAATGTTAGCAGTTTAGTCCTCATCCCATTCACAAAATTAGAGAAAGTACGAATGGTTAAAATAGAAGTATTAAATTGGAAGTAAAATGGGCACAGAATCTAGCTCCCTTATACTAGCATTTTTCTCCTCACCCCAAAGAAATTACTTAAAGCTAATAGCCTTTTTATTTCATGTACACGCTGTCATTCATACTATTAAAAACAAGTGCCATACCTATCCTTGACTGTGACATTTTAGCATTTTAGAGTTTTCCAAACTATTAAGGCATCTTATATAGATTTCTTTTTGAAAATAAGTTAGTGTACACAATTATGGCTGGCTCAAATTTCCAAACTAAATATATAGCCTTTGGTCCTTTCTTTTTTTAATACAAGATAATCACTATCATAATTTTCTCTCTTTTTAAAAAATTTTATATGAGTAGAAACACTATCATAATTTTGATGCAGCATAATTAATCATCAATAACTGACACAAACTGTTAAAAGTTCAACTTTCAGTAACATGTACACAGATTTACAGAAAACCTACATATTAATCAGATAATTTAAAGACAGCAATACAAAAGGCTTTATTGCATTATGAATATATTTTAAAAATAATCTGTCAATTATTTCCCAAACTCATGATATTATGTAATTCTTTAACACTGTAAATGCCCCACTCCACACAAAATATATCTATATGGAAATTATTTTGTTTACATGAATGGATAAAATATATGTTCCAGTTGTTAGAATATTAAGGAAGTATAATTATACTCTTTTTATAATCTATTTTATTCTGAAAATCATTAAGATCAATATGACAATACAAAAGTTAGGGGCCAGGCATGGTGGTTCATGCCTGTAATCCTACCACTCCAGGCGGGAGGATTGCTTGAGGCCAGGAGTTTGAGATCAGCCTGGGCAACATAGAGAGATCTCTTCACTACAAAAAATTCAAAAATCAGTTGGGCATGGTGGTGCATTTCTCTAGTCCCAGCTACCTGGGAGGCTGAGGCAGGACGACTGCTTGAGCCTAGGAGATTGAGGTTGCAGTGAGCTATGATGACACCACTGCATTCCAGCCTGGGTGAAAGACAGAGTGAGATCCTGTCTCAAAAAAAAAAGAAAAGAATACTTTTAACCAAATACACATATGGCAAGAAAAACATTAGCCAATGATAAGAGAACTCATGAGAACTTGAAATATTAGAAAATGTAATTACATTTTCTAAATACAGGTGTTCCCCCCGTATCCTTGGGAGATACATTCCAAGATTCCCAGTGGATGCCTAAAACTGTGGATAGTACCAAACACTATACATACTATGTTTTTTCCTATACATATTTACCTATGATAAAGTTTAATTTATAAATTAGGCACAATAAGAAAGTAACAATAATAAAATAGAATAATTAAGTAAAATAAGGGTTACATGAACACAAGCACTGCAAATACCATGACAGCTGATCTGATCCTCAAGATGCCTACTAAAGTGACTAAAGGCAGGCAGCCTACACAGCCTGGATGCACTGGACAAAGACATAATTCACATCCTGGGGGGGACAGGGCTGGATGGCCTGAGATGTCATCACACTGCTCAAAACAGTACAGAATTTGAAACTTATTTCTGGAATTTTCCATTTAATATTTTTGGACCATGGCTAACCATAGGTAACAGAAACCGAGAAAAGCAAAACCATAAATAGAAGGGACTATGGTAGTTTCTCTAATGAAGAGACTTGTTAGGTAAAAATAGTGCAAATTATTAGATTTAAAATTGAACACCCATTGGGCTGTGCAATTCTGGCCTAGATAGTGGATTTAAACAACTGTCTCTCCATTGTTTAATAAAATCTTAGTGTATATTAGTTATAATCCAAAGGAAATTTCTTAATTTAAAAAACCATATATAATTTAAAGGATATATTTTAATAATTTTAGATTAATCTCCAACTAACTATAAGAATAAAGCTATATTGTTTGTAAACATATGTGAACTATTTATTATAAATACACAGATGAAAAATTGTCTCATTTTAATTAAGCTGTATGTAAAAAACACAATAAAAAAACATTAAGTAAAATAATCCTACCAGAAAGCTAAAAATCACAATTAAAAATTTTTATATATTGGCCGGGCGCGGTGGCTCAAGCCTGTCATCCTAGCACTCTGGGAGGCCGAGGCGGGCGGATTGCTCGAGGTCAGGAGTTCAAAACCAGCCTGAGCAAGAGCGAGACCCCGTCTCTACTATAAAAATAGAAATTAATTGGCCAACTAATATATATATAAAATTAGCTGGGCGTGGTGGCGCATGCCTGTAGTCCCAGCTACTCGGGAGGCTGAGGCAGAAGGATCGCTTGAGCCCAGGAGTTTGAGGTTGCTGTGAGCTAGGCTGACGCCACGGGACTCACTCTAGCCTGTGCAACAAAGCGAGACTCTGTCTCAAAAAAAAAAAAAAAAAAAAAATTTTATATAAAAAAAAAATCTTTAAGATACACTAAATTGCAAAGAGACCAAAAATAAGGATTTTAATTTTTATTTAAAGCAATATATTCACATAATTTATTTCAGAAAAATTTGCCTAGGTTAAAAAGCATATATAATGTGTTTGCGTAGGTTATATTAGGTTATGTGATAAGTCACTATACCTTAAACAGCAAGCAATTATTAAAGGTATCAATGCAAGAAAAAATTTTCCCCAATTCTAGATAAGGTAGCCACAAAGGTTCAGAGTCAATTATGAATACAGCAATTAATAAAGTATACATATAAAATATAATCTATAGGTAAATTTTAGACTATGAATTATATAGCAAATATCTTTTTGCTGACTAGCCTGTAAGGAATGTCACATCAGTGAAATGATAGAAGAAAATATTTTTAATAACATTAGAGTATAAAAACCTTGTTAAGCAAAAAAGAAATAAAACAAAGAAAACATAAATGACAGAAACTACATAAAACCAAAAATTTCTAAACCTAATATATTGTAAATAATATATAAGACAGATAATAAACATGGAGAAAATGTTTACAACATAGAACAGTAAGCAATCTATATCCAAAATAGGAAAAAGAACTTCTACAAATCAGTAAGGGGTATTTATTAAGTTTTAAAAGATAGACTCTAAACAACAACAAAAAACCCAATTAAAAATGGAATAAAAAGACCTGAATAGACATTTGTCCAAAAAAAAGATCAAAATGGCCAACCATCAAATGAAAAGAAGCCCAATAGCACTAAGAATCAGAGAAATGCAAATCACAACACAATGAGATACCATTTCACACCCATTAGGGCAGCTAGCTACCAAGAAAACAGAAAATAAGTATTGACAGGGATGTGGAGAAATTTGATCCCTTGTGGGACTGTAAAATGGTGCATCCACCATGGAAAACAGTGTGATGTTTTCTCAAAACATTAAACATAGAATTACCATAGAATACGATCCAGCAATTCCATTACTGGGTATAAACCCAAAAGAACTGAAAGTGGAGACTCTAATGAATGTTTGTGCTGCAATATTCACAGAAGTATTTAGAATAGCCAAAAGCAAAAACAGCCAAAATATGAATAACCATATTTTACTGGGCAATGTATCATAACACTAGGAAGTATACATGTAGAAACAATGACTGTGTCATTATTAGAAAATAAATGGTAATTTTGCTTACTCTGCTATCTGGTATCCATTTTTGAGAAACATAAAAGTTCTGTTTGCCTCATAAGCTTGCCTTTATTTCTGTCTTCCTATTTGTTTTTAATTTTTTTTTTTTTTTTTTGAGACAGAGTCTCACTTTGTTGCCCAGGCTAGAGTGAGTGCCATGGCATCAGCCTAGTTCACAGCAACCTCAAACTCCTGGGCTCAAGCTATCCTGCTGCCTCAGCTTCCCGAGTAGCTGGGACTACAGGCATGCGCCACCATGCCTGGCTAATTTTTTGTATATATATCTTTTTAGTTGGTAAATTAATTTCTTTCTATTTTTAGTAGAGACGGGGTCTTGCTCAAGCTGGTTTTGAACTCCTGACCTTGAGCAATCCGCCCGCCTCAGCCTCCCAGAATGCTAGGATTATAGGCATGGGCCACCATGCTCAGCCTTCCTATTTGTTTTTAATTGGCCTGTTCCCATTTCCAGAGTTCTAAAATGTCAACCTTGATTCAAAGCCCAAAGGATAAACTCTGAGGGCTGTGACTGTTATCAATTACCATTATTAATAATAGTATTTAAAGTATATAAGCCATTTGTTATATTTAGTCTTTCTATATAAGTTTCCTGTAAGAAAAGAAATATCCAATCAAAGACCTTATTTCAACCCTGGTTTTACCACTTAACTAGCCGTCTAAGAGCAAATCCTTTACTTCTATGCTGCTAGGTTTCATTCTTTGAAAATTTATAAAATTAGGAACTTGTTCTAAAGCTTCTTCTAGTAATGATAATTTATATGATTCTAATAAGTGGAATTGAGTACAGTTCTAGTTTGTCTCAATGTTATGTAGCAACCACTCAACTCATATAACACATTTTTCTTTAAAAATCTATGCAGTTACAACTTTCAAAACATAAATATACACATTTTCTTTATCCCTTTATCCACTGATGGATGTTTTGGTTATTACTGCTAAAAACACTAATGTGTAGGTTTTTGTGTGGTCATAAGTTTGCAACTCATTTGTGTAAATACCTAGGAGCACAAGTGCTGATCATATGTTAAGACTATGTTTTAGCTTTGTAACAAAGTGCCAGACTAATCTACACCAAAGGGCTGTACCATTTTGCATTGTCACTAGCAATGAATGTCGAGACTTCTTGTTCTCTTCATCCATGCCAGCAATTGGTGTGATCAGTGTTTTGGATTTTAGCTACTCTAATAAGAGTGTAATGTTATCTTGTTGTTTTAATTTTTAATTCCCTAATGACATATGATGTTGAATACCTTTTCATATGCTTGTCATCTGTATATATTCTATGATGAGGTGTCTGTTCAGACCTTTTCCCTACCTTTTAATTGTAGAATTTTAAGAGTTCTTTGTATATCATGCTGTGGGAATGAAGAGAAACTTCCTCTTTACTTGGAAGTTTCGCTAAAAGATCAATACACAATAAGGCAGATTACTAAGAGAAAGAAATTTATTAATGCCATGTGCACAAGGAGAATTAAGAGTGAGTGATTGATTACATTGATTCTAATAAGTGGAATTGAGTATAGTTCTAGTTTGTCTCAATGTTATGTAGCAACCACTCAACTCATATAACACATTTTAATGTGTTTAATTTAACCCCAATATCCCAGTGGGGTCCAGAAATCTATATACCCTCATTTTAGAGGGGAGAAGACATAAGGAATATAGATAAATCTGTTTAGGGTCAATAAATGGTTACTAGGGAGGATAAATGGGTGGGGGGAAAACAGACTGACTTGTAAATGATTCTCTTTGGAAATTAAATTAACCTGAGAGATAGATATAATACTTAAAATTATTTGGGCCAGGTTTAGTTGCATTCTTGATCTTCTTTCCTGTAATACATTGAGACTACAGGGACGGGATGGGAAGCTGACTGTTCTTTTTGATGGGTCTGTTTCTTATTTATGAAGAAAGAGGGAAAGCCCCTACCAATGCCTTTAATTCAAAATACTCTTTATACCAAGGGGTTATATTTTGGGGTGAAATTTCCTGAGCTCCTTTATTCTCCCTATCTGGAACTTCCCCATAAGTTTCATACATTAAAAGCTGAGTTGGTGGCTGTGGAGAGAGAGATCAGGTTAGTAGTTGAGTGAGTAACAAGAGATCTGAAAAGGGAGACAAGAACATAGATTAGAATGATAATGAATAAGCAGAAAAGAACAGATCTAAGTATAATTCCACACACCCCATTAAACCAGTCTCTCATCATTCTTGGGAGTAGGTCAGACCAATATAATGGTTTTGTTTCATTAACCTGAAGGAGAGTACTTATCTTGTCGTTTAAGAGGTGTAGATCAGTCTCTACTTGCCCTGAGCGGTTTATGTAGAAACAGCATTTTTCACCAATAATCACACAACCTCCTCCCTGTTGGGCTGTCAGGGCATCCAGAACACAGCAGTTTTGAAATACAACAGAGGCTAGGCTGTTGAATTCTGACTGAAGTACTTCAGACTTGTATAGGGATACTGAACTCTTATCCTGTTATCACGGAGAGATTCAAAACTGCCTTTTTCAATTTCATAAGTTCCAAATGCTGGGAAAAGAAACCTAAGCACCAAAAAGAACTTAGAATTGTGATATACAAGTGGGTTTTTAATATCACCTCTAGTACGTTTGTGTGGTACCACTTTTATGAATGAAAGAGCCCATGTTTGTAGTTTGGCTGGCATTTAAAATGCAGAACCTGCTAACAGAGGGTATCAGATAACCAACTCCACAGCGCCTTGACCATCTAGGTGGGAACCACTTGTACACTTTATCGCCACACAAGATAAAAAGACTAGTGTTATTTACAGATGGGATCAGGTTGGAAACTGTGACCTCCCAGCCTGGAGTTTGCTATGTCTTTTCTTCCTCATTGGCACTTCCACATCTCTAGTTTCCATGTGTTCCTGCCAGTCTGTGGGAACAGAACGAGTTGTGAAATATTTGATATTAAAGGCCTTTGGTCCGGTTCTGGCAATTATAAGACTTTATTTTGTCACCTAACCAAGTCAATCCAGACTTTTGGTTTATCCATATGTAATCTTTAGTGTCTGGCAATTTAACAATGGGACCAAGTGAGCTACCCCATGTTGAATAGGCCTGCCTTATGAGCCATCCATAACATCTGGTGATTTAACAAGCATTGACATCATGAGGGTTGGTGTCAGCTCCATCTATGATCTTTGCAAGAAGTCCAAGAATGCCAAATGTGGAATCAAATTGTAGGGTCTGATCACAATATTGCCCTAGTATGTCACCTAGGAAAGAGCCAGCATCAATCATCCCTATCTTCAATGCAGAGGGAAAATTTTCTTTCTAGTGACTTTACCTGAGCAAAAGATAATAAAACCTCTGTGGAAGCTCAAGAACTATGTCTAGGACTCCCCAACAAGAGAAGCAGTACGTTGTTGGTTTTTTTTCTGGTTGTGGATGCCACATCTTGTCATATATCCACCCTTCTGGACTGGTTCCTCCAGCCACTCACATTGGCAGAAACAAAAATGAATTCAGGTTTCTTTGCATGCTCTAGAGGTTGGCATAACCAGCAATTAGACTAATCAGTTAATGTGGCCAGAGTTGGAAAGACTGGTGCAAGGGGATGCCAGATCTGTGCCTGACATTCTGGGGAAAAAAAGGTTAGTAAGAGAAAGGCATAGTTTGAAAGAAAAATCATAGTGGAAGATTAAAAGAGAGAATGGGATAGGTGAAGGCGATCTCCACTCAGCTTCCAATGTGCAGTCCTCAAAGGGTGAGGCTTAAAAGAAGAAACATTTTAAAAGGACCTTTTTTTTGGGGGGGGGAAGGGGTTAAAAAAAGGAGATTTTAGATGAAAAATGGGGTTTCTTGCTCTATGATCTTGGGAAAAAGCTGTCTACTTCATGAAGAGATCTGCTTCAGGGGCCTAGGAACTGGCCTGAAAATCCTTACTTTCAGGGTCACCTGTAGGGATGGTCTTGGTGTGGTCTGGTGTGGTTCACATGAATCTAAGAAGACTTTTATTTTATTTTTATGGTAGTGTAGATGGTTAACAGTACTTAATAAGGGCATTCCCAGAGAGGTGACAAAACTGATACAAACACAATCTCCTGGTCAAAAAGGTTGGGAAGACTTGTCAGTTGGCAGAGGTCATGCTCCTTTTACCTGTTGATGACATGCTCCAAGCATATTAGTTAGTGCCTGTGTGTAGCTAGTTATAATATTGAATTGTTCACTTAAATCCCCACAGTGTTCAGCCAACCCAAGCATAGAAGGTTTAGAGGTGCCAGTAGGCATAGGGAGACTGAACACTACTTCAAAAGGGGTTTTAATGTCTCCTATTTGGAATATTCCAGAATTTTATAAGGGCCAAAGGTAATGCTTCTGGCCATTTAAGTCCAGTGTCTTACAGACTTTTCCCAAAGCCATTTTTATGTCTACATTTTTACATTCTACATGTCCTGAGGATTGGGGATGATACTGGCTATGAAATGTTATGAGTGCCACAGAGCCTTCGCAAGCAAGTAGTTTATTTCTCCTGTAAAATGAATCCCTTTATCTAACTAAATCCATAAAGGAATACCAAAATGAGAAAGAATCTCAGTTACTAATTTCTTTACCACTGTTATAGCATCAGCATGCCTAGTTCAATAGGATTCAGTCCATCCACTACACATATGAACAATAATCAAATAGTGAGAAAAGCCTAAAGCTGGAGGTACATCTATAAAATCAATTTGGAGTGCCACAAGGGGCAATGTGGGCCTTTGTGGCTTTCTGGAGAGTGATGGTCTCCTTGAGAGATTTGGTGAGATTTACAAATAGTATACTAAGAAATAATATGGTCAGAGATTTTGTAGATCCCAGGGCTGTATCAACTATTTTTTAGTTCCTTAATTATCCCCCATTTGTACTTATGTCTGTCCCACCTGATGGGAGATAAGTACAAGCCACAAGGTTAAAAGAAAAGGGGTCACAGGTAGTCCATTTGGCCCAATATACAAGCCACCTGATAATTGTTTAGCACCATTTTGTACCCACCTATCTTTTTTGGATTGCAGAGCATCAGCCCAATAATGAATAACATCAGACAAGGACAGAGGCAGAGTAATAAATTGAGTGGAAAAAACATACGGAGGGCCATTTTTGGATACATATTTAACAGTCCTGTATGCCCTATCATTTCCTGGGTATACAATACCCATTTTCTTAGTGTGGGCTGGGCAATGAACAATAGCAATCTTAAAAGGAAGGTGACTAGCTTGTAATAGGGCATCTGTTATAGGCCCACTGGCAATAGGAGTGCCAGCAGAAGTTAAAAAACCACAAGACTTCCAAATTGTGCTAACTGCATGGCAGACTCTAAAGGCGTACTTGTAGTCTGTGTAAATAGTGGTAGTTTTTCCTTTTGCCAATGTGTAAGCTCTAGTGAGAGCTATAGGTTTAGCAACTTATGCTAACTTTACGGTAGACAGAGAAAGAATATGCCTCAAGAGTTTCACATGGGGAAACTATAGCATAACCAGTTATTATACTTCCTTTGAAATCTTGTTTATAAGAGCCATCACAAAAGAGGAATAAGTCCGGGTTGTCTAAAAGAATGTCCAAGAGATCCTCTCATGGCTTTGAAACCGTATAACAGCTGCAAGATAATCAGGTGAGAGAGTACAGGTTTCCATCACCAGGGAAAGGTATGAGAGAAGATGGATTTAAAGTGTTGCAACAATGTAAAATAATGAAGGGATTGCTTAATACAGCTTCCTCATAGGTGGTCCGTCAAGTAGTAGAGAGGTGCTATGTTTTATGGACTAGTAAGAGAGCAGACACAGCATGGGGAACATATAGGTGAACAGGGGAACCTAATGTAAGGGTTGGCTTTGTCAATCAGGATGGCAGCTGCTGCTACTGCATGCAGGCATAGGGGCATGCCTGCTGCCACAGGGTCCAATTGGCATGAAAATTACACTATAGGACGGATATGAGAGGAAAAGGGCTGTCCTAAAATACCCAGCAGCAACCCCATTATTTTCATGGCAATATAGGTGGAAAGGTTTATCAAAATTAGGTAAGCCCAGAACAGGAAGTATGGATAATACTAATTTGAGAGCTTTGCAGGAGTCTAATGCCTCTGAGGGCCAGCAGATAGGCTCCTGAATACTATCTGGAGGGGGGCGGGGGAATATAAAGATTTAATAAGAGCAACAAATTAGGAATCCATTGGCAGCAGTAGCCAGGTACTCCTAAAAATTTACTTAGCTGTTTCTTAGTTTTGGGAAGAGGGATGGACAAAATTGACTCAAGGTGTTTTGGAGTGAGCTT
This sequence comes from Microcebus murinus, assembly GCF_040939455.1. NCBI lineage: Eukaryota > Metazoa > Chordata > Mammalia > Primates > Cheirogaleidae > Microcebus > Microcebus murinus. The sequence continues at coordinate 37,659,794 of NC_134114.1, read as the reverse complement.
TTGAGTACCCTGAAATATTTCATGTCCTAACTACATAACAGTTATCTGTACCCACTGGAGGTTAGACTTGGAGGCTTTATTGCCTCTTTCAGCTAGCAGGGGCCCTCAAACTTTTTAAACAGGGGGCCAGTTCACTGTCCCTCAGACCGTTGGAGAGTACGCACTGTGGGCCCAGACGAGTCGGCTGCTAAAGCAGGACAGGCAGCCGTGGCAAAAACACCCGGAGGGCCACGGGGGCCTTAGTTTGAGGATGCCTGACTGGAACCCTTAAAAGAAGGAGGTAGTCTAAGAGGGCACCCTACTTAGTCTTGTTACAGAGTAAAAGGATCGTTAACATAATGAATAAGAGTGGGTAAAGGTTACAGAGTCTAAATTAGCTTTGAGGATTTGAGAGAATATTGAAGGAGGCTCACAGTATCCCTGAGGTATTTGGGTCCATGTTAGTTGTCTCCCTCTGAAAGTATACGCAAAGAGAAATTATGAGTCAGGGTGCAATTGAAAGAAAGCTGAGCAGAGGTCAATTACTGTAAACCAGGCTGCATCAGCAGGAACTGAGGTAAAGATAGTAGCAGGATTACGCACAACAGGGTGCTGAGGGATTACAAAGGAGTTTATGGCTCTCAGATCTTGTAGGAATTGACAGATTTGATTCCCATCTGAATCACATTTCCTTTTTTTTTTTTTACTGGTAAAATTGGGTGTTACAAGTGATGAAGACAAGTATCCCCTGTTGGAAAAGGGAGTCTATTATAGGTTCAATTCTCATTCTTCATCTTGTGAGAGGGGGTACTGAAGGGAAGGGTTTATTTCTTTTCCAAGAAATGCATGTGGGTTCGGCACACTGTGGCAGTCTGACCTCATTTGCGTGTTTTGCCCAGAGGCTATCTGGGACTTCTAGTAAGATTGATTGTTTAGTGGAATTTAAATCAGGCTGGGTCTCCATTAAGGAGAGTAGGAAGTTTGCAGTTTGGGTCTGAGCGCAGAGAAATAAAAAACTTTTCCATTACTTTGTATGGTGGCATTAAATTGATGTAACAGGTCTCCACCTAAAAGATTTGCAGGTGAGGAGTCAGATATTAGAAAAGGATGGTGGGTGTTAAGGGGACCTAGGGATATCAGGGTGACCTGAGAGGTAATGAAATAGGTCGTCCAGAGACTCCAATAGCTTGAATAGAATTATAGATGAGAGGTACAGATAATTCCTCTGATCAAATGGTAGAGAATGCCACACCATTATCAATTAGAAAATCCAGTTCCCGATTCCAGTCCTCTATCTTAAGTTTAATGGTGGGGTCTAGGGTGTGAGGATACCCTGACCCTGTCAATCAATGGGGCATTGTCCCACAGGAGAAGAAAAATGAACCTGCTGGGTTTGGGGGAAGGCTTTTTTTTTTTTTTTTTTAGTTTTCCTTTGTTTTTAAGGGCCAGACAAGCATTTTTTTAAATGTCTGGGTTTTCTGCAGTATCTATAACTGATCAGAAAAATGAGAGGAATTTAATTTATTTTCACAGGACTGTTTTTGGTTCTGCAGTGATTCAACCTGCAAAGGAAGGATTGTAAATTTCAAATCTTTCCTTTTTTTGTTCTCCAGCAAGCGATTTTCAAAAAACCATGTAGCTGCTTCCACTGTAACACTTAGAAGACTGACCAGCCCAGACAACTATACTGTTTTGAATTTTTATATATATATATATCTGGAAGATTTCCAACTAGGACAGAAATTAAGAGATTTCTGTGTCAATACTCAATATATTTCATAGTTAAAAAAAAAGATTTCTGTGTTCTGGTGCATTAGGATTTAATGTCGTATGCCTCTGAAAAACTTGTGTAAATCTCTCAATAAAGCTTTAAGGTGCTCTCTCCCTCCTTCTGAGTACATAATTCAACTTTAGACAAATTAACTTTAGGAGGGAAAGCCTCCAATATCACCCCTATAAGGCCCTGAATATAAGCATTTCACTGAGCTACTTCTAGGTCATCTATAAGGAGTCTAGGGAGAGGATCTGGCCACCTGTTCCCTCTATGGATAGGATTTTCTCCTGGAGGCCTTCTGGTCTATCTAATGACTACAGTATAATCATGGGTGGGAAGTACACCTCTTAGCAGCCAGTCAAGGTCCCTGTGACTGGGATTATGAATGGCTACTAGCCTCTCCAACTCTTCTCTAAATTTGGTAGGATCTTCTGAAAATGGGGGCAAAAGAGTTTCTGTACTTCAGAAGATATGCTGCAGTACAGGGGATATGAATTCTTTGTGGTGGAGATCCTGGATACATTCTGAGGGCACTGCATAGGGAGGTCTGGAGCTCATGGAGTTGGATCACACAGCCCTAGAAAGTAAGGGGCATCATATGGCACAGAAAACCAAGTTTTGGCCTGACTTTGTGACAGGCTTATCTCTTGCTTTTATTTAATCTGTATGTCTTAGGACTTTAAAATCAGCCCAGAATGAGTTCTGTAAATCTTGGAGGGACACAGAAGTTAAAATAGGCAGTTGGTTATCAAAAGGGTTTTCTGAAGAAACTGGGAGATAGTTTTAGGGGTTATTAAGGAAGATTGCTATAGAATTAAGGCTGGATTTTAAGGGTGGTTTTGACCACGGACCCGGAAATCCTAAAGATCATCTAGCGGGTCAGGACAGATAGTTGAGGATAATGGGGAGTACAAGTTGGAGGGAGGTTTAAGGCGGGGCAAATTTTAATTTTTGTTCTAGATCAGATTTTCACTCTTTAGTTTTTTTAAGAGAGTTTTTAAGGCTAGCCACAACACTGATATGTTTCCTTTTTTCAATTTGATCTTCCCATAAATACAGATAAGGCAATCACTTAGGATGAGAGTGCTCTAAAATTTACTTTAAATTAAGGAGTCTTTCTAGTTCAAAGGATTCATCTTCTGGCCACTGATAATTAGAATTATCAATGGTATAATTATTCTAAAACCAACTCAATTTAATACGCCTCTTCAGAGAAAGCCCATGTGGTAATTTTCCAGGTTTAGAGTAAGTTTTTATCATATAAGCAAGAGGTGTTACTGCAGAGGGAATAAGGGAGGCAGTTCCCATGATTAAAAAAATTCACTCTCAGAAATAGACTTAAGATAGACAAAGAGGATGGGACCTTATAAGACAAACATCCCCAAGAGCTTGACATGCTTGGTACAAAGACTATGCTGCTTAAGTGTGTGGTGTCTCATGTTTTGGGCTCCCAATTTTTTCAGACTAGCTGCCTGGTATAATTCCAAAAATATAGCCCCCTGGAGGGCAGAGAATGAGGAAAAAATTCCCACTCTGTCACAAGACAAGCTCAGGGATATATAACAGGATGAGAGAGAAATCTCATACTTTTTCTTCTTTTCAGGGACTTGCAGCAAAGTTTGTCTTTAATAGAGACTGGTCTAGTCAGGATTGTATAATTGGCTAGCCTGCAGGGCTGGCTCAAATACTGGGCTTATAGCAGTTCTCGGCCTGGTAACTCTCTTTATGACAGAACACCACAAAAAGACAACGACAAAGGAAAGCAATGACAAAACTGGCTATTACTGAGGGGAGAGGGATCAGACAATATGAATATTCATACCACAAAGTATAGAAAAAAAAAATACCAGAGTTGCTATACCAAGACTAGTTACTTACAAAAACATTTTATTTCATTAATCTTAAATCTGGAAAGGCAAAAGAGACAATGATCTTTACCATCTGCTCAACCACAGCCTACAGAGAGACAGAGGAAAACTGGGAATCTGACTGGTAAGGTATCATACCATGTTGCCACTTGGTCAGTGTGCTGATTCTCCTCACTATGGCTTTCAGAAGAGCAGAGCAGCTTTGAAGATCTAGCCAGCTACACTGAAATAGGGAGGAAGGTGGGGTGAGGGGAAACTTCCCCTTTGCCCCTGAAGGTTTGTTGAAAGATCAACTCACAATAAGGCAGATTAATAAGAGAAAGAGATTTATTTACCATGTGCTTAGGGAGAATCAGAGAATGATTACCTAGTATCTCAATGGGGCTCAGAAATTTATATATCCTCATTTTAGAGGGGAGAAGGAGATGAAGAATATAGGTAACTCTCTGTTTAGTGGCAATAAATGGTTACTAGGGAGGATGAATAGATACTTGGGACAATGAATGAATGGGGAGGAAATAGATTGACTTGTAAGCGATTTTCTTCGGAAATTAAATTAACCTCAGAGACAGGTATTATATTTAAAATGATTTGAGCCAGGTCTGGTTGCATTCTTGATCTCCTTTCCTGTAATATGTTGAGACAACAGGGAGGGGAAGGGAAGTCCATTGTTCTTTTAGATGGGTCTGGTTTTTTATGAAGAAAAAGGGAAAGCCCCTACCAATACCGGTGGATCTCCAAGGGCCTTTAATTTAAAATACTCTTTTTATACCAAGGAGTCATATTTTGGGGTGAAATTTCCTGAGCTCCTTCAATGGATATAGTCCTTTATCAGAGATGTGTTTTGCAAATATTTTCTCCTTGTGATTTATCTTTTCATTCTCTTAACAGTATTCTTCACAGAGCAGAAATTTTTAATTTTAATGAAACCCAACTAATCCATTTTTTTTCATTCATGGATCATGCTCTGGCCATCTTCCTATCCATGTATCCATTAGGATCTTCTTGGATTTTCTTCAGAGTTATTTAGTTTTTTTCATAAAGATCTTATAAATACTATTTTTAATATTTTAAAATATACTTTTCAAAAAGTCTTAAGAGACAAAAAGATAGAAAACAAATCATTTGCACTAAAAAATAGTATCTGAATAACATAACTGACCCAAAGTATTAACACTATTTCCCCTTTAAAACAAATTAACTTTATCAACTAAGAATTTAGTAAAATTCCCATATCCCCTATAGTGGCTTGAAAAACTGGCTCCAAATTTCTTTGACATTCTTCCCCATTAACAGGTGAAAATCTAGATGCTTTTCTCCTAGAATCTGAGCTCTGTGACTGTTTGATCAATTTAAGACAGTTGAAGCGAGGTTATGAGTTTCCAGTGTCAGGCCTTAAACTAGCAGTTTCCACTTTCTGTTTCTTAGAACATTGTTTGTTAGGATATTTCACTCTTGCTACCCAGCCGCCATGTTGTAAGTTGGATAGAGCTGTCCCACAGATAAGTCCATGTGGAGAGGAACTGATAGCCAAATACCACTCTGCCAGTCATTTGAATGAGCTCAGTTGGACATGAAACCTCCGCCTACATTGAGCCATCTCAGCAGACACCACATGGAGGAGATAAGCTTCCCCACCAAAACCTGCCCAAATTGCAGATTTGTGAGCAAAGCAGAAGACTATTGTTGTTTTAAGTAATTGAGTATTAGGGTGGTTTGTGTCCAGCTATAGATATAAAAGAATCCCTCTAAATAACTGAATATGGTTTTTATTACTATAAACATTAAAATTGAACTGGTAATTTCAAGGGACCAGAAATTTACTTTTTAACAAAGTTAAATTCCTAATCCTTCAAAAACCATTAAGGAATTAATTAATCCTTAGCCTTTTGATTAGAATTATGTTTGTTTTCAGTTTATTACAAATTGAAGTAATCCAAATTCATATTAAATCAGAAACTATTTAATTCCATGCTAAACCATAAGGAAATATTACTGAGAGTTCTAACTGAAATGATAATAGATATTCACCATGCCACAATAATTACTTCAGACCTGAAATATGTTGATATTTGGGTCAATCATTTTCAAGTTAATGATCTTGAAGTTTTTCAAGATCTTGACTCACTAAAGAAAATTTCAATTGTCTTCAGCATACTGTATTCACTAGATATAAGCAGGAAAGAACCAAATGTTAATGGGAAAATTAAAGATAAGGGGTCAAGAGACTATTTTTGTGGAATATGTACAGAGTAAAAGGAAAGACAACGTTCCTACAACTGCTTTTTAAGTTAGAGGAAATAATAGTGAAGATAATTTCTTTACAAAACCATAAATTCTTTTATTCTAATTCAGATTTATTACAATAATTTCTAATCTTTATCTATAGTACTTAGTATTATCTTAAAATGTTAATCTGGTCAAATCGGTAAAAAGGAAGGAACTCCTGCTCATGGATGTCCTTATCCCCATTCTTCTGAGCCCCTAGAACCTGTGGTAGAAACTAACAGCAGTTGTGTCACAACTGCTTGGACACAACTCAAGCCAAAAACTGAAACTAATCCTTTGAGAGTCATCCAACAGACAAAGGAAAGATTTGTGCAAGAGTGATAAGGATAATTATGTTCACAAACCAGACTTTGAAATGGAACTGAGGAGTACTAAGGAAGGCAGTGTGGGCAAATTATTGGGAGATGAAAACAAAGAAATTAAAGGACACGATGGCAAATGTAAAGGAGAAAGAAATACATCCAAATTTACAGCAACCAGTTATAAAAATAAATATATCTGAGGTGCAAATAAGGAGAATAAGAAATAAAGATGTTTAGGTGATGGTAATAATTATATTATAAAGCACAAAAAAATAATGAAAAATTCACATTTAAGAAGGTCAAATCATAGGCTGGGCACAGTGGCTCACACCTGTAATCCTAGCACCTTGGGAGGCCGAGGCAGGAGGACTGCTTGAGCTTAGGAGTTGGAGACCAGCCTGAGCAAGAGCAAGACCCCATCTCTACTATAAATAGAAAGAAATTAGCCAAACAACTAAAAATAGAAAAAATTAGCCAGGCGCAGTGGTGCATGCCTGTAGTCCCAGCTACTTAGGAGGCTGAGGCAGGAGGATTGTTTGAGCCCAGGAGTTTGAGGTTGCTGTGAGCTAGGCTGACACTACAGCACTCTAGCCCAGGCAACAGAGTGAGACTCTGTCTCAAAAAAAAAAAAAAAAAAGGAAGGTCAAATCACTGAATTATACTGGCCACAAAAGAATAAGTCTACTAGTTTTGAATGCCTTACAGGAAGGAATTATGTTGCTATACTTTGACATGTCTTATAAATTGGAAGAAAATTTACCATAAAGGTGTTAATTATTAATTCATAAAGTAAACATAATAGTAATAAAAATCCCAAAAGAATTTTTACTAAATTAGAAAACTGTCAGCAGGAAGAAAAATTCACAAAAATAATCAAGTTTGAAAAACCACAAAAAAGTAGGATTGCCTTGCCAGATAATAGACTACAGTAATTAAAATATGTTATTAGCACAGGCACAGACATACATCAAATAATACAGATCAGAGTACAAAAACAGATTATGTAGATCTGCAGATTTATTATATAATAAAAGCACAATTTCAAATCAGTGGTGAAAGGCTGGACTATTCAATAAATAATATTGAGACAACTGGCTATACTTTCATGAAAGAAAAATGTTTGAATCTCCTTCTAAGGTGATTACGTCATACACTAAGGAATTCCAGACAGATTTTACAACATATTTATACACACGATACATATATTCGTACAGTATGTATGTATGTGTATAAAATACTGAAATAAAATATAAGAGATTTTTAAAATAAGTTTTGAGTGGGTAAAGTCTTCCAAATCAAGACAAAATACCCACAAACCATGAAAGAAAAATGACTTTTGAACAAAAGGCATACAAACTAAATTAAAATAAAGAAAAAATCAGAGATAAGTAAAACATATAACAGCTAAAAGACTAATATCTAGGATATATAAAGAACCCTTACAAACCAAAACAAAAATCACCCAAAAAAGGGAAGGGGAAAGCAGATGATATGAGAACAGTAGATGTTAATACCAACTATAATGATAATTACTTTCTTTTTTAAGAGATGGGATCTCCCTATGCTACCCAGGCTGGAGTGCAGTGGCTATTCACAATCACAATAACAGTGTACTACAGCTTTGAATTCCTAGGCTCAAAAGATCCTCCTACCTTAGCCTACTGAGTAGATGGGACTATAGGCATGCAACCCTATACTAGGCTTCAATATCACTTTAAATGTGAATGGTCTAAATATACCAATTAAAAGAGTGTGTTGGAGTGGATTAAAAAAAAATAGGACCCAACTACATGTTACCTAAAATTAAACCTTAAATATAAGGATACAGATAGATTAAAAACAAAGGAATGGAAAAAGACATACCATGCTAACACTAATCAAATCTTGCTTTAGCTATATTAATCTCAGGGAAAGCAAACTTCAGAAGAAGAAAAATTATCAGGGATAAAGAGGGCATTACATAATGATAAAGGGGTCAGTTCTCCAACAAGGTATAACAATCCTTGATGTACCTAACAAGAAAATGTCAAAATATGCCAGCAAAAATCTGATAGAACTGGAAGGAGAAATCCATTATTACAGTTGGAGACTTCAACATCCTTTTAACAGTAACTGACAGAGCCAGAAGGCAGAAAATCAGTAAGGATACAGTTCACCTGTATAGCACCATCAATTATCTGGATATATTTAATAATTGGCATTTATCAATTATTTCATCCAACAATGGCAGAAGACACATACTTCTCAAACTCAAATGAAACATTCACCAAGATAGGCCACAGTGTGGGACATAAAACACACTTAAACAAAATTTAACACATTGACTGCCACACTAGAAAAAAAATTTTTTTCCTTGGGGCCATGGTGTTTTATTACGAAAATAGAATACAAACTTCTAAAATAGAACAGTCCTTTCTAATATAATGAAAAATTTTTTATTTTTTATTGTTTTCTGTGCATAAGTTATATGCAACTTGGAAAAATAGTTCTCATGGCTCCCAAGGTGAAGAGACATGTGAGTTACATAGGCTTTATGAGACCCTGGGCTCAAAAGTAGTATGAGTTAAATACAACTTACCTGGCAGTTAATGTGTTAAAGAATAGAAATCACATAATGTATGCTCTTAGTCAACAATGGAATTAAGCTAAAAATCAGTAACAGAAAACTAGAAAATCCTTCAATTATTTAGAGATCAAACAACACACTTCTAAATAACTCATGGGTCAAAGAAGTCCTAAGAGAAATTTTTAAATATTTTTTTTTTTTTTTTTTTTTTTTTTTTTTTTTTTAGGCAGAGTCTCGCTTTGTTGTCCAGGCCAGAGTGAGTGCTGTGGCGTCAGCCTCAGCCTCCCGAGTAGCTGGGACTACAGGCATGCACCACCATGCCCGGCTAATTTTATATATATATATCAGTTGGCCAATTAATTTCTTTCTATTTATAGTAGAGACGGGGTCTCGCTCTTGCTCAGGCTGGTTTTGAACTCCTGACCTTGAGCAATCCGCCCGCCTCGGCCTCCCAAGAGCTAGGATTACAGGCGTGAGCCACAGCGCCCGGCCTTAAATATTTTTAACTAAATGAAAATGAAAACACAACTCTCAAACTTTGGAGGATTCACCAAAAGCAGTGCTTAGAGGAAAATTTATGGCACTGAATGCACATATTAGAAAAGAAGAAAGGTCTAAATTCAATAATCTAAACCTCTACCATAGGAAACTAGAGAAAAAAGGCGTAATATAAATCTAAAAAGAAGGAGAAAATTATAGTAGACATTAATGAAATTGTAAATATGAAATTGGTAAAAAAAAACCAATAATAATAAACAAAACCAAAAGCTATTCTTTGAAAACATCAATAAAACTGATAAACCTGTAGCCAGGCTATATACCCCATGTCCCCCCCAAAAAAGAAAGAGAGTGAGAATGAGAGAGAGAGAGAGAGAGAGAGAGAGAGAGAGAGAGAGGGAAGACACAAATCACCAATATAAAAAATGAAATAGGTATCATCACTACTGATCCAATGGACATTAAATAGATAATAAAGAAATATTAACAATATGCCCACAAATTTGGTAACTTAGACAAATAATTATTTTAAAAAAAACTAAATACTAAAACTCACACAAGGATAAAAATATGAATAGGCCTATATCTATTAAAGGTTTTCAATCAATAATTAACTAACTTCCAAAAAGAAAGCAAAAGACCCAGTTTCCTGGTGAGTACTACCAAACATTTAAGGAAGAAATGACACTAAATTTCCATGATCTCTTCCAGAAATAGAGGCATGTCCTAATTCATTCTATGGGACCAACATTACCTATGGGACCAGCATTACCTTAATTTCAAAATTAGATAAAGACATTACAAGAAAGGAAAAATACAGAGCAATTCTCTTATATAGAGACAAAAAGCTTCAACACATATTAGGACATTGAATCCAACAATGTATAAAAAGATTTACACATTGTGGCCAAATGGGATTTATTCCAGGTATGAATGTAAAATTCATGTGCAAAGACAAAAGACTAAAAATAGCCTACACAATACTGAAGAAGAATAACAAAGCCAGAGGACCAATACTATCTGTATTTAAGGCTTGCTACACGATTATAGTAATCAAGACAGTGTATTAGCTAAAGAATAAACAAATAAATGAATGGAAAAGAATTGATAGCCCAGAAATAGACTACTCAAATACAATTAATTGATCTTTGAGACTGCAGCAGACAATCCAACAGTGAAAGGACAGTCTTTTCAATAAATGATGCTAAAACAATTTGTCATCTGCATGCAAAACAATGGACCTACACAGTGGTCTTACACCTGTCACAAAAATTAACTCAAAATGGATAATAGACCTAAATGTAAGAAGCAAAACTATAAAACTTCAAAAGACAACATAAAAAAATCTAGGTGACCTTGGGTTTGGTGCTGAGTTTTTAGATACAATACCAAAAGAATGATTTAAAAAAAAAAAAAAGGCTGGATTCATTAAAATTAAACGTTTCTGTTGTGTAAAAGATAGTATTAAGAGAATGAAAAGACAAGCCACAGAGTAGGATAAACTATTTGCAAATATATACCTAATAAAGAACTTGTATCCACAATTAAACAAAGAACTCTTAGAATTCAACAATAAGAAAAGAAACATCCCAATTAAAAAGTGAGCAAAAGATCTGAACAGATACCTCACCCAAGAAGATACACAAATGACAAGCATATGAAAAGTACACAACACATATGTCATTAGGGAATTACAAATTAAAACAATAATGAGATAGCATTACACACCTATTAGAATGACTAAAACCCAAAATACTGACCACACCAAATACTGGCAAGGATGAAGAGAACAAGAAATCTCATTTACTACTAGTGGAAATGCAAAATGGTATAGCCAATTTAGAAGACAGTCTGGCAGTTTCTTACAAAGCTAAAACATAGTCTTAACATATGATCGGCAATTGTGCTAGTAGGTATTTACCCAAATGAGCTGATATTATATGTCCACGCAAAAACATGGACAACATGGTAGGGACATAAAAAAGAAAACCATTAGATACCACTTCACATCCATTAAGATGGCTACTATTACTCAAAAAAAACAAAACAACAACAACAAAAAAACCCAGAGTGTAGCAAGTGTTGGCAAGGATGTGGAGAAATTGGAACCTTCTTTTACTGCTGGTGGAAATGTTAAATGATACAGCTAATATGGAAAACAGTATGGCAATGCCTCAAAATATTTAAAATAGAATTACTGTATAATTTAGCAACTTCACTTTGCAGTATATATCCAAACAATTGAAAGCCAGTACTTGAACAGATATCTGTACACTCATAATTACAGCAGCATTATTCACAGTAGCCAAAAGGTGGAAGCAACGCTATCGTCCATTGACAGATGAAAGGATAAACACAATGTAGTATACATGCATTAGAATATCATCTAGCTTTAAAAAGGAAGCAGATTATGATATATGCTACATCATGAATGAACCCTGAAGACATTGTGGTAAGTGAAATAAGTCAATCACAAAAGTACAGTGTATGATTCCATTTTTATGAGATATCTAGAGTAGTCAAACTCATAGAAACAGAAAGTAGAATGGTGGTTGCCAGGAGCTTGGGAGAGAGGAGAATGGAGAGTTATTGTTTAATGAGTACAGAGTTTCAGTTTTAGAAGATGAAAAAGTTCTAGAGATGTATGGTAGTAATGGTTGCACAACAATGTGAATGTACTTAATGCCAATGAATTATCCTTAAAAATGATTAAAATGGTAAATTTTAGAATATGTACATTTTATTACAACATAAAAAAAGAGTATACCTTCTGAAGAAACTGTTGGACCCTGGTTCACACCACCAATATAGAGAAACACACACACAAAAACTTGTCAAAGCTGAAGATTTATAACTTTGTCTAGAGAAAACTTCTTCACATAAGAACATAAAAGTAGTATGTCTGTGTATATTAATCATTCATCTCCTTAGAAAATTTTAGAAGTCCAGACTGAAGCCATTGAAGTTCAATATGCTTATTCATTTTTACTGTCTAATGTAGCAAATCTTCCAAAATAATATACTTTTAAAAACTTCTAGTGTATGTCTAATGTCTAGGTAATACAACATAAGTGATACTTTTTGTTACCAAATACCCTACCAATTATTACGCTTGTGATTTTTTAGACCTTGCAATGGAACCATTATTCAACATGTTTTTACATAAAAATGGCTGATAATTTTGATCTTCCTTTACTAACAAACTTAGTTATAAGCGAGCACAAAAGAGCAAATTTTCTTTAATTTACTTATGAAAATGTAACAGACAAAACACAGGAAATGGAGGCTCAAATGACCAGTTGATTTTTCTACTGGATATTTTCGATTAACAACCTGGTTCACCTTTCAGCATCAAGATCCTTGATTCAATCAAAATAAGATCACTCCATAGCTACTTAGCACCTAAGAGTCTACTCATCAACCATACATAATTCTATATATTCCTTATAAGGCTTATGTGTTACATCATTAGGGATGTGCACCAATATTCCAGTTCTTCTTCTGCACATATTGTAGAATTATACTTCACTGGCACCTCTGAAGTTAGGTATGAGCATGTGACATACTTTAACCAATGAAATAGGAGGTGAAGTGACACTATCTAGCAGAAGCTTTAAAAGGTCCACCTATAAATTGCCTATCTCTTTTCCTCTATCATACTAACCAACAGTGGTTAATCTGAATCCCCACGTGAGGACAAACATAGTAGAGTTCCTGATTGTCCCACAAGGGACATGCAGTTATAAACAAGAAATAAATCTTTGTTATTTTAAGCAACAGACATTTGGGAGTTTGGTATCCTGCCTGATACAGCTTGATAAGCAATTCAACAATTCTTTATTCATATACTTCTCTAGAGAATACTGAGAATTTAAGTTGTATGACCTTTGTTTTACATTGACTCTTTCAAACAGTTGGCAGTGTTATAGTTTGTCAGTTTACTATTTTTAAATGAATGAAGATGTCACTTTTAAAAAGCTACATTTTTTATCTTTAAGGGAAGCATGATTTATTGTCTAAGATCTTGGAAACTCTGAAGGGGTCAAAAAGCCATTAGATGATTTGCTTCACAAGAGCTCCAATGCTACTGTTTCATATTGGACAGCTCACCGAATATTTTTTTTTTTTTAAAGAAGGCTATGCATTTTATCTTCACTTTGAAATATTCCAAATTGTCAATTTTTACTTCAAATCTTTTGGTTTAAAACTCTGGATCAACCCTGAAATCACTGGGATTATGACTATAAAATATATTTAAAATAAAATAAAAAGCAAATATAATAGAAAATATGCTGTAATTATAAGATATGATATTTTATCATCTAGCAACATTACATCAAAGGGAAAGCTAGTTGGTAGAAGTTGTTTATTCTTTAATTCAAGGATAAAGTGTCCATCCATCAGAAAATAGGACACTCTTAAGGCGGATGGATCACATGATTCCTATTACAAATACACATAGAAGAAAACAATCACTAACATTCATATTCTTTTTTACCTCATGAAACAACTTGTAAAACAGTCATGTATTGACTTTGGAGTTAATCACACCCATGTTAAAATTCTAGATCCAGGCCTAAACCTAGGTCTCTTGTGTCAAAAGAGCAATATGATCTTGAACAAATTACTTTACAACTCTGCACTTCAATTTCCTCATTTGCAAAAATAAAGATAATACCTCACACAGTTACTGGTAGACTTAAGTAACATGTTAAGAAATTGTCAAGGAGTACCTAGTGTAGAGAGAAACAAATGTTCATCTTTCCTTCTAGTAACAAGCAGGACCAATTAATTTAGTGACAAGAGAAGAAAGAGAACCCTATAAAAGATAAACAAACACATCTTCTGAAGACTTTCTCTAAACGAATGGTTCTACTTCTTCATTCTCTCTCACATAGACTAATACACATATACCTCATTTTCCCTTGAGGGCTTTGCTTCACTCTACATCGCTCTATAGCACTTCACAAATAATGCAGTCGTTTTTGGTTTTTGGTAGTTTTTTTTAACAAACTGAAGGTTTGTGGCAACCCTACGTGGAAGGAGTCTACTGATGCCATTTTTACAAGAGCATGTGCTCACTTTGTTAAACTGTGTCACATTTTAGTAATTCTCCCAATATTTTAATTTTTTTCATTATTATTGTATCTGTTATGGTGGTATGTGATCATTGATCATTAATGTTACCATTGTAATTGTTGTGGGGCACCACAAACCACATCCATAAGGGACTGCAAACTTAATCCATAAAAGCATGTGTTTTGGCTGCTCCTCTGACCAGTCATTTCCTGTCCCTCTCCCACTCTCTACCCTCAGGCCTCCCTAAACCCTGAGATACCCAATGCACCTGGGTATCCAAGAGCTCTGATGGAGATATGCAAGGAGATAAAGTTACTTTCATGCCTACAAACATGACATCCACTCTGCAGTCCATGCATCAAGTAATTCTGACTTTGAAGTCTTCTCATTTAAGAAATACATTTTGTAATGCTATATAGCTGCCATAGACAGAGATTCCTCTGATGGATCTGGGCAAAGTAAATTGAAAACCTTCTGGAAAGGATTCACCATTCTAAATGGCAATGAGAACAGTCATGATTCATGGGAGGCGGTCAAAATAGCAACAGTAACAGGAGTTTGGAAGAAGTGATTCCAATCCTCATGGATGACTTTGAGGGGTTCAAGATATAGTAGAGGAAGTAACTGCCCATGTGGTAGAAATAGCAAGAGAACTAGAATTAGAAGCAGAGCCTGAAGATGTGACTGAATCGCTTCAATCTCATGATAAAACTGGAACAAATGAGAAGCTGCTTCTCATGGATGAGCAAAGTAAGTGGTTTCTTAAGATGGGAATGACTCCCGACGAAGATGCTGTGAATATTGCTGAAATGACAACAAAGGATTTAGAATATTCCATAAACTTAGTTGATACAGCAGTGGCAGGGTTTGACAGTATTGACTCCAATTTTGAAAAAAAGTTCTACTGTGGGTAAAATGCTATCAAACAGCATTGCATGTGACAGAGAAATCTTTCACGAAAAGTACAGTCAATCAATGTGGAAAAATTCATTGTTGTCTTATTCTAAGAAATTGCTATAGCCACACACCAACCTTCAGCAAGCATCACCCTCTCCAGTCAGCAGCCATCAATACAGAGGTGAGACTCTCTACCAGCAAAAAGATTATGACTCATTGAAGGTTCAGATGATCGTTAGTGATTTTTAGCAATATTTTAAATTAAGGTATGTATATAATTTTAGACATAATGCTATTATCCACTTAACAGATTACAGTATAGTAGAAACATAGCCTTTATATGTACTGGGAAACCCCCCAAATTTGTGACTTGCTTTATTGAAATATTCGCTTTATTGCAGTAGTATGAAACTGAACCTGCAATATCTCTTGAGATATGCCTGTATATCTATAGATATTTACCATATAACAAATTTAAGTGGAGCAAAATTTAAAATAAACTTAATTAAAATAAGCCAATTATACAATATAAACGTTTTAATTTAAAAAGCTGTATTTTCAAAAACTAAAAAGTGAGAAGAGTGGCACTCTTGCATTTTATACAACCGTTTAATGTGTAGCTTAATAGAAGACAGCTGAATTCATCTGTGCTTGCATTCAAGAATAGGTATGCATATACAACAATCACATAATTGGCCTGTTTCTAGTCTTTTCTTCCTGAAAGGCATCTTCTACCTAATCAAATAATTACATCCAATCAAGCCACTCCTTTGCTTAAAATCCTTCACTGACTGGGTAGTAAAATACTTTAAAAAATAGAAGTATTTGGGATGAAGTACCATGATATTTCTACTTTACTTTCAAATGGCTTAAGTGAAAATGAATATATGTGTAGTATATGCATTTTGCTCATCTACACATGTATATACCTATATACTCATATATATGCATTTTGCTTATTTATATACATATCTATGCAAAATAAGCCAAAAATAGAGCAATGTTAAATCTAGGTGGTGGGTTTATAGATTGATTGTACTCCACTTTTTTACAAGTGTGAAAAAAGTTGTAAAATTGAAAGCAATTTAACAAAAAGTTGTAAAATTGAAAGCAAAATGAAAATTATGATTAGTATGCCACTTTTGTAGAAAAATGGGGAGGAACAAGAATATATTTTCTTGAATACATATAAACAAATTTCAAGCATAAGAAACTATTAACAATGATGGAGGGGGTGAACAGTGGCAAATGAAAGATGAGGGACAGAGATGAGAGGGAGACTCTTACATAGAATTTATTTAACATATATAGAACTCTGTGACTATATTATGTATTAAATATATTACATTGAAAAGTAATGTTGACCATATTTTTACTCATGACACATGGTTACCATGAGGATTAAATCAAGCAATGTATATAAAACCTTAGTAAGTGCTTACCATTTGGTCAAGGTTCAATAAATATTACCTAGTCTAGCTGCTGAAGAAAAAAATCCTTCAGTATTAATAGTACTATGAAATGTGTACACATTAATTTTAATCTATACCCTAGGGTTGGTTAGTTACACCTGGGATTTCCCACTTTGTGAAAGATTGCTTGACCTAATCAGTCCTGCCATAAAACTATTGTTACTTAGCTTTAGTAAACAGAGATTCTCATCAAAGGGCCTGTGAACCACCTCTTTATGAAGGATACCATAGCCTGACTTGATTAGATAGGTGATCATTCCTGTCATCAGAGCATGTTACTGTCTACTCTTCCTCTAGTGAACCAAGGTATTATCTCCTAGAGCTACTGAGAAAATTAAGTGAGATATAAATGTTAAACACTTACCACTGTTCCTGACATATTCCAAGTAAAATTATTAGCAAAATTCATTACTACTTTTGAGAAGCTAGTTGCTAGATTAACAATTAAATTCCATTCAAAATATTTAAGTATTTTTTAGCTTAAATTCTAAAATTTATGTCAACTCTAAGGCATGGATTCAACTAAAAAAAGTTCAAGTTAAATATAACTAAATAATTCATTTTCCTGAACAGCTACAGAAGATGTTTGCTACCTATGGCTCTTCTAGAGTGATCTTTTATTTTTTAAATCAGACAAAATCAGGGAAAGATTTAGTAATAATTTACTATAACTAGAGGTGAGTTGTTAATAAAAGAAAAACTGAAAATACTCTGTACTAGTCAGCAGAGCTGTGCCACTTTGAAATAGTGTATTTTTTAAAAAAATAATGCATGTCTATAAACTTAACTGACCTAGTCATTTGCTAAAATTAAAAGAAAATCCTAATAGAATTCAAAGTATAAAATACAATCTAGACTTTATTACCTCACAAATGTAACACAGCAAACTAAGCAGAAAAGGTCACATAAAAATAAATTATAATGTGCACATACACATACAACTTCATAGTGGTTATTAGCCTGATGAAGAAAATAGCCTACTTATTTTTCAATTTATAATTTTGCAGGCCTTCAGAATACTTAAGTAAAACTCAACAATCACTACAAGATTTATTCAAATCCTGTCAATACAACTGCAGAACACTAGACTTGGATAGAGTAACTAGAACTCCCACTTTTGGGGGTGGGTAACCTGTGGCCTTGGGGCCATATATGGCCTTCTGGATCCTTCAGTGTGGCCTTTTGACTGAAGGTTGGATTCAGTCCAGGGGCCACACTTGGGGATATGGAAGGCCACATGTGGCCTTGGGGCCACAGGTTCCCCACGCCCCTAAGTCAATAACTTTTTAATAAGAAGCACTACCAGAATTATACATGCAATTTGATTTTAACCACAAGACGGATCTAATCAACAAGAAAAATGAGACATGAAACCAGTGAAACCAGTGACTTCCACTGACTTTTCATAATATTCCAGCATTTAAACATATTCATCTAAAGAATTTTTTTTTCTTTTTTAGAAACAGGGTCTCAGTCGCCCAAGCTAAAGTACAATGGCCTCATCATAGCTCACTGCAACCTCAAACTCCTCAGCTCAAGCGATCCTCTTGCCTCAGCCTCCCAAGCAGCTCGGACTGCACATGCGTCTCACCACGTCTGGCTAATTTTTCTATTTTTTGTAAAGATGGGGTCTCACTCTTGCTCAGGCTGATCTTGAACTCCTGGCCTCAAGCAATCTTCCTGTCTCTGCTTCCCAAAGTGCTAGGATTACAGGCATGAACAACCGCACCCAGCTAAGGAAGATTTTTTTTTTAACTTTAAATATTTTTAATTATATTGGTGAATATACAGGCAATAAAATACTCTGGAAAGAAGCTTGAAAGACCTGACAAAAGTTAATACTTATCAACTACAAAATAGCATATCTATGTTTAAAAAACCTAGCTGACTCTATCAACCATATATATTTAAGAATATATACCAAGATTCTAATTCCTATTCTCAATTGGCCAAACATCTATTGAAACATCTACTATATACAATGCTAGATCCAATTACTGACTTTCAGTTTAATGGGAGAAGGAAGAAATATAAACAATAATTTCAATGCAAAATAATCTGTTAATGGTAATTTCTATGATAAAGGTATAAGTGAGGTGCTTTTCTATGCATGGAGGAACAACTGTGTATTGGGAAATGGGTGGTATGGTGGGATGCAGGACTGTCAGGAAAAAATTCCTTAAGAATGTTGCCTGTACCTTCTAGTACCATCCAGATATTTTTGTTTTCACGGAGCATCCAATGCCCCAGGATAGAGAAGGGAATTAAAAACATTTCGCATATTACTTTAATTCCTTCATGCATTTAGGGCTTATTATGTGTGGTACAGTCTTGGCAACCACATTCATAATTTATTTATAAATGTATAGTACCACATAAACAGTTTACATTTTGGTTGAAACGCCATGATTTCTTCATCTTCCCAAATATATTTCTACCAATACTTCTTATTTTGTCACTCCTCAACTACTTTCCAGAAATTTAAATGAAATGGTAAAATGTAACAATAGCTACAATATTCAAAAATGCCTTAAACCCTAGTAGATGCCATGTTTTAATTGTTTTTATTTCTAAAATAAATAGAACTGAACAAATTTTACTAAATAAAATTATGTGGTTTGTTTAATATGAACTATAACAGAATGTGTAATTTTTTAATCTCAAAAGTCAGCTTATTCTGTATGTCAAGCATTCTGCCATTCCAAAATCTATACCATAATAGCTACACAGCTATTTATTACAGAAAAAAATAATACTTTACTATTGGCAATTACTTAGATTCAATACATTTCCATTCTTTTATGAAAAACTTTGGAATTCTAATAAAAACCCAAATCAAACAAAAAGCTGTCTTTCTGACAGAATTCCACTTATACATTTTAGCATTAATAAATATTGCCTTAAGATAAAGTCTGCAATATTATTATTCAACAGTATGAAAGAAGAAACATGCATCATAAAACTGCAAAAGTCATTTTTTGGTAATCTGTGATATTGTCCATGAAGGCTACATTTAAAACCCAAATTGCTATTTCATAAGGGGGGAAAAAAACCCTAAAATGCTATACTACTTATGGAGATACTGCTGTGCCATATTTTTAAATTTCTGTATTATTCCATAATCAAATGAGTACATAGTACTGTGTTATGCCATGAAAACACACAAGTGAAGAAAAAGTTGCGAGAGGAGAGAACCATGCAATGGGATGGTGTCCTGTCAAGGTCAGTATAATGCCTCAAGCCCTAAGCAGCTAGGACAGGCTCTGGCCACCCTTGACCATGAATTGAAATAAGTGGGTAAATAATTATCTTACTTGTTTTTATTAATCTTTCTTCAATGTATGTATAGCTCACATTTATTTCAATGTTTAATATTAAAAGCGTTGTGGTATGTATTTAGCAATGTGGTGATGTTTTTGTGGCCAGGAATATACCACAAGAACTTAACTCTTGTTTACATCAATTAGCCTAGGGCAAAACTGGTTTTGCTACACATCATTTTGCTCAAAGTCACAGTTTCCAAGAACTTATGGATGACATGAAGTGAGGACTTATTGTAGTAGTAAGAGGTAAGAACAGGGAGCTCTGGCCAGGTATGGTGGCTCATGCCTGTGATCCTAGCACTCTGGGAGGCTAAGGCGGAAGGACAGCTTGAGATCAGGAGTTCAAGAACAGCCTTAGCAAGAACAAAACCCCGTCTCTACTAAAAAAATAGAAAGAAATTAGCCAGGCAACTAAAAATAGAAAAAATTAGCTGGGCTTGTTGGCACACGCCACTAGTCCCAGCTACTTGGGAGGCTGAGACAGGAGGATTGATTGAGCCCAGAAGTTTGAGGTTGCTGTGAGCTAGGCTGACACCACAACACTCTAGCCCAGGCAACACAGTAAGGCTCTGTCTCAAAAAAACAAAACAAAACAAAAGAACAGGGAACTCTAAGACCTTAATCTAAATTTGTGAATTCAAATAATGTTCCTCAAACAAAGTGATGTTTAACCCGCCACTTGAAGGATAAATAGTACTTCAATATTTGGCAAAGAGTGCTGGGGGTGGGGCAGGGGCAGAGAAGACACAGAGAAGAAAGTATAAGAAACAGTCCAGGCAGACAAAACATTAATTATAGAAGAGAGAAAGCAAGCATTTAGGGATTGCAAATAGTTCAGCAACACTAAAACATAGGGTTTAAATATGGCAGGATATCGGGCCAGAAGGGGACTAATGAAAGTATAAATGCCAAAGAATGAAGTGAGCAAGGAACAAGAAGGACTCTGTGGCATGCTAAGTTTAAACTTTATCCTGTATGCAAAATAGAAAACTAAGACTGATGACCCAGAGACCAATTAGGAGGCAAGATGATGGTAGCTACTGTTGCAGCAATGATAGAAATTGAATGGGAGTTAGGAAAATGAATACTAGGAATTAATGAGGCCTATGAGAGTGAGGAGATAAGAATAATACATAAGTTTCAGGCTTAGATAACTGGTTGGGTGTTGGTGACAATAACTAAGAGGAAAATGAGTGGAGTAGTATAGGAAGTGATCACCTTAAAGCTGTTTCAAATATGCCAAGTTTGAGAAGCCTATGGAAAATCCAAAGTGGAACTGTCCTGGTTGGATCTAAATATCTAGAATTCAGGAGAAAGATACAGAATTGTATCTTTTTACAAGGAGAGTCATAAAATCAGTGTTAGGCACTAAAGTCAGTTAGGCAAAAATCAGAAATAGTAAAATTTATCCTTGGAAATTCTTTAGGAAGGGGCCCCCTCAGTGGAGACTAACATACCATCTCTAATAAGCCAGTCCTATAGTCCTGGAATTACTGTTTCTTTAGTTGAGTACTAAATGATCACTAAGCAGAATAATGAGAATATTAACTTGCATTTGGAGTTAAAGGCAATCCTTTTCTAGTTGCCATGTGTATGGGTTGAATTTCTTTTTTTTTTTTTTTTTTTGAGACAGAGTCTTGCTTTGTTGCCCAGGCTAGAGTGAGTGCTGTGGCGTCAGCCTAGCTCACAGCAACCTCAAACTCCTGAGCTCAAGCAATCCTTCTGCCTCAGCCTCCTGAGTAGCTGGGATTACAAGCATGCGCCACCATGCCCAGCTAATTTTTCCTATATATTTTTAGTTGGCCAATTAATTTCCTTCTATTTTTGGTAGAGACAGGGTCTCGCTCTTGCTCAGGCTGGTTTCGAACTCCTGACCTTGAGTGATCCTCCCGCCTCAGCCTCCCAGAGTGCTAGGATTACAGGCATGAGGTGTTGAATTTCTTGAATGAAAAGTGCATATGATATAAATGAATTGTATACATTTAGGCTTTAGTGAAAATAGATGGTAAATGAAGTCAGGGTAGATAATAAGATACAACAGAATACATTAGTTTCCTGTAGCTGCAGTAACAAATTACTGCCAAGTTGGTGGATTTAAACAACATAATTTATTCTCTTACAATTCTGGAAGTCAGAAGTTGAAAATGAGTCTCACAGGGATAATATCAATGTGTCAGCAGGGCTGATTCCTTCTAGAGGCTCCAGGGGAGAATCTGTTCCTTGTTTCTTCTAGCTTTTAGAGACTGCTAGAATTCCTTGGCATTTGGTCACATCTTTCCAATCTCTGCTTCCAACTCTACAATGTCTTTCCTCTGACTCCTCCCGTGTCCTTCTTATAAGCATCATTGTGATTGTATCAGGCCTACCAGGATAATCTCCCAATCTCAAAGATCCATAATTTAACCACTTCTGCAAAGCCCCTTTTGCCATATAAAGTAACATTAATAAATTCTGGGAATTAAGACATGAACATATTTGGAGGGACCTTTATTCAGCCTATCACAGAGAATATACAAAGAATAAGAATAAAGGAACTGGTAATTCTGTAGTTCTTAAACTGAATTCACAGGAATTCATTTTATTATTATGTTTAACAGATATATGGTATAGATAGTCATGTGTATATAAAATATTTAATATTATATAATTTAAAACATTTTTAAAAGATAAAGAACTATAAATCAAACTAAGAAACACTGACAGTTCCATGAACAGGCAAAAGATAATGAGTATTCAAAGGGAACTGAGAAAGAAGAAAGCCAAAGCAGAAGTCAAAGGAAGACTCTTTCAAGAATGAGAAAGTCATCTTTTAGATTGCAAAGGTCATGTAAGATAAGGACTGAGAAGAACCTATTCAATTTAGCAACAGGGTCACTGTTGACCTTGCTGAAAGCTATTTCAGTGGAATAGTGGATGCCAAAGATAGACTGCTTTGGGCTGAGGAGTGCATGGGAGGTCACAAACTGGAAAAAGCCAAGTGCAGAAAATTCTTTCATATATTCATGAATAAATACTGCAAATAAATACACAGACAAGAATTGGGATCTAGACAAAACTTACAAAAGAAAAAAAAAAGGTAGGGAAGGGAGAAAGAAAACAAAAAGAAAAAGAAAGAAGCTATAAAATAAATAATAATGATGATGATATTAGCTATGATCATGCCACTGCATTCCACTCTGGGCAACAGAGTGAAACCCTATCACATGGGGAAAAAAAAGATGATATTGATGATGGGGAGGGGAAAGAGGGGACATTGTTGTTACAATTTATTAGGCACTTAGCATAAGCCAGGCACTGCACTATGCACTTTATATACTTTATGAAACAGGCATTAATATGTCAATTTTATAGAACAGGAAAATAGGAATAAGGAAAGCACAAAGCTAGGAGCTGTCAGAGCTGGGACTCAAACATAGGTAGAGCAGATTCCAAAACTTGTGCTCCTACTACTCTGCTAGACCAATATGATGGATCCAAAAAGTAGCTCAAGGATAAGCAGGCTAAAAATATAGTCTAAGGGCATGGTTAATATGATCAGCTAACAGAAAAATCTCTGGAAAGCAGTGTTTCCCAAAGCTAGAGTAAAGAGATTTTTTTTTTTTTTTTTTTTTTGAGACAAAGTCTCACTTTGTTGCCCAGGCTAGAGTGAGTGCTGTGGCATCAGCCTACACAGCAACCTCAAACTCCTGGGCTCAAGCAATCCTACTGCCTCAGCCTCCGGAGTAGCTGGGACTACAGGCATGTGCCACCATGCCCGGCTAATTTTTTCTATATATATTAGTTATTAGTTGGCCAATTAATTGCTTTCTATTTATAGTAGAGACAGGGTCTCGCTCTTACTCAGGGTGGTATCAAACTCTTAACCTCGAGCAATCCGCCCGCCTTGGCCTCCCAGAGTGTTAGGATTACAGCCATGAGCCACCGTGCCCAGCCAGTAAAGAGATAAAGGGAGTTGGTCACATCCACAGTTTGAACTCAAAGCCAAAAGATTAAATTTGAGACCAAAATAAAAACCTGAACCCTAATTAGGGGCCTCTTATAAGGAATAACTAGGATGGACATAAACCATCAACACCATCAGCAACAGAATAACAATGTTTTAAGTCACAACTAAGGAAAAAGGAATCTGAAATTTGTTAAGTAACCTCAGATGCACGTTGTATCCATTCCAGTGCTAACTATGCACTAAAATGGTACACTGAGACATTAATAAGATGGAAAATAAGACTACCACCAAAGTAATCAAAGATGAAAGTGGGACAGGAGTAAGAGCTTAAATTGCAGTTATTGAAGAAAAGTCTCTTAACTACCATTAAATGTTTTAGGCAACACTGGTGAAGAGAAAATATATGCTTACCCAGGGAATTAGATCATCCCTGCAGTCCCCAACCCCTGGCTGCATATCACCTCCTGAGCTCCATGCTACCTCCTCCGACCCATGACAGCCCCCCACCCTTGGTCCATGGAAAAACTGTCTTCTAGGAAACCAGTCCCTGATGCAAAAAAAGACTGGTGACTGCTGACCTAGGCTACTGAATTCAAAGAAAACTCTGTAGGTTGATCTTTGTTTGCTGAGATGTTATACACAGTCCCCGGTTGACTACCCTGACATAGTATAGGCATATACTGTTGTCACGAGTTCTTTTTTTTTTTTTTTTTTTTGAGACAGAGTCTCACTCTGTTGCCCAGGCTAGAGTGCCATGGCATCAGCCTACCTCACAGCAACTTCAAACTCCTGGACTCAAGCAATCCTTCTGCCTCAGCCTCCCAAGTAGCTGGGACTACAGGCATGTGCCACCATGCCCAGCTAATTTTTTCTATATACTTTTAGTTGGCCAATTAATTTCCTTCTATTTTTGGTAGAGACGGGGTCTCGCTCTTGCTCAGGCTGGTTTCAAACTCCTGACCTTGAGTGATCCTCCAGCCTCAGCCTCCCAGAGTGCTAGGATTACAGGCGTGAACCACCGTGCCCAGCCTCACAAGTTCTTTAGGTGTGAAATTTTATAGAAGAAATCATCTCTTCCCACAAGAACTTCTATTATTATTCATAGTTAAGTGAGTCGTAAGACCTCAATTTCCAGATTCTTTGTTATGTCCTTCAGAATAGGTGAATAAAGCAAATTCCAATAAGGGTGAATTATTTTACAACCCTGGGAATATATCAAACTATAATACAATTGCCAACAGACCATCTGAGATTGTTTACGTTACTGAGATTAAATAATATACCTAAAACAATTACTGCAGTGCCTAAGTGCTCAATAGACAACAGTTATTAGTCCAGGCCCAGTGGCTCACACCCGTAATCCTAGCACTTTGGGAGGCTGAGGCGGGAGGATCACTTGAAGTAAGGAGTTCAAGACCAGCCTGGGCAACAGCAAGTCCCCATCTCTACCAAAAATTTTTTAAAAGTAAGCCTGGCATGGTGGTATGCATCTGTAGTCCCAGCTGCTTGGGAGACTGAAGTAGGAGGATCACTCAAGCCCAGGAGTTGGAGGCTACAGTGAGCTATGATGATGCCACTGTACTCCAGCCTGGGCAGCAGAGCAAAATCCTGTTTCAAAAAACAAAAGCTATTAGACCCCTTATTATTAGCACCAAAAATAAAAAATAAAAATTTTAAAAAGAAGATTACAGAGACTCTTGAGCTATAAGGAAGTCTCTAACAAGTAACTATGGTGCTCATGTTAACACTCTCTGGGCCCATTTGTCACTTTAGCCACAGCTCAGACTCCCACATCCTCCAGCATCCCAGTTCAAGTGAACTCATGCCTCAGGGTCTTCAGAAGCATAAGTACAGAAGAGTTGACACATTTAACCAAAGGGGAATGATAGCTTATAGATGAATGTTCAAAGCCCTCCATGTTACAAGTTAGCAATACTGAGAATCATCGTCCGTGGGTTCCTTTACTGCTTACAGCAACAATCGCAATATCATACTTTTTGTTTCCTTTCTTATTCCCAGGCTTCTCACTCCTACTTCCTAGATCAACTCTCAAATAAACCACCTACATCCATGTCCTTGTCTCACACTCTACCTTAGGAGAAGCCAAACAAGACCCTGAAAAATGAATATCTAGCCTTCACTTGAACACTGTTAACCCTCAAAGTAGATGTTCTAAGGGCATACATCCTAGCAAAGTCTGTAGAAATGCAATCTTTTGAAACTAGAAAAGAAACACAAATATTTCACTAGATAAAATAGTCCTGTTCTTAATTCTGGAACAGGAAAGGAAAAGCTTTCATTACATTTGATTTCCAAGATTCCCATAATCTATAAGCATATAATATAGCAGTATAAGTAGAATTATAAACACTGAGTATATTATAGTAAATCCTTAGTCTGTTTAATCTGACTCAAATCAAGTATTTGCCCAGGATTTTTAAACTTAGTATCAGAGAAAGGGATTTTCAGTCCCTCCCTGATAATAAAGCTATGAGATATAAACCTGAAAAAATTTCCATCAGTTATGATAATTTGCCATGTAGGAAAAAACAACCTGAAATAGTAGCTGCCACTCAGAAAAAGACTTAGACAAACTGGAAAAAGAGAACATGTTGGCTTTCTAGCTCTGGTCCGTGAAACTAGCTAACTGCACCCCTGCCTTTTCCATTGCTTGGTAATATAAATCAATTCTCTCTTTGTGCCTAACCCAGTCATCTGAATTTCTAGGTTTCTATGAATTTCAAGTGAGAAAGGTCTAACATAAGAACTAGTATAAACAAAACATCATATAGACCTAATACTGCCTAAGGAAGGGTTACAAAGCCTGGGATCTATGAATCCTCTAGAAAGGTAAATCTGATTTTATATATATGAGTACATATATTTCTAGAGAGATGTCACCAAAACTCCTATCGGTTACTCAAAATAGATCATTGACCTCCACATCTCTCAAAGTTAAGATATGATGTTTCCTGGTCAATGATTCAATGTATTTTTCTGCCTCATCACTTGCACTGGAAACAAACTTCCATCTTTTATTAAATGCCATTATTTTCAACGAAGAATACCTGTATTTTGAAACCCTTTCTCTGCCCTATTTCCAAGATTCTGGTATGTGAATTCCTCTTTCTCCCACCACAGTTGAGAATCAATTGGTTAAGAATCTGATCATATGAAACATTTTCTGAGTCATTTTAGATCATTTAAATCCATTCAGATATGCTAAAATGCAAGAAATACTAGAATTTAGCTTTTCAAATAATCCATCCTAGAATGACTGGTCCCAGGTGAGATTACGGTAAGCACACTTCACCCTGTCTCTTTCACTGAATGCAACCATAAAATCTGGACAGTATGCAGGAGGCAGCTATTTAAAGGCTCTAAGAAGGAAATAGCAGGCAGATTAGGGAATTACAAGTATCCATGAAACAGCAGTGATTTGGCTATACTTTTTCCCTCTAACGTCCCCAGCTTGAACCTAACGCAGTTGGAAACCCAAAGTGAGCACTTCTCCAGTAGAAAGCACCGTATCCTAAGGAACAAAACAGAAAAGTAATACTCAAAGAAACTGTGGAAACTGACCATTTTTTCCTCTTTTCTCTATTCTCTCACACACCATGAACCAGCCATATGCAATCCTGTGACCATATGCGGTGGTAATAACGGAAACCTGCAGGAGCCAAAAATCTGAAGAAGGGTCCTTCATTCTCCATTCATTGGAGATGTGGTTCTAAGAAGGTGGGGCCAACATCTCTCTCTCTCTCTCTCTGGTGCAACTGTGGATCTGCACTACAGAGCAAGGTAATGAAAGCTACAAGTTTCTGGGCAAACACTGAAAAGAAAGAGAAACCACAGGGAACTAGATTCTTAGAACAAAATGGAATTAAACTAGAAACCACTAACAAAAAGATAAAAGAAAAATCTCTAAATAAGTGGAAATTAAACAAACAACTTCTAAATAATTCATGGATCAAAAAGAAAGTGTCAAGGGAAATAAAATATTTTGAACCAAATGAAAATAAAATATAACATATCAAAACTTGTGGGATGAAAAAAAAAACAGAATATGAAGAAAAACTTCCTAGCTTATTTTATGAGTCCAGCATTACCGTGACAGCAAATCTAAACAAAGACAGTACAAAAAAGAAAACTACAGATCAATATCCTTCATAGATATAGATGTAAAAATGCTAAACAAGATATCAGCAAATCAAATACTACAATACACAAAAAGAATTAACACGATTTAGTGGGGCTTATTCTGAGAATACACGGCTGGTTCAATATTTGAAAGTCAATTATAATCTACCATATTAGCAGTAAAGAAGAAAAATCACTAGAATATGCCAACTGATACATAAAAGGCATTAGATAAAATATAACATCCATTCATGATAAAAACTATTAGCCTTCCTCATCTAAAGAAGGGTATTTCTACCAAAAAAAAACTGCTTTATTTAACATTATATTTAATGGTATTAGAAAAATGGGAAAACCGAATGCTTTCCCTTAAGATTGATAAATGACCTGTCACTGCTCTTATTTAACATCCTCCTGGAAATCGAAAAGAAATAAAAGGCCTCATGATAAGGAAAAGAAGAAATAAATTTTTCCTATCCACAGACAGCATGACTATCTACTTAGAAAATCCCAAAGAATCTAGAAAAACTTATAAAAACTTATAGAACTAACAAGTGTATTTGGCAAGGTTGCAAGTTACAAAGTCAACCTCAAAAATCGCATTTCTACACGAATAGAAAATAAACCGGGCGTGGTGGCTCACGCCTATAATCTTAGCACTCTGGGGGGCCGAGGCTGGCAGATTGCTTGAGGTCAGGAGTTGGAAACCAGCCTGAGCGAGACTCCATCTCTACCAAAAATAGAAAGAAATTAATTGACCAACTAAAAATATATATACAAAAAATTATCCGGGCATGGTGGCACATGCCTGTAGTCCCAGTTACTCGGGAGGCTGAGGCAGGAGGATCGCTTGAGCCCAGGAGATTGAGGTTGCTGTGAGCTAGGCTGATGCCACAGCACTCACTCTAGCCTGGGCAACAAAGTGAGACTCTGTCTCAAAAAAAAAAAAAAAATGCTACTCACCATAGCTCCCCAAAATTGAGATACTTTGGCATAAATCTAACAAAATATACATAGAATCTACACATTCAAAATTACAAAACACTGATGAAAGAAATAACTCAATGAAGATATAACATGTTTATGGAAGACTCAATGCAGTAAAAATGTCAACTCTTCCCAATTTAATCTATAGATTTAATGCAATATCAAAATCCCAGCAGGATTTTTCATGGATATAATGAAGCAGATTCTAACGTTTAGATGAAAAAGAACTAGAAGAGCTAAAACAACTTTGAAAAAGAAGAATGAAGTTGGAAGAATCACATCTGCTCAATTATAATACACATTTGCTATAAAGCTACCCAAACAAATAAGGCTAACTGTTGACAAAGGTACAAAAACAATTAAATGAAAAAAGGATAATCTTTACAATAGTGGTGAAACAATGTACATATGCAAAAAAATAATCTTGACTTAAACTTCACACTTTATACAAAAGTTCATTCAAAATGAATCACAGATTTAAATATAAAACATAAAAATTCAAAACTCTAAGAAAATACAGAAAAAACTCTTCAGGGTCTGGGGTTAGGCAAAGAGCTCTTAGATATAACAACAAAAGCATAATCCATGAAAGAAAGAAACTGGTAAGCTAACTATATCAAAATTAAGAACTTTTATAATACTTTGTGAAGCATAGTGTTAACAGAATGAGAAAGAAAAGCTACAGACTGGAAGAAAATATTTGCAAACCAAATATCTTCCTGGTGGAGTTCAAGACACACTACCCAAAATATGTCACACTGAAATACTGAAAAATGGCAGAAGCAGGAAGGTCTCTTTGACCTTCCCCCAACCCTTCTTTCCTGAAGCAGATCACTTGTTAATCTGGCTTTTGTTACAGGGGTCTCAGCCATGAACCTAGCATAGACAGAGAAAAAGATATTTTTTCTTACCTACATGACAAAGCATTTGTCTCCAGAATATTTTAAGAACTATAAAAGCTGAACAGTAAGAAAATAACACAATGTAAAAATGGGCAAAAGATATGAATACTTTACCAAAGTTCATCATCATCAGACGTTAGGAAAATGCATATTAAAGCCATAATGAAAGGCTAGGCGTGGTAGCTCGCATATTAAAGCCATAATGAAAGGCTAGGCGTGGTAGCTCATGCCTGTAATCCTCACACTTTGGAGAGGTTGAGGTGGAAGGATTGAGATAAAGAGTTCAAGACTAGCCTGAGCAGCCAGGTGGGCAAGGTGGCTCATCCCTGTAATCCTAGCACTCTGGGAAGGGAGGCGGGGAGATCACTCAAGGTCAGGAGTTCGAAACCAGCCTGAGCAAGAGCGAGACCCCGTCTCTACTAAAAATAGAAATTAATTGGCCAACTAAAATATATATATATGTGTGTGTGTGTTTGTGTGTGTGTGTGTGTAGAAAAAATTAGCTGGGCATGGTGGCACATGCCTGTAGTCCCAGCTACTTGAGAGGCTGAGGCAGAAGGATTGCTTGAGCCCAGGAGTTTGAGGTTGCTGTGAGCTAGGCTAATGCCATGGCACTCTAGCCCAGGCAACAGAGAGAGAGAGAGAGAGACTGTCTTAAAAAAGAAAAAAAAAGAAAGACCAGCCTGAGAATCATTACAAGACCCCATCTATACAAAAAACAGTAAAATTAGCCAGGTGTGGTAGCATGTACCTACATTCCCAGCTACTCAGGAGGCTGAAGCAGGAGGATTGCTTGAGCCCAGGAGTATGAGGTTGCAGTGAGGTATGATGACACCACTGCACTCTAGCCTGGGCAACGGAGTGAGACTCCATCTCCAAAAAAATACGGTAATGAGTTAGCCATCATGGAAATAAAATCATAATGAGATACCACTTCTTAAACTCATTAGGATGGCTATTTAAAAAAAGAGAGATATTAATAATAACAATATTGAAAAGGATGTGAAAACACTGGAACCTTCATTCACTACTAGTGGGAATGATGCAACCACTTTAGAAAACAGTCTGGCAGTTACTCAACAGGCTAATATACAATTATTACATTATCCTGCAATCCTACTCTGTGTATTTCCCCAAAAGAATATAAACATATGTCCATACAAAAACTTGTACACAAATATTCATAAAACATTGTTAATAATAGCCGAAAGGTGGAAACAACCCAAATATCCAACAAAAATAAAATATGGTTTGTCCACACAATAGAATACTATTCTTCAATAAAAAAGAATAAAGTATTGATATATGCTACAACTTGGATGAACCTTGAAAACATTACGCTAAGTAAAAGAAGCCTGTAACAAAAGACCATATATTATATGATTTCATTTGTATGAAATGGCCATAACAGGCAAATCTACAATGACAAAAAGTAGTTAGTCTATTACCTAGGGCTGGAGGGAAGGGAGAAATGGGGAATGACTGCTAATGGGTAGGGGGTTTCTTTTTGGAGTGATAAAAATGTTCCAAATTAACTGTAGTTATGGTTGCACAACTCTGTGAACATACTAAAACCTATCAAATTGTATACTTTATATGAATAAATTTTATAGTATATGAATTAAAGTTCAATACAGTTGTTCTGAAGTAAAAACCCACAATGAAATACCATTATACACATATAAGAATGGCTAAAATAAAAAAATAGTGACAATACCAATGTTAACGAGAATGCAAAACAACTAAAACTTTCAGACACTGCTGGTAGAAAGCAAAATGGTATAATCACTCTAAAAAATAGCTTGACAGTTTCTTATATAGTTAAAGATATACTTACCGATGACCCAGGAATCTCTTTCCCAGGCATCTACTCTAGAAAAACAAAATCACATTCACACAAAATCCTATACACAAATGTTTACAGCAGCTTTATTTATAATTGCCAAAAACTAGAAATAATCTAGATGTCCTTGAATAGGTGAATGGGTAAAGAAACTGTGCTAGATCCACACAATGGAATACTACATAATAGTAAAAAGGACTGAACTATTGCTACAACTACTTACATGAATCTCAAAGGCATTGTGATGCATAAAAGAAGCCAATCTCAAAAGGTTGTATACTGTATGATTCCATTTATATTACAGTCTCAAATTACAAAACTATAGAGATGAAGAAAAGATAACTGTGGACAGGGATTATAGGAGTTAGGGAGGGACAACACCATGGAGTCTTCAGGGTGATGAAATCTTGGTATTCTATATCCTGATACAACACAGTGTAACAACTATTTACAAACCATTACATTGTATTCTGTACCCTGATTACAGTGGTGGTTATACAAATCTATCAGTATATTAAATCTCTTAAGAACTATATGTCAAAAGAAAAAAATGAATTTTTTTTAATAACTTTAAAAATAAAATTTTTAAAAATTCAACCTAGAGTCAACTTTTTTCCTTAGTACAATCTCAGCCCACTAAACCACTACCTCTGATCATCTCATTTAATTAAAAGTACAATATACAGTTCAAAGAAAGACACTAGAAAAATGGAAAACATTGTAGGGAATACCAAGAGGTAGTAAAGCATCAAGAAATCTGGTCATCCATGAAGAGTAAACAGACTGAAGATGCTAAGCCTGGAGCACAGACTTGCAGTGAGAATGAGTGATGACAAATGTCTTCAATTATCTGGAAGGGCTGAAAGTGCATAGGGCGTTAGACTTGTTCTATATTGTTTCAAAGAAAAACATCATTTACCAATAAGTCTAAAAGCATAGAGTGTTTTCTAGGGCTACCAGAAATTCACCATACTTACTCAACAGCTAGATAATCAAGAAGCAGAAAGTTCCAGAGATTCTTGCATTACATAAAGGGTCAGACTTAATGATTCTAGAGTTTTCTTCCAACTCAAACATTATATGAATCTATGAACTATAATTGCTAGTTAATCTACAAAAGTAGAAGGTACCGAACATCTGAAAATATACCCCTTCCTGCCCAAATATCACTTTTCATTGCACAAAAGTAAATATTAAAACATACTTTAAGTTTCATATTTTTAAAAAGGCTAAATATAAAATCTTAATAAGTCATATTATGAGATATATTTTATTTCCTCAAATCTCATTTGTATCAAGATTAAAATTAAATTCAAATTACTAATGTCTAATTAAGTCTAATTTCAGACTTAAAAGACAAAAGTTATAAATTTCATGTGAATTTCTATAAGTATATTTAAGAAACCTCTTGAAAAAGTATTATTCTTTCCATACAAAGAGTAGTAGTCCTCAAAAGAGCCAAAACATCTGTATTCACTTTAAAGCTTATCAAGACTGACTGACATTTTTAGGAGAAGCATATGGCTTGCTGAACAGTCATCTAGAACAGGATCTTTTGTCTAGTAAGCCCTATTCAAGGACCATTTACTTATGTATGAAGTGGCTGAATAAAGGAAAGAACATATTTTTGAGTCCTAGAAAACACAAAGAAATAAACTCTTTTTCTAGCTTTGTTTAAAGACAGAGCAAAACATATTGCAAAAGCAGTCACTTCTTTACTCTCAGAGACAGTGCTCTCAACATTTGAAACAATTCTAAGAAATCACTGAAACAAAAGAACTCTAGAGAAGCATGAAACTTTCTTAGAGAACTATATCCAGCCCAAGACCACCTCCCTAAAAAAGTCATTTCCATTTTAAAGGATAAAACACTTTCTTCTTAAAACTCTGAAGGGCAGAGTTCAACAGCTGTGCTATATTAAACCTGAGCCCTTCCAAAAGGAAGAACAAGAGTCTCCAGAGAGGGAGTAACATGGCCTGCTTTCTCCAAAATTATCAACATGCCTTCTTTGCCTCTAAGGAAAGTTTCTCCAAGAAAATGCCTCTATGTAGTGCATGGGTGAAAAGCATAAAACTTAATTTAGATTAGGAAAATATGCAAAAATGGAAGCACTTTTGTTTCTGGAAATCTCCCCCACCCCTTTCCCAAGGAAAAATGTATTTCTGAAGTCTTTCAAGATATAGAATGGAAACTATTAAAAAAGAAATCAGTAGTTTTGAGCCCTAGCTGGCCATTAGAATCACTATACAGCTAAGCATCAACCTAAACTAACTGAACCTCCTTAGATTAGGGCCAAGACATTTGATCTTTAAAGCACACAACAG
Source organism: Microcebus murinus (assembly GCF_040939455.1). Classification (NCBI taxonomy): domain Eukaryota; kingdom Metazoa; phylum Chordata; class Mammalia; order Primates; family Cheirogaleidae; genus Microcebus; species Microcebus murinus. The sequence continues at coordinate 37,625,605 of NC_134114.1, read as the reverse complement.
GTAATTTTGATGCACAGTAAGGGTTTAAAAACTATGGAACTGGAGAATGATCCCATAAAGGAAAAATTAAGTCTAGTGAGTCCAAACAAGAAGAAATGGAAACATATGAGCAACTAACTAGTTCTAAAGAACCTAAGTTTGTATTTACCCATTAAAATAGTCAATAGCAGACAACAGAACAGAACTCGAAACAGGAATTCTGAATTGCTCTCATGTCATTACTTAAAAGAGAAAAGACTTAGAATAGTTTACTAAAATATTCAAATATTTAGATGAAAGTTGTTAAGAAGAATGTAGTTGCTATGTAATTAAGATACAATAAGGTTCCATCAGGATCTTTGGACTCTGAAAACTAGGAAAGAAACGTTGTAAGAGCTCATATATTAAATGTAATTATCTGTTAACCTTAAAAAAGTTCAAGGCTTTAATCAAAAAAAGTAAACTTCTGCCATCATCAGTGCTCCATTAAGCCTACTTGATTTTATACAAAATTCTAATAGCTTTAGTTTCTTGATATTCAAGCCCGTGATAAATGAAAAATTGGTGGTGAAACTGCTAAAGGGAAGCAGATCAGTCAAAGAAGAATACAAAACACTATTAAAAAGCAGACACGTGAACTCAGAAAGCATAGCAGGCACTTGATAGTTTTTAAAGGCAGAATACACAACTATTTTTCCTAATGATCACTGCAGTAAGAAAAAAGAAGAAATACATCCAGTATGTCTCATTTAACACATACATTTTATATCTTTTAAGAGGGTAAAAAAAAGCATAATCAAGTCACCAACATAAAATCTTTCACCAAAAATTGTAACAAGATTCAGGGGGGAAAAAGTTAGCTAAAAAAAATGTAACAGAAAACTAATTCCTCATTTGGAGACTCTCACTGTACAAAAGGAACACTGAAAAGTAAAGATAAGAGCACCAGATAATTTCTCAAAGACCACACCTTACAGAGAAGACACTGAGGTGTTCATTTATTATTATCAAACATAATATTCCTCACTACTAAAGTCAACATACTCATTTAGACTGCTAAATCAAACTACAGTAAACCCTTCATGGGTTCCACATCATGGATTTAACCAACTGCAGGCCAAAAATATTCAGGGGCAGGGGAAGCTAAATTGGTACTGAACATGAACAGACTTTTTTTCTGTTATTGTGCCTTAAAAAATACAGTATAACAACTATTTACAAAGCTATTTACATTGTATTAGGCATAAGTAATCTAGAAATGGTTTAAAGTATACTGGAGGGTATGCATAGGTTATACACAAATACTACACCATTTTAATACCAGGGACTTGAGGCATCTGTGGATTTTGGTATCTAAAGGGAGTCCTGGAACCAATCCCCTAGGGATTCTGAGGGACAACTGTATTTCCTAGCAATGGAAATTTAACCAATTTCACTTCTGTACCTGTTTCCTCACCTGAAAAACGAGGATAAGAATATGTGAGTTCATTGGATTACTGTGGGAAACACATGAGATAACGTAGGTGAAATGCTTGGCACAGTGGCTGATGCTCAGTAAGCTAAAGATAAATGTTAGCTGCTGTTATTAATTTGTGCTCAAAAATAAATTCTCAAAAACGATTCTCAACTTCTACCAAGGGATATATTTTAGAAGCTTTTTCCATATTCACCTTACCCATAAACAGACGCCTTTTAGCAGGTATTACACAGGAACCAAGTTGTTCTATCTTGCTCCATTAAGCTCCATATACTATTAACTTTTAAAAAACTTCAGGTAATGTTAGTTACTATCATTACAAAAAAGTTCTGAAGTTCCAATAAGTACTCTGCCTTTTGCTTTCTTAAATTTGAATACAAAAGAGGTATGAGGACATTTGTTAAAGTGTATGAGTTTCCATTCCAAAACAACTTCAGTCCAGAAGTTAACAAAGTTCTAGGTGAATACACTAAACTCAGATCATTGCAAATAATTAGAAAGAATATAGGTTGTAGATATTTTATATTCACATTTATGTAGGTTAGTGCCTATTTGGCTTTCACTGATGAGGCCAATAATACAAGTATTGCCTATGGTTTCTTGCTTTTCCTCACAATCACTCATCTCTAAATAAGTATTTATTCACCTGATAAGCATTTACCTGCTATGTTCAAGCCATTACACTAGGTGCCATGAAGTATACAAAAATAAAAATTTGTTCTTGCCCTCAAAAAGCCTGTGACCTCACTATTGATATATCAGTGCATGTGCTAAACCTTGCTCATTTGCAAATGTGTGTGTGCATAAAATAGAGTTAAGTGTAAGTTGTTATGCTGAGGTAACTAACAATCTGAACATCTTTGTGGTTACAACAAAGGTTTATATCTCACTCAACTTATATTTTATATACCCTATAAGAATCAGTTTCTGCTTTGCACCACGTTGTCTTCAAACCAGGATTTGGGCTAAAAGAGCAGACCCCACCTGAGATATGTCCATCTCATACCAGAGAGAAAAGGAACATGGCAGAATATGGGACAATCCTTAAAGCTTCTGTTTGACATGGTATATCATTTCCACTAACATATCACTGGCTAAAGCAAGTCACTTGGCCAATGGTTAGGGATATATAATCCTGTAACAGGGAATGGTAGTGAATACTTTAAATAATAATGCAATCTATTTTAATATCTATCACCAGAAGTAAAGTATTCAGGCTATTCCAACTAACAGTAAAATTAGGATTTATCTGGAGAAAGTTTACAATGTGCCGGACATGATTCTCATATTTATATGAATTAAAATATTAATTTTCCTAATAAGAATTCAACAAAGATGTCTGCTATTAATAAAAACTAATCAACTAAGTATGGGTATTTAGAAATGAAGAAAATAAGCAAAACAAAGAAACCTACTAGAAGACACTTTAGAAACATTTCAAGCCCTCAAAACTTGGTTTTGATGTATTAGATAGATAGTAAAAGTAGCTGCTCCTCGGACAGGAATTTGTTTTTCCAGTTTATTTGAAATAGAAGTCAACCTATTGGTCTCAAATGTCCAAAATGTGTCTCAAATTTGGATTGAGCTTCTTCCCAGCCAAGTGTAATATACACAGAACTCTTGTCAACCTTAAGAACTGCTTACTTATTAAAGATGTCTGCAAACTCAATTTCATACTGGCTTATCTAATGCTGAAAAAGGAAACAGAGAAAGTGAATAAAGCCAGAGACTGAAGCACAAAATAGGCCTCACAAAGAGGTCTCATACACTCAGTCTCCACCATAGTCATTAATTAACACCCTCCAGGGATTTACCACCCTAAAGACCTATGTTTGACACAAGAACTAGTAAAAATTAAGAAAGGATGATACAGGGCTAGGTGAGATAAGTATACAGGAATAATTTAAATAAATAAATAACACCACTGCATCGAATATCCTGAGTCCTAAGAACTGCTATTTTGAAATACAGTGCCATTTTATCTGGCTAGTAGATTAATATCCTAAATAGTTAAATTTACCCAGGAAAATCTCTTTAAAAAGACAGGGAAAGTAAGGATAAATGTAGACAATTAACCTGTTCTCTCCTCCTTCATGTTCAGTCCAGGGAAATGAGAAGCACATGGAAACTGAGAATCACTCTAGAGCACAAGCTCAAGTGATTAATTAGATCAGCTGAATCGTCTGCAATATTTAAATATCTTTGCTCTCTCTTGTGTATATGTTGTTGGGTTTTTGTTTGGCTTTTTGTTTATCGATATACTATAATTGAATTCATATAAGTTAATATAGCAGCTCACTACATCCTTCCATTGATAATTCTTTTCTTCTGTTCCCTACTGCCCTCCTTACCTCATGCCTTACTGTTTCCACTTCCCATATTTTACTCAAGTGATCTGAAATGTTATATCAATTGCAAATGTTATTCTAAGTATTACAATAAAATAAATTCTAGGTATAGATTTCCTCATTAATTGATTGTCTTTCCACTCAACCTTTTCAAATCCTATTACACTCAAATCATAATGGAAAAAGAGCACTTAAGGATGAAAAGCAAATAATATGTAAGGTGGAGAGCCCATAAATTTCCCTCAAAATGAGATGAACATTATAAGCTCTTCAGATTAAAAAAAAAAAGTATAGAAAGCAAGTAAATATGTTAATTTGTATTTAAAAATTGTTTTCCTTGTTTTGAGGTGTGAAAAAAAGATCATCTCATATGATTTAAAATTTTATTTTCAATTCTATCACAACACACTTACAAGCAGAAACTCTAAAATTTGGAAATGTAGTAATAACTATCATTAGTTTCCTAAATCTAGTATCATCTTAACTTCAACTACTATAATTGTCGACAAAATGGTTGTGACTTAAACTTAGATATATAGCCATGTTTTTTTTTTTTTTTTTTTTTTTTGAGACAGAGTCTCGCTTTCTTGCCTAGGCTACAGTGAGTGCCATGGCGTCAGCCTAGCTCACAGCAACCTCAAACTCCTGGGCTCAAGCAATCCTCCTGCCTCAGCCTCCCGAGTAGCTGGGACTACAGGCACGAGCCACCATGCCCGGCTGATTTTATATTATATATATTAGTTGGCCAATTAATTTCTTTCTATTTTTATGGTAGAGACGGGGTCTCGCTCAGGCTGGTTTTGAACTCCTGACCTTGAGCAATCCGCCCGCCTCGGCCTCCCAGAGTGCTAGGATTACAGGCGTGAGCCACCGCGCCCGGCCTATAGCCATGTTTTGATTAGCCATGCACCAGTGGTCCCTTCAAATTTGTTTTCAGTTCTGGGTCTTTGGTGAGTACATTATTATTTGGGAATGCAGAATTAATCCCTATACTCTCTAGGGGGGAAATAACTAATCTGTGTCACAGTTGTACTAGCCCTAAATTAACTACTGGAGTATTTTACCTTAGAGAAATACTTTCCATCCCTCTAGTTCCCCATATGTAGAACATGTAATTACAAACTTATCATTTACCTTTCCCCAATCTTAGCACCCATATTTTCTCAGTGACTCTATACTATGTATATACTGCTCTACTATTGCATTTAAGCCTTTTCAGAAGCAACTGACACTACCCAGGACACCCTCTGCTTCCCCTCCGAATACCCACTATTTAAAACCTTAATAAAACTCATCTTTAAAATTTTTTTCTAATTAACTCATCCCAACTATCTTCATTTCCTTTCTATTTAATACTAAATTAACTAGCATTCTATTGGGCACTCATCAATTTTTAACCACCCACATTTCTCCTATCCCCTTCACATCTCTCCATCCAATCTTTCCATCTTCGTTTCAGTATGTGTGTGAATGTATGGTATTAGTACCATAAAAAATTCAGGAAAATTCGGAAAAACATGGAACTGTAGTATTAAGAAATACAGTCGAAAAAAACTCTTCACATAAACGCTTCAAGGCAAAACAATAGCAACACTCCCTGAATTACTGTAAGCCTTTAATAACATTGTGGATGGAAAGCCTCAGGCATTACTTTCAGTCTTTTAAAAAATTATCTTCCAGTACTACTAGCAGTGATATTATTACAAACACTGAATTCCAAACATGTTTTCTCCCAAGCAGACCGATGACTAAAACAATCTTTTTGTTCAGATACCCACACAAAACCACTTAAAGCAAAGGAAAAAAGGGACTTAACTATCCAGTAAAGACTGGAGTGGTGGGCAAACAGGTGACAAATGGAAGGATGCGGAAACTAGAGACAGCAATCAGAAAGACTCCTCCCCTTCTCTGGGGGTAGGGTTCAGCTCACAGCTCCACGGGCAACCCCTCCCCACATAACCTCTCCCTCTGCCACACGACAAAAGTTTCCAAGAAACCAGAGGTTCTCCTCCCCCTCCACGAATTCACACCCCCACTCGCCTGGCCAGCGCCCCTTCATCGCAGCTAGTCCCAGGCCTGCCCGCCCTCTCCTGAGAAAAGGGTCAGCAGAGGACGCTTTCCCCGAAGCCTCATCAGGGACTCAGCCAGCAGAGACTCTGCAAAAGTGGAGGGACCAGAGAAGCTTGAAGAAGCAGCCTGATAATTCTGTTACCTGGTCGGGACCCTGGAAAGGGAATTAGCCGCTATAGCTACTGCCCTTGTCCACCACAGAGCCTGCTTCAGCGCCCCTGACATTGAGACCGCCGCCATCTTGCTGCAGGCAAACATCAGGATGGGAAGACGGGTCGCCGCAAGGGACTAACTTCCTTCGTTTTCAAGCCAGTGCAACCGCAAAGTATCAGAGTTCTATGGGGGGTTGTTTGCTTTTAAATACTGGGAAAGAGGCGAAAGATTTGGTTGAAAGAAGTAAGAAGGAAAGTGGATGGGGAAAAAATGCAGAAGTGCATTAGGTGTAAATATTACCCCCATAAACTATAATCGTTGTTGTTTGTTAGGACCTGTTTATTTACAATGGTAATAAAAAGACCAAAAGAAAATACTTGCAAATTTAAACAGCTGCAATTCATAATTTTTCAAAGAACTCAGACTACTTGCGGATGAACCTACTGGAAGAGCCAGAGGGCTTTTTGGGTCCTTGAGAACCTAATGTAGTACTTTTCCAAAATGTTGCGAGATTCAGTTTGCGAGCCCTCAGGACAGGGCTGTATTCAGTTTGCTGTTCTTTAGTTGTAATGATCGTATTTTCCAAACGAAAAATGTGGAGACATGGCCTGGCAAAGGATTCTTTTTTGACGTGTGGATCTGTATGAAAAATCAATGGAACATAATATTTTATATCACCGTTTTTCTAGTAAATCCTGAATGTGTGCTTATAATCCATAGACGCAAAGAATATTATTAATGCTCCTGCATATAAAACAAAAGTTATCTTCCAAGATAAGCGTTGGATACATATTGTGGGCTACTGGCCCACAATATATAAATAATATGTATTTAAAAAACAATGATTATGGGTTATACAAAATAAAAAACAGGTTAGTTTGTGGGTTTTGTTTTTAAAGAAATTTAAAGAGAACGTTCCTGCTTTTAAAATTAAGCACCTGAAAACATAACCTTAATTAAATGAATAGGATTAACAGGAGGATGGGGAATGACTTAGTTCTGCATTATGGTCAATTAAAGGAAAACTCAATACATACGGGAAAGGGAGAAAGCAAAAGAGAAAAAAGTCATTTCCAAAGAAAGAGGAAATGCACAGGATGAAGGCAGGCAAGTGAGAGATGCCTCAGAGGAAATTTTCTTTTCAATGTTTTATTTTGAAGTGATTATAGATTTATAGGAAGTTGCAAAGATAGTACAGAGAAGTCTTATGTACCTGTTCAGTTTCCGCCAATTGATTACATATAAGTCTGTTGAAATATCAAAGCCAAGAAACTTACATTGATATAAAGTATTTGTATAGTCTTATGTCATTCTACCAAGTAGGTCATTTCATGTAACTATTCCCATAATCAAAATACAGAACTATTCCATCCCGCAAAGATCTCCCAGGTGCTACCACTCTATAGTAACACCTACCCTCTTAACCCCTGGTGATTTCTACTTTGTTTCCTTTTTATAATTTTGACATTTTGAAAATGTTGTATAGATAAGACTTGTGCAGTATGTAACTTTCTGAAATAGACTTCTTTTCACTTAGCATAATGCTCTTGAGATCCATCTCAGTTGTTGCATGTATCAATAGTTCATTCCTTTTTGTTGCTGAGTAGTCTTCCATGGTATTGATGTCCCACAATTTGTTTAACCGTTCACCTGTTGCAGAACATTTTGTTTCCCATTTTTGACTATTATAAATAAAACTGGTATGAATAATATACAGGTTTTTTTGGATGTAAATTTTCATTTCTCTAAGATCAATGCCCAAAAATACAATTGCTGTCATGTGATACATGTATATTTAGTTTTTTAAGAATTCCTGTCTTTTTTTTTTTTTTTTTTTTTGCCCTGTATGTCAGTCTTTAAAATACATCCAGAATTTGATTATTTCCCCTACCTCTACTGTCACTTCTCTGATTCAGGCCACCATCATCTCTTGCATGGATTCTTGCAATTGCCTTTGAACTTCTTCCACACAGCGATCAGAGCTATTGAAACAAAAGTCAGATCATACTATTCTTCTGTTTATACTCTTCAAGAGCTTCTTAACCCATCAAAATAAAAGCCAAAGATCTTATTATGACATTTAAATCCTTGTACAATGAGTACCCTAAAGGCTCTCTGACCTCATTTCCAACTGTCCCTTCACTCACTACACTCTAGACCCACTGGCCTTGATATTCCCAAAATACACCAGGCACATTCTTATCTGAAGTCCTTTGACTTAATGCTCCTTATTCCTAGGAGGCTGTTCTCTGTGTCTGTAATACTCTTCCCCATGCATCTCATTTTCTCTCTCTCTGTCTCTGATCTATCTTTATCTCTCTCATCTCCTTCAGGTCTTTACTGACATGTCAACTTCACAGTGAGTTTCTTCCTCACCACACTGTTGACAATTTTGATGCCACCCCAACAATTTCTATGCCTCTTCCGTGCTTTATTTTTCTTTCTTAGTATTTTTGTAAGTTTCAGTATTTTATGAAATTTCTGTGATAAATATGAATTATAAAATAAAGGGGAAAATCCTCTGATAAATAAGGTCAATCACCCTCCAGCTAGGGACAAATTTTTCCTTACCTACACTATAATGCTTCCAGGAATAATTGTTCTAATTCTGCAATAAATATTGATCAAATGAAGAATTTCTTATAATAAATAGTAAGCTATGTAATTTTATTCACACTTTTACCTAGATATCTGCAGGTCATTTTCCCAGTGTCTAGACTAGTCTCTGAGGCATAATGGGCTCCAAAGGACATGTAGCATAAATGAATGAGTGAATAAAGCTAAATGGAACCTTTAAAATATCAAAAATAAGAAAAAAGGGCCATCTCTATTGTTAGTTTGGCTTAAGAAAAGCTTGTACAAATTATATTTAATGTGATTATTTTCTTGGGTCTACAGGTCTTATTGGTTTCTAAAATTTCATCTTTGATCAAATGCCATTTCCTGAAAACCTTGGTGGAAGATCTGGGTTAGTAGCTCCATGTTGCTGGCAAGAGACCTGAAAGCATAAATCTACCTTTTACCGGGCTTGCATTAAAAAAAATGTAATAACCTTCTTCATTTCCTTATTTCTCACATTTCAAATACAGGATATAGACTTGAGAATGGAAGAGAAATAACTTGCTGTGTGTGTTTATTTTTTTACAATTTCACCCAAACTATAGATTCTCCTAATAAACTTAATAGAATGTCTAAGTCCAAATATCATTTTATTATTTCAAATAGGAGTATTAAAATGTGAATTGACTTTACTTTTTGCTTTTATTTCATGCATGGTGGCCAAAAGAAACATTTAGCTTAGCCTTTTTGATGGCATGCGAAATTTACAGTGGATCTGAAGTTGTCTGTTTTTAATTTTTCCCCTTGCACATGGGTCTTTAATAAAGCATCCAGGAAAAAAAGAAATTAAAACCAGACATTTCTATCAGAAGTTTCACATACAATCACTATAGACATCACAAAATTCCACTGTCACTTATTGGCTACAAACTAATTTTTTAAATCACATCTTGTTTTTCACTGCTAATTTATTTGAAAACCTTGAATTAAAACCTTATCATCTTATAAAATTATCATGACAGCTGGCAGTGCTGCTGAGGCTTTGGCAACAAATGAAATAATTTCTACCTATAGTGAAGAACTGCCACTTGAAATTATTTTTGGAAAACAAAGGGTACAAACAATCAAAATTCCTAAGAATTCAAGGAATTTTCCCACATAAATTTGACCACATGCCCCATCACACTCTGAAGTTCCAGCGCTAAATTTTCAACTGCTTATGGGTCATTCTCAAACTTAACATGTAAAAAACAAAATTATTTTTATTCCTTCCCTTTCTCTTACCCCAAGAAAATCTGTTCTTCCCCTCCAGTATTCTCTGTCTTGGCAAAATATATACTACCATCTTTCTTCCAACAGATGTCATCAACTGTAAAATGCATAATTATTTTCTGTACTATTAAAAAAGAAAAAAATGCAACAGTTGAACCATGACACAGTACCAGTTATGTATTTTGATTCCAGAGAGATAAAATGTGGGGAAATGATCATTTTGGGGAAAAAGAAATATAGTAATTGCCTGCCCCAGTATATTTCCTCTTGTATAGAATAGAAATAATAGAAACTTACTTTTTTTATAGGCCTCTGGAATAAAGACTTTGTTTTTTAGCCCCTTTCTTGCTAAATAGCCATGAAATAGCTAGGTGACTAGCTTCTCGCCAGTGAAATATAAGGGGAAGTATCATGTGGCAACTTCTGGGAAACCATCTTTAAACACAGATAGCAGTCATACCTCCTATCCCCTCCTTTTATTTCTTCCATCCTGCTGCTTAGATGTTAATGTGATAACTCAGACCATAATGACAAGATCTATACTCCATAATGAATGAATGATGAGGTTGAAGGAGCCTGGATACTTCAACTATCCTTTCATTCCATAAGAAATGCCAACCCATTGATCCTATCACCATTTCCCTATTATTCACTCCATTATGAAGACTTTTTCCTCTTTTTCAGATTACATTCCATGACCAACTATTACAATCATTTTCTTACTTATACACACAACTCCCTTGCCTCTTTCTAATTTTTTTACTCAGCAAAACTACCACTTAAAGTAAATCTAACTCTTCTATTCTGCACCTACACCCCTGCAACTGAACATGACTAGAGAAAAGCACCAAACCATACTGGATTATCTCACTTGATCACAAACCAAGTGAGATCTAATGCTACTTGGCAATCACACTATACTTTTCTTTATCCTTATCCTATTCATTTTCTCACTTTTTTGCGTGGCTCCTTCGCATCTTCTCTCTCCTCAGATCTTTCCTATCCTTACTTCTTGCTAATGACTTTCCCTACTTCACTGAGAAAATTGAAGAAATCAAAAGAACTCTTCTTCAGATACTGACTACCATACCACTTACCACCAGCTGTACTCACATAATCTACCTTCCTTCCTGTTACCATATTTGGACTACTTATACCCCTATCTAAAGCCGATCCCTCCACTTGTGCACTAAATCCCATCCCGTCTTGAACCACCTACCTAAGATCTTTCTAGTAAGTCTGCCCGTTAGAAGAAAACAGGAGAAAATCTTTAGGACATTGGGTTGGTGAATTGTCTTAGACATGATACTAAAAGCGCAATCCATAAATTTAAAAAAAGAATAAACTGGGATTTGTCAAAATTAAAAACATTTGTTCTGCTACAGATCCTGTTAAGAGAATAAAAAGACAAGCACAGATAAAAGGAAATATTTGTGAATCACATATCTGATAAAGTACTCATGTCTGGAATATATAAAGAACTCTCAAAATGTAACAGGAAAAAAGAAACAAATAATGCAATTAGACATTGGGCAAAAGACATGAGACAGTTAACTGAATAGAACATACAGATGGCAAATAATGCACATGAAAAGATATTCAAAGTCATTATCCATTAAGGGAGTGTAAATTAAGATCATGATAAGATATCACTACACACTTATTATTAATGTTTATTTTAGCTCTACCTTCAAAGAATAACTATAATATGACCACTTCTCACCACTTCTGTTGCTAGCACACTGGCCCATGCTAAAATCATCTCTTGCTAACACCACCCTTCCTCCATTCTTTCCCCTCTACAACATATTCTCAACACAGCTGCCACAGTGGTCTTTCTAAAAATATAAGGCAATTCACGTCACTCCCTTGCTCAAAATCCTCCAGTGAGTCCTCACATCAGATTTGATCTCTTACCTCATCTGCTATGACTCTTTCCTTCCTCGTGTTGTTGTTTTCTTAAACATACAAGGCATTTTCACATGTTAGGTCTTTGCATTGATTGTTCCCTCTGCCTGAGTACACTTCCCTCATATATTAACATGGCTAACTCCCTTTTCTCTTTAAATCTTTGATTAAATGTCACCTTTTCTGTGAGGCTTTCTCTGACATATATATATATATATATATATATATATATATATATATATATATATATATATATATGTCAATGTCCTGTCAGGAAAACAGAAACCACTTTAGGTATTTCAGACAGAAGACATTTAATGTAGGGGAATTATTTACACAGATGGTGGAATTGCTGGGAAGCTGAACAGGGAAGATCTCAGATATTAGAATTAGCAGGATCTGCTATCACCCTAAGGCTAAAGCACCACAGGGAATGAGTGGTGCCACCAGAGCTCCAACACTGGGGTATCCAACAGGTTCTGAAACCACAGCAAGGACTGTTCAGCAGGAGCTGAGATCATGGGGAAAAATGTACTGCCAGGGATAACCCCACTCTCCAAGCATGGGGGAAGGGAGACAAATATTCCCAACTTGCCCTTCAGTCTTCCAGTGCCTCCTATTAGCTAAACCTCCCTAGAAGCCAAACGTCAAGAGAACACGGGAGAAGTTGTACCTTATGAAATGGCAGAGCAGGGAAAGGTAGGGAGGAAATCTGACAGTAAGCTGGCAAAAGCCCAGAATACCACCCTATCCAAATTTGCAAGCTCCCAACCCCACACCTATCATTTACCTCCAATCCCCCTTACCCTGCTCTATTTTCTTGTCTGTCAAGATTTCCAGTTATAAGCAGCAGAAAGCTACTATGGCTAGAGAAGGAGAAGTTATTGAAGAGCCCAAATAGCTAAGTCGATAGAGCATCAGTAAAGGAAGTTATTGAAAACATACTGAGTAGGAAACAGATTCACAATAGGTCTGAAGAACTGAACTAAAGGGCAATAATAAGAAAAGTGATGCAGAAAGCAAGGTGAAAGCTAAATCATACAACAAAGACTAGTCCAATGAGAACTCTAGTATTGTGCTAAATACAGGATGCACAATTGTCTAGATCCCACTGCTGAAGCCATGATCACTGTTGTCCAGGGAAACAGCACCCACTGCCACCACTCCTGCCACCTGTGTTTATAATGGATTCTCCACTGCCCTGGGCCCTTGGTGTCAATGACTCCCTATCCAAAATCCAGCAAAAAATGTGGCCAAATGCCTGAATCGGGGTCACGTGCTTATATCTTAGCTGTACAGAGGATACGAAAGGGCATGTTTTATTTTCAATTTTCGTAGTGAGAGATGGTATCCACCTCTCATCAATATTCATAAAATGGTAATTTCCCAAAGATACAAACGGGTTTCACACACTGGGCAACCTAAAAAATTTAAAAATATTCACCGTATCTTCGTATTTATCCAAAATGCCATCACTTTTCTCTCTTAGATACCCTCTATACAGGGGTCCTCAAACTTTTTAAACAGGGGGCCAGTTCACTGTCCCTCAAACCATTGGAGGGCTGGACTATAGTTTTAAAAAAACTATGAACAAATTCCCATGCACACTGCACATATCTTATTTTGAAGTAAAAAAACAAATGGGCAAAAACACCCGCATGTGGCCCGCGGGCCATAGTTTGAGGACGCCTACTCTATACAATCTCATCCTTTTAGAAGATTCCAATCCAACCTTACAGACTCAGATTAACAGTTGCTTCTTTAATTTAATGTCCCCACTTCCATCTCCCCCACAAGCGGTATCCACCAGATTTTCTCTTGTGCCATTAGTATATATTATGCAAACTTCTACCATGGCCCTATTAAAAATTATAAAGCAAATATGATGTACCTACTACATGCTTGATAACTTGCTAAGGGTTTTGCACATTTTATTTACTCTTTAATCATCCCCCAAATGTAAGTATTAATGTTTTCCTGGTGTTTCAAATGAGAATATTGCACTTTACTGAGGACAAAATAACTCCTCCAAGCTGGATGCTTCCAGCATATGACAAAATATGAAGCTCAGTCCACCAGATTTCAGAATCTAAATTTGTAATCATATGAGAGATACGCTGCTTTTTAAAAAAAACTATGTGTGTATACACACATAAGAAACAAAAGTAGCAAATATTGATAATTGTTGAAGCCTGTTGATGTGTATATGGGGGTTTATTATACTATTCTTAATTTTTTTTTTTAATTAACACATACATGCTTCTCAAACTTTTTTTTCCCTGGAGTATTTGAAAACAAATTTAGTCATATATTTTACCCAGTGATCTGCAGAAGCTTATGGAAGTCACATTAGGATCCTGCCACTAAAATTATCATGTTTTGTTCAACTCCTACTTAGTAGTTTCCCAATACCAAATTCCCTGTGGAACAGGAATGAGATCAGTCCATCTTGAGTCAGATCTTGACCCCTGTCAATCAGCTAGACCAGGTGGTAGCACTGACTAGATATGGCTGTCTAAACCCATCCTTTCAGAAGAGGCTGAATTCTAAAGGAAAGTGTGTGTTCAAGGTAAACACCACAACTTTGGCCTAAGATATATAGGTTTTATTTTTCTCCTGGCCCCATAAAAGAAAATAAAAACTTAAAAATGTTTCTTGACAATGAATACAATTGGGTTTATTGATCATAAATAAGACTGACTCTACAGTAATTTGTGAATCAGGTATGTTTAATTTCCTTATGTTAGTTAAAATATTGTTAATGGCTTTAACAAATAAATCTTAAGTTTAAGTTTTCAGTGGCTTATCACAGTAAAAGTTTCTTTCTCACCTGTCAGGACAATGAGGATATTCCCAGTCAGGCCAGGAACCTAGTTTATACCCTTCTCAAGGTCCTGGGAGATCATTCCATCCAATAAGTGGATGAGAAAAGATGCCATGCAAATGGTGTGGAAAGTTTCTATGCATTAGACTTGGAGGTGGCATATACCCTTCCACCCATATTCCATTGGTCAGAATTCAGTCTAATGATCACACTTAACTGCAAGGGTAATCCTGGGAAAAGTAGCATGTCTATGTGCCTTGAAGGAATAGGAAATGGTCTTTGGTTAACACCTAAAAGTCTATGCCATGGTCTGCTCTTCTGATCACCAAATATCTTTTTCTCTTTTCTCCTTGCATATAGAAAACAATCATTCCCTTCCCAAGAAAAACAAGCCAAAGTTTTATGCAGACGCTGTATCCAGATATGCACATAGATGTGCCAACTTGAGGCCTACTGACATGAACTAAAAAGACAAGTTTTATATCCCCCACTGCCATCAATATATTCACTCAAATTACAATGGTAGAATTGCAATAAACATTTCTATTCGGGAAGGAAATGAATTAGATATCCAACTATGATTAGTCTTTGCAATTTTGAAATTTTGCTGGGTAGGCATTATGAAAGTTCCTTAACTTTATTTATTTATTTATTTATTTTGAGACAGAGTCTCACTCTGTTGCCTGGGCTAGAGTGCCATGGCATCAGCCTAGCTCACAGCAACTTCAAACTCCTGGGTTTAAGTGATCCTTCTGCCTCAGCCTCCTGAGTAGCTGGGACTACAGGCATGGGCCACAATCCCCAGCTAATTTTTTCTATGTATTTTTAGTTGGTCAATTAATTTATTTCTATTTTTAGTAGAGACAGGGTCTCACTCTTGCTCAGGCTGGTTTCAAACTCCTGACCTTGAGTGATCCTCCCGCCTCGGCCTCCCAGAGTGCTAAGATTACAGGCGTGGCCACCATGCTAGGCCAGGTTTAGACTGTTTATTAGACCCTGATTCTTCTCTCTGGCAGGAAATCTCTTATCCATTGCTCTTTCTAGACCCCAGCCTCTAGGAAGGACTTGCTTGTCCTATGTCCTATATATGTCCATCTCAAGTGTGCCCTTCTTGGTTACTGCCCATTTTTACTGTTGGTTCCCAGGGTAAAGTTTGGGCTTGTGATTGTGTTGACAATTCAATTCCTTCCAAATTATTGTGAATTTCTGATTTATGTGTTTTTCAATCAGTTTCATATGTCTGTAACCACATCTAAAAGCCCTTTTTAGACACAGGTCTAAAGCTTCATTTATTTATTTGCTTCCTTGACCCTCATGGTAAATAGTGTTCCAGGTAAGTACAGCTACTAGCTGATTCCTTGTGGGGTAGAGACAAGATGTTCTCACCAAGCTCTTTCCCAACTGCACCATCGTGAGTTGATAAATGGTTGTTTTAAACTAGTAAGTTTGGGGTGGTTTGTGACACAGCAGTAGATAACTATAGTATGTGATGCCTTTTTCTCTTCTCTTAACTGGCCAGATACCTTGAAGGCACTTGGACTTTGGGTGGGAAGGCCACACCTATAATCTGATTTTTGCCTTAGAATGAGTTATATTAATATTATCAATATTATCAATATTTAGGCAGAACCCACAGGTATAAACCATGACTATCCTAGGTAAACTAAGACATGCAATCACCAAGGGACCTTTGTTGCTCAAGGCCTTTTTTTTCAGTCTTCCTTGCTATTTTCTAAGGTTTAGAAGCAGTTGACCTTTCCAAACCTTGAAGAAATGAAATTTCTGACTTTCATTTCTGCTTGCAAGCTGGCTAATTCTTTTCTGAGCACATGGACTCTTGTGCTGGCTTTCTAAAAGCAGTCTCTCACTTTTTCCTATCACTTACACACATGGCTATAGGTTCAGTAGTTTTCATGGTTTATCTTCAAGTTCTCATTGAAGATGGTTTTACTAGGTGTTTTGCTTCTGAGGATCATGATTTTCTCTTTCCAGCCTCCCGTATCAGTTTCTTCATTGTTTGATGTCTAAGCCAATGTCACAAAATTACTTATTTTCAGCAATACTTCACTTTAAATATGCAATGTGTAAACAGTTCAAAAATAATGTGTGTTTCTCACTCACATAGAATTCAATACAGGTATTCCTGACTCTAAAGTGCTTCTGGAATGCGTTTCAAGGCTCTTTCTATCTTGTGGCTCAGCCCTCTTTATCCTAAGTTTTCAAAGTCACCATGATCTGAGCCAGGCTGGCAGATGTAGAAAGGGCATAAAAGATCACGTATGAGAGACTTTCATGGGTCAGGCCTGGCAGTGAAGCACAGCCTATTAGGTAAATATATCCTATTAGTGAAACTCAGTCACATAATTACACCTGACTGCAAGGGAGGCAGGGATGTGTGGTCTAGCTGTGTGTTGGGGGCGGGGCGTTGTGTGGAAAGAAACAGGTTTTCTGAAAAGCCAGCCAGTCTCTGCTAACCTAGGTCACAGAAGTGATAAGATTTGTTCAGTTCTGTTATTCACTCATTAGAAATAGAAGCAAATTTGTGGACAATTTAAACATCAATAATCCGAAAAACATTGTGTTTGGGAGGTACTGTCTCTCTGTATTCGAATATGTCTGTGGCTGATATTCTTGAAATACCTCTCTAACTAAATAACATTCACTGTATAAATCTTGTTCCTGTGAGACCAAGAAACTGATTGCTTTTGCCATCTGGTCTCCTCCTTTGGAACTATTTGCAGACTAATCTGGAATCACCTTTCAAACTTTCTTTGGGGCTAAATGTGTTATTTCAACAAACTTATTGGTTTGCAGATTAAATAGAGAGTAAGTATAAGATGTAATAAAATAAGTAATTGGTCAGTATCGAATCACAACTCATGTGGTCCCTTTCTTCAATTTTCAAATGATTGTTTTGTGCTTATTCCATTGTACTACGGGTGCTGGCAGTTAACAAGCATGAAAAGAGTATTTTCAAGAAATGAAAAAGAAATATTAAAAAAAAAAGAAATATTAGAGCTGGGTAATAAATAATTGGCTGTACAAAAAAAGTACTACAAAATTATATACACTTTAATGCAATTTTTCAAAATTGCTTTCTAAGTCTAATTGTTATCATTCTTTATAAAATTTTTAAAAATGAAGAGCATGATAAAGGCTGTGAACAGGTTCTCCAAAAAGATTAGACTTGTCTTTTTAAACTCTTAAAACCTAATTATGAGAGAAGCTAAGCAATTTGGTTTGCTGAGTCTTTTCTCATTGCTCAGGAGTTTCACTAAGACTGTACCTCCTTTCAGGCATTAACAAATTGAGAAAGAGGAGGAGTAGATTATATTTCCAGAAGGAATATTAATTTCTGGAAGACATCAAGATTCCAAAGCTTGCCTTGAAATCATCAGTTGGTCACGTGGCCCAATTGCAACAATTGAGTAAAGCAGGATGGAGCTATCCCATGCCACTAAAAGGCTTAGCATACTAATGGCCCTTTGACACTACCAGCCATTCAGAAATCAGACTTTGTCATGCTGAAGAATAGACCACTCACCCCCAACAGGAAGCATTGGGGAGGCAAACGTGACAGTAATTCCCTGTCAGATAAAACTGAGGTATTGTTTTGGATTCCATCATATGTGAAAAGAATTACCCAGTCATAAATTTAAAATATTCTCTCTTTACCTGTTAGTCACTCTAAGTTAGAGTTAAGTATTTGTGACAGATTAAGGTTAACAAGTTTTAGAATCTAGATGTATTTGAATGGGTTGTAGAAATTGGAATATGGCTACTTGTTATATTTTGATAATCTAAGTATTGCTAAAGATTACAAATACAGCTATGCAAGAAAAAAACTAATCAAGGTTCAAGTATTTTCTCTACCATTTACTAGCTAGTAGAAGGCAGAAGATAGTGTGAGAAAATAAAGCATTGTAAGGAATAATCTGCTTGAGAGTTACTTTCCTCTGTATTTACATAGTTTTAAATGACCTTGTATTAACATGCAACAAAACACTAGAAACAATTCAGTGGAAAGCCTGCATAGAAACCCAGCATTAGTCCATGGAAACTTACCGAGGTGGGGGGACTCACACATTAACACATCAAAACTAATTTGAAGAGGATTTAATTGATCTGTGGGTTGTCAAAGGAAGACTTCAGCTTGTAAATTACAAGTGGTCGTCTGCTCATTACCTTTTTTCTTTTGAAAATAGAATGAAGAGATATAATCTTAGTGTTTTATCAGTTTGTATTTATTTATTATTTCCCACCTTAACTATGAATGCAGTGCCCAATTATCTTTTGTTTGAATCATTTTTCAAAGGGGGAAATATTTATTTCAGGGCGATTATCTCTTGTTCCATGAAAGAGGAAAAAACAGGTTCAAATCAGGGAGACTTCATCAAAGAGACTTGTAATCCCTATTGTGTCTGTGTATTCTTCCCATCAGTTTAGAGACTGTGATAAATATCTCTTTGAATCAAGCATTGGCACTTACTTTTTCAGTCTCCAACAATTTAAATGTGGTGCAAAAATAGGATATTCAGATACAGTAATTTACTACATTGAGTTGCTTTTGAATGTAAAAAACCTAATTGTAGGTTTTTTTTTTTAAATGCCCCTCTTGGTGGAAGTAGGTTAATTTTTTTTCTATAATTTTTATTTTACAATACTGTGCTTTTAAGGGTAAAAGAAAAATAAAATAAAATCATTCTTTGGGACTCAACACATTTCATTGAACCCAAGAAATGAATAATTGCAAAAGAAAAAAAAGCCTTTTAAGATTTCCTTTAGTATTGAAAACATTCCCCAGATTGTCAGCTCCAGCTACATTCTCCTGCAAAAGCAAATATTATTTTATATTTTTTGAATAGCACAGTTTTACAACAACATGGAATTTATTTTTCTTGATTTCTCAGTCACCACAAATTTAATACGATTAATTTTTAAATTTTAATTTTACTGTCCTGATCCTCTTGCTGAGTTTCCACGTGGTTTTAATTTAATGTTCATCAATTGGTAGCTTTATTACTCATGCCTCCTTCTTCTTAAGATATACTGAGTAATTATTTTTTCCGTTTGAAACAAAAAAAGTAATAAAAGTTATGGGTAGATTTTGAATTATCTAATGGCTTTATTAAAAGTTCAGGGTTTTTGTTTGTTTGTTTGTTTATATTTTGAGGATTGTGAGAGCAGTTTCCTTGAGAGAGAAAAAGTGCATGCTTTAAAGGGTAGCATTGTGTGGAGAATAGATACATATAATAAATTGTGGTTTGTTGTCCTGAAAGAGAAGGGAAAAAACACCTTATTTTAAAATTAAATTTGATATTGTGGGTGATTTATGAATATCTTGGGGCTTATTCATTTGCTAGTATCTGTAAACATTTTAAATTTTAGAAAAAATCTGTAGTAAAGGTAAAATATTGACAGAATACCAGTAAGATCATCACACACAAAGTCTCTTGAAAGAAAAAATTTGTTTTATCCCTGATTATCTGCCCAAATCAAAATACTTAGTCCGTATCTAGTTACTATGTTTTACTTACCTGACCAGTCCACGTTTTACTTTTGAAAATACTATCTTAACTTTTAGGATGTGAATGTTGAAAAGAACTGGTAAAATAAACAATTTTTAAAAAGAGTAACTGTAAGTAAATTCCAACACCTTTCATGACATTCTCGTAACGCGTTTTCCTTCCTTGTTCTGTGATTTCCATCAGGTGCAGGGAAGCCCTGGGTAAAGTTGAAGCCTTGTTTCACTAGAGCCACTGGTCTGTTATTGACAAGGATTTTTACACACTGCACTTTGAAGACTGATGACTCCCTTCTCTAGCTGGGATGAGCACCCCACCCCCTCAGCCTACCAGGCACTCAAAACAACAAGGAAACTGTAGCTAGCTTTTTCCTGAAGCAGTGACTTTACTCCAGGATAATTAATTTTAAACCTCATTTGCATTAAAAATACAGATATGCTATGGAATAGAATGCAAAATTCTCATAATTATTTAGGTCAAACGTGAGACTTTAAAGAAGTTTCCGGATTGTGGAGACCTTCCAGATAGCTTCTCAAGTTTACTGTTCTCTACTGTTAGGGTGCCCAAGTGGAAAAGTGTGAGAAACCCTGAATTAAAGCATAGAAATATGAAATCTTTTTTTGTTTTTTCCTTCCTAACTTTCTGGCAGTTCATTTATGCACCATTATCTTCAATGAGTTTTCTTCATCCAAATCATTTTAGCTCTGAAACTTGGGACTTATAAACAAGAGAAAACCTGGAACAGCAGGATGAATGCAACTAAAATCCAAATTGAGCAATGAATGGTATTTCAAGACTATTGCATTATTAAGCTTCATGTAGGGGAGTAGCAATGTTATTATTTCTTTGTTGTTTTTTATTCCTTTTTTAGAAAACGAAATTCTTTTTCCTACTTGTCAAAATATCTGTTTTTTTGAAAAAATAAATAAAACCATATAGAAAAGATAAAGAAGGAATTGAAAAAATACACTCCAGGTCTTCTTACCATTAGGTTAACTGTGTTCATCAACAAACTATTTATTGGGTCTTCACTGAATGTCAGAGACTTCTTTCTATACACACACATAATTTTATATAAATAGGAATGCATCATATATGTTGTCTCTTACTTGCTTTTTTATAATAAAAATTTTGCCGCAGACAACAAATATACATCTAATTCATCATTTTTAATAGTTGTCTAGTATTCCTTTGTGCAGTCCTAGACTGTGTAACCAGCGTTGTTATGGCCTTTCTTGATTTCTTATTCCCACATCAATCTCTTGAGACTGAAGCCTTCTCAGGTTTACTTCAAAACTGAGTATTTCTGTCATTTCATGATTTTTCAACAGAAGAACGCAAAAGACAGTTCTTGTGTGTGCCTGTGTATATATTTATATATGTTTATGTATTCATATATGTATGTATGTTTGAAATATATATGTATTTATTTTTGCCATAATTATTTTTAAATTCCATTCTCCATTTAAAATAATTCTCTATGCAGGTTATGATAAGGAAACCCAAATATCTTTATCAACTCCATCAAATAATAGGTTATTTGCAAATGTAGCCTACATAAGTCCCCTGCTTACAGCAGAGTCACTTCCTTTGAAAGATATCTCTCAGAACTGTAGCCACTGTCTTGAGGATGAATGCACCGAACTAACTGGATCTTAATTTTCAGAATAATTGCACAACTTCGGCATGTCTTCCTCGGTTATTCTCATCCCTTCCTTTGTGCTTCATCTTCTCATAGTTAGTCACCCAAACTGAATTTCCTCTGGGGAAACTGTATGCACATTTTCTGCATAATCTTGTGAGGTTAAAGGCTTTGAGGACTTTTGTACATAATGGAAGAGGAGAGTCCTTTGACTACAATTGTCTTAATCCTTAAGATGTTTTGTGTGTCATGAATGGGGAAGCCATCATTTCTTCTAAGGCTTCCTGGGACAGGATCTGCAAGATATTTGCTACTCGATGATTTTATTGAGTAATGCATTGAATAGATGAAGTTCATAATTACTAAATAAGCACATGCTAAATAAATTTGTCATAACTATATTTTAAGGTTAACGGGTACCCTAAGGTTCTATCTAGCCATACATGCTAACATTGCATAATGAAAAAGCATTTGTCTTGTTGAACTAAGTGAATTTTTAAAGATGATGATGAGGGTTAAACATGTTACTCCTAGCTAGATTAAGCACATTAAAAAAATTTGCTATTCCGGGGGAATTTTAATTTTTTTCACAAAATTTTATATAGAGAGACTCTTTTGCTTAACAATTATTTTGTTATCAACATCTGTATCTTAAACTGGAGTTCATACAGGAGTCTGTTATAAATAGAATCATAAAATAATTTTGTGCTTTACATAGCTAGATTTAATATCAAAGGAACAGTCTCCTCTTTGTTTCTTAAATTGTTCCCAAAAGAAAATTCATAGACTCACATCTCTCCTCCAGTTACTTAACCTGCAGAACATTGTCAAATATAATTGATATATTTAAGAATATGGAAGCCCAATGGAGATATCAGATTTCTCTTTCTAGAATACTTCTTTTGAAAGATACTTTAAATTTCTCTAGAGTGCAGCTTGCCTTTAGGTAATAAAATGAACAAGGTGATTTTTAAAGGTGCCCTTTATCCTCATAACAGGGTGGTCCTAGCAGGTGATACCAGCTTTACTTATCTTTCTCATCTCTCTCTCTCTCTCTCTCTCTTTTTAGAGATGAGGTGTCACTATGTTGTCCAGGCTGGACTGTCAGTGGTTATTCATAGACACAATCATAGTGCACTACAGTCTCAAACTCCTGTGCTCAAGCCATCTTCCCGCCTTAGTCTCCTGAGTAGCTGGGACTACATGCACACGCCTCCATGCCCAGCTTTCTTTTTAATCTTCTCTGGAGAGAGATAAACCCTGGCATATTTGAAGGTTTAATCACAATTCCCAGAATTTTGATTTCTAGAACCTATTTTTTATTCTGTGTTGCTTTGGCTCTGGAGACTTTTTAATATTTTAAAAAATAATTCACAAATCTTCCATGGCTAGTTATTTATTTATTTCTTCACTGTCAATCAAATTTTCATTCACATTTCATATGATTAAAGTGGAAAATTAACTTAAATGATCATTAAAGTAATGCATATTTACCCTGAAATATTTAAATACTATTAACAAGTATAAAAAAGTAGTCCATAATGTTACCATCCAGAGATAACCACTATAGACACTTTGATACATTTTTCTAGTTTTTTCTCCATAGGTATGTAAATTTTTGTACATATTTAAATTTGAATCTTCTGTTTGTCTGTATTGAAATATATTTGTCTGAGACAGATTTCTAAATGACAAATTACTAGACAATATTTTTAATAGGCTTGATTCATGCTTTCACATTGCTTTGAAAAGAATTGTACTGATTTATATCCTTACCGGTTGTGAATGTATGTGTGTGCCTGTTCTTTGCCTATGTTAAATATTTGTTTCACTTAAAGTGTTGCTACTTGATAAGTATAGTGGGCTGAAAGGTGCCCCTGCAAAAGATATATCCACATCCTAATCCCCAGAATCCGTGAATATTATCTTCTACGGCAAAAAAAGTGAATATCGCCTTACTTATCATAAGATGTGATTAAGTTAGAGATCTTGAGAAAAGAGTTACCCTGGAGTGTGCAGTTGGGCCCTCAATGCAATAATGCAATCTAGTGTATTCTTATAAGAGAGAGGCAAAGGAAGTTTTGAGACAGACACACAGGAGAAGACGATGTGAAGACTAAGGCAGAGATCAGAATGATAGGGCCACAAGCCAAGGGATGTCATGCTGAAAGTGGAAGAAGATGGAAGAAGTAAGAAATGGATATTCCCCAAAACCCCCAGAGAGAGTGTGGCCTTGCCGACACCTTGATTTTGAACTTCCGGCTTCCAGAACTGTGAGAGGATACATTTATATTGATTTAACCACCAAATCGTGGTGATTTGTTGTATTAGCCATGGGAAGTGAATACAATAGGTCAACATTATATTTCATTAAAACTATTGTTTTAATCTGCATTTCTCTCACCAGAGACACAGTTATTTTAAATGTTATTTATTTGATTAATAATGAAATTGGATGAAGGTGAAACACAAAGCATAAAGGAGGGAAACCAGTTTGGAGGCTGTAGCAATATTTTAGATGAGAAAAACACCATGGCTGAAATAAGATAGTGACAGTGAAGAAGAAGAGAACATATTGGGGAGATCATTGAAGTTTAAAAAGACAGGACTTAGTGATTGATTGCATGAGATTGCAGAGATGGAAGAGATGAGGACAGTGGACAATTGTGTGGGCAATCGTGTCATTTACTGAGATAGAAAATACTGGAGGGGAAGAAGCAGGCAAGAAGGGAAAATGAAGACTTCAGCTGGGATGGCTTAAAGATTTAAAATGCCTGTGAGGCTGTTGGCTAAATGGATCTAGAACTTAAGCCAGAGATCTTTGCTGAAGCCATGCATGTGTAAGTCATCAGCATTTTGACGGTATTGATGCACATGGGATTTTCCAGACAAAGTGTGCAGGATACAAAAAGAGCAAAGCCTGGGATAGAGCCCTGAGGTGGTCAGAGAAAGTAAATCCCTCAAAGGTGATTGAGAAGGAGCCTGACAGGAGGGAATCACACAAGAATGGTTTCTAAGGACAAAGTAAACAGTAGTGTAAAAAGCTTCAGGAAGTCTTTTTGAAAATGAGGACCCAAAGTATCCTTTAGCAAAACAGAGGTTTTTGGTGGCTTGGGCAGCCATGGAGGGTGCACTGCTCCTATTTCCCTTCGAGATGGAGCTGGTCAGCTATTAGAAGTGCAGTGTGCTGGAAGAGTCTCTAGCTGTTAGCCCCCTCAGGATATGCCTCAGCTTTCAGACTGAGGCAAACCTTTTGCTGGGCAGCCCTAGACAATGATGGAGCATGGCAAGAGCATCAGGTAAGGACATTCCTGCCCAACTCATTACTCCTCTAAGGAGCAATCATTGCCCCAGAACATCTTGTCGAATTAGCCAGGACTTTTTCAGATCTTCATTGCCATCTGAATGAATGCTTTCCATGCTCAAATCCTGTTTCCCCTTCCTTTACATTTCATAGGTGCTATTCAAACAAATTTCTTGCATGCTTAGCTCTGTTTAGCTCTAAGTGACACAGTGATCTTGCAAGAGCAGTTTCCTTGGAGTTATAGGAATTGGAGGAAGTGGAAGAGTAAATGTGCCATAAAACTCAAGACAATTAGATGATGATGAAGAAGAGGACAGAAGATGAAGGGGGTCTTGAGTCAACAAGGCTTTCTTTTTTAAGATGGGACAGGCATGAAATGTTTAAATCTGGTAGCTTGAAGTCAGTAGAAAGGAAGAGTCATAGCTAATGGTCCCTGAGAAAAATGCAAGGGATGCAATCCTGAACATGGCTGGAGAAATTGGGCTGAGACAAAAGGAGACATTGCTCTTCCATTGTGAGAGGAAGGAAGAAGGAAAGGATGTGCAAGTAAGTTTGCAAGTGCAGTAGCAGGAAGTTTAGATGTTCTCATTGGATGGCTCTCATTTTATCCACAAAGTAGCAGGTGATGTGATATGCTGAGAGGGAAGATAGAGGTGGTGGGATGAATATTC
The DNA here is from genome assembly GCF_040939455.1 of Microcebus murinus. NCBI lineage: Eukaryota > Metazoa > Chordata > Mammalia > Primates > Cheirogaleidae > Microcebus > Microcebus murinus. The sequence goes on along the minus strand of NC_134114.1, from coordinate 37,599,873 downwards.
AAGGATAGTATAGATGGTTTAAGGTATTTGTAGTATAGGATGGTTAATGATGAAGCACTAGAAGCATTCCAATTTAAGCCAAGTCCGGACAGAAGTTTTCACTATTACCACTTGTATCAGTTAAGTTCCCAAGCAATGAGGAGAATTCTCTCATTCACGGTGGATATTTAAATCAATGGCATGCTAAAATTGTAATATTGAGAGGAAAGAATAATAAAGGGACCATTTATAAAGGTCTAGAAGGCATATAGGTGAAATTGGAAGATTTAGTGCAACACCCAGGACTGGCAACCCAGGGCACTGTTATCACTCCTGGGACTAAACCAGGAAAGGGGAAGAAACCCTTTATTCAGAAACTTAGAAACTTGGTGGAGAGGCTGGCTCTTAGGAACAGGAAATTTGATATGGCCACTCATAGGACCGACAAATAAGAAGCTGGGATAATAAATATTTAGACCTCACTGTCCTTAATTCCTTCTATATCTTTGTTGGCCAAATCCAACCAGAAGTCAGGAGACAAAAGCACCTGTGTTGTAGTTAGAAACAGATGAATCTCTTGGGGACAGGTCAGGGTAGAGAAGAGTAAATCTGGGCGGTTATGATATGTCCTACCATATATTAAAATGTCCTATAGGCCCAGAAGTAGACAGGTTTATAGAAAAAGTTGGTGAGTCTAGAAATGGGACCAAGTATATGTAGGCATTTATTATATGGTAAAGATGCATTCAAACTAGTGGAATAAAAGATGGATTATTCATCAAATCACATTTTAACAGTTGGCTAATAATTTAGAAAAAAGAAGTTAAATTCCTAATTTTAGATCCCTACAAACTTAAAGATAAATCAATAATTTAAATGTAAAAGAACTTGAAGAAAATATAAATGAATATATTTATATTTCGTTGTGTGGGAATTATCACAGAAACTGAAAATTGTGTTAAATTTTAAAACATCCTCATGACAAAGAATACTATTAATATAAACAAGCTGAATGATAAATGAAAAATTCACAGCACATATCAAAGGATTAATAGCCATAACATACAAATAAATAAATCTATAAAAATAATTCAATAGATAAAAATCAGTAATAATTAATTTTAACTAAATGCTAAGTGTTTCTTCAATTATCCCTGGCAGTGGGGACTCAAGAACAAGATGATATCATTAAAAATACAGAAATGTGTAATTCTTGCACATCTAAGAAATACTGGGTACATTTCAACCCCTATTATAAGTATTTGGAGAATTGTTTCTACTGTGAGAGAACCTAGCAATTATTAAGCATATTGCTCAAGTAAGTTATTGTGCCGTCTACTATATTTAGGCATAGTTTCCCAGAAATTAAGGCAATATTATTCAAACCCTCCAAATGTGAGGCAAGTGATACATAAAGAAACATAAGGGGCAAATAAATACGAAAATATATTCAATTTTATTAGTAATCAAAGGCATGTATATAAAAACAACCCTAAAACAAAGTTTCCACATCTGTAAAGTTTTAAAAGATTGAAACGACTTACTGTTGTAGGAGGTGAAGGAAAACAGACCCTCTCAGTCACTCTGAACGTTTAAATCAATACTTTCTTCTTAGAAGGTATTCTAAGGTATCCTTAGAAGGCTTGACACGTTGTATAAAAATGTAAAATGTGTATAACATTTGATTCACCATCTCACTTCTAAGAACTTACTCCAAAAGGATAATTGTACAAGTGCAAAATGATACATGTATTAAGATATCCATTTCTGAGATGCAGAAAAAGCTTTTGACAAAATTCAACACCCTTTCATGATATGAACACTTAAGAAAATAGGCATAGAAGGAATATACCTAAAAATGATACAAGCCATATATGACAGACCCATAGCCAACATCATACTGAATGGGGAAAAATTGAAAGCATTCCCACTTAGAACTGGAACCAGACAAGGCTGCCCACTATCTCCACTTCTATTCAATATAGTGCTGGAAGTCCTGGCTACAGCAATCAGACAGGAAAATGGAATTAAAGGTATCCAAATAGGGGCAGAAGAGATCAAACTTTCACTGTTTGCTGATGATATGATATTATATCTAGAAAACCCCAAAGAATCAACCAAGAAACTCCTGGAACTGATAAATGAATTTAGTAAAGTCTCAGGATACAAAATCAATACACAGAAATCAGAGGCATTCATATACGCTAACAATAATCTAATTGAGAACCAAATCAAAGACTCAATTCCCTTCACAATAGCAACAAAGAAATTGAAGTACCTAGGAGTATACTTAACCAAGGAGGTAAAAGACTTCTACAGGGAGAACTATGAAACACTGAGGAAGGAAATAGCAGAGGATGTAAACAGATGGAAATCCATACCATGCTCATGGATTGGCAGACTCAGCGTCATTAAAATGTCTATACTACCCAAACTGATCTACAGATTTAATGCAATACCTATTAAAATCCCATCAGCATTCTTCACAGATATATTATCACAGATATGTTATCTGTGATATATGTTATCTGTGTTATATGTTATTTTACGCTTTGTATGGAACCAAAGAAGACCCCGAATATCAAAAGCAATTCTAGGCAACAAAAACAAAATGGGAGGCACTAATATGCCAGATACCAAACTATACTACAAAGCTGCGGTAATTAAATCAATTTGGTATTGGCACAAAAATAGAAATATTGACCAGTGGAACAGATCTGAGAATCCCGATATAAAACCATCCTCATATAGCCATCTAATCTTTGACAAAGCAGACAAAAACATACGCTGGGGAAAAGAATCCCTTTTCAATAAATGGTGCTGGGAAAACTGGATAGCCACCTGTAGAAGGCTAAAACAGGACCCACACCTTTCACCTCTCACAAAAATCAACTCACGCTGGATAACAGACCTAAACCTAAGGTATGAAACTATTAGAATTCTAGAGGAAAATGTTGGAAACACTCTCCTAGACATCGGCCTAGGCAAAGAGTTTATGAAGAAGTCCCCAAAGGCAATCAAAGCAGCAACAAAAATAAATAAATGGGACATGATCAAACTGAAAAGCTTCTGCACAGCCAAAGAAACAGTCATGAACGTAAACAGACAACCTACAGAATGGGAGAAAATTTTTGCATCCTATGCATTTGATAAAGGGCTGATAACTAGAATATACTTAGAACTCATGAAAGTCAGCAAGAAAAAATCAAATAACCCTATTAAAAAGTGAGTAAAGGACTTAAACAGAAACTTTTCTAAAGATGACAGAAGAATGGCCAACAAACATATGAAAAAATGCTCAACATCTCTAATCATCAGGGAAATGCAAATCAAAACCACAATGAGATATCACTTAACTCCAGTGAGAATGGCCTTTACCAAAAAGTCTCCAAACAACAACTGCTGGCATGGATTCGGAGAGAGAGGAACACTCCTACACTGCTGGTGGGACTGCAAACTAGTTCAATCTCTGTGGAAAGCAATATGGAGATACCCTAAAGCGATACAAGTGAATCTACCATTTGATCCAGCAATCCCATTACTGGGCATCTACCCAAAAGATCCAATGACACTCTACAAAAAAGACACCTGCACTCAAATGTTTATAGCAGCACAATTCATAATTGCAAAGCTGTGGAAACAGCCCAAGTGCCCATCAATCCAAGAATGGATTAATAAAATATGGTATATGTATACCATGGAGTACTATTCAGCTCTAAGAAACAACAGTGATATAGTACATCTTATATTTTCCTGGTTAGAGCTGGAACCCATACTATTAAGTGAAGTATCCCAAGAATGGGAAAACAAGCACCACATATACTCACCAGCAAACTGGTTATAACTGAGTAGCACCTAAGTGGACACATAGGTACTACAGTAATAGGGTATTGGGCAGGTGGGAGGGGGGGCGGGGGGCAGGTATATACATACATAATGAGTGAGATGTGCACTATCTTGGGGATGGTCATGCTGGAAACTCAGACTTGTGGGGGGAGGGAAGGAAAGGGCATTTATTGAAACCTTAAAATTTGTACCCCCATAATATGCCAAAATAAAGAAACAAACAAACAAAAAAGATATCTATTTCTGGTTTTATTTTAGCCCTCACCTCTTACTCAATCCATTAATATGAGAGGTGTAAGAAAATTAGGGTATAGTCATCAGGGAAATGCAAATCAAAACCATAATGAGACGTCACTGAACTCCAGTGAGAATGGCTTTTATCAAAAAGTTCCAAAATAATAGATGCTGGCATGGATGTGGAGAGACTGGAATACTTACTTATACACTGTTGGTGGGACTGCAATCTAGTACAAGCTCTAGGGAAAAATAGTATGGAGATTCCTCAAAGAACTAAAAGTAGACCAACCATTTGGTCTAGCAATGCCACTACTGAGTATGTACCCAAAGGAAAAAAAGTCATTTTATCAAAAAGACACTTGTACTTGAGTGTTTATTGTAGCAAAATTCACAATCACAAAGATATGGAATCAGGCCAGGTGCCTATCAATTCATGAGTAGATTAATAAAATGTAGTATATGTACACCATGGAGTACTACTCAGCCACAAAAAGTGAATTAATACCTTTTGCAACAATCTGGATGGAACTCAAGACCATTCTTCTAAGTGAAGTATCTCAAGAATGGAAAAACAAACATCACATGTACTCACCATTAAATTGGAACTAACCTATTAGCACTCATGTGCACAGATAGAAGTAAAATGCAGCAGAAATCAAGCAGGTAGGATGGGGGAGGAGGGGTTGGATGAAATCATACTTAATGAGTACAATATACACTATCTGGGTGATGGACACACTTACAGATTTGACTCAAGACTCAAGCAGTACAAAATCAATCCATGTAACCAGAACATTTGTATCCCCATAACATTTTGAAATAAAAATAAAAGAAGAAAAAAAAAGAAAATTGTCATAATCCTACAGTGAAATACTATGTGACCATTAAAAATTAATATATAATTCTATATTAATTCATAAGAAAATATATGCACAAGATTCTATCAGTGAAGAAGAAAGCATGTATAGAATGATCCCATTTATGTAAAACTGTTTACTAAACATAGTGACCTGGATAAAAGTATCTGGAAAGATATTCACAAAATCAATAGCAATAGTTATCATGAGGCATTGGTGTTGGTCTTTTGGTTGCTTGTTCTTATTTGGCTTTTTCTGTACTGTTTTAATTTTTTTAATGAAGTTATTTTTACCATATAATAAGGAGAGATAGAATAGTTTATGTGAAGACTGGAAGGAATTGCAATGTAGGGAATTATAGAATTTTAGGAAATACTGACAGTTCAAGTAAAATTGGAAATCATGTATTTATTATGTTACCAATGTTAGTGTGATTTGGAATTCCCCAGTTGAGCTATGTGGTTCTATATTTGGTATTCTTTTAAAAGCTGTCCTTTAAATATCTAAAGCTAAATCTCATGAACTGAGATTATGGAGTTTTACCATGACCCATAGTGTAAAGAACATGGAGAATATGATGAATGGGAATTACTCATCAGACAGGGAGAGGAGAAATTTTATATGATGGGAGAAAAGGAGGCAAACTAGGAAGGGATGTAAGCAGAGAGAAGACAAGCATTAAATGGATCCCTGAATAGGGATTTGGTGAGCCAGCATTCTGAGCCTAGGGCACAAGAGAGGTGATAGCAACTCCAGATAGGTTGAGGGGGAATCTGAGGTCATCCAGAAAAGACCTGTGAAGACCTCTAGTTTACATCTCAATCTGATCTTTTGCACAGAGACAGCAGATAGCAATAAAATAAAAACATAGCCCAAACCATGGGGAAGGAGGAAAATCTGATTTCCACATTACTAGATTCCAATGTCCAGTTTTAAACAAAAAATCATAAAGCACACAAAGAAACAGAAAAATATGGTCCCATTAAAGGGAAAAATAAGCAGAAACTTTCTGTGAAAAAGAGCCAATGACAGATCTACTAGACAAAAGACTTTAAACAATATCCTAAAGATATTCAAAGAACTAAAGGAAGATGTGGAGAAAGTAAAGACAACAAAGTATAAACAAAAGGTAAATATTAATAAAGAGATAGAAAACCTAAAATCAAAATGACATACTGGAGATGAAAAGTATAATAACTGAAATAAAAAATATACTAGAGGAATTCAAAGGCAGAATTGAGCAGGCAGAAGAAAGAATCAGTGAATCTGAAGATAAGACTATGGAAATGATCAAGTCTGAGGAAAAGAAAAAAAAATTGAGGAAATGTGAACAGAATCTAAGGGACATATGGGATATCATCAAGCTGACCAACATATGCATTGTGGGATTCAAAGAGAAGAAAGAGCAAAAGGCAGAGAAAATATTTAAGAAATAATGGCCAAAACTTTCTAAATCTGATTAAACACATGAATATAAAGATCTAAGAAGCTCAATGAATTTCAAGTAAGATGAACTCAAAAAGATGTACACCAAGATATATTGTAATCAATCTTTTGAAGGATAAAGACAGAAGATAAGTAAGAAAAGAGAGGACTTAACACAATATACCAAGTAGATCAAATTTTAAGCAACTAATGAATCATTTTCTGATTGCTTTCTATCACAAAAGAAGTCAGAAAATACATATATACAAATGAAAATGAAAACAAAACATATCAAAACTTATGGAATGCAGTAAAAGCAGGGCTAAGGAGAAATTTTAGAGCCATAAAGGCTTACATTAAAAAATAAGGAGAATCTCAAATCAATGGCATAATTTTACAACTTATGGAACTATAAAAAGGAGAACAAACTGAACTAAAAGCTAGCAGAAGGAAGGAAATAATGAAGATTAGGGCAGACACTAATGAATAGAGACTATAAATACAATGGAGAAAAATCAATAAAACCCTAAGTTGGTTCTTTGAAAAAATCAACACAATTGATAAACCTTTAGCTAGTTGAATTAAGAAAAAGAGAGAGAAGGCTCAAATTGCTGAAATCAGATATCAAAGTGGGAATATTACTACTGATTCCATAGAAATGAAGAGGATGATAAGATAGGACTGTGAACAATTATATGACAACAAATTGTATAACCAAGATGAAGTAGACAATTTTCTAGAAACACAAAAACCTATTCTAAATCATAAATAAATAGAACATGTGAAGAGACCTATAAGTGAGGAAGGAAATTGAATCAGTAATGAAAAATCTCCTGACAAAGAAAAGCCCTGGGCCTGATGGCTTCACTGGTGAATTCTACTGAACATTTAAAGAATACCAATCCTTCTCATACTTTTCTAGAAAAGTAAAGAGGAAGTAACACCTTATAACTCATGTTGTGAGGCTACCATTACACTGAAACCAAAGTCAAAGACACTGTATGAAAAGAAAACGTCACACTAATGTCCCTTATGAACATTGATAAAAAATCCTCAACAAAATATTAGCAAATGGAATTCAGCAGCAATTTACAAGGATCATCCATCATGACCAAGTGGGATTTAGTGCTGGAATGCAAGGATGGTTCAACGTCCAAAAATTGATCAATGTAATACAACACCTTTAACAGAATGAAGGAAAAAACCCCACCTGTTCATCTCAATTGTTTCAGAAAAAGCAACTGGCAACATTGACAAAAACATTCAATGAACTAGAAATAGAAGGTCATTACGTCAACATAATAAAAACCATCTATTAAAAACCACAGCAACTATCACACTGAATTGTGAAAGACTGAAAATGTTTCCTTTAAGATCAGTAGTAAGGTAAGGATGCCTGCTTTCATCACTTCTATTGAACAAAGTACTGTAAGTTCTAGCAAAAGCAATTCAATAAGAAAAAGTAATAGAAAGGAAGAAGCAAAATAATCTCTGTTCACTGGTAATATAATTTTATGTGTGAGGAATAAATCTCTATCATATATAAATGACCTTGTCTGTGGTATTTTGTTATAGCAGCAAGAACAGACTAAGGCAATGATAAATTTAAGTTATCTGTATTTTACTACAATAAAGAAAAATTGAGAAAAAAATGAACATCAATTGTGTTTGCCAAAGTCAAAGGGATCTATCTGGGTCCAGTAAGCAATGCTCTCCAGTCAACAGAAATAAAATTGTGGAAGCCCCAACCAGCATATTTATGACTGACCCATGAGGGGCAAGGAAACACAAATAAGAACAGTGGGCATTTACTAGAAAGATCTCACTTTTAAATATATTTATCTTGCTTCCACTTTCTCCAGAGAGAACAATAGAGAATTTTCTTGAGCATCTTAGAGCATGACTGGCCTGGGAAACAGCAGTCACCTCATAGAGAGAACACAGGGAGATGGCAAGGTCCCCTCGAATAATCAAAAGCACAGCCACCAGCAGTTGAATGTGTGATGGAAGCCAACACACAGCATCTACCTCACTAGGCTAAATCATTGTCATCTTTACCTGGGACCACAGCAATGGTCCCTTAACTGGTTACATTGCTTAACTGGTTACATTGCTTTTCTTCCCTCTTCCCAATCAAATAACCTCACAGCAGACAGAAAAATGTTTAAAAATTAAAATCTGATGATATTCTTGCCCTGTTTTAAAATTTCAGTGGTTTTTAATTATACTTTAGATAAAATTTAAAATCCTGAAAGATTTTATATGATCTGGCCCCTGCCTACCTCTCCAGCTTCATTTTCTACATTTTCTTCCTCCATCACTGAGTTTCAAACTCAATGGCCTACTTTCTGTTTATCAAATAAACCAAGACCTTTGCTTTCACACAGGATTAGCACAGCTGTTTCTGTCTGCCTGGGAGGATCTTCATCACCCCCAAGCCAGACCCAGGCCTCCAGGTCTGAGTTTCAGTGCCCTCCAGTCTGGGTTAGATTATATATTATTATTGTCTCTTATACTTTGTCTTTACACATATTACTTGTTTAAGTAAAATTACTCAAAACAGTAGCAACTTAATTATTTATTGTCTCTCTTTCCCAGTGAGGGCAGGCACTGTGTCTTGTTCATTTCTGAGTTCTACGTACATTGTTGCTGATCCATAGTTGGTTTTCAATAAATATCTGTGGAATGTAAATGGAAATGTGACAGGGCTTAATGGGCAAACTTATCATTGTCTCCATGTTTAGCTGGAATCAGGACTTTTTGTTTCATCTTCTGTTGGAGCTTAGAAACTCAAAGTGCAAAGCATGTGCATTGTAATGCTGAACTGAAAAAAAGCCTCAAGGTCTCTCTGACCTCCCCCCTCCCCACAGCATCTCTCCCAAAGCACATGATAAAGTTATTCTCTGAAGTTCTCTTGTCTGCCAAAAGTCTGGATCTATCAAAGAAGAAAATAGTTACTTCTGATCCTTTCTCTGAGTTTTCATTAACTGAAAACATATCACAGAAAAGAAGACTAAAGTCTGTCAAGAAACCTAAATAGACTTTTGTCACAAACCATTGTCCACTCTGCGGGCCCAACAGACTTTGTTCCAGACCATTATATGTTCTTCAATCCCAATAAATTCCTCTAAAAATCATTTCCTGTCCCCCTAAACTCATCCATACTTCCCCATCTTCCTCTCCTGAAAATTAAAATATACAAATATCTATACCCCATTGAGAGATGGGGCAATCACTCTACGATTGTCCTTGTGCACAAGATAGTAATAAATTTATATGCTTTTCTTTTATTAATCTGTCTTTACTTTTCTTTTTTTTTTGAGACAGAGTCTCGCTTAGTTGCCCAGGCTAGAGTGAGTGCCTTGGCGTCAGCCTAGCTCACAGCAACCTCAAACTCCTGGGCTCAAGCAATCCTACTGCCTCAGCCTCCCAGGTAGCTGGGACTACAGGCATGCACCACCATGCCCAGCTCATTTTTTCTATATATATTAGTTGGCCAATTAATTTCTTTCTATTTATAGTAGAGACAGGGTCTCGCTCTTGCTCAGGCTGGTCTGGAACTCCTGAACTCAAATGATCCGCCTGCCTTGGTCTCCCAGAGAGCTATTACAGGTGTGAGCCACCGAGTCCGGCCTGCTTTTCTTTTATTATCTGCCTTTATTTGAATTAATTTTTTAAAAAAAACCTCCGAAGAATGAAGGGGAAGCTTTCCCTTCACCCTCGCATTACAAAACATCAAATCTAAATCACCTAAGAAATAACAAATGTTGTAGAGTTTACTGAACTTCTGAGGGTGGAAGAGGAAGAGAAGAATGACATCATATACCACACAGTAAGGCCTGAATGAAAATCCCTATTAGATGTCTCTGTTCTTCTCCTCAGAGTTCCTTTGTGGCTTGATGTCTTCCCCTTCACCTTCCAGGCAGCGTCTCCAGTACCACAGACCTCAGCCTTCACCACCTGGATTTTACCATGCCAACAAGGGCTCTCTCTCTGCCTTTTCTTGTGTGCAATTTAAATATGTATTTTTATTTAAAAAATGAGCCAGCTATATGCTGATGTGGAACAATCCATAAGAAATAAAAAGTGGACAAAGCAAATCTGCAATAAAATTTCTAGTATGTTACCATTTATGCAAAATGAAACAAAAATGCAGGTACATGCTTTCTTATGCACTGAATATTTCTGAAAAATATATAGGAAATTTGTAATATTAGTTGCCTCTAGGGAGGAGAACTTGATGGTCAGGGTATAGGGGTGGGAGAGAAACATACTTTCGCCTGTGTATTCCTTTTCAATTTCATAGCTATGTGTATGTATTCTCTATTCCAATCAAACAAATGATCCTTTTTATTTCCTTTTAAATAAGTGTGTAGATTTGGTGGTTTTAAGAACACGATGATGTACAAATAACTCTCAGCCTAGAGTGGGAGAAGCAGCAAAGCTTTTCTACTTTAAATTTATATAAATTTTATCTCTTTTAAACACAATTATGGTTCCTTATAAATGTTTATTAAGTAAGAGCAGGGAGTCTTCCATAATATGTACTTTCTAAATATAAGGAGTTTTTATTGTTGTTAACAATTGTAACGTATAAACTTAAGGCTGTTTGTTGATCTCAAAGCATGTTTAAGTATACTGACTCTAAGACACTGTGTTAGAATGTATGTTATGCAAAATTATTTTTATTCTACTTCAAGTAATAAATGTTTGCCTTAGCAATTTAAATTTATTAGCCTATCTTGTGATAATTATTGCATTGACTGCAATCTTACTGATCTCATAAGTTTTTTTTTTTTTTTTTTTTTTAGTGATGGGGTCTTGCTGATCTGCCCAGGCTGAGCTTAAAACCCTGGGATCAATGGCTATTCCTGCCCCAGCCTCTCCAGTAGCTGGGAGTACAGGCAAGTACCACCATGCCCAGCTTTCTGCATATTATATAAACAGTCTCTTATTAATTAAAAAATGTGGCAGATTCTGAATCTAGAGTTCTCTCCTCAGTTGTGCAAGAAAATAAAAACAGTACCTACAGCAGATTGATTATCAAAAACACAACTGAAAACTTGTGCATTCAAACAAATTGGCACTGTGGTCCCGGAGACAAGTCTGAACAGAGAGCCGTGGAATAGATCGCTTTAGCCCTAAAATTGAACTGTGCTAATGCAATGACTGAAGAGGCCTCATGAAATCCTGTTTTGGTTTTTAGTGGAAGCTGCCTGTTCTTTGCTGCCTATTCCCCATCTGAGAAACTGCTGTACTCTCTAAATTAGATACAAAAAAATAAATGCATATATTCAGATGTATTAGGGTAAGGATTGAAAATTTAGAAGCAATGTCAGCAAAAGCAGTGTTTTTTACTGGTAAGAAAAGAGGCAGATCAAACTGACAAATAGTCATGTTATGCTGTGATAGAGAAACTATTCTCTCCCTGGAGGTTTTTTTCTTCCTTTTTCTAATATAATTAAAAAATTGATCAACCAAAAACCAGGTCTGAATAGGAAGTCTTAGATGGCTCCTGTGTCAGGCAGGGTTCTGGCAGGAAAAGGGGATTTACCCCAGATGGGCTCAGAAGAACTCACAGTCATGGCTGAACTACTTACTGAGGTGTAGGCTAGGGCGAGGGTAAACCAGGGATGTGGGACACCCAGAGGCTAGCAACAATAGGAAGCCCTTACTTTCCCCAGAGAGGAACAGACAGATAAGGGTGGGAGCGCATGGTGGGGTGTGAGGGTGGGGGCGTTGGGGGTAGCAGGAGAGGGATAGGGACAGAGTTTCTGGAGCTCCATAGACTTTGGAAACTGTAGAAGTGGCCACCCTGCTTCTCCTGGATAATCATGGAGGAAAATAGCTATAGCAAGAGAGGTGGTGCTGAAACAGAGAGAAAGAAAGGAATAAATACTGTATGTCCTTCTGCTCCCATCATCTGCTCTCTTCTCTGTGGCCTGACCAAATCTAGAGGGAAATCAGCCCCCCTGGGGGCATGGGAGATGCAATCTCAAGGGCTTAGTCTTCCAGGGCACAGAGCAGGAGAGAGAAGGATGGAGAATGGATGGAGGATGGAAGTGCAAAAAGAATAATCAGCATACTCAGTGTTGTGTGTACATGTGTTAAATTCCTCTGGGCAAATCCTAATGCAGAGCAACGCGTATATGTTTCTCTGCCAGGTAAGCTGCTAGTAACTTTGGTCTGTCTAAACCTCAACTGGCTTGGGGTGCTTATGGGAACTCTATGTGAACTGAGGTAGGTATTTAAGGAAAAATTCTCTCTGGGTATCTGGCAAATACATGGTTGCCGTAGTATGTTGCATATGATATCTTGAGATATATAATATAATTAATATTCTAGATAGACAACAAAGTGCTTGCATAAATTTTCAAGTTTTTCCCCCCAGAGGAATTATTAATAAATTAACAAATTAAAATCTGGAAAAAAAAGTGCACATCCGACTTCAAAGAATAAGAAACTGAGTAAGACTGGAGGATATTGCGAAAGTGTGTTAAGGAAAAAAGATATAGTTAACTCCTTCCTCCTCTACATTCTGAAAGGGAAAGCTGCAATTTTAAAACTGCAATTTGTGAAAATAATTTAAATTAGTTAAAGAAAATTAACATTCAGATGGTAGAATCTAATTTTCTACTTAGTTTCTAAGTGGAAAATAACGCATGTTTATTTTAGGTGTGAAAATTTTTCTTAAGGAATAATTTGCTCTTACCAGAAAAAATGAGTGTATAAATACATTTTCAAAAACAGTTGCAAACTTTTCATTTCCAAGATGAAGTATAACAAATAAAACTAAAATATTACTGTAGGTTAAACTGTTTTATATTAATAATTAATTAGATGTTTTCCAGCCTCACTTTATACACAAAAGGGAAAATTCAACTTTTTTGATGATAGAAATTAGCAGCAAACCAGTGAAGATAGTATAAACATAACTAATTGCCTCAACATTGTGCTAATAGTCAGGTGGGACCAAAATTATTCTATTTTGGTAAAATTTTCCTGTGAATTTGGTTGTTGTTTTAATTTTGTGGTAAGAGCTTTCAGTACAACAGTAGTATATAATAAGACTGGGATATTTATCATTTTCCTAGTTTGAGAATTTTTTTAGTGATGCTACTGGAAGTGTTCATTGGTAAATTAAGTCTCTTTTCCTTAGAATCCTGACTCTTTTCCCTCATCATCTCTGTAGTAATTATGAAGTTATTTCAATAATAGAACTGAGACAAACAGTGATATATTTTTAATCCATGAAAAGATTCTGTTTTCTTCCTATTGAAGTTAAATGCCTAATTTTTCTAGAGCTATAGTTTCAGTGCTTAATTTATATTTACCAACATCAAAACTGGTATTTAAGGGTGTAGAAATTGAAAGTAAATATGGATATACAACAAGAATGTGTTAAAATGTAAATAAAGTGTGTCTTTTATAAATTGGTTCTTGTAAAATTAAAACAAAATTTTAAAATTAGGTGCAACTGTGAAATTCTTTCATTTAAACTATCTGGATAATATTTTAGCTATAACTTTATTATATATTCATATAATTTGTCCACTTAAGGAGTACAGTTCAATGGTGTTTATATACTCACAGCGTTGTGGAAACATCACTGCCATCGATCTTAGAACATTATCCTAAAAAGGAATCCCATTCCCGTTAGCAGTCATTTACCATTTCTCCCCATTCCCTTATCCCCTGGCAACCATGACTCTTCCTATCTCTATAGATTTGTCTATTCTGGACATGCAGGCTAATTTTTGAAAGTACAATCTGCTCTGACAAATTCTCAATTTTATATTGACTTATTACATTTTGATATACATTTGTTTGTATTATCCTCCTAATTGACTATTGAAACTTTGCATTAATTTAATACTGAGTTCATATATAAGAATTTTGAAATAATTACAATTGATCCCCAAACTGGTATCATAAAACGTAAATAAATAATGACATCTGTGGATTGTTGCTTAGGTGTAATTTGGGCCTACAAAATGTGAAGCACTTCAGGAAAATTTTGAACAGGTAATCAATCAATCAATCAAACAAAATAACCCTCATGATGTTCTACTAGTCTGTATTCATTACCTCTGTCCCTAGATACTGGTGAAGGGAAACAGTTATTCTGGTCTGGTCCTTTCTGTTTTATCACCTAGATCTCTGGCATACATCATCAGCATCACTGGAGATCTGACTCTCCCATACAAAAGTCTTTATAATTGTCAGAAAATTCTTACTTTTCCACCAGCCTTTGCTTGAGGTTACATTCAGACTCCTCAATGGCATATTTGTAAACACTAGTTCCTGTGCTGATCCACTGGAGGCTGAAGTGCAGGAAGCTTTTGTTTGCAAAACATTCTGCCAAATGCTGATCTCCGTTGTTTGTTATTTGGGAAATTTCTTCTCTCTGCTTTCCTGCTGTTGCTATTCTCTGTTCTATTTCTCTACCCTGAATTGTGTTGAAACAATACATTGTTTGGAGGCTGCCATCTCTTTGGGTTGAACATTTGACTTGCAGTATATTGTGAATGGCTTCCAGTTGTTGAGTACTTCTGAGAAAATACTCTTAAACATGGTTGATATTGATGAATTTTATTTTCTCCCTTTTGTTGCAGCTACTTGCAATTCTTTTAACTACTTTATACTTATCTTTTATTTGGACTGTCTAGTAGTATCTACCCGTCATTGTGGCTGCCAAGATCTATGGGACATCCTACCTATAGTCTTATACTTCTCTATGCTGAATTCCACCTTCCCAACTTAGAACTTATAATAATTCCCAGCTCCCTTGGTAGGGACTTTGTTTCACTGGTTGGATGTACTCCCGTAAGATTTTGATTTGGAAGGAATATATGTGAGGAAACAAGCAGGGTAAGGGGCATCCCTTTAGTAGGGGCAGTGGGTTCTGTGGATCTGTTGCAGAAGTACGGTTTCCTGATCGTAAAAAAGAAGTGTGACTGGAAGCTCAAACAATATCAGAGTTGGCAATAGGGATCTGCAGGCACTAGCATATGGATTGTAGTTACAACCTTGATGATATTAGAATACTGAGAAATACACAGAAGACTATGTAGATTGAAAAGCAAGGGAGTGAAGAATGGAAGTCTTGGCTTACCAAGGACAGTCAGGAAATGTGGACAAGTGAAGCAAGCCAGGCAAAGGACAGTGGGAGAATGAGAAGTGCAGTGAACTAGGGGAAGCTTGTCCCATCTAAAGGAGAGAGCTACTGTTTGCTCTCCTCCTGGAGACTGTGCCTGTGCGGTGTTGCAGGTCCCAATGACACCCAATTTTAAGGGTTTTTCCAAAAGAAAGTAGAAAACTAGATTTTGGTAAAATTTTCTAAGTTTTAGATATTGCTAACTAATTCAGAATTATTTTACAGGTGTGTGTGATCAAATCAAATATAAGTCAGATATAGCCTGTGGGTTGCCACTTTGTGAATCTTGCTTTATTGATGAGACAATAATGAGGTCATAAAGAAGACTTATAAGAGATGGTGAGATGGGAGTGGGTGGGAATACAAAAATCAGGAGAATTGATAAGAGGAGAGCCTGGTTAACTCTTGCAGTTCAAGGAGAGGTCCTGTTGGATAAGGACTGAATACTTTCCATTGTGTCAGTCATATTGGATAGCTTGGAAGTCACTGGTGACATTTGTCAAACTTCTACAGAAGAACAGTAGGATAAAAGACCAAATTGCAGTGGATTGAGGAATGAGAGAGAGGTGAAGCAGTGGAGACAGAGAGTGGGGACTACTCCAAAGGTTGTGTCTAGAGGAAGATAAAAGATGGTTTTTCTTCAAAAGTCTAGTCAAGGGTGCTGCTGCTGATGATGATGATGGGATGTGTGTGTGTGTGTGTTTATACTTTGAATTGGGCAAACACCACTGATTATATTATTTCGATTTTCTATAATCTTATGTTTAAAATTTTATGAAGCACATTTGTAGGCTCAGATGAATGAAACCACTGTAGAGGGAGAACTTAAAAATGATGGAGGGAAAGCTGCCGAGTGAGTTTCTGGAGAAAGGAGGGAGTGTGATAGAAAACACAGATATGAAAATAAGATTCTCTGAGATAGAAGAGTAGGAACTGAGAAAACGGGTGGAATTGGCAATCTGATGCTTAGCGATGGCAGGGGAGCAAGCTGAAGTAACTCTTTTCCAGTTCGGTAGGTAAGTTAAGGTTCACTGATAGTGAGGGGAGTGGAGAAGGTTTGAAAATACCAGTGAGGGGAATTGGAACAAGAGACGTATGTAAGATATTGCAAAGGAGGTTTAAAAACCCAGTTGAAATTAGATCCCATCCTTGTGTAAGGCAACAAATTTGTACTTTTGGAGGATTTCAGTGTTGCTTGGCTACATAGGTACAGGTGTGGAGAAGGTGGATTTCACTGATCTGCAGTTAGGATTTTGGCCAGAGGGTGTAGGGAAATGGACAGGAATTCACAGAACCAAGGTTCTGGTGAAAGGATGATTGAGATGATTGAGGTAGGAAATGACACGAAGCCAGGAGGGGTAGAATGGCAAGAAAATAGAGAGAGAGGCATTTTTGCTCTTGGTTCAGGCTATGGACTGTGAGATGTTGTTGCATCTGGGTGCATCCCTTGGAGGATTTCACTTACATTAGCCTCAAGCCTGCATTTCTAGTGCAGCTGGCTGCTTAGGTCTCCCTGTTCTTAGAAGAGGTGGGTGAAATGAATAGCAGTTTTGTTTTCCTAACCCATGGACAAGGCTGAAGTACTACTCTAAGAGATAACACAGAATTCCTGGAAGTTGCAGCCAAGTGCCAAGGAAGGGAAGTGGACCAAAGGTCAATTTAAGGAAAAACCAGGGTTAGGATGTCACTACCCTTCATTCAAAATTCTAGTCTTTTCTTGACAAATATACCACCTAATACATATGATTGGAAGGGATGGTGAAGGCAAGTCTGTAACTCCTAGTCAGCCCAGCTTAAGCCTAACTGGGAACATAGTGGAGGGTGAGAATATTCTGTTAGAAAAATGTGCCTTACAATGTCTGTGACCAAGTGCCTTTACCACTACCTGGTACACTCCTGAAGCACAGGGCCAAATTATATAAGGGAATTCTGGCCAGGTCAGGATGGGGAAATGGGGAAGATCATGGCTCTCCTGCTGCACTGCCAGAGGCTCGTGCATGGGTAGTCTGGCTGCCTTTGGAAGATCAGGTAACTAAGGATCACTTAGAGCTTCCAGGGCAGTAGTTCTCAAACTTTAATGTGCATTAAGAATCATTTGGAGAACTTGTTAAAACAGATATTTGAACCCTACCCTAATGAATTTGGTTCAGTGGTTTTGGGATAGTGCTCAAGAACTTGTGTTTCTAACAAGCTCCCAGGCCATGCTGATGCTTCTGGTCCAGGTGCCCCAATTTAAGCAGCACTGTTTTTATCTGGGAATTTTAATGACTAGATCCTAGTTTCACATGTCCAGTGGGTAAATTGCCTAAAGTCCATTTCAATGACTTCTTCTGGGGCACCCATCATAGAGAAAACTTTGCCTTAGGAGTTCCAGGTTCTGCTGCCTTTTGAGTAATTTAACACCTTGGTTTCCTGTTGTCATTGAGCCATAAACTCATAGCAAGCTCAAAAAACTATAAAGACTGGCCTGTGCCTTGGTTTTTCATTGCCATCACTGCTTATGGGCTGTATCATGACCATGGAATTATCCCGTTGACTTTTTTGTTTTTTTGGTGCTGAAAAAAATAGAGCTATATCAAAATCTCTTTTTGGAATTGGAATTAATGTAGAGCTCCCTCTTCCTCACCAGATTGTGACTATTGCCTCTAACTTCTTCCTAGGGCCCCACATTCTTGGGAGACGGTTATACTTGCTCTTTAGCCAGAGACCTAAGTCCTTGGGGAATGAATACAAGAGATGTTTGGTGGGAGTATATCTGGCTCCCAACATTGCCAGTTGGTTCCATGGGCATATTCCTAAAATAGAAAAATGACAAATTATAGCTCTGCCAGGACTACATTTGGTCTAATCCAGAGAATATGTTCTTAAGTGTCTGAAGGACTCTGCCACAGGAATCTTGATGGTACTAGCCAAGATATCTGAGGTCTAAGGATGGCAAGCTCCAGGGACCATCCAATACTCATTGGGGGGATTCCAGCAAAATAGAAGCTGGAATTTGGACATGTCTGGGCAGGTCCACTGAATACGTAAGGCAAGCATGCCTGGTGTCTATTTACATGACAGCTTTTGGCTGAAGAAGGATAGTCTGGTGCTCTGAATGGAAAGTGGAATGGAAAGAACAGAAATGTGTCAGTCTTAGGACCCAGGTTTTGAAAAATCTTCACATAAATTTATTTATTAAATAATATACATGTCTTTTTATATCTGGTGATTGCATAACTTACGGTAGAATTTTTGATAGTTTGGAAATAGTTTACCCTATTACCATCTTTAGGGATCTACAGTCCTCATGTAGGAAATTATATTGAAATTAAAGAGAACTGATTTATTTTACCACCAGGAATTGTGTTGGGTGTGTGAATGAAAGAACAAAAGACACATTTTGTGGCTTTGGAAATGTTGGTGAGTGAGTGAATTGTTTCTAAATTTCCATGGGAAATAATATATCTAAACCTGTTCTTTTGAACATATACTTTTGTTATACCACCTAGAACTTCATGATGTTTTGTTAAATATAACATGGCTAAAACATTGTAAAATTATATTGACTTTCCATTTTAAAAATGGTTTACATTTGTGCTTCTGGTCTTGATTGGTGCCATTTCTCACTCATTAGATTTTCAAGGTAGGGTGTGGTTGATGACTCATTATACCAACTTTTTTTAAAATTAATAATAATTATTAGAATACTAGAGGACACTTATTTCTATTTTTGTATGTGCCAGGTACTGATCTAAGCACTTTACATACTTTATCTCTTTTAATCCTTATGACATTGTTATGAGGGAGGCACTTTCATTATTCCAATTATATAGATGAGGAAACTGAGGTACAGAGAGATTAAATCAGGTGTCAAATAATATATAGCAAGCAGTGGGGAGAATGGGAGTGTTGAACGTTTGGAGTATTTTAGTGAAGGTCTCAATCACTCTAAATTTTAAGATGATCACAGAAAAGGCTGTTTCTCAGTTTGGGTTTGGCTTAGGTGTCAGGAATTCTCTCATTGCCAATTTTAATTCCCTAAGTGACCTTTCTAAAATCACAGTAATAATTTTCCAGTCTTTTGGTCATACAAAATGATTTTTAATGACTCTGATCTTTCATTCCTTCCCTAGGGAATAAGGGGAAATAGTCAGCTATGCACCTGTCTTTCTTGAGAATGACTTTAAATTTTTTTGACTTTTTGTTTGGATATACAGTAATTTCAAACTTCCAGCGAGGTTGCAAAAGTAAAGATAATACTAAACATACTCATATACCTTTTATTCAGATTCGCTCATTGTTAACATTTAACTCCATTTCCTTTATCATTTGTGTACATTCTATTTGAATATATATAAGAAGAACAATAAAATCTATAATACTTTTTCTTTCTAAATTATTAAAGAATAAGCTTCATACATTTTGGCCTTTTCTCCTAAATACTTCAGTGTGTATTTCTTGAGTCTAGGGATATTCTCTGACATAACTACAGTATAGCAATCAATTTTACTAAATTTGACTTTGATGCGATACTTTAATCTTTGGACAGCATTCTGTCAATCAGCCCAATACTGTTATTTATGGCATTTTCTCCCTTAGGTGCAGGATCCAGTCTAGGGTTAGGTACTGCATTTAGTTGTCCTGTTTGAGAATAATTTTAATTATGCCAGACTTTATTTTTTCCATACTTGACAAGCTGTATCCCATATAGTATATAAACATCTTAATTTAAATTAGACTTCTGAGAGATTTTTCATTATTACTCTAAATTTTGTAATTCCTAATGATGATTAGAATGCAGTCATACTAATTAAAACTAGTTACTAGCAACTGTTTCTATTAATTACATTATATGTGTAAGTGAATTAGACCTTTTTGCATCATAGTTGGAATTTTAACAATAGTCTAATGATTCTAATCTAATTTTAATTTTAAAAGAGACTTCTATTTTTTTGGTACTAATTAGTCTAATGCGAGATTACTGGAGAAGTAGAAAACTCCAAGAAGGAAAATGAGATATTGTTGGTATTTAAGAGGAATGATTGATGCTGACAAAGATGGAGTAAAAATTTTAAATAAATAATCTGGATGTTGTTTAAAAGGCAAGCTGTTGATTTTATCACTCCCCCTTGCCAAGACACACATTGGTGCCTGTTAAATTTGACGTTTTTACTCTGATCGTCAACTGCAGCTTTAAAGCGTCTGTAGCATCCTAGGACTGAGTTACAAATCAACTCCAGGAAGAGCTGTGAAACCATATCTGCCTAGCCCTTTTCTTTCCTGAGAGCCTCTCCCTAGGGGCACGCCAGTAGCTCATCTGCACTGAAGAAGTTAGATCCTAACAGTTTTCTTGCGGTTAATGGCAGCATGTTTGTTTTCTCCACCTCTCTTTCCCCCTTCAATGGGAACCCAGGGCTGAAAGGTTACAAAACCCAACAGTCCTCTAATTGTTGTGTTATATAAACTCTGTCTACCAAGAGGCTCCTCAGCTTCCACCAAATTTCTCATTTGGTGACCACAGTTGAGAGCCAATGGTCTCTGATGATAATTTTTAATAATTATTCATATTAAAGAGGGTTTTCACAAAAAGGGGTAAACTTTTAAAAAAGAACTTGAGTTGTGGTTTTTTAAAGAAAGAACATATTTGGTCAGCAATGTTGGTAATATTGACTATTCTCTGTTCTTTCCCTCCCATAGTCTTGATACTCCCTTCTTTACATCTTGCATTTCTTTGATATTTTTAATATACTTAGGCTTTGAATGTATAGCACCCAATGAACTAGAGACTTACATTGACCATTTGGTCATGTATTACTGTATGTTACAAGGATCATTGATGTACCAGTGATCGATGTCCCAAATACCATTCTGAGGCTCTAACAATGCCTAATGTAAACTGCAAAATATTGACACTTTCTCTTACCTTGAGAATGTAATTATTTAATCCCCATGAATCAAGGACATCATTGTGGATTTCCACTTCCACCCCTATCTTCAGCTCACCAAGACCCAGAAATTCAACATTTTAATGCCTATTTCTGCAGTTAATATTCTGATTTCTAGAAACGTGCTTGTCAAACATTACCAGTCTGTTTTCACTTTTCCTTATAATGTATGCTTTTTTAAAGACTTAAACTCAACTTTGTTTAGATGAGAAAAGGAGGATATAGGGTTCCTCTGCTTATGGTGATGAGCCTGCAACACGGACAGTTAAAAAGATGGTTTTCTTAGAGAGGAAACTTTAGGCTTGGTATGTTGAAGGGAGGAACCCACATCTGTTCCTTCTGTGGTTAGTGACAGGTATATGTCACTCCTACCAAGGGGCGGCAGGACCTCACATCCGTTTATCTTTCAAACTCCACAGAGGTGATTTGTAACTTACTTCACTTTGGAGTTTCTATTGCCACAGCCACTTAATTGCACTGACAACTATACTATATTCCTTAGCAAATTGTATCACATAGATTTTTACCCCAAAGCCCAAACTACTTCTTTTGCATCATCAGGAATTGAGACCATTGGCTTTTTAAAATTTTTTTATTTTTTCACTCATCATTTATTTACAAATACACATTATAACTTTTATATACACTGCACATTTACATGGTAGAAAAGTACAAAACTATATATTTAAATGAATTTATATTTAACTTGCCATGTTTGAAAATATAAAATTGCATCAGAAAAAAGTATTATGAAAAGCAAGAAACTTGAACTGATAAAGCTTTGATATAACTTTTAGTGACACATTGGTTGAAAAATAACTAATTTGAAAGGTACAGCTGAGTAACTTAAAGGAAACACCTAACAAAAGGGTGAACGTGTAGCCTTCACCTTCCTTTAGTTTCCTGACACCCACATCACTCCATTTCTTTGGATCTGTAACATCTTAAAAGTACATTACTAGAATTGTAACACTGCTATCATCTCCTCTCTCACAAATGTCTTCATCTTAACAAGAGAACTGGAGTAGGAGTTTCCTCAAAGATGTGTATCCTCTGTACCTTGTATTTGAGTCAGAGTTATAATGCCTTTTGGTCAGTCAAGGTTCCTTGTAAACAAAACCCGAGGGGATCATGTATGTACAGATCAGGCAGCAGAGAATCCAATAAATAAACATGACAGAAACTGACATGCAAGTTTGTTAAAAGTGGAAAAGAGTCTAACAACAGTGAAACGAAGGGAGACAGATGAGTGAGTGAATCATAAGGAATGGACTTAAATGGTTTACAAGGAAAAAAAAAGCTTTTACTTTACAAGCAAGAGACCTCACAATAAATAACAACTGCTCTTCCTTTCACGAATAAATTTCTTCAAAAACAAGGTGTACAGTCAACCAGATATTTTATGTATAAATTATAAAACATGACACAGTATAAATAAATGTCTACAAGTCTCAACTATGGGCCTCATCCAGTAGACCTCACAATGACCGCCTCTCCATGTCCAATGAGTAACAAGGTGGCCTGGGAGAGAGCTTTAGGACAAAGGTCCTTTAATGTATAGTTTTCCCCCCAAATAAATAAGCATACACTTATTTACAGTATGGACAATATATTTTTTCTATTTTTTTCTTTTCTTTTTCCTTTTTCTTTTTCCTTTTTTTTTTTTTTTTTTGCCCAAAGGCTAAGCCAACACTGAACACTTGTGGAGGGTTTACCACTCTAGAATAGAAGATATAGGAAAGCTGTAGTCCTGGTCTTCATCTTCCTCCTCTTCCTCGGTATCTTCGGAAATGGCTAGATGGGGGAATACAGGGGAGCTGTTGTTTAAATATGGACAACAACAGCGCAGAAGCAGCTCAGTGTATGTTTTCAAAGCCCTCTGATACAGCCATATTACAGCGTTGCATTTTTATGTGACTTGCAGTGAGATGCTTTTTTTTTTTTTTGCATCTGCTGTTATGCAATAAGTTTTAAAAAATGTTTTTAAAAACATAATCTATGAAGTCAAAAACTGCAGAAAGTTCTGAAGACTCAATGGCTCAGGTTTTACGGGCAGATTCCTGAAATTAGATAAAAAGCGCTCTTGTGTTCTAGGTATAACTGCTTTGAGTCCTTAATTCAGAGTTAGTAGAGGCAACTGCAAAAAGCAGCAGCCCATGTGTGATAACATAAAGCTGTCTTTGAAAAAAACAAAAAAACCCTTTTGAAGCAGTTAGTTTAGATTCAAGTGTTAATAAAGCAAACAGCAAAGCACACTACTACAGCAAAAGAATTAGAAGCAAACAACTGGAAACAGGTTTTTAGAGGCAACCCCGTTGATAATCACCGGAAAAGTCCTACAAGCCAGGAAACATTGCAGAGAATTTTTCCGTGGATCACTGAATTGCTGGTGAAATTTAGCAGCTACCTAACTTAAACAGAAATGGGTTTATGTGGGGAGGTTTGCGTGCTTTTAAACTGTCCGTTCCCTAGGGCTTGCCTGGGAAAGCTTTAAATTGCAGCAAGGTTAAAAATCGCACTTACAGTTGCAAGATCCGGAGTGCTTTACTTCCAGCAGCACACCTGAGGCGCAGGCAGCTTCTTTCATGGCACATTCGCTGGCATAAGTGGCATTGTCACTGGCACAGACTGGCTCGTCTGATTTACTGTCGGGGCACAGCTCGTCGCAGAGGGAACACCGGCCTCTCCCAACCTTGAAATCCCATAAACATTTTTTTCCACCAGCGCACTGGATATCTTCACAGGACTTTGCTTCTAGGATATAACACATCTGTGATGAGTAAACTGATTTCCCTATTTCCCCTTTTTCTGCCTTTCTCTAGTCCCCTACCAATAAATATAAAAATAATTTATAACTTATTACTTATTAATGGGGGCAATAAAGAGTATTGTGCAAAAATGCTTGATAATAAAACTGAAACTCCCACACACACAAAGTACCCCCCCCCCAGTTTCCTACACATTAGATTATTGCATTAAAACAGTATTTTTTATAACAGGTTTTCATAGTATCCCAGAGTTAAATATGTATCTTATTATTTACCATAAGTGGGATCTTTTAAAAGAAAAAGAATTCCATCAATTACTAGGATCCTATAACAGATTTTAGGAACTGTTAAGTAATTATTTTTTGCTTCCAGCAAGTCTGGCACTTAAAAAATGTGTAAAATTTAGTGAGTTCTAAGTTTTCTAAGATGGAATATTGTTTCCTGCTTCTTGCTGGCATTTGAATATATATGTCAACACTTCCAGAAGACAATGGTCTCCATGAGGAATGCTGTGGTCACAACAGTTTATCCAAACTGAAGAGTATTTCTCCCTCTGGTGAAACTTTGTTTGGGGAAGTCTTGGGCTTTATTTATTGATTAACCCCACAGTTTTAACACTAGAACTAGCCTGTTTTCTCTTTTTCCTTCCTCAATCCAGAATACCTACTGATACACTTTCCCTCATAGGCTAATCCAATCGATCTGCCCAGCAGGCAGGTGGCCTTCCTCAGGTGGCAGGCACTGGAGTAGGTCACTCCATCGTTCCCACAGAGATATTGCTCAGAGGACGTGGGCTCTGGGCAAATCCGATTACACGTCACACAGTAGGCATTATTGGTCTGGTCCACCACACACGTGGAGCTGCCTGGACAGAAAACATCCCGACAAGTCTCTGAAACAAAGAGGAAAACGCACATAAATAGGTACCATCTGGTCTTTAGGGAGTGAGCATTTGATATTATCAAGGAAATCATGAAGCTGAAACCTCTGGCTTTCAAAAGGCACTTGGGGAGCCTTGTGGTTTTCAAGAGAGTATCTACAACTCTAAGATTGTTCCTTCAGCATTCTTCAGTGAGCCTTTAGAAGTTAGAAAAGGGCCCCTTTATATGGTGTAACTCTTATTAGTAGCCGTAGTACTTTTAGACTCTTATTGTGGACTACATCATCCCCCAGGGGTCTTCTAGGGGGTCTACTTCAGGTACAAAGCTGGAGGAGAGGAGCCGGGTCTTGCTCACAAGGGTGGGACCTACTTTTACATTTGCCTTGGTACTGGACTTCCAGTTCCGGCTGCTCTTTACATCTGGCCTTGAGGAGTGCACATTCATTGCGGTAGGTTTTCCCATCCAGCCCACAGACTGGACCCTTCCAGGTGATGTTGGAACAATCTGGGGCACAGACGCAGCGGGGTTTGTTCTTCTTGTTCATTCGGCATTTTTTCCCAGGTCCACAGTCCACGTTCTCACACGTTTCTATGAGTTGGAGAGAGGCGTGGGTTAAAACCAGGGCCAGGCAGTCCGCAGGTCAGCCAGGAGGGCTGCGGGTGCCTTGCGCAATCGTGCAGCCCCAAGTTTGTGCTGGAGGAGCCCAGGCTGTCTCCTACTAAGACTGGGAGGGGGTGAAAGGGTGGGGACTGTGGGCTGTGCCCCTTACCCCAAGTCTTTCTCATCAAAGAGTGCGGGTTGGCTGGCTCCACCACCACATTTGGCTAAGAAGTCCAGGGTGTTTTGTCTACAGCCTGTAACAGGCAAAGTTTGGACCCAAATGGCTTGCCAGGGTTGCAGGAAGGAAGGAAGGGGAAGCCCACAAGCAAAGCTCTCCTAGTCCCAAATCCCAGCCAGGTATTGGGGCAGCTGTGGGTAAGACGCCCTCTACTGAGGGCCTGCACGTGGGGGAGGAAGAGTCCTACCTTTACAGGGGATGCAGTTGGGGGCGCCCCCATTGAAAATCATCCACTTGAAGAGCGTGTTGTCATTTACGTCCTCCTCGGTCCACGAGGTGCTGAGGCGGCCGGTGCTGCAGCACTCCTCCTTGCTCAGTTCCGTCTTGTACAGGACCTGGCAGCGACCGTTCTTCGCTTGGCGTAGCCAGCAATTCCCAGCTGTGAAGACACAGGGGTGGGGAGGTGGGTGAGTGAGTGTTGGCGGGGCAGGGGGTGGAAGGCGGCGAGGGAGGGAGACCTGGTGGGGATGGGGAGGGGGTGAGCATGGAGGAGGGGAAGAGAGAGCGACAAGGGAGAAAAGTAGAAAATAAATGGAAGGGGATGGAGGGGTGGGAAAAGGGGGGGGAGCCCTGGTCACAGAGGTGGGAGGTGGGCGAGGGGGAGGGGGGAGACAGGGAGAAGCCAGAGCGCCCCAGCCATATCAATGTCAGTTACCAGTGACCCAGACACAACACGTGCAGCTTGCATTGACTTTTACTAGACTGTTTACTTTTATTCGTCCCATTTCATAACCTGCAGCGACTCGAAGAGCAGATTAAAGAACCTGACAAAAACAGGATGCGACGGATGTTTTTACATGTTGGTTTCATGTAGGCGGTAGGGGAATTATTTGTGACAGGGCTTAAGAAAGTAGGAGAATGGGGCGGGGGGGGGGGGAGTGAGAGAGACCGATAGACCGAGACACACAAAACACACACACGCACACGCACGCAGGAACAGATCAAGCAAAAGGCACTTGTGAAAAATGAAAGCAAAAAAAGCAACCCGGCCCGGCCCGGAGCTACCCCGCGCGGCCTCGAGGCGCAGCCCGCCCGACGGGCCCGTTTTGCAATCCGCCAGACCCGGAGCACGCCCGCGGCCACCGCGGTCTTTCGAAATCTCCGAGGGCTGCCTTCCCTGGCGCCCACGTCCCCGGCGCCCAGGCAGCGCCTCTCCCCGAAAGGCGGGCAACCCGGAGCAGTGCCGTGCAGACGGCCGGGGCAGTGCCCGGGAGGGAGTTTGCAACACACTTAAAATGTGAACGCTAAAGCAGGGAAAGTAACGCGTTAAAGACGGGAGGTTTCTTAGCCTTTCACGGCTATATGTACACCGATCTACACCTACCAAGAAATCTTTGCTAGCAATTTCTCCTCCTCCCCCCTTTTTAAAGCTCGGATTTGGGTCAGGAAGACTTCTCGTGAATCAGTAATATGACTTTAATTGGACCGCAAGCTGCTATTATTATTTTCAAAAATGTGCCCCAAAACTCACTGAAATGAATCTATTTTTAAAAGATACACTTCAGAAATTTGCTCTTAATCCTTTTCAGAATTTAAATCAGTTATGGGCTGCTCACTGTTTTACAGAAAGTTAACAGAGGAAGGAGGCAAAGGGGGGAAAAAAACCTGTAAAGTACTAAAGTCTTCCAAACACTTTAGGGGTAATAGTTTAGTTTTTTCTTTTTTTTTTTGCGGGGTTGGGGGAGGGGGTTGGAAGAAGCATCCACTAGTCACAAAGCTACTTCCCCTCTAAAATTTTCAGCACCCATATTTCCAAGTTTGGGCAAAGTTTCTGAAATCACGTCCCCCAGCCACCGAAGAAAATTCAGTATCTCTCCCCCTCCCCACCCTCCAGGTCATTTTTAAAAAGTATCCGAAAGATGTGGGAAGGAGAGAGGTTGGACTGCAAATGGGTCGACTGAAATCTCCAGGCTACTGATACTTGTCCTCCTCTCCAGAGCCAAACAGGGGAGATAACATCTAAAGTCATCATGGCCAGAACTTGGAGCATCTAACCCTAACTACCGAGAGACTCCAGCTCACTCCCTTTCCTTTTAAAGGATAACCGGGCTCCCAACTCCGCTCCCAGTCCTAAAGTGTCACTGCCTTCAGTCTTCCCACTCCTCTCCATCCCGGAGTCGCTAAGTTGGTCCAACATCTTCCGAGAGCAGCGTTGCTCAGAGCAGACCAAGTGGAGGCGACAGAAAAGTGGACCCCCTGCCCGCAGCCGAGCCTCCCCGGCGCATCCCCCTCGCTTACCCTGGGCGCTGCGGTCCTCCATAAACTGGCAGAGCAGCAGCAGCAGGAGGCAGAGCCCGCCGGGCTGGTGCCTCGCGCGGACCATCCTGGGGGCAGGCGCGGGGCGAGGAGCGCGGCGGCGGGTGGCTCGGGCGAGCGGCGCGCGTCGCAGAGGCCAGCGGCGGAGGGCGCAGCGATCCCGGCGCAGCCCCGCGCTCGCCGCCGGCCGCCCGCGCGATTCAATGGACGTCAGAAGCCGGGCGCAGCCGCGCTTTAAATCTAGACGGGGGTCTCCGCGGTTTGCGGTGGGCGGTCTCCCAGTGTGTGGGGCTGTGGGAGGGCGGCCGCGAGCGAGGGTGTGCGCGGCTCCTTGGGGGTGGGGAGCTTTTAAAAGTTCAGTGTGAATCAGGTGACATTTCCCACCTTCTGGAAACCCTTCCCAATTATCTGTCGGAGGTGCCCGAAATCAAAGCGGCAGGAGGGGAATCGCCGAGTTCTTATTTGCGTAGGAGCGAGAGGGAGGGGGAAGGCGACCGGGGCGGGGGGTGGGGGCGACGCTTCGGGGGTGGGGAGTGGGGAAGAACACCCACTTCAAGTCCTGCACGCCGCCGCTCGCAGGCAGCGCCGGCGCGCCCGGGTGGCGGGTGTGTGTGTGTGTGTGTGTGTGTGCGTGCGCGCGCGAGTGTGAGAGGGAGGGCGCGGCGGGGGCGCTGGAGGCGGCGGCGGGCGGGGCGGGGGGGACCCGGGAGTTTGTCTCCGCGCTGTCGCTGCTCCGCTCCAGAAAGACTTTGCAAACGCCGGGAGAGCCCCGAGCTGCAGAAATATCCCGCCCGGGGTGGGTCGGAACGCGCCGGCCTCGCGGCAGTCTCAGGCCCCGCAGCCGGGGCGCGGGACCCGGCGAGGTTTTGTGTCTGGGTCTGTGCGTGCCTCACTTGGCGGCCGCCCCCAGCCCCGGGTTGTTGCTAGGAACCCCGGCCGGCACCTTCCACCCGGCGGCGCGGCGCGGAGACGCGGCTCTCGTCTGGACGAGTCACAAGCAAACAAAAATGTTTAACACCTCAAGCCCGGCCTCCCCCCGTCGCAGTCTCGCCCTCTCCCTTTCTTTTCTCCCCTTTCACTTCGCGGCGTCTGGAGTCGCAGCCCGGAGCGGGGGCGCCGATGTAGGCGGTCTGCCCCCCCTCCCGGCGCGGAGGCTCCCCAGTTTCTGTCCCGAGTGTCTGTCAGTCTGTCTCGCAGTCTCCTCGGCCTCTCTCTCTCTCCCTCCTCTCTTCGCGGAATAAAAAAGATTGCAACATCGATAATGAACTTCTGTAGCCTCAGTTTATTAAGTACAGTGCCTGGCATTCTTCGCTGAAAGTTGGCGGGTCTCTCATTTATAACATTTTTGGCACCGCTCAATGAAACTGAGGAGGCGATATTTCCTTTTATATAAAACGATTACTTCACGGAAAATGCTATATTGTTTATTCCAAAGCTGCCTTTTTAATTTCTATTCTTTTCTCTTCTGAAGCCCGAAGGACAACAGACAGCGAAGTATGCAGACAAAATTCTTGGACATTCGCAGGTCACTGGGATTTGTTCTCCTACGGATTTCAAATCCGCCCTTCTGTGCCCCCTCTCAACCCCCATCCCCCGCCAGACCCTCCCCCAGCCCCCTCGCCCTCCCACCCCCAACTTCCATCAGCCCCCTCCCGCCCCCTCCACAACTGCAAATAACTCAGTGATAACAGATTTTTTTCCACCAACTGCAGGAGATAGTGCTAATCTTTTAATAAAAGATCCCATTACAATGGGATCTGTCTGGACAGACTATAATAGATCCCGAAATACAGCCGTGCTAATATTAGAAGACAGTTGTTTGGGTGCCTCTCAGACGGGCCCAAGCCCCCCTTTGAAAGTGGGCATGAATCACAAAGCCCCGCGGCCGCCGCACCTGCACCGCGCGCATTCGGTGCAGCAGGCTGGTAAAAACGGGTGACCTCGCCGCCGCTTTTCCCTTTATAATTACCGTCGTGAGGACGGGAGGGGAGGGGCGCGGGCGGCCCGGGGGAGGCTGGCTTTTTGCTCACTTCAGACGGCTCTGGGGGCTCCACATCCTTCTTAATCTTTCCAGATTCATTTTGCCTCTGTCTGTCTGTCTCTCTCCCCTTCTCTTTCCTTCCCGTCCTCCCACTCCTTCCCTCTTTTCTCTTTCCCTCCCTCTACCCCGACTCTGCCCAAATTCTCCCTCCCTTTTCTCCTTCCCTTTTCTTTTCCTGTCTCCTTTTCTCTCTTCCCTCCAATGCATTAATGTAGAGTTGTTTAGTGCCCTCTAATGGCAGACGACATTAACAATTAATAGCAAACTGTCCCCTTTGCAGGAGCCGCCACTCAATGGCAGAGTTCCAAAGTTGAATTTATTTCGTCTTTATTCAGAGAGATGGAGATATAGTGCTTATACAGTGATGTGCTGGAGGGAAAGTTTGTTTTCTCCCCTTCAAGGCTTTTTCCCCCCAGGGAAAACTTAGTTAAAGAAAGGGGCGAGCTAATGATTACTATTATTTGACTTTTTAAAATTTCAGTACAAATCTGTCTTTTGATGCCAGCAAGAGATACAGCTTCTGTTTTAGCTAGGTTTATCCAACCATATATTCAGGGTTGGAAACTAAATTAAACATTCTAAGTGCATAAAGGATCTTAGATGGTAGGTGGCTGTATCTTATGGCAGTGCTACCAATGGCCATTAAAACATTTTTAAGACCCAAACATAATTACACAATTTTATATTTGTTCTTGGCTTAAATCCAGTTATTGGTCTTGAATTGGCCTGTCGCCTCTGGAAGTGGGGGCCTTTTTCTTAGACCTTCCACCCTAGGACCGTACAAAATGTTTAAATTTTACTCATGCCCGGTTGTATATGAAGTCATCTTGCCTAGAGAAGTAGAGAGTCACTTTTTAACCCACAGTTTATTTTCTCAATACTTTTGGAAAGATTATTTTAAAGTCTGTAATTTCCTCATATTTTATAACCCTATAGCAATGAAAATAGTGATGTAACTTGCATGTTATTAGGTTTAAATTTTGTTTATGTATGCACATATAATATGTTGATGTAAAAAGGTCCTACAGGAATATACAAATATCAGCTTTGGAGGGAAGGGTATATATGGCTAAATGAAAATTAGAATAGAAGCAATTTTGGGGGGGGTTAATCAAAAAATTGATTTGGACATTCGAGCAAAAATATTTGGTTCATCCAGACAGTTACCTTACTTTATGTGTATAGAAACAACTGGTGTCATAAAAACTTTCTAAATTAATTGAATCCAAGATGTATCCATACAATTCCAGTATGATTGAGTAAAAAGTAAAAATTCTATTTCTATTTTATTTCTTGTCTATATAATGCCAAATCCTCAGACCAGTTGTTTGAATAAATCGACTGCATTGACTAGTTGTTTTGCCATCATGTAATTGTCTTGGCTGGGCCAAAGCAGACACAGTAGCTCTTACTGTAAAAAATGCCACTACTCAGAGGACTCCTCCAGTAGCAGACGCAGACCCGACACAGGATTACTTCTCACCCCAGAGAAGGTGGCTCTGCAGGTCAGGGTTGAGGTCACTGGCAAACACACTGTGGAAAACACAAGTGCTGTGTTGCCTTTGCCCTTGTGAATAAGCAGCTTGGTGTTTGTTTAGTGATACAAGCTCATCCTGTTTTTCAGCTGCACCTTGGATAGTATTGATCTGTTTGGGAGAATGTCTGCTCTGAATCTACAAAGATCAGTTACCAGGACTCTTGTCATCCTGGGTTATTTTCTGGCTATAACTGAAGAAATGAGACACAGGTCAATACAGGTTCCATATGGGCCTTGCGTGGGCATCAGCAAGAGATCCATCCAATTTCTGTAGTGTGAAATGGTACCACACCTGTTCAGTGACATCACAGGAAAACAGCTGCTATTTCTTTTACTGCTGTATCTCTTGTAAATGTTCAATATTGGATTTGTAGATATCTAAATGTCAAAGGGACATTTTAAAATAAAAATGCCGTCTTTCATTTTTGTTGTATGCCTCCAAGTTTGACTTCTTATTTTTTTCCTATCTGCTCTGCCAAAAAAGTAAATGTAAATTATGAGAAACACAATAGGACCAGTTTGTAACTGAATTTCTGGGCAGCACACAAAAGGACTACTGTTCTCTGATTGTTTTTTTGTCAGCTTCAAAAGCTATCTTCCTTCTGAAGTTTATAAATTTAAAATATTTGAATTTAGCAAATAGTTCAACCTAGCTCCCAAGATAGCTATTTAAACTCATGTGAAATTGTTGTTTGAGACCAGAACTGACCTGGTTAAATTTCAGTCCCTAAAAGAGAACGTGGAGGGAGTAGGATGAGGTTATTATATATGAAAAACTTGAAAGTTATGAACTGAGTAGCTTTTTTTCCTTAAAATTAAAGGTCAAGATTTTTTGAAGTTAAGAGTTTTGTAAAATTAATGTTTTCAAGGGCAAATCATCTTTATTAAACAACAAAATTTAAACATCTGAGATATAAGCAAAAATGAATTTAAAATCAGATTTTGTTCTAGGTACAAAAACAGTTACTCAATGCATCATGGTCTTTGGCATTGTGCAACTTCATAGGCTAGAATAAAGATTTGAGTGGGGCCTGAGGGGTAATAGTTCTATATTGGTTAAATTGTTGCAGAACTAAAAAGTTAAGAAATGTGAGTACATGAAAGCAATGTTTATTCAAGATGTCCAAGCCACCAGTTGATTAAGTTCTTAAAAAATCATTAGAAAATATGTTTTAAAATATAATAGTGAGAAAACAATTACTTGATTACTTGAACTTTTCTCCTTTCAGTGTTCCTTTGGTGTTATGTAGAGTTAATTAATCATGGACAGCCCTTTCTTTTTGCTACTACTTGTTTCTGTGTAACATTTTTATTGCCTATTTTCCCCTCCAATTTTGGAAATATTTTGGGTTTCCAGAAGTCAGATATGTGGCATATAGTCAAACTAGCCATATCAGCATATTCAAGTTCAACATAATTAAGTCATTAAAATAAACCTTGCTAAAGAATTCAAATTATGCCTCAGGATAGGAATGTTATATTGGATTAACAGAAAGTTCTAAAGTGTTTTAGGTCACTTTGACAATATAAATGATTCATATATTTGGATATGACTGAGAATATCAGTGTGTGACCTCTACCACTTTTAACCTTGATTCCATTTACACTTTCTACTGCTTAGAAAGTGTGAGGAGGAGGGCAATCCAGGATTTTCTGTTCTGTTTCCTCACTTCATATTAGAAACAATGTGTCAATCAAAGTAGGAGCCACCTTTCTGGATCATTAATTAGCTGAAGATGAGTGGTATGCTGTAGTTACTTTTGTATATTTTGGTTTCTGCTATCTCATTTTAGCATTTCTAAAGTATCAGTGGTTTGCATACTTAATAATTGGTTCTTTTCTAAGTGTTTGCCTATTCAACAGTGCAGTTGATAGTTGCTACAATTCCTGTTTGAACCTCCATCTTACAGTCACCCTCATTTTTTTTTTCCGACTTGAATCCTGTCTCACATCTGATTCCCTGTTCACCGAAGAAGTGAAATATTATGTTTATAATTTGTCCAAAGTTCACAAGGCAGTTAGACATGATTTTGGACATTCTATTGCATTATCTTGTAGCTTTTTCAGTTAGTCTTGAAAGCAGAGAGTGAGCCTTACCAGACACTGAATCTGCTGGCACCCTGATCTTGGACTTCCTAGCCTCCAGAACTGTGAGCAATAAATTTCTGTTGTTTATAAATTATCCAGTCTAAGGTATTTTGCTATAGCAGCAGTGTGGACTAAGACATTGCTCCTCAAAGGGGAATTCAGTCTAAATGCATTTTGCATTTTCTCTTGTACCTTTGTAAAATTTAAATGGTCTCATAAGTGGGGATCTATTTCTGGCTGTCCGTTCTGTTCTGTTGATCTTATGCCAGTACCACACTATCTTGACTACTGTGACTTTGTAGTAAGTAATAAAGTCAGGTAATGTAATTCCTACAAACTCTTCAGCTTTTTCAAGATCATTGTGGACATTCTAGTTACATTTTCATGTAACTTTTAGAATATGCTTGCTGATTTCTACAAAAAAATCTTGATAGGATTATGATTGGGTTAGATCAATTTGGGGAGAATTGACATTATAACAATATTGAGCCTTCAAAACCATGAACATGGTATGTCTTTGCATTTACTTAGGTTTTCCTTAATTTCTCTCAACTATGCCTTATGGGTCCATTTTGTATTTTGGCTGTTATTGAAAAACATGTTGAAGTAGGGTATTATATGTAGTTTTCAGCTTTGTATCTCAAAGGAACTTAATAGGTTATAAAGATTCCTAGTGCAGGCTGATACTTATCTTCATACTTCCTAAGGCTGATTTTCCATGGTCAAAAAGAATGTATCAGGCTTGCTTTCCAGGAATGGTGTGCTACTCATTAAAATTATGCATTTGTATGTATGCATTTGTTTGTATGCATTCTTTTGGTGTTTCATTTAAATGATGGAATAAATGAATGATCTCCATCACCATGAGTTTTACACTCAGTGAGTGTTAAAAATAATCCTCTATTGGTTGGTCTTTTATTGAATATTGTTTCATCATTTTCATGTAAATAGACTTCTACTCAAAGCAATCCATTATTGTGCTTAAGTTTGGAGAGATAGAAACATACATTTTCCATTATGCCAACATTTGGGTGGCAGTTACTTTCTGCCTTTATTCTTTATTGGAGAGTCATGGCATCTTTTCAGTTGTCACTGCTCTCCCTGATTCATTCATCCTCCCTGTGGTTTCCTTCCCCCTTATCTCTCATTCTCTATCCACCAGAAGGGTTAGTGATACAGCCTAAACTTGTACCTTTTGCAGCATATATTGGCTTATTTTTTCATGTAAATGTCACATTCAAAAGTAAACAATACTTTGTATTGTTTATCCAACAGTACTATTAAATATTTAACAATGGGTTGAGGTCAAATGGTGATGACACAACATGTGGAAATACGGGACAGATGATGCATTATTTCAACACATGGCGAGCCTTGCTATTTTTTGGACTAGAATAGACGTATACATATATATGTATATATGATAATAATTAGTAGATAAATGACTTAGAGGCAGTCTTGGTCAATGTGTGCTGAATCTCCCATTAAGTAGTCACTCTTTATCAATGTAGAATTGTTAGTGTACATATAGAAGTTTCATTTACATGGTTTTCCAATACATTAAATACATGATTCTTTTGAACTAGTCTTGGTGCAATTTCCTTGCAAATAAGGATATGAAAATCATCAACAGGAAACATGTGTTAATGGCTCACATGCTGGGCAGATGGAAACATCATGTAGAAGAACCATTTAGTTGAGATCATTTTGGCCCCAAGACTTCTAATTTTTGCTTTAGCAGAAAACATTGCTTTGGCCAGCCAGATGACACAACAATCACATTGTCAACATTTTCATTTTTGCCAGAGCACCAGATTTCCTGAAGAAACCAGCAGGCAGTGAGTCTTAACTTTTTCTTACTCATAGTCCCTCTGAGAAGTTATTGAAAGATATTGACTATCTCTCCAGAATGATACACAGACACAAACACATGTACAGCCACACAAAATTTACATTCATTTTTAAGGAAGTCATAGATACTTTGAAATCCACAAATGTATCTATTATTTTGTTTTTAAATAATAGCCACCATGTTGAGTGCATATTCCATGTTAGGCGCATGAAATGTGTCATCTTTATTTTTGTTAACCACCTTGCCAGGCTAGTATTATATTATCACCATTTCTCAGATCCTTCCACAACACACAGGGCAAGGAGAAGTCAGGAATGATTTGCAGCCCAGCTTTTAGGAAGGGATTGTAATTTAGGCTTTCCAAGGAGTAATGAACACAGGAAACAGCTCTGTACTTACTCCTATATTCTACACAACTTAAGACATTTTTAAAGATCATGTTTTTCTACTGTTATTCATAAAATCTTCAGCCGAAGCACATAAAATATGCAAGTACAAAACGTCTCTTATGTTCTCCGGACTCTGTGATGGGGATAGAGAAGCAAACGAGGCAAATCTACTTGTAACTTTCTTGGAGATTTTAGGATAAAAGAGAAGGCAGGTGTCAAGTAAGGACTGTACAATAAATTGTGATAAAAAGGGTCAGGGAAAGTCTTCCTGATGATGTAACATTTAGCTGCAATATTATGTTTGGGGAGAGGTTAGCCAGGAGAAGGCAGTGCTTCTAGGGAGATGATGGAAGAGTATTTGTGAAGCCCAGGAATCAAGAAAGAAACCATTTGAGGAATCAAAAGAAGTTTAATAATGACCAAAGCACGGAGTTAGAGAAGAGTGAAAATTGAGGAGAATGGAGAAGTTGATGGTCCAGATTATATAAGCTCCTATAAAAATCTTGGATTTTTAGAGGAAATCTAAATTGGATTTCCAGAGGAAATCCATGGGACTATTATAAGTAACAGGTGACATGATCCCCTTTTCATTTGGAAACACTCTTCCCCCTTGAACTGTGGAGACAGATGGGAAAGCAGTCACACTGGGTAAGGGCTACCTGAAAGAGATGATTAAGAGGTAGAATTGATAGGATCTATTGATTGATTGAATGTGAGGGATGAAGGAAAAGGAGGAGACAAGGATGACTCTTGGATTTATGGGATGAGTAAGTGAGTGAGTGGTAGTATCATTTCCTGGTATAGGCAATAATGGAGGAGGGGCAGGTTTCTGTTTGGGTCTTGGACTCTAAGAGCCCATGGGAGTTGAGAAATTTTTGAATGCCCTAAATTTCCAGGCTTACCTTTATAGACAAATTTTCTATGGGTAATACAGTTCAGTGTTCCTTTCTGATCCTGGAAATAGCTAACTCTACCTAGATATGACAAATTACAACCAAACACACAAAGCAGTTTGGGCTGAATTAATCAAACAAATGAACAAGAATGGGTAGTTTTTTCGTGAAACCAAGAAAATACGTGTTCCTCCTTGTACTTTCTAAGCACTAACGTTAAAGGAGAGCAGCAACTCAAGGTATAAAACTACATGACAATAGGATGAAAGGGGCTCAAGAATTGTCTCAGGATACACAAATGTTTGAGAATCTTTGTCTTGTATAGACCATCCTCAGTCTCCAGAGGTTCACCTCAGATCCAATGGTTGGAGTAGGGGTCAAGATAGTGGAAGATGAGAAACCCATCTCCAGCTATATCTGACATTTATTGATATGGTAAACAATATTTATTATGTACAGTATTTATAGAATATAGTTGAGTACCAATTGATGTAAAAACCATTAGGGGGATGTTTGATGGGGAATTGACATCAGATGACTTTCTTGTTTCAAGGGGGAAATCACAATGCCATAGTGGACAGATCAGGCTGTCATCACCCAAATCCAGTGGTCAATCTTTGTATTACTATGATGGGGCAACCAGGGAAAAGCATGACTTGGTGTGATGGAATGCAAAGAAATAACTGCCCATGATGAATTCTAGCCAAAAGTGTGTAAATTGGATCTGATCAAGATGTTAACTCTCATTTCTCATTTATAGGAAATTCAGGAGATAGAACTACACCTCAGGGAAGCAATCAGACAAATTGAGAAGGTGGGTCATTTTACAGAACAACTGACTTGGCCTCATCAATAATGGAAACCCATGGATAAATGCTTCCCCTTTCCTCCTGAGAAAAATTTCAGGGTTTTCTGTATGATTGAGCAATCAGTCACAGTGAAGGTGGCCAGGCCAATAATGCATATTTGTATTAGCTCCCCTTTCCTTCTTTTCTCCTCCATCCCTAACCATTGTCTCTTGAATCACACACTCCAATAAAGAGCTTATACTTTACCTAAGCCTTCTTTTAGGGTTTGCTTTCTGAGGAATCCATACTAAGAGGAAGTGAAGTGTTGCTAACAGGTTTAAGGAACCAATGAGGTCACAAAGTTATTTAGTATTTTCTATACAACATAGACTTTCTGGCTCAATTAGGACAAGGATTACATGCGTATGCTTCTTAAGATTATAGGACAAGAATGTCAAATAGATAAATTTGATCTAATGAGGGCAGAAGAGGACTCTAAAGCTATAATAAATTAGCAATATTTGTGGTGGGCACCATATGGATGTATACCATCCACCCAAAGTAAGATGTTGGTTGAATGGCTATTTCAAATGATGTCAAAAAATAAGATTTCTGTTTTTTGCTCTTTTTTTCCCCCTTCTTTCTCTAAGACTGGTTTTCAAAAAGCACCATCGTGGACTTACGGAGATTCATAGATTTTCCATCAGCTTCAATAATTGTTCTTTTATTGCCTAAATCATCATAATTTTGGCCAGTGGATGTTCTTTCAAGATAGCCTCTATATCCTTTTTGCACAATCCCATTAATCTTGACAAATTTATTTGCTTTCTGGCACAAATTGTCCTAGACTGACCTTATATATTTACTGCACCAGGTATGGAATCAGTCTTTTTTCAAGAAGCCCTGATTTTTTTTTTCAACAGGGAATCATACTAGAGATCAAAATCTGGGTGCTGGGGTGCTCCTTGCTACTGAAGTGACAATGCTTCTATGAGTTTTAATGGACAGAACTAGAAAACATATATTTTAAAGATCATAAATTTATATTGATTATTTCCAGTCCAATTTTTAAAAAAAATTATAGCTTTATTGAGGTATAATTCACATACCATAATATTCACTCTAAAAATATACAATTTAGTGGTCTGTAGTATATTTGCAAAGTTGTACAACCATTATCACTAGCTAATTCCAGAACATTTTTAATACCCAGAAAGAAACCCTGTACTCATGTCATTTCTTTCCTCTTTCTTATTTGTCCTAACCTCTGGCAACCACCAGTCTGTTCTTTGTTTCTGTAGGCTTTGCTTTTGGGCATTTCATATAAATGAAATCACATAATATGTGGCCTTTTGTATGATTCTGGCTTTTTTCACTTAATATAATGTTTTAAAGGTTCATCTTTGTTATAGCATGTATTGGTACTTGATTCCTTTTTTTATGAGTGAATAATATGTCCTTGTATGGATATCCTACATTTTGCTTAACTATTCACCAGTTCATGGACATTTAGGTTGTTTCTACTTTTTAGCTGTTATAAATAATACTGGTATGAACATTTACATACAAGTTTTTTTGTAAGTAAGCATGTTTTCATTTCTCTTGAGTATATACCTAGGAGTAGAATTGCTGGGTCATATGGTAACTGTAGGTTTACCTTTTTAAGGAAGCATCTAATTGTTCCAAATAGTATTTTGGAAACTGTACAATTTTACATTCCCACTAGCAATGTATGAGTATTCTAATTTCGCCACATCCTGGATAACATTGGTTATTTGCTGTCTTTTAGAGTATAGCCATCTTACTAGGTATGAAGTAGTCTCTCATTGTGGATTTTTACTTTTCTTTTTGAAAGTAAATTCTACTTGAAGCTAAAATCATATGCAGAGATTTTGTAATGAAGAGACAAATGACAGTAGGCTGTAAATTTCAGACTAAAGAAATTTAAATACACAACAGTGAACTTTGACATTGATAGACACAATAGAGGAAAGTGGCTCATTAAACCTGCAGCACAACATAAATAATCCATTTTGTAAGGAAACACATTTTCCAGGTAGAGAGAAACTCCTGAGGTTACAAGACAGTAGCTACCTACCAACACAGAAAGATCCACATCCTGCAACTAAAACGTGAGGGGGGAGTAGGGCACACTTATAACTTTGACTCAAATGGTACAACAGCAATTTGTGTAACCAAAAGGTTTATACCCTCATAATATTCTGAAATTAAAAAAAAAAAAAAACACACATGATGGGGGTAAAGAAGTGGAGAAACTTATCCACTATCCACAGCTGAATGTCCTTTGGCTTTTAATTCAGGGCATAATTCCCATGTTCCACTTTCATTTCTTTGTGGTTTTGATCTACATTTTCCAATTCAGTTTTAATTTTACATTTTTTAATATCAAAGTATTAAGGGGGTACAAATGTTTTAGTTACACTATAAAAAGATACCTTTTATAGTGCTTAAGTCGGGGCTTTTAGTGTGCCCATCACCTGAACAGTGTTCATTGTACCCAATAGGTACATTTTTACCACTCCCTCCGTCCTCCTCCCCCTTCTTGATTTCCAGTAACCTTTATATCTCTTTGCGCTTGTGTGTGCCCATCGATTAGCTCCCAGTTATTAGAGAGTATGTGTGGTGTTGCTTTTTCATTCCTGGGATACTTCACTTAGGATAATGGTCTTCAGTTGCATCCAAGTTGCTGCAAAAGACATTATTTCATCATTTTAATTTGATTTTTTGTTTTATAATTTTTAACTTAAAATTTTCTTTTATAATTCTCATGGTGCTGTGAAAATCTTGACTCCATACATCATTAATAAATCACTCATCTTTTCTTCTATGCTATAAAGGATGTGGTTTTGATATCTTGCTTTTTTATGTCACAAAAGATTTTAAAACCTTTAAAAAATATTTTCTCTTAGAATTTAGTCTTTAGATTTTGGCCCCTTTTATGAAGAGAAAGCTCTTTTTCAACAGGCTAGATTTGGAAAAGAAAAGAGAGAATGTACTGAAGCAGAAACACATTGGAAGGGTAATGGTATGTTTGGGTAAAAGTTTTAAGCAAAATACAAAAAAAAATTTTTTCTGAGTATAAAAGTAATATGTGTCACTGCAGAACATTTGGAACATACAGTAAAGGATAAAATTGAAATCATGTGTTTCCTTACCACCCAGAGATAACAATGGTTAATGCTTTGGTGTATATCCATGCAGCGTTTTTTCTATGTCTAAATGCAGTGATTGGAGGAATCTTCAATACCAGTCCAACAGGGGAGGCAGAACTCACCAATAGAGATCCAGGTCTGGTAAATGTGTGAGTTAAAAATAATTCTCACTTTTCAGGATTCCTGTCAACATGCAGGGCCTAGCTTTGAGAAGGAAGGCTGGTAGGAAGAAGATAAGATTCAGAGTTGTCCACTTGCAGACTGAGTTTCAGGCAGGGTTCCAGATCTGGTTCTCAGGGAAGATAGAGGGGAAAGGATGGAAGGCTCTTCTAGGTTAGGGGAAAGTGACCTGTTGCCGAGTTCTATAAAGATGGTGCACTTATGGCTACTGTGTGCTTCTTTTTCCTGTTAGGACTGTCTCAGGAAAAGGGGGTAGACTTGGTGTCTGTAGATGGAGCTCATCAGAGGCCTCAATCTTGGGTTCTAAGGAAGAGAAAGTCAAAGAACCAAGACAAGCACTGGCATTGTGCAGGTTGAAAATGAGTCAAGTTATTTTCAGTTATATTATACATTTTCTGAAAAAAAAAAAACAACTTTAAAAATATGTTTTAACATGGTGATTTTTTTTCCAGCCTAAGTTACTATCAAGCTTAGCTGAATGTTTAAAGAAATACTATAGATGTGCTCACTGAGTATATCATGTTAATGACTGCTCTTAATGGAAGGAGCAGAAAATTGCACTGCGTTATGAAAAGCAATTAGAGATATTTGAGGAATGTGTATTCTTGTTGCCCTTACAATAGCTAAACAGCTTTCAGCTTTCAGCCAAAGTAATTTTTTTCTCCCAGAAAGTTCTAATAATATGCAAGCTACACATCCGTAGAGTGCCTGGTCCAGTAGTGGGTGTTCAATAAATATTAAACACCAACAACAATCTTGAAATTTCCTATGTTATGTCTGCCCCAGAAAAGATTTCTTCAGCAGAGCTATGGATTAAGGATAGCCTGGGGCTGTAAGAAAGAGAGACATAGAAACTTTGCCCACAGCTCAATCCCACACACCAATGTGTCAGAACAAAAAGATCAGTATATGGTGGTAACTCCTGCAGTTCTCCCTGACACTGAGCTGGCTTTTCTTGTTATTGGCCCTTTATGAATAAGGAGTTGAATCAGGCTGTGATAAGGCAACTGAAAAGTGCTGGCATTTTCAAAGGGATAACCTGTGAATATGGCCCTGGGTTTTACTTACATATTTACATCTCCCCAGGTCTAGCTGCAACCTGAGAAGTAGTTGGAAATAAGGAGATAAGTATTCCTTGGCCCAAATGAAGGGCAGAAGTCAGTCTCCCCTCTGATCTGCAGTCTGGATCTCATATCTGGGGGTTGAATCTCTGTTGCATGAGGGACAAGTGCAGATTGTGCAACAGAGGGCCCCCTGTGTGCATCTGACAGGAGAAGTTTATTCGGAGTGTCATAGTGTTGTTTTCATCTTGATAGACTAGCACAGTCTGGTGAAATGGTTGGAGGAGGCTGCTGGGGAGAAGAGAAATGCTCAGGTAGCTGAACAATGAAAGCT
This sequence comes from Microcebus murinus, assembly GCF_040939455.1. Lineage (NCBI taxonomy): Eukaryota > Metazoa > Chordata > Mammalia > Primates > Cheirogaleidae > Microcebus > Microcebus murinus. The sequence continues at coordinate 37,557,366 of NC_134114.1, read as the reverse complement.
TACATGTTATATGTACAGAAATGACAGGGAGCTCAGTGAAACCACTGGTTAGCTGAGGCGACTGAGAAAATGGAGTGAGGATTTCAGGAAGAATAACATTTGCAAAGACTGAAAATAATCAAGGGAACCAAGCATGTACTTGCAAAGTGGTGGGAAATTCAGTAATATGTCTATTAACCACAGCACTATCACCATCAATCACCTTTAGTTTATGATGAGAATTCAAAACTCAGGAGAGACCTGTATTGTCCTGTGTCTATAGTTCATGTTGAAGTATTTATTTTTGTCCTTGATATTAGTACATGCTGCCACTGACAGCATTACTATTCATGTGTATGAGTGGGGCTCAAAGTTGCCCAATTAATGACGCACAGTCCAATCTCTTCTAAGTACACATGTAGACAGGCTGTCTGTCACCATTTGTGGCTTTGCCTACTCACCTCTGGGGCTGCATGAAATCTCAGTTAAAAGCTCCTCTGGGTTTGAAGTATGTAGCATTGATTGGCTGACTGCTTTGGTTTTCCAGCAGGCAGAGTATATGCCACATTGCTAACTGTTCAGCTTCTACACATTCTTCCCACTTCTCTTTAGTTAGCCCTGCATTTAATCAAGCCCCTTTGGCTTTTGGTGGGTGCAGCTGCTGTGGTTTAGTGCACATGTCCAGGGGCAGAGATCCAGTGAGCTTAAATGCTGATGGAGTGACTCTGGAGCTGTGTTTTTGGCACTCTTGTGTTTCCACTCATGCCAATTATGGCCCATGGGTGATGCTGTGGAGACTACTAGCGGAAGCAGGTGGAGGATCCAAGTTACTATTCTTCCTTTGAATAGATGCTTAGAGTGTGCAGGTTTACTTCAGTTGACTATTTGGTGCCATGTCTTGGTGTTTTGCGGGGAGCTTTTTTGAAAAAGTATCTTTTTTTTTTTTTTAGGCTGACCATGCATCTTTGAACAACAAATTTCCTAGGAGGTAAAATTTGTTGTTTGTTCCCTCCCCAATGATTTTGTGGAGGTTTCCTCTGTGAAGGTGATTACATCACCTGAAGTTTGGATTATGTTTTGTGTTGGGATTATTTCTCATCATGTAGGACATATCTCATGGAATCTCATGTATTTTCTTGTGCTTTGGGTTTAGAAGTAGAGTCACTGAATATATAGAAGTCCCTGAGTGATTGCACCAACGTTACATGATACTGCCTTCTGTGCTGGCTTGATTTTTAAGAGGATGCTGGGCATAGTCTGATTTTGGCTTTTAGAAGCATGGTTTTGTCTAGCACACTGCACAAATAGATGTACCCAAATTCAACTGGTGGTGGAAAGCAGATTTCATAGCTTTAGCAAAGTCTGCCATCAAATCTAACATACTGGCTTCATCATAATTTTAAGAGTTTAAGGAAATTCTCTTGTCAAGATACCCACTTGTTAAGAATCTGGTGTAAGAGTGTGAGTTAGGCTGACATAGAACATTGAACCAATAGTATCAAAGATGTGAGAATAAAGTGGGCCAGGATTGAGTTTAAGAACGAAGTTCTGTGTTTTTTGAGGATCATCTCTGATAGCACAGAACTTGGCCCCTTTAGTTCACTGAGGATAAAAGTACGTCTGTAAAACAGATGTGAAATGTGGGCACTTGTTTTCTTTACCATATACCATGTTCAAAGTTCTGCTTCTTATCAAAACTTCTCTTTCCAAGTAGGTTTATATAGCTTCATAAAAGTAAAAGAGATGAAGTACACACATAAGATTTCTATTATATATTAAGTAGAATGGTTGATATAATATAAATTTATGTTTGTAAAAATTAGAAAAAGTACACATTTAATATATCTGAGCTATTTAGTGTATATAGATAATAGATATGAGAAAATGTCTTTTATGTTATACAATAAATTGTTATATTGGGGGATTGAGGAGGGATTTGTCTTTCTACTTTTTGGTATTATTTGAATTTTTATAATCAATATATTAATTTTGTAAAGAAAAATTCATATCCCTAATTGATCAACTTTGGCTATCTTTGGAGACTCCAAACTCACTATAAAGTGAAGAAACATTTTTTAATGGATCTTTAGCTGCTTAAGGATAAGAGATAATCCGGGCAGGTTCTTGGTCACATGAGAGAACCCTGAATATTGACAATTCTTGGAGATAAAATTGAAGAGAACAAACACTAAGAGTTGAAGAATTGACGAAAGAATGAAGGGTGCCCAGTTTATAAATATGTGGTCATTCACTTCATTGTGTATGGCTACTGTGACTGATGCTTTTTACTCACAAGGAAACAAAAGAGATAGAAGTGATCATGTCCCATAAGGAGTATCTAATTAAGGTACAAAGACATGAAACAGCAACAGACTAATTCCAAAGCAACCCAAACCCACGTGAGTGGCAGTGTGGTATAGATGGTGCATATAATATCTAAGGGTATTCAAGAAAGAAAAACATTCTGTGTGAATCTCTTGGCTTAGAAAATTACAGTCATTATGTTTCCAAGAAAGGATCATTTGAAATTGGTAAATCCAATTCAAAAATAAACATGAAGATGAATAAATTATACTTAGTGTCCCACAGAAGATTATAATTTTTATAATATTTATAGATAAAATACTATGGGAATATGGAGGAATCAGTAATTAATTCTTTCTGAAGAAATAGAAATGCTCAAACATATGGAAAAGACCTCAAAAGTTGAGAATAATTTTATTATAAGAAGAATGAATAGATGAGTATTATAGGCAAAAGCACAAGAAAACTCATAAATGTATAAAGAGCGTAGGATTGCGGGGCAGGTAATTGATGAATCTAGGAATATTAAATTGTGCAGGTCCTAGAATGATATATTAGGACATTTAGAACTTGATATTGTAGATAATGTAAATACATTAAAAGTCAGAACACATGATTGGATTTGTATTTGTTACCATGAAATAGATATATAATTATAAGTCAGAAATTTTAAAAAAAGTTGAAATGGAAAATAATGAAATAAATTTATAGCTTCTCAAACAAGTGTTGTTGACATTTTGAGTATGCTTATTTAACTAATCATACCACATGTGATTATGACCAAAAGATGCTACTTAATGCAGTCTTTGACATTAAATACTTTCTTATGTATTGCTGAAACAATAAAATTAAAAAATTAAGTAATAGTTTTGTTTACAGTTAGAGCTTTTTGCTAAATATTGTATAAAAACAAAATATCAAAAGCAGCAACTAAAACAAAACGGAAAACATAAGAAACAAGAAATTTACAATTCTGCTTAAAAACTTATATTGGCTTCCCACTACCATTGCTGCTACGGCTAACAATTTCAACTTACCTTTTATTGCATGCCTATTATGGGCCATATATTCTTCTAAACCTTTTACCTAAAATGACATTTCACATTTTTTTAATTCTAATTTTTACTTTTTGAATAAACTTTGAGTTGATTTAGATTTATTGAACAGTTCCAAAGATAGTATAGAAAGTTTTATATACCCTACACTCAATTCCCCCTATTTTTAACATCTTACACTAGCACAGTACATTTGTCATAATTAATGAATGAATATTGATTTAAGAAAAGTCCATACTTTGAGTTTCCATAGTTTTTACCTAATATATATATATATATATGCATTTTGTACATATATATATATATGTGTATTTTGTCCCAAGATCCATGCAAGCTACCGCACTACCTTAGTCACCATGTTTCTTCATGTTCCACTTGGCTGTGACAGTTTATAGTGGTATTTTTAACCATCATAATAATTCCATCTGGTAGGATTGTTTTATATATATATATATATAAAATTACAGATGAGAAAACTGAGGCACCGAGAGGCCATGGTCACACAGAGATAGGAGCCAGCTCCAGAAATCTGGGCCAAGGCACACACTCTTAACCTCTGCACTTCACTGTTTCTAATACATTGAGCACTTATTAAAAGGTAGATGCATGCACAATTGCACATCCAAACTCTTGATACAATGTAACATGTGGTAAATGTTCTAAAGCCTCCAAAGGCAAAGATTATTTCTGGCTTGTAGGAGTTTAGTGAAATTTGTGAAAGATTTCAACAATGAGATGAAGTTAAAGCTAAGGCCTGAGAATTGAGAGGAGTAATTATGTAATACTTTATAGTTTTTTTTCAAATACATTAGAATCCCTATCCCAATTCATTTTTATAAAATCTCCAAGGATAGGTGAATGGTTTTGTCCTGGAGTGAATGGCATGAGGGCTAGAATTTTTGGGTCATGGTTTAATAAACTTTCAATTTCTAATCAAAGTCATGTTATAGAAATTCATTTTACTTCTAAGAGGATAATATTTTTAAAAAATTATTTTTTAACCTATTAAAACTTAATCTCACAATTAGTTTCATCATATTCCCAAACTCTTTCCCAAGCAATTGAAGATGAAGATGAGGTCAATTTTGTTTGATTAATGCATTGTTGACTCTTTTACACCATTCTGGCACATAGAAAGTAATGAATAAATATTTGTTAGATGAATGAATGAACACTGATTCAATTCAAAGAGATGTTAAAAATTTCTTCGTAATACTGAGGGCAAGTGGAAGCTATACAAAGTTTCCCTTATCAAATGCAAACACTGTTAGAGAATCTTAGCATCTTTTAAAGACTTGTGCCTGTTCAGATCCCTTGGAATATATAAAAAGAAGGAACAGAAAAGTTTCAGAGAGTCTTTGAACTTTGTTCTTCCATCAGCTTCCCCGACCAAACCCTAACTCCCTGAATTTGTTAAAAAAAAAAAAATCATTCTTAGAATGTTCTAGGAATATGTTCTATTAAAGTTTACAACTTTTCCAGAAAGGGGTAGCCCTTAGTATAGTGAGTTTATTTATTGGAAATGAACTTTACTGAGAAATTATTTTTAAATGACAACCAGCTGTATTAATTAATTGTATTCACATGGTGCAAAAATTAAGCAATTCATGCTTGGTTTTATAAAATAGTAATATATTTTTAAAGTACATTCTGCTTCAGGGGAGAATATGATACGTATATTATATATTTGATCTTTAGAATTTTTGGAAAGTAATCAGAATTTCCAAATTTGGAACATCGTACTTATCTCAATGACAAGTAGGACTGAAAATATGCCCTTTGGGATCATGACCGCCCTCCCCACTTCCTTCTCCTTCCCCAACTGATGAGATATGTTTGCAAAAGGAAGACTAACCAATTAGAATTAGTCCTAGAAGATCAACTTTAACCTTGCAAGAACCTGGAAAACTGCCCTCTAGTGGAGCTTATTGGAATTTGGTACTTGGGGGCAGTCCAAGAGAGACCTGTCTTATGGTCAAGGGTTGAATGAAAATCCACATTGGTCCTCAAATTTCTCTGAAGCAGTGATGAGAATAGAAATTTAAAATGGAAAGAGTAAAGGTCAAATGTGGTCTACAGAATATACAAGTATTATTTTATTATGCTTTCTTTTTTAATATCATCAGCTCATGTTAGTAAGGGCTGTGTTTTCAAGGTAGTTATAAATGCGTAAAAGAGATGTTAAAACCCAAAATAAAATTAATAAAAGAAAAAGTGTAGGTGAAATCATTAAATCTATGAAGAACAGGGGCATGATCATTTACTATGAGGTAAATATGGTTTTGATGTTATGTATTGACTGTGACTTTGAGAAAAATGGCAATACCTCTAAATTTAAGCTTAATGAATTTTGTTTCATGTATAATTATGTGGATAGCTTGGAAATATTCAGGTGATGCTGTGGATTTATCTTGACAATCAAGGCAGAAACATGTATTGGCACCATGAGGGCTGCAGTGGGGGAGAAGTAAGGGAGGGGTGTTCTAGGGGTCAACCTTATGAGTAGGTGAGTAGCTGTTTCTCACAGAGCTTGATTTGAGCCCTATTTGTTTATGGAATGAATGTTTTTTAAAAAACAGTTTTGTAACTTTATTTTCACTCTGTAACACGTAAACAGCTTTCTCTGTGATTTCATGTATATCAAAATCAGAATTTTTAATGACTATATTGATATTTAAAGCTGTAAGGTCAGTGGAATGATGTTACATGTTTCTGTTTGCTACACAGAAAGACGGAATTTTTTCCTTTTTTTAGGATGAATGATGTTGGATCAGAGAGCACCAGAGATAATCTTCTGCCTTTCAAAATATCCACTGTCTAGCCAACATTCCACCATTGGAGGTGCATATCTTCAACTTTCTATAATTCCTATCAAAAGTTCTTTGTTAAAACCTCAGCCATTATCAATGAATACTTTAATTATCAACAAACATCCTGATGCAAGTTCTCTATCTCTGGACCATCTCCATCAGAATCACCTGGAGGGTCTGTTACAAACATTTAGGGGCTACAACTGCAGACACCCCAGAATGTCCAGAGGGGAAGATGGATGAGCCTGGGTGATTCTTACCCCCAGTGAAGTTCTAGAATCACTGAAATGATAATTTCAGGCTGAGAATGAAACTCTTGAGAATACTGGGAAGGCACCAAAGGAGGAGAAGAGGCAGAGATGAGGTGAACTGGAGATACCAAAGCTGACCTTTGGCTCCTTCATGATTCTGTCCAGGGCCAGTGCCTAGAAGACTTAGTGTTGCTCTGGTCAGTGGCTCTGTGACTAATCTCCCTCATCAGAAAAATTGGAGACTTGAAAAACTTTTGGAAATGGCAATGCTAGATGGCAAGAATGCATGAAAAACAAAGAATTCTCAGAAATAACTCCCTTAACTTAACTGAGCCCCTAGGGGTAGAGGGTTTTCATTTGTGCTGGCCCCAGTGACATGTGGTGTAGATCCAGATATGTCCTGGGTCTTGTGATCATAGTCTTTCTTTTGAAAACAGTTGCCGACAATCTGTCACTCCTTTGTGTTAGAGCTCAGCCCGTACGAAAATGCGGGGTATCAGCTGCTGTTGCTGTAGGTCCATTTCTGTTTTCCAGCAGGTGGGTGTGTCTGTTTCTTTCCTTTCATCTCCATCCAGGCTTTCTTCTTTCAGGCACTTTCCGGTTTGTCAAGCCAAGTATGCCTGTCATGTTGGAACCCAGCCCCGGGACACTCACCAACTTCTCTTTGTGTTAGTATCTCCCTTGACTGTGTTCCCACTCTTCCTTATCTCCCTAAAGCCTGTCAGTCCCTTCACATGGTCACCTACTGTCCTATTCTCTTCAGTGTAGATGCTCAAACCTGCAAGTTAACCTTGTAGCTTCACCTCTTCTGTCTTTTCTATTCTCCTACACTTGCCTTGTATTTTTTCGTGGGGTCGCCTTGGCTGTTTCCTTCTCTCTTTTTTCCATTATTTTTTATATCAAGTCAGACTAAGTGCTTTGATAGCTCCCCTGAACTAAAGCGTAAGAGTTCAGTAGAAAGAAGGTAATTTTGAGACTCAGCCTAGGATTGGACTCCTGTCTTTGCTACTTACTGGTAGCTCTGAGAACAATAATTCTGTCACAGATTTGCTGTAAAAACTTAATTAGATAATATAGAATTATGCCAAACACAATAGATTTTAAATATGTGGTAGCTATTATTATTCATATTATTTTTGTATGAAAACTTTCCATACAACTGTAGCCCTCAGTGCTTTTTTCTCCCCTTTGTACTTAAGTAGATTTTCTTGGGTTTGTGGTTCCAAGAGAAATGAGAGACCAGAGTGTGTGGCTCCAACCTTGTGACCCAAGAGTCAGAAAGGGGACTTTTGAACAGGAAGAAGAGCCATTTCCATAAGTACACTGTATCTACTGCCTATTCACTGGCAGGGGTTTCTTTTAAGACCACCAGGTGGTCTTTGCCTGAGTGTTGAAGTGGTCTCCTCTTTAAGCACAAGCCATGTCCTAGGGAATTTTTTTTTTTTCTGAATGGATGGTTCCCTTAGTGTTGTTTTGTTGAGATAAAGCCTTGGAATTTCAACTGGGCCAGCTCATAATATCCTAGGTAAGTCCTACCCAATGGGACCAGAGAGCCTTCACCATGTTATGGGTTTTCGCTGTGTCCTGGCTCTGGTGTGAGCACAATTCTCTAGCCTAGCCTCCTGATATGCTTCTGATTGCCAGAAATTTCTGCTATTTTGTGCTGCACGAGAATTCTCTAGATTGGGGAGCCTGTAGACAATGATGCCCCTGGCTCACTAATCTCTGAGACCTCCAAGAATGAGCTTCTAAAGCAGTCTACTCTTCCTTCCCTTTTGAACTTTTAAACTACAACATGAACATGACATCTTATATCTTTTGAATTTTCAAACTACAATGTGAACAGCTTACACCTAGGAATCTCTGATTGGTCATCCTGCAAGCCAAGGTCTCCCACATATCCCGGGATTCTCAAAGTGGTGCCATACAGGGGAGCCATTTCTATGAAATTTTGCTATGTCCCACTCTGTCTCCCCTCTCTCTATTAAAGGTTACCGATGAGAACCTCTAATAACCTTTAGAAGTGGTGGGAAGGAGCAAAGATTGATTAGAACTCTTTGATAGCATTAGAAAAACATTTCATAAAACTCTAAAATATGTGGCAAAGTAGAAAATATAGGCTTTCTTTTCTACTTCTTACTACTCTCCCAAACACTTCAGTTAAGCAGATAAAAATATATCTGAAAGCCAACCAACAACCAACCAAAAAAAAAAAAAAAAAAGAAAAGAAAAAACCCTCAACTTTCCCCTAAATCCTTAAAACCCCCCCAAAACCAGAAAGCCCATTCCTCTCTTCTTTCCTCTCTCAGACTCTATTTGTTCATTCTAGGACTATGTTTTCCTTGAGTTCCTTTTTACAACTTGCCCATCACTGGCAACTCTATCTCTGTGTTTCTGGCCACTCCGAAAATTCCACCTCTCCTCAAGATCCCTAAACAGTTCTTGTTTATGTTTCATCTGACACAGAATACATACTACTTACTGGCTGTGCCTTTTTTATTATCAAGATGGTGTGCTTCTTGACAGTACAGTAGCTGATACCCTTTATAGAAGGTAGCACAATGATTTCCAAACATCAGTTGCTCAATAAAAATATATTGACTAGTTCTTGATTTTTGCCTTAGTTATTTTTCGTGATTTTTCTGCTTGCCAAGTCCTGCTTATGGCCAACACAGGATTTATATGTGGCACCTGGGACAAAGATGGCATGGAGAACTAAAAACCTAGAGATAATCCTATAAGCTCATTGAGAACAAAGGTTTAATTATCTCTATATCAACTGAGTCTTTTGTCTGAGCTGAGTTGCAATAAGCAGCAAATTGGTGAGTTTCCTTTGCTCTGCTTGCTTTGGCTACTGTGAAGCATAAGGAACCCAAGTCAGAGTGGAAGAGAAACAAGGGACCTGCACAGGACAATCAGCTTGTTTCTGGTCATGTTGGCCAAAGAGCAACAAGTGTTAAGTGCGTCATGGAACAAGACTTTGGCCTCTCTATGTGTGGAAACAAGCATCTGACAATTTGTTTCACTATGGACTGGAACTAGTCTGGGAATGTTACGTACTTTCTGATGCCTAATTTTCCTCATTTGTAAACCAAAAGGCTAAGTGGTGCTGTTCCTGGACATGGAGGTGGCCAAGTGCCAGTGGTGGGGGAATAGAAATTCGAAAGGGGGTGAGGACTTCCCAGTGTGGCTTTTTATTGCTGCCAAATGAGTGGGCTCTTTCCCCTCCCTCCTGTGCCTTCACTACCCTTACCTGCCCCAAGTCCACAGGCAACAGCCAGAGAAGGCTGGTGACCAATGACAAAACCTGTTGGCATCTTGAAAGGGCATCATTTCTACCTCCTAGAAAATTCTTTAATCAGCCTCTTTCTAGCTCTACTACATCTCCCTAGCAGTGGGTTTCTAGTGAAAATATTTAATTATTGGTATGGCACAAGGCACTGAACTACAAGGATGAAAGCTGGTTATGCACAACCAAGATGACCATACTAATGAGCCCTGCTCTTTGGAACTTAAGATCCAGTTGCCTCTGGCCTGGACCCTGTAAAGGCCTCCTAAGTGGAACCTCTAGTGTACCCTAATCCACTGCATAGTAGCCAAGAGTTATCTTTTTCAAGTGCAAATATCCTTTGGTCATCCTTCTCTCCTCACTTCTTAAAACCCTTCCATGTCCTTCTATAGCTCTTAAAATGAAAAGAACCTCCTTAGCATTACCTTAAAAGCTTCACAAAATGTATTCCCTACCAGCCTGTGATATAATAGGTAGCCTTTCTCATACACAAAGCCTTAGCTCCATATTTGTTCTTTTCCACACAATTATTTCCCCAATGACCACTAAGTAGAGTGCATGACACAGAGGAGGAGCTTATTAAATATTCTTAGCTTATTAAATATTCTTAGAACAAATAAATAAAATCACAAAACAATCCCAACTTTTCCAACCATGTATCTTTCTATCTGGTCCAGAATTTTTATTGTATATACACATGTGAATGTGTTTTTAATGAACAGTTTCGTAGAAGATACTTGTTCATATTTTTTATAGTGTCAAACAGCAACAGCATTCTCCTGGTGGAGGGTGTCAGACATCTGGAAGCTATTCTAGGACACTCTTTGTTTCACTCTTCCCATATCTAAATAGTCACGTGGCGCTATCAGTTCTAGTTCCCAAATGATTCTCCCAACTGATTGTCCGTATTCTTCAACCTTCGGTGGTGCTTTGGTCTGGGTCTTACTGTTTCTTGCAGTTATTTCCAACTGGGTCTCCCAGCTTTCTTGCCTTCTTTCCTCCAGTCTGTCTTCTGCATAGCTGTTATGGAAAAGTTTTTAAAACCTAAATCTAGTCATGTTATTCTTGCCTTAAAATTCTTTAGGATACCCCACAGATGCACAGCATATAAAACCCTTCATAATTTGAAACCTGTGTACTCTTTGAGAACTTATCCATAATAATAAATATATTAAACACCTACTATGTTCCAGGGGGTTGACTGGAAATACATTGGTGAATAAGGTAGTAATTTCTTGTTCCTTATTGAAAATACTGTCTAATGGTAGAGTTGCCCTTTGGGACAGACAGGCTACTATGTGTGGTCCCAGAATCTGCCATCTCCTCATAGTTCTTTGTCATGACTGGGGTGCCCCTTCAATTTCTCATCTCTACCCACATCTGTCTGACAAAATATTTATTTTTTAAGACTTAATTTAAGGACTGTTTCCCTTGGGACGCTTTGTCTAATCACTTCTCTTCCCCCAGGAGAATTTGTCGTTCTTTCTTGTTCACTCCTGGTCACACTTTATATTTCTTTATCTTTCTCTATACTAATTTATAGCCTCCATATAATGTGACATTTTGTCTTAGTCACTTTTGTCTCTCTAGAGAATAGATGGGTACCTGTTAAGTGGTAAGCAGGATTTCAATAAATGTTTGTTGATTGAGAAAATATTTTCTTGGAATGTGAGACCCAAGAATATATTGTTTATATCATGAAATCTTTTGTGCCAAAATAGGTTTTAAGATCTTAAGAAATCATAATTTATAATAGTAATTTGTTAATATATTTTAAAATTTGGTATATTTTTAAATGTAAGGTTCCATTTTATTCAAAATCCTTTGTTTAAATGGAATCCAATTGTAATCTGACCCCCTTTAAAGCTTATTATCAACTCTGTTGGAAAATTAACTTGTATAACTTGAATGATACATACACAACTGTGACACATTTCAGCAGTAAAAGTTTTCATTTGATCTTTTCCTATTTTGATTTATGATGGACTTTGGCATGGTTTGGTGTGGTTAATGTTGATATTATCCCTCCTGGAATTTGCTAGGTTTTCTTTCTATTGATGGGGGTAGACATTTTAGCAATTCACGTGTAAGCTAAGTCTCTCAGCCATCTCTTTTTCCCCAGGGCACCTGTTTTTATTTCCATTTCTTGGTTATCCTTAAGCACAAAGTCAACATTAACTACTTCCTGTGACAGCAAATCCTGGTTAGAGCTCTCTGGGATATGAGGTTTCCAGTGGAGGGTTGTTTGAGATGGGACTACTAGGGATTGGTCCTGTCAATGCACAAATATTTATTAAGCACCTGCTATGTGCCCAGCTCTCTGGTAAGATATAATTATTTTTGTCCTATTCACCATTGTATTTCCAATGCTTAGTAAATTCCTGATGAATGGTTTTTGAATGAACAAGTTCTTGGAAGATATGGAGCCTGCTCTTAGGAGGGGAGAAGGTAGTTGGGAAGAAGAGTAGGGAGAGAACTGTCAGTTAAGCTCCTACTATGTGCCAGGCCCTATGTTTATACTTTCCACATATTATGATATAAGCTTTACAAGAGCATTTGAGGTAGATGTGGTTATTTTATTTTCCATGTAACCCCTTTTTCCCAGTTGTAGAGCCAAAGAGTAAAATTGGAATAACATAAACAGTATCATTGTGTTCCTAGTTCTGTACTTCCATTGTCTCTATTGACAGATCTTAGCTCTTCCTAAGTCCCCCTCAGTTAATAGGGAAAATGTCTGGGGGTGTCCCGTGTATACTCATGAAAACAGCTCTTGGATTTACACTGCCCGACTACTTGCCACACTGTGTCTACCATTTCTGGCTTGGTCTGCTGCTGCGAATATTTCTACCCATGGACGTCCCCAGGGGTTGGACTGTGCAACACTCTATGCCACTTAGGCTGTTCCACTGTCACATTGTGGCCTATTTGGCCCACAGGTGCAGCAGTGTCATGGAACTGTGAGAAAAACAACTTGGTGACCAGATTATCTTTCTCTGGCAGAGGACAAAGCATCTGGAGGGAAGGGTTGGCATGGGCAGGGCACTCGTCTGATGTGCTCCTCCAATGGTGTGGAAGCCAGAGGAGTGGAAAGCACTGCTGTGCTGTGGATGGAGGGCGTGTAGCTGGAGCTTCAGGCTAGAGAAGCCACTGTATATAAGTGAGAAGGAAAGAGAAGAATGATCATTCAGCAGCTGTTATGAAGACTTCAGAGATAATGATGGAAGAGTAGGAGCTTTTGGATATTTGCTGTGTCTCTTTGAAAAATGTGAGTAAATATTTGTTATTTTCAGGTGTATGTTTGGGCTTTGGACATATATTTTTGTCGGATACAGTCAGGGAAAGATGAAGTTTGGATACATTAGTGACATTATTTTCTGGGAAATGTAGGCCAAGAATTCTTATGGGGTGTTAGGATTGGAAATATAGGTTTGGGAGCAACCAGCATAGCTGTGGTAATTGAGGCTTTTATTTTGGGAGATCCCTTAAAGAAGCAGAAGTTGATGCAAGCTTGAAGACTCAACCCTGGAGGATGCCCATTTTTTAGGATAACTATTTGGAAGGAGGCAAAAGACCCAGGGAGGAAGGAACAGTACTCATGTAAGCAGGGTTAGAAAGAGAGTCAGAAAATGAAAAGAATTTAGTCCTTAAGCATATTTCCACTGTTTTTATGTAGGTAATAAATAAAAGGTATAAGGCAACACTTTTTTCTGTACCCATAGTCTTTTCTAAAAATTGTAATAGAAATAGGGGGTACAAATTGAATCTGTTACATATATATTTTGTATATTGGTGAAATGTAGGCTTTTATACTCATCACCCAAATAGTGTACATTATACCCCATAGGTGATTTTCTATCCCTTCTCCTCCCCCCTCTTATGAGTCGCCAGTGTCCTGTACACCACTCTATGTGCCCTTGTGTAGCCATAGTTTAGCTCCCACTTGTAAGTGAGAATGTGTGGCATTTATTTTTCTGTTCCTGAGTTACTTTACTTAGGATAATGGCTTCCAGTTCCATCCAAATAGCTGCAAAAGACATTATTTCATTCTTTCTTATGGCTGAGTAGTATTCCATGGTAGTATGCATTCCATATATATTACATTTTCTTTATCCAGTCATTGGTTAATGGGAACGTAGGTTGATTCCGTGTCTTTGCAATTGTGAATTGTGCTGTGATAAACATTTGAGTGCAGATATCTTTTTGACATAACAATTTTTTTTCTTTGGAGAGATACCTAGTGTGGGATTATAGGATTGAGTGGTAGATCTACTTTTAGTTCTTTGAGAAATCTCCATACTGATCTCCATAGAGGTTGTACTAATTTACATTTCCACCAACAGTGTACAAGCATTTCCTTTTTACTGCATCTGCATCAACATTTATTTTTATTTTATTTTTTTTTTACTTTTTCACAATAGCCATTCTAACTGGAGTAAGATGGTATCTCATTGTGGTTTTGATTTGTATTTCTCTGATGATTAGTGATGTTGAGCATTTTTTCATATGTCTGTCAGCCATCTGTATATCTTTTGAAAAATGCCTATTTGCCCATGTCATTTGCCCACTTTTTAATAGGGTTGTTGGTTTTCTTTTCCTTCCTTCCTTCCTTCCTTCCTTCCTTCCTTCCTTCCTTCCTTCCTTCCTTCCTTCCTTCCTTCCTTCCTTCCTTCCTTCCTTCCTTCATCTTTTATTCCTTTCTTAGCTGTTTGAGTTTCTTGCAAACTGGATATTAGTCTGGATATTAGTCCTTTGTTGGATACATAGTTTGCAAATATTTTCTCCTATGTAGGTTGTCTGTTTATTTTTTTTTTGATTATTTCTTTTGCTGTACAGATTTTTAGTTTAATTAAGTCTTTTTTTTTTTTTTTTTTTGAGACAGAGTCTCACTTTGTTGCCCAGGCTAGAGTGAGTGCCGTGGCGTCAGCCTGGCTCACAGCAACCTCAATCTCCGGGGCTCAGCGATCCTACTGCCTCAGCCTCCCGAGTAGCTGGGACTACAGGCATGCGCCACCATGCCCGGCTAATTTTTTGTATATATATATTTTTTACTTGGTCAATTAATTTCTTTCTATTTTTGGTAGAGACGGGGTCTCGCTCAGGCTGGTTTCGAACTCCTGACCTTGAGCAATCCGCCCGCCTCGGCCTCCCAAAGTGCTAGGATTACAGGCGTGAGCCACCACGCCCGGCCTTAATTAAGTCTTATTTGTCTATTTTTATTACATTTGCTGTTGGAATCTTAATCATAAATTCTTTGCCTAGGGCAATGTCCAGAAAAATTTTTTCCTAGGTCTTTTTCTAGGATTTTTGTTGTTTCAGATCTTACATTAAAATCTTTAATCCATCTTGAGTTAATTTTTATATATGGTGAGAGATAGGTATCCAGTGTCATTCTTCTGCATATGGCTATCCAATTTTTCCAGCACAATTTATTGAATAGTGTGTCCTTTCCCACAGTCTTAATCTTCCTCTGGTAATGTCTTAAGACAGTTTCTACAAATATCTGGCAGATTGCTGATTGAAAAGGCAATGAACCACTGTGTTGCCAGAAATGGATGACAAAAATAAAATTAATTTTTCTTTAGCACTAAAGTGAACCATCAAAATTATAGTGATCCAAATAGTAAGTGCCTTATGAGTACTGAGGACTTTGTAGAAATGTTTACTTTACAACTAACTCATGCATCCACCTTCTATAAACCAGTTATGTTTCTCTATGTCCTAGTCCCAACCTTGAGGTTTTACAATCTAGCATGAACAACTCCAATGTTGCATGATAAGAAGACTTTCTGAACAGGGAAAAGACCCATATGCAAATATAATACCTGAATCAAAAAGCAAGTAAATAGGTGACTTATACTGTAGTCTGAAGTGCTCATCATTTAGGCAGTGACTTATCATCATGTTACTAATCCCTTCCTATAAAGTCAAGGCTGCTCATGTACTTGTTATTTGTTTCCACTGCATTACAATCTTTTTTTTTTTTAATTTAAAGATACTAAGATAGAAAAGTGAATCAAGAATGCTCTAGGACTTAGAAGGATTGAATTATGAGTCTTAGTCTGTGAATTGTAAAGGTACCCTCTGCTGACACTCTTGTGTGAACTTGCAGGCTGGTATGATAAAGAACTGATGCAACAACAACAACATAATCCTATGAGACTTTAAATGATTGTGACCTATATTTCACATTACAAAAACCCTTTACATATTAATGATCTCTTGTAAAATCAATGTGTATTCTATTATATGGAAATTTAATAAGAAAAAATTGAATAACATTTAATATTAGTCAAAAGCCCTTAAGCCACTTAAGTGTCTTAACTACCTCTTTGTCCTATTCATTAAATTGTAAGGGAAATAAAATAATCCTAAATGATGGCAGTGATGCAACAAAAATTCCTTATCTTATAATAATACCACATGAAACTTAGAGGCTGAAGCTATTTGTTTCTATCCTTCTGTTCACAGACCATTTTTCAATAATGGAAAGAAGCAAGTGATCATCTTTAGTCTTGATGCTCATGAATTATGACTCATCCACAATTTGAGAACCTGGAATGGTTGAATAGTATTAACCCTGATATAGAAGCTCAGGTTTTGCTATTAGAAGTAAGTGCTTCCATTCTCACCGTCCTCTCTTCCCTTTTCCCTCTAAAGTTCAGGACTTAAAATTTTTCAACTTGAACACTTTTAATTTTTGATTTTACTACATATAGTAACCTAATATCACCATTCTTGAGCTAACAATGACAGATGCTTGAGGACCATTGGTTTTAGTTGCCGGTTTTTTGTCAGAGCTAGATTTTTCTGTTACTAAAGTTGATTCCGTTTGGGTTTCTTTGTGGTTTGTTTTGTGAAAGGAATGATTACTTTTGTAAAATATTTACAAATAACGTATATCAAATTAACATATATCAACCCAATACCAATCTTAGTATAATATTTAAAATAGCTTAAATGTTGTTTTAGTTGTGAAGTTCTGTGCCTCTGCAATTGATAAACAGAACAAAGCAGAATCAAGGAAACAGTAGTCAAACTGATTTTCATAATCCTTCTCTCATAGAATCATCTGGGATGTATTAAAAACTTCTTCTCTTTACCTTACCATAAAATCTAAGGGCAAAATAAATATTTTTACAAAAGTGTATCATTCATATTTGAAGTTGGTCAAGTTGCGAGCACACTCAGATTTCTTTTTTTGTTAAAGTAACTTGAAAGATACTTTACTGTATGGTTTAGTCTGACCAAATAAAAGGAGAAATTGGGACCAAGATTCAAGAAAAGTATGTGTGGTGTACAATATCTGTGTTGGGATATGCTTTGAAAGACTCAGAAAAAACTTTACATATATTCCAACATATCACATATCTTTACATATTATTAGCATCTTAAAAAGCTGGACATAAAACAAGATGTGTAAAAGCCAACATTATGTCACAGGGAACAAAAAAGAAAAGGAACAGACATTATAAATTTTCTTATATGCTTTACCAAAATTCTTTAAAAAATAAACTAGAATGTGGCTTGCAGCCATAGGTGCAAAATAGATTATAAATTAATTTGGAAGCAGGTGTTTCCATGGTTGTGGGAAAAACAATGCCAACTGAACATTTTCATAGCATTAAAAGAGCAGACTATGGTTATGCTTACAACAGGCAAGAAAGAGAAATAAGATCATAATCCTGGAACATATTCCTCACTTTCTGAAACAAAACCTGGAGCCATAAATGCTGCAGCTGGAAGAGTTTTGTAGAAGTTTTGATCTTGGTGGGTGAATTCAGCATTAACATCTTTAACTCAGACGCATAGCTTGCAATAAAACCCATATCCATGAGGTATTTTCTATTCCCAACTGTGAAGTTTCTGTTCTTTCTTTTTCTTTTAAAGAGAAATAAACAAAGACCAAAAATTATTGTATTTGTTAAACTTCAATTTGTCATTTCTTGGAGCAAGTAAAGTTGCAAAACAAAAATTCTCAAGCCAGCCATATATATAGTTATGGTATTATTATTCTTTATGCTCACTGGCACAGAATCCTATTCCATTAGTGAGCTGTGTTGAAGAATAATGTCTGCGCTTCCATGGGCAATATTTTTCTCTGATAAGAATTGCATTTCCATTGGATCACAGATTCCATCTATTAGTTTTCCAACACCTCATTCTAGCAACTCCTACCCCACCTTATTTTCATTTTAGGGCTAGGAAAAAGATCTGTTGCAGGACTCAGTTGTTGTTTTATTCCCTGGTTTTGGCTGAATGAAAACAACTGTGATGTCTTTTCCATTCTACTCTCCATAGATCTTGGACATTTTGTGGGATACATACATACAAATTAACAAGAACAAGTTACCTGGACCTCCTAATAGCCACTTGCTTGATAATTAACGGGACTATCATATAGTGCATTTGATTTCATAATTAGAATGTGCATACACAGTTAATATAAAGTATATATTTAAATATATGCATGTAACTACTAAAGATGTAAGGAAATAATTACGAATGGTTGATTTTTGTCATGTTTTAGTGGTAGCTTTAGTATCTGCTTACATTTTCATTAACAAAAAACTAGTAGGCAAAAAAAAATCATGTATCTAACAATTATTTTCCACCATTCCTCTCAAATTGAGTAGTCATCTACTGAACCCCTTGGTTATTTAGATATAGTTGAATTATATGGAATTAATTACCTCCATAGGTGAAAAACGGTTGAATATTCACAAAGTCATATGGTTCAACCTAATAAATTCAAGTTCAGTCACTAATCAGATGGTTCCCTTTGCTGGTTCCAGGACCAGCAATCTTTCCCCCGTGTACTTCCGTTCCAGGGGATCAGCTTTCCCCTCCTGATCTAGCATGCACACTTGTTTCCTCTTCAAGGGAACCATTTCATCTGCTTCCATATTCAAATTCTTTTTTCTCTTTTATTCTTTTCCTTGATGTTTTCTCTTTCATCTTCCTTCTCTGAACACAAGCCCTCTTGGTATATCGCTCTGCTCTTCTAAGCACCCCTGCAATCTATAACTCCAGAATTCTTGCAGCAAATTACATTCAGTGGGACTCCTTCCTACTCATTTGGTCACCCAGTTAGCAACATTTACTGACTGAATGTAGCACACTATGGTAATGGAAATTATAGGAAGAATAAAAATGAAAAAGTCGTATTGTTAATGTGAAAGACTTTATAATCTAGTG
Organism: Microcebus murinus; assembly: GCF_040939455.1. NCBI lineage: Eukaryota > Metazoa > Chordata > Mammalia > Primates > Cheirogaleidae > Microcebus > Microcebus murinus. Next base: position 37,538,483 of record NC_134114.1, on the reverse strand, counting down.
AGTGAAATCGAAATTACATTTATGAAATTGAAGACAATGAATGAGACAATATTTAAAATGCACATGGCAACCTGAGGACATAAGAATTAGGAGAGCAAGAAGTTATCTGGTGCACTCAGTAAGATAGGACTGACTTTTATTGATAATAAAAATGACATTCTGTTGGTAGCTAGACATCCCAACATAGTAGCCCCAGAGTCATCTCTGATATCACAGGTTCAATACTGAACTTGCTTTCTTCCCCTAGCCAGAGGTTCTGACCACAGACAGAATTGTTCTGTGTAGGACAAAAGAAAGAATTTTTCTGGAGAGAAAGAGAGAGAGAAACAGTGAGAAAGAGAAGAATAGAGAAAGAGAACAGTGGGGTGTGAAATAATATACCAATAAAACTGTTGTCAAGTCCTTTTAAAGGTTCTAAACTAAAAATATGTTTGGGTGTGAATAGATTGTTGCATAAACCAGTGACCAGACTTGGCTTCCTGCTAGATTGTTGTGTTGGAGTGCAGAGGCAGACGCCCAAGGAAGCCAGTCCTGAACACTAGCAGGAATCCTGATAGAACTCTGCCTTTCACAGTCCTATAGAATTTGGAGTTGTCCAAGTGTTAACAGATTTCCAAGTTCCCATTTGACATCCATGTTTCATTTTGGGGCTCTGTGCAGTGTCATTTAAATTAAGGGACTGTACTGAACCACGAGTGCTGCCTTATTATGACTTTCAAACTGTAGGGTACAACATGCAGGGAAATCAGGAGTGTGTTGAATCTGCCACAAATCTTGATAATTTTGGAAATTACATTTAAATTTAGAGTGCAGTTGTGGAAACCAATCTGAGATAGACACTATAGACTTTGACAAAAATGCACTGTTTAATCTTGGCTACTTCAGAGAGAAGTCAGGAATATGCTGAATCATGAGATATAAGAACATACATAAGACTTCCTTCTTAGCAATGTGGTTTTGTTAACAGAGAAGAGACATTTTGTGGAACAAATTCCTACTAGCAGGAAAACCCTTGTTTTTCCAGATATGAATGCCAGGGAATGGGAAAGGAGCCAGAAAGGTAAACTACTCCAGCACTGTGAGCAAAGGTGCTCGTACAAACCCCTCACTCTTTCTTGTAGGTTGATGAGACCCCAGAGGGTGGAGTTTCAGGGGACGGGGTGCCCACTTAACAATATCCCTTTCCCGGTTGGGGCTTGGAGATCCAGTGAGGTCTCTTACTCTGAGCATGAAGGAAATGTGGCACAAGTTTCAGTTTAGGGGTTCCATCCACTTCCTGGGCTCCCTACCACCCTTGTGCTGTTGGCTGTACTAACAATAGTGCTGCATTCACAGAACTCCTTCCCTCTGGGTCCTTTGGAGTCCCCTGCTGCCTGAGAGGCCTTGTGTGGTTGGGCTGAGTGAGAGTGGCCCCGCAAATAAATGAAGAGGCAAAGCTGACAGAGGCTTCTCATAGGATCCTCAGAGACTGGCTTTCTCTGAGACTGTAGGAAGAGGATGAGGGAAGCTAGGGCTGTGGAGTGAAGAAGGACCGTAGTGTGGAGGGGAACTTAGTGCCAAGTCGCCAGTGTGCTTTGTCTTCTCTTTACCTTTTTCTTGGAGGGAGAACTTGATAAAAGCTGTGAAAGACTGCCAATATTTCCCTTCTCACCCTCACTTAGGGGAAGTTTTTTAAAAAAACCCACTTGATTGCCATATGATTGACATATGAAAAGCTGTACATATTTAATGTATACAGCTTGATGAGTTTGCGGATAAGTGTACACCTGTGAAACTATCACCAACATCAAGGCCATAAAAATATTCATCACCTCCCAGTTTCCTTCTGTGCTCTTTATTATTAATTTTTTTGTGGTAAGAACACTTAATATAAGACCTCTCAGCAAATTTCAAGTATATAATAGAATATTGTTAGCTATAGGCATTATTCTGTATTGATCTTCAGAACTTATTTATTTTATATAACTGAAATTTTATAACCTTTAACTATTTTCTCTCCCTTCCCCCCTCCCACTAGCCCTTGGCAACCACCATTCTACTTTATTAAAAAGAAGGAGGAAATTGCATTCACTAGAATTCACTTAGATGGGCTAATGTCCTATTTGGGAAAGTGCTTGGGGTATAGAATGAGATGTCAAGGTTAAGGAAGGAACTCTTTTGAGCTAGATCATCAAAGAACTTTCTCACTTCTTGAGGTGAAGGAAGGGAGACTGGTACTGGTGGACCCACTGGATGATAGAAAGTCATGTGCTCTAAAATGCAATTTCTCTTCATTATTGTCTAAATTTGTAATAATTTACAAATAAAGTAATAAATTCGGGGAATGCTTGAGCATGAGTGGATTTTGGGGGAAGCCAAAAGAGAGGCTTAGTGTGGAATTATGGGAGAATATGGATGGGATAGTTCAGGGGTGGATAGAAGGATGAGGAATGTGGACATCACCTGAAGTGTTCTGCACTCTCACAGTCTGTATCATTAGCAGCCAAGTTTAACCAGATCTATGATATGATGTATGTATGTGTGTGTGTGTATGTGACCTAGTTCAGTGAAAGAAGTCGTGTCTTCCTGGGAATCTTCCAGCCCCCACAGTTGTATGTTCCCATGGCGGCACTTTACATATTGTGTGGTAATTACAACCGTTCCGACTACTTTTTTTTCCTTCCAGACACAGACTTTCCAATCCACTGAACTATCACTGTTCCCTCACTCAAAGGCCCCCCCTGTCTTTCTGTTTCCATAGGAAGTCCATGCACATGAGGAAAAATTCTTTCAAATAATTCCGATCTTGTCCCGGTCAGATGGATCTAATAAGACCAAAAGAAAAAGGGAGGGGGACCATCCCTTTTGAGTCCCAGTGTGACTGCCATACTCCTTTCTGCCTTGACATCTTTGTTTATCATAGCCTCTTGCCTAAATGCCTTCCTTCCATCCATCTTTCAAGCCTAGCTAAAGACACACCTCATCCTCAACTTTTCTATGATCGTTCCAGTCATTGTGGATCTCCTTTCTAGCATTTATGTTGTCTCTCCAACACCCATTGTATCCTCTTTGAGGATGAGGAATGTTTTATACTTCTGAAGCTCCTGTGGTGCCTTGCAGGATGCTAAGCACGTAGTAAACATTTAATTTAAATGTATTTATTGCCAGCTATGAGCAGGTGTGGTCTACTGACTAAAAATGTAAGCCCCTAGAGGGCAGGGTCTTGGCCTTGCAGGTGTGTTTTTTTTACAAGGCTTCACACATTTTCATGTGTTAGACTATAAAGAATGAGGAGGACAATGAGAATGCTAGAAATCTCATTAAAAGTCTTCATGGGATGTGTGCTTGCTCTGATATCTTGTGATGGATATGAAACGGCAATAAGCTGTTCTGTAGGTGTCCTCCCAGTGACCAGGCATGCCAGAAGAACAGTTACTGCAATTATCACCTACTGAGATTTCAGTTGATTTTCCTTCGTGAAATTATTTTTGTAAGGCTTCTTAAAGGACCCAACATCCTGACATTGAATTCATCCTGGATTGAATATAGAATTATTATTCGTAGAAAAGACTCAGGGGCAAAGTATAAGTAGAAAATCAGCAGCCATTGGTCCATAGAAAGACTGGAAAAATGGAAACAAGCCAGAAGCTCTTTACTCACTCAAAGAGTTCATACCTTTCTTAAAGCCTTGTGTTATTAATAATAATAATAAAAAACTTTGTCAGCTACTTGGATGCAGAGAGCATTCCAAAACCAACAGAAATGGTTTCCAGGAGCCAAGTCTTCAGGGTTTGCATAATTGCTAAACACTGTACTTCTCAACTTTCATAAGACAAACCCATCTTCAAAATTTATTTATGAGATGAATAATTGAGCCTGAAAATTTGATTCTGACATTTCCTGTCTCTATTGTGGACCTCTGAAGAGTTGTCTTAATCACGTTTTCAGTAGTGTCCAAGAATGACATTCTTCTGACCCTTTTAAAGCAGAAACAGCAGAAATTTTTTAGCGTAAGTGATTGCCTCAATTTGGTAACCATTTCCTTCCGGGCATGCAATTGTGCCTCTTTTACTGATGGACTAGGTCCTGCAGAAATGGAGGAATCACATGCTTCCCCTAGTTTTTCCCTACTCCATCAATGCTATGGAAGATTTGACTTCATAAAAAGCCATCATGTATCGTAGACAAAGGACATTCTTTTTCATCCCTGTAAAAGTTATCTTGCCCAGGGAGTCACATAGGGAAAGGTTGGGTGATGCAGGAATGAACTGACTCATTGATATATCTCCCATGAACTCTTTGGATTGCTTTAGAGGGATGAAATTGAGCAGTTGAATGATTGTCTAAATTCCAAGGCAGGGAACTGGCTTAAGAACAACAAACACAGTTTGGGCCTGTATAAAATAGAGGGCTTTCTAGGGGATCAGAAAAAACCTGTTTTGCACAGGTGTTACTCTAATTGTGATCCAGAGCTATGGAGAATTTCACAGTGTGCTGCGGTTCTTGCATTGAGACCACAGCTGTTATAATTCAAGCTCCTCTTCATCCTGTGTGGTGGGCTTGCATTATTACAGAGGCCTATAATAGGATGCACAAAGAGAAATAAAACAAGATATCAAGGCTCTTGCCTGGCTTGAGTGAGTGGGGGTAGCTTTGTTTCTGTAGTTAGGTTTTGATCTGTTTAACAGGCCTTTGGAGAGGCAAATGTACAAACTGAAAACTTCTTTCGGTATGCAGAACCACTTGTTTTAGTGGTTACCAAGTGAAATTGCACATGCTTTGAAGTTAATGTGGAAGGCGAAATTAAAGAAAAAAACTTTGGCGTTCCAGAGACCGACAACCAGGTCAACAGGTTAAAGTTTCTCTTAGTAGGGATGTTCGTCCGGTATTATCTTTCTTAAAAGGTGTTTTGGTCTTGAGTGTTAGTAATTTTGGATGCAAAATATTATCTGCTACATTCGACTCTGGGGATGAGTAATAGAGAGTATCCATTCCTTTTCGTGAATGGATTTACTTGATTGTCTGTGGGTCATGTAGAGGTCTGCTTTTAAACTGATGGTTGGATTTCCCTAGAGATTGTAACTCTGCACAGTGTAAGCAGAATATTATGAAACGTGGGACCCAGAAGCATCAACCAGTTTTTGAAATTGTATATTTGGTTTGTTGCACTTCCTGGGGATGAAGAAACAAGGTACTTAATTTCTGTGAAACTAGCTTTTTAAAAAATATAAAAAATAAATAGCTCTTCCTTGGTTACTCAGAACTATATTGAACTGTCAGTGCGATTGCTTTTTAATTTTGAAAATCTTGTCCCCCGGTCCGAGGTGACTATCTCCAACCTTGAATTCTCTGTGTTGATGTTCTTATCTACTCAACTTTCTACAGAATTTTTCTCTTATCACTTATCACTCAACTCTATTTAAATAGCTTTATAGTCATTTTCCCACATGGCTATATTTTAGTGCTTCTTCCTTTCTATTCCCGTAGCACCTTGTATATTATTATTGGTAAGAGTACTGTAAATACTTCAAAGAACAGGAACTATGGTATTCTTATCTCTTTATCTCTATTAATCTAAATTTGTTCAGTAACTCAAAGATTATTCCCCACCCTTTACATTTTCCACAAGCTTTTGTTTCTGTTCTTAATATGCCCTCTTTTTGTCATCCCACTTAGAAATCTTTTTTCTTAATTACTTTAATGCAGTGGTCTTCAACTTAAGCTACACATTGAAATCATGTAGAGAGCTTTAAGAAAATACTAACACCTGGGTCCCATATCTAGGAATTCTGACTTAATTGGTCTGAAGTATGGCCTGGGCATTGAGTTTTTTCCCCCAAACTCCCTGGGAGATTCTAATGTCCAGCCAAGAGTGAGGGCCACTGCTCTAATGCCCTATCAATATCTATCATGAGTTCACTGGGCTCTGCGCTCTCTGCAAATGCATAGCTCTTTAATCTTTGCAATGATGTTTACTCAAAACGATAATAGTAATAATCATAATGATAAATAACAGTTATTGAGCACTTATATGCCAAGTAGAAAACACTTAACAATTTATTTTGCCTTCACAAAAATAATATAAGAGATAATATTGTTCTCATTTTATAGATGAAGAAATCAAAGCATAAGGCATTTAAATAAACTGCCTCAAGTCACATAACTAATAAATAACAGAGCTGAGATTTCCACTGAGGAAGGTTGGCTCCAGAGTCCATGCTCCCAGTCATGAAATTATGCTGTTGTCTGTCACACCTTCTTGGGACAATGACTCCTGATTAATGGGGATTTCCATTTATCGGAAAAATAAAATTGCCAGCCAGTCACATAGTATTTCTCCCATTGCTATTATCTACACAGGTTTGCACTGAGTGGTATGATGAGGAAGAAATTCCTATTAAAGAGAGAAGAGACAGATCAAAATATACAAGAAAACATGCCACAGAGCCATGGAAACATCTAGTGTTTTCAACAGTTGCATTATTGACATTTTTGGGCAGACAATTGTTATTCTGGTCATTGTAGAATGTTGAGCCTCTACACTCTATCCTCTTGATGCCAGTAAGACTTCCCCCAAAGTTGTGACCATCAAAAATGTTTCTAGACATTGCCAAAGGTCCCCTAATTGAGAACCACCACTCTAAGCTTTCAAACTAGTAATGGTAATTAAAGTATTAAGATGCCATGACTGATAGTGACAACTTTTTATAAAACAAATGTTTCATAATTGATTTATTCAAGTGAATATTTCCACTCAAATAATCAACTTGAAAAACTATACACTTATTCCAATAATATTGCTGTTGCTCAAAATATTTTTGAAATCATGTTTGGAGCCTGCAGGACAATTTTTGAATATTACCCAGAATAATAAATCATCCTTTAATGGTGAGTTTAATATTTAGAAAGCTCTAAAAGATATTCAGGCCGGGCACGGTGGCTCACGCCTGCAATCCTAGCTCTCTGGGAGGCCGAGGCGGGCGGATTGCTCGAGGTCAGGAGTTCAAAACCAGCCTGAGCAAGAGCGAGACTCCGTCTCTACTATAAATAGAAAGAAATTAATTGGCCAACTAACACATATAGAAAAAATTAGCCGGGCATGGTGGCGCATGCCTGTAGTCCCAGCTACTCGGGAGGCTGAGGCAGAAGGATTGCTTGAGCCAGGAGTCTGAGGTTGCTGTGAGCTAGGCTGATGCCATGGCACTCACTCTAGCCTAGGCAACAAAGTGAGACTCTGTCTCAAAAAAAAAAAAAAAAAAAAAAAAAAAGATATTCAGAGCCAAGTATGGTGAACAAGGGGTGTTGATGAAGGTGAACTGTAGAGTTTTTGGTAACTCTAACAACATGATCCTTCTTATATGGCTCATAAACTGTCTTTGAGAGTAATTAAGCAAGCAGAGTTCAAACTAATGTTCTGATTTGTGAAACCCTTTGTTTCCAGACCCTGTGTCCTTCCAGAATTTTTTTCCCCTGAAGTATAATACTGTATAACTGCTTGCTATTTTTGTTTGAAAACAAATTTCATTTTCTAAGCATGACATATCATGCATATACTAAGAATATGTTTGAGTGAGCAAGTCCCACTACCAGAAGAAAGTTGGAAAGTTCCCAAAGGGAGTTAATGTTGAATGAGGAAAAACCTGTAGACTGGCTGTGAAAAGCTAGGGAAGTAGTGTAGGTAGGGGCAGTAATTTGGGCACATCTATGGAAATGGGAAGGAGTAAGTCATGAGTTAGGGATGGTAAGCAGGTGCACTTAACTGGATTGCAGAGCCTGAGGCTAGGACTGTGTCAATCCTGGCCATGTATCAGCATTATCTTAGAAGTTTTAAAAAAAGATAGCTGCTTGAGTCCCACACTGGACTTATTAAATAAGACTCTCTGGAGGTGGTGCTTCAAGCCTCTCTCTGTGTCTTGTTTTGAAAATCTTTGCAGGACACCTTAATACATAGGCATGGTTGAGAATAAATTTAATAAGATGTAACCTTGGTTGAGTAAAAAAAAGGGAGCCTGCAATCCCATGTTTTCCATGACTCACAAAGCAAAAGAGGGCCAGGTCAGGCTTCTGAGCAGGGGAGTAATAATCTTATGCAGTTTTGTAGATACCATGATGATGATACTGATTTAATATCAGAGGACCCAGAAAGGTTAAGTAACTAGTCCAAGTTCATGTAGCCAGTAAACAGAAAGCTAAGGCATAATCCCAAGTCTCTTGATTACAGTTCAGTGTTCGTGCCATGGGGGAAAACCAGAGAAAGAATTTGGGAATTTAATGGACAGTAGGAGTCATAGCAAAGTTAGAACAATGTGAAAGATGCCTCTAAGTCGAGAGAGTCTTGAAGAGCAGGAAGGAAGAAAACTGAAAACCGAACACCCACTCTATGCCAGGCTGTACCTCACTTAATCCTCTCAGTACCCCAGCAGGGTAGTAGTGGCACATACAGAGTCACTGAGGCTCAAAATGGTCAATAATTTGCCCAAGACCACACGGACAGGAAGTGAGGTTAGGACTTACACCTAGATCTGCTGGTTTCATGCTCTTTTCACTATCCCATTTTGTCCCTCATCGAAGAGTGGTGTTTCTTTACTGTGGGCAATTTTGTTCCCCAGGGACATTTGGAAATGTCTGCATAGAGCAGCCACAAAGAATTATCCAGCTCAAACGGCAATAATGTTGAGGTAAAGAAACCCTAAACTAGAAGGATGGGTGTAGCTCAGGGAGTTGGAAATGAAGGACAACTTTATGGCCAAGCTGATGAAAGGCACTTTACGCATTAATGTATTAGTTAGGTGTTCAGTTAAATCTAGTTATGTCTCATCTCCTTCCGCCTGAGTGTTACGTGAGGCTGAGACGTTGCCCTGTATGTTGTAATCTAGTGACTGACTTTCTCATGCCTTAATTGGCTGCTTCTTTATTAAAGCCCTCCTTCAAGATCGCAGACCCCCAGGGAGTTTGCCACAAGAACAGACTTTGTGCTAGTGTCTACCAACCTTTTAAGGTGAGGAGGCTTTATTTCCTCTCATTTCTTTCATTCTTCTCTTGGTTTTATTATTATTATTCTTTTTAAATGCCCCACTGAGGTCTTGGCAGATCTGTTAGACATGTGCTCCAAGTTTCTCTTCTGGGCCTTTTGTCTGAGGGAGGTGGATCCTTGTTTACCAGGATCTGAGTAGAAACTATCAAGCCCGGAGGCCACAATAAGGCAGCCATTTTTAGTCACTTTCCACCTGGGCTGAATTTGAGCCAGAAGATAAGAGGCAAAACATATCCCATTATCAGGCCCCTAAGCCATCCACTCCCCTGACTTCTCCCACGGATATTCTTGTTTCAACACCAGTAAGCCCACATACTCTGTTTGTGGTGGCTTGAAGCCAAAATCCAGGTGTGATATTCCAAAGCATTCTTGTAGAGGAGTTTTCAGTTGGTATTTTGTTTACCTGCATTTTTGGCCAGTCTTAATCCCTTGGGAGCCAAAAGCTCAAGGAACTGTAACATCTCTAACTCTTACCATAACTATCTATAAAATATGCATGGATGCAGATTTACACAATGTGTCTGTGGCCTTTGGTGACCCCTTCATTGCGTTTATCTTTCTTTAGGAAATTCTAAGAGATGGTGGAAACACCTCTTATCTAGCTACCGGTACTGCTCATTGGAAATCTAGTACCCTCACAAACTGTTTTGAGGTTCTTGGCAAGAAAAAAAGAACTCTGTGAAATCAAGGTATGTTGTTCTTGGGATTACTTTCTATTTCTTAGTAGAAGATCCTTCTTGAATGTTCATCTTAAGGTAAGCCTGGAGGAAAATTATAATAAATACACTAGCCATAAATGAATATTACCACCCCATCCATTCTAGTAAAAGATTTTAAAATATTTTAGGTTTGGATTTTGGTGTGTTTGGGTTTGGGATCACAGTCCTCCCCCAAATCCTTTTCTTTAGTCTCTTTGGAGCCATCATGCTATTCCTCTCACTTTGTGTGTGTGTTCTGGGTGGCTCTGTGACTTTCTCTTTTGCTCACATCTGCAACTGTCATAGGCCTTTTCTCTGAGGTCTGCTCTGGGCACTGGGAATACTGCACAGCAAGTCGCATGGGCTAGTAGGTGGAGATTTATGGTAGAGGGCTTGTGGGCAACTTCCGCTCCTACTACTTTGATTTGTTTCTGTACCTGTAAAATGGGGATAATGCTATTTTGCTTCTTTTTCCTACACGAGAATTAGGAGAACTTTGTCTTATTCACTTTATCTAGAACAACACTTGATGCCTAGTAACCACACAATAAATATATGTTGAATGAATGAATAAACATCATATAAAAGTCTCCAATTCTAAATAAACTTAAGGTACTGATTTTGGGAGATAATGTTTTACTTTAAACCAGTCTGTTTTTAGTATACACAGATAAAAAAATTTTGATAATATTTCTTCCCTGGGCCAGAAAGCTAAGGCATAATCCCAAGTCTCTTGATTACAGTTCAGTGTTCGTGCCATGGGGGAAAACCAGAGAAAGAATTTGGGAGTTTGATGGACAGTAGGAGTCATAGCAAAGTTAGAACAATGTGAAAGATGCCTCTAAGTCGAGAGAGTCTTGAAGAGCAGGAAGGAAGAAAACTGAAAACCGAACACCCACTCTATGCCAGGCTGTACCTCACTTAATCTTCTCAGTACCCCAGCAGGGTAGTACTGGGCCATGCAACTACTGGAAGAGAACCAGGAATTAGACTATCATAGATTTTTCCATATAAGAAACATGGGGCCTTTCAGAGTGTACAGTTTTTTTCTTGGCAGAGTTTTAGGGTAGAAATGCTTATTATTATTTATTATATTATTTTTAAGGGAAAATCATTGTATATAATCTCCATCTAGATTTTTCTGATCTTAATTTTGAAAAACTTATATGAAGCAGAGAACTAGATAAAGGATGTAGGCTCTTACTAAGTCCACTATACTGTATATTTTCTGGAGACTTCAAAGCTGGGAGACCCCAACCTTGAATTACAGCTCAGGGAAAGTGAAGGCATCTATAGTCCATGCCTGTCTCCTGACTCATAAGCATGATATACACGCATGTATGCAGGTGCACATACACATTATCAGGATAGTGGTAACTCATTCAATGGCCAATGCTGAGAAAGTCACACTTTGATACTACTGTGCTTTTTGCTAAGATTCTGCGTTACTGTTGAATCTTACATAACTTGAGTCTGTGTGTGTTTTTGTTTAAATCATTCACTGGTAAGTTTCCTTCTTTAAACATCCCTATGATTAAAAATTTAAACAGTAGGATACCTTCTGCCATTGGTAATCTGCCTGATACTTTATCTAAAAATCTCAGGGACAATTAAGAGTTGGAATTTTAGATCTGAGATTTTTTAGAGATTTCAGATTTTACATTTTAGATTTTTAGAAAGTCAACAAAATGCATATTCTATGTAACACCCTCATCTGGGCCTGGACCAGCATCCATAGTCAATCAAGTTTTTGCAATGAAATGTATGGTATTTACACTGAGGAGGATAAAGTAAGAATATAAATAGACCCATGGACTTTCAGGTCAGATTTTGCCACCAAATGAGTGAAGATCAAGTTAGGTTTTGCCACCAAATGAGTTTGGCAAAAAAACTTTTGGTCTTTAGAAACTTTGGGGTATTTAAATTGTGGGAAAGGAACTGTAGATTAGTATTTCAAAACCACAAATATTGATTAGTGGTATTTTAAAAAATTCCATTAATGGAGAAACCCCATTTTATTGAGAGCCTTATGGACAGAGGTAAGCATCTTGCCTTGAGGCACTTTTTTTTCTACACAGAAAGCTGACAGTATTTCTGCTCACAGTTATGTGAGACTCAGCGGAATGTATTTCTTGTTGCAGGCTGTTAAAATGGTTTGAATTCCACTAGAGGGCAGTTGGGTCTTGTCTCAGTGGACTTTATGGTTACCAGATCTGGTCCTGCCATAACTGGGTAATTTTTGTCACTGGCACTGTTGGGGCCAAGGGAAAACTTCTCCATCACCCTTGGAAGGTTCATTGAAAATAATTGTCAAAGGCAGATTAGTAGGAGAAAAGGTGTACAAATTTATTTAATCCTAGTTTTATGTGACATGGGAGCCTTTGGAACAAAGACCCAAAGATATAGAGAAAACTGTCCGCTTTTATGCTTAGGTTCTACAAAGTATGGACAGCTATGTAGAAATGTGATTGGACAAAAAGGGTATGATCTAATGCCAATAGATTGAATGGAGAAACTCAGCAAGGCCTCTCTGTCTAGATTATTCTTGGCCTTTCTAAGCATGCATTCCTTCCTTCTGGGTATGGGGCAGGACTCCCTCTGGAATGGGTGGGGGGGTGTCTTATGACCTACAATCAAACAAGGTAGGTCAGATAATTTCTTTATGGCCAGTTTTTACACAGAAAGGTGTGTATGTTTGTGGAAGGGGGAAAGTTAGAGTAATGTTTTTAGGTTTTATGGCTGGCTTTGGGGAAAAGGGGTTTTTGTTTCCATGGCCCACCTTGGGGAAGAGAGATTCTAGTTTCTATGGCTAGTCTCAGGGGAAAATGAAAAGCCAGTGATAAGAGGGAAGGAAAAGGTTAGAGAGAGCTTCTTATGGGGCCTTCATTTGGGAATATCATTTTCAGAGACCACACACAAACATTTATTTTTCTTTCTGTTCAGCACCCATCTGTCCCACTTGATCAGGTCAGTGATTCTTGTACGTACATTTCCAGCCTATGTGGCTCATCCCCTACTTAGCATCTCTAGCTGACTATTTTAAAAACCATTCAATCTTGACCTGTTGAAGATGGACCTCAAGAGCTCCACTGCCTGACCATCACACACAGTCCTTCTCCCAGTGTTCCATGGCTCAGTGGAAGATAACACCATATCTATTTGGTCATGACAGCCTAGGAACCTAGGCCTCATCTTTGACACTCTGCTTTCCTTCATAACGTCTCACCAAATTCCCGAATCCTGTCTACTTTACTTGCCAAATATTGCTCATGGTCTGTCTTCTTTTCTGTATCTTTACCTCTACCTACCACCTTCTTTTGCCTGCCTATTAGTTATCTAACTGGTCTCCTAGCTCTAGGCATGTCTCTCTCCCTTCTTCCAAATTTCTCTCTTATTCTCTGTTTCCCCTACTGCCAACTCTAGACCTTTCAATTAATCTCAGTTTCTATCTCCATACTTATATATCCCTATCCACTATGAAGTACTGTTTTTTAAGCATGTGAAATGCCAGTGCACTGAAGATGAATGTAGCAAGACACAGTTTTCCAAGAAGATAGTGGGAGATCATATATATAAGGACTCCTTGCTTTGCATGATTCCTATATGTATGAATATCAGTTATCACGAATTATTTAAATAACACTAGTTCAGCAACATCAGTCTCCCAACAGTAAGTTTCAAATTTTGGATCATTTCTTTTGTTGTTTCCTTAGGTATAGCTTCCCCTTGAAGATCAGGACAACAGCAACAAAAAGTGAGTGCATGGACATGCGTAGCTGTGAAATGCATACAGCAGGTGCTAGAAGAAAAGTACATCTAATTGGATGGTGGTTTCCTCTGAGAGGGGACTGGAAATAGGGGTGTGAAGAGTTTTATTTTATTTTTATTTATTCAAACATCTCTGTGGCTTGAATCTAAAAAGAATATATCTGTGTCTTACTGGAGTAATAAAAGAAAACAAGAAAGAAAGGAGTGAGACAGATATTATGAGTAGTTTTTTGACCTTTTTAAAAATATGTCTTTCTGAATGGTTACATAATTTTTTTTTCTTTTGAGATAGGTTCTTGCTCTGTCACCCAGGTTAGAATGCAGTGGCACGATCATAGCTCACTTCAGTTTCCAACTGCTGGGCTTGAATGATCCTCCTGTCTCAGCCTCCCAAGTAGCTGGGACTATAGGCATGTGCAACCATGCTTGGCTACTTTTTGTATTTTAATTTTTGTATAGACAGAGTCTTGCTATGCTGTCCAGGCTGGTCTCAAACTCCTGGCCTCAAGCAGTCCTCCTACTTTGGTCTCCAAAAGTCCTACAGGAATGAGCCATTCGTGCCCGGCCAATCATTATTTGTAAGATACTAGAAAGACTCAATCTCCCTAAAGATCTCCCTCATATCAATTCCAGCACCAGAGATTTGTCATTCATTCAGTGACTATTTTACTGAGGGCATGTCACAAACAAACTCCATGTTAAAATTCATTTCTTTCTGTCTTTCATAATTCCTTATTAAAGTGCAGGTACCTTTTCCTAATCTCCATGGCTGAGGTGTAAAACTCATCTTCAGCAAACACCTTGGGAGATTCTGGCAGTTGAGAAAAAAATGGGAGCCTGTTTTTGTGAATTTCTCCATCCATTCAATTAGCCATTCTTGAGTATTCCCAGTCATGGTGACCAGCTGAGTGAATATAATGGGGTGGATCATAATAATCTAATTTGAAAAAAGAGAAGAAAGAAAAAATAAGTGAAATAAAAAGATAATTGCATTTCACAGCTATGCATATACAAGTACTCACATTATTATTATTTAAACAAAATGAGGAACAAAGAAAAACTACCGAGAAGCCATGAGGCTGAGGGCCACTGTACAAGGTAAAACAGTCAGTAAAAACATCCTCATAAGGAGGAGAATATATTTAGTGGCAAATCATTTGAGTTGATATAATGACCCCTTCCTCTGTGTCCAACCCTAGGCATTCTTTAATAAAGTCTACTTCACGCACATATAGATGTATACAAAAAAAAGAAAGAAAAAAACAAAGAAAATGGGGTCATGTCTTTCTTATTTGTAACTTCTCCTTAACACCACTCAGAAGTCTTTCAAAATGAGTAAAAAGTCTACCTCATTTTTTTTTTATGTTGTCTCAGTGCTTCATAATATGGATGTACTATCATTTACTTACCATTTCTCTATTAATGGACATTTGCTTTCTCAGTTTCTTTCAATAACAAACCATGCTTTATTGATCCTCCTGCTTTTGTGCACGTGTTGAGTTTTTCTTCTGTGTGGATTCTTTAAAGTGGAATTGCTAGATCAAAGAGTCAGTACATTTTAAGTTTCAATAGATATTATCAAATTGAATCAATTTATGCTGTTTGAGTATGCTTGTTCCTACTTGTCAAGACCTAAAATTTAAATAATTATTTAAATTAAATAATGTTGTCTGATAGTCAAAAATATGTTATTATTTTGGTTTGCCTTTCCCTGGTATATTGTGTACATGAGCTTCCTTTTATCTGTTTAGTGTGTATGTGTGAGTGTGTGTGTATGCATATGTTGGTCATATCTTTTGCTGTTTTATAAGTTTTTGCTTTTTACTTGAGAATAACTATTTAGAGTCATTTGTTCCATTTAGTTAACAAGCATTTATTCACCCATTAAGATTGTGCAGACATAATGCTAGGTGTTGAGATTTCAGAGTTGTGTAATGTAGAGTCCCTGCCCTCTTGAGGGTTGGGTGGTTGGAGGGAATGCAGACTTAGAAAGAAAATACGCTCAGTAAGACGTTACCACTATCATGTTAGACAAACTGTTGCTCAGTCATCTCAGAAGGAGAAAGATTGAAAATAGTATAAAAGTTCACCTCTCCAGTAGCAAACCCACAATATATTGAACGTTGCTTACTATTTTTTAGCTTACTGTTGTTCTATCCTTGAACGTGAATCTTTGTATATTTAAGTCAGAAATTACTTCTTATACCACTGGTTCTGAAGAGCAGAGAACTAAGAACAAAGACTCAGGTAATTGAATGTTTTACTATCAAGTGTTTCTTTACTGTATCTTTAATTGCAGTGATGCTCTTACTCCCCTGGATTGGAGCCCTTTGATAGCTCCTATGACCTACCATGGCACACGTTCAAGCGGCCATAGCCAACCACACACCGACAGAGCCACACAGGCGCACAGACGCAGCAAACCAAGTGGCATTGTGAGAAAAGACTAGACAGGACGCGACTGCCATGTGACTTAGGTGGGGAGGACACTCCAGCTGGAGAGGCTTACATTCATGAGATCTCTATCTGCCAGTTAAATCAGGGAAATAATTTAATACATCAGTGCTGCAATTTAACTAGAACTGTAGAGACCTGAGTAAATTAGTAGACTAGTAAGTGCCTGACTTATGTCCAGGAAGAGCGCAGATATTTGTGTGTCTTGATACAAGTTATAAAACTCAACTTGTACAAAAGCCACTGATAATTCATTCTCCAAGTGGAAAGCAGGATGGCTGGTTCAAATTGACTAAGACTGATCTTCCCATGGATTTAGGCTGCCAGAAGAATAGTAGTCTTATTTCTTTTAAAGCACAATTCTAGCTAAATAGGCCAGAAAGCAGATATGGGGTGGGCAGGATTATTGCCCAGGTAAGTGCAGGGAAGCACAAGAGACCTCCCTCCTGGCTTGCTAACTGTGCTAAATGAGGGCCTCCAAGGCAGGGAGAGTGTGTCGGAAATATGATAATCCATGAAATATGATAATTCATGCAATAGCTTGTAAATTGTAGAACATAAGTCATAGTGATATTATTTTTGGTAAATATATAACTCCATCCATGGCATTGAATTTCAGTTATAGAATGGGTTTACAAGCAGCACTGTGGTTAGAAGAGAACTTGCCTTGAAGCTGTGTTTGCATAGCAAACACCTTATTTTTGTTTAGATTGTATGTAGTTTGGGAAGAAAGGAACCAATGTAGATTATAGGGCAGTACAACACCACATGTACCTCCACAAAGACCTCCTTGACATCACTACTGAACCTCACAGATATTTTGTCAAGAAACACACTGAAAATAAAGATAAACTATGACCGCCATCTTGTGGCGGCATCCACCATTACCAAGTCACACTGAGTGTGAAGGGGTGGTAGTGGGGGAGGGGCTGAGAAGGAGATAAAAGTATCAGGCACATATTTTTTTTTCTCACTTTGGGGATTCTGGTAGAAACTATAGGAGAGAGAAAACCCTTTGGATACAAAATTTGCCAGCTGGCAGGAGAGCCTTATTACCTGGGCCTGTAGGAGAGGTCTTCCCATAATTTGATTTAGGTTTCTACAGTGTGGAGAATCTGGAGTAGTTTTGAGAGAGCATTTGTCATTCCTTACTTTCCTGTTCCCAGATCCCTAGCTTGGGAAGGTATTTTTCTCACATTCTCCAGAGTTCAAAGAGCTTATCAAAAAACAGAAACCCAATATTTATTCTTCAATATTATTTCATTATATACCACACCAAAGCACATTTGTTTCCACAACAGTTAATTAGATTTCCCGGAAATGGAAAAGCCATTTGCTTT
Source organism: Microcebus murinus (assembly GCF_040939455.1). Lineage (NCBI taxonomy): Eukaryota > Metazoa > Chordata > Mammalia > Primates > Cheirogaleidae > Microcebus > Microcebus murinus. The sequence goes on along the minus strand of NC_134114.1, from coordinate 37,521,210 downwards.
TTTATGGATTTACTATCAGTCTGAAACCTAAGAACCTTTCCAATATTTTAATACAAACCAGTCATACTGACTTAAATTAAAGGAATGTGTTCAAAGTAGAAATAACATTGATAAAAGAGGCTTTTGATATGTCCCAGATAGCACCCAGCCTAACAGGATGACATTCTGGTGAAAGTGAATAAGACGTAGTATCAAAGGGAGATTTTTCTTTCTTGAAATATTTAAGGCATAGTTTGCTTTTCACTTGGCAGAACAACAACAACAACAACAAAAGAAACCATGTGGCCATTTTTCACTTTGCAAAGCATTCTTTACAGATGCCTGTGTAGTTGTTCTTGGATTGCTTCGGGGCACTGACACAGCATTCATCTTTTGAATGTTCTCCACCAGGTCCAAATGGCTGTTGTTGATCCCAGGAATGGGTGAGGCACATCATGCCTTCCAGTGGGTTTAGCATTTTATTTGTCTGTAATGTAGCATGCCCAGGAACATATCTGGCTGAAGACTTATCTTTCACTGTGTCTAGAACCTTGCAGGACTGCAGCATTCTATGTTTCTAATACTGAGGCAGGAAGATGATCAGGTTGTAAATTTGTCAGCAGTACCTAGCACAATGCCTGACACATAACAGGAGCCGAATGGCTGCTGCAAGACAGAAGGTTTAGCTGTCACCCTCAAACCTAGAGATTCACTGAAATTTTTATATAGATGTTGGCAGCAGCCCCCTCCCCTAAAACATGGCCTCAGATTTGGCTCTGTTGCCTTTTGGGGCTGAATAATTCTTTGTCATAGGGAGCTATCCTCTCTTATGCATGGTAGGATATTTAGCAGAATTCCTGGCCTCTACCCACAAGATGCCAGTAGGATGCCCAAGTGGTAAAAATAAAAAAATGTCTTCAGACATTGAAAAACGTCCCCTGGGGTGGGGGTGGAGGGCAAAAATCATCCCTGGTTGCAAATCACTGCCCTAAACTGAGTGTGGTTGTGTGGAAGAAATCTGAGCTTAGGTGTTATTTGAGTAAATCATGAAATATGATATGAGCACCATGGAAGTGCTCTTCTGACCAATAATACCTCTGCTATCCGCAGTGTTATCTAGGAAGGTGGACCATAAATGTTTCAGCTGGGATAGTTTTGTAGAAAGTTGAGAGAAAATGATGAGCAATCAGCCAGGGAAATGGTTCCTCTTTGTTTTGAGGAAAAGGACAGTCACTTGGGAGTAATGCAGTCACTTGTAAAAAGCAGGTGTCTGAGAGATAGTGTGTTGTAAAGAAAAAAAAAAAAAAACCTGGACAGGAAATCAGGAGACTTGCGCTCTAATCCTGGCTTGGCTACTGACCAGCTGTGTCTCATAATGGAGCTCTCTTCAGTTGGCTGATAACAGGGGGCTGAACTAAGTGACCCCTAAAGTTTCTTCTACTCCTCAGGTGTGAAGAAATTATGGCTTTGTTTCCCTGATGAATAGCCCTTTTGACCTCCTTTGCAGAGGAGAAGCAGGGTTTTGAGGGTGTGCAAGGCAAGAATCAGGGAAATGGAGATTAGGAGTATGGAAGGATTAGTCATGGGTAGGGTTGGGGGATGCTAAGGTCTAAGATGAGGGTAATGGAATCTGTACTAAAGGGAAATCAGAAAGTGCAATGAGTATGACACAAAAGCCATACGTCTTTGCTGCTTTGTGTGTGTGTGTGTGTGCGTGTGCGCGCACACAGGTTGGTGGTGAGGATGTTAGGTGGACCACAATTAATAAGCTAGTCAGCTTCCCCATAGCTCCTCAGGGACAGTCTCTCTTGCCAAATGTGAAAACCACGATCATAGCTTACTGTCAGCAGTGGGTGATCTTGCATGTGTATGGAACCTTTCATCAGAGCATTCAACTGATTCAACCACGTTTCCCTATTTTGCAGATATACACGTCAAAACAGTCCATAAATATTATGTCTTATGGAAACCAATGTCATGATTCATTGACTAGAAAAGTATAATGGCCTGAAAGATTCTGATATTCAATAGCACAGAAACCAGGGTAGGACAAGTCTTGCTGGATTCTCAGTATTCGAAGAGTTTTGCAGCCATTTTGGGATGGAAGAGTAAACTCACTCTATGAAGCAGTCTTACCCTTACTTTCTAAACATTATGTGTATTTGAAAGGAAATTCAATCCATATGTTTTTGATTAATTTTACTTAAATCATCAAAATATTATTTCTTAAGAGTTGTTTGATGTCTAAGAAGTATTTAAGCCCTTTGAATAATTTTAAAAATATACATTTTTCCCCTCTTTAAAACAGGAAATCACTTATTAAAGAGTTTAAATGAGTTTGGACACAAATGAGATTCAGACTTGAAATTCTGACCCTGTAAGATTAGGGAAAGTTTGGAACTTGCCAAAATAGACTCTCCCATTCCTCCCTAAAAGTCAGTACCTTCTGGTATTATATTGTCAGCAGAAATACTTGGACATGGTCCAACAGAGTGAAATGTTTTGTTATATTTTTCCTGCCAGTCATTGAGTTCATAACCTCAGTAAACTTTGACTCCCCTCTCTCTCCTTTGGGCTGGCCTTTTTTTTTTTTTATCAGGTAAAGCACTAAGTTCTTTACCTCTTTGGTTCATCTCTTTCTCTTGATTTCCATTGCTTCCACCTCACTCAGACTTTTGTCACCTCAGGCCTCAATCACAGCATTTGCCATCTAACCAACACATAATCACTGTCTAGTCTCTCCCTGCACCAAGGGTGTATGTTGTTGCTTTTTAATCCTCATGAAAACCATCACTAAGTCTTCCCCCAAACCATGACTCTTTCACCATAGAGGCTTAAGTAGCTCCTAAAGCTCATGGATCCTTTAGTCTGCATTCGATGGTCCTCTCCACTCACTGGCCCTAGCGTATTTATTCAATTCAGTGAATTATCAGGCACTGTTGGCGAGTGGAGAAGCTCTCCACAGAGTGAGTTGATTGCTCTGTGAACTACAACACGTGCACATTGATCTGCAGTGCCCTTCCTCTTCTTCCTCCTACTCATTCACTGAGAGGCAGCCCAGGTCTCACCTCCTTTCCAGTGACTCCTGCCTGTGAAATCACTCCCTCCTTAGGTTCTCAAACCACTTGTCCCTCAGAGCTCGTGTGTGATCTTATGTTGCTGTGTTTAATTCCTCCACTTCATACCTGTTTCTGTCTTGCCTTCTCATGTAGAGACTTCGTTCTACAGCAGTGGCTATCCAAGTGTGGTTCCTGGACCAATTCTCAGCATCATCTGAGAATTTGTTAGAACTGTAATTTCTTAGGCTCTGCCCTAGACCTGATGAGTCAGAAATTCCAGGGTTAAAGGCCCAGAACTCTATATTTTAACTAACAAGCTCTCCAGATGATTCAGATGCATGCTCAAATTTCACAACCACTGTTGTAACAAGAAAGAGACATCTTTGCATCCTCCACGATGCCAGAATAAAGCTGAAATGTAGAAGTTATTAAAATTCTAGATAACTTGATTTTTAAGACAAGTTCTCAATTACATGCTATGAAGAGAGTGAAAATACTTTCAAAACGTTGTTACGAAATTTTTAGAAATAAAAAGCTATTATTTCTTACTGATTGTCACGAAGGATTAGTTTGCAAGTTTATTGGTAATCCATTTGAGGAGAATGTCTTCGTTTTTTTTCATTTTCCTTTCTTAAGGATTTAGCGCCGAGTTTAGCACTGAGTAATGATGGTATTCAGCACATTGTTTCTAACATTCTTAAAATTCTAAGTTTGTAGTTTATGGATGATTTTTTTCTTTGGAGGTTGTGCTCTTGGTGGCCATATGTGTGCATGGAGGATAATTTCCTTCCATTTCTCATTAAACTCTTTTATTACAGATTAGAACTTGAATATGGAGATGCAACAAGATAAAAAAATTGTAGTACACAGAAGAATCGACTATTGGAGTGTATCCAATAGAGGGGAAAGTAAATTTAACTTATTATTTTTAAAGAAATGTAAACATTTTAATTTTTGTCTTCTCTACCTTCCTCCAATCAAAGTGCACACATCACCAGTTTACAATGCTGAGGTGAACCTTAAGCCAATCAACTCAATCATATTTTTTATATACTCCCCGAGAAAGTTGTGTGGTCAGAGATAAACCATACCAAGTCCCTGGCCTGCCTATGGGCCACCGAGCCAATCTGACAACACTTGCACACATGAGCTCAGGCAGATAATACAACAGCCAAGGAACTACCTTAATTCTGATTGGAAATATCAGAAAACCTGTTTTTTTTTTGATTAAAGACACTAGGTTAGTCAGCATAGTATTCGAGAAAAAATTTGTGCTTCTAAGTCAGGCACATCCTGGGTTTGAATCCCAGTTCTCTGTCTATAACTAGCCATTTGCTTTTCATATTTGTTTTTCCTTTTCAAATGAGGTTCCTGATGTTGATCTGTCCTGCAGGATTGCTGAAAGAGGTATTGATAAGGTATGTGAAGTACATGGCCCAAGTTAGGTTCTCAGTAAATGAAATGAGTATTGTTAGTCTCTGACAATTACTGTTTGTAATTCTTTTATTTTTAATCTCAAAGACATAACTCAGATGAAGTCATCCTGTTCCTGGTTTTAATCTCAGAGAGTCCTGCTTTTTGTTGTCCTCTTCTAGTTGTAACTGTGTTGCATTGATTTAAAGTCTGTTGAACAATTTTTCTTTTGCCTTCCTTCTATTATTCTTTATTGAACCTGTACCTTTTGAGTTTCTATAAAGCAGGTGTGTAGCTACATCAGTATTATCATTTATTCAGAAATCAAGTCTGTCTGGACCTTCCTTCTTTCATTCAACCAGTATTTATTGAATGCTTATTCTTTCAGGCTCTTAGGATGCACACGCGTGCACAGTGAATAGTCAGAGAACTGAAGTATAAACTTGTTATGACTGGAATCATCTCATTGTACATAGTGTCCCTACAAACTCAGACTAGAAGTCATTGAAGCAGGTATATGCCTACATGGTGAGATTTTTCCAGGACTTACTAACAGGACATTTTCTTCATCTGGTTGTTGTATACCTGATGTTTCCTTCACTAGAGTTAGTGCTTAGTCGAGGCATTGGCTCTTTTATTCTCTGATGCATGAGAATGTGTGCTAGAAGCTACACTTTTCACCTGTAGCATTCTCTGAGCGTATCAACAAAACATGAACTTACCAGATTGCCAATGCTACACTTAATAAAGAATTGGGAGCTAAGAATTTTTGGATAGAGATGCCATCTGGAGAAGACTGCCAGGACAAATGCAAGCAGGCCATTTAGAGTCTGTGGTAACCTCCAAGATGGCTGCTAATGATTCTCACTTCCTGTTCATCATATTCTGTGTTGTTCCACCCACTTTGAATAATGTTTAGATGTACAACCAATAGGACATGGTGGAAATGATTCCCAAGTATGACTTCTGAGGCTAGGTCTCAAAAGACATTGAATCTTCTTCCTTAGTCTGGGAGACCCCCAAGATCGATCATTCTGGGAGAAGCCAGTTGCCATATCATGAGGAAGCCCAAGCAACCCTTTAGAGAGTTTCTTGTGGTGAAGAACTGAGGCCTCTTGTCAGCAAAAGTGGCAGTGAGCCAGGTATGTGAGTGATTCATGTTGGAAGTAGACTCCCCAGCCCCAGTGAAACCTTTAGATGACTATTACCCCAGCTGACTCTTGACTCCAACCTCAGGAGAAACCCTGAGGCAGAACCACCCAGCTAAGTCACATCCAAATTCCTGGCCCACAGAAACCATGTGGGATAATAAATGTTGATTATTTTAAATCAGTAAGTTTTTGGGTTATTTATTAAACAGCAACAGGTAACTAATACAGGGCCCAGCATGTGGTGCTAGATTCCTGGAAGACAAGAGCAAAATTAAAGAAGGAGATATTGAAAGAGAAGATCAAAGAGGCTGAAGACAGACATTTGCTTCACATTTTTGCCCAAAGATGGTATTGTTTATACTTTATAAAGGGTATGTAGAGATGGGGCTGGAAATTGAGGGAGAAAATGAATTCAATACCCAATTCTCAGAGTACATGGAAGAAAGGAAAAAAGGCAAAAGGATGAATGTTAGTTTGGGAAGGACTCCTGAATATGAAGACTTGGAAATAGATCTTTCTTTCAACACTATGTGAAGTTTGAAAATTATTTTTTACTTGAGCAACCCTTAGGTTTCATCAAACAGTAGGACCACAGTAATGTAGGTAAAAGAAGTCTCTGGGGACCCTTTAGTCCTTTTTTTCCCCATAAAAGACTCTAGTTAAAGCTACCAAAGACTATCTCACCTTTTAAAAGTCAACATGCCAATGAAAGCAGCAGTTTCAAGGCTTGGCAAAAGGTTTCACATTCATTTAAACAAAAGGGGCTCTTTCTAAAATTATCTCTAACTATATTAAACTATGAATCACTTTTATACCTCCAGGAAGGACTTAAGTGACATATTAGCATTTAGGTAAGAAGGCTTTGTATTACAGATTAAAAAACTTTTTTTAAACAAATTGCATTTTTTCCTACATGGTTTTATAACTGTCAACTTTTTATGTGTTTTTAGTTGGGGAAAAGGATGAGTTTCTTTGGAAAGGGGCAAGGCAGGAAATCAGTAATGATTCATACCACTCTTTCACATGCTTCTCTGACGAATTTTAATCACGAATCTGGGTCCACTTGTATAACAAAAACATTAAAAGAGGGTGTTTTAAACTGTGTCTTTTTATTAATCATGTATTTGGTCTTGTAAATAATACACGCAAGTACATCCTTGTTACGTCAGTTGGAAAACGGTGATTAACTAACTGTTTAACTAGGAGACAGAAGTATCTGGTAATTTTATATGCACTTAAATAGGCTGTGTGTTTTCTCTTGTGCTACTTAATTTGACTTAGGCAAATATGTTAAATTTTAGAATTTCTTTAATTAATTTTTAATTTCAATGATCTTTTCTATCTTTCTTTGCATTTAATGGCAATTTTCAGGGCTGCCACGACAGTCTTTTGAAAGAAGGGGACATTTATTTGAAAGAAATATACTTTGTTATTTCTAAGTCCCTTTGAAATCACTGAAGATGGTTTTTACTTTAGCTTTCCCTTCAGCCTAATTCCTTTCCCCCTTTGTTTCTATTGGGATGAGGTAAGCCTGGGTTTGTCGAGTCTTTTGTGATGGAAATGGCTATGACCACACAGAGACAGCATAATATTTACTTGGAATAAGAGAAAGAGAAATATCAATAGTGCTGCTCCCCAAGCATTTGAAAATACTCGTGTCTTTCATTTCCAGAGAGAAAAATGCCACTTAGTATGTTCTTTGTTAATTTGGGTGACTGAAACATAGTGTGTGCACATAAATTGTGAACCGACATTGAATGAGGAGAGGAGTGAAATTTAAAAATGAATTATGGCAAGTGGGGGAAATGATCTAAAGTTACAGAGACCAGATGCATTAAAATGCATTAATATAATAGAAGATGTTTGTAATTAAAGTAAGGAAGTTACGTGGAGTTGAACGAGCTTCAGCAGATGAATTGGGGAGAACGTGAATACAGTACGGAGCTGGGTAGTTGTAGCCTAGATTCTAGGGCCAGGGTCAGCAAGTGTTTGCTGTAAAGAGCCAGATAGTATCCATGGATGGTTTTGGTGAAAAAAAAAAGGAGCTAGATAGTAAATATTTAAACTTGGAGGCTATAAGGTCTCTATTATAAATACTCAATTCTGCAGTAGTGATAGAAAGCAGCCATAGACAATATGGAAATGAATGGAAGTTGTTGTATTCCAATAAAATAGGCTGCAAACCAGATTTGGCTTGTGGGCTATAGTGTGCTGACTCCTATACTATAATATATAGTTTTTCTTATTTATTTATTTGTACATTCCAATGCATTGCATAAAGAGTTTGAAGCAGCTTACAAGTACAGGTTGAGCATGCCAAATTTTAAAATCCGAAATCTGAAATGCTCCAAAATTTGAAACTTTTTAAGTGCTGACATGACACTCAAAGGAAATACTCATTGGAGCATTTTGGACTTTTGGATTTGGAATGCTCAACCAGTAAGTATAATGCAAATATTCCAAAATCCAAAAAAATCTGAAATCTGAAACACTTCCGGTATCAAGCATTGCTGATAAGGGATATTCAACCTGTGTCTATACAACAGTGAATCCTTAAAAATGTATATGGCAGGGTCAAGGGGCAGTAGGATCTGGAGATGTTTTGGGAGTAGGAATGGAGTGGGCTTCAGCTTACACTAGACTGAGTAAATCTTTGCTAACATCAGGGAATCACTTAGGAACAAAGCCAATGTGTGTGGACAATTCAGTATCCATTTGAGTGAATATTATAAATAACTTGTGTTGAGGATCTGCATAGATGTCCTTCATATTGATCTTGTCAATGGAAAAGAAGCCAAACTGTAAAATAATTTAAAGAGGTTTATTCTGAGCCAAATTTGAGGACCATGGCCTGGTGCCACACCCAAGAAGGCTTGAGCAAGTGGACTCACTGTGGGTGGGTTACAATTTGGTTTTATACATTTCAGGGAGACAGGAATTACAGGTGAAGTCATAAATCAATACATGGAAGGCATACAATGGTTTGGCCAGAAAAGGTGGGACACCTCAAAGTGGGGGCTTACAGGTGATAGGTGGGTTTAAAGACTCTTTGACTTATAATTGGTTAAAGAAATGAAGCTTTATCTAAAGGCTTGGAATGTTTTAAGTTAAGATAAGGAAGTCTGGGAGAGGAAAAATGGTGGATTAGTGGTAACCTCCTGGCTGTGTGTTCCCAGAGTAGGAGGTGAAGAATGCGGACAGCTACACATGAGTGGATCACTCTCTCACAAGAACAGCATTGTGAATCTGCAGAGAAGCAGCGTGGGACAAGCAGCGCTGGGAAAAAAAGGTGAATTGGGGGATTGATCACAAAGTCTGGAGACTGTGAGGTATACCATAGAGAATAGAGTGTGGGATGGCTGTGCCCATCAGCCGGCCAGGGCAGTGTGATCTGACTCACAGAAGGATGAGTGTTCCTCCACATCCACTCAGGCAGAGAAGCACCTGAAGTCAGTGCGAAATTGTGGCATGGGATGATAGGCTATGTGAAGAAGAGACAATAGCGGGAAACATTTTGAATTCTCCAGTGCTCTGTGCTAGGTCTGTACTGCATGGGGGAGGGACTTGTCTGAGTGGACACTTCCTGGATCTGTAGGAGGGAGTTTGGAGACAGGCGCCTTGTCTCTGGCGGTCACTGGGACCAGAACAAAGGAGGTGAACACTGAAAAGGAGGCTCTGCCCCTGGAAACCACTGAAGATTCACTAGCAGGGTGGGACAGAGTTCAGGACCCTCCACTGGGCTGACGTGAGACTGGGCCAGGGAAGCAGTGGGGATAGTCGATGGCTTGTTGAGACAGCCTGCCAAGCCCAGCACCTGCTGCCCCCCAAAGGAGTTGCCTCCAGTGCTGGCTGTCTGTGGGTGAGCAGCTGCCATTTTGGAGGTCCATAGCCTAGAAATGCTGTGGTGTGTTGCAGTTCTAGGAACCACTCCTTCCCCAACCCAGCAGGGCAAGCTCAGGCAGTGGTCTCAGGCAATGCCCCGGCCCCTGCCGGACAGAACAGGCTTGCCTTTGGAGGAGGACAGTAACAAGAGAAGCCACTTTCTGAACATTCCTTCCCCAACCCAGCTGCTTGCCTTTTCGTGCTGGCAAGACAGACCCTGCCCTTGGAGGAAAGGAGTAATGAGAGAAGACTTTTTCTGAGCTGTGATGTGCAGTGGTCTTAGGCAATGCGCCTCCTCCAGCCCGGCAGGGCAGACTCTCCTCTTGGAAGTAGGGAGAAGGGAGAAAAGTCACTTTCTCTGTGCAACTGGCATGAATCTGTGTGACCTTGGAACTAAGCAAAAGGGGGCAGACTGTTGATTCAGTCCAGCAGGTTGGTTTTAATCATCTGATAAGAACATAACACTAGGGCTTGGTCGTGGTGCCCAGGCTGCTGCCAGCTTTGGGGCTTGTGGACTGGGAAGGAGAATCCTGGCCAGAGTCCTCAGCAATTGCACCAATAACATCTCTCACCTGGAGCTGCCTCACAAGTGTGGTGAAAGAGCTCTGAATAACATATTAGCACATAGTTATCAGGCGGACCAAAGTAAACATAAAAGAAGCAATCCTTCAACCTGTGAGGCAAAAACAGCAGATAACTTACAAAGGAAAACCTATTAGATTAACTGCAGACTTCTCAACTGAAACTTTACAAGCCAGAAGAGACTGGGTGCCTATCCTTAATCTTCTAAAACAGAATAATAGCCAACCTAGAATTTTCTACCTGGCAAAACTAAACTTCATTTCTGAGTGAGAATAAAGATCTTCCCAGACAAGCAATCACTGATGGAATTTGTGAAGACCAAACCAGCCCTACAGGAAGTACTCAGACCTCTAGGTCACACTGAACAGCACAATAGACACTCTCTAAAGTAAAATCACTCAACAGTTAAAGTCTAGAACCTGGATTCCACAATGGCTCAAGGAGTAAAACAAAACAATAAGAATTCACCCAACAAAATGAACAGAAATCTATCCCAATTATCAATCCTAGCAATAAATGTGAATGGCTTGAATTGTCCTCTGAAGAGACATAGACTGGCAGAGTAGATAAAAATCCACAATCCTAGTATCTGCTGTCTACAGAAATGCATCTAACTCACAAAGATGCTTTTAGGCATAAGGACAAGGGATGGGAAACAATCCTCCAGGCAAATGGAAGCCAAAAGAAAGCAGGAGTAGCTATACTTATTTCAGATAACATAAGCTTTAAAATAGCAAAAGTAAGAAAGGACGAAGATGGCCACTATATAATGGTGAAAGAGAAGATCCAACAGGAAGACCTAACAATTCTTAATACTTAGGCACCCAACTCAGGAGCACCCAGGTACATAAAGCAAACCCTGTCTAATCTAAATAGCATGATAAACAATAACGCCATAGTAGCTGGGGATTTCAACATCCCACTGACTGAACTGGACAGATCTTCCAAACAGAAAATAAGCAAAGAAGTAAGGTACTTAAACAGAGCTCTAGAACAAAAGGGTCTAACAGACCTCTACAGAACATTCCACCCAAATAAAGCCAAATATACAATCTTCTTATCAGCCCATGGAACTTTCTCCAAAATTGATCACATACTCGGTCACAAATCAGACCTCAAGAAATTCCAAAAAATAGAAATTATACTATATATCTTCTCACATCATAGTGGTATAAAGTTAGAGTTCAATTCCAACAGAAATACTCACCACTTCACAAAGTCATGGAAATTAAACAATCTATTGTTGAATAACTATTGGGTCAAGGAGGAAAAACAGAGAGAAATCAAAAGATTCTTCGAACTAAATGATAACAGGGATACAAGTAATTAAAATTTGTGGGATATAGCAAAATCATTCCTGAGAGGAAAACTAAGCATTAAATGCTCACATCCAAAAACCAGAAAGCTAAAAAATCAGCAAACTAATAAACATTCTCAAGGAACTGGAAAAGGAAGAGCAAATAAATTCCAAACCTAGCAGAAGAAAAGAAGTAACTAAGATCAGAGCAGAACTAAATGAAATTGAGAATAAAAGAACTATACAGAAGATCAACAAAACCAAAAGCTGGTTTTTTTTTAAAGATAAAATTGACAGCTCTCTTGCTAGATTGATAAGAACTAGAAGGGAAAGGACTCTGATAAACTCAATTAGAAATAAAAAAGGAAAGGTCACAATAGACACCACAGAATACAAAACATTACGCTTGAATACTATAAAAACCTATATGCCCCAAAACTACATAAAGTGGAGGAAATGGGCACATTCCTAGAAACATACAACCTCCTTAAGTTCACCCAGGAGAAAATAGAATTCCCGAACAGACCAATATTTTAAGCACAGAAATTGCAGCAGCAATTGAAAACCTTGCAAAAATGAAAAGTGCCAGACCAGATGGGTTCACTTCCAAGTTTTACCAAACATACAAAGAAGAACTCATACCTATACTACAGAAATTATCCCACAACATTGAGAAAGGTGGTATCCTCCCCAACTCATTCTACAAAGCCAATATCACCTTGATACCAAAGTCAGAAAAGGACACAACAAAGAAAGAAAACTACAGACCAATATTCCTCATGAATATAGATGCAAAAATCCTCAACAAAATTTTAGCATATCAAATCCAACACCATATCAAAAAATAATTCACCATGACCAGGAGGGCTTTATTCCAGAGGTACAAGACTGGTTCAACTTATGCAAATCTATAAGTGCAATACATGCAATACACCTTATAAATAAAAGCAAGAACAGAGACCATATGATTCTCTCAATAGATGCAGAAAAAGCATTTGACAAAGTCCAGCACATTTTCATGATAAAAACTCTTAACAAAATAGGCATAGACTGGGCATACCTTAAAATTATTAAGGCCATATATGATAAACTCACAGCCAATATCATACTGAATGGGGAAAAATTGAAACCATTTCCACTTAGAACTGGAACCAGACAAGGTTGCCCACTATCTCCACTTCTATTCAACATAGTGCTGGAAGTCCTTGTTAGAGCAATTAGACAAGAGAGAGGAATTAAGGGTGTCCAAATGGAGGCAGAAGAAATCAAACTCTCACTCTTTCCAGATGATATGATATTATATCTAGACAACCCCAAGAATTCAACTAAGAGATGCCTGGAATAAATAAATGAATTCAGTAAAGTCTCAGGATACAAAATCAATACGTACAAATCAGAGGAATTCATATACACCAATAACCTTCAAGCTGAAAATCAATAAAAACACAGTGCCTTTTATAATAGCCTCAAAGAAAATTAAAAAATTTTAAAATATATTCTAGGAATATATTTAATGAAAGAGGTGAGAGATATATACAGGGAGAGCTATGAAACACTAAGAAAAGATATTGTAGAAGATGTAAACAGATGGAAAAAACTACCTTGCTCATGGATTAGCAGAATCAACATTGTTAAAATGTCCATACTACACAAAGTGATCTACAGAATTAATGCAATCCCCATCAAAGTACCATCATCATTCTTTACAGATCTAGAAAACATAATTCCACGCTTTGTGTGGAACCAGAGAAGACCTCGTATAGCTAAACCAATCTTAAGCAAAAAGAACAAACTGGGAAGTATCAGTCTACCAGACTTCAAGCTGTACTACAAGGCTATGGTAACTAAAACAGCATGGGATTGGCACAAGAACAGAGATATAGACCTTTGGAACAGGACTGAGAATTCAGAGATGAAACAATCTGCATATGGTAATCTAATCTTTGACAAAGCAGACAAAAATATATACTGGGGAAAAGAATCTCTTTTCAATAAATGATGCTGGGAAAACTGGATAACTACATGCAGAAGATTGAAACTAGATCCCCATCTTTCACCTCTTACAAAAATCAATTCACGATGGATAATAGATTTAAACCTAAGGCATGAAACCTTAAGAATCCTAGAAGAAAATGTAAGGAAGACTCTTTCAGACAGCAGCCTAGGCAAAGAATTTATGAAGAAGACCCCAAAGCAATCACAGCAGCAACAAAAATAAGTAAGTGGGACCGGATCAAATTAAAAAGCTTTTGCACAGCCAAGGAAACTATCATTAGAATGAATAGACAGCCTACACAATGGGAGAAAATATTTTCTTTCTGCACATCCAATAAAGGACTGATAACAAAAATCTATCTAGAACTCATACAAATCAATAAGAAAAAAATCAAACAACCCCATAAATAAATGAGCAAAGGACATGAACAGAAACTTTTCCAAATAAGACAGAATAATGGCCAGCAAACATGTAAAAAAAATGCTCAACATCTCTAATCATTAGGGAAATGCAAATCAAAACCACAATGAGATATCACCTAACACCAGTGAGAATTGGCCTTTATCAAAAAATCCTAAAAGAAATCGGCCTTTATCAAAAAATCCTAAAAGAACAAATGCTGGCGAGGATGTGGAGAGACATAGGAACACTCTTATATTGCTCATGGGATGGCAAATTAGTACAACCTCTGTGGAAAAGAATTTGGAGATACCTTAAAGAACTAAAAATAGAAATGCCATTTGATCCAGCAATAGCACTATTAGGTATCTACCCAAAGGAACAAAAGACATTCTATAATAAAGACATATGCACTCGAATGTTTATGGTAGCACAATTCACCATTGCATGGATGTAGAAACACCCCAAGTGCCCATCAATCCATGAGAGGATTAATAAAATATGATATATGTATACCATAGAATACTACTCAATTACAAAAAATTATGGTGATCTAGCACCTCTGATATTTTCTTGGATAGAGCTTGAGCCCATCCTCCGAAGTGAGGTATCACAAGAATGGAAGAATAGGCACCACATGTACTCGCCATCAAATTGGCACTAACTGATCAACTAATGGACACGGTGAGCATTGTAGGCGGGAAAGGGCATGCCTCAAATTATGCCTTGGGTGTGGCAAAGTCATAACATGTAACCAAAATGTTTGTACCCCATAGTATCCTGAAATAATAATAATAACAAAATATAAGAAAGTCTGTTAATCAAAAAAAAAGCCACCAGACATATGTCCAGACTCACTGATTTGTTATGTAAATTGGGGACCTGCAGGTTTGTCTTGCATAACCTTAGGCCTGTTAATGAGTTACAAAGGATATCTACAAGAAGGGAGGGGGGCATGATGAGGCATGTCTGACTTCTCTTCTTATGGCCGGCAATTCAGTTTAAGGGTATCACCTTGGCCAAGAGGAGGTCCATTTAGTCAGCCAGTGACGGGGAGCCTTGAGATTTTATTTTAGTTCACAGTATTGGTAAAAGCCTTCCAGATATGAGGTAAGAGCCAGCATATCTCTCAGTGATCATTCAAGAGAGATTGTGCTCAATTCCTATGTGATTTTATGTAGAAAAACCTCTTTTCAATGGCTTAGGGCACTTTTAGATACCTCAGATGGAAGGTGGGCCCTTGACACTTAGAGGGATGATGGTGGAGAAGGGAAATCTCTTGTATCCATATCTGAATGTGACTAAACAGGCCTAGCTCACCCCCACCCTCCACTAACCAAGTGGAATGGGAAAACATACCCTTTTCATGTGTGTATAATATCCTTTGACCCTATAATTCCACTGCAAAAATCTATCTTAAGAAAAGTTCTAGAGAAGGTGCTAAAACTTTATATACAATATTTGAATTTCAGCTTCATTTATTAAACTGAAAATTGGAAAGTAGCTAAATGTCCAAAAGTAGGAGAGTAGGTAAGTAAGTTCTGGTCTATATGAGATGAATAATATATAGGCTTTGGAAACTGTTTTTGAAAACAATTTTATCATAGGAAAATGCTCAATATAATTTTAAATGAATATTGCAGAATGCAGTATGACCCTAATTTTGTGGAAAAAAATACAGCAAAAAGACTAGAAGAAAATATACTATAGAGGACACCATTAGCTAGCTACCCAAATCCTTCTTCTCTTCTTCCTGGTATATAGCCACACTACATTTCCCAGCTTCCCTTGCAGTAGTGTGGGGCCATGTGATTGAGTTCTCTCCAATGGAATGTGAACATAAATGATGTATTCCACTTTCAGGCTTGACTGACACATGTTTTTGTATGTTTTTAAAAAAGGGTTTGAAAAGATTTTTACCATTTATAGTTGACTGTGATGTCGGCATTGGAAAACCTTGGAAGTCACATGTTGAAAATGGCAGAGTGGCCATCAACTTAGGATCTTGAATGACCACAAAGAGATGAGTTGCCCAGATAACCTGAGCACTTATTTAGGACTGTCACTTGAAGGAAGAAATACATGTCTATGATGTTCAGCTACCACGGTGATGCACGATAGGAGAACAGATGCATATGAGTGTGCATGAAGCACCCACTGAGGACTTCCAGAAACATTTGTTTGGGGGCAGAGATGGCATATTTTATAGGAACTCAAAGACTTTCATGAATAAATGAGAGTATAAACTAATAAACTTTCAGCTATTATTCAAGCTACCCCATTTGTACCTACATGTTGATGAGATCTGAGGAAACTTGGACTACATGTATCTTTAATAATCTCTACCTGAATTATATATTTAATTGGGAGAGGTAGTAAAAAATACCAATGTATAAGTGACAAAATGGAAAAATAGAGGTAAATTAAAAAATATGGGCCAGAGAAGGCATAAATTAATATACAAAGTAAAAACTCAGGAAGATAAAACACACATAAACCATTGTGACCTACAGTTTCTGAAAATTGAGTGAAAATTTAACTGTAATTTTCCAAGCAACCAAGGTTGATAGTTAATTAACTCACTAGTTTGTTAAATGTGCAAATACTTCCTTTGGCAATTAGTTATGAATGAAATTTCTCAGTCGATCTTCACAGAAGAGACAATGTCCTCAGCAATATGCCTAAAGAAAATACCAGAAAGGGATTTATAGTGTTGCCTGAAGATTAACCGAAAGGACATTGAGTCAAACAAACTTTAGGAAAAGAAAATTTGAAGAGGGACTGGGCAGGGCAGCCAGATGATGGGACATGGGTGATGATGGCCCCACTTGATCCAGGAATTAATCCTGCATCTAGAGAGATGGTTGTCCTTCCAATAGTTTTTCATTAGTTTCCTTGCTCTTCATGAGGCTTTTTACAAGTTGGACAGCAGGTGATTTTCAGGAGCTTTCTCAAAAACTGCTATAATTGCCTATCTTCTTCCATTTGCCCACAGGTTTTTCTGCTAAAACTGCTAGAGAATAATAGCTTCTCCTTCTCTATTGCCTTCTTAGTCTTGTGGGACTTCTTTTTTCATTGATGGAGTTGACTCCAGAATCACAGTTAAAAGGGATTCTGGGAAATGTTTTTATGGGTGTCTGCCTTGAGATGCTGAGGAGAACATAGAGGGAGGAAGATACGATGCTGAGTGGGTAATAGATCATCTGGCACACTGTGGTTTATGTGGCAGTCTCCAATATGGTAAGCCACCAAACGGGCAAACAAACCAAAAATTGCAAACAATAGGTAATTGTAATATTATTTGTTCAAAAATCACCTTAAAAACAAAATTATATGTAGAATTTTAAAGCAAAATAGTTTCATTTTTAAGAATTCTTAAAATTCTACATATTAGAATGCTGAGAAATGAAATTATCTGGACTAGACACAATGGCTCACACTGGCAATCCCAGTAATCTGAGAGACTGTGGTGGAAAGATCATTTGAGCTGAGGAATTTGAGGCTACAGTGAGCTATGATCACACAACTGTACCACTCTAGCCTGGGTGACAAGAGAGAGACGCTACCTCTAAAAAAAAAAGAAAAGAAAAGAAAAATTATCTGTATGTGTAATAGCATGCTTATTATAGTTAATAAAAATGTATTGTATACTTGAAAATTGCTGACAGTAGATTTTAAATGTTTTCATCACAAAAATGAGATGTGAGGTGATAATATTTTAATTAGCTTGATTCAATCATTTCACAATGTGCACATAATATCAAAACATCACATTGTACCTCATAAATATGTACAATTTTTATTTGTCAGTTAAAAAATCTTTAAAAACAAGATATCCTTGACCACCAGAGTATCCTCTATTTTAATAATATAATATGTTTGGCACTGATTTCTGAGATGCTAGTGCTTTATACCAAAATATTCACAGAAATGGCTAAATGAAATGTTTGCTTGTGCAAAAAAATTATCTGTATGTGAAAGCACAGGGAGAAAAGTAAATATCAATTTGAGAATAAAAGTATGCCTAGTGAGGGGAGTGGGATTCTGTAGGACCAAGAGAGGACTTGCGTATAATCTACATTATTTGAAAATTTTAAAATACAAATTTTTGTTTATTACATCCTCAATTAAAAAGAAAAAATAGATGGAGCTATTCCAGAATAATTAGTACCTTAACATAATATTTTAAGCAAATTTCTAAGATGCTATATTCTGTGACAGCTCCTAAAGGCAGCAAATGGCAGAAAGCCAGAGTTGTAGCCCAGTTTCTGCATTAGCACCATATGGTATATGACTCTGGGTAAGTATTTTATGTTCCCAGGCCCCTGTTTTCCCAGTTGTGAAACAAGGGGTTTGGGTTAGAGTGTTTCTAAGACCCCTCCAAGCACAGAAAACCTATCTAGGATTTGTTTGGGAGAAATATTAGAAGTATGGCACAGTTCTGGGTGTGGGGAGAAGGCAATCAAATGATGGTTTCTGGGAAGCAGGAGGAACTGCCTGAGGCTACTAGGAATTCAGAAAATGAAAGTGTGAGCAGTTAAAGGCAACCTTTATATACATTAAAGTTTTACCAATGTTCAGCTCTCTTCCTATGAGACAGTTGAGGTTACTCAGAGAAACTTATCCTGATATCGATGAAGAGGGTTTATATTCAGCTAGTTTGCAAAAAAGTTGCTCTATGTGTTATTTATGGTAGGCGTCCTTTCTGATATTTTGGATCTATACTATATGGATTGTTGAACATTAAACCTAGCCATATGTCATACTCAGGTGCATCTCAAGAGGTGTACTCTTATATTTCCATTAGGAAATACAAGAAGGACATTTTTTTTTTTTTTTTTTGCTATGCAGGGATCAAATTTTGTAAACAGCTTACATCAGAGCAGAGAATCTATCACTTTAGAGAGTTAAAGACTGAAAGTGAAGCTGCATATCCTTTAAGTAAAAGTGAAACTAGACAATTTATTTATGCAATCCAAACAGAAGAAATACATAAAGACCTAACAGTATATCAATTGAAAAAACTACTAGCAAAAAGGCATATTAGTACAAGTTAGATGTAATGGCCTAAGTTTTCTGTTGTTATAATACCTAATATGCTTTCATACCATTTCTTAAGCAGTATTATTAACTCTTGACATTTATTACACATCATTTATGGCCTCAATATTGCATGTTCTAGAACAGAGTCTATTAAAGATATTATTCTTAAAAAGTCTCAGAAAAATACTTAGAAAGATAGAGGACAACAGGCATAGGGGCCCAAAAGGAATTTTTTATTTTTATGAATGGAAATAGTCAATATTATTAAGTTGTCAATTCCCCAAATTGATGTGTAAATTCAACTCAAAATACCAGCAAAATATAAGCAGACTTTCTTTTTGGACAAGCTGATTATAAACTTTATATGGAAATACAAAGGATCTAGAAAAACCAAGATAATTTGGAAAAAGACAAACACAATTGAAAGACCTACATGGCCTAATTTCGAGTCTCAGTATAAAAAAACTTCAGTCACCAAGGTGGTTTAGTACTGATGTAAAGATAGACAAATAAACCAATGGAAAAGAATAGAAAGTCCAGAAATAGATTCAAACACATATACAATCAACTGATTTTCAGAAAGGGCATCAAAGCAATCCAATGGGGAAAGGGTGTTTTTTTGTTTTTTGTTTTTTTTTTTTTACAGCAAATGGTGCTGGAGCATTTGGATAATTGTGTCATATCATATACAAAAATTAACTCAACATGGGTCATACACCTAAATATAAGAGTTAAATTATAAAACTGTTAAAAACATGTGAGAAAATCTTTTAGATAGTGAGCTTCCTGAGGCTAGGGACTCACTCCATCCTTCTTCATTTATCTTTCTCTCCCCAGCAGCACCTTGCACAGAGCCTGGCTCATAGACGATATCCAGGCAGTGCTGAAACTCAGCGAGACCATGCTTTGGGGCTCTGAGAGTGGGATGAGCAGAGGCCTAGACCTGTGCTCTTGTACTTCACATCCCTGGTCATTCCTTCAGGGTTTGACTTCCCTCCATTCATACCTAATGGGTAGAGCATGGGGAATTTCTTAAGCATCAGCCTCTGCTGGGTAGTTCTTTGATGCCCCTCCACTTGGGATTGGCCCACAGTATTTCTAAACTGAAAGAATGAAACCTCTAATCTCAGGGCACAGTTTGTTATCTCCTTGCGGATCCTTCCCTAGGTTGAATCCAACAAAGCACTGCTCCCTGGCCACCCATGCAGACGCCCTGAGAAAACACAGTGAGCCAGAGTTCTGAGGTTTATCAGTGAGAGGGTGGTTCAGCTCATAATAAGGGTTGTTCCAAAGGGATATAGCGAAGGGCACTTAAATCACCATAAGAAAGTAAAATATTTATTTTTTAAGTATGCACAGGAAGGATGTGATACTGTTTTTATAAGAGGAACAGACTTTCTTCATTTCCTGTTCTCCGAATTAGAGACCTCCAATTTTATTTGGCTCATAACCTAGACAAGTCCTGGAAAGAAATACTACAACTTCTTTGTCTTTTCTCCCTTATAGTGTCACCACTGTGCTACCTGTTTTCTAGGCACTAGCAACATCTTCATTTAAAACTTTAGCTGACCTAGTCCATGGTGGAGTCAGGACTAGAAACAAACCTAGCTGAGTCATTGAGGAAAATTGCTGTCAATTAACAATACAGGTCTTACTCTCAACAGGAATATAGTTGTGGATTTGGCATGTATTAGAACTGAATGGTTGGAGACTAAGGAGGGTCACCTTGGTCTGAAAAGCCAAAAGAACATACAGCATACATCTATGAACTTCAGGTCTATGCCTTCTTAGCAAAAATGTAAAAATCACGTCTTTTTCCTTGATATGTTTGCATTCTCTTCCACTGTGGTTTATGCATTGGTTTGTTTTATGGTGGTAGATGCTTAGCTTTCAAGTGATGCCTTTCTTTCCTTCATGGAACACCAAAAGAGTCCTGCCATGTAACTAGCCTTTGATTCAGGCCAAGATTACTCTAAACCAGAGTACTTCGCCCAGATGAGGGCCTGCTCCAGGATCTAGAGTTACACTCTACTACCACACCTCAGCACTTGGTCGATCCCACTTCACAAACCCTAATGGTCACCTATGATAATCATTTAAGCAAGAGCTGTGCTAGTTATTATGTTGTTATGTTGGAGGAATTCTTGGTAATCAAGTAATTTCTTTCCTTCTCCAAAATGACTGTACCTATCTGCATGGACACTGTATAAAAACTTATTTTATTTTCGAGGTTAAATTAGAAAAAGGTTATCTTTAAACAAGCTGGATATATGTGTGTCCTTTAACAATGGGAATACCTTCTGACAAATGCCTCTTTAGGCAATTTCATTGCTATGTGAACATCACAGAGTGCACTTACACACACCTAGCTGGCATAGCCTAGGCACTGCCTACACACCTAGGCTACATGGTATAGCACCTATTGCTCCTAGGCTACAGACCTGTACAACACGTTTCTGTACTGAACACTGTAGGCAACTGTAACACAATGGTAAGTATTTGGGTATCTAAATACATCCAAATCTAGAAAAAGCACAGTAAAAGTATAGTATAAAAGATAAACAATGGCACACCCATATAGGGCACTTAACATGAATGGAGCTTGTAGGACTGGAAGTTAATTTGGGTGAATCACTGAGTGAGTGGTAAATGAATGTGAAGTCCTAGGACATTGCTGTGCATTCCTGTAGACTTTGTAAACAGTATATACTGTATTACACTAAATTAATAAAAAATATTTTTCTTTTTTCAATAATAAATTAACCTTAGCTTACTGTAACTTTTTTTACTTTATAAACTTGTTAATTTTTTAAACTTTTGACTCTTTTGTAGTAACACTTCTTAGAGCTCACAAATGTTGTATAGCTGTGCAAAAATATTTTCTTTCTTTATATCCTTATTCTATAAACTTTCTTTTATTTATTTATTTATTTATTTTTACTTTTTAAACTTTTCTGTTAAAAACGAAGACACAAACACACGTTAATTAGCCTGGGCCTATTCTGGGTCAGGATCACCGTCACTGTCTTCCACCTTCACACGTTGTCCAATTGAAGGTCTTCAGGGTCAATAACATGCACAGTGCTGTCGTCTCCTCTTGATAACAATGCCTTCTTCTGGAATACCTCCTGAAGGACCTGCCTAAAGGTGTTTAGATGTACACTCTAAAATAATGATAAAAAGCATAGTGTAGGCCGGGCGCGGTGGCTCACCCCTGTAATCCTAGCACTCTGGGAGGCCGAGGCGGGCAGATTGCTCAAGGTCAGGAATTCAAAACCAGCCTGAGCAACAGCGAGACCCCGTCTCTACTATAAATAGAAAGAAATTAATTGGCCAACTGATATATATATATAAAATTAGCCGGGCATGGTGGCACATGCCTGTAGTCCCAGCTACTCGGGAGGCTGAGGCAGGAGGATCGCTCGAGCCCAGGAGTTTGAGGTTGCTGTGAGCTAGGCTGACGCCACGGCACTCACTCTAGCCTGGACAACAAAGCGAGACTCTGGCTCAAAAAAAAAAAAAAAAAAAAAAAGCATAGTGTAGTAAGTACATAAACCAGTAACACAATCATTTATTATCATTATTAAGTCTTATGTACTGTACATAATTGTCTGTGCTATACTTTTATAGGACTGGCAGTGTAGTAGGTTTGTTTACACCAGGGTCACCACAAACATGTGAATAATGCATTGCGCTGCCACATTAAAATAGCTATGAAGTCACTAGGTGATAGGAATTTTTCAGCTCCAGTATAATCTTATGGGACTACATTTGTATACAGGTTTACATCATTGACTGAAGTGTGGTTATGAAGTGCATGGCTCTATATACATACATGAAACACACACACATATATGTATATATGTGGTTTTTTGTTTGGACTTCCAGAAAGCTTGTAAAAGTCCAACTCTTTTTGCCTTCCTTCACCATCCACTGCTCTAGATGCTTTGAGAGCTGCTGGCCTATTGGCTCGTGACTGAGGGATGTGCATTGAGGCAGCAGATGAAGGAACTTCTGGTTCACACTGTGGGAGTTTATGATTTTATACAAAATTCAGAGTAGCCCAGCTTTTTATTTCAGGCACAATAATGTCAATATATTTGTAGCATCTTCTCATTTTACTTAGAGTTTTAAACTTGCTTCTTACCAAAGCAGGTTTTTTAACAGTGAGGTTAGCATTTATTTTTTTAAATCCTCTCTTTTGGACATGTGCAAAATAGGAAAATGAACAAAAAATCAAGCAGAAGGGCCTGGAACTTCCCCTCTGATGACCAAAATTTGGTGGACATTTTTTCTGTGATTTCAAAAAACTAAGATTTTTATAGTGCTACCAGGTTTTCTGCTATTGTTACCCAACATTGAGGCTTTCTTGTATGCTTTTGTTTAAAAATCACTACTAAGAAAGCAATGTATATTCATAGGTTCTAGTGTGAACTAGGGGCAATTCCACCTGAAGCTGGCAGTGGTTTCTATGTGCCTGACTTGTCTTCAGTATTGGAGTTTCACTTTCTCTCACTCTGCTAGTGCTGCTATAGTAAAATACTATAGATTGGGTAACTTAAACAACAGACATTTCTTTCCCACAGTTCTGGAGGCTGGAAGTCCAAGATCAAGGTGCTGGCAGGACTTGGTTTCCGGTGAGGGCTCTCCTTGTGGATTGCAGATGCCACTTTCTTGTTGTGTCCTCATGGTGAGAGGAGAGGTATCTGGTCTCTTCTTATAAGGAAACTAATCCCACTATGGGGATTCCAATCTCATGACCCCATCTACATCTAATCACCTCCAAAAGACTCCACATCCATTCCATCTCACTGGGGGTAGGACTTCAACATATGAATTATGGGGTGGCACAAACATTCACTTCATAGCACACCTTCAGCCTCTACTTGCATATGGGTTCTTTCTATTTCTTTATTAGACATAAAGCATAGGAAACAGCATAGGAAGATTCCAGCTGTGATCTCCAGGAGTAAAGGGTCTTGTGAATTTTAATTCTTATAAATTTTCCCTCAAGTGAAAGTTATAAAATTGTGATTAAAATCTAGTGTCCAGAGAGGTCTATATTATGAGTCCCTCAAAATTAAATGTATTGGGGATACCCTGAATAGCTCATTGGCAAGAGTAATATTTTTAAACTGGGTCAGGCTGGGAGGATTTTACCATTTACTTTTGGTGTAAACAGATTTTATCCAGCACTTACCAACAACTTGACCCACATTTCACATGGTACCACACAAAATTTCAGTGAAAAATAGAAACCAAGAGGGTTGGAGTTTAAAGTCAGAAATATTTGAGAGGGAGTGTTTATAGGTACTTCTCTTGTATTTACTGTCTTAAAATGGATGTAAGACCAATGAAGGGTCTAGGATTTTATTTCTGCCCACACTTAAAATGTTCTGAATAAACGCATGTGGTTTGCTTTTGTAAAATGTTTACAGAGCACAGTTAAACAGCATCCAATGTCTAGAGTTAAGCTCAAAATATTGTGCATTTTACTGAAGCCTAGTGTGATCTTCTGAGTAAAGCTGGACAGTGGGTACATTTATACCATGATTTTTTATTGTAAGTTTCATTGATTCTTTTGACAATCCAATCCATTGGTCAGTGATAACCACTTGTGGTAAATGATATTCATTGTTCTCTTTATTTTCATTTTGGGTGGAGGACAGGTATTGTCAGATAGTTTGAAAGCCTTTTGGGAAAATAAGGAAGAGATTTCTTTTCCTTGTAATAATGCTACTCTTACAGGGAAGTAGGCTACATTCCTCTGGTCAAAGATCAAATAGTTTTGGGATATCCATAGTTGTAGACAGTGATGACTTTGTTGGGCCTGTGGTCTGTTGCGTACCTCAAGGCCTAGGGAAAAAAGCCCAGGGCTGAGGGTTGGGAGGCGTTTCACTAACCTTTCCTCAGAGTAGGAAGCATTGAATGTTGCCGGGTGCTGGCTGTAAGGTTCAAGAGGCCTTGCCTTCTCATCTAAATATGGAGATTTTCTTCTTAGCATTCAAATTCTATCACATTCTCTAGTCAAAATTACAGAAAACTGTCTTTTATTCAAGCCGTTTCTTTTTTATTAGGGGCAAAGTTTTTGATCTTTCTGTATTCTATTCCTTTTAGCATTGACTTGCCTTTGAAATATATAGGGATGATGCTTTCACTTTAGAGCTAAAAGGAAGCAGAGATAGAGTGTCTTAGTTTGGGCTGATGAAACAGAGTACCATAGACTGGATGGCTTAAACAAGAAGCATTTATTTCTCACGGTTCTAGAGGCTGGAAGTCCAAGATTAGAGTGCTGGCATGATGGGTGGGGTTTTTGATAAGGCACTCTCCCTGGTTTAAGGAAGGCTATCTTCTTGTATCCTCATGTGATGGAGAGCAGGGAGAGAGAAATCAAGCTCTCGCTATCTTTTTATAAGCTCACTAATCCTATTCGCAAGGGCTCCACCCTCATGGGTGGGTCACTTCCCAAAGACCCCACCTTCTAATACCATAACATTGGGGGCTAGAATTTCAACATGAGTTTTGAGGAGACACATACATTCAATCCAGAGTGACAGAATAACAAATTCCTAAATAATGGAAAGGAAGCTTCCTCTTATAAAGCTGAACTTAAAATACTCTCCTGAGCTTTTGATCAGGGAATCACTGGGCTGCCTTAACGCATTTACCAGTCTACTTGCTATAAACAAAGCCACCAGTAAGCATTTGTAGGCAGATCTATTGCCTCCTTTTTTGCTGTATCATCAGGCCATGAGACCTCTTGTAACTTAGTTATTTAAAATTAATGCATGAGGATTTAATTGTATATGATCTATTAGAAAAATATTAGAGAACTTGAGGCTAATTGAACATCTCATTAGACCAATGTCTAAGAACTTAGGTACATATAATTATACATGTTATTATATAAGGGTCAGTGTTTGTAGAATTAGATGAATATTGACAGATTCAAGTGCAAAGCCAATCAGTTTTATAGCAAGCAAAATGTTTCTTGAAGATAATTCAAGATGTACCTTACAACTCTCTGCATGGTAATTTTTACTTAAATGTACAATACAGAAACAAAATTAGTGAATTTTAAACCCTAGTCTTCTCCCGAAAAGAAAGGTGAAGAGTGGGAACAGCAAAGTATAAAAAGCCACTCTGATATTGATTTTAGAAATTATTTATGTTTTTAGCCCTTTGTTGGATGTATAGTTTGTGAATATTTTTCCCCATTCTGTAAGTTATCTGTTTACTCTATTAATTGTTTCCTTTACTGTGCAGAAACATTTTAGTATAATTAAGGCTCATTTATTTATTTTTGTTGTTGCTATATTTGCTTTTGGGGTCTTATTTATAAATTCTTTACCTAGGCCAATGTCCAGAAGAGTTTTTCCTACATTTTCTTCTAGAATTTTTATGGTTTCAGGTTTTACATTTAAGTCTTTAATCCATCTTGAGTTAATTTTTGTATATGGTGAGAAATAGGGATCCAGCTTCATTCTTCTGCATATGGCTATCCAGTTTTTCCAGAAGCATTCATTGAATAGGGCATCCTCTCCCCAGTGTATGTTTTTGTCTGGTTTGTTAAAAATCAGTTGATTGTAGCTATATGGCTTTATTTCTGCGTTTTTTATTCTGTTCCATGGATCTCTGTGTCTACTTTTATACCAGTGCCATGCTGTTTGGGTAGTATAATTGTAGTATAATTTGAAATCAGGTAATGTGATGCTTCCAGCTTTGTTCTTTTTGCTTAGGATAGCTTTGGCTATTTGGGCCCTTTTCTGGCTCCATATGAAATTTAGGATTATTTTTTCTAGATTTGTGATAAAAGATGTTAGAATTTTGATAGGAATTGTCTTGAATCTGTAAATCACTTTGGACAGTATGGATAGTGTGGATTCTTCTAATCCATGAACATGGGATGTTTTTCCATTTGTTTGTGTCATCTGTGATTTCTTTCATCACTGATTTGTGGTTCTCCTCATAGAGATCTTTCACTTCCTTGGTTAAATATATACCTAGGTATTTTATTTTCTTTGTAGCTACTGTAAATGTATTGAGTTCTTGATTTGCTTCTCAGGTTGACTGTTATTAGTATATAGAAATGCTATTGATTTGTGTACATTAATTTTGTAACTTGAAATTTTACTGAATTTGTTTATCAATTCTAGGAGTCTATTGGTAGAGTCTCTAGGGTTTTCTCGGTATAAGATTGTATCATCAACAACCAGAGATAGTTTTACATCCTCTTTTTTGATTTGAGTGTTGTTTATTTCTTTCTCTCGACTGATTGCTCTGGATACAACCTCTAGTACTATGTTGAATACATGTGATTAAGTGGCACCCTTGTCTTGTTCTGGTACTTAGGGGGTAGGTTTTCAACTTTTTTCCATTCAGTATAATGTTGGCTGTGGGTTTGTCATGAATGGCTTTTATTTTTTTGAGGTATATTCCTTTTATTCCTAGTTTGCTGAAGGTTTTTGTCATGAAGTAGTGCTGGATTTTATCAAATGCCATCTCTGCATCTATTGAGGTGATCATATGTATTTTGTTTTTAATTCTGTTTATGTGGTGAATCACATTTATTAATTTGCATATGTTGAACCATCCTTGCAACCCCAGGATTACTTACTTGATAATGTTGAATTTTCTTTTTGATGTGCTTTTTATGTTGGATTTAGTTTGCTAGTATTTTGTTGAGGATCTTTGTGT
The DNA here is from genome assembly GCF_040939455.1 of Microcebus murinus. NCBI lineage: Eukaryota > Metazoa > Chordata > Mammalia > Primates > Cheirogaleidae > Microcebus > Microcebus murinus. The sequence goes on along the minus strand of NC_134114.1, from coordinate 37,493,712 downwards.
CTATGTTAATGAGGTATGTTGGTGTGTAGTTTTCTTTTTTGTTGTGTCCTTTCCTGGCTTTGGTATCAGGGTGATACTGGCTTCATGGAATGAATTAGGGAAGATTCCCTCCTTCACAATGTTATGGAACAGTTACAGCAGGATAGGTACCATTCTCCGTTGGTCTGTGAAACTATTTAGACTGACTTCTTTTTGTTAGGAGATTTTTTTTTATCACAGTTTCAATCTCATTACTTGTTATTGGTCTGTTCAGGATTTCTATTTCTTCTTGACTGAAGCTTGGGAGGTTGTGTGTTTCCAAAAATGTATCCATCTCCTTTAGATTTTCTAGTTTGTATGTGTGGAGGTTTTCATAGTAGTCATGGATGATATTTTGTTTTTGTGTGGTATCAGTTGTAATGTGTCTTTTTTTCATTTCTGATTGAGCTTATTTGAGTCCTTTCTCTCCTGTTTATGGTTATTGTGGCAGTGATCTATTGATTTTGTTTATCTTTTCAAGAACCTAGTTTTTGTTTTGTTAATCCTTTGTAATGTCTTTTTGGTTTCTATTTCATGAAGGCAGAGCGGCCCTGAGGCACAAGCACAAGTCTTTCAGTGATGATCATTAGCCTGAAGTTGTAGTCCTGAGTCTTGATCAAGTCCATTTTTCTTCATCAGATTTTCTTTTTTTACGTTTGTTAATCCAGGATGACCTACTGGACCAAACACAAAATTTGGATTAGATAGTTCTTAGGTTGAGTTGTAGAGGTTAAGCATTAGCATTTCAGAGCAGTTGGGGCCAGATTCCCATCAAAAGCAACCCCTTGGGAATTTGGAGTACTCAAGTATTAGCCAAGTTAGGGTCTAGTTCAGTATTCTTATGAAATGACACACTGGAATTATTCTGTCAGAGGGAGCTATGGAATGTACCCCACCATGTGATTTGAAAGCTCTGAACTGTAAATAATGGAACTGTTTGAATGCCAAATGGAGTCACATGGAGACCAGTGACACTTTACATCTTAGTGCCATCACAACAAACATACATTCATTAAAGATTTGCACTTGGCCTATGTCAATGATGGTCTAAAATAATGGCCTAAATCATTTCTCATTCCTTTTGCATTTATTGTAGTTAAATTAATCATGATAAATTCATTTGGTATTAATGCTAATGTCATAAGTACTTTATCAGATTTCTACCCACAATTCATTATTAATTTTTCAAGAGATTCCCAGATGTTTCTGGGATTGAGTTAAGGTAAACATGAACTGGTTTTCTAAGGTTATGATTAGAGCAGTTTGATCCAATCTGACAAAGTCTCATGTGCATTTAAGTATAAAGCACCTGCCAAGCCACATGTGCACTAGACCACTGGAATTCCTTGGCATTGTTTTACTGAGCAGGAGGCTTGAGTGGTGGGGTACTCACCAAACTACTCAGTATTTCTTTCTATTGTTTTAAAAATAAAACATTCTTACAAAACTAGCCCTGTCTCTGTTTTCCAAACCACGAAATTATGAAGCTGGGGTTTTCAGGAAACCACTGTATTTCTGAATGAAATGTTGCTAAGTCTCATCATAATTTTCAATTATTGTACTCTTTTCAAAGAAAACTGATGATATATTAGTAAAGCCATTTCACATAGGCCTTGGTGAAGATACTGATGTAGAATTGAAGAGGAAAAAACACAACACCTCTTCTTTATTTGGGCTACATGAACTAATTGTCATTTTCCAGGCCTTTTGGAAAGTGGCAGAATAAATATGATGCATAGCTACTGTGTTTCCTGTTTCAGGGTATAAACCATGTGAGGAAGAACACTCTCAATAATATTACATGGAGTAAAAAAATTAATCCCCCATATGTATAGGTATAGTGACAGAAAGCTCATAACCTATCAGATATAGGATTTGGAGAAATTAATCCAGTGAGCTTTGTTTAGTAAAGATTCTGAAAATACTCTGTATCAGTTAGGTTGGGCCAATTGCTTTAAAAAATAGACCTCAATGTGTATAAGGCTCAAATATAATACAAGTTTGTTTCTTGCTCATATACCAGTGCTGAGAAGAAGGAAAATGTGGGCAATAATTTTCCTCTACACAGTCATTCAAGAATCTATGTTGATGGAGGCCTTGTCAACTTCAGCATATGGATGCACCAAAGTTCCCCCACCAGAGGTTCCCCCCATCCCACTAGGGAAAAAGGGCAGAGAAACAAGTTTTATGGACCAGAACTGGACATGGCATGTAACATTTTCACTCATTTCTCTTAGGCTAGAACTCATTTTTATGGTCTCATCTAACTACAAAGGAGGCTGGAAAATGTAGTTCCTTGCTGGATAATCACCTTTCAAGGAATCTCTACATTATGGCTGGGAAACTGAATTTTTGGTGTACAGTTAGCTACCTTTGTCAGGTGCTGTTCCCTATTTCTTTGAAAAAAATTTAGTGAGATAAAAATTAAAACTAGTGTTGAAGATGGAAAAGAACAAGAGAATAGACCATTTTTTCTTAAGAATAGGTTTAATGATGATACCTTTCTTTAGCACTTTCTCTACTGTCTCTCTGAAACTAGTGTAGAGGACAGTGAAGAAGAAAGGACATGGGAGAAAAGGAAGGAAATTCAAAGCAGGAGAAGTAAAAAAGAGAGGAAGAGAAAGAGAAAGATGGAGAAGGACATGATGAAGTGATGAAAAAAATAAAACTGGGCTACCCTGATACACTTGAGGGATTAACCACGTTGGTATGAGCCTCGACTACATTCGATAGCCACAGATGAACGCGCACAGCCGGGGGTCCACTTTAGCCGACAGCCATGATACGAAGGCGCACAGCCAAGCGTCCACTTTAGCGTTAATAACAAAACTTGACTTTTCTAATTTTTCATTTATCAAAATAAAATTGTGAACATTTAAAAATAACGTAATGAAAACATATATGTATATGTTACCTATTCTGAATTACATTACAAGTAAAGCTGCCTGTAAAGTAAAACAAGCTTTCAGTGCTTTAAAGCTTTCCTCATCACACAAGAGCAAAACGGGTTCGTGGTCAATGCACAGCACAAACTATCATGTGGATATGAGTGCCGGCTGTGGGCAAGGTTTCCCGGCTGGTGAGTGCCGTACCAAAGTGGTTAAAATGAGTTAACAGACTTCTCTTTCAGTTTTCCCTTTCAAATCATGAGACAACTTATAAATTTTGTGTGGGCCCAGCTGAGCTTTGGTTCCCCTTCACTGCTGACATATTCTAATAATGGTTTACTTATTTTTTACCATTAAATTAATGAAAAGATAGCATATATGTAAAGGCTTTGTAAAATACCAAGCATTATATCTAATTATTATGGATTTTAGCATGAGACCCAAAACATGTTTTTTTTAAAGCAATAACTGGGCTAAATCAGAAAATCTCAAATTACAGATTGAAATTCCATTATATTTCATTCTAAAATAATATTTTATATTGAAGTATGAAATGCATACAGGTAAAAGCACAGATACTTACTGTGTAGTCTCATAAATTTTCACAAAGTGAATCAGAAAATATAATATTACCAGTACCAAGACAATCCTTTCATGCCTGTTCCTAATGATTGACCACCTCTCTTTTCTCCAGAGGTAATGACCTACACTTCATACAAATGGATTGTACAGTAGGATTTCTTTACTCTCAGGTTAATTTATATTGTTGTATGTAGCATTTTTGTTACTGCATAGTATTCCAAGATATGAATATACTTTTCTATTTTACTCTTCAAGGGTATTTTGGTTGTTTCCAGTTTTCAGCTATTATAAATAACAGTGCTAGGAACACTTTATACACTTTTGTCTGTATATATACACATTTCTGTTGAATATTTTACTTATGAATGAAATTTCTATGTCATTGAATAGGCATACATTCTTTTTTAATAGATATAGCAACTAACTATACAGTTTTTCAAAGCAGTCATAACAATTTACCCTTTCAGTAGCAGTGTTGGAGAATTCTAGTTCCTCTACATTCTAGTCAGCATTTATTACTGTTAGTCTTTTAAATTTTAGTCAGCCAGATGGATATATTGGCTTTGAATTTTCCTGATGATTAATGAGCTTGAGAGCTTTTTCATATGTTTAATAGTCATTTGGGTATCTTCTTTTACAAAATGCCTGTTCATGTCTTTTGTTAAAAATTTTTTTTTCTTTAAATAAGGTTGTTGGTCTTTTTATTATAACCTTGTATGAATGTGTCATATATTCTGAATATTAGTCCTTCGTCAGGTACCTAAATTGCACGTATCTTCTCCCATTCTGTGGCTTGCCTTTTCATTCTCTTAATGATGTCTTTTGATGTACAAATGAATGAATTGACCAATCATTTTCTTTAAAGATAATGCTTTTTTGAGTGATGTTCAAGAAATCTTATCCTGCACTAAGAATATAGCATAGTTTTTCTTCCAGGGCCTTTATTGTGCCACCTTTAATATGCGTATACACACACACACACACACACACACACACACACACACACACACACACACAATCTACTTGGAATTGATGTTTTAATATGGCATAAAGAGGGTTCAATAGCTTTTTAGTCAATGGGATATCCAGTTTTCCTAGCATTATATATTGAAAAAACTCAAAGATGTCCTACAATAGGTGAATAGATGAACAAATCATGGTACATTCATATCATGGAATACTATTCAGTGATAAAAAAAAGGAATGAGCTATCAAGCTGTGAAAAGAAACACATGCATCTTAAATGCATATTGCTAAGTGAAGGGAGCAAGTCTGAAAATGCTACACATTGTATGACTTCAATTATATAACACTCTGGAAAAGGCAAAACTATAGAGATGGTAGACAGATCAGGGGTTGCCAGAACCTTACCCCTATACTACTAGCAACTACTGATGGCAGATGGTGAGATCAAAGTGTGTCACTTTTGGAGTTGAAAGCTAAAGATGAGCAAGGGGAGGAGGCTGGAATGATTCATGGGGTGATGGACTAGAGCTGGAGACATTAGTAAGATTCATGTTTAGCTTAACATAGCTACAGATGGTTACGTATAGAAATATTTATAGATATATGTACACACACAGGTTAGTACAAACATGCATATTTTCTTGCTCCGTCAGTTGAGAGGTCCTAGAAGCAATGACATCCCGGTTGCAATGAGCTCACCTATCACCCACATCTTGAGGTCTAATATCATCCTCTAAAAAAATGAACCAGGGCAAGTTCAGAAATGACTGTTTCTAGGGCAGGAAATTTACGAGATAAGCCTGGAGCATCTTGTAGTACAACCAAGTAAGGAAGGTCTCAAAATATGAAAATCCCATAGTTATAAGGGTGTGATGAATGGATATAAGAACAAATTGAGCTCCCAATGGCCTCAACTGGAACAATTTGGTCAGCAAAATAGATACACAAAGTATGAAATAAATATCCACGAGTCCATATTGATACAAATAAATGATGAATAAAAAATAAGTTGGCAGGAGAAACAAATCTCCTGTGAGAAAAATTCTAAATAATTTGTGTAGATACTCTGCACTTGAGGAGATGGAACATAACTCCTCACATCTTAGGTGTGGGCTATACATAATGACTTCCTTTTAAAAGTTCAATATGAAAACAGAGAAATATATCTTCACAGTAAAGAATCCTGACAAACACTACCTCACACAGGTAATCAGGGTTAATATAAACAGTGAAAGTAAAAATGTTAATGGGGTAAACACTCCAATTAAAAGGCAAAATATTGCCAGAATAAATGTAAAAAGTAAGCTATTTCTCTCTCTTTCTCTCTCCCTCTCTCTCTCTCTCATATTTGAAAATATTTAATTCACAGATCACATTTTAGCTACTTTTAAGACTATTCCTAACTCTAATTCCTGTGCCCCAGTTAAAATACCCTCCCATATCTTTCAGAAAACTACTTCTTGCTTTTCTTTTCTGAGGTTCTCTCTTTTTTCCCTTCAAAATATCAAGGGGGTACAAATGTTTTAGGTTACATGGATTGCTTTTGTAATTCTTGAGTCCCAGCTATAGGTGTGACCATCACACAAATAGTGTTATAGTACCCACTAGCTAGGTTTTTCTCCCCTCCCCTTCTTTTCCCTCCCCTTAGTAGATTTCCACTGAGTTTTACTTCCCTCTGTGTACATGTGCTCATCAGTTAGTTCCAATTTAATAGTGAGTACATGTGGTGTTTGTTTTTCCATTCTTGAGATACTTCACATAGAAGGATGGTCTCCATTTCTATCCAGATTGTTGCAAAAGGTATTATTTCATCTTTTTTATGTCTGGGTAGTACTCCCTCATATACATATACCACATTTTATAAATCCATTCATGAATTGATGGCATTCGAGTTAATTCCACATCTTTGCAATTGTGAATTGTGCTACAATAAACACTAAAGTACAGGTGTCTTTTTGATGAAAAGTCTTCTTTTCTTTTGGGAAAACACCCAATAGTGGGATTGCTGGAGCGAATGATAGGTCTACTTTTAGTTCTTTGAGGATCCTCTGTACTGTTTTCCATAGAAGCTGTACTATTTGCAGTCCCATCAACAGTGTATAAGCGTTTTTCTCTGCATCCATACCAGCATCTATTGTTTTTGGACTTTTTAACAAAAACCATTCTGACTGGGGTAAAGTGATATCTCATTGTGGTTTTAATTTGCATTTCCCTGATGATTAGTGATGTTGAGCATTTTTTCCTATGTTTATTGACCATTTGTCTTTCTTCTTTTGAGAAGCTTCTATTCATGTTTTTATCCCACTCTTTAATAGGGTCATTTGTTTTTTTCTTGCTGATTTGCTTGAATTCTTTGTAAATTCTGGTTATTAGTCCTTTATTGGATGTTTAGCTTGTGAATGTTTTCTCCTATTCTGTAGGTTGTCTATTTACTCTGTTGATTGTTTCCTTAGCTGTGCAGAAGCTGTTTAGTTTAATCAAATCCCATTTATTTATTTTGTTGTTCCCATGATTATCACTGGGGTCTTAGTCATAAATTCTTGTCCTAGGCTGATATCTTGAAGAGTTTTTCCTACATTTTCCTCTAGAATTCTTATTGTTTCATGCCTTAGATCTAAGTCTTTTATCCATTCTTGAATTAATTTTTGTGAGTGGTGAAAGGTAGGGAACCTGTTTCATTCTTCTCCATGTGGCTGTCCAATTTTGATGGGAATTACATTGAATCTGTAAATCACTTTGGACAGGATGAACATTTTAACAATATTGATTCTTCCAATTCATGAGCATAAGATGTTTCTTCATGGAGATCCTTCATCTTCTTGGTTAAATATACTCCTAGGTGTGTTATTTTCTTTGTAGCTACTATAGGTGGTATTGAATTCTTGATTTGATTCTAAGCTTGACTCTTATTAGTATATAGAAATGATATTGATTTGTGTACATTAATTTTATAACCTGAGATTTTACTGAATTTATTTATGAATTCTAGGAGTCTTTTGGTAGAGTCTTTAGAGATTTTTAGGTATAAGATTGTATAAGATAGTATCATTGGCAAACAGGGATAGTTTTACTTCCTCTTTTTTGATTTGGATATGCTTTATTTCTTTCTCCTGCCTGATTGGTCTGGCTACAACTTCCAGTACTATGTTAAATACAAGTGGTGACAGTGGGCATCTTTGTCTTGTTCTGGTTCTTCATGGGAAGATTTTTAGCTTTCCCCCTTTCAGTATGATGTTGGCTGTGGGTTTGTCATGTATGGCTTTTATTATTTTGAGGTATGTTCCTTCTATGCCTAATTTTTTGAGGATTTTTCTTTCATGAAGGGGTGCTGGGTTTTATTGAAGGCTTTTTATGCATCTATTGAGATGATCATGTGGTCTTTTAAAAAAAATTCTGTTTGTATGATGAATCACATTTATTGACTTGTGTATATCGAACCATCCTTGTATTCCTGGGTTGAATCCCACTTAATCATGATGAATTATCATTTTGATGTGCTGTTGAATACAGTTTTCTAGTATTTTGTTGAAGAATTTTATGTCTATGTTCATTAGGGATATTATTCTGTAGTGTTTTTTTTGTTGTTGTTGCTGTGTTCTTTCCTGGCTTTGGTATCAGGGTGATACTGGCTTTGTGGAATTTGTTAGGGAGGTTTATCTCCTCTTGATGTTATGAAAAAGTTTCAGTAGATTTGGTATCAATTCTTCTTTGTAGGTCTGGTAGTATTTGGCTGTGAATCTGTCTAGTCTGTGGCTTTGCTGTTGTTGTTGTTAGTAAATGTTTTTTATTACTGTTTCAATCTTGTTATTTGTTATTGGTATGTTCAGGATTTCTATTCTTCCCAATTCAAGCTTAAGAGGTCATGTATTTGCAAAAATTTGTCCATTTCCTCTAGATTTTCTAGTTTGTATGCATACAGGTTTTCATAGTCATAGAAGATATTTTGTATTTGTGTGGTATCAATTGTAATGTCTCCTTTTTCACTTCTGATTGGGCTTATATGAGTCCTTTTTCTTCTATTTGTGGTTAATATAGCTAGTGGTCCATTGATTTTGTTTATCTTTTCAAAGAACCTACATTTTGATTCATTGATTTTTTTTTTTTTTTTGGTTTCCATTTCATGTAATTCTTCTCTGAGCTTTGTTATTTCTTTTCTTCTGCTACCTTTAGGTTTGTTTTATTCTTCTTTTTCAACCTCCTTGAGGTATAACATTAGGTTGTTAATCTGTGATCTTTTTAATGTAGGCATTTAAGGATATGTACTTTCCCTTAACACTGCTTTTTATGTATACCTTAGATTTTGGATGCTTGTGTCATGTTTGTCACTCAGTTTGAAAAATCTTTTTATTTTCATCTTAATTTTGTCATTGACCCAATAATTGTTCAGCAGAGGGTTTAATTTCCATGACTTTGTATAGTTTTGTGAGTTCTTCTTGAAATTTATTTCTAGTTTTAGTCCACTGTGATCTGAGAAGATATATAGAAGGATTTTGATTTTTTTGAATTTGCTGAGACTTTTTGGTAGCTTAGCATATGATATATCTTGGAAAATCCCAGATGCTAATGAGAATAATGTAGGTTCTGCAGTTTTTGCATAAAATGTTCTGTAGATGTCTCTTAGGTCCATTTCTCTAGAGGCCCATTTAAGTCCAGTGTTTCTTTGTTGACCTTCTGCTTCAATGATCTCTCCAGTTCTGTCAGTGGAGTGTTGAAGTCCCCAGAAATTAGTGTTGCTGTTTATTTCTTTCCTTACATCTAGTAGAATTTGGTTTATGAATCTGGAAGCTCCTGTGTTAGGTGCCTATATATTTAGGATTGTTATATCTTCTTGATGAATTGATTTCTTTATCATTATATAATAACCTTCTTTGTCTTTTTTTTTTAACATTGTTGATTTAAAGTCTATTTTATCTGATATGAGAACAGCTACTCCTGCTCATTTTTGGTTTCCATTTGTGTGGAATATTTTTTCTATCTCTTTACCTTGAGTCTATGAATATCCTTGTGAGTTAGATGGGTTTCTTGGAGACAGCATATACTTGGATTGTGTTTTTACATCTGTTCAGCCAGTCTATGTCTTTTGAATAGGGCGTTAAGATTGTTTATATTCAATGTTAGTATTGATATGTTAGATACTGTTTTGTTCATCATGTTAAATGATACCTAGTTGCTTTGTTTTCTCCCTTATGTTACTGTTTTATAAAAGTTTTGAGCTTTAACATTCGGGTGTTTTTACGCTGGTGTAGGTATCTATTGTGCTGTTGCATGTATAGAGCATGTTAAAGCATTTCCTGTAGGGCAGGTCTAGTGGTGATAAATTCCCATAGTGTTTTCTTGTCTGGGAAAGACTTTATTTCTTCTTCATTTATAAAACAGTTTTGTAGGCTAGAAAATTCTTGGCTAGCATTTATTCTGTTTAAGAAGACAAAAATGGGACCTAAATCTTTTCTTGCTTGAAAGGTCTTTCTGGCTTGAAAGACATCTCTGCTGAGATGTCTGTTGGTAGTTTGATGGGTTTTCCTTTGTAAGTAAGTGTTGCTTTTGTCTAGCAGCCTGTAGGATTTTTGTCCTTCTCTTTGACTATGGTTATGCTGATGATTGTGTGTCTTGGTGACTTCCTTTTTGCTATGAATCTTCCAAGTGTTTGAAGATCATCTTGTATATGGATATGTAAATCTCTAGCAATAGTGGAGAAATTTTCCTCAATTATTTTCTCAAATAGGTTTTTCATGCTATTTCCTTTTTCTTCTTCTCCCTCAGGGATACCTACAGTTCTTACATTGTCTCACTTTGCTGAATCCCGTATTTCTTTCAGTGATTGTTTATTATTCTTTATTAAGTTTTCTACTTCTTTCACTTACTTGGTTAACTTGAAATCCTTGTCTCCAGGCTCTGAAATTCTTTCTTCTACTTGGGCTAGTCTGTTATTAAAGCTTTCTGCTGTATTTTGAAATTCCCTAAATTACTTTTATTTTTTTAAGTTCTCTTATCTCTTTTATAATGTTATTTATCTCCTTAGTGAATTTTTTATTCATGTCCTGAATTATTATTTTTTGTTTCTATGAGATGGTTTTCTACTGTCTCCTCAATTCCATTCATTTTATTTGCCATTCATAATCTGAATTCCATATTTGTCATTTCAATAATTTCCTTTTGGGTAGAGTTCATTGCTGGAGAGCTATTGTGATACTTTGGGGTGTCAAGACAGCCTGTTCTTCATGTTGCCAGAGTTTTTATGATGCTTCCTTTTATTCTGGGGCCTCTTCTGTCAGCTTAAAACAGATAGCAGATATGATACACATGTTCTTTTGGGGGACCTCTGTTACTCAGTGAAGATAAAAAAGGAACCCTGGATGGTGTGCTTGTGTCCTACTCTGGAAGTTTGATCAGGCAGGAGAGGAGTGCATGCACTGTGAGCTCTTAACACCACTGTTCTGCTGCTTCTTTCCCATTCCCCTGTTGTTGTCACTGGGCCTCTGAGGCAGGATGCCTGCATAGTATGAGCCACATGCACACACTGGCTGGGACAGCCATATAATTGGGTGCATGTGTAGAGCAGGGTGCATACTTGGTGTGGTAGATAGGTAGACCTGCATGGAATGGCAAAGGCCCAGAGAGGGGCAGTTCACTCAGATCCAAAGACAGCAGCTGTCCTAGTTTTTGTTCTACTTAGAACCTCCCAGTTGTGGTGGCAGTGGTTCATCTGCCCCAACAGTGAGTGGTAGGTGCTCAGGGCTACAGGCACATTCTCCCTCTGAGTCCTATGGAAGGTGTAGGTAAGCAGGATCACCAAAGTCACAGCAGCAGGTACTGGGCCTGTGGTCTTGTGTTCTTCCCAGGTCTCCTGGTAGTGGCAGCAGTGGGAGTGTATGTCATCATCCCACAAGTTATTGACAAGCACTGAGCCTCTCTGCTCCCTCCTTGCCTGACAGAGGTGAGAAGGAGATACAGTTATAGATCTGAACTCTGGGCAGAAATAGTACTCTGGGGTTGGGATGTTACACTGGCACCAGTCATAGTGCCCAAGGCTCTCAAGACAGCTGTGTCTTCTCTCCAGAGCAATATAGCTGTACAGCCTCCAGTCAGGTCTCTGTATCAGTTCAGAGGCCTGCTGTGGCTGAGGGCCCCGCCTGCCACTCTGGTTACAACATGCTCAGGGAAAGCGTGGAACCCAGGATTCTCTCATCTGTCTCTTTCCCATGTGTGGGCACCTTCCCTAAGTACCTCTGGTCCTGCTGAGAGGGTTGTCCCACTTCTCTCTTCTTCACTTCACTCCCACTTTCTCCCTGTGAATTCCGAGTGCTCTTGCATAGACAATCAATCCAAAGGTTGATTCCTATTTGCCACTTTCAATCCCCTCTGTGTGATTAGTGTTGTGCAGGCTGTTTTTACTCTGCCATATTGACTCCTCCCCCAACAATTGATTTTTGAGTGTTAATTCAGTCTTTTATACCTGAAATTTATCCACTTGATTGTGTTATATAATTCTTTTTATACTGCATTAGATTTTCTAATATTTTGTTGAAGATTTTTACGTCAATGTTCATAAGACATATTGGCCTGTAGTTTTCCTTTCTTGTAATGTCTTTATCTAGGTTGATATTAGGGTAACATTGGCCTTATAGAATGGGTTAGAGAGTGTTCCCTTTGCTTCCATTTTCTAAAAATAATTATGAAGAGTTGTTATCATTTACAACTTAAATGTTTGATACAATTCATTATTAAAACCATTTTGCCTATAGTGTTTTCTCTTTTGGAAGCTTATTAGTTGTTGATTTCAATTTAGTAGATTTAGGGCTTCCCAGGTTACCTGTTGAGCAACCCTAATATGAAGATCCAACATATAAAAATTTTTGAGCACCAACATGATGTCACAAGTGGAAAATTCCACACCTGACCTTATATGATGGGTCACAGTCAAAATGCAGTCAAATTTTCTTTCACGCACTAGCTTGGTGTTGCCACTAGTGTCTCACTGGGTCATGTGCACCCCAAGTCCACTGGCTCTGAGCCAGCACAGCTGCAGGAATTACCCAAGGACTGCAGCCTTTTGTGGCCCAACTGCCATATTTAGTCTAGGCTCCAGGCTGCTTTTTGTCAGCTGGTGGTGATGCTAGCTAGAACTTGGGTTTCAGGGTGGAGGATTTCCCTCTTGCCAGGCTGGTCTAAATGCTTCCTCTGTGGGCAGCAGCGGAATTCTGTTTGGTGCAGTATTCCCCTGTGCCAGGTTGCCCTGAGTTTCAATGCAAAATCCCACAATCACTTCATTCTCCCTCCCTCAGGCACACAGTTTCTCTCTTTACTTGGTGTGTTGGCACAGCATTGCCAGGGGATGGGGAAGGGGTGGAGTAGGCAATGCAATATTTTCTTTTCTGCCTTTTCAGTTCATCTTTCCTTGATATAATGTTAAAATCACGTAGTCTCATCGTTCACCTGATTTTGGGTTCTTCTGAAGGTACTTGCTTTCACGGAAAGTTGTTGAATTTGGTGTTTGTGGGGAGGGACAATTGCTGGAGGTTTCTACTTGGCCATCTTCCTTTCTCTGACATCATTTTTCTTTGTAACACTTACAACTATATTAAAAGTTTATTTCTAGTTTCTCCTCACACCCTGCCTCATGTAAGTTTCAGGAGGGATGCAACCTTGTGTTATTCCCTATTAAACTGCTAGTCTAAGAACAATGCCTAACATAGAACAGGTGCTTAATAAATATTTGTTGAATCAATGAATTAATGTATAAACGAACAGACAAGAGTCAAAAGTGCTAGAAAATTAAAAGTATTTGCAATGAGTGAAAATGTGAGATTCACTGTTACTTAACTATACCTTGGGCATCCCAAATGTCCAATATGTTTATAATATGAAATGTTCAAATTTTACCTCAAACATTTTGAAAGTAGGAGTGAATAATAAAAGTGATAACCTCCAGCAATATCTCAAAAATAGCTATGATTTTTTAAAATGCTTACCTCTAATGGGATACACCTAAAAATGGCAGTCAATGCATTAGCATGGCATTCAGAGACATGAAGCCTAATGATTCTCAAGACTGGCAAGGTCTTTATTCTTTCTTTTCTCTGTCTGATTCCCCACCACAGATGGCTGGATAAAGTTGAACTGTGTTTCTGTTGAGTCCATCCAGGGCTGGGCTGATGAACTGTGTGGTAGGACAATTCACACCAAAATAAAGAAGTAGAAGAGTAAATTTGAGCTCCAAAAAAAAAAAAAAAAAATGGTGGTATATCAGGTATAACAATGGAATAAAACCAATGCCAGAAACAGAGTAAGTTTGTCCAAGAAAATTTTTACACATGCCCATGACTCATTGCTTTTGCTCACGAAACTATATGATGCATGGGGTGATATATTTGATACAAAGGAGCAGATTTTAATAAGTCATGTAGATAGATATATTAGAAAGAACACTAAACTTGACCTCTAGCCTTTAAAATATACAATGTAAGGAAATAATCTAACTTCTTTGAATATGTTTCCACATCCATAATATATAAATATATGTTTAAAAGTTTGTGTGTATGTATAAAAATTAAGCAAAGTAAAATAAGCTATATTGCCTGACACCTAGAAGATTTGCTAAATTGTTGAAATATCTTCTTATCAATACTAGATCAATATTTGGATTCTACTCAATTATTGAAAAGCCACAAATCTGCAATATAGGGTAGCATATTGAGAGAGCAATTCTTTTAGGGTTCATCATTAATCCAACATGTATTGAGTGAGAACCAGTTTGCACAAAGCTCTATACCAAGCACCATGACTCAAAGATAAAAAAATATAATATGATGGAGAAATTAAGATGTATATAATACTGTCATTATAAAAGTATCTTTCAACTATAAAACTGTAAATAACTACAATTTAAGGTAGAAAGTGATTAGTACAGGAAGAGAAAATAAAAGTAATGTAGGCATTAGAAGACAGAAAGAGAACTTCCGTCTGAGGCTGCATACAAGTACAGGGAAGGCAAAATGGAGAATGTCAGGTAACAATTCCTTTATAAATCAATGTAGCATAGGTATACTGTAAATGATAGTTTTATGTGCAAATTTTTTTCTGATGCTTCACTTTAAGATTTTAAAGTTTCAATTTTCCTATAGCTGTATAATGAATGTTTTAATTTTCTTTCTTTCTTTTATTTAAATGATGTTTGCCATTTACAGAGTCTATAATGTACCTATTAAACCTTTGATGGTTAGTAAGGAAGTCTGGGTAAGCACAGAATAGTTCTAACAATAGATTAAATTGTGAGTGGCTTCAAATCTTTTGATAGAAATTACAAGACTGTCACACTTGAGAGCTAGTCTCTCAGCAACATAAACAATTGGCTTCGGGAACATCTTGTACTGAAGCAAATGCTCAGAGTATCTTGATTAAAGCGAATTTATTTAGAAAGTGAGTGGGGTTGAATCTTATGCAACTATTTGATTAAGTTTGACATCCTTGGGAGAGGGATACTTACTAAAAGGTAAGGCTGCAAATGAAAGACAAGTTCCAGAGGAAAGATTTTAAAAAAATATAGAACATGGAATCCATTTAAAAATAAAAGTTAGTGAAGTCATGGAAACTGTTAACCTTTGGAAGACAATTCCAAACTCTGTTCAGGAAAAAGTCATGTACAACTCAACTACCTCTCTGGGATTTGAATCTCAACCCCTATTACTTAGTTCCTTTCAGCTCCCCACAAATATTGTTTGCTATCCAAAAATCTTCTTGGACTGGAAAAATACCAAAGTCCTAGATGTGACTTCCTATAATTATAATGCCATCATCTACATGAAAAAGTTATGTTGTACAAAAATGGAATTACTCAGGGTGGGCAAATTTGAACTGTTGAAAAATTCAAATGTTATATTTAAAGAAAGGCACAGAATACTTTGAATTACCTACAAACAAATCCTTGTAAAGGCGAGAGAAGGCCCACTGTGTTTTGGTTAATAGATAAGATGGCATTTTAAATAACACATTAACTGTTTATATACAAATGGATGCTATTACTTGGTGCTGAAAACAGTCTGTTTTCTTAAGTAGGTCAAGCCTTCTCCCCCAACCTTGTTTACATCAGAGAGATTTAACAGACATAAGTTGCTTTCTTTACAAATATTGCAAAAGAAGCCCAAGTCAAATACCATAAATTCCAAATTAATGGAGCTCACATTGGTGAGAGAGTGTTGCCTTTTACTTACGTATTTAAATTTATAATATTTTGTTACTCTTAATCAGTTGATAATCTGCATGTATCCACTAGCTCAAACAATTTTATTGAATGTTTGGAATTTTCAGATGATGGAATATGGACATGAGATTCTGGACTCCCCTCAAGTCAATGTTTGGCTTAATTCTCCCATATTTTAAAGGGCATGAATGCCCAGCTTTGTGATCTAAAGAGCAGAGGTGTTTTAAATATACTCATGTCACCATCATATTCTCTTTTTTTGGCATTCCTGCCCCACTTATATACCTGAGCTTACACAAATGGCCAAAAATGAGAGAAATAAACCAACATTGTACTTCCTATGTAAATGTTATTTTATTTTCACTTCACATTTTGAATGGCCTTAAAAATAACCCAAGCAATGCCAGTCATATTCTTTGCAGTCTGTTTCCCTGAGGACATTTGTCACAAAACGGGCCTGCAGTAATGCTGTCTTCCTTGGAGAATTTCCCTTCCCTCTCCTCTTCTCTCCTCTCTCTTCTCCTCCCTTCTACTCCCTTGCCTTTTTCTTTTCTCATCCCTGCCTGAATCCTAATGGAATGAATCCTCACTGCCAGGGTTAGCAGAAGCCAAACTATAATCTCCTTTTAGTGCATTACATACAATAACATATTGTAGCTTTGAGCCAGAAGTTGAAACTTCTTTATTTATTAAAAAAAGATATTTGTTGACTTAAACTGAGCTAGGAGTATATTTTCAGACTAAAGAATAAAATGAAATCAATCCTCTGGGTTTTTTTCTTCTTTCTCTTTCTTTCTTTCTTTCTTTCTTTCTTTCTTTCTTTCTTTCTTTCTTTCTTTCTTTCTTTCTTTCTTTCTTTCTTTCTCTCTCTCTCTCTCTCTCTCTCTCTCTCTCTCTCTCTCTCTCTCTCTCCCTCCCTCCCTGCCTCCCTCCCTCCCATCCTCCTTTCTTCCTTCCTCTTCATCCTCCTTCTCTTTCTCACCTCCTCCTCCTCCTCCCCTCTTCCTCCTCCTCCTCCTCTTCCTCCTCCTCCTCCTATTCCTCCTCCTCCTCCTTCTTCTTCTTCTTGCCTTCGTTATTAAATAAAACTGCTTTATAAATAAAACAAAACTCATATACAAATTACTGAAATAAAGGGGCAAAGATTTATCTTCTTTCCTCCCTTTTTCACCCAAGGAACTCTTTTCTCACTCAAGGAGAGATCTGAAGACTTAAATATGATTCCCTAAAATAATCAGCCAGCAATTCTGCAAAAAGGAAATCAAAATAAATACATCTTCTTAGAAGTCAGTTATAATTTCCCTTCTGACTTTTTTTCTCTTTTGCTCACATGCTCCTTAACCCCTGTTCTTCTCTGTCCCCATTCTACCTCCTTTGGGGAAGAGCCAAGGCATCTTGGTAAGGCATTTGCTCTACCCCTTCCTTGGCAGCTGATGTTGCCCCTTGAAATATTTCTCTTGCAGTTAACTTCAGGAGATTGGTGAATCAATCAATGCCTTCTGATGATATTGATCTAGAAGATATCCCTAAATAATTGCGGCCAATAGGTGTAGTTTTGTGATGCATAAATATATTCTTATAAATAAATTGTACCTGAATTTGAAGTGAGCAACTCAAGATTGACCTTATTTCCTTAGGTTTCTTTTCAAATGAGTGAATAATTTACTTCAAGAAGATTTCCAGTTTTCTTACATTCATGTACTTTTTGATTATAATTGATGCTTAGTTATGAGGCTATTCCTTGTGCTATGACCTTCATGGCCAATATGGAAAAATTAAGCCCTTTGTTTGATTATCTTCTAATTGTAAACGTAGAATGACTGGTGTCTTGATGACAGAATGATCTTACTTTCTAATTTTAATTCACATTGGATTTAGGCCTACTGTCTGAGTCTTGTAATCTTGTTGAGTTTTACAATTTCCCTGCAGATGTATATCTTTCTTCTTTTTGATCCAGTGATGTCTGACCATTGGTTTATATGACTAGGTTCTAATTCTTATTTCTAACTCAAACTCTTAACTTATGGTTATTTCTCTACATAAACTGGATCACACAGTGTACCTTACTAAAGGTGTAAAAAATTGAGAAGAACTTTGCTTCTGGTCATGCCCATGATAATTTTCTCTCAGAGAATCTTTATCAGTTGGTTTATTTTTGAGTTCAGATTTTAGATAATTAGCGTTACTCAGAGGTCAAGAAGTTCAACCTTTTTTGTGGGGTGGTAGCTGAAGAAAACAGTGAAATTTGATAAATAATTTATTCTCTCTCCTAAATATTTCCAACTTTTCTAGTCATAATTGAGGGGGGCATTTTAAAATAAACATTTAATTTTAGAGTAGATTTAGATTTACAGAAGAGTTGCAAAAATATTACAGAGTCCCCCCACTTAGTTCCCCTACTGTTAACATTACTATGGTATAACTAGTACAACTAATAAACCAATATTGATACATTATTATTAACTAAAGTCCATACTTTATTTGGATCTCCTATGTTTTCCTAATATCCTTTTTATGTTCTATGATTTCATCCAGGATACATGTTACATTTAGTCCTCACATCCAGAATACTGTGTTACATTTAGTCCTAAGTCTCTGTAGGCTCCTCTAGGCTGCAAAGTTTCTTAGACTTTCTCTGTTTCTGATGACCCTGGTAGTTTTAAGGAATACTGGTCAAATACTTTGTAAAGTGTTCCTCAATTTGGGTTTGTTTGATATTTTCCTCTTGACTAGGTTGGGATTGTGGGATTTGGGGAGGAAAACCACAGAGGTAAAAAGCCATTTTTCAACATATCATGTCAAGGGTTTGTACTATTAAAACCACTTCTCACTAATGGTGTGAACTTTTACCACCTGACTGAGGTAGTATGAGGTAGTATAGTGAAGTAGGGTTTCTCCATTGCAAAGTTACTCTTTATTTTCTCTTCCAATACCATACTCTTTATTAAGCCACTATGTATATTCTATTCTTAGGTTGTAGGGAGTTATGCTTCATCTCCTTGAGGGTGGAAAATTTGCATAAATTATTTGGATTCTTCTGAATGGGAGATTTATCTATTCTCTCTCAGTTATTTAATATCATTGTGGACTCAAGAATATTTACTTTATAATTTGGGTTTTAATCCAATACTACTTTATTTAGTTTTCTGTTTATTATTCCCATTTTTTGCCATTGAGTGCTCTTTTGGTTGGCTGTGTCCCTTTAACATACTCCCATCATCGTAGGGTTTTGATTTTGGGCACTTCCTTGTTCTTTCTGATATAACAAGATGCTCCAACTGGGAATCCAATCTAATCCTGGAACCCTGAAATCAAACATTTATCCAAAAAGCACTGGTTCTTTTGGTGTAGAATGGTATTAGACACCAAGATCTGGGTGCTGGGTGGTAGAGGGCTTATTTGACATTCTATTTTAAATGTCAAAATTTTATTTTAAACAGTGAAAATAAAGCTGATCCAGTGAATCAGTGAAATCACTGAAAACTGTGAATTTAACGCTGATCCAGAAGGACTCTGGTAAGGTTGTAAGGAGACAGCTTAGTAAATGTAGTTTTTATTCCTGAATACTTTGATTCCAATGCCTATCTAGAATCGTTTAGAAAAAACAGAAAACTCAGTATCTAGATAAGAAAGCCCTCTTATTAAAAAATCACAGCAGGTATATGCCATAGGTCCTGACAGTAATACATATTTTTTTTTGATTGATGCAATGTATTTATCTTGGTACGTTCACTTTTAACAATTAATACCTATACTAAAACTAAAATCACTTATGTTAACTTATTGTTCTTTTCTGTGATGAGGAGGTGGTGTAATTGTTTGCATATCTACAAATGGGTGCTTTAAAATATTGTAATAAAACATTTCAGGTTTAAAAAATAAGCACAGAAAGTAATGTAATGGACATTAATGTATCTCAATTTAGCTTAAGAACTAAGACTTTTCAGTTACTATTCCCCTTTCTCTTGGTAAAGGTAAAGATGATCTTGAGGTTTTTATGCATGTCTTTATATTTTACTAACTTTGCATGCATCCTTAAACAATATGTAGTATTGTTTTGTATATTTTAAACTCTATGTAAATGGTTACAAACCACATACATTATAGCTTTTTTTTCTCCTGAACCATATGTTTTTGATAGTTTTTTCCATGTTGCATTAGGTTATTCATTTTCATCATTGTAGTTCAATTGTATTAAAATAGTATAATTCATTAATTCTCTTGTTGATGGTCATTAAAGTTGTTTTTAATTTTTTTATTAATACAAACACTGCTGTAATGAAGACAAATAAGTTCTTTTGATCGGTTTTTCATTTGTAGACATATAGTCTCCCTCTGCCCCACTCTTTCACTTCCAGACTCTGTGTTCAACCACACATTGTGTGTTGTTCTTATTTGGAATCGGCATACCAAAATATTTCCTCATTGTTGGGATCACTAACATATGCACAGTGCTGATTTCCTGATGTCTGCATTATTCTAATGTAAGTAGTTTGTTTAATGAGATCCTCAGTATTGATAATTTTTTTTTCATTTATTTAAATATGGAGTTAAAATTGTGGTCACAACCTTGACATTGAAATTGCTTACTTTATTGTATGGGTTTTCAAGCTGCCAATATAAACCCACTAGTTTGTGATAAAATCATATTAGTAGGGTATGTGTGTGTGTATGTGTATAACACAGACATATATATGGGTGCACACATATATTTACAATTGGTCCTCATTATTTGTGGATTCAATATTTGTCAATTTGCCTACCTGCAAAAATTTATTTGTCACCCCAAATCCACACTAATGCTGCTTTTGCAGTCATTTGTGGGCATACACAGGGTATCAAAAAATTTGAGTTGCCCAACTCACACAGTCCCAGCTGAAGTTGAACAAAGAGATGCTATACCTTCTTATTTCAGCCCTCATACTGTAAATAAGTGTTCTTTTCACAGTGTATTTAGTGCCATGGTTTTTGCATGTTTATACTTTTTTTGGGGGGGATTTTACTGTTTAAAATGGCCCCCAAGTGTAGTGCTGAAGTATTTCTAATGTTCCTAAGCACAAGAACTCTGTAATGTGCCCTATGGAGAAAATATATGTATTTGACAAACTTTCTGTGTGTGTGTGTGTATGTGTGTGTGTGTTTGACAGACTCTATTCAGGCATAGTCACAGTGCTATCAGGTGTGAGTTTGATGTTAATGAATCAAGAATATATTAAATTAGATATCTTGAAGTAGTAACCCATACAAAACCAGATTATGTATTGATAAGTAGAAGAAAATATTGTCCCAGAGGCTCAGAGGAACCTAATCCTATATTTTCCCTATGAGCAGTAGTTTAGTATTCATTAATTCAGTGTTTGTGGTGAATTTATAGAACATAACTACATTAATAATGAGAATTGATAATATATATATAATAGAAAATATAAGAAGACATTTCACATTGTGAGAAAAGTTCTATTTTGTTAAATTTTGTTTCAAATATATGTGTATATATGTGAGTATATATATAAAATATATATGTCTATGTGTCTGGGTCACTATGTAAAACATATTTCTTATTCTTGGTCATGACAAACATCTTTTTAAGCCACTGATCTATGATAGCATGTAGACTTAAGTTTTCTAGGACTAAAGATTGTGTACACCAATGAAAGTAATCCAGAGGGGTCAACCAAGTAAACCAATAAATCATTGAACAACAACAACAAAAAATATTAAAAAGTTCTAAATAATTTTCTAGAAATAATGGCTTCATTTTCAGGAAATTCAACAAAATCGTTATATCAATTACTAGTCCTCAATTCAGCTTGTTTAGGCTCTTCAGCAACTCAGGCTAATATATCTTAAAGCTTCTAAATTTCTAACGTGTCAGGGTCCCTCCAGGGTTTTACTTCAGGTCTGTTCTGCTCCAAGTCAAATAGACATAATTCTCCTGGGAGGGAGAGCTAGGATTCTTTCCACATGATTTCTTATGTATAAGAACGACCCTGGGGAAAACACAATCAGGGAAAAGAGAATAGGAAAATCACATGAGCTCCTTAGAAAACTTAGAGAACTCCTTAGAAAACTTGATGTTGATGATCTGCGCTGCACTGGTTAGGTTGTTAGTAAGTGTTTGGAGTACATCAAACGTTATTCAACTCAACACTTAGAGTCAATAAAATTTAAATTACGCAAACATGTTTTGGATCTCATTGTTGAATCTCATGTTTCCTTATTATCTCCTCTTTAATATTCAATACGAATATCTATTAAAAGAAATTTTGTTGTAAACCACTGCAATAGAAAGTCTAATGTGTTTAGATTGCCCTCATAAAGACTGAAAAATAACCTCTAAAACTGGCATTGTGAATGTAATGGAAACAGACATGACTTGAAATTTGTATTTGATCAGTTGCATTCTCTTGCATCATCTAAACTTGCTTTATTCATAATGTGTTTCAGCCCATCAGAAAAGCAATGCCAAAATATTAACAATGCAAGCTTTTGAAGGCTTGTTTCATTGCATTATATTGTATCATCTTTGGCTTCAGCTTTAAAGTTCAGTTTTTATGTTTCTTCTTAGGTAGAAAATTCTTTGCCTGAAGGGATATCATTAACACTGTCAGTGAGTAGGTGCTAAGGGATGCAACAGACTCTCTTTAAGTTATATTAGCCAGTTTTATTGCCTTCTTTGCTGGACTTCCTGCACCTCCCCTGGTGTTGATTGGCCCTTGATGGATCTTGGCTCTTGATTGGTCTCCGCTAAGATGGAACAGTCCCTTTTCGTGCTGTGTTCAACATTAGACTGTGGTCCACAGGGTCCTTGCGATCTAGTAAAAACTAACTGAGCTTCCCTTAAAGCCAACTCCCTCACTGGAAAGTTCCAAGCAATTTCCATTAGACTTAAGCTTGGGTCTTTCAAGTTCTTTGGGGAGGTCAAAAGGTTCTGAGTCAAAACTTATCAAAGTTTGTATATTTCAAGCAGGTGCCTCTCATTTTAAAGATCTGTGGCTAGGGTAAAGAATGATTTTGCAATTTCCATTCTTAACTCTTCCTGTCTGACTGCCTTGCTTACCATCTGGCTAAAATGTGTTGCTGTGTCACCATTACACATTGACTCAGCTAGACTCTGACCTTAGATTGACTCAAAGTACTCAAACCAAAGGAAATCGTTAAGTAGGAGCTAGAGCAAACAAATAGGCCCACATACCTTATATGTTTACTATAATCACCTGCTCAAATGGAGGCAATGTTAATGCACCTAGGAATTCTTTTTGCATTAATAAAAAATATGTCTGATGATATCTAATAGCAAATGTAATTCTGACTAAGAACAGTGGTTGCCTCAGGGGAAATAAACTGGGTGGCTGGGGTAAAGGGGAGGGAGGAAGAAGAGTGACTTACATTTCTCTGAACACCCTTTTGGACTTTGTACAATGTGCATGTATAATCTATTCAAGAGTAGAAAACATAGAGAAAAGTGAATGTAAATGAAGACAAACAGAAGGGAAAAAATAAGTAGGTCTGCCCAATTACTTGGACTAAAAGGGAAACATAGGCATATTGGATTTTAGGAGAACTTTCTTTTTGCTGCTGTGGTTTGTTTTCCGGTGAGTTTGCAGGCTTTCAGAACCTAAGGTAAATCATAGTGGAAGGGATATTTGGATGAACTTTGAATTCTGCTTTTGCTTACATGCAACAACAAGGCATGTGCCACTTTGGATCTCAGGTTTCATTTTGGACATTTATAAAAAAATCAGAATCAGAGGTGATGCTAAAGACCATCATTTAGAATTAATGTATATCCTCCTTTTCCTTTTTACAAAGGAGAAAGCTGAGGGGCCACATTGTGAAGCATTTGAGGTTACACAGAGCTGCAAGACCTGAGTGTGATGCCTCATCGGGGGCTCTTTCCTCAATATAGTCAGAGCTGCTGACTTACTTGAATAGAGATGGAACTCATGAATGTGAACGTATTTACAGGCAGAATTTGGTGTTGGTGCCAGGAAAACCCAATGATTCTTGGTGATAAAATGTTTTAAATTTTTTTTTTTTAAAGTCAGAGTGAGGACAATTGCACCAAGCAAAGGACAATGTAAAATACAGTCTGATCTCATTTTTCACCCTGGAGTGGAAATTTGGATGGGAAAAGAACAGATTTTATGCAGTGATGTCCATCCTAACAGTCCCACACTGTCCAGTGTGAGAATTACTAGGTTTGCTCTCCTGGTCTATGTGTGTTTGCTTTTGTGCCCCCAGGAAAGTGGCAATAGAAACAGCAAGGCCTTTCCAGAAGGAAAATGGCCTGGCCTTCTAAGAATTCCAAGGAGCAGGCTATTAGGAAAATCCTATATTGCAATTTGATTTTAGTTGATTAAAATATAAATGTTCTTATGAGGATAGATAAAGAAACATGCTGTTCTGATGTCGTTATGGGTTCTTAAGAAATAGGAGTCCTAACAGCAAGGGAAGTATATCACCCTAATGGGCTTTTCACCATTGTGGAGCTATAGTAGGTTGTGCCCAAGGATAGGATTGTTCTCTGGGCCAGAAGTGACCCAGAGGTCCATTTTGACCTATATTCTGCAAGAGCCCCTGAAGCCACTTTCTTGACACTGGGCTTGTGTTAATGCAATTCATCAGCGCGTGGCTGCCAGAATGTGCTTTAGAAGATGTACTTCTGACCTGGTCAGTATTAATTACAATTCTTTAATGGCTCCCCATTGCCTTTGTATTAAGTCAGAACTTCTCAAGGAGGCTTGCAAAGCCCTTCATGGGTCAACTTCTGTCAATATTCCAGTCCCATTTGCCTTCATACCTCAGAAGCCTTTAAGTCCCACCCTCTCTGAACTGCTTGAAATTCCTTGAATGTACTGTGGCTTGTCAAGTCTCTGAAATCCGGTTACCTGCAATTGTAAGATGCCACCGCTTCCTCACCTCCTCCTTTTTTTTTAAACCCATTTTCTGCTTGTGTTGGATATCTCAGTTCAAGCATCATTTCATCTATTATTTATTCATCAAATATTATGGTCACTGAGAATAAAGATGAGTAAAATATGCACCTTGCCCTGGAGGAGCTTTTAGTCAATGGATGATAACTATGTAAATACATGAGCTATTTACAGATCTATGTACAGGGTACAGTAGGGCATAGGAGAGGAACAGGAAATATTCTTTGATCCTTCCAGGCTATTAAAGGTCCCCATTCAGTGCTCTCAGACTCACTAAAACTGCCATGAACTCCTGTCATTTGAATCCTAATCATTGACTCATTTTCTCCTCCAGTGGGAACCATCTCAATAATTTCTAATTATTTCTCTGGCCTCTGGTGTATAATGGCCCCCCATTATTGGTACCCCTAAAATATTTACTTCTTAAGTGGTAAATGTAGGCACGATTACCCCAGCAAATGCTGGAACCTTGTGTAATCCAGCCAATGGTAGGGAGCTGAACGTAGCTGGCCAACCCTACCCAGGGGCTCAAATCATGAAGGAGAAACATTCAAGTTTTATTAGAGGAAGCCATGCTGCAGAGAACAATGGAACAAGTGCCAGAAAGAAGTAGAAACAAGAAACGTGAAAGCCAAGAAGAAAGGGAAGGGAAGGGAGAGAAGTGTCTGACTCTGAAGTCAGGAAAGCCAATCCCATCCAACCCAGCTGAACTTCATTTCTGGGAGAGCTCCATGTCCCCAACAAAAATGTCCTGTTTCCCTCCCTCACACCCTCTGTACTCTGTCATTTATTTATTTATTTTAGTGAGCATAATTAGATTCTTGTTTCATGCAACCCTTCAAAATTTAACTTACATGTTATTAATGTACCGAGGTTTTTAGAACAGCCCAGGGGAAAATAATCGGCATGAACCTGTGAGGATACTTCCACCTACTGACTATGCTTTGGTCAGCTGTCACATATTTATATTTTTAAAATATTTCTGAATAGATTAAAACATCATGAAGAGTTTGTTAGTTTTGTTATCTGAAAATGAAAATGACCTGGACTACTGTAGCTAAGAAAAGGAATGAAATGAATCAATTAGCCTTATTTGACTAGTCGTCATTGTCTGTTGATTTGTTTGGGTTTGAATGACCTAAAAGAGTGTTCTGAAGCATCTGCCAGGGAACCTAAGCAGCCCTAAATCCACAGGAGTAGGAACATCCAAATCTCTATAATTATTTAGCCATTATAGTAAATGGCAACATGACCCAAGAACAGTTGGGAAAACTTTGAGTGCAAAGTATAAGAATAAAATATTCTGTTATAATAACAAGGTCAGATGTATAGGAATATTAGGAAAACCCAGAATTTACTGGTATCCTTGAAGAAAAGGAATAAGCTTTGACTGATTATCTTAGAATTCAGGTTTAGAATAGATAAATGTAAATTCATCAATTTTGCCAAACTTTTCTAGCTATTGAAAAGCTTAAAAAAAGTATTTGGAGGCTTTCCAAAGACTTCTAAATTTTTATAAGCGTTTATAAAAAAAAAAAGAAATCTCTCGTTCCTAGTTTTAGGTAAACAGAGACTTACATGCTATGTTTAATTGCAGACAGTTTTCATGTCTTATGTTCTAGTACATCTATCTTCTTCTCAATTATGTTCTTTTGTTCTTATGTTAATGGTTTTATTATTGATGTGTCACTTATTTTAAGTTATTCCCAAATCTTAAGAAGGCATCAGCAGGTTAAATAATAAGTAGAGAATATTTCCCTCTCTTGTGGCTATATTGACAAACCTCTCAGAATATATATATATATATATATATATATATATATATATATATATATATTTTTTTTTTTTTTTGCAACAGAGTGAAACTCCCCACCACATAAAGCAGACAGAAAAGCTTCCATATGTTGGTACAGAACACTAGACTGTTCCCAGGGGTAGTAGACCTTTGTTGTTCCTCCTATACAGAATATTTCAAACAGTGTACAATCTAAAATTCCAGGCAATAAAAAGGACTCTGACAGGTTTTATTATATGTTAACGATTACAAACATATATTAATAATTTGCTTTTATAATTAGTAACTAATATTTCAAGAAAGTAGTTTTTATATCCCTACTTACACAGGAGGCAAGCCAAGCCCCAAGAAGGATCTTAGAGCTGGGATTTAAAATCTACTTCCCAACTCATGTGCTTAACATCAATTCTAAATTCTAACACTTTGAAATTCACTTTGGAGACCTTGGTAAACAGTTGGATGAGGACATGAAATCTGCAGAAGAAAGCTAGCAGTGATGTGTGAGCTGTGGAAAGAGGATATGCCATTAATTGCCCTTCTTTCTCAACTGCATGGCTCTTTGGTGTCCTCCACTCTCCACCGGGAATAGACAACTTTGGGGAAATGCATTCTCAAACATCCATTGCTCTTTGGCTTGAAGGTTCTCTTTTCTTTTATAAGGAATATACACTCTGAGGTTTTTTTCCTCAGAAGAAACATAGCTGTGAACCTTCAACAAAGAATGATATCATTTAAAATGAATATGTGACAATACATATTCATAATGACCTTTCTTCTGTGATTCAAGTCACATTTGGTCCACGCTGATTTTCATATAAGTGTTCAAGCCGTGGAAAAGAGGATGGCTAAAAATGCCCTAGTACTTTTTCAAAAAGAATTCATGGTAACTGTTAAAAAAAAGAGAGAGAGACAATTGGACATTTTTTTTTTTTTTTTTTGAGACAGAGTCTCACTTTCTTGCCCAGGCTAGAGTGAGTGCCGTGGCGTCAGCCTGGCTCACAGCAACCTCAATCTCCTGGGCTCAGCGATCCTACTGCCTCAGCCTCCCTAGTAGCTGGGACTACAGGCATGCGCCACCATGCCCGGCTAATTTTTTTTTTTTTTTGTATATATATTTTTAGTTAGTCAATTAATTTCTTTCTATATTTTGGTAGAGACGGGGTCTTGCTCAGGCTGGTTTTGAACTCCTGACCTCGAGCAATCCGCCCGCCTCGGCCTCCCAGAGTGCTAGGATTACAGGCGTGAGCCACCGCGCCCGGCCGACAATTGGACATTTTGAGCATAGGTAGCTATTTGTTATTATAGAAATAATGTTAATTGTTTTAGTTGATATAATGCTTTTTTGGCAATTTTTAAAAAGAGTATTTATCATATAAAGATATATGAGGAAGTATTTATGCATAAAATAATATGATACCTGAGATTTGCTTTGAAATAATATGCAAGGGAGATGTAGATGGGGGTATGGACCACCTAAGATTAAACATGAATTGATAATTGCTGAAGTTCATTATCAATTCTGTCTACTTTTGTATGCATTGAAAATGTTATGCAATAAAAAGCTAAAAAAGAAAGGGTCTTAAAATGCTCTCTAGACAATTTATGATCCTCTTCTACTTGTTGTCCAGTCACATCTTGGACTTAGTATTTGTAAGGTTGAGTAGAGAGAGGAACAAAACTAGGCAAAGTTGGTTATTGGAGTGTGTGTGTGTATTTCAGTGTTTTTTTGGTGCAACTGTATGTTTGGTCATGTGTGTATATAGGTCATTGATTCAGTGAAAAAATTTAAATACATATAAAAGCTTAATAATGTATACACTGTTTTTAGATTGATATATTGAATTACTTATGCTTCTTATTCCTTTTGTTATGTGCAACTCTATAATAAACTTGGAGATATCTTTAGTTGTTATATTTATTTGCTATTCTATCAGCAAACTTGCAGGTAAACATTACCACTTTTGCTTAATCACTGAAAAAAGTTTTAAGAAAGATTTAACAACTTTCCTAAGATTCACTAAGTTAGTAGCATAGGAAGAAAATAAGACCCGGCTAGTGATATTTTTAGCTCTCAGTTTACCAATCTTCACGTTCTCCTAACATTCCCATGAGTTTTAGTCACAATTTTTATTTTTTACTATAACAAAATCAAATATTTTAAAACTTAGGCATCATGGAACAAGTTCAGTTAATGAAGTGCCAACTGAATTTTGGCACCATTCCTTGCATATTTGTCATCAAGAGTCAAAAGTAATAGGAAAGAAATTAGACTGATAATAGCAGTTTGGTTTCACAGAAACAGAATGGACAGTGTACAGTCAGTGCTGTGGAATTCTGGATTCTGCCATTACAACTACCACTACCATCCTTTCTAATCAGTTTCAGCAGACACGTTGGGTTGAATTAACATCCGGAAATCTTTTACTACAATGAAACTAAACATTTCTGCCTAAGTCTACAATGTTTAGTCATAGTTCATGTTTATTCCTTTTACGTTCTGAAACTATTATACATGGCCTGTCATTGAATTACTTTGAATTAGTGTTCCTTTGCTGAGTTTTGCCAGGAAGCCTGCCCAGATCTTTTGACCAACTGATATGGTGTTAGGAGGCATTTTGGAGAGAGTGCTGTACTTCTTTTTGAAACAATGTTTTCAAAGTCAAAATTTTAACCACATTCTCTGCCTCTCTGAAATCACTGGCTTTTAGTAAAAGTAAATTCCATTTTAATGTAATCTCTTTGTCCTGTTGTATTTCTCTTCCCTAACAGAAATTGCAGACTCTCTTTCAGGCCACACATCCCTAAGTCCACTGGTTTAACCATGAAACACATTTTTATTTTTTTTTAAAGATTTGAGTTGGAGTAATATTGCTTCCCCATTTTCTTATACATGATTAAGCAGGACATATTGTGTAGTTATGTGTGTGGACTGAGAGGGAGTTTATAATTTCTGTCAGGGCAGAGTTAAATACTTTGCCTAGAACACATGGGACACATGTGTACTACACTTGAGGCCTCCATAGACTGGAATGAGGATACCAAGATGCGTGAGAGAATCAATAGCCAATATCTTTCCAGATATGGTTTATTTCTTTCTGTTTGTACCTAATTCACCCTCTCAGCACCAAGTTGATAAAAGATAACATAGGGATATTCTTTTTTTATATCAGCAGGTAGAATTGTGAGCAAGCAATAAAAAACAATCCAAAGATTATTTTTTGCTTGCTGGTAACTTTGAGGTGATTTTAAGATTAACATCTTAATAGTTTCCATATGGTGGTAACAGATATAGTTGCTCTCTCTGGGAGCCAGTCAGTTTGCTGGTGGCAGCATTGCCAACATCATGGACAAATAATACTTCTGTGTCTTTTCCTGAATCCAGATGATTGGTTTTGAAATTGAGGAGCTTCTGCCATCTTCAGTGAAAGATCCTAAAGAAAAAAGGAAAGTGGTATCCTAATGACACTGATCTCACATAGTTCCTCTCTAGCCACTGCAAGGCACATTATAATAATGGAAGTATTAATTGTTGCTTGTCACATCATGAAACAAAGATACAATAATGATCAGGGTTCTAAATGACAAATTCTACTCTGGTAAGTAGATTGGTCTGTAAGCTTTAACCCTTAAAGAAACACAGAAGAAAACAAAATAGGAACAGATAATAAAATTTTCAAAATGTGCCTAGGTCATGTAGATGATTGTGTTAGAGTTTAATCATCCTCCATTTGGCCTTTGACAGTCCCAGGCCCTCCCTCAGTTGTAAATTATAATGGCCAAGCAACAACTCCTCTGAAGAGTGGATCCTAGTGACAGAGTGATCCATAATCCTTCAGTGGTGATGTTACTATTGAAAGTCAGATCCAACCATAACCCAGTAAGGTAGTCACAGAAAAACAAATTCAAGAGCTATCCTCTTCTATTCCAAAGTTATCCTCTTAGTCAGGTATTTTTTGACTAGAAATATATTTTAGAAAATGCCTGACCTTCTATTGAAGAATTCATTTACTGATTGATAAAGTTGGTTCAGAAGGATCTGAGGTTGCCATCTATATAGCTTGCACCTAAATGAGAAGAATTAACCAGAAAAACCTTTGCCTCAGGTGCCCAAAGACATAAGTGATATACCCAAGTTCTCAGCAGTCACCACAGAAAATAAAAAAAACAATTCCAAAGACTACTGTTTGCACAATTCTTGACCAAGCATTGAAAAGTATAATATGAAATGCTTATCAAACACCTTGCTGACACATATTAACATTCTTATTAATATTAACCAGATCTTGGTTCAACAAACTTGTGCCACAAAGAGATGTGACATCTGTGGAACATTTAAGCTCAGTAATTGGGTCGCAAAAATACTAAACAGAGACCTAAATTCACTTGGAAATGTTTACTTTTATTTAAAAACAGAATTCTCAAGTGCCTCTCTGCTTTCTGATTTCATTCACAACAAGAATGAAAATACTGAAATGTGGCAGGATTTCTAACAGAACGAAAGCCAAGAAACTCTGAAAACACAGTGTTGAGATTTCCGGTTTAATTTCCAGGACAAAGAGATTCATTGTCAGTTTTTATCATTTCTGCTACATGGATACCTGGATAAAGAAAAGCTATCGACCTCTGCAGGTCACCTGATGCCTCTTTTTGCCTCTAATTTTTCATTGCTCTTCACAGTACGGTGCTGGGATGAATCCAACTTCCCTTTACCACAATGGCTCCTAACCATTCCCAAAGGAAGAACTGGAAAATATTTGGAATTTTACTTCTATACTCACATTAGTTTATTCTCAGAGCATGGTTGTGAGCCACATGCTGGGTAAAGAAATATGGATGAGGTATTTATTCTCCCTCAAGAGCAATATCATATTTGTGTTCGTATAGTGCTTGTTTTGTTTTGCTTTGACACATAGCTTCTGTAAAAATTTCAGTCAGTCTTTCTCTTTGGATTTAACTACACAATTCCAGGCAATAAAAACAAACACCAAAGCATGACTTTTTAATATTATGAATTTAGTTGTTTTCATGATTAATCTTTTTATGGCATCACTCAACTCATTATCTTACACATATTGTCTACAACACAAAAAAGTATCTATTTTGTGAATTTATGAAAAAATTTATGAGTACTCAGGTTCCACTTAGTACTATCACAAGTGCCATTTTCTTTTCTTGTAAACTTACTTTATTCTTATGCTCAGATGAAAGAATAAAAGCATTTGGTATTATAGCAGCCAATACTCTCCTATCAGCTTGGCATACACAATCTCATTAAATAAGACAAAATAAAAAACAACAAAGGGAAATAGAGGTTATTCAATTTGGTCAAGTACTGGCACCTGGTTCTTGGTCATGTTGATTTGTTTGGGGCCAGAATGCATTGAACAGATGTTACTATTTATTTATTGCTGGAATTTGTTTCTGGTTATGTTCTGATCTTATTATCATACTTGGCTGTATCTTTCATATTCAGGTTTTTTTATTCTTTTGCATTTCTATAGCCACCACCCTATCAACTTTTAGTAACTTATTCTTCAAAAATCATCTATAGCCTCCTAGTTGGAAAAACCAGTGGCAAACTCAAGTGACTGTCCATGAGAACAGTAAGATTAAGCTGGGAACAAGTGAAACTGAGAGAGGCTGCTCGGTTTAGCAGATCAAATCCTTTTTGTGGTCAATTTACTGCCAATTTGCCTTCCTGCATGGATCATCATTACAGAGTTGCTCTATGACCACTCTTTTTCACTACCCGCGCCACAGCCTCCCACCATGTTTCTCCAGTGACTCTGCCACTGAACTGAAAGCTCCTGATTTTACTTCCCATTGTCATGTAGGAATGACTGTTCTTTCTTGTTTGACCCTGACCTTGATCCCTGTTATTTGTTCTTCATTTATACTTCTCAGTGCCCTTCTGCTCTGCAACCACTTCAAATGACTAGCACTTTACAACAACGAATATCAGTTTCCATGACAATTAAAAGTGAAAATTATGGAAGAATATGGCTCATTTTGATACCCAGGTATCAACCACCAAGGAAATTGTACTCATTTGTCTTCTATGGACAATGTTTGTTCTCTTTTTAGAGATATCACAATGTTTTTGTAAGTGCAAACTGGTCTCTATTGGAAGGGAATGTGAACACCATTAGAGAATGCCTTTTTATTCCAAAATTATTATAGTTTCTAGATATATTAGAAAACTCTTCCAGGTTGCATGATATTTTTTAGGGCACTGTGTTTTTATGTTCTGTTACAATCCATTTTAAAGAGATAAAGTCATCTCATACCACATTAACACCATATTGCCATCCATTCTATAACCTTGCTTCTTTTATTTTTGTGTCTTCTGACTGATTGCCGAATGAAGCATATTATACAAATTTCAGCATCTTAATTGCTGACTCTTCATGTAACGTTTTCATTTTCTGTGCTGGGTATTCGGCTCTGCTTTTAGTTTCATAGTAACCTTTGCTTTTTTTCCTCTGATATCTTTTGGCATCAGACAAGTTATATATATATATATATATATATATATATATATATATATATATATATATATATATCAGAAGATGCCAAAGTCACTTTGCTTTTGATTTTGCCCTAATCCAGTCTGGCCCTTGATTCTTAACTTATCTCTCAGTTTTAACCAATCTGCTATTCTTGGATTTACCTGCTAATCTGGCATCATTTATGGCTCAAACTCATTCCTCTGGCTCTTTTCAATCTCAATCATTTGGGTGAGTTTTCCTCTTGCACTCTCCTTAGCTCCTGAGACTCTAAAACTTAATGTGGTTTACTTTTCTGACCCAAAGAATCTTGGTCCTTCAGTAAGAGACTTATGAGATGGAAGGTTGCATGTTCTCGATTTTCCTCTGCAAATTCATCCTTTACCTTTTTCTTCCCACCTCTTTTGCTCAAAAGCCTTACCTCTTTATGGACTGTACCACTCAATTTCTCTTGCCTTCTGGTTTCTATCTGGGTTTAGCAAAGCTGGAGATTAGTAGACAGGAGGCAAGAGTAGGTGGAGTATTTATTCTTCCTGTTTCTTCTTGCCAATTTAGGCAATGATCATCTTACTTTACCTATACTCACAGCTATTGTAGTTAGGGGGCCTTTTTCTTATGACTTTGGTTCTCATCGTGTAACATGATTTGTCTCCAGTCTAGGGGAAGTAGCTTTCAATTGTAGTTAGTCCTTGCATGTTCCACCATCCTTCATTTTAATCATAACTGGCCCACACTTTTGTAAATAATCTTTTTATTTGACTTTCTTCAATCAGCCCTTTGATTGTATCACATTTCTCACTGGACTGAGACACGGGTGTTGAGAAGACAGAGAGCATGTATAATTGATGGTAATAGGTCTTTATGAATGTGACTGCCCTCTGAGGACTGTGATATGAAGGTCACAATATTATCTCAAAGTTATGTTTACACACATCTCAAGCAGATGGAAAAGGAGGTGTTGTGAGGAGATGATTGCTTGAGGAATATGGAGAGCTAGGATTTTATCTCTGAGGGGATGAAATATTATGATAGGCATATTTGGATAGTCTTTTACTCTTCTGCACAGTAACAGGTAATAGAATAGTCATAGAAAACGTGAGAGCAGAAGTTGAAGCATGCATGCATGACTTTCTATGAGCCAGTCCACTGAGGCAGGACTTGGACTACTTTCCTCCTTTGGAGGTAATAAATGTCTATCATAGTGGACTCAATTCATGAATTATGTTTCAAACTACATAACTTTGGGGATAGGCTTTCCCCTCTGCTGAGGCAGAAAAAGAGCAGTGGATGAACCTCCACCAATGCCTCAACTGGGAAACAGGTAAGAGTGTTTTAGCTGGATGGTATGTTGAGGGAGCAACAAGGCCATTTCTGGTAGTTCAGTTGACTTTAGTGGCTTTGTACTCTTTGTGCTGAGCAGGGAGAAGTACCCATGGTCATGCATCTGGTGAAGAGTAAAGACAAAGGATGCTGGGATTTTCTGCATGAGCTGTGAGTCTGTAGGAGCAAGTGAAGGAGTAGGGACAAGTAAGAAGCTAGATTATCCTGAGGAGCACTTGTTTTTTAGGGAGGCCTCCTAAGTGATATGGC
The DNA here is from genome assembly GCF_040939455.1 of Microcebus murinus. Classification (NCBI taxonomy): domain Eukaryota; kingdom Metazoa; phylum Chordata; class Mammalia; order Primates; family Cheirogaleidae; genus Microcebus; species Microcebus murinus. The sequence goes on along the minus strand of NC_134114.1, from coordinate 37,459,234 downwards.
AATGGGGCCATGTTCAAAGTTTAATTCAACCCAATACATGGGTTCCCAAAGTATTGCCCTAATACACTATATTATAATCCTAACATATCTCTGTACCTGATGGTACTTATAACCATCAGGTTTTAGGAAATGTAAGATATTAAATCACTGTGTGCAGACTCTGGTATGTGTTTGATCAAAAACACTGAGCAATACAGCCAAAATTAAGTGGAAAGTTTGGGGATTATCTGGTAAATTATTCTTTGCCAATAGCCAAATGGGATATTTTGGAACTGGGTTAATTTTTTTTTTTTTTTTTGCTTATTCAGCCAATTTGAATTGGCTGTCTATAATAGATCAAAGTTAACAGAAGACTGGGTTTTTAGACAAGGGACTATCATTAGCAGAATGGAATAGAGTTATATTCAGGGAAATCATGAAATAATTTGTGTTTCAGCTGGGATTAAAAAGGAAGAGTGACGAACAACATATATGTAATTTAATTTTGGCACTGAGAGGTTGAATACTGAGAGAAAATTAGTGTTAAAAACAAAAGTTCCATATTCTAAAATCTTAGGTCATAGAGAAAAATTAATAACAATATTCATCTTTGACATATGCTAATTGAAATGGCTGATGATACAGACCCAATCCATCAGACTTTTGCTCTGTTCATTGGGTAGAGGTGATTTCAGACAAGTCTATCTATTTTTTCCCTGAATTAAATCTCTGCCTTCTGTGTTTCTCCAGTTCTATCCTGCTCAATAAAGAACCACACAACTCACACTCATAGTGAACAAAACTATTATTTAATGGAATCTTTCCACTGTGAAACCAAATTATTTTAATTGGCTTAAAATAATACTAAATGCTGAAAGCCAAGTACGGGACCTCTGGCCCTGCTGGTGTTTAAGATATCATACTCATCATACTTTCTGGTGAGAGTCTCAGGCCCGTCTCTGAAGAAGGGCCAAATGTAAATAAATTCATAGTGTTTAGATCAGAGTTTTGCCAATGTATATTATGTCTCATATAAGCCCTTATTATATAACTTCCTTCTTTGGGTTTTACAGAGTTCTTGTTTGTTGACATTCAGGGTGTGTCTAGAAAGTGTATTTTTGATTTATCCTACTCACCTAGGCAGGGTGCCCTGGACATTAGGGGATCTGGTTTATACTTTATGGTTTATTTTTTTGTGGTTGTATATTTCTTACATTTTGTTCATGTGCCCTTGGACTTCTTAGGAAAAGCTTGACAGCTCATTTTTATAAATCAATAAATAAGTAAGTAATACATCATGGATCAAAGGCCACAGCAGCAGCACCATAGAGAGAATTATATTGTCCTAGGCACTTATGTACTTATAATGATGATATCCTTGGACCCAAGGCCTAACACATTTTTCAATAGAACTATTAGATTCCATACAAGATCAACAATTATAAACACTCTAGTGAAGATGATTAAAATTTAACAGGCTTCTTTTACAGGCTTCAGAGTTTAGTATTCTCATGTCTTCCTCTTTGGCCTGACTTCTTTATGTATTTCAGATTTCCCTTGTTTGACTTCCAAAAGCTACTCTGTTAATACCTCTTAAACCCAGAGGCATAATTGAAGAAGAATGAAACTTGGAATTCTCAAATCTTTAATGAGCCTCCCAGGAGACAGGTTTAGCTTAGGAATTCCATCCAGGAGCAAGCATGCCTATCACTCTCCATGCTCTGGGTCAAACTTCAGAACCTCTAGTTCAAGAGGGGATTTTGACTCTTGTAAAATCCACCAAGTTTTATTTGAGAGAGGAGGGAGATTTAAAGAGGGCATTTCTCAGGAGCTATAATATGGACTGTTCCCTTTGCATCCACGGATATTCATCTACCCTGTTTAGCACTGTCTCTCAGACCCAGATAGTTCCTGGCACAGAAGAGAACTCATGCATTATTAGTAAAATCCATTAATGAATAAATGTAAATTTTGAAAGCAGGTAGAAAAACTAAAAATTTAGTAGGTAGTCTTAAATTTCTAATGTACACATATATCACTTACATTTCAAAGCAAAACAGACCGGCATTTATAAATAAAGAAAAATAAAATACAGAGCAACAGCAAAAATAAAGGAGAGGCAAAGGGGAAGAGAGAGAAGAAACAACATTATAGCACTTCATTCTTATCATGTGATTGAATATTTTGGTATGCTAGTATGCTTAGTTTTCTTTTAAATTGTTTTGTTTTGGCATTTTATTCTTATTTTGTAGAACTGGGAAGGCATAAGAAAACTTAGGATCATTAAAATTTGTTCTAAAATCGTCTTTGTGACCTTCCCTTTCATCATTTTATTTCATAAAAATAAGAATAATAACAATAGCAATAAATATAGCTCACACAGTTTGAAGCCTTACTCAGTGCCAGGCATGAGCCTAAGGATGCTATATGTATAACTGCCCTGAATTCTCCTGACAGTCCTATAAAGGAGATGCCATGATCTCTCTTATTCTACACAAGAGGCTTAAAGGAGTTTAATTCCTTTGGCCCAAGATCACACAGCATGCATGTGGCAGATTTGAACCAGGTAGTCTTTCCCCATATCCTCTTACTGGATGCCCAGCGTCCTCAAAGTGTCCTCTTGTGCCTACAACCCCCACAACTACTTTCTCTGGCTGTGAAGCCTCAGGAGTCCTGCAGTATACCCAAATGGGGGCTATAGACTGAATATTGTGTCCCCTCCAAAATTCATATGGTGAAATCTAACTCCCAATGTGATGGTATTTGGAGGTGAGGCCTTTGAGAGGTGATTAGGTCATGAGGGTAGAGCCCTTATGCATGGGATTAGTGCCGTTATAGAAGAGACTCTAGAGAGCTCTCCCACCCTTCCATGTGAGCACGTAGAGAAGATCACCATCTTTGAACTAGGAAGCAGGCCCTCACCAGACACTGAATCTGATGACACCTTGATCTTGGACTTCCCAGCCCCCAAAACTATGAGAAATACATTTCTGTTGCATATGCCACCTATTCTATGGTATTCAGTTATAGCAGCTCAAATGGACAGACAATGGGCTTTCCTAATCTCACACCTTTCAAAACTTGTCTTTTTTATGTGCTTCAGAGCCCTGCTCTGAGGAATAAATTCTTGCTAATAGGTTAAGGGCTGATAGTGAGTTAATTTGTAATTACCTCAAGGAAATTCATTTATATCTTTAACAGAAGCTCTCTGAAGAGTGTGCTTTGCCCAAAGGAATCACTATACAATTGAGAAGTTCAGACAGTTGGAAGATCTTTGAAAAAGGGCACTAATTTGGCCCAGGTTGACTTTTTAGTGTTCTTGACATCACACTAAAAAGGTAGTTTCCTTTTTTGGCTTATGCTCTGGGAAGATGTGATAAGGCAGAGAGTGTTTGCATGTTTCTTCATTATTTATAAGTAATTCTAGTCAGGCTCATTCATATGTATGTACTCATTTCCCCTTTTGGCTATGAGAGCACCTAGGAAAGTTTTGGCCTGTATCCCTTGGGGTTTCTTGGGAAAGATAGCAGTTTCAAGGAAAAGCGACTGTTTGCTCTTTTGGATTGACATTTGTGCTGATGCAGCAAGCCAATAAGCTTCTCTATGGGTGTGTATGTTCTAAATCAATGTCAAAATTCCTCCTTTAGTAGTATTATCTGTTGCAGTCTGTGTGTGGATGGAGGAAAGTGTGTTTGTGTGGAGAGAGAAAGAGAGAGAAAGAGATTTTAAAATCCTTCCCCAAACCTTGGATTTATTTCATTTTGAATTGAATTTACATCTGTGCCTTTCTATGAGAAATAGTGGAAATAAAAATTACAGTCTTGAATTAACTGATTTCACCTCGACTGGTAAATACAGTCCAATAGTCATGATAGGAAGCTTAGAGACAAGCACTAATGGTAGAAAGAACAGTGGTCTTTGAGTCAGAAGGCCTGGGTTCTTGGATTCACCCTTCTATCTCCTAGCTGTGAGAACTTGTGCAAGTTAATTCATCTCTCTGATTCTCAACTAGGAGACGCTGTCAGTTTGGAAATCCTAAAATTCTACGATTACTGATTTAATCCTTTGCCATTTATAATCTTTTCCTTCAGGGATCTTAGTTTAGGTTCTCCAATTGCAGACCCCAAAACAAAGATTTTTAAAGGAAGTGATTTTTAAAGAAAATGTCACAGGGGAGACTGGTATATGAATGGGAAGCAGAACAGGACAGTAGGAAGCCAAGCAGAGATCCATCTCTGGCAAACATCATATCAGACTTACCTGCAGGGGAGCTCTGGAGTGTGAGTTGTGCCACAGTCGTCAAGATACAAGGCAAAGGAGCTGGGTTTCCTACCCATGCACTTGTTGAAGACCACTTTTTCTCCCCAGCTATCTCTCTCTCAATTCCCTGAATTCTGGTTTCTCCTAGGTATGCATACAAAGGGACTCTAGTAGGGTGAGCACAGTTTTCCTAAAAAAGAGTGTGTACTGGCTATTGGAAGTGAAAGTATACCCAAAGGGGGAATGATGCACAAAAATGGTAGAAAGAGATTTGCGGAGATCAGATTTGTAGAGCACCATTCTGCTCCATTCTACTATACCCTGTAAGAAAACCCTTGTGACATGGCTAAGTTACTATCAACATTAAATATACATGGAGAAATATACAAGGCTTAGAAAGCAGCCACTTGAGGCTAAATACTATTGTCAGGCCAAACCAATTCTATCCTCAAGTCTGATTGCTTCCAAAGTTTCAGGAGATATAGGAAAGGCACCAACAATATCTGCTACTATGTAGAACTCAGGTCAGTATCATATTTTTCACATGAAGTTGTCTGCTCTTTCTGTATGGTGTCCAGAATCTTAGAAATGAGAGTACTGTAAAAGGTAATCACATGAAGGGTAAAAACAAACAAACAAAAAGGGTAACTGGGGAAATCTATGCAAATAGTTTTCAAAACAAAGATATATGTTCAAGTTTCCAGCAGTGGTCTTATTCCCTCCTCAGACATACTTATTTTTTTGATGAGCTACTTTATTTTCTTGCAAAACACCTACATACTTAAAATGTTTTCCTTATGAATCAATTTTTTATTTGACAGAAGTGAAGATACTTGTGCCCATAAAAAATGCCATGTGTTTTTGAAGTGTTAGAAAAAACAGCTCTTTGGCACTAAACAAAGCTGAGGCAGGAACGCAGGAGAGCAGCTGCAGAATGACAGAAAAAATGTAGATAATGAGCCATGTGAGAGAATGTATAATTTAATGTGGGGCCTTGACGCAAAGGGAGGGGGGAGGAGGACCATACATGAGAAAACAGTTAAAAATAGTGACTAAAATGACTTTAAATCCAATAAAACAGAAAATGAATCAATTAGTGCTTGAACGTTGGAGGAGGCATGATGTTGTGAGAGAGTCTGGAAAAGGCTGACAGATTTTTAGTCTATGAATTTAAATTCATAGGACCAACAATTTCTCTGCCTAGAGAGATTTATATGCTGGTTTTTCTTCTCATACTAGTTTACAAAATGACTTCCTTTCCATTTCACTTTCTGAGATGTGAACCAATCTGTTAGAAGAGCCTCAGTTTTCAGTTTTCTGAAAACATTCCCCAAGATGTATGGCAAAATGTGTTCAAGTTTTAGAAAATTCTTGTAACTCCTGCTAAACTGTGGCTCTCTCTGCATATGGATATTAGAGGTGCTTCTTAGGAGTTGACTGAATTGGCTCATTGTGCCATGTTGATGGAATTCCAAGGAATGATAGCACGTGGCCCTGTCTGATGCCTTTTAACTTCTTTCTGACGTTTAATTACATTATCCATGTTCCTGGGTATTGGATCCTATAACAATAACATCCAGGGTCTTCCTGGTGAGTGCCTATTTTATGGGAAGTTAAGGAAAGCTTTTAAGCAACTGAAAGGTTTGATGAACAGCCTGGCTCGCTGTCTTCTTGGAATGCTGTACCTGACACTTGCCTTCGTGGAAGCAGAGGCCTGGACAACTTCTAGAAACCCTTCTTGTTTCTAGGAAAATAATGTGTTCTCCATAACAAGTCCTCACTCAGTGCTGGTTGAATACATGAAGGGATGAAATATGAAATATATGATAAAATATTATGAAATGAGTTTCATGGGTTATGCCCCCAAAATGACATTTTACCTTAGCATTTCGAGACAATATGAAATCGTTTATTTTTAACTAGAAGTTCAATCTAACAAACACCTTTTCTTACTCTCTGGTTTTTACGTTTTTCAAAATTCTAGTCATTGATCCATTTTGGAATACATGTATACTTATTAGAAGTTGACTTTCATGTTTTTTTCCCAATTTCCCTCCAAATTGATGGTATGTATAATAATCCATTTAGCACTGAGGAAGCGTGATAGAGAATATATTTCTTTCTAAGAGCTTAAAAATTGTTCCTATGTTATCTTATTTACTGAAAGAATATAATTTGTGGGGAAATCTGTATCAGGATTTTATGACCAGCTTTGGTCTTTAAGTAGTATCCAGTTATATTAAGGTAGCATTTCTAAATTATGGTCTATGAACTCATTGCCTCACAATCATATTAAATACTTATTACATTCAGATCCCTGGAGTCCAAAGCAAACCGAGAAGTAGAATTATAGAGCCTGGGCCCTGAAATATGCATTTTTACAAGCTTCAAATGTAATCCCTGTGAATGTGAAAAGTTAAGAACCACTGGTCAAAGTACAGAGTGGGTTCCAGGCAAAACCGTGCAGCAGGCTTTGTCTTCAGTGATATTTGGCCACCCCTCCACATTCCTACCCTGCCTCTGGTTGTTATTCAGTCCTTCAAAATGTATTTTTTATAATGAATTTATACCAATGCATCAATGACTCGATTTGTTGTTCATTCTAGTTGTGAATTAAAAACAGCACTGCAGAGGATAGTAGGGATGGTAAGTGCCTCTTTAATGGTGGCCTTTTTTTTTTTTTGAGACAGAGTCTCGCTTTGTTGCCCAGGCTAGAGTGAGTGCCGTGGCATCAGCCTAGCTCACAGCAACCTCAGACTCCTGGGCTCAAGCAATCCTCCTGCCTTAGCCTCCTGAGTAGCTGGGACTACAGGCATGTGCCACCATGCCCAGCTAATTTTTTGTATATATCTATTTTTAGTTGGTCAATTAATTTCTTTCTATTTTTAGTAGAGAAGGGGTCTTGCTCAGGCTGGTTTTGAACTCCTGACCTCAAGCAATCCGCTCACCTCGGCCTCCCAGAGTGCTAGGATTACAGGTGTGAGCCACCACGCCCGGCCAATGGTGGCCTTTTAGCCACTGTGACAGCAGTTATTTGGAGCCAGAGAAAACACCCCAGCAACCATCATGTCACCTATAGAACTTACAACTGTATTTACCGACTCACCACTAGACTCTTTCTTTTGAAGTCACTTTGTGTAAGGGCCCTGGAAGCAGGAGTTTGGATAAGGGTGAGGCAACACTAATGGCAAACTTTTAGCTCCCACTATTTTTCCAAAAGTTTCGAATTAGGGAAAATTCTTTCCCTGCTCCAAATGAAAATTTGCATAGTTTCCTGACTTTTTTTGGTCTTTTAAATGGGAAAAAAATGCAGTCTCAATGGAGTCATTTATAGTGTCTAGATTTATGTAATAATCAAAACTTAGAACTCATTTTAAAGCTATTAATAAATCTTCCCTTTTCCCCAGCTACGCCTTGCTTTGGGCTGTCTGCTTGCAATGGCCCTTCTCTTTTGTTTCCCCATTTGGCATTTCTCTTTCTTTCTTAGCAGTATAACTATTATTTCCTTGTTTGTTTTTTTATAACTATTATTTCTTATCCTCCAAGTTTCCTGGAGAGGTAAGAGAGATAGGAAAGTTCTTGCTCGATTAGTATGCTCATTCCAAAGACTCTCTTTATAAACATTCCCCTAATTTCTGATGCCCCATCCTTGTTTACCATTAGTATGGGCAGGTGTTTAAGAGTCAGGTGACCCATTTATGGATGAATCCTTTGTAAATTCTTTATGCAATTCGTATGTCCTTTAAAGTGCAATATTTATTGTATTTGGTGTGTTAGCCAAAACTTTATTTCAACATTTTCTTATACTTACTTGAAAAAGATTTACAAGGGGAGCCTCTCTAACTTCTGAGCAAACACCAACTAATAGTGTGGCTTTGGAGTCTTATGGGCCAAGGTTTGGCTCTCATACTTGCCACTAACTTCTTCTGTCTGAGCCTGACATGACCATCTCTGCAGTGGGACTAAGACATACCTCAGGTGTCCAATAAGACTGTTTTGAAAAAATCCTATTCCTCTTTGCAAGTGATTTATAGTGCCTGTGTGACCCAGTTCTCACTAATGACATGTAAGATGAAGTCTGCTTGGGATTCCCAAGAAAGCCCTAAAGGAACAAAGCTCTTTCCTTCAACCCACTTTTCCTTCTTTCCCAGTTTAGGTGCTACCATGTGAGAACATGACATCTCACACCACTGTGTGATGCAGTCATCTCATGACGGGGAGGTGACAGGCCTTAGGACAAAAGCCCAAATTCACTGGGAATAGGGGAATGTGGGATTGGAAGAAGATCCTGGTTGAGGCACTGAACTAATCTGCAAATGCTACTTCCAGAATTCTTATGGCGTGAGAGAGCAAAATGTTTTTATTATTTTGCCACTGAGAGTTGAGTATTTTACCTGTAGCCCAAAGCATCCTAATTGATATAGTGGATGTTGTTGTAGGTAGGGTAGGGATTAGTTCCCAACTTTTTCAGATGAATTTAAAAAAATAAGTAAGACGAGGCTGAAAGATTTAGATAAATTGACTAAGGCATGCGGTTAATCAGTGGCAGATAGGAGTCTAGTCACTCTGAGCTCTAACTTCCAAGATACATTTCTAATCAGCAAACATTTATTGAGCACCTACTAAATTCAAGTGCCTAGAAGGTACCTTCCTTTATGTCCTATGTGCTTGAGACCTGTCCCCTTCTATTTTTCATTTTTTCTCACAAGTTATCTGTATACTTTTATAGCTCCTGAGATAAATATTTGTAATACATAAGTATTTTTAAGCCATAATTTCTTAACTAAAAATTGAGATATATGTTCTGAGCAGGTAATCTTCGGAAAGTTGCTTAAATTCTCTTTGCCTCAATTTCCTCAAATTATTATAAAATGGGCATAATAATAGTACACCTACTGCATTTCTTGTTATGAGGATTAAATGAGGTATAGGCATTTAGAACAATGGTTGATACATGGCATATTCTAAATGAACTTTAGCAAGCATTATTATGGCAGAAATGAAACAGGCTATTCAGGTTCAGTTCAAACAAGGAAACTTTAGTTATTGTGATTTCCATATGATATTTTTCAGCTGCTGTATTTATGTTGGAAATTCTAAAAAGTAATTGTCCTCTTTCCTCATTTAGAAAGATTTTACAACAAAATTTTCTTTCTATTGTCCATTCTGATAAGGTAAACTTATGGTGTTAAAAGATAGGAAAAATATTGGTTCAAAAATAATCTAAAAGTAACCCTATTGTCCTAGTGTATAATGAGTATGAGACATGGCCGCACAGAAAGTGAATTTGCCTACTCATTTCCAGGTAGCATTTGAATGTGGGAGCCAAATTTCTAGTGGGTGACCTAGACAAGTTGCTGAGACTCAAAACTCTTATTTTGGGTCAAGACGTGCCATTGCCTAAGGAGTAGTGATAAATTCTATCTAATTATAGATAGGGAAAGATTGGATATCTGCCCTAAGTTTGACTGATGTCTATGGGCGTATGCTCTTAAATGAGACCGTTAGTTATGGGAACAGCCTTTGGTGCAGCACCCTCAGTGAATATTCTTCTTGCTTTTTCCTTTAGCTGAAGGCTGGCTGGGGTATGGGTAGGATGCCTCAGGACCAGGGCTGGGTGGAATCCCTTCCTGGGGGAGTATGAGACACTAGATCAAGCTGCCCAAGTGAGGAAGGCCAGTGGCCAGCTGCTGAGAAAGAATTCCTGATCCATGCTTCCATTCATCTAACTGTGCAAGGCCAGGAATGAAAACTCTGGGCAGGACAGACACATAATGTGACTTTTGCGGTGATCTACCAATCCCTCCTGAAACTGGCTCCTTTGGCATTCTCAACAGTAGAATACTGAGCTTGTTCCTGAGGCCCGCGGCACTATGCCAACTGAGGCCTGGTCTGTTTGAAAGTACTTGGAGGCTCCATCCAAGACGGTTTTACCTGTTGAGATAGACAATGTAAGCCCTGGAATTCCCATACAGATGTCCACAGGAAGAGAGGACCTGAGACACATGTGGAATCAAGAACACTGTCAACATACCTGCAGCAACGTACGGTGAGGCTGGGGACAGCAGGCAGGGGCAGAGCTGTATGACACTCCTGAAAGTCTTGAGGAGCTACAATGAGATGAATTTAGGGGGCTCAAGGAGGGCAGATTTCTTTTCTTTTGTTGTCCAGGAGACAGGACTTCAAAAGTATAGCATCCCTGGAAATTTGAAAATATTCATGTCAGGACCTGATTTTCGAGATGGCCAAACAACAAGTAGTAGATAAGTGGTCGCTGAATCATTCTCCTTTGTTTTATCTCATAAACCCCCTCCCTGCTGAGTCCTTTAGTTTGGTGTCCAGGGAATGAGATGCTCCAACCCTGGACCCTCACTCTATTGGCTGGTTGCTGGTTTGCCCCTGCCCGCCTGGCGTGGCTCTCAGCTGGGCTGTAGACCTTATGTTGTGTCTTCCACTGATGCCAGAAGTCCCTTTGTTGAAGTACTCCTCAGGCAGTCCTCTTGGGCAAGGGCCAGTGCCTGGCCTCCCATACCTTCCTCATCTCTGGCCCTGATGTGGGAAAACAAGTGGCCAAGTGAAAATAATGCAGGCATTAGACCCACAGACAGGCCCTTTCTGTCACTTAATCACCATGTGATTTGGGGCAAGTGTCTTTCTTCCTCTAAGCCAACTTTCCCCAGCTGTCGGATGAAATGATGCCGACCTAGCAAGATTATGACAAGGATTATATGCAAAATTAACCTCCCTTAAAATTGGGTCCAAACTGGCCTTTTTCAAGATGTCAGCCAAGTGGTTGTTTTGGGATTGGTTCCCCAAAGCCTGGTGGAGGAGGACGGAATTCCTCTGAAAGGTAATTTGGAGTCTTTGGAGAAAGAAGACAAGCCAAACCAAGCCTGTCTGGGAAAGTCTCTATCCCATTGCAAACTCAGGGGCCAGAGGCTGGTTTCTGTTGGTAGTAAGAGCAATAGGTGGGATTCGGGCTAGAGAGGGGTGTTTGGGAACTAATGTGGACGTGGTTCTAGGAAGGTGGCTGCAAACTACCTCAGGGCATCTGCAGCCTGCCTCTCTCTGCCACTGGATCCTGGACGTGTGGGTGTGTCTGCCTGCTGCAGAAAGCTAGAGGCAAGGCAGAGGTAGAGTTTGCCAAGTGTGCACAGGGTGCTTCAAACAGAGAAACTCAGCAAGCTTTCTCTTGGAGCTGATCCAAATGTTGGAAAATCCTTCTTTTCTCCATGGTTGGGGTGGGGAAGAAACTTGTAGAAAGAAACTTTACTGGGAAGTAGGAGTATGTTCTGGGCATCACATAGAGGAGGTTGAAATATGCTTTATCCTCAGATAGAACACAGTTTGTCCTTGGATAGGAGTGAACTGTGTCAAACTACAAAGAATTTCACCCAGGGGCTTTGGGTGGAGGTTCAGGTGGCAAAGATTACTAAGAGTCTGTGTAAGATTAAGTTCCCTGAAAACATATTCTGATAGAGATATGCATGCAAGTGTTTTATTAGGAGTGTTCATAGGAACTTTATCTGTAAAGTAATAGAGAAAGCAGGATTGGGAAGAGGAAGGAGATAAATTGCAGTACAGTGGTGACAGAGGCCTCAGCCAATCCACGCAGAGCTCTGGAACTGGGAGTGACTTTGAGGGCTCTGCTTTGGGCAAGCATTGTATACAGGCTGTCCAAGAAGGGGATACAACTTTGAGTGAGACAGCTTCCTTTGGCTGAGGGCAATTCTGAGAGAGGAGCACAGCTCTGAGCCATTGACAACCAACATTCCCTACAGCTAGATGAATGAGTGAGTTGGTTTGGAGTTGAAGATCTGGGTGGTCCATCATAATATCCACTAGAAAACACAACTCGTGCCTCCTGATAACCAATGAGGATCCAACATGAGGATTTATTAATAATTGCATTTAGCCCAGTCTGCCTTAAGCCAAGCAAATTCTTGTGTAATTGTTGATTTTTAAAAAATGCTCACAATATTTTTGTGTGGAAGTTCCTGAGTACTTGGCCTGTCTGTCAGTAACTAGTGTCTCCTACTGTTTCAGGAAGAGATTCTGCCCCAGCTCTGGTCCCCAGGCACTCTGCCCATCCCCAGCCAACCTCCAACCAAAGAGAAAAGCAACAATAACTCTACATTAAGTGTGCTACACCAACAGTTGTTCCCATAAGCATAGCTCTCATTTAGAGGAACATGTCCACAGGTCTTAGTCAAATATAGAGGAGATATCCAACATTGCCCTATCTATAATTAGGGAAAATTCATCACTACTTCTTGGGGGACCCCAGTGCTTATTCAAGTGAAGAGACTTGATATTTGGTGTGATCTTTAGCCACATTTGAAAGGTTGTCAAACTTTTATTGCATATTAAAAAGGTATATATTAAAGGCCTCAGCTCAAATTCTTTTACCTTCTTCCAACTGTGACAATAATAATAAATAAATGCAAAATATAACACAGTTAGTCTCTCAGATTGGTGCTAATGATTATTTTGATTTTAGGACCTGAGATAAACATTTAATGAATGACTACTATGTGCCCTATATTAACTACTTTCCATGTATTTTTTGCTTTTAATCCAGGCACCAGCTCTCTCAGTTAGGCACAATGACCAATTTCACACATGGTGATACTGAAATCTAGAGATCAGGTGATTTGCTCCAGTGCCTCCAGCCAGTAAGTGGCAGTGCTGTGATCAGAACCCAGGTTGGTGAATGTCAAAGCTTGAGGACTTACCTTTTATAGCATACTGATGAACACCCACTCAATCCTATTCTCCAAGGTGCTAAAAAACAGTACATGAGTCAATATCCTGAGATCTAGAAAAGAGAATGCTATAATATTTAAGGAAATTAAGAATAAGGAAACAAACTGAAGGTATGTTTTAAGTGTATAGGATTAGTATTTAAAGATCATTTATACATTGGCCACTTTGCATTTCCGGCATAGTTTGATATCATGGATGACTATTTTCAATCCTGACCCTCCACCTGAGGCAGATCAGACAGAGTCCTAATAATAATGACCTTTAAGTCAAGGAAGTTTACTCTAAATGTTCCCAACATACCCAGAAATCTTCACAGTTCTACATTAAAATGTTAGAAAAAGATCACATTGCAGCAGCTGCTTATGTGGATTACCTAGTCTAGCCATTCTGCTAAGGCTTAAAAAAACCTGTCTGAGTTGTAAGAAGGAAAAAAATTAAAAAAGAAAACAAGTCTTAAAAATATCAAGTTGGTGCTTGTTGACAGAGCTGTGATTTCCCATTCGTTGCCCCAAAAGACTCAGGTGTAGCTGAAAGAAAGTTAAAGTGTTTTTTCCAAACTACTCCTAGGCAGTGGAGGGGTTTCTTTGCTGGGCTCTCTGCTGTTGCCAGAACTGTGGCTTCCCTTTAAATTCATGGAATGTTTCCTAGCCCCAAATCACATTAAGAAATCTCAGTAACTTCTCATGGCCATTTTATACAACTTCCTTTAGTGCTTTACAAAGAAATAAGACCAAATGTACTCTGCCCTCAACCTGTGTCTTCCATGTAAAGGCCAGTGATACTATTACTATGTGTGTGAGCACATATGTTGTGCACATGCATCTGACATACATGCATTTTGAGATTTAATGTTTTTAATCTCCAAAATATCAAAGCCAGCCATATTCTATAAGGCATGGCATGATCTCCATTTTGCAGAAAAGGAGACTGAAGCACAGTCTTGGGCAAAGGACAGCTCTCACAATGAGATTAGAGCCTAAGGTAAGGCTTTCCAACTACCAAATTGGCTGTCTCTTCCTGGGCTCCGAATGGTCCCATTTTTTCTGTAGTGCTACTTTCAATAGCATTGGTTTCTTGCCTTTCCTCATATTTGTGGTTATTGTTGGGGTTAATCATAGTAAGAAAAATGATGAAAGTAGATCCTACAATAGAATATGTCTTTGTGCAGATTGATGTTAAAGATTTGATTTCTGACACCATAAATTCAGTTCCAATATAATCATCTAGACCCAGAGATGCAAACAGTATTATTTTCAGGGTTCAGAAGGTTGTCGAGAGGGGAGGAGACAGTGTTAGAGGGCAAGGGCTCTGGCCCATGTTACAACCTTTTCACCACAAGGAACAGAATTGTCAATCTAGTTTCAGGATGTTTATGAAAAGTTATGAATTACCTGTAGAGTATCTGTGAACCTGAAACAGAGAGATCATGTTTCTCATCTTGTTGTGTATAATTTCAGAGTATTCAGGCTTCTGTTGTGAAATGTTTTCTCAACTTGAAATCCCAGGGTTCCTCATGCATGGAAAGAAGTGGCATAAAAATATGCACAACTGATGTCACTTTAAGAAAGGTCAGTGAACTTCATGGTGTTCCTGGAAGACAAGCAAACTGAAAAAAATTGGTATGGTAGAGCCCTTGGTTTAGCCTTTGCATAGTTTATTGGTTAAGATTTTGTTTGGCCACATGTAACCTGCACCTGAACTATAGTGGCTAACCAAATGGGTTGAATTTTCGGACTTAGCAGGGAGTATGGAGGTAAGCATCCAGTGTCACCCTTCCAGAATGTCATCAAAGAACCAGGAGCCTTCTTGTTCCTCATTCTGCCATCTATACTATGTGGCGTTCATTCCCATGAGCTAACATTGCACTTCCAGTCATCAGGTTCAAATTTTTGGCTAAGGACAAAAAGCAAAAAACAAAGGCACAGGTTGGTTTACTATGTCACATTTTATTAATAATAATAAAAAGAATGATAATAATTTTTAAAAAGCTTTCTAGAATTACATTTAAAAGAGTTGCTTTTATAGTTCATTGGTAAGAACTGGGACACATGACCATACCTCCCTGCAAGGGGGTTGGGAGAGGTGTTTTAAAATAGTAATATAGCCACCCTGAATTTTGATTTTTGTTAGTAAAGAAAAAGTGGAGATGGTTATTGGATAGGAGGCCCAAATTAAGAATACTATTAATGCCAATGGGAAGAAAGGACATTCCGTGTTTCCCCCAAAATAAGAGCCACCCATAAAATAAGCCCTAGCAGGATTACTAAGCATTTGCGCAATATAAGCCCTACCCCGAAAATAAGACCTAGTGATGGGCGTGGCTACGCAGCGTATCTACGCAACCCATGCATTCCTCGCAGAGTGGTAAAGACGAGCAGCCCTTCTCATCTGCCCCATGAAATCTCTATTGCTCACATGAGAGATTGGGGCCAATGATTCTAAAGGAACTAGAGTCGCAAGAAATTCAGGATGGAATTCGGGGTTTGGAGAGTTATGATGATGTTCCAGACGACTTAACTACATTTGAATAAGTGTAGATTGCTGTACTATACTTAAACAAAATAACACATCTCCTGAAAATAAGCCCTAGGGTATCTTTTTGAGGAAAAATAAATATAAGACCCTGTCTTATTTTTGGGGGAAACACAGTACCTTTTATTTCCTTATAAACATTATATTTGATGTGTTACATAAGTTCAAATGTTCCATCATTCATGAATTTTTCTTATCCTCACTGTTTTCTCTGTATTCCTATGGCACTTTGTCCTTTAAATAGAGTGTCATTGATATCATTGCATTCACGTGAATTGTTTATATGCCTGCTTCCTCACTAGACTGTGAGCTCCTCAAGAAGGCAGACCTGGTCTAATTTACCTTTGTAATCTCATCACTTCCCACTGTGTCTGGCATATTAGTAGGAACTAAAAAGCTTACTTGAAGAAACATAAGGAAAAAGCAAGGTGTAGTAGGTCATGGTCCCCAGGAAATGGGCTCTGAGACTCTTGTGTCTATTCACATGCCTCTTCCCCAGACTTCCTTGAATCCAGTTCCATCCTTTCTGCTCCTAAGCTCTTGACCATTCAGAACCTCCTTCCCCCCACTGTACCTCTTTCCCCAAGATTCTGCTTATACCCTCACCTTGGGCCATTTTTTTCCTACACAAAGTAGATGACCAGCACTGCCTGAAATTCTGTCCTTTGGAAGCATCATCCCTTACCTCGAGTAGGGTTTTGGCATAGCAATAAGCCAATTTTGGCTTGTACCACATACTAAGCTGACTCGTGTAAAGAAAGTTCATTTTCCTTCCTTCACCAAAATCTGGTAAGAAGAGATCTTCACTCCCAATGGGGCCAAAGGTTTGAGCTGAGGGAGAGGTGTGGGCAGCAGTTGCAGATGACATGGAGTCTTGCTGTTTACAAAGCTTCTTTGTACTTTCTGGCCCTGCTTTTGCCTGATCTCTGATGTTCCACTTCCATCTTATGCTTTTGATTTGACTTATCTGTGAGAATTATGGCCTGCAGCCTAAATCTGGCCTGTTTTTTTTTCTTTTTTGTAAATAAAGTTTTATTATAACACAGCCACACCCTGTGTAATAATTCAGTTAATTATTGTCTACAGTTTCTTGGTGCTACATCAGAGCTGGGTAGTTGTGATAGCACCGTGTGGCTCCCAAAGCCTAATATATCTGCTATCTGTCCTTTTATAAAGTTAATTGGCTAAACCTGGCTCAGGGGAATCTGGGATTTCAAGATTTTTGACTGAATTAACTCAGTTATGCTCATTCCAATTTTCAGGTTTCCGCTCTTTCCCATTCAGGACCTTCACTTTGGCAGAGAGGCTGAGAATCCAGCTTACTCTGGAGCTGGGTTACCAAGTCACTAAGGACTGAGTTTGATCCTCAGTCTTTTCTGCCCTTTGGCCACAAAATATAAGAATCTCTTTATATGACAAAAAATGTCTTTCACATCTCACTTATATTGCTGATTAATCACTTTCAGCCTTTCATTGTCTTTCTCCAGTGCATTGATGACTCCTGGCAACAGCCATTCAATTTTATACTTTTTATAATTATTCTTCTTCATCAATCTCCCAAATGTCTGAGACATTGTATCTTTCAGTGCGTTTCCTTCTCTCCATATCTCAACACAATTCCCTACACAAGGCTGGCTTCAAGGGTTTATAACCTGTGGCATAGCCCACGGCCCTGTGCACAGAGGGGTTCCACACTTGGTTCAATGCTATCTTGTTACCATCTTGAAATATCTTTATCCTTGAACTGTGTTTTCTAAGTGAAGTCTGAAGGGACAACAGAGATATGTATGAGTAGTCAATGAGATATGTGAATATGCATATCCATCATTCCTTGCCATTCCACAAGCATAAAGCATTTGCAATGGCCATGAACACCTGGGCATGATCTCAAAATTATCTGTGAAAGGTGAGAGAAGTATGTGGTCAGAGGAAGAAGTTACATTGTAATGTAATTGGGACAGGACCTTTGAATGATCTCATGTGGAGTTCTACAGCCACACGGCCCTTCAGAATTACTCCAATTGAGGCAAGAGGCCTCGGCCTTTCTAACCTCATGTTGATCAGTCATGGAAGGCAGGCTAGTCCCTGGACTGGGGAGCTGGGGGGATCCTCACCTTTGGTGAGGCATTCTCCTTCAGCTGATGACAATTCCTGGAGAAGGACTTAGTTGTAAACAACATCAGTGAACACTCGCAGCAGCTGAGGAATAAGTGTATCAGTCCTAAAGAGGTCTGAGTAGGACAATGTCCACTGAACAAGGTCCTCGTGACAGCCAGGAATGGGAAGGCATCAACAGATTCCAAAAGAAGCAAAGCAAAAGGTTCCTTCTCAATCTTTCGGCATTTTAAAATTCAGACAATGTAGAGCAGAAAAGAAAAATACTGCTGTCAAATACACCACGCGTACTTCCCTCAGTGGTTAAACCATGGATGCTACCTACCTCAGAGCCAGGTGATATCAGTTCTAGTACAAGAAAACTAGTATTTTTTTTCTTTAAATAACTGTCCCTCTCTTTTTTGTTCCAGGAGTTCAGGCTCAAAGCCTATTTCACCCACAGTCTTCACCTCTGGAGAAAGTGGAAGCTAGCACACTCTTTCTCAAACGTGCTAACCTTGTGGCTCTATTACACTAGGAAATGAGTCAAATGGATCAACTGCATGATTCTACTCTTAGGTGCCATAATCCAAAAGGTTACAAAATAACGTGCAGTATATAAGGCACTTTTGGAATGAAAAATGAAATATTTCCCTTATGATTAATGAGATTATGTATGGGATGGGCTGAGATGGCATGGGAATGTGTTTGTGTGCATGTGTGTGGGTATGTTGGTTGCTGGTAGAGTCTTGGGGGGAGGGCACACTTACAAGTTTGAACTAGGCAGGCCCAAAGGAATCATGCTTGGCCTAAATCCCATGGTACAAGTTTATACTGGGCCATGAAAGATGATGCTTGGTCCCGTGTGTGACACCTGGTATATAGGCTGAAAGGAAGGCATGCCTTGTTAGGGATTTTCCCAAATGTTTTCTGGATTTCTCCACCATTATCGGCAGCTCCTTTTAGACACAGAAACATGTATATCATATATTGCCAGGGCACTTTTTGGGGGGGGGGAATAGCTCACTAACTGTTCTTTCTTACTGGTATAATCCTGGGTGAAGAAGTATATTGGCAAGAAATCAGTTTTTTCCCTCCATGCAATCAAGAATTCTGTATTTTCTGGTTTGAAGGAATGAATCAGATTATTTGGACATTGGACAGAGTATCTAAGGTTACAGTGAGAGCCAGGCTCTATCTCTGTCTATCTTGTCTAGGATAGTAGGATCAAAAGAAGAGTTCAAACTTTCAGGGGCATGGAGGAAAGCTCAAAGCCCCAGCCTCAGATAGGAGAGACAGGCTGGATTTCTCAGGCCTCTCTTTAGCTTACTGCTCCTACTCCAGGTTGGGTTGGGGGTAAGCGGGTGTTGGAGAATTATATTTAACCATTAGTTATAATCTTGATTAAAGCAACAGAGGATCATTCATTTTGGATCCTGAGGCTGGCTGGTTTCATATAGTAAAGCAGAGAATGAATTGGCATTATATGAACTCAAAATAGAGAAAACATGTTTCATGATGTAGGGAGAGATGCTGGCATGTTATCGCTGCATTTTAAAAGCCCAAACTTGGACTAAAGTCTTCTCATCATGAGCAGAGCAGGTTGTCCATCAGGTAGTCACAGGAAGTCAGAACCACAAAAACATACCCCTCCTCCTCCCAGTGCTCACCTACATCTTCATTGCCACAGAAACAAAATCCTGACTCAAAAGATTAAAATTTTTTGTGTCTCATTGACAAGGCACGTGGCCTCTGTACTTTCGCCTCATCAGATACCAGCCCCTCTCACTTTTTGGTTGCTTCAGGACCTAGGAAACATTAAATAGTCACATGATTCAAGATGCTTTTTCTTCTCATAAAACAATAATCATATTATAAATCCCAAGAGTGCTGTAATAGGTGTCTCTCTGGTCCTTTATTAAGGCAGCTGGTATTTGTCTAGCCTTAAAAAAGCTTTTGGCTCAATACCCTACTCATATTTTTAGACTATAGCTTGCTAGAGTTGTCAGGACAAGTAAAACATTTCCCTTTCAGCATTCATTACAAGCAAAAAAAAATGCCCATTGTATTTCTTAAAAGTGACTTGTGACTCATCTGCTTTTTGGGGATAGAGTTAGATACCTTAAGATTTGGCCAATGGTGTATTTTCTGATTGTGAAAAGTAAGGCAAATATTTAGAGGCTGAGAGATGTTGAATTTGGGTATAAGTTTCATTCATTCATTTGCCACACCTATAGGATGCTGGGGGAAATATATAAAGACATTTAAATGAATAAATCTTATGGGTTCTTAGAATACCTCTGTAATTTAAGACTGAAGTCTGAATTTCAGGTGAAATTCATATTGAGAGAAAAGAACAAACTCTCACCAAAGTGCAGAGTTATTTTGACAAATTATTTTATTTTATATTTTTGAAAAATAAAAATACTTTTAGTGTTTCTTTGTTATACAATTACTTTGTAAATATTTCTATGTTTGACTTTTTAAAAATTATTGTATTTATAAGAAGGAAAAAAAATCCCATCATTCATGCTATTCCCAATGTTTCAGGAAAGACAATGAAGGAAGGAAACACGAATTATTTGTAATTTCAGCATGCAGTGATGATCAGCATTAAGGTATTGGTTTGTAGCCCTGCAGTCTATTTTTCCATGTGTAGACATGGGTGTATTTTACCAACATGGGATTATACTATACATGATTGCTTTGTGGCTTTTTTTATTATTTATCAATAAAGGAACTACATCCTTACCCTTTTTAGTGTTCAAATAGGCTTCTTCTCTTCAGAGTGTTTGCTATGGCAAAAGTGGAAACATTTTCATAGCAAATGAATTATACATCATTTTGTTAGCAATTTGATGGAAACACTGGATAGGCAGGAGGAAACAAATATTTTGCTTTGAACTTTTTGTTCAACTCTTCAAAAGAGTTTTTGCCTGTCCTAGAGCTAAACAAAATAGCTAAAAGTCATCAAAAGTCCTCTTGGAATATTCTGGTGCTGTGAGCTTCCTGAGTACTCGCTGGGCATCTTAGGAAATGTAGGGTATATTCCTTCACCTATTTTTGTCTAGATCTTCTTTCGAAAGAGGATATGTAATATATCTGTGACCCATTTCTTTTGGATTGCCAAGAGTATAACTCTAATTCCATGATATTATTTGCTCCCAGATGTTTTCTTTCATTTTTTTTTTTTTTTTGTCCTAGTTGTATATAGAACCAAAATGAATTAAAGCCAAGAATCAGGGTGGGGAGGTCCTAATATCTGAACATGCTTTGCTTACATAGAGAAGGTCAAAGTTCTTTTTAGCCAAAATGTAGTTTGCTTTTTTGTTTGTTGGGATCACATGCTGTTTGTGTAAACAAGAAGAGATGAACGGAACTAGAATCCAGTAAAAACCTTATTTGGGGTTTTTGTAAATAAACAAACAAAAAAAAAACACAGTAGGCCAAATTTATCAAGTACTTCCAAAGGTGAGAAATCTAAATTGGTTGAAATTTGTCTGTTTTCTGAACCCGAACGTGATTATTGAGTTCCTGGACTGAGTCATGATGTGCACGCTAAGCAGAGCTTATAGGAGGTGACTTCTGCTGTCTGCCTGCACATGCCCACATGGCCTTCCAAGTTGAGCCAAGGGGGATGCCTCTTTGCTTTATCATATTCACTTCCCATATTTCTGAAATGAAGCTTACAATTAAGAGAGGCTAAAACTCCTGGGAAAATAGTTGAAAGACTTTGAAATTACCAGCAGTCTTGGCTTATGCTATCACATGACTCTGAAAGCCTTTTGCTGATAGAATCATAGAGCTGAAAATGATGGAAAGATGTCATTTAGTTCCTTTATTCACCCAAGGCAGAACCATAAATGTATCATTGGTGGCCTTGCTTCTTGCTAAAATGGCATTTCTTTGCATAAGAAAACACCTCTTTTCAGTAATTACTAACTTATGTTTACTTTTTATTTAGTCACAGTAACTTGTCTACTGTTGCAGAACGAAAAAGAGACACTGGATCCTGGCTGATTAGGTTTCCCATAAAGTTAATTAGTAGCACTGATGAAGTTACATAGTGAAAATGACAGGATAACAGCAAGGTAGGATATTTATAAGTACACACACATATTTGTCATATCAGCAATAGCACATATTCACAGACATATCTTCAAAAACCAGTTTATCAGTAAATAAGGTTGCAGTTGTTGGAAAATGTATATGAAAATCTCTTGGAACATTTTGACATACATTCAACTGTGAAAGCAATCACCTTTTACATTTTTTTCTCATTCATAAAAACAACTAATTCAAGAAGAAATAAATGAACTTCATATATTTTAGGCTGTCCTAAATTGAATTCATACCATTAAGAAAATATTTCATGTTTTGCTTCTTCTATTTTCGCCTCCAAAATATATTTTGAACAAACAAATTTCATGCAAATCAATACCAGATTTTCTGGTCACTTGGAACAACCTGAAGACCAAACTAAACTTATATGCAGACACTACCCTCAAGAATATCACAGCTGTACTTGGGAGATCTTTCTTAATACAAAATATCTCCCAATACTTGATGCCTACTTCCAGAACCACTGGAGTATTTCAGGGCAAATTCATAGCAAGTTATTTCATGTCTAGTCTTTTAACAATACTTTTCGTTGCAATAATAGTGCACCCCACTCCCTTTTTCTAAGCCTGGTTGCTGAGTGACCCCCAAATGCCTAACACACTTTTTAAAAAATCCTAGCAGACCTTTCAAACCACTTTGTGTTATTTAAAGGAGAAGTAAAAGGCCACAACCGAAAGGTAGTACATGCCAGGGAAGGTAGGTGTCCAAATCAGAGAGACACTTAAAATCCTAGAGTAAGGAGTGATTAAAAGCACTAGGAATATTAGTAAGAAGAGAATTAAGGTGATAATTGTCTTCAAATATTTGAAAGCTGTCATCTGAATGAGAGACTAGACTCACCCTGTATGTGCTCAAGGAGTAGCATTAGAACCAATGTTGAAGACATAAGGAACACGATTTTGGTTCAGTATGAGCAAGAAATGTCTAATAGATAGAATTATTCAAATGTTAAACAAGAAAGTTGGGAGTTCTCCATCATTGAAATTATAGTAAAGGCTGGATTCAAGCATAAGAGAATGAAAGGAATTGGGGAGTGTCTTTTCTATAAGAGCATATGATTACTCCATAACAATCTGACATAGATTTAGGCTTCATTTACTCACTCACTTAACACATCTTTGAGTGCTTACTATTCCCCTGGCATCAAGTGACATTCTAGGAGCATAAAAATGTGTGAGTCATAATCTTACCTTCAAAAAGCTTTCAATCTAGTGAGAAAAGCGCATGATGATTGAGATAGACATACAAACCATTGCAAGGAGCATCATCAAACTACAACATGTCTGATCATCTGTCTCCTACTACGATCTAGGCTTCTCAAAGGCAGATATACTGCCAGTTTTGCTCACCATTGTGTCACCAGCACCTAGGCAAGTACCTGACACATAATAAAATTTTGTTGCCTAATTTTATTGAATAATACAAGGGTCTGTTCTGATTGGGACCAATATTGTAGAATACTAAGGAGAGGACGTTTAATGTTATCTGAAAAGATGGAAAGTGTTCAGAGAGGAGGTGATTCTCCTCTACCTCTAACCTCAGAGCAACAGTGTGATCTGACATGGAGGAAGAAGAGTCTACAATCAAGAAGAAAGGGCATCTAAGCTTGTTTGAAGACAAAGATATGAAACGGCATTGCACATGCTGAGATTATAAGCAGTTTCACATTGCTGGAACATATGAGTTAGGGCAGTGAGTAGTAGGAGACAAATCTGAAAAGGGTGTGAGAGATTGAATCATGAGTTTTAATGAATAGAGCAACATAATTGATTTTCCTTTCAGAAAGAAGACTTTGGCAGCAATGCAGTGGTGATGGGAAGGCAGATTGAGTAATAGCAAACTGGAGGTGAGGAATAATAGGAAGCTACTGCCCTCAGATAAGGAATGTTGGGAAGAGAAGAGAATAGTGGCAGTGAAGACAAAGGGACAGAGATAAATTTGAAAGATATTTCAGGTGTGTTCAGGTGTGCCATTTATGAAACTCTGTGACTGATGGGACGTGGGTAGGAGTGGAGCTGATAAGGTGGTTATGGTGAGCAGTAAAAGAATGGCATCTAAGTTAATGTCAGAGAACATAACAAGACTTGTAAATACAGCTAGTGGAGTATTTGGGAGCCTGCGGCTTATTAAGCAGAGAGAGCCTAGCAGTGGGCACTTGATATTATGGAATAGTGGTCTGGGAAGACAACATAATTATAATTCATCAACATATACTAAGGTGAAGTGAATATGGATGAAGTCACCAAAGAAGAATGTGCAAAATAAAGTAAGAAGAGACAGCATCTGGGGAACACAAATGTTTAGGGGTTGATGGGTTGAAGCTTATCATCAACTAGGATGTGACACCAATAAGAGCTTCAGTTCTAGGCTTATTGCTAGAGTTTGGCATTGAAATATGAGATAGGGCACACTCACAAAGTGATGTTTGGTTTTGACTGGCAATTTTAATCATTAATATTACCATCAGTAAGGGTGAGGCATAACTAAGGAGCAAGGTCAAGTGGGCAAATAGTAATACTTTTAAAAGATCTTTCACAGGAAACCTGAAAGAGTGACATTCCTATATTTACAAAATACCATTAAGATCTAAAGCAGAGACAATGAAATATTCAGGGAAAAGTTCAGATGAAGAATGTGCTAAACCATGTTATGCTATGTTTTCAATTTCCCATATTCTGATTTTAATATATATATTAACATATTTCCTTTTTTCTAGGCCATGCTTTCTCCAGAGGGCTAAGAGTTCTTGAAACTTATGTTCTCTTTCTAGGTTATAGCTAATGCCAGTCAGAAACCTTATTAGTGAAGGCTGATTTATTTAATCAGTTTGCACAGGCAAGGAGTGGGGCTAAGCTTGGGTGAGCCACTAAAATGGACATCACTTGATAGGAAGATACCTCACTGCCCAACTTGTTGAGTCTCCAAAGCTCTCTCTAGTCTACAAGTCCTTCTTTAGTGTCTTTAATTCTTGCACAAAACAAACACACACACAAACAAATAATGTAGAACTACACTAATTTGTTTTTTCCCCAATATACATAAGCTTTTTGGTTCTTCATTGGCAGCTAGCTGATCCCCTGAGACATTGTTTTGGACAAGGTCCAAACACAAGTTTAGTTTCTGAGCAGGAACATTGTGAAATCAGTAAGAAAGTAAAATGCTTTTTGAGTTGGTAGGTGTTCCAAGCAAACGTGCTTAAAGGGACCCGAGAGTTCTATTTTTCACTTGATTCACATTTGTTAAATTTCTTTCTATGGAATACTGGAAGATGAGAGTCACCAAATGCAGAAGCTGAGTGTGGGGTGAAACTGCTATGCATTATGGGGCAGCTCACTCATGGCCTTGACACATACTCTTGTTTTGCCATGAACATGAGTGACCTTAAACACATTTTTTTCTAAAATTATAGCAACAAGGGACTTGAAAAAAATGAAACTCATGAGACAGCTATCTCTCTTGGCTCCAGAAAAGGCTGCTTCATAATTGCCCTAAGAAAGATGAAATGATGTTACTGACCCCATTTCTCAGGAATGATAAATGGTTCGCTTCAGCAATAAATGCAAGAATAGATACTGGCTAAGAATACTTTCAGAGCTTTATTTTTGCCTTATATGTTTATCATGAATTCAACCAATTAAAAGCTATACCAAACTGTGGCTCAGGCCATCACTTACTTTTTGAATATTGCAAAGATTTCAAAAGTAAAATCATTGAAGACGTCTTATACACTTTGAACATATCTTTCCCTCCCCCAAGTTCCATGTAAACAAAGTATGTTTCTTGCATTGCACCATTAACTGTGCCAAATTATCAATTTTCCTCCTGAACAAAGTTTGGATGCTTTCCTTACAATTTCCTTGTAATATAATTATGATATTTTGAAGGAAATAAGAAGTCATCAGGAAATATTTTTTAAAAAATTATTGGCAACAATATCAGCTTAATTCTGGAAGGACTCAAGGCTTAGAGCTTAATGGACAAAATAAACAGAAAGAACTACATTTCTTATTTGGCCTTATTTACAACCTGCTTAAGGCATACATAAGATCCCCCTTTTCTAAAAAAACCATTAAGTAAAATTTCTTATGGGAGGAGGTGGTGGTGTTAGAAAGCATAGGAGGGTTTTTGTTTGTTTCTTTCTTTATATGTTGATTATGTCCCACACTTTTTCCAAAAAGATTTAAGGCCACCAAGAGAATATACAAACATGCAAAAAGGTTTGCTATAGAAAAAAATCAAAATATGTTTCTTTACAATTGTGGTTCTAAACTGGATGTAAACTATTTTTAATGAAATAATTTGAAGGACAACTTCTTTATCAATCATCTATCTGTGTATTTATTTAACAGCTATTTATTGATTCTATACTTTGTACAGTTTTAAGAATTGGGGAACAAGGAGAATATAAGACTAAGATGGACCTTCAGCCAGCCATTCTTTGTATGTGGGAGATTAGTTGGGTAGCTTCCACTTTGCTGAGAAATTGTGTAGATCGTTATTTGCAATTAAGGAGAAAATTGTTTTTGTATTCATCAGATGCTTAATTGTTTCACGA
The DNA here is from genome assembly GCF_040939455.1 of Microcebus murinus. NCBI lineage: Eukaryota > Metazoa > Chordata > Mammalia > Primates > Cheirogaleidae > Microcebus > Microcebus murinus. The sequence goes on along the minus strand of NC_134114.1, from coordinate 37,432,926 downwards.
GATCAGTGTGTCCCCAAATTTGGCCAATCATCAAATCATGAGAGATACCTGTTAACCATAAAGTTTCCCAAGCCTCATTCCTGGACCTCTCATCCTGGGCCTGGGGATGGGAAATCTCTAGTTTTATCAAGTAGCCAGGTGATTTTGATAGTTACCAAAGTATAAATAACATGGCACACGAGTAAGAACTCTTCCTGGGCAGGGACCACATCTTGTTTACCTTGGCATTTGGTGCTCGGCACAATGCTGGGTACGTAATGTTTGTTAAACAAACTAGTAGACAGCTCCACAAATTGCCTTTCTGGGAGGACTCATTTCTTGTTACAGCTCTAACTTCATTGCTGTGTGTGCCCTTCACTGCTTGATGTTTTTCCCACACGGTATAAACATGCCTCCTTTCTGTTCACCGTGTCGTCTGGATCAATGGAATCAGTCTGAATAGAAAACTAATTCCCCAGAAGGATATTACTCAGTGTCTTTTAGCCTTTGGCTGAAGGATCTTTATGTAGCAAATCAGTGTCTGCAGAGTTGGGTGTAGATCGGTATTAAGAATATTATGACTTGTGTTTATGTAATATCTTTCTCTTAGGACTGAAATCCTTCTGCAGACATTATTTACCAAGTACAATCTATTCATCCCTCTCTGGGTGTGTATGTTGTTTTAAGGGTGCCTTACACATGAGTCTAGTTGATTGGACCACCAAGAATTTAGTGGCAACGATTCTTCCACCTGGCTGCTGGGCCTCAGGGTGCCTGAAAAAGGTGTGTCCCGACAAGCAAAGGCATCTTCCTTTCAGACAGGCGAGAGTTTGACACTTACTTTATAACTAGGTGTTACCTTAGCTGGAGTGGTGAAACAGGGCTGGGACAGGCCAAGGGAGGAGTACCTTGGCAAGGAGGATGTGGTCCATGCTAGAGGCTTGTGACAGACTGACCTGAATCCCATATGGGAGGACAGGAACAATCTGACCCAACAGGTCAGAAATGACAATTCGTAGAAAGTGAAATTGAAGATTGGCATGCTGAAGAGATTTCCCCGAGGTCACTGGCTGCTTGACACAACCATAGATAGAACTGAACTTTTACCTAAAATCCAGTCACCAGACCACATCCTGCAGAGAGAATACTCATCCTCCTCCAAGGCCCAATCAGTGAATTTGACTGGAATGTGACTTTGACGTATTGCTGTGCTGTCTGGGCAAGGCTCATTGAAAGTTTGTCCTCGCAGAAGCACTTTCGTTCCTCCTAGTGAGCCCTGGATTCTAGGAGGAAAATTCCTGAGGTTATTCATCCCATTGCTTCTGGGAACACATATGTGAAGGAACACTTCTTAGTCAAAAGAAATTTCCATAGACAATTATCAAGCACTGAAGGTTTTCCTGACAAGGCACGTATACCTACACCGTTGGTTAGTAACCGATACTAGCTAGCATCAGATAATATTACATCAAATTTCTCTTTGTGGTTTGACTTTTGCATATTCTGAGAAGACAAGTATGAATCACAGGTATTCAGCTTGCTAACAGATTCCCAGCATTTGCCAATCTCTGCAGTCACTTGAAATTCTCCCAGTTGGCTTCAAGCCAACGGGCCCTGTAGGCAGCACAAGATGCTTATGGAAACTCAGTGTGTGCGAATTACTTCCAGGATCTTTGAACCCCAGGGATGGTAAATGTTTTACATTGTGAAAAATGCTAAGGAGATGTATACTCCTCTCCCCTCCTCAACTCCATCTTTTCCCCAGATGCAAATCTTACTTAGTATTTTAATTGAATTCATTAACCCCCTATTAAGGCTTTGGCTAATGGAGCGAGAATTACCTTTTTCCAGAGAATTTACTATTTCCCATCCAGAAACAGAAATCTAATGATGTAATATTCATTGAAGAGAATTTTTCTAGAATGGAGAAAAAAGTCTCATTTTCAGTACCAGGGGAAAGCCAATGACTGTATGTGCTGAAGAGTAACACCCAAGGAGCAGTCCCATCTATTTGACTCAATATGCGATCTTGTACAAGCTCATTTATGCTCCACTCTGGTCTCTGATAAACTTATGAAGCCTATTGTGGAATCGAGGTATGCTGTATTTGTGAAGTATCTTCTAAGAGCAAAGAATCTATTCCTTATCACAACCCTATAGGATAGGTACTTTCACTTCCATTTTTCAACAAAAAGTAAGCCTCAGAGAGGTTAGTTTTCCAAGATTACCCGTTTAGTAGTAGTGCTAGGACTTGAATCCTTGTCTGCCTAGTTTTAGAATCCAACTAGCACACCTCCTAACAGTGGGCTGGGGAAATAGGTGGAAGTCAAAGACTGTCTTTTGGCTTCACAACCAAGTGTGCAGACTTAGCAAATTTTGTTCTTTCCAGTATCCATCCTCTCTGGAAACTGCTTGCTCTCATTTCATTCCACAGAAAATGAGTGAGGTGCTATTTACTGCCATGGCAGCAAAGGTATCACAATGAGAGACCTTAGGATGTCAAGGAAAACACAAAGCAGCAATGTTCAGTTGTAGAACACAGAGACTACGAGATTTGATACAGAGATCACTCTGTGAAAGTGAATATTTAGGTAATTGCCTAGTTGGCTCCAGAACTGAATGTAGATCAGTATTTTTCTTTCTTTTTTTTTTTTTAGACAGAGTCTCACTTTGTTGCCCAGGCTAGAGTGAGTGCCGTGGCATCAGCCTAGCTCACAGCAACCTCAAACTCCTGGGCTCAAGCAATCCTGCTGCTTCAGCCTCCCAAGTAGCTGAGACTACAGGCATGCACCACCATGCCCGGTTAATTTTTTCTATATATATTAGTTGGCCAATTAATTTCTTTCTATTTATAGTAGAGACGGAGTCTCACTCTTGCTCAGGCTGGTTTCGAACTCCTGACCTCGAACAATCCGCCAGCCTCGGCCTCTCAGAGTGCTAGGATTACAGGCGTGAGCCACCGCGCCAGGCCTGTAGATCAGTATTAATAAAATTGTAACTTGTGTTTATGTAGTATCTTTCTCTAGTACTAAAATCCCTTTTTCAGACATTGTTTTAGCAAGTACAATGTATTCATTCCTCTGTAGGTGTGTATGTTTTCTTAAGGATGACTTACCCATGTCTTCTAAGCTATGTTTAGTGGTTGGGTATAGATCAGAGGATTGTTCTCTCTCTTTCTCTCTCTCTCTCTCTCTGTCTCTTCCTCTCACCTTTAGAGAAGAATTTCCAGGTCTGACTTAGTGGACTAAAGCAGTACTTTAATGCAATGGTTAATTTCCAGTGGTTAATTTAAGGATTGCTGAGGATCCCTTTTAAGGTTTTCTAATCTATTAAGGGTCTTGAAATCTAATGTAAATTGCTCTAAAAATTTAAGATTTCACCTCTTAAGAAAGATATGACCTGAAAATAGAAACTTCATTAAAAAAATCAATCAGAGAAGTCACCATTTGAGTTAACTTCTTTGGGAAAAATAAAGTTATTACTGTTTTTCATTTTATTGAAAATATTTTCTAGTATTTACAAAATAAGATTTAACTTTCAAAAATTTATTTTTCACACAGCTTTAATGGGGCATACCTGTTTTCTGCAGCATCACACCTTGGCAGGGCTCTTGAGTAGGAGGAGAAAATTTATGTTTTTATCTTGGCTCTCCCATTAGCTAGCTGTGTGTCCTTGGGCAATTCACCTAACCTCTCTGAATTTCATGGTTATTATTGTAAATGAGGAGATTGGGCTATTTGAGATCTCATGCTATCTGCCAGGTCTGAAATTCTATGATTTTATTGCATACCATCTGGTTTCTGGGTTAAAACAAACTAACAAAAACAACCTCATTATATCATATATACTATTACTACTACTAATTCCTTGTGAATTGTTTTCTAGAATGTTTGGTATGGATTTGTTTGTTATTGGAAAGTCCTCAAGAAACATAACATTACATGTAAATTTTCATTTAAGGGGAAAAGCGTGTGGTTCCAAGTATTTTATGAAGATTCAAGTACTGTACTTATCTGTTAAGCTGTTTAACACACAAGAAGAGAGGAGGAATACATGGAGTGTGAGAAGCTGGAAGTAACTTTAATTTTATTCAATAAATAACAGATATTTTATTTCCCAATATTTTAGTGTGGAATTATAATCATGCATTTGTTCCCTCCTTCTTTCCTTTCTGGCCAGATAAGCAGATATGTTGTTTTACATAGCAAGGGTGTTGATGGTGGCTGAAAGGAAAACAATCTGATTTTTGAACAGATTGTTTTTTATGGGTCAGCACTTTTGTGACTATAACAGACCGTGACTGATTAAGACAAATGGTTTGTTGGATGACTTAAAGGAAGGCGAGGTTCGTTCCGTGAGTGACTATAGAAGGTAATAATTCTGGGTTTTGAGAGCGGCCATTATGCATAAACTCTAGCTATCAAGACCTAGGCTTGGCAAAATCAGGTCTCCTTTGGACGACTTTTTCTTACGCTGGAATACGTCAGATTTTCAGTTGAAGAGAAGGAAGACTGGTGATACTCTATTTAAACGCGACCCTGATAAGACTGAAGAGATATGGTAACTAAATACAGTGTATGATCTATCTTATGTTGAATTTGGGACTAAAAAAAGTGTATAAAGAATGTCACTGGCACAAACAGTGTAGTTGGATTATGGACTGCAAATTAGAAAATAAAATTATATCAATGTGAAATTTCGTATAATTTATTTTAGTAATTATACTCTGGTCATGCTTTTTCTTAGGGAATGCTTTTTCTTAGGAAGTACACACAGAAGTATTTAGGAGCAAAAGAGTATGATGTATGCAACTCACTCTTAAACAGCTCATAAAAAATTATACACATAGAGATAGTAATAGATAAAGCAATTTTGCTTGCAATTTTTCTGTAAGTTTGATTAAAATAAAAAGTTTTGAGTAAGAGAGAGAAATGACTGCCTGATTTTTCTGACTTGTTGAGGGGGGGATGTTAACCAGTAACAAGTCTATCACTTTCCCTTTAGCCAGGACCAGAAAGCCGGTGAACTTCTGAACTAGAAAGTTAAGGATTTAGCTGAATAAAAGCCCTAAGCTTATTGGTACCATGAAACCATAAGACTCTCCCTCTCCCTATCTTAACATCACAATTTGTCCTTTTGTATCATTGTCTTTTGTTCTGGATCAGTCTGGGTAAGAGCCTGAGTTAATCAGTTCCACTCCTTCAGAAAGTCTTTCTAATACCTTGACCTAAGTCAGAAGAAATATGTGTAAAATCTCCCCAGGAATTGAGGAAGACTTCGGTATTTTTCAAGCCAGTGGGCCCTTTTTAGTTGTAAGCCAAGGTCTATAGATTATATTTCACTTCTCTCCCACCCCTGGCTTAGTCTCTTCTCCTTTTTCTCACCATAAAGGGAAAAAACCCAAATCCTGGCTTTTGTGAAGCAATTTTCAGGAGGAAGGGGGCATGCAATTCCAGCCATCTGAATTGGCAGGAACAATACTGCACAATCAATAATACTACATGGCAATTTTTGTTTTTCTAAAAGTCAAATTAAAATGAACACATCTATTCCTGTTTTTCCTAAGACCCATGAAAAGTTTGGGGGTGGTGTGAAGGGGGAACAGCACTAGTGAGTTAATAGACGGAAGGCAACACATTAGGGTCTTTTATTTTAATGGGAGTGTTTGTTTTTACATGTGGATTTTCATTGCTCCCAAAGTATTAACAACATAATGCTGAAGATGCCAGTCTCATATTTGCAATTCCCACCCAAAGAGCTACCTTTGATCTCATCTGGAGTTCATATTCTGGGAGTCTTGGGGAATAAAAGTCTTTTCTTGCTACTTCATGGCTGTAAAAGCATGTCTGATTTGGGGGCTTCGTATAAAATGCCTGTGAAGTAGACGCCGCTTTGAAGGAATCTGGTCAGCTGTAACATTCCCGCAGGAGGAGGAGGATGGGTCAGAGAATGCGGTTCTTCTTCGAAACAAAGATTCACATTAGAGTCGTGAGTCTGAAGGAGGTTAGAAGGATACCTTTTGCCTTCAGGGTGTCCCATCTCAGTCACTGGGTACTAGTCTGGGCAGGTAACGCTTTAGTTGACACCTTCAGGATGAACAGACAGGGAGAAACTTGTAGTCATTTTTCTTGGCAGAAGCCACAACCCAGCCCAAGTTAATTATGTCTGAGAAGAAGAATAGTGTCTGGGCACCTGCAATTTTCAATTTGGTACCTCATTTTCCAGTGCCAAGTATTCCATCAAGCCATTCACATGTATTTTCACAAAGTCCCTTTCTGGTTTCGTGTTAGACAATGGGAACACTGAGTGTATAAACGTTTATATAATTGTCTCTGTTCACTGAGAATTTCATGTGTGCCAGAGCTGATTAAGTTCTATACATGCATCCTGCTATTTAATCTTCATAACAATGCTTCAAAGGAGGTATTATTATTGCTCCCACTTAGCAGTTGAGAACACTGGGGCATCAAGACTATCTTGCCCCAAATCATATGACTAAGTAATATGAAATCAGTGAGAGACTCAAAACTGAGAGACTCAAAAATTGAGCCTATCAGACTTTGTATAAAGTTCTATCTATGGAGATATATATCTATATTTCTATAGATATATATCTATATATTCCTATGAATTAGAGGGTAGGCATTATTGCTCCTGATTTTATAGTCAGACTTAATTTAGGAATATTTGCCCCAAACTATAGATTCATTAGAGCTAAACCCAGAACTGCTATTCTCTACTCTGTTTCAACCTCTTCCTTTCCCTAATAATGAGTGTCACTAATGTTGGAACTCAGAACATGATATCCCAAAGTGTGGTGTTTTGGCATTCTGAGTACTTTGAACTAAAGGAGATTAGAAGGGTGCTTTAGAAGCAAGACCTTCTCCTGCCCTACTGTCTCCTTTCCCCATTTTTTCTCCCAAAGCAGGTTATAAGAACTAGAATTCCTCTTTCCAAAGGTGGGTCATGGAAACTAGAACTCCTCTCCCCCAAAGCAAGTCCTAAAACCTAGATGTGCCACTCTTTGACCTTCTTCTTTCTTCCCTAAAGACCCTCATGTGACAGGTATCCTGCCCTGTACCTAGAGGATGGAATGATACACAGACAGGTCAAGAAGAATCTTAACAAACAGGCCTTGCTAGGTGTCTCCCTCAGTCTATTACCATTAGGTTATATCATTTTTATCCAATCATGTTTCCACACAGCTGTCCATTCTTCATCAAACATAAGCATAAACATACCAGATTTCCCTGGGATTCTGGATCTTCATTTCTTAAGGCTCCTGTATGAAATAAAACTTTGATTAAAGAAATCTGTTATGCTTTTCTGTTGCTAACTTGTCTTTTAGTACAAGAGTGTCAGCCATGCCCCTTGTGATGGGTGGGGAAAAAGTATTGCCATTTTTTTCCCTACACTGGCATTGCATTGTCCTTAGAAAAGGCTCTGATTTAAAGATTAGGAAAAACTGAGAAAATTACTTTCAAAATATATTACTTGCCTCTCTATTGACTCCTTCTCCACAAACCATAAGTGTGCTCATATCTCATCTAAAACAAAACATAATAAAGCAAACAAAACAACAAAATAAACAAACAAAACCCATCTCTCACAACTCTTCATCCTCCCCCAGCTCTAGTCCTGTTTGTATCTTTCCCTTAGCAAGAAAACTTCTTGGGGAAAAAAAAAGTCAATAATTCCCATTCTTTGACATCCTACTTCTTCTTAAACCTAGTGCAATCTGTCTCTTACACAAATCTTCCTACTGCACTAAAACTGCTCTTGAAAGGTCATCAGTGACCACCCAATGTCAGATCTAATGTGTTAATATCTTTCCCCTTCCCAAAATTTTATTATAAAATTTTTAATTATACAGAAAGTTGAAAGAACTGCATAGTGAATACCCATATAGTTTACACTTAAATTCTATAATAAATATTTTACTGTATTTTATTTATTTATCCATCAATTCATTTATTTTTTTAACTGTAATTCCAAGTAAGTTGCAGATATTGGTGTACTGTACTCCTAAACACTTCAACATGCTTAACATGACTAGATATATACTGATTTTAATTTGGCATAGTATCTTGTCACATCTCTGCTAAAGTTTCCAAATTCAGTTTTAATCTCTCCTGACTCTAGTATCCAAATTTGCAATGAACAGTTGGCTATCAGTCTTATAATTCTCTTTTCTTTGTTACAGTTTCTTCTTACCTTTATTACCTTTCCCTTTCAATATACCTTCTACCCTCTTTTCTTCTACCCCCTCCCTAAACATTGATGTGTTTGATCTCTTTGGCTTTGACTGTATTCTCCTACATCTCTCTCATTTTCCGTTAAGTTAGGTTAAGTTCCCCAAGGAACAAATGATAAAATGAACATTTGTTTATAGGAAGTTTATTGGGGAGTACTTTTAGGAATAACAAAAGACATAGTCTACCCCTAAGCAGAGTCCTGCAGTTTGGATAGTTCTTCAGAACTGTCCCAAATCAAGGCAAGATGGCTATGCCTTTTACCCTTTCATCAAGTAGTGATTAGAAGTCCAATGTACACCTTGGGCCTTTTTGCTGAAGCCTCTGGGTGTATGATAAATTAAAACCCAGACTTTGGAAAACACAATGCTATGAACTGCTGTATGATATAGCTTACATTGGATAGGAACTTTACTGTCTCTGAGAATTATTGTTTGCCCAAAGAAACGTGTGTGTGTGTGTGTGTGTGTGTGTGTGTGTGTGTGTGTGTGTATCCAGAGTTACCAATAGGAAATAAAAGGGATTCAACAAGAATTGGGTGATATGGGCATATATTTATCACCCACTAGCAGAAAGGCCCTGATATGTGCCTGGACTTGGAAATGGTGTTGTCACACATGGTGGGGTAGGTTCTGTAATGCAAAACTCTAGGGATTGTCTTTCATCTCATAACCAAACCTGTTACTGTGCCATTCCAAATGATCTGTTTTCCCCAACTACTTTATGAGACAAGCCTATACTCTTTTTATTATTTTATTTAATTAATTTATTAATTAATTTTTATTTTAGCATATTATGGGGGTACAAGTGTTAAAGTTATGTATATTGCCCCCCTCGAGTAAGAACTTCAAGCGTGTCCTTCTTTCAAACGTTGCACATCTTACTCGTTGTGTTAGTATATATCCATCCCCTTCTCCCCCCTCCCACCAGCCCGACACCTGATAAATGTTATTCCTATATGTCCACTTAGGTGTTGATCCTTTAATACCAATTTGCTGGTGAGTACATGTGGTGCTTGTTTTTCCATTCTTGAGATACTTCACTTAGTAGAATGGGTTCCAGCTCTATCCAGGAATATACAAGAGGTGCTATATCACCATTGTTTCTTAAAGCTGAGTAAGTACTCCATGGTATACATATACCACATTTTATTAATCCACTCATGAATTGATGGGCACTTAGGTTGTTTCCACAGTTTTGCAATTGTGAATTGTGCTGCTATAAGCATTCGAGTGCAGGTGACATTTATATTTTATTCCCAGTCATTTTTATCCTTATTGGGTTTTTTTGTCTACTTGTTTTATCGATTACTGAGAGAGGGTATATTAAAAATTTCTGACTATAATTGTGGATTTATCTGTTTTTCCTTTAAAATTTTATTGTTTTTTGCTTCATGTATTTTCAAACACTGGCTTTAGGTACCTATACACATATTATTATTATGTCCTTTTGACTCCTTTATCATTATTAAATGTCTCTCTTTATGCCTGATAATATTTCTTGTTCTAAAGTTTACTTTCTCTGATATTAATATTAATATAACCACTTCAACTTCCTTATGCTTAATGTTTACATAGTATATATATTTCCCATTCTTTTACTTTTAACCTGGGTTTTCATATTTGAAGTGAGTTTCTTCCTTGGAAACAGCATATAGGTGGAAACAGTATAAAGTTGGGTTTTGCCTTCTTATCCAATCTGATCATCTCTGCCATTTAATTTGAATGTTTAGGCCATTTATATTTAATGTGATTATTAGTATGGTTTTGTTTAAATTTACCACCTTGCTATTTGTTTTCTATTTACCCTATATCACCTTTGTTCCCCTTTTCCTCTTTTCTTACCTTCTTTTGAATTGGGTATTTTGTATGATTGCATTTTCTCTACTATTGGTGTATTGGTAATAACTCTTTGTTTAATATTTTTGGCAGTTGCAGTAAAATTTACCATACATATCTTTAACTTATCACAATTTACCTTCAAAAATATTTTATTACTTCATATTTAGTGTAAGAAACTTACAATAATATTTATCCACCTTCACTCTACATCTCTTATAGTACTTGATATATGTTATAAGGCCCACAATATATTGTTATTATTTTTGTCTTAAACAGTCCTTTATCTTTTAAAGAGATTAAAAAAATTCTACTCACATATTTACCATTCCTAGTGCTCCTTAGTTCTTTGTGTAAATCCAAATTTCCATCTGGCATTGTCTTTCTTCTGCATGAAGAACTTCCTGTAGTGCAGGTTTGTTGGTGATGAATTATTTCAGCTTTTGTTTATCTTAGCAATCTTTATTTTGCCTTCATTTTTGGAAAATATTTTTATTGGAAATAGAACTCTAGGTTGATAGTTGTTTTCTTTCATCACTTTGAAGATGTCATATCATGGAAAGTAAGCCCCGGAGTTTTGTATTACACAGACTACATTACCTTATGATAATTCCTTGTTAGAGTTTATGCACACTTAAAATCTTCTCTACTAGTGTGTGATAAATATATGTCTTTCTTCTCCCATTCTTCTTGAATACCTCTAGCTTTCTATTGGCAACACCAAATAGAACACACACACATACGTTTACTTGATAAAAGTGTAATTCTTGGAGAAAGTGCAGTCTGATTTCCTACGAAAGTAGAAAAAATTTCCTCAAGTCAATGTTATCTACCAGCAGCCCTTCATATAATTCTTCAGAACATGTTCAATTTCCCTTTTCTGATGATCTGGACCCATATTATGTCTTATATGTACAAAGAAATTAAATTAATAGTATGAATAGATAATAGTTATTTTCTAACTCCCTCTTTTGCTTATACAAAGAACTGGCAAAATTTTTGAAATTATACTTTTTCCTTATATTGGGTGACATAAAGTTCTTATTTTGCTCCTAATCAGAAGAGATGTGGCTAGGTGATTGCTTGTTTTTCACTTTTGATTACGTTTGTACAATATCTTTCCTTTTTCCTTAAAGATAATTCTCTCCTTTGGGATCTCATTGCTCTCTGAAGATCAATCATAACACCTATGACAGTTAACTGTATTTGTTTACTTATATATCACTTTTTATTCTATTAATCTATATGTCTAGAAGAGAAAAGTCCATAATTTATTTTCATGTTTCCAGAGCATTGCATAAGGCATGGGATATATTAATCTTTTAAGAAATATTTGTTGAGTGCATTAATGAATAAATGAAACACTAGGCAATTATTTTGGTGCTATTGCTTGAATCTTGAAATTAATCAAGTGTGTATGATAGTCAATCTTGTTCAAGGGGCTATGATTGTAGCAATATCAGTATGATTTCATAATATAGATAATCAATTTATTTTGTGAAGTCAATATGAAGATTACAGCAAGGAGCCATTTTGGAAAAATAAACCTGTGATCTCTGGGGAAAATCTTTCAATGTAATAGAAACACTTGGAGAAATCATTTATTGGAAGCTTTTTGAGAATGTCTGCTGTTAAAATATGAAAGATAAAGTAGAAATTGATGGAGAAGATAATTTCATTTGAGGTGGTTGAATTCTTTAATGTGTAAGGCCAAACTGTGACATAAAAATGTATGAAAAGGGATTAGAAACATGAAAATGGTGAAGATCCTTTGAGAATCTAGGTCTATTCATATATAGCTCTCCAGATTGGAGCCAGAGGGGGCAGGAAATAAAAGCAGCATATGCTACAACCCCCTCTGCCCCTCTTCCTCCCCACCCCCTTATCCATTGCCTGGAGTCCAAGTGATTATGTTTTGGCAGAACCTTAGACCAGTAATTTATTCAATCTAAATATCAAGTTACCCTTAGGAATGAACTGAGTCAGTAGCCCACTGACTCTTAATAAAGTGAGTCCACAGAAAATTTGTTTTATGAGCTGTTAAGATATCCTTTAATTTAACAATTTCCAGAATTAATATCACAGAAGCAACTAAGTAGGACTCATGAATATGAAACCATTTGGAAAATAAAAAAGATACAAAGAACATTGCTCTATGCATGCCACCAATGGACTCCTGGGAGGACATTTGTTGGAGATAAACAGAAATGTTCAAAATTTGGTATAATTTAATTTGGGAGCTGTTTGTACTGAGTGAATCTTGGCAAAGACTACAAACTATGGAGTCAGATTTAAATTTGGTTTTTAGAAAAAGAACAGTCTTACATGTTAAGAGGACAGCATAATTAATATTATTCTGGCCACTTTTTGGTCACATCTGTGCTGCAGATTTGGCTGTTAGTTGAGTGTTTGCATGTCCTAGTCTGAGGGCTGGGAAAACATGGTCATGAGTTATTAAGATTATAAATATGACCTAGGTAAATGCATGTATGTGTTTAAGCACAAGCACAAATGCCCTCACATGTGCCTCCTCATATGTGGTGCCTCAATTCTAACACAAGCTAGATATTGTGGGTTGTCATTTGCATGTTTGTTTTTTCCTCCAACAAGTGACTGAAATTCAGGAGCTATTTGTAAACTAGTTGTAGCTAGAACCACAAATTCAGAAACTTTCAGAAGAATGGTTATTTTGATTTGGAGACCCTAACTTTTAGTGTGTATGCTTTAATTTGTTATATTTTATCACCATATGCAAACAAGTCAGATTATATTTAGTGTAGTTCTGGGCTCATGCAACTGAAAAACTTGTTTAGCTATCATTTATAGGACAGTAATGGCCTTTTTAGCATATGATATCAGATCTGAACCTTCCACTAAGAGGTCTCAGTGATGGTTCTCAGTGTGTCCTGTCTTAGAGCCATGAAGTTGTGCTTACATCAGACTGCACTTTCAATCTTCAATCTTCAGAATAGAGCACACCTCAGGCTCAAACAGGAATTAAGCCTTTGATTATGTTTTCAGATATTTTAAGTCCAGAAATCCAGCTTCTTTTATGTCTGTCTCTAATAGACTAAATATCATGCCTTTGACCTTCTTGAAAATTTTTCATAGTGATTTAGAGTGTTATCTGTAGTTTGAGAACTTGACTTTGTGAGCTAGTATTCCTACTTGTAATGTCTCTATTTTCTTATTTGTAGTATGTAGCTATTAATGACATCTACAACATAAGGTTATTTTATGGAGCATATAAAGTGTCTCTCATAGTGCTTGGTACCTGGTAAGCACTCAGTAAATGTAAGTTATCACATTACAATTAAATCAATTATTATTATTAAGAAGGGTTTAAGAAATCTCTGTCATCTATTCATTCTAAGAAAGAGGTCAGATCTGCTGAAATACTGGTAAATGTTCAGCTTCATGGAAGATCAAGTAAATGTAAATTGCCATGTTATATGCGTCTCAGATACAGGGAAAGAAGCCAGATGTGGCCGTAAATTTCACTAGGGCTTTACTTTTTTAAAAAGCATAATAATATGAGAAAGCTAAGTCAAATAAAGAGTACTATGAAATCAGCACTATTTTAATATCACATTAGTAATTACACAGATTATCCTAGAGTGATTTCCAAATGACTTTTTCTATCACCTACACCAGTGCATTTTGTACATGTGCAAGCATATACTTGCATGTGAACATGTAACATCCAGTTATTGATTTAAGAACAAAGACTCCCCAAAGGAGTTTTAAAAACTCTGCTATGTCCCAGCATGCTGTTCTATATTTTACATCCATCTCTGAGTCAGCAGAAAAGTGTGTAGAATCATATAAAGTCTGATAACTCCCCTGCTAGTCCATGAAGTCAGAACCCACACATGGGGGTTGGTGTGAATTACTTATCCTATTCTAGGTCTGGAACATATCATTACCACAAAATTCATTGCCTATGCAATCATCAGGGCTGATGGTAATATAAGAATAGTTGGGGCATGAAACCACAGTAAATTGTCAGGATTGTCTAGCATATGGTGGATCAGACACAGAGATACTTTCTTCTGATCTCTGGGGAAGCAATATTATACTGTAGGCTGGGCAGCAAGCCACTAATTTGGGGCTGAAAATTCGAATTGTTCCTTTGTCACTAACCTGTGGTATGGTTTTGCAGCTAGTCACTTGGTTAGTTTATACGTGTATGAGCATACACTCAGAGGCTTATCTATGTGGTTGCAAACAGGTTTCAGAACCAGCCTTAAAGCAAACTAGAAAGCCTCATTCCAAAGTCCTCTGATTATAAGAGCCAAATCAACAAACCATTTCAGTAGATAGAAAAGGTGATCCAGTCCCACCTTGCCTACTGAAATGTCATGGGAAGATAATGATGAACTAGCTGCTCAACTTCCTTTATACCATGGTGCCGTGTAGATCCCATGGGCTCTTTCAGTGGCTCTCAGTTTGCTCAGGGCAATGAGAAATGATGGGAGTCAGCATAATATAATAGTAAAGAACTTGGAATTTGGAGACAGATGGTTAAGTGTTCCGATCCCAACTCTGTCACTTACCATTGCCTGAATTTGGGAAAGTCAAAGTTAACCTTTTTCAAACTATCTCCTCATATATAAAAATGGGAAAATAATAGGATCTTCCTTATGGTATGGTTAATAGTTAGCTGTCAATGAATGTAAGGTGACACTGTTGGTATACATTCAAAATGTATGGGGTAGCTACCATTTTAAACTATGAAACTATAGCCTAGACCTCATAGAGGATTCTGAGAATTACTTGCCATGAACAGTCCAGGAGTTTTCAGAAAATTTAATGAGACTTTGAGGATAGTAAATGATCAATGTCAGTGTTATGAGATGTGGGAGAATCTCTGTTTCTTAAACAGTTTAATAATATTTATTCCCAAAGGTTACTGTAAAATTTAATGAGATAGGGCAAACAACATTCCAAACACCCTGATTGGTATGTAGAAGACACTTGGCAACAAAAATTTCCCTTTTCCTTTTATTTCTTGAGTGCACTTGCCTTGGACCTATGCGGCTTGGGTTGTCTCCAGGTGGCTGCTGCCACTGAAGGAGCTGGCTGTATCTCAGGGGTTTATAGCAGATGCCTGGACCAAAGATGGGCTTCACCTGGAGGACTCCTGGGGTATTGGATTGATTACAAGACTGCTTTGGAGAGTAGGATCCTAGCAGAGGGAGGCAGTATGATATAATAGAAAGACACAAAGGAAAACTACTCAAAAATACTGTGTTCTAATCTTATTTCCTCCACTTACTGGCCTTGTGACCTGAGTGTTTTACTGATAATCTCCTAAATTTTGTTTTACCATCTTTGAAATGGAGGGAATACTCCACACTGCAGAGTCTGTGGTGATAATATAAAAACAAAATGTGAAAATGTGGCTTAATGAAAGTGCTTTGAAGATGGGAAATAATACAAATAAATGGAAAAAGGAACAGGAGTATGTTGGAATAAATCTGGAGTCTCATAAGTGGATCAAAACTAGATCTCCACCAGTTGCCTGAAGTGGTTGTAGATCTGGTCAAAACTCAGGTTTATTCCTCCTGGAACCTTTATTTGCACTTCTCATATGTCCAAGCTGTAAAAAGTTGCTCAGTTCAAATGTTGTCTCCTTCATTAAGTGTCTTTGGATCCCTGTCCCCACCCCCTTAATCTTGGAATTAATTGCTAAGATCTCTAAACATTTGTAATCCCCTGTCCATATTAGTACTGTTTAACAGAAATACAATGTGAGTGATATATATCATTTTATATTTTCTAGTAGCCACATTCAAACGTTAAAAAGAAACAGGTTTGAATAATTTTAATATTTTATTCAATTAAATAAATTATGTTTTATTTAATGCTAATCTTTTATTTAAAAATTTATTCCAAATTTTATAATTTTAATATGTAATCAATATAAAATTATTTATGAGCCATTTTTAATGGTTTTCATATTAAATATTTGAAATATAGTACATACTTTATATTTACTATACATCTCATTTTGGATCAGCTAAATTTCAAGTGCTCAGTGGCCACATGTGGCTAGTAGCTACCATATTGGCCAGCATTGGCTTATGTCTTCATGTGACACTGAAGTATGTCTGGTATTTGAAGTATTTACATGAATGCTACAGATGTTATTAGACTGTCAACTCTTTGAGGACAGGATCCGTTTCAGGAAAAAAGATAAATCATACAGCATTTTGCATAGTGGGTTGAAAGAATTAATATATTAACAAAGGTACAAATGAATGAATGGATGAATAAAAGAATGAAAATTGCTGAAGAGCCAGATTATTTTCATCTGGAAAACTAGCAACTGGCACTGGCCAAAATATCACTTTACTTATTAGTCATATGATCTCTTAGTATTAGACTTCTATTATTTGAGTCAACCAATATTTACCAAGTACCTAATATAAGTAAGGTAATGTGCTAAGTGTTACAGGGTACATCATATTGAATAAAAAACACAATTATTGCTCTAAATGATCTTAGTTTTAGTAGTCCCCTAATTTAGGGATATATTGCAATTTTTTTGTATACCAGCTTTAAAAAGGAAGATATAGCTCATCATGCTGTGCAATAATCTAGGATCTTGCATACCTAGAATTTAATGTGTTTGCCTAGAAATTTGCCATTTTAGCTATGCCAAACAACTTTCATAAAGATGTGTTTTTCCCCATATTCCACCATTTTAGAGTCTAACAAAATGAGGGAATATTTTAAATTTAGATTACTAACTTGCAACAAGTTATCCTTAAGGGGTGACTTAGGAACTTAATATTATTTTGTGCTTCAAGGAAAAAAACTGACACTGAGTGCTATAAATATAGCAAAGACCAATCCAAATCAGTGGCATGGGCACATAAATTCCCTAGGGGAGTTTCAAAATTCATGTTTTGGCTCTGAATACTTGATTATGCCTTTGGACCTTTAGTCAGAGGAAAATGTTTACTTGTCCGATGCCTTTCCTGAGTTGGGAATTCTTTGAGGGTCAGGGGTATCTATCTGTCTATCCATCTGTCTTAGTCCATTTTGGCTGCTATAGCAAAATAGTTGAGACTGGGTAATTTATAAATAACAGACATTTATTTCTTACAGTTCTGGAGGCTGGGAAGTCCAAGGTCTAGGGGCCTACATCTGGCAAGGACCTTCTTGCTGTGTTATCCCATGGCAGAAGGCAGAAAGGTACAAGATCAGGAGGGAGATGGAGAAGGAGAGGGACAGAAAGGAATGAGGGCGCAAAGGCATTCTTTTTTCAGGAATCCATTTGCATGCAGAATCCTCATGACTTAATTACCTCTTAAAACTCCCACCTCTCAGCACTGTTGCAATTGGGGATTAAATTGCCAACACATGAATTTTGGAGGACACATTTAAACCATAGGTCTATCAATCTACCTATCTGCTTATCTATCATTTATCCAATTGTGCACTCAGCACAATTTCTGGCACATACTGGGAGTTCAACACATGTCTATTGAGAGAATAATGCAAAGTAAAATCTTTGATGATTTTCCTTTGTGATTCATTATGTGAATCCTCTGAGATTAGTAATCTGCATTTGCCAGATGAGGAGAAAATGTGAATGGCTAATGTTGTGTACTCTATTTTACTTTCTTATTCACTGACTAACCATGTCCACAGATTTGTGGTGTATTTTCCTATTATGTTTTTATTTCCTCATGTCTTTCCCCTTCATCTGACTCACATTGTCATAACCCTTACATATTAATCATTTCGAAACCACAGTACTCTGAATCATTGATGGGTCCTGGGTTACAATGAAATACATCCTCTAGGAAATGAGAGCACTTCTAGAAAATATCTTGGCAACACATGCCTCTTTTGATAAGGTTTCTGGCTACCAACCTGGGCTCATCTAGAGCAAAGTACTAAACTTGATCTTCAGTATTCCTGTAGGTAACTCAGAAGTGCAAGTAATACGAATACTGGCAGAGTTTCTCAAGGCTACTGCATGAGTGAATGTACTGCTTTTTAATCTTTTTTCAACCACTTAATGATTTTTATAAGCAAAGGGCATAGTATGTGATGAGAAATGCATTTTTACACAGCAACTCTGCAGTGGACATCAAACTGTTTTCATTTTCTTGCTCCAGATTCATTTGCATGTCATTAGATGCTGAACTTCTGTGGTTTGTTTCTAGACATGAAACTTGGTTGTCAGAGCCTCTTAGGCTAGCAGCCTTTAATCTTCCTATCTAACCATCTTAACATGGGTTATGTTTGTTTTTATAAACATACTAGTAAAAGATTTGAAGCAGTTTGGGCTCTGTGAGAGACAAATATGCTGACTGAATAACTGAATAGAGTGTTGGATGGCTCTAGAGTGGCTGTTTTACTGGTTGTGAAATCAAAGGCTGCAATATCTCAGTTGATATTTAAGTGTCACAATATGCTGCCTACAGAGTAGGGAGGTTACACATCAGTCAAGAATTTTGAGGCACTAATCATCTTTATATATTATTACTCACTTTATTATCTCAGCACTTTGATTTTTTACCAGTTGATTTGCTTTTCATTTTTATTTTTTTGAAGTATATGTAATAATAACTGAGCCAATTCTTTGGAAACAATTTACAACTTCTTCTGGGATTATAAAGCTTTCCAGGCATTCAACTTCCTCTTGAGCTGGTTTGGTAAAATACCATATGATGCCAGAGAATGAAAGTGAGACTCATAGCTAGTAATCAAAACAACATTATCATTTTGACATGTTCCCATCTAAACCCATTCTGTAAGTCTAGTTCTTTTCCACCCTTGGCCCCATATTTTTCCCAGTGACTTCAAGAAATCTTATCTCTTTCAGTTACAAGAGCAGTTTCATTTTAGAATTAACGTGTCATGCCTACTGTAATAATTAAGAACAGAAGCTTTTTAATTATTCCCTAATTTGGGCCTTCAGGGTGAAGGGCATGCTGGTGGCTTCTCTAGTTTCCCCGACTTGTTCTTCTCTTTTTCTGTTCCCATTTTCCCAGGCAGTTTTGGGCTATTGCAAGGTGGAAGAAAGGTGGAGGCAGGAGAGTCATACTTGCAGGACACAGCAGTAAGCTGGCACTCATTTCCTGTAGTTTAGGCAATTATTTAAATCAAACTCTTTGCCCTGGGAGTGCTGTATTAGTTTTCCAGAGACCTTGCAGGGTACCCTTGGGGGACCTCCCTAGGCTAAAGCAGAGTCTCACCTTCGGTAGGTCACATGACCTCCCCAAGCACAGATATCTCAAAAGTGTGCCCGTGAAGGTTTCTTGCCCCTATAGACACTCCCTTGGGTGTTGTGGTCTGAATTGTGTTCCCTAAAATGATGTGTTGAGATCCAAACTCCTGGTACTTGTGAATGTGACCTTTTTTGGAAATAGTCTTTTGTAATTCATTTAAGACGAGGTTATTAAGGTGAACCCTAATCTAATATGACTCGTGTCCTTATAAGAAGAGAAGACAGACACACACAGGGAGAACGCCAAGTGATGACAGAAGTGGAGATTGGAGTGACTCAACTGCAACCCAAGGAACATCAAGAACTGCAGGCAACAGCAGAAGCTAGGATGAGCCAAAGAAGGATCCTCCCAAAGAGCCTTCAGTGGGACCATAGCCCTATTAACACCTTAATTTTGGACTTCCAGCCTCCAAAACTGTAAGAGAATACCTGTTGTTTAAAGCCGCCAAAGTTTGTAGCAAGTACTTTGTTATAGCAGCCCTAGGAAACAAACAGAGTTATCCATATTTATATAGATTATATTATATGGTTGCATAGTATGCGTTGACAGCCATTACCGGAAGTTAGAAGAGGCAAGGAAGGGTTCTATCAGAGACTCAAAAGGAGGTGAGAGGCCAGGCCTGACTGGCACCTGCCCAGGCTGACACCTTGATTTCAGACTTCCGGCCTCCTGAGACAATAAATTTCTGTGGTTTTAAGTACACAATTTGCCATACTTTGTAACAGCAGCTCCAGGAGGCTAATATAGATGGTATTCCTTTTGAGATGGCTCCCGCATGACATTCCCACTGAGAGTTTCCCTTTGGTTTCCCGGAATTATGCACCTTTAATCTACCATTAGTGAGAGACCAGTAAGCTCCCAGCTCTGCCTGGAATCTGTTTCCAAGGGTGAGTCAGGTGGCAGCCTCATGTATGTCCTAGATTGCAGGGGACATACTCTCCCCTGAGGAGGTAAGAGGAGGAACCTACAGTGAGTCAACACCCTTTCATTGCCGCAACCTCAATCCTTTCAAAGCTTCTGTTTGGTATTAGGCTGTGGATAAGATGCTTCTATTGCAGGATATGCTCAAGTCATTTAGCGCCGCACTTTGGAGATTGGGAGTATCGCACCTGTTCTTTTAGTTTCTGCCTTTTGGAGCCTCCACCAAAACTGAAACAGTTGGACAGACTGGTTTAAAAGATCTTCCATATATTGTAGTTATAGTCCCTTTCCGTTTCGTATGTTGCTTATATTTGCTTTTTTTCTCTCCTTTCTCCCCTTGATCAAATTTGCTAAGCTTTGTTTTGAATACTGCGTTAGTCTTTTTAAAGACTCAACTTCCTACGTTATTGATAATTCTAATATCTTTGTTATTGTCAATTTCACTATTTTTTGCTCTAATTTTTATTAATTCCTATCTTTTTACTTTGGTTGATTTGTTGCTAAACTTCTAGAATTGGAAGCGTATTTAATTTTAATGAAAAATTATTTCTAATAAATGCATTTTTTTCTTGAGTATCAGTTCGGGTCATGTACCACACTTGTCCATCCAATGTGCATCTGTCTTGCCTTTTCATCTTTCTACTTCTTAACAGGACCTTGTGTTTACTTAGGAATCTATCTTACTCTTAGATATATAGGGCTGTTGTGCTAGTTCTTTTCTAAATAGTGTTTTACTTCTACTGGGTTTCTTCTTTAATACAAAAATTATTTAGAAGTCTTTGGTTTTCCTGTTGATACTTTGGAACAACACTAGCCTTTTGTTTTCACCTTTTGAGTTGCTGACCCTTTCATGGTAACTTTGAATTTTAATTGCATTTTAATAAAATTTTATTAGATTTCAATCAATTACAATGGTACATATGACTTCCGCTTTGAAAATTTGCCACCAGTTTTAAAATGTCCTAATACCTGGTATATTTGTGAATGTTCCATGCGTTTGAAAAGAGCATGTGTTCTCCTTATTAGGTACAAAGTTCTACATCAATTTATAGATCAAGAAATTTATGCATTATAAATTCTGTCCCTTTATTTGTTAATTGATTTTTTAAGGCACATGTGTTAAAATTTCTCACTGTTGTTATGGAATTGTCAATTTTTTCTTTTCTTTTTACAAAATTTTGATGTCAAAAGTAAGTTGTTAGGGGCATAGTTATCCATGACCATAATAAAGTTTTAATAGGTTTTACATTTTATTAAGACAAAATATCCACCTTTTCCCCTTTTAGTAATTTTTATCATGAATTATATTTTATATCATATTAATGTCTTTATTTCTCTATACTTCTATCAGCATTTGCTTTCAATACCCTTTTGCCTTCTTTTTGTTTTTAATCTCCCTGTGTTGTTTCATTGTACCTGGATCTTTGAAAATGAGAATATGTCTGTAATGTTTCCCCAGAGTGAGAATCTTTGTCTTTTAATATATGAATTTAACCCAGGAAAATGTATCACATTTACTGATATACTTGGATATGTTTTTAGAATCATATTTTATTGTTTCTCTCTTGTATGCTTTCTTGCTATTTCTTTTTCTTTACTTCTTTTTATATGACTAAGTTCTCTTTGCTCCTTTTGTCCTCCAAATGCTTTGGAAGTATTATGTCCTAATTATCAATGGTTAGCCTTGAGTTTTTAACAGGTATACTTAAACTTATAAAGGAAATCAACAACTAGAGTTGATCAGCATGAATATTTCTCCCCCTACAAAGACAAGAACACCACCCCATTTTTTGATATCCTTTCCTTTCCTTTGCCACGCACCCCCAGCTTCCAGTCAATCATCTTCACCTGGTTTTTCCATTTCTTGTACAGTAAAGCAGGTGAGTTGGGGGCAGGAGTGATTTCAGGCTCTTCAGTTCTTCCGCATTTTGGGGAGAGGTCTTAAGTACTGAAAGTCTCTCAGACTGAAAATAGATAAGACAAAACTTTCCCTTGTTAATGCTGACAATCTCTTATAGGATACTTTTGGTGAATTATGTACTTTAACACAGACTTTATCTTTTTTCTTCATCTAACCAAAGATGCAGTCCCATGAACCCAATGGAGGGAATGTAGAGAGAAAAGGAACAGGACTGGAAAATCACTTTTCGTGACACAATCTTTCAAAAAGTATGCGTCACTAAATAAATCAAAAACAAACTAAAAAGATAGCTTATAGGCAGAAAAAATATTTGTAGTAGCAAAACATATAAAACCTTAATATCAAGACTGCTTCTGAAAACATTAAGAAACAGAACATGGGCCAGGCGTGGTGGCTCATGCCTGTAATCCTAGCACTCTGGGAGGCCGAGGCGGGTGGATGATTTGAGCTCAGGGGTTCCAGGTCAGGCTGAGCAAGAGTGAGACCCTGTCTCTACTAAAAATAGAAAGGAATTAGCTGGACAACTAAAAGTATATATAGAAAAAATTAGCCAGGCATGGTGGCGCATGCCTGTAGTCCCAGCTACTCAGGAGGCTGAGGCAGAAGGATCGCTTTAGTCCAGGAGTTTGAGCTAGGCTGACGCCATGGCGCTCTAGCACGGGCAACAGAAAGAGACTATGTCTCAAAAACAAAAAAAAGGGCCGGGCGCGGTGGCTCACGCCTGTAATCCTAGCACTCTGGGAGGCCGAGGCGGGCGGATTGCTCAAGGTCAGGAGTTCAAAACCAGCCTGAGCGAGACCCCGTCTCTACCATAAAAATAGAAAGAAATTAATTGGCCAACTAATATATATAATATAAAAATCAGCCGGGCATGGTGGCTTGTGCCTGTAGTCCCAGCTACTCGGGAGGCTGAGGCAGGAGGATCGCTTGAGCCCAGGAGTTTGAGGTTGCTGTGAGCTAGGCTGATGCCACGGCACTCACTCTAGCCTAGGCAAGAAAGCGAGACTCTGTCTCAAAAAAAAAAAAAAAAAAAAAAAAGAAAAGAAAAAAGAAAGAAAGAAAGAACATGACATAAAACGTAAGTTAGTGAAAAATACAAATGACCACTAAACCTATAAAAAGATGATGAACATCAGTAATAAGTCTTGAAAAACAAATCTATGCCATAATGAGATACTATTTTAAAAATTTTCCTTATCAGATTGGCAAAAAACCTTAAAAGTGAATGAAAGTACCAAATACTGATGAGGATGTGGAAACACTAAAATGTAGTTCATTGTTGAAAAGACTGTAGATTGATATAGTCTTGTAGATAGATTGGTACAAACTTTAAATTTCTATTAATCTAAAATGTAACTAACTAGAACCCTAAAGCATCAGGATCTCACTGCTAAGAACTGATTTCATAAAAATAATATATTGAACATTTAAAGGCATTTCTTCTTTCTTTAAAACAAATGTTTTCAACTGCCTGCTAAATGTCAGACATATTCTATCACTTACGATACATAAGTGGAGGGAAAAAAAAGATCCTTACTCTTGTGGAACATACATTCTTGTAGGAAAATGCCAACGAATTTAAGCAATTATTTTTTTAACTAGTCTCAATTTTCATCTCTAGAATATGGCATTTGTGGAAAAGGAAGACATCTATAAATAGCCAAAGCCAAAGATGTTAGTCATGGTGATTCTTATAAATGTTTATTTATACTTAAAATGTAAATATTTTATAAGACTGCAGAAATATTTAAGATATATTGATTAAAAACAAGAGATAAAAATATTTTGCTATTTATTTCAGATTCAGTGTTTTATTTAATATGGTAGCTAAAACTGATATATCTAATGTTATAAAATATTTAGTCCAATTAGTCAATTGCTCTATTTCATTTTATAAAATGATGAATTTATTCAATATTTAACATTAACTGATATTTATTTAATATAGTAACATTAAAGGACATTCATTTTATATTCTCAATCCCTTATGATTAATAATATTTTTACATATTTAAATATTTTTACATTAATATTTTCAATCTTTTATTAAGAAAAAATGTATATGCCGTGTACTAACCTTAATAGTTTTTAACTGTTTATACTTTTTTACTATCACAAAGAAAAGTTTTGATCATGAAATATAGTTAAATTACTAAAATTATTTCTGATTGTTATAAATGATGCTTATTTACTTATTCCCCAAAGCCAAACACTGAAGTTTGATGCATAAACATACACAATTATAATACCCCTCAATTAATGAATAAATTATGACTTAGATACACCAAACATTGCATTTTTTACAAATTAACTAATGAGAAAGAGCACATTGATTAATCTTATTGTATAACATTTTATAAATGGATAAATTTATTATATCAAACTATACCATAAGTTTAACTTGATTGCTTTTAGTAATCTACCTTATGTTTCCTTGTACATTTATTTCTCCATGGTTTTATAGTCTATAAAACTCACATTAACATGTTTATTTAAACATAAGATTAGTTTATTTTCTTGCAAAAAATAAGTCTGACTTAGCTGACGGACTAGACAACCATATTGGCTTTGCCAATTAAGTTACATGATAGAGAATTTCTATGTAAATTATGTGATGAAAATGATAAATCTGTAGCTCCAAAGATATGATAAAAATGTATTCAGAGCACATAAAATAAAAACAGTCTGTTAAAAAATTATATTGGGAAAAGATAATAAAATTAATGGTAATTCAATTTTTTAATCCTCTCTCAATATATTGTATTATACAAGAGGGTGTTAAGCAAAAGGACAACATATTTAATTAACAATAATTGGATAAATATTGGTTATGAGAAAATGAATGACTCAAATGCATAGGTAATAAATTTTGTAATCAGGGATTTCCAATTCTTTGCATTTAATAAAACTTCAGGAGATCTTAATCAGGTTGTCAGCTGGTAGATCAAAATAATTTTTGGTAATAATCACTATAAGATATTTGGCATTGCAAATGCCTTAAAATTCTAATTTTTGTTTACTTGAAATGACATTAAGTAGCAAATAAGACTGCCATGACAACTTAAGAGCAAGGTCTGAGAAGAAAGCAAAAGGGTTTATATATTATTAACAGCTTTTTTCTGGTTTTGACCAAATGGCCCCACATTTTCATTTTGCCCTGGATCTTGCAAATTATGTAGCTGATCCTACTCCTCCCTTTATTTGGGAAAACGACCAACATACAAGCACACCATCCTCCTTTCTGGGGCTTGGTGAGATGGGAAGGTGGGGTGGACCAGGAGAGCCATGAGAGTTGGCTGGTTCTCCACCTGTCTTTCCAGTGACTGGGGGTAAGTTCAGTACTTGATGCAGAATAGACTCTCTTGACTCTGTGCCATGTTCTCTTGTCTTTGTACCAATAACAAAGTGACAGTTTGATGACCATCTGACTCTGGTGATACCTTCTGAAATGAAAATAGAGTAAAATTTCAACAGAGAATTTTGCCTTTTATCTCTCAAATAGACCTCAAAGTCTAAAGATGTGTTTGCTGTAAAAAATAAATAATTAGGAAACAACAGAATAAAAATTCTAATCTTTTGAAAGAACTTTTATACTTGCTATTACTAGACTCGGGAAGCAGGTTTTAGTAGGAAGACAAAGGGAACTTCCTTGCTGAAATGTTTCAGGGATACAGGAGCCATATAGTGTAGTGGTAAAAACGGAATATGAGCTTATGGAATTAGCCCAAACTAAACTCAACCTGAACTTCTGCTCCTTTCCCAATATATAACTGAATGCTGTTTCCCCCCCACACATGTAGTTTCTAGGCATGTTGTGAGTATGAAAAGAGGTAACACGTAGGGCTGCTTAGCATGATGCATGTTACAGAAGTCCTCGATAGGTAATTGTCAATTTATTATCATTACTAAGGGTTGGAGGTAATTTTCACATAGGAGGGCATGATTCCTGGGCTATTCTCAACTCCTTTTCCATATCCCCCACTCTTCTCATTCCCTACAGCCTTACTCTCCCCGTCCCCTGATGAGGTCACTCATCATGAATGTAGACTCATGGGCCGTGACTGATTGGGAGAATGTGGAAATGTATTCAGAACAACACATTTAGGTAAGATGAGCAAAAGGAATGACTCTTAGACATCCTTCCTGTTGTATTGAGTGATTATCAGTGCCCCATATAGCATGTAGGGGTTGGTTCCTTCTCACATCAATCTTTTCTTCCATAAGCATTTGCTGAGCGTCTGCTTTGTATTAGGTATCCTTCTTGTACTCAAGGAGGCGGTAGTGTAATGGGTGAGCAAATGTGTCATCTTAATAAGGTGTCACTATGAGAGAAGGAGGTAGTAAGTATTAGGGGAGTGTGTGGAATGTCATCGAATGCAGTCAGAGTGATTTCTGGAAGGCTTCTTGAAATTGATAACAGGTTAGCTGAATTTTGAAGAAAGAGCAGAAGTTAGCCAAGTGGGTGAAGACGTATTGACAGGTGGCAGAAAGGGCTTCAAGTGCAAAATATGGAATCCTATGAGACCTTAATGGGTTTAGAGAACTAAAAGATTAAAGAATGACCACTTGTTTTCCCTTGTTTTACTGAGCAAAATTTTCATTCATTCCTTAACTACACTATGATGTCCAGAAAGTAAGAATTAGAGACTAGTTTGTGATCATATAAATGGTGATGATAAAAAATCTCTTTGGTCTAAAATGATTTTTGTTAGGTGTTTCATATACTCAGAAATGGTGAGAAACTGTACACTAATATTATTGCTTCATAGCTCTGTATTAAATGATTCATTCTGCATTTTTTCTCTTTTTCTTGAGAAAACCTATTTTGGTAATTTGCTTATGAAGCAATAGAATTTTATCAAATAATGCCATTACCTCATTGTAATAACTCATCGTTTGAACCCCTGGACTTTACATTCCTTTCAATGACTTCTGTTATTTATTTGTGGAAATTCCAGTGGGGTGGAATGCAATTTTTATTTTTACTTTCAATTCATGATTTTGATATTTAGTCATGGTTCCTCAAGAGGTACATGTTGATCACTTATTCTCTTCCAGGCACTGAGCCAGAAATGTGGAATAAAACCATGAACAAGAAGACTCTGCACTTAAGCAACTGCCATGTAATCTGTGTGTTTAATGGTGCAGGTGGGAATAGGGGGCCAAAGCAGGGGTAGGACGGGTAGGGAGTGAGGATGCAGAGAACCTAAAAGGCAGTTACAACGCAGCTATGATGTGGGGGCTATGAGGATTCACAGGGTGCTTTGAGAGTACATAGGGGAGAAAAATATACCAGTTGAGATAGTCCACCTATATGAAACTGGGGAAAAAGGGGGAACAAAAAAAGAGGTACAATTTTAAGAAGATTCAATGTCTACATTCTATGGAGAGTCACTGACAAAAGAAGCACTAGAGGTGTGAGGGAGTCCATCTTGGATTTTCCAGTCCCAATCAATCCCTAGACAGCTACAGACACATGAGAGACCCCAGGCAAAACCAACAAAACCCTGAGCTGTGTTCAGCCTCAGATTGCAGAATCATGAACAAATAGATGATGGTTGTTTTAGATCACCATGTTTTGGGGTAGTTTGTTACACAGTAATGAATAACACAAACACCTGGGTTAATTATCCAACCAAGCACAGTTTCTTCCCAAACCCAATCCCCTGTACCATTCACGTGGAAAATCTCTTTCACAGGATATGTCATTATATTATCTTTCGAGTTGCTCATAGTTTGAGGACAAGAAGATTTTGTCATTCTCTAATACGCCTTCTTGCTTTCCTACCTTTCTCAGTTACAGCAAACACTCCTTGGCCTGAAATACTCTGGGGTAGGGGGAAATATTCAGGGAATATGAAGAGTTCAATCAAGATGCAATTTTCTTTAGAGTTCTATTTAAATGTGGTTTGTTGTATACCAACCAGAACAACCAGAAATGCCACAGCCAAACAGGAATGTCTTTAAATGATTAAAATAATTGTGTTTATTGCCAATGAGGAAGCATGCTTTCTTAGTATAATAAAAGACAAGACTCCCCCACCACCCCAACCATAGACAGTTAATCAGACCAGGAGTGTGAATGATCCTTAGAAATAGCTCTAGTTCCATCTGAATTTAAGTGGTAAGGGATGCCAAAGGAGGAACCAAGCTTAGTTGAGATGGAGGGCAGAGTAGCTCTTTGAAGGATCGGTGTTTGTATTAAAGGAGGAAGAATTGGGCTGTGTCCTAAAGATATACTTTTCTACATATGAAAGTGATTTAACTCTCTTAAAGGAACTGAGGTGTAGGCAAGGGTGTATAATGAGTCTAATATCTTTTTCAGGAAGATCATTTTAGAAAGCTTCCTTAATCATGTACCCCTAAATTATAAGTTGTCTTCAATCATATTTTGCAATAGCAAATGGCAAGTTTTGCTGAGAGAAGCAGTCTTAACTCTGACAATGTAGTTCTCCAGAGTCTTATTACACAATAAGAGATTACAGAATTTTATTCTGGAAATTTGCAACAGTTTGTGCTGAAGTGACCCTCCCTGAGCCTTGAATATTTGGCAAAGAGAATGGGATATAAAAGGCAAAACAGAGTTCAGCTATTTATTTCTTTTTTAACTAGATGTAACCTAAACAGAGTCCAAATGATGACTCCATAGCAATGAACTCGTTTTGCTTAGCAAAGATTTGATGAAATATTTGATCATATGATAATACAATTATTACATCATTGAAACGTGAGACAGATATGAAAGAACAGTGTAGTCTTATGACTTCTAAGCACTAGTATAAGATGGCTTTGATATCAAGTTCTAATTATATGGCTTATGTAGTTAAATTTCTATTGGAAAAGAAGGTTTTTTGTGCACTAGATCTTATTTAGGGTGATTTCTGACTTAAAACTGTTTTCTGGCAGCATTCTCAATAACCTTGCTCCTTGCCCTTCTAATTTTTGTCTACTCAGCAAACCTTTAATCCACTCAAATATTTGCCTTTGCTTCTCCTACAACGTAGCTGCCAGCAGAAGTGACTCGATTGCACAAATAGTGCTACTGAAAATGTGTAGGTAGTTTTCAGTTCAGTGCAACAAGTTATTTTCACATCCTTTGTCAGTTCTTGCACTAACTCACCAAAGGAGCTATTCCACATAGTTATCATTCCTCTAAAGGACTAGGCACACTATTTACTTCTTTCTTTTTGCAAATGACCATTTCAGGCAGAATCTGTCAAGAAAATAGAAACCGTAGTAGATATTTTCACAGAGGAAACTAAAGATAGGAGATTGGTTACAGAGGAATTAAAAAGCTGAAAAAACAGAAGGAAATCTCAGAGATAACCTAGAGATAATGACTGCAAGAAATAGCTGCCATCTCTTAAGGCCAGGGAAATGAAAAAGAAAAGTTGGGGGTATTGAATTTGGGGAGCCAATGTCTGGGGATTTAAAAGCCCCAAACTCAAAAATAAATAAATAAAAGCCCAAAACTCTTGCCTTAAGACAACTCAGAAGAGCCATCCTGGCTCCAGAGTGTTTCAGAAGATGGAGTTATCAGTTAAATCACATGGCAGGTCAGCTTGTCCCTCCACCATTCCACACCAATCCTATCTTCTTCACTTCCTTACGAGTGCTTCTCACATGAGCACTCCCATACCAACCTGCGTGCAACCCTCCGTCTTTGTTTTCAGGAAATAAATGCAAACCAGTGGAACAGAACTGATCCTGGAAAGCCACCTCTAAAATGGAATTTTGGAGATGGATCACTCACTGGTAAGTTGACACTGACAACACCATCACTGGTGCTAAGTGGAATGCAGATAATCCTTGGCATGCAAATGAAGTGTAATCATTAAACTTTCAACAGGGATTAACTAAGATGGCATACAGGTGGAAGGGAATACACCAAGTGATACAATATTGCCGGTACTTGAGGGCTGTTAACTATGATAACTATGGTGTTTGTTGGCTTTTCTGAGCACCGCTGAATTGTTGAAGAGATGGTGACAGGCATAGAGTGATTATTCACCAATTCAAGGTAAAAGTGTAAAAGCCACATTGTCGCCTTGAGGGCAGGCAAGGAAACCTCTAATCTTCTGCAGCAAGAGGACAGAGTGGAGAACCAGGCTTAGAGTTAATCATGACAGCAGCAAGACTTGAGAGAAGATTGAATTCTTACCTCCAACAGGTATGTTACATCAACTTAGGGACTAATAGGGAAGGAGCTGGGACCCTGAGACTTCGGATAGGGAAATTTGGGTAGATTCCCTTCCTTGAGTTAGTTCCCAGAGCCCCCTGAAACCTTAGCTTTTATAGAAGTTGCCCATTCTTCCTGTTAGAAAATAGTTATTTCTCCTTGTTTTAAGATCATGGAAAGGCCTCAAATGAGCCAGGTGCTTACAAGAACTTATGAGGATCTATTAGGTCATTAAATATGAAACATTTGATTTTGAATCAAAAGAGTAGTTTATTATCTCAAACAAGAAGCAGTACAATTAATCAAAATATGAGCCTTAACTATCGACATAGCTTTGCTATGTTAATGGCAATTCAGTTCATGCTAGCAGTAAAGAAGCCTGGAGAGCTAGTGATGATGAACTCGCAAAAGGTGTTTCCACAGCTTGTGGAGAATTGAATACTTTTCTTTGCAAGAAATGGTCCAAAGCCTGGAAAAAGTGGTAGTCAGTTGGTGCAAGGTTTGGTGAATATAATAGGTGATAGACAGTTTCCAAGCCCAGTTGCAGTAGTTTGAGCAGCATTGTTTGTGTGATATGTGGTCAAGCCAATCCTTATAAGAGAACTAGTCTCTATTGACCAAGCTTAGCTGCTTAATCATAAGCATCCTCATCATTTAATCCAATTGGTTGCAGTAGACATTGCTGCAATCGATTGACCAGGTTTCATGAAGCTAGTAGTGGAGAATACCAGTGCTGAACACCAAACAGACACCATTAGCTTTTCTGATGAACATTTGGTTTTGGACTCTGAGCCATGGCTGTCTTCTTTAGAAGCCTTCAAACTTTGACAATGGGAGTAGCACATCAAACACCCTTCCCATGTGAGTTCCTCATTGAATGTTTATAACTATAAAAGGCACAGGAAAGGGCAATGGGCACTTCTTTGGAGTTTTAGCTCTTCTTCTCATACCTGAGAACAGACTTTCACAGTATCAGGTTAGTTCTACTACGCCATCCTCATTTTGTAGCAGGAAAAATTGAAGTACAGAGAAAGCAAAGCTATATGTTTGTTCACTTAAGAAAAGTTTTCTTTCCACATAAAATTATGACTTTTGAGAAAGCAGTATGTACATTTCAATTCAGTCTTCTTCAAGAATTGTATTCTTGAATAAAATTGTTAGAATATGAATTCAGCAATTTATAAGTAAGCATGTAGCCTAATCCAATCATTCAAAATTGAGATCAGAATATGAAAGTCCTAATTTTCTGTGTAATCTAGTAAACTACCCTGTTTTTCTCAAATGGGTTAGATAGAATATTTTTATTTCCATTTGCATTATTTTGTGAATAAAAAAAAAGCTTGCTAAATCTTACAGACATCTAGTTTTATGAATCCACTACATTTTTTTGAGCAACATACATTCCAGGGAAAATGTCCCCAGGTACTAAAAATGAAAATTGGTATTAGATAGTCATCCAATACAAATCATTAACATTAGAAAATCAGTGGGTGATTGGCAAGGGCAGTATATATATTTAAGATGGGGGAAAACAATGATGCCAATTTTAGAATTGTTAGTAATTGAGATGGATATTACATGCTTTGGGAACTATGTTTGTATTACATGTCAAATCCCATTACAAAGTATGTCATTACGATGGAAATGTTCATAGCAAAAAGGATGTCCACACCCCTGGCCAATGGCCCATTTATTTAAAGCAACATTCAGTACAAAACAGAGATATTTTCACTGTCTTTGGAATTCATAATAAATTTGGCTTGTATTGCCATATACCTCCTGGCAAAAGATCCGCATCTAGTGCACATTTTCTTGTGCACTGATCCTAGAACTACATTCTTTATGACCCCTTTCCACACTCACTTGGATTCCCTCTTTACATTCCTGCTAGAGTCTATGTGAAGACCATAGATTTTTACTTCTATTAAAGTTTTAAAATGGGTAAAAAAACATTTAAGGCAAGCCAGGAGTTCTCTAAGAGCTTTGATGAGATCTAATTATTCCAGATGATAAAACATTGCCTACTAATACTTGTCAGGACTGAGTAGCATAATCTGCTGATATCTAAGGAATGCAGCTCAGTGATCACTTTGGTTTTAGGGCTTTCAGGGGATTGATTTAGATGGGCAGTGGTACCGGTGCTGAATCAGAATCCAATTTTAATGACATTTTCAGCATCTCTAGAAATACAATGGAGCCAAGACATGATACAAATGTTTAATTGAACAAATATCAGAGATAGGAAGTAGCATCTAAACTCCCAGAAACAAAATTTTCTTTCTGAATCAAGTGATTTTGCAAACAAAAGTTGTCATCTAATTTGTAAATATAAGGAACTAGATCTCAATCAGAAAGTACTCCTTGACATTCAAATGGGCACAAGGCAGAAAACACTTGAATGACATCTAAAAGTCCTTGATTTGAAAGGCATGAATGTAGCAGCTGCAGGACAGGAGTGGCACTTGCCAATGTTACCTGTGGGAACATTTCTTGAATGGAGATTATTTTAAAAAGAGACAGTAACTTGGAAAAAGAGAAAAGTATAGACTATATCTTAATTTAGAATCATCAATCCATTGCATTGTTCTCAGCAAAACATCAAATATTTGCTTGACAAATGTGTCTAAATGCTCTTTTGGTAAAGGTATAGGAAATTCAAATGTATTTTGTAGTTGTAAGGGGTTCTTGTTGAGGAAAAAGTTATAAAATTGAATAGAAGCCTTCCCTGATGTTGCTTTTGTGTATGAGTCTTCTATCATATCATATTGAAGCTGTATAAATAGATTTTCCTGGGTGAGATAGTTCTGTAGCTCGATTCATTAATGTTCCAGAAGAGGGATAGATAGAAGAGCTAACACAGGGACATTTCTAGGCACCCATATGCCCCAGTGTGACACTATTCCTTTCATTCTCTGTGGGCTCCCAAGGGCATTACTCTTTGGTTGATCATAACATGATTTAGAGCTTTTGGTGTGCACTAAGGCATTGTCCTAATTTTCTGGTCTAACAAATAACAATGGTTCATTGTGTCATTACTGATATAACAAAGACCTTGGGAAATTGCAATTCTACTTATTTACCAAAAGCCAGGTCAAATGCACACCATGAGCTTGAAAGTCATGGATGCAAATCCAACACCTGAGATCCTTTATTTTAGTCCCAAAGGCTTTCTAGATTGACCTTTGGCGGATCTCAAGAGACAGAGGGAAATAACAGCTTCTGCACTAAAAATTTGTCTATTTTTTTTTTGCCAAAAAATATAATATGGAGATTCTTCTGAATAAACATCACTCCTTACTTACCAAACTGTTCTGCTGAAATTAGTTTTCTTCTTCCAATAGCACTTAGTGTAACTTCTTTGGACAGTTACCCTGCTTTTATTTTTTTACTTGCTTGTTCTTTCAAAACGTCCAGTTTAGGTACTACACATTCAAGGCATTAGGTCATTCTCTAGATCTCTCTGAAAATTACCAAAGAAAAACTTTCATACAATGTTTCACATGTGGAAGGAGGTAAGTCATGTCCTACACATCACAGATTGGACAGATTGGCTACAAATTAGTGTTAGAATTGTTTAGGGATTGACAGTAGTCCATAAAACCTATTTATGTATAGATCCTTGTGTGTGTGTTTTTTTTTTTTTTTTTTTTTTGAGACAGAGTTTCACTTTGTTGCCCAGGCTAGAGTGAGTGCCGTGGCATTAGCCTAGCTCACAGCATCCTCAAACTCCTGGGCTCAAGCAATCCTCTTGCCTCAGCCTCCGGAGTAGCTGGGACTATAGGCATGTGCCACCATGCCTGGCTAATTTTTTTTCTAGATATGTTAGTTAGTCAATTAATTTCTTTTTATTTATAGTAGAGACGGGGTCTCACTCTTGCTCAGGCTGGTTTTGAACTCCTGACCTAGAGCAATCCGCCCACCTTGGCCTCTCAGAGAGCTAGGATTACAGGAGTGAGCCACCACGCCAGGCCTATG
The DNA here is from genome assembly GCF_040939455.1 of Microcebus murinus. Lineage (NCBI taxonomy): Eukaryota > Metazoa > Chordata > Mammalia > Primates > Cheirogaleidae > Microcebus > Microcebus murinus. The sequence goes on along the minus strand of NC_134114.1, from coordinate 37,398,610 downwards.
TATAGATCCTGATTAAAGAACATTTTTTTCTTATATTAGTCAAATAAGTCTTTGTGCTACTACTGTAGATTCCAAAATATAAATATCAGGCAACTAAGGATGGAGCTTATATCTATTGCCTTGCAGAGTTGCACAATCTAATGCAGTAGCCACTAGTTCCACTGGGTATACATAGCTTATTAAATCTAAATTAATTAAAATTAAATGATATTAAAAATTAGTTCATTGATCCCACTAGCCGCTTTTCAAGTGCTCAATAGCCCACATGGTTAAAGACTACCATGGTAGACAGAGCTTATAGGACATTTTCATCATCATTGAAAGGTCTATTGGAAAGTGCTGTCTTAGATCACTGCATATAAGTTTATCATAATTTTTGGTTTTTTGATTAGAAGACACAAAATCCACATTATAATATTGTAGTTTTATGATCTCCAAGGGCAAGTGATATAAATCTCAACTGCCAAAATTCTAGGCAGTCAATAAGAAATCCTTGTACAATCATGTGAGTTTTACTCTGAATTATTTATCTTATTTTACAGTTCAGGAAACACCAAGAGGTCACAGGACTTGTCCTATCTTCCTCACAAAGTTGGTGAGTGGCTCAGGTAGAATGAAAGCTGACAGCCCAGACCACTTAATCTGTGGAGAGTCCAAGGGCCAGACACAACATGGGTCAGCACCCCAAGGGAAGGCAATCTCAAAGCAGGCCTCTGGAAAACCCACCGATGCACCCAGCAAGTTCTCCTTTTGCAGACTGAAATAGCAGTGTGTTACTTTGGTTTGCTTTACAGATTGCCCTTGGAACTGAGGACTTATTCACTTCATTACCTCCAGTAGACTTGCAGTGACTATAGAATTCATCAACAAGTTCCTTAATATGGAAACTTGGAAATGGGGGAGATGATTTTACATTTTTAAACTTGAATGAAAACATTCAAATACTAGGAAAAACAAATTAGCTCAATCCTTGGTAACAGAAAAACTGACTGGATTCAGAACTGAGGCATCGATGTACTGAAGGTGGCTTTTACTGGCTCATAAGAGCCCATTGTTAAAATTTTAGGAATTCTGCAAACTGATTGTTACATAAAGCCATTATTAAAGTTTAATTATGTAAACTTTTTTTTAATATATTGTATTTTCATTATCTTTTTTTTTATTTCGGCATATTATGGGGGTACAGATTCTAAGGTTTCAATGCCCTTTGCCCCTCTCCCCCCACAAGTCTGCGTTTCCAGCATGACCCTCCCCCAAGTGGTGCACATCTCACTCATTATGTATGTATATACCCGCGCCCCCCCCCCCCCCGCCCAATACCCTATTACTGTAGTACCTATGTGTCCACTTAGGTGCTGCTCAGTTAATACCAGTTTGCTGGTGAATATATGTGGTGCTTGTTTTTCCATTCTTGGGATACTTCACTTAATAGTATGGGTTCCAGCTCTAACCAGGAAAATATAAGATGTGCTATATCACCGTTGTTTCTTAGAGCTGAATAGTAAGTAGTCCATGGTATACATATACCACATTTTATTTTTTTATTTATTTATTTTTTTTGGTTTTCCATATTTATTATTTTTTTTTTTATTTTGGCATATTATGGGGAAACAGATTTTAAGGTTTCAATAAATGCCCATTTCCCCCCTCCCCCCAAAAGTCTGAGTCTCCATCATGACCATCCCCCAGATGGTGCACATCTCACTCATTATGTATGTATATACCCACCCCCCTCCCCCCTCCCCCCTCCCACCTGCCCAATACCCTATTACTGTAGTACCTATGTGTCCACTTAGGTGCTACTCAGTTAATACCAGTTTTCTGGAGAATATATCTGGTGCTTGTTTTTCCATTCTTGGGATACTTCACTTAGTAGTATGGGTTCCAGCTCTAACCAGGAAAATATAAGATGTGCTATATCACCATTGTTTCTTAGAGCTGAATAGTAAGTAGTCCATGGTATACATATACCACATTTTATTAATCCATTCTTGGATTGATGGGCACTTGGGCTGCTTCCACAGCCTTGCAATTATAAATTGTGCTGCTATAAACATTCGAGTGCAGGTTTCTTTTTTATAGAGTGTCATTGGATCTTTTGGGTAGATGCCCAGCAATGGGATTGCTGGATCAAATGATAGATTCACTTGTATCGCTTTAAGGTATCTCCATATTGCTTTCCACAGAGGTTGAACTAGTTTGCAGTCCCACCAGCAGTGTAGGAGTGTTCCTCTCTCTCCGCATCCACGCCAGCATTTACTATTTGGAGATTTTTTGATAAAGGCCATTCTCACTGGGGTTAAGTGATATCTCATTGTAGTTTTGATTTGCATTTCCCTGATGATTAGAGATGTTGAGCATTTTTTCATATGTTTGTTGGCCATTCTTCTGTCTTCTTTAGAAAAGTTTCTGTTCAAGTCCTTTGCCCACTTTTTAATGGGGTTATTTGATTTTTTCTTCCTAATTTTCATGAGTTCTAAGTATATTCTAGTTATCAGCCCTTTATTGGATACATAGGATGCAAAAATTTTCTCCCATTCTGTAGGTTGTCTACTTTCATGACTGTTTTTTTGGCTGTGCAGAAGCTTTTTAGTTTGATCATGTCCCATTTATTTATTTTTGTTGCTGCTTTAATTGCCTTTGGGGACTTCTTCTAAACTCTTTGCCTAGGCCGATGTCTAGGAGAGGGTTTCCAACGTTTTCCTCTAGAATTCTAATAGTTTCATACCTTAGGTTTCAGTCTGTTATCCAGCGTGAGTTGATTTTTGTGAGAGGTGAAAGGTGTGGGTCCTGCTTTAGCCTTCTACAAGTGGCTATCCAGTTTTTCCAGCACCATTTATTGAAAAGGGATTCATTTCCCCAGTGTATGTTTTTGTCTGCTTTGTCAAAGATTAGATGGCTATATGAGGATGGTTTTATATCAGGGTTCTCAGATCTGTTCCACAGGTCAATATTCCTATTTTTGTGCCAATGCCAGATTGTTTTAATTACTACAGCTTTGTAGTATAGTTTGATATCTGGCATATTAATACCTCCCATTTTGTTTTTGTTGCCTAGAATTGGTTTTGATATTCGGGGTCTTCTTTGGTTCCATACAAAGCATAAAATTATTTTTTCTATATCTGTGAAGAATGCTGATGGGATTTTAATAGGTTTTGCATTGAATCTGTAGATCAGTTTGGGTAGTTTAGACATTTTAATGATGTTGAGTCTGCTGATCCACGAGCATGGAATGGATTTCTATCTGTTTACATCCTCTGCTATTTCCTTCCTCAGTGTTTCATAGTTCTCCCTGTAGAGGTCTTTTACCTCCTTGGTTAAGTATATTCCTAGGTACTTTAATTTCTTTGTTGCTATTGTGAAGGGTGTTGAGTCTTTAATTTGGTTCTCAATTTGATTGTTGTTGGCGTATACGAATGCCTCTGATTTCTGTGTATTGATTTTGTATCCTGAGACTTTACTAAATTCATTGATCAGTTCCAGGAATTTCTTGGTTGAATCTTTGGGGTTCTCTAAATATAATATCATATAATCAGCAAACAGTGAAAGTTTGATCTCTTCTGCCCCTATTTGGATACCTTTAATTCCACTTTCCTGTCTGATTGCTGTAGCCAGGACTTCCAGCACTATGTTGAATAGAAGTGAAGATAGTGGGCAGCCTTGTCTGGTTCCAGTTCTAAGTGGGAATGCTTTCAGTTTTTCCCCATTCAGTATGTTGTTGGCTATGGGTCTGTCATATATGGCTTGTATCATTTTTAGGTATGTCCCTTCTATGCCTATTTTCTTAAGTGTTCGTATCATGAAAGGATGTTGAATTCTGTCAAAAGCTTTTTCTGCATCTATTGAAAGAATCATGTGGTCTTTCTTTGCTTCTGTTTATGTGGTGAATTGCATTTATAGATTTATGTATGTTGAACCATCCCTGCATCCCTGGGATGAAGCCCACTTGGTCATGATGGATTATTTTTTTGATAAGCGTCTGGATTTCGGTTAGCTAAGATTTTGTTGAAAATTTTTGCATCTATATTCATTAGGGATATTGGTCTGTAGTTTTCTTTTTTTGTTGCATCCTTTCCTGGTTTTGGTATCAGAGTAATATTCGCTTCATAAAAGGTGTCGGGGAGGTTTCCGTTCTTCTCGATGTTGTGGAATAGTTTCTGCAAGATAGGTACTAGTTCTTCTTTGTAAGTATGGTAAAATTCAGGTGTGAAGCCATCTGGACCGGGACTTTTCTTTTTAGGGAGATTTTTAATTGCTGTTTCTATTTCAGCTGTTGAGATTGGTCTGTTCAGGGAATCTATTTCTTCCTGATTGAGCCTAGGGAGGCTGTGTGTTTCTAGAAATTTGTCCATTTCCTCCACATTTTCCAATTTGTGTGAATAAAGATTTTTGTAGTACTCATAAATTATATCTTTTATCTCTTTGGGATCAGTTGTGATATCTTCCTTTTTGTTCCTGATGGAGCTTATTAGAGATTTCTCTTTCTGCTTTTCATTAGCTTAGCCAGTGGCATGTCAATTTTGTTTATTTTTTCAAAGAACCAACTTTTTGTTTTATTAATCTCCTGAATAGCTTCCCTGTTTTCATTTTCATTTAGTTCTGATTTGATCTTGTTAATTTCATTTCTTCTGCTGGGTTTGGGGCTGGTCTGTTCTTCTTTTTCCAGCTGTTTGAGTCGTTTCATTAGATTCTCTATTTGTGATCTTTTTGACTTTTGGTTATAGGCATTTATGGAGATAAACTTTCCTCTCAGAACTGCTTTAGCTGTGTCCCAGAGGATTTGATAACTTGTCTCTCCATTGTCATTTTCTTCATAGAAGTTTTTTATTTCCATCTTGATTTCTTTATTTATGAAGTAATCATTTAGTAGGAGGTTGCTTAATTTCCATGTTTTTGTGTAGAAATGTGAGTTTCTGTTAGGGTTGGTTTCTACTTTTATTCCACTGTGATCTGAGAAGATACATGGTATGATTTCTATTTTTTAAATTTCTTGAGGTTTACTTTGTGTCCTAGGATATGGTCAATCTTAGAGAATGTCCCGTGTGCTGATGAGAAGAACATATATTCAGTGGATTTGGGGTAGAATGTTCTGTAAATGTCAGTCAGACCCAATTGTTCTAGAGTTTTGTTTAAGTCCATTATTTCTTTATTAATCTTCCGTTTGGAGGATCTGTCTTGTGCCGTCAGTGGGGTGTTGAAATCTCCGGTGATTATGGAGTTGCTATTAATCCATTTTGCTTAGCTCCAGTAAGGTTTGCTTTATGAATCTGGGTGCACCTAAGTTGGGTCCATATATATTTAAAATTGTTATCTCTTCTTGTTGAACTGTGCCCTTCACCCTTATATAATGACCCTCTTTGTCTTTCACTACTTTTGTTGCTTTAAAAACTAAATCGTCTGAAATTAGAACTGCCAAGCCAGCCTTCTTTTGGCTTCCATTTGCTTGGAATATTGATCTCCACCCTTTTATTTTTAGTCTATATGCATCCTTGCAGGTTAGATGTGTTTCCTAAAGACAGCATAGACTTGTCCTGTATTTTCTTATCCATTCAGCCAGCCTATGTCTCTTGAGTGGAGAGTTTAAGCCATTCACATTTATTGAGAGAACTGATAGGTAAGGTAGATTACTGATCATTCTGTTGGGTGGGATGTTGTTGCTATGAGTTCTGTCTTGAGACATTGTAATATCTGGCCTTTAATCTTTGGGTTTTGGTTGTTTTTATATTTGTGGGTTATTATTATGATGATCCGTGTGTAACGCTGTTTGAGTACTTCTTGTAGGGCTGGTCTTGTCTTGGTGAATTCTCTGAGCCTTTGCTTGTCTGAGAATGTCTTTATTTCTCCTTCATATATGAGGCTTAGTTTTGCAGGGAATAAGATTCTAGACTGGGCATTGTTTTGTTTCAAAAGAGTGAGCATGGGGCCCCAGTCTCTCCTTGCTTGTAAAGTCTCATTAGAGAAGTCTGGTGTTATTCGAATTGGCTTTCCCTTGTATGTTACTTGCTTCTTTCGTTTTACAGCTCTTAGAAGGGCCTCTTTAGTTGATATTTTGGTCAGTCTGATGACTGCATGTCGTGACGTTTGCATTGAATCTCCCAGGGGTCCTCTGAGCTTCTTGAACTTATATATCGAGATTTTGAGCAAGGCCTGGGAAATTTTCCTCTATTATATCTTCAAATAGCTTGTCCAACCCTTGAGTGTTGTCTTCTTCCCCTTCTGGTAACCCTATGACCCTCACATTAGGTTTCTTCACATAATCCCACATCTCTTGTAGGCTTTGCTCTTTTCTCTTGTTTCTCTGCTCTCTGTGACTGATTTATTTAATTGGAAGGTGTTATCTTCAATCTCTGAGATTCTTTTTTCTGTTTGATCTATCCTGTTCTTGAGACTTTCCACTGTATTTTGTAGTTCCCTGAATTGATTCTTCATTTCCAGGAAATCGATTAAACTTTTCTTCATTGTGTCTATTTCTTTAGTCAACTCTTTTTCCAGATCCTGGAGGCTTTTTGTGGTTTCTTTGTGTTGGTTATTGAGTTGTTCTTGCAGGTTGGTGAGTGTTCTTATGATCCACATACGAAATTCCTCTTCTGTCATTTTGGTTGCCTGATTTGGGTTAGTGCCCATTTCTAGGAGGCTGGGGCTGCTCTTTGGGGGTGTGTTTTCCGTTTGGTTCTTCATATTTCCTGAGTTCCTTCGCTGATTTCTTCCCATGTCGATCAGTTGTTGTTTCTTTTCTTTAGGTTTTTGTTTGTGTATTCACACGCCTTGTTTATTTTCTGAGCTGGTAGGTGGTGTCTGTGGGTGAGATTCGACCACTCCCTGTATAATGAGTCAGTAGGTGCCATGAAAAGGGTGTGCAGGATGCTCTCCCTGTAAGTCGGTGGTGCTTGCTTGGAGGAACAGGCTGCGCTGTTGTTTTTATGTCCTGTTATCAGCTCTTGTTCCTGTAAAGAGAACTCTTGTGCCTCAGGTGGTGGGTGGGGCCCTGGGACTTTCAGGTATGTCCTTTTCTCCCCTTCAGTGAGGGCTAGTCTAGGAGAGAGTCTGGGTGGAGCTGGGTTGGGTAAGCCTGCCCTCAGGCACCACCAATGTCAGGGGTCAAAGTTCTGTTCTCTGCTTCCAGGAAAAGCTGTCAGGGCGGGGCTGGAATGGCCCTGCTCAGTCAGAGAGTCTGTGTGTGGGGGTGGGGCTGTCTGAGACTCACAGTGTGGAGCAGGTCTGGCTTCTTTCTACCATCCCCAACTCTGTGGCTACTCCTGGGCCTCTGCCAGCAGGCCAGACCACATGCCACCAGGCCTCCCCTGGCTGTGCTGCCGGCGGGGAGGTTCCCTGCGCAGGAACGCCACCTGGTCTGGGCACACAGCCTCCCTTTGTGGGGAGGGTTGCCCTCTAGGACGCTGATCTGCCCCTGAAGGCACACATACCTCAGTAGGCTGGTCACTAATATCCCTTCTGTGCCCCAGCAATGCGAGGCCTCAGTGCACGGGATCTGGTCTGCAGGTCTGATCTCTGGGTCCCAGAGTTCAAGCTATATCCCCACCAGGGAGAGCAGTGCCAGTCCCAGTTCACCCACAGAGAGCCCACGCTGGGTCTATGTCTCTCAACCTCAGGGTCTGCCCCGTTCTCCTGGGATCACCATGCCAGCAGCACCTGGGAGGGCTGGCGGGTAGAGAGCTCACAGTCTGAGTTCCCCTTAGTCAGCTGTAGGGCCCCAAAAGGGAAGGTCCCGTCCCCTGGAGGTGCCTCTGGCTGGTGACTATACTGTCTCTCTGTCTCTCTGGGCAGCCGTGGGTAGGGCCGGGGGAGGGCAGGAGCAGGCAATATGGCGCCTGCCTCGCGGCTCGGGTCTGTGCACACGGAGGTGCCCCGAGGGTTTGGGAGCCTGGTGCCGAGTCCGCTACTGGCTTACCACTCACTGGCAGCGGCTGTCGCTGGGCTGGTGTCCGCAGGTCTCCCCACTCACTGGGGAGCCCACCAGCAGTCTGGGATGCAGGGGAGGGGAAACGGCTGATCTACCTACACTTCCCGCTGATCTCCGGGCTGCTCCGGGGGTCCCAGCTTCCAGTTCTCCTCCGTGACCTCCTCCTGTGGAGTCTCCCCGTGGTCTCAGGTACTCCTCCTTCCGACCCTCATCCGATGTAGGCTCGTCTTCTTGCTTTTTTCTTCTACTTTCTGCTAGAATCTGTCTTTTCTGCAGAGACACTCTGTCTGGCAGTGTTTCTCATTCACCATCTTCCTAATTATGTAAACTTACAATCAAATAAATTACATTTAAAAAAGATGTAAAAATACTCTTGTCATCATTTTCTCATTATTTTACTACTTTTTATTTTATCTATGCTCTTGAAGTTATTTACATTTACTATATCTATATGGTAGAAGTACTATATAATGATTTGCTACTGCACATTTTTTTCCCAACTCCACAGTTTGTGATGTCACACTGGTAGCTTGAAATTGGCCATGGTCAGAGTATTTACACCATGGAAATGAGCAAACACTAAAAGTCATGGCTTGATTTATTTCTCTTTGATTGTTTGGACTTAAGAAAGTGATGGAGAAAATGTTGACAGTGCAGATTAAACTTAAAAATGTGTTGTAATTTGCCACATGTGAATAGTACAAAGAGTGAGGAAATATTCAGTATTTAAAGCTATTATCTCATTTAGCAAAGAAATCACCCACATCACTGACAAGCTACTGAAATTCCTAGATCTGCATACATGGTTGTTCCCAGAGTAGGTTGTTAAACATTATCAGCACACTACTAAACTGAGAAATATTATGATTTTAGTAGGCTCCCAGATTAATTTTTGTAATTTAATGTATGTAGTTTACCTAGTTTGGGAGGATGATTTTGTGTCACTAAAGCCTGAAGATTGGGCCAATACTTCTATTAGAGGGTAATCATGATATAACAGGCTTTTTGACATGTCGTTATAATGCATGGGGGACAGACTTTGGCCATAGTATAACTGAATGTATGTATTTTATAGGCATTTTGGAGGAAAAAATATTACACATGCTCTATGTTTCTCTACTGTAATGACCATGCTATTTTCTCAATCAGGATTCTCAACCTTAACCCCTTCCTTGATTCCTGGGATCATCCATATGCTTATAAACCCAGTTCAAATACTCACTTTGCTCTCTAAGCACTCAGAGAAAGAAACAGCAGATGTAGGACTCCAGAAAGCATCTCTAATTCTTCTTCTTCTTCTCTGTATAGTGTAACTCTTTGACAAAAAAGCACCAGATATGGGGGAGTTGAAATGGCAAGTAGGCATGTCATTTTACTAACAAATAGTTTTATTTGTTCTACTTAAAAATAAATTTGCTGAGGAGATTTAAATATATATGCTTTGAGTACTGACAACTTTTGAGAAAAGTGAAATCAGAGATTACTTGACATTCACATCTCCATTTTACTCTTAAGTGAGATAGACCATTAATCTAAAACATCCTATGTAACCTAAAACATGGAGAAACAATTTCTTTTTAGTCTGTCCCTGTGTCCGACTTTAATTTAGAAAATTATTTGTAGATAGAATGTCTTATAGATAGTAGTCAGAGAGAACATTTGGGTGAGTGACTTTGACCTTGTAGTCCTGATAAGATAACAAGTCCAGGTTCCATACAGAATAGTCCAGCTGTGGGTAGAGGGCAGGCATGTGTTAGGGAATGTGGGGAATTGGAAGAGGTGTGTGTAGAAGGAGCACCAGCCACAAGTAAGAAAGCTGAGAATCTTGTCCTGGCTCCATCAATAAGGCTATTGGGAGACTTGACTTTGCCTCTGGGTCATGTCCCCTTTCTAAATCTGTTTTGTGATCAATCACAAGACCGAAGAATTTCTCTGATCACCAAAAGCCATCGGGATTATTTACTTTGGGACCTTATGGGGCCCCCAGCACTGCTACAACTCCTCTGAGTTCACACAGTCTTGCATCCAACACATTTTTTGTAACTTAGAGACAGCATCTTTGGTTACCAATGATTTTGCTCATCTTGCAATTTTCTTAAAACTCTTTCCCCTGAATACTTACAATACTGGACTCTTGTCTGGGCTCAGTTTGATCAGTTGTGTTATTTTTGTTCAATTTTTTTGGAATAAAGTGGATGCATCAGTTCCCTGCATTTGAAACAAATGCTACATAAAGACATTTCTCTTTCTTTTCTCAGTAGTGTTATAAGCTAAAATATCCTGCCTTTTCCTGTGATAACAATATTACAGGAAAACTAAGAATAATTATCAGAGATCAGAAATAATTCTTACACTTCAGACTGAATTGGGGTTCCTTCTGAGTCCAGCCTACCAAAGTCAAGCCCAAGTGAATTATAGTTGAAAACTTGAGGTTTATTTTTGACTCCTTTCTACCTTTCCACCAGGATACATCTAATTATGGACTTTTATCAAAGATGTGGTTTCCTCATGTTACCTTTTGCTTTTATAGGTCTTCCTCAAGGGCTTGAGCTGCTTAAGTTATTGCCTATGGCTCAAATCTGTCTCCTTCCTTTCCATTTCTCCCTACCACCTATTCTAATGCTGGCCCAATTAAGAAGACTTGATAACAGAATTAACAATAAGGCATTGATGACTGTTGATCCTGTCACAAAAGTTTACACTTTTCAGGGCTCTTTCATTTAGCCAAAACAAATGAATACTTACATTAGAATAATCAAGAGACTGGTTAGAATTCCTAAAGTCTAAGCAAAGCCTCCATTTCTCCTTTATCTAAGGGTGGCCTTTGTCCCAAACGGCTAGTATGGTCAGCCAGTGTTTAATAGGACACAGGATCTGAAAAGTATGAATCTGAGCCCCAAAGAGACTGCTCTTTGACTTAAGCAGCATTATTCCAGGTGTGTTGTAGACACTCTTGGTACCCATCAGATTCCATTTACCTGCTAGTGTACCCGTCCCTCAACTATGATGACTGTTAGCTCCAAATGACTCACAGCCGCATCTTTCTCTGGAGAATTGCTCTCAACCTAATAGGAGCTGGCTGTTATGCCTTTGAGAATAAGAGGAGGGTTGGAGAGAGCAGTCCACAGACTGCTTGCCTCGAGGTAGTAACAAATCTGTGATCCATTCATGCTCCAGAATTCCTTATAATCGGGTAAAGCTGGTCTCCAGCTGAGACTACATCCTTGTTTAGTTTTACCATGGCCTTTACTATCCTGCTTCCTTTATTCCTCTTCTCCTGAGAGTAATCTCTCAAAAATTCATTTATGCAAGAATTTCCATCTCAGGCTTTGCTTCTAGGACACTTGGTACTAAGATTGGTCCCAAGAAGCATAACCTAGAGATAGGATTCTGGAGTTGAATTATCCACTTGCCAGATGGCAGTGAAACCCCATCCCATGTTGGTGGGGCCCTGAGTGTTCCTGGCATCCTGTAGAAGTGCACTTGCTAAGACATTTACCTCTGGTAAGCTGGCACGGGATACAGATGGAAGCAGGTGCACTGACTGATTCAGTGTTTCTGTATTTGAAAGGTAAAGGAAATGAGTAACTATGGACTGCGGAATTGGTTTGATTTTGCTAAATGGAATTTATATGTTGAGGATCTAGAGATCATGATAGTCTCAGATCTATTAATCCATAGTTTAAAGCACATATGAGTCAGAGGACCTCCTCGACAGCATTTTTAAAAATCCCTAATTTCTATAGATGGAGGGCAGGCAAAATTCATGACTAGGAAGAGGACCTTAACTGTAAAAGGCAGAAAACTTTGTAAGGTTGAATTCTTAGCCTGGGAAAGTCTCCTAAGCCAAAGTTAAGAGTTTGGATAGGAAGGGAGTAAGAGTCCAAGATGGGAATATGTGGATAAATTCCTTGAATGCCTTAAATTCATAGATTTCCCTGAATCCTTGGGTCTTCAGAATTGATCATTTCCCTATATTGGAAGATAATATTCCCTCTCCCCTGTTTGAAGACCATGCAGAGTTCTCAAAGGAGATGGGCATCTTTAGGAAAATGCTTGACTTCCTCAAGAACTATTTACACTTCTCCTCCTGATGGCTCTTAACTTAGGTCAAATTTCAGCAAAATTAGACTAGGAAAGTACTAGCCTGATAAAGGAGAAGAGGTATTAAATACCAAAGAACTGCTGGACCTAGTTAACACATACTGGCAGGAAAAAGGAGGTAGTGCCTGGGAATGGATCCTAAGGTGCCAGCTCAGTGGGGGGATAATAAAAAACTGGATAAGGGATAGCATGATGAAATGGAGAGCTTTTCTGTGGCACATATTTAACCCTCTGGCAAGGGTCTAAGAGGCAGTTTTAATGCTTTCCTGGGATAGTTCTTAGAGGACTGGAAAAAGCAATGTCCTACATCAATTGTCAGCAATGTTTTTCTATAATGGACCAGTGGATAAATATTTTAGGCTTTGAGGGCCACACCCCCAATATACAAACAAATAGGTGTAGTCAGTAAATTGAGTGTTCTAATAAAACTTTCCTTACAATGAAAGGAAAGGGGCTGGATATGTCTTGAGGGTTACGATTTGCCAAACACTGCTCTCCATGAAATGAAGTAGAAATACGAAAACTTATATGGCAGACTATGGAGAAAGATATTAAAAGATTCAAGAAGTGGGCATGCTAAGCTGGGCTACTATAAGGCTGAAAAAGCCACCATCTGACTATATTCCCTGGGAGATCCTGGAGGAGATTTTATTTATCAAAACAATAAGGAATGTCCTAGCAAGGGGGAACCGGTATCTTTAAGAATCTTGGGGGTGGCTGTCCTTTGCACACTTGGCCTGAGTAGATGCTGTTACAGAACTGGGGGTTAGGATACCAGAATAGCTGCCTTAACTGAGGGAAGTAAGATGGTTATAATTACCATAATGGGCAGAAGCTTGGAATGGAAGCCAGGAAGGCCTGACCCACAGGAATCTATGGGGATTGCTATATAACATCATGTTCCCAGGGGCAAGATAGATGGGCAGCCAACATCAGTATTGCTTAACATATGTGCACAATCAAAATGGATCATAAATGTGTGAGCAGAAAGCTGAGGGCAGCAGTCCTAATGGCAAGTCACACATCCTTGTCCAGTTTATATACTGAGGCAATGCCCAGACACAGAACCCGTCACCTGAAAGAGTGGCCAGAAATCCACAAGAAAGGGCTCAGCAGCACAAGTACATAGAGTAGAAATACATTTAGTCCTTCTCTCAAAGAGACCTACCACCACTTTCTTGAGTGACTGGATCCTTTGGAGAGGGACATACCCTAACCTTTCAAGGGCTGATGGATCTGGGTCTGAGCTGATCCTGATCCCTAGGGACCCAAAATTCCCTAATCATTCCATTAGTGTAGAAGCCCATGGGGTCAGGTAAAAAGGCAAAGTCTTGGACTACGTCTATTTCAATGTGTTCATTGCAATTAAAGACTTGCCCAGTGGTCATTTCCTCTGTTTTTGAAAACATAATCAGAATGTACACACTTAGCAGTCAGCAGGACATCCACATTAATTCCTTGACCTTTAAGTAGAACCTATAGTAGTCTGAGAAAACAGGTAGAAGCCCCTGAAACTACCTCTACTTTGGGCAAAAGAAGGAATAAAAATGGATATCACTTTTGGTGAAGTTGGAAGATTAGTAATTTAAGAGATGCAGGGATGGTAATCTTTATCATATTCTCAATTAATACACCAGTCTGCTTCTTGCAAAACTGATGGTTCATGGCAGGATAACTAATTGCAGCTGTTGTGCCAGATGTGGTATCTTTATGAGAGCAGCATAACACAGCCTCTGTGTGCAGTATGAAGCTATTAAGCTAACAAACACATTCTTTTCAATGCCCATCAGAAACGAGGATCAGAGCAGTTCCCATTCACATGGAATGGACAACAGTGCACATTTGCAGTCTTAGTCCAGGGCTATGTTCATTCTCCTCTCTTTATCATAATGTAAGCTAAAGAGAGCTGGATCATATGGCTATTCTGTAGAACATTGCACTGGTCCATTTTTACTGATATCTTGTTGTTAGATTTGATGAGCAAGAAGTGGTAATACATGCCTTGGGGGTAATACAGGCAATACAGGGTGCTCCTCAGGGAAAGAGATAAATTCTAAAAATGATTCAGCCCACATTAGTGACTGTTTTCTTTTTTACAGGTTCTAGCATTATAAGGCATGCAGGAATATCTTCAGCCCATGTAAAGGACAAATTATTGCATCTTACACTTCCTAACACTAAGAAAGAAGCACATTCCTTGGTAGGCCTCTGCATTTTGGAGGCAGCATATTCTGTACTTCAGAATGCTGCTGTGATCTGTTTATTAGAACGTTGAAGTCTGCTAGTGTTGGGTGGATCTCAGAGCAAGAAAGGACTCTGAAGCAATTCCAAGCTGTGGAACAAGCAGTGCTGCCTCTTAGGCTATATGGCCTGGCAGACTCTGTAGTGTTAGAGGTGTCTCTAGTAGAGAAAGACACTACCTCTGGAAAGCACCAGTAAGAGAAGAGCAGCGCAGGTTTCTGGAGCAAGGCATCTGCCACAGAGAATCACATGCCATTTGAAAAAGAAATTCTGGCATGCTGTTAGACCCTAGTGGAAGTTGAATGTCTATTCATGTGATATCAAGTGATCATTCAGCCATACCCTCCCAATATGAGTTTGAATACTCTCAGCCCACCAAGTAGTGAGTTTGGGCCCAGCAACAATACATTGTAAAATGAAAGCAGTAGATGCAGGATAGGGCACAAGCGAGTCCAGAGAATGAAAGTAGGCTGCATGACACTTACTCCCATGTCAATGCTAGTGCTTCACCAGTGCCTCTCTCTCAGCTCACAGCTACAGCCTCTGGGGGTTTCTTACCAGTGGCTGTTGGGAGAGGCAAAAACCTGAGGTTGGTATAAACTAAAAATGCACTGCTGCCCTGCTATAGTCACATGCAAAGGAGGGACTGAATGACAGTGGTGAGAGAAAATGCTTCAAATGGGCAGTTCTCCAGTCAAGGATCTGTTGTAGTTACGTTGTTAGAATGGGAAGTGGACCAAATAAGAAATCCTCAGACCCTTAGGCAATGGTGAATGGATTAACTGGTTGGATGTAAATAAACTCAATGGACATTGGTAAATGGTTTAGTTGGTTGGTCAGGAGCATGGAAGAAGCAAGACTGGAAGATCAGTGATTAGGATGTTTGGGGAAGAGGAATGTGGTTGGACCTATAAAAATGGGCACAAAATGTGTTACGCATTAATGCAAAAGAGAAAGTAAACAAACAACCAAGTGGATGTGATAGATGTCAGCCTACCTCTGTCCTTAGCCAGCCCAGGCCTTGTGCAATCAGCTTTTAGGGAGCCTGTGCATTGGCCCAGCAGCATGGGTTCTCTCTTACTCAGAAAGGCTGATCAGACTACTTTTGTGACCAATATCCAGTCTATGCCACCAAGACCAATGCTGAGTCCCTACTAAGATACCATTTTTCAAGGAGGCCATCAGCTACTTGGGAGAAATTTGTTACTTTGGACCCTTTTCTATCCTAACAGAAAGAGTGATTCAATCTGCCAGGATTGTCTTGTATTCTAGGGAGTGTTGACTTTTTGTACCTCAGTGAGTACCACTATCCAAGGGTTAACGAAGTATCTGATATACCGACAAGGGATCTCACATGATTTGCTTTGAACAAAGGCACCAACTTTGTGACAGAGGAAGTGTGATGTGATCACATGACCAGGGGACCCACTAGCACTACCACATACCACACCATCCAAAAACCAGATAGCCTAACAGAGTAGTGGGATCATCTGTTCTCAGCTGAGGTACCAACTGGGAGATGACACCTGTGAGGATGGGGTAGCATCCTGCAGGATGTGGTGTGCACGTTAAACCAATGGCCATTGACTGCTCTTACCTGATAGGTAGAGTACATGAGTCAGAAAACCAAAGGGTGTAAGTAGAAGTAGCTCTACTCAGTATCATTCCCATTGACTTCATGGGGACTTTGTATTTCTCATTTCTGCAACCATAAGCTTTGTTGTTCTGGGGGCCCTGGTTCCCAGAGTGGAGACTCTTCCCCTAGAAGACACAGAATCTCAATAATACCTTTTGCATAGTCATTTCGGGGCTTCTCATGCCAATAGATGAGCAGGCTAAGAAAATAGTTCCATATTGTAGGGTAATTTACCCTAGCCATCAATAGGGGTATATAATAGAGGCATAGAAAATATTTCTATTATTAAGTTGATACATTTTGGCATCTTTGGTTTTTCCATGTCAACTTTTAGGTGTAAACACATCTGCAGCAACCCCAGCCTGACAAGGACATGGCCAGTAGGAACTCAGACTCCACAGGGATAAGGACCTACAAAGCAAACCACCTAGACCAGCACAAATACTGGCTGAGGGGGAGGAAATATGCATTGAATGGTTGAGGAAGGGGCGATGAGTATCAGAAACAACCTTGGAGTCAACCATAGCAGTTGGGACTGTAGTCTGATCTATTAACCTTCATTTTGTCATCATCCTAGAATTTTTAAGTGATATAAATGTTGGAGAATCTATACCTGGAAGGAAGGAACATATGTGAGAATCAAGTGGATCTGAGCAGTATGAGGCATGGACTGCAGTGCTGTGGTTGGTGTCTTGCTCAGGCCCACTTTAAAGGAAGGTATACAGAACTCCTAGCTGCTGTGAATGTTGGCCAGCTGCCTCCTTCTCTGGAGATTTGGCGTTAGCCAAATAGGAGCCCCTTTTCCTGGGAGGTGATTCTCTTCCTCAGAAGGCTAACACAGGGTACAATATGGCTCCCTTGTCTCAAGATGGGACCGAGTCTATGGTGCAATTCTTGCTCTGGAGCTCCCCACAAGGTCAGGCTGAAGCTAGTCACCAGCTGCAATTACATCTTCGCTCAGCTTCCCCCTCCACCCTGGACTTTTGCAATTAGAGCTACAGGTATTACATAGTACAATAAGTTGTCAATCATATCATCTACTCTACTTGGCATTCCATATTCTTCTTCTCCTGCTATCATTTTCTCAATAAATTCTTGCACAAGAATCCTCATCAAGGTCCTGTTTCCAGGAAACTTGACTAGGAAAAAGTACAAAGCAAATTTCCAAGAATCCTGATGGTTATTAATTATTAATTCCAAACACAACCAGTTACAATCAAAGAACTTCTCAGTAAGGTAAGATGTATACAAACACACATACACACACATATGTACGTAGTGGGCGTGTGGCTATAAATTGCAGATATTTTGTATGTTTCGATGGATGAATAAGCCAACTTCTACTCCCCAGTGGCCTGGGAATTTTTCCCTTTTAGCAACTAGGAAAAGCCAACATTCAAATCCTGAGTGGTGGGCATGCCTGTTTCAGTGACTTGTGGGCACATGTATCTTCTCCCTAGAAAAGAATGCAGCTTGCATGCATGGATGGGAGTGTCTGGGATAAATGCATGACTCAATGCATGACTCAATCACATGTCTTGGAGAAGAACCAGTAGGTACGTAGCCTGCTGAATATAGCATAGAACACAGGTGAAGCAGTTTTAAATTATAAATGTAATTTGGGAAGATCTTATATGAGACAATATAATGATCTGCAAACTAATTCTTTGGACTTGGATATAAGTGAACTTTTGTAATTAGAGATATTACATTAATAAGATAATTTATAAATAGCTGAAAAGAAAAGGAGAGATAAGATCATCTGCCCTGTAGACAAAGATACATGTATATTTCTAAGTCATTATGATGAGAGAGATATTCAATGACTTGCAAAAAGCAGTACCTCAGCAGCAATAAACAAGACAGATCACAAGATCTGAATCTGAAAACTTTCCAGAATCAAAAAACCACTTTATTTGCATGCTAGATGCTTTACTGAAGCCACATGTGAGATTATTGAAATGTTAAATAGTTGACAAATGTCAAAGTGAATCTAGCCCAACATTTTAATACATTTGGTTTAGCTTCATTTAACTATTTAATTTTGAAGTTGGCCTTGTCAGAAATCTCCCATGTGCCAAGAATACCAAAAGAAAACTTAAAAATTTTGATTTTATCTAGTAATAAATAAAAGTTGCCCTGGCCCGTTTCTATGAATGCAGGGCTTTAAGTCCCTTGGGTGGATTTACCCATCAAGCTACCTAGGGTGAGGAGAACAGATGAAAAGAATGTCAAAAAACGGGGCTAAAATGTGGTAGAAATAAGAAGATTTCACAGGAGAGAAGGGGCACATGGGAACAATATCTGAATGTTTGCTCTAGGTGGGTGAAAATTTGTAGAACAAATAAGGGGTTGTAGGTTGCAATTTTTATAGATTCTAATTTCTAAGAGCCCTATGGAATTTCTTTCAGGTCTTTGAAATCTTGTCTTTAATAGCATTCCCTCCATGTTCAGCTGTATGTAGTTGTCCCAGTATAGTCCTTCCTGCTTAACTGTTTCTTACCGACTGGCCCAAGAAAATATCATTTCAGAGGATCACTGTGGCAGGCATTTCCTTTGTAGCATAGGACAACCCAGATAACACAGGTCCAGTCCTCTGAGTCATCCAGTATGGGCTGGAGGTTTGGAACCCGAGTAGAGTCTGATCCGGGCAAGTGATAAGCTGACATCAAAACACTTGGCACTCAGGTCTATGGAAGCACCTAAGAAGACAGACACATCTCCAAACCCAAAATGCTCTTTAGAGCCAGCAAATCTGGACTGGAAATCTTACAATAAGATGATTTGCCATAAAATGTCTAGTACTTTGTTTCCCATCAGGTCATAGATGCCGTGAGAACAGCTTTTCTTGCTATATTTAAGTTTGTCCAGTGCCAGTTTTGGTCTTGTCTCAAAGCCAAAAATTTTGGAAACATTGACAGAAAAGAAAGTAACCGACTATGTTGGAAGAGCCCAGAAAGTCCTGTGCAAATTCTAATCTCGGAGATGCTGGAGGGTGTTCTTAGTTTTGCAGGCTGGTTCTCTCATCCTAGCAAATGAAGAGATGTGTATATGTGGCTCATTCCTTTGCACTGCGCTTTGCAGATTATGATCCTGCCTCAGAGACTTATTTGAGAAAAAAGTATATATGTATATACTTATATATGTATATAAACAATAAAGTCTCATACAATGTGGTAGTATATTTAAAAGAAAGAAAACAGCATAAGCACATAGCAAGTGCTTTGTTGTGAATTCCAGAGGAAGATGTATATACATGTGCTTGTTGGAGGTCAAATGTTTTAATTTAGGATGTATTATTTTTGTGAGAATTTTAATAGAAGTTTACAATTTCTAAATGTTTCAATTTTGCCAAGACAGTACAAAGTTATACTAATTTGCACTGACTAGTTTAGCAAAACCCATAACACAAAGAGCCAGAGATTATAATTTGTTAACTAGCCTGACTTATAACTTGTCATAGACTATTCTTACTTCCTACTACCTACCCGTAGAGCAAGCCTTGGACAAGTGGTAAGGGGACTATGATACAAAGAAGTATGTGTGTGTGTGTGTGTGTGTGTGTGTGTGTGTGTGTGTGTGTAAGTGTGCACACAGGAATTTTGGCTGGAGGCAAGCAGACATTTGGTCATTGATTATTTTGCTTTGAGTTGTCAATGGCTTGAGTTGGAGGTGAAATACACATATTTTAGTAATCCCAAGTGACTGGATTGTTGGTAGGGAAGTGCTAGCGGTAAATGAAGACAGAGATTTGGTGCTAACATAGATCTGTATTTGGAGACAGAAACTTAGGATAGGTAAGGATAAAATAGCAATAAACTAAAAATAATACGTCCATATGTTCAGTAATATAATAATTCCATGTTTTGTATTCTAATGAGTTTCTGTGGTAAGTTAACAACAATAGCCCTTTGTCTTTTCATGAAGTGGGTGAATTTTTTTTAAGGAAGCAATTTAAATGTCAAAGTTGAGCATTGAGATACCAGACATTTCCAATCTTTTCTAAGATGCTTTTTGAAGCTGTAGGCATATAGATTACCTTTAAATATTTTTAGTATATGATGCGAGCAATTCTTAATATTTTTTTTATCTTAGGAGTTTCCCTTTCATCTTGCCCAATATCAGCCCATCACCCCTTTTTAAAAACTCCTCATTCTTTATCCCTTCAAAAAAAGAAGAAAAGAAAAAGAAAAAGGTAGCCAATCCAAATGCAAATGAAAGGATTGCCATGCCATTCTGAAAGGAAGAGATTGCCTTTATTTTGTTTTCATCTATTTTAAGAAGATTGAGTTTTTACCTGAGCTGCAGTCTACACATCTAGAATTACATTTGATAAAAGGAGTATAGACTGGATTTAAAAAAAAATATTAATGGCTACCCAAGAAGGAAAGGCAGAGGCCTTGATAATAATTTAATGTAATAAAAATGGTGATGGGAGCAGATTTCAAACCTAGAGACTTAGGAAGGAGAAAGATAGTCAGACACATTGAACTATTCAGTCTGGGTAGCACATTATGATAATAGACATCATCATGTGCTAAAGCAACATTTGCAGATCCAAGTTAAGAAATGAGATGTTTTGCAGAGATAAAAAGTTTTGAGGAAAGGAACATATTGAAAAAAAAGATCCTAAAAATTCAACATAGATAAATCCTACAGAATGTCGTTATGTAACAGTGAAGTGTGTCTGTGCAGACAAATTCTTGGAGAATAAAGCAGCATGAATAATTTTTACAGTTTTGCATATCAGGATGATTGATTAAAGTATGTGCTTATTTGAATATGCCAGGAGTATCTGTCCCAGTTTCATAGATAAGTGTGCGCATGTCTGTGGTTTTAGAACTAAGGTGCCCGAGGGTAGAGCTCACAGCTGTGAGCTCTGCTACCTTCATCATTATCACCATCACCCTTGATAGGCAACAAGGACACTGAACATTTTGGGATGCTGAGACCCACTAGCGTGATTTAAATGCCAGCTGCCTGAATGTTTCCAATTCTTCCAGACTACTGAGGTCACCCTGTCCGACCCCAATGCCAACTGGGAAACAAACAGCCTTTACCACAACCCTTATCTCCAAAATCTCTAAAGATTCACTAGGTTGTTGTTTCTTCTCATTACTCTCAATCTGTGCTCTGAATCTTGCCTTATGTGACTGTTGTTCTCTCCCTTCTTCATACCACTTTGCCTCTTTCAGGACACTCACTACCCTGATTATTTTAACTCTCCAAAGTGCCAATGACACAAGGCTGAGTGTACAGCAGACTATTATTTTGAGGGTAATGGCTATGGATTGAATATTTGTGGCTCCCCAAAATTCATATGTTGAGACTCTAATCCCCCAAAGTGACAGTTTTTGGAGAAGGGGCCTTTGGGAAGTAATTAGGTCATGAGTGTAGAGCCCTCATGATGGGATTAGAGCCCTTGGAAGGAGAGACATGAGAGAGTTTGCTTCTTCTCTGCATGCATTCACCTAGGAAAGGCCATGTGAGGACAGGACCAGGAAAAGGGCCCTCACTCAAACCCAACCATTCTGGCACCTTGATCTTGAAACTTCAGCCTCCAGAAACCATGGCAGGTGTCCTCAAACTTTTTAAACAGGGGGCCAGTTCACTGTCCCTCAGACCGTTGGAGGGCTGGACTGTAGTTTTAAAAAAACTATGAACAAATTCCTATGCACACTGCACATATCTTATTTTGAAGTAAAAATACAAACAGGCAAAAACACCCACATGTGGCCCATGGGCCATAGTTTGAGGATGCCTGACCATGAGAAATAAATGTTTGTTGTTTAAGCCATCCAGTCTATGGTAATTTGTTATAGCAACCAAAACTGAGATAGTAATGGAGTAAGGTAATGGAATAAGGTAACACTGGAGAGACAAAAGAGGAAACAGAGCTTTAATCATCACTGCTCTAACATTCATTAACAGTTTCCTACCCTTCTGCTTTTTTTGCTGTCTGTATGCCTTTGTTAAGTTTTGCCTGGCCTTCATCTTCTTGTCTCTGGTCCCAATCTACCTGCTAGCCTCCAACTCCCAAATTCCCATTAACTTTTTGTGCAATGTAATTTAGCTCTCTGGCCCCTACTCTTAACCAGGGAGATGATTGAGCACGTTGGGTGACTGCCGTTTTACAGCACAAAAGTTTCCAGAAGCTCTGTTAACCTAAAAAGCTCTTTACTATGGGTGTCTAAAATTTAACAGTGCAATAAAACAAAACAAACAAACAAAAACCCACAAAAAAACTAGCAGAAGTTCTGAAACTTTTTTTCTTTTAGCATGATCAAAACCTGAGATAAGATTTCCTATCCCTAGTTAGAGCACAAAGTATTTTGTTTTCCTTCCTCTAGAAGCACAAATTACACACAAATGATTCTTGTAGCCTTAATGATAACAAACGGAAACAATTAAGTATAAACTAGATAAATAAACAGAAGAATCCATTCATATAAAAAACTCTAATTAATCAACTATGTAAATCAGATTTTAGAGACTTTCACATATACTCTCTTTAATTTTTATAACTTGATAGGTAACTTTTAGTCATCTATTCTAATTCACATGCTGCTAAGATATTGTGTAGTATTCAGTTGGAGGTGTTAACCAATGAGGCACTACATTTTAAGTTTGTACTCAGTTTAACTAATTAATAACCTATACAATTTCATTGACTCTGAAATAATGAGAATTTCAGCAATGGATTCATACCACCTAAATTCACACAATACTGATATACAGTCATGTGCTGCATTAGACTATTCAATCAATAATGGATCACATATATGACAGTGGTCATACAAGATTATAATGGAGCTGAAAAATTCCTATTGCCTAGTGGCATCATACCTGTTCTAATGTTGTAGCACAATGCATTACTTGATAATCATAATAAATGACTATGTTACCGTATGTATTTACTATATTGTATTTTTATTGTTATTTTAGAGTACACTACTTCTTTTTAATAAAAAAAACAAGTTAACCATAAAACAGTCTCAGGTGGGTCCTTCAAGAGCTATTCCAGAAGAAGGCATTGTTCTCACAGGAGATGACAGCTCCATGAGTGTTGTTGCCCTGAAGACCTGCCAGTGGGATAAGATGTAGAGGTAGGAGACAGTGATAGTCATGACCCTGACCCTGTGTAGGCCTAGACTAATGTGTATGTTTGTTTTTAGCAAAAAAATTTTAAAAAGTAAAATTTAAATAGAAAAAAGCTTATGTTAATAGAAAAGGTATAGAATAAAGATATAAAAAAGAAATGTTTTGCACAGCTGTACAATGTGATTATGTTTTAAGCTAAGTGTTACTACAAAAGAGTCAAAAATTTTTTAAGGCTGGGTGCGGTGGCTCACACGTGTAATCCTAGCTCTCTGGGAGGCCGAGGCGGGAGGATTGCTCAAGGTCAGGAGTTTGAAACCAGTCTGAGCAAGAGTGAGACCCCATCTCTACTATAAATAGAAAGAAATTAATTGGCCAACTAATATATATAGAAAAAATTAGCTGGGCATGGTGGCGCATGCTTGTAGTCCCAGCTACTTGGGAGGCTGAGGCAGCAGGCTTGCTTGAGCCAACGAGTTTGAGGTTGCTGTGAGCTAGGCTGACTCCACGGCACTCACACTAGCCTGGGCAACAAAGTGAGACTCTGTCTCAAAAAAAAAAAAAAAAAATTTAAAACTTAAAAAGTTCATAAAGTAAAAAAGTTATAGTAAGCTAAAGTTAGTTTATTATTGAAGAAAGAAAAAATTTTCTTATAAATTTAGTGTAGTGTAAGTGTAGAGTGTTTATGAAGTCTACAGTAGTGCACAGTAATGTCCTAGACCTTCATGTGCACTCACCACTCACTCACTGAGTCTCCCAGAGCAACTTCCAGTCCTGCAAGCTCCATTCAGCATTAATATTACTGATTAATGGATAAATAGGTCATTAATTCATGGACTAAGAGTCCATTCCTCAAACTTCTAGGGTTACCCTAAGATCATGGTTTGTCTACACCCCAGAGGAAACAGAATGCTCAGATTAAATGACCCATTCAGTGCCACAGAGATAGCAGGTACCAGAGCTGAGCTTTGTTCTCATGTTTTCTTTCAACTTTAGTGTTTTTTTGCTTCTACACCACCAAGGGAGAGCTGAAGTTTAGAGACCACAAGAAATATTCTAGGGCATAAATGAAATCAACATGAGTGAATAGGCCCTGATTTATGAGGGATGACATTATGAATGTGTAATTGGGACACAAATCATTCCTAAGTGTGTATTTACAGTCTGCCGCTTGTTCTTACTGTCATCAGAGGGAAAGATTCTTGCCCTTTGCATCAGTTTCTGGCCTCCCCTTTGGGGTAGAGAACATTAGCAATGGGCAAAGGAGGAAAAAGTGAAAGAAATCCAAGAGGCTGAGTTGATTTACGCAAATGCCGAGATAGAGAGTTGAGGGGAAGAAAGAGAGCAAAAAGCATTGTGGGCTTGGTGTCAGGGAGAACATATTTTGCTGCAAAGTTGAAAGTGAGGAACAAAGAAGAAAAGACTCCAGAAAAGCTGGATGAGAGAGAATTGTAGTGTAGGAGATCAGGAATTGGAAACTTGTTGCTTTAAAGTTATGAATCAGATTCTCTTTATTAGTCTTTGCATAATGAGAGCTAAGAATAGAATTATTTTTCATTACTCATGGTTACTTTACTGAACTGTTCCTTTGAGTAAGACACTGTGGCAAGGCTGGGCTGCTGGAAGCTCTGGGGTTTATTTGGACCCTGGCTGGAGGGAAGACAGATAGCTCCTCAAGACTGATTCATTTGAAGTAGGGGCCACGCTGGCTTCATGAGTTTGTGGCCAGCACAGTGGCATAGGGCTGGTGCTCAGAAGGCCCCATGTTTGCTCACTGCAGTCCTGAAATTCTTAATAACTTTATCTCTGAATTCGTGCTTTGTAAGTGAAGTCCAATGGGACAAGGAGCATGGGCAGGGGTTGAGGGATGGTTGGCCTGGACATAGAGGAAAGTTGTGTGGGAAGCAGGTGGCTATTATGGATGGGGCCCAGTAGAAGCTGTCCCAGTGTGGGTGAAGCCTGTGCATTAGGCTGAGACACAGCAGGGTCTTCTCTCCCCCAGGAACTGAGTGATTCCAGCTGGAAAGGTTTAAAGATCCTTGGGGTCACTCATCTGCCCTGAGTTGGGCCAGTGGGAAGAGAAGATGCCTGACTCAGCTTCCCCCAAGGTGACTAATGAAACCTGTGGTAGCACACCACATGCTCCATGTTGTAGGACTGGGTCCCCAGGGCCCACAAGTGAGGGCTGGGGGTAGGGTGGAAGATGTATGCTCTCCCCTGGCAAGTATCTCCGTGGCTTCAACTGCTCCCTTAACCAGTTCTGTGTTTTCCGGAATAGTCTCTTCCTGCTTCCCATCTTCCTAGGTCTGATGTGCATTGGTCTCTTCTGATCAGCTTAGAGGGCCTGCAGGATGGGTCACTAAATATAAAGAAAATAAAGTACCTAGGAATATACTTAACTAAGGAGATAAAAGACCTCTACAGGGAGAACTATGAAACACTGAGGAAGGAAATAGCAGAGGATGTAAACAGATGGAAATCCATACCATGCTCGTGGATTGGCAGACTCAACATCATTAAAATGTCTATACTACCCAAACTGATCTACAGATTCAATGCAACACCTATTAAAATCCCATCAGCATTCTTCACAGATATAGAAAAAATTTTACGCTTCATATGGAACCAAAGAAGACCCCGAATATCAAAAGCAATTCTAGGCAAAAAAACAAAAAGGGAGGTATTAATATGCCAGATATCAAATTATGCTACAAAGCTGTAGTAATTAAATCAATCTGGTATTGGCACAGAAATAGAAATATTGACCAGTGGAACAGATCTGAGAACCCTGATATAAAACTATCCTCATATAGCCATCTAATCTGTGACAAGCAGACAAAAACATACACTGGGGAAAAGAATCCCTTTTCAATAAATGGTGCTGGGAAAACTGGATAGCCACTTGTAGAAGGCTGAAGCAGGATCCACACCTTTCACCTCTCACAAAAATCAACTCACGCTGGATAACAGACTGAAACCTAAGGTATGAAACT
Organism: Microcebus murinus; assembly: GCF_040939455.1. Taxonomy (NCBI): domain Eukaryota; kingdom Metazoa; phylum Chordata; class Mammalia; order Primates; family Cheirogaleidae; genus Microcebus; species Microcebus murinus. The sequence continues at coordinate 37,372,617 of NC_134114.1, read as the reverse complement.
ATTAGAATTCTAGAGGAAAATGTTGGAAACACTCTCCTAGACATCGGCCTGGGCAAAGAGTTTATGAAGAAGTCCCCAAAGGCAATCAGAGCAACAACAAAAATAAATAAATGGGACATGATCAAACTAAAAAGCTTCTGCACAGCCAAAGAAATAGTCATGAAAAGAAAAACAGACAACCTACAGAATGGGAGGAAATTTTAACATCCTATGCATCTGATAAGGGGCTGATAAACAGAATCTACTTAGAACTCATGAAAATCAGCAAGAAAAATCAAACAACTCTATCAAAAAGTGGGCAAAGGGCATGAACAGAAACTTTTCTAAAGAAGACAGAATAATGGCTAACAAATATATGAAAAAATGTTCAACATCGCTAATCATCAGGGAAATGCAAATCAAAACTACAATGAGATATCACTTGTTTGCAGTAAGAATGACCTTTATCAAAACGTTCCAAAACAATAGATGTTGGTGTGGATGCGGAGAGATAGGAACACTCCTACACTGCTGGTGGGACTGCAAACTAGTTCAACCTCTATGGAAAGCAATATGGAGATACCTTAAAGTGATACAAGTAGATCTACCATTTGACCCAGCAATCCCATTACTGAGCATCTACCCAAAAGATCAAATGACACTCTACAAAAAAGACACATGCACTTGAATGTTTATAGCAGCACAATTCACAATTGCAAAGCTGTGGAAACAACCTAAGTGTCCATCAATTCATGAGTGGATTAATAAAATGTGGTATATGTATACCATGGAGTACTATTCAGATCTAAGAAACAATGGTGATATAGCACATCTTGTATTTTCCTGGATAGAGCTGGAACCCATGCTACTAAGTGAAGTATCCCAAGAATGGAAAAACAAGCACTACATATACTCACCAGCAAATTGCTATTAACTGATCAGCACTTAAGTGGACACATAGGAACTACATTAATTGGGTATTGGGCAGGTGGGAGGGGGGAGAACAGGGTGGGTATATACATACATAATGAGTGAGATGTGCACCGTCTGGGGCATGGTCATGCTTGAAGCTCAAACTTGTGGGGGTAGTGGGGGCAAGGGCATTATTTGCAATCTTAAAAATTGTACCCCCATAATATGCTGAAATATATAAACTGGGTAATTTTGGAGATTCCCTGACCAGTTTAGTATTCTAATATTTGCATTTAAAATCGGCACTGCACAACATGAAGGTGAATGGTAAAATTTATGTTAATAACTTAAAATTCGGATATTTCTTTACTTTGGATGACATTAAATAGAAAAAATGATCAATTGAGAGAGAGATCACTGGAAGAAAGAAAAAAGTTTTATATTTTAGTACCTTTAATGGCACCTCTTTTCTGCTTTTTGAACAAGGCACCCTGGGTTTTCATTTTGCTCTGGGATCAACAAATTGTAGCCAGTCTCTACCAGGGAAGTTTGAAAGATATAATTGCTATAAGCCTGGAAAGTGCTGGCTGAAATGGACTAATGCTTAAGATGGAAATAGAGTCATCATGCTTTGCTGTTATAAATGTTGGAACTACTTTAGGTGGATAAAATGCTACAGAACACGGTAACCCTCTTGGATTCTGTAGTATGGCAGGTTCTAGTTAAAACCATGACTTTCCACAATGTATTTAGAGAACTTCATATTTCCTGGGAAATGAATCATTCCATGAACTGCTCCATGGGATGCTGCTTGAGCATAGGAGCCGTTTGAGTTTGTTGGTACTCAGAAAATTTTCCTGAGGCCTTTACTTCCCTATGGAGAATCACAGACTAATTAGAATAGTGTTTGTGGGGTTGTCTGCCAAAACTTGTGTTCCACCTTGCATAATGGAGCATTTTCACTGCCAAGTGGCAACATAGCTAGGGACTACATTTCCCAGTCCCGCTTGCAGCTAGATGGGGTCATGTGATTAGCTCTGGCCAATAGAAAATAATTGAGTGAAAATAAGATATGTCATATCTAGACAAGGTAAGTTTAAGAAGTGAATATCCTTTCCTTGTTTTGTCTTTACTCTTTTGCAAATCAGGTGCAGAGGAATCAAAGGCTTAGGGAATAGGAGAGCCACAAGATGGAGGAAACCTCAGTTCCTCAACTGACATGTGAAGAAAACTTCCTGGAATGTGCTCATTGGATTTGGTTACGAAATAAACTCTCGTAGCAAGCTTCTGAATTTGGGAGGTCTTATTGTATTATAATAACGACTAGCTGACCCTAACAGTTTTCATTAAGATCAATAATACACAGATTTAAGTGTTTCAAATAATCTTTAAAAAATTTTAATCCATGCCTTTAATTTTAAAGATGAGGAAATCAAAGTCTTGGAAGCTGAATTATGTCATCATATAAAGGTAAATAACTGGTAGTAGCACCTAAGCTCCTGTTTTCTAGTCCTGCTCACTTTCTTCTTTGTTGGTCATAAATTCTAAAGGGCAAACTTACTGAAAATATTTATTTATGCCATGCTTTTGGAAGTATTATTAGGTAGAGAACTATAATAACTAACATTCCTTACTTTAAAACCCTAATAGAACTAGTCAATATATAATTATTCATGATGTTAAATTGTTAATTATGTTACTCACAAAATTAATCTTTTTCCCTTAAGAGTAATTCTAAAGGTTTATGAAATTAGAATCCTGTTTAATGCATATTTAATTTTAAATGAAAATAAGAAGAGAACTTATTTACTAACCAGCAATTTTCTTTACACCTGTTAAAAGAAAAAGTTTAGAAAAATTAGGTTTAACAGAGTTTAATTGAGCAAAGAATGATTCGTGAATTGGGCAGTTTCCCTGAACAAGAATAAGTTCAGAGAGACTCGAGTGCCATGCATGGTTAAAGAGGATTAATGGACAAAAAAGGGAAGTGGAATACAGGTATGTTTTCCATATATATTCCATACAGAAAATGGAAGTGAAGTATAGAAACAGCTGGATTGGTTACAGCTTGGCTTTTGCCTTATTTGAACATGGTTTAAACCTTTGACTGGCCAAAACTGAGTGATTGGTAGGAGAGGTGGTTATTTACATATCCAGTTAGGTTATAGTTCATTCAGTGTATGGAGAAATATCTTGCTTTAAATTTAAAATGTGTAAGAAGGCAGCTTTAGGCTAAACTTAGTATAACATAGCAAACTTTGTTAGAACATATTTATTAGATTCTCCCCACTCAAAAAGATTTTAAAATTATGAATGCTATTGTTTTAAAACAGAGTAATATTTTTGGAGAATGTCAACAAATGCCTATGAATTTCATCACCAAAGACCCTGCTCCTTCAAACAAAGGAATTAGATTTAAAAAGAAAAAGAAACACAAGAAAAAGAATGTGGAATTTTCTTCTTTCTGTTTGAAAATTGAATGGGGCAGGGCGAAAATAGATTTGTGCTTCTGGAGTTTTGGTAGAAGTCTTGATCAAAGAATAACTTTATAGAAAAACAATGTAGTTTATATTAGTACCTGTTTAGAAAAAATATTTTGCATGGGACACAGTGACATACAGTGAATGTTGAGAGCAGTTCTCTTTGGGGAGGAAGGATTAGGAGGTTTTTTTATTCTATGTTCAATATTTTTGTAACGATAGAATTTTAAGAATTAATAACTGTTTTATAAACAAGCAAAACTTAATTTAGGCACAGAGAACTGTATTATACCACACATCATTTCAGTTCTGCGAGGTATTGATTAAAGGCTTCTGAAAAGTCTTTCATCCCATAGGTAAGGAAACTATAAGGCAAAGTTGGAAGGCATAAAGGTGTCCATGTGAGAGAGAGAATTTAGAAAGTAGTGATGTATGGAGGTTTCTATAAAAATAAACGAAGATTTGTTAAGTTTGTGTTTGCGATGTGGGCATATCATCATCTCCTTTACTGAAATCTTCTTTTCTGGTTATTCTAACTTTCTCATAATTATTTTCATAGTTAACACTGGTTTTACTACATTCTTGCAGACAGGAAGGAGGAGTATTAGCAAGGAGAGGAAGCATTCCTCAAGGCAGGCCATGATCTGCAGAAGTGTCCCAGGAGCGTCTCTTCAAGGTACTCCTGTTCTTAATTTTGGTTGAAACCATGCACACCCTTTGATGTACTGGATCTAGTAACACATATCTTCTTCCTTTGCAGCCAGCCATATGAACTTACTTACATTGCAATCCTCTGTCAGAAAAGGAAATGGCTCAGTGGTTTTCATAAATGCTAATGACACCTCTCGAATGGCATTAGAAATATTTAGGAAGGACTATTCACAATTGCTTCAAATTGACAGGATGGTACCTGCCTCAATGAGATTGCACATTACTGGATGGTCCTTTAAACATTCATCCAAAGCCATGTAGTCAGCAAGACAGTTTCAACAGCCCAGAAACACAGATGTTAAGTGGTGATTGTGCTTTGAAATAGAAATGAAGTCAAGGGTCTTCTGTTGCTTTTGAGTAAGTTAAGCTGTCTGAAAAGCAAAACAATTTCAATGAAAAGCATTCTTTTTATGTTGTGGACACCTCCTTCTTGTAATTCACATTGTGTTGAGTGTGTGCAGTGCTACCTATCTTATGTAATTAGGAGAAAATCCCAAAAGGAAAGATTATACATAGGATTGCTAGTAAGATCATCTGTGTAAGGTTGGGCTCCACCCACTGTGTTATGTTATATTGGAAGTAAACTATTAATTATGAAAATGACTGTGTGCTGGTAGGCAAGGATAAGGTTTTTAACCTGTTCAGTTTATACATTAAACTACAATAAAAATTCCATTACATATTATACATGCTGGCTCCCTTTTTAAAAAACTGTCTTTTTTTTCAATCTACAAAAAGAAAGTTTTGGATTCTCAAAACTGATGTTTTTTATTTCATCACTAATGCCTATGTGCTGAATTCAGACATGCTCAATATCATGAGGAAATCTCTTGCCGTCAAAGCATTTATTTTTGCTCAGAGTGTTGCCTTCTTTTAATAAACCTTAGGGGACAAGCCTCCAAAAAGGCAGTTTGCTCTCCTAATCTGTCCTCCTGAAGTATTTCAGTTCAGCACTTGAAGCATCTGCCATTTATTCTATGTGTAGAAATTATTATTAGGCTTTCCTTAATGAGAGCAGGAGGTTCACTCAGCATTCTTTCCTCAGTTTGGGGTTACAGTGACCTTTCTTCATTGTTTAAGGGCAGCCCAACCTCATGGCTAACATGAGAACTAACTACCAAGAATGTAGAAGTAATGTCTTGCTCTAGCACTGACCATCCAAGAGAGTTTGGTCAACTCATGCGTATGTGTGTGTGCATATAGGTTGTATGTGTGCATTTGTATCCTTTGAAGAGCAATATAGATTTACAGAATATACTGATTTTAAATGACCAGTTAATTTTTAAGTAGTAATTCATATATTCTCCATGAGTATACAAACCTCTGAAGAGCAATTTATTGCAAAACTATTTGTGCTAAATCTCAAAGCACTGACAGCCAAAATCCTGTTTATAAAATCTTAGGCTATTGCTTATATTTCATGCACTCAAACACTATTCCATATTTTAAAAAATGAATTAGGACACTCTCCTTTAGAGGATATATTAATAAGATTTTCTAAAATTTGAAAACTAAAAATTTGAAATAATCAGCTGAACATTTCTAAGAACCGGGATATTTGGCATTATACAGCTCAAATGCCTGGGTATTTTTGTAGAGAACCCTTCATCCTATTTTTTGTATTTAGGTAGGTATGGTCTATATCAACTATAAAAATAAGCATTGGAGGGACCAGAGCTTTGCCTAGAGCTTATAGGTGATCAGCGTGTGCTCAAAAGAATCAGGCAATGTGCTTAATGGAAATCAGGTGTCCTGCCTTAGAGACATGAAGTAGATGTTCTTTATCTCCAAAACATAGAATTTTATGTTTGGAGGAAGCACAAACTACTGTTGTTACACCTAGATTGTAGTGTTTTCTTGAATTAGGTTCCATTATATAGTAAATATATGATGACTTGTCTTTTTTTTTTCCTACAATTGCCCCTCTCCTTTTTATAACTGCCTTCCTCCCTTTGTGTCCCTCCTTCATCAAGTTTCACTGGCTATTTCTTCTCTGTTCAATCTGCTAATCTTAGAGAACCAACTATGGTCTCTTTCCTCAAGGCCCAACTCTAGATTCTTTCCAAGAATTTAAGTGCATTATTTTATCCATATTATTACATTACCCTTTCTAGTTAAGATAGTTGCAAAATATTAATGATGATTCTGTCTACATCACCGTCCAGGGAGGATAGATTAGTAGAGTTGAAAAAATACAGAATTTATAGTCAAAATATTTGGGTCAAATTCTGATTTTTCTACTTTACCCTAGGATTATAATAATCTAAGAGAATGAATATTAAATAAGACACTGTGTTAGGTGCTGAGAGGCAGATAGGATCATTAGTTACAAGCTCTTCAATGGGCCATGGAGATAGGTGTTACTCTACTACCTAAGGTCAATGTTGTTTTTAGTCTAGTGATAAAGTCAGAAGTGAAAATAAATTTGGCCTAGATGTGGAGGAAAGTAGCTCTGAAAAATTGAGGAATGGCCTAATTAATGTTTTTAAGACAAATAATTAGTGTTATCTAAATATTTTTGAAAATGATTTATAAAAACCTCAAACCACAATAACCTAAGACAATTAGTAGAAATCCTAAATCTTCATATGTAAGAATAGATCAATTACTAGAATGAAAATCAATGATTAAGAAATGGAAACCTAACAGTAATTGTTAGCAAATATTCTCTTTTCTATTATTTTATTTATCTGTGACATATAAATATGGATTTTGTGTCAATGATTCCCACTAGCCTGAGAGTCAGGGATGACGAACCTAAAATCAAGGGAGGGTGGAGCAAATTGAAAGAAAAGGATCCTTAAATCCATATATACAGCAGGATTTATCCATAAATACAACAAATACTTTATTTTATATAAATAGCTATATTTATTAAATATTTACATGAGTTATGTAATTTAATTCTTGCAACTTAGATGTTATCCTCATGGTATAAATAAACTATCTGTGACCTGGAGTGAGTTAGTTACTTGTTCAATGTCAAATAGGTAGGTAGTGGCAAAACAGATTTGCAGTCAATTTGGCCCTAAGTTCTTCACCACCTTGGTTCATTACTTCCAGCATAAATATTATTAGGTTGAGTCACATGATACTGTCATTTTTGTAGGTCAAGAACTCTCAACTATTAGCAGTTTCAACTTAAAAAACATAATTGAATTTGTTTGTTTTTCATTTTGTAGATTTAGCACATAAAATGAGCCTTTATTTATATTAAGATTCTTTTATTTACAGAATATTATGGGGGTACAAATGTTTTGGTTAGAGGGATTGCTTTTGTGCTGCTTGAGTCAAAGATATAAATGCGCCCATCACCCAGAGTGTGGACATTGTACCTGTTAAGTATGATTTCATCCATCTTTTCCTCCCCTCCCACCTATATGATTGCCGTTGAGTTTTACTTCTATCTGTGCACATGAGTGCTGATCAGTTAGTTCCAATTTAATTGTCAGTACATGTGGTGTTTCTTTTTGCAATCTTGAAATACTTCACTTAGGAGGATGATCTTCATTTCCATCCAGATTGTGCCAAAAGGTATTAATTCATTTTTTGTGGCCAATTAGTACTCCATGGTGTACGTATACCACATTTTATTAATCCACTCATGAATTGATTGAATTGAAGGGCACTTGGGATGATTCCACATCTTTGCAGTTGTGAATTGTGCTGCAGTAAACATTCTTGTGTAAATATATTTTTGATAAAATGACTTTTTTTCCTTTGTGTAAATACCCAGTTGTGTGATTGCTGGATCAAATGGTAGTTCTACTTCTAGTTCTTTGAGGAATCTCTATACTGTTTTCTACAGAGGTTCTAGTTTGCAGTCCCACCAACAGTGTATAAGTGTTGCTTTCTCTCTGTGACCATGCCAGCATCTATTCTTCTGAGTCTTTTTGATAAAGGCCATTCTCACTGGGATTAGGTGATATCTCACTGTGGTTTTGATTTGCATTTCTCTGATGATTAGTGATGTTAAGCATTTTTTCATCTGTTTATTGGCAGTTAGTCCGTCTTTTTTAAAAAAACTTCTGTTCATGTCTTTTGCCCACTTTTTAATGGGGTTGTTTGATGTTTCTTTGCTGATTCGCTTGAGTTCTTTGTAGATTCTGGTTATTAGCTCTTTATCACATGTATAGCATACTAGTATTTTCTCCTACTCTGTAGGTTGTTTATTTTCTCTAGTTTTAGTTTCCTTGGCTGTGCAGAAGCTTTTTAACTTAATTAGGTCCCATTTATTTAATTTTGTTGTTGCTGTGATTGCCTTTGGGGTCTTCTTCATAAATTCTTTGCATATACCAATATCTAGAAGAGTTTTTCCAACCTCTTCTTCTAGAATTCTTATGGTTAATGTCTTGGGTTTAAATCTATTATCCATCATGAATTAATTTTTGTGAGTGGTGAGAGATATGGATCCTGTTTCAATTTTATACATATGGCTATCCAATTTTTCTGGCACAATTTATTGAATAGAGATTCTTTTCCCCAGTCTACTTTGTCAAAGATCAGTTGGCAATATGTGGATGCTTTTATATCTGAGTTCTCTGCTCTGTTCCATTGGCCTATATCTCTATTTTTGTGCCAATATCATGCTGTTTGATTACTGTAGCCTTGTAGTACAGTTTAAAGTCTGGTAAAGTGAGGCCTCCAGATTTGTTACTTTTGCTTAAGGATGCTTTGGCTATTCAGGCTCTTTACTGGTTCCAAATGAAGTGTAGAATTATTTTTTCTAGATCTGTGAAAAATAGTATTGATATTAGTATATTAAGTATGAAATGTCCAATTTCCTTAAGTACTAAGTTTGACAGTTGATATCTCTAACATTTCACATTGACAATTCTGGTTTTATTTTTAATGTGAAGATATATCCTTAGTTTTTCAAATACATGTTTTGGTTTGTGATTATATTTCCAAAAATTTTTAGAGCAATTTTTGTGATATGGATGAGTCAAAAATTCATTTGTTTTTGTATAAATTTCATCATGGAAACAATATAGCACACACAGCTTGAAATATCAAGGAGAAATTTGGGAAAGATGTATCTAAGGAATGCACAGTATGTCTAATTTGAGAAGTTCCATTCTGGTGATTTTAATCTTGAAAATGAGCCATGTGGGCGACTCAAGAACAAGGTGGATAATAGTGAGCTGAAAGCTGTAGTGGAAGCAAATTCATCTCAACCTATGCATGAATTAGCAGCAACACTTGACATTACTATTCCAACAATATTGGACCTTTTGAAAAAAATCAGAAAGATAAAGAAACTAGATAGATGGGTTCCAAAAGAATTAAATGAGCGTCAGAAGAAAAATAGTCTCAAAGCTTGCCTTTGTTTGCTGTCATGACATAAAGGCGAACTACTTCTATGTCGTATTGCACCATGTGATGAAAAGTGGATTTTTTTTGACAATCACAAACATTCAGCACAATGGTTGGATAATGATAAAGTGCTGAAACACAGTCCAAAACTGAATATTCATCAACAAAACCTAATGGTGTCTGTTTGGTGGTTCAGTGTTAGTATTTTCCACTACAGCTTCATGAACCTGGCCAATCAATTACAGTGGATGTCTACTGCAACCAATTGGATGAAATGATGAGGATGCTTGCAATTAAGCAGCCGAGATTGATCAATAGAGACAGGCCAATCCTCTTTCAAGACAATGCTCAATCACATGTCACACAAACAACACTGCTCAAATTGAGGAGCTGGACTTAGAACTCTGTATCATCCACCAGATTCACCAGACTTTGCATCCATGGACTACCATCATTCCAGGCTTTGGATCGCTTTTTACAAGGAAAAATACTAATTTCCCAACAAGCTGTGGAAAATGCCTGTCATGATTTCATCTTCACTCATTCACCAGGCTTCATTGCTGCTGGCATAAACATATTTTATATTTCTGTGGTATCAGCTGTAATATCTCCTTTTTCATTTTTGATTGAGCTTATTTGGGTTCTTTTCTATTTCTGGTTAGTCTAGTGAGAGTTCTATCAATTTTGTTTATCTTTTCAAAGAACCAGGTCTTTGTTTCATTAATCTTCTGTATTTTTGTTTTTTGTTTTTTATTTCATTTAGTTATGCTCTGACCTTAGTTTTTTATTTTATTCTGCTGGGTTTAGGATTGGTTTGCTCTTCGTGTTCTAGGTCCTTGAGACAATTCATTAGATTTTTGATTTGTGATCTTTCTGGTTTTTTGATGTAGGCATTTCAATCTATGAGATTTCCCCTGAGGACTGCTCTCACTGAATCCCACAGATTTTGATACCTTGTGTCCCCTTTTTTAATTTAGTTCAAGGAACCTTTTGATTTCTACCTTAATTTCCTTCTTTACTTAATAATCATTCAGCAATAGGTTGTTTAATTTCCACAACTTTGTGTAGAATTGAGTGTTTCTGTTGTAGTTGATTTCTAATTTTGTTCCACTACAGTCTGGGAAGATACGTGGTATAATTTCTATTTTTTTGAATTTATTGAGACATGTTTTGTGGACTAAGATGTGATCAGTCTTGTAGAATGTTCCATGTGTTGATGAGAAGAATGCATATTCAGTAGTTTTGGGATAGAATGTTCTGTAAATGTTTGTTAGGCCCATTTTCTCTAGAGTCATGTTTAAATTCAGTGTTTATGTATATTCTGCTTGGAGGACCTGTCCAGTTCTTTCAGTGGGGTGTTGAAGTCCCCGGCAATTACAATATTGCTGTTTATCACTTTGTTTAGATCCAGTAGGGTTTGCTTTATAAATCTTGGTGCACCTGTGTTAGGTGCATATTTAGGATTGTTATGTCTTCTTGATAAATTGGTCCCTTTATCATTATATAATGGCCTTATTTGTCTTTCTTTACTATTGTTGATTTGAGATCTATGTTATCTGATGTGAGAATGGCCATACCTGCTTCCTTTTGATTTCCATTTGGATGAAATATTTCTTTCCTTCCCTTCACCTTGGGTCTGAATGAATCCTAGTGAGTTAGTTGTGTTTCCTGGGTACAGCATATACTCGGCTTGTATTTTTTAATCTATTCAGCCAGCCTATATCTCTTGAGTGGAGAATTCAAGCCATTCACATTTATTGAAAGAATTGATAAGTGGGATGCACTTAAGTTTATACTGTTGGGTAGAACTTTTTTGCTTTGTTTTACCTCTTGAGCCATTATTTTTATATAGGATCTGAGCCTTAGCTTTTGGGTGATTTTATACTGGTGGGTTTCTATTGTGCTGATCAATGTATAATACAGATCTGAGTACTTCCTATAAGAGCATGTCTGGTCTTGACAAATTCCCTCAGTGTTTGCTTGTCTGAAAAGTTCTTTATTTCTCCCTCATGTAAAAAACTTAGTTTTGCAGGATACAAAATTCTAGGCTGGCCATTATTCTGTTTAAGAAGACTGAAGATGGGGCTCCAATCCCTTCTGGCTTATAAGATCTCAGTTGAAAAGTCTACAGTTACCCCTGATGGGTTTTCCTTTGTAAACTACCTGATTTTTTTTTTTTTTTTTTTTACAGCTTGTAGGAATTGCTCCTTCATTTGACTTTGGCTAGTCTGATGACTGTGTTGTGGTGATTACCTCTTTGTAATGAATATCCCAAGTGTCCATTAAGCTTCTTGTACCTGGATATCTAAATTTCTAGCAAGGTCATGGAAGTTTTCCTCAATTATTTCCTCAGATAGCTTTTCAAACCCTGTGTGTGTTTTTTGTTCACTCTCAGGGATGCTTATAATTCTTATATTTGGCCTCTTTACATAATCCCATATTTCTTATAGGCTTTGTTCCTTCCTCTTAATTTTCTGTTCTTTACCTTTGACTGATGTGTTTAATTCTAAGGCATGTGTTCAAGCTCTGAGAGTCTTTCTTCTGCCTGGTCTAGTCTATGCTTAATACTTTCCACTGTGTTTTGTGTTTCCTTGAATGCATTTGTAATCTCCAGAAGTTCTATTTGATTTTTTAAAAATAATTCGATTTCTTTAGTGAATTTTTTATTCATTTCCTGGATTCTTTTTGTGGTTTCATTATATTGGTTTTCCATTTCCTCTTGTATTTTGTTGAGCTTACTTATAATTCATATTTGGATTCTTAATCTGTCATTTCAATATTCTGATTTTGGTTGGTTTCCATTGCTAGAGAGCTAGCGTTTCCTTTCAGGGGTGACCTTTTGCTCTGCTTCTTCATGCTTCTGGAGTTCTTTTGTTGATTCCTTCTCATCTGGAGCAGCCGTTGCTTCTTCTTGGATTTTGTTTTGTTTAGATGGGACTTCTCAATCATATCAGTATGTTTGTAGCATATGTTAGGTAAGAATCATTGGCTTTGCTTTGTGGGTGCTTTGATGGTAATCTAGGTTCTGGATGGATCCCTTGGTTATAGATACCCTTGGTGTTGAGGTTTTCTCAGTTGCTAGTTTGTAGGCTATAGGAGTGGTTAGCTGTGTGAGTAGACAGATTTCCTGCCTCTCTTTGATGAAGGATGATGAAGGTCTTTGAAATCCTTTCTGTTTTTCAGCCCAGTGGTATTTTTCACAGTGTGAGTAGTCATGGCATGCCCAGTTTAATCTTTGAGGCAGTAAGTGTTGCTTGTGGCTAAGAAGCAACCACACTCTGTATGCTTGAGGCAGTAAATGCTGTAAAGGGCATGCAAACTGACTTTCTTGTAATTAGGTGGTGCTTGCTAGAAGGAATAAGTGGTAATGTTGTTTTTGGGTCCTGTGACCAGCTCTTGTCCTGCAGAAGAGCACTCAAATGCCCCAGGTGGCTGGTGGGGCCCTGGAACTTCAGGTGAATCCTTATCTTCTGCCACAGCATAAGCATGTGGCGGAGTGCAGCTGCACAGGGCTCAGTAGAGTGAACTTGCCCTCAAGTTCTCCTACAGCCTGGGTTGGAGTTGGGAAAGGTCTGTGTGGGAAGGAGCAAGATGAAACCTGAGGAGTTGAAGCCTCTCAGGGAGGACAAAGGCACATGATGAATATAGAAGCAATATGGTGCCTGCCATCTCAGCTCTGGTCTGTGGAGATAGGAAGCACCCCAGGAAAGCTGGGAGCCTGGTGTCTTGTCCATGAGAAGCTCCCAGATCACTGGTAACAGCAGTCTCCTACCTCATGTGGGCAGAACATCCCTCCAGTAGCTCAAGGACTCACCAACTGTCCAAGATGCAAAGGAAGGAGAAACATACCACTTCACTCACCCTTCTCACTGGACTCCAAGTCTCTCGGGGGTCAATCTCTGCTGATACCTTGCTCTTTCCTGTTCTGCTCCACAAATGCTTCCCATGGAGTCTCTGGCACCCATCTCTCAGATCCACACCTGTTCTCTCTGTCTGTTTGTTTTTCTCTTTTGTCTAAAACTTCTAGTTCTTACTGAGATGCTCTGGCAGCTGGTGTTTATGGTCAGCCATCTTGCTCCCTAAATTACACATAATTGAATTTAATGTATTTTATTATAACAACATATAATTTCTCATAATGTAGAAATTTAAAATACAGCTTTATGGAAGATGTCTTTACATATAGACTTATGGAAGTTGTCTTAGTCTTGGTTTCCTAAAAATTAGAAGTAGCAACAAAGATTATGTAATTCAGCTATTGGAAGGTGTAATCCCACAAGAGCAAGAGTAGATGAAATGAGAAATGAATCAAGAAAGAAATAAAAGCAAATGCTAGATCATACATTTCTGAGACACACACACACACACACACACACACAAACACACAGCAGCTTCCTCAAGCACACAGGGCATCTTCTTGTACATACAATGCCCAGAACAGTCCATCAGGGAAATGAAGGCCTGGCTCTCATTGGACAAAGTATAACCCTTCCAGGTTGAGTTATCTATTCTCCACTCTCATCATCTGAGTCTGGAAGTTATAAGAGAAGCCAGAGCCCACTGTACATTCTGTCCAACTGGACCATATCTGTTGTGAGTTCTGACACAGCAGACTTGCTGAAGGCAGTGCTGAAGCCCTGTTCTCACTCTGAGGACCCTGAGACAACTGACGGCATTAATATACAAGACCAAGACAGCAACTGCTGGAATACTCCATCAAACAAGCAGCTGAGGCCCAGGAGCAGGGTAAACCAAGCAAATTTTGGCAAGGTCATAAACCACATCTGGTACAGGATAACCTCAATTTCACATGGAGGTGTGAAGAATTCCTGATAATTTAAAATGCTGAAAATCACAGAAATACATGGACTTTTTATCTTGTTGATAGGTTGATAATTATTATCTGCTTCTATTCTTGGGTTGACTTCCTTATCTGTCATTCCAAATGAAACCGTGAGGTTTCAACATCATAGTTTTGGAAGTAAGGGAATATATAAGGGAATAACTCCAAAACAACAGCAAACTAAAAAAATAAAACCAAACAACAATAACAACAAAACCCCTGTAATACCAAAGAGATTGATTAAGAATCTGATCTGGTAGAAAAGGGGTGTAACATCATTCATAAATGTCCAGGGCTCATTTCCATTTGAGAGAAGATGTTTTTGCTATTTTTAAATATTTCCAGTGACTGTGACTTTGCCTTTCTCTCTTGTTGGAAAGGCAGCACCTTCCATGACACAGTGCCCCAAACACTGCTGGATGGAATAGGTCCGGAGAAGTACTCAATTCCCGGGACAGTATTTGACCACATTTGTATTGTTGTTGGATGAGTCCCATTACAGTATTGGCCAGAAATGACCTTTCATAGTTGATACATTTTGAACAGCCCATGGCTCGAGGTGTTAGGATGTCAGCCAACTTGAAAGAAATATAATCCCAGAACACAGTGTATTGTTAATTTTTTTTCTCTCTTTAGATAGATTTTTAAGAAGATCCCAGGGATGAGAAAGTTGAGTAGGGGTGGAAGAGACAAAGGGAAGGAGAGTAAAAGGCATTTTCCATAATCTTGTGTTCTGAGGGTGCCATTAGGGTGAGCAGCCACCATGACAGCTGCCAATAGGTGGCCTGGTCCTTACTGACCAACCCAACAATATTAGGATGGTCCCTGTGGGTGGAGGACAAATGACAAGGTGATGTGATTTCTCTGCCTGAGTAAGGAGCTTGCCTGTGAATACAACAGAGCTACTCTGTTTTAGAAAAATCTTGTTTGTTCTTTTCTTGCATAAACAAAACTCCTTTTCCTCGTTAAGGACTGACACAGAACAGAGCCCTGATGGGAAAGGTCCCCACACTGGGAGGCTAGAAGCACCTGGAAACCTCATTTACTTGGCATGTGTCTTTCAAAACTTCACCAGGCTTTCTAGTTTTAAGGCTATCTGTTAACTTTAATTGTAATTCACTGTGGAGCTGGCTAAAATTCAGTATCTAAAAGGGCTAAAATTTAATAACTAAAAGGTCAAAATACAATTACATAAGGAATGGGCAAGCTTGATCAGTTTGGAATTGGCTCAGGTTTTCATCTTATTATTTCATGGCCCTGGACTTGGGTATTTCTTAAAATTTAAAGCAGAATATTTTTTAAAAATCTACAAGGGGATAAAAGAAAAGAAAACAAAACATTAAATGAAGCTGAGTGAAGTATGTATGGGAACACTCTGTACAATTTTTGCAACTCTAAAATTATATGAAATTAAAAATTCTTTAAACTGATAAAAAATCTATAAGGAGGAAAATTAGGTTAATTCCCAATATTCTGTAGTGATATGACAAGCAACAGCATGATTTTTAAAAGTCTATAGTAGAAACTTGGACAATGTATTATTTTCTTTGTAATTTTCCCCTCAGAATTACATTGCTTATCTGAGGCATTTTTAGTTCCTCTGTGTCCATTCATTTTTGAAATTTGGGGAACATGTAAATTATCAGCATGCACACAGGTCTAAGAAAAAGACTGCAATATGAATATCTGACTATAGCTTATCAATTAGCCCCTGATAAAAATTAAGTCCTAAAAATAACATGGACCAAAGTCCTGGGGGTTTTATATAAACTGATAAATTCTTGGAATAATTTCACTTAATTAAAATTTTTATTTTTAACATTTGCTGCCTGGCCAGTGATGGGTAATCTGGAAGAAAAGATAAAGTATCCAAGTTTGTCATTGCCCTTGAGTCGAGCAATACCCAGGAGATAATTAGCAACCCTTACGAGGCACATTGGGATGCTCTTTTACCTTTTCAAAGCAGTTCACACTTTCCCAGGACTCACTTTATAACAACCCTATGACCCTGGTTGGGTCAAGTGTTATTTTCTCCATTTCACAGACAGGAAAGCTAAAATTCCAAGGGAATATTAGATTTGCCTAAGGTATACAAGAAGAAGGTGGTATGCTGGAGCTTAAATATGTGTATAGTAACATTTTCTTCAGTGTGGAACTCCAGCGGAAATGGACACAGATGGTGTTATGAGTCACAAAGGAGGACACAACCACTCAGACAAAGCTGTACACATAAAACATGGGGAGGTTAATGGCAGCTATTAATGAATCCTCTTGAGTGAGTTGTTCCCTCTTCAGAAGCTGAAGCTGCTCAGCTGGTGCTCCAAGGTTCTAGCATGTCCCTTGACAAAAAGAGTCATGAAAATATGAACAGACAATTCAAGTACAGTGTGCATATGTGCAAGTGTGTGTGTATAAGCACATGTACATATGCATATATGTATATACACATATATTCAATAAGTCCATAAATTTATTGCTTTATCAATTATCTGCTTTGTGCCAGACATTATTCTAGGTAGGTACCGGGAGTACAGTGCCAGGAGCACAGTAACAGAATAAATAATAAAAGAAATATATAATAAATTCACAATAAAATACAACTTTTTTGTCTCTGAAAAAAAAATCAAATCATAATTTTAAAATATCAAAATGGACCCTTATCTACTACTGGTGAGAACATAAAATTGTATGAACTTCTTGAAAAACATTTTGGTAATATATACAAAAGCATTCAAAATGTGCATTCTTTTAAAGCCAGCAGTTCAACTTTTAGGAATCCTAAAGAGAGAAGGATGTGCTAAATATCTAACTAGTAGGAAGTTTATTATAATATTGCTTATAAGAGAGTAAAACTGTGAATTTGAATGTCCAACAATAGCAGTAATAAGAATAATGAAAATGAGAGTAATCGCATCCTATGTACTATGTGTAGGTACTGTTCTACGTACTGTACATTTTGAATGCATTTAATACTTGTGGTAATCCTATGCAGTAAGAACTATTATTATTCTTACTTTGTGGTTGAGGAAACTGCAGCATAGAGAAGTGAAATGATTTACCCAGAGATTTACAGGAAAGGGTAAGACCAAGATTTGGTCCAGATAGCCTGCCTCCAAAAAGACCACGCCTTAACCACTATGCTTAGTTCTTGTATGTTCCTAACATGGAATTTTACTCAGCCATTAAATATGATGTTAGAAAAGGATCCAGAAGAGCACACTTTAAGGTATTAATTATAGTTTTCTTGATATGTGAAATTGTGAGTATGCTTTATTTCTCATTTAAATTTTCTAATAATTGTTAGATATGTATGTAATATTTTTGAATCTATAAATAAAAAGTTATTTGGAGAAAAAAAACGAGCCAAGAGAAGATTTTGTATTAAAGCAACAACACCAACAACTCAAGCTGGACTGCCTTCTCTGGCTTTCACTGTGACATAAATATTTGGGGATCCACAAGCCAAGTGTGAGAGGAGATGCCTCTTCTTCAAGCCTAGTCTGAAATGCCTCAAATGCTCATATTCTTTATCCAATGCAAACCACACATTTTGTCATGGTAATGTGCACAATAGCATATGAGTGTTCCGAGTAAAACTGAGAGGACAAACTAAAATACTTAATATTCCTCTGCAGAGATACAGAGAAAGGAGGTGGAAATAAAACTGCCCCAATTCACCAGAAGTCCTTATTTCATTATAATGGACATTAAAGCAGCATCTCTATAAACCACTGTAACTGAGGTTCCAGCCACAGCACACTGAGGACACTACCTGGAAGCATTGCTTGTTTCTGTAATTATCACTTTATTCAAGTCTGGGTATGGTATTAAATATTAATCTCCTTTAGGGTGTCCGTGTCATATGGGCATATGGAAATAATACACAATCTCAAGGAGACATGGATGAGAGCTCCGGGCCATAGATAAGCTCAGTTCCTTCAAAAGTATAACACTCTGAGTATGGTTTATGCACCCTTATTACCACTAGACTGTAATGTCAGAAAGTGACACCATGGATCCTAGCAGGTAGAGGCTTCCAAGATTCCAGAGTTCATTTTGCCTTCAAAAACAGCATATCCAGAATGAGCAGAGAATGAGTGAAATGGAATAGCTGGCTCCCTTGCAAGAGAAATGCACAAGTCTGAAAGAAGTTGTCTGTAAATAGAGCACCAATGTAAATAACTGGAATTGCATGAAGAGCTCACAATGTTGGGACCAGTGTTGTATATACTGAGTTATTACATTTCATGGATCATGCTATTTTACAATTTAGCATTTGCGAAAAACAAAGTTCAGAGGAGCTAAGTAAGTTTACTACCAAAACAGTGGGTACATGCTAAGCAGGGGTCCTCAAACTTTTAAAACAGGGGGCAAGTTCACTGTCCCTCAGACTGTTGGAGGGCTGGACTATGGTTTTAAAAAAAACTATGAACAAATTCCTATGCACGCTGCACATATCTTATTTTGAAGTAAAAAAACAAACAGCAAAAACACCCGCATGTGGCCTTCGGGCCGTAGTTTGAGGATGCCTAAAATGCATAAGTAAGGCACACAAAGGCTAATTCTAATCCTCCCCAACAATTACCCCCACAAAAAAAATTAAGGGGAAAATTGTGTGTATCCTGGAGGAATTAGAGTAGAGCTGATTTGAGTTAAGAGCTAACTTCTGAACCTAACCGCTGTCGAGAGCACATCCCATCACATGGGAATGTGCCAGACAGTTCAAAGTGTGGGCATGGCACTCTCTCCATTGCCAATGAAGAGTGCCAATCCTCTATTAATCTTGAAACTAAAAATAGCCAAGCATGACCTTTCCTGAACTTATGTGGTTATTCTATGCCTGAACTACTGCTCGGAGAATCACAACAAGGTCTCTGTGTCGATATAGAGTTTTTGACAATTCCCAAGATAATTGGTGCTCACTGGAGAACCACTCACCCACTCACTGGTTCTGACAGAGAGCTCTGATTTTGCTTGCAACAGGGCCACCTCCATCAGCGAGGTTCTATGCATAAGTATTATAGAAATATGCTGCTGTTTCACTCAGTTCACTGGAGTGCCAAATATGGGGATTTGGGCAAATTTGTGAAACATTCTGATACACAGCCTGTTGTTGCTATTTTTTTGAAGGTTCAAACAAACCTTCAGAAAATTGTTGCTGTCCTGGAGCCTATCAAACAAGTGGTGAGATCACTGAATTCATCAACTTGGAGACTCATGACCTCCTTCCTGAAATCTTGGGATGTTAGAAACACTCGGGCCCATTTTCCTAGGGCCCATGTTCCAAAAACATGTTTCCTTGGGTCCATGTTCCTAGAACATGTGACCTAGATTGTATCCAATGAACTCATCAGTGTCAGCAGCAAATGGGTGTCCCAAATAACTTTGACAAGAAATATGAACTTAAGGGATCACCAGAGAACAATTGAGGCCCCACTTAGTTGCTGAAAAACAGTCAAATTAAAGTGAACTTTAAATAAGGTTATTCCAAAGCTGGTATGCATATCTTAATACTTCAGAGGAGTTCTACTCTAGTGAAGCTCAAATCAGCCTTGGTGATCATACTGGTAGTATTTCGTTTTGTTTTCTATTCCCTATATCTATACACCTGACATACTTACCAGTAAAGTATGAAAGGCTATAGACAAAGTATAGTGTTCTTAATACAGACAGACCATTGTGATCCTCATGTTGTGCTTGATAAAATTGTAATGATTGGTGCTTTGACTATGGTAGTACTTTTCCTATAATGGAGATTATAATTAAAAGGCAGAGGAACATGAGTAGTTACAAATAGTGACACTCCATTCACATGGATATCTTCAGTTGTTCACTTAAATGCTATTTTTAAAACAGAGGAAAGCAGAATGTTTAGAAAAAAATCTCACTAGTTATGCAAATTTTGTTGTGCAAAAGAAATTAAGTAAAATTAGTAGTCATGATCCTAAGATCAGAGAAATTGAAGTATAAACTTAAATTCCTAAAAATTTTAGCAATGTAAATTTAATTAAGAATTATGGTATAATTCAATGACTTTTGAATTTCAGAGGTATAAATGATGTATTTCGGTAAAAAGTATTATAATTTGATACAGGAAATATTTTCCTTCAGATAATAAATACATAATAAACATTATATTGTAAATAAAGTCTTTAATAAGAATGTAATTACAAAAATAAGAAATTTATCCGAATCAGGTAAAACTTGATGAACCATATACAAGGCATTTTATACTGGGAAATACATATTAAAAACATATAATTAGGATACATGTACTTTAGATTAACTGGCCCAAATTACTTTGAAATTTTCAAAAGAAAAATAGAAAGTGACATATGAAATGCAAACATTTTATAGAAATTATATTATATAGGAACCATGTAAATTATGACAAATATTTTTTAAAATATGAATTTGACACCTTTGTGTTTGTAACCGACATAATCTGATCCACATTCTCAGGTACAATTAAGTGGACAAATAGTTATTTGCCCTTTGAGCAGGAAGCCAGTTTCTCCTGCTTCCAAATGTCAGTTGAGTAAGTTTATGCCTGCCATTTGTCCTTACCTTCATGTACCATCACTGTTAGGGACTGTTTCTTCATTGATTGCCAGAAGTTTGTCCTTTTGTGGTGATGTCACAAGCATGAAGTGCTTCCAGAAGTGTCACAGACTAGCAGGGACATCACTGCAAGAAGACAAGATTTTTCCTACTGTCTTGGTGAATTGTTAATACCACCCCTTTCCTTTTTCAAGGTGTCATGGTTTGAGGAAAGAAATTTCACAGTCACCTTAGGTTTAAGGACACTGTACAACTAATTTACACTGAAGCTGTTTTCCCCCCAAATTATACTCACTGAACTAGAGTAGTTGTTCCCAGAAAGCTTCCAGCATCAACTGGAAATTAGCCTTTACCTGTGAATTCTTAGACATATGGTTCAGCCTGAATCACAAGCCTTCAAGAAATGGATCTACCACATTTCTTATGATTGATTTCTCACACCAGCTCTCTCACAAGATACATCTTTGATACAGTTTTGATTAGTATTCGAAGATTCTGTAATAACTAATTCTAGGGCAATGGGCATATAACCAACAGGGAATCTACCCTTCATAAGACAATAAAATATCAGTTTTTCTAATTTAAAACAATACATTTCTAAACAATAAAAAAGCTCAATTAAAAAGTTGGCAAAGAATTTGAATAAACATTTCTCCAAAGAATATGTGCAAATGGCTAATAAGCACATAAAATAATACCCTACATTATGAGTTATTAGGGAAATTCAAATCAAACACAATGAGATGCCACTCACATTCATTAGGACAGTTATAATCAAAAGAAAGACTATAATCAAGAGACAGCTATAATCAAAAAACAAGTGCTGGCAAGGATGTGGAGAAATTGGAAACTTCGCACATTGCCAGTGTTATAAAATGTTGCAGCCAGCTTGGAAAACAGTGGGCGCTTTCTCAAAAAGTTGAATATAACAGTTACCATGTGGCCCAGCAATTTCACACCTAAGTATATATACCAAGGTAAATGAATACATATGTCCACACAAAAACATGTACACAAATGTTCATAGACTATTCATAATAGTCAAAAGTGGAAACAATCCAAATGTCCAACAACTGATAAGTGAATAAATAAAATATGGTATGTCCATACAACAGAATATTATTCAGCCATAAAAAAAGAATGGAGTACAGCTGACCCTTGAACAACACGGGTTTGAACTGTGAGGGTCCACTCACACACAGCTTTTTTTTCACCTCTGCCACCCCTGAGACAGCAAGACCAAACTCTCCTCTTCCTCAGTCAGCTCAATAAAGAATGAAGAACTTTATGTTGATCCATTTCCACTTAATAAATAGGAAATATATTTTTCTTAGGATTTTCTTAATAACATTTTTTTTCTCTAGCTTACTTTAGTATAAGTATAAAGTAATATACACAATTTGTTAATCAACTGTTTATTATTGGTAAGGCTTCTGGTCAACAGTAGGCTATTAGTATTTAACAGTTAAGTTTTGGGGGAGTCAAAAGTGATGTGTAGATTTTTTGACTCTTCAGGGAATGGGGGGTTAATGCCCCTAACTCCCTTGCTGCTCAAGGGTCAACTGCACTGATTAATGTTACAATATGCACGAGCCTTGAAAGCATTGTGCTCAGTGAGAGAAGACAGACACCAAAGAATAAATATTATATGATTCCATTTATATGAAATGTCCAGAGTAGACAAATCTATAGAGACAGAAAGTAGATTCATTGTTTCCAGGGGCTGGGGGAAAGGAGAAAGGGAATGGGGCTTTTTCTGGGGGAGAAGGATGAAAATTTTCTGGAATTAGATAATGATGATGGCTGCCCAACTTTATTAATGTACTAAAACTCACTAAATTGTATACTTTAAAAGGGTGCATTTTATGGTTATGTGAATTATATTGTAATAAATAATATATTGTGTTGCTTCAAGTCATCAAATCGTTTGGTTTTAGCTCAAGACTAATGAGCTATTTTTAATGAATTTTTGGAGGTGATGTTACATTTAGAAGTAGAGAGTGAGAAAAATGTTCCACATGAGGCAAACTTTTTCTGAATGGCCCCCGAGGCTGCCCCCACCACACACAGACACACACATACACATATATACACAGACACACACAGACATGCATACACACACCCCATACAAATTTTGTATTATACTTCATCACATTAGTAATGTAATGACTTCTTTCAGATTGTCTATCTGAGGCATCCCCAAGTAATCCTACTATAACCTTAAGACTTTTTTCTTAAAAAACAAAAAAAACTTACAAAATAATTAAATATTTAAGGGTTTCCATTAAATGATGAAATTCTTGTGATTTAAAATATGATGATATTCACAAGATTTGATTTTTATATACCTTAAGAAATATTTGACTGAAAGGTCACAATTACAGGACAGTGTTCTGAAAGGATTTGCAAACCGGCAGCTCCAGAGCAGCGCCTAGCCTGCAAGGACCTTTGGCCTGGATTTCAGAATATTTTGTAAACCAACAAACTTTACAAAAATTCTGAATTTATGCCTTCTCTAAAAAACTGGAAAACCTGGCAATACTAACTCCATTTTATTCCAAGAAAACAATAGGCTGGAGGGAAAAGTGGCTGCTCCTTTTGGATGGGGGCCCTCAATCTCTGCTTAGCCGCTGTGCCTGACATTCTGTTGTTCACACACTTGGCTCCACGTCATACATTTACATCAACTCCCTGATTCTTTAGGCGTTTGGGTTTATGACTTCTTTTGAAAATTTGGGTGTATCAGAATTTTTGGCATTTTCTTTTCTTTTTCCCCCTACCATTTCTCTTTTCTCCTTCCTTCTTGCCTGTCTGCCTTTTTTCTTTCCTTTCCTTGCTTCTCTGTCTCTTTCTCTTTACACATGCAAACTTGTGTTTGTCATGTAATTAGCTCAAATTCACAGAACAGTTGGATTTATGCTCATTAACACCTTTATTATTTTTATCCACTAGCCTGACTTGGATAAGGTAACCATACAGTACAGTTTTCCATGCAGATCAGAGATATTCCTCCCTTTCTCTATTACATCAAGATACTTATGACTTTTACTATAATGGTAGCTATAAAAGCACCTCCATTTCTTCTCCCACTTTAACTAAATCAATCATAGTAATGACTTTTCCTATCACATTATTCAAGCAGAAGCACAAAGTAGAGATACTGAGAGCTTGGAGTGGCCAACGAGTTTCAGAATATTGGATAATTTTCGTAGGGAAAGATGGGCTGCCCTTTCCTAAAACATACATTTTTCACATTGTCTGCTTCAGTAAGTGAAAGGAAACCTACTAAACTTGTGTCTAATATGATCACACATGCAGTTCTCCTCGAAGGAGACCCTGAGAGACTGAATTTAGTGTGTAGGATATTTACTGAGGAGTATGGTGGAATCAATACTATGGAAAGGAGAAGTCAAGCTCTGGGCCTAAGGACAGCTAGGCTGATCCCACAGGATCTTTAGGACTAGAAAGTTCTTTCAGAGGTGTTCCTCGTTAGGCCAAGAAGGCCAGATTTTTATACTCCTGGATCAATAAGTTATTAGCTGCCAGCTGCCCCAGCAAAAAGGCGTGACCTCGGATGAGGAGACTTTCTGCAGCTGAGACAGTTCCTAAAGGGGATGACAGCTGTAGGCACTTGCTGCTGATCGAACCTCCAGTAGCTGAGGCCACAGTCCCTGCATGAGGAGGCATCCAGATAGAACATTACAATCACACCACCAATCATAGAACTTAGCTATCAGTTTCAAGCAATCAACTGATGAATCCATTTGTAGATGGTATGTACATGGTAGATATTCACATGGAAGGGACTTCATTTTATTTTAATCATTTGAGTTGAATTTTAAATCTCTCTTTCTCTTTTATTTTTAAGTTGGGAGTGGAGATGTGCAAACCAGTGTGCACTGGAATGCCAACAACATACATGTCAACTCCTTTGAAATCATAATCAGCCAGTCCAGGAATCCTTTCATCTAAATACCAACACCATCATTAAGATTGGTTTAAAAAAAAATGAAGCTCATAAAAGTGGCTCTGGGAACATCCCTGATCCCAGGAAGCACGAGCTATCCGGGATGTGTCTCAATCATGATATGTCTGCTTTAGGTCTTCAGGAATGAGCCCTTGTAAGTTTGAGTGATATTGTGACAGGCAATAGCTCTCCTGGATTTGGCTGGGATCACTGGTGCATAAAGCTCTGTGAGCTGGCTGAGAAAGGACTACTATTTCTTTGCTCTTTTTATCTTGTTCTCTCTCTTCTCATTCTCTGGTATCCTTCCAACAATATGTCCTAGTATTCTTGCTGCATTTGAATAACTCAAATAATAATTCACAAATTCTGATTTATATAATCTGCAGTATATATTTTTTAAAACTCCTTTGGGAATTCCAAACTAAATAAAGTTTTTTTCTTTTCCATGCTTCATTTGGAATGCTCTACATAAAATCTTCTCAATAGTGATCTTCGTGCTTCAAAAACCAAGACATTTGTTATGGTTTCAAAATAATCTCACAATCTTTGTCTTCATAACTAGACTTAGTGTCTTTCCAAACATCAAGTCTTTTACATAAGGCTTTTCCTTATTTATTAACATTGAATAGGCATGTATGAATAAAAAAGTTATTTTATGTTACATTTTAAAGTATTACTAAGCTTTCTTAAATTTTATTTCAAATATACTCTGAACATTAATAGGCTCAAAATGTATTCAGTCATTTAAAATAGCTCCCAGCATAGATTTATAATCAAATTCAAGACTGTGCAAAGCACAGTAAGAACTTGAAATATAAACTTAAGCCAGATAATCTACTTTTATGTTTTATCTGCAGCAGATTTTGCTCTGAATCCTTCACTTCACTTCTTCAATTGTGGATTTTATGTGTCTTTATTTTTAGTCTGAGTACCTTTGATATTTAAGAAGAAGTCATCTTCAACAGAACAAAGTGTATTTCCCTTCAATGTTCAGTTTGCATCAACTGATTCTTTTGTATTTCTATTACTTCTGCACTCCAGATTACTTATAAACATTCACTAATCAACAGTCGGTTTTTAGCTCAAATATTTCATAATTTTAAAAGAGTAAATCACTTTGTAGTATATGTTAATTTTATGCTTAGGACATTTCTTTTTTATTTCAAAATATTAAAATATTTTGGGGGTACAAATGTTTTTGTTACATGGCTTGAGTCAGGGCTATAAATGTGCCCATTGACCAAATAGTGTTCATTGTACCTGTTTGGTGGGTTTTTGCCCCTCCCCTCCACCCCCTCCACACTGCTTGATCTCCAATGAGTTTTACTTCCCTCTGTGCACTTCTAAATATTAACAAAGTATACTTAAAGACAGCTTTGTCCACTATAAACTTAGTTCCTTTCATCTAGTTACAATATGCATACATGGTTGTGATAGTCATAGATATATCAACACAGGGAGAAAGAAAAAGCAATATTGCTCTTAAATACAGATAAAAATGCCCATGAAAGCTCACATGCCAGGAGAACATTTGGGGATGATTTTTTATTTAAATACTTGACTTAGGTTTGTTACTTGGCTGGGCTGTAATGGGAGCATGTTGCATAAGGGAAATGGAAAATTGTGAGAGAATAATTTGGAAAAATTGAATGACAAGTGGAAATCACTTACCTATTAAGCTTTATCATGTGCAAAAGGTAAAAATTTAAAATATATGACTTTTATTACATCTGCTTAGCTATAATAACTTATTTCTCCACTCAGTGTTGTAGTATTATATCTGTATGAGTCCTCTTATATGCATGCAGAGAAATGCCAGAAAAGTTGGGAAAAAGAGACTCCTAGCTCCATAATCACTGTTCATGGAGGGGAGAGAAGGGGAAAAAAGGAAAGATTTATGGATAACTATAATTCCTCTACAAAATCACTGAGAAAACATTTGATTTCCAGGAACATTGATGTAAAAATAGAGAAAACTCATACATTGCTGATGACTCGATGTTGGTGAGGAAGTCTATGAAGGTTTTTTTTTATTTCTATGGCAATATCATGTTAGGTGGCAAATCATTTGTTTGCCTTAATAATTTGCAATTCTAGTGATCAGACACACTTTGCAGATGTGAGACACATAAAACATATTTCTTATTATCACACAATATTTTAAATTTGCATTTTCCCTAAAACCTGAATGCTTTCTCTGTCTTATGTGCTTTAGAGGTGAGCATTTAAGAAAACAGAAAAAGTACACTACTTTTATAGCAGTCTATCTTCAATCCCCTAGTTTACCTCACGTTTTCATTGTTTTCTTATTTTTATTCTTCTTTAGAAAATATTTTAAACAATAAACTAAGATTGTTATTATTTTTTGAGGCACTTTCTGAAGACCCTTGCCTTCTCCCACCAGTTTGTATTTGCAACTCTGTTAGATGCTATGAGAAATTCAATAGATTTAAAATATTAATAGGTTTTTCCTACTGGGGATGACTATAGCCTATGAAGATTCTTTTTGCAAATTTGAAAAAGGCACCCCTTCCTCTGGCAGCTATAGCTCCATACTAGAGCATGAGGCCCAGAGAGCAGAGTGCAGGCTGGATTTCAGCCCTGCCTAGCCTCAGTGGGGTGCCCTCTGTGGGTATGATCTGACCAGCAACACAAGGGTCTTGGTGTCTATCTTCCTTTAAGGAGCCTTTACTAAAGTTGGGAAGAATGATAGGAAAAATCTAGAGAACTACCTATGTGGTAACTAAATGTGAGACAATGTGATATGAATTTGGAGTAGAAACAGAGAAGATAAATACACAATGAAGAGGAAGAATGTGTTTCTACCCTAAGTAAGAACTTCTGATCTTATTTCAAAACATGTAAGTCTTCTTGGGTCTCGCTAAGTATGGTTCAAGATAACCCTGGCTATCAATTATTAAGAAGCAGAGGCCTGGATGTCCCTTTCTAAAGTGTTTTGGGTCTGAGGTTTGGGTACCAGTAAAGGGAGGAGGGGACTTTCCAAATGACTGATAATGGACTTCCCACCATGTTTTGGCAGATGGAGGTTCAAACCAGTTTTAATTAAATATGAGAAAATCAAGAAACGTGACAAGCATTACATTAAGTATTCAACATATGTCCACTCAAATGATGTTCAAACATCCTTATTAGAAAACATAAGAAGGACTTATGTTAAAAAATTGGTGTCATGAACAAAGTGAAAATAGCAATACCTACCAATCACGTGCTTATTCCTTCTTGCCGTAGACAGACACTAAACTACATTAGGTTGCAGCATATAATGCAAGATAGGCCTATTGACATATGACAAATATGTACTGCACTTTTAGGAGATAATGTTTTTAACACATGTTAGTGGTGACATCCATAGGAACAGCTGAAATGTTTTCAAAGCCCATAAAGTCTTCCTGATTCTATTTGTTCATGGGTAACCTTTTATATTAACAATTATTTTATGTCTTTCCCACATGTATTTGCCATTCATGCTCTATGACTCGCTAGGAAGAAGGCATGAGTGTAGGGGGATGGGTAAGAATTGAGCTGTACATCTGAAGCCTGGCCAGCCTGCACAAAAGTCTATGGGAGGTGTCACTTAGCTTGGATGAACAGATCTTGCTGGCCTGGATAGAGGACTTGACGTGGAGCCTCTGGGGCATGAACCCATGAAGTTCTGGTACTATCCAAGGTAGGAAAATGAGCCCTCACAAATTACTGATATTGGACTTCACACCAATTTTTGGCAGATTATACAGGTTTAACTTGTTTCTAATTAAATCTGAGAGAATAAAGAAAACCAAGGAATGTCAAATTACCTCCACCCTGAATGTCACAGGAGGGAGATCGTATAATTTATTATCCAAGCTGATATCCAAGCTGAGGGTAAAAGGGGATTCTATGACCATAGGTATGAATGATGTCTGTCCCAGGAAAACTGGGACGGGCAACTCACAACTGCCATATTTCTCTGTACTTTAGAGCTTGGTAGTATATCTGTTTCCATACAGAATAGAGTACCTGTTTCACTGCATGCATTTATTAATTTATAAAAATAATTCCCAAAGCATCAACCATTGTAGTGCTCAATTGAACAGCCATCTCATTTTTGCTGGGCCATCCTTTTTGAAAATTTCTATGTGAAATTTATCAAAAGTCTCTCCACTTTAGCAATATGTATTTTAGTCTATTTTGTGAATTGAGTTATCCAAAATTTAGGTCAGAAATTCAAAGGGGAGAAGAAGAGCTAATCAAAGAAATCAAGTGTAATGCGCAGCTCTCCCAAATGAATGCCCCCACCACATACTGATTAAGTCAACACCCCACAGCTGGATCTTTAAAACCCTCAATGTATCCAACCAATATTCCTCCTGCTTCTCTGCTCTTTTCACTCCACTGACTCCACCCCTATCACGCTTACCTTTACCTGCCTACTGTTTTCCAAAATATCCTAATCTCTTCTACCTTTGGACCTTTAGTCAAACAGATAGCTGTTGGAATGCCCTTCACTCCAAACCTCACCTGCTTCATATCTGCCTTGGAGAAAACTAAGTCATTTTTAAGTTCTAGTTAATGATCAAATCCTTTTAGTAGAATGGTCTTCTCCCTCTCCAATGCCATATTTATGTTTCTCCTATATTATTTATCACAGGCTATCTTATATCTATGGGATGATCATGCAATTTATCATCCAAACTTCTGAAAGGATTGCTAAAAATAATTAATAGGCGAATAACAGTCATGAAATGAGACTATTCAGGATAAATGGGATGTGACATCAACCAATTAGAGTTGTATTAGATGTGTGACATTAGATGTGGGCTCCAGAAAGGCAAGTGTATTGGTCAGGATAGGTCAGGTTTATGCTTTAGTAACAAACAACTCCAAGTTCCAGTGGCTTAATTGAAAAAAAAAAAAAGATTATTTATCAGACCATATGTCCAACATGAGACAGTGGGATTCCAGCCAGGCAGAGGCTCTATCAATTTGGCACCCAACCATCAAGAACAGCCTTCTTGATTGTCAAGGAAGGAGAAGAGAGACAAGGAGGATAAAGAACCAGCTCTTCTATGCTTTGGCCTTCCACCCAGAGACCAATGGCAGAAATGGATACATGCCTAACTACAAAAACGCTGAGAAATTCAGGAGAACAGACAGGACATTCAGTGGGCACTATTATCTCTGGCAAAGCAAAAATCTTTAAGGGATATATATATATATATACACATACACACACACACACACACACACACACATATATATATGGAAACTTCTCAATAAATGTTGATCATATTGAATTTGTTAAATGGTTTGACTCAACCCATTTTGCTTTCCTTTTACATGTTATTTGCCTACTTTAAGAGGAAATCTGGCTTTTTGAAAGCCAGGTTTATGTCTGGAAAACTTACCTCTATATATCAGAAACAAATGTTTTAAAATAAAACCAAAAACAAAGATGAGAAAAGGGTGGAAACTGGTTCTCACCACGAGATACTGCCACTCATAAACACATGAAGGCTCTTCTCTTTGCCAAAACATCTGTTTGCTGTTGTGTAGACATGGCCCCTCAGATATGATCTACATTTAAAAGTATGTTATTACATATTGATCTATGACTAAAGGTTACATATGGAATCTTGTGAAATTTACTGATGGCTTTATCACTGGGAGGTAGAGCTTAAAATCCATTCAAGTAATCCTGAAGCTGAATCTTGGAGATTGTGGGCAAGGAGCTGGAGTTGGAAATACACATTTGCTCTGTATGCATCGGCAGAGGTATTTTATGTAAGGTGCAGGAACCTTGAGCATCTAATGTGAAAAAAACCTCATCTCTGCCCGCTCAAGATGGGACTGGCAAGGAGATGGAAGGAAATTGGGGAAGAAACCATCTTTGATACTGTCGACAGCTCTTTTCCCCTCGGTCTTTGAGTTTTTTTCTATTTTTCTTTCTGTGGCCCTAATTCCTTCCTGGTTGTTCTCTTCCCTCTCTAACCACTTTATCCCTCTTTCCTTCCCTGGTTCTCCTTCCAGCTGCCCATTTAATACAGATAGTCCCCAAGGGATGCTTGTCAGCTTGTATGGTTTTATATGTCACCTTTCTGCAACAGGCCTGACCTACATTTGCAAACAATAAATGTCAGATTTCAGTTCTTCATTGCACAGTGTCTAGGAAATATCAGCATACATTTCAGAAGTTATAGGCCAGGTTCTGGCTTTGGCATTACCTCTCAATGGGGCCTTGGGGCAAATTATTGAGCCTCGCTGAGTTTTGGTTTCCTTTTATACAAAATGAAAATAATAAGATGTGTCCTGCTTATTCTTGCAGAGCTGTTGTGTGAGTAAAATGTGAAAACGGTCAGAAAGGACTTTGTTTAATACACAGCACTATAACAAAACCACTCTAAATATTACTAAGGAAAACAAATTTAAAGCTATAGCCCTGACTACTCTCCTCAGGATCAGTTCTGAATTTTCACCTATTTTCTGGGCAACTGCCTCTACATAGCTATCTTTCAAGTACCTCAAATTCAAAATTTTCCAAAGCAAACTCTTCTCCATAGTATTTACCTTCCCCTTGTCCCTGGTCCTCTGCTTCTGTGTGGTGTGTCATTTGCTAGTTCATGTCATCACCATCCACCCATTTTTCTCAACTGGGAGCCTCAGACTCATCTCTGACTCATCTCACTACTGAACCTCCATACTTGCCTCGTCCAATCAGTTTACGAATCTTCTTGATTCTTCCTCTAGAATGCCTGTTGAAACCACTCACCATTCCATTGGGATTGCTACTACTCTTCTGTCCTGTTCACAACCTGATCATTTGTCTTCTTCTTCCAGTCTGCTACCAGTGTCTTATCTCTCTATGCATTATGGCTCACTATGGGTAGGATCAGTGGGTGATTCTGGGCCCTGCCCTTTGGCAGTGACAGTGGCGACAGACAACCTGTGGGATATAAGATAGGCAAGTTACGTTAGCCCTTTTTTATGTGATCATGTGCCTCAGAGTCTGCAGTCGTAATATATTTCAGTTGACAACAACAAAAAATCCCCTTACATAAAATGCAGAGGTATTCTTAAGTTCCCGGTACAAGGAGTTTAGTGCATAGTAAGGCCATTGGGGAGAGAAACGGGCTGGTATTTTTGCTTTAGTGCAACTAACATCTTATTTGCAACTGAGCACAACACTATGGGATAGCTGCAAACCTACAAAATTATATTGGTGTCACTTGCTTCCAAGTTACTAATGTCCATGAATTACAATGGGGTTTTTGTTTGCTTAAGTTCAGGCAACCTACGGCTCCAGCCGTAGATCCTTGTGCCCTGAAATACGGGTTCATTGCAAAAAAATGTTGTGTTTACTTTGTGAGACCAGAAACAAATGAAGATAAAACAAAAACAGCCTGAAAACTTCTTAGTGTTTGTTCTTTCATCTGTGTATCTACTGAAAAGCCTTGTTTTTCACTTATTATATAAAAACTTGCGAACCAATTAAAAACAACATCAGGTCTCACACATGCGAACTTAAGAGTTGTGCTTTCTTCTCCACGTGGTTCAAATTAGATCAATTTGTTGATCAGTGAGAAACAAAGCAGTGGACCGAGTTCCTGGAAGGGGCTAATCTGGAAATATCAAAATATTGAAAGATTAATGCAACAGCAAGACTCAGAGTCAATAAAGGTCCTTTCGTTTCAGAAATACTAAGATATATCACTATGACAATATCAAGTGAGATTTCAAGAACAGTTATATCTTAGTGTTTCTGAAATGCTATTTTTTCTACTTTTGGTTTGAGTGAGTGACTTTATAGTGACCTTTCCAGTTTTATCTTACTATTGATGCTGAGCTAAATTGCCATTTCAAAGTTAGATTCGTCTTCTTGAGATTGGTTCTGTTTTCTACCAAATCACATTATAAAAACTGGTTGCAGCCTCAAAACCTTTTAGATCATTTATTTGTTTGCTTTCAAGAAAAGCCTTCCATTCTTATGAACAAAAAAGAGGTGATAAAAATTAAAAATAGAGAATATTTGTATTCTCTATTTCTTACTCTGGGCCAATATTTATTCTAAGCCCTTTACATGTTATCTCATTTAATAGGCACACTAACTCTACCAAGTAGAGGCCATTATTATTCCTATTCACCTACAAAGAAAGAAACAGAGACAGCATAAAGACAAGAGTGATGGCTCCCCATCTTGCATCTCACCTTGCCCAAACTTGAAACTCTTAAGGACCTTCACTCCCACTAATGTTAGCTTATTTATTCTTGTGTTTATTTAGGAGTTAATGAAGCATAATTCATTCGTTTATCAAATTTATAAGCATAGACTGTGTACCAGACATCAGGCAATGATAAAGGCACAGTCCCTGATGCAGAAGAGCTCACAGCCTAGTAAGGAGAAAGACAAGTCAGAGGAAATTACAAGAGCGAGACCAGAGCAAAGGAGCATGTAAACAAGGCCCTCAGCGTAGGGCTGGGGGCCAGTAAAGCAGGTGAGGTGACCCACATCCTTGAGGTCAGATATGAGAGGGCACATGTGGCTCGGGAAGCAGGACGAGGGAACAGGGAGATGGGCAAAGGCATCTGGATAGATGTATGTGGCTGGAGTACAAGGTATGAGAAAAAAGCTTGGGCTTTGGAATTTGACTGAACTTCACTTTTCTATCATTTACCTGCCAGGTGACACAGGACTCTTATTCTGACCCTCAGTGTCCTTATCTATAAAATAGGGGTAGTAGCTACCTCAAAAATCTGTCATGAGGATTCAATGAGATAACATATGTATATTGTTTTCCTGTGGCTGCTGTAAAACAAATACCACGAACTTGGTGGCTTCACACAACAGAAATTTATTTTATTACAGTTCTGGAGACCAGAAGTCTGAAATCAGTACCACTGGGCTGAAATCAAGGTGTCAGCCAGGCTGTGCTTCGCTCTGGAGGCTGGAGGAAAATTGGTGCCTTGTCTCTTCCAGCTCTGGGTGGCTGCCAGCATTCTTTGGCTTGTGGTCACTTCACTCCAATCTGTGCTTCCATCCCACTTATTCTTCTCATCTTCCATGTAATCCCCCTCTGCCTCTCTTTTATGAGGACATGTGATATCCATTTCAGGCTCACCTGGGTAACCCAGGATAATCTACCCTTCTCACAATCTGCCTACAACGATCCCTTTCCCAGATAAAGAAACATTTGTAGGTTAGAGGGATTAGGACTTTGGAGGGACATTATTCAGCCTACTACAATATGTAAAGGATCTTGGCATGTCAGAGGTCCTCAGTACATGCTAATTCTCGCTCTCGCTATACTATGCTTTTTGCTGGGGCATCAATGGGCCTTAATCTCAGTGGCCAGACTTTACACCTACTGGCCTTTTTTCCTGTTTCTAAGAAAGGGTTAGACAGCTTTAGTCTTCTAGACAAGCTTGTCACTGCAAAAATAAAAAGAACACCAAGATTAATAGCTTTGTGTTAATGTAGGAAATAATTTTTGTTTATTTCTATGATGTAGTCTAAACCATTAAGATTATTGTATTGAGGACCCAATGGTACATTTCAGAGGGGCCTTCTTTTCCATGATTTATTTGCCAGGCACAGCAATGGGCTTTGTGTGTGATTTACAGTAGTTATATATTGATCTTTTTTTCTCTGAGCATTACTCATTCTCTTTTGCCCATCACTGTGTGGAAGAATAAGCATTATGGAGGTCAAGTAGCACTTAGGAGCAATTTAAGAATCAAAGCACTAGTCTATGAGCTTTGGGGTATTGCTCAACTTTGCACAGATTCATCAGCTCTTATGTTTATTTTGACAGAGAGATAAATATTTTCATAACTCATTGACCCCAAGTCAAGAGAGAAAATCACAAGGATTTGAGATAAAATATTTATTGCCCTGAAAAAGTAAAAATTTGAATTCACTTAGAAAATTACTCTTAATGAAATAATGAGCAATTGGGTTATCTACAATATATAATGACTAAAGAAGTATATAATGTTGAAGATGTGACCCACTTTGGGTCCCACTATTTGGTTGACTTGAAATTCTTTTACTTTGGCCACTGGGCCTAATTTCCCACGTTTGCACTTTAATAGTCATCTGTCTCCTCAAAACCGTGCCATCTAGTACATTTGTCCACCAATATACCTGTCCCACTTTGGTTGTCATTTTTATTGCTCCATTTTTAATTTTAATCAAATTATATCAATAAATATATCCTGAGCACCTTCATTGTACTAGAGATGTTACACTTGCCTTCAAAGAACTTTTAGTCTGTGTTGACCTGAGTAGCCCAAAGCAGAAGCTGAGGCGAGGTCTTGAGCACAGACGGTTTCTTTGGGCAATGGATTTCAAAGAGCAGGGGTAGGGGGTCGAGTAGTTAAAACAGCAACTGAAGAACAGCTAGTCCAAGAGTCACGATCAAGCAGGTTACTCCTGTGGGCAACTGGGGCTTCATCCTCCTGTGATCCACTGAGAACCTGTGCAAATAAGCCCTGAAATGTTCAGTTCAGGTGACAGTAAAGGGGAATATTTATCCACTGGCTCTGTCCCACATTGGTCAAGGACCCCTCACACTTCCAGGTTTGCCCTGCATCAGAATGGCTGAGTGGGATCCCAAGTGATGGTGGCAGAGAGGCCCAGGGCAGGAAGTGAGAGAGGAGTCTGTGTGCCTGAGATGAGGCACTGCCAGGTTACCCCTGCCCAGAGCCGATTGCTGCACCATGTCTGGACTGGAAAGACTGGCCATGAGAACACAAGGCTGAGTGCAATTCCCAGTACCCACAAGGAAAGCTAAGAGCACAAGTATTACCAGTAGTTTATGACAGCTGTCGGGACACATTATCACAGGCTGTGCAGAAGTTATTGCCAACGGCATGATAGAGATTGATTATATTTGGGAGTTTGGTGTAGAGTGCGTCAAGACTGGATGTTCAGAAACACTGAACTGAAAAGGGTTGTCACATTTGCAAGACATCTACTTGCAGTTTTATCATGGAGAAGTACAGTAAGACTATCTATCAACCCTGGACTAGGGTTCAATACTGGACTTGAAGGAGGGCTAAGGTGGTGGGTATCAGTTAAGTTTGCTGCTCAGCATTCATTTGCCCCTCTTCTGGTAAACAAATCAAAATTCCCTCTGAAGAATGATTCCTCTTCTGCTCTTAGACCATGTGCTTTGGCTTCCTCTAGTGCAGCGGTTAAGCATGTGACATGAACCTGTGCAAATTGGAGTGGTGCTCCCTGGCCACTGGGATCAGCTTGTGACCCAGGGGGAGCAGTTACAATGAAATGAGATTTTGTTGAAACTTCTGGGCAAGAGAAATTTCTCTTGCTCTTAGCTCCTGGATTTAAAGCAAAGAGAGTGCAAAATATGGACTTGCAGAAGTTATCCTGCTCTTTGAACTGTGAAGCTGCCCAAGGAGGTGGAGTTGAGAAATGAAAAGAGAGAAACTAAGATCCAGAGAAGATGTTTGATGTCTCTGCAAGAAGTAGTACTTGAAGCCAGCAGTTCCCCTGGACTTTTCAGATATATGAGCCAATAATTTCTTTTTTATGCTTAAGCAAATTTTGGATAGGTTTTCAGTTGCCTCCAACAGCAAAAACAGCAACAAATCTCATATAGCTTAGGTGATTTTAGGCATTTTTTTTTTGGTTTTCTCTATAATTTATCCTGTTTTTCTTATTTTAGTTTTAGTAATCCCAGGATTTTCTTCCTTAACTTTTTCACTTGATAATGAATAAAGAGAGAATGACCACTAAAACGAAAAACCAAAATAGGGTGGGGGCAGGAAATTGTAACTTTGAAGTTTGTGTAATTGTGTCAGACAAACGTGAGTGCTTGTCACATTTGCAAGATATCTACTTGCACTTTTATCCTGGAGAA
The DNA here is from genome assembly GCF_040939455.1 of Microcebus murinus. NCBI lineage: Eukaryota > Metazoa > Chordata > Mammalia > Primates > Cheirogaleidae > Microcebus > Microcebus murinus. The sequence continues at coordinate 37,335,972 of NC_134114.1, read as the reverse complement.
GTACAGTAAGACTATATATCAATATTATTATCTTCTTCCATATGCCTATACTGGCCCTTATAAATTTTTTTTTACTTCATATGAAAACTGTGAAGATTACACTATTGAGCTAGAGGCTAAACCAGACTGTCTTTGAAGGAACTATATAGTTCCAAGCAAGACAGAAGAAAAGTGAATATGAATTTACAGAAAATAAAATTTGGCCTACATGCCAGGAAAATCTTCTAGACAGGGAGGTGGTTACTTATTTATCAGATTTATTGGATTTGCTCATCATTTATTATCTTCTAGGCATAGTTGTACATCAAAAATCTATAACGTTGGGTGGCCATGTCTTATGCCATAGTTCACAGACTATAGTAAACATAAAAGTAAACTCAAGAAGTAAACAGCATTTAAAATAAAGCCAAAGACCTCAGGAAGGAAACTGGTAATGGCAATGTTGATAAATCAGCATTAGGATGCTGAGTGGAAGGCAGCCCCATCAGCCTTGCCTTCAATGGAATTTCAGATTCTGACTATGAACTGGAAATGTAGCTACTTTTATATTCAGACATTATGTTTTCACCAGAGTTGTCTAAACACTATATACTCCATGACCTGTTCCACACAATCCTGGCCTTTAGCCTCTATAACGGACTTTGCTCTTAATATCTTATGAGTAATTGAAACCACATGAGCAGCCATTTGTGCTGATCACATTTATAGCCTCTGTCTTATGGAAAACACATTATTTTTGCCTGAAGTCATATCAGAAGCAGGAATATTACACTTATTTATCTGCAGAATAAAAGTCAAATTAGAATATTGCAGCTATTGTCTTAGATCTACAACCTATCTTAGGTCTTTGCACACAGTTAAAACTCAATACATATTTCTCAAGTAAATTGATAATATAAAATGCGAACCTTCATTCAGTAGTAGAAACTGACGTTGTGTCCACACCTTGAGTAACACATTTAACACTTTATTTCTCTTATATTTTAAAATTAGATGAAAAAGAAGCTATTTTAGAGATAATATTTTTATATTTCATTCCTCAAATCTAATATAGAGATATCTAATACAGCTCCAATTATTTAAAAATGCAGCAAGAAAGTCCTAAAAAGTGACTTTTGAAGCAGAATAATATCTCATTTTTTTAAAAAAGGAATGGCATGAAACATTTGGCATGGAAGTAGAAGGAGGTCAAGAAATCAAATAGCATGCCTACCTCTAACAGAGTGAAGAATTGTTGCTCTGAATTAATGAGGAGGTGGCTTGGTTAAACAAAAATATTTGGGCTTATTTTGGATTGGTTAAGGTCTTCAGAAATACCATGTTAACATAGGGAACCATTTTGAAGATGATTTGGGTATTTAAAATTGCTCACTGAATTCCTTTAATCTCTTCTGATGGGAGATTTCACTACATCTGAGACAAGCTTGATTTTGTTAAACTCCTAAGTTGCATGTTTGGCCACATCAACGTGAAAGCATGATTAGAGTGAGAAAAGCGACTCTGTAAAAGATGTCACCTTCCTAATGAACCATAGCTGCAGCTCCCCATGTGTCTCTGGATCACATCTGCTTACTGACAGAGGTCCAACCAATGTCCTCATTCACTCACACGCAACATCAGTGAGGGTTGCGTGTATGTTCTGAGAGTACGTGTTGGCCTCAGACACAAGTTGTACTACCGTCAGCCTTGGAGTCCCTACTGCTATAAAAGTGACTTAGATTCTATCTACTCAACCCTGTATATCATCAAAATAACTTTCATCTAATTTCCTACCCCGAAGCCTTACCTTCTTTGGTGGCAGATAAAACAAACACTGTATTACAATTTGATTTTCAGATCTCAAATAGAGCTATTTTTAAAGCTGAAATAATAGTTCATCTTTCTAGAAAAGCAAGCTAATTTTATAGAGAAGTTAAAATCTACTGGTTAAAATTGAAAGTATATCTTTCTCCAAAATGTATGAAAGTATATTTCTCCATTCTCTTTTTTTTCCCCTACCAACCCTTCCCATCTGCAAATAAAGAGTTAATTTTTTTTAAAGAACAGTTTCTGGGAAAAAATTGTGAGTTATTGCCACAAATAATCTCAGCATATTTTATAGAGAAAGGATATAGGAGTGTTTGAATGATGATAGATACAAAATCCTATTCTTATCTTCAAATAATTTTGTTTAATGTATTTTTCTTTATGATAGCTAAAAATAAGATCATGCCTTTTCCTTTTAAGATCAGCATAGAGTTTAACTGCTTTGGTAGCTTATCTAGTTTTTAAAAGTTAGCTTTTTAAAGACTATCAATACATGACTATACAACTTTAGTTTTACTTACAGTAAAGCAGCAATGGACACACAAACAACTGTCATTATTGTGACTCAGTTTGAGCCAAATGATTGCTTTTTGCTTATGAGAAAGAGGGGGCTGCAAATAACCACAGACACTCATGGGCAGCAAATATAAAAAGGAAGTCAAATGGCATCTTGTGATTGCAACCAGGTACACCAGTCACACAGCAACCTTTACAAACACATTTATTTATTTGAAAAGTAAAGAAGATGAAATCATTTTTTTTTTTCAACAGAGGGGTTTGTAAACTGGAAATGATATGCTTCATGACTGGTAAATAAATCAAAGTGTAAACTCGGCATTTAACTTCTGTTAGATAATTGAACAATTTTACTCTTTTTGGTTACATGTTGGTTTCTCAAAAATTGTGAACTTCTTATGGCTAGGTCCCATGTTGATTCATCATTGTAGTGTGCAGACTACTGGTTAAGGAATTGCAACCCATGCATATATTCAATGTATATTTATTGAGCACTCACATTTCAAGCCACTACGTTAAGTGATAGGCATAGAATAGTGAAGAAGGGTCCCTACCCTTGGTGATGAGGCAGTAATATGATTAATAAATTTGCAAGAAAGAGTCATGTAGGTCCAACTCAATGCCTTCTTCTGCTTTGGGTCAGCCTACACAGACAGAGAGTGTGTTTTATGGTCTTTCACCATGAGGTAACAGGGGCTTCCACCTAGAAGAGGAGGCCTAAAGTTGTACACCTAATGACTGTGACGTGCAATTCCTAATTCAGGAATGAAGTATTAGTATGCCCACTTGTTTTCATGCCTAAGATTTGTTTTTTTCAAATATTCTCATCACTAAGAAAGTTAACGCTTTGTCTGCCTGATTCATAAGTCTGTGTCTCACTTGGTTCTAAACTTGGGTGAATAAGAGAAGGGTAGTAATGTTGACTCCTGAAAAACATCAAGATCTGCCGGTAACTAGCAGGATAACCTATGGCAAATTACTTATTCACTGAGCTTCTTTATTTATGAATAAGACTAGGAAGTGATTTCTAAACTCTGGGGCTGCCTAAATATTCTGAGATTTTATGATTGTTTCTAGTAAATTTTTTTTAAATGTGAATGACTGAAATTATTTTTTATTATTGAAAGTTTAGAAAATTTTCAGCTTTAAAATTTATTTTTATTTTAGCATATTTCAGGAGTATAAATGTTTAGGTTACATATATTGCCTTTGCCCCTCCTGAGAGGGGCAAGCCTGTCCATCCCCCAGACAGTGCTCACTGCACCCATTAGCTGTGTATGTACCCATCCCCTCTTCCTCTCTCCCATCTGCCTGACACCCGACGAATGTTATTACTATATATTCACTTAAGTGTTGATCAGTTAACACCAATCTGATGGTGAGTACATGTGGTGCTTGTTTTTTCATTCTTGTGATACTTCACTTAGTAGAATGGGCTCCAGCTCTATCCAGAATAATACAAGAGGTGCTAGACCACCATTGTTTTTTGTGGCTGAGTAGAACTCCATGGTATACACATACCACATTTTATTAATCCACTCATGTATTGATGGGCACTTGGCTTGTTTCCACGTCTTTGCAATTGTGAATTGTGCTGCTATGAACATTCTAGTGGAGATGTCTTTTTTATAGAATGTCTTTTGTTCTTTTGGGTAGATGCCCAGTAATGGGATTGTTGGATCAAATGGTAATTCTACCATTTGAGGTATCTCTTTGAGGTATCTTCATATTCCTTTACACAGAGGTTGTACTAGTTTGCAGTCCCACCAGCAGTGTATAAGTGTTCCTATCTCTCCACACCCATGCCAACATTTAAGAAATGTTGGAAAAGCTCTTATAAACATTGGCCAAAGAATTTATGAAGAAGAACCCAAAGGCAACCACAGCAACAACAAAAATAAATAAATGGGACCTGATCAAATTAAAAAGCTTCTGCACAGCCAAGGAAACTATCACAAGAGCAAACAGACAACCTACAGAATGGGATAAAATATTCACGTTATATATTTGATAAAGGGCTGATCACTAGAATCTATATAGAACTCAGGAAAATCAGCAAGAAAAAAAAATCAAACAACCCTATCAAAAAGTGGACAAGGACATGAACAGAAAATTTTCAAAAGAAGGTAGAATAATGGACAACAAGTATATGAAAAAATGCTCAACATCTCTAATTATCAGGGAAATGGATATCAAAACCACAATGAGATATCACTTATCTCCAGTGAAAATGGCCTTTATCAAAAAGTCCCAAAATTTATTACTGGTTTTGCGGTGCAAGTGTTTGGGATTGTGGCCAAGTTTGGGAAAATATCTATGAAGTTTCTTTCATTTATGAACTGTTACACATACACTTGCTTTTTGTTGCATTGCTACAGGTTGTGCCCTACAAACAGGAATCCTAATACATTTTCTTTTACATACGTTTTCATAAATTCTTTATGATTTACTACATAGATAATAAGGTCATTTTTATATAAATATTTTTTTATCTCTTTTCAACCTGTATTTCTTTGTGGACAGCCTTGCCTTGTTCACCATCTCAAGGGAAAGCATTCATTCTTTCATGATTAGCATGATTTTACCTACAGGTATTTTATAGATGTAATGTATCAGGTTGAGAAAGTTTGCTTGTATTCCTAGTTTTCAGAGACTCTATTATTAATGGATATTCAATTTAGTCAAATGCTTTTCTGCATCTATGGAGATGAACATACAGTTTTTTTTATTAGTATGTGCACATGATAAATTACATTGATTGATTTCTTCAAATTTGAACCAACCTTACATTCCTGGGATAAAATTCCACTTTATATTTATATAGGTATAGAGAACAGGATTTGGCTTGCTAATATTTTGTGGAAGATTTTTATTTCTCTATACATGAGGAATATTGGTCTGTGGTTTTGGTATCAGAGTAATGCTAGCCTCATAAAGTATGTTGGGAAAGGTTCTCTCTTCTATGTACTAGAATATTTTGTATAAACTTCATATTATTTCCTTCTTAAATGTTTAATGAAATTTATCAATAAGAAAGTTTTGAAAATATGAATTTTAACTTATATGATAGGCATAGGGATATTCTGATTAATTTTTATTTTTCTATTTCAGAATTTTATGGGGGAACAAATATTTTAATTACAGGATTGCTTTTGTAATGCTTGAATCAAAGTTATAAGTGTGCTCCATCACCTAGATAGTATACATTTTACACATTAAGTATGATGTCACCCATCCTCTCCTCTCTACCCACCTGCATGATTTTCATTGAGTTTTACTTCCATCTGTGCACATAATGATCAGTTAGTTCCAATTTAATTGTGAGTACATGTGGTGTTTGTTTTTCCATTCTTGCAATACTTCATTTAGGAGGATGGTCTCCAGTTCCATCCAGATTGTGCCAAAAGGTATTAATTCATTTTTCATGGCTAAGTAGTACTCCATGGCATACACATACCACATTTTATTAATCTACTTATGAACTGATAGGTACTTGGGCTGATTCCACAACTTTGCAATTGTGAATCGTGCTGCAATAAACATTCTAGTGCAAATATCTTTTAGAAAAACCAATTCTTTTTCCTTTGGGTAAATACCCAATAGTGGGATTGCTGGATCAAATGGTAGTTCTACATTTAGTTCTTGGGGGAATCTCCATTCTATTTTCCACAGAGGTTGCACTAGTTTGCAGTCCCACCAACAGTGTAGAAGTGTTCCTTTTCTCCATGCCAGCATCTATTGTTTTGGGACTTTGCGATAAAAACCATTTTCACTGGAGTTAAGTGATACTTATTGTGATTTTGATTTGCATTTCTCTGATGCTTAGTGATGTTGAGCATTTTATCATCTGTTTAGTGGCCATTATCTTCTTTTGAAAAACTTCTGTTCACATCCTTTTCCCATTTTTTAATGGGCTTGTTAGGTTTTTTTCCACTGATTTGCTTGAGTTCTTTGTAGATGCTGGTTATTAGCCCTTTATCACATGTATAGCATACTAGTATTTTCTCCCATTCTGTAGGTTGTCTGTTTGCTCTGTTGATTGTTTCCTTGGCTGTGCAGAAGCTTTTTAATTTGATCAGGTCCCATTATTTATTTTTATTGTTGCTGTGATTGCCTTTGGGGTCTTCTTCATAAATTCTTTTCCTAGGCCAATACCTAGAAGACTTTTTGCAACATTTCAACATTTTCTTCTAGAATTCTTATGATTGTATGTCTTAGAGATAAGTCTGTTATCCATCATAAATTAATTTTTGTTAGTGATGAGAGATATAGATTCTTTTTCAATCTTCTACATGTGGCTATCCAATTTTCCCAGCACCATTTATTGAACAGAGATTCTTTTCCCTAGTGTATATTACTACCTACTTTTTGAAAGACCAGATGAAAATATGTGGATGGTTTTATAGTTGGTTATTTGTTCTGTTCCATTGGTCTATGTTTCTATTTTTGTGCCAGTACCATGCTGTTTGGGTTACTATACATTGTAGTATAGTTTAAAATATCATAATACGATGCCTTTAGATTTATTTCTTTTGCTTGATGTTGCTTTGGCTATTCAGGCTGTTTTCTGGTTCCAAACAAAGCATAGAATTATTTTTTGTAGATCTGTGAAAAATGAACTTGGTATTAATATTTTGATGGGGATTGCCTTGAATCTATAAATCACTTTAGGTAGTATGGACATTTTAATAATATTGATTCTGCTGATCCATGAGCATGATGTGTTTTTCCATTTGTTTACATCATCTACAATTTCCTTCCTCAAAGATGCATAGTTCTCTTTGCAGAGGTCTTTCATCTCCTTGGTTAAATATATTTCTAGGTATATAATTGTTCAGCAGTACATCGTTACTTTCCATGACTTTGTGTTGAATTGTGTGTTTCTATTACAGTTGATTTTTAATTTTATTCCAAAATTAAAGAAGATACATGGTCTGAGAAGATACATGGTATAATTTCTAATTTTTTGAGACATGTTTTGTGCCCTAACATGTGATCAATGAATGGTCCATGTGCTGATGAGAAAAAAATGTATATTCAGTATTTTTAGGGGTACAATGTTCTGTAAATGTCTGTTGGGCCCATTTGCTCTAGAGTCCCATTTAAGCCCTGTGTTTCCTTACTTATTTTCTGTTTGGAGGATCTGTTCAGTTCTTTCAGTTGGGTATTGAAGTTCCTGACAATTATGATGGTGACGTTTTTCACTTTGTTTAGATCCAGTAGGGTTTGCTTTATGAATCTGGGTGCACCTTTGTTAGGTGCATAAATATTTTCTGATGAATTCCTCCCTTTACCATTATATAATGACCTTCTTTGTCTTTCTTTACTATTATTGATTTGAAGTCTATGTTACCTGATATAACAATGGCTACACTTGCTTTTTTAATTTCCATTTGCATGTAATTTTTCTTCATCCCTTCACCTTGAGTCTGAATGAGTCCTTATTAGTCAGATGTATTTCCTAGAGAAAGCAGATACTTGGCTTGTATTTTTTATCCATTTTGCCAGTCCATGTCAATTGAATGTGTAATTCAAGCCATTGGCATTTACTGAAAGAATCAACAAGTGGGAGACATTTCTGTTCATACTGCTGGGTAGAAACTTTTTGCTTTGTTTTACCTTTTGAGCCATTAGTTTATATGGGATCTGAGCTTTAGCTTTGGGGTGATTCTACACTGGTGGGTTTCTATTGTGCTGATTGATGTATAATGCAGAACTGAGTACTTCTTGCAGGGCAAGTCTGGTTGTGACAAATTCCCTCAATGTTTGCTTGTCTGAAAAAGTCTTTATTTCTCCCACATATAAGAAATTTAGTTTGGCAGGATACAAAATTCTAATCTGGTCATTATTCTGTTTAAGAAGACAGAAGATGGGGCCCCAATCCCTTCTGGCTTGTAGGATCTCAGTTGAAAGGTCTGCAGTTAGCCTGATGGGTTTTTCTTTGTAAGCTACCTGGTTTTTTCACTTACAGCTCACAGGAGTTCCTCCTTCATATTAACTTTGGCTAGTCTGATGACTGTGTCATGGTGATTGCCTCTTTGTGATAAATGTCCCAGGTGTCTGTTAAGCTTCTTGTACCTAGATATCTAAATTTCTAGAAAGACCAGGGAAATTTCCCTCAATTATTCTCTCAGATAGGTTTTCCAACCTTTGCATGTTTTCTTCTGCACCTTCATGTATGCCTACAATTATTATGTTTGGCCTTTTTACAAAATCCCATACTTCTTGTAGACTTTGTTCCTTCCTCTTAATTCTGTTCTTTATCTTTGACTAACTTGTTTAATTTGAAGGTGTTGTCTTAAAGCTCTGAGATTCTTTCTTCTGCCTGGTCTAGTCTATTCTTAAGACATTCCACTAGGATTTGTATTTCTTTGAATAAATGTTGCATTTCTAGAGCTTCCATTTGATTTTTAAAACATAATTTGATTACTTTAGTGAATTTTTCACTCATTTCCTGAATTCTTTTTGTGGTTTCATTGTGTTGGTCTTCCATTTTCTTTTGTTATTTTGCTGAGCTTACTTATAATCCATATCTGGAATTCTTTACCTTCCATTTCAATATTCTGATTTTGGTTGGTTTCCATTGCTGTAGAGCCAGTGTTCCTTTTTGGGGGTGACCTTTTGCTCTGTTTCTTCATGTTTCTGGAGCACTTTTGCTGATTCCTTCTCATCTGAAGCAGTTGTTTCTTCTTTTTCAATTTTCTTTAGTTTAGATAGGGCTTGTCCCCTCTCCTCACTCATATGGGTGTGTTTGTAGCATATGTTGAGTAAGAATCTGTGGCTTTTCTTGTGGGTCCTTTGATGAAAATTTCAGCTCTGGATGGATTCCCTGGTTATAGATATTCTATGTGCTGTGGTTTTCTCAGTTGCTAGTTGTTTATAGGCTGCAGGAGTGGTAAGCTATGTTTGTGGGCAGATTTCCTGTCTCTCTTTTATGAGGGAGAATGAGGATCTTTAAAATCCTTTCTCTTTTCCAGCCCTGTGGTCTTCTTAACAGTGTGAATTGTAATGGCATGCCCAATTTAATCTCTGAGATAATGTGTGGTGATTGTGTGTAAGAATCAACCACACCCTATATAACTGAGTCAATACGTGCTGAAAGGGCATGCAAATTGGCCTGCCTGTCACTAGGTGGCGCTTGCTAGAAGGAACAACCTGCAATGTTTTTCTGGGGTCCTGTGACTGGCCGTAGTCCCTCAGGAGAAACACTCAACTGCCCCAGGTCATGGGTTGGGTCCTAGAACCTTAGGTGAGTCCCTTGTTCTTCTCCACAGCACAGGTGATGGGAGAGTGAGGCTGGGTTGGCTGGGTTGGGTGGGCTTGTCTTCAGACTTCACAGAAGCTGGCAAAGTATCTGTTTCAGCAGGGGCCAAAATCTGGTCCTACCTTCTGGGCATAGCTGACAGGAAGGGGTTGAAGTGGCCCCACCCAACCAGAAAGCCTGCTTTTGGATGCAGTGCTGTTTGAGATTCTCAATATGGCAGTCTGGAGCAGTCTTCACTGCTCTTCAGCCTCCCTTGTTCTGTGGTTTTTCTCCAGTACCTGCAACAGGCAGGATCTCAAGCCAGCTGAGCTCCCCCATGACTGTGATGCAGGCTGAGAGGTTCTCTACCCAGGATCTTGGTCAGAGCTGAGAGCACAGCCCTCCTGTGGGAGAAGGGGTGCCCCACAAGCATGCGGCAACTAGGACCCACACCACACTCTCCTCATTGATCTGCCTATGAGAGCTCCCTCACCTCCTGGGACTAATTCACACATCTCTCCTCTGTTCCCCCAGGTAGTGCTATCAAGACCTGGGGGCACAGGATCTGGCCTTTGGGCCCATTCCCAGGTCTCTGAAGATCAATCCCTGACCATGCCAGGGAGAAGCATACTGGTCCCGAGTTGCCCACAGGGTGCCTAAGCAGGTTTGATGTCCCTCTGACTCAGGGTGTTCCCTGCTGTGATGGAGTCACTAGGCAAGCAGCACCAGGGAGGCCTGGTGGGCAGGGAGCTCACTGCCTGAGCACCCCTCAGTCAATTGCAGGACTCCAAGAGGAAAGGTTTGAGCCCCACTCTCTGTGGAAGCCTCGCAGGTTATTTGTGTTTTCTTGAGAGCTTTGGGAACTTGGGAGTGAGTGTATCCATTTCATCTAAGGTGTCAAATATATGTACATGAAGTAGTACATATACATAAAGTCATAGAATGTACATGAAGTAATAGAAATGTAGAGGATTGAAAATAGTTCCTTATTATCTTTATAATATCTGTAGGATCTATATCAATGAGTTCTCATTTATCCTTGATATTATTAATTTGTAATTTGTGTCTTCTCTGACTTTAGAGGACTTTTGCTTTTATTTTTGTTTTTCTCATGCATTGCTTAATGTTGGAAATATAGGGACAGATTCTGAGAAATGTGTTGTTAGGCAATTTCATCATTGTGGGAGTATCATAGAATGTACTTACACAAACTTCGATGGCATGGCCTACTATCCAGGCATAGCCTACTAGGTTATATGTAGCCTCCTAGGCTGCAAAGATGTTACTGTGCTAAATACAACATGTTACTGGACAGAATGTTACTGTACTGAATACTGTAGGCAATTTTAACACAATGGTAAGTATTTGTGCATCTAAATATATCTAAACATAGAAAAAGTACAGTAAAAATATGGTATAAAAGATAAAAATGATACAACTGTATAGGGTACTTCCCATGCATGGAGCTTGCAGGACTAGAACTTTCTCTCTTTCTTCAGTAATAAATTAACCTTAGCTTACTGTAACATTTTTACTTTATAAACTTTTTTAAAAAACTTTTTGACTCTTTTGTATAACATTTACCTTAAAATGAAAGCACATTTTATAGTCATGCAAAATATTTCCTTTCTTCATATCTTTATTCTATAAGCTTTTTGTTATTTATTAAGGTTTGTGTGGGTTTTTTTTCTCTCTTTAAACTTTTTGTTAAAAACTAAGGCATAAACATATATTAGCCTAGGCCTACCCAGGGCTAGGATAATCAAGATGTAATTAAACAATAGAATATTTTCAGCTCTATTATAATCTTATGGGATCATCATAATATATGCAGTGTGTCTTTGACCAAAACATCATTATGTGGCTCATAACTGTACTTTAAATATAATGCTTCATTGTCTTCTGGTTTGCATAGTTACTGACAAGAAGTCTACTGTCATTCTTATCTTGCTTCATTGTATGTAGTGAATCCTTTTATCCTGGTTGCCTTTAAGATATTCTCTTTTTTTGGTCTATAGCAGTTTGACTAAGATGTGCCTAGTTGTGTTTTCTTTTGCATGTATCCTCCATGGGTTTCTCTGAGCTTCTCAGATTGGTTTATTATCTTTCATTAATATAGGGAATTCTTGTCTAGAGCTAATAAGTGAGTTCAGCAAAGTCAGGACACAATTTTGAAAAAGAACAAAATTAAAGGAATCATACTGCCCGATTTTAAGATTTATATAAAATCTACAGTTATTAAAACACTGATATTAGAGGAAGAACAGACATATAGATCAATTGAATGTAATAGAGTCTAGATACTAAATCAGAATCTACATTTTAACAAGATTCCCAGGTAATTCATTTGCACATTTCAATTTTGAGAAGCACTAGGCTAGAATAAAGAAGATCAATGGTGTTACTCTATGATAAAAATGATTGCATGTTACTTCACATCTCTTAAAAGAATCCCTCCATTTTCTATTTCCTCAAGCCCCAAATTTAGGTGTTATCTTTGATTATTCTCTTTCCTTCAGCTCCCTCCTCCAAGATTACATCTATCAGCAAGTCCTATTGGTTCACACCTAAATAGGTCTCAATCCATCCATGTTCCTCTACATGGCCACCCTGTTTCAAGCTGCCATTTTCTCTCCCCTGAGCTATACTACCATGGCCTCCTGATTTCCTTGCTTCTTCTTTTCCACTACAGACAATGTACAAAACATTCAGAGTGATCTTAATGGAACTTATGTTCTGAGGGGAAGACCGAAAATAGCACATAAGTAAATGAACACATAAATAAATGAATTTAAATAATCATTATTAATTGTGATAAATGTGATGAAAGAAATCAACACAATGATGCGATAAACAGAGAGGAGGCCACAAGCTTCCCATAAATGGGGAGTGTCTGAGTTAAGTCTGCTCAGGCTGTCATAACAAAGTACCACACAGTTGTGCCTTAAACAACAGAAATTTAATTTCTCATGGTTCTGGAGTCTAATAGTCCAAGATCAAGGTGTCATCAGGATTGATTTGTGGTGAGGCCTCTCTTCCTGGCTTGTAGATGGCCACCTTCTAGCTGGGCTCTCTCATGGCCTTTCCTCTGTGCTTGTGTGTGTGTGTGTGTGTGTGTGTGTGTGTGTGTGTGTGTGTGTGTGTGAGAGAGAGAGAGAGAGATGTCTCCTGTGTCTCTTCCACTTTGTATAAGGACACCAGTCCTATGGGATTAGGGCCCCGTTCTTATGACCTCATTTAACCTCAATTATCTCCCTGAAGTCTCTATCTCCAGATACAGTCACATTGTAGTTTGGGACTTTAACATAAGAATTTGGCTGTGGGGGAGCAGATATAATTTAGCTCATAACAAAAAGGCTGGGAAAGCCTTTCTGTAGATGTGGCATCTGAGGATCTGAGATTTGAGGTGGAGCTCGCCACCTAACACATAGAAAAACGGTAGCACAGGCAGAGGAAATCCATGGACCTGAGGCATCTTCAGGTATTGGATTTCTTGGTTATCAGAAAAAATAGATAAATAAATGAAGGCATTTCTAACCTGGTCAAAAGTGAGACTTTAAGATCAGACCTATCCTCTTCAGTTTTCTACTCAAAAATCACTTTACTGGCATTTGAAACTGGCATTCAGACAAGGTCGGAAAGAACACAAAGAGACTAATTACTGGAAGGTTGGAATTGCAGCTTTACTTCCAATCCAAAGCTAACACTACTCACTGAAACCTGTTCACATAAAAGCTGCCTCTGCGAAGGATGAATTCTTGGGATGTCTCATCAAGTACTCAGTGGATATACGCCTGCTCCATTGGGTGATTTAAAAGCATCATCCAATTCTACTATGAAGAAAACAATTCTCATAATGTCCTAAAGGTCTCATTGGCTGATGTACACAGAGATTCTTAATCTCAGTCTTTCTAAGTCAACTGAAAAATATTTGACATCACGCGTTGGCAAAGCCTTCTTATGGGCCGCCAATTGAAGCTTTCCGCCGTAGCTTTCCGCTGTTTACCCAAGCAACAACAGCTTGCAGATTATGGTTGAGACGTGCTCGGAGACAGGAATGGGGAATGTGAAACATTGAAATCCTTCCATATTTATTCAACCACACCTCGTTTTCATTACCTCCAAGCAGGGAGGTGAACAGAGAGAACTACTAAATACAATAGGCATGATTTGTGCTTGATTCAATCTTTTCCAGTTTAAACAGTATAATTATCACATGCATAAGAGAGAGCTCTAGAGAAGTACCTTCCAAATTCAGGCCCAACAAACTCTCCCTTTCATGACAGGCCTTTAGGGAATGAAGTCTTAGTCTAATTTGGTTAGTACACACATGTAAATATCATTTTTATTAATGACAATTATCTGACCAAGACTCATGTTTTTATAAATCATCCTAAATCTCTTTATAGTGCACAGTTGTTTTTTAAAAAGAAATATACATTCCTAAGATCAAGACTTTTAGCTACCATAAATGGTATTTAAAAAAATAAAAAAGAAATATACAAAAAAACCCCACACTATATGTTTATTACCAATGGATAAGTTGAATTCTTGTTTGATAGACCCTATATGTTGCACTTCTTAGGTATGTAGGTAGTATCATTGATTGGTTTCCTCAAGTAATGGCCAAGGAAAACTAAAATTTAACTTTCTTTACATTGCATTCGGTGCTGATTGTACTTCTATTAATTAAAAATAGAATACTACTAGATATGTTGCTTATCTAGTTTCCCATGGTTTAATTCGTATTTGTGGTTTAATTGCCCTTAACTGGGCAAAATTGGAAGAAGCTTTAAAAAAAAATCTCTAAAAATCTCTTTGATTGTAACTATTATAATAATAGCAAAGAAAGAATTTTATATTTTCCTTCATGTGATATGTAAAAATGTCTACTTGCACATGCATATGAACCTTTAAAATATTAGCATGTACATTAAAATAATTTCTTTCTACTCAACTTTTTATCAAACTATAACTTTCTATTAAAAATTGTTAAGAATCTTTTAAGCAATATTTAGTGAGACAAGTTACCTTAAAACTACTACTGTGAAATAATAGTTTTTAAGTGACAGTTATTTAGTTGAAATATCTACTTGCTGTAAATGTTTTCAACAAACCTGTATATTCTTGGTTTTCTCCAAACACTCATTTTGGGATCTTTTTCTGTTTTTAGTTTGTACTAATAATCTTTTTTCTTACAAATAATTCCAAGATTACTTTAATACAGATGGTATTCGTCTATAGCCAAAAACACTTTCCAAAATGCAACCTAGCTCAATAATCTAGTTTAAAAAGCATCTTCAATAAAAATAAACAGTCAAAACAGATATTAACAAGAATCAAAACCCCTAAGAGCATCCTAACGGACTGTTTTCACTTCACTAGTCCTAGTTTTTTCTAAATCTAATCTAGAACACAAATGCATAAGAAATAGAAAATTGATTGCATAACTGTATACATGATTTAATGGGACATGGTAACTTGAATGGCTGCCATCTATACTGTGTTAAAAACAGGATCTTGCACATGTCTCTAAACTATGCCAGATAAAAGTGATCATGGAATTTAATACAATTTAGATTACCAAGTATGGGATAGTTCAGGCTGAAACCCTGGACAGTTGGCTGAATAGACAGGAAAATTTTACTTTCCTATATTCAGAATTCATCTTCAGATTTTATACTGGCATAAAGTTACTTTAAAAAAATGCTCTCTTGAATGCCTACTATTTGCAAGAGACTGAACTAAATATTAGTAATATAATGGTGAACAATATATATATGGATATTGCAATCGTTAATTAAAATATATAAACATTGGAAAAATAGTTTACTTCCTGCTCATCTTTTATCAATCATATGGCTAATTAATTCCCTTTATAAAAAAGATTGTTGTTGGAATTTGAGAAAATAAAATACAAATTTCATTTCAGAAATAGTGAGTTAAACTGGTTGGTTGTTCTGAACATATACTGCCACCCAATGGAGATGTGTCCAAATGACACTAGTCATTTGGAGGTTTGAAGACCACACATCCTTTATGGCAGCGGCCCCCAACCTTTTTGGCACTGGGGACCGGTTTCATGGAAGACCATTTTTCCACCAACTTGGGTGGGGGGTGGGATAGTTTCGGGATGATTCAAGCACATTACATTTGTTGTGTAGTCAAGCCTCTCTGCTAATGATAATCTGTTTTTGCAGCCACTCCCCAGCGCTAGCATCACCACCTCAGCTCCACCTCAGATCATCAGGCATTAGATTGCCATAAGGAGTGCTGCAACTCAGAACCCGCACATGTGCAGTTTGCAGTAGGGTTCACGCTCCTGTGAGAATCTAATACCTCCACTGATCTGACAGGAGGCGGAACTTAAGCGGTGATGCCAGTGATGGGGAGAGGCTATAAATGCAAATGAAGCTTCACTGGCTCACCCACTGCTCAGCTCTTACTGTACAGCCCAGTTCCTAACAGGCCACTGACAGATACCAGCCTGTGCCTGCGGGTTGGAGCCACAGCTTTAAGGGAAGTAATGCTATCATAGTGAACCATTCAGAGTGGTAGTTGTTTTTGCCCAGATTGAGCTGGATTGCCCTAGTTGTGGGGGAGAGGAAAAGAATTTTTAGCTAAAAATGTTTTTCTCTAAACTTAGCAAAAAAAAAATTCTAACTCAAATTCTGATCTGAAGTGATTATAGTAAAATAGTAAAATTGCCTATGACTAGCTTGAATGATATCAAGTAACAATAATTATCTAATAGAAACACTATCAGTATGCTAAAGACAACTTTACCATGTTATATAGACATTGCACCATGAGGAATTCAGTCTGGGAATAAACACTGGAATAGAACACAAGTTTGCTGGTCTGCAGTTCTCTAAATTTCATCCCAAGTCTTATTTTCTAGGGTAATTTGTAGAGGGTCCAGACTACTCAAGAGGAGGGATGGGCTAGAATGTTCCTTGGGGTCCTTTCCCACTCTTTATTATTATTATTATTATTATCAATGTCATGTTCAAGCCTCTCTCACACACACACACAAAAAACATATTTTAAAAGGGAAAAACTTGTGCCTCTCCAAAGTTCTTAAAATAACTTGCATGTTAGATGCAAGTGATATTGCATCTAACGTCACTTTTAAAAGATGTTGAAACAGTGCAGGAATTTTCACATTTTTCTTGATCCAGAGCTTGGGATAACCAGCATATGTCTTATGGCAAGTTTTTATTTTTATTTTTGTTTTTATTTATTTATATATATTTTTTATGCTTTAGTAAGTTTGGGGGAAACTTTATTTACTTATTTGTTTGTTCCTTCTTTTTATTTATTTATTTTTTATTTTAGCATATTATGGGGGTACTAGTGTTAAGGTTACATATATTGCCCATACCCCCCTCCCTCCTCGAGTAAGAGCTTCAAGCGTGTCCATCCCCCAAATGTTGCACATCTTACTCGTTGTGGTTGTATATACTCATCCCCTCCTCCCCCCTCCCACCCTCCCGCCACCTGATAAATGTTACTCCTATATGTCCACTGAGGTGTTGATCTATTAATATCAATTTTCTGGTGAGTACATGTGGTGCTTGTTTTTCCATTCTTGAGATGCTTCACTTAGTAGAATGGGTTCCAGCTCTATCCAGGAATATACAAGAGGTGCTATATCACCATTGTTTCTTAAAGCTGAGTAGTATTCCATGGTATACATATACCACATTTTATTAATCCACTCATGAATTGATGAGCACTTGGGTTGTTTCCACAGCTTTGCAATTGTGAATTATGCTGCTATAAACATTCGAGTGCATGTGTCTTTTTCATAAAGTGACTTTTGATCTTTTGGATAGATACCCAGTAGTGAAATTGCTGGATCAAATGGTAGATCTACTTGTATCGCTTTGAGGTATCTCCACATTACTTTCCACAGAAGATGGAGTAGTTTGCAGTCCCACCAGCAGTGTAGGAGTGTTCCTTTCTCTCCGCATCCACGCCAGCATTTATTGTTTGGAGACTTTTTGCTAAAGGCTATTCTCACTGGAGTTAAGTGATATCTCATTGTGGTTTTGATTTGCATTTCCCTGATGATTAGACATGTTGAACAGTTTTTTCATATGTTTGTTGGCCATTATTCTGTCTTCTTTTCAGAAGTTTTGAGAAGTTTCTGTTCATGTCCTTTGCCCATTTTTTGATAGGGTTGTTTGATTTTTTCTTGCTGATTTTCCTGAGTTCTAAATAGATTCTAGTGATCAGCCCTTTATCAGATGTGTAGCTTGCAAAAATTTTCTCCCATTCTGTGGGTTGTCTGTTTCCTCTCTTGACAGTTTCTTTGGCTGTGCAGAAGCTTTTTAATTTGATCAGGTCCCATTTGTTTATTTTTGTTGCTGTTGTGAATGCCTTTGGGGTCTTCTTCATAAATTCTTTGCCTAGGCCAATGTCTAGAAGAGTATTTCCAACGTTTTCCTCTAGAATTCTAATAGTTTCACACCTAAGGTTCAATTATGGCAAGTTTTTAAATAAGAAGGTACCCTGATGTCAACGGCCTGCTTTATTTAGGAAATTTATAATTCAGGAAAGGTTAAAGTAATTTCCAATTTAATGAAAATGTTGCTATATGTGCTCTTTATGTCCCAAATTTCATATCTTTTTACAAAGACAAAAGTGACAGAGGGGTTGGGGTATTGAGCTGTTAAGAAGGCCTAATCTTAGTAATATCCTCCTGAGAATGCTGCAAAATTCTCTAAGGTAACAATTGCCTTACTGAATTTATCATTTGATTACCTTAATACCCAGGTGTCCAGAGAAAATAACTACTTAATAATGCATCATGTAACAATTCAAGTTATATCATTAAATATGACAAGAGAGATTAAATTGGTTTACTGAAAAATGTTATGGTAAATTTCTTCCATAGATTTCCTCAACAAGTGATTAAAGTCATACTTTGTGTAGACTTTGCAGAGTTTTTACATTTATTGAAGTGTTAGAAGTGATTAACATCACTTAGTCATTCAACAAATATCTATTGCATACTTACACTGCACTCAGTTTAAATACCTTGTTCTGTAACTTTGTATATAAAGATAAGTAAAAAGACAGAATTACTGCCCAGTGAAAGAGAAACACAACTATGGCTTTGCAAGTATGTACTGGCTTAATGTCTAAGACAGAAGTTAGTTCAAAATATGAATTCCATCTTACTGTATGTGAGAGTGATGGGACATTAAATCAATTGATCAACAAGTGAATTAATACACTGTTGCTATAATGAGAAACTACTCTGTTTTATTGCAAAACAACTATTAAATTTTTAACAAAAAATATGTGCCAAGAACAGCATCTTTTAGCCAGATCAAAGTTATGTGATCAAACCAGATTATTTTAATAATGACAAATTACTGTACTAAAAAAATTATTAATGTCGCATGTATGGAAGATACACAGTGACACTCTACAGACAAATTAAACACATGGGAATGCAATTGCTTTGCTGGATCCTCATTAATAACTGTCTCAAAGGAAGTTGCTAGAGGACTATTGGGGAACTAGTCAAGTTAAAGGCTCTTCTGTCTCATTTGCAATTTACTGGGATTGAGAATCACTGGAGAAGTGTATGTAAGTCTTGATCCTCCTTTTAACTTTCCCTAATCACAGAAAGATCTATCCTATTTCCTATTTTTCTTATTCTTGGCCAAGTTCCCCAAGTACAGAAGTCACTCCCATCTCTCTTAATTCTTACAAGCTCCTCAGGGTACCAGTTAGCAAATTCACTCTTGCATTAATAGCCCTCAAATGACCTTGGAGTTGAAAACCTTCCCAAATTGCCCAACCAACTCCCAGGGAGTAATTTATGAATAGGAAGTCACTGGTTTTGATCTGTGTGTAGCCCACTCTATAGATTGGAAGATGAATGGACTAATAAGTATATTCATAGACTATTCTTATTTTTGATCTTTATTTACAGGGCTAAGGTTAACTTCAATTTGCCTAATTTTATTTCATTATCTCTAACTTTATCATCCATCATTAATAACATCTACCACACATCCACTGTTTGCAGAACCCTCTGTCTTCCTTCTAGTTTGCTAACCCCTTTTAAGGGAGATATTTTGTTTTCTTTTGACAAAATTTATATCTGTTCTCTTCCCCTCAGTGGACTGAGAAAACAAAGTGTTCTGTGGGAGAGAAACATTTAACATGAAAAGTTTCTATTCTGTGCCCTCATCTGGACTTTCTAATTAAGACAGAATATAGTAAAACTTTATTATTTTGGAGGATAAAAAAGAATGGTGTTTAAATTAATTCATTTATGATAAATAGGTGCTTTATGAATGGGCAAAAATTACAACTAGTTAATGAATGAACAGCAGTGACTCAAAAATCATGTAATTTCATATATACTTTTAGCAACATAACAAAAACAGACATTTTGAGTATCTGAGATTTCTCCAGAGAGACATTCATCCTCCACGCCCCAAAGACCCCCTCATAGAAATCACCTGGTTCTTTCTTTTGATTTTTGAGGCTTTTCCTGTTTCTTTAAGACTGTGCAATGTTTCTTGTTTGTCTGTTCCTTTCTCTGGTCATTGCCCAGTGACACCAGGTCTAGCCAACTTGCATCCACAAGGATCTGAGTTTGCCCACAGCTATATCTCCCAGTTGTCCCTGATTTCTGTTTTCAGTTTTGTTCTCTGTGTCCTCAGCTGCAGCTTGTCCCTGGAACTATGCCCAGTTTTAGGAACTAGCCAGGAGAAGCTGACCCATAAGGCAGGAGCAATAGAAGAGTGATTTCCCCAGCTTTCTCCAACTCTTTGGACCCGTGGGGCTGTTGTCGTAGGCGTGAACCCCCAACAATGCTGTCACTTCACTGTCATTGGCATTGGCCTCTTGGATCTTCACAATGACCCCATGAAGTAGATAATCTTTTTATAAAGATGGTTACAGAGGCTTCAAGAGGTTAAATCACGTGCCTGCAATGGCACAGCTAGTGAAAATCAGAGCCGGGATTTGAACCCAGGTGTGCCCAACTCCAAGGATAATGTTCTTAATCACTCAGGCCACTGCATCCCAGACGCCCTAACATGGAGACAGTAACTATGACGTTCCAGATTATCAGATAAGGCAAATGAAATTCTTTGCATTGAAAAAAAATTGAAAACAGAGGTATAACATGGTTAAATCACTTGCCCCAATTCAGAGAACAGGGAAGAACTGTGATTTGAGCTAGGTATCTCTTATCCACTATTCTTTACTGATTCTGATAGAATTTCACTGCTTCCCTTATAAATATTTTTTATGAGTAGGCACTGTGCACAGTGTTATTTATGCATTATACATAAGTCCTTGTATCAACCTTGAGAGGGAGTACTATTATCCACTTTTTACTGCTGAAGAAATCAAGGATAAGAGACTTTCACTTATACTGTGATAGAAAGGAGTAGATCTGGGATTTGAGTCTAGATCTGATTGATTTCAAAGTTGTTGCTTATGGGAAATAATCTGAAAAATAAATAATGGACCCCAAATAACTTTAAGGATGACTGAAGAGGAGACTTAAACAAAACAAAACAAAACCTCATTCATGCCCCTGGCAAGCTCATTTGTCTTGGGTTTTCTTGGAGGCCGCCATATCACTTTTGCTCCTGAGCAGTGTTATTTGGAAGATAAAGTGTTCGAATCATAAAAAAAAAAAAAAAAATGTGTTGGACTGAATTCTGTCTATTGGTCATAGTTGAACATTTGTGGCATTTGCATTTTCTTTTTACCTTCTATTTGAGGGATTAAATTATCCTTTTTAGTGCTTTGACTCTTAATTGCACTTAGGTTGACTGTCATAGGCAGGCCATTAAAATGCCTGTCACCCACCACCTACTCCATCTTCCTGGAGTCCAAAAACCTTTCTGCCACGCCTGGCTTTAGTCACCTGAGGCTATCTAATAGATTTGACTAATGCGACTCTATTGGCTTTTCTGGAAGTCCCACCAGCTTGTTTTGTTCTGTTATTAGAGTGGTCTAAACATGATTTCTTGTCCTGATATGCCCTTCTGGTCATCTTGATACAGCCCTCTCAGCTTCACACTTTGGCTTGTATAATATTTGCAAATATGTAAAGTTTTAATCTCCACTCTTGGAAGTGGCAGATCCTGTTTGGGAACGAAGAATGCTATGATTTTTGTTACTTGCTTTTTTTTTTTTTTAATTCTCCCTTCAGGCCAGATTTTGGACAATTTCCCTGTTTCATATTATAATTCCCAACTGTATTAGCATTCATATTTCCAAGTTGAATCTCATTTCATGATTTTCTGCCATATTTCTAGCCTCTCTTTTCCACAGTATATCATATCCTCTATCGTTTCAATTTTTAAACAGCTGCCAACTTAGCACATTTGTCATACTAGCAGGGGATACTGTTTACCCCCATCACCCTCTACCAGACCATGAGTAAAAATATTAAATTAACCTGGTTTCACTCCAATACCATAGAAAACTTACTGGACATCTTCCCCTGGCTGGGGATGGCCATTTATTACTGCTTCTGGATGTGGTACTCTGGCATGTTTTCAGCTCGTGTGACAAGACTTCCATAAGAATAAATCTACTTCAAGAGAGATTTTTTGTGTTGCAAAATATTAGCTGTGATATTAAAGGTCGGTTCTATTAGGTCTACTGAATTTTTTCCTTCACACTAATTTTGGTAATTCATTCAAAAGAGGGATTAAGTGTGCCTGGCATTATGCACACTGTATTTTGTTTAGAGTTCCAACATCCCAGATGTTCAGAATAAGCAGCTGTGGGCACATTGGAGGAGAAAAGTGAAATATTCCCAGGCACCTTATCAAGTACGTAAGTGCTGGAAGTGGCTGACAACTTTGAATACATATACCTATGTATGTACATATACACTCACATATGTAAATTTGTATATGGACGTTCACACATGTGGTTTGTTGGAATGAACATATGCTGGCATGTGAAGCTATCAGAGAGAGAAAGCACTATATAGGTTATCTAGGGATACAGCCTCTGTTGCAGGTTCCAATTCTATATGGCTGCCTGACCCAATTTATAACAGTCGATATAGTGGAGTCTTACATGTGAAATGTCTAGTTGGGTCAAAATTATTTCTAGTGTCCAATGCAGCATCTAAATGTATGGTTGCATATCCTTTTTCTTTTATTCTTTAATTTTTTAAATATCAGAACAAACAATATTCCTTTGAGGTTGACTAGGTAAATTCGTGTTACATCTGACTCTGGGTTTTGTTTGTTTGTTTTTGTTTTTGCTTTTCTGCAGCAGTAGATTAGGGGATTAGGGGATTCAGGCTTTCTTTGTACATATTTAGAAAATATTTGGTTCTGGAACCAAACTGTGGAGAGAGAAGAAGCGGGGAGTTGCTAATACCGCTATTGGCAGAACAGAGAAGCTGTGCCA
The DNA here is from genome assembly GCF_040939455.1 of Microcebus murinus. NCBI lineage: Eukaryota > Metazoa > Chordata > Mammalia > Primates > Cheirogaleidae > Microcebus > Microcebus murinus. The sequence continues at coordinate 37,312,988 of NC_134114.1, read as the reverse complement.
CATACCCTAGGATGGGAAAATTCACCCTCAAATTTGCTCCTAAGAGTTCCTGAGGAAAAAAAATGGAAACCTCCTGCTCTCTACAGAGCTCCTGCCTTAGAAACTCACAGAATATTGGACCTGGGAGGATATTTGAAGGTCAACTAGCTAAGTTCCTTATTTTAGGAGACCTAAGTTTTCTCAACTTTCAGCGTAAGACCCTTTTCTTTGCATGCAAGGGAGGGAGGGTGAAGAGTTCATAGCAAAGGGGTAGCCTACCTTCAAATTCCATTCAGAACAGGGGCCAGGACCTGCCTCACATAGCCAGGTAAGTAAGAGGCACAATGAGATGTCTCAGAGATCCTCCATGCCTGTGGGGAGAAGGGAGAAATGACAAGGGCAACCAATTCTCCTTTCCCCTACACCCCCTCCAAAACCACAACAGGGGACTTTGTCCTCTTTCCTTGTCCTTTGTCCTTGAGTTTTCACTAGGTATTAATTTACAGTTTAAAGGCAAGACAAATGGCCATGACCACTCACATGGTACTTCTTTCAGAGCTTAGAGTTCAATGAAAATAAAGGTGAGGCAACACGAGGAACTAAGGGGACATGTTCCCCCCCAAAGCACAAGAGAGTTGCAAAGTTGTTTATTCACAGAAGCACTAAAACCAAAGAAAAGTATGCAATTTATTTAATCAAAGGCATGTCATTGGAAAGCCAAGTTTCCCAGGATAAATTACATCCATTTCTATTACCAGTAAAATATCTCTACCCTTTAATTAAGTCATCTGCAACACATGAAGTAATGAGACACCAAATGTTTCAAAAACCATACAAACATTTTGCAATCACCAGATCCTAAAAACAGTTCCGTAAGCTATTAAATGCACTAACTAAAAAGAGAGAAATAATCTCCCATTTTCATAAAAATTTATAACTGTGTAGAAAGGTGACTGGGAAAATATTCACCAAAATATAAAGGGTTTATGTCAGGGTTGTAAAATTATGAATGATTTTTACTTTTTCCTTAAATTTTCTGAGTATGGCTTACACAGTCTAAGGAAAAATTATCCTTGTAATCTAAAAAGACAAAACTAGTTTCATTTTGAGAAATATTAATATAGAGCTACCTTTCAGGTATCTGTAGAATTCTCAAGTTTGTGGTTCATGGCAAGTGCCTCCATTTTCCAGCTATTCAGTCTCTTCCTTACTTCCATTATCTAGTTCCTCTTCAATCCCACTCTGATGAAACTTGTTTTTGAATGTTACCAATAATTGTCCTTTATGTAAACATGATGTTACTTTCTGTGTCTTAATTTCTAAATTTCTACAGTTCAGAAACCAGCTAGCCATGTATTCATGGAATATCTCTTTGCATGATTTTCAATGACACTAAAATTTCTCCTTCTTCCTATGTGCAAATTTATTCCCTACACTACTACTGAATGGTAGCTGCTTTTTCCCCTTTCTCTTCACTCACTTCTTGGGTGAGCCCATGAGCTTCCGTGATACACACCACTCAGAATTCCACCATATGGAAATTGCAAGACCACTGGGTGCCAGGCATTGTGCTCAGTGATGTGGATTAAATCACACATAAGATACAGTACCCTTAAGGAACTCATAAAAAGAAGAGAATATTAAATTATGCAGCTTGCTCAGTTTAAAGGTAGAGTCAAGCAGAGAAATACAAGGAAGGAATCCCTAACTCAGTCTGGAAAGTGGGGAAAGACTTCCTTTAATGAGTGGTCAGTCATTTCAGACACAGAGCACAGTATGAACAAAGGCACCAAAACATGAGACAGCACAGTATACATGGGGACCTACAGCCGCCTGGTCTTGACAAGCCTGTGAGGCAGGGTTGCCCACAAAGAGCAGATGATGGAGGGCCTTGTTTGATAAGCTAGTACTGTGGACTGAATGGTGCCCCACCCTCATTCATATATGGAAGCCTTAAGCCCCAGTGTGACTGGCTTTGGAGACAGGGCCTTTATGGAAGCACTTAAGATTAACAGTTAGCACTTAAGATTAAAGATGAGGTTGTTGCTGCTTTGATTGCCTTTGGGGATTTCTTCATAAACTCTTTGCCTAGGCCGATGTCTAGGAGAGTGTTTCCAACATTTTCCTCTAGAATTCTAATGGTTTCATACCTGAGATTTAAGTCTGTTATCCAGCGTGAGTAAATGGGACATGATGAAACTACAAAGCTTCTGCACAGCCAAAGAAACAGTCATGAAAGTAAACAGACAACCTACAGAATGGGAGAAAATTTTTGCATCCTATGTATCCGATAAAGGACTGATAACTAGAATATACTTAGAACTCACGAAAATCAGCAAGAAAAAATCAAATAACCCTATTAAAAAGTGGGCAAAGGACATGAACAGAAACTTTTCTAAAGAAGACAGAAGAATGGCCAACAAACATATGAAAAAATGCTCACCATCCCTAATCATCAGGGAAATGCAAATCAAAACCACAATGAGATATCACTTAACTCCAGTGAGAATGGCCTTTATCAAAAAGTCTCCAAATAACAAATGCTGGCGTGGATGTGGAGAGAGAGGAACACTCCTACACTGCTGGTGGGACTGCAAACTAGTTCAACCTCTGTGGAAAGCAATATGGAGATACCTTAAAGCGATACAAGTGAATCTACCATTTGATCCAGCAATCCCATTGCTGGGCATCTACCCAAATGGTCCAGTGACACTCTACAAAAAAGACACCTGCACTCGAATGTTTATAGCAGCACAATTCATAATTGCAAGGCTGTGGAAACAGCCCAAGTGCCCATCAATCCAAGAATGGATTAATAAAATGTGGTATATGTATACCATGGAGTACTATTCAGCTCTAAGAAACAACGGTGATATAGCACATCTTATACTTTCCTGGTTAGAGCTGGAACCCATACTACTAAGTGAAGTATCCCAAGAATGGAAAAACAAGCACCAGATATATTCTCCAGCAAACTGGTATTAACTGAGTAGCACCTAAGTGGACACACAGGTGCTACAGTAATAGGGTATTGGGGAGGGGGGAGGGGGGCGGGTATATACATACATAATGAGTGAGATGTGCACCATCTGGGGGATGGTCATGATGGAGACTCAGACTTTTGGGGGGAGGGGGGGAAATGGGCATTTATTGAAACCTTAAAATCTGTACCCCCATAATATGCCAAAAAAAAAAAAAAAAAAAAAGATGAGGTTGTAAGGATAGGTCTCTGGTCTGATACGATTTTTCTCTCCTTCCGCCATGTGAGGGCACAGTGAAAAGGCGGCCATGCACAAGCCAGGAAGAGAATCTTCATCAGAACCTGACCATGCTGGCATCTTGATCTTGTATTTCCAGCCTCCAGGGCTATGAGAAAATAAATTCCTGTTGCTTAAGGGGCCCAGTTGGTGTTGTTTTGTTATGGCAGCCCTAGCTGACTAATAAAGCCGGGGAGTCTGGACTTGATCCTGCAGACCAGGAATTCTCTGCAGAGAATACTGCTGCAGGGACCAATTTGGAAATTTGAGAGAGGGTTTTTTTTGTTGTTGTTGTTGTTTTTTTTTTTTTGGCTGTCAAAATGATTTCCAGCTGCTACTGGCTTTAATTGGGTAGGGGTCAATGTTCTAGGTGTCTTCTTCATGAAGCATTTCCATGCAATGAAGAAATGTCCCACTTCCACTAGACATTTATGTAGGTAAAAACCTGTTCACAATTATCTGGGAACAAAACTGTATTTTATGTAAAAATACCAAGTGTCTTTATAAAATACAATATACACTGAATTTTTTAGGAATGTCACTACTCTATAAATTGAGGGCTTTTATTTTTTGTGACTCAAACCTTGCTTAATGTACTGGGAAAGCCTATTAATTAAAAGAAACAAATGTAGAATGCTTTCTGTAAGATTAGTATACAGTTCTTAATGTATCTACTTTTTTCATTTTTTTCATTATGGTGAAATACACATAACATGAACTTTACCATCTTAACTATTTTCAAGCATACAGTTCAGTAATATTCAATACAGTACAGTCACAATGTTGTGCAACCATCACCATCATCCATCTCCATAACTCTTTTCATCTTGGAAAACTGAAGTTCTATACCCACCAAACAGTAACTCCCCTTTCTTCCCTTCTTTCATCCCCTGGCAACCACCATTCTACTTTCGGTCTGTATGATTTTTTGTACTCTAAGTATCTCATATAAGTGAAATCATACAGTATATGTCTTTTTGTGATTGGCATATTTTACTTAGCATAATTCCTCAAGGTTCATCCATGTTGTAGCATATGTCAGAATTTTCTTCCTTTTTAAGGCTGGAATGATATTCCATTGTATGTATATACCACATTTTGTTTATCCATTCATCTGTCAATGGATATGGGTTGGTTCCACATTTTATCTATTGTGAATAATGCTGCTATAAACATGGGTGTACAAATATTTCTTTGAGAGCCTGCTTTCAATTCTTTTGGATATATACCCAGAAATGGAATTACCAGATCATATGGTAATTCTATTTTTAATTTTTTTTAGGAACCACCATACTGTTTTCCACAGAGGCTATGCCATTTTACATTTCTACCAACAGCACACAAGGATTCCTATTCTCTACATCCTTGCCAACACATGTTGTTTTCTTTTATCTTTTTTTTTTTTCAGTTTTGATTCGCATTTTCCCAGTGATTGGTGATGTTGAGCATCTTTTTATGTGCTTATTGGCCATTTGTATATCTTCTTTGGAGAAATATCTATTCAAGTCTTTTGTTCATTTTTGAATCAAGTTTTTTGAGTTTGGGGAGTTCTCTATTTTTAATCTTTTCTCAGAGATGCAATTTGCAAATATTTTCTCCCACTCTGTGGCTTGCCTTTTTACTTCATTGATTTTGTCTTTTAATGCATGAAATGTTTTAATTTTCATGAAGTTCAATTGGTCTATTTTTTTTTTTCTATTTCTGTCTGTGCCTTTGGTGTCATATGCAATCACCGTCAAATGTCACAAAACTTTTTGCCCTATGTTTTCTTCAAAGAGTTTTATAGTTTTAGATCTTATATTTATATCTTTGACTCATTTAGAGTTAGTTTTTGTATATGGTGTTAATTAAAGGTCCAATTTTATTCTTCTGTATTTGGATATCCAGTTTTCCTAGCACCATTTGTTGAAAAGACAGACTGTCCTTTCCCCATTAAGTTGTCTTGGCACCTTTGCCCCAAATTGTTTACCACGTATATGAAAGTTTATTTTTGGACTATTTATCCTATTCCATTGATCTATAACGTCTGTCTTTATGTTAGTACAATCATGTTTTGATTACTATAGATTTGTAGTAAGTTTTTAAAATCAGGAAGTGTGAGTCTTCTAGCTTTGTTCTTTTTCAAAGATTGTTTTGGCTATTCGGAGTACAGTGAGGTTCTACATGAATTTTAGGATGGGTTTTTCTATTTCTGCAGATAAATTTATTGGGAGTTTGATAGGCATTGCATTGAATCTATAGATTGGGTAGCATTGACATCTTAATAATAAGTCTTCCAGTCCATAACCATGAGATGTGTTTCCATTTATTTATGTCTTCTTTATGCAACAGTTAGTAGTCCGTAGTTTTCATTTTAGAAGTCTTTTGCCTCCTTAGTTAAATTAATTCCTCAGTATTTTATTCTTTTTGATGCTATTGTAAATGGAATTTTCATACTTTCCTTTCCGGAGTGTTCATTGTTAGTATATAGAAATGCAAAAAAAGCTGCAACAAACACCAAGTCATTCTTGGTGTTTGTTTTTATATATATATATATATATATATATTCCAATATATATGCCTGTATCAGTCAGTATATATAACTGTCACATGTGTAGTGACTCAACATACAAGTGTAAGCATCTGTTTATTATGACTTCTATTGTTTTTGTGTCTAGGCATTTACTAATGAAAGCTATATTATTTTATTATGTTACTTCCCTTTTATTTCTCTTTCATAATAGAGCTAGAAAAAATTCTAGTTTGTAGTTTGTTTTGTTTTTCCAAGATGTATGCCTGTATCAGTAAGTATATATAGCTATCACATGTGTAGTGACTCAACATACAAGTGTAAGCAGGTTATATATGCAGGTTATACTTATTTATAAATTTTATTTCAGGATAAAAAACGAACATTTGCAATTTTTTATATAAAAATGGGAGTACTGAGAACTACTACTGTAGAAGATGGGGAGCCAGTGAAGAATTTTAAGCCAAAGATTCGTCTAACTCACTTCAGATTCCTTAATATTTTCCTCTCTCCCTAAGAGTTCAGAGATAACCGAGACGTGAGTCCCCCTTACTCACTCACTCCCACCCCTGGGTACTGTTGCCATGGGAAATCTTTCCAAGCTTCTACTTTGAGAGTCACTAGATTAAGGCATTGGACTTCATGGCTAATGGCATATTCCAAATCTAGGGAGAGATCACCATCCATGGCAATACTACTCTAGACAGCCGTATCAAATCCCTGCTCCCTGCTGCTGCCAATCTCAGAAGTAGATCATCATTACCTGAGGAATTTTCTGTCCCTTCTTTTGAGGATGCACTTATTTCAGGATGAACCAAACTCTGACCTCATAGGAGCCAGAAGCATGTGTAGCTATCTTGATTTTGTGCTTGGTGATAAGGGTTTCTTTCAGCCTCACTAAGTCATGTGATCAACAGTTGTGGTAGTGAGTTGACCACCAATACTATCTGAGGTTCTTGTGGAGGTCAGCTGCCAATGACATTGCGTAATTTAGCTTCTTTGCTCAAGCCTAGCAATCCGATTGCTGCCCTGGGAAAATCTTAGAACTGTTTCATGCAATGAATGCATACTGGGCACTGGAAAAAAACCACTTCTACAGGATAGTGGAATGTGCCTTGATGTCTTATATGAGACTGGCAGAAGGAACCCATTTTACTATATATTTCAAGGCACTAGCCTTTGGGATGTACAGGAGTAACTTCACTCCTTATCGGGTGAATATGATTGTGAGAGGATTGGTTTTTTTGTAAAGAAATAATTTGTGGAGCTCTGCTTTTGGAAATAGACTTGGCCTAAATATGGTCATACTCTTTTAACTGGTATCAATTTACCTGATTCCTAAGCTGTCAGGTAAGTTCATGGGATGCCTTCCAGAGACTTTTTTATTTTGTCTAAAATTTTGGAAAGGTAATAAATGCAGGCATGCCTTGTCTGGTACACTCTAACACTGTATGTGTGTGTGTGGGGGGGTGGTATAATGCAAAACCCAGATTCCCCTTCAGTAATGAAAGGTTTATTACCTGGCTGCTGGGTGTGCTGGGGAACATAGCTTTGGACTGTCAGCCTCCTTCAGGGTTTGCCTCAGCTAGAAAGAGCAGCCTCACTCAGTGCCATACCCCCTTCCTGGGGTGGGCAACATTCATTGCAAAGGAACTGTAAAGACCTAGCTCCTATCTTATTAAAGAAAGTATCATGTTCATCTGAAGAGACGCTGAATTCATGAAGGAATGTATTTGGTGGATGGCTTTAAGTCTGACTCAGATGAAGGGGATGACGTTGCTCTAGGAGCTGCACCCAAGTTCTGTGACAGACCAGAACAGTACCACTACCACCTCACAACTCCCAGCCACCAGCAATGTGCTGATCTTCTTCTCTAACTAGTAAAAATGAAAAATTGCCATTTTTCCTTAAGTCCCTTCAAAGACAGTAGTAGCAGTGTGCCAATGGCATGTCAATCAGTGTGACTCAGATGTCTTCAGGAGCCTCCTTGTTGCATGAACCTTCCGAATTCCATGGTCTGTGGGAATTCAAAGCCTTCTCAAGAGTGTCTGCTAATTCCCCAGATGGTTTCTGTTTCTGTAGCCACTCTTAACTCTTAGATTTCTCACTCATCACCTTTGTCCTACACCATTTGACTTCAGTGTGAAACTCAGTCCTTCCTGTAGTTTTCACTCTTAAGATGAACACACACACACACACACACACACACACACTAACACAAACAAAATTCCTAAAATTAACCATTCTTCCTAAGGACTCAAAACTTATAACATGTTCATGTTCTTTGCCCACTTTTTGATAGGGTTGTTTGATTTTTTTTCCTTACTGATTTTCCTGAGTTCTAAATAGATTCTAGTTATCAGCCCTTTATCAGATGTGTAGCTTGCAGAAATTTTCTTCCATTCTGTAGGTTGTCTGTTTGCTCTCATGACAGTTTCTTTGGCTGTGCAGAAGCTTTTTAATTTAATCAGGTCCCATTTATTTATTTTTGTTGATGCTGTGATTGCCTTTGGGGTCTTCTTCATAAATTCTTTGCCTAGGCCAATGTCTATTCCTCTAGAATTCTAATAGTTTCACACCTTAGGTTTCAGTCTATTACCCAGTGTGAGTTGATTTTTGTGAGAGATGAAAGGTGTGGATCCTGTTTCAGTCTTCTACATATGGCTATAGAGTTTTCCCAGCACCATTTATTGAATAAAGGATTCTTTTCCCCAGTGTATGTTTTTGTCTGCTTTGTCAAAGATTAGATGCCTATATGAAGATGGTTTTATATCTGGGTTCTCTGTTCTGTTCCACTGGTCAATGTCCCTGTTCTTGTGCCAGTCAAAAGCTGTTTTAATTACTATAGTCTTGTAGTATAGTTTGAAGTCTGGTAAATTGATACCTCCCATTTTGTTTTTATTGCGTAGGATTACTTTTGCTATACAGGGTCTTCTCTGGTTCCATAACAAAGCATAAAATTATTTTTTCTATATCTGTGAAAAATGATGATGGTATTTTAATAGGAATTGCATTGACTCTGTAGATCACTTTGGGTAGTATAGACATTTTAACAATTTGATTCTGCCAACCCATGAGCATAGTATGGTCTTCCACCTGTTTACATCCTTAACATTTGTACCCCCATAATATGCTGAAATAAAAAAATAAAGAAATAAAAAATAAAAAAACTTATAACATGTAATGGATGGAAAAGTTAAGAGATAGTATGTATAACAGAATGTCTTTCCAGGAGAACCAAGCCATGTCCTTAATAACAGCTTTACTTCATCAACTGTAGAACTTCATGCTTCTAAACTCTACAATTTTATCATGGCCATAACGGTATCCAAGTTTATCAATACTTCTTTAATCACTTGGTAATGCAAGCAGAAACTTCCCTCTCTGTATGTAGGAATTTTGTTAAATTGTAGTAATTTAGTTGAAGAACTAATAGGTACATAAGTAGGTATTTTGTTGAAGAACCAATAGATAAAAAATTCCTACTTACATATACATAGAATTTTGTCACTAAGAGGACAATTTAGAGGCTGAATTCTAGAAAGAATGCATTTATTAGCCATTTTTACTATTCTGTTGTCTAGCCTGAGCAAATGGAAGAAGGGTGAACTGATGGTGCTATGTGTTGGCATAATAAAAAATTGCTCTAGGGCCAAAAGGACTTCACTACATAAAATAATTATAGATATTATCCTAAGAGGATATGGCAGGGACAAATGAAGAGCTATCACAACCTGCTTCTTCCAGTTCTATACCAGGAATGAACTTAGGGACTATGCTTTGTAGCAGTGCTCGACACAGTGTGCCTAGTGACACTGTTTCAGGAACAGTGGGTGTCCCCTCCTGTACATCAGGATGGATAAGCTGTAAATGATGCTGTGATGAAGAGAAAATCTATCTATTCACTGACTACATATTACTTTCCTCTCCTGCCCTAATCAGATTCTTCCCAAACTAATCTGTGGTGCTTTTATTAGTTTATGTAGATGGATATTATTTGGCAAATTATGAAATAGTTTGTTATACTTTTTTTAAAATCCAAATAGCACAACATCTGATTCTTTTTAACAAAAAGTTTCTTCCCCTGAATGCTTTCATTACTTTTGTCAGTGGATTACAACCAGTTGTTATTTCCACTGAAAAACTCAACTTTTCTACTTTCTGATTCCATGTAACTGGAGCCCAGTAGACTTAATTACATTTAAAGGTGGCTAGAGTTAAGTAGCAGAACTTTGCCTTAGCTTGAAGCTGTGAGTTTAACTGTGACTTGATACGCTTTAGCTGCCTAATCAATCACTCCTCTGGCTACATACTGTACTGTAGAGGAGTTTGGGTGTTCATGCGAAAAATAATTGGACTAGGTCCAGAAGAACACCCAATGGATTCTCAAATCATTAATTTTTGGATCAGGCCTTTACTTTGGCAACATATGTACAAATAACAGAATGACTGAAATTAATTTATTGCATTCAAGAGACATCTGTAATTCTGCAGTTACTCGGCAAGAAAGAATGAAACAATTTCATCTTTGACCATTTCCCTTCTTATTCCAGCTAAACAAACCTCGCCTTCCTATATTAATCAGATCCTCTGTTCCAGCTGATAGGAAAACAAAGGGCCTCATATATGAGCCTTTATATTTATAAATTTTAATACATATAAAAAGGCAAAGATGGCATTAAAGTGTCATGAAAAACCAGCTTAAAAACAAATTAAAGACTAATGCTTCCCACTGCAAGTGGATCTGGAGGTGTTTGTGCCAAAGCATTGCAGCCATGTAAGAGACCAGGAATGGAGCTCATCTCCCTATAGTTCTGAAATACGAAGGCACAAGTAACCTCTGAATAGCTCATGAATCCTGGGGAACTAAATTCAACAGGACTTTATTTTTTTTTCTCTTTTATTTTTATTTCCTTTATTAAAGGAAAAATCATGACCAAAGAAATGCAAAATATGCAGCCCATGAAATTGTCGTGGTGCCCTCCATCTCATCAGTTATATTCACAACAAAGCTGCAAGGTGGGCTGGCAGGTGCATCAGATTCTTCAGGCCCAGAAAAAGTAACCAACAGCCAGAGGGGATCAGAAATAACTAAGGGTCAATGACAGTCCTGCTCTAATCATTGACCAACTTAATGTGCAGGGATATTTACTGTGGACTGGAAAGAAGAGCTTGAGATTTCTGCTAAAGTCGACAAACTTTTTAATCTCAAGAGACTAACTGGGAAAATGTTTACAACTCCCAATTGTGTGCTATTAGAAGGCCTATGGGAATAAAGGAAAGGAAGAGAGAGCAAGAAGATAAATTCAGGTGGTAGGAGAATGGAAGAAGAGGGAAAGGGAGCCATCTAATAATAATGGTGGTATTTACAGAGTTAGCACATGGCTTCAAGAGTTTCAGAAGGCCCAGGGACTGTAGGCCTGGTGGGGGGGTTTTCATGCTCAGGTATCACTGTCATTCATTTACTCTGGTTGGGACAGGTGGTGTAAAGTCAGAAAGATATTTTAAAATGGATCTATTTTTTCTTTCTACACAGGAACCTTTTTTCTACTTGCTATTATCTTGAGAGTTTTGTGGAAGTTAATTTAATGGAATAGATTTCATTTATTGAATATCTACTACAAACTTGTTCTTACTGTCCCACAAGGGGTCTTATCTGGATTTTATGGATAAGGAAATTAAACCTCCAAGAAGTTAATAGGTTAATAGATTTGCCCAAGTCAGACATATAATAGAAGGAGAGCTTGGCTTGAACCTGGGTCTGGCTTCAAAGCCTGCCTACCTTACACTGCCTGCTCCAATGTGCAACTTTCCCCAACTACAAAATTAAAATCTTTGCATCATTAGGTATTTAACTGTTCAAAAAGATTATCCTTTGTTAAATAAGATTTAATATTTAATTATATAAAAATGCTATCCTCTTCTTGATGTGCTTTAAAAGCGAATGGCTTCTATTCCTTAGAATCTTTATTTTCTAGGTTTATTTAGGACTTGGATGACACCAAAATCATGTAGAGGACAGACATAGGGCCAGAATATGAAGGCTGTGATGTCTGCCTGTCATTGTTTGGACAATCTCATGGTACTTTATTTCTACTTTGATTGTATTTTACTTTACCTTATATTTAGCTTATATGGTTAAAAATACTATATAGTTATATTGACTTAGGGAGTAAAATTAATTTATAGCCATCTAGTTCTGGAAAGGATTTCAGGTGACTTGAATGATAGTTAGCTAATCATTTCTATACTCTTTCATTTCTCATAACTCAATTGCTCAATCCTTAGGGCCGGAGCCTTTCCCAGCCATCGTTCTATCTCCAGCAGTCCCCAGCAGTCCTTGATGTGGTAGGCAACCAACATTTGTTGAATTCATTCCTGCTGAGATGACTTGACAGATGGAGTGTACAAAAAGAAGGGATTCTATAGAAAAGAAGTGTATGGATTATCTCACAAAAGAAATAGAATATTTTAAAATCGAGGCTAGATGGAATGATTCAAGTTTAATACTCTTTATGGATTAGTGGATGACCTTTTTGAATCTTTAAATACCAATAAACATGTTGAATAAAAAATTTTCTATATTTTAAATCACTTTGTAAATATTTTACTGGGCCAGCAATAGTCATTTTTGTACCCTTGGATTATAATAGATAGGATGTTTGCCCTTTGTCAAGGGAACAAAATGGGCAAGTACACTGAGGAGCAAGTGCATGAGGCTGTGTTTATTTCACGGAGTTACAGAAAATTTTCTAAGTTGCCACTCAGATACCTGCTTTCACTAGAATGCTCATTGTTATTTCCCTCAATCATCAATAAAACAGGTGCTAATCATTCATAGAGGATGCTCCTCAACTCTGTAAAATGCGTGTTAAATCTATTTTATACAAATCCATATTGAAAGTGGAATATAACAGGTCCTGTGTTTATGATCCCTTCCAGTCAAAGTGTGAGTGCCTAAGTTTAGAATTAATGTTTAGGTATATGCTTATGTCTTAATATTTATATATTTTTTAAAAAATCTACAGTTAGCTCAAATAAAAATGTCTAGTGAATGAATGAATGAATGGCTATTTCTATCTTGTAAAACCCAGTTCTGCTGTAGTCTTATAACCTGCTCCAATATTGTGTGCTGCTATCAAAAGAGGACCACAAATATTCAGAGATGTTGCCTTTTCTGGACAGCCTGACTTTTTTGTAGATTTTTTTTTTTTCATAAAGGTTATATATCCTGTGAGAAGGTTAAGGCCTTCTCAGGGAGAAGAGAGATTTGCAACCACTCAAGCCTGAAGGGCAGCTTGAATTGATGTGCCATTGATAAGCAGGCTCTCCACGCTCTGAATCCAGCAAGCATTCCATCCTGACCTTGACTCAAAGAGCAGAAGAGTGACTTGCATTTATATTAGAATTTTGATGCCGACAGATAATTACAGAGTGCAAAACACTGGAACATCATAAATAGAGAAAGCTGGGTAGATAGGTAGGTGGAGAAGCTTCTAGAAGGACAGAGCTCACTAGAGATTATTTTTTTAATATTGCTTAAATTAACCACAATGAAAAATAGTAATTTTTAAAAACAGCCTTTTCAGCCAATCTGTAGTTTCTAGTTTTGGGTAGAATTAACAGCTGTCTGGGATTCTCCCAGACCTTCATCAGTGTCAGATGTTAGGAATATTGTATACCTGGGTGAATTTGGCAGGAGGTCTACACCAGAAATTCTATTTGTCTTTGCAGAGAACTGCCTAGGTTTGTTGGTACCTGTACTGCTGTCATTAAACTGTATTTGACTTTTAAGTGCTGGTTTGAGCTAAGGCATGGCTTCTTCTATTTGTCATGAGCTTATTGCGGGTGCACACAGGAACATCATGAGTGAAGGCTATGTTGTGTGCATCTGCTCTGTATAAATGCCTTATTTCACTTGGAGAAAGTTCAAATGTTTGAGAGACTGCAATTTTTGACTATTATAGACAGACAAATGATGCTTTGGAACTTCAACAGATAATAAGGAAATTTTTAGTGTTTCAGGGATAGTTGAAAAATATCCCTCATATTTACTTAAGATGTGGCTGTCTTAGAGGGCACACTTTGTTTGCTTTCTCCTCACTTGGAGCCAACATACACATCATTCTGATTTCCTAGAGTTTCTTCATTCCTTCTTCTGCCAAATTACATCCAAGCCTTCTTTCAAAACTATGCGCAAAACACACATCCTTCAGGGAGTGTTCTGCACTGGCTCCACCAACCTCCAACCACTCTCACAGTGTTCCTGTGGGGCTTTACTTTTATTTTTTGAGGCTCGGTCATTCATCTGTTGATTCATTTAGCATATCTGCCAACCCTGTGCTAGGCATAGTTCTAGGCACTTGAGTTATAATAGTGAACAAAATAAATATTTTTTTCCCTTCAAAGAGCTTATACTCTTTCACACTAAGGAGAGTAGTGGTTAATTTTATGTGTCACCTGGGCTGGGCCACAGTACCCAGATATTCGTCAGTCTCTATGTTGTTATGAAATTTTTTTAATGCGATTAACATTTAAATTAGTAGATTTAAAGTAAAGCAGATTACTAGCCATAATATGAGTGGGCCCATTCAATCAGTTGAAAGTCTTAAGAGAAAAAGACCAAGGTCCTCTGAGGAAGAGGGAATTTTGTCTCCAGACTGCCTTCAGACTTGAGCTGCCACATCAATTCTTCCTGTATCTCCAAACTGCCAGTCTGTCTTGTAGAACGTAAACTCCCCAGTCTCCACAATCATGGAAGACAATGTCTTAAATAAATAAATACATATATGTAAATTCCTCCTACACACACACACACATACACACACACACTATTGCAATTGTTTTTTCCCCTCTGGAGAACCCCAACTAATAAATTATAAGTGTAAGTATTAAGTAAATTATTAATATATGGTACATTAGAAAAAATGATGGTGTGATAGAAAAAATGATGGTTTGATAGAAAAAATGAAAATGTAGAATAGGATAAAGGGAACTGGGAATGTTGAGGATAAGAACCAGGCTGATTTTTAAGCAGGGGAGGCCTCATTGAGAAGGTGAGACATCCCTTGCTTGAGAAATCAGAAGATATTGGGAGAGTCAGCTGAGGAGCTAACTGGAGAAAGAGCATTTCAGGCAGAACAACCAACTGGAACCAAAATCCTAAGGTGGCCGTGTGCTTGGTGTGTTCAAGAAATAGCAAGGGAGCTGGCGTGGCTGGGATGGAGAGCAGAAAAGATAGAGCAACAAGAGCTGTAGACAGAGCAGTAACAGGAACCCACATGAATCAGAGCTTTATAGGCCATAGTAAGGCGAGCTGTTGTAAAGTGTTGAGAAAAGGGCGATGTGATTCTGGTTTGTGCTTTTAAAACATTTTTCTTGCCTGCAGTGCTGAGAATTGACTTTAGTGGGCGAAGATAGCATCAGGGAGATGTGTTAGAAAGCTGTATCCATGAGCTACTACTATAGCTTTGTAGTGACAAACCACCCCATATTTTAGTTGCTCAAAGCAACAACCATTATTTAGCTCACAATTTTGTGGATTGGCAAATTAAGATGGACTCAGGCAGGCAGTTCTACTGGTCTTCTCTGCCATCAGCTACAGCTGAGCTGGGAGACTCTGCTTCAAGGAGCTGCCTTGCTATTGGCTTGGACAATGTGGGTGGGGATGACCAAGCCAACACATATCCACAACAGGGTTTCAAGAAAATGAGCAGAAGTGGGAAAGGTCTCTTGAGCCTAAGTTCAGAACCGGCATGCCATCACTTGAGGCATATTCTGTCAGTCAAAGCAAGTCATGGGGTTTACATAGGTTGAAGGGTTAGAGGAATAGACTTCACATATTGATTGGAGAAGCTACGAAGTCACACTACAAAGGAGTGTGATATAGCAAGAAGAATAATTGAAGCCATTTTTTTTGGTAAACAATCTACCATAGAAGCCATTTTGGATACCCAGGTGAGAGATGATGGTTGTGTGGGAGTGGAGGGGATGCGACTTGGTCAGATACTTTATTCATTCTCAAGCTTGAGGCAAGAGGATTTCTTGATGGGTAGGTCTAGCATGGAAAGGAAGAGAGGAGTGGAGTTCAGGATAAGTCTGAGATTTTTGGTCTGAGCACCTAGAATGATGGAGCTGCCATACACAGAAATAGAGGAGATTGTGTATGGAACAGATTTTGAGAGAAGATCAGAAATTTCATTTTGGCCAAGTTATTTGACATTTCTTCTAGCCATATAGGGAGAAATGTGAAATAGGCAGTTCATATCGAGGCTAACATTTGAGAGAGAAATTTGGGCTAGGGTCTGTAGCATATAGCTAACATTTAAAATCATGGGATTGAACAATATCATTTGACGAAGGACCAAAGATAAAAGAAAGGGCTAAGAACTGAGCCCTGGAACTAATACACTAACACTACTGCTAATGGTAATGCTGTAGTTTATTAGAAGTTCAAGGAGAGGAGGAAGAACAAGTAATGGAAACTGAGATGGAGCAGCCAGTGATATGGGGAAAAACAGACTGAAAGACTACAGTGTCCAAGATGTGATGAGAAGAAAGTGATTTGAGGAGTAGAAATGATTAACTTTGCCAAATGCTGCTGCTGACAAGTCGCCTGACATCATTGGCAGCCAGCTCATTTGAGGATCTTTGCAAACATAAACTTTGGGACTTTCTTGTCATTTTTTCCATCAAGAAAATATTTCCACCTTGGCTGTCACAGGAGTGCCAGTAGTAGTAGTACCATGATGTAGTAGTAGTACTAGTGACAGGAATAGGAGTAGTAACAGCAGCAGCAGTGTGGTAAGAGTAGTGGCAGCAGTATAGGAATAGCAGTAGTAGTACCAGTGCAGCAATAGCAGCAGTAGAAGCAGAAGCATGCTCCAGGCCCTGTCCCATGTGCTTATATGGATTATCTCCTTAAATGCTCACAGTAAACCATTTCTTGATGGGTGAGGAAACTGAGGCACGTAAATGTTAATTAATTTTCCCAGAGCCAGTAAGTGATGTATTCGTAATTCAAGCCCAGACATTCTGATTCCAGAGCCCTCCTCATCATCACTCTGCTACACCAACACTCAGGGTGTAGAAACAACAGCCTCCTTGGTGGTGTGGTTGCAATAGATTACATTCTAGCCATCAGATTCTATCATCATTTAGTATGAAAGCAGGCTCCCGATCCTGTAACCATTCTTCTACTAATAGCCTCTCTTGTTCTTATTTACTTACTTCCTTAATCCATTTCAGTCTAAAACCAATTGGAAGTAACCTTTACGCATTATAAAGCATAAACAGATCAAGAATAAGTGATGGGATAGGGCAGATACCTTGCCTCCATCAGTCATTCTAATATTAATACTTGGCATACTCATGGCAGGGAAATGATCATTTTATTTCCTCAAAATTTGCCTACAAGATTCAAAAAGTAACATGCAAATTTTAACAAACTCTTTTATGGTTATCTATGTTTTTAATAGAATGAATGATTAAGTTTCCTGTATCATTTAAGTATAAACAGCATGTCAAATTTTTGCACTGTATATAATCAAAATGTTATCTTTGAATTACAAACACTTTATAATTGTGGCTAGCACAAAGAATGAATTCAAATTTGTCCTAATAGTCATCCACGTTTATTTTGTGTTTATCTAAAATAGATACTAACACATCTCATATACTTTTTAATAATGTAAAATGCTTCAGCACAGTATAAAAATGCACCTTACACCACAAATTATTTAAGTCATAGTGGTCATTTTGAAGTGACAAATTGGAGATGATGATGAGATAGCCAAGTGGAAATGTCTGCAGGACAGGAAGTCAGCATCTATCACTTTGGTCCTGTGTTGCCCACCTATGGCACAGTGCGGTGGGCTTAGGATGATTTCGACCCACTCAAAGACAGGAGACAAAAAGTGACACAAATTCACACTCCAATCTTCAAACTCTGCCCCACTTGGGAATGACCTTAAATTCAACATGTCTAGCACCAGACATGTTCTTAATTCTTCTTTTTGCCTCTAGTCTCTCAGCTTTCTAAATCATTCTTCAATAACAGCACCAGATCAATCATATTAAAGCCTTACTCTGTGTTGTTTCTTTTCTGAAAATTAATGGCTGCCTGTCATCTATGAGATCCGTACGGTCCCCCCTAGCTCGGGCAGGTCCACTAGCTAAGGCAACAGCCTTTCCCAACAAGTTTCCTCTTTGACACTCTCACTATAAAGGCTGAAAAGCAGCTACTTCTTTTCTGTACCTCTCCTTCAGCTATAAGTGACCTTTGACTCATTTTTGGACAATGAGATATAAGACTACTGAGGGATTCTGAGAAAGCCTTTGCTTTTCTAATAAAAAGAACGTATGTGGCTGTTGCTATCCTTTCTCTCTACTTCCCGTCTTGAACATAGATATAATGCCAGGAGCTCCTGCATCTATCTTATGACCACGAGGAAAGAAACAAGGGTTAAAAAGTCCCTGAGGATGGCAGAGCAGAAGCAGAAAGACCCTGGTCCATAAGAACTCTGTCGAGCTGTTGGCACACCCTGAGACTGCCTGATTCTGTATTTCTTGCAAAGTAAACAACACATTTCTTTATGTTTTAAGCAGGGATTCTGCTTCTTACGGATGACTTGATTCCTAACTAATTCAGCTTGGCATTCAAATACCTGCATTATCTGATTTGAAACTTTCATTTCATACATATCTATCTTTACTTGGCTACTTAATCCCTATGTCTCAAAAAAAATCTTGACTAGTTTCCATTTCTGGAATACTTCCTGGCCTTTCCTGCTTTAGTGATTTAGCTCATGCTACTTTCTCCCTGGAGAATTCCTTTTTTGTATTCTTCCACAAACAACAAACTCCCTTCTTTTTCTCTAATCTTGCTATATAATCTTCCATGTCCAGTTTAAATTCTACTTTCTCTGTGAAAACTTTTCTTATCTTTCTGGAGGTGATAGCATCCTTCTTTGAATTCCTATAGAACTTAGTTCTGTATAACAAAGATCACACCAAACCCTAGAATATAATTGCTTATGTACATGTCACCTCATCTTCTAAATCATAATCCTTGACTGAAATTTGACTGATATGCTATTATTTCCCCTTGAAGAGGTGTTGAAATTTGGTAGTCAATTTTTTTTTCTAAATGAGTGAATGAATAAAGGCAATGAATCATAAATGTCTAAAATATAAATTAGGTTAGGAGTAACAGAATTGAGAAGTAGTAAAATAGACAGGACTCCATAGATAGAGTCAAAAGGCAGACTATTCTGTCCCTTTAAAAAGGTCATGAAAAGTTCCTCTAGGTATAGGACAACATAAATGAGGTTTGAGTCAATTGTAAGGAATATAACTCCTCTTTGGTCTCAAGTCACATTTTGACTGTTGTGTGTGGTGAGCTTTTTTGTACTATTTTCATTACATTTAATGGGAATTGGACACATAATTCTATATATCCTACAAGGAAAACTGGCCCATATAATAGTCTAATTAAAAATTGTATTTTTTGTGGTTTTATTCACATGTTTTCTTTGTATTATAACCTAATATGCTTGCTTAGAAAAACACATTTTATTGTTTTTGAGTCATTTCCCCATCTTGAGTTTATTAAACTTGAATTAAAATAAATTATTCTAAAAACAAAGCTCTGTTTTCTACACTGGAACTTGAAAAACCTTTGAAACTAAATAAAGTTAAAATTCAAAACATTAAGCAAAATTAAGTCTTAAAAATGGTTAAGGCTGTGCCCGTCTCAAATATAGACATTTAATCCAGCAACAAGGGAGTCGTTTTTGTCCTTTGGTTTTTTCCAGTTGGGGCTGTTTGATTAATGTGGTGTTAAATGCCGAATGTTAGGTAATGAATTGAGTGCCCAGCCCCTTCCCACGCACTTGTAACAGCAAAGGGTGGCTAATATAAACAACTATGAGGGAAAATAAATATACTATATGTGTGTACAGGCAGACGTATCGATGGCCTTAAAGAGAGAGAGAGAGAGATTGAGATAGAGAGAAAGATAGAAAGAGAGAGAGAGAGGGAAAGAGAGAGAGATGGAAAAAAAGGCTTTGGGAGAAAATGCTTCAAATATTTGTCTTTCTCCATTATGTTTTATAGATATGTGTTATAGAAGAAAACATGCTCAGCAAATTAAGAAAGCCCACTAGGACTGCTGTCACTACTAGATCTTGATGACAAGCAACATTCTGAAGAAATATATCTAAATCATGGACTTTCTTTTTTTTTTTAAGTTAAGAAATCCAGAAAAGTCCTGATTACACATTCTGGCACAATCTCAATAACAGTTTTTAGACATAATGTCCTCTCAGTTGTAAGCCCACATATGCGTCCTTTACTGGCTAAGTTCAGAGCCAATTTTTTCATGCAAGCCTGGAATCCTATCTGCTCCTTTCTGATCTTTCAACAGTTTTCAAGGAGTCAGCCTTCCTTCTTTCCAGAAAGCAATCATCCATTCTTTCAACTTCATGTCACTAACATTACTCATCACAGTGGAGAAACAGACAAGGGGAATCATTTTTTTTTTTTTAAAATCTGGAAACAGCCCAAGGTTCCAAATCTCTTTCAAAATTGTCTGATACTTCCCTACTCTATGACTGTTAATTTTTTTGGATGTTATTGAAAGTTCTCTTAGTTTATTTATTTATTCATTATTTCCTTCATTCAAAAAATATTTATCAAGTACCTATTAGGTTCCAGTCACTGTTTTGGACTCTGGGGATGCGTCAGTGGACAAAACCCTGAGGAAGTTTGCATTCCAGAGGGGAGAACTGATTATAAATAAATAAACAAAAAACCCTCCAATCTACCAGGTAGTGATGAGTGACATGAGAGAAATATGAGTTAGGGAAATGGAGAAAGCTGAGTGGGAGGCCCGCTGCTTTGCCTTGGTAGTCAGTGAGGGCTGCTCTGACAACATGCACTGAGCAGGACCTGAAGGAAGTGAGGAGTGTACATGCAGATATCTGGGAGACGAGCTTGTTCAGGCAGAGGAAACAAGGGGTGCAAAAATCTGAGTATGCCTGATGTGTTCTGGGAATGGCTGGGGCAAAACGGGCAAGGTGTTCAAGGTTGAAGCAAATGGCATTAGATAAGACAGAGCTGGGGCCAGACCAGGGCCTTGTTGTCCATTTTAAGGGCCTTGGTATTTACTCCAAATAAGATGGGATGCCATGAAAGAATGTTTAGCAAAGGGATGATACAATCAGAATTTAAGTTTTTAAAAAATCACTTTGATTTTGGTGTTGAGTATGTACTGTAGAGTCAAGTTCATAGACAGGGAGAACAGGAGTCAATTGTAATAATGCAGAGCTAGACAAGTTATTGTCTTAGAAATGTGTACACTCAGTCCAGTCTAGGTTAGATGTTTAACATAATGCTCTCATGGCCAGCTTCTGGGTGTGTAGCATTTTCTCAGAACCATTCATAACCTGCTCTGATCTCATTTCTTACATGGGCCAATCTCTCCCCAGTTCACCTACACCCAAGACGCCACATGAAACTTTCCTAGGGGAGGAAGACATTTGGCCTTTAGTCTCTTAAAGATTTTTCCTCTGGACTTCAAATGTTTTTGCAAGAAACTTGCATTTGTAACTTTTTCCTTTTTCAAGGTATCTCTGACACCTCTAGGTTTCAGAAATTCTCTTCCATGCCTTGGTATCCCCATCCCCACTCCCTTTTTTTAATCCTCTTGGTTTTACCTGCATATGTTGCCAAAGCAGGTTCTGGCTATACCTGGAACTCAGTCTCCTCACCTGTTCTCGATCGTGCCTGAAATGAGTCTTTCTGTACTGATGTGTTCCCTGTGACTGTGACATCACCCCAGGGGCACCCGTGCCTCAGTCGTTAGCATCAGCAGAATTTGTCTTGCTTCTTCTACCCCTCAGAACTCCTAAAAAGTTTCTGTTTCTTGTCTAAAAGATACCTCTGGCCCAGAGTTCATTTTAGGAGCAATAATGATTGACAGGCCCTGAGCCTTGGTTCCGTTTTTCAGTTTGGACCACGTTCTCCCATTACCGATGCCAGAGGTTACTGGCTACACACCAGCCATGTCACCTCACAGATGTGTTTTGTTTGCCCATACAGTGCTTTTAAACATTTTTGAGTAGTTGCCAACACTTAAAAATGATGAGATTTATACAAAAAAAAATTGAATTTTTCATTTCTCTTGAAAAATGGGAAGACTTGGCTAAACCAGGTATGTATGGTCACATGGCAACAGTCAATGGGAGCTGAGTGGCAACTGGGACATTTGACAAGGTGCTCTGCAGGTCTCCCAGCCCCATAAGACCTGTCTGTGCTCCAACAAGTTCCCTGCCTGCTAGATCCCTAGATATTTGAGTGCAACATCTATGGTTTCAACTCTCATTCTCTAACTGTCCTCTCCAGAATTATTCTAAAAGAATAATTTTGAATGCCACCAATGCCACCAATGCCCCTGAAGAATTATCAAAGATGATGAGAGTAACCTTTTAGAATTATACCTTAAAATAAAAGCACCACCACTTCCTGACATATAGAAAAGTGTAAGAGACACAACTTTCACATAGGAAAGAAGGGTGACCAACTTCTCATGTCATTTCAAAGTAAGAATCTAAATTGATACTGGCTAGTTGTCCAGTTTAGTGCGACCTGGGAAACCACTGGACATACACTCTGACCTGCCCCTTGGCCTGGCCTTCCCCACTCCCAAACTCTTCTAGCAAAGCCTTCTGAAATAGGGTTTATAGGAAGATGAAAAATACATTGCAACTATGGGCAAAGTTACTGGCATTGGATTTGCCATAGCCACTTCTGACCTGATGCTAATGTTTCTATTGCCTTTTGAATCATTTTCAGATGTCTGTGTGATGAGGGAGAAATTCTCCAACATCTCGTTAGAGTTACTGAGCTGTCTGAATTCAGTGGAGTATAGACATATAAAGATTTTATTTTTTCCAGTCACTACCTTCAACCATGCCTAATTCAACTCCATTTCTTGTCACTTAATACCATCTGGGATAGAGCCCATAAATTCGTGGTCACTTTAAGGTGTTAAAACTCAGTTCTTTTAAATAATCAAGCTCAAATTTGATTTACATCCCTTCCCTCCTTTGTGACCTTTCTTGTGTGAGTCTTTCAGAGGGTCCTGCAGGACCTTGACCAGCAGATCCAGCTCCAAGTCCACCTCTTCCACTCCCATTAGAGCACACCCCCATCACATGGCTCCCCTTGCTCAGGTGGTCACCTATGTAGACAGGGCAAGACACTTACACCATGGCTACTTTCTGTGGTATCCGCTTGGCCTACAGTCAACTCACTTATCTTCACCACAAGCAGGGGAAAAGGGCAGACCAGCCTTTTTCTCCTTCCTGGTGTCTCCCTTTAGTTGTTTTCTCCCCCACCCAGATCAGCACAGGGACAAATTAGCTGGTTTATGGCCTTACCAGATATCTAACTGGGGCATCCATCCATTTTACTGAGACTGTGAATCTCCCAGGCCCATGACCTTCGAGCTCTCCTCTTGGAGGGAGACTTCTCACTTGCCTTAGTGTGTGGAGTATCTCCTCTTCTCTCTGGGGAAGGGAGGTGAATAATCTCTCATCCCAAACACTACTGTTTCCCCAAGGACAAGGAACCCATTGATTCTCATCCTTTCCTCTCCCCAGTTTATAAAGACTGACATTTGGGGATAGTCATAGGTGGTAGCCTCAGTTCTGCAGACTTTTGTAAACCCTGACAGAGACAGCTCATCTAATGTTGTCCACTTTCTTCAGAAAGCAAGGACTTCACAATTTCACACCTGTCGTTCTCTGTTCTGAGCCTTGGTGCCACGTCTGGGAAAGCCCTGTGCAACATCCTGCTTCACTCTTCTCTTTGAGCTGGCTGAATTAACTAGACTACCTGTAGCTATGAGTGACAGAAAACTCTAGCGAGAATGGCTCTTATGGTGAGAAAGTATTAATATATTGTCTCACTTAACTTAAAAAGTCCAGGTGTGAAGATCTGGCTTCAGGTTCTACTGATTCCTGGCTCAAGTGGTGTCCCCAGGTCCCTAGCTCCACTCCATTTTCTCTGGATGAAGAAATGGTAGATGGAAGAGCTGCGGGATCTTTGTGGAGGCCCCCAAGGGTCACACCATCACAAGCCAGCTTTCCTGATTACTCAAACAAAAGTTCTGGAACATGATTTGGGTCATGTGCTTGTCCCTGATTGTGTCACCGTGCTCAGAGATAGCTGAGGGCCACTCGGAGAGCCAGCTGAAGTTTGGAAATAACTCCCATCCACCTCTCCTGACCTCCTGTGGCATCCATCAAAGAAGGCCATAGATTTTCCTGATCTAATCATGTTCAAACATAACCTGAGGGCACTAGATACACACTAGGATCTGAGGCTAAGGTATGAGCTTGGCAAAAATATAATGGAGCTATTGCTGAACTTCAGAGGGGCATGAAGAATAGTTGTTAAAAGTGTAGGGCCTTAGAGTAGACAGGCCTGGATTCAGACATGTTCTATCCGAGCAAGGAAACTTGGGTAAGTATGTAACTTCTTTGAGACTTGGTTTCCCCAGCTATAAAATGGGAATATTAATAATACTATGTGATTGGGTTGTTAAGATGATAAAATAAAATGTGCCCAGTATGATTATTATATAATGTCTGGCACAACTAGGAGCTCAATAAGTATGATTTTTATTGCTAAGCACTTCTGTGCACAGAGAGCAATACTATGGAAAAACATGCAAAAGTATGGAAGAGTCTCATTTCACTTTCTAGAAGGGGCCAATTTGACATTATTATCCCAGATGGTAAGCAGATTTTCCTGCTATTTCTCCTCTTACTTTTTGTATATAGCCAATGGTGGGCCTAGTATGAGAGATGGAAGGTGAAGGACATGTAGGTATATAAATTGTCTTAAGCAATGTATGTGTGTATATGTACATATGTGCATATATATGTATAGATGTGTTTATGTGTGTGTGTGTGTGACTAGAATGTTCATGGCTAGGATTAAGCTGGCAGAGATTCATCGTTCATTTCCAAAGAGCAACACATGATACTTTGGAGAATCTGCCAAATTTGAGACAACTGTGAATTTAGCAACACACCCCCTCAAGACATTGCTGAGGCCTTCTACTCTTAGATTTGTTCGCGCAAAAAGGGAGAAATCAAGGCATTGCTGTTTTGTCATTTAAAGTAAAGTGATCTTACCAAAACTTCATATTTAAGAAAAAAATTTTAAATATTGATGATATGAATTTATATTTCTAAAATCTACTTTTAACATTTATTTTTAAAATTGAACAATATTGGACTTAAATTTGAGAGCAAGTTTTTTTTAATATCAATTAGAAACTGTACCTGTCTGTAACCTAAAATGTTATTTTTTTTTTGAGACAGTAACAATGAAGGTAATCTTCCCAAGTATACTATATGAATTATAGGGAAATATTTGGTATAATCGTGTAAATATACAATGTAACAGGAGCCCATTGTTTCAAAACTGGGCTTGCACTTATTCCGAGAATAAGATATCAACTGGCGCCCTCTTGTGGAAGTGATTATCTTAGCTGTGGGAAAAGAAAATTTTATACAGCATTGTGACATATCTATCATAGACATATTTTTTCCAGACACTCTCAACGACTTAAAATTAATTGTAGATTTTTGCTTATACACAAAGTGTAGGAGAAGATGTTAACGTGTAGCATAATGATGATCTTCACAGATTTACACTGTAAGACTTCTTTTTCGTCAGCAGATCTTCAGCTGTCTTCTGACTCAACTGCTCTGAGAACTTTAATCAGAGCTCATTAAGGTACATTTATATTCCACCTCAAAAAGCTGAACCAGATAAGTACATTGAAATACAAATAAAAATACTTTTTACTAGCTTTAAGCCCATGGTGTCTCCATCTGTATTTTTTCCCCCTCTCATCTGCCCTCCCAAAAGTTCTCTTGATGCCTCCTCTCCCAGGAATAGGTTCTGACGCAGACTTGAGAAAGTTCTGGCTAAGTGGGAAATCCTCCAGGAATGTCGGCTGCCACATCCACCTCCACCTTCTTAGTGGCTGGTCACCTTTGCTGTATGTCAGTATGTGAAGAATAGTCAGACTGAAGGTAATTCTTGGGCTATAGAACTCACTGGTATTCAAAGCAATCAAAGGGAGGCTGGTCAACTGCTTAGTAGACATATGACAGAAAGTGTTCAAGTTCAGTTAGTTGTCTGGGTCCAATAACCTTCATGGTCCCTTCCCACCTGAGCTTCTAAAGTTCTATCTAATGTGATGGCCAACCCCACTGAATCACTAAAGTTGCTAATCACTTAAGTTGCTCCTCTTTAGGACTAAAATGGCCATGAGGATTTGAATCTAATCCTCACAGCATGGGTCTGTATCTTCCTCTGGAATTACTCTTTCAAATAAACCCTCAGAACTTTCAAAGGGCCTTTCAAAGTGAACCTTAATCGGGGCACTGGACCATAATAAAGATATGAGGCTCTTTCACCATTATTTTTAAATGGTTATAAATAACCAAGGAGTATAGAGATCGTCTCTAGCAGAAAATTGTCAGGTATAGTTAAGGGTGGGATATTGACACAGATACAGAAATGGTGCGATGTAGAAGGTACAGGTGAATATATTCAAGGGAAACATGGAAGCATCCTGGGATGACGGACAATGTGTGGGATTTGGGGCACAAAAGACCTGAGTTCAAATCTTGGTTCTGTTCCTTGTTGATGAATGACCTTAGGTAAGTGTCTGAGCCTCCTATGTCTGTAAAATAAGAAAGATTATATTTACCTCACATGGTTGTTGTAAGAATTAAATGGCATAAAAAATGAGAAGCAGAAAGTATGGTACTTGGCACACAGAAGGTCCTCAAAAAATGCTAGTTTTTCTTATTAAAGGGAAAAAACAGTTTAAAGGTGGGGTCATGGCCAGAAAGGGTTCTTGACGGTTAAGGCCTTAACAGGCAGTGGCAGGGTACACACACTAAATAATTATTTCTAAATAATTATTTTTTGTATTTAATTAGTGTTTACTGATGATCCATGATAGACTCATCTCATGAATCAGGGAGCTGTATCTCCATCTTCTCTAATATTTTATAATATTTTCCCTAATGATATTTGATTATTGATTGGAGCACATTTTAATCTCTCAGTATTTGGATTCGCACAGTGTAAGTGCATTTAGCTAACTTAGAATAAAAAAATGTGTGAATGGAGCACAGTAATTTTGACCTCCCTTGCCTTTGCATTAGGGACATCTCTGAAATCTTCTCCATTTTTTGAGACAGAGTCTCACTCTGTTGCCCGGGCTAGAGTGCAGTGGCATCAGCCTAGCTCACGGCAACCTCAAACTCCTGGGCTCAAGCAATCCCTCTGTCTCAGCCTCCTGAGTAGCTGGGACTACAGGCATGCGCCACCATGCCCGACTAATTTTTTTCTGTATATATTTTTTAGTTGACCAATTAATATCCTTGTACTTTTAGTAGAGACGGGGTCTTGCTCTTGCTCAGGCTGGTTTTGAACTCCTGACCTTGAACAATCCTCCTGCCTTGGCCTCCCAGAATGCTAGGATTATAGGTGTGAGCCACCGCGCCCTACCTCTCTGAAATCTTCTGACTGCAAAAAGTTTTGGGAAACAACAGCTTCTAGTTCCCACAGCAAAGGATCCATGGAAAACCTTAATAGTCGAGCCTTAACTATTCCACAATTCAAAGATAACTGTGATATTGACCAGGTCTATAAACTGGGTAATCATAGATTATGCTAGGTATTCATTTCTGAAGACCTTGTGGCTTTCAAAGTATTTGTAATTTTTAGCTGAAGTGGTGCCACCAAGTGGCAAGAGCAAAAATAGCATGCACTCAGCCAGTTCTGAAGGTAGCAATTTCTTATTCTTAATTGATTGATCATTTTATTATTTTTAATTAATTGATTTTAATTATATTTTTTCAAATATTATACAAATTAGACTTTATTACTGTTTTTCATTGGATGAATTCAAGTACATGTAATTCCAATGTGCATAAAAGGTAATAGTCCTGTCATTTAATTTTTGTGATCAGAAATTAATGTGGAAAAAAAATAATAAGATGGGCTCCTGAAGCTAAATGAAATGTGAGGAAGTCTGTACATGAATAATTTTAAATAAGCATTAGATTGCTTTGCTTTCCTTAGAACTCTACTTAATGATTTGATTGATTCCCTGAGTAAAAATAAATATATAAGGTACTAAGAGAATTGATCAGTATTAAAAATATGAAGGTGAGGTTTTGTGGACAATATTGCAGACTGACCACAGGCTAATTTAAATACAAGTGAAGAAAGTTCAACGGGACACATTCACAACGAGAGAGAGAAAAATAGCAAAAAGAGAGAAAGAAGATGGAGGAGAGAGAAAGAATCAATAGGCAGCAGTGAATACCTGGAAAAGGAACAGCAGCTGAAGGCATGGGACGGAGCAGCTGTAACACAGTCTAGAGTGTTTGAGGGGAGGGATACTACTGAGGAGGTTCTGATTAAGCCTCAGAAACCGGGAGCTGAAGGTAAAGCCCAGTGGTGTGGAGTAGAGAGAATGCAGAGTGAAAAACAGGAGTCTTAACTTCAGCTCCATCCCTAGAAAAGTTGACCTTAAATTCCCAGCCACTAACTTGTCTGTATGCACAGAACTCCAGGTAGCCAGGCCCTTATGCCCTAAGAAACAAATTGGAATGTATCTCTTTGGCTTTTATTCCCTAACACTATGGAAAAGCCTATCCTTCTGGTGAAGGTAGAGTAACACGGACCAGATTTACCTTTCCAATTGAAACCATTAAAAAACTGGACAAAGGGCAAAATGAATGAAACAACGGTTTTCAGGACACCCAACATCAGGCATTGAAGAACAGTGACTCCTCAGAGATAGGAAACAAATGAGGTAGACACTACAATTGGCCCGGCTAACCGCCTGGAGAGAATTTCCAGAAGGCAACACAGGCAACCCAGGGAGAAACCAGTGGTCTCTTTGAGTTGAAGAGAAAGAGATGAGAGTCTAGAGAAACCAAGTCAGCTGGGCTACCAGAGAAGAGAGATCTGTACATAGAGAGAACTCTAAAGACTTGCTGAAGGTCTTTTTAAAGCATACAGTTGAGTAACGTTCAGTATATGTACTTGAGGAAATGACTCAAAGCCAGGGAAAAGAACCACTGCAGAGAATCAGGGGGAAAACATGTACAAAACTCACAGTTCCAGGATTAGTTTCTGTTTCCACCAGCTGACTGGAAAATCTCATAGTTCATAAGGCATTGGGTAGAGTTCTCAGAAGAATTTTGCCTCAGTGGTGAGGGAAATTAACCCGAGACTGAACATTGGCTTGGTCCTGTTTAACAAAACTTAAAAGTAAATCCCAAAAGAGTTAAAATGTTTCCAAGTAACATAACCTGTTTCAGAACAAAGCTCAAGAACATTTATAGACATACAAAAATATTCACCTCACCCAACAAAATAAATTTCACGGTATCTGACATCCAATCAAAAATTATCAGACTTGCATAGAAGCAGAAAAATATGACCCATAATGAGGAGAAAAACAGCTAGTCAAATTGACCCAGAAATGACTCAGGTGACAGAATTTATAGATAAGAAATGGGAGTGTTTTTTTTTAAAGACTAAAATTAGGTTTTTAGGGATGAAAAGTAAAATGTTTGAAATGAAAAATACATTGCGTGGTTTAATGCTAAATTAGAAAATACAGAAGAAAAGATTAGTGAACTTGAAGACACGGCAGTAGAATCTATTTCATATTTAAAATGAAAACAGAAAGAAAAAGAGACTGCAAAAGCATGTGAACAGAGCACCAGTGAGCTAAGGGAGAACTTCAAGTGACCTAATATTTGTATCATTTTAGTTCCCACAAGAGATGGAGGGACAAAGAAGAGAGAAATTATTGGAAGAAATATTGGTCTGCCTGAAAATTATCCCAATTTAAATAAAATTATAAACTCACTGTTTTATGAAGCTCCATGAACCCCAAGCACAAGAATCACAAGAACTACACGAAGTCATATCACATCCAAATTGTTGAAACAAGTGATAAAGAGAAAACCTTAAAACACAGATTGGGCAGGGGGAGGGGGATAAAAAGACACATTACCTAGAGTAATGTATGGAGGAACAAAGATAAAGTAACAGAAGATACAATGGAAACTAAAATGCAGTAGAGCAACATTTTAAAAATACCTAAAGAAAAAACTGTCATCTTATGCAGTTGTTGGATATAGTGTTCTATATGTCAGTTAGGTCAAATTAGTGAATTGCTATACAGATCTTCTATATGCCTACTGATGTTTGCTTGTTTTGCTATCAATTACTGATAGAAATGTATTAAAATCCCCAACACAACAAGTAAGATGTGCAATGTTTGGGAGATGGACACGCTTGAAGCTTTGGGGGTGGGGGGGCATGGGTAATATACATAACCTTAACACTTGCACCCCCATAATATGCTAAAAAAATCCCCAACTATGATTATGGATTTGTACATTTTTGCTTTTAGTTCTGTCAACATTTACTTTATATATTTTGAAGCCATATTATATGGTATATACTAATATCTTCCTCTTGAATTGATCCTTTTATTGTTATATAATATCACTGTTTATCTCTTATAACACTGCTTGCCTTAAAATCTATTTTGATCTATGTGAGTATAATGACATCAGCTTTCTTTTAGTTAGTATTTATACCATGTATCTCTTTCTATCTTTTATTTTCAACCTTCCTGCTGTCTTATTGAGCTTGATTGAGTTCCTTGTGCCAGGGTTTAGAAAATGCCTTCAAAAGAATCAATGTGAAGTCTACCATCTGTATTTTTCTTCTCGCAAGTACCTCAGCCCTCACTACCTGGTGCCTACACACAGTTGTTTAATACATCTTTTTATATATTTTGTGAGAAGGTAAGCCTAAATCCATCTACTCTATCATGACCAGAACTGGAATTATACCATCTACTATCTGGTTTCCAACATTTTTTCTTATCCTGTGGATTGATGCCTTTTAACATAATTTTTCAGAGGAAGAGGAAGTAAACATGTGCTCAGCCTGCCACATTTAATCAGAAATCCTCATCTATGCTCTGCTGGAGTTTCGCCTGGAATTGCACCTTCTAATGCTTTTTGTCTTCCTCCCCTTTCCTGTCTACCTTTCCCACTTTTTTACCAATGTTTCCTAAAAATATTTCCTTTATCAGTTACTTTGTTTACTCATTTCAGCTTGCACTTCTAGGGACCAGGCCTAAGATAATTTAGTATGCTGTAATATTTACCTCTTCAGTTAAAATATATTTGTATTCTATAACCATAGTTTCCATGCTTATTTAAATTTGGTTGTATATTTAAATGAATTCAGTGTTTGCCATTGTTCCCCACCCCCATGCCTTTCATTTCATTCTGTGTTTGATTAGATTCTATTATGAGGAAGGTTTTGTAAGATGGTCCTGTGTACTAAATTTCCCAAATTATTTCATATTTGTCTGTTGTCTTTATAGTTTATGACAATATGTCTGAATATAATATATTTTAGGCTCAGTTTCTTTGCGTAAGCACTTTGTAGACAATTTCTATGTTTTCTGATGCTAAATGTTACTGTGAAGAAACCACAAAGTAGCTCAATTTTCTTCCATGTGTAGCATTTTTTATTCTTCCTGGATAACTAAAGAAATTTTATCCCTAAAATTCAATAAAGACCAGGAAATATTTCATTGTTCAGTATGGTGTTTCTAGAATTTATTGGAATACACCATGTCCTTTGAAACCACAGTGTAAATTCCTCCCTTATTTGAGAAAGTTATCATTTATTACAACTTAAAATTCATGTCATATTCCATTTGTTTATTTCTATTCAGGGACATAGATTATCTTCATATTCTGTGGTCTTTATTTCTACTCTACATTTATTATGCTATCTGTAATCATTTAACCTCTTTTGTTTTTCTTTGTGTTCATGGTAATTGTCGCCAGTGTTTCCTTCAGACCTGTAGTTCAATAAACAGCCACTAGCCATGTGTGGCTATTGAAATTTAAATTAATTAAAAATTTACAAAAAACTTAAAGTTCAACTCCTTGGCTGCATTAATCGCACTTCTGGTGTTTAGTGGGCACTTGGGGCTACTATATTGGATGACAGTTATAGAACATTCCAATCACTGCAGAAAGTTCTCCTGGGTAGTGCTACCCTAGAGCACTAATTGAGTCTCTGCTGTTTGTTATATGTTTCCTCTTTGTTATTTATTTATTTCTTCTGTAAAGGTATTATATTAGTCCCTAATATTTTCTTATAACCTTTTATTTCTATTTTGTGGTTTTATCTTATTTGTGAAGTCTTCTGATACAAATCTGTGTTCTTGTAAACTTTCTCATAGTATAAAGTACACTGGGGGATTTCCCCTTCGGGAGGGGGTTTGCTTTCTAGTATTATTTTTTCATCTATCATTTGCACACTTTTTTTTCATATTAGTTTTATTTATTTTTGGTTGGAATAAATTTTTCCCTCCTTACACTGGTTTATATGTATTTTTCTGTTTGTTTGTAATTATACTGAAACTTAATAAGGAAAGATTTGTCTAAACCTAGCTATGCTGATTATCACTTGGCTAGATTCTGCCTTACTCCTCTCCTCTTTCCCTTACTTTATAAGCTGTGTTGCAAGGGTCAGCAAATATGGTCTATGGGACAAATTGGCCCAGCTCCTCTTTTTGTAAATAATTTTACTGAAACAAAGTCACACTCACTCCCTTGCGTATTGCCTCTGGCTGCTTTTGCGTTGCAACGGCAGAGTTAAGTAGCTGTGACGGAGATCACAAAGCTTGGGAAGTCTAAATATTTATAGTCTGGCCCCTTTACAGAACACTGTGCTGACCCCTGAAGTACAGTGAAGGAAAAGCTATCTGTAGCCAGAGGGCATGGGGTATGGTGAGAATAGAATAGGAGAAGATCCTCCATTAGCCAAACTGGGCTGTTTCTCATTTGAAGTTTTATTAAAGGTCTTTGTTCTGGGTTCACTTTGTCAGTCTTAGTCAGTTCAGGCTGCCATAACAAAGCACTATAGACTCTGGCTTATAAACAACAGAAATTTATTTCTCACAGTTCTGGAGGCTAGAATTCTGAGAGTGGGGTGCCAGCAGGGTGAGGTTCTGGTGAGGGCTCTTCTGGGCTGCAGACTGACAGCTTCTTGCTGTGTCCTCCCATGACGGAGAATGTGAGCAGGCTCTCTGGGGTCCCACTTATAAATGCACTAATCTGATTCATGAAGGCTCCACCCTCATGAGCTAATTACCTCCCCAGTTCCCACCTTCAAATACCATCGGCTTGGGGGTTAGGATTTCAACCTACGCATTTTGAGAGGGCAGAGACATGCAGTCCATAATACTTCATAATGGCAGGCATATACCCTTTTTGAGACCAGGGATGAACCTGAACTTTAGTTCATCCCCAATCTCTAATTCAATTTGGACATCTGGAATTTTTGCTACTTTTAAGGAGAGAGAACCAAATTTGTGCTCTTGCCCTGTATTCAGGCATCAGTCGTTTCCACGGCCAAAGAGCTGAAAGATGTATGAAAGGTGGATTTGGTTTCCTTACTGAGCACCTTTAGGACTACAAAGATGTTACCTGGACTGTCCACCAAGACCTCTGTGTTCAGCCTTCCCCCTCACCTGTAAGTGCCTCATATCTTTCCTTCTTTATTTCTATTTCTGTGGACATTTCTGCTTCACCAACTCCCCTTTGGTGAGATTTTTCAGATTTTTGTTTTCCTCAGCTCTCTTTCTTAATGCTTCTTTAAAAGCCAGTGTTAGAAGTTTTCTAGAGCCCACACTATGCTCCTTAAAAGAGCTTTGGTTTTTATTGGCTAACAACTTCTGTGTGGTGTATTTTTTTCTTTTTTAAATCTATTTTTGTTGTGCATATCTCAGATTTCACAGATATAAAATTTTGATATATGGCTTTCTTCTGCCATCTGAAATTAGAAGACTGTATACATTGGTTTTATAAAATGATCAGTGAAGAACATATTTGCAAAACTATGTTTTAGCTACCTTCTTTCATTTTAAGGTGAAGGATTTGCAATTGAAATAACTAACCACAAGGGGGTGTGCTTGTTTTGACCTAAATTTCCTTGAATAAATTAACAAATACAGTATATCTAGTTTATGCTGGGTTTTGTTTTTATTTAAAATGACCAATGAAAAAAATTACAACAAGGATGTGTTATTTTTAAATTACCTCATTCAATTACAGAACTAATTCAACAATATTTTCTACATTTACAAGGTGCAAGTTACTCTACTGGGCTGTTTATTAGTAGCATGCTACCCTCTGTGTCTTTACAAGTCATTTTTATAGAAAGGTACTTGAAATTCTGAATAACCCGTTAAAATGAGTAATTCTAGATGGATTTATGTAGCACTAATCTTTTAAAAAAATAACTATTGCATCATCTATTTTTTAATGAGAAGTTTAGCACCAAACATACCTTAATGACATGAGTTCAACGTCTACAGATCTCATACCACACACTCAAAACTTCCTCAGACAGATATACGTTCACTGTTCAAAAATTCGGCTGTGATTTAAAATAAAGGTGCTCACGTGGACTGAGATTTGAAAACCCATTTCCTATATTTTTTAACCCAGAATGTGATTAAAGATTCAAATTTCTTAAGCAGAGTGATGCTGAGTACCATTTCAGAAAGAGTTCCTGATAATGGGCCACTGGATACCTAGAACTAGACGCTATTTAGTAGCCAAAAATGATGGCAGAAAATATTTGGACAGACATGGAATTAGGGTATGTTTAAAAATTTTGGTAAGATGATCTAAAATACTTAGATTTTAAAAATCTCTGTAAATGAATAAACAGGCTGGATTTTAGGTAAGTTTAGGAACGGTTCAATTAGAGGCTAATCTGTAATATGAAAAAACAGAACTAATGGTGGCAAGTATTTAATTATATTATTTTAATTGTGTACGAAAAAACCAAAACAAAAAAATGTTACCTACTTATAAAACGATTGACAGAAAAATCTAACAATGAACTTTGATTCTGCCATGTATTTCTGGGGAAAAAATTATTTTTCAAAGAAAGGAATGAATATTTTTGATAATTTGTTACAATAAGCAAAATTATCTTTCTGATTTTTTTTTTTGAGATGGGGGTCTTGTTCTGTTGCTCCAGGCTGGAGTACAGTGGCATAATCATACCTCACTGCAGCTCAAATTCTTGGACTCAAGTGATCCTCCTGCCTCAACCTCCTGAATAGCTAGGACTACAGGAACACACCACCAGGCCTGGCTAATTTTTAATTATTTTTTTAGAGATGGAGGTGGGCCTTGCTATGTTGCTCAGGCTGGTCTTGAACTCTTGGCCTCAAGTAATCCTCCACACCTCAACTTCCCGGAGTGCTGGAATCACAGACATGAGCTATCACATCTGGCCTTTTCTGATCTTTTAACAGAGCCTTCTTTTAAGGCCTGAGATGTTTCTATATTTCTCATCTCACAGAATCTCATCTTTTTTCAATCTGAAAATAAAATTGGGAAGTGTTTTTGCCTCGACTTAACTTTTCATTTTTACCAAATAGGATTCCTTATGCTAAAAATAACAGGGAAAAGGATGGATCCAACTATGTTTTTATCATAAATTTCAGCTTAAGTGAAATGCACATATTGTTCTTAAAGTTGTTCTGTTGGTTCCTTAAATGATTTACTATATTCCATTCTGATCATTCACTGATTTAATTAATAAACTCACAATAAAAAGAAAATCAAAGTCTTTGGAATAAGCTGGGTTTTTCTGGTATCCATTCTTGACTATCCACAAATTATAGGTAGGGCTACATTTTTTAAAAAAGAATTGTTTTGTATCCACTTGTGTAATGAGTAAAAGACACAAGCAGAAATTTCACAGAAAAGTACAAATGGCTAATAAAAACACAAAAAGATTCATCTCACTAATAATTAGAAAATACAAATGAAAACAAGGCAGTATTATTAACATATTAGCCAGATAAATGTTTTACTTTTCAGCAAAATTATTTAATTTATCAACACTAAAATGACTGAAG
The DNA here is from genome assembly GCF_040939455.1 of Microcebus murinus. Lineage (NCBI taxonomy): Eukaryota > Metazoa > Chordata > Mammalia > Primates > Cheirogaleidae > Microcebus > Microcebus murinus. Next base: position 37,277,140 of record NC_134114.1, on the reverse strand, counting down.
TGACACTGAGAATAATAAGTTATTAGATTTATAATTATTTCGTAAAAAATAATTGTTCCTAAAAGATTCCTTGAAAATAAACAAGATTATGAAAAATATTGAGAAACTTGAATTAATGCTTTGTAACTACATGTTCCAACCTTGGACAATTAGTAATATTATTATTATTAATAATTTAATGTCATTTACATTTTATTCTATAATCCCACAATTGATGTCTTTGTTTTGTTTGACTGGATTAAAATCTACTGCCAGTGTTTTTTCTTTAGATTTTTTTTTTATTTTTTTTGAGACAGAGTCTCGCTTTGTTGCCCAGGCTAGAGTGAGTGCCGTGGCGTCAGCCTAGCTCACAGCAACCTCAATCTCCTGGGCTCCAGCGATCCTCCTGCCTCAGCCTCCCGTAGCTGGGACTACAGGCATGCGCCACCATGCCCGGCTAATTTTTTACATATATATATCAGTTGGCCAATTAATTTCTTTCTATTTATAGTAGAGACGGGGTCTCGCTCTTGCTCAGGCTGGTTTTGAACTCCTGACCTTGAGCAATCCGCCCGCCTCGGCCTCCCAAGAGCTAGGATTACAGGCGTGAGCCACCGCGCCCAGCCGAAAACTAATCTTTTCGTGGAGCTGTCCAGAGTGGGAAGAGCCGGATCCGGGCGGAGGTAGGGGTAGGGGTGGAGCAGTAGGGGCTGGAGTGGAATAGCCGCACCGAGCTGGTTGTGCGCATGCTCCGTGCGGGCGCAGGACGTGGTGGGGCGCCGTCTGCTTGCGCCTGCGCTCTGGGTCGGCCCGGAGCCTGGGCCTCTGCAGCGGTGATCCGGTCCAGGGGTCCGGGCGCGATGGTGCCCCATTGCCAGGTAAGGGTTCGGGGTGCGGGTGCGGGGCCCTTCGGGGCATGATTGCCCCGCCCCTTGCCCCAGGGACGCGGCCCTGGTCGGTCGGCCCTTCCCCCGACCTCCAACACGCACACACCTGGCGGTGCCTTCGGTTCGGGCCTGCAGCCGCCAGCGCGGCGGCCCACCCTGGTTTCCGGGCCCTGCGCCGCCCTCCCCAACAAAAATCTAGTCCCCTCGGTGAACTCTTGGTTTCTGCGTCGCAGCGTCAAGGACAGGCTCGTTTCTGAAGGCTTCTTGACCTTTTCTGGTCCCCTCTTTCTCAGATTATTTGTTTTGACGTAGGTAAAATTTTAATCTGAAAAGAAATGTACCTAATTAAGATTTCTTATGAAGAAATGTTCCTCACCTATGGATTTACAAACGCTTGATTATTTGCAAACCTGTGATCATTTCGTAGAGAATAATTTGAACTGAGTGGCAGAAAGGCTATCTTAGTGGGATCCCTTAGATTCCAACAAGCCATGATCCTTGGGGGGGAAAAAACAACAAAAAAGGGATCCCTTAGGTAGCACGCTGATTGCATAGGTTGGTCCTAGGAAAGCTAATTGCATAGGTTTGTCCTAGGAAATACCAGTTTATCCTGTATTTTAAACCCACTTGTCAGGTTTTGTATGTTGAATAACTAAACCCCCAGCTGCTGGGTCCAGTGTAATGTAGACTAGAATCAAAGGTCATTTGACAACATGAAAGACAATCACGGATTTGGTCATTTTTTTTATTTGTGTAATTCATCTCATGACTCAGACATTTGTTCACTGCTTAAGTGTTTTATAAAAGGTGCTATAATTTTATGTCAGTTAAAGACAGGCTTAAGATGTTTTCTAAGAAGATAAATACTTAGGATTTTAATGATGCCATATTTAAGTTTTTAAAACTAAAGGCATCTAGAAATTTGTCTGAATTGTGCTTAAAACATAACAGTTTTTCAAAATTTGAACTTGCAGATACACTGAAAAATTTTTATCGACAATTTAATTTTCTGTAACTTATAAAATTTGTTTTGGTTAAAGTAATACATTTGGAAAATGAATGAACCTTGTAACTTCTCCACCTGGACAGTCAGAAAAGGACCATGAGTTATTATTAAAAGCATTTTTCCTCCTTTTAGGTCGAAGTATTGTATTTTGCAAAAAGTGCCGAAATAACAGGAGTTCATTCAGAGACCCTTTTTGTGCCACAAGAAATAAAAGCACTACAGCTGTGGAAGGAGATAGAAAATCGTCATCGTGGGTAATTAAAATTTTGTAGAATGCATCTGATTAACATTTTTTTAATATTTTAAAAATATGTAAATGTTAAAAGTAAAAGGGCTAATTGTTATTTCCATGCTTAATGTCAAAAGGGCCATTAGTTGTATTTTTCTGGAACTACTCCTTGAAACTTAAAACTCTCATATTTAGAAATGCACAATTTCTTAAGGAAGGTTAAAGATATTTTGCTGAAAAAAACACAGAGAGCTGGGATACTCCCAGAGGGACATGACTGTATCTTCTTTCATAATTTACAAAATACTGCATTTTACAAAATACTGCATTTACAAGATTCTGCATTTTTATAACATTAAATGACATTGTTACAAATTCTGTTAAAAATGTGTGCTGTAGCTGGGCACAGTGGCATGGGCCTGTAGCTTCTCAGGAGGCTGAAGTGGGAGGATCACTTGAACCTAGGAGTTAGAGACCAACCTTGGCAGCATAGTAAGACTCCATCTCAAAAAATATCAGTGCTTTAACTTCTTTGTCCTGCCCCTCTCTTTAGAGAACTCAGAATAAAAATTTCTAAGATTAAAAAAAAATGAGCTACAACAAATCCTAGATGCTGCTGAGTTGCTGTGTTTGATTTTTTTTTCTTCTGATTTTGAAAAATGTATAGTTTTAGTGCTGTAATTCGCACCTCAGCCTTTTTGGAACAAATTATAAAAGTGGCTTATTCCATGGTGTTCTAAGAATATTAATGATGTCACATAAGTCTATATAGATGTTTACCCTAGAAGTCCTAGTGCTATATAGAAGATACTCCACATTGCAAGTTTAAAAGGAAACTATCTTTTGAGTTGCTCTCACAGTGGCTTCATAACTAATGAAACATGGTGGGGCCTCTGTTCTACTTCACTTTGAAACTTTTACGTGCAGGGAGGTACCTGGTCTTGTGGGAAACTTCCTAGCTATACTTAGTATGCTTGTGCATGTAGACAGAAAGCCCCTGGAAAGGCCATGTAGTGATTAGGAAATTTTTCTTTTCTTTTGATCTCATTTGAATGTTGCCTCCAGTCTAGTGGGTTTTGGTTTATTTGTTTAATTTTGCAAGACACACAGCATTTGATAAGGAGTTGTTAGCAGTTTAATACGTTCTTTGCAATGAATAAGTATGTTCGTTAGTGGATATGTTGTTTCTCCACAGAATATGAGTTAATAAGTAAATTTGGTGATACTTTATACAGTATTTTTTTTTCTTAACTCCTGACCTTGAGTGATCCACCCGCCTTGGCCTCCCAGAGTGCTAGGATTACAGGCGTGAGCCACTGTGCCCGGCCATTTTTTAAGAGATAGGGTGTCTGTTGCGTAGGCTAGAGTACAATGATGCAATCATAGCTCACTGTAACCTTGAATTCCTGAGCTTAAGCAATTCTGTTTCAGCCTTCTGAGTAGCTAGTACTGCAGGCATGGACCACCATAACCAGCTAATTTTTAAAATTTTTTTGTAGGGATGGGTCTCACTCTGTTGCCCAGGCTGATCTCAAACTTCTAGCCTCAAGTGACCTTCCCGCCTCTGCCTCCCAAAGTTCTGGGATTATAGGCATGAACCATGCCTGCCTTATTGAGTAATATTTATATAATATCTTTAATTGCAGCTGAAGAGATTTGAGGTCTATCACAGCATTGATACTTCTAATCATAGTTTTTCCCTTTCAGATTAGCTGATATCAGAGATCAGGTGATATTTGCTGTTCGTCAAGAATATGTCGAGCTTGGAGATCAGCTCCTCTTGCTTCAACCAGGAGATGAAATTGCCATTATCCCCCCCATTAGTGGAGGCTAGTGCTTTTGAACCATCTAGGTACGTGCTATTTGTTTTTATTAACCAGTGTTGAGTAGAAGGGCCATGCAGTTGGTAACTTGTATGTGGGTTGCTTAATTTGTTTGTATAGTCTTTGCAAGTATGTCTATATCAAGCAGTTGTTGATGGAGCAACTCTTTACTGGTGCAGACACACTTGTGAATATCTACATATCTTCTCTGCAGCAACTCTATTGTAAGCAGTTTAATATCAGTTTCATGTGTTTATTCTGTTCATTTAACATGGCTTATTAAGATCTTATTATGTGTCAGGCACAGTACCAGACAGTAGAATGTTACTATCCATATTTTTCAGGTGGGAAAACAAATTCAGAGGAGATAAAAAAAACTTGCCTTTGATCACATAGCTAATAAGTGGCAGAGACAATATTTGAAGTCATTATTGGACTCTCTATTTACTTTTTTGCTAATGTGCTTTCTCATGGTAGACCTTAGCTCTCCGGGTTACAGAGAAATGTAGAAAAATTACACAGCTAGTCAAAAGATCACTGTGCCTGAAAAGAAAGCTAATCATTGTTCAGATATAAAGGAATAGCTTTATTGTAGCTATGTTGCAGGTGGCTCTATGACCTATGCCATCTTTTTTTCATTCTAAGCAATTTAGTCCATATTTGAGTAGGATAATGTATAAGAACATTCTTCAGTCTAGTCTGGAAAGATCATGCTTAAGTACAGACAGATCGAATGAGGCTTAATTTATTGTCGACTGAAGAATAAGTAATGTAGAAATTAACAGTCATTTCTGATTAAAAAAAAAAAAACACCTCTTGGTAAGTCAGAAATGGCAGACTTTTTGATAGGATTTTTATCCAAAATCGAGGATAAATATCATGCTGAATGGCAAATACTTAGTTCCATTAAAGAAAGGAATAAGCCAAGGATGCTTGTTTATTTCTTTCACCCATTTTTTCCCCCTACTCTTCTGGAGAGTAGGAATGCCACAAAAAATGAAGTATAGATCTGTAAAGCAGATTGCCCTTCAGAAAACTATGGGCTGCCATAAAAGGAGTGTCTGTGTTTGTGATGATCACAGCAGTTCTTTGGAAAGATTGGAAAGATTACTCAAAAACCTTGTGTGTTGTTTATGTTTCGCAGGATTGGTATTATATAATTTTATAACTTGCCAACTAGGTTTTAGTAATCTTGTAAAATCAGAAGTTGTGGGAACTCAGTATGGTTTGAAGCTCATAGACCACATTTGTGTTGCCTATATCTTATTGCAAGAAAAAGAGGTAGAAGAAGCTGAGGTGGCTGAATAGCAGGTGATAAATCCTGGAATTCAGTGGTATATGAATAATTGTGCTTTTCTTTTCAGTAGTTGGAAGGAGATAGGGAAAGAACATTGGATTTATTAATTCCTTGGTTGGAATTTCAGCACCTTGAAGGAGTCCTTAACATCTCTGAACCTTCTTTTTCTCATCTTTCAGTTCAGATAAAACCTCAAAAAATTTATAACTATGCTTCTCATAGGTTGCAAGGTCCTACCTGTCTGTCCTGTTCTGTCCCTTGTTTGTACGTTCTGGAGCATATCCTGCTCTTACTTGCCCCAGAGCCTCAGAATTTGCCACATGCTCACTCTTCCTGGGGTCCCTGTTTCTTTACATGGTTGCCTTCTTTCAGGTCTCAGTTTCTAATATTATCCCCTGAGAGACACCTTAAGTAGTCTCTTCCCCAGCTCCCATACACTGACTCAGTACTTGTTTATTTCCATAACTTATCCCTGTTTGTAATTCTTATTTATTGCTTTGGTTCTCCCATTTGAATACAAGTACCTTCATGAAAGGAGCCTATGCTTTTGTTCCATGGTCAATATCTGGTGCCTGGCCTTAGTCTCTGGCACTTAGTGAGTATATAACGTTTAATGAATTAAATGAGAAATGCACGGCAAAGGGCTTTGCACAACACCCAGCAAATACATACGGAGTTCATTCCCTTATTTTCTCAGTTACTTAACTGGGGTTGTGCCAGGTCATAAAAGGAACCCAGTGTCTGTAGAATCACCATCATTCTGCTCTCCCCCCTTTCCTTTATGGATAAAGGAAAAGGCTGTTTTAGGTGTGGCACTTGGTAACATTAGCAGTTAGCGGTGGTGGGCATGTAGATGAAGGTGGCAATATCTCAGTTGTGCCAAGATGGGAGATATTACTAGCAATTACAGAATTTGCAATACATTGTCATATGAGATGGATTACACTTTAGTGATCATATTAATGGTGAATTCCTTTTTTATATTATGCCTGATTCATTAGGGATACTTATAAATATGTTGAGTCTTGCTAACATTTTACACTTATCTTTATCATTCAGGTCAAGTTATGCCTAATACATCTAATTGTGGGGGGTGGAGGAGAGGAGAAAAGAAACTTTCTATCTGAGGAATGTGAGCCTGTTTATCAGCCCCAGAGAGACACCGGCATGAAACAGCAGCCATAAAATGCTATACACTGGATATCACAACTCATTCCCTGTAGTTCAATAATGTATAGGGAGTCAATGTCATCTCTGAACCAATAGGAATTTCTGTCAGACAACTTTTATCAGCTGCCTCTTTGTTCTCTTTTCCTTTAAAAACCTGCTTGTAACAAAGGCAATTTAGAAATGGCCTAGGCAGCTGTCCTCTTTTTGGCTTAGGTAAACTCTTCATACTTTGTGCCTCAGCCTCTTTCTTTTAGGTCCACATAACAGAAAAAACATAAATTGAAAGAGCTTGTAAGTTGAATGTTTTGCCCCTGGTACAAGAGGTAAGATTTATTAACTAATCATTTCTAGGAGAGAGATGGATGAAGTTGGAGAGAAACCGAAAGAGATAATAAAATTCACTGCCAAGAAACTTTCAGTAGATGAAGTCTCACAGTTTGTGATTTCTCCACTCTGTGGTGCAGTATCCTTGTTTGTAGGTGAGTTATAATTTTCACAGCATCTATTGATTGCACAAGATAATAGAAATTAGCAAGTGCTTCCCATGGTCAGTGTTAATAGAGGATTTTGAGATACTGAGGAATAAACCAAGATTACTTATGGTGGTAGGTGGAAAATTTTTTTAGTTCTTATTTGTTTTGGTAGATTTGAATTAACCCATATTAAATTATAAGGCATCTTTAAAAAGTAAGATAAAGGCCATTGTTAGGAGAGAGAATTTTATATTTTCCAAATATTGAGGGAAAAATGTGCTAGATAATAATCCTGACACATAAATATTTTCCTTTTATGTATCAAATTCTGTTAGACAAGGAATATATGGCCTGGTTTGTCATATGAGTGTTTTAAGTAAGCTTAGTTAATCATTGTTATTTTATTTCCTTATCATTTTTGTGATACTTATCTTTTGTTTTCCTAGTAAGTTTTGTTTTTAGAAATTTCAAAGTAATTTTCAGACAAATTGGTATGCTACTTGTTCACTATTCAAAAATAATCCTTTTTAATTCTATTAATGTGCTATTTCTATTGTAGGGAAAAACTGTATTTAATTGTTTGCGCTTTTTTTTTAGGGACTACAAGAAATAACTTTGAAGGGAAAAAAGTCATTAGCTTAGAATACGAAGCTTATCTACCTATGGCAGAAAATGAAGTCAGAAAGATTTGTGGTGAAATTAGGCAGAAATGGCCAGTGAAACACATAGCAGTGTTCCACAGACTTGGGTATGCTTTCCTTTATCAATTTAAAAACTAAATATGTTGTTGTCTATCTGTGTACTAATTCTGACTCTTGTATCTTTCTTAGGAATTCTGTTTTACCATGTTACCAGGAGAGGAAAGTTTGGAGGATATAGGGACTGCTCTTAGTACCTTTAGTGACTGCCTGTTGGTTGTAACACTGGGAGAGCACTTGTTGCCCTTAGTGCAGTAACAAAGTGCATTTGTGCCTGGACTTTCAGGCCTTGGACCATAATGTGTACTAAAGGCCTTAAGACCTTTTTGAGACTGTTTTGTGGTCTGGTCTCTGTTCATATGACAGTCTCTTACAGATTCTGTTCCATGTAAATGCCTTTGAAAGTCAGTAAAGTAGTTTGCCTTTTTGTACCACTAAAAAGAGAGGAGTTCTTGGCTTTGAAAAGAAGCCAGAAGTTGAGCCTATGTGTATCGTATTTTATTAATTATTATTTTGTTATTAATAATGATAATCTTATTAGTAGTTTGTGAAAAACAATAACTAGTAGTTTGTTAGTGGTTAATGTTATCAATCCTACTAATATTTGTTGATTTTTTCAAAAATATTCTGTGTTATACTTGTAAGGTGGTAACTTGGTATCTCTGGGCATTACTTGGTGCTGTGCCTTGTTTGTGTCAGATGTTTGCTGATTCAATGAAAAGACCTTTTCTTCTTGGTGCCCATCTAACAGGTTTAGTGGATAGATGCTGACAATTTGGCCACAACATCAGATTCAGTATCTCCTCTGCTCAATGCTACTGGAATGAATTACTGTTTTCTAACTAAACTGAATGTTTAAGTAAAATAGAACTGCAGTATAATTCCAAGAATCCATAACTGGATTTTTTTTTCTATGTGTCTAGCAGATTCTTTAACACTTAGATACAGAGGTAATGGTAAATGTTTTTCCTCATCTCGTTAAAGCTTGGTTCCAGTGTCAGAAGCAAGCATAATCATTGCTGTGTCCTCAGCCCATAGGGCTGCATCCCTTGAAGCTGTGAATTATGCCATTGATAATTTAAAAGCCAAGGTGCCCATATGGAAAAAGGTAAGTTAAGAAGATACCTCATTTTGCCATGTGGACCTGATGTTTCTCAGGAATTCTTAGATTAAAGGGTAAGGAATATGAGTGCATACAATATTTGTATTTATGTGCTTTCTCTGACTATAGAACCTTATTTTCTTTATATGTGAAAAAAAAAGTGTTTATGTAATACCTCCTTTCCTAGGTTTGTTAAGCATGAAAAATACATGCTCCAGAGAATGCATGTCACAGAGTAGATCTCAATAAGTGGTAACAGTTAGAATTCCTAGGCTGGACTGTTCCTGTAGTTCATATATGAAGTCATTCCCTTAAATTAGAATTCCCTTGATTAGAGGGTCTTTCTTTTAAGATTAGAGGGTCTTTTAAGACCTTTCTTTTAAGAAAGTGGGAAAATTGCCTAGCTATTTAGGCAATGGCTAAAATAGAAATTTCTGAAGGCAAAAGAGCCTTTTTCCTAGAGCTTCTTCTTTTTAGGGGGGGAAAAAAGGTAAGTTATCACCATCTCTGAGAAAATACATAGCAGGTGAATTTAAAAACATAAATAGGAAATTCCACCTTGTTTTCTGTCAATAGGTCAAACCAATCAATAAGAGGAAGCAATTCTCTGGCTAAATAGAGCATTCTGAAGGGATGAAAAGGCCCAACTCTGTAACTTCTCCCCTGATGTAGTAGCACACTAACAGTGGGATTGTTGCATGCTTGCACGTGTGTAACTACACTTCAGCATCTAGAAGTGTTCATAGCATTGTGGCTGAGAGCAAAGCTGAGGAATTAATGAACAGCTCAGTAGATCAGAAGACTGGAGCAGAGGGCCAGGGCTTTTAAAGGGTGAGTCTCCTTTTTCAGGAGCCTCAGTCAGTGTTAGAGATAAGCAGATTGGACTCTGAACCAGAGCCTTGGTAATTTCATGACCGTGTTTTCTGAATAAAACCTGCAACCAATTGTTATAAGGGAATATTTTGGGATTGAGGATAGACTATCTGAAAGGAAACTTGGTGAAGCTCAGATATATGGTTGCTTAGCTACGAACAAGGCCGCTACAATTTTGATAGGATATGAGGCAGGCCTTGGCCTTGGAAGAGGGAGAAGTAGAAAAGAACATTCCAAGATAAGCTTCAAGCCGAGGCAGGAATAGCTTTCTTTACCAGGGAGGAAAGAATGGATATTAAGCCAACAGAAAGCAGATGAGGGGGAGCCCCAGAAAATAAGGGTAAGGGATAAGAGTTGGGCATATTCTTATTGTTGTGCTTTGAGGACTAGCTGAGCTATATGCTTTTCTCTGTTTGTGGAAATTTGGGGGAAGTGTAGGTGTTCAGAGAACAGCTGAATTTGGATTCCTCTCCCTGCAGAAATGGAACCTCTCCCTGCAGAAATGGAAAAGTTATAGGTTCCTCTTCCCTCCTTTCCACAAATTATCTAAATTCTAGTGTGGTTCTAGTCCTAGCCTGTGCTAGGGAAGTGGGTGACAGGTAGGCAGGGCTCATACTTCACAGAACAGCTCACTCTGGAGTACAGCTCACACCTGTTTAAGAACTTTTGCAGGTGGTCACTTAACCTCACCGCTAATGGAAATATCCCACCTGCCTTTGGAAAAGCATATTGAGAAATGGTTAAACTAAAGACCTTCCATCTTTTCCTATATAACCTTGCCCATGTTGTCTCTTGTCATGGTTCAAACTGGAATTAATTGTTTATTCCTTTCTGTTGTTGCACCTTGTCTTGTTATAGCTTCTTGTCTGTCATTTCTGCAGTTGGATTGAAAGTCCTTAAGTATAGGGAATATGTCTATTCATTTTTCTGTTCTGAGAGCCATATACAATCCATGTTCATTGGATTGTTAAAAGAGGACCATATTGAAATAGACATTGTTGACTAAAGAAAAAAAACTAATAATTGTAATAAAGAATTAATGTTAATCTTTTTAGGTGTCTTACTGAGGACTATAGGCCAAGGCCTACAGCCCAGGAGCAGTTCTGTCAGACTGCTCGAAAGCAGTGTTTCAGCCACTGCTTATATACAGGTGGTGGGGTTCAGTACGAGTAAGATCACATTAAGCTTGTTCAGAAGTTGTGTTAAAGCAGAATCACATCAAGGTTTGTGTGTAAGAGCACCTATGGTGATAGAGTACAGACGTATACTCACTGCCTCCATCAGATGTTTTCTTATGGAAAGGCAAGGACTAGGGTTATTTGTCTTTTAAGGAATATAGTGAGTCAAAACAGGAGATGCAGGGGGCCGTGTGCTGTCCTGTTTTGTCTTCAAAGCATTGTTGCGTGGAGAGTTATATGTCTTCACAGGATCAGAGGCCTTGTGAAATGATGCAATGAGCAGAAATGAGCAAACTTGGCTTCTTTTGTTGCTACTCTGTCTCACAATGTAATACTCATTTGTCTGAGTTATTCAAATGTATTTTCATTTACTAACATGATCTATTTTGATTTCTTGTTAATGCTTTTGTTTTTTAGGAAATGTATGAAGAGTCTTCATCATCTTGGAAAAGAAACAAAGAGTGCTTTTGGGCAACCAACGATTAACCACTTATGTTTTTAGAACACTAAATCTTAAATTTGTTGAACTTTCATTATTGATCACATTTTTATTTTTCTCCTCCACAAATTAAGCTAGTTTTCTGAAGTACAGTCTCTTATACCAGTGGGACAAAACAGGAAAAAAAAAAAAAGCCAAATAAATGGGAATGTAGAATGAGTGGTTATTTAGGAACTAGAGATAGAGGAAGGACTTTAGGGAAGAAATGGGATGATTTAAATGTGAGGAAAGATGTGTTTGGTAGACATATCCTTCCATGACTTAATTTCTGCTTGAAACTCAACTCATATTGAGGTGTGGACCCTTCTCATTGACTTTAACTGTCTTAGAAAGAGCCTTCCCCATCCCAGCCCCAATCCATTGATAGCATTGTTATCAGGATACATTGTGGGAATGTTGGCAGAACTGGAAAGTGTAAAAAGTCATTATCAGACCGTCTTGATATTGTAGATGTTCAGAACTTATGTATTCTAAACAATAAACTAAATAAACTCATGATTTAAAAAGTTTAAAAATAGTCTTTTCCTGTATTTTTAAATTCAGTGATAATACCTAAAATATTTCAAGTGGGAAATATGGAGATTTCCAGTATTTCAGAATTTATAATCTTACTATAAAACTTTTTGTATTTTATTAGTTGTTAATACTGGTATCAATATGTAAATCAGCATAAAATTGTTGTAAAACTTACAATGAGGTAGTTCATAGTTGATGTTTAAAATTTGACTCACAACCATTTAAGGAAATTATATTAATGAAATTAATATAAGGAAACTTATATGGTTATTTATTAAAGCATTTTCAGATAGTTGTCTTTTTGGTTGCTTATGCAGCATGATTAGCGAAGTTATTAAATTTTCTGCAAGATTTTTGCAACAGTGATCTAATTTTTGGTTGGTCAACCTTTATACTATCTTGGTAGACTTTATACTATCTTGATAGGTATAAGTCACTTATTGGTTTTATTTGAAAATTTTTTCCATCTTTTTTGAGGTATACATGACAAAAATTGTATACACTTAGGGTGTGCAAGTTATGTTTTGATATATATTGTGAATTGATTATCATAATTCAGCTAATTAACATATCCATTACTTCACATAGTACTTTTTTTAATGTGTGATGAGAATACTTCAGATCGACTCTCTTTACAAATTTCAAGTATACACATATAATTCTTAAAGTAATCGAATATCAGCATAATTAGTTGGCATGATCACAAAATTTGCATTATGCGTATTAACAAAAATTATACAATTAGACACTTAAATTAATAGTTTTATTTTATTTGTTTCTGTGACAAATAAGAAACCTAGTCATCATATTTGTTAAATTTAGTGAAAACAGTTTTTACCTAGGGAACTCATTTGTTTAACACATTTATTGAATGCTGTACTGTGCCAGGCACTCTCCCAGTGATCTATGTCTACCAGTCTTAAATACCATGGGGAAAACTCTGCATCCTGCCTCTGGTTGGGACCTACAGGACAGCCATTAACTTTAGGAATCTCATGATTACTTGATGCCAATTCCTTGGCCCATCCGGAGAGATTAGGTCAGAAGGATATTGGGAAGGCAGACAAATACCCCACCTACTTACTTTAACCAAGTTGGGGTTGCCTGTCTGGTCTCAGCCTTACCCTCTCAATTCATTGCCACCCTCTGGCTTCCACCAAGCTTCCCTGGAGAACAGGGGCTGGGTGTTGGACAGTAAGTTGGACCTTGTATCTGAAAGCACATTATCGTGTGGTTACTGGGCCACTGCAGACATTTCTAGGATTTTGCATACATGTTGTTAGTGTGGTACTTGTTTATTATATGTAATGTTAATATGAGACATGTGGGTTTCAAGATTTTTCTACTCAAATATTTAGAAGATCTTTATTGAGGGTGATTGTGTTTTTAAAAAACAACATTCTTTGAACATGTTTTTAAAGAATCATGCCTTCATTAAATAGGCTTTATTCTAAGTTTGGAACTGAGACTATTATGCTTTTAAAGTTTTCAATACAGAGGTTAAGGAGTTAATCTGAGGCATGCAGGAGCTGGGATGGAATGTCCTTGCGCATTGTACTGGACTTAGGGTCTTCACTGATCCTCCCTGTCGTAGGAGTAAGTGGCAGAGTTAATTTGTGGTTGAGATATTAAGGGGCCAGCATCACTCTGACGTGTAGCCTTTCTATCTCTGTAACTTGGCTGCTCAAATAATTAGAAAAGTAGCCTCCCCCCCTAAAAAAAAAAATCAGCCTTTAAGCAGATTGCCTGCAAGGTTTCAAGGCCACTTTAAAGTTGTGACTTTGTGTGATTGCTAGATAAGTTCACTCAAGAAGTAGAAAATTAAAATTTCAAGTATTTGAACAGGTGGCAAAATGAAAAAAGAATTTCATCATCTTTGGATGAAAGTAACACAGATGGGTCAGTGAGTGAACTGTGGATATTTTCATCCTTTGGATAGGTTTAGAGTCATATTTTCAATATTTTTTGAGAAATTGTGATTAAGAAGCCAGTAGTTTGAGGATTGGTCTCAGATCCCCCAATGAACCTATTGGATAATTAGAAAATGGATTCCTGAATGCATCTTGAATTCAGTCACTTCTTCCTTACTCCACTGCCACTTCCATAGTCCAAGTCTCCAATCCATTGCTCTTAGATTTTTGCCTTGACTTGTGACCCATCCCTCTGTTTGCACGATTCCCTCTCCTGCTTAGATCATTCATCATACTACTCAGAACCCTATGATAGCTCATCATACCCTAGGACCTCAAAGTCTTCACCATTTCCTCCAGTCCTACACAGGGGTCCCCGCCTGCCCTCACCTGTCTTGCTCCAGGTGCTCCCATAATCTGTTTCTTCATTTTAGTCTCTGATTAAATGTTATTTCCTTCGAGAGCCTTTTCTGACTGCCTATTTAAAACTGGAGTCCTCTCCCCTTCCTCAGTTTTGTATTTTGTTATGGTACTTGATGTACTACATCCAGTAGTTTATCGCCATCACTAGACTATAAACTTCATGACATCAGGGACTTTGACTTTGTCACTACAATGCTTAACCAATACATGAGTTTACTGTATGCACTCAAATATTTGTTGAATGAATACCACTACTATCGGTGTTAAATAGTGTGCCCCAAATTAAACTTGACACGTGTAGTTGTAATGCTTAGAGAAGTGAAATGTATCTGGCTAAATGAATGCATGGGTTACCCCAACTTTTCTCCTCCGCTTCCTTCCCCACTCCCAATCCTATGACATCCTATGTAGTTACTGAGCATCTATCTAGTATTAAGGTGGCAATGATTTGTGTGATGTAGTTAGCTGGATCACCCAGCAGAGGGGGGCAGAGGCAGGGCTATAGTAAGAGCAACATGAATCTTCGATTTTATTTTGCATAAAACCAAAAAGTTCAGCTTAGTAGCCATTTTCTTTAAGGTAAGGCTGCAGTGGTCCAGAAATGAAAATTAGGCCCTGTTTTTGTGTAAGATGATGCCCAACTTTTAATTGGCATCTTGGTTTAAAATAGTAAAGAGTTATGATAGACTGAGGGAGGAGTTTTTTTAAAAATGCTGTTTGTAGTTTTTAACAGGTGCTGTAGAATAAATAAATAAATAAATTCACTTTTTTAAAAAGTGAGTAAATATAAAATTGTTTTCCACTTAACTGAATGGGGCAAAATGGCAGCTTTTTTTTTTTTTTTTGAGATAGAGTCTCACTTTGTTGCCAAGGCTAGAATGAGTGCTGTGGTGTCAGCCTAGCTCACAGCAACCTCAAACTCCTTGGCTCAAGCAATCCTACTGCCTCAGCCTCCCAAGTAGCTGGGACTACAGGCATGCGCCACAATGCCCGGCTAATTTTTTTTCTATATATATTAGTTGGCCAATTAATTTCTATTTATAGTAGAGACGGGGTCTCGCTCTTGCTCAGGCTGATTTCGAACTCCTGATCTCGAGCAATCCACCTGCCTCGGCCTCCCAGAGTGTAGGATTACAGGTGAGCCACCGCGCCCGGCCAAAATGGCAACTTTAAGACAGGTCTTCAGCAGCATTTCCTAACCTGCTCTGTGGGAAAACAAAAACAAACAACTAAGGCTCCTGTTCTTGAACATTTTATTTTTTAAGAAATGGAGTCCTGTTGCCCAGACTGGCCTTGAACTCTCAGGCTCAAGCAATCTTCCTGCTTTATCCTACTGAGTAGCTGGGAGTACAGGCCCCCAGCACCATACCCAGCTCTACCACGTTGTATTTTAATGTGAGATGTAAACCAAACACACTTATTCATAGTTGTGCTGCAGTGAGCTGCCCTTATGAGATGGTTCACCACAATTGGGATGGGCAGGGAGGCATGAGAGAGAACACCTGATAAATGAGTGGGAGACATTTGTGCATCTGTATAAATGGCAGCACTTACACACTTTCTACCCATCCTTTGCATTAATCTGCCATCCCCATAGTGATGGCAGCCTGTGAGCCCGATGTGTATCTTATTTTATAATTTCAGTGTATGCATTTTAGCATATCTAATTTTTAAATAAAAATATTTAAACTCTCATTCTTACTACCAACATTTTTAAAAAACACACAACTGTGCAGATGACTATGCTTTTGCATGTTGCAGGAGTTTGACGTTTTTCCCTCTGTATTCCTATCATATGTTTTATTTCAAAGGTTAAGTTGTGCTTCCCAAACATTAATGTAATTTGAATCACCTGGGGATCTTGTTAAACTTCCAGTTTGAATTTAGCAGTTCTGGGTGGCACCTGAGATCTGGGCTTTGTAACAGGCTCCTGGGTGATGCGCCTATCCATGGACCACACTTTGGGGAGCAAGGCTTTACTCTTAAGTCCATAAGCTTTGAAGGCAGTTTAAGACTTCTGCAAAACATGCTTGTGGTCAATGCTAGAAATGTAACAGACTGGATACCTATGGCTAGTTACATCCTCAGTCTTCTTAAATTTAGTCTTGAATGTCTTCTGGAGCAACTGAGTACATAAATATAGTAAAATGTGTAGTTGTAAAAATCAAAACCCAAAGAGAATAGGTTTATTTTCAAAACAATTTTAATGATATTCAATAATGTGGTATGAAAAGAGTGGTATACAATTAAATAAAACTTTTTCTGTTTGATTCTCTTCGATATGAGAAAGACAATTTATGTTAATTTCTACTCCAGTTTAATTTTTGTTTCTAAGAAATCAAATGATTTGTACAACTTGATATACAAACATGCATATATTTATTTTTATAGTTTTAGTGGAGAGAAAAAACAATACACATTTAATCAAAAACATCAAACATACTTATCACATCTTAAAGACTTATGCATTGTGTCTGAAGGAAAATATTCAAGACATTTCTTCTTTTAAAAATATACAATTCTACCATAGTTGTGCAATATATGCATTTATATTTTGACTGATTTCATCTGTCAAAATAAGTCAGATACATATGAAACTATTTACATAATGGCTACATTTTCATTTTTAAAGTTCAAAGAAGTAATATTTTCATTTATTTCAAAGTTCACCCTTATGTTTATCTTTCACCTCTAGATGCTTAAATTAATCTTTCAAATTGATTAAAACAGGTATGCCTGAGTGTACACGAAGGGCATAGTCCTAGAAAGTTGTGTATACAATTGTTTTATGTGCAAATTGAAATATTAAAGATGGATCTGGGAGCTCAGGTTAAGGAATTCTGTCCTTCTGTTTAATGTCCTAATTTATGAGATTTTTCATATATTGGGTTAAAGCTTATATCAGTATAACTATATTATAAAATTATACCTCTTTTAATAATTTTTAGTATAATCACTTGCAAGACTATAATAAATTGCTTTAGTTTTCCTTACTCTTCACAGTTAATAACTTTCACTATTTTACAGAACTAACATTGCCAGCTAGAAAAAATTTCTGTCCAGTTAGGAGCTATTACTTTGCTGCTGAAATGAGTGATGCACAATTTTAAATCTCAATGCAGTTTCTTCATCAAGCTACTTGACCAGGTTACTAGTTTATAATGCTTGTGTGGCAGCCATGAATGAAGCAACTCAGAAGTTTCATCTCATTCTATAGGCCTTGTCTGTACACCATTTATGAAATGGAAATTTTAACATGACGTCTTTTACAACCTCTACTCTGCTTACTTTTAGAGCAAAAGTATAATATGAATAGAAAGACATAACTTTCCTTTAAAAGAATGTTTTGTTCCCCTTAATTTCTTGAATAAATAGTCGCCTTTGCTTAAAAGTGCTTGAGAAGTACTCCTCCCAGGAGGCACTTGACAATGTCTGGAGACATCTTTTGAAAGTCACAACTGCGGGGGGAAGATGCTACTTGGCTTCTAATAGAGGCCAGGAATGCTGCTAAACATCCTAAAAGGCACAGGGTGGCCCTCGATGAGGAAGAAGCACCTGGCACAAAATGACAATAGTGCCCAGGTTGAGAAACCCTTCCCTAGTGTGAGAAGTGCTGTGGAGACAAGTGGCTAATATTTTACTTTATAGTAATCCAACTACTTCCTGGAAACTGTGTGGTGGAGGCTGAGTACTTAAGGCAAGGCTTAGCCAAAGTTGTCAAGCTCAATGTGTGTATGTGACCTTAGTTTAGAACTTATCTAAGCAAGGTGAGGCAGAGGAAAATAAAAGGACTGATGTGCTATATTTCTTTGCATAACACATTGGAAAACCAGTATGTATATATACAGTAGTTACATGGTTTGTTAAATATTATTTATCAACCTAATGACTAGTTTCTCTGTTCTTTTTAAATAAAAATTTTGGTTGGAATGAAACAGTGAATTCACACAGCTGTTAAAAGATTTGGGCTCTGGCACACCTAACTAGAGAATACCATGTTGTTTTTGCTATAAATTGTGTTTTGTTTTTTTTTTTTCCTTGTTTGTTTTGCTTTGTCAAACACAAAGTAAATCATTAAACAGTACACATAGCTCTGGACTGCTGACTCAGGCCAGGCCAGGAGGGCAGTCACGGCATTCTTATGCACATGACAGATATCTGTTTTCCTCTGACATCTTTCCCAAGTCAAACTCTTGGAGAATTTTTCTGTTTGTATTATAGGAAATCCAGGTGATAGACTTTTCTAACTGAAAGCATCACTGCTGAGCTCCAGCCCAGTCGTCCCATTTTATAATGAGGATGCTGAAGTTGATAGAGGTCGAAGACTTGTCCTCAAAGCTTTAGGTATGTAGTGTCTGATGTGAAATAGTTCCCATTGCCCTTTCTTGTGCTCTTTTCTTCCAACTCACTCCTAGAGAATGGGTGTGCTCAAGAATAGAGACAAGTAGAAATGGGTGGTGGTTCCTCAGTGTGGTCCATTTACATCATAATGACCGGGTGCACATTAAAATGAAGATTACTGGGATTTATCCCACTCTGACCAAATAAGAATTATGGGATCTACATTTTGAACCAGCCTGCCCAAGTGAACACTCTCTCTTATGGAAGTTTAAGTACTCTGGAACAAGACAAGCACAAAGAGTGTACCTGCTAATTTGATGGTTTCCAATGCCTTGCATGTAACTTCTTGCAAAATCCTGAGATGTTTTACTTTACCTTATTTACACTGCCTGAAATTCCAAAATTTAGAAATTCACTCAGGCTTATTTTTCTTACTTGTTTAGCAATAAATGAAAATAGCTCCCTGCAGTTAAGGAGTTTATACAGTAATTCACACAAGTTTGTGAATTAACACATTGACAGCCACACTAGAAAAAAAAAGTTTTTTCCATGAGGCCACGGTGTTTTATTACAAAAATAGAATAAAAACTTCAAAAACAAGATGATCCTTTTTAATTTAATGAAAAATTTGTTATTTTTTATTGTTTTCTGTGTGTGAGTTATATGTAACTTGAAAAATAGTTCTCGCAGCTTCCAAGGTGAAGAGACATGTGAGTTACATATGCTTCATGGGGCCTCAGGCTCAAAATGAGTGTGAATTAAATACAACTCACATGGCAGTTGATGACTTTTTCCCTCCTAATACCTAGTGTAGAGCAGCTGTCCCGAGGGAGTGGGAGCTTTGTGTGAAGGGGAAAGAAAGGTGGACAACTCTGGGCCACTGGAGAGGAAGGCAGGCTTCAGAGGGCTTCTATACTATAGGGGCCCCAGGAGGAGGGAGAGTGGTTCAGTAAGGGGAGAGGGACATTGCCAAAGAAATAACTCTTCTTTCAAAAATTCACTAGGTCCCTGCCAGCTACCTAATCAAGTCCTAAAAGAAAGCTGTTGTGCATCCTAAAAGGGAGAGGAAATTTCCTCTTTCTCTTTCCTCTGTCATAGTCTAGGCCTCCAGCAGGCAGGAATTGACCATAAATATTGTTTGATTATGTGTTTTAAGCAAAGTGTTGTGCCTTGGCCTCTACACTGCCCCTACCCCAACTTAAATGCAGATTTCCTCAGCAGGAGCTATACTCTAAACTCTGCTAAGTTATTCAAGCACGTTTTGACAATTAATGCGGGATGGGACTCTGAAGAGGCCGCTGTATGCTGAAAGGAACCAAGCAAATGTTACCTAGTTTATAAATTAAATTATCGCTTAAAAGTATCCTCTGTGGCAACTTTGGATGAGCAGCATAAATTAAAAAACAACCTGTATTTTCCCCCCTCTTGTTAATATCAATATTCATGATAATTATATATATATATGTGGAAGTACTTATGTATATATAATATAAATTTCATATGTATATTTATTATACTTCCACTTTTGTTGTTGCTGTTTACAGGCAAGCATTTTAAAGAGAGTATTTTTTTTTCCCAAAAGAAGTTGAGAAAGTTATATTTTCTTTAAAACTTGTCATGCTTGGAAGCATTTCATGATTCTGACACAATGCACATGAGAATGTAAACTCTGGACCAGCCAGTTTAAAGATTACTTTTTTCCCCCCTCATATAAAGTAAGTCTTTTACCCTTTATACCCCTACCCCCCACCCACAATTCATCCATTCCAAACTGACCTGCAGTTTCTCTTAAAATGCCAGGCTAGTTTACCTTTTTATATTATAAAAAAAAACACAAAAAACTGGGATTTTAAAAAGAAATCCATTCACACACACAGCAAACCCCGGCTGGGATGCTGCCAATTCCCACTGCGGTTATGTGCACTGGGTGGTTCAGCTGTTCAGCTCTGTGGCCTCGTCAATCTCATCTGGATTTTTGGTCATTTTTTTGTATTTTCTTTTGAAGAAACCGAGCTGTAAAGGTGATGGTGTAAAACTGTTACCACCCGCGGCGTATTTTGTGTGGTGCCTTTGACCCCCTTGCTGCCCACTTCCCCTGAGGCCCCCCTGGGAATCCCTGAGGCTCCAGAGTGTGGTGTGTGGACTGCTGACCTCTCTCTCTCACCCCTTTCCTGAGGAAATGTAGATCCAGAGAGTTCTGCTGAATTGCAGAAAGTTAAATTTCTCTTGAGTCTACATATCTGAAGCTGAACAAAATGCTCAGGGATCTGGGTGAAAAGAAGGTACAAAAGGATATAAAATCCTTACTGGTTGTTTTCAAAGATGTGAGTGAGAAACTGTAAACAAATTTGCATTTATTTTTTTTTCTCGTAATACGGGAGGTTCCATACAAAACCCAAGGCTGCTGTTTCGCAAGCAAATTCAAGACAGAGGCCCTCAGGAGCCTGTATTTTAAAATATGAAACTTTTCTTACCTTCCATAAAACTGCAACCAAGGCTAACAGCAAAAGGATCCCCGCAATTACACTTCCTACTATAACTCCTGTTGGTACTTCCGCTTTCTCATCAGGTTTCATTATTGTAAGGGGAATCTGTAAATATATGTTCACAATTGAGTTGTTAATTTTAGCACCAAAAAAAAAAGGGGGGGGGGGAGATGATCTAGTGCAATTCTCTAATTTTATGAAGATCCATGGTTCTAGACAGGTGACACGACTTTTTCTTGATGACTTTCCTCAAACATTGTACATTCCTCAAACATTGAACAACTTGTAGAGAAAATGCTCCTGGGAAGTCCAGGTAAGGAAAACAAACTTTCTGTTTTCTCCTTTTAACTACCTCAGTATTTTAGGCTGCATCTCAGATAGTTGTTTATGAGATAGGACTCCACTTTCTGCCATACATCACATCCAGGGAAAACATCCTGGGGAGAAAGCAAACAGCCTCGGGGAAGGGAGTCAGAGAACAAACTAATTAACTCAACTGCACTGTGATTAAACAACAACAACTTTGTATTGTGTTTCTAAAATACTGATTTCACTGAAATCTCATTCAAGGTGGATATCACAGGTTGAAAAGTAGAGATAGTATTTTAGGGCTCAACTTGACCTTTCAGCGATAAAGTTGTCCCCGAGGCTATTCAGGGTTCTTTTTGTCTGCTCCCTGGTAATCTATATCAGCCGGGCTGTAAAGATCCTAAGGGAAGGGCTGCCCTCAGTCTTTTTTTTTTTTTTTGAGACAGAGTCTCACTTTGTTGCCCAGGCTAGAGTGAGTGCCGTGGCATCAGCCTCGTTCACAGCAACCTCACACTCCTGAGCTCAAGCAATCCTGCTGCCTCAGCCTCCCGAGTAGCTGGGACTACAGGCATGTGCCACCATGCCTGGCTAGTTTTTTCTAAATATATTAGTTGGCCAATTAATTTCTTTCTATTTATAGTAGAGACGGTGTCTCGCTCTTGCTCAGGCTGGTTTTGAACTCCTGCCCTCGAGCAATCTGCCCACCTTGGCCTACCAGAGTGCTAGGATTACAGGCATGAGCCACCGAGCCTGGCCTGCCCTCAGTCTTAACAGGAAAAATGCATGATCTTTTCTTTAACTGGGGAAAGAGTGTCAACCATTTTCTTCACAAACTATTCTTAAAGAGCTATATTTTAAAGCAAAAGAAAGGAACAATCTCCAATTTCTGACATGGTTTAACATTAAATTGCAGTGGCAGATAAGCTGCTTTTTGTCACATAATTTATGGGCTGGGCTAAACTTGGAGCTGGCCTTGGTGACCGAATTTCTTCTAATTTGTATCTTTAAGAGCTAAAATAAGGAAATTAATGAATAAAGTGACTATTAGGTGATATGCCTACTTTTCTTGGGCCAGGCTTGTGGCTCACGCCTGTAATCTTAGCACTCTGGGAGAATCACTTGCGCTCAGGAGTTCGAGACCAACCTGAGCAAGAGCTAGACCCTATCTCTACCAAAAATAGAAAAAATTAGCCGGGCCTGTAGTCCCAGTTACGGGGGAGGCTGAGGCAGGAGGGTGGCTTGAGCCCAGGAGTTTGAGGTTGTAGTGAGCTACATGATCATGTGACTGTATTCTACCTAGGGGGACAGAGGAAGACTCTGTCTCAAATAAATAAATAAATAAGTCATATACTGCTTCTTTCTATTCCACAGCTTCCTAATCTGGGGTCCATGAACCCACAAGTATAACATTTTGTGGATCAGATTTTTAAGTAGTGGAGGGATTTAAATAAATGTAGCAATCACTTATCTACCTATAAAAATGTGTCGAGGTATTATTTATATTCAACACATTATTCAAAAAAGTATCCAGGCCGGGCGCTGTGGCTCACGCCTGTAATCCTAGCTCTTGGGAGGCCGAGGCGGGCGGATTGCTCAAGGTCAGGAGTTCGAAACCAGCCTGAGCAAGAGCGAGACCCCGTCTCTACTATAAATAGAAAGAAATTAATTGGCCAACTGATATATATATAAAAAAAAAAATTAGCCGGGCATAGTGGCGCATGCCTGTAGTCCCAGCTACTCGGGAGGCTGAGGCAGAAGGATCACTGGAGCCCAGGAGTTTGAGGTTGCTGTGAGCCAGGCTGACGCCACGGCACTCACTCTAGCCTGGACAACAAAGCGAGACTCTGTCTCAAAAAAAAAAAAAAAAAAAAAAAAAAAAGTATCCGAATTGTTTGGATTAAAAATATATTTCCATAGACACAAGTAATAGTTGGCTTCTGTTATTTATTAGCATTGCTCAGAGAAAACCAAAACACCAATAATCTAAAGGGTTCATTAAAGTTGCTTATTTGAATTTCCAATTAATATATTTAATACTGCTTTCTAAAAAACAAAGACTTCATCAGAGTTTCACATATTGTCTGGATGCTACATTTTTCTAAAGTGAGCTTTAAAAAAAATCCAAAAAAAAATATATTATTTTTCCCCTAGGCTAAATTCATAGCACTTTGAATTGAAGTCCACATTTCCTTTGGCTCCATTTCTGATTTTCCAGGCCCCTGCCTATGAAGAGAGGGTGTGGGCTTTCACTGAGGCTCCTACACCAGAAGCAGAAAAGCTTCCTCTATTGTGTGGAATCATTTTCCCTGGGACAAGAGTAGGGCAGCAGTGCTGTGAGCTCTACTCTCAGGCACTGAGTGAGGTCCAGAGTTCACGGGGGCCATTGCCTCTTTAAGTCTTTAGGCTGCAGCAGCGGACTAAGGCCAACTGCCAAGCTGGTCCTGGGGGCACAGTCTTGAACTGGCTTCCAACTCCTCATACAAGCATTGGGAGGAAAATGCTCAGGGCTCTGCCAGCAGATTAGCTGGGCATGGAAATCCCACTGTATCTAAATATGGCATATTCTAACCAGAGTTTCAGCGCAAAGGAAAATTGTCTTGTGCCAGCTCTTGGAACAGAGAGCCTTTGTTTTCTATAAAAGCACATTTCTTTGCAAAAGCTTTTTTTATGAAGGGGAGCATTTATAGTTTTCTAGAATGTAAGACCTAATGAATGGGCATGTCATATAGTGTCAGTATCTAATTGTAAAGAGTACTATGTAAAAAAAAAAAACACCCTATTTATTAAGCATGCTGCAGCACTTCTCTTTAAAAAATACTCTAAAATATAATTTATGATTTAAATAAGCATGATGTAGACTTTGCAGCCTAAGATCTAGACAGTTTTGTGTAAGCATAAGGAGAAAGGAAGAACTGGTGGTGCTAGTTTAGGGGTGGAGAAGAGACACCATGGAGTCCCAGATAAGAGAGGATCCCTTTTGTTGTGCCTTTCATTGGATCACTGCTTCTAGGAAAGCCAGGCTTGCCAACAGGGGTGGGGGGGAGGGTAAGGGGATTCAGCATGGAGGAAGACATAGATCACTGAACTTTGTGAGTAGCAAGCAAACCCTTGCCTCAAGTTTAACATAATAACCATCAGATTTTTAAAGTTTCAGTAAGATGCTTCTAGATACATGTAGATGAGAAGAATGACTATTCCAAGTTTTCAGCAATGGAATGCCTATCATAGACTCTAACTAATGCTCACCAGGAAGGGTGTGCTGCACTCACCGTGACAGTGTTATCTTCAATTACATATATCTGAGGGTTATAGGTGTGGATTTCTGCAGCCGCCATCAGCTGTAGTGTCTGGAAGGTTGACTGGAACATAAGAATAAAGAATATATTTTATTATAGCAGAATAAAATGCAGAAAGCCTATCATGTTTATAATTTACTTTTTTCCTGGTGGAAAGTGACAAGAGCAAATGCCAACTCTGAAGAGTCAAGAATTTTTGTGTGCTTAAACCAGTGCTATGTAATGTGACTGCTCATCAGAAGGACCTGGGGAACTTTTAAAACATGTAGATGACCAGGCCTTGCCACCCCAAATCAAACCAAATCTCTGGGATGGGATCCAGACATCAGCGGGTTAAAATATCTCCCTGGTGGGATTTGAACTTGAAAATAGAGTTGAAAAACAAGGGCTTAAAAGCGAATGTTTTTAATTGGGAAAGATCATAGTTCAGACTTTGTAAAACTTCATAATGAAGTCCGTGACATGAAAGAAAATTGCAAACTCGGTATTTTTATATACTTGCCTGAATAAGTCATAACGAAATGGAAAACCAACATTTAAAAGGGAAGAGAATTTTCCTTCTGGGTACATGTGTGTAAAATAATACTGTTTAAAAATGTACTTGGACTTGACCATGCATGTCAGCAGCAGACACCCTGAACTTTTTGGCATGTTGTGTCATATCAGTAATAATTTCAGATTTCCTAATTTTAAGTGTTTCTGTCAAATAACACTGGTTTGGGGCAAGCATATAGGAAAGACATATATTTTATGCTGATGTTATCATTAACCTAATATGAAATAATTTTATATCCATTCCTCCATCTAGTTGATCTAGTTACATAAAAAGAACCTTTTTCAATGGAAATGTTATTGATGTGTATTTTTCATTGTTTTTGTATTATCTATAATGCAGATATTGGGCCTGATGCATACTGTGAAATAGAATACAATGCTCAGATTTTAGAGCTACTTTTATATGCTCTGATTGCTAGGGCTCAGTTTTTCTGGTTACTAGGGCACACAACTCAACATACTCCATGAGGTAATTTGCTAAACTACATCTAGGTGCCAGAAAGGGAGAATGTATTTCCAAAAAGTGAGCAATTTATTTCTTTTCCACTGGGGCTCAGTCTCTGGTTACTCTTAATTTTCTCAAGATAGAAGATTGTATCAGAGGTTAACTCTGATTGCCAATCTCTTAAACATGTTATTGGGGGAACAGTAAGAGTATTGATAATGGCGTAAGTTTAAAAAACAAGTGGCAGTTAAGTGAATGCTGGCTTCATAGTCCCTGGAAATCAAAGATGAAAGAATTTTTCTTACAACACTCCCAGATAAGACCCTTCTCACAGGTACACGATACCCTGCAGGGGTAATAGGTAGAGGAAGGTATACCACACATGGGGAGAGTGAAGAAACATACCTGCTAGCATTCATCAAGGTTTTGCCTCACAAATGGCAGCCATACACTGACATCAATTTGGAGGCCTGAGCAATCACTTCATGGTGAAATTACTTGAAATGTTAAATTGACTTGGGCTACATCAGAAAAAGGGTGGCTACAAAAGGCAGTACATTAATGACTTCTAATACAGGAAATGAGAACCATATTTCAGACTGGATCTCCTAGGTGGTCTGAGAAATATCCACTTTGCTGTTGAAGTAGCTGAAAATAAGGTGGAGATAAACATTTGGCCTTTCATGAAGGAGGAAGACATGTAGGACTTGACATGCAACAACTCTCAAGGGTGGTTTCTCAGTGTGACCAATATAACCATGTGCAACAGCACAAATAATACACTTCCTAACAAGTTTGCTCCCAGAAATGAAACTGCTGCTTCTGAAGACCACTGGGAAGGTACTTTAAAAAAAAATCTCACAGTTGAAATGATGTAGCTTTAAACAAACTCAAGAAAATCCAAATGTATTTTGCAGAGCTGGGGTGATTGCATTTTGATGTGCAACAGTCACTGTTCATTCCTTCCCAGCTGGCAAAGTTTGCTATGAAAACATTTGTTCCTCAAATCCAAGGAGCCAAGAACCAGTCGGTAAAACTGAGCGCCACACTGCAGCAGCTGGGAAGGTGGTACAACTAAGAGCTTGCTTCATGTAGCATAGGATTTAGAATTGTCCTGATGCTGGGAAACAAATGCAACTAACAAGAAAACAAAATGAAAGCAATCAAGCAAAAATAAAACCCAACTCCTCACTTCCCCACTTTCACAATTCTGCATTTTTTTCCTAGCCTTTCACTGTTACTTTTTCTTTTTTTACTATGCCTTTCACCAAGAATATTGCTTATATTTTGACTCCAAGGACAAGTGTGGAAGTAGCTCAGTTCTCTAATCTCACACAAAAACTCTGTAGCAAGGAGTGGAATTTATTGGAAGGACCATGAAATGGCAAAATAAAAACAGAAGAGTCTGGTTGTAAGCACCAACTGATTTATTATTTAAAAAAAAAAAAATCCAGCGAGACCTACAGAGCCCCCCAGGAAGTTTCAGACTAATTTCTATTTTGCCACCTCAATCAGAGCCAGTGTTGGTAAAAGGAATGGCTGCCCACTGAAGCAGTCGGATTTAAAGAGGCCTGTCTATTCCTATGGTTTTGGTGCCAGACTGAAATTCTGGGTACCAAAATTCCCACTGAAAGCAAGTATCGCTATGGCAGACTCACACTTGCTATATGGAAAAACAACACTGACATTGTTTTGGCACTTCAGACATTTCGTGGGGATTGAAATGATTTGTACAGTAGTGTGCTCACTGGGCTCTTTCCATCAGAGAAAGTGTAAAACAGTAGAGCAGAGTGGTCCCCTGGCTCCAACATAGGGAGATGGATCTTTATGCTGGATTCATCTACTGGGCGGTTTGAGACCAGTCAATTAGCTGAGAGCTCAAGGAGTGAGACAGAGGCAGATATTTTGATTTGAGTGTGTGGAGGAGATGGGAAGATGGGGATAGAGACAAAACAGGCCGCCCACTGCAGCCCAGGACAGCAGAGGTGGCAATGACAGCATTCGCACAGGTGGAGCAGGTTGGCATGAAGTCTCAGAAGCAGACCCTTTCACGAGTGTCCCGGGTAAAAGGCATAGCCAGGTTGGGTGAGCACTGGAGAGGGATGGAAACGTACTGCCCTCCAGGGTAAAATGGCTCTAGGTTATTCGGGCACTGCTGACATTAGCCAGAAGACTAATTTTGTCAAACGGGAAGAACTACTTGACAGTGAAGTCTTACGTTTCCCAGCTATTGATAAATCCAATAAATGAAACTTACTGATGCAAAAGTCCCATTCCAAATTCTGGTAGACACATTAACAAAGTATTCTCCTTTCATGTGAAGGTCTTTCAGCCAGCAGGTAACATTACTACAGGAAGCAGTTCTACAGTTCTTATGGGGGAGTCAATAATAAAAGAGAGAGAAGATTAGTATGGACATTAAAAATAAATGCTAACATTTTACAAAGACAGATAAAACCCAGTGCTGGGAAGGATCTAGGGAAACAGGCAATCTCATGAGCTATTAGTAATCATAACCCTTCTTCAGTGAATTTTGGGACTATGTCTTAAAATGTGAAAAGGGCACACCCTTTGCCCCAACTATTTCCTGCCTGTATAGATAGCCTCAAGAGATAATCAGGAATGTGTGGAACAAAATACACCAGCCTGTTTATTACACTACTATTTCTAGGAGTATAAAAACCTAAAAAAATCCCCAAAATCTATAAATAACTCGCTTAGCAACAATGTACTAGTTACATAAATTATTGCACATACATAAAATGTGCTACAATTTAGTTATTAAACCTAATGATAAAAATAGATTCTTTAGATTTATAAAAAGTTGACAGTAAAAGGGTCAGTGGTTTCAGGGGTTGGGAACAGGGAGGGATGAATAGGCAAAGTACAGAACAGAGGATTTTTAGGGCAGTGAAAATACTCTGTATGATACCATAACAGTGGATTTTAAAAACAAGAAGAGTGATCCCTAATGTAAACTATGGACTTTGGGTGATAATGATGTGTCAACGTAGTTCCATCAATTGTAATAAATGTACCACCTTGGTGCAGGATTCTGACAGTAAGGAAGGCCATATAGGGTGTGTATGGGAAACTTCTGTACCTTCCACTCAATCCTGCTGTGAACCTAAAACTGCTCTAAAAAATAAAGCCTATTTTAAAAAACCTGTGACATACTGGCCTACATCAAAGGCCAAAAGGTAGCATGGTCCATTTATGTTAGAACATACATATATCTCTTTGTGGATGAATGCACATTAAAAGAAACAAGATTTTATTTTCCTATTTTCCCTATCCTTCACAAGATAACACAAGTGCAATAAAAAGAAAACCAAGAAAATTTCAATGCTGTTCATCAGGAAGAGCTGTGGTTCGTTTAGGGTTTATTGCTTACTAAATGCTTACTTATGTGAATACTTAATATCTGCCAAGCACCATGCTAGATGCTAGACTAGTCTCTTTCCCAAATAAGAGTGCATAGCTCAGGAGCAGGAGATAATAAAATATTTTAAAACACAGAAGGGTAGCATATTTAGCAGCTAAATAAAAGACATCAGTGATTATGTGGAAAAGGGCTTTAAGGGGCTTCCATTTTGAAGTGCTTATCCAGTTCCTTTAGAGCTCTTTGCAATGGCTTCCAAAGTGCACAAGACATAAACACAGTTTCACATGAGTCCTTTTGATGTCATGAAGTCTGGAATTTGAATTTTATAAGTAATGGCATAACTAATAATTGTAATAACCTATATTTGATCATGTATTTTCTAACTCTGGATTCATGTAAGCCATCAAAGGCAAAATAAGAAAGCTCTGTACTATCAGCTGGCTGGAGAAGAGAAGTGCTTTGATTCCAGGTAAAACAGTGACTTGATAAAGGGAACTTTCACACCTTAATCTGTCCTTACCAATTCTTTTGTGTGCCAGAAATTTTCACTCTTGAAGGATACAGAAGAAGAAGTTTGTCCTATTTTCAGTGGATTGATATCTGCATTACAACTGATGTCACCAGCCTACAAAGAAGAATACCCAATCAGATTTAAGAAGCAAAAAGGTTTCTGCTATTCCTTTTAACATGTTAGGAAATCCTACTGTCACATGTTAGAGTAAGAGAGTGGCCGTTAGGCTTCTTTCAACTGCGCTGACCTGGCCACACTCCTTGTAACCACTAAGGTAAACTGTGAGGTATTCAAATCCTCCTGATGTGATTCAATGAGGTGGGCTGTAAGAATAGCCCATATGTGGCCAGACTCAGTGACTCATGCCTGTAATCCTAGCACTCTGGGAAGCTGAAGCAGGAGGATTGCTTTAGGTCATGAGTTCCAGACTAGCCTGGACAAGAGCGAGACCTGTCTCTTCTAAAAATAGAAGAAATTAGCTAGGCGTGGTGGCATGTGCCTGTAGTCCCAGCTACTTGGGAAGCTGAGATAAGAAGAGGTTATAGCTATGATGACACTACTGCACTCTACCTGGGGCAACAGAATGAGACTCTGTCTCAGAAAAAAAGAAAAAAAAAAAAAAAGGTAGCCCATATGTGCTAAGGCAAATTTGCAATAGCAATAGACTGATTTAATTTGGGGTTGTTTTCTGTGGAACATTTTAGGATTCTGATTTCCTATAGTCCCTTATGCACACTACAGGAATAACATGACTGTAGAGCCAGCTAAGTGCTGGGCTAAGCGTGAGCCAATGTCAAAGGACTTGACTAGAGTAGTACTTCCCAGTTCAGGTTGCATGGTAGAACCACATGGAGAGCTTTTAAAAAAAAACACCAGTGTTAGAGTCTTATCTCTAGAGATTCTGAGTTAATTGCCTAGGGTGGATCTGGGCATCACTCTTATTTAAAAAGCAAGCTGGGTGATTAAAATGAGCAGCCAGGGTTGAGTATTACCAAGAGAAAGTCCAGGCTGGCTGCACGAAGACCAGCTACTAATTGTGCCACAGACCTACTATGCTCCCACCATAGGTTCAACTTCTCATTTCCTAATTTTTTCTTAATAGGGTCCATCAAAATCAGATCCTCAACTGGCCCAAATGGGGCTTTTGGAATAATTTCTGCCACCTGTAAGTCCCTAGACTCAGATACTTGTTTTCTCGTAACAATATTCTGCTTCTAATATGACATTAACTGCTAGCCAACTGGCACGCAGGATGCATAGGGATTATTTTCTGTTTACATGTGTAAGATGTCAACACAATCACCCCAACCTCATCGGTTATTTTCATCTTGAAAGTGTACGTGTTTTCATCTTGAAAGTGTACGTGTTTATAGATAGTTTTGGTATCTTTACCTGGTCTGTGTGCACCGCAGTCACGTACATCAGTGGATTCTTCTCTTTGGTGTACTGGGGGATGTGGATGATTACAGATGCCATGCTTACTGGAACACTTCCCGTTGTTACCTACATAGGGATTAAAACATGCTGGTATTGCTACAGGATGTACAAGATGCAAGGAAAGCCATCAGTAACCCTTGTGTTGAGGAAGGGCAACTATAAAGTGGTAAGCTTGAGTCTATATGAAGGTGACTGATCACTTTATAGGCATATTTGGGTCTTTCTGTCTCACCTCTTAATGGAAAAAACTTAACATCTACAACTTCAATGGGTAAATAATTTGTGACTTGAGAGATGTGGCATAAATGGATAAAAGCACCATCTGTGGAGTTGGGCTGCCAGGAAGTGGGGTCCCACTCTACTGCTGGCAAGCAGTGTGGCTTGGGCAAGGAATTTGACCTCTCTATGCTTTTTTTTCATTTGTAAAATAAAGATAATGAGAAATTCAGCAGATTATGCGCTGATGCAGGGTACTGATACAGTATCTGTTCTCAATGGTGGGGTTTCCATTCTAATTGGCAGTTCTCATACTCTACTGGTTGTTAAACATTTTAAATAACATCCCTAGGAATAGTAGTAGACCTAACCTCATAACTGACTTGGGAATTAAATGGGGATAATGTACATAAAGTGCTTGCTACAATGGCTGATACTTAATACACTATGAATGATATTTTATTACTACTACAAATTGATTGAAAGAACATAGTTGCCAAATACCATTCACATTTTATAAATTCTAGTATCTGGATCACAAATCAAAATACTTTTAAAGATTTTTTTTAATCACAAAACTGTAACCTTGTAATGAACTAGTAAAAATGTACAAAAATAAAATGGTATTGGCCTAGAGTGGTAGATGAATTCTTTTTACTTTCCGAAGTTCTGTAACTTTATTATATTACAGAATATTCATTCTTTCACAAATTAATTTCCCTTTATGTAACCAATCATCTTTAGATTAATAACTGCTTACTAATACCCAATAGAATTTGATTCAAAGATATTTTTAGATACTACCTAGTATGAGTGTACAAACCCCATATTGGTATACAAACAGTAAACTTATCAAACAGAAATGGTATCCAAGTTTAAATTGGCATAATAATTATATTCCAAACACATTTACCCATAGCCATACCACTATAGTAATGCTCTGTTGATTGATGTTGAACGTTTGCCTTTAAAATATATCAATTATCCCTTACCCAGGACACATAACTACGCACAAATCCAGTTGTTTACAAATCTATGATCTATCCTAGTGGTTCTCACACTGTGGCACCTGAACCAACACAGAAGCATCACTGGAGAACTTGTCAGAAATGCAAATTTATAGACCCATCCCAGACCTACTGAATCAGAAACTCTGGGAATGAAGTCCCTGTAAGCTGTGTTTTAACAATTGCTCCAGGTGGTGAAACTTTGAGAATCATTGGTGTATTCCAATTTCCTTTTACTTTATTATTCTCTTCCCAAACTCATTTCTTTTCTTCCCCCTTTCTCCTGGATTTGTCACTCTTATGACAGGCTTACCCACCTTAAGGGAGAAGATGAATTTTGGACCAATATCTTCAAAATTATGCACAATAGAAGGAACCTTCCCATCCGAGGAGACTTCATAAAAATTTATGTCGGTGGATCTGTTGGATAATGGTCGTAAAGCCAGATATTTTAGTTTTACTGTTGTTCTCAGAGCTTAATATTTCTTTTATTTAAGTATCTTATAGCTTATAAGTAAATTTTAATTTTAGTTACAAAAGCACTAAATGAAAATAAATGCTTGTTAATGGCTTATGATCCAATGTATGTTTCAAATACTAACATAAATTCCTTCCAAAACAATCCCTTCATGGGCTTTCTGCTGAGAGTCTGTACATTATAGGTTTATCAGTTGTCAAATTTCTAAAATAAGTACAAAAGTATTACTTTAGAACTGATAGTAGAACTCTTCTCAAGAATGCTGTTATATTGACTGGTGTGTCAATATAGTGGACTCTTAGCCTGTGCTGGCCAGATGAATGGGCTTATAAGCCAAGGGTTTTCCACTTTGTGTGGCTGAAATACCATGATAAAAGTACTGGGTACTAGCTCCTGCTAGTACATCCTACTGGATGTCTGTGAAATATGGTATACCTTTTATTTTTTTAAATTCCTTCTTCCTATCCTTCTCTAGTTCCAAACCAACTCAAATAGTTTAGGTCTGAATTGGGGTTGGTCAATCTGTTTCCACCACTAGAGACCACTTTTAAGATGGTTGACCCAGAAGTTTTATTAGACCAGACCTAAAGGCTTTGGACTGATCCTGGCCCTTTTGCTTGGGATTGCCAACTAAGATCTGCAAGCAAAGCGATGACTAGGTCAGAAGACCCCCCACAGGACCACTCAGACTAGAATGAAACTGGAGACCTCACTTCTCCTCACTCATTTCTGGTGCTCTGAGGTGGGATTCCAACCGGGGTAGCTTCTTTGGGTGGGGATTAAGGGGCAAGTAGTGAGAATGGAGTCTGAGAAGCTCTATGTACATTTTTTTCATTTATTCCCACTGGACAATTTATCTTAATTATAGGATATTGATTTTATTTCTTTAAAAAACTGAGCTACACATTTTCTGAGAGAGAATTTGTTGTTTTCTTTACTAAAACCTCATCTTTTTTTTTTTTTTTTTTGAGACAGAGTCTCACTTTGTTGCCCAGGCTAGAGTGAGTGCCATGGCATTAGCCTGGCTCACAGCAACCTCAATCTCCGGGGCTCAGCGATCCTACTGCCTCAGCCTCCCGAGTAGCTGGGACTACAGGCATGCGCCACCATGCCCGGCTAATTTTTTGTATATATATTTTTAGTTGGTCAATTAATTTATTTCTATTTTTTTTTGGTAGAGACGGGGTCTCGCTCAGGCTGGTTTCGAACTCCTGACCTTGAGCAATCCGCCCGCCTCGGCCTCCCATAGTGCTAGGATTACAGGCGTGAGCCACCACGCCTGGCCCTCTCATCTTTCTCTTTTATGCCTTGAAATTTTTTTCCAAATTCTCTAAAGGAAACTATGTCATAGGGAGATTTGAATAGATGTGGTATTTGTCAAGTTTATATATGAGAGGAAACAATGATTTGTCAGCCTTATGTGGAAAATGGGAATACTGACTAGTCTTGAAACAGAACGCTTGGTATATGTGCATGAATTATTTCCTTTGCTTTCCAGATGATCTTTGTGCAAGCTCCTAAAAAGGACCAGTTTCTAAATTAGTATGTTCTGCTTTTGCATCTTAAAGAGATCTGATATTTTGCCATTTGTTACTTAAGTGTTCTTTAAGTTACTTAAGTGGTCATCAATATATTTGTGGTAGCAGTTAGCTATGCTGGGGGGGTGGATCTTGAAGAAATAATACTATTTAACTATTTCTCACCCATAATATTTGTACAATATAGCTTCACAGTTATGTAGTATCAAAGTTGTTGCTAAGGGTTACACTCAATAAATGGGTAGGAAGTTTTTTCAAAAGTTTGCAAAGATGTCTATTAAAAAAATATATTTTTTTGCAGCACTGCTTATATGATTAAACACGAAATAAAAATGCAAAAAACCCACATATTTCATTAATATTGGATTGGCTACATAAATTATGATCCAGCCAGGACTAGCATAATATAAGTTAGATCTATGTGTCCTGATATGAAAACTTCTCTAAGATTACATAAAAAGCAAGATACAGAAGAGTGTTTTATGGTTCCTTCTGGACAAATAGAAAGTGTGTGGACACGTATGTGTATGTATATGTGTGTGTGTGTTATATGCACACAGCCTGGTAGAAAAGCAAACCCTGTATCTGGAAGGTATTCTGAAAACAGTCTTAGTCTCCTGTAGGGAGTGGAACAAGGGAAGGAAGGGAGGGATGACCTCACCTCTCATTGTGTATCTTTCTGCAATGTTTGGATTTTCTAGATAGTAGGATTAAGAGCCATTTTAGCTTTTGTACTTTATAATTCTTCATGTTAAATGTTTTAACTATATCATATATTTTAAGGACTATCAGCATATGTTAGAATCCAAGTTACCATCACAAAAATACATAGCTAAGATATTAATTAGTAAAAGTGAAGTCCCATTTCAATCTTATTTCCTGTTAAAATATCTGAAAAATGCCAGGTGTGGTAATTCATGCTGGTAGTCCCAGCCCTTTGGGAGATTGAGGCGGGAGGATCATTTGAGGCCAGGAGTTTGAGACCAGCCTGGGCAACATTGAGAGACCTCATTTCAAAAATAATAAAAAATATTTAGCCAGGCATAGTGCCACGCACCTGTAGTCCTAGCTACTTGGGAAGCTGAGGCAGGAGGATCGCTTCAACCCAGGAGTTGAAGGCTGCAGTGAGCTATGATGACGCCACTGCATTTCAACCTGGACGATGGAATGATACCCTATGTCTAAACACACACACACACACACACACACACACCCCTAAAAAAACTGGCCATGGTGGGAAAGTGGAATGATTTAAGGCTGCATATACAAAAAGTATTTAGAGGACAAAAAAGAATCAATGTAAGTAAGAAGAAAAAAAATCCAGATAATGTGGCAGTATCAATCTCTTTGGTTGCATTTGTTTTCAGTTACTTATTTTAACAAGTGACGGTCCTTTAAAGTCTTCAGTTACTGATGAATTTTTCAGAGATGAATGACTTGGACTGTCTTTTGCTTCTTCTTTACTGTTTGTAACTCACTTAATACAGAAGCATTCTTTTCATCTCTGCTCATGTGTCTTAAGCTCTAGACATGATGACATATTTTCCTTTTTGTTTTTGCTCAGAGATCTTTCTTGGATGATCTACAAATTTCATGCTTTTTAGGGGCTAGGGAGATGTAGTAGAAGTTGGAAAAACCTGCTGCCATGGACTTCTTGGGAAAACACTGCAGCATATTTTTCAGGGGCCATTAATCCATGCTGGGAAGCTGCCTCAGTGTTTCACCAGGTAGAGAACTCTGGTCCCCCGACTTGGCGGTGGGCATCTCTGGTGGCCCATGCACCTGCATAGCTGTGCTCCAATGTGTTTGTGTCATGAGCTTGCTTCACTTCTAAGTGTGAATTAAGACAATAACAACCCTTAGTACCCATAGTACGTGTATGTTACCCACTTCCCAAGACACCTGTTTCTCTGAACAATTCAAGATAGCTGGTCTCAGCCAGTACCATTTTGACAACTGCTCTCAAGTTCACTTGTTTTGGGCAGGCAAAGTAAGGGAAGAAAGCATTTCTTGATGGGTGACCTCCTTCGGAAAACCTCTCATTTACTCCCGCTTGGAAGAAAACCCCAATTTGTTTTGTTAGGAAATTCTTTATGCAGAAACTAGACTAGATCTAAACATTCAAACTGTGACTAAATCCAATATTTTCTGTGGACCTACTATGTGCAAAGCATTGTGCTTAGGGCATCAGTTTCCAGGAACGGGGGATACTGCTTGAGATCTGATGTACAGTAGGAATTGGGCAATGAGAAAAAAGTGCCAGCAACTTTCAGGACCCTTGAGCGTCCTGTTTGAACATCTTGGGGAGGTTTGTATTAATAGCTCCCCTGAGGGCCTGCAGAGGAATGTGCCCATTACATGTGGCAAAAGGGTTATTTCTCTGCCTTTCTGGTGCTTCTCTCAGTCAATAAACCTAAAATCACTCAAGGTTTTCCTAGAGACCAATCTATCTGCAGATTCCTGTTTTAGTTGACAAAGGGGAAACATTTTAATTCAAATTCTTTAGTTAAGAACGTACATATAGAACGTACATAGAGAACTTCTTTAGTCACGAGCAAAATGTGTTCTAAACTTGGAGTAGTGTCAATGGTAATAAGGTCTCCATTGCTTCACCTACCTTGTTAAGTGAATTTCAGCATCATACAAAAGAGGAACTTTGAGCTTGACCAAATTATCTGCCTTGTTTTCTTCTTGGCTTTCACTATTGAGACAAGCATTAGGAAATTACTTAAAGAAAAATATTATAAAAGCCATCCATCATCAATTCATGACTTCATTATGTTTTACCTTAAGGCTTGGAAACTGAGAGATGCCTGATTTTGAAGGTTTTGAAGATTGAAGTCGAAGTTAATAGTAAAAGTCACCTATATATAAAATTAAAATTTATCAATTTATGATGCTTCATACTCAGGGGCCAACATGAAAAACACCCCACATTTTCCATAAAAGTAAACTCACTCCAATTTGATTCTGAATTTTATGTACTTTAGCTTTCAAATTTGTAGAATATCATTATTTATTTTTCCACCTTGCTTTAGCATACATCACTTTAGAATTAGGAAAGCTTAACTTTCAACTGACACATATAAGTCATCCAGGCACATACACTTGTCTGAATTTGAAAGCTTTGTGCTGACGTGAAACAAATGATCTCTGTGACTCTGTGTACAGCATTTTGACCAATGTTGGTCAATATATTCAGACAAAAAGAACTTTCTATGGTATGTGTGCTATTTGGAATGAATCATATGGGGGAAATCCCACTTTTATTAATAATTTAAAGAAAAACTTCAGATATTAAAAGTTCCTCTAAGTATGTAGCCAGTTATTTTGTCATGCCCATCACATGACGATATCTAACAAAGAGGATATGTTGTGTTGGTAAATTAACACGAGTGCTGAGGAGGGGCTCACATGGATTTGAGGATAAATACAAGTCATACCTGCTGTTGCGTATTTAAAGCAGGGTAGCCTACGTCACAGGTAACAGACTTCTGAGATGAAGCAACCTGGCATGTTACTTCTGTCCCATCAACCTAAAACAAGACCAAGGAAACAACAGAAATCAATTACCATACAACACGTGTGTGTGTGGTGTATGTGTGTGTGCGCATGCGTGCGCTTGTGCACATGGTGAAAGAGGTACAGAGACATTTAAGCAGTAAGGTTGGTTCACATTGAAATGGTTTATTAGCCTTCAAGACTTGAAATCTACTGTCCAGGTGGCTAATATGCTGTTCTTTTTTTTGTTTTGTTTTGTTTTGAGACAGAGTCTAGCTTTGTTGCCCAGGCTAGAGTGAGTGCCGTGGCGTCAGCCTGGCTCACAGCAACCTCAAACTCCTGGGCTCAAGCAATCCTCCTGCCTCAGCCTCCTGAGTAGCTGGGACTACAGGCATGCACCACCATGCCCAGCTAATTTTTTCTATATATATTAGTTGGCCAATTAATTTCTTTCTATTTATAGTAGAGACAGGATCTCGCTCCTGCTCAGGCTGGTTTCAAACTCCTGACCTCGAGTGATCCACCTGCCTCGGCCTCCCAGAGTGCTAGGATTACAGGTGTGAGCCACCGCGCCTGGCTATAATATGCTGTTTTTATTGCTAACAATAAAAATAACCAGGACACCCAACAAGCCAAAAAAAAGAGATTAAATACTAGAAGTTTTTCCCAGAAGGAAATCATAGCTTTTATATCTTAGAAGCTTTAAACTAATATTTAGAAATGCTATTTTTAGGAATACCTTTCTCTCAATATATTTTAAACTTGCATTTTTGAGAGAAGGAAACAAAATCATATGTTGGTGTTAATATTTTAAATAATTTAAAGGATCTTTTTTAGTTTTCTTCCATTTCTTTTTTCTTTTTTCCACTTTAAGTAGTTGCCATTTGGCATAGGACATTTAAACACCAAAAGTCAGGATAAGTTTAGAACTCTAAATCTTTTAAGTTCATATTAACATATTACCTTTAAACTACATGAAACCATTGTTTAATCTTTTGGAAAACCTCAGCTTTTCCTTTTCTCCTTTTTCTCTTCATCGCTTGGCGATGAGAGAGAAGGGACCAGGGGGCACTCGTGGTCAAGTGTGTTCCTGGTATAGTGATCAAGTCAGCATGATTAATTGGCTTTGCTGGAATGCATCAACTTGGCAGTAGCAAGACCTGTGGTTGCAAAGCTGGGACTAAGCTTTGGAACTCAAATGTCTCAGAGCAAGTGCACAGCATCAGCCTGGACCATGACAGCCTCATCACACTGATGGCTCGAGAAGGCTTACGGGAGTGTCTAGATACTGCTGCCAGGTCTCAGGATAGAGGAAAAACTGACCCAAGCTGTGAAGAAGAATTGGTGTAGATACAGAGCCAGACTATGTTCTCATGTGGTTAACTCGTCGGAAGCCACAGAGTTAGGATGGATCATGCTGAGGGTTAAGGTGCTTCTTCAATAACTTAGAGGATGTGGAGAAGACAGT
Organism: Microcebus murinus; assembly: GCF_040939455.1. NCBI lineage: Eukaryota > Metazoa > Chordata > Mammalia > Primates > Cheirogaleidae > Microcebus > Microcebus murinus. The sequence goes on along the minus strand of NC_134114.1, from coordinate 37,238,104 downwards.
GATTGATAACAAGTATGAAATGCAACGGTATTAAGTTCAGGGTGTCATAACATACCGGCATAGAAAATGAAGCAAAAAACAAGTTGTCTGAAAAGTCAACAACAATTGCAGTGTTGTATGCACTTTCCTTTTTGTTTTTCACTGTTACTAAAAATGTTAACCTTTTGTTTTGGTTGCTGACAATAAACGGTTGTTCCCTGTTAAAAGTAAAAAGAAAGAAGAAAGACATTACGATTTTTTTTTAAAAAGGCCAGTATTTAAAACTGTCACTCATGTTAAAAGTATATTCTTTAGATTTCTTTAGAATACTAAGAAAATTGCTCAATAATAAACTATCTTTAAAATGATACTAACAATAAATAAGTAAATGCTTTTGGATATTCTCCTTAATTTCTACTACATTAGAGGAAAAGAAACCATTCAAATGCAGATCATTTTATTTCTTATTGTTTTACTCCCATGTGTATGTATGAATAGAAATTGAAATTTAGTTTTTAAAGGGCTTTACTATTTATGAATGTTTCCTTTGTATAAAAAAACTCCATAAACATTCATTTGAATAAAATAATCTAGTATCTCTTTTATTTCTGTATTTTACACTGAGCTTTAAGGTAAAACTCACTGAGCTGCTGGCAGCTGTTGGACATTTAGGACTAGATCAGAGATGCAAAGTCCATCATCACCACAGTCTTTATGGAAAGGAATCTACAAAAAAGAAAAAGAGATCCATACATTTGCTCTTGGGTTGAAAAAGCAAATTTCAGAAGAATACATACAGTACAATTCCATTTACATAAAGTGCAAAACCATACAATGTTTTAGGAATATACGTGTTGAGCAAAACCACAAAGTAAATCATCAATAAACACAAAATTCAAGATAATGATTTGCCTGGGTGATCCAGGTGAAAGTGGATGTGATGGGGGAGTGACATGCAGAGCTTCATAGGTATTGGTAATATTTTATTTTTTAAGTGGGTGGTGAACACAAACTGTGTGCTTTATTTTTATTTATTTCTTCAGCAAATATTTATTGAACACCTATGGCGGGCCAGCCACTGCTCTAGGGGCTGGAAATAGAGCAGTGAACCAGAAAGACAAAATTCTCTATCTTTGTGGAACTAAATGGCCAGTGAACTGAACACATGTGGAATTGTATTTCATTTTCAAAATTAAGAATTTAAAGGCTATGTCCTAAGTATCTTTCAAACACTACTACAGTGACTGTGAAACTTTGTTAGCCTAAAGCCAGGAAGGGCAAGCTGCACTTACACTGAAGACCTTGGCAGTCTCAGAATAGGCTTCCAGGGCAGGACTAGTGCCAGGGCTTTCCAGGCTGATGTTCACACGTAAATCCAAAGGGTTGACAACATCAGAGGGCTCCTAAATACACACACAAAATGTATTAGGGCTCAGCAGCTTAAAAACAATAAAATGAACACAAATGCGTCTATAATTAAGAACACAGCTCTCAATTATATAGAATATCCTTGTTTTGAATGGCCAAGATTATTGCTTCTTCTCTTCTGTCCTGATTTCTGTTTTTAGCCTCTCTAATGCAAGGAACTTTAGGAGACAGACTTGAGTCCAGTAAAAATCTGAAACGGCGATTCTTAGTTAAACTCATCAGTAATCGCATTATTTATGTGCAAGTAAATGTAAATGTTTGGATGTTATTTCCAGTTTTAACACTCCCAAGACTACTATGTCAGTACCCTACATCCTTCTAATTTCTATTGCCAAGATTTAAGAGTCCTTAGGTGTCCCTGCTAAATCTCTGGAAGAGAAAATTATGACCTAGAAGGGAAGGTGCCCAGAATGGACTTCCTTCCTTAGACAGAACCTCACTGCTCTACAAAATCCAATAAAGGTGACTTCCATATCCTAAAGCAAGCTCCCCAACTTTTGGCCCTAGCTGTGTCTCCCCTTTCATACAAGATGATGCATGTATCACTCAGTTGTCATCAAAGCCAGCCCTCCACCTACAAGTGCAACTTCTCCACTTTGCCTCTAGTATCGCGCGCAGAGGATTTGCTGTATTCCAGGAGACATGGCCCCTTCCAGTTTTTGAGGCTTTCTGTCTAATGAAAACGTAAGAATGCCAAAACAGGGTTGAGAAAGTCATCTAGCAATCTTCTCATAAACCTCTTCCCAGTTCTTGTCAGGAAGAAACCATGTCTATTCAAATGATAAGCTTAACATTCTGCCTTTTCCTGAGAAGTGGTATTTTTAGTATTATTTAGTCCATTCGCAGGACCTACCCCTAAGTCTTGAGCCCCTTGGCAGGGGGGAATGAGGGGGACTCTATTCACAGGGCAGCTGCCTGACTACGAGGAGATGCTTCTCCAGCTGGCTGCAGCCTTAGGACTAGGATGGACTTTAACTGGCACTGATGGCAAATAGTAAACAAGGTGTTTTTTTTTTAAAAAAAAGAAAAACAGCCTGGCTCTCTTTGCTTCCCCAGTATGTATAATTATACATGTAATTTGATCCACTACTTAGCACAGGATGGGAGAGAATGGAAACGAGCTTTTTTTTTTCTTTCAAGAATCTATAATTGGCACCTTAACAACAAAAAAGTCTTCACAAGCAACCTTCAAATTGGACAATAAATTAAACAATTGGTTTTAATTCATCTAACTATTAACTTTTATGTTTTTCCAACTCTTAAGAGGAGTAGAGCATTTCTTGAAGACTGATCTCTGTACCATCCATCTACATCAGAGACATCTGGATGCCCTTAGACCTGCATATTTCTTGGACCTTCAGACCTAGATTTCTGGTGCTGGGGACCTGGAATATGTATCTTATAAAAGTTTTTTTGGCATTCTTTTGCACTTTAAACTCTGAGAACCATATTCTAGGAAAGTACTTAAATAGCTCTTTGTACAGTGGTTTCCTGAGTAATTACCCTTTTAAATACTGTTATGTGGTTTCTAAGGGGAAATATTCATGTAATTTATAAAACAAATTTCCTGATGGAGGTTTTCTCCTGAAAAGCATTTTTCCTACTTGGGATATTTTCAAAATCCATGTGAACTAGAGTAATTATGACATAAGATTAGAACCAATAATTTTTACCTCATAATCCACTATACTTCATCTATGTTTACTTTAATAGTGGAAACCACAGTTGGAATTATCTTTTTCAGTGGCTTAAAAATGCATAAAGTTTTTCCTCCAATAGGCAAATATCAAAATAAAATTTATTCAGTATCTTTAAACTGACAGTTCCCCCTGTCAAGTGTTCAAGAAAGCATTGCTTCTTTGATTTCTCTAAGAATCTAATTTTCATCTCTTTTAGTTACAATCCCAAATAAAATTTAGCACTACTAACTTATATAATGATAGAATGTGACCACCAGTGTTAGCATAAAGGAAGTATGGTTCTGGTTGATGGAGTGAGATGAGAAAGTCTTTCATCAGGAGGGCAAGCATTTTCTAACTCAGAAGCTTCCACTTCAGACTTTTACCATTCATTATTCTTTAAGAATTGAGGTGAAAAGGGATGACGCTGAGGCCTCACCTGTATCTGAATCACATGCTCAGAGCAGCTCTGTGCCTGATTTACTACCATGGTCTTCTGCAGGAACCTTTCACTGTTTTCTTTAAATAAACCCCTGGAGGTTACTCTGGATGAAAATCCATCTGCATCAAGTGTGATGTTACACATAATGGCTATGATAAAAATCATAAAGACATATTATTACAAACGAACTTATAAGGAAAAAACATCCCTGCTTTATTGTGTCATTTTTTTTTTTTTTTTTTTTTTTTTTGAAACAGAGTCTTGCTTTGTTGCCCAGGCTAGAGTGAGTGCCATGGCATCAGCCTAGCTCACAGCAACCTCAGACTCCTGGGCTCAAGCGATCCTTCTGCCTCAGTCTCCTGAGTAGCTGGGACTACAGGCATGTGCCACCATGCCCGGATAATATTTTGTATATATATTTTTAGTTGGCCAATTAATTTCTTTCTATTTTTTTTAGTAGAGACGGGGGTCTCGCTCAGGCTGGTTTTGAACTCCTGACCTCAAGTGATCCGCCTGCCTCGGCCTTTCAGAGTGCTAGGATTATAGGCGTGAGCTACCACGTCCGGCTTATTGTGTCTTATCATTCAAAGTAACTGACTTCAAGAAAATATGGAAACAGTCTTTACATTGGTGGATAGTGAACCGCATGGCATTTGTAATTTATTGCTCTGATGTGATTAGCTGACTGGATACAAAGAAATGTGATTCAGAGAAATGTGGCTTAGAGCAATGGAAAGAACATTGAACTTGCCACCAGGAAACTTACTGGATGAACTTGGGCAAATTAATGACTCCCTTAAGCATCAGTTTCGTCATCCATAATATGGAGACACAGAAAGGAAAATAATGGTTATTGAGTGCCTACAGTCTAACACATTCTCACATGCTATAAAAGTTTTATGATAAACCTGGAAAGTGGATATTGTTATTATATTATGATCTAGAATAAAAGGTAAAATAAATCACCTAAGTTCACACAGCTAGGGCATGGTCAGAAATAAAATTTGGGTATTTTTTTTTTTAAATATGTTCTTTCTGTTTCCATGCAGTTGTAAGGATTAACAGTTACTGTGAGGATGAACTGAGATACCCTAAGGGAAGATGTACAGTGCCTGGCATATTCTAGATGCTTACATGGGAAATGCACGCAATGTTGCCGTTGAATCAGACAGGTTGAATCAGACAGGCTTGGTTTAAATCCTAAATTCACAGTGTAACTTTGGGCAATTTGCTGTGGGTTCTGTGACCTTGGGCAATTTACTTAACCTCTTTGAACCTCTGTTTCCTCATCTATATGACAGAAATTATAATACCAACCCATGAAAAATAACTGTTCATATGTGATAAAAACTGATGTCAATAGCCAATGTCTAAACTGTCAGAATCATTACCTTCAACTAAAGTTCACTGGCCACTTGTCCAAAATTGAGAGAAAACATCTGGTGCCATTTGTAGCATCAACTACCTTATTTGGGGTTACTCTATCTTATTTTATTGTATTCAATATTTTACAGATTGAATATACTCCCACAATATGAATTCTACATGTTACCTTTAAAATATTTACGAGAGCTCATGTACAATTTTTCTTGCTCCAATGGCTTAATGAGGCCAAAAAAGATAGAGAAAATAGAAAATATTACGGGGTAGGAGGAGGAGCCATGTGACCCTGGAAGCAGAGATTGAAGCGATGCAGCTAGAAGCCAAGAAATGCTGGCAGTAACCAGAAGCTGTAAGAGTGAAGGAATGAATCCTTCCCTTGAGCCTGCAGAGAGAGTGCAGCCCTAGATTTTGGCCCAGTGAAATTTATTTCAAACCACAGTCTTCCAGAATTGTGTAAGAATATATTTTTGAGCCACCAAGTGTGTAGTAATTTGTTACAGTAACAAATGAAAACTAATACAGATTGTGGTATCTGCTGCACTAAATTTCTAAAAATGTGAAAGACAAACAAACAAAATTAGAGTGAAAATAAGTGGTGAAAATGATGCAAAGGAAAAATAATGGCCAGGAGGTGACTATAGTTAGACAAAGTTAGTGCACATGATAATATTTTTAAATTTTGTTCAAGCAGCTTGGTAGAAATGATCAATGGTTTAATAGGCAATATATTAATTTTTTATGTTACTAACCTTAAACTGGAGTGTGCACCTGATGCAGTAACTAATAGAAACCATATGCTTTATAAATTCACTTTCACAGTTGTGAAGAAGGGACTCATGTTTTACACATTATTATTGCCAAATGATGAAGTGACAAATGATCTCGGGATCATTTTGTTTGGCTTGTCTGTGGGGATCTGAATACATTAGGGAAAAGGATTCCACGGGAAAGATGCCCAACAGTAACAAAAGCCAGAGACCCTCAGCAGCCAGTCGATGGGAAGGAAATTCTCTAAAAGTAGAATTTTTGAGTGTGCAGCACCACCAGAAGTGAAGTATAGTCAAAAAGTGGAAGACACATGAGACACATCTATACTTCTGGGCCAGGAGAGTTGGCTGGGCAGCCACTCCTGCAACTAATATATTTTCCAAGTTAATCTTTTAGGCAGACTAGCCACTTAATGCTTATACAGCAACGGATTTTGACATAACTGTCGTGGCTACTCAGTTAGACATGCTACTCAAAGCTGGGTCGATGTGTGAACACCTGAAAGGAACACTTCCAAATGGATATGAAAAGTAGGAAAATATGAAAAGTGTGCCAAGATGTGAATCTAACTTCTGCCTTGTGTTCTTTCTTTATTTATATCTTGGTAGGATCATAGCAAATAACCTGCTTCTTTATTTTCAGCCTGCAAGTTAATTTGCTTATTTGTAATTTAATTAAATACTTTTGGGATCTACAGTTTCTGAAGTTTGGAGCCAAAATCTGATGGAAGAGGGATTAGCCCCCCCTTTTTTTTTTTTTTTTTTTTTTTTTTTTTTACGACTAGTCAAGTGAAGCAGTGGGAATGGAGAAGGAACAAAGGAATCTGTAACTGGTTGTGATCAATTAGTCGTAAACACCACTGCACTCAGACCAGCCTGAAAGAGGGATTAGGACCTATGAAACAGCAGCAAATGAAAGAAGGTAGCTTTGAATCAATTGTTAAATTGCACACTGCATATTAAGAATGCTGAGGTAACTGGGGCAGGACAAATGAAGGTGAGATAGAGTGGTTAGAAAATGCTTCAAAGAGGATGTGGGACCTCAGCCAGGTTGTGAAAGATGACTTGACCAGCCCCAGAGAGAGAGGACAATTCCTGCTGACATTTGCCCATAGTGTTTCCTCACCCTACCCTGTCTGATGGGACATAATTCAGACTCTTACTCTGTATTATTTAGAAAATTTAAAACACTGAGCACACATTATAGATTGCTTTCGTGTTTTCTTTTATTATTTCAGGCTAATTAATTCCTTAAGAACAAGAACAATGCTTGGCACTTTTGTTGGCCACGCCCTGTCTAGATCACGGCATAGTGACACGCTGAGCACTGGTTTAAGAATAACAGCATAATCTATGTGTGCCCAAGGTTTTAAATAAGGGAACTGTGGGTAAGAGAGCCTTGAGGTTAGGATTGAGAGGGCTCTTGATTATATTTTAGAGATTATAACTTCCTGCGTCAGAATGTCACCTGCTAGAGAAGAGGAGGAAGGTCTAAGCAAACCTTCCATGACTAATGAACCACTCTCAGGCATCTCAAGTGTGTGACAATTTAAGTTTATGCAACTAAAACCCTTTATTTCTCTTGATCTACAAACCAAAATATAGGTTGTATGCAGGGCTAACACTCTGTAGGCCAACCTATCCCTGTACAGATTATTTCCGGTCTACGCACCCACTTGATTGTTTTGCTTAGTAGGTCTAAACTTCGCACTGAAGCAGAGTTTGAGGGTGATCTGAGCATTCTTGTTGAACAAAATGATTTTTTCTGGTGTGAATGAAGCTTCTACAGCTACATCAGCAATACTTTGTGACCTGAAAAAAAGAAATGAAAACAGAGACATTATCAGTGATTGCATATCTTAAAACCTTTAGATAGATAACCACTGTCAGCGTTATTGAATTTTTCTCTCTACACTCTGTCTAAACACTTTACCAGTATTTTATATTTGTAAGCTCTAAGACAGCAGGTAGAGATATTGTCCTTTTTTTGTCTGTGACTGTATTAACATCACAATACACATAGAATATTTTTTATTAAACACATGCATGAGCACAGGATAGGCATCTGCAACCTCTTTGCAAGTGAAGTGCAAAGTCATGGTCTCTGTTGTGTTTTGCCAACAGGTAGCAGTGGTATTAAGTCTTCTCACAAAGTTGGGGGAGAGAGAAGGTGGGAAGGTGGGGGTGGCCTGCTGAGGAGTGTGGGCTGTTTTCCTGCTGCCTGAGTGGCTGGGAGGATCCCTTGAGGAGCGGCATGAGGCTGTGACAGAGGCAACTAGACTGATACTGGAAAAAGGCTGAGGAGTCCATCTCAAGCAGGGTGCTACAGATCTCTGACCCTGGCTCAGCCCTTTAGACATTTGACACATGGACTCATTTGCTAGTTTACAATGCTCCTGGGAAATTGGTAGAACAAATACTGCCTCCGTTTTTATCAATAAAAAAGTCCAAGACACAAAGCCATTTGGTGAATTACAAGTTTACTGGATAGTTAGACCATGAGAAATTAGAGGCCATGGTCTTCTAATTCCTCTGCCAGTGGAATTCGTACTTCATCATAATGACCCTCTGTGCACTTACAAAATAGACCCTCGATTACTTACAAAATAGCAAGTCATAATTCGCAATTTCACTGTTTTGAAAAGTACCACAGGAAGATACAGAAAACAATTTTTTAAATTTCAGCTACCATCTGAAGGACAGCAGTCAACTTCCTGGGTTCAAGTGATCCTCCTGCCTCAGCCTCCCAAGTAGCTGGGACTACAGGTGTGCCACCACCATACCTGGATAATTATTTATCTATTTTTAGTTGCCTGGATATTTTTTTTTAAATTTTAGTAGAGACAGGGTCTCACTCTTGCTCAAGCTGGTCTCAAACTGTTGAGCTTAAGCAATCCTCCCGCCTCGGCCTCCCAGAGTGCTAGGATTATAGGCGTGAGCCACTGCATCTGGTCTGTCTTTGATTTAAATATTTTGTAAACATGTTTTTTTAAAAAAATATTCTCAGGGAGTTGCCCAGAAAAACCAATCTTAGCACCTTATAGGAATGTGACCATAAAATGGCATTAACCTAGCTTAAGTGGTCATCCTCAGTACATTGATTTGATTCTGCATGTCTTGACTTTTTTGAAAAAAATCAAATCCACCTTCAAAGAGAAAAGTTTGGCCATCACTGACTATATGAAAAAAGGAGTGTCATAGTATAATAAACATATAGCCAACTAAGTATGAAGCCTACAAGATGGCTGCAGGATGATGTTCACTGAGAGGTATGATAAAATAGTTTAAAAATCAGCCATATTATTATATCACACCTGTATTTACTCTTGGTATGCTGCTCTTAAATGATTTTAACTGATTTTACTAAGTAAATATATTTTCTTGTTTTTTAAAGTCTTAAGTATTATCCTTGAGTCTTATTTTTTATTTTTTTCCATATAAAATTTCATTTTGCAACAAAAACAATGCATTTCATTTTTCAAAAGCACAAGTGAGATTTGTAAATAGTATCATTAACTCATAAATCACAAAACATCAATGAATAACGTTTTTCTGTTCTTGACATATTTGAACATTTAATGCACATTTTTCAACAGATAAAAATGAATGAACTCTTGATCGAGTATTCAATGTCTTTCTGTTTCCATTCCCTCACCAGCCCAATATACTTATTTTGACCTTGAATCACATGACCTTTGAATCTCTTATTGTTCCCCCTAATATCTAACTTCTATGGAGGTCAATGAGAGGTCAACTAAACCTAAATAATGGCTTCTTGTTTATGACTAATAATTTTAAAATATAACTTTTAGTCACATAATGAGTTACACTTTATTTGTGTGGTCTGAATTTTCAGTATTGTGAGTGTACTCTCATGAGCCTTTCTTTCGGTAAGCTAAATATATTTATAGGAAGATAGCATTCAGAAATATCCTGGCTATCAAGGGCTTTGAGTTTTCTATGTACTGTTTCTTTTCACCATACAGAGAAAAGAAATTTTATTCTAATGGTAAGAAAATATATATTTTTTCTCCACCAGGAAAAACATATTTCTTCCTTTATGCAAACTATAATACATAAATTCCCAATTGTGTTACATAAAATGTGTGTGGCATTTCTACAATACCAGTGGAGACACCTGTTCTACTACTTAGCAGGTCATTTGTATTAATATTAATAGTTAGCTAGTTTGTGTCTGGCTCTCACTGACTCACCAGAGTTGAACCACTTGTCCAAATGCACCAATGGACACATCAGTGATGGAATCCCCATTTAAATCTCCATAGCCATCCAATGACCTCCCAAAGTACTGGAGATGGCTCCTAAAGGCTCCATCGGATCCCAAGATTTTCTAAAAGAGCAAATTTGACACAAAAATTATAGTGCACAACATCTGAACCAGAAAAATGGCAGCCTCTACATTGCATTATTATATTCTCTATATAGTCACTTTCCATGTTGTCCTTAGTCTCCATAAAATTCCACTGGTTTTTCAATCACTTCCTATCTGATCTCTGTATCACTCTTGCAGCTACAATTTCATCAATGAAATAGCATGAATCTTTAACATAAAATAACAAGCCAGTGAAAAGATCAGTGGACTGGGAATGAGTGGATGCAAGTTCAGGTCCAGATTCCTATTTTTGCCCTTTTCCTTCAGGTCTTACTCAAAATCTACCTACTTACTGAGGACTCCTTAAGTCACCCTTTTAGCCACCTGATACCACCTCTCGTCTTTAAAATCTTATTTCCTATTTTAGTTTCCTTTCCCTTTAAAAAAATTCCTTAGCATTTCTTACTCTCTGGAACACTTAATTTTATTTATCTCTCTCTCTCTCTTTTTTATTTGTCTACTCCATTAGAATGTAAGGTCCATAAGAGCAGAATTTAGTCTGTCCTGTTCTTACAGCACCCCAGAGTCTAGACTAGTAATTAGCCACATGATGGAGGCTCACTAAATGTTTGTTGAGTGAATGAATGAAGTTATGAAATAAGGGATGGCTTGGATGGGCTACATCTCTAGCTTTAATATGATGATACATGTAAATACATCACCATGTAGCTCACGGATTACCTGGGAATGCTTTGTGCGAATAGTGCCCTGATGGCCATTGTAAATATACACCGCTCCAGAGTTCTGATTTTCCAACGGTGAACCAACGATGACATCATTAAAGCCATCCATGTTGATGTCTGAAAGAGCTGCTATCGCCGAACCAAATCGAGCATTTTCAATGCCATCGGGGCCTTCGAGAAATTGGTGCTGAGTCAAAATGCCCTTGCAAGGGGGAAGAAGGATGATTAAAGCAAACTTCATAACTTGTATGATTAAAATTCACAGCAATTGATGACCAAACTAATTTTTATAGGGTTTTAAAGTTAGAATTCAAAATTCTGTATTTATGATGAGAATTATAAATAATCATTTCAGTAAGTAAGGTCATAGGATATCTGCTCATAAACCAAGGTGAAAAGAGGTAATTCTCTTTACTGTAGTTGAACAACCTACATAAAAGTACCCATTCCTTTGTCTTCATTTCCCCTCAATATTAGTATCTTCACCTGTTTACAAATCTCTTGATTTAAAAATTTTCTGGTGAAAATCCCCTAATATCTTAAATGAAATTAAGCAGACATAAAACAAAATAAGATACAATATCTTAATGTAGACTTTACTTAAAAATTACTGAATAGTGGCATAGTTGTAATAGTACAGAAAGTGGAAAATGAGATTGTTAATATCCCATTATAAGAAACCCTAAATGGTTCTGCCCAAAGGAAAAAATATTTCCTTGTAAAGCACACAGTTATTTTTCTTCAGATTTCATAATCAAGGATGGAAATATTTGATGACTTCACAAGAAAATAATGCTGCTCAAGCATGAAACTGGGTCAGTGTTGATTCTTTCTCCTTTTACAATCTTATAGAAATTAATTTGTCGCTGAGTTTGATAAAGTATAGATCTTTCCATCTTCAACAATTAATGATAATCCAGCATATTTGACAAGCAAGAAACATTTAAAAAACTGGGATCTGTTAATTTTTCAAACAAGTAGATATGCCCTTCCTTTATTGTGTACTCAGTTAAACACTCTTTTTATGTATAATTGCTTTAAAATTATGTTAAGCTTTATATTCATTTAAATAAATAAGGTAGGACAAAATATCACAATTACTGAACATAAATTTTACTATATTATAAATTGGCTTCCCTTTTCCCATCCTTTCCCCTCTATTGTCATCTAATTGTCTGTGTTAACCTGTGCCTTTAACTCAATTTTCACTTTGGATTTCACTGAGTTATCTATACTTATATGCATAGATTTAGAGAGCTCAGTTTACAAGTTGGAAAAACTGTGCTTTTCTAGGTTAAAATATGCTAAGCTTCATGTGCAAGGACTGGAGATTTCAAAAATGGGATGTAGAAAAAACCCAAGGCCCTCCCCTTTTCTCTCTTGGATGCCTTTTTCAGCCCTCCACCCATCTGCACCCAGATGCCCAAAATAAACAGCATTTTGCTACCAAAAAAAAAAAAAAAAAAAGAGTTGGATGTACACCCAACTAAATGTTACACCAAACAATGGGATTTTCTGACAAACTAATATAGAAAGCACCCAGGACTATATGAAGGTTTCCAAAGTGGGTGGTACCATTTGTCTTTTTCACTGTAAATTGATAACAAGATAGCATTACCATGTTATTGTTATCTCTTTACATTGAAAAATTGCATAAGATATTTGAAAAATACACAAATGTCTGTGTGTGTGTTTCAAAAATAGTAATGATATAATGGTATAATGATATAATGATATAATGGCAATGGCTTTATTTGTATAACAGAATATATATTCAAAGATCGTTCATGAAAAATGGTAGTACACTATATGTTAAACTCTAGTTATGCCTTTTAATGTGATTTTTTTTTTTTTCTTGATTTTTTTTTTTTTTTTTTTTTGAGACAGAGTCTCGCTTTGTTGTCCAGGCTAGAGTGAGTGCCGTGGCGTCAGCCTAGCTCACAGCAACCTCAAACTCCTGGGCTCGAGTGATCCTTCTGCCTCAGCCTCCCGAGTAGCTGGGACTACAGGCATGCGCCACTATGCCCGGCTAATTATTTTATATATATATCAGTTGGCCAATTAATTTCTTTCTATTTATAGTAGAGACGGGGTCTCGCTCTTGCTCAGGCTGGTTTTGAACTCCTGACCTTGAGCAATCCGCCCGCCTCGGCCTCCCAAGAGCTAGGATTACAGGCGTGAGCCACAGCGCCCGGCCTTTAATGTGATTTTTTAAAGTTTTAACTTAATGGTGACATCCTCAAAAATGATGAAATATAAACTAAACTATGCCAATTAATTATCATTCAGTAATAATACATTTTCTTTCCAAATGCAGATTAACTTTTATTTATCAGTACTAAAGCAAATTAAATTGTCAGTTTAATGTATATATTTCTTACCTTTATGATAGTAAAGAGGTAGACTCTCCCTTCCTCTTTCTTTAGGTCATTCATGTACATTGGTGCACCCACCAAGAGCACATCTGTAATGCTGTCTTTATCCACATCAACTGAACACAGCACACTACCAAAATAGGAGCCAATCTGGAGTAATAAAGCATATTAACCTTAAGATTCCTAAGATCCATATACTTCTAATATTACATGGAACTTTTATTCACTCACTCAATACATAAAAATTAAGTGTTTACTACCTGCAAGGTGCTAGGAACATAAAGGAACATAAGGGAACATAATCACTTTCCTCAGGTTGTATCATGATTTAACACCTGATTATTAAACCTCAGTGTGCATGAGAATCACCAAGAAAGTGTCTTTAAAATACATATTCCTGAGACCAATTTCTAGAGAGTCTGATGTAATGTCTAGGACGTGATTCAGAACACAGAATTTTAAATCGGCACTCTAGGTACTGAAGCCAATGGATCAAAGACCACACTTACAAGACAAACCTTAGTGGGTACATGAAGTGTGTTGTAGAGAATGGCAAGAGGGGGAGAGGCAGGGGGAACAAATAATTGAGCTTTTGTGGTAAAATAGATTGTAATAGAGGCAAGTCTCGAATGCTGAGTCATCAGAGTACAGGGGAGTCAGGAAGGCTTTGAAAGCTGAAGTAGTATTTGAATCGCATCTTAAAGAGGACGGGGTTTTTTTAAGCGGAAAGAAGTGGAAAAGCAGGAATGATGTGAGCATCCTGGGCATGATCTGGGACAAGTAAATAGTTGTTGGCTAGATCAGGCCAGGAGGAGTAGGTGAAGATAAAGTAAAATAAGAGAGGCCAGGACTTTGAATGTTCACCCCATTCTATGGTGTTTAATGCATGCCAATGTGAGTACTTTTTAAGGATTTAGAAATGAATAAGAAATGATTCTTCCATTGCGCTTTCATTGTTATTTTTACAATTTAAAAAAACCTCTTTCTTTAAAATATTAAAAAGGAGGGAAAAATATGTGACCATAGTTAATTTGTGGTCAAGGAAGTCAAAAACTCGGGTCTTCTTAATGCTAGATAATCCATAGGAATAGTGGCATCAGATTTAATCCAGAGAAGAGAAATCCATGGTTAGTTCCTCTGACTCAAAGAAGAAAATCATTTTCTGTTAGTTGTCAGGGATCGGTGATGCTCATTTCAAATGTGTGAAGCTCATGGGTCAAAATTGCTTAGTAAGGAAGCAGGAACCAATCAGCTGGCCTTAGCGCTGGCAACAGGCCTTTGCTGCTATGGGCCATAACTGACATTCGTCATAGGGTCTTACTACCAAACTGTCACATGTCAGTAGAAAATGACAGAGAAGAGCGTTGGTTTACTTTTAGAAATGTCAAAACCACCTGGACTCTTTGAAAGGGCCAGATGTAGAAGCTCAGTCCCTATAATGTCATGACACTCCCTTCTTCTCATTATTTCTCCTCCAGATCCTTGGCTCCTAATGTGGGCTTGTCTACAAGGCAGTGGTTAGACTCCTGCCGTCATGACTAAAAAATGCCTGTGAATTATTAATCTCAGGAGCCAAAAATATGAAGAGAATGTAATCAAACAGCACAGGCTTTGAGGCCAGACAGGATTGGGTTTTAATGACAGCTCAATCCATTAAATTCATGCAACTTTAGAAAGCTAGTTAAACTCACAGTAAGCTATCAAAGGGGATCATAGGTCTTCTCAGCATTGTTGTGAAGATTTAAGGAAAATAATAAATTCAGATGACAGAGTACTGGTGAGGGCACGTTAGTTTCCATGTCTACCCAACTGACTCCCTGCCTGTCCCTGTGCTCCATAAAATTAATTTCACCTGCTAAGCAATGAGATTTACCTGGTCACCTCTGTGAGCCTGAATAACTGTGACATTGCCATTCTTGTTAACGCTGTATAGCACTATCTGGCCCGTATAATTTGCCCGAGGAGCACCAGCAACAAAGTGGGTGCTTTTTCTGGTAGAAATTGTAGTCACAGAATAACCTAAAAAAGAAGGAGACATGAGTGACTACCACTGAATTTCTCAGATAAGGTCAAAAAAACTTAGTAGAGGTTATCAGAAATCCTTTCCTGCCAGGTGTGATGCACACTTCTAGTGCTCCTAAGTCTAGCATTGAGGGCACGTCTTTCTTTTTCTAAAATGAATTGCTCCTGCCCTTTGACCTGCAAATGTGAGACCTCTACCTATAAAGCTGGTCCTAGACTCTGGGCTGTCCTCATCAGCCACCTGTGAACTTGGCACTCAACAAGTATTTCTTTTTTTTTTCTTTTATTTTCTTTTTATTTTAGCTGACAAGTATTTCTTGAGTGAATGAATAAATGAATCTAAAAGGTAGTGCTGCACAGGAGAAGGAACACAGTCCTTGGAATTAGTCCCAGGTGCAGATTCTGGATTACCACTTACTGGGTTGTTAAAGTTTAGGCAAGTTTTTAACCTCGTTAGCTCTCAAAGGTAAAATAGCTCTGAAAGGAATCGAATGTTTATGTAGATAGACTAGCCAGCTTAGAACTGTTCCATAATAGGTCCTCAAAATTGGTGGCTGCTTAATCCAAGAACAAGAAGACTAAGAACTCTAAATTAGTATCAGACTACCACTTACTGTATTGGCTATTTCCATTTTGGAGAAACACAATCACGTTCTAGCAATTACAACCACTTGAACAGCCAGAAGAGATTTGTGAGTATAATATAGTGTTTCATTAAGTATTTAGGGGTTAAGGTCTGACTGGCAAAGACACTATATATACATATACATATATATATATGTATGTATATGTATAATAATAATGATAAGTAGATGACAGTTCAAGGGTTTTGTTGAACTGACTCTGAGATTCAACAAATAGCTAGTTTAAAGGAAGGGGACTTAAGTTTGCTGAGCCAGATACTGCTATACCTTACCTAGATAGGAACTGTGATTTCTGTCTTGCAGAATTTGGTCAAAAGCTTGTTTAGGAAAGATCAAATGCCTGTGAGATGTCTCCTGGACAACTGTCCCACTCCAGCCAAAAGCTCCCACTGCACCCAGCATCAGAATATCCTAAAATGATTGAAAAATGAAGATCATCAAAACATATCACATTTAAAGCATAAAAATGCAGGGTAGGCAAAATATTGAAATACATTGTTTAAATTTAAAAGAAAAGAATCTAAGCATGATGACATAAAATGTATATGAACATATGTCGATATATCACAGAATTATTCTAATGTATTTGTGCTGGAGAACAAACCTTCCCATGGGTTATGTTATCTTGGACTTTATTTAGTATGACATATTATGCAATAAAATTTTGTAATAAGTTGTAGTATTGGACAAGTACGTAGCCATTTGCAAATTTCCATTCAAAGGCATACATTTGCCAATGCTGAACCCCATGAGCCTTTAGGAAGGAGTCAGAAGTGAGTTTCCAGCCCCATATTCATAAAGAAAAGCTCACATATGGATATGAGACATGCTTGAAAAACAGTAAGTGCTGATGACAGAGGAGAGACAGTGATATGGCTGCTACTCCAGGCATGTCTTGGGAGGTCCTCTTCTGACCTACTCTATTCTATTTTCAACTTTCATTCTCTCTCTTTCTGACTCCTCCACTGTCCTATAGGACTTCTATGTTCCTCTATCCCAGCTCTTTGATAGAGGCACCTGTAGCTGTGACATTCAATCTATTGGAAAGGAAATAAACAGTGGTGAGCCCTGGAGAGGGCCAGGGAAGACAGGCTACTCGGGATTGGCTCAAATCCCAATCTGAATAATCAAAGGTACATGGAAAGGCAGATTTGGTCAGGACAGGATATATTTTTTTTTAATATTTTTTATCTTAGATTCTAGAAAACACCAAAGGTATAATTTTGGATTAAAAAATATAAGCCATTAAAAAAGAGAAAATGGGGAAATAATGTGTCCCACTTTGAGAACAAGAGACCATGAGGTTATGTAAATGATTATAATAAAATCACAGACTCTGAATCTGGGGAGCATGAAAGGGCTTCAGGGCATGTAAAAAAACCTCATGGAATAGTGTATAAAATTCTCTGTGTGTAGATTCATTTACACTTTTTCTGAGGGAAAGATCCATAACTTTTACAAACATCCCTAAGGATTGATAATCCAAAAACAGTGCTTTTTATTCTAGAGAAAATAAGTTGTTCTTGGTTCTCTCACCCATTGGTCAAATTCCCAGACTTCTTTTTTTTTTGTTTTTTCAACTACCTTTCTGACTTCTTATCAACCCCTAAATATTCCCTAGGCTTCATGTCTTTTTAACCTTTTTTCTACTCCTCTCATATCCTGAATTGAATTAGTATCAGAGGCCCCAAAGGTGGATGTTTCTGAGAACCAAGAATGGACTTCCCTGAACTAAGACAGTGGTGTACTCCAATCCCATCTCACATTTTCTCTAACTCTTTACTTTTCAACTATTTTCTGTCTCTGCTCTTAGAAAATGATACAACAGCAACTCAGAATTCAACAATGACACTGATGATAAGCGTGTATGTTTTTAACATATGTTACCAATAGTTAATTGATTCAAAGGAAATTCCTGCAGGGATAATACCTTAAATTAATATAGTGCCTGTGCCCTGGAGCACTCAAAGGCTTTCTTGTGTATTATCATTTTTTTTCCCATACAAAATCCCTGTGAAATAGAGAAGGGAAGGTATTAATCTTCAATTGTTAGATGGTAAATCAGCAGCACAAAGAAACTAAACAATGTGACTAGGAATCTGAACTGTTGATCACTACATGGCTGTTTTCCCACTTTATGTCTAAAGCTACTGTGTCCAGAAGTGTTAGGCCAAGTGGCAGCATGGCTTGAGGTTGTCTGATATACACACATTTTGAGGAGAGTAATCTGCGCTGAATCCTACTTGTGACATTTCCATCTGGAAGTTGTCCCCTCCTTGAACAGTACCTGGGAAATATCAGTTTCAAAAATTATATTACTGTAAGCAATTTTAAATCAAGTTTCAAACACAGGCACACTCCTACGCACACACACACACACACACACACACACACATACAATGTTCTGATCTTCACCCAAAAATATAGAGCTGGTGGTTTCTGAGAAGGAGAAATCACTGAGAGTGTTCTAGCAGATTATAGAAATCCACAATACTTCCAAGGTAGTATTCAAAGTTGGCATTAATCTTAATTAAACATTATGTATTTTATGGAATACTTAAGAAGTTTCTGATATCAAAGAACACTCAACAAAAGTTATGAGGTAAGGTGAAAAGTGAGGTGATACTTTTTAAAAAAAATTTATCATTGCTAGCTAGGAAACTAACTGAATTTGTAGCTTTTAAATATTTGTACTAATAAATGTACAAATATCCCAGATGCAGCTAGAGGGGCTAGGCAATGGATCTGCAGTGACCACTATGCTGAGCAATAATTGGGTTAGCTACTCAGGACTAAGTAGGAATTTTGCCAATTGGGAAGTTTGTTCCAATTCTACACAGTTCTGTCACTGACATCATAAGACTCAGCACTCATTTTCCATATACTGTGGTCAAAGTGGTTATGTTTCACTAATCTTCACAAAAAAGGAAGCTAAATTCCTAGACTGACACTTTGATATTAATATATTAATAGATAAGAAGACAAATAGTACTGCATGACATAGTCTTGTTTAGAAGACATAATAATTTTCATAAGACAATTAGAGATAATTTTTAATAAAATAAGACAGTGCTCCCCTAAAAGTCAATAATAGTAGATAATGCTCAAAATCATTTCTAGTTAGCTTGTAGATTGCAACTGTTCTTATTTATACCACTACAAACACAAAATCATCAGTGTGGAAGGCCTACCAATTTTGAGGGGGGGGTCCTGTTTATTTATTTATTTATTATTTCAGCATATTACAGGGGTACAAATGTTTAGGTTACATATACTGCCTTTGTCCCACCCAAGTCAGAGTTTCAAGCATGTCCATACCCCAGACTGTGTGCATCATACCCATTAGGCATGAATATACCCATATGCTCTTCCCCCTTCCCACCTGCCTGACGCCTGATGAATGTTACTACTATATGTGTACATAAGTGTTGATCAGTTAATATCAATTTGATGGTAAGTACATGTGGTACTCTTTTTTCTTGTGATACTTCCCTTAGTAGGATGGGCTCAACTCTATCCAGGATAAATCAAGAGGTGTGAGATCACCATTGTTTTTTTTGTGGCTGAGTAGAACTCCATGGTATATTTTGCATTATCTCAGTCTACATTGGATTTGGATGATGATTTAAACAACTTAGAAAAATATGGGATATTGAAGAAGCAATAAAACTCTTTGGATAGAACTTTCCAGTGGATAATCAGGAGGTCAAGATTTGACAATAGGAATGAATATTTTATGCAATTCCCTGGGCCTCAAATTCTAAGACTATACCTGATACACAGGTGCTCAAAAAAATATGCTCTTTATTGCAGAGAGGTACTAGGGTTAACTGTCTGGAATCAGGATTTGGGTCATGTGAGACTTTTTTTTTTTACACCAACCATGAAATGTGTTCTACATCTCTATACAGTGAGCTCCTGAACACACGGTATTTCTGTACTAACTAGACCTTCCAAGGCCACCTAAGTAAAGTTATTTTAGGTCTGATAAATAAATTTGTTTCCTCAAAAACTGAACTATTAAAAATCCTTGCTGTATTTTTCTAATTTTAAAAATATATATGCTTACTGTATACAAATTCAAGAATTTTAGAACTTAATACACTATTAAAAGGTAAAAATATTTATAATTATTAATATAATAGGTATTATCAAGTTGCTCCCCAATAGTTATAACAGTTTATTATCTTAGCAACAGCTTCTTTGAGCTTCTCTGCTTCCCACTAATCTCCCCAAGATTAAATATTATTGATCTGTGTAATCTTTAAGGCAAAACATAATGGTTTGATTCATATTTTTAAATACTTGCTGAAATTGGGAATATTTTCTTATGTTTATTGGCCATTTGTATTTTGTCATTTATACACTATTTTAATACTTATTCACATTCTTTGTCTATTTTTCTTACTGATTTATGGGAGTTCTTTTTATATAAGGCATATGAGTTAACATTAATAGAGCAGGTCTGATAATAAAATAAACAACTCTTTTAAAAAGTTTTGGAAAACAATTCTTGAAAGGAGTTTTTTTTTACCTTCGATGCTGAAAATTTGTTCTCCTAACGTCCCAGCCTTCTCTAGTAGAGCTACTTCATCAGACACGTTGAAAAAGTATCTTTCTGTTGGAATACTAGCAATTGCTTTGATTTCTTTTATTAAATTTTTAGTATCAAGGGCGTTTCTGTTTAAGTACCCAAGAACCTTGAAAATAGAGGAAGAGGAAAAAAGGTCATTACCACCGTACTCCAATTTCCCTAAGTTCTAGTCTAATTTTTGTACACAATAGCCCCTCTGGGGAAGTAAATCAAGCAAAGTCTCCACAATCCTTTATTCAGTTGACAGAACTGAAAATCAGCAGGAAGCAGAGATAGAGTAAAAACTTTTTTTTTTATATTAAACTATGAATAGCCAATGGGAAAGTGCAGCCTTGAGAAACAAAGTTTTAAAGGAACATTTACCCAACAGCCATAAGACAAGTAAAAAGAAGAGCGAGCCACTTACTGCTATGCCAAACCTCAGTATATTGTCATTGTTGCATTGATCGATCACCTCTTTCAACATTGAACCATCATGTGATTCACCGTCAGTTACAACCACCATTACTTTGGTAGCACTCCGTCGCCCACCAGAAGCTGCTGAATAAGCGAAATCTCTGTGGTAGATAAAATTAAAGACTCACTATCAAAAGATGAAGTTAATATGTGGACCTCTGGTTTGAAATAGAAATTCAAAATCAGCTTCTTTAAGCACAATGATTGCGACTTAGAATTTCTCTCCATATCATCTGGTGACATATTTAAGTCACCTGTCATAGCTTGTGTGTGTATATGTGTATATGTACTCACTCTGGGATTCCTTAGAATTATTTTCTTATAAGAAAGTTGAATTCATTAATGCTAATCAACAAAGCAAAGATATTTCTGTCATAAGTTTTATTCATTGGATCTATATTTACTTTTTCAATACTTATTTTTAAAAATGTAATAGATACATATGGTAAAAAAAAAATTCAAAATATTTGGAAAGGTATAAACAAAAATTTGACACTAAGCCCCTCAATAAAGGTAACCACTATTACCAGTTTCTTATGTTTCCTTCTAGAAAATGTTTTATTCAGATGTAATATGGTTATATGCACAGTTTACAGTTTAAACTTTTACTCAAATGGGGGCATATTCTAAACAATTGTTTTTTATTTTGATGAAGATCTTTGTATCTGTACATAGAAAATCCTCATTCTTTTTTAATGGCTGCAAAATATATCATTATTTGGAGGCAGTTTATTTAACCAGTTTATAAAATTACAGTTTATTTAACCAGTTCCCCATTATTGGGTATTTAGGCTGTCATGAGTTTTACAACTAATGTAATGGATCTTCCTGTGTATATATCTTGGCATAGTTTTTCAAATGTATCAATGGGAAAAAAATCTTAGTAGTGAAATTATTGAGACAAAGGTTATACACACTTCAAATTTTGATAGACAATGTTGAATGCAATATATTTTAAAAACGAGTATATTATTTCCTGAAATCTTTTTTGTATTCTATATTAAAGAATATAGAATTGTAGAAAATATTTCATATTTTTCAGCCAGACAAATTTGAATTATAGCACTCACATCAGATCCTTTTTGAGTGACAAATACTCTTTATAATATGCTGTAGATCTCATGTATAATTATAAGGTTTTTGAGGACAGAACTGTGCTTTATTTAGTTTTAACTACCTGCAGTGCTTTGTTGAGTGCAGGTGAAATCAGATGAACTGAAACATGGTAACATTACGGCAATATTTACTGAAAGAGTGTCAGATTCTATTCAATGATTTTTGGTTTTGTTTTTGCTTTTTGAGAGACAGGATCTTGCTCTGTTACCCAGGCTAGAGTGCAGTGGCACGATCATAGCTCACTGCAGCCTTGAACTCCTCTGCTGAAGTGATCCTTCTGCTTTAGCCTCCCGAGTAGCTGAGACTACAGGTGAGGAGCACCACCATACCCTGCTAATTTATAATTTATTTTTTGTAGAGATGGGAATCTCACTATGTTGTGCAGACTGATCTTGAACACCTGGCCACAAGTGATCCTCCTACCTCAGTTTCCTAAAGTGCTGGGATTACAGGTGTGAGCGATCACACCCACCTGATCTATTCAATATTGTAAAGAAAGAGACCAATGAGAGAGAGAGAGAGGGAAGAAATAGAGGTAATTATATTTTGGGAAGTGTGAGTAAAAAGTTGAATGATTCTCCTAGCACTGGAAGACTAAATCCTGTTAACTTGGAAAATCATGGTGAGATGGAGACAGATAATGGCACAGGGGAGGAAACCAAAGTTTTGAAAGATGGTGAAAGCCAGAAAAGTTCAACCTCCATGGGCAGTGGCCATTATCCTGGAGCAGAAAGCTTGTCAGGCCCCCAGGCTCCTCCCAGGGAAAAATGCCACACCCACATTCCCTGCTGAAAATAGGGCCCTCAGTAGTTTCTAACTCCAGGAAGGCCATTGTCTGTCTCTCCTTCTTCTCCTTAGTTCAGTCTGCTGGACTGGAAGGACACTTTACTGAATGGTGACCTATTAACTGGCCAGCAGCTTATGGGATGGCCTGCCCCAAAGGGGCATCTTAATAGAGACAGTAAAGATTAACCAAACCAATCATATCTTCTCTTGTGGGGAATCTGCTTTTGAGATATACGGGGATAGTCACCAGAAAATAGAAGCAGCAACTAAAATATACACACAGAAAAAAGAAGGAACAGATATAATGGGAAATGCAGAAATAGAAATGACAGGATGTGGTGACTGACCAGATGTGTGACGGAAGGAGGAGCGGAATGAACAAAGAAAACCATCAAGTGCTTAGTCGGAATGACTGAGGAAGTAGGCAGCAGCATCCATCAAAATGGCAAAGCCATGAGGAGGGCAGGTCAAAGGATTAGGCCGGCTGAAGACATTGAATTTGGCACATGAGTCAACACTCCAAAGAAAGATATTCAGCGCCAGCTGCATGCCTGTTTGAGTTTTGGGAGAGAGTTCAGGGCTGATAACCTAGCAATGGGGTAACCCACACAGAGCTGATGCTGGCACCGTGAAAATGGATACAATTCATAAAAGAGAAAGGTAATAAAGAAGAAAGGGCACAAGTTGTTGACAAGAAGTTGGCAAGGATTCCAAAATTTTGTGTTGTCATGGCAACTGGGTTGGGAATAGCATCATGTGTTCATCACTATCAAATGGTCAGAGGAGTCAAAGAGGCAGGACCATTGGTTTGGGGGATGAAAAGGGCCACACTCACCTACTAGCAGAGTGATAGTTTTCAAGGAAGTGGAGGAAGAGAATGGAGACACTTTTTTTCAAAGAATTATGGTAATGGAAAGAAGGAATTCACAAGATAAAAAATGGCAGAAAGGAGGTTTCAGGGAAGGTAAGCTTATCATTCTCATTTATTTTTTAACAACAGAAGAGTGTTTAGCATTTTCGTAAAGGGACTTGGTTAAAATAGAGGTGAAGATGAAGGTCAGTGGAACTGAGAAAATAGAGAAAGTGAGCCAAGAATGAAGAGAGTGCTATACAGTTGTAAAATTCACACTTCCCACAGATTGTCATTAGCATGATGAACTCATTGAGTTCAACTCAAACTCATGTTTAAGATTCTATGGCCCTTGTTAATTTGAATGAAGTGCTCCATGAGTTCAATTTGTCTGAAGTTCTGAAAAACATTAACAAATAATGACAGATTTCTCCATTTCCTACTGTTTTAACCTAAGGTCTTCTCATTTCATTTACTTCCTATAAAAATCTTTAAAAATCATGTAATATAAAAACACTAGAATCAGAAATTTTTCACTTTCTTTTCCAACTGTCTTCTCAAAGTACTCAAGTCATAGAATGCTCAGACATTTTTCTTTATTAGTTCTGATTTAAGTGTGAGTACTAGGTATATTATTTTTATTTGTCATTTCCTTCCTTTTTCATACTTATTAGCACTTTTATGTTATTAAAATTTTGGCCTACTAGCACCAAGACTTACCTTGCAAATTGAATTGCTTTGAATGTGTTTGTGGAGTCCCCACCATGTTGGAATGTCTGGGATGTTGCTGCCATCATTTCATCTTTGGTTGTAAAAGTATTCAAGTTAAACACAATTCTTGGATTATTGGCATACTGAATTAACCCCACCTTTAAAAGACCAGAAGTTTATTAATGGGCTGTCATTAAGTGATAAATAATTTCTATATAACCAATATAATAAAAATAAATAGTGCATTTAGGCATGGTCTGATAGCTTGAGGGAATCACTTTCAACTTTGTTCTCGATAGTTATTTTTCTTTCAATAGAATAATTTCTTCTTTGTTAGAGGCCATCAGTATACAACAGTAGTACTATTACCAAGCAATATGATGTGCTACAGCTTATGATTTGGTTCTCCAGAGTAATAACTGTAGATTTTTAAGCACTGCCCTATACTATTTCAATATGAATGAATATTAGAACAAGGTTTTTAATAGGAAGATTAAAATTAACATTCTAAAATAACATTCAAATAAACATTCTAATTACCAATGGATACATGCTTATAAGCAACTTTAAGCAATCCTAGTGGAGGGTCACATCTCATCACTTGAGGGTAATTGTGTAATAGGGAACTAGAGTTGGACAAAAGGAAAACCCATGTCCTCCTAATCAATGTAGTATATTTGGGGGTATTTATTGTGCTGCATTTCCTGTATTATGGCCTTCAGCATCTCTGGAGGGAAGTTCCTATATATGCATGTGTGGCAGGGAATTTCTAGCCTTCAGAGAAAGTGCCATTAGAGACAATCTTATTTGAAAGACCCGAGAGAAGGAAGGACTTTTGAACAAGATGCTTGGGGACATTTTCTAATCCTAGAGATAAGAAAGTCACACCTTTCTGTTAATGTCCTTGTCCTCAGGCACTGAAATCATGGTCTAAGCCTAGGAGATGGGCTTTCCAGAACAGCAAGTGGCAATAAGGGATCAGTATCAGAGAGGCTCTCTGAAATAGAGGTCAGTATGGAAGGAGCCAGGAAGGGGCAAGAACTGGATTTCTGAGTTCAATCCGCTATTTTTTGCTCAGGAGGAAGATCTTCCTCTCAAAACTTCTATGTGAGAAAGGGGAATAAAAATTTAAAGAAATGTGCTATGTTAGGACTTACAGAAAAGTCAAATTTAAGTTATAAGAAGAGAAACTGAGTTAAATCACTTCTAGAGAGGCGTAAGATGCCTTGTGGTAGGAAGGCACAGAAAAGGAAGGCCATGAATTCTACAATGAGACTATTAAATAAAATAAGTCATGTTATAGGGGGTTACCCATTCAGAGACGGAGAAAAATAAGCAGATACATATGAAAACTTCTCTTATAGGGGACTATAACAGTGGTGCTCTCCAGAAACCAGTGTTATACCTAGTCTAATTTGACAGAGTTTTCCGGTGAAAGCTCACAGTGAAACTTCCAAAGCTTCAGTGGGTATTAGTATCCTCTTGGTATTGAAAAGCAACATCAATGGGGAAAACATGTAACAATACTTTATAATAATACTGCATGGGAAAGAAAAATAGCAAATTTCAAAAAAGATAACTGCAGAGCATTTAGGGAAAAATATTCCAACAGTTGTTACTAAATGTTGGGCATTAGAGTATCAGATGCAATCTGAGGACATACACTGGTGACTTTGTGATCTGGTCCCTATTGGTACTGACTGAGTGTGCTGCCACCACCGGAATGACCCACGAAATGGCAAATCTAATCAGAAAGGACAGCAACAACAAACCCACAAAAAAAATCAGGAACTAAGATCTTAAATTAAGTGCTATTTATTCTTTTTACAGAAGTATGAAACTTCCACTCCTGAATTTTGATTGCCTACCTCAAGAAGATATAAAAGCAAATTAAAGACTTCTTAAAACATAGAGAGCCACATAAAGTTATTGAAAAGACTTATTCTGTGTAAAAAAAGGCAGGCTGGACTAAAATATGATAAAAATTATAATATAATAAACAGTAGAATTATGTTTAGTGACATATTTATGAAAATACTAGCATTCAAAGATAATTGTTTTACCAGTAAAGAGTAAAAAAAAAAGTAATTCATTATTAGTTCAAATGGACATAACAAACACATACTGAATTTTAAAATGTATAAATAAACCCATGGGTTAGAGTGGCAAAAATAGGTAACTAAAAAAGGATTAAGAAGTTATATCCCAAACTCACTCTTGATTTCTGTGTCAGAAATAGAACTCCAAGGTCAAAAGACCAGCACTGGGCAAAGTCTGATGTAGAATAACCCAATATAGTACAAGTTTCAATCAACTCTTTTCAAACTCAACTCTTTTCAACTCAAATCAAATAAATTTCCATTAAATACATTTAAAATGGGGATTTGGCAAATGCAAAAGTTAAAACTTCAAGTCTAATCACGTGTTTTTCAGAAAAAAAGCCATGGGTTAGTTTATGTATTTCTGACATCCATACCTGTGTCTTTGTGGGGCCTATATCCAGGCCTTGTACAAATTTTACCAAAAAATTCTTTACTGCATCCCAGGGATAAATACTGTTTGATTCATCACATACAACCACAACATCTATGAGGGAAGGGCAGGCTACACAGGAAAAGAAGAAAGAAGCAGATTTCCATAGGTAAGTCAAACTTCACACCCATCTAAAAATGAGACTTAGGGAGGGCTGAATGGCACTTGTTGATAAATTCCACCCCTCCCCCCTTGAACTGTAAGGCATTGCTCACGCCACCTCTGCATTCATAACTTACTCTGAACTGCAGGTGAGAAGCTGGCCAAGAGCTGAAAATCCGGACTGACATCAGAACACACACCAGTTGTGTAATACTGATTTCCACACTGCTGTGCCCACAGAGGACCACACGTCTTCAAAGAAATGAGAAAACAATAAATAGAAACACATGAAAAATGCTAACCTTCTACCTCTCCATTGTGGAACTCACAAATCACTTCTGTTATTTCCCAGGACCCAAATAATTGCCAACTCTTGAAACTAACAAGTCAACAATGCCTTTGAGTAAGAGTCTACTGGGGCAGGCAGGAGTAATAGAAAAGGTGGCAGATGCTTTGTGCCCAGTGGCAGGCCTCAAGGTAGGGGAGCTGGGGACTTTCAGGGGCAGCTGTCAGTGATGGGAGGAGGCTGTCAGGCCACTCAGCAAGCTGCAGAAAAGTTACATGGTGTTTTCCTTCCAGAGAACACCCAGGAGGAGAATGAATGCAAAGCTCAAATTTTGTCTCTCAGATCTGGGCCTCAGGTGCTCCACCTGTAAAATGAGGATGATCATACTGCCTATCTTTCAAGGTTGCTGTGAAGATTAACTGGATCTATAGATATAAAACACTTGGAACAGTGCCAGGTAAGTAGCAAGTGCTATATAATTGTTAGCCAGTGTCATTATCGTGGTTATTGTTGAATATCAGTTTCCTTCAGTTCCTTCCATTCATACACCTAAGTAGAAACCGTAAACCCAGTGGCCTCAGAGGCCAGGGAATGACCCTTGAAGGGATCCTGGGGTTAGGTATAGACATCACAGTGAATGAAGAAGCCATGCCTGTGTACAGGCCACTATGTTTCCTGCCCACCCACTTTTGTGAAACAGGCTCTGTGTTGCCAGATTCTCCCATTTTTAAAGAAGAATCAGAGAGGGCAAATTTTATATGAAAACTCATCGTTTAAAAAATATTCTATATGCTAAGCAAACACAAATGAGGTTTATTGACTGCCATTTGTTTAACTTTGCGATAATGTATTTTTTTACTTTGAGGATGTCAAAACTCCCTAACTCTACTTCCTAATTAATTGCAGTCACCGGAGCTGGCTGGCACTTGTCTCCTTGCCTACATCATGCAAACTCCAATCCTTAGTATCTCCACTAATGCAGTCCCAATTCTCCCCTTTTCAGGAGCCCTTGAGTGCCAAGAACTCCTGACTCAATTATGATTAAATTACATGGGGAACATTAGATGAAATAATACTAAAATCGCCAGATGGGAAAGAGAAATCTAGTCAAGATCCAAAAAAATGCCTACAAAGTTTAACATTATGTAAAGCTGTGGATCAATTATTAAAACTGAACAGGAGTGTGGATTTGCAAGAAGCAGTTGGAAAAATAAAAGGGACTTTATTTGACCCACTTTTAACTGTAAGGAGCTCAAAGGGGAAGCAGCTGTGGTCATATTTCATGCTCAATGAACAAGGCATAGTTTTCCCACTATAAAACTAGTTCATTGTGGCAATTAGTTAGAAGAAAATCTTTATTAATGACTTTGGTTAGTTTACTAAACAACAGATACCAGATATTGATTCCTGTACCCCCATTCCTAAGTTTTTCTTTTTTGATCACCTTGAAAAATAATTCAGAAAGAAAGAAAAATAACTCATGAAATATTCAAGAAAAGATTTTTTTTAAAGCAATGGAAAACAGCATTAAGAAGTTGAAATTAGAATATGCCAATTGTTAATGCCAGAACTACATTCTTGTTTTAAGCCCAGAATTTAAGAAGGTTCAAAAAAATGTGATGATTGTCAGTCTTTTCCACATAATTCTTAAGAGTATCTTGTGATTTTGACCTTTTAGAGATAGAAAGGAAACTTTGACTTCTTTCTTTCTTTTCTTCCTTTCTTCCTTTCTTCCTTCCTTCCTTCCTTCCTTCCTTTCTTTCTTTCTTTCTTTCTTTCTTTCTTTCTTTCTTTCTTTCTTTCTTTCTTTCTTTCTTTCTTTCTTTCTTTTCTTTCTTTCTTTCTTTCTCCTCCTCCTCCTCCTCCTCCTCCTCCTTCTTCTTCTCCTCTCTCTGTTTACTCCATTGACTATTAAATTAATCTCTGAAATTCTCTTGCAATTTTATTTTACTTTATCTGGAGTGACAGATTAAAAATTTCGAGGCACAGTATGTAATCCCTAAATCTTAACATGTTCTTCTTTCTGATTTATTTAACTTTAAAAAACAAACAAGCAAATAAAAATCCAGGATGAAGGTAACCCTATCATAAAGGCTTTGGTATATCATAAACCACGAAGATTTTCATCGCAATACTCACTTATGTACAGATGTAACACATATTATTAGCAATTTACTTAGTGACAGCAAAGTCATCTGAATACTAATATCTATTAGTAAAAATAAAATTACATTGTTCAAAATTGATTACATTTTTAAAATAATGAAGTTATTAAACATAGGCTTTTAAGTTAGCATGTAAATGGTCTAGATAAAACTAACATGAAGTTAAGTTAGGCTTTCTAAGACAATTTGAACAGGGCTTCCAACTAGGATATAGCTATATAAGCTAGCAGAAGTTTTGATAAGATTGGATTTTTATTTGCCTTTAAAGTTTTTTCTTTGATGTGCAATGTTTTTCATTTTTTATATACTCAAATTTTTCAATAGTTTCCCATATTATTACTTCTATTAGTTCTAAACTCAGAAATTCTTCCTTCCTTCAGAAAATTTCCATTGTCCTCTGTTTTTTTATCTTAACTCTTTAATTCACTTGAAAGTGTACTCGAATATGCAAATTATTAACCAATTAATTGTCCCTAGACCCCTGTTAAATGAGGCACTCTATTTCACTGATTTGTGATGTTTTTTCCTAGAATTTTAGAAACTACATAGGAGTAAACACTGACATGAAATAAAATGAGAGACTGTGCCTTGGCTTAAATAATACCAGATTAGTCAACGGTTACAGGAAATGATTAAAAACAAAAGTACTTTTTAGCTTTGAAACCTACTCTCTGAATGAGCAGTACCTATCTTGAACATTCCTACAGGAAGTAGAAATGAGATTTGGGATCCTGCTGTTACCAACAAATACTCAGCACACCCTCCAAGGGCAAAGAATCAGTGTTCCTTTTGTTCCCTTTTCTCAAAACATTCTGTGGCAATGATTTTGCAGAATATGCTAAAAAGTCCACACATCAACAGATTATTTAGCCAAAAGCAAGCTCTGAGCATTTAAACCTCAAGGTCTGATGTGATGGGAAGGATGGCCAGAAGACAGTGACTACATACTTCCTCAAGAGGAATGACGATTGCAAAAGTGAACACTCACAAGAAACCCTCCGGTTCCCACGTTCCGCGTGAGCGTCAAGCCAAGGCTCATGTTGGTTTTCATCTCAGTAACATTCGGAATGCTTGTGGAAGCTTTCAAAGGGAGAAAGATTTTAAACAGTGATTAATTCTTCACCCTTTACTTAAAGTTATTAAAGAAAAACAAACAGGCACACCCATGTTTTTATGTAGCATTGAATTTAGTATCACACATACAGGAGTTAAGTAATGAAGTGTAGGGAAATGAGATAGTTTCAGTGACCCTTCACGCGTGAGGCTGCAGAGTGCGAGACATCACAGCGTGGGCTCTGGAGAAGACGTGACCTATAGACATTTAAATTTAATTTTTTTTTTTTTTACAATGTTCTGGCCAGAGAAAACATATCTAAGAACACCATTTGTTCCCCTGCCTCCTCTGCTCTTTCCAAAGTCATGTTGGCTCCATCTAATGCTTTTTTTTCCTGGATCGGTAAAAATATCCTTAAAGTGTTATCAAAAAAATGCCCTGTGATAGAATCTAACTCAAGGAAATAGTGGGTGAATTTTAAAAAGAAATCAGGAGACGAGCCATGTAAAGTAAGTAAATCTCTCCATCTCCTCTCTTGCATTGACCTAGGGCATCAGTCACTGTGTCTGTTCTTGAGCTATTACACATTGCAATGCTCCTCAGTAATATCCTTATTCACTCATGTTTTCTAATCTCTGCCGAGCCATCATTGCCACTTTCATTTATGCTTAGACGGATTCCTTCCCTCATTTCCTAGGGTGATTGTTGTAAAACTTCACTCTTCTTTGCATGACTCCCACCTCAGCCTAGGTCCCATAATTCTCAGTGAATAATAACTCGTCTACTGCAGAGAACACAAATCACACTCTCAGGATAATCTGAACTTTTCTCTCCCTGTTTTTTTTTTGTTTTTTTTTTTTGGTGGGGGTAGAGATGGGGTCTCAATATGTTACCCAGGCTGGTCTCAAACTCCTCACATCAAACAATTCTCCTGCCTATGCTTCCCAGAGTGCTGGGATTGCAGGTGTGAGCCATGGTACCAGGCCTCCCATCATTATGTAAAGATCATTCTTACAACTTCTACTTTTTCTCTTCTTCCTTTATGTCTTAGAAAGGAAAGCATGCTTTCTAAGACTCATTTTCACAGGTACCAATGATATTAATTCCATCCAGTTAACTCTATCCTTGACCAATAGGGATTCCCTTTTTATTGCCTCTTGCCATGCTCTGTACAAATAGGATCAGCTGCTTTTTACCAGAAAAATCTTCTCCTAACCCTGCCATCCCATAGAGCTGTTTTTCCAGCTCTCTTTCACTACTCAATTTCTAGAACTGGACGTCAACTTTGACTCCCTGTGCTTACTCACTACTCACACACTCCTGAATTCTTTGTTATCTATTTTCTCCCCACAACACTACTAGATTTATACTCTAGGTGAGCAAGTTTCATAAAATATGATTGGCCAGAGTGCAGGAAGAAAATTATAGAACTTCTATGTGCATGTTTTTATTCTTTTTAATTTATTTTTATGTGAATGTATTATTAGGAAGATAATATATCAGCATACATATAGAGCTTTAAAAAATGATAAAAATATATACATTAGTGATGAGTGTTCAAAAGTCAAGGGTGATATGATTGGGTTGATATAATAAAACTTTTGAACTATATAATAAAACCTTGGACACTTATCCTAATGTATATATATTTATTTTTAAAATACACACACACACACATACAGTGAGTGTTCAAAATGTTTGGACATTACTGATCTAGATCATCCACACATCTTTAAATAAGCCAAAGACATTTACTCAGTCCTCATCCCCTTTAACCTCTGGCATTTGACTCTACTGATATTCCCTCCACTTCATTGGAAATCTGTTTATTCAGCCCTATATGTGCCAGAAATTATTTTGGATATTAGGGATACAGAGATGTGTAAGAAACACTCCTGTCCTTGTTTCCAAGTCTTAATCACTATTTTTGAAAGTCTTTGCTCCCTTGATTTTCATGACATTGTATTTTCCTAATTCATCACTCCATGACTCCTTAGTGCTGGGTTTTCTGGCTGCTGGTGTGATGATCAAATTGAGTGATTTTTACTTGCATCAGGAAATATTGCATGGAAATATCACTCATTTAACTTTCTACCCCTGCACCTTCAGTAATTTTGTGTACTGCAATAGAAGTCATCTGAGATGTGGAGAATTATCTATGTCCATACCACCTTGAATGTACCTGATCTTGTCTGATATTGGAAGCTAAGCAGGATCCGGCCTGGTTAGTACTTGGATGGGAGATGTGAATAATTAAAACAGCAAATAATTCCAAGTTATTGATTTGTTCTATTAGAATGTAATCATTTAGACATAATCAGAAACACAGAGTTCCTTGGCACCTCCAAACTCAGCCCCACTACTGATGTTTCCATACTTAATAGTTTGTTTTGAGAAGAGACAGAGAGAAATAAGGATAGTCTCAGATTTCTTTAAGTAATCAGGAAGATAATCTGCAGTGTTGACAGAAACCAGTCCATGGTCTGGAGGAAGATGGTTCAGGGAGCAGCCCATTCCCCACGCATCTTGTTAAGTCAGATCTCCAAACTGTTTTGGAAATTGAGATACGATTGGGCCTCATATGGCCAAAGAGATAAAGGCAAAAAAGCTGTGTGTTTTTCTTTAAGAAAGAACAATGATTCTTTTAGATGTTTTGAGTTGGGTATACAACAAATGAGACTTTGCTATTTGTAAAATATCACTTGCTAATTAAAACTTACTTTCCAAGTTCAGTTTTTCACATGTAGCAGTGGATTGATCAACAGGACATTTATACACATCTCCCATTCGGTTCTCAGGAAAGCCACTCCAGGGTGAACCAACCAGTAACCTAGAAATAGGATTTTTTTATTAGACATAAAATGTTAAGTATAGCTTCTTAAAGATAAAACTGGCTACAAACAGTGAAAAATGCATTTAATTTCAATTTTTAAAGTGAACAGTTCATATTAGTTCAGCTATGATTTGACCTGCTTCCTTTCCTCTTAGCTGATCAAGATCCTTGATGAATGTCTGCAGTACGACTGCTCTGCCACACACCCTGGAGGTCCCTCTAAAGCAGCAGTGCCCAGCGGAAATAAAGCCACAAACCACAAATGGAAACCACATATGTAATTTTAGATTTCCTAATAGCCAGCCATGTTAATAAAATGAAAAGCAATAGGTTAAATTCATTTTGATAGTATACTATAATTTAACTCAATATATCCAAACTAGCATGCAATTAATATAAAAATGATTAGTGAGCTAGTTGTTATTCTTTTTTCTCTACCAAGTCTTTGAAATTCAGTGTATATTTTATACTTAGAGCACATCTTACTATGGAAAGTAACATTTCAAGTGCTCGACAGCCACATGTGGCTGGTGGCTATACCAGGTCTGTCTGGAAAGTATCCAGCCATGTAACATGAAAAATACAGACATTTATTGAAGAAGATACAAGATACAAGAAACATTGTACATAGGACAATGATGCCTCAGTCCTCTTCAAAGTAGGCATCCTGGGCCCTCACATAGTTCTCCCAGTGTCTCTTAACCTAACCCACACATGTTCAACACTCTCAGGTGTCCTGCTTGTTGCAGGCCTTCCTGAACATGATCTCTTTCTTTCTTCTTCTTCTTTTTTTAAATAATATAAACAGACAATATCCACGTAGTTTATTTCTCACAGTTCTCCTGACAAATGAACATGATTCAAGAACATACTGTACACACAGATAAGAAGAGACATACAAAATGTTTTAAATGTTGCACAACAAAATCCAGCAATATAAAACAATGCATGTGAACTCTTGCTCACTGTGCAGATTAAATTTAATTGCTTGTTTAGATAGTAATAAAATACAATATTTTATGGATTTTGTGCAGACTACAAAAGAGGGAAATTATTACCATATATGTGATTTTTATATTAGGCAGTTTCCTTTGATGAGTTGTACTGACAACTCCAAATACAGAGGCAGAAGGCTGTGTATTTTAAAGGAACTAATGTTGTGAATTAGAGACTTTACAGTTACTAAACAGGCACTTTTCACTATAGTTTGTACATATCATATGATCATCTTATATAACATTTAAAAAATATATCTGAGTGACAATTTTATAACATTCTCTTACCATGAACTGATTAAGGAAGCAACAGCTTCCATGCCACAGCTGCCTCCTATACTGCTTCACTATTGGTGACAAGAACAGTCTGTGGTGCTTAAAAGAAATTAGACATCAACATGGTTAAGCAGCTCTGATTTACTAATGGCCATCAGTGATCACCACTGGGACAGTGAGCTCTTGTA
Organism: Microcebus murinus; assembly: GCF_040939455.1. Lineage (NCBI taxonomy): Eukaryota > Metazoa > Chordata > Mammalia > Primates > Cheirogaleidae > Microcebus > Microcebus murinus. Next base: position 37,203,365 of record NC_134114.1, on the reverse strand, counting down.
AAGTGTATATCCTAGATGCAAACACAACCATTGGTTAACACTTTGTCTAAAGAAGTCAATTTCTGTGCTGAAAATTATTTTCACAAAAGCTATTAATGCCTTTTAGTTGGTGATCTTAAATGGGTGAGATGGAAACGAGAGTGCACATTGAAGAGAGAGTAAATTCCATAAGTTTCAAAGAACTCGGTCATAAATATGATAATGAGAAGACAAAGTATTTATATTGACACAGTTTAGTTTATATATAAGTTTGGTGGTCCACCTAGGACTGGAATGACAGCTTTAGTTAGTTTTATGAAATACTTCTATACTTGGCTGGCAACGTGTTGTGCTGTCCTGTTGCCTGGCTCATCTGCTATCTTCTGCCAGCATCCAGATTCTACTTCTTCAGGAGGGTATTTCCGCAATAGCTGTTCAAGATTTTTCTGTTCTTCAATAGTCGACAATTGGTTAAATGTTTCGGGTTTGGTATCATTGCACAGGTGGCTGAGGACGGCTGTCTGAGCCCTCTGGACCATCACCCAAAGGCAAAGTAGAATATGAAAGGGACTCTCCATTGTTCTTAGGATCTGAAGGACTTTTTGGTCTAGTAGGTAAACTTTTATCAAAAACTAGCATAACTCTCCTAGTATGCCTTTTACAATTTTTCAATTCTCTTTCAAAGTTCCCAAGGCTATGGGTATACTGGTCCCATACAATTGCAGGTAATTGAACAACTCTGTGGATATGGAAGTCCTATATAAGCTTTCTTCTGGAGTTTTTTCCACAAATCCAATGGGATTTTTTAGTGCTTCTTCTCTGGTGTCTGCCTATACTTTCAAGGTCTTGGACTGCTAGAGAATGCTGAGCCCCGAGTATAGCAATTGTCTGTAACAGTCTCTGATAACTATGATTCTTGGGTACTTTGCTGTTTTAAATCAGTGGTTCTTCCATTGTTATTTCCTTTCTGAATTTGCATAGGCTCTGGTCTCTTCTTTGGTGATCTTGATTGTACTTGAGAATGAGAAGAAATTTCTTCATGGTGAGCAATACTACAATTCCTTAATGTTCTACCACAAATAGATTCATCCAAACTGTTTAAACCCACCGCTGAAGTTGTAGCACAAGTAGATTGGGAAGCAGCCATGCTATGGAAAGTCCCTGCATTACAGTCATCATGATCCACTTATTGGGAAACCTGTACAACCAAAGATCTATCACTGTTGTAATGTTACCTCTTTTCCTTATATCCTGAAAGAGGTGGAGCTATGATCTAGAATAGAGCTTAAGCATTAGGGTTTCAGACTCTCAGCTTCAGCCATGCAGAATACTAGAACCTCCTAAATTCTTTTAGCTGAGTTCTACTGACATTAAGTTAGATAGGATCCTGCAGACATACTTTACAAAAGATGCACTTCTACACTAGATACACTTTTTAAAAGTGTTTCACCAGTATTTGATTCCCAATCATCTGTATTTATCTGCCATCACTGTCAATGTCCATTGAGACTTAAGGTATTAATTATTTATATGGTTGTACTAGCACAACTTGATATCTTTCCCCTGGGTCCAGGCACCACGGGTCACTGGGGAGGTGCCCCAGCCATGGCCACTCTCCAGCCCCGCCATGGCACTTGCTCGGGTGGTTGCTGTTTCAACAGATTCTCGACCACCTTTGTAGCATTTGTGCCACACTTTTTATTTGTGCTACACTCATTGCATCATCCCTCAAAGCCTTCCGAATCATCCAAATAGTTTCCATGGAGGAATGTTCAAGCTTAACGCAAAATTTGACGTAGATTCGTTGCTCTACTCACTCAATCATTTTAAATGAGATGAACACATAGCACACAAGCTCACTTAACAGTGTCTAGTGCCCCACTGACTAGTACAGTGAAGTCATCATTGTTCATGCATGCATAGTGTATGCATCATTGTTCACGTATACAATGAAGTCATCACGGTCCACTCTCCTTGGCTGCCAGGTTACATCGATGTTGTCCAAACCATTCTTGTTATATTAACAATGGCTGGATACTTTCTGGACAGACCTCGTATATTGATCAGCACAGCTCTAAAGAATGACATGATATTAAAACTAAACTAAGAGCAACTAAAAGCAACAAATAATATTTGTTGAGTGCTTTCTAAGTCCTGAGCTTGTAGTCCCCAACCCTGGGCTGCAGATGGTACTGGTCTGTGGCCTGTTAGGGGCATGTATTAGAAATCTATTGAGGAGGCCCAATGAGGTACAGTGGTGGCTGAGATAATGCAGTGACTTTGGGATTGTGGAGGGAGGGACATGGTAGTACACTAGGGTGGACCACTGAATGAGAGGAAAGAGAGATATGCTCTCTCATGCATTTTTCTAGCACAGGGATTGAGGGCCTTTGGTAAATTCAGGTGGCAACATTCAGTGCATCCTTCCATTCTATCAAAGCAGTGCATCTTTCATTCTTTTTCATAGCAGCAGGTGAACAGCAGGTAAGCAAGTGAAGCTTCATAGCTGCTTGGTTGGGGACTGTTGCCCTAAGCATTTTCATATGTTGACTCACGTAGAAAGCAGATGCATTATCTAAGTGGCGTTATGTTTATTGTCTTTATAACGGGACACTTAGTAAAAATACAGAACAAACTTGGGGCTCTCTTTTGTGTAACAGCATCTGCATATCTAGAATACAGGATGAGACTGGTGTTCACATCCTTCCTTTGGTTAGTTTTACTTCCTACAGAACTTCCCCAACTAGACAGTATGGTTTTCCTGCAGAAGCACTCATCTGACATTTCTGATCACAGAAGATTACAAAGAAAGAGTCCATGTAACAGTTTGATCCTTAGAAACTGCAGCAGGTTAATTAATTACTGGGCAGCAGCATTCAGTGAATAAGGAACCATATTTACTTCAATGTGTTTTTTTTCTTGTCAGAGTTGGGAAGGATTAGATTATCTGTCTATGAAACTTAAATTCTTTCATGAGCCTTCTGCATAAATATTTTATCATCGTTTAAACAGTGTGTGCCCCATAGTTAGTGCAATAGTGGATACAAACAGACTAAGGGCAGACTCTTATTTACTAAATCTAGTAAAATTGTTTAAATACATGGTAAGTAAAATAAAAATACAAATGAACTGGAAGATATGACCTAGCTTGCCTGCAGAACAAACATTAAAATTGTCAAAGGGCAAAAATGGACATTGAAGAATGAAGGCTTTAGCCAGCATTGTTAGCAGAGGGAATTGCATGAAAAATTGTAGAAAGGGGAAAATACAGAATATTTTAAAAGACAGTTAATAGTTCAGTAATAAGATTATCCCCATGTTCATTTTATAAAATTATTCTCAAATTAGTATGTTATAGAAAATTCAAGATACTTTAATTCAATTAAGTTTGATCAAGGTTTGAATGGAAAGATTTTTATCTTATTATGAGCAGATAATATAGCATAATTTATATATTAAAATATTACCCATAGTCAGGATTACAATAATACCAGGCATATAGGTTAAGACTTTTGATAAAGAAATCTGAATGTTAGATGTTAGCAAGCTCAAATAGTCACCTTTATGGTGGGATAGAATCAGGGCTGGAATTCAGCACACATGTTTGAGCATATCTGATCTTCTTCAAATTCATCATAGTTCAGAGGAAATCAGCAACCTTATGAAGACTCTGTACTGAGAAAACTCTTCCAGTGGCTTGATTTTCTCCATCTGTGTGAGTCTTTAGTCTTCATTTCATAAGGGTACTACACAGGATTACCTGTGATTTTTGTGTGTGGGACACATCTTAAAGTATAAGAGAGAAATAATCTAGCTCTAGCTTTCTTCTTCAACTCTGTCTCTTTCCATGGACCTTCCTAAAATTCTATATTTCATCACATTGAACTCTGTTCATCCTCCACATTTAGAGTCTTTCTTGCTTCCAAACCTTCACATACGCTGTTCCATGCCTGGCAAAGTTCTACTCATTAGTTATGTCTCCCGTAAGATACCACTTCCTCCAGGAAGTCCCCCTGGCTTCTCCAAATCTGGGTAAGGTGCCTTTCCTGAGTACTTCCATAGCCTCTGACTTTTCCCTGGCCCACTTTTCTTTTCTTTTTTTTTTTTAATCACATTGCCCTGTAGCTGCCTGTGTACAATCTTTCACTAGAGAGGAAAGGTACATGAGGGCTGGGAATTCTGTGCCTGGAGCTTTGAATAATTACTTGTTGAACAAGTGAATGAAAAAAACAAATGAATGAACAAATGAATGGAGTATTACATTCTATTATTTAAAAGGACTTTCTTGGTTGAGGAAAAGTAGAAAATCTTAAATTCTGTTCTTATGGAGGAACTTTTTTTTTGGTTCAAGTAAAAGTAAAAAGGAATAAAGCATTAAAAAATCAACAAGTCGAAAGGAAAGTATTATACTGTCACTGTTCTGTCATCTATTGCTGATTCAACTTATGCATATCCACTATGTACCAACTGGTTGTGTGTGTGCATGTTTCAAAGAAAGACTGACTGTGGAGTATACGTGGAGAACAAAATAGCACCTTATAGCAAGAAACCATCATAGAAAGTAAGGCTCTGTCCCTTGGCATGCTGGGAATTTCTATTAATTATGCCAAATCTTATACCATCTGGTACTATGTATAAAAATTTCTAAACATTATCTGATTTAATCTGCAAAACAAGTCTGAGATTATTTTACCTCTATTTTATAGAAGGAACCACTAAAACACAGAGAGATGAGCAACTTATTCCTGCTCACCTGGCTAGTGAGAGCCAAGTGTGATAGATTCTGAAGTCCAAGTTCTTAACCCCTAGGCTATTCTCTTTCTTCCTAGCTGTACCAAGGCCTGGCATAGGGCCCAGACTGAGTAAACTATCAGACCAGCTGAGTTAATTTCTGTAACTAATTGATCACAACCAGTTACAGGTTCCTTTGTTCCTTCTCCACTCCCACTGTTTCATTTGACCAGCTTAAAAAAAAAAAAAAAAAAAAAAAGAATAGGTTATGCTCAAAAGATACCAAATGCACTAATTTGGGTGACTTCTATTATGCATATCTCCATCCATCCTCACCATAGCCCAAGAGAGACACACTGAGAAGCAAAAGACAAGTGTTTGTGATCTAAAATTTAACCATTTTGTTCCTCTGAGCCTCCAGCAGTAGAACTTCACTGCTTTCTCTATGCTTTCTCTATGCTTTCTCCATGAGAAGGTGAAAAGATGATTTGCTGTTTCCTATCAACTGAGCCTTCCCTGGACACTCTCCCCCTCACCTCCTTCCACTTCATCTAAGAATTCCGGATTTGATAACTTTACCAAACCACCGTGAGAATTGTGGCCTTCCCAAGCTAATCTGACAGAAGAAAAAGGCAATCATTTGCATAGTAGTATGGAATTTAATAAGGAGGATATGAATGCACTTGAAAATTTCTGAAAGAATACATACAAATAAATCTCTGACATTATTATGCTACCTTGGATGCCTAACACAAGACAATGGAAAACAGTGGAAAAGGAGACCCTTTTGGTGACTGCTGAAGAATAAGGATTTCCTCACCATTTATGATTCATTCCCTAAATATTGTGAATCACATGAGTAAGCAGCCTACGGGTCATGTTAGTGACTATAGCAAAGGTTTCAAAAATCATTTCCCACCTCCTTTACTGGCAAAATGTCCAGCAGACACTCCTCCTCACTAACACCTTACTCACCCTAAGGTCCTGGCGAACCCTGGTTCCTGGCAACTCACCCACATAAGGAAAGGCTATGACATCACCAGTCATAATAGTACAAGGGAATTGTGACACTCTTAAATTAATCAGACAGGAAGGGAGCCTGGTATATTTATCTATAAAAAAAATAATGTAATCAGCTGTAGCGGGATGAGACACAGCAGGAAGAGAAAGGTGCCAACGTGAGGAATAGGATATATTGGTGCGCACACCTTCGTGAGGTGGGGCAAAATTGCTTTGAGGCAATGGATTTAATTTAATCTCAGCCAGACAAAAGAGCTGCATGAATAGTTGTGTATACTGATTCTCAAAACAAAACAAAATCCCAAGATATAAACTTCTCTTTTCCTACAGTGAAACTGGGAATTCTTCCAAGATGACTTTAAATAACACTTACTGTTCAATTATCTTGTGGGAAAATAGTGATTATGTAGACTTCTAAAACATAGCCAATTTGCCCACCTGCAGTGGAATTCAAAATACTTTGTGTAGTTAGTAAACAGTATTTATGGTGGTGTAGGTAGGATAGTTTGAAACCCACAATCCAGGGGGCTGTTAAAAATATCTTCCTTTGGTCTGTGAGTCTCTAAACTCTCCAAGCATTCCTTCAATATGATGGATTTTACTAGACACTACAGACAGAAGTGTACTTTAAATAGTAGGGAAAAACATTTTGTTTTATTCTATTCTACAAATGTTTATTGCACTTCCAGGGGCTGACATGTTGCACAACTCCAGGGGCCACCATTCCTTAAATGGTGTGTCCTGCCTTGTACAGTATACAACCTGTGAGTCTGCACATCATGGCCAGACAGACCTACTACGTGCCAGACTTGATTCTAGGCACTTAGGATACATTAGTGAGTAAATCAGTCAAAAATTTCTGGCCTCATAGAGTTTACATTCTAGAGGGAGAAAATAGACAATACATTTAATAAGTAAGTAAAACATATGGTGGTGATGCTCAGTGTTTGGGGAGAAAAATAAGCAGGCTAGGCTCAGGAGTATGAGGTGGAACGCGTTATAATTTTTATTTGAATTTCTGTGAATAAAGGTTTCTTAGGGAAGTTCTCACTGAGAACAACATTGAAGTAAAGACTTGAAGGAGAGGAAAGTGTGAACTATGAGACTCTGGTGGAAGAGTCGTCCAGGCCATGGAAACAGCAAGTGCAAAAGCCCTGTGTCTGGAACAGAGTGCGTGAGGGGAAAGCAGTAGGAGACAAGGTCAGACTGGTAACGGGGCCAGGTCATGTAGAGACTTATATGTAATTAGAAGGCCTCAGCTTTGCCTCTGAGTGAAATGAGAAAGCCACTGGAGGGCTTTCAGTAGAGTGGAGATGTGCTCAGGCATGTTTTAGAAGGATTTTGAAGGCTGCTCTGTTGAGAATGACTGCGTTAGAGCAAAGGTGAGGTAGGTAAGCAGTTAGAAGGTGGTTGTAATAATCCATTCAGGCAATAGGTGATGGTGTTCTCACACAGGGCTGGTGGAAGGGAAGCTGGTGAGAAGTGGTTTTATATGGTGAAATTTGGACCAGTGAGATTGCTTTTGTGGGTTTGGCCTTTGAATGAATGAATAAATAAATTAATTAATTAATAAATAAAGTCAAGGATGATCCCAATGTTTTTGGCTGAGAAACTAAAAGGAATGAGTCATCATCACCAGATAAAGAAGATGCTGTGATTGAAAATGCCAATTATAAAATTAATAAAAGGCCACAAGGTGGGAACTGTGGTAGGGGAAATATATGTGTATATATATAACACCAGCCATTATTCCCCAGCTTGCTTTCCTGTAGTTGACTACTCCTACTCAGGAGTCATACAGCTGATGGTCATAAAGATTCTTGGCTTTCTTCATTGCTCCTATAGTTAATGTCACCCTTATGAAACCTAAGACTAGTTCTTGAGAGATCTTCCAGGCCCTGCATTTGGGTGGAATAGTTAACCCACCCAGACCAGTGGCCTGTGCCAAGGAACTGACTCAACTGGTCTTGCACCTCCCACCCAAGAACCAACTCAGCAAAAAAGACAATTTCCACATCCCTATGGTTCTGCTCCAAACCCAGCCAATTAGAAGACCCAATTGCCTAGCCCTTTGCCCCCAAACTATCTTTAAAAACCCTTTCTCCTAAATTCTCAGGGAGATGGATTTGAGAACTTCCTCCCATCTCCTTGCATGGCACCTGTGATATTATAATTTAAACTCTTTCTCTGTCATAACCCCTGTTGTCACAGTATATTGGCTTCTTCCTGAGCAGTGGGCAATGAACCTGGTTGGGCTGTAACATCAGTAGAGCAAGATCTTGAGACAGGCTGAGCTCAGTAGTTCAGTGTGAGGTAGACTAAGTTTGAGATGTCTATCAGGCATCCACGGAGATATTTTACTTTGAATTAGAAGCCTATTGCATATAATATCTACATGAATGTGAAAATTTTCAAATCTTATATCAATATTGTTCCTTATATTGTTTTTTCCAGGCCATTGGCAACACAAGGTGTCTGATGAGTTCTAAATGGCTAGCTGCTTCCTGCTAATGAATGTAAAATGGTTTATGATGGAAAGAGTTCACCTGTGAAGACTTTATGTCTCTGGAAAGGAGGAAGACAGGTAAAGAAAGTTCATTTCTTTTTAGGTCTTATTTGGGAAACATGGCTATTATAAATTTAATACTTAAACTGTTTAGCATATGTTGAAAGGTGATTTTAGTATTTAAGCCTCATTATGCTGCCTCAGACTTCTTAAGCTTCCACAAATACAAGTTTCCTCAGCTTGTTATTGAGGAAACAAAAGTTTTCTCAAATAGTGGGATGGCTAAACCCTAAAGGTGTTTCAGTTTCATGATGAAGAGTCCACCAACCTCATTATTGTTAAAACATATTAAGCCTATTGTGTTCTATCTCATAAATCCCCTGGGAATTAGCTTTGGCACTGGAAGCAAATGAATCAGTAAAATCCGATTTTCTGTGTCTTCAACTCATCCAATGTGCAGTTTTGCTGAAGTTAAAATCAAAAGCTGAAATATGTACTTTATTTATTTTCTTTATTTCAGAATATATGGGGGTACAAAGGTTCTGGTTACATGGATTGCTTTTGTATTGCTTGAATAAAAGTTATAAGTGTGCCCATCACCCAGATAGGGTACACTATACCCATTAAGTATAATTTTACCCATCCCCTTCTCCCCCTCTCACCTGCATGATTTTTGCTGAGTTTTACCTCCATCTGTGCACATGAGTGCTAATCAGTTAGTTCCAATGTAATAGTGAGTACATGTGGTGGTTTTTTTTTTTCCATTCTTGTGATACTTCACTTAGGAGGATTGTATCCAGTTCCGACCAGATTGTAACAAAATGTATTAATTCATTTTTTATGGCTGAGTAGTACTCTATAGTATACATATACCACATTTTATTAATCCACTCATGAAATGATGGACACTTAGGTTGATTCCACATCATTGTAATTGTGAATTGTGCTGCAATAAACATTACAGTGCAAGTGTCTTTTTAATAAAATGATCTTTTTTCCTTTGGGTAAATACTGATTAGTGGGATTGCTTGACCAAATGGTAGGTCTAACTTTTAGTTATTTGAGAAATCTCACATCTACGGCCATACCACCCTGAACATGTCTGATCTCGTATGATCTTGGAGGCTAAGCAGGGTCGGGCCTGGTGGGAGAAATCTCCATACTATTTTCATAGAAATTGCACTAGTTTGCAGTCCCACCAACAGTGTATAAATGTTCCTTTCTCTCTGCATTGGTGCCATCACCTATTGTTCTGGGACTTTTTGATAAAAGACATTCTCACTGGGATTAGGTGATATCTCAGTGTGATTTTGATTTGCATTTCTCTGATGATTAGTGATGTTGAGCATTTTTCATCTGTTTATTGGCCATTAGTCTATTTTCTTTTGAAAAGCTTCTGTTCATGTCTTTTGCCTACTTTTTAATGGGATTGTTTGATTTTTTTTTTTTTTTTTTGCTGATTTGCTTGAGTTCTTTGTAGATTCTAGTTATTAGCTCTTTATGGGATGTATAGTTTGTGAATATTTTCTCCCAATCTGTAGGTTCTTTTTGCTCTGTTGATTGTTTCCTTGGCTGTGCAGAAACTTTTTAATTTAAAATGTTTAAAATTAACTTAATTTTAATGTTAAAATGTCCATACTACTCAAAGTGATTTACAGATTCAATGCAATCCCCATGAAAATACCGTAATTTTTTGCAGATGTAGCAAAAATAATCCTATACTTGTTTAATTTCATCAAGTCTAATTTATTTATTTATTTGTGGCTGTGATTGCCCTGGGGTTTTCTTAATAAATTCTTTGCCTCAGCTGATGTCTAAAAGAGGTTTTCCAACATTTTCTTCTAGAATTCTTATGGTTTCATGTTGGGAGCTGTCCCGAACACGGGAGAGTTAAAGTGCGGTTGCTGCCCGGAACACTGGGGTCCTTGAGACACAGCACCTGGCGCCTTAACTCATAGCTCTGACATTCTTGGCCTTTCTTCTAGCTCACAGAGGGTGCTGGAGATAACAGTAGCAGTTATAGAAGGTCACTGAAGTAATCCTGTGCACACAGCCCTCGTAGCTTATAGCCCCCCCTAGGCCCTGCACACTCCTTTCTCAGAATTGTTAATTACGCTTGGGTGCTCTTTCCTTGAACTGTCTGAGTGATCATAGTTGAGTATTTGTAGCTTTTTTGATATCAGAAAAAAGTTAAGTTGTAGATTAGAAAACTGCTTAAGCGAGGGAAAGGGCTATCAAAGTGACGTAAGGTTAAAAGAAACAAGAACTGTTTTGTTTTCTGGTTTAATGAAGACATGCACCACCTGTTCCAATGCATTTTGCTTCTCCTTTGTTCTTATCTATATAAATACAGCAACTGAAATAAACGAGGCGCGGCAGTCAGCAAGGACTCCGTCCTCCCGTCCCCATCTTTTTGTTGTCTCTTCATTTCTCAGCCTCGCCCCCTAACTCCAGGTGCCACACGTCGCCGGCTGGCTCCGGCAGGTGGTGGCCCGTACGGGGAACCCTCTCTCCAGGAGGGCCTTTGGTGGCACTTGGTGACACGGGGATTCGGTGAAGGCAGCTGCCCGTGGAAGGCCGGCCGAGACAGAAAGAAAGGTGAGTTGGGCAGAGAGTGTAATTGACGGGAGTAAAAAATTATGGGACAAAGAACTAGTAGGATGTTGTTTGTACAAGTGTTAAAGAGTATGCTTCGGGCCCGAAGTGTTAAAATACGAAGTGTTAAAATACGAAGTGTTAAAATACGAAGTGTTGAAATACGAAGTGTTAAAATAGGAAAAAAGCAGTTAGAAAATTTTTTAAGTTTTGTAGAAGAAGTATGTCCTTGGTTCCCCGAGGAAGGAACAGTAAATTTAGATACATGGAAGAAAGTAGGAGTTAAATTGCAGGACTATTACTCAGCCCACGGACCTGAGAAGGTTCCAGTGGATGCTTTTTCTCTTTGGAGTCTTATTAGGGATTGTTTAGATCCCCGGCATGAAGGACAGCGCTTAACTTTAGGCCGGAGTTCTGCAATCCCTGAGGATGAATCCGATGATCATTCTCCTCCTTTGCCTGTTAACCCTTATCAGGAGGCTCAGGATCTGACCTTGAGCTCTCGCAGCTACAGCCTCTGTGAATTCTCATACTCAGAAACAGGCACCTAACGTGTTAAGGAATTAGAAACTCTAAAAAATATGATGCAACAACTTCTTATTCAAAATGCTGCTATAGGTTTGTTATTAGGTAGAAGCAGTATCACCTTGAAAGGCTTACATGTGTCACCGGGAGTTATAGATCAGGATTATACAGGAGAAATTAAAGTTTTGGTCTCCTCTCCTAGCTCTATTTCTGTTGTCAATCCCGGTCAGCGCATTGCTCAGCTTGTTTTGATTCCTTTGATATCCCTTGGTAAAGTACAATCGCAACAAGCCAGGGGACCCTCTGCTTTTGGCTCCTCAGATGCTTACTGGATGCAATCTATTACTAGGAATAAGCCTGAAATGGTTTTGTGGGTGAATGGCAAGGCATTTAAAGGAATTCTAGATACTGGAGCTGATGTTTCTGTTATTGCTGAACAATACTGGCCTTCCTTGTGGCCCAAGCAGGAAGCAGTTGGCTCACTCCAGGGTATAGGCCAAGCTCGTAATCCTGAACAGAGTAGTGAATTGCTTACCTGGGTTGATGAGGAGGGACATTCTGAACAATTCCAGCCATATGTTCTACCTGCTCTACCTGTAAATCTTTGGGGAAGAGATGTTATGCAGGCTATGGGAGTTTATTTGTATAGCCCTAATGCCACAGTTACTAAGCAACTCTTTAATCAAAGGATGCTCCCAGCCCAAGGCTTGGGAATTAGGGGTCAAGGTATTTCTAAACCTATTCAAGTAAAGCCCTGGCCATTTCGAGCAGGCCTGGGATATTTTTAGAAGGGGCTTTTGATTCTCCTGCAACTCATGCACAGGCTATTACTTGGAAATCTGATGCACCTGTGTGGGTTGATCAATGGCCCCTCAATCAAGAAAAAATAGCCGCTGCAGAACAGCTGGTGCAGGAACAGCTTAATAGCGGCCACATAGCCCCCTCCAACTCCCCTTGGAATTCTCCAATTTTTGTCATTAAAAAGAAGTCTGGAAAATGGAGGCTGCTCCAAGATCTTAGACGTGTTAATGCCACCATGGAACTCATGGGAGCTCTGCAGCCAGGTCTCCCTGCCCCCATGGCTATTCCAGCCCATACTTTTAGAATTATAATAGATTTAAAAGATTGCTTCTATACCATTCCTCTTGCACCACAAGATTGTAAACGTTTTGCTTTTAGTGTTCCTTCTACTAACTTTAAAGAACCCATGAAACGTTATCATTGGCTTGTTCTGCCTCAAGGCATGGCCAATAGCCCCACCTTATGTCAAAAATTTGTTGCCAATGCTTTAACTGCTACTAGAATCAAATATCCTACTGTATATATCATCCACTATATGGATGACATTCTTTTAGCACATGCAGATGAAGAATTCTTACTGCAAGTTTTTGATCATGTAACAACACAATTAAATAAACAGGGCCTTGTCATTGCTCAGGAAAAGGTGCAGAGGCACCCTCCTTATTCTTATTTGGGATACCAATTGCATAAATATCATTTTATTAACCAAGGAATTCAACTTCGTAAGGATGGCTTAAAAACCCTTAATGATTTCCAAAGACTTCTGGGAGATATCAATTGGATTCGACCCTATTTGAAAATTACCACTGGAGACCTTAAGCCTCTTTTTGACATCTTAAAAGGCGATTCCAATCCTAATTCTCCTCGTCAATTAACTCCTGACGGGAGGCAAGCCTTAAAATTAGTAGAACAGGAATTGTCCCGCCAGCATGTTTCCTATGTAAACTACAACTTGGAATGGGCTGGCTATGTTTTACCCACCTCTCATACTCCCACAGCAGTCCTCTATCAAGGGGGACCACTGATGTGGCTACATTTGCCCTCTTCTCCCTCTAAGGTTCTAACTCCTTATTATGAAATGGTTGCTACCTTAATCCATATGCTGCGTTCAGAATCCTGCAAATTACTAGGTAAAGAGCCACACCTTATTTGTGTTCCTTTTTCTCGTCAGCAACAGGACTGGTTGTTCCAGCATAGTGACTCCTGGGCCATAGCCCTGGCCAATTACCCTGGAAAAATTGATAACCATTACCCCCCTGATAAGTTGTTACATTTTGCTAGCCTACATCAGTTTATTTTTCCTGCCAAAGTGTCTCCTGTACCCCTTGACAATGCTGTTCTGATTTTTACAGATGGGTCTTCTAATGGTATGGCAGCCTATTCAATTAACAATGACATTAAATCTTGGTACACTGGGTCTTCTTCGGCTCAAGAGGTCGAATTGCAGGCAGTTTTTTCAGCTTTACAGGCCATTCCTGCTAAGCCTGTTAACCTTTATTCAGATAGTCATTATGTGATTCGAGCACTCCAAGTCATAGAGACTGTGCCCTTTATTGGGACTTCTAATAGTAATGTTCAGAAATTGTTTCGTGCCTTGCAAGCTCTCATTCACTCACGTACAGAACGATGTTTCTTTGGGCACCTTCGTGCTCATTCTCACCTGCCTGGTCCCCTCAGTCAAGGAAATGAAATTGTAGATCTTGCCACTAGAACCAAACCCCCTCTTATTTTGTTAACTCAAGTGCAGTTAGCACAGCAATCCCATGCTTTGCATCACCAAAATAGCCGTGCTCTCAAGCAACAGTTCAAAATCACTAGAGAAGCGGCTCGACAAATTGTAAAAGCTTGCTCTTCCTGTTCTCAGTTACTCCCTGTCCCCCATTATGGTGTTAATCCCAGAGGCCTTTTACCTAACCACTTATGGCAAATGGATGTGACCCATATTTCTTCTTTTGGTCAATTAAAATATGTTCATCTGACCATAGACACTTATTCTGGATTTTTAACAGCCACTTTGCAATCAGGCGAGGCTGGTAAACATTGTGTAGCCCATTGCCTCCGCTGCTTTGCATCAATGGGCCAGCCAAAATGTATAAAAACAGACAATGGCCCTGGATATACGGGTCACAAATTTCAAACATTCTTACGAAAAATGGGGATCAGTCATAAAACAGGAATTCCCTATAACCCCCAAGGACAAGGCATTGTAGAATGTGCCCACTTGACTCTCAAAAATCAACTTTTGAAAATAAAAAAGGGGGAACTGTACCCCCTCACCCCCCAGAATTATCTAAACCATACTCTCTTTATTTTAAATTTTTTAATTTTGGACAAAGAAGGTCGTTCAGCAGCCCAGCGGTTTTGGTGTACTAATTCCAACAAAGACACTCCGTTGGTCGTGTGGAAGGATCCACTGACTGGGTAGTGGTCAGGACTGGATCCAGTTCTCATTTGGGGTCGAGGGCATGTTTGTGTGTTTCCACAGGATGCTGAAGGCCCGCGCTGGCTCCCAGAGAGGCTGGTACGCCAGGCAGGATCCCTCCATAGAAAACAGGATGAACAGACTGAAGCTGCAGGATGACCAGCAACCTCCGCTTACGATGACAACTAGACAAGCTCTGCTGCCGTCTTGGAGTCAGATTAAGAGACTTACTGAGATTGCTTCCAAGCTGGTTCGAGAAACAGGACAGCCATTGAATTCTTTGACCTTGTTTTTAGCTATGGTAACCTTGCTATCGATGCCTACCCAGGCAGCCACCTATTGGACTTACATACCAGACCCCCCTCTACTCCACCCGGTGGGCTGGGGAGAGCGTGTTGTTCCTGTCTATGTCAGTGATCCCAGGGCTCTGGGAGCACCCGCTAATGATCACATCCAGCATGCTAAGGTATCTGCTTATAGTTACACAGGACTCACCCGTGATGTTCCTATCTGTTTCCACCGTGAGGGTTATTTTCCAGGCTGTGTTCTTGTATCTACTTATGTATATTACAATATAAAAGGTGTTAAATGGACTGTGTTTATGTCAAGTTTAGACAGGCAATTTTCTGGCTCTGCACCCTCTGATTTGCCACCACCGCCCGGAATACTTCCCTGTGAAAAGGAGCCGGTTGCTTCTACTCTGCACGTGCCCTGGAGACGTTGCCGTAAACCGACTGCGACTAAGATTCCTATTCTTGGGACGACTCAGAGCATATATGATTGGACCCCAGCAAAAACTGACAATGGGTATTTGGGAGACAAGGGTTTTGTTGAGGGGCTATGGACAACTACTTCAAAGGTATACCAGACTAGTCTCTGGAAACTTGTTGCAGGAACAGGTCAATTCTCTGCAGAGAGTGTGGTGGACTCTACACCAAAAATACGCCTAAGGACTATTTCTGCCTGTGTCCCTGAACCTTTTGTGCTCATGATAGGCAAAGTGAATATTCGCACTGTCACTCATGGTTTTGAAATATCATGCCTTAATTGTCAACTAACTAATTGTATACAATCCCTTGCCTATTCTCATAGAATGGTTGTGTTATACCGCCCTGCTTTTGTGGTGGTCCCAGCTAATGTCTCTGGTCCATGGTATGATGATAAAGGATTGCAAATGTGGAAGGAGGTGAACTCTATTTTGCTAAGGCCTAAAAGATTTATTGGGCTACTCATAACTGGCATTGTAGCTCTTGTTACTGTAATAGCATCCGCTGCTGCGGCTGCAGTGGCGTTGACACAGGAGATACAAACTGCCCATTATGTCAATAATCTCTCTAAAAATGTCACTCAGGCATTGGGAACCCAAGAGCATATTGATAAAAAGATTGAAGACAGACTGGACGCTTTGTATGATGTGGTCCAGATTCTGGGAGAGAAAGTACAAGGGCTTCGGCTACGCAGCCAGCTCCGCTGCCATGACAATTATCAGTGGGTTTGTGTAACTCCCAAACCTTATAATGAGAGTAACTATAATTGGGATAAGGTCCAAAATCACCTGGCAGGAATCTGGCACTCCGCAAATGCATCTTTAGATTTGCTCCAACTTCATCAAGAAATAACAGGCATGTTGGAGACTCCTCCCCTTGACACTAGCATTGCTACAGAAGCCCGAGATTTTCTCAATCAACTCTTAGGGCATGTTCCATCTTTTGGAAATTTTAAAAGCTTATTCTTTATGATTATTGGGGCTTTTATTCTTCTCTTGCTAATTTTATGTGTTACGCCTCTGCTACTGCGACTGATTGTTAAGAACATTTTGGCTGTTAAAGTTGCCATACACTCCACTAACTTGCAAATAAAAGCTTACCAGCGACCCTCCAATTAATTATAAAGGGAAGGGAGAGATGTTGGGAGCTGTCCCGAACACGGGAGAGTTAAAGTGCGGTTGCTGCCCGGAACACTGGGGTCCTTGAGACACAGCACCTGGCGCCTTAACTCATAGCTCTGACATTCTTGGCCTTTCTTCTAGCTCACAGAGGGTGCTGGAGATAACAGTAGCAGTTATAGAAGGTCACTGAAGTAATCCTGTGCACACAGCCCTCGTAGCTTATAGCCCCCCTAGGCCCTGCACACTCCTTTCTCAGAATTGTTAATTACGCTTGGGTGCTCTTTCCTTGAACTGTCTGAGTGATCATAGTTGAGTATTTGTAGCTTTTTTGATATCAGAAAAAAGTTAAGTTGTAGATTAGAAAACTGCTTAAGCGAGGGAAAGGGCTATCAAAGTGACGTAAGGTTAAAAGAAACAAGAACTGTTTTGTTTTCTGGTTTAATGAAGACATGCACCACCTGTTCCAATGCATTTTGCTTCTCCTTTGTTCTTATCTATATAAATACAGCAACTGAAATAAACGAGGCGCGGCAGTCAGCAAGGACTCCGTCCTCCCGTCCCCATCTTTTTGTTGTCTCTTCATTTCTCAGCCTCGCCCCCTAACTCCAGGTGCCACACGTCGCCGGCTGGCTCCGGCAGTTTCATGTCTTAGATTTAAGTCTTTTATCCATCTCTTAACAAAATAGGCATACATGGAATATACCTCAAAATTATAAAAGCCATATATGACAAACCCACAGCCAAAATCATACAGAATGGGGAAAAGTTGAAAGTATTCCCACTCATAACTGGAACAAGACAAGGATGCCCAGTGTCACAACTTCTATTCAATATAGTACTGGAAGCCCTAGCCACAGCAATCAGGCCTGAGAAGAAAATTAAGGATATCCAAATGGGGAAAGAGGATGTCAAACTATCACTCGTTGCTGATGATATGATCTTATATCTAGAAAACCCCCAAAATTCCACCAAAAGACTCCTGGAATTGATAAATAAATTCAGCAAAGTCTCAGGCTACAAAATCAATGTACACAAATCAATAGCAATCTTATACATCAAAAACAGTCAAGCTTAGAGTCAAATCAAATACTCCATAACTTTCACAATAGCTATAAAGAAAATAAAATACCTGGAAATATATTTAACCAAGGAGGTGAAAGATCTCTACAAAGAGAACTATGAATTGCTGAGGAAGGAAATCACAGATGTAAACAAATGGAAAGACATATCTTTTTTAGGGACTGACAGAATCAACATTGTTAAAATGTCCATACTACCCAAAGTGATTTACAGATTCAATGTAATCCCCATCAAAATACTATCATCATTTTTTGCAGATTAGAAAAAATAATTCTATGCACATTTGGAACCAGAAAAGAGCCTGAATAGCCAAAGCAACCTTAAGCAAAAGAAACAAATCTGGAGGCATCACTTTACCAGACTTCAAGCTATACTTCAAGCACTGGTAACCATGACAACATGGTACTGGCAAAAAATAGAAACATAGACCAATGGAACATAACAGAGGACGCAGATATAAAACCATCCACATATTGCTATCTGATCTTTGACAAAGTAGACAGCAATATACACTTGGGGAAAGAACCCCTATTCAATAAATAGTACAGAGAAAATTGGATAGCCATATGTAGAGGATTGAAACAGGATCCATATCTCTCACCACTCACAAAAGTTAATTCAAGATGAAATATGTACTTTAAAGCCTTGTGATGATACAAATTCCAATTCTTGGGCCTATGTCAGGGAGATGGTGGGGGATGATTTCCAGACCACCACATTTCATAAATCAAAGTCCGTGAGCTAGTACCTTTCAACTAGGTACTTTGGCAGATAGTTGTGTTCATCAATGATAAAATTTGGAATAGCAACATTTGTAAACTGCTTTACAGTTTAAAAGCACTTTTTATGTGCATGATGTTGTTTCATCCTTTAAATACTCTGTGAAGTCAAGTGCCATAAGTAGTTGTGTTTTCATATAAAGAAACTGTAAGTCAGCAACAAAGCCTAGAGCTGTACCTGCATCTTTTCATTCAAGCTCCTTGATTCTTTCTAGCATGTTACGTTCACTTAGAACTCTTCTAGAGAAGGGGTACTCTTTGTTTTCTCACCATATAGGCCATAAAGAAATAGGTTTCACCTGTGATACTCAGCACTCCCCAGATCCCTCTTCAGATGGAGTTAGATGGATGGCAATGTCTCAAACAACCAGATTCTAGGAATGTGTGTGTGCAAGTTCCATTCTTGTAAATGAACTTTATTCTAGCATCAGATATTCAGACATTATCACAGAAGAAAGCTTAAGATTGTAAAACTAGCTAGTGAGGCATAGAGGATTTTCACAGGTCAGTGAAATGACCAGACATTCTGGAGCAGCAGCTCTGTCCTACATGCAAGTCACTAACAATGGGTGTGCATGTGTGTTCATGTGTTTGTAGGTGCATACACAGACTTGTGTCCAGAGTGGGGGAAAAGAGGAGCAAGTCAGAACAAGGGATATTTAAAATGTCCTTTCTAGCATAGATTTATATTTATGGTAAATAGCACAAGCCATTGAAAAAATTACCCATAAATATTACTTAACTGAGTGAAAAAAATTAGCAAGTATGATGTAACAAATGTTGGTGAATTAACATTAGGATGTTCCATGGGGCCCGTGTTCTATTTGATTCCCAGTTTACCCTGCACTCACTGCAAGCTAAGGGAAAGTCAGTGTTGATAGGAGACATGGCACTTTGTACACCTCTACTAACAGTGTTGAGTGATGGTTTAGTTACACAGCAATAGTGTAAAAATATTAACAGTAAGTTTTTGAAACTTAAAAGTAGAATATAATACAGTTGACTTTCTAATGTCTTTACAGAATCAAAAATTGGACTAAGTTATGATTTAGTATAAATAGCTAAAATTGAATGGAAGAAGAAAAGTAATATATGTGTCATGGATATAAAATAAAAGCAAAGCCTATGAACAAATGAAGTAAGCATGTTAAATGCCAGGACAATCTAATCATAAGAGAATTTTATCTTTGAAAAGAGACATAAAGGATGATATTGGCTAAGATTTAAAGGCCATAATGAAAGACAAAGGCATAGTTATTTTGGAAAGTGGCTTGGAATAGCATTCTTGGCCAAGAAGAAAAAGAAATGGACTGAAGTTAATCCAATATACATGTAAGCTAATCCATGACAGATGAGAAATGGCTGAGCGGCAAGAGGTGGGGTGAGGTGGGGAGAACCTAGTTATGAAAACCTGATTTTCTTCCTGTCTTTATACAAAGTGCTAATGAGAGTACCTCACACATGCACAATGGTTTAGTTTTTGAAGTGCTTTGCTTTTATTCTCACAAAGGGTGCTTATAGCATTCCGATTTGGTATGGATGGCATTCTTTGCACTCCAGAGAAGTTGTGTGACTTTCCCAAAGTCACCAAGAGAGTAATGGAGAACCTGAGGGTAAAACCCTTGTTCTCTGGCTCCTAACTTATATGGGAAATCTCTGTCCAGGAGAGGATGAAAAGATGGATGATAATAACCATCATCCTTGCCCAGGCAACACTTAAACAACAGTACTGTTAAACAACAGTAAAACCAATGGAAAAATGACACCATAAGTTCTCTAACAGCACTTTTAATTCAAAATTTTGCAAGTTTATCTTACTTTATAAAGCTTATGTTAGAATGAAATTTAGATATTATCTATAAATGTCAATTATATCCTGCCATTCCCCTGCTTTGATATTTATAAAGATATGTACATTTGGAACATCTTCTCTATTTTGCATTAACTACCCTATCTTTAGTGTGAATTAGCTCTGTAATCTTAGGTAAATTACTTAGCTTTTCTAAGTCGCAGTTCCAAAGTGCCTGGAGTCATAATGATTATTATGTGCTTGGCAAAGAAAGAGTACTCAATAAATACCTGTATTATTATTAACAAAGTATCATGTGACATAATCTTTGGTGTCTGTTATAGAATTGAATGTTTCTTCTTTATTTTTATTTTAAATTCTCTTAGAGAAACATCTGTGGAAGCCAATCTATTGTATTTATAACACACTTAGACCTTTATTAAAATTTTTCTTAATTAAAAAGTTAAGGCTAAAAAAAAAAAGTTAAGGCTATAAGATCATATATAGTTGGATTTTTTTGAGCTATGATATATGCTCATTATATTAATATTTTTCCTCTCTTTTTAAGGAAAAAGAATGCACTAGTCCTCTCTAGAACAAGAAAATACATTTCTAAAACTGGAAAAACCCTTAATTCCCAGTCAATCCTAGTCACACAAGTGATTGCAGTTTTCTATGGTTTTTGAGTCATATAATGAGCTCATACTGTTCTTGGGATGGGCCTTCAAATTAGACAAACAGAAACAGCACATAGCGACACAAGCTCCAGGAAATGATTTTAAACATATCTCAGTGCTTTGTAGATTGTTTGTGATAAGGATTGCATCATCCGCCTGTGAACATCCTGTGTGTAAAATGAGGACTCTGAAGCGGGATGGCCCTCCACCTACACAGAAGGGAGAGCAGACCACAACTCTACTTACAGCCAGAGGGCTGCTCTGGTGCTCTGCTTGGGAGGCAAGCTTGCTTTAAAATCATGCAGCTTGCTTGAGACTGTAAAGAAGTCCCAAGAATTATCAAAGCCATATCACCACTATTTCTAGAGTAGAAGCCCCTGGTGTAATAAAAGTATAAAAAAAAAAAAAAAAAACTTACGAAAGAGTCAAGATACTTTTGTTAAAAGTGGTAGATGCCAATGTAAAATGTGCCTATAAATTCTTATCAACACGGCACACAGGGAAGAGCCAAAACTGTCCTTTAAAAATAGTGATGTGTGATTTAAGAAAACTGAGACTAGAGCCTTAAGAAGGAAGGAATAGGCTGAGAGGTAGAGTCAGGGTTCAAATAGACAGACTGTAAAGAAAGTCAAAGCAAGCAGAGGAACAACGAACCAAAACAGCAGATTCAGAACAAGCAGTAAGAGCATAAAGAAAATAAGGCGTGCATATGTGTGCGTGTGCGCACACGTGCATTTTATATGTATAAATCCTAGTGGGAAAGGCTCACAGTTTAAGGAATTCATATTCATAACACTTTCTGTGCCCAAAGTTAACTTGATTAGTATCAGAAGGAAAGTTAATGTTTAAACAGTCCTTCTCACATCTGCTACTTCCATAATGTCTATACAGTTGTCATAAATTAGGAGTAGAGAGGGGCATAATGCCAATTGTCAAAACAAATAGGCAATTTTGGATTCCAAGATTCGTGTGATTTTCCTTGAGCCTGAGAGTTGCGAAGGCTGCTGTCCTAAGGTGGCTCCTTTAGCACTGTAATGGAATAACCCACTCACCTAGATCCTGGCCACAGTCCTGCCCTCTGTGGCAAGGCACTTTGGCAGGACTGGGCTAATGACAAAGAACATGAAGAAACCTTGTCCTTCTAGGATCCCAGGCCTTGGAAAGAGAAAATGAGCTCTTGATATTAAGATACAACTAGTGACACTAAAAGAACACAAACACCATTAACTGCAAGAGGTTAGCACTTAGTTATGTCTTCTGTATTATTCTTGGTTGCCTACTCTGCATATAAATCTTCCTCATGGACTCTACGCCACACTCCTTAAAGTCAACATCTATCTTTTGCACATTTTGCACTTCACCTTCACATAGTGCCCAGCCTGCAGTGGATTAGACAAGCATGCCCACAGCTTGGCATCCTCTGCTTCTTTTCTTCATAAGCCCAGATCAGTGAAAGGCCCCAGACAGGCTCACCTAGCAAGCTTTGTTCTCTTTCCTTCCTGCTTCTCACCTCCATATGGTTCAGCCCCTCAGGTCAGACAGGTACTCTCCCTTCTCTTCCTCTTGTGTGAAGGAGTATGCTCATATCAGGTGGTAGATATAAGCTGGAGGGAAGTAAGGCCTTGAGCTGAAGCGTAATGCCGTAAAGCTTTCTTGCCTGGAAGCTCTATACTGGAGTTCAAAGCATTAGCCTAGCCACTAATAGAGTGGTGCCTGGTTCCCAAGAGCCATTGTTTATGCATCTTTCAGTAATGTCATGCTAAAGTCAAGACAGGATTTAGAAATGTCTGATGTCCCTGGTCTTGATATCACCCTAACAGCACCAGAACCTCACCATAAACTGTTAACAGGCTTGTCTTTTACTAAGTTCTTGAATGCTTAGAGGGAATCCCCGGTGAGAAGAAAAGAAGACAGATGCCTCTCACTTTCCCAGGTCTCTGCCTGATAGGTTCCTGTCAACTCTGTCTCTTTTCTTCTAACGCAACGTCTAACCTTCAGTGTGGCCAGTGGTTGACCTCTCTTACAATGCTTGATAGGCTTTTTATTTTTAATAGCATCTATTACTGATGATGGCTCTTTCTCTTAGATTTACTATGCCCCAGGAAAGCTGTCATTTAAAAAGAATAATCTCGAACTTAGTGCCAGGCTGTCCATGGTGAGGCCACCCTTGTGAGGTAGAACCAGTGGAGTTCATCCGAAGGTCTCATTTAGCTCATACTTCTTAGGTCAGCCTACTATAGTTCACCTTGTAGATTACCTAGGATGAAACATTTAGGAGTAGAACTTTCATTCAGTCATTCAACAAATAATTATTGTTCCCCTCCTTGGTGCCAGACACCACTCCGGGTGCTGAGAACACAGTAGTGAACAAAACTATGTCCCTGTACTCAGAGACAGAGGAAGAAGGCAGATAATGAACAAATAAACGAATCAGATCCTTTCAGATAGTGACAATGGCTAGAGATAAAATAAATCGACATATGCAGCTAGACTGACTAGGAGGTTTGGTGAACACTATATGAATAGGCTTGTTCTGAAAGGTCTATCAGGAGGAGACCTTTGAGCTGAGACTGAAAGATAAGAACCAACCAGCTAAGTGATGATCTTGAGACTCTTCCAGGCAGGAGAGATGGGTGTGCAAAAGCTGTGAAGCAGGAATGAGCTTAGTGTGTTCAAGGAACAGACAGAAGACACAGTCCCTAGTGTACAGGAAACAAGGGAGGGGGCTAATAGATGATGTGGGAGAGGCAGGCCGACATTGATGCTGGATCATGGAGGGTCCTTTAAGGAATTTAAACTTATTCTCATTGTGGTGGAAAGCCACAGAAGGTTTTAATCTAGGGAATGAGCCATGTTTTCCACAGTTCATACTGTCTGTAGTGAAGAGACCAGAATAAAGAGGGGCAGGAAGGGAAGCAGGAGACAGGCTGAGAGGCTCCTGCAGCAGCACCTGGAAGAGCTGGCATTGGCTTCCATGACAGTGGCAGCAGGTGAGAAATGGCCAGGTGTAATGGGTATTTGAGTGATAGAGTCAACAGGACTAGCTTATGGATAGGATATGGGAGAGGAGGGAGAAGGAGAGCAGTACAGAAATTTTGGTTTCATTAGCTGGTGCAGAAAATCAGAAACTCGTGTTCTCTGTTACAGTCAAGCAGAGATGCTGAATGGATTGTTTGACATAGGAGTCCATGGGAAGGATGTGGGGCTGGATATGTAAAATTATGGGTCATTAGCAACTTCACCTGCTAGATTCCAAGGTCAAAATGTACTGCCCTATCATCTTTCTAGCCAACTCAGCTCTATGGCTACCAAACATAATTTGATAATTGTTAGAGATGCAACTCTCTCTCAGATCCCAAATGGTTATAGGAATTGCTAATCTTTGGACTTCCCATCAGACTGTTTCCTATTCTTCCAGATGACTGATAAGCTGTATCCAACACACATTGCTTTCATGTTTCTTCATATTAGTAAATACTCAGCTCCACCTCTTAAAACTCACCTCACCATTCACCTCCTCTAAGATGCCTTCTGAGACACACTACCCTCTCTAGTGATAATTTCATTTTGTTTCCTTGTCAAACAGACAGGCATGCCCCAACATGTGAATGATTTGGATTCTACATCTTTCTTTGAATTCAGTTGTGAATAATTTGAATTCTTGAATTCAATTGTTGAGAGCATCAAGTATAAGTTCACACAGAGAAAGGGTTATAAGTTATAGTTATTTGATAAGCCAACAACAGACCATTTAATCACTGGAAAGAGATCTAGAAGGAAGATATCCAGGATCTGAAGTTCCACGGTGAGTGGGGACAGTCTGGAACCTTCTGCAGCAAGAAGGAGGTAAGGTTTCAATGGCAGGACCTTGCCCACAAGTGGGCATTAACTCTGACAGAAGAGGAGCCATAGCTCTTCACCCTAAATACAACTTTCAGAATCATCTCAGTCCACTGATTTTATTTGCATTTTTATTGTGGGAAATTGAAACCAGCAATGAGGATATATAGTTCTGTGTTCATCAAAGTAGTTGATTTTTACCTGAGTAAAATGGCCATGGTTTATAAATGTAACTATTACACAGCACTAAAACATGGGCACTTTTAGGCAAAAATAAAAGGTGCTAAATACACTAGAGAAAGTCACCTTTGCATATTTTGCATTGATTCTTGTGAGAACCGTTTACCACATGGAGTGGGGAAGGATAAGGATAACTTAGAATGAAGTGAGAAGACAAAGCCTTGCTGCCGGAAAAATTTTTAGGAGCAATTCTACCATCTAGATATGGCCCAGATGTAATTCTACCATCTAGAAATTAGCTAGGTGATAATTTCCCAACCTCAATGAACATCAGTTTACATGATAAGAAATGAAGACAAATCTATCATATCTATCTATCTACCTATATATCTATATACTAAGTGGTCAAAACTAATATTATGAATTTCTTATGGAATATTTTGTGAAGAATTTTCATCTGGGTTTTTAAAAAAGTATGCCATCTCATTAATTACTAGTCCATTAATTATAACCTGAAGTTGTCAACTCTCAAGGAAAGATTGATATTTCAGGGCTACCTATTAATAGTATAAGCCATGCACCAATTTGAGAAAGAAATTGGAGTCCAATATTAAATTTATTTTGTATTTTTTTGAAATCATAAAGAAGAGAGCATTCTTACCAGTTGCCTTCTGGATTTATAAACTGTTGCACTGCATAGCCAAACTGTTCACTTGAAGGACCAGAAAATATTTTTGCTTCTGGAAGACCAACATTGTACGCCAAACAGCAATATAAAATCCCTATTAAAAACAAAAGAAAACATAACACATATTTACAATTTGTGAATATAAGTGTGTAATATAATTCTCAAAGAGCCACTTAACAACTTGCTTTACCTAATAATAATTCTCCTTATCAGTGTTTGCCAAGAAACCCAGCTACTGCTTTTTAAATATTTCTTTGGGGTCCTGGCACCAAGATAAATACTTTCTATGCATGATTCATCATCTCATCCATTCTCATGACAACCCTAGAAGATGGTTACTCATATTATATTTGTTATGCAGAGAATTTTGAGGTTCCTAGTTCAGTGTATGTCACAGCTGAAAAGTGGTAAGGATGAGGGCAGGATTGGAACACGAGGCTGGCTGATTCAAGAGCCTGAACTCTTAAACCACTGTATTACCTATAAGAATTCTTAAGTAATTTGAGTTCTATCTGTTCTTCCTAACACAATAAGACTCCAAGCCACCCAAGGGCAGGGTCTGAAGGTATCATCTATTTCTCCTGAATCCCCTTGAAGATCTTGACATGGACTCCATATGAAACATCTGCTAAAAGGCACTGATGAGTGACCACATCAAAGGAGGTAGAAAATCACTTTGAAAATTGCACCATTTTCTTTCAGAAGGGATCATTTTTGAGGATGAAACTGTAGGGAAAGGTGTCATATCTTTTTTTATTCCAGTGGGAACTATCAAAAGTGGTTTTGCTTTTTTGATGCTTCTTTTTGAATGATTAAGAAATGATAATCATTTGAAAAAAAAAAAAAAAAAAACAGAACAAAGACCTCAAGGAGACTAACACCTTGATAGACTTTTTTTTTTTTTTTTTTGAAAATTCTTGTTTCTGATGAAAAGAGAATGAGGGAAAAGAGCGAGGTTGATTATGTTTCTCTCCCTGACACAGATAGCATTAAAGCTGCCAGTCCTTCATCCCAGAGAAGGTTGTGTGGCTACTCATGCCCTCACTGGAGACAGGAATATGCTTCATGCTGTGTAAGATAAGTATTTATCTTCACAGACACTGAAGACAGAATGGAAGCTTTAAAATTGACACCAAAGTCCCATTAATATGTGTGTTCACAAGGAATGTCCCACTTTCAGGGGCAGCGCTGAAAGTGCACAGTATTTCATAAGTCTATTGTTTCAGGCACTGAAAAGCCGGAAGAAAACGGCTTGCTTTTGCTTTTCCATTGTGCTTCTGCATTTCTGGGAGGAGATTCAGCAGAGTGCTCCAAAGGAATAATGAAGTCAGTGATGAAGCTTTTGAGACCCAAAGTAGTTAACGTGCCTCTCTAACTGCCAAAATCACTCTGTTGGGGATTCGTTCACTCAAGAGAGCTCAGCTGATTATTTCTTAGAAATAGGTGCTGCCAGGAGAGAAGTACAAATATTAATTTTGAAATAATCTGTAGTAAAATCTGCCCGGCTCAACATTTGCAAACTTTCTCCTTAATATCTATTTTTCATATGCTTCAGTGCTCCTTTGTATTTTTGGATAAAGACAAAAAGAAAATGCAAAAGAAAATAAGATAGCAAATTAAACAGAGAACCAGAATTGGCATTCAGAATACTAGTGTTTCCAATCAACAGTTTATCTTTACCCTATTGTGCAGAACTCAATAAATGTTATTTGAATATATTATAAATTGTCTTACATACTAATAAGAGCTTGGGGAGATGATACCAAACTTTCCTCATTTTTAAAATATCTAATGCTTGAAAGAACACACATGTCTAAGTATACAATGACCTCATTATTTTTCCCCATGAATTAGACTTCAGCACTTCATGTAAAGGCATGAAATCATGATGGAGTTCATTTTTTCACCTAGCAGTTAAATTGTATTATATATGTGTATGTCTATAGATATACTCATATGTATCTATACACATATGTTAGATACATATATGTACGTGCATACGCACACATATATACTGTATTATTAAAGAATGTAATACAGATTGTTTCATCTTTCTGTTGAAAATACTCCAAAGTCTTGCCATTGTACTGAGAGAAAAATTCATTTTCCTCACCATAGTTTCCATCTGGCCCTTGTGTTTCTTCTGACCTCACTTCCTACCACTCTCCCCTTGCTCACTCTGTTCCATCCACACTCACTTTCCTTCTGTCCCTTGAACACATCCAGCTCATTTGCTTAATTTGGCCTTTGCAGCTGCCTGTTCCACTCCCTGTAACATTCTCCCCCAACTCAGCATGTAGGTCATGGCATCTATTCGTCATGTAGGTCTTTGCTCAAATAGGTCTCTGCTCTCCTCATAAAGACTTCCCCACCCCTTTATCTAACAGTAACACTTTCTCTGTGGCAGCATCACTACTGTAGCAATTATCCAAAATTATCTTATGTATCTACATTGTTTTGTGTCTGTCTCTGCCTACTAAAATGTAAGCTCCTTAAGAAATCACACCTTGTTTCTTATGTTATGTTCACTCATATTTTCTCAGCATCTAAGTTAATGTTTTTGAATAAAATGCATTTTAAATTAATATATGTTCTTCAGTGATGATTTGGAATATAGAGAAAATTGTATGTGTGTGTGTGGGCAGAGGAGAGCATAGCCTGTCATTGTAATGCAAGTGTAGTTAATGTGAATCTATTTTCTTCCAGTATTTTTCCTCTATTGTTGAAACCATAATGTATATCCTAATTCACATTCTACTAATTCTTAATGCTTATGTCTGCCTGCCTATGCCAGAATCATCTTGACTGATTTTATCCCCATAACAACCTTGTGCAACAGTAAAACCTAGCTGTTGTTACCAATTGACAAATAAGGAAACTGGAACTCATCTTTCTTGCTCGAAGTCACACTATTAGTGGCTGAGCTCTGAGTCTTGTTTTGGCTTATTTTCTCAACCTTATTGTCTAGCATTTCCCTTCATAAATGGTCTATTTATTTTCCTCAGAAAACATGTCATTTTTCATCATCATACCTTCATTCCATTGATCCTAAATCTCTCCTTTAATGATTTCTAGAAATCTAAAAAATTAGTTCTTAATAATCAATCATTAAAGGTATGTTCAATATTGGGGAGTAAATATGCAAACTGTAGCATATGAACTAGAAGGAATTTTATCCTGCTATTGAAAAAACAGCAATTGTGAAGGCTATGGGTAGAATGAAAATGCTTAATGAAAACAATAATATGCCAATATGATATTCAGAGTAGAAGAAAAAATTTTAAATATATATGAATATTAATACAGCAAATGGTGCAATTGTGAGTAAAATTTGCTGCTTTTAAATTTTCCTTTGGTATATTATAATATTCTTGTAACAAATAAAAATAGGAAAGCAAATTACTTCTCCTACGCCAGACTAGCAGGATAGTTAACATAAGCTATTTTACTTTAGCCTCTTTTTGCAGTGTTTAACCTTATCACAACCATAAAGATACTGTTTGTAATATGTAAAGGGAAACTCTGGCCCATTGGGTTGGATCTGACTCTGACTTTCATTTGCTTGGTATGCGCTAAGAATTGGATCTCTACATTTATGCCTATATACTTAAAAGCACATGGTTATACATGTCTTTAGTTTCAATAACTTAAACAGCCACATGATAACACTTCAATTCCATGGAAGTTTATGTTGGTAATAAGTCTTTTGAATGCACTAGTCATATCTGTATGATGATCTGGGTTTTCTCCATGATTCTATGGTTTTCCTCTCTGCCTTCACAACCATCCATAATATAATAAAACTGATAAATTTATACGCACACACTCTTATTGAATGAATTTTATTTTCACATTTAGTCATTTTTTATTCTCTCAACAAACTTTTACTGAGTGCTTACCATGTGGTAGACACTGTTCTTAGTGCAGAATGAGAATTACACTAATCCCCCCTTGTCCACAGGGGATACATTCTATGACTGAAACTGCAAATAGTGCCAAACCCCATACAATATATACTGTTTTTCCTATATATACATACTTATGATAAAGCTTAATTTATAAATTAGGCACAGTAAGAGAGAAATAACAATAATCAATAATAAAACAGAACAATTATAAAAATATGCCCAAATCATTATTTTTGCACTTTGAGGCCATTATTAAGTAAAATAAGGGTAACTTGAACACAAACATTGAACACCAAACAGCTGATAACCAAGATGGATACTAAGCGACTAAAGGGCAGGGAGCGCAGATAGCATGGAGCTGCTGGACAAAGGGACAATTCACAGCCTGGGTGGAACAAGGTGAGACTTTATCACGTGCAATTTAAAACTTATGAATTATTTACTTCTGGAATTTTCCATTTAATATCTTCGGAGCACAGTTGAATGCAGGTAACTGAAACTGTGAAAAGCAAAAATGTGGATAACGTGGATAAAGGCAGACTACTGTATAAGATACCATCTCTTCTATAAATTGCTCACAGACAATACAGATGAGTCATAAAAGGATAATGTAGTGGGAATAAGGAACATTTACTCTGCTACTATGTGAGCAAGTTTCTTGCCCTCTTGAGGCTTCATATTTTTGATCTCTGAAAATAGAGATTTATCTAAGTCTTTTTCCATGTTTAAGATTTTATTAATTTATATATTTTGCACAAGATAAAAATTAATTGCCATTGTTTATTATGAATGAATTACTTGTTTTCTCCTTTAGGATTCAACAAATCACTGAATCATTTTTAAAATTTATTTTACAATTGAATTTTTAAAAAGCACCTTTTATTTTTATTTAAAAAAATAAAAAAAATGTTTTAAAGAGTACCTCACCCATTTTAGATACGACTTCCTCAAGAATAAATGTAATTTCTAAAACAAGTATTTTTATATGTTTTCTAGAATGTTCTGTGTGTTATTCAAAAGCTATATCATCTAACAAGGCCTTAAGGTACACCTAACTTAAGTAAAGTCAGCGAAACCTCACAGTTCAATACAAGTCTGACTGTTTAAAAATAGCAATATCAAAAAGCAATAAATGCTGATATTTAAGACAGGATAATTTCTTTCTTCTCTAAAAGTAAAAGATAAAATTGTTTTTTAAATATTTAAAACTCCCCAGTCAGTGCAAGTCCTATATGAATGATTTTGTAGGAAAGTTAAAGACGACTCCATCTTTTAGTCAACATAAAGGAACGATGACAGGATTAGTCTGTTGGGAGACACAGTCCTTCCTGGGTCTCTTGGCCCTCTGTATATCTTAATGGATGTGTTAGTTTCCAATGCCTGCTATAACAAATTTCCACAAAGTAGGTGGCTTAAAACAGCAGAAATGTATTTTCTCACAGTTCTTGATGGCAGAAATCCAAAATCAAGATGTTGGCAGGGCTGTGCTCCCTCTGGAGGCTTCAGGGGAGAATCCAGTTCTTGGTTCTTCTAGCTTCTAGGGACAGTCGGCATTCCTTAACTGTGTCTATATCACTCTACTCTTTGTCTCTATGGTCACATCACCTCCCCCTCTGTATGTGTGTCATGTCTCCCTCAGCTTCACTCTTATGCGAACACCTGACATCGGGTTTAGGTCCCAATCAAGTAATCCAGGATATTCCCTCTCATTTCAGGATCCTTAACTTAATTACATCTGCAAAAAACCTTTTCCCCAAAAGGTAACACTCATTGGTTCTAGTGATTAGAACATAGACATATCTTTTTAGAGGGCTGCCATTAAGCCCACCACACTCTACTATCTGGCCTCCCAAAATTCACATCCATGCCACATGCAAAATACATTCATTCATGTATCCCAACATCTCCAAAAGGCTCAACCAATTATGACATTAACTCTGAGCCCAAAATCTCATCTAAATATTAACAGCTCAAAAGTCTCAAATCTCATCATCTCAATCAGGTATGAGTGAGATGCCAGGCATGATCTATTCTGGGGCAAAATCCCACTCTGTTTTCCAAGTTCCATCTGACTGTGAACCTAGAAAACAAGATATCTACTTCCAAAATATAATGGTGAGGCAGGTGTCTGATATACATTCTCATTCAAAAAGGCAGAAATTGGAAGGAATAAAGGGGTCACCAGTTCCAAACAAATTTGAAATCTAGCAGGGAAAATTCCACTAGATTTCAGGGCCTGAGAATAATCATATCTTGTTCAGGGCTCTGTCCTCCTGACCCATGGTAAAACCATAGGTCTATGGGCAGCAGCTCCACTGGTCTCTGCCTTTGTGTCCCTGTAATTCCAAGATGGCAATGTTTCTGCTGTGATAACATTCTTAAAAACATTGCAGTTCTCTTATGTGTGTCGTGTGGAATCCATGCTATTGGACAAAAGAGTTCTCCACAGGAAATATATCTTGTATAACCTCATCTCTATTCCTGACCTCTGCTGGGATGGGTGAGAGGTTCCAAGAATCACATACTTAATCTGTTTGGCAAAAGGTCATCCAGGCATAACCTTTGCCTTCAGCGCATGCTTTCCTTACAACGAATCTTCTAATATTCGGTCTTAGTTAGTTCGACTGCTATAACAAAGTAACATAGACTGGGTGGCTTACAAACAACAGAAATTTATTTCTCACAGTTATAGAGGCAGAAATGTGAGATTGGGGTGCCAGCATGGTCAGGTTCTGGAGAGAACTTTCTTCCAGGATGAGACTGCCAACTTCTTGTTGTATCCTCACAAGGCCAAAAGAGAGCTAGCTAGCTCTCTAGCCTCTTCTTATAAGGGCACTATTCCCATTCACAAGGGCTCTACCCACATGAGCTAATTACATCCCAAAGACCCCACCTCCAAACACCATCACACTGCAGATTATATTTCAACACATGAATTTTGGAGGGACACACAAACATTCAGTCCATAACATTCAGTATATATATGTTTAAATGTTTCTGAATGGTTTTGCAATATGGATAGGCTGAGGATTTTCCAGATCATTAAGTGCTGGTTTCTTTTTTTATTTAACAGATCCTTCTTCAAGTTACCTCTTTCCTCTCATATTTTGCTATATTTAGCAAGAAAAAAGCCAGCTATACCTTCAATATTTTGCTTGAAAATTTGCTCAGCTAGATATACAAGTTCATCCCTTAAAAGTTGTGTGTTTTCCACACAACTATAAGACACAATTAGGTCAACTTTTCTGTGATTATATAATGAAGATCACATTTCCTCCAGTTTCCAATAGCATATCCCTTATTTCCTTCTGAGTCCTCACCACAAGCACCTTGCACATTCATGTTTCTCCCAACAGTCTTCTGAAGGCAATCTACAAAGACACTCTCTCCAAATAAGGTAATATTCATAGGTTTTGGGGAGTAGGGCAGAGACATATCTGGGGGGCACCATTCAACCCCCCACTACTATGGCTATGCCAAGAATATAGGATCCTGACTACTGTTTACTTGGCCATTTCTTGGGGTTGTGTTTATAGTGAGCAACATGAAGGATGAGATAATATCTCCCCCAGGACGAAGAGCAGTTTTCTGATTGCTTGCTATAAAACAGCAGGTCCACCAAGCTCATTGCACTTTTTCCATCTGGGCCCCTGCACGTAACCACCATGAGACTACAGTGGGACAAGCGGAGCCGTGTCAGCATGCTCATGCTCATGCCACTTGCTGTGCTGTGAGTAATAAAGTCCTTTGTCTCTGACTCACGAATCGCATGCCATCTGTCAGCATCCATGAGACAGTGACAGGCTAATGTATTAGCTTGTCCATAGGGTAAAGTCAAATACCAGACCTGAGAGAGTGAAGAACAAAATCTCTGCAGTCAGGAATTTGAGGGCTGAATGATAATGAAAATGTATACCTCAAGGGCGTTCAGAGAAATCTTGGGAGGGCATTGCATTTTATTGTAGGAATAAAATGGAAATTTGAATGAATCTTATCTTAATTTTAAGACGCAGAGAGAGACTCTAGCTGACATCTGGCTAACAGCATCCCACTTCATGATTTGTGGCTGTTTGTTTTTTACAATGTATGCATCTATCATTTATTTGATAATTATTCTGTTTTCATATCACAAAACTATGAGCATCACTTCCACAGCCAGAAATAAACCCCTTACTATACTGGTAAGGCTGAGGGGGCCTTATGGACTGAAATGTGTCCCCCTCAAAATTTCTATATTGAAGCCCTAACCCACAATGTGATTGTATTTAGGGATAGGGCCTTCAGTGAAGTAATTAAGGTCAAATGAGGTCATAAGAGTGGAGCCCTAATCCAATATGACTGGTGTCTTTATAAGTAGAGGAAGGAACACTACAAGATCTTTCTCTCTCAGTGCACACACAGAGGAAAGGCTATATGAGGACACAGGAAGAAGGTGGCCATTTGTAAGTCAGGGAGAGAGAGTCTTCAGTAGAAACCAACCCTGAAGCACCTTAATTTGAACTTCTAGCCTCCAGAACTGTGAGATAATGTATTTCTGTCCTTTAAGCCATCCAGTCTGTGATATTTTGTTATGGTAGCCCAAGCAGACTAATACAGGGGAAAGTAGATTATATATATTATTATACCAGAAATTTTCAATTTACTATTCCAGGTTTCAAAAATAATTTTGTCAATATATATACATGCATATATATAAATACAAGGAGAGATATATATTAATGCCAGATGTATCATTTAAGGTTCATATTTTATATAAAAAATCCCAAGGTTTATGTATGTGTGTGTGTGTGTGTGTGGAGAAAAGAATTGCATCAAGTACTAGAGTACTGTGGCTCATGTTTAGGTCATTGCAAGGCCCTTTCGCATTTCAAAAATTCAATCTTTCAGGCCATGAACATCTCTAAACACCCACCGCAATTGCTTCTTGCATCCATTTATTATGACAGTGCTTCTTAACAACTCAGTAGATTCTCTTGTTTTTTGTAAGGATGCTGGAGGGTGAGCTTCCACCCAGTAGACTCACTGTCTCTCAGTGGCTCAGAGGGAGACCTTGAAATACAGGAGAAAGAGTGTTGGCCCAAGAGTCACTAGCAATACCACCTCATGAGTTCATTTTCTACTTTTCTGCTTCTTCCTAAATATCTTGCATGTGAAAGGAGAAACTCTCTCTGTCTCTCTCCCTTTCAGTAGAATTTTTGTGTAGTTAGCAAGTCAGTACCTGTTGCCTAACTTGCTTGGTAACAAGATATGTCTCATATATCTTGAGGCCATGCATGGAAAAAATAGACATAACTAAAGTCAGTCTTTCTTCTATTATGTCCTGCTCACAGGTCACCTTTCCACAAACTTTTGTTTGGGGTCTTCCCTTACCCTTCTTTGAACTCCCCTGATACTCACTGTTTGCATCTCTGACTGTAGTGTACTATCTGGAAATTTTACTGATTGCCCAATGTACTTCTCTAATATGTTTTTTCCTAGTTTTTGGCTCTACATCTTTTGATCTCCTCTTCACATGAAAAAAATTTTATAAAATCATATTTTCTAAAGAGAGTAAGAAAATTCATTATTTTTCTAGAATCATAAATTATACATTTTTTTTTTGAGACAGAATCTCACTTTGTTGTCCAGGCTAGAGTGAGTGCTGTGGCATCACCCTAGCTCACAGCAACCTCAAACTCCTGGGCTCAAGCGATCCTCCTGCCTCAGCCTCCCAAGTAGCTGGGACTACAGGCATGCGCCACCATGCCCGGCTAATTTTTTTCTATATATATTAGTTGGCCAATTAATTTATTTCTATTTATAGTAGAGACGGTGTCTCGCTCTTGCTCAGGCTAGTTTCGAACTCCTGACCTCGAGCAATCTGCCTGCCTCGGCCTTCCAGAGTGCTAGGATTATAGGTGTGAGCCACTGCGCCCGGTCCATAAATTATATTTTAAAAATTATTATTTATAATTAGGAAAAGCTCCTTTCATTTTCAAACCTCCTTATTTGTGATGTTATGTAAATGTTTAGGATTGTTTTCCAAGTTCACGTAGGAGCTACAATATTTCAAGACACCTCAAGTTTTCTTTTACAGTGATTAATCCAGAAACTCTGAACTGATGAAATTGATTAATTAGCTTGTTGCTAATATTCTTGTTGAAATATATTGTTAGGGTGGAAAAGAGACCCTGATCTCAACTTTTGCATATTTAATAAAATATTAGGCAATATGAACACATGGGAAGGGACCTGCACAGTGTGGGTCCCTGAAATTTCAGCTTCACTTGTTTTATAGTAAATATGCCTTTGTTCCTAAAGGTAGAGACTATGTCTATTTTTTTCACTGATATATTCCCCAGTACTTGGAATAATGCCTAGCACATGGTTATAGCTCAACAATAATTATTTAATAAACAGATTATTTCACCTTTCCACCTATCAATAAGTTATGCATATAATGGGAGATCAGTAAAGATCAGTTTAATAAATAAATAAAGGTCAGTTAATAAATAAATCCTCAGAGTACTGGACTAATTCAAAGGAAGATGCTTCAATGCGCGTTATTGAGCAGATATGTAGATAGATGGGTTAAAAGATAGATTAATTAACATATATACATATAAGTACATACATATGTACATGCAGATATACATACATTTTCTTTTCTTTTATTTATTTGTGAGACAGAGTCTCATCCTGAAATGGCATCATCATAGCTTATAGCAACCTCAAACTCCTGGGCTCAAGTGATCCTCCTCCCTTAGCCTCCCAAGTAGCTGAGACTATAGGCATGCATCAAGGCACTGGGATAATTTTTCTATTTTTTAGTAGAGATGGGGTCTCACTCTCGCTTAGGCTGGTCTTGAACTCCTGAGCTTAAGCAATCCTCCTGCCTTGGCCTCCCAGAGTGCTACTATTACAGGTGTGAGTCACTGCACCTGGCCTACAGTTTATTTTTTATTCAGAATTTTAGAGAACATTTAACATTTCTTTATCTAGCTACAGAGGCACCCTAAAAATAAGACTGACTATATTTTGGGGTGACGGAGTGGCAGAAGTATACTAATACTAGAAGTATAGCTTTATTTTAACCAAAAGTCTACTTACTGAGCAAAGCCAATAGTACATTATAGTATCAAGGAGCTTGGCCTCTGAGGTTTGAACAGCTCTGTGACTTTGGGCAAACTTTCTATTCTACATAAGCCACTGCTTTCTCATCTGTAAAATAGATAGATGTGTTTACCTCACTGTGGTCAGAAAATGCACATAAAACTCTCAACCCAGTACCTAACAAATGATAAGTACTTAGTAAAGACTGTTTTTTTTTTTTTACTATTAATATCATCATATACTTACTGGGGATAGCACATTTTTTGAAAAGTTTAATAAGGCACACCAATTTATGATTCCACTTTCACCTCTAACATGAAAAGCATACCTTGGAAAATTCCTAACTAAGTTTCTGAAAGTTACTGTATAATGGGTAGGAGGATGGCATGGTACTGCATTTTACCAAGGCAGACTAGAAGCACACAGCAAAAGCCAAGAGAGCATTATCTGTCCATGGACCTTCCAGGAAGCCACACAAACAGGAAGTGGGGATACTCAGACCCTGACTCTGCAAGTAAGCAAACAGACTTCAAACTCTAAAGTTTCGCTAATCATTACCCAAAATATGTATGGCAACGGGAAATGCTTGGTCATAGGTCACATTAGATCTTTTGAACACATATATAACCACAGGAAATCTCGTTTTTCAATAGCATTGTCTTCATGCTGAAAGGAAAATAATGCAGGTAATGCCTCTTCCCACCTCCCCATCCCAAGGAATAAATAAAGCAACTAAACTTAGAAACTATAGGGCCTTTGGAAATGACCACACACTGTGTAAAGATTTAAGCTCAAAATGTTTGGCTTATAGCACTTAAAAAAAAAAAGTTAGTACAAAAGCACAAAATGACCCTTACAACTTCTTTTGGAACACAGTGGCAGAAAACACCCCCTTGCTTTCATCAAAAAACAAAAATGCAATTTCCTTTAAAAAGTCTTTGTTTTAAGTGTCAAACTTTACATTCACTAAGGATCTAGGTGCTACCATTCTCCTGTACAGGTGATATTAGAATTGAAAGGAAGAGCTTCTGGAAGGGGCTGCCTTGAATTCCCCAATTCCCCTAGTGTTTGACACTCTGTGGGCATATGATAGGTGCCCCATAAAAGACCCTTGAAAAGGTCCCTTAAATAAATGGATGAATACCAAGTATATGATTTTTTTGAAAATAACATTATATATGCTTTTACAATCTGCAAAATGCTTTTCCATTTATAATCCCATTTGATCTTCCCAATAACCCAACAAGTTAGGGAATTGTTTACCTGTGACTTTATCTAAAGTCATCTGGAAAAATGATGGCTTTCAACTTATTCTTCAGAGCTAGAGTTCTCTCTATGATGCCATTAACATTAAATGTGCTTCATATGTTTGTTGAGTGCAGTGGTTCTCAGTTGGGAGCAATTTTGTCCCTCAGGGGCTCTAGTAGTGTCTGGATACATTTTTGGTTGTCACACAGGTATGTGTGTGTGTGTGGGGGGTTAGCTACTGACATCTAGAGGGTGGAGGCAAGGGGTGCTGCTCAACATCCTACAATGCACAGACCAGACGCTTCTACCTGACTCCACTACTCTGAGAAAAAACTAGCCCCAGATGTCAATAATGACAATATCTAAACCCTGGTCTAAGCAACGAACTGTTTTGTAAGCACCAGTAAGTTGATTAAGTTACTGCGGTGATTTAAAAACCTTGTCTTGGAATTTTTTGATACCCCTGCCCCCATCAAAAGGCAGAGTCTAAGTCTTCTCCCCCTGAATCTGGGTGAGATTTTGTGATCACTTTGATGGACAGATGCAGTTGCATAATTTCTGAGTCAAGGTTAGAAAAGGCTGTGCAGTTTCTGACAGTTTCTTTTGGGATCCTCACCTTCAGAATCCTGGTTGCCATGCAAGAAGTCAGCCTACCCAGGGGGTGCCATGATGGAGAGGCCTGAGGATATCACAGGAAGAGGGAGAGCTACCGACCTCTTGACAGTCACACATGAGAGACCTTGAGCCAGACTGCCCAGCCATTCTCGAAGTCCTGACCCAAGGCACCATGAGAGATAATAGATGAGGATGTGGTTTTATGCCACTAAATTTTGGGATGATTGATTACAGGGCCAGAGATAACCAGAGCAGTCTACAGATTTAGTTACCTGCAGTCTGGCAAACAGAATGTCTTCCCTCTCCCCCTAAAGGATTCTGACCCATGAAAGTGTGGAACTCTTATGTAGAGGATTGCCACTCCTCAAGTGAAAATGGATTGTAATCAGCCTGTGAAAAATAAAAGACAAAGGGCAGTTTGTCAGAGAGATTGTGAGAGGGAGATCTGAAAGGCGTCTCGAAATGATTGCACACTGCAAGTTGGAGTCCTGGGCTTTAGTCACTTCAAAGCTGGTTATTATAAAAATGAGGCAGGATAATGAACTAGAGGATCTCTTGAAGTTTCTTCTAGGACTAAATTCTAGAATACCCTAATCTACAAATATTTTTTAAAAGATAGGAATTTTAAAATTGTAATTTGAAAAAATAATGTACCTTCATGGATAAGAAGAATAAAGATCAAAATAAATAGTAGTAAAGCACTACTTTACATCCATCAAACTACAAACATAAATGAAAATCTAATGTTGGTGAAATTGGTAAATTCCCACATTATAGATGGCCACATAGTTTAGTGTGCAACAAGAGCTAAAAAGTACACATAATCTTTGGCACAGTAATGCCTCTTCTGGAAATCGTCCAAAAGGAAAAAGAAAAGAAAAAGCTTCTTGTACAATGATGTTTATAGCCACGTTTTTTTCAGTAGGGGGTAAAATATCCCACAGGAAACAACCTAAATATCTAACAATGGGACAATAGTTAACCAGGACATGGCAGGATGCATTAAAGTTATAAACGTGAAACACATATGGAAAAGTGTATACAAAATACATTAAGTGACAAAAGTATAGTATTCATTTTTGTATAAATGGTGAGTATACCTATGGAAGATTTCATTCACGCACAAATATCATAAGAAATAAATCTAAATATTTTTTATGTTAAGGTGAGTATTTTTCTATAAAGATATTTAAATATTCCCACTTTATAAAGAAAAGCTTCTATTAATTGAAATTATAATCATGTTTAGTATTTCAATGGACACATTTACTTCATAGTTAAAGGGGAGTGATTAATACAAGCAAATACACAGCTTTACATAATAAAAATGAGCTAAATTTACTAATTAAAAATATTTTCTACTATAAAAGGAAATTTTAAGATTACTAATGAATATGGAATATCATTTTAACCCATTTTGGAAAAAAAAACCACTTTTCCTTCAGTTAAAATGCCACATCAATAAATAGTATGAGGGAAATTTGGAAAATTAAAACTCAAAAATTTTTTTGAAAAAAAGGAGACCCTTAAAATGCCACTCTAGATTTTCTGTTTGGGTAATAAAGGACTTGATTATTTGAACCAACTTTCCCGCTGAAGATCACTGAAATAATTGGAAGAAATATAAAAAATATACTTAAATATCTTCCTAAAGCAAGTCTTCCTAAAAGCATCGAATTGCTAAGAAGATGGGGAGAAGAATGAAATTTAGAGAAGTAACCTAGTTAGAT
The DNA here is from genome assembly GCF_040939455.1 of Microcebus murinus. Classification (NCBI taxonomy): domain Eukaryota; kingdom Metazoa; phylum Chordata; class Mammalia; order Primates; family Cheirogaleidae; genus Microcebus; species Microcebus murinus. The sequence goes on along the minus strand of NC_134114.1, from coordinate 37,163,272 downwards.
CACCTTGTGTCTTGGTAGGAGGTGAGGTCAGGGAGAGGGATTTACCAATCCTAAAAAAGAGAGTGAAATGGGACCTGTCAAAGTGGGACATCTGATAAATCACCCCATGAATAGGATTTATACTTAAAACCCCTTTAAACTGCCCCTCAGATGACATGTGAACCATAAGTAAACCAGCCCCTGAATGAATTGTCTGGGTAACCTATGGAATACCAAGTCCTGAAATTAGTTGAAACTGGTAGGGAATAACTATAGTGCCTTTAGGGTATTCCTTCAATAGAAGCAGATAAAAATGCTCTCTGTATAAAGGTATCATCCAAGCCACAAATTATTTTCTCAAATAATTTTTTCTAATACAAGTTCCAACAAACATAAATAGGCACCAAAGCAGAGAAGACAACATAAATGAGAACCAGCACAAACAAAAGAGAACAGAAACACTGACAAGTCATCCAGATAATGAACTTAGTAGACAAAAATGAGAAAACGACTAGCCTTATGAAAGTTGTGAAGGAAACAAGCTACATTTAAACAGTTCAGCAAAGAAATATAGAAAAGAACCAAATAAACTCTAAATCTGAAAAATACAATAACCAAAATTAGGTCAATGAATGTTTTAACAGCAAGATAGATGCTATTGAAAAGAACTGATGAATAGTAATATATAACAAAAGCATGAAATATGAACAGGCAGATAGAGGGAATAGAGTGGAAAGAGTAAGAAACATAGAGGATAGAGCAAGAAGTTCTAACATACAGTCTATTCTCTCCACGGTAATGTTCTACTGAGTTGTGAATACTGAATTAGTGAATACTCAATCATTGCTCCTAGGGGAAATGAAGTTTCTGAGAGTCTCTGGTCACAATGTATTTCATCAACCAATCAATACATTATCCTGTTTTATGTGTGTGTCTGTTTGAAGACATCTTATTAAATATGTATTATTGATTCATTAACACTGAACACTTGGCCAACAGATTGTAACTCATGCCTAGTAGAAGCTTATTTAACACACACATTTTCTCTATAAGGTACATCATATCCTTTTTTGCACTTAGGAACACTAAACAGCACTTTAGCACCACACTCTGAGGCCATTTTAAACAGTGGAATCATCAACAAAAATTTAAAATGTTAAAAAAAAAAACAACAACACCTTAGGGCTAAATAGATAGTGAAAAGGACACTTATTTATGGTATGGAGCTGAAACAGAGAGGAAGAGGATAGCCTTGTTTGACCTCAGTTGACAAAGTGTGCTTGTTGAGTCATTATTGAGAGAAATTAAAGAAGACCTAAATAAATAATATCAGGTTCATAGATAGGAATATTTAATATTATAAAGATGTCAATTCTCCCCAAATTAATTTATGGAGTCAATGCCACTAAAATTTTTAAAAAATTCATAGATATTTGTTAATAATCTAATTCTAAAATTTATATTGAAATGCAAGAATAGCCAAATTCTCTTGAAGGGGGGAAAAAAGGTGGAGAGGTTGCTCTACTGGATAGCAGAACTTATTATAAATTCACTATAATTAAGGCAGTGATTGGAACAGACCAGAAAACCTAGAAACAGAATCAAAGAATGACACTTAATTTATCATAAAGATGGCATTGCAGAATGGAGCATCTTTCAATAAATGGTGCTGAGCTAATTTGTTATTTACATAGGAAAAAAAATGATCTTTAATCTCCACATCATTCTCAAAAATCAATTACAGGAAAATATAGGTCTAACCAAAAATAAAAAACAATTAAGTTACTACATGATACAGAAGAATATCTTCATGACTTTGAATTAGGAAACTATTCTTTGAACATAATACAAAAAAACAAAATAAAACTAACTATAAAAACTGTATAAATTTAACTATATTAACATTAAGAACTTTATCAGTACACATCATTGAGAGAATAAAATCCCCCAAATGAGGGGATGGATATATATGCAACATGTGTAAATGGCTCATATTCAGAACATACAAAGAACTACTACTAATCAACATAAAGACAGACAACCCCATTGGGAATCATATATTTACATGTGTCTGGCCAGAATAGGTATTTCACAGACAAGGAAATCCAAATAGCCAATAAACATATGAAAATATGCTAAACTAAATTAACACTTAAAGAAATGTTAATTATAGGCACAATGAGATACCATCCTACATGAATTGAATGGCTAAAATTTAAAATGCCTACATTGCCCAATCTAGGGAAAAACTAGAGCAACAGGACCACTGCTGATAGTGGTACTAAATTCTTACAAGCATTTGGAGAACTGTCAGTATTTAATAAAGATGAATAGTTGCATTCCCTATGGCCCAGCAATTCTATTCCCAGGTATACCCCTGTAGAAATGTATACACAGGTTTACCAAAGGTAAGTACAAAAATATTTATAGCAGCACTATTCATAATAGCCTGCAATAAAACTACCCAAATGACCATCAATTTGAAGGACTAGATAAATTATATTACAGTATATTCACACAATGGTATCCTATAAAGTGGTGAAAACAAAAGAACTACATCTACATGTAACATATAGATTAATCTCACAAATACAATGTTAACAAAAGTCAGACACATAAGAATGTGTACCGTATATTTGTGTGTGTATATTCAGTATTTAAAATTTTGCAACATTAAACACTCAAGTTTAGGAGTTATATACTTAACTAGTAGAAGTATAATAAAAGAAGGAAATTATTGCCAAAAAAGTAAGGATAGAGACATTGATTTGTGATTGAGAACATGTAGCAGCGGGCTTCTGGTGTCCTGGCAGTCATTTTTTCTTTTTCTTTTTTTTTTTGACCTGAGTCTTAAAAAGTTTTTACAAAACTTTTTAAAATACTGTGTTAAACTGTGTTGGGAGACATGCTTCCATGAGTATCTCACACACTAACATATCCACTGAGTATGCCAAAGATGCAAAACCCTAACCATTCTTTACCATGCCATTTCTCAGGGCTGTGTTTGCAATGAGCAGCCCAGAGGTTTTAGGTACTGTCTCCCTGTGGGTCAAACAGCAGGCTTGCTGACTGTTTCCTGTAAGACATCAGGTTCACCAAGCTTAGTGTTTCCTGCCTGTAATGCAACCTACTGTGTGCTCAGGTGTCCACCGGCCCCTGTGTTGCCCCTCTGTGACTTGGCAGGCAAAGGGAACCCACACAAATATGCTAATGCTCAAGTTGCCATGAGTAATAAAGACCTCTGTCTCTGACCTAGGAATCTTATGTCTTCTGCCAGTATCCATGAAATAAAATCAAATCCAAGCTGTGACAAGCTGTGCATTTACTTTTTATGCATTTCTCTATGTGTGTATTTAACAGTAAAAAAGGCTTTAAAATTTACTGTACTTGAATTCTATTTTTTCTCCTTCTATTTTAATCCACCATTTTCCGAGTGCTTACTATATGCTAAGCTCTGGGAATACATTGATAAGTAGGACGGAAGTTTATTTTAAAGACTGTTTTCAGTGGGAGAGAGAGTCATGCTGAAGATAAATTATGGTGCTGCTTTATAAGGATAGAAAAGCAGAATAGGAATGTGTTTTGAGGGAAAAAGGATGTCTGCACTGTCCTAATACTTTCCTTCATCTTGTTATTTGTCAAGAGAGCTATCCTAGTTAGACTTTTCAGGGTAAAGGAGAAACAGTTTAAAAGCAAACAAACTCTGTCAAAAAGCGAGAACAAATTTATTAACCACAGGAATACTTTACCAAATTCAGATAAACTTGCAAATAGAATAGTTTTTGCATGTGCTAATTGGGAAAAAAATCTAGGCATTTTTTAGGTTGGCATTCAATTGGAAAGTGTGCCCTTAATCCTCTGTTAGAGTAATTGTCCTTCATGTCTCATACACTCAATATTCATTCACCAAAATGGTACCAAGAATACTTGGCACAAGTAAAGAAGACATGGGCTTGTCTTTTCAGCATTTTCAGTTTGTAGGAGTCATAGCCAAATAAACAGGTTATTAAAAAAAAAGTGACAACTGCTATGGAAGGGTCCATGTGAGGAATGACATCTAAATTGGATTAGGGGATCCGTAGGCTTCCTGGGGTGCATAAGCCTCAGTGAAGCTGAGATTTAAATGATGCACAGAATGAGGGTTGGGGGCTAAAAGGTATTTCAGAAAGAGAGAACACAGACCAAGGCAAAAGATCATTGGGCTGCACCTTTACAAAGGGCTAAGGTCAAAACTCACTTGAATAATAGCCAAAAAATAATCATAAAATGAAGCTATATATTAAAGTCTGATTATTTGAAGGCAAAAATTAAATACTGTACTAATAAAGAGATTTATTAATTATCATCACATTTATATAAATTACTTAGTCATCTCTCAATGTTGCACTAGATTTTTTCATTAGGGCTAATTATTACATTTTTATACTGGAAGAAAAATAAAGATCACATGTAAGTACTCCATTTTCCAAGGGTAATTTTTGCTTTTTTTCTCCTCAGGCAGTGATGTTAATAAGTACCTAGAAAACTAAGTCAATTATTCTGAAATATCTATTTTATGCAACAGCATTCCGAATACATTTTAGAAAACATTATAAAATCCAAGGTGATTTGGGATGCATATTCTAACATGCATCCAAGAAGCTATTTGGTTAAAGGACCTGAAGGTAACTGGTAAACAATTTAGAATAGAGTTGTCTGAATGAACTGACCAGAAGCCAGCTTGTGTTCAGTCTGCATTTCTACATGGTATCCATGGAAATGAGATCAGGCCTGCACAAAGACAAACAAAGGCCACCTTCAAATGAATCAGGGAGAATGACAACTGCCAATGTTCAAGGCATCCATTGGCGCAATAGCTTTGCTCAGGCTTTTCAAAACACAATGAAGTAATCTCTTATACTAACAATACAGTGTCTACCACTCTTTTATTTCCAATGCTCTGTTTAAACATTAACCTCATTTTTATACAGAAAGCCTTTCAGTGATCAGGAGTTATGTACAGCTTCCGTAGTAAAAACTGTCTCTACTCACTTTAAACTAATAAAAGGAAGAATTGTAGTCGTCCTTTCAGAACACAGAATAATAAGGTACGAATCTTTGCACACAAAATTGCACAGTTTCTATTAACTATTTGGGCAACAGAACAGACAAGACTCTCAAAGGAAGTAAAATATATTTGAAAACTATTAACAGTCTCAATTTTTTATGGAGCTGAAAACATTAGCAAAATATGCAGTTCAAGTTTGTACCGGCTAGTAAATGTAATTTATGTGTACAAGAGTGGGCAGGCATAGCCTGGATGAAAAACTTATATATAAGCACTTTAATTATAACTTTAACAAAATTAAGAATAGACATCAATTTCTTTTCCAATTTATATGATTAAATGAAAATGCTTTACAATGCTTTGCAAACACCACTGAGTTACACAGAATAAAAAGGCTTTAATATCATTCATAAAACCTTTCAAAGCCAACACTAATTCTCTGTCATATATAAGACTGTGATCTCTAAAAAATAAAATTTTGGGGATTTTTATTGTATGAGTTAGAAATAAAGAATTAAAACTGGAGAAACATAAATCTATATTTCTAAAAGAATTGTTTTTTAGAAAAACTGACTAAAGCACTGACATTAATTCTACCACCGGAATTGGAATGTTATATATTACATACCCTAAAAACAGCTTGTTAATCACAACTACTTTAGTGTGGTAAGTATGTTCTGAAACAAAGAAAGATGTATAGATCTGTGCCCTCATCAATACAAGCAGCCACACTTGAGGATGGGCAGTGCCTCTTCCTATAGCTCTGCTTTCTTTCCCTCTTTGCATACCTGGATCAACTTTGCCTTTCTGTTATCAATTAATATCCTCTATGTTTCATATCCCAGAACCTAGTTGGCCTACCTTTGCATGATCACCTGTAGCTTCTAATCAGGGGCTCCTTTTTTGCCAGAGCTCTTATTAGTGCTGATCATGTAACTTTCTCCCTCTTCTTTCTCTCTGATAATGTCCTTTCCATAGATGTCAAAGCTTCTCTCCATCCCTCAGTTTCTCTTGTGTTATGGACCTCCACCACATACAGATGCCTCAATGCAATTTTTAAAAATTACAAGTATACCATGCAGTACCATAAGTAAGAGAAATAAAAAATCCCATTATAATAATTTTTATGCAAACCTCTCCCATGTTTGTTTGTTTAAAGGCAGGTGCTCCCATATCACCCCTTTCACTACTCTCTCCTCCCTTTTACTACCGATCTCTCTGACACTTGTCTACATTTCCTCACTTTCTATTTACTCCTCAGCACACTCTGTTCTGGTTTCTACTTTTTACACTCCATGGAGACTGTCCTTGTCAAGGCTGTCAGACTTGCTTGACTTCTGTGAAGGAGTTGACCCTATTCACCAACTCTACATTCTCCAAATATTTCTGCAGCACCCCATTTCTTGTAGTCCTTTTTACTTCTCCAGCCATTCCTGCTCTCTCCCTTTACATCTCCCCCTCTTCCCCTGACACTCTAAAGTTGTCCCTTAAACTGTGGCCAAAGCCTCTTTGCCTGACTCACATTATCAACTCCATATCTTCAATTATTTTCTAGATGCCAATGAGTCCTAAATCTCTACCCTCTTCTCATTCTCCCACCTGTTCCTAACACTACTATACATAACTAACCATATACTAACTAGATCTGTATACCTGGATGTCTCAAACTTAACCTGTTGAACTGAAGTGATCATCTTTTTCCTCCAGCTCACCCTCCTTCAGCACTCCTTGTTTCAGTAAATAGCACATTAATTGCATTTTCCATGCCAGAAACCTAAGTATCAGCCTTATCTTTTCCCTCTTTTGCTGCCACTATAGCAAATCAGTCACCAAATCCTGTCCCTTCTTCTTCCTTAATGTCTTTCAAATTGGTCCATTGTTCTCTGTCCCTACAGTCACTATCCAAGTTATTACCACCATTCTCTCATGACTGACCTACTAAACTAAAAATAAAACTCAACAAGTTCCTTAGTACATATAGTAATAACATTCATCGGGTGTTGGGCATATGAGAGGGGGTAGAAGGGGACGGGTATATACACATCTAATGGGTACGGTGTGCACCATCTGGGGAATGGACACACTTGAAGCTCTGACTCAGGTGGGGCAAAGGAAATATAGGTAACCTAAACATTTGTACCCCTGTGATATGCTGAAATAAAAAAAATAAAAATAAAAATAAATCTCAACCAGTTCTTTCCTAAATGCTCTTGATCCTTTCATAGGGCCTCCATCCAATCAACTCTCCTCCCTGTCACCAGAGTGATCTGCTTAAGAAGCAAATCTAATCATGTCACTCCCCTGCTCAAGGCCTTTAGAAACCTTCCCATTGTCTTCAAGCTAAAACCCATGCTTGGGTTCAGCACCCTTTAAAGTCTTGTGCTGCCTCTTAGCTTTCACTCTTTAGAAACACCTTGAGCACCATGTTCTGAGCATAATGACCTTCTGCTCTCATTGTGTCAATTTCCTCTTCTGGAACCTAAACATCTGCCCCAGGAACTAGGAGACCTGGGTCTTGTTGCTAGTTATGTTGCTCTGCAGCCTGTCTTACCAGAGTATTATTTTTAGCCATTTTAAAAAGGGGGAACTGGACTCCCATGATCTCCAATGTCCTTCATACCAGATCTAAATTGTACTGGTTCTTTTCCATCCCCATGAAGATTTCTCTGGAGGCTTGACACGTCAATGTATCACAGTGATATTGTTCTATCCTCTGAATTCAACATTTAGTCCATATCGCTCATTACTTGTTCATGAACACATGGCATCTATTATGCTAGATAAACTTACGTTACAGCTCTAAGTTATAGAAACTGATATAATCAAGTTTTAAATTATATGAAAAAAATTTTAAGATGCCAAGAGGTACAATGGCCTTAAATTTCAATAATTCAGAAGCAAGCTCAAAGACAACAGCAAAGTCTCCTTTCTTTCCATCTTTCCATGAGGCTAACCTCAGTATACTGGCTTGTCCTTAAGCTAGCTGACATCACAGTTGCAAGATGGCTGCACTTGTTCCAAACTTCACTTCTAAACCCGACAGTATATTTCCTAGCCAATGTTTCTCTTAGGAGTGAAAGTTTCCCAGAAGTCCCCCAGAAGATCTCCCTCCATGTCTCATTGGCTGTGCATGACAAGCCCCTGTCTAAATCACACACTGGCCAGAGTCATAGGGCCACCAGATTGCTCAGTTCAATCACCCTTCAGACTCCCTGAATTTCCTAGCTATGCAAGAAAAGGCAGTAACTTGATAAATGGACTTTTGCTAGAGAGTAGGATGACAGACTGAAATTGACTGCAATTGGTTAGATTTGAGAGAATTTCCTTTCCCTATGCTTGGACTTGTTTCCAAACAGACTGCAACTTCTCTGAACCATATTTCAAGTTGTCTCTGATTGAACACTGGGCCTAGCACACTGCTTTATGTAAAGCAGGTACTTTATAAAGATATGAGCAAAAATTAGCTTTATGGAATTCACTGAACTAAGTTTAATAAAGCCTCAATGGGTCATCTGATCCATTGGGTTCAGGAATGGGTTTAGGACAGGGTTTAGGAATCACTGTCATACATACAAGCCTATTGTCTCATGATTTGGGATATTAGATTCTTCTTAGAAAGCCATTCTTCTGTGTGTTCTCTTGGTAAATCATTGGTTACCATAACAACTGGGGGGGAAAAAATAACTCTCCAGTTCTTTGACTTGCTGATTAGAGGGCCAACATTCCATGATTCCTCCTCTTTTTTACTGTGCTGAATCTTTCAGTAATATCCTAAGCTGAGCAGGCTTGGTAGTCATGACTAAAGCTTGTGGCTTTAGCAGTAATACTTTTATGATGCCAGGATACTTTTGGCCCCCAATATTTTCCCCATTCTTTCTGAAATTCTTTGTCTATTACACACTGACTGAACATGTGTCTTTATTTTGCTGAATGTCTAAAATTCCATCATTAGATGCTTATCTCTTTACATTAACAGGCTTCCCCCTTTTAATATGTCCAGGGCTGTTACCACATGAAGACAGAGAGCAGTCATCATCCCCTTTGGAGGAATTCATTTAAACTGACACAGTCAATGACTCTTAGTGTTGAAATCTACCTGTCTTGGTGGTCATCCCACAACATGGTGGTATGGGCAACACTGGAATGTTAATTTGTTAGGAAAGGGGCGTGGCAGTGATGATATTTAAGCAATCACTTCCAAACCAGACTGTATATTAAAAATACATGAGTAATTATTTTTAAATACTGAACCCTGAGGCCCAATCCATAAATTCAAGTCAAACAGTAACTCATGAGCTAGTATTTAAGAGAGCAAATCTTAAGTGAGATTGGGCAGGTATAGCTGGTGGGGAGTTCCTTTATCAGAGGGTGGCCAAAGGCAGCAGAGGGGCTGAGGATGAGAGGACAGAGGGAATATTTGGAAAATATTTTAATGCTAAATATAATATGATTAGGTGTAGTCAGAACAAAGAATGGTGTATATAGGCATATGTGTATATATGTATGGCTATGGAGAGTGTGTGTATAGGTGCATATGTGTGCATGTGTGTAGTATGTGTATGAGTATGTTCTGTGTGCAGGAGAGGATATGGTAGAGAAAAAATTGGATAACTGGGCTGTGGCCATATGGGAAAGGACTTTTCATGATATGCCAAGAAATTTGGATTTTACCCTACATGAGATGGGGGGGCCATACCAATTTGAAACAAAGGGACAATTGGATACAGATAAGTGTTTTATAGAGATAACATTGATGACAATGAAGAGAATGGACTGCAGGGATAAGACACAAAATAGAAAAACTAGTTTAAAAGCTACAGCTGTCCAGCTACAGTTGTCCAGGTGAGGACCTGAACCGGGTGGCAGGAGTTGCATGGATTAGGAGAGGACTGACAGAACCTGGAGATTGGCTGTGGGGCTGAAAATGTGGGAACAAATTCCTGGCTTTCATGTTTGCTTGATAATGCTGGCATTAAATAATAGTAGTCAATAAAGGAGAAAATTTTGGAAGACAGGTGTTAAATTCAGTTTCCAAAATGTTGAGTCTGGTGTGTTTATAGAATATCTAGGTGGAGAAATTTGGTGGCTGATGGAAACACTGATCTGGAACTCAGGAGAGGAGTCTGGCTGGAGATACTGGGCAGGGAATGGGCCCAGAGAGAATCTGTAGAATGGAGAGAAGGATCCAGGTTGAAACTCTGCAAACACCAACAAGGAATGAGCCTGTGAAGGAGATTAAGAGTGAGCAGCCAGGAAAGTAAAAGAAAAATCACAGAAGCCAGAGGTGCAAGGTATTTCAGGAGGAAATTAAATATTAAAAGGAAGACTTTTTTACTAGAGAGAAATCCGACTATTTACAGACTGAGGGGAAGTTACAATAGGGAGAGAATTTGAAGATGTATATTAAAGAGGTATGAGGGGTGGGGCAGGGTTCCAGGGGTAGCAAGGAAAGAAGTCATCCAGAACCCAGGTGGAGGGGCTATCCCTGCCTGTGAACATACTAGAGAATGTAAGTGATGGCTTCATTTAAAAATTACATTTGTTTTTCCTCTAAGGGCTTGTATTTAGTTTATAGATTATCTAGGTCTTTTATGATCTCTCTATTCCATCATCAACCTGCCCATTTGCCATTTCAATAATTATAAGCACTTAAATCAAGAATGATCAATGAAAAGTGATAAATATGGAAGTAAACTATGAGTACAGCTTGTTATTAAGCACCTATGAGAAGGTTTATGGAAAGCAACTTTGAATCTAAGTGTTAAAATGAGATTTGAGGGTGATATGTTTCTAAAGTAGCTTGCATGTATGATGGAGAAGATGCAAGGTGTATAAACACACACGCATACCTTTTAAATTTCAGTTTTTGTATATGTTTGTGTTATACAATTGCATATGCATATAATTTATAAATAACTATTAGTATATAAGTGTGTGTAACAATGATGAATGCTTAGAAATTTTATACAAATAGGGTAATGCCATAAAAATTTTTGGATACTACTGAGCTAGACATTTCAATTTTCATGTTAACCTTGGATACTCATGGTATCAAAAACTTATGCTGCTTCCCTATGATCCTCAATTGATATCACAACGACAAAGCTTCATTATAATCATCCTAAATTAAGAGAAAAGCTGTTTCTTGAGTATACAAATGACTGGAGCAGTAGGAGGGAATAGGTACACAAAATATTTTCACAGATGTCATATTGAATCATCTCCTTTTGCCTGCACAGAGCTGTCCTTATTAACTTCAGGTTAAATCTCTGTACTTGACTTCATGCCTCGCAGCAACACATTCCACCAGAGTGTTTCTCTCTGCTCTTTGAAGAACAAGCCTCAACACTTCAATGGCAAGAAAATGACGTTATGTTTCCATAGCTTCTTCTAATATTGGGTAATTACAGAGAGATGAAAAGCTCGGATTTATATTTCTATTAGCTTTTAGGAAGGTTATGGTGTCCCAGGGACTGATTTTCAATGTCCAATCCAACTTTATCTGAATCTCCTAGATTAGGGTTGATGATCCCTCAAAACAGCTCCTGTGGCCCCAGGAGAGAGTGTCTATGAAGCACCACATACAGGTTAGACAGAAAACCTAAGGATGTCCATTGTTTGCTGGGGGTGGGGATGGCGGTGGTATTGCTCTCCTATGTGTGACCTAGACAAAATGCCACATGGTCAACATGGACTAGGATTCTTCCACATTAAAGAATAGCAACTGGCTGAAATGTCAGCCTTAAAAGGATGTCAGCTTAGAAAACATTTCTCTTCTTTGTAACAAAAGCACTTGAAAATCAGAGATGAGTTTTCTGTTTTGATATCTCGTTCCAACCACAAGATACAAATGTGACTCCTTCCCCCACCACACACACACACACACACACACACACAAGTAAACCAAAGTTATTAAACTTATGCACACTCTAGGTTCTGCATAAGGCTGCGGGGGGTGGGGGATGGGGGGGAGTACTGAAATACTCCCGTCGCTCCCCACTGCCAACCTTATTTCCCCTAGTGCAAAAGCAGCCAGGCGGCGGGCGGGCCCTGCTCACTGCAGTTGGAGCTGCTGCTCCAGTTACTTCTCTGTGCCGCATCTATGGTCAAGAAAGTGGGAAGAACTTTTCCTGGCCTTAATTTATATTCGTTGAGTAGATGACGTTAGAACAATAAGAGGAAGGCAGAAGGGAAGGAAGAATTCCCCTCTGACAGAAATCTAAGAGACGCTTGCTTTATTCCGTGTACCCTATGGGAAGGAACACCAGCGCTTCGTCCTGAACTAAGAGTCGGGGGCATTATTCACGCCCTTGGGTAGAAAAATAAGCATCTGGGGTTCGGAGTTTTCTGTAAAACCGCCAGGCATCGCGCTGGGGAGCTGCAGGCTGCAGACCAGCGCTGGATTCCGGGTTGCCCGGGTCGCTGGCAGGCCGGCACCTGTCTGAGCCAGGGGAAGTTGGGCTGCTGGACTCGCGATCCCCAGGATACCCACTAACCCCCATTCCCTTCCTGTATGCGTGTGCGTGTATGCGTGTGCATGTGTGTGTGTGCCTGAAACCAAAGCGTTCGTTGAGGTGACTCTCTGGAAGGTGCTTCTGTGGAGGGTGTTTAACAGGCGGGGTGAGACACGCCTTGTGGGGACGCGAGACCTGGGAGGGCTCTCCAAGCAGCTCCGATGGCTGGGAGCCCGGGTCCACGTGGAATCCAAGCGGAGGCTCTTGCCGCCAGGTCCCTAGTCTGCCAAATCCCTCCCTCACGCCCCCGGGACCCGCACAGGTCCCCCAGGCACAGATGCGGAGCGAACGCCAGCTTACCTTGACTGAGCGCTAAGAGCAGGCGCAGCAGCAGCGGCGCGCCCCCTGGCCGTGCCCGCCCCATCCTCGGTCTGCCCTGGGGACCGTAGCCGCTCGGGTCTGCAGAGGACAGACAGCCTTGGCGGAGAGACACAAGAACCCGAGACTCTCAGAAGCTGTGCAGAGGGCTTCTGTCCCCCGCTCGGGTGAGAGCAGGGAATGTAGCCGGCAGCTCCCGGGGCGCCGAGGGCCCGCCCCGGCCCGCCCTCCCGCCGGGGCAAACTCCGGATCTGCCCCGGCCCCGCCCAGCCCCGGCCCGCGCCCGCGGCGGCTCCGCCGCTCGCCACACCCCCGCCGCACCTGACTCCCTCACCCCGCCCGCCCGCATCCGGGAGGTGGTGGGGATGGGACCGCGCGCCTGCGGGCCCTTCCTGTCCTGGACGGACTGGCCGGGCACATCCGACCGGCAAGCGCCAGCCCTGTCACCACTCCGCCCCCACAGCCCGTCCCCCGCCAGCAGGAGAACCCCCAGGTCCCCGGGACAACCCTGGCGCCTCCGCAGCGCTTTGCCGTCCGGGGCTCCTGGCAGGGGGAGCGGCGAGCTAAACCACCCTCAGTTCCTAGGGCCGCGCGGTGCGTCGCTTTTCCGTCTCTCCAACGAGGGTGGAGAAAGGGACAAAAATAAGCGCAGAATTGCCAGGTTAGAAAGTAACTCATCAGGAAAGATCTGCTCACAAGTTATGATTATCCGGGGTGATATTTAAGCATTACCTGCTGCAAGAGCAACGTGTGTGTGTGTGTGTGTGTGTGTGTGTGTGTGTGTGTGACAGAGAGAGAGAGAGAGAGAGAGAGATCATCATTCATTCCTCTCCTCCAAGATAATAAAGAGCTCATTTAATTACTGAATTTAGGAGATTTACCACAAGACCAGAGAGAAGGGTGAGGGCCCATGTACGAACAGTGACTCTTGCTCTTTGTCTATATCACACCGTCACCATTTCTTTCCATGATTTCTGTCTCAGAAGTGGAAAGAGAAATCTAGATCTGAGATTTTTTACTTACAAACCTAAGAAATAAGATATTCACTTTTCTTCTCTAAGTCTCATTTCTCAGTTTAAAACTCACCCACAAATTCCCAGCACATTGCTGAAACCAGAATTCTTTCAATGAATATTTTTGTGAAGTAAGCAAATATTTTCGAAATTACGCTTAAGGAGTCGTCCGTCTAATCATTATTATTATCACCATTCCAGATCTGCACAGGGTAGGAGTGCCACTACGAGCAGGGTGGGATGTCTGGGTTATTGCCTCTAGGGAGCAAAGTGGCTCGGTGTGGGAAGGGCTTAACTAATCAGTAAAAATCAAATGCTTCACCATAGGTAGGGTCGAAGTCTCAAATTTTTAGAGTATTAAATTGGTATTCATTCATCAGACGTTCCTGCTGTTGGTCATGACTGAAAATTGGACACCTTTGAACCCAAAATGTGTAACCCCAGGTTCTTCCTGTTTTCTTATCTGTCGCTTACTAACTCTACTTATTAATCCTGACAAACACTTGAAGGCATTTTTTTTTTTCTGACTTGTCTTTGGTACTCACCTGCTTACTAAGACTCCAGTTATCACCTGAGACTCTTAGGTGGCTGCTCGCTAACCCTGACGCACAACCTCAGAAGCTCCTCACACAGCCGTCTTTGGGAAGTCAGCCAGGTTTCAGGGAGATGAATATCTGTCTGTTTCCTTCTGACTCACTGAAATGTGAGTAAGTGTTTGGAACAGACCCTTGTTTGGGAGGCAGGATAGTTCCCTTAATGTGAGACAGGAATTTGTGCTTTGTCTCCGGGTGCTGGAGAGGAAAATGCATCCTTCTTTGCGTTTGTTCTCAGAACTAACCAGTACGGAATAAATCAGGAGCTATAATTTTCCAGAGCCAGACAAAACTTTTAAGAAACAAAGATCAAACCTCTGCCTCCCATTAATTTTAAGAGCATAAAGGTTTCACATGACAAAACAACTTAAGAACCCCTGCCTCATTCCTCCTAGGAGCTATCCTGCCTAGGTGTAGTTGTGCTGGATACCACGTTCTCAGCAGGAATTAGGAACGTTAAGCCAGGGCTGCTCAAATGTTCTGGGCTCTGGAGCCCTTGACACAATCAGTCCTTTAATAATAAGTCTGTTATGTGTTAACATAAATAACATATTTTTATGAAAAATAACTATATTTCCTCAAATAAAAGAATCCATGAGAAGAGTGGCATTGTTTTACACTTTTACTGATCTTTTAAATATCTGGCTTATAAACAGACACTTGGATTCTCATATCTGCTTCTGCATTCAATATGGTTTGGGTCGAATTGTGCAGATTAATTGGGTACTACACAGATATAGACTTGTAAAAACAGGAGACAATTCTGGGTGATCCTCTGATACTACACCGAAACTCAACAAGTTGTAGTTTCTTAAAGACTAGTTGCAATGTGGAATCTGAAACCATATCAATACCTTTTACTAGTCTGTGGCATTAAAATTCATTGATCCACTGCCCTCTACTCATCCTTGTTCCCCTGTCTCTCTTTCTAAGAGTGCCCAGTGGTGAAGAATACAATGCTTTCCAGCACTGTCATTATCATTGCACCATCAGGGCAAATGCCAACACTGTCAAAACAGCAAATAATGTCTCAGTATTGTTATGAAAATAATTTTGACCTAACTGACTACTTGAAAGGTCTTGAGATACCCAGAGACCAGAGACACCCTGAAAAGAACTCCGAGAAGCAGAGATACCTTTCACTCTTTTCCTTCTCGTAGCTCAAGGAGAATTTTCCTCCTACAAAGGAGGAAGGGGCTCAGATGAATTTTTTTCCAGTGTTTCCTTCTAATCTCTCTTATTTTCATGCCCTGCTTTCCTTTGTTTATCTTATTTGCATATACACAATCACCTGAAGGAGAAACCTCTGCTTTCTTCTCAGGGGCCACCACCAGGCCACTCTGCCACCACACCATACCAGTTCTGTCTTTACCCCTACCGTGGTTGTCTGTGACATCTTCTATTTTCTGTTCCACTGCTACTCTCTTTAGTTCAAGCCTTTTTGATCTTTCACCATGATGACAGGTCTCCCAAATAATCTGTCTTTGCTTCTTTTCCTGTTTCAATCTGGTCCTTTATACCTGTTGTCACAGTTATCTTTCTAAAATGCAGGGTGGGTGTGCTGAAAATCTTTGGATGTCTTCAGGACGCATTTCAAGCACCTTAGAGTTAAGCTTACAACTGGGCCCCAGCCCACCTTTGCGTTCTCTCTCACCATTTTTCCTTCTTGCGTACTACATTTTGGCACATTTACCTATTGACTAGCCTGCCTCTCCCACTCTTCCTTGCTAATTCCTTCGTTATTTTTCTACTTAGAATGGCTTTCTCCTTTTTTTCCATTTCTTCAAAGTTTACTTCAAGGCTCCAGTCAAATTTTATATTATGTGCCCAGTCTTTCTATCTCCTTCATTGAGAACTAATTATTATTCTTTCTTGGTTCTGGGATTTTCTAATTTTACGCCCAATAATCCTTCTTTTGTATTATGGTGTATCTTGAATTTAGTTATATGTGTATATTCTACCTTTTCATTTAAATGCTGAATCTCTGAAATTTTCTATGTTTATATCACAAGAGTTTATGCATATACCTGACAAATGTTTCTAATAAATAGTTACTATATTGAAGTAAAGTTTCTAACAGCTCCATATTCTTCTCCCTAGACGTGAAAAAGGTAGTGAATGTGACATTCTGTGTAAGTCCTAGAAAATTTGAAATGAAGGAAGCAGTGACTCCTCACATGTTACCCAGGAAATCCATGACATGACTGAGTAAAGCTCAGAATTCACTGAGCTTGACTCACTTGCTCTCCACGCACTGGCTGAGGTACAGAATGTCCAAGAATAAAAGAGACACTTCCAACTTATAAAACAAACAAAACAAATAAACAGTAATAAAAAAATTCTATTAATATGTTCCCCAGCTTACTGGCCCCATCAATACACCTATATATTTTATTCATACTTCTAATCTAGCACTACCAGGGCTGACTGTCCTTATATGTTTTCACGTGTGTGGTGGACATGTGAAGTAATTTGCCAGGTCTCCCCACGGGCTTTCTCGGGGTCCTCCACGATTCCCCATTAGAGGTTATTGAGTCACATGATGCTGCTTCCTAGGCACTAGGGTGGACACCTGACCCAAGCTGGATCAGACTCTTTCCCCCATGGGTTTATATTCAGGATATAGAGATTCTAGAGTCTTTGCTGACCCACGGACTAGGGATTTGTGTTCACTTGGGACAACTATTTTCTTTAATGAGTATAAGAAAACTATCTGCATTATTCATAGAAAATAGATACAGAGACGAGAGACCAAGAAAACTGAGGTGTGAATGCATGAGAGCGACAGAGAGAGAGACAGAGATTGCTTTAGTTCTTTATCTCTTTTTATTTTCTGTTTGCAGTCATGTGTGAGATCTGGCTGCCCTTCCTACCTTTAATTTCATGAAATGTCCCTCTATCATCCTTTCTAATAGTTCCTCATTTCCTCTTCAGCTAGTTTGAGCAGGCTTCTATTCCTTGTACTAGATCACCTTGAAGACAAATCTGTCTCTCTCTTTAGGGAAATCCCTAAGGATAGTAAACATGTCTTATTAATTTCTTTTACTCACAGTTCTTAAAATGGGGCTTGACACAAAGTTGATACTCAATACATGTTTGTTCCACTGATAAATAAACATACTTGTTCAACTAGTGACTAATGTCTTACTTTGTTAAGATAAACCCGAACAAAGAAGAAGTTGAGAGGTTTGTCTTTTAGAACATGGAAAAGCTTAATGGTGGGGAAACATTGTTCATCTGTATTTTAGATTTTTTTAAAAAAAGAAATGTGTCGTATGAGGAATCAAGGCTGCTTATGGCTGTCTGCTACTCTACTTTCTCTGGAAAATTTGGATATTCCAGTTAGACATCAGTTATATTTCAGCAGGGGGCAGGAATCAATCTTACTTAAACTAGCCAAAGCCATAGAATAGTTCATCAAAAGGATATAAGGAAACTTCTGAGAATCCAAAGACATGAATTACAGCCCAGTCTCAGGTACTTAAAGTGAAAAGAAACTAAAGACAAGAACCCAGTTCTCTCTGTGTAACTTTTAGGGAACGTATGAGTTCTTGGCTTTGTTTCTCTGTGCATAGCTGCTCTGTTCTCCTCTCTGTGGACTAACTTCCACTTTAATTACTTACCGTTTCCATTGCCCATAACTTCAACCTGCAAGTATCTATCTCAAGTATGGATTATATAAGACCTAATTGTAACTCAGTAAAGGGTCTTCTTCAGTTTGACACACTCCTAAAACCTCTCAAGAGAAATTTTTTTTATTAAAGTCCTCTGTCAAGAATGTACAATATTTGATTCATTAGGTAGCTATCATTCTTTTCTGAAGCCAAGATCGCTTCTTTCTCAGACATTTTGCAATTTAACTTTTAGTGCATCTCAAGTGACATTAACTCCTATTTTATTTGAGGTAATTTTGATTGTATCATTTAGCCTGGAGTCTATCCTTTTAGATAGAAACACATTTCAAATGTTTAACATCAAAAAGCCAAACAGCCAATTTTACCATTAGCATTTATTTGACTGACAGACCGGTGAGGTTTGTTTGCACAGCAAAAGAATGAAATCAGTGAAACTGGGAGAGCCTAAAAAGATTGTAAACTTAAAGTTTGCCAGGAATATCACTCAGTGGGATTCTGAGTGAGATTCCAAACCTTCTTTGCTTTCAGATTCCCTAGTATGTCATATGAGAAAGCAATAGCTACTACTCCTGGCTTCCAAACTCCGACCCATTTTGTGGTCTTCTAATATTTGTCTCTAAGTTCCCTGCAAAATAGTCTGCCAGACTTTCTACCTCTTTTTCTCACAAATTCTTATAATTTCTGACATGACTCTTTACTTGGATTAAACTGAAAATCTTACAATAACTTCACTCTTGTAACTTTTTTGTTCACTTAACATTTATTTAACACCCACCATGTGCAAAGTAATGAGCTAAGCACTGTGGAAAGAATCAATACTTACTATCCTCAATGGTGGCCCTCAATGAGCTTGAAATCTCATTGCCAAATACTGTCTTCAGAGTCTTGCTCTAGCTGAAATCATATGCTATATATGAGCAGAGAATATGGAAATTCAGTCTAGTTTATGTCATTCACTGGCATGACAGAATATTGAAGTGCATTTTGTTTAGATTCAGTATGAACCTTTATAAAAGTACAGTTATATGGAAAGTGGTTTGTACCATCAAAAAACTCTAGATGTGTAGGTAAATGAAGATGTTTCAAGGTTTAATTTTGAGGAGAACTAACATTTTTAAAGCCCTTAAAGCCATCAGTTTTCACATGGTGTGCTACATCATTTTATTCTTATTTTTTTGGCCCATGACATATACATAAAGGTAGTGATATTAGGTAGATAATGAGGGATTCTGGATCTCATAGGGATGAAAGTGGGTGCTGTTATGGTTTTCCTCCCTCAAATGGGATTTCAGTGAGGCTCATAGAAGATCGACATGTGTAGTAAGACTCAGGTCATGTAACTCCTGGCTGTATGCGTGTGCATGGCCAATCAAAGTGGTTCCTTGGTGATGTCTGAACCACTGGGAGGTCCCTATCTGGACACTATAAAACAAGACCCAGACCATAACTAAGCTCTCTCTTTTGCTATGACAATGGGTGGGATCGTCATCTGTGGCATATGTATCTCACCCTGTAAACTTATATTGTGCTCTTGCTCTGTAATCCTATCTTTTTCCTCAATAAACCCCATTTTTATGCTTGACTTGCTTCGGTGTGTTGGTCATTCTTTCCCCATGAGCTCACCAAGAATCAACATTTCAGACTGCAACCTGACAGTGATATTCACTCCTTTGTAAACTAAAACTTGTCAGCATCACAGTCTCTGAGTACAAGTGAGGTCCCATTCATGCAAATGCCCAAATGTTCTCCTCTCACTGTTCCCACTTTTATATACAGCGCAGGGCCCTGCTATGGTCTAAATGAATCCTCCAATATTCACATGTTGGAAATTTAATCCCCGATGCAACAGTGTTGAAAGGCTGGGCCTTTTGGGAGGTATTTAGGTGGGCACACCACCCTCATGAATGTATTAATGCCCTTGCAAAAGGGCCTGATGGAAGGAGGCTGATTCCTTCTTGTCCTTCCACCTTTAGTTACATGAAGGTGCAGCAAGAAAGTTCTCACTGGATGCTGGTGACTTGACCTTGGACTTCCTAACCTCCAGAACTGTGAGAGAATACATTTCGTTCTTTATAAATTACCCAGTCTGTGGTATTTTGTTATAGCAAAACAAATGGGCTAAGGCAGGCCTCAACTCCTGAACTGTTCCTTCATGTGTTGAATCAGTCCTGGCTGCTGTTGGCCTCTGTGGCTTGAGGCCCATGCACTTCTCCATCTCTAAATGGGTGTTGAGCCCTGTACATTTCCACAACTTGTAATGATATTGGATGTCCTTGTGCCTTAAAACAAGGAGACTCCTGCCCTCCCTCAGACTCACATTCTCTTAGAGGGATTCCCCAAAGGCTTGGCTATGCACTAACGTGTTACATGGTCTGATGAGATTTAGCCACTGCCATTCCCCTGCCCCCTCCGCCCCCCAGGGTTCACACGTACCTACGGGATAGCTGGGTCACTGAGCATTCAAATGAGAGTTCCACAGTATACCCAGAAACACTATTTCCTCCTGGCCCTCGGCTCTATTTCTGAGTCTGTCTCAGAATTTTTCCACCATATTTTCCTGCAAATTGGCTCTGTTCTTTTCCATTCTCTCCCTTCCCCAACTACTTAATTCCACATGACATATATGACTAAATCATAGCTCCAGCCCTAGCACAAACCTCGACTACATATTTATATATTTATTTTAAGTATAAGATTTTAATATAGATTGTATTTTTTTCTTCAACAGCTGCATTGAGGTGTAATTAACATATAATAAACAGTGAATATTTAAATGGTATAATTTGAGATACAAAATCCCTAATCACACTCTTCAAAACTCCTTTATAGGAAAAAGAGTCATATAAATTATAGTAGTTCATTTATGTAGGATATAGGATCTGAGTACATTTCTGCCTATGCAATGCAAGGCACGTAAATATGTTCAGTAGCAGACATGAGTCTCTCTCAAGAACCATATTGTCTGATAGAAAATACAAAATGAAAAAAGCCAATTACGATATTTACAAAGTCCCTTCCTACCCACAATACACATAAGTACTAAAGATAAGAAAGCAAGCTAATCATAAAATACATCCTGTATGATGGAAAACTAATCAGCAATAAAAAGGAATGAACAATTGATATATGCAATGACATGAATGAATCACAAACACATCATGCTGAACAAAAATGCGGATATAAAAGACTATATACTTCATGAATCTAAGGATATGACAATCTCAAAAAGGCAAATCTAAAGGGACAGAGGTCAGATATGCTGCAGAGGCTGGGGATGAGGGGAAGAAGTTGGCAAAAGGGGCATGCAGAAACTTTTAGGGGTGACAGAAATATTTTATATCTTGATTGTGGTGGTGGTTATGTGACTGTGCACATTTTTTAAAACCCATAGAAATGTTGACTTGAAAAGGATAAATTTGATTGCATATAAATTATATCTAAATAAGTATGACTTTGAAATTTGAAAAATTCAAGTTAAAAAGAAAATGTGAATCTCTAGAAAGGGAGATAAGTAGGGTAAAGTCTGGCTACAGTGAAATCGTCTCGGGAAGGAGCTGTGCGGGAAGTGGGTCTTAGGATGCAATTTAAGGAGACAAAATGCCGATATTAATGTCACAATGTCTAGGAAAAGGAAAGAAGAGAGACTAATTCTTCATATTTAATCACTTACTTAAAAGGCATTTTCAATGTATCTAAGCACATTTGGCTGCCTTGCCTAGAAACTGATAGAAGAGAACGGATGTTTCTTCGTATAATCAGTGAAAATAATATTTAAACATAAAAACAAAATGCCTCACTGGAGAGGTAGATAGCCCCGAGGGTGTCTGAAGTAGTCCCTCTTGCTCTATTATTTCTATCAGTCCAAGGATGCCTGCCTGGCGATGCCATCAAATGCAATCCAATCAACATTTGTTGAGAAAATCTGGTGTGCATTCTCATTTGCCTTCAGCCAACTTCCAAACTCTGTGCTGAGACGAACGGTCCTTTCCTAATGCTAAGGAGGTCCTGTCACATTCAATCCAGCACATGTTTGTTGAGTACCTGCTGTGGCCAACTATTGCCCAGAAGGCAGAATGTGGGGGAGATAGAAGTGCAATGCATCCTGCCCTCAGGAAGCTGACAGTCAGCTTCTGGGGCAAGACATATTCATGTAATAAGGGCCTCTGCCTGGACTTTGCCTGTGCAGGTCTGGAGCATTAGTGGGAGAATTCCCTGGGAGTTAAGTTGCATTCTGGATCGAGGAGCCTCATGAATGATGAACTTACCTTAATGGAGAAGATAGATAGAGTGATGACCCAGCGTCTAAAAGGAGGGACTACTTTGATTACAGAAAAGTGCCTGGCCTGGCTCCTGTTGGTGAGCTAAAATGGAAATAATTTTATTTATAGGAGTGAGAGCATCAGAGTAACTGAGAGTAATACAGAGGCAGAAGGAAGGTATTCTCATCCCCACTTCAGAAGACAATAGCACAACATCTTTGTGTTGAAGGTGTTAGCAGCAGGAGATGCCAGGAGAAAGAGCTAGAGGAAGAAAATGGCAGACACCACTGGATAACCAAGAAGGGGTGTTCATGAGCATGAGAGAGCCCCTTGGGGATTTCCAGAAGGAATAGGAGGGGGGTTATTTTTAGGTGCCAGAAGTAGGAGACTGTAGTTTGCTGACAAAGAATTTCAATATATCCAAGGATACTTATAACCATTAATATGAGCCCAGGTTTACCTTTATTTAGGTTGGCCTGGAATAGGCATATGTGACTAAATGCAGATGTATAAAATTAAATTGCCATTTAGGGCCATAAGGACTGCAGCAGGCTGTAATTACCATTGGAATTCAGAGGAGGGAGAAATAGTGGTGTCCTGTGCAGTAGAACTTCCTTGAGAAAGAGCTCAAGAGTTAACATTTAACTCACAGCTCTGCAGAAAACATTTTCTAAAGAATTGTCCCAGAAGAATTTCCCTCTGATAAAAAGCATCTTTTGATACCTCCTTGAGGGAATGGTGACTGCTCAGGTTCATTGTTACTTTTTGAGCTGGTGATTTTTTGTAAATGTCTAGGTACTTATTATTTCTTCTTTAAAATTCTTTTTTGTTATTTTTTGTCAGCTTTGTTGGGGGTATAATTTCTATACCACCAAATTCACTAATTTTTAGTGTACAATTTGAAGCATTTTGACAATTGTATATAGTCATGTAAGTGTCACTACTACCATCACAATATGGAACAATATGGAACTTTTCCATTACTCTAAAAGGTCTCTCATGGCCCTTTGCAGTCAGTCCTCTCCTCCAACTCCAGCCATAGGCAACCACTTTTCTGCCTTCTCTCACTATAGTTTTGCTCTTTCTAGAATTTCACATAAATGAAATCATCCAGTATATGGTCTTTTATATGGTCTTTAACATGATGTTTTTGAGATTAATCCATGTTGTTGAGTATCAGTAGTTCATTCCTTTTTATGGCTGAGTACTATTCCCTTTTATGGCTATATCACAATTTGTTTAATTACACTCAATTTTAAGTCACTTTAAATTGAGTTTTTGTTATATAAACCCAAGTACATCTCTATATAGATTATTATTTACCCAAGATAGTTCTTTTATTCTGGAGGATGCGTATGAAAATATTTATACTTTTTATGCAAATGGAAGATGATTTGTTTTAATGTTTTGATTTGTAATATTTCCATATTATAGCTTTGATATTATTTAAAACTTTGGAAAAATGTTAAAGGAATTTTTAGAGATGGAATTCTTCAAAGCCTCAATTCCCCATATGCAAACACCATTTAAAAATCTTTTGCCATTTTTAAATTTCTGTCAAAGATTTCAGCAAGCCTGCTAATGTTGAAATAGTTTTTATTTGAAATATTTTACCCGTAAGAATAATAATATAAAGATCTAAGGTCTTAGGTTAGTAGTATTTTTTTGAACAGCACCATATATAAGCTGTTAATAGCACATATTTTGCAAGTTACATTTCTTTCATCTTGAAAACTTTTGTAATTCCACCAAGAACCCACCCACTTGTATTGTTACTGTGAGAAAAGATTATTAGACATAAAATATATCATAACTATGCTTTATTTTATGTTTGCACTGTTATATGTTATTTTGATTCTTATAATAATTAATCATATAGTAAAAATCCAGATATTTTTATATAAGTGAAAACACTGATCTGAGAGTTCTAACAGTTGGTAGAGTATAAATACATTGAGGGACATTAGCTGGAGAGGCAATTTCAGATATTAAAATAATATGGAAACAAAAGAATTAAGTATTACTTTGCATAATAGGTAGTAAGTTTATGAAACTTATTGTTCTAAGATACAATTAATAGGTCAAAGAAGGCTTAGATAAATACATTGTTGATGCACAGCTAATATTAGAATTTGAAATATAAGGACATAGTTTCAAATAATTAGAGCTTTTTAGAAGCAGAGCTGAAACTGAAGCTGGGGTAGTAAGGACCTCACACTCAGCCGGGTCACACTGGCAGGGATATTGCAAAGAAGTTTCCGGTACTAGGTGATTTTTAAATTTTCTCCAAATCTATGGATCTATGATTAGCAACCACTCTATGTGTTCATAGTTTTCTTGTCAAATGAGTTGGATAAATAATGCTTTTTGAAACTTTATCCACTGTCATAGTATTCCACATGGCATTGTTTCTGATTGAGGAACTCATTTCACTGCAAAATAAGTGCAACAGTGGGCTCAGGCTCACAGATTCACTTGTCTTACCATGCTTTCCACTATCCTGGATTAAACGGCTGGCTTGATGGAACAGTGGAATGTCCTCAGAAAGATTCAGTCACAGCAGCAGCTAGGTGACAATACACCAGAAGGCAGGGCAAGATTCTCTACAAGTCAGTACATGCTCAGAATCAGAGTTCAATATGTGGTGCTGTTTCTCCCTTAGCCAGGATTCGTGGGTCCAGGAATCATGGGTAAAAATTGGAGTGGCACCATCCACTATTACATCTAGTGACCCACTAGCAAATTTTTTTCTTCCTATTTCCATGATCTTATGCTCTGGTGACCTGGAGGTCTCAGTTCCGGTGGGAAGAATACTTCCACCAGGAGACATAACAGTAACTGGAAATTAAGACTTCCACCCAGCCACTTTGAGCTTCTTATGCCTCTGAATTGACCAGCAAAGAAGGCAGATAGTATGCTGGGTGAGGTGAGTGATCCTTACTACCAAGGAGAAATTGGACTCCTACTGCGCAATGGAAGTAAGGAAGAGATTGCCTGAAATACAAGAGATCCCTTAGGGCATCTTCGAGTATTAGCATACCTTGTGATTAAAATCAATGGAAAGCTACAACAACTCAATCCAGAAAGGACTATGAATGGCCCAGAGTCACCAGACCCTTCAGGAAGGAAGAATTGAGTCACTCCACTAGGTAAAGAGCCACGACCAGCTAAGGCCCTTGTTGACTGCAAAAGGAATACAGAATGGTTAGTGGAGGAAAACAGCTACAATCATGTGACCAGTTACAGAAGAGGATTGTAATTGTTACAAATAATCCTCCTTATTTTGCTTAGAATATGATAATGTTTTAAATATAGGTATTTATATTTAAATATAATGAGCAAATATCTTCGTTTTCCCTTATCTCTTATCCCTTATCATGTAACATCAGATGTATTGACTTTATATCATAACTCAGTCTTATTTTACGTCATAGTATTTCAGTTACAGGACATTATAGAGAAGAGTCAATATCACTCAGGGACTTTACCTCCTCTTCTGGGGAAGGGGCTAGTGCACTGCCAGTTGTATCCAGGATAGCTGTATCATGTTTGGTGGAATTATGACTTTGCTGTTGTCTTTATTTTGGAGGTTAAATATGGTTTAAGGTGATGTGTACGGGTGCCAAGTTGACAATGGCAGACTTGTGATGATTAATTTTGTGTATCAATTTGACTGGAACATGAGGTGCTCAGATATTTGGTTAAATATTATTCTGGGTATGTTTGTCAGGATGTTTCTGAGTGAGATTAGCATGTGAATTGGTAGACTGAGTAAAGCAGATGGCCACGGTTAATGGGCTTCATCCAAGTTGTTGGAGGCCTGAATGGAGCAAAAGGCAGGTTAAGGGACAATTTGCTCTCTCTGCCTGCCAGCTTGAACTGGGACATCAGTCTTGTGCCCTTAGACTAGAACTTACACCACTGGCACTCCTGGCTTTCAGGCCTTTGAACTTGAAAGATACTGAACTTACATCATCAGTTCTTCTGGTCTCAGGCCTTCAGAGTTGGGCTGAAACTATACCACCAGCTTTAATGAGCCTCTGGCTTGCAGATAGAAGATCATGGGACTTCTCAGCCTCCATGAACATGTGAACCAGTTCCTTATAATAAGTCTCTCTCCCCCCCCAAATATATATATAATCAATTGGATATACATATATATCCTATTGATTCTGTTTTTTCTTGAGACCTTTGACTACTCTAGTCTATGAGTTATTGCATTTATTCAGTAATAAATAAATATTTATTGAGTGTTACTATGTGCCAAGTACTACAAAAATAGATATGTATTCTGTACCTCTGTGTTTTCACTTCTCTTCAGTGACTTCCTGTTAAGTCCCTGCCCTTGGAGAATATGGCTTTGGAATCAGATCTTGGCTTTTATTTCAGCATCACTACTTGCTAGCTTTATAACCCTGAACTAGCTCTTTAACTCCTTTGAGTCTTAGTTACATAATCTGTAAAACAATAATAATACCACCACTTAGCATTGTTAATAGGATTAAAAGGCATGTTGGAAAATTGCCCAGTTTAATGGATGGTATGTGGGAGGCAGGCAACATATGTTAGTCTCCTCCCTTTCTCTCTCTCCCTGTAGGAAACTGGGACATCTTACCCAATCCTATCAGTTGCATTCAAAACTACCTACTTTCCCTGTACTATTGCTTTGCATGTTCTAATCACATACCTCTTTCAGAATACAAATGACTCTCTATCTAAGCAATCCTCATTTGTGTGTTTGCTCATGTCTACACTCAGACATATTCACACAGAGATGCATATTCTACTTAAACAACTGCAGCAGACAATAGTGAATTCAAACTTGTAAAAATTTCTGACAAGATGCTGGCAACACAAGGCTACAGTCACCACTTATTTGGAAGTTCATCATAGAAGATGGAAAAACTGATCTACTGTCAGACAATACACTAATTGGAATCTTCGTGGAATTACCCACCTTGTAATGATGAGGTATATAGAATGGGCAGGCATGAAAGAAGGGTCTGAAAAGTGTGTGAAAAGAAATAACAGATGGTACTTGAGTGAAATAGCATAGAAACATCTGAAAGTAAAGGAAGAAAGGAAACAGAAAAGGAGAGACTTGGCATGCAAAGCTAAAGAGCCCTGGGCATTTTATCAAGGATGGAGTCCCTGCCATGGCTAACTTCCAGCTCCGCTAATTGCAGTCTGATGGCCAATTCTGGATGCTATTCTTTATTTACCAAGTTGAGACATTTCCACTCTTGCCTTTGGAATGCCATTCTGAGTTGTGGTATCTAAATGAATTCATGCCACACATACTCAGTTGAAAGATACTGTAAAAACAAAAACGGTAGCTGAGTGAAGTGGAAGCTAAAGACAAAATCTGCAGATGTTTCAATGCTGCTTTTGCAAGCCAGCACAATTCCAGTTAAGGACCAACTAGAGCCCTGGCACATGACCAAACTGCATATGTCTGTGAAGTGCCTGGCAGCCTGGCTGCTTACAGACTACAGTGCTTGGATTTAGACCACTGCAACCAGAATCCATGCCGGTTAGTGGGGCTCCTACACATCAGTTTAGGACTCAAGCTTCACAGTGGAATGATTCCATGTATTCTGCCCTAATCCAAGTTTCATTTTGGGTAAAATGAACTTGGACTAGAACTGATGATGTATATTCTAGTCCAAGTTCAAAGGCCTGAAAACCAGGAGTGCCAGTGGTGTAAATTCCAGTCTGAGGGCAGAAGACTGATGTCCCAGTTCTAGCTGTCAGGGAGAGAGAGCAAATTGTTCCTTAACCTGTTTTTTGTTCCATTTAGGCCTCCAACAGATTGGATAAAGCCAATGAGTCCTTGACAATCTGCAGGATATCAAAGTCAATACAAGCAAAAATCTAGGACTTCTATAGGCTTAGTGGGACTTGAGGGGTCTCTGTCTCCCTCACAAGATTAGGATCTTCCTATGTCTGGAATTACACACATCTTAAAGTTCTATTATGTTTACTATTTGCATGGTATATCTTCATTCTATCATTTTCATGTCAACCTATTTTTGCCTTTTAACCTAAAGTCTGTCTCTTTTAGAGAGTATATAGATGGATTTTATTCTTTTATCAGTCTGAAAATCTCTTCTTTTTGATTTGAGTGTTTAGATCATTTACCTTTAATGTAAGTATTGATATGATCAGAATTACATTTGTCATACTGCTATTTGTTTTCTATGTCTCCTATTTCATGTATTCTTCTGTTCCTCCTTTACTGCCTTCTTTTTTTTTAATGCTTATAGTGTAATGATGCCAGTTCTTTTGTTTCTGGAAAAATTCTTTCTTTCCCTAGGATTATTAATAAAATAACCCAATTGGTTTTGCATGATGAATAGGACCACATTTGCTATTATTCTTACTGAGGTTGTCTTATGAATCTTCCCCCCTCCACTCTTTACTCTCTCCCCCACCCCACTTTTACTTGAAGCAGTAGGTAAAAAAGTAATTATTTGATATGTGGACTGTGGAGAATTCATGGAATATGTCTAGTCGTTATTGATACAGAGGGAGAATGGGGGTGGGTGGGTAATTTTCTTATTTATTGTCAACTTCAGAACCAGATAAGTATTTGATGACTATCGCCTTCTTGATACTAAAGAGAAATTCATAAATATAATATTACATTTTAAAAATATACAGGGTTCCATATTCTTTGTGATTTTTAAGCACGTAAATTCTGGAGCTGGTATGATGGCTGGTTTTAAATTATTTCTGGTGTTTTTCAAATTTTCTACATATATGTATCACCCCTTTACTCTAGGTCATTTTCTTCCCTGATTTAAAAATTGATACTTCCTTATTTAAAAAACAATTCAAATAATATTACTATTATGAAGAAGAAAATAGACATCACTTCTACTCTTCCTAATTAATGATCACTCTGGTGAATATTCCTTCTGACATCTGCCTATGAGTATCACATTATTTTTATAATTAGGGTAAACAAAGACATTGCAAAAGATAAGAAAGCAAATATTGTACTGCCTAATCTCTTGACTTATAAATAATAAATCTTGATGTACACCATTTGTTTTCTAGTGCATGTATTCATATTCTTCCTTAGTGTCTCCACAGCCTTCTCTTTCTGGATGAGGGGTGTGGGGGAAGAAGAACTATTTACTTCACAGTAAGAGAGAAAAGACAGGAAATTGGAAACATGCTCTGCTGAAAATTAGGTATAAGACTTTACATATAATCTCTTCATAATTCTGTCTCTTCTGTAAAAATAGCTCTTTCACTCACCTTGTAGCGCAGTTTGAGGATGAATTTTTTATAAGATAACCAGCTGTTATTTCTACTAAAACTTTCTCCTGTATTTTCTTCTAGCCCTTATATTTAATATATTAAACATTTTTATTTCTTTAAACTATAGATTGAATAACAAAAATAACTCTTTTTTTATTTCTTGGTATTTTTTTTTTTTTTAGTCTGACACTATGTGGTATAATCCATTATTATACCACGGATGATATATTATTAAAGCATCTTATTAGAAGATATGTAGTAATATAGATTCTGTGGTTTTTGTCTCAAGTTTGCAAAAAAACTAATCACATTGCTATATCTTGTACAGGAAACACCATAGACAGGTTTTTTTGTTGTTGTTTTTTCCTTTTAGAGCATTAACCTGTTAAGGAGCTAAAAAAAAGTTGGAGCTTTGGAAGAAGTCATACTCATTTTGGATAAAATTTGTCTACCTAAAATCACAGCAATCACATTCTTCTTTGAAAGAATCAGTTATTTATTTAACATATAAGACAGGATGCTCATTTACCTTGACGTAAAATACACAGCCGATGCACAAGATAAGACAGAATTATACAAAAATACCAAACCTCTGACCTCAAGCCAGTGTACAGGATATGCCACACATAGGACATTCAAAATACTTTTACTCTGTCAGCTATTTCTAATTATATCAGCTTAAATGACTGTTACCCGATAATTGATTTCTTTTTAAAAATGCATTTATGTAAGGCACATAATAAATTACTAGCAAAGGTTGTGCTTCTTTGTTCTTGAATGCAATCAAAACATTTTCTTCTAATGAGTTTATCCAATAAAAGTCTTGTAGAAATGCACATATCCTTAAGTTACTAGTTTTAATGAGTTTATTATGAGGTAAATTAAAAAATGAACAATGCAATATACTTTATGGTGTGTTGGTATGGTAGATCAGGCAGAAAAGTTTATTGGAGTGATAGATGTTCAGGGAAGTGGTTATTATATGCAATTCAAAAAAAAAATAAAGTAGATACAATTCTTTACACTGCCCATTAACAATTTTACAATCTCACAGTAGTAACATGCAGTATACCATTTTCCCTACAGGCCAGTATTTCCTAATAAGGAATGCAGAGCATCTGTTGCATCCTGAGCGCAGGTAGGTGTTGTCAGAAATAAAACACCAAATATCAAAATCTCTTCTGTGAAATGGTTCTAGAATGAAGAAGGTCAAAGATGTTGCTGTGTCAGGTGATTGTTTTTACTTGAGTCCAGAAAGTGCCAAACTCTAGGAAATTAGCCTTGGTTTATCTACAAGTAAGAATATACTTTTTTTTCTTATTTAATCAACAATTTACCTGCGCAAAATCTATGTGTTAGTATTGTGGGCAGGGTACTTGTGGTCTGAGTAAGCTTACAGTACTCCGAGGAGCCAGGATGTAGACATAAAAGATAAATGTGTCATCTTCACCTACCCCATTTTTTTTTGTCTTTAGATGCTGCAGGGGCCTGACAGAAAGATTGTCACCTGGCATTGGACCTATGTGGGTGGTCTCTTCTGCTTGGCTGCTCTGTGGAGGAAAGGAACAATTATCTTCACTCACTTTTCCCCACTCAATCTCTCTCCATCTCTTAAAAAACAGGGGTGGGGACAGGTAATGTCAATAGGGGGTTGTTCAAGAGAGCAACTGGATTTCATCTGGTGCCACTTGGAAGATTTCTTTTTAAAATTTTGTCCCCAGTCTATATGCCTGGATCAAACTAAAATAAAAGAATTAAACACTGTGTCTCAGTCTGTTGCAGAAGGGCTCCTAAAATTCTTTTCTCATAAGGATATGACTGGTAATAGGCCCAAATCAAATATAATCATAGTTATGAGTGTCATTGGTCCCTGGTTTACTGCCATGATTTCCATAGTTTGTCAGATAAAGGATTTCTGAGTTTCCACTCACCCACAAAGATAACATGCTACCACCCAAGGCTCTGATAGGTGCACAATGAAGAAAAGTGCCTTGGTGAGGAAGCCCCAAATCAAAACAAAACATCCCCATTGTTTTGAGAAAAGAAGAAGCCAAGTAGAAGGCAGAAGACAGAGATACTACAAATTAGCTCTGGCTTCTGCTGCCCAGTCCTCATGGCTTTGAAATTCTCTAGCCTATGACAGAAGGAAAAATGCAAGGAAGTCTTGTGTAAAGTTCTACATTCATTAGCTACTGGGGAGAAGTTTTGCTACACATAAAATAGGAAAAAAAGAAAAAGCTGATCTCAAAGATGGGAGTCCAAAGTTAGAAGTGATGATTCATCCTTGTATATTTCATGTTGGGATATTTCAACAAGAAGAGCTCAAGTGTGTCTAATATGAGGTGCGGACCTAGTGGCATGAGAACAGGAGTGGATTCAGGGGTTAAGTTCAGGCCCCTTACAAAGGGCAGAAAGATCTATTCCCATCAGTTAGGAACTAGACTTCCTGGGTGCCGGATGTTGTAGGGGACACCATGGAAGGGGCTTAAGAGTCTATATATGCTGCTTTACATTTTCCTCAAAGTTGATGGTTAAAGGCTGTTACTTTGAATTTCTAAATTTAAGGTTAAATTTTAATAGGAAGATCAAAGATACTGATTTGTTCACCAGATTACAATGTTAAGGCTTAACTCTATTTTTATTGTTCTACATCATAATGTACAATAGCGCTTCCGTTTGGAAAATAGCATCATTTAGCCTTTTGTAATGTGCTCTGGGTTTCCGTTCACGGCAGAGTTAACATAGTTCACACCCAGTGGTGGCTTCTGAATTTCTTTGTGGAAGGTGTTTAGGGACAGCAGTCTGATTGGAAGCACAGACGACTCATCCTGAAGCTGTGTTTGCATTTTAAGAGTCTGCTGTTTACAATCAAATTGTAGATTTTAGTTTAAAAAAATAGCATCAGTTTCAGGGGTTTAAGGCCCTTTTTTCATTTTTTAGATATTTCCATGGATAAGGATGGAGATTGTAAAGTGCTGATGGAAAGCCACTGTAGGGCTAGATCCTGCCGGCTTCCCCACTGGCAAAGGTGCTGATGGTGTCCCATAGTGGTTTGCAAATCTCCTAAAGATGTTCCACCTCTGAAGTGTGTTCCACTTTGTCCTTGCTTTATTATATCATGTCACCCCTTTAGAGTGCCACAGAAGAACACAACATTGAAATCCTGTATAAATGATCAACTGTAGCTGATCACTGTAGCTGATATTCACAGCAAATACAGAATAGGTTTTAGTAACCTATTATTTTATACTATTTACTTATTAACCTATATTAACCTATTAACCTATAGATTTTTCTCCAATAGTCTTCTTGAAAATATCCCTTGGGGGAGAAGTTTGATGGGGTTTCGGGGCTTGAGAAGTCCTGGAAATAAATGAAGAGTGCACAGGATGCTATTTTAAAAAATGGATTTGGGAGAAGCCACTTTATTGGAACAATAATGTGATTGCACCTTGCACATGAGACAAGCTCTGGGCCTGTTTCTCGATGTTGTGCAAAGCAAGACAGTCGATACGCATGGAGTGGATTACACTATGTTTGACAGACACTCCCTTGTGTAAAAGCACATTCCACAGGAGCCAGAGGGGGCTCCATTCACAGTGTGCAAGCTGTGGCTCTAGAGAGATTTGGGCAGGGTTTCCATAGCTTCTACTACAGCCCAGCTGCTTTACTCAACCATAACACATCACTTTTTTCTTTCGGTGCAAATATTTCCGTTTCCCAGTTGAGCCTTGACTTTGATTTTATAAAAGGAAAAGAGGTCAGGTGTGGTGGCTCACTCCTATAGTGCTAGCATTTTGGGAGGCCGAGGTGGGAGGATTGCTTGTAGTCAGAAGTTCAAGACCAGCCTGAGCAACATAGAGAGACCACATCTTTATAAACAATAGAAAAATTAGCTAGGTGTGGTGGCGCATGCCTGTAGTCCCAGCTACTCAGGAAGCTGAGGCAGGAGGATCACTTGAGCTCAGGAGTTTGAGGTTGCAGAGAGCTATGATCATATCACTGCTCTCATGTCCGGGCAACAAAGTGAGACCCTGTCTCCAAGAAAACAAAACAAAACAAAACAAAAAATAAAAGGAAAAGAGGACATTTGTATATGTAAATATATGCATGTGAGTATATAGATGCATTTACAGATAAAATTATCATGGTTGCATAAGTATCAAATTCTGTAAAAATTTCTTTAGCACAGCCTCTTTTCAAGCACATTTATGACACAGAAAAGATTCAGAGACTAAATTGCCCATGAACTTAGTGCTTAAAGGAAAACAGTTTAACAAACTGGATCATGGACATTTAAATTGGAACATAGAAGTTAAAAATATTTACAAAGGATGACCTTTTACAATGTCCCTTGCAGGGTTCTAGATTCCTTGAGAAAGTGAAACTGCTTCTTTGTGGCTGCTGTGTAGGTTTGATTTCACTGTGGGTCACCTTTTATATTTTCTTGCCTTCAGCTCCTTCCTTTTCTTGTAAGTTCATATCATTTTATTAACATTAAAGGAAGGTTATAATTTTAGAAATTGAAATTGAAGTATGGAAAACTATGAAGCATTATGTCTAGTGGGCTTAAACATAGTAGTTTTGGCATAATTTACAATATGATTAGATTGTGTGTGATTGTGTGTGTGTAAATATATATATATAGAGAGAGACATGTTCTATCTCTATTTATCTATCTATCTATCTATCTATCTATCTATCTAATCTGTCTATATAATCTATCATGAAGTCTCTCTCAGTGGTGTATTGAAGCCAATTCATACTGGTTCAAAAGAGCTGACACATTTCCGGGAATTTTGCAAGCTGATTAGGGTCACTTTGGTAGTTTGAAAATGGTTATGGAGAGAATATTTAGACCTTAGAAATTGGCAAATGCTACAAACCAGAGACTTTTTCTTTCTTCCTAGATAGTAAGTTGTCAAATAATTTACCAATATACCATTGTAGGTTTGGTCAGGAAAAAGACTACATACGTAGTTTGGTTCACAATGGAAGCAATAATCATTTTTTTTTTTTTTTAGAATAGCAAAGTTAAAGAAGGTTTGGCAATTTAATTTAGCCAATAAGCTCATAAATAGTCTTAAATATCACCTACTTTTCTTATTAAATGCTTTAAAAAAAACTGGTAAGAGTCTAGTATATTTTTTAACCATTAAATATATTTTAGAACATTTGTACAAAGCTAATTTGGAACATCTATTGACATTTTTTAATAAAACACTCAGTATTTGTTTTTTAAATAGTTATAGAACTGTAAGCTAACCTGAAACATTAATAAAAATGACACTATTTGAAAAGTGGATGAGTCAAAGTTTCCTTAAAGGTATAGCTTTTGTGTTTATGTTTTGTAAACGCTGTCATTTGGTGTTATTGAGGTATTTTATATTCAATTTGTGTGTATACATGTGCACGCACATGCACATACGTAAAGCTCAACAAATTATAATATTAGGGATATGGAATCTCTGGTTCATTAAATATTCTATTTAATAACCAGGAATAACTTATGTTAAAAATTGTTCCAGGTTTATAAGTAGTTATTTGATCTGGCCAAACAGTTCTTCCTCTCTTTTTTAAAAACTTTAAAATGCCTTCACTTCTATTTTTCCCCTTAATTAACAATGCACTTAGTTTAAATGTACACACTCTTGGTTCAGCGAATGCTTTGCCTAGCAGCCACAGGTGCTGAGTATGAATTTAAATTTATCTACTAAATTTACTTCTAAGAATGTGCTGAAATCAAAGCAGGGCTACTGACAGGCTGAGCACTGGAGTTGTACAATATAGTAACTCCAATTAAGAGAGACCCTGAGTTTTGTTGGGCAAAGAAAGAACAGGTTGAAAGAATGATTTATGAACCTGGAGATAGCAAAAACAAAGGAAATTCCAAAAGTGTGTATGTCTCAACATTGATAGGCCAGCAGGAAGACTCCAGATCTCTAGAAAGATTCATTCTTTCTTTTAGCTATTGATAACCGTGGCATTGACCAGGCACATGCCTTTGGCCTTCAGAATCTCAGATGTAGATGTGGAGAGCCAAGAGGTAGGCTGACTCTGAGTCTTCAGATAATTCCTTGGAAATTCGTTTGAAAGAATTAAATCAATGACACTTAATTTCTCTGTTGGTTTGCTGCTTTTGGAGAAAAGCGGAGCCCAGAACTTTCTGGATAGTTACAGGTTCTGGTCTTGTAATGGTAAATCAGGTGGGAAGAACAGAATCATTGCAGAAGTATCAGCAAATTTTATAGCAGTAGTTCACACATGCAGCTACTATACATTCATTCATTGCTATTTTCCTAAGAAATGGAGTGATCTAGGTGCTTAAGCTGCAGTAGAGTCCAATGAACCATAATGATTACTTCAAGAACAAAGAAGCATATACAAAGGAGTGATATCTTTCTGTTGGTTCCCACTTTCAAATGGGAAATTCCTTAAAATACATTTCTGGGGTTCTATTTAAATATTGATATGCCACACTCGAAAAGCGGTGACTTCTCCATAAAACGCAATACTGAAGTGGGATACTG
This sequence comes from Microcebus murinus, assembly GCF_040939455.1. Classification (NCBI taxonomy): domain Eukaryota; kingdom Metazoa; phylum Chordata; class Mammalia; order Primates; family Cheirogaleidae; genus Microcebus; species Microcebus murinus. Next base: position 37,127,115 of record NC_134114.1, on the reverse strand, counting down.
TCTTCTCATAAAAATAAGAATTGTGTTTAGAAATTAAATACCTTTTAAAAAGTTAAAAATAAGCATACCCTCACAGCGTGGAGGTCTGAATGAACTCTGTACCAAAGAGTTGAGACAATTCCTACTCTGGGTCACATCCTGGAACCCCTAGCGTTTAACAGCAACTCAGCAAAGATGGTTTTAGCATCTCAGTGGCATCTATTTATGCTGCCATGTTCTATTCAGAAACCATGTTAGCATATGCTCTATACCACGTGGCTTTTCATGACAAATCACTGCTATGCCACAATAAACTGCTTTAAGTGTTTTTTCAGTACAAAAGAGTTTTACATTTAGAGTTTAATATCAAACTTAAGCAAGCCCTATAAAAGTTTAAATTATCCATTCAGTGCACGTGTTTTTAAATGAGTCTTTCTTGATTTTCCATCCTACATAGAATTTCGGCTCAATTGTACTATTTTCCAATCACCTTGGGGGAAAAAAAAACTTTCCAAGTACAGAATCCAACACAAAGATGCTGAATGTATTCTCTGTGATTTAATTCTATTTCAGTCCATATTCTATATGGACTCTATCAGAAGAAAATTTTCTCATTTGAATTGGGGAAGGTGATCTTTTTCAGGTAATTCCTTTCTTGGCATTTACAAATGCTGACTGTCATGGTTAACATGGATATCCATCAGGAACCAAGGGTAAATCTTAATTTATATTGCTTTGGAAGTAAATGTTTCAATAATCATAAAAATCTTTGTATGCATACCTTAAATACTTTAGATGGTAATTTAACATATAAACATATTTGTACAAGTTATTCTTTTTCTTTAAAACACTTTGTAATTTTGCTGACTCAACAAAAATGAGTAGTTATTTAAAAATATTTTTCATTATTTTATAAAATATATTTTTGTGTATTCTTTTTGGATAATATTTGATTTGTCATTTTCCAAGTGATTTATCCCTGATGGATTACATAGAGTTATGTGACCATGTCTTTAATTATATTTATAAATTTCTTGTCACATATTTGAGGCAAACCTGAGGATAGATCATTGAATAATTGTTATTTTTTCTCTTATAAAATACTTTATTTCTCCATTTTCTTTTTTAGTGGTCTTTTGAAGAATCCAATCTGTTGAGAAAACACAAAACATAACACAATTTATTATTTAAATCTAGGTAATCAATACTAATCTTTTGGATAAAATTAAATGTAATAATATATTGGCAATTCTAGGCATACAGCTACTATTATTGAGAGATTTTTTCATTAACCTATTAATACTAAATGCCAAGAAAATGACATTTATCAAGTTAGTATTTCATTTTTAACTTTTTTGTTGATTAAATATATCTTTTCCCCTAGTAAAAAACAGTACACGTATTGAACTAATTTAAAGAGTTCTGGGAAAATATTTGGGGAGACATAGAAACTGCAATTACCTGGCATTGTTTTTACTTTGTCATCAGCTTTTTTTTTTTTTCCAGGAATGTGGCAGAAAAATTTCCATCAAATAATAGATGGTTATTAATTGAGATCATTAGAGGGCAGAGGGTATCTGGTATGTACACTATGGCTAGGGTGTTAGGAAGATTTCTGAGTTATCTGTATTAAATCAAAATGTGTCACAATGCCTGCTTATACAGGCTTGATATGAAGAGCCTTTTGATAACACCCTCTATCATTTGAACACGAAATAAAATCATTGGCTATAAGAAAAATTTCACATGTGAGTCATATAATTTGAGGCGTCATAAAAAGTTTTAAGTGCTGTATTTATTTCCTATTATACTGTATAACAAAAAATAAGTATGGGGGCTTCAAGGGACCTTTGCAATTATCTATTCTAAAATACTAATTTTTTAAAAAAAGGAAATTAAGGGTCATAAAGAAGTGATTTTTCAAATTTGTGTATTTCTTTTTTAAATTTGAGAGTGGGCTATAATAGATCAAGCAAAGGCAATGAGTTAATTCTTTGAAAGTATGGTGCTTTCATATCATTTTCAAAATAAAGTTATGGTAAATTAAGCAAGGGAACCAAATATTCATAAAATAATTATTAAATAATTGAGGGCTAAGAGTGGATACATGGTCAAAAAATATGCACTTTTAGGTTAGAAATGTTTTACTCAGGGCTTAAGTCTTCCACCATGCCAGAATCTGGTTGGTGGTAGATGAAGAAAAGGTAATAACAGAACAAATGAACAAGGAAATAATAATAAATTAGTCTCCCCAGGATGCCAATTCTCCTATATGTCTCAGGCCTTCTTCTTTGAGCCAACTGTAAAAGTTGCAGATTCACAAACCATTAGGTTTCTTAACTTGTGCTGGCATGCCCTGAGTCAAAAACAAATCAGACAAGGTTTTCACAGAAGCAGATGGTGAGTTATTAATACAAGACTTTTTTCTCTTTGCTGTTCTGCTTAGTTTCTCATATTCTCTCTTCCTCTTTCTTTTTGCTTCTTCTCAACCTTCCTTTGCTTCTAAACATTCAGTGTGCTATTTTAAAATAAATTTTGTCACCTAAACTTTTCCACCCAATCAATTCTGTTAACATTGGGTTTTTGATGGGAGTTGTATGATTAGAGTGGAGATGAGGAGAATGTAGTCTATACCTTCAAATTGGGCTGGGCCGATTTAGCCAAAGTTGGAAACAAATAAAGTTTGTTTCCAGCCCCCAGACTTTCCTAGCATTGGCTTTTCCTTGTTTCTTTCTGTATTTGTTTAATGATCTTTTTACTCCCCTAGTTCAAAACCCTATGGCTACGGGCAGGATTAAACAGTCTCCAGCACAAAAGTAGGTGCTTAATAAATATAATATGGACTAAATGTTGAGTGAATAAATTCATATGTATAATGTATAAAAGACTAAACAATGATGAGGTGCTATTACCCACCCACCCCCTACTAGAATATGTATATTGGATGAGGAACAAAACTCTAGGATTTATTAATCATCAATGGAGGAGCTTCAGGTATCAATGTGACATCAAGTCAGGAGACGGGAACGTTCTGAGTCTGTCCCAGTCTCAGATGAAAGAGTTGCAGTGAACTTCCAGTGCCATGGGATTTGGGAGGAGGAGGAAGAAAGGATTATTCTGAGGTGTCTGCTCCAGATGTAGTGAGTATAAAAAGATGCCTATGGATGAAAGTAGCTCTTCTCAGCCTATTATAGACTGATCACGTGCTCCAGGAAGGTTCCAACATAACTTTACAGCAGGGGAAAGAGGGATTAACCTTTATGGTATAATAGAACTGCTGAAAGTCTGAGTCCAACCAGGGACCCTCATTTCAAAACCAAATATTATGTTTCCAAGAGTTTATGGCCCTCTTGAACAAAACCCAATTCCTAGAGCTTCAGAATAAAGAGCCATATTCCATAGCCCGCAGCAGTGGGATATATTGGAAAAGCCATGAGATTTGCAGATAGATCAATCATTGTTTGAATCCAGTCATTTACTAGCTCTTGGGAGTGTACTTAACCTCTCTTGGCTTTAATGTCCTCAGGTATAAAATGTAGTTAAAATCCTTGGTTGAAAAGTTGTTGTAAGGACAGCAGAGGGAATGAAAGCAAGAGCGAACACAGAGTGATAATAGTTAATGGTGTTGGGACAGGATTCAGAGCTAGCTTTATTCTGAGCCTTACTAACCATGTGGCTTTGGGAAAACATACCTAACTTTTATGTTCCTCAGTTTCCTTGTTTACAAAATGAGATTCACAGCAGTATTGTGAGTATTGAGTGAGAATGTTCAGTGCCAATGCTCAAAACGATGCCTGGCACACAGTAAGCATTCAGTAGGAGCTAGTTCCTTCCCTTCTGCATGGAATCACAGTTCAGATCGCTAAGCCTCCCACTAAAGTGGCCAAACTAACTATATCCTCTGGTCAAGATGATCTAAAGTTTGTCAAATGGCCTTCTTTTGGGCCTAAAAAGAAAGTCTAAGAAGCCACCAGGATGTATCAGCACAACATTTACTGGATGAAAGAACATGTTTATTTTTACATTTATGCTTTGTCAGACTAGTCACTAGTGACTGAAAAACAGACAGGTGAATGAAATTTCCTATTTGCTTGTTTGTCTTAAACAGACGTATAAAATCAGATAGAATCTATCCAAATATTAGGTCTGGCTCTCCTCTTCTCTCGTCAATGGTGCCCTAAAACTATATGGGCAAGTGCAGCACTCAGAAGAAAAGGAAGTCAACAGTAACACACTCTATTAGAGACGCATATAAATGAAGAAACCACTTTCTATTATTTCAAGCACAATCTTAACACCAATAAGCCAGGCCTCGGGTACCACAGTGTGGCAAAGCTAGGAATTACAAAGAGAACATTGGTAGAAGGTAGAGCAGGGAGTTGAAAATAATGGAGAATTCTGTCTTGGGGACTTTGCTAGAGAAAAGCCATGGATTCCATTTATAGAATTAAATGCCATGGACCTAAATCTTTAACATGGCTTTATTCATCTTCTCTGATAGTAAGACTCCCCAAAGAGGAAGTTATTCATTATAGGATAGGCAGAAAGGATAGGAACAGCTGGGAGAAAAACTTGCTATACAAACTATTTGATTAAATAATTCCGTTGCTCATGTATTAGAAAAATAAATATATAGCCATAATCTGTATTTTTAACATAGTTTAACTATTTAAAAAATAATAGGTAAAACATAGAGGGATATTATTTTATAATAAATGCCAATTTGATAATTAATTGAAAAAAGTTGAATTAAAATTTTCTATGGGATTTTATTCTCTATTAAATTTATCCCAAAAGCTATCATCTTAGTTTTGTTTAATTTGAAAGTGAGAAGGCTGTTAAGAATCTAAAAAATCTTGTATATCTCAGCCTAAGCAAAACATTATGTTAATATCCAGATTTATTCAAGACAATATAGATGGTTGCTCAATTTTAAAAGAGAATTTGAAAGAAGAGTCTGTGAAACATTAAGATCTCCCTTATATCAACTAATTAGTAAGTCCCTCATCTGCACTCAGGCATGCAATTTATTGCATAAAATGTGGTATGTCTGTTTACACCCTAAAGAAGTATTTGATCTTTAAGATACATAGAAATGTGACTAAAACAAGCCTTATCTAAACCATGAATCTACTATTTATAATATATGCCCTTAAATTGACATAGAAATTAATTCTATTCTTTATTAAAGAGATTTTTTATTCTTCCCTGCTTACAAAGGTAATGCATACTTACTGTAAAATTTCAAATATTACAGACATATGGAAATCCTCTATAATCCTACACTCTAGGGAGATCCTCCATGATTTCTGAATATGTCTAAAATAAGGCTTTTTCCATTACAAAAATTGGATCAAGTTGTGAACAATGTTTGAAAAATATTCATTTTTCTTGTTTCTCTTTATCTTATTATCATTTCAATGTTTGTTTCATTGCTGTATAATGCTATATTACACAGCATGGAGAAATAATAATTTATTTCAACAATTTGCTGATGACTGAAATAAAAAGTCAAAGGAACTTTGGTGCTTACCTTCCACAGTGCTAAAATGAGCAGCATTAAGAGCAATAATCCAGCAAAAGCACTCAGTAGGATGACCCATAATGGCACTCTGCCTGGTAGCCCATCTTTGGATATTTGAATAGCAAGCTGAAAATTATTAAACAAGATTGTTAACAATGATAAACGCCTATTAGAACTCCTAGAACATAGAGTTCTTACTGGCTATAATTTTATACCAAACAATGTACTTTATCTTATTACTATATACAGAGAAAACATTGAGTTTACATTTGAAAATGTCCTTCATCTATTCTAAATCTCTAACTATGTCAAATTTTATTATCACTGAAAAAGAATTTCTAATCTTATCTTTCAGAAATTTATATCTAAAGAGGAAAATGTCAATCAATAATGCTCAGGGCTAGGACTGAATTTTTGTTTAACTTGGGGAGAACCAAAGTATTGCATGTTTCAAAGATTAATTAATAGACTTTATTGCATTGTCATAACAGCATCAGTTTTGGCTGATGTTACAGGTTGTCAATATAAAAACCTGAGTAGGTCTTCATATGTTAATTCTAATGTGATTTTTTGTTTATAAATTGAGTGTAAGTTTCCTATTAATACAATAAAATTCACAAATCTCAAGTGTACAGATAAATGAATTTTTGCATATATATTCACCACAATGTGCCTTTTATTATACCACACTTTCTCTTCCAGTCAACTTATCTCTTGGTCCACATCTATAAATTAAATACTAATTGAAATAAAACTGTGAAATGGACAGCTTTTAGTGCTCCAGATACCCAAGCTCTCACAAGGTGGAACCCAAACTTCAGTGAAACTTGTTTTCTCTGTGTCTCATCCCTGGGTTATTTGAAAAAAAAATAATTCAGGGTATGTATCAATGGTTGATGATGGCCCAAGTTTTTATATTTGCCTTTAACAGGGAACATCTCAATTCTTTAACCTAGAGGGGTGATTAGGGTAGAAAAGGAAACTAACAGGGGAGATATTTGCATGTAGTAGCTACAAATTAAAACCCCCTCAAGTTGCTTTAGGTAGGTCACAGAGCTGGCAAGAATATAGATAAATACAGAATCTGACCATTAAGACAGATTTTTTTTGAGATGGGTTCTTGCTATGTTGCCCAAGCTGGACTTGAATTCCTAGGCATAAGCAATCCTTCTGCCTCAACCTCCTGAATAGCTGGGAGTATAGGTGTAAGCCACAAGCCACCATGCCAGGCTAAGACAGACGTTAAACACTTCTAAAATAATTCTCTGAACTTACAGATATGAAAACTGGAGTCTAGATAGGATCAGTGACCTCCCTTAGATCACACAATTACAAAATGATCACTTATAGTATTAACAGTTTTATAAATATATTAATATATATAATCTTCCTTTAGGATGAATGTAGAATAAATGTCCCCAGGGGAATTTATAACTAACATTTTTGGGAAATAAAACTAATTATAAAGTTTCAACACAACATATTTAGGGATCAAATGTATTTTTCCCCAATAATATCCATGGTCATATTTTTTAGGTTTTTGTGAAATGTTGACGTTTCTGTATGTAGAACAACTCTCCATTGTGTATTGATCAGGCTAATTGCTCTTTATGAAGTAGGTAAACATTATATGCCTGTATTTTCCTTTCTCTTTAAAGGTATATATTTACCAGAGGTCATTGACATTGGAATAATTTGAAATAAGCAATTTTGAAAGAACATCTGAATGTTAGGGAACCTCTAAATAGAAATTTATGATTTACATGGTGTTGTTTGTCCACATGAGATATTTAAACTCTCCCCAAGAGGTGCAATCATGCTGAAGTGTCTGTGTCTGTAACAAGTAGTTGGCCTTATTTTATAAGAGGACAAGAGTAAAAATCCTCAAACCTTTCTTTGTATTTTTGCCAACAACTCAAGCCTGACTTTGTATTGGGGAATACCATCTCATTTTTGTTTCAAGTTTCCCAATGACTAAATGAAGAAAACTTTTAAAAATTTACATGTATTCTTGTGCAGTATAAAGATACTTCTTATAAAGAAACTATTTTTCAAGCCTGTTCTTCAGATGTCAGTTGCATTTTATAATGTCAATTTTTAAGGAGGAAAGTTACATATGCATCATTTATTATCAAGGTGAAAGTAAAAACATCCATTTACTGTGATAGTTAGAAGGAATGAAGTCAAACATGGCATATTAATTGTAAATATCAGGATTTTCCCACTTTCTTACAAGAAGAAGAAGACTCAAATCACATCGAAGCAAAGGAAGTATAATTGGAAGCAAATAGTATCTGTCACTTATTGAGAGCTGTGCCAGTCACTGCTTAAAGGAATATAAGCAATTATAAAACATTATGTCACAAAATTCAGAGTAAAATGTATAATGTTTTCAAAACTTAAGAGTTGCACTTACCTCTCTTTTTTGATTGCTACTACTTAAAACCAGTGATGTATTTTCACTCTGAAGTTCTCCCCTTACAGTAAGATTTAAGCTGGAAAAATGGGCCTGAAAAACAAACAGGATTTGTTTTAAATATACTATGCTAATTGAAATGAGCCCTAGTTATGTTTGAGTAGCATAATTATTAAAGTTAAGGTTTCTCTGAGAGATTAAAAACACTGGTTTTGTTAACTTCTAACAGGAACTGGTAGTACCAAATGATGATTGTGTATCTATCTTCCCTCCTTTTGCCCCCCAAATCCTCTCTTAGATGCTTATTATTATTATTATTATTATTATTTTTTTTTTTTGAGACAGAGTCTCACTTTGTTGCCCAGGCTAGAGTGAGTGCCATGGCGTCAGCCTGGCTCACAGCAACCTCAATCTCCGGGGCTCAGCGATCCTACTGCCTCAGCCTCCCGAGTAGCTGGGACTACAAGTATGCGCCACCATGCCCGGCTAATTTTTTGTATATATATTTTTAGTTGGTCAATTAATTTATTTCTATTTTTGGTAGAGACGGGGTCTCGCTCAGGCTGGTTTTGAACTCCTGACCTTGAGCAATCCGCCCGCCTCGGCCTCCCAAAGTGCTAGGATTACAGGCGTGAGCCAAGATGCTTATTATTGAATGGAAAAAAATTCTAAATAATTTCTATTCAGATTTATCCTTAGAAGAAAGAAACCTCAAACTCTGCTTACCTTTAATGTAGGTAGGCATGAAATAGCTACACTCTGGTAATGAGGTTTGTAGAGGCACTCATTTAGGACTGAAAAATGGTTAAAAATGAAATTGCCAATATTCAACATTTTGTGACTTACAAAAATAGCAACTTACTATGATCAAACCTAAACATGGTAATTCCATGTGATGGACTAAATATTTCCTAAGAAACAAGTGATATAAAATTCAATAAACTAAGTTTTATAGTACCTTTAAAACTTTCAGACAAATTGAGCTTTATAAGGGGTTAAAAATTTCTTTCAAAATATATTTATATAGGATAAAAGTCTGGTAAAACACAGTAAATCCAACATATATGCCAGTTCTATCCTTTGTTAGTGGCGTCATGGATTGTCACTCTGTAATCTTTGTACCTTAACTGAGTTCCAAAATATTAAGGTAAGTGCAAGCTTTGGTACTGGAGAGGTATTTATCTCTCAAGGTGAAAAGAGAAAGGATAAGAGAGACTGAAAAAAAGTATATCGATTTGGAAGGGACTTGGAAATAACTCAGTTCTCAATAGACAAAGAAGATGAGACCCACACAGCTGTAAGTAGAGCTGGGGCTTAGATCACATTCTCTTCGACTTCCAGTCTCACGTTCTTTCCAACAGTAATAGCAAGTAGTCAACAAATATTTGTTGATTTGATTCAATAATGACATAGAAAAATGCAATTACTTACTTTTATAAAAGTTGGTTTCCACAAGATAAGTGAGACATTCACTTGGCTTACGTCAGAAGGCATGAGATTACATGTGATGGTAGCAAATTTACATGTACTGCAATCCTGTTTAAATGTCCAGAGGTACATATTAGTATTCTCTCCATTTGATCAAATATACTATATTCAAATACCTCAGATAGTTATTTCTAGGTTAATATTAAATTTATTCACTTGGAAAGCCTGAGGTAAAAATAGCACTTGTCCTAATTTACCTGAATTGTTCCTCGTTTGAGATCTTCAGATTTTGATATAGTCCTTTTCTTTCCAGAGTTGACACCAAGAGGATCCTCCAGGATACGGGGTCTGCAGTTCGCATTCTAAGAAATAAAAATATTTCTTTTATCAGACAATGCCATATGTCAGATGGAAAAATGACTTGGTACGATAATGTGAAGAATCTGTGAATGACAGCCATTGCCATATATTAAAGATCCACCTTTGTTAAGTGTGCTTAAGAAGAAGGTTATTATATACCAGCAACATATCATATATACACACATATCAATATCCAGATAATAATTCCTGTTACCATGCTACTTTTGAATTGTAATACCAGTGAGATTGTTACAGAAAAGATAGGATGCTAGTAGAACTATTACATAATACACTCATTAATTTATTGCTATCATCAAAGATTAGCTTATAAATTTCCATAATACAGAGAGAGAAAAAAACCTTAAACCTCTACTGAGGGAAACAAAAAGGGTTATCATTTGTTCTTCAGTATTATGGCTGATATGATGGCTTATGAAACAGAATTAGAAAGAGAAGGAAGTTCATCTGTATTTATGTATTCATCCAATAATATTTTTGAGTCCCTACATGCCAAGGGTAAGAAACTTAATCTATGTGGGAAGAATATGTAAGTAGACAGCCCTATACATGTTAAAATGCTATGTTTATGAGATAACTAGGTCTCAGATTCTTTCTCTAGACTTTATCTAATAAACACTTTGCAAGATGGAGCCCATTCTACTAAGTGAAGTGTCACAAGAATGGAAAAACAAGCACCACATGTACTCACCATTAAATTGGTATTAAGTGATTAACACTTAAGCGCACATATAGTGGTAATATTCATCAGGTGCAGGGCAGATGGGAGGGTGGAGGAGGGGATGGGTATATTCACACCTAATGGGTGCAGTGCTCACCATCTGGGGGATGGACACGCTTGAAGCTCTGCTTTGGGTGGGGCAAAGGCAATATATGTAACGTAAACATTTGTACCCCTGTAATATGCTGAAATACAAAATTAAATAAATAGATAAATAAATAAATAATGAAAATGGAGAAAAAGAGGGATTGTTTTGGAAATCTGGGCCAATGAGAATTTATTTAGTTTTATATTTACACTAATGGTAATTAACTAAAATAGAAATCTTAGAACATGATACACAGATGCTTAAAGACCCCATTCAATGTGTCAGCCCAATTTGGGGATGGCTTCTGCCTTTAAACGTCAAAGACAAGTTCCTTAAAAGGCAACTGAGAGTTCAGACCAATTGTTTCCCAGCCTACACCCATAAAATATGTGAATAAACTTTTTCTGAACCAGCCAAAAATGAAAAAAATAAAATAACCCCTTTTCTTCCTCGGTGCTCCCTACATTCTTGATAAAAGATAATAAGGATAAAGGTTCATAAATAGTATGAAAAGTACAATTTTTTCTCTTTTTGTTTGCCCTTAGGAAAGCCAACTATCACTGCTGCTATTTCTTATTTTCTGAGAATACCCTTAAAATGTGTAAAAAGAAGACAGATTGTCAAATGCTGAAATCACACATGCATTAATTCGATATTTACTCTGATTTTCTGTTTCAGATACTAACCCATAATAATTAACTATCATATAGTCTGATTCAATGATACAAGTACAAATGAGGTGCAATATTGCTATTGTTTGGAATAAGTGAGTAAACAACTATTTTAGGTGCAGCTGTGTGTGCAAAGGAACAATTAAGTCTTTTTATAGAGTTGTTTGATCACTAAAGGCCAATTAAAATATAACAAAAATTTCAGGCATCAATCAACAATTAATTATCTAAAATGTATTAGGGTGGATTAATAATCCCACAAAAGATATGCTCAACTCCTGGAATCTAGGAATGTGACCTTATTTGGAAATAGAGTCTTTGCAGATGTAATTAAATTAAGGATTGCCAGATGAGATCATTCTGGATTTAGGGTGGGCCCTAAATCCGATAATGAGAAGCAGAAACAGATTGAGAAAGAGAAAGAGAACACACAGAAACACAGACAAGAAGACCATGTGAAGATGGAGACAGAGACTGGAGTTATGCTGCCACAAGCCAAGGGACACCAAGGGCAGGCAGCAGCCACAGCAGCTAGGAGAGAGGCATGAAACAGATTTTTCCTCAGAGGCTCTAGATGGAGTCAACACCTTGATTTTGGACTTCTGGCCTCCAGAATTGTGAAAGAATAAATTTCTGTTGTTTTTAGTCACCCTATTGGTGCTAATTTGTCACAGCAGTCCTAAGAAATAATACATCTACTAAATAACCAGTGGAAGTCATTATTATTGTTTTTAAATTTTCTAAATGCCTCTCCATATTACTTTGGTAAAAACTATCACAAGTGTCATGTGAAATAAAAGGCATAATCAAAGTGAAAAAGATAGCAGTAATGACATAATTCCGGAGCACACATGACTTACGTCAGAAGATGACCATCCAGTTGGGTACAGCACAGGGTAACCATCTGATGTCAAATTGGGGAATGAAATTGACAGCTTAAGTTCTGGCATGGGAAAATGTCCACTTTTTCTAATCTATGGGAAAGAAACAGAAATATAACCCTTTCTTCCTCTTTCAACTGTATCCTTTCTGTCTTATGGAGGACTTTGGTTTTTAGCTGATTGATTGCATACTATTTTGAATCCCAAATGAATGCAGACAGTTATGGCACAGTACAGAGAACTGGGTTAATTAAACTAGCAAGAAAATGTGGATGTTTGATGGTCAGTGGTCATTTGATCAGCTATAAACATATTGTTCCTTCTTCCTCCACTCCCCAAATAGGACTATGATTAGTGGAGAATCAGAATTGAAAATCTTTCTGCTTTTAGGCTCTTGCCATGCTCACTATCCTTTCTAATATACCAGGCTTTTTGGAGCTGAGAAGAGGGAGATCATTTACCTGATCCACATGGAACAGGTTAGCATGTTTTTGTTTGCCTTAACTCAGTTTTCAATAACTCCTTAAATCCATAAATCATCTCTAACCCTGACTAGATGGGATCTGCCACCACCATATGGGCAAATCAGACCTGTCTTCTTCCCTTCACCATCCTATCCCCAGCCAGGGCTACTGTGTCTCTGGCTGCTGATAATCTGGAGTGATGTGAGTCAGATTGACTTTCATCTCAATTTCCATTTGTTTTCATCCGCTAACCCAGAACTCTTACTCAATATCACATCAGTGGTGAGCATAGCTTAGAGGGGAGGATGGGCAGGATGAAGTTCAGCAGGAAGCCGAACTCACTATTCAGAAGTCCTTTCCTGCTTAGAAGGCGCAAGTGAATTGGAGCGACCAGGTGCAGTGGTCTTCCTCCTACTGCTCAAGCATGATCTCCAGGCTCTGACCCCATGGCATCCCTGTGCAGTGTCTTTAGCTAAGTAAGGAGCTCCTTGATCTACATGGTTAGATGTCAGGAAATCTACTGACCTACCTAACTGAAACTTCTTGACGACAGAGAGCTACTCAGATATGGAGCAATTTCCTGTGATTGCTAAAGATTAACTACATCCCTTAACCCTGGAATTCTGGACATTCCTGACCAGCTGTGCCTAGCCTCTCAAATATGCTGCTTGACTCTTTCTTTTATGGTAATATGTCCTAGGCTTGTCTGGCATGGACTCCCAGTTGAATTCTGTTTCCTGATACTTAGTCAGAAATCATGTGCTCTGTAATTATCATTTATTTTCTCTGATTAAAAAAATGTTCTTTGTAAAAGTACTGGAAAATGCTGAAAATAAACAGAAATAAAAGTTTCCTACAATTCAATGACTTTGGTAACATTTTAGTGTAAGTTACCCACCTTTATTATTTGCATATATGTATATTTTATAAAATTTGTACCACATAAAATATAAAACTTTGTATCCTGCCCATAAAATTTATTATGCTATGGCACTTTCCATAAACTTATAGATTTTGATAATGTGACTGTTAATAGTTAAATAACAACCATAATATTAATATTTATTGCTGATTATGTACAACACACTGCCAGTCTTCTTATTTGCATTATTGACTTTAACCCTGTCAACAATCCTATGTGGTAGATTCTCTTATTATCTCTCTTTTATCAATGAGGTAACAAGGTTAGAATGAGAATAAAACACTTCCAAGATCACAGTGATGGTAAATAGCAGAATAAGGGTTTCTTACTCCAAAATGTACCTTCTAAAATATTATAATAAATAATATTATTATTTATTGAACATATTATATGCTCTCCATTGAACATATTATATGCTTTTCATTGAATATATGATAATTTATTTAAATAATTCTATGCTGTTAAACTTTTAGATTGTGCCCAGGTTTGAATTTTTAAACTATCATAAATAACATTGTTAAGAATATCCCTGAAATCTCTGAATCACCAATAATTTCCTAGGGAAAATTCCTAGCAGTAAAGTTACTGGACCTCATCTAAAAAGTGTTATTTTAAAAAATTCCATTATTCTACTTCTAGAATTTACCTCAGCAAAATAATCAGAGATGCACACAGAGATTTATGCTCAAGGTGTGCCTAACAGTGTTATTTATATCACCAGTATTTATAATAGGGAGTACCTGTTTCAAATCTGGACCCTAAATAAGTTACAATATATGAAGATCTACAACATTCAAAATATTTTTGTTTTATTTTTTTCTCGTTTGCTGAATTCTCTTATCCAGGAAAAGTGAAGGAGGCTGGAGAAACCTGATAGCCTGAATTCTAAAAATTTATACCTGAATCTAGTACAGTGGCATTGATGCTAATTTTCAAGGTATATTGTCACTGGAATTTTAGCAAAGAGCACAAATAAAAACAATACAATTCATCTTGAGAGTATACATTTATATCCACTTTGTAAGAGAACTTCCTTTATCATTGTTGGTAATTCCCAAAAAGATTGAGACTATCTTTACTTATAATTATGTTGCACTATTTTGTACTCGTGAATACATATTTAAATCCATTTGAATTGGGCTCCCTTTTTTTCCTGAGTAATATTAACTTGAGTCTATCTGTCAGTAGGTATTATCTAAAATGAAATGCCATGATTCTTTGCTGTAGTGGTTAGGAAAAATTTATTATGAAGAATTCAAAAGGAAAAATAAATATAATGGAAAATATCACTTAAGGAGGTAGTAGAACCGACATCAGTAATTTATATAGTATAATACATATAAAAGGCTGTGATGAGCATAAAGAGATACATATTTATATGTTGAGTAAAGAAAAACACTGCCAAGATAATTTTGACACAATCAATTTTTAAAGTAGTCATAATTATTAAAAAGGTACTTTTCTCAGTCATACTGAAAAAATAATGTAAATGAAGTCTACAGGTTTTTACATAATATCTATGTGGTACCATAATTTATTTTTTTCTAGGAAGTCACTCTAATAATTGTGTCATATCATGAAGAAATTAGAGACCTAAGTCTTTAAAATTGGTTGAAAGTATAATTATCATTGATTTAAATAAAATGCTTAAAAATAGTGAAATTATAAAGAATATATGCTGGCATATAGAGATTTAATGTTGAAACAACATGTTTCTATGTGTCTGTTAATACTTTTATTTATAAATTTACAAATAACTCCTTTAGAATACTAATCTAGGGGTAATTTCTTACCAAGTAGAAGATATTAATTTCATCTCCAATGTCTTCAGTAGAATTAATAACTTCAGGGACTGTCTCATTGGCCGCAATTGAAATATGGTATTCACTTGCAGAGCTTAAAATAATTGAAAGAAGAAAAATAAAACACAACAAAGTTTCAATTTTATTTGGCCTCATTCTTTTCTTTCTCCATACCATGTAATTCCATAAAAATACTTACAGAAATTTCAATTCAGAGGGGAATTCTTTTACCCTGAAACCTAAAATTAAATCTTTGAGTAGGGTGAGAAGAGTTATATAATTTAGTTCAACTGTAATCAATGCTTATTTAATATTACAATGCTAAAATATGAATAGTTTTTAAGTTAAAATTTCATTGTTAACAAGTGAAAAGTTTTCCTGAATTCACTAATACCATTTACATTTAGTGAATTGTCAAGCTAAAACTTGGTATCTTTAGCAGTGCTGAATTTTAAATAGATTTAAAACATTGTTTACCTTTTCATAATTTAAAGTTCTGTATTTACTGCTAAATTTAGCAGTTCAGTCTTCTCTATACAACTTATTCATGTTCTTTGGATGAACTTAGTACAGTAAAGTAACATATTTTTAAGCAGCTCTTCAGTCAAGAGAAGACAAATAAAAAAATATTTATAAGTGTTTGCCAAAAATTAATTTTAAGTAAATGAAAAAGTTCTAGGAAAAATCAGTGAACCACAGAAAAACGGAAAACAGCCAATGGAATTTAAAGGCTGTGAAATATAAGTAATATATATGTATATATCCTCTAATCTTATTTTTGTAGTCTCTTATCAGTAAAGAGAAAGTGGCATAGAAAATAAATTAATAAAATGATAAGACTTTTAGATTAAAATGAACTTCCCACCGATTCTTAAATTTTGTATGCATTGCACATGTTTATTTAGCAAAAGCTTGGACTTCTACTTAAGTAAGAGAATTTATAGAGGGAAAGTTTGTCAACATAATTGGTGTTTGGACAAATAAAAAGTTCTTGAGAGAAAGAATGGTTTATGAATAGTGGAAGAAATAAATAGCTCTTGTCAATGAGAAATGCTTTAATTACACGTGTCTGGATTGGGTCAGCCAATCAGATCCCACAGGATGAGGATGACAGCCAAGAAATATGCTGGTGACCTCTAATCTAAGAAAACATTGTCTTTGAGAAGGACTTGTGGGTCTTCAACTTGCATTTAGGAGTTAAGACTGGGCTGCTAATGCAATCTAGTACAACTAGCACTTCTCATTTTGGGTTATTTAGTATAATGGTTCTTTCTCAAACATTAGGGTGCATGAGAATTACCTGGAGGGCTTGTTTTACACAGAATGCTGGCCTTGTCCCTAGAGTTTCTGACTCAGTAAGTCTGGGGTAGAGCTGGAGAAGTTGCCTCTCTACCAAGTTCCCAGGTGATGATCCTGGCCAGGGACCACATTTTAACAACCACACACAGTTAATAGAAAGACATCAACATAAAAATTCACTTTTCTCCTACCTGTAAAATTGTAGACCGACTTCGTATTTTACTGGGATAGAAATGTTTACATCATTATCAGACAGGGCTTCAGGAGGTTCTTCGCTGTCACTAGAAAACGCATAGCATATTCAGACAAATCATTAAATCATTGACTACTTAGGGACATTCGTGAGCATTTGATGGAGAAGTTATCTTGGCAACCGAATATTAATAAAAGCACAAAAGATTAGAATTTTTGATTATTTTTTGACTGGGGTGAGGAGAGAGGTCAGAGATGAATATTGTTAAAAGTTCCCACATTGTTCTCATGGGCAGCTAGAGTTGCAAACCACACTGATTTATGTTTCTCAAAAGTCTGTGACTGATAAGAATCCCTAGGTTTAATTGTTAAAATACACAGATTTATTACTGGGCTTCTCTCCCAGAAATGTTGATTTAGTAAGTCCAAATTGGGGCCCAAGAATTCATGTTTTTAATGCAAATCGCCCCAGATAATTCTTATTTATTTATCATGGTGAGGACCTTGCAAAGAGAAGTAACTAGGGCCCTACAGCTGAGAAGATATCTAAAATCTTCTCTTTTCTCCTTTAAATAGTCCTTCCATATTAAGTACCAAGTACTTGATACACATATTATTTGTTAAGCACTTATTTAGTCCCTTGATTTTGGTTATCATTTTAATTATATATTATGTAAACACATGTATATATGTGTATACACACGTACACACACACACACACACACACACAATCTCATGTTCTCCTATATTAAAAGATCATGTACCAGTGATACAATGAGCACTGGCTCTGGGGCCAGAGAATGGGATTGTTCTTGAACATTGATATGCTTTGGGAAAGTTATATAATCTCTGTGCTTTGGTTTCTTCATCTATAAAATGAAGATTTTATCATTAAATGATTTATACATTATGACTAAATGAGTAACAAATGTAAAGTACTTAAGATTGTGCCAAGGACACAGGAAACACTCAATAAGTGTTCGCTTTCACTATCATGATCACACACATCCCTCCACCAACTGACAAGCACCTGCATGTTGTCTCACAGAAGGGGCAATGGGTACCTTTTAATGACCCTGCTTACTCGCAAGTGTATAAAGTGTCTTGAAATGAGCAACAGGGCAGTGAAACAGCATGCTGCCTTGGGTTATAGGTATTTGTGTAACTGAGCTCTTAGTATGAATGGTCCCCTTCTCTCTCATCTATTCTATGCTGCGGCCTTCCTAAATTAATCTTCTTAAGAGGCAGCTCTGTACATATGATTTTACCTCTCAAAAACTTTTCTGGTTCCTCATGGCCTGTTCTATTAGGAAAAAATGCCTTGTACTTGTATTCAGTACCTAGTACAACATGGTAGGACTTGCAGTCCCTGTTTACTTCTCATCACTACTTAATGTTTTCTCTACATTTCAACTAAAATTTATTACCCAATATTTCTCAAAGAGATCAGCTGGTCTACCTTTGAGTTTTCATGAAGTTGTATATGTTGCCTGAAATGCTCTACCTTATCCTACTCACCCAAGCTCTCTGTGAAATGCTATCCACCCTTCAAGTTCTTGCTCAATTATAATTTCCTTGATAAAGCTTTCTTGGGTTCTCATTGCCACGTGGATCTTATTCCAGCCTCCATTAAGTCTCTGACACATGGTTTATATTTCTATGATGGATTGTCTTTACCTTAATTTTACAATAATTTTACACTAGTCTCAACCCCCTACTGTAATATTCACCCCATGAGGAGGTTCATGCCCTTAGTCACTTTTATTATTTCTTATGGTGAATAATTCAATATCTTATCCATAATAGATGTCAAATAAATATTTTTGAGTTGAATTGAACATTTAGAATTAATTCATCTATGAATTCATTTTTCTCATTTATTCATTTACTCTACATCTATTTAGTGATTATTATATGCCAGGCATAATACTAGTTACTGGGGAGCAAAGTAATAAAAGACAGAAGTAATCTCACTGGAGATGGCCCAGTGAAAAGTTATAC
The DNA here is from genome assembly GCF_040939455.1 of Microcebus murinus. Taxonomy (NCBI): domain Eukaryota; kingdom Metazoa; phylum Chordata; class Mammalia; order Primates; family Cheirogaleidae; genus Microcebus; species Microcebus murinus. The sequence goes on along the minus strand of NC_134114.1, from coordinate 37,108,349 downwards.
TTAGAAGAAAGTTAAACTATTATTCCAATTTCCTTATTGGCTTTTTGCTGATTTTAGTCTGTGTGTTCTATTACACCTTTCAGAAGCTCTGATTAGATTAAAATTTATTAAACTGCAAAGGGATATCATAAAACTTTAAGTCCATCTAATGATTTAGTTGACCTTGATGGGTAGCCAGAAAAAATTTTAAATTAGCAGAGCTTATACAATTTTTATGAATTTAAAAGAAATTTGGCAGATATAAGTGATGTGCTATTATAATATATAACTCATGGAACCAATGATTTAATCTAGTTAGGTGAATTATTCTTATTAAATGAAACTTTATTTTGCTAATTACTGATAAGGGTGTTTTTGTGAAGCAAAGTGGTCTACTGCCTTCCAGTTCTACTGATTTCATACAAGCTGTAAGAAGCTGCCAGTGAGTCTATAAAGCAAATATTCCAAATACACAACAGAAATTATGTACATACATACACATACACTCACACACACATATAAACCAACCTTGTTGCACTTAAATGAATGGTCACGTTTTCCATGAGGTGAGATATGTTAAACTGAAATAGTATTTTGAAAGTTACCTATGAGATTAAAAATATATATATATCTTTAGTAACAGATAAAAAAGTTTACTTTGACTATATTATTCAATTTACATAAATGATATTACCTAAACTCAAATTATGAAGCTATTTAAGAAACATTATGTTACACAATAAAACCTCATCACATCTCAAAAATAGATAGAATATAATGTTTGTGTACTTTTTAATGTGAATAAGTAATATCCTTTGCATATTGCTATGGTCTGAATGTTTGTGATTAAGTTTCAACACACGAATTTGGGGTGACACAAACATTCAGACCACAGCAGATTGCAAGCTGTCACAATTTTAAATTCATTTTTTTAATCTGCATTATCCTAAACTGTCATTAGAAGGATTTATATATTTGGTTTTGAGCATATTATTCTTCATATTCAGTTGTCACATGTATTTTGTACATTCTACTCACCATTTCTCCTCTTTTCAGAAAAGGATATCCAACTTTACATGTGAGATTATGTTTGGATTCACAACTGTCTTTTTGGATAGCCTAGGAAGAGAAAGTAAACAGAGTTAGAGCTGACGAGCAGGTAAAATACTAGAACTTGTTTTTCCTTTTTAAAATAATTTTCCCAGCTGTGCCTTGGTGACTGCCTTGTCAAGATTTGCCTCTCAATTTAGCTGGGAGAGTCACAGCATTCTGTGACCACCTGTCCCACAGCCCATGAAAATCTAAAAACATCACATGAGGGTGCCTGAAATACAAAGCACATCTCACTGTCCTGCCTAACTTCTCAGTTGTAAGATGGGAGTATTAACAGTCCCCACCTCACCAGGATTGCAGTAGCTCAACAAAATCATCCACATGTACCAGACTGGCACACAGCAGCCTGCAGAGAACTTCAGTCATTAGAGAAGTTTAGCTCAGTGGATCAGAGCCAGGATGCAAATCCCAATTCCACCACTGTTAGCTTTTTCTTTGCCAAGATTCTTCACCTCAGTGGGGTTCACCACACTCTATTCCATCAAACTTAAAAGGCAATTGGACATGTGGTACACCATTATTTTACATGTCAAGGAAGGAGAAATAATGCTGCCAGGTAAATAAACCTCGTTATCATTGTAAAATGCAATTACAGAAATGTTAAAATGTGAAAAAAGTCTTTGTCTGTGAATCTCTGCACTATAGAAATATCAACTTATAAAATAATTAATGAGAATTAAATAAGTGAAATCCTTAGAACAGTGCCTAACACATAGTATGACTCAAGAAAGGGTTGCCGTCATTATTATTACTGTTATTGTTAATACAAGCAGAGGAGATGCACTCTCTCTCTGCTAAGGCCATTATATCAGCTGGAGAGGATATAGGCAGTGATTTTCAGCACAGTACTTTTTCCAGAGAAAACATCAGTGGTAATATTTTCCCAACATCATTTTGCACATTTGCATTCATAATTAATATTCTTAACTGAATCCAAAATACGCATAATAATATGTGACATCTTTTTCAAACTTATCTTAGTGATCATGTCTCTAAGTGATACCTTAACAAACGGTAAGAAATATCAGTGAAAAATGAATTTACAGAAGCTAGACAACAGTGTTTTAATACTATGTATAACAAGTGTATTGCTTTTAATATGAATCATATATTATTAATTCATATAAATATATGCATTATATATTAATATGTATTAACTCTGGGGGATTTATTTGGAGATCAGAATTAAAAACAAAGTTCATATTTGGAAACATTAAATTACCCCTGATACAGCATCTTATGCAGATATATGTTATTGCTAAAATGATTTTAAAAAACCTTCTGTTACGAATCAATAAGACATAGTCATTTCATACAAATCTCTTGCCAAAGTAAGAATTTTTCATAGAAAATGGTATTTTGATTTTCCCATGTGAATTTTTTTTTGTTCAACACAGATGTCCTTCTCTGCATCTACGCTAAACAGTTTTGGTTTTCATGTTATGTTTATTGTCTTACTTGACTCAGTCACAATTTTAGTTGTCTAAGGACTCTGTGAAACATGCAATTTTGATACATTAGCTATACTTTCCTCATTCTTAATCTAAGAAAAGGCATATATCATCGAAGAAATGAAACAAAAGCTTTAAGAAAAAGCTTGGTACGTTCACCATTGGTGAGCCCCACTTTTTTTTTTTTTTTTTTTTTTTTGAGACAGAGTCTCACTTTGTTGCCTAGGCTAGAGTGAGTGCCATGGCGTCAGCCTAGCTCACAGCAACCTCAAACTCCTGGGCTCAAGCAATCCTCCTGCCTCACCCTCCCAAGTAGCTGGGACTACAGGCATGCGCCACCATGCCTGGCTAATTTTTTCTATATATATATTAGTTGGCCAATTAATTTCTTTCTATTTATAGTAGAGATGGGGTCTTGCTCTTGCTCAGGTTGGTTTTGAACTCCTGACCTCGAGCAATCCGCCTGCCTCGGCCTCCCAGAATGCTAGGATTACAGGCGTGAGCCACTGAGCCCGGCGGAGCCCTACTTTTATATATGAAATGCTTTCTATTCTCCTAGAATAACTGTAATAAAAGCAATTAGCTCAGCAGTATGAAATGTAGGTTTGATAAATGATTGTTATGAGGAGAAATAAATGAAAAACTAAAAGTTTACCTCAATTCCTGAAAAGATTAGATTTGGAGAATAATGCACGATTGTCCTGGTGTTATAGGCACTGTCCTTTTTGTTTTTGACCGTGAGGCTGATGTTGAACTTGTCATTTTGGGACCTGACAATAAGCAGGCCCTTTTCTGTGGTGGATACATCCAGGCTGAGGTCCGAGATACATTTTTCTTTGTTTCCACAATCTTTGGCAAAGGGAATCTGTAATGGTGAAAGGAAACTATTTTTCAAAATTTAATTAAGCATTATTAAAAATTATGTAGCAATCTGTTTAACAGAAATGACATTTTGCCAAAGTAAGTTAAGCAACTCACAAAGAGAATCAATTTCACACTACAAAAATCTTAGGAAATTTTATATTTATTCCTGTAATTTGTAGAGGAAAAGGATAAACTTTTACTTATGGATATGACATCTTCTAGTCCTTTTAAGAATGCACAGTTTTCACAGATGTTTTTCACTGGCTTTAGTCTGCTAGGGAAGAACAGTTTCAAAATATTGAGTCAAGTGCTCCAAGATCTAAATCTATTCATCTCTAATTATGAGATTTTCTGTTAAAAAGAATCAGGTACATAGGAATATCATAAAGCTCAGTCCGGAAGGTGGAAAGTGGTTAAGCCGCACATCTAGGAGTCTGTCTTGCTTGATTTCTCTTCCTCGTTAATCCAACACCAAGCACTATCCATTCTACTCCTTTTCTAAGTATCTCCCCAATGCTTCCCTCTCCTCCATTCCCACCACCACCTCTCACCAGGCATCCTCCTTTCCTCCCTGAACTAAAGTAACAGCCTCCTGCTGGTCTCTGCACCCACTCCTGTCTCCCTCCAATCACTCTCCACACTGCAGCATCCTGTCCCATGACTGAGCCATACAGAAACTTTCAATAGCATTGCACTACTCTTTAAAAAGTTTAGGATTTGTGCATTGGCACCAAGTCCAGAAGGATCTGGCCCCTGCCAGATCTCACATCGCCTCCCCCTTGCTCTTTAGCTTCAGCCAGTGTAGCAAGTGTAGCTCAGTTTCCTTCGTGCCTTTGGACCTTCACACACAGTATCCCTCTGTTCCCCCCACTCCGCTACATAGGATGGAAAACCATCCTATTCTTCAGGGCTCCACTTAAATGCCACAAATGCGCGGGGGGGGAGGGGGGGGGCTCTCCTGACTCCACAGCCTAGGTTGACGTTCCTGTAGAGTCCTGAAATTCTCCATAACATATGATCTAATTGCTACTTAATATCTGTTTCCTAGGTTAGACTGCAAGCTCCAAGGCCTGGCATGTATAAGGCAATAAATAAGCTTGGTAGGAAGGAAGGGAGCGTAGAAGATGTGTGTTTGGAGAAAATAAGTTCTCCATTCTTAATATCTCCTCCATTGGTGCCTCACTTGGGACACCTTCCCTATTCTCTCCCGTCTCTTACCCTCAGGGATGGGGCAGTGGACTCCAAATTTGGAATCAGAAACTGGGCAAACACAGCTCAGTCCTTTCCCCTCCCTGGAGCAGCATGCCCACAGGAAGCGTATATTCGGCTCTACTCCATTTTGCATATTTTAGGAGTGGGGGGGACCCCGTGAGGAAGGCCAGAGATGGATCAGGGCTGCTGATGACCAGGTTGGTTATTTGTGTCTAAGTCTGTGCTTCAGTGTGAGGACACCCATTATACCCACACCATGCCCCGCAACCCAGTGTTTTATTGGAATAAAAGAGGAGATTTCTTTCAATTGGTCCTGAATTCAGGTGAGATAAAAATGGGTGTCATTTATTAGTTCCCTTAAACGCCAACAATATGAAATTAGAAAGATTGGGAAATGTCTAGAAGAGTCTAATTCTTTTTTTAAAAAAATTAATTGATTTAGGGTTATGTGTTTATGTGTTTCAAGGTTTTTCCTGATACACTTACAGGTAAGTATTCTGAATTTTAAAAACATCTGACTTACATGTTCATGTACTGAGTTTGGTAGAGAATCATCAAGAACAGGCCCATTTTCTGGATCAGTAAGATTAAAATCCAAAGTTATTCTCACAGAATCCTGAAAGTCATGCTTGTCCTAGAGGTTGGAACACAAAACATGTCATTGGTATCATACTTAATGGATGTTATGGTCTTCTTACGGCTTCCTTCTCTTGTCTTTGTGGGCCAGGCTTACTGGAACATTCTTGTGCACCTAATCTGACATATGACCTCGTTAGAGCTTTGCTTTGCTGGAGGGGGATTGGCATTCCCTTTTGACAAGGGGGACATCTGGAATGCAGAGGCTTCTGAGTATGGCCAGCCGACTCACCTTCAGCTCTTCAGAGGGGCTTGCTGGAGTGATGGGATACATCATACCTTGCCGTGTCAGTATATACCACCCTGATTTATTTGCATAAAAACAATATTGTTTCTTGAGACCTCAAGCTAAAAATCACTATGTAATACTTCTAGGAAAGTCTCCCAACTTCTGAAGGACAAACTTTCTTTAAATTGAATTGCATTTCATTAATATACCATATACCTAGAGCTATAAGAATTTTATAATGTAAAATGATATAGAAATCATGTGACTATGATTCATAGTAACACTGTCACCATAACAACTATCATTTATAGAGTGTTCAAAATTACAAGCTTTATATATATTAACTGTGAATTATATCAACAGTCCTCTAAGATGAATAGCTATTATGGTCCTTATTTTATAGATGAAAAACTAAGCTTCTAAGAGACTAAACAATTTTGCCAAAGTCACTCAGAATGTGAGAAACTTGGCATACAAATTCCACCCTGGCTGACTCCAGAACAAATGTTAAAATGTTCATTTTAAAATCCAAAAGAATTTTGGAAATGTTGAAACTAGTTCATGCCTTTATTAACACCAATGTGTAGTCATAGCTCAGACACTGAATTTGTGGACAAACACAGGTGACAATGATTTTTAGCAGGTTGGAGGCAAGGCTGTATCTGGTTTTACACCTGTTTAAATTTTATTCAAGTTCTAACTACTAAATGTTCAGTTCTGATGAACTAAATAGGTGGGACAACTCCAGTGTTGCTTTTCAGATCATAGTTTGAGCTTAGTGTTGATAAAACACATTTATTTTGATATGCATCATGGGGAGTATTGACATGACAATCACTGAGGAAGAATAAATGTGGCACACTAGGATGCACACTTACTGTCACTTCCCTGCCCCTTGCTACTATTTTCAAAATATAGAATATACGTACATCCAGAATACAGAGCTAAGTCAGAGTTGGGAAAATTGGCCTGTTTCCTTTAAAACTCCAGGATCATGTTCAAGTCTCTGATCTTAATCTCAGTTCCTCATTAAAATCAATTGTTCCCCATTACCTTCATTCTGCTTTTTTATTCTTATTACTATCAAGTACATTTTAAGAAAATGCTTAAGAGACTCTTGCCCTCAGTTGGGAACACTCTCCACATACACGGTGCCCCATACACAGGTTCAAACTGGCTTACCAGCCATCTCTAGAGATTAATAATTCACTTTCCAAGCTGAAGTAGCACAAAGACTACAGATGATAGAAAATACCAGATGTTTTTCCCTTCAATCTAAAGTCAAAGAAAGAGAGAGATATACAGCTCAGTTGATCCCAGAAATCATAGGATCCAACAGTCACCCCTCAGGGCGGTTAATCACTTATCCACATTTGACAGGCAAGGCCCACAGAAGGCAAATGATGTTTCCAAGTTGAAAGAATAAATGAACAAATGAATGAAATGAGTAAGTGAATAGGTACCTTGTCATCTAGCGCACTGTGCCTTTTACTATTATTTCATAACATTTGAATGTCTGATAACACACCCAGGGAAGGTTAAAGATAGTTTTATGAAATATATTTAGACATAAGAAAATCAGACCTGTGCTTTTCCAATAACAGTGAACAAACTAAAGTTTACTTTATTGTGTGCACTTTGAAATAAAACAGTAACAATTCGATTGAATTCAAATAAGATATGTCTACTATAGTATTGATTTGGAATAAGGCAGCTATGATATATGATTTACTTGCCAACATGTAGAAGGAGTGCTTAGTGCATTCTGATTCTCGAACTGTGATGTTTCTTTGAATCTTTCTCTCTTGAGTTCCAGAGAAAAAACTTCGTGATATCTGTCTTAGTGAATCTAGGGTGACACGGTACTGCAAATCTATAAAAATTAAAAAAAAAATGATGGAAATGTTTATTTGGGGTGGTTTTAATACGGTTCAGATTATTAAATTAGCATTATAGAAAAATCTCTCTAGCAATCAGTCAGAAAATTCCATTATTCAGTAAATCCTCACTACTGTAGTACAATTATATTAGCAGTCATGAAGATAACCTTGAGGAAATCTATAGAACTGCTCTCTGAGTTCACTATGCTTTTAATGTTTATTTATACATATTTATAATTCTTATACATACATACATGCACACATACACAAACACCTACATATCATTTAATTTTCTGACCATCTCTCTGTTTATTGGACTTTCACTTAATATATATATTTTTTAGTTTAGAAATGTTGAAACCCTGCTTGAATATTGATTATGTTGATTAATTATATTTCAACAGAGACAAAAATATATATTAAGACATTTTCACCTATTTTATAAAAAGATTATGCCCAGAGCACTATTAAGCTCAATAAAATAAGCATACCACAATAATAAAAATAAGTGAAATCTTCTGCTTTCTATGAAGGCTACAATCTTCCTTATTCGATCACTTAGTTCCTGTATGAAAATAGGACTGAAATAATGTTGCTTATGAATACTAGATGATTATTATACACTCCTATGCCTCATTATCTGCTAGTCAGACCATTACAGAGAATATATGTGCACATACATATACAGCAAATCAAGATAAACGGAATTTAAGGATTAATGGTTTTTCTCACTCTACTTATATTTGGTTGCAGAATAAATTACTCTTATATGTCCAATGGCCTTCATTGCTTTGACTCCAGCATATTTCAACATCATAAAAAACTGCCTTAGAAAGAGGAGAGCATAGGGAGGAGGAGGAGGATGCACAGGCTGACATCATGCACCTGAGAACACAGGCGCAGAACAAGTCTGACTCTCAAGAACTAGAGGTGCCTTTTCAATGGAGCCATGGGATCCCAGGAACACAGGGGAGGCCACCCGTTCAGGTCCTCTGCAGTATCAGTGTTCCCCAGAAGGGGCAGGAGAAGGGAGCGAATATTCTTTGTGAAAAGTCCCAGGAGAGAAAACTGGACTCTTTTGGAGCTCAATTTCCAAGCTCTACCTCTGAATAGGTTTTCTTTTTTCTTCGTTTTTTCTTTTTTTAGCACACAATTGTTCATAGTAAATAGGAGAGCCAGAGGGGAACCACAGAATGTTGAGGCCATTGCATACAAGCATGTAATTTCTGCTCCAGAATTTAGAGGGTTCCACAACCTATTCCTGCATCAGATTTTTTTCTGAAGGGTCAACATATTCAGAGGGCAAATGGGACATGCAGCTCGCTATGCTCAAAGGAAATACAATATCATTTCGGGATTTCTTCATGCTGGAGAAAATATATTGTTCTCTGCCCCAAAATACTTGTTATAATTATTATGCTTACCAGCTTCATAAATTGTGTCTTCTTTAGATTTTAATTTCACATCAAAACACACTGTAGCATTTATGCATACTGTCTCCTTTCCCTCCATAAGGCAGTTTTTCTTTTGAATATTCACTTTATTGGGTTCAAACTTCATGGTCACTTTAACTACAGCCACATCTCGAGACCTACAAACATAAACAATGGGATCACGCACACATTTTTCCATTTAATGAATGTCATCAACCTGGGAGTGCAATGTGGGGCCATGGAAGGGGATTCTGCTCTGTGTATATAGTATGGGCTCTCAGGACTCTATTTCTTTAATGAAACTTTGATACAGAAGAGAGAGGATTTGTGCTTTAAGAACAACCAAGTTGTTTGGAACCATTTGAAGCTTTTAGTTCAAAAGCCAAAGATCTAGTTTTGCCTGTGATGGAAAAAGATTGGACCAAGTGCTCAGATGCAACCTCAGAACCACAACTATATTTCGGGGATCTCTGAGTTTGTCCCCAATTTGGAAAAGGTCTAGAGGCCACCGGAACAACTTGTGGGGCCCTGCTGCTCTCATCTGGACTGCAATACTTTGTTCTTGTAGGGAACGAAAAGCAGAGCAATATTCAAGGCACTGTTCTAGGCATGTATGTCATTTCATTTAAATTTTAACTTAACTTTTACAATAAGAAACACTATTATTTCTGTTTCACATGTGAGATAACTGAAGCTCTGAGAGGTTACATATTTTACCCAAGGTCAAATGCTATGAAGAGGGAAAACCTGGGATTTAAACTCAAGCCTTTTAACTGCAAAGCCCAGTGTTTTCCACTAATCCAAAATGAGAGCAGATCTTAGGCAGGGAGGATATGTGGATTTATGGAGCCTGAGACCATTGTTTTAGATTCAGGGCAGAATAATTGTGAAATATCTTTACCTAGTTTCTGCCTTGTGACCAGAACTGGCCTTTTTTATAATTAGGTATCTTATGAATACTGAAATTTCTGTTTATGCTTTTGCATTTTAAAAAATCATAGTTTTTTCATTTTAAAATATTTACTCATAGAAAACATGGAATCCATAGAAATACATAACGAAAACACAAATATTAACTTGTAATTCTACAACTCAGCAATTATTACCACTAACATTTAGTGTTTTTTACTTTACAGAAGAATATATAGAGACACATGCATATATACACATACACAGGCACATACACATTCACACATATTTTTAAATCTTATAATGATTTTCTAATATTTATATTTTTCTGAGAACGTTATTTTTAATGGCAGTAGACAATACCAAAATATGCACCTACTATAACCTATGGATTCAATCCCTTCTCATTGGTTATTTAGCTTAATTTCTTTTTTAAAAAATGGTTATTGCATACAGTACTGTGATGACTCTTTAATCATATTTCTAGATTATATCTTTGTATTTTTAGGAGGTAAATTTCTTGTTAAAAACCATGAATATTTGAAGGCTTTTAAATACTTATTGACAAATACCTTCTAATGAGTTTTAACCAGTTTGCCCTCTCATCTGCAGCAAATGAGCATGTCTAGTTTGCTGCTTGGTAATATGGACTTTCCAGACTCGAGGCTGCCCTGCCCCTCCCACCTCACACATCCTCTCTGCCCTAACCCGATCCTTGCCAGGGCTATGGTTCACTCTAGTCCATGTGACGGGGTGCTCTATATCCACTCCCAGATGTCTTTGCATATCGCCTGCCCTCTGTACACACTCTCAGTCCTTGCTTCAGGATTGCAAATCTTGATCTTTATGTCTCAGCATCTTGGTTTGGTCCATTCTGCTGTCAATGAACATTGAGCTATGACAGGGACCTGCCCGTCATTCTGGCCCATCCATGATAAAGCCTTGATTCTGGGCTGGAGAGGCCATACAAGAGCTTGTAAGAAGCTCTTGAAACAAAACTGGAACATAAAAATTGTCCTTAAAATATATTCTTTTAATAAACGAGAGTGGATACAATACATATTTGTGAGCATAATAAGTTAATTCAGGATTTACAGTTCAAACAAAAATGAAATGTTATACTTTGTCCTTGACACTCGTGACTTCTAGTTTTGAGTCTTGGTTTTGGGTGAGCTCTCTCCCCAAAGTCACAGCCACTCTGCTACCCAACATTCTCCTTTCACCTTTGTCTTCTTTCCCATCCACTGTACAGTTTAATCATTTTACCATAATGGTTACTATATGTGCAAAATTTAGTGTACAAGTTTTATTTGGCCATTAGTTCTTAAGTATTATCTTAAATTATGACAAAGTCATCTATTATCACCTATCGTCACCTTTCTCTTTCACACTTTATTACTCTTCTAGATAAATTTTTGGGCAAAGGACCATTGAGGTATGTTTCCATCCCAATTACACTGAACCGATGCATTAACTTGGAAGAATCAACATGTAAACTTCTCAACATGGCACATGGCATGAATAATGTATTTATGTATGTTATTATTGTATGTATATGCTATTAATGCATGTATCTGACCATTGGCTTGGATTTTACAATTGACTGAAAGGATTAGGGTATTTGAGGAATGTGGACATTTTAAAGGCTGAGCAAAGATATTATTGGAGATGTCTCTATGCTTGACCAACAATGTAAACAGAGTCAGTGCTGCACAGTTGTCTATTTCTATGTATTAGGCAAATGAACAAAATGTCTATTATCTCTAAAATCTTTCAAGCAACTCAAAGTTAGGGATATTTTCTTGTTTATATACATCTTCTATAAGACCTTTTCCTTCCCTATACCTACCCCCAAACAGAATTCTTATTTTAGTGTCAAGCACATAATAGATACTCCAAATTCAGAGTTCTTTCTACTTGTTACTTTAATATAGGTTCTTTGTTCTTAAGAATTATTGACTCCTTCAGCTTACTCAACTGAATAACTTGTATCCGTATGATGAAGCACAAAAGGAAATAGATATTTGGTATGACACAAGCTTCAACCACACTCAGCCGTGAAGCTATCTGTGCAATACAATTGGATTAATTGGCTGTTATTAAAATACATACCAGAAGAGGGCAGCACCTCCAAGGCCCCCGATAGTCACATCTGTCAGACCGTCACCATTTAAATCCATTTCTCCGTGGATAGACTGGCCAAAAAATTTCAGTGTCTCGCCATCCCCACCTGAAGGGATACGCTGTGAAAATTCCAACAAAGACTTTTATGTCATAAGGGTCTGTTCAAAATAGTTTCAAATAAATCCAAAAATTTAGATTAGTTAATAAAAAATCAAAATGAAAGATCTTTTGGGAATCTGCCTAAGACACCCTTCATGTTGAGATAAGAGGAAATACACAGCTATTCCCAAAGGATGCTGTTCTTTTTATAGTACAGACAAAATCATTTCAGGGTTACTGACACCAGAGGGAGAGGGAAAAAGTATATAACGTCATCTTCTCTAATCCTGATGGGAAACATTATGAGTAATCGGCTCCACTTCCTAGTTCCTGTTCAATCCCATTACACAGAGATGTTTAAAGGCACTAGAAACCTTGAAAACATATCACACAAGCAAGCAGGGGGGTGGAAGATTGTCCTAGGGTCACTTTGGGGTTCATTGAACATTGGGCTGGATATAAATAACACATTCCATCAAATACATTTCCCAACATGCAATCGTCTTTATTGTCTGTCAAAAATTAGTCCTGAAAGTTGAGGGTACAATAGACTCAATTCCACCCACTTTAATTCACAGTGTTGGGAAGTCACAAATGAATATGGAGCTCTTGAAGACTAATCTGTACACGTTCCCATACATAATATATTTGACCCCTGTACTTCCTCATTGAGCTTTGGTTCAAGCTGATGCTGTTTTAATGGAAGCCGAGGGCAAGGAGTCAGGACTGACAGACTCTTCTTAAACTTGGGGTTTTCTTTTCTTCCTGTTTTCACTTAAATAACATAAAATAAGAAGCCCAATAAGGCAAACCAAATGGAAACATTTTTCATGCTTAAACATGTATGGCTCACTGGGAAGTATTTCAGCATTTATTTAGCTAGCAAACAAGTCAGGAAATAGCTGCCTCATTGGTTCTGAGGAGTTGATTCAGTTTGACTCTGGGTCATCCCATACGTAATAGTACCTCTGGTTCCCATGGAAACAAGTAAGCACATCCTCACCTTTTCCTTGGAAAAACATTTTTCCAGTAATTAAACAAATCCAACTCCAATAATTTTGTTGTTGTTTAACATTGCATTTTAATTTATCACCATTTTATAATACAAAATAAAGTGCTTAGGACAACTATTCCATCTATTAATGATTTAAAAAATCTTTCTTTTTCTACTTTAAATGCTATCCCATTAAATTTTCAGGACTGATACTAAGGAGTAGTGTTAGAACACAAGAAAGAACTGCCTTTCTGCATTTCCTGATTCCATCATCCCCCAGTGGTTAATATGGCCTATTTCTAGCTAAGTAAATAATGCTGTAATGATTTTTAACAGAAAAAAAATCACTTATAAAATGGATAGAAGTGTTGTTACTGAAATAATAAGCTGTCTGTTTTTTCACTATTAATATCATGATGACTTTGTGAAAAGTTAAGCACAACTATGCAATACACGAATAGATTTTGAGAACTCTGTCAACTATTGAACCACACTCAAATAGAAAAAGAAATAATATTCTGATTTCTTTTCATATTATATGAAAGTAGTGAATTCTATTTTATTTATATGTAATTGCTCAAAGCCTAAGCAACTATGATTACTTAAAAACAGACAGTAACATTAGAATTCTTTTAAAGTCTCCTGTTTTTATAGTGTATTAAGTACTTCTATAAATTGTTCTTTTTCTCATGTAGGAAAAAAAATCACATTTATGGATCATAGCTGTTAACTGACAACAAATTTGAAACCAGAACAACAGAAGTCCCCTGCAGGTAAAGCTTAATTATTCCGATTTTTTTTCCAAGAAGAATTACTTGTGAGAAAATTATAAACCTTCAGAAATCCTAATTCATTTGATGAAAATATAGCAATTTAATTCATAAATATAAAGTTAATACGATTTTATTATAACAGCATGGGCACTGAATATAAAACCAATAATTTCATTTCCTTGATTGACTAAATCATAGAATCATTATTGTCTTATTCATAAAGTGGTACCCTCTTTTTAGGATCAGAGACACTGTAGATGTTAAATAGCATTGTTAAAAAATGATCTTTTGTTTTGTTTTTTTATCATTCCAAAGGATCAGATCCTGGAGACATGAAAAATACAATAACAGAAAAGAAACTAAATAGAAGTATAAAATAGAAAGTGATTCTTCTATAAAGAACACTTAGACGAAAATTAAATCTAGGTTCCCAATAGAGTCAGAAGAAAGAGATTAAATAACTCACGAAGTTAGATAGGTAATGCCTAGCATTGGACCCACTTATCACTGAAGGGCAGGAATCCATAGGCTTAGCTTCTTACTTGTGCATACTCTTTCCTAATAGTCTTGCCACTTCCGTGATAAATGTACACAGCTCCCCCGTGATCATCTTCCAGCGGAGCTCCTATCACGATGTCATTAAATCCATCAAGATTGAGATCTCTTACAGCGGCAATAGCTGTTCCAAAACGAGCCCCACATGGCTCATTTTTGTTTTGTTTTTTGCATGAATTGTGCTTCAGAGATGAACAGCAAGTCTGCTTAATAGGTTCCAGGCTCATTTGATATTCAAACCTTGTCTGCAAGAAAGATAAACAGGACACTTATGGATTTCTATCATTACTACAGCAGAGTAGAATTTTTAAAGTACATACTAAATCAGTGCTATTAAAAACCATTTGTACATCAATGGTAAAGTTTGTAAAATTTCTTAAAAAGTGTGCATATCTGAGAGCAAAGTTATCGACTCCAAAGAACAGGTTGTAGAAGTGTGGGAAAGAAGACACTGAGGATTTTAATGGAGTCTCTTTTTAATCCAATTGAGTGAGTATATAATTCACACCATCATTTTAAAGCCAAACAACTGAATATTTAAATTTGTGCCACAATCCCTTCTTCACCCAATATTGTGCAAAGAGAAAATTTACCCTGTTTAAAAAGCAAACTTTCTCTAAAGCTGCCTAGAATGAAAGAAAAATAAATCAGCAAGGACAGAAAGTACTAGCAATGGTGGGCAAGAACACACTTTCTTGGAAAAAGGGAAAAACAACACAGGACAAAAACCATTGACAGGGGGAAGCAAAACAAATGGTAGGAAAAAAGGTATACAATTTATGGTTTAAAGTAATTAATATGGGAGAGAATCTAAGAATTTTAAAAACATACACAGGTAAACATTGGCTTTGCTTTAGCAACAAACTCTTCTAGTAAAGACATCAAAGATTATTTCACCTAACAAATGATGTCTAAAGTCAGGAATGGAAAACAGAATCTCACTCCAGCCCAGTGAAGTATTCCAAAGACCACAGAGCTTCCCTGGAAGTGTCTGGAGTTACTGCCTTGAAACTCACTACTTCTCCCCACCCAACCCAATCTCACTGCTAATGTCATCCACCTCCAGGTCACAGCTCATGAAAGTTTGCCTTGTAGGTTTGCTTAGAAGTTTAATGAGATTTATGTTCTTTATCCTATACATTTTCTGTCAAAAATAATTCACATTTCCAAGCAGAAAATATGCACAGGTCAGAACTACTTTATTAAAATTCTAAGTGTTCATTTAGAAACAGGGGTTTGTGGGAGGGATGGGCCCTGAAAGCTACTTTGCTCATTTTTCCCAATGAGTGAAAAATTAGCACTACATTATTTAAAATTGAAGGGAAAGAAAAGATTTTCCTAGATTTCTGCCAAAGTCGGATACCATTACCTGATTCAGCGCGTACACATACACTTTTCCTTGTTCCTCTTTCTCTGTCCCCATGTACATGGGAGCCCCGACTAGAAGAATGTCAGTATTGGAATCTTTATCAATGTCGACTGTTGTTAAAATACTGCCAAAGTAGGAACCGATCTAGGACACACACACAAAAAAACAGCCATCAGATATCCTCAAGGAAGCTAAAATCTGCACTTCTCTGACTTTTAGCTATCTAGAAGAGTATTTGAGTTTCAGTTGGGAAAGGAAATGAAAGAGAGAAATGGATGCTACTTGAAAGTTCTTTATTGGTTCTTTCGCGAAAGAGCTAAAGAATAGTAGTCTGTTCTATCATTGAGGTTGAGCAGCTGTCACAGATTTCATAGCTTTAGAGTAACAAAAATGATTCCTTTTAGATTTCTCCCTAATCTCTCTTTTTTTCTCCAAAAATCAGAAAAGATTGGTAATACTATAGCAATATTTTGAAGAAATAAAGTCAGATAAACAGTAGAAGGCATTCTGGAATGGTTTCATATATGTTTAAGTACAGTGATATGAAAATAGGCAATAAATACATTATAAGAAGCTGAATTGTCCTATAATACTGGTATGGCACATTTCACCTTGGAGTCTTGGAAGATTGTCTACCCAACAGAAGGGCAAAGTCTTATCCCAGCAGCTATGAGAGATAGAAGAATATTGAAGGATTGCTGGAGGACCATCGCCTGCAGCAATATATTTTCTAGGTTAAAGATAAGGGTCTGTTTTAGGGAAAAAGCAGGGAACTTATACTTCATTATCTAAATACTTAAATAATCTTTTCAAAAATTCAAACACATAGGTGTGTTTAATATTTGATGCTCTTAATAATTCTCTTATTAGGCCTCCCTGTACTGGCTTCTATTATTTTATTTCTGCTCTTCTGATTCTGCCCTGTACCAGAGACTACTCTTTCTTTTCATATTTGCTGGCTCCTTTAATCCCATTCATCCTCTAAATTTTGGCCTCCCCTGGAGCTCAGACCTATGGTTTTATTTGCATTCTCTGACTCTAGATGCCCAGTCCTTCCCATAAGTGTCTGGGGCACATTGCAGGTGTCGCTCAGTTGTCTTTCTCAAGGCTCCAGTTGTACATTGCTAGTCATTGCTGGACCTCTGAGCAATGCTAGACATTGACTTTTCTCACAGGCCTTTGAAGGGCTTAAAGGATTTTTTAATGTTTAATCAATTATAAACATAAATAAAACATAAGATCTGGCAACTCTGGGCCTTCATTCCCACATGGCCACGGCAAGCCGGAGCTGAGTGGGAGCCCACCGCTGCCCAGGGGCCTGGTTTGCACAGCTTCCTACTGCCTGACGCCCAGCGGCTTCACTCATTGACTCTACCTGTTTTCATTTTACTTAGCTGGCACCTGCAAACATCTGCATTTGTGCTTTTGTTATAGGGAACATGTCTAAAACCCAAACATCATTTAAAAAAAAAAACTAAACTTTCTAATCATGGGGCCACCTTTCTCTCAGATCCCCAGGCTTAAAAGTGAAATTATTCACGATTTAAATCATTCATGATACTCTCCTCAGTTTTCATATGCAATTTTACATTTCCTGTCTTGTGGACAATTAATAGAGTGATAATGGACCTAAGACATCATCTAAAATGCTTCCTTTTACTCTTGTCAATTCCTCTTTATTTACGTATATCACCTTTTCCTTTTCCATTTTTATCTCATTTTAGATTCTTCTTACCTCTTCCGTGAGCTACAACAATAGCCTTACTTTTGTTGATACATTTTATGAGCATAAATGTGGGCAAAGTATTAATAAAGCCTTTTCACCTGGTATATGAGAATCTACCCTTTAGTTTACTCTAACTCTGTCCCCCCGGGAGTCTGCTGAGGATAGGATTTGAACTGTACCGCTAAGGCTAAGCAACATAAGATTAGGGAAAACATAACCTCTGATGGGGACATTACATTTAGGCTGTAGCTCAACTATAAATGAACCATAAGTACCTGATGAAGATGACCTATTGGGGGCTTTCCAGAGCACCACGACTCTTGTAACTGGCATGCCCTCTGCAGAGACCCTGGAAACTATGTCTATGATGTTGTCATAAAGGATACTGGCTCCTGTGGGTTGTGGGGCTTTAAAGCTAGTGCAGCTGCTGGACCTGCCTGCTTGCAGCTGGGCTGCTGTGCTGGGCTGTGGTAAGAGCTCCTACAGAGGGGGAGGACTTGTACATCCCTGCCCTTCTAGTTAAATAAGTGGGAATATTTAGTGACACCTACGAACCACCCCCGCCCTGACCCGCATAAGGATTGCAGAATAAAGTTAATACAATCATACTGTGTACTAGAACACTTGGAAAATCCAGAAATCTATGAAAAATAGAAAAAAATTTACTGGAGTTATCACGATTCAAAAATAAACAATGGCACAGTTAGATGTTTCTTTCAGTTTAAAAAAATACATATATTAATGTTTGCATATGGCATGTGCAATTTTCTAAACTTTTAATATTCAATATTGTTTAATAAGAATTTTCCAATTTTACATGTCACAAACCATTTCCCATCATCTCCAGGATAAAATCCAACTTCTTAATTTGTCATTCAAAACTTTGCACAATTCAGGTCCACATTATCTTTTTAAATCTCTTTCACTGCTCTTTCTACCTCTCTGTATTCTATTTTTTCATCTAGACTCAGGCCAAAATTTTATCTCTTATTAAAATTTTTCTGCACCAACCATAGCTTAAAGCAATTTTTTCATCTTATGAATATACTGTCTGCGCCACTGGCACTTTTATACTTCTTAATGTTTTAGATCTCGTTTCTTGTATGTATTTGTACATCTGTATCTACACCTCTCATCTACACATCTTACCTCCACCCCCATCCAACTGAAGTGTCCATGAAGTCAAAGATGCAGACACTTTACATCTCTCCAAAGAACCTAACATGGGGCCCTGTTCACAGCTGATATTGAATATATGGGTATTGCTTTTTGCAAAATTTTAGGGCAATAGATGGTCAATTTACATAGAGTATGAACAGATTAACTTGAAACAGTATTTTTCAGGTTTACCTGTTCTCCGCGGAGGGTCTGGAGGATTTTGATGTCTCCGTCTTCCATCTTGTAGATGATGACCTGTCCCGTGTGATTGTACCGGGGCTGTCCCGCAATGTAGAGCACATCGCCAGCAGCAGTGGCAGAGTTGACTGTGTAACCTAACGAAAGACAGATTTCAGATATGCTATCTGGTCCTTTAAAATATTCATGGAATAAATTCAAGATCACTTTAAATGGCGGGGAGAATCATTTTTATATGGAGTTCTCTTTTTTTGAAAATAATTTTTCTTAAATGCATATGAGAATTTGTTTTTGTCCAAGCTTTTAACGTGCTCTCTGATTATCGACCACCACTGCTCTGTCCTGAGAAGGAACTTTTCCCCTACCCTCAGTTTTTCATGGTTTAAAGGCACAAATGACATAACAATGATGACAGAAAAGGAAAAAAAATTCACAAAAAAACCCCATCACAATCCCATTTCACCACTTTGTGATACATCAGTTGTATTTCACTTGGACACATGTCTGTGCTATAGAAATGAATAATTTTATATAACTGGAATTACAGAAAATGTTAGCCTTTTCTGTGTTGCTACCTTGGCTTTCAAATTATAATTTTAAGTGGTTTAAGATTATTTATCTGAGTTATAGCATAAAGGCATTGCGTTTATACTATACAATGATTCCCTGATGGAATATTGGAATTTAGGTGGGTTTTAATTTTTTCATATTGTACTAAAGCCTGCAAAGATATCTTTGAGCATTTGAATTTTTTCCTCTTTTGGATTTTTTTGACAATAATTTTCAAGTTTTAAAATGTAGTGTCTGGAAAATTGTTTCCAGAACATTTGTACTAATTTATTCTATAATAAGCCATATGAGAGACAATAGTTTCATCAAACTCTACCAGGTATTATGTACCATTACTATTATTTAAATTTGTAGATGCTTTAATAGTTGTTAAGTAGTGTCTAACAATGGTAACTGGCTGTGATTTTAATTTGCATTTATTTAATAGTGAGTTTGAAATTTTTTTATATGTCTGATCTTTCGTCTTTTTAATTGAGCTTTCATGCTCTTTAAAATTTTGAAGTGTCTTTGTTTTTTTCTACTTTTAACTTTACTTGCATGTATTTTCTATCAAAGTTATTCCTGGGCCATGGCTTTTGTTTCTTCAGTTTCTTCTGGGATATCGTTTTCTTCTATGCAGCCTTCTCTTCTGGTTTAGAACAATATGTTCTGTTTCAGTAAGGGTCCTCCCAGTGTGGCTGGGGGAGGTCATGTATGGGTTAATCCAATCATTAGCTCTGTAAGTACAGCTAGGATCTCTTGGGTGCTTTGTTTACCTGGCTGTACACAACGACCAGAGAATTTACATATAACCCCCCCCAATTCAGCATTAATTTCTGCATTTTTAAGCATGTGCAACAAAATTTAAGCACTCTTTTTGGGTCATTGACACTGTTCAGCCCCATTTTTGGCCTTGGGCACACCTACCAGCTCCACCACTGCAGAGATGAAGCAGTATACTTGCTCTCTGTAAAGCAGTATCTTATAGATACTCAGTGGCAATTCAGATATGCATACCCCTGATGACCTGGACAGTTTCAGGGATGTTCTTAAAGTGAACATGAAGATTTGAGCCCCTTGATTTGTATGCTTTTGTGGGTTTTACTGGGTCAGGTGAACAGTGAATCATTTGTAGAGATCACCCCAGGTTGCTTATAGGAAGAGCTTGAATTGTGCCTTTAAGGCAGATTATCATTATTTTTTGAGTGAAGAATGAGATTTATTCTTTGTCTCTTAAAAGCAGTGCTAAATCAATGGATAAAAATTATCACATGCAGATTTCAATTTTATAGAAGGAAGAAACGTTCTAATAACCAGAGCTATTCGTTAGTGGACGGGAAGGCAGATTACTTTTCAAAATGCCACAGAATAGCTTTTCCTGCTGAGAAAAAAAAAATCACATTTCTAATTTACTTACCAAGCATTTTACTACAAGGTAATAGTTCCATTTTATTCCAAAATTTTTAAAAAGGAACAGAGTTTTTTGCACAAAAATATATTTATTCTTACAAGTGCTAAGGGAACACAATTCCTCAGACATCTTATCCTTTAGGAATATTTTTCTCACATTCTGATTTCTCCATCTTTCTTTGAAGTTTATTATTATACATAACAGAATGTAAAATATTCTTTTCCAAAAATGTAATGTGTTATATTTTTATACTATTAACCATGATATTGCTTAAAAAATAAAAACCTTAGGGTCATGTTTATACATACCTAAAAGGGAAAAGGAAAATGTGCAAAACAAAGCTTATTTTATTTTATGCCAAGGGAGTGGGATGACTGTTAGTGTCTGTTGATTTTTTTTTGTAATTTTCAGAGCTGTGAATGCAAATTGATAAAATATTATTTTTAAAAACGTTGAAAATTATGTTTGAGGCTTGGAGTAGTGTGATTATTTGGTTAATTACCTTTGATGATTTACACTTGATAATTAAAACTATTAGCTGAAATCATCATGGGGACAGTTAACTATCAGTCAGGGTAGTTAACTCATTGAGGCTCCAGTGTCTAAAGATAATTAAGAGGGAAAGAAAAAGAGACCCAAGTAAAGCCTGATTTTAATAAAAGGAAAATGATTATAAACACTTAGGCTTAATATTGCTGCTTAAAAAATAAAAGCACAAGATGGAAGAGAGAGGAAAATGGTTGGCATAGCCCTTTGCATGGATTTATGAAGAATAAACCCTGTCAGCTCTTATATTTCATATTTCACTTCTTGGAAAAAGTGTGATGATCTGGTGAGGTAATGGGAAACAGGTACAGGGTCTGTCTTGTTGCCATGCCTTCGCCTCACATCTTTCCTTTTCCTTTGGAATCTCTTTGGCATGAATAAAAATCAACAAACTGTGGGTGAAGGAGGCAGGGAACATGATCTCTACTGTATTCTCACCAAATCCACTTGCTAAGGCTATGTTGGCATAAAGCAATTTACTGATTTATAGAAAGACAAGTGTGTGACTATATCCTGAGAGGGACGTTCAAAAGCTTCAGTTCCTACTTCTTTATGATCATTATTGATTACTATGGGATTATTTTTAATAGAGCATCTACCTCTTTCTTTGCTTCCTTCATAAGATTTTCCATAGTCTTACAATTTACAATCCACACAGATTCAGAAGAATACATTCAATCTCTTCTTTATGTGTAACTCCCACAAGGAAACAATTTGAAAGTCTCATTTCAGATTTAGAATAATATTTCGGTAAAAACCGAAATCATCCCTCCCCCCTTCTTTTGGTGCTTTTCTGAAAGAAATCTTAACATATATTAGACTTTATGTTGGCAAATGTCTTATGTAGCAACATTTTTTATACCCTAATTTGTGACTAAGCTAATGAAATTATTTCTGAGACAGGAAAACAAATCATCTCAGCACACTACAGACAACATATCCAAAATTTTCGTTTTCTGGGAAAAGAAGAGTCATATATTGTAAATACTGTGTTTAAGAATAAAGGTTCTTTTAACTTTTTTTTTTTTTTACTTACAGTGGTATCTTCAAGTACTGAGTTCTCTAAGTCTGCTTTACATAACCATTAACCCCAGCATTTGGGAATAACATATTTAGGATTCTTAACAGTTTGCTTTTACAGAATTTAATCATATATGATAACTCAGAATACCAAAAATACTACAATGTTATTAATTAAAATGTGTAAACTTCCTAAGAGTAGCGACAATGTCACACATCTTTATGGACTTCACCCATGTCTTTAATTTTGTAAATGCTCAATACTTATTAGTACTATTACTAATGTCAAATACTGTTATTATTACATATAACATGCCTGGATTAGTTTTCTATTGCTGCTGTAACAAATTACCACAAACTTAGTGGCTTAAAACATCACAAATTTATCACACAATTCGGTAAGTTACAAGTCTGGTATAAGTCACTTTGGGCTAAAAATGATGATGTTGGCAGGGCTTGATTTCTTTGTGGAGGCCATAGGGGAGAATCCATTTCCTTGCCCTTTATATTTCTAGAGCTCACCCACATTTTTGGCTTGTGTTCTCCTACCATCCTAAAGCCAACAACATGGCATCTGTCTAATCATTGTTCCATGGTTCTATCTCTCTTTGACCACATTCAGGAGATGTTCTCTGATTTTTAAGGATACATCGGACCCAGCCCAATATCCTAGGATAATCTTCCCATTTCAAGATCCTTAATCATATTTGCAAAATCTTTTTTGCCATGTAAGGTAACATATTCATGTGTCCAGTGATTAGGACGTGGACATCTTTGGGGGACATTATTCTGCCTACCACTACAAGACTAATAAAAGGAATGTTTATTACATAACATTACATAATAAGATAATATACAACATCTATTGAGTGATAACTACCTGTCAGGCACAGTACTAAATACTTTCTGGTCATTATTTCATTTCATCTTCATAACACCCCAAACTATATATGCAACATAATTATTTCCATTTTAGAAACAGGTAAATTGAGGCTCTGATGAGGAAAGTAATTTGCCTAAGGCCATATCCAGAGGCAGCATCAGAAAACAAACTCAAATCTCTATGACCTCAGAGTCATCTCTAATTGTATACCCAGTAACACAATCACGTCAAGTCTAGTTTCATAGGATCAGTAGCTTTATAATTTTTATTTTTGTGGATGTGTAATATTTCATTAACCATATCTACTATTTGCTTACCTATCCCCATATTTTGGACATTTAAGATAATGCCATTTCCCTCAATACCATAAGCAACAATACAGTGGCAATTATTGCTCACTTTGCATTCTTAAATATTGGATTTTTTTCTTAGGTTAGATCCTTGGAAGTGAAATTCCTGGGTTAATGTGATATGAACATTTTTATGGTTCTGTAAACATATTGTCAGATTGCTGTCATAAGGAGTTATACTAATTTATATGCTGTCCACCATATATGAGGGTAAATGTTCTATATTTGTTCTATCTAGGATAGAAAGACACCTCGGGCTAAACTGGTTCTTGATTCCAAAGTATTTCACATAAAACAGTGTCATAGAATCTTGGAATATGAAGAATTTTTAGAAGATATTTAATCTAATCTCCTGCCTTCTTTTTAGGTATTCTATGTCATAACATATACTGTGCTGATGGGCATTACTTGTTTCATTATTGTCTCTCACCCAAAAAAGTAAGTGCCATCAATGCACGAACTGATCTGCCTTATTCATCTCTTTGTTCTCAATTTATAAGTCAATGTTTGGCACCTTGCAGGTACTCAATATTTGTGGTGTGCTTTCTTGATCAATCCAGAGTCAGACATTTGGTTATGGTGAAATGAACACTGGAATAAGAATAAATAGACCTAAATTGTAGTTTCATACCTGTAGTTTCCAACCCTCAGTTTCTTAATTTGGAAATGAGATATTTGACTATATTCTCTCTAAGATCTTTAATGCTAAAACTTGATATGAAAAGCCCTACTCCTGTATTTTACACCCCAGTCCTCCAAATATTTAAAGATAAGCAATGCATACCTTTTTTTTCTTAATTTTCAATTTTTCCAAGTTTTGGAGGGAGAAGAACTTGTAGCAGTGAATTGTTTCCAGATCTGTATTCAGATAATCTTTTACTGGTACATCATAGTTTGCCATTTTCTCTTTATAATGTGTGATGCTTAGAACAATGGAACACTCTAGCTGTCGTCTGACCCAGGCAGAATGTAATAGGTTTTCTATGAGAAATAGACTAGGCTTTCACTAATGCAGTTCTATGTGCCTTATGGGATTTTCACAGTCACATTGTAGCTGCTGTTTACTATTATACTTTTAGTCATTTAAAACTCTAGGCCTTTTATTCTTAAGTCCTGCTGCTTCTACAGCTTTAATAGGTGTCCTTGAGTAGAGAGATGTATGAAAGCCACAGTAAAAACCTGCCACCTTCCACATAAAACAGAAAGAAATGGGGACAGAAAGAGACTTGCCTCCAGGACAGAAAGATCCCAGAGAGGAATGCTAACACGCTAAAATGTGAGCACTTCAAGGCCAAGGTATTTGTTTTCTTTACCACTGCATCCTTACTTAGTACTAAGAATAAGGCCTAGGGCAAAAGAGGAGCCCTAAAAACATTTGTTGAGTGAGAGTTGGGAAGCCATACCCTGAGGGTCCTTTCCATCCTAGGCCCTCCCAACTGTACACTGGGATCCTCTTCTAGTCATGAAGAGTCCCTGGGCATCCCCTGGACAGCTCTCAGCCTGGCACAGATCCCGGATAAGGTGGTACGGGACACACACCTCCTCATTCCCGGCAAGACTTTAAAAAACAAGATGACCTCACATCACTGGGTTTAAGTTTAATATTTTTCTGATCGTACACAGACCTATTAAACAAGAAGCTACCTGACAAAGCAACTTAAATTTTTCTTTTCCAAAATTAGGATCCATGGAAAGAAACTAATGATAGTGGATGTTTAGGAGAATACAGGAGTCTTGTCTTCAGGATATAGGAGAAGTCAAGGTTTCTTTTTCAGTCCTCATTTCCTGTCCACAAGGTCCAAAGCTCTTCTTGAAGTTAAAGAGAATACCAGACACAGGGAAAGTGCACATATCAATAAGTACACATAGCAGCCTAAACCATTCTCTGCATTCGATAGCCCTGCTGACAAAGAATGGCTTCCATCTTCTGTGATTTTGACTAACTAAGACTGCTCAGAGGCCTGAAACCTTTAATAGGTTCTGTAAAATACCTAACCCTTCAAAGTGATCTTGCCCTATGGTGGTAAATCTGTAGAAATATAAGCAAATAAAGCTAAAGATAAAAAATAAATTAAAAACTTTCTATAAGTATATCCAAAGCTTACCTAAATAAGAAGCTAGAGGTTCATTCTTTTTAGACTCAACTTTAAAGGTGGTATTTTGAGGGATTATGATTTGATTAGCCTTCTGCATGACAACTGTTCCATTCCAATCATAGGCTCCCACTGCTCCAAGCATGACCCAGTCCTCAAAGGCAAATAGAGAAAACAACAATATTTAATAAAAATAATAAGAACAAACACTTATACAGCATTAACAATGTGCTAGGTACTGACTGAATATTAACTAATCAACTATTACATATATTAACTTGAATAATTCTCACAATAACTCTATGAATGAGATGCCATTATTATCATCTTCATTTTGCAGAAGTAACTGAGACACAGTAAGTAGCTTGCCCAAGTTTATACAGTAAAATTGCACATTGAAATGTCTCTATTCCTTTGCAAGGACCATGATGACTTTTCTTCTGTCAACTACAAATGATATATTTTCTAATCTTGCCTTTCTACTTTATTCTGGGTTCAAAGAATTCTTGGTTTTAAACATGGAATTCTGGCAAGACCCTTGAATACCTTGACACTGAGCAAAAGATACATTCCACATCTTTAGTAAATACATTAAGTATTTCATTTAGTCAGATACATAATTACGTAAGGCAGAGCTCACACTGTCTGATTCACAGTTCTAAGTACAATGTAGTGAGCTGTGTGAGATAATACATTTTCCTAATAAGAAGCTTGTGAAATGCCATTTTTCTATTTGGGTTAGAAAACACTATCATGGGTCAAGCATGTTGCACTCGTAATATTGATGGGCAGGTGTTGATTTTGGGGAAGGGAATCTTGCAAAAAATATTTCTACCAACTGGTTAATGTACCTGTGAATAGTGAGCACTGAAGCCAGTCTGAGACATTTCCATTTCAAATGAAGCTGCTGACTGGTCTGCTGTAGCTATAATATAGAAAAATATCACTGTAAACAACTAATAACACCTTTTCGTGCACTTACTTGAAGGACAGAGTGACCTGGTAGAGCTTGCGGTCTTACCAACCAGAACTTCCAGCATCTTAGGGCACTTTCAGCTATATATTTTTCAACCCCAAATTTCTAGGTAGGTCTGAGTAGAAGACAGAGAAGGTTGGTGAATCTGTCTCAGATTCTTGCTCATTAGCTTCCCCATCCTTGCTGCAGGAATTTAGAAATCTCCATTCTTACGGTGAAGCATGTTGTGGATCCTATGGTGCTTTGGGTCCACAAGGTTCAAGTTGAATGTACTGAATGGGAAATTTGTGTTTCAACTCATCCTGGGACCCCTGCTGAGCCCACAGACTAAACTTACTTGATATGTCACAGGGCTGAAAATTTTTCATTCACATATTTATAGAGGTTTCTCAACTCCACCAGTCCTATCCATATTTCAGGCCATAGATTCTCTCAGAATTCTATTCTTTGATAGAGGGTTTAGGGATTTCAGTTTGCATTTGCTCTAATGGTTGGCTGTGGGTATTGCTCACAGATGGGGCTCCAGGCCACACACCATTCAATCACATACTAATATTTTTACAAGATCCTGTACTCATTTTGAAGCTCTTTACTGAAACACACAGTTAATCCAATGCATTCCAAGGAAGTGTGCTACTTTCAAATTATTCTCAAAATATTTGCAAACCCAAAGCCACAATTCCAAGAGGGAATTGAGAGAATGTTGATTTACTTATTTCCAGGAGGAAGTTACTGATTTATTTGGCCTTGCAGATAAGTTAAAAATAGCACTTAATTTTAAGAAAGTCAGTCTTCCCTTTCATTGAGGAGGCATGAGAATAAACAAGTTTGTGAATTTAAACTTATTTTGACTAGTTATTTATTGGCGTAAAATTGTAAAAAAATACATCAATAATTACCTTTTTATGTAGGAATAGATTAAATGGGTAGCCCATTAAGAATTTGAATATATCATTTAAATCTCTTTGTACAAGTTGCCCTCTAATGTACTTTTTTTTTTTTTTGAGACAGAGTATCACTCTGTTGCTCAGGCTAGAGTGCAGTAGCAGCATCATAGCTCAGTGCAACCTCAAACAGCTGGGCTCAGGCAATCCTCCTGCTTCAGCCTCCTGTATAGCTAGGACTACATGCACACGCCACCACTCCCAGCTAATTTTTCTATTTTTTGTAGAGATGTGGTCTCACTCTTGCTCAGGCTGGTCTTGAACTCCTGGCCTCAAGCAATTCTCCTGCCTCCACCTCCCAGTGAGATGCACTTTAGCTTTAATTTAAACATGAATTTTAAGACCATAGTGCTTTAAGGTACTTTCTCACTTATCTGTGCACCATCGATAATAAGAATGCAGCAGCAGAAACCTTCATATTTCCAGCTTGCCCTGCTGATGTTCTGCCTTCAGCTTAGGACAGAGAGAAGGAGGCTACATGACAGTCTTTCTGCTGCATTAGCATCATGGTGATAGTCCATTGAATACTCCTGGGCCTCTTGCTGTAAACTCCTCCCTGAACTGTTCATGAGTGTTTAGCTAACCACTCTAACCACCGTGTAGCCTCCGGTTAGGAATTTAGGCATTTCTCCCCACGATTGATGGGAAAGGGAGACATTGGACCATTCTCTGATTATATTAGGCAAGTGCTTGCCTCACTCGGTGGCACGGACCTTGCCAAGCAGGACTTTCATAATTGCAGCTATTTACCATCTTAAAATAAATGTTTATGGGAAATGAAGATTTCCCAAGTCACAATGAAAAAGTCTTTTTTTGATCTCATTATATATAAAAAAAGAAATAATCTAATCAAAACATTGCATTTGGTTAGCCTCGAAAGTTCAGCAACAAAGCTGTAGAAGACATTTGTAATCTGCAGAGTTCTTTATAAAATGATTTCATTTTTAAATATACTTTTTGGAGTGTCTGGGCACTCCAACATGTAACGTTTAACCCATGATGTGGTTAGGTTAGAAACAATGGGAAAATGTTATTTCAGGCAAATTGACCTTTCTCTTTCCCCAGCTGATATGGGTTTCATTTCTGCCAGTTTTAGGTTACTTGCTTACTTAAGAGGAGATTTAGAAATGACACTGTATTATGTTTAGCTATCTAATGTAACTAAGTAATTTTTCTTTTAAATGATTTTTACAGATTGTTTCTATCACATCTTGGCCCACGTTATTGAAAATTAAAAGTACACAATGACTTGGAAGACCTTATATATTTTCCTTAAGGCCAGCCAAGCTCATAATCTGGTCTATTGGTAAATGACATGGGGATAACTGTTGAGAGGCAAAAGCCACTTAAAAACGTCTTGTACACAGAGCACAGGACTGCTGAGTTCTTCAGAAGCAGCTGCGCCTTCAGACTGATAAACAATTCAAGTGTTCTGTTTCTAAAGGGACAGTGGAAAGGGGGCCACAGAAATGCTGTCTAGATGGGCTGTAGATCTCTGTCACCTCCAAATCAAACTTCCTAAATACTGATTGCAACCAGAGTCATGAATTTCACAGAGTGAATATAGCCAGCATTTCTTTTTTTTCATTGAATGAGAATAAGGTAGAATGGAAGAGATGAGAAACTACCACAGTGCATTGCTTGTAATAAGAATGATTTTGTGAAACTTTGTTTTTATAAGTATGTGTTTGTGTGCACTGGGCCACAAAGCAAAATGTATTTATAATCGTGGGCCACTCGAAAACAAGTTTGAGGGTCATTACTCTAAGTCATTTTCTTTCCTTTCAATTCATTTCAGTATTCTCTGTCTAGTCACATTTTCTGCATTTTCCTAGCCCCTTGATGCTCAACCAAGATGGTCTACCTTTTCTCATTCCCATTTTATCTTTCTGTTTTCTACTATCACGTCATGTGAGGGAGACTGAGAGCGTGCTTTTTTAAATTCCTATTTTTGAGATGCAGAAACACGTCTTTTGGTGTGTCCTCCCAAGGACAGAGTCAAGTGGATTTGGAAGCAGCATAAGGGCGAAAGAATTCTCTGGTGGTTTCTCCTCCAACAAAGGGTAATGTTCCCTGAGACTAAAGATCCTCAATGATCATGAAGAAAGAAGCCTTTCCAGGCTGCTGGCATAACAATACTGAGGACTTTTTGTCTGGAAAGATCTAGTTCCAAAGTAATTAGTTACTTGACATCCTCTACCAAAGGCAATGGGAGGAACACGGGTGACTCATTGCCCTCAACGGCCAGTCGCCATTGAAAAATCAAAGAGAAATCTACAAAGAAGTAATATGATTTAGACAAACACAGTGAACCAATGTTTCATTGCAATGGGACTTGGGGCAGAGTTCCATGAAGACCTTTAAAATGGGCAAAGAGGAAAATACACGGAAAATAAATGAACAATGAAGTTATTGCATAAGAAGACTCTCTTAGTGGCAAAAAATGAAATGAAGAAACAAATACAAAAAATAACCTCCAAAACTTGAGGTAGTACCTCTGTTTCCTAAAGGTATGTCCCAGAAAAGGAATAAAGTACCTGGAAACATTTTTGCTTTTCCATGTCTAATAGACCATGGTCTTTATCAGCCCTCACGTCAGCATTGTCATGCCAAGTCCTTACAAAGAGAGCCACTAGCAGACACAGTGCTGTGAGAAATGGCCACCTCAAAGACAGATTTATACAAAAGGGCATTGTTCCATGCTGGCTATTGCACACAGTAAAACATGCATTAGTGATGTACTAGGAATAAACGCAAAAATGCCATTACACAGAGTTTGAATTGTAGCAAAAGAACATGGAGAAATAAGAGAAGTAGTCATACCTTCCAGGGCAAATATTCTTTCTCCCAAAGCTTTGACAATAGTGACTAGAGCCAATTCATCAGAGACGTTGAAGAAATGCTTTTCAGTGGGCTCACTTGCAATTGATTTTATTTCCTCCACAAATTTTTCAGTACTTAAATTTCCTCGGTTATAGCTGCCAAGAATCTAAGACACAACAAAAATGGCAAGAATATATTTTACATTCTATGTGTTAAATGAAGGATCTTGAGCATTTTTTCAGTAAACAGGAGAGTAGAGTACCTTAGCGTAATGCAATTTTTATGTACTTCCACATTTATGGAAAAGTAATTTTCAGAATACATAGATTTCTTGATATTAACTGTTACATAAACACTGCAATTGGTGTAGAAAAATATAGAGTGCAATCTTGTGCGTGTGTGAAAATTTCTTCTCTTGCATTCCTGTGTTCCTGTTTGTTAACAGCTGTATCTTAAAATCTGACAGTTCAAAAGTAATGTTACAGTTTCTGAATGTCTCTGGTATTATTCCAGCTGGTGACATCGTCATTTGCTGGCAAAGGCAATCAGCAAGTGAGTTGCTTGATCCCGTATGAGAAGTTCTTTCTGAAACTCTTACCAAGGGACAGCCCAACACATATATTTTTTAAACAGATATTGGACTAAGTAGTAATCTAAGTTGGCAATCTAGAAAATAAACAAGACATTCCTGTTTGAAACCAAAGGCTGAACAGGGGCATTCTTTTTTATAGAGAGGATATTTAGATGTCCAAGCAGATTTTCTCAAACATTCAGTTTTTTTAGGTAAGGTTTATTGAAATATAATGTATATACAGTAAAAGTCACCCTTTTTAGTTGTACGATTCTATGAGTTTTGACAAACTGATACAGTTGTGTTACTACCACATTGAAGTGTAGAATATTTCTATCGTCCCCAAAAGTTCTTTCTTGCTCCTTTGTAGTCAATCCTTTCCTCCCTTAACCCACCCTGGCAACTGCTGATCAATTTTCTGTTCCTATAGCTTTGATTTTTCCAGAATGTCATATTTAAGGGATGATTTAGGATGTAGCTTTTTGTGTCTGGCTGGCTTGTGAGTCTCAATCACATTGTCACAGTTATCAGCATATCAGTCCTTTTCATTGCAGAGTAAGATCCCATCATATGGAATGACATCACAAATAAATATTAACACAATTTGTTTATTGAGGACATTTGGGTTGCTTTTGGTTTCATGTTATGACTAAAGCTGCTATAAATAGTCACACATAGGCCCTATCTCCAAGATAACGCATTATGTATAAACAAATATTTCAAAATCTGAAAAAAATAAAAAATCCAAACCACTTCTGGTTCGAGGCATTTCAAATAAGGGCTACTCAACCTGTATGGGAATATATATTTGGAAGAAAATATGAGAGAAAAGAAATCCCAGGAGTTACTGTAACTCGCATACAGTTTTGAACTATTTTTTTTTTTTTTTTAGTCACAGGATAAAAATGAAAATAAAAAGAAACATATTTTGATCCTTCATCCAAAGGTCTGGTAACTTCTAAAAACATATTTTCTATGAATGAGAAGAAATATAAAATAACTTCAAAATTATTCCTGTTTTACTCAATACATATATGTGAAGCCCAAGAATTTGGTATTCTAAGAATATTTCCCTGTAGCAGACATTCAGAATTGAAGCTTTCTTGGGGCAGATGTATCAATGTAAAGTGTACAATTCATTTAATACATGTAGTACAGTTTCTTTTGTGTGAAAAACTAATGAAATTTTAAGATTCTTTCTAACATCTCCTATTTTCATCTGAATGCTGTAGGTGATACACACTTCACAGCCACTATTATCTAAGATTAGATTCTGCACATAAAATAAGCCCCTGCTCACAAGGTCTAGTACCCTCAGATGACAGAAATAGAGACCCTGGAATGGAGGAATCAAAACCCACTCAGGACCCTCACCAAATCTGAAAGTTTAACAGAAAATGTTAGAGATTTTATTGCAGGGAGCTTTCTTCCTGCCAAAACACATCTCCATGGTGTTCAGGATTCCATGGTGGATAAAAAAGATGGAGTAGAAGGAACAGTCCAGGAAATAACTGGGCTGGACGTTCAGCCAAATTTGATTCTGTGCAGCATGAGTGGACCCCGAGAAATGTTTAAAACCCTTCTGTACAAATTAGAGGAATTAATGTACAAATTAATGTACAAAAGGAAATATAAGAACTGTTTTATTTTCCAGTTTGTTACAAAATAAAAAAAAAATTGGTTCACTAGGGAAAAGAAATATGAATTAGAAAAAATAAAACATTGTTGGTAAGTGAAATTTTCCTATACGTTTATATTCATACCATTCCCAAAATCAGTTTGATAATTCACTGATTAAAATGAGAAAGGAACTTATGATGATTATATGGTTCTCCAGGGATATTAATGAAATTATGAGACCTCTTTTTAACTGGATGGGAAGCAAAGTCTGAATTATTGAGTAGGAACCCAACAAAGGGAAACTTAAGGGCAGGAAATACCGACATGTAGCCAGATACGATGCACAAAAATGCATTTAAAATTAAGAGGTCATCCATTGATATTTTCTTTCTAGTGAAGTTTTCCTAACAGTGCTAATTCAGATGATGGCTAACACTGTCCATGGACTGCATCCATGATACTTGAAATGCCTGACTATACCCTCTGGGAGGAAGCAGAACAAATGACAGCCCCTTTGATATCCAGCTATCTGGGACAAACTGGGCATCCACTGACTTTGCATACTGAAGAGACTTACTGTAGACTCTCATTGTCACTACCATTTGGACAGTGTCTCTGAGTGAAGAGTGGGCCATGTGGAATCATTTTCAACTAAGGAAGACATCACAATAGTTTATACTGAAGTAACAGGAGAGGTACTAATGGATTTATTAAAAACTGACAAAAGATAATTTATAGAAGTGACAACAAGGGGAATGAGAGAAATAATTAGATATTTTAATTTTTAAAAAAATCTAATACCCCCAAATGATAAAGAAAATGTCATAGTCAGAAGTTGCCACTGTTTATAACCAAATCATCCTGGTTATATAATAGGAAGCACCTTGCCCCTGGGAAGCAGTGAATCATTCATACCCTGGGACTTTTATCTATGGATGAAACTCTATTTTTCTTCCCTCTTTATAATGTTCATACTTTTGAAAGGAAAGAAGGAAATCTCATTGATTGAATGCTGAAAAAACAATGTGGGTAATATATGATTATTATGAAAGGGATTTTGTTGAAAAATAGTTTAGGCTGAATGCTTAGAGTTCTGAAATTTTTTCCCTCTGACTTATTTTTTAAAAAATCAATTAATTTGGAAAAAGAGAGAAGGCTTTGCTTTCCCTAGGCTGAAGGCATATACAATGGAGTCAAGAGTGAAAGAGGAAGGAAGGCTGGACACAGTTGTGGAGTTATAGTCTATGAGGGAATTGCAGAAAGTTTCTTTCTGAGCCAGGATACAGCACAATTTACCTCTAAGATCCCTTCCAGCTCTAAAAGACTATGATTTTATTATTTCATGGTTACAAACTCCTTAGGTTAAGGATGCTTAAGAAAAACAATGTTTATTGAGTTCCTAGCTTGCCACTGTGCTAGACGTTTTCACAGTCATTACCTTACTGATTCTATGAGAGAGAGAGAGAGAGACAGAGAGAGACAGAGAGAGAAATAACATAACACCATTTAACACATAAGAAAGCTGAAGCTCAGCATATTAAGTAACTTCTCCACTAGTCAGAGTCAGTACATGGTAAAGCCAAAATTTGAACAAAGGTCTTTCTGGCTCTAAAATATAGTGTCCTCTACCTGTCCTCACTCTCACCCTTCTGCTTCTTACTTCTGGCAAACATCATAACCTTAAATTTTGTAAGTCCCAGGGTGGACTGTCTAAGAGTTGTGGGTATAGGAATATCCTTGTTGGCTTTTCATAGATTATTATGAATCATGTCCTGATTCCACCCTATCAAATTTCAGGAAGAATGATCAATTAGCAGGCAGTGTATTTATTACCTAGCATATCTTCAGTTTCCCTTTTTCCCTTCCTTCCTTCCTTCCTTCCTTCCTTCCTTCCTTCCTTCCTTCCTTCCTTCCTTCCTTCCTTCCTTCCTTCCTTCCTTCCTTCCTCTTGCTCTTCCCTTCCCTCTATCCCTCCCTCTTTCCTGCCCTTCATTCTTTTCTCTCTCCCCCTATTTTTGTCCTCCTTTTCACCCTTTTTCTCTCTTTTCCTCCTTTTTTTCCTCTCTCATTTCTGTCACTCTCTTTTTCTCACCCTCCTTTCCCTCTTATGTTTTTTACTTCCTTCTTTTTCCTTTTGTCTTTCCTTATTTTCTTCCTTTTTTTTTTTTGCTTTCAGTGATTGTTTGTTGAGTGCCTGTTTGGCTTGGCAGCTTGCTGGGCACTGAGCACACAGAAGGAGCTAAACCCAAGCTCACCCTCATGGTGCTTCGCTTCCAATGAAGAAGTCTCTCCTTTCTAAACTTGCTTGTGTAACTTTCATACAATTACCTCAGTATGCACACAGCTCTTCTCTTCACACGGAGTTTGAAAGCCACCTCTAGCAATGTACTTACAGCTATGGAAAATCGCTGAATGTTTTCATCTTCACAGTCTTGGATGACCTTATTCAGTCTGTGGTTGTCATGGGACTCTCCATCAGTCACAATAACCATGACCTTTTTAACTCCCCTTCGGGCACCCCGGGCTTCAGTGAATGCTTCCTTTCTGAAGGACAAAAGAGAGGCTGATAAAACACTACTCTAAGGTTACGCAAAAGTGAGAAACCAAACTAAAACACTGACAACTCCAGAGAGCCTGGTGCTTCCCTCCAAAATCAACATTGATGCCCAGCATCCAAGCTGGGAGGCATGATGACCCTTATTTGTAATAGTTTTAGATTAAGTCCAGATGATGGCGAGGTCACCATTTTGCTAATTACCACATACTCTATATACAAAAGGCGGCAATATTTTATTCTTTGGAAACTTCAAAGGAAGGGTGTGACTGAGACATACATCAGGTTCAGAGAAGGTCAGATCTGTAAACACTCTCCCAGCTGTTCCTTTCTCTGTAAACACCCCTTCTCTCACTCGACAGGCCTCTTTTCTTTTGCTTCTGGCAGAAACTCTTGCTTCAGACCTCACTTCCCCTACACCTACTCTGACATTTGTAGAGCAGCTTGGAAATCCTCTGATCTAAGGAGGGGAGAGGGGAGAGAGAACAGAATATTTGTGGGGCTGTGAGTGCTTGAGTGTCCTGGCTGTGGGGGAAAAATCAGACATGGGAATAAAAGACTGCAGATGTTGGTGGTCCGAGTCAGTGGAGAAGACAGTAGGGTTTAGGGGGCAAGGAGGAGCTGGGGGAGTTACAAAAGATTTATTCTGAATTCAGCGTTAGGACACAGACTGCTGAGAGTGGGGCAGGAGGAGGTAGCATGGAGAGAAAGGAAAATGCTATATAATCTAACTGCCAAGAAAGAAATTTCAATTTAATTCAACAAGCATTTATGGAAAGAGAAAGAAGATAGGGGAAATGGACAAATTTTGTTTGTATTATTTGTCCATACACACACACATTTCCCCCACCACTATTATCCTATTATTTCTTTTTACTCAAATCACTTTCCTCTCTGGAGTCTCAGAAGAGATAAGTACATTTTACTTAAGAATAAAACAATGAAAGGATTTAATATAATATTTTTAAGATTTTGATATAAAGTGTAGCAATTATTATACTGAATGGTCCCTTTAGATATTTTACTTTGGTCATAAGGACAAACAGCCACAGTTTGGGATATGCCAAAGAAACACCTCTCTTCCACAAGCATTTTGAACAGTTGGCACAATACACATGGGCTGCACCACAGGCACACAGTAAATACACAATAGAGGGTATCTTTGAGTAGGGGGAGGGGATCCTGGTGATGTGGGCAAAGAGATTTTATCTGTGATTATTTTTCCTTTAAAAAGACTTGAAGCAAATATGACAAGATGTTGACAACTGTCAATTCTATGTGATTGATACACAAGATTTTGTGGTACTATTTTTTATACTGTTTATTTTTCTTAAATTTTTCAAAAGAGAGAAAAATTCTATTTTTTTTTAAACTGGGGAACTGTGTGTCTATCCCCTCTACACTTGACAAAGACCCTCTTTTTGACCAAAACGTGGTCAGGTTTCTCTAAGTCCTCTTCTGGACTACACTATGACCTCAGACTCTGACCTTGGCCCATTCTTTTCAGTTTTAGCAAGAATACTGCTGAGTCAGTTAGTGAAAATCCCCTGCTTTTGGTATCTAATCAAATTCATCATTCTCCACCCTCCAAATCTTATCATCCTGGCCTGTGATATTGTGATATAATATGTTAAACATATTTAATTGATAGGCCATTAGGCTGAGATAGCACCAGTGTTTTTTCTGACATAAGCAAATCAAAACCCAATTCAATGTAAACAGTAAAACAAAACTTAAACTTTACCAATCAGAAACCACCAACTTTGACTAGTTTATCAATCAGAAACTTCCAACTAATCTTTCACTAGGGACTTTCCACCAGATTATACTCAAATAAGGCAAATGCCTAGTTTAGCCAATCAAGTAATTTCTTTGCTTTTCTTCTGTATTCAAAATATAAAAGTCTGCTGCTCATGCTGCTAAAGTGGAGTTCTCTGAACCTCGTTTGGTTCTGAGTGCTGCCTGGTTCATAAATCATTCTTTGCCCAAATAAACTCTGTTGAATCTAATTTATCTAAAGTTTTTCTCTCAACAAGTTAGAAATATACATTTGGTCTCTACCCTGGTTTCTGGCACAGCGTTTCCAAAACTCTTGTAATTTCTTAAGCAATAGGGGTGCTAAGTACATCTTTTGTTCTAATATTTGATCTTTAACCTGAGTTCCTGACCCAGAGCCCCTAACCTGTTGGAATTTCCTGGGTGATAGGTATGTCTTTTGTTCTAATTAGGTGACTCTTGCTGGGCTCCTAAATGGGGGCTGGTCACCAGAAGGACCAAGCCATGATCAAAAGCTTAGAACCTTTCATCCCAGCCTGCATTCTCCAGGAAGGAGAGAAGAGTTAGAGATTGAGTTAGTAATCAATCATGTCTATGTGATTAAGCCTCCATACAAATTCCTGAACTATGGGGTTCTGAGGGCTTCCAGGCTGCTGAATACATGGAGCGTGGTTTGCCCCAAGAGGGCATAAAAGCTCTGAGCCCCTTCCCTTATATCTTTCCCAGTGAATCTCTTGCTGTTCCTGAGATAAATCTTTTAATACTATGTGGATAATAGTAAGGAAATTGCTTTCCTAAGTTCTGTGAGCCACTCTAGCAAATGATCAAACTGAAGAAGAGCACGCTAGGAACCTCTGACTTATAGCTAAGTTGGGCAGAAGTTATGAGTAACTTGAAAACCTACTGATTACAACTGGCATCTAAATGTGGGGGACAGTATTGTGGGACTGAGCCCTAACCTGTGGAAGTCTGTACTAACTCTGCTTGATGTCAGAATTGAATTGAATTGTAGGATACCTAGACGGTGTCAGATAATTGGTCAGTGTGGGAAAAATACTACAGGCTTCTAGTGTCAGAGTGAAGTGTTGAGAGTATAGAAAGAGAAAAACAGTTTGATTTTTCCTGCTATTCATCTGCCTTCAGCAAGAATCCCCTCCCTTGACGTTTCCTCTTAGTAATTTTGCATCCACTGACCCCCACCCTGTTCCTTGGCTATAAATCCCCACCTGTCCTTGTATTTGAAGCTGAGTCCAATCTCTCTTCTCTACTACTACCCCATTGCAGTGGTCTCTCTTGGACAAAGTCTTCCTTATCATCTTTAACAAGTGTCATAAATAATTTTTGTTTAACATACTATAAAAATATTTCTCACTTTTTTATATGCACAATCAAAGGTGAAAACCGATGTTAAAGGCTAGTCTTTAAAAGCAGTTTGGACATGGATATCATATGAGATTTAATCGTTTTTGCAATTCAAATTCTTCGCAGGCGTCCTCAAACTACGGCCTGTGGGCCACACGCAGCTCGCAGAGGACATTTATCTGGCCCGCTGGATGTTTTTGCTGCTGCTGCCTGTCCTGCTTAGCAGCCGACTTGTCCCAGGCCCACAGTGCGCATGTGTGGAATGTGTGCCGCACTCTCCAACGGCCCTCCAACGGTCTGAGGGACAGTGAACTGGCCCCCTGTCTAAAAAGTTTGAGGGCCCCTGCTTCAGAGGATCACCAAAACTTCCCAATTCTCTTAAAGATCAAGGTTACAACTGAACTAAATGAACGTCAGCTGAAGGAGATGATTAAAAGACCTTTCTTAAAGAAAATCTGGCTGTTCAGAGACCAGGACTGGTTTTATGTAATGGAAGAGTGGCCATTGGCAGAACTCCCAATGCACCCTTTCTGTTTCAAAATATATTTCTTAACAAATTGTCCTTGTCCCTAAAATAACAGTATCCAGTGTCCTTTGTTGAAATTAAGCATTGACTTCCCTGCATGCTTTTAAAAATTAAAATATACCAGGACAGTTAAAATATACCATTATTTTGGGACAGGAGATTCCAGGCTTTATGGTTAAATACTGTAAGTCTATTGAAAAGAATAAAAATGTGGGCTAGGGAGAAGAGAAAGCACACAAAAAAATTTGAACTGAGAGTTACTGAAAATGGATGTAAGGCATTCTTAAAAATTAAAAATATTATTTGCAACTGGCCCTGCATAAAAGTAATAAAAATCAGTTAAAAGTGTGCCTAAACATGAAAAAATAATTAATATATGAGAAAGATACTTAGTATTATCACTAGGGACTTTTTATGTATAATCAAAACTCAGTAAACTCTGTGTCCTACAACTAGACTTTCTGTGAAACACTGAGACAAAAACCATATAGGGACATGGTATTTAGAGTGGTATTTATGCAGGAGCAAAAGCAGCCAGAATATTTCTTCAGTTGTCTAAGATGAATATTCATTTTTAAGTGGTTGCCTTTGGAAAATGCACAGCTCCTTACAGGCTCGGAGGTTTCAAAGAGCATTTTGATTTACTTTGAATGTGCAGTCACATTTAGTCAATTATTGAAGAGGGCGCATTCAGTACACCTAAACATGGGCACTCTTTATGCATGTAAATTGGTGATCCTATGGGTAGGTAACCGTCAAATTACCCCATGTGTTTGTGGTTATTTTCTCTTGGGCCCCGCATAACTAGAACCATATGCTTTTCTAACACTTAGGAGTCACAAGTTGCACATGAAATTTTAAATTCTTAAATATACAACCCATTCTTTGGAATATGTATATTAACTCTTTTAACCTTCTTAAAACACTGACCTCAGCAGGCAGGTGAAGTGAGAGCATGGGTAATTAGCTCTTCAAAATCAGATGAGAGTCCAGAAGCTGACATTTAATAGAAGGATTCTTAATATTAGTCAATTTACTTATGAGATTTCCTGTGATTTGGGTATTGTTTGGTTTTTGTTCAAAAGTTTGCTAGTTTTAATGGTGACTAAGGGGACAAACAGCAAGGGATAAGAGCTGAATGAGATCAGAGAAAATACAGGAAATAAAATGTTCTACATTTGTGAGAGAGAACAGTTCTGCTGGTTCTCATAACATAAAATTCAACCACAGAGTGGTTATGGGTTCCCCATGAGAGAAAGTGCAGAAAGGAGGAAGGAAGAATTGTAAATTGGAGAGAATTTAGAGAAAGGAAGGAAGGAGAAAGAGAGCATACAAACGATAAAATCCTTTCCATCTCTTCCAGTCTTTGCATTGAAAATGATTTCAAATAAACAATATTTAATTTGACCTCTTAAAAACTCTTATCTGATAGCTTCAATAACTTTAAATCAAAAACTGAAAACATATGAACATAACTTGAGTAGAGGCGGGATAAGTTTTCAATTCATTCTTTTAGATTGATACTCCTAGAAGCTGAAAATGAAAAATAAATGGAATAATTATTGACTAATAGGAAGTCTTAGTACCCAAGGACTTGATGCAAAAAATAATAACAATTTTTTAAAAATTGATTCTCCATCAATTAAACCCTTCTAATAAGGAAAAGATAAAAAGGATGGTGAGACTGTATTATAGAAACATCTAATCTTGTAAATATTAGCTAATCTTCTGAATTATAAATAAGGTGGCTTTAAATATTGCCACACTAAACATTCAATCAACACCCCAAAGGGCTAACTCATGAGCAGGTATTTTGAATAGTCTTTTACTTTGGTTTATTTTTGATCCATATACCTTGCTGTGTCTATTCCAAGGGCTGTCATAGTCTGGCGGCCACCTCTCTGGATTATCTTATTTGCTGCAACAAGTACCTCTTCCGTTGATGAATACTTATTGAGGTTGAACTCATGGGTTACATTTTCTCCATACTGTACAATTCCAACCTGAAATATCAAGCAACTGAGGGTTATGCATCTATCAAAATTCGCCATTTAATTTTCTTCAGTTTAAACATGCAGATCAGATATAAGACATTTTAGTGTTTCAGATGAGCTTACAAATCTTTCAGTACACAAATCCTATGGGCAGCAATAATCATAGCCATTCTGTGAACATTCACAGACAAAAGAGATAACAATGCTTTTATTAAACTTCTTAAATGATTGGTTTATCTATTCAACAGAGTTTACAGAATGACTCTGGTAGGCCTTGGGAGTAGAATATAAAACATCCTGATATGATCTGTGCCTTCATGGAGCTTCTAAACCAGAGGAAGGGAGAGATTAAACACATGATCATTCAAATACAAGTACAATTACAAAGTGTGAAAAGGGCTATATAGGATAAGCCCGTATTAGCAAGTATAACCTAGAGGCCTAATTTAAAATGGGGGCTCAGGGAAGGTCTCTCAGAAGTTGAGACTTCAAGGGCAGATGCTAGGAGGGCAGAGGTTCCACACAGAGGGAACTATGTACGGGAAGCAGCCTGAGATGGAAAAGAGGTAGATACACCCTAAGAATGAAAACAAAGCCAGTGAGTCCTGGCCTGGCTTTAAGGGGAGAGTAGAGCAGATGAGGCTGGAGGAATGAGCAGTGGACGTATCTTGAAGGGCTACACACTTGCTTCATGCTTCATCTAGCTTAGCCTCAGCTTCATTTCTCCCACATCAGCGGTTTTCATCTCCCTATTATTTTCTTATTCTCTATCTTCTTTCTCCTTTGGTTCCCTTTTCCCCCCACAGATTAGATAATGCAGGCAGCTAACTACTGAGTTACCAAGAAGTAAAATGGCACAGAAGGGAAAGTGTCCCCAGATTCAATTTCTCTTGCTCCATATACTTCCTCTTCTCCCATCCCCACCCTCCAGATATGCCCATTTCTTCTATCCTTTTCCTACACCCTCCTTTAAAGGTTGATGTGAAACAGTAAACTAATCTGTATTAAGAATTGTGACTGAAGATGACTTTTTGTTTAACCTTTGTATCTCAAAATTTGGGACGTACAGAAATCCCAAAGGAATGCCTCTTTATTGTCGAAATTCTAGGTGTTTTGTTACTTGGGTAGGGAAAGTACTAATAATATAATTTGAGACATGGAAGTCTTTTCTCCAAGGCAATTGCCTACTCTGCCTGTGGGTAAAGTTGCCTCTGGTGCTTGCTTTAGAGCCAATCCTATCTCCACGTCTAACCCTTTTTCCAAGTGCCACAAAGGCTCAGTATCAACTTTCTAGTCTCCACGGCTGCTATCATTGCTGTCAGAAAACTTCAGGCTTAATTTTATGATTTATAGATACATTTCCACAGCTGAGTCTTTTTGGAAACCAAAAACATATTCTGGCATTTTCAGAAACAAATAAGAGAAGCCCCAATTTAAAGTATTTTTTATCTTCTTTGAGCTACCTTCTAGAGTATACTGGGTATCTTAGAGCAAGTATTTTACTATGCTTAAATAAGAACACTATGTTATATTTTTAATACTCTTTTTAAACTTTCTTCTCTAATTTATTCAAATCATAGCCACAGAAATTATTATTACATTTCATAAATGAGGAAACTGAGTTTAAAACGCTCCCCATAATGAAGGGGTAGAAGGAGATCTAGTCTAAGACGTATATCCTGGATCCCAGGGCTTTTTTAATCACATTACTTCCTCTCAACAAAAATGCATCTCCATAAAGTCACCTTGTCCTGTTAGCTTCTGCTAAATGCTGCTGCCATGAATTTTACTACTTAAAGAGTTTGAGTAGCTAGCTAGCTAATTGAAATACATTAGAGTATATGATAAAACAAGCGCACACATAGATTATATTTCTTTTTTCTTTTCTTTTTTTTTTT
This sequence comes from Microcebus murinus, assembly GCF_040939455.1. Classification (NCBI taxonomy): domain Eukaryota; kingdom Metazoa; phylum Chordata; class Mammalia; order Primates; family Cheirogaleidae; genus Microcebus; species Microcebus murinus. The sequence continues at coordinate 37,065,751 of NC_134114.1, read as the reverse complement.
TTTTGAGACAGAGTCTTGCTTTGTTGCCCAGACTAGAGTGAGTGCTGTGGCGTCAGCCTAGCTCACAGCAACCTCAAACTCCTGGGCTCAAGCAATCCTACTGCCTCAGCCTCTCGAGTAGCTGGGACTACAGGCATATGCCACCATGCCTGGCTAATTTTTTCTCTATATATTAGTTGGCCAATTAACTTCTTTCTATTTATAGTAGAGATGGGGTTTCCCTCTTGCTCAGGCTGGTTTCGAACTCCTGACCTCGAGCAATCCACCCGCCTCGGCCTCCCAGAGTGCTAGGATTACAGGTGTGAGCCACTGCGCCTGGCCCAAATAGATTATATTTCAAAAAAGAAATAGAACATATGACTCCTCCCTTAAAGTTGCTTAGTTAGGTATAAGATAAATAAGAAATAACTAGAAAACATATGCAAGTGTAAGATAAAGTATGCATCATAAGCTGAATGAACATGCAATCTGCTCAATCCATGTGCAGGTTAGCCTTGTCCTGGTTAGCCTGAATGTATTCAGGTTAGCCTGAATATATCTGTCAGCCAGTATCCTTTACCATTGCAAAGACTATGTGCTATTATATTTGGTATAAAGATGACCAGCAGTCCCTTTGGGAACAAGGCTGGGTATAATCAACTGATCACACAAAAATAACAAAATGGATGAATATACACCCATGGCTCCAATTAAGGCTATTTCCTTGATTTATAATTTAATGTGATAAACATTTTTATTATCCTCTGTATAGATTTAAAATTCTTTTCTCTAATAACTCTATAGTTTTTGGTTAGTAATTCTGGGAGACCCTGAATAATTATTAAGGGAAACCATGTATATTTGACATTGTCTTTGTATATATAAATGCTCATTTATCCAGACCTGGTCCAAATCATTTTAAATATAATTCCTGTCTCTCAGGTTAATTTAACTTCCAAAGAGGATCATTTATAAGTCAATATATTTTCCCCCATCCCTTCATTCTCCCAAGTATCTATTCAGCCTCCCTAGCAACACTTGCTGCCACTCAACAGAATTACCCATATTTCTTATCTTCCCCTTCCTTTTAAGATGAGGGTATATAAACTTCTGGACCCCACTGAGATACTGGGAAATCACTCTGCAATTCTCCCCATGTGCATGGTAAATAATCTCCTCTCCCATTAATCTGCCTTATTGTGAGTTGATCTTTCAGGGAAACTTCTAGGGTGAAAGGGAAGTTTCCCCTCACCCCCACATTACTTAGATAATCATTATGTCTAATTCTAGGTACCAAGGTGAATAAAAACTGCTGTGGAAGTTAATAGCTTACCCATTTAGGACATCTCATAGAGTTTATTTTGTTTTTGTTTTCCTTTGTTTTTATTCGATTAAGCAAGCGGCTAAAGAACTTTGAAAGTTTTTACTCCTACTCCTGTCATTATTTTTGGAAATTTTAGCACATACTTGGATAATCTATTGAATATCCTAGTCTTTCATTTCTCTGGCCTCCTCAGCTTCAATAATCTTTTCCACTAGCTCACTATGCCAGCCACTCCCAAGGTCTTATCCTTGACCTTGTCATATGGAAAAACTGCAGCAACTCAATTTCATTTTCAAATGTCCTTATTTCTGACCATTAACTTCAGCTCATTTCATCAATACCCTGACCACATCAAGACCTCCAATGAATTCATTAATACTACCATTTATTTATTTATTTATTTATTTTGGTACTTAGCTTAGATTCCATGGTCCAAGCACTATAATCATTTACTTGCAAGCATTTAATTCCTCTAACCCTTTTTCCCCTCCATTGACTCACTTGGCTAACCTCCAACTCTGGTTAAATCCAACTATCTCCTTCTCTATATGTGCTTCTGTGACTCTTGACTGTTGCTAGACAAAAGTTACACAACTTGTAGTCTGGTCTCCTTTTAAAGGTATTACCATGAATCTCAAAAGAGGTTGCACATTTGAGTACTGTCCAACAGTACTACTGCTTTTTACTAATAAGTGCACTTTGTTCCTGTTTATTGATTTCAATCAAATTGTTGCCATAAACTGTTAACTTCTCAGGAAAAAGAGTCCCTCAATTTTACAGGGGAAGGAATTCACATGAGAAGAGTTGGAAACCCATGCCAATTAAATAAGGCTATTTTATTGCAGATGTGTGTTTCTACTTTGCATTTACAACACACTTTAAATATTTTATAGAACCCACTATGAATTATTGGATTATCTGGACCAATTATCTTCACACTAGGAATAGTAAAACATTCCAAACATAAGTCAGAAATCAATGCTTTATATCTATCTATCATCCACGTATCTATTTACCTCCAACATGTGTCTTACTTCTATAAGCTTATTCTGAATAAATTTTAAGATATAAGAAAACTTATAATGGCCTATTCCCTCTTCTGTTATCCATACTTTGCTTCAAGCAACTCCACCTGAGATTCTCTTCAGCTGCCTGTCCTTGGTACTGCATTGTGCAGAGAGTGAGAGACCAGACGCTCGACTCAAGTCCTAGCTCCCCTTCCAGATGGAGCAGAGGCCTGTTTCACCTGAAACACCCCCTTGCTTGTCCTCTATTGCTGTTCTGTTTTGCTTCCCCAAGCAGCTTACTATTTTCTATTGGAATGGCTTCCTTAAAAATAAATCACTATCATGGGACTCGTTCCTCTCAGGGTTTGCTGCTGGGGCACTTGGACCCAAAGCAGCTGCTATCTATGTTCTTTCATTTCTAGTTTAGCCCAGACAAGACATCATTGCCTTGAACTTAGGCCATAGCAATGGTTAGTCTCTCCGCTGCTGATCTCCCTCCTGCCATTTCCACTCCTACACATCACTGGCAGATTAACTGTCCTGAAATTCTGCTGTTGTCACATCATTGCTCTGTTCAAAACCTAATAACTGTCCATTGCCTACATTGATGACTTTGAAATACACCTTAAAAGAGAACTTTTTATTCTAATTTAAAAGGATATAGATAAAACTCCAAGCTGCTCCTTGAAATACTAGGGCCATATGTAAAAACCCAGTTTTTCTGCTCCTGACCCTCAGTCCCTCAATAGTCTGGTCCCACCTTCTCTGTTTGCCCTCATCTTCAGGACTTCCCAGTGGGAACTCCACTCCTACCAAATGCTTCTACCTATCCCTCTACCTGGGCTAAATTCTACCTATCCTGTAATCTTCAATTCAAGAGCCTCTTTCTTTGTAAAAGTGTCCATTTCTAGTTGCCACAATAGCACATACTGATCTTCTTCTTCTCAGGACTCTGAAGCAAACTAGTCTGTGAGTACTGCATTTTTTTTCTTTCTTCTTTTTTTCAAACAGTCTCATTCTGTTGCCCAGGGTAGAGTGCTGTGGTGTCAGCCTAGCTCACAGCAACCTCAAACTCCTGGGATCAAGCGATCCTCCTATCTCAGCCTCCCGAGTAGTTGGGACTACAGGTGCTCATCAACATGCCCAGCTAATTTTTTCTATTTTTGTGGAAATGGAGTCTCGCTCTTACTCAGGCTGGTCTCGAACTCCTGACCTCAAGCCATCCTCCCCCCTCATCCTTCCTGATTACTAGCATTACAGGTGTGAGCCACCACACCCAGCGGAGTATTACATTCTTCTCAACAGTTTTTGTGCATGCTTTATATCACCAACTACATTGTAAGTTTTCAAGGGGCATGCAGGGGTAAAGAACATGGACTATGTCATGGCTCTTGGTATTCTCTTATCCCTTGCTACTATTTTGCTTTTCTCACAGCTGACCCTATTACATTCTTACTAGATGACTGTAACATTTCACATAAGCAAATGGAAAAGTGAGATAGCAGGGAAATAATGATAAGCAGAAATAGAGAGATACAATGAAGTGTGGGAAATAAGAAGAGTGGGCGGTGGAAACTCAAATCTTAGGGAAATGACATTCAGTGTAGGTCTATGGCTGATACTAGGGTGCTTGTTTCCTTAGGAACCAAACAGAGTAAGATCTGCTCTGCTGTGAGTATTTTCCAGAAAAGGATACCATTTATTAATTTACATTACAGGAAAAGGGTGCTGACTATTAGTGAGATGTAATTCAATAGAAATAGTTCCAGTCCTAGTTTATCTTATAATTTAAAGGCAGATGAAACAAATTCATACAAGTATAACATGTACATGTGCAGCAAAATCAGATAAGTATGAGAATTAAATAGCAAGATAAAAAGGAAGCCAAGTGATGAATACACTTTGTAGAGAGGCAGGAGGAGAAAAAAATCACAAGCATATTTACTGTTGCACGTTGACAAGCCTCGTGGAGGAAGCTGACTACCTCAGCTTCCAGAATGAGATAGGTCAAGAACAGGCAACAGATTATGAAATACTATGGGAAGAAACAAAACAGTTTTGATCCTGGAAAAGATGTCAAGGGTAATAATTAAAGGAATTTATTTAAGTCATTCTAGAAATTGAGAGAAAGAAAAAACAAACAGTAATCGTTACATTTGACTTGAAATAGCCAATTGCATTGGAATGGTACAAAAACCAGAGGGTAGAAGTTAAATAGAGACCTGGTGACAATGAGTAATGGAGGTGGAAAGATTCTAGGCATTTTACTGAATGGAAAAATGTAAGCACAGGGATAGCAGCTAAAAGAAGCAACTGGGTTAGATGTGGACATTCTTTATGGGAGGCTGGAAAGAGAGTAGCTATGGCATGAGTAAGAGGAAGGATGAAGATAGTTAACAGGCTCTTCTTGTTATAACAAGGGGAGACAAGTAGCCACAAGCAGAAGGAACAGTTCCTTTTCAGAGACAACTGGACCAGACATGTTTACCTCCTGGGGAGATGTGGTTTGAACTTCATGATTAAGTAGAACGAAAGACATACGTGGGTAATTACAATCTGAGGTCAAAGAGATCTAAGAGCTGGTTCAGGCTAAAGCATAAACCAGGCACACAATTGGTTATGAATTTTGTTACATGAACAAAAGGTTTGTGACTTATTAGAAACTTCCACTTAAAAATAAGATTTGCAATCCTTTTTCAGCTAAGCCTCCAAACTATTAATACTATCCACTCACTTTTCCCCAGGGAATACTAGCATTCCTTTGTATGTCACTAGATAGGATTTTAAAAAAGAATTCTCTAAGGTCCAATAATCTTGGAAAACAATGAGTAAACCAAAGGCAAATATATATCTTTACAGCAGGACCACTTCCCCCTTTCTCTCTTTCTCCAATCTGTATAAAAAATTCCACAAATTTTAAATGGTGCAAAAGAGTAATGATTTCTCTTACTCCTGTCTCCAATTGCTTTACTCAAACTCACAAGAAAATTCTTTTGAAAATGTTCTCAGAGTCTTTTAATATAAAAGCATGATGGTGGATTACTAATTGGAAGATATGATATATTTTGTTAGTATTTAAGGAAATATCTTTTGTGAGGATCAACAAAGATTCAACACCTCATATAACATAGTTTGGGAAACATTGCTCTACAACAGTAAGAGTTACCTACTTGTGAAGATCAGTGAATTGTTCTGCCTTATTCATGTTATTATATTTATGACATACTATCATGTATTGCATTTATTTAAATGCAAGATTTGATCTCCCTCTACGTTGGAAGTTTTTTGAGATCAGGGACAATATGTTGGAGATTTTTTTATTGGTGATGACATGTAGCATAATACTTGATCAATTAGATACTTTATAAATATCTGCTGAATTAAAATAAATTAATTATCCAAATGGGTTCATTTATTTTGGGGGGAGAGAAGAAGAAAGGAGAAAAGTGAATGTGAGAACATATGAAAGGAAGGACAGTGGTCAGAAATCACTGAAAAGAGGAACGTTCTGATTATTCTCTCATGAAACAAAGTCACATTTAAGATTTTAATGAATGCCTTAAATGACAAGTTTAAGAAAAAGAAGTGTTTAAAGTAGCTATAATAATTGTGATGGTTTGAACATGATTTGTCCACACTAAAACTCAGGTCGAGTCTTGGTCCTCAATTGGGTGTCAGGAGGTGATGCCTTGAAGAAGTGACTAGGTCATAAAGAAGGATTATGCCTTTATCCCAGGACTTCTCAATCTTGCAGGACTGAATTAGTTACTGCACAAGAGTGGACTATTGTAAAGCGAGGCTGTCTGTCATGTTTGATCCTTTTCATCATATCATGACACAGAACAAGGCCGTCATCAAAAGCCAACCAGATGCAGCCTCCTGATCTTCAACTCCTAGCCTCTAGAATCCTGAGCTAAATCGTTCTTTTTTTTTAAAAAAAAAAAATATTACCCAGTTTCAGGTATTCCATTATAACAACAGAAAACAGATTAAGATAAGTATAATTGAGTCAAAGACTTATGAAGGAATGAAATTATTTATTTAGAATTATATTATTGCCTTCTATTGTGAAGTCAAAGTTACAATACCACACCAAAATTTTAATGCCCAGCACGAGCTAAGTTTCTGGGATTTCATTCAACAATTAATATTATCAAGTCAATGGTTTTTTTAGAGAATTAATTATAAGGTAAAACAATGAAGGTTTTCATATTTCTGTAAAATGAACAACTGCTTAACATGACAAGAGCTCAGGCTGTGTGTCTGGCCAATGTATATTTCGTTTTATCAAACTATGTTACAAAGCCTGGCCTTATAACATGCTTCGAATGTGATTAAGTTATGGTATCAATGTGGTGACAATACAGGCTGCAATCTGAGTTAACTGTCAGTACAAAACATTCTGAAGCTATCTATATTAGCTGAGGCCAGGCTTAACCTTTTGTCACTATGGGTGGGGGAGGGGCATAAATGGGACTGACTCACAGGTAGATGATCATTTCCTAAGGAAATGAGTGTTCAAAAACATAAAGTTGATAGATAATACATAAAAGTTCTAGGAAAAAGGTGTCTTTAGCTGGCCTCTTGCTTGATGGAGGATGTTACAATGGAAGTGACTCAGGCTCAAAAATGCAAGGATAGGAAGAGGTTAAAGCAAAGTTAGTTCATTGTATTCGTGGAGAAGGGAGAGGGCTGCAGGAGAAATAAGGGCTGGGGTAAATGGGACTAGATGGGTAAATACCTGCAAAGAAGAGCCTGAAAGAAAACATACCAGGCTACCCAGGGGAGTCCCCCACAAGCAAGTACCTTCTAGCTCAGTGGATTGATCTGACTTCACGAAGCTGAGTAAGAGAAATAGGGCACTACAATAATGATTTCTAATATAGGAGAAATAAAAAATTTCAGGAATTCCACTTTTTCTAACATAAATGACTTGCATCATGTCGTAAGCAACACATAAAATTTTAGACTGCACTCCATCAATAAAAGGATGAAGGCACAATCCTGTCATCATGGAATTCACAGTCTACCAGGAGAGACAGACCCATAAATCAGGGAGCAATGCCACTGAGTGATAAGAGCGATAAGTAAATATGTGCTTATGGGATGCAAATGCTATGGGAACCTGGGAACAGAGGGAATTTTTCTTGAGAAAGGTTGAGGAATAACCATAGAAAATTACAGAGAAAGTGACATTTGAACTGAACTAAATTCTCCTAGCACATAAAGCCTAGGGTGGAGAAGAGCATCGAGGCAAAGGGAATAACATGAGCGTAGCACCCATGTGCAGGGAAGGCCAGGGTCAAGGAGAGGGTGAAGGGCAAGAAGTGAGGTGGGCACAGGGAAAGCAGGATGCACAGGGAACGGCCAGGCCAGGTGGCCAAATGCCTTTTAGTTCATTGGAGAGTTTGCATGCTATTTCACAGGCAAGAATAGGAGATTTTTATTCAGGGAAATGATCTGAACTTGACTTTGGAATGATTATTCAGATGTGTGATAGACAGAGGTGGGGGAGAATGGAGATGAGGAGGCTAGTGAGAGAGAAGATTCACCTTATTCCCAACATTACGTTCAGAAACTGTGGCTGGACTGACAAGGGTATGGCTGCCTGGCTAAGTCAGGCTTCTATACAGAGCTAAAAGCAATGAATCAGGCCCCAGATTTAAGGCTTCTAGGGAAATGGCCATAAAATGTGCAGTGAAAAGAAAGATAAATAATATTCCTAAAATTTAATTAATTTCTCTCTTTCATTTTGCCTGGTTTAATGCTATGCTACAATTTTGATGTGAACAATCTAGACATTGTTCCATTAGTATATTTCACTTTTATATCAAGACTCACAATTTACTGGTTTTATTTAGGGTAATGCACTTCCATTTGACATATTTATATCATCCTCATTTATTATTAAAAGCAATGTTATGTTTAGGTATTGAGGATCAATAAGACCTCCATAATGTTTATACCATCATATCTTTTATGGCAAGCTCAGAGTGTTTCAGGTTTGTTTTTATAGGTGGTTTTTAAAAAGGCAATTTTATAGCTCTTACTCTGTCTTGGGTAAAAAATTGGTTGACAAAAATTCCTTGACTATGCTTGCAAAAGTCTTAATGGGACCACACAGAAACATGGAAGAGATTCTGAATAATTATTTACAGTGGATGTTTCCATCATTGTGTTGCATTCCCCCAGTGTATACTAATTGTTACATGGAAAAGTTAATGTAAGCTTTTTCATTTGCCCCAGCCTGCCTGCCTGCCTGCCTGCCTGCCTGCCTGCCTGCCTTCCTTCCTTCCTTCCTTCCTTCCTTCCTTCCTTCCTTCCTTCCTTCCTTCCTTCCTTCCTTCCTTTCTTCCTTCCTTCCTTCTGTTCATACCTACCTCATTTCTTTCTTCTTCGTTTTCTCTTTGGAGGTAACAACTACCTTGAGCAATGCTTCTTACCTTTGAGACTGCCTTTCATTGCTTAAAATTACTAAATGACAAATCTATGACTGCAGAGAATAGGAATAACATTAGATCTATACCTATTGTACCAAATGTGTAACTGATCAATGTAGCAAACAAAAATTCAGGAGGTATAGTCAAAATAAAGCCTTTGTTGTGTGGTCCACCGTCCCTTTACAACTTTTTTAGGGTGAAGTTCTTCTGCTGTCTCTGGGTGGAAAGATAAATGTCTCACAACTTTTCTTATTCTTAGTTTTAAAATGTCTGTTAATAAAAAAGTTCTATATTTTAATTTAGGTTGTATCACATGAAATTGCTCTATTTATAGGCCAGAAAAAAAAAAGTTCAACATGGCAATAATTTCATATGATTCTATCTAAATTAAAACCCATGAGACAAAACATCAAAGTCAATTTATAGTTAAACTTTCTGTTCTACTCCTACTCAGGGCTTACAGAAGGTAAGAAGCCTGTCATTGAGAAAGGGTCAGGACTGGCCTTTTCTTTATTTGTTTTTCTACTTGTTTTCCCTTACATTGCTAACTCTAATTTCTGCCCTGTCCAGGGAGAGGGGTAAGGAAGAAAATAGGGGTATAGAAATTCTTACTGGACTGGTACTATCCTAAGATGATTCAGGTCCTAATAGATGTTTACAACTTTTTTTGTGGGTTCTTTGGAGAACTCCCTTCATTGAGATGTCTCACCTACATCCATGCCCTGTGTGTTCACTACCTCAGTTCCTAGAAATTACACAGGCCTTCTGCTTTCTCTACAGAGGCATCCACTCACTTCCAGGAAACTGTATGGATAGTCTAATGTGACCTCATGAGAAACACACATATTTTGTGTTCTACCAATCTCTGGGGATACAGGCTGGTTCCAGTGCAGTTATATCTGCTCTGACTTGCCTGTCAGCAGCTGCTGTCATGCCCTTTAGATATTTCAGGCAGGAGTCAGGCATTAGTCAACTATGTGTCCCAACTCCAGTAGACATATACCAAGATCGTCACCTGATCCCCTTGAAGCTTTTCTCAGTAGGTTCTTTCTACAGAAAATTCCTCTTTACAAGCCCTATATTTTATACTCTTAATGTCTTTGTAAATTTGATATGGATGAGGCATCTAACAGTTCTCTATCCAAGCTCTTAGCTTTCTATCCTTGCACCTTCTTTTGGGCAATCTCTCTCCCAATTAATTTTTATATCTGCCCCTTTCAGGAATGGATAAGTAAAGAGGATAAGTAAAAGGGAGGAAAAACTCCAGAAGCTAATTCTGTCAATATTGGGACAGAATTGGGTGCTTTAATTAAAAGAAATGAACAAAAACAAACAAAAAAATCAAATGTATTTAAATTGCATTAGCAACCAATCAGGAAAAAAAACAGTTGTCAAGCCAAACAAATTATCTGTTTTAGGAAAGAATTACTACTGTAAGACCACATGAAAGATAAGCATGTTTTCCAGTACAAATTTCTTTGAAGACAAAGTATCTTTCCAAATTTTCTATGAATGAATTTCTTTTCTGATTCCACAGAAGGAAGGTCAAACATTAAAAAGAGTTTAAATGTGTTCTACTGAAAACCCTATTACAAGTAGTTTAGCAAAAGCAATTGCCAAGTAAATATGTCCTTCCCAATTCCTTTATTTTAGAGAATTACTTATGAAACTAGTCATTGATGCAACTTTAGCCAAAATAGAAAAAGATTAGAAAGGATTAAAGTATCAAGTAATATACCTAAAAGAATATTAAAATGCCAGATAAAGAATAAAGTCTCATTAAATGTCCATCAGTCTGAGAAAAATAAAAAGCTGCAATCATTACGATATACACGTTTATTCAACAAGTGCTCATGGAGGGCTTACTATGTCACAGCAAAGCACTATGCTGGCTATTGACAAAGATAGGAAGACGATGTAGCCTTTGCTCTTGAGGCGCGTATAATCTTTATGCAGCAATTGCAGATAGACAGAAACATATCAATATAATAATAATGCATTAGTCCAGTGTTTCTCAAATTTTAATCTGTTTAAGAATCATATGAGTTATTCATTTAAAATGCAGGCTCTACAGCCTCACCCTCAGAGATTCTGGTTCTAGGGTATTAGTCTAAGAACCATAGGGTTTTGGTAGCAGGAATTCCATGAACCGTATTTTGAGAAATTCTGCATTAGCTAGAAGTGCCAGTAAGGCAGTGGCCATGTCTATTTTATTCTCCACTATTATCCAAGCCTTAGCACAGAGCCTGGTACATGGTATATACCCTTATCCAATACATCTGAATAAATGAATGGATGCCTATGTCTGAGATCCATAATGAATGACTCAAGCAAAATGTGGCATAAATATTTGGAAATATAATCAGCTCCTCTCTTTAAAAAAAAACAGGTTCCCTTGGGTAAAGTCAGAAAATACTACAAATGATACTGTGCACAGTATTGCATTCAGAAATGTTCCTCTTTGTGGAATGAGGCCCTGGAACTGAGTAAATATGACTGGTCCCCTCTGCCTCAGGGTAAATTCATTTCCCTCCTATTCACTGGTAGCATCTGGACCCAAGGGCTGGCCCACATTCTTCTGAATAGAGTTACTGTTCTCTCCAAGAAAGACATATAACTCCATGGTGCCTACCCTGGCAGACTAGAATTCCTCTGGTGGATAGGCAGAATAACTCCTCTTTTAGGACTTTTAATACAGAAATGTAAATGAATTATAGTTCTAAAAGTAAAAAAAAAACAAAAAACATCAAAATTGCAGTGGAATAGTTGAGCACATAAGCAATTGATTGTTATCTATTTCTTTACAAAACTGAGTCACTGGCTCAGCTCTCCACTGAAGCAGTGATTATTATTTTAAAATAGCCTTGTGGATTTTCTTTCTGAAGTTATGGAGCAACTTCAAACATCTTACAGCTGCACTGATTTTCACAAATAGTTACAAATAAATTATTTTTTTAGAACAAAACAGATAAGTGAATTTAAAGGTATACTCAAATGTTTAGATGGTTATAAAATATTAGAAATTTTTTGAAAATTCCAAGAATGTTATTAGCTTTGGAAAGAAAGAACTAGATAAGAAGGTTAAATGGGATGGACAAAAAAAACAGGTGAAAAGAAAAAAAAAAGCACATGGTGGGGAACAGTGAAGAGAGAAGGAAAGAACTGTGAGCAAGCCACTTGATTTCAGGTATGTCAGTGTGGAGAACGGAGCACTGGGAAGCCGGATGTGCTTCCAGTCAAGGAGCTGCCCTAGGAAGGAAGAGAATAGTCATGATGAGATGAAAAGGATTGAGACTTACTATTTAGGTGAGTTAGATGGGACCAATTCTAAAACTTCTCCAGAAGTAGAGCTCTCAGAAAGGAAAAAACAAAACAAAACAAAACAAAACAAAACAAAAAACAAAGCAAAACTGGACTGCAATTAAAGAGCCATGTGTTCTGATCCATCATCAACATGTCAAGTGACCGGTAACAAGTCATTTAGCCTCCATATCTCCTTCATAAATTGAGATCTGGGGCTCAATGACCTTAAAGATTCCTTCCAACTTTAATTTTATGACTCTGTGGAATCCTATTGACCAAGGAGAGAAAAGATAGGGGAAGAGAGGAAAGGAGGAAGAGAGAAACATCTTCAGAAGTGAAAAAAGGGGTCCACGTGGAACATGTGCTGGAACAAACAGCAAGTCACAATTCTGTTAAGATTCAGGCTGCCTTATGTCCTGTAGCAAGAAGAGATACAATGTCTCCTTCAAACCTCTAGTAATTTCACTTGAAGAAGGGCAATTGTAGATGAAAAGTTGCATCCAGGAAAATTTACATTTTGTGATATGTAAAATTCCATTTCCTTTTAATGATTTTACATGGATTTCAAGAAGTTCTCTATTGTCCAGTAGGGTATACATAACCTTACCTCTCCACTAGCTCTCTATGGAGACCTATTCAGCCTTGGAACACAGCAATATGATATTTCACTTTAAGGTTTGAGTTCAAATTTTAAATTTTCAACTATGATCCTTTTGGGAAACTATATATACACATATATTAAAATATCTCTATAGAGACACATAAACACACACATGCAGACACATATATGTGTGTGCATCTATATGTGTCTATGTATTATGTCTCAAGTTTAATGAGCATGTGACAAAACACTGATGCAGTCAGATTGCTTTTCAATGTCTCATAAATTTGTTAAAAAGTAGAGCTCCTAGATAGGAAAAGGAAGATCCCTGGGCTGCACATTTGATCTTAAAGTCTCCTGTGTTCTCCTATAGCCCTCAAACCATGCACAGCCTTCTAGACTCTGATCCTAGTGCTAATTCCTGCCCTCAAGGAACTGACTTCAATTTTTTGCCCATTGTCCATTATGTCTGTGCTGTATTTTGGGCCACATGATCACATAAGTTTAGTAAACATTACATTTATTTACTTAAATGTAATTAAGTTAAACTCACTATCTTAGTAAAGTGGAAGAGCTGGGTGAGAAGTTCCACTTCCTTTATTGGCAATAAAAGGCATGTGTTTAGAAATGGATACTCATGATAGGGAAAGACAAACAACTATTTGATTTTATGCAGCTAGAGCCTGGGGCATTTGCTTTTTACTTGAGGAAAGACATTATTAATATAGGGGAAAACAGACTTTAGGCAATATCCTATGGACAATTACTAATTTATTTATATAACATGACAAAGGAGATTTTAATGTGATGGCTTCTTTGGGATGTCAGATTAGTTTCTACAAACTTTGAAACCCTGTTCTAATATTACCAAAAGTGGCTATACTTATTTTATAATTAAGAATTAAATTGTGAGTTTATAGATCTGTACAGCCAAGAAAACAATCAACAGAGCAAATAGACAACCTACAGAATGGGAGAAAATATTCAAAGTATATAACTAATAAAGGGCTAAAAACCAGACTCTACAAAGAATTCAAGCAAATCAGCAAGAAAAAATCAAATAACCCCATGAAAAAGTGGGCAAAAGACACTAACAGAAGCTTTTTAAAAGAAGACACACTAAAGGCCAATAAACATATGAAAAAATGCTCAATATCCCTAATCATTAGAGAAATGCAAATCAAAACCACATTGAGATATCATCTAACCTCTGTGAGAATGGCTTTTATCAAAAAGTTCCCAAACAATAGATGCTGGCATGGATGCAGAGAGAAAGGGATCTTATATACAGTTGGTGGGACTATAAACTAGTGCAACCTCTATGTAAAATTGTATGGAAATACCTCAAAGAACTAAAAGTTGACCTACCATTTGATCCAGCAATTCCATTACTGGATATTTATCCAAAGGAAAAAAAGTCATTTTATCAAAAAGACACTTGCACTAGAATGTTTATTATGCCACAATTCATAATTGCAAAGATGTGGAATCAATTCAAGTGCCCATCAGTTCATGAGTGGATTAATAAAATGTAGTATATGTATACCATGGAATACTACTCACCCATAAAATAATAAATTAATACCTTTTGCAACAATCTAGATGGAACTGGAGACCATCCTCCTAAGTGAAATATTATAAAAATGGAAAACCAAACACCATGTGTACTCATTATTAAATTGGAACTAATCTATTGGCATGCCTGTGCAAGGATAGAAGTAAAACTCAATGGAAATCATGCAGGTAGGAGGGGGGAAGAGGGGATGGGTTAAATTACACCTAATGGGTACAGTGTACACTATCTGGGTGATGGACACACTTACAACTTTGTCTCAAGCAGTACAAAAACAATCCATGTAACCAAAACATTCACACTCCCATAATATTCTGAAACTTTAAAAAACATGGAAGAAAATAAATCTATAAGGTTTATTTTCTAAGAGCATTGAAAATGGAAGCTTTCATAATATTTTCTATTTAGAAAATAACATGGTCTGAAGTAATGTGCCTTTCATTGGAAATAAGAACAGGGATTTGGAATATAAAATTCACCCTTAATTTTAGTTTTATTGATGAACTTATTTTCCAGAATATTTTGTTCTATTAAAAATTTGTATGTTTGTACCTTTAGAACAGCAGAAATCAAAATGCAGAGTTACATACCTGTGTCTGCTTGGGACCAATATCCATTCTTTCAAGAAGGTCATTTAAAAAAGCTGTAACACTTTCCCAAGGGTAAATACTATTGGAACCATCCAGCACTATGACTATGTCCAGCTGAGTACTGCATTCTGCAATACAAGGAGTCGGTTGTGCAAATTTGGAAGTTATCTTTTGAGGTATATGAAATGATTTCATGGCTGAACAGAGCTAATTTTAAAACATGAACTTATGTTCTACAAAGTGGACATATAGCTTTTATAATCAGAAAAAGTAGTTTTAGAAAAAGTAAAGGTAACAAAAATACTTATTGCATTTAATAACAATTGGTTTGGGGTTGGTATCAAGTAAAACCCATCTCTACTAAATTTTAATTAATATCATATGAGAGTTATCTTTGGAAATTTTCTTAACATGAATTTTATATAACAATACTCATTCTGTGCATATCTCAAATGAAGTTACTTCTGTCTTCAAAGAGACCCACTCTTTAAATAAAAGCAACGTGAGATCTTTATCTATGAGCTTTAAACATGACTCTGTAAAGGTTATTTACACTAATATCAATTCTGAAAATAGCAGGGAGGTTTAGTTATATACTGGCAAAGCAAACATTTACCTAAATTGGTAATGCTGGTAGCTGGGAAAATACTTCAAGCTTTTTGGTATGCTCCTGTGTATACATACGTCTCATTCACTGCTTAGATTTTTCAAACATGTAAGAACATTGCATAAAATCTGTACCTTGTACAGGGGCAATGGAGTTCACAACTTGAAATGTGGGGCTGACATCAGAACAGATTCCAGTTGTATAATGCAAATGTCCACATCTATAGGCATATAAGGGCCCACATGCCTTTTAAAAAATAAAAAATAAATAAAAAACGTAAGGCTGAATTATAGAACAAATTTATAAAGACTTAAAATGATAGGAGTCCTGTTGTCATTAAATATTATTACTTTTTCCATTCTTACCAGAAACCCTCCGTTTGGGTTGGTGACTAAAGTTGATCCAAATGTCATGTTTTCCTTTATTTCTGTGACATTAGGAATTGATGTGTTAACTAAAAATAGAACAAAATTTTATGAGGGTGAAAAAAGTTTCGCAAAGTAAAATTAAGTGTCTTCTCATTAAAACGTTCTATTTGCTCGCTCATATCATAGCACATTCTTCTTTTGGTTCAACTAAATAGTCTTCCAAGTATTATTAAAGAATATAACGAACAAGCTTAGGCTGAAGATCTGGCTTATGTCCCAGAAACTTTGTCTGGATCACTGTTTTAGTCAGTTAGTTTTGCTGACCTGGGAAAGAATGCGGAGCTAGCAGGGCAATGAGAATGTGAGATTGCTTTTCACACATTTTTTGTTTTTTTGTGTGTGAATTAGAACAAATAAAGTATTTAATATCTTAATATTGAAGATATAATGTAATCTCCTATACTTCATTATAAAGATGAAACATGATTTCTGGCAAGAAGAGGGAAAATCGGTAGAAGACCAGAAAAGAAAATTCAAACACAAGTTTTTTGACTAGGCCTTCTAAAATCATAGAGATATCATGGGGGTTACAAAAAAAAAAAACTGGAACAAGATTAGAGCAGTGGCCAAGAAGTGTGGATAAAGAAAACACAAAGAAGAGACTACTTTTGACATTCTAAATAGGAATGTTGAGTCCTGAAGCATGTCAACCTGACAGTGTTGGCAAGAAGTTCCACTTATTCACATTAAAAAAAAAAAATTAGACAGGAAAAGCAAAAGCTTCTAAACTCATTTAGTAGAGTGCTGAAATATTAGACAGTGGCAAAATCCAAGGTAAAAACGATTTGTCTTACTGTACATGCCTAGAATTTGTTCTTACCTTAAGACTGTACATATTTTTCAAATAAAGAATGGAAACAGAGATTACTGAACAGTCAGTTTGACTTCTTGATGTGAGCTTTGGTCTTTTGTCCAAGGGTTTAGTCTGGTTTGCTTTGAAAGCACTGTCAACTGAGCTATTACACACATTGACCTTGAATAATCTAGATTAGAGTTTTTATATAAGGGTTGGTCCAGGATCAGTATTCCTGGGACATTGGAGACTACAGCAGAAACTTCCCTACTGTTCTCAATGTAGCTAAAACCTCTAGGTTAATTTACAAAACTCTATCCCAGTTTCCAGTAATGCAGCAGTAGTTCCTATCAGAACAACTCTTTTATCAATAAGAAATAACAACTATAAGTTCTAAGGATAAAACATATATGAAACGACCATCTGAAGGCATTATAAAGCAACCAAGCACAGGCAGAAGCTGGAGAGGCGTCTATACTAGGAAGAAGAGGTTGACACTGAATGAGATTTTTTGTGGGATTTCTTTTTCCACCTAAGGGAATGCCCTAGTCAGTGGCTAAAAGTCAAATACAACTTCCAGTCTTACTGTCTTGAAGAAAAATAGGACAGAAATTGGGGGCAATGGCAGCCTCTGCAAAGTAAAGGGGGATATCTTGGGGAAAAAAGACCCACAAAAGAACAATTCTGATATATACACATATATGTTAGGTCATATCTGCATGACCTGAACAGTAAATGTGCAGAGTAGACTTCAAACAGCCCAGCTGAAATAAGAACCGAATACAAATTTTAACTCCTTCCTACTGCAAGAAAGGCAAAGCTTGGAAATTGAGTTCAGCCAAGTAAATAGCCCTCTAATTCAAAAAGTTAAGACTATTCAAAGGCACATAACAGAATCTAGACTCTTCACACTTATAATTCAAAAATATAAAAATAAAAGCCAGGCTATGATTCAAAGTTACTACAAGCAAGTGGAAACGGGAAAAGGTCACCCAACCTCAGGGAAAGGTAATGAATGGAAAGTGATGTTGAGATACTCTAGATATTGAAATTCTCAGGCAAAGATATTAAAGCAGCTATTATAACTGTGCTCATGAATGTAAAGGAAAAAATGTTCATAATACACAAATAGGAAATAGAAAATAATAAGAACTAAAATATACAGTATCTGAAAAAACCTGTGGGATATAAATTATTTCTATGGTATTTAATGACAGGGTTCTAATTTCTAGATAATTCTAGTAAAATTTTTTATTTATGATTCAACTACAGTGATATTTTTATCACTGATATAAGATAAATATATATATTTCAAAATAAATTTATCTTATGTTATTCTCTTTTTTAAAAATTAAATTTATCTATTACAAGTCCTCTTATTCTATTTCCTTTTAAAAAACAGATAGTAAGTTACTTTTGTGGAGGAAATATGACAGGCAGGTTTATTTGGAAAAGTTATTTCATGTTATTAATATCACTAGTTTACAAAGAATCCTGAACAATGGAGGGAGTTAAATGTTATAGCACTAGTGATATATTCTAAATCTATGGATGCTACATGATGAGTTTTGAACACAAATTAAGAGCAGAGGGAATCAAAATGTCATTCTGTGTGAATTTGGATGATAACTGAAGAATGTTTATAGATTACTTCTAATATTTTTTTGAGTTTATTAAAATTTGTTTTCAGTGAGAATACCAGGCATGATTAAAAATCAGATGTTTTGATTCGACATACCTGGTAGATCCAACTTTATGCAAGGCAATGATTCACCTCTTCCAACTGGACACTTGTAGACATCTCCAGTTCTGTTTTGGGGTTGGCCAACTAAAGGAGAACCAATAAGCACCCTGGAAATTAAATAAATAAATTAACATTTTTGAACAATGAGAAACAGTTTATTTTAATTATTTTATGACAATTCTAAGATAATTGACAGTAGTTCTCATAGACATAATTAGATAAACATCCTCTGTTAGAAATTTAATATATAATAAAATAACCAGAGTGCCTTCTCCAAATTACAGATTGATTTGAACTAAATGTGTGTGTGTAGGAGAGAGATCTCAGAGATTTTGCTCTATTATTTTATCTATCACTTTATATTATTATTGGATGCTAAAATAATAATTATTGGCTAAATGTGCTACTGTGTGTTAGTTTACAAAACACACATGGATGTATAAATGACTATTACTCAGGAGAAACTGATAACTTCATAGAAAAGTCAGGAAATATAAACATTGGTCATCATAACATTCAACATTAATATTTGCTAAGTTGTTTTTTTTTGTTTTTTTTTTTGAGACAAAGTCTAGCTATGTCGTCCTGGGTAGAGTGCGGTGGCATCATTGCAGCTAACTGCAACCTCAAACTCCTGTGCTTGAGTGATCCTCCTGCCTCAGACTGCTGAATAGCTGGGACTACAGGCTCATGCCACAGTGCCCAGCTAACTTTTTCTATTTTTGGTCACGACGGGTGTCTTATTCTTGCTCAGGCTGGTCTTGAACTCCTGACCTCAAGGGACCTTTCCGCCTCAGCTCCCCGAATACTGGAATTACAGGCATGAGCCACCATGCCCGGCCAGTATGTGCTAGTTTATAAGCACTTAGAAAATAAAGATAGGCTGGACGCGGTGGCTGAGGCAGGCGGATTGCTCAAGGTCAGGAGTTCAAAACCAGCCTGAGCAAGAGCGAGACCCCGTCTCTACTATGAATAGAAAGAAATTAATTGGCCAACTAACATATATATAGAAAAAATTAGCTGGGCATGGTGGCACATGCCTGTAGTTCCAGCTACTTGGGAGGCTAAGGCAGCAGGATTGCTTGAGCCTAGGAGTTTGAGGTTGCTGTGAGCTAGGCTGACGCCATGGCACTCACTCTAGCCTGGGCAACAAAGCGAGACTCTGTCTCAAAAAAAAAAAAAAAGAAAAAAAAAGAAAAAGAAAAGGAAAGGAAAGGAAAGGAAAGGAAGATAGTTAAGAGATCTAGTTTAAAATCACATACCGTCTTTTAGACAGAATTTTAAAACCACTCTAACAATAATGAATGGAAAAAATTATAATCATGACTAATTTTAGTTCCAACAAATCATGTAACAGTCTCCCATGATATCTTCAGGAAAAGGATGGATGAGTGTGGTTGAGTATAAGATACTTGGGCGGATCCACAGTTGCTGATTTATTGTGAGCTGAATAGCTATATTCAAAAAGACTAATTGCTAGCAATGAAAGAACTCTGATTGTGTACCATAGACTCTGCACTTAGGGTTGTGTTAGATTAAAGCTTTATTAATGACTTCAGTGAAGATACAGAAAGCATAAAAATACTCATCAAGTACAACAATATAAGTATTTGGGAATTCAGATGTATCTCAACGTACTGGAACAATAAACATAAATAAACTTAAGTTTCATAAGAGCCTACATAAATAACTTCACTTAACTATATACTATTATTTATATCAGTACAGGATTGCGAAACCTTATTTAATGGGAGTTCGTGTGAAAAAGGCATAAGGGATTTAGTTGACAGTGCATAAACATGAGCCAAAAGTGTATTTTAGTGCCAAAAATGCTAATGTGACCTTAGGCTGCATTGCTGGAAATAGTTGCCCTGGTGAAAGAAAATGATAGCCCCTCTGTGCTCTGCACTGGTCAGGCCATGTCTGGAATCTCCAAATTAAGAGGGACATAAGCACAATGGAATGTATTTAGGAGACTATGAATCAGAAGGCTGAGAGTCTGGTAGTTTTGTCAGACATAAGATGCTCAAGGGAAAGTTGGGAAAACTTAGCTTGGAGAAAGAATGTCTGAGGGAGAGTTGAGAAGTGGTATTGAGGTACAAGTGGATTGTGCATACATTTTCAAAAATTTAAATATTTGAAAGTCTGTCATATTGAAAAGGGATAAGATTTATTTTGTGTAGGTCCTTCAGGTAATCTAGTGTTAAGGAGATATAAGTTTTATAATAATTATAAATATTATGTTATTGAACAGTCTCCCTAAAACATAGTTACAATGCCTTTGGAAAGCCATTTCTGATGCCCATAAAGAACCATAAACATTTTCTAACACTTTAATGCATAATTTTTACTTCTGGGAATCTATCCTTTAAAAAATGACATAAAATAAGGGGAGAAAAGCTTAATGCATAAAGATAATATTCATAGTGTTATATATAATTATGAAAGATTAAAAGAAATATGGTAAACATAAACTTATTATTGCAGGGTCATTCTACGGAATATTGTGAAGTCATAAAAACAGTAGTTAGTGGGATTTCACAGTAGAATGAAAAAATATTTATGACCTAATTCAAAGTGAAAACCTACCTAATTTTGTGAAAACTCATGACCTGATTTAAAGTTAAAGATACCAAATTACTATACTATACTCATTACAATAGCAATGATAATAATTGTTAGTATTTACTGAATTTATACTATGTGCCAGACACTGTTCTTTTTTTTTTTTAGCATATTATGGGGGTACAAGTGTTAAGGTTATGTACATTGCCCATGCTCCCCTTCCCCAGACACTGTTCTAAGTGCTTTCCATGTACTAAATAATTTAATCCTTTCCATGAAAAGTAGCATAAATTTTGGTGACAGACTTCAGACTTCATGAGTCCAAATCAGGGTTTTACCATTTACTTAGTTGTATGGTTTAGGATAAATCAATTGCCCTGCTTTAGTTTCTTCATCTATAAAATGGAGACAGTAAGAATACATATCTCAAAGGACCATCAAGAAAATTAATTGAGTTAATGAATCTAAAATGCTTAGAACAGTATTTGGCTCATAGTAAGTGCTATCCAAGTGTTAGTTCTTTTTATAATTATTATATCTTTTTTTTCAGATGATTATATAACTAACATCTATGTAACACAGATTAAAAAGGAATACATCAAAAATATAACAAATTATATTAAAGAGATGATTAGTTTTTTCCCAATATTTTCAAAGATTTTTATAATGTGACTGAATAAATTAGTTTTACAGTTAAAAACAGCTTAGAGAAAAGAAGTGAGCCTAATACTAATGAAATATTTAACTTAAGGCTCGATATATTAGTTAATGTTATTAAGAATATTTTATATGCTAGGCATTTGTACCAGATCCTGGAGATACAAAATGAATATAAAAATAGATAAAAACATGATTTTTTAGGTTGCTTAAAAGAGAGGAAAGCAAAACTGTAAATGTATTATTGCAATATTGCGTAGGTCTGAACTTGGGGCAACTTCAGCAAAGTCTTAGAAGCAAGAAAGGACAGCACTCCTTGGTAAGTGGAGGCGGCTCAGTATGGCTGGAGTAGAAGTTGAGGCTGGAGAGCTAAACAGGGTTCCAACCAGAATGTTCTCACAGTCCACTTTAAGAACTTTGGATTTATCATATGGAGGGGGTAGCTGGGAATCACTGAGGCTTTTACAGAGGGGTATGACATGATCGCCCCTTTGATTTATAAAGCTTATTGTTTGCTTGAAGTGTCATGAATACGTTGGAGGTGAGCAAAATTAGAGTCAGGGATAAGGTAAGAGTTCCTAAAGTAATCCAGATGAGGATTTGAATCAAGGAAATAGAATAGACAGAAGAACCAATTCTGTACATATTTAGGATATAAACTGTCTTAGTTTGAGTTATCCTAAAAGCAGATTTGAGACAAATACTTTGGTACAGGTAGTTTTGGGCAGGCAGTTACAAGTACGCACAAATATAGAGATGGGGAAAATGATGGAGGGAAGGAAGAAAGGCCAGTAAAGTGCACATGGATAATGCATTATTTATTTAGGCAACTGAGCTCAATCTTGCTAGGGAACATCTTGGAAACTATGTGGAACATCGATGAGTATGTTATGAGCATGGGTAAGGCCTTAATATTAAGTATTGACATCCAGAAAGACTATAGAGTAAGAAGAAAACTGAATGCTGGCATCTGGGGAAAAATAACACTTAAGGTTTCAATGATCGAAGGAAGAAAACTAAGCAGGAGTGATCAGAGAGGGAGAGGAAATCAAGAAACTTGTGTCAAAGAAACCAAAGAGGGAAAAAATTTAAAGAATGAGAGGTGAGAGTGGGAGCCATGAATTTACAGCAGACTTCATTTCAAGTAACTTGGCTAAAAATGAGGGAGATGCCAGCCATGAGGAAGGGTGACTTAATGCCTTTTGCAGCAATTTGGATGGAACTGGAGACCATTATCCTGAGTGAAGTATCTAAAGAATAGAAAAACAAATACAACATGTACTCACTATTAAATTAGAACTAATTGATGAGCATGCATGTGCATAGAGGAAAGTAAAACTCAATGGAAATCAAGAAGGGGGAGGGGGATGGAGGGGATGGGCACCTACCTAATGGTACAATGAACAGTATATGGGTGATGAGCACACTTTATAACCTTGACTCGAGCATTACAACAGCAATCCATGTAACTAAAAACATTTGTAACCCCATGGTACTTTGAAATAAAAAATGAATAAAAATTAAAATGAGGGAGATGGGACCATGTTAATGAATGTGGAACTTTTTTTTTCAGGGCAATGGCAAATCATTATGGGTTTGAGGTGAGTTTAAGATTATTATGAAGACAATCTGCATATAGTTAGATGATGTGAGAAAACCAGTAACAAGAGAAAAGCTGATGTCACAGGAGAGGGAATAGAATCCCTGCACAGGTAGACAGGGTGGGTCAGGAAGGACAGGTTTGTCTTAGAAATGGAGAAAGGCCACCATTCTCTAGGTGAGTCTCTGGATACCCAGTAATGGGAGGTTTGCAACCGTAGTAGCTGGTTTGGAATTGTGTATGCTTTTGCAACATAACTTTGACTCTCATTGTTTCAAGAGGTAGATTCTATTTTTCCATCATTTGAATCTAGGATTTATCTAGTATAATCGATGAAAAGTGAGTTCTGAATGGCATGCTAATACTAAAGCTATTGTGAATTATAAGGCAGAAGGGAAAGGAGATTGTGGATAGCCCAGGAAAAAGCCTGGAGACAGAAAGTGGAGTATGACAAGGAAGTGTGGGTGGCTAGAACACAGGATAAAGCTTCCATATACATTGTAGTGGCGAGGTTGACATTGGTAAGCAGTAGACTTTGAAGGAAAAGGTCTAGAGTTTATGTTGATCTCTAGGGCAACCTGAACCATGGCCAATTACATATACTGAGATACGGAAAGACTGAGGTGTGAGAGCTTGGAAAGTGGTAGAGTGCAGTAGCCCAGGATCGAGGCAGGGAGTTTGGGAGTTGGCACCAAAGGCAGATAATAGATTAGCAGAACACAGGACTGCTAATTTTGTGTTTTTTCTTAGGATCTGACTGTTCTAACAAGTGTGCAACTTTCAACAACAAGCATGAAAGTATATATATCTTACCACCTTAATCCTAAGTAAGTCTCATGCTTCTCAAGCTGCATAAGCAAATCAAACTTCTAGAAAAGTATCAGTATAGGGTTGAAGAAATTTCAGGAATCTCCAGCATTCTCAATTCCTTTATCTTGCTAAGATTTTTTTTCACAGCATTGATCACATTCTGGCATATGCTAAAACCTACCTGTTTTATTAAGTCTATTATTTATTTTATATTTTCCACTCCCCAGTAGAATATAAACTCTACCATAGCAGGGATTTCTTTTTCTATTTTGTTCACTCACATATCCTTAGTACTTATAACAGTGCCAGGTACAAAGTAGGCATTTAGTAAATATTTACTGAATGAATGAATTAATGACTGTGTCAAATACTCTGACAATCTGAATAAGACAGAGTTGGGAATTTTAGACTTATGTGACCAGTTAAGAGGACTGAATTGTAAATGTTGTTTCCATTTTAGAAGCTGGATATTTTGCTTAAGCAGAATGCCATGCATGCCTTTGGGTGACAGAAGGCATTTCCCCAGGTCAAGGTTCTAGAGAATCCTTGTTGTGAGAGCGAGAGATATGGCTGAACAGTCAGAAGTCTGGTTTTCCACGTCCCAGCCCTGTCACATGATTCCTATATTAAACTTTTTGCCATTCATCCTCCAAGTCTCAGTTTCCTGTCTAAAAATAATGACGATAACAATGATATCCACCCAAACCACAGGGTCAGTGTGAAGACATAAATCACACTGTTTCATAAACTATGGGTATTATTATGCTAAAATTTAATGCAAGTTGACTTTAACTTCTTACATTTTATTTCCATTAGATTTTGCTTTTTATCTTGCTATTTTGCAATGACTTGTGTTCATATTAAAAGGATTAAAGAATGTTTTGGATGTCATTACTGATGTCTAGAGAAATACCTGATAAACTCAAGAATCATTGAAATAAGCAAAACATCTTTTTTCCATTAAAAGTTGCACTTACAATGAAATTTACTAAACAGAAATTTCTGCTATTAACAACAGTCATTCTTGTTATTATATCCATTATTATATTTATTTGAAGAGTAGCTGGTATCTGATGTCTCTCTTTTATATTTATGCTTTATCCCCCATAAAAGATAGTTTCCTAGAGAGGAGTGTCCCATATTTACATTATTTCATTAACACCATTTTCACCTCCTTTTTGATATCTAATATATAGACCAAACCAAAGTCACTCTCAGAGTGCCAAGCACCCCTGCCAGCCAATTTATCTTTAAATAAATGGAGTAAGCATTTGGTCATCTTAGAGAATGAAATGTACACAATGACCCTATCAGCGGCAGTGCTTTTGGTCAGGAAAGGTAGAGAGGGGTGGGAGTGAGGTGAGCCAAGAAAATGACAAGTTTGGCAAAGAAAAAATTTAAACTTCAAAAGGCAATGTAAAATAAACACATTAAAATCTGTAACAGAATCATTTATAGAACCTTTGAAATGTCTTTTCCCTCCAAGCTTGAATAGGTTTTATTTAACACACACACACACACACACACACACACATTAGAAATAGGGCCTCAATCATGTGAGCCCACTGGTAGCCCTACTTGGCATAAGGCAGGATACTCTAGGTGAGAGGCATGAGGTCAACATATTTTGATGTACATTGGGTTGAGGATTGGTTAGTGAGGGATCTTTAAAATCTCCTTTGAGAAAGCAGGTCTCTTGAAGTCACTGAAGCCCCCAAGAGAGGTTGCTTGAAGAGGAATTAAAAGAGTAGTCACAGAGGCTGGAAAGAATGAAGCAAAGGAACAGCAGAGAGTGGAAAGCCCCAAACCAACATCTCCAATGTTCCCATGTGGCCGAGACGTTGCCACGCTGATGAATACCACCAAGTCTGGAAATCTGGAAGTCTTGTGCAGTGCTGAGCATTTTTAAATTTCTTCTCTTTGAAGCAAAATTATTAAGCCAATTATGTTCCTTCTGAATTCTTCTGAACCACATCACAATTACTTGGATGCTGCAGCTCATGCTAACCATATGAACAACGGCTGATTTTAATTAGAGGTATAATGTGTTCTGCTACTGAAAAAGCATGTGGTTTCTGAGAAAAGGGTATAAAATAAATTGTACTTTACAGTAAACTTCTGAAAGGTAAAGGGGACATAGGGCTACCTTTTCTTTCAACTTTTAATTCTTGCAAAAGAATTAAAGCAATGTTTTACAAATACACAGACTTCATGTATAACGGGCCAACAAGTGCTCCTTTAGGCATACTAAATGTATGTAAGATGGGTCAGGAGAACTTCTTTTTAAATTTTTTAAATATGAGGTGGATGAACTTCCAAAACATGAGCAGCAAATATTATTTAAGCAGGTGTCCACTTTTGGAGATAATTAAATAATAAAATTCATGTTCCCTAAAATATGAATGACTCCATAGTGCATTTCTCAAACTAAGTCTGCATTCTATCTGATTTTATAAACATTTACAGAGTGTTCAAACATATTCTACAATATATTTTGCATAACCAGTGTCTGGATCTCTTTAGAACAATATGCTGCTACCATGCCATCATTAAAGGTTTGAAAATTTAGGTATTTGTATTTGCTTACTTTTAAATTAAGTTGGCCTCATCTTTTTGGCTGCTCTGATTTTTTTCACAACTTTTCCATAAAATCACTATAAATATGGAAAGTAAAAATAGAAACAAGGTGTCTGATATCGTCTATATTCAAATGCTCACAACCTCTCACACATATATTAATATGTAAAGTCTGGAACTTACTATTACACAAAGACAGTTATTATCAACATTTACTTTTTCATATAGTTCTAGTAAAGAAAAAGGCACAAGGCTGGGAGTGGAGAGACTTGAGATCTATTTTCAGCTCTGCCCATAAGTAGTTATGTTTCCCTAGGAGAAAATATTTTAACTCTATTTTTTTATGTCTGTTTTTTTCATTGATGGTAACAGAGTGTTCAATTAGATTGCTGTTCAGCCAACAAATAATAATTGAGTGCATATTATGTTTAATGTCCCAGGCTAGATAGGGTGGCAAAGCTGAGGGTTACAGGTGGGCACTCAAACTAGTCCTTTTTCTCTAGGCATTTCCCCTAACATTAACTTCTCCCTCATATCTGTATTCCAGTTTGAGGTTTCCAACTACCTAGATATTA
Organism: Microcebus murinus; assembly: GCF_040939455.1. Classification (NCBI taxonomy): domain Eukaryota; kingdom Metazoa; phylum Chordata; class Mammalia; order Primates; family Cheirogaleidae; genus Microcebus; species Microcebus murinus. The sequence goes on along the minus strand of NC_134114.1, from coordinate 37,038,578 downwards.
CATTTAACTCAAGCTGTTTAAAAAAAGACTCATCAACTTCCTGATAAAATAGATTTTCCTTTCTCTGTAAATGACTACCCATTTCCCAATGAGCCAGTTCAGAAATTTTAGCACATACTTGACCTATTTTATACCTTCATTAGTCATTTCCAAACTTCCACCAAGACTTAATGATTCATCTGAATTTATCTTGGGTATACCTTTCTTTTATTCCAATTGTCCCTAATCCAACCTGGGGCCTCATCCCTAAGTACTAGATTAAAATTCTTGCTTGCCTTTATATTCCTTAGTTTTCAGACATTCCTTTGTCCAATCCAATCTATATGTAACTTCTCAAACTAATTTTCATGAAACAACAACCTACAATGGCTTCTCGATTTCCTCTTTGCTCCAGGATTCTTTGTTTGGCTTTTAGGGTTTGCCATTATCCTTCCTTCTTCTACCCTCCCAGTATAAGACCAGTTTATCTACCAACACACTCACTTATTCTCAAGTCTATGCCCTTGCTCATGTGGCCTCCCAGCTTAGAGTGACATTTTTTTCCCCCTGTTATTAAAAGTCAAGTCATCTTTCAAGGCTCATTTCAAGAACAAATAATCATCTCCTCCTGTTTCGAACTCCCATTGATTTATAGTCTATTCCACACTGCTTGGAGCTGTTCTTTGTTCCTAATTATTTCATATATACTCTAAACAAACTTTACTCTAAACAAACTTTACTCTAAACTCTCTACTCTAAACAAATATATTTATATTTGTTTTATTAATATACTTATATCTCCCATGGAATTTAGCATAATGCCAGACACAAGATATATTACATAATACTTGTTGCTTTATTGATTCATATTTATGCTATGGCTAAAGAAAACGTTTAACTTGCCAATGAACATTTATGGTGCCAACTAAGCTAGATTTTGTGGGTTAAAACAAGATATATAAAGCATGGTCTCTGATCTCAAAGACATTAAAGTCTTATTATTAACATTACCTCACAAATGTATATGGAATTCTAAATGATCTGCCCAAAGTTCAATTCAGTACAGATTCATTCAGACAGAACATTAGCAACATCTTTTGTTTCGTAACCATATTCTTACTATCCAATCTGCACACTCTTGTTTCTTTCCTAAAGTTGACCTGTCTTTCTTTTTCTCGTCTATATTTTCACCTTTTACAAAGATAAAACAACCCTGGGAAGGATATTCATCATGACTTCAAGAACTCATTCAAACCTGATTTCTGTTTCCCATTCATTTGCCTTCTGGTTCCTTGAAAGAGAGGGCTTGGAGAATTTAGAAGGTGGAAATCTCTCATTAAGATAGGCTATTATAATGAGAGACAGAGATTGAAGAGAACAAATGGATGCACTGACACTACTAAGAAGAAGTATCCCCTTTTACTCTACCGAAGTCCATTCAGATAATTATGGACTTCTGACATCAGACTGCTCCAAAATCAGAGAAACGGGACTGGATAAGAGAAGACACTTACAGATTCTCCCCATATCAGAAAGGGAAAATGAGAATTGTGTAAAATATTTTAATAAAATTTGACTCTTCTTTAAAAATACACTTTATTTTGTAGGTGATTTCTCTTAAAGTTTGCTATTTACTATATCTCTCTTCTAAACTTATGTGACTATTAACAATTAGTAAAAATTAACTCATATGTATTTAATATAAAAAGTTAAGTTTTTTATGAAAAACACATAGTGCATTTTAGTTCATTATAGCTTATGCATGAAGAGAAGCCCGACCATGGCAGGTACAATTCCTAAAAGAATAAAATTGTCTAGAGGGAGGACTTTACTCATTTAACCTTAAAAACTGGGGTGCAGAGTGGAGGGAGAATATAGGAGAAAAGGACAGAGGATCTAAAAACTCATAATCTATTATTAGATTTCTCATCTGAGATATTTGCAAATAGAGTAGAAGGCTGAAGCACCTCCACACATTCTAGTTTACGCCTAGCACATGACATTTGTACTTAGAAAATGTGATAACTCAAATTATTACTTTTGATAGTCTTAGGGAATTATTATCAAATTAACCAAGTCTAAAAGATAAAGTGAAATACAGAAAAATCACACCTTTTTATCTGTGAAATAAGTATGATAGACTGATAAACCTCTGTTATCCAAGTAGATATAAATCTCTTTCTGTTTATTGTTATAGTTATTAGAAAAATAGACTTGTTTAGCTTATGCTATTAAACTGAAGCAAAATTTACCTCTTTTTTCTATAATGTACAATTAGACAATCACATTTGCTAAAAATTATCTTAAATATAAAGCAAAAGAGTTCTAATATTCAGTTTGTACAATTTTTAGCTAGTTAAATATGCTTTAAAAATCATACCTACAAATGAACTTAACCAATAAAAAGGTTTAAATGTGTATAAAAGAACTCCAGTGAGGTTCATTAGATATTAGACCAAACTCAGTAGATCAGGAAAGCCCAAAAATATGCCTCAAATTATGGAAGCAATATTAACCCTTTCAAGGCACCATTTTCATCTGCCTTCTAAATCTTCCTGCTAAATTTCAGCCTAGTGTATTCAAGCTACTCTAAAATGAGAACAATTGAGAAACTCTTGCCAAAATAACATAATTACCAAATAAAGACTATTTTGGAAAGGATCTTCCTTGAGGTCAATTCAGGCTTTAAGAGAAGTCACTAACCACTTCCTCTAATATTGCCAAGAAATTTTTCCTTTTTTACTTTAAGTCAGTTTCCATCACCAAACGATTTGACTGCATTTTCTACCATAAATGATTCATTCTGTCAAAGTTTCATTCATAAAACAAACTGTAGTCAAGTAATATTTTCCACTATCCTGTAAAATAACTAAACAGCAACAACAAACTCACTGACTTACCATTTTCCTTCTTCATTTTCATACTGTTGAACAGTATATCCAAACATGTCCTCCACTGGCCCACTGAAAGTCATCGAATTTTTCACATCAACATTGAATGATGCGCAGAAGCCTAGAATAACTTTAGGAGGGAAAATAAAACAAAGGCCAGTTACACAATGTTAACTAAGATTCCATCATGGTTTGAATTATGGAAGGCATTCTTAAGGTAACCATTGAAAGCTGTGTTATTACTGTTTTTTAAAAAAAGCAATAAAGCTCAGAGAATGAGAACCTCAAGGAAGGTCTTCAATATTAACTGTATTGCTGAAAATCAACATAATGGCTTTAAAGAATACAAATGTTAACATTCAAACAAAGTTCCATAGCAATTTAGTATTTGCATCATTCCTAGAGCTAAAGATTTCAGAATGTGCAGGAAAGAGCTGGCAAAAACTCATACTCATACACGACTAACACAGTTGCAGATAGTTTTCCAGTAGTGACCCCCAGAGCAAACCAATGAAATGGAAACAGCCTCATTTTCTCATTTCAACCACACAGGATGCAAATATCATCATTTAAAGCCTCATGAGAAAAAATTTTTTTTCTTGCTGCTTCTAAAAGGAAAGGCAAACTGATCATCTCCACCCAGGGATGGCTTTCTATACAGGCCTGAGATTTGTTTCCCTTTCTTAATCAAGAAATGGGTGGAAGCTTATTCTAATATGCTCGGGGCTCCTTACAATGTTGTTTTGGTGACAATCACACAGTTTGCTGTCGACATTAAATCAGATGATACATCTAAAGAGTTTACTCAATGCCTGGCACATACTACATATTCAATGAGGGTTAATTCCTTTCAATTTCTTTGTGTAGTCCAGGTATTGAAAACTCTTAATAAATTCTGGAATTATTCTCTCAAATGGATGGTGCCAAATTCCTTTCTTGGTACTGTTTTTTTAAAGTGTACTTGTGAAGTTCCAGAATATTTCCCTCCTAGATGTAACTAAGTATTATTCCCAAAGAGTACTGCCTTATAAAATCACAGACCATCATAAGGTACATCCAGGGGAGGTTAAATTCAGTCTCCTTTGTTAAGGCCACAATATAGCCACATGGATCCTAAGAAATTCTCTTTCCTGGTCTTATAGATTTCAAGTATATTAAATTACTCTAATCTCTTAATCCTTACTCACTAGAAACTTTCCAATAAATATAGTCTAAACCCAGGCTAATTCATAATCTTCAAATTTTGGTAACAATATTAAGTGCTTATTTGATGCACAGGATTGCAACTTAACTTGGAGAAAATTTATTCTTCCAGGAAACAAGCAAAAATATATACTTGTATATATCTACTTATAAATTCTTTTTGTGTCTCCCTTCCTAGAAGTAATCTTTTTAACTACTAAAACCTTTTTAAATTTTCTTTAAAGAAATCTCTCATAGAGATCATTATTAAATGCTATCTACATTACAGTTATCTGTGTGAGATTATATTCTCCTAGATTGGAAAGTTCTTAAAAGCAGGGACTTTCTTACTCATCTCTCTTATCCCTTATCAAAATCTAGCACAGCTCCTTATACACATATGGGCAATAACAGATTTGTATACTGAAAGGTAAAATGTTGAAGGAAGATGTATGGCAGCTGTAGTTAGAGATGAACTGGTAACTTTTTCATCTTAGTTAAGGAAGACTTTATGGAGATAGAAATTTTCAAGTTAGATTTTTAGGGGAGGAGACTTGGCAGTGAGAAGAAAATGTGTGCCCAGGATTTTGGAGGGTCTCTACAAGTAATAAGATGCAGGACGAGACAAATATGGTTGCAAGATTATGAAGAGATTTGCCTGGCTGGCGTGAAGGAAGCAAAAAAAAGAAGGGATGGATAGCACAGGTCCTTTTATGTACATTTCCTGTTCATTCTTCCAGGGTGATGGAGAACAGCTGGTTCCCATCTTCTGCATAATAGTCTTTCATGTATTCGAAGACAGTTTTAAACACTACTTACTCTTTACTGAAAACTAAATACAGTCATGTACTGCATAACAACATTTCAGTCAACAATGGAATGCATATCCAACAGTGTGTCCTATAAGATCATCATTTCATATTTTTACTGTACCTTTTCTCTATTTAGATATGTTGAAATACACAAAATACTTGCCTTTGTGTTACAGTTGCCTACAGTATTCGGTACACTAACATCTTGTATAGGTTTGTATCCTAGGAGCAACAGGCTACACTATATAGCCTAGGCGTGTAGTAGGCTTTGCCATTTAGGTGTGTGTAAGTGCACTCTATGATGTTCACACAATGACGGAATCACCTAACGACACATTTCTCAGAATGTATCCCCATTGTTAAGTGACACATGACTGCAACACATGCTCCTATCCTTTCCTCACAGGTTTTATTCATTTATTTTTTGAGCAATTTCAACAGACTATTTTTGATATGAGAAATGTGCAAAATGTACTTCTATAGCAGCGTTTCTCAACTTTGGCACTATTAACATTTTGGTTCAGAAAAGTCTTTTTTATGAGGGGCTATCCTGTTCTTTGGAGAGTGTTTAGCGGATCCCTGGCCCCTACCCACATGAAGCCAGTAGCACTCTCTGAATTGTAATGATCAGACAGTCTTTAGACACTGCCAAATTCCCATGGAGCCAAAATTTCCCACAATTGAAAACCACTGTTCAACAGCCAAAGACCAGAACTACATCACCCATTATTTTGTTGAAGAAGGTGACTGAACACCAGCTATGGCCCATACAACAGCAGCATCTTCATCTCCTGGGAGCTTGTGAGGAATGCAGAATCCCAGGCCCTTCCTAGATTTCCCAAATCGGTATCTTCTAATACATCTCAACAAGATCCCCAGGCAAGATACAATCCGGTTCAGGTTTGAGAAGCACAGGTTTGTAACACAGTACTTCTTTTTCATAATGTCAATGCAGGTAAAGGAAGTTATTTAAATTAAAAGTACTCACCATGCTTTAGACAAAAGGGGAAAGGGATTCTTTTTAATCAAGGTCAATTTAACCCCTGGAAGGATTTTTCCAGCATGTCATCATCTTTTATTCTCTGCCAAAAGCCATTCATGGTTCCCCCTCAACATAAGACCAAGAACTTTTGGTTTCCTTTTGGGGCCTGTTTATTTATTCTACATGTTGTGTGGAATGTTCAGGGGTGTGTGTTGCACTTTTTTTTTTTTTTTTTCATTTCCTGTCCTTAGAATTGTACAGGCAATTTGCCTGAAGTGATTGTAAATCAGCCTCTTTCATGTTTTCTGACGCACCAAGGAGACTGAAGCACAGAACACGACATAAAAAACATAGTTTACATCTTGTTCTTTTGATTTGAAGGAGTAAATACTAAAAACAGCTTTACACAACTTTTAGTTCAATGTTCATTTTGTTATACCAACTTGTTTTGGAACTTTATGTACTAGAAGTAAAGCAAAATTGTACTTATTCACAACCAAAGCCAAAACAACAACAACAAAAAAGCAAACATACAGAAAATAATAAAAATGATGGGAAATATAGACAATAGTCAAAAGTAAATTCTGACTTCATATGTACCAGCAAGAGAGAGGCTTTTTTCCCTTGCTAATAATAACTATATTGTGTATTTACTATGTGTTAGTCTCACATAAATTTGCCAATAACCCTATGATTAAATATCATTATCATGACCATTCTGAAGATGAGGAGAAGGAAGCTCAGGAAGTACTAACCACCCTTCACATTGATTTCAATGTTTGTAGCTTAGCCCTAAACTGGAACAGGCTAGTAAAAGGTGATATGCAGATGGGTTTAGAAGAGAGGCCACTTCTTAGTCCATGTAATTCCCTAGGAAAACTGGGTGAGGAGGCTTTTCTGCACTGGCAGTGGCCTGGTGGGGATGTTGGGGGAAGGCTGAGAAAGGAGAGGTGTCATGGCTATAGGTTCCAGATCAAAGTTCTGGGAGGGACTTTGGCTAGAAGATATATGTTTAGGTAGAAAAGAAATGAAAAGGCTCACTCCCCTTCAAATGTGGTTATATATGCTGTATATCTAAGGGTTAAAAACTGAAGAGGAAAATGGGTTGTTGATAGTGAAGGTTATCTCTCATGGACGAAATCATTTTGTGCAATTTCTATACCCCAGAATGGAATTTGATATATAAGACAGCTAGACGAGAGAAAGAGAGGGAGAAGCAACCTAAAGTTCTGTAGTGTTTTTTGCTTACAAACATTTTCATATTAATAGTTGTATTGTACTCTTCAGTAATCTGTGTAGATTAGGCAGGGCAGTAGACATTCCTGTCTTTTTTGGGTATCAGGAAACTGAAGCTCAGAGAAGTTGAGTGATTTGTCCAAGGCTAGGCTGCTATTAATGGCAGAGACAGGACTTCAACATTGGTCTTTTGAGATCAATCATAGGTTTTCCGTAACTAGAGTGCTATTGAGTTGGTCTAATAAATAAAAATAAAAATAATAACCCAGCTCAAAACAATACTCTAATGGCTCATGGGACTCTTAATCATCTTGTAGCTTTGAAAAAATTGAGAGTGGCAGGGAAAGCTGAATGGAAGTGACAGACTCTGCATCTCCAGAGAGCTTTCACTCTGGTTGAAAGAAGGCTGCTTCCTCTACACACCTTTGAGTTCCAAGAGGGTCATTGCAGTCTGCTTGTTTCTTAATGAAGAAAGTTGTTTTTGATCAGGTGGTCCAGAAATCCTGATCTTGCAATATCTAGATGGGAATATTTAATAGCTAATGGAATTCTGAATATTATGTATAAACATTAGAAGCCCAAGACAAGAGGGTATCAAATAAATGGTGACAAGGGAGACATATTAAAACATTATTCCACATCTTTGCAATTGTGAATTGTGCTGCTATAAACATTCGACTGCAGGTGTCTTTTTCATAGAGTGACTTTTGTTCTTTTGGGTAGATGCCCAGTAATGGGATTGCTGGATCAAATGGTAGATCCACTTGTATCGCTTCAAGGTATCTCCATATTGCTTTCCACAGAGGTTGAACTAGTTTGCAGTCCCACCAGCAATGCAAGAGTGTTCCTATCTCTCCACATCCATGCCAACATTTATTGTTTTGGGACTTGTTTAAAGGCCATTCTCACTGGAGATAAGTGATAACTCATTGTGGTTTTAATTTGCATTTCCCTGATAATTAGAGATGTAGAACATTTTTTCATATCTTTGTTGGCCATTATTCTGTCTTCTTTTGAGAAGTTTCTGTTCATGTCCTTGCCCACTTTTTGATAGGGTTGTTTGATTTTTTCTTGCTGATTTTCCTGAGTTCTAAATATATTCTAGTTATCAGCCCTTTATCAGATGTGTAGCTTGCGAAAATTTTCTCCCATTCTGTGGGTTGTCTGTTTTCTCTCTTGACTGCGCAGAAGCTTTTTAATTTGATCAGGTCCCATTTATTTATTTTTGTTGATGCTGTGATTGCCTTTGGGGTCTTTTTCGTAAATTCTTTGCCTAGGGCAATGTCTAGAGGAGTATTTCCAACATTTTCCTCTAGAATTCTAATAGTTTTACACCTAATGTTCAAGTCTGTTACCCAGCGTGAGTTGATGTGCCCATCGATACATGAGTGGATCAATAAAATGTGGTATGTGTATACCATGGAGTACTATTCAGCTATAAGAAACAACGGTGATATAGCACCTCTTGTATTTTCCTGGATAGAGCTGGAACCCATTCTATTAAGTGAAGTATCCCAAGAATGGAAAAATAAGCAGCACACGTACTCACCAGCAAATCGGTATTAACTGATCAACACCTAAGTGGACATATAGGAATAACATCTACTGGGTGTCGAGCAGGTAGGGGGGAGGGGACAGGTATATACATACATAATCAGTGCGATGCACACCAACTGGGGGATGGACACGCTTGAAGCTCTGACTCAAGGGGGGTGGGGGGGCAAGGGCAATGTACATAACCTTAACATTTGTACCCCCATAATATGCTGAAAAAATAAATTAAAAAAATAAACTAGAAAAAAAATTATTCCTTTCTTTCATAACTTCTTGCACATGTTTATCCAATCTAGAAATAGGAGAAATCATGCAATTAACATGACTTTTACTATTTTTAATATAAAGAGTGAAATAATGAAACCAGATTAGGGTAAAAGATAAAAATACTTATGTTTTTGCAGTGAATTAATGGTTTTTATAGCAAATTCCTTGGCGATATGGAAAGATGGTGATCTTTGGAGGTGTATGAACCAGGATTTAAACCTAGTCCTTTCAACTATATTATTTATCAAATAATATATTTAACTACTCCACAAATATAACCAGGTCTCTATTCCAGATTGAATATATGCTAAGCCCTGGAAATATAGTTGCCAAAAGATGATCCTCTTGCTTTCATAGAGCTTACAACTTAGCCACAAAAAAATAAGGCAAGTGACTTAACCTCTGTGAGCCTGTTTATCATATTTAAAAGGAGCTTACAAATAACTTTCTGGTATCGGTTGCTGTGAGATATACAAATTATGCATGTAGCAACAAAGAATACTCAATAAATGAGCTAATATATTTCATAAGTAGAATTCAAAGAGTCAATTTACCATTGGGTAGTTGAGTTTTATTTCAGAAGAAGACTTTTCCCTCATTCCAATGATGATTTTTATCTTGAAAAGTGATACAGAGATGTTGCATGAGTGGAGGTGGGGAAGTGGGTTCATCGACTCATTTCCACAGCAAATTGTGTTTCTAAACCTGGCTGCCAGGATACGTGTAAAGAAAATCTAAGATGAGTGTGTCAGGCTTTCCCAGTGGAAGAGCTAGACATGAAGGAGAATGCAGATGGCACCTGTCCTTTAGTTAGGTCCCCTGGGTTCTCACCTCAGTTCCTCAAGATGGAGTGTGTACTTATGATACCACTCAGGATCTAAGCCAATAGCAACTCAGGTCTTCTTTCATTCCAATGACAATCTATTCCCCTCTAACCTATGCCAAGGTTTGCAAGTCTATTACAAAGACAGGGTGACCAGACAGTGAGTCTTTCTAATATATTCAGGCCATACTAATTAAGTCAGAGTCCTGAGCCACCTGAGAGAGTCAGAGAACACACCTAGGCAGTGTGGTCTCTATGCTGCAGAGCTGCAGAGCCTCCTCTACTCCCAAACCTAAGCACTGGTACATCCAGAGCTCTGACCTCTGTGCCAAAGCCTCCTGGTAGAAAGAGTTCATTCACATCTGTTTGAGTGGTATAAACTCTTAAAGTCTGTTAACTGTATGTTAACTGTAACTAATAATGTGATACATTAAATGTTTTCAATACCTCCAAATTGACTTTTTTTCTTCTTAATTAAATTTTGAGGCCATGTAGGGCAGGGGTCCTCAAACTTTTTAAACAGGGGGCCAGTTCACTGTCCCTCAGACTGTTAGAGGGCCAGACTATAGTTTAAAAAAAAAACTATGAATGAATTCCTATGCACACTGCACATATCTTATTTTGAAGTAAAAAAACAAATGGGCAAAAATACCCGCATGTGGCCCACAGGCCATAGTTTGAGGATGCCTGATCTAGGGGGTTGGAAGAAAAGCATTTTAATAATAAAACATAATGAAGGTTGGAATCCCTTTTCCTTAATATATAACAAAATATTTTTATTATAGTCCTAGGATCTGAAATCTTAATTAGTTTAATTACTCTTAATAGGCTAAGTGAGTTAAATCTCAATTTTGATATACATGGTTGCTACAGAAGATAAAACCTAACTCAGAATATAAGTGAATCTGTCCAAAAACTATAGTACTACATCATTCCAGTTGATTTGAAATACGAAATGATTATTTATAGTACTGCACTCTTGAGAAGAAGGAGGAACCAAAGATCTCTAGTGATAAAGATATGAGAAATAAAAAGAATTAAAATAAATAGTAGTAGAGCCTTGATCAAAGAGTACAAAATCAACACAAGCACTTGGAAATGGCACCATAATCTCAAATACAGGAAACCTATATTTGCTGTAAAAAATAATATATCTAATTCAGTATCTTCTTCAAACAATTGGAATTTCCCTATACAGTTATGTAAGAAGAAAATTTGGCTCAATAAATCTCACCAAAGTTCTTTCATCAGAAATGATGTAATATGTCAGCAAGATATCTACCTCCATCAGCAAAGTCCAGAAAAGCCAATCCAAATAAACACCTCAGTATTCAAGCCTTTTCCAAGTTTTATCCTGGAAGCTGCCTTTTAACTTCAGCTTGCTGTAGTGAGTGAATTATTTTGACTTTTAGTGTTAAAGTCCTGTGGCCCTCCAGTTATTACAAATGGTATTTGAACTTCAAAATGAGTGTGTGTGTATGTGTCTATTTGTAAATGGCTGGTAGAAATAATTCTTGGCACGTAGTAGGTGTTTAATACAAGTTTGTTAAATGGAACAGGAAGGAATAAATAAAAAAATAAAGACTTTTAGTATAGAGGTCATTCTGGCTGTAATAACTTGTCCCCTTTCTTAAGTGCTGCCCAGAATACTAAACTCCCAAAGAGTGTTTCCCAAACATTCTTTGTTAAAAAATCCCCCTTTAAAATTTTTCTACATAAGTTTATTCTTTCATAGTGTTTATTTTCCTTTGTAGTATCTACAGACATCTGCTCTTTTCCCATACCCTCCCACCGCAAATAATTGCCAGCTTTGCTAGCTCCTGTCAGACTATCCTTACTCTTCTTGATCTCTGAAATTCTTAAACAGTCTCAGAACCTAACCTCCTCCACCCAGTCAGCATCATCTTTTGGATCTGTGTTTTACAGGATAAAAAAGCTGCAGAACTCCAGGGTTCCCTGGATCCCACTGTGGGAAACACAACTTGTGTGTTTGTGCAAGCAGCATGAAAGCAAGACTCCGTTCTCCAGCTGCCTTGGCATCCTGAGTGCTGAACTCATTAATTTTTGTGACTGCACAGCATGGAGCACTGCATATGGGAAGGCGTATCACACTTCAAAACAAAGCAGTGTGGCACTCTATTCAAGTATGTACCCAGGAATATGATATATGAAGTCTTTGCATGCATAAGAACCTGAATAAAAATGGTATCTTTGTTAAAAGAATCTTTTCAGTAAATTTTATGAATTTACATATAATTTCTTCTCAGTGATATATATATATATATACTGTCTTTTATATATATACATATACGTATACATCTTTGATATATATACATATATATAAAAGACAATAAGGCATTGCCAGTTTTGAGGCCATTTTTGTTAGTGTGCACAAGTATTTTAGAGGGTCAGGAAAGTAAAGAGGTAAATAATGCACCGTAAAATAAATGATTTTCAATTTACGTAGTAGACTTAACTGGCAATTTCAAATTCCAGGCATTAAGAAATTCCATTGTCGATTCTCCTATACTATTTAAATGGCTAATATTTTCTGATAATTTCGATGTGGGCTTTTAAAGGCCATACACATGTCCAAGTGTGGGTTCATGGGAGACAGTTATTATTTCACATACTTTCATTGCTTCACTGGGGATAGTGAGTTATACTATTTCTCTTTTTGTTTGTTTATATGTTTAACAACTCCAGTGGAATTAGGAAATAGAAAATCATTTCTTTAACCTTGTGTGCTATCTCTTTGCTTGTGTGACCCATGAAACTACTTGCTGTGCATACTAACAAAAATAACCTTAGGCCTGGCAATGTGTTGCTTCAATGTGTTCACTAAGAAGAAATTGTATGTAAACTGATAAAATGGGGTGGGGACCTGCAGCCTCAAGGCCATATGTGGCCCTCTAGATCCCTAAGTGTGGTCCCTCAACCAAATCCAAACTTCACAGAACAAATATCGTTATTAAAAGGATTTGTTCTGTAAAATTCGGATTCAGTCAAAAGGCCACAGTGGCCCCAAGGCCACAGGTTCCCCACCCCTCCTGGGCATCAATGGAAAGACTGTATAGGGTAGTTGGGTAAGATTTGATACTGGGATTGAACGAATGACATTCCAAAAATATGAAAAAAAGATTATCTGGTTACCTAATGTCCAAATAGTACAAGAAAAACAAAAAGCCATTCTCTTTTTCCCTAATTGTATAATTTGGAGTTTAGAGCTAAAATTGTTTGGTGAAAATACACTTAAATGTAAACATGTGTGTGTGTGTGTGTGTGTGTGTGTGTGTGTGTAAACAAATGGAAAAGTATAACCATAACATTTTTAAATATACATATTAATATTACTTCAAAGCATTTATTTAAATTGTTGAAATTTGAGGAGTAAAAGTTTAAAGCTTTTTCAAATATGTGATCATTCATATGCAATATGATATCACATATAACATACAACAGCTATTTCTCACTTAGGAAATTTCAACATATAAAAATCCATTAAATTAGGTTGTGATTATTCAGATTGAAAATAGCTGCTGGCATTTTAAGTCAGTTACAACATTCTTTCAAAGATAGAGTATGCCTAGACTTTTAAAAATGTTTTAATTTTTATGTAAGGTTTTAAGACTACAATCAACACATAAAATGAGGTCTACTTACATTTTATTTTGCTACAGACCCCAAAGGGGTGTTATATTTAACTTGCCTTGACCTCCTCCCCCCCATGTTTTATCTGCCATATTTCTCAGAAGCAGGAAGCAAAGTATACAGATTTATAGCATTCCTTTTAGATGGAATATGCTTATCTAAATACTTTCTGGTCTAACACACAAGTGGTCAATCATTAACATTAATAAATTAAGGCCTTCATGAAGCTAACTAACAAAATGAAATACTATGCAAACTCTAAAAGTACACCCCAACCAAAAAAAAATCTATAAGAAAACAATTGCTCATCCTAGAGTCACCTCGAAGGTTTAACTAGCAATTTCATAGTCCAGAGATGCCATTATTGATTTTCCTATACTCTGTAAAAGGCTATTTTTCTGGATGGCTCAGCACTGTCCTTAATAATACACTGCCATTTAAACTAAAATGATTCTGTATAATTTCTCTCCCTTCCTAGCTACTTATTATAGCAATTTTCCATTATATCATCCACTACCAAGCATTCCCTTCATTCACAAGCTTTTTGGTACCTCTGTTCAACTTAAAACTTGTCTAGTTTATCAAGAGAAAATAATAAGCCAAACAAATATAACGTTTTATTCACCTGGAAACATTTGGAAGATAAATCAGAAAGCATTTTAAAGGACATTGGGGTTTGTTTATAAGAGATGAAGAAAAGTCTCAGTAGTCTGGAATGTTGAAATATTTCGGAAGGCAAAGGTCAGTAGAATGCTTGTTTTTTTTTTTTTTTCCAGAGGAAAGAGATAACTTTTTGATGTTTTCTTTTCTGTTTTGAGATAACTCTAAATTTTGTTTTCTTAGCTATAAGTGTTGTTGCTAAAACCATGATGATCTTTTAGCACTTAAAACATTAGTTGAGCAGTAACATCCTTGGATCCAAACTCTATTCCTATCTAGTAGCATCATCTTTTACATTCTTTCCATTAGTCTATGAGAGTATCTCAAAATTGAAGTAAATACAGATGTTATAGGCAATATTCCCAAGAACTGGCAGCCAATATTTCCCTTAAATGGAAGCATTCTGATACTTAGAATTACAACACTAGTGACTAAGTACTTGTTATATACAAAGATCTTAAAACTCAGGGTAGAGGTTACCTCTGGACTGGGAGGAGAGGTAGAAAAAAACAGACTCCAAAAGAAAATTAAAATGTGCCTTTCACTTTGTATATTTTTAGAGGAAAATGCTTACTTCCCACTCCTAATGTTTCCTCCCATGTGTAGAGTGCTTTACTGGCTATAAGATTTCTCTTAGTCTATTTCTAAACCTACTCTCCTTTCACGCTTACTAATTGGTGAGTCTGGAAGGAGAAACTGTATGGATAGCTCAGTCTTCTCTTTCTCATTTTCTCTTAGAAGCGAGTCTGCCTATAGAGATAAAAGAATTTGCTTTGTTCTTCCAGTGCCAGGCTCTCACCTGGTGCTAGAAGGTAAGTCAGCCTAGGCTGGGGGTCAGTAGTGGAATTGCATTTATCAGCTGTGAGCCAGTCTCATTCATTGTCATTTCCCAGTTGGTTTGGAACTCAAGTGAAGAAGAGATTTCCTCATTATTGTGCCTTCTCAAAAATCCTAATGAAGTTTTAGT
Organism: Microcebus murinus; assembly: GCF_040939455.1. NCBI lineage: Eukaryota > Metazoa > Chordata > Mammalia > Primates > Cheirogaleidae > Microcebus > Microcebus murinus. Next base: position 37,023,574 of record NC_134114.1, on the reverse strand, counting down.
CTTATGAAAAACAAAATAATTACAGGAAAATGTTTAGATTTTACAAAGCTAGGTAGTGGGCACATCGGTTATTTGTCATATTAGTCCTCATAATTTTCTTGTTTGTTTGTAGTATTTTATAATCAAAAGTGCTTTTAAATTTTCTCCATATAATTATCATGAAGATATATTAATTAACATACTTCTCTAATACTTTTTTTTGAGGTGGTGTTCTCTAGTTTTATTTATTTATTTTTTTCTTTTCTTTTTTTTCCTTTTATTTCCTCATATTATGGGGGTACAAATATTGTTAGGGTCACATACATTGCCCCTGCCCCTGCATTGGATTTACATATCCAATGCAATCCCCGTCAAAATACCAATGTCATATTTCATGGATGTAGAAAAAATAATTTTGCTTTGTTTGGAACCAGAAAAGAGCCTGAATAGCCAAAGAAGTCTTAAGCAAAAAGAACAAATCTGAAAGCAACACATTACCAGACTTTAAACTATAGTACAAGGCTATAATAACCAAAACAGCATAGGATTGGTACAAAAATAGAAACATATACCAATGGAACAGAATAGAGAACCCAGATATAAAACAATCTACTTACAGCCAACTGGTCTTTGACAAAGCAGATACCAACATACACTGAAGAAAAAAGAATCTCTATTCAATAAATGGTGCTGGGAAAATTGGATGGCCATATACAGAAGAATGAAATAGGACTCCTATCTCTCACCACTCAAAAAAATAATTCAAGATGTATAAAAGTCTTAAATCTAAGGAATGAAACCATAAGAATTCTAGAGGAAAATGTACATTTTTTTATTTCAAAATATTAAGGTGGTACAAATATTTTTGTTACATGGATACCTTGTATAATGTTCGAATCAGGGCTTTTGGTGTGCCTGTCATCAGAATAGTGTTAATTGTAGCCAATAGGTAAGATTTTATCCTTCACTCCCTTCCACCCTCCTCCCTTCTTGGTTTCCAATGTCCTTTATATCTCTTAGCATAGCTCCTGCTTATTAGTGAGAACATGTGGTATTTGGTTTTCTATTCCTGAGAAACTTCACTTAGTATAATTGTCTCCAGTTCCATCCAAGTTGCTGCACAAGACATTATTTCATCCCTTTTTATGGCTGGGTAGTACTCCATGGTGTGTGAGTGTGTGTGTGTGTGTGTGTGTGTGTGTGTGTGTGTTTCTTTTCTTTATCCACTCAAGATTGATAAAAGACTTCAATGTAAGACATGAAAGCATAAACATTCTACAGGAAAACATGGGAAAAACTCTTCTAGACATCAGCCTATTCAAAAAATGTATGACTTAGATCTCCAAGGCAAATATAGCAATTACAAAAAGAAATAAATGGAATTTAATTAAATTAAAAAGCTTCTTCACAGCAAAGAAATAATCAATAGCATAAATAGATGATCTACAGAATGGGAGAACATATTTGCAAACTATATATCTGATAACGGACTAATATACAGAATCTACAAAGAGCTCAAATAAATCAGCAAGGAAAACAAACCATCAAAAAGTGAACAAAAAACATTTCATGTATTTTTGCAACTCTCTGATTTTAAGTTGTTATTTGGATCTTTAGAAATCAGCACAACTGAAATGATAATAACATAAAAACCACACCTTGTGACATCAGTGGAATCTAATACCACATTTCCTCAAAAGGGCTTCTTGTATTAAAACACACACACACACACACACTCACTCACTCACTCAAACACACTTACAGAACCGTTAATCAGTCCATCACCCAAATAAATGCTGTCCCACTCCTTAAATAGCATATTAGACCCATTAACATGAGGCATCATTCCACCTTTCACTCTCTTTACCACTCCTGGCTCCGAATGTCAAGTTATGGTCATCCTTTAATATCTGAAGTTTTCTGAAACATCCTGTATTCTTGTCTGAACTTTTGCTAAAATTTTCCCCTCCCTCTGAAATTCTTTTCTTCACCTCTTAGCCTGGTGAACTCTCATCCATCTTTCTAAAACTATCTCAAGGTCACCCTCCCCAACTCCTCCTGTTGTTAACCATTCTTACTCTGTGCTCCTATAGAACTTTTACACATCTATCCCATAGGATGTATCATTTTATATTGTAGGTAACTAGTTTACATGCACTATTTTTCTTTCAGATTGGGATATCCTTAAAGTACTTAAAGTTAGGAACCATATTCTCATTCTCATTGCCTGGCACAATTTCTAGATATGACAAAAATGGCTTGTTAACTCTTAATAGCTATTTATCCCTTTTCATTATTAATAGTAATAAGATCTTTACCTGGGGCAGTAGTACACATGGCTAGAAGACAACTTGTACATATGTTTAGCTCTATGACTATAAATACTGATCAGTGAAAGGTAAGTGGAAGTGTTGTATAGGACATCCCCGAAACTCCTATGCAGAACTGATTTAACTGAGAAGCTTGCTTTTTTTTGTCCTTCCTTCTTCTACACTTCTCCTTCCCACAATTATGAATGCCTACATAATAGCTAGAGTTCTGTTCTATACTGAATTTCACCCCCCCCCCAATTAATATATTGAAGCCTCAACCCCCAAAGTGACTGCATTTGGAGACAGGACCTTTGGGGGCATAACTAAGGTTAAATAAAGTCATAAGAGTGGAGCCCTAATCTGATAGGTTTAGTGTCTTTATAAGAAGAGGAAGGACACCAGATATCTCTCTTTCTCTGACCTCGTACTCTACATACACAGAGAAGAGATAACATGAGGACACAGCCAGAAGATGGCCATCTACAAATCAGGAAGAGAGGCCTTACCAGAAACCAACCTGACAGCACCTTGATCTTGGACTTGTAGCTTCCAGAATAGCAGAAAAATAAATTTCTGTTGTTAAGGCCATGCAGTCTGTGGTAGTCTGCTATGGCAGCCTGAGCAGACTAAGACCAGCTTCAACTGTCATGTTGGACTATGGGGTGAACTTGAAAGAAGTGACGTGCTAGGTGGTGGAGCAGAAAGACAGAAGTACCATGGGGTTATGATGATGATAGAGCCACCAGCACTGACCTGTCTTCATGTGGACTCTTTTATGTTACATGTTATTCTACATTATTCTGTATTGCTTAAGTTACATTAAGTCATGGTTTTGTTAATTTCAAGAGAACCCGAACTTAATGGACTAATTGGTACAAAACAAGTGTTCAGTGAAATGTGTTGAATGTATAATATGAATAATATTCTTTTTTAAAAGGTGTCTTATTGAGTCTAATTATTATCTCATACAAGTCTACAATTCTATACTACCTTACCCAGCCACCATTTTTCTTTTTGGCTTCAATGGCACAATTCAAGATTCTATGTTAATATATCTCCTTTTTAAAATAAAGGAAAAAGAAATTAAAAAAAAATATATATATATCTCCTTTTAAAACGGCCAAATCAGTTACTTAAGTTATATTTTAATTTAGATGTACATTTCTCAGAACAACTTCAACTTACTTAAAAATATTACTCCCAGGCCGGGCGCGGTGGCTCACGCCTGTAATCCTAGCTCTTGGGAGGCCGAGGCGGGCGGATTGCTCAAGGTCAGGAGTTCAAAACCAGCCTGAGCAAGAGCGAGACCCCGTCTCTACTATAAATAGAAAGAAATTAATTGGCCAATTGATATATATATAAAAAATTAGCCGGGCATGGTGGCGCATGCCTGTAGTCCCAGCTACTCGGGAGGCTGAGGCAGTAGGATCGCTGAGCCCCGGAGATTGAGGTTGCTGTGAGCTAGGCTGACGCCACGGCACTCACTCTAGCCTGGGCAACAAAGCGAGACTCTGTCTCAAAAAAAAAAAAAAAAAAAAATATTACTCCCAAAAAGACTCTTGCAACAAAATATCCTTGCTCTAAACTTTAACTTTCTGATGGCATAAAGAAAAAAACTCAATATCTACAAAAATGGCAAAGGGAAAGTAATATTAGTTGACACTGAATAAGCTTTCAGAAAAACTCTTAATTCTAGCAAAAGCAAGGTAGTAAAATCACATGAAATAATTTAAGATAAAGGTAAAATGTCTGGGATATGCATGTTCACTATGAAACATTTTTCCAGAAAAAATATTGCCCAAATGCTTTACGAAGCCCATAATACATCACATAATGTTATGAGTTGTTTTTTTTAAGACTTGTAGTTATAGAAAGAGTGTGTGTTATAAAAATGTATGGATAATTAAGTAGCATTAGACTAGGATGGATCCTTTTATGAGGCAACAGTCAGTATTCTGAGGGTTCTATATAGTAGCTCATTCTAGTAAAAGGTCATTTTACTGTCCTTTTAAATGTGATATTTTCTGTCTATTGATACTACCTACACATAGGTATAGGCCAACTTCAAAGCTTTCAATGGCTTACAAAGATTAAACAAAAAGTTGTCAGAAAAAGAAAAACACTACCAAAAAGCCTTTCTAAATTATTTTAAGAAATATATATATATATATTTTTTTCTGGCAGAATAAAGAGGTTCTTTTCAAAACCTAGAGTATTTATTGGTATTTAAATCTGCTTCCAGGTTTCTAGTGATAGTGTTCACTCTTTATTCTAACATGGTGTATGTATAATAATATTTGGTTATATATTATCATTCCTGCAAGAGAAATCCATTTGACTGACCATAGGTATAAAAAAACTGCTGAGTTTAGGAGAACCTGCATGTAATTATTGGTCACTTCCTTATATTTGACAGCTTTAGTAACAAATCATAGAATCCTATAGTTGGAAGGTATGAAAAAACCTCACCTATTATTTAATTTGGCCCTCTCATTTCATCTGACATCAGCAACTACTTTCTTTTGGCACCCATCCTACTCAAACCAAGGGTTTCAGAAGGTGTTGCCCTGTTTTTAAGTAGTTCTGCCACCCAGGCCACAGCTGACAAGCCCAGCACAGAGCATTGAATCTGACATGAGCATCTAGGTTCCCTCTTGGCCACAGTTGATTCACATTAGGAGAAACAATCAGAGCACTCAACTCTGATCTCAGGCTGGCACCTTGGCATACGCTCCTGTCCTGGTAGAGAGACCCATGGAACAGGAGGCTTAGGGCCTGCCGTGGTGTGATCCCTGCCAGGAAGCAGGGTTAGAGTGTGAGAGAGTGAAACCAAGATGAGGAAAGGAGACAGTCTTAAATACAGAAGGGAATTGAGAGATTGTTTAGTTTCATAATTAGTCCCCACATAACTTTATTTCTCCACTGTGGCTAGAGGAAGGATGAGGAAGAAAAATGAGGCAGAGTAGCTGAAAAAAAAAATAGATGGCTACAATGACATGACTCAATGTTTTCTTCTTACTTTTTTTCCCCAAAAGATATTAAAATGTAAAAAGGACAGAGAGTAAGAGAGAAAGACCGGGCTTGCTCCATATGTGGATAACAAATATGTAAATAAATATATATATGTGAATATATTATATGTTCTATTCATTCAGCAAACATTAATAAAAGTCCACCATGTGCAAAGAAAGTTAGAAGACCTTTAAGAGATTAAAAGGTGAAAAAAATATTGGCCTTACCCTCAAAGAATTTGTAGCCACTTGTGGGATGTAAGGCATAATCAAATTAACTAATCTATAATGTTAAAGAAAAAAGGAAAGAAAAAAATCTCAAGGGCCATAAATGATTATTGTAATTGTGATTATGGTCTTTGTGTATTTTATGAATACTAACAATCCTAAGTTGTTTATTTTATTTAATCATTAAAGAGGTCTGTGCTATCTAAAAGTGAGTTAGGGATAGATATCAGGGGACCTAGTTTGGGTAATCCTAGTTGATTAGGCAGGCAATTAAATATGTAAAAAAATTCCTAAGAGGACTCAATATTTCAAGTTGGAAACTATTTTCCTAATTTTATGTCTGTGTTAGAGGCACCACCAGAAAATAAAAATAAAGCAGGATAAAAACATGACACAGAACTCACACTGAACTTTCATTGCTAGGTCAGATTTAAAGTCAAAGTCTCCCATTATGCAAATAAGAATAAGGGCAAGATGGTGGTGATGTCATCAAAGAATAACTGCAGCTTTGTGTCAGAATGGTCTTATTAGGAGGGCAGAGTTGAAGGAGGCACCAGCTTGCCCATCCACAAACTGACAGCTTTGCCTGGTGTTTAGAGGGAAAAGATATTAGGGTGAGTGATTCTGCTGCGTGCTGGTTATCTCAGAGCCAAACCCTGTAGCACATTTCTCCTTCATGTCTTGAGTGCAACTACTATTCTACATCATGATCAAAGATCAGTAACACAATTTATGTCAACACTTTGGGAAATATTTGGCCCTTTACTACTTTAAAAGTATAAAAAGAGCTTTGTTAAAATTTTCACAAATTGGACTCTCTTAATTTTTAACCTATTACCAATAAGTAATGACTTTTTGGGTGAATTCCAATCAACTTAAAAATGACTAAGTTGTTTTATTAAAAAACACATGTCAAGTAAAGCAGTGATTTTTTTTTAAGATATACTTCCTGTGAAATAACTAGGACTTATTCAAAACCTTCATACAATGCTACCTATAAAAATTTCCAAGGTTTATCTTTGACAACATGTTTTATAATGGAGACAATTTGAGAATGTGGTGAATCAAAGCCTTGTCATTTATTTCTTAACAGACAGCACTATCCAAAAAAAGAAAATAAAATAAAATACCAGAATAGCATTAGGGTCCAGAAAATGGGCTTCTAAGCTTTTAGCCTTCTGAATAAAGCCATTGTGCTACAAATTTTTAAATTCATATGTTCTCATATTGAAACTGCTTTTCACAAAACTGTTACATCCTACCAACATTTTTATGTTTAGGAATTCAAATGACTTTTAATATACTGAATCAAATGTCACCCTTAGGTAGAAAGGATTTCTTCATTCACATACTTATTTAACAGATAAATGAAATGAAACTCAGCAAGGTTGGTCATAAACTACATGTCGTATTAAAATACAAAGAAAGATGCTGAGGCTAAGTGTTAGGTATAATATTTCTCTTATGGCCTGAATTCTCAGTTGGTTGGAAACAAGACCAAAGGTAGAGATCACAGTGTTCCAAATGCCCAAATTACAACATTATTAATGATTTAAGGACAAAAACAAGAATGCACCATGGGTAACAGTATGAACAGAAAAAATGCTTTTGGACATTTTAATAGCGCTCTCTGTATTTAACAATACCAAGACACATGCTCCTTAGTGTCTTAAAAAATATTTTTGACATATGTATACATAAAACTGTTCTCATTAGCTTCTTCTCAAAAGTGAAAAAAATACCCGAAACAGATACATATCCCTGGAAAGCCTAGTTTTAAAAGTTTCTTTTCCTTCTATCTAACTGTAATTTTTTAAATTAATGAGCATATTGTTAAAAGATTTATTAACAATTTCTCATTTTTATGGTGGTGAGCATCCTATGAATTTATTTATTTCTAACCTACAGATCTTTTGACTCAAAAACCCAGATTACCACATTTTTCTAAAATTGTTTTCCATTTTATTTCTTAAAGTTATTAAAAAAACTGAAGCATAACATATATTCCATGTAGGGGGTCGCATTATGTTTTCCCAAAATATGTCCAAATCCTAATCCACGGTATATGTAAACTTTGACCTAATTTAGAAATAGGTCCTGTGCAGACATCATTAAGTTAAGAAACTCAAAGTTAGGTCATTCTATTTTATGGTGGGCTAAAAATTCAATGACTGGTTTCCTTATAAGAGAAAGGAAAATTAGATTTAAGACATCTACACACAGAAACCAGAAATACAGAGGAGAAGGCCCTGTGAAGATGAAGTCAGAGATTAATGCCATGTGTCTACATGTCATGGAATGCCAAGTGACATCAGGAGCCACCAGAAACTGGAGAAGGCAGAGGATTCCCTCTTAGAGCTTTCTGAGGGAGTATGGCTCTACCAACATCTTGATTTTGGACTTTAGGCCTCCAGAACTGTGAGAGAGTAAATTTCTCTTGTTTTAAGCTGCTATGTTTGTGGCAATTTGTTATAATAGCCCTAAGAATATAACCCATTCAGAAAAGGAAACACATCCTCATTTCTGACAAATATATATAAGGGCACAAATTATCACAAAGTGAACATATCCAGGTAACTACCACCCAGGCCAAGAAAAAGAACATTTTCTATGTAACTAAAGTCCTCTTGGATTTGTTTCCTTTTAAAATAAGGAGGACCTCAACAATGAAAAGGTAAGCAACCCAATTAAAAAATGAGCAAATGATTTTACTAGACATTTTTCCAAATAAGTTACACAAATGGCCAATAAGCACATAAAAAGATATTCAAAAGCATTAATCATTAGGGGAAGGTAAATCAAAACCACAATAAGATACCACTTCACACCCAGTAGGATGACCATAATAAAAAAAAATACAAAACAATTGTATTGTATTGTACATTGTTGGTGGGAACGTAAAATGATAAAATTGCTGTGAAAAACAGTTTGGCAGTTCTTTAAAAAGTTAAACATAGAGTTAAAATACAACCCAACAATTCCACCCCTAGGTATATTACTCCAAAGAACTGTAAAACATTCTCATAGAAAAACGTGTTTATAATTGTTCATAGCAGCACCATTCACAATGGTCAAAAAGTGGAAAAGATCCAAATGCCCATCAGGTGATAACTGGATAAACAAAATGCAGTACATCAATACAACAGAAATTCATTCAGCTATAAAAAGAAATGAAATACAGGCATACCTCAGAGATATTTTGGGGTTGATTACAGATCACCACAATAAAGCAAGCATTGCAACAAAGTGAGTCACATGGGCATTTTTGGTTTCCCAGTGCATATAAAAGTTATGTTTAAACTATACTGCAGTCTATAAGTATACAATAGCATTATGTCTAAAAAAAGTACGAACATTAATTTTAAAACACTTTATTGATAAAAAATACTGCCAATGATCTGAGCCTTCAGCAAGTTAGAATAATTTTGCTGGTGTGGGGTCTTGCCTCCATGTTGATGGTTACAAACTGATCAGGAGGGTGGTTGCTAAAGGTTTGGGGGTGCTGTCACAATTTCTTAAAACAATGAAGTTTGCCACATTCACTGACTCTTCCTTTCATGAAAGATTTCTCTGTAGTGTGTGATGCTGTTTCATAGTATTTTACAAAGTAGAACTTCTTTCAGAATTGGAATCAATTCTCTCAAATTCTGCCACTGCTTTATCATCTAAGTTTATGGAATATTCTAAGTTCTTTGTTGTCATTTCAACAATGTTGACCCCATTTTCATCAGGAGGTGATTCCATCTGAAGAAATTACTTTCTTCACTCATTCATGAGAAGCAACTCCTCACCCATTCAAGTTTTATCGTGAGATTGCAGCAATTCAGTCACATCTTTAGGCCCCATATCTAATCTAGTTCTCTTGCTATTTCCATCACATCTGCAGTTATTTTCTTCACTAAAGTCTTGAACCGCTCGAAATCATATATGAGGATTAGAAGTCAACTTCTTCTAAACTCCTGCTAATGCTGATATTTTGAACTTCTTTCATAAATCAAAGAAATGTTCTCAATGGTATCTTGAATGGGGAATGCTTTTCAGAAGGTTTTTTAATTTACTTTGCCCAGATCCATCAGAGGACTCACTACCTCAGCAGTCATAGCCTGAGAAAATGTATTTCTTAAATAATAAGAGTTGAAAGTCGAAATTACTCCTTGATCCATGGGCTGCAGAATGGATGTTGAATTAGCAGGCATAAAACAACATTAATATCTTTGGTACATTTCCATCAGAGCTCTTGGGTGACCAGGTGTATTGTCAGTCAATCAGTGAACCGTAATATTTTGAAAGTATCTTTTTTTTCTCGGCAATAGGTCTCAACAGTGTGCTTAAGAATATTTGGTAAATCATGCTATAAACAGATGTGCTGACACCCAGGCTTTGTTGTTACATTTACAGAGCACAGGCAGAGTAGATTTAGTGTAATTCCTGAGTCCTAGGATTTTCGAAATAGCTAATGAGCATTGGTTTCAACTTAAAGGTATCAGCTGCATTACCCTAACAAGAGATTTATCAGGTCCTTTGAAACTTTGGAGCCAAGCACTGGCTTCTCCTCTCTAGCTATGAAAGTTCTAGATGTCACCTTCTTCCAACAGAAGGCTGTTCCATCTACGTTGAAAATCTGTAGTCACCTTCATCAAAGATCTTGGCTAGATCTTCTGGATAACTTGCCACTTTGCCTTGCACTTTTATATTATAAAGACAGCTTCTTTCCTTAAACCTCATGAATTAACCTCTGATAGCTTCAAACTTTTCTTCTGTAACTTCCTCATCTCTCTCAGCCTTTATAGAATTGAAGAGGATTGGGTCCTTGCTCTGGATTAGGCTCTGGCTTAAGGAAAAGTTGTGGCTGGTTTGATCTTCTCCTTAGACCACTCAAACTTTTTCCATGCTGGCCATAAGGCTGTTTTGTTTTCTTATCATTTGTGTGTTCACTGGAATAGCACTTTTAATTTCCTTGAAGAACTTTTCCTTTGCATTTGTAACTTGGCTAACTGGCACAAAAAGCCTATCTTTCGGCCTATGTATGCTTTCAACATGCCTATCTCACTAAGCTTAATCATTTTTAGTTTTTGCTTTAAAGTGAGAGGCACATGACTGTTCTTTCACTTGAACACTTAGAGTCCATTGTAGGGTTATTACCTGACCCGATTTCCATATTGTTGTGTCTCAAGGAATAGGGAGGCTGGAGGAGGAAAGAAGAGACAAGGGAACGGCAGATTGTTGGAGCAGTCAGAACACACATATTTATGGATTAAGTTCACAGTAATATGGGAGCAGTTTGTGGTGCCCCAAAACAATACAGTATAATAGTAATTGTAATCCACAATCACTAATGACAGGTCAGCATAATGGTATAATAATAATGAAAAAGTTTGAAATATTGCAAGAATTACCCAAAATGTGATGCAGACACACACAATGAGCACTTGCTGTTAGAAAAATGGTGCCAATAGATTTTTTTGATGAAGAGTTGCTACAAACCTTCAATTTGTAAAAAAACACAATATCTACGAAATATAATAAAGTGAAGCACAATAAAAGGTATGCCTGTACTGATGCTACAACTTGGACGAGTCTCGAAAACATTAAGCTAAGTGAAAGAAGCCAGACACAAAAAGCTGCATATGATATGATTTTGTTTATGTGAAATGTTAAGAATTGGCATATTCATAGGAAGAGAAAACAGATTTGTGGTTACCAGGAGCTGAGGGAATGGAGGAATGGGAGTGATTGCTTAATGGATATAGGATTTCCATTTGGGGTAGTGAAAAAGTTCTGGAACTAGATGGTGCTGCACAACATTGCACAACATTATAAATGTACTTAATGCTACTAAATTGTAATTTTAAAGTGGTTAACCTGATACATTTTATTTTATGTATATTTTACCACAATAAAAAATAAGCAGCTCAAGTAACCACTGTAATCATGTAATAATGTGCTTTGTTTAAAAATTAACCTTTTTATTTTGAGGTAATTACAGACTCACATGCAGTTATAAGAAATAATACATAGAATTCTCATGTAACTAGTTTACTTCTTAAAGAACTCTCCTTATTTTTCCTATTCAAAATAATTAAATAAAATTTTAAAAATACATTCTCTTTGGTGGCTAATATAAGATTGTGTAAGAGGGCATTCTGCAACTTGGGCATCCTGCCACTAGCATTAGGTAAAAGTACAATATGTTTCACTTGGCTACTTATCAGCCCATTAAGAGAGAATAATCTTCTCAGATATTTTGTCTTTAATTGGACACAAGAGGAAACACAAATTGGGATATTAAAATGTATACACATACTCAAAAGTATTTTCTATATTTGTATTTTCCACATTTAATTCCTCTGATAAGTGATTATAATCACCTTATTTAATTTTATATATATATATATAACTCTTGGAACAAAGCATGGTCAGGGCTGAAAGAAATTAGGTCACAGGCCATACAGTATGAGAACATAAAACAAATACAACATTTTTAAGGTAGTGCCGATTTTCTACAAGCTCTTCAAACATCTGACATATCATCTATCTCCAGAGTGTGATAATGATGTCTTGTATACTTGTGAAATAAATTGGCAAGTGTTAATTAAAAATGTTTAATTTATATGTAAGGCTACCACAGAAACACAAAAATCTATTTTCTACGCAGGTGGGGAGAAATGAAAAAGAAATACTAAAAGCACCTTCCCCTTCCTTTTTCCTTGTTTCCTTGTTTCCTTGTCTCCAGTTATTTATTTTTCTTTGCCTGTATTTCACCACTCTCTGTACTGCTTTCTTTGTCTCCATTGGGATATTTAAAAGCCCAACCACAGGCTAAACATTGACCAAGTAAATAAACATTTAACTGGCTGTGGGTTCTGCCTTTAGCAGGACTCTGGGACCAAAACTACAACTGGAAGAGATTTCAGGAGTTAAGTGACAGAAAAAGGTTGAGGTGTCAGAGAGAATAAGATCTATCTCAATTTCACTCACTGTAAATATGTACACACATTTAAATGTTTACTGTTGATTTAATTATCTGTATCAAGTAATGTAATTGATAGTAATGTGAATATTACATAGACTTTTTGATCAGCACGGGAGTTTTGACCTGCTCCGTATCCGACCTGGGCCGGTTCACCCCTCCTTAGGCAACCTGGTGGTCCCCCGCTCCCGGGAGGTCACCATATTGATGCTGAACTTAGTGCGGACACCTGATCGGCATAGCGCACTACAGCCCAGAACTCCTGGACTCAAGCGATCCTCCTGCCTCAGCCTCCCGGGTAGCTGGGACTACAGGCGCGCGCCACCGCCTCCGGCTACATAGACTTTTTGAAAAGCTTGTCTTCTCAAACATTTTATTCATCAAAGATAATCTGAATTGGTCCCAAACATACTTATTTTCCTGATGAATGACCTTTAATCTTAAATAACTGCACTTTCAACAACTTTAAAAAAAATTTTTTTAATCATCATCATTTAAAACACTTACATATCTCATATGGATATGGTGCTGCCATTTTGGTCATTCCATGGGTATCTAGCTCTGAGGCTTGTTTAAGATTCAGAAGGACATCAAGAAAGTCTAGGGCACCATCAAGAGACTTCACTCACCATAAAGCTTGTTGAACTGACTTCTTCGAGCTCTGCTTTGAGCATACAACAAACAAACTCAAGTATGTCCTTGATGAATCTTCAAGGGCTACAGCAGAAAAAGTCCTTATTAGACCGTCTAAGACAGTGTCCTCAAATGATGAGAACACTGAGGCCCAAGCAGTGGAAATATCTTGCCTAAAATATCATGGCTAGCTTACTAATAGAAACCAGAGCAGAAAACAGTTTCCTTTCTCTTATTCAAGTTCCCAGTCCACTATCTCACACTATGAAGCAGTGAGGAACCATCTTCATTATGCACCCCTGGGATGTAATTACAGCTCATACAAAGCAGAAAGATTAGAGGTGACAGGTCTTGTGCAGCTCTTTCAACTGCATTTCCACTGGGTATGGCAGTGTTGGGGTAGGGCTAGGAAAGGACTGTGAAGGACTATGAAGGAAGGCCAAGTGACAGATTCCCAGTCAGCAGCAGGCTGGAGCCACTCGGCCAGGAGCCAGTGTCCCATGCTCTCTGTTGAGCCAGGGTACTCAGCTTCTAGCTCTTTCAGGAGATTGGGCACTGATGCCTCAGTGGGTTTGAGATTGTCTAGCCTGGCTGAGTCAAAGCTGAAAGGCATCCCTGCATCAATGCGAGGGAGAGGAGAGGGAACTGGGTTTCATCCTATTTATCTTTGTATATCCAGTACCTTGAATAAAATAGATACTCAAAATATGTTTATTGAAATAGAATAATTATAGCCCGAATTATATTATATATCTAACTTAGGCAAAATATTTCTCTCCTCTATTTCCAAGTCCATCAAGTATAAATGCTAATAATGATCCTTGTGGTATTGTTCAAAGATTGAAATGAAATTCTACACATGAACACTATTTGAAAACTCTAAATCACTCTAATACAAAGGATAAAAGGTCAAGAAACTGCTTCTACATGGCAACTTCTCAAATAGGCCCAGTGACAACTTTGGTATTGACATTCTTCTAATCCATAAAATATACGCAATTTAAGTCATAAGAATACATGCATTTCCACAATAATGTGATATTAGTATACCAATTCCTAAAAGCAACCTCATGTTTTCTACAAAGTCACATGTAAAAATAATAGAGCTTATGGTAAAAACGTATTTGGGTGGCCAACTCAAAACCTACCCACCTTTTGGTCAAAGCACAAACAAAGCCAATAACAACCCAAATAAAAATACTAGCATGATTTTAAAGGCATTTAAATCCATAACAAGTAAATGCTATGCTAAATATAAGACTTCAATGGATAGGAGTAAGAAAGTGTTGAGGCTGAAGAGTTATGGGGACAAGGGCAAAATAAACTAAGTTTGGGGCCAACCATATAATAAGCCCTTCCAAGAAATCTCACACATGGCAAAATTAAACCAAGAGGAAGAATGCAAGGACTAGCAGTAATACTACTGCATTAGTAGTACATGCTTGCTGTGTCTGGCATTATTTGTCATTCAGGTGCTAGTACTTGGTAGTATAAACATTAAGGTGCCAGGGAAAAATGTATTATAAGTGACTTAGGTATTATAGTGATATAAGTTCTTCATTACCAATTGTGTATGTTGGTACATACTCTTACAGCAACATACACCTAACTGGAATAGACTCTATTCTTTTTATGAATTTCAGTAGGGCCATTTTCACATAGAATGGTGGGGAGGAGAGGGGAAAGAGTCCAAACATTTTCTGGACTACTGTAGGTTCCTGGACTCCAGAAAAGACTTCCCAGTTCAGTCCATTGGATATAACTTTGAGAAACACTGATCCAAACTAAAATCACTAAGCAGTCTAGAAATGCAAACTAAAGTCATTGAATGGCACCATATTCTACTGAATCCTGGTCTCCATATTTGATGGTGTACATAGATTTGCCCTTACCTATTAATCAAAAGACATATATTGAATAGATAAGTGTGTGCTAGTTGTTGTCAGGATACATAATTGTTTTCCTGCAATGACTGTAACTGTAGAAACATATATACACGTACTTAGAAAGTAGGCTATTGATACAAAAGAATATATGACACATATCAATTTAATGATAGAGACGTTAAAGATTAAATAGTTAGACAAGAGTTTCATCTGTCCACTAAGTTAAGGGGCAGAGAGTTTTAAACACAATAGACAACCTTAAAATGGTAAAACAAGCAGAATATAGCAAACATCCTGCCACCATATGTTCTTTTATCTCTTATTCATCCTCACCGACTTATCTCTGGATTCAGCACATGAACTAATTGCTTTAAATGTTTTTTTTTTCTTCCTGTGGCTGTGAGGGTTCACCAAATAGCAGCAAATATCCATGTGTTCTTCTATATTTCCCAGCCTCTCTTGCAGTGAGGTGGGAGCCATGTGGGCTGATTCTCGTCAACAAATGATGATCAGAACTGATAATGTGTCAGGTAGCTCTGGCCAACGCAGTTAAGAGCAGGTGTGCTGTTTCCTGTCTACAACTCTCTTGCCTTTGGCTTTGACCTTAGAGGCATGTGTTCCCAGTGGCATAGTACAAGAAGAAGTGGGGTCCATTCAACCCACACTGGAATGAGACACATGGGCAAATAAATCATTGTGGTGTTAAGCCACTAACATTTTGGGGTCTTTTGAGGTAGACAAGACTGTTTACACTGTTTTACTCTTGCAGAAAGCTTCTAATCCCTAGAGACCCTCAAAATAGAATAGAATTAGAACTTGTAAAATTAGAATTCAAATCTCAAAATTGTGAGAAATTAGATACCTTTCTAATGTATGTGTTGGTGCTAGATGCTTTGTCAAGGCACTGAAGATTAAGTTGGCTTGTTATATTATGGCTAAAAGGGAATGTGCTAGCCTTCTCTAATTCTCAAAATTCTCTAATGGTCTAGGCATTTCGTTATTTTCAATCTCTCCCTGGAGAAAAGAACCACCCCAAAACGTTCCTAAAAGGCATGGTTCAATGTGAACGTGGGAAATAGTTATAAAAAAAAAACTAAGGGTTAAGCCTAATTCAATCCCTGCAGGAAATTCCTTATAACACAATGGCTTGGATGCTGTCAGGTAAGCTATCTTTGAATTCATTCAGGAAATTCACAAAATATTCTTGTGCAGCAGAAGGAAATCCTGTCCTAGATGTTCATGTAATGGATCTGAGCCAAATTTCAGTATTTGTCCATCGCAGAAAAACAGTAAAGCCTAGAGTGCAAATAACACGATTCTATGTTAGAACTTCAAAAAGTACTAGTGAAGTGCAAGCCAGTTACAATGTGGTTTATATACCAGCATCTCAATTGTATATACTTAAAGAACTACACTACTTTTCTTAACTCACCAAGCCATGTAATGCTAAAAGAATAGATGTATGTACTAAGGTTATTTTTATAAAACTGCTGAGTTAATCTCTTAAGAATTTATATGCATATACATTCTTTTTCCCTTTGGCGAATTATTTTAATTATGCTCAATTTGTAAACACACTTTACATCATGCACTAGGCCAGTGGTCAGCAAACTGCATCCTATGGGCCAAATCCTGCCTGTCACCTTTTTTTGTTGTTGTTTACAATTGTCTATGACTGCTTTTGCCTTACAATCACAGAGTTAAGTAGTCACTACAGAGACCATGTGAACTGCAAAGCCTAAAACATTTACTATCTTTGAGCCTTCACTGAAAAAAGGTTGCTGACCCCTGCTCTAAATTAAACTGAAGTAACCTTTTAAAATATGTATCTTACAATTGGTAAATGCAAAGATATATATTCATAAATATGTTAGATCTTCATAAGTTTTTACCATTGTAATTTCCTGTACTTACACGAATCAAAGGCAAGAAATAGGGTAAGATTCTGGCAGATTAAATAAATGTTATTCTTACTTTGCATTATTTTTAATCTTTGGTGCACTAAAGCAGAGTTGTATAATCCTGTAGATTTCTATACTTCTCCTAGAATTATATGTATCTTCTCAAACTATTTTAGTTTCTTTGGGAGGAAGATAAATCTCTATATAGTCAGGACATAAAAATACCACTTATTTTACATTTCCTTAAAGAAGGAGCTCTAACAAAGCTTGTGACCAGATCCCTCTAAGGCTACAGATTTAACATTTATTGCACACATATTATATATGCCAAGTGCTTACATAGAGCTTTCATGATTTAATCTTCCTCACATTTCCAGGTGGTATTATCCCTACTTTATAGATGAAGCTTACAATGGCTTAGTGATGCTCAAAGTCATAAAACCACTTAGTTATCAAATCCAGGTTTGGACCTAGTTCTCCTGAAACTAAGCCTAAGGCACTTTGTACTCTAATTTTTATATTCAGCTACTTTGGTATATTAAACTCTGACTTTTACAAAAAGTAAGAAAGGAAAACAAGTTTTGAAAAGATTAGCATCTTACTGGGTTTAAACTAGACTAAATGTTTAATGGGAAAAATTCCTCAGATGTGATTTCTTAGTGGATAGTATTTAAGTTTTTGCATGTGTCAGATTTGAGAGGTTTTAAACTGCTCTAAATCGATCCCAAACTGACACGAGTTTATCACTGCCAGTGCTTCCACCTCTTTTTGCTTTTAGGGTGTCAATTCTGTTGAGGTAAAGGAATCCAGCTGCTAGGTGACACTACTTGAAAATATTTCTGCAAAGAAAACCCCCATCTGCTGTAGCCAGTCATGTTACAGACAACCTTTTATTATTTTCCCTGTGATTGTGAATAAAAGTGAAAAGGCTTAGAAAGGAATATACAAACTACTTTCCAGAAATGCAGAGTATTAGAAAAGTGCTTTGTTATCTCTTGCTCAGGGTGGGGTTGAGGGGACTTTGGGAGGAAAATGCACCAGGCAATGGCCCTGAGACCTGCTCTGCCCCTCTGAACATGGCTATGTGGCCCTTTGTTGGTAACCAGGACCTGGTCTCTAAGAGAGGGATGGTCAGGGTGGCTGATGAGGAACCTACTGAATGCTCTTTCAGAGTGTGAGTGAGCCCTTCACTGACTACTTGATTCACAAAACAGCCCATTCAATAGCTTCCCTAAGAATGGAAGTTTCTAGTGTGTTTATGTGGGTGGGTGGGGCAACATGAAAACTTCATGCCATGGATGGGAACAATTCCTTTAGATTAATAGAAATAAACACTAACTTCATGTTTTACGCCCCTGACTGTGAGTGGCTGATTGATGTATGTTCAACTGCCTATAAGACATCATTTATTTTCATCTTTCTCATAAAGAATATGTCTTTATTTGAAAACAAGGACATTTGCTTTGTTTCTGCTGGCTTATTTATTTCCTTTAAGAATTGAAAATGTGCTCAGTGTTCACAGATATATACTGAGTCCCAAGGAGATAAATTTTAGATTTAGCATGTAAAATAGGTAAAATATTTTAAGTACTAACTCGGAGCCAGACGTGTTATAAAAAAAATGTCAATAATCTCCATAAATTTGGAAAAAACAAAACAAAACAAAATCGAAAACCCTAGTAGGTTGGAACTTAGTTTGCAGGTGAGGAAACTGCAGTAAATCATCCAAATAATCAGCATTAGAGGTACTGAACCCAGGTGGTCTAGTTCCAGAGCCTTTACCCTTAGCCACCACTTAATACTGTCTCCATCATATGTTGTCCTGAATTTAAGGAGTTTTTGTGACTCAGTTTCTGTTTAGTGATACATTTTAAATTAAGCTTCCTTAATTTATCAAAATTATAAGCTCACTTGTAATTATTAATTACCAATTTTATTCTCTAAGAGAACCTCACATTATCATATTACGTCATAACCACAACTACTATTACCGTGAAGACATCTTACAATTAGGCATCTCCTTAGAGGAACATTATTTAAAGATATAAGAATCATCTGGAAAATATGATTGCTAAGTAGGCATTCGTTTATATTCAAAGCTATTGTTGAGAGGCTCTGATCAGTGTTTTCTAAATATACAGGAAAAGATCAGCCCTTCTCCATTCTTCCAACAAAGGCTTCGAAACTGAAGCTAAGACCAATCAGGGCAGAAATACATTCAACAGTGCTTCTCTTAACATCTACTCAAGTGATGATCTCTCCTGCCCAAGCCAATCATAGCCAGTGGAGACAAATAGATGAATATGAGGGTGTAGGGTTGCTGGACATCCAGATAAATTTGAATTTCAGATAAAGAACACATAAATTTTTAGGATAAGTATGTTCCATTCACTGCTTTGAATAATTTTTTAGAATAAGTATGTCTCATTTACTGTTTTCCCCCAATTCTCCCCTCACCAAATCTGGCAACCCTAGGAAGGTAGAACAGAAGTACTTGCTATATGTTTTATATTTTTAACATTTGTTTACCTCCAAATTTAGATTTTCTCCTACCTTAGGAGATTAAAAAACCCCCTGGTGGACCTTGTTCTTTTTAATTAAATTTTTATGGTATCCCCTCTTAGCATTTGGTGCCCAACAGGAAATCTGGATATATTTGTTAGCTGATCCTTCTTTTCCTCTTTTGTGCTTGAAGTGTGACAGCCAGACTGGAAAACAATGTTTAGGCTAAGGACAAGTGTGTGTTGGAAGTTGGGAGGTACAACATCATCTTCCTTTTCCCTGGCTTCCTTTCCCTTCCAGAACCAAATGTCAGCTGGGGAAAAGCAGAGATAAGAGACAGATGTAAGTGGCCTGAGGTGACCCCAGGAAGACCTGAATATGTTGAGGCCAAGCACTCCCGGAGTTTCCTGTATTTCCATGACGCTTTAGTATGATTATCAAATTCCTTGCTGAGACATTCCCAGGCTGAAAATTTAGAGATCAACTGACTTTGAGTATTTAAATAAACCACTATTTAAAATCCACCAATAGGACTGTTGGTAGATTTTGTTCTTGTTGGGGAATCTTTGGGGAATCAGATACCCATTCCAATATCAGAAATCCATGAGCAAACTGAAGTCAAATTATTCAGGAAAAAAGTCAAGTAAAAGGAAATGTAATTTTGTATCAATTATTTAGCTAATTTATATGATTAGGTCATTTTTTTTTCCTAGGGAGATATGAAGCTTGAAAGGGATGCAGTCTGTTTTCCTAACAGATTGGCATCTCTGCTGCCATGAGAAATATTAAAGGTTAAAAATCCATTGTGACTCAAAAGACTGAGGCTACCCAGAAGTGACAACAGTCCTGTGGGGCTGCATGAAATAGTGACACGACATCTCTGGAGTCAGACCCAGGCTTAGAACCACCTTTGTGTCTTCCAGTGAGTGGCTAAGCTGGGATCTGAACAAAGCCAGTCTGACTGCAGGATGCTAACACCAGCACAGCGAACCAGTGCCCCTACCAGTACAGTGGGTGGCCTTGGCATGGTATTTAGTAAATGTTAATTCTCTTACTTCCACTGTTTTAAAATGGGTAGTGGATATTTTCTTTTGTTTTGGCTGCCCAGCATCCACCAACTCTTTCTGGCTGGGGAAGGAGATAGAATTTCAAGGCACATAGGAGATGGGGATGGTAAGAGTAGATACAGGATAAGAGTAAAGAATAGTCCCTCATCCTGCCTCTCGGTCCACAGAATGTGGACAAGTGACCTTTGGGTGGCCAACCTGACATTCCCCCTCATTAGAATTTATTCTCAGAAGCTCTGGTTGAGCTTTAAGTTCAGTGGATTGGTGACGGTTGTCTGGGTATGGCGATTCCATCAGCTGCATTGCCCTACACAGATGATTCCCTGTAGCAGGGTTTTGAGTGTGTCTTCCTCTCTCTGTTCCTATCTGAGCCACCTTATCTCCTTTTGAAAAATTTCTTTGTTGTTTACATGACCAAATTTGGCTTCTGTTGTTTGCAAGTGACTTAGAAATTGTAAGAAAATTGTGGCTTATGACTTATGTATGGCTGAAACACCCAGGTAAAGAAAGTTGAGCTGTGCAGGAATGATATTCAAATAATAATTAACAATTACCACAGGAATTAGGATATTTAAGTGAATGAAAAGATAATACCTACCATCTAACCTAATAATTAACATTAATTTTACTTGATTAGATGTTTAATGACGGGTTATGCCAGATATAGAGCCAGCCTCAGCCTCAGGGGGTTGCATGAGAATCATGTAGGCAGAGTCAGGACCTCTTAGAGGAGGATGGCTGTCAGCATTCTCGGTGTGTACTCAGCCAAATCCTTAAGGAGACTACTGTTTTGGCAGAGATCTCACAACTGAAATGCGCTTATCTGTACTCCTCCTCATTTACTTGTATCAGTCATAAAAGTGGGGTTTTCACCTAAAATCCTCTGTGCCTTGATGTGTAACATGCATATGTATCTGACTATAAAGAAATATCTCTGTACCATATATGATTTCTACAGTCTTGTTCTGGCTTATATCATTCTTACATCATAAGCTTCAAGGAGTAGGAAATGGGTTCTGCACTTTTTATAGCCCCCATCCCATTGTATCTAGCAACACATAGGCATATAAAAGGCATCAATAGATATTCACAAATTGATCGACACTAGTACTAATTGTGAATTTGTGATAGTAATTTTAAAATGCATAATGGTATAGACAAATCCACAATGAAGCATTAAAGCTAAACAAATACATTCCTCTCATCAACTTTTTATTAATAAGTTATTTCTTCAGCAATGTCTATATTTCAATCCTTTTTCTAAAAAAAATTTTTTTTCCACTCCTTTTCTTAACCAGACAGCTGATTGGTATTGTCATCACAGGACACATCAAAGCTGAATGGTCTACTAAGCGACAACAATCCATGGTTTAACCTGGGGAGCTTTGTAAGTGTTCAGAGGCCTGGGCTTCTTTTCCAAATATTCTGACATGTTTTGAGATATGGCTTAGGCATCAGTATGATTTAAAAACTCCCTAGGTTATTGGTGCTGCCTGGCTGAGAAACCACTGGCCAAATAGAGCATTCCAGTAAAAGTAAAGACCTGTGTTTTCTCATTGCCTATTTCTTTGGAAGAGCAAGCAAAGTTGATAGAGGAGTAAAATAACAAGAAGAAAAGTGGCAGGACTATGCAACTTGGCATGCCATTGGAATGTGGCAAACTATTAAAAAACATTTGTAAACCTCAAGATTTTCTTGCAGCTATTGACAAAGTGGTTTAAACAATGTTTCTTCTCCCACCCCCAATGCTCAAGTTTAAAGGCCCCCAACAACTTCGAAAATATGGGACTATTTGGCAAAGAATTCCAAATGAATGACCCTGAGCTCTGGAATTTGCTCCTTCTAGCAGGCTGCTCTTTTCAGCAGTCAGCCAAACCCCAAATCTGGCAGCTTTTAAAATATGGTGCAAAATAGATTCTTTTTAAACCTGAGAGGCACGAAAGATTTATTTTGCTGGAAAGACATGATTGTAAAAATAACAAGCAATTATTGTCACTGCACCAAGTAGAATCAGAGACCTGCAAAAGAGACTATTAAGGTCCACCCTTCTTTCCTCATTCTACAAACGAAACCAAGCCATAAGAAGATGACATGATTTCAAGTGGCAGGGTCTGGGCACATCCTGATCTCATGATTCACAGGTCAGTTATCATATAATGTCCTCTAAAAATGACGCAGATGATTTCTTCTTTGTGTCATAGTTGGTTATTCACAGATACAATGTTCTTGCAAATGCTAATAGTATAATCTTTGGTAACTGTAGCAAATAGTATTTAAATATTTTGTAATTTTTGGTGTGTGGCATCCTTTCCATGGTCCTAAATATAAAATCTGGTTGTGTGACCTTCTTGATCCTCACAATTTAAGTTTCTAATTCATCTAGAAGGATACATGTGAACCTCTGCGTGAAACGCAAATCTAAGAGCTTTAAATCCACAACAAACCATAACAGACCTTGACCTTCTCCACATTTCCTGATATGGGGTGAATAAGCCTATTTCCTATTATATTTATTCGGACTTAGACAAAGTATAGGAGTCAGAGATTAGGGTGAAAATGATTCTCAGGAACATAAGAACAATTCTAGCACTTATTAATCTCTATTAAGTTCTAGGCAAGGAGTTAGGCCCAGAGTGAGAAATTTTCTATGGTGATAACAGACTCATTTTCTTGAACATATATATTTAATGAGGCAGATAGTTAATTTTGTCTTAGTTCTTCCTACTTCCCCACATTCCACATGTTATTCTATTTCCTTTCACTTCAGGCTGAGAATACCATTGAGAAACATGGGGTCAGAGAACTATTCCCAGAGTTCATTCCTCCTCATAAAATAGTGTTCTTTTCTCCCAACTGCAGAAAATTTCCTTTCCTTTTACCACACCCAATCCATGTTGGCCACTTAGTGAAATGTACAGTTTAAGAGAGAAGTTGTTATTGTTTGCTAAGGGTGTTTTCTGGAATTTTACCACCAAGGATAAAATAATGAATAAGGAGATAGGAAAGACCCCAGTGAGTCTTTCCACTGTACAGCCTCAGGGCCTTCCTTGGCCTAAGCTAGCTCCCTGTCACTTCTTTGTTCCTGACCGCAGGCACCCCGGGCATTTCTCTTTCCGAAGTGGCTGCCACCACCCACTCAATCATGGACAACCTTTCTTCCAAGGATGGCTGTGGAGATAGAATGTCCCAACCTCCCTTGTCTCCATCTCCTTCTTTGCTGTCCAGAAAACAAACAAGCTAAGCATCCTTTTCTGGTTTAACCATCTGGTAGTTAGTCATGAGAGAGAAACAGAGAGGAGACAACAAAAACATGGATACTACGAAGAAGGTTCCAGAATCTTTCAAAGTCCTTTGGTCATGGTCCCTGATCAGTATTTCTGATTCTACTTATACTTTTTTCATTTATTTCTGAGGGTAGAAGGTAATGTAATCTCCTTTCTTTATGATGTCTCTTCTCAGGCTTGTTGATTCCATTGCAAATATTTAACATTTAGAGAAATTAGGGATTACAGGGAGCAAGATGTCCCTGTAATGTTACCAAAGTAAAGTTGAGTTTTAAAAAAGGAATGCTCTCAGGTCCCTTTGACTCAACTCTCTAACAAATAAAGGAAGATTAATGTGGGCTTCTGGAATTTATCACTGACAGCACCTCCTCACTGAAGCCAGGCTGAGCTAAGATGACCCCCTCACCCACCCCAAGCTTCTATGTTCTGGAGCCAGATTGTATTTCCATGACTACTTAGCTACCATTTGTTCTCCATCCTAGACTGGGTTTTCCTGGAAGTAAAGGACTATAATCTTCTCCCTCCACCTTGGATTGCTGGGATCTAGCAGTGTTTGTCACATAGTAGGTACTTAATAAATGTTTTTCAGAATGAAATTGTTCTCAAAATAAAGATAGGCAGAGTCTGTCTAGCAGAAGATAAAATACTCCTCTAAAGAATGGACAACCAGACTTCAAGGTTGGGTTTGAGTCTCAGTGAAATTGCTCAGAGAGAAAATGTCTTGCCACAAGATGAAGAATAATTTGATAAATAAGGAGGGTTTAAGGCATTTTTAAATCCCACATTGCTCCTTGTTGCCCTACTCCCAATATGTCTTGTCAATATGCCTTGGTGACAAGAAAATGGGTAAGAAATTGGAATGGAATGGAGCAAACAAAAATGTGGACCCTGTGAAAAACTGTTGTGTGACTTTGAGGAAGTTACCAACCCTCTCTGGGCCGTAGTTTATACCTGTATCATGAAGTGAGTGGGTCCGATGATATGCAAAGTTCCTTACAGTTGTAACCTTTTAGGATTCTAAGTGATCCAAAGCCATGTACTGCAATGTATTTTAATTTTCCTCTCCTCAACCTCATCAAAAAATAAATAAAAAATGACTTCTACCATTGCCAACAACCCACTTGGGGCAGAAAAATAAACTATAAATTATGGTCACCAGATCAAATGAACTGAAACACAGATTAAAATATGTTATCTATCCACAGAGCAATTTTTCACAATGGTGTCAAACAAAAAGTTCTAGTCAATGTTTATACTAAGACTTGATGAAAAATTCCAGACATAAAACTTCTGGAACTTAGACTTGAACTCAGAAGGACCTCCCACCTCTGAATAAATTTTACAACTAAAATCTACTGGGACTCTTTCCACTTAACCAGAATTCATCCTTCAACAATTATTTGAATTTTGTTACTGAGACAATTATGATATAGTAAAACTCGGCTGTCTGGAACTGTCATGCGAGGTATGACAGCTAAAGATTTTATAAGTACCACTGTCTTTTAATAATTTTGGGTGAAAATCATTTTAAAAGACATTACATTTCCTTAACTTCTTTAACAGAACACACTGAATGTAATTCAATCTTTCCCTCAATATGAATACCAGTCACTATAACACAGAAATATCCTAAGCCCTAGACTTGTTTCTTTTGAGGGTGCTTTAGAATTCACCCGAGCTGTCAGCTGTCACTTCTGACTGCTGTCACTTCTCTGTGTCAGCTTGGCCACTTGTGGTCATGTCTCCCTGATATTTAAATTTGCTGATTAAAGGCAGGGAAAAGTGTCTTAATTCATCTTTGCACACCCAAGGGGAGCATAGTTCTGGCTACTTAAGGTGTTTAGAAAATAAATATTTGTTGAAATAGTTTAAGAATTAACATAATAGGCTGAAATTTTAAAAAAGTTTGCTAAAACTCTAAAACTAGGTGTGAAATAATAATAAACATTATCCATGTTGGGTAAAGACTTGAGGGAATTGCTGTAATACATCCATTTGCAACATTTTCTCAATACTTTCTAATTCTTCACTATGATCTATATAGAGTGCCAGAGGATTGAGTTCCTGATTTTTCATGAGATGACTAAATAATAGAAGTAGATAAATAAAAACACATAAAATGGTTGCCTAAACTTTGAGTAATTATATAAAATTTAATGTCATCAATTTATCTTTATTTTTAGGCACATATTTGACCTACACCAAACAGAAATTGAGAAATGACATTAGCATTCTTAGGTATTTTAGGGAGTTAACTGAGGGGGCAACTCATCACAACTACCAGCTATGATTTGGGGCAAATTATTAATATCCTTTAATTTCAGTTTTTTTTCATCTGAAAATAATAAAAACAAAACCCTTCTAATAGAGTTTTTTTTTGTTTTGTTTTTTGTTTTTTTTTGAGACAGAGTCTCACTTTGTTGCCCAGGCTAGAGTGAGTGCCGTGGCGTCAGCGTAGCTCACAGCAACCTCAAACTCCTGGGCTCGAGTGATCCTTCTGCCTCAGCCTCCCAGGTAGCTGGGACTACAGGCATGCACCACCATGTCCGGCTAATTTTTTTTATATATATATCAGTTGGCCAATTAATTTCTTTCTATTTATAGTAGAGACGGGGTCTCGCTCTTGCTCAGGCTGGTTTTGAACTCCTGACCTGGAGCAATCCGTCCGCCTCGGCCTCCCAAGAGCTAGGATTACAGGCGTGAGCCACAGCGCCCGGCCTCTAATAGAGTTTTGAAAGAATTAATGCATTGTAAAGCCCTTACCACAGGACCTGGCACTAAATAAGCATACAGTTACTTTCATTATAATAGGTTGTCTGTTCCTGGATTGGGGACAATGGTACCAAACCTGGGCATAGCCAGGTAATGTAATTGCCAAAATATTTTTCTCTTGTATTTGCTACTTGGCAGATATTGCCTCTGCCTCAGTATCAGCTGGTTTGGAACCAAATGTGGCACCCAAATAGAAATAAGCTCTAAGTTGTCTAAATCTCTGACATTATAGAAAACAGGCATTTCCACTGAACTAGCATTCTAAAGAATGGGCTTTTATTATGGACAATTTTAGGAAATGAAAGAAAGAGAATTTAAAAGAAAACTGGTAATCCAAGTCCTTACGATTTATCATAAATGTTATAATCCTTAGCAACTGGAAAACCTTCCCATATCAATGCAAATTATAGAATTAAAATATTCACTGTAAAAAGCAAAAATGATAGCCTCAGCCTCAAGTTAGTATGCACACAAAGGTAGATTGTCCTCATTAGTTTCCCCTCAACTTGAATTAATAAATTCACAATATCCCAATTTCTTACCCAGTGTTATTTTTTGTAACACAATATAATAATATCTCTATTTCTTTAAAATGGATAAACTAAATGCTGCAAAATAAATAGGCTGTCTTACAAACTATACTTGGAAATTTAGAGAATGCTCTAAAATGTAGGTGATACTATATGAAACATTACTAAAAAGAATTCTTGCTATATAATGAAAAATAATGAATGAGATCTTATCATCTCCACTTCTGTTTAACCAATATCTTTTCCCAATGTTTTTTAATGGCCTTTCTAACATAAATATCTCTCTACTGAACTTGGTCAATTCTTTTTTCTCTTCTAAGTAAAGTTTATCTGCTACTTGACTACATTAACTCCTCAGATTGTTCTCCTTGTTAAATTCCACAAGACTATTATTATAGCCTTTATTTTCCAACATCTTAGCTGCATTATTGACTTTTGAACCTTTTCTTAAAAAGGCATCATTGATACACAACAATATTATACTTGCATTTTAACTCCTTTAGAAATCATTTTGGCTTTTTAGTAACATATTTGTACTATATTTCTAAATTGACAATTCATGAGAGGTACACAATGCATTAAGAAAATCTTGAATAAAAAAAAGAAAATCTTGAATAGCAATTTTCTAAAATACTACATCTCTTAGACTACATTAACCTAATCACAGCACAAAGTTTAAATATACTGACATCAATGTGAAGAAAATCATTTTATTGTGCATTTTAAAAACTTTATCTGAAATAATGATTCTTTTTTAAATTGCTCAACTCTTCACTTTAGTTGCTCTCCAGTAGTAACTGGAAAACTCATTTACTTAAAAATGATATAACAGCAAATTGTGGGTTGACCAAAATCAATGTTGAAAACAAATACTTTTGAATTCCTAAGAAAGATGTGACTAAAACTGCAAAAATGACGCCACATTTCACACTGCTGTGGTTCTGCAGGGAATAAAAGGGGATGTGAAATGAATGTCTGGTGAGGGAAATGAGAAATACCATGTTACGACAGAACAAGGGAGCACAAGGGCTAAAGGGTTGGCCTGAATGAGATATAGTTTGCTAATTCCTGCACTGTAGGCATCCTGAAAAAATCTTTTACTAAATTCAATCACCACCCCATAATACATGTTTTTAGTTACATTTTTAAAGTTACATCTAAAAAAAATGGCTGGTTTGAGAAGACCTTACAAAGTTGACATTTGAGCAAAATCCTGAAAGGATTAATAGAGTATGTAGAAATCTGGTGGGGAGGCAGCCCAGATATCCCAGTCAC
Organism: Microcebus murinus; assembly: GCF_040939455.1. Taxonomy (NCBI): domain Eukaryota; kingdom Metazoa; phylum Chordata; class Mammalia; order Primates; family Cheirogaleidae; genus Microcebus; species Microcebus murinus. The sequence goes on along the minus strand of NC_134114.1, from coordinate 36,995,224 downwards.
TTCAAACCAAAGATTCAAAGCTGAACTTACTGTTTTTCCTTCTAAATCAGCTTCTCTTCCTATATTTCCTATCTCTTTGAATTGTGCCATTCATCTCTCCCACCACTCAAGAAAGAAATCTGAGATTTACCTTTAGACTATACTTTTCCATAACTCTGAACAACAATCTGCACCCCAAGTCCTTTTGATTCTTTCTCTTTATACCTCATAATGACTTCCTTTAGCTAATATTGGAAGAACATCATTACTGCTTTTGTTTAGGCCATCGTCATTTTTCTCTCAGATTTTTCTAATATGCATTTTCTTAACTGGTTTTCCTGCCTCCAATCTTGTTTCCTCGCATCCATCCTGATGCTGCTAAATAATATTTGTGAAATGCAAAGTTTATCATGCCATTCTCCTGCTTATAAACTTTGCAGTTGTTTCTCATTATGGTCAAACCCAAACTCCTTATTGTGGTATGGAGGGTCTTAGGTGATTAGCACGCTTGCCCTCGCCTTTCCACTTGACCTCTCTAGGTTTCTTCTCTCCATTTTAGGCAAATTTACTGGCCCTTGCTCTATAAAGTTCCTTCTAAAAGTGACCCTTTTCAACACTGTGTCCTTTTACACAGTTTGTACAAATTACTTGTAACAATGATTGGATCAAAGAAGGCATTAAAAATATGGATGAAATTAAATGTATATATTACTGGTATAGTATAAATATGGACCCCCCCCCTCCTGTCTAAGCTCTGGCTCCAGGCAGGAGGGTTCCTCCCTCTCTTAATGCTCAGAAACATCTTAGAAACTCCTCTTCAACTTGTAACTCAACATATTCTGATATTAAACACAAATAATCAGTCTTACATGTTTGGAAAATCATATGATTAAAAGGACAATAAAACCTAACCTTTCACAACTAAGAACTGATATTATGGGGGGATTCATGTATATACCATTTCCTCTATGTACTTGTTTTTTAGCAACAAAGAAAATTTCAGTTCCAGAATATATGAGCTGCAGAAATTATTAGCCACTTCTATTAAAGTTAATTTGAAGTTGAGTGAATCAGTCCTAGGAGCTTAAAAAGGAATCTAAAGTTAGTAATAGAAAATAAGTAAAAATAAAGAAAAATTAGCTTTACAAAACTACTCCAGTAGCATCTGGGAGGAGATTCAACTTGTTTATAAGGGAGTAATGAAAATGAAATCCAGGATCAACAATCCAGCCATAAAATCAACAAAGTATTTAACATATAAATGGGAGACCAAGAATAGAAAATATAATTTGATAAGTGTATCTACAGCAAAATAAAATAATTTGCAAGGTTCTCATTATGAGTCTAGTGGAGGCAGGAAACCTGTTTTCAACAAGCTACCTGATGGGAAATGAAAATTTACAGTACAGCAGTACAATAGAGGTTAAGATGTTATTAATAGTATTTCATCACATATTTCTTAGCATTAATAAATAGCAGTTGGAATTAGACTACTATATATGATTTCCAAAGGCTCATTCATTTTATTTTATAGATAATAGTTAAAAATAATTTGAATTTATTTGTTCTGATTATTATTCTGATATTTCTACCTATGACTGACTGTGTAAGAGTTACACTCTTGATAACAATATAAAATGCAAACTTTGCAAAAATAGAAATTAAAGATTTTTTAAATGAAATATTTTATACACATAAAAAGAGGCTTTTATTTAGAGAGGTTTTATAGATAGTTTAGTATGGCCAGTTAACTCTCTTGAAAGACCTTAAAACTCAAATCTCTTTTACTCTCTAGATGGTGAGCCCAGCCAGAGACTTACCAGCACAGGGAGAAAAAGCCACTGCTTTTATTAGATTTTATTATGCACAGCAATCACCTGGAGATGTTGGCACAAGGAGATTCTTACTCAGTAGGTCTGCAGTAGGTCCCTGGATTCTAGTTTCTAAAAACCTCTCAGGGACATTGGTGGTCCATGGACCATATGTTTGAATAGCAAGATCTGAATCAGTGGTTCTCAGCCTTGGTATCTATTGGAATCAAATGGATACCTTAAAAAAAAAAAACAGCATTTCTAGGGGTGAAAGGTCATTTAGTTTGGGCTGCAGTCTGGGTATTGAGAGCTTTAAGAGCTTCCAAGGTGAGGCTAACATGCTGCTAAACTTGAGAACCAATAACCCAAAATGTATTTGTTAGATTTATTAGGCTTCATTTCAGTAATGCATAGATTATGAGTAACTCATGTCCAAAAATCTCCAAATTCTTATTGAAACTATAATTCATTATCTATTAGGTTCTAATTTTAAGAATCTAATAGATGAATGAAATAATGAAATGACTTCATTTCTATATTCCCTGTTAAATTATTTAATAACATCTTTTAATATTTTAAAGTTATTCATGGAATCATGGAATTATAATGAAATGACAATCTGAATTATTTTTAGATTAGGAAGTAAATATATAAAAATATAAATATATAATTTTAAATTATATGGAAGTGTCAGTTCCCAACCACATATAAAAAGGTTCAAACTAGTTAGAAAGTCTATAAAAAATCCCCAATCTATTACACCATGAGGAAGGACCACTGACACAGATAAGTTCTAAAACTTTAGTATCCCTACTTGAATAGCCATTTCTGATCCAGGAGTTACAAAATGAATGATCATTCTTTATAAGATCTTTCCTAATAATTTTGCTAAATTGAGGTTTATAAAAAAAGGTCAAGGTGCAATTCCATTCCTAAGGCTACCACCCTTTTAGAAATGCACATCAAAAATAGTGAATAAAAAGAATATTTTAAACTCCAAGGTACTTGCAGAAATTCCATAGTTATAGTAAAGAATATTGGCATACAAGTCAGCTGCCACATACTAGTGATGTGACTTAAACTTTCTCAGCAGGCTTTTTAACACCTAAAATAGTCCAATAAGAATCTCATAGCACGGACTAATGCCACATACAAATATAAGATAGTATTAAATATAACTTTGACAAGTCAAAAATAAATAAACAAAAAATAGTGTGGCAATGTTTCAGTGCAAAGAACTGAAGTTCAGATTGAGGACTACTCCAGCGTTGCCACTAATTAGCCATATAACAGGCAAATCACATACCTTAGTCTCATTTTAAAAATAAAAAGGCCTCAAAGAGATTATCTTGAGAACCTGTAGCAATCAAAGCTTTATTATCTGAAAATAACTGATTAAGTGGTCCTCTAAAGCAAATGACTAATTCTAATGAAAAACCACCAAGAATTTATTTTTAACATTAGTTTACCAAGTCTCTTAAGAAAAATATTATTTTAAACTTGTCTTCAACTCTACTAATTGCTATCATTTAAAATAGCAAAAACACTTAAATTCAAAAGAAAAGATGGAGTGTGGGGGGAGGTGGGAAGGAAAAGGGTTATTAAATGTAAGAACACCAGGCAAAATTAAAATAAAGCAATGTAAACTGAGGATACTGAGATAGTAAAAAGCTCTTTCTAAGCAAAAGTATTTAAAAGCACGCAGTGTGAGATTTGATCTATCCCAAACAATATACTGTATAGGCATTCTTATTACACATTGTTCTAAGTACTACAAATAACTCATAATTCCCATATAAAATTATTCTAATTAATAAGGATGTTAGTACAGAGAGATTATTTCCTTTTATTTTTTAGTTTGAATACATGTCCTGCCAACGACAAAATACCTAGTGTGGCCAAATACATAAGAAATCCCTGTGTCAATCAAAAAGTGCCACTCTTGCAGCTTTCTGTCACAAGGGTGCTGAGAAGTGTACTGTAACAATGATGGAGTGAGACACAGGTTGTCTCAATTTTCAGTTTCCGTCATTAATCCTCTTCAGAACTGGAATCATCCTCTTGGTCAGAGAGTTCAGGGACAGGGAATCGGAGAATGGCAGCTACCCCAGTCAGTTGGCTAAGCTGTTCCCCAGATACATGAAGACTAGAGAATATCCTAACCGTGCCTGCATTCTCTTTCACACTGTCCACCAGCCTCACATACCGGCTCCGTGTGGCTACATCCTGGTGCCTGAAGAGCTCATCACTGATGAGCAATGTGTCAATTGCCATGGCTTCATTGGCCTTCTCCACCTGCTTGAGTCCATAGAAAGCACGGTCAGGTTCATGTTGTAACATTTTATAGAAGTCATCCAAGGCTTTTACTTCCCCAGCAGCTTTAGTGTCTGAAAGGCGGCTAGCTACAGTAGGGTCACAAAGAGCCTCTTTCAGGGAGTACTTGTGTCCAGAGGAGGCATGTACCTAAAATTACAATTATAAAAGTTAGACAAACAGATCTCTCAGAACACCCATTAATCAGCCCACAATAACCTAAAGCTAAAAAGCACTAATAAGGCTTTATATGTTTAAGGATTTAAGTGGAGTTTACTATATAAATTTGCCAGATATTTAACAGTCCTATTTTCATTTCATTATCTCACTTAAAATTCCAGCCATATAAATACATTCTCCTCTTATTTTTCCAAGTTCTAAAACTTTACGAGTAGTTTATACCATTCCCTCTGCCCATCCTTAATTATCCCTCGATAAGATTGTTTTACCTGAAGAAATTTGGACCGGTTTTCCAGAAGCACTTTGTTATCAGTCTTCACTGCTTGTTGAAACATGTAGTCGCAGAACTGCTCCCTCACAAATCCTGGGCTTGCCACCAGGATGCACTTTACAATATCAAAGTGTATGTGGCGCTGGATGGCCTGGACCACCTGTTCATAGAACCGCTCCAAGGCCCGGTCATGCTGGGAGCAGTTGCCTTTCCGTTTCCTAGGGATGTTCACCTCCACCTTGGCCCGAGTGAGGGTCATGCTAGGAGTGACTAAGCAGATATGGGCGAGGCCTTCCTGCATGACCACAGCCGCCACATCAGCGCTCCAGGCTGGGTCACAGGCCTGCTCGATGCGCTCCAGAACCACACTGTCCCACTGTTTCTTGGCCAGGGTAAACTGGCGGTTGGGCTCCAGCTCGATGGTGTGGTAAGCCCCCATCTTGACATACTCATTCTCTTGGATGTTGGTCCCCTTGACCCGCAGCTGGCAGGCCTGAGAGTCGAAGTCGATGGCTTCCACGCAGAGAGTGAGCGTAGTGCGCACCCGGTTGCTCCCCACGCTGCCTGTGGAGGACTCTGTCTGCACCTTGCGGATAGTGGAGGCGCGCAAGCTGTCGCCCACCTGCACCAGATTGTAAGTGTGCCACATGTCCTCAGGCTCCTCCGGGACCAGGGTCACCTGGCCCGCATTGTCCTTCTCAATGTCCTTCCTCACAAGCTTCATGTCCTTGGCAGGGGCTCACTGACAGAACAAGAAGGACCAAAGGGGTCCCCACCTGGGAAGGGGCACGAAGGAGGAAGGGAATGTAGGCCGGGAAGGGGGCGGGGCCCGGTTTCTACAGGCACTTGCCAAGCGGGGAAGGAAATACTTCTGCTGCGACTCATGCGGCCACGGGGAGCACTCGCGCTAGCCCTCTAGCCCTTCCTTCCTCAGAGTCCCGAGATACCGCAGCGAACACCTTACCCTTCGCGGTTCCCGCTGCCGGCACCGGAGCAAAAAGCCGCCGCAATGACGGCGCATGCGCAAGCCGCGCCCCGCCTCCCGACGCACGTTGTACGTCCCCAGCGGAGAGGAGGGGCCGCCGTTTTCGCGCGCGCAGGCGTACTAAGCGGAAAGGCGCTGGGAACGAATAAACTCTAGAGAAGGTGCGCGGGTTTTTTGGTGACAAGTCCTCTATTTTAATGCTGAACTTGAACTTCCTAAGTTTTCTCTTCCATCCTGTTTGTGAAAACTCTGGGGAGTATGTGAGTGCAAATATTTTTTTTTTAGCTGGATGCAGTTGCCACTCTGCTCCTCCTCCCTCTGGGTAAATTAATAATGTATCTAAAAGTTAAAGGAGCTCTCAAAAGTGCAGATTTGTTCCCAGAGGTCCAAACTGTGCTCGGTTTTGCTCCGGCCTTGTCCGCACTCAGACGCTACAAGCCTGTTGGAGCTGGTATTTCCAGAAGAGTTTTTTTTTAAGAACTGTGGGTCACGTTCTGTCTGGGCTCTGAGCAACGTGCCCAGCTGTTTTCTGCACTTAGTTACCGTGTCTGCACGATCTAATTAACCCAGATGTTAAAGCACGGGCCCCAGAGAGAGAAGAAACTATGTGTGGAATTTACCCCTGGGTGGACTTCTCAGTTGCTTGACCTGATGTCCTGGGAATCGTAGAATCCGAAGCAATCTCAGCTTTCCCTTGCTCAGTAGCCTGTGAAATGTTTAGGGTGGGGGTTGGGTCGCAGTCGCTTAAGGCCCCGTCTTCACTGCCAAAGCTAAGCTAAAAGTTGAGGGAGGCTGTGACTGACCCGATTAAGTAGCTACAGAATTTATTTTAAAAACTTAACATTTTTTATTGGGGAGTGGAAGTTGAGAAGTGGGATTGCCTCTTAAAAAGACGGCTGAATCGCAAAAAAATGAAAATAAAAATAAATTTTCTTGGAAGTTAAGATAGGGTGGAGCGCCAAGGAATCCTGCACACGAATCTTCTAGTTATCTGTCCTATCTTATCCTGTGTGAGTTTGAAAGCTGAGTTCACCACCCTGAATGGGTGAGGCAGGGATGAAAGGAAGAAATCTGACTTTGTCACAAGCTTGATAATTTTAACTGAAGTCTCAATTATCTTTCTCAGAGATTGTCAAGGTACAGAAAGGTCCTCTACAAGCAGAAAGTCCAAATTAGAACCGTCCCAGGTAGAACCACTATTGTTTTTTTTTTTTTGTCTCTCTCTTTACCTTCCTCCATCCCTCTTCCTCCCCACCTCCCAATCATACTGAGTGCCCTCACAAAGTTCCTTAACTCACTTTGCAGCCTTCCAATTCCAAGAGAACACAGCAACGTTTCACTAAGCAAAGAACTGGTCACGCTGAAGCCCGAAGGTGGTTTGCCTTTCCAAAGGACACTGTATCTTTTTAAAAAGATCTTGTTAACTCAAAATTCCTAATTGGTAGAGTGAAAGTGTACATATGTGTGTGTATGTGAGAGAGAGAAAGAGGGAGAGAGATAATTTTGAGCTGGGGACTTTGAAGTGCTCTTGATCACCTTTCTAAGTCCAATTCATCTCTTTCCATACATAGTCTGCCAAAGATTAAAAGCCACAAAATCATAGCGGTAGGCACTCAGTAGGATCTGAGCAAAAGGTTTTTATTGAAGAGCTGTCACTTATTGAATATTCATCAATAAATACTTTCCTCCCCATAAGGTAAATATTTGTTATACTCATTTTATGGAAGAAAATGAATTATGGGGAAGTTAAATGTTTTCAATATCAGGACTACATTCAAATTCAGACCTACTTAACTCCATACCTCTCCTATTACCACTACCACCATATTATATATTATGGATGCTTGTAATCATCTCTGCAACTGCAAATTATGTGCAGTTATCTACTCACACTTCCCTCAACTGTCACTGTTAACAGTTAAACCAAACCCCACAGCTCAGAAACCAACCTGGAGGATTTGAAAGGGACTAGTCCCTTCCCTGCTCTTTTATCACCTCTTAAAATCATTATATTCTTTTCCACATCAGTTTTTCTTCTGCCCAGCCTAGGTCATCATAAAATCTTTGCGAAAGATCTACTTTTCGACTTTAGAAAAAAATATACATATATTTGTTTCTGCATTCGAAGCCTGTGGAAAACTCATATTGACTCTTAATTCCATGGTTAATTTTTTTATCATTTTTTTAAAGCCATGAGTCAAACCACTTTGGACTTTTTAAATATCATTGTGCTTCCGTGATTGAACATACTACAAAATCATAGAATTACTATTTGATCTGAAACATCTGCAAGAGTTGGAACTCTTGTGTTTTTTATTTATTAGTAACTTGAGCTTATTGTTGAATGATCAGTGATCAGATATTTTCTCCCAGATTATGTGTTGTGGTTTAGTATTTCTAGACCAATCATTATACTTTTATTTGGAATTATTTGGGGGTTTCTATTCCCTATTAATTAAAATCCCAAATCCCTAGCATTCACACCTCAGTGCTCTAGCCTTACAAACTATTCCACCTACCCCTCAGGTCACCCTATATTCCACCTTGAGTGTAACCTTTGTTTTCTATACATATTAAGAACTTTCAGCTTGCTGCCTTAGCTCATACTGTTCTTGCTATTTAAAATGTCACTTCCTTTCATCCCTGCTTCCATAAATCCTACATACTTTAAGGGCCAGCTTAAATGTTATCTCAAACTTGAAAACATGTATTATATTAATTGGAATACATATCTTTTCTTTCTTATTGAAATCTGGATGGATTCATCCTTGTACCTCTTCATTGTCCCTTGAAAGGTCCCTTGCACCTAGTAAGCACTCATGAATGATAAGCTAGGTGGGTCAAATGTAAAGTATGGCAGCTACTTTAACATTATTATGGATACCTCTTAAGGCACTTACATTGTTGACTGTAGTTCACTTAATTTATAATAAAAATAGTAGTTTTAAAACTGCTATGGTTATATTTTCACTATTTTCCAAATTAAACAGAATCATGAGGAAAAGGCCATGGTTTAGCTCTGTTGCAAATAGAAATTTTTAAATTACTAACTTTAATTATATTTATTTTTTCTATAATGTCTCATTTATACTAATCTCTGTAGAAGAAAAAAAGAGTCAATATTGTTACCTCCAAAAGCTTTTAATTTGCTTCTTTTGAGACATTTCCCCTAACCTCCATTAACCCCAGTGTTTTAAATTCTATATTGTAAATGAGATTATTTGTCCTGCTTCTCTCATTTGACAGTCCTTATGAGGTTCTAAGGAAATTATACTACTTGATACATTGTAGTGCTCTAAGAATGCCTGGCTTGAAGCTAAAAATCTGGATCAGACAAAGCAAGAGACAAGGGTTCACTTTAACATGATCATGATTATTTGGCCTTGGAAACATAACTGATTTGAAACAGTTGACTGACAGATAATCTGTTAGGTACATTTATTTATTTCAGCACCTTCTTTCCAGGGAAACCTTAGGTCAGCCCTACTGAATGAAATGGTTCATGTGCCACATTGGCAAATTGGATTACAATCTTTCCTATTATAATAATATGTTAGAAATAGTTTGTATGACAATAGCAGGGATTTGAGGGTTCTGAAGGGTAGAAATCTTGTTTGAATAACTTGTGCTTAGCACAGAGACCCTTAAAAATAGTAGGGGATGTATAAATTTTCATGTTTCCATCTCGTATTTTATTTTTTTTTGCAAGACTTACTTTCTTGCAGCACAAACCTGATCTTTTTCCTCCTCTGCTTAAAGCACCTTAGAAACCCCTCCCATCATTGCTTCTCTTATCTCTTCCAGACTCTGGTGCTCCTTGTTTATCTTTGTGTTCTTGGAACACAGCACAAGAAGTAGTAAATAATCACATTTACTTTATGAAAGAATGAGTGGTTATCAGTTTTCCTTTAACTCAGAGTTTTTAACTTGGCTATCACTGACATCCTAAAATTAGGAAATCACATTCTGTTGTATAATGTTAATAAAAAATAAAATTAAAAAGGACAATTATTCTTAAGGCCAGTTTCTACAAATCTATTCCAATTTTTGAGATATCTATGCTTAGCTAAGAAAACGGTGATTTTAAATACATTTTAACTGAGGAAAAGTTCTTAAAGTGTCTTAAAGTAATGCATAAAGACAATTACTTTTATTATACATGGTTTAGAAAGTGAACTTTACAGAATAAGTAGCCAGATCTCTGATTATGAACATCTAGTGATATATGTGATCATTCATTTAGAGAGAATGTACAAACCTCAGATTGTACAAAGGCTCCCATGTGACCTTCACAAGTAAAGATAAGTGGATGACTGGGAGGATATTCAGCTAATACAGGCAAAAGGGTAAAAGGTAAAAGGGAAAGTTTCGGGGTTTTTAAAGGAACTTGTTGTACTCACTATCTAAATTTCCTGTGATTCAAAGGCTTATTTGCAGTTGTCACAAAACAATACAAAAGTTCTTACCAAATAAAATCCTATAAACAAAAGTGTGTGTTTCTATTTCCCTGTATCCCTATATGGTATAAGATAATTTTACCAAAAATATTACAATAAAATGTATAACTCAAATATTTTTAAGGGATAGTCCAATACCCATGTATTTTCAGACTATAGTATTTGGCAAACTAAAAGTGTAGCTAACAAAATAATTTTGAAAGTACATTTAATTTGTGTTAAGAGTATGTGATTTATAATAAAATGTAAAATATCTTAACCATTTGATGTTCTAATATGATTTAGGTGCTCTATTCAAATTTAAGAATTTGCATTTATTTCAGATCTCATATAATTAACAGAAAAAGTATAAGTCTTCATTCCTTTTGATATTTGAATTACAATGATTTTTTTTATTAATTCAGATTTCTCACTTATCTCATTTAGAGGGATCTTCTGTTGGGATAAAACAGAATTAATGTTTTGCACATAAAGTGAATTCTTAACACTAACCAGAGTATGCATTTTAATTTCCTTTTAAAACTTTGTTGACTTTTTAATCTTCCTTTTAAATTATAGAAAAAAGTTAGAATAAAATTAGGCTCCTTCATATACATATAGTCCTTTGCTCACCAATAAGAGGATAGAAAGCTAAGAGTTTCCCAAAAGTAGAATCATTAATTATGCGTAACTGGAGATTCTTTGATTATTTTATTATCATGTTTCTCCTGAGGCTTCCTTCTAAAGGTACAGTATTCAAAGGAAGCTCTGTTTTGGGAATCTGGTGAGGCTGCTGGTGCCAGAGGAACAATTATCCCGAGTCAGATATATGCTTGGCTCTGGAAGAGAGTAACAGAGGAACAATATTGATATCTTTCTATCTAGAAGGGATGTCAGACATTAGGCTCTTTGAAATCTTATGATATATCAATAGTTTTTAAAGTCCCAAGAAATGTGATAGAAAATTGCCATGTAGCTATATTGTATATTATTGATTATAATTTTCAGATGCCCATTTCCCCATATTTCAACACCTCTGGAACTAGGATGAATCTAATAATCTAGCAATAATAATTGTATTGGTGGGGCTTGTCTTTCTTAGTGGTGTATAGAATAATGAGGCATCTTTCAATTGCTAATGTATTTCATTCAATTAGATATAAATATTCCAGGTGGGGGATATAATTAAAGGGGACAATATGATCCCTTAAGCATTTTATGAGTCTGTCTATAGTCTATTCTTTTTATGATTCATTCAATAAACAAGTGCGTATTACTCCTAGGTGCTAAAGTTAATAAACAAAACCCTGCCCTCACAGAGCATATAGCATGTGGGGAAGACAATCAGATATTTAATTATAATATCATATGCTACATTATATTATAGAAGCAAAGGTGCTGGGGCACACATTTCCCTGGGGGAGGGTCCAGTCTACTGGGGGGGTGTCTTTTGGAAATCACATTCATGTGGGGACATAAAAATGAGTAGCAGTGAGAGTGACTACTAATCCAAAGACCCCGAGGAGACTTCAGAGGAGCTGGCACCATACAGGAGCTGAAAGAAGCCCAATAATCTTGAGGATAGGAATATGTGCAGTCATTTGCATCTCTTGACACTCTACTGTACTGCTTTGAGAGTGAATACAATTCTCTAGTCATAGACTACTCTGAATAGGCAATCTATTCTGACTTTAGCACTGTAGCAACAATTCCAAAATATCTTTCATCTCAGTTTTTTAACATGAATTCAAGTACAATATTTTGTATTTTATAAAACAGAAGAGAAGTACAGGTAAAGAATAGCATTTTGGTCCCCAATTTTTATGAATATATTTTAAACATGAACAACTTTATTCTACTAAAATATTTTAAGAGGCATATGGAAATTTGGTAAGTTCTAAATCTAGTGAGAAGTTTGTTGAGTTGGAGAAACAAGTAAAAGGAGCACCCATCTACTGAAGTAAGATCAACAGTGATAAGCTGAGGCCCAAGAGTTCATGCTTCCAAATAGCTAGTTAGCATCATGATAGCAGGGAAGAAAAGTAGGTAAACTAGTTTAGCAGATATATATAATTGTTACCCTCATTGCCTCTTTACTATACAAACAGAAATCCTATGAATTCATTGCTGCCTTTATAGACATCATGATGACTAAGAAAATTTTCACAATCTTCAGTAATTCTGGATAATACATTGTGTGCCATCCGATGTCATTTCTGTGTTTTGGCTGACTTCCTCCCTATATTCAAAAAGCTCCCATCTCCTCACTGGACTTAGTTTTGAATAGGAAATCTTGCTTGTGAAAAAAGTCACAAAAGAGGACCCGTATTTCTAGGCCAACCAAAATGTTTCTAGGGAGGAGAGATATAATTCAATTAGGAGCAATTCTATATTTATATTCTTAATAACCAAAGGTAGTCATCTTATTTGAGTTACACTTAATGTAAGGTATTATCTAATTTCACCATACATCTAAAAATCATGGTGATAACAGACTAACTTTCATCACTAATTAGGTCTTTATCCAAGTCTTTTAGACAATTACGTTTGGATTTCACATTTAGAGGGGTGAGCAAGAGAGCAATCGACTTATATTTAGGCAGCCTGTATGTCATATTATTTCAGAACATGAAATTTGAAGACAGAGATCTGAATTGAGTAAATTTGTCATTTACTAGTTGTGCAACATTGGACAAATGAGATTAACCTCTTAGTACTGTACTTTGATTTGTTTTTCTGAAATATGGATAATAGTTACATATTTTTATTATTTTAGATTAAAATGAAATAATAAATGCAAAGTTATTGGCACAGGGCCTTACACATAGTATGTTTCAGCATTAAGTTGTGCTAATTATTCCTGGTTATTAACTGTTTTGGCCTTTGTTCTCTAGGAGGTTGGATCTTGCCATTTGGGCATGGCCAATGGGAGGGCTGGGCAAGACATTAGAGGGTGGGAGGTATGGGGATGGATATTTATTTCCCTTACCCCTTCCCTGTTGGACTTCAATTTTGGCACTAACAAAATTCCTCTATTTACGGTCACGACTCTGGTCCAACAGCACCTGCCACCACCACCAACGATAGCTAGAGTTCACAGTCAACTACTAATAACACTGCCACCTCTTCGGGGCTAGGAATGGTCACGGTTTTTCTTCTCACTGTTGCTTTAGGTGCTTTGTTCCCACTGTTGCTTGTCTAAGTGTTCCACAGTCTTTTCTCATTCCTTTAAGGTCTCTGTAAACTTCCCCTTTATGCAATTTTCTTCAGTTAAATCCTTTATATGTGCCACCAGTTTATGCTGGGGCTTTGACATACATAAAAGAACAATACAGACTTTATTTGGACTTAAGGAAGAACATCTTTCTTGACAAATCATTTTACTAAATGTTAGAGGAAGTTAATACAAGAAGTTCTAATTCTAATGAGAAGTTTATTGGGATGGGGACAGTTTGTTGTGCTGATGTAAACCCAGCTTTGAAAGCTGTAGAAACTTTGTTTATATGGCAGCGGGTGGTGGGAAGGAAGGGTGGAGTTATTTTCTAGACACAGAAAACAACAAGATCATATCTACAATGGCAAAATGAGAATGAGGGTTATGGAGAAAGTAAGGATATGGGTTTGGCTGTAATAGGCAGTTTATGTGTAAGGGTTGTGGTAGGCAGAATAACTGTCTCCCAGAGATGTCCACGTCCTAATTCCTGAAACCTGTAAATATGTTACCTTAGTTGGCACAAGGGCCTTGGCATATGTAATTAAATTAAGAATCTTGCAATGAGGAGATTATTCTGGTGGGCCCCTTGTAATCACAGAGGGATCCTTAGGGAGGCAGGCAATAGGGCAGAGTCAGAGGAGATGTGACGATTAAGCAGAGTCAGAGAGAAAGATCTGAAGAACTCTTCTGGTTTTGAAGATGGAGACAGGGGCCACAAGCCATGGAATGTAGGTACCCTGTAGGAGGTGGAAAAGCAGGGAAACTGATTCTCCCCTAGAGCTTCCAGAAGAAATGCAGCCCTGGTGACACTATGGTTTTAGTCCAGTGAAACTTTTGACCTACATAACTATAAAATAGTAAATTTATGTTGTTTTAAGCTGGTAAATCCAAGGCAATTTATTACAACAGCAATAGGAAACTGACATAGGGGTAGCTGGAGATAGAGAGAGGTGCTGAATTAGGGCAGTCAGTTGAGAATTTTGGATTTTATCTTAAAGATAACTAAAAAACACCAACGATTTTTGACTAAAACCTCAGATATAACGAAAACGGTGTACTGGGAGGGTGGATTCAATGTTGGGTTCAGATTGGAGACACGAAGATGAGCTTTACAGTATTGTGCATGGATTGTTAGCGTGATGAGACCTCAGATTAGGTATGAACTCTAAGAATTGATGAGAAGTTTCCAAATATGAAAGAGATTGGTAAGAAAGAGCTGACACAGTATGATGACTGATGAGGAAATTAGCAAAGGAAGAAGTAAAATTTTAGATTCTTAATATTGTGTTGTGAAATGGGCATAAATATAGAACAGTTGAAGAGCTTGTTGATTCTGAAACAATCACTTTTTTAAATTCTAAATTTCAATAGAATTGAATTATACACACTTACACATGGAATCTGAATATTATAATTTAGAATTATTTAGCATTATTTTCTTTCAAGTCCCTTCTTGGATTCAGCAAGGCATCATATTCCACCAACATATATATGAAATTGTAACTTGTTAACATCTGTTATTTTAAGTTTCATTATGTGTTTTTAGAGGATATGCAACCCTCATTTGATCATTTCTGCACTAGAGACTGCTTATTTGGTAAAATGAAAAAGGTACAACTTGATTAGTTAGTAAATTACTATATTCAGATTTTGCACAAAACCAACAATAAAATGCAAACAACCCTCAAAAATTTGAGTTGAAGTGGAATCATAGGTCAAATATGTGTGAAGGGTAGTGACAGTAGCTGGTAAGTTAAACCACTCACTGGCTGTAATGCTGTTTTGCAGTTACCACTGTTTGGATTACTGGACATTTCCTGAATAGTGGAAAATGTCTGGATGGAAAGCCAGTGGCTCATTATTAACTGTCTTTACACCACCTCAGTATGAATAAAGCTCAGCCTGCTAGTAATCCATTTCTAAGTGATCTTCATAAAAGTTAACAATGCTTGGCCATCTAAGGCAGGACTAAACTGGCTGGTTCTCCTCTGTTTTAAATGGTAAAGATACTCAATTAACTAGTAGTAATAAGTATGCCAGCAGTGAAAATACTGAACAGTTTAATATCAATGATATGCTAAAGCCAACCATTAATTAAACCATTAATCAGGTGATTTTCTATCATACAGCTTCTATCAATAAGCTTTCACCCATCTGCCTTCTGTTTTTCACCATTTCAACTCGCCCCCATCAGTAACTGGTAAAAAAGATCTGACCATAGGTAAAATCATTGCGGAAATCTTAGAAAATGCTCTAATTCAACTTTTTTTTTTTTACTAAATTGGATATAACTTTGCCTTGCTACTGTGTTTTTTAAGTCCCCTCCTTAAAAAAATACATATTTATACACAAGTAACAATACTATATTTTGTATCTTAAAAAAAATCCACACCCTGATATTTACAGAGTAAATGTTCACCGTTCCTTCCTAAATTTCAAAATGTTCCTCCTCTTGGGTACTGATATAGCGATATCATTTAGGGACAAGCAGCAGTTTTCCTTTACATCCCTCTTTTCTTGTTTCATAGCAGAAAAGACTGAATTACTAGACAGCAAGAAAAGGCAATAACGTCCACTCTTAAACAACCAGAGTGCAGGAGCTTTGCACATAAATCAGGTGACTTATAGTTATCACTCCTAACTCCCGCAAAAAAAGGGGAGGAGGGCCATTTAGCAAAGTCCTAAAATACAATGTATATTGTAAAAATCAAAACAAAACAAACTTTAATTTGAAGAGTCAATTCTCCCGTATAGAGTTTTCAGCACTGCCTCACTCCTCACTCTTGGGGTGGAGGGGTTCCAAGTGACACCAAAGCTAATCCCTGCCAGAGCCCGAACGCGAAACTCTTTCCTGTACACTAAGCGGGCCGGACGAGCCGGAGTGCCCGAACGCGGACGGGCGCTCCGTCCTCGCCCGTGGACCGCGGCTCTGTGTCCCTCCCGCCCTCGCCAAGCCCCGAGCCCACGCGCGCAGGAGATGCTCGGAGAAGAGCGGAGTCGCTCACCGGTGAGGAGCCCGCAGCAGGCGACAGCGACCCCTGGGCTGGCGCGGCGCCGGGGGGCCATGGCCGGGGCGGCCGCAGCCCCGGGGGCGCGCTGGTGCGGAGGCAGGACCTGGCGGGACCCCGCGCGGACGCTGCGCGCTCGGCCACTCCGCCGCGGTGCTCGGTCCGTGGCCCAGGAGCGGGAGAGGACTGATTTCCTGTGTTTCCGTCGAGTGCCTCTAAATTCGCTCCACGCTTTTCACATCCCAGACGGATTGCCACATCGCCCGCCCCTTCGCGCTCTCGGTCTCTGAAATCCCACTGGCAGCCTCCCAGGCTGTGTCCGAGACATGGACAAATAAAGCCAGCTTCGCGGGCCCGTGTTTAGGCTAAAGTCCACGGGCTGCAAAGCAAACCTTAAAGGGACATCTGCCTTTCATTTAGAGGGTGATCCCGCTCTCCGTGCCAAATCCCTAAGGTGGTAGGAAGGCGGGCGAGGGCTGGACCTTCGGGAGGGTGTCGCCAGCTCGCTGGCTCCGCCTTCGCACCCCTCACCGCTCCCGGTCTGGGCAGGAAGGGCGCTCTGGCAGTGCCCTGTCCGGGCTCCTCCGCCCTTAAGAGGAGGCTGCTTTCCCGGCGGTCCGGCTGCTCGGAGAGGACCAGACGGTCGGTGGAAGTGTGCGCACCCTTGACCTTCACCGTGAAGTCGTCTCGCACTGGAAGGGGCGTCCTCACCGCCCCAACACGCCCCACTGAGGGCTTTGCTTTCGTTTATAGGGTTTGCTTCCTTTATGGTGATTCGTGATTAGAAGGTGGTCGCAGATGAGCTCTTCTTTGGCAAGACTATGATAAGGGGGGAAAGGGAGAAACAAGACTGGGAGGAAAAAAGTAAGAGGAAGAAAGAGACAAATGAAAGAGGGAAGCAGGAGGAAAACAAGGGAGGGAGGAAAGCAGTCTCCTTAGAAATGGAATGTGTGTGGGCTATTTTGTTTAAGCTGAATTAGAATGTTTGTACACTGGGAATTGAATCTGATGAACTTGGGGAATTGCTTCGTTTTTTTTTTTTTCTTGCCACAGACTTTTATGAGTAAAACTGCATTAAGTTGTGTTCATGTTACTCCTCTCTGATGGACTGGGGACAGAAGTACTTAGGAGTTTGCAATGGTTTCTTTGCCTGGTGAGTTGAACAGCCTCGCTAAGTCAAAAGCCAGATTCCAGATTCACATCTTAGCTTCAAAGAAGACTTGATATTTTCCTATTTTTTTTTAATTTTTTTTAAGAGGCGGGGTCTCTCTGTGTTGTCCATGCTGGACTGTGCTCACTGTAACCTTCAACTCTCACTGGGGGTAGGGAACAATTGCAGGTAGCATGCCCTAGAGCAAGCACGTCATGGAATGCATTCTTCTCAGAACTATAGCTGGAGGGCTGGGTGCTATTTTCGTCTTAGGCTATTTTCCCAAGGAGGCCCCGTGCATAGGACAAGTTCGTTGGAATGTGGAGGGTCTTAGTCTCCAACATTTCCCCCTATCTTTATTAATATGAGGGAGATTTACACAGGTTGGTGGAGAGCCTGTCTTAGGCTACGCGATGGGCTTCCGCGACCAGCACCCCAAATATAAGATCAGACGATCGAAATGACGGTGAGGCCTCTGTCTTAGGCTATGTAGGTGGCATCCAGCTCCGGCACTTCTGATTATGAAGTGTGCCCCCCGGGCATGGACCTACAATATTCCCATCATGGAGTTACCTCACTGCTGGTGGGGGTGTGCACCTGGTACTCGGCATCGCGATAATCCCATCATGGGCGTCTCCACAGCCTTTGGAACCAACTGCGTTCCATGTCTGAGGCAAGGTTAGAAAAATTTAGACCCTCTGTGGCTGAATGGGGAGACTCTGTATGGAGGTCTTCTCTGGAGCCTCTTTGTTCTAGCTGTTGGTAAAACACGGAGACCGATTTTTGTGTGGCTGCATCTACCTGCGACTTGACAAAGTTGGTTAGTTTTTTGAATGCCCAAGGCCCAAAAGTGAGAAGCAACAAAAAATCTACAAACGGCCCCAAGACACAGGGAAGCAATGTGGATAGCCAGGGGGATGTGGAAAACCAATTTTGATACCATGCCTCACTTTGTTCCCTCTGTTTCTTTCTATTTTCAAGGCTTTGTCTAACTTTTTCAATGCTATCTTCTACCAGGCCTGTTTTGTCTGTGTAGAAGCAGCATTCTTCTTTGAGTGCTGCGCACAAACCTCCCTCTTGGAGGAACACTACGTCTAAGCCTCTTCTATTTTGTAACACTACCTCAGAGAGCGAAGCGAGGGACTCCTTAAGATATTTTAGACCTTGCTGTAGCTCTCGGAGGTCATTATCGATGGCTACAGAGAGCTGTAGGTATTGTTGATTGGAGGTGACTAGAGAGGCTATGCCTGTTCCAGCCCCTGTGGCACCAAGGCCTAGTGTTATGGCCGTGATGGGTTCTCTCTTTACCCGGGGCATTGTGGTGCCTCGTTCCCAAAACTGAAGTAACTCATTAGCAGGATGTACAGTGAGTCTGGGAAAGAGCATGACTAATACACAATACTCTCTATGCTCAAGAAACATTGCAGAGACTACATACGGGGTAAGGCCGGAGGAACAAGCAAAATAAGAGGTGTTAGATGCCTGAATATACTGAAAAGTGGAGTTGACAGTAATTGACTGATTACATATTTTTTCTAAGGGTGCGGGAGGGAGCATTCTTGGGCTAAGAAGGCAAAGACCTAGGCCTGTGACTTGGCTGATTGTCAGGCCATCATGGGTCTCTAGACCCCATCTGAGTCTGCTGGTGTCATTAGTAAATAATGGCTCACCAAAAGTAGCGACGCCTTCATAGAAGGGAGGCCGGGGAGAGTAGCATACCCAACATTCCTAATATTCTGAATTATTGGCCTCTCGGATGGTCCTGACAGAGGCATTGACTAAGGAGAGAATTAGTTCTGCCGAGGAAGGGGGCCCCTCGGGCAGGGTAGGTTGGTATAGGGAGGTGCTGAGCGGAGGAGGGGACACAGTTGGGGAGAAGGGTAGGCCCCTGGAGGGACCGAGAGGCCGTGGTGGGTGTAGGTTGTTATTAGGGCCTAATGCGACCGTAGGACCTCTGGGGAGGCTTTTAATTAACTTGATTTTAAATGTGAGACCAATATCTCTCCCAGATATGTAAAGTCTGAGCCCCCATTCAAATCCCCTGGACTGATCCCAAGAAGCCTTTTTTCCAGCTTCGGTGAATGAAATTAACAGGGGGTTGCACCACTGGTTGCTACACTCTTTCTTAAAGGGGATCGGACCGCTGTTGAGGTGGTATGGGGAAGGGGATTTTCTTTTGACTGTTATATAGTCCCAGGAGGAGGAGGGGCTCCAGTAGGTATCGCCCGTAGTCTCACAGCCCCAGGAGGCACAAAAGAAGTCAGGGGCGTAACCACATTGGTGGTTGTTGGTACGAGGTCGATGAGCCCCTGGGCAAACATAAAAGTCTTTATATCTCGTCCCAGAGCGTCCGGCTCCCGTTGGAGGAGCTGGCTGAGGGGCGAAAAGTGCGGGAAGGCCCGACACAGGGTCTTTAGCCCCAAGAGCTAATATGCATAGGCCAATTTCTAATGGATCCCATGGTATAACGGTGGAGAGACGTGAGGAGGAATTAACAACGTCTCCTGCCTCATTAATTACCTGCCATGTATAATTGTAGATCTGATGGATGTTGGTTGCGATGGTGCTCTTGATCACGACTAGAATCAGGCATAGGAGAGGCAGCGCCTTTTCTCGGGGAGTCATTGTATTTCTGGAAGAGAACAGAATTAAGAATTCTTCTCAGGGGATTCCCTAGGTGGGTTATATAACTTAATCGCTCTCTCTGGTAGCCATCTGGCGTTTCCTATCTGGGTATGTAGATGCAGGCATGTCCTTTTCCCCATATGAGGACAGGGTCAGGCCCCAGCCATTTGCCTGTAAGTGGCTCCTTCCATAAGGCCTGTGCATAAGTATCTGTGGTGGATGGGTGCCAAAGGCGGTCGGCGGCCGTTTTACCGGCAGTGTCAAAGGTGAGAAAATTTAAAATGAACAGGGCATGATTAAGCAGGGTTTTGGAATTACCTGTCAAGAGATATAAAATTCCTCCTCCCAATTGTAGTTTGGAGAGCGTATTTTTTAACGTCTGATGAGCTCTCTCTACAATACCTTGGCCCTGACGGTTGTAAGGAATGCCTGTAACATGCTTAATGCCTAACTGAGCACAAAAACTTTTCAAGTTGGAGCTGACATATCCCGGGCCATTATCAGTCTTAATAACTTTAGGCTGAGGGAGGGAGGTGAGACAGGCTATAACATGGCTGATAACGTGGCGGGTGGCCTCGCCTGTTTGTAGGGAAGCAAAGATAAATCCACTGCAAGTATCTATAGAGACATGTACATATTTAAGCTTTCCGAAAGGGGGGTAATGAGTGACATCTATCTGCCAGAGCTCCCCAGGGATCAGGCCACGAGGGTTGACTCCTAGCTGTGGCTCAGGGAGAAGGGTAAAACAAGCCCTGCATTGGCGGACGATTTCTCTGGCCTGTTCTCTAGTAATGGAGAATTTAAGCCTGAGGGTATGGGCGTTGAGATGGTGTAAATCATGAGCCTGGCACGCAGCGCAAACAGGATCAACAGTGATAGTGTGGACTGTGCCTGCAACTCGGGTTGCCTGATCAACAAGATTATTTCCAGCGACTAGAGGCCCAGGAAGGCCAGTGTGGGTGCGAATATGGCCTATGAAAAAGGGCATAGAGCGGGAATGAATGAGTCTTTGCAATTGCTGGAACATTTGAGTGGTATTGTTGGAGGGCGGAATATGAGGCACAGTTTCAAAAGTGGCGACAGCATGAGCAACATAAGAACTATCAGTATACAAGTTAAATGGCGACTGATCTACGTTTTTGAAGACTGCGACTAAGGCTGCTAACTCAACGAGTTGAACAGAGGAGAATCTGGTGGGAAAACTGCGGACCTGGCCATTAATGCTATAGGCCGCGGTGCCTGAGGAGGATCCGTCGGTAAAGACTAAGACAGCTCCTGGAATGGGGGAGACTCTTGTTTTTTTGGGAAATATTACAGGTGTCCGATAGAAGAACTGAATTAGTTTATCAGGGGGGTAATGATTATCTAGTTTGCCCTGGAAAGACGTACAGTTAACCGCCCAGTCATCATCATTTTGTATTAGCCACCGAATTTGAGAAGCATTATAAGGGAGTATTATATCTGGATCCTTTCCAAAGAGCTTAAGGGAATTTTCTCGCCCCAAGCGAATAATCTTAGCTACTAAGTAAGGGTAGGTGGGAAAGACTTTAGGGGAGGAAGCCGATAGGTGAACCCAAAAAAGAGGCTTGCCCTGCCAAAAGAGTCCCGTGGGCGAAAAGGGGGTGGGGACTGGCTCGAAGAAGGGGCGGTAAGGTTTTTCTGGCCACCAGACCGGGTAACTATCGGGAATGCTAAGGCCTTATGGGAGGATTTTAAGGATTTCTTATGTAAAGTGACATGAGACTGGGCGGTCTCATGACGTGGGTGGCTAATGAAAACCGAATCTTTAAGTGTATCTTGGAGGGAGGACAAGTCTTTGGAAAGCTGGGCAAACTCTTTTTGAAGTTGTAAAACATTTCTTAATTGCGTAACCCTTTGACTTAAGTCTTTTTTGGCACGCAAAAGCAAGGGCATTGTAAGGGGAGGCATTAATGAAGGTGCGCAAAGCTGAGGCGCCTAAGGAGGAGGCCATTCGGGATTGTGATATCGGGCCGCTTCCTCTTCCAGGGTTGCCTCTTCTGCGGGGTCGAGGGACTCTTGGAGGGGTTGTTTTTTGAATACCGGGTAATTGAATGCATGAGGGGCTGTACCCTCGGGCAAGGGAGGATAGAAGGTCTTGGTGTCTGGCCTACTAATCGGGGGCTCGTCTCTAGATGTCTGGAGCTCAGCTGAGGGGTCCTGAGGGGGCATATTAATACAAACTGAGGGGCGAGGGGAAGGATATGTTGGTCTCTTGAAATTATTAGGAGAAGCTGGCCCTTCGGCCGTCTTTAAAGACGTTCTCGAAGCGGACCGCGACACGGGTCGGAGGCAGAATTCTGCTACTGAGAGCAGCTGCTTTTTATTGGGGTCTGAATCTGCCCCTTCAACAATATCTCTGATTAGTCCCCAGTACGAAAAAACAGATACAGGGACGGCATCTGGGCCCTGATTTAGAAGTAAATCGTTTAAATCTCTACCTACTCTTTGCCATTTGTGTGGGTGAATCTCAGGTCCACCAATAATAAACCAAGGACAAGCACGATCAATGAACACAAAAAACTTTACTAAGTCTTTTTTCTTAACTCTAATTCCTCTCTCTCTGAGTGAGGCAGTAAGATCCTTGATAAAAAGGGCCTGTTTAGACAATGAATGGCCCATCTGACTGGGATGACAATGTAAAAAATCTACTCACCAGACCCTCGATTCTGTGAGCTGCAGAACGGAGGTCTCTCTAGGGGTTTCTTGGCCGAGGAGCTTGCTGCGGCGTCATCCGACAAAGGTCCGTACCTTGAGCCCCACGTTGGGCACCACTTGTCCCGGCCCGCGGGACCTTTTGTTACTCGAGGGGGGCGAGGGGGACCGTGCCTGAAAGAGATGGGCGAGAGAAAGGAATGAGACCAAGCAAATGGTTGTCAAGGTCTACTTTACTTGGATTTTTAGTAGGTTTTATATACAGAAAACAAGAAAGTAGAAACAGAAAAATAGAGTGGGGGGATGATGAGGCTTCCGTGGGCCAATCAGCCCCAATCAGCATCCCAATGGCACCGGCAGCTGTTTGTGAATGATCACTCAGCCCCAACCTGGCTGGGGGTCGGGAACAATTGCAGGTAGCATGCCCTGGAGCAAGCACGTCATGGAATGCATTCTTCTGGGAACTATAGCTGGAGGGCTGGGTGCTATTTTCGTCTTAGGCTATTTCCGGGGCCCCATGCATAGGACAAGTTCGTTGGAATGTGGAGGATCTTAGTCTCCAACAAAAAATCCTGTTTCCCCCTGTTTTTAGCTTTCATAATGTCATTTCTTAGTTCTGTCATCAAAATTAACATAAATAAATCTCTAGAAAAGTTGTGTTGGGATCACAGTTCAAGTCCATTAGACATTGCTTAGCTTCCTTTGCCTCCATTTAATGCTTTCATTTCTTGCCAAAAAGTGTCTTTCCTGTGTACATATCACTATCCTGTGTATATCTCAGTTATGTTTAATGCCTCTCAGTATGATCAATTGAAACTTACACAGTAACCAGTAAACATTGATCGATGCTTAGGTATTTAAAAATTACAATAAATAATTTCCCAACAATGTTTCTCCAAATTACTTCATTTTCAAAAATATATATAATGTATGTATATATGCACAAATGTGTGTATGTATATATGTGTGCATATATATGTACAGTATATATGCATATGCATATCTGTATATGGCATTCGAGGAAATTACAATTTAATTAGAAAAAAACAAAAAGAAAAAGTGTAAAATACCTAATTTAAATAAAGTGAGGTTAAAATATATTTATAATATGAGGTTGTGTGTGGTGATTCACACCTGTCTTTGGGAGGCCAGGGCAGGAGGCTCTATTGAGCCCAGGAATTTGAGACCAGCCTAAGCTGGAGGGAGACCCCATCTGTAAAAAAGCAGAAAAATTAACTGGGCATGGAGATATGTGCTTGTAGTCCCAGACTCAGAAAGCTGATGCAAGAGAATTGTTTGAGCCCAAGAGCTTGAAGTTACAGTGGGCTATGATGATGCCACCATACACTAGCCTGGGCAACAGAGTGAGACCGTGTTTAAAAAAATAATAATAATTAAGATGGCGGACGAATAACACCGCCAGACAGAGTGTCTCTGCAGAAAAGACAGATTCTAGCAGAAATTAGAGGAAAGAAGCAAGAAGACGAGCATACAGCGGACAAGGGCCAGAAGGAGGGGTACCTGAGACCCTGGGAGACTCCACGGGAGGAGGCTGCGGAGGAGAACTGGAGGCTGAGACCACCGGAGCAGCCTGGAGACCAGCGGCAAGGGTAAGTGGATTTGCTGTTTCCCCTCCCCTGCATTTGGGACTGCTGGTGGGCTCCCCAGTGGGTGGAGAGACCTGCGGACACCAGCCCAGAGACCGCCGCGCCACCAGCCAGCGGTGAGCCTGTAGCAGATGTGGCACCAGGTTCCCAACTTCCTCCGGGCACCTCCGTGTGCACAGACCGGAGCCGCGCAGCAGGCACCATATTGCCTCCTCCTCCCCTCAGCCGACCCTACCCGCGGCTGCCCAGAGAGACAATACAGCCACCAGCCGGAGGCACCTCCAGGGAACGGGACCTTCCCTCTTGGGACCGTACAGCTGACTCAGGGGAACTCAGACTGTGAGCTCCCTACCCGCCCGCCCTCCCAGGTGCTGCTGGCACTGAGTTCCCAGGAGAACGGTGCCGACTCAGAGACTGAGAGACATAGACCCAGCTTGGGCTGCCTGTGGGTGAATTGGGATGGGAAATCCTCTCCCTGGTGGGGATACAGTTTGAACTCTGGGAGCCAGAGGTCGGACCTGCAGACCAGATCCCCTGCACCGAGGGCTAGCATTGCCCGGGGCACAGAAGGGTTATACGTGAACAGCCTACTGAGGTGTGTGTGCTCCAGGGGCAGATTGGCGTCCTAGAGGGCAACCCTCCTCCCAGGAGGAGGCCGTGCGCCCAACCCAGGTGGCGTTCCTGTGCAGGGAACCTCCCCACCGGCATCACAGTCCGGGGAGGCCTGGTGGCTTGTGGTCTGGCCTGCTGGCAGAGGCCTAGGAGTAGCTGCGGAGTTGGGGAGGGTGGAAAGAAGCGAGGCCTGCTCCAGACTGCGGGTCTCAGACAGCCCCACCCCCACACCAAGACTTTCTGGCTGAGCAGGACCATTCCAGCCCCGCCCAGACAGCTTTCCCTGGAAGCAGACAACAGAACTTTGATCCCTGCTAACGGCCTGAGGGCAGGCTTACCCAACCCAGCTCCGACCAGAACAAGAGCTGTTAACAGGACACAAAATCAACATTATAGCCTGTTCCTCCAAGCAAACGCCACCTACTGACAAGGACGGCATCTTGCACAGTCTTTCCACAGCACCCACTGATTCAATATACAGGGAGTGGTCCAATTTCACCCACAGACAGCACCTAACGCCTCAGAAACTAAACAAGGTGTGTGAATACCCAAACAATAACCTAAGGAAAGAAACAACAACTGATCGACATGGGAAGAAATCAGCGAAAGGACTCAGGAAATATGAAGAACCAAACGGAAAACACACCCCCAAAGAGGAGCACCAGCCCCCTAGAAACGGACACCAACCAAAATCAGGCAACCAATATGACAGAAGAGGAATTTCGTATGTGGATCATAAGAACACTCACCCAGCTGCAACAACAACTCAATAACCAACACAAAGAAACCACAAAAAGCCTCCAGGATATGGGAAAAGAAATAGACACAATGAAGAAAAGTGTAACCGAACTCCTGGAAATGAAGAATCAATTCAAGGAACTACAAAATACAGTGGAAAGTCTCAAGAACAGGGTAGATCAAACAGAAGAAAGAATCTCAGAGCTTCAAGATAACACCCTCCAATTAAATAAATCAGTCATAGAAATAGAGCAGAGAAACAAGAAAAAAGAGCAAAGCCTACAAGAGCTGTGGGATTATGTGAAGAAACCTAATGTGAGGGTCATAGGGTTACAACAAGGGGAAGAAGACAACACTCAAGGGTTGGACAAGCTGTTTGAAGATATAATAGAGGAAAATTTCCCAGGCTTTGCTCAAAATCTTGATATACAAGTTCAAGAAGCTCAGAGGACCCCTGGGAGATTCAACCCAAACAGGAAGACGTCACAACATGCAGTCATCAGACTGACCAAAGTATCAACTAAAGAGGCCCTTCTGAGAGCTGTAAGACAAAAGAAGCAAGTAACATACAAGGGAAAGCCAATTCGAATAACATCAGACTTCTTTAATGAGACTTTACAAGCAAAGAGAGACTGGGGCCCCATTCTCACTCTTTTAAAACAAAACAATGCCCAGCCTAGAATATTATTCCCTGCAAAACTAAGCTTCGTATATGAAGGAGAAATAAAAACATTCTCAGACAAGCAAAGGCTCAGATAATTCACCAAGACAAGACCAGCCCTACAAGAAGTACTTAAAACAGCGTTATGCACGGAACATCATAATAATAACCCACGAATATAAAAACAACCCAAACCCAAAGATATTAAAGGCCAGATATTACAATGGCTCAAGACAGAACTCATAGCAACAACATCCAACCCAACAGAATAATCAGTAATCTAGTTTACCTATCAGTTCTCTCAATAAATGTGAATGGCTTAAACTCTCCACTCAAGAGACATAGGCTGGCTGAATGGATAAGACAATACAGGCCAAGTATATGCTGTCTTCAGGAAACACATCTAACCTGCAAGGATGCATATAGACTAAAAATAAAAGGGTGGAGATCAATATTCCAAGCAAATAGAAGCCAAAAGAAGGCTGGTGTGGCAGTTCTAATTTCAGACGATTTAGTTTTTAAACCAACAAAAGTAGTAAAAGACAAAGAGGGTCATTATATAATGGTGAAGGGCACAGTCCAACAAGAAGAGATAACAATTTTAAATATATATGCACCCAACTTAGGTGCACCCAGATTCATAAAGCAAACCTTACTGGAGCTAAGCAAATGGATTAATAGCAACTCCATAATCGCCGGAGATTTCAACACCCCACTGACGGCATGAGACAGATCCTCCAAACAGAAAATTAATAAAGAAATAATGGACTTAAACAAAACTCTAGACCAATTGGGTCTGACAGACATCTATAGAACATTCTACCCAAAATCCACTGAATATACGTTCTCCTCATCAGCTCACGGGACATTCTCTAAGATTGACCATATCCTAGGACACAAAGAAAATCTCAAGAAATTTAAAAAAATAGAAATCATACCATGTACCTTCTCAGATCACAGTGGAATAAAAGTAGAAATCAACCCTAACAGAAACTCACATTTCTACACAAAAACGTGGAAATTAAACAACCTCCTACTAAATGATTACTTCATAAATGAAGAAATCAAGACGGAAATAAAAAAGTTCTATAAAGAAAACGACAATGGAGAGACAAGTTATCAACTCCTCTGGGACACAGCTAAAGCAGTTCTGAGAGGAAAGTTTATCTCCATAAATGCCTATAACCAAAAGACAAGAAGATCACAAATAGACAATCTAATGAAACGACTCAAAGAGCTGGAAAAAGAAGAACAGACCAACCCCAAACCCAGCAGAAGAAGTGAAATCAACAAGATCAAATCAGAACTAAACGAAATTGAAAACAGGAAAGCTATTCAGGAGATTAATAAAACAAAAAGTTGGTTCTTTGAAAAAATAAACAAAATTGACACACCATTGGCTAAGCTAACGAAAAGCAGAAAAGAGAAATCTCTAATAAGCTCCATCAGGAATAAAAAAGGAGATATCACAACTGATCCCAAAGAGATACAAGATACAATTTATGAATACTACAAAAATCTTTATGCACACAAACTAGAAAATGTGGAGGAAATGGACAAATTTCTAGAAACACACAGCCTCCCTAGGCTCAACCAGGAAGAAATAGATTCCCTGAACAGACCAATCTCAACAGCTGAAATAGAAACAGCAATTAAAAATCTCCCTAAAAAGAAAAGTCCCAGTCCAGATGGCTTCACACCTGAATTTTACCATACTTACAAAGAAGAACTAGTACCTATCTTGCAGAAACTATTCCACAACATCGAGAAGAACGGAAACCTCCCCGACACCTTTTATGAAGCGAATATTACTCTGATACCAAAACCAGGAAAGGATGCAACAAAAAAAGAAAACTACAGACCAATATCCCTAATGAATATAGATGCAACAATTTTCAACAAAATCTTAGCTAACCGAATCCAGACACTTATCAAAAAAATAATCCACCACAACCAAGTGGGCTTCATCCCAGGGATGCAGGGATGGTTCAACATACGTAAATCTATAAATGCAATTCACCACATCAACAGAAGCAAAAACAAAGACCACATGATTCTTTCAATAGATGCAGAAAAAGCTTTTGACAAAATTCAACACCCTTTCATGATACGAACACTTAAGAAAATAGGCATAGAAGGGACATACCTAAAAATGATACAAGACATATATGACAGACCTATAGCCAACATCATACTGAATGGGGAAAAATTGAAATCAGTCCCACTTAGAACTGGAACCAGACAAGGCTGCCCACTATCTCCACTTCTGTTCAACATAGTGCTGGAAGTCTTGGCTACAGCAATCAGACAGGAAAATGGAATCAAAGGTATCCAAATAGGGGCAGAAGAGATCAAACTTTCACTGTTTGCTGATGATATGATATTGTATCTAGAAAACCCCAAGGATTCAACCAAGAAACTCCTGGAACTGATCAATGAATTTAGTAAAGTCTCAGGATACAAAATCAATACACAGAAATCAGAGGCATTCATATACACCAACAACAATCTAATTGAGAACCAAATCAAAGACTCAATTCCCTTCACAATAGCAACAAAGAAATTAAAGTACCTAGGAATATACTTAACCAAGGACGTAAAAGACCTCTACAGGGAGAACTATGAAACACTGAGGAAGGAAATACCAGAGGATGTAAACAGATGGAAATCCATACCATGCTCGTGGATCGGCAGACTCAATATCATCAAAATGTCTATACTACCCAAACTGATCTACAGATTCAATGCAATACCTATTAAAATCCCATCCGCATTCTTCACAGATATAGAAAAAATAATTTTACGCTTTGTATGGAACCAAAGAAGACCCCGAATATCAAGAGCAATTCTAGGCAACAAAAACAAAATGGGAGGCATTAATATGCCAGATATCAAACTATACTACAAAGGTGTAGTAATAAAATCAATATTTTATTGGCACAAAAATAGGAATATTGACCAGTGGAACAGATGTGAGAATCCTGATATAAAACCATCCTCATATAGCCATCTAATCTTTGACAAAGCAGACAAAAACATACACTGGGGAAAAGAATCCCTCTTCAATAAATGGTGCTGGGAAAACTGGATAGCCACCTGTAGAAGGCTAAAACAGGACCCACACCTTTCACCTCTTACAAAAACCAACTCACGCTGGATAACAGACTTAAACCTAAGGTATGAAACTATTAGAACTCTAGAGAAAAAAGTTGGAAACACTCTCCTAGACATCGGCCTGGGCAAAGAGTTTATGAAGAAGTCCCCAAAGGCAATTACAGCAGCAACAAAAATAAATAAATGGGACATGATCAAACTACAAAGCTTCTGCACAGCCAAAGAAATAGTCATGAAAGTAAACAGACAACCTACAGAATGGGAGAAAATTTTTGCATCCTATGCATCCGATAAGGGACTGATAACTAGAATATACTTAGAACTCACGAAAATTAGGAAGAAAAAATCAAATAACCCCATTAAAAAGTGGGCAAAGGACTTGAACAGAAACTTTTCTAAAGAAGACAGAAGAATGGCCAACAAACATGAAAAAATGCTCATCATCTCTAATCATCAGGGAAATGCAAATCAAAACCACAATGAGATATCACTTAACCCCAGTGAGAATGGCCTTTATCAAAAAATCTCCAAACAATAAATGCTGGCGTGGTTGCGGAGAGAGAGGAACACTCCTACACTGCTGGTGGGACTGCAAACTAGTTCAACCTCTGTGGAAAGCAATATGGAGATACCTTAAAGCGATATAAGTGAATCTACCATTTGATCCAGCAATCCCATTGCTGGGCATCTACCCAAATGATCCAGTGACACTCTACAAAAAAGACACCTGCACTCGAATGTTTATAGCAGCACAATTCATAATTGCAAGGCTGTGGAAACAGCCCAAGTGCCCATCAATCCAAGAATGGATTAATAAAATGTGGTATATATATACCATGGAGTACTATTCAGCTCTAAGAAACAATGGTGATATAGCACATCTTATATTTTCCTGGTTAGAGCTGGAACCCATACTACTAAGTGAAGTATCCCAAGAATGGAAAAACAAGCACCAGATATATTCTCCAGCAAACTGGTATTAACTGAGTAGCACCTAAGTGGACACATAGGTACTACAGTAATAGGGTATTGGGCAGGTGGGAGGGGGGAGGGAGGCGGGTATATACATACATAATGAGTGAGATGCGCACCATCTGGGGGATGGTCATGATGGAGACTCAGACTTTTGGGGGAAGGGGGGAAATGGGCATTTATTGAAACCTTAAATCTGTACCCCCATAATATGCTGAAATAAAAAAAATAAAAAATAATAATAATAATTATAATATGTTAAGTCTATATACATTATTGAGAAATTTACCCTTTTTTGGACTAATACATACTTTCAATTTAAATATTTTTTTCTTCCCTAGGACTTACAAATGAGTGGTGATAACCATCACTACCAGTGATAATGTTAAAATTAATTTCATATGTGTTATGAATCCTCCAACAATATTCATGGATCTTCTACCATGTCAAATCAATGCAAATGTAGAGACTGAGAAATAGCTATTGTGTGAGAATTAAATTTAGAATAAGTGCTTATTTTTTTTTTTTTTTTTGAGACAGAGTCTCACTTTGTTGCCCAGGCTAGAGTGAGTGCCGTGGCGTCAGCCTGGCTCACAGCAACCTCAATCTCCTGGGCTCAGCGATCCTACTGCCTCAGCCTCCCGAGTAGCTGGGACTACAGGCATGCGCCACCATGCCCGGCTAATGTTTTGTATATATATATATTTTAGTTGGTCAATTAATTTCTTTCTATTTTTGGTAGAGACGGGGTCTCGCTCAGGCTGGTTTCGAACTCCTGACCTTGAGCAATCCGCCCGCCTCAGCCTCCCAAAGTGCTAGGATTACAGGCGTGAGCTACCGCGCCCGGCTAAGTGCTTATTTTTTAAACTTAAAATAAACTCAAATACAAACTGATGTCAAGCAAGCTATTTTCCTAACTGATTTTATTCTCACTGACAGAAATATATGTCATTTAGTAAACTGAAGTTTAGAAAAGATAAAACTTACCCAGGGTCACAAATTATTAATAGTAACTATATTAGGACACTTGATGGCAAATGTAAAGCCCTAGATTTTATAATATATATTTTTCTACTTTAAATCAGAACTAATCTGATCAGATCTTTTTCAGGGTTTGGGAGCATGAATTAATATTAAGAGTACATTAAGAGATTAGAGAATAAATTGATTAAGAATTTGGAAAGCAGAAGTCTATGAAATGAGGCAAAAGTAATTGAGATTAGTGACTAATAATCTCAAAAAGAAAAGCACATACTTTACATCAAAGTATTCTTCTTGGAGTTAATACAATATACTGAGTAAAATTACTAGCATAAGTAAGGTTCTGGAGTTACACTGCTTGGATTCAAGTCCTGGAACCACAATGTTGTATTTAGCACAATGCCTGGCTTAAAGTAAGTACTCAAAAGCTATTGATCATTCTTCCAAGTAGTAGAAGAATTGGTATTAGACAGACCATGAAAATATAGGGAAGGCCTTGTGTGTGGTAGACTTTGTAGGAAGTGATGTAATTTGATGACCATCAGAAGGAGAACTTCAGTGTTTAGCTAAAAGTATCTCCATCAACATCTATTATAGTTCCTGGAACCCTCACCTTTAGAATACTTACTTTGGATTAGGAAATTATCTTGAAGATATTCCTATAAAATGGGCATACATTGAAATATCAGAACCCATTATAACATTAACATTAATTTGCTTTTCAACTTAGCTAGCTGACAAAGATTAAAAAAAAGAAACAAGAAAATTTTACTAAGGTTGAGAATAGAAGAGGATCTAGAAACCTGCTTCTAGTGTCTTCCAAGTTCTCTAGTAGTAAGATTTTGGGTTCTCAAAGCCATAGGATAAGTAAAGTACTCCCACTTGGGTAGGAGGGTGGTGCCAATTTTACTCAATAGTAAATAATTTTTAAATATATGTGTGCTACAATAATAGATTTTTATAAGAAAAATTCAAAAGTTATTTTTTTAAAAGTTAAATATGAAGTTCCAAATAAACTTTAAGGTAGTACCAAAGTGTGCTTTCACTCCACCACCTCTCCCCCACTCTGTTAGGAGTAGGTGGAAGCATCTAGAACTGCTTCTCTGTTTTTACAAAGATTTCATAAAGATTCAGGTTTTTTAATTTTACAATTTACTCAGGGAGAATATGCCCCAAGAGAGTGGTCTAACTCACGGGGGGCTAACTCATCTGGAAAACTTAGTCTCATTCAATAATTTTAAAGTTTCTGCTATATATTGGGCTACAGGGTTATGTTCTACATAGGCAAAGATGAGTAGAACACTTGTTATTCTACTGCACATCTGCTGTTAATTAATTTCTTTCCCTTGTAACTAGGAACAGAAAATAAGTAGTATTTCCTCAATTCTAACATTGACATGTTTCATTTTAAGTCTATTAAATTAAGCGGTCTAGTGAAATTATCCTTTAGTTGTTGCTGCTACACCTTGAGAACCCATGATTGCTTCCTCTACGTCCAAAATAAAGTCACAGCGATGCAGAACTTGAACTTCACCACTAGCCAACCATTTGCTTTTTGTTATTACGTAATGTTCTTGTGTGTTTTTTCACTTAAAATATAAAATAGGTGTTCCTCCCTCCCTATTTCCTGAACATGTCTGTGCCAGAAACCTTGTCCAAAGACATTTGGGCACTGGTATTTTTTTAAAAAAAATAAACACACAAAAAACCTTGACTTCAGAATGCTGGTGAGGAATAGTTCTTAACACTGTAGGAAACTTCCCTGGATTGTTGGCAGACTTCAACGTGAGTGACACAGCAAGGCAGCAGCAAGGGAGGGTGGACCAGGGTTGTGCCCTGGCAAGAATATTCAATTCGTGGCACTCTCTGACTCAGTAACAACCACTGATGAGCAGTGACATTTCAGCTGCATTGTTGGGCCCCTTTATTTGAAATATGAGTTAATTATATTTTAAGCTGTTAGGCAATTCTAGAATTGTTTGGAGAAGTTGATTTAGTTATTTTTTTTAACCAATTTGTAAAAAGTTAAAGTAGGTGTGCTCCAAAATCCTAGGGTTATAACAAATAAATGATTAATTAGTATTTCAAACCAAGAAGATTGACATTTCTTATAGTAGGACTGGGTCACTAAAGACAAGTGTGGGGAAATACCCTTCATCTTTAATACAAAATAAATGCATCAAGGGAAAGAAAGTCTACTATTCGGTTTTGAAATAACACTTAAATCGCTTGTTTCAACAAGTATGTGCCTATTTTTAAACTGGTGTACTAGACCATAATCTATACAGAGATAGTCAATTGCTTGCTTTTGTCCTCTGTAGCATCTGCTGTCCTGTAATTTATTCATTGAAACATTTATGAAGTTACTTCTATGTAGGAGGAAGTCTCCTAGGTCCTGGGGAATCACAGATTTTGAAGTTATAGGCCCTACCCTCAAGAATATTCTCATGCAACCTAGAGGCAAATGCATAGAATGATGTTTCTAATTGCATCTGATCCCTGGAATAGAAGATAAAGTCAATGGGGAAAAAAGAATGCAGTTTCATAGAAATGATGGCACTAGAATTTAACCTTTCAGGAAATGGGCAGAGAAAAACTGTAATGGGATTTCTAGACAGAGACAACATGAAATGGATGAATAGATTGGGATAGAAGTTTAGAAAGGCAAGTGAAGTTGGGACCAGATTTGAAAGGGTATTAGAAAAATGGCAGGAAATTTGAATTTCTTATAAGCACAGAATATTTTCACAGTTCTGATTGACATACACAAACACGTTTTTTACTGTTTTTGTTTTTCCCTCTTGTTTTCTAAAGTGGATTGATTTAATCTTATTTTTGTAGTAGAGGAAATATAGGCATGAAGCACACTGTGAAACTTTCATTCCATGAATTTTTATGTAATGCCTTCTTTAAGAAAATAATTTATTATCAATAAATAAAATTTATGTTCTACCAGAATAAAGCTGGAAAATTGGACATTTGCCTCTTACGAGTGAGCATCAATAGTCTAGAAGAATAATCTTTGGTGATTCTTTTAAAATTTGAAGATAAAATGAAGCCACTTGTAATGATGCCTAAAGAAATTTTAGATACTACAGTTGGACAACACATAACAGGTTGTTACAACGCATAACAGGTTTAAACATTAGTGAAGATCTACTGCCATTATTGGCCATTTTAAGCTTTTCTGGATCCAAAATAAATTACTGGATGAAGGGGGCCATGCAATCATCATCACTCAGATCTTTTGGCTGTGAGGCAGGGACTGTTTTTAAAGGCCCTTCCCTGTGAGAGGAGATGCCTGGGCTCTTCTTGCAAGATAGCTGTGGCAAGATGATTTCTCTTTAGAGAAGGAAAGTGTTGGCATCCAAGAGGGTAGAGGCAGATTGAGAGTTTTAAAGATCTGCCATGGAATTAGGGCTAAATTTATCTGAGCCAGGAAAAGTAATAGGACAGGTCATTATAATACTAAGTACATTACTAAGGTTAGTAGTAAAATGACAATATTAACTAAAACAATACATTTTTATATAGCAGGGAAGAATTTCACAGGCACAAAACTAAGGGGTATAAAGATGTCTTTTATGAGGCTAAATTTCTTTCTCAAGCCCTCAATATTAAGAGGTATTTCAGTGTTCTTCCTTCCTCTTTTCTCCCCCCAAAGTTGACTTTTCTTGAAATTTAAGTTCTGCTGAGCAGAAAAGAAAAATGAAAGACTATATAACCAAAAGAATGAGTTTTCCTTTTCCACAAGAGCTACAGAAAGTTTTTGAACCCTTTGGATGAAAAAGAGTCTCATAGGGGATATGAGAACGAAGAGAGATTGGTGGGTCCTGGAATGGAAGATCCAGATCTAGAGTGATGGGTAGGATAGAAGGAGCATCCAGACATGCCCCAGGCCTGGCTATGGCCTGAGCATATCCACATATGACTACATAAAGACAACATAACTTCAACAGCCTCGGCCACCTGAAACACCCTAAGGGTAGGCCCTAGACACCCACAGCAGTGGTGGTGGTGCGGAGAGGAAAGTAACTACTCCCTCCCAACCCACCTGTGTTTGTGGGGCACTGACTGGAACCAGACTGCACTCTTCATCTGAGTTGAGACAGAGCAAAACCATCCCTTATACATTCATAAAAAGTAAATTGTATTTAACTAGTCTAGGGATGATTATCAGTGCTTAGAAAATTGGGCATTAAAGTGCTTAAAAACTAGGCCTGGAAAGTTACAAACAATATATATCTGGCACCTGACTATATCATAACTGAATATTTATGTTACTCTCTTATAAGGTTTTATAACTCATTTTTACTATGTCCCTCACTCTCCATTAAAAAATCCAAACCCAAGTACAATAAAATACTTTAATATAAATTCAATCTAGCTAGAGTAGCAATATTTAGATTTTCCTTACCATCTCTATAATACTTAGTTTTGAGATTGTTTGTATTTCTATCTCTATAAATTAGGGGAAGTAAATTAGAATTTTCTACTTTGTGTTAATCAAAGTCAACTCTTATGAATAAAAATGGTGTTTTATTCCATGAAAACATGCTAATGAAAAACTCATTTTGTGTGGACTATGGTAATAGGCATATTTGTGCAATATTTAAAAAAAGGAGGGGAGAAATATTTCTGAAATTGTGGAGGAAAGACCTCCAAAAATCCTCTCCTCTATAAAAGCAATGAGAACACTGGCAAAAATTGACAAAGCCAACTTTTTAAGAACTCTAGAATTTACCAAAGGCTTACAGAAATTTCTTTAAAAATAAAAAAGAAAACACCCCAGAAAACAAAACCAAATCTTGAAAAACAAAACTGTGATGATTCAGTTTTTCCTATTTCTATTTTATTTCACCTTACCCCCACCCCACAGCCCTGGTCTGTGGTCGCATCAAAATGAATGACCTCACAACTAGAGTAGTTGTGAAAATCAGCAGTATAGCAGCCACTGGAGCTTCAAAAGCTCCATTTCAAGAAAATTTTTACTGTTTGACCTATACAGTAGGCAGTTTCCTGAAAAGCTCCATTAGCAAGGTTTGTCTTTACTTGGCTTGACTCAGAGCTAGCTCTGTGAAAGCAGCTCTATCCCATGGACATTTGTCAAAAAAAAAAAGTGCCAATTGTTTAACACAACAGCAGTCTCAGGCAGTAATATTAGCCAGGCTATTGCTGAACAAAAATCCTAAAAGGTATCCATAGGGACCTTTAATAATGTAATAGATATTCTGGGAATCTAGAAAGAGATGTACATGTGCAGGGCTGTGTGTATGGCCTGGAAAGACCTGAGAAGACCCAATCACTCTCTTCTGGCTAACCTTGAGGCTCTGTGCAGTCAGGAATTGAAGGCCAAGGTAGAATTGTGAACTGCCTGCTGGCACATTAAAGATATACTTTCAACTTTAGCAAAGGCTGGGAGACTTATTGTTTCAAGGTATTTAAGAAAATTTCTAATTCAATTATTAAGTATCCATTAAGTGAATCAAGCAGAGCCTTCAGTAGACACACACACACACACACACACACACACACACACACACACACACACACCCTCCAAAGAATTAGTCCAGAAAAGTCACTAAATAAACATGAATTATCCATTCTTGAGATACTTCACTTAGTAGAATGGGTTCCAGCTCTATCCGGGAAAATACAAGAGGTGCTATATCACCATTGTTTCTTAAAGCTGAATAGTACTCCATGGTGTACATATACCACATTCTATTAATCCATGTACTCACCAGAAAATTGGTATTAATGGCTCCACACCTAAGTGGACATATAAGAATAACATTTATTGGGTGTTGGGCAGTAGGGAGGGGGGAGGAGGGGATGGGTATTTACAAACATAATGAATGAGATGTGCAACGTTTGAGGGATGATCACGCTTGAAGCTCTGACTTGAGGGGGGGGGGCATGGGCAATATACGTAACCTTAACATTTGTATCTCCATAATATGCTGAAAGAATAATAAAAAAAGTATAAACATGAATTACCATCAGCAGAACCAACAGCAGCAGCAGTTGCAACAACAGACAACAATAACAATAAACTCTAGGGAGTAAGAAATCTGATTTCCAGAGTTACCATATTATAACATAATATTTTACATGTCCACTTCAAACAAAAAAATATGAAAAAGAACAGAAAATATAGCCTAAACACAGAAAAAAGAAAAACAGCAATAAAAAGTATCCCTTAGGAATCTCAAATGTTGGACTTATTAGAAAAATCTTTAAACCAGCTATTATAAATATGCTTAAGAAGTATAAAGATCATATCTAAATAATTAAAGGATAATTGTGTCTATCAAATATCAATAAAGATTTAAATATTATAAAAATTAGGAATTACGAAATTGAAAAGTACAATATCTGAGAGATAAAATTCACTGGAGGGGCTCAATAACAGACTTGAACTGGTGAAGAAAGAATCAGTGAACTTAAAGATAGGTCAATTGAGATTATCCAGTCTTAGGAGCAAAACAAATAAAAGAACAAGAAAAAGAACACAGCCTCAGAGATGTGTGGGACACCATCAAGTATACCAACATATGCATGATGAGAGTCCCAGAAGGAATGGAGAGAGAATAAGGACAAAAAGGAACATTTGAAGAAATAGTGGTTGAAAACTTTTCAAAGTAGGTGAAAAATATTACTATTCACATCCAAAAATCTTAATGTACTCCAATTGGAATAGAGCCAAAGAAATTCACACATTGATTCATAATGAAACTGTCAAAAGCCAAAGTAAAAGGGGAGATAATGAAAGCAGCAACAGTACTCATGCTATATAATAGATTATCAATAAGATCGACAGCCAATTTGTTGTCAGATATCATGAAAGCCAGAATGGAGTAGAATATTATATTCAAATTACTAAAAGGAAAAAAGACTACCAACCATATCCAACAAAACTATCCTTCAAAAGACAAAGGAATTTAGACATTTCAGGTGCAGATATACTGATAGAAATCATTGCTAGAAGACCCGTTCTATAAGAAAAGTTAAAGAAATCCTTCATTCTGAGATGAAAGGACATTAGAGAGAAACTCAAATTCACATGAAGGAATAAAAAACACTGGTAAAGGTAACTACATACACACCTGTGAAAGAGAGTAAAAATCTATTTTTGTTTATAACTCTTCTTTAATTCTAATTAAAAGCCAACTACAAAGAGCAATAACTATAAAACTGTGTTGATAATATTATAATTAAGATGTAATTTCTATGACAATAGCAGCACAAATGAGGGGGAAAGAAAGAGCTATACTGAAGCAGAGACTTTGTATGCTATTTGAAATTAATCCCAACTAGATTGTTTTAAGATATAGTCTTAAAATTATAGTCTCCAGGACAAATGTGAAGAAGATAACTTATAAAAATGTATAAGAAAAACAACAAAGGAATTATTATTATATATTATAAAGTATCTATTTAACAAAAAAGAAAGCAATATTGGAGGAATAAACGAGCTTTTCTTACACCATACACAAAAATTAACTCGAAATGAATAATAAACCTAAATATGAGAGCTAAACTATAAAATACTTAGTAGAAACATATAGTAAATCTTCATGTCCTTGGGTTAGGCAATTTCTTAGATATAACGCACAAAAAATAGATAAATTGGGCTTCTGTAAAACTTAAACTTTTGCACTGCAAAAGACATCATCAAGAATACAAAAAGACAATCTACATGATTGGAGAAAATATTTGCATAAATCTGATAAGGGCCTAGTATCCAGAATATATAAAGAGCTCTCACAACTTAATCATTAAAAAAGAATAACAAATAATCTAATTTTAAAATAAAGGCTATAAATACACATTTCTACAAAGAAGAGTTAACAGTGCCCAATAAGCACATGGAAAGATGTTCAACATCACTAGCTACTGTGAAATTCAAATAAAAACCACAATATGATACCACTTCACACCTATTAGGAACACCTGGTAACAAGTGTTGGCAAGAATGTAAAGAAATCAGCAGTGTCCTAGATTGCCTGGTAGGGTTATAAATGATTCAGCCAGTTTATAAAACAGTCTACCAGTTCCCCAAAAGATTAAACATGAAGTTACCATACGACACAGTAATTCCTTTCCTAGGAATATGCCCAAGAGAATTAAAAATATATGTCCACACAAAAACTTGTATAAGAATGTTTAGAGTAGTATTATTCATAGTAATGAAGCAGTACAAACAATCCAAATGTTCATCAGCTGATGAATGAACAAATAAAATGTGTCATACCCACACAATGGAATATTATTTATCCATAAAAAGGGATAAAGTATTAATACACATTTCCGCATACATAGGTGAACCTTGAAAACATTATGCTAAGTGAAAGAAGCTAGACACAACAGGCCACATATTCTCTTTATATGAAATGTCCAGAATAGGCAAATCCATGAAGAAAAAAAGTAGATTAGTGTTTGCAGAGGCTAAAGGAAGAGGGAAATCAGGAATGACTACTAACATGTAAGAGATTTCTTCCTTAGAGTGATGAAAATGTTCTAAAATTAGTGAAAAAGATAAAACTATAAAATAGTGGTGATGGCTGAACAATTCTGTGAATATACTAAAAATACTGAATTGTATAGCTTAAAAGGGTTAATTTCATGGTATCTCAATAGAGCTGTTAATAAAAAAAATAATACCCTGCAAATAAACTGCAGAGGATGGATGGGGCCAAGAGGCCTAGTCTACATGCACAGTAGAATTAGTGAAGAATGGTTTCTTTTTAAACTTTGGGTAAAACTGGTTAGCTTGTGTGTCTACACTGGCATATCAGAAATAATCAGTGATTCACAATCACTCCCTGTCATGATTTTTGGTAATGTGTAGAGAGATTTTACCGCAGAATAGCTTGATTGTAGATTGTAGTCTAAAATATTCTGCAGCAATTTGGCTGCTATGCAAAGAAATGCAGAAGAGTTGAAAAATGTGTTCTTTTTCAATATTTAACTTAGTTGGTCCATGTAAAAATTCTAGAGAAAAACATGAATACTTACAATGATTACAAAACAGAAAAAAACAAAAAAAAAAACCTGCTAAAGTTCTTCAAAACAAATATTGTTTGTTTGTTTAAATAATAGTAGTTGATTTACTATTTGGTTGAGGCACTGATACAATAATATCTACTAAATAGAACAAGGTGTTGAGAATAAAAAATTCACCCAGACTATCTCTGTTGATACACAATTTGTGTAAAGTGGACAAGAAAAAAAAATAGAGAGAGAGCACATTCAATGGGAAAGCGCTCTACATATCAAGGAGACTGGGGGCAAAGTGGGCCATGCAGAGGAGTGCCCTCCCCAGTTGCTTTCAGCTCTATGGCTGAATCCTAATGAAGTTCAATGTCCGAAAATTGAAAACAGGAAGAAATATTGGAAATGAAATTCCAACAAGTAAGCAACTTCTAAAGGTCTATAATTAACTCCAGTTGTTTACTTTAAGAATTCTTCCAACTCTTATTTATACAGCAATTAAATGGAATTCAAAGTTGACAAAATGAAATATACTTGAAGTGACCCTGTAATACAGGAGGAATCTTAAAAAAAAAAAAAAGATTCTCTTACAATGGTAAAAAGATTTGACTGCTCTTCATTCAAAACCCAATTAAGTCAGGCCAGGTGTATCGGCTCAGGCCTGTAATCCTAGCACTCTGGGAGGCCGAAGTGGGAGTATCGTTTGAGATCAGGAGCTCGAGACCAGCCTGAGCAAGAGCGAGACCCCCATCTCTACTAAAAATGGGAAGAAATTAATTGGCCAACTAAAAATATATATAGAAAAAATTAGCTGGGCATGGTGGCGCATGCCTGTAGTCCCAGCTACTCGGGAGACTGAGTCAGAAGGATCTCTTGAGCCCAGGAGTTTGAGATTGCTGTGAGCCAGGATGACACCATGACATTCTAGCCTGGGCAGCAGAGTGAGACTCTGTTAAAAAAAAAAAGCAAAAAATACAGTTAAGTCAACAATTAAAAAGTAAGTCTGATTGTGTCCTAATATTTAAAACACACACATCTCAGCACATAATTCATAATATGATAATGGTCCATGAAGAAACACAAGTTAAGCTTATTTAAGAATGTGCATCTACTTAGTTATACAAATCTTTGTTATATTTTGCCTTTGTTCTACCTTTATTAACTTTATAGATTCATAGGCTTCTAAGTGATATTGTCTTTTACCATTATTCAAAAAGATTTAGTCTCTTTCCAAATTTAAGAAGAGTTATGACACTTCGTAATGTCTCACAGAAAAAAAAAACTTATGTATTATTTGTATAACATTTTATAATTAATTTAGAATTGTTCCATTTATTATTATATTTGCATTTCACAATTTTCCATTAGGAAGGCTGGGTAGATATCTCTAATTTACTTTAATTTTAAGACATTCAATGCCACATAATAAATGGAATTGCTGAGACTGAAATCTCATTCTAGAGTTTTTGCATTTTGTTTTATTAATTCTGTATACTCACAATCTGAGAACATTTTTAAGATAATTTTTAAAAGCATTTACATTAAGTTGGTATTTTAATTCTTATCTGTTTATAGTAAATACACGCAAAATGACAAAATATTAAAATAAATCTCTAGGACACATCTGTTTCCTGTTCATTGTGCACATCATGTTAGAAGCTTTTGGAATGAAAAGTGACATTTGAAAACCTCAAGAAATGACAATAGCAGGGATGATAATTTTGGTTCTCACTAATAATGTGGGAACTGATTACTTCAAAGGCCTTTATAAAATAAAGCAAACCTTGGAATGTTTTCAGTCAGTATATAAACCTTGAAATAATGTGGTTTCCAATAGCAATAAATAAGAAATTCAACAAATGACCCAGTGATCTTTTAAAAAATGCTAACATTTCTTAAATATTTCTTAAATACCAGGTTGTTTTTGCTAAATTTAAAATGGTGCCAAAAGTTAGTGCCTGTGTGTGTATGCAATGCATATTACACTTTCTTTTAGGTAATGCAGTTGTTTGAAGCATCTGAACATATTCCCAAATAGGTGCACATTTTAAAATAATCTTATATTATGGGCAGGTTGTTAACTTTTGACTTGGAAAAAAGTTTTTTAGAGTTTGCCTTTTGATCTTAATTAGCCACATTAAGAAATCTCAAAATAAGAAATTAAGAAATCTAAAGTAAGAACTTGAGAATTAAAATTCTTTTGATGAGAAACATATCTAGCTTTACCTTATTTGAAGTGGAATCTATTTTATATTTAAATACACATCAGACATCAAGGACTAAAATAAAGTATACTGAGGCAAAAAAAGAAATTGCCTCTATTTCCTTTCTTTTCCTTTTACTTCCTTCAAGAGAAATTTTCTGCAGTCTTTGGTTCTTTTCTGTAGAAATCAAAGTTCCCTCACTTAGCAATGAGGTGCTTCTGGTCACATATATAAACATATGTATGTATGTATGCATGCATGTATTTACCTCCCACTCTGTCAGCCATATCCTACAGGTACTAAAAGTTACAACCAGCTGGGAGTTTGGGTGACATGAAATAAAGAAAATATTTACAGAGATGTAGACAGAACAGAGGGAACCAGCAAGGCACATTGGGCCATGAGCTGTTCCCACCCCTTGCCCTCAAGGTGCATAAGAAGGAGACAGCACTATCAGTGAGAGATAGAGCCTTGGAAGGAAGTATGTGTGCAACAGAAGCTGTCCTTGTGGAAGGAGGTAGCCAGTGAGATGGGGTGGGTTTGAGTCAAGCCTGGGTAAGAGGGAGCTAGGGAGGGCACAAGAAACATCTGACTTCTCCCTTTTCCTGCTCTCCAACATCCTGCTAGTGGCTCCCACTGGCCTAACCTACCAGAGGGCAAAGGGAGCTGGGTGATGCCATCATAGTGCTCAGTCTCCCCTGCGACACAGAGCAGGGTGGAAAAATGAAGAGAATAAATCTGGGGGGCAGTGGAAGCAAATGGAGAATAACCAATCCCCATCTCCAATGTTTTATTTTCTTAGTTTGGCTGCCTAACTTGCCAGGTGAATGGGCCTCTCTCAGCTTTGGTGTATACTTACATAAGTGAGCATTCCC
Source organism: Microcebus murinus (assembly GCF_040939455.1). Lineage (NCBI taxonomy): Eukaryota > Metazoa > Chordata > Mammalia > Primates > Cheirogaleidae > Microcebus > Microcebus murinus. The sequence goes on along the minus strand of NC_134114.1, from coordinate 36,951,818 downwards.
TTATCCATGGGGCCATCAGACTAAAGCAGGCAAAGCTGCCCTCTGCCCCTGATCTCAACCTGAGAGTTCCTATCATTGGTAATGCTGCTTGGGAAGGGTGGGCATCTTCTAATAAGTCCCTCTATAGTTAGGTTCTCCATGTCCTAGAGTTAATTGACTACAGTGAGACAAAGTCAGGGCAGTGATCATCTTGGAGGAAAGATCCTGGGGGTTCTTATGCAGAACTAGGTATTGATTCACTTTCCTGAAGCCACTTAGTCTCCCAGAATGCCCCTGAACTCTGGTGGGCCACAGCCCTGTCAATTAACTTCAGTTGGGTCAGTGCTTTGCTTATCATATTGGCCCACACCTTGAGGCTGACAGTAGCTCCCCAGAGGTGCCCAGGGCCTCTGGTTGTGCTCAGAGCACTGGCATACATATTCCAGCTAGACAAGAATTCACCAGGATAGAAGGACCCTTGTCTTAAAACTGTAAAATATTATGTTTCTATTAATATAAAAATGTTTCTATAAAATGAAAAATTTTAAAAACCAAACTCAATATTCAATCTTGATTAACACTAGAAATTCAGACCCTATACACTCTCCAATATATATATGAAATAAGTTTAATAAACTTTCGTGTGTTACATTTGTGTACAGCTTCTGTTTTCATTTTAAGAAACTATCTTGCCAAAAGGCACTGAAATAGTCCTTAAAAATGCATCTGTATGGTATCATGTAAACATGAACTAACATGAAGATAATTTAGTATCACTAAACATTAATAAATCTGATTTTACCATGTTTTGAAGGTTATTTACATTCACCTCTCTTAGAGGTCAGGGATAAAATTGTGGCTAGCCAATGGAAATTAACTGCTACATTCTACTGAATGACACTATTGATCTAATGTGACTCCATTGAGCAGAATCAAATACTTTCAAAATATGGAGAAAATTTTGACCAGTACTATGATCACTGTTACTACAGTAGGTCCTTCTGTAGTTTTTTTCCCCCTTAAATCAAATATATAGTGATAAAATTGAAGAAAAAATTCAACAAGAGAATGCTTTCAAATATCCACACCAATAGAAGCAATAAAGGCATTAGAATGTTCTGCTGTTGAATGAGCAGACTTTGAGATTTTGCTGCTTAATGGCTCAGTCTCCAAAAAAATATGTTTTTGGTCCAAATTTCCTTTTTTAGGGAAGGATCATGAAATGTCAGCTAAAATCCTCTCGTCTCTAAGTTTAGATTTTAATTGGGTTATCAACACATACTATGAGGCCCTCTTTGAATTGCTGGGATAGAGGTAGGTGTGTAGCATAGAGACCAAGGGTAGGAAACATTAAGGGAGGTGTGGTCACTCAGCAGACAAGTCAAGGGAGGTAGATGGAGGTCAGTGCTTAAAGGCACCTAAAGGCACCGAAGCCTGTTGTGAGGGAATGGAGAAAGGGACAATGGATACTTTTTCTAAGCTGCCCAAGAGGGCTATGAAACGTTCACACACAGGAATAGGAATCTGGAACCTGAAATATTGTTTCAGCTATGAAAGATCTAGGGTCAAAGGGAATATAAATAAATCAGTGCTTTCATTTCACTTGAGTGAGGCTGATAAAAACTACCAGGAGAATGACAATGAGCAGGGCAGAGGGTCAGGGTAGAGGCTTTCTTGTGGCAGAGAGAGGCTGGAGGTAGAAGAACAAATTTGTCTAAATGTAGTAGACAACTGTAATTTAAAACTGCTAAACATATATTTATATAATTATAATAAACTTTTTAAATCACCTCATCCCTAGAATCTTCCACTTCTGTTATTCAGGGACCTGCATGAAGTCTTCAGAACTTAGACAGAAGATGGTATACAGGAAGCTTGTGCTTTAATTTCTTGACTAATTCAGTAAAATAATAAATACTTGTGAAATACCTACTGTATGCAAAGCCTTCTACAGCTACCATAAAATATTTATTATCACCTAATATCAATTTTTCCTTTAATTTAAATGTTCTTTCATGCTGGTGTGTGTATTTTAGATGTCTTGTTTTATATATATAAAAGGAAACAAGTATCAATGTTTTTTATAAAGATAACGTTTCTAGAAAAAAAAAACATGACCTGCTGAAAAAATTTTGGACAGCCCCACTGTGACATAAAAACGTAGCCTTGTAAACAAGGATTTCTGGAAGTTTGATATACAAGGTTCTCCACCCATTTTCCTGTCACACAGGATGTAATGGCTTTGTTGAAATGCAGTGTGACACTAAATAACTGGCAATCACTGAATGTGTTATTATTTGGATTACTCCAAAGAGCTGTGTTTATAGGAAATTAAATGATCTTTAATAGAATGTACTGATATCAAATTTAAAAAATTAAGACTTTGTTATGAACCTTTTCAGACATAGAAGTTAATTTTTCATACATGCCAAGAAAAACTTTGTTCTGAAAAACCCCAATTCATAATTTAGTTGCATGTTTAATAATTTTCTATAAATCAGAATTAAGACCCATGATCCTGCCTTGCTTAATCACTTCCTAACATAACTTCTGCAAGAATGAGCTGTCATTTAATAGTGGGACTTTTTGCAGTATTGATGACTTAGTGGGAGAGCAATAACACATTTTAACCCTATAATAGCTTACTCAAATAACACTGTATTGTCATTTTATTGAATTTTAGTTTTGGTATCAAGATTTTACATGCTGTTCATATATCTATCTACTATAGTCTATGTTATAATGGAGTTCTGGTTTTGGGACCATCACTTAATAAAAGTGATTAACTGCATCTATTCTCCTGTTAGCATTGATTTGAGTCAACAAAGGTAGAAATGAAAGATTATTTAACCATTTATGCCATATTTATTGAAAATTCTTCTACTAGGTAAGTGACTGCTGCTCTAAGGTAGGAAGGCGGTACACAGATTCATTCATTTATTCATTTATTGAGCACCTACTATATCCCAAGCCATTCTCAGCTACTAAATAAGATAGACAAAGTCCCTACCCTCATGAGGCTTATCTTTTATTGAGAGGAGATAAACAACAAACAGATAAATGAGAAAACATGTCATATAGGAATAAATATCACACAGATAATTACAACAGAGTGTCTGGTGGCCACTTTTGCCTGAATAGTCAGTTAAGACCTGTCTAAAAATATTATAATTAACATCCCTTTTGAATGCCAAGAAGTCAGCCTTGTGATCGCAGAAAGATCATCTAAGTTTATATGAAACGCAAAGACAAAAATCAACAAACAAAATCTCTTTGGGCCACAAATTTCCTCTTATCCATTCCTGCATCATGAAATGTGTACACCTCTGTTCAAGAAGACAAATGAATGTGTGTAGATATTGAGTAAAAGGAATAGAAAAATAACTCCAGAAACAAGCTGTATTTGAGGTAAGTTATTTGTAGATGTAAATATAAAGTAAAAATGAATCATGGTTTGAATATGTGGTAGTGGTGGAGAGAAAGAGAATATGAATATTAAACAATAATTCCTTTTTATTTCTCATCTCTCTACCCTCTGGTCCTGGAGATGCAAAGTATTAGCAAAGACAGGATTTGAACTGACAGCACAGACTATTTGTGTAGGGAGAAGAGGGAACTGCCAACAGATTCGAGTCGCTTTCACCCACAGTTAGTAGCATCATTTTATTCAGAATCTGGTATTGTATTTCACATTATGAAAAGTAACTTTAAAAAGATCAAATTAGGTATGTGTGTCTAAGAGTTAAACATTCTTCAATCAGCCAGAATAGGTAATAATCCAGTTATATGTAACCCGACCGACTTTCCTTCACAATGGATTTCTTTTTCTTTTCTTTCTATTGTTCCTTCTTTTGTTAAATTAGTGGACTGGTAGGAAAATACCAGTTTTTCTTTTAAAAATGAGGCTTCTCTATCTTTTGGATAAGTCTATATGTGAAGCCTCAAGAGAGCCAAGGCTGGTTAGGATGCATTCTTCATTTGAGTCGTTTCTAAATAGTCCTTTATAATTGGATTCAAAAAACTAAACCTCACAGAAATAAATTTGGTCATTAAATGGAATGCCTAAAACTCCAGTAAGAAAATCTATGAACCAACTGTTTTTCCCATTTCTAGTTTGTGGTACCTAAACTGAAGTTACAAAAAAATCAACCAGGTGAATGTGGTTTGTGTTTGGAGTTTAGCACCAGGCCAGACAAATCCAGAAGTGTCCAAGCAGAAAAAAACATGACTGAACTTTAGAAATGGAATGAATTCATTAATATTTTGAAAATCTATGGGCTTAATTTCAAATGTCTGTTAATGAGGATTGTCTTTAATGTAGTCTTCGTGAGAAGAAAGTGGGGAGGAAAAGACATTTCATTATCTTCAGTAGAAATAACAAACCATGAGATACTTCATTTGAAAACACTATGCTCCATTTGGAGTAGTGGGTAGTAAAGCATCTTTGTGTCCTTTTATTGGATCATGTTTTGCTGTTTAAATTATCAATATTTTGTTAAGAAAATATTTACCTTAACAACATTTATTGTTCCTCTTATAACAAAAGAAAATCCATGCTCAGCCCAAGTATAAAAATTATACAGTAAATAAAAAATGAAAATAATACATAGTTTTGACATCAAGTGACAACCTCTACTAGTAACACTTATAGACTTTAAAATTTATTTCTATGTACAAGCCGGGCGTGGTGGCTCATGCCTGTAATCCTAGCACTCTGGTAGGTCGAGGAGGGCGAATTGCTCAAGGTCAGGGGATAGAGACCAGCCTGAGCAAGAGCGAGACCCTGTCTCTACTATAAATAGAAAGAAATTAATTGGCCAACTAAAAATATATAGAAAAAATTAGCCGGGCATGGTGGCACATACCTGTAGTCCCAGCTACTTGGTAGGCTGAGGCAGGAGGATCCTTTGAGCCCAGGAGTTTGAGGTTGCTGTGAGCTAGGCTGACCCCATGGCACTCCAGCCTGGGCAACAGAGTGAGACTCTGTCTCAAAAAAATAAAAAAATTAAAAAATTAAAATAAATAAATAAATAAATAAAATTTATTTCTATGTACATATGTATGATGATAAAAATGTGATCATACTATGCATACTACATTCTTGTAATCTATTTTTTCATTATGTAATCTCATTATGTCATCTGTTTTTAATTATGAATGTATTTTCATGCCATTGAATAAACATTGACACCATCATTTTCAATAACTACATTTCATTGCATAGATTTGCCATGTCTTTTTCTGCTGGTCACTTAAGTCATTTCTAATTTTTGTTGCCATAAACAATGCTTTAATGGACATATTCATGTACCTAATTGGGGTAAACACAGTGCAATAAAAGCACACATGATGGACACTTCACCCCATCTAGGGAAGTCAGTGAAAGGGTCTCAGAAGCTGAAACCTCTAAGCTGAGATCTGATAAGCCCATCTGTAAATCATGAAGAAAGATAAGACATAAGCTGAGCATTCTTTCTCTTTATTCTTAGTCTTTCTTTAATCATTAATTTAGTAGAACATTCTTTAAATAGTTTCTTGTTCTCACTGACCCTCAGAATTCAGAAATAAATCTTTTACTCTTTCTCTCTCCTTTTCTTTCCTTCTCTCTCTCTCTCATATTAACAGTGTAGCTATTTACACAGGTACAATAAAATGTTTCCCCTTCTTTTTCTGGATATAATTGAACAAACTGATTATACAACCAAACTTCTTGAATCTTCTTGAGTATCATATTTGAGAATAGTCTCATTAATATTAGGTATAACAAGTTAATCATTAACAAATAAGAGCTGTACTTTATATATAGAATCAATTCCTACAAAGCCCTACCAGGAAACTGGTCAGATATCTGTTTTATGGCCTATAAGGTAAACTTTACTGGTAATAAATAAGGATACTTCTTGGCAGCCCAGAAGCCCTGCATATTTGGGGTATCTTGAAAAAAGAAAAGTCAACCTACTTTTGCCCCATCTATGCTCATTAGAATCTTAACCATCTTTTAAGGCCCATTGCCAATGTCATCCTCTCTATGGAGCCTCAAGCAGTTATCATGGATTATAGGGATTATAAAACAGGTCCCTTGAGCTGGGCCCAGTAGTTAGGAGAACCCAAGGAATTGTAAAAATCAGAAGAGAAAATAGTAATGAAACATATGAGGTGAGAATCAAACATCATGATTTATGCTATCTATAGAAAAAAAGGAAAGACTCAGTTAGGATCCAACATGGAAGACAAATGTCCACATTATCACACAGCTGTGGATAGGGACCACGTCATGAGCCAGGGAAAATACAAAGTGAGACATTTGGATTCCTAGATCACACATAGAAATATACCAACTGAGCTGGCTTTAAAATAATGTTTCTGGGAACTGCCACTTCAGACATGAGTCAAATAGGGATTGTGGGCAAGGTTGTTTTAATATTTGCTTATTTTAGGTTGTTTTTTATAAATTGGTTTTGTTTATAAATTGGTTTTGTTTAGGTCATAGGAAATTATTGGCATGGGAGACAGCATTTTTGTCTGTTGCTTCTATTTTGGGTGCAGTTAGGTGGGTAAGCTTGTACTGTGGCAAACAAAAAGTGCAGCATGCAGGAAACTGGTCCACAAAAGCTTGGAGGAAATAAGTGAAGTTAGAGATTATAGAGAAATACTCTAAAGTAGGTCAGTTCTGACCACCTGACTTCCAGTGCAGACAGTCTGAAATTTTTTTAGCAATGTTTTTAAGAACAGGACAATGAAATAAGCGTTTACCAGCAAGAAAATTGAGGAGTTTGCTCAAATTTTTTAAAATTGATTTTTCTTCTTTCAGATAATGCTCTTTGATGAAAGAAACCAAAAAAGCTTTCAACAGTTTATTCACCTTCCAAAAGAATGTTAGTGTGCCCAGTGTGTAAATTAATCAGGCAAGTTTTGCTATGAGTTTTCCAAGCTGGGTTTATTTCATGACATGACAAGGACTTGATCAAAATTGTAAATATTTTTTCTGCTCATGACCATATCTTACCAGTTTATGAAGGAATTTCAAGCAAAGTTTGGTCAATTTGTTAATTTTTATGCTGTTGGTTGGATAGGAGGTGAAAGTATTGTTGAAAAGAATCTAAACTACATATTGATATCAAGAAATTTTTGGAGTTCAGAAAATCTGCAAGAACCAAATTCTCAGACCTCTCAGGAATCATGTTATGATTCTTGTTTCTTAGTGATAAAAGAAAATAATGCCACTCATTGAACTTAAAATTAAGGAAAAAACGAACTAGACAAGGACAACTCTGTTTTTCTTAGTGAAGTGAAAGTTTCAGATTCAAACTGTACTTGGGGAATGAGTACATGAGCATTTGTTTCCTTTTTCTGAACTTCCCTGACTTTAGTAGAGTCATAGATTGCCTGTATTTGAAGATATATTAGTGTAAGTGAAAGTCTAATTTCAGAGGAATCTCTCAAGTTAAATATGAAACATTTAGTTTTTACACAAACCTTGGCAAACAAACCTTAAGATCTTTCTAGATAATCACAAAAATCTGGTATATCTATAGGTCTCGATATCTAAAGAAACTAATGAAGTTATTCTGTGGTTTGAATGTGTCCCCCAATATCATGTGTTGAAAACTTAATCCCCAAATTCATATATTGATGTCATCTGGAGGTAAGGCCTTTGGGAGATAACTAGGATTAATAAGATCATTAAGGTGGAGCCTCCATGAAGAAACTGGTGGTTTTGTAAGATGAGGAAGAGAGACTTGAGCTGGCATGCTCTTGCCTCTCACCACATGATGCCCTCCACCATGTTATGATGCAGCAAGAAAGCCCTTAGCAGATGCCAGCATCATGATCTTTAACTGCCCAGTTACTAGAACTGTAAGAAATAAATTTATTTTCTTCATGAATTACCCTGTCTGTGGCATTCAGTTATAGCAACAGAAAACAGACTAAGAGAAACTGTAAGTGAGCTTTTCTCAACAAGATGACATACTAATCTTGAAATTTTGGAGATGCGTATATCAGCTTTAAAACTAATGAAATAGCTCTGTGGCCAAACACCTAGCAGAAACTACCAAAATAATTCCAAAAGTCATCTTTGCTGATGCTAACTCAGATTCAGAATCAGAATGAGTCCTGAAAAAAATTCTTTAGTCTTTTCTTAAATGCAAACACTGCACTCTTCTTACTTGATCGAAATACATCACTTAGTAGCAGTGGATCAATTTAAAATACCTTTATATTTTAGAAATTGATTGAACAACAATTACATTACTTTGTGATGTTTTGCTCATTTACTGGGTTATACATTACCAGTTTAATGAACAAAAGACTCAGCCCACGTTCTTGGATTTCTGAATCACCTGATCATTGTTGAAAAATACCTGAAACTAGGGGCCAACTCAAGGAACAATCACTGAGCAGAGACAGTTCCTTGAGATGCAAAAAAAAAAAAAAAAAAAAGTAAATAAATTTTGTGATAATAATAATATAATTTAGGCTAATATTATATTCTGAAAGGGGAATAATCACTTGGTCACAGAGGCATCTTTAAGGAACATTAATTCATGAATAATTTTCTCTGCTTCTCCCTGGCTATCTCTCCCATTCTCATTATCATCCTACCAATCTCATAAAATTGAAAATTTACAAATATAAAAGTTAAAATCTTTTAACATTAAAAATTCAAAAGGGAAGCAAGTCTGGTGGTCTAAGGGGAAATCCAGGCCACCTCTAGGCTCAGAGGCTCCAAGTTATAGTACCCTTGGGCCAAGTGCCCAGCAATGTCTCCCTCCTCTGCAAGAAGTAGCTTAGAGTTGTTTCATCAAGCAGGGTGTTTATATGTGTTTGTGAAGAGGGTAGGTGGTGAACAAGGAAGTTGCAGGGACATTAGGCATGACACATATGTCTACTATGGGTATTAGTAATGAATATTCTTCAGAAGAAAAAGCAAACAGGAAGCCCATGGCTTTCAGTTACTATCTATGAAGTGAGCTCATAATCCTGACTACAAGAGAGAAATCACAAACTCTGATGTATGAAAAATATCCATCTTCAGTATTTCCACACACATACACTTATGTATATTAAAACATATAAGAATCTTCTTCATTTCCACAAAATAAATGTGATTTTATCATTTTTTTCTTTAAACTCATTATTATCTTAGTTTATTTTTTCCCCAATTTTGACGGTGACATGAAGACAGGAAAATATTTTACTGTAGTAAAATAAAAATGCAGACCAAATGAGATATTAATTGGAAACGAACATTTTTTGGTGAAAGGGATGGAGAGAACTGGAGTGAACAGGAAACTCTAGACCTTGGATAAAAGGCATGGCTGCTACTTGACCCTGTTGACTGCTACCATTCAAGAATGTTGGCTCAGTATTGCAAAATCTCCCAGTGTTTTAAAAGAATCAGAAATTTAGAATGTTTTAAAATTAGAAGTCTTCTTATTTTCATATGTTGGTTTTTCTTTCCCTCTTCCTCAAATACTTCAGTGGAAAATTTTCAAGGAAAACCTGCATGAGGGCTGGAAACAGTCCATGGGTCTCTAGTATGCGGATGAAGGTGAGATAAAAATGTCCCTTTTAAAAAGCATTTTTTAGGAGTTTTATAACTTTTTTTAAAAAAACACCTTTGTTACTTACATATTGTGATGGTTTATTTTATGCTTCAACTTGATGGCCACAGAGTGCCCAGATATTGATCAAACATTATTCTGTTGGTGTCATTAAAGGTGTTTGTGAATGAGATTAATATAAATTGGTAGACTGAGTAAAGCAGATTTCCCTTTCTAATGTGGGTAGGTCCCAACCAATCAGTTGAAGGCCTGAATAGAACAAAAATGCTGAATAAGAGGTAACTTCTCCTGCATGACTGCCTTAGTGCTGGAACATTAGTTTTTTTCCTGCCTTCAGACACAAACTGAAACATCAGCTTTCAGACTGGAACTAAACCATCAGATCTCTTGGCTATCCAGCTTGCTTACTGCAGATCTTAGAACTTCTCAACCTTCATAATTATATGAGCCAATTCCTTACGATCTCTCTCTCTCTCTCTCTCTCTCTCTCTCTCTATATATATATATATGCATATACACACGTGTGTGTGTGCATGCGTGTGTGTACATGTGGATGTGGGAGTGTATCTATTGGTTCTGTATCTCTGAAGAATGCTGGCTAATACACAATGTGATTAGAAAAATGGGCTCGCTTAGAGGATAGATAGTGAATTGGGTACCAGGGAAGCTCAACCCAATAGATTGATTTTCAAGCAGTTACTCTTCATATAATAAAGTAAATGGTGAGAAATTTGAAAAGCAGATTGAATGCTTAAGACTTGAAATAAGGAAGAAAGAGGTAAGCAGAAAAAATTTGTCAAGTTATTCATTTTTGTCTCTGTGTGACTTTGGGCCAGCCATTTCTCTTAGGTGTAAGTTGCTGCATCTGTAATTAAGGAGCTAGACTAGATTAGATATTCTCAAAGCTGTGAACTTAGAGAAACTGCAGTTAGAATTATTTTTTTAGATAGCATACATTTTTAGTGGAATACCATGTAAAATTATTTTGAATTTTTCAAAGGGGAGAAAATTAAACTAGCAGAAAATATAGTTAGATATAGCAAAAATATAATCACAACTATTTATACATCTCCATGATAAATCCATCTGTTGAAATAAACATTTCTGGGTTTTTCCATTTCCATCTGTTTGTTTCTTGTTTATTGATTTTTGATGTCTCTTAGCACTCATTAGTTGATAACTGATTACAGTGCTAACGTATTAAGAGAAATTTATGGGAGAAACAATTTAGTTAGGAAAGCTTTTCTTATTCACTTTAAGTTTTCTGAAAATTAGAAAAAATAATGTATTACTCTATTTTATGGTGAGAAAACTTGATCTAGCTGTTGTGGGAACATAGTTTGAGGACTACTGAAGTAGTGTTCCCTAAGGCCCCATCCAGCTGTAACATTCCATGTGCCTACATTTTTTAACTATGGCCAAACAAGATCCATGCACTCTTAGTTGGAAAGAAATGCTCTTAAAAACAAAATATAGTTCTGGGTGACTTGTTGTTAATTAAAACTGAGGAAACAAATATTTAAGGATAAGTGAAATAGTATAAATGCATGCAAACTTTATCCCAACAATAAAATTTTAGTGATTTATCAAACTTATTTTTAATAAAATCTCCATCCAGAAGGCTCCATAATTAATTTTATTTATTTATTTTAAATTACATATTTAATTTTTACTTATTTATTTATTTTGCTATCTATTAGGAAATTCTCTATATGCTGAGGATAAAGCAATAAACAAAACAAGAAAATTCTCATCTTAATGAAGTTTATACTTTAGTGAAGAGAAATAGAAAATCAACAAAATATGACAAATAGTATTTTAGATGGTAATAAATTCTATGGAGGAAAATAAAAGCAGAAACAGAGGAAAGAGTGTATATAAGGGATGTGAGTGGTGAATTTAAGAATAGGGTAATCAGAAAGGCTTCACTGTGTAGATGACTTTTGAGCAAATATGAGATTATGGTCTATCTTAGCCAGTTTGAGCTGCCATAAAATTTAACGTAGACTGGGGTACTTTACAACAAGCATTTATTCCCTGTAGTTCTGGAGACTGAAAATTCAAAGATCAAGGTAACAGCAGATCCACTTTCTTTTTTTAGTTGTACCCTCACCTAGTAGAGAGCAGAGAGAGAGAGAGAGATCCTGAGTCTCCACCTCTTTTCATAAGAGCACTAATCATGTTATGAGGATCTTGCCTTCATGACCTAATCTAACCTTAGTTACCTCCCAAATGCCCAGTCTCCAAATACTATCATATCTGAAGTTAGGATTTCAACCTATGAATTCGAGGGAGACAAAAATATTCTATCCACAAGAAAGGCTATCCTGGAATGTAGGGTGTGAGAGCTATAGCAGAATGGCCCTGAGGCAGGTGCATCCCTGAGATGTTCAGGAGACTACTGTTTGGAGTGGAGTGACTGAGGCAGAGAGTGGTAGAAAATGCAGTCAGATCATGTAGGGACTTCTAGGCCATTTAGAGTATTTGGCTTTTATTCAGAGGTGGAAGCTGGAGGACAATTTTGAGCAGAGGAGTGGCATCATCTGACATAATTTTAAAGGATCACTTTGTGCCCTTTTAAGAATAGACTATAATGAGGCAAGAGAAGAAACAAAAAAGAGCAGTGAGAAGACAATGTGGAGGTGATGAAAGGTGGTTAGATTCTGAATATAACTTTAAAGATAAAGCCAGTAGCATTTGCTGAAAAGATCAGATGTCGTATAAGAGAAAGAGAATCATCAAGGATGACTCCAAAGTCACCAAAGGCAAGCTCTTCCTCATTGGAAATATTTCTATCCCAATCCCAACAGCTTGCTAGAACCTGTGATTATAATACACTCCTTGGAGTTTATTGTTGATAGCTCATCCCATCCCCCCCTTCATTTCAGTGGACACCCAGATCATTAGAGATTGAACTGGGATGCACATCAAGATCACCTACAACCTGTTGGCTTGCAAGAGGATTATCAACTCCAATACACCTACCATCTTCATATCTCAAATGGCCCATGAAATTCTGCTTTGTGCTACCCTTGCATGTTGTTGCTCATCTGGTCCCCTAAGCTGATTCACCAGTTCTTCTACCAACTAACTGTTGTGCTCCATTCCTCTGGGTCCAGTGCTTATCATTATGCTTATCACCTGTGTCCTCACTTCTAGTTGCCAGGAGGGGGTCTTATCCAGAGGAAGTTTACCAACACCTAGGGCATGATGATGGTGGGAATGGGCTTTGTGAGGAATAAGCAAGTAAAGCCTTCAGTGCTTAACAAATGTTAGTTATTTTTATTATCATTATCATTATAGAGATTTATTCAAGACGTATTTAATATTTATTTAAGGATTTATTTCTGCTCTGTAGAGCTGCACTGTCCATTACAGTAGCTGTTAGCCACATGAAGCTATTTAATAAGTTAAAGATAATTAAAACTAAATGAGATAAAAAATTTAGTTCCTCAGTTCCTGCCATATTTCAGTTACTTAATAGCCACATGTGGCTACTGACTACTGTATTAGATACTGCAGAATGGGGACCATTGACATCATTGCAGACAGTTCTATTGAAGAGCGCAGCTACTGATTACAGACAAGAGAAAGTGAGAATCAAGGGTCACTATGCCATTCATGTGACTAGTTTTCACCCTAAGTGAGTTGTCCTTCCTAACTTACGTGCCATTATTTGGGGATTTTTTATACTAATGATCATGCCCCAGGTCTCATGGACTTTTGAATTACCTTTGTTCCTTAATATATCTCTTAAAGGCAATGAAATACAATCACATATTGTGTGCATATGTGCACATGGAAAGTCAAGAACCTCTCTTCACGGTGCCATGAAGTACACATGCTTCTGACTTAGTCCAACTCATAGAATTTTTCTAATGACCCTTTCCTGAACTTAAAAACATTAATGTACATTTTAAAAGAAACAAATCCCACATGTTTTGGTATATTTAGGCTTGTTCTTCTGCTTTTGGTTTGAAGAGGACTTGTGGTATCTGAAAAATCTTTGGGGATTTTCAAATAAGGGCTAATATTAATTTTCTCCTCCAAAAGGGGAAGTTAGATTTGGTTACGGGTAAAGTATCACAAAACCCCAGATGTTTTATTTTTGCCTTCAAAGCTTAGATTTGTCAATTTAGAGTGGGTGTCAAATTTGGCAAGAAATGTTCTTCCATTCATGATGCGATGCTTAGGGCAGTAATGCATTCTTTTAAAAATATAAAGGATAAAATTGAATGATTACAGTAGAAATGTTTAATTGTGAATAATTATGTTTACATAAATTGCAAACTATGGACCACACATACTGCTGAGACTCTTAAAAAAGGCATAATTAGGGCTGGGTGAGCCCACCATGAAATTTGCCCTTTTAGGTGATGCAGTGAATAGTCAAAACTATAAGCTAATGCCAACAGGCTTTAGGATAGCACGTGAAACCATCCAGAATTTTGTTAAGTAGCCCACCTAGATAATCATTACTAGTATAGTGTATCCCATGACCCTACTGCTCTGGCTACCATTAATAGGCCTACACCGACCCAAAAGTTGTCTGTAATACATAGATTATACATACATATATAATACTCTCTGAGATATCCAGGCATGTAGTACTCATCCCTTATACTAGATGATATTTGGCCAAGAATACCAGATCAAAACTTTTACAACAAATAAGTGTTACTATACATTGTGAGCTTTCCTTATACCAATTATTGTACAAGCACTTTAAAAAAAGTTGAGTCTTATGCGTATAAGTACTCTTCTCTGCATATACTAATATACCCATTTTATAGTTGAGTAAACTGAAACTCAGTTTATTAGAATAATGCCCACAAGCAGGATCACACAAATTTTTATGACTTCAATGTCAGATTTCTTTTTAATAGATTATACTATACCCTGCTTTTCTCCTGAATTTTAATTTAAAACCTATAGAAAATATTTATATTGTAGCAAAAAATATGTGGAAAATGAGACAAGGTCTACCTGAGTCATCATAATGGGGGAGCAAGTGGTGCCAGTTGCAAAAGTGGACAAGCAAATAGGGTAGCTAGTGGAGTTTTAATCATCCTGAAGGCTGGATCATGCATATGTCTCCTAAGGGATATTATAGTATGTCTGGCCATCAGGCTGCTGAAAGTACTGTGTTTTATTTGCACATTCCCTTTCAGTAAATCCATTCACTGGGGAACATTGCTGATAACGCATTTCATTCTGAAATGTCCTACCTTTTTAATGTGCATTCTCCATTAAGTCATTGTGAATTTCAACTAAAATGCTAAAAGTAAAATTGTCTAATACAGTCTCTGATCTATAGTAATCTTTGAATACATGTTAGTTCTCTTCTATTCCCTTCTTGGTAGAATAAGTAGACGTTTTGTGATTTTTATTCTAATTCAGCACAGTATTAGCTTCTTCCTTTAATTATACATTCCATTTCATAATAATTGCAAATTCCAGGGAGTGCATTTCAGGGAAGTTATTACAGTTCATTTGAGGATAAAATCATTGGCATTTGACCTTATGTCACCATTTGCAGCGTGCTACAATGTCTCAGAAATATATTGTCTTGCCAAATCCTTCTTAATTAATCAAATCTTCCTGTAAATTTCTTGAAAGTCAAAGTAACTAAACAGCAGCAGTTGAAATGGTAATAATTATTTTCAGTAGTAATTATTTTCAATTATTACTGAATTATTACTACTGAATAATTACATTCAGTAGAATCTTGGACATTAATACTAAAATAATCAACATCCTATGATCATGCAAAGTAAGAACAATATGTCTGATGGAGAAGTGTCCTCTTTCTCTTTTCTTAACCAACCCTCAGCCTTGTATTTCATCTCACATCTTCTGGGGCTCAAAGAGGAGCAAATCTACTACTGCCCCCACAGACCTGAGCCCTGAGCCCTGGGAACATTCAGCCCAACCAGAGTTGGGGACTGGAGTCAAATTCATTCTGTCCCCGTTCATAGTATTAACCTTGGACCTGAGCCAGCATGGACTCTGTGCCTCAGAGAGCCGTGTACTGTAAAATGCTTTTCTCAAAATATTCTTATAAGTCTTCGTGCAGTGCTTGGAACCAGCTGGGGCCAGCAGTGCCATCAGGGAGGGGTGCTCTGAGCCTGGATGATGGGTACCTGCTTGGGTGTTCTCTCCTCTTTAGTTTTCTCTATGAGTCTCTATCACAGTTAAGGCAAGGACAGAAAGTTGCCCTGGGACTATGGAGAGTAGATGCCAGTAAGGGAAATGAAATGTTAGTTACTATGAGAGTCTGGGAGTGCTGTAGAAAGATTCACTTTGGCCTAACTTTCCACCGAGAAAATGGATTTCCAAGAGAATGGGAGAGAACAACATAGTTCTGTCTTAGTGCAGGTATTGATCCAGTCTGACCAGTCTGACCTAGTGTTCCAAAGGCAGACAGACTTGTTTCCTGATTCATGGCTTTGAGAGGAAACCCAAAAGCTCATCCCAAGGAGCTGAGAACTCTGGGCCTGGAGGACTTGAGGGCCCTGTGTCTGAGTTGAAGAATCCCCTTTTCCTATAAAAGATACCACTCCAGCACCTATAGTAGCAGCCATTGCAAAAAATCCAGCGTCAATCACAGCACTCCAGGGCCAACTTCCAGAGATATCTTCACTGGTGAAGACAGAAATGCACTCCTTGGAAGCTTGTTTTCTTTTGACAAAAACATCTAACTGTCACCCTGCCCAGGAAATTCCAATATATCATTACGTTCAATCCAGCCACTTTGTCTTGAGGAACCTCATGTCCACCTGGACAAAACTTGCTGATCAGTGACAATGGTGCATCTCAGAAAAATCTCTTCTGTCTTCTAATTGAATTTCTATCTTTTTCTTTCAGTGACTACACTTACAATTTAGATATGCATATTTAAGTAAAAAACTCTAAAATGTTTATTGCTTTACTGCAATTCTATCCCTTCCAATAATGATAACAACTCTGGCGGGCTTTACTCTCTGAATAACCCTCCACCCCTGTCACCTCATTATTGTTGTTTAGAATTTGAATTTTATGGGTTTTTTAAGGTTAAAATTATTTTTCCTAATTAATAGCTAATTAATTTGAGTTACATATTTTATCTAATTTTTATAATATATTTCTTCTTTCAGATTCACTTGTCTGCCAGCTAAAACATGTCTTGAATAAGAACCATGTGTATGTGTGAGAATGTGAGTGTGAGCATATCTGTGAGTGTATATGAGTGTGACTATGTGTGTGTGGGTTATATGAGCATATGAGTGTGTTTTTGTGTGTATGTAAACTTTGTCTATGTGAAAATGTCTTTATTTTGTTTGTAGTCTTGAATGATTTTTAGGCTGGGTATAAATTTGTGGGTTGGCACCTATTTATATTATCTATTTGAAGGTTTTATCCAGTTTCTTCTCTCGTGTGCTGGTAAATCATATACTGTAAAGTTTATTCTTATTACTTATAAGTAACCACTCTCTTTCCACTGCTAGTTTTTAAGATCATCTCTTCATGATTTTTATAATATAATCAAGCATAGATTTTTTTTTTTTTTTTACTTACTAGCTTTATTTTTTGGCATCCCTTAAACCTGAGAACTTAGTCCTTTAGTTATTTTGAAAACTTTTCAATAATTAATTTTTTAAATGTTGTGTTTCCCCTATTTTTTATTCTTCAAGGAATCTTATTTTGTAAGTGTTGGAGCCTCTCATTCTAGCTTCTTTACTATATTTTCCTATTTATCTCTTTGTCTTTTCATACCTGAATTCTTCAGTTCTATGTTTCAGCTCATTAATTTACTCTTGGGCTCTGTTTTGTCTAGAAATTATCCTACTTATTGCATGTTCATATTCATTTTTGACAGTTTTTTTCATTTCTAAAATTTAGAATTAGCATAACTATGTCTGTCTCTCTATGACCTCTGATTTGCTGTGTTCACATTTGGTTTTGCTCAAAAATTTTTCTGTTTTAGTTAAATAGGAATTATATCTTTAGTTATCTCTTTGACATCTTCAACATTCTCAAGTCTTTGTCAGACTGTTCTACAAAATAAATATCATATGCAAAAACTCCATCAGCTTGATTGTTGATTTTGTTGATTGTGTATTTTAGCATTAGATTGTCTTCATATGCTTTGGAATTTCTTTATGCTGGCTTATTTTAAATAAGATCTCTCTCTCTCTCACACACACACACACACACACTCTCTCTCTCTCTCTCTGTCTTTCTCCCTCTCTCACACACACACAAACACACATACAGACCACACATACCCTCTCCCACATATACACACACTGCTCACCCCTCTTAAGGGTCTAGGCATTTTGTAGTTGCCTCTGCAAACTTTGTGTCTCCAGTATAGGACTAGGTTTTGTTATCACAGCTTGAAGTTACTGCTCCTATGGAGTGGTTGGGAATATGAGGAATACAGGCTGAAGCTTGAAGGCAACTTGACTCAATTTTAGAGAATAAAACTTCTTTTCCCTAATGCCTCCTTAGTCCCACAATTTCCATATATCCTTAGCTCTATTTATTAATAATAAATGTTAGGTTCTTCCTACTTCCTGTTGCAAGAGAAAGAGGCTCACAAAATCAAACAATAATAAAAAACCAAGTCCTCCCTGATTATGAGAGGATGACTTTTACCCTTTGGCCCATCATTGCTTAGTGCTGTGCTACAACTACAAGACCCAGAAAGGAAGCTGGAACTACGAAGTTAGCTTCCAGTCACAGCTCTGTTTCTGCTTTGTTTCTGATCTATATATCTATATAAGATAGATATGTATCTATCTTATATTTGAGCCCAGCTGTGGGGTTTGTGTGTGTGCATGAATGTGTGTTTATCATTTTACCACTCATTGCTATGTGTTGGGAAGAAAGTGTTTTGAAGCATACTTTCTCAGCATCATGTTGGCCTGGAAGCCTTCTCTTTTCAAGCTGCTTGAAAAGCAGTCTGTTCTCAGTATCTCCATTTCATCTTCACCAATTAAGTCATCTACTTATAATCAGGGGGCTGCTCCCATCACATCAATGAAACTGCTCTTGCCAAGTCACAGAAGATACACAATTTTTCTCCATATTTCGTGTTTGATTGTTGATATCACCATCTTTCTGACGTTAGTGCTTATTCTTATAATACCTTTTATTTATATATCTTGAGTGAACTTGTTACTTGAAACCTAAAAGCCTAATGAACACAGCACCATAAAAGAGAAGTCTTTACAAGATTTAAAGGAAAGTCTAGCCATGCTTCTCACTTGCCTAAAATGCTTTAGTGACTCCCCATCACATATCTATGAGATAAAGCTGAAATTGCTTAGCATGATATCTGTCATGTTCTGCACACTCCTTCTTCTTTTGTTCTCTATTACACCCTTTTCCAAATCCTATCTCAAATTTTACACCCTTCACTGAGTACACATGCCTCAATTTTTTGCACATACTGCCTCTACCCTGTGCCCACCATGTCCTCCATTTTTTTTGCCTTGTTCTCCTGGCAAACTCCAAATCTTCTTCCAACAGCCAACTCATTTATCCTTTTACTACATATAGTCAACACCATTCAGAGACATTAAGTGAAAGCCTTTCATACACATTATGCTGGGTGTTGAACATTTTTAATAGGGGGCAAGAACAAACATGCTCTGTGCCCAAATGGAACTTACATATTAATGGAGGAGACAAGAATTAATCAAATGATTACTGGATAAATGGGGGAGTTGCACCTGTGACCCTTGCTATTATGATGAAGTCGTGGTGCTATTGGGAGCCTGTAATTAGCAAATTTGACCTTGTGGAGATAGTTTTGACATTCTCACAAATTGAAACACCCACTCCTCCAGTATAGTGTCCATGGTTCTGTTGTTAAAATTATCAAAATGAGTTTAAATTTATTTATTTATGTGTCTATTTCTACTACTAAGCTGTGAGGTCCTTATTCATTCTGAATCTCTGTCATGAGTAGAGTATCTGGCCCATAGTAGGCATATATTAAATATGATAAATGATGAAATATTTTATGATTGAGTTAAAGTATATTTTCAGTCATGGATTATGCAGAAATTTATGGAGAAATCATTTTTCCTTCTACTATTTACTTTCTCTAGAACAAGAAGTTCAGTGTCTAGTTGCTTTGTAGAAAAGAGTACCATTCTGTAATAATTATAAGCTTTTTAGCATTCTTTCTTATAGGTCACAGACTATTCTAGCAGTTACTTGCTAGCTTTGAGGTTGGAAAATGAGGGAACTGCATTCACTAGTTTAATTATGAATTATTTCAAAGGTCAGAGCACAAGAGCACAAACTACACTAGTGCCTTTCAGAGAATGGAAAGTGATGAACATCTATTTGATGAAATAAATACTGCAGGAAAAAGAACAAAAATAGCCAAACAACTATATCGAACATTTTTGAAATAAATAAGAAAATGATAAGGCAATGTTAAATAAGTCTTCTATGATTTTTGAACTGTATACTTTTAAATATTATAACATAAAAATGATATGAGAGAATGGACTATAGCTATATGTTAATTTCTTTTCACGAAATTAAGTACTTTAAACACAATCCTTACAGAACCAAGATTATATTCATACATTCCCGCCCCACCCTCTTCCTTTTCTAAAACTAAGTAGAAATTATACTTTGAGTTTTGACTCATGCTCCCTTCCTAGTGATCTTCTGTAGAATGATTCTCCAGGCAGCTGCTTCACAAGCTGTATGACCCGGAGTTGGGGACTGCAGCAGCTACAGACAAACAGAGTGCACGGTCCACGTTTACAAGTCTGGACACAAAATTCTAGTCTTGGGATGTCCTGAGGGGTCTCCGTAAGACTAGAGATGGCTCCGAGATCCTCTGACCCCTTTATTATCTTTAGTACTTATTTTTACCCGGTGCCATGGTTTGAATGTTTTTTTCCTCTTCAAAATTCATGTTGAGACTGAGTCTTCAATGCAACTGCATTAAGAGATGTGGCCTTTAGGGGGTGATTGAGTCATGATGGCCCTCTCCTCATGAGTGGGATTAGGTGCCCTTATAAAAGGGCTTGACAAAGGGGGGGTTGCTATTTTTGCCCTTTTGCCTTCAGCCTTATGAGGATACAGTGTCATCTTAGAAGCAGGGAGAGCAGCCTTCACCAGACATCAAATCTGCTAGTGCCTTGATCTTAGATTTCTCAGCCTTCAGAACTATGAGAATAAATTTCTATTATTTATAAATTACCCTGTCTGCGGTATTTTGTTATAGCAGCACAAATAGACTAAGGCTTAAGATCTCAATAAACTCCCAAAGGGATACCTTCGGATAGAGGAAAGACTTTTGGGTTAGATAGACTTTGAATCTATTTTGGCATAAAACAACTTTTTAATGTCTTCATTCCTCTTTCTGCAAAAGAGGAATTTGTAAGGACCACATTTGATATAACAGACATAGCTGACCAGGCACACATTGGGTACACACCTAAGACTGGAGACACACACACACACACACACACACACACACACACACACAATTGTATTGGATGATCCTTCATTCCCACATTGCAGAAGAAAAACTAAATTTATTCTAATATGCAAACAGGTCAGTCTTGTAAGTTTTTTAGTCACTCCATTAGTAATCAGTTGCTCATAGGTAAATATTAAGTAGAATTCCTCTATTATCAATTTATCCATTCATGTTAATAATTTCTGGATCTTTCCTTTCTTCCTTTTTTCTTCTGACTTAAAACTCCTAGAGGACCTAAGGTATACCACTGCCTGGCAACAAGGTTAGCAAGAGAGGAGAAGAGTGTGCTTTCTTGAGGGGTTTGAGGAGTGTAACAGTGAAAATGAGGCATTGTGTGGGATTTTCTCTTTTCCTTTTCTTTTCCTTCTGGTAGCTGCTACTCTCACCATTTAGGAATTTATACTGGTTCTGTCCTGTGGCTTATCTGATGGTCACTGGGACCATTGCAGCCTCCAGGCTCTGAGGGTCATGTAGGGGCTGGACTTGCCTCATTCCCCTACTCCCCACCAAGGGTGCTCTGCCATGTAGCTTTCTTTCACCTCTTGGGAGACCTAGGTCTCCCCAAAATGTCAACATTTGGTCTACAAGAAATGGGGAAAGGAGATCACAGTAACATACTATTAAATATAATTGCATATTTTCTGTGTTCCACAGACACTACTCTGTAACAAAATTCAACTTGAGGATGGGATACTCATCTTCCTGGTACATGGACACCCCTGTGGTGGATGCTGTGGTTCATTACCCAGGTTCTCCTCAGGATGACAGAGCTCCTTCTTCCAGCTGCTAGGAATTTGAGTGGCTTATGGCTCTGAGCTGAGTTGATCTCCAGGCATTATCTTCATTCAACTCAAGGTCGTTCCTCCCAGCTCATAAGTAATAGCTTGTCGTGTGAACAAGTGATGTCCCAGCCCTTTGTCTCTCGGCCATCTGGATCTCCTGGGATTGGCTGAAGCTTGTCCCACACTGCAAATATTAATAGCTCACCCCTCTTCACCTGTTCCCTTCCCTGCCCCACAGATGGCGATTCATGGGCATTTTCCGGTAAACTGCAGCAAATCCTCAACTCACAAGCTGTTTCTGAGGAGCCCTGCCTGAGATGTGTCCAAATCATGACCAAATTTTATGAGAAAACAAGGGGAAGAAGCAATAAAGAGAGAAAATCGGGAAGGGACAGCACTTTGCAATCTATGGCTCCCTAAATTATGCTTTCATAATCCCCTCCCCATACTTCTTTTCTAATTTGTCTATACCTGTGTTGGCAAAAGCTAATAAAGCAGCCTTGTCTTGTTTGTCTCTTGGTACTTTTGGGACAGAGACAGATTCCTAGAATTGCTCTTATGTTAATTTAGAAGTTCAGGAATAAAATCTCTTTTTTTGCTCTGCTTGAGTTAGGGGCACCTCCTTAATATATCACATCTATCTAAACCACTGAGTGAGGGGAAGGGGACAGCCCTCAGCCCAGGGCAACTAAGGAGGGCAATCCTCAGTCATATTTAAGAGCATCTCTTGCTGACACATCTAGTGCCTGAATTCCATGTATGTTATATATACTCAATAAGTGTCATTTCCTCTTTCTTCCCACTCTTGGGTTTTTCTGTAACTCTTATGGAGGTCCTATGAACAATATTACTTCTATTTTATTGTTTAAAATGTGGGCAAATAAATATGATATAGGAACACAAAATGAACTGTTACTTTCTTTTTAAAAATTGAGATATAATTTACAGAACATAAAATTCATAATTTTAAAGTACACAATCCAGTGGTTATTAGTATATTCACTATGTTGTGCAAATATCGTGCTATCTAATTCCAAACACTAATTTCCATTACACTCCAAAAAGGCCTCTTACCAGTCATCAGAAAGTACTAATTCCACATTTTCTTTCTCTATGGAGTTTTTCTATTTTGAAATGTTCATGTAAGTGGTGTTATAAAATATGTGGCTTTTTGTGTTTGACTTCATTCATTTAGTATAATGTTTTTAAGGTTAATCCATGTTGTAGCATGAAACAGTACTTTATTCCTTTTCATGGCTGAATGATATTACATTGTTTGGATGTACCACATATCGTTTATCCATTCATCAATTGACATGTGAGTTGTTTCTGCATTTTGGCTGCTATGAACATTTGTGCATGAGTTTTTCTGTGAACGTATGTTTTCAATTTTCTTGGGTATTTATCTAAGAGTGAAATTTCTGTGTCATATGGTAAATCTGTGTTTAACTTTTTGAGAAACTGCCAGACTGTTTTCATAAGTGTCTATGCCATTTTTACATTTCAACAAACAATGCATAAGGTTCTAATTTCTCCACATCCTCACTAATACTTGTTATTTTCTGTTTTGATCCTATCTTAGTGGGTGTGAAGTAATACATAGCTGTGGGGCTGTGGGTTTGTTTTGTTTTGTTTTTGTTTTTTTGTTTTTTTGAGACAGAGTCTCACTCTGTTGCCCAGGCTAGAGTCCATGGCATCAGCCTAGCTCATAGCAATCTCAAACTCCTGGGCTTAAGCAATCTTTCTGCCTCAGCCTCCCAAGTAGCTGGGACTACAGACCCGAGCCACCATGCCCAGCTAATGTTTTCTATATATATCTAGTTGTCCAGCTAATTTCTTTCTATTTTCAGTAGAGACAGGGTCTCGCTCTTGCTCAGGTTGGTCTCAAACTCCTGATCTCAAGTGGTCCTCCGGCCTCAGCCTCCCAGAGTGCTAGGATTACAGGTGTGAGCTACTGCGCATGGCCACCTAGCTCTGGTTTTGATTTGGATTTTCCCAGTGACTAATAATGCTGAACATCTTTTCATGTGCTTATTGGTTACTTGTATATCTTTTTCAGAGAAATGTCTGTTTAAATGCTTTGCCCATTTTCAGTTGGGTTATTTGCTTTTTTATTGTTGAATTATAAAAAATTCTTTATGTATTATAAATGCTAGACTCTTATCAGCTATATGACTTGCAAATGTTTCCCCCATCCAGACAACTGTTTTCACTTTCTTGATAGTTCTGATTACAATAGAGAAGTTTCTCATTTTTATGAAGACTACTTTATTTATATTTGGTTGTTTGGCTTTCAGGGCCATCTGTAAGAAATTGCTAATCCAAGTTTGTGCAGATTTGCAACTATGTTTTTTGTAAGAGTTTTATAATTTTACCTCTTACATTAAAGTCTGTGATACTTTTTGAGCTAATTTTGTATGTGTTACAAAAAGGGGTCCAGCTTTATTCTTTTGAATGTGGATCTCTACTTCTCCCAGCACTATTTGTTAAAAAGACCATTATTCCCTCATTGAGTGGTCTTGGAATTCTTGTTGAAAAATCAATTGAGCATAAATGTATGGGTTTATTTCTGAATACTCAATTCTATTCCTTCGGTCTATATATCTGTCCTTATGCCATTGTCCCACTCACTCTTCTGATTACTGATTGTAGCTTTGTAGTGAGCTTAGAAATCAGAAAATTTCTCAACATTTCTCCACTTGTTTTTTTCTTTTTCAATATTCACTTAGCTATGTAGGATCCATTGTCTTTGAATATGAACATTAGGATCAGCTTGTTCATTTCTGGAAAAAAAAAGCAGCTGGAATTTTGATAGGGATTGAGTTGAACTTGTAGGTCTATTTGGGGAGTACTGCCATCTTAGCAATACTAAGGAATGGAAAAATCTTCCAATCTAGTAACAGAGAATTTCTTTCAATTTTTAAAATTTTCTTTAATTACTTTCAACAATATTTTGCAGTTTCTTTCTCTAATTCTTCTTTATTACTCTCCATATGGCCAACTTCAGGACCTGCTGTTGCCTGTCCTGAGAATGACGGTTATCATCAGTCCTGGGGTCTAGGAGTAGTGGGAAAAGAATGGCAGGCATTAAGGCACTGAGCAGAAAATGGTGAAAAGAAAAAGGGAATTCCTGGTAAAAACCAGGAGATGGAAAAGGGATGTTATTTATGATCAAAAGGACTCAAGCTAATGAACAAATAATTTGTGACAACATCCAGTATTCAAAAGTACCTTTTTCTTTAACCAGCAATCTTCTTTTACAAAATCACTCGAGAATTAAATTCAATGATGAATGACACTGCCATTGCTCAAATAATTATTGAACTTCTTATTTCAGAATTGTATCCAGGGGCCCATGATCTTGGGAATGTTCTCATGATGGTAGTGTCTTTGGGAGGTCATTTCTACTTCATTAAAAGAAGTATAATATAATTACAATTATTGAGGTTGCTTTCTTAATGACAGTTGGAAATTGGTGTGGTGAAAATTTATTGAAGTATTAATTTATGCTTAGTTCTAAGAGTATTTTTCCTCTCCAGTTTCTAGAAAGTATCCAGGCTCTTTTTGTTCTTTTGTTTTAGGGGAGCTTTCTGTTTGTTCCCTGACAGCAGAGGGAGGGGCAGTTTCACAGCACACATGTGGAGACGGCGTCTTGAATACTGGTGATCCTAGCCCTGGTCAAGATTCCTGTGCCCAGTGAAACCACAGAGATGTTGGATATTGAGAGAACTTGAGGGGTTGGAAAAAGACAGTGCTCATGGTCACTAATGTGTCTCAGAGACCCCAGAAAGCCCACATATATTTGTTCTATGTAGGGTTTCTGAGTTTTACATATGATTGTGATGGGTATTAGGGAACGATATGAGAGAACCCTCTAGCAATAACTAATATTGACTTTTACACCGGCCCATGGGAGTAAGTATGCTGAGTTAGATTTAATTAAATTTAAAAAAAATAAAGTAATGTGACATTTCTGGCATACCTGAGTACTTTGTAGAATGAGATTCACCTTTGAAACACTGGTTCTGATATAAATTCCAAAGCTAGAGCTCCATGACTATAATGAACTATTATAGAGTAAAATAACTTCTTTGAGAGATGACTTTGAAGTGCAATATTCATTTGGATTTGACTTTTCATTTATATATAATAAATCTGTAATAACCTGGTGTTCATGTTCATGTTTAACCAGGACTGCATGCAGCTTGCAGAGTGTAGAGCAATTAGAGAGATGCTGGAGACAAGGGTAATGACCCCTTTAGCTCTGGCTTCCTTGACCTTGAGTGACTCCTGCTACTTGTAGCCACCCAAGAGTTTTCTGGGGGCACAGAACGTGCAAATTGTGATTCTCTCTTAGTTGTTTTATAACTCAAGGCAAAAATTAACTTCCGATGTAGTTTTATATTAAACTTTTCAAATGTCACCTTGATATGAAAATCATAACTGTAATGATTGAATAGAAAAATTATTAGTATGCCTCTTGGTCCCAGCCTTATATGCCTACCTAATCTGCCCACACCTCCATGCCATGGAGAGAATATAATAGCATAGAATATAATAGCAGATAATAGTTTGACTGTAAGATCTTCCCCTTAGGCCCTCTGACTTGTCTAATCAACTTGCTATGTTCTGTTCTTACCCACTGTCTCTTCAGTGCCTCACCTTTTACATTTTATCCCATATGTGAGTTGTAGGCCCTGTTTGATTTTGTGATCTATAGTTGGATTCTCTGCTTTTGGACCCTCTTCCTTTTCCAATTCACTTGATTTAAAATTTCACACTTTTCCCTAGCTTTTAGTACTTTCATCTCGCTCTACTAGCTTTGGTTTCCAAGAACACACATCATCTTCCAGACTGGACCCAGTCTAACAGTCAGAATCAGACATATTCACTTATCTAAACAATCACCCTTCTGTATAGTCTGCCTATTTCTAAGGGAGATTTAGGGAGGTTTATAATGAAATGCATAAAAGCTATAGAATCAAAGTACTAAGGAGAAAGAAGAAAGATTACTGTTTCAGAAAATCTAGCCTAGGGAAAACTATTGCTCTGTTATAGGTTTCATTATATGTCTTTAAATTTATAGGTTGAAGTCCTAACCCCAGTGCCTCAGAATGTGACCTTATTTGGAAATAGGGTTATTGCAGATGTAATTAATTAAGATGAGGTTGTGCTAGAGTAGGGTTGGCCCATACTCCAATATGACTAGTGTTCTGATAATAAAGGGAAATTTGGACACAGACATGGACACAGGAAGAACATCATGTGAACATAAAGGCAGAGATTGGGGTGATGCATCTATAAGTCAAGGAATGCCAAAGATTATCAGCAAATCAGTAGAAGTTAGGGAAGAAGCATGGAACATTCTTTCTCACAAACCTCAGAAGGAACAAACCCTGTTGACATGTTGATCTTGAACTTCAAGCATCCAGAACAATAAATTTCTGTTCTTTAAACTACTGAGTTTGTAGTACTATGTTGTGGCAGTCTTAGTTAAAAAAAAAATGCATGCTCTTATAAACATAAAATGTGTATTCCTACTTAGGTGGAAGACCACTCCTCTTTTTCAAAATTACATTCTGAACTTAACTGGCTGTTTCATTTATGACATAGTTTTATACATTTTCTTGGCCATCCAAATAAGTTGAATGATGGAGACTTTATTATTTTTCTATATTTTAAAATACCAACCAGAATAACATACATGGGATATGTAATTCTCTCTCAGTTCATAAACACCACCCCCTCCATATACAAAGTGCTTTGCTTACCAAGCAAATTAAATTCACAGATATATCACATAGAACTTATTTTTATTTCCCTTTATTGGAGGTTTGACACTGACTTCATCCTGGTTTCGATTCCTTAAAAGGAAGAAAATTTGGCATAGCTCCCAGTTATATTTGGCTTTTTGCAAGTTGCTTATTTCTTAGAACTTCCTTCCTCCCCACCCCTGCCAATTAATTCAGCAACAGTTTATTAACTTACATCTTTATACTCTCTATATATTTTCTCCAACAACGACTTCTAGGGCACCCATGTTAACCAGGCACTGTACTAGACACTGGAAATTAGCAGTGAACAGGACAGAAACAGTTCTTATAAAAAACTCTCCGGCACCATGTTGAGACTGACAAAATAGTCAAAGTGCAAGATTTTGTGGCCTGAATTTTTGTGCTATTATCTCTTTGCAATAAAGCTACTATGGTTACTTTAGTGATACACCAATCCAGGCTTGATTATGTATCCCCTATATACAGATCCTGATATCCTGGGTACACAAAGCTAATGAAGAAATGGTATAGAATCAAGATTTCTTCCAGGAGAATGTCCCTACAGTCACAACAACATAAGCTACCCACTTCTTTTCTTTTTAAATGTTTTTGTTTCTGTTTTAATACCTACACATAGTATAAGAAGTTGGGTCAGGTGTGGTGTCTCACGTCTGTAATCCCAGCACTTTGGGAGACCAAGGCTGGAGGACTGTTTGAGGCCAGAAGTTCTATATCAGCCTGGGAGTCCCCATCTCTACAAAAAATAGAAACATTAGCTGGGCTTGGTGGCTCACAAGTGTAGTTCCAGCTACTCAAGAGGCTGAAGTAGGAGGATCATGTGAGCCCCAAAATTTGAGGCAGCAGTGAGCTACGATCACTCCAGTCTAGGCAACAGAATGAGACTCCATCTCAATAAATAAATAAATAAATAAATAAATAAATAAATAAATAAATAAATAATAAAAGAAATCAGATAAAGCTAAAATGTCCTTGCTGAAAAGCAGTGGTTCCTCCCCCTACTCACTCTACCCCCCATATCCAACCTTATGTCCCAGAGGCAACAACTGTCAACTCATAGCTTTTTCCATGTGTTATTTCCTCTTTATTTATAGATAATATCCCTGACATTTCTTCATATGTCAATTTTAAGTATGATTTATTGGCTTTCTGTGGCAGTAATTGACACTATTATCCTCCTAGTGTTCCATGGCATCATCACACCCCAACTTGCCTTCTCTTCCGCTTCCCACACATTTTGGCTAAACAGGCATGGTACCATTGTTGTGATTGCATTAGTGATATCCATTGCTGTTATAAGTTTCCTAGACAATGTTTGGCTCTTCCTATAGTGAATAATTAGCTCTTTGGACAGACCCCTGTTTAGTGTGCAGACTTTGAATAATCCTCCTATTTTCAGGCAGGTGCCACTCTACAGCCTTGCAAGTCCTGATGCCTAGTGGCCGGAAACTCAGGAGTCCCTCAAGGTTCCTACAGAATGAAATGACTCAGTCTTGGGGCTTCTCCCCTGCAGAGACTTGGGCAGTCACTTCCTTTGAATAAAGCAGAGGAAGTGACTGCCTAAGTCTGCCTAGGCTTTATTCTGCTTTATACTACATCTATTTTGTAGTATCAATAGCACCTTTTCTACATTATAACTTTAAATGGATTTGGTAAAAAAGAAAAAGAAAAAGGAATAAAAGGAAGTTAACATGTATGTTCAGAAGTCAATAAATCATAAATATGTCTCTTGTGGACTCACGACTAACAGACTTCACTCACCAAACTGCCACTGAGGTGGGATCATTCAATCTCATCTCAAATACCTGATATAGCATTCTACAATTTTCTTTCTTCACCTTCTGTCTGCCTGTTTCTCCCTCTCTCCCAACATCTTCCATTTTCCCAATGACCCTTCGGTTGAGGGAAAGATATAAAATTGTATAATCTGCTCACTGAGTGAAGATTCTTACATATTATGAATTGCACTTGTTGTATTGGAAAATTAGAGAGGCAATCACTGAGATTGGCAATAGCTTCCCTTATCTCAGTGCATCTATGACAAATGAAATATTTTCTGAATTGATAAAGTGGCACAAGTTATACTGGAAGGAGAAGGGGTTTTCAAAATCCAGAGTGCTGAGGGATGAATTTATCATCTCACTTCATTCTTACTGATAGCCTGAATTTACATGCCAATAAATTTGGATAATTAAATAAGGTGCCTACTTTAATTCAGGTGCTATCAGACCAGAATGATGGGGCTCTAAATTGTGGACCCTCAGCTAAATTTAAGCTTTTGGGGTAGAAATGGCAGCCATCTGCAACTGACATTCCGAGACCTCTTCATCTCTAATCTGATTGATTGCTTGGCATGTATATCACATACCAGGAGTTTTGTTAAGTAAATTAACTATTGTACAGGAAAGTAATCTTATGATGTGTTAGTGCTACCAAAAAGCATCACTATTAATGGAAAAAAGAAGTACCATTGAGACCACCAGGATTCATGCTCAATGTATTTTGAGACATGTTGGTTTCAGGAGGTCAAGAACAATTTCTTTCTTGTTGCTAGCATAGGGCTTGGAACACAGTATTTCCAAGATCCACCAAAGTATTATACCATTGGCACTGCCTAATCTAGCCCAAGTAGGACACAGTTTCCAATGGTTGCCCTCTGGACCACTCTGATTCCACCTTCTAGGTGAGCAAGATTCCATTATTTAGAAGTTACCTTATTTCATGTACATGTATGGAACAAAAAGATCCATGATATCCCTATACATCATATCTTCTGTCATAAATATACCTTATCTGAGAGGAAAAGCATGTGCTTCATGTTAGGATGCAATGCTAGGCAGGGCAGACATAGGATCTTTTATGTCTAGTTTGCTACAGTATCCCAAATATTTAGCATAGAGTAGACGCTCAATGAATATTAACTAATTGGCAACATGTCTTTGCCATTATAGAACTTACAATCTAACTGGTAAAAGAAGGCATATAACAAACAATTATAAAGACTATGATAATCATAGAGGGAGGGGAGAGCTTCATGGGGAAGTGCTTAACCCAGACTTGAGGAGTCAAGGAAGAGCACCTGGAGAAAATGATATCCAAGTGAGAACTTGAGGATGAATGAGATACAGGCAGCCAGGTGCGGCTGTGTGGGTAATGGTGGGCATGTGAAGATAGGTGAGTAGCACAGCAGGGAATGTTCCAGCAAGAGGTAATCACATGGGGCAAGGCTTGGACAAGAGACAGAATTTGGAGAGGAATGAAACTGACTATGACTGTAGAGTAGAACGAGCAACATGGCTAAACATAGAGGAGAAAATAGGAAGAGCCATAAAAGCCACATTTAAGAGTTTGGATTTTATTCTAAGAGCCATGGGTAACTACTGAAAGGGGTTTAAGCCAATGAGTTATAGAAACTGGCATGTCAGTTGCCATGATGTTCTCATAGGGATTTGGACTCTTGATCTGCAGTGGAAAGGTTGAGGTTTGTTCCATCAAACATCATCCCTTTTCCTTGGCCATATTCCAGGGTTATTTTGAATATTGGCAAATTGAAATTCATAAGTTCTACCAAAACCAAAATAATTCCTTGGATCTGATCCCACCTATTTTTCATTATTTTCCAGATTCCATGTAAAATTGACACCTGGTATTTATTAAGGTGGAATCCATTTCTTAAGACTCCTGGAAGTCAGGGCATGTCAAAGAAGTTGTTGAAGTCCCAAATGTTACTATTTTCCAAGTGTCCCCAACAACATGTGAATAACATTTCCTCATCTTTTTGGGTTTGAGAAGTTGCTAAAAAAATTTATGCTGAACTAGATTTGATACCCAAATTAAGACATATAATTTCAATAAGGCAATATCACAAATTGGTATCTATTCTATCTTAAGATCACCAGAATTTTGTGGCAGGATATTTTGTTCCACCAGTGAAGTTGATGAAGGAGGCACTGAAGTCTGCTCTGGTAAAATTGAACCTGGTGTTTACATCATGAGAGTCTTCATGGAATGTCTCCCTAGTCTTTTCTATCAAGCATGTGTCCCTTGGTGCTAGAACAGTGTTACCTATCATTCTTCTAAATGAGAACTGGCCATGCAGGTGTGCTGGGTGGGCTCCTATAGTGTTTCCTCTAAGCACTATGTGTAGGTGACCATTTGTTCTTTGGCTCTCTGTCACTCCTCTTTTATCCCTCTGGACCCTGGTAATAGAATCCAGTGATAGATTCTAGCATAGTATAAAAAAGGCTTAAGAATCAGATAGACTTGGATTTAAATCCTTAATTTTATCAACAACTCAGTATATTATCTGGGGCACAATACCTATTTTCTCAGCTTCATTGTTCTCATTATAAAATGGGGCTAACAATATTTCAGATATAAAACTGTTATAAGGATGAAATGAGATGCTATGAATCAAGTATCCAGCACAAGACCTGGCATGTTTAATGCTCCATAAATGGCAGATACTGTTACACTCATGGGGAAAATGAAAGTTGTTGGCATCTTTCCATTATGAAAACCAAGACTGGACTTTAAAATTAGCCAGCACTCAAGGCTAGAGGAACATATGCAAATCAGATGTGGCCTTCACCCTAGTGAAAATCCCAAAAGATAGCTGCTTCCTGTCATTAAGAAGAAAATGACACAGGGATTGAGGAAGAAATGGTCTTTGTGAGATTTGAGATATTGTTTCATCTTATTGATTCTAAGTTTCCTCATCTGTACAATTAATATTTAGATTACATGAGTTCCAAGAACTTTCAACTCCACATTTCTGAAGTCCCAGGGACACATTTTAACCATATTGCAATTTTACTGAAGGCTAAGACCATTAAATGTTTATCTATATTCAGCTAAATTTACAGTTGTATAGTCTTGTGTGTGTGTGTGTGTGTGTGTGTGTGTTTTGCATTCACAGAGTATATAAAAAGATCCATAAAATTTAAGAATTTTTTTTTGTTCTTATGCTATCCAAAAATTTCAAGCATGATCAGCACAGGGATTTCAACAAATGCATACCCTTAACTCTACCCATATTTGTGATGGCTTGGCTTTGCCTTTCTCCTTAGAAGTCTTGTAGAAATATGCCATACTTTTTATATGTTTAAATGATTCAAGTGGTTGGTATAATTTGTTTGTATGTGTGTACATGTGCATGCACTAGTGACAAATCTTTTGACTTCAAGAGTTGGCCCATAGTAGGAGAAAGTGATATGACTTTAGGGCGCCTATAAAAGGCCCTGCCTGTTTCAAATTTATCTCCTACCAACCCAACACTGACTTTTCTTTTAATGTCATATAACAAGTATCTCTTGGAAATATTATCTAACTTCAACTGCCACCTTTATATTAGTAACTCCTTAGGTTATATTCCCAGCCCTCCAAAGAGAGCCCTAGTGCAAAAACATATTTCAAACAAAATCAATGTATTCAGCTGACTGCTAGTAAGGCCAAGTGATTGATTTCTTTTATTCATTAATTCTGAGTGCAATTTGCTTCCTCATTGTTATGAGTGGTTTATCTTATTGGAAATGGCATCTTTATTTCTAAGGTCACTTTGCATTTTGGCAAAGACATTCCTGGAAAGCCATGGTGGTATATGAAGTAATGGGAGTTGGCATTAGTATTTTTGGCATGAACTACAGATCAGGCTAGATATTGTTGTGGAATCAAGAAGTAATAAAATAAGTAGTATAAGCACACAGGAAAATATTCACAATTAGAAAAGTTAGAAAGCACCTGGATTATTTTTGCTGGCTAATAATCCAGTAATAATAATAATTTTGTCTAACATTTAATAGTTTAAATATACTCATAACAGATGCTCAGGTATGCTCATATATATGTTTTTGAGATTGGGCCATATGTACAAACAAGTTTGCTATTCTGATAAAATTCCTTGCAAAAAAATTGGTCGAGAAAAGCTCTCAAGTCAGTTCAATAATTAACTTCATTACTAGTCTTTTTAGTAACTTGATTTTTTAAACATAAATAATACATTAAAACAAACCATTTTATGTGTGAAAAAAGCTAAACGTATTCTTGTGCAGCACCCAGTTTTTGTAGCTGAACTCTCAAAGTCCAATGCCAATATTCTTCCCAGGTTTACATATATTTCTTCTCAAAGACTCATTCTTAGTGGCTCTCTGCTTCTGTCACAAGTAGTTAAATGGTCAGAAATTTCATCAGGGAAATATTGGGAAACTGTCAGGGAAGAGAAAACCAAAGTTTAGCACAAGAGCTATAAGGAAGAGAATGGGTAGAGGAGCTGGAAAGAGAGAGCATGAGAAAGTCTGTGGGTGGGAGTAGCATGGAGGAGAATTTGAAAGCTGGTGGTAGGGTGGGGCCAAGTCACAGGTAAGGACCTTATCGATATTTAAGATTAAAAGCTTGTATCAGCAGAGTAAGAATAACGGGGTTGGAAAAACGTACTGATTTATTATAAACGATCGTAGCTGAGTAAGAGGAAAAAGAGAATCAGTGAAAACCAGAGGTGAAGTCCAGGTTACAGATAGAAAAATTACCAGGAGAGCAGTAGCAGACACATGTTCAAGAGATAAGCGAGCCTTGAAACCAGGACATAGTCTACTCAGTAGGAAGGCTCCTTTCTTGCAGAAACAGGAAACGGATGATGTTATTTACAGAGCAAGAGCTTCCTGAAACCTTGAGGGTTAAGATCAACGCCAACCTCTAGCAGTCACCATCCTACTAGATCTCGAGAGTGGGAGAAGGGATAGGCAAAGGGTTGTCCCCAAGATACTCAAATTCAATCAGTCATTTTTAAGGCATGTTTTGATTTTGTCATATTTTTCAGAGAAAAATTTGTCATGGGTGGCTTGACACTATAACAGAATCTGAAAATATGAGAAAAGTATTTAATATTAGGACTATTTCAGAAAATAAAGGCCAACACTTGTTGCACTTTCTGTGGATTAGACATAAGAATGTGAAGAAGTGATTTTATGTAACATGAGTAATGATCATATAAATGTAAACCTCAGATGCTCCCCAAAGTGATCAATATGACCCCTGGATCCCACAACAATGTAAGAAACGTGTTAACACATCTGATATTAAACCGGGACTGAAATGCTTGGATAGGCCAGCATAACCATAACAGAATATCTGATTAGCAATACTTTATATTTTATTTTATAGCATATATCTGTCTTTGCGTACTCAGTGCAATATGGGATACTAAAACAAAGACTGTAAGATTCCACAATGGAAAAAACACAGAAGAGGGAAAATAAAGTCAGTTTTGATCCCTAAAAGTGTAGATCAAGCTAAGGCAAAATAATATACCATAACAGCGCTGGAGGGAACAAGGTAAGTCACAGAGGTCCTTTGTGAAAAGGGACTTTCTAGTACGAGTTCCTTTTAAATCAGTAAAGCAACATTGCTATCTGGGGTTTTGATCTATACATTCAGCAATGGACTGAGATTGTCACAAATGTAAATACATGTAAACAGCCCCCTATCCTTTAGAGGGGTTCACTAGACAAGTCTGGGGGCATAGAGCACTAAGAAAATGTAGAAAGATGATTATTATAGGAAATGAGTAAAGTTCAAACAGGTGTAGGACTGTCTAAGTTTTTTCTTTGTGTTTTTAATTATTGGGAGGTAACTTTTTAAAATCCTATGTCTAAAAATTTTCATTCAAATCAAACCAATAAATGTACTTAAGATCTCATATGGATGGTGGCTTGGACAAGTAGCATGTATTTTCCCCCAAAACAATGTACTTAAATACATACTTACATAGATTGTTCTCACAGAATCTTAAGAAATAATTTGAAAATGGTTTTCAAAGCGCAATATTTCTTTGAATCTAAGAATGTTGTAGTCTGGTGAATTTAGCAACATTTCTGGCTGTAGCAGGGTGAAGGCCTGTTAGTAGTTACACAGGTTGCTGGGAAATACCTTGCATTTTCTCTTTTACCCAAATATAGATGTAGCTAAAATTGTGCTCACATCTTTTTTTGAGTGAACAGACCAAGATGCCTTGGGTTCACCAAAACAATCTTCTCGAGGCAGTCTATGAACTGAGAGATTACTCTAGCAACTTCTAATGCTGTGCTTCTCAAAGTGAGATTCAGGAGCTACCTGTTCTAGAATCATCCAGGATACTAGTTAAAAATTTGGATCCTTGGGCCTCC
This sequence comes from Microcebus murinus, assembly GCF_040939455.1. Lineage (NCBI taxonomy): Eukaryota > Metazoa > Chordata > Mammalia > Primates > Cheirogaleidae > Microcebus > Microcebus murinus. The sequence continues at coordinate 36,916,043 of NC_134114.1, read as the reverse complement.
TCTTCAGATCATGAAATAGTATCGCTGTCAAGGAATCATGGGAAATAGAATGCCTAACACACTCCTCAGGTAATTTAAATGAATTCTAAATTAAGACAGTTCCTACTTAGTGCCTCTTTTGGCTCACTTTTTGTTAAAAATCCAAAAGACGTTGTATTACCTTGATTATCATGATCTGGGGGAGAGAAACAAATTTTTCCTGTGAATCTTTATGGCAATCTAAGCCTGAAACAATTGCAAGGAACCAGCAAAGATGTACTTTTGTTATAATTTGAGATGCTTTCTGAAATGGAGTTTTACAGTTTCAAGCTGAAGATTATTTTGCTATTTCATTGTTTTGAGACTCTATTTTTCGTCTTTATAGTTTTTACCATTTGACTGTGAGTAAAAAACATAATGATGCTTTTTGTTTTAATTTTTTTTTCTTTATCCTTTTATTAAGTACTTATTTATAGTTTCATTGTTATTAGGGCAATTAAGGAATAAATGTATTTAATTTTTTAATTTTTTTGTCTATGATTTTTCTTCTGTTTCAGTACTCTTTCTTCTCCCCCTTGCTTTCTTTGATACTTCTGAGACTTTTAAAAAATGTTTTTAAAAATGTAAACTATAGATGCACTGATCAGTAACCTTTTTATCTCAGTGCAGTATCTTTTTAATCTTCCTCCAGGGTAGTTGTATCTTTTTTCCTTTCCAGCTGGTCTTCTGTTTTCTGGCTACTGATTAGGTAGGGACCCTGGCCTTTGCTTCTGCTTCCTTTCATATTGGGAGATAAGGTAATGAAGAGGGACATCGCTGTTCCAGATGGGCTCTGGCTCCGGCTTCCGATTCTGCAAATGTCAGATTTTCTCACACTTTCGCTTCCTTCTCCCACATGACCTCATAAAAGCAAATCTTCATGGTTCTTATGGCTCTTTCCAATGAGCGGGGAAAAATCTCCTATCTCTTACTTTTCCTCTTCCTACTCTTCCTACTCTTTGTCCTCTTCCATCTCCTTTTAATTTTTAAATGATTTTTAATGTTGATATGCTCAAAAAATAGTTTCATTGTATTTCTCCAGAATTTTCAGTGACTTAGGAGACATGAGAGAAGTAGGAGTATAGGATAGAAAGGAATTCTGGGTCACTGATTTCAGAACACTTAGTAACACATGAAAGTAGTTAATAATTTTACAATCTAACTCGACTTGCTACTATGAAAGGCATTTCCTTGAGGATATATATGATTAAATTCTGAACATAATACTTGCATTTACCTTTACTGGGGACAGATAACTACCTTATGAATGAGAAAAGGAGGTAAATATGTAACAAATAATTAAACTGAACAAAGATTCAACTTCTTTGTATTCAATAGTTTCAAGTTTCTTTACAGTGTTTTTCTTCCAAGTAAATCTGATTTCTTTCTCTGCCCCTCCATCCACCATCATCTTCCAGGGTATGGATTCTTAAGATAGTATGGTGGTGATATTGCTTTCAGAAAGAGCTGCCTTGAACAGTTAAGTGGTAGGTTGATAAGACCCATTTTGTCAAAAATAAATTCAGGCTTACCCTTCCATGACTCAATGATAAGGAAGCATCTATAGAGCATAAAAGGATAACTACAAAGTTTGGTAATTCTGGGTTAGATAATAAAATCCCTTTGATTCCTTTTCCTTTTTATTCAGTATCTTTTGAAAATTTTACTATTTAGTAGTTTCATTGAATAAACATATTTACTTTTTGTCTACAATGTTTATTTCTTTTTTCATAGTACCTCCTTTCTAACACACACACACACACCCACACAGACACACCCCACTCAGGAATTCAAATTGCTTTAGGATTCAGATATTCATTCCTTTCATCCAATTCTATCATATTTTGGACACTTATAACTAGCAACGGACAAGCCAACTATTTAAAAAATGCATCCAGTAAAGCAAGACAAAATAACCTTTTACTTTGTTCCTCCACTTTGGACTTCATAATGAATATAGCAGATAGTAGGGATGGTTTAGGGCAGGCGTCCTCAAACTACTGCCTGTGGGCCACATGCGGGTGTTTTTGCTCATTTGTTTTTTTACTTCAAAATAAGATATATGCAGTGTGCATAGGACTTTGTTCATAGATTTTTTTTAAACTATAGCCCGACCCTCTAATGGTCTGAGGGACAGTGAACTAGCCCCTTGTTGAAAAAGTTTGAGGACCCTTGGTTTAGGGCAATACACGCTAAACGTTACTCTTTCATATCACACTATTTCTGTTCTCCTTATATATGGGAAGCACTGACATGCATTGGACTTCTGTTAGCTTTCACTCTTTCTGCAGGAAGTTTTTTTGGCTTATTATTTTAATCTTAATTCCACCTCATCTTATCTTAATGGAAACATTCTTTTAGAAAGTAAAAAACACAGCTTAGTTGAAGGCTGGTGGAAGTCTCGTTGAAACACCACACATTAAATCTTTATGGTTAAGACCACAGGTCTTAGCACATGTCAAAATGTCCATACACTATACATTTTTTTTCTCAAAAATCCAAATTATTGCCATTGCCATGGGTAAATAATAAGTAAGACTTAATTAGGCAACATATTCCATAATGCATTTCAGGAATATATTGTCATAATAGTTATATTGCATCAAGTTAACTCAAAAAAGTATATTCTATTTGTTTCAGTATCTTTTTAATTTTTATTTTTAATGACAAGAGTCTTCTATAATAGATAGCTCTAGAAACCTTTAAAAACTCATGATGAATTGGGTGTGTTGGCATGTGCCTGTAGTCACAGCCACTCAGGAGGCTGAGGCCGGAAGGTGGTTTTCCAGGAGCCCAAGAGTTTGAAGCCAGCCTTAGCAACATAGAGAAACTCTGTCTCAAAAATAAAAAGGTAATTCATAATGCACAATGCTTGAATAATGGATACTGGATGTTGTAGAGTACCTGGAATGCTGAATAAATGCTAAGCACAATGTTTTATGATCAAATACAGAAGTTACTCGATGGAACAGCTATTCTACACTTTAACCAACCCAAAGTTTATACTTGGCATGCATTTTTAAAAGCTTCTATTCTGGTTGCACACACTGTTTCTTGTTTTGACAATTATTTTGGAAGTCTGACTTATATTAAATTCAGTCTTAACCTGTTTAGTTGCTATCTCACTAAGGAAGTATTTGGAATTTTGTAAGTCTTGATAAATCTAAAATCACATAATTTAAGCAGAAAATACAACCAAATTGTAGTTTTAAAAGAATCAGGCTCTGTTTGCATTTACAGGCAGTTTACAAGAGGCAGGAAATACTATGCATTTATCTGTCTGCCTGGGTTTCATCGTGTGGTAAGTGCAAGGTAAGTAACAGCTGTCACAGATAAGCAGGATTAATACTAAAAGATTAGCACCGTGTACGATAGTGCCTGTGCACATGCTTATTATTAGATAAGTTGGTAAAATTGTAATTTAACATATTAGGGAGAATCACATGAAATTACCATGATTATTGGTCAAAAACAGTAGAGTGTATGGCTGTTTCATTTGGTTCAACCTTAGATCTTTCAGAACATAAAAGGACTTCGAAAATAATTTAATCCAGTGGTTCTTAAACTGGGATGACTATGAGTCAGCTTGAAGGAGATCAGGAGCCCTTATCTGTTTATTCATTCAGTTGATAGCTTTTGAGAACCTATGATGTTCCCAGTACTGTTCTAGCAGCTGTGGATATAGACATGAGAAAGACAAAGGCCTTTGGCCTCGTGGCTTTGCCAGTTCATTGAGAAAGCTGGACAGTAAATATAGGATATGATGTCACTACTGAACTGAATGAAGTTTTATGCCTTGTGTTCATGTATGCATTTTTTTCTGGAGGAAGGGTTCAGTAAATAATGAATTTGTGAGAGTGGCTTATGATCAACAAAAGATTTGGAACCAGTAACCTATTATACCCTGCTCATTTGTTAGGTGGGAAACCAAAGTACAAACACTGGGTGATGTGCTCATCACCATGTAGTTAATTAATGGCTAATTTAGGGTCAGCACCCAGGTATCCTGATGCTCAGTCACTATCATACACTGTAGAGGAGATGATCTGTGAGTTTTTCCTTCTTTTTCTGTATTTATTTTCTTTTTCATAGCAGCTGCATACCATTGAGACTGAACAAATTCATGCCACGAGTTGGGAATCTGCTTCAGCAGATCACAGTCCTAATTTCAGCATTACAGTGTATGAGCTTTGTGAGTCTAGAAAATTGTTTAAAGCTCTGAGTTCCAGTTGCAACATCTGTAGAATGATAGGAGTAAGTTGTAACTGACAGATTATTGTGAAGATTAAATGAGATCCCTACACACACATTGGCACGTGTGCGTGCACACATGCACATTATTTGACATAATGCCTTTCACCTGATGGGCATGCTAGTTATTATTATTATTACTCTGTTTATTTTAAGACTCAATTAAACCTGTTCTTTAGTGTCTGGTCCACAGGCTCTAAAAAATTCACTTCCTCTGTTTTTCATCGAACTATGATTCAAATAGCAGCTACTGAGCTCTTATTAAATCCTGGTGAGACAGGAGAGGCAGTAGTGACTAATTCCTCCAGAGTACAGACCTTGTATTCCGGAGCTTGCTGCCTGGGTTCCAATCTTGGCACCACCACTGTGCTTTTATGTGTTGTTTGAATATTGTATAATAAGTATGTGGTAGTTTTTCAATAAAGAAAAAAATGAAGCTATTTTCATTGTAAAAAAAACAACATGTGGATTGATTTGTTGGTAATTTGCCATATCTGTCCCTTTGAAATCCATCCTGTGTCTTCAGCGGGCTCCAGTATGTGGCTGTCCCTGCCCAAAGGGATCCTGATTGATCTTCTCCGGTGGCAAAATTGCTCAGCCCCCTCCTTCCTGTGGGACAAAGGAGCAGCTTGGAAGAGCAGTCAGATCGGAAGGGCCGGGAGGCCAGCTCTCTTTCCCACAGTCTTCCTCAGTGTCTGATGCAGAGGGAAGCTGGCTCTGTTCTCTGCTCTCCTCTCTCCTCTCTTCTCCACACCTCGTGTGCCAGAGTTGTTCTCCAAACAAAGAACAGGCCGCGTGAAGTCTGTGACCCAAGATTTATTGATATGGAGGAGAAACAATTGAAAGGGAAACCAGATCTACTCTGGCATTCTGTGAACAAAACATTTTTTAAAGATAGCTTGCATACCATTTTTAGAGAAAGTTCTTGTATGCCAGAATAGGCAGACACTGAGGGAAGGACCAAATTCCTGGTGATACTTACCTTCCAATTCCTTCAGAAACTATCTTCCTACCTGAGAACCATTTTGTTTGTTGTTTTGTCTAAGAATTATTTTGGGTATAAAAGTCTGTGCATGTGCAAAGATATATCATTTTCTTTTTTATTGTTATGACTAGAGAAAGATTTGAAATCCCTTGCCTGTTTCATTTTCACAAAATTAAATCTGAAGTAAATTATACATTTTATAAAATTTATTGATATTGCTGATAGTGTATAGAAAAAAACGTGGGTAGCATTTTTCCTAAACTAATGATGATTTATTTAGCAAAGAAGGAAAATGTTGGATAAGAAACATTTAATCTCTTGCCAGGATCAGGATGCCCTTATAAGGCTCTCAGATGGTGCATGAGGGAAGGTATCAAACAGCGAGAAACAGCACAAGTGAGCAGGCAGCACAAAGCTTGATGGCAGAGAGAAGTGCAAGGGCTTAAAACATATACTCAGACATACACTGAGTTATTTCTATTGTTGAGCAAAACGGATATGTATATTTTCTATTATGTAAGTCCTTTTATATTTCAACAAAAGAGACACTCTCATTTCCTCAGTTCTAGTCCCCGCAAATTTTCCCACTGAAGGGTCCTCAAATGACAGAGGAGCAAGGATGAATACTTTTCAACCTGTCAAAGAATGAATCAACTTAAAAGTGGTGGGTTTTGTAATTAGAAGGGACTAGTATCACAATAAGATCAGACTCTAAGACCAGGGAAAGAGAAACTAGAAAAGATCTGGTCACTTTATTACATTAAAGAGGCACAAAGAAGGCTTGGAAGAAGTACAAAGAACATCTGGGGAAAACCGCCACCGGGACCAAGCTATGAATAGACATGCCTATATTTTAAGACATATATTAAAAATATAATCTATACCAGAAAAGTCATGGAGTTACCAATTTGAGAGCTAGCGTGGACTTTGAGCAACCATGATGTTCCATACACATTATTTCCATATCATGGTTGATTGGGTGACTGAGATGAAGAGAGTTGCCCAAGGTCATGACAATGACAAGCGGTAAAATAGGGATCATCATTCAGGTTTCCTGAATTCTGGCGCAGAATTCTTCCAGCTTATACCCTGTTGCCTTCCCATGTGTCAAATAATCTTAGTGTGGTCATTGTCTTCTTGGTGGAAATTCAAGCATTTCACTTTTAAAAAACACAACTTTAAAACTAAATACTGTAGGCAATTTAAGTAACAGAGACAGCATTATTACAACTAATGTGCCTATCAACAATTATTTAACTATCTCAGCCTTCGATTTGGAGATGCCAGTACTTGAAGCAAATGAATCCTCCAAGTTCTAATTTAATGAAAATACTGTAGTCTCAGAGAATATTCTGATATGGGATTTCTTTTAGCAGTCTAATTTTAAACAGCTGGAACTCATTTGTTAAGTTGTAGTCTATTCCACTTTTTGAAAACAATGATATGTGGATTTTTTTTTCCCCAGCACAGAAGTGGAACTTTCCGGAAAGTCTGAACATATTGCCCTACTTGAACTTACAGGATAGCAGCTGCTTGGAGACCCTGCAAGGCAGCTTGGGCCTTTTGTACTCCACCTGTGTTCAGCTATTAGTGTTATATTGTGGTAAGCACTGATTCAAGGCTGAGAGACTGGCTACCTTCCAAGATCCCATTGTTTATGGCCTTTCCTTTTACTTAATGTTCTGTTTCTGTAATTATTGATGTTATTGACTCTGATCAAGATCCCAGATGTGCCACCTCCTGCAGGTCCTTGTTGTACTGACGGTTTAAGAATTCCAGGCTAGTAGAAGAGTAAAGAAAGAAGGAAGTCAGGGAGTATTCATAGCCTTGACTTCAAAATATGGGAAGATAACTTTGCAAACTATAGAGGCTTAAAAAATGCAGCAGCTCCTTGACAGTTTCATTCTGGTTTGTTTTACATACCACAGCATCCTGTATGAAGATGGATCCCCACATATTAGAGATGAGAAACAGGACATGGCTCACCGTGACTCCCCACCTTAAGCTTATCAGACTGCATCTGACAAATGAAACACAGGAAGTTTTGCGAAGACGGTTGATAGCTGAGGTTAAACAGCAAGCTATGCCTGGTTTAGAAATGCCATAATATCAAACATTGACCTCACCTCCAACCTCATGTGTTAGTAGGTTCCAGGGTTAAAAATAGAACAAATACCTATCAAAAGCCAACCCTTAGGTTTGGGTTTTTCTCCTGCTCTATTTTCTGGAACACATCCATTGTTTGGTACTGTACAGTCTGTTTCCAGCTCATACAGTCAGTCAAGTCTGTACAGGTGCACAACTAAACCTTTCTGCAGAGAGAGGGGACAATGGAGTACACTGCAGTCATAGTTTAATACAAGGAAGTTGTCACACTAATAAATTTCTTGGCAAAGGATAAAGTACAACTGAATCCTTTTCAGGTGCTCTCTGCTGTGGGTTCACTTTAGCACTCTAACTTTTATGGCTTAGGTTTATCTGGATAAAACCCTCAGTCCTGGGCCATTCACTCATCAGTTCAAGTCTTTATTAAATGCTCTCCACTGTGCCAGGCACTCAGGACTGTGGGAAACTTGCTTGATGATATGGATCTTGTGGAGTAGATATTGTACACCACCTTCATCTGCTCTCTAAAGCAGCCCTACCCAACCAGTTCCATAAGGGAAATAAGCTGCACAGACATGATTTGAACGACAATTTTCTCAGTTCTTCCAGGAATAGTACATAGTTGGTACCATTCTAGATGCACAGAACGTGAATTAATTCATCACATGCAATGGATGCCTCAGGCCACTAGGGCTTAATTGACCCTAGTTGATCAGGTTTTTGCAAAAGAAATAAGGTCCTTTCTTCTTAGAGGCCCAACTACAACCTTGGTTAAAACTAGCATGAGGAAACAACATTAACGATTAGAAGATTCATTAGAATTGTAATTGTTCCTCTACCACAGACAACTAGACTTAAAGAAAGGACAAATAAAAGTGTGTAGATTCTCTCAAGAAAAAGAACCCCAAGTGTTAAATGTGGAGCAAGCTAGGAGAGTATCTCATGGGAGAAGATGCTATTCAGGTTGGGAGATAATCAGGTAGCAAAATACACTGAATTCATCTGGGAAGAAAGAATATAAAGAAGCTGAGAGTTTCTGGGGGGAAAAGAAAGATGAATACTAGATATTTAATAAGAACTGTTGTGAAGGCAAAATGTACTAGAATCTCTTCAATTATTTCTGAGAGGTGCAAATAAAGATTGGAATTCTCATTTTGCCTTTGCTTATTTAAAAGGAATACATCTCTGGGTTTGGATCACATGGATTTTGGTTTGGGTGGGGTTATACTCCTAAAAGTCAGATGCACCTGCTCACCAGCTTGCTGGGTGCCTGTGATCTGACTCCAGTGTACTGGCCTTTATTCTCAGAGGTTCTCTACTTCTTGTCTTTCAGATCCTCCCTTTTGGATCATCTCTTTGTCTTTCCTTCCTGTCCTCAGCCAATTCTTTAAATGGCTCTGTTGCTCACATCTGTATATTTTTTTCCTTCAACTGCTCCATTCTATTTCCTTTTGATAAGCATCATCCCTATGCTCTAAACATACATGGACATAAGACATGCTTTGTTCATACTTCCATCCTGAAGAAGCATTAAGTTGGAAAACTTTCTACTTTTCATTTTGTAATATTCCCTTTCAGGCATTCACATTGTGTTGGTTGATAATAAGGTCGTTGACTTAAAATTTAGAAACATGTCAAGCTGCATATTTATATTGTAACACAGACTCCATTCTCATTCTATCCTTTTTCCCTATGATGCCTAAATATTATCAGCATCTCTCTTTCTAGTTTAAATCCTCAACTTATAGTGATTTTGGCTAGGGGCAAGAGACTTCCCTATATAGAAGAATAAAAATATGTCTATATGGACAGATATTATATAGGATTGAAATGTTTGGCTGTTTCAGTCAGCTAAAGCTTGTCTTCATCAATGCGCTGTTGTGTCTAAGACTCCCACAATCCTGACTTGTTCTATGAATAAAGGAGAAAATGTTTCAATTCTGTATTTCACTTTTCCATTGTAAGTGAAAAAGGACTAATAGCTTAATTTTTTTTTTACATTCCCCTATGGATTGCACCAGTTCATCTGTTTATATTTAATGGATATGATTGCAAGATAAAATGTGGGAGGAGAAGAAATATTGATAATTCTAAATAAGTTCCTAAATATTTCTTAATTGTCCAGTGGGTCCAGGGGGCCTTGTCATTGAGTGCAAAAAATGTCAAATGGAGAAGTGGGGAGTCACTATTGAGTTTCAAGAGGGATTTTAAGTTATTTTTTTTTATTAAAAATATCCTTTGTACTTATATTTCATTAAGAGAAATAAAACAAAGTCAACTACTTATTTGAAGTGATCATCTTGTTATTACCCAAACTCCTGAAGAGCCCTGCTTGGCTATGCATCAAATGTAACATGTTTCAACATATTAGAAGAAGAACTTTATGAAAGGAAATGCATAAAAAAGAGGAACCTCTACCATCTCAGGTACCTTGGCTCCTGTGTTAAATTAAAACACATTTTTGTTGCCCAGGATAAGTGAAAACACTACTACCAAGGTATTCTTGAAATATTTTGGGGTGTGTGTGTGAATGTGTGTGTGTGTTTTAACTGGACATAAGAATATTTGTTTAAAAATTTAAGCACTTTACCTGAAGGGTTTTAAATAAATTTATTCAAAAGTAGACCTCTAAATTTAGTAACTCCTCCACTGTATTTTTCTTTTCCATTAGGAGTAGTTAGCAGTGATTTCAACATACCTTTGTCTAAGGCATTCAGATTACACAGACTGAATTCTACTGTGAGAATTGTCCTGTTGTATGTATAACCACAAAATTCCAGATTTCATATGCAATTCAGAGAAATCGTAAAATGAAAAAAGCCTTTTATTGATTTTCTTGAGTGTAAGGAAACCTGTGTTTAGTACTTTTCTAACATTAACTAGATGGGTGACTGTTGAAAGTCAATTTCCCCAGAAAAGAGGTTTACTGGGCAATGTACTCAGCATCAGTATCAACAGGAATAAATGAAGTTGGTAGCACAGAGAAAGAAGTCAGACTGCAATGAGGTCTTAGCAAAGTACTCAGCCAATCTGACAGGAGGTGCTCTGAAGTTGGGATGACCCTGTAGGTTAGTTCTGACATGGAAAAGGGGTTTTCATATCCCTGCATCAACCATTTGTTGAATGTTTGCTGCCCTTGAGAATGAGGAAGCGCACTGGGCAAGTGGGTCTCTCTGATTAAGGGCAATCTTTGGAGAGGGACACAGCTTATAGTGTTAGAAATTGGGGAAATAAATGCTTCAGTGCTGAAGAATAATCATAGTCCACACTTAAGCTGCTCAGATTCACTTGGTTCATATAAATTCTGGGAACAGCTCCTTTTGTATTCTGATTAATGCCTCTGCTGTTGCAACTAATATTAAGGCTTCAACTGATACTCACCTTTTCTTTTCTCTACTCTTTATTCTAGATGTCTCTCATCTTTGGCTTAGATCTCTGCTGGTCTAGGTGGGTTAAGTAGTAGGATGGCTCAAACCTTTGTTCCTGAGAGGTCTGAACCCTAGATTACCATGTTCTTTTTAGGGCATTGTTGATGCATTTGTCCATTTATCATCAAAATTGCATAATGAGGGTGGGAAAGAAAACCTGAACTGTCTTTGATGAATTCCTGAAGGTTTCAGTGTGGACAATGCTGAAAATTGTAAACTCCAGGGGAAACCATTCATAAAATGGCTTTCATAATTTTGTGAGCTTTATCACAAGGAGCTTGACCTGGATCTCATGGTGAATACTGGAGAAAAATATCATCATACTTCCATTAAGGGGAGAGGAAAAGAAACAAATTAGAAATATAATAGCTCTTGCTATGCTTCGTTACAAGGTCTGGACCTTCTTTATGTTTTCCAAGTTGAAGACTGTCCATGTAAAAATCTGCAGACAGATATTTATAGCAGCTTTATTCATAAATTTCAAAACTTAGAATCAACATTCAGTATGTCCTTTAGTAAGTAAATGGGTACATGAACTGTGGTATATCTAGACAATGATATATTATTCAGCACTAACAAGAAATGAGCTATCAAACCATGAAAAGACTTGGGGAAAACTTAAATGGACGTTATTAAGCAAAAGAAACCAATCTGAAAAGGCTACATACTATATGATTCCAACTGTAAGACATTTCAGAAAGGTCAAAACTATGTAGACAGTAAAAAGATTAGTGGTTTCCAGGGTTAATGGGGAGGGAGGGATGAATAGGCAGAGCATAGAGGATTTTTAGGGCATTGAAACCACTCTGTATGGTGTTATAATGATGGATACATGTCATTACATGTTTGTCCAAACTCATAAAATGTACAACACCAAAAGTGAACACCAATGTGAACTATGTTTTTCTGGGTGTTAATGATGTGCCAATATAGTTTTATCATTTGTAATAAATAAATAACTCTAGTGTGTGATATTTATAATGAGGGAGGCTATGAGTGTGTGAGGGAAGGGAGCAAATGGAGAATATCCATACTTTCAATTTTGCTGTGAACTTAAAACTGCTCTAAAAATAAAATCTATCAAAAAAAATTGCACATGTGAACACTAAGAGATGGTCATGTGGGTCAGCCTGGGGACAAACTTTTCTTTCACCCGTTGTGCAAGAGCAGACCTTGCCTGCTTTCTTCTCAGACCTTGAGTACAAAATGAATGGAGAGTATCTATAGCTTAAAATTCGATGAAGCTCTGTCTATAGAGTCTATATTTGTGAGGACAGGAAGCATGAATTCTCCAAAAGAATTGCTAAGAGTGATAATAAGTGAGCAGGGCCACTCCTATTGTGACACTAAGCAATTCATACAACTCTTTGGCACTTTTTATCTCTAAAAATGAAGCCCCTGGTTTGATCAATCTCCAGCTTTCCTTCTGTTGCTAATAATTTATGGTTCTGAGATCATTTATATTTCAGAAACGTCAAACATATGTGTGGGTCAACATCTAGAGGACTGAAAAATGTACTATTTGTGGTGCATATTCTTTTGGATATGCAGCCAATTTTAAGGACTTGGATAATTTCTGACCTCACTGAAATAATAAAAGACTAAAGTAAAGTAAATGCCAATGACATTATTACTTTTATCCTTCAGGTGTATTTTGAAAGACTAAACAGACTACTATTGTTGGAATTATTACAATTCTAGACTGAAACCTGGTTTTCCACTTCGTCACTGATGTTAACTATCAGTGCAACTTCATAAATCAGGACACATTGTTTCTTTTGGTGTTAAGTCTCCTCATTTATGAAACAAGAGGCCACAGTCAAACATCTTCCAGTCCCTCCCAAATCACAGATTGTAGCTTCTATGATTCATGTCTAAACTATTCATTACTATCACTTAAGGAAAGATATTTTGTAACTTAGTGTTTTGAAGTCCAATATGTCTTAGTTTACCATTAAATACTTGTATTGGTGCTTAAGTAGGTATTAGAAACTTGAAGTTTACAATGATGATTAATATATTATTTAAAAACTCAAATGAAAAAAACTCAAATCAGCATGAAAATAAAACTAGGCAACACAAAATGTCCTCTTTGTTAAATAATACTCATAAAGTTAGTAAATTGCAAATACTATAAGATTATTATTTATTCCTCTCCAGTAGAAAAGGCACACACACTTTACTTAAAACATGTGGCATGGATTCTTATAGTTATTAGCACTGTTTAGCATATGAATACATATACACACACAGAAAAAAAGCTGATTGTTTTTAAATATTCCTTTGGTGTGAATCCCTTTGAATCTTTGAAGTACAGGTTTCACTTTGAAGTTTACAATGGTCACACCATCAGTTACAAAGCACAAAGGCAGCTATTATAGGACATGTATGAGAAGACATTATTTCCTACCCTGTATCACTTGCTAGGGTTTTAGCTATGTCTGTGGTCACTTAGCAGTTTCTAAGGTCCTTTTCAATAAGAGATCGAATATGTTAATCTAAAATTGACCAATGTAAGTTTTACAACAAGTTATATATATATGCATTAAATATACATGCTCATTTATACACACACATATTTTTCTTTTATTTGGTAATGCTTTTATGCAATTACATGTGGCAGCAGAGGAAGCTTTGGCTTGGATTTAGAAGACCTTGATTATAGTTTGGACTATAACCTGGATTATAGTCCAATATAGTCCAAAATATAGTTTATATTAGCTATGTGGCCTTGGATAATTTTCTAAACACCTTAAAGGCCCAAGTATGCCTTTTATAAAATATGAGTGTTGATAGTGGTTCTTAATTTCTCTTCTGGTTATTGGTCCCTTCATGAGTCTGATAACACCTATAAATGCTTTCCCCAGAAGAAATCAGGAACTTATAGTTACACTGAATTTTGCATAACTTTGAGAAGGGGCATAAACTTCCCAAAGTATATCCATGAATCTGCAGGTAAGAATAACTGGATACAAAAAGATTTTGAACTTTATATTTCTATATGATAGAATTCTCAAAATTATTTTAGAATCACAAATAATAATTTGATTATTTGTACTAACTCAGACCTTCCCTTTTTGTTTCTTCAGATGACCTCAGGTTTGTTTTCTCCAAACCTCTGGCCTGGCTTCTTATACAACAATCTTATAGCTGGAGCATAGTGCACAGCCTGCCAAGAGAAAACCCTGTGTGAGCCCATCATATATCTGGATCATCTGGAGAAAATAGAGCATTGGCCCAGGTTTACCAAGGAGCTAGAGAACTTGGCTGGATAGCAGCTCACACGAAACAGACTTGGGGATTTTATGACTACAAACTTGCTCTGAGCCAACAGTGTGACAGAATTCCTGGAAATGTCTGTCCAAGCCCACATGGTCCTTAAAGAGGTTGAAATTTCAAATCCTGCATGGCCAAATTCCAGGTCACAGTCCAGGTCATGCCATGCTTAGAGTTTGGCATGACATCTGTGATTCAGAATTCAAAGGGTCACTCTTAGAGTGAAAAACTTTGGAGGAGGTGAGGAGAATGAAGAAGGATCTGGAAAATTTGTCATATGAGGACAGGTCATAAGAACCAGGGATGTTTCATCAGAGGAAGAGAACTGTAGATCATCTTCAAATATCCCATGAGCATGACCCAGACAGTGGGGTCATCATACCTGGGTCCTGTAGGTCAGAACTAAGCCAGTGGATAGATTTAATTCAGTGTGAGGAAAGACTTCCTAGCAGTACACTGTGCATAGGTGAGAAAGACTCCTTTGCAAAGGGGTGAACAGCAACTGCAAGAGATGAAGGAAAGGTTGTGTGTATGATTCTCTTACTGATCAGGGAGGTAATGAAAGGGATCCAGCTTGGAGGTGGGAGTGAGCAGGGCAGTGCTTGGTGAGAGAGAAGCCTAGATGAAATTGAAGAGAAATTTGTTTTGTCTATGAAAATCTGTAATTTTAGATTTTTAAATTTTTTAGAGGGAGGCGGTACTTGAGAAAGTTGGTTGCTAAAAAGAGAGTATGGTATTTTTTGAAACTATAAATGACACCAGAAAAGAGACGTCCTGCATGGTTCTTGGTCACTAATCCCAGATTTCGATGTCAGTCTGGCAGTTGAGGTAAAGGCACTGTGATTATTTTACATAGTAAAATATTTGTCCTACAGAACAAAAGGTGCTGTTGTAAATATAGCTTGGCCAGATACTGATACTGTCTTAAGTGGGAATAAGTAGAAATAGTTAGCAGTACTAACTGTCATATACACAATGTACATTTCATTTAATCTTCACAACAACCCTAGAAGAGAAGTGCTGATAACTTCTTCATCCTCATTTCATGGATAAGAAAACAGAGGTGTTGACAAGGGAACAGTAAGCAGTGGTGGAGCTGGAACTTGAACTCAACAGTCTGAGTTTACAGGCCATGCTGTTGACAATTATACCATACCACTGCCCCAGACAAATTTGTCCATGAAAGAGGCCCACAGTGTTCTATACTCTTTCTGAGGTTTATGGACAAGAGGAATACAGACAGAATGATTTTCAGCATAAGATTATTTATGAGTCATTGGAAAATATTTATTGAGCATTACTGAAGACCAGGAACTGGTCTAGGTGCTAGGAAGTCAGCAATGAACAAAACTGACACAGAAATGCATGTCCTGCTTACATTCTAGTGGGAGAAACAATAAATAAAAGGAAGGGCATTTTATAATCTGTTAGAAAGCAACAAATACTATAACAAAATTGAATAAAATAGCAGCAAGGGGGACAAGGAAATGTTGAGAGAGCAGCTTTAAATAGGTATGTAGTAGGGGTCCTACTGAAAGGTGATCTTTGAAAGGTAGTGGGGCATCCTATGATACAAGTGAATTTGAACTTTTCCACAAGTTCTGCATGGAAATTCTTAGAGGAATCTTGGGAAAACCCTTAAGAACAGTACAAGTTGCTACTTTAACCTGTAGTACATGCTTAAATGGGCCCCAAAGTAATGGATTGTATAAAATTTGAAAATAAAAATGAAAAGTTCAATGCTCAGTCCTGGAGTGTTTGTGGATGCATAGAGCCAAGGCTTCTGCATCATTCCAGTGGAACAATTTGTGGGAAGGACAGGTGTTGCGCTTCTGGCCAGTGTAGCAGGGTGAAAACAATATTTCAGTTCAGTCAACTGGTGTCAGCCAAGAAAACACCAGTGATCTCATGAACAGATAGCGTGCCTTGTTCTGAAGGTTGTTGTGAAATTTGCCCACAAAGAAGATCGGAAAGGTTGTCTAGTGTTTTTCTAACTATGTCCATTAGTCATTTTCTGTGGCTAAGTCAAGGAGTGTGGGTTTTGTGGGGAACCCAAAGCTTTGAAGAGTCCTGTGCTGCTTGTTCTTTTTCTTTACGTATACGTGACTTTAGGCCAGCACATTTATTTCTGGCCCTTAAGCATATTTTCATTCCTGAGCTATTGAAGAAAAGGCATAGGAAGCATTTGACAGTAAGATCTATTACCTATATTAGTAAACTTTGAGCTTATTGAGGGCAGGTATTATGGCTTATTCATATTTGTATCCAACCCAGAAGCTACAGCCATGAGTTGCATCTTGCAGATGTGCAATGCCTGCCTGTTACAAGTTGAATAAATGCGATTCTTCTACATGGCTATTTTAGAAATAGTGGACACAAAAAAAGATGCCATGCCTTTTATCCCAAGCAAGTATAAATGCAACAACTACAGCATTTATTTTTAAATAAGCAAGCAAATCTAATATGCTAGATTACCTTTCATCTAATTTGGGAGTAGAATAAAAATAAATAGCCAAATGGCAAGAAATAAAGATTAATTCTATCATGATTTTGACTTTTAGTATTAATTCTCACTTCAGAAAAAAAATTAAATTTTCCTTCAAAGAATATGCAAGAATATTAGTAGAAAATTATATTTAGGGAGGAAGTTAACACCTGCAAACCCAAACCACAAAGCATATGATGGGCTTCATAACCAAGTATTTTGTTCAGCTCACTTGGTGAGCCATTTGCTTCCATATTTGGCAGTTTTTTTCTCTTCTTAATGTGCAAAAGCTGATAAATGTTGGAAAGAAAAACAAAGTTTCACTTATGTTTTGTTTTTTAAAATGACAAAATGAGAATGGAAAGTAAAATTAAAGAGCAGTGGATGATCATTTTTTTCTGCCCTGTTCCTCTGAAACTTCCCATAACTTTTGTTTTTCTAAGCACTGAGGGAAGAGTTCTGTCTGACAATCAAGAGAAGAATGCTACTAGAAAAAGGGTGACACTGAAATACTCAGGAGACAGTTTTCTGGGTGTACTTGGCATTTTAAGTAGAATCTGGCAGTAATCCATCCATATCTGCATCAAAAATGTCCATGTTTTGGGGAAAAGTGACTTTTCTTAAATCTCATATTTCTTTTGCCTTTGAAAGACTGAATATTTTCAGCACTAGGGCTAATAAAATTAGTTTGTGACATTTCCCCCCCTTTCTTATATAAATAGCCACTCTCACCTACTCTGACCAATCCTAACTGTCTTTTCTGTGTCAGATGTATTTCTAGCTTTAGGATTAAGGTAGGAATAAGTAGACAAAAAAATGATTGTGTTTGATTTATTGCAAAATAAAGTTTCAGAGGGAAAAAGTCTTTAAAAAGGAAGGAATTCATCCATGCTCAATACTTCCAATTGTCTTTGGGAGAAAGTCCAAACATCTACACATTATAATCTGTCCCAGCTGACCTGTCAGATTTCTCCCTTATGCTTCAACCACTTTGAAATGAATACAGTTACCTGCAACTCTCCCACTTTGTCTGATTTCTCCCTCTTCTTGCCTGGTCAATTTGTGTGCATTCTTCAGGTCTTATTGAAGCCTAGGGTTAATTTCTTGTAACCACCCAAGCATGTTGTAGTGTTTATCATATCATATTAGAGTTATTAATAAGGTCTATGGGGTAGAGAATGTATTATCTACATTTTACCTAGAAACATTTAGCCTAGTGCTTAGGATGTGATAAGGCCAAAGCAAACACATGTTGCGTAAAGAATGAAAACTTGTAGTGTAAATATAACTCTAGTCACTGAATTTATAAATAATGTTCCTTGCCACACTATGAGCTCCATGAGTGCAGGAACCAAGTCTGTTTTTCCCACTGTTTTATCCTCCATGTATGTCACAGTGCCTTTCACATGTAGATATTCGGTAAACAGGGGTGAGTGAATTAATTGACGATAGTTATATCAGTTTCTTTAAAATAAAGAATGGGAAAGAATAATTATTTAAAATTTAATCCAAGTCACCTTTAGTCCATTTTAAGAAGGGAGTGAGCAGAGCTCAGGCAGTGATGCCTTGGTCTAGGGGTGGCAGCCATAGGTTTAAAGGAAGGGAACACTTTTCAGACCAAACTAACACATTGCAGCACAAGTGCACATGAATGGCAATGGTCCAACCCGTAGGCAAACTAGGACCATAGTATGAGAGAAGTTGCTTTAAATCTTTTCCATTTGCATTCTGGTCATAAAATAATGTGTTCTCTAACCTTGCACACCTGTCAACCTATTATTTGAGAGACTTGACAGGACTATTTGTGTGCCTTTTAACATTCAATGGCTGTCTAACTACCAATTGGCAAACTGGGCTAGAACAAAGAACAGAAGGAAGCATGAAATTCTTTACCCAATTCACTGTGATTCTGGCATTGAAATGTATGTGAAAAAATATTTTGATATCCATTGTTTTTATCAAAAAGCCATACAGCCCAAGTTTTTGACAAACAACAGGCCATTTTGTGAAAGATGGAATTAAACATTTGTCAGCTTTGTAAATAGTTTATGAAATTCAGTATGCCTGAAAAATAGTATTTGGTCCACGAAATTTATGTAGTCTCAACTAATTCATAGAAACAAGTGCTATTGTATTTCTTTTCTACTCTCTGCTTTCTATTGCTTCCTACCTCATAAGAGAAAGAGAATACGAATCCTACAAGTAGATAACATATTTAGAGTTCTCTACTTCCAAGTGAACATAACATGGAAGAACTAAAATGAGAGCAATATTTAAATCTAACACCTGCTGACTTGTTTTAGGCTTTGGACATGTGAACCAGTAACAACAGTCTGGGCTATGTATCAAAAGGAAAGCCTATACTATGATTATGCAGATGGGCACAAAAGCAGTGTTGGAACAGGTGGGTGAGGGTGGAATTCTGCAGCCCTGGCTCCACTCCCCTAGGTCATGTGCCCTAAAATGCCAAATACCTTTGCCTGAAGAAAGAGCATCCTTTATACAATGTGTCTTTCCTGGTGGAGGTGCCTTTTCTATTTTATCCCTTCAGTACTAGCAGTGGCCTTGGTTATAACTAGTGAAACTTCTTACTATTTTGCTGAGTTTTTATGGCTGTACCTCTGATTGTTAATAGTGAACCCTAGTTCCACTCTTCCATAGCCTCCTTTCAGTGGAAACTTTACGACTTGTTATTTTTGATAGAATTAATCTATAATTAGCGAAATAAGAATAGGGATAAGTATACTTAGCTATCAACTTGGGTTCCTGGGTTTATTCACAGACATGTGAGTTATATGATTACTTTAAGTAAGATTTAGATTAGATTTTTTAAATCTAGGGGAGCTTATTACTTTTTATTGAGCCTAGTTTATGGATCAGGAACTTTTGACTAGCTTTCTAGGATGTAATCCTCTTGGCTTATTATAGGACTTAGAAAATAAAACTATGAGGACCCTTACAACTTGCTTTTGAAAAAGATTCAGGTTCATTTGCTTTTGAGAAGGGCTTGTGAACTATTCAGACCTCTTCAACATGAACATGAAGCCGAAAATAGCACAAGAGAGGGAATCCTCCAGAGGTTTTTGGTACTTCCTGCTCTAGTCAGGCCATAAATAACATAAAAGAGTCAGGCCTTTGGTATTTGAGCACTTCCATGTTCAGTGTAAAGACCACTGGAAGTGCAGAGGTGTGAGAAAAATGTAAGGTTTCCATAATGAGCATGGCCTGGAGTTGTGATTTGAGATTTGTGTAACTCTGGACTTTGGCATTAATTTTGGTTTAAAAATTTGGAATCACATTTTGGTTCCACTGAGATCTTCCCCTCCAAACTTTAGCTTCTTGTTCTGTCATGTTAATATATGGAAATCTAAAGAGTTAATTGAAACTAGTAATGTGTGAACACAGACTCTTAAAGTATCTTTGAGGCCTCTCTATCTCAAAAATATATGACAGTACTGACAATTTTTATAAGAATATTTATGTATTTATGTGTTCAGGTAGCAAAAGGAAGTTATCAATAGTTGTCTCAAGAAATACTCATCTAGATGTACCTACATATATCTAACAAGGCAGTGCCAAAATCCAGTGCTATTGCAGGTCTAAAAAAATAACGGAAAAAATTGTATCAGACAGCATGTATGTCCCTCAGTTCTGGTATGCTTTTCTCCCCCTTTCTCTCATTTTAGTGAAGGAAACAGTTTTTTTGGTGGTAGCTTGCTTCAGAATAGGTCCGAGTAGTTTTTTGTTGTTGTTCTTGTCTTCCAACCTCCCTCTCCTTCACTTAATTTCACTCTACACCTGATGATCACTTCAACTATCTCCTGGCCCACTGTTTGTCATTATTAACCTTGCTTTTCCAGAGCTAAGCTGTCCTGTATGAGGCATCACATACATCTTTGAATGCCTCAAAGTATAGTTGCTGAGACTTTTCTAAATAGAGTATTAACCTATAATTACATGAGCTTAAACAATTTAGATGGAAAAAGTCCTCCTAAGATATTCAAAATTATCACTGATGTAGTCATTTGAAGATCAGTAGTAAAAGAAAACCCACAAACTTTAGCCCATTCCAAATGTCAAGTAATAATTGTGACAGAATACAAACACCTGAATTCCGGGCACAAAGGGAGAAGAGTATTGGCAGTAGCGTTAGAAATAGCCATTCAGTGCTTTAGCTGTCAACCCTGTAGCATTTAATCACAGTGTATGTTCAGGTTCTAAAGCAATTGCAACTTACCTGAAAAATATAGCTTTCTGAAATCCATCAAAATGAAGGAATAACAAGCAAAAATGAACCTGAGAATATAAATTACATTTACTTCTAAGAATACTATGTATTTTTGTATGTGACTAAATTCACTTGCTTAGAAGTATTGGTTTTTTTTTTAAACTCCCCTCCCTAATATGTATTTGGAAATTTACTTGGAAAATATAACATTTGATCATAATTTTAGAAGTTTGGCCACATTAGACCCTTACCTCACAATCTATTTCAGACAGGCTGTGAAACCTTTTCTTTCACACTTCCATCATGACTGTCTCCTTCAGGGACTTTGTCATACATTGAGCGGAGACAGGTTAAGAGATTCCTCCTATCTTTAATTATTTGCCTCATTGATTAGCTTTGGAGCCATAAATCCCTGTCATTAGGTAATCAGGGATGTGATATAATGATAATTTTAGAATAAAATAAATTACTTCCATTTGAGTTACTTCTTTGGGTCAAAGTTATAAGAAGGCATTACTAAAACACATATATCTTGCCCGAGATGGATAAGTCACGGACACATATTAACCCATTAGGAAGATGGTTTGGATAGTTTTTGATTGCTATCATGAAAAGTAGAAAGGAAGAACTAGAGAGACTTAAATTCAGTACATTTTGTCAAGTGATGAGAAGGGGCAGAGAAAATGGAAAAGCCATATCATGGAGTGAGGTTCTTCATAGTTTGTCTGAGATAGATCTGGGGACCCTGGATTTAAGAGGATGACACTGAAGAGTTGGGGGGAGGGGAGTGAAATGGTGAAGTCAGCTTATCTAACTATGGAAATTTTGTAGAAGTGGCAGAGCCTAGAAGATAGGAACCTGACTCTGTGCCACTAGCTAATTCTAGTTGTGTTAATAGAGTTCTGTTTATTACTGTAATAATCAACAACAAAAATGCCTTACATTATCTAACCTGTTAGAATTTATAAGATAGTTTCAAAGTACTCTGAAGTGAACCTAGGCTTGACTCTGGAAGGTACTATTATATCCTTATTGTAGTATAAAATGAGGAATAGAGCAAGTTTAAGTGATGTTCAAGTTTTTACAGCTAGGGAAAAATAGAGCTTCTTATTTTAAAGTGTTTTTTATATATTACATTTTCGATAATTGATAAAGCAAGTAGAAAAGAAGGGAACATATAGAATCTCTCTATGGAGAGGAAACCACTATCAATACATTAGTTGTTTATTTCCAGTTCTTAAAAAAAGTAGTTTTAAAATAAAGTTTGTATTCTGTATACATTCTTGGCCTTACATTTCCATCTATTATTATAACTTATTTTCTCTACACACTACAAATTCTTTGTGTGTTTATGTTTTTTGTTTTAAATCTTCTCCTATTTACTTCATTGCTGAGGAGGAGACCCCCATCCTTGGGGAATCCCCTATGGAGATGTTTAAACACATGACACTCTACCTGGTCAGATGAGATTGACAGCAGTCCATTAGTCTCATAAATTCACAGCTCCAGGCAGGAAGACCCTGCACCATGCAGAGCCACATGAAGATTATACTCAAGAACAGAATGAACAACCAGGAGCTGTACGAATTGGACGTTGTAGTATCAAAAGGGTGAGTTGCCCCTGGTTCCTGAAGGAGGATGTGATTGGCATGTTTGAATAATTCTATGGCTGGCAAGAAACTGAAAACTGTTACTTAGGGCTAAGCAGAAACTTGGCTTGGCCCTGTTGATAAAGGGGATTATTGGTCCATGAGATCTTATATATAGTGGCAGACTTGAGGGAGGGAAATTGGGTTTAGAACATTTGAGGCCTTCCTGATCTCAAGGTAGCACATAATATTGGGCCTTAATTTTAGGCCTTATACCACTTTTTATGGTAACACAATATTTCTTAATATAAATTGAATTTTTATGGATACTGATAATGTAAATAATGCTCCAATGCTTATCTTTGTTCAAACTATATTTATCTAGTTTATACATATATAAACTATATTTATATAGTTTTAACATTAATTAATATTTTCATATTTATTAATAGGACCTCAATGGAAAGATATTAAGTCAAAGGAAATGAATAGTTTTGTTTCTTGATACATATTTCCAAATTGCTTTGAAACAAAATATCTGACTCTAAGTTAAAATTTTCTATTATACTTCATTGCTTCTGCCAATGATTGTGACAAAAAGGAATCTTAACAGAACGATCTTGTCATTAAATCACTGTCCATAAAGTTTATATGACAGCTTGTTTTGTGATCTTATTGGAATATAAGTGCTTTGATCTACCAGGTTGGGTTGGTACAGTGAAAACTAAGGCCAAGTTTTATTCAATAAGAGTAACATTTTAGTGAAGCATTACTGTAATTCTTGGGAGAAAATAAATTGCAAGTTTTAGTCAAATCTCAATATAAATATAAGCCAAATCCCTTTTTTAAAAAAGTAGATTCTTGCTTATGTGAACTGATCTCTTCTAAAATATTAATAACCAATAGTTTTTATTTTAATTTTTATACCCTTGAAATTGTACATATTGAATTTTGAAAGAGAAAAATAAGTGTGTTCTAAAACTTCAAAATGTGCATAGACATACTATACATTTAATGTGCACTCGAATATTACTTAAATTAATGAGTATCCTATATGTAAAATACGATTTAGGGCTTATTTTTGGCAATAGTAATAAGAAAATATCAAAATAACTTTAAAAGTTGTTAGTAAAAGCATGACTCAGTTTAGTAGAAATAAAATAAAGATTGAAAAAATATAAAATGACATTACAATAATGAAAAAACTGAGTCAAATTCTTGTGACTATACAAAAAACATTTGTTTTCATTTAGTTTAAATTATTTAAATATGTAGAGTGTATGAGAAAAGGAAGTACGTACATTAAAAATACTACTTAGGCTACTCCCAGTGGAACTGAGAGTTATTTACATGATTATATTTCAATAATAATAATCATGGTAACATAATGTTTTCTATTCATTCTTTAATGCTAAGTTAATCCAAACTGATACTTATGAATACAGCACATTTAGTAAAAAAATTGCTTTTAAGAATATTTTAAATTAAATGCAGTTTGATTACTTTTAAATAAAGTGACTCTTTAGAATAACTGGACTTTTAGTAACTACAATCCTTGGGATAAATTTTAAGAAATCACAAATAAATATGGTAAGTGTAGCAACAAAATTAAAAGTTACAGAATTCATTCTCTATTTCTAAGCCCTTATGCCACATTCTATTGATTGAAAATTGAATATAAAAGGACATTTAACAATTTAATATACTAGATTGTCCAATATGTAACAATATAAAACAATACAATAGAGGGTCTGCTATCTTGAATATGGGAGTTGTGTTCTTGTGAGTTTATTTATTTTTGTGTATGGAGATTTTAAATCTGTCTGGGGTCTCTTACAGTAGAGGGAAACAATTTTGTATGTCTTATATTCAGAGTACAAAACTTCCAAATGATGACTCACATTGTCAAAAATATTTCTGAATTGTATTTTAAGTATGGTGTAAAACTTGTGCATAAGACTTGTGAAAGTGCTGCAAATAATTTGATTATGTGGTTATAAAATTAAAGATATACTCTTATAATGGTAATTTTTATTTATCTGGAAAATTCACATGTACTAAATAGTTTATTACCACATGATATTTGACAAATGGCTTTCCTCCACTATATTATGCAAATTTTAAATATAGATATAATATGAACTTCAGTACAATTATGCAATACAGAAAACATTTTTTAATAAATGTAATAAATATGAAAGGCCTGTGTTATAGCATTCACTGCAAGTTTTTATATCAAATGAGAATCATAAATGCTATGAATTGTGTTCCCTCAGACTTCATATGTTGAAGCCCTAAATTCCAATGTGTCTATAATTGGATATAAGGCCTTTAAAACTATAATTAAAGTTATATGAGGTCATAAAAATGGGGACCTGATATGACAGGATTAGTGTCCTTACAAGAAAAAAAAAAGAAAAAAAAAACAGAGAACTTTCTCTCTCCACCATGTGCAGACACAGCAAGAAGGTGGCCTTCTGCAAGCCAGGAAGAGAGTCCTCACCAGAATGTGACTGTTCTATCACTCTGATCCCCAGAACTGTGAGAAAATAAATTTCTATAGTGTAAGCCATCTAATTTGTGGTATTTTACTAGGGAAACCTAAACTAAAGATAATGCATATCAATTCAAAGTATTATAGTTTCTGAATTCAATTGGGTTCAAATTAAATACATAATTATTTTAATCATGAATGACACATAACAATTTTTATAGTCTTTTATAAACATGATTTGTCCTGTTAATGTCTTCCTGAAGCTTTGGGATAAAGTCTCACTCTTAATTAAGAAAGATCCAGCTTACCGAAACTTGTTTATTTGTTGTACTCAGATCACTGGCTAAGTCATAGTTTTAAGGCTGTGATCATTATAGGATAGATCTGAAAAGATTCCTACTTAAATTCATTTAAACTTGCCTAATTTAAATACAGTTGGGTGGTCCTATAGCAAGTTTATGTAATTCTATCCTTGTTATCATAAGTATATCACAGATTCTACACATGAACTATGAGGTTCTCAGCTTTAGGATTCTGTCTAACCCATTTGTTAATGATAAGATCAAATATATAAATGCAAGAATACAGAAAACACAGGACTTATGTGGACACAGTGATAGGCCGTCTCTACTTGCTCTCTTGCAATCACACTTCATAGTTTTGAGCAGAATCTCGAGATGTTCCACCACTGCTTCTTTTGCTGTCAAAGTATAATTTCAAAAATGGGCCTCTTTGAGGAGAAGATAACATGACAAACTGGAGAGACCTGTAGGCCAGAACTGGGAAGCCTTCTCTTCTTATTTATGTTGCACTACTAATGAGGTTCTGTGTTCTTGGGAGAGGTATGCAGCCTGTTTAGATCTTAGTGCCCTCATAACGAAACACATTGAACTAGATCAGTTATTTTCAAACGTGTCTCCATAGGGATGGGGGGGAGTTGGGCTTAGAGCATGAGACTCTGTTGTCTCCCACCCATTCTTCAACCCTAGAGACTCTGTTTTTGTCTCCTATGATTTCTTAAGGACAAAAGGCTCATTTGTTCTGTTTATTTAAGTTTTTCAGTGACTGGACTTAATGGACTCAAATGTCTTTTTATTTGTAACCAATTCTATGATTCTGTATTAAGATCATAGTGTAACTTATCAGATGCTAACCTTCTCATAAATATCCTTTTTGACTGAAATATCACTGTCCAAATTAAACAAGTTACTATATATTTTTCTGGAGACTCTATTGTGTGTTGTCCAGGTCTATGCCTGATAATATAATAATGGGATTCAAATAAAATAAAATAGGCAGCACTTTCCCTACATTCAACTATATTGATGTTATGACTTCCCAATTGAATTTTTTTTCCTCTACACTTTAGAGTTTCCTGTTCAGATATCTGTTACTACTTCTCTCTGCTGCCTACAATTTTGGTGCCACATAGATGTAAAGGATATATTGGATATAAAGGATATAATGCTCCTAACATCTGTGTTAGGAGCATTGCATTTTATAAAACTTCTGGGTAGAACAAGTAACCTTGGGTAGATTCGTTAATCTCTGGATTTTAGAGATTATATTTTATAGCTATTATCCAAAATTTTCCAAGTGTAACAAATTGCACACTAGTGAATATTTACAATCTTAAAGAGTTTAAAGAACATTGACAGTACTAGTACCTAATTATTTGAAGGTCTTCCAGCTACTCATGGGCAATGGTCATTTCTTTGAAGACCAGCTGCTTTTGGGCTCTATACACAGCACACATGCTTCAGTCCTCCAAAGAAAGAGAAAAATACCACTAAACACATCAAAATTCAGATCTTTAAATTATCAAATGATAGGATAATTAAGACAGAAAGATCCTTTAAAAATAATTCCCCATGAGGTAAAACTCTCATTGACTTTATTTATGACACAGAGAATTGAAGATTTTACTTCACAATCTATGATGGAAACTTCATTTTGTAGAAACAGCAGTGGATAAGAGGCACAGATATAAGTGGTCAGAGGATGGTTGCAAACTACATTAAAACATTGAGAAAACAGGAAAAGATGGCTCAATTAGAAACGAGATTGATGGTCCAAATAGCATTAGGCAGGCTGATGATGTCACTTACTATAAAATAGTGAGTATGAGCTCATTGCTATCTAAATGTCAGTCACTGTGGCACCTCACAAATTTATACCTGACATCTCTTTAGTGAATAGGTGGCTTGGCAAAAAGAGGAAGGCACCAGGATTAAGTCAAACTTCCCACAGACGGCTTCCCTGTATGTATTGAAAGGAGGCCATGTGTTAACAGGGATTTTCCAGCCATCACTAGGCTAGAATTGCAGGAAAAATGCAAAATGTGAAATGAAAAGGAGCAGATCTGCTGCATAAATTTGGGCCAGGTTGTAAGGTTTGGAGAGATCCAAGAGGGGCACAGTGGATCATTGCTTTTGGTCTACTTTACAATTGATAAAAGTGAAAGCAAAGTGTTTAGAAGAGGACTAAGAAGTGCTCACAGATTTTAAAAAGAAAGCTGATAATGGTTAGGTGCAAAGGATGACGCCAAACCGTACTGAGGAAGGAGGTTAAAGAAGGTAAAATGGAAAAGGAACCCGAAATCTTTTTTGAGTACATTTTGCCTCATCAAGCAGTGATAAATTTGAGTCTTCTAATGTGTTCCGTTTGGTTATCTTTATGGAGTTTATTTTATTACAGCTTTTCTGTTAGTTATTACATCCACTTCAGCAAATAAGGGCTGAGCAGTGTTCTGCATGAAATATTCATTGGGTTTATAGCCTTAATCTTAAAAGTAAAAGCTGAAGTAAAAAGCTAGTTTTAAGAGTTTTAGTGTCCATTTTATGTCTTTGAGAGCACGAGATGAGAGGACGAGGGGAATTCGGCACCAGGAGAGAGCTAACAGGAAGGAACTACGTGGAAAGATCTTGAAAGCAGAAACCACTTTTAAAGTGGAAGTCTGAGAATATAAGGGGAAAAAAACAAAAGAGACGAAAGAATCTGAAGAATTGGAAATGGTCAGGATGAAGCCAAGATGTGACTTCAGCGGGCCAGTGTGGGAAATCGCTGCTAAAGGAAATGAATGTAGAGTTTCAAAGACTTTTGCCTGAATGGGGGAGAGTAGTCCCTCAGCCTCATCCCCAGCATGGCAGCTATACCGAGAGGCTGGCGAAGGAGGCCCCAAGGGTCAGGATTCATTATAATTAGCAAGATAATTAGAGTAGAGTAGAAGATGCCTATCAATGAGCATCTACTCGGTACCAGGCACTTTGCATAAGTTACTTAGTTTAGTTCTCACAAGCGGGTGTCATTATCCCTAATTTACAAACAGGGAAACCAAGACTAAGAGTTAAGTGATTTGCTCCAGGTAATAATGTAGACCAGGAGAAGTGAGATGGGAGCCCAGAAGTGTCTATCTTTAGAGCCCCGGCCTTTTCACAACATCAGGCTGCTTCCCATCTAATTTCCCATGGAATCTCCCGGAGTTCAAAATGTAAACCCATTAGCAGTGACCACCCTTCCCACATACCACTTCCCTGAGGCCAGTTTTGAATTAGAAACAAATAAGTCCTCCAGGAAAAGTCACTCTAAATGCCTTAAAAAATACAATAGGGAAATTAAAGCCTATCTTCTATCTGTTAAGGCAAGAAAATGCAAAGGCAAAAGGGATTCTTTTCCTGAGGGCATTTAGGCTCTGATACAGTGAGTACTCTAAGCGGTGGTTCTCAGTATTTTCAACCTCACCTTCACACTGGAAACCCTGGGAGCTTTAAAAAAAATCTTCCTGCCTGGGTCCTACCTCAGAGATTCTGCATTTACTGGTCTGGGCTCATGGGCATTTTTCATTGGAACACTCTAGGTGGTTATAATATGCAAAGTTCAAGAAACATTACAAGTCGAATCTAATAATGAGGCTCATTCATTCCAGCCTTCAAACAAATAGCATTCATCGTTGTATCCCCTGTTAACTTAGTCTAGTGTCTTATGCATAATAGATGCTTAATAAATGTTTGGAGAATTAACATGATGAACAGCAGAATAATGATATATGTATAGCTCCGGTTTTCTGCAATCTGGCTACTTCTTCATGTCTTTAAACTTTCAATTTTTTCAGGAATGTTTCATGGTTCTTTCTAGTACAAACAAGCCACAGCAGAGCTGTGCATCAAGAACTTTCTGAATCATGCAAGGGATATTTGTGTTCGTTTATCTGCTGCCAGTGTTCTCCTTTTGTGTAGAACCCTAATGCTAAAAACACTATGAGATTCCCCAGGATTCTTCTTTGCTTCCCTTGGGAAAGTACCCCATCTCAATCAAAACTTGATTCCTTCAGGGAAGCTGACCTCTGGTGGCCAGATATGGAGCACATCACAGTAGTTAAGATCTGGGATCAAGACTTCTTGAGTTTGAACCCAAGCTATGTCATTTACTGCCTTTGTAACCTTGGGCAAGTTTCTTATCCTGTGTATACTTCAGTTTCCCCATCTATACCATAATCTGAGGGGGCAATAGCACCAACTTCACAGTGATGTGGTGAGGTTCAAATAGGTTTGTATTGAAGTACTTAGAACAGTACCTGGTACATAGTAAGTGCCACATATTTGCATATAACTATTACAGGGAGAATGTTTTATTAAAGTGAATTTTGAATATTATCTATATGCTTCTATCAACAATTTAGAAGAGAAAGGTTTTTAATATATATTAATATCAAGCTCATAGAATTTCTAGGAATATGCTAAAAGGGATTTTCAGGTGTGGCTCAGAACAGGCATGGGATGGGTGGTGGAGATGGGCATGGTTCCAACATTTGCTCTTTACCTTGGCTATTTTACATGGAGGTCATCTCCACTGAACTCAATATATGACCAGGATCTATGTGAATTAAATACACAATCAGTTATTATGATGCCAATAGTATTACAATTGACCAGACATAGCCATCCTTTGGTTGCTCCTTTCCTTTGTTATCCTCTTACTTTCAGAGAGAAGTAAGGCAACAAAGGCAGTAGATGTAGCTTATGGAGAGAATTTGGCTCATTGTGCAATGATTTTGAAGAATCCTTCATTTCATTCCCAATTCATCAGACAAGAGGATGAGAGTTGGAGTGGAACCTATTACAGAATGGCAACTGACACCTATGTGCAAAGTGCGTCAGGAGTGAAATCTGTATTCAGGAAAGCATCCAGGTTCAACTTCACAAAGGCTTATTTGACAAGGTGAAGAGGATGATAAAAGTCAGGTTGCTGAAAGACAGTGTAATAGCATAGTAATTGTTTATATTAAATGGTTACAAGTGATATTAAACTTTAAGAGGTATATAGTATACCTTAATCCACACAGCAGGTTACCTCTAAATGGGGTCCTCTGTTAGAAATCAGAATGAAAACATGTAAAGTTAATGTCCTACTTTAATTATATTCTCAATTAGATAATACATCAAATGATAGAATCTGAGGGTTGAGGATGGTTTATTTCTGGTTTCCAGCTGTGATTTTTCTGGATTTCAAAATGACTGCCTTTATATTTATTTTTTCTCCTGGGAAAGAAGGGAAAAAACTCTCTATTGCATTCCCACTGTCTAGGATATTAGCTGTTACAATTCCCACTGGCTGACCTCTTGAAAGAGGACATTGGATTTGACTGGCTCAGCTTTTCTTCCCCCTTTCTCACTATAGATGTTACTGCACAACATACTCTGAATATTGGATTAGTCTTTGAGAAGCATTGTAACATGACCTGCACAAAGAGACAAGTAACTTTATACTGTTTTCTTCCAGATTCTAATTGGCATGGATAAAATTCCCATGCATTATATTACAATTACAGCTTGTGACTTTCTGGAAAATGCCTCATCTGGACTTGGCTTTAAAAAAAAAAAAAAAACAATCTGCTCTTTTACCAAAAAAGTAGAGATAATTTAATGCAGTTTGTCTATTGGCTAGTTTACAACAGCCAAAAAATTTGAGAAAGTTAGCTATCATAGTCCGTATTCTTGAGTGATAACCTTGTGCTTGGGAGAGCTTAGAGTATGATTAAAGGTTTATGGAAGAAGACCAAAGGATTTTCTTTATTGAAAGAACAAATGGGTGACTTCTTTACATCTCTGACTGATGTAAAATTATTAGATGTTTTCCTCTGTTTTTTTTTTTTTTTATAGACCACATATGTGATTATGCTGAATTCTTCTGGATGGGAAAAAGAAGCCCCAGTCAATATAAAGGAACATAAAATATCAATGCTTCGGATTATTTTTGTGTGTCTCAGTTCCCTGAATCAGGATCACAGAGGGGCCTCCTAGGTTTGAGATGGCTTGACATATGTTGACTGAGGCATTAATGTGGAATTGGTAAGTCTCAAAAAGAAGAAACAGATCTACAAAAACACATAGAATCCGGGATTAGTAAGCAACTTAGAAATATTTATTCGGTGCTTACTATTCACAAGCATAAGCCATATGTGGCTGGAGTGGAAGCTTTGCAAACTCCAGGCAAGTGAGTAGGATTTAACTCGGTGACCCCAGTCCCAAAGGGGCAGCAGAGCTCTATACTTAATCATAGCTCCTTGGAAATGCCAAAGTAAAGAAATTCTGAGCAGTGGGAATGGTGCAACACCCCAAATGGGAAGAATTTATGCACCTACAGGAAGGCAAGAGGCTTAGAAAATTCTTCCAGCCTATAGCTAAGGGAAGGAAGGGATTTAGCCACAGGTATTTTGTGAAGAGTACTGCACTGGGGAGACCAATGCCATAGTTTGGTCTGAAGTTTCTGGCCTTTCATGAATGTCTGTGGCCACATTTAGTTTCAGAAAAAGTTAATATGACTGAAATGCAGTTTAAAAGGTCTGTGTGACTGAAATGCAGTTTAGAAGGTCTGTGTTTTAGCAGAAGTTTTGAAAGACTGAAAACAGAAATATCAAAAGGACTTCCTTGGCATTGTTTTTTCTTTCATTTTACACCAACAAACTCAGATGGCCTGTTAGCTCCTATGCTTGGCAACAGCATTAGATCGCGCTCCTCAGTAGATTAGGACTTCAGCACCTTTCTTTTTGTCTGAATCCCTGGCGCTTTTAATCATTTTTCTCTTATCTTCACATTGCCCAGGTGACTCCAGATAAGCATAGTCTCTACAAGGAAGTTTGTCACAGGCCACCTAGCTCCCAGAGCCACCTGCTCCTACCTTTTCCAGGAGAAATCTAAAAAGATTACAGGCCTGGACATTCAGCTTATAAATAGGAAATTCACTTTGGGAATTCCCCTGAGATAAGCCAGGCACATATTTTCCAGCCAAAATAGACGTGCTTTATTGATGGCCTTATAATACCTTGAGACCAGTAAACGTTAATCCTGAGGGGAAGAATACTTGTCAGTCTCACAAAGTCCTTTCCAGGCCTACACGAGTATCCCTAGCATGACCAGAGGACTGTTTGTGGGTGTGGTTCCTTCCCTGGAGATAACAGCTTCCTCACTGAAAGGGAATGGTAATTCCCCTAAAGTCAGGTTGACAAATTTAAATCTTATTAACGAGTTTCACAGGGTACGCTCCCTACGCTGGGAGGTGCTTTTTGAAGTTAGCAAGGCATTTTCCTTTGTCACAGTGGTGAGAGATGAGTTTGACTACTGCTCTTTCCATCTCTCTCTCCTTGAATCTGGTGAGATTTGTAAGTGCTTGACAGAAGAGACGCTGTGCCAGTGTGTGGGCCCAGGCCTTAGGGGACTAGCGGCTTTCCTTTCTTCTTTCTTGGAGCACTCACTTAGGGAACCCGGATTTCCCACTCGGGAGTCTGACTCATCCCTCATGAGAGAGATGTGGAAAGACTGCGAGAATGTATGGAGAAGAGAGGCCCGAATGAGCTCAGTTTCTAGCTATCCTTGCCAAGATGTTAGGCATGTAAGTGAACTGGCACCAACATTTAGGGATAGTTTGCTACCCAGCAAAAAAAATAACATGCCCAGAATTTAGTACTTGAAGCCTGGTGTTACTGTAATAAAAGCCTAAAATATGTAGCCTTGGATTTAGTACATAGTAGCGAGTAGGGCTAGAAAGGCCTCAAAGAGGTTATTAGTTACAATGGAAGAGCTTTTAGGAGATGGTTGATGAGGGCTTAGAGGACAGTGAAGAAAATGGTATTGGAAACTGGAGAGAAATGACTATTGTTATATGTCAGGAAGCTTAATGAAGTTGTTGCCTGAAGTCATGTGTCAAATAGAAAATATATCTAATAAACTGTGGATCACATAAAGCATTTAAGTGGGCTGCCAGAAGGGCCTATTGTTTATTTTAGGTGCATATAATAAGATAGGAAAAAGAGACATATGAGCTAAATAGAACTGTTAAAATTTTGAGGAGAATTTGGAGAAAATATAAAGGATTTAGGATTTTCTGAGTTTAAAAAAAAAGGTGTTTCTTATCTTAGTCTCTCCCAATAAAATATTATCAATTAAAAAACATTGCTTTAAGGCACTGATCTAATCCAGACTATTGGCGGCTATAAGAACCTTTGTTAAGGTCTCAGAAATATTTAAGAAAGGGCCTCATATGTCTTCTAAGTATTTTAAAGACATGCTTCTTTGACCCTCTCGGCTAGACAATAGTATTTTTAAGAATATTAAGTGCTTTATACCACAGTGACTTCTTGGGAATAGGTATTGAAAGGCTTGTCTTGGAAAGGAATGAAAGTGTGACTTTTGTTGAATGGAGTTAATTATCAATTGTCATGTAAGAACCCCAAAATGTTTTAAAAGAAATAGTATCAGCTTGGCCTGAAGAAACAGAACAATGTACAATGGAGAGAAGTCTTTAGACCACAACCTAGCTGAGAACATTGATTATTTTTTATGGAAAAGAAAAGATGACTGAGAGTCTGGAGCCAAGAGCCTGGACAGTGAAGCCAAGAACTATAGACAATCTTTACCTAGAAGCAGGGCTGGTCCCTAATCAAGGAACTATGTGTTGGTCAGCTCAAACTGCTGCAATAAAATACCATAGTCTGAGTAGCTTAAACAACAGAATTTTATTTCTCACAGTCTGGAGTTTGGGAAGTTCAAGGTCAAGGTAACAGCCAATTTAGTTGGGCTCCATTCCAGGTTTGCAAATGGCTGTCTTCTTGCTATGTTCTCACATGGTAGGAGATATAGAAGATGTCTCTTGTTATAAGGGCACTAATCCCATCAGGCAGGCTCTGCCCTCATGACGTACTCATCTCCAATACCATCACATTGGGGGTTTGGGCTTCAACAAATGAATCTTAGGAGGATACAATTTGGTACTTAGTAAACTGGCAATACATGTTAAATTGATTTCAGAATTGCTATGAACTAGTGACCACTGTGTACCTCCCATTCTCCCTTTTTTGAATGAAATATTCATTAAAATTACCTTATCTCTGTCCCACTATCTTATGGTGGGTATAGGGGGCTGGGGCAGACACTCACATAAGACAGGAATGGTATTCTGAGAGTTATTCCTGGGAAACTGTATCTAAGTAGCCTCATCTGCACTTGGACCTGATGGAGATGACCAGATTTTAGACTTTGAGGGGTGGGGATTTTAGGAGGGTAATCAATTAATGTTACATGTGGGTAAAATGTAAGCAATTTGTGGTGAGAGGGTAGATTGTGATATATTAAAGATGTCTGCAATTTATAATCTGCCATTTCCATGGAGAGGTAGGATCTACTTCTTCTCCTCTTGAATCTTGCCAGCATCTTTGACTTTATGAGTAGTATAATAGAATAATACAAGTGCCAGTTTCTGGTTCAGGATGTAGCAGACCAGCAGCTTTTATGTCCTCTCTCTTAGAACACTTGTGCTTGGAACACTGAACTGCCATGTAAGAAAGCCAACTACTCTGGCATTTAGAGACTGAGTGCCAGAGATGCTAGACCTCCAGCAACAATGGGGCAGTCCTGCAAAAGTGAGAATGGTTACCATGTCTTTCCAATGATCAATAAAGCATTTGTGTATGTGAAAAGCAATATTTAAAATTTTCTACGTGGTAATTCTGTGTTTTTTTTTTTTGTTTGTTTGTTTTGTTTTGTTTTTGAGACGGAGTCTCACTCTGTTGTTGCCCAGGCTAGAGTGCCGTGGCATCAGCCTAGCTCACAGCAACCTCAAACTCCTGGATAAATACTTGTCCAATCTATTTTTTATCCATTTGTTTTCAACTTCCTTGTATATTACTTCTTTTAGTGTGTCATTTATCATCCAAACCAGAACTTAAGAGTAAAGAGATGCTATTGATACTTATGCTACAATAATCAGTAAAATCCAGAATAATCTTTGCACACTGGGACATGTAACCTTTACTTATAGGAAGCATATAAATGGATTTTATTTATAATCAAATATGATATTCTATCTTTTAGGGCAGACTTAATACATTAATATTCTTTGTAATTACTGCCATATTTTGATATTTATTGCAACTTAATTTGTATTTTTAATACATTTTATTGAATTGCATAATTGTATAAAGCTTCTCTCCTTCCTCCTTTTTTTTCTTATTTTATTCTTCTTCTTGCTTTATTTTTCATTGAAGAATTTTCTTTATTCTGTCTCTCTTTTTCTATTTTACACTGATTTGAAGGTTATTCATTTAATATAACATTTTAAATAATGGTATATCTTAAATTTTAACATGTATATTTAACTGGAAAATGTTTGAAGTTATTCAGTATCTTTACATCCTTCCTATATTATATCCATAAAATATAAAGACAGTAGAAAAATTTAACTCTAATTTATCCCATGCTACTATTGTCTGGCATTTTTGTTCCACCTTGTTTTAACATTGCCTCCTCATTTCATCATTAATGTATTTTATAGCCAATACCTATTTATATTTAATGATAAGCTTAAAATGGCTTTATTTCTTGCATTCTGCTCTTTCCTTCTGGTTTCAATTCTTGGTAAAACACCTCTTTTGTTATTTCTTTTAACAAAGGCCTACAAAATAATAAGCTCTTCATCTATGTATATTTGAAAATATCTGTATTTTATTTTATAAAGTAAAAACCATAATTTTTATTTTACAAAATGAGAAATCTGAGTCACAAACTGTATAAATAAATTTCTCAGACTGGGAAACTCTTAAAAGCAACCAACAGTGAATGCCAAAGACAATAGAATAATATAATTTGAGGGGGAAAAAAACTTCTTCTCTGAAATTCTATTCTTAGCTGACATCTACTGATGCAAAATATGTTGTCTAATTATCTTGCTTCCTTTGATAATGAGTCTCTTCTTTTTGATAAGTTTAAAGGTTTTTATTTGATATCCTACAGGAGTGTTTAGCTGGGTTTAAGCATGAATCTGTTTTTCTTATCCTGCTGATGACTGTGTGTT
The DNA here is from genome assembly GCF_040939455.1 of Microcebus murinus. Lineage (NCBI taxonomy): Eukaryota > Metazoa > Chordata > Mammalia > Primates > Cheirogaleidae > Microcebus > Microcebus murinus. The sequence continues at coordinate 36,879,840 of NC_134114.1, read as the reverse complement.
CCTTCAAGCTGAGATTCTTGTTCTTCACATCTCTCTGAACAATGAGAGATTTTATCTAATTCTGTTTCTTCGTTTCATAACTCTTCCTAGTGCACCATTGGGCCTTCCCATTCCATCTTTTATGTCTCTACATTTATCTTTGTCAAGTTGTACTGAAATCTTGGAGGTATGCTTGGATTAGTCTTTCCATCTTTGCCTGTATTCTAATGTTCACTCACTGATATTTTTTCTTTTAATTGTATAAATGTGTGCAGGAAAGGGTTAACTTTGCAGGTGTGAGTTCCTCAAACTCTGCACCTTCTCAAGAAGGGCCTGTCTTCAGACCTTGCCCTTGGACAGCTCCTGGGAGATGCATTCTGAGCCTCTGGAATATTCTGCCTGATTGGAGTGTTTTTGTGTACCTAAGGTCATGCAGCACCGGTTTGACCAGATAGTTTATGCCAACACTGTGATTTACACTGAGAACCTGTTTTTGCTCTGCAAGGTTGGAGTCTGAGTAGCTGAGGTGTCTACATGACCACATGCCTACATGACTGACTCCTGACAAAAATACAAGAGTCAGGGGAGCTTTCTTCCTCGGATGACACTTCACATGTGTCATCACACATTGTTGTTGGCATGATTCGGTGTGTTTGTATGATTCCGTTGGAAAAAGACACCTAAAAACGTGTGCCTGGTATCTCCTGTACTTAACTCCATGTGCCTTTATCCTTGATAATTTTAATGTGTCTTCCTTTGCTGTAATAAACTATAACCACAGGCATAATAGCTTTTCTGAGTCCTATGAGTCTTTCAAGTGAATAATCCAGCCTGAGGGTGGTCTTGGGGACCCATCTCACACACTGTGTATTTTTATTTCCTATACATTCCATTTTAATGTTTCTAATTAGTCTTTTATCACTTTCTCCTATTATGGTGGATAAACATTATTATTTCCATTCCTTTATTTTTTAGAATATTTTAAATTTACTTATTTAGAGTTTCTGATATTTAAAAAAAAAACCTACTTTTTGTTTTTTGGGTGCAAAATTTGCCTCCTGAGCCTATTGATTCACCCCTATGGTTGCCTGGCATGCAGTCATTTGGCAATCAGCTACAACTCCAGCTCCACCTGATTCCATGGGTACCGGGACCCAGGGTTGTGGAAGCATTTCTAAAGGGTGGATTTAAATTTACTTAAGTTAGGCCTCCATGAGTTTCTCTAGTACTGGACTAGTCTTTATAATAAATGTCTGCTTGGTGTGAATTAGATTTTAAGCTCACAGAGACAATAGGATTGGGGTTCTGATATATTTTATTAAGTTTTTTTCCCTTCTCTACTCCTCTGGGTTTTGGCACACATTGTTACTACTTCTCCAGGCTAGTGGGTAGCATTTAAAATTATTTCTCATCTTTGTTTCCTGAGTTTAGTGAACATTGGGAAAGAGTGTATAAGATATTGTCACCCACTTCCATGCTTAAGAAGACTAGTTTGGTGTTTAATGTATTGAAATAATTTTATCCCAGTCTCAGCTATCTTGAACCATAGGGACACTTGTATCAGAAGTCCAGTACAGTTTGTAAATCAATTTTTGTGACTTGCTTTGCATTTTCTTATATTATCTGGTTGGCTTCTTATTTTAGTGTCAACTTTTCCCCCTTCTTAATTGTTTAAGGGTTAATGTTGTATACATGCAGGTGCCCTTTCTCTGTGTATAGAATCTAGAGAGTCATAGTTCTCAAAAGGATACTAATAGAGAACTTTTTTTTGGTTTTTGGTGGACCCGCTCTTTGAATGTCATTTTGTCTATCTTAGTTTCTTCTTAAAAAAAGGGCCAAATCTTATTTTTATAAGAATTCCTCATTTATAGCTCAAGTAGGAATATAAAGAAAGCACTGTGTACTAGCTTCCAAAGAATTTGCATGCCTAATCCCTCAAGAATGTGAGTAGTTAATTATAAATATGATTGGACGTCAGGAGAATGGAAGTTATAGAACAATTATAAAAAAGGGAAGAAATATTAGTTGTAGAAAAAAATGCAGAAATTGATAAAATGCTTAATAAATTCTTTACATCGGTTACCATGGAGGGTGACTGGTGGATGGGCAAAAAGCCAATAGATTACCCAGGAAAGGATATCAAACTTCTTTTACAGCAAGTAAGCAGGATTGATTAGGAAGTCAGCATGTTTGGACATTGCAAAAACTCTAGGGAATGGCAGTGCTTCAGGTTTTTAATGTAAGTGATTAATGATATAAGCAAAATTTGAGAAATAAATCTGCAGTTTCATGAAGAAGAAAAATGAAGATCAAAAGAACAAATGTTTATTTTTGCCAAGATTTCAGGAGACATCATTACTACTTAAATTCAAATTTAATATAGAAACAGGTATATTTTAGAGTATTTTTCTATAAACACAGCATTTTCCAGTTCTTATAGCCTTTGTATGGGTGATAGTAGTTGTTTTACCTCTTGGGCATGCAAAAATAAAGGAAAGAAACATTAATAATATTTGTCAATAATTTTAGGATGTTGCCCTCATGTGTTTATTTTTCTACTTGAAAGGGTAGATGTCGATTTCAAGTTTGTTTGTGAGTGTGGGCATGTGTATGTATGAAATAATCTTTTAAAAAGACCCATCTCATATCTTGCATAGTTTATGAAATGTTATGCTTAATTATTTCAATAAGCCCAATAGTTTTTCTGACCGAGTCTTTAATATGAATATGGTGTGAAATTAGTAGGAGTATTAGGGACAAAGAAGATGCTAACCTTGGGAAACAGAAGTCCCCCCCCCCAAAAAAAAATATATGTATGTGTATGTATGTATATATATGTATGTGTGTATATATAGAACACATATGTGTGCATATATTATACATACACACACACATATATATACACACATACATATGGATATGTATTTTATATGCCCTCCTTTCATTGCCCTAAATCTTTCCTGCATATTTTTACCATATTGACCAACATCTGGATTTTGTTTCTATCTGTCCTGCCATTTTCATATTAGCAGATTTTCCAGTTCCTATCCTCTTTTATATTCTGCCTTTTACCAATTCCTTCATGAGACCCTTACTAGCTGCTTATTTATCTATCCAACTCCAGGAAGGTCTTATCTTGTTCTGTTTGTATCTCCCTCAATTCATACTGTTGCAGACAATCTAGCCTAACTTTGATTTTTGTGTCTAATTACATATCCAGATCCTGTAGTAGATTCCCTGATTTCTATCATTTCCCTTCCACTTAAGGCCCACTTCACCTACTCTCTGGTAGAAATTTCTTTGATATAAAATTGAGTTTAAAAAGACACCTAAGTGGGTTGCATGAATGTACACATGTGATAAAATTGCATGGAACTAAATACACATATACACACACAGATGAGTGCATGTAAAACTAAGGTTGATTGGTTGTATTAAGTAAAATACCTGGTTGGAAATTTTACATTGCCAGGGAGACTAGGGAAATGTTCTGTGGAATTTCTGTCTATTATTTCTTACAATTTCATATGAGTCAACAATTATTTCAAAATGAAATGTTTTTAAAAAAGACATAAGTAGAAACATAATTGAGAGTTTTGGATTTCATTTTCTGTCTTCTATGGAGTTAGTAATCTTGAACAAGATCACAAATAGTCATCTAGTACCTCTATCACCGCTCTACCTGCCACCCCAGCCAGTTCTCTAGGACAGCACGTTAAATATTATATGCATTAGGATCTTTCAGCTAAAACCATCTCTGAATCCTAAATCATCTTTCAGTCATAGTCATTTAGTCATTCATTCTACCAGTGAATAAATCTTTATTTAGTACCTATTATGAACCAGGCACTCTTGTAGGCACTGGAGTCATAAGAAATTTATTTGTTCCTGGCATTAATGAAGTTTATTTCTTTGATGAAAAGTATTTGTGGTCTGCTAATATCTGCTGAGCTTATAATTTTAGTTTGCTAATATTTGTAGGCTGCTTCATTGATATATTATTTTATGTATCTACAAAGGAACTCTAATCCCTTCCAATAAATCATTGTTTTCAGGTAAATAAGTCTCAAGATTATAAATAAACATAAAAATCCACAAAGATTTAAGGAAGTGAAAGAACATGATGAGATCTCTTATGATGGAACCAGTATTAATGTAAAAGTAAAGTTTTATTAATACATTTGAATAAGCCCATGATAAAGTTACTCACCTCATCAAATGGACTGCTTGGGTAAACCACAATTGAGAAGAGATGGAATTTCACTAAATTCTTAAGAGGTCACAGACTCTATTTCTAGCCTCAAAATTCTTATTCTCTCCCTGGACATTTCCAACCGTAATTTAAACTTAAATTGAATCAAGGAGCATGGAGATAACTTTTTATTTTAGGAGCGTGCCTAGGGGAATAAAAAGGAAGAGAAACCTCAGAAGAATTAATTTCTCTCTAACTGAACAAATTTGTTTATATTTCCCTGTTGATAGGGATATATCATGAATGAGAAACTTAAAACTTCCAAAGTTATAGTAAGGCTCCAGTTGTGACAATGACCATCTCTGCTCTTGGATATTCAGGTTTTCCCCATTCAACACAGGAAATGAGTTGGAATTTGTTTTGCAAGGTTTGTTTTTTTTTTTTGTTTCCGGCCTCTGTTTTATAGAACATTTTTCCTGTGATCAGGAAGACTGATCTGTAGAAACACAGTGATAACATCACTAAGTCTGCGATCATTGGCCTATCTAAAATGCAAGATTTTATGTATTCTAGAATGGGCAAGAAGTGACATTAGGGGGTCTCCACGTGCTTTCACACTAGAACTTTATTTTTTGTTTATTATTAAGGACTGTAGATATGCGATTTGAGGTGACGTCTCAACTTTCATGGTTTTCATCTTACATTTTTTTGCCACAGAAAGACTCTGCAGGTTCATTGTTCATGCTCAGCACGTCTCACCATCAGAGACCGGTTGGCACCCTCTAACTTGCCCAGCCACTGCCCTTCGATTTCCATAATACTCTCATCCTTCCACTCCACATCTATTCCACTCACACACTTCCGCATGGCCCTACTTCCTTTATTTTTTATGCTCGATTTCGCATTTAATTAGAATGTATTATTATTGTTGTTGTTGACAGTTCCATTGATTACCTTTTTTGTTTGTCTTTCAACAAAACTCTATCTATAGACCAACAACACTGCATCAATCCTTACTGGGGGGAAAAAAAAACCCAACATATAAACAATTGGATCAATAACACCAGAAATTCACAGTTTTCACTTTCAATGGTTTCCTTAATATCAAAGTTTTTTTTTATTATTATTTTGCTTGTCTACTACTTAAAAACTTTAGAATTCTCTTTCAATTTTCCTAATGTGATTTGACCAATATTTGTGGCTCTCAGGAATAAGCTTTTCTGATATATGGATATGGGAGGCCCCCACATTTTGCAAGAATGAATCTTGGAGGGTGATTTGGAAAGCAAAAATGGTGGGAAATAGTTTTATTTTGTTTCCAAAAAAGCCACTGTGTAACTTGCAGTTATCCTATTCTATCACCAAACTCCTGACTGCATTTACACTGGGCTTTGAAGAACCAGCTGCTGAAAGTGATAAATCAGCAACTGGAAATGATGAATGAGGAACTCATTGGAACTCAAAGTGAAATATGGGTGCTTTTCAGCAATGTTAGGTTGGTAACTAGAGGTGGCAGCAAGTGGTGATTGCTGGCAAATGTATGAATATGTGTATTATACTAACAATTACACTTGCTTATTTGAATTATTTTTGAAGTCCTCTTATTTATATAGCATTCTGGTTTTTTTAATTTTTATTTTGAGTAGCACTACTAACAATAAATTAGAACCAGCATTTATTGAGTGTCAATTATATGCCAAGTCCAGTACTAGACTGGGAAGCACCAGCTATTAAATGCCTCATTGTGATCTGCAAGCACCACTTCTGGCAAATTATGATCTACTTTCCATATTATTACACTATTCTAGATGTAACAGACATTCTGGATTTTAAAACCTATTTATAATGTTTCTAGTGTGGTTCATGCTTATTCAAATGGAATATTTTTCAGCGTGTTTCTTTCCAAGTGCTACTTACACACCTGTTGTACATGAATCTTTCCACTTTGATTTTGATTTATTCAAATTGCCAATGTTCCCTGGTTGCTAGTCCATGTAACGGTCTGTTCGTTTGTACATAAACATTCATACGAGATGGAAAAGTTGAAGTAATTTAAATGTAGTCCATTATTTTTTTTCCAATGTGAATTGTGTGTCACTACACGATTTCAACGCAGGGTTATTCATTGGTTTACCTTCTGCCTTTTTATGGCTTCCAGGCATGTTTAATATCTCTGATTAACTGAATTTTTCAGGTTAACATCTGCATTTAATTACAAGTTATTACCCGTTTCCTAGACTGGTCAGTGTAACATTTCAATCACTCCTTCCTTCTTTCTCCACCCATGTAGTAAAAGATTCAAAGTCAGTTATACTTTTTCTCTTTCACAGCCATAGAGCTGCACTTAAATAATATTTAAGAAAGTTATATTTCTTTTGAAGTGGTCACAGGAAGCATATGCTTAGTGTATAAACAGAGAAAGAGTTGATGCACTGATTTGGAAGGCTTGGTTGATTTACAGAGCTCTTGTATCTACTTATAAACATTTTGCCTCAGAGAGAAATGAAAGGCTCTATTGGACTCCAAAAGTCTCAGAGCTCCTGTATAACAGCACTGAGATTCAAAGAGCAAGGCTTCTTTCAATTTCACATTGCCCTAATTTTGGTCTGGCTCAACAAACTTCTGAAAGATCCCTGTTTTAGTTCACACACTCCCTGTCTCATTTTCCAAACTCTTTAATTTTTCAAAGTCATTTGATCATGGAGAATAAAACCTTAAGGATTAGCCATACTCTAGTTTTGTTTTTTTCCTACTGAACAGGATCATTCAAACAGATTCTCTCATTTTACTCTGGGTTCTCTACAAACCTGTCTAAATGATTCAATTTAAGGAAGAATAATAATATGAAAGGAGAACATCTAAATGTGTGGTAATGTCTGGCCACTATATTTTTGGCAAACCTTGACCTAATTCAAGTTAAAATTAGCATTTCTTCTCAAATTGGGTATTTTTGTTGGAAAGGGTGGGGAGGGGGTAGGAATAAGCAGCTATGCTGGGATTTTAATGGATTGAGAACTAGAGTGTGAGCAATAGTCTTCATATTTTTTTCAGGTATGGGGGATCCTGGACTATGATTAAAAATTATCAAGTGAATCTGTGAAATTAAAGTTAATATTCTAATCAAATATGTCTTATAACTAAGTTATTTTGACACATTTAATGGTCAGCATGATCACTGTTGTTCTAGGACATTTTTAGGCACAATATATGTAAAAGATCACATAAACACTGCAATTAATGTCCATTATGTATAGTCAAATAAAACCCTCCTTATTGTTCTCAACTCACTGAAAGCAACAAAAATCATTGTGTGTCCACTATAGCAAGACCTTATCTGCCTTGAAGTCAAGAGTAGTATCTTGTTCATAATTTTATTACCAATGTCAAATGCATTGACTGATGATTAGTAGATGCTCAATGTTTATATAAAAATTAATAGTGCATGTGGCCTCTATAAAGAATCTTTAAAGTAATTTCCTTTTCTAGGTTCCCAATTTGTGAAATTGTGTTTAATGAGGAATTTCCTTATATCGGTTCAATGTTCGTGTTCTTCATTCCCACATAGAAATACAACAAAATAAAAAAAGATCTCGATTTAATTTTTTTTGTGTCACTACTCTTTGTTTTTTGATCCCAGTCTCCATCTTCTGTGACCTAATGTTTGTCTTTTTGATCATTTTAATTGACAGCTCTCTGCCTTTCAAGATTCAAGTGGCTATGAATGATATGTGGAAAGAATGTCACCATTTCCCACAGGTGGGGGCCAGAGGTTCCTCAAGGGATCTGGGAGTGCAAGTGGGGGTGGATTTTGCATTGAGGTATCAGAAGTCTTAGAGCACAGGAAGGATGGGGAATTAGGCTCTGGGGAATTTAACCTGGTTTGGCAAAGAGAGGAATAGGGACTCAATCTGTTGGTTACATGGATGTGAGACAGTAGAACATGGCTCTCCAGAGGCAGAATCTAAGTTCTTTCAGTCTGTGTGTCCCAGAGACAGGAAAATTTCTACAGCAGAAAAGCTGCCAAGGACAGTTCATTCTGGCTGTGACCATTTGGTCACCTGAAACCAATTAAACCAAGTTAATGAGTTGACTTTAGGGCAAAATTTCTGTGTTAATGCACTCCTTCCCAATGAGAACACTTACAGCCTCAGAATTTTTGCCAGCATTGGACTTCAGGTAGCAACTACCAACAGAGTGAGATTTAGGTTTTAGAAATGAAACCAATCAACAAGCCATGATTTTTGGGAAAAAGTAAAAAGTTATTAATTAATAAATTAAAAATAAAAAATAAACAAAAAAAAAAGAAAAGAAAGAAAAAAATAGAAATGAAACCAATGTTTGCCCTGGTAATAGCAGAATTTCAGGAGCAATGAGAAACACCTACCTGTTGCTCCTACCTTGATTTCCTCTTTGCCCTGCCTCAGTAAAAACTCCTCTATCCAATCTCCACGCTCATATGTAATGTTATCTCTGACAGCACAACCATCCCTCTCACAATTAGAAAGTATAAATCAATGTTTACACATCCTTTCCAGATTTATTCCCATCTGTTCCCTCCTCAGGTGCCCTCTTTGTTATCCCCACATGCTCATGCCTCCTCTAGGACAGTAATCTTAAAAGAACTCCTCCCCAAAATATTACTTGCACAATCTTCCCTGTTATCTCTCTGGCCTATTAAGGTGTGGTCTAGGGCTGCTGCATGCACATACTGAACACCTATTTTCTTTTAGTCCTCAGTAGCATGGCTTCCACCCCCTCTGCATTCTACTGCTACTGCTGCTACTTTCCCTTTATCGAGGACTAACATTGGTTCAGGAATAGTGATAAAATACATATATATTACCATTTAATCACTTAAAAAAAAACAAATCCAGGAAGTAAGTGCTAGAAACTGGGTATAAAGATATTAAAAATTTGTGGAAGGACACATCTATAGTAAGTGGAAGAGTGAATAATTAATCCAGATCTAATCCTAAATCCACAACTGTTTCAACAGACAACCCTCACCTTGACTCCTCTTCCAGTCTTTAGATTCCTCAATCTATGTCTAAAAGAACTTCCTGACAAAATAAATTTGTTTTATACCTGCATTATTCTTATAAAGAATCCACTTGTCCAATATGAGTGTTAATCACTTAAAATGCAACTGAGGAACTATATTTTAATTTAGTTTGATTTAAATTTAGATAGGCACATGTGGCTAGTGGCTACCGTATTGGGCTACACAGCTTTAATAATTCTGTGTCACTGGATCTTGTTAATAGCACATTCACATTGACACTTTGTCTTTGCTTGGTCTTAATGATCATGGATCTCATGATTGTTATCCTGTTTTCTTCTTCTTTGTGAGGTTCTTGTCTTCCTCCAGGTACATGTTAGTTGTTCTCAAGTTTCTTTTTCAACTGTCTTCTTTTTCTACATTTTATTCCTTGGAATTACCACTCATTCTGGTGTCATTAAATATCTATCTTCTTATATGAATGACCAAAATCTTCTCCACTGACAAAAATAGAAGTAATGTTTCTTTCCAAAGTTCTTCTTCATATGTTCCCTGTTTCTATGAATGGCACTGCAATTCTATCAATTCCTTAGACTTAAAACTTCTGATTCTTCTTGGGCATGTATACCTTTGTTTGGCTGTGTGAAATCATTTTCCAGGTTACATTGATTCTATCTTCCAAATGTCCCAAGTCTGATCCTACTCTTTGTTTTCTCAGCTACAATCCAACTGAGATTCAATTATCAAATATTTTAGAATGTTTTTTCTGAAATATTTTATATTAGGTCATTAAATATGAAATGTCTGATTTTAAATCAAAAGTGCAGTTTATTATATCTCAAACAAGAAGCAGTACAATTAATCAAAATATGCACCTAAACTATCAACACAGTTTTGCCATTTTAATAGTAGCTTGTTTATGCCAGCAGTGAAGAAGTCTGGAGCACAAGTGGCAATGAAATTGCAAAGGGTATTTTTCACAGCTTGTCGAGAATTGAATATTTTTCCTTGCAAGAAGTGGTCCAAAGCCTGTACAAAGTGGTAGTCAGTTGGTAGAAAGGTGTGGTGAATATGGTGGATAACAAAGTTTCCACGTCTAGCTGCTGTAGTTTGAGCAGTGCTGTTTGTGCAATATGTAGTCAAGTGTTGTTTTGCAAGAGAATTGGCATATCTTCTATTGACCAATCTCTGCTGCTTAATTGCAAGCATCCTAATCATTTCATCCAATTGGGTTGCAGTAGACATCTACTGTAATTGATTTACTGGGTTTCATGAAGCTGTTGGATAATACCAGCACTGGACCATCAAACAAACATCATTATCTTTTAGTCGATGAATATTCGATTTTGGACTGTGCTTCAGCACTTCGTCTTTATCCAACCATTGTGCCAAATGGTTGTGATTGTCAAAAAGAATCCATTTTTCATCACATGTAACAATACAGTGTAGAAATAGTTTGACTTTATATTATGACAGCAAAAAAGGGCAAGCTTCAAGATGCTTTCTCTTCTGACACTTGTTTAATTCATGCAGTACTCATCTATCCACCTTCTTTACCTTCTTGATTTGTTTCAAATACTCCAATATTGTTGGAATAGTAATGTCAACCTTACTGCTAATTCATACGTAGGTTGAGATGACTCACTTCCACTAAAGCTTTCAGCTCATCATTATCCACGTTGATCTCAGGTTACCCACATGGCTCATTTTTAAGATTAAAATCGCCAGAATGGGCGTTCTCAAACCAACCATCTATGTGCTGTGCATTCATTAGCCACATCCTTCCCAAATACTTCGTTGATATTTCGAGCTGTCTGGACTGCATTGTTTCCACAATGGAACCCATATTTGAAAATAACACAAATTTTTGACTAATCCATGGTCTCACAAAAATTTCTCTTAAAAAAAATTGAAATAGAATCACAAGCCAAACCATGTGTTTGAAAGACTGAGGATGTACCATCACAATAAACATAAAACAAGAAGTGTCAAAGTGAAATATCAGAGATATCAACTGTCAAACTTAGTACTTAAGGAAATCGGACATTTCATACTTAGTAACCTAATACTTGAAGGATATGTTTACCTAGGAGTCTAAAGATGGTAAAGTACCTAAAGAGAATGAAAAGTTTGAGCAGAAGCATAGGGGTGTGAAAGGGCATGACACTTATTGGAGAACTACATGTGTCTAGAACACAAGGTGACTATACATAAAGAAGATAGGGGAGTAGACAGGGAAGACATTAGAAGTGAAGACTTAGCTTTAAGCCTACTTGGAGGACTTTGTATACCATCTTTAGAAGTTTTGGTTTTGTCCTAAAGGGGAGGCTTTAAAAATTTTAAGTAGAGGAGCAACTTTTTTAGATTTGTTTCACGGAAAGTTCTCTTTGGTAGGAGAATGGAAAGATTCAATGGGAGGCAGCAAGGTAATTTTAAAAGTTGTTGCAATACACTAGAGAAGAGACATAAAGACTTAAATCATAGCAGTAGCAGAGAGGATGAAGACAAAGAACACAATGAATGATTGGTGGGTGGACAGTAATGGAGATCATGAAGAACAGGTATTCTGAAGAAAAAATGCTTTGGCAAGAAAAGGAAAGAACTCATTTGTTCCTTAAAGTTTTGAGCTAGCTGAATTTGTGGGGCCTTTAGACCTTCCAGGATAAGATATCCATGAGGCAGGTGACAACAGAAGTATGATTGTAGCACAGCAGTGTCAGATGGAAATATAATTTGGGGTTCCTCAGATTTTAGGTTAAAATATAAACATGGCTTTGGAAAAGGACACAAAGAGAAACAGGCTTAATGTCTTTTCAGGTATGTGTGTATGTGTGTGTGTGTGTGTTGAAATAAAAAGATTTATATTTGAAGGAAACTAATTTCATCTCTCCTGGTCTAGGCTATATAGAAAAGAAAGGAAAAGTTTTGAAGGAAGACAGTTATTGTAGTACTTATTATAGTGAACATGATATCTGCTATTCTTTTCTGATTACTAGGTGAAAGAAAAGATAATTTGTACTAGTGTACATTTGAAGAATAATATATTAAAAATATAATGATAGTTTTGAGACATTTTTTAATGAAAACAGGAGAAGATCTTTTGGCACCTTCCATCTGTGATTTTGTAAAATAGGTCATAGCCCAAAGTTTTCTTGTTTTTTTCATTTTTTGGAAGTTAAGTCTTTCTGGAGACAAAAAATAAAAATTAAAATGAGGATAGTCTTTCCAACATTTATTTATTAAGTTTCTACTTTATTCCTAATATAGATGTTGAAATTTACTCATTCTCATAATCTTCAAAAATCCTTAGTCTGAGGATAATTTCCCACCAGATTGTATACTTTTTATACTTGAGCCCTTCCTAACTATTCATTCTTACAGGTATACTTTAAGTTTAATGCCTTCTCTTTTGGTAGCATTTATCAAGGCTAAATTGCTTAATTTTATACTTATTTTATTTCATTCCACAATTATAGCATACAGCATCCATATATCCTATGAAGTATTTGACTTCTCCTGGCAACACATGTACCCCCTAAGTGGTTTGTGGATCCTTCCAACTTTGCCTATGTTTTCCTTTTCTTCTTTTGTGCTGAGTATGGTGGCATATTTAGTAATTTGTTGAGGTACAGCATACCAGTGATGCATAATATAAAGTCTCCGTTTGAGTTCTAGGGAAAAGAAAGCAGAATATTTTGGGGGCAGGGCTTCTTGGTGCTGGAATTCTTCTCCTTGATTCTTTGCCAGAGGCTAGGCCACTGATCTCGGAGTCATAGAGGAAGGACCCATCTGTTTTCTCAGGCTTCTGTTCTTAGGGAGAGATGTGAAGGAAGCCCTGTGAAATCTCCAGGGACTGGCTGCGATTCTTAAGACATGTTTATAGTTTAGCTCTGTGAAGAATCATCTGTGACTATTAAGATGAGACATTTTATTCCATTTAAATATTCTTAGAGAATATTTTATTACTGCAGTAGTTAATGAAAAAAAAACTAATACAATATTCTCTCCCTTTTTTTAACGGTCATTCTATAATTAAACGACAAATTTTATAGGACACACCAATAAGGGATGGGAATTATTTAGAAACACACGTATTTACATATATACATATGCATCATTTTGATCTCTAATAACATGAGAGATTTTGATATTAATAACCATCATTATATTAATAAGTACCCAGTTTGTTGAGCAATTTATAAATGTCTATATAATATTCCTTTATCATTGACTATTAATAAAAATAATAAATTTATGTATTGTATTCTTGAATTTTATAAATGACTAAGTTTATTTACTTTTATATTGTCCCATACCACATCATAATTATATTTCTATGATTTGCTCTTATCATTTTCGGAATCTATTACCTCACCAGATGGAAATCAAATTAAGTTACTCTGCTATCTTGTGGTTGCAACTTGAAATAGCAAATGTTGTATTCAGGAGTTAGAATTCAAGCTTAGCTGTTGAGATAAGGGGAAAAAAATTCAGATCACTGAGAGAGGGCTAAAGTACCCTGAGAGAACACTTGATCTTAATCAAAATTTCAATAATTATCAAATTACTTTCCCCTAGCAACCAGACAGACACTGGAAAGAAGTCAGTCACATTGAAAAGCCACTAGAGATATATCCAGGGCCAGATAGCAGCTCTGCACTAATGATTTAAATTATCCCTCAGTGGCCCTAAAGAATTAAAGCTCCTACTAATTTTCTCTCAGAAACTCAGACTCTGGCAAGCTAAATGATTTTTTAATATAGAAACAAATTTGCTCCAGATTTACTAAATTTCCTTTTCCTTTTTTCAGTCGAGACTGGGTTAGCATCAAACTCTTTAGGTGCAGCCCCTGCAAGGATGGAGGAACTCTGACCTTGTGTATATTTGCCAGTGCAGCTTTTTAAATTTTTTTAACTTTGAGTTTCATCAGTGATTCCTGTCAGAAAAACAGAGGTAGGGGTAGAAGAAGTACAATTTTTGGTGTTTCCAGAGGTCTGCAGTTTTGCTGGTTCCTTCTCCCCCATTCCCAAGCACCATGAGACCAGTGTGGGGGCAGCTTCCATGTCCAGTCTGAGATGATGAAAAGGCATTATAAGTTCAATGTGCATCGTCAGGGGGATGGACACGCTTGAAGCTCTGACTCAAGGGAAGAGGGAAGGCAAAAGCAATGTATGTAACCTTAATATTTGTACCCCCATATAATGCTGAAATAAAAATAAATAAAAAAATAGTTTTTTATAAAGAAAAAAAAAAGTCCATGAGTCTACTCCCTTTCCCCAGTGATAGTGGTCTTGTGAAAGTGCCTGGGGCCATTTCTTGTTATACTACAGATCCTTAAGGCAGCTTACTTCCCATTTTGTGGAAGAAGGATTGGCTTCTGTTTATATTCTTCATTTTCACCCTTAACCCCCCAATCCAAAAAAACTTCTATAATAAGTCTCATTTTACAGCAACCCTGAAGAATGTCCCAGTAGTTAAGAAGTAGTTTTAAATTACAGTGTTAACTGCAGAGCAAGTACTGGAACCAAGTCTTTCTGAGTTGAATTGAACCTCTTCAATTTCTTAGATAAAATTGTGTTTGATCTATATTGTTTATGCCTCAGCTTTAATTATTAAACCTTTATTCACTAAATCCCACTGTAGTGTAATCAGTGAATAGAAGCACATCTGCTCAGTTCTACAACCACCTTTCAAAAACATCTTTTCCTTTACAAAGCCCTCTATTTCCTCTGGCAGATGCTGAAAGTATTAATGGTGGCCAAGAGGCTTCTGTCTCTTAATGAGTAGCAGGTGTGGTCAGAATGCCTTATTATTTATCACTTCCTCACCCAGGATATTGTTCTATGCATGTGAGACATTCATGTACTTCTCCCTCAATGGCCTCTTTATTTCTCATGGACTATCTCTGTGTCCGAAATGAATGTTACACTCCACACTAAACCTTGACATTGGCTACCTCAGAGATTACCTTCACCTACCAGGACAGTCATGGGGTCAGCTGGAGCAACTCTACTAATGTTTGCCATATTTGGGGATTATTTGAGGTCATGAGGTAATGGTGGAAAGAAGGGGGGATGAAGGAAGCAGGTGACTATATTTTTTGATACAGATTTTATTTCTGATCTTTGCTCTGATTGAAAACCCTTCCCATAGTCTGCTCTAGAGGGGTTGGAGTTGATCCATTTTGGATTGCTTTGTTTGATATTCTGCTGTGAGACTAATGAGAGAAACACCTTTTTGGATGCAAGATAGTTTTTCATCTTAAGGCTGAATCCAAATGGCCACAGTCTTTCATGAATTCTTTGATTGAGAATAGAGAGGTTTTAGATTTTACTGCTCACCTTCCTGGAATTTTTCTCCCACTATGCTCAGAGTTTCTTGGACTCGTGTTTGATTTTTTTTTTGTTTTTTTTTAATTTTTGCGGATTTTCTCAGGCTTTTGTACTTCTGTCAGGATTGATGGGGATATTTGCAACTGCCACAGGCATAAGTTCCCTGGTTTAATGTCAGCCTAGCATTTTGGTATAGTTTGGAATGATGATGATCTTACCATATAAAGGAAAGGTAAGTCTTGTGGCAACCTTCTTTCTTAGTCTTAGGTGGCTTATTGGTCCTTAATGGTGTCTGGATTCATTTTTTTTCTTTTTGCTAGGTCATTTGTTCATGGGTAGCCAAGTAGACCTACAGAGAAAAGTATTGGGTA
Organism: Microcebus murinus; assembly: GCF_040939455.1. NCBI lineage: Eukaryota > Metazoa > Chordata > Mammalia > Primates > Cheirogaleidae > Microcebus > Microcebus murinus. Next base: position 36,863,967 of record NC_134114.1, on the reverse strand, counting down.
TTGGGTTTTCTCCTTAGAAACCACCTATAAGTTGCTAGATATTTAAAAAGTGAGTTGAACTGATGATTAATAGGTTAATTAATCTATTTTAAAAATAGTTGTCAAACTTTATAAGAAATTAATCCAATATGATGCTCATATATAATTACAATTTAAATATTTATATGAATCTATACACATATAGCAGCTAAAACCATTTTAAACTTTAAGAAGTCTCATTTTCATGCTTTCTGTGCTTGAAGAATCTTTGAGTAAAAGGTTTAAGGCTTACTCACTATGTATTTCTGGGATTGGTCCACTAAACATCCTCTGCTGGAGGTGAGCCAAGTTTTCATAGCCAAGATCATGTTATGTGAAGGAAGTGGGAATTCAGCTGCAGTTTTAATTTCATGAACACCTCAAGAGAGCTTTCAATGTGTAATTGTTGATTGGACTGGTGTTCCCTGTATTTTGGTCTGACCTTTATAGTTCAACTTTCTAATTATTGCATACATATGTAACTTGTGTTTAAGAAGGAAGATGTCTATAGAAACTATTTGATGTGTAGGTGGTCATAAGCCCACTTAAGCCTTTCTTTCCTAAAAGCAGGAAGATACTATTTGCCAAATATAAACAAAAGTGAGCCGCCAGGGTTGCTTTTGTAACTAGGAATCCACAATCTCAAATATTGCAAATTAAGTGTCACACAGCTATGGTGAAAAGAATTTGACAAATACTTTTTATATTATTTGAAGAAATATTTAATAGCTAAATTTAATATTCAATATCTATTATCTATCTTCTGGTTATCTTTCAGCAAGAATCTACAAAAGAACATTTTTTTTTCTAATCTGAGCACACAATCTCCTATTAGAAGTTTCAGAAATTTAGCACATTGTATACTAATATTTATAGGCTTCATTCTTTACCTTAAGAATACAGTACAGGATTTTTCTGTACTCAAAAGGGACAACAATAAAGAGACCCAGTATGTTAGAAATAGAATAGAAATACTTCAATCCAAAGAAGAGAAATAAATCTTATGCTTATTTCAGGGGTGTTGCCATTTTTTTCTTACTTGGATCAGATGAAAGGAGTTGAGATGTCAAAATCTAATTTATGAGTTTTATGAGAAGAAAGAAACTTGTTCAATGACTCCTCATTTCTCAAAGTGAATAGTAAGATAGTAAGTGTAACTTGGTACAAAGGCACTAATAGCTCAAAGAATTTTATACTTTAATCAAATGAGAACAGTTTTTCTTCCTTGTAAGTATTGGCTTCACCAATGGTTGTTCTCAAGTTGGGGCCCAAAGAGAGAATTACAAGACCTGAATAGGATTGCTAGATTCTCTTCTTAAAATTGGCTCAGTAAATGTCAGACTTTTCTCAGAGGTTAAGACATTAAGAATAGTGGAACTATTTGGGCCCTGGAAGCTAGGGCAAACCTGGATGTGTTTGAGCTTTGCAAAGAGGAAGTCTACTGCAATATCTCAGCTTCACTCTGCATAAGCATCTTTCCCAGTTAGCACGCCTTCTATTACTTCATGATCTCTTCCTATACTGATAGAACATAGGCAAGTTAGCCAGAATGCAGCCAAGTAGGCTATCTATGCCCTATGACATATTAACCCTAGAGAATGAAGGTTCACTAGTGAATGAAGCTATGAATATATAAGAAATATTTCTTAGTAAAATGGAGGCAAAAAGCTTTACAGTAGGAATCAAGGAGATCCAGGTTTGTTACTAACTTCTCGCTTATTTCTTTGACATGCTTCCCACTTATAATGATATATCTCAGTGATAAGATGCTCCTGATAACTAGATTAGTGGAAATCTCAGTGACAGATATCAGAATGCAGGTTATCCAAATGCAAAACATAACCTGTTCCTGTCAATCAGAGAGAAGGTAAGATATTTCTGAAAGCGTTTGCATTTGTTTTGAGAGGCACAAATCATAGCTATTTAATCCTAGAGAAGCCACAAACAGCTGATATTCTGAATAGGAGCAAAATATCAGTCCTAGTAAAAATTAGATGCTAGCCAAAGTGTATTTTTATAAACCTCATGCCTTCTACATTAGCTCTCTCTCCTGCTAAGTAACCTGGCAACTATCTTCACCTGCAACTTAGTCTCAGGAAAGAACAAACTAGGCCTGACTTATGTGTTAGCTGCAGAGGTGTTTTCACCTTGCACAAGGATTATTTGCCTTTTAATAAGAAACTTCTGAAGGTCAAAACATCTTATTGTTAAAATTACATGAATTAATCTAGAATGCTGGCAAAGCAGTGCCTTCAAAGAGAAAAGGATTCTGAGGACATCTTGGTATTCCTCAAATCAGATCTTATGGGCAGTTCTATATTCCACTGAGGCTGTTCTTGCCACATGTGTGTTGTGATGTGTCTTATCCCCTTGCCTCTAGGGTGCCCCACAAACTTTCAGCATCACAGGGGCTGTGTCTGTGGTGCTTATATTTCTACTGGGAAGAACAATGTTCTTCTCTCAGAGGAAGGGCTTCGAAAGATGCCTATTGCATCTTTTCCACCTCTCATTCTTCTTCTAGAGTGTAGAGTAAGTTGGGAATTTGGGAGCACTCTGTCTCTCCCTTATGGGTAATCAGTAATCCCCAAGTTTTATTAATGAATGCAACCTCCATAAATCTAATCCAGGTGGCTGCTACATATATTATTTCCAAACTATTTTATAGGTATCCTATTATTTTAGAGAACTTGACTAGATGGGACTTTTTGATTTGATACCATCTGCTTATGTATCTGTTTTATTCAATTGCTATTCTTAGTAGAAGGAGTTAATGACATAATTCAGGAGAAAGAAAGCCTGGTGGAATTTAACAGTAGCAAGAAGCCGTGGTGTGCTAATTTGGTCATTGTACATATCCCAGCTTGGTATCTCGTTTTTAACAGTAGCTCAAGTGCTAAGTCATGCATACGGATGTTGAAGATACGACCTCAGGGGATCTTTCAGGCTGTGAAGACTATTATACTTAGTGTACTTTGCTACTGAGATGCTCACTCCCTCCAGTCAGCAGCTAATTTGTACAGCACACATGATCTTTTGCTTGTTGGCCAAGATTGGTAGAATACACATGATTTCTAAGGAAAGCTTTTAACTTGCAATGCTAGTCTCTAGATATAACTTAAGATATTTAAAAATTCATGAAATGACAATTTTTTGCTGCAACATGGAAAATTATGTATCACATGTAGTAGGAATAGTTGGATATCTAGTTATATACTTGAAATATGCAAGAATGAAATTACACTTTTAAAAATTAGGCCTATTTTAAAAATATGACAACAAACTATTAATTTGTCTTGGTATGGTATATAGGATTGCATACATTTGAAAATGGAATGATATTTTGCTGAGCTGGAAACTACCCTGATGCTTACAGAGTTTATCATATATAAATATTAAACAGTACTTATATTAGGCTTCTGTAATAATTTAAAAACTCTTTTTAATTTAAAAATTCTTTTCTAACACTAAATTTAATTAAAAACCAAACCTTATCATATAAGAATTGGTGTGTAACAGTAGTATGATTCTCGTTCTCTTTTTACTTTTCAGTACGAACGTGTGGTCCTATTGATTTCTTCATTAATTTAAATGTTTATTTTATCTTATTGAAATAAATTTAAAAATATGCATTATGCATTACCTACAATGATATAAAAATAGATCAGGAAGCTCTATCCTTCCTGCCTACATCAGCTTATGGAAGACAGTTCTCTTCAGTTTCTGCAGACCTGTTGATGTGTGTTAAGAGGATGGGGAGGGGCAAGGGCTAAGGTAGCAAATGTTTCCTATTCCTGGCACAAAATAGGTTCTGCACATTGTCAACAGGCTGGAAATAACTAAACAACAGTGATTATGATGAATGGTGTATCTGGCCAATCTTATCTTTTCCAAGCTTAAGCAAGCTTTTGAAAATAGAAATCCTTTTCAGGCTTTGCTCATTGCTGTGATCTAAGGCAGAGGTTTCCAAACTGGTAACCAATAATTAGGGTGTCTGAGATGGAAAGCTTCTCACAGTAATATCTTATTTTGCCCCCCCCCCCGCATCTGATGAGAAGTCTTTAGAGTAAATCTAACACATAGTCACTAAGAAACAGTTCCAGAAAGTTTTATTTTCTCTTTAGAGGAGATGTGAATGTAATGAGTTTCTCTCTGTCTCTCAGTGGTTTTCTAGAATTAGATGATTCAGTAAAAAGTGCTTCATGACATGAAGGTTGAATTATTTATTTTTATAAAATTAGTTTATTAATAATATATATGTCTAATCATGGAATTTCATACTATATTTATTCTCTTTTGAACTTTTGTCATTTGTCTGAAGATCAAGTTTTCTTGTTCTTTCTTCTGTACATTTTTAGAGGTAGCATTTTGACTTGATTCAGCATTAGGTTCTTAAAAGTAAAATCTTTTCCCCCCCAGTAAGAGACCAACTGTAACTCTATATCCAATCACCAAAAAAAGAAATTAATACTATTTATTTCAATAGAAGGATCTTAAAAATCATAATGACTACAGTTTTAAATTAGAAGTCTATATTTTCCATTTACATATGACTGAGAATATTACAATACAGGAAAGAATGGGATATATTAGCACAATTCTAGGAACCAAGAGATCTGAGCTCTATTAGAATACATGAATAGTCAATGAATTAAGTCTTTCGACAACCAAGACTTCTGTTATTCTCAACTGTGAAATTAAAAAAAAAAAAGGATTGTAGGTGTACTAAGTTACTCTCATATTATAAAATTACACAATTTACTGAGAAATTTAAGTGGCACATGTCTTTTGTGTTGAGTATTAAATAAGATAGCTTACATAGAGTCTTCATATGGTGCCTGAGACTTAGAAAAGGATCAATAAATGGCAATGATGCTTGTGATGATTTTATGAATTACATTTTCTACAGCACCCAATCAATCCTCAGCTAAAACATGTTATTTCAACAATAGCCACAAGATGGGAGTATGTGCCTTCATAGTTTTTTCTGATAACCTGCTGTAGAAATCGAGTGAATTGTTTTAGCTACCTTCTAGTAGAACAAATGAAGTAGTTTCCTCACTTCAAACAAAAGCAGTTTTAAGATTTTATGTGTATGTGCACACATATCAGTTTCAAAGCTGCTAAAGTTTACATATCTTGATAAATTTATCACCTAACCATGCGTTTCTTCTGAAAAATCACAAATCAGTTTTGATTCCCTCTTATGTGGATGTGAAGCTTCTCAAGGGAGGGATTCCCCTCAGTCTTCATATTTACCTAGGAGGATAAAAGAGAAATATAATAAATTATAGTTCAACTTCTGCATGTTGTCCGGTGAATCCTGAGTATAATTTAAATAGTGTATGATGCTTGAGGGGACTCAAGCCTAGGGTAATTCTTTAAATACTTTTATATTTTGAAGAAATGAAGACTAGCAAGAAAACATAATTTTAGTTTAAGGAATTGTGGGAGAGGAACTCTATTTAAAAGATTAAAACCATTTGAAATTTATAAATGAGCATTGATTGGGGTTAAAATGTGCCTTCCTGTGATGATACATATTAAATAATCTTTGTTCAAGTATGATTAATATGGGAGTGTCAGCTCTTACCAAGAAGAATTGGAACTCACTATGCTATTTAAACAGACTCATTGTCTATGGTGGATTCTTTTGCATTTGAAGGATTCAATTTGGTTCAGGAGAAACATTTGCCAATGAAAGATGTGAGAGCCACATGTATATTCTGCATTAGTGGCTAGCAAATGACAATGTCAGTTAAGTTATACTCAAAATTAAGATTCTGATTCTTTCAAATAAAAAAATGAGCTGAATTTTTGTTTTCTGTTACTTGAATAAACTGATCTGTGTGGTACTAAAAATAATGCAGATGTCTTACATTAAGTTTGTTCCTAGATAACATTAAAGAAAAATGGCTTTTATTAAAATAAAGATATATACAGAGCAATTCTGTACTACATTTTCCCATATTGGGAACCTAAAATGCCATTTGTACCTTTCCTCATATTTGTAAAACCCCACCTTTTTTGAGTATTGTATATATGGATGAAAATATTGTATATTTGATTTACAGACCCTCATTATCTTGTTTTGATGAAGATATATTATGCAATTGATTATTCTAAACTGGAAAAGAATTAACTTTGTAAAATAAAACTTGCTTCAAAACACTGATGAGATTGCATCAACACGACACAACTCTCTTTTCTTTCCTTCCTTCTTTTCTTTCTTTCATTAATTTTTAAAAATCACTTCATTTAAAATCTGCCAACATCATGACTGGAGTTCTGAAAACTTAGCTCTAATATTTAGTCAGCAATAATTATCATGATAATAAAAAAAAAGAAAGAATTCTCTTACAGAGAGGGCAAGATGGCTGACTGGAGACATCACTTGCTGGAGCTTCTTGGAGGGGAGGAAGGGTTTCAGATAAAAGAGAGAGGGCAATGGGCAAAGCTTGGCTATAGTTCAGAGGAAGAAGTGCTGGAGCCGACTGGGGAATCACAGAGGGAAATTGTGAAGCAGAACTGGAACAGGAAAAAGAAGAAAAGAAGAAAAAATATAAGCAAGGATATCTTTACAGAGATGCTCAGAACACAGTGAAGGGAGTGAAGGGATAGGAGGGCACAGTGAGACTTTTGGGAACAGCTGCCTCTCACTGGCTGCAGTGTCCTCTAGTGTGAGAGTAGGGCCCACAGCCTTCCCACTTGAGGACCTGCAGTGGACCGAGGGGTGTCCAGTCTGGAAGTTCCCTGCCTGGTGACACTCCCCAGGGACACACACCAGCCCGGTGGGTCAGACACTAAGGCTGGATCCCAGGCCCCAGGACTCCATTGGGTTGCTACGGGGCACAAAGAAGAGATTTGAGAGCTTGACTCGGGAGGCAAGGGAGCCCACATAGACAGAACTGATAGGAGAGTACAGTAGGGTCTGAGCCCTGGTGACCTGGTGGAGTGCCCATGTCCCCACAGGAAAGTGGCACTGTCAGACTAGGGCGGGTCCCCCAGTAGGAAGTTCTCAGCCCAAGAGAACATTGCATCTGAGTGCAGCATGGGGCGCCCATTTGCAAGCAGACATTGCTGGGAGACTCCAGTGGGCAAGGCTCACTCCAAGATCCAGTTGCTGCATTACAGACTGCTCCTCCCCCAAGAGCAGTCTTTACAGTTCTGAAAGGCCACTTGGGTCACTGTCACCTCCCAGCAGCTTTATCCAGGGGCCTGGGATACTACCTTTGAGCTCTGCCAAGACTTTGCATAGCTTTCTAGGCTTGCCCATTGCTCCTCCATCCACCTCTGTTGTGGTGGAGAACAAGCAAAGCCCTGAGAGCTACAGGGCCCCTCCCACTGCCTGGGGCATTCAAGTGCTCCTCCTAAGAAGCTGAACCTTATTTATTACAGACAGAAAAGGACATCTCTGCAGTTAGCTCTTCCCTGCAAGTATCAACCTCTGACAGGGAGAACAACTGTATATATAGTTCATTACAGCATCTACTGACTCAGTCAAACAGGGTCTGGCCAATTCTTGCTCACAAGCACCACCCACCAACTCAGAGATTAAGCTGGGAAGAGGGGAAGACAGCAGAATAGAAGCAACCCAAAGGAGCACTGTTTTCTAGGAGAGGAATAAAAGTTATAGGGAGCCCGAGCTGCAAGTTGTCTCTTTACTCCGCTGCAGATCTCTGGGATGGTCAGGGAGCTGCTCAGAGTCTGTGCCAAGATATTGTACTGGGGAGAAAGTGCAGCAGAGGTATGGTGGCTGCCAATTCTAGGTTTCCACACTGGCACCATCGTGATCACTCTGGTGCCCAGATGCCAGGTCTGCTCAGAATTCAGCCTTCCAAGAGTAGCCTTTGCATCACTCCCACTGGGCTGGAGAGGGAGCAGACAGAACAGAAGCTCCCCCATGTTGTTCCCTGGGACTGGGGACTGAGCACACCTCTTCCCCTGTCAGGGAAGTGAGCAGAGGAGGAGCCTCAGACTCCACGGGTACCACCTGGGAAGCCTTGGGCAAGTGCCTCAGTAGGTCATAGGTGAGGGGGAGGGGAAAACCTTGGCCACCAGCAGCTCCAGCCTGCCTACATGGTCCCTGGGCTACTAAGACAAGCCCCTGCCTGTGTGACTGGGCATCTGTAGTTGTCCACACTGGTAGAACAGCCCTCCATATGTGTGGTTCTGCCACCATAATCCACAGAGCTGGTTCTAAAGCTTTTGTTACCCCTGAAGATCTTTCCCTATAGCTCTAAGTCCTCACCAGGCCTGTGACACCACCCAGAGATTCTAGAGTTGAAGTTAGGCCCCAAGACACTACCCCTAAGTCTCCACCACTGCTGCTGGGCTGGTGAAACATCCTTGAGAGACAGTGTTTCACCCAGGCCCCCCCAACCCTGAGCAAACATTACTCCTTTATCTAGTTTATGTAAATGCCTACAGTCCAGTCATCGATGACCATTGTCTAAAGTGACTCACCCACTGGCCACTGTCACCTCCACTGGGTGACCCTGGCCGGAGCAAATGCTCATAACAGCAGCCATGGTAGAGAGAGTTGGATCCAGCCCCCAACTTGAACTCTCAACAATAAGCTGAATAAGAACTCTCCACCCTACACAAATACCATCTAGCACTAGTTCAAACTGAGGCAAACACAAGCAATCACAGGTCAAAACAGAACAGCTATTCTATAGGCTCTCAGTGAACCTGCTCCTCCCCTGACAGGTCAACATTTCTAAGTAGGTCACAAAAGTTCCATCTAGGGTCCTTCTCCTAACTAAACAGGAGAGTTCTCAACAAAGAAGAACAAATGCCCTGCAATCCTATTAACCCAGAGCTGAGAGAAGAGAAATCAGATGAGAAGAAGCCAGCAAAAGAGCCCTGGCAACATGAAAATCCAAATAGCTCAACAACCTCAATAGATCACAATGGAGCTACTGTAGCAGACTTCATCCACAAGGAAATTGCTGAAATGATAGAAATGAAATTTAGAATTTGGATGGCATATAAGATAAATGGAATTAAAGAGAGAGTTAAAAACCAACAAAAAGAAGCTGAAAAATATTTCAGGAAATTGATGAAAAAAGTCACCGAAGAGCTAGACAATATAAGAAAGAATATAATAGAACTTAATAAAATGAAAGATTCATTTAGGGAATTTCAAAACACAGCAGAAAGCATCAGCAACAGACTAAACCATGGAGAAGAATCTCAGAGCTGGAAGACAAGGTTCTTGAGCTGACTCAGTCATATAAAGAGGCAGAGAACAGAACAAAAAAGACAGAGCAATCACTTAGAGAGATGGAACTATGCAAAGTGAACTAACATACGAATTATAGACGTCCCTGAGGGAGAAGAAGAAAAAACTAAAAGCATGGGAAATCTATTTGAGGGAATTGTTGAGGTTAACTTCCTTGGTATTGACAGAGATCCAGACACCCAAATACAAGATGGTCATTGAACTCTGGGAAGATTCATTGCAAACAGGACATCTCCAAGACACATAGTAATCAATTTGGCCAAAGTCAAAATGAAGGAGAAAATTCTACAAGCAGTTAGATATAAGCACCAACTGACCCACAAGAGAAACTCATCAAGCTAACATCAGACTCTCAAAAGAAACCTTATAAGCCAGAAGGGAGTGGGTTCCAATCTTCAATCTTCTTAAAAAGAACAACCACCAACATAGAAGCTTGTATCCTGCAAAACTAAGTTTCACATTTGATGGGGAAATCAAGTTTTTTTCCAGACAAGAAAACGCTGATGGAATTTGTCATTACCAGACTTGCCCTGCAGAAATTACTTAGAACTGCATTATACATGAATCAGCACAATAGATATCCACCAGTGTTAAGTCACCCACAAAAGCTAAAGCTCACAACTCTTGTAAAACAATAGCACAAGACGGAAAAAGAAGCAGCAATGTAATATCTAACATGATGAACAGAACAGCATCCCACATATCAATTCTCTCTCGTAATGTTAAGAGTTTAAATATGCCACTCAAAAGACATAAGCTAGCTGAATGGATGAAAAAACACAAAACAAGTGTCTGGTGTTTCCAGGAAACATGTCTAAAATACAAGGATGCACACAGACTCAACATGAAAGGATGGAAAAAGTATTCCATGCTAATGGAAAACAAAAGAGAGCAGGCGTAGCCATTCTCATATCAGATAAAGTACCTTTTGAATCAATAAAAGTAAAGTAAGATAAAGATGGCCATTATGTAATGGTAAAGAGAGCAATTCAACAAGAAAAATATAACAATCCTGAATATCTATATACCTAACACAGGAGTGCCCAGATTCATGAAGCAAACCCTACTAGGCCTAAGTAGAAACTCCCAGGTACATAAAGCAAATTTTACCAGAGCTAAGCAAAGAAATAAATAGCAGCATCATAATTGCTAGGGACTGAAACACCATACTATCAGAGTTGGACAAAACATCAAAGCAGAAAATAAGGGAACACTGAATCTATACCAGACTCTAAATCAAATGGACCTAGGGTACATTTACAGAACATTCTACCCCCAAATTACCGAATATACATTCTTCTTAGCAGCACATGGGATATTCTTCAAGATTGATCATATCTTAGGCCACAAAACAGACCTCAACAAATTCAGAAAAATAGAAGTCCTACCATGTATCTTCTCAGATCACAGCAGAGTAAAACTAGAAATCAATCACAAGAGAAACACTCAAACCTACACAAAGTCAAAGAAATTAAACAATCTGCTGCTGAACAATTATTGGGTCAAGAATCAAATTAAGATGGAAATCAAAAGATTTTTTGAGCTGAACAACAAAGAGGACACAAACCATCAAAATCTATGGGACTCAGCAAAAGCAGTCCTAACAGTAAAATTCATAGTCTCAAATCTTACATCAAAAGATAGAAAGATTACAAATTATCCACTTTATGTCACATCTCGAAGAACTAGAAAAGGAAGAACAACACAAACCCAAAGCCAGCAGAAGAAAAGAAATAATGAAGGTCAGAAAAGAACTAAATGAAATGGAAAACAAAAAAATAATACAGAAGGTCAATGAAACAAGAAGTTGGTTCTTTGAAAAGATAAACAAAATTGACTAACCACATGATACATTAATCAAGAATAGAATAGAAAGGGCCTAAATAAGCTCAATCAGAAATGAAAAAGGAGACATTACGATTGATACCACAGAAACGCAAAACATCATCCACAAATACTATAAAAATATCTATGCACATAAACTAGAAAATGAAGAGAAAATGAGCAAATACCTGGAAACACACAATCTTCCATGATTCATTCAGGAAGAAGTAGAAATCCTTAACAGACCAATAATGAACAGTAAGATCAAAGAAGTAATAAAAAATCTTCTAACCAAAAAGAAGCCTTGGACCAAATGGATTCATACAGTATTCTACCAGACCTACACAGAAAAGCTGATACCCATACCACAGAAATTATTTCATAATATTGAGAAAGAGGAAATCCTCTACAATTCCTTCTATGAAGGCAGTATCATCTTGATACCAAGTCCAGAAAAGGACACTACAAAAAAAAAGAAAACTACAGACCAATATTCTTTATGAATATAGAGGCAAAAATCCTCAATAAAATACTATCAAACTGAATTCAGCAACATATTATGAAAATAATCCACCAGGACCAAGTGGGAATCATCCCAGTGATGCAAGGATGGCTTAATATACATAAATCAATAAATGTGATTCATCACATGAACAGAAGCACAAACAAAGACCATATGATCATCTCAATAGATGCAGAAAAGCATTCAACAAAATTCAGCACCCTTTCATGATAAAAATCCTCAGGAAACTAGGCATACCAGGAATATATGTCAAAATTATAAAACCTATATATGACAAACCCACAGCCAACATCATGCTGAATGGGGAAAAATTGAAAATGTGTCCCCTAAGAACTGGAACAAAACAGGGGTGCCTACTTCCACCACTTCTATTCAAAATAGTACTGAAAGTTCTAGTCAGAGCAATCAGACATGAGAAAGAAATAAAGGGTATCCAGATCATGAAAGAGGAAGTCAAACTATCACTCTTCACTGATGATATGATCTGATACCTAGAAAACCCTAAAGACTCCACCAAGAGACTTCCAGAATAGATAAATTCAGCAAAGCCTCAGGATACAATCAATATATATAAATTAATAGCATTTCTATATACCAACAAGAGTCAAGCTCAGAGTAAAATCAAAGATTCAATACCATTCATAATATCTACAAAGAAAATAAAATACATAGGAATATACTTAACCAAAGATCTCTACAAGGAGAATTACAAAACACTGGGGAAAGAAATCACAGAGGACACAAACAAATGGAAAAACATATCATGCTCATGGATTGGCAGAATCAACATTGTTAAAATGTCCATACCACCCAAAGTGATTTACAGATTCAATGAAATCCCCATCAAAATACCAATAGTATTCTTCACAGATCAAGAAAAAGTAATTCTGCACTTTGTTTAGAACTAGAAAAGAGCCCTAATAGTTAAAGCAATCTTAAGCAAAAAGAACAAATCTGGAGGCATCACATTACTGGACTTCAAACCATACTGCAAGGCTATAGTAACGCAAACAGCTTTGTACTGGTAGAAATATGGAGACATAGACCAACGGAACAGAATAGAGAACCCAGATATAAAACCACCTACCTACAGCCAACTGTTGGTCCTTGACTAAGCAGACAACAGCATACACTGGGGAAAAGAATCCCTGTTTAATAAATGGAGCTGGGAAAATTGGATAGCCACATGCAGAAGATTGAAGAGGACCCCTCTCCTTCCTCACTCAAGAAAATAATTCAAGATGGATAAAAGTCTTAGATCTTAGGGCATGAAACCAGAAGATTTCTAGAGGAAAATGTAGGAAAAACTCTTCTAGATATTTGCCCAGGCAAAGAACTTATGAACAAGACCCCAATGGCAATCACAGCAACAACAAAATTAAATAAATGGGATTTGGTTAAACTTAAAAGCTTTTTTTCTGTGCAGCTAAGGAAATAATCAACAGAACAAATAGACAACATCCAGAATGGAAGAAAATTTTTGCAAGCTATACATGTGATAAGCGGCTAATAACTAGAATCTACAAAGAACTCAAGCAAATCAGTAAGAAAGAAACAAACAACTCCATTGATAAGAAAGCAAAAAGACACGAACAGAAGCTTTTCAAAAGTAGATAGACACATGGCCAACAAACATATGAAAAAATGCTCAATATCACTAATCAGCATAGAAATGCAAATTAAAACCATAATGAGATATCACCTTACCTCTGTTAGAATGGCTTTTATTAAAAAGTTCAAAAACAATAGATGCTGGCCTGGATGCAGAGAGAAAGGAACTCTTATACACTGTTGGTGGGACTGCAAATTAATACAACCTCTATGGAAAACAGTATGGCTATTTTTCAAAGAAGTAAAAGTAGACCTACCATTTGATCCAGCAATCCCACTACTGAGTATTTACCGAAAGGAAAAGAAGTCTTTCTATCAAAAAGACACATGCACTCAAATGTTTATTGCAGCATAATTTAAAATTGCAAAGATGTGGAATCAACCCAAGTGCCCATCAATTCATGAGTGGATTAATAAAATGTGGTACATGCATATCATGGAATACTATCCAGCCATTAAGAAGGAAGACCTAATGACTTTTGCAAGTCATTATAGATGAAACTGGAGACCATTCTCCTAAGTGAAGTATCTTGAGAATGGAAAACAAATACCACATGAACTCCTTGTTAAATTGATACTAACTGATGAGCACACATGTGCACACAGGGAAGTAAAACTCAGTGGAAATCAAGCAGGGAGGAGGGGGAAGATGGGGAGAGTCAAAAACCTACCTAATGGTTATAATGAACACTATCAATGACAGGCACACCTATAACCGTGACTCAAGCATTACAAAAGCAATCCATGTAACCAAAAATGTTTGTACCTCCTTAATATTTTGAAATAAATTAAAAAAGAAAGAAAGAACAAGCCAAAGCCACAGACTGAACTGCTGGGGAGGGGGACAACTTGATTGAGGAGAGGCTGATCATTCTCACTATCCAAGGAGGGCATGAAATCTTATCTCATTCTTTAATATTGTAAAAAATGTAATTAATTGATGATAAGCTTCAATAACACTATTTGAACATGGTAAAGCATCTCAATTTAATTTGATTAAACAAGTCACATTAACTCAGCACCCGCTATATAGGGCTATTCACTCCAAAAATATACATATTTTTTTCTTTAATTTGGTTCACATATCTTGAACAAATTCCTGGTTAAAGACTAATATTCTGAGTTACCACCCTGTCATTTAGAAAGCCACTCAAATTCTCAAATTCAGTGCTTTTCAGTTTTTCAAGTGTACAATAAAAATATTTTGCTTGATAATGTCTGTTTCATTTAGGGTTGATGTACTAAATCACCTAGGCCAATTTATTTTTAAAACTTTGTTTTATACAATTTTAGGGTTTTCTCAGAATCTGTATAGGGGCTGCCTTGCCAGAAAACAGTAAGCATACCCCTGGCCCTGTTTCATCCAGAGCAATTTCACCTTTACCTTCACCTGTGTTATATTTTGGGATAACAAGTAAGATTTTATTTGAAGAAATTCCCTACCTTTATATGGTTGAGAACCTTATCTCTTCTGGATTTTCTTCTCCCTTCATTCTATGGAGGAAGGATAAAGAGGTTAAGTGATGGGTTTAGGTCACGCCAACTAAGTAGAACCCTGGTTCCACCCAGAACCCTGGTCCTTTCCTCCAGGTCACTTGCCTGCTCTGCACTGTCTCTAGTGGAGTGAGGCTAGTACCTCTCTGCATTTTAAATATGGATCTCCTGCTTCTTTAAGGGATTGTTCAGCCTGCTGAAGAAAAATATCCTCTTTTTCTTATGGCACTTGTATTAATATTATGGAAAATAGAAACTTACTCATTCTTCCTCCAACCTGTTTTAATGCACTCAGTAACAAATGGCTTCAACAAGTTCTGTTAGCTAATTGTTGTTACAGAGAATGGTTCAAAATAACCTGTTTCAAAACCCAAATTGCTATTTTTAGCACATGTCACCCAATATTTAATAGCTTGAGACCATCCAGTTCTATTTAGCAGATCAAATATACATAGAAGAGAGAGCAGAGGGACATTAGATGGCTCAAAGTAGGGCTTAAATTGATGCTTTATTATGTCCACACTCTAAAGCAGGGAACTCTCAGGCCTTGATTGCATCTTTGTCAATGTGCTGGAGCAGACCCAGAACTGAGGTCTGAGGAAATTGTTTGCTCTGCCAGTAGGGTTTATTGACCCACTTCTATGTGGAGGTGTGGTGGCCATCTATTCAGCAACAAGTCTTGATTAAGCAATTTAATTACTATAGGAAACCTACTCAGCTGATTGTCAAAGAATATGGATTTGCCCTTAATCAGCAACTCAGAATATCTGCACTGCAAGTTCTAGCCAGAGAAAACAATTTTGAATTCTTTGCTGTTCAATTCCTATCAAAATCTTAGTTTTGATAAATTATAATCAGGGAGGATTGACTGAAGGCTAAGAAAACCATCAAATGTATTAAAAACAAACAAACAAACAAAAACCCTTTGGATCCCACCATCAGAATGCTGCATACTTCCACCAGGTAGTTTTAGCCTCTTCTAAAATTGATTTTAATCAATTCCATTTGGTATATGATATTGACTTACATGAAATAAGCAAAGGATATCTACTTCAATTTCTTAAAGGGACATTGCTAAGGTGGTAGGTCTGTTCCATCTCATAGTATCCTTTTAATTAAAATTCATGGGAAAAGTTCATTTCAAATGTTTAGCATCAAGAAAGCTATCTGCTCCTGAGATTTATTTTAATTCTTATGGATATCATGAATCTTTTCACGGACTTTATTTAATTATTTGCTTTTATTGCTAGGAAACACTGAATTGAATTTGCAGCCCACCTCTAGTATATATAAATGTGTTTAAAAAATGCATTTAAAAATGTGCTAACCAAACTTTTTTTCTCTATATTTCTCCTTTATATATTTTACATTATTGTTTATATTTTTAAAAGGAGCCATAGCTTTATTATTTTTCCAGAATAATAAATACATGTGGGCCGGGCGCTGTGGCTCATGCCTGTAATCCTAGCTCTTGGGAGGCCGAGGCGGGCGGATTGCTCAAGGTCAGGAGTTCAAAACCAGCCTGAGCAAGAGCGAGACCCCGTCTCTACTATAAATAGAAAGAAATTAATTGGCCAACTGATATATATATAAAAAAAAAAAATTAGCCGGGCATGGTGGCGCATGCCTGTAGTCCCAGCTACTCGGGAGGCTGAGGCAGAAGGATCACTTGAGCCCAGGAGTTTGAGGTTGCTGTGAGCTAGGCTGACGCCATGGCACTCACTCTAGCCTGGACAACAAAGCGAGACTCTGTCTCAAAAAAAAAAAAAAAAAAAAAAAAAAAATACATGTGAATGAAATACTCAAATCTTACAATTTAGTATAATTATTTAAAAGTGCCTGTAAGTATAGTCATCTGGTTTATCTGGGTACATATCTGTGTTATCTCTTGCCTCAGTCATTGCCAACTCCCTCTGATTCTTTGTTTGTTCCCCTTTCTCCATACTTCCAGCTCTATTTTCACTGGCAGTAGAACTGCATTTAGAGAACAGACTCTGTTCCCTTGTGGTAGGTGAGAATAGATGTTAGCAGATCCCAAGAATCATGTTGAAGGCATTTATGACAAAGGGAAAAATTGTTAGATTGACACCTAGAAAGAAGGGAAAGCGTTCAGAAGGGAAAACAAGGAAAAGAGAGAGAGTGAGGACCTGGAAAAATGTGAGACTGGACACTCCATGGAGTAAGAGAGAAGAAGGAAGCTTTGGAACCATTTTCCATAGAAAATAGATAGGCAATTTACATTTCCATTCATTTTCAGGGTGACAAATGTTGCACACCTCTGCTCTGTTTTCTACTTGTAGTCACTAATAAATAATCTCAATGCTTATTGTGGGGGTGTATTTTTTGTGGAATTTGGAGGGATGGGCTTCCTGTCTGGGGCCATGGGGCCAGCACAGGGAGAATGCAAGGTCATGGGAGCTCAGATCTCCAGCCTAAAGTCAGACCCTGGGAACATGTAGAATTCTCAGGGAGTGCTTTTGGCTTCCAAAAGCCAAGAGATTGTAAGAGAAGGGAGAATATTCTAGTCAAATTTACTTAAATCTCTGAATGACAAAAGGCCCCACTGATAGTTTGTCAGAATAGGGTAACTATACAATTTTGTCATTCAAACCAGGATACTTTTGAGGGTGAAGAGGGTGCTATTAATAAATATGCTATTAATAAATATGCTGTAACAGCAAGTGTATATCATTGCCATCTCAGGCAAAATGGGACAAATGATTGCCTTACTTATAGTACTTACTAGTTTCTCATATTGCATAAAGGCTTGAACTGAAGTTTTGGGAAATACCTATGTACACTAAGTAGTCAGAGAATCTTGAATACACATACTTAAATATTCAACCCAAGCCCCAGCTCATCCATGATGTATTTTCCAGCCTTTCCCCATTCTTTGGGGTCCTTCCTCCCTTCGACCATACACCAGGTCCTTCTAGATGGGCTTCTCTTTCTCTGTGATCCCATGGACCCACTCCACGTCTCCATTGTCAATTACATATCTAGACTGTATCACATAGTAGGTTTGTCTCTATGCCTCACTAAACTTTATTATTTGTGGTTTATATTTCTATTACATATTATAATACTTAGCACATAAAATATCCCCAGTACTTGTTTATTAATTACATGAATGAGTGGAAATATCTTTTGCAGTCAATGCCACACATTTTTTAGGTCATAATTTCTTGTGTCAGTATGCCTTAAGGCAGCAGGCTGAGTTCTATTTACTAATACCAAGAAACCTTCAGGCTCTTGGGTTAGATTGCCAGTTTCCAAAATAGGACAGAAGTCGAGAGGTGTGATGGATAAAAATTGTTGTAAGACAATTCCTGGGGGTACCTGAGCCTAAGGATTGACTGAGTGACACCAACTTTTGTCTCATTACCTGCGGGGAAAACATTTCAGCTTTCTGATTCAGAGAATTACTGGTTTTTATTGTATTTTCGTGTCTTATTAAATATCTTTTCTTCTAATGCACTGCTAACAAACCATTGATTTCTAAACTTTTTGAGGTCTATGATATTTCATATTTAGAATGGCTGTGCACTGACACAGATATGCTGTGGGAGGCGTGAGAGTTGACATAATAGACTGTAACAGCTCTCTGGAAGTAGCGTTAGAATCTGCCTCCTACAATAAATTTGTATTTCATTTAAAATGAATCTGAATTTTTTCCTCCTGTGCTTCTAAAGACTGTGAATGTCTACATTATTTATTATTGTCTGCTTTTCAGGAGATGTGCTGCTAAATTAATGCATGCTTAATATGTTCTCCGAAAACTATATCATACTTAAATTTTTCTCACTATTAATAATTGCTACTTCAAAATTGATCAAATTCAGTAATGATGATGAAAATGATGTTCAATATTGACCATAAGTATATGCAACCCAGAAAAAATAAAAGATACTTTTCCTGAGATATTTGTTTATGTGTGAGGTAGCATGATGTGTGAGGTGGTATTATGGGGATGCCAATGTTTTTGATTACAAGGATTGCTTTTGGAATGCTTTAATCAGGGTTATAAGTATGCCCATCACTCAGATAGTGTTCAGTGTACCTGTTAGGTAGGTGTTTGCCCAGCCCCTCCTTTGCTCAGCCCCTTAATTTCCATTGAGTTACATTTCCCTCCATGCACATGAGTACTCATAGATTAGTTCCAATTTAATAGTGAATATACGTAGTGTTTGTTTTTCCATTCTTTCAATACTTCACTTTAGGATAATGGTCTCCAGCTCCATCCATATTGTTAAAAACGAATGAAGTAATCATTCTTCGTGGCTGCATGGTATTCCCTGGTATACGTATGCCACATTTTGTTAATCTACTCATGAACTGATGAGCATTTGGGTTGATTTCACATCTTTGCAAATGTGAATTGTGCTGCAATAAACATTTTAGTGCAGGTGTCTCTTTGATAAAATGACTTCTTTTCCTTTGGGTAAATACTCAGTAGTAGGGTTGCTGGATTGAATGGTAGGTCTACTTTTAGTTATTTGAGGAATTGCCACACCGTTATCCCTCAATTGAGTATTAAAGAAAAAAAAATACTTGTTACTATTCCTAGACAATGATTATGTGGACCTTACCTGCTTTAGTATAAAAGTGAATAACATTATAGCTTGATTAATAATTTTAATATGTAATAGAATAATACTGAATCAAAGAAACTTTGCCAAATGAGTTTGTCATCCTGGCCTCCAACAACTTGTTAAGGGCAAGTATTCAGTACTACAGTCAACTTAAGAAGTCTTAAATGACCACTTGGCCAGAGTATACTTACCAACTTTTTAATCTGTTTTTTTCTATGAATGAGTCTTTGTTGATGACCCTAAAGAGAGGATGTTTTAGATAGAAGGATCAGTGGAGTATATTGGACAAGCTATTATATGGCAGGCATTGGGGATTCAGGCATGTATAAAGAGCAGCTCTGCCCTGAGAGAGCTTACTTCCCATTGTGGTAGACAGGTCATTATGGGCAATATCAGCACAGAATCAAAGGCTAGTCTCTGGAGTCAGACCTGGGTTGGTGGAGTCAGACCTGGGGGGAATGATCACTCTCACCACAGCTCAGTTTCTCTACCTCTAACATAGGACAATCACGGCGCCTACCTCGGATTTATGGTATGGATCAAGGGAGCTAACATATGGAAGGCTTAACTTAACACTGTTATTATTTAAACACACAAATTTGACGTTTAGTGACAAAAGCTGCAATAGAGGTCAGCAAAAATGATGTTATGGTATCCACAATGAGATAGTCCAGTGGCAATTCTCATGTACAATAGATAATGTTTGTACCCTTGGTTCTTAGTATGGGCACATGGACACTGAAGTAGACGGTGGCAGCATTAGTAGGGTCTCTGCCTCTCAGGAGAGGTCTGACCGGCTATCCTGGGTGTTCAAAATTGTCTCTTCCCTATAGGTCTCAGTCTCCTGTGTTCACAGAGAAACAGTGACTCATAAGCAATGGAGGGATCCCAGTCTGGGTTCTGATGTCATTGGGATGGGGGTGGGATGGGGAGATGTGAATCCATTTCTACTGCAAACTTCCATGAAAGGGGCACAGTGCCTAGGAGCAGGCCAGATAGGATCTGTAACAAGTTCACTGTGCAGCCCAGCCCCCTACACAAAGCTGCCTCCCTCTTTTTGCTCTTGCTCTGTGTTTAGCATTGCTTGTTTCAGAAACTGCCAGGTGGCTTCTCTCTTCTGCTGGACTGAGAGTTCCCAGAGTCAGCTAACAGTCTGTCACTGAAGACTGCTACAAAAGGGGCAGGCGGTGGCCAAGCAAGTTCCATCTCCCTGTCACACAGGCTGGGGGCAAAAACACACTGGGGTGTCTCAGAGGAATTGGAACTTTGAATAAAGGTGGTCCTCTTCACCCCTGCAAGCCCTTTAAGGAGTGATGAAATTCCTTTTCTGAGAAGTTAATTGTTATGACTCTTGCAGTTTTTAAAAAGAACACAATTTTCTTTTAATGATGCAAAAAGGCACTAAATGATTTAAGGGTAGATCTTATGCAAAACCACTTGTTCTGCTCAACTAACTCATGGGTTCTAAACGGCTCATGAGTGTCCTTTTAAATCCCTATTATGATAAATGAGACCAAATGGCTTGTTTTGCCGTACCGTCTAAATTGGTCACATTTTTCAACATATTGCCTGACTCTTCTAATATTATAAAGTAGGTTAGGAGGTAAATTATATAAACCAGCACTTGTGCTCCAGAATCCAGCCTCTTGTGGTGAATAACATGGCTCTCTGTTAAGATAAGAGGAAACACAGGAAGGTAATGGTTGGATTTGTGACAAATTCTTCTGCCTTCACTCTAATGCTCCTTTTTCTTCTTTTTACTGTTTGATCTTTATGCTCATCATAGACACAGATCTTCTGGGTCCCTAGATACCTCAGAGCCACAGATAAAATGGCCACCTGAAAGGTGAGTACTTGCCATAGCCCACGTTGCTTAACTAAATTGATCTTGTGCCACATTGTTAAACATAGACTATCCGCATGTCATCAGAACTGAAAAGATGGTTTCACATACCAAAAGAGGGAATGTGGAAAAAAATAGTCTGTGTATTGTTTGTGTGATTCTTCACTCTACACTGTGAATATTCAGAGGATGGAAGCACAGGTATTAAATTCTGTGAGCCTTATTTTCCTTATTTGTGCCATAGGTCAAACCTGCCGTACCTCCTCCATACTGTATGTGAATCTGCCTTATAGGTTAGAAAGCTCCACACAGATGAAAGGCTTTTATTATTGAGTTTTTTTCACAACATTTCCCCTTTTGGCTTTCTCTTTTTAACTCTTCTTTCCTCTTCCAGGCTAAAGGAATGGCAATTACAGCTCAGAGCTTGTACCTTCTTTCAAGAACACTTTAGAGATCAAAAATAGAGAAAATTGGAGCTGGAAGGGTCTTTAAAAACAACTCTCTAAGCTTCTTATTCTATTAATACAGTTAAGGAAATTCAAATATGCTATGGTGCAAGGCACTCAAAGTCCTACAGCTAATTAGTCAAAACTGAGACTAAGATCTGGTCTCCTGAATTCTTGTCCTTTGCTCATTCCCTTACACCTGACTTTTGACCTTTGACACAGGCCATCTTTCTTCCTATCACTGGACTTGGAAAATTTGGAAGTCCCTTTAGGAAGAGTCATGAGCTTTGTGCTTCTTGGTTTTTACATCTCTTTTCCTCACTGCTTATATATATTTGTGCAATGGGTTAGTCAAGAGCAGGAAGAGGAACTGTAAGCAGAGTTGGCAGGGAAGGTGTATCTGAGGTTAGATTGGGCAGTAGAGTCTCCTAGGCTCTGAGGTGTACTTGGGCTGCCAAATTACTTACAAGATTCCAATCAGAATGTGATTAGTTGTCATCCTTTTTGTATTCATTTCTACTCTAAAAACTCCTTGGTTACTTTTAATATCATCCATGTTTCATGCAATAACTTTGCATTTACAGATATTCTATTATGAGACAGGCACCGTTCTGGGCACTTCATGTGTACAATCTTATTTCACTCTTACAGTAGCCCTCCATAGTAGATATAATTATGCTCCATTAGAGGTAGAATTGTGTCCCCCCTAAATTCAGGTGTTGAGGTCCTAACCCCAAATACCTTAAAATTTGATTTAGAGTTAGAGTCATTGTAGATGCAATTAGTTAAGATGAGGTCACTAAGGTATCCCTAATCCAATAGGAGTAGTGCCTTTATAAAATGGGTAATTTGGACAGAGAGACATGCACACAGGGAGAATGCCATGTGAAGATAAAGACTAGAGACCTGCAAGCCAGGGAATGCAAAAGTTTGCCAGAAAACCACCAGAGGCTGGGAGAAAAGCATGGAACAGATTTTCTCTCCTAGCCCCCCAGAAGGAACCAACCCTGCTGTTATCTTGATCTTGGGTTTTCAGCCTTCAGGACTGTGAGACAATGCATCTCTGTTTTTTAACCACTTCAGTAGGGCGCTCACCGGCCACGAAACCTTGCTCACAGCCTGCACTCATAGTCCGCACGATAGTTTGTGCTGTGCATTGACGATGAATCCATTTTGCTCTTGTGTGATGAGGAAAGCTTTAAAGCACTGAAAGCTTGTTTTACTTTACAGGTAGCTTTACTTGTAATGTAAATATCAGAATAGATAACATATACATATATATTTTTATTATGTTATTTTTAAATGTTCACAATTTTATTTTGATAAATGAAAAATTAGAAAAGTCAGATCACAGCTGTCGGCTGAAGTCGACGCTAGGCTTTGTGCCTTCCTATCACCGCTGTAGGCTAAAGTCGCTGTGGCGTTCATCTGTGGCTATCAACTATAGTCGACACTGGGCTGTGCACATTCATCTGTGGCTGTCGACTATAGTCGACGCTGGTACCGAAGTGGTTAAGCCAGGCAAATTCTTCCTTAAGTTTGTGGTACTCTGTTACGGCAGCCCCAGCAAACTGATACACACCCTTTGGCAGATAAGAAAATTGAGTTTCAGATAAAATAACTAGTCCCCTCTAACTATAATTAATAAGAAGTAAGTGTGGCTATAAAACCCCAGTCTGTCTAAATCTTACACTGTCATCCAGTGCTCTTGAAAAAGGCCTGCTTGCTTTATAATAGTGGTTAAAAGCATTAACTCTGGAGCCCATAATGCCTAGATTTGAATCCCAGCTGCCAACATTCATTGGCAAGTTTGACTTAAACTCTCTGTGCTTTAGTTTTCTTTGTAAAATGAGCACATTACTGTTATCTATTTCAGAGACTTGTTTATAGGATTAAATGTGCTAATATGCATACCACATTCAGGCTGAGTCTAGCATATGATGACTGCCCTTTAAGTATTAGCAGTTATTACCTCATTACTTCATGTAGGTATAATAAGGATGATATTTTGTAAATAAGCCTAAATTTTAAAATTTTCTTTTTATATCTATTCTTCTGTAGGCTACCATGTGAATAGACTTATCTCCTAGGGCAGAACAGTGTTGCAAGCCAAATTTTTTGTTTTCATTTTAAATGACATATTTTTTGAGTTATAATTCACATGCCACAAAATTCACCCTTTTGAAGTATATACATTCCGTGGCTTTTAGTATTTTCCAAAGTTGTGCAGCTATCACCATTATCTGTGCCAAGTTTTATGGAAGAGAGATTTTATAAATTTTTTTGACTTTCTTGTAATATATCAATGGTAAGCTTAATTGATTAGATCAAAGTGTTTTACCTAAGGGAGGTCCATACAGGAAGAGGAAAATCATTAATACCTCTTTAGTTGGCAGAATACCCTCCCCCTTCCAAATGTAAATATGTTAGAAACCTTAAAATAGAGAGATTATCCTGGATTATCCAGGTGGGCTCAGTTGCATCAGGGGAGCACTTAAAAGCAGGGAACTTTTCCTTCTGGAAGCAGAAGAGGAAAGCAGAGAAATATAGCATAAAAGGAAGAGATTTGAAGTGTGAGAGAGATTCATATTCTGTTGTTGCTGGAGGGAGGCCAGATGGAAATGATGAGAAGGAATGCATGCAACTTATAGAAGCAAAGACTCATTCTTGACTGACAGCCAGCAAGGAAGTGGGGACCTCAGCTCCACAAAGACAAGAAACCGAGTTTGTCCAATAACCTGAAAGAGCTTCCAAGTGGATTTTTCCATACAGCCTTCAGAAGGAATGCAGCCCAGCAATACCTTGATTCAAGCCATGTACGGCTAAGCAGAAGGCCCAGCTGCTCCAAGCTGTGCCCAGACTTCTGATCTAGAGAATGGTAAGATAATAAATGAATGTTGTTTTAAGCTGCTTTGTGCCAGTTTGTAGCAGCAATATAAAATTAATATGCCGTGGTTGCTGGAAAAGAAAGTATTGAAGGAAGTTATAAAGTATATGGTTTCAATACCTTACCCTCTCTCTCACTCTTCCCAATCCCATGAGACAGAAGATCATAGAAGGAGACACGTACTGGAAAGGTGATGAAGTTGCTGGGCATAGGAAGGGCTTATAGAAGAAGGCCTTGCCCAGATTATTTCAAACCTACCTGAATGCCAATGCATCACCTCTTGGTAAAGGCAAATTGGCAACTTGGCTGGTTGCTCCAGCAAGAAGAGACCTTATAGGAGGTCTTTCCTGGGCCAAGGTTTGTTCCTATGTGGCACAGGTGAGACCAAGTAGTTACTGCAGGCCCCACAGCAAGGGGTAAGGAACTTTGGAAAGCCAAAGTAGGGTACCCTGGAGCAGGGAAATCTTCGGGGCTCTGGCCAAGCACAGCAGAGACTATGAACTGTCATAGTTGTAGAATTCAGATGTCAATGCAAAGAAGGTGGAGGAAGGGCATCACTTTGGAGACCAGAGGGTCAGAAGACAGCACTAGGAGATAAAGACTAATTCATTCTCTGTACCGTGAGACTGTGGAAACCATACACCTCCTGCCTTGTGGCACAGACATTCAGATGACATCTTGGAGAGGAGCCAGGGAGATGAAGAGAAGTCTGAGATAAAACATTTGTTTTTCTGAGAAAAAGCATTACTACCCCGAAGGAACCATTTAAATGATCAGATCACAATAAAGTGTAAAACTTGATGAAAAGTTAATTGTTTCTCTTCTGCTATGCAATTGAGGGCTCAGCAGGAAAAAAATGAATCAATTAAAGTCAGGGGAATTTTATTTTTTCTCATGTTGTGTGAACAGTTGTTGATTATACTACTGTCTAAACCTTTATATTTCATAAAAGGGGCACCTCTTAGAGGTCAAGGCTCCTACCTCATAATTATATTTCTAGTACCTCCAAAAATTCCTGGATTTCAGAGCAAATAACAGAGGTGATTTAATGCAGGTAACAGCCTGTCCCTAATCAGTTGTTTTTTGGGTAGCATTTGTTTTGATTGGTCAGTGCCCATACTGCTCCAGTTGTTTAATATTTTTAATGTCATACCTCACTTAAATTTTTCCCTCCACATTTTATTATGAATTCTTATTATGACATTTTTAAACATACAAAAAAAAGGGAAAGAATTATATAATGAATATGCATTTATCCACTACCCTAGATTCTGCAGTTAACATTTTGCTATGTTTGCTTTATTATATATGTATATCCATCATCTGTCTAGACATTCATCAATCCATCTTATTTTTTGAAGTTCTTAAAAGTTGCAGACTTCACCCCTAAGCACTTCCACATATACACTATTAACTAGTGTTGATCTTTGTTTACTTAAGAAAATAATAGTCATGTTGAATATATATTTTGTATTTTGGAATTTGACACATGAAGTAGTTAGAATTAGCATAATGATTACTTGATCAATGGATGGCTATTGTGAAGAGTTGATATTTGAGTCAGGAATTTGTGGACCCAGATGAAATTTTTGATTACCCTAACAAATAGTGACCATCTTTATAACCTTTCTTATCAGCAATATTTATTTAGAATTAATAGGAGAGATGCCAGGTACTTTCTAGGAGTCTGAAGTCTTAAGGTGAAGGCTGACTCTAGTGGGAACTCTAGTTTGTGATGAAGCATATAGCTTTCCAGTAAAGGTTAAAGGTTAAATGAATACTAATGAAGTCAGAGACAAATTCAGTGGTTTTGAAACTCTCAGTTTTTTCACCTATGCTGCTGTCAGGTTATGAAACTAATATTCTCTCCATCAGTTGAAGAACAGGCTATCCCAACCATTAAAGTAGTATATTTAGATGACTGTCTTACTTTGTCATACAATTTGACTGTGTAAGTGAAGTCTTGTGATTCTTTTTTTTTTTTTGAAACAGTATCTCACTCTGTTGCCTATGCTAGAGTGTAGTGGTGTCATCATAGCTCACTGTGACCTCAAACTCCTGGGCTCAAGCAATCCTCTTGCCTCAACCTCCACAGTAATTGGGACTACAGGCATGCATCACCACAGCCAGCTAATTTTTGTAATTTCTGTAGAGATGGCTTTTGAACTCCTGGCCTCAAGTGATCTTCCCACTTCAGCCTCCCAAAGTGTTAAGGTTACAGGCCTGAGCCACCACACTGGGCCAAAGTCTTACCATTCTAACTATTGCTGGTACCCAGAAAGCTTCATAATGTATACAACGTTTATACCATCTACTAACATTCACACAAAAGAAGGGAAACATATCGTTACTTTGATGATAACTTGGTAAATTCTTGAAAAACAAATTATAGAGCATCCAGTTATGCCAATATACTGTATATTCATTATTTCTCCTCCCTTACCCTTTTTGTTTTCTTATGCGAGAAAGAGAATGGACTTCATTTTGAATTATTATTATAGAATTGTTTTCACTTTTCTTCTGTCCTGGTGTGGAAAAATCTCAAAAGCAGCTGAGAGAGCTGAAAGAGTTTGAAAAATCTGCTATTAGCAAGATTTAGCTAAGGAAAAGATGAAAATTGATTTTAGTTGTTTTTCATCTATGAAATTTTATCCTTGGTCAGCTTGAGGCATTGCATTGCAAACAGATCAATCTTGCCTGATCTTTCAAGTCTGCAAAAACTTAAATGGGCTCTTACACAGAGGATGTCCAAAAGACAGGGCCTTAGTTTTCCACAAGATGGAAGAAGATAGTCAATCTCAAATTAATACAAAGGTTAAGTATATGCTGCAAGGTGTATTTCTAAAATGGCTGTCTACTCTTGTGGCAGTCTTAAACAAAAAATGGGAGAAGCTCAGCCTGGAAAGAAAGCTCTATAAGGAAAGAAAGACAAAATGCTTACTGTTACCCAGACCTGCATTGTCCTTTCCAGAGCATTACTGAGGTCTTCATAGATAGAATTTTTTTTTTTTTTTTTTTTTTTTTGAGACAGAGTCTCGCTTTCTTGCCTAGGCTACAGTGAGTGCCGTGGCATCAGCCTAGCTCACAGCAACCTCAAACTCCTGGGCTTAAGCAATCCTACTGCCTCAGCCTCCCGAGTTGCTGGGACTACAGGCATGAGCCACCATGCCCGGTTAATTTTTTATATATATATATCAGTTGGCCAATTGATTTCTTTCTATATTTATAGTAGAGACGGGGTCTCGCTCAGGCTGGTTTTGAACTCCTGACCTTGAGCAATCCGCCCGCCTCAGCCTCCCAGAGTGCTAGGATTACAAGCGTGAGCCACCGCGCCCGGCCCATAGATAGAATTTTGGTAACACAAAAATCCTGGAGTCACATAATTCCTGGCACCTAGAAAATCCACAATTCGATAACTAGTGTAGAGAGCAGAGATGCACAATCAAGGTCCATCCTCCCTCTAGAAGTCTACATCGCAAAAGTCCCATCCTTCCACAGAAAATGCCTGACAACCAATACTGACATACCTTCACTTAGGGTGTATCTGGGATATGTTACACCACAAGTTGCAAATGTCAATTTCTCCAGAGGATAGGTTTGTGTTGTAAATATCTGAAATAGGCCTGGTATTGGAAAAAACAGCACAAGCATAGTAACCAATTTTCAGCCTCAGTCTCAAGGAAACAAGAGGGAATGGTGGGGACTGTGGCAAACTAGAAATCCCGTGTCCTGTCTAAAGTGAGCAACAGCATTCAGCTCCAGTTGTTTAATGCCTTGTTCAGATACATGATTAGTGCTGGAGAGTTTCTGATCTTTCAAGAGAAGCTGGAAATTTAGATTTGATATGAAATTATTAATTTTTAAAATTTGACAGACTTTCAGCATTTGTGATCTCTGCTTTCACTTTAATGAATACAAGGTCCTTGTTTCAATTTGCTAAAAGAATGTGCCTTACAGCACCAGGTGTCAACATTTAGGGAAGTGTCACTAATCACTGCTACTTCCTGGATCCAGCAGCTCTCCACAGCAATTCTCTTTTATTTTTATAATATTGAATCCTGCCTAATGATTTTAACTATCTTTTTAGAGTTCAAATGAATCTAATACCTGTGCTGGTTGATATGGATGGAGGAAGCTAAGTTCTCAATAGCCCGAGTTCACAAAGCAGGTTGATGGCTTATGTGGCAGAGAAAGTCAGGTTTCCTCCCTCTGGCTCAGTGTCTTATCCAGGAAAGCATGGTGCCTTCCATACCCAGTTGAAGTTCATATCTGTTGGGAGGACAAGACTATTTCTCACAAGCCTCTGAGAAGTATATGTTAGAGCAACTTTTATCTTCCTTAAATTTCTGCAGGGCCTGCAATACTATACTTGAAGTAAAATAATGCTAATTGCATTCTGGGGAAATGAGACATTCTCACTCTGCAATGTTCACCATCATATTGAGATAACTAGAGAAAAAGGCAGTAAAAATGACTAGCGAGAGTTACCGGACTGAAGGGATGACAACTGTAGGAAATATTCCAAAAAAGAAGATTCTCCTCTGGATCATCTAGTTGGTTCCCAGGCTTATGGTGTCTTTGAGTATTCATGGAATTTCCTAAGGGCTTCCAGCTCTTCTCTCTCTATTGTCAGAACACAATCTAACTTAAGCAATTCTGTCTAAGAAGACATTTGGGGATCAAACACTTTAATGTTGAATTTCAGGCAACTTCATAGCTCAGTGAAGAGTAATCATCAGGGCAGGATGCCACTTTCTGCATAGTTGAATATCTGAGACAGGGTGGTTTTTTCCTGACAACACAGGTAAGGCAGAGTTTGCATACCTGGTAGGAAATGTGTGGTATAAAGTGAACCACAGGCTGGGAGGGTGGACAGAGAAGAAAACAAAAGTGAGCAAAGTTCAGAGTCCAGGCCTCTGTAGTGTTTTAGACAGAGGTGTTGTAGATATTAAAGGAGGTGGTGAGCAGTCAAAGTGGATAGCATTTGTTTAGCTGCAGGCAGGAAATGACACTCAGGGGCTGGAAATGCAAGTGGCCATTATTCCAGTTGGCTAGTGTGATGGGAGTTCATAGGCAGGAATCCAATCTAAAAGGAAGGACTAAACCACATTAGTGTGAGATGTGGGGTACATCTGAACCTGTATGTGGAGAAATCAGAGCCTTCTGTTCAGAGGGGAACACAGGGAAATAGGTGAGCTTAACTAAATTTATAGTTCTCAAGAGGATTAATATCAGCTTCCATTGACCAATACCTGAAAGTTGCTGTAGTGGGTTAAATTGTGTCTCCCCAAAAGATACGTCCAATTCCTAAGCCCTGGTATCTGTGAATATGACCTTATTTGGAGGTAGAGTCTTTGCAGGTATAATTAAGTTAAGGATTTTGAGATAAGATCATCTTAGATTTATGGTTGGCACTAAATTGAATGCTGGTGTCTCTATAAGAGAGAAGAGAGATTTGAGACACTGAGAGATAGGAATGCCATGTGAAGATGCAGGTAGAGCTGGAGTTGTGCAGCTCCAAGCCAAGTAACTGCAGGAGCTGCAGGCAGCCACCAGGAACTAGGAGAGAGGAACAGAACATACTTGTCCTTAGGTTTCCAGAGGAGCTACCTGTTGACACTATGACTTTGGATTTCTAGGCTCCAAAACCATAAGAGAATAAATTTCTGTTGTTTTAGGCCACCCAATTTATAGGACTTTGTTATGGCAGCCTGAGGAAACAAATACAGTTATCCATGCTTTATCTTTTACATATTCTCCAGACTTTATTTTTTAGCTAATGTGAAAAGAGTATTTGTTTTAATCATTTTTAATTGCTCTTTCTTGTTTTATTCCTAGTGAAATCTCTCTCCTCTCTCTCAGCTCTGGGAATGAATTACAAATGAAAAAGCCTTATGATTATAATAACTTAAAAAAATCAGTGTCTAGAGTTGCTAATTAACGAGGAAGCATGAAAAGTTAAATGAACCTGGTGGGACATTATGCCAAGTGAAATAAGCCAGGCACCGAAAGACAAACACCACATGATCTCACTCATCTGTGGAATCTAAAAGAGCTGATATCATAGAAGCAGAGAGTAGAAAAGTGGTTGCCAGAGGTTGGGAGGAGAAGGGATTGGGAAAATTTGCCCACGGGTACAAAGTTACAGTTTGACAAAAAGAGTGAGTTTGGTATTCTATTATGGCAGGGTGTTTACAGTTAATATCAATGCCGTGTATATTTCAAGATAGCTAGAACAGAAAATTTTGAATGTTACCATTATCACACAAAAAAATCATAAAGGTCTAAAGTGATGGATATACTTACCCTGATTTGATCATTACACAATGTATGCATGGACTGAAACATCACATCACGCTCTATCCCATAAGTATATAGTATAATGTGTCAACTATAAATAAAAATTAATTAATAAAAACATATTTGTTATACTTTAAAAATTAAATCTCCATTCTAGAATTAATTCTAGTATTCATTAAAATTTTTTTTGTTAATTTATTCATTCATCCTTCAATCCATTTCAATCCATCATGTTACTAAATGTTACTCTGTGCTACACATTATTCTTTTGATTACTTGGAAATACATGATGAATAATAAAGACAAGGTATCTGCCTTCTCTGTATATACATTTTGGTGATGCAGACAGGAAATAAAAATTAATCAAATAAATACATAATTATGGCTATAATAAATGCTGTTGGTGACACTTGAATTTATTTTCTTGTAGTCCCTGGTGTTAGTACATTTAATTCTTAATTATAATTGTCACTCCTTGCTGTATAGAATGAAGGGAGAGTACTAGTGGAATACACAGCTGTTTAAACTAAATCCTATTATTGGCAGGACCCCTGTTGGATTCCACCTTTATCGTGACTGATGTATCTATATTTGAGCTTTGGATTCACACTTAATGGAGAATCAAAGCTATTTGATTCACAACACAGCATTGTTGCTGTCACTTGATACATAATTGAAAATTAATAACCTCGGTGGCAGCCCATATTACTAAACATCAGTGAATTTAATATCCTTTATTTTCTATGGAAAGAGCTGAAAAATCCACATTAAAGCTCAACAGCTCAGGATTGAAAATAATTATATATATGTATGTGTATATATGTATATCTCAGAGTTCGTTATTTCCTTGTTTGCTTATTTATATATTTATTTATTTATGTACTTTTGTTTGCCATGCATGGGGTAGCTAAACTATTGCTGTAACTCACAGTGTGGCTGAGCTGCAGTTTCATTTGAGGTTACAGTGTGACAGATATCTAATACCAAAGTGTTCTGAAATAAGACCCCCCTCTAACCCCTACTAGCTCAAATACTCAGTTTATAAAAGGGATGGAAAGAGATTCTGTTCCATAATTCTTGTACTCTTAGTAAGATCAAAGAGTTTTTAAAAGGGGACCAGACAGAGGATTTTGTGAGATAGGAGACTGGTAACCAGATTTCTAGAGATATATTTTGTTCAAAGCTCCTCATAATGCTTATTTAATATACTGGTTATACTTCATTATTGAAATAGTTCCTATAGATAGAATTCTAAGGTTTGAATCACTGTTAATTAATTTTCATGAACGTTTTTGTGACATTCAATTAGGGCAAATTTTCTCAGTAATTATAAGAGCATAACTCACAATACAGTAATCCCATTAAAATATTTTGAATGAAGCATTTTAGTATTCTGGTGATCTAAATTTCCAAATGACTCACAAAATATATGTCAATGTGTACACATGCTATTATGAGGCCAGAAGAACCACTATTCAAGAAAAAGTGCAGGTTGATGAAGGTGGTCCCTGTTCTTTTGCCTACTTAAAGGGCTATCCTGCTTTTGCAAATATCAGCCGCATCAGTTTAGGAGGTGGTTCTCTCGTTTAGGATGTCCCAATTATTTTTATTTGCTGGCATATTTGTAAATCTTCTATTTTTACTCTTGTGAATATTCATTCTTAAGTGAGTCTGTAGGAGTTGTCTTATTTCTTACTTAAAAAGTGGGTTCTTCCCATCAACAGGTTTTCCTCTTTATTTTAGCATGGTAAATTCTCGACAAAATTCAGACAATAAAAGAAAAATAGTTTATCCAGTTTCAAGTATTATGAACATGAAACAGTAAATGCATGGCTCCCTCTGCCCATTTGGGCAGCATTGGAGACTTCCCCACAGCCTCTCTCACTAGGGTTGTGATCATTACGATAAAGGAATCATATTCTTGTACTTTGAAGTTAATATAAAACATAAGCCCAGTAATACTTCCTCGAATACACTTTTTTTCTTTTTCTAGATTTTCTAATGCAGTTTTTGGTAGAATTGGTTATAGGAGTATAGTATCAAATTTAAGAGTCAATCAGAGGGAATTTAACTATGTAGAAACAAAAGCATGCAATTCTCTCTCTTTTTTAAAATAAAAGAGATATTTTATATTTATGACTTTAATCCATCATTAAACTTGAACTATATCAAGTAGAATGCTGCAATTTAGCTGCTTGCCTATAGAAAAATGCCAATTTCAAGCTAAATAAAGAAGCTTTCCAGTGTAGGTCTGTTAGGTAGATAGGGATTCCAGCTCTTGTAGGGACAAAGGAAGGTGCCTTGCTTGGTGCTGCCTGAGCAATTGCCCCACCTGGGAAGAAGGACAAGGGTGGGTAGCCCGTCTTAGTGTTGTCCCACCCTTAATCCTGTCCCAAAGAACTGCCACACCTTGGAAGAAGGAGGAACACCTGTAGATCTGCTAAAGAATGCAGGGAATCCCCTAGCCCTCAGGCCAGGCAGCCCAGGCACAATAGGATTTGGAAAGTGACCTAGAGTAACCTGAGGCTAATTATTATGTCATTTACTGTCCATCAAAGTGGTTCAGTGGTGATGTCTGAACCCTGAGGAGGGCCCGATCTAGGCACTATAAAACAAGACCCTACACCATAACCAGAACTCCTCTTGTTACAACAGAGGGAGGGGGTCCATTCATCATTTATGATGAATGTATCTATCTTGCTCTTGCTCTGTGAACCTATCTTGTCTTTCCTAAATACTTGTCCTTTCATACTTGCCTTGCTTTTAGTGTGTCTGGTCATTCTTTAGCCAAGAGCACACCAAGAACAGACAACTACAACCCTACAAATCCAGTGAATACTTATTACATCATAAATCTAATTTAATAGATAATTCAAAGAAAACTAGTAGAAAAT
Source organism: Microcebus murinus (assembly GCF_040939455.1). Lineage (NCBI taxonomy): Eukaryota > Metazoa > Chordata > Mammalia > Primates > Cheirogaleidae > Microcebus > Microcebus murinus. The sequence continues at coordinate 36,830,291 of NC_134114.1, read as the reverse complement.
AAGCTATTTTTGTTATAAAAGCCATCTGAAAAGTTAGTTTATCCTGATTTTATGAGAAATTATTCTTATTTTTTAGAAGTGATTCATGTGTAAAAGCTTCTTGAAGCTTTTGCACAATTAGTAAAGAAAGGCTGATAAGAATAATATAAAGCTATTTGTTTTTATTTTAGTTGAAGAGAAAATTTGAGGAATGCTTCTGGAATAATTTTGTAGATTGAGCTTGCTTGAAAATCAGGAGTTCAGCACATAGATTTTGAAAGCTAGGATTCATTATTATGCTATAAACTGATCTGGCAAGCTTTCAAAAATAAAATATAATAAAATGCTTTAAATTTCTTCTCTCTGACTCTAAGTAGGCTATGTTACCTACATGAAGATTCTTGGTGCCCTAAAATAAATCATCATTATTTTTCTTCTTATATTTGGGTCATTATATTATGGATTGTATCTTTAGATTTTTAATTTAAAATATTTCATTTTTGTACTTTTTCATGATTTGAAAATTTGCTACTAAACTTGATTTTTAGAATATTTTGGTGGATGTTACATATGCCTAGAGTTGACAATAGTTTAGTGAAAATGACATGGTTGTATTTTTCTTGTGACACAATAATAACTGTAGATTTGTAATTAAACCATGATTAATGGTTTGCTTGATTAAACTTAATTAAATGTGATTTGTGGACTATAAAGTCATTTTCCCTTATTTACATTATAGATCAATATTTACTTGCTTCATTTTCCTTCCCCCATTCAGTTATTAATACATTATTCTCTATGTTATCTAAATTTACAAGTATGCTTTGTCTAACTGCACTCTCTCATTTCCATACCAGGCAAGTTGTTCTTAGCCCTATCTTGTGCTTTGTAGGTGTGCATATGTTGCCATTTACCTTTGCTTCTTGTATTGCACTTAGCATCAAGTTTTACATATAGGCAATATAATTTAATAAGAGCAATTTAAATGCTTGCTTAATTTCATACATCTGGTGATTTAGCTAGGAGTATTATTCAGATCTTCACGACTGGTTTGCTTAGCAGCTATTTTAAGTGCTGCCTATCATATCATATCATTTCTTTCATCATTCAAAGAAAAAGATTTGGTGCACACTTCTTATGAGTCAGGAACTACTGTACTAGGTGCTAAGGATAGCGTAGTAAGCAAAAAAGACATAGCTATTGCTCTGAGGAAGCTGGGAATACAATGGAAAAAGATAGCTATGGTAAATTGTAACAGTAGAAGAAGATAATTTTTTGAGAACTTATCATGTGCCAGGCACTCTATTAAGTACTCTTTATACATTATTTAATTTTACTCTGAAAATAAACTTATTAGTTACATTCATTTTCTCACAAATAATTTTTGGCAGTCCATTTCATGCTAGTAAATAGTTTCTACAGTGTTATGAAAAAATAAAACTCTGAGGTTCTAGGGAGTGATGGTAAGGAAAGCTCGTCTTTATTTCTAATAGAAGGAAGACATCTCTGAGGAGGTCATGTACTAGGAGAAGCAAGGGAATGACCCTTGGGTAGATTGGGAGGCAAAGCATTCCACAAAAGGACCAGCAAGTGCTACCATACAGAAGAAAATGAGTTTGGCTTGCTCAGGAAATAGATAATATACATGTGAAGCTCCAACAGATTCACTGGGGTTCAGGATTTTGGTGATGGGGTAGAAAGAATATGAGGTTGGATATACTGACAAGGACCAGATAATGTAGGATCTTGTAGATCATGAACAAGTTTGGATTTTATTCTAAATAGAATAGGAAGTCCTTGGGGAATTTTGAGCTGGGTAGTGTGACCTCATTTATTAATATATTTTCAAAAGCCTTCTGTGCCTACTCAGGCAATGCCCTTTTCAATTGAATCACATATGGGTTGGCTTCTTAAAATCTATATTTTTTCACCTTATTATTTTTTCCTTTTCTTCCCCTCACTTCCCTTAAAATGAAGAGATATATGAATATAACCATAAACTGAAAAGAATCTAATGATTTTAGGTAGCATCCATTTAACCATCTTAGAATAAGAAATTCTGTTTTGTTTCAAAAGGTCTCCAGATATGAAATAAAACAATTATCTTCCTGTCTCATGCTAAAGACAGATTTTGTATTTATATCTCAAGATATGTGACAAGGATCCCTGATTACAAGTGATATTTATGTCATTGTTCATGAAAATCAATTGGAAACTCACTCTTTCCTTATCTAGGGAAACCAGGCTCTTCTGAAAGTCACCATGGATGTCCAGACCTCTTCCTACCTTGTTGGCAGGAATAATCAGCCAGAACAGAATTCCAAAGCCAAAAATTTGCCCAGAATTGGTCAGAAAAGGAGCTCGAGTACACTCCTTGAGAAGGATTGAAGAGAAAGTGGACAATCAAAAAACCATAACAAGAAGGAAGTGAAGCAGGGGTCTCATGAGTGCAGGTAGAAGATTGACAAGCAGAGCCCAAGAGCAGAGCAAAGTGGGACAGGAAGCCTACTAAATGCTGAAAGCAAGAATTGGAAAAGAAATGTGTAGCTTAAAGAGGACTTTTTTCCCTAAAAAGATGAAAATTAAAACCATGGAACATTTAATAATTAAATAATGGAGAATACTACATCATGAAAGTTTGCTACAAATGATATCATCATAAATTGCAAGGAACTAGGTAATCAATAAATAAATGTACAAGTAAATCATAATAAAACTAGTCAGAATATTTGCAAATGTAAAAGTGAGACTTCAAGCAGAGTTTTATTCATCAATGGAGACAGTTACCACTAATTACATTACAATTTAGATACTTTATCTGTTTTTAGTATCCATGTTTTACTCTGTATTCTTCAAAGGTGAATTTTATATCCACTTTTGCAATGTAAAATATCTTCATTTGTTTAATGTGTTCTTATCTCTTTGAATCATATAAGCTCTGATTCAATTAGGTAGATGGTGACTCCTGGGTTTCCTTCAGATTTATGGAGACCTATTTATCATTTTTAAAACAAATCAGATAAGGAAAAGTCTGCTCAATGAAACACAGTAATTTATCATTTTCTGGAGAGGGAAATTTGTTTGCTATTTTATTACTGCTGTGAATCCAAATTATCTTACAGGTGTTTTAAAGATCTGTCTAGATCTGATAAGTCCTTTCTATTTGAAATAAATTGGTCTATCCTCCCAGAGAGGATAACTGTGCCATATGCTGTGACTACTCAGAGAGATCAGCAAACCCTGGGAGTATGAACATGAAATACAATGGCTTGTTGAGTTTAGAGGAAGTAGGAGTGTCTTCAGAAGCAGACAGTTTTCTAATAAGCAGATGATTATTAGTTATTATTTTAGACCTTTGGGCTAATCATAAAAGAGGCTATTAGCAGGTAATGGATTAAATAAGGTGACCCATATTCACATAATTTCTTTAACATGAAGGAAGAAAAATAGCCCATGGTAGATCAACTGTTGTCAAATCTTTATATAGCACATGAAATGCTCTCGAAAGGGCCTGAAAGCCATACACTTTCTTTTGATTAACTGTGAAAGACTCAGGATTGCTTTCCTCTTAATTGAAAGCATACTCTTAGATTTGAAAATGAAAATTCCGAGATGAAAAGATGTAGATGCTGAAGAAACTAACACTCTGGGAGGATAAATGACTTGTCTGAAGTCTTAACAACTAGTTGATGTAAGTCTGGCATGAAAACCTGTGTCTTCTGAAACGTATTCTGTGATTTTGCTGATTGATGTTTGATCATTTTTTTCTCCTTTCATTTTGCCTCAGCATACATATCATCATTTGTGTTCTTGCTGTGCCAATAAGAAAGTTAGCTCTCAATGTTATATAAGAATAATAGCAAGTGCCAGGGAAGAGATAGATAAGGATATCAGAGAGGTTTGCAGATGCTATCAAATATTTTTAAAAAATGAAAACATGTGGTAGATATATAGTAATAAAAAAACCAACAATTCTGTTTATTCCTTTGCCTTTCAAAACATCTCCTTTCCTCTCAAATATTTGAAATGAGCAGCACATAGAAACAATTGATAGGTAGTTGTTAGCAAGTGGTCTGAACACTTAAAATTATTCTCTGTGTTTATTCTTCAGGGTTATAAATGGTCATGCACAGGAATTGATTATTTTAAATCAATCCTGCCCCATATTTATTTTAACATTTATTCCTAGATATTGGCATCGCAGTTGTCTGCCTGTGTTTCCTGAATACAACTGTGTCATTGGAGGCCCCCTTTGGACAGCTAAGCTAAGCCGTCATGGCCCATCTGGGGAGGGTATGAATGAGGATAATGCTATGACACCCCAAAGTTACTTAAAGAAGCCAGAACAGTAGAAGCTTGAGGGATTTTGCCCAGAGCATAGCATGGGCTCTGTGTTTAGCCCCATAGCTCATTATTGGATGGACACCCCCTGACTGTGAGCAATTTTTGTTCCTTGAGGCCTGCTGATACTGGCTATAGTTCTGTCATTGATTTGAACATAATCTGCGTGTTGCATCTTTATTGGATTGCCATGATTCATTTAAAAGGAAATGTTTTTGATCCTTGCTGACTGGCTTTCATGGTGGGATGGGGAAGGTAGGGGGTTGGTGAACAGCCTAGAAAAGAAAGCACTTTCAGTATTGCTCTTGGGTTTATGGCTGGAAGGGAGAACAGCTAAAACACATTAGTCCTTTTGCTATTCAGAGGTTTGACTGCTTTAGCTAGGGGTCCTGGATTCATGATCCATTTTCTGTTTCCTGTCCAACATCTATTTGATGCAATATGCTCCATGTCTCTTTTCATTAACTGAGACCTATATGATGTCAATTGAGAAAAACAGTAGCTGATGTTATGAAATACTTGCAGTGGCATGACAAAGATCCATTATAAAGGCCTTTTACTTTGTTCCATTGTATATTTTACTATTGTGTTTTATGCCTGCAGCTTGGCTGTATTGAAAGAAAATATTTCAGCTGGGCCCTGCTGGGTTATTTTTTTAACTTGCTTTTGAAATGCTAGATAACAATGGGCTTAATGTATAGCAAACTCCTGACATTAACAAATGTGGGACAAATAACTCCACTGAGGCATATGACAGTGATGCAAACATGTTACCTGAAACCAAACCCACCAGTACAGACATAATCTGCTCTGAAGATAAGTGAGGTTTGGTTTAACTTTAGTGTCACTGATAAAGCACATTTCACGACTGTAAATTATATCCTGCAACAAAATGTGAGGTGCCATTGTATCAGAGAACCCCCAGCAGGTTTGATTCTAAAATGAGAGAGATGACACCAGGTGCTTAAGAAAAGGGGAGAAATATGATGCTTTTTCATTGCTCATGTTGAAATGTATATGGAGTTCAGAGTCACAAAAATGAATGCTCTTCCACCTTTCTAGTACATCTCAAGACCAGATAATATGTTATTTCACAATCCCTTAAACAGTGTGAGATGAAGTTTAGTGCTCTCTTGCTATGTCGTAATAATATGAGGGATAATATGAAAATCAGACAACAAAATGAAGCAATGCCAACAAAACAAAATTAGATCTGGCAAATGGTTTAAAGTAAGTGATAGAACTGAAAAAAGAAGAGACAAATTCATTAATGGAACTCTGATTTGTGTTTTCTTTGTAATTATATTTTAATTATGAAATTAATTAGTGTGTACTATAATTGGAATGTGAATACATTATTTACATACAGCCACAGCACGCATAAAGAAAATAAGTACTAAAGGAGTTCCACACATTAAATTTACATTAGAAATACAGAAAGTTTTAAAGTAACATAATAAGCAATTACTTATATAATTGGCGTCATCATTTAATAACACTAATGTGTTTTAAAGCCACATAATTAACAATATTAATTTAGCCTTACTAGTGTTTCTTTTTGCTTAATTTTTGGAGGGGTGCAGAAAGTCGTTCTAAATGTCAATTTTGTAAAGAAAAATCTGAACTTTTCTTAACATTGGGAAGAACAATAATCTCCTGATAAACTCAGGTTTTATGACTATTTGGAAACTCAGCTGCTTCCAAATTATGCAATTCATTTGACATCCCTTTAGGGGAAGGCAGCTTAATCCGCTCTTAGTGTCTGAACTATAGGTCACTGTGTTTAAACATGTAGGTCTATTATTAGCAAAAACTATATACAAAACTTTAAACATCACTTGAAGGGGTTAAATTTATTGGTATTTGCTTCTAGCATTATGTCTGTAGTAAGCAGTCATTCCAAAGTTTACATTATTTGTAAAACTAGTCCATGAATGAAGATTTTAGTTGTCTCGTTTCTATGGAAACCAGCAGTAATTGACACTGATTACTGAACTCAGAGAAAGTAGTCTCAGAAGGTGCCATTATAAAGAAGGCACCTCTATAACTATAAAGGTAAATTAGCTGCCAGAAATAACCGTTTTATGTTAGGTTTATTATCCGTGTAAAGTAACTTTCTATACATAAAGCCCAGTTTATGTGCAACACGGTACTAAAAGGCTACTTTCACTTTTCCCAGATAATGTATCTATTAAGGTGTAAGCATGGGTGTCTGTTTGTATGAGTAAAAATAGTACCAAACTGATAGTTTTTAAAAATTTTAGATATGAGTAATGGCCTACAATTTCACTGAATTTAGGTGTGCAGCATCAGTGTGGCTACTCTTCTATATATGCTTTGGAAACCTGTTACTTTAGGCTAAGTATTAAATAGGATGCTCTCCTGAGCTCATCAACTGGCAGCCACAGGATAAAATGTGAAATGCCTTTATTTATGCGGCTTGCCTCTGAGTATGGTGGGGGGAAAAAACTGAAATCACCAGAAAATGAGCACGCATCCAGTTCATTTAAGGTCAAGCACATCTAAATTTAAACAGTCTTCTTAAATAATTTATTTTAGTTTTCTTAATAGGATAGAAATTAAAGGTACAGAACCAGCAATTTAAAAAAATTATGTTTCTAAACTTTGATTGTAAAAACATCATTGTTATTTAAATGGTTTTCTTCTTAAATATTTATGACATTATGTATAGCACACATGAATGATTTCCAGAGATCAGAATCTAATATTTCAAAATAGGCATTTAAACTTTAAGGCTTCTCAGAGTTTTGTAATAGAAAATTCTACATGGCTGCCTAATAAAACCCATTACTTAAGTAACTTTCGTTAACTATGTTATTGTTGTCCATAGGTGGCCTCCTGGTTGTTCATGAACCCCTAAAACTGTTTGCAAATTTTTGTGTTTGTAAATTTGTTTAGAATGAGAGTATACACATTTCAGCAATTTCTCAATACTTCTGTTACCAACAGGTAAAAACACACAGCAGTAGCAACGGTTTTTAAAGAGTTGTCCATGAGACTCCAGAGGTCCTTAACACCCTTCTAGGGGATCCAAAGTGCAAAACTATCTATGTAATAACGCTAACACATTGTTTGCCTTTCAATTGATGGTGGGTACAACCAATGGCCTGTTAGCACAAATCAAATCAGTGGCAGGAAATTATACTACAGTTAGTGTATTTTTCACTGCCATGAACTCAAAATTAAGATTAAAAAGCCATTTCAACTTATAAATGATAAAGCATAAAATTATTAACTTTATTGAACCTTGACCACTCACTATATATCTTTTTAGTATTCTGCATGAAAAGGTGGGAAGCATAAAATGTGTGTGCTGCATAAATAAGTATAATTGTTACCTCAAAGAAAAACACCTGTGCAATTGAGCAGGGAGCTAGACTAGGTAATTTTTTTTTTTTTCTATTTTTTCTTAAGCATCATTTTCACTTAAAGAATCAATGACAAACTATGGTTATTCAGATGTGGGTATTTGACATATGCTTCCCAGAAAGTGAATGAAATAACACTGTCAAAAGAAATCAATAGGCAGTCTATGTTGCCAATGATAAAATTTGGACATTCAAGGGGAAATTAGAATTTTGAGATCCTTATATTCACCATGATATACTTGACAATACCTGAAAACTTCTCTGATTAGATTGGTAGGAATATTAACAAATGTGAATTTTGATGTTGTAATGAAATGTTTAACGTTTGGAATACATACATATGTAATTCAGGAAACCAGTAGCTTCCAAATGACAAATTTATGACATAAAAAAATCATTTATGCCCTTAAGCAAAGAAGATAAACAGATGGTAAGTAAGCATATGAAAGATGCTCAAAATAGGTTCATCAGTTATAGCAAATGTACCACTCTGATGTGGGAATTTGACACTTGGGAAAGTTGTGTGAGGGGAGATAGGGATTATATGGGTATTATGTATTTTCATATCAATTTTGTTGTAAACCTAAAAGTGCTCTAAAAACTGAAGTATATTTTTTAAAAAAATCACTTAGATAAAAATCTTTTACAAAATTCAAGTCAGAGCAAAGAATTTTAATGTAACAGAGTACAAAAAGTTCATTGGTATGGTTATTGATTCCACATTAACCTAAACTTTAGGAAACTACCACTTACTGAGTTTTGGTGTGCTACTAAAAAAGGATATCAACAATTGTCTTAAAAATTCATTAAAATACTCCTCTCATTTCCAACTACAAATCTGTTTGAAGTCTGATTTTCTTTGTTTACTTCCATCAAAAAACCCTATTGCAACAGATTAAATGTAAATGCAGTTGTGAGAATCCACCTATCTTCAATTAAGACATGTTAAGGAAATTTGAATACAAAATAAAATAACGTCATTTTTCTCATTTTTTGAAAAGTGTTTATTTTTATTCAAACTATTATTTGTGTTACATGTAAAATGTTTGGTGTCATTTCAAAATGAAATAATGCATAAGTATTTAAAAACATTTCAGTTTTAATCGTTACTATCAAAATTGATAGAACCTATATAAACCAAAGATCTTTGGGATTATCAATAATTTTTTTACCAGTGTAAAAGTGTCTGAGATCAAAGCATTTGGGAACCCTGGAACTGCATTAAAGTAGTGCTTCCTATAGGTTAATCAAAGGCTTGTAGTTCATTCACTGAATTTCGTATATTTAGATTCCTAGTTGCTCATTCTCTTCAATGTCTTGGACTTCTAGAAATTTAATAATTAATATAAGTTTGCCTAATTTAGTAATACTAATGTTTTATATACTTGTTTCCCAAGCTACCTGAAATAGGTCTGCCCACTTGTATGGTTGTTTATTCTGCTAATTTGTTTTACCAAGAAGATATATGTTACTCTTCTTCAAATTACAAGATTAAAGGTTAGCACTTTTGGAAAAGTAAACATCATCTTTACTTTTACAGGTGAACAATATATCTTCTCCATAGTATGCAGAGTCTCTAAGCATATAATAAAAATAAATAAATATTAATGTAAATTCAATTTGCTAGTTTATATTGTGCAACAAGATATATAAGGAGACAAAATTCTCCAGTTCATACAGAATGAAAACAAAATTCAATGAAGTGACTAAAATGTCAGGCAACAGTCAGTATTAATATGTATGCTTCAGCCAAAAGAAGGAACCATTTTTGGACAAAAAAATACATCATATACTCTACAAAATCATAACAAAACATGTTGGACATTTTTTCTAGCCACCTTGATTTCATTTAATCACTTCATATTTAAGGGAAAAATAACACATGAAAGCTATTCATTTAATATTTTTAATAATTCTTTGAACTTTAACATTGTTGATGAAACACAAAAGGCACAGAAGGCCTAGGTGAAAGTCTGTGTTGCCCTTCCTTCTTCATAGACTCTAAATTTTTTTCAGGTTTCTTTCTTTCCTTCCATGCTCTCTCCTTCTTTTCCTTCTTTCCTTCCCTCCCTTCCTCCTTTCCCTTCCCTTCTCATTCCTCCCCCCCTCCCTTTTCCTTCCTTCCTTCCTTCCTTCCTTCCTTCCTTCCTTCCTTCCTTCCTTCCTTCCTTCCTTCCTTCCTTCCTTCCTTCCTTCCTTCCTTCCTCCCTCCCTCCCTCCCTCCCTCCCTCCCTCCCTCCCTCCCTCCCTTCTTTCCTTCCTTCCTTCCTTCCTTCCTTCCTTCCTTCCTTCCTTCCTTCCTTCCTTCCTTCCTTCCTTCCTTCCTTCCTCCTTGCTTTACTTTCTTTTTTTTCATGTTTAGACACTACAATAATCAACCAACTTTCAGGTAAAAAGGGGCTGAACATTGCCAATCAAATCATCTACATGGTCATGTAAGGTTTGTATAGGGTATCTTTTTTTTCATGCCTTTTCTGATTTCATTTTAGCTTATAGGAAAAGCTACTCTAGCATGCTAGTTTTCTTTTTGTGAGCTTCTCAATCCACATATCCTGAAATAAATTATTGATAATTATTAAATCAAGCTTAATCAAATGTTAGCAGTAGAATGGAACTTAAATTTCTTCTAGGCCAACATCCATATTTTGCAGATAAGAAAAATGATGGTATATGACTTACCCTGGGCCACAGATTTAATAAATACAAGAATAATTACAATCAGGGCTGAAATATGTTTACCATTTTTATTGCATTAATAGTTATTATCAGATTGGTCATGGAAAATATTCAGAATTTTTATTAAAAAGCATTATGAGTAAAAAGAAATTTTAGTTTTATTGATTAAACAAGTCATAGACATAAACCAAGCTTATCGAACTCTAGGGGAGCTACAGTGAATGGCTTGTCTTCAAATGTGGAAAAATAAGGCATTTTGGGCAAAGCAAATAGTGGATCAAAATGGTGCTTGGCAATTGTGAGAAACATTTTAAGTAAGACTTCAAGCAGGAATAGCTACTTCCCACTAAAAGAGCTTTAAACGCAGCAGGTTCATCACTTACTACTAAAGTGTTATGTTAGAAGATGGATCCACCAGCCACAAAGCAGTCTTTAGGAGCAGAGATGTACGAAAAGCGCACTGCACCCTGATACAGAACTGCAAGGGCAGAACTACCATGTTCACATACTGGAAAGTAGCAGCATCTTTTTCAAAGGCATTTTTAAAAGCCTTAGTACTCAGTAACTACTTGAGTCAAGTGCATGAACAATAATTAAAACTTCAAAATAGAATTTTAAAGCTAAAAGTGGGCATCCTTATGCAGCCAGACCTTGTGGGACAAGAGTAGTATGTGATTAAAGAAGAGGATACTAGAAGGATCACTCCGAAGGCCATTTATGGGACCATGCTTGGTGGGGGTTTCATCACCACTCTTTTAATGAGAAGGAAATAAAATTGTAATGAGAATCTATTTTGTATTTTTCATATTCACTGTACACAAATATGATATTAAATCATATAATCCTTGTAATAGCGGGTTTAGAAATTATCAGTAGATCTTTCTGGTGTTTTTATAACAAGCTCTTCTAGTCATTGAGGTAGATATATAGGTATTGGAATTAGTGAATTTTGCCTGTATATTTGATCGAGTTTCTGGTACTCAGAACGGGCAAGGATAGATCGCATCTGGTCCTAGCTCATGCTGAACCATTGGCCCAAGTTCTCATTATATTTACCCTTCCCTAGAGAATGCCGCTTGTTCAGTGTTGCCTCTCCGAAGCTCTGCTCTAGTGTTAATTATCTCAGGGCTCATTGTTTTGATAATTTCATGCCTCATCAAAATATCATATATCACAAGCATGCAGAAAATGGCTTTTCAGATTGCAAAGAAACACCTCAATGGGATCTTAGCAGAGCTATTTGCAATGGTCCAATAAGAATTCCCTTTTACATAACAAAGCATTATTTCCAAGATTTAATATTTTCATTGCTTTTTGTTTTCTGTAAAGACTGCTTGATATAAAAGGTCAAGGTATCAGCAAAACATAAGACAGATTTTTGCTGAATGACATAAACCTGTCAGAATGCTGAGCTTTGATGTTCCATTAAGTGATCGATGTAGATTACTGACTTTTGGCTAAATGCTACTCAACCAGATAAGGTCAATACCTGTTAGTTCATTGGTGGAATAATTAATCAATCAATACAGGATGCTTGAAGTCAGGGAGAATTATTGCCAGGCTTATATCTCCGGCTTTGGTCACAGAAATTATTTTAAAACATCCTTGCAATATTAACCCCTTCTGTGCAGGGTTTATTGTAACATTATGTATCCAGGGGAAGAAAAGAAAAAAAAAAAAAAAACAGTGAGCAGCACTTCTTATAACCTTGAGCTCCCCAGAAGGAAAAGCTTCTAACAAGCTGAGTGCATCATCATTAGTTCTTCCTTTCACATCATTGTACTCTGTTTGTAAAATAATTACATGCAATTTTTCTATTTTACAGTTGGACCACATGACTCCCTGTTCTTTTGCACAGCAATTCACCCCTCCTCCAAACTGCCTGGTTGAAGGATAGAACTGCTCACCTTTAAACATCTCAGACAGAGGCTTTTATGGTGGCTGGTTACAATATTTCCTAAGAGCTGAAAAATAATCCATCTGGTTCCCAGAAAAATTCTCTCTCCTCCCCATTTCCTGCTTCTGATGCAACCAAATTATTCCTTCTTAGGAAATGTAGAAGGCAAGGATTCTTTGTATTTTTAAAATTGCATGTGTTATAATTTCTTTGAACTCTTGTGAGTTTTGGCCAATTTATAACACTTCCTGCTATAATCACTGGTTCTAATTACTTATTGGTTCTAATTCTGTGAGATAAGAGTATCTTTTCTGTTTAACTATATAAACCACTATTTTTTTTCAGAACTAATGATAATGCTTATATTCATTTCAACAAATAGTTATTGCATGTTTAGTATGACCCAGGCATAGTAATGATCTTTGCTCTCAAGGAATTTAGACATTTAACCAACACTTTTGTTCATTCTGGTTTTCATGTCACTTCTACATCTCTTACTCCATTTAATACCTCCACAACCCTATGAAATAGGTAGCAGAAGGATTAGTATTACATTCATTCACAGGAGAAACTAAAGGCTTATTTTTTATAAGGTCATTTATCTAGCAATAACTTGGAAACAAAAAATAGAATTCTTGGTCTTCAGGAAACTAACAGCAAAGTACTGACAATTTACACTCAGGTGATGTAAAACATTCCCTCAATATGGTATGATATGCTATATATGATACAGCATAAAGGTCTCTGCAAACCATAGGATCCCTTTGTGTGGATTTGAAAAGCTCATGTTTTCTTCATATAAAAACACAATAAGTAGAGGCAAAAGTAAAGAAAAATCAAGTTAAAATATTATTGCACACCCTAAACAACCATACTCAGCTTAGCTTTACCTAGTAAGCTTTGTATCCATATACCTGGACTTTCATCCATTTCTACACAGCCCAGATTGTTCACATCAATACACAAGTAGAACCCAATGACCTCCCATCAAGTGAAATGACATAGTCAGCTTCAGAGTTGAGATAGGAGTAGAAATTGTGTTTGTTAGAGCCACCACTGGGCTTGTAGAGAAGTGACCTTAGGATATGACAGGCATATGGTTCAGACACATAAGGACACAAGTGTGCACATTCTCCTCCAGAAAGTCATTGTGGGATTATGTAGGAGTGAGATCTCCACTGAGCAGCACTCTTCTGGTAAGTCTGGATTTCCCACCTCCATGCCTGCCCATGTGCTTTCAAATGAGCTAGTGCATGATTATTATGTGAATTGTGAACTCTGAGAGGTGATACTTCATTGTAGTGCATAATAAGAACACCAATGTTTTAGGTTGGGTTGTCTTCAAAGTTGATCTTGATGGGCTCTTTGTTACTTCTCTCTTTCCTAGGTATTGTCTATGTTCCCTCTCATAGGTTATTTTGAATCATGGATCAGGTATTTTCTGTGTCAACTCAATACTGAAAAGTAACTCTGTGGAAGTTTCTGGATCCAGAGCTTCAAATTATGGTAACTTCTGCTAGAAGACTTTGGAGCATTCCCTCTGGGAGCCCTACAACAACAGGAAAAAAGTCTGACTACTTTGAGACCACCATACTGGAGAGGCCAAGGGCATACCAGTAGGCATTTTGATTGACAGTGCTTGCTGAGTACAGCCTTCCAGACATTCCTGCCAAGTCATCTGGCATTCAAGTGAAATCATGTTAGAACTTACAAACCAGCCAGTCTACCAGCTAACTACACTACTTACTGACCTCAATCAACACAGAACAGAAGAATCAACCAATGGGGTCTCTGAATTCTGGATCTACAAAATTGTGGGCAAAATAAAATGTTCATTGTTTTAAGCCATTATGTTTTGGAGTAATTTGTTACACAGTGATAGCTAACTTGAATAGGAAGTGAACAAAGGAAGCTCTGGTAGGGAAGTGGAGAAGTGGGTCAAGAAAGGGAAGGAAGTCAAGATAAAATTTTCATTAATGAGCAGGTTACTATGGGTAACTGAGCCTGAATTCCCCAGATACCTCATGGTCAATATGCAATGAAGCTCAGGGTTGAAGACTGTTCCTAGGACTAAGCTCAATATTTCCAACTTGCTCAGCTTGTTGGAAAGCCTAAGAAGCTGAAGGTGTGCAAATAAAGGTGAGTGCAAGAGAAGTGGCCAGGACTGACAATGTCTGATACAACATGTGCTGGCCCCATGTAGGGTCTTCACAAGCAGTTTTAGGGAAGGTAGACCATTGTCGCTCCTTGGGCATGACTTTTCTGCCAATCATATTAGTGGTTGCAAACATGTGTTCTGCATTTTACCCCCATACCCAGCAGTAAGGGAATGGAGATACTGACATGAAACTCAAACCAAATATGGTAAGATACTCAGAGTTTCGTGTCAGTCTCTCCATCCCCTTACTCCCTCCACTCCATTCAAACTCCAGGAGGGAATTGAACTGATTGACCAAGTCTTGTCCATCTTTTTTATTTACTATACTGAAACCTAATCCATTACTTGGCAAGTGACACATAGAAGATGCTCCAGACTTATCTATTATATTATTATGGATTGAGATAAATGTTTCAGTTACTGTATGCCTTTTCTAAACTACTTACATCTTATCAAAAAGAAGACAGTAAATTTTCTACATATTCTAATTTAATTGTTTCCCATAAAAATCCACTGCATTGAGTGGACTGTATTTATTTGACAGAAATATTCTAGTGAACTAGATGCACAGTTAACAACAATAAAGACAAGTATTCTCTAAGGTTCTTGGTGGATGGTCAGCTCTCACGAGGTCTTTGGTGAAATAATAATGATCAAAATATTGTAGGGCTAGAAAAATGTGCTCAAGTTCTCTGCTCAGGGTATTATTTTTGACACATCTCTAAATAATTTTGAATTATGACTCCACGTAGTATATTCCACAAGAAAATTCTACTTGAAAGACCATATATTAACACATCTCATTATACCCCATAAACACATAGAATTTTGTGTTTATACATTCCTATAAAAATCCTACAATATGAATATATCTAGAGTAATTTCTCACTTTTCTTAACATATTAATAAGACTATTGTGGAGTATTGGAGACAAGATGGTTGACGAGAGACTCTAGCTGCCAGATTGTCTCAGAAAGAAGAAAAAGTTTTAGATGAAAAAGGAGGAAAAAAATGGACAAACAATCATAGATGGGGTGTACTTACAAGGGAAAAGTGCCAGAACCTACAAGAGATTCTATAGGAAGAAATTTGGAGGAGAACAAGAAGGAGCAAGGTATCAGCAGAGGACAACTCCCGAGGGGCTTGGAGCCCAGAGAAAAGGATAGGTGGGTGGTTTGTTTCTCTCCCCCTTATATATCTGGCAGTCAGCAGGCTCCTGAGCTGCTCGAGAGCCATTTTACCCTCATGAGTCCAAAAGCCAGTGAACTGGGAACTTCTTGAGGGCAAAGCACCAGGCTGCCAGTCACCACAGACCTGAGCTGAGAAAGCAGGCACCATATTGCTTCTCTATCCACCATGTGTCTTTGTCCTCCCCAGGTGGCTTCAGCCCCTCAGTTTTCATCTTGCTTGTTCCCACACAAATATTTCTCAACTCCAGCCCAGACTGCAGGAGACACAGGGGGCCAGTGGGTGCTGGGGGATATCCATGACCACAGATAGTGGACCCCCAGATACTGGCTGCATTCTGGAGAGAGGGATAGAGATGACTAGAGTGCTGGTGTTCCTCCATCCAGAGTATTTTCCTCCCCTTCCTCTCCCCTGCTTGTGGCTGGCATGAGAGGCAATCAAGTCAGGGCTCTTAGGAACTGCTGATTCCCCCTGTTGGTGTATACACCACAGTGGGGTTTCTACAGAGAGAAGGGCTCAAATCTTTACAGTTAAAGACCTGCAGAGGACTAATGGGTACTTAGATTGTGATCTTCCTGCTCATTGGTCTTCCCTGGTGCTACTTGACCAGCTCTTCCATCAGACCAGGGTACACCCTGAAGGAGAGGGACAATAAACCTACTTGAGCACCCCATAGGCAACTTGGGACCATGATGCTTCTCCCTGGGAGTCAGGGATTGATCTTTGGGGACCAAGTAACAGGCCCACAGGCCAAATCCAATACCCCTAGGATTCTATTGTGTTGCTTGGGATCAAGGAGGGGAGATTTGTGAACTAATCTCAGGAGGCGAAGGATTCTGCATGGGCAAAACTGAAAAGAGAGCACATATATACTCAGCCACGACATACTCATGGAGCACCCCTCCTCCAGAAGGAAGGCCATGCTTTCAACCTAGGGTGAGATTCTGGACAGGGAAGCTCCTGGCCCACAGCATCACTGTTGGGGAGCTCAGCTAGTTTGGGCTCCTACCTGCTGACAGATGCCAGAGTAAGATTGTAGAGCAGGGAAGGGGGAAGAAGAGTGAAACCTGTTCCTGACACCCAGACTGTGAATTTCAGATGACTTTATCTTAACAAGCTAGCTTTCTGGTTGGGTAGGGCCACTTTAGTCCCTCTCTAGTGGCATTACCCAGAAACTGGGAGCAGACCTTTGACCTTGCTGAAACAGCAACCTTGCCAGCTTTTGTGGAGCTTGAGGGCAGGCTCATCCAACCCAACCCCACTCAGTCTCACTCCACCACCAGCCTCTGCTGTGGTAAAGAATAAGGACTCACCTGGAAGTTCCAGGGCCCTGTCCACCACCTGGGACATTTGAGTGCTTCTCCTAAGGGGCTAGAGACAGTCACAGGTCCCCAAAACAGCACTGAAGCTTTCTCCTTCCAGTAAACACCACCAACTGACCACTACTGCACAGCATTTACTGACTCAATCATACAGGGTATGGTTGATTCTCACCCACAAGCACCATCTATTGACTCAGAAATCAAACTGGGCAGGCCAACACAATTCACACTGTTAAGAAGACCACAAGGCTAGGGAAAAAGAAAAGATTTCAAAGACCTCAAACCTCTCTCATCAAAGACAGACAGGGAATCTGTCTTTCCCACATAGCTCCTCACTGCTACAGCCTACAAACTACTAGCAACTGAGAAAACCACCATGCTAAGGATATCCATGACCAATGCATCCATCTAGAGCCTAGATCACTATCAAAGTACCCACAAGTAAAGCCAAAAGTTCTTACTCAACATATGCTACAGACACTTCTTTATAAGTGAGGGGGGCGGGGAAGCCCCATGTAAAGGAAAAATACAAAAATAAGAAGTGATAGCTGCCCCAGATGAGAAGGAATCAGAGAAAGAACTCTGGAGGGATGAAAAATTAGAGTGAAAGGATACCCCCAAAAGGGAACACCAGTGAAATACCAGTGAATACCAATGAAATACCAATACCAGGGAATACCAATGAAAATGAAAACACGGAAATGACAGATAAAGACTTCTAAATATGGATTGTAAGGAAGCTCAATGAAATCCAAGAGAAAATGGAAAACAAACCTAAAGAAACCAGAAAAACAATTGCAGAAATGAATTAAAATTTCTCTGAAGAGATTGACATATTTAAAAAACAAAAAAACCAAATAGAACTTCTGAAAATAAAAAAAAAATTGAAGAAAATGCAAAACAAGTGGAAAGTTTTAAAAATACACTAGACTAGGCAGAAGAAAGAATCTTAGAGCTTGAAGACAACTCTTTTGAATTAAATCAGTCAGTCAAAAATAAAGAACAGAGAATTAAGAATGAACAAAGCCTACAAGAAATATGGGATTATCTAAAATGGCCAAATATAAGAATTATAGATATCCCAGAGGGTGAAGAAGAAAATGCACAAGAACTGGAAAATTTATTTGAGGGAATAATTGCCGAAATTCCCTGGTCTTGCTAGAGATTTGAGACATCCAGGTACAAGAAGCTCAACAACAACTGGGAGATTCATTTCAAAGAGGCAATAACAAGACACATAGTTATCAGACTGGCCAAAGTTAACATGATGGAGGAACTTCTACCAGTCATGACGTGAAAACATCAAGTAACTTGCAAAGGAAAACCCATCAGGGTAACTACAGACTTCTCAACAGAGACCTTACAAGCCAGAATGTATTGAGGTCCCATCTTCAGTCTTCTTAAACAGAAAACTGCTAGCCTAGAATTCTGTATCTCCCATTGTAAGTGTGCAATTCAATGATTTTTAGTAGATTATAGAGTTGTGCAACTATTACCAAAATCCAGTTTAGAACATTTCATCAACCCCTCAAAGTTCTCTTGCCCCATTTTCTATCAATTTCTGGTCCCACTCCCAGCCCCAGATTGATTTGTTTCTGTCTCTATAGATTTAAATTTTTTCTGCATTTCATATACATGAAACCATACAATATAAAGCCTTTGTATCTGTTTTCTTTCACCTAGTATTTCTCATTCATATTTATATTGTAGCATGTATCAGCAGTTTGTTCTTTTTATTGCTGTATGGCATCTCCTTTAAGAACATACCGCACTTTGTTTATCCATTCTCTAGTTCTTAGACAATAATTTCCACCTTGGTGATATTATGAATAATGCTACCGTGAACATTCACATACATTCTTTGGGTGGATATATGTTTTCATTTCTCTTGGGTGAATACCTCAGAGTAGAATTTCTGGGTTGTATGGTAAGTTTGTGTTTAACTTTTTGAGAAACTGTTCAACTGTTTTGCACAATGGCCGTAACATTTTGCATTCCCACAAGCAATGCATGAGGGTTCTGGTTTCATTGCATCCTTGATAAAATTTGTTATTGTCTTGTCTTTTATTATAACTATCCTAGTGGATATGAAGTGGTGTCTCATTGTGGTCTAACTATGCATTTCTCTAGTGACTAATGGTGTTGAATATTAGTTTGTATTCTTATTAGGCATTCTTTCGTGAAGTATCTTTTATCATTTGCCCATTTTTTAATTGAATTGTTTTTCTTCTTATTAAAGAGCTGCAAGAGTTTCTTACATATTCAGAATATAAGTGTTTATTAGATATATGATTTTAAATATTTTCTCTCAGCCTGTGGATTATCTTTTCATTTTCTTTTTGGTGTCTTTCAAAGTACTAAAAATTAAATCATATTGCTTAAAAAAATTTTTTATAAGTCAATCTTTTCTACTGAAATCTCTGAGGGCAGAAGCTAGGCACATTTATTAATGTACCCAGTTACTTGCACAGTACTCATTAAGAATTATTGAGAAACTACTTGGGCTAAGCACCGTTCTAAATTCTTTGAATGGACTCACTCTTTTAATCCTTGCAGGAGCTCTATGATGTACATACTGCTAAAACTGAAGTTCAGCAAAGTAAATTACTCCCAACATCACATAGAAGAAATGGAAGGACTAGGATTTAAAGTCGGTAGTCTGACCCTGGAGCCCGGATCCCTACACTACTATGCCCCTAATTAGTATATTTTCCCGAGAATCATTAGAATGAATCACAGCATGCAAATATTTGTTTTCCCACTTATTTACTAATGATTTTGTTGTATTATCATACAGTGATCAGACTCAAGAAAAAAAATACAATTTAAGCATTTTGAGAATTAGAACCAGAAATTGAGTTACCACTAAATTCAATAAGATGAGTAATTACCAGGACCTATCTGGTCATCAGAATTTCAGCTTTCAGATAATTTTCAATTTCATGGAAATAATGTAAAATATTGACTCAAAAGCCTTCATCTGGAGAGTGGCAATTCTGGGTTAAGGGACCTGGCTAAATGTTGCTCATATTCTTCATGAAGTGATAGTAACCCATTCCACATTATGATTATAAGAAATACATAACAGATGTAATGCAACATGCTTTAGAAATAGCAGCTGTAAAATATGATTAATAGTGCTTTATTCTTAGTGTAAGGACTTAATGAAATGATTTATATAAAGGGCTTTTTCTAGTGTCTGGGAATTATTATAGTTATGCAGTCAAAAAAGTAGCTGCAATAATTTTTTCACTTTTTATGAGTCACATCTTGCTTCTTTTAAGTTCTGCTTTTCACTTTTCTGATTTGATGAGCTTAATTTTGTTATGCATTTACTCAAATGAATATTTACTTTTGGTAAACATCCTTACAAAGCCTACACAGAGACCATCCTCTCTGGTAGCCTGGTTTAAATAGATTTGAGTCTGAGAAAAGTTTATGAAATGAAAACTTTGAAACAGAAAACCAGCTCCCTATTCCATAGATTTCCCACTGTGTTACCTAAATAAAATGCTAATATTTAGTATAACTAGTTTTTCTTTTTAAAATACATTTTCAGAAAAGTATATTAGAATGAAGGCACATTGGCAAAGGCTAGACAAATGGTTGGTATGTTTTAATTTTTTTGGATTTTCATTTTGATACCTAATAATACTGGGAAAATAACCAGATTATTTCATTTTTGTCACTAAGGAATTACTTCTCAAAACATAGAGGAAATTTCACAAATATTCATTATTATAAAGCTTCTTTTAATTACATAATTCTTACATGTTTTTATTTTGTTTATTTTGCAAATATTTTTGTCACTGTAAACCATACAGATTTAACAGACTATCAGACAAGTGTTTATAATATGGCATACTTTATTTATGCATGTTATACCAATCATTGAAGAAATATGAATTTTCCCTAGTAGAATTATATTTTGACCTTTGTTTTAAGATGAACTACAATAAATTCCAGAAATATTTATTTTTATTTTAAACTTTGATATTTATCAGGAAAATATAGACTTAATCAGCAAATATAACATTCTTAATGTCTAGTGATTATAATTATTAAGAAAAGCAGACATTCTAAGTGTATGATAATTTGTGTTTGAAATAATAAAATTTTGTGAAAGCAAATACAAATATTTAAGTAGATGTACTTTGCTCAATCAATTCATAAAGGTATTATTATATTTTAATGAAAATCTAGAATGGATAACTCTTTTAGAGTAAAAATTAACATTATAAAGTATATAAGATTTCATATCTTACAGCATATGTGGTTTACCATCATCATATTCAGACCTACATCATTCACTAATTTTCTTAGGCAGTGTTAAGACATTTCAGAAAAGCAATTATATTTTATTTGCTTTTATTTAAAACAAAAACAAACAGAAAAATAACACCATCACTCTGAAGAGGTGAGGAAAGACCATTTCTAAACATTGAAAATCAAATGTCCTTTCTCCTAACTCTGGCAACAGGTACTACTGTAAAGTTGCCACTCTGGGAATCATATCCCACAAGACCCAGAAATTCATGAGACTAGAGAGCACGATACAGCATAAGGGCTATTATAATAGTATAGTGGAAAATCGACCATCTTTTTTGCTGCCCAAGGCTGTTACAAAGTGCTTAGATTTCTGAACATAGAGACAATTTTAAACCCCTCAAGGAAACTAGAATTGATAGTAAAATAGCTGATGGCCAGAGATCACATCCTGCACCCTTGGCCGTTGACTCTCACATTTCTATTATACTAACCTCTTGAGCATTCTTGGAGACAGACAAAGCATACACCACACACTGTGTGGTGAAGTGGCAGGCATTTGGAAACCCTGTGAAAAAAGTTACAGGCTTGTGTTCTCCTTTTATCCTGCAATTGACAGCAAACAGAGGAGCCCTTGGCCCAAACTTGGAACTTGCCCAGATAAGGGACCTGTAATGCTATTTAATATGATAAATGTCACCCTCCATTCCACATTCTCTTTATAAAGGAAATACTTCATCTCTTCTAAGAAATGTGTTAGAAAGTTTAAAATCTCTATCATTTGCTCTGCTGTTAAATGTTGGCATAAAAATAACATTACATAATTTGATTGATGCATTGTAGAGAATGAAAAAGTATCTTTGAAACTTTCTAAAATGCTGTTTCTGAATTAAAGTTATGTTTTAGAAATTATATAGATTTGATTCACTAGTGTTTTAATATCGGCCTAGCTGGGTCAAATAGACTTCACATAACTGGAAATGGCCTTGATGGCTTTTACCCTGTCCTGAGTGGAATTTATTTATTTAAAAGTCTGATGTGCAGATCTTTTTGCACAACTGGCTATTGTATCAGAAGAGACAAGATTGTGGTGCAGTCTTAAACACGCCTCCAAGTCTAAATTGCTTAACATAGCAGAGGTTTATTTCTTATTCATATGATGTCTGGTACCAGGGCAGGTGGCTTTCCAGAGCAACTATTTACTCATGCCGAAGGTTCCTCCTGCTCTCTGCCCCACTACCCTGCCCTGTCACACCACATTGCCTCTTAGTTGATGCATCAGGAGAGTCACCTGGATGGTCTTGGCCCTGCCTTCTATGCCTTAGCCAGGAATTCACATCACTTCTACCTACAACCTATTGCCCAGACCTAATCTTGTTACCTTGCTTAACTGCAAGTGGTTAAAAAGTGCTTGCAAAGGGAGGAGAACTGTATCTTGGAGGTGTAACACCTACTTCCACGGATTTGAATCTCAGTCTCTCTTTAGTTAAGGCGGAAAGCTGGAACAAACTCTATACTGGAGAGAAAGAAAAGATGATTTTAAAAAGTGTTTATCTCTTGGCTGAGATACTCAATTTTGAGAAGAAATTGCTATTAATTATAAAATTCCCACAATGTAATCATTTATTTCAAGTTGGAGTGTCAGTGGCTATAGTAGTGTTGAAAATAGTTGATCCCAAGAGCACTCCTGATGAACCTGCATGTTCATCTCCACTACAGACAGAGTCTGCTTCTTCAGAGCAGCAAATGTCAATGGTTCACTTCTAGCATGTCTCAACCTGACTGAGCTTTCTTTGCTCTGTAAGGATGAGAAGTGATATTTTTAAAAAAATTTAATTATTTCTTAATTTTTTTGCAGTTTTTAAATTGATATATCATAGGTGTAAATATTTTGGTGGTATATGGGATATTTTGAAACCTGTATAAAAAAGATCAAGTCAGAGTAATTGGGATATCCATCACCTTAAACATTTATCTTCTCTTTGCGTTGGGAACAATTCAACTTTTCTAGCTATTTTGAAATACACAGTAAATTATTGTTAATTATAATTTCCCGCTGGTACTACTGAATGTTAGAACTTGTTTCCTCTATCTACTTTCTAATTATCTTGCTAAAAATAGTGAGACTCATGAGAGTCATCTAATTTTCAAAAATTATTTTCTAAAAAAATTTATAACAAAGTATTTTGTGGATAATATGTTGTCCAGGAAGACCCAGATAATCCAACAAATGTTAGGAAAATATATTTAAAAATTCAGTATTTGCCTATATACATTCTTTCCTAATAACATAAAGGTTAAACAACTGGGCTGTATTTCTTCTCCCTTAAAAGCTCAGCTCTTCATTGTCC
The DNA here is from genome assembly GCF_040939455.1 of Microcebus murinus. Lineage (NCBI taxonomy): Eukaryota > Metazoa > Chordata > Mammalia > Primates > Cheirogaleidae > Microcebus > Microcebus murinus. The sequence goes on along the minus strand of NC_134114.1, from coordinate 36,806,724 downwards.
AGAAAACATATTCGGCTTACAACAACTTTGTACTTTTTGTATTTATAATTTGCTTGCTGCCATTCCCTCTAAATTTATACATATCCCGGATAGAAGTTTCTATTTTATGTGACTATGACATGTTTCCTATTCTATTGCCTCTCTGTTCCTTTCAAACTTACGATATTTGAGCAAGATAAATAATGTTATTCAGAAAAATAGGCCGTGTTGACAGAGAATTTTATAGTGAAAATATTGGGTTTGTTAGTACTGACACAAGAGAAAAAATATCATACCCAGCTCTTTTGTGGTTTCAGCTGTAGGTTTATAAAGGTGCCATGGCTTATAAACTTTTGGGGGGCTACACCAATTTTTGAAACCTGTAAAAAATTATATGTATCATGAGGCATGATATATTTTAATATATTTTATTTGATCAGATGTGACTTAAGGCATACTAATGAACTAAAGTACCCTGTTTGGAAAACTGAGAAATGGATAAAGGCTGATAAAATAATTTGTTATACACAAGATTACAAACAGCATGAGTTTATTTGCTACATGTGTTGCCAGGGTGTCTCAGAGAGAAACATCTTTACATTTTACTAAAGGAAACATTTTAAATATAGAAATGATATTATTTATTTGCATACTATGTCATCTATTATTTATTATCTGTCTCCCCTATCAGAATGTCATCTCTCTGAGTGCAGGGATCTTTGTCCTTTTGTCCACTAATGGGCCTCAAGTACCTAGTGTCTGGCACTTGACAGGTGTTCAATAAATATGTATTGAGAAAATGGAAAAAATAATGTTAGCAATAGTTTGGAAACAAGGTAAGGAGTAAAAGTAAAGGTGGGGTCCTTATTCTCCTGGCTTCCAGCAAGATGGATCACATCTTGCTGACTATGCACTTTTAGAGTTCATGGCTTTTGTCAAGTGATCCTCTCAAATGGCCCTCACATTTCTTCAGTTTTGACACTTTCAGGATTTTTGAGGCAACAGTATTGTCTTAGTTTTGCATTTTCAAATATTTGTTTCTTAAACTCATAGGGCCTTCAAAACTGAATTATTAGACTTATCTTAAATAACTTTGCTTACCTTTTCAAGACTTTTGGGAACATGTAAGAATTATAATATAATGAATAGGAGAATTCGCTTCTAAGGAAAATTCTACCAAGACCTTCTCTTTGTTAATCTATACTACTTAGCTAGTGTAAATCTATAAATAGCCATTAATAAATACCCACAACATAAGTAATCCCTTTAGAGAAAATGTCTCATTAAAACCTTTTCTATGAGCCATTCTATTCTTCTATATTAAGAAGACATTTCCAGTCGACATTGTGGTGGACATTGTACAATTACTAGATCTTTGTAGTTAATGATTGGCAACTGCCTAATGAAACCAGCCTAAAGGAGGATGAGCCAAGAATGTCTGAGGAACAGACCTCCAGAAGTTTATAATGTAGAATTCCCTTTTGGAAATGTTCTCTTGTCTTAGTTTTCAATATACTATTATTTCCTTTTTCTGTTTCTAAATGGTTATTTTCAGAGACTTCTTCTGGCTCCTCTACCATAGTTGAAATTTCCTGGTTTCTCTGTTTCATATACTTTTTATCCACATCTAACCTGGGCAACATGGCACACAAGCACTGACAATGAAGCTGGAGTCTAAGACTTAAGTCTCTTCATATACCACTTCCTATCATGTTCTCTATAGTCAAACCACTGATGCTTTCACTGTTCCTCACTGGATTTACTCTTGGCTTAAGTTATACATATATAATATCCTTTTGACTAAGCTGATTTCCTCTCTGCTTTCATAATACTTTTTAAATTATGAAAGCAACACAAAATCAAAACAATGTAAAAATTACAAAATAAAAAAAACATATTCCCTAGTGAAAAAAATAGCATTGAAAACAAGTAGCAAATTATAAAAAATTATCAGTAAATGTATTAATAATTATGTGTAAATATACTAACCACTCCTACATAAAGTCAGAGACTGCCATAATGAAAATAAAAGATATAATCCTGCTATGCTGTCTAAAAGAGACACATTGAAATAAAATAAAATTTAAAAAATAGGTTGAACGTAAAAGGATGGAAAAAGATATACTATGCAAATGTCGAAATATTTTTGGAGACAAATAACATATTTATGTATGTTTATGAATAGTAATATTTTGATAAAAGTGTAAATTACATCAAGAAGATACAAAAATCATAGTTTTATACACAACTAACAATAGAACCCCAAAATATATGAAGCAAAAACTGTTAGAATTAAAAATAGAAAATTCAGAAAATAGAGTTGGAGATTTCCATAACCCTCACTCAATAATTTATAGAATAATTATAAAGAAAATCAGCAAGATATATGAGACTTGAAAAATACCATCAATCAAATTGACCACCAGACTGATATTTATGGAAACATTCAACTCACCCACCAACAGCATAATTCACATTCTTTTCAAGCAAACATACAGCTCTTCTCACAAATAGACCATTTGTTAGGGCATAAAACAAATATCAATAAATTTAAAAGATTGAAATAATTAAAAGTATCTCCTTAAACACAAAAGAATTCAATGAGAAATCATCATAAAATAAATCAAAATAAACAAACTTGAGAAATATTTAAATATTTAATAATTTTTAAAGCACATTTCTAAAAACTATAAGTCAAAAGGGAAATCAGAATAGAAATTAAAAAATATTTTTAATAGAGTACAGATAACAACACATGCTATAATTTATTGGACACAGCTAAGGCATTGCTTAGTGGACATTTGTAGCATTGAAAGCCCATGTGAGAGAACCAGAAAGATCTCAAATCAGAAATCCAAACTTTCATCTTTAGAAAATGCACAAAGAAGAGCAAATGAAACACAAAAATGGGAGAAAAGAAGGCAATATAAAAATTCACAGTGGAAATCAATAACACAAAAGGCAGAAAAATGATAGAAAAAAAATCTGAAACCAGCATCATAGAAAAAGAATTATACACTATGACCTTGAGTCTCAAGTCTGCCAGCTTTCCAACCGGAACTTACATGTCAGCTCTCCTAGTTCTGACTGTCTTCTTGGGTCTCCAGCTTGCTGACTTCAGATCCTGGGACTTCTTAGGCTCTCCCTAATTGGGGCTGACTGGAGATCATGGACACTAATTCTCCCCAGAAAGAAGAAGCAGGGTTGCAGATGGACAGTCAAAGCTCAAGTGGAGTGTTGAGGCGACAGTGCTGGAGCATGTCGGTGAGCTCATGGGGAGAAGCTATGATTCAGAAAAAGAAAGAAATTGGGAAGCTGGGAGAGGTCAAACCCCAATGGACTTAGTATTTTGCAGAAAGGGTAAGTTGGGATGTCTTCATTTCCCTTCACCCTTGTGGTGGACTTCTGGTTTCCTCTGCCCTTGTGAGCCAAGTACTGGAGTGAGCTGTGATTTGGGGACTTCTTGAGGTCATTACTGCAGGCTACCAGCTTGTAGTGTCACTTGCTCTCGCCCTGGACCCAAGCTGTAGTGGAAGGTGCTATAATGCGTGCGCTCACATTGCGGGACTTTGTACCGCCGACGGATACACAGCCCTTGTGTCTCTTCACGTCACTGGATACTCTGCAGACATTCCCCAGCCCTCACTTGGAATGAAGAACCCACGCAGGGTGTCTAGCCCCAGGAGAGCACCAGGATCCCCACTGGTCTAGCCCACAGGGATTGCCACTTCTAGGGAAAGACGGGTACACCACACAAAAGGGGCATCCTTTGAGACAAATGAAACCAGAGCTTGAGCTTTTCTGCACCCCAGAGCTCCCTGCTTATGGGCAGAGAGTGACTGCGTTTCTTTCAGCAGAGAGGCAGGCTCGGTGCTGGGCTCTGTTGGGGAGGACCTTGGTTCTACCCCAGCGGCCAGGTTTAGTGCTCTCCAAGGGACATGGAGAGGGGACTTCTCCCCGCTCTGCCCAGTACTGCAGACACAGCTAGGCTGCTGCAGCAGGAGCTGGAGCTCAGCAAAGCACAGCTCTGTGTTTGTGAATGGCCATTCTAGGGCATTTAGGGGTGACAGTGTCCGCATGGGAGGTGTGCCTTCCCGGCCCAGGCTCCTCCCTCTTTACGCAGAACCACAGCCTTCCCACAGATGGACAGTGGTGACTGTCTGATCTGTGCGTCCTGAGCGCCAGGACAAAGGTAGGATAGGGAGGCAGATCAGATCGCATTCCCACAGGCCTAGTAGTGGAGCTAGTGTGGCTTCCTTCTCCCTATGGAGACCTCAGTGCATTTCAGCAGGAGCTCCCCGCCCCTAACCACCCCAGTCAAGACCCAGGATTGTGCCTGCCATTGGGGCATTGCACATGCCCATCTGCAACTGCCGCAACTGGCTCCTACTCATGGGTGCCACCTACTGGCAAGTAGGCAGAACTGCACAGCCTATGAAAAAGTACTGACAAAGGTAAATAGCTCTGGGGAATGAGATGTTAATAAAAATCAATGAATTTCAAACCAGAAAGTAAAGAAAATCAATAAAAGAAAAATCTCATTATTAAAAAAGTCGCTAAAATTGATAAATTACTAGAAAGGCTAAAAAAATAAAAAGAGATACAACAGAAATCATCAATATCAGGAATGAAACGGGATATTCCTACAGATCTTTCAGCAGCCACTATAACAAAAATATAGGAAAATTAGCAACACATTTACCCTCATAAATTCAACAACTCAGAATAAATGGATCAATTTCTTGAAAATGGCAAACTACCAATACTTATTCCAATATATCTCACCTTCTTAGATGAAAAAATATTCAACAAATTATTAGGAAATTGAATCTCACAATGTACAAAAAGAATTATACCCAATGACCAAGTGAGATTTATTCCAACTATTTAAGCTAATTCAATATTTATAAATCAATTGATGTATTCCATCATATTAACAGAGAAAGCAATGAAAAAATCCAGCACCCACTTACAATAAAATCTCTTAGAAAGTCAGCAACAGAGAGAACAACCCAAACCTGACAAAGTATATCTATAAAAAATATAAATCTAACATCACCCTTAATAGACTGAATACTCTCTTTCTAAGATCAGAAACAGGCAAGGGTATCTATCTACTTGCACCACTCTTATGCCACATAGTTAGATAGAAGTTCTAGATACTGCAATTAGGCCAAAAAATAAATGAAAGGCCTATAGATTGGAAAAGGAGAAGTGAAATAGTTTATATTTGTGTATTTTATGATATTCTACATAGGAAATTCCAAGAAAGCTAAAAAAGAAAACTTCCTAGATCTTATAAATTCAGCAAGGTTACAGAAAACAAGATCAACACACAGAAATATAAATCACATTAATACATACTAATAATGAACATGTGGGAACCAAAAATGAACACACTATATTTACAATAACTTCAAGGAAAATAAAAATACTTATATATAAACTCAAAAAACATGTATAGGATCTCTATGCTGAAAATTGCAAAATGATTATGAAAGAAATCAAAGAAGATCTAAATAAATGGCGAGAACATACCATTTCATGGATTGGAAGACTTAAACTATAAAGATGCCAATTCTCCCAAAGTTGATCTATGGGTTTCACAGAATTCCTTTCAAAATTCTAGGAATGTTTTTGTAGGCATAGATAAGTTTACGCTAAAATTTATATGAAATGCACAGGTCTGAAAACAGCTTGAGAAAGAATAAGGTGGGAGGAATCACTCTATTCTATATGAAAGCCTACCATATAGCTACATTAAATAGAATGGTGTGGTATTGACATTTGAGTGTGGAACAAAAAGGAGAATCCAAAAAAGACTCATATATATATATGCCCAACAGATTTTTGACAAAGGCAAATAAACAAACAAAACAAAATAAAAATAATTTAATCGAGAAAAGATAGCTTTTTCTACAATTGGTTCTGGAACATTTGGGTATCCATAAGCAAAAATAAATGAACTTGGACATAAATTTCACATTTCGCATAAAAGTGAACTCTAAATAGGTCGTGGACTTATAGGTAGAACATAAAACTATTAAACTTTTAGGGAAAAAATGAGAAAATCTTCAGGGTCTAGAGCTTGGAGAATAATTTGATTCTCAAAGCAGAATATATAAAAGAAAAAGTTGATAGTTTGGATCTCATTAAAATTAGGGAATTTTTCTCTGCAAAAGACTGGTAAGTAGTTGAAAAGATAAACTATAGTCCAGGAAAACATATTTGCAAATCACTAGCACCTAGAAATGACTAGCACCTAGAATACAAAATAAATTCTTAAAATTCAACAGTAGAACAAGCAATCTATTAGAATGTGGGAAATTACATGAATAGACATTTCACCAAGGAGCATATATGGATGGCAGATTTGCACATGAAAAGCTATTGGACATCATAAGCCATTAGGAAAATGAAAATTAAAGCCATGTGAGCTATTACTACATACCTATCAAAATGATTAAAACAGAAAATAGTGACAATCAAATGATGGTGAGGATGAAGAGAAAGCAAGTCATTTATATTTCTTGTGAGAATGAGCAGTGGTACAGCCACTCTGGAAGACCACTTGTCAGTTTCTTATAAAACTAAACATGCAGACTAATGCAGCCCAGCAATTGCACTTCTGAACATTTATCCCAGATAAATGTAAACTTTGTTCTCACAGAAACCTGTACACTGCTTCATTCACAGTCAAAAACTAGAAAAAGTTAAAATGTCCTTTAACTGGTGAATGGCTTAATGATGATAGATTCACAACATAGACTACTACTTGGCATAAAAAGCAATGAACTATTGGTACATCCAACAACTTGGCCGGATCTTGAATGAATTATGCTGAGTGAAAAAAGCAAATGTTCACCCAAATGTTATGTGAATCTATTTTTACAACATTCTTGAAATGAAAATAGAAATGAAGAAGAGATTAATGGTTACCAGAGGTTAAGGAAAAGGGTGGTTTGGGGTGGTGGAAAGAAGGTCAACATGACTATAAAAGGGCAACAGAAGGTCTGTGTGGCTATGGAACTGTTCTGTATCTGAACTATATCAATGTCAGTATGCTGGTTGTGATATTGTAGTATAGTTTTGTGTGATTTTACAATTGGAAAAACTCAATAACAGTTATATGGGTCCTCTATGTATTATTTCTCATAACTGCATGCTTACCTATAATTATATAAAAATAAAAAGTCAAAAACAAACAAAAAAAACCCCAGGGGTGATAGAGTAGATAACCAGGAGTTCCCGAAGAAGAGACTTTAGCTAATGGTAAAGAAACATGGTTAGTAAAGAATCATGGCTTAGAATTTTCCAGAACTTAAAACAGAAAGGAGTCTTTTGACTAATGAAATCTGGTTGTTGGCAATAGGAATGAAGACTCATAAATCCAAATATAAAATTTCAAAGATAAGTAACTTTTATATTTCAAAGATTTATAAGATCTTGGTTCCAGAGAGCAAAGGCAGATGACTTCTAAAGAAATATCTCCTATGCTGAAGGTTGCCATCTCAGCACCAACATTTGACTGGCAGATATGTGTGCCTGAATGCTTGTGTTTGGGGAGCTGAGTGGGGGAGGAGGATTGTTTATTAATGGCATGTAGGCTTTCACTTAATTCTTTTGTTTTCAGTAAAGTACCAGAGCCTTCACCTCTGTCTGGTGCCCCTAAACCACTAGTTTTGAGTTCCTAGGCTTGAGTATCTCTAGAAAGTAAACTCTCAGACCTGGAGTTGGGAGGGTAGAAGGGAAAAGGGAGGTAGGGACAGTTTGACAGCTGCATGAGGTTGAAAATTTGATATTTTACATGGTTAGTCCATTTATGTTGCCACAAAGGAGTACCTGAGGCTGGGTAATTTATAAAGAAAAGGTTCATTTGGCTCATGGTTCTGCAGGCTGAACAAGAAGCGTGGTTCCAACATCTGGTTCTGGTGAGGGCTTCAGGCTGCTTTCACTCATGGTGGAAGGGGAAGGGGGAAATGGCATGAAGGGATTAGAGGACCAGAGGGAAAGAGAGAGAGAGAGGGAGAGACAGACAGAGAGAGAGAGAGAGAGAGAGAGATGACAGGAGGGAGGTGCCAGGCTCTTTCTAAAAACCAGTTCTGGTGAGAACCTACAGAGCAAGAATTCACTCTTTACTGCAAGGACCAGCCAAGCCATCCTTCATGACCCCAAACTTCCTGTTAGGTCCTGCCACCAGCATTGAGGATCAAATTTCAACATGAGGTTTGGAGAATCAAATATACAAACGATAGCACCTTGCTCTTTAAATGTTGTAAAGCCAAGTTCATTCTCAGCCTCACCTCCAATCACACATTGCTGCCAATTCCTGAGCCTCTTGGGATTCTGTAGTACAAAGGAATTGCTTCTGGGCTTCCCCTATTGCTAACTTAGACTATAGGGATCTTTAAATATGCCGTGACCCATTCACTTACTTTTCCAACTTCTAAAATGGTTTTTGTTGATGTCTTCTTCTATTATACTTGAGAGTTTATGTCTGAAAAGAAATCCCACCACTATTTTTTAGTAGTGTTTAACAATGACTAGATTTACTTTCTGAGGTATTTTCCAATTGTGTCCAAGCTTTTTAAAATAATCATGGCAATAACTTTTCTTGTGTGGACTGTTTTTTTTTCAATTTATTTCCTTTCTTTTTTTTAGATTTCAGACTACTATGGGGGTACAAACATTTTGGTAACATATGTTGCCTTTGCATCATCCAAGCCAGAGCTACAAGTGTGCCTATCCCCCATACAGTGTGCTCCATACCCATCAGTTAAGAGTTTACCCATCCCCTTCTCCCTCCTCCCACCCAGCACCCACCTGGTGACTACTACTTCCATGTGAGCACCTGTTAATCAGCTAATAATACCAATTTGATGGAGAGTACATGTGGTGCTTGTTTTTCCATTCTCGTTATACTTCACTTCAAAGAATGGGATCTAGCTCCATCCAGGATAATATAAGAGGTGCTCGTTCACCATTGTTTTTTTATGGCTGAGTAGTACTCCATGGTATACACATACCACATTTTATTAATCCACTCATGTAGATTAACAACTTGGATTGTTTCTACATTTTCGCAATTGTGAATTGTGCTGTTATAAACATTAGAGTGCAGACATCTGTGTTATAAAATGTCTTTTTATCCTTTGGGGAGATGCTTAATAGTGGGATTGCTGAATCAAATGGTATTTCTAGTTTTAGTACTTTGGGATATCTCCAAATTACATTCCACAGAGGTTGTATTAATTTGCAGTCCCACCAGCAATGTAAGAGTGCGCCTGTCTCTCTGCAGCCACACCAGCATTTGTTGTTTCGGGACTTTTTGATAAAGGCCATTCTCACTGGAGTTAAGTGATATACAGTTGTAGTTTTGATTTGCATTTCCCTGCTGATTAGAGATGTTGAGCAATTTTTCATATGTTTCTTGGCCATTATTCTGTCTTCTTCTGCAAAGTTTCTGTTCATGTGTGTGTCTGTGCTTTTACCTTTAAAACATGTCTATAATATGGACAGCTAAACTTCCATTTGGACACTGTATCTGTGATATCATTACTGCTTCACACCAACAAATCAGCTTTTTAAAGAGTGTTTCAGGAAAGTTATAGTAAAACACTAAAATAAATAGTTTCATGATATAGAAAATCACTCTGAGAAACTTTGCTTATTTATCAACATCTTTTCTAGACTTTAAATCTACTTTCATGTATGCTTATTAATATTTTTATCATAGAAATGCAGTTACAATTCTAGAGATGACTACAATAAATTTTTAAAAATTCTATCCCTCAGCTCAAAAATATTAATCTCAACCCTAAATGTTCTTTTTGCATTTGTTGCTCATATACTTATTATCTAAACTGTGTGATTTATCTAGCCAAAAAATCCTCTAGTAAATAAATAACTTGAAAAGGTTTTCCTTTTCTTAATGATCATAAAAAAGTATTTACAACATCCTTGCTCCAATTTTTAATTATATAGTATATTAAATCACTTTCTCAACTTCCTAATTCAATAGTATATTTAAAGTAAATGACTTTAGATAAGTGAATTATATATTTTATGATTAAGTTAGTGAAGGAAATTAAAACTTTTATAAACAGTTGAATACATTCTGAAAATAATGTAGGTATTCTGAACAACCTCAGCTCTCAAATTTATGCATACATTTGAACTTTCCTTTCTAAAGCTCTTAAGAGACCTTCACAGGCTTTATAAATTGTAAAGGATTTGATGTGCTTTTGAATGGCTCTCCAATCCCAAAGTTGTAGATAATCAAAATGTCTATTGAATGATAGGTGATATAATGATCCTTTTGCCACATACTCCTCGAAACTGTCTTGGATAAGGGCTCTGATGAAAATCCAGGCCTGAGCATATAATCTGAGAGATTAATACTTTGGTCAGAGTCCAAATCAGAATCTAATGACTCTTTTTATATAGGACTTATGTAGGAAGGCTGGTTAATATTCTAAGGCAGGATTGGTCAATGGGATCTTATTTATGGTATACTTCCCAGTAGAGGACTTGGGGTTCTGTTTTATTTTCTTTTTTATTTTAAAGCTATCATGATTTTCATCCCATGTACAAATAATCTAAAATTTCAGAATTGGTGCCTTTGTAATCTCACATTTGTTTGCTAAACTCTTTTCTTGTATACGGGAATGAACCACAACTATCTATGCTGGTCACCTTTCACATGCACTGATCATCCCCTTCATTTCTAAGCAGACAAAAGAGAGTATGAAACTGGATAAAATGTGTTTTCTAAGTCACTAAGTAGCTACTATTTCACCCACATTTTCTATGTTATTTCAGTTTTAGGAAGTTAGTGAATCTGAATGTCCAATGGCCATCAATTCCAATGAAGAATGGAGAAATTAGAGGGAATATTTTCTCTTCCACATTTGCAAGATATAACATTTGACATATGATCACCTGGATTCTGGTTCTGCTTGAGTATTATTAGAGGAGGCCTGCAGAACAACATCTGTTAGGAAATGTTATTCTAAAATGGATGAGAGTTCCCTCTGCCTTCTGTGTTGCTTCAAAAGCATAATTGTACATTTTCTTTTCCATCCTTCACCTATCAAAATGCTATTCATCCTTCAACTCTCAGCTCAGATATCACTTCTGTGTCACCTTCATGGAAACTAAAGATAGTTAATTAGTCCCTCCACTCTGCTGTCATAGAATTTAAAGAAAATTGCTGCTGTATGAAGAGGCAAGAAGAACTGAGGAAATCATGAATAAGAATAACAAAGCTTACACCACTAGACATCAAAACCCATTGTAAAGCTATAATGGTTGAGACAGTGTGATATTGACGTAAAGTTAGACAAATAGACAAATGGAACAAATTTGGAATTTAAATATACACATCCACAGAACTGGGTACCTTGTTTATGAAAAAGGTGACATTACAGAGCAGAGTGGAAAGGATGGTACTTTCAAAAATGCTATTCAGCCAATTGAATATCCATATTAAATAAGTAAATCTTGACCTTAAACTATACTAAAAAATCCATTCCATACTAAAATAAGAAAAAATTAAAAGTTAGGCTTTTAGAAAGAAAGCGAAATATCTTCATACCCTTTGAGGTAGACATATATTTATTAAATAAGACTTAAAAAGTGCTAATCATAAAGGAAACTTTTAAAGAATTGGACTACAGTAAAATTGAGAATTTCTTAATAATTAATTAATCAAAAAATCATTAAGAGAGTGAAAAATCAAGCTACTGAGTTAAAGGGTATATCTGAAGTATGTGTCTGACAGAGAACTCATATCCACACAATATAAAGACCTCCTTAAAATAAGTATGAATATGGCCGGGCGCAGTGGCTCACGCCTGTAATCCTAGCTCTCTGGGAGGCGGAGGCGAGTGGATTGCTCAAGGTCAGGAGTTCGAAACCAGCCTGAGCAAGAGCGAGACCCCGTCTCTACTATAAATAGAAAGAAATTAATTGGCCAACTAATATATATATATAGAAAAAATTAGCCAGGCATGGTGGCGCATGCCTGTAGTCCCAGCTACTCGGGAGGCTGAGGCAGGAGGATTGCTTGAGCCCAGGAGTTTGAGGTTGCTGTGAGCTAGGCTGACGCCACGGCACTCACTCTAGCCTAGGCAACAAAGCGAGACTCTGTCTCAAAAAAAAAAAAAAAAAATAAGTATGAATAAGGCCAGAGAAGAACGTAGGAAAAAACATGGACAAAAGACTTGAACAAGTACTCATGAAAGAGGCTAACCAAATGACCAATTAACATATTAAAAATTGTTCAACATCATTAATCATCTTGAAAATGCAAATTAAAACCTCAATTATCATGCCACCACATACAATAATGCTTAAAATGAAAATGATCAATGATAACAAGTATTATTGAGGAAGCAAAGTTGCTGGAACTCCCATAAACTGCTGATGGGATTGTAAATTGATGTAGCCACTTTGGAAAATGTTTGGCAACATCTACTAAAGGTTAAAAATGTCTGGACTTTATGATGTAGCAAATTTGTTTTTATGTATATATCCAAAAAATATATGAGATATTCACCAAAAGATACAAACAAGAGTGTTCATAGCACAATTCATAATGGCTCCAAACTTGAAATAATTTAATGTATGTCTATAGTAAAATGTATAAACCTTGATGTGTTCATTAAATGAAATACTATGCAATAGTACAATAATTCATAGAATCACTGAATTGTGACTACTTGCAAGAATAAGATGAGTCTTAAAGCAGAATGTTAAAAGTTAGATACATATACTATATGATTTCACTTATATAGTGTTAATCATATGAATATGTTCACTGTGTAAAGACTCATTAAGCTATAACTATGAATTGTGTATTTTGATATGTGTGCTTTGCAGTTAGTTTTAAAATACTACTTTAAAAATATCTGCTATTAAATATCACACATATGTTCTGCCCATATACTGTAATGTCCTTAAGACTACACTCCATGATTTGTTGTTATATGTCCAATATCTGGTACAGCATTTGGTACATACAGATCTATCAGTAAATACTTGTTCAATTTAAAATAAAAACATTGTTTACTGCTCAACCAGTATCACTCCCTGAATTCAAGCCAATCAAAAGAGAATAATTGATTCTTCAACCTGTGATGAATAAATCAGTCAGACTACCTCATGACTTTAGGGAGTTGGAATTTTTTACTGAATTCTCTGTTCTCAGAATTTCTGAATGTAAGGGGTCTTTAATCAGTCTTTTGGTAGATAAATGGGCCAAAACTCTAGCACTAAACTAGTAAGAAAATCCATCCAAATTACCAAGAAGTCAGGGCACAGACCGGGACTCACAAAATCTTATAATCTTACTCCTAACACTTGGACCACAAACAGGAGTATGGAACAGGAATGCATTTTCTGTCTCTAAGAAATCGGGGCTAGTGGATTCTTGCTCCCAAATCAAGGCTCTAATTTCAGAAATCTCTAGGGACAAAGGCATATTCAATGGCTTTGCAACCCCATGTTCATCAGTGCACTATAAACCATGTCTCCCTTTGGGTCCTCACACAGTTCTGGTTAAAAATACCTGACTCTACTCCCTCTCAGGGTTCTACAACTCTAGCAAGATCACTGCTCCATTTGTTACTCTCCTTTTACGTTACTGGTTTGCCCTGCCCAATTTCATTTCCTGGAAAACATATTACTTTCCAGAGAATATTTTCTAACAAAGAAGAAGGGGAGCTATGTTCAAATCTTAAGTGTGTCCATGTAACTGATTTGTATTCAGAGCCTTAAATTTCTCCAGTGGGATCACTTTGAAGTCCCAAACTAGCCCATTTTCCAAGAATACATACACATTGAATCATAGCAAAGCTTCTTCGGTTTCATACCTCCCACACAGACTTCTTCATGTACTACACATAAAAGAAAAATAGAGTTTTCACATTTGCCAATGTGACTGGGTAATACTTGAGGATATTAACTTGTAATTCTCATATTTCCTTTTCTTTCTTTCTTTCTTTCTTTCTTTTTTTCTTTCTTTCTTTCTTTCTTTCTTTCTTTCTTTCTTTCTTTCTTTCTTTCTTTCTTTCTTTCTTTCTTTCTTTCTTTCTTTCTTTTCTTCTTCTTCCTCTTCCTCTTCCTCTTCCTCCTCTTCTTTTTTTTTGCTTTACCCTCATTCAAGCAGGTAATTGGATCTTATGTGGGTAGAGGTAATTAATGTGTGAGTGTGCTGAGGAGGGTGCCATAAGTAGTCTACAAACCTACACTCATCCCTCTCTGACTTTGGATTTCAAAGCCAAATATTATAGCTTAGGAGAACCAGGAGAGTTTGTGTAAGAGGTAAGGGAAAGGAAGTGCATAGGTATAGAGAGTATTTTGGAGAAACTTGTCAAGGGATGGGGAGATGATAGTTTTTCATTCACACCAGACAAAAAGTCTCCTGGGCTATGACCTGGGATGGATCATTGGATAAAGAGATAGGTTATAGATCCTGGATATGTAGGAGAAATGGCTTTATTTTAAGGCAAATTATTGGGTAGGCATAGAACGCCAGGAAAATGGCTGCATTGCGATGTGGAACTATTAGAGCCAGTTGACCACAGTGTGGCCACAATGATGGAGGCAGTAGGTGTTTCAGAGAAACTTCATGGACAGCCTGAGATCCAAAGGCTCTGGGACTCATAGATGCGTGAACATTGAAGAAGGTCCTGGAAACTGGAAAGGACTCTGGGGAAGGAGTGGGGAAAACTGATGGCAATAATTAATAAGGTAATATTTTCTACCAACCTGTAAAGATGATGTCTTTGGGGACAGAAATCTTAATCATTTGTAGACAAAGAATTATCATGATTTCTATATGATGAACACCTGAACCCTCTACCAACCCTCACAAATCTTCTTATCCTGGACCAGCTGCAGTCTTTGAGGGTGTTCTTGAAGCTTGCCATTTGAGCACCCACAACCTCCTTTATAAGAAGTGTAAAGTCAACGTAGATATAACTCAACCATCTCTAGTAATGCTTTATGGAAACGAGGCTTCATTTGAAGCATTGTGGTATAGCTGGAAAGTACTTGGCAACCAACGACAGAACACCATAAATTAGACATTACTACAAACCCAAGAAACTCAGCCCATAACAAGAGAGTTGTATGTCTACTATAACAGCTCAAATGAGTCACACGTTAAACACCTGGAAGCAGTAATTGTGGGCCAGACATCTTAAGGGAATGGGTTTTTGAATTAGGAAGACTTTTTTTTAAGTCTCAGCCTTTCTACTTACGATCTGTGTAGTCTTAACAGTTTGCTTAAGGTTTCTGAACCTTAATTTACTCATCTGTCAAATGGAATTAGTAAGAATTACATCATTTATGCACATGTTTTCATTTTACATAATGAAGTTTTTAAAGAATCTGTTATGTGCCTGTTGTTCTCCAGGGTAGTGGCTGTAATGTCTGGTACATATTGATTTTTGAGCAAATAATAGTGGCTGCTATTGTTTTTATTTTTGTTCCTATTGTTACTTCCAAGGGCTAAAATATGAGATGTGTCAAATAGACCATATCAATGAGGTGCCATCAATTTCTAGACCATAAAGAAAATCATACCCAATACTATCAACTAATTGCTAAGGAGTTTTCCTGAAACGATTTTGCTCTTTGCCCAACAAGAATACCCCCATTCACAACAATGATTTCTGATACTTCACCTAGATTTCCCATGCTATGCTGTGTAACTGTGAGGGCTGAATTTTGCATCAGGTAACAGAATGCTCTAACAACAATAGCTTAAACGATACTGACATTTAATTAATGTAAATAACAAGAGGTGTGGTGATATAGGATGGATGAGAAACTTAGGGACATTACAATACTATCTTTTCACTCTTTCCTACTTAGTGAATCAGCAATGTCTCCACTCATGGTCACAGTGGTAGCCAGAATTCTAAGCCTCATGTCATCCCAGAGCAGCATTCAAGGTAGAAAACAAGGGTAAAAACAGAAAAAGGAACATGTTCTTTATCACATCTATTATCCTACCCACCAGCCAACATTCCCTTTAGTTTAATGGCCCGTAATTGGGTTACATACACACCCTGCACAAACCTCTAGGCAAAGAGAAACAGAACTACTGATTTATGCCCCCGGGATGATTACATCATCACACACTGGGGATCTCAAAGCAAGGAAGAAGGGGATAATGCTTTTTGAGCAGTGACAAAGAGTGCCTGCGAGAGAGATGCTCGTAGCCAGCCATTGTCTGGACAAAATATATTCTGTATATAAGGCCATCAAGCCACCCTGTTGGGCATCAAGCAGCATAAAGAATGCCTTAAAAAGGGCTAGTATACTTGACTCTTTCCCCCTGCCCGATGGACACCACTGGATCATGCAGGAACCAGGACTGCTGTCTTAACTGCTTCAGATGGTAGACTCTGTGAGCTCATTTTTGCCTTTACTTCCTTCATTTTTACAGTTGCTCTCCTCTATGTAGTATAATTTCTCTTTTAAAACACCCATTCTTTCCATGAAAACTCCATTTTCCACCACGAACCCCTGTAACCAATCTGATGCTCTCAAATGGGAAACCCAAGTTTTTATAGAAAAGGAGCTAAATTTCAGCATGTACTGGGTGTGGGGTTTGGGGTAGTTACTATTTATCCCAGTTCCATGGAATAAACATGATATTTCCCTTTGAATATATCCTGATATTTTCTCTGGCATTGTGCACATAAAATGGTAAGAGACATCCTTCTTCCAATGCATCCCCAGCCTGCCTTTGGTCCTCTGAGCTTGTCTCTGCATTTATTTCTCTATACCAGTAGTCTAACAAACAATATGAGCAGACAGAGTCACTCTGTGCCAAGTCACAATTGGGTTTTTATGCTAAGTCTTGAGAGGTAAACGTGTTGCAGGTTTCACTTACCAACGGCAAGAAGAATTCATTGTAGGCAACAGCCAATAACTGGGGGAGGGGGGAGCGAGGGGAAACACTAAGTAGCTATAGTATTGAAGAATGCTGAAACGCTGATCACCCATGGACTTTTTGTTCTGCTGGAAGAAGCAGAATCAGCAGATTTTTTTTATTATTATTATTAAGTGTCTGTCTATTTGCTTATATCTCTCGTGCTATATTTCATTTTTAGTCCTTAGTTTACAAAGTCTGAAACAGTAAAAATTGTTCTACTGCTGTTTTAAGAATCTGGAATGATTTCATAAAAATGGTATCTGCTAATCTATACAACTTGTAAAATCACAATACATTTACTCAAGCCAGTGTATCTTTTTCAGAGCTCTCAATTGCCACAGTAATCATTGTTTCTTCCTTAAATTTTTTACCATGGCCTTTGTCCATAGCTGCATGCATTTGTGTTTTAAAGCAGGGGTCCCCAACCTTTTCGGCACCAGGGACAAGTTTCATGGAAGACAATTTTTCCACGGACTGAAGAATTGGGGGTGGGTAGGTGGACAGAGCTCAGCTGTGATGTGCAGCCTGGTTCCTGACAGACCACTGACTGGTACCAGCCACAGCCCAGGGGTTGGGAACCACAGTTTTAAAGTACTTCAAGTCATTGTCAACACTTTAGCTTGACTTTTCAGGATGTGATCCTCCTTTTTTGACATGATTCAGTACATGTTGGTTGTATATTAGTACAAAGGTAATATGAGTGGTCCAAATACAAAGTTCAGGTTTGCTGGCAGCATACCTCCCCAGAATTGCCCATTTCCCTTGACAGTTATTTGATATGTTGCACCAATCAAGGATGAGTTTCAATCCTATTCTGAAAGTGTCATCCACACCTTTCCTGATATCTTCATTTAGATATTACATCCCCCAACATAGCAAACTATAATTAAAAAAGAACAGCAAAAATAATTAAATTTAAAACAATTACACACAATACACACAGACATATTAGAAATAGACAATGCAAGCAAATTGAAATATTCCGCATGTTCTCATTTTTTCCAATTCTTATTTGTTTAAAAATTATACAATTTGACCTGAAATCAGCAAATTTAGTCTGAAGGATCATATAAGCACTACACAGTCATTTATTGATAGCAGTAAAGTTAAACAGAAATCAACAACAAAAAAGTAATAAACAGGAGTTTTGTGAATTCTGTACCATTTGTTACATTCTCTTCACAGGACTTTTCTACTATATTCTAATGCAGTGTGAAATTTACTACTGCTACAGTGAAACTACCAGAACCTTGTAGAAAGCAACATATATGCATAGCTAAAGACCTTTATTTAATAAAGTAATTTGGAATTTTCATTAGATTCTGGCTTCCGTGGAAGCAAATGTATGTAGTGAAGTCATTCTGTCTAGACAAAGTCTATTTAATTTTCTTACCCTAAATCAAACAAATTAGTCATCTATAGATCTAGGTTTATTCTACATTATCCAATATGGTTAGTTGCACCTGGGAGTTCTGACTCCTACAAGACCACATAATTTAGCTTCATTTATATTCCAATGCCATGATGGCTTTCTAGTCCAACTTCTATATTATCCAGAAATTTTATTCACTTGCTTCTAATAATGAAATCTCTGTCAATCAGTTGATAAGTTTTGTTTATATCTGTGTTGAAGTATTATGTTACTTTTGAAAAATAACAATAACCAAATTGAAATATCTTTGTAAATTTTGAAATTGATAGAAGTTGTAATGGTGGCAAATATTTATTATTATTAATATTCATTCAGTGTTTTGATATAGTCATCAAAATATCATGGAACAATAATAAATTGGATTGTAAAAAATAATACCTAAAAAGAAATGAAGATTATTGATTATAAGATTTCATAAATTTATGGATATTTTATTGATTTAATTTATTTACATAAAATTATATACTAAAATATATTAATCTCTGCTAACATCTGAAATTGGGAATACTAGTGCTTAACATGTTTTATTGACACCAATAATTTTGAAATCTCCTCTTTATATGGAATTATAGCAAGGCTTTTGTCCATACCATGAAGCTGCTGTCAGTAATTTGTCCTCCACAGTGGAAGAGTTTAAATTTGTGAATAAGATTTTCTTAAGTTCTATTTTTATATATTAAAAACCCAAGCAAATGATAGTTATTTTTTATCACGAGAGTTTTGGCCACATGTTTGTCTTGGCCCAAGTCCCCTTAACTGCTTTGTTTACTGTTGCTTTGAGTTCTGTTTGTTGTTGATGTATCCTAGTATTTTAAAGTACCACATTCTTCCTGACAAAAATTATAATGTTCAGGCATTTATTTTATCAGGTTTTCAAGGTGCATTCTTTCAAAGGGGCTCATACTGCTGGAAAATATTCATAATGAAATTTCAACATTTTTGTGATTTTTGACATACACTGTATTTGATCTTTTTCATCCATTTTTAGCAAAAGCATAATATATTTAACGTTATTGATTTTATTTTGTTCTCTTCAATGCCATATGGAACCTACAATTATCATTACTGAAGTTTAATATTTTATGTCATGTGTTTTTGTTGGTGTTAGTTTTTCTGGTG
This sequence comes from Microcebus murinus, assembly GCF_040939455.1. NCBI lineage: Eukaryota > Metazoa > Chordata > Mammalia > Primates > Cheirogaleidae > Microcebus > Microcebus murinus. The sequence goes on along the minus strand of NC_134114.1, from coordinate 36,787,243 downwards.
GGGGAAGGAAGGATGATGAATGGTAGGATCAACTAAGCTTTGTCTGAACGTACATACTCTTTACAGTCTCTGCAACCTCACAGAACATTGGAGCACCACATTTGGGTGGTACTAATATTACCAGCAAGTTTCAACATTATTGCCAAAATGGGTATGAAAATAATACAAATTAAAATATATTCAGTGCTTCTTGTTAATTATGATAGAACAAAAAATTTCCTAATGTTTTTCATAATTTAATACACTATATTTTATTTTATACTTCAAATTGGCACTTATATATTTTGACTATTTATAAGGCTACATGAAATCTCAAATATTGATTACAAGATTACTATTTTACTTTGTGGGGTTATCATCTAAACTGGATTTGTGGTGTTAAAAAAAGCAATTATACTGTTATTCAGTATACTGTTAAATAATCCTTTGCTAAATAATATTTAAATTTTTTTGCATCCATAAAATTAAAATAATTCTCCAATTTTTTATTAATAGGGCATTTGATAATTTAATCTTATCCCTTTGTTTCCTAAGCAATGTGGCAGTGGTGTAAGATACAGACAATAGTAGAATACACGAATCTCAAGTGGTATTGCTCACTTATTTATTCCAAAAGAGGGCAGCAAAAGTCTTTATATAAATCTGCCATGTGCTGTTGCCCTCTGGTCAGTGGTTGTTTTTGTGTTACCCATTCTTATTTTAAAATCAGGTATTTTTTTCCTATACTCAGAATATGAAATGAAAATAAATGCATAACAAATGAAACAAATTTATTGTGAAAAATATTTAGAAGAAAATTAAAAAAAAATCTTACCTGAAATAGGAGATTTAAGATATGAAAAGGAGAAAAGTCTCTTTTCTTTGTCTCACTCTTAGCAAATTCAATTAAAACTGGAATAAAATTGTTTTATCCTTCATTTTTTTCTATGTTCTTGTCAGTACATAATCACCGAAAAAAATGTTTATCTACTGGTACCAAAAGCATCAATATTATACTTCTGTTACAAAATGATTGTGGATTTTTAAAAGAGTGAATATAGTTTTTGATAAAATTTTGTCATTTAAAAATGAAAACCTTTTAACTGAGAAGTCAGATATGATATTAGGCAAATTTTATTTATATACATTAAATGGCTGCTCTAATGATAATAATTTGAAGTATGCTTCTGCTATTAATTATTATTTTGTTGAGTTTCTCCTTAAGGAAACATTCAGTCCAGAACTGGCATCACAAGAGGAAGTAGCAGATCGGGGTTTAAAAAAAATCTTTTTTTCTTACACATATTTTGTTAGGCTTCACAATTCTATTCTTTAGCTATTAGGAAAGTTGACCTTTGATTTTTTTAAATAAAATAGCTAATCTTAAAAATTTTGAGCATGCAATTAGATAGCTTTCAACTCTTGTGATTAAAACTAATGAGAAGTAGGAGAATGAAAGCTGCAAAATATCTGAAAATGTCAATTATCCTTGAATTTCTGAAAAACAACATGAATTTTACAGTCATCGGCTAGCACTTTCAAAAGGGATCCAGGGAAACAAGTAGGAAAAAGGGAGTGTATTGTGCTGAAGTGAACTGTCTTCATGACAATGATATCCTAAGTAGCTATACATGATAATGTTAATGAAATGACAAATTTGTCACTCATTATTTTTTCTACTATTGATTTAATTTTTTGTTTGGTACTTTTATAACTTTTTAGAAACATCTTATCTTTAATAAATAACCACAACCTTAGCCTTTTACTTGATAATGGAAAAAGCAATCCATAGACTAAATACTTCATGCACTGATATTGCATGTAAAATGATAGCATAGTATATAGCACATTATAAACGCTCTTTATTATTATTATTCCTTTATAACTATTATCTTCTCTTAGCCCAGCATAGAAATCTGCTTTCATAAGTCATCCTGCAGAGTGTTTCTTGACAAGTATGTGTTACATCAGTGGGAGAGAATGGGATAGGATTACTGTGAGCTAGCAGGCATTTTTGCACAGCCTGAAAAATATATATTTATAGACAAGATTTATTGAGCATGTATTATATGATGGGCACTGTGCTAAGTATGTTATGTGCATTACATTACTTAATACACAGAAGGGGAAACAAGTTTAATAACAGAGTGACTACTTGTTACAATGGAAAACATTGCTCTCCAAAACTTTTAGATCAAGAGGAATTAGTTCAATGCAAATAGTGGAGTTTGCTGTTCCCCAACCTCATCTTTCTAGAGCTTCTATTACTGCCTAGGTTTTCACTCTACAAGAGGTGACCAGTGCTTTCTCAATTTTTTTTTTCAATGCTTTCAACGTATGTTCTTAGGAAAGGATCAAAGTTTAGTTCCTTATTCTTTATAAATTGAGTCTACTATGTTACTTTCATCATACTCTGCATTTTAAGACTTACTTAGTATTATGGGTTGAAAGTTTTTTCATCAATTAAGGGGATTTCTGATATCAATCAATACATGGGAGACGTATTAGGTGGTTTTGGGAGTATGAGGATAAAAAAGTGCTCTTTCAGGATTTTCAAATCATAACATATGTACAATTACTATTAAGATAATAAGTGATTTCGGTCCTGCACAATCAGACCTAGAACTCTAGGCTATAATGCATGCTTAACAAATTGTCAAATGGGTAAAACACATCAGACATTTTATACATATTGACTGATCCACACAACAGTCCAATGAAGTAAATATTATTCTTATCTTATTTTTATTTTACATCTGGGAAACCCGAAGCAGAGAAGAGTTAGGTAGCTGGCTTAAGGAAGATAGGGGAAGATTATGAATCTAGGCACTCTTTCATGGCTTCCTTCCTTAACACTTTTGGGCAGAATTATTGCAATTTCATGACATTTACAGGTTTTTTTTTATAATTATCTAATTTTTATTTTGAGAAATTTGATGGAAATAAAAATGTGTAATGAATAAACGATAAAGAAGCATAATAACTGGATTGGGATTCCACCACAAAATTTATGAAGTAGATTATGAAAATTCCACTGAAGCTGCTCAGGTGCAGGTCCTTACTACCACTAACTGCCTCCCATCAAATTTAACCACTATGTTTAATTTAGTGTTTATATTTCTTTTGCATTTTAAAATAGTGCAACCAGAAATGCATATATCTTTAAAAATATAATTCTTATATTTCCTTGTTTTTTTATTTTCATTAAAATATTACACTGTGTATGGTCTACTACTAGTTTCTTTTGCTCACTCAATGCTATATTTCTCTATATTTCTAAGAATCTTTGTGGTATTGCCTGTAGGCTGAAAATAGTTTATTTTCACAGCTGTACTATATTCCATTTTTAACTATTTCACATTTATTTATATATGTTCTTAAAGGTGAATGCTTGAGTTCTTTTCAATTCTTTTTTTCAAGTTCTTTTCAAGTTCTTTTTAAATATTATAATATGTTGCTATGAGTATTCTTGAGCATTCCATGGATGAACATGTGCAAGAATTACTTTAAAACATATACCTGGGATGGAATTGTTGTGTATAAGAATATATGCTTATTCAACTTTAGAAGAATAACACAAATTGTTTCCAAAATGGATGTGCCAATCTGCACTCTTACCAACAGTGCACATTTCCTCTTTATTTTGTGGAATTTATATGTTGGTGTTCTCCAGTGAGCAGTGAATCTGTAAATTGAGGGACTATATCTCATTTTCCTTATTATCAGTTCAAATACCCAGACCAGAGCTTAGTGCATATTAGGTACATTGTAAATACTAAATGATTAAGTACATAATAGTACCATTAAGGCAAAAATCAAGGAAATAGGAATGAGAGGTAAGGATAAGTGAGGAAATTGTTTATTATTCAACTTAGGGCATGACTTTATTTATTTATTTATTTTTTTTTTTGAGACAGAGTCTCGCTTTGTTGTCCAGGCTAGAGTGAGTGCCGTGGCGTCAGCCTAGCTCACAGCAACCTCAAACTCCTGGGCTCCAGTGATCCTTCTGCCTCAGCCTCCCGAGTAGCTGGGACTACAGGCATGCGCCACTATGCCCGGCTAATTTTTTATATATATATCAGTTGGCCAATTAATTTCTTTCTATTTATAGTAGAGACGGGGTCTCGCTCTTGCTCAGGCTGGTTTTGAACTCCTGACCTTGAGCAATCCGCCCGCCTCGGCCTCCCAAGAGCTAGGATTACAGGCGTGAGCCACAGCGCCTGGCCTAGGGCATGACTTTAATTTAATACCAGATGTTTTTGTTTTCTTCCCCCATGAAATGGTGATAAAATCAGGGGGTCAGAACTAGCAGTTGGATTTTTTTTTTAGGAAATTTTTTTTTTAATATTTATTACTTTAGATGGAAAAATTCATCAATATTGTGAATATTTGATACCATTTATCAAAATACTATTTTGGTTCCAGAAACGTTTCATATTCATATTACCTATCTTTAAAAATAGATCCTATTAAGTTTTGTTGAAATCTTTTATGTAAAAGTGTGCTTTTTAAATTATCCTTATTTTGTTTCCTGATCGTTTTAGTAAGGGATATAATGTAGGTTAAAATGAAAAAGTATTCAGCATTTACAAAGCTTTGTCTTCCTTTCACAAGTGCACTTATATAATAATATTAGTGTAATACTTTCCCCAAACTCCCTGTGAATTGAAAGATTTAATGAGATTTCTCATTAGACCCATTTGGCTGATGAGGGAATGAAGTCATGAGCAAACAATCTGCTTTGTTTGTGATGTGGCTTCTCTAACTTTTGCCTGATACTCTATTAATATCAGTCACCTAAAAAAATGATTTTTAAACTTCTTTCTGTAGGTGAATGTTTTACTGAGTATCCCATAATCACTCAATTGGAACATCTCTTCTGTGTACAATTACGTGACTTTTTAAAGATACTGATATTCATCTGTTTTTGTTTATCCAAAAAGTATTCTTGTGGCCTTTTTTATATATGTGGCAGTTCCTTTATTTCTGAAGATATTTTGAATTCCTAAACATTAATAGTTATTTTATTTTCTGCCCATGTAACTTACTCTACAGTGCATACCCCTATTCATAGCATGCATGCCCTCAAAAACACAGGTTTAGTGACAAACAGAAATTGGGGATTTTCCGCAAATTGGGAACAGAATTTAATCTAGTTTTCTGAAGCGACTAAAACATCTGGCCATTTTATGGAGAAAGTGCTCCTGGAGAATCCCCAGATTTCTAAGTGGGAAAGAAAATAGGTCATCTCATCTCACCGAGTTGCACTATGTCTTATAAGATTTTATTTTCTTAAGACACTCAATGCCTTTCATTTTCACTTGAAATTGTCTCAGATTAATATTTAAATAAATGTAAACATTAGCTTTTACTAAGGCTAATTGTGAAATTGGATACTACTCACATAGGGAATTTTTAATGTTTACAGAGGCATTTTGTCAGCAGTTTTTGTGCTATTTAAAAGATCAGTGTCTAATGGGATTAAGTTGGATAATCAAATAACACACTTAGATCTGGGTACATGGTTTGATGCCTGTGGAGTACTCCTTTGATGAATATAAATGAAAAGTGTCTCGTGGTTAGGGGTAGAAGTTACCATGCCACCATGCACGGGTTTTCTGCTAAGTCAGCACCTGGGCATGAAATTGAGACTTAGATGGAAGGGTGGACTGATAAGAGAAGAAGAAATCTGACAGGGTTTCATGCTAGTGGAGCAGAAATTGCCATGTGGTATTTCGAGCAATATCAAATTTGAAAATATTGAAGAAAACCATCTAATGCAGAAAATCATGGCTAAAATCAGTTTTTGGTTTATTTAACAGTCTGTATCCTTAACCAATTCTTTGCATAGCTGCTTGCTTCACTTTTTTTTCTAGAGCTGGCCTATTTTTCCTTCCAATGGGATAGGAATATGTGCTATGGTTATAGTGTCATGCTCTATTTTCTCCTAAGAGTTCCTTCTTAGTGTTTATCTCTAAAAATGGCCATCTGTGTACTCGTTATTTTTTATTTTTAATAAAAAATATAATGTAGTTTTGAAATAATTTAAATTATGGGAAGAAAAATGTTCACCTACCACATCATGCTGTCATCATATATGGTTATATTCTGTAGATATATGTGTATGTATATGTATACAGATATAATAGTTGTAGGCAGAATGTATTTGTGAATGTATATTTTCACTGGACTTTTTATCAAGCTTATTTTTTTCATGACTTAATTTTTAATAAAGTGCAAAATGTTTCATCTAATAAAATGTTTAATAATTTACTCATTACTTTATTACTAGCCATTTAGTTTTCTCCTTTCTTAATACCTGGTGTTTTTTAACCACTCAGCATCCAAAAGTGTGGTTAGGCAATATAGTGACAAAGACATAGTCCTTCTTAGAAGTATTTCACATCTTTGTGAAATGCTCTCATTTCCATTCAGCTCTCTTTCTATTAATTATCACTTATAGGATCACTAACTTCAAACTGTCTCTCCTCCCTGGTCAAAAAAAAGGCATATGGCATATTACTAGTTTTAAGAAGTATTAATCTAAGTAAAAACTTTATAGAAAAGTGTAAAGAATGATTTTTTAATGAATGTTGTATCTGGTGCCATCATGGTACTTAAATTGTTTAAGGTCAGATAACTTTTTGATGCCCAGAAAATAATTCTATGTAGCAACCTTACTTTTTCTCTTTAAGTCTAGTCAGAGAGCCCTAGTTCCTGCCTTCTGTTCATAGGATGTACAAAAATTCACCTTCAAAATGAGATGAAACCAATTTATGATAGTTTGCTTCTTCTTGGTTCTTCTCCATAGCCTTACTACACATATTTTATGTGTCACAACAATATTCTAGTTTATTTTTATGTGACATGTTAGTTACACATGTATAATATGATATGGAATGCTATCTTGGTAGGATAAAAAAGCTATGTATATGAAATACAATTTAATATTGTATTTATTTTGTATTCCTTACTGGGCATTCATACATGGTACAATTTTATGGAGAACCAAGTTACAATGTTTCACTAAGCATTTAATAGTTTAGATCATTATTGATTCAATACAAAAATGCCCCAGGAATATAAATAGACTTGACTAGTCCATACACATTGTTTACTAACCACAATGTTGATTCATTATATGTATTTTCATACATTTTGTGTTTTGAAATGGATCCTTCTTATGTGAAAAGAAGATAAATTGAATCTTTATTGCATATAACACCATGCTCAAATCTCTATCTAATTTATCTGGTTAATGTCTGCTTTCAAAAAAAGTCATTGGATACACATTATTTCTTAATTGAAGTACAGTATTGTCAGTTAATTTCCAAATATTTACACTTTTTGCTGGTCATTTTTGTTGCTTTTATTCCTGGAAATTGTCTATTATGATTTTATTTTACATACATAAATATCTCTAGTGGTTTTATTTGAAGAGGAAATAAGTATGTTTGATTTAATATATTTGAGTTAGTTAAAGCAAATGTACAGCTAAAGAGATTGTGCAGAATTAATCATATTTAAATAAGGCCTCTATTATTCTCCCTCTTTCTCTCTCTCTCTCTCACACACACACACACACACACACACACACACACAGCCCCCTTAATCTCTCTCTTTGTCCTCTCTCTCTAGTCTTATACCATCTTACCTCTTCCATTTTCTGGCTAAAGGACTGAGGAGGGTAAGCATATCATAAAGGAGCATCAGGGGTGTGAGAATCTTAGAAAGAGATCAGGAGGAGCAAATTTAAGTTGTGCTTCAGGCCTGTATTTTCAGGTATATCTTCATCACTAATATTTTGTTTGATCATTTAAGCTAGGGCTACATTTTACAGACAAACTCTTTCTTCTAGGATACAGCCATGATGTCAGTGGAAAACTGGATAACTGTTATGGAGAACAGATACAAATATACATATTAATATATTTTTCTTTTGTTGTTTTATCTATACAAAATTCTATCATGATGCTGACAGGTGCCAGAAGGGTAGAACAAATAAAGAAGGAATGTGATGGGTTTGATAAATTCTTTATCACTACATCCACTGATAGATGAGTCCTAAATATCCACTCAGTTGAATCTGTGCTGGGACTGTGACTAGTACTACTTTGTGAGTAAAATATGTCAGGAGTAATATTGTACCTGTTCTGATCCTGGAATTCAAAAAGACAGGCAGCTTCAATTTCTGCTTCTTGAAACCTGGCTGCCTTTCTATGAGAAAGCCCAATTAGCAACAGGGAGGGGCCCGTGTGAAGGATAACTGAGACCCTGTGCCCACAGCTCTAGCTGAGCTCCTAACCTACAGACAAAATCAGCTTTCCAGACATGTGAGTGGACCATCTTGGAAATGCACTCTCTCGATCCAAGTGAGTGGCCCCAGCAGATCTGATACACAGTAGAGATGAGCTGTTCCTTTCAAGCTCTTCTCACATTGCAAAATTGGGAACAAATAGATGATCATGTTATTTCAGCCACTAAAGTTTTGAGTGCCTTGTTACGCAACAAGTCATAAGTCAATCTATGGGAGATGATACTGTAGAGGAATTCAACTAATTCAGGTTCTTAAAAGCCATGTTAGGAATTTTTGTTTCCATCCAAAGTATAAAGGGACATCTTGGAAGTGCTGGAAAATCTGATTTGCATTTTGAAAAGATTGTTATGACTGTTCTGTGATAAATAGATTGGAAGTGTCATGGTGAAAGAATAAGAATGGATCTATGGAGATCAGTTATGAAGCTACTATAGTTGTCTGGTGAGAGTTGATACAGATTTGAGTGCAGAAAGTGGATATGGTGGAAATAGAACATAGTGGATGGGTTTGGCACATATACCAGTGCTAAAACATTGATGATAATGCCTTTTTGATAATGTTGATAATGCAATGACATTTTGTTGCTGTTTTAGTCATTTTATATTCTTTGATTTGGTCTGATTTGCCCAGTTGTTTCTTTGAGAATATGCTGATGACTTGGGTGCATCAGAAAAGATTCTCATACCCTTTTTCAAACTATCTCTTCATTTTACTACTACTTTACTACTAATAGTAGTAAAGTGAACCATTTAACTACCTTGATGACAATTTCATTGGGTGTAATAGATCTCTTAGAATATCAAAGTCATGCTCTTGCTGTTCTTTTCCATATATACTTCACTTCAAGTCTTTTGATGAAAACTTACAACACAAAGTTTCAGTTAGGCAGAATGAATAAGTTTTGGAGATATAATATACAGTGTGGTGACTAGAGTTAACAATACTGCATTATATACTTGAAATTTATTAAGAAAGTAGATCTTAATAGTTGTCACCACACACACACATACAAGATAATTATGTGTGGTGATGGACATGTTAATTAACCTGATTGTGGTAATCATTTCCCAACATGTACATATATCAAAACATCACATTGTATACTGTAAATACTTACAATTTTTATTTGTCAAGCATACCCCAATAAAGTGGAAAAGAAAAGGAAAAAGCTTACAGAGAATGTTGCTTAGACACATTATGATGGGAAACAACATGCTAATTCCCAAATGTTACACCTTATTTTTTGGCATTTAAAACATTTTTTTTTGCACATGAGCTGCATACATTTTCACTTCACTCAAGGCCCAGCAAGCCCACTTGGACTTTTCATATCTGCTAAGAACAATGTGAATTTTACTTTATATCATACACTTGCAATACCAAAATATATTTTTTAAGGAATGGGAACCATTCCCTTTTCTTCTCCTGACATACTTTCTAAAGAGTTCCATGGTTTGCTAATGTTCTTAGTGGGTGGGGTTGGCAGCTTTGCTACTTAATTGGTCTACAGTTTTCATGTGACAACTGAAACAGGTTATTTTTAGAGAAAAATTAGCCTGCAGCTAAATAAGAGGCATTTAACCATCAAGACTGGGGACATGGAGTTATGTGTTTTCCTACAACAGTTGTTGATACCATTTGTACTTGAAATAGAAAAAAAGAATAATATTCTTTGCAGACCTTAAGTTTGTTGAGAAAGAGCAAGATATATTCATCTCCAAAAAGCATTACTTTTCCTATTGCTAATTAGGGCTAAAACTCTCATGTTTGGATCTCACAATTGCTGAAACAGCTGAACAATTTCCATCTGATGACAGAAGAACTATTGGTTGGAAATATCTGAAAGATATTTGGGCATTTTAATAAGTTTAAACCAAATATTTACCTCAGCTATAAAGATGAAAAAAATGATTGTCATTTGGAAATGTATTCTAAGAACACAAGTATTGGGTTTTGGTTCTGAAAATATATTTTATTTTAAAAGTACTTGTCATTTTATACCTCATATTATTGTATAACCTTATGAAGACATTGCAATGGATCCACCATAGAAGGATGTGTGCTTGTTTCAGCTGTTCCCTTTATCCTAAATAGTACAAATTTAAGAAAGTTTCACTACTGAGGAATTGCTATTCAAACCTGTAGATTTAGCTTGTGAATTTAGAACTTTAATTCTAAGTTTACTGCATAATATGCTCAAACGAGTAGTCTGTTCTAATTAGCTTATCAGTATAAACCATTGTAGGTAATACTAATATCAAGTTTTATGTTTGTTTGTTTTTAAGTCAGTATTTCAAATGTAAAACTCAGGTCACAGGCAGAAAAGTGACTTGCCTCATAGAACATGGATTAAGACTTAAGATCACTATCCCTAATTCACTATAATAGAATCGCAGCTTCTTTCTAAAATTCTTGTTTCAAAATTGGATTGTGTTTTCATTTTCCTTTTATCATGTCCACTGAACAGATCCTCAGTTTACCATTTCTTTTTAAAACTTTGAAGTCTTAAGTTTCCACAATGTTATATGTGTGCATCTTATGGCAAAAAACAATTCAAACAACCTCTTATTAACGATTTTTATTCCCATACTAGAGTTTCTAGATATGATATGTTTTAGACTTGGAGAAGAAATTATTTAGAGAGTAAACAAATCTTTCTTTATCTGGTTTTAAAAAATACCTCATCAGCAATACCCATTCTTGCAATTTTATCTTTAAGATATTGATTTTTTTGACTAGTATAAGACTCACATTATCTAGTCAACTGACATGGATCACTGAGAAATCAGTGCATTAGAACATTTGGCCATTATTGACCTGGAGAAATTTTAAAATAGCATTTAAGAGGTTGTTGCCATCATATCCTATTATGGATTCTAAGTGTTCATTTCTCTTTATACATGTCCTTGGGTTTCAATTTAGAGAAGGACTTTACTGATGATAATTTGTTCCCTTTCCTTATCTGATTAAAAAATCAATACACTGTTTTATGCATGCATGTGTGCATGTGTATATATAGATAAGTTATAGTATATGCTGTGCAAAACAAATAGGATGGAAGCATTGTCTCCATTAGTTAGTTTTGCCACCCAAGTAATCTTGCTAACATGTAAGTTTTTCTATAAACTTAAAAATTCTCAACTTCTAACCAGTTTGAAAGAGGACCCAACCATACACAGACATGTTTTCATTTTTATAATATGAAAAATAAATTATTTATCAATTAATCAAAAGGCCCATTTTACCTCTGGCTCTGCTCTTCTTTGTTAAATTCATTTATTTCTATAAGAATACAATGATTCAAGGGAAGACAACAGTTTAGACATTAAATTTACCTGGAGAACTGCATAAAAATACCCATTCCTGGGCCCCATTCCAGAACAAGGGATTCAGAATCTCTGGGGATAAGTCCTAGGCATGAGTAGCTTTCCAGAGCTCCCCAGGTGATTCTAATTGGCAGCTAAGACTGGAAAATACTTCATTAGGCACATTTTGTGAGTTTTTCCTTATTTAATTTCGATCATTTTTTTTTTCCTTATCTAATCAGATATGTTTTTCCTCTGGCCTAGAATATATTGCTTTTTTTCTTGTCTCAATAGTTACAGAAAGACCCAAATCCTGCAGGAAGCCCGCTTACTCTCAAACTTTAACTCAGAGAATCTCTTTCAACTGAGCATAGAAATAGTTGACTTTGGTGTAAATTTATTTTGCCTCCAGACTGTAGAGGTCTCAAACCCACCCGGTTCTCAAAACAACAACAACAAAACAAACAAAAACACAGACAAAAACTTTACGAATAAGTAAGAGCTCATGAAATCTTTGCTATCTAATTGGCTTCCTCCAGTTGAAACCACTCTTCTTTTATGGAGATTGTTTTTGATTTATTTTAGGGTGAGTACCATCTCAGTTTGTCGAGGACTGAGAGTTTCCTAAAAATGTAGACTTTCACTTCTAAAACTAGGAAAATCTTGAGCTAACTGTCACCTATAGTCACTCTACTTCCATTGCCTTAATTTAAATTTACCGATCCCAGCTCCTAGAGAAAAGGAATGCCTAATTGATAGGCTTCCTATTAATCTATGTAAATTTCAGAAATCCTAAAAGTGGAAAAACTTGTCTTCTAGCTGGAAAAAGAACATTTTAAGATTTAACATTTAGGAAAAGTAAAAGGAGAAGGTTGAGCTGGAAGTTTAAACTTTCTCTCAGCTGAAATATCTTGTTATTGAGTAAGTAAAGAAAAATGGTACTTTATGTATCACCTGAGACTTTATAGCACTATTTAGAATTTAACAACAATCTAGCCAGACTGTGATTATCTACCCTAATTAATCTAGTTCAATTAATTTAATTCAATCAAGCCAATACTGAGTACCACTGGAGATGCAGAGGTCATCTGGATATAGTTCTTACCTCCAAGGGGTTCACAATATGTTTGATAAAGACCAACCACATCAGCCAGGGAACTCTTGGTAGGAGCCATGGGGTGTGCCCTTAGCAGTTATAAATTATTAAAGGTAGTTGCTAGTTTGATCTTTGTGTCTCCCACATCCCCCATTCTCCAAATAAATATAATTTTTTATTTGATTTCTAAAATACCTAGACAGGTTACTTTGACAACCATCTGAAATAATTTTGCTGAGAACTATACTGTTCCCATAACAAGGGAACATTGCCAGGTGACCTGTTGCTTTTCTTTGGCTATATTTGTTACTCCTTTATTTGATCTTTTCAGTTGTTTGACAGAGTTGTTGCAAAACGATATTTCTTTGAGACATATTTAGGCAGAACAGGCAGAGAAAAAATAGAAAAGAGGTATAAACTTTCCATGTTGTATTGTAAACTGTTCAAAGTTTTCAGATGAGAGGAGTTTCAATAAGACCCCTGTCTTTGCCAGGTATGACAAATTCAGTGTACTATTGAGCCTCCCTAAACCTGTTTCTCATTTGTAAAGTTGTGACAGTCATTTTATCTCTTTCATGGGGTTGGGAAGATTAAATGCAATAATTCATGGAATGGATTTAGCATGGATTCCTGACACATAGTTAACACACAGTACATATGTGTACGTGCATTATTGTAGCTGTGATTTCTCTGTGCCTTCCTCAGTGCTTCCTAAGGATTATCAAATCTTTTTGTGCATAACAGACACCAAATAATTAGAAATGATATGCCATTTTATACTATTTCCACAGTATCTTTAGAAATGGGAGGCAAAAAGCCATATTAGTATTAATACAATAATATAAAATAGAGTCATGTCAAATGGGCATTAGAGGGACTTTTACAGTTCAAAAAACATTTAGATCTGGAAAACTAAAGTCATGAGTAGCATTTAATTGTTTCTAATCAGGAAATCCTTCTTCTTTTTGAAACTGGATCAACAAAGTCATTATCAAAGTGTTTTTTTTTTTTCTAAGCATTTTTTGTCTTATAGTTTACATATGCATAAAATTTATATTTTTGTATATATTTGAGTACTTGAAACTTAAATTTCATTTTTTAATGCATCATAAATAAGCTTGGATGTAATAAGGCATGTATGTAAATTCAATAGAAGGCAACTTGGTATTTTTCATTAGAAGAGGTAGATGTACCAGAGCAAAGAAAAGACCTTCGTTACTGAGAGAATACATGGATTAGCTCTGTCCAAGAAACAGGAGCCAGGAGTGCTGAACAGGTTAATGGCAGCCAATGAGGCAGTATTGGCGTTTTGAGTCAGGAATTCTGCTGCTGCTTGCTGGAGCCATGAACTCTATATTTATATTTCTCTTCTGCCTTGCCTATATAACTTAGTACTGAGAGCCCTTGGATTAACAAATAGGAATTTGAATGAACAATGTCTCAGTTGTCTTATTTTTAAAATGCCCTACATAAAAACCAATACCACTGTTACCTTTTAGTTTTCTAGCTATCAAGTTTTAGCTGGGTGTTATTTTGGGTAGCAAAGGGCCTCTGACATCTCTTTGGAATTGCCTCCTTTTGTTGCAACAGGCTTAGGTCACTGGAGAAGAATAAAAGCTTTGAGGTTGACAAAGAGGAAGAGGTGATTTGTGGGCCAGTGCATCACAAAACGGAACAGGTGTATGTGAGAGAAGCAGCCTCCAGCCTGATGTTCTGCACAGACACTTCTTTCTTTGAAGGAGCCCAGAATGTTCATGAAGCATGAAAATCTTTCAGTCGGTTTCTGACATAGAAAAAAATAGATCATCCTAAAACAAGAGTTTCTCCTAAATGCCCAGTTTCTCCATCTAGAGTAAAGTGGATGGGTAATTGGATTTAAATGAACATAGGGGTTAGAAAGGATAAAAAGAAATAATTTCATTGTGTTATTTAAAACTCTAAAGCAGACAGTCTTTTGTTTTTGGATTTTTTGTTTTATTTTTAAGAAATGGAAGTATGGTTTATTTGTGCTTTTAAATATATCCTGATCAGAATTTTATGTATTGAGAGCTGAACAAAATCAGAGTTTTAGAAAATCCTTAGCTTACTAAAACGCAAAGCTGCACACCAGTTTATGTTATTAAATGAGTATCTGCAGCCTCGAATAAAGCAAAAGAGCAAGTGGATTATCTGAGAATAGATACAATTCCTTTTACTTTTATGAACTAATATTGATAAGTGCTCCATCATAAGAACTGATTCTCTATTAAAATGTTCTTATTTTCCCTTAAAGTCAGTTTCACTTTTGTACAATACAACAAGCTGAGCTTTTATAATCATTCACTAATGAAGAATTTTCTAACTCAGTGTGTCTTATTAGGTTTTTACACAGCTATGTGGTTTCTGTTTATTTTTCTGTCTCCATAGTTGCTTAGCTAATTGTGACATTTGTCTTCATATAATTTTATCCTCAATTTGGCTGATTTGTCACTAGAGATCATCAACAGAAACAAAGGCCTGTGCCTTTTCCTTGTCTTTCAGGAGGATATGTTCAAATGATCTCTCTCATCTTGAACTACTCAGGTAATAAAGACGTAATTTGGCATCTGGTTATGTTTCTTCCCTTTTGTCTGAATTCAATATGACACCACAGTATGCTGAGCTTCCATGTAACACAAACAGGTATTTTAGACGCTGTACTCCTGGGATTCTGGATCCTGAGTTTCATGGTGGACAAGAACAATTATATTAAATTCTCCTTCAAGGCTCGATGAAGCATCTGTAAACAGTAGTTTATTCAGCATCTAAAAGAATTAATAAGAAATCAGAAGCTTGGATTGGGAGAGCTAGAGAAAGTACAGTATTATTTGGAAAGACTAAAGGGCATGTGGAAAACTATCACTCAATATCAACTCAACCTCTTTAAAGCTTGTTTGCAAGTCAAAGTTTATATTTCCACAACACGTGTACTGGTGAGTTTCAAAGAGGAAAATTGTGTGAATCATTTTCTTTGAGAAAAAGCAATACTTCATCAAGGTAATGAGTTTTATGTCACCAAGTTTTTTTCTGTTTATTCCCTCTAAGCTTTAAGTATAAAATCAGTCTTCAGTGTTGTGCTCAGAATTATGCAGCTTTTCAGAATGACTTTTTTTTTTTTTTTCCAAGACGTCATCTCATTTGGGTCATAACTGCAGACTTTGCTTAGGGGTAATTTCATTCCTTCTTTTTATACAAAGCTGCAGGTTAAATTCAATATGACATTGTGAGTGATATGCTTGCTAAATTTGCACTAACATATGTAAATTTAGGGAGGAATTATTTATCAGGGAGTAATATGTTTACTTTTTTTAATAAAGAAAAGTCCAATAAGCATAAAGAAGGACTGTGTATGAAATTGGTAACAGATTGGATCACTTGCTAACAGAAATTACCTCATGTGGAAATTCTAGAACCACAGAAAATAGTATACATGCAGGACTCACCTTCTTGATTCAGATTATAGGAACACGGATACAACAAAGGTCTCTTTGGCTTTCTAGTGGAATTTCTGTATTGTGATTGAAAAGGATGCTTCCAATCCAAAGGGGTGGGATTGGTGCCCTTCTGCTCTGACTTCCTGATTCAAATTCAACATGTCTGTCATTGGTCAAAGTCAGAAAGACTTTCCCATGGGGCCAATAGGGCCTGTGTTTGATCTAAGTTGCTTGTCACCACCCAAAAGGAGGGTTTACCAAGTTAATGCTTATCTATTGCTCAAACACCTTTTGTTTTCATTCCTTAAGATTTAGGTCCACTGTTGTACATCATTTTCTTTGGTTCTTGAATAGGAAGACAATTTTCTAAGAAGACTAAGTCACTCCAGCAAAACCATTTTGCTTAAAGCTGGTGATTATAAGCTTATGTTTCCTAGCTTAGAGTTTGTAAAGAGCTTTTGCATGTGTAGGCTTCATTAGAGAGTTAAAAATAATGCTTCAGACCATTATGCTTATTCATTTTTATTGTGAATACAAATGTAAGTGTTTTCTTTCTTATGATGATGCTTAGTCATGATTTCATCTGGCTTAACGTTTTTATTCTGATTCCTCTATTTGCTTCATATGATAGCAAAGATAAATCTTTGGTTTAAATTTTTTTTTTTAAAAGAGTGGGACACAGGCCAATCCATCACAATATATTTCTATTATTTGGTGTTTTATTTATATTGCTTGTGCTGAATTTTCTCTTAGAACAGCAGTCGTTTAAGGACCATAGGAGCCACTGATTCCTCCAGATAGTTCTCTGTGACTGAGGCTTGAGCCAGGCAAAATGATGCTGATTCTTTTTCCTATTTTTCTTCATCCTTTTTTATTTATTTATGAATTAATGCAAACTCAAACTGTTGATTTTCTAAGGTGAACTTTCCCTTATGATTTTGAATTTACATTAAAAAGCCACAGAATGGTCATTTTTAAATAGGTTTCCAATAACGGTTATTTTCCTAATGAACGGTTTCATTTGAATTCCAGGTTGTATGATTAATCTGATACTTGCTCAGAATGAATATTTTATAAATTGACTTTTTATTGTACACTTTTTAGTTTTTATAAGAACCAGTTATATAGTTTCATTTTAATAGCACAACAATTGATTTTTAAGGACTAGCTTCTTCATATGCATTGCAGCACCTTCTAATTCTCTGATAGAATTTGTTACTTTGTGGTAACATTTCTTTTTTATGCAACTGTCTCTTTCACTAAGACTGTGAGCATCTTGAGGGTAGAGATGCTGTCTTATTTATTTTTGATTCCTTAGAGTCCTTTATTAGTAACAACTGTGTTCTAGAACAGCATAGATTCTAAAGAATCAGAAATAAATAAGCTTAATTGGGAAAAATAATAAGTAAATTTTTCTTGTTGAAACCACTCTACTGTAAGATTATTTGGATAACTTTTTCTCTATGTGTGTTTTGTAATTTTTCCCTCCTCCTTTCTCCAGTTTCAAGATAGCAGACTTGAACACAGGTAAATCAAATAATAAGATGCTACAGTGCTGTCTAAAAATGTTTACGTCCTGGCCTTCTGGGAAGTTCATTATCCACAGAAGGTGACACTCCCTCGAATTCTCAATTCATAAATTACACAGAGAGAACACTTGTTACCTACCAGTGTTCTTTCTTTTATAATTTCTTGTTATATTAAGAGGGCTTGTGACCATGATTTTATATACATTGTTGGGGGCAGGGGAGAAAAGACATGTTTCTAATTCCATCACAAATCACTTTTGGAAGTAAAATAAAAAAATTCCAGATTTAATTTTTAGAATACAAAATCAGATAAATAATATTTGTTTGTTGAAGAACAATGACCTTTGAACATGTCCTTTGTAAGACATGGTTTGAGCTATAATTCAAATCCCAGGATTATTTGGACTACATTTTTTTATTGGCAAAAAAATTGTTCAGTTTTAATAGAATGTAATCTTTTAAAGGAAATTTGGAAGATCTCCTACATTTAGTCACCAACAATGGAATTAGACTATACCTAACCAAAACTCATGGCTATCTATACCTGATCAAACAATATTTCAGTGTAAAGTGAGAATGCTGATGCGGGAAAGAGGAGAGAGCTAGGGTTTGCATAATATCTGCTAATCTACATTACAGTCAGACTAAGGCACACAGGCTTATGTAGAATGTTAACATTTAAAAAAACATATCCAGAGTACATTTGTGTCATCCTTCTGTCTGAAGGAAATAATATGTTTTTATTATAAAGAAAGCAGAACATAATTCTTAAGAACATTTTATGATAATCTGAGACAGCATGAAATACTCTGATCTTTCAGGGTGACACTTGTATAATGAGATTACTTCTATTTATTTTTTTTAGTATGAAAAATATATAGAAATTTCTGTGCATTATTTTTGTGTACTTACTTTTGTTTTGTAAATGGCACCCTGAAATATGGTGAGTAATTTCCAAATTTTAGTTGTCTTGTCAAAATAGACACTGTGTTTATACTATAGTCATAGTACCAGACAAAACTAACTGCTCTTTTTTAAAAAAATAAATGATATTAAAAATCCTTGTAAAAGCTGTATAAAAGCAATGGTTTTTATTTCATAAATCAAATACATTTGAGCTTTTCTGGTTTAGTTGAATTAAGATTAACATTTGAGATACAGGAAAAATCTGTCTCAATGCCTTTATTTTATTAAACAAGAGTTGACAACATAGAATCCATCCTACAATTAGAAGAGGCCGCCTTTAGTTTTAGTGGTACAATATTGGATTTCAGTGTCATTATTTTTCCATCTTTTATGTACTAGTTAAGCCAAGCAAAATTGCTACTAGAAATTAGGCTTATTTTGACAGTGAGCACGCACTAGTTTAAAAAAAAAAAAGAACCATATCTTTCAATCCTTCCTATACCGAAGGATTGGAAAAGCAACAAGGGATTTTTGTATTTCTTATACAGTGATGTCCTAAAAATGTAAAAGTTTGATATTTCATTTGCTAATATTGGCACTCATTTACTCTGAAAATAACTCAGATTATATTTTTGGGAGAAAAATTTTCAAATCCATCTGTGATACCTTGACACAAGTGATTGAATGAAATTATTATTCTTGACCTGGTTCAGTAATTTTGACTTCAGTTGAGCTTATGGATCCAGGTCATTACTTGTCATTATTTTTGGTAAAGTTAAACACAATCTAAAAGACAGATCCAATAAATGTAGGTATCCTATGTAGCCAAAAGTTGTAACAGAAGGCTGTCCTGACAGTGGGTAGATGAGAGAAAGCTGTGCTGAGAACGGTTTGCCCTCCTAGAGTTTGTGGTATCAAAGGAAACATGAGATTTTCTGTGGACCAGAATTGGGCAGTAAAGAAAAAAGAGGGCTATTTAACCCTTGGAAGAGTTATAGACCCCAAACAGGAAGGGTTTTTCTGTTTCTTTTTTGGTGGTGGTGGTCGGTGGGGAGGGGCTAGACCTTCAAAACCAGAGACAGGAAAGAAACTACCCAGACTGCTGGAGAAGAAATCCGCATTTGAGAGGTCTCCATTAATCAATGGGTTCCTAAAGAGTGGATAATGCTCCTATGCACTGAAGGTCCTATGCTGAATGATGGAGCACCAATGCTAAAACCCAAGGGCACTATCCACTAAGATCTTTCTTGTTCTTACCTCTCCTCTCCCAATAACGACTCCTTGGGTACAAAGTGGTGGTCTGGGCAGATGGAAGAAAGGAACCCAGACACAAGACAGAGTAGAACAGATACTAATGTAACCATACTCCCTTTTTCATGACAGGATTTGAGTCAAAAGCCAATGATTTTCTGTAATAGAAAACTTGGCATTCTTTAGTTAATGAAATGAGGAGCTTATTGACTAAATGTTATAGGAGACATTCATTATCTGTGATGAAAAATTTGAGAGCTGTCCTGTATTTCTAGCAAGAAGCAGAGAACTAGCATGACTGAGCAGACTGGAGCATGCAATGGAGGGAAAGGGTAAGGTTGTTGGTGGGGAGGGGGTGCCGGTTTTTCAGTGGAATAATTGTACTTACATTAACAGAGCATTTTACAATGTACAAAACTTTGCATGAAAACGCACAGCTTATATTCTTTTGTGCTTCTTATAGTCATTTATAAGGTAAATAGGCCAGTATTTACCATATGTCCCACAGACTCTAAATGGTGAAGAGGAGTTTCAGAAGTCTGGCTCTTGGGCAATCTCTGTTCTTCAGTTAGCAGTCTCTTCTGACTACCTACCTTAATTTTTTCCACGCTGTTATTCTTTCAAGGTCTACTTAACACATTCGATCCCACACTTAGCACAGTGTGTGGCACATAATGGAAGCTCAACAAATACATGTTAAATGGATAACTGGATGAATGAATAAATAAATGAACATCAAAGTTAATGTGTGATTCTATGTCTAAGACATATGGTCTGAATTGGTGGTCACATTAGCATCCTTAGCAGAGTTGAACTAACACACTCAACACGTATTAATTTTTCTTCCTAAAGATGGCAACCTGGATCTGATTTTGCCTCTTTTATTAACAGGCATAGTTTATTACTATTGTGTTGCTTTGAGGAAGTTTATTTTATTTCGAGAGGCTAATATCTTGTAAAGATGAATAAATTGGGAATACCAAAGTGAACTGCAGTTGTATTTTCCTCATGATTGAGTTTAAGAAATCTGCTAAATATGAAAATTAAAAAGAAACTTCTATAGTCTTACATGATACATGAACCAGAGCTCTCTATTTCTTTAACTACCCTTATATATGTTTTATTTAGAATTAGTTTCTTTACTATCAGATCTTCAGAAAAGTTCAAAAGTCTAAAAAATCTGAGCTGACATTTTCCATCTTCTACAACAGTGGACCCACAGTGATCTAGGTGATGCCATTTATAAATCCTATCTTGTAGTTTTCAACTTCCCCAAGTGATATTTGCATGCTTTTTCAACTTAGGCTACTCACTTGTCCTAATTAGTGTATTGGTATAAATATTGATTTTATTCTGATTATATTTTCACTTTGTGCTTGTCATTCTGTGTTGAATTGATTTTTCAATCTTAATGCCATACATGAACATTTATGCCAATTGTTGGACTGGAAAAAGGAGCTGAATGAACAGGGAAGACTATCCATGCACATGGTAACTGTTGCTAGTGAAACAATTTCTTAGTAAACATTTTTAATGGGGGTTGAATTTGAATCAAGGTAGTTTTCACAGAGAAATGATAGCATTAGAATAAGTGCATAGTTTTTTTATAAATGCAGAATGATGTCACGTAGACTTTGTACTTGGATGATACTTAGCAGTGCATTCATATCAACTCTACAATTAAAAGGATTGGTTATATTATGTTTTTATTTTCATAAATTACTAAATGAGTATACAGGAATTCGTGGGTAAGAGGTTGCAGGGCTTATTGGATCGGTTTCCACGTATGACCACCAGTCCAGTTGATGTCAGTGGTACCCCCAAATGAAGAATCTGGAAGATATATCAATGACCAGTCTTAGATTTTATAATAGCAATGTTATCTATAGAAGCAGTTGGGGAAGTCACAAATCTTGCACCTGAAAAAGATGTGTCACACTTAAGCAGTAAGCAGTTACAGCAGTAGGAAAGTTAGGGAACAATGGCTGGTTAACTTTTAGCTACATCTATATTTATATGGAAATCAGACTTTTATCACTATTCCTGCCTTATGGACTTACATTATTTTAATATACGCAGTTTCAATCACCCCTAGATTTGATTACACCTAATTCCTTAGGTGTGGGCCAAGTGGGTGGAGAAGAGCTGATGACTATTCTGGCTTCTTCCTGCTGACAAGGTGCATAGTTGGGGTTGAATCTGGGGTAAGAGGAATGAAACTGCTTTGCAGTTGTCTGTAGGAATTCACAGGTGCGTGGTTGGGGACCCAAGGTTTGCATAGCAAAGACATTCCTGCTACTCTGGTGAGTGTCTCCCTCCAATCAGGGAGTAGGTTCCTCTGTCCTTAGGAAAGCTGAAACCTGAGATATTGAAATATGACAATTGAGGCTTTTTCTTGGATATTTTGTACACTTCCTCAGCCAGAAGGTTTAGAGTTAGTGTTCTGATCAGATGCTTCTTGTGTGATGCTAGCAACTAACATGCCATTGACATATTGCAATAAAGTCCCGTCATTTAATTGGTGGTCTTGGAAGTCTTTAGCAAAGATTTCCCTGAAGATGGTATGGGAGTTTTTAAAAATCTACCTATCAGGTATAATGAACACTATTTGGGTAATGGGCATACTTACAGCCCTGACTTAAGCATTATAAAGCCTATCCATGTAACAAAAACATCTGTAAGCCCTTAATATTTTGAAAAACAAAAGAAAGAAAAACCTTGGGGAAGAACTACCCAACAGCGTTGTTGCTTTGCTTTTGTATTGCTTTCCATTCAAAAGTAAACAGTTCTTGTGATTCTGGCTGGGCTCAAAGGGATGTAGAAGAAAGCATCCTTTAAAACTAAGACTGTGAACCAGCAAAGTTCACTAGTGAGAGTTGCGAATAGTATATGAGGATTGGGGACTGCTGAGTAAATGTCTTCTACAGTTTGGTTAATGGCTCTCAAGTCCTGAACAAATCTATATTCCTTAGACTCAGGCTTCTAGACTGGCAGGATGGGTATGTTATACAGAGACCAGCAAAGTCTAATGAGTCCAAACTGAAGGAAAGTAGACAACAGAGGCTGGATTCCCTGTTGTGCTTATTCCCTGAAGGGGTATTGCTTTAAATATGGCAGTGCCATTCTTACCCATACCTTAACTTGCACTGGGATGGCAATCTTAGCCCTTCCCGGTCTCCTCTGTGTCCTTGCCTATCGACTCACCTCTCAAAGTATCTCTTTAGAGGTTCAGGGGCCTCCAATTGCAGCAGGGCAGCCTTGATATTCAGTCATCCTGGGCCGAAGGAAAGTTTGACATTCTTTTTGGTTAAAAAACACATTCCAGCAAAGGAATGAAACATGCAGGCACATATAGAAAACTATGTTTTAAGTGGGTTTGGCCTAATTGGCACTCCAAGTGTTGGAAGAATGGTCTTTTCAAGGTTTCTCCTGAGACTTCAGTCACTTTTATAGTCTTTGAATACAGTTCAGGCAGCCAGGTGTTTATTACTGAGTAAGTGGCACCAGTATCTACCAGAAAGTCCAAAATCTGACTTACCACTGTCATCATGACCTCGGGCTCCATGTGGGAAATATAGAGGGTGTTGCTTGGGTTGGAAGGAACCCCTGGGCCCCATCATTCCTGGTCTCCATCATTGATAACTTCAGTTTCAAGCCTCCCTACTAGCTCAGTTATCTGGTGAACTGGGAGGGGATCTTTCCTAGCATTAGCCTTTCTATGATGTGAGAAATCTCTCTTCCAGTGCCCTCCTATTTGCAATAGGCACATAGATGGGGGCCTGCAGTGGGATGTATTTTTGTTGGTGGTCTGGAACTTTGGAGAGTCTTATCTTGGACAGAGTACCTGAGGGAGGTCATGCCATGGTTCCAGAATTCCTTGAGTCAAAGCAGCACCTGGAAGGCTGGTCTGCGGTTTCATCTTCCATTGTTCTCTCTTTTCTACCACCTCTTCTTGATCAGTGGACACCTTACAAGCAGTCTCTACTAGTTGAGACACAAGCATACCCAAAGCCCCATTTTTTGTAATTTTAGCTGAATGCCAGGAGTACTTTGGCTGATGAAAGTCATATTTACCAATTTAGAATTTTCCAGTGCTTCCAGATTAATGTCCATGTACTGGATATATGCTTTGAAAATCCACTCTAAGAATTCTAAAGAGACCTCATTAGGCTTCTGTATAATTTCCTGTACTTTATTAAGACTCCACTTTTGGAGGCCAGCCAACATGAAGTCTCTGTAATGCCCAAGCTTAGGTCTGTCTCCATTGTTTACATTCCATCCTGGGTCTAAGGTGGGTACTATGACCTGAGCAGCTGCCTTTACCAAGTTACCAGGAGAGTCAGAATACATGCAGCATGCTACTTCCCTGGCCTCATCTAGAACCATTCTCCAATGCTCTGCAGTTGTAACATGTTAAACATATTTTGAACATCTACCCAGAACCTGCAACCAGGTTGTGCATTGCAATATTGAGGAAAAAAGAAGCTTTCCATTTTTCTTGGGTCATCTGATATGTAGGCATGTTATTTATTCAATTAAATAAGTCAAAGATTGAAAATGGAGAGTAGAACCAGACAAACCTCGTGGACTGACCTGTGGCAGCATGGATATCCCTATGAGTAGTTGCCAAAGAGGAAATTGCCCGCCTGGAGCTAAGTGGCACATTGACCAAATTGGATTCCCTGTCAGGTGTGGGAGAGGGAAATCTTTCCTGTTGTCCCTGGCCTTGGGCTCTGTGGAGGTTGAGGACCCTGGTTCAGAGGCTGGGGGCACAGTTCCAATCCCTCCATAAGGAAAGGGAGGGAGAACTGGTAGCCCATTTAACTGGATAATCAGGATATCATCAACCTTTTCTTGGTGTGGAAGCAACACAGGCTTTTTCTTGTTGCTGGCCTTTTGGATCATAACTTTGTTTCCCTTTTGTATTGGCTTATTTGCCAAAGTAGCATAAAATACTGCACATAGAGTATCTCATTATCTCAAATCTCATTCCATTTTTCTTCTCTTTTACATTATGAATCTAACAGCAGAATTCTATTATAGTTCAGGGATCCATTCACTAGCCACTGTCCTCCTGACCCCAGTGAGTACTGTGGCCAAGCTTTGTTATAAAGGAAAACTAATAATTTCCAAGTCAGCATTGGGTGAGGGAGAGTGGGGAGGTATCCCAAAAAATTTCCAATTCTTATGAAGGCATCCCAGCAGGCTCTCCTTCAGTACAGCGAATGCCAGGCTCCCCGTGCTATTGATTGTTACAAATTGATCTCCAGCTCCTGAGAGGGAGTTTCTAGTGATTTGTATGGACTTTCGATCTACTAGATTGGACCCAAATAAAATATTTAATTCTCTCTGCCTGATAGGAAGCTCAAAATGCCAGAGGAGGATGCTTGGTGGCTTCTCCACAGATAAGAGACACATGGGCACAAGCACAGTTCCACAAAATATATCAAGGTACCTTCCCTCCTGCCTTTGGAATGCCTCACAATAACCTTCTCAAAACAAATCTCCGTGGGATATTGTAAGACACATTTCCATTGCTGTTGAACAGAATCTCTAGCTCCCCAAATATAATATAAACCTGCCCCATGTCCAGTAGTTCTTTCAGAAAAGCTGAAGCAACTAAGGGAGGAGCTTTGCCAGAATGGGGAACAAAACCCTGCTTGGCTGTGTGTTGCTGAGGGGAAGAATTTTAAGGGCATACTCCAAAAGATACCCAGCAGAACCCACAGAGCTCCCGTGCTGCTTTTTCATGCACTCTCCCTCAGCTGTGATAGGGGAAAGGGTAGGATATCCGAAAAAGACTCTGGAGGATTCCTCAACCTATGGTGAGTCTCCTCTGCCCCCTCATCTGACAGGAGATGTGTTAGAGAATAAAGCAGAGGACAGGTGTGGGGACACAAGAGGGTGCCACAGTCAAAGCAAATGTTTACCACAAACAGATTCAGTCATAAGCAAACGGGACAAATCAAACAGAAAAATAGCCTCTGAAACAAAGTTCCAAACTGAATGTTCCCAAGAGTGTTCTTCCAGACAGGTCTACTGCTCTTTGTCCAAACCAGGAGAACCCTCCCCAAGGCAAGACTTTCCTTATGAGGAAAGATGACCAAGACCAAGGAAGGGCTATGATGCCTCCAAAAGAGGCCAACAAATCTGGAGAAAGGAGGCGGGAAGGTGCTGGGTGCACTTAGAATGTTCACCAAAGTTATTTTTCCAGTCCCAGAGGCCATTTCTCTGCTGCTGCTGCAAAAAAATGTTTTAAGTGCTGTGGGTTGACATTGTCTCACCAACAGAGATGGTATGGGATGGCCTGTTCAAAAGGACTGTGTGGCCATGAGAAGCCACCAAATTATAGGCAAGTGCCCACAAGGGTGACCCCAGATGAGTCCCCAAATTTGTCACCTCCCAACCAGTGGTCCCTTTCCCACTGTCCAATAAAGGTCCGAGACAGCAGAAGTTGCAGCTGAGAATGGGGGTACTATCCAAAAGCACCAAGCAAAGAGATAGGAGAAATTTCTCAAATTGTTCTCTTTGAGAATTTGGGTGCTAAGGTTTTTAAAGGTGGTTTGGCAAACAAAGGACTAGGGAATTGGGTCTGCTGATTGGGTGGGGATATACTCATGGGGTTGGGAAGCAAAAATTATCTTCTTGATAAACAAGAATTCCTGGCTAGGGGGTCACAGGACTTGTTGGATTAGCCCCCACACATGGCCACTGGTCTATTTGACATTAGTTGATTCTCACCAAATGCAGAGTCTGGAAAATATCTCTAAGACCAGCCTTAGGTTTTACAACAGTGATGTTATCTATAGAAGTGGTTGGGGAAGTCACAAATCTTGCACCTGCCAAGGATACATGACACTTAAGCAGTTTCTGCAGTAGGAAACCTGCAGGGAATAATGGCTTGCTAACTTTTAGCTATATCTATACTTGTGTGGAAATCACTATTCCTGCTTTATGCCCTTACATTATTTTAATATATGCAGTTTCATTATATCTTTTAGAAGTTTGAGCAGACTTAATTCCCCACTTTTGAAGATGAGTATTGATTATAGAGTTTTGCCCACAACCAGGTGTTCACTTTGAAGAGCCAGCAGAGGACTTTTTGCCACTTGACCATTTCCCTTAGGGCAAAAGTGATTGCCCTTCAGGCTAGTTTAATGGGCTAGTCTTTGTTTTTCTGAAGTTGTTTTTAAAAAGAACTTTCTTAGAGGTAATTTCCTTTGGTAGGAAGGTGAATTTCAAGGAAGGGACACAGAGATTTGGATTAAATTGGAAAGTGTTTACAGCCATAATTTGATATTTCTACCTTTTTAATTCCCCAAGATTAGGAGACATCATTCATTAAAATGTGATGAGAGTTAAGGGTGGATTCCAGACTAGGAAGAGCTTCCCAGATTATTATCTTTCCCCCAAATCTTTTTATGCTCAATATTTTTTGGTGTAATCATTGTTTTACAGTCCGTCAGACTGAAAACTTCAGCGCTATCCTTAACTTTTTACTCTCCTAGATGCTCCATCTACCTTTAATTGGTTGCCAACTTAGGCTACTTCACACTACTTTAAATCTCTGTACTACCATTTCTTAACTATATGAAACATAAAAATCACTACTGTCAGGACATACCTGTAATGAAGTGTGATAGTAAAATTCATCCCCAGAAAGCAGCATGAATGGCACTGGAATAATCTTAAAAATGTACAGAGATTTTAGAAATCTTACTGTAGCCACTGCACCCGAATGTTTATGGCAGCACAATTCACTATTGCAAGATCATGGAAACAACCCAAGTGTCCATCAATTCATGAGTGGATAATTAAAATTTGGTATATGCTCACATGGAATACTACTCAATTCTAAGAAATGACAGGGAACTAGCACCGTTTATGCTATCCTGGATTAAGCTTAAGCCCGTTATCCAAAGTGAGGCAACACAAGATCAAGAAAATGGGCTCTACATCTACTTGCCATCAAATTGGTACTGACTGATTAAAACTATGGTGCTTAAATGGTGGTAGTGTTCACCAGGGTTTGGGGAAGGGGGAGATACACATCTTAAGGTTGTGGTGAGCATTGGGGTGGGGAGGGAATACCTCTAACCCTTTGTAGGGAAAGCCAAAGATATACAATGTAAACAAAAGGTCAAAAAAGGGGGAAAAAAAAAAGAAAAGAAAACTTTTATCGGGTGGTGGGCAGATGGGAGGGGGGAGGAGGAGGAGAAGGATATATATTTACAAAATAGGTGCTATGCACACGACCTGGGGGTTGGACACGCTTGATGTTTTCACAAGGTGGGGGGGAGGAATGGCAGGGGCAATATATGTAACCCTAACAATATTTGTACCCCCATAATATGATAAAATAAAAGGAAAAAAATTCAACATAAAAAATAGTCTACATAGATATTAGCCTGTATTCTACACACACACACACACACACACACACACACACACACACACACACACACAGCAATGAGAGATAAAGCTTATATGCCAGGGCTTTGTGGAGAATAAAGGGAAATAAAGTAGTAAAGGAAAAAAAAAAACAAATATTAATAAAAGACAGTGCTTGCCAAGTTGACCGAGATTCTACCAATAGAAAAACCTGTTGCTCAGTCACAAGGTGTGTCTTTAGAAGGTCCTTGTGGAATCCCTGAAACCTTGAATGGCCCCCCTTCTTATCTCTTGCCTTCCCTTGGTCAAAGCCAGTTCTCTTGCACATATAGGTTATGTTATCCAGCCCTCCCAATCTCCTCCGACAGCTGCATTGAATTCCAGGGAATGGAATTGCTTCACTTCCCAGTATGGTGAGTGGGAAGGAGACTGTGAGGAAGTGTGACTCTTGCCCACAGGGATGCTGAAACAGCTAACAGTATTAGGACATGAGGCAATATAGGTAAAGACCAGGGCTCATCGAGGCCAAGAGAATCTGGGAGGAGCGTGAACTGTGTTGGGTACAACATCAATTTAAGAGTATTATTTTTGACAGGTTTGTGATGCAGTAATATGAATTTTGCCAAAATGCCAGCCTGTATCATTATTGCTCATTAAATACCAGAAGTAGGTAGAGAAAAAATTAAGTATGTCGATTCTAAGTATAATGTAAGAAATAACAATGGATGTTGGAGGAAGACAAAAGAAACAATAAACAGGTTAGTAGTTCATGGTTTATGGTGCAGCAGAGAAACACTTTCTGAATGCTTGTTACCAGTTACCATAAGAGAATGCATTAAAGCAGAAGATAAACATGAACATGATACTTCACCACATTTAAAGGCATCATTGTTAGGATAATGAAAATGTTGAAATATCAATAATACGTCCTGCAAAAATATTATTATAAGGTCCTTATGTGTTATAAGAAAGATAATCTGGCAGCCTTACAAAGAATTACTTCAGTGATTCAATACTTTTCTCTGTTTTGATCAATCCAGTGAAAATCAGGACTTTTTAAAATTTTATTTTCTTTTTCTTTTTATTTTATCATATTACAGGAGTACAAATATTGTTAGGGTTACATATATTGCCCCTGCCATCCCTTCCCCCACCCCCTGCCTTGCCAAAACATCAAGCGTGTCCAACCCCTAGGTGGACTTTTTATATTATGTTTTTAATGCTGCTATATGTCATTTAATAGCAGGAACTTAAGTTTAGGACCACCTACTTGATGTTTGAAACTAACATTTTTCAAGGCAATTCATAAAGCTACATCCATGGGACTTAGTAACTTAGGTTATAAGAACAAAAAAGAATCAGTTTTATAGTGAGTATAAAATAAAGCCACATTTTTCTGAGTTGAATATTGTGTAGAATCATTGCAAATTCAGTTCATAAATATTAATAGGTCTGTCATTGTATATATATGTGTATATGTACACACATACATCATTTCCTCACTTGCATGTATATATGCAAAGACAATGTGAATTAATACAGAGTAGCTGCTTAGCTTTTAAAATATTATATAAATGGAAAACTAAAAACCATTCAAACTAGATCAATTGCAAACAATATATAAAATAATCTACATTTATTTGAAAGCTAATATGTATAAAATAATGAAGTAGGCTTCAAATGCAAAAATGAAAGTCATAAATTAGTATGGCTCTCGTCAAAATACATACAGAAATTTAAAAAAAATACAAAGTAGACTTGCGTAAATTGGAAAAAGGATCCTAATATTTAAAATATATATGTGTTGAATATCACTAAAGAACATTTTTGGAAAGAGTATGGCATATTTTTTATAAAAATAGAGTACTATTTCAGTATTTTAAAGCTATATTTATAAACACATTATTCACTTATTGCTAGCAATAGTAGCAAGGATATATTTCTGTTACTGTTAATAATTGTGTGTTCAGTAGTATATCAGTACAATTTTTCCATACGGTTTTGTGCTGTGGGTCTTGTTTTGTGAACTGTACTTGTTAAGAGCATCATTGGTAAGTGAAAATAGACTTTTCTAAATCAGAAATACGTGGGAAAAGGTCAATGTACATCTTTGTTGAGATTATATCAACTTACATTCATGAATGGGGAAAAGAATAAAATGGTAAAATGAGGTTAAATTTAGAGAAGTTGAACTTGGTCAGGCTCTTAGGCAGAACTTGTTTGTCTTCCCAGTCAACTTTGGTTACTAAACACATATCTTCATATTTCTGAAAAATTTCTTATCTGATTTTATTATATATTCTGAAATTCTACTTGGATTTCTGCTCAAACTATATTTATTGAATGCCTAAAATATATCAGGAATCCTACTAAGTGCTGCAAAGGATAATAGGATGACTATGATGTGCACCCTTGACTTCCAGAGATTTAACCTGCAGTGAATGGAGGGAAGTACATGTGATTCTCAGGGGTAGTTTAGAAACAGTACAGATTAGTTTCATAATTGCTCATAGCTCAAAATGCTGCTATCATTTGTGGTTATTATTATGGCCTATTTTTCTATCTAAATTATAAATCCCTCCACTTAATGGACTAAATCAGAGATGTTCATCTGTGCTTCCAACCCATAGCCCTTTCTAAGCAAGGCTGTTCTACCTAGAGTCCCACTCTCTAAGGCAAAGCCTTTTATATACCTCTACATACAAATGTGTGCACTATTTCCTACCAAAATATTTTCTTTATTGTCAAAGAAGAAAAAAAAGAAATATATCAGTTTCTTTACTAGTATATTATGCAAGGATTATTTGTTATTATTTGTACCATTTGGTGAATTGCTATTTTGGTTTTATTAGTACTGTCCAGAGCATCTTATTCTCAAGAAACTAGCTCTATAGTCTATAAAAGTTATAATTAGAACTGCAAGAAAACTTATGGCAATCATAGAATAATCTGTGGCAAGCTAACTGATCAAAATACCAACTTTCTGTTCCTTTTTCTTTAGTCTGATATTAGGTAAACTCCTTGCAGAGATATCTGAAACACAGAATAGCTGCAGTCCATTTGTTGATAACAAATGGAAATCTTTAGTACTTGACCAGAGGATTTTTAGTACTTGATCAGGGATCCTAGACACTGACTGGAGCCCCATGTTAATCAGTTATAGAGGTTGACTTGACATGCACAATATATCATCTAACTCTGTGGTCCCCAGCCCCCAGTCTGCAGATTGGTACAGGTCTGTGGCCTGTTAGGAACTGGGCCACAGAGTAGGAGGTGAGCGATGGGAGAGTGACCCAAGCTTCATCTGTAGTTACAGTCACTCCCCATTGCTTGCATCACTGCCTGAGCTCTGTCTCCTGTCAGATCAGTGGCAGCATTAGATTCTCATAGGAGCGTGAACCCTACTGTAAACTGCGCATGTGAGGGATTTAGGTTGTGCACTACTCATGAGAATCTAATGCCTGATAATCTCAGGTGGAGCTGAGGTGGTGATGCTAGTGCTGGGGAGCAGCTGCAAATACAGAGTATCCATAGCAGAGCAATTTGACTGTACAGAGACCAAAATAAAGCAACTGCTTGCAGACTCATATCAAAACCCTATCAGTGAGTGGCAAGTGACAATGAAGCTGCATCTGGTGGCAGGCTTTATAGTGGCAAGTGAGCATCTTACTTCAATTGTACACTGCATCCAGTGGCAGGCTTTAAGTCAGAATCTGACACTTATTTTACTCTGTGCTCTCCCATTATTTTATTGACCATTTCTGTCTGAGCCTCTTTTCCACACTGTATACTTGTCTCAGTCACAGTTTTGGTAAGCCCACAAACTAACCCTAGTAAAAATGAATAAAAAAAAATTGCTGGAGAGCTTCTTTGAAAAGGGGGAAAGACTCAATGATGAGACAGCAGAAGACTCAAGACTGCCAACAAAATGAAAGCTGCATTTAAAAGAAAATACTGAGTCCTATTTAAATTGTGGGTTGATTGTAACAGGTGATTCACATTCTCCAAGCCTGCAATATACAATATGTGGGGACCAGCTATCCAATGAAGTCATGAAACCTTCAAAACTGCTTTGCCACATGGAGACCAAGCACTCTCCATTGAGAGACAAGCCTTTGGAGTTTTTCGAAAGAAAAAAACGTGAACAAGAAGAACAAAAGCAATTATTGAAGGCCACCACTTCATCAAATGTGACTGCACTGAGAACATAATTCTTAGCGGCTAACTGCATTGCTAAAGCTAAGAAGCCCTCTACTATTTGTGAAGAGATGGTTCTACCTGCTGCTAAGGACATTTGCCATGAACTTTCAGGAGAGGCTGCAGTTCAAAAGGTAGCACCTGTTCCTCTTTCAGCTAGTATCATAACTAGGCGAATTGATGAAATGGCAGAGGATATTGAGGCATCATTGTTAAGAGAAGATTAACAATCCAGGGTGTGAGTCTACTGATGTCAACAACAAGGCAACAGTGTTTGTTTTGTGTGATATATTTTCAGGAGGGTGTACAGGAGGGTGTACACTTTTGTTGCCAACCAACACCACAGCTGCAGAACTATTCAAGCCTTTGAATGATTATATATCAGCAAAACTGAATTGGTCATTTTGTGTCAGTATATGCGGAAATGGTGCAGCTGCCATGACTGGACAGCTTTCTGGTTTCACTATTCTGGTCAAGGAGGTCATTTCTGAATGTGAGTCTACACACTGTGTCATCCGTAGAGAAATGCTGGCTAATGGAAAAATGTCACCTGAACTAAACAATGTTTTGCAGGATGTGATTAAAATTATCAACCACATTAAAGTACATGCCCTTAACTCACATCTGTCTGTGCACCTCTTTGAAGAGATGGATGCAGAGCAACATTTTCTCTTATACACAGAAGTGAGATAATTTTCTAAAGGTAGATCACCGGCCAGAGTTTTTGAGTTATGAGAGCCACTCCAGAGATTTCTTTTAGAAAAGCAGTCACCACTGGCAGCACATTTCAGTGACATGAAACTTGTTTACTTGTGTGACATATTCAACCTGCTCTACAAACTCAATCTATCACTTCAAGGTAGTACAACAACTATATTCAAGTCAGCAGGTAAAGTGGCTGCATTCAAAGCCACTGGAATTATGGGAACAATGAGTGAACATTGGGTTTTTTGAAAAGTTTCAAACATTACCAGAGATTTTGAAAGAAACTGAGCCAGAGTCTTCTTTCCCCAAGCTGGTGCATGATCACCTATCTCAGCTTTCAATAGAATTTGAGCACTACTTCCCAACCACAAAAGACTCCCAAACTTGGAATGGATTTACGACCCATCGTAAATAAGCCATGTGAATCAACTTTGTCTGTGCTAGAAGAGGATCAAATACTTGAGATCACAAATGATGATGGCCTCAAAAGTATGTTTGAGACAAGTTCAAATCTCCAAACATTCTGCATTAAAGACAAGGCAGAATATCCTGAGATTGCCACAAAAGCCTGCTTCCATTTCCAACATCTTTTCTGCAGTGACAACAACCAAAACAAGATTATGGAGTGGACTAGACATAAGCGACATACTTTAAGTGTCACTGTCTCCCATCACCCTCAGATGTGACTGTCTAGTTGCGGGAAAACAAGCTCAGGGCTCCCATTGATTCTTGATTCTACATTATGGTGAGTTGTATAATTATTTCATTATATTTTACAATGTAATAATAATAGAAATAAAGTGTACAATAAATGTAATGTGCATGAAACACCCCCAAACCACACCCTCTTGCTCTCGGTCCATGGAAACTTATAGAATAATGCTCCTTTACTCCTAGATATTTCAGTACACATCTTCTAAAAAGGATATGTTCTTTTTGTATTTTTAAGTTGGGAGAACTAGTTTGTATCTTTTTTTTTTCTTGAGTTGTGGGAAAAGATTATAACTTGAGATTTATCCTTTTAACAGCCTTTTAAGTGTATACAGTATTATTAACTGTAAATAAAATGTTGTACAGCGAATCTCTGGAAACTTTCCATATTGTATGGCTAAAACTGTATACCCATTGAATGGCAATTCCTCTATTTTCCCCCTCCCCACCTGGAAACCACCATTCTACTTTCTGTTTCTATGAGTTTAACTATTTTACATAGCTCATATAAATGAAATCATACACTATCTATTCTTCTTCAATGACTTATTTCACTTAGTACGATGTCCTTAAGGTTCATTCATGTAGCATACAAAAGAATTTCTTTATTTTTAATGTCTGAAAATGTTTAATTGTGTGTATATACTACATTTTCCTTATCTTTTTATCCATTAATGAACATTTAGCTTGTTCCCACTTTTTGTCTATTGAAAATATTACTGTAGGTCACATAGGTACTACAGTAATAGGGTATTGGGCAGGTGGGAGGGGGGCGGGTATATACATACATAATGAATGAGATGTGCACCATCTGGGGGATGGTCATGCTGGAGACTCAGACTTGTGGGGGGAGGGGGGAATGGGCATTTATTGAAACCTTAAAATCTGTACCCCCATAATATGCCGAAAAAAAGAAAATATTACTGTAATGAATATGAGAGTGTAAATATCTCTTTCAGATCTTGATTTCAATTCTTTTTGATAAATATGTAGAAATGAAATTGCCAGATCATATGGTAATTATATTTTAAATTTTTTTGAGGAACCTACATACTGATTTTCATAGCAGCTGCAACATTTTACACTTCCACCAACATAAGGGTTCCAATTTCTCCATGTTATTGCCAATACTTGTTTAGTTCTAGGTTTTTTTTTTTTTAAACGATACCCATCCTAACAGGTGAGAAGTGAAAGTTTATTATAGTTTTGACTTACATTTTCCATATGGTTAGCAATCTGTAGCATCTTTTGATCATCTGGATGTCTTTGTTGGAGAAATATCTATTCAAGTTCTTTTTTTCATTTTGCATTTTGTTTCTTCTTTGCTATTTAGTAATATGAGTTTCTTATATGTTTTTGATATTAATCTTTTACCAGATATTTGGTTTGCAAACATCTTCTCTCATTCCATAAGTTCTTTTTTCCATTTGCTGATTTTTTTTGTGCATATGCAAAAGCTTTTTGGTTTGATGTAGTCTCACTTGTCTATTTTTTTCTTTTGTTGCCTGTGTTTTTGGTGTCATATCCAAAAATATCATTGCTAAATGACGTTATGAACCTTTTCCCCTATGTTTTCTTCTATGAGTTTTATAGTTTCAGCTCTTATGTTAAAGTCTTCAATCCATTTTGAGTTGATACAAAAATCAACTTTCTATTCTTCTGCATGTGATGTCTAGTTTTCTCATTGCCATTTGTTAATGAGAACATTAACATTCCATAAGTTGAGATTATCCTTTCCCATTTATAGTCTTGACATCATTATTGCAGATCATTTGACTTTACATTCATAAGTTTTTTGTGGGGTGGCCCTCTATTCTGTTCCATCAGTCTACCTGTCTGTTTTTATGCTAGTACCATGCTGTTTTGATCACCGTAGATTTACAATATATTTTGAAATCAGAAAGTGTGAGACCTCCAGATTTATTATTATTTTTCAAGATTACATTGACTTATAGGGTCCTTTGTGGTTCTCTATAAATTTTTGGATTCTTTTTTCTATTTCTGTAAAAAAATGCTATTGTGATTTGATAGTGATTAAATTGAATCTGTACATCACTTTGGGTAATGTGGACATTTTAACAATATTAAGTCTTCCAATCCATGAAGATAGGATGTCTTTCCATTAATTTGTGACTTTTTAGTTTCTTTCAGCAATGTTTTGTAGTTTTTGGTGTGTCTTTTGCCTCCTTGGTTAAGTTTATTTCAAAACTTGTTATTCTTTTTAATGCTGTTTATTTCTCCCTTCAGTGTCTTTAAAGCTTGCTTCCTATAGATGGGTTTTCAGATGTTTGATATCTATATCTATATCTATCTATCATCTACATATCTTCATAGTGACATGACCCTTTTATTATCACCATTAATGTCCTTCTTTATCTACTTTGACTTTTTTATCTTAAAATCTATTTTATCTGATACAATATAGGCACCTCTACTCTCTTTTATATACCATTGTATGGAATATCTTTTACTGTCTTCTAACTTTTAGCCTATATATATATATATTTTTTTTTTTTTTTGAGATAGAGTCTTGCTTTGTTGCCCCGGCTAGAGTGAGTGCCATGGCATCAGCCTAGCTCACAGCAATCTCAAACTCCTGGGCTCAAGAGATCCTTCTGACTCAGTCTCCCGAGTAGCTGGGACTACAAGCATGCGCCACCATGCCCAGCTAATTTTTTCTATATATATATTAGTTGGCCAATTAATTTCTTTCTATTTATAGTAAAGGCAGGGTCTTGCTCTTGCTCAGGCTGGTTTCGAACTCCTGACCTCGAGCTATCCTCCTGCCTCGGCCTCCCAGAGTGCTAGGATTACAGGAGTGAGACACTGTGCCTGGCCTGCCCATATATATTCTTAATATTAAAGTCAGTCACTTATAAACAGTGTATAGTTGAATCCTGCTTTTTAAAATAATCAATTCAGTCACTGTATGGTTTTGAGTTCAGAGTTTAATATGTTTATATTTAAAATAATTATAAGGAAGAACTTACTATTGCCATTTTGTTAATTGTTTTCTGTCTGTCTTGCAGATTTTTTTTACCCTCTTTTTCTCTTATTATCATCTTCTGTGTTTTGTTGATTTTGAAAGTGATAAGATTTGATTTCTTTCTCATTGTCTTTTGTATATCTTCTATAATTATGTTCCTTGTGGTTACCATATGACTTATATAAAGTATCTTATAGGTCTAACAATATTTTTAAGCTGACAAAATTAGCTTCAATCACATACAAAAACTTCACATTTTTACCCCCTGCAACGTGTTATGTTATATTATTGATGTCACAAATTATATCTTTTTATATTGTCTATACATTAACAATTTTTCTAGTTATAGATATTTTCTAAATTTTTGTTTTTAACTTCTATATTAGAATTAAAAGTGATATATGCACCACGATTACCATATTATAATATTCTGTGTTGTCTATATATTTATCTTTACCAGCGAGCTTTCTACATCTGTATTTCTTTTGTGTAGCTGTTTAGTATTTTTTGTTTCAAGTTGAAGTTCTTTCTTTAGTCTCTCTTGTTCTGGAAAGTTCTAGTGGTGATGGACTACTTCAGCCTTTGTTTTTCTGA
Organism: Microcebus murinus; assembly: GCF_040939455.1. NCBI lineage: Eukaryota > Metazoa > Chordata > Mammalia > Primates > Cheirogaleidae > Microcebus > Microcebus murinus. Next base: position 36,749,824 of record NC_134114.1, on the reverse strand, counting down.
GAACATTTAATTTGCCTTCATTTTTTAATAGATTGTCTACATATAGTATTCTTGGCAAAAAATTCTTTATTTTTTAGCTCTGAATATATCATCCCACTCCCTTCTGGCCTGTAACATTCCTGCTGATAGCCTTATAAAAGTTCCCTTGTATATGATGAGTCACTTTTCTATTGCTGCTTTAAAAATTCTCTCTTTGTATTTGACTTTTGGAAATTTCATTATAATGTGTCTCTGTGAGGATTTATTTGGGTTCTTCATGATTGGAGTTTATTGAGCTGCTTGAATTGGGATATCCATTTCCTTTCCCAGATTTGGGAAGCTGTCTGTCATTATTTCTTTGAATAAAATTTCTGTCCCTTTCTCTTTATCCTGTTGTCTGATACTCCTTTAATATACGCATTGGTTCACTTTATGATGTCCCATGAGTCAGGCCTTCTTCACTCATTTTTATTTATTTTTATTTTTGTATCAAATTATTGTTCTCTGAGATTATTGATTCTTTCTTTGATCAAGTCTGCTGTTGAATGCCTCTAGTGAATTTTTCAGTTCAGTTATTGTATTCTGTGTTCTAATTCCCTCATTTTATAAGGGCATTGGTCACATTGGGATTGAGGCCTACCCTAATGACCCCATTTTAACCTAATTATCTCTTTAAAGGCCCTGCCTCCAAACACAGTCACATTCTGAAATCCTCCATGCTATGGATTCAACATTTTGAGGGAGACAATTCAACTCATAATGCCTATTATTTATTCTATATTTATTAGTTAGCAGCCTACTGTAAGAAAGATCTTCCCTTTTCCATGTATTAATATGGATACCTCTATATATTATGCATGAATATGTATACATTTTCTCTGTATAGACTTATAAATTCTCTTTAAATCAGTGGTTTTTAATCCATTACTGTTATTATTCACTTTTTTGTTCCTGTGGGAGCACTTTTAAATACACTCTTGTGTCATTTTTACATGACCCCCTAATTTGTTGTAACTTTCCTTATTTTGGGAATAAAAATATATTTCAGGCTCATCTTACACTTTCTCTGCTGTAGAGATAGCCACTTCTACAAAAAAATCTTGATTCATTTCAGTGGATAATGGCATTTAGAAACTAAATCACATATTCTTTCTTTTTATTTCAAGAAAATATGAAAGTTTGAACATTTTGGTTACATTTTATATCTTTGCCTCTCCATAACAAGGGTTAAAGGTATGCCCTTCCCCTGCTCACCACATTCCTCAGATGTGGATCTACCCGCCCCGAACCCCTGAATCTCTGGTGAACACCACCACCAGTTGAGCACCAAAATGTTGATCCGTCAGTACCAATTTGATAGCGAGTACATGTAGAGCCCATTTTTCTGATCTTGTGTCACCTCACTTTGGATAATGGGTTTAAGCTTAATCCAGGATAATATAAGCAGTGCTGGCTCACTGTCATTTCTTAGAATTGAGTAATATTCCATTGTGAACATATACCAAATTTTAATAATCCACTCATGAATTGACGGACACTTAGGTTGTTTCCATGTCCTTGCAATAGTGAATTGTGCCGCCATAAACATTCGAATGCAGATGTCTTTATAATAGAATGTCTTATACTCTTTTGGGTAGATGCCTAATAATGCTATTGCTGGGTCGAATGGTATTTCTATTTTTAGCTCTTCAAGGTATCTCTAATTTTTTTCCACAAAGATTAATTTGCAGTCCCATCAGCAATCTGAGAGTGTTCCTGTCTCTCCACATCCTCGCCAGCATTTGTTGTTTTGAAATTTCTTGATACAGGCCAATCTCACTGGGGTTAGGTGATATCTCATTGTGGTTTTGATTTGCATTTCTCTAATGATTAGAGATGTTGAGCCTATAAGACTAACAACAGACTTCTCATCTGAAACCTTACAAGCCAGGAGGATTTGGGTGCCTATCCTTCATCTTCTAAACAGAATAAAGCCAAATCTAGAATTCTTTATCTGGCAAAATTAAGTTTCATCTATGAGGGAGAAATAAAGTCCTTCTCAGACAAGCAATCACTGAAGAAATTTCCAAAGACCAGACCAGCCCTACAGAAAGTTCTCAGATGTGCCTTACACACTGAATAGGGCAATAGACACCACTCAAAGTAAAATCCTCAAAGAGTTAAAGGCTAGAACTTGAACTGCATGATGGCTCAAGGAGTAAGACAAAGCAACAGGACTTCACTCAACAATATGAATGAAAATAAATCACATATTCTTAAGCACTTATGAAAACCTTGTCAAAGCACAAAAATAGAACTAGTGCAAATATAATTAAATATTGATTAGATAACACATATTATAATAAGGTCAAATTTATTGAAACATGGGATTCAAGTGGGAAAGTGATAAAAGACATCTATCATGAGGAAAAAATATTAAGAAAAAAATTTGGATAGAATAACTTGAGGGCAATGAGGGATGTAGCTTTTTAAATGCAAACCTTAAGAATAGAATAACAGAATAACCTAAGATATTCAGCCTGTATATCTAGGATATAGAACTGAATGGTACACTCTTTCTAATTGCTCCTCTTTTTGGGCCTCTAAGTCTTCAAAAAGATACCTAATCTACTTTCTTGGTAAATTAAGTTATAAAAGACCTTTAGAGTAATGCTCAACATTCAGGACTAAAATGAGAGAATAAATTCAAATACTGCTAGATGAATTGGGAATATTGCTGACATAAGTTGTTAATAATGAAAATACTGACCAGCAAAGAAACTCACTGATGTAGGATCTGTCTGAAAGCATATTGATTCTTGAGTACATTAATCCCTTATAGAGAAGAATTAATGTCAAAGAGTGAGTCATGGGCCAAAATATAAGATACTTTCAAAAGCGTTTTCAGAGCTTACAGTGTGCTCATCTGTAGCAACCCCTGGTTGTTAAACAATTTGGATGCTGTCTATAAATCTGATCCCATGATGCATCAAGGAGAAGAAAATACGTTAAAAAAACTTCATTCCACTTCACCATTTCGAGACATGAAAAGTACCAATGAGTACTCTGGGAGGGAGTAATTTATTATTTAACATAATGATAACTTAAAAAAGAAATATATATTTTAAGATTATAATAGCTCTCATTTATTGTAACAAGCATTGCACATTTATATTGTTGCATTGAATTTGTACAGCCACCATATTAGACAGCTATTATTATTTCTGTTTTGTAGTTGTGGAAAATTAGTTCTAGAAGTATGAAGTAATTTTATGATTGTCAAACATCTCTTAAGAGACAGATCAAGAATTCAAAAGGGAGATGCTTGACTCAAAAATCTGTGCATGTCATGATTCTGCACTACTTTCTCTCATAACATTTAGTTATTTATCAAGGGTATAAAAATGATCCAAACTAAGTTGCTATTCTGGAAAGTTCAGTTTATTTGATCACCACATTGATATGGTATTAAAGTAAATACCAATTATTAAAATACTATCAGTGACTTCTGCTTCCGGGAAGATAGACTAGATGGACTTTTACCTATGTTTCCCTCAGAGAACAGCTAAAAACCCTGAATGTTATATAAAACAGAAACAAGACTCTGAAAGGTGAAAAGAAGTATGAAGAATGGCTAGGCATCTCGAAACCTGAGCAATGGCATAGGGGTGGGTTTTGTGGCTTTTCTTTTTCTCTTATATATCCTAGTTTGGGTGCTGGAGAAACTGGCAACCTAGAAACAGGCATGGGGTGGCTGAGGGGAAACCCGAAAAAAGTCTGCTCTCCCTATTGAAAGTGGGAGAAAAGTACTGGCCCAGTAAGGCAGAACACTTTTAGATAGCAATGACTCTATTCCAGTTAAACACTGCAAAATATACTTCAGTTCCACCCCTTCTCCCATCAGCAAAATCCAAATGGAAAACCTAGATTTAAACCTTTCCCAGGCTGTAGTGAAATGCCCCAAACCTTCCATAGGAGGTTGTTAGAGAAGTCCAGTGGAGAGTGGAACTTTCATCCCAGCCAGGAGGTAATGAGATCCCATACTCAATGGTGTCGGTGAAGACTAAGTGACTAGTCTGGACTTCTACGTCAGCAGACAGTGATGAGGCATCCTTCACACCTCCTGCTGGGGTGCTATCTGAAGAGGCCTAGCAGAGGGTCAGGACTTTGGTCACAACCCAGCAGTAATAAGACTGGCCTCTCTTGATGTCAGTAGGGACCATGAAAGGAGCAGTGATAAGATGCCCCTGCCCCTCCAAGGATGGTATTAATGGAGGATTAGTAGGACTAGTGGCAAACCTGAACTTTAGCCTTCACCCAGCAGTAATAAGGAGCTGCCCTCCCCCTAAATGTCAATGAAGGCCCAGTGGGGAATTTGGACTTCTATCCCACCAGTCAGTAACAAGGCAGTGTGCCACTTCCTCGATAAGAGCATTGTCAGAGGAGGTCAGCTAGAATGGAAAATTCAAATTAGAGCCAGAGTGTCATATACAAAAATTTCCAGAATACAATGGAAAATTAGTTATTATACAAAGAACCAGGAAAATCTCTGTTTGGGTGAGACAAGACAATCAACAGATGCGAAAACTGAAATGACACAGATAGATGTTATAATTATCTGGCAAAGCGTTTAAAGCAGTAATCATAATAAAGCTTTAATGAGCAAATACAAATGTGTGAAGCAAATAAAAAATATAAAGTCTCAGAAAAGAAATAAAGGCTATACAGAGAAAATTAGTGGGAATTTTAGAACTGAAAAATGCAATAACCAAAATTAAAAAATTCAATGGATTGGTTCAAGAGTAGAAAGGAGAGGACAGAGAAAAGAACCAGTGACCTTGAAGATAGACCAGTATAACTTACTGAATATGAGAAATAGAAGAAAAATAGACTGACAAAAATTGAGCACAGCCTATGAGACCTTTGGGACTATGAGAAAAGATCTGACACTCATGTCGTTGGAGTCATGGAAGAAGAGAGAGGGATGAAAAATTACTAAAAAATATAATGGCTGAAAACTTCTCAAATTTATCAAATAATATAAACTTACAGATTCAAGAAGCTGTTAAACCCCAAACAAAATAAAACCAAAGAAATCTGTGCCAAGGCACATCATAGTCAAACTTCTGAAAACTAAAGACAAAAAAGTCTTGAAAGCAGCAAGAGACAAATGACACCTTACCTACAAGGGGAAAACAATTTGAATGACAATAGATTTCTCCTCAAAAACCAGGAAGGCCAGAAGGAAGTGGCACAGTATTTTCCAAGTGCTGAAATAAAATAACTGTCAAACCATAAATCTGTACCTGTGAAAATATCCTTTACGAATAATGAAAAAATTAAGACATTCTTAGATGAAGGAAAACAGAGAATTTTATTGCCAGCAGACCTATCTTTAAAGAATTAACTATAAAAAAGTTCTTTAAACAGAAAGATTAAAAGAAGAAATCTTGAAAAATCAGGAAGAAAGAAAAAAAAATCAATGAAAAATATAAAAATATGGGTAAATACAATAGACTTTCTTTCAACTCTTGAATTTTCTAGATTATGTTTGGTTGAAGCAGAAATTGTAACACTATCTGATATGGTCCTCTGAATAGAAAATATGTAAAATAATTACAAAGAAGGTAGGGTTTGGAAATTGAAAGGAGTTAAAGTTTCTACACGTTATTTGAAACCATAAAATGTTGATATCAGTAGACTGTGGTAAGTTATGTCTATATAATGTAATAACTAGAGCAACTGCTATAAAGGGCAAATAAAGAAATATACTCAAAAACACTATAGAATAATTTGAATGTTTCTAGCATTAAAAAAAGACAAATATTTAAGGTGATGGATATCCCAAATACACATATTTGATCTTTACAAATTATATGAATGTATTAAATTATCACACGTACCCATAAATTATGTGTATCTATTATGCATAAATAAAAATGTTTTATTAAAAAAGCTATAGATAAATGAAATGTAATACTAAAGAATGTTCAAGTAGCCCACAGAAAGGCAGGGAAAACAAAAAATTGATATAAAAAACAGAAAACAAAAATAAAATGGCAGACTAACACTCTAAGAAATCAATAATTACTTTATCTATAAATGATCTAAGTACACCAATTACAAGCCAGAGATTGGCAGAGTGGATTAAATGCAAAACAAAACAAAAACTTAACCATATGCTCTCTATAAAAGTCTCACTTTAAATATAGGTTGAAAATCTCTCCGGATTCCTTCTAGAAATGAGTAATTGCTGTTTTATGATCAATTAGCAAAAATAGAAATAAGTCTGAGAAATATAGTAAAAATTTGCCCGATACAAAATATAGTTAAATAGCCTGTGTGAATATAGGTTAATAGTAATAATCAAAGTATTAAAGTACTGATGCTAATTGACTGAAAATTAAAAAATTTGAACAAGGACATAAAAATTTTTTTTAATGTGGATAAGCCAAGAAAATATTGTCAGCATTTAAAGCCCACAATTTTAGGTAAACCATATGTAAATGAATAGGGATGTTTCCAGTGTGAAAAATATTTAAAATATTCAGGGTACCTAAGAACAAATCACTGCTTCTATTTGCCAATTCAGACCATTTGAAATTGCTGTTCTGAGTCAATTTACTATGAGAAGAGTTCATTCTGACTTGCTGACATGTAGATATATCTTATCCTAGCAACTTCCCAGCATTTAGATGTGTTCTAATACTAATGAAAAACAATTTATCTACATATAATTCAATTATATAACAATATGTACTAACCCTAGAATATTTAAACGATTTACAAAATCAGGATATTCTACTGTGTCAAATGAAGAAAGCTACAAGTCCCTATGCTAAATAACTAATTAGATACTCAAAGACTTTCTTGAACTATTGGAAGCAGAGGTTTTAATAATTTTATATAAAAATGCCTTAGATTTCAACATTTTGAGGAAAAAAACATAAAAATATGCCAAACAATTATCCTTTCTTTTACCTAAGTTTTTTGAAAGTGTATATCAATGTGCTAAAAAAAAAGTATAATTTAATAATGTAGATTCACATTCAATCTATATGTAATTCAAGTAAGGCTATTATTCTTTAAATAGAAATAACAAAGAAATAAGTACCTTTTAACATAATGTGTTGCTTGCTGTTCTTTTTCCATATTAAAAAATATAAATACAAGTTGCAAATGAAATAAGTACCTTTTAGCATAATGTGTTGTGGGAGTATTTCATTTCCTATTGCTCTGAGATTTCTCCCCATTGTTTTTGTTGTGAGAATTTCTCCATCTTATACAAATTGTATCTTTTGAATACTTGATTTCTTTTTACAACATTTTCTTCATTAGATTAAAGTTTTTTATTTTCACAGTTTAGATTTTTATTTTATTTTTTCAAGAGTTAGAATCTGGTTGTATTTTTAATATTAGACCTTCATTCTTTTATAATTGTAAAATAATGAAGTTTACTATGTGGACGGCTAGCTGTATGTCTCAGAAAAGAATCTATTTGTGGCCACTCAGCTGCTAAAAGATGCATTATTATACTAATATCTACCTTAATGATTTTTTTTGTGCCAGCTTACTAAGTTGTTAGGATTTGGTTTGTGACAGTGGCAATCACATACTTACTTATAAGAACTATCGTATTCTTCTTAAGCTTGGTGAAGACTGTATAACTTAGTTGAAATTAAGACCTCACTAAAATGAATTACCATTTTTGCTTTTCTGTAGGCAAAAATAATTCCTTGCAGCTTTGTGAAATTGTTGTAAGAACAAATAGAATAATTTTTGTAACTTTCTTAAATTTGCCAGTTTTCACATATCTGGTAGAGAATCTAATACCTAGCTTTTTTTTAAACAAGTGTATTTGTTGGAGATAAGGTCCATACTTTGCAATTGGTTGATATTGCTTTTAAGTGTCTTCTAAGTTATAAGTGTTCTCTTTCTCTCCCTCCTTCCTACCCTCATCCTCCACTATCCTTTCCCCTTTCCTCCTAGTAATTTATCTGTTGAAAAAACTAGGCTGTTTTTCATACAGAATGTCCTATAATCCAAATTTTGCTAACTCCATACAATTATATTACTTTACATGTTCTGTTGTCTCATCTCTTTCCTGTAAATTGCTTGGTCAGATGCAGGTTTGAATTTTTAAAAAGACCAAAGAAACTTCACTTGTGTTGTTATAGATTTTATCTGGAGGCCTGTAATACCTGGTTGTTTCTCATTTTGTGATGCTAACTACTGAGGATCATTAAATGTATCATTTTTTCATAAATTAGGGGCTGCAAAATGAAGATATTCTAATTGTATAATTCCTTTTCTGTTTATTAGCTGGTATAGTTCTATAAAGAAAAGTATCCTCTGATCAAATATTTGGTTACCTGTGGGTATAGATATTATGGAAAAGGAGGGATAAATGCTGGATTCTGTCTGATTTTTACTAAAAATCAAAGTTTAACTGATTGAAACACCAGTGGATTCTTTATAAATTGAGAAAAAGGAAATATTGAATATAATTTTCCTTTTCCTCCAGATAAAAAGTAAAAGTTTTTAATGAAAATTCTAAAAGCAGATCAAACAAGATGATACCAAGTGGATTTTAGAATTTTCTCAAAGAGAAAACTCATTTTCATTATCAACTGTTCTATTGGTAATTCTGCTCTGTGAGTTTGAACCAGCATTTTGTCTGAAGATGAAGGAGTACTATAGTGCCTTCCACGAAATGGTTATCAAGCTTTACATCTAGGAAAATAAAAAAAAACTAATATTTCTTTTTCTAAGACTTCTCATATTTCACTTTAAAATGTAGTTAAAAATAATGTGTTCAGTTTACGAATAGTTTGTTAATATCTTCAGGCTTTCTGGTTAGATAGCAATGTTTTCTATGTCTTAGATAAATGACAGTACTTCTTTACCTGGGATAAACCATAAATCTTACATCATTGATGCTACACGAAGAAAAGTGATCATTTGTAATCACTGTAATTTTGAGGCATGTCAGCTCAAGTGTAGTGATAACAAAGATTACAAATGCGTATGAGTCAATCTCATTTTTTTGTATATATGTTTTAGAGAAGCAAACATTAAACACTAAGGAATAAAAAGTTATTTGCCAAAGGAGTTTTGCAATGATCATCCAAAGATTTTTAAACTTTCCACCTCAGAATACTTTATATAATCTCAAACATAATTGTATTTCTATTTATATTATCCATGACCATCAAAACTATGAAACAAGTTTATTTGTATTCATAACCTCAGTAGGTTGAAAATGGTGTATAGCTATTTGTCTTTTTTATTTACAAAGATTGGAGCTAATGTATATGATAAATTGAGGTATAGTATATAAAGTCTTATAAAGGATTTTTATTTAAGATGTATAATAAATTGTTTTACTACTAGCAGCTATGACTTCAGAGTATTCAGAAGTATGCACTGCTATTTGGATATTAAAACTAGTTATTCATATTCGTGTGTGTGTGTGTGTGTGTGTGTACAAACACATAAAAGCCATTGTACAAATCAGAAAGCTTACATACCCACTCTACCCTTTAGCAGCAGGTCAAAAGAACTTTTAGCTCAGTCTCTGAGGATTTCTTTCTATTACAAATATGAAAGTGGGATGTAAAAAAAAGGTCTAAAATTTAATAATAATAAAAAAGCTACCCAAGACTGCGTTCTGCTTGATGGCTCCAGAGAGTAGAAAGAGATTATGTTAAAGCATAAATGGAGCTTTAACATTTTTAAATCCAGAAGGTCTAATCTAATCTAATCCTTTTCAATCCAATTTTTTAAAATGCAGCCTAGACATCAGATTAAAGCATGTGCTTTGCTTTCTAGGCCATTTTAAACAGACTCAGCATCTGTGCTTCTGACCCTGCATGTAGCATTTTCAAAGAAAGTGATTTAGAACAAACAAAAATAGAATCAATGCTGTGAATGTGTGTATACGTGTGTGTATATGTGTGTGTGTGTATGATTTTGCTAAAACTAATAAAAGAATTATTACTATATATTTCTAAATGAAAAAATGGCCAATCAGGTTAGAAGACAGTTTGTAAAGATAACATTATTTTGCATTGTGATAGCTTCTGCTTCACCACCATGCTTGGTGCCAGTTGCTGCTCCAATTGATCTCATGTCTACTTTCCACTGGAGCACTAGAGGCCTACACATGGCTTAGCAGAGCTGGCTTCACTTTCAGCCATTTCCAGTTTGCTTGACTTATCCTTTATGTGAAAGCTACTGCTGGGTTAATTACCTTTAATTCATTTTCTTGCAATCCCCCAGCCAACATAGGCCCGGAGACCTCAGAGGCTTACTCATCAGGACTCCTTCTGCACTGCAGTACGGGCTTTAAAAACACAGCATATTGCTCTCTCCTTCGTCTTTCAATGTTCATTACTGAAAAAATAAATAAATAAATAAAACCTTTGTCCCATGTCAATTCTTAGGTTTGTCCTAAAAACCTTTTATGCTCAATTTGGAATGAAGATACATTTACTTGAATAAATAAACTTCTAGGTTTCTCTATCATCATTTTCTGTGTTATGATTTATTACTAAAGTTAGGTCCATTGTTTCTCATGATTTAGCACTAAAATAATTTAAGTAGTTGAAGTTCACATTTTATAATTGTTACCTCCTCTTGCAGCATATTGTGAAACTGCTATTTCTAAAAGATATATTTACTCAAACTTGGATATTTAAAAGGGCCAAGGTGATTCTCTTGCTAAAGATTTGAGGTACATTCTGCAAATAATTGAGCAGCCTGTCAACAGCCATTCACTGGTTATGGAATAAGTGCAAATCTCCCATTTCAAAGTCTGAGTCTAGACCTATGAAATATGATCTGTAATTAGGGGCTTTCATAGTGCTTTGTTCATTCTGCTAATACTGAGTTCATATGGTATTGTGCTCAGTTAGATACATGTTGATTTCTTCTACAACTTTTCTATTCAAACTGTGACCTGCAGATCAACAGCTGTGGCATCACCCAAGGTCAAAATAGTAAAGCAGAATCTCAGACCCCACCTCAGACCTACTGAATAAGCAATCCATCTTAATGAGATTCCCAGGCAAATTATAGGCATGTTAAAGTTTAAAAAACAGTGGTTTAAAGCACCATCAACTTGAAGATAGCAGGCGGTATACCATCAATACCTGTGTGTTGAATCAGATTTTAGTAACCAAACCACAAAATTTCTGAACAGTCATCCCAGTTCAAATTTCTGGGTTAAAAAATGTGCATATATGTATATAATGTAAAGATAGATTTAAATATAATTTAGAAGAAATAATCAGGAAAATTTTCAATATAATATATTATATTCAATATAACAAATGTCAATAATATGTATATAAAGTATAATAATAAAGCAAATAAAATGTAATAAAGAAAACTCTACAGAATTTCAATTGGTTTTTTATTTCTGTGCATCTGTGGAACATACCTATGACTCTGTACTTTAGAGTAGCATAGAAGGAGAGTAATCAATGTGACAAAATTGTTAGGTTAATAGAGGAACTCCAGACAAAGGGTTTATTTGTCCTGCTGTCTTGATTCTTCTCAGACAGGTAATTGTCTCACAAGCAGACATAGTCAAAATGTCCAATATGTTTTCTGCTCTATTTGAAATTCAGATTCTAAATTTTTCAATTTTGTGTTAAAGTAGTTTCAACATTTCCTTTTTAAAAACATTTATTTTTAATACACTGTCAGCACTTCACATTACATCAGCATAGGCAAATGAGCTCCAAATCTGCCTACACCTAAAAAAGCTGTGGACTCTCCATATCCAAATCAGAGCTCTCCAAACCTCTCCTCTGCTGTCCTTCCCATCTCTCTGAAAGGCACCACCACTTTCCAGCACCTCTGCCTGCCACCATCCACACATCTGGAGGTCAATTTAGATTCTTTACTCTCTCTTTTTCTTACCCCAAACATGCAGTACTATCCAAGACCTGCTATTCCTTGACTGTTTCTTGTGGACAGAGTTATTGTTCCAAAGAGTGCCTCTGATCTCAGCACTCCATGGCTTAATATCTTCCCTGGCTTTTCATAGCATGTAAGAAAAATTAAATTTCCTGACCTTGGCCTATAGGATTCTCTTTAAACTGCTCAGGCCCTCTAACCTCTTTCTCCTGGCCTCATCCCCATATATCCAAGTGTCCACTCATTATAAATTATTAGAAGTTTTCCAAGTATTCTATGCTTTTCCTCTCCTACGTGCTTTAGTCATGCTGACCCCTCTGTAGAGTTAGACATAGAAATAGGTTAGAAATAGCAGAGAGGCACTTGAAAAAACCGTCAGCCCGCCCTGGGTTCCTCCTCCAGCATGGTCACTGACTAGTTGTGTGCTCTGGCCAGTTTATTAATTTGCATTTATAAAGGGAGGATAATAAATATATCTCAGAGAGTGTGTAGAGATAGTTTGAGAAAATAGACATAATAAATTGCTTGTATGGTAAGTATTTGATATATTTTGATAGTGTAATTATTGTTATTACAGTATAAAATTCAGGTTTGGTGCCATATCTTTTGGGAAATTTTCTTCCCTCTTAATCTAAACTAGAATTCTCATATCTGAAAGAGCATGGCTTTATTGTAATATTTATTACAATGTATTTTAATAGTTTGTTCTCTTTTCTGTCGCTCCTTAAGCTAAATCATTTGAGAGGACTGTGCCTTTCATTTTCCACGGCCACACCTCAGTATAGTATGCCTGAGAATAAAAACTCAGTAACGATTGGTTACTCCATATTGTCAGTAAAGCCTCAAACATGTGTTACTTAATGATTCAGTGGATAACTGACTGAATTGTAAATCATAAAATATATAATTTAATTTTAGGATGCATAAACTTTTTTTCCTAAATACATTTTATAAATTTTATAATGTTAGATACACCTTGATACATAGAGTGAAAAATATGTATATTACTAATAATCTTAGCATTATTTAATTTTAATGTTTGATTTTTATTATCTCTATCTTGAACAAATTGATATTAATTTAAAAATACTTTGAATGGCCAAATGCATAGTAAGTTGACTAAAGTTTAATTATGTGTTATATGCTATTTATAAGATATCTGAAATGAATAACCATAGGATGAATTTATCTTATAATGCTACCAAGTTAATAGCTTGAAGAATTTTAACCCATAATCTACATATAAAGTATTATTTTAAAAAAATAGAGACCACTCTCTATTGGTATCTAACTGGGAATCTATTGCAGTTTTAGTGTAGTTTTTACATCTGTAATAGACGCAAAGAACATGGTCTGTCTTTTAGTTTACTGTGAATAACCTCTCTATTGCCATTGGAAACAAATATCAAAATCAATTATGTGTATGAAAACAATTTAAAAATTAGTGTTAAAAATGGTTAATTTATTCCAAAAGGTTTTTATTTATTCACAGAGAACAAGAAACAATGGGGATCTTCGGTCTATCTATAAAGTATATCTAGCAATAATCTATCTATTTATCACATCTGAGGAACTATGAAGAGAGATACACGAGAACTAAAATATGTATTTATTTCTCTTCTTTTAATAATAGTGCCTATGGGAAAATTGTGTTGGTTGTCTGGGAGGTAGAGGGGAGGGAAAGAAGACTTCAAAGAGAAAAAAATGTCTAGTCTAAAGAGAAAACTGCATTTTCTGGCTCATAATTATAACCCAAAATAAGCAAGCAGAAAAAAAAGTAGAGCCTTTCTCTCTTAAGAGACCTGTGGGATACAATCTTTGAAGGGGCATGTAAGCTCTGTTCCAACAAGTGCTCACACATGAAAAAGTTGATTAGAAGACATTGAGAATTGTTGTAAAAATGCCAGCCATCTATGACTAGAAATCACATTTACGGATTAATTTTAATACATTTTCCTAAGGTGTAGATGCCCAGAAGAAAATCAAAGTAATGTGAGAAACACAAATATTTTGACCCTTGGAGAACATCTTTGTACACTTGTACCCAAAGCACCTACATCCCCACCGGCAGCTTGACAACACTCCAACTGCCATCTATTAATTAACTCAGCTGTCAGATTTTCCCTCTGACTCCATTTGCCACCTGCACCACCTGCTGCCAGGCAGATGACAATAAAATGTAAAGTTAAACTCCTGAAGAAGATTTAAATCATCGCTGGATACAAGAAAACAATATTATGTTGTTCAATAGCAAATACTCCCAGGTAGGAGTATCCTGAAGTTACTGCACAGCTGACTTGGGAAATCACACCCAAATGCTGAAATCATTCTAGTTCCCTTCACTTTAGGTTCTAGTACTTTTATCATACCAAAAAAAAAAAAAAAAAATCAGGGACTTCTCTAACATGGAAAAACAAAAAAGCACATTTCTTTAGGTGTAGTTTAGATATGATGCCTGAAGAAAAAAATACATAACCGCCCTCTGGCTTTCATATGGTGCCTTACTGGAATTGCAAGCTAGAAATGAATAATTGTTGAATATTCAGGACATGAAGAAAAATTAAGTTTGCACTGTGACTGAACTTCCCTTAAAAATTCTCTGGGTAAATTTATATTCTTTGTTTCTGCAAGCAGACCTCATCAAACAACTGATCTCAAAGTGGAAATAATCCAAAGTGACTCTTATTTCCTTGGTCATAAGTTAAAGATGTTTACTTTTCACAGTGCAGACACAAAGAAGGAAGATTTGGCCAAACCTGAAAAAAATCACCTTTGCTTTGCTAAACCAAAAGGCTTAGACTGAGAAGAGAGGGCTTGAGAAATCAAAGAGTAAATAGAGATTACTGCTGCATCACTTGGCCAGGATTTTCATTCTCTCCACCTAATGAGTAAGGTCACCAACCGCACCTGTGAGGCTTTGGCAGTGGAGAGGGGTTGGCTCTGAAGTCAAGTGGAGAATGTGGTTTAAAAATGAAGCCTTGGAAATTTGGGGATTTTCATGAGAAACCTACTATCATTTGCTTTTTTTTTTTTTAATAGTTTCTTTATGGGGTTTGACCACTTGGTCAGTGCTGTAGACTGAAGATGTGTGCACATAGTTCCACATAGAGAATAAAGCAGAGATGGCAACTCATGGAGGCAAGATAACAGAAGGGTTGTTACCCTCATTGACTCAGCTGGCAGCTCTGGGGATGGGAAAGTTTGAGGAAAGAACTGGTCTTTCAATTTGAAGAAGGACATTGAAGAATTTTGGAAGGGACCAATTCTTACTCCAGGTGGAATGCAGGCTACGCTCACCAAACATGGAAGAGAAATAGCAAAAGTGAAATGGAAACCAAATTTTAAAGTACAATTCATTACACTCTATGTAGGAGGCATGCAGAAGAAAACTATTTATCTTAGAAATAAAGTTGTAACAGAAAAATAGATGACATAGATTTATAAAGAAAAACAATAATGGCTAACATGTATTGAGAGCTCGCTACATGCTGAACATTTTGCTAAGAATCCTGGATGCACCAATTCATTTAATCCTCCTAACTACACCTGAAGTAGGTCTGATTATCCTTATTTAAAAAACAAGAAAATAGAGGCTCACAGAAGTTTGCTAACTGGACTGATATCACATATCATTTGTTATAGCAGAGTTAGAACTTAAATTTAGTGAAGCCAGGTTTTTAACCACTATACCATACTCCTATGCCAAAGCACGCTCCTATTCTTCTCTCACCAGACATTATTTCTGTTTTTACTTTACTTGGTTTATTGTACTTATAAAATGGGAAGGATTCCAGGTGATCACCCCAGGAAACCATAAAAAATAATTAAATAGAATATGCCCCTAAGTGGATGAAGCAGGATCAGAAAAGACTTGGACAAGTCACCCTATTGGCTAATAGTCTGGGCTGTGCAATTTTGACTTCTATATATACTTAGGAGCAATATTACTTAACTTTTCTAATACACTGTTTTCTCATCTTTAAATGTGAGTGATGCTGTTATAAATCTTATAGGATCTTTTTGCAGTTAACTATGTCCATGTATGTAAAGCAGTTAGTTTAGTGTTTGTGAGCAATAATTATAAGAGGCCCAGCAAATGAAAGTCATGAATATGACCCAGAATAATTCTCCTCTTGGACTTATTTATTGTTTCTATAAATTAGCAGACACATACCAAATATCACATGCCAAAAATCACATCAAATATCAGAAATACAGCAACATACACAGTGCAGTCAGGAAAATAAGTAAAGTGATTTTGAAAGGACTACTGAAATGTAGTTATTCATGCAAATTTTTATAAATCACATTGTTCCAAGAATTATTAACAATAGAGGAAATAGATTAGCAATGAAGTAAGATAAATGTATTATAAGAAGAAAAAATGATCAAAGAGAAAAGTGAAAAGCACAATGAAGCTAAGGTGAGATTATGTGAGAAGCACAGATAAAATACAATAGCACAAGTTGTAATCTTTCACTTATATTAATACCAAGTATGAATTTGTTTTGAGTAGAGGGTTATCTGAGAAAAAAGTATACATCTGCTTCATCTTACTTAGTCATTCTGTCTCCTAACAGCTCAGCAATAGACAATCCAGCATAGCATGGTCAACTCTTACCAAACTTCATTCTATAAACCCCGCAATGTTCTTTCTTGCTGAATGAAGAGGACTGCTCACTTAAGCAGAAACAGCATGTTGAATTGCAATTTCCCTAGCTACCTTGAAAGGACAACATTGTAGGCAGGTCTTATTAGTGAGGAAGGAATGCAAGGTTTTAATGACAGTGCTTTTTACTACCTGAATTCCACACACTTTGAGGTCCACCTCAACTCCACTTTTAGACTCTGCTTGGCTACCATCCTTAGAACCACTATGGCTGTTTGCAGAAGGTCCAAAACTTGTTTGTCTCCTCAAAACCTCTCCTTTCCCTGTGTTTACCTTTGATAATGTGTGGTAAATGTGGCATAGCAAAAGTACACACTGCCTGTATAATCCACTTCCTTCTTGCCCTGCAAATTTATGCTGAAGAGTGTTTAGACTTACCACCTTCTTATTGGAACCACATACACAATTGGCAGTTATTTCTTTTCTTGTAATTAACAACGATCTGAAAAGTCTCATGCTCCCAGAATTTAAAATTTGTATTTAATATAGTCCAGTTCTTAACTACCTTACAGGAAGTGAAGGGATGCCATAAATTGCTCAAATTAATCATGGTCCCCACACCTGGGGAAAAGTGTAGTTGAAACACTTGAGCCATAGAACCAGATGGTACACTTGTTTATATAAGCTGTTTGCCTAGAAACTGAACCAGATTTGTAAACACTAAATCAATATTTGAGGGTTAGGTGCCAGCTGTTTTGCAGGATGCCGTTAAGTGACTGGAGCTCATCAGCAGGTCTCAAATAAGATGCATCTTTCAGCCTGGCCACTGAACCTACATTCCTCTGTTTCACAGCAGCCATGTGAACATTTCATCCATCTCCGTAGGACTCAACAAACCTAACACAGATTGTCACCACACTGCCATGATTTCTTCTTAAGAGTTTTATTCATTTAGTGCTGGCAATAACTAACTAATGGACTGACAGTTTATTTGCTTGGCATCCCTGCTTAAATGCTCATTGACTAGTGATTCACTTTGGCTTGCATGTGGTTTTGGTTTAATTTGCCATTTAACTGTTGCCAGGGACCCCAGTGGTTTACACTTGCCATGGACCAATAAACTTTTTTATATTGTAGAGATCTGTTTTTCTCCTGAATGCCACATGGCAGAGGGACCTTAAAAGCAAATTAATAATAAGAGCAAGTAAATGAGTATTTTATCAAATTATTTGTTTAGGAACAGCTGAAATCAATATGTTAAGTTTAATTCCAACAAGCCATAAAAAGATTGTTTCTATGATTCCTAACCTATCAAACCAAACATTTCAGCAAAAGGTGATGTGGTTTTCAAGTTTTATGTTTACTTCCATTAAACTTGAAAGCAGTGCCACAGAGATCTCATGTATACATTTCCTGTCCTACTAAATGGAAACTCTATGGATAAAATAAGAAGTTAATGTTTATTGGAAGGTCTTGTTTGGAGTAGGGAGACAGACTTAGTAACTTTATAACTTTCTAAAACACTATATTTCATGAAAATAAAATTTGAAGTCAGAATTAGTTGGGTTTTTGCCATTTAATAAATTGTTAGTAATATCAGGAAGTCACTTAACCCCTCAGAGTCCATTTCTTCATTTAAAAATTGGCAAAACCTGCAGATTTTATGAGGATTGATTAAAACATATGCAAAAATACAATAAACTATGATAAATTAGGCAATAAATTATTATTACTATTATTCATGTCATAATTTAAATACTTTAAATATATAGTTTTAAAACACATGCTAAGACCTCAACTCAATAATATATAATAAATTTATATTTGGAAAGCTGACTATATTTATTTATTTTTATTATTTATTTATTTATTTTTTATTTCAGAATATTATGGGGGTACAAATGTTAAGGTTACGTATATTGGCCATATCTCCCTGCCACTCGAGTCAGAGCTTCAAGCATGACCATCCCCCAAACGTTGCACATTTCACTCATTATGTTTGTATATACCCATCCCCCTCCCCCCTTCCACCTGCTGGACACCTGATAAATGTTATTCCTATATGTCCACTTAGGTGTTGATCTGTTAATACCAATTTTCTGGTGAGTACATGTGGTACTTGTTTTGGAAAGTTGACTATATTTAGAATGCCAGTTTATTCTAAAATAATTTACAAACAAAGGGAGCTGGGTGTCTTCAGATTTAGTAAAGTTTTGATCAAAATCTTCCAACAAAAAAGTCCCAGACCAGATAATTTCAAAGCCAAATTTTATCAGACCTACAAAGAAGAATTAGTACCCATACTGCAGAAATTATTTCATAACATCAAGAAGGAAGGAATCTTCCCCAACTCATTCTATGAAGCCAGTATCACCTTGATACCAAAGCTAGGAAAGGACACACACAAAAAGAAAACTACACATCAGTATCCCTTATGAATGTAGATGCAAAAATTCTCAATAATTCTAGCCAACCAAATTCAGCTGCACATCAAAAAAATAAACCACCATAACCAAGTGGGCTTCCTTCCAGGAATGCAAGGATGGTTTAACATATGTAATTCTATAAATGTGATTCACCACATAAACAGAAGCAAAAACTAAAACCATACCATCATCTCAATAGATATAGAAAAAGCATTTGACAAAATTCTGCAGCCTTTTATAAGAACTCTAAATGAAATAGGCATAGAGGGAACATACCTCAAAATTGTAAAAGCTATTAATATATATGAGAAATCCACAGTCAACATCAGAATGAACAGGGAAAAATTGAAAGCATTCCCACTTAGAACTGGAACTAGTCAAAGTTGCCCACTGTCACCACTTTTATTCAACACAGTGCTAGACGTCCTTGCCATAAACATTCGGATGCAGATATCGAATGCCTTTTGTTCCTTTGGGTAGATGCCTAATAGTGCTATTGCTCGATCAAATGATATTTCTATTTTTAGCTCTTTGAGGTATCTCCAAATTCTTTTCCACAGAGGTTGCACTAATTTGCAGTCCCACCAGCAGTGTAAGAATGTTCCTATTTCTACATATCCTCACCAGCATTAAGATCATATTTTCTATAAACAAGGATAATTTGACTTTTTCTTTTCTGATTTTGGTGCCTTTTTTTCTTTCTCTTGTCTAGTGGCTCTGGCTAGAACTTCTAGTACTATTCAACATGTATAATTATTTGACAAATTTGATCTTACATGTAACAAATGAAAAGTGTGATAAAATTTAAAGTCACTATAACTTAGACTTATTCATTTTGATGCAAGCTCTTGTTATATTGCTATTGCTTGTTAACTATTTGTCATGAGGGAATTTTATGATACACCTCAGACTTAAAAATACATTCACATTCACAATTTTTTCTAAGATTATTTTGTTTCTCTTTATTCTCAAACATGGCCATAAGTATCTTTTTTCTTCTCTTTCTACAGCAATATAGCCAATGAAATAATTTAATACAACTGTTTGGTAAGAAAGATTTAAAATAACATAACACTCTCATTATGTCTTTATATAATTGCCCAATTTATATTCAGTAATTTTCTGGAGTAATCAAATACTAGTTCAGGAAGGAAGGTACAATGAAGGAGGTATCTGAAATTAAATGTGAATAGAGTAAGCACCTTTCCAAATGGATACAGCTCTCTGTTTAGAAAAATATCTTTTAAGACAATTACTCTATTTTCTGAGCAACTCTTTTGGAGAATTAGACAGAAAAGAACCTTAGAGACCATCTATTTATTTGTCCTTATTTGGTTTTTAAGAAAACTAAAATATTTTGTTATTGTTTTAATTGTGATTAACTTTTCCATGTGATCAATAATCAATTGTTCTTCATAGCTCAACTGATTAGAAATGTGGCTTGCCAATAGTGTGATCTCAAGATCCCTTTATACACTTGAAGAATATTGATGACTCAAAGGAGTTTTTGATTGTTTGGATTATACTAATTGATATACATTGAATTAGATATTAAAAATTCAAAAATTATTTATTAATTAATTAAAGTGATACAACTCACTATATGGTAACATAAGTTTTTATAAAACATAACTATATTTTCATAAAAGAGAGTAAGTTGATTTTTAAAGCTATTTACAATCCCTTTAATGTCTAACTTAGTGGAAGAGTGTTGAATACTTATATGTGCTTCAATTTGTTGGAAAAATCTCCATTGTACACTTGTGAAAGAATAACAGTAAAAAATTAAAAAATAATATTTCAGTGTTATTATGAAAATAATTTTGATATCATGGACTTGATAAAATGATCTTAAGGACCAGATCATTCTTTGAGACTGCTAGCTTAGCCACAGGAGTCCTCAAACTTTTTAAACAGGGGGCCAGTTCACTGTCCCTCAGACCGTTGGAGGGCCATTGGAGAGTGCAGCGCACATTCCACACATGTGCACTGTGGGCCTGGGATGAGTCTGCAGCTAAGCAGGACAGGCAGCGGTGGCAAAAACACCCAGCGGGCCAGATAAATGTCCTCGGCGGGCCATATGTGGCCCTCGGGCTGTAGTTTGAGGATCCCTGGATCCTTAGAGTATTCATTTAATAACATATGTAACTATGGTGAAGGAAAGAAAAACTTCATGTATGCCAACTAAATTATGTAATCTAGACAGAAAATGACATCTAGCCCACTGTAAGGTACTGATTTTAAAAACAAGATGAACTGACAAGTTTTTAAGTTAGAGAGAATGGGATAAAAATAATTGACATTGCTAGAAGATCCTTCACAGGATCAGTGTTCTAAATAACTCTAATAGTTCCTTTATCCCCCTTTATGTTCAAGATTCTGAAAAGGACCATGCAGTTAGCTAAGTTAAATCACTTGCTATGCCCTGCCCTGACTTTCTATAAGTGAGGAAAGTTAGGTTTTGTCTCCTTCACTCTCCTTAATCACAGGCAAAACTTTCCCTAAAATTAAAAAGAGTAGATATTGGAAGAGCAAACCTGAGACAAGTATGCACTACTATTCCTAGTGGGGATTTCCTATTTATGTTCTATTCTGTTCCTAGACTTAAGGTAGCAAGGTATTAGGTCCTAATAAGTAGTCTGTATGTTGACTTTAAATCTAATTCACACCTAGGAGATCCTCAGGTACTAGTGTTGTTGATAACTATAAGGCAGGAAGCACTTTACTGGATACAAGCAAAAACTTAAGATTTGAACAATCTTTTTTTTTTTTTAATTTTAAAGTTTTTAATGCACAAAAAGAACATCCCAGAAACAGAACAGGTACTGACTTATTAATGATAAAGCACTATATAAAAGAGACCCCTCCCCACTTAGGAATATAGTGTACATAGGCATGAAAGGAGGTGAACACTTCAGGATTAAAATGAGAACCCTAATGTTGTATACAACATTCATATATGGCTTATTTCATAGGAATAGTATTTTCATAATGATGTATATGACATTTATCCTTATTGGTAAGATGCTTTTTTTTTTTGACTCAAACAAGAACACTGAAGAGGTAGTTTTGCCAATGCAAGATAAGAAGAATGCAGTTTTAACCTTGCTTGCTGGTTTCCTCAGAAATCTGCAAGCATTTATTTTTTGTTCTAATTTTCTCCTGGATCAGCCAGGAAGATAATGATGCTTTTAGAAAAAGCCAATTCACAACCCTCTAAAAACTGGTTCCCCCAAGTGGACAATGATGGATATGAAATAGATTCTGGCTCAATGAAGACCTGTTAAGATCTGACCAGCAGTTGTAGGAATTCACCCTGTTGTCTTGTCATTGTATGCATAGACTCGTGATGGCAACTTCTTCAGTGACCCAAATATATTATTAGGTGCCCTGTCATTAAAAGTCAGGAATTGCTTTAAATTTTTAAAAAATTAAAGTCAGAACTAAGTTTGAAAAATTCTGTAGCTGGCCTGTGAAATTGCATGATGAGTACTGCAAGCAACTGCATGTAATTTCTCATGGTTTGGGTTGTGTTTCTTAAAGTCATCACATCTTAGACTCATAGGGAGTTTTGCCAGATGCTGTTTTATCTGTGTGTGGGACACATGGAGTGGGGAAGGGGTGTTGATATTCAAACTCTTTGATGCTGGTCATTTGACTCTATATACAAAAACTAGTTTATCCTATTCTTACAATGAGAAATAAGCTGACCAAAAAAAAAAAAATCTTTCAAGAAGCAACAAAACATTATTTCACATGATCCAAACAACATTTCATAAAAACTACCTTGTAAATCCTTTGATATTTTACCAAATCTGAGATATGATTAAACACCATTATGGGAAAATTAAAGTTAAGTGTTGTTGTGAGCTTGACCTCTAAGTCAACATCCATATGAAAGAAACATTTTGCACTCTAAATATTTGTCAAATATTTTGTTCTCTATAATCAGTCATCTTCTAATAAAAATGTTAGTTGATAGGAAGAAACCTGAAGGAAAAGGTTCTTTGCTTGTATATCACTATTCATACTTGAAAGTTTAGGAACTTTCCACCGATCTTTTGAGTGCCATATTTGTTGGACTGTAGTAATCCTCTACTTTGCAAAGTTTTTTTTAATGGTAAATCTCCAATAAGAAGTCATGCTTAATCAAAAGAAGGTCACAGACCCTTTCACTTGACCAGAAAGGTCTTTCTAACACCAGCAATTTTGTAGAAAACCAAAGAAGTAATTAAGCTGCCAATAACTATAGAAGACTCCTGTGGAATAAATGGCCCTTGCCCCCTATTTATTTTGGTCAAGAAACATCTTATAAGATTTTATTTTTACCTATGGCTGGCACTGTCAGTTAATCTTTTATTTCATGCTAAAATAAAGTCAGGGAAGAAAAATGATATACTGAAAAAAGAACAATGACTAGTATCTGTAATATGTATTTAATTTTAAAATGTCGATCCATAATTAAAAAACCTAGCAATATCAGTTTGTTATATGACTGCTATACTCCTGTGAACCTATTTCAGGTAACCCTCAATGGATATAGGACAATGGTAAAAATTAACATACTTAAGTACTTGTGAGAGCTACAGTTTTACATCCCTGCTTTTACCCATCTTGGAGTTATTAGGAGTTCTTAGAAAGTCACAATGTAAATATTTTTATTTCCTTTATTTAAAAAGAAGCTATTTAAAATCAATATTTAAAATAGTAGTTCTGGACTGCAAATAGGATTAGAGGGGAATGCCAGTCAGGGATAAGTATAAAAATGAGGTGGAGGCCATTTGCAAAGGGGAGTTACGTGAAGTTTGGAATAGCATATCTGATATAATAATGTTATTTTATTTGGAATTTAACTTACTGGAAAATTCAAATAGCCATTATAGTTAGATGTTAAGGCAAATATAAGTTGTTTTTATTTTATTTTTCCATAGATGGCATGAGTTAAACATGGTGAAAAACCTGTAATTTAGAGAATGACAATTTTGTTGTCCATAATAATGTCCTGGTCATCAAAAGACTCTGTAATAGTGACTTATTTGAATTAAGATTCTTGCAGGCTCAAAATTTCTAAAGTATCTGGCCAGATGTTAATACTCAATGGAGATGGGTGATGGGTACATGGAATTCATGCAATTTTATCTTTCTGAATTGTTTGACATTTTCCATAATAAAAGGTAGAAAAATATTTGATTGTAAATGCTCTAAAGGCTTGAAATGGTCAATGATAAAAAAAAGTAATAGCAAAAAGTTCTGTACCAATTTTGTGATTAAGGATAGGAGCTATATACTATCGATACCTACAATAGGATGGGCAAAACATAATGAATTACATAGAGATACAGGAAAGAGCAGGTGTGAATTTGTGAAAATAAGCACTGGGGTAGGAGAGACCAGATTTAGAGGTAGGGAGAGAAAGCAGCAGAGAAAATGAAAGCACCCAAGCACAGAACAGAACAAAGAGAAAATGAAGAATGAGAGTTAACCCCATGGGGGGGTGAAATGCTCCAAAGAAAGGTAGTAAATTTTAGCTACCTAGCACACATAAAGAAATCAACTATTTTGAGACCTAGCACTGCTTGTCTTACAAGGAATATCAAAATTACTTCGTGCTAAATCCGTGTTCCTGATCACTGATAATCCTCCCTTGTCTTTAATTTTTTCCCCCTTTCATCTTTAATATCATTTTCTGGAGACATTGGGAAATTTCTGGATTATGAGAAAGCTAAATTTGAATAAATTATTAAAATGAAGATGCCCTTGCTTATAAATACATTTGTTTATTTTTATGAGGGGATAGAACAACCTCAATTAGAGTAAGCAAGTTAAAAGAAACTTAAACATTTGGAAAACTTCTCTTTAGCTTTCATGAAGTTAATCATGAAGCCCATGTTTTGGGTAGGTTTTTGACAGTTCACTGGGAGAATTGGGATTTCATAAGTGATGAGATAAAAAATAGACTTTTATAGAACTGAAAGCCTGAACAATGATTTGTTTTTGAGTTTTCAATATTTTTTTAACAAAAATATAATTTTACTGCAAATTTCTTTAAATAATTTTAAAAGTCTAGTTTATGAGTGATTACCACCAATTAATCTTTAAAGTAATGGGACAGTAGTTGTATAACATATTATGTTGATGAAATTGTTCTCAGCAAGGAATATTTTCTGTCATATATCCCCCTGGGATTTCTCAGGCTCTGTAAGAACCTGTAGAGACCAAGGCCTTTGGCCCTCTAAGAGTTCACTGAAAAATCACTGACATGAGCCAGATTGGTTAATAGGAGAAAAGGGCATACAAATTTATTCAACTTGTGTACATGAAAACCTTGAGAATGAAAACCTAAAGATACAGGAGAAATTGTCCATTTTTATGCTTAGGTTCAATAAAGTATAGATAGCTATGGAAAAATATAATTGGACAAAAAAAGGTATAATCTAATGCAAATGGACTGAGTGGGGAAACTGAACAATACCTTCCTGTCTAGATTCTTCTTGGCCTCTCTGAGCATTACTCTTTCCTTCTGGGTATGGGTCAGGGCCCTCTGTGGAATGGGAATCTTATGATTTACAGCCAAACAAGGTGGGTCAGATAATTTCTTTTCTTTTTCTTTTTTAATTTCACCATATTATGGAGATACAAATGTTTAAGATACATATATTGACTTGCCCCACCTGAGTTAGAGCTTCAAGCATGTCCATCCCCCAGACAGTGTACACCGCACCCATTGGGTGCGAATATACTGATCCCCCTCTTCCCTCCCACCCACCCAACATCCTGTGAATATTACTACTATATGTGCACATAAAAGTGTTGAACAATTAATACCAATTTTTTTCTCTGTACATGGCTTTTATTATTTACATAATACAATATAGCATCAATGCTGAATAGCATGATTATGTGCAATACATAAATATGAACTATCTGTACACATCTGCAGATCTAACTCAGAACTAAAGTACGTAAAATTGAAAGCAAAACTGAATGCTTTAAGAATCAAAGTAAAAACTAGGACTGAACACTGCAGTAAATCAGTAGTGCCTCACGTACATACTTAACTATTTACAGATGAAAACAGGCATTACCACAACACTAATCTAACTATACTCATTTATATATAAAAAACACAAGTTTCATACATCACAAAAAACCTTCCATTATAACACAGAAGTGATATTACCAGACAAGCATCAGTGAAGTATACTGCCTTTTCTAGTTGTTATTGTACAATGCTGTAGATAATGCAGCCCATGCAATACACCCAAGAACACTAGAGTCCTACACCCAAGTACAATATGATAAAGCAGCCCTCTGCAAGTGGTGCTGGATACCACTAAGAAGTCTACTGCAGCCATGTTGGTTATGATTTTCCATGCAGAAGGGTACAGTTACATTAAGAACTGAAGTCTTTAAAAAGCTTTAAACATTCTTTCTTGAACCAAAACATTCAACAAAAGATGCACATGAAAAATTAACTGTTCAGATACCTTTGCAACTTAAAATTCAGATGCATGTTATTCAATAGAGCTGCTGTATGTGAAAACCAAACGTAGTATTAATTTCTTCTTGTAAACAAATTCTAGTGCAGTTCTGTGCTACACATTTTTAGCAATGAGAGTAATTCAGACATCTTCTGGTGCAGGCCAGCACAATAAGCTTCAAAGATTATCTCAAGACCCTGTTGTTGGCTTGATGGTTTTACTTATAACAAGTTGCAATGTTTACCTTTCACAGAATGTCTTATTTGACAGCATTTAGAAGACCAAATTAACCAGGCTTATATATGGCACCAAATATTTGTTTCACTGGAAGGAAGGTAGGTCTGATCCTCTTTATAGCTTTCTTCCTGCTTCCAAAGAACATGTGTAAATTAAGAGAGTGAAGTTTAACTATATATGGCAGAAGTAGACTGCCAGTCCTTCTCTGGTGTACCATTTTTTTAAAAAAAATACAGGCACATAACACTAGCCAAAGATTATACCTCGATTACATTCCCAAAAGGCAGATATGCTGCAAACATGCAGAGATTTCTTTTATCTTGTTTGGCACATGGGAACTAAATTTTGTCCCTATTATCTGTGTATTTTACTTCACTGTGCAGATTTTCATCCAATTTTATTCAGGGGAGGGCATATACATTTTGTAGGGCTGTATCTATCCAATTCTGCCTGTAACAAACACCCAAACACCCTAAAATATCAATTATAAGACAGACAAGTGTAAAGTAAAACTCTGGAGAACATCAAAGGAAAATGGCCATGCATCTGCTCTTTAATGTTTTCCTACGATATATTAAAATAAAAACAAAGTTTCAGTCTCTTCACAAGTAGTAATTTATATTCTCTGGATTTTTTTAGCCACAACAACTGGATTCTCTTTTCTGATTTTTGCTGTAGCTTCTGCTTTGTAATCATATGGACAGTTGTGCTTGTCAGAATAACGGTGAAGTCCACAAAATAAATTTCCACATTGGCAGTCAAACCCTGTAAGACCAACTGGGGAGTACATGTGGTGCTTGTTTTTTCCATTTTTGTGATACTTCACTTAGTAGAATGGGCTCCAGCTGTATCCAGAATAATTCAAGAGGTGATACATCATCATTGTTTTTTGTGGCTGAGTAAAACTCCATGGTATAGATATACCACATTTTATTTATCTATTCATGTATTGATGGGCCCTTGGGTTGTTTCCACCTTTGCAATTGTAAATTGTGCTGTTATAAACATTCAAGTGCAGATGTCTTTTTTATAGAATGTCTTTTTTTCCTTTGTGTAGATGCCCAGTAATGGGATTGCTGGATCAAATGGTAGTTCTACTTTGAGCTCTTTGAGATATTTCCATAGTACTTTCCATAATACTTTCCAGAGGTTGTACTAGTTTGCAGTCCCACCAGCAGTGTATGAGTGTTCCTATCTCTCTGCATTCATTCCAACATCTATTGTTTTGGGACTTTTTGATAAAAGCCATTCTCACTGGAGTTCAGTGATATCTTGTTGTCGTTTTGATTTGAATTTCTCTGATGATTAGAAATTTTGAGCATTTTTTTCATATGTTTGTTGTCCATTAGTCTGTCTTCTTTTGCAAAGCTTCTGTTCATGTCCTTTGTCTACTTTTTGATGGGGGTTGTTTGATTTTTCTTGCAGATTTTCCTGAGTTATATGTAGATTCTAGTTATCAGCCCTTTATCAGATGAATATTTTCTTCCATTCTGTAGGTTGTCTGCTCTCATGATAGTTTCCTTGGCTGCGCAGAGGCCTTTTAATTTTGATCAGGTCCCATTTATTTATTTTTGTTGTTGCTGTGATTTCCTTTGGGGTCTTATTCATAAATTCTTTTTCTAGGCCAAAGTCTATAAGGGGTTTTCCAACATTTTCTTCTAGAATTCTTATTGTTTTGTGCCTTAAGTTTAAGTATGTTATACATTGTAAATTGATTTTCCTGGGAGGTGAGCAGTGCAGATCCTATTTCAGTCATTTACATGTGGCTATCTAATTTTCCCAGCACCATTTGTTGAAAAAGGATTCTTTTCTCCAGTGTGTGTTTTGTCTGCTTTGTCAAAGATTAGATGGATATATGAGGATGGTTTTATATCTGAGTTCTCAGTTCTGTTCTATTGGTCTATGTCTCTGTCTCCCATTACCATACTGTTTTAGTTACTATAGGCATGTAGTATAGCTTGAAGTCTGGTAAATTGATGCCTCCCAATTTGTTCTTTTTGCTTAAGATTGCTTTTCCTATATTGGTTTTTCTATAGTTCCATACAAATTATAGAATTGTTTTTTATATATCTGTGAAAAATGATATTGGTATTTTAATAGCAATTGCATTGAAACTGTAGAAAAGTCATATATGGCAAACCCACAGTGAACATCATACTAAATGGGAAAAAATTGAAAGCATTCCTGCTTAGAACTGGAACCAGATAAGGTTGCCCTCTCTCACTACTTCTATTCAACACAGTGCTGGAAGTCCTAGCTAGAGCAATCAGACAAGAGAAGGAAATCAAGGGAATTTAAATGGGGACAGAAGAGGTGAAACTATTGCTTTGTGCTAATTATATGATCTTATATCTGGAAAACCCCAAAGATTCTACCAAAAGGCTACTATAATTAACAAACAAACTCAGCAAAATCTCAGGTTACAAAATCAATGTACACAAATCAGTAGCATTCCTATATGCCAACAATAGTCAGACTGAGAACCAAATCAAAGACTCAATACTCTTCACAATAGCAACAAAGAAAGTAAAATACCTAGGAATATATTTAACTAAGGAGGTGAAAGAAAGACCTCTACAGGGAGAACTGAAAAATACTGACTGAGGAAGGAAATAGCAGAGGATGTATACAGGTGGAAAATCATACCATGCTCATGGGTTGGCAGAATCAACATTGTTAAAATGTCTATACTACATAGATAATTTCTTTATGGCTAGTTTTTACATAGAATAATTTTACATTTTATTGCTGGC
The DNA here is from genome assembly GCF_040939455.1 of Microcebus murinus. Classification (NCBI taxonomy): domain Eukaryota; kingdom Metazoa; phylum Chordata; class Mammalia; order Primates; family Cheirogaleidae; genus Microcebus; species Microcebus murinus. The sequence continues at coordinate 36,720,435 of NC_134114.1, read as the reverse complement.
TTTTAGGAGAAGGGATTCTGGTTTCTATTACACACTTTGGGGAAGAGGGATTCTAGTTTCTATGTCTAGTCTGGTGAGAATGGGACTGAAAGACAAGAGGACAGGAGAAGTCAAAGAAGAACTTCTGCTTCTGAGGCTGCTTCTGAGGTCGTTATTTTGGGGTATTGTTTTCTGAGCCTCAACAAATCTAGTTAAAAGTACTGAGTTCTAATTGTTGTGCTCCTTTTGTAGCAGAAATAATTTGTGACTGTATCTTCAATTTTATTTATCATTATCTTTTCTTTGTCTTGCTACCTTTCTTTCTTGCTTAATAGTTAATATGTATTACTCAATAAAGATCTCCCCAGAGTAAAGAAAATTCTTTCTCCTCTCATTTTTCCATTTTTTAAAAATAATCATGTTCACCTCTACTTAAATTGAACTATTATCTCCAAGGAAGCAAGACTAAATAAGATAGCAAAAGGATTTCCTATGTATATCATTTGTGGTAAAACATAAAGCATGCCTGACTTAAAGATGTCTCAGGACAAATTACTCCTTCTTCTTTTCCTTATTTCCTTCCTCCTTCCCTTTCTCTCCCCCTCTCTTCCTTCCTTCTTGGCTTTTTATGGCTTCGTCCCTTCCTCCCTTCTTCCCATCTCTCTTCCAGTCCTGGTTTTCTATTGCTGCATAGCAAATTTCCCCGGACTTAGTAATATAGAACAACTACCATTTTAATATGTGTATGGATTCTGCAGATCAGAAATTTTGGAGGACCATACTAGGAATAGTTTATCTCATTTCCACAATGTCTGGGACCTCAGCTGGGAAGATTCAAATTGCTGAAAATTAAAATTGGACATTTCTTCACTCACTTGTCTGGTATCTGTATGGGTATGATTCAGAAGTTGGTCACAGGTGGGCATGAACAACCTACAATGTGGCTTCTTCAGGAGGCTTGGACTCCTTCAGAGCATTGAGAGCTCAGGAATGTCAGACTTTGTACGTGGTGGCTCAGAGTGAAAGAGAGAATGTTCTAGCAATTGAGATGGAAGATGCATGGAATTTTATGATCTTGCTGCAGAAGTCACAGAGCATCGTGTCTGCAATATTCTATTGACTGAGGGAATCATAAACCCATCTAGATTCACAGGGAAAGGATAAAGACCCACTTGTCCATAGAGGAGAAGAAAGACACACAAAGAAATCACAGCCATGTTTTATAACTGCCACACTTCCTTTCTTTGAAGGTGTCTTGAAATTTCCCTTCTATGCCAGACTGTGCATAGAACTGGCTGTGAGAATACTTTCAACAAGGTTTGTATGGTATACCCACACTGAATAAAGACACTTAGCTTAATCTCTTAAATGAAAGGTCTAATTCAAGCAAAAGGTTAATAATCTCTTGATCTGATAAATACAGTAAAGTTTTATTTTCTTTCTTTTAAGTACTTTGGGGCATTAACAGTGAAATAGGGTAGCATTAAAACAGGATGGCATTAATAGAGAAACCCTGCTCTATACGTATGATATCTGTATCCTGGCTACTCAGAAGTTGCTCTGTTACTGGGTATCATGTCCCATGAGCTGAGTTGAGAGGTGTCACTGCCTTCAAGAAGCTCTATGCATGAAAATAGAGCTTATGCAATTGAGGCACTTTTTCTTTCTCTTCCTTTATCTTCACTAGTAATCAAGAGGTAACCTGTGACTTCAAGAATTACATTTCACATCTGAAAAACAAGAACAAAAACAAAACAAAACCCAGCATGGACTGAATCAAAGAGAGGATTATCAGAGAATTTTCTTTTCCCTTTTCCAGCTGGGAATGACATGGCTGGCATATTTCAGAGACTAGGCACAGGTTGTGGTATCACTAAATAGAGGCATAATAGCAAAACTCCCAACATCATTTATACACTGTAGATTTCTCAGTTCAGTGATTTTGATGTTGATAGAAACAGACTTCTATTGAAATTGTAGTGATCTACATGCCTTTTGATCAGTGTCTTGGTGCAGACAAATATTATTGCACATTAAATTAGCAAGACCCAGTTTCTTTATTTCTTTGTGGAATAATTTCATGCACGTGGACTTTCAGAATATTTAATGCAGTCCCTGTTAATGACCCACTGCAACTGCTTATGTATACAATGTCTGCCTGATGGAGGATTAGGGATATATATAAATATATCCACAGGGGAAGGTTTGTTTTCTGTAGCACTTCAAATAACTCTTCTAGGTACTTAGGTGACATGTCTGTCACTTCAAACGTATTAGTGTTGAAATTGTAGCACTTCACAATTGAAGTGTATTACACACTGGAGATACAGTAAACTACTGCATTTGAATTGAATCATACAATCATAGATATTAGAGCCAGAAAAGATCTATTAGGTTATCATGTCCATCCATTGCCATTTGGCATTGTTATTTTCAATACATTGTTGAATCTAGAGTTAAATGCCTCAAACAATAGGACTTCTACTACTATGCCAAGAACATTTTCTTTTATTTTATTGTCTAAAGGACTTGCTCATTGAAACAATTTTTTCTGATATTCAGCTGAAATTTATTTTTTGCTCAATTTCACTTCTATATTGTAATACCCCAATCCCCATCCCTTAATCTTTTTTCCCTTTTATCTCTTTTTATTATAGTGGAACTGTTTTGAAGACTGAACCATTTAAAGGCCATGCTTTAAACTTCAAAATTGTGATTTCCTTTCTGCCCAATTATGTGATGCATTTTCAGGTTGGCTGCTTCAAGAAGTGGACACTGAGAAAAGGATGAGAGTGTAAATCATTTTTTCAAAGATGATCCTAGGATATGGTGGGAGGTGACTAAGAAAGGCAGGGAAAAGAAGAAAGTCAATAAAGAGTGAGTGACCAAACTAGTTGCCATTGTGGATAAATGGGTCTTAATCCTACTGTAAGTGTTGGTAAGTCACATAGAATATATACCTCAGAGTTATTCCTCTGAAGGACAGGAAGCCAGGGTTTTTACACAGCAACTGACTGCAGGCTGAACCCAAGGGGTGTTAATTTCCCTGCACTTCTGGCCTGCCCTCCACAGGGAGCATGGGTTGTGGCCCACGGAGAAGGCCCTCAAACCATTGAAGGTCTGAAATTTTATGTACTGCTATGGTAAGGTCTGAGAGGATCTGGCTAGGGGACAGAGTCTACTAATAATTATGGTTCTCAGATTCTCAAAAATTTTTAGAAATTCAAGACATCACCCCCAGAATTTCTGATTCAGTGAGTCTGAATTAGTCCCCGAAAATTTGTGTTTTTAACAAGTTTTCAGATGATGCCAGTGCTTTTGGTCTAGGGACCACACTTTGAGAACCATTGTGATAGACAATGAACAAAGGAAGATAAATAGAAAAACTATGAAAAATGCTATTTATGCATAAATGCACAAAGGAAAGAAAACCAAATATTAAATGCTAGAATGGGATGATTAATTATAGGGGAAACTGTCCTGTCCACATCAGTAGATTCTATGGTCTTCGCTATATTTTACATAGTAAAAATACTATCTAAAGGGGTAATTTTTATTTATCAAGAAAGATAATTGCATAAAAACTCATGAAGTAGTCAGTCACTATGTTTCAAAATTATATCAATTCAATATAATTTGGCTAATAAGAAAGAAGGATAAAATTTTAGCTAGCTGGAAAACTTATCTATCCAAAATGATTTATTGCCCAATTGCTCTTTGTGGTAGGCTGAATAATGGTCACTCCAAAGATGCCCATGTCATATTCCCTGGAATCTGTGAATATCATCACTTATGGGTAAAGAAACTTTATGATATGATTTAGAATATTAAAATCAGGAGATTATTATAGCCTGGAATATCTGGGTAGGCCCAATGTAGTCACAAGGGCCTTTGTAATAGGGAGGCAAGAGATAAGAGTGATAAGACCATATGGAAATGGGAGCAGAGATTGGAAAAATGTAGCTACAAGGCAAGAAACACTGACTAGAAGCTGAAAGAGATAAAGAAGCGGGTTCCCCCCTGGAGCCTTCAGATGGAACTGCCCCTTCTGACACATTGACTTTAGTCTTACAACATTTGTTTCAGACTTCAGTCCTGTAAAACTGAATAAATATGGGTTATTTTAAGACACTAAGTTTGTGGTAATTTTTTGCAGCACCAATAAGGAAATTAATATACCCCGTGAGGCCAAAATTTTCCTTTACTATTTTTTTGATAATGTTATTCTATCAGCATCAGGTTTCTTAAACCTCATTATCTATGTGTAACCCAGTGTTAGAACAGAAGTCCAAGGGTGTAGAGTAGTAGAACATGCCATAGGAAATGTAGAAAGCACTTAGATCAGAAAAGCTTTGTATAGCATACTAGGAAGTTTAGACTGGTGGGCTTTTGTTTGTTTAGTTATACTGAATGGGTTCTGGGAATTATACTAAATGAAGGAGTGGCAAACTTTTTATGTAAAAGGCCAGATAATAAATGTTTTAGGCTTTGAGGGCCAACACACAAAATTGAGAATATTATATAGGTCCTTACATAACAGGAGGGACCAAATTTCCACAGATATTTTATTGATGAAATTCAAATATTAAACCATAATTTCAAGATGAATTTTTGTAACACAGCTCTACTAATGGGAGAGGAGATAACATTCCACTCACTTAATTCAGGTTAAAAGTTGGTGTTTTATATCATCAAAATCAGTTGCAAATGTTCATCTGTTAATGCTGATGAACATGCCAACTTGCATGTTATAAATTCGGCTGAATGTGGCTTCAGCTTTCTGTGGTCTCATCTTTACCTTGTAGAATCATTTCATCTGTACTTTCTATTTAGTTATTCAAATCTCTGTATTCATTTTTTGAGTTAATCTTTTCATTGTTTAATTTTTTATTATATATTTAAGTTAACAAAATTTGTATGTCATTATCTATAAATTTATTCTCTTCTGGGATGTTTTGTTAAGGCTACAGTGTATAGTGAAATTTTATATGTTCATTAATCATGTTACTAGCCTGTATTTATCAATAAGTAGACTTTTGGACCTACATTAATTGCAATTCCAATAAATCATCCATACCTTTATTGCTAAAGCAGATAGAGATATAGAAATAGATATAGATATCACACCAAAATAATTCACTATTAATTAGAAACTAAGTTTTTACCACTGAATTCACTGGGTTATTTTGATTTTAAAAGTCATGGTTTTGCAATATGCCTTCTACATACGTTTGTACTCTTGTAAACCAAACACATATTCTGTATGGATTAAAGACAATTCTTTTTAATAATTTATAATTCGTTTATCTTACTATTCAAAAGTTAGCCAATTGGTAAAAAATGTCACTATGGAAAAGTTGAGATTTGTAGGGAGGGAATAAAAAGTACATTTTTTATAAGAAGCAAACTAAAATGACTTAAACAGTGGGGACATTTATTATCTCACAAAAATGTAACCTGTATATAAGACATTGCAGGGTTTAAAAACTCAGTGTCTTAACTATGTCATTAAGTGCTCGTGTTCTTTCACTCTTCCTCTCTGTCATCCTTAGTATCCTGGCTTTGACCTCAGGATGAACCCTGTGACAGCAGCACTATTTCACATGGACCCATAACAATCAGAAAAAGGCAGTTTCTAATGTATTATTCTTTTTTTATTTTTTAAATCAGAGAGGAAAACCTTTCTTACAAGTTTCCCAGAATATGCAAATTTGTTTTTAAACTTAAAAATACACCAGTAATTTCATACAATGGCAAACATTTAGTGGACCTTTAACAGGTACACCACATAAACACATTTTTCTATGAGTTTATATTTAGCAAACACACTTTTTCTATGAGTTTATATTTGGTGTTAAGGAAGCAATAATCTACTGGAAGTGACGAGTGGGGAAAGGGGAGAAGCAGAATAGAGTAGGGAAGAACAAAATAATAACCCTAGGAATGCAGAGGCAACAGAAACAAGCTTTATTGCCTTGGTGACAAGTTTTCTCTGTCCTAGACTTCAAACCACACCCTATGCCTAAAATATTCTTTTCATTTTAATTTGAAAAAACTTAAATTGGCTGTAATCCAAGAAAGCACTTTAGAATCCTATTTCCCACAAAAGATAATCCTATTCCAAAGGAAAAGTAAGAATTTCTAACAAATTTTTGTCAAAAATTGTTCTTTCCCCCTTCCTCTTTGCAAATCATCTACTAAGTGCATTCACACTTTAATTTATAATGAAAAAATTAGGATTTTTATTTATTTGGTTTTATATTTATGTTTGATATCTGCCACATAAACTATTGTAATAGTTTTCTGTTTTTATCATTTTCATTAATACCGTACTCAATTCATCCTGCATACTGATGCTTAATTAATCTTAATAAAAACCATTATTTTTGTGCTGCTACTACTCACATATTTTAGCTCACAACTCATAGTTTTTCTCCTGAAACCTGGTTCCTCTTTCATTGTCCTCTGTCTCAGGAAATGAAATTCAAATATAATAGCTGAAGTCATAAATCTGAGTCTTTTTCAAACCTGTCTATAAAACTTATCTATTACCCATGCATTTCCAAGTCCTGATGACTTTATCTCCTAAGTGTCTCTTCAATGTGCTCATTTTATTTCAAATTCACTGCTCCTATGCTAATTTATCCTACCATCATCCCTGTTTTGCATTCCATAAAAGCCAGCTACCTGTTCCACCTCACCTACTTTTGCCTTTCATCTCTGTAATCTGCTGTTGTAATACAGGCAGAAGAATTTGTTCAAAAATGCACTTCTAATTCATATGGTTATATTCTTCTTCCCTTCTCATATTTCATCCCCTACCCCTGTTGCTTAAAGCTCTGCAATTGTTTCCTATAATTTTTGAGATAAACACGAAATTTACGAGCTTGGCCTATAACGCACTAGCTATGAGGTCTATACTCTTTTCCCCAAAAACTCATCTTGGATTATGTCTCCATCTAGTCTGTCTTTCCTAACCTCATTGGCCTTCTTTCAGGTCCTTCATCTCTAGATAAAGAAAAGATCCTTAGTTCTTCTTTATTTAGATAAATGTTGGTCATCCATCAGATATCTCAAAATGTTAAAATGTTTTTTAAGGATGTTTTCTTTAATCTTCCTATGTAAGTTAAATTTCTATTATTTGCTCTCATATCACTATGCACCTCTTCATTCGTCATAGTTATAATTTTATATATATTTATGTGATTGTTTTATCTTTCACTAGATTATAAATTCTTTGAAGGAAGAAATTATGTCTCCTTTTGTGATCAATATTAGATACATATTTTGAATAAATAAAGATAAGTAGGTCTTTGTTCTAGGTAAGATAAATTATAACCATGTTTTCCAACATTTTAAGGTCACCCACAAATTGCCTTTATAATATTTCTTCTTGTAATATATAATGTAACATTTCAGAGAAACAAATCACCAGAAAAGTTTTCGTTTGTCCCTGGAGTTTCAAAACACAGTACTTCAAGGGTGAAAAGAATGTATGAACATAGTATATAAAAAGATAAGGATGAAAAACTTATAACTCTGAGATTGTTCTGTGTTCTTCAGAAGTTTACAAATAATTTAGAAAAAAAATAATGTAACAGCATGAGAATTTGCAATATACGATGACTAAGATAATACTATGTACAGAAAGTGCTCTGAATGCTATTAAAATGAATATGTTCTTCTGTTCATCCTCAATACAATTTGAAAATATATTTTTGAGTCAGTAATATCATGTCTTAATATTTCTGCAACAAATTTAGGTACTTACAAATTCTAGCTCCCACATAAGCTTAGATTGGTCATAGTGAGATAATCTTCATACTTAGGTGGGGGGATGGTCAGGGTGGAGAAGATTCTTGTTATTTCATGAAACAGAGCATGCAATAGAGATAGTCTGAGCAAAGACACCAGAAACCAAGACAAAAAGCATTTTCTGTGGATGAAAGTTCAAAGCATTTAAGGCATTTAGTATTGGAAAAGGCAGAGCTAGAACAGATTTCAGGGAGGGTCAATATCAGAAGAAGATGGAAAATATCTTGTCCTATTGGATGAAAGGAAACTTTAGACTGCGGCACATCAGTAAATATTCCTGACAACTTCATGTGAAAGCAATGGAATGTGACCACTTATGAGACCAAGTGAATGATTTATACTTTTAGCACTGCAATGTCAAGATAACTCAATCAATTGGCCATACTTTCTTGAATTGGAGGACATTATGTTAAGTGGAATAAGCCAGGAACAGAAATTTAAACATGTGTTCTTACTCCTATGTGGAAACTAAACCAGTTGAGCTCATAGAAGTAAAAAGAAGAACAGAGGATACTAGAGGCTGGAAGGGAGCATAGGGAAAGATTTCTCAAAATTACAGCTCGATGGAAGGGTTAAGTTTTAGTATTCTATAGCACTGTAGGATGACTGTAGTTAATAATAATCTACTGTAAATCTTGGAATATCCAGGAGGAGAATATTGAATGTTCCCAATAGAAAGAAATGATAAGGTTTGAGATTATGATATGCTAATCACCCAGATGTATTCACTATATATTTGCATATCACAACATCACTAAATACCCCATAAATGTGCAGAATTATTATATATCAATTAAATTTTTTTTAAAAAAATTGCTAAAGTAACCTACCATTGCTCATCCTGGGTTTAGGACCTGACATTATTTTCCTTCTCTACTTTGTTCTCTAGTCAACTTATGGTGATCCTATCCTTAAAATCAGAAAGAATGAGAGGGGTCTCATACTTCAAAGTTGAGTTATTTCTTTGAGCATGCTCTTTCTCCTCAAAGCAAAAGTTTGGATCATAATGTGCTTAAAAAATAGGATCCTTTGTAAAAAAAAAAAAAAAAAAAGAAAAGAAAAGAAAAAAGAAACAGCCATGCTCAATAAAATAAAGAACAAATTGGAGGGATAAACTTTTTATACAAATACAGTTTTCAACAGTATATTTAATATTATAACAAAATGCCAATAGATATGATTACTTGCTACTTACTCTGAAGATGAGTTGCTCAAAATTGCTGCATTATTATTATCTAGTAATAATAATATGAGGCTTTGTCAAAAAGGATGCTTAAGTTTGGAAGAACAGATCTCAGGAGAGAGTACCTAGAACTTTCTCCTGATTGGTAGACAGGACCAACGTAAGATGGGGTAGGGAGATGATTAAACTTACTAAAGTCCTGAAAACTAAACCATGGGCAATGAAAATCTCATGTGAAGGATGCGAGCCACTCTATCCTTGCTAGAGGAACTGCTCATTTTTTCTCATAGTCTTTAGAAAACTACCAGTAGAAGAACCCAAATTAGGCTCTAATCAGTATATGGCTAGGGATGAGAAGAGGAAGGGTTGCTTTTAGCATTGCAAGCTACCATCTGAGACAAATTTTACTCTTATTCCCACTTGATGATAGAAAGATTCCTGGGAGATAGGAACATAAGTAGACCACCCTAGACGATTTTAGGCAGGTTTAAATGATCAAGATAAGTAACATACTTTTTCTCTTTGCTTTAAGATTTTGATATAATCTTGAATTCCTTTTTATTTAATTTTAAATGTGTATATAATGGGTGTTTTGAAACTAGGGCTAAACATAATGTTCTCAAACAGAAACAATGTATGTAAAATTCTATAAGGGATCCATACAAAAATTTTAAGTTTTGCTTTGAAAAATAAAACACTAGACAAATTGGCCAGGAAAGATGCTAAATATAGTTAAAATAAGGCACAAAAGCTGTTCTCTACTGGAAAATCATGCCATTTTGTAGCATATGTGTTATACCTCATATAGCAAAACTGCAGAAAGTTTTTGCACTTTCTGAGAAAATTGCAGTATATTTTATGTAGATTTTTCCATGGAAATGCAGTTTATGTCAATTTTCCCATTCAACAACCACTTTACCATATGCCTGCTATGTACCTGGCCCTGTGAAATAGTTGGTTGAGAGTTTATTTAAAGAGAAATGAAGAGAAGGTGCTGACAGTCCATGAGGCTTGGTAAGTGCTATAATACAGACCTGAAGAGAGCTCTGAGGAAGCACATGGAGATGGCCTTCACGCGGCCAGGCTTGACTTGGGCAATGAATGGAGCTGAAGCCTGGGTAGAAGATGAAAGTTTAATAGAGAAGAGACAGACATATCCAGTGAGTTCAGAGCCTAACAACATCCTCCATCCTTCAGAAATGTGAGAATTTATAAAATGTTGAACTTAGCACATGGAGGCAGTATTATTTAGTGTTACATGGGGGATTCACTGTAAGTGAGGGCTGGGTTCCTTCCCAGCAAGTTTGTGAGGAGGGGAAGGTTAGGGAGAGGGGATGTAGGGAAGAGCAAGAGAGACTAATCCTCATAGGCCATGTATTTGAAGAATACTTTAATGCAAAGGGTTTCCTTACAAATTCTTGTTTGATCCTCACCATAGCCCTATGAGCTAAAAAAGGCAGGTGCAGGGTATTATTTCTTCCATTTCATGATTGAGAAAACTGAGACATGAAGAGATTAGGTAACTTGCCTGAAGTCAAATAATTCCCTAGTGACAGACTGAGACCAGGGCAACCCCTAGTCTCAAACTCCAGGTGGAGCACAGCTCTACTGGACCATACTGCCTCTATGCCAGTACACAACCCTGCCCCCCCCCCTTTGTTTCGATAGGAATTTTCTTGAAAATCTTGAGGAAAATGACGTGTCCTCTCTCCACGAAGAAACATGTGCATACACACACATATATACTCTGCACAGAATGTCGGGGATTCATAGAACCCATCCAAATTTCACAAAAGACTGTCCTGGACAACGAAGTCTCACACTCTGTAATTGCGGATGAAGCTTTGAGGACAGAGAGCATTTCTAGCTGTGTAACTGAGCAAATGACAATGCCAAATCATTTCAGTGTAAACCCATGCCTTCATCCCCCTGGTGCAAATTCCAGTGAGATTATTTCTGTGCTGCTGCTGTTACAGACCTTGCCTCACTGCCTGTATGATGGATCATCTTGAATACCTGGGACCTGTTCAGTATACTTCATCTTGTTGTAGTCTGAGTCTTGAAAATCAGGAATCTAGATGCTATATAAATGGAATTCTTTGTTTTAAAGGATATCTGATAAATAAGATGATTTTGTTTTTAAAAATGAAATATATATATTATTGCAATGGTAAAACTTCATTCCTTTATAGACTAAAGTTAACATTGGCATTAGTTTTTAGATTCTAACTTATTAGGAATCCTTTCCATATTTTAATTTTGATCAAGCAATACTCCACAAAGTTCAACAATATGAACTTTATTGATGTTTTTAGTGTTATAAAAGTGAGGCAAACCATCAAATTCATTTCCCTTGATTTTAGCTATTTTACCTGTGCTAAAGAGTAGATAGAAATTAATCTAGCTAGGAGTATTCAAAACTTAAATTTGACTTGTGAAAACCAAAATGTTGTCATTTGGAAGAAAGAGACGCTTTCTCAGCGGAGAAAAAGTTTCTCTCAGAGGAGAGTTTATTCAACAAAAGGAATTTAGAAAAGTGAACTTTAAGGCCAAACACAGCACTGAGACTTCCTGGGCTAGCAGTGACCTATAAGATTCACATTCAGAAGATAATGGAATTCCAGTATTTTCACCTTTTATGGCACCAGGAATTTCTCATTTTTCCCACTTTTTCCCCCAATTTCCATTCTTCTTCTGAAAATTTGATGTGAAATAAAAATAGAAAGATGATTAAGCAGCATTATTCCTGAATTTTCTGCCCAGCTAGAAACAGAAATGTTTCTTGGCATATGAAAGAAAAAAATAATCTACGTGCTTTAATTTCATGGCATTACCTTCCCTCATAGACTGTGAACTCTTGAACTTCTTATTATGTCATCAAATTGAACTACTGAACTTTTTCTGAGAGCTTATAAACCTGAAAGTGAAAGCTGCATGAAATTGTTTTCCGAGGCCTCCCTCAGTGTCTGTGTAGTGATAGTGTGCTCTCAATTAAAAAGCAAAGGTGTGATGGCATGAAAATGTCATGTAAAATGAATGGTTCTAAAAGAGTTTTCTGGGCCTTTCAGTAAGAAACTTATCTTTTCTTTAGCCTCATTTTTCTATATAAAAGTTAGGATATAATCCATCTCTTTGTAATTCGGCAGAACACATTTGAGAGTTGCTCAAATTGATTCAGAATGAAATTCACAAAGGGCTTTGCGCTCCTCAGAGATCTCCATGTAAATGCAATTATCTCATGGTTTTGCTACAGGCACCCCACCATGTGTCCAGTGTCACCAGTCTTCTTGCATGCTATGGAGACTTGCATGGCATTTATAATGGCCTGTTGAAGTGAGTGTGCATTTGACATCCTTCAAATTCTTGCTTAAGTCCTGGCTCACAGAGACTCAGAGGGTCATGAACAGTTTTATTCACACTTCTTTATATTTCCAGCTTCACAGTAAAGTGCTCCTTGCCCTGAAGTTGACCTTTAACTTCAAAGCTAAAATCATTATGTAACTCAAAACAGCTAAACTGATATTGCAATGAATAGAAATAAAACAGTCTTCAATTACCGTGGGAAAATTTAGAAACAACCTTACTTAAAGAATGTGTGTATAATATATATATATACACAATATATATTTATATATAAATATATAAAATACACACAAATGTGTATATTTGTGAATATATAATAAATATGAAATGAATTACATATATACTAGTGACTATACAGAGAAAGGATTGTCAAGAAGAAAGGGTGTAGCAAGGAGGCCAGATGCATAAATTGTTTTCTATATTAGAGCTTAATAGCTATTAAGTAATATATTATGTATATAAATGGAAGGTAAAATAATGATGTAAAATTACTCATACTGAATTATTGATATTATTAATTTACATCAGAAATGGAATCAATTGGATTATTTCTATATAATTTTAATGATGTAAAGAACAATAATATAGCCCATATGTTCTCAGGAATACTCAATAGAAGTATGAGTGACTTGGTATCATAGTGGGGTGGCTTTGGTTGAACAGTGCTTGTCTAACTCAAGGTCATCAGGTAGTATTTTTTAGTGAGTTTACCTTTCTTCTCTTGTGAAAATATACCAATGCCTGCATTTCTATCTTGAAACTTCATAAAATAAAGGGAAGTGAAGACAAGTATATTATCTAATACCAGTCTTCTCTGAGTTTAATAATAGTCCAATTTAAAGTGATCCACTTGCTTAATTGACTAATTTGAATTTTGTGACTATCAATCCAGTTAAGATAACTGACAAGAGAATTACTATGGACATAGAAAGCTCATATCTGTCCCCAAACATCAACTATCACATTAGCTTTCTATGGTATTGCTTGTCTACCACTCCTACTAGCTAGGAATTATTCCAATGCTATCGTTTCACTGGGTTAAATGGCAAGGGCAATTATATATATGTGTATATATATATATATACACACACACACATCTATACACACATGATATGTATATTACATATTGTATATGAAATATTTATATATTTTTCCCTAGGAGGAAAAAATGATAAGATTGCACAAATATCATTTTGGAGGTCAGAATGAACACTTAATCAGGGGTCCTCAAACTTTTTAAACAGGGGGCCAGTTCGCTGTCACTCAGACCGTTGGAGGGCTGTTGGAGAGTTCGGTGCACATTCCACACATGCGCACTGTGGGCCCCAGACAAATGGACAGCTAAGCAGGACAGGCAGTGGTGGCAAAAACACCTGGCAGGCTGGATAAATGTCCTTGGCGGGCCGCATGTGGCCCGCGGGCCATAGTTTGAGGACCCCTGCTTAAGATATTGGCCAGGACTCCCAAATTCCCAGGCCTACAGGAGTCAGGCTGGTAATACCAATGAGAGAAGCAGAGTGGAAGCAATGAGATAAAGGGCATGGCACCCGACCTCGGAGTCAAAGGCACTAGAGAAAAGGGAAGATGTGGTGAGCCTGCATCTCAACTCAGACAGCTTTTCCTGTTTGCTGCTATGTGGGAAAGCCAGCCTGGTGCTGAAGGAATTTGGGAGTTTTCAAAAGTACTCATAATTTATGGGTTTTGCATTTTGTATTTGTTAGGCAGAGTACTGCCTGCAGCTAAATACAGGGCAAGTAGATAGTGACTTCTGGTCTTCAAGATTACCCTTAAGAGTTTCCTTTATCAAGTTAATAGCTAGGGAGGGGTTCCTTTTGAGATCACCTGAGGCTTGTGAAAGCCATCTCCATCTCAAAGAATAGAGAAGGATAGAATCCATAGCCTGGAGGAGCGAGACAGGAAATAACAAAAGCACCACTCTAAGGGAGAAAGCTAGTATGGGCAATTTAACAAGCGTTTAGGGACCCAAGGAACAGCAAGGGGGTCAAGTTAGGGAGGTCAGATCCTGGCTGAAGAGTGCTCTGGAAAGGATCCAGAGAGAAAAAGAAAGAAGTTGGTGCTGTGGGAAATGCAAGAAAAGACAATTTTGCCTACTTCACAGTTTTGCCTAGGGCTGTCAGTGAGCCTGTTAATGTGAACATAAGAACAGAAGTTAGGTCTCCAAAGTGAATCCCTTTGGCCCAGATACACAGAAGGATTACAGTAAGGGATCCAAGAATCCTCCTTATGGTCACATTGAATTCCTCTAAAGATCACAGGTAAAGTTATTTTTTTTTTATTCTAGGTTTTTCCTTGTTAAATAATAATTTAATAATGCAGTTTCCAGGCCTAGAAATAATAAGACTTTAGTCATCATTAGACAAAATCATGCTGAATATAAACACTATCTATTTTCCTCCATGCTTTTATATTTGTATGCAGCGTTTGTCAGCATGGCAGCCATGGACGATGATAAAGTGCATTTTTCTGCTCGGGTGGTTAGCCCTTTCATTTTTACAAGTGACAAAATAAAAATCTGCTGAAGAGTGAACATGCTGCTTTCACTGTGTCATCTCAGCCCTGCGGGTCATTTTATTATAAAAATGTAAAAATCCAGTCAATTTTATTTAATCAGCTGAAAAGGAAAAGTGTTTCCAGGTCATTAATCAAGTGCTCCTTCTCTGTGGGACTTGTCTCTTCAGAAACTGCCATATGAATCATTAATAAAGCTGGAAAGATTTTTTTTTTTTTTGCCAGCAGGTTTTTTAGAAACCTAGATGTTATTAATATAACAGAAGTAAAGTAATTTTAGGTCAACAAATAAAGCCTTCTGTAGCCATTGCCTACAGAACTGCATCTATGTTATTAAAAGCAGCTAATTTTTTACCTTCTAAACATTTAATTGTTAGAAATGCTGGGAAATGTTCAGCTGTTTAGATTGTATATGATTATATATTCCATAATTACATGTTTTCTTGAATGTTACCTAACCTTATATTTACAGTAAACTTTTATTATGTGAATTGATCAAAACATAATGAGACAGTAGGAAGAGATAATTACTACTGTATCTATAATAATAATAATGATAGTAATTAAACACAGCAAACTGCATTCACATAATGTCAAGCTTGTGCTTAAACCCATAAAAGCAAGTAGTGAAATAGAAGCTTGAAATTCCTTCCTGAAAGAATTTTGCTGCTTATATTGATATTGGTTCATGGGGCTTTATTTTCAAAAAGTGATATTAACTTATATGAAGAACCTCGCAGTATTTGAACAGTAGTTGTTACTGGCATCACAGATCAACTTCTCATTAAATCTACTCTTTTTAGGAATCATACCTACAAGGAAGCTAAATAAGAAAGTCAACAGATGTGGAAGAAGCAAAAGAGGAGCCATATTTCTGAAGGACTATGAATCACTCTTTCACAACACTAAAGGGAGTCAAGAATAGTTGGACATCAACAAATATGCAATTGCACTAAATGGTCCCTTATTCTTCCAATTTGTAAATTACTTGGTGGATTAAAAATCACAGGGACTGCATTTCCAATTTTTCTCATCGCCAGTGCAATACAATCATGCAAAAATTTATAGAGAATCCATTTCTCCTTTGGATGTCCCTACTATTAGGTGATATTTACTTCACATCCATTTATGATATTAACTTTTTAGACTTAAACTTATTTATGCTCAAACTCACAGAAATTTCTCTCCAAAACTCTGAAGATGATTCATTGATCCATTTCTAAGATTTTGATTCAATATTTAACAAATGTGCTCTTTACTCACGTAGAATCATGTATCAAACAGTACGAATACTTCCATTTTACCATCCTAAAATCACGTCTGATGATTTTTGTAACATACGTAAACTCACTATTCAAAAAATCATGACACACACTTTTTTATACTTAAAACATATTCATACACACAGACACCGCCTTAGATTTAAATATCATCTGAGTCATTAGCCAAATAGTGCATAACCTCAGATATACCTTTCAAGAACTTTAAATAATCAAAATAAATCTCTTAGCAATATTTTAGAATAACATAAGCACATTAACAAAAAAATATTTTGTTCAGAACGTATTTAAAGGAGTTGTTTTTTCCCACAAAGTTTTGTATTTGAATCTGAAAAGCAAAAGTAATTTATGTTTACTAAATATTTTTATAAATTTGAACAATCCATTTGTAGGTTGGTCACCAAAACTAAATCACAACAATCTATCTTAAATAAAATATAAAACAAATATCTAAAATGAGGATTTTAAAATAAGTATTTAGAGTAGATGTATTAGGAACCTTTCTCCGGGTGGCACATGTCTGAATCCAACACACAAAAAGGAGGGAGGGACTTTAAAAACATTTACATCTATCCCTAGTTCTCTAGAACTGGTCAGTACCATTGAACATGAATAATTTCAATCTAGTTGAAGGAAACAACACCCTTTTCCTTCATCAATTAAACTCGGCCCCCCAAATTTTATTGATCTATTTATGCCAAAGTAGAGAGCCAAATATGCTTGTTTCATTGTTCATTTTATTTTATTGCATAGTCCCTTTATTAATGTATGACTTTATAAACATACAAAGAAAGAAAAAATGAATAAATGAAGGAATAAATAAATAACTAGATAAATGGATGATGGATGAATGGATGGATAGCTAGATGGCTTAGATGAGGAGGGAGCCTCAATTCCTCTGACTTTTCTGAATTAGACAGTATCTGTTCATGGGAAGCCCCAAGTCAGGCCATTGTCAGACTTAGTACAGATAGAAAAATAAAGTTTAAAATTCTTTGAGACCAACATTGCCACCCCTGTATAGATCTTACAGCCTCAGTTTATGTCCTAAATTCCTTGTTTTCCTCTGTGTTGACTGGCTCAATCCATCAAGAAAATATTGAGTCAAGGGAAGGGAACTTGAAAGTTAGAATAACCTGAGAATATATTATTAGGTTTTTGTTTTAGAAAGGTAATCTTGGCAGTTGTGTAGGGAATAGAGGAGGGTTTGGTAACCAAAATACATTTGGATTGTAAATGCAACCTACTACATAAAAGGGATCTAGATTTCCTTAAAAATGATCAGATCTCCCAAGCAACAGAACTAAAAGTGATGGAAAGAAAAACCAGCACCTATGCAGATACTGCATTTCTTTGTATGTGCACTGCCTCTCTTTACTCTTAGTCTCGCAGACATTTTTTTAAGCCTCTAGGTTAATGGGGTAGTGATTATGATTATATTTCTCCTTGCTTATACATTTAACCTTATGATAAATTAGAAATTGTTCAAGGGAGCTTTAATTAGCTAAATATTTTCACAGTTGCTTATCTATAGGCAAGGAATTATTGATTCAATAAAAATTTCAGTTACTGAACCGAACTAATTGTCCATAACAAAAGGTTGCATATGCTATTAGTCATCTATTGAGCTATTGTGTCTTTTTTCCTAATAAAATCCATTTTATATCATTTTTATTTTCCATCTGTTTATATAATGGAGCTGTTAATTAAATTTAATTTTTACAATTATAAACAATATACATCACTGTAGACAAACATGAATTCGTTTTCCTCAATCTTATGTGTATCTTTCTAGAATCCACAAATCCATAATTTACCATTATATTTAAACCAAACCAACCAACAAACATATGTATCCTCTACATTAGATTTGCACTAGCTTTTTTGTAAATTGTATTCCAACCACTGGAATCAGCATGATTTAAAAAGCATTGAACCATGATTTCAATACCTATGTGAATTTAAGAACTTTAACCTCTACCAGCTCTAATTTCTTCATTTGAAAAGTAGAGTTAATGCTTGAATGGCCTACCCTTTTTGATGGAATTGGTTATTATGTGGCATAATATGTAAGCCAGCAATTTGTAAACTCAAAACTTTTCTTCAAGGGTCTGAAATTATTAACATATCAGTGTTTGAATCAATTATGACAAGTAGTCAATCTCATCAACGGGAAAAATAAGTTGTGAAGGTTGTCCCCTGACAACATCTTTTGGAAAGTTTGTTTCTTGGTGCTTAAAGATAATAGATTAAATTATATGTCTTCTGAGAAAAAAAATGTCAAAAGTGCTTTCTCTACATTAACTACCCTGTAAGTGTAGAGAATCATTCAAAATGTTGACATTTTTATTTATTCTTACCATGTTCATGAACTAAATATCAGATTGTTAGTTAATGGTAATGGTATTAAAATACTAGTTTTTAAATACCATATTAAATTGTGTAGTCTTTGTTTCACTTGATACAAACACCAAGATTCAGCATCATGTACTCCTAGTCTCTCTTCCTCAGAGCTGCTTGGAAAGAGTATTAATTGTTCAATACCCTTTATGGTAAAGGAGGATTTGAACCCAGTTATTTTTATTCCCAAATTTGTATTCTTTCTGTTAACCTTCTTAATTCATGACTTGAAAGAAAAGGTGTAAACTTCCAGATTCTCTTGAAATAGTCTGAACCTCTGTGAAGGCGTGGTAGAAACAGTTATTTGTCTACTGATATTTTTTCTCCTCTGTTTTATTGGTAACACAACTCCCGATTTTAGGCTGAGCATTTGGCATCCTAAAATGAAGACTACATTTCCAAGATTTCCTTATCATTAGGTTTGTCTAACTTCTGGCCAATGGTATATGAATCATAAAAGGAGAGTAGGGGTTTGCCTTTCTTTCTCCTCTCTTTTAGTTTCCCAATGGCTGGATGTGGACATGTTACCAGGAGCCATCATGGACCATAAAACATAAGCTATAAGTTGATGGTAGTGGAACAGAAATACAGTGTCTGGGCCTATAATAATTATTAAGTTGTCTCTCTTATTCTGGACTACTAACTTCTGGACAGTGAGAAGAGAAACTTCTGCCTTGTCAAAACAAAAGCAAGGGTAAAAACACCTTTACATCGATGTTGAATTATAATTTATTGCTTCCTCATATCCTTCTACCAAAGATTAACAGACTTGCTTTTTCAAATAATTGTATTTCCAAAAAGATAACCAACACATATATGGCATATGGCAACTATTTCCATTTGAGGTTAAATATTATGAATGTGAGTGTAAACATATATTCCGAGTTTTAAGATTATTTCGAGGAAGGCAGCTGAATGATATCTAAACAAAAACGATGAGTTAAATTAAGAAGACCTGCCTTCTGTTTCTCTTGTCAGGTGAAATACCTGAATTTAATATATAGCAATTAACATTAATAATAAAACAGCCAGTTGTTCTGAAAATAGTAAGGAGATTAGTACAGTTGTTCTGAAAATAGTATGGAGATTTCATTATAAAACTAAAAGTAAAACTACCATATGATCTAGCACTTTTACTTCTGGTTATGTATCCAAAGGAAATGAAATCAGTATGTTGAAAGGATGTCTGCCCTCCCATGTTCATTGTATCATTATTTATAATAGCCTAAATATGGAACCTATTGAAGTGCCTATCAATGGATGAATAGATAAAAAAGAATGTGGTATTATGTATACACAATGGGGTTCTATTCAGCCTTAAAGAAGAAGGAAATTCTGTTATTTGTGACATGGCTGAACCTGGAGGGACATTAAGTTAAATAAAATAAGCCAGGCACATAAAGACAAATGCTATATGATCTCACTTATATGTGGAATCTTAAAAAGTCAAACTCATAGAAGCACAGAGAGTAGAATGGTGGCTGCCTGAGGCTGGAAGTGAAGGGTGAGGAGAGGAGGATTAGATGTGTTGGTCAAAGGGTACAAAATTTCAGTTGGATAGGAGGAATAAGTGACTACAGTTAATAATAATGCATTGTATTCTTGAAAATTGTTGGGAGTAGATTTTAAGTGTTCTCACCACAAAAAATTCTAAGTATATGAGGTGATGCATATTTTAATTAGCTTGACCGAGCCATTCCACAATGTATATATATTTCAAAACATTATGAGGTACATTGATACAATTTTTATTTATCAATTAAAATTAGATAAAAAATAAAATAGCCAAATAGTTTGTTTTTTGTCATTCAAGAGTTCTCCTGTTTTGCTAAATCATGATCTTGATTTAAAAAATCTGAATTTATCAATAAAATTATCTTCTGGCATAAAAGAGTAAATTTCTTTCTTGTTTTACCTCATTTAACTTTAGGAAATTACATTTATATTTTTGAGGAGTTATAGCTGAGTAACACTGAAGGTCTTCCCATGTTCCACTCTATAAAGAATATTCTCCACTTGCAATCAGACAGAAAAAGGCCCTAGGGATTCATTCAAACAAGCGATTAAACAGATAGTAGAATAAATAAATACAATTAGGTCTCTTTGTAAACTCTCTGTTTGTCATAAGCTGTATTGGATATTAATTTAATCCTTCATATGCATTAGTACATAGTCAATGTCTATGAGATCAGGCTCTGAATTAGGTCCTGGAGTTGGGAGAGAAATTTAGGGGATATGAGATAAGAAAGAGTTTCTGCCTTTATGGAGTTAACATTACTGCACAAATTCTTATATTTTGTCAGGCAGGAATAGGACCATAAGTTAGGGAAGAGCATAAAAGCACTATTTTTTATTCATTTGTTTTATGAACATTATAAATAAAAATAAGAAAATAGTTTGAATCTTCAGGATATGCAATTATGTGGAGCTTTGATTAGTTTATAGGAGTATCATTATAATCAAGAATCCTCGTGGTGGCTGAAAAAGGGAAAATAAGGACATGTGTCATGATGGTTATTGTGGTTATCAAATATTGAGTATAGAAAGCAAAATGAAGATGAAATTGGAAAGTGAGCTTCTTCCAGATA
The DNA here is from genome assembly GCF_040939455.1 of Microcebus murinus. NCBI lineage: Eukaryota > Metazoa > Chordata > Mammalia > Primates > Cheirogaleidae > Microcebus > Microcebus murinus. Next base: position 36,699,298 of record NC_134114.1, on the reverse strand, counting down.
TGACTGTTGTACTGAGGAGAGCTCTATGTGGGACATAGGGGAGCATTATAAGGTACATAGATACAATTTTTATTTGCCAATTAAAATTAGATAAAAAATAAAATAAAATAGCCAAATGGTTTGTTTTTGTCATTCAAGAGTTCTCCTGTTTTGCTAAATCATGATCTTGATTTTATTGTCCAATCATATTGGACAGTGATTAACCACTGATTATAGCTGTGTGTAGCCTGAAACTACATCAGATTTTTGTCATGATAAATGTCCTACAGCAAAACACATAAATATATGTCTGTATAATGATAAAACTGCTTCCATTAACAAAACAATCTAATCTAGACAAGTAGTAGGTGTTTCACTAATTTCCTTAGAGGTAAAATTGATCATTTACAGTAATTTTTATTTGGCAAGAAAAATGATCATTTTGCTCTTTTCCTTCACTGAGACTTTGAGCCCCTTGATTCTTACTACGTACTGACCCTCTTATGATCTGCTTCTTTCTACTCAATTTGCCCCATAGTCAACCACCCAATCATGTGCTACTAGTCCTCATGATTTCCTGGTGTTTTTTTTTGTTGTTGTTGTTGTTCAAAGTAGTGTTTCTGCCTTGTTCTCTGCACAGTCATAGATATTCCATGCTATCCACGTTGTGGTGCTACAGAGCACTAAGAATATGGGGCATTTCAGATGATTCATTGAATGTTAAAGCTGCACTTTGGGTTTCAACTAGACCCTCTATGCTATTTTGATATATATAAAATTTAAATTAACCTGTAATTTCCTCCCAATCTAATTCTCAGATGAACCTGTCCCAAACTTTTTCTTACTTCCTTCAAATAAAATAAACAAATTGACTCACCCTACACTTTGTAGTTGGCTATTGTTTACTGAAAAACCATCCAGTGTGGACTGTCTTAATTTCCATTCTCCCACTTGACTTTTCTTCCCCTTATTTCCTTTGATTCTAGTGTCTCTTACCTTCCTTCTCAGTGTTCGGGGTATATGGCAAGCTAGAGGTATTCTCCCAGATAATTTTCTTTCCACAGATAAGTTATGGGAAAAAAACAATAGCACTTTATTAAACTAATTGCATAAATATTTGAACTTGAAAATGTGTTATGTGAAATGATACCACTAGTGGTTGTGTATATGTTCAAAATATGCATGAGACTATGTATTGTGACCTTATAGAAAAATCCTGGAAATAACCAAATGTCCATAAATAGAGCACTGGCTGAATATATTAAAATCCACATCGTGAATTATATGAAACTCTACAAAGGACCAAAGAATACCTCTATATCCTGATATGGAATAATCTTGAATGATCTTGAAGATATGCTTTATTTTTTTATTGTTTTTTTTTATTTTAGCGTAATATGGGGGTACAAGTGTTAAGGTTACATATATTGCCCATGCTCCCCTCCCTCGTTGAGTAAGAGCTTTAAGCATGTCCATCCCCCAAATGTTGCACATCTTACTCATTGTGGTTGTATATACCCATCCCCTCCTGCCTCCTCCCTCCTCCCCCCTCCCACCCTCCCGACACCTGATAAATGTTACTCTTATATGTCCATTAGGTGTTGATCTGTTAATACCAATTTGCTAGTGAGTACATGTGGTGCTGGTTTTTCCATTCTTGAGATACTTCACTTAGTAGAATGGGTTCCAGCTCTATCCAGGAATATACAAGAGGTGCTATATCACCGTTGTTTCTTAAAGCTGAGTAGTACTCCATGGTATACATATACCACATTTTATTAATCCACTCATGAGTTGATGGGCACTTGGGTTGTTTCCACAGCTTTGCAATTGTGAATTGTGCTGCTATAAATATTCGAGTGCAGGTGTCTTTTTCATAAAGTGACTTTTGATCTTTTGGGTAGATGCCCTGTAGTGGAATTGCTGGATCAAATGGTAGATATACTTGTATCACTCTGAGGTATCTCTATATTGCTTTCCACAGAGGTTGAACTAGTTTGCAGTTCCACCAGCAGTGTAGCAGTGTTCCTCTCTCTCCGCATCCACGCCAGCAGGAACCCAGATATAAAACCATCCTCATATAGCCAACTAACTTCGACAAAGCAGACAAAAACATACACTAGGGAAAAGAATACTTATTCAATAAATGGTGCTGGGAAAACTGGATAGCCACATGTAGAAGACTGAAACAAGACCCACACTTTTCACCTCTCACAAAAATCAACTCACCCTGGGTAACAGACTTAAACCTTAGGTGTGAAACTATTAGAATTCTAAAGGAAAATGTTGGAAATACCCTTCTAGACATTGGCCTGGGCAAAGAATTTATGAAGAAGACCCCAAAGGCAATCACAACAGCATCAAAAATAAACAAATGAGACCTAATGAAATTAAAAACCTTCTGCACAGCCAAAGAAACTGTCAAGAGAGCAAACAGACAACCCACAGAATGGGAGAAAATTTTTGCAAGCTACATATCTGATAAAGGGCTGATAACTAGAATCTATTTAGAACTCAGGAAAATCAGCAAGAAAAACATCAAACAACCCTATCAAAAAATGGGCAAAGAACACGAACAGAAACTTCTCAAAAGAAGACAGAGTAATGGCCAACAAACATATGAAAAAATGTTCAACATCTCTAATCATCAGGGAAATGCAAATCAAAATCACATGAGATATCACTTAACTCCAGTGAGAATGGCCTTTATTCAGAAGTCCCCAAACAGCAAATTGAAGATGTGCTTTAAATGAAAATAAAAGTGAAAACAGAGTTTTAAAATATGACTAAGAAAGAGAAGGAATATTAATATACACACATATTTGCTTATATTTTAAAAATAAAATAATGAGAGAATAAACTAAAATGTAATAAAAATTGTTAATTATAGGAGGGAGACAGAGGGAGAGGGATGCAGTGCAGAGGAGACAGAGATAGAATAAAGACCTTTGTGTATATTCCTTGTCATGGTTTTTGACTTTGGGATCTTTTGGGTTTTATATAATTTATATAGTTAAATAAAAAAAGTAATTTTAAAATAAAATTCAAAATTTGAAAACAAAATAAAACAAATGAACATAACTCTAACTGTACATCAAACTGTCAAAACCACAATATAAGGAAATAATTTCAAACTATTTTAAATGCTTAATATTTTAACTCTATATGTTGGTGAGACATGAGGACAAACAGAACCGGAAAAAAAAAATAGTCAATAAATAAAAACACCACAAAATCTCTTAAAGTTCATTTAGGTAGTCTTATTTTAAATATGTTAATTTAAAACCATCATGGGCAAAATGTAGGATAAAGTCAATATAAATTATGTTAATATAGTTAGAAACTGTTATTTTTGGTATAAAATAGATACTGTAATGAATCATTCTCTTTTCTCTGTTATGATTGCTTATTATACTCTTTGTCTGAATTAATATCAAAATAACTAATAATGAACTTTTAATCCTTATAAAATGACTTGCATTTGTTTAGAAATAAGTATGTCTATTTGTGTGTGTGTGTGTGTGTGTGTGTATTCCAAGAAGTAAAGACACTTTAATCTTAAATTTGAATGTGGAATATTATTTCAAACTTCTGATTTCTTCCCATTTAAAATATTTTTTTTTTAAATTTCTGTCCACTGAAAAAATATTGAAGGAATGAGAAATGCAGTTGCAGTGGACATTCTTCATACCCAGATTGTGGTATCTGAACACCACTTCCAACTAAAAGGAATTATCTTTCTGGCTAATTCCAGATCTGGGGCAGAAAATGTACAGAATTAGTGTGAAGCATGTTATGAGGCTCCTAATTAAGGAAACTATCAAAGACTAGTGGATTAATATAAAAAGGACACAAGGGATATTTTAATATCTCCCACTGGCCTAAAAGAAAAAATTTTGATCATCAAAAATAATGACTACAGTGGATTTAATCATACATTTTTATTTATAATTATAAATCTATATGAGTTTGTTATGATTCTCAAAAGAAACATAGAAACAAAATGTTTTCCTCCTTTCTCACCATGGGAGATTGCTAGGGGATCAATTTATTACTATAAACACTTGAGAATGAGGCAAAAAACATGCATTTATCATGTTTTCCTGTAATGCTATAATTCAGGATAACCAAATCATTCAAAGTTTTTCTCTGTAGAAGAATAACAGCTAATAAAAGAAGGAAGAATATTATAATTAGAAAATCAATATTTTGCCACCTCTGTAGAAACAATGGATACATACTGGTAATAATAATTGTTGGGTGTTTAATATGTCAGGCAAAGGATTAGTAGTGAACTTTCTAATGGATATTTCAGACTGATACTACCTGAATCCAATGTAAAGACATAAAAGACATTATATACTTCCAATTATAAAGTGTACACCATTGTCTATGAAATATCATTGCTTTAAATCAAATCAAATCAAATCAAATCAAGCCCCTAGTTGATTAGAAAATAGAGGGGACAAGAAGCAATATAAATGATATGAGGAAGCAATAAACCAAACGTGGAATTCAGGAATTCTACAAAATGAATGACCTGATTCTCTAAAATATGATTTCTTTATTATTAAATTTTTAGGAGAGGGAGCTGTGATAAAATAGAGGGGACGTGTGGGCCATAAGAGTCAAATGCAATATGTAGGTCTTGGTTGGATTCTGATGTGAATAAATTAAGTTTTTGAGACAATTGAGATATTTTAACATTGACCAGGAAGTAAATATTAAAGAATTATTATCTTTGTTAGATGTGAAGATTGCTAAAATATACATTATATAACTATATAAATGTACATATTTTATACATTTCTCTTAAAATGGAGATTTCTTATTTATGTCTTCCATAAAGTACTGAAAATGATAAGTAAGAATAAGTAAATTAAAAATCAAATTAAATAAAAAAAGACCTTGGTGAAAGTATGCTCATAATGTTATTAATCTACATAGTTTTTTCCTTACTCAAAACTTTAGGATCTAAATAGACATTTTTCCACAGCAGATATAAAAAAATGGCTAACAGGTATATGAAAAGATTCTTAACATCATTAAAAATATTAGGGAAATGCAAATCAACACCATAATGAGATATCACTTCACACCTGTTAGGATGGCTATATCAAAGAGACAAGAGACAGCAAATGTTGTTGAGGGTGTGAGAAAAAGGAACCTTTGTATACTGCTAGTGGGAATGAAAATTGGTATATCCCTTATGGAAAATAATATTAAAAATAGATCTACCATATGATCCAACAGTCACACCTCTGGGTTTATAGCCAAAGGAAATGAAATTAATATACTGAAGAGATATCTGCACCCCCAACTTCATTGCATTGTTACTCACAATAGCCCAGATATGGAGATGAAATCAACCTAAGTATTTGCCAATGAAGGGATTTTAAAGAAAATGTGATATGTGAACATAGAGAACATTATGCCAAGTGAAATAAGCCAGTCACAGAAGAGACAAATATTGTATAATTTTATTTATGTAGAATCTTAAAAAAATCAAGCACAGAGTAGCAGAGAGTAAAATGGTGGGTGAGGGAGTAAATAGAAGTTATTGATCAAAGGGTACAAACTTTCAGTTATAAATAAGTTCTAGATATCTAATGTATAGTATGGTAACTGTAGTAAATGATACTGCATTGTATACTTGAAATTTGCTAAGAGAGTAGAGTGTGCTCACCAGAAAATACGTAACTGTGTGAGATAATAGATATTTTAATTACCTTGATTGTGAGAATCATTTCATATATCCATATAGTAAAACATAATGTTGTACATCTTACATACACACAATTTCTATTGGTCAGTTACATTTCAATAAAACTGGGGAAAAATCACTCTCTTGATATTTGTGACTTTGCCTTGCAATGCAGAAAGTCAACTGGATTCAATAATTGTCAACATGAAATTTCTTCATAATTCAGTTGGGAATCCTGATTATTTGTCTCTTCAGTCAGTGGTGGCTTTTCTCTCTTTATCAGCCCAAATATTCTAACTGATATGTTAACTTTTAACTGCTTTCTTGGTCAACAGTGTGGAACTTTAAGGCCATAAATCCTTTGGTCTGGAGCTTTCATTGTGGAAATCAAATCATAAGCCAGCTGAAGACATATGGGTGCATCAGAGAAAAGCACACGCCTACAGAAATAATGGAATAGACATACAGAAAGAACTGAGACTGGGGATTGTGTGGCTGCAGAGAGAAAAGGGTAGATATGAAGCAACTGCCTCCATTAACTCCTGTGACAATATTGGCATGTATGGGCTTGTATGTATTTATGGGGAAGAGGAGGTAAAGTAGAATAAGGTCTATCCACATGAAACTTTCTTAGCTTCTTTATTGTCTATGTTTTCCAGAATGCCTTATTTATGGATTTGCATCTGAGAAATTAAACCAAAAAGAGTATCTGATCTCATTTGAGGCTCCAAATGCATGTCCCCCCCCCCCCCAGTAACAAAGGTCAGATCTTTGATTGCCTCATCTTATCCAGTCACTACAGATTTTCCTAAAGTCCCAGAAACACTGGCAGGACAAGGAAGGATTTCCTCAGGACTTTCCATGTTTACCTCTTGCCTAGCAAGTGGTGGGGTCTGCAAACTGAGACTCTCACTTCTGCTGTCTGGACTGATGCTGCAGGCTTTCAGTGGACCTCCTCCTCCTCCTCCTGTGGTTGTTTCCATGATCATGGAAAATAGTTGGATGGCTTTTCTCTCTCAGTGTGTGAGCAAAGGTTTAAAACCTTTGAATATTTCTGAGTTCTTTCACTGAATTTAACAGAGGAACACAGGCCACTTCTTAACCATGGCTGGTACAGTCTGAGGCATATAAATTCTTTCTCAAACTCCCCTAACCTCCCTGGCATATGAAATGCTTGCTGTCACCAAAAGGTCCCTCTTTCATCTCCTAGAGCATAAGACTAAGAGCTGGCATTTAAGGAGCTGATACCCTGTTCCATGATTCCCTGCCTGTGTTATGAGACAATATGTAACCTGACCCCCATTTCCATTTTTAACTCACATAGCCTCCTACTGTCCAAGGGAGTAGTGTGTGGGATCATCAGCTTCTGTCAATCTATACTCCTGTAGCTCTGTCCCACATTCCCAGCATGCAAAGAGAACCTCTCTCCCAGCCACCTGCAAGGCTATGCGCCACCCAACAAATGAGAGCCATAGATGCTTAGACGCTAACAAATTCCTATGATTTGTTATTATGAATAGTATGAGTTAAAGAATAATCTCATTACCTTTGAAATATATTACAGTTTTATAAATTCTCTAGATAAAATGTCAGAGAAGAGAGCTACATCGAGGTCAGAATAGTTGGGGAAGGCACTGCCTGTGTGTACCTGCAATCCCCTTTTCTAACACTTACCTCAGCATGATAATCTCCAGAAGATTCTGAGAACTGCTGAGTAGATTCCCCTGCTCCTTAGCATGCAGTGACTAATTCTATAATCTATGGTGTTTTCCAACTATCAAAAGAAGTGTTTTCAGTCAACCATGGTATTTATTCTTTAAGTAGTAAATGATGCCTTTTCAGTTCTGATAAGTTTTATAATTTATCATGCTTGTCATAATCTATATTTACAGATTATTTAAACAACAGTCAACAATGAGTTCTTCAGAGTATGAGCTTTTATTCCGCCTTTTAAAATAAATAGATGTGTATGTATACTCATTTGTGCAAACACCACTTGTTCCCCTCTACTGCCATTTCTGTGACAGCAGTGTGCAGGACCGTTCTTCAAGTGATTATATTCTGATGGGAAAACAGCCAAACAAAAACTGTCAACTATTTCATACCCTTTCTAAATCTATTTAGAAATACAAATTAACATCTAATGTGAAGATCGATAATATAGGTGAGTAATGTGCTGTAAATGTGCATTTTATTTTCTTAGCTTCTTTAAGCTTCTGGCAAAACAGACTGAAACTTGCTTGATGAATTTTTTTCAAGTGGATGATGTAGTTTTATGGACTTGGTATGTGAACTGAATCATGGTAAGTTGAAGTGTCCATTAGTTAAAAGATGCAAAGCAAAAAGTCATAAAAAAAAGAAAAAAAACCAAGATAACCCCCCTCCCCAATTCTTATCCTCGGCTGGAAGAGTTACACTTTAATGAAGTTCTTTCTTGGCTTATGAACTCAGAGAAGATTTTCTACTGAAAAAAATTAGCCAGGTCATCACTCAGGGTCATAGAAGTGTCATAGCTCAGCTTCTGATGACCCTAATGTCAACTGGAAAGTGCCTTTCCTTTGTTCTTTTTGGATGTGGGAGAGGCAAGTTTCTGACAGAGACAAGTTTCGATGTTCTATTTATTTGTCATTTTGGCCTTTCCATGGGTGTAATTTATAAATAGCAAATCATTAATATGCTGAGTAGTTTAAAGAGCTTTTAAAATCACTTGAGAATGGTATGAGGAGGTTCTTCTTGTTTTCTTGCTGTGACAAAGGAATAAGGGAAAAATATTAGTCACTCACATGTTGCAAGAGGCATTGTGTACTTTGTCATGTTCTCTTTGAATGGATAGGTTGTTTAATTGCAAAGAGAGAAACTATCTTTCCTGGGTCACATAATGAAATGCAATTCTCTAGTTTCTAACAAACAATCCCTGAATGTTTTTCCTAAAATTTAATGCTTTTAGAAAAGGTAAAATAACTAACATGTAATGAGCTTTATGATTTCCAAGTGTTTTCTCTTATATTCCTATCATTGTCGTTGTTTATTCAGGTATATATTGCTACTGAAAAAAATCAGTTATGTATTTTTTTTGTTCAGTGCTAGATGATGAAATTGTGACTGTTTTAATTATGAGGAAGAAACTATTCTTTTATGTAGTCAATATTGCTGGTGTAACCTAGGAACACTATTAGAGGCTACGTTGCTTCTCTCTGTAGGGAATAATTGTGTATTTTGGGGACTCAAATTATTTTCTATAGTATGATTGTTGATCTAGGTGGCAAGAGAAAATTTTCCAAGTTTCTTGGCTATCTTATTTTGAAATGGAAACATATCCATGAAATATATGACAACACCTGTGAACTCAGGATGTTATACTAAATTTTGTTAATTTTACCTCTCAAGTTCTTTGGCATATGTCTGTTTCCATTGCTACTACTTTAGTCCAATTTATCAGTGTTTCATTTAACTTGTCTCTCCACAGTCATTTCTACTCTATTCCCATCCATTCTCTTGTGTATAGCTAGAGTGGGCTTATAGAAAGCAAATCTGACCATATTGACCTCCATTCCCACATCTGCCACCTCTTGATTATAAACCTTTAACAATGGATGTTTTATTGCTCTTGGGACAAAGATCAAAACCTCATAAGTCTAACACAGCCTGATACCAGGTCTGGCCCTGGTCTTCAGTTCTATGCATCATACACACTTCTTCTAGCTACACTTTCACTCCAGCCACACTGGGCTTCTTTTAGTTCTTCTCCCTAGGGGAATTTGCACATCCTATTCCCTTTGCCTATTTTACTGTTCCTTCTATTCTTTGTCTAGTTGACTCCTGCTAATCATTCATCCCTTAGGCAGGCATCACCTTCCCTAACTCACAGTTGAGGCCAGGTTCTTTCACTAAAATGTTATTTCTTCAAAGTAATATCTGAGTTCCTTTAGCCCTGCTACTGTTTCATATATACCTACCCAAATGAAATGCTGTAATGTAAGTTCCATAGAGAAGCCAAGACTGCATTCCCTTTCACTCCTTGCACTCAACATATCATACTTTGTACAATAGTAGTAACTGAGGAAATATTTGTTAAATGAATCAGTGAATGACCATGAGTACATAAATAAACACTTGAACCAAGGGATCCACCTCTGAGAAGAGAGAGACTATTCAAGTGACAGGTTTTGGTGTAGTTTTGAAATAAGTTGTGCCAGGAAACTTATTCTGAGATTTCTGGGAAGTATTACTGCAGATTGGTGGAGAATTCAGCTGATGTGCTAAGAGTTGTCCCCTGGCATTAATGCTGTAGGAATGACTCTAAGTATTCCAGAAACCAAAAAGTGAAAAGGTGCTTGAGAAAAGAACACCAAGGAAAACTTTGCACACCAGTGTCTTTTAGGAAAGCTCTGGACATTTGGGATGGATGGATGAAAATCCAGAGCTGAAACAATTTCTCTGGAAGAGAGAAACATGAGTACAAGGCAGTGGGCTTAAAGTATCTGCCAGAATAGAGTAGAAGAAAATTTCCAGCAGAATAATAGTGGAAATGAAAAGAAGAGGAGGTTGTGTGTCACTGAAGTATCAAGAATTATAATCTTCATACAGCGGCAGGAGAAACTAAGAGGGAAGCCTCTTCTGTAATTGCTCTAGATGCATTAGACTGAACCCTCTTTGTCATTCAGGAAATGTAAGAAAAATGAAAGCTCCCTTTTGTTATTTTATCTAACTTTATAATTAGTGCAAATACTAAGCTGTCATTAGGCATTGGATGGTGTTGGAAATCAGTATATTTTTAATTAGAATTAGAGCCCTTGGAGTGAAAGTAGGTCTTCGACATATAACACTGAAAAAAATAGTTAGGCAGCAAAAAGGAATACTTTGATGAGAAATAGTGATTTCTAGGTCAGAAAATATGGTGCAGGTTACAGAGCAGTTAAGGTCTGTAATACATTTGTCTGTTTCTTCTGGGGCTCCTGAGGGATTATCTTGTAGAGCCATTATTTGTTAGATCTCAATACCTAAACCCACCTTGAAGAGTTAAGAAACACATCTCCTGTTTCAGTCTCCTCCGGCTCAGCTGCAGCCTTACATACTAATTGGTTAAGCAAGGTAATAATGATGCCAAGAACAAAACTGAGCAGCAGCATCCTCTGTAGTAAGTTCTAATTTTTGTTTGTTGCTTTGCAATTGTGGTTTAAAGAAACCTAAAAGTTCAAAAAATATTTTTGTTAGTCACCTTACTTAACAGAGAAAATTATTTGATTTACGGCACCTCACAGTTTAATGTAACACATTAGAGAAAAATCAGAAGTTGTCTGTTACTTCTATTCAGCTGTGAGAAGGTCCATTATAGTGTTCCTCTATCTAGAGAAGGTACACCTTGATTGGTTGATTGGTACACCTTGAAATCTTCACGACAGTGAGAAGCTATGTTAATAGTTATGTTAATATTAGTTGATACAACAGAGAACACTGCAAATGGTTTATCCACAAAGTAATTCCTTAGATTTGGTGAGGGAGAGAAAGAAGGTACTGTCTTTTTCTTTATGCAAATGCATATCATATTTTATCTAATTTAATTGTTCAACCAATTCATGGTGGTGTTATAATCACCCCCACTTAAGATATGAGGAAAGTTTTTTTCATTAACTAAATTGTCTTTACCTAAAGGGTATGTATTATTTTGATGTTTTGAATTTTGCTAACTATAATGCTGCCTTGTGATGTTCTGGTCAACAATGGATGGTATATGATGGTGGTTTCATAAGATTATAATATCATATATTTTGTGTGCCTTTTCTATGTTTAGATACACAAGTACTTACCATTGCATTACAGTTGCCTGCAGTATCCAGAATAGTAACAGGCTGTACAGGTCTGTAGTCTAGGAGCAATAGGGAATGCCATATAGCTTAGGTGTATTGTATCTAGATTTGTGTAAGTACATTGTGATGTTTACCTAACAGTACATTTCTCAAAACACATACCTGTCATTAAGTGATGTGTGACTATATACACTGTTAGCCAGAGACTAGACACTATTTTCCAAGTTTTAAACAGTTTATATTGACTACTAGTTGTAACAAAGACATATGCAAAGACACACACACACACACACACACAAGAATATAGTATGCAAAATGGACATGGGCCAAAATAGTTGTAAAATTAGGCAACATCAGCTGTGTTTTAAAAACTGTGATTGTAGTTAGTGTGTGTGTGTTTATGTGCGTATGTGTGTGTTTAACAAGCTAAAGGCTTTTTTTTTTAAATTTTTGATTAACATTAGTCAGGATTTTAACATTAGCAGCTCTTAAGACTGATTATGCTTTGGACACCTTAGGATGTCAATCCTCTCCTCAGGCAGTCTGATGTATACCAGGGAGCCAAGAGGAAATACCTTGATTATAAAGTTATCCAGGTTATTTTCAAATAATTGCAAGTAAACAGGAAGCAATGAACTGACATTCTTAAATATTAAAAAAATGTGGTCCTATTGTTTCTGTGATTTGCAAAGTTACTATAGCAATTACTGCTTGTTTATTAAAGGGCCGCTTAATTTATACAAGCAAACTTTTCTTTCTGCTTGATGAGAGTTTTCTTTTCCTTTGGTCATACTGAGAAATTTATAGTCAGTCCTCACTAGGAAAAAGGGCTTCATAACTTAGAGTCTGTGTATATCATGCAGGGCTGATCTATTCACCAAATCCTGTATCTCTTGAAATAGGAGGCACCTGCTGGTAAGGTCAGATGACTTAAATTTATAATGGGAGGCAAAAGCCTATGGAATTTAATCTAAGTGATGGCTCACTATCTCCCCTATGTTTAATGCCTGTCTGTGAGATGATATTGACATTGCTGCCAGGCATGAAAGTTTAGCTATGACAGGAAGACAGGAAAAACAAACCGCATTAAAACATTGTACATAGTCTTGGGCATATCATCACAGGAATGAAGTTGACAACCTTCAAAAATACTTAGAAGATTAACAAGAATTATTTAAGACACAAACTTACAAGAATATGCACATTTTAAATGTTTAATCACAAGATAGAAACTCTGGGCCGGGTGCGGTGGCTCACGCCTGTAATCCTAGCGTTCTTGGGATGCCGAGGTGGGCGGATGGCTTGAGGTCAGAAGTTCGAAACCAGCCTGAGCAAAAGTGAGACCCTGTCTCTACTATAAATAGAAAGAAATTAATTGGCCAACTAATACATACAGAAAAAATTAGCCGGGCATGGTGGTGCATGCCTGTAGTCCCAGCTACTCGGGAGGCTGAGGCAGGCAGGATTGCTTGAGCCCAGGAGTTTGAGGTTGCTGTGAGCTAGGCTGACGCCACGGCACTCACTCTAGCCTGGGTAACAAAGTGAGACTCTCTCTCAAAAAAAAAAAAAAAAAAAGATGGAAACTCTGCTAAAAAAAATCTTAATGAGACAAGATATTCAGATGAAACAAAGTTTCTAGTGCCCATCCTATTTACTCATTTACCAGTATGTGACAAGCCGCTGGTCTCTTTAAGAATGCCAGATTTCAGACTCATTCCTGCCCAGTTTTTGAGCTAACCTCACTCATCCCAGACAAATTTGGGGATCGTCATGTGTACTGGCCATTAGGCATCTAGAGTGAGCACATCTGGTGAGCCTGGAGGAGTCCAGAGCTGCTTTATCTTGCTTCCTGTTTTATTGTAAAGTGGAGCGAATCATAGTTCTAATATTTCTCATTTCGTATGTTGTGAGAAATAATGTGCATAATGTAGTGATTGCTGTATAGCAATTGCTTAATACATAATGACAATTATTTTATATCTGTCATGACTTAATTAATGTGACTCCCACTGAGGGCCTAACCCAGCTTCTTGATCACAACACTCAAAGGAAGGAGCTATTGGAGAACTGGGAGGTCTGCACTGTATAAAGACAGTAGAATCGTTTCAGATTGACAGCAAAGGTTTTCCCTGGCTTTGCACTATCATTTTTACAGAGTGTGATCCAAATATGAATATCTTAGTTGCCTTTGATAGTGGAATCTACATCTCTCTTATTTATATTCCTCTTATTCATGCTAAATCTGGAATAGCAGGAAAAATAAAGATGGAAGTCTTTATGGAGAGCATGATTTAACAGTTTATGTATAATTTACATGTAAGTATTGATTTTGTTAATTTGTATTTTTCAAACATGGGATAATGCTTTATTCAAACAACCACATTTCAACAACCAGCTCTTCTTACCACTGTCTTTAAATTCCAAAAGCAATTTTATTCTCTAACTACACATTTTGGGGATCCAACTGATAACTCTTAGCAATATTTTTTTTTTTTTACTTTATATTTTCCCATTCTTTTGTAGCTTTTCCCACACTCTCTAGAGCTCAGTTTGCTACATTTCCCCAGGAATGCCTTGCTTTCACTCTTTTTCCTTTTTCTTACTTTATCTCCTCTTATTCTTTACATATATTGTCATAACCAACTTTTGCTTAGGTATCTCTCTCATCTTCTGCCTCTTGGGTTCTTCCCATCTCTGTCTATTCTCTAACTTTTCATCCTAAAATTCTAGTATGTGGTCGCAAAACGCCAAATTCTCCCCGAGGTCACAGGGCAAGGCAGGGCAGGTAGAGATGATCAGGCTATTATACTCAGTTATTAGTCTAGTCTAGCAGACAAGTAGGCACAGGGGTTTGCAGGATGGGGAGAAATGGGGAGGAATGGAGATGGTTGAAGAGTTACTATTACAAGTATCAATAAGTCTGTAAGGCAGGCATTAATATTTTATTTTTGCAGGTGAAGAAATTATGATGTAGAAAATTAACATTATTAGCCTATGCAAATACAGCTAGTATTTCGCCAATTCAAGTCTGTTTGATTCTTTCCTGTTATTGTGAATTTTCCATGTTTGTGATAATTGGGAAGAGATAAGGTTATAAGAATTATGAAAGCAATTGGATTAATTTCATTAAGATACCACTCTATTCCAGTCTATAACGTATGCACTGGATGGTCTCAGAATGTATTCACTTTGTGTTTATTATAAGAAAGCCACTAAATAAAATATTTACTTGTACCAAAGTAAAAATAATGTAAATAAATAAATAAACTTGCAGTTAACCAGGAGCTCCTTTGAGTAAATATGGAAAGAAAGACATTTCTGGTTAGAATACAGAAAGATCTTATGGCCGTCAATACAAGAAGCACAACCAGTGTTCATGGGAAATGAAATGACAGCAGGCATCTGTCTCTCTCTGTCCCCGTGTCTTTCTCTTTTGGGCTTTGCATGTTCCCTTGTCACTACTATGTGTCTGCTTTATTTTTGTCTGTCTAAAGACTGACTTCTTGCTATTCTATGTTCATATATCTCCCCTTGACAAACTTCAAATGATATTCTTGGTTGCCTAGTTAACACAAACTTTTAACACAAACTTACAATAAAAATCTCACTTCTTATTTCTCTATTCCATATTACTTGGAAGTAGACTAAAATTGGCTGCACTTGTTTTAATTCTCTATCTCAAGCCCAAATAGCTATGGCCTGCAGGTCGGTCTTTTGTTAGATAGAGCTTCTCCTCTGAGCTAAGTGTAAACAAGTTTTACTAAAAAAAAAATGTATAAATAAATAAAGAAATACAGAAATAAAAGGACAACTCTTATACAATGGTGTAGGACAGAAGGAAGATATATATATATATATATAGAGAGAGAGAGTTAGATGTTAGATGTCTTTATGGCCTAACTGAATTCCAATCCAACTTATTCCAATTTGGGATATTTTGGTTGCTTAGCTAAATATTCCAAGCTTTAGTAGCCAGATTCTAGTGAAAGTTTACTATGACAGTATCTTGTGGTCACTGAATATGGAAATGTCTTAGATCTAATAATTTTTTCAATAAATTGCCAATAGAACCCAATGATACGAAATACTGATAAAGATGATATATATTATTTTTTCAGGTGTTATTTTCAAGAACTGTGAAGAATATGAAATTCTACCTCACTTGAAAACCAACAAGTTAGCCTGCCATAACTTCATGGATGGTGACAGAAGGCATGAGATTCCTGGGTCAGAGACAAAGAACTTTACTACTCACAGCAATAGTGGTCACCAGAGTATCAACATTTGTGAATGTTTTCTGAGACTCAATTCTCATATGTTAATGCAAAGAGGGACAGGTGACATCTGTTCATGCGATGTGCTGTGCAATAGGGGAGGAATTTGAGCAATATAAATGAACCTGACTCTTATAATGGGCAGTGAGCCTACTTGACAGTAAGCCCCAGAGGGAGATATTATCTGTAGTTTACTGGGCAGAAACAAACCTACCCTTATTCCCAGAGAGAACTATCTTTATATTCCAAGGCTATTTTCTATGCAAACATGCTTAGAGGATTGTCCAGGAAAAAGGCAATTAATGTCTGTGCTTACAAAACATGAAGTAACCAGGAGAAACCCTTAGAGAATTATCTCCCAACAGTTATGAGACTATCATTTTTGAAAGAATCAATAAAATCTTCAGAAACATGTAAGCTCTGTGAAAGAATGGAAAGAAAATTTCAAGCCATAAGAAATAAATTATTGCTATGTTTTGCTCAATTAATTCCTATGATTTCCTTCCTAGTTAGTGAAGGTTTTAGAAAAAGATAACCTGAGGAAATCTATTATTTTGTGGTTAAATTAGATCAAATTAATCTTGAGAGAAGTCCATATGGCATCAAAAAAATCAACTTTTTCTCACTAATTTTATCTCATTCCCAAGACAAAAACTTCATGAGAGATACGTTTACTTCTTTTTCAATTGTCAGAGAATTTTAGCTATCACCAGGATTCTACTTGATCTTTTAAAATTGAGGTTCATATCAGTTTCTGATTCATAAATGTTTATTGTAAATTAGTCAAAATTTAAATAATGAAAATGACAATAATTTCTGTCATTTATATTATACATGTGTGAACAATATTTCGAATGTCACAACACAAACAGGGCAGCCATTTTTGTCTTGACTGGAGGGCTGAGGAAGGGAACACAGTGTTAAGTGGCCTACTGTCCCAAGTCCTCAGGACTAATTAGAGTCCTAGATCCCAAGTCTTCTTCCTTCTAGTCTAGTTCTCTTTTCACTGACTTATAGTATCTTTTCCTCAGAAGCAGAGTGGAAGTTAAAGCTAAATTATACACTGGGCAAACAGAATGCTCCCATAGTTAAGGCTTGAAACACATTTGTGTAGCACCATGGGCACTTTACTTGAAGAGGCTCAAGGATATAATCTCTTTCCCTAATAGAAAACCTACTGAGGAAATAATTCTTTATGCTCAAAAGGTCCAATGATGGAAAGTACAGAAGAACTCACTAGGATTTCTATTCAGACTTGAAGTAAGGAACTAGGAAAGAGCTTGTTAGAGCAGCCATCCTGCAGTTTTAACATAAAGATTTGGGGACATTGAACTGATGACAGGAGCTTTCCAGGAGGTTTTAAAGTTATACTATGGTTTTTACTCAGCCTTATTACCCAAGAAAATCTTGGAAAATAGGTGCAGATAGTTTTGCTTTCCCTCAAGATTTAATGTTATTAGTTAATTAGGTTTACCTACAAGACATAAAAGACACATATATTTAATAGTAAAAATTAAAACTGTAGTCCAGAAAATTAAAACAAAAAATGAGCAGAGATTAAGTGCTGGATTCAGTTTGTTAATTCCAAATGAAGATAAAATAGAAAAAGTTTTAATTAATAAGTATACCATTTAAAATTAAATAAAAAATGATAATAAGTACTGGTTGGCTTTATGTGCTCAAGTGTGTGTGTGTATGTGTGTGTGCTTGTGTGTTTGTATGCGGTTCCCAACAAAACTGTTTCAGATTTAGTGTAAATATTTCTCATATTCTGATATTTATATAACTAGTTTATCAGATTAGTTGGTTTATACCTCAAATGACAGAGAAAGCCATACCTAATCTTGAAGAGATATTAAGGTAACTCTGCAGGTATCTATTAACTGAAAATAAAATGCTAGAAGCTTTAGGGTTACTGGAATTTGGAGCAACAACCTAGAACAACCCAGTTCAGTTACACAAATGTAAAGGCTACTACATGACCAAAGGGTCTCTTGTGAGATAGGAATGTGTGAAAAGGAGCAATGGAGACCTTGGTAGCTGCCTAAGATTTACTGGGGTTGAGCTCTGACAAGGTTGTCAGAAAAGCTAGGTATGCTTTTATGTTTCTTTTCTCATTTAATTAACACAGTAGCCCAGTGAGAATAATATTATTATTATCTTTGAATGCACACTGATCTCAAAGTGTAAAAAGTTATGTTATTTGCTCAGGATCTGAGATTTGAATCAAAAAATCTAAATCTAATTCTCAAGTCAAAGTCCTCTTTTCATTCAACTTCATTAGTGCTTGCATTGAACTCTTTCATAGATATGAAAACTTGACTCTGGCTATGCATTTTTTTTAATACTATGCTTAACTTAAAGCCATGACTCAATGAAAAAACAGTGTTAATGAAAGGATCATTTTTAAGTAGAATGATATGGTATGTATGTGTATATGAATTAACTTTTCTTTTATCTTTTTCATCATGTGTTGAAATATGTCAACAATGATTCCATCTGGAAACTAACATGTCATGTGATTTAAAATGTCTGTTATATTCTATTAGCTCAGGCTGCTATAACAAAATACCATAAGCTGGGTAGCTTGAATAATAGAAATTTATTTTGTCACAGTTCTGGAGGCTGGAAAGTTCAAGACTAAGGTGCTATCAGGGCTGGCTTCAGTGAGTAAGAGTGCTCTTCCTGGCTGGGAGAAGGCTGCCTTCTTGCTCTGTCCTCACAGGGCCTTTCCTCTGTGTGGGTGTAGAGAGAGCTCTGGTGTCTCTTCCTTTTCTTGTAAGGACACCAATCCTATTGGATTAGCTCCCCATCTCAACATCGTCATTTAACCTTAATCACCTTCTTAAAAGACCACCAAATATAGTCAGAATAGGAGTTAGGGCTTCAACATAAGAATTTTGGAGAAACACAATTCAGTCCGTAGCAGTTGTAAACTCTGAAGCATTTGCAAGATGAACTAAAGGATGCTAATTTTGACGTATTTATATGTATATACATATGTTGGGTTTATATAGAAATAAATTTATGTCTGATGAAGATTTTACATATAGTGACTTTAGCATCTAAAAATGGAAAGAATTTGAAATGGTTTCTGAGATTCCAAAGCAATTTCAAAAATCCACCAATGGAGTCTTCTTCATAAATTATTTTACTAGGCTGATATCTAAAAAAGTTTTTCCAACATTTTCTTTGAGAATTCTTATGGTTTCATGCCTTACATTTAAGCCCTTACATTTTAACCCAAAGGATAAAAAAGACATTCTATAAAAAAGACACCTGTACTCAAATGTTTATAGCAGCACAATTCACAATTGCAAAGATGTGGAAACAACCCAAGTGCCCATGCATACCTGAGTGGATTGATAACATGTGATATAAGTATGCCATGGAGTTCTATTTAGCCATAAAAAATGGTGAACTAATACCTCTTGTATTAACCCGGATGGAACTGGAGACCATTCTTATAAGTGAAGTATCACAAGAATGAAACCATGAACACCATACATACTTACCATTAAATGGAAACTAACAGATCAACACTTATGTGCACATATGGAAATAACATTCATCAGAAATCAAGCAGGTTGGGGAGGGGAAGAGGATGGGTAAATTCACACCTGTTGGGTACAGTGTACACTATTTGGGTGTAAGGCACACACTATGACACAAATAGTATAAAATCAGTTTATGTAACCAAAATCAGTTTATGTATTATTTGTACCCCCATAATATTATGAAATAAAAATTTCAAAAATCCACCAATGATTTATAACAAGATAAATTTGAAGGAAGTGTTAACAGCACAAACCAAACTCCATTTCAAGCTTCCAAGAAAAGTTCAAAAATGATTAGAATAAGAAATATGTATGAAATAACATCATTACTTTTCTGATCTTAAATCTAAGAGTCCTACTTGTGAATATTCTGAAACTAAAATGCTATGAACACTTTACTAAAATACATATAACTGTTTCAATTTTAATAATGCTCTTTCTTAAATTTAAAATATATTTCATATATATTTATTAAAATTTCAAGACACATTTATCTCTTTAGTGGCAGTCTACTCTGGTAATTGAACACACAGGCTATAGACTTTAACTTCAAGTACAAATCCTGGTTTCACCACTTGCTAGCTATCTAACCTTGGAAAATTTGCTCAACCCTTCTGTTTTGTAATTTTCTCATATTTAATGTGATAATACTGTAAGTGCTTACCTCTTTGGGTTGTAGTGAAATTCAATGAGACTATATCATTTACATACAAGAACTAAGAACAGTACCTAGTTCAGTAAATGTTAGTTGCTATTTTTAGCTTCCAAACAATTGGTGGTAGATCATTTTTAATATTAAAAAATCATCTACTAAAGTTGTATACTATTTTGAGCTACTCAAATATATTTCTAACTACATATGTCTAATTTACCCACCACTGTGTGTGTGTTTAGAAAGAGGGATCATTGAAAAATTTTGTTAGTGTTATGGGTATAAATAATTTTTAGTTCCTCAGACACTGAGAATAAAAATTTTATCCAAGGACATAAAAGACACCCTGGAATCTATAAAAACACTTTTGTGTATGATGAATATAGATCCAAAAGGATAGTATTAGGTGGCATGGTCTGTTATCACCAAGCTATTCTCCCCCTTTACAATCGTAGGAAAATCCTTTTGTAACTAATTAAAGTTAAGAATTTGATGGGTGAGAGGAGCAAACTTTTACTACAGCTAACGATTGAAATGTTGTTCTCATTATCTTTCCTGAACTGCTTAGAATTGGTTGGTGGAAGAAAGTGAGTTTGCAAAACCTCGAATTTTCAAAGTGTTATGCATGAATCCCTGGAGGTTTCTGAGACCTTTTCACTGGATCCATAAAGTGAAAACTGTTTTCCTAATAATACTATATATTTTTTGCCATTTTTTCCCTATGTTAATATTTGCCTTGATGATACAGAAGTAATCGTGGGTAAAACTGCTGGTACCATAGCATGACTCAAGGCAGTGACATCAGATGGTACTGCCAGTTTCACTTAAGAATGTCCTTGATGGAGTAAAATTAACAATTTTATTAAATCTTAACCTTGAGACTTTTTAAATATTCTACTTGACAAACTGGAAAATATTTAGAAAGTACTTCTGCTGCATACTAAAGTATGATGATTGATTCTGTGATCACTTGAGTTACAAGCCAAATTAGTCACTTCTTTCTCTGAACACCATTTATACTTGATAGAACAACTGACAAACTATCATTATAAAGACTTCGATATTTGGCAGATATTTTCTCACAAATGAACAATGTGAGCCTGTCACTTCAAGGAAAACAACTGACAGTATTTGTTGCCAATGATAAAATTTGAGCTTTCAAACAAAAATTAGAATTTAAAACTTATATCCCCACCTTGGATCTGACACCTTCCCAACACTGAAAGACTTTTCTAATGTGATTTACAGTAATATTTATAAATAGGATTTTTTTGTATTATGTAATTATATATGTCAATATTTGGAACATCTTTATAATTCAGTGTCCCCCAATAGTCCAAATACCAGTTTATGATGATACAAAATCACATAGGAAAAGAAAAGATTGATCCAATGTAAAAAATAGATTAATGTGAAAAATAGACTAATGAATTTAATATAACGTAGCATAAAATATTCACTTTCTATAGGTTCAGAGTCCACATGTTTTGGTATAGTATCAATGAAAAATATACACAATTTTCTGAAAAAGCTATTGAAGTACTATTTGATTTTCCAAAATCAAAGCTATTTTTATAAATAATAGATTATTTATATTAACATGTTTAGGTTTATTATTGTTACTTTCAAATGAATTAATAAACATTAAGGTAGTCTCAGTTTTAATTTCTAATGTTTTGAATGCCAGTACATATATTTAACCCACATAAACAACAGCTCTTTGAGGTTTTCAATGTATTTTAAGAGTGAAAGAAGTTCTGAGACCAAAATGTTGGTAAATCTCTGATAAAATCTCAACCTCTCCGGGAGGCTAGTTCCTCAATGTGGATTGTGGATGCTGGTAGAGCCCACTTTTGTTGTTTTCTGTGTTTTGTCATTTGTAGTATCAATCACTGTATTAGCAGTGCATATCAGATCTGAATGGAAAATAACCCAAGGTAACTGGCATTTAGTTGGACTTTCAGAAATCTCACTTTTTCCAAAGGTAGTTACATTCTCAAACACCTCTACATTCCTCAAAGCAGCCCTCAATATTTACTACACATTTATACTTGCAAAATGCAAGTTCATATACAGTAATGACTCTGCCCTTTTTGCTGTCCCATACAACAGTCAGATGATACTAGTGCATCGTGAAGATTCAGATTTAAAATTTTAAAGTAAGAAATCTACAAAATATATTAATTAGTGAAAATCTTTGGAGGGGTCCTTCAGCATTAGTAGGTAATTATGCTTCCAACTTTGGAAGAAAAATGTAATTTTCAATCTGCAGGATTTTAAAAAGTTGTATAGGAGCATGTGTGTTGCTTTTACCAACAAATATACTGTAACTGAAATAAGGAGAGGGAATATGAAATGTTTGGAAAATTCTTGTGACAGTCCCTCTTACCCAGAAATGTTCACTTATTGTTGTCACCATGAAGCTAATACATGAGGCAGAAAGTCGTGATTGGAAACTACCTCTGGGCCACCTGCTTTGCTCCAGAGGAAGCAGTGCTCCCTTCCCCACTTGGAGGAAGCCACCCAGATTTGATATCCATTACATGCAAATCTGTCTTTACCAGCTCCCCATCCAAATGATCAGGGGGATGATAGATTGCTTAGTTGTTAAAGGAAATGTTTTAAAAATCAGGTAGAGAGCAAAATTATTTCAGATCATGTGTGAATGTCTGGGATAGAAAATTAAGGCAAAGTTAACTCTTTGCTTTAGTCTTCATTTCTTGGTATCCTGAAATATTCATCTCATTGCAAAGAAAAGAATCAAATTAAGGCATAGTATAGGAAGAAGAATCATTTCTAATATTGCCAGATCCTAAGACAACATTATGGTCTACTAATATATATATATATATTTAATTCAGTTTCTTCAAAAATAGAGTTTTGTTATTTTGATGTCAAAAATACAGGATGTTTGTCACAAGGATGACTAGTTCAAGTTGTAAATAAAAGTTGATGGACTACGAATTGATTTTTTTTTTCAATTGTACTGATGATTTTATTTTATTTTGTTTTTGCTGAATTTGATGCATTGATCTTGTATGCTTTTTGTCCTATAAAATTTAGCTTTTAAAAATAGTAAAATTTTTTTTTAATTTCAGCATATAATGGGGGTACAAACGTTAAGGTTACGTACATTGCCCTTGCCTCCCCTCCCACCTCAAGGAGTCAGAGCTTCAAACGTGTCCATTCCCTAGAAGGTGCACATCTCACTATGTATGTAAATACCCATCCCTATACATGTTTTTTTTTTTTTAACATTTTGGTTACATTTTATATCTTTGCCTCTCCCTAGCAAGGGTTAGAGGTATGCCCTTCCCCTCCACAATGCTCACCACATTTTGTTTTTATTCCTTTGCATAGTCAAGAAACTTTTAGAGAGAGAAACAGTATGAAATCTGGCATTAAGGAGCAGCCTTCCTCAAGGCCATGATTAACGTATTTTAGACAGGAGGATCTGGATGTGAAAGGGCCTTAAAGGATAGAGGGATACCCCGAATGGGAAGGCTTTGGGGGACCTCCCAAGAAGGTCAGAAGCACTGAGTGTGTAATAAGAGGGGGGCACTGCCGCAGCCATTATCTTCCCTCTGACAGAGCGGCTCACTGACCTGGTGTGCTAGCAAATGGAGAGGAAAACTCTGCACCGAGATGTAAATTCCCCATACAGGTCCCTCATGAATATCTTGTCTCCAGGATTCAAGCCAGTGACCTGGAAAACAAGGTTCCTCCCCAATCAAAATGACAGGCAGAGCTGGTTTCCTGTTAGGAAGACTACGAGGTGTGTAAAAAAATTATGATTTCTGAGGGGAAAAAAATGAGATGTCACACAGAGCAAAATATTACTTTCAAATGGTCCTCCACAGTTCTTTTGAATGGCAGCTGTTAAGAATTCAATTGTGTGTATGACATGCTGGAATCCAGAATGGAAGTTCTGTTGAGGGGCAGGAATGAATAGAAATTTTCGATTTAAATACTCATTTCAGAATATTTGAATATCTGTCATTCTTTATAGCCTAAAGGTTAATTCTTGAAAAAATAATTTCCATTAGTAACACAAATTCTAACCTTGTCAAATCCTCTTATGTAATGCATCAGTGCTGAAAGGCATATTCTTGCAAAACTGTACTACTAAATATATAATCTTGGTTTATAGACAATGTTTTCCTCCAGAAGTTTCATTGATTTATCAGTTATTTGTTTATGAAAGATTGATTAAAGTATGCTTATTTTTATGGCCAATATAAAGTAATTATGAATCATCAATTTTTAGTATGGAAAAGATTAAAATTATGAAAAATACTCAGTATTATACATGTCAATGGAAGGGTGTCTAAAATATGCACAGAAAATTAAAACCATTTTATTATATACTGTGTATAGCAAAAAAATCCTTTAGATTTGGATTCTATTTTGGAAAGCAGATTTATTTAAAATATTCTACTTATTTCTAGTAATATGTTTTTCCTGCTTTTTAATAATAACTTACAAAATTGCAAATCAATTAAAATAAATGAATGATTCTGCCACACCATAACTAACTACAAATATAGCATGCAATGTATGCGTTTCAATCATAGCTAAGCCTCCTCTGCCTTCCCCAAAGCATTGGTTATACTCTGCACAGTAAATTAAAATTTTAAAAAGAAGTTTTGGTATTTCTAGTTTATAGAGATATACATAAAATTTTTCTTAGACAATTGATGTTTTAATGTCCTTTATGTTAAAAAGTTTTTGCTAATGTGGTGAAATATAAATCAATTATTTAAAAATACCCTTTTTTCTTTCCTATAAATCTCTTTTTCTCTAATTTGTTTTTTAATTTAAAAATAAAATTGTGTATATTTATGATGTACAGTGTAATGTTTTGGTACATGGATACATTGTAGAATGGGTAACTCGAGCTGTTTAACATATGCAAAACTGTACTACTAAATATATAATCTTGGTTTATAGACAATGTTTTCCTCCAGAAGTTTCATTGATTTATCAGGTATTTGTTTGACATGCTGGAATGTCATATGACATTCATATACTCATATACTTATGTTTTTCTAGTGAGAACACTTAAAATCTGTGAAAAATTTTTAAGTATACATATTTACTTCTTAAAAACAGTTATTGATACACAATCATTGTATATATTTATGGGGTACAATATGCTGTTTCAATACATGTATAATGATCAAATCAGGGTAATTAGCATATTTATTACCTTAAACATTTATTATTTTGTTGTGATAAGGCTATTCAGAAACCTCTCTTCTAGTTAATTTGAAGTACACATTATTGTCAACTCTAGTCCTCCTACCATGCAACAGACCACTAGAACTTACTTCTCTTATCTAACTGTAGCTTTCTACCCTTCCACCAATCTCTCACCATCCTCCTCTCCCGCTCCCATTTCCATCCTCTGTTAACTGCTATTCAACTCTCTCCTTCTATGAAAATAACTTTTTAAATTCCACACATGAGTAAGATCATAAGGTATTTGTCTTTCTGTTCCTGGCTTAAAAATCCACGTTTGAAGTGACAAAATCACAAGCTGAAATATAAAACAAAAATGAAAACAAATATTTTTGGAGATATCACCAGGAAATGTATACATACACATACACTCACGCATACATACAGGCACCGTTCCCCCTTTTTACTTCAACATGAAACTTCTGTTTTGTATTTTTCAGTTTTCTTTATTTCTTTTAACTTTTGTGTTCAGTATAATCAGAATGTAAATTATATTCAGTATTGTTATAATCCTTTTCCCACAGTTGGGAATTCTCTTCCAAAAGATTTGCTCAATGTGTGGAAGTATTTGGTCTCCACCATTGATGGTAAGAATGACTGGTTTTGATGTTTTGAAGTTGTTATGAGCCATTTTTAGAAAACTACAATATAAATTTGCACACAGAGCTTAGACAGAATGAATATGTTAATGAAATCCAGCCATGGATTGCACACTCAAATTATCATCAATTGTGCATGAAATTTTTCCAGGCTATTTGTTCTGAAAATAAGTACTAAATTATACATTCAACTTGGATTCAGGCATAAAAATAGGTTTTCACAAATATTTTCAAATGGCAATTTTTGTGTGTGCAAATACTATATACCTGTGTTATATGGTGTTTTCACTTTACCAGATTAAAATCAACATATAAACTAGTGTATTCAGTGTCACAAAAGTACAGGTAGATCTTTTTGTCACTCTTAAATTATACCCTGGAATATTCCAATTCACTATTATTTATAAAACTGCTATAAGCCTGCCTTCCATTTGTTTCAGTGTCACTAAAATGTACCTTCAATCTAAGGAAACCATAATTAAAGCATTCATTTTCAGTAAGCATTATAGTGGTGATATAGAGTTTCTATGGGTTTTATATTTTGTTTTGCAAAGGACTTTAAAATGTTAGAACTACATTCATCTCCTTGACTTCCACATCAAAATATCCAATAATTTTATGTCAAAAGATATTTTTATTGAAATTATAGAAAAATTTAATATTAGAAGAATAAAAAGGCAAATATGTAATAAATACCCTTCTCTCTTCAGCTAGTACTAAGAATTTCCTAATCCAAGACTGCCAATTATACTGATGAACTCATTATTTGATCGTAGCCAAATAATAAAACTCCAAGTTAGCTGATTGTGAGGTGATTCTTCATTCTTCATCATATGAGTCAGAGTGAGAGAAAATCTGTTTTCATATGGTAGTGCTGAAGATCATAAGCACAAACCTAGAGGATCATTTTCTCTTTATTGCTGCTTCAATTGTGCATTTAAGTAACGGTAAGGAACTTGAAAGTGAATATAGATGGATAAGGAACTTTGTTTTTGTATGAGGAAAAGGTGAGAGATCTATAGCAATAGTGTGGACAACTGGATATTTCCTTAAGCTCAGAGCCACAGGCCTCACATGCTCACTCTCAGTGTATGTGAAATGGCTTCCATTGCACCTTAGGAACCTGCTATCAAGGAATATCTGGGCAGAAAGAACCATAAGGAACACAGTCTGATCTTCTTACCATGCTTATTGATGGCTGAGGAAGCTCTAAAGTAGTTGCAAAGTGGCGCAAATCACACATACAACTTCAGTGGTTTCCTGATATACTTGTTTATTAATATACTTCAGATTATAATTCAAAGTTTATTATAGCTGAAATGGCAAAAAATGCAGCTATATTTTTTGTAATAGAATCAAACGATATATGTGCATATAGTCTTTACAATGGTCTAATTCAGTGAGAACACCTGCTAATTGATTTGGTGGATAGAAATACCCTAAACAGCCTTGTTGTTTTGATGGCTTTAAAAGGTATTTCATAGACTCAGGGAGAGCATTGTTAAAATTATGAAGTAGGTAAGATTTGTCATTGGTATCATAACCTGAACCTTGATATTCCTCCCATTTTTTTCATGAGAATGATTCTTCCATTTTGACTTCTCCAATTCACTCACCTCCGAACCCCCCCACCCCCCAAAAAAACAAGAAAATTATACTGCTTCTCTACCCTCCTAGTGACTCCAGTATCTATGGGCTGACCTCATAAGTCAGCAAGCTTTGTGCTATACTTATCCTCTCCTCAGATTGATGTTCATCCCTAGGTGGCTGTCTTTGCTAAGGATTGTTTGATTAGAAGAAACTGAAACCCACTACAACTAATCTAAGCAAGAGGGAATGGCCATCTGTCCAAAGTCAAGAGCAGAAACCATAGCCATGCTTTATGTGGAAATGGGGGGGGGGGGACTAGAAAGCTATCTATAATAGAAGCAATTATCCTCTCCATCTGTTTTTCTCTGGGGTAGCATATGTATACATCTCTTTATTCTCTCTTTATTTTCAGAGAGTATCCCCTGCTTATTTGCAGAGGATGACTCATCTTGACTTGCCCTACAAAAGTGACCTCTGCATTTGAAGCTAGTCACTTTAAAAAATGTTTGATTGACCTGATCTCTAAGTATGCCAATTGTAATTTTCTCAGAGAGAGAATTTGATGGGCCTCATGGAGCCCTGGGTTAGGTGTCCAGCCCTGAATTAGTCATCTATGTCTAGAAAGAAAGAGGTATGTTGTACAATGTTGAGGCGTGAGGACTGGAGAACAGTGGCTTGGCTATCAAAGGCACAAAGGCACCCTGTTCCTTTGTTTGTTGTGTTTTTGCTTTTTTTGTTTTTGTTTTTGTTTTTCCTAAGCAGCATTGTTGCTTTTGAAAAACAAAATTAAGGGATTTTTAGGCAACTTAATTAAATAATCTGTGTTAATGTGTTCAAAAGGTACTAGTTAGTTACTTTCTGGTAAAGATGTTTGCCTTTTATTGTTCTATAGAGCCTGCATCATAAGTTCAAATGCTCCCAAGGGACTGGACAAAAATTATAAAAATGAAAACACCTGGGTTTAAGACAGTTGTCTGTGGAGGAGTTTTTGGTTAATTGGTACAGGCATGCCCAGTGTAAAGACATTACAGATCATGAGTAGGATACATGAGACAGCCTGGTGTCCACAAGTAGCCCACAGTGTGCTATTTTGTGATTCCTGATCTGAAAGTTCTATAGTAATTAAAAAAAGATGATTCTAATGGTTGTGTTGATTGGCATCATGAAAAGCTGGTTGAAAAGGTAGTACTGCCTTATAGGTTTCCTACAGTATAAAGGCAAAAGTTCTATACTAGAAGTTAGGAGAGCTGGATTCTAGTCCCAGTTTTGCTACCTACTAATTTTAAGATTTAACGTAGGGTTTCATCTCTTTGGGTTAATGGGAAAAGATGTGATTGTTGAATGGTTGACAAACTTAGCACATGAGAATCACAGTGTTGGTGGATAGGGGGTGGTGTCAAAGCAAAGAACAATGATCACAAAGTATCTGGGAGTGGTTCTCAGGAAAATGTAGTTTTTAAAACTCCCCAGATGCTATTAATGAAGTCATGATGATGACTGACATTTAAGAAACTTACTTAGCTGATCTCTCGGTTCTGACTATCTAAGAGACTAATATTCTAAGGCCGACCTTTTCTCATGGGCTGCTCGGCTTGAAAAGGAATCTGGCGTTGCCATATTGAGTAAAACCAGACTTCCCCTGGGATAAATTATTTTCTCAAGCAGAGGCTAATATGAGGGATTTCTTTTTTCCTGCATGCTAAAACTTGCCTCTGCTAGGGATCAATCAACTCTTCAACCATTAATTCCTGATTCCTGGTTTATCATGCTGTTTTCAGTTTACTATTTTATATCTTTACACTGTCTGCAATTTCCTACCTCTCTTCAAAAAGTTAATTCCTTATTTTTGAGTTGAAAAAGACTTATACAACATCACCTTTCCCAGCTAGATTTCTCCAAATGCTTAGTCTCATTTATACAGTTATCTTGTATGTTTCCGTCATGTCTTACACATAGTTATACATATTTATTTATAGTAAACTGCACAACGTGGTTTATTTTTCTGGTTTTTTTTCCCATTACATTTTATTTTCATGGCAGAAATCATACTTTTGTTATTTCTTTATTACTAGTACCTAACCCATTGCCTGAAAATAATATACATATCTGCATAATGAGTGAATTATTGACCTCAGAACTGTTTCCATTATTGCTTACATCATCTTCATCATTATCATCATCATCATCACCACCATCACTATATGCATTTAAGAGCCTTATATTCATCTTTTCATTTATTTTTCATGAGGACACAATAAGAGGTAGTCACCCATTTCTTTCTTCTTTTTTTCAGATGAGAAATTTGGGTACTGTACAACATAAAATAAATGGACCAAGGTCAATATGTTGGTGAGTGGCAGAGCCAGAGTCTAAATCTAGTCTGACTTTGGAGCCCAAGGTCTTAACCACAAAGATATACTCCCTCCAACATTTATTACAGTTGCTCTGCAGTCTGGAGAGAAGATTTGTTAGGCTGCTTTAGAGTCAAGGTCACCAAATTATTCACAAAAAGAGGAGCAATGGAGACATTTGTTGTTTCCCACTCTCCACTCACACATCCTAGATTTTGTGTCCTTGTCTCCTTTTTTTCTTCATGGCTGGAACTCTGTGCAAGCTCTGGTCAAGGCAAAGTCACAGTGATTCTGGTTTATGTTGTGAAAGCTAGGAAGAAAACACACTATTCTGCCAGTAAAATATATCAACCAATATATACTAAAACAGCAAAGCAAAGAAACACTCATTTCATATAGCAGTCATAGTTCACTAGATGATGAAGGAAAAAATATGGTGGTTAATTCAAAACACTGAGCATTGTTGCATCACAAAGGTATAAATAAATTAGCACATCTACTGCCATTGGTAATTTCTGAGGAGTATTGGTCAGCTGTCTTTAAAATAGTCTGAAACACTTTTTATGACTGAGGCAGCCCTATATATGTTATCTTTGTCTACCATATTTCCCAATCTTTGTGGTCTTTTCTATCTAGCTGAAGTCTCAAAATAGTAGCAGCAACAACACTAGCAGTTGAAATGTTGGGAAAGTTTACTTTGTGTCATATACTTTACATATAAGGTTTCATTTCATCCTCAGAATGACCCTGTCAATAACAACTTCATACTATTCACACTTCACAAATGAGGAATAGTCTAGAGAGATCACGTAAATCAGCATTAACATGTAACTGGTAAATGGAAGATTTTGAAGTATGGGCAGAAGAAGCCAGGTGATGTGTGGGAAAGACAACCCAGGTAAAGGATTCAAATAAAAGTCTGATTTAAAAACCCATGACATGCACTGTCACTCTGTCCTAACTCTCGCCACTCTGCCACGTGTTCCACATTTTCACGCCTGTGCGTGGGCTTTTCCCTTTACCTGGGGTGTCTTCCGTACACATTGACCTGGCTTTTTTCTGCTCATTTTTCAAAAATCAGCATTGCCCATATGGAAAGCTTTCCTTGCCTACCCCTCCACATCTTTGATATTGAGATAACTGACTTTTTGTCTTCTTACTTAGCAACACTCTATTATTGCATTTATAAAATCATATTTAATTTTTCCTACAATGTTCTGTGAGCTCTTCAAGGACAAGGGTGGTATACCCTTACGTTCCCAATGCCCAGCAAACTGACTGGCTTACTGTGAACACATAAGACATACTAAATGGATTAATGAATAAGCTTAGCTGCTGATTTTAAAAAATTATTTTCTTTCATTTCAAACTAACAGAAGAGTTGCAAAAATAGGATAAAGAATTACTATATACTCTTCACCCACATTCATCAAATACTAAGTTTGCTAAATTTACTTCACTATTCTGTCACTCTCTCTTTCTTCAACTATATATATATATATATATATATATAAATATACACACACACACACATTTTCTCATGTATCTCCCATACATATATAAGAGATAATAATACCTGTACCTAGACCTATTGATACATAAAGATATATAAATATGAGAGAGAAAGAGCGAGGTACAGATATTATGTCCTTTTAATTCTTAAATATTTCAGTATGTATTATCTAAGAACAAGGATGTTCTCTTATATAACTACAACACAATTATCAGAATAAGGAAATTTAACAATGATTTTAAAATGATACATTAATTACCTAATTCAAAGTCAGTATTTCAAATGTCACCAGTTGTTTCAATAGTGTCCTTTTATAGCTCTTTATTTTCAGTCCAAAATCACTCATTTTGTCTTTAGTTGTCATCTCTCTTTTAAACTCATTTAATTGGGAATAGTTCCTCACTCTTTTTATTCTCTCATTCTTACTCCTTTGACATACATTAGAGTGCACGCCAATTATATTTTACAATAACTGATGGTTTTGTGTCTGATGTTTTGTGATTATATTCAATTTATGCACTTTTAGAAAGAATTTCCCAGAAAACATATTGTATCATTCACAGTGCATCATATATATAGACACATCTTGTTTTATTTTGTTGCCATTGTTTATTTGTGTTTATCCATATTATTGATGATACTAAGTTTTGGTCATTCCTTTAAAGTGGTATCCTCTGTTTCTTCACTTCAAAGAAGTGGGTAATTTTTTTCTGGGTAATTAATATGTTATATGTGAGAAGATATTTTGAAAGAACATAAATGATTTTTCATTTTTGCTTAATAAAATATCATGATTATTGCACAATACTGATTTTCTAATTTCATCATTCCTAGAACATTTATTAGTTGACATTCTACATTAAGAAAGAACTTTCCCTTGTCCCTCATTTACTTATTTATTTTAATATGCACTCATGAATATTTTTATCAATAGTTTATAACCTGTACAAGTATTTTTTAAATCATAAAAATGGTCATACATTTGGCCAGTGGGACACTCTTAAACCTGCATTTCTTTTCTATATCCTATTGATAAAATTTTATACAAATTTATTTTTGTTACTTATATAAGAATTTTAACAGTCAACAAGACTCCATTGTTAAAAGATAAGGAACTAGCATGGAGATGAAATGTCACCTAAACTTTAGGAACTATACCCAATGGCACACTGCATCTGGTTGAGAGAGTCAATTAATTGCTTGCATCTCTTCCTAGCTCTATGACATCATCATATTGGTGGTTTGAAATCAACCATACCACAGAAATTGTCATGCCTTCCCCAGAAGAGATGGTTGTTAAACATTTACCAGCATATTGCTGGTTATATATGATATAAACTCAGATTCACTAACACTTTCTTGTGGCCAAGTCACCATCCTTAGCAGAAACTGGTGTAGATTTCCTTGAAACCTGTGTCACACACAAGTCTCCTGCCTTAGAACAGAGTCCCTAGGAGCAGGATGTCAGAATGAATGAGAGATAAACAGTAGCTGGAAGTGAATTATCCCATTGGTCATCCCTCTCCAACATGTAAAAGAGGAATCATAACCCTAGAGTCATTTGGTAAAAAGAGGTCATTCCAATTCTATAAGCTTGGATCTGAGGTCTCAGAGGGCTGTGTGCCTGGAGCTGAGGAGGACCCTTCTGAATGGGCAAATACAATTACCCAGCTTCAATGGATGTAGCTGCCATTTTAGGTTCACTGATTCCTCTTCCCTTCAACCTTGAAGCCCCTGCACCATGTCTTTGTCTGACTGCAGCCCATCACAGAGAACTGCCCCAGATAACTATAAGTTTAAAATGCTTGGTTGAATTTGTTCTGGAAAGTGGGGTCTCTATCAAGTTCTTATTTAAAATGTGTGTGCCCAACTGGAACATTTATTTATCTCAGGTTGATAAGCAAGCCTAGGTTTGTTTTCATCAGCTCCAAATTTGCTTTGACATAGGAATGTTGACACTACAACCTGGGCTCAAATTTGATCACATGCTTTTACAGAAAGGGTGGCCAGTAGCCTAGGATTTCTCTAATGTGATAGTACTTGAAGGTACTATACAACTGTAAATGTAATAACATTTGAAAGGCTTGCTCTAACACTAAGAGAGGTTGTAGCGTTCTTGAAGAGATGCAATTTTAAGTGTTGTGCTGTTCTCAAAAAGGTAACCAGAAATATGGAAGCTTTAGTTATTCTCTTCCAAATCCATGAAAAATCTCTCTGTCTACTGTTTGCAAAGGAAAATAGAGAGTATGAAGGGTATATTTAAAACATTTTTCTCTTTCTTCGTCTTGTGTCATATAAGCTACATTTTCTTTTTAAAAATAATTTGTAAAATAAATATGAAAAAATACAAATTTTACTCAATGCATTTGGTTATTTGCAGGTTAGTTTTCTGACAAGTCTGACTGTGACAACTGGAGGAATATTAAAGGCTGACACCTGCTATTAAGTCGGAATTTTTGATGAGGTTCAAAGATGGATCTCCATGACCTGGAAAAATAAATCAAGGTCACCAATTGACTCATGTAAAGTCTTTTCAGCCATTTATATTACAATGTAATTATAGCAAACTGATGTACAATCCTGGAAAAGCTGTAACCTAGTCACATTGATACATATGCATTGTATGATGAATAAATGAAAAGAGAAAAAACAATATACAAAGGAAATTGTTTATATTATTCATTATGAGTAGGTTCCAAGTGCTGCACAACCACCTTAAACATTAGTTTCTGGATCCCCATTCTTCAGTAATATTCAGATTATCTTAATTTACTTTAATTTTGCTAGTATTCACTGTTTATTATTATTTGCACTTAAAACATAGGTCCATTATTTTACTTGATTTTAGAAATTAGCATTATTTCAGAACTAAAACATTCTCTCTCATTATAATATTGACAAAATCTAAACATACGTTGGCATACTTTGAATAAGTACGAAATCTTCTGCAGAATGTATACTGAGGTTTCCCATGCTGCCATAACTTTGGGAAATTGTGGAAGGAGAGAAATGCTCATATTTCCAGAAGTTTTTTTTTCCCTTTCTCATTTATCTCAGGTTTAGACTCAGTACTATTAAGTCAACTTTTAGCTCCCTAGTCTAGGAGTGGATAGGAGTTGTAGTATAAAAGATAAAGAAAAAGACTATATATGGTTATGTGAGCCAGGATGCAATGTCTTGTTTACAATATTTTCTTTCTTAGATGAAAATGGTTGATTGGCAGGCAGGTTGCCTGAAATATTAAAAACAATAGCAAAAAATGTAGTGGTAAAAAATATAATAAGGCAGCTGATTAATCTTTTCCTTGGTCCTAATTGAGAACAGCTCCTTTACTTGTTTATTAGTTGGAGGGAAAAACAAAACCAACGAACCAAACAAACAAAAAAACAGAAAAGATGGACAAGAATAGCTGTGGATAAGGAGTATTGTGAAAAAAATTTCTGTACCTGAGAAAATAAGAAATAGGGTAGACAGGTGGATTTTCTTCCTTTCTAATTTCAGGAGATTCCAGTACATTGTTGCAGTTTACTTATTCAATAGCTAAATACAGTGCTTAAATATTGTGTGCATATCTGAGTCTCATAAATCAAATTTCTTTTTATAGACACCAGTAAAATATGTGATGGAAAGCATAGTTTCACTGTTGTTTATTAGGGATTTCTCGTTTTAATATGCATGAATCTTTTAATGTCAGCGTTTTTAACTATCCTCTTTAGGCTATGGCACCTAGAAGTTTTACAGGGTATCCCCTTCATCCAAGATTGTGTCAAACTTTTATTTATCTAGTTAGTATCATGTACACTATCTATGTGTGTGTTCACTGAATTACAGTAATCTTATGGCTCCTTTGTAAAGGCATTTTTTAAGTAAAAAAATTTTGCTATTTAATTTATAAAGTAAATGGTATGAATATTTTTAAAGAGATTCTGAGATTTTTTAGATCATTTCTGGAAATTATTGTTATATAGAAATTAAACATACTTTGTATAGTACATTATAGCTATTTCAGAAGTTATAAAATGAGAAAAATAATTTATCTTTTATTTACTTCTGATTAAATTTTGATGTCATGTCAACCTTAATTGCAGACTATAATCTCAAATTTGTGTTTTTATCTCAAGAAGACTACTAGTGACTTTGTATGTCAAAAAGATGATCCAGCCATACTTGACTGGATAAAGGAGGAAACTTATTTATTTATTTCTCAAGAAAATTCATAATTCAGTAGATGCCATATTAAGCATTGGGATAAAAGAAATGTATGAGCCAGTGAAATCAAATGAATTTTCTTTTCTATAAATATTTACACTTGCAAACTGTATAATGTAGGGTATCCTAAAGTTTGACTGCAAAGATCATTCCAGGTAAGTGGAAGAGGGTATAGGAACACATTAAAAAGCTGAAGAAATTGCAAAACTAAATCACATCAGATGCTGCAGAGCAGCATAAACAGGATTGTATCTCTGTGCATTTTCAGTAGTTAATATGCAGATAGAGCACTTTTGTGGAATTAGTTTGGCTCCTGTTCAGCTCCCAGCAATATCAATATTAAATCTCTAGTACAGTTGAATAAGTAGGGGATTAACATATTTCCAGATTCATTTTACTATGTACCTTGATGGTTGATTTCTTGTATTAAAAATAAAAAATAACTTCTGAAGTTACTGCCCAGATAAATGATTTTACTATAAAGCCATGGGAAATTGTAGACATTTTAGGTGTAAAAAATATATTTAGTGGCTTTAAGAAAACTTAAAGGGAAAGGCTTCCTTTTTGCATCATTCTAACATGACTAGTTGTTGATATTTTTGAACAAATGACATTGTCTGGGTACAGTGGCTGAATATTAGCCTTGTTGCTAATTGACTAAAATGTCACATTTGAAATATTATGAATTATTTCTCTTCCTCTCTTTCCTTTTTCCTTCCATTTTAGGCAAGGAGGCATTAACAAAAAAGTGAATAGCTGCTATCCACGGTATTCCTTATAGTAAGTTCTGTTTTGCTTGTGC
This sequence comes from Microcebus murinus, assembly GCF_040939455.1. Taxonomy (NCBI): domain Eukaryota; kingdom Metazoa; phylum Chordata; class Mammalia; order Primates; family Cheirogaleidae; genus Microcebus; species Microcebus murinus. The sequence goes on along the minus strand of NC_134114.1, from coordinate 36,663,020 downwards.
TTCACCTACAATTTTCCTTTTGCTATTTGGCACAACACACATAAAAATTAGAATATCTGCCACTAGTGGTATTTTAGATTCTGCCAGACAAAACCATCAATATGGAAAGAAAAAAAAAAAAGAAAGAAAGAAACAAACACTTTCTTTCATAGATCACCCTTCAGCCATCACAGTGACAAAATAATTGTAGGACCAGTAAGATTAGTCAGACCACATGGGCACAGGACACTGAGTCTGTGACAGAAGCAAATGTGCTATTAAGAAGGTAGCCAAGTGAGGGCATGCTGTTCTGACACTTCCTGTGCTGCCTGGGAATATAGCATGCTGCCTTTGAGTGAATGTCAGGGCACAATGATTACCATAATTAAAACATACATATATGGCACATTTGTAACTGTTTAAAGTTCCAGCAAGTAAAGATTAGTCACAGCTGGAAATCTGCCACAGCGACTATGGCCTAAAGATACCACTGGGTTCAGGTATTAGAGGTAACACCCGTGTAAAGAGAGCACAGCCCTAAACTCAAGGGCTGTATTTGTCTCATGAAAATGTGCTACCAGAATCCACTGACTCACGGTGTATGGGTTGAGGGATAAAACAAACTCAGTGGCTTCAACCATTCTATTTTTCTAACCAGGCAATAGACACTGAGACACTTTGAGTCTTATGTTTTATAGGGAAGCCAGAAAGCATTTCTCCCTCTGCGAGTGCCCAGAGATAAAACAGTCTGGAAAGTCACATTAATTATTACACATTGAAGGTCGAATTGAGAAGCATCACATCAATTAGTGCCTGGGCTTACTCTAACTTCTCAGATGTACCAACACCATGAATGACTACACATGAAATTATGTGTACCCTGTAGATTATGAGGGACTATATATTTTTAGCACCTGGTTAATTTTTTTAAAAAATACCAACTGTGTAACTCACCACTTTGTCTCTAAAATTAGGTTTTTTTAGCACTAAACAAAAATTTGTGTATGTGTGTGCCCATTCTAATAATTGAATGCCAAGAATGGAATTGATTTTGATGGCATAGATGAGAATACTCAGGGAACAAGTATAGGGTGAGACAATGAGAAGCCCAAAAGGGATATTTAAGGATCTCTAATATTTAGTATTTGCAGAGTGTTCAAAACGAACTGTGAAGGGGAAGCTAGAGAGATGGGGGAAACCGGAAAAGGTATAATCACAGCAGCCAAGGGAAGAGAGTGTTTCTAGAGAGAATAAATGTCAAAATCTCCTGAAGGAGCAAGAGAGCAAGTAAAAATTATGTATTTTCTTTAATAGCAGGCAAGTCAGAGGAACTGAATGAAGTCTTGGCTCTGTTATAATATACTACTCTGTAAACTGGTGTGAGTTATTTAAAATTCCTCCATCCATATAGTCAAGAGAGCATTATTGACTTCACAGGAATATTATCTGGGTTAAATGAGATAGTGTCTGCCTAGCACGTAGCATACATAAGCTCAATGTTTGTTTGTTTGTTTTGTTTTGTTTGTTTGTTTTAAAATCTTTTAACACCCATGCTCAATGAATGGACCTTTCAGCAAGGGCAGTGGAGAACTCTGGTTTGGCTTCACAACATCCTTATAACCTCCTTGACACTAATGATAACCAAGAGAAATTGAGTTGCTGATTCCTGTCTTAAAAGAAAGGTAGTGAATCCAGGTAATCTAAAGTGATTGGAATAGTTAAAAGATTCAGAGAGCTGTGGCTGTTACCAAGCCTAATTACCATATTTACTGAGTATCATCAGGGAATGATGACTGTACATTAGGGCATTTTCCAGATGCTATCCTGTACTACCCTCCTTAAATTATTGGTTCTGCTTTTTAGCATTTATTTTCATCTTCTCTCCCTGGTAGTCCAGGGTGATTTCAAGTTGTGTTCAGGATGACTGTGACTAATATTCATTCCCTTCTGCCCCACACAATCGCCACGGATTGTTTTTTGTTGCTTTACTCTGTTAAAAGGCTACTGCATTTTCTTTTTCCCATGATATGACTTAAGTTTGGGGGAATTGGTAGCTTCTTTATATACATTTCTAATGCAACTATATTTTAAATATATTTAGTGGAAGCTAGGCAAATCTGCTGTTATAATTGGTTGATGTTAAGAATATTCACCTGTACCTTCAAATAATAAAAGTTTGTCTTAGTTGTTCTATGTTCCTTTAGTGTACATAAGAATCATCTGTGGAGCATGTTAAAAACTCTAATCTCAGCCATCACTGTCAGAGTTTCTGATTCAGTAAGTCTTGTTTGGCACTCAGAAATTTTAATTATTGAAAAGTCACCAACATATTTCTAACATATATTGAGCACTTAGTGCAGGAGGTGTAGTGACTTAAAATTATGGACTGTCTAACCTGGATATACTGGATATGATTCTTAACTTTGTCACTTAGTAGCTGTGAGACCTTAGGAAATTTACTTAAGCTTACGTTTCCTTACATGTAAAATGAGACTCAAAATAGTATCTACATCCCAGTTTTATTGCAAGGATTAAATGTGTTAATCATATGAAGCACTTTGCACAGTGGGTGGCACACACTAAGTTCTTGTCTTAGGTCGCCGTAGGCTGAGTTCCTTAGACAAGAATTAGGCTGTATTTGGTTGAGAAGCAATTTAGGAAGGAAAAATAAGGAATAAAGGAGAGATGGAGGTGAGTAAAGCCAGTAGAGGGGAGATTAATGAGTTGGTTGCTATTGTGGGCAACTGGGGTTCAATTTTATGGGGGGAGGCTCAGAATTGTCCCATCAGAGGGAGGACGCTGGGGACTTTATTCACCAACTCCTGTTTCCCATCGTTTGAAAGTTGCCCCAGTGGGGCAACTTGCCCTCATTCTGGCTGAGGCTGATCTTGTCTTCCTTGGCTTTAGAGAAAGCCTTGTGGCCCAAAGCAGAAACACCACTGGCAACTTGACAGTGTGCATAGAACTGTCAATCAGAGCTGAGCTGAAATCAGGGGGCCAGAGTTTCATGATGAGGTTCATCACAGGTGTCTGCTACAACTGGTAAATCCAAATGACATATTATGTGCTCAATAAGTATTAGTCATTATTATCAGATACTAGGCATTGTGCCAAGTTCTTTATATGTTTATTTCATTTACTTTCATAAAAGCCATTTGAGGTATTACTATGCCCATTTTACAGAAACTGATAACTAGAGAGATGAATTAAAATTAAAATGCACAATATCACACTAGGAGGGGGTGGTCATGTTTTAAAACTAAGTTGTGTTTTGCCATAGCTACCTCTACCTCAGTAGTGATAAATCCGAATGGTGGTAAGAGAGAGGATATACATATCCCCAGAATTTAAACTCTTGAGTTTTAGTACTTGTATGAATCATAGCAGCTCTATATACTTTAAAAGACTAGGAATGAAAAGAAAAACCTTACATATTTATGAAACATTAGAAGCAATGCCTATTTAGATTACTACTCTTTACAGTAAACTCTTAATTATTTGTGTATTAGGTTATATGTAGCTCACATAAGCATTTTTTCTTTTTATCTCTTTTCTATTGAAATCTCATCATCGACTTGTTCCCCCATCTAAGACTAGTGTTGAAATTCAGATCCAGGTGAGTTATAACTTATGAGTAGCTCCTATTTCAGTTTTATGAAAAGGAATTTGAAGGTAATATGGATGAAGCATTTAATCAAATTATTTTTGACTTGTGAAATTTCAGAATTAAATATTGCTTTAAAAGTCATCTGTCCCTTATCGGATGCATAGGATGCAAAAATTTTCTCCCATTCTGTAGGTTGTCTGTTTACTTTCATGACTATTTCTTTGGCTGTGCAGAAGCTTTGTAGTTTGATCATGTCCCATTTATTTATTTTTGTTGCTGCTGTGATTGCCTTTGGGGACTTCTTCATAAACTCTTTGCCCAGGCCGATGTCTAGGAGAGTGTTTCCAACTTTTTCCTCTAGAGTTCTAATAGTTTCATACCTTAGGTTTAAGTCTGTTATCCAGCGTGAGTTGGTTTTTGTGAGAGGTGAAAGGTGTGGGTCCTGTTTTAGCCTTCTACAGGTGGCTATCCGATAAGGGACTGATAACTAGAATATACTTAGAACTCACGAAAATCAGGAAGAAAAAATCAAATAACCCCATTAAAAAGTGGGCAAAGGACTTGAACAGAAACTTTTCTAAAGAAGACAGAAGAATGGCCAACAAACATATGAAAAAATGCTCAACATCTCTAATCATCAAGGAAATGCAAATCAAAACCACAATGAGTGAGTTGTGCACCATCTGGGGGATGGTCATGATGGAGACTCAGACTTTTGGGGGGAGGGGGGGAAATGGGCATTTATTGAAACCTTAAAATCTGTACCCCCATAATATGCAGAAATAAAAAGTAAATAAAAAAATAAAATAAAATAAAAAATAAATAAATAAAAAAAGAGTTATATGAAAAAAAAAATAAATAAAAAAATAAAAAAAAGTCATCTAATTGACTTAGTTCCTAATGGATAAGTTGATTTTCTCAAAATGTTTGAGAACATATCTGAAAATGGATGATAAAATTATTTTGAAGGTAATAAAAGCTAGAAGAGTAAAAAAAAACTAGAAATTTTAAGTTCTAATGATTTTTCAGAAAATATTGGATAAAAAGTATATTATGTCCATTTTGCAAAAAAAGAAAATTAATGTAATAGAAGAAACCCCGTTACAAGCCTGAACTCACTGGCTGATCATCTTGAATTAAAAACAATTAATTGAAAATTTCAGCATGTTGTTTAATTAATATCATAAAACAACATAATGTATTATATTTCTTATAAGATCCCTTCTTATTTCAGCACAAAGTTAAAACAATACCTTCAAAGGAGCACTTTTCTGAAAAGACTATTTTGCTAAGATTGAAACATGAAATCGCTGATATGCTGAGGAGTGATTTTGAAGTGGACCTGGTGCTGAGCCTGCACTTGGGCTGAGCAGACCAGCTGTGCTAGTTGTTCTGCTGGAAGGAATGCCTGCTGAGAGAGTAGCTGGCATGTGTTCCTTAATTTCCTGAATTATCATATCCTTATAATCAGTTCCTGAGCCATGACACCATTATAAAGAATGAAATACTAGGTTCCAGGAGAGTTTCTAGGAGATGTAGCTTGAAGTGGAACATTGTATTTACCCTCTTATCATTCAGTGTGTGTTGTGCATATATGTGTGTGTGTATTTTTACGAATTTATACATATATGTATATACACATAGGTTTTTATGTTTGCCTTACCTAAGCATTGAGACACTTATGTTAATTTGTCATAATGAGGTTTCAGACCCCCACATGGTCTTCAAGTAGTTAAGTAAGAAATATTATCTCACTTAAGAAGGCTGAATCAGATGAAATATATTTGGATTGCCTATACACTGAGAAAATAAAATCATCTTACAAATACTCTGCAGGGTCCAAAATAATAGGTATACTTTTAATTGAAAATGGCAATGATATTCTTTTCATATTTTAATTACTGACTCTTCTTTTTAAGGGAGTGGATAGATGAAGTTAATTGATTAGTGTTTAATAATAATGCTTTTATGAGGCTTCAGTATTCCTTATTTATACTTTCAGTATTTTTTAACCATTAACTGCCATTTTATTCCATGCATTTTAACATTTCATAGGGACATGATGGATTTTAGCAATAGTGAGAATTTGAAGTTTTTAATTCAGAGAACAACAATTATTATCAGCAATGTTAATTCACAGTTTACAGACTATTTTGGTAGGGTTAAATAGAATAAACTGTCTTCCTTGATTCACATATTTCAATTGCAATTATTGGTAAGACTAAGCTTTATTATCTAAAACTCAAAGATTTCAAGTATGGGAGAGATGGAGGATGGTGTGATGATATAAGCAGAGATGGGGCTTCCAGAAGAGGATGCTCATTACTATCTTTAGGGACAAACATACACTTAGATTAGGAACATGTTGGGTCTGAAGTGGTGGAGTGGTCTTCATGTTCAAGAATCAGCAGGTCTTTTTACATGCTCTACTGAACCAAATGTTAAGATTTCCTTAAGAAAATTAATAATGTCTACTTCCTCATGTTTGTAGTTACCTTATGAATTCATAAAGAAGCTCAAATTAATTTGGTAATAAGAATCAAATGGAAGTAACAGTAAGTAGCAAAATAAAAGATCTCAAGTATTTGTACATCTAGTTTGGAATAGATACAGGGCATAACTTGGACTAAGCTGAAGGTGGAAGAATTGAATTTTCTAGGCCAAATTGTCATCTGTGTGCTATGACTCACATGTCTATATTTCCAGACCAGATTTCTTTCTAAAGTTCACTGGAAAATTTCCTTTAAATGATCATAGAGCATTTATGCTAAATATGCTACCGAGACAAGGCATTGTTTTTCCTAGCCATCCAATATGTGCCCCTTTTGTATTCTTTATATCAGAGAAAAGCACTTTAAGCCTATAAATGAACAACCTATAGAGTGTGTATTTTTAAATTTATAGGATATTCTTTACAAAAATAGGATATGAATGGAATATGCCTTCATCTCTCTCCTTTTGGCTTCATTTGGAAATGATCCCCAAATAAGACTACAATTTATAATTTGCCTTTTTTACCACATGTTGTTATTACAATGTGTGTTCTTGGATTTTAGAATACACGGACAAAGCATTTTACATTTCTCTTTTACACTAACCCACCCCCCCAAACACACAAATCAAAACCAAACAGAAAACTGAATTCAGTTGCTCTACTTTAAAGGATCTCAACCATGGGTCAGTGGTTCAGAATTCACGAAAGCAATACTTTTCCCCAGACAGATTCTATCATTTTGTCTCCACCATATTCAAAGAACAAAATATTTCTTTTCATACCTGGTGATATTGGCAAAGTGATTTTATGTGAAAGAGGTAGGAAAAAAATCTTCCTAAATATTATTTGGCTTGTTTATTTATTTAATTCTGGATTCTACTATTATTCCCTCTGAGTGTGTTCAAGCATCTTGGTAAATTATAAGTTGTGGAGTTCACAATCTAAGTCCCAGGGTGCTATAATCTCAAGTCAACTTCTGGGGGCCACCTGAACAGCAAAGTAAAGCAATAGATCTGTTATTTCCCACTTGAAACTTATTTTAGTGTACAAATTGGTTTCTAAAACCAGACCAACTCTAAAAAAGAAAATTAAATCTTAAAATTAAACATTTTAAAAGCAATTTTATACACCTAAAATGTGCCTGAATCCAAATAACTAGGAACTTGATGTTTTTATTTTTTTATTTATTTACTTATTTATTTTTGTGATATGTTATTACCATATGGTAAAATACTTCAATAAATCCAAAAGATTACAAAATATAGTGGTTTTATAAGAGAAGTTCATAGATGTGGCCAAATGATACTTTGGTTTACATAATTATTAACCAGAACTTATACATATCTTGCTGCAGGAAACAGAGACAAATGTGCTCTCTGTTCATTCTCTGAGTAAAAATGGAGTTCTCTTACTAGAGAAATGAAAATCAAGTTTTGAAAGAAATAGCTCTCTCTGTTACTTTACTCTTATGAGAGTGAATATTTTCCAAGAGAAAATGTAAAGGGCTCCCCAGTAGCCCAACTCTTGCCATTCAGAAATAATTAATCCAAGCACTTTGGTAGGCCAAGGTGGGAGAATTGCTTGAGGCCAAGAATTGGAGACTAGCCAAAGCAAGAACCAGACCCCATCTCTAAAAAAAAAAAAAAAAAAAAAATTAAATTAGCTCAGCCTGGTGGTACATATCTGTAGTCCCAGCTACTCAGGAGGCTGATGCAGAAGGATCACTCAAGCCCAGAAGTTTGAGGTTGCAGTGAGCTCAGATGATGCCATTGCACTCTAGCCTGGGCAACAGAGCAAGATTCTGCCAAAAAAAAAAAAAAAAAAAAAAAAAGGAAAAAGAAAAAGAAAGAAAGAAGAAATTTTATGAGAACACATCATCTTTAATGTCTTTAAACTATAGGCATAGTTTTTGTTATTTAGGTAGTGTTTGTTGAGATTGAATGTATATGTAACTATGATCCTCAAGGAGTATTTCCACAAAGGATTTTCCTAAATTAAAAAATATTGTTTGAATTATTTGAGCAACATCTTCCAAATTTAGTCAAACCTTGATGATTCCTCTTTCATTTTTGTTTTCCCCATAGTTCTTATCCTGGTTTTACTGTGTTCTGGAGTGACTGACATCTAAAAACAGGTCTGGAACGGAGGAATTCCTAAAAATAGGTCTAGGACACTTAAGGAACAACTGTTTCTCACTTTGTTATCGTTTTTCACTTTGTGTCTGAGTTAGGAAAATAGCCTTCTTCAACACTCTACATTTGCTTCATTTCAGAAGGGAGATGAAAATAAACATATATAAGGCAAAAATTGAGATTCTCAATTCACATCAACTCATCTTCTTCGTGGGAAATTCTTAGCAGGCTCAAAACTCTTTTCCAATGTTTTAGATAGTTGAGACCTGTATGTGCTTTACTGGGTATGTGCAGGGATATAGGGAGAGACTAGTGTAAGTCAAAGACTGTAAAAAAGGGGTCCTCAATTATTTATTATTTTTTTGAAATAGCTAATCTATTAATGTCTTGCCAGATACTAGGATAAGTGCTTTACATGATTATTTTTTGTAATCCTTACACAACCTTCTGTGATATCATCCTAATATAATTCTTATGTTACAGGTGAAGAAACTAAGATATAGAGAGATTGTCTTGCTAAAAATCACAGAGCTAATAAATGGCTCAACTGGCACTTGTTCCAGAAAGTCTTACTCTGGAGTTCTGGCTTTAATACTCACATGATCCTATCTCCTTTTGCTGAACATGATCCTTCCAAGGTCTACAAAATAGTAAGTAGAATTCTCCATACATTTGTCCATATTGGGTTTCAGAACTCTGAAGATTAACATGTCATCATTTTCTAACTTTATGTAATATTATTTGAGAAATCTGATGTTTACTCAGCTTCCTGACTCTATGGAAAAAATAAAACAACAGCAACAAAACAACTTTCAGTTTTGATTAGTCAGCTAGAGGTAGTTTAAAGAGAACATCTACTCAGGGGGCATTTTTTAATGTGCCATCTTCAAATGACTTAATGTGCTTTCCATGATTATCATTGACACTTTGAATAATTAACAAAAACATTTATAATTTTTGAAAGGTCTAGAAAACTCTCTTTCCTAGATGATGAGAAAATTTGAAAGACTTAAAATTATGACTCATCTGACTGGTTATTGGCCAGGAAGTCATCTACTTGGGTATCATTTGATAGAAGGAGAAAAATTCACAAAAATATTTCTTCACATATTTGATCAAACAAGATTTTATAAACTCTTATATTTATTTAGAAATTAAACAGATTTAGAAGCTTTATTAACCTCTTAAAAAAGCAAGATGTTGCTTATTAAATATTATAAGGATATTATATATAATATATATCATATGTGAATATTACATAAAGTATATGTGTGTAAATAGAACATAATTTATATGATATACTATATATACTTTTATATATACATAAAATAAGCTGTTGGTAATGAATAGTATTTAGCTTAATCAATGTGGTGATGATAATCTTGCTTTCCTGTGCAAATAACTGTAGGCCGTTCATTTAACTATTAATGTGTTCATTCTCTTATCTGTAATTTTGTCTTCTTAGTATACCATGGAGTACTATTCAGCTCTAAGAAATAATGGTGATATAGCACATCTTATATTTTCCTGGTTAGAGCTGGAACCCATACTACTAAGTGAAGTATCCCAAGAATGGAAAAACAAGCACCAGATATATTCTCCAGCAAACTGGTATTAACTGAGTAGCACCTAAGTGGACACATAGGTACTACAGTAATAGGGTATTGGGCAGGTGGGAGGGGGGAGGGTATATACATACATAATGAGTGAGATGTGCACCATCTGGGGGATGGTCATGATAGAGACTCAGACTTTTGGGAGGAGGGGGGAAATGGGAATTTATTGAAACCTTAAAATCTGTACCCCCATAATATGCTGAAAAAAAACAACAACTGTAGAAATAAATACATTAAAATTTAAAAAAAAAAAAGAATCTAGAAACTGTGTATGTCTTTTTCTCTGCTTCTTGCACTTGGTCAAGTCTCTGGCATGTAGTAATAATTCAATAACACCATTGATTATTTTAGTTCTACACCCAAAAGTTTGCAAGAGGTACATACTTATGTTCTTTCCATATTTGTAGAATTTACATTTATTGATTGTTTCTTGAAAAGATAATTTTTTCATATGATTGGAAATGGGGGTACAAATATTTTTGGTTACATGTATTGATTTTGTTATGCTTGAGTCAGGGTTGTAAGTGTGTACATCATCCAGAGAGTGGTCTTAATTGTATGCATTGTATGCATTAGGTAGGGTTTCACCCACCTGCTCCTACAGCTTCCCTCACTTTGATCTCCATTGGGTTTTCCTTCCCTCTCTACACATGTGTGCTCATTGGTTAGTTCCAATTTAATAGCAAGTACATATGGTCATTGTTTTTCCATTATTTACATACTACACTTAGGATAATGGTCTCCAGTTCCATCCAAATTATTGCAAAAGGTCTTAATTCACCTTTTTCATGATTGCATAGTACTTCAGAGTATACATACATACATTTTCTTAATCTACTCATGAATTGATGGACACTTGGGCTGATTCTCATCTTTGCTTTTGTGTATTTTGCTGCAATAAACATTGAGTGCAGGTGTCTTTTTGATAAAATGACTTCTTTTCCTTTGGGTAAATACCAAGTAGTGGGATTGCTGGATGAAATGGATGAAAAAATATAAATCAAGTATCTTCTGTCTCTAGGAAACACATCCAACCCTCAAGTATTCACACATACTCAAGGTGAAGGGATGGATAAAAATATTGCATGAAAATGGAAACCAAAAGAAAGCAGGTCTAGCCATTCTCATATCAGATAATAAACAATAGTAAAGAAAGACAAAGATGGTCGTTATATAGTGGTAAAGGGAGAAATTCAACAAGAAGACATAACAATTCTAAATATTTATGCACCTAACACAATAGCATCCAGATTCATAAAGCAAACCCTACTAGATCTAAGCAAGGAGATAAACAGCAGTACTGTAATTGCCAAGGACTTCAACACCCCACTGACAGAATTGGATAGATCATTCAAGCAGAAAATAAAGAAAGAAACACTGGACTTTAACAAGTGGGCCTAACAGACATATACAGAATATTTTACCCCAAATATAATGAAAATATATTCTTTTCATCAGTACATGAAATATTCTCTAAGATAGATCATATATTAGATCACAAAGTATGTATCAACAAATTTTTTAAAAAAGTGGAAATCATACTATATATCTTCTCAGACCACAGTGGAATAAAACTAGAAATCAATTCCAAGAGAAGTACTCAATCCTACACAAAGTCATGGAATTTAAATAACCTGCTACTGAACAATTATTGGATCAATAATGAAATTAAGATGGCAATAAAAAGATTCTTGGAAATGAATACCAAATGTGACATAAGCTATGAAAACTTATGGGATTCAGCAGAAGCCATCTTAAAGGGAAAATTCATAGCTTTAAATGCCTACAAAAAGAAAGAACGCAAATTAATCTCATGGCACACCTCAATGAACTAGAAAAGAAGGAACAAACCAAACCCAAAGCCAGCAGAAGAAAAAAAAAAATAACTAAGATTAGAGCAGAACTGAATAAAATGGGCAACATAAAACAATACAATACGTAGAGGAAATGGATTCCTGGACACAGACAACATCCCAAGACTCAATCAGGAATAAATAGAACTCCTGAACAGACCAATAATGAGTAACATGAATGAAGCAGTAATAAGCTTCCAATGAAGAAAAATCCTAAACCAGAGGATTCACAGCTGAATTTTACCAGACCTATAAAGAAGAGCTCATATCCGTACTACAGAAACTATTCCATAACATCTAGAGGAAAGGAATCCTACCAACTCATTTTATGAAGCCAGTTTAACCTCCTGCCAAAGCCAGGAAAGGACACAAGAAAAAATAAAACTACAGACCAATATCTTTTATGAATATAGATGCAAGAATCCAGCAGCACACCAAAAAATAATCCATACGACCAAGTGGATTTCATCCCAGGGATGCAAGAATGGTTAAGCATATATAAATCAATAAATGAGATTCACCACATAAACAGAAGCAAAAACAAAGATCATCTCTATAGATGTAGAAAAAGCATTCCACAAAATTCACTACATTTCCATGATAAAAGCTCTCAAGAAATTAGGCATAGAAGGAACATAACTCAAGATTATTAAAGCCATATATGACAAACTAAAAACCAACATCAGACTCAATGGGGAAAAGCTGAAAGCATTCCCAATAAGAACTGGAACAAGACAAAGGTGTCCACTATTAGCACTTCTATTCACTAGAAGTCTTAGCCAGGGCCATCAGACAAAAGAAATTAAGGGTATCCAAATTGGGAAAGAGGAGGTCAAACTATTGCTTTATGCTGACTATATGATCTTATATCTAGAAAACCCCCAAACTCAACCAAAGGACTCTTGGAATTGATAAATAAATTCAGCAAAGTAACAGGTTACAAAATCAATGTATACAAATCAGTAGCATTCATATACATGAATAACAGTCAAACTGAGAGTCAAATCAAAAACTCAATATCATTCACAATAGCTGCAAAGAAAATTAAATAACTAGGAATATACTTAACCTAGGAGGTAAAAGGTCTCTACAAAGAGAGCTATGAAACACTGATGAAAGAAATTGTGGACAGCATAAACAAAGGGAAAAACATGTCATGCTCATGGATCAGTAGAATCAATATTCAAATATTCCTTGATTTTGTTTTTGTTTTAGTTCTTTTTTCTCTCCACTTAACAATATGTCTTAAAGCTTATTATATGTGGCATATAAAAAGAGTATCATTCTTTTTAGTGTATACACAATAGTCCATAATATGATTTTACCATGATTCATTTAATCTGCTCCAGTTGAATAACTTGGTTGTTAACAATTGCAAGCAAAACTGAAGTAAATATTTTTATATCTACATGACTCACCTTTTCATTGCTTGCATTTGACAATATTTTTGTATAAAATGATAAAAGTGACATTCCTGGGTTCAAGTGCAGGCTTTTATATGCCTATGTATCCTTAACTCAGGAGTACAGAGAAACTGAAGTTCTAGGAATAAAACTTTCATCAATGGAAGAAGAAAGCAGAGAAAGAGTGTTTTCTCTTTCTGCATGGACTTACCTAAGCAGCAGCTATTTAAACAGCCTTTTGTGTGATGGTCTCAAGAGTTTGAAAAATCAGTTTTGCTTGATACCAGGTGTGTGCTAGTCTGGTAACCGGCCTGGTATTGGCTACCCCTCCCTTCTCAGTCCTATTTCTCTTTAACCTGAATCTTTTTTCTTGGGATTGCACTCTTTAAGAAGGAATATATGCCTTTGCCTCAAGTTCTTTTTGGGTAACCCAGTGTAACCAAGGAGACATATAACAAACAAACAAAATATGTAAATAGGATATATTGTATGTTAGTTGATGATTAAGTGCAATAAAAAATGGGAAAGACAGAACTGCTATTTGGCAGGTACACATTAGTGCAATGCAATAAATGCTATGATTTGTTATCCAAAATCCCTCTTTCAGGACTGAGGACTCATTCTCTCACTTATGAGAGCACTGACAGTTGGGACTTAGCTGAGTTTTATTCTGGGAATTACCCTCAGTTAAAGAAAGCCAACTTTCATGGTCACACTCCTTTCTCCAGAGCATTCTATATCCAATAAATGGTCAATGTGGGCTATAAAAGCCTGGCCCCCTCACCTCAGTTGTGAACAACTCTGAAAGGCTGCCCCAGCTCCAAAGTTTCCTGCAAGATCTGTTGTCACCTTTGTTGAAAAAGCTTCACAGTTTAACTCATTCCTTTGCTCAGTCTGGACGTCTTTATTCATTTTCCCATATGTATTGCTTCTGAGGCCATCCCCTAATAAATTTCCTGCATGCTAATATCTGTCCCAGATTCTGTTTCCCTGGGAATCCTGCATAAAATATGTGCCATATGATGTGCTAGAATATTGAAATACAGATACTTCCCACACCATCTGGTTACTGCTGCTACTGTGCATGCTCTCCTCTGCCTGGGTTATGCCAGTGCCTCCCTCAGGGTCCCCAATTGCCCTGATTCTCTGTAAGTCCTAAAATTCTCAAGGAGCCCAGAATGGTGAAGCTTTTAAATTTCCAAACCAAGATTTTTAATGTAAGTTTTGATTTTTAAATTCAAAATTCTTAAAAATCATACTATATTTAGATGGCGGTACCTCCATTGTCACACCCATTCATGATCATGTATAAATGACAATGTAAACCAATGAGAAGGCACATTCTTTTATATTTCTACTGTTTACAGAATGAAAAGAGAAAAGAGAAAATATAAAGACTGCTAGTGAAACAAAGTATTCTTTACTAAGTGTCTTAGTCTGTTCAGGCTTTCATAGCAAAACACCATAAACCAGCAGCTTATAAACAACAGAAGCCCATTTCTGACAGTTCTGGAGACTGAGAAGTCCAAGATCAAGGCAATAGCAAATCTGATGTCTGGTGCAAGTATCTCTGGAGACCAATCTCCTTAAAAATACGTGAAGCAACTTCTAAAGTTCATTTCTATCAAGGCTATTACTTAACTCAATTTTAACAATTATCTTTTGTTCAAGAGTATGCCTTTCCCAATTTTAATGTTAAAATTAAAACTATAAAGTTTAGAAGAAGTTGAAACATATTAGTACTTGGCAAAACAAAAAGGAGCTAATGCTATGTCTGGGTTATGATTATTTTTGTTGTTATAGTATTTTTTGTTGATTATTATTTTTCTAAAAAAAATCCTCTCAGTCTAGTCATTTGGAGTGACAAAATTTTGTATCCTCTTTAGATGAAAACCTAGCCTTAGAAAGTATAATAATAATGAGTTATTATTATAAGTTACCTCCAAATTTTTAAGTTACATGCTAAATTATATAAGTTAAATTTATATAAGTTAAATTTATAAGTTAGCTTCTAAATATAATAGTAAGTTACTATAATAAGTTAGCCCTAAATTATTGAAAACATGTAAATGACAAGATGTATACATTGATGTAAATATGAGATTTTATATACTTTTGAATATTCTACACAGTATCACAGGACAAATTTGAAATTCACTGGGCTTAGAGTAGCATCAAGGCCTTTGATGATTCTAAGAGAGAGAGAGAGCACAGGATTTGTGGTACAATAAGCACAAATGGGAAGAGAAATATTTAGCAGACAGTCAGAAATGTAGCAGGGCAGTTGTGTTCTTGTAATTTTGATAGTGTCTCCAGGAGATTTCTCGGAGTTAAAGTCCTCTGGAATCAGCTTTCACCTGTGGGACTTGGTGACAGATTGTGGCAAAGTCCGACAAGGCTCCCTGGAGGCTTTCAGTCACCATATGGCCTGAAAGGCCTCTTCATATGTTACAATATTCTGCAGTAGGGACTCTTGGCTAATCTTCAGAGTACATTCTTAATCTCATGAACCTAATTATCTGTGAAGGACAGTTTAAGAAGTCCTCCTTAAAATTATTCATACTAGTTTGTGTACTTTTATCATGGGGCATATCCGACTCTCATTATGCAGTGATTACAATTTGGTTTAGAGGATGTATTCTAAGAAGGATTACAAGGATTATTCATCTCCATGGTGATGTGTGCACCCATTGTTGATCATAAGCACAAATATATCCAAGTCATTCACATCTTCAGAATGCCTTAGCTTTCACATATATGATACAAGTTCATATTTCACCCAGGTAAAGGAGAAGCCATATGGGAACACTGAATTTCCTGCTAGTGATCAATATAAAACAAGTGCTTTTTGAATTTTATAAAACTGTTTACTCCTTTTCACCATATAATTGAGAAATGCATTGACTATGTTTCAATCTATTCTTTACAACTGTGCTCTGAATACCCTTTCTTTATAACAGGCATGAGCTCTGAGATGATTGTCTCTTTGATTTTCATAGCTGAACTGGGATTCTAGTTTATCTATGATAAAATGTGATATGGGAATGAAGAGGAACTAAGCTAACATATCCCCATTTCTTTTATTGGAAAGGGTGCTTCCCACTTCATCACAGATATTTACATAGTAAGATAATTCAAAGGAACAAGACAATTGCAAATGACCCTATTCCTTAACATGTAAATATTCAAATGGTAAAAAGAAGAAAACAAAAATCTCACATTTATAAAATAATTGATTTAAATTTATGAAAACATATTGAATATAATTAAAATTACAGTAATCTATTTCTCCAACACATATGCACACTCTATACTATTTCTGATAAACTTTGTTTACTAAAAATAAGTTCTTATTGTTGTGATGATCTATTGGGCTGGGATAATAATTTGAGTAAAAAACACATCTCAAAAGAGAAAAAATAAAATATTTTAAAATAAATTTCAAATAACAAATATAGTAAGCTAATGGCATTAAGACAATTAAACAATCAGTATTATGTTTTGTTTTTAATAGCTTTAATATTTTTGTAAAAATGTTATGTTAAAAATTTAAGCCTCAAATACTGGGGCTATGAAATGCACTCATATTTGAAGAAAATGCATAATAAGAAATTGATTAGTGCAACAAGTAAACTTTCAAAATATTATCTTAATAGCTGAGCAGGCACAAGCAGAACAGTTACATCAGGGATTCCATCAGATAAAATACAGTTTAGACAGGAGAGCAGTCGTTAACAATTCTGAAACTAAATCACTCTAGACATCACTTAGATAGACACTTTGTTCCACCTTTACTCCTTTAAATGAACCTTTAATAGGTTCATTTAGTAATGGGCTGAAAGGGGGGAAAAGTCCTGAACCCCAGCTGCACTGCTCATTCACCTGCACAAACAACTTGAACTTGACTTCTTTCCAAATGGTTTCCTACTAATCTTCCCAATGTACAGCTGCTATATATAAAACATGAATTATAGTCGAGAAGGTCCTGCTGTGTTGTGAATCGCAGTGCACTCGACCACATTTTAGCAGGCTGTGGGATGAAAAGAATAAAATGTCTGCAAATGCCTTGTTCTGTCTCCTTTTCCAGTCGTGCTGCTTTATTCTGTATCTAGTTGTACCAGATACAGCCTGTGCCATTCCCTTGCTGTCTGTATAAAAATAAATGGTAAGAGCATCTTTCCAATCTTGAGGCACTGGGGGCCAAATCAATTGCCTAATCAAGTGAAAACAAAACATCTGTGACGTATGAAAGAAAGGGTGGCTTTCTCTGGAGATTTTTATAAACTGATTAAGTCAGGGTACTGCTAATCCTCTATCTTGCACTTCAGATGTTACATTGACAAAGAAGATTAGAATGAAAAGATAATGGTTATGTCACCAGCATGCAATAAACAATCTGTGAAGAGCCAGCAGAGGATTGGAAATGTTCCCATTACAAATGTAAATGTGAACTTTAGCTCCTGGGCCTAAGAATACTGTGAGAGACACCTGCTTCTGTGTCAAAAAGATACAAAGAGGAAAGAAAAACAGTAACTTGAGTTTATTCTAATAACATAAGACACCAATTCCCATGTGCTTTTCATATTACATTTAGGATATGTGAATTTGGCCTGGTGACATCTGTGCAACTTAATCAGAGAGTTGTTCTAGACACTAAAATTGATGATATTTTGAATTTTTTTTTTTAACAATTCAATGGCACCCCAAAAAAATGGTAGGTGTAAATTGGCAAGATACTCCCAAGTTCTAGAGAAAGTAATCTTCAGAGAGAATAAATTTCCTACCAGAGTTGTTCATAGAATTCCGTTTATGCATTAGAAAGAATCACAGAATAAAGGAGATGTTAGCATTTTGCTTTACATGCATACTTGTTCAGCCAGTCCTGAACTGTACACAAACGCTCTGCACACAAACTCCTCCAGGAATAGAATTCACTTAGCTGTTAATCCAAGGTTATCTGCAATTTCAAAGGTACTTCTATGTTTTAATCTTACCCACCATATGTATAAAGTGTTAAGTTTGGAGAAATGTATATTAAACTTGTATTGAGCAAGAAAATGTAAGAATAAAGTGGCATTATGATAAAAACGATCAGTTAAAATGATTGCATGTGTTATGATAAAAGGAATAATTAAATATCAATTCATTTTTTATTCATAATGTCTCTTTTTTGATCCTTTAATTGTGAAGGAAATAGGAAAACTGGAATTTCTAACATGACACTAAGAACAAATATTAAGATACATAGATACATATGATGGAAAATGAAAAATGTTGAGAGTCACAGATATTTTGCTCAGGAGGAAAGAAACTATGATTTTTTGAGTATCTAATATATGGGGATACAAAGAGCAATGAATCGTTTTTTCTGACCCTAAGAACTTTATAATAAGGTCATAGAGAAACAGGAATAAATATATAATAACAACATAATCTGAAAAGGGCTCTGACAGAGAGAAACACATCCAGTGATATGGGAGAACATAGGAGAAAGAAAATAACAAATTTGGGGGAGCCAGGAAAGGAAGAAATGATGTTTGATGTTAGTTTTGAAATATAAAGCAGTCACTGGAGCAAAGAAAGAAGGGAACATTTCAGACAGAGAGTAGCGTGTGCGAATCCATAGACACATGAGATGTCCTGGCTCCTTCAGTAGTGCAAGGTGAATGGCTTCCAGGGATAGAGAAAAAATATTGCTGGATACCTAAGCACAAGTCAAACCACGAAGATCTACACTTGCTATGGAATTTGGACTTTTGTTTGACAATTTAGGTATCATAAAGTGATACACGTATAGTAAGTACTTAGAATATTTGTTGTGTGGTATGTAAAAGATTCTTGGTGACATCTGGTAGGGTGAACATTTTAGAATTACCAGTCTGTTAGCAGTGTGGATATTGGGTAGAGGGGTTGGTGCTGTATGCGAAAGAGGACCATTTAGGAGTTAGTTGCATGATTTAGGCAAGGAATGATGAGGACTTGAACCAAAGAGGGATCCATGGGGCAGAAGTGTGGGTCATTGATTTAAACTGTAGAGGAGGAAGAATCAACAGGGCCTGGTGGCAGATTATATTGGGGAGTTCAGGGTTCCATGAAATTTTGTAAATTAAAAAAAAATGCTTGTTTTTTGCAAATGCAGTCCCTCTGAAGTGGCAAGCAGTAGACAACATTGTGAAAGTGGAAGGGGGTCCTTTCTGTCTGATAGAGCCTGTGCACCCAGGGCACAGAGCATTGGGTTCAGATGAGAGATGATATTTCAACCCCCATTTGTCTTCTCTGCTGGATACCTTTGTGCAGTGCACAAACTATACAACTATATACAGTAATCTTAAATAGCAGTCTTATAGGACTGCTTAGATTTCTGACTTAAATAACTTCATTCACTGAGGGAAGAAAATTAGATATTGTGAGAAGAATAATGTTTGCTTTAGACTAGTGAATTTGGTATGTTTGAGGCACATGAAGGTAAGGATATCTTGCTTTTCATTCAATATATTGTTCTGCAGTTTAGGAAAATTATTTGAAATTTAAGAGCTGTGATTTTGTAAGTGTCAGAGAAATGCTTTGGTAAGGCTGCTTCAAGATTGCTATTCAGGACCATCTTTGGGTTAATAATGTAGTTGAATGTGGAAGAAATGGGTACTAAACATGAGATTATGGTGATAGGAAAGATCAAAACTAAAAATGAAACAATTAGCACCATAACCTGGGGGTAAGGAAGGCCATACTTACTCAAGAGGGTTTTAGGGGGATTTACCACCTAAGAAGTAATTGTGACCTGTCTATTGAATCCCCCCAAAAGTCATATGGAAATAACCAAGTTGATGTTATTAAGAGGTGAAGCTTTTTAATTAGGTCAAGAACTTAAGTGTCCTTATAAAAGAGACCCAAGAGAGTCCCTTCTCCTTCCACCTGGTGAGGACACAGCAAGAGACTCCATCTGTAAGCCAGAAACCAGGTCCTCACCAGACACCAAATCTGCCTTGATCTCGGACCTCCCAGCCTCCCAAACTGAGAAATAAATTTCTATTGTTTATAAACTATTCAGTCTACTTTATTTTGTTAGAATAATCTGGATGGACTAAGGCACTAGACAAAGAAATATTTAATGAGATGATAGAAGCAGTAGAACAGGGTTTATTTTATGACTGGATATACTCACACATATATAGTGACATATATCTCTATATCACTATATGTCTCTATATATTAGAATGATTTTCATAAATGATTTTCATAAAAATATGAAACAATCCAAAAATCATATGACTTGATGTCTTAAATAAATGTACCATTCCATTGAATTTAAATTTATAGGATAATGTGGACAACCTAAAGTTTTTATCAAGCTAATTATATTTTGCCAAAAAAAAATCTTTTTGATTGGTGACTTGGGTTAAGTATAGCTTTAAATGCTAGGTTCAAATCAATGCAAGTGTATCATGTGCAGAGTAATTCTCAATTGTTATAAAAATTATGTCCATTATGCTACTTGCTGGGATCCTAGTAATCATCTAAACTCCATAAAACTTAAATTTTCAAATTATCCTTAGTAATTTAAATGTGTTATTAGGCCTTTCATGAAGCATTTTTCTTCTTTGAAGAAAACAAGCTAAGTTTCTCAAAAGCACTGCAGGATAAGTTATAAGTGACTTTCACTTGTAATTTGCAGATGCTGTAATAGGAATTTTCCTTTTACCTCCATCTAAGTCCAACTACTTTGCATTCTAATTTGCAAGCAAAAAGTTGCTTTAAAACTTGGTATAAAAGTTTTTGAGGACTTTAAGAGATTTAAGGTATATTTTTGCAAAAGAGTCAGAAATTGAAAGTAAAGATGTGAGTCATAAAAAAAGAGAAAAGAATGTATAGGGAGGAATAAATGAGAAGTATAAATATCTTTGATTTGACAGCTTAATTTTTAGAGGCAGAAAATGACATCCCTATTGTTTCGCATATTTCATATAAAACATGCATGTTTTAGGCTCTAACCTAACTTGTTTTTATGAGATAAATGATGAAATGTCAATAGACACCCTATGGATGGAAAAAATAACCAGATTTTTACCCCCTGTAGTAATACTACAGGGGGTAAAATTCAGATGTGAGATTTGAGACAGTGAATCTCCTGTGTTACCAAAAGGATGCTCTATGAGATGAAATTGTCACCTCAATAGGGCATACACCAACAAAGGTCCGTGGCAGTAAAGGCTGAGGAAAACTGACTTTTTTCACTAGGAATCACTAAGAGTCATATTGAAAGTTGAATAAAAGAACATAACTGTCACTTTTGCATAATAGATATCAAAGTAAGAGTCTTATTTGCCACATAGAAAATAAACTATTTACAGATTAAATTAGTGATGTTTATCATTAGCAGCTCTTTAATAAGCATTAGATTAAGAATAAAAATAGTTTGAGTTAACATCTTTCAAACAATGGTTTTAAATATTATGATAAATTAATTATCTTAAATGCCTAATAATTCAGTGAATGCTGAGAATTTCATAAAAATCATAAATGCCAGAATTGGAAGGTTTGCTACATATTTCCACATCTAGCCCCATTGTTCAGGTGTGGCAAATAAATCTGAGGGGTGAAATGAGTACCACAAAGACACAAAGTAGGTTGACTCTATAGGTTTTGTGCCACTTGCAGAGAGCCCCAATTTATTTGGAAGAGCCAAAAACCAGATAAAAGCCCATGAAATGGATATTTAAATCATAGAAAGATAACATACCTTCCTCACACCACTCTAATCCTTTTTTAATGTTGGTAGGATATAAATTTTATGTAAATTCATCATTCTTATAGACTGCTTAGACTGAAATAAAAATTTCAAATTGAGAATGCTATTGCCATAGTAAACTCAAAAGGTTTGAATAAACTGAAGTTTTCTTTAATTAATTGTGTAGTCAGTTTATTGAATTTGACAAGTATTAAGTTTATTGTGTTACAAGAAAGGTAGTATAATGTAGTGGTTTAGGACTCAGGATTTCCAACTGGATCTTTAGGGTTCAAGTCCAAGATCATGCAGCACAAGCTTCTATACCCTGGAAGAAGTTACGAAACCTCTCCTCTCACTTATTTTAAGATAGGGGAAGTAACTGAACTTGCCTCACAGGGCTTTTGGGAAGAGTGCGAAGCAGATAAATAAGCATAGTGCTTAGCACATAGTAAGGAATCAATAAGTTGGTAGTTTTTGTTATTTAGAAGAATCTTATAATCACTGATATAAAAGGCTGTATCTAAGAGATGGGTAGAAAATTTTCTCTTTGCCTTATTGCTATACTGAATCAACATGATTGAAATAGTTTTCTGCAGTTTGAAAATATGCACAATTTTAGAGAGAGGGATAATCAGTGTTAATTTAGCAGGAATATACTATTTAATTTCCATAAAATATAATTTATAGTACAATTAGAAATTTATGTATTTTTGTGTATATATGTATATGTATGTGTGTGCTTGTGTATATATACATATATATATACATATACATATAAATGGTGTGTGCATACAAACACACACACATTCGTATATACTGGAGGAAGATTTGTCATATTGTTCTCCTGGAATCCTTTGCCTTTAAAGACAAACTGTAGATCCTGTTGTAAATAATTTTCCTGAAGTATGGGCCATATTACATTAAAAGAAAAATATATGCGAATGTTGGCTGAAAAAAAATCCATGATAATTGCCATGTTAATAATGACTGTATCTATGGCTATAACATGCAATATTTTGTAGCTGTGATTTGGTCGATTAACAAAAGAAAGCTTTAAATGAACCAATTAGATTTTTAACAAAGGAAATATATTTCTGCATTTTGCACTGTAGCAATTTCCATAGATGGGAGCAATCTACAACAAGGATTAATAATACAAATTTGAGTTTCCTGGAAAGAGTCCACATGCAGAGTGTTTCTTTGCCACACAGTTTTCACAAACAATAGGCAACTATTCATTATTTTTACTGCGTATTATTATTACTTCAGCTTAAGATGAGGACAGCAAGCTCCTTCAAATTGTATATGGCCTAAGAGGCTTGAAAGAACAATGCCTCCAAATGATCCTTATTGTATATCAGAAGTCATGGTATGTCCAAGGAGAGTGAGAAGCTGAGGGGGGCTGGGAAAAAGCCCCAGGAGAATGCTCAGCATTGTGTCGCCCACTGACATACAATTACAAGGCTTTGAATCTGATCCATGACACAATCCATGGTGATTACACTACTCAGAGAAGCCAAGAGACAGATGAAAATGCTTAATTTGCTTATTCTCAAATGTGGCAATTTGCCTAATGAATGAAATTGACTTCATAAAATGTCAAGGTTATCTTTTAGTTTCAAAGCTGGGATACCAGCATAGCCTTACCATGCATCCAATGCTTGCAGCTATAATGGATTCAGAGTGAGGTACGTAGAATACCACATGGCTGCAGTCCTGTAGAAACAGGTAAAAATAAACAGAATAGTTGGTCAGCACAAAGGTTTTTATAATAAGGAGTAAGAGAGAATCTCAAAGCCTGGTCAAATATGATTATCTCTAAACACCTGCATAAGAGGATATAGAACTGTAGTTTATCCAACCATTTTCTTTCATTTCAACATCTTTTAACAGCACATTATATTGTCTGAGTGTCACATAAATCCTGTGAGGTTAAGTATAACAAGAATGATTAATGTGTCTATTTGACGTGACAGGAAAGTCCCAGAATGTAGAGAGGGAAATATATAGACCTAGTGGGTGGGGGTGGTGGTAGTGGTGGAGTACCCGGAGAAGGCAGGAATTTTGCAGGTTAGCCCAGGGGATTATTTCCAGAGCACGGAGCCAAAGGTAGACCACTAACAGCCCAAGGTCAAGTACGTTGGCAAAAAGAAAGCTTGACCTGGATCTTCAGTTGCCTATTCCAGTGTTCTCTGCAGAACAATGCTGTCTTGAAGTAGGTTCATGGGCTCTGAAGGTGGCTGCTATTTACAATGTGTTGTCCAGTGTTAGGTGCCATGGTTGGGTCCAGCTAGAAAATACCTTTTCTGTAGAGATTCATCCATATGGTTATTAGAGATGTCTGGAAAGTATTTAAATTATAAGACTTCATGAAATTATGTTTTAGAATACATTTTGCAAAGCATTCAACAAAGAATAAATGAGACATAGGGTCTTCTTAGTAAAATCAGTTGACTTGAATAGAAATGAAAAGTGCTATTAGAAATTACAAGGAAAGGGGCCTCAAGATGGTGGACTAGAGACTTTTGTTACTAGCCTCCTCCACACAGAAGAACCAAAACTGTGAGTAGATAATCATCTTTCGAATAGTTTGCCTAAGAGAGGTTGCTGGAATTCAACAAAGAAGTGACAGGAAACACCAAAGTCAAGTAAAGAGAGGAAACGAAGGCAGCCTGCTTGGCTGGGATTGGCTGGGAGCCTGAAGAGGCTTCCCAATGAGTGACCCTCAGTTGTTCACATTCCCACTGCTGACTCCTATAATTCTTGCCATGGGAAAGCCCCTTGACCCACGTGCCCTGAGACTAACTCGAGGAACTGTGTGGAGACCTGGGGATAGCATTGCTCTAGAGGGGGAGGTCACGAGACCTAAGCAGCTACAATAAGGTGTCATTTTGAGAGCCCATCCCCCACCAGACTATATTCTACCCTGGGGCCCAACAGCTACTGCATCTCCATATCCCTGTATCCCCATTGACATCCCCTGCACACAGTTCTACACCTCTCTTGGCTATTGCTGTCAGAGCCAAAACACAAGTCACTGGCAGCAACCCCACCATCAGGGCCACTGTGCATTTAAAAGAACTCTGAGAAAAGGTAGAAGGAATTCAAGAACTCAATAGCAAGGAAACAAATAATCACATTAAAAATGGACAAAGGATATGAAATAGATACTTCTCAAATGAAGGTGTAGAAATGGCCAGCAGGTATATGAAAAAATGCTCTATATCACTAATCATCAAGGAAATACAAAAGAAAACCAATGAGGTATCACCTCACACCTGTTAGGATGACTATGACCAAAAAGACAAAACATAAACAAATGCTGATAAGTTGTGGAGAAAAGGGAACCCCTGTACACTGTTGGTGGGAATATAAATTAGTTCAACCATTATGGAAACTGTATGGAGGTTCCTCAAAATATATTAAAAATAACTACTACATGATTCAGAAATCCCTCTCCTGGGTGTATAACCAAAGGAAATGAAATCAGTATATCAAAGAGATATCCACACTTCCATGTTTATTGTAACAGTATTCACAGTAGCCAAGGCATGGAATCAAACTAGGTGTTCATCAATGGGTGAACAGATAAAGAAAATGTAGTATAGATGCACAATGGAATACTATTCAGTCATTTGCACAACATGGATGAATGCAGAGAACATTAAGTAAAATAAGCCAGGCACAGAAAGACAAATACCACATGATCTCACTCATATGTGAAATCTAAAAACCTCGACCTCATAGAAGGACAGAATAGAATGTTGGTTACCAGAGGCTTGGGTGGTTAGGAGAGAAAACAATGGGAAGATGTTGGTCAAAAGATATATAATTACTATTAGATAGGAAGGGGAAAATGTCCAGAACAGGCAAATATATAGAGACAGAAAGTAGATAAGTAATTTCTTGGGGTTGATGGGGAGAAGATGGGTGTGGGTGGGAAGAGAAATTGGAAATGATTTCTAATGGTTATGGAGGTTCTTTCTTGGGTCATCAAAATACAATAAATTGAATTTGTTAATGGTTATACAACTTTGAGGACACACTAAAAACTATTCAATTATATACTTTAATGAATGAATTATATGATATGTGAATTACATCTCAATAAAACTAACACAAAGAAAATACTAGGAATACTGCTGTAAAAGTATACATTTTGATGATCACCAACTTAAAACATTATTTCTATCTAAATATATGTCATGATTACTAATATCACACATACTTCATTTCCTGAATATTTGGTAGGAAATTAATATGATCCAATCTTTATAAATAAAAACTGATAATTCTACATTATAATTAGAAAGTGGAATAAATACTCACATGTAATCACAAAACAGAGGCTAATAAAAGACTAGAAATAGTTTTGTTCTTACTGTATGCAATTAAACCACAATTGGAATCAACCTCCTTATTATTTACCCACAACACATCCATGTGTATGTATGAACATGTGTTTGTGTATTTATGTACAATTTTACATTTAAGTATGTTCACACTCACATATTGGTAGCAATAAAGTAGTTAAGCAAATTGTAATTCCATAAGAACTTTTTTTTTGTATCTGATTAGACAAAGATGTTACTGAATATTTTATATAAAAAATTTACTTGTGTTTTCTGAATTAAGAACATTAAAAACAAAATCAAAAATATCACCAATCATCTTAAATGTGCTGAAGACATGATTCTCAAATGACAGTGTAGGAAAAGCAAGAAGCAACGGCTGAAGGCGTATTTTTCAAGTATAAAAGGCTTATTATTCTAGGTCTGTTTTCTGTCAAGTGCTTCCCTACTCATTCTAATCCATTTTTCAATTTGGCATTCCCTTATATTGCCAAAGCAGGTGCCTTGCATGCAATAGCAAGGGTATGTGTTTCAGAAAGTCTCATGAGGAATTATTTATCATGCAAGAGATTACTTCACAACTAATGATGATCTCTATAAACACTTAGGTGCTATTTGACTGCCTGGTTGGTGGTGGTCCAAACTGGTGACAGTTGGCATGTGTTTTATCTCATCTCGCCTTCCACATTCTTGACATAGTCTAATATATGTTGGAAAGAAGCTTTGGGATGTTATAAGGA
The DNA here is from genome assembly GCF_040939455.1 of Microcebus murinus. Lineage (NCBI taxonomy): Eukaryota > Metazoa > Chordata > Mammalia > Primates > Cheirogaleidae > Microcebus > Microcebus murinus. The sequence goes on along the minus strand of NC_134114.1, from coordinate 36,636,119 downwards.
ATAAGATGATGAATAGAAGCTATTAAATAAAATTACTGCAAATAAAACATTGAATTCAGGTCTTTATCACCTCTAGTTTTATCAGTGATATAAAAGGTCTTTTTCAAGCTGTATTCCAAACCTAAAATATTAGCTGCTGGACACTATAAAATAACAAGGATCTCATTCCAGCCAAGCTTATGATTGGGAATGTGGGTGGGAAGGAAGAAACTTTTAAAATTAATATGCTCAAGTTTTAAAGCTACAGATAATAATATATATGAAATGCTGTGTAAAGTATATACACTGTATGAATATAAGGTGTTTTTGATATGACTGTAATATTTAAACCATGCACTTTATTTAATAAACATTTAAAAATAACCTAAGTTTATCTTTTTAAATTTTAATGGCTGGTCCTAGTCATTTTGAGCTCATTCAGCAACATCAGCAAAAGAGCAAACATATAACGCAAATGTGTTTCTGACTCAAAAACAACAAAGTATATTTGATATTAGCATGCCCAACATAAGAAAATACAACTTATACAAAAGCTTTTAAACTGATAAATAATTTTACTTCTGAGCATATTTAAAATAAAAAAATAATATTTTAGTAGTAAAAATTGGAATTTTACATAATTTCCAGAAATATATTCAAACATAATAAGTTTTAGGTTGTAGACAAATCACTATAGATATAATTTTATCAAAACTGAAACATTCCCCACCCTTATCTCTTATGACATCCATAATAATCTGGCAACTTGTGCAAAAAAGAAAACAAATTTTTTCTATTTTCTACTTCTTTTGGTAGATTAATTAGTGTTTTTTTACTTGACTAAAATGTACTCTTCATTTATTTCCTCTTTCCATATAAACATTGAAATCACAAAGCTCTCTAACATTTCATAGTGAATAGAATTGCAGTTAACAACATCAATTTGGGAGCCCAGCAACCTGGATTTGGACCCTAATTCTCCTATACCAGATGCATAATCTGGGGCAAATGACTTGGTGACTGTCCTCCAAGTGCTTCAGCTGTAAAGTTGGGTTAGTTATAGTGACCACCTTGTGGGCTTATTATGAGGTTTACATGTAATGCACGTAAAGAATTTGCAACAATTTCTAACATATAAGATGTGCTCAACAGTTAGATGCTGTTAATATTAATTTTCTTTTATTCCTTTTAAAAATATATATGCAAATTTAGAGAAAATGGTGTCAGAATGTGTCAACTGTGTTGAGCTGTTGTGTTACAGAAATATTTAAGCTCCACGACAACTTAAGTAGTGTTTATCTCCCTCACTATGGCAACTCCAGGATCTATCATACTGTCTGAAAACAGGGTGCATTCAATAACTCTGTCGAATTCATGAGCAAATGAATGTATTGATGAACCTGGCCTCAAGGCCAAAGAAAAACATTGCGTTGTTTCCTATTTGGCCACATACAGTGAAGGAAGTGTCTGTAGACTAAGGCAACTTTGCCTTCGTCGTCTTCTATCACTGTATCCATATGTTTTGGTCTTCAGAGTTTTTTCCTGACATTAACTAAATGTTCTTATTTGGCATTCCACAACTTCTGAATCTTGTTTGTAAGCTTCATGTTGATTTTCACAGTCACAGTTGAGACCCTGGAATAAGTAGGACATGGTTTAAAATATGCACAGACCTTCAAAATACCAAAACTAATTTTAATAGCACTTGCATGTATCTGCTACTATATGCTAGGTATATAAACACGTATTTTTTTTAATCCTCATACAAACCCTGACAATTTACTGTCCCCATTATACCTAGAAGAAAAAAATGAACATGAGTAAAGCTAATTGAGTTTGCTGAGGTTCTATAATAAGTGCCAATCACCATTAAAACTTATAGGTATTGAATGATAGCCAAGAGCAAAACACTCCTCTATGTGTGTTTTCATCTGCAACACTTTGAGATGGGTACTATTGCTATAGCTGAAGAAACTGAGAATAAAAGAGATTGAATAATTGGACCCAAGTTCCACACTTAACTTGCAAATCCAGAATTAAAATCAAGGTGATTTCACCCCACAATCCACTCACTTAACCACTATGATGCAAAGTATGTCACTACAGTGTCAGTATTAAGACCCATTTCTTTCTTACTTTAAAAGCCATGTTTTTCTTTCATGGTGAAGTTCAACTTTCGTATCATTTATAAATATTTTATGGACTTTAAACTATATATTCATTTACCAATTGTTGGTATGGAATCTTTGCAAAGGCAATTTAGAGATTGATTGAGGAGGTTGTGTTATTTTTTCTTGTACATTATTACATTTATCATTTTAAAATTTGAGTTGAAATTAAATTGTAATGACTAAAAATGTCATCATAGTGAGCACTATGGCATTTTTATATGTTTCTTCCAGAAATCTAAAGTTAGAAATGATGGCATTGCTATATGAGGGACTTTTTTAGGGATAAAAAACTAAATGAGATGAATATATAACATAAAATTACACATAAATTGAACCTTTTACTTTAACCATTTTAGTTGGTAGAAAACTGTGTTTCACCTCCATTCATTACCTTGCCTGATTGACACAGAATAATCTTTTCATTTACAAATATGGAATTCTGGAAAATAAAATACTCTTTTCATAAGAATGTTTAATTTCATTCGTATATCTTAGAGTTTAGGATAAGAAATAATTTGGTTCAGTGACCGATTAACGTGTTCATAGAACATCACAAACAATTAAGGACAATAATGTAAAACAGTTGGCTTGTCAAAAGAATCAAGATCAAGCTGAAAATCTAGTAGCCTTAATTTGAACAAGGAATTTACAAGTTTAGTAAAAATTTCAAATGATTTTAATATTGAAGTAATTAAATTATAATTTGTTTTTACCATAAACTGCTTTTTAATAAAGTTTAATTCCAAGGAATCCCATGAGAAAGGGGAAAATCTTTGTTAACTAGAAAATTAATTTTAAATGTGTTTAAATTATTATCAAAAAACATATTTTAGCATGATATGGGACCTAATATAACTTCTCCCAAGAATTGTCACTGGCCACATTAAGATTGAGGAGAACAAAGTTTGGAAAATACCAAAATACCTACAGTCAACAAGAATTTCCCAAGAGAGGATTGCACAGCATTAGAGCAGGTAGAAATTTGACATAGATTGAATACTTACATTAAATTTTACAACCTGGTAAAGAAGATATTATTATTATCATTCTACAAATTAGGAAAACAATTTTGTTTTCAAGCTTTGAGATATTATGATATAGCTTCCTAATGGGTCCATAGCTTGTAAGTGGAGGAGTTGGCGTCTAATTCCAGGCTTTCATTACCCGACAATCTGAATTGTTTATACCACATTATATTGCATTGATTACACATCAAACAGCTGTATTCATTAATTATTTCAATAAAGAGCATAATCAAACATTAACCATGTGGTGTATGTCATGATATATTCTTGAGATGGGAAAATAAAATGAAACATTTTGATTTCTACCCTCAAAGAGTTCAAATTGAAGAAAAGAGAAAGATTCATGAACAGATACTTATAATGTGATCAATGTAACTATAGAGGTGACTGCATTTTGGAGTGAAAGAATGGATGATGAATAAGCTGTCTTGAATGACAAGTTGAAAAGTTTTCTAGGTAGGCAAGAAAGAAAAAGATGTTACACATAGGAAAATAATTTATGGGAAACCATTAAATATGGGATCACATGTTATATTAGGAGAACAACAAGTGAGCCTTCATTGTCTGGTATAGAGCTGATAAAGTGAAGTGGATAAAATCATTGGCTCTTCATAGTTACAAAGGCAATATTTGAAAATAATATTTATGAACATGCTTTTCTCCCATTTTCCAACACAATAATTGTTTTTAGAACAACAATAATGGCTCTTCATCCCCTGACCCCTGCCTACCTAAGTCATCTCCTTCTCTACTCTCTGTATAGATAAAAACCTATTCTTTATATATAATAAGGATCTTAGGAAGTGCTTTCTATGACTCAAACAGTTTTTCTAAGTTTCATAAAATGTACAAGTCATTTTTAAATTTGAAATTATTTTAAATTTATAGAAAAATTGTAGGAATAGTACAAACAAAACAAAACAAAACTCCTACAGACTCTTCAACAGAGGCTCCACGAAAATTTTGACAATCAGCCCTAATATGCTTTCTATAGGGGAAAAAAATCGAATTTAGGATCAACCTTCACCTGTTTCCATGTCTCTCAAATCTCCTTCAATTTAAAACATTTTCTTTGTCATTCTATAACTTTCATGATCTTAATATGTATGGATATTATAAAGCTCTATTTTGTTGAATGCCCCTTCATTTGAATTTTTCTGATATTTTCTTAACATGAAATCCATATCATTCATTTTTGGCCAGAATCTCATAGTGATACTGTATCTTATCATTGTATTCTTTCAGGGGAACAAATGATGTCCATTTGTTTCATTACAAGTAGTATTGACTTTGATTTACCTGTAATGATGTCCTCTTGTGTTTCTAAACTATAGAGTTACATTTTCTTTCCTGTGTAAATGATCAATATTTCATGAGGAGATACTTTGAGACTATGTAAATCCTGTTCTTTCTCCCACTTTTATCCAATAGTTTTAGCAACTATTGCTGTTCCTTGCAATTATCATTATGGTAATTTTCAAATAGTGTAGTAACTGTTCAGATTCCATCATTATTTCTATACATTTGTCATTCTACTACAAGAAAAAGCTTTCTCTTCTCTCCAAATGTCAATTTATTTATAATATATCAATGCATACTCATGAATTTCAAATTTCATCCAATGGGTTATAACCTATTATTCTTATATTGATAATTTATTTGATGCTCCCATTGTTCCAGATGTGACAAGTCAGAGTATTTGAGCAGTTAAAGCCTGTTTAAGCTGCTTTTGTGACATTTTTTGGACATTACTTCATTTTTGTGTGCAATGTATTTCAGATTCATCTTGTTCTTTTCCTGCTCCAATTCTGGAATGATCTATTTCCCCAAGAAACATTTGGTCCTTTTTGTTTGTTTTTTATTTTTCATTTTTTATTTTTTCCAGCATATTGCAGAGGTACAAATGTCAAGGTTATGTATATTGCCCTTCCCTTCTTCCCCCTTCGAGTCAGAGCTTCAGGTGTGTCTATCCCCCAGTTGGTGCGCATCACATTCATTATATTTGTATAAACCCATCCCCTGCTCCCCCAACCTGCCCCAAACGCGATAAATGTTATTCCTATATGTCCACTTAGGTGTTGATCAGTTAATACCAATTTGCTGGTGAGTACATGTGGTGCTTATTTTTTCATTCTTGGGATACTTCACTTAATAGAATGGGTTCCAGCTCTATCCAGGAAAATACAAGAGGTGCTATATCACCATTGTTTCTTATAGCTAGATAGTACTCCATGGTATACATATACCACATTTTATTAATCCACTCATGTATTGATGGGCACTTGGATTGTTTCCACATCTTTGCAATTGTGAATTGTGCTGCTATAAACATTCAAGTGCAGGTGTATTTTTCATAGAGTGACCTTTGTTCTTTTGGGTAGATCCAGTAATGGGATTGCTGGATCAAATGGTAGATTGACTTGTATGGCTTTAAGGTATCTCCATATTGCTTTCCACAGAGGCTGAACTAGTTTGCAGTCCCACCAGCAGTGTAGGAGTGTTCCTATCTCTCCACATCCATGCTGACATTTATTGTTTTGGGACTTGTTAATAAAGGCCATTTGGGGCACTGGTAGAAGCCATTATCTAGGAACTAGGTCATAACCACTGTGATATTGGTGTTTCCAGACTCTCTCAAAGTTGTGAACTAGAAAAACAATATATATTGATACAATTTATACACATGAATATTGATATAAGTATGCAGCATCTTCATGTAATATGTTATCTGTATGTCTATCTTTATTGAAAACCATACATTCACAATGATAATTTCAATTCACCACAGGGTTCATATTTGTACTTATTTCCTTCTCAAATAGTGAAAACTTCCATTTCCTCTTATCCTCAATAACTTTTGTTTGGTTTCTCTGTATGTGGTCAATCTTCCAATCTCCACTGGGCCACCACCATGTTCTGCTCCCCGTTTTCTACATTCCCTTCTGTTCCAATGCATCCTTAAGTAGGTCCCAGCTGCCACTAGGCAGCTTTCTCAACTCAGTGGGGCATGCTAAATGCTATTGAACTGAATTAGAAGGGAGGAAAGAAGGAAAATTATTTATTATTTTGGTTTTATTGCATCTTCACAACACAATGAGATAGGTACTCGTAATAGTATTATTATTCCTATTTCATATGTGGGGAGAATAAAGTACATACAGGATAGTTAATTTGTCTAGGATTATACATTTAATGAAGGCAGGATTCAAATCCAAAATACTGTGCCTCTAGAACATGTACTTTGTGCCATGACATCTTGGTGTCTCTGTTAGGCACAGAGATAGGTAAATATTAAGGTGTGTCTGTGACACAGAGAGAAAGCCTAACGTCTAAGCTAGAGATATAGATTTTGGCAAAAATGATATTAACTTATGTGTTGTATTCACAGCATTTGAGTTGGATGTTAATAAGAAAGGGGATACGGAGAGGAAGAGTAAAGATCTAACTATGACATGAAAGAAATACTCACAAAGGAGATCATAGATTGAAAAGAAATCTAATCATAGAGTAGAAAAAAATATGAATGGCCAGAAACGTAGAAAAAAATAAACATGATAGAATAAAGTTTAAGATGCAAGAAACTAGCCTAAAAAAACTTCCACTAGATTTAATGATTAAGTGACTATGATGATATGATTCTGCATGTCATGTGATTTATTAGCCGTCTGTCTTTATAACTGGAAAATGGTGAAAACACTTCCAGAGTAATGGCATATAATCTACCTGCCAAGAAACCTCATACAATTCTCTATATAGAGCAAATACTCAGTATGAAGCTATCAAATTTATCAAAAGAAATCAGAATGAACTTAAGTGATTAAATAACTTTCCAAAATAGCAATTCTAGAAGAGGACAGCAAAAAATATAAATTAAGGGAGAAATGTTTTAGAAGCTTAGATTCAAAAAAGAAAAGAGAATAGAGATAGGGAGGGTTTTTAGGTCTTTCTGAGAATGTCTTGGTAAAGGTGAAGAAGGAGTCACCTTGAGCTTTCCTTAGTTCCTTTTAGAGAGGAAGCAAAGTTTTAAGAGCCTTATCAGCAATCTAAGTGCTAATTCTTGAAACCCTAAAAAATGATCCAATGTGAATCTTATATTTTTTTCTTATTTTATGGACACAAAAGGATAAGACAGATAAAGTAAATATCTTGGCTAAAGTGACACAAGCAGGGAGTGGCAGACACAAATTTCAACACTAAGAGCAACACTTTAGTTTTGGTGCCTTAGTTCTTTGCTAGGAGGTTTTAAACTGTGTGATATTTAATATCATTTCTAGCTCTCAAAATTCTATTATTAATGGGTCTAAATGAATTGTACCTGTAAGAACAGTGAAGAGAGATGGACAGTGAGGGAGAAAATCATATCATAAAGATGGAGTGGTTTATTATTCAGGGGTCCTTTGAATGAAGATGAACATCTTCCAGCAAAAATAGTAGTAACAGCTGGAGGAGGGAAGGGAGAGTAAAGGTAGCAGCAGCAGTTGTACTAGTGGTGGCAGCCACGGCGGGTGCCTGCTACATACCACACATTAATTTACACTGTGTGTGTGTGTGTTTGTGTATGTGCATACATGTGTATACGTGTGTAAAATATTTGTGTGTGTGTGAGTGTGTTTGTGTAAAATATTTTGGTTTACAAATTTTCTATTTTGGTGGGACTGCCTATCTTTTTAGATTTCAAATACTAATTATTTTGGTGCAGGCCTGCCTCTGACATTGAGATAAGATGGGCAAGAAAATTTTTCCTCTATATTGTCAAAATTCTCCCCACAAAATGACCTTTAGGACTCTAGTTCAGTCTTAATGGCAGGCAGGCTATAGATGCTTTCATCCGTTTTAAACATCCATGGATTGTTATTGCTCTCTCTCTCTCCATTATCATTTAGACAATCAATACATATTTAGCTGATTTGGCAAATAAGGCAATGATTGTGAAGCCTTCACCATTATTTGAATTCCCTTTAGTTTGTGTCTTTCTGGTAATGAGAGGATGAAAAACAATCCTATGGTTTTCCAGAAACAGCATCATTAATTGTATAAAAGGATTATCTTCTTTTACATAGCGCAGTACCTCTTTGAACTTCACTCAGATAGCTAAATTTTGTTTAAATGTACCATATTGATACATATTACAACTTCATCTCTTAGTAGTTGTTTATTTTTCCCCATGTATGTCTGTGTTTTTGCTCCCCCTACACATCCACACACTAGAGATGGGGGGAAAGGCAACTACTAGTATAGGCTAACTATAATAAAGTGTTTGAAAATGTGCTTAGGACAAAGATAAATATTAAAACACAAAGTTGATTTTTTTTAAAAAACATTAATTTAAAAAATATATTTAAAAAAACATTTAATTTACTTAAAAAATTTTTAAATAACAATATAAGTCGTATTTGGGCATACAGTGAGCTTTTATAGTATGTGAAAACATTTTCTTAAAATTTAGTGGTTTAAAAAATAGCCATTTGTTTATTTTACCATTTTGTAGCATGGCTATTTGGGCTGGTCTTAGGTGAACAGTTCTTGCAGTCTGGAACTGGCTTAGCTGATCTTGGCTGGACTCATTCCTACATCTCTCAGAAGCTGGTAGGTTTGCTGGGGTTGGCTGGGATAGCTACAAGTGGCCCATCTCTATAGTGTGCCTCACCCTTCATCAGGCTATGCAGGCCTTCTTCATATGGTGGCAGAGCACCAGAGCAGTAAGAAGGCACACTCCAATGGGCACGTGCTTTTCATGTTGTTGTCTTATATTACATTTTCAGACTGTTAGGTTTGCTGCTACAAGAACAAACAGGCAATGACTTGTATAGTATTCACCTACTTGAACTGCGTAAGGAATAAGGGAATAAAAATAGAAATTTGTTACAGAAGGACTACAGGGAATAAGAATAAATAGGTTTTCAGCCTCTGAAATACAAAATAGGCATGTGCAGTAAGACAGAATTCTTATAAGCAAGAATTCTTATAGGAAAGTAGTGAGAGGTTTTCCAGGTTCTGTTAACATTGCCTTTAACTTATTGAGGATCAAGGTACAAGGATGCAGTCCTAGAATTCTCCAGCAGTATAGAGAAAAATAGCTTTGTTGTCTAGTGTGATTTAGCTGCGGAGTTGGAAACAAAGAAGATAAATCAGAGAGGAAGTATCATTGAAACAAAAGCCCATCTCATTCCTGCCTTGAGATGTAGCAGGAAAGAGAAAAGATATAGAGAAGAGATATTGAGCCAGGTTTGAAGTATGCCTAAGAGACTGGAAGATAGATTAGATAAGTGCCAGTACTAACACAGACAAAATTGGGACTTTCTTTACTTCTCTACTGGGGACTCTGGGAAAAGGCCCAGAAAACTGGAAGTTACAACATATACAGACAATGGAGTGACTTAGTTTATCAATATTGAGCAATACTGGGGAGTATCCTACTTCCCCCAAACTTTAGGGTTTGCCAGGTCGGGGCCCAGATATCTTTTCTAGAGAGAATGAAAAATTAAAGGCAGTATTTAATGGTTTTGGATGAGATTAAATTTCAATCTGAATTAAACTTGTACTATCCCTCTCAACTTTAACCACTATCTATAAAAAAAAGTTGAAAATATGCATAAATACATTTCTTTGCATTAAAATTGTGATATGATTTAAGATTGAGACCCTGAGATACATTACTGCTTTATAGATTTTTAATCAATATACATTGTATTCACTTGTTCCTTCAATATCATTTTCTACCACTTATTATTTATTTTTTTTACAAATGAGATGCCTATGGCAGACCATAGGAAAACTATATAGGATAATTTTATGCCTTTTTTTTTCAGGTACCATATGTAAATAATAGTAGCTACATTTCTGGCTTGAGTAAAATGGATAAATGATAGTACCATTCACTGAGAAAGAAAAGTAGAAGTGTGTGATGTATTATACATATTCGTTTTCATACATAGTGAGTTTGAGGTATTTGAGTCACATAGTAGGAAACATCATGCAGGGTGCTTGATTTATGGTTCTAAAACTGTTAGGATAGGGTCTTAACTCGCAGGATTAAAATCTAATTTCTGTTCAAGATTGGCAGTTCTTTAGATATAAAGTTGTTTCTTAATGAAAAGTGAAAAGATCAAGGCTGTTCAGTTCCTAGGGGTACTCTAGCACAGAATTCAGTGCTTTGATATTTTTGTTAGGAGATTTAATTATGTATGCTTTTAAAAGTACATATTCTATTTTTTTTTTCCTGTCTTTTCTTTTTTGGTATAATTCAACTCTTGCTGACATCTCATCCTTGCAGTCCTGTTTCCTCCAACCCCTCATCCTTGGACTGGCAGAAATGCTCCTCTCTGTCCCTTCTCCCAGTGCATCCTGCCAAATGTTTCCTTCATTCCCATCATCATACATAGTTTTTTAGGTTTCTGAAGAAATCCTTTCCTACTCTCCTGATGGAGCCGATACTCCTTATCAGACATTCTCAGAACACTGACACCATATACCTCTCTTTGGTGGCACTTGCCACATTTGCAATGTTAGTCTATTTGTGTTCCTGTGCTTATCTCACTTCTCCTTTAGGAGGTTTTGTCCAGCTTGGGCTAGATAAACACCAAACCCAAAGTCTGACACATAATGGTACTCAAACAATATTTGTGAAAGAACAACTAAATGACTGAATTAGAGAATGATTGCTAAGATATAAAATATTTAAGTAAAATATTTCATTAGTTCACTTCAGAAATGCATGAATTTTCTTAGACATGAGAACTACTTATAGCACAAAATTTCTCTTTCAAGAATGAAGACTTTGAAATATAATTTTTAAAAAGTTTTTTCCAAAATTATTGCTTAATTTTCTGACTTCTTCTATGGAAAATACTAAAGTTAAGTTAACCTTTTCTTGTTGACTTGGAGTCATTATGAGAATAAGTATAATGCTGTATATCACTAGAGTTAGTGTTTACCTTTCATTTTTTTCCTGCTGCATCCTTTCAAATGAAAATATTATTCTTAAACCAACTTTCACCTCTTTTCTTAATCTCTTTAACACTAGCCAACCTTTCTTCCTACCCCTTAAACTACTGCCTCTCATCTGCTGTTGTCAAGGAAACAAAGTAATCAATATTTTTAAAAAGATAGTTAAAATATGAGTCAATAAGGAACTGAGTATAAATTTTAGGATTAAAGCAGGAAATATTAAAGCAGAGCATTACTGAGAGTTATTTCAAACATACAAAGCACTTTCCATCTATTTTTAAATTTAAAGATTTATTAAAGGCATTGCTTTTTCTCAAGTCTAAACCCTGGAGAAGTAAGGTCTTCTCAAAAGTGATATGATGCAGACGTAGTTAGGTAAAACTTGCTATGAAAAGTCTATCTGGACCATGAGAATATAACGAAGCCACCACTTCACATCTGGCATAATAAATCCAACCTGAAGCCTGCAAATCTATGATAAAACAAATGTTACAAATACTATAAATGAGTAATATAGGGGGAAACCAAATCTATAAAGAGGTACCAAATCTGATGCATTCAGTCTTTCGTGTAGATTTCTTGTTCTAAAATTAAGAGTATGAGATTTCAATTTAAGGCAGGTATTTTCATCTCTCACAAAGATTTTAATAATTTTGCCAGTCTTACTTTCAGAGAAGTGCAACATACAAAAGCTGGTAGATCTGGAGTGGTGTCTCCTACATCTTTGTGTATGTGAAGTGTCACAAATAATCCCGGTTGCATGGCTGGATCAAGAAAGACATTATCAAACAGGCATCTACCCAATTTCTAACTGTTTACTTGTGATTTTATTCTGAATTTTCAATCTTGACTCTGAAATATGCAGCATTATTCCATTGTGGTAAAAATTCTCTCTGGCATTCATTTTATGGTGGTTGTGTTGAATATATCCCAAGAGTAAATGCAGAGGACTTTATTCCACACATTTATGAGATTGTAATCAGTGGACAAGAGTCAGACTTGTATTCTTGCCAGATTTCCTTATTTTTTATTTTAGAATATCAGTCAATTTTAGGGCTACAGTGTAATGTGTCATTTATATCAACCTTTTCAATTGGGTATACCAATAATTTAAAGCTTTCAATTCTAGCTTTCAGGAAGTAAACAGATTAATCTACAAGAATGTTGAGAATGTAAAAGGAAAGGATAGCTAAGCTAGAGTGCTCTCTACTAATTAATAAACACTTAACATTAGACTGGAGGAATCTTTTAAAGTACCATGGAAATGGGTGTCTATGATTGAGATACTCAATATTGGTCAACATCTACATTTTTATCTAAAAAAAAAAACTTCAGCACAGTCTGTGCCCTTGATGAGCATGATGAGGTATATGGTATACCACAGATAGCTGTGACAGCATGAATCAATTTAGGAGGGAGGATAGAAATGTTCTGAGTCTTTTTGCTTCTTAATAATTTTATATTTGAATGTAACTAAATTATTATTTTTCTTATTTTTATACTATATGATTGAATTTTATATAAACGCAATGTACATCTCAAAGCAATATTAGTAAATACGTAAAGATAGTATACTCCAGGAACATTAACCGTGACTTTGGCATCATAATCCTATCTTAGATTACACTGCTGAGAAACTGGCAACCTATAAATTACTTAGTTTGTGAATGGTCACTTTTCCTCTAAAATTATTTTATGTGTTATAATATTCTGGCAGTGCATTAAATCATAGTCTGGACTCTAGATTCAAATTCTGGCTTCCTACCTTCATTTTTTGTGCTTGTGGGCAAGTTACTTAATTGTTCTGTGCTTTAGTTCCTCATATGTAAAATAAGCACAAAACACCTTGTAGAGTTGTTTTGTGAATTAAATAAATCTCTACATATAAAACTCTTAACATGTAATAAGAAAAAACAATAAAGGTTAGCTCATATAGTATAGCAGTAATACTAGTACTAATACCAGAGCTTCAATTGGAAAGAAGAATTTCACTTTTTTAACTATATGATGGACATCAAAAAATACCAAATTTAATTTCTTCGTCAGCCTAAAATCAAGTGGAGGGACTTTTTAGAAAAGTGAGTTTCAGTATGGAGAGACATTGTTGGAAACAATTCTGGTTGGTTCTTTCTTTTCTCTGATTTTTTGAGATTCCCATTAGACTGGATTAAAAAGTCAATCTACATAGTTTACTAGATAAGAAATACATTATTGTAGGCAAAGCACAGTGTGGAAAAATACAAGGTGATTTCAATTAAAAGGAAACTAAGAACATAAAGTTATTTTGTATGTTATATAAAAAGTCCATTGGAAAGTTCTTTTAGTTCCCAAGGTAGAGGCATTATGAGTACTTGAGTGAATTATTGAGAAATTCTTCCATTGAATCATGCCTGTGAGAAAGAAATACCAGTGTAAGTGGACTGCTTTACAGCCCCTGTCAATTAGCAGGCTGAAGAAGACCAAGGTAGACTGCATTAGGAGAAGTTCTTTACAAAGCTGAAGATTTTCAGCATATTTACTGGGTCAAAAGCTAATCTATTTATGTTCAATAGTATGCTAAATGACAAAGAAAAACCTTGATCATATTTAGAGAGAACAAGAAGACACAGAAGACTGCCAATTTAGAATCTAACTATAGAACTGAAGTCTACCGATTGTTGATCTGAGCAAGTTTCTGTGAATCTTACTTTATTTCAACCTATGCCAAAGCTAATTGACATTTTAGAAATTAGGGAAACAGGAGTCAAATTAATTTTCAACATTCTTTAAGGTAAGTCTTCACAAATATGTAATAAATGACATTTAAAGAGTGTTTACCATGTGTCAGGATCTATTCTAAACATTTTACAAAGATTAAGTAAATTAATCCTCATAAAAACCTTATGAACTGGATACTATTATTCTATTTTACAGATGAGAAAACTGAGGCATGGAAAGGTCAAATTAGAATTCAATGACTTGCCCCTAATTATCAGTTAAGTAAATGAATTTGTGTTTTATCTGTTTCCATTGATGTCACACAGATGTGAAAAAAGTCAGATAATAGTAATAAGAATAAAAAAACCAACTTTTTGATTATTTGAAAAAAATATTTTTATCATTTATTAGTGTTTCAGTCATTCTCAGAGAATGTATAAGGGAAATACCAGTAGGAACTTCCAATGTGGAAAAAAAAGTTACAGAAGATGCATTTATTCATGTGGAATTTTATTGGAGTGAAGAATAAGTAAGGCAGTAAACACAAGAAGTATAAAATTTCACATATTAAAATGACGATTTACACCCGTACGTGCATTTATGTGCTCCATATTAGGTAGCACTCTGACTAACTATTTTCAAAGTAAAAGAAATCAAAAGCAAGAGCCTACATTTTCATCACAGGGTACAGTCACTTTACAAAGTGAAGACATAATCTAGAAAATTGTATTTTGAAATTTTGAATCTGTTTACATCCATTTTTCTGGTACTTTCATAGAAGAAAATAAATATCTTCCCTTCCTCAGGTAGGTGAGAAATACCCCCATTTTAAAGGAAAACAGTGCAAAATTATTCGACATTGTAGGGATCAGTTTGAAATGTCAAAAACTTTGCCAAACTATGCAGTTGAGTTGTGTATCTGCAACTGTGTGGTTAACTTAGGTGCCACTGCTGAAAATATTTTGATGGCTTGAGGTGTCTTTTGCCTTATTTTATCACCCTTTCTCTTATCTTTACTGTGGTCCCATCTAGTTTTTACTAATAATGTACTTCACATGAGTTCATGCTTATTTTTTGGAGTTTTCGGGAAATAACATTCATATTTATAAAGTCAGGATTTTACCGCAATTTCACAGTGGCTAATATTGCCACATATGACAATAAGATAACTGCCCACTTTGAAACTCATGGCCTGCCATTTCTGAAAACTAATTCTGTGGACTTGTTCCATGTTAGTAGCCTAATCTAAATATTAATTAAATTGATACTCCATCTAAATGGATCATACCTTTATACTTAGAAATGTTACGTTTACTTTAAATCCTCAGTCATATTTTGTGTCTCTGCCATACAATCCTATACAGCCCAATTCAACTATGGGGTTTCAGCTCACTTCCTCATAAATTCTACCTTGATTATTAATGCCAGGTCATTGTAGTGCATTTTTCATTCCTGTCTCATTAACACATCTGGATCCAGCCAAGTCTCTATCACTTTACCTTGGCTAGCATGTTCATAGTAACAGTGCTGATGTCTGTTCATCTAGATGAAAGCTGTGAAAATGTTTTCTTTTCCCCGCACTTACCTCTGGACGCCTTTAGTTATAAATAGTACTCAAGAGAATAACTCTATGTAATTCCCTTATATATGCTTTATCTGCTTCTGTGTCTCAAGTATCATGTACAATTTTTTCTTTCATTTATTGAATAGCTACTGTTTGCCAGATATCATGATAGAATGCAGAGATGCAATGAAAAGCTTATGTTCAAGTGGAGGAGACAGATGATAAATAAGGAAATATAATAAATGAGCAAATTAAAGATTTGGAGAGTAATACAAAGCAAACGGGGTATTGCGATGGTAAGAGTTTTGATAGGGAGTACTGGCGGTGTCAAGAGTTTACTTGGCCTGGGTCAGCCCCAGGGAAGATACGTCTTTTGTCTGAAAGCAGAGAAGCAGCCAGCTGAGTGAAGAGCTTGCAAAGGACATCTTGGGCAGAAGGAACATCAGGTATGACAGGAAGCCTTTAGAGATTCTTTGATGGCACGTTGAAGGGACAGAAACACTAGGTGAGGTTGAAGAGATTGGAAGGCTCTGTATTATGGAGGAGTCTGCAGAGAATGATACACCAGGATTTCTGTTCTTGTTAATAGTAATGATAAGCATGATAAAACTTGATAAATTATGAATACGCTCCTGGGTGTCCACGTAATAAAAGGCCTACTTAGGTAAATGCTTCATTTGAGCCAAAGTCTGTGAATGAAGAATGGTCTATTTCAGTAAAACAAACGAGCTATTAAGATGATCAATCCACAACTCTGATTATTGGTATCCTATTTTTCCCCACTGAATCAAATGGACCATGCTACCTAACATATTACAACATATATAAAAACATGATACCTGCAAAATCATGAATCTTTTTATTCACAACTTGATAGTACATTTGATAATAATAATTGATTTAGTGTTATTCTATCTGTTTCTCTCCTTTACTTTTATGAGAAAGATAATTTCATTTGGTAAAATGTATACAGTGCACTAGATGTACCTTTTACCAAGACAGAATATGTGTTTTGTTATTATAGAATTTCTTCTAGGCCTTTAATTTAAACAGTACTGCAAATATAGTCCCTATCCATAAGATGAGGAAAATACACAGGGCTTTGAAAATTGAGTTGAATTATACTTTGTCAAATGATCATGAACATATATCAAGGCTTATCTGTACCGGTGGTTCTTGTACAGGAAACAGCATTATACACAGTTTGACTAAGGGTCACAAAGGAATAAATACAGTTCTTTTTGAACTTGACAATAATTTATTGGAACTTAGCTTTCTTTATTTAACAAAGTGGCAGCCTAAGCCTCAAAATTCTCCATTGTATACACTCATCTCATTGAATTGACTCATTCTGGGAATAAACTGGTTCTGAGTGAAAGAGAAGAGTTTGGGTTGAAAGATGTATCATTAACCCTTTAAACTAGAGTAAGATTCCTGGTCTAAAATTTTCCTTATCTTTTAGGGATTGGCTGAAACCCAACAGTTAGGGATTTGGAAATAGGGGGTTGCTGGTCAAAGGATACAAACTTTCATTTATAAGATGAATAAGTTCTGGATATCTGATGTACAGTAGGGTGACTATAGTTAATGATGTATTATGTACTTGAGATTTGCTAAGAGGGTAGACTACAAGTATTCTTAACACACATGCATACACAAGTAACTACATGAGGTGACATATATGTTAATTAGCTTGACTGTGGTATTCATTCTACAATGCAGATATATATCAAATCACCACATTGTACACTTAAATTATATACAATTTAGTTAATCATACCTTGATAAAACTAGAAAAAGAGTATTTATTTATCTATTTTTCAATGAAGTTTAATGTAGAATTTGGATATGACCTCAGTATAATTACAAGATGTGTAAGCACATGAATCTCAAACTATACCTTAAAATTAAAGTGCTAGCTTTCTTGGGTTCCTTAAATTCTAATAGGATCCTTTGTTCAATTTTGATTTTGTTATTAGATATTTCTGTTTCTTCAGTAGATGGTTTTTCCTTATCTTTTCTCTTGATAGGATAAGCAGGGTAGCAAGATGTTAAAGGGAAAAAAAAAGACTTTCTATAGCATTTTCTTCTATGTATTAATATATAGAGAAAAATATATTCACAAATATAAGCATAATGCATTTAATATTCTTAAAATTGATTTTCTAATTCAACAATTGTATATTGAACAAATAATTCATGCAGCACTAGCACCTTGCACCAGGAATTGCCCATGTAATTCATTTCATGTGCATTCCAGGATTTATCTAACCCATGCCCTATGGATGAACCATTGGCTATTTCAGTTTATTAATTTGAATGCTCCCATGGACTTCATTGTATACATGCTTTTTAAAAGCCCATGTTCTGAAATCTTGTAATATATGCTCTAAAACTGTAGGAAACATTTTTTCAACATGTGGATGTTATATTCAGTAGAGAATAAATGATGATTTAACCCCAAACTGAGAGGTGGCATGGGGAACACGGCTGCTGTTTGGAAGATTATTCTCAAAGGGCTAAGCACATCGCCCAACACTGCAGTGGACTCTGGCGCTGCATCAGTAATCGCGGTTTCCCCAGGCACATCTACATTGATTTTCGTGGAATTTACAACAACAGGGAAAATGAGATACATAAGTAGTCTGTGAAGTTTGGGCTGGTGCATCTATCAATTATCCTACCCATTTAACCATTGTTACCTCTATTCCTATAGAGATTGCTTTCTATTTGTTCCCTTTTCCATCTAACAACACTGTTTGTCTAGATTTTTTAAATGCCCTCAATTGAATCCTTAATATTCTACCTATGGGACAAAAGACTTTATAAAGGCCAGGCATGGTGGCTCATGCCTGAAATCCTAGCATTTGGGGAGGCCAACGGGGAAGAAGAGCTTGAGGTTATGAGTTTGAAACCAGCCTAAGCAATATAGTGAAACCACTCCCATCCCTACCAAAAAAAAAAAAAAAAATACAACATTTACCTGGGCATGGTGGTGCCTGCCAGTAGTTCCAGGTACTTAAGAGGCTGAGGCAGGAGGATCACTTGAGCCCAGGAGTTTGAGATTGCAGTGAGCTATGATGATGCCACTGCACTCTAACCCAGGCAACAGGGAGAGACCAATTAAAAAAAACAAAACAAAACAAAAAACCCTATAGACTGTCTGGATTTTTTATTTTTGTCTCTGCTACTTATAGTAATACTCCCTCAGAGTTTCAATAATGACTGAGATGTCAAGTTTTAGATAAAATAAAAGGGCTTTATTTGCCCTTTAGGTTGGTCAAAAGCCAAAATATATAGGATATTATCTTTTACTTTAAAGGTGCTTTGCTTAAAAATAGATCAGTTCAGCATGTGTTCTTTATTCTTACAGTTAAGTGTTAAAAAGTACTTTTGAAAAAAAAATGTGGTAATTTAGTAACTACAAGAGGGTAAACCTTTTAACCATTTTTAGATGGTACTTCAAAATGGTTTACTTGTTAATTTTTAGAATTTATCCAAATTCAAATAGACATAATTGATTTAGATATTTACCTTAATGTTACAAGTATGAAATCCTTATGGGAAGTTATAAATCTAACTCCCAAAACATGTTGTTGTAATATCCAAATAAGGATAAAAAATAGGATAAGTGGCTTTTAAACACATAGGTGCATATTTAATAAAAATTGTCTCCTCTTTAAAAAAATGCATCAAATTGTAGTCATCTAGATGGATGAGTTACTTATTTTATAAATAAATTATGCCTTCTTCTTAATTTTAAATTTAAAAAATTTATTTTCTAACGCATGACAAAATAATCTGTGAGTGGCAGGCTTTGTTGAGAGAAAACCTAGCTTTATAAGTACACAGTTTTATAAGATGGTCATGGATGGGTACATAAAATTTACTTACATTTTAAATGAAACAATGTATTTCTTTGCTGAACACATACAGTATTTCTTCACACAAAGAAGGATAGGTAAAATGACATTTTTTCTTAGTTTTCTAGTTTACTTTATCTAAAAATGTCAGCAATTAACTGAAAGAGAATTTGACTGAAGTAATTGAAAATAGTTTAATGACTATGTGATCCAAATTATGAGAAAGAACTCTATTTTTTGCAATATAGACTCTACATCAAGGCCTCAGGTATAGCCACAATTTGATAGACTGAAACAAAAACTTTCGTTATAACCAATTTATCAGAATTGAACAGTAGGGGACGATATTTCCCTAGTTGTGTAAAATCCATCAGCTGTTAAAAGACAAAAATAATCTTTAATGGGGTGACATTGCTAGCCAAAAGCACAGACAAATCTAAAAGAAAATAATTAAATTAAACTCACATTTGTTTAAAAATGTTCTTTGTACTTGTTTATCAAAATCAGCTTTTGTTACTTGTGGAATATTTGGCTGCACTATCATCAGCATTTTCTTATATTTAGATTTTATTGGAATAGAAACGTTTATCATTAGTGCTGTTTCCACTATATCTTCTTGATTAGAATTCTCCATAGGGTAAGAATTTACATTAAAAGAGATTGATTTAAATTAGAATTGTTTTATACTTTAATCTTGCCAAAAGAAAAAACAAATCCAAGAGTTAAAAACACACGAGAAAAAACAATGTCACTGGTAATGCTTCTATAAAATTTATAGAAGTGCTTTCAATTCTATTCTAATAGTATGGGTAAAAAGGAATCTTATCAAAATTATTTATCTTTAATAGAGTTCCCAGTGAAGAAATTCTGGCAAGGAATGGTTCTAGAGTGTTTTTATTGGCTAGGCTGAATCTCACAAAAATTAATGGCAGAACTAAAATCTATATTTATATATAGAGAAAAATAAAATGTGATATATTAAAATATTCCAGGATAGTTTTGGTATACTTTTGAGGTTTGATAAATATAGCTATCCTGACATAATCATGAAAATTGGAAGCAGAAATCTATATATATTTATACTATATATAAATTTATAATTTATATATAAGTAAACAGTATTTTATAGGTGGCAATTATGCTTGTTCTGGTATCAAACATTTTTGCTATATATATTAATTATTAAAAATTAATGAATAACAGGTTTGGCTAGAGATTTCACAATTTTTATTTCTGTGTTTTTTTCTAAAAACAGATTTCTATTTACTGTTCCAATAAATAATGTTGAAATACTTGTGAGTATAGAAGCTTAATATGTATATCTCAATTTTCCATAGATTTACCTATTGTGAATTAGAATCCCACATTTTAAAATTATAAAGGGCAAAAGACATTGAGTTACTTTGTAGTTATGAAAACAATGTTCTCATAGCTTAATTAATCATGAAATCATAAACAAACCATGTAATCTCTATAAATTTTAATTTCTGTGATTATTAGAGGCCCAGAGAAAAGCCAAATGCAAATTTTACCCACTTTATAAGTTTGCCAATGGTTGAATTGTTTTGTTTTCTTTTGTTTTTTTTGGAGAGTATTTTCTCAGAAAATCTTTTTTGGCTAAAAGAGAATTCTACTAAAGCAAATAACAATGTAATGCAAAGATAATTTACTATATAAGATAATTGATTCTAAGCTTTACAATTAATGGCACTTAAATATGAGTTGGATAAAGAGAAGAATACATGTTACAGATCATCAAGCATAAAAGATTGTTAAACAAACAAGGAGGAATATCCAAATTAAGCCAATGGACTAATAGCAGCTCTCAAATGGCATGCTAACCACCTAACTTCTCTTACTCTTGGAATTTTATAAACTAAAAGAAATATTCTTGGATAAAGTATTAAGTATAATAATGACTTTACCTTAGACCTTGTGAAGACAAATATTGTATATACAACACAATAGGTTGTGCTTTACCTTTGAAAACTTTTTCAACATAGTGAACATACAAAAGATAAGGTACCTGGAGTGATGAAGTGCATAGTCTTATTGAATACCCATCAGATTCAAGATGTTGGTCTAGTTGTAAGGAAACCCTCTGGCAAACAACAACAAAATAAAATTTTCTTCACTACCTTCTTAGAACCATATGTCCTTTGTTTTTAGAGCTACTTACGGATATGTGTGTGGAAGTTTAAAGGCACGTGAATAGAGCTGTTAAATTGTGTTATGTAAGAAACGAATCATGGGTTTAGAGCAGTTTTTCTTCACTGGAGCAACTTTGCCCCTTAAGGACATTTGACAAGGTCTCGAGATATTTTTGGTTGTCTCAACTTGAGGTTGGGGGTATGGTGCTACTGGCCACTAGCAAGTAGAGGCTGGGGATGCTGTTAAATACTGTCCCTTCCTCCTTAACAAAGTATTGTCTGGTCTAACATGTCAGTAGTTCTAAGGTTGGGAACCTCACTTTATAAAGAAGGCAAATATTCAGGAAAAAAAGGAATCCCCCCCTAACTTTGAGGTGAAGTGGAACACGGCAGTTGGGAAAAAAGGCAAGATTTGTTGCCTGGGGGTAGTTTGGAGAGCCCTGAGGAGAATCCTATGGAGATTTTTAAAAATAAACTCTGATGCACTAGAAGATGCCATCCCTGTTTGTGAATTACAAATAGTCAATGAAAGTACAATGTGCTGGTGGTACTTAATTTTCTTATGTATTCCTGTGAAAGGACCCAGTTTTGTAATTAAGATTAGTCAGTCCATGAAGATGCAAGAAAACAAATGCCATTTGAACTGATACTGAATAGGTGCATACCAACTCACTGTGAGTACAAGCATTGTAACACGTTCATGCCGATTGATACATAGGTGCTACCTTGAATCCCTGATTATCCTGATTCCCTGAGTACTCCCACACCTCTCACAATCCAGAGAATGAAGGTGTAAAGTCTGATACAACTGGAGCAGAAATGTACTCCAACCCTATGGCCAATGTCTTTTAAGGTGGTTTTGTGCCTCTATTATGTTAATACTTTGGTTAAATATGTTGAATGTTACTCCTTGTTACAATCTTGATAAAATCAAATTCCCAATCCTCAAAAGTTGGCAACTGAAGGCCAGTCTACATAGGAAGTCATGTGCAAAGTAGTAAAAACCAGTCACTCCTTCACAAGTTGAGATTTTTCTTTCTATTGACAAGGTTGAAAGTCTAGTTTTAAATTTATTAATGAACATGGCAGATTTTCTGACATGAGATTCAGTGTGTGAATAATCACTTACTTGTCAGTATGCTAGTATTTTAAGTAAAGCTAAGAATATTTTAAGTAGCATAATATTTATTTGCTTAGTTTAGGTTCCTTGGAGTGAAAATGCTTTGAGAGAACTGGCTCAGTGTCAAAATAATAAACATGTCAAGGAATGGAAATCTCTTAAAAACAAAATGAAGATGGGAATGGGGATGTCAGGTTTGGGCTGTAAAAGTTCTCAAATCAATTATCTCAAATGCATTTTCATTATCCAAATTTATTTGCTGTATTTATTCATAAGAAATTTTTATTGTTGCTATAAAACTCATGGCACAGCACCTTGGATTGGTTTGGATTTTTCTCTATAGGGAGATCTCTGAAATTGCTGTAGTGAATTAGCCAAGGTAAGAGAGAGGTCCTGGATGCTGAAAGGCTGTGGGAGGAGGACAGGATCAAAATGTAGCCTGGGTTACAAGGTAGTGTGGTAGTAGATGTCTTACTGTGATATTTGAGCAGTCACTTTTCTTAAAGAAGTGGAAGTTATTATTATAATTATCTTCCTGAGATGTTTTTCTGGTTTTATTATATTATAGAACTAAATGGCTGTTCAGGGGAATTCCAACCTACATAGTGTATCGTTTAGAAGAGTGATACGTTCTGTTACACAGGATGGGTAAAGAAGTGGATATCTATCTTATTTAGAGAAACAAATATTTAGATGATGAGCTTGACATCATAGAAAATGTAAATGTACCAAAACCACAGGAGAGATCAGATGGCTTTGATGATGAATGTTTGAATTAAAATAATTTGCTATTGCTTACCTTGCTAAAAACTAAATAAGCTTTGCTTCCAGTCCACATTCATTTACACCCAACTGTACATCCACACTGATCCAGATTGCCCTGATGAAAACATTCACATATATCTATGCATACAGTCCACTATGCTTGTTTTTAGAGATTCATAAAACCCCAATGCCAATGTAAAATATGGTCTTCAAATAGTTATTCAATAATCAAAATTGAGGCAGAGATTGGGAACTTTATTTTCTAAGTTTCTGTGGGTCAGGAGTCTAGGCATGGCTTGGGTGGGCTCTCTGGCTCACATTATTTCACAAAGCTACAATCAAGGTGTTGACCAGGGCTGCATTCATCTCAAGACTAGAGGAAGAGTAGCTTCCAAATGTAGTCTCATGGTTATTGGCCGGATTCAGTTCCTTGCAGGGTGATTGAGGGACTCAGTTTTCCCTTGGCTGTTGAACATAGACTATACTCAGTTTCTTGCCACATGAATCTGTCCATAACAAAGGGGAAGTTCAAAACATAGCAGATTATTTTATTATATCAAGCAAGTGTGTGTGGGGGGAGAGAGAGAGAGAGAGAACAAATAATTAGAAATCCATGATCTTTGTAACATAATCGTTGGAAGGAACATTCCATAATTTTGGTTTGTCTAGAGAGCTCAGTAAAAAACCTATGTATATACAGTCAACTGATCTTTAACAAGGGTGCCAAGAATGCACAATGGAGAAAGAATACTCTGATCAACAAATGGTGGTAGGAAAACTGGATGTCAACATTGCAAAAGAGTAAAGTTGGACACTTATTTTATACCATACACAAAAAGCAACTTAAAACTGAGGCCTGAAATTATAAAACTTCAAGAAGAAATCATAGGGGAAAAACTTTATGATGTTAGTCTTAGCAATCATGTTTTGGATATGACACCAAAATCACAGGCAACAAAGGCAAAAAAGACCGTGGAACTACATCAAAATTAAAAAGATTTTGCAAAGCAAAGGAAGCAATCAACAGAATGGAAGGCAACCTAAAGAATAGGAGAAAATATCTGTAAGCCATATATTTGATAGGAGGTTACTATCCAAAATATATAATGAATCCCTACAAATAGATAGCAAAAAAAAGATATAACCAGATTAAAAATGGGCAACTGACTCAAATAGATACTTCTGCAAATAAGACATATATCTGGCCAATAAGTATGTGAAAAAGTTCTCAAAATAACTAATCATCAGCAAAATCAAAACTACAAAAAAAAAAAAAATACAGAAAGAAAACAGCCAGTGTTGGTGAGATGTGGAAAAGTTGGAATACTTGTGAACTGTTGATTGGAATGTGAAATGATGCAGCCTCTTTGGAAAACTGTATGGAGATTCCTTAAAATGTTAAAATAGAACAATCCTATTTCTAGGTATTTACCAAAAAGAATTCAAATCATGATCTAAAAGAGATTTCACTGCAGTACTATTGACAATAGACAAGGGATGTAAATATCCTAAATGTCCATCAAGGGATGAATTAATAAAGAACATATGGTGTGTAAGTCCAATGGAATATTGTTTAGCTATAAAAAAAGAAGGAGGTCTTTGTCCCAATGGAGGCCGCCATATCGGTGCTCTGGGACTTAGACCCTGGCTCGAGCTAGTCAATAAAACTCCTCTTGATGAAAAAAAAAAAAAAAAAAAAAGAAGAAGGAAATTCTTTCATATGCAATGATATGGATGGACCTGGAGGACATTATGCTAAGTGAAATAATCCAGTCACAGAAGAACAAATACTGCATGATTCCACTCATATGAGGCATCTTAAATAGTCAAACTCACAGAAACAGAAATTAGAATGGTGACAGCTTGGGGATGGGAGTGGAGAAAATGGTAGAATGGCTGTTCATTGGGTACAGAGTTTCAGTCATGAGAGATGAAAAAGTTCTAGAGATCTGCTGTACAACGTTTTGCTTATGCGTAACAATACAGTAATATGCACTTAAAATTTTTAAGAAAGTAGATTCAATGTCATGTGTTTTTTTTAACCACAATAAAAACAAATGAAGAGAATGAGCAGAAAAGACCATAGGCATCAATACAGAGAACAGAGAACCAGAGGACTATGAGGTCTTCCTAAGCAGGGATTCAGTTCAGTGGTACACACACAGGGCTTGGTACTGAAGCTGTCACAGAGTGATTGTGCCAAGTAAATATATTGATTAAAGAGAGCTAAACTTTCTGCCGTAACTTGGCGGGGAGGGGGGGGGTGGGGAGACAACCAAAGGACTAGAACCCAAAACATCTGCAAAAAAATCCAAAACTGGAAAAATAAAATGACTAAAATACTCTTGAGAAAAGGAATAAAAATTTAAAAATTAAATACATCATGACAAAAATATTTGAATTAACTTGATAAAGAGGGTGAGAAAATGGAGAGACACTCCCAGTTATAGTTGGATAGAACACTAACATTTCTTGAAATATATCTCCTTAAAGAGTTAGAACAGTGCTATTGAATAGATATAAGACTATAACAACTATGATAAAATATAAATCATAAAATATAACACATATTAATATAAAACTATGCTGACAAGGGGAAAATGTGAGAAACCACATGGAAAACCCCTGACCTAAGGGAAATCAATCACATGGAAAATCCCTAACACTAAGATGACTCTTAGGGGATGGAATGTTATTATCCCCTATTGATCTATAGTTTTAGATTTTTCATTTAAAGACTAAATGAAAAACGAACAAAACCTTATGATCAGGTGAAGTAGGAGTTTAAACCTGAGATGGCTACTTAAACTTGGGGCCTAAAGACTATGTTTCCAGGAGGCATGATAAAAACTGTTTTCTTGCTTCATGAAACTTAAAATTAAAACTTTAGCTCTGTACTTGTCATATGTTTATGATTTACATTTATATTTTTCACTTGGACTAACAACCTCAGATGAAAAATTATCAAAAACAAAATATCAATCTTTAGCTGATGAGGCCTCTGGTGTGCTTGGCAGGAACAAATGCAATACCATTCTGGAAGGTACTTTCATGTATTTCTTAAAACCATACACACTTTTTAAAAAGCTCCCATAAAAATTAACTCACAAACATACATGCATACATGAATAAATACATACATGAAAGAATATAAACGATATGTTAGCAAAAGATTCCAGAAAGTAGAGCAATGAGCTCTAAGAACCTGAGGTTCCACAAAAACAAGGTCCCATGAGTTTATATATCATCTATACATAAGGACAAATCATAAATGTGTATCTACAACTTGACCTCTACTCTGACTTTTGCCATAATATATGCCTACATATATAAATATATAAACTTATTGCCAATCAGCATCTTCGATTAGATATCTAATGGTCATCTCAAATTCAGTATGTCCAAAATTAAATTCTTTATTTCCATTCCAAACTGCTCCTCTCCCTGTCTTCACTGTCTCCTAAGAGGCAACCTTGATTTCTATTTTTCCTTTCCATCTCTCAATTCATTAGTAAGTCCTATCAGTCTACCCTCAAAATACATCCCATATTTAATTACAAAGCAATTACTTTTTCTCAGACTTGTTTAAGATACTGAATGAAAAAGAAATCCCTCTCATGTATTTTTTTATCCAAAAATCAGAGTTTGGAACAGACTTTAAGCTCAAACAAATGGTACCATGGTTATTGGCAAGAAAAGAAAGACTGGTGCGGTGGCAGGCAGCAATAATGAAACGCAAAATACTCAAAAGCATTTCAAGCAGGTGGTGCCACCTGTACCCATCTAATTCCTGCCCTGACAGTCTGCCACCCACTTGTGAAAAGGATGGAGAACTTGATACTGGTTCAATCCTGGTGGAGAAAGCGGGCTGTGGCTCTAGCTCAAGTACTAAGTCAGATATGGAGGAGGGGATTATTACTATTAGTGACAGTAGATAATTTTCTTTCTGTGAAACAACTGTGGGGATCCCCTCAACAAATTCAGCTTTGATATTGGAAAGCTATCAAATGCGAGAATGGACACCTGTGGACTAGAAATTCCCAGCTGTACTTGTTGTCTTGCTGTCCAGCTGGCTGGCGTTTCCTTACAAAGGGTATAGAAAAGGGCCTAGATGAGGGGAAATAATCCATCAGAGAAGCCCAGCCTGCTTGGAAATCAAGAAATACAGTAGATCATTTTAAGGGGAGTCATCTTCAGGGAACCAATAGCAGAAAAGCGAAACCAAAATTAGCATCTTTTAAGAAACTCTGAGGATGGTCCTCCTATCAGTGCTATGATGGTAAAGATGCTATGTGATCAACTCTGAAAGGAAATAATGTGAAGTGTGTTAAATGAGTAAATGAATCAATCAATGAGCATCACAGGTTGTTTTTTCCAAACTCAAACACCCCAACAAGACTATGAGTGCACATTTTATTTTATTTATTTATTTTTTTTTCTGAGACCATTATTGCTAAGTACACATTTTAATTTTGCTTTTTTTTTTTATTGAATTGCAGATGCTGTGTTAAAGATGTTATTCTGCTTGCCTTATTTTGGGAAATGCAATTTATCATAACTATTTCTGGCCCTGTGTATGATGATTCACTTTACAGTGATTCTTACATCATACTTTACATCTAATACTTTACATCTAATACTTTACAGCATCTAATCACTTTACAGTGATTCTTCCATCATCTAATACTTTAGTATCTAATTAGAGAGGAATTAGAATAATATTAGAAGAAATCATAGTGATAATTTTCCCAGTCCATGGAAAAATCCACGTGTCTCAGGTAGAGAACCCCCCACTGAGGATTTCCTTTTTTAAACAGTGAAACCATGTGCATTTGAGTAGATCTGACTATAAATATTGTTCCTCATAAGTCATGGATTATGTTAATTTTCTTTCAATTGGACTTCTTGAGCAAGATCATCAGGACAGGCCAGGTCTTAATGTAATCCTATCCTCTTTTGGTCCATATGTTCTCACTGGCCAGTGACAGCAGAGAAAAAGTGTCACAATGCTATGATAGCTTTAGGTACTAATTTAGCCCTTAATTTATCCATTTATCAAAGAGGAAGCCATTTATGAACATGGGTGTTTACGTCATATCCTCCATCTACTTAGGTGTTGCATCTGATATCCATTACGGTTTGTGTGGCCATATTATCTAACAATAGTAGCTAATCCGTGGAATTACCTCATCTCCTGTACTAGGGAGAAGGAGTAGGCAAAGAATGACTCTTGAAGAAACTAAAGTAGCTAGCATTACAACAGCAATTATTGAGAGCTAACATGAGGTATCCAGGTTTGAAATAGTTAAAATTGTCTTTTATAAGGTAATGTGTTCTTCTGCTATTAAGTCATTTTGTTATTACATGTATTGCAATCTTAGAGAAGGAAGAGCCTGACAGCTCTGGTGGTGTGAGGTCCAAAGTAGGATCCTGTTACTAAATTCCTTTTAGAAGCCTAGAATTTCTTCAAGAAAATGAATGTCTTATGCTGCTGTATCTTAATGGATCAAAGGAGTCTGTAATTTGTGTAAAACATCTATGGCAACGTATCAGAGTTCCATGTAAAAAAATCTTTCTAGTAGGGAAATACAGAAACCAAAATCCTAAATAACAATGGAAACTTCATATTCTTTTTCTAGGCGACATATTCAGATTGTCTGGTGTGAAACAGCATTCAGCACCATACTTAAATCTCACCAAGCAGAGTAACTAATCTCAACATAGTGGTGACAGGTGCAAGCCTTATGTCTTTTTACTGCAGGTTCACTGGGAAATGGCACCTAATAATGCTGCCCAGGTTCATATTGATTCAAAGAATCTGCTTTCCTTCTTATATCTTCAAGTAACGAATTTTGTGACTCTGTAAAAGAATTCTAATTTTCTAATAGCTATCATTTCTTACTATTCATTAAAAAAGGCTTGGTAAAAATATTTCCACTTTCATTTTTCAACACACCCTGGTGTAAAATGATTCATTTTTGTTTACTTTGAGATGGATTAAGATGAATGTGTGAAAAGTATTGATGTAAACCACTCTGGTTTAGAAAATATTTCACATTTCCCCCAAAGAGTATTGCTAACTGAATTTAAAACTTACATGTTAACAATTAAACATGCATAGAAATGATTAGGTGCGCACTATGACATGTGTCAGCAGAATCCAGGTGAGTTCCTTATTAATGATTGTTTGTGTTGTTTGTGTTATGATGGCAGGAATGCCAGCATTTATTTCTCAATTCATCCCTGCTACAGTAATGATTTACTTGCATGTTTAAAGATATTAAAAGTATAAGATGAGGTTATACTTTTAGCCATGTACAGATTTATAATCTCATTGGCTGACTGTCTTAAATCATACATTTTTATACTTGATATTTCTGTAACTGAAGAAGAGAGCATATCATTTATAAATTGCTTTTACTTCACAATCCAAACAAGTGGCTCCTCCCCCCCCCCATATATACACATAGAATCATACAAAAATGTGGTAGGAGCATTTCTATCATTTCACAGTTAATGCATATTTTAATGTTTATCTGTGGGGTCACAGGGGTTGGCGGAAGGGTTTAGGGAGGAAGAGAGCATGCTTACCCTATAATAATGGCTGCACCCTTGTCCAGCCTGCATTATTCTCCTATGGGAATATCACCCTTAATTTTGTCTCTCAAGAAAGATTCTTCCTAATTTACTCTTCTTCTTTATTTGAACAACTTTATTAATTTGCATGATTGTCAGTGACCATAGCCCACATACCCTCATGTGATCCACAACATTTAAAGTGAATATTTTCTACAAAATCAGTTTATTTCATACCTCATATATTTCTCAACCCAGAGAACACTTTAGAATTATTTGTGGAGATTTAAAAAATACTAATGTTTGGAGCCTATGTCAACCCAAGTAAATAGAAACTCTGGGCTGCTGCCAAGGCTTGGATATTTTAAAAACATCTCTACCCAAGTTATTCTAAATTCAGGAGTGCTAAGAACCACAGCTTTAGAGGTAGAATATAACATGGCACATGGATACAATGTAAGAACTCAATATTGCTAGTGTGTTAATTCAGAAAAGAGCTGAGCAATGAGGGATAAAGTGATTTTGTTTGAATATGATGATAAGCAACTTGAATTTATCCTATATGATACTTGAAAACCAATGAAAGCTTCTAAGCCAGAAATTGAGATCAAATTTCTTTTTAAAGAATATTTCTTTTCTTTTTTCCTTTAGATAAATACCCAGTAATGAGATTGTTGGATCAACTGGTAGTTCTACTTTTAGTTCTTTGAGGTATCTCCATACTACTTTCCACAGAGGTTGTACTAATTTGCAGTCCCACCAGCAGTGTAGGAGTGTTCCTATCTTTCCGCATCCATGCCAACATTTGTTGTTTGGGGACTTTTTGATAAAAGCCATTCTCGCTGGAGTTAAATGATATCTCATTGTAGCTTTAATTTGCGTTTCCTTGATGATTAGAGATGTTGAGCAATTTTTCATGTGTTTGTTGGCCATTACTCTGTCTTCTTTTGATAATTTTCTATTCATGTCCTTTGCCCACTTTTTAATGGGGTAATTTGATTTCTATAATAAATACATTTGTGACATTATATAATAAAGACATCTGTACTTGAATATTTATTGCAGCACAACTCATAATTTCCTAGATGTGGAAACAACCCAAGTTCCCATCAAATACATAAGTGGATTAATAAAATGAGGTATATGTATACCATGTAGTACTACTCAGCCACAAAAAACAGTGGTGAACTAATACCTTTTGTATTATCCTGGATGGAGATGGAGCCCCTTCTTCGAAGTGAAGTATGGTAAGAACAGAAAAACAAGCACCACATGTACTCCTCATTAAATTGGTACTAATTAATCAACACTTATGTGCACATATGGCAGTATCATTCATCAGGTGTCTGGCAGGCGGGTGGGAATGGGGAAGGGGGGATGGGTAAATTCATACCTAATGGGTGCAGTGCCCACTTTCTGGGGGATGGGCATGCTTGTAACTCTGACTTGGGTGGTGCAAAGGCAATATATGTAATCAAAGTGTTTGTACCCCCATAATATTCTGAAATAAAATGAAAAAAAAAAAAAGAATGGTTCTTTTCAGAGGCCCAAGGGCTTTTAACTTGCATTTAGTAAAATATTTAGAAAATTTTCACAGTTAAACATATGCACAGTTTTCTTGGAAGATTACTTAGTTTCACTTTCTCAAAAATATATGTCTCAAAATAACTAAATCACTAATTTTACGGGATGGCTAGAGGATTGAAAGAAAAATAAATTAGGACTATTGCAATTCCATATAGATTTATTCGTCTATTTCTACAGATAATTTGATGAGGGTAGATTACGTTCCTTTGGCATTTAAATGGCCATGTCAACAAAAACCTTTTCTGTCCAAGCAAAGGAAAGCATAGTAAATTATGCTCAAAAGCACATTGGGAGAATTACAAACGCATCCCTAATGAAAGGGCAATTATCAATTACTAAAGATACAGTCACATACATATAAAAATTTAAATATGATTGTTCCTAAATAACCTCTATTCATATGTAATTGATCATTTAAAAAGGCTCACCAAATAACTAACAAAACTAGATACTATTATAATGTTGTCAATTAATGAGTAAAGAAACTGTGGCATAAAGAAGTTAAGGACTTCCTTTAGGACTAGGGTTGGTTTCATGGGCATGAGATCTGCTGTGTTATAGAGTTCTCCATGCTCCTGTGCATGGACTTGGTGTTCCACTATTGCAGACTTAGCAATTTTTGAAGAAGGGACTCTGATTTTTATTTTGTACTATACCTACCATGTAGCTGATCCTGTCTAGGATACATGGCTGGTAAGTGTCAATTAAATTAACTACCCTTACAACAAAATGATAATAATATGATTTGAACTGAGACACTTTTTTAATAGATGTACGGGGTATAAGAGGAGTTTTGTTACATGGCTAAATTGTATAGTGGTGAAGTCAGGGCTTTTAGTGTACCCATCACCTGAATAGTGTACACTGTACCCAATAGGTCATTTTTCATCCCTCACTCCTCTCCCAATTTCCCCCATTCTGAGTCTCCAATGTCCATTATACCATGGAGAGGATGTGGTTGCAGCTGGAGTCAGCTGTCCAGAGATGGGGGTGAACTAACCTACCTTCTCCCTTTCTCCCAATCTCCAGTTTCTTCTGAGCCAAACCCAGCTAGAAGCAAGCTATCCCAGGGGCCTAGAAGCCTACAGAGGTTATCCCTTCTACCACACAAAGCAGGGCAGCAGAAAGGTGATAAGTGACTCCGGAAAATTATAAGCTTATTTGTGGTCTATTTTGGTGTGAAAAAAAGATAAATATGACATTCATGCTTATCAGTTTAGACTATTTCACATGTAAATTTATTTTCCTTTATATTATCTTAAAACTTTCACCCTCCAAAATACATTATCTGTTATCTCTCATTAGGACATGAGGTAAATTGTTAAAGTAATTATTATGTTCATTAGACAACTAAAGAAGTTGGGTGTTCAAGTTCATATATCCAAATATATAGGAAAAAACTGAATGGATTCGTCCCATTTCTGTAAACTTAACATCCATTTGTTGTAATGCAAGTATAACAGTAGACTGTAAGTTATTTTAGAATATGTATTAAAATATTGTTTCTACAGAGTAACCTTTATCCTTATAGATGTCAACATGCTAAAGAGCTGAAGTTTAGAGATATCTATATATCTATATTATATATCTGTACCTCCAGCTATAGCTCTCTTTCTCTCTCCCTGTATATCTCTAAATACACACACACAGATACACAAAACTCAGACATATTACAGGTTAAGTTCCAGACCACTTCCATAAAGTGAATTATGCATTTTTTTGTTTGCCAGTGCATAAAAAACTCATGTTTATATTATGTGTAATCGAGTATATTAAGTGTGCACTAGCATTATGTCTAAAAAATACATACCTTAAACTAAAAATTTGTTTTGCTAAAAATACTAATAATCATCTGAGCCTTTGGTGAGTCACAATCTTTTTGCTGGTGGAGAGTTTTGCCACTGACTGGTCAGGGTGGAGGTTGCTAAACATTGGGGTGGCTATGGCAGTTTCTTAAAATAAGTAAACAATGAAGTTTGCTCCATCAGTTGACTCTTCTTTACATGAAAGATTTCTCTGTAGCATGTGATGCTGTTTAATAGAATTTTATCCACGATAGAACTTAAACCCTGCCACTGCATTGTCAACTAAATTTACATAATATTCTTAATCCTTTGTTGTCATTTCAGTAATGTTCACAACTTCACCAGGAAATTCCATCTTAAGAAACCACTTTCTTTGCTCATCCATATGAAGCAGTTCTTAATCCATTCAAGTTTTACCATGAGATTACAGCAATTCAGTTACATCTTAAGGCTCTACTTCTAATTCTAGTTCTCTTTCTATTTCTACCACATCTGCAGTTACTTTCTCCACTAAGTCTTGAACCCTTCAAAGTCATCCTTGAGGATTGGAATTAAATTTTTCTAAATTCCTGTTAATGTTGATATTTTGATCTCCTCCTATGAATTACAAATGTTCTTAATGGCATATAGAATGGTCAATCCTTTCCAGAAGGTTCACAATTTGCTTTGCTGAGATACATTAGAGGAATCACTATCTTACAGAAGCCATATCCTTGCAAAATATTATGTCTTAGATAATAATATTTGAAAGTTGAAATTACTCCTTGATCCATGGGCTACAGAATGTATGTTGTGTTAGAAGACATGAAAACCACATTAATCTCCTTGTGCATCTCCATCAGAGCTCTTGGGTACATTATCAATTAACAGTAATATTACCAAAGAACTCTTTTTTTCTGAGCAGTAGGTCTCAACATTGGGCTTTAAATATTCAGTAAACCATGCTGTAAACCGATGTACTGTCATCCAGGCTTTGTTGTTTCAAATATAGAGCACAGGGAGAGTAGATTTACCATAATTCCTAAGGGCCCTAGGACTTTCGAAGGTTGATGAGCATTGGCTTCAGTTTAAAGTTACCAGCTACATTGGCCCCTGTCAAAAGTCAGTCTGTCCTTTGAAGCTTTGAAGCCAGGTGTTAACTTCTCTAGCTATGGAAGTCCTAGACAACATCTTCTTCCAATAGCAGGCTGTTTCATTTACATTAAAAATCTGTTATGTAGTCAACCAAATCAATAACTTAATCAATTATGTTAGCTAGTGCAATAAAGTGAAGTGTGATACAATGCAGTATGCTGTGTTTAATGTGCATATATATACATACACACAAATATACATTGTCTACATAGCTGTTATTTTTCCTAAGAATTCTGGGAGTATTATTTTGTAAAATAATGTTTTTTTTGTTTTGTTTTTTTCTTAATTTACATATTAGCATAAGATGGGTTCTCTCTATATTGGGTCCCACAATTTTAGAATTTTTGTTTTTCAAATTCAAGTGCCTTATTTTCAAATAGCAGAATTTCTGTCCTTTCAGATTCTACTGAAGTATTTTATTTGATTTCTTAGCAATAATGGCCCTTTACGTTGTAAAGACTTACATAGAGTGGAAGATCTGATAAATCATTTTTAAGATCTAATACAGCATTTTAAGTGGTGTTCAAATAATAGCTTGACCACCAATTTAGCTACCTTTTATTTTTTTCATTAACATTTCAAAAATAAGGGTTGAATTTAGGGACGTCGGAAGATTAGAATTTAACTTTTCATGGCCTCTTGGTCTTACGTGAAAGGGAATAATAACCCCTACAAATTTGAAGGCTTCTATTATTAGAATATGAATTTTTCTACCTAATCAGCCTCCACCTATAAGAATGCAAAATCTTCACTATCCATTTCAAGTTTTCCTTCTTAAGATAAATTAGGTTAGTATATCTCAGACATACTTTAGGTTTTAGGTTCTTAAAACATTATCTTACTTTACAATTCTCTTGTTATAGAGCCATGCCAATTCTGAATTTGTTTCAAAGTAAGAAGAGGACAGGTTCCTTGAATGTTACACACTATTATGGGCATCCCATAGCTGGACTGCTTGGGCACCAAGTATGAGAGTTGAATGTGGTGGTTTCCACACAATATGTCACACAGTGACTCTTTCAGTCTCAGGATGCATAACATGTCCAGGAAGTCTGGATCAAGAAGGCTTTATATAACCTGAGTTGAAGCCTGTTGATTTTCATACGTTGTTACTGAATCCCCTTTATTTTTCAAGTTTTGGTCTTTAATTTAAAATTTTCTCTCAGAGTCATGGATTCCCTCATAGTAGATTCTGTCATTACCTTTCCTGCATCCTTTTTGCTATTTAGCTTTAGATCAGTGCCCCCAACCCGAACCAAGAGCAGACTTAGCTTTCTTTGTCCAGGAGAATGTTACAATTATTTATACCCAGGAGATTCCAACACAAAGGGAAAGGGAAGAAATAGTCTTTCTAAAGTGTTTAGACCAGTGCTACACACATGGGAGGTACTACCTAAGTGCTTGTTTTTAAATGACTGTGTGCATAAATGAATGAATGAATGAGTGAATTGATTGAACTCCATCACAGATTTACTTGATTGACTGTCTATTCCTGGACTAGAAGGTAACTATAACAATAAAAGTAATAATTTGTATATTTTCTCTTAAAATTATATTTCTTGGCAAACCATTTTAGTTTAATTTGATAAATAATTAAACATCTCAGGCTTTCTCTCACCCATAGACTCAGACTGGGTTTTTGACATCAGCAACTCTCCTGGGGTGGAAGTTAATGCTGACCCAATCATTATAACAATGTTATAATGAAATACTCATTTTATTTATAATGAAATAATCTCCTGAAGTTCTATTTTCTACCTGTATATTTAAATCCTCAATTATGAAACTTGATAATGATGAAGTACACAAATCCTTGATGAAGTTTACATGAACAAGTTCCACAAAATATAAATTTCTTTCAAAAATCTTTAATAATCTCTTTATAATTAGAGCTTTTAAAAGACACATGATAAGAATTGAAAATTAAACAAAATAAAAATTTGAATATAGTGTAAAATTTTGTGGCAAAAATGCTTCTATTTAAAGGAACTAATATTCTTGCATGTATGTCTAAATAAACAGAAGGTGTTTTCCAAGTTTTTAGGATGAATTTCACTTCAGTTTCTGTTTGAAGAAAAAAAAAAAAAGGAAATATCCTAAGCTTTCAGGAAGTAAAAAAAGAGTTTAAGCTCATAAAAAAGTCTTTGTAGCCCTGCTTAATGTTCATGTCATCAGTTAAATTAGATGTGACGGGCCAGTAAGTCTGGAGATTTTCACCACTAGTGTGATTGCCTTGAAGTATTTTGTCTCCTTAGAATCTCTTTGGCTCCATTTCCCATGGACGTTGACTCCATGTTAATCCTGTTGACTTTTTCACAGTGGTTTTAAATAGTCTTTGCCCAGCCCTAGGGAAGGGAATGCTTCTCTGAAGACTAGTAGCCCATTTAGCCACCCAGCCATCATCCTCTAGAAAAGAATGCTAATTACAACAAGAGATTGCTTATATCTTAACACGGTGGTGAGAGTTGAGTCAATTACTTAGTTAGGGATTGTGTATGAGGTTAAAGACCTCTCAAAGGTCTTTAAACTGAGAATTGCCACATTCAAAGAAAAAAATGGCTTGAAACAGTGCTGGAGTAAGGCAACATAATTTTCATCACCCATAACACAATCATACTTTACCAGCAAGTTGGTGTTTAATTGACTTGTAAGGATCTGGAATCTTTATCATACTACATTAGGTACTCAGAATTCAATTGGTTGATATTGCAATACTTTACATATTTTTTATCACTGTATAAGTACCATTTAAATGACTTGCCATTGAATTACTCACAGATCAAGATTTTAAATTTTTCCCATCTTTTGCATCAATGAAGAAAATATAGGTATTGGCTGTATGCACTCTTCACAGTTTATGTAACTTTCAAAGTTGATGTTTTAATTGAATAATAAACTCTATTTAAATTCTTCAAAGAAAGTCCTGAAGGAAATGAACAATTTTAAAATAAATAACTATTAAGAACAGGTGCTTTATTAATAACCTAGATCAGAACTTCAGGTAAGAATGACAGCAAACTACAATTTAGTAGGAAATGATTGCTTTTGAAAGGTAGAAATGTTCCTTGAGAGATATTCAGTTAGTAGAAAGTGCATATACTTTAAAGCAATATTCTTATACTCCTAATGATATAAATATATCTAATTTTTATATTATTATCATGATTGTGATTCAATTATCTGATTTCTCTAATTGTATTTCCAGTATTAATATGAAATAATTATTGAGTAAGATAAAATTATTACTATGTAAAACACTAACCTATGTTTATAGTGCTCTCATCAATTTTATAGATCATTAATAAAACATCTCATTTTGAACAATTTCTACTGGAGATTATTATGTTTCTCATCCGTAATTGTTTTGCTTTCTAACCTAATGAAATAAAACTGGAAAAAATTCTTGTAAGATATATTAATAGAAGGCCTTTTAGTAAACAGTAATAATAGCAACTTAGACTAAACTATTTGTAGGGAAAGGTAAAAGCTGATATTCCTTCCCAAGAACTAGTTGTAAGCTAGGGGCAATTTGAGATACTGTTGGTACATTCCAGAACTCCCCTTGGTCTTAATTAGAACAATTGAAAGAAACTGTTAATTTTGATCAGCTGGTGAAAAGCCCTGCTGTTGCAGTCAGTCATTTCTATAAAGTTCAACTTTCAAGTTCATAAGCAAAAGGGTTAGATTAAAGGATTTTCCCTCCCAATAAATCATTAGCACAAATGCATCATTTCAAAATTAATACTTTAAAATTGAGCTGTATTTTAAGGTTATAGAGTTATTAGTTTAAAATGTGACACACAATGTACAAGTAATTCATTTCACAGTGGGTTGCATATTTTTAGTTTCTGTATTTAGAACTAAATAGAATATTTTAATTTGTAGAAATCCATCTTTTGGGAACATATACTGGTATTTATACTGTGTATCTATACAATAATCAAAAATCGTTTTGGGGAAAAATTAATGTAGGGAAGTCAGACAATATGCTAGAAGGGGCTTCAGTGAAGGGAAAAAATAAAGTAAGAATGTGGTGGGTGAGGTGCTTTCAGTAACTTTCCTGTTTGTAACACAAAGCCAAACCATGAGGCAAGGGGAAGAGAAAGCAAGATAAGAGACTGTACACAGTTACCCACCGACAAAAACGGCAACACAAGATTTCTCATCGATTGTCACATTGAACAGAGAAGGTGTGACTATGCTTACCTAAGAGATCTGGGATTAATGATGGATAAATTCCATTGTTGGTATTGTTGATTTGCTTTTCTTCCTGTACATATGTTGATTACTTTTCTAGACTGATGATCCCCAGGTGTGTGTACCTGACGGCACATACCAGATGCTCTGTTGGGATTCAGGAGAACAATATTGAAACTTCTGGGTATACTTTTTTTGCTAGCACTCATATTTTTTCTTTATGATTTATAATGTGAATATTACATTAATACGGTAGTACACATATATTACACACATTAAATAGATGAATATAATGGTGCAGAATTAAAAAAAATTTGGAGACTACTGATCTATACAATGATTATGTTTTCAATAACCATCAAGGTCCCTTTAAGATTAACATTTTAAGAGTTTAAGCATGTGATGGTGTGACTATATATATTCATATTCAGAATAAGTGTTTACATCATTTTATATTTGCATCATATGGAGGGAAGGATTTCTACTAGCTCTTTAGTAATAATAATTAAATACAAATTTCTACCCCCATTCCTCCAGTATCATGCTGGCAATTTGGGTGCATATCTGATTTCAACCTTTGAACACCATGATTCTTGTTTAATCACTATTGAAGGGGAATGTTTCCTAAGGGGCTAGGGCATAACTTCATTTGCATATGTAGCTCAGATACCATAGGGTATTAGGACAGTTAAAAATCCATTAGCATCTTCACAAGCATCCTTATGTGGTAGTAAGCAAGAAAGAGGCAACATAAAAAGCAGCAGCCACTGGATTAATCCACTTACAGAGACTGAGAGGAACCAGAGGCCAGACACCAGAAGAAAGTGTATAAAACACTTAATCCTAATCACCAGGGAGCTCACCAACTGGGCAGTCCCAAAGACTGTATCCATGGGAGTCAACTTCAAACATTAACTCAATCAACATCCAAGTTTTGGTTTTTCAGTTGGGGTAATACTAGTATAACTGTAAGAATAGATTATCTCCTCCATTTCCCCATATGAAAACATATGCTTCTGTGTAGTAAACTAATAATAAATTTTTGGAATGTTTAGTAAACAGCTTCTCTATATGCACTTAAGGGAATAGCTGTTAAGGTAGAAGTGGCCCTTTTTGCTCTTTAGTGATCAGAAGGAGGGTTTAGATCATAGTGACAGGGATCATCTTGGGAGATTATTTATAATGCTGGATCCTAGACCATATGCTTAGATTCTGAGATCTCTATTGTAGCTCAGGAGTCAGTTCTTTGAAAAACCAACCCATGAAATTCTGATGCAGTTATTTAAAAAAAAAAAATAGCTACAGAAATACTTTTCTCTAATCCCTTATCCATAAAGTATATTTTGCAATTCTGAATTTTAGAAAGGTAAATAGTGCATATACCATATATTATGTAATATACCCAACAAGATCTAGTGTACCATGCCAATATCAGTCAGGGTCTAAGTAAAAGAAGTAAAGTAAAAGAATCCAGATACAGGAAAATACTGCAAGATCACACTTAGATGTGAAATCTAAAATTATAGAAGCATAGAGTAGAATGGTGGCTACCAGAGGTGAGGGGAGGGGGAAATGGAAAGATGTTGTCAAAGGATACAAACTTTCAGTTATGAATAAATTCTGGAAACCAAAGGTACAGCATGGTGACTGCCATGGTTTGAATGCGTCGCCTCCAAAATTCAGGTGTTGAAATGTAAGGGCCAGTGTGATAGTATGAAGATGTGGGACCATGAGGGCAGCTCCCTCAGGGCCCTTGTAAAAGAGGCTTCACACAGCATTTGAGTCTCTTGTCCTTCCACTTTCCCCCATGTAGAACACAGTGTTCCTTCCCTCCCAAGGATGCAGCAACAAGGTACCATCTTGGAAGCAGAAACCAGCCCTGATCAGACAACCAAACCTGCCACCACCATGATCTTGGACTTCTCAGTCTCCAGACCTATGAGAAATAAATTTCTGTTTTTTATAAATTATCCAGTCTCAGCTATTTTGTTCAAATGGCACAAACTAAGACAGTGAATATAGTTAACAATATTGTATTATATACTTGAAATTTGCTGAGGATTGATCTTAAAGTGTCCTCACAGCACACAATATAAAAAGAAAGACAGACAATGGTAACTATGTGAGGTGATGGACATGTTAATTAGCTTGATTATGGTGACCATTTCATAATGTATACATATATAAAAACATCAGAATGCATACCTTAAATATGTACAATTCCTATTTTTCAATTATACCTCAATAAAGCTGAAAAAGAAATCTCGCTAGATATTTCAATAGAGTTAACATAGAAGATGGTTACAGATGTTGGAGATATAAAAGAATAAAGAAGAAAACACTGAAGAGCTCAGAGAAAATAACAGTAAAAACAATTTATCAGAATTTTGAAGGCTGGTCAGGCCCAGTGGCACAGGCCTGTAATCCCACTTTGGGAGGCCAAGGCTTCAGGATTGCTTGAGGCCAGGAGTTCGAGACCAGCCTAAGCAACACAGTGAGACCCCATCTGTACAAAAAAATATAAACATTACCTGGGCATGGTGGTGCATGTCTGTTCCAGCTATTCTCCAAGCTGAGGCAGGAGTATTGCTTAAGGCCAGGAGTTTGAGGTTCCTGTGAGCTATGCTGATGCAACTGCACATGGGACCCAGGCAACAGAACAGAGACTCTGACTCAAAAAGAAAGAAAAGAATTTAGAAGGCTGGGAAAAAAGAGCATTGCTCAACCAGAGCTATGAGGCTGACTCTCCAAAAGAACCTAGAGTTAGGGACAAACTGGTGAAGTGATTTTGTTAGAAAAATAAACAAATAGAAGGAAGTTTCCTCTTTCCCCCTCCTTCCTCTCTTTAGCGCCATAGAAAACCTAACTGGAAACTGGTTGACAGAGAAAAAAATGTAGTTTGAATGAGTCTGAGCCCAAGCTTTTTTAGAGACAAGTATGGACTAGAATTATGAGAGAACAGCTTACCAACAGGTTAATATGTCTATAACAAAAATAATAAATATCCATGCCAAATAGAAACACTGAAAATAGCATATGTCAGTTAAGGGTTTTCAGTCAAATAAATTAACTTCAGATTTTTAAAAATTAGAGCTTTTTGACTTTGAATTAATGAATAAATTCATATGAACTAAATACTATGCTACATTTGAGGAAAATACTTTCTCTGTTCTCTTAGCATTCTTGAAGGATTTTCCTTATGCACAAATTGTGCTTCTTTAATCACTAGGGATGTAAAGAGTTTGAAAGACTTCTCTGAGAAGGATAACTGTACACACTCATATCCTATCTGTCCTTCTCGTTTTTATTGAATGCCAGCTTGCCTGCAAAAAGAATGAGTTCCCTTCTACTTCTTCATATTATAATGGGACCTGCATAGACCCCTTCTATGTGGGAAGGCTTGTTCAAGATCAGCTTTACCTGTGACTGGAATTTAGTAGTACAAGTTCACATGGTAAGGAAATAGAAAGCCACATCCTCCAAACTGGCCCTTATAGTAATAAAGGTAATATTTTGTTTTTTTTTTTCTTTACTTAGGGAAGGTAGAAAGCAGTGGTACAAATATCTGGGGTATCCTAAGAGAGCTTATCACTTAACATAGTAATGTAAATCAGAAAATTCATGCATGGTAAAGGCACTTTACAAGTATTTTCTGCTTCTTAATAGCATTAGCTTATAATCGTTCTTAAAAATTATTGATCCTAGGGAGATGTGTGCAATAACATTCTCTCTTACCAGTAAAATAGTTAAAACATGAGGTATGTTGAAATCCAATCTAGTTGGCCCTTACTCTGGATTTTTGTGCTTCTAGTTTACTTGGAGCACAAAAACCTCTTCTTGTCCTCTTATACTTAGTTTATCATGTTGTAACTGGAATCTATTGTGCTGTTGAAATCATGAGATAATTTCTAGATTCAATGACTCACATTTGGGAAGTGTACAAATGGAATGGAGATATGGATCCAGGATAATGCCCAAGCCTCTGGGTAGGGTGAAGTTTCATGTAAGAAAATTTTGAAGAAGTTGTATGGCAATGCCAAATCTGAAAGCAAGGAAAGAAAAAGTGACCAGGAACTGAAAGTACATGGAGGAAGTAATATTTCTGTGAAGAAGAGCCTAACCTTTAAATTGGTAGTCCTTTGAACTCTGAAGGAAAATCTATTTATATGAACCTTTGACCCGATTGAGCCATTTACCACCTTTGCTAAAATTCTACTTATACATAGCTGTAACCCATGAGTTTAAAAGCTCATGCGGATTTATTTGCCCAGCCAAGGAAGTAATTTTGAGTTACTTGAATGTATGACTAATAATGAAGCATAGCTTTTCACACCTGAATTCCTTTTCTGATACCCATGGAAAAGAAGTAACATCCTTTGGAGTCTTGACCTTTGGCGTCTAGGTGACGACCAGCAGTACAATGAATATCAATGTATAACAAAACTGACAGTAGTACGTGGGATAAAAGCACAGACCAGTGAGGGAATAGAGTTGGAAAATTAAATTTTCCTATACTAGAAGATACTGACGTAAGAAATAGATGTGTTGATTGCTAAAGTTTCTCAATTGATGCAACAAAATTATAAAATCAGAGGCTGCTAAATACAAACACATTCTGGGGTCCCAAAAATCTCTGGGACCTGCACAGCATTTTTAAGGAATATAAATATCCTGTCTGTTCATACATCCCTTCACTATCTTCTTGTTATAACCTACTTCCTCCAACAGAAAATTCAACCTTAGGACCACTGCAGGATGAGGCGGAAATCTACTATTCCTAGTTAAAGAGTATCAAGAATAATATTTATCTTCATGTTTGAATTGTTATTTAATGCAATCTGCCAGGTTTCTGAAAAGCTCCTTAGAAGACAAAACATTCATGTTGAACAAACAAGAATTTCTCGACCATAAACTTGTATCTGCTCCTATTTTTTATGTAACTAGCATTGCTAGTGTCCTTGGTTCTTCAGAAAGGAAGAAAAAAAGTTCAATGAATATAGACCTTGAATCTAGAGAGTTAAAATATAAACTACAAACCAAAAATAAAAGCAACAGTGTTGTCAGATACTTGATTTAAGGTTCCTGGGATAATATTCTTCTGCCAGTGAGTAAATCCAAGAGTCACATTTGAGTTATAAGAATGGAATATTAAAATGTTTATACATGTACATGATATTATTTCCTGTTATGGCTGCCCTTGTAGGGGTTGAGGTGGCTGCTCTCCTGCAAGGAGAAAAGATGCTCAAATGTTCTCCTTTCTTATTACTCCATAAATATCTACAAATATTATACATCAATAAAAATAAGTAAAAAACTTTAAAAAGTAGGTGAAAGTCTCTACTTCTGAGTAGTGTCTACAGCAACAAGATGTGGCTAGGCACTGTTACCTGGTGGGAACATACATAGTAAAAAGTTCCCCTAACTTTTAACTGACCTAGAGCTAATTACCATATAATTAGCATAACATAGGTGGAATTTTGTGGAGAAATCTGGAAAAGAGGAATGCACAGAGAGGGAAACTGTTATGTAACCTACCCTGATATGTAACCTGCCATGTGATCTGTTATATAACCATAACCTGTCAATCACTCCCAAAGGCAGGAAATGGAAACCAATCCTGCCAGGGGAAAGGTAGGACAAACTAGTGGGCTTATAAAAGGCAGCTTAGCCTTTGGGGTCTTTCTTCACTAGTGGAGACTGTCACATTACACTTCTCTGGAACATATTTTCACCTTGCATAGCTTCCTTCTTTACTTTAATTCTTCCTTTTGTGGGAT
Source organism: Microcebus murinus (assembly GCF_040939455.1). Lineage (NCBI taxonomy): Eukaryota > Metazoa > Chordata > Mammalia > Primates > Cheirogaleidae > Microcebus > Microcebus murinus. The sequence goes on along the minus strand of NC_134114.1, from coordinate 36,591,762 downwards.
AAACCATTTGTATGAAATGGCTCTGTGTTTGTGAACACCATCATCAGTTTGACTCAGTACCAGTAGTCATTCTTGACCCTGGGGACTGGGGGACCAGGGAACATCCACACAGACAGACCTAACAGTACATATGTCTGACTTTCTACCAAAAATTACAAAACATTCCAAAAGGCAAATGAAAGCAGTCTGAAGAGATAAAGCAATAATCAGAAACAGACACAGGCATATTGAAATTATCCCACAGGATATTTACAATAACCATGACTAACACAGAGTCATGAATATCTCTTATCCAAATGCTGAGAAATCAGAAGTGTTTTGGATTTTGTTTTTTTTCAGATTTTGAAATATTTGCATATGCATTTGAGATATCTTGGGGATGGGACCCAAGTCTAAACACAGAATTTACTTTGCTCATACACACATAGCATTAAGCTAATTTTATAACAATATTTTTAATAACTGTGCATGAAGCAAAGTTTTGACTGGCTTTTGACCCTAACTGACACATGAGGTCAAGTGTGTAATTTTCTACTTGTGACATCATGTCAGCATTCAAGGTTTGAATTTTGGAGCACTTTAGATTTTTAGGTTTGGGATTTTAAACCTGTATGCTAAGGGCTTTAATGAAAATGAAAAAACAAAAACAAAACACTAGACAGCAAGCAAGAAGTGATGGTTAATGTAAGCAGAGACATGGAAACACATAAGAGAAAATCAAAAGGAAATACTAGAAATCAAACACTAACAACTGAAAAATGCCTTTAGACTGAACAGTGTGCTCAACACAGCTGAGGAAAAAATTTGTAGGCTTGAAAATAGGCCAGCAGAAACTTTTCAAATTGAAAATCAAGGAGAAAAAAAGGGAAAACAAAACAGGACATATAACAGCTACAGGACGATTTCCAAAGGTGTAACAAAGATGCAATTGGAATACCAGAAGAAGAAAAAAGCAAGGCAACAAAAATACTTGAAGAAATAAAGTTTGAGACTTTTCTAGTATTAATGAAGGACTCCAAGATCACAGATCCAGAAAGCTTAGAGAACACTAAGAGGGGTTAATACTAAAAGAAAAAATATCATAACAATGTATGTCATTCAGGTGATGGATATCCTGAAGCCCTGACCTGACCACTATGCAATCTATTCATGCAACAAAATTACACTTGTACCCCATAAATTTTATACAAATAAAAAACCCACCGCCACCAATAATAACTGCAATGAAAACAACAAACATATTCTTATCTATCACATACAAACTACAGAAAACCAAAGACAGAGAAAAAGCTTGACCAAAGGCCTGGGGCTAAGAGTAGGGGAGGGGAATAACTTATCTGTATAGGGGCAAGGGTAAGAATTAGAGTGGACTTCTTATCAGAAACCATACAAGCAAAAAGAGAATGGAATGGAATATTTAAAATGTTGAATGGAAATAGACTTTTATACCAGCATAGACTTCTGCCCGCATAGACTTCTATACCAGTAAAATTATGCTTTAAACAAGGGGGGGGGGAGACTTTCTAAGATAACCAAAAACTGGGGGAATTAATTGCCAGCACTGACCCCAGAAGAAATATTAAAAGAAGATTTCAGGCAGAAAGAAAATGATAGGAAAAATGGCCAGAAGTTTGGATGTGCATAAAGAAAAAAGCATGGAAAAATGAACAAATGAAAACAAAATGAAATATATTATTTTTCTTATTCTAAACTAATCCAAAAGATGACTTTTTAATAATAATATTGTGAGTTTTGAGTTATTATAGTATGTAGATAAATGAAAAGAATGACAGCAATGTCACAAGGAATGAGAGAAAGGGATTGAGAATACCCTAAGGTACCTGTACTACGCATGAAGTAATATAGTATTTTTGAAGTTGGACTTAGATTAATTTCAAATGTACATTGTAAAGTCTAGAGAAACTACTAATTTTTTTTAAAGTAGTAGTATTGAGACAGTAAGAAAGCTGATAAAATTGGATGATATAAAATTCTCAATTAAAACCAGAGAAGGAAGAGAAGGGAAAGGCAGGACAAAGAAGAAAGGAAACAAATATAAAAACATTTAGAAACATGCTAGATACTAATCCAACTATATATCACTTTAAATGTAAATGGTCTAAATACACCAATTAAAATATAGAGATTTTCAGAATAGATACAAAGGGCCAATACCCATCTATATGTTGTCCAGTCATGCCCAAAATAAAATTGGGCCATGACATAAAATCTCATTGAAAATGTGGCTGTTGTCTCCTTTTGTAAACTATTAATAGTTAAAATTTGAGCAAATCAATTAATAGGAAATTGAATGTGTGCTTCTTTTTTCTTGCATTACTTTTCTTAAAATATGCTTTGATTGTGGCTATTTATTTCAAGAATATCAGTAGCAAGCCATAATTTCTAAAATTTGTGCTGTGGTAAAAACAAAGCAAATCTCTAGTTCTCTTCTATTCATAAATATTTGGTAATTAAATACTGTCCTGTTTATCTATGGTGGTGATGAGAGGACATGAGCTTTCTGAAAAAAAATTAAATCTAACATCATTCAATTGTTTTAAGAATCATAGTTGATCCCTTTAAGTGTCCTCAAATGCATGATTTTCTGGCATTCCTAGATTTTGACAGCTCTTAGAAATGTGCTCATCCTGCATGGTAAACTGTGCCTACAGGTTACCAGGCCAGAAATGAGATCTTGGAATTTCTTCATTTTAAAAGTTCTGTTTATACTGGGACAGTCACACCTAAGTTTGCTTGGCTGCATTACAGAATGCACCTAGGGAAATCTATTCAATCTAGATTAGCCATGTTAGATAATGGTTCTGCTTCTTACCACACCAATCCTTATAAAATGATAACTATCCTTTACTAATCACTCATTTTTCATATTAAACCCTCAATGACCTATCATAGAGTCATGTAATGGCAATAATATCATTTGTAGAAAGCACCTTGCATTGTTTTGCTTGTTTTATTGCTTGGTTGCTTCTTGGTTAGTGCCAACAGTTTCTGGGTGCTTTCTATGGACAGACATGCCTCTAGACTGGATTGTTTCTTATAAGAAAACCACTAAAAATGTTTTTCTGATAACAGAGCAGGTTAATACTATTTAACAAAGAATGATGGGAAGATAAGTCATAGTAAATAAATTTTGTGCTTTTATTGAAAAACAATCATTATTTTTCCCTATTTTAATTTTATAAGATAATCTACCCCTTTTCTTAGAATTTTCTATTGAAATATATTTATCTTTGGAAACCGCTTCTGAAAGAAATATTTTTAAAGTAGATAGATTACTTTCCAGCTATAAAAGGCAATATGATGACCATTTAGATTTTCTGTATCATTGATTTAAGCAGTGGAGCCTCATAGATGAGTATTATAACTCAGCTAGATGAATTTCCATGGGAATTTCAAGTGCTCTCAAATAAATTCATTTTATTTTTACCAGTGTATAATAATATTTACTTTTCTTGGTTACTACCATGTATGCTCACAGGACAATATTAGTAATGACCTGAGTCCATAATAAGACAACATGATTCGTTAAACACCTTTCTTGAGCTAGCCTAAAAGCCTATCATCGTCTATGAATTGCAATACTAATTTGAATTTAATTTCTTGCTCACGAAGAAAAATTTTATATAAGCCTAGCCTAGTGAGTCACTGAAAATTGATGTTCTGCCCTGTAATTAAGTAACAACAACATCAAAAATTCCTAATTAGCATTAAGCACAGCCCTATATGAAGTAAATATATGAAACTCTGATTACTAAGAAGCAACATATGAGGTACTATTAACAGTGAATTCTTTAGGGACTGGCAGGTAACTGAGGAGGTCATAAAGACAGGTTTATTTTGTATCTGTGTTTATATTATAATATTTATACACCAAAGGATAGTGAAAGAAAATTTATTGTACATGTAGTGAAATTTAGGAGAGATACACATGAATTAAGAATTACCTTAAATCAGAGACCTTCATGTATCTATCATGTAAGAGAAAGTTGACTGTAATATAACAAAAACTGTGAAACAATGTTATATCAATTAAGTTTTTTTCTTAAATGATGATTTTAAAACAGAATATATCATATTTGCATAGGAAATTATTTAGTATTATTTTCTCCAGCAAAACCTTTTTCTTGCAAAGCTAATTTATACTTCCTAAATGAAGTGGATAAACCTACCTAACGTTTATTCAACAGAAGTTTTTTGAAGGGTTCCTTAAGAAAGAATGTTCTTGTAATGTAAGCATGTAGAGAAGTGGAGGGCATTGAGGAAAAGACTGGAATCTTATATGTGGTCTAAAAGGCACTTCCATTTCCCACTTTTCCCCCTAGTAAATAAAGACAGGATGAACAGCTAAAATTACTAATTGGTTTACTGATCAGTTGTACTTTGTTCGATTGATTTGCAATTAATTCTGGTTTGTGGTGCGCTGATGAAGAAGGTTGGCGCCAACCTTTGAGGCAGCTGATACTTAATACCCTGCTGGAGACTGCAGGGCAAAGTATCCATATTTGGTCTGGAGACAGCTCCTAGATCCTCTCACGAAGAATTGCTCTGCTGAGGGATCTTTCTAGGGAGGCTGAACTCAGATTATTTGTTTCAAGTAATAATAAAATGTAATCTTTCCAATTTGGTTTGTAATCTTGCATAATTAGGGTCTCCACCACATACAAACAAAATTTGGAAGTATTGGTCCTTTTTTAGTTCTTAATTTGCTAATTTTCTTTTCCTCTTGTTCATACTACTGACTCCACATATAGTCATGTATTCACACATGCCCACAAGTGCTCATGTGTGCATGCAAATCACACATACACACATAGACACTATTAATTGGCTAAAGAGAATTTGATGAACTTATTCCCACTAAGGGAAAAGAATTCATTAAAACTGAAGTGTTAACCTTCTCAGCTCAATTTTAAATGTAATTTCCATTTTAAACAGAGTCAGAGATTGAAGAAATGAACCTCTACTCTTGAAATTATCATTATTGATAATCAAATGAGTTAAGTGTGTGATGCAGAAATATTTTGTTGGTCTTTATGACTCTGCATTTGCTGACTCTGCTAATATTAGTCCCAGTTTACACCCCCACTATGAAAATTATCACTTTCATGCCTCCTGTTCTTAAGTGATTTCTTCTGTCTATATCCAATTCCTTATAGAATATTTTGTAGTGCTATTTATTCACTATATTTTCTACAATCAGGAATATATTGATGCTAATATTATAAAACTATGTGACCTTGTTTAACAAGAATTGAAATCATAATTAGTATACATTTCTCTGGCTGTAAATCTAAATTTCTCCTATGGAAATATGAATTTAAAGTTTCACAAAAACATTTTTTGTTTTTATTTTAAATTTATTTTTATAGATTTAAGGAGTACAAGTGCATGGATATGTTGTATAGTGGTGAAATCTGGGCTTTCAGTGTACCTATCACCCAAATAGTGTACATTGTACCTAATAGATAATTTTTCATCCCTCTCCCACTTTCTCTCCAACTTTTAAAGTCTCCAATGTCTATTATTTCACTCTGTATGGCCATGTGTACACATTTTTTAGCTCTCACAAGTGAGAGCATGTAGTATTTGATTTTTCTGTTCCTGTGTTACTTCATTTAGGATAATAGCCTCCAGTTCCATCCCAGTTGCTGCAAAGGCTATTATTTGATTATTTTTTATGGCTTAAAAGTGTCCTATGGTGTGTATATGTGTATGTGCATGTATATGTGCATATATGTATACACACATATACACACACATATATATACACACATATATATATACACACACATATATATATATACACTCATATATATATACACACACATATATATATACATACACACACCCCACATTTTCTTTATCCAACCATACATTGATGGACACTTAGATTTATTCCATGTCTTTGTTATTGTGAACAGTGCTGCAATAAACATATGAGTGCAGGTGTCTTTATGATATAATGACTTCTTTTCATTTGTGTAGATACCCAGAAGTGAGATTGCTGGATCAAATGGTAGATTTATCTTTGGTTCTTTGAGAAATCTCCATATTGTTTTTCATAGTAGTTGTATTAATTTGCATTCCCACCAACAGTCTATAAGAGCTATATTTTATTAGACAAACTAAGGAATTTTATATTGATGGCAAATAGAAAATTTGACACAACATAATATGATCTGAGTTTTAGAAATATATAAAGTTAATTAGAGGTAGGTCAAAAGCTGGGAGTAAGGAGACAATTTAAAACTAGTTGCAATAAATCAAGAGAGAAATTGTAATAATGTGAATTAAGGCTGAGGGAATAAAGGGAGAAAATGGATTCCAAAAGAAGAGAAAAATCACAGGACGTAGGGGGTGTTTAGATGGTGAGTTGATTGAAAGCAGGAGGAGTGATAGATGCCTCATGATTTCTGAACTGGTTAAACAGAAAGACAGGCAGATTATAGCTTAGGGGGCCAGAGGTGAAGAGCTCAATTTTGCATGAGTTCAATTGCAGGACTTTCAGGTGGAGTTACCCAGGCTATTTGAGTCTGAAGAGAGAAATGAGTACAAATTCATCTGTTAGATATGAATAAATAACTAACAAATGAATCCATGGGAATATGTTCCTATATGGGGAATGAGAAAGATGAGGAGAAAGAGCCAAGGAAGGACTACCCTGCAAAACACCGAGAGTTTAGAGATTGATGAGTGAGGAGAACTTTATTAAAGACATTAATATGTAACTACAAAGTTAAAAGGAACCAGAAGAGAAAGCTGTCATAGAAATTACAGGAGAGTATGTCAAAAAGGCAGTAATGGTCTGGATCAATTTCTAGAGAACCAGTCTATTGTTACTAACATGTTTTTTTTTTTCCTTGTAGAGGACGTTGGCATTGTAAAAACTTTTCATTAACATTTGCAATTAAGGGAACTTTAGGTCCCAATAGTGGCTCTTAGTACTAAATCCTGCGTCTCCCAGAGCAGCTATAAAGTTCTGAACACACAATTGGTGCTCAAGTAATTTTTTGTTACCCTATATCTTACCAATTAAAACTTAAAATGAGGATTGAAGAACAAATATCTTTGATTTAGTGAAAATCAGAATTGCAGAATTTATTTTTAAACCATTTCTTGCCTGAAAAGCCAACACTTCATATATTCAAATATAACTAACAAATTGTTGTAAATAAAGAAAAGAAAGATATTTCATAGAAGGTCTAAATTAATAGGTTAATAGGTTAAATAACCAACTATTAGAACCTAGTAGAACAAAATATTTGATAATATCTCCTTTAGTAGATCTTTGATTTTCAAAAAAGGTACTTCATTTTATCCATATATTTTTACAGCTTCTGATATTGGATATACTGCCTTTATTTCTATTTAAGAAAGTGATCATTAGAGACTGCATCTTTCCGAAAGCTTATAATCTTTCTTTAGATTTTCAGAGATTAAATCCTAGACCATAAGTGTTCTTTTATTATGGAAGTTAATTTTTCTGGTCACAATTAGAAACTTCCTTAAATTTAGTTCTAAATTCTAATTTGGGACAATCATTCTATTTTAAAGCATGTTTTTAGGCTTTCTAATGGAGAAAACTGTATTTATAATTTCACAAATTGTTATTAATCTTAATCTCAAGAAATCATTAATTAGATGTACTGATTAATCATGCTTGTTATTTAACCATATTTATAAGTATTATTTAGATATAAAAATGTCTGTAAAGTCATAAAGAAACCAACAATTTAATGTTTTGGAATAAATGGAGAATAATTCTACACACAATGAAATCAAGCAAACAGAAACCTATTCGATTTGATTACCACAGTTATATATATTTTTTTCATACTGGACCATTTTCACATATATATTAGACTACAAATATATTACATATATCAGGTTACAAATATAAATATACTAAATAGATTAGTCTACAAACTCTGCTTTGTCCAGATGAGAATGAATAGACAGGAAATTTGGAACTAATGCTATATAACAAGCATAATTCGAAATATGTCAATATGAGATGAATGCCTTCAGGTGATTTGTTAAGGCTGATTCAAAAACTCTGGCTGCCTAGCAATGTCTTCATACAAATTCAGGACAATGTAAATGCCTTGGTAGCATTGCTAATAATAACTTAGTTTTTTTACATGGGTCAAAATGACCAACACACAGCACTGAGACTGATATTTAAACTTATGCTTGTTTTACTTATCAATTAATTCAGGAAAGTTGGCTTTGCCATTGGTTTACATTGTTTCAATGATTTTTTCCTATTATTTTATTTTTCTCTTTCATGATATCTTATAATTAATTCAAAAGAATTCAGTCTCCAAAGGTTTGTAACATATACTTACTACACACTTAACAATGCAAGAATCTTTTCTTACCTTTTCAATTTATATTTTACTAGGTTTTCTGTATACTTTGTTTTTTGTAGACAAACAAAAGCCTGATGCAACTGGTGGAGTTAATTTTAAGTATAACACAACTTCTTTTTCTCCCACATGTTATTTCAGGAATTTTATCCTGCTACAAAATAAGTTTCAGTTTATAAACAAACAATGCATTCTGATTACCCCCTTGTTAGTTTCACCTGGCACTAAGAACAGTCCCATCCCACTTGGAGTACCTTTTGCACAAGAGTCACCTATTTACATTATTATAGTCCTAAACTGAGGTTTGATTTTCAACAATCCTGATCTTGAGTCTTACTCTAGTATACTTTGTTAGCACTTTATAATAGAGGCTCTTTTACTAAATGGGCATCTGTTTCTTTTCATTAAGAATGTGATGGCATGCCATGAAGTATAACCAAGAGAAGACAGAACAGGGCAAATAAGTTGTTCAAACTTAGTAGAGCTAATACATTAGATACCTGATTTGAGATATTGAAGAACAGTGATAACAAAATGACTACGTGTTACTCTAGAGCATGTTTTTCACTGCTATAGTGATCCTGTTTCTGTTACTGAATGAATTTCCAGCTCTGTTTTAAATCAGCTACATTAAGGCCACTATAGTTCTCACAGAGCATTCCTATGAGAATGGTGAAAGGATTTCTTGACTCCAAGGTAAGAAAGCTATCTGTCACTTTATCTAATGAGCTCTCTTAAATGATGCCAAGCCTGCTTACATACAGAAACTGTTTGCATCCTTACTTTCTCAGCAGTGGCTTGTGTGGCTAGCAAGGATGTGAGGTGAGATGGAGCGGGGAAGGGGACTGGCTTTGCTGAATGAGTAAAATGATCCCCATGGCTTTTTATCCCATATATTCATTGTGATGTTTAGTTGTATGACTTCTGGATTTGGAGAACATGATTTCTTATGGGACAATATCCTAGCTTATATCATAATTTAGTCAGCATGTCAAATTATGTATGTGTCATGAACCAAGAACACCTATAATGTGTCTTAGAAATTTATAAATACATTACTTGATAAAGAGAAAACTGCACATTCTAATATTTGAACTACAAAATATAATTTACTATTAAATCGGCCTCAGTCCACATAGAATGGAGGATAAAACATAACATATTATTTCTAAGTTCAAGGAGAAATAATTATTATACTGCATGACATTGATAAATGTGCAAGGCCAAAAAATGGAGAAAACCACGGGGGGGGGGGCAGGGGAGGGAGGAGGAGGGAGAGGGGAGAGAACTGGGAGAGGGGCACCAGGCACAGAAAAGGAGAGGGAGGGCAAGGAAAGGAGAAGGGGAGAAAATCATAGACATGCAGAAATTGAATTAAATTTTAAGAAACAGAGGAGACAGTGGGGAAATTCATCACCATATCTTTCTTTTGTTGTTGTTGTTGTTGTTTGTTTCTTTTTAATATTGGATCCTTGTTAAAGATACTGCCTTGAAAAATAAATGTGGTGCTTTAAGACAACATCATCTGCATAAGGCATACTACAGATCTGTGGCTCTCTACAAATTATGACAAATAAATGCACTTATTACAAACCATGTGCAAGGAAGAGGAAAAGCTTGAGTAAAAAATTTTAAAAATACATTTTCGATGTAGCAGGCTTATGAGAAATATAGCTGTTTAGGTCTGAAGGTGTAGCACAGCTGCTGCCATTGGTGCAGTAACAGCACGATTAATTTCAGGTAAAGAAGCAGGTAGAGAGGACATGGGCAAGCCGTGATGTCCTCAACCTTAATGAACAGAAAAAAGGAGAAAGTTTTTTATAGAATTTGGAAAGAAGGAGTGGAAAGAATATCTCAAACTTCACAGGAGATGGAAATTGATGAAGCTGTTAAAGAATTAAACATTACAGTAGGGCCAATGTTCAAATGATGCACAATGGAATGTGCATCGTGACTGATAAAATGCTGGGGTACCACTATCTAGATGGTAAACAGTGAATGTCCCAGACCTTCCAAATGATTGTGCTGTTCTAGTCCCTCCTATGGGATTCCCAGTAGTGTCAGCCAATCTATCAATTAAGTGGTTAAACCTGAAGCAGCAGGGAATTAGGACCTTGTTGCAGATCTAAGGTCCCCAGCTCTCCATTTCACCACAGGCAAACACACACACACACACACACACACACACACACACACACACACACACACACACATGCTCCATTTTAGGCAAATTCTTTTGTGTTTTGAATGTGTCACATAATCTTTAAACTTTATGATTTGATGCCAATTTTCCTTCTGCCTGAAATGCTTTCATCCCCCCTATTCTCCCACAGGTGTCCAATTTCTGTTGATTCTACAGATCTCAATTATTTTATTTTGAATTACATATTCAATGCTTATCTTCTTTATGAGTGTGCAGACTATTCCTTACTGAAGGCCTAACACTTATCACCGTGTCTTATGCATAGTATATGTTTAAAAAACATTAGTTATTAAATTTAACATGAAGAATATCCCTTGATTTCCCATCCTCCTTTTCAAATTAATTTATGCTATGACTTTATCTGGATCTTTTTTCTCCTAAACCAGAAGAGGAGATGTCTTTCTTGTGCAAAGCTAATGCCTCCACAGGAACTCTGGTCATCATTTTCTCAAACCCCTTACACAGAACCACCTTTTATCAGTTATCTCTTTCTACTAAGGTATCCTCAGGTTCTCCCTACCTCCCTCAGATAGCTTTTTAGCAACCTAAATAAAGTCTCCTTATTACAAACTTCCAAAATCCAAGTCAAAACAAAATGAACTTCACCAATTTGTTTCCTCAAATTGTTATGATTCTATGGTTGCTTTCAAGCATGCTACCTTACAGGACCAAATTGAGCACCAAAGCTGCACCAATTGCATTGATTGAATCAGCTTGAAACATAAAAAGCAGCAAGGAGAAAAAGATAGAGTAGGTTTCCTCTCTCAGAAGAGGGTGTAGTAGGGTGGAATGACTAAGGATAGGTGAAACTAACCGCAGAAGCAAGTAGCTTGTGAGACATTTTAGACAAAGATAAAAGAAAGCCAGGCATATGTGTGCTGATGATAATACACAGGAAGGGTTAAGAAGGACCAACCAAATGCTAAACTTTCCCATGTCCATCAGCCTTCCCCACTGATAGCACAGACATGAGGACCAGGGTGAATGGTATCCAAAGGAGTTCAGCTGATGAAACTTTCTTAGAGCCAAACACAGTTGCTTTATTAGAGAGATGCAAGGATACCACAGTCTACCTTCTCACTTCTACACCACCCCTCAAGCAGCTTCTGCCTGGAAGGTCTGTCTTGCTTCCATTTCTGAGAAGGATCTAACTGCATTTCCAATTCATGATCAAGCTGTCTGCCTCTAAGTATCTTTCTTGATCTATGCTTTTGAAATTCTAGGTCCTATTGTAGCAGAAGTATTTACTCTATTTTAATTTATTTTTAATGTGGAAAATTTCCTTATTGTATCTTCTATACCTTTAATATGTTTCTAGATAGTTTGAATTATTGTGAATCTGCTTTCTGGGCACCACCTATCAAATGCTGCTCATTGTCAAGGATATGTATTTGTCCAGACATCATTACCAAATATTAATATCTGAATTTTAGAGAAAGCATTCCAGTTGTATTTCAGCAGTATAAATAGATGTGCAATACTTGCTAATTCATTTTTGTGTTAATATTTCTTCTCTTATACATATGTTTATGTATTATAAATAACTGGCTCAATTTTAAAATATGAAGTTATTTGTTATAGTCTGCTAAAATAGTTATTTTATAGTTTGTAGTTATTTGAACTTCGATAAAGGTAGAATGATTTACTTAATAAAAAAGGAATCCTAATAAATAGGAGAGGAAGCAAGGATATTTTCTATATTTAAACATTCAATAAAGGGTATCAAAGTGCAAGATTATTTCAAAATATCTTCTCTTTAAAAAAGTCATCCAAGTATTTTATGTTTCTTTCTTATTAATGAGTACTAAATTACTTCCATGAACGTTATCAAAAATTGCACTTAGGGAATAAAACCAGTTAGTTAAACAGTTAATTGCATGGTTAAATATATGTCCCCAGGACCCTCTGAAAAGGCATAATCCTAAAACCCATATTATATTTTCCCAGTGTTTACTTATCTGCTTTTTATCAACAGCAGTTTTACAACGTTCTTATTTTTGCAATCAATTCATAATGAGTTGTTGTAAAGAAATCCCAGCAAAGCACTTTGATTTCCCAACATTCTAGGTTACATTCTCATTCCTGTGTTTCACTAAGTTTCTTGGTTTCCAATAATTGTACAGAATTTTATTTTTAAGAGCATCTTGATTTCCTTAAAAACAACCACCTGATTCTATACTTATGGTTTTTATATATTTGCTTTTGTAATTTTAAAGGAATAAAACAATTTTAGAAAAACCATTTTATATATTTCAGTTCTGAAACTGTTGCTTGCATGCATTCCTGCTTACAGGATTTTATGTTCAAATGTCTTAATAAACATGTGTTTTATATGTTGCGTGACAATGGCAAAATGTATGAAATTATTTTCTAAACTGTTTTTCCCTTGACTGCCAAATTAGTTATTTTAGCTTTAAATTTGGTTAAAGCTGAGATTATTTTCTCATGGAAAATAATAATAACAAAGAGGGGATCAAAGACTACAAAATGTGCATATCTTCCATATTCAAAGATTGAATAAGTATTTGTTAAAGATCATTAAAAGAAAATATCTTTCTTTCTATTCAATTTCCCTAAAAGTAGGGGGTGGGCAGTTGGATTAGTAGTCTGGGGTTTCTTTTATTTAAGCGCCTCATAGAGTTGACATGCTATTTCACAACTTCGTTTACCTAAAACAAATACCTTCTCCCTTGCTCTGTACCTACAGAAGTGGAGTCAAGCTCATCAAGCTGTCATTTGTATTCCTTACTCATTCTTTTACATGTTTAAAATGTTCAGAACACATAAATGATTCATGAATCCATATCCTTGAAAAGTTGTTTTACACTGCTCAGAAAACCTTCTTCTTAATCTAAAAGCTTATAGAAGAGAGAGGGGGAAGGTCTGGGAGAGGACATTCTTTAAGAACAGATATTTAAGAAGCATCTATATTTCTTTAATTAATCATATGACACAAGATGAGAGGGTTGCTTTTTTCCTTTGAGCAAATTGAAGGTAAGAGGAAGGCAAATATTTGAGTATTTGAGAAGAAAAGAAGTAATTGTTAAGAACTGAATATATTAAGTATATTTAATTTTCTACTGTTAATAAAAAGTAAAATCTTCCCTATTTAGATTATGGCATGTGGACTATATTTTCCTACTATTCATGAGAATCAACTGGTAAACAAATATAACAAATCACTAACCCTACAGCAATGAGCTTAGAAAAAAGGTGGTAAAAGAGAGGATAAGATTTGTGGTAACATAGAATGAACTTCCATTCCTACCTCTACAATTTACTGATCATTAACACTGCTGCTTGATTTTCCTGAATATGTTTAAAAGGATTAAATGAGAAATGGCATATAAGCAGATTGTTTTTAATATCTAATTGAATGTATTTTATTTTAATTATGGCCACTGTCATTTTTCTTTTTGGTTACATTTTTTCCCTTTTCTTTTACCTATGTCTATATACCTATATTTCTTCCTAAGATCTTTTCCCTGTACTCTTTTCTTTCATCTTTATACATTATCCTATTCTGAGGTGTAATCAACTCTAATGCCTTGCACAGGTAAATGTAAAAATGAGCCCCAAATCTCCATCTTTTACATGGAAAATGCTCCAAGTCTATGTTTTCTTACTTTTTAATTTGCTTTTTTTCCAAAATTTTCTCCAAAATTTTCAAAAATAATGTGCCCTTACCTATCCTGTTTTACATAAAATTCTCGAAGTAAAATCTTTATTTTCATTTATACTTTGTAGACAGTTGTCCTTTGTCTTTTTTATCTTTTACTGTCACAAAGCAGCTCCACTTTTATTTTATTTCCCATTTCCTAGTGATCATTAAAATTTTTTTCTTTGTTTTTGCAATTAATTAATTAGGTTTTCTATTAATTTTAGTTAGAACACAGTAAGCCCCTGATGAGTTTAACTTTGAATTTTTATGGTGAACAAAGTATACTACTTAAAAGTCTTCACGACAAATTAATATTGATTTTTAGAGCTCTCATTTTTTTATTCAGGCTCAAATGTTTATATATCAAAATTCCTGACTCTAATATAAAGAGCAAAAGTAATGTTAAATAATATCCACCTATTAAGTAAAAATTTATTTAGAAAATACAAGGTGAGACCATAATTTTAACGTGGAAATTTTACAAACCCTTGTTTAAAAGGAGAAGCATAATCTCTGATTTTTGTAAAGTGTACAGTTCTGTAAGTTTTGACAAACACACACAGTTTTGTGACCACCATCATAGGCAAGATTTAGAAGGATTCATCATCCCTTCAAATTCCCTGTCTGTCCTTTTATAGTCAGTTCCTCCTGCCAATCCTATCTTCTGCAACCAGCAATCATTGATGTGTTTTCTATCCCTATAGTAGTGCCTCTTCCAGAATGTCATATAAATAAAATCATACAATGTATAGCTTTTTGAATCTGGCTTCTTTCACCTAACAAAATGCAATTGCAGTTTTTCCATGTTGTTGTGTGTATCAATAGTTTGTTGTTTTACTGTTAATTATTTTAGGTTATTAAGTATGAAATGTCTGATTTCTTTAAGTGCTAGGTTTGACAGTTGATATCTCTGACATCTCACTTTGACACTTCTTGTTTTATTTTTATTGTGAATGTACATCCTCATGCTTTCAAATGCATGGTTTGGCTTGTGATTATCTTTCAAATTTTTTATAGCAATTTTTGCAAAACCAGTTGTACACATTATAAGAATAAACTTATTTGAATTAATATTTTCCTATGGTTTATATGTATCTTTATTTCACATTGGTTTATAGTTTATGCATATTACAAAATTATTTTGGAAAGTGTTGTAACATATTGCATTCCTCATAGAAATCAATAAAAATTATTTCCCATGATTCTTTATCAATAATTAGCAATTTCTCTTTAAATTATAACTAAACTCAGAGCTAAATTGGTGTTTTAATATAAAAGCAGATACATAACAGAAATTATAATTTGAATTTCTTTGATTACTAATACAGTTTAATATTATTCTATGTGTAATGTTTCTATTTGTTCTTTCATAAACTGGATGTTACTGTCCTTTTTCCAATTTTTAAAGAAGTCAATAATTTATACAATAAACACAGTAATGATTTTATATTCCAGTTTTAATGTTTAGTCTACATTTGCTGTGGATATTTTTTATTATTATTATTTTTAATTGACAGATCATTTATGGATACATTATGATGTTTTGGTAAATATATACAGTGTCAAATGATTAAATCAAGCTAATTAAAATTTTTATTACTTTTGCCTATCATATTTATTGTGACACATTTCAAATTTACTCTCTTGGTTATTTTGAAATAGATAATATGTTATTATTGACTGTAGTCATCCTGTTGTGCAATAGACCTCAAAACTAATCCCTGCTGTCTATCTGAAACTGTGTACTCTTTGCTGTAGACATTTATCTTGGTTTATGTTTTTAAAGATTTTTTTGTATTTTATTTGCATGCATTGATTGAATTATTGCATTCATATATTTTCTTGTAATGTTATACAGTGTGGAGTTCAGTATTATTTAACTCTTTAAGTTATATAAAATTTTTGTATAGTTTAATGCTAATTTAATGGAAGATTATGAAGAAAGTCCAATTTGTGACTGATTTTCAATACAGCATACATTAGAACTTCCTAAATATTAGAGTTACAAATCAATAACATAGACCAATGGAAAGAGTATGATCTTAAAGTATAAACACCATCACACCTGGTGTATTGGTAACTTCTTTCTTTAAAACAGAATTAGATCATATAAATATACAATTCAACGTCTACTTTGCATTTTATACCCAAGTCTCATCTTCAATATAAGTAGTTATAGAAGGAATTATTTTCAAAATTGTGAAGTAAATGAAAAAGTGTGATGTCTTATAGTTATTTGGACTTTATTATTTTGGGAGAAGCAGACTTCCCTTTTCTCAAGTGAAATAAAGTATATTAAGGATGCATGGAGAATTAAGGGAAAGAGTAAAAACTACACTGTCAGTCTTAACAGAATGAGAGAAATGGAAAGGTCCTTTTACAGCCAGTGCAAATGGAGATAATATGGATTATGTAGTCCTTCTTTGTAATTTGTTTCATATTTGGTGTGGCCATCAGGATCGGTTGCATATTTGTATTTCCTTGGCCTCTCCCTGAATCAGATTCTTCGTGAGTGAAGCACAGGAATTAGTATTCAAAAACTGCCCCTCGTTCCTTTTATGTAGCCAAATGGGCACTGTCCACAGCCCAGCCTTGGCAAGCACTGCTCTTTTCTAGTGATCAATCATGAGTTTGCTGATTTAGCTTCTCTTTGTTTCTGCCACTAACTACCAAATGATTTTATGTTCTATATGTCTCTCATTTAGTCTCTCAAGGGAGGATCAGATCACTTCTATCAAACACAGACTCTAATAAGTAGTCATACATAAATTTATATTTATATGTATGTGTATATGTATATATGGGAGTTTGTACATGTGCATCTATATGTATATGTTCATGTACAATTGCATCTCTATGCTCACACAAATGCAATTGTATATGAGCAAATATATTTTTCCAATTTATATTTTGGGCACAGGTTTTGATTTTCCTTTTTCAGGGTTTCTGCACGTTTTCTGTCATTTTTGAAACCATATGTCCCAATCAACATTTGTGATTCATTAAACACAAAGATTCTCTTTTGCTCTTTGCCACAGCTCTTTGCTGGATAAATATCTGGGAAAGAACTACATTTTCTGCTTGGTTTACTTTTTTTGGTTTCAGGTATATAGAAAATCTTACAGTATAGAGGAAAGATTTAAACAGCTCCACACTGCATTTATAAATTCATTACAGTATGGGCTGAATAAACTTCTGGCCGGAGAGAGGGGCCAAAGTCCAAAAGCTTCAGCATCTCCTTAGTGTCAGCATCTATTTCAATGGTCTTCTGATCCAGGTTTAAGACCTTAGAAATGTAATTATCTCCCTTTCTCCTCTTTTTTCAGCATTATGGAGATACCTCTCAGAGAGCCTCTCTGAATCTGATTTATCAGATGCATGACCATAGCCTGCTTTTCTGTTTCAGGGCTTCTTGCTATGAGTAATGCTGATGTGCTTGTTTGTGTTGAATTTCCATAGTATGTCTCTATGATAACCCAGCTGCCTTTATAGTTTTGGTGCCAAAATTGTTGATGCTAATGTTTTTGGTGGGTTCCTGGTAAAATAGCTCAGTCTGCTTTTGTTAATTCATTTGCTATTATTTTATTTTATGTAGGAGCTTTATTTTCCTATAATATATATCTGCAGATGAAAAAATATGTCTTGATCAGACAGGAATTAGAAATTGAGCTTGGCCATTGAAATCACAAAGATGTAAGTGATAGATCTGATGGATTTTTTGCAATTTTTAGAGTAGTAAGACTAGCTGCA
Organism: Microcebus murinus; assembly: GCF_040939455.1. Classification (NCBI taxonomy): domain Eukaryota; kingdom Metazoa; phylum Chordata; class Mammalia; order Primates; family Cheirogaleidae; genus Microcebus; species Microcebus murinus. Next base: position 36,573,758 of record NC_134114.1, on the reverse strand, counting down.
CATAAGAATAAAACTATTATTGAGAAGGAGAGTTGAATGGAGTCCACTGGTGTAAATCATAAGTAGTGTCAGCATAGAGTTCATTGTTCTCAGCTTGATAGAATTTGATATTGATTAGGAGCTCTAGATCTTGGCATAAGAAGATAATTTTAATTCAGCAATGTGTCACAAATGGTGGGTAATTCTTCAACAATATATATAAGGTATATATATATATATATATATATATGTGTATTGCCTGTACTATTCCTTCTTTTCCCTATTCAACTAAGATTAGATCTCTGAAAATAAATACACAGGCATTCATTTACTACTTTTGCTCATCTCTGTACAGTGTATAATGGATTGGAAAAGCTGAACTTGGAGGAAGCAAAGATGGAAAGGTCTGAATCATTATGCATAAATCTTATGAACCACTGCTATAAGGGAAATCATGATGGTTCTATTCTTTGTCAATAAAACATGAGGGGAAATCAACTGAGGGATTTATTTTATTCTATATTAAAAAGAGATAATAAAAATAAACAGCCTCTTTTTCTCGCTTCCAGATGCTGTCATATCTGCATGCCAGATATGGAATTGCAGCAACCACCTTGGTATCATGAAGAGAATTAAATTAAAGAGCCATGTTCAGGACAGCAGAGAGGGAAAGCAAAGGATCACTGTCTAATGACTCAGTGACATTGTCAAGTCACTGAATTAGTGAAACCTACAGCCACACTTCCTCCTCAGTCCTTACTATTTGAGATAACAAGTTTTATTGTTTAAACTACTTTAAACTGGCTGTTCTGTTACTTGCTGCCAAATGCTTTGTAACTGATTTGCATGGATTAATACATTACAACTGAGGAACCCAAATGGAAAGGCTCAACACTAATTGCAGCAGGCAGTACATAAGCCAATCCATTTCCCTTGGGAAACAAGTTTTCAGTGGTAGTCACACTGTTGTTGCCTTGGCCTACATAATTTCCTATGTGACTAGCTACAGAAATGGCTCAGGGTCAGAAGGGCATGTGACTTGCAATATGACATAGTCAACAAAGATACCTGGAACCAATGGTAGGTTGCATGTTCTAAAGATTTTGTTTACGGTAAGACTCCTTGGATTCAAGGAAGTCTGCCATTTACCGATGCCATTCACTGGCCTTATGGATTTGGACAACTCATTCCACCTCTTTCTTTCCCCATTTGGAATATGAGATATTTTTGGTTTGTTGCTCATGAGATTGCTTAAGTGTTCATTCACTTTTGCTATCTATCATCCAATGTGGTGATATTTCAGATTGTTGGAAAAAAGAATGAATATGTTTAAAATTTTAAAATGACTATTGTGATTTTCTTAGAGGCACACTAAAGTGTGCATGAAAAGATATTTTAAACAACAGAAATCAAAGACCTAACATTGAATAAAAGAGGAAAATGACAAGCACCCCCAAGTGGACACAAAGCACAAAGAGTACAGGCAGGTGGATCATTTCATTTGTAATTTCAACAAGCTTGCATCTTTCAGTAAAGAATCAATGCCTATTTCCATACAATTTCTTATACATGAAACTGATTCATTTTTTTTAATTTATAAAATTGAGCATTTTCTTTTATGTTGTATTTCTGATTATTGATCAAAGAGCAATAACTCTGATTTAAAAATTGATATATTTACTTGTAGAAATTTCAGTAAAGGATACAAGCAGTTATAGTCTGAAAAAATGTGAACACTCATTTCCTTCTTATTGCATGAAATATTTAATATAATGTTACTACTCTGGCCATCTTACTATTAATAATGATGACAATAAAGTAATGATGTAGATAGCTATTGAGTGCCTACTCTGTGCCTTGCATTGTTTTCAGGTGTAAGTACTTTGCACAGACTAATGTATTTAATTCTGAAAACTACTATAGGAGCAAGTGTTAGTATTACCTCATTTTTATAGATGAGAAAACCAAGGCATAGAGGGAGTAGCTAAATTGTTCAATGTTATATTACTAATAAGTGGTTAGAGTGTGACACAGACAGCTGGATCCCAGAAAACAGACACTTAACCAATATCTACGAAGGAGGACAAAACCTGACAGTATGTCAAGCAAACAGATTATTTCTTCAAAAAATGTAATTCATTTTTTGATCTGTATACCTTAGTTGTTTATTCATGGGTTTTTCATGATCAGTAAACGAATCTATAATGAGCAAATATTTTGGACAGCCTTTCACAAATTTACTGCTAGAACTCCAGTGACCTATTTGCTGACCTGGAAGTTTGGTGTCAAAAGTTCTTGCTGATCTTTAACCATGCATATCTTATAGATTCCCTGACTAGTAAAGGGGCTTGATAGATTTATGGATTTATTTATTGTAAATTACTCACTAGAGAGAGACATTTCATTGTAAAACACTCCTTGGTATTGATTCAGCAAAATGAGGGTGTCATCATTAAACAAATCTTCCCGAATACCCATGCTATTAAAACTAATTGACCGTATCTTTTCTTTAAGGGGGTTAGCTATGCATTGCATGTCCTTGCTAAGGAAGGTTTTATCTGGCATTTCTTCACACAGTATCTCAGCATGATGCCTCCTACTCAAGGCTTCATGAAGATTTTCCCCATCTTTGGATAAAAGGAAAAGCATCCAGAAATGCCAAAAACAACTATGACTTTTAAAATTGTTTTATTTTAATATATATCTGTTATCTATTATAAAATTATAATTATCTAAACTATTAGGAATATGATTTTTTTAAATTTTTTTATCTCAAATTCTGTGGGTACAAATATTGTTAGGGTTACATATCTTGCCCCTGTACCCCCCCCCCGCTCTACCAGAGCTTCAAGCGTGTCCAGTCTCCAAGTGGTGCACCCTGCACCCACCATGAAAGTGCGTACCCTTCCCCTTCTCCCCCTTCCACCTGGGATTAAGCTTAAGCCTGTAATACAAAGTGAGACAACACAAGACCTGGAAAATGGGCTACACATCTACTCACCATCAAATTGGTACTGACAGACTAAAACTATGGTGCTCAAAAAATTGTAGGAATATGATTTTTGAGAAAGAAACACTATCATTTATTTATCATATCATCTATGGAACATTTTAGAATTTTCTTTTTAATGTTATTAATTTTTCTTAGCTACCCTGTATTCATTCTTCTATTTGACTAATAGCTTAGAGTTAGAGTTTGTGTTCTCCTTGTTCCTGATTGCTTCTTCAGAAAATTATTCCTTGGTTCAATTATTTAAAATAAAGTAAAATATATATTCAGCAGGTCTATTGCTCTTTAGTCAGGTCATTTTCTCCCTCTTTATAAAGTGTAAACTTTGGCAAATAACTCATGGCTTTCTCTATCAGCCATGGATGTGTGAATATCCACATGGCTAATTAATTTGATTCCCTGATTTGTTTCTTGATTTTTTTCTATCTCTACTTCATCTGTACTATTAAAGTTATCTGCTGAACATTGTTACCACCAGAAACTACTCTATCACTTCAAATTATTGAAAAAAGCATGAGATTCCCTGACAAAATTTTCCTAGTGCTCCAGCTCAATAATTTTATTATTTCTACTGGAACTTTTTCTTGATTGCTTCTTCAGAACTTTCTTCTTTATATAAATCTAGGCCCCTCCTTTTGTACTTTTTATTAATAATCAGCTTAAACTTCTTGACTTATCATGTCTATTGAAAATCTTGCTTCTTTATCTTATATTATCAATCTGACAAACCCCTAACCCTTGATGAACAAAAATTCACTTACTCTCTGTCTATTATCTTGCAGTTGATTATTGCTCAAGAAAATTATGAATTTGTATAGGTTGGTACCATTGTTAATTGGTGATTGCCAAACTCAAATGTCCTCTAATCAAGACAAAAAATCTCTTATGTTTTTCTAGTTTACTCACTCTTCAAACACACACTGCAAAAACTACTTCAAGCCTTTTTCACTCTTCAGAATTCTTATTCTGCCAATCCATCACAATTATTGTCAACAAATTGGCATGTTTTCAACATCATAGAAAAAAAAGCATAAAATAATAATCACCCTACTGCTCTTTAATTTTCAGGTACTTGTGCTTATTTTACCTTTATTCCCTTCTTTTAAAGAAGTTGTTTCTCTCTATAACCAATCTTCCATTGCTATGGATTCTGTACATTCTAAACATCTCAAAGATTAAGAAGGATGGTGGTTTGGACCCTCCCTGACCTCATTTTGTGTACAGAGAGATTTGGAAGTCCAAGAGAGAAAGAGCTACTTACATTAGTATAATGAAACATAAGTTACCAAAGAAAAAGCATACATATTCCTTTGCAGAAAAGACTCATGTAATTGACCTACAAAGGGCAAGATAAAAATCATACTCAAATAAGAAATATACTCTACTTAAATGAAATTATACTTAGATTCTATCACCACTGAAGTACCATTCATTATTGTGTGGTCATGAGGGGCTTGATGTTTAGGTAAACAAGTCAAAAACTTCATCATAATTCTCCCTGATGGAGAAGAAAGCTAGGATGAGAGCACTAGAGCACTAGAATGAGAACACTCACTTTTACCCTTCTGGGCCTACAGGTCACTGCACTTCTTACCTACAATTACAAGCAGTAAGTAAAGAATAGCCTTTATGGATACCTGGGCCAAGTTGAAATGCTTTATAAGACACAAAAAGAGCTGAAAATTGTATAGAGAATGGTACAGGAGAGAGAGAGAGAGAGAGAAATGAAACATTTTAAAGGGAATAATGGATTTCCTGAGGGAGGATGGTAAGCCGCAGATTTAAAAATTCGAAAGGCAGAAGCGAGAGAGATGAGAACTACTCTGTGAAGGTCTAAGTCTGTGAATCAGGAGGGAATATTAAAAAACAAAGGAAACTTCTCTACTTTCTCTATGCTATATTATTCTGTGGAAAACACTTGAGACTTCATTGAAGAACTTGATTTTCTCCTTTGTAACCTGGGTTGTGTTAGTTCTGGAGAAAATTAGCCAAACAAGGGCTACTCAGGAAAAGGGGCTATAATTACTTTTTATCTTTTTTGAGAGGCCTCTGGTGGAGACAGAGGCAATACTTGCTTGGCTTACCTGAGAATTACTAGATAATTTTTCTACTGACAATCCAAGTTATAGGGTGACACTAGTGCCAAAATCGTTAGAGAAATCCTCCAGTCCCACCCATGTTGTTGCAAATAACAGAATTCACTTCTTTTGTAAGGCTATGTAGTGTTCCACTATGTATATACACCACATTTTATTTTATCCATTTATCCATTGATGGACATTAGGTTGCTTCCATATCTTGGTTGTTATAAATAATGCTGCAATGAACATGAAAGTGCAGATATCTCCAACATACTGATTTCAATTCCTTTGGATGTATACTCAGAAGTGGGATTTTATAGCCAATTAATTTTTAACAAAGGTGCCAAGAACATACAATAAGGAAAGGATAGTCTTTTTAATAAATGATGTTAAGAAAACTGGATATCCACATGTAGAAATGTCAAATTGGACCATTACATCACCATATACAAAATCCAAATCAAAATGGAAAAAAGACTTAAATATAAGGCCTGAAACCATAAAGTTATTAGAGGAAAACATAGGAGAAAAACTTCATGAAATAGGTCTTGGCAATGGTTTCTTGGATATGATTCCAAAAGCACAAAAGTAAAATAGGCAACAAAAGTAAAGTAAAAATAAACATACAGGATTGCATCAAACTAAAAAGCATAAACACAACAAAGGAAACAATAGAGTGAAAAGACAACATATAATTTTGAAGCAAATATTTGCAAACCACACATCTGATAAGGGACTAATATTCAAAACATATAAGAAAGTCAAACAACTAAATAGCAAGAAAACAAATAACCCAGTTTAAAAAAATGGGCAAAGGATCTAAAAAGACATGTCTAAAAGAAGAAATACAAATGGCCAACATGTAAAAAAATGCTTAACAGCTCTAATCATCACAGAAATGCAAAATAAACCATAATGAGATATCACTCACCTACACCTATTAGAATAGCTATTATCTAAAAGACCAAAGATAAGTGTTGTTGAGTTTGTAAAGAAAAGACTTGCACAGTATTGGTGTAAATGCAAATTAGTAACAGTCATTTTGAAAAATAGTATGGAGGGTTCTCAAAAAAATAAACAAAAATAGAATTATTATAAGAAAGAACTCTTTGAAAAAGAAATTTATAAATGGAAACAATTTCTAGAATGATTTGTCATATTTCAATAAGATAGCTTCTCAATTATTGAAGAAGCTATCTGTACAGTTGAATCAAAAGAGATTTCATTTCATTCATAATATATTGCTGCAATGTTAGGTTTTTAAAAATAACCTTATTACTTATGTGATTAGAACAATTTAAGATATAATAGTCGTACAATGTTGTAACCATAAAACATTTTTCTTTTGGATGAAATTTTTATAGTAGGAATTGTTATAATTGAAGAATATGAGGTAGTGTTTTAAAAACATATATTATCATGTATCACGTCTATTTGTTTAAAAATAACTTTTAGTAAAATTAAAGAAAATGAAAAGTTGCCATCATATTTGATAGCAAATTAGAGATCTCCTGAGCAGGATTATATTAATAATATGATCTCTAGTGTTATAATTACAGAAGATATTCCATTAATTTTAATTAAGTAAACCTGCCCGTAGATTGACTTTTGAAGAAAAAAAATAGTACTTAAGAATTTTATATCCGCTTTCAAATTACTGACACAAGACAGAGGTGTGAGGTCATTCCTTAGACTTTATCATCACACTCAAAGTGAAAAGGAAATGGAAGCATGATGAAAATCAGCCTCATTTGCCCACTTTGAGCTTAATAAGGCACTTTTACACAGATACTTAGGGTTCTCTGGTAGCTGCACTAGTCCTAATTAATACTTGCCACCTAACAACCTGGGCTTAAGAATGAAACCAAGAGAATCTCCTCCGGGGAGAAAAATGAATCTAAAAGAAGTCTCTCTGAAAGACTTAATGTAGATACTTTATGAAATAATATAAAACGAATGAAAAATATTTACAGGTTTTTCAATAATATGTTCACATTAATGCTATGTTTGTTAATTAATAAAAATAAATGAATGTTTATTTTTATGTATGATGCAAACATTATGGGCAAGTCACATTTTGATTTCATACTTGATGCTTCAGCTTGTGCTATGTTTTTAGTTAGTGCTGGCCTATTAAGCTGCTAATTTATCTACTGTTGTGAAGGCCTCTGGAAATGCTGCTCCATGAATAATAGAGCAGTGATCCATAACCACCTCCCATGTAACAGCAATGAGTCCACTGCAGCTAATAGGAACGAACTGCCGGTTGCTAGGTGCCAAAATGCTGCTTGCCTATTTAGGAAGTGATATAGTTTTGTCTCCCTGCTAAGATGACAAAACTGTAATTAGAGATTAATCAAGAGCTACATTAGTGCCACAGTTTCCTGCAGTCTGACTTTTGTTGCCCACCAGCAGTTAAGTGCATCTGCCTGTATTTACCAGTTCTCTGGAGATTTAGAAATTTATTGTCATATTTACAGGAACAGCTGCCGTGCAAGTTGTCAAATCATAAAGAACTAACTCAAGAGAATGCATATAATTAACTACTCTATCTTTAGTCTATTTATTTTTAAAATGAAGCTTCATTTAAAAAGATTAAATAACATATCATATAACCAGCTATTTTTTTGTTCTTATATTTTGTTATTTTTCATTAAAGCATTTCTACCAATTATGCAGTGATTTATACTGAATAAATAAGATCAAATATTAAGAGGGAGATCTTGTGATTATTCTAGGAGCTGGGATGTGGTATATATTAAGATCACATGAAGTTCTGTGCTACTATCACTTTCTCAATAAAAATAATAAGATTTTTTACAGAATTCATCTATATTTATGTTCCATTTGCTATGCCTTTAAAATTTGTGTTATATCTGCTTTGGGACAAACTATTCTTCTTTTTCAATTATTTGAGTAGGTTATATTTTAATTTTTTTGAAATGTGTTAGCACAGGGGCACATTAACCACCAGCGTTTTACGTTGTAGAAAACCTGATACTTTTACAGAATGGTTTCTTTGATTTAGTTGATTACGATAGCAAATATAGTATCAAAATTTAGACTTGGGAAATATTTTTAACCTTATATTGTAAAGTTATGAACAATACTAAATCATGAATATCTTAGCATTTCCCTTTTATTTTTAATATTCAATTATCTCAAAACTTGTAGTAGAATTAAATGTAAAATTTATTTTATTGTCTTAGTTGTTGCATAAAACAGAAAAAAACAGTTATAAATGATATCATTGAAAAATCATGTTCTTATAAGTACACTTTAGATTATATACATATCACATGCACAAATATATACACACATGTTTAAGCATATCTATAGTGTATATGTTATTTTGTATTTAAAAGAATGGCACTTTGATTTCATTTTAATTCTACTTTGCAGCAGAATTTTGGAGTAGTTGCAATTAATTCTAATATTATACTAATCCATTAATGCAGAGCTATTGCTATTAGAACTTACAAAGTCTTTAATCGCATTACAAAACTAAAAGCTACTTCAAAATCAGTAGAGGTTTTGTGCGCAGGTTTTAAATTATAGCACATATAATATAATACATATTTCTAATGTAAAATATTCTTAGACATCCAATTCACTAATTTCGAGCTCCATAAGAAAAGTATATTATTTTTTCAGAGTACCTGATACTTTCCTTTCTTAAAAGTGAAGAAAAATTGTATTATTATTGATATTATTATGATTGTTTCTAAAAATATTTTATAGATATATTTGTATACATATATACATATATTCAGATAAAGATTTATCAAAAGTCTTTGAAATTGCAATAAATGAATCATAAGATTGGTTACAGAACTAGTTTTGCTAAAGCATATCAAAGTTCATTTTAGAGTTTGTGTTTTTGTTTTCTTTTTAGTATAATGTGAAAAATGACTGTACGCTAGAGAAATATTGTTAGAAAAGATAAAATAGAAAAAGTGAAATATAAAAAGAAATTTTGCATGTGTTCCTGAGAGAGCCCTGCAGGGATTATATTGGATACTATGATGGATCTGTCCTGCCTACTAAGCTCTTATGTGCAGTCGAGTAGAAGTCTCCTTGAACTACAGTCAACTGTAATACTCATAGTAGATAAAAACTTTGCCATTAAAAAAATTCTGAAATCAGAGTTTTACAGATAATTTATATATATATATATATATGTATATATATATATAATTAGAATACCATATTATTTGCAAATTATGACATGTTGGTTGCAGTCAGAGTGGATTATTTTTGGAAATATCAGAGACATCATTGACAATTTTATAATAATTCATTAGCTAGCATGGAAAACATTGTGTGTTTTTTTTTTGTTTGTTTCTTCTCTTTTTCTCTTTTATGGATACATAATATTTTACATATTTGGGGTACTTTTGAGTGTATGATACATGTATAGGATGTGCAATGATCAAGTCAGGGTATTTAGGTATCCATCCCCTTGAGCGTTTATCATTTCTATGTGTTGATGTTATTTCAAGTCCTCTCTTCTAGTTACTTTGAAATATACATAATATTGTTGCCAAGTATAGTTACTGGGTTTGAATAAAATAGATGACGTCCTTCTTATGTGTATAATTGCTTATGGATATTTTTAAAACACAAATACACACTCAAATAATTTCTTAAAATTTAATCACACTACTACAGCCTATTGATATATTTTATAAAGTATAGCATTATAATATGAAATCACCATTGACTAGAGTGCTATGGAAGTAGAGTATAACAAGGCTATGCTAAAAATGATTAATAGGAATATCTCTCCCTTTATAATATGTTCCCTTCAGTTGAAATATGGTTAGGACTTAGAGTTCTTCAATAATAATAATAATAAAAACAGAGCACCCCTGTTAATTGCAGGCAGGCCAATTATAAGCTGGGGCCAAAAATTTATTTTACATAATGTTATTATTGATACAGAAAAGCTTTCTGGGCAATGAAAGAGGGAGTGCTTTAGTAGCTAATCACTGGACTACTAGACTTGGTTTCATTATTTCGTTGTTTGTTCTCCAAGTGATTTAAGAAACATCAATAATAACAACAATATAACTTGTTATTTTTCTCTAGGGATGAAGTCTAACACAAATATTAAAAACTGGGAAATGTTCATGAGTTTCGAATTATCAAACTCCAATGTTTTACAGTAGATGAAGCTGAATATCCTATTCAACTTTCATGTAACTACTTTGTTTGTTAATTCCTTTATCAGTGTGATATGCTAAGTAATTTATTTATTGATTTTTATTAGCATTATAAAAGCTATACACAATGACTGCTATAATTTAGTGGATTAGAGTAAGTTCTGCAGAACCAACATGCCTTGGATTCAGAGGGCCATTCTGCCATATTTTTGTTTTAAGGTCTGAGATAAATTTAGATAAATTTATGATAAATGTAGATAACTTTATGATAAATTTAGATAAATTTATGGTCTGAGATAGATTTATTTTCTGTACCTCACTTTCTTCATCTGAACATGGGGAAAATAAAATTTACCATATGAGGGTGGTCTTGAGGCTTGTATTATTTGAAATATGTTTAATGCTTAAGGTGTTTGGCACATATTACTGCCTCAAACATCCATTTTAGGAAATCAGGCAAACTAAAAATATGTATAGAGAAAAAGTTGAGCCATATTTTCACCACCATTCCACAAATATATTGCTATGATATTGTAGTTAGATGTATTTTTAGAATATACACACAAATGTAGAATATATTTGTTAACATAATTCAAATCATGCAATTTGAAACTTGTATTCTGCTTTGCTCCTTTGTCTCATTTTATATACGTTGAACATTTTTAATGCCATTAAAGGACTTTAAAATAATTTTAATGAATAACATTTCAATTTATAAATGTATTACATATTTATTACATCATTATTGATAGATTGCTTACTATTATCATCATCAAAAAACTCCAATAAAATTTTTTCACATATATTTTTTTTCCCATCTCCTTAGGATAGACTGCTAGCAACAACTGTTAGAAAAAGATGACAAAAAAATGAAGCTCTATTTTACAAAAGGCCATGACAATTTATACTTCTATAAGTAACTTACAGGATTCCTTTTCTATTATACTAATCCTTGTATTCAGAATTTTTCCATATTTGCCAATTTTATACTATCTTTTAAAATTTCGCATTACTTAATTATTGGTGGTGTAAAATCATTGTGTTTAGTGGCTATATATATTTCTTCATCTCTAAAGTGCCTAAATTATTTCAGCCAATTTTTTATTGCAGAGTAGTAGACTTACCTATTTGACTTGAAAGTGAACTCTGTGTAATAGGATTTGTTGCAAACATCATATCCTATTTTGTCATTGCCTTATATATTTGGTTATAAAATTATTGATATGTAACATTTCAAATATTTATTTACTTCTATATACCTATCCCTCTGAGAATTCTAAAATGGCTCCATGCACCTACTAGAAATTCATCTCTCATTCCTAAATATATTGATATTCACTTGTTATTTCTTCTATGTCTTTTAAGTGATGTTAATTTTTACATCCAATGTTTTAAAACATCTGTGCATTATTTCTTTTTCTTTCTTTCTTTTCTTTTCTTTTTTTCTTTTTTTCTTTTTTTTTGAGACAGATTCTCGCTTTGTTGCCCAGGCTAGAGTAAGTGCCATGGCATCAGCCTAGCTCACAGCAACCTCAAAGTCCAGGGCTCAAGCAATCCTGCTGCCTCAGCCTCCCGAGTAGCTGGGACTACAGGCATGTGCCACCATGCCCAGCTAATTTTTTCTATATATATTAGTTGGCCAATTATTTTCTTTCTATTAATAGTAGAGACAGGGTCTTGCTCTTGCTCAGGCTGGTTTAGAACTCCCGACCTGGAGCAATCCGCCCGCCTCGGCCTCCCAGAGTGCTAGGATTATAGGCGTGAGCCACCGCGCCTGGCCTATTATTTCTAAAATATAATATATTATATTCTAATACATAATAATATAATATATTCTAATATATAATATAATAAAGTCCAGTTTTTTGTTCTTGAGCAGCTAACCCAATATCATTTAAAGAGTAAGAATTTATGTTTCCACTAATTAATTTGTTATATAATATTTTTATCATAGCAAAGTGTTATATATGCTGGAATTTATTTCTGACTTACCAATCTTCCACTGAGCCTTTCAGGATTTCTTGCAACACTACTATACTGCTTAGATTTTGGTTAGCAAATCTTAAAAACTATAAAATTATTAATATTATTTCTAAAATTATTTTTATCTATGAGATCCCACATAGTTTTCAAATGACTCTGTCAATTCCAAAATAAATCCCATTAGTGTTGTGTTTGGAATTGTATTAAAACCAAAATGTAATTTGGAAAAGAAAATCTTCCTTACAAAATCTATACTTTAAGCAGCATGCTATGTATCATTTTTCTATCTCTGTAGCCATTTTATATTCCTGAATATTATTTTTATTCTTTATATTTTCTAAGATCATTTTCTATGTATTTCACACCTTGGTAAGTACTTTATATTATCTTTGAAAACTTCTTAATAACCCCACCAGGTAGATATTATTATTATCACCATTGTGTGGATGAGAGAGTTGGTTGAAATCTAGAGAGTTAACTTTATTCTACCTCTCATGCCAGTGAGTGGCAGAGCCAGTTCTAAATCTAAGCCTACTGGATCAACTATCATACCTGTGGCCTCCCAGTAATTGTAGGTAATAACTTATGAAGGAATTTTGATACTGCAAATGTTATTCAATACAAAATAATTCTGATTGCATTAGGAAGTATAACAGTTTAACAGTTTATTCCCACTTACCTTTTTTATATAAAAAATGAACAGTTTTCTGAAAATGTCATCATATGAATAACTATTTTATTAACAGTACCCCATTATGTTTATTAGCTTTCTTACTTTAATGAGGACTTTCCAACTTGAATTTATTGTAAGATTTCACAATTGAGGCCCAGTAGGAAGGAAAGGGGAATAAACCTGCATTTCAGTGTCTATAACTCCAAAGGCATTTGAGCATAGGCCTCATGTCTCCAGCCACTTGCCATACTCAGGGGACATTTCAAGAGATGTAGAAAGTTAAACAATTTCCCATCTCAAGCTTGGCAAAGCTCCACAATGGCTAGCTGGCAGAGTAGCCTGCGAGGGTGAGTCTTTTCCTGAATATGTGGCTTACTGCTGTACAGGTTATTTTCAGCCATGTAATTATTTCCGTCAAGGCTTTAATTTTAATTTGGATAATTTTGCCCTTCAAACTTCCCAGGTCTCCAAATATAAAACATTTATTAATAGGTCCTTAAATTCATAAATAATCACTGATTTCCCTTCTTCAGGATGAAATTAAGTATAGTTCAGGATAAAACAACTACAACAACACTTAAGGTCAGGTTTGTACTTTCTCTGTTTTTTTTTTTTTTATTTTGAACTACATTAAGAATTTAAATTTGTAAGGCTTAAGTTTTACAAATTGAATATTAGTGTCTGAGTACCTTCTTTTATTAATTGATGAAATACATAAATTTAGAAGCAATACATTGATTCAAACACATATTGCTGTTTTATTCACTTTTGAGCAATTCACTTTTGCATTATTAGTATTCTATTTTTCAACATCTCTATTACCCAAGCACTATTGATGTTCTAGAATTTCACTTTGTGTAACTAAAATCCCAATGAGAACTGACTTGCTTTTGAGTCTTTGTATACATTTCTGAAGTGGTTTCAATTCTATATTTGAATCATGACACTGAGCGGCATTTTTTACTTTTGATCACAGAGGAAAAGTGGTATCTATGGCAACAGAAAAGTGGAAGTGTGGTTCCTGACAGGGTTTTTATGTGACAAAAATGACAGCCATCTTTGTTAAGTAATACTATGTTAAGGTGCTAACTTTTGTGTCAAATTTACTGTGATATCCAAAATTGGGGAATTACAACTTTAAATAAAAAGATAGCTCAGCAATTAAAGTAGATATTGTAGACTCTTTACACTGAGTTTCTGTGACCTGCTTTTCAGTTCAGTGCTTGATTTATAAAGCAACATGGACTAGTGTTCCAAATTCATGATTAGTTAATTAAAAGATGTCAGCACTGAGCCTTGACCCAATACATTTTTCATAAAAATGACTAAAATTTCAATACAAGGGTAATTTGGGCTTCTTTCTTAGCCAATTTATTATAAAAATGAAAAGTTCAAGTTATTCAAAAGTTGTGGTAAGCAAATTTTAATTCATATTATCAGTGACCATTTTTTCCTTCCCTTTTTATCTTAAAAAATGATTGACCACTGTCTTTCTCAACGCCTCCCCTCCATGCATGCACACACCGCCCCCCACACCCCCCATACTGTTTTTTAAAAAAGATTTGGCTGAGGTGATTTTCAATTTACTATTTTTAAGTTTATTATTTGGTGACATTAAATATATTCATATTGTTGTGCCATCCCCCTACCACCCACCCATAGAATGTTCTTTGTATCTTATAAAACTTAAACTCTGCACCTGTTAAAGAGTAACTCCCCCTTCTCCTCTTTCCTTAACCCCTAGCAACCACCATCCAATTTTCTGTCTTTTTTATTTAATTATTTATTTATTTTTTTTCCCAAATTCTGTGGGTACAAATATTGTTAGCGTTACATATCTTGTCCCTGCCACCCTCCCCACCCCGCTCTGCCAGAGCTTCAAGCGTGTCCAGTCTTCAAGTGGTACGCCCTGCACCCACCATGAAAGTGCATACCCTTTCCCTTCTCCCCCCTTCCACCTGTTCACCCCCATTGACAAAATTTTTTTTTTAGACATTTTGGTTATAGTGTGTTTCTTTGCCTCTCCCTATAAAGGGATAGAGGTAATCCTTTCCCCCTTACAATGCTCATTACATTATGTCTGACTATTCTAGGCATCTCATGTCAAATGGAACTATACAGTATTTTTCCTTTTGTGATTGGCTTATTTGACTTTGCTTAATATCCTCAAAGTTCATCCATGCTGTAGCATGTGTCAGAATATTCTTCTTTTTTAAGGCTGAATAATATTCCAATGTATGTATATACCACATTTTATTTATTCATTCATTCATTGACGGACACAGGGTGCTTCCATTTTTTTGCTATTGTGAATAATGCTTCAAGAAACACAGGTGTACAAATACCTCTTCAAGCACCTGCTTTCAATTCTTTTGGGTGTATACCTTGATGTGGCATTGCTGTGTTATATGTAATTCTATTTTTGATTTTTTGAGAAGCCACCATACAGTTTTCCATAGACATTGCACCATTTTACATTAAAACAGATACAGGAGGGGTTCCAATTTCTCCCTATCTTTGCCAACATTTTTATTTTCTATATGCTACCACTCTTCAAAATGGGTCTCAGGATTTGAGGTTAGTGTAATGGTTGAATAGGTGGACTGGTATCAAAGTGCTTGGGATCAAAATCTAGATCTATATGACACTGGACAGCATTTAATTCCTGTTAACTTCAGGTTTGCTATGTGTAAGTAAGGATTATAATACATTCTATTTGAATACATATTTGTGAGAGGCAAATGGGATACTGCATTTAAAATACTTAATACAATGACTGTCATTTATTTACCCTTTAATACAGGTTATCCATATGTGTCATAAATTTCTCAACAACACAACTAGCTAATATTGTAATTTTAAAAAAGATGAATTTTAGAGAGATTAAGTAGCCCAATGTCATGGACCTAATAAATAGTGGAAAAAAATGGATTAAAACTCTGTGGCCAAGGCCATATCTTTGGTTTACTATGCTTAGAATTCTGTAAGTGAAAGCAAGCAAGAAGATTAGTGTGGTTCCACATAACAGAAAACCAGAAAGAATAATTACATTTCATCTTACTCTTCTAAATTCTTTTCAATAGCCCCAGCTTCTCCATGACTTTGCCATGAGGACTTAATTGTCATCCTCACACTTATAGATTTCTTTCCCATTTCCAACATCATTCTTTATATTCAAATCAACTCATCAAATATTTGTTATTAATTTTTTGTGTCTTTTTCATCTACATTGCCAGATTCTTAAGGATAAGAATCATTTAATGTATTTCTTTATTCCTTGATTTCTAACTTTTCTATGTAACATTTTTATTGATTAATCTATATTTAATAGTGTGCTGGTAATAATATTTGACAGGTCCTAATAAAACCTGCTGTTTTTATAATATTTATATGTAGTTTTTAAAAGATTAGTTGATAGAATGAGTGTTTTTATTTAGAAAGAGGAGTTTTACCGGTTATCCTGTCTTTCCCCAAATTGATATTAGATGAGAAAAGTATTATTATTTCACTTATATATAGAATTCTCATACCCAGGGAGGCCAAGTTAATTTAGTGATTTTAATAACTATGAGACAAAATGTTTGCTTTCCTGATATCAAGTTCAATGTTCTACTTACACTAAATTGCTCTCCATATTGAAACTGTGCCCATATTGTCATTTTGGAATGCTTCACCATATGTAGATGCATCTGTTGCTGAAATAGTGTTTCCCAAGGCTTACTTTGAAGTATTTGTGTGTGTGTGTGTGTGTGTGTGTGTGCACGCGTGCATATCTCTCTCTCTCTCTCTCTCTCTCACACACACACACACACATACACACACAGTAGAGAAAGTATCCAGCCATTGTTAACATAAAGAAACAATTTGCCCGACGTACTTCACAACCAAGGCGAGTGAACTGGAGTACTCATGTGTGAATGATGACTGTACTAGTCAGTGGGGCACTAGACGCCATGAGTGAGCATGTGTACTGTGTGGCTGTCACATTTAAAATGACTGAATGGGTACAGCAATACATCTGCATCAAATTTTGCATCATATATATTAATATATTCAGGCACATCCTACTACAACAATGGATAGTTTCCAAAATTAGAGAAAACTGTATTATAATACCAACTCCAAATTTTTCTAGCTATGTTATCTTTGAAAAGTTTAAATTTTAATAAATTTTATTTTAATGACATGAAAAATTGGAATAATTCTATTCATAGAATTGTAAATATTCAAAATGATAATATTTGCAAAATACTCAGGACAATGTCTACCATATACAATAAGCTTAAAATAAATATTAGTAATTAAAATAGTTTTTCCGTTTACCTTGAAATGGTATTTTTCTCCAAACCTAGACTTCTTCCTCTGGAGTCTGAATTGTATTAGCATCTTTTGAGTGTTGATCTTTTAAAGGGACTATTATAGTTTTATTGGAAAAATGAATGTCTATGGTTTTGACAATGTATTACTGCTATTACTATTAATATTAATAATATTACTACTATGACTACTACTACTGGTACTTGGTTTTCCATGTTGAGGGCAACAAAATGCTTACAAAAAGGCAGAAAAGGTATTTGAGAAAGAAGCAAGTAAAAAGCTAGCATGTTGGTCACTAAGAGAGTGTGCAGGGTTTATGGCAACTGAGAACTCAATCACCCTGGTCCAATGTGGGCTAATACAAGTGTTAAGATCAGGCATAGGATAGGATGCGAATGGTGGAGATCCCTCAGGGCCCAAAGTAGAGTAGCATAAGTTTTATCCTCATGAAATAAACATTGACATTTAATTTTCTGAAAATATAAATGCATGCCTTTTATTTCTAATGGATTTTAAGATTTATAAATGATATAAAGGAAATATTATATGTAATATACACATGCACACATATATAATCAAGGCAGAAACTATAGATTCAAAAACTATATCAACTTTTCGAGGATTATTTACTAATGAGAGTCTGTACTTTATGAGTAAGTATAAAAGGTATTTTTTCAGTTGGTGAAAAAAATATCAGAGTAAAGCAGAAAACCTCTGTAAACTTCCCTTTTAGAAATATCTACAGATTAAGCTATTCCTCAAAGTTGTTATTCTAAGGAACAATAATTAAAAAATCCTTTTAGTAATGGAAACTTTTTGTATCAAGAGTCATTTGATATAATGGATTAAGATGCAAAATTTACTCTTAAGGCATTGAGCCCCATCAATATATAATAGATATTCTGATAGATTATCAGAATATTAAGTAGGCAGATATAACATAAGGAAAAAATGGTTATAAATTTTTATATATTCAAACACACTAACAAATACAAAGCTCAAGGATTCACACTTTATAACAAATAGTAATGTTTTTGCTACTTTGACCAAGTATCAAATTCTATGTCAAAAATTCACAATTTAATCACACATAAATATATTTTCATAATATACAGAGATTCTTAACTAAATGTTAAGAAAACAGAACATTTAAAACCAAGCTAGATGAACAAAATATTTAAAATATTTACTATAAACTAGCAGAAATTATTTTCAGTATCAAATTATCTTGCATTTTATTTGAGTTCCACAAGGTTTACTAGTTTTCTATTGAGTATGTGGCTTCTTACCTATTATTCTGCCTGGGAGAATGAAGGAATCAAAATGAGTTTTTAAAAAGTGATTTCTAAAATGAAGAAGTTCCAATGGATTAGAGCACACTTGCATAGTTATAACTTCAGCAGTCACTTGGGATCAAACATGAAATCCAAAAGGCAGCTGCACAGCACAGATGAACAATTTTGTTCTCCATAATTATCTTGATAGTAGATAATCTGATTTGGACTGCTCTGTGTGTGTGTGTGTGTGTGTGTGTGTATCTAATCTCATATAAGAGTTGATGCCTTTGGTGGCTGAATTAGGTCAAAATACAAAAGACAAAATAGATAATAAGTAAGAAACATTATCAAGATTTTAAATCCAAAATTGTACTCTATTTCTCCAAACCCAGAGCTTTGATGAAAATTGTTTATTGCATGGCTAAGTTCTTATCTGGAAGGCATCTTCTGGGCTTTGAAGATTTTACCATAGTCTTAGAAATAAAATATTGAGCAAATTGCAGTGCTTTTCTGTAATTTTGTAAAACAGGGTGTTTCAAGATAAATTATACCAGTGGACTGTATCTGTCTTGTACCACAAAACACATGTAAAATACCTGTAATTTAGTTATTTCAAGGCATGCATGAAAAAGGTAATAAACACAAACACAGACATCCTAGTTTGCAGACATACAGACTTCACAAGTTAGGAAGATCTCAGGCTTACTAAATATCAAAGATGAAATCTTTACTGCACACCAAACTACAGAAAATTGCCTTCAAATTTAAGGTGCAATTTATTTCAAATGGGGTAAAGTTGTAGCTGGAATCATTGAAGCAGAACAGAGATACACCTAGATTTATTATTTTCTTTTTATGATACAAACCAACATACACATACAAAGAATATAAGCCCCAAATCGTGTCTTTATTATTTAGTTTTTAATGACTTCACAGTTTTAATATTTAATTTATGTCAACAAATCTTATTTCAATGCATATTTTGGCCTTCATAACTTTCTGAATACTACATTTTCTCTAAAATTTGGGGGGTTCTTGGAAATGTTTTCTTAGAATAAATTTTCTTAATGACAAATTAGGCTATCTTGTTCCTTGTAGTAAATAAATTTAATACTATGTTATTTTTATAAGCTGAACAAATATTATTTTTTTCTTTTTCAATTGACTGATAGTGATTTTTGTCTCATTTTCCTAAGAAATATATGCAACCTTAGTCAAAAAGGATTTTCAAAAAATATATAAATGTAGTAAAACCATAACTGCACTTAATTATCCCATTATAAGATGTTAATATAAAGGAAGTAAGAGCATTGAGGTGTTTTATTTATTTATTTTAAAGAACATATAGACCAATCCTCTCGTGCTCTCATGCCTTGGACTATGAATCAGAGGTTTAGTAGTGTGAACACTACTACATTTTTTCACCATTTTGGCAACAAATACACCTAAATAGGTGAAAACATCCATAATCACAATATGTATACAGTTTCAATATGGGCAACTTAAGGTGAATAGAACATTGAACTAGATCTCACGAAAGCAAACATTTTGTCTTTTGCCTGTTCAGAAGACTAAATTAACTTGGCCAATCAATTGACCTCTGTAAGTAAAAGAATTCTAAGTGTGGATGTGATAGTAGCACTTGTCCTACCTATACAAATTTGGCAAAAGACATAAGAAAACTTACCTTTTGGTAGAGTTAAGAGTAGTAATGCACATGCAGGAGTAGAAGAGTTTTTACTCACAAAATAAAAATGATGTCTGAAGATGTAATTGGGGGACTTCTTATTAGAGTTAATTTTATAGTGTCCTTTCTGGCCTATTCTTCTTGTGACCTTGGTTACTTACATTCAAAATTTCTACCCTTCTTTAACAACTTTATGTTTATTGCCATGGTTGTAATGGTAGCCTCAGGAAAGCTTCTCCACTTATACTTAACAAGGGTGACTTCATGGGCTTGTGATCTGTGATGTTGGACAGGGCCTGCCATTCAGAAAGGACTTGTGCTTGGTTTAATGTCGTTACTGTTTTGAAATTCTTGATAATATAATTTTTGAACTTGTGTTTTGTAATTGAAATTCAATGGGACAAAGAAATATGCAGATGAGCAGAGATGTGCAGATCAGGTATGTTTGCAGCACTGAATTTCAGGAGACCCATAATTGTGAAAATTCAGCAAGATTCAGAGTGCAAAATAAGCATGTTTCATCTCCACTGGGGGCACTAACAAGATACCATCTTTTCTGTTTTTCAAACTATTATTAGAACTTCCTTTGAATGCAGAAAGAAGTCAATGGCCTTCTAAAACACCCAAATGACCAACAAATTTTATTATATCCTTTTTCTTGTGTTATTTCCCTCTATTAGCCAACCACTTAAGTTGAAAATGATGACATAGAAGAAAAGGGAAAGATAAGGTAATCCATAGTTCCTTTCCTTTGGAGTTCTTTCTTATGCATTGATTAATATGTATGTATCAAGTGAAATAAAACCAGTTGAGATAATTCTGTGCAACTTTTTCACTCTTTTTGTAAGAACAAAATATACATGCAAGTACAAACTAAGGGTCATAAATTGTGCAATTTTGGTGAGTCTATATATGAGATAAATGTCTTCCTAGTTATAACTGGCATTGTACAGTATCAAGATGAATGGTAAAACTCATGCTAATAATTTTAACTTTTATTTTTTAATTATAATAATATTAAACAGCAAAATACACTATGACAAATTAAGAGAGTCTTTGGAAGAGAGAAAAAGATTTATATTTAATACTTTAGTAGTATTTTTTCATAATTTTTGAACAAGAGATAATAGTTTTAATTTTTCATTGGGTCCCACAAATTATGTAGCTGGTCCTGCATTTCTAAATAATAGCAAATATGTACTGAGTACTTACACTGTGTCTACAATAGCTCCAAGCACCTGGAGAGCATGGTGGGGCCGGGGGCAGAGAGAGGACAAGTCATTTTACGAAGCTTTGATTTTATCCTCATGATAATATTGTAATTTAGGTGGTAATATCCTTGCTTACCAGAAGAAGAAAATGAAGCCCAATGTCACAAAACAAGTGAAAGACAAAGCCAGAGTTTAATTTTAAATCTATCTGGCTCCAATTCCCATATTCCTTCCACTATTTACAATGACCATACAATTGACTTTCCAAATTGGGATACTTTTGACAATGAAATGGGATTAATACATACTTATGACTATTGGTATAAACTGGTTGTATGGAACAAACTAAGCTGTGTGATCAGATAGACAGACACTGGTTTATTTTTTATAATTCCCACTGTAATAACTATAGGTGCTATTCAGCACTTAATAAGTGTTCTGCAAATTATTTGTTGAATAAACATTTTTTTGCTCAGTATATTCCCAAAATCATAAGATTTTTTCCAGATATAAAACAATAATCAATTTAAATATGTGTATGTTAAAAAGTAAATAAAATTGTAATATATTTCATTTTATTTCATTTACTTTTATGCCTGATAAACTTCAGATGTTATTTCACACTTAATATATCTGATTACAAAATGAAAGGAAAAGTTAAAATTCTTTCCAGTTTCCAGGTGTTTTAGAGTAGTATTATTACTTAGAAAGGTTGTCATAAGATTTATTTTTTCTTTAGAAAATTTAACTTTTATTTGATGCTACTCGATATAGTACAAAGCCAAGTGCAGGTTTGTCAGTTAGCTGGGAAATTTAATCTACCACCCAATCTTCACTGGACTGAGAGAGAAGACTTTTAGAGTATTTATGACACTTAAATCATTCAATAGTACATCACTTGCATCTTTGTCTTACTATGAGTTTAGTTGTAATCTGATTCTTTCCTACTTACAGATAGAAAGCATCTTGTCTAATTTATCAATGTATTCCACACAGTAACTAGTATAGGGCTCAGGACAAAATTAGGACTTAATCAATATTTACAAATAAAATTAGATATCAGGACATTTAGGAAAGCTTTGAATACAGTTTTAAGAGCTACTATTAAGAGATTTATAGAAAAATAGTAATGCTTTTAGAGAAGAATTAAGATACTTTCTTGATAATAAGGGTATTATTTTTATATTACAGAGGAGGGAGAGATAAATTGTATGCTCTTGTAGATGTACTGTATATTTAAAATTTGATGCATTAAAAAAATTGGATGCTCCTAAAAGATTCTTGAGACTTAATATTTAAAGCACAACTCTCCTTCTGTCTCTTGCCCCAAAGTTATCAAATGAGAAAACTTTACGTCCTTCACTCTGCTGATTATCATTTCTAGGAACATTGCCTTTGAATGCAGGACATGCAGAAATGACATCTCACTGCTGGATGTGCTGATTCACTGGCACTAATTTGTCATTTTTCAGAAGTGTTCACTCTCACAGATATTTCAGCATGGCAGATTCGTGGGTCGAAGGGTAAAAGCAGGTTACCTATGGGTAGAAGCAGATAATGGGCATTTTATTACCCAGACATCTCTCATTTTAAAGCTGCTATTCTCAAGGATTAGACAGCTGACCTCCAGTCATGATTTTGATTCCATAAATTGAAATTGGTTGCAATACTATTCATTGCTCACATATGATTATGCATGAAGTTAATGTTATGTGATTTTCTGACTGAGGTGATTTCTTAACCTTTTCACTGCCTAACTCCTCTGATGTCCATTGCAATTAAGTTCCCACAGGGATCTGCCAAATTCTAAAAAAGATCCTGAGTAATAATTAATAGCATATTTAAGAGACTAGCTCATATGTTTTTGTTACTTTTGGGATTCAGAACGCCCAATTTATAATAATATCATTTTTAGAGTTAAGCACTTGGCGAGGTACCAAGTGGTACACATGGTATACACTTGGTAAAGGATAACTAATTATACTAACAAAATTATAGTAATTGTTGTAGCAGAAAACCCTTCTGCAGTGCTTATGCTATGCCCTGTATTGTTCTAAGAATTCAAATATATTAATTAATTTAGGAAATGTATAGTGTTTTAGGTTAAAAAATGCACAAATAATCAAAACACAAGTAATTTTACATTAAGTAGATAAAAACATGTACAAAATGACATACGAATTTGGGAGGATAAACCACTCCTACCTGTTATAATCAAAAAAGGCTGCCAGGAGTTGCCAATTGGATATCTTCTATGTTTCCACTGTGCCACATATATTAGGAGCCTCCAAGAGTAGCATTAGACTAATATCCCTCTCAAAGAAGTTCAGGAAACAAGGGCCATTAAGAACACAGAATTGGAGAACTAAATAAGAAAATTTATAATTTAAAATCCATTATATATATCTATGTTGCATTTTAAGGCATTCTCATATGTCTTATTCTATTAATATTTATTCCTTACCCCAACTTTATAGTCAAGTATGATTATTTTATTTAATATCCAAAAAATAAAAATGAAGAATAAATCTTCATAATTTAAAGCACATTCCCATTAAATAGAGAAGCCAGAGCAACTAGTAAAGATAGCCAACACTTAATTGGATACTTACTCTGTATCATACATTAAATCCAAAACAGAGCTGTGATGTAGGCATGTTACCTGAAACCTAGGACTTAAAAAAAAAAAACTAAGCAATTTGTCCAAAGTAATGTAGATCTTAGTAGCAGAATTGATACTCAGCCCAGGCTAAATAACTCTAGAGATCTCTCTCATGACAACTCTGCAATTTCTTATACAAATATTCTCAAAATGGAAAATGAAGGTATAAAACAATGGTCTTACCTTCCACCCAGTAAAAGTGATGACTGTTCCTTGTTAGGAACACAAAATGGAAAAAAGTCTATAATTCCAAACAATAAAATAATCCCTAATACTATATCTCACCACTCCACCTCCATCATCTATTAATACTTTCAGTTTAAATATTTCTTTGGAGGCACAGTTACTGCCTCATAGTAAAACATTGTACTATAATAAAGATATGTTATATTTTTATATGCTTTTATATGTAGTTCCTTAAATGGCAAATTCAGCAATTAATCTTGCCAAGAGATGATAAGGTCCTAAGAAAGTCATAATAAATAAAAATCTCATGGCAGTGAAGACTGGTTTATAATTTATTAATTAAGAGTGAGAAAAATAACTTTCATATAGATTAGGCTATTTATGTTTTCATAATAGCCTAATAGGTCTGCACACGATAAATGAAAGCAAATTTGTTAATATACCATTAGATGTTAAGACATATTTGAACAAGAATTGATCTTTATCATAGCCCCCCGCAAGCTACCAGGTGATTAGGTTCAGTGCATACTTTTTTGAAAGAAAGAATATAGTAGGTTTAATGGAACCCAAACAAACTGTCATGTGGGATGTGTCAGATCAGTATGACATTCAAAAGAAATACCAGTTTGATACTTAGAAAAACAATTTATATTGCAGGACATACAGTATACCATAAAATATCCTCATCATTTCTTCTGGCAAGTAATTCTGTTGTGACAAATGTTGACCTTCAATAAAAACAAGTAAAATAAACAAACAAACCAGGGGGTACAATTCCTAACTCAAATTGGTTCTGATCTTATATCCTGTCTGACTTTAAGTAATGACACATATTCTTGCTAATTCCAATCTTGATATTTGATATCTGATGTAAAGAATAAGTTGGGTCTGCATTCATTCTGGACCAATGAATATTGGAAATTTCAAATCCATGATTCATTTGATACTTCATTCTCTGAGGGTCTCCATAAAGACATTTTTCTTTTCTTCCTGTATAAACTGCCTTTAGTTGTGCTTGAAATGTAGGTTTCACCTCTACCAGTGGTGAATTCTAAGTCTCATAAAAAATGACTAGCTATCCTTGTAGTATAGCTTGAAGTCTGCTAAAGTGATGACTCCTGATTTGTTCTTTTTCTTAAGGTTGCTTTGGCTATTCAGGGTCTTTTCTGGTTCTATACAAAGCCTAGAATTCTTTTTGCTAGATCTATGAAATATGATGTTGGTACTTTAATGAGCATTGCATTGAATCTATAAATCACTTGGAGAGTATAAACATTTTAACAATATTGATTCTGCTGATCCATGAGCATGATATGCTTTTCCATTTGTTTACAACCTCTGTGATTTCCTTCCTCAGTGTTTCATAGTTCTCCCTGTAGAGGTCTTTCAGCTCTTTGGTTAAATATAATCCTAGGTATTTTATTTTCTTTGTTGCTTTTGTGAAAGGTAGTTAGCCTTTGAATTGACTCTCAGCTTGACTGCTGTTGGTGTATATGAATACTACTGATTTGTATACATTGATTTTGTAGCCCAAGACTTTGCTAAATTTATCTGTCAAGTCCAAGAGTCTCTTGCCAGCATCTTTGATGTTTTCTAGATAAGATTATATAGTCAGCAAAGAGCAATAGTCTGATGTCTTCTTTCCCCATTTGGATACTCTTGATTTCCTTATCTTGCCTGATTGCTCTGGATAGGACTTCCAACACTATGTTGAACATAAGTGGTGACAGTGGGCAACCTTATCTGGTTCCAGTTTTAAGTGGGAATGCTTTCAGTTTTTCCCCATTCATTATGATGTTGGCTGTGGGTTCCCTGTATATGGCTTTTATAATATTGAGGTATGTTCCTTCTATGCCTATTTTCTTAACAGTTCTTACCAAGATAAGGGAGTTGAATTTTGTTGAATGCTTTTCCTGCATCTATTGAGAGGATCATATGGTCTATGTTTATGCTTCTATTTATGTAGTGAATCACATTTGTAGATTTGTGTATGTTGAACCATCCTTGCATCTCTGGATGAAGCCCACTTGATCATCTCTCTTATTGAACTGAAACCTGTGGAGTGTTGTTACTATTGTTATTAAACTTGGTTTTGTTTTAGATTTCAAAACAATGTCTCCATCCCTGTAGCTGAACGGTACAAATTCTTTGAAACATGAAGCCCTTAGAACAATATTTTTCACCTTGAAATGCAATTGTGAATATCATCTAAGAATTCTAGCTACACTTCATCATGAAACACACTGAAGCATACTCAAACAGGGTAGTCAAGCTGTCCACCAAAGAAATAGAGGGCCTTGGGAAGTTGAGTAAATAATATATATTCTATTTCTATAAGTACAGAGTCTCACTTATTTGTCCACATAGTCAAACTCTGAAACCTTTTCTTTTAAGCATTTCAATAGTATTTTCCAACCAGATACAATATCCTCCCTTTTCATCTACAGAACAGTGTTCTTCATTAATTTTTCTAGGTCTTCTAACAAGATGTCTTTACCTATGATTGGGAAGTCTACATAATCTATTGTTTGTTTCTAGTGATAATTTATTTTCCAGTAGTTTTAGAATCATCCAGGAAAGGTAAATAAAATGACTTGAACTAGACTGAGCATGACTGTTACCAACTTATCTCCTTTTTTTTTTTTTTTAAGAAAATGGGAGTCAACTGAGGTTAGGCTAAAATTCAATTTCAAATTAGGAAGTTTATAAGAGAGTCTTATAAACTTTCTCACATGAATTTATATAACTGGATACATTTAGTATTTAATATGGTATATTCGATTCTGAATAGAGCTTTCTCCAAAAAAAAAAAAAAAAGATAATTGTAAACACATAGAAATCTCTATGCTTTATAGTTTGAGGTGCTATTCTAACATCCATAATACTTTTATTTTCTCAACCACAACTCTGTTGCACCATCAATCCAGGCTCCATTTGATCATAATAAAAATGTGCTCTTACTGTGTTATTGTGGTAAAACAAAATGTCTACAGTACATAATCAAATCTCCCTCTCTCTTTTTCTCACTTTTCTCTCTCTCCTCTCTCCCTAATATATATCAAAAACATGTGAGGATAGCCAAAAAATATGACCTGTGGTCAAGAAAAAAATTAGTCAACATAAAAACATATAAAGGTAACATTTTGGATTTAGCAGAAAAAATTCTCATTATAGATATATTAAAGAATCTATAGAAAACAATGTGAGCAGTAAAGAGATGGAAAAATTCAGAATATATAAGGAAACTCTCAAAAATAATGTCAACAAATCAAGAACTGAAATATATATATGAAATTGAGAGTTATGGAGTGGAACTAACACAAGATTTCACAGTGCAGATAAAAGGATCAGAATATGAAAAGATTTCAAATGAAATGATCTAAACTGAAATAGAAAAACTATTGAAAGCTAATCAAAAAAGAATCAAAATCTGTGGGACATTATCCAGTGATCTTATATATATTATTTTCTGGAGTTCTGGGAGATATGGAAAAAATGGTGGTAAGAAAAAACATTTGAAAAAAATATTAGTCAAAGCCTTTCAATAATAAAAATATCAATCCACAAATTCAAGACATTCAGCAAATCTCAAGCAAAATAAATTCAGTGGAAAATATGGGTAGGTATATCACAATCACATTGCTATAAAAATGAGAGTCAAACAAAAAGTCTTAAAAGCATTGAGAGAGAACCAATAAAAATAATGGTTGACTTCACATCAGATACAAGGAAGGCTAGAAAAAAATGAAATAACATCTTGATATCTTTAAAATGCTTAGAGGAAAATTGTCAACATAATTCTATGCCCAGAGAAAATATCCTTCAAAAATGAAGGTTAAATAAGGATATAGTCAGATAAACAAAAGCTGAGAAAATATGTTGCCAAAGAATCACAGTAAAAGAAATAGAAAAAGAGTATCTTTAGAAACTCTAAAATGGTCTACATGGAAATTTAGATCCAAAAGAAGAAATAAAAATCACTATAAATGGTAAATATGAGTAAATAGATTTTCATTTCTTTTATCAAATTATCCAAAGATTCATTTAAAAATATAATTAAAATATATTATGAAGTTTATAAAATACATCTACATGATATATAATAAAGTTTAGAGGACAGTACAAAAACAATTATGGTCTTTTAAAGTTTTCATATATGAGGGCATAAAATAAATTCACAGTAGACTATGATGAGTGAGGGATTATAATATAACCACTAGAGTAATCATTAAATATACAAAAAGGTCAGCTAAAAATCTAATAAAAGTGATGCATTAATAAAATAGGCAATACACATAGAGCAAATGGGGAAGAAAAACCACATAAACAAATATGCAGTAAAAGGGGATACAAAGAAAAAATAGCAAGGTGGTAAGCTTAAATTCAATCACATAAAATAATCACATTAAATGTAAATGGAAGAAAAATTCCATTCAAAAGCTGATTGTAAAAGTGAACTGAAAGAAATACTAACCATACAAACTGATGTGGATACAACATATCAAACAAAGTAGACTTTAAGGTAAGAAGTGTTAGCAGAGGTAAAGAGAGTCATTTCATAAAGAAAAAAATTATTATTTCATAAAAAAGACAGGAAATATACTAAATGTGCTTGTAAAATATAACAGAGCTTCAAAAATACTTGAAGAAAAATCTGAGAGGACTAAAGGTACAAATAGACAAATCTACAATTACAGGTAAAAAAATTAACACTCTTCTTTGAGTAATTGATAGAAAAATAAGTACAATGTAGAAAATTTAAATAATACTTTCAAGCAACTTGATACAAATAACACAATATTGTATCACATAATAATATCAGAATATTTGTTCATTAAGATACTGTGCCATTATAAAGTGTATTTATTTAGAGGTATGTGCCTGTGTATACATATACATACATACAAAAACAGTATATTATATATAATCTACATAGATTCATATATGAAAGACCAGAAATACCAAAGGAAATTAAATAATGCTTTAAAATAAATGATTAGGAACACCCAATATTTCAAAATTTTTAAAATGCAGCAAATTTTTTTTAAGAATTAAAAAAAATTAAATTTTTAATTATGTGTACATAATAGTTGTATATATTTATAGGGTGCATGTGATGTTTTGATACCAGCAGACAAAGTGTCATAATCGAATCAGAGTAATTAAGGTATCCATCACCTCAAGCACTTATCATTCCTTTATGTTAAGAGCATTTGACTTTCACTCTTTTAGTTATTTTGAACTCTACTGTACTTATTGTTGACTATAATCACTTTGTTGTGATATCAAATATTGTTCATTTATCTAACTATCTAACTATATTTTTGTACCCATTGACTATAGTGATAGAGCATTTTTTATTTCTCTACCTACTGTTACCAATTTTATTCCTTCAGATGATTTCTTATTGTTTGTTATTGTCTTTTCTTTGAATTCTAAAACTCTCTTTATCATTTCTTGTGGGGCAGTTCTGGTGTTGACAAAATCCCTCAGCTTTTGTTGGTCTGGGGAATTCTTTATTTATCCTTCATGTTTAAAGAATATTTTTACATGATATAATATCCTAAGGTTAATTTTTTTTTCTTCAGCATTTTGAATATGTCATACCACTCTTTCCAGGTTCATAAGGATTCCACTGAGAAGTCTGCTGCCATACTTATTGGAGCTCCTTTATATGTTATTTTTTCTTTCTTGTTGCTTCCTTTAAAACCCTTTCTTTATCCTTTATCTTTGGGAGCTTGATTATTAAATGCCTTCAGCTAGTCTTGTTTAATTTAATTTTTGCATTTTAGGATGTTTTACCTTTTAACAATCTTTTACCATAAAGTTTTAATTTAAAAATGACACTAGATATATAAATGACTATACTTTTTACTTTTGTACTATAGTAGCTCTACTTTAATTTGGTATTTGAGAATGTTCCTTTTTATAGATTGTAGAAGCTATATACTACATTAGAGGAAGAAAACCAAATTCTATTGCTTTTTAATTGCTTTAATGGTTAATGGAATATGGCTCAAAGCATCCATTAGAACAGTTTTGCCAATAAGATTGAAAAGATTCCAAGTTACTAGGCAAAGCTTTCTCAAGTATAGGCAAGGGTTGATGGGCACCACCTATATTCTTCTATGTGACTCCCATTTTTCCAAATGCTAAGGCTGGCCCACCGTTTGGGGGATTGCTACTTTTTATTTATTTATTTTTTTTTTCACAACCTGAGTGTTCATTTTGTACCATTTTCCCCAGGTGAATCACTATTCCATAGATAGAATACCATTGTGAAAATGAAAAAAACAAGGGGATGTGTTTGGTGAACAGTGACTTTGTAATATATAGAAATATCTCCCTCATTTGGATAGATGCAAACATGCACCAAGGCACAAGGCTTGGCATGTGGATTATGGCGTACATTTTGCCTCTACATGTCCCTTTCTCAGAGCCCTTTGTGCAGTAACAAACTGCACAGACATTCATGTCAACTTTGCCTTTCTCACTCAGCATTGTATATTTTCTTTCAATCTGGGTATTTAAGCTTAAGCTGGTAACTTCTATTTGTTCAAAGCAATGGCTACCCTGCTGATTAAAAACATATACTTTCATGTGTCCTTCCTTGCTGGTAATTAATTTCCTTGGGGCTAAATGAAAGTCTTATCCATGTACCAAGTGGATTTTTTCCTTTACTACTTCCTCTCTACTAATTTAGAGCAGTTGTTTTTACTTTATGAATGAGTGATCCAAGATTCTCCCCTTCCCTGACTCTGCAGATTTAATAAGACTTTTTATAACAGGAACTCTCTCATGCATCACCTTTTCCTAAAATAACATTATCTAACCTAACATAATGTCTTCTGGTTCTAAATAGCATTGCAAATAAAGATTATGATTTAATTAGCTCTAACTTTATTGTTTTGCAATTTTGTCTATGTAAATGTTTTGATCTTCATTTTTTGTAGTAAAACTTTCTCTATATTGGAACTGAGTGTTGCCTAACTATACCTAGTTTTTTAAAGAAAAGAATCAAAGTTGCAAGATGTCAAAGGTGGAGGGCAAGGAGATGCCCAGGCCTGCAAGTTGTTCGGGGTAGGGCAGTGGTGTCTCTGCTCAGATTCTGCTGCTTAGGTGGATTCTGCAGTGATGTATTGAAAGTGGGACAAGGGGGTAGTTCCCTGTTGTTTTTTCCTGCCACTGCAATGGACCAGGATGGGTCCCTGGCCTGGTTCCACTGCTGAGGCTGCTGCTCTTGCTGTTGTGGCCAATCTGGGACGCCTGTGCCCCGAGTGGGGATTGGGGACTGGACTTTCCAGCTACACCTCTGCTGGACTGTCTCTTTCCTTTTGCTTAAACCAAACAGAGCAGGGTTTATTTTATTTGTTTCATTCTGTACCACATGTTGTTTTCAGATCACAAGCCTCTGTCTCTGGTACCCATTTTGGGATATATGGGAGATAAAAAGAAAACCCACGCAACTTAAGTGTTGTGAGTCCATCTTTTTCTTTACACCTTTTAGAGTTCTAAATCCATTTATGATTGTCTGTGGAATTACTTCTAAGATGCGTAGCTGTCTTTAGAGGAGAGGAGCCAGGAGTAAGGAGTCTACGCCATCTTGTAAAAACAGCAATTCAAATAGATTCGGGTTACAGCATACTGTCAAGCAATTCCAGAAACTCCTTTGTCTTTCAATCTGGCTATTGCTCATATTTTATCAGTGACTCGTTTTTTAAAAGTTAGGTCTTCTGAGTTTTTGTTCATTAAAATATGGGAAACATTTTTATCTAACTATCATACATTTTACTAGTATAATTTATCCTTTTCTGCTACAGTTATTAGTATTTATACTATTTATGAAAAATATATTTCATTATCCAGTTATGCAAGCATTGTGATAATTATGTGCCCTCATAATTAAATGTCTTCTTAATCAAGCCCTAGCTGTTAGAATACATTTAGTTGAGTGATTGACTCTGGGATGGCTAAATATATAGGAGAAGACCATTTGGCTTTGTTTATTAATATATTAGATAAGCTGCCTTTTGACATCCTAATAAAGATAATATATATATATTTTTTTGTTTTAAAAGTGAATCATTTGGCCTCCTACAGCACAAAGGATTGCATTATCCTGAGCTGACCTAGGTAGCAAAAGGTGAAAATATTTGCTTTGTAAATTTGAACAAGTATGAGGACAAGTTTTATTGACAGTGCAAATGGCTTCACTAATATTGAGGCAAATAAGATTTGCCTTCAAGCTTTGTGAAAGCTTCAAAGTCAACTTTTAAACAATAGAGTTTTCTAACTATGAAATACATAGGAATACAAGTCTCAGATATTGGTAAAAAACCAGTCTGACATAGAAAAATTATATTAGGTAGTGTGTCAAAGGTTTTATTCACCTGAGCAAGAAGAATTACATCCTAATTATCTTAAGTTTAGCAAGTAAGGTAGCCCTTTTTTATAGAAAGCCAGTAATGGAATAAATTAGATATTGTAGTGGACTATAGGGAGTGTATCAGCATTATCATCAGAGTCCTCTTCCAAAGGCTGGGAGACACCAAAAAGAAACCCACTGCCATTCAATATCCATTGGTGTGTGAGAATGTCTGCTTTGCTGTCTATAAGTATACAGAACCTTTTAAAGAAAAGACTGGATTTTGAGCTTTTTGATCATTATTGATCCTTTGCCTTACAGCTTACCGTGACAGAGGATTGCTCAGAAGGTATTGGGTCTGAATAATGGTTCCCTGAAGAGATTCTTGCCTTAGTCTTAGAACCTGTGAATATGTTACTTTACAAAGCAAAGCGGTTTTGCAGAAGTAATGATATAAGGAGCTTGAAATGGAGACTATTATCCCAGGTTATCCAGGTAGGAACAATGTAATTACAAGAGTTCATATAAGAAAAAAGTAGTCAGTTACAGGACAAAGGGAGTTTGAAAGATGCTACACTGCTTGTTTTGGAGATGAGAGATGGAGCTATGAGCCAATAATGCAGGCTGCCTTTAGAAGCTGGAGAAGTCAAGGGAACAGACTCTTCTCTAGAGTCTCCAGAAGGAATGCAGCCCTGTTGACTATCTGCACATTCCTGGTCTCCAGAGCTGTAAGATAATACATTGTTCTAAACACATAAGTTTGTGATAATTTGCTATAACTCTAGTACAAAGCCAACACAGTGCTCCACAGCTAGGGGAGTTTGCCATTAAAGAAAGTCTGACCTAGTCATTATGATGCCAGGAATTAATATATATTCATTTTATTTATGTGCACCTTTGTATATACACATTCATATGCATTTATTTATGTGGGTTGATATTTTTGCTTTCAGTTTTTGTACTTTTCTATAGCCTTCAATATTTTTTGCTTTGAACATTTGTTTTTCAGAAATAAAAAGTGTTATTTTGACACTTAAAATTGAAAGAACATTTTAGGTATATAGTGGTACATCATCTGTGGAAACATGAAGCAATGAAAGCAGATGTCTCTGGACACTTCCAGGCATCACTAAGGTCAAAAGGAACATTACTAAATGGCATTGAAATACAATGATTTCTTCTTGGAAAGGACCACCCGAATACAAGGAGGAGCTTAAAAACATTTCAACAAAGGAAATTAAACATTACCTAGTCTTTGACTGGAATTCTTAGGTAAAACCTTCGTAGAAATTTTTTTTTTTTTTAAGATTCGTATTTGGAGACCAGTACAAAAATGTCCATAGTAGTGCTGTTAAAAATGCAACTATCTGGACATTATCTAAATAGCAATCAACAGAAAAATAGATAAAAAAACTCTTGTGTGGATCACCTGTGCAGCAGCAAAAATGAATTCATTTTGACTAAACACAACAATATGATTTAATTCAAAACATGGCAAGTGAATGGGCAAGTCAGAGGTATCATATGATTCCATTAATGTAACATTCAATACATACACATCTAAAAATGCATCATTTAGATTACCAGTAGATGTGGTAATATATTCAGAAGAGTCAAGGATGCTAAGTAAAAGACTCAATATAGTGGCTAACTCAGCAAAGCAGAAAGTAGGTCACAGATCAGGAAGGGCTACACAAGGGATGTATAGGTAAAGTTAATTTTGCCCCTTAAAGGAATATGTTTTACTATATTGTTAGTCCTTATACTTTATCTGTAGTATACAAACAATTTGTATTTACTCAATATTTAGTAAAATATTTGTATAAAAGCCTTAAGCAATTAAAACTACATGATATGTAGGCATGAGCTGGTTTTGGATGAAATCCCTAAAGGATTTGGTTTATTTAGAGTTTGATAATCCCTAGAGTTTTATTTAATTTCACTCAAGTAGCAAATTAAAGTAGAGCTACTATAGTCATTTACATATCTAATGTCAGTTTTTAATTAAAAACTTATGGTAAGAGATATTGTTAAAAGAAAAAATATCCCAAAATACAAAAATTAAATTAATAATATATAACTAAATATAGACAATTGCTCACTTTTTTTTTTAAAACAGTGAAACCATGTGAGATTTCCATAAACAATCTATGCTTCCTCCAGTGACATCAAACTTTGGCAAAATTATTTTGTCCCACTTGATGTTGACAACTTATATATTGACTACAAAACAACTACAGCATATTGACAGTATTCCCACTTACTTCTCTGCCAAACAGCATATACAGCGTTTAACTAATCCTCAGTTCTGAGGAGCAAACTGCAAGAATCAGTCAATATTTTGTCATTTCAATATTCCTGCATTTGCCCACAAAATCCTACACAGATGGAGATAAAAGCTCTACTACAAGAAAAGAGGGCATTTTTTTTTTCTTTACCACAAAATATTGATGAAGTGCTTTATTGAGGTGGAGATCTCATTAATTATTTGATTTAGAGAAAAAGAAGGGAGAGGGAAATGAGTGCCTGGCTAATACCATGATGTACCATCTTGAGACTTAAGATCTTTTTAATGTATTCATCAGGGGTGCATCTGAAAGGGGAAAGAGTGAGCTGAATGAGTCCATTAATTTAATTGAAGCAAGCTCAGACAAGAGATAAAACATCCCAGCCTGCTTCTTTTCATGCAGCATGAGTGCTGTAGTAAACAGGCAGAGATCCAAACACACCAAAAAGAAATAAAGGTGCATGGAGACTCTAGAGACTTCAAGGCCATGGGATATCAACAGATGCAGAGGTGAATTAACCCTGAAGAGGCCCTCTTTTCACGCACTGCCACGTGAGTGTTCTGAGGGCACTGTCTAGGCTTTATTGTGAAACTCTGAATGACTCCGGGGTTACATGTAAGTAATTTTGACTTCCGAAGGGAAAGTTGCATTTATTTATTTTTTTTACCCCAGACTTCTGAGATAGAGACTCCATCTCCTGCACTTGAAAAGCAGGGATGGAAGATGGAAAATAGTCTTCCACTGATCTCAGAAGCAACCTTAAATGATGCTGCTCTCTTTCAGCTACCGGTTTCGAAATGTAGCAGTCAGAAAATTCTTTTAGTCCTGAAGAGGTCGGGGCCTCTCATCGCACTCAACATTTGTCTTTCAGTGGTCAGCATGATTGTACACATTAATTCAGTCCCTGGCTGTGCACTGGAACACATTACAAGTGGAAGGAGGTGCCCAACTCAACACAAAGCTTGTCTAGTACAACTTATATCATCTGAAAAATGAAACGATTAATGTGTGTAATCAAAGCTATATTACATTACATTCACACAGCTATAAAGTCCTTAAGTTTATCTTCGTCTAGAAGTAAAAACATAATGTGCACATTAAAATCTTACCGAATATCTCACTAAACATATAGTTTCCATAACAACGTTAGAAAAAATTGACATTAGAAAGTCACCATATTATTTTCCATGCACGAAAATAATTTGTAGGAGAAACATACTATCTTTTAGTCAATTCAGATTCAGATTCTATCCAGTATTACAATTTTAATGGCAATAATAAGCATGGCGAATGAAAATGCTTCTGTGTCTTGGCATCAAATTTAAAACTTGTGACAAAATACTGTTAATTTCATAATAGCTACTATGATATATTTTCAGACCTACAAATCATGATAAAATTTTTAATATCAATGTTCACAACTCAGTATAAAAAGTAGAAATCCTTTAAAAGTCATTTTAAGAACTAGAAGCATACAATCTAGAGATCAATTTATTCATATTGTTTTTATTAAAGTATCTGGAAGGTTTTTCAATTTTTATTTTAATTTTCATTATTTTTTATTCTTCAGATGACAGCATTATTTCCTCTCACATACATGGAAAATTCTTTCTTGTTTTGACACTTATTTTATCAGTGGAACTCTATTTTTCAAATAAAATTTTATATGGATTGCCATTATTTACAATGGCTGACAGTGATATTTATTAGCTATGTAAATTTATTTTATGTGTTCAATACTACCACAAGTGATTTCTAATCAGTTATAATTTTTTAATATATTTTGGCACATAAGTTACTTTTAAAATCATCAAAATAAGGGTGGGGGAAGCTAATGGCACGCTTGTTGTTGTTGTTTTTAATAGACTCCCTGAAGTGGTGAAACAGAATTTTATCTCAGAAAAGCAAGAGTAAAACAATATATGTGCAATATCTTCCGATAGGAAGGGCAAGTTCACCTTCTCTATTGATACCTCTGTGAACCAAGCAGCTTTTGTAGCATAGACTTAATCACTGAATAATTCTTGATTGATTTTATAGCAACTCTTAATTTATTCCAATTGGTGGTTTTGCCTAAGTATAATATTGTTTACTTCCATTTTTCTTGCTTTGAGTCACCAGAAATTAAAAATGACAGAACCATGCATTCATCCATAACTTGGCAAGAATTTAGTATTTGCCTACTATTTCATTTAAGAATGAAATAAAATAGTCCACAAGACTTTTTGACTCATGAGATGGTTATTCAATTTGATTTTACAAGATGTAATAATAAACATACATTTAAGCATTGAATCATTAATACAGATTCTGTTATGTGAGGCAATTGATACCATTTAATCATTTAGTAAATATTTTCTCCATTTATAATTATTTAAGCAAATATTATTTTACTTGACTGCTTCCTAGTGGATATTATTTTAAAAATAAATTTATATATCAGATGTCTGATGATATCCTATAAACATTATTATCATGGCTTATAAAGCTATTACTACTTTAAGACTAGAGACAAGACTATGAATTATTTTCATTATTTGCACAGTCAGTCCAGGTTGCTGTATGAAGAATGATTGGACCACAACAATTATTGTTGGCTGAATAAATGACCAAAATGTAATTCGCTTTGGACTTCTTCTCAAGCTATTTGTCAAATCCTTCGTAGACAAATGTCCTCATCATAATCATCAGCAACAATATATGTATAGGAAAACAGTAATTTAATTTGATACTTAAATATGTTATTATATTAGACATTGTACAAAAAAATAATAGTTAATAGTATAGAAGAGTATATATCTTAGAATAAGCCAAACTGTGGTGTAAACTTGGACAAATTATTTAATGTTTGTGTATCTCAATTTCCTCACTTATAAAATGGGAATTATGATATTATAATAGCATAATAATACATTATTATTTTTACTAATGACCTATAGCATTATTTTAAGGATTAAATGAGGTAAATACATGAAAAATTCCAAAGACCATTTAGTAAATACTATTATTATAATTATTACATCATAGGTAATTACATATTCCATTCAGTTTGAGAAACAACAAAATTTAAAAACATATGTATTTAGAAAAATAAGTATTTAGAACACATGAGTCCTTTTTTCCCTCAACCAACTCTAATTTTGAGTTTTATCTTTTTCTTTTATCTTTGTTTTGCTTCAACATGATAGCTATTCACTACTATTTAATCAAGCATAACTTGAATGAGAATATTATTAGAGTGTAAGAAAAGTGCTTCCTTCCATGGATTTTTGTGGTGTTTATTTTTATTACAAGCATAATGGGCTCTGAGTACATGTTCCATTTCTTTCTAGATCAGAAGATCATAGTGGACTCTTACATTGTTAAATATCTCCTATCTAATGTCCTGCTCTTCATAGATTCTCATGAGTATTTTTTTGTTACTTAGATATCAACTGAGGCCAATTCATTCCTTTAAAATTTAAGGGGAATCGTTTTCAGGCATCTATCTCTTGATCTCTTGATTCATGAAAAGAAGCCCTTCCTTAAGATATCTATGAATTCTCGGGACTTACATTCTCTGAGTCAATTCTGGGTCCAGTTAATGTGCTTCCTGAACTTCTGATTTCTCTCACATTTCTCCTTCTTTTCTTGGTGTGGGCCCACATAGAAAATTTAGTCTATTAATTTCTGGGGTTTTTTTTTAATTGTAAGAACAATTTTTGGTTTTATTGTTTCTTTTCTTCTGCTAGGTTTGGAATTGATTTGCTCTTCCTTTTCCAGTTCCTTGAGACTATTTATTAGATTGTTGATTTTTGAGCGTTCTGTTTTTTGATGTGAGCATTTAATGCTATTAGTTTTCCTCTCAGGAATGTTATTGCTGTATCCCACAGATTTTGATAATTTGTACCCCTATTATCATTTAGTTTGAAAAATGTTTTGATTTATCTCTGTATTTCCTCCTTGACCCAATAGTTATTCAACAATAGATTGTTTAATTTCCATGACTTTGTGAAGTGGTGAGTATTTCTGTTGGAATTGAGCTCTAATTTTAAACCACTATGATCTGAGAAGATAGAAGGTATAATTTCTATTTTTTTTAACTTGTTGAGGTCTGATTTGTGGCCTAGTAGGTGATCAATTTTGGAGAAAGTTCCATGGGCTGATGAGAAGAATGTATATTTGGCTTTATTTGGGTGGAATATTCTGTAGAGGTCTGTCAGACTCTTTTGTTATATAGCTCTGTTTGAGTCCATTGTTTATTTGCTTATTTTCAGTTTGGAGGATCTGTTCAGTTCAATCAATTGGGTGTTGAAGTCCCCAGCTACTATGATGTTCTTGTTTATTATGCTATTTAGATCAGACAGGGTTTGCCTTATGTATCTGGGTGCTCCTGAGTTGGGTGGATAATTACTGAGAATTGTTAATTCTTCTTATTGGATCTTCCCTTTCATCATTATATAGTGGCTGTCTTTGTCCTTTTTCACTTTTGTTATTTTAAAGCTTATGTTATCTGAAAATAGTATAGCTACCCCTGCTTTCTTTTGACTTTCAATTGCCTGGAGGATTATTTTCCATCTCTTGACCTTGAGCTTAAAAGCATCTTTGTGGGTTAGATTCATTTCCTGTAGATAGCATATATGAGGCTTGTGGATTTTTATCCACTCTGCCAGTCTATTTCTCTTCAGAGGAAAATTTAAGCCATTCACATTTATTTAGAGGATTGATATTTGAGGTAGATTTCCATTTGTATTGTTGCATGAACTCCTATTGTTTTGTTTTACTCCTTGAGCCATTGTGGAGTGCAGGTTCTAGACTTTAACTCTTGAGTAATTTTACTTTTGACAGTGTCTAATGTGCTGTTCAGGGCATGGCAGGTCTGATTACTACCTGTAGGGCTGGTCTGGTCTTCACAAATTCTATCAGTGTTTGCTTGTCTGAGAAGATATTTATTTCTACCTCATAGATGAAGCTTAATTTTGCTGGGTAGAGAATTCTAGGTTGGCCATTATTCTGTTGGCGATTATTCTGTTTTAGAAGATTAAGGATAGGCACCCAGTCCCTTCTGGCTTGTAAAGTTTCAGTTGAGAAGTCTGCAGTTAGTTTAGTAGGTTTTCCTTTGTCAGTCATTTGCTGATTTTCCATCACTGCTTGAAGGATTGCTTCTTTCGTGTTTACTTTGGTCAACCTAATAACTATGTGACGTGGTGATTGCCTTTTCACATTGAATCTCCTAGGAGTCTGTGTGCTTCTTGTATCTGTCTAGGCCAGGCATATTTTCCTCCAGTATTCCATGAAATAAATTTTCCACCTCTTGCATATTTTCTGTTTCTCTATCTTCGATGTCTATGATTCTTATTTTTGGCTTCTTTACATAATCCCACATTTCTTGTATGTTTTGCTCTTGTCTCTTGTTTCCCTGTTCTTTTTCTTCATCTGATTTGTTTAGCACATAGGAATTATCTTCATGCTCTGAGATTCTTTCCTCTGTGTGATCTATTGTGTTCTTGAGGTTTTCCACTGTGCTTTGTATTTCCCTTAATGCATCTTTCATTTCCAGAATTTTTTGTTTGGTTTTTCCATAGTATCTCAATTTCTTTAGAGAATTTTTCATTCATTTCATGTATTGTTCTTGTGGCTTCTTTATGATTGATTTCTATTTTATCTTCAATTCCATTTAGTTTTCTTACAATCTATATTTGGAATTCTTCCTCTGTCAGTTTAATCATATCATGTAAGTTGGTATCTATTGATGGAGATTGAATGTTTTCATTGGGCTGACTTTTCTCTTTGATCTTTCATGTTTCCTGTGTTCTTTTGTTGATTCTTTCTCATCAGACTAGTTTCTTGAGAACTGGGGGTGCTGGGAATGGTTTATGGCCTTATCTCCAAATCCCCAAAGAGATGTTCCTTGACAGTGCTGGGGAGATGTGCTCTGGTCCTATATTGCCTTAGAGGTGTTTTAGCTTGTTGGAATATCTCTGACCTGTTGTCTTCACCTCTTGCCAAAGGAAATTAGTGAGTTTGGACCCCTTACTTAAGCGCCCAGGTGGTGAATCACTCTTGTGTGTGTGTAACTCCAATGCCTTCCAATAGTTTGATGGAAGGCACTGCGTTGAGCTATGGGGTTACCATCTCTGTTGTTGCTTGCAGTTTGTGTGGAGGAGTCAACTATCAAGCTATTCCAATGCCTTTGTGTTGGGCTATAAACCATGGGATGGGGTATTCAGGTGCCCTGATCTTTGGGAAATGTCTTGTCACTCCCAAGAGTTACTTGAGCCCTGTTGCCACTTTAGATGGGTTAAGGGAAACAGGTACCTGCAAGTCTGAGAGCGTATACTTCTGTGGTTGTTTGATCTGCTGCTAGAGGAGAGCTGCTAACAGGTTATTCAGGGCTCTTTTGCCACATTTGTGAGGCAGCTGCAGGTGGTGGTTGTCAATTGGTGCAATTGCTGAGGACTCTGGCCAGGATTTTCCTTCCCATTCCACAAGCCTCAAAGCTGGCAGTGACCTGGGCACCAAGATGAGCCCTAGTGTTATATTCTCATCAGATGATCAAAACCAACCTCCTGGACCAAATCAAAAGTCTGCCCCCTTTTGATTAATTCCAAGGTCCCACAGATTCATGCCAGTCGCACAGAGAAAGCAACTTTTCTCCCTTCATCCTGCCTCCAAGGGCAGAGACTACTCTGCCTGGCTGGGGAAGGGGTGTTGCCTGAGACCACCCCACCTCCCAGTCCAGAAAACCTCTTCTCTCATTTCGCCCCTCCTCCAAGGGTGGGGTCTGTCCTGCCAGAGAGAAAGTCAAGCCACCAGGCTAGGGGAGGGACACTGCCTGAGGCTGAGGGCAGGGTTTTTTCTTGCCAGAGCAAAAAAACCAGCAGCTGGGTTGGGGAAGAATGTTCAGAAAGTGGCTTCTCTCATTACTTCCCTCCTCCAAGGGCGGGCCTGCTCTGTAGGGCAGGGGTGAGGGTGTTGCCTGAGACCACCACCTGAGCTTGCCCTGCTAGGCTGGGAAAGTGCTGGTGCCCAGAACCACAATGCGCCACAGCGTTTCTAGTCTATGGACCCCAAAAATGGTGGCTGCCCACTCACAGAGAGCAGCACTGGAGGTGACAGCTCGGGGGACAGAGGGTACTGGGTTTGGTAGTCTGTCTCAATGAGTTGCCAGCTATCCCCACTGATTCCCTGACTCACAGTCTTACATCAACCTAGTAGAGGGACCTACACTCTCTGTCCCACCCTGTACCAACTGAATCTTCAGTGGTTTCCAGGGGCAGGCCTCCCTTTCAGTATTCACCTCCTTTGTTCTGATCCCAGTGACCACCAGAGGCAAGGTCCCTGTCTCCAAACTCCCTCCTGTGGACCTGGGAAGTGTCCACTCAGATCAGTCCCTACCTCACCCAGTGCGGACCTAGCACCGAGCACTGGAGAGTTCAGAATTTTTCCCACTATTGTCTCTTCTCGACACAGCCTGTGCCACAACTTCACACTGACTTCAGGCACTTCCTCGCCTGAGTGGAAGTTGAGGCAGTGGAGGAACAGTCTCCTCCTGTGAGTTAGATCACACTGTCCTGGCTGGCTGACTGGCATGGCTATCCCATTCTCTTTCCCTATTGTATTTCTCACACTCTCCAGACTTTGCAATCAATTCTCCAATTCATCTTTTTTTTTTTTTTTTTTTTTTCAGTGCTGCTTGTCCCATGCTGCTTCTCCAGAGATTCATGATGCTGTTCTTGTGGGAGAACGATCCACTCTTGTGTAACTGTCCATGTTCTTCACCTCCTACTCTGGGAGCAGAGAGCCAGAAGGTCACCATTAATCCACCATTTTTTGGCACTCCCTAATGCTCTATTTCTGAAAGAAGACTGCAAGGAAGCAGGATAAGCAAAAACGTCAGATGTACATTACAGTAGCTTCATATTTTGCCATGAATATAATCTACATAATTTACCATAACCTACAAGGCCCTAATAAACTAAATCATGCCTTTTTTAACAATGTTATTGTCATATAACTCTAGCACCTCACACTAATTATACTCCAGCCATACTGGCCTTGAGAACCTCAAGCATTTTTTTCTTTTTTTATTTCTACCTCACTGAATTCCAGGTCTCAACTAAAACACCACCCTTTTTTTTCTGTGAATCTTATCTAAAGTAGCTAGTCCTCTCACCACAGTTCCTCTTATGATACTGTGCTTCTATTTCTTTTATAGATTTTGGAAATTATCTGGTTTATTCTCTCTCTATAGTCATCCCTGTCAAATGTACGATATGGATTTTGTCTATCCATTTCACTGATCTATTAAAAAATCAAGAAGTATGTCACATAGGAGTTGCTTAACAAATTTAGATTTAATACACAGAATTGCTAATTCACCCAAACTGAAGGCCGAGCTTCTTATCTTTCTTTTTCAACATTTCTTAAAATGTAGTCTTCAAACCATTTGCCTCAAAGTTTTGGGGTATTGATTAAAAGCAGATTCCTTGGTCCTATTATAGATCTATGATTAAGACTCCAGGGTTGGGGCATAGCAAAATGCATTTAAATCAGACCACAGTGATTCTTATAGAATCGAAGATTTATAACTATGGTTATTGAAAGTATATGTATTGAATACTTATGATGTCATATGCTATTATTTTACTTTATTATTATAAAAGATATAAATATTCCCTATATCAAGTAGCTCACATTTGATATCAAGTAGCTCACACATCTGGCCATACCAGATGTCAAAAATAATGATGACTTTTGAACAAAATTGATGAAAATAAATTTATCAAAAGTATTCATGCATTACATAACTAGGAACATTTATTTTCCTATTCATATATCATGTACACTGGATTGAACAACTTTTATACTTTTGAAGGAAATTATTACAAGCACTAGCTGACATATAGTAAGTGCTCAATAATCAAATATTTAAATAAATAAATATTAATGTAAAAGTAAAATTAAAGAGATAAAATTAATATTAAAATATAATTTATGTAACAGAAATGTATTTAAAATATTGTTATTTAAGCATTTAATCACTATTGAGTAGGTACTTTACATTCTTTTATGTATACTAAGGCTTTAGAATCCAAGAGTGATTTTTCACACTTACAGTACATGTCAATTTGGACTACCTA
Organism: Microcebus murinus; assembly: GCF_040939455.1. Lineage (NCBI taxonomy): Eukaryota > Metazoa > Chordata > Mammalia > Primates > Cheirogaleidae > Microcebus > Microcebus murinus. Next base: position 36,529,752 of record NC_134114.1, on the reverse strand, counting down.
CCTATCAGGTGCTAAATAATCACTCGTGCCTAATAGTTACCATATTGGATAGCACAGCTCTAGAATCTCAAAACTCTAATTTTTTTTTTATTTCGGCATATTATGGGGGTACAGATTTTAAGGTTTCAATAAATGCCCATTTCTCCCCTCCCCCCAAAAGTCTGAGTCTCCATCATGACCATCCCCCAGATGGTGCACATCTCACTCATTATGTATGTATATACCCGCCCCCCTCCCCCTCCCACCTGCCCAATACCCTATTTCAAAACTCTAATTTTAAAACATTCTAGTCATAAGCTACTTTGGGTAGCATCTGACTTGAAATATAAACAGTCGATAGAACCTAGAGTAAATGAAGTACTAGTATGTAAGTATTCTTTTTATATAATATCTTTGGGCATCATGTGTGTTTATAATGATCTCCTTAACCAAAAAAACACAGTGAAAATTCTGTTGCATTTAATCTTTTGTTTTCCACATCTGATTCCACTTTGTTCTGTAGCCACCGTCTCCCTGACACTGATAGCAGAAACACACACAGACAAACAGAGGCACACACAACAGGCAAGTTCAACTTGATGTTTAAAAACAATACAACATTTTCCAACTCAAAATATTTTCTTCCTAGTTAACTGAAAGTTAATTCAATTTTCAAGGTTTCTTCTTATAGCCTCTTTTCTTCCTTTTGCCTCAAGGTCGTATAGATCTGTTTATATCTTATATGGCTTTTGGGGGAAGAAAATTAGTTGTTCCTTGTGTGCTGTCATGTGGCTTACACCGTATCCAGCAGTTAAATGTCCTCAGCTAATTTACCTTTTAGTGCATTGTCATAGGATGGTGGAGACCAATGGGTTCAACTTGCTTTCTTGTTTCTTCCTTTGGCTTTTGCTGGCACTCCTGATAGTTTTAGGCCTCATATAATTCCCATTGATCATCAACTAAGTAATCCAGCCTTACCCTGCTCCATGGTGATTCTCTTGCAGCAAATGCTCATTATTTCCTCATCATGCTGAGGCATGCAAGCACCTCAGAATTCCACATAGGACATACAGATCCATGAAGGACTATAGCACTAGTTACAGGCTGATCTACATAGGAACCTCCACCAGCCACTCCTCTTCTCCCATTCAGATGCACAGCTACATGCAGAAATCTACTCACCATGGGTTTTCACTGTAAAGAAATAAAATGAGGGGACATGAGAAGGAAGAATACACAGAATGGCATTTTAAAAATTCTATGATACAAAATTAACTGGACTATCATAAGAATTAGGTAGACATGAGTTCCATAGGCATAAGAGAACATTTCTACTGTCATTAAGAATGTATTTAAAAATTATTTTGAAAATAATCATTTCATATTATTTAACTTTTTTCTCACAGTATTATTATGTTTAGATGGTTGACTAAAGTTTTAAGAAAAAATAACATCATTATTGCTTCTCACCCTTTGGCTAAGATCAAGTGTAAGAAAATATAAAATATAACATCAGAAAGATAGTGGGAGAGAGAAATCAGGAGCTTTTTTTTTTTTTTTTTTTTTTTTGGTAGATGCTCTTAAAGGTCTTATTAGCCTCAAGTCACTTTGGGCTTTAGTAAGACTGTAACATTTTTCTTGAAATAAAGATATTCTTCCATTTAAAATTACCTTTTAGTGCTGGGGAACAAAAATAAATCAATCCTAAGCTATAATGATTTGAAGTCTTTGAACTTTTCAAACGGAATCAAATGTCACATGAGTTATCCTTCTGTCTTATAGCTATTATTCTAACACAGTTCACTTTAATGATTCTCTGTCCACAGAATCATTGTCTATTTTTGACCCTTTTAACTTAGAAGTTACTCAGTTCTTGCCAGAAAATTATTTCTCCTTTTGTCAAATGATCATTTAAGAACTAATATTTTCCTTTCTTTAGAAGTCTGTCTTAAGGTTATTTCCTTCCAACTCTTACAAGTTTTAACTTTATTATTATAACACAAAAGTATATCAAGTCTAGAACAGATTTCTGATATTTTTGTGTACAGAAAAACATTAATAATTAAGTGACTCTAAAGTAGGGTGGATAGGGTAGAGATTGCTCTTTTGACTCTATTTAAGGCTCTTTAAATAAAATTATATCATTTTAATGCAGGCCACTATGAAAAATACAGCTGTTTTACAAATGAAGTTCACAGAATTAAATATATTTAGTTTGATATCTGTTACCATGTGAACCATAAGCAAAATCTCAACTATAAAGTAAAAGTGATTAAAATACACACATAGAAAAACAACAGACACACCATTAGAACTAGCATAGCATTTCGTAACCCATGCTTAATCTGAGCCATTGTCATCAGACAAATATCAAATAGCCTAATAATGAGGCAATTCACCAATATGGCAATGATAGTGAAAATGATAGTAGAGTTCTTATGCTTCCACAAAGGGGAAGAGGCAAGGAGACCAGCTGTAAGGCAGATCATTTATGCATATTAAACCTGTGAAGAGGTCTCAAACTAGTTGGTAATATCTGTGGAAGATAACCTTCTAGGGTGAGATGAGTGAAGAAGAGGAAGAGGCAGTATTTCAAATTTCACTTGTTTTATAAAACCGGCACATGAAATTTTATAGGATATGTTTTATAAATAATTCTGTTTTTTTTCCAAATAGTTGATGTATTTCCTCACATATTCATGTTTAGACTAATCCCTCTACCTTATCTAAAATATTTTGACAAACATAAACAAATTTTATTTCTTTTGAGAATCATTTTCACCTATTTAGGCCTTTGACACTTAATTGGACTAAATAATACAATCATTTCTTTGCTTCATCATACTCTGATGGTCTACGAGAATAGATGCCCAGATTGTACCAGATTCAACATGGAGCTATAATCAGTGTTTATATCTTCATATGATACATTCAGGAGGCTATATTCTCAGACATATAACAACCGAAGGTGAAATGCTTTAAAAGAAAATACACACTTAATTTTATGATTGTTTCATTTCTTCAGGTTCTAAATAAGATAAGTACTTATTTCCTGTCTAGATTCACTGCAAGCACCACATAACTTCCTTATCACTTTCTGGGGTGTGCAAAGTTTAACAGTGAAAAGTAAGATTATTTTTTTCAAGTTAAAATTAATAATAAGGTGATTGATACCAACCTGTATTATTTTGAATGGATTAGACATGTATGTGTGACCTTACAATGTTCCAATTCCTAGTCTATATAATTTTTAGGCCCTGAATTGTTATACATTAGTCTGAATCTTTGCTCTTGAATCACATGCAAAAATCCCTTGAACATTTTCAACATAGGAGTCAATCTGGTGAGGACAAAGCTCCATTGACCCTTGAGTAATTAATTACCTTTATCTTTCTTTATAATTCTTCTGATAAATATTTTTCCACTTTTCTTAATCTTCTTAACCTTCTCACAGATTTGGACATTAGAGATTAGAGTATTTTAATGGCAGTATCTCCCTCTATGCATTTTTATGTTTTCACAGGTTTAGAAGTTATTGATATGTTTGAGGATGAAATGATTTTTTAAAAAAATTCAGTGTTCTCATACTATTATTATAAAATATTACATTCTCTCACCTGCATGTTTTCCATATGAAAGTATTTTAAATGCCATTAAATATTTAACTATAGTGATCTCTTTTACCTCCACTTATGCAGATGTGATTATTTTTTGAGTGGAACATATCTGGAAATCTCTCTTCTACCATTTTCCTACTTGAGGTGGATTTCCCACATTATGATACAGTAAACATCTGAGATTTTTCATCCACTCGTTTTTAGCAATGTAAAACTTGCATTTCGTGTCATCATACACTATTATCTGAACCCAAATTGATATTTTTATACTTCTTAATAACTTACTTATAAAAGATCAAATTGCTCAAATATATTATTAATCGTGCTATTGAGATAATTCTCATTGCATACACAAAAACAAGATGTTTGTATTTAGTCTGATCTTTGCTTTTAAATCTTAAATTTCAGCACCTTGTGACACACATGCAGATTTGCTACCCAATTCTCCTTCAATGTACCATTAGTCCAGTCAGAAGCTTTTATCTCCACAGCAGAGAGCTGCTTTGCCTGAGGTCACATCTCTTTCTGAGACAACTTGCATTCCACACCTCATCAATAAGTGGAATGAAATTCCAGTTTCTTTACTACAATAAAGTATAACTCTGAAGAACCATTTTATTTCCAGATATCCTTGTAGTGTTGGCCAAGGCTGCCATTGGGTCTGTTATGCAGTTTGATGTCTTTCTCTGTCCCATCCTATCTGTCCCCTTTCCTCCCCTGCACAACTCTAATACCCGATAAATCCCAATTTCATGATTGTGATGCAAAATGTGGAAGTAGCGTAAAGACTTATCTCCACCAGAATGGTACAAAAAGAAATCAAGATAATATTTATATTGAATTTTCTAGATTTTTCTCTTCTCAAGTTTAGGCATATGAAAATTCACTATAATAAGATTTTCTATAAATATAGATCTGGATTGGAGGAGTTACCTGGGCACAAGATATATCTAAATGGCATATCTAAATAGGAAATAGAATCTAATAGATTATTTTTTCAAAGTCGTCTTATAATACAAAAAGTTGGTTAGAAATGACTTATTTCAACTTCAGTCACTATCAGCCACCAATGCTATTTTACAGTCTTATAATGATAAATTAGCATTCAAGGGCTTTTCCTTTCCAGGTTTCTATGGCAACCCCTGTACCACATACTCATTAGAAAGAAGTTCTGTTTAATTGATCTACTAATGTATTGCTTAATAGTAACTGTTAAGCAGTCTTTTGTTTCCAGGTCATATTTAGGGTTCACATATTTGCATAAAAGCATTTCGCTAGCTGAAACCAATCATTACTAGTAATTTTCTTTCTTTAGTTTAAAATAACTAAACCCTCATTGAGGTTTTCTGAATAGCAAATATTTATATCTTGGAGAATAGGCTTTCCGTATGAGCTTGGCTTGCTTTGTTTCTGTGAGCAGCAAGAAAATTACAGACCTTGAAAATGTTAATCAGTGAAGACAAAAAGAAGGTGTCTTTTTCTCCAGTTGAAATGCAAATTTACAGTGACGCTAACTATAGGCCACATCCAATATTTGATGACAAAGTTGTAATGGATAAATATAATTTAGAATGCACAGTAGTTATCCACTGCATAACTTTCACTAATTAGAATTTTCATATGTTCCATGCAATGCAATTGAGACACTTTTAGCTGAGCTGTTTCTTGTATTTCTAGCTCATCTAAAGAACTAAGCTTAAGAATGCACTTGTCAGAGGCTTTCAATTAGCCTAGAAAAAAACACTAATACAACTGGTAAGTCCTTAAGTTAATTGGGGCAGGGTAGCATTTGTTGGATATTTTTTGAAATATATTACCAAATGTATTCTAAAGAGTGGACTGGGAACTTAAAATATATAATGCTACTCAATCATCAGAAACGTTATTTCCATTGCAGAGAAAACAAAGATTAAGTCTTTAAGAAATTTTAAATCTTGATCCACTCAGTTCATTCAATAAATATTAATTGGATATATGCAAAGTTCTAACAGGCACTAAATATTAAATGAATAAAGAAGGCAAGGAAGAATTTTATACTTGTGAAACCTACCTACTAGCACCTACCTATTTCACTCAAAAAATCATTAAATAAGCGTTTGAGTACTTGTCATGTACCAGACAGGTGCTGGGCAATGTGATATAATGTGATATCTAACATGATTATGCTAATCAATTGTGTAACTAGATTTTATACTCAAGTCATTGATTACAAATAGTATTCTCTTTCCATTGTGGTTTCTATAGTAGAGTGTTTATTTTTTAACAATAAAAAAGTGACATCATCTCCAGTATATCTCTACTACTATGGTGTTGTAGTAGTTTTAGTTCTTCCAGAGATCTTACTTGCTGCAGTCATATTCCTGCCATCCTTTAGAAGGAGAACAGTTTACAGGATCAGCTCTATTGTTCAGAATTGCCTGAGGTGCTAATTGCGGTAGAAAAGAGCTAGTTACACAGAGGAAGAGAAATAAGAGTGGGAGAAGGGAGAAGTTTAGGGACACTTCGGAGTTCAATACCCTTGAGATAAATGCTTGTTTCTAGTCTGTGCAAACTAGAAATTGCTTAAGTTCTCTTAACTATAAAATGGTAGTAATCAACACCATTAATATTTATTATAGTGCCTGGAATACCATAAGCATTGCATAATTATATTTGCTGTTTTTTATTATTTTTGCTATCATAGTATTGACATTAGACCTGAGATACTAATGAGCAGGAGTAGAGTACATATAGAAGAGAATTCAATATCTCCTTTTTCTCTTAAAAAACGAATACAAACAAACATCAAATCATGTGTCTATAAGGTCATCTAAAAATATAGCATAATTTTGAAAAGGTGAGTGAATATTTATGTGTCACACTAAGGGTTTGTAACAAAGGAGAAATGAACATTAGACGGGTTAGAAATGAATGAGGGTAACTAAGTGACTCACCAGAGCTGAACAGCAAAAGACTTGCTTCTTTTCAATCTTGGATATGATGAATGGAGTGAAATTTTTCGTTCATCAGTTGAAGAAATGACAGGAAAGATCGTAAAATATTTAGTAGGCATCATGGGTGCTATTTTAAGAGTAGTGGATGATGGAATTATTGAAAAAAAAAATGCCTTTGATGAAACTTTTGGTTGCAGCTCACTGGACATAGCCTGCCTATATTTTGTGTGGTATGTAGGAGGCTGAAGAAGACCCTCAGGTAGTATAAACCCGTATTGGATGTTAGGTCCATTTTGAAATCTATTGAATGTATCTAAACCTTAAGACATAAAAAGGGCCCCAAATTGGTATATAATACATTTGTATATACCTTAAAGTCTGCATTCTATCTGATGTACTAAATACTTTTAGGATCACTGTATAAGTAGTGTTTTAGCCACTGACTTCTACCAACCACACAGACATGATCAATGAATTGTCTGTTGCATCTCTGCAATACCTGATGTCTGTGTCCAGCTATTCAACAGTACCTTACTTCTCTATTTTATGTTCCTACTATCAATACCCTCGTTTATGAGAATTCCCTGTTTCTTAAAAATTCTGACCGTAGTTTATCATAATTTCAATTTATCCTTCAGATATTTCAAAAGTGTGGCTTCTTTCTGTTTATGAGTCATGATGGGAGAAAATTCTATTTTTCATTAAATTTAAATACTATTACCACCAGGATGCTTTTCTCCAAAATGATTTTATTTTTAATTTTAAAAGTAATACATGTTCACAAAATACTTGGAAGACGTGAACAAACAAAAAATCTTTAGGTAGAATGAGAACATCAACTCTAACTGCATTACCAAGACATAAATACATAATAAGTACTAATATGTATGTATTTTTCAGACTGGACTATTCTGCTGTACATTGTGAATACAATTTATACATTCAATATAACTATTTTTCAGTAAAAGGAGATATAAATGCATGCCATTTTATAATCTGCTTTTTCTCCTTACACATTGGGGACATATTTGCATATCAATAAATATACATCATTATTTAATAGTTGCATATTTATTCATTGGATATTCAGTGGTTGTGATCTTTGTGCTTCGCTCCAGTGAGCAAATAGTGAAGAAATTAAACACAGTCCCAGCCCTCATCTAAATTTGTCTTGCATATAAATTAGTATCCTTATTCGCTAGAGGAAACATACTATTGAATGTGTTCAGATTACTTCGATTTCTGCCCTCATGGAGTTTATAGAATCTGGGGAAAGGAAGACATAATTACACAAATGTTTAGTACAGTTCTGTTAGGTTTTATAGGAGAAAAAAAAAGTACATAGTGCTCTTAGAATGTGCAACTGAGAGTTTGAACCTTCTTTGGTGTGGGTATTTTATCTGAAAGCTGAATATGAATAGCAGATATGTGCAGGGTGAGTGATTATGAACTGCAGGTGGAGCACAGAAAAGTGCTAAAGAATAGCATAAGCAATATCATCAAACCTTCTGAAGGTCTGCTTAAGATTTGTGAAATCTCAGAGGGGAGAGGGATTACCATGGAACTCAATATGTTCAGTCACTGATTCATTGATCCAATTGCCTCCCTCCTCTCTTTTTCCTCCAGATCCATTCTACTCCAAAGGCCTTCCTTTGAACAGTCCTTCTTTTGAATTCTCCCAGGAGTGTTCATCTCCATGGAACATTTAGAATAGTCTCCTATTCTAATTGATATTTTCAAACATTATAAATTAAATTAATTAAAGAGAATGTGTTTTGACTTTGATAATTATATTTGTGGATATATGAGGATGGTTTTATATCTGGGTTCTCGGTTCTGTTCCATTGGTCTATGTCTCTGTTTTTATGCAGTATAATTCTGTTTTGGTTACTATAACCTTGTATTATAGCTTGAAGTCTGATAAATTGATGCCTCCCAATTTGTTCTTTTTGCTTAAGATTGCTTCTGCTATATGGGGTATTCTCTGGTTCCATACAAAATGTAGATTATTTTTTTCTAGATCTGAGAAAAATGATGTAAGTATTTTAACTGGGATTGCATTGAATCTGTAGATCACTTGGGTATATAAACATTTTAACAATGTGGATTCTGCTGACCCATGAGCATGGTAGGGTTTTCCACCTGATTATGTCCTCTGCTATTTCCTTCCTCAGTGTTTCATAGTTCTCCCTGTAGAGGTCTTTTACCTCCTTGGTTAAATATATTCCTAAGTATTTTATTTTCTTTGTTGCTCTTGTGAAGGATATTGAGTCTTTGATTTGGTTCTCAATTTGACTGTTGTTGGCATATAGGAATGCTACTGATTTTTTTTTTCTTTATTTCGGCATATTATGGGGGTACAGATTTTAAGGTTTCAATAAATGCCCATTTCCCCCTCTCCCCCTAAAAGTCTGAGTCTCCATCATGACCATCCCCTAGATGGTGCACATCTCACTCATTATGTATGTATATACCCGCCCCCCTCCCCCCTCCCACCTGCCCAATACCCTATTACTGTAGTACCTATGTGTCCACTTAGGTGCTACTCAGTTAATACCAGTTTGCTGGAGAATATATCTGGTGCTTGATTTCCATTCTTGGGATACTTCACTTAGTAGTATGGGTTCCAGCTCTAACCAGGAAAATATAAGATGTGCTATATCACCATTGTTTCTTAGAGCTGAATAGTACTCCATGGTATACATATACCACATTTTATTAATCCATTCTTGGATTGATGGGCACTTGGGCTGTTTCCACAGCCTTGCAATTATGAATTGTGCTGCTATAAACATTCGAGTGCAGGTGTCTTTTTTTGTAGAGTGTCATTGGATCATTTGGGTAGATGCCCAGCAATGGGATTGCTGGATCAAATGGTAGATTCACTTGTATCGCTTTAAGGTATCTCCATATTGCTTTCCACAGAGGTTGAACTAGTTTGCAGTCCCACCAGCAGTGTAGGAGTGTTCCTCTCTCTCCACAACCACGTCAGCATTTATTGCTTGGGGATTTTTTGATAAAGGCCATTCTCACTGGGGTTAAGTGATATCTCATTGTGGTTTTGATTTGCCTGATGATTAGGGTTGTTGAACATTTTTTCATATGTTTGTTGGCCATTCTTCTGTCTTCTTTAGAAAAGTTTCTGTTCAAGTCCTTTGCCCACTTTTTAATGGGGTTATTTGATTTTTTCTTCGTGATTTTCATGAGTTATAAGTATATTCTAGTTATCAGTCCCTTATCGGATGCATAGGATACAAAAATTTTCTCCCATTCTGTAGGTTGTCTGTTTACTTTCATGACTATTTCTTTGGCTGTGCAGAAGCTTTGTAGTTTGATCATGTCCCATTTATTTATTTTTGTTGCTGCTGTGATTGCCTTTGGGGACTTCTTCATAAGCTCTTTGCCCAGGCCGATGTCTAGGAGAGTGTTTCCAACTTTTTCCTCTAGAGTTCTAATAGTTTCATACCTTAGGTTTAAGTCTGTTGTCCAGCGTGAGTTGGTTTTTGTGAGAGGTGAAAGGTGTGGGTCCTGTTTTAGCCTTCTACAGGTGGCTATCCAGTTTTCCCAGCACCATTTATTGAAGAGGGATTCTTTTCCCCAGCGTATGTTTTTGTCTGCTTTGTCAAAGATTAGATGGCTATATGAGGATGGTTTTATATCAGGATTCTCACATCTGTTCCACTGGTCAATATTCCTATTTTTGTGCCAATACCATATTGATTTAATTACTACAGCTTTGTAGTATAGTTTGATATCTGGCATATTAATGCCTCCCATTTTGTTTTTGTTGCCTAGAATTGCTCTTGATATTCGGGGTCTTCTTTGGTTCCATACGAAGCGTAAAATTATTTTTTCTATATCTGTGAAGAATGCTGATGGGATTTTAATAGGTATTGCGTTGAATCTGTAGATCAATTTGGGTAGTATAGACATTTTGATGATATTGAGTCTGCCGATCCACGAGCATGGTATGGATTTCCATCTGTTTACATCCTCTGCTATTTCCTTCCTCAGTGTTTCATAGTTCTCCCTGTAGAGGTCTTTTATGTCCTTGGTTAAGTATATTCCTAGGTACTTTAATTTCTTTGTTGCTATTGTGAAGGGAATTGAGTCTCTGATTTGGTTCTCAATTAGATTGTTGTTGGCGTATATGAATGCTACTGATTTCTGTACATTGATTTTGTAACCTGAGACTTTGCTGAATTTATTATCAGTTTCAGTAGTCTCATGGCAGAATCTTTGGGGTTTTCTAGATATAAGATCATATCATCAGCTAAACAGGATACGCTCCTTTCAACTCTCACAAAAATCAACTCACAACAGATAACAGTCTTAAACCCAAAGCATGAAACTATAGGAATTCTAGAAGAAACTGTTGGAAAAACTCTTACAGACATTGGCCTAGGAAAGAATTTATGAAGAAGATCCCAAAGGCAATCACAGTAACAACAAAAATAAATAAATGGGACCTGATCAAATTAAAAAGCTTCTGCTCAGCCAAGGAAACTATCAAGAGAGCAAACAGACAACCTACAGAATGCGAGAAAATATTCACATACTACATATCCAATAAAGCAGTGATAACTAGAATCTATATAGAACCTAGTAAAATCAGCAAGAAAAAAATCAAACAACACCATTAAAAAGTGGGAAAAGGACATAAACAAAATCTTTTCAAAAGAAGACAGACTACTGGCCAACAAATGTATGAAAAAGAAAATGCTCAACACCTCTAATCATCAGAGAAATGCAAATCAAAACCACAATGAGTTATCACTTAACTCTAATGAGAATGGCTTTTATAAAAAAAGTCTCAAAAAATAAATATTAGCATGGATGTAGAGAGATAGGAACACCCCTACACTGCTGGTGTGACTGCAAACTAGTACAACCTCTGTGGAAAGTAATATGGAGATACCTTAGAGAACTATAATTACCATTTTATCCAGCAATCCCTTTAATGGGCACTTATCCAAAGGAAAAAAGACATTCTATAACAAATACATCTGCACTTGAATGTCTTTTAGCAGCACAATTCACAATTGCAAAGATGTGGAGGCAACCCAAGTGCCCATCAATACATTAGTGGATTCATAAAATGTGGTATATATATACAATGGAGTTCCACTCAGCCACAAAAAACAATTGTCATCTAGCACCTCTTGTATTATCCTGGATAAACCTGGAGCCCATTCTACCAAGTGAAGTATCCCAAGAATGGAAAAACAAGCACCACATGTACTCACCATCAAATTGATATTAACTGATCAATATTTATGTGCACCCATCAACATTCTTTGGGTGTTGGGCAGGTGGGAGGATGGAGGAGGGGATGGATATATTCACACCTAATAGGTGTGAGGCATACCATCTGGGGGATGGACATGCTTGAAGCTCTGACTCAAGTGGGGCAAAGGCAGTATATGTAACCTAAACATTTGTACACCTGTAACATGCTGAAATGAAAAAAATAAATTTGTGTTCTTAAGGAATCATTTTGAAGCGCTTAAAGGTCATTTCTTTTTTTTTTAAACAGTATTTCTCAAAATGCTGGAGAAAATAGAAACAAAGGAAAAAATACTAAAATAAAAATGGACACAAAAAAGTAAGAAAACATGATAAGCAAACAAATGCAGAACACCAATCTTTTGTATGAGTAAATTAAATCATCTTGTTAAAAGAATACAAATTTTAGATTGACTTAAAATATGAAATCAAAGTTTATGATATTGATAGATATATAATATAAAATAAATGAAAACATTTTCAATGGAATAATATCTGATGTGTATGGGACAAAAATGAGAAAATATAATATTTATACCAAATTAAAAGGAAACAGAAAGTCATTCTATATCAATAGAGAATAATACCTAATGAAAATACAACTGTCATAAAAACTTCATATATTATATAAGATTTCATTGCAAATGGAAATTACAAGAAAGAGAAATTGATTAAAACAAAATAGCTGCAGCGAATTTAACAATCCCTTTTAGATTTTAAAATATGAAACTATAAAGATGATTTGAATGTTATAATTAATACCACTGATCACATAGTTACTTACCTAAATGCTCCAGTATATACACATATGCAAATTCACTAATTTGTATGTATATATATACATGCATTATAGATGATAAATATTACAAATTATATACATATTACATATAATATATACTTTTTGTGATTATATTTTCCATTATATATTTTTTCCTATTATATTTTATAATATTCTGTTATCGTATCTCTGTTTTTGAATCATGACTTGAATGGCTTCTTTTCTTAAATAATTACATATTTATTACCAGGTAAGCAAATATTGAAAAGCAATTATATATTTATATCATAGTATGTGCATATAATTATATACACATAGATATGAAAGAGAAAGAGGAAGCCTTTCAAATAATTTAAAAATAGAAAAAATATGATGGAATAATATAGAATATAATATTATAATGTGATGCCACATATATATGAATCATGAAACCAGGAAATTAAATATGGAAGTATATATTATTACATATATTATTATTAGTATGTATTATTACATATCATATATCATTATATAGTAAATGTTATCATATTATATATTATATATGGTTTAATGATAAGTCATAATTAAATATTCCATAATTGCTAAATATACATAAATATTTAGTAGATATGTATATATATGAAATTAATATGTGCATGATATGTATATATTAAAGTATCATCATGTTATAATTTATATGTATTAAGGGAAACTCTCTCAAATCATGATTTTAAAAAAGATAGTGAGAGGCCATAAAAGTAAATACAGGCTATGTGACTATGTTAAATCACAAATACTATTACAATTTGAAAACTTGAAAATTTGAAAAAATTCATCAAACAATTAAAAAACATGTAATGATTTCACATTAAAAGTCTTAACATAAAGTGGTATCTTCTAAATCAATTTTTAGAAACCAATAGTACAGTATAAAAGTGCTCATTATCTACATAACTGTTTCTAGGTGAAAAAGTTCATTTGAGCACATTTGTTTATCTTCTAACCTTATTACTACTTTTCTGTATGCTCATCTCCTGTGCCTTCACACCTCATAGCATTTCTGATATATAATTGAAAGTATCTGCTTGTCTTCCCCAGTAGACTATTAGCTTCTTTAGATTACGTTCTATATTCTGAATCATCATTTTATCTGAATGGCATAGTATAATGCCTGGCTTAGTATGTGTTTGATTAATAGTGTAAAAAAGGAAAACATAAAAAAAAGCTGTATGGAAAACAGAGAGATGGAAAAATGAGAGAGATTGCTATGAGAAATTATTGACTATTGTTTCCCTTAACTTTAAATGGCTTTTTTAATAGAACCCAAGTGAGCTCAAAATAAAAAATCATGTGTGAAAATATTTTAGATGTGCTTTTTGTCTTCTCTTTTTCTTCTTACTGATTTATATATTGCTAAATATAAGTAATAAAATTAAATATTCTATAATTGCTAAATATATGTAAATATTCAAATATTTATATGTAATATTTGAAATGGAGTAATTACATACTGCTATAAAATAATTCATCTTCCAAGGCCAATATAAAAACATGTTAAAATTTTTATGAACATTTTAAATGATGCTCTTGAAATAAAGCATTGATACGATAAAAGCAAAAATTGGAATAGTAGATATTTAAATATCTACTATTCAAATATCATATTCAAATATATAAATATATAGATACTTAGTTCCACTGCCTATTTTACCATACATATGAACTAGCTTTCTTACTCTCTTTCTTATCTATGATAGAAATATGCTACTGGGTTTGGTCAAATTGCTTCGATTTCTGGAAATAAATGTGTTTTCATATATAAATTAGAATTGTTATTGACTTCATGACCCTTGATTTTAAAAATAATTAAAATAAACCTTTTAAACAACTATCTCCAATCTGACCCTAAATAGAACAATCTTAATTCCTGGAACTGAGTCATCTAATTACTTACAACTCCCAGATAATTGTCTATCACATTTTAAAAACATAATTTTTGTAACTTCCCTATTCTAAAAAAAATAGGAAATATCCTTTAGATATATTTTCAGCATACTTTCCAATTGAAGCATACTAAAAAATGAAGAATATGCAAAACATTTATCTTGCTTGCATTTTAAAAGCTTATAAAAATATTTTTAAAAAAATATTTAAAAATTACTACAAGTTCATATAGTTAAAAACTAAGTCTACTAGTTTAATTTTTGCTTTTATTTTATCAATACTTTATTTCAAGACTATCATTTAAAATATTTTAAAAAATTTTAACAAGTTTTTTATGTAATTATTCCCATTTCAAATTATTAAAATATGATACTGTATATTTAACATTACATATGAACTATTTGTATAATTATATATCTACATAGTACATATCAATTACTTCCCTTTTTTTCATTTGAAAGAACAAACAGTATATTTATTTAGGATATTGATATAGTCATACATATACATACATATTATTTTTTTTTCTCCCAAGCACAATAGGTCATTATTTTTAACCTTTACATTTCTTTGGAAATTTATTGTTTCTGATGAATATTTATTTGGCTTGATTTGTATCAATATTATTCACAGCATGTGAAAAAGGTGTTCAAACAAGTAATTCAATTTTTAAAGATTTATTTTTACATGAAAAGAATGAAAGCCCTTCTATTGCATGGGAAAACATAAGTCTTTAAAAAAATTAATCCCATTTAACTAACTATTGAACAAATTTGCATAATGTCTGATTTTTAAATCCTTCTACTTATGTTTTAAGAACTTACTATTCAGAGAAGGCCAGATAAAAACTCAAGTTCTTTAATGGGTCTTTTAATATGAACCAAATACAAAATAATTGTGAAAATTTACAGCAATGGAAAACATCACCCAAAAAGCAAGCCTCTTTTTCCCTGTGCCCTTCAGTCCCATTCTTTCCTTACAGCCACTGGGAATAATTATTTCTGTATCTCAATGAATTTTTTAAAATTAAATCCCAAAATAAACTGAACCTTCTCTGTTCCTTAAGCTCTAAATAAGAATTATTGAAATGCTTAATTTTGAAGTCTTGTAACAAACAGGCTCAAAATCTCATTAATGGGAAATGCTTCAGTTTATGATATCATGATGCCCGCTTTGTCAGGCTTCTGTGCCTCTCCCTAGTGTCCCGGCTTTTTTCTCATCATATTTTTTATGATTGTCTGTATTGATCCCACCGGAAGGTTTGAGCTAATGAGAAACAGAATTTGACTAATGCTTTAGAAGTGTGAGAAGAGACTGAAGGGACAAAGAGAGAAGCAGCTATATCACTGAGGAGACTATTGTAATAAGGCAGTTAAGATGAGATGGAGAGAGTAGTGGCAGCAGGGTGGTGCTCAGAACTGGTCTGGATTTCTGTTGAAGATAATCCCCCAAGATGCTGCTGAGGGATTGGTTGGGAGGTATGTGAAAAAAGTCAGGGATGATTTCAAGGGCTTTGATCTGAACTACTAAGGACAAAGTTGCTCTTTACTGGGATAGGGAAAAACCAGTGGAAAAACCAGTTTGGGAGTAAATTAGGAATTTGGAATATGCCCACAAATGATGAACACTGTTCTTCAGCATTTGACATGTTAAATACTCTCAAGCATGATAGGTAAAAAGAAAAAAAAAAAGTTAGTTAAATAAAACCTTCGTGATTTTTTCTTGAATAAAATGCATGCTTCCACTATATCTCTTTCAAGTGATACACAAGGTATAGGTTTTTCTCTCCTGTTATTTTTTTTTTCTTTTTTAAAGAAAATGTCAACCACAAAAAAAATGAAGATAAATATTAGGACATTTTTTCTTAGTTTATTAATGAAAACTCCTTGAATCTCTCCAACTCATTCCATCTGCCTTTACTAACTGACAAACAAGCACTGCCTTCTCCAATCATGCTTAGAGTTTAATATATTAGTTAAAATGTAAATTTTGAACCAAAAATGGCAAAGTGGCTGGCAGGGTATGAGATACCAAGCATACAGATGTCTGTGAACCCACAGTCCTCAGGTAGTAAAAGAAGTGTAAAAATCCTGTGCAGACTTCACGATAAGCTGAAAGAAGAAGATGGGTGGCACTTGTATCTTTCTATTGCCAGCCATCTTAAATTATTTTAGAAACAAGTGGAAACAAATAATGGCAATATTATGTATATCTATTTCTAAGCAATAAAATTAAATTTCATTTTAATTATGTTTAAAAAATTAAATTCTGCTTGCCACTTGTTCCAGAAATATCATTTTTATGTGGTTGTTGAGTTCACTGAACATTCAATCTCAGTTATTAACTCATATTCTTCATCTGAAACATTTTTCTATTCACTATTCATTTCTATTTTTTCTTTCTTTTTTTATTTCATCATATTACGGGGGTACAAATATTGTTAGGTTACATATATTGCCCTTGCCACCCACCCCCACCCCCGCCGAGGCAGAGCTTCTAGCTCATCCATCTTCAAGGTGATGCGCATGGCACTCATTACATAAGTATACACCCCTTCCCTCCTCCCCCCTCCCACCTGCCCAATACCGATAAATGATTTTTGGGTGTTTTTTTTTTTCTGACATTTTGGTTACATTTTATATCTTTGCTTCTCTTTTCAAACCATTTAGTCCAACTCCAAGTTGAAGTTAAATATTTTTTCATTTGCATTATCACATGAGATAGTCTGTTTAAAACTATGAGATATTTAATCTATTATAACTTCTGCGATGCTGAAGCAATATATTATAGTAGCATGAACAATTATAACGCTGCTTTTTAAAAATTAATTGATGAAATACCATTGATAATAACAATAATATTGTTTAAAGTACAGAATAAGTTACATTAAACAGTGCCATTCCATTCATTGCAGGTTGGATCTAAATTGAGCAGCAGTCATTTGAAATACTTCTGATACTATCTTTAACTCCTTTCCATTTTTCCCTTTGATATTGTGCATGTCTGGAGAGCTGGCAGAAACCAATTGTGCTGCCCCAAGCAAGCCTAATGATGCCCTAGTACACTTTCTCGGTCTCTTAGCTTTTGCATAGCTTCAGCCCCCTTAGTGGCACAATTCAATAAGCGCTGCTGTTTTGAAACAGTGCCATTTAATGAACTACTTAGAAACCCTTTCCTATTGCTTGTTTTTATCTCCATTTCTTTCTTAACCATCACACTCCCATTGTGAGATAAAAGTGAAATATGTTCAATAGCTACAGCTGAAAGAAAGGCTCTGCCAAGTGGGTTCTGGGTGTGCTTACTGGTACTTTCAGAGGGTTGGATGGAGAGGCTGTAACCTGATCAACAGTAAATGACATCTCGGTCACAGTTTTCTCGCTGCTGCTGGCACTAAGATATTGATTCTCCACTTCTATGGCTCTTTGATGTCTCCTTAAAGCATCGATGCAGAAAAAATATGTATGTATTGACAGATTTTACCAGGCATACAATGCAAGGTGTTTCTTTTGGTGGCAAAGATGTGTAGAAATGGAATTTTTTTTTTTATTTTAGTTGGATAGTAAAGTGTTCTCAGATGCTGCATGGTTGTTTTATATTAATGTCCAAATTTCATAAACTGTAAGAATTTGTATATAATCTATTATATGTAGGATTAACCTTTTCCTAGTAGGAAGTTTAATTTTTCTTCATCCTGCCCCAGGACTCTAAGATTGGATTTTTTTTCTCTTTTTACTGAAAAATCTAGGAAAATGTTTACTTCCATAAATGTTCAATGTTCTCTAAGAGCAATCATGGAACATTTGAGTAGAAATTCCTAAGAAGTTTAAATTATAATGAGATTAATTCTCTTATACGTAGTTTATCCTACATGGGAGCCCATTTCTATTGAAATACATTAGGATTTGTGACTTGTTTATACTAATGAAATTATTTTTATTGCCTCTCTTATAAATTTTACTGCCAGATACACATCTATAATTTTACATTTCTCAGAAAATATTTTGTCAGAAGAGCCTGATAATTTATTTCTGAGCTACTTTCCACATATGGGTTAAATCTTACTGATATGCCCTTTCAGGATGGTATTAACTCAGTGAAATGTCACAACCTTTGTTAATCAAAATTGCTTTAGTTGTATTTTTTACAGGAGAGAAGTAAATACCTTGCTTTTGATTGAACAAGCTACTTATGAAATTTACATTTTCTTTAGTCAACTCTTAAAATTATCTTGGAGACTAAGACATCCACAGAGATCATGCAATATAAGTAAACATGGACATTTTTATAATACTAATTGGCCTCTATCTTGTCCTGGCTGGAATTTGCACCACAATTTATAGTGAATTCCCAATCCATCCAGCATATATTTAAAAAGGTCCATCTGAAGCAGTATGATTTTTCACTTTCTTCTTGCTTTATGACATATTTAGTTCAGTTGATATTTTGGCTTCTAGAGATGTGTTTGGAAGAGATCACAAGACTTTCTGCTCTGTATCACAACTATTTGTCCATCATTCAATCATAGCTAAGTTTTCTAAATTATAGTTTGACTATATATTTTATACATGTGGCATTTTCATGTTAAAGTGGTTTAATATTTACCAATGTCTTCCTCATTTTTCTCCAGCTTTGTTGAGGTACACTTGACTCATAAAATTATATATATTTAAAGTATATAGTTGGATGTTTTGATATGAATATATATTGTAAAGTGATTACCACATATCATATCCATCTCCTCATATAGTTAACTAATATATTTTTGTGAGTATGTCTGTATGTGTGGTGAGAACACCTAAAATCTACTATCTTAGCAAATTTTAAGTATATAATACGATATTATTAATATTAACCATAGTTACCATGTTGTACATTAGGAATCCAGAACTTACTTACCTCATAAGTAAAATCTTGAACCCTTTGACCAAAATTCCCTGATGTACCCCATCCCTAGCCCCTGGAAACCACCTTTCTACTTTCTGTTTCTATGAGTTTGACTTCCCTAGATTCCACATATAAGTGAAATTATGCATTCTTTGTCTTGCTGTGTCTGATTTATTTTACTTAACATAATGTCCTCTAGGTACATTTGTTGTTGCAAATGACAGGATTTTCTTATTTTTTACTGGTGAATAATATTCCATTGTGTATATGTGCATATATAAGTCATGTGTGTATATAAAACTTTTTTATTCATTCATTTATTCATGAACACCTAGCTTGTTTTTATATCTCAATTATTATAAATAATGCTGCAATGAACAATATCTTCTACTTTAAATGGAGATATCAAGCCTGAAGTACTTAAAGTATATTTTGATTATGTCATGAAAGGAAATAAGTTATCTAGCAATAGAACGTAACTTGAAACCTAGCACTATTATGTGAACATGTTGAGTGACAAATACTAGAGAAAAAACAAATATCACAATGAGCTGCATTCTGAAATCCTCTAAATAGGATTACATCATATTACTTATAACTTAGGTAATTAGCTCTTATCTGAGGGATCATCTTAAGAGCTATTTGAATAATTTGTTGGAAAGTAAAATTTTAGGGGACAATAATGGCACTATTGCCCTAGATATCAATAAACAATCTCCTGGAAATATTCTTTCTTAACTGTGTTTTCTTTCTTTGTTTTTAATTAGGATAATATTACCACCACTGAGTGCCAATTTTGAAATATAATATCCTGGCAAAATTTCCCGACTTTGCAAACTCTTTTTTTGTCTTTTCAATGAGAAACTGTTCTCATGGGAAGGTTAACTGAAACTTGCAATTAATGATTGAGTAGGACTTGGTTATAGTCATTTCGAGATATTTAACAATATCAGTGGATAGCAGAAATGAATATTGTTGATTTTCCAAATGTAAAGTGAATTATTCTATATGGCAAGAAGAAAGTTAACAATGATTTCTTAAGAGACAATGTTGTTTTCTTACTATGAGTAAAAAGAACATGTGTATTTTATTTTTCATTGAAACAGAATACATGGTGTATATAAATGTTTATATAGTAAAGTGGTTCATCGGTTTTTATTAAACAAGGTTATGTAATCATATATATAGAAAATTTGGAAATCATGTAAAGCTGAATCTGATTCATTCATTCTTAGGCAAGATAATTCTTCTCCAATATTCATATTTTTCACAAACATAAGGTACATCCTTGAGTGTACATAACAAATTATATTCTATATTATCTACCAGTGTCAATAGATGTTTCCTGAAGAGCTTCATTGTTTGTTTTTCATGAAGTTGTATTTATGTATGTGTCTACTGTGAATTTGACTTGGCAATATTCATATCACAAACCAGGGACTTATTTTTAAACCTTTGCATAACATTTTGACAGCTTACATAGTGGCAAGACACTTGACCAATGTTACACAAAAAATAATCCATCATGACCACATGGGCTTCATCCAAGATACACAGGGATGATTCAATATACGTAAATATGTAAATGTAATTCACCACATCAATAGAAGTGAAAAAGAAGACCATATGATCCTATCAATAGATGTATAAAAAGCATTCGACAAAATTCAATGCCCTTTTATGATAAGAATGCTTGACAAAATAGACATAGACAGGACTTACCTCAAAATGATAGAAGCCATATATGACAAACCTACAGCCAACATCATACTGAATGAGGAAAAATTGAAAGCATTGCCGCTTAGAACTGGAATCAAACAAAGTTGCCTAATATCACCACTTCTATTCAACACAGTGCTAGAAGTCCTAGCCAGCGTGATTAGAGAAGAGAAGGAAATCAAGGGCATTCGAATGGGGGCAGAAGATGTCAAACTATCTCTCTTTGTTGATGATATGATCTTATATCTAGAAAACCCCAAAGATTCTGTCATGAGACTACTGGAATTGATAAACAAATTCAGCAAAGTCTCAGGTTACAAAATCGGTGTACAGAAATCAGTAGCGTTCTTATATGTCAACAACAGTTAAACTGAGAACGAAATCAAAGACTCAATACCTTTTACAATAGCAATAAATAAAATAAAATACCTAGGGATATATTTTACTAAGGAGGTGAAAGACCTGTACAGGGAGAAATACGAAACACAGAGGAAGGAAATAACAGAGGACATAAACAGATGGAAAATCAAACCATGCTCATGGATTGGCAGAATCCACATTGTTAAAATGTCTATACTACCCAAAGTGATCTACAGATTCAATACAATTTCTATTAAAATACCAACATCATTTTTTTCCGATCTGGAAAAAATAATTCTACAATTCGTATGAAACCAGAGAACATCCCGTATATTGCAAGCAATCTGAAACAAAAAGAACAAATTAGAAAGCATCAACTTACCAGACTTCAGGCTGTACTACAAGGCTATAGTAACCAAAATAATATGGGACTGGCACAGGAAAAGAGACATAGACCAATGAAACAGAACTAAGAACCCAGATATAAAACCATCCTCATATAGCCATCTTGTCTTTGACAAAACAGGCAAAAACATACACTGAGGAAAAGAATCCTTATTCAATAAATGATGCTGGGAAAATTGGATAGTCACATGTAGAAGATTGAAACAGGATCCAAACCTCTCGCCTCTCATAAAAATCAACTCACATGGATAACAGGTTTAAACTTAAGGCATGAAACCATATCAATTATAGAAGAAAACATTGGAAATACTCTTCTAGACATTGGCCTAGTCAAAGAATTTATGAAGAAGACCCCAAAGGCAATCACAGCAACAACAAAAATAAATAAATGGGACCTGATCAAATTAAAAAGCTTCTGCACAGCCAAGCAAACTATGATCAGAGCAAATAGACAACCTACAGAATGGGAGAAAATATTTGCAAACTACACATCTGATAAAGAGCTGGTAACTAGAATCTATATAGAACTTAGGAAAATCAATAAGAAAAAAATCAAACAGCTCTTACTAAAAAGTGGGCAAAGGACAAGAACAGTAATTTTTCAAAAGAAGACAGACTAATGGCCAACAAACATATGAAATAGTGCTCCACATCCTTAATCATCAGGGAAATGCAAATCAAAACCACATGAGATATCATTTAACTTCAGTGAGAAAGGCTTTTAAAATCCCAAAACAACAAATATTGGTGTGAATGCAGAGATGGGAACATTTGTAAACTGCTGGTGGAACTGCAAACTAGTACAACCTCTACAGAAATTAATATGGAGATACCTCAAAGAACTCAAAGTAGAACTACCATTTGATCCAGCAAATACTGGATCTAGCAAATCCAGTATTTACCCTAAAGGAAAAAAAAAAGACATTCTATAAAAAAGACATCTTCACTCAAATGTTTATAGCAACACAATTCATAATTCCAAAGATGTGGAAACAACCCAGTGCTCATCAATACATGAGTGATTAATAAAATGTGGTATATGTATACCATGAAGTACCACTCAGCCATAAAAAATGTATGAACTAATACACCTTTTACTATCCTGAATGGAGCTAGAGCCCATTCTTCTAAGTGAAGTATCACAATAATTGAATAACAAGCACCACACATACTCATCATTAAATTGATACTATTTGATCAACACTTGAGTGCACATGTAGAAGTAACATTCATAGGTCATAAGGCAGGAGAGAGGTGGGAGGCAGGGATCGGTAAATTAATACCTAATGGGTACTGTGTATGATGTCTGGGGGTTGGGTACCAACTTGGGCTGTGCAAAGGCAATATATTTAACCAAAGCATTTTTACCCCCCTAATATTCTGAAATAAAATAAATACATAAATAAAACAAAAAATAAAAATAAATAAAAGCCAGATCTCCCAGAAAAAAAAATAAAACTAGAGTGTCTTTAATCATTTCACTTTCTTCTTATAAGGAAATATACAAAACTAATAAAGCAAATTTCTAAAATTACAGTACAATGATAAAATATAGACTCAGATAATAATGATACATAGATACTAATAATGCATAGGCAACATGATAATCTATAAGTAAATGTAAATAATCAGGACAAAAGAGAAAGAAAAAGTTTATATTTTATTGTGAATATGATGTTTCCCAAAGCATTGGTTATAGATCTACATGTGTTTATTACAAAGTGGAATTCACTATAATAGAAAGTAATAAAAAATAAATTTATTTGACCACTAATATATGCTATTTGTTTTACAAAAGATTGAAACAAAGTGGACAATGGCTAGCTAGGGACACTGAACCAAAATTTATGATTTTTTTTAAATTTTGCCATTGGCCAGCTTAATGAACTTGGTAAATTCTTTGAATTGAATTATCTAGAAACTGAAAAAAAGTCAATATTCAAGTGGAAATTCTAATCTAAAAGAAATCAATAACTTAATGTCTGTGTCATGCTTAAAATTTATAAAGTTTAAAATCATATTGAAGACTTTAAGTTTGATTTGAGTGAAAATATATATCAGAAAATTATAAGACCAGTGGCTTAAGATACATCTAAAGATTATGCATATTTTTAAAAAAATAGCACCGATTGGATAATAAGCTAATTATGGAAGGGTGATTTTCCCCATGTCTTTTTCTTCAAAAAAAAAAAAGAAGAAGACTTTGTGGTGTCTCAAGGATGACTAATTTTTAAAACTAATTCTTATTTAAGCATTTTAAATCTTCAGTCTATTAAGGATGAAATATTTTGTAGCAGATTAAAAACAAGGCCAATACTATGGTTTAATGTCCCCCAAAATTCATGTGTTGAAACTTAATTGCCAACGTAATAGTAGTGAAGAGGTAGGGTCTTTAGGTAGTGATTAAGTCATGAGGGAGAAGCCCTCCTGGATGGGATTAAGGCCCTTATGAAATGATTTGAGAGACTGGGTTCTTTCTCTTCTTTTCTGCCATGTAAAGACACAGCAACAAGGTGCAATCTTGAAAGCTAAGAGTAGTCCTCACCAGACACTTGACCTGCTGGCTTCTTGATCTTAGACTTTCCACCTTTAGAACTGGGAGAAATAAATTTTATTATTTATAAACTACCCAGTCTCAAGTGTTTTATTATAGCAGCACAAGTGGAGTAAGAAACCCAAGCAATTAGAAACTCTAAGCTTTAACACCCCTCTCCCTCTTTTGGTCTCTTTTTTAAGGAAAAACATATTTCATACTTCAGACTTGAAATAGAAAATACATGTGAACTTTTGTTTAATTGGTTATACTTTAGTGTACTTAATAATTGAAACTTTCCAAATTATGTAATCTGAAAAATTCAAATCTACTTAAGCATAATTTTTATATGGTAAAATTTCCCTATTTAGGTATACAGGTCTATGAGTATTTACAAATGTATGTGGTCATATTCGCACATTTCTATTTCCCTAAACAATTAGCCTGTGCCCCTAATCTCAGTCCCTGGGCACAGCTAATCTATTTTCTGTTCTTATGCATTTGTATTTTCCAGAATGTCATGTGAATGGAATCATGCAAATACATAAACATTTGGTTCTTGATTCTTTCTCTTATTGCAATATATTTGAAATCCATCCATGTTGTTATACTCATCAGAAATTTATTCCATTTTATTGCTTGACTTTATTGATTCTATTCTATCATATGCATTTCCAACATATGATTTTAGACCAATACTTTTGTTCTAATTTAGATTTTGAATATAAAATACTGTTTTAAGAAAATAGCATTATGCTGGAAATTTTTTTTTTCTTTTCAAAATGTATGTTTTAGGAAGGCCTTTGAAATAGAAAAATGTATTTATTCACCCTCTAAAAACATGAACATCACTACTTTTGTACAAAAGTTGAATTATAAGTAAAAAATACACAGGGCATCTAATCAACATCAAAATTCTTTTTTAATAAGAACATTGAGTCCATCAGAAATGACTTTGGCCTTGCCACTGTCAGCGAAATAAATAATCTAATTAGGGTCAAGCTGATTCAGCAGAGATAACTCCAGAAAAGACTGTCCAAGGCCTTTATGTACCCTGCAGGCATCATAAGATTTCTTGGCTCAGGTCTCTGTGATGTTTTTTCCAGTACCAGTGTTATTCATTCTTCCCTTTTGCATTACTTCATTTAGTAGAGTTGTTAAAGTCTCTGGATTAAAAATTATTTTTTCCAGCTTTTTTCTGTATGTACACCTAAACTGTTTAACACAGCTACCACTTAAATATTGTTAACGGAACAGTCATCTATATAATGACCATTTTATACCATGAAAGCTCTGAAAAATTCTATCAATCACTGTCAAGTTTGACTCTCCCTGTAGAGTTTATTGTGAGAATTACCAAGCTGAAGACTACAAACTCCAAATTAAATTATCTAGCTATATTATCCATGGCTAAAGGGGTTTCATTTACCTAATTCAGCTCTATGCCAGTGTCTTTTATGTTTAAGTAAGCACAGACTTAGGACCTCCTCCCATAAAAATCTTACAATTTAAAAGAAGGATTTTCCTGTCTACTCACAACATTATTATTACTATTTATTGGGGAACTTTGTAAAGCATTGACCTTGATTTGCTAACAATGTGGGAGGTTTTTTTGCATTTTATGGATTACTGTAAATGCTTACTTATGTCATAAATGATACAAGATATTTATTGCTCAAATTATTGTGCCCCTAACCACAATAAGACATTTTATTTTCATATTAATAGTAAAAGGTAAGTTATTTTCAGATGTAATTATTTCAATTATAAAATTGTAGACACAATAGCTTTAGTATAAGAAAAAATGAAGAATTTTCAGAATTTCTCACTGGGTTGTAGCCTATAACAGTTGATGAATCCTATAATCCCTCTTGGCTCAATAACTAAAATACTAGGAGTTTAATAATTTTAACAGGCATTTCTAATACTCTTTTAAATATAATATCAATTTTTTAGCTATATGGAGATTGACTAATATCAATTAACCACCTCCACATTAAGAAAGGAAGATTTTCTTGATATTTCCAAATGTTTTTCTGATTCTACCACTATGGTTTTTTTTAACTCCTGTTTCCATAGATGATTCTGTTTAAGTCAAAATTCATCATATATATTTAGTATTAACTTCTGAAATTTACTTATTGCAACCCACTAGAATGATGAAAAATAAGGGTGTCTATAGGAGAGAAACACTAGAGGATGGTCCAAGTGCCTTGATGACAATCTGCTTGGAGCATTTCAAAGTTTTCCATCAAAATGGTACAACTGAAATATGAAATCTTGTTTTTTTTCATGGGTTAGCTTGGCACAGAAATTTTCCAAGGCATTTCTGTGCATTTTTTAAATGCAGCAATATATACAGGTATATGTGTTATGTTAAATTCATTAGTGCATTTAAGGAATAAAGTAATACCACATTTTCAGAAGAATCCTAAGAGGTAAAAGAGATGAAGAACAAAAATTTCAATAAAAATATTCAATTTTGTGTTTTTTTCATATATTGGAAAATAAAATCACCATACAATTACATATAATATAAGCACTTTTCCACAACCACAAAATCAAATACAGTGTAATGCTCCAAAATATTTTTCAAATTTAAAATAAAACACAGTGATTTAAGGAAAAATACATATTGTTATTTATATAAAAATATCTTGGTTGATAATGATATTGGCCAATTCATCATATCATTTTTCACTCTTAATATTGTCAAGAAAATTGCATATTTTATTAATATCTTAGCTATAGAGTTGCATATATATGCACATCCAAATAGAGAAATGGCATGAAGAGGAGTTGAAAAAGTCATTTTGTAAATGAACTGATTTAGCATATTTGAATCAAGAGATTTGACAAATCGCTGGCAGAATAAAGAGCAGAGGAATATAAAATTATATCTAACTAGGGCCTTCATAATATACAGAGAAAAAAATCAAATGAGAAAACACAGTTGATATGTACAGGGGAATGCTTATGCCAATGCAATCTCAGGAGCTACTTGGATAATATACAGAGCATATCAACAACATTGGTATGTCATGAAGAATGCTTTAAATATAATAAGAACATTGATATTTGTGTATACAAAATTGTACATAGGTATTTTGGTCATATTAGTCCACCTATAAAAACATTAATTATTTTGTTGTTTAGGGTCAAGCAAAGTTTTTACATTATCTGTCTTGTATACTCCTTAGTTTTTATTATTTATTTCATTTTATTTTTCTCTATCAAGTTTATAAATTTAAAATGATTTTATAATTATCTTAAACAAGAAAACTGCATTAACATTAACTACTTTGTTATTCTCTCTTCATTTAATATAATTAAAAATGTAAAAAAATGCTTTATTGTTTAAAAACAACCAGAAAGAACTTCGTCACCCTACGTATCACCAGGTTGGTTGTATGGTTTTTGGCAAAGTCAGAAGGTTTGGTATTTCCATTGCCCCACCCAGAGGCAACAACCAGAAAGAACTTCGTCACCCTACGTATGACCAGGTTGGTTGTACGGTTTTTGGCAAAGTCAGAAGGTTTGGTATTTCCATTGCCCCACCCAGAGGCAAAGGAATGCACTTATTAATATTTTTAAAAAATGCACTGGGAAAAAGTTGATGTCAATAACAGTATAAAAAACCCTATTTCTTGATAAAAATGACAAATGACTGTCTCTTGTGGACTCTTGGTACTGTAATGTTAATAATAGTCACCTGCTGTTGGGTACAGCAATAATTTCTGTGTGGTACATAGCACTGTATATTATGGATTGATATTAATGTATCCAATGGAATAATTGAACTGTTTGTTCTTGATAGCCTCATTAAAGCATTTGGTTTTTCACATAAAAAAAATGAATGACATATATTAGGGATAATGCCAGTCTTAGTGAAATATCAACATTATTGATTATTGAATTCAATTTTATCACTTATAAATAGGTAAACTAACTTTCAGTAAGGTAATAACATGATCTAGTTCACTTTCAAATTGTGTCCTGTAAAACAGTAATAGATGTTTCTTTAAAATCATTAATTGCAGCATTTTTACTCTAAAATTTACTTAAATACATAGTAAATATTGCATCCAGATCTAGGCATCTAATAATATTCTCCAAGTAAAGGAACCTTGGTTCCTTTAGCAAGTGAAAGTGAAATTTTAATGATTCAGAAAAAGAATTACAGTATACCTACAAAACTAGTGAACACCAAAATAACACAGGTTTAACTCTCTCCTAAATTGACTCTGGGGACAGAATAGAAACATTTATCAGTTACTCATCTGCTGCTAAATTTGTGTTTTGTGTTTTTACATTCAGGAGTCTTGCTATTGTTTTCAAACAAAATATGAATGTACATGTATGATATGGATTATCTGTCATTACTGTAGAGTGTTGTTAATATACCATATTAAAGAAAGCAAATCATACATATATATAGATTAAGAAAAGGGAGTTATAAAAGACATAAATTATATCTTTCATGCTTTGTATTTTGATTTACTGACAGCTACTGAAGTATCAGTGATGACCAAGAAAAAAAAACACGCACTAAATTAAAAACATTTCTTGAAATTAAAAGCATAATGACAAAGACTAATAGATTTCATTCCTGTATCATATTTGAGCTGACATCATATTCAGCTTGATAATTTTAGCAAGGGGCATTGAATCAATAATTCAATGATCTCAGCTTTGTTGATGTGCATTTTTATCTTACATCATCTATAAAATATTTATCAGCAACAATTTATAATATGAATGGTTGAATATGATGGGTTTAGGTAGAATATCTATTGAAATGATAAACAGCTATTAGTTCATATATCTCTGTTAAGTGATGTTAAAAGTAAAGTCCTAAATGAATGCTTCAAATTATTCAACACCACATGCACAGCCCATCACTTCATCATATATTTTGTCAGTCCCAATATCAGGGTAACTCAGATTTAAGGGATGTCAGCCACACATTTATTCAAAGTCAGTTTGGATTTTAAAATAAAGTATTAATCTATCCTGCAGGAAAGGAAGAGGAAAACGAGGAAGAGGAAAAAGAAGGAAAAGAGAAGCAAAAACACCACATAGTCATAATATGTTAACATATCATATTCTGATTCTGATTTAGATATAACATATGATAAATATACACATAACCACAAAATTCTAAACACCATATCATTTCCCATCAGTTGATATCATCAGTCCAGTTATTTATGTTTTCACTTTTTATCTACTTCAATTATCAATGCTTGTAAATGCTTTTGCTAAGATTCATTATCCCACAATCAGATATAAATGTTACAAACTTTATAAATTTTTCTAAGTATTTTGTTTCTGCTTAAATATTAAAAGAATATAATTGAACATTTTAAAATTATAAGTATAAATTTTAAATGTACTTATATTGTAAATTTATTTTAAGTGTAAATATATTTTATAATTTGGATAGAGTTATTATTTTTACTTTGGTACATAAAAATGGCAAAAACAGGCAAGACTTTATTTTCCACTAATGTTGCTATTGCCAGAAAAAAGGAAATTGGATGACAACTTTCTAAAAATTTGTACCTTCTAAAAATATGCAAGTGAGGATGGGAAAGAAGGCAGAAAATAAAATTATAAACAAGTGAGATAGATATATTTGAAAGGTAAGTTAGTAAAAAAAATAATCTCAATCTATCAACAATCAACACAATCTACAAGTCTATGAACAATCACTATAAATATAAATGGAGTAAACTTGCAGTTGAAATGCAAATAGTAACATATGGGAACTTAAAAACTCAGCAACAGAATCCACTTATTTCATTACATAAGAAACACACAAAATATTAGAACATGCAAAGTTTGAAAGTAAATTCGTGGAAAAAATATATCAGGCAAATACCAAAGAAAAGAGAATAATATAGATTTTTAAATAAAAAGCATCATTCCTAATGAAAGAGTCATTGCATAAAAATAAAAAAGAAGTCAGAACAGCTTTAATTTATAAGTGCATAATAGGATTGCTTTAAAATATATAAGGCAAAATTTCATAGAATTATGAGGATAAATTGAAAAGTGCACAATCATAGTGAGAGATTTCAAAATACTTAACAAATGCCAAAATTTGACTGATGTAATTAAAAAGCCATTAACTACAGGAAGTAATATTCATCCTGAGAATATTTATAAAATGCAATATTTATAAAATTGATCATGGATTAGGCCAAAACTCAAGCTTCAACTATTCCAAAAAATTAAGAAAATGTTGTCTACATCCTCTAGCCATGGACTTTATTTGTTGTCAATAACAATTTTTTATTTTCATATATTCAAAAATTATGAAATACCTTTTGAAGTAACAAAAATCCCAATAGGGTTTTGTGGTGAACCATAATAAGCTTATTCTAAAACTGAAATGAGAACTCAAAGGTCCAAGAACAGCTAAGACTTTTGAAAATTAATATGATAGGGGAAATGCCCTATTACATATCAACTTCTTATAAACCAAGGTATTAATACAGAGATGTATTGACACAGGAAAAACAAAAATAAGTACACTGTAACAAAAAACTGAGAAAGAGATGTTAGAAAGAAAAAGAAACAGTTCTTCAGCAACTAATAGATAGTTATCTACTTGGATTAAAAATGAGTGCCTTCCTCATATCCCTGAACAGTAAGTTTATTCCAAATATATTTATTCCTTAAATATGAGAGACAAGAATATAAAAATAATTAGCAGAAAATTGGAAAAACATTTTAAGTATTTCTCGAAAAAGACACAAAATGCATAACCCTTGAATGAAAAAATAATCACAAGTTCTACCATATTAAAATGATGAATTTTATTATCTTACAAACAGAATACAAATTTTTAATAAACTACATATTACAAACCTTATTGCAAACCTCCCTTCCATTCCTTATCCACTTTCCTTGCTTTGTTTCTTCCAAGCAAGGATCCCTTTCTGTTTAGTATATAGCTCATACATTTACTTTGCATTTCGTCTCTCTTCCTCCACTATATTTAAGATCTATTAAGAAGGTATTTTTGTGTATTTTGTTTTATATTGTGTTCCAGCAATTAGAAGAGTCTCTGGCAAGCAACCAATAAATATTTGTTGAAAGATTACATTAATGACTCAATACAAAAAATAAACAAAAAGATAAACATCTCCACAGAAAAATGGCCAAAATAAATGAGCAGCATTTTATAGAAAATGAAAGGAACATGTCATGTAAATTAACATACTGAAAAATGCTTAAACTCATTAATAAGAGAAATGTGAATTATAATTACAAGGATAAGACACAACAGAACAATTTAGGACACCCCCATAATATCCTGATTAAATAACACTTAACACTTTATAGTTACTATATTCACTCAAATGATATAGCTTATCATGACAAGTATTGGTGAGGAGTTGTGTCAATGGGAATCCTATAAACTGCTCACTGCAATATAAATAAATGCAACCCTTTGAAAATAATCTGACACTTTCCTGAAAATCTAAACAACCATAAACTTTATAAATGAGTAATTCTATTTTTAAGCCATGTACCACAGACAGTCTCTTGCAAAAGTACAATAAACTGAAGCATTAACATAGTCATAACAACATTGTTCAAAATAGTAAAAACAATAAAGGAAAAATCTGAATGTTCATTGATAACAGAATAGATAATTTATCATATTTACAGAATGGAATACTAAACAACTGTTGCAGTTATTGAATTGCAACTAGACAAAATAACATGGATTGATAATATAAAAGAAATACTATATATATAAATGTCAAGTCAAGAAACTCAGATTTTAAATTAAAAAATGGAGAACAATTGAAATATTTTTGAGCAGATTAAACCAGCTGTAATATTTAGGATAAATCAACTTTCCTAGAAGTAAAGTTTATTAAAACTGTGAAGTATCTGACCATACTGGATACAATCAAAATTAAAAGAAAAAAAATACTTATAAAAAGACACTAAGAAGATACAATCAACAAGAAAAACTTACTGATGAAATATAAGGATATGGAAGATTATGGCGTCAACATGGTGGAGCTTGCAGATGGTATGTGAGACATCAAGGTACCCTTGAAGAGTGAGTTAAGAGTAATTCTTCCTATTTTGACCCCCATGACATTTATGGGATCATATACTTGCTTGCTAGTTGGTCCCAATGGCTTTAAATATGGGATTCCTTACTGTTAAAACATTCCTATACAAGCCCCTATCATTATGATGAACATAAGAAAATTATTTATTAATAAATAAACCCTTTAGAAAAGTAGATCTCATGCATATGTATGTCCTGGTTAAAATAGCATTTATGAATACTCATCATGTTAATTTTTAAAACTCATTTATTTGCTGATGGTTAATACTGTAAACACCCAACAACACAGTACCCAAATAACCTTAATCAATGTCTCCTTTATTTTTGCCAGTCTTAGCAATTAAGATCATTATCAACACAATGTCTCATGTCAAAAATCCAGGAGTCCTGCTTGACAATCCTCTTTTTCTCTCAGGCTCCATATCATAAAGCTTTGCCCAACTGCTAAAATATTTCGAATTTATATACATTATTCCTTTTATCACTACCACATGCTACTTCAAGTTACTATTATCTCTTCTCTGGTCATTTGCAATAGGCTTCTATGCATGTCCTCATAGCCACTCTGAATTTCTCTACCCAAAACGTGCTCAACCCAGAGTGACACATTGAAAACACATTCTGATTGTGTTAACTTCATCCTCTCACTACCAGCTTTTCAAAAGTTACAGGGGTACTAGGATAAAATATAAAGTGCAAATATGAATGGCAAGATTCTTCATCAAACCCTTAAACTGAATCTTCCCTGTCCTCTTCTTCTTATTCTTTATAGTACAGGCACCCAGATCTTACGGTTCCTCCTAATAACCATGCTCTATACTTCTTCAAAGCTCTCTCACATGAAATCTCTCACTCCTTCCCCATAAAAAATCCCAGCACCTGAAGAGTTCCTATTCTGGTCTGACCTTTAATGCATTCATTTAACAACAGGATAAGTCCTGAAAAATGTGTCTTTAGATGATTTCATCATTGTATGAACATCATATAGTATACTTACATAAGCCTAGATGGTGTAGACTACTACACATCTACCATATATGGCATTTCTCCTAGGCTACAAAGCTATACGGCATAATATTATACTTAATACTATAGACAGTTATGACACAATAGTAAGTATTTGTGTATCTAAACATAGAAAAGGTAATGCATTAAGCTACGACATTAGTATGGCTACAATGTCACTAGGCGGAGGGAATTTTCTACCTCCATTATAATTTTATGAGATTATCTTACCATCATATATATACTATCCATTGTTGACCAAAATATTATGTGGCTTGTGATTGTATACCTTTGCAGAGAAGAATTTTATGATTCTTTAATATATATAAATTCCTCCTGTTATGAATAATCTCTTATTTCTCCATTTTATTTTGTTTTTAATTTTTAATTATTATGAGTATATAACAGTGGTATATCTTCATAAGGCACATATAATGTTTTGATGCATTCGTTTATTTTTTACTGAAAATTTTTATTGTGAAACTTACCATATCCCATACTTATATAAGGGTATGGTATTCTTTTCTAATTTCTGGAGGGATAATTTTTTAACTAGATTTTTTTCTTTACCATGGGAAAAAAAATTACTCCCATAAGCCTGTCTTCTGTATCTTATTGGTAGAAACTGGTCACTTATATATCCCTAGCCTTAATCAATAGCAAAGAAGAATGAGAATATTATTATTGTTCCCATACCAAACAGGATAACAGCATCCTATAGCAAGTTATTGCAATGACTAGTTGGCCTTGGACAACTCTCTTGTTACTCTACAACTGTAAAAATTCCATGTGAGAAATTGCATAGGAGGAGAAAGAAGGAAAAATCAATGTGAGAAAATTGCTTGACATATTAAATTTGAGAAGGTGGCCATTGATTAAATAAATGAGACCCATAGAAGGCAACTTGATATTATTTAGTTCAACTATTAGTTTAGTAATTCATTCTACAGTATTTATAGATGACAATCATTTATTCTCTGCATTAAAAACTTCCAGAAATGGAAATCTCATTATATTTCTGTACCACTTACTTGATTTGGTACTGAATTAATTTTCTTAATGTTATTCCTTACTATGGTTCTTATTTTTTCCATAAGAAGTAACGAATTTCAAAACAGATCACTTAAGTACTATGCAGTATACTTCCTAGAGAGCTTCCCTTTTTCTTAATGCCTTTTTAAAGTGTACTCTAGTAAATTAATGTCCATCTTAAAATGTGGTTCCCATAATCTACACAAACAAGAATAAATCACTTCTTTTATACTGAAACTTTTGTATAAAGCCTCAATCCTAAAACTACATTAGTTTCACTCCTTTGATTTTAATAGATGTTTTATACAATTAACTTACATTGAACTTGTATCCAACTAAATACTTAGCCATCTTTTACATTAACTACTTATAAACCAGGTATGAAGACTATTTTTTGTTGTTGGTTTTATTTATTTATAGCAGATACTTGCACAGTTCATGTGTACTGAAATTATGTGCAACTAAGCTCTTAGCTAATGTTTATAATATCCTCTCATGCCAATTTTCTTATTATTAGCATTTTGCTGTTTCTGAGAGTTCAACACTCTTAAGATATTTTTAAGTACAAAGTCCATCATCAAATGCATCTGTAGGCTAGTTTTGAATAAAATATGATAAACAGCGCCTTTGTAAGTGCCATAGAAATCATTGGTTAGGTTGTTGACAAGGAAGGGCCAGTGGTTAGGTTGTTGACAAGGGTAAGCCATTTGAAGCCACCCTCCCAAATTAGAGTGATTTGTTAATCAATACCAAATGGGCATGGCTTTTCAATAAGCTCTGAATACACACATATATACTATTAATCTCCCAACATTTTCCCCATAAGTCTATAATTATAAATAAAATCACAAGGCACTTGTTCATTTGTTTGGTTGAAATGAAAATGAACACACTTGGTTTATACTATCCCTTAGATATATAAGATTAGTAAAGCTATTATAAATAAAAAGAGAATGAGATCCTCTTTGACTTGGTGTTAATAAATTCATTCTTCTATTAGAAAATTCACTTTACTGATTCTTCTAGAGATTGGTGACAGATTACCTTAGCAATTTACAGAATTTGCTTCTTGGATTTTGAGAGGGGTGGAGGAGAGGGACTGGAGAAAATATATAGTCTATCTCAATTCTCTGCTATCGTTGTAAAACATTACCATTCTCAGAAATTATCGATAATAGTTTTACAATGACATCCTCAAATTCTTTCAAAATTCTAGAGTGTTATTTGCCTGAGTCTGGAGATTCTATCTCATCATGAATTAAAAATATTTGCTTCAGCCTTGTTACAGAAGCTGAAACATGTTGACACAATCTCCTTTTTAAAATGAATCGAAATGTTTCACTCTGCAAAAGAAGTATTTCAATTCTGTCTAAAGATGCCTCTTATTTCTTCCTTCTTCATATGCCAGTAAATACATGCAAGTTAGACTTTCAAACTTGTATTATTAAATAAGACACTGTAAAATCATTAACCCACTGCATTAAAGTGCAAATACATTGTTAATCTATAACTGTATTAAAATTTTCTTTACCTTCAATTTAAGGAAATATAGAAAATACATCCAAATAGGATAGAAACATAACAACATAATTTGAAAAACAGATAATAAAAATTATAGCTTACTTGTAGTTTACATGTTACCAAATTTGATTACTGCTAAAACAAACTATGATTGAAAGTATCTCAGGCTATTCTATGGGTGACTAGCATTTCTAGGACATTAGTAAAATATAGAAATGAATTGCAGTGAATCTAGTAAAAGGAATGTGAGAATGTTTTGTTTCTCTGTTAGTAAATAGCAATGATAGAGTCTGGGGTGATAATTAAGCTCCAAGGAGATAGCTGAGAAGGAAATTACACTAGACTAGAATCAAAGGATATGTTTCTAACTCTGACTCTCTAACACTTCATCTTCAAAATGAGAGGTTTATATAAAGAAGCTACACTTTCTTCCACTTCTAAAATTTGATAATTCTAAGTTCTCAGCTCACTCCACATTTAGTTTTCTGATCTGCTTATTTCATTTTATTGATTCTCTGAATTAAAAAAAAAACTGGTTAATTATCGTGTACAAAACATCAATACATCCTGTTCCTGACTTTTTCTTTCCATATTTGACCACTACATATCTGAACTGATGAACTGAGTTTAATCTGTGGTACCTAACACATTCTTGCAATGATTAATCTTTATCAATTAACAAAGTTTGTTGTACTAACTTTGAAATAGCTGTTGATAGTGTAGTTATTTCATCCAATTGTAACAAAAA
The DNA here is from genome assembly GCF_040939455.1 of Microcebus murinus. Lineage (NCBI taxonomy): Eukaryota > Metazoa > Chordata > Mammalia > Primates > Cheirogaleidae > Microcebus > Microcebus murinus. Next base: position 36,492,928 of record NC_134114.1, on the reverse strand, counting down.
GAATTTAATGAGTGTTTGAAGTGTGTGATTATATTATTTGAAAATTATACATTTTCCAAGATAAGGATTAAACACAAATCAAAAGAAGTCAACATTTCATTATGAATAGAAGTGATTATATGTAGTCAGAAAACTTTGAAGCTTTCTACACTGGCATATTGAATAATCAACTCTGTTGTTTTGTCATTATCAGTAGGGTCCACTCTTGTAGCTTTTGAAATTCCTGCTGTTTGCATAAAGGTAGAGAGGAAAGTTTATTTTCCCACTAAGGTTTCATTGATTGTTTGCTCTTCACTGATAGTTTGTGACACTTTATCTCCCTGGCAGCTGGACTTTTTACCTGGCTTATATTGAGTAGTTTCATTAGAATCTAATTGATTTTATAATTGAAGGACTCAATGCTAGTATGTGTCTCTTATAAACTATTTTCTACATGTTTTTTTCTCCTAGTGGGATCAGAATAATTGGCTTAGTATTTAAATGATACCATATCAAAATCGTAAAATGTTATTTTGAACCAGTTATGAGGTAGTACGTATTCATTATCTAAAGCAAAGATATTTCTTACATTACTCCTTGCCAAGTTTTACCTCACACAAGTTGATTATAAAAAGAAGTGATGAAAAGCTTATGTAATTCATTTTAGATGTCAAACAATGGCTTTGCAAAATGAGAGAGAATCTTATAGTGTGCAATCTAAATGTAGTCTTAAGAGTAATTTCATGAGTTTTAGCTTAATTATTGTTTTTTATAGTAAACCATGAAGTTTTTTTCTACATATCTAACTCTTACTTCTGAATATTGTTTTCTGTGTGTGTGTATGCATGTGTGTTTATTTTTTGTGCCTGGACCTTTCCATAGTGGCTTTTTAGCATTTTGACAATATTTTGGGGCCTTTTCTTTATGAAAAATGTTTTTTAAGTCAAAATTACAATTTGATATGTGTGGTAGTTCTTTTATGAAACTCAGTATACCTACTGCCCTATTGTAAGAAAAATACAGCACGTTTGACTTCCCATAAGAAAACCCCAAGACTTAATGAGCTAAAGAAAGTCCTAAGTGAAATCCACTGACCTATTATTTTGTTGTCCATGGGATTTAATAACCATGTGGAAAGCATTGTTCAGTGTACTAGAGGGTGGCCCCTTCAGGTGAAATCTTAAATGTACCAGCAAAGCAGGATGGGAACCTCCTCTCTCTATTCAGTCTTAATCTTTTTCTTTCAGGGGCACTAAATTCATAGCTTCAAGTTGATTAAATTAAAAATTCAATTAAATACATATTTTTAAGTGGACACACTTGCTTTGAATAGAACAGCATCTTTTGAATTACAATCAATTTTCAGAAGTAATATTCATCAGATACTGCCATTGCCATTTTCTATAAGAAGTTATTTAGCATGTTTTAAATTAGAAATTTAATATGCACTTCAAAGATCAAAGGACCAATAGCTAAAAGTTGGGTATGAATATTGTCATGTAATTTTCTATTATTTTGTTATATTGAGGATAAAAGACTATATCCAGAAAGTTGTGTTGAAAGGAATATCCTTTTATTATTTCTATAGTTTTTAAACTTCCCCCGTATAATAATTTTGTGATGCTTGGTCCTTATTATTTATTTTAAATCAAAGTGCATGACAAGGAATTATTTCAGAAAATTCTTTATTATAGGAAAACACTCTGCACTTCTAACATCAAAAATTGTGTTAAAACTAACTGAATATTATCCTTTTTTAAATTTTATTTTTATTTCAGCATATTACAGGGGTACAAATGTTTAGGTTACATATATTGCCCTTGCCCCACCAGAGTCAGAGCTTCAAGTGTGTCCATCATCCCCCAGAGGGTGCTCACCACACCCATTATGTGTGTATGTCCATACCCTCCTTCCTTCTCCCATTTGCCCAGTGAATATTATCTTTAATAGAGTTACACTATCTGGAGTAAATACATATGTAAAAGGGAAAAAATATTTGAAAAAACCTTAAGAGGTCCTAAATCTACCTTTTAGCATCTTAGAGATGAAGCAGCTTAATAAAATATTATACTATATTTGAGACTGAATGTGGGAGTTGTGTTTTTCAAAGATGTAAATTAAGTGTAGTATTTCCATAATTAAGTATATAGTAAAGTAACAGTGTTGGCATTGAACTTGTTTTAGGGCTATTTTCTCAGAGCTGATAACATAAGTTAAATTAAGGTTTTTAGATATATGGATGAACACAGAGAATTCTAAAATACACCCTCAATCAATAATCTCCACTGAGGATATGGAAACCTCCAGATTTCATCACATCCTTTCAAGTGGCTTGGTTTATTGAAAAGTCTAAATTAGATATTCTACAAAGCCAACAGCCTGGAATACATAGAATTTAGCCATTGAGATGATCAAAAATTATAACTGGATTTTGAACTTCTTAAGGATGCGAGTTTTTCCTTATACTGTATTCCTAGCACTTAGTATATCACTTGAGACTTGCTATGTGGTCAGTTATCTATAAGTATTTATTATGTTTTTGGTTTTTGTTGAATTAGTAGCTGATTCTCATAAAGTACCACTAAAACAGACTGAAAAAAAAAGAGGTCATGTGCATTAAATTTCTTCAAGCTTGTGACTGATTTTATTAGGTACAGTATGTTATACTTTAAGAATTGACTAAGTGACCAACACATGTTTCTGTAGTTATTCTAGTTCTTGAGAGTCATAAATGTTTATCACATTTCTGTATAGTATTGAAGGAGTGTCTCTGGTAAATTTTTATTTACAGAGAGATCTATACATCTTGTGGATTAGTTTTCAGGAGCTACAACTCCAGTCATGATTCGTCTTATAAAAAAGAGCTGAAAGTCAGAGATTTTACAATTAACTTTTTGCTCATTGAGTATTTGAACATCCCCAAAAGAGATGATTTCTCTAAATATGATTTTTCTTTAGGAAGAAAAAAGTACTACAAAGATTTCTCAGACACAGTCATATGAAAGTTAAAGCATAGAGTTTTATAATTAATATTTATAGTTTCTTAATTCCTATGCTTATGATAGATGGAATAAAAAATCATTCCAACAGTTATCTCACTGAAGAATAATTGAAAAATGGTATTTTAGAGTAATTTTTAAGGATCCTCTTTGAGCATTATAAACAAAACCCTGTTGATGTTGTAAGTTCAACATAAAATTTCTTTTCCATTCTCTTGTTATTTTCTTTCACATATTCTCAGAACAAATGGATGTTTTTTATGCCCTTCAAATAAATGTTTTAATAGTATATGCGCTATCTTAATAGTTAAGCTCACTTTACAAAGGTTCTTGATTATGTAATAAAGAGAAAATATGATATTTTACTTTTAGCTTTTTAAAATATGGTTATCATTTAAGAATTTTTGGTTACTAACTCATACATCTACAATATATGGCTTATTTTAAATAAGTTAAACTTTTTTCTCAGTAATCATACATTATAATTTACTAATATAAATAAATATATGTGTTTTATGTATGTAATAATAGCAATCTTAAAACTTCTGTGTATGCAAAGTACTTCTCTCTCTCTTATAAAATAGTGCATTCAAAACTTAATTTCATCACAAAATGCAAACCAAAACTTATTATACCCAAATGTATAAAACTTCTCTCTATATCTTCCACATAGTGAATACTGCCTCAATAAATATTTGTTGATTAAAACTATACAATGTATTTCAAGGTTTTCTTACACTTAAATACATTTTCAATAAACAATAAAACTAGTGAATGCAATATGTTTATATACTGGAATACCTTAGTTATACAAGTGTACTAAAACATATCCTGTATATCCAAAATGTGTACTACTAGTACACATATAAACTAGCTAATCTGTACATTAGAAAGAGACAGACAATTAACAATTTTCAATTTATTTGTTTATTTTCCTTTTTTTGAATTTCAAAATATTATGGCAATATTACCAATTCAGTTATATTGTAACTGTACCTGCTGTCTTCTTTTCCATTGATTAATTTTTTCATGTATTAGATTTATGTGGATTAATGTATTAACATTGTTATTTATTTGCTACTAACATTCTTTGGAATTGAAAACTCTTCCCACAAAAAAAAAAAAAAAAAAAAACAATGTTCAGGTTACTTAGGAGAATATTTTTAGTGAGCACTGCTATAACACTTTCCATACTCTAAATCAAAGTTGTGTGATGATAAAATTTAATTAGTGATAGATAATTTTTGGACTTGAAGAAATGTAGTATGATAGAAAATGTCATCTTTGACATTCTCTATATTTATATTATGTGAGAAATACCTGGAAGACCCAAAGAGATAAATATTTTTGGTGGGGATTCTTTTATCTATCCTCTCTTCAGAACACAAATAAAATATGGCCACTTGCACAGTAACAGTGAAAGTATTGAGAGCAATGTGTAGAATCTTACTTAGTCTCTACTAGCATAAGAATTGTTAATTCCAGAGCAAAACTCTCTAATAAGACATAGATAAGTTCATATGTTGGCTTATTTTATTAGTTTGATACTTGGGCTCCACTGCTTGTATCATTGTGCTCTAGAATATTGGAGCTTATTATAGACTGTAAGTCAACATCAGATTCCCTAAGTCACAACATTTATTTTTAAGAATTTAATATATTCCCTTAGAAATTTGCTCAGAAAAGGTATTTTTTTTCCTTAAATGAAAGACCTGGGAAAGATCTTAGCCAACATCTTGATTAACCTCTTCAGATAAAAAGAAGGCAAACGACTCTAGAAAGGTTGGTGAATTTTAAGGATGATACACCAACACAAATAACTAGAAATAGAATAACAGTTATCACATCTCAGTTACACTTGTTTCCACAATGCCAAACGTATATCCTAAGCTCTACTACTCAAATACATTTCTTTATTAAGTATTAAAATAAAAATTTGATTTGAACAGCAATGTCTCCCTTATCTATTTGCCTTTTCAGTTTTCTTTCTTTTTCTGTATATCAAATTCTGCCAATTAAGACATCAATGTCTAGGGGCTCTTCTTCCAAAGATAGGTTAATTTTGATGTCAGAATTTATATAAACTCTTACAGAATATTTCCTAAGTATAATTTTTAAATTCATAATATAGATGAGATTTTTTTTTTTTTTTTTTTTTGAGACAGAGTCTCACTTTGTTGTCCAGGCTAGAGTGAGTGCCGTGGCGTCAGCCTAGCTCACAGCAACCTCAAACTCCTGGGCTCGAGTGATCCTTCTGCCTCAGCCTCCCGAGTAGCTGGGACTACAGGCATGCGCCACCATGCCCGGCTAATTTTTTATATATATATCAGTTGGCCAATTAATTTCTTTCTATTTATAGTAGAGACGGGGTCTCGCTCTTGCTCAGGCTGGTTTTGAACTCCTGACCTTGAGCAATCCGCCTGCCTCGGCCTCCCAAGAGCTAGGATTACAGGCGTGAGCCACAGCGCCCGGCCGAGATTTTTAAATATAATTTTTTTAAAAAAATTAAAATAGAGAGGTTAATCAACCAAATTTGTAAAAACTAATAAATTATGCAATAAAATAGTTTTAGATTTATAAAAATCTGAGTAGAAGGTAAAGACACCACATACTCATTCTCCATTCCATCCTACCCCAAACAGTTTTCTCTTACAAGTGTCTTCAATTGTTGTGGTACATTTGCTATAACTGATGAACCAATATTGATACATTATTGTTGACTAAATTCCACTGTTTACATTTACTTTTGTGCACATCAATGGATTTTCCCAAATATGATACCATTACAGTGCCATATGAAATAGTTTCACTGCCCTGAAAGTTCCCTATGTTCCACAATCTCCTTTTCCAAACTCTGAGAACTTCTGATCTTTTTACTTATCTATTGTTTTGCCTTTTCTAGAATATCATATAGTTGGAATCACATACTATGTAGCCTTTTCAGGCTGGCATCTTTCAAATATTAAATAACAATATGTATTCAGAGTTCCTTCATATCGTTTTATAACTTGATAGTCAATTGGTCTTTATTACTCAATAATTTTTCATTTTATGTACTTAACCACAGTTCGTTCATTCATTCACCCCGTTTTTTCCAATCTTGTTTGGATGAAGCTCCTATAAACATTCATGTGCAGGTTTTTGTGTGTATGTAAGTTTTCATCTCCTTTGGATAGATATGTAGAAATACAATTGCTGAATAGCATAGTAAGACTACATAAGGTTTGTTAAGAAACTGTCCAATTGTTTTTCAAAGTGTCTATATCATTTTGCATTCTTACCAGTAATGAATGAGGCAGGGGTTTTGTTGCTCTAAATCTTCACTAGCCATTGATGTTTTCAGTATTTTGGATTTTACTCAGTCTAATAAGTATGCAGTGGTATCTTTTGTTGCATTTTGTAGTTCCCTTATGACATATAATGTTAATCATCTTTTCATGTTTATTTGCCATCTGTATGTTCTCTTTGGTGGGGTATCTGTTAAGGCACAAAAAGAAAATAGTGTTCCATGGGGAAAAAAAATTGGTAAGTTAGACTTCATTAAAATTAAAACTTATGTTTAGTAATAGACACTACTAAGAGAAAAGATAAGCCCCAGACTGATAAAAAATTTGCAAATGCATATCCAATATTGGACTTGTATAAAAAATATACAAAAATAATCTTAAAATTCACAATCAGAAAACAAACAACCCCACTAAAAAGTGAATAAAACATCTGAGTAATCAACATTTTAGAATAGCAAGGAACATTCTATATATACTCATGTATTTAATTATAACATACTATAAAAACTGATGACCTGTTTAGTTCTGTACAATTTATATGTTTATCAGTTCTTAATTTTAAAAGGACTGTTTTCACTCTTATAGAAAATTAAATGGAACACTCAAAGTCGATTAACTGGGAAAAGCAACTCTAACATAGCATTAATAAAAATCAGAAAAATGTTTTGTATATATTATTATCAAAACAGCAAAATAGAATAAAGACCAAACGAATAGTGCTGATTTACTTTTATTTTTAAATAATAACTTATATATTGAATATAATTTGCCTACCAAAAAATTCGCTCTTTTAAAGTGTACAAATTCAGTGTTTTTTATTATATTCACAGAGTTGTACAGACATCACCATCTAATTTTATAACATTCACTTATCACAATTTTTTTGATGTTCATCCATGTTGAAGCATGTATCAGTATATCATTGCTTTTTATTGCCAAATAATATTCCATTTTAGACATTCATTATTGACTTAGAAAACATTACATGCTACCTCATTCTAGATGTCAATAGAATATGGACTATGTATGTAGAGACCTTTAGGCAATTGGCAATTAATTAAGAAAAATGGCAATAGGTTTTAGAAATGGAAATATTATGAGTCAATTATCAATAAGATAATTGAAATGTATGAAAAATTATACAAAGGCAGATATTTTAGAGCATTATTTATAGAATTCAGATTTTGTCTATGTAATATCAATAGTTTATTACATATGATTAATTCATTTGTACAAATCATATTTACTTTTGTTACATTCAATATCTTTACATAAATATGCTGGTGTACATTTTGTATTTTTATTTACACATATGTTTATGAATTATAATTTTATTCCAAAGACTTCAGTTCCATTAGATAGTATTTTTCCTGACAACAGATAATAAAATGTTTCTTATAAGTCAGAATCAAATTATACTCATCTCACTCAAGCCCACTCTGTTATAACTTTATTAAAAGACTTATCAAATAAGAAAATGTTTTCATTTTTAACATGGGTGATAATACAATAAATTCATCAATATTCTTATAGCCAAGTTTTAAGTTCCAACTTATTTTTCTTTTTCCAGTTGCCCTTTGGGTACTAACAACTCTTATCTTTTGACTTAACATTAACATGGAATTAAGTAGAAAGAAATAATTTAAGATAGCAATTATGTACCTAAAAAGATAAACAACTTTTCTTTTCCACAATTGAAAAAGGTTATGAAAATGACCTATATGATAATCTTTCTCCTGATTAAACTTATCATTTCAATTTATTCAAATTTAAGGAAATCAATTATGGTTACATTCTACCTGCTGTTTTTAATCTCATTTTTATTTATAATTTAAATACTCTTGTGTAATTTCTTTAATATACAAACAAGAGTGTAATTAATTAAGTAAAGTTCTTTGAAAATAGTTTTTTGGCAGGTATAAGTAGATCTTCAATTTGAAAAATTCACATGAACAATAATTATAAATAATGGTTTAGTGTCCCAGAGGGTCTTGTCAGTACCATTATTTATCTGTGAAAAAGTCTGTCATAAATTTTGAATGAAAACCAAGGCACTAAATGTCTGGATTAAATGCTGAGTTCTTTGAAGCTAAAAAGGCATGTCTGCTGATTTTAGTTGCTTTTCTTTTATTTGGTATTCATACACTGTTTCCCTTTAATGTGACAGTCTAAAGCAGACAAAGAAAAATAGGTACTACACTTACAGAGAGCACAAGTGACAGACATTAGGACCTCTTGACTGTGTGTCTTACAGTCAGGGACGTGTAGAGCAGTGCAGGTGGGGATTGCACAGGCCGAGGAATATCTGCTTTGCCATGATGAGAGTCAATGATAGTGCTCTGTGTTATCCTGTAACAAGCCTAAAGGTAAGAAAGGGAAAAAAAGAAAAAAGAAAAGGTTGGGGAAATTTCTATCACAAACAGAGCTAGTGCCAGCAGGTGAGACTGTAACCTACCTTTGCATGAGGAGCTCCCCTAATGAATAAAATCATATTTTCTTTTCAATATAATCCACAAGGATGAAGGGCAAAAAGTATCATGTTGGATAAGAGCACAAAAAGGGCAGAAATAAAACAAACCTGATAGTAGCACTACTCTACCACTCCTCAGAATATGCATTAAGTACCTCATTTCAGCTAACCTCTGAATGAGCTATCACTAACAAGCTGCTATAAAGAGCTTCTAGTTTGTTGTAAATATTATTCTTAACAAATACATTGATTGTAGAGACTTAGCTCAGAAATTTGAACTAATATGTTGTTTTTCTGAACTTTGTCACACTTTAGCATATTATTCTTACACATTGTTTGGATTCACTTATTGCGACCCATGAAGATTTCCTTTTCTGGATATACTATGGGAACCTTTGAGGCTAGGAGGGTGTTTTTGACATCTCTGGTCACTACCAATTATGTCTGGAAATAGTATTTTTTTAATGAATCTAATAATCTTACAAGAATGTGCTCATATTTCTAATTTGACTGTATTGGTTGGTTCATCAAAAAGTCAATACAAGGCCGGGCGCTGTGGCTCACGCCTGTAATCCTAGCTCTTGGGAGGCCGAGGCGGGCGGATTGCTCAAGGTCAGGAGTTCAAAACCAGCCTGAGCAAGAGCGAGACCCCGTCTCTACTATAAATAGAAAGAAATTAATTGGCCAACTGATATATATATAAAAAATTAGCCGGGCATGGTGGCGCATGCCTGTAGTCCCAGCTACTCGGGAGGCTGAGGCAGAAGGATCACTCAAGCCCAGGAGATTGAGGTTGCTGTGAGCTAGGCTGACGCCACGGCACTCACTCTAGCCTGGACAACAAAGTGAGACTCTGTCTCAAAAAAAAAAAAAAAAAAAAAAAAAAAAAAAAAAAAAAAAGTCAATACAAATATCTAAAATATAAACCTTAACATATTGTGGTTCATTTTATTTTACTGGAAAACTAAAAGCAAAATCAATTAAATATTTAATTTTATTTATATATGTGTATTTTTGTTGTGTTCTTGTTACAATTAATTTGGGCTTCTATGAAGAGGCAAGGAGCATGATGTTCCAAATCAGAATGCACTAATCTATCATATCTTCCAACAATATATGAAATGTTATCCTCAAAAATGACCTTATAAGAGTTTTCAAAAGGCATATGAAATTCCAGTGAATATCAGCAAGTCCTATTTCAGTTGTCTTGCACAATGATATAGAACCTACAAAGAAGATTAAAGCATTTTTTCTAGATTGCTGGACACATATAAAACCTCACTATGTACTTTCTATCTATATATTTGCTAAGGTCTGAACATTTATGTGCACCCAAAATTTAAGTTTAAAAATTTAAACATTGAAACCTAATCACCAATGTTACGGTTTGGGGAGGTAGGGTCTTTTTGAAGGTGATTAGAATATGAAGGCAGAGTTCACAAGATTGGGATTAGTGCCCTTATAACATAGGTCACACAGAGTTGTCTTTTTTTTTTCTGCCACGTGAGGGGGCAGGGAGAAGATTCCTTCAATGAACCAGGATATGGGTCCTCATCAGATGCCAAGTCTGCCGATTCCTTGATCTTACTTTCCAGCCTCCAGAACTCTGAGAAATAAATTCCTGTTGTTTATAAGCTATCCAGTCTATGGTATTTTTTTATAGCATCCCAGTTGGACTAAGATATTTTAGTCCTCAAATCAAGATATTACAAATTGGGGTAGCTTAGCTACATCTTAGCAGCATCTGAATTTTTACATTAACTAAATATTATTTTCATACTAAAGCTTCATAAAGAGATTATGTATTTATTCTTCTCATACTACTGTTGAATTATTTGAATCTCTTCTGGGCTATCACTAAGCAAGATCCAATTAAATAATAAATAGGAATCTACATACCATTCCTATGATGCATTAAAAAAATTTCCCCAAATAGAAGAAAAAAGATAAACTTAACATTAACTAAACATTATTGTATGTAGTGTATTGTATGTAGTGTATGTAGTGTATTGTATGTAGTATAATAATAAAACATTATTGTATGTAGTGTAATTAACTAAACATTATTGTATGTAGTGTAATAATGTATGTACACTACATTATTACACTACATACAATAATGTTTAGTGTAATGTAGTGTACATACATTATTGTATGTAGTTCATAATGAGCTATGAGGAATTGTGTTCAGCTGATATTTTTATATATGTATGATAGATTTTTAAGATTTATTTTAATTTATAAAGATATTTTATTTTTATTTTATAATTACTCAATTTCATATTTCAAATAGAATTGCAAAAAAAGATCTTTGTTGTTATTATTGAGGAGGTGCTGATTCTGAGTATTTCTGCAAGGCTTTGTCCATATTACAACTACAACCCCACTGATAGGCACTCTCTGAGCTTTTTAAGCCAATTATGAACCTAGGAAGTGCATTTCTGCTTACTGACCAAGAGGAAGCCACCCAAGCCCAATATTTGAACTCCTTCGAGAGTAATTTTTCCATAATAGGTTTTATTTGAGTGACTCATACTGATTATATAAGATGCCACACAATTAAATGTGCTTCTGTGTGGCTTTGCACACATGTACACGTGTATTGGAAACAATGTAACCTTTGCAGTTGCTTCCTTAAATAGCCGTAAAAAAGGAACAAGCAAAGGCATACAGATTACCAATAGCCACTTCAGTGGAGAAGAGGGGGAGAGGCTAGATAGGACAAGGAGAACTTTAGCAGAGAGAAACGGCAAGCCTCAGGGAAAAGAGGTTGATTGTTTTTTTAAGGTTAGGAGTCATAAGGCTGATGGAGAGATGGGGGCTAGAGATGCGATTTGAAAAGAGTCAATTAAGTCCAGAGAGGCAGGGAAGTGGTTCCAGATGGCAGGTAAAACACAGGAGAAAGAGAAAGTGGTGGAGTGGATAGAGGTGAAGAGGGTGAGGGGGTGCCCTGAGATAGAAACCAGGGAGGCTTTTAAATCTGAATTTAATGATAGAATAAAATAAGTACAAAAAAGTGAATGTTCTGAAACAATTTTCAATAACAATCTAATATAATTCACGTTCAGAGCTTAAAGTATATTTGCAGGTGAGGAGTCCAATAGCATAATCCTTCACAGGAACATTCATTTTCCTGCCCTGGCATCACTGTATCCCCACCAAAACTTAGGACCTATGTACAAAGAAACATGGCCCATAGCTCATATTTTAAAATAGCCGAGTACACTTTTCAAAGTTATTTAACTTGGTAATCATGTGATTTACTCGTATTAACAGGAAATAAAAAATAAACTTATAAACCCACGTTTTCTGGAGTTACGTTAAATTTCCCATATCAACTGAACAATTTTCCTTATGGGGTTTTAACATGTAAGGAAGAAAGAACTCTCATATAAAAATGCCCTTGATCTCCACCTACTGTTGAGACAATAGAGATGGAATCTCTTAAAGTGGCAGAGATTTCCCCCAGCATAACACTCAATCTGTTATTCTAAATGGCTGCCCTCTTTAAGTAGTAGCTACCAGCAGTGAGGAGCAAATATTTCTTTGTTCCTGCTCTTGTGTGGTAGGCTTTCTCAGCAGCAGTAGGCAATGACATTGAGTAAAGTTGATTCAGAATACAGAATATGTATTTATTAAATATTTATTGGCTTATATTTTTATTGAGTATCTGTTATGGATTAAACACTGTGCTGTGCAATAGGGATACGATGACTAATTAGGAAAAATCTTTACTCTCCAGAAGTATATATATAAGTGAAGGCATAGAATTCAGAAGATATCTACAGCTAAGTAAGAGAATTGGTCAGAGAAACATAGAGTGCTCATTAATTGTTGAGATATCAAGAATGGCTTTCTTGATAAGTGGATCCCAGCAACTTTAAGTAGCCATACCATGCACAAAAACAGCATGATGTGATCACCTACCAAGGGTAGAAACAATAGTTTCCAAGAGTTCTTAGTAGCTATTCAAGTTGCCTCATCTCACAATATATTTCAGCTCTTTAAAAAAAAGCTTTTAAGGCCTTGGCTACTGGTCAGTATATCCTATTAAATCCCTCTAAGAATCATTCTCTCAGTACTGCCTCTGGAGGGCAAATCCTTGCTGAAAAGCCCTTGAGTGTCAAATATAGTACTACAACTAAGGTAACAAAGATTCTTCGAAGAAATAATCTTGTATGAGGCAGAATAATATCATGATCTTAAAAAAATCTATTGACACTCTTTCTTAAATGGTCCAGATCACTGGTTCAAGAACTTTCCTTCACAGTAGAATTGTCTCGGGAGATTTTTATAAAAAGTCACACTCTTGTACATACAATTCCAGCCATCACTCAGAGACCTATTACATAGCAGTGGTCATTGATGAAGGAATTCCTGTGGATATACATATATAACTTAGATTTCATATATATTCAGCTCCCCATGTGATTTTTTATGTAAAAGGGGGTTTGGGATCTGGAAAAAGTTGGTTTAGGAGGAAAAATTGGCATCTGAAGCCAGCAATAAATTTGCCATCTGCCACTAAGTAGCTGTATTCCTTTCTCTATGACTCAGGATAAAACATTTGGCACTGGCACAGGAAAACCTTAATTAAAGACATCCATTCTTCTGACCAGCACAGTACAGGTTCCAGGGCAATGCTTCAGCACAACTCTTACCTAATGTATTCAAAACAAGCCAGCCACATCCAAATGCCATCCAGGAAAGTCTGTGAGTTTTGCCAATTACTGATATTGAAGATGGATAATGCTTCAGAGTGTAGGGAAGATTTGAGCAGCAGAAGAGCTTGGGTGAGAGAAAAGACAAGTTAATTAACCTGTCAAATCATTCTGTTCAGAGAGCATAAATTCACTAGAAATTGCATAATGAAATATCATTTCCATTTTCTTGCATCTTTTTTGTGTTCTGATTCATTGTTCAAGAGGTACCTACAAATTAGTGAGGTTTTTGTAAAAATCATATATATATCTGAGGAATTTTGCAATATAAAACAATTTATATTATTCTTAAATTTATATGTGCATGTCTAATGTATATTATAATATCGATTACTTAAAATGGCTACTAGATGAATATTGTATACTAGAACTCACTAGAGAACATATATGCAAAGTAATGTTTGAAAATAATTTACATTTACTAAATTACATTTAACAATAATGCATACATAATTTATACATTTTAAATATAATCACATTTTAATTTTTTAATCTCTTAGGTCAGGTATTGGCAAACTATGGTCCAATGCCTGTTTTTGGCAATAAAGTTTTATTGAAACAGATTCACCCTTTGTTTACTTATTGCTGATAGCTGCTTTTGTGCTACAACTGCAAAGTCGAGTAGTTGTAATAGACTGGTTCCCCTAAAAGCATAAAATATATATTATCTGACCCTTTATAGAAAATGTGTGCTGACCCTTGATTTTATACCATTACTTGAATCAGATGCAACATATGTGAAGAACTTAATAAAACATTATAGTGAAATTAACACTGAAAAATCACTGAGGTTAAGTAAATAGAATACATTTCATTAAAATTATAAGAATTTAGAACTGTGTCTGTGTTTTATTTTTCATCCAAACATTGCCAGACAACCAAAAGCCTACCCAGACATAAACAATTAAATCAAATCCTCTCTAATATTTTGTTGAATCATATAAAAAGATAGTTTTATACTTTTTTTTTTGCTTGTTTTCTAAGCTTGACAAGTTAGGATGATTGCATTTTACTTAACAATTTCTTAGTTTGATTTATAACTTTTAAATATTTAGAAATATGTTATGTGGCCCCATTAGTAATCTTACCTGTGCTCCACTGAGGTTACCACCTGCTTTCTATGCTGTATTTCATCCCTCAGTTACACAGATAAGCATACCATTGCACAGGAGATGAGCTCGGAGCCAAGTTGTAAACTTTGGTCAAACCCAGAAAGCAAGATTTTAGATTTCTATAGCATTATCATCTAAGTATGAATTGTCCTTCTTCCCTGCATCAAATCTGTATGGGCCTTGAAAACAATCTAACCAATCTAAGAATACAAGGTCAGGAAAGAAAGAATGATTGACAATTACCCCCTCCCCTCTACAATAACCAGCCAGCCTGCAATAGGCCTATCTGTCTTGGAGGGAGGAAGCTTCAAGTTAAGTCAAGTTTGACTTCTGATTTTTATCTAGAAGCATTTTAATGGGCATTTTAATTACCAAATAGAAACTCTATTGTACAACTTAAATTAAATGAACGTGTTTTTGTTACTCAAGAGTAACTAGAGAAGTAATGAGACCCCACTGTATAAAATTAATGGGAGACTGGGATACATAAATAAAGGTGCTTTATGAGCACAACCCATGAGTTATGTTTATGGAAGCTACGTTGTATATACATTAGTAGTCCTAACTCTCAATGGTTTTATAAAGTAGGCTATAGTGTAGTGATTCCAGAATCAAACTCGCCTAGAGTGGAGCTCAACTCCAACACTTCTTTGCTACAGTTATGCTCATCTGTGTTTTTTCTTGCCTCTTTGAGACATAGGAAGAATACGTAACTTGCCCAAGGCAAACATGGTTCAGAGGTTCTGAAGTGTTGTAAAGATTAAATGAGTTAATAAATGCCCAGTGTTTAGAGTAATGTTTGGCAAAGAGGAATGGGTTCTGTTTGAAATTTTTATCTCTTAATTTTTACTACTTATTATAACATATAACTTTTATACAGTGAAGCGCACAAATTATAGGTACATAGAATAATGAGTGTTTATAGATGTATAAACACCCTCAAAATACTGAGATCAATATGAAAAAAATTTCTTCCACGACACAAAGCTTCTTACTTCCACAAAGGTAACCACTATTGTTTTATTTTAGCCCTGTAGTCTGCCCTGTTTTTGATCTTCATGTAAATTAATCTTCCAGCATGCACTCTTTGTGGCCTGGCTTCTTTTACTCATTTTTTTCCTCATACGATTCATCCTTTTTATTGCAGGGAGAGTAGTTATTTGTTTTCATTGCTTCATAGCTTTCAAATGTGGATAGACCTTTATGTTGTTCCTAGTTTTCAGCAATTGCAAACAAAGTGCTATAAACATTCTTTTACATGTCTTTTGAGGCCATAAGCATTATATTTTTGCTTAACATATATACAATTCGGCTGAACCATCTGGGTCATAGAGTGTGCATGTATTAGTTTTGCTAGAAGCTATTAGTTTACCCTTATGTGCCAATTTACACTTAAACAAGCAATATATGAGAGTTCCAGTTGTTCCACAGTCACATCAAAGGTTGGTATTGATAATCTCTTTAATTTTAGTCATTCTAGTGTGACTGTAGTGGTATCAAAAGGGAGTTGATTTTACGTTTAAATTAGAAATGAAGACTGAAGACTTTTGAGATTTAGAATCAAATATTATTATTGTCTGTTTGAGTATCCTTTTATAGTGATGTGCCTGATCAAGTTTTTGCCCATTGGTGATTTTTTAATTTTGGGGTCTCTTCCCTTTGCTTTTAGGGTTTCTTAATCTACATTGGATATGAATTTATTTTGAATATATGTACTATACCTATATTTTATCAATCAGTGTGTTATCTTTACAGACTTTTATTTAAAAAAGAACACCTCTTTAAATGAAGAAAACTGCCCTGAATATTAACAAAGTCAAATCTATTTTTTTTATTATTTTTATGATGAATTGTTTTGCTTCTTGTAAGAACTATTTGCCTACTGCAAGGTCATGGAAATAGTTTCCTTAGTTTTATTCTAGACATTTAAATTTGTGATCCTTCTTAAATAATGTATATGATGAGATGAGATGAAAGCTTATTATTTTAAATTAATGAACCTCATTTTTCAGAGAAGTTTTAGATTTACAGGAAAATTAAATGGAATACAGAGAGTTACAATATGTCCCCGTCCTCATACATGGACAACCTCCCCCCTATCAATATCTCACAACAAAGTTACATTTGTTATAATTAGTGGACCTATATTGAGACATCATAATCATTCAAATCCATGGTTTACATTAGTGTTTAGTCATGATGTTGTATATTCTACGGATTTTGATAAAAGAATAATGACATGCATCCAAAATTGTAGTATCATGTAGAATGTTTGTATTGCCCTAAAAATTCTGCTTTGACTATTCATACCTTTCTCCCCTTTAACCCATGAAAACAACTAATATTTTTACTGGTATTATATTTTTCTTTTCCAGAATTGTCAAATAGTTGGAATTATACCATATATAGACATTCAGACAGGCTTCTTTTACTTAGTAATATGTATTTAAGTTTTCTCCATGTCTTTTCATAGCTTGATAAACTCCTTTTTTAAAGCACTGAATACTACTTTACTATCTGGATGTTCCACAGTTTATTTATGCACTCATATAATGAAGGGCATTTTGGTTGTTCCCAAGATTTGGCAGTTATGAATAAAGCTACTACAAAAATCTGTAAGTTTCTATGTGTACATTTTTTCAATTCATTTGAATAAATACCAAAGAGCATAATTGCTGGATCATATGATAAAAGTATGTTTAGTTTTGTAAGAGACTGTGAAACTGTCTTCCAAACTGGCTGTACTATATTCCATTCCCACAGCTATGAATGGAAGTTCCTGTTGCTTCACATTCTTGACAGCATTTGTTGTTTTCATTGTTTTGGATTTGTACCACTTGGCATGTAAGGTCTCTGTCTAGATTCATTTTCTGCATGAATGTCCAGTTGTTCCTCTACCATTTGTTTAAAAGACTATCTTCTCCCTTGTCCTGTCTTTTCTCCTTCATCAAATATCAGTTAACCATATTTATATAGATCTATTTCTTGACTCTTTATTTTGTTCCATTGATCAATTTGTCTATTTATTCACCAAGACCACACTATCTTGATTACTATAGCTTAATACTAACTCTTGAAGTAAAGTGGTATCAGTCCTCCAACTTTGTTCTCTTTCAATACCATGTGGGCTATTTGCCTCTCCATATAAACTTTAGAATAATTTTGTCAATATCCATAAAATAATTTGCTGGGATTTTGAGTGGGATTGTATTGAATCTATAGATCAAATTGGAAAGAGCTAATATTTTGACAATGTTGAGCTTTCCTGTCATTGAATATGGAATATCTCTTTATTTAGTTCTTTGATTTCTTTCATCTGAGCTTTGTAATTTTCCTTGAATAGATCTTGTATATATTTTGTTAGATTTATACCTAAGTATCATTTTTTGGATACTAATATAATAGTATGATTTTTCAATTTCTCATTCTATTTTTCCAATGTAGGTATACAGGAAAGTTATTGAATTTTGTATATTAACTTCTTATTCTTCAACCTTCCTATAATAATCACTTATTAGTTCTAGGAATTTTTTTGTCAGTTCTTTCAGATTTTCTTCAGAGACAGTCATGTCATCTGCAAACAAAGGCAGTTTTATCTCTTTCTTCCCAATCTATGGACTTTTAAATTTCCTTTTCTTTTCTTATTACATTAGATAGGATTTCCAATATGATTGTAAAAAACAGTGGTAAATGGGGGCATCGTTGCCTTATTTCTGATATTGGTGGAAAAGCTTCAGGTTTCTCACCACTGATTATGATATTAACTGTAGGTTTTATATAGATATTCTTTATCAAGTTGAGGAAATTCTCCTTCATTCCTAGTTTATTGAGAGTATTTTTTTTTTTATCATGAATGGGTGTTGAATTTTGCCAAATGCTTTTTTTTTTCATCTATAGATATAATCATGTGATTTTTTTTTCTTCCTTAGCCTGTTGATATGATAGATTCCATTAAGTCATTTTTAGAACAGGCTGAGAGTGATCACTCATGACACTAATAAAAAACAGTTTAGGAAGCTGAGACAGGAGGACTCCTTGGGGCCAGGAGCCTTGCGTATCTGGGATAAATCTCTCTTGGTCAAAGTGTATAATTCCTTTTACATATTGCTGGATTTGATTTGCTATTATTTTGTTGAGAATTTTTTTCATATCTACACAGAGTTATTGATTTTTTTCTTGTAATATCATGACCTTATTTTGCATTAGATTACATGTTGGCCTCAAACAATGAGTTAGGAAGCCTTCCCTCTGATTCTATATTATGGAAGAGGTTATAGGGAATTGGTAAAATTTCTTTCTTAAATGTTTGGTATAATATATGAGAATCATGGTCCTTGTGTTAGTGCTTTGTAATATTATTATTGATTCAACTTTTAATAGATACAGGCCTATTCAGATTGTTTATTTCTTCCTTTGTAAATTTTGACAGATTATTTTTCAAGTAATTGATTCATTTCATCTAGGTTATCAAATTTTTCAGCATACAATTGATCATACTGTCTCTTTATTATTATTTTACTGTTGAGGGGTTCTGAATCTATGTCTCCTCTTTTATTTTGGATATTAGTAATTTTTGTCATCTGTCTTTTTTTTTTGTCTTAGTTAGCCTAACTAGAAGCTTATCAATTTTATCAATTCTTTAAAAGAACAACATTTAATTTTTTAAATTTTCTCTGTTGATTTCTAATTGTCAATTTCATTGATTTCTGTTCTAATTTTCATTATTTCTTTTCTTCTGCTAACTTAGGATTTAATTTGCTCTTCTTTTTCTAGTTTATAAAGTGTAAGTATAGATGATTGATTTTAGATCTTTTTAATTTTTCATATATTTATCCAATGCTGTAATTTTTTCTCCAAGCACTGTTTTTACTGAATTGTACAAATTTTGACAAGTTGTGTTTCATTTTAATTTAGTTTAAATATGTTTAAATTTCTATTGAGATTTCTTTTTGATTGCATGGCTATTTAGCAGTGTGCTTTTAAATCTCCAAGTATTTTAGAATTTTCCAGTTATTTTTATGTTATGTAATTTTTTGTTGAGAATGTGATATGATATATTGGGTAAAATAAATTATGCTAAATAGGACTTTAGTAATGTAGTGTTAAGGTGTGGAAGCAAGGGTTCTATAATCCTATGATTAGGTCTCAGTCTTTTAGTGAGCTGTACTCCTGGACTGTGAATTTCACAAGTTGTTCTCAGTTCACCCTGCCTTAGGTGGGACAGGATTGCTAGAGGGGGGGTGAAGTTGTGTATTTCCCTTAACTCACATGGAAGGTACAGCTGGCTGGGGTTGAATATTTCCTTTTCTCGATATATTAGACTTTGGGGAAATAGTTTCTCCTGGGTGGAAGATCTTGCTAAGAGCAGAATGCTCTATTAGACATTGAAATGATTGTTTATCTTTTTGCCACAATTAATAGGGATTTTTTTCTCCAATATTCACTGTGAGGACCTAGGAGAACTCCTGGAGGTAAGACTCACAAAAGTGTGGGGGCCCCCTATGACTGGGTCTGTTGGAGTTTTGTTTTGTGTTCTTTTAACTGACTTAATTTTTTAGAGTCATTTTAGTTTCACAGAAAAATTGAGCAAAGATCCAGATATTTCTCATGTACCACCTCTTCTCACATATATGAGCCTCTCCACTATCAAAATCTCACACCAGATTCCCAGAGGTTTTTTTTTTTTTATTACCTCATATTATGGGGGTACATATATTGTTATGGTTACATATCTTGCCCCTGCTCCTCCTCCCCCACCCCTCTATGCCAGAGCTTCAAGCTTGTCCAGCCTCTAGGTGGTGCACACCGCACCCACCATGTAAGTATATACCCTTCCCCACCTCCCCCCTTCCACCTATCCACCTCCCCCCTTCCTCCTGACTACCTCCCGATAACAGATATTTTTTTAGACATTTTGGTTACAGTGTATATTTTTGCCTCTACCTAAAAAGGGATAGAGGTAATCCCTTCCCCTCCACAATGCTCGCCACATCCTTAAGATGTGGGTCTCCCCCCTAAATCCTTGTTGAACACTACCTTTTTTGAGCACCCTAGTTTTAGTCAGTCAGTACAAATTTGATGGCGAGTAGATGAGTAGCCCATTTTCCAGATCTTGTGTCATCTCGTTTTGTATTACGGGCTTAAGCTTAATCCAGGATAGCATAAACGGTGCTAGCTCACTGTCATTTTCTTTAGGACTGAGTAATATTCCATTGCGAGCATATACTACATTGAGCCACTAGCAACTCATCAGTTACAGGTCAGGTTTCCTACCCTGGTATTGGTTCCTATGGAGGTTTCTGCTTGTGGGTTTCTGCTCTGGTAAATTGTGATTCTTTGCATCTGCCTGTCTGTCTCTCCAAATTGGGGGTAGGGGGAGTTCAGTAGTTTTCTACGTGACCTTACTTCTCTGATGGATCTAAGAGAAGTTGTTGATTTTTAAGTTTGTTCAGGTTTTTACTCCTTGTTAGAATGGATTGAACACTTCTAAGCTCCTTAAACGCTGGACTAGAAACCAAAAGCACAACATTCATATTTTCAAGTTTCATTTTTATATCAAAATTTTTTCCAAATGATTATGTACCATTTATTACACAGACCATCTTTGCACCTTTTATACATTGTTTTCTTTGTCACAATTCAGGTGATTTTATATGTGTCATTCTCTTTCTGAACTATCTCTTGTGTACTGCTCATTTATTCTTTTTCTTCTCATTAGTACTAAGCCCACACTTTTAAAATTAGAGTACCTGTATAGTAAACTTGATTACTATAAGTAGTATAAATCTTCCAGCTTTCTTCTTCAAGGTTTCTGTTGCATGGCTATTCTTGGCCATTTGCATCTTCATAGAAATTTCAGAAAGGGGGTGTCAATGTTCTCACACACAGATACACACACACATACATACTTTGACCGGTATTGAATCTAATTCATATGCCTATTTCAATTTGCAGTGAATTCATATGTTAAAAATATTGACTCTTCTAACATGATATGTTTCTACTGATTTGGATTTCCTTAATTGCTTTTATCTATATTACCAAGTCATTAGTGTTAACATGTTACACAAAACTCAATTGAATTAAATGCAAAGTGTTTACTTTTTCATACCTTATAATGATTTAGTTTTAGAATTTGTGTTTCCTGTTGGGTACCAACATATAGAAATGCAATATGCAGAAACACTGAGAAACCTTGCTAACATCATTTCTTAGTTAAAATAGATTGTAGACTTGAATTTTCTATACCATACAATCATGTCTTTGGCAAATAATGATGATTTTCTTCTTACTTTTTAATATGTGTACATTTTATTTTGCTTTGCATTTTTCGATGGCCCAGACTTTCCAGTAGTGTATTTAAATGTAGTGCTTATGATAGAAACTATTGTGTTTTTTTCAACTTTAGGGGTAAGAATTTTAATTCTTCTTCATTAAATATGGAATAAGTGTAGGTATTTTATAAATAGACTTTAACAGATTAAGGATGTTTCTTTTAATTATAGTTTGCATAGACCAGTTGCCAGTTTTATCATACACATATCTTAAATTTTATTGATTTTTAAAAATATTTTTAAATGATCATTTATATTTTGTCTTTAATTTTACTAATGTACTGAATTATAGATGTGCATGTATCTATAATTTTCCCTTTAATCACTATTAATGATTCATTTCACAAGTTTTGACATTAAATTATTGTCATTTACATTTTACAAATTAGTCAAATGACATAAAGAAATGTTTAATAACTATCTTGGACTACGAAAAGTTCAGTGAGTTATATTAATTACATTTCACTGGTGAGTAAGCTTATACTCAAATTTTAAAAGTCACTCCTATCTCAACATATACCATATTTTCCTTTTTATCTTAGAGAATATAATATAGGGAAATAAAACAGGTACCAGAGTACTAAAAACACAAAAATAGAACTTTGAGGTAGCAGAGATAATCATCACAACAAGCAGCTACTATCATAGGATTGAAGAGGGGAGATGCAGAGGAAAGAGGTTAGGATTTTTAGAAATTAGAAGCTTGATAAAAAGATCCTACAGATCTGAGCCCCAGAGAGCACATGGATAAATTGGTGTTAATACCTCAAGGAGGTCAGACATGAGACTTTGTTGAACTAGATCTTAGAACTCTGAGGAAGGAGTATTGTCCATTGTTGCTAGTATATCTGAGGCCCATTCTGTAAGTGTGGACCAATACATGTTACCTTATAAATAAAAAGTATCATTATAGATACAATTAAAGATCTTCAGACAGAAAGATTTTCCTGAAAAATCTGGGTGGACCCTAAATAGAATCACAAGGGCCAGAATAATGGAGAAGCAGAAGGAGATTTGCACACAGATAGAAGATGAAGAAGACTAGGTAAGGATGAAAGCAGTAAAAAATATGAAGATGCCATGCTGCTGGCTTTGAAGATGAAGGAAGGGGCTGTGAACCAACCAAAGAATGCAAGTAATAAAGCTCTAGAAGTTGGAATACACAAGGAAGCTGATTCCCTTCTATATCCTCTGTTGGGAATACAGCCCTGTCTATATCTTAGACACCATTTTAGACTTCTGTCCTCCACAATAAATTTGTGTTACTTTAAGCCAATGAGTTTGTGGTAATTTGTTACAACATCTACAGGAAAATAATACATAATTTGGTTTAAAATATCATGACTCACTGGGATTATAACAAAATCATTTTCTAGTTTTGAATTCAACAGATTAATCAAGGTTTCTGAAAATTATACAACACAAAAGAGACACCATGAAGATGAAAGATGTGTAGATGTGGTAAATATTTATTTAATTGTTGCAAGTTACTTTGAAAATCTAAGAGGATTTTTTTTCTGGCAAATAAGGAAGTTTTGACAATCAGAGATTAATAAACACAGTATTGGAGTTTTTAAAGTTAGAGGTTACCTTAGTCTGTTCAGGCTGCTATAACAAAATACCATAAACTAGGGAGCTAATAAACAACAAAAATTTATTTCTCACAGTTCTAGAGACTAGACAGTCCAAGACCCAGGCACCAATAAGTTTAGTGTCTGTTCACTAAACTACTTAGTGGTTAATGGATGGGTCTTTCCATTGAACCTCACATGGTGAGAGGGATGAAGGATCTCTCTTGGGCCTCTTTTATGAGGGCCCTGATGACATTCATGAGGATCCACCCTAATGATCTAATCCCAAGTCCCCACTTTGTAATACCAACACCTTGGGGATGAGAATTTCAACATATGAATTTTAGAGAGACATGAACATTCAGACTGTAGCAAGGGGTTAATGTCCAAAATATGCAAGAAACTCCTATAACTCAACAGAAAAAACATCTAATTGAAAAATGTACAAAGTACTTGAATAGTAATTTCTCCAGAGAAGACATACAAATGGCCACCAGGTATATGAATAAGTGCTCAACATCACTAATAATCAGGGATATGTAGATCAAATACATCCTGAGCTATCATCTTACTCCTGTGGGAATAGACATTATATTTAAACAATAAGAAAAGAAGTGTTGGAAAAATGTGGAGTAATTGGAACCCAGGCACACGGCTGGTGGAAATGCAAAATTGTTTAGCCACTATGGACAATAATATGGAAATTTCTCAGAAAATTAAAAATAGATCTACCATGTGATCCAGCTATTCCACTTATGGGTATTTATCTTAAAAAATTGACATCAAGTTCTTACAGAGATATTAGCACACTGGTGTTCATTGCAGCATTATTCCCAATAGCCAAGATGTAGTAACAACCTAATTCCAATAATGGATGAATAGATAAAGCAAATGTGGTAGATAACTACAATAGAATATTATTCAGTTTTTAAAAAGAAGTAAATTTTTCAATATGGGACACTATATATGAACCTTGAAGACATTATGCTTTCATTTTCTGACCCTGAATAATTCCATCTCTGTTTTCTTTTTTTATGACATTTAGTGAAATACTGTATGTTCCAGTTGTGAACTTCTCACAACTTTATGAATGAGATGTGCTAATGATTGCTTTATGAAATACTTACCAAGTATTTATAATATTCTCTTTACCCTTATTTTTTATATTTTATTTAAGAATAAAATTTTATTTCTTCAAAATAAAATGTCTAATCAAAAAATCAGAAATATGAATTATCTTAATTATTGATTATTGGAAAAACTCAAGAGAAGTCCTTGAAGCTTTGAGTTGAGTTGATATCACAATCATAGGTCTTGTCTGAATAAAGAGGTCCACATTGTTCCTCATGTGACACTACCGTGGTCCATGTACCTTAATCTGCAGCCCTACCCAAAATGTCTCAATTGGACCAGGAATTGACAAAAATAAGCAACCCTCCATGAAATGGACATGAAAGGGACCAGTTGCCAGTGAAGAGGTATGATTTGAAAACCGTAACCACCAGGAATTTTCTCATTCGATTGGCAAGTCACCAACGTGAAGAGAACCTTCTCCTTGGAGGGTGAACATGAATTATATGTTAAACATAAATTACACAGAGAAGTATAATGTAAGGTAGAAGTAATGTAGAACATCTACATTAAAGTAGAAGAGAAGTTGTAAGATGCACAAAAACCTACAGCCAGAAACTTTCATGAAGAAATATTAGTGGAAATGGTAGGAGCAGATTGTAGTGGATGTAGAAGGACAGATAAAAAAAGCTGGCTCATGAGACTGGTGGACTGCATGAGGCAGGCCAGCGGGACACAGCTACTGCTGAGTATATCTCTTTATATCCCCATATGTCCTTGTACTTTCATCCCATAGCAAGTAGGAATCCATCTTTTTCTTGAAATATGAAATGGTCCTATTAAATACTAGACATATAATTAACAATGTTTTTCTCCGAAATCATTTAGAACTATTTGGAACTATTTAGAACTATTTGGAACATTCAGAACTATTGAAAAAATTGAAGAAACGAGCACATAACCTTGTCCCTGTCCATCAGCTAATCTTTTTACAGCTCTTTGTTCATCCTTAAGAGACAGTTGAAAACAATCTCAGCTTTATGAATGGCCAGACTCAATTTTAGCATATTTTAAATCAGCATTGAAAGAAGCATTACATTTTCAAAATAAGGATGTTTCTAATGGATCTGATTAACTACATTTCATTGATCCCTTTATATGTTGATGAAGGCACAGCAGGATAATTGTTAGCACTATAATAAATGGTGTGTTTTTATTATGTTCATTCTTAGGAATCATAGTGTCAAATCTAATCTTATAATGACAATTATAATGCTATTAGGAGTAGAGAAAGACTCTTGAAAGAATGAGGCTGCCACTAAATTGGTTAGTGTTCTAATGTATAGTAATTTTGTTGTTCTTACTTTAGAATTCCTTTATTACCATATTTGTGACTTGAACCTAAGGATGCAGAAGTTGACTGAACCCCAAATGATCAAATGATGTAAAAATACGTTAAAAGATTTCATTCTTAAGATGGTAAAGAGGCACCATATTTCTTGAATTAAGATCTCATTTTTAATCCCAGAGGATTTTCTTTGTATAACATGTACTAGAAGAAAAAAACATTAATTGAGTCTTCTCATTTACACCTTCCATCTGTTTTCATTCCAGCTGTGTCTCCTTAGATACCTGAGAAGTCAGTCAGATTTGCATTTAATGGTTTTAACTGATTGCAATTGTAATCTAATAAAACTGTTACAAATCAAAGGAAAATGTGAAGAGATTATAAATATTATATATTTTATATGAAATATATAGAATAATGAGTCTACCACCCTTGGGCTAATTCTACATGAAAAAAATTCAACCCAACATATCAACCTTTTCCTTATTAGATTATTTGATTATATGTTGGATGTGCCAATACTGACTTCATATTTAGTTCATGTAAGTCAGGGTTTACTAGTCTTCGCACAATTGATATTTGGGACCAAATATGGGTTTGTGTTGTAGACATTGTAGGATTTTTAACAGTATCCTTGGCTTCTATTCACTCAAAATCAGTAATACTCACCCCATTCCCTACTCATGACAATTAAAAATGTATCCAGACTTTGGAAAAAGTCCTCTGAGAGACAAAGTCACCCTGTTTGAGAATCCTTAATGTAAGTAAATAGTGAAAAGCATTATAGAGGCCTGTTCTAGATGCTCCAATCATTGCAAATAATTTGATAATATTTAGTGAGTCAGGCAACTAAAAACTCACCAAATTTATTTTTTTTCCTGGAGTTCCTGGTATATAAAAGTGATTAAATCTCTTTCTGATCTTTTTATAGTCTTAGTCTCACTAAAATATAGACATTTCATAACCCTTATAAAAATATTCAGATTTATTTACCTCTTTGAGTTCATAAAATAGGAGGTATAAATATTCTATCAAGGGAGAATGAATCACTTTTTGGCCCAATACTTTCCATACAGTAGAAATTCCATAAATATTTGTTGAATATGAACAAATGACCTTAGTTCTTCCTAGACCTTGTAATAATCAGAAAAATTAAATATCACGGTAAAGAGCAACTTATTTAAAAAAATATGAAGAAAATTTACAGATCAAAAGATTAACAATAGTAACAAAAAACAAGATTGAACAAGAAAATTCCACCACAGAGATGCTCAAAAAGGAGCAATTATGAGAGCTTTACCTTTCAACAAAATACAAAGCACTGGACTTCCCAGAAGATGTTCAGATGCCATCAATTTGGTATAGATTAAATAAAAGAGAAAAACTTTGCCTTAGATTACCAATAAAAGAAAGTGAATATACTGCACAAAGCTTTGCTTGTAGAATAATGTAGAAACAACTGGGATTGTATAAGATTGCAATTGTTTCCTTTCATGAATATAATTGCCTTATGAAATAGCAGTAGTAAAATTTTCCAAATTTATATGGGAGGAGGGAGAGGAGTAAGGATAGAATGGGAGGAGAAGGGAGAAAGACTGAGTAGCCAAATTTTTACTAATAAAATTCTGATAAAGTATTCTTTGTATAAAATCTCTATAGAAGACTAAGAAAATACCTTAAATCATTCACCTAAGCAATCTTTAAATTTATTTCATGCAACAAATATTTATTATGTGCTTAAATGTTCAAAATTGAAAATTCAGTGACAAAGTTAAAGGACTTTGTTATTAAATTCCACAGTTCTCTTATGTAAGCAGATACTGTCCAGCAAGTAATTTTGTAATTAAGGTGATTCTAGCATATCTGGCAACACCTTACAAGATCATTATCATAAAATTTAATTATGAGTTCTTAGTCTGCTTTTACATAATATCGTGATAAGAAATTTGGATTTGGGGACTATAGTAGTCCCTCCTTATCCACAGTTACAATTTCCATGATTTCAGTTACCCAAAGTCAACTGCTATTGGAGCATATTAAATAGAAAATTCAAGAAATAAACAATTCATATATTTTAAATTGCATATTGTTCTGAGTAACATCATAAAATCTTGAGCCATCCCTCTCTCTTCCACCTGGGATGTGAATCGTCTATTTGTCCTGTGTCTCCACGCTGTATACACTACTGGCTCCTTAGTCACTTAGTAACCATCAGGGTTATCAGATCTACTGTCAAGGTATCACTTGCGTTCAAGGCAACCTTATTTTGCTTAATAATGGCCCCAAAGCACAAGAGTAATGAAGGCAGAAATTCCAAAAAGAATCACAAAAATGTTTTCTTATCTTAGTAAGAAAAGCAAATAAAAAATCACAGGCTGAGGTTGCAAAGTTCTATGGTTAAGAATGAATCTGCTATCTGTGAGGTTGTGAAAAAGGAAAAACAAATTTGAACTAATTTTGCTGTCACACCTTAAACTGCAAAAGTAACAACCACAGTGCAGAAGTGCTTAGTTTATATGGAAAAGACATTAAATTTGTGTGAGGAAGACATGAATAAGAAATGTGTTCCAATGGATGGCAATTGGGTTTGGTATCATCTATGGTTTTATGTATACACTTGGGGTTTCAGAGCATATCCCCTACACATAAGTGGGATATTCAAGAATAGCTCATGTCATTTTGCTGTTTTTTTGATATATGAAAATCATATTAAAGATAGCTATCTACAGACGAACAGGCTCAATTATTGATGAGATGGCAATGGTTTTATATTTTCCTGTCAAGTGTGAGAACAAAAAAGACTAGTGTTTTGCAAAAATTAGTCTAGCAAATAAACTCAAGAGAACAGGCATATCTCCATGGCATTTGGCAAATAATAGGTATTTGCACAGGTAAATACATGAATGCTAACACCACAATTCTAACTTTACATCCTAGAGGATTTTGCAAGACTATCAATGAATGTTAAAGGTTGAGCTGAAATCCAAACTTCTTTAGATATACACTAGGATTTGAGAAATTCACCTCTGTCTCTTAGTCTATTTGCATAACTCTAAAGGAAATACCAAAGGCTATGTAATTTATAAAGAAAAGAGAGTTATTTGGCTCATGGTTCTGCAGGCTGAACAAGAAACATGGCACAGCATCTGCTTGGGTGAGAGCTTCAAGAGGCTCAGAAGATCATGGTGAAAGGCAAAGTGGCAGCAGGTGTATTGCATGGCTGACAGGAAACACTATGGGAGGAGGTACAGGGTCCAAGAACCATATACTGAAGGGGCTTTAAGACGTTTTATAGGACTTATTTGCATATTATTCTGGAAGAAACTGGAAAGCTTCTGAGTTTACTTAAGCATGGTAATTATTTAACACCATCTATATTTTAAAATTATAACTCTGGCTGCAAATTGTGGGTTATTTGCACCTATTTGCATTTTCTCTTTGCCCAGAGCTCTCTTTCTGCATGTGTTTTCATAGCTCATTCCTGAAACTCCTCAGATATTTAGTGGATATTTAAAGGATATTTACAGAAATTCTTGTCTGTTCTGTTTAATACTATATCCCCTGTACCTAGAACAATGACAGACACATAACGGATGTGCCCAGTACTGTTTCTTGAATTAATGAATGGCATACAAATTCAAATCAGGAAAAACAAGTAGGATTTGCATCCAGTCCATGAGAGGGATTTGACTGACTTGGATTATAAAATGTCTGTAGAACCTAAGGATTAGTGATGAGTTGAAGGCTAGGGAAGAAGAAATGGGTGGATGGGTGAGATAAAGGATAATTGCCTGATTTGGCTGGTTATGCATTTCATAAAAAAAGCAAAGATTAAGGGAAGAAAAGGCTATTATGTCAGTCAGGCACTATTTGGCCAAAGCATGATGAATTAGTTTCCACCATAACTCACTACATTTCCCTGAGGGCATCCTATTAATTTATGCCTTGAAAGAATCTCTTACTATTTTGAGAAGTTATATACGAGAAAAACCTTGATCCAGTATCTTATTGTTTATGATGATTATAATCAGAACTGTCAATACGGAGAAAGTAATTCCTTACTTTCCCATTTTTTAAATCCCAGTAAAGGATGCTTATTTTCAAGGTGCTATAGAACTGAGCATTTCATGAATCATTTCTCACCATCAGATCCAGTGAAGGGATTTGCCACAAAGAAAAAAGCAATTTCAGACAAAAGAACTATTTTCTTTTAAGTTAAAATTCATTGTGAAAATGGGGAAATTTGCCTCAGGAAAATATGTGGGCTTCTGTGTTCATGTCTATTTTAGACAACAAATGTCTTTGTGGATTTATTATAGGCATTACCAAGTTTGCTTTCTTGCAAGTATGCAAGCTCTAAGTCATCAGTTTTAGAGTATGTTTTTTTGTTGCTGTTAAGTGAAGTAAGGGTGTGTCTGTGGCTTACAAGAAATAACTAATTATTATATTTACAAAGTAACCAACATTTTCTCAAGCCTATTTTAATATGCTCTATCACAAGTGGCACACTTGAAATAAAATGCTCATGAGCTCTCTCTTACTAAGAGAACAACATTGCAAATGGTCACTTATATTGGAGATCCTAATCTAGTAAAAATTTTATTGACATAAAGTTTATAAGCCTTCCCATAATAGGGTACTGTATCCAGTAACCTCATAGAAAATGCTTGCTACCTGATCCTGTGTCCCTTTGTTCCTTTCCAGCATTCTGACACATTTCTGTAGTATCTACACGATTGCACATTCCACAAGATTGGTTTCTCCTTTTGCTCCCCATGTTTTTCTTTTTTTACATAAACACTATGAATATCTTTGAATGTCTTAACAATGAACATGTCATCCCCTTACCATTTTTGTTTTTACTATTTTATAAAAACCTTGTTTTAAAACAATCTGTCACTCCAAGGTAGTGATACTTTTCAATAATTACGTCTTGGGATTTACCAACATATTCACCACTTTCTTTGATCTCCATTACCTTTTTCCAACTCCTTAGTTCAGAATTTGCCTTCATCTTGGCCAAAATGTATTCGTTGGTAGTTCATTAGAAAACAATGATTAAGTAGCAAACTTCCTCATCTTTGCATGTCTGAGAATGTAATTTACTCCCACTAATGAATGATACTGGTCCTGGAGATTTAATTCTAGTTTGAAGGCTATTTCTCTGCTCTATTTTAAAGATTTATACAATTGTTTCTGCTATTTCTGCTGAGAAAAGAATTGCTATTGGTCTGATTACTGCTCTATTGTAAATAATACATTTTCTTTCTATTAATAGTAGCTTTTAAATAATTTCTCATCTTGTCTTCAATATTTTATAGTTTCACTGTGCTAAGTCTAAATCTGAGTATATTATAGTGCCATTCCAGACACGGCATATTTCTTCAAAATTCTCATCTATTATCACTTTTGACACTGATGCTTCTCTGTTCTTTCTATTCCCTTCTAGAATTCATACTATTTATCTGTTGATGCCACTGAAAACACTTTTGCAATCCAATATTCTTAACTAGAACTTTGATCTGTCAATTTTCAAGTCTGTTTCTTTTCTGTGTGCTTGTTTGTTGTTTTCCAATCTACCTGTTTTTTTCTGTATACAGTCATCCCTCAATATCTGAGTGGGATTCCTTCCAGAACCCCATTTGATACCAAAATCAGCAGATACCTAGTTCCTTTATGAAATGGCATTGTATTTGCATATAACCTATGCAAATACTCTTATACACTTTAAATCATATCTAGATTTCTTATAACATCTAATAAAATATAAATGTTATATTAATAATTATTATACTGTATTTTCTTACTATATGTTATGACTTTTATTATTATTTTGTTTTTATTATTTTGCGGCTGCAATTAGTTGAATTCTCAGATGTAGAACCCTCAGTTATGGAAGACTGATTGTAGTCTATTATACATCTTTAAATATTGCCTATGCTTTTTCAAATTTTTTAAAATAATTCCACCATCTTTAATTCTTTATGTATGCATTTTCTTTATTGTTGCTTCTGTTATTTCTCTTTCATCATTGTTTATATCTTTTGATTTAAAAAAATTTTACTGTGAATTTATTTTCATCAAAGGCTATTTTTCTTGAGGAACTCTTTTGCTATGGATTATCAGACCCTGCCACTCTGATGTATCCTTCATCTTTAATGCCATTCTCCACTATTAGTCTTAATTCAGATTTTTTTTGACTGTCTTTAAACTTCATTTATTTTTCTGATCACCATGTTCCTACCCAGATATGTTTGCTTTTTTTGAGGTTTCATATGTGTTTCTAGTTCAGGAGAAGTTTTACAATGAGCTATTGATTTGATATTCACTTCATAATTTGTATGAATTTGAAGGTTATGCCAGTAATGACACATCTTAGGTTTCTGATTTCTATCCACCGGTCCAGATAGACTTTCTAGATCATCCATAAAGTGGGCAGTAGAGATTTTCTAGTAAATATTTTTCAGTTTGACAACTCTCCTAGCTCTTGGCTTTATGTATGCACCAAAATTCTAGGTACCCAATCTCTCAAAAGCATAAGCCCTCATCTCAATTCTATCTCATCTCAATTCTATCTTCAACATTCCAATTCCTGGAGTTATTAAGCCCAACATCTTATTCTAATGTACTATAAATTGTGTGGCTTCAATTGTGATTTCAAACAGTGTCTTGCTTTTTCCTGGGTTCCTTTTTTGTTGTTGAATGTATTCAATTTCACCATTATGTTCCGTCTAATATTTCTGTGCATGTAACGTGTCAAGCAATATAGGAGATCTGTACTATTTTACTGTCATTCATTTACGAGAAGTCCCAGTTATTTTCCATTGGCTACGTCCAACTCATTTTAATGTGTTGTCCAGTATTAGTGCTATTCCTCTGACATCACCCTCAACTGAATCTTATCTTTAATGGGTCCTCTCTTTTTAATACTATTCTTTTCTATTAAAGGATACCCTAAGTTCATAGTTTTGTTGCCATTTCAACACCAATATGGCAAAACAAATTTATTACGAATTTCCTTATTCTCCATTTTCCCTGTTTCTGTATGTGATATTTCCACACTGCCAGATGCATGGATAATTTTGATTATTTTGGATATATAATTGTAATTATACATATCATCATGGTGTTTCTGTCTTTCAGGGTGAATCCTGTCTCCACAGTCTTTCCATAACCACATTTTTTTCCCAAAACAAAAACTTAAAATCTTTAACTGCTGTATGCAACTCTCTTTCTCACTTGTTTGCGTTCACTCTTTTAACCAGTCATTTTCTATTAAGTACAGCATCATTGTCACTTACTATATTTGAATTTCATACTTTATACTACCTATTTCCTTCTTCTTTGCAGCTTTAATACTATGTCTTTCCTGTAAAATATATTAATTCTTTAGACTAAAAGTATATTAACTATGTTGTCTGTGCATAAGAGTATGGACAGTGATAAGGTTAGGTTTATCTATTCCATACATATATCTACAGAATTTTGAGAGGAATTTCTTTGTCTTTGTCTGTTGCCTAGGGTAGAATGCAGTTGTGTCATCATAGTTCATTCACTGCAACCTCAAACTTCTACCCTCAAGAGATCCTCCCACTTAGGTCTTCCAAAGTGCTAGGATTACTGGCATGAGCTACTATGCCTGACCAAGAATCATTTCTTGAATCTAGATGAAAAGTTTGATCATGGACCATGATCTATAATGAGAAATCCAAGCACAAATAGAGGTATTAATTTTCAAATTTCATTTCAGAGAAATACTGAGAAGGCAAGAGTCCCAAGCTAGTAAAATTAGGAAAAGGGTCTGTACTGAATCTGAAGAGACTCTGATTTATTTCTACAATGTTGGTCCTGCCCCATGCCACTTTGCATTTGGATTAGTAGCCTTATAAAATTAAAGACTTCACAATAAATCTCTATTAAGTCACAAAAATAAATCTTCATGAATAGCTATTATTTCAAAGGATGTTGTTTGCCTCCAATAATGACTATGAAATGCTATTCTCTTATTTCTTTGTTAAATCAGAAACAACTTCTAGCCCTCTCCAATCTGAGTACTTAATATAGAGAGTGATAGATAGATAGATAGAGAGAGAGAGAGAGAGAGAGAGAGAGAGATAGATAGATAGATAGATAGATAGATAGATAGAGTCTCATTTTTGACAAAGTCTGAAAATTAGAAAGTTATTACTCTATTTTATTGGAAAGGTCATCTCCAAGTTTTGAAAGAAAATAAAAATAAATAATCCATTGGCCAGAATATGATTGCTCCCCAAAAGTGCCATAGACAGTGCTGTCAACTAGCCTCCTTGCAAAGGCAACAGTTCAAGGGATGTACCTTTTAGTCATATTATATTAGATATATGTATTTCATAGCATGAGTTGATGTAACCTTTTTCCAGAATACATTGCTGGTTTACTGGCATGGGCACATAATTTTCATTTAACAATAGTAGTTTTTTAATTTTCACCATTTCCCTTATTTTCAAGATTTGTGTAAATAATTGATAGTTGACTTATATGAAATCTTAGTTTTAGAATTTATATTTGTTTTATTTATCCTATCCAAGAAGCATTTAATTGAATAGCTACTTTGCACATGCTACTTTGTAAAGCTGGTGGAAGAAGATGGTAGCAGTGAGCAATGAATAAACAAGTTTATTTCTTTCAAAGTTTGGTCTTAAGAGTTTTATATATTGTTAAAGTGATAATATTGAAATGACTCATTCTAGGAGGAAAATAGCTGATACTTTGTGGTGGGAAGTATTACCCCATACTTATTATGGTATGATATTGCAGGAGATGGAGAATATTTACTATTTTGGGAAGTACTATGACAATATTTTTAATAGACTCCATCATTTAATTCTCATGTCATACCCATGTATGGATGAAGAAACTGAAGAATGAAGTTAATTCATTCACACAGCTAACAAATGGCAAAGTAATTTGTCACTCACTGTGCATCCCTACCTCTACTATAGGATGAAAGAAATTAATTATCAAGACTACAATGCCTATCAGATCTGCCACCCAGCTCTAAACCCTTATTAATGGTATAATACATTCTTGTATTGACTTTTATTGGCCTTGTTTTTACCATTTATATAAAAAAGGGATCATCATCCTACCTGCTAGGGTTCTTGCAAGAATCAAGTGAATCATATATATTAAATATCTTAACCATGCTTATTTCTTATCACTAGACACATAAACTACTAATTTTGTATAAGACTGTTAATTCATTGTGTAAGTGGAGAGGAAGCATTGGAATATTCATTTATTCACTCATAGCAAACCTTCAATGTGTTTCCTTATGTGGTAGTTACTGAGACAAATACAGTAAGAAAAAATGACAACATATCACCTATATTTGGAATAAGCTTACTATTTGTTAGGGGACAGGAAAAATAAATAGACATCGAGAATACA
Source organism: Microcebus murinus (assembly GCF_040939455.1). Lineage (NCBI taxonomy): Eukaryota > Metazoa > Chordata > Mammalia > Primates > Cheirogaleidae > Microcebus > Microcebus murinus. Next base: position 36,457,607 of record NC_134114.1, on the reverse strand, counting down.
ATGGACATTGAGGTGATGGATACCCCAGTTACCCTGATTTGAGTAATTATATTATATGTCTGTATCAAAACATCACATCTACCCTACAAAGATACACAACTATTATGTATGCATAATGATTAAAAAGAAAAAAGAAAAAATATTTGATGGATATAAACTTTATGTTAAAGATATACTCATAACTTTATTCCAAGATGCAAGAACCATAAGGACGGGGGCTTTATCTTGTTTACTGCTGAAACACCAATGTTCCTGACAATGCCTTGTACTCAATAAATACTTAACAAATGACGAATGAGTGCTATATGAGAGATCCTAAGCCCAACTATGGAAACAAGTGAAGGATTTTTGAAGGTAGTGACAAATAAAGATTAAATCAAGAGACTGGAGAAAATTTATTCCAGAGAGTATTTATCACTTCCATAAAATCTTTGACTCTAATTGTCATACATAGTTTCAGGAATGTTTAAGTGGTAGTTCATCATGGTTGGAGCTTAAGTCTAGAGGAAGAGAATAAAAAGAAATCTTGAAGACACCTGCTAAGGAGTCAATGAATCAATGGTGAGAAATGCAAGCATGTCAGCACCAAAGTGATATAATCAAGTTTGCCTGTTAGAAAAGGAACTATATTCAGCTTTTCGAGGAGCCTCCACACTGTTCATCATAGTGGCTGTACTAAATTTATATTCCCACTAAACTCTGTACTAGAGTTTCCCTTTCTCCACATCCTCGCCAGCATTTGTTATCGCCTGTCTTTGGGTTAAAAGCCATATTAACTTGAGTAAGAGGAAATCTCATTGTAGTTCTGATTTGCTCTTCTCTGATGAGTAATGATGTTGAATAATATACTTGTTAGTCATTTGTGTGTCTTCTTTAGAGAAATGTCCACTCTGATCTTTTGCCCATTTTTTAAATCAGGTATTTGATTTTTTTTCCTATGGAGTTGTTGGAGCTCCTTGTAAATTCTAGTTATTATTCTCTTGTCAGATAGGTGGTTTGCAAATATTTTCTGTCTGGATTGTCTCTTCAATTTCTGATTATTTCTTTTGCTATGCAGTTTTTAGCTTGATATTATCCCATTTGTCCATTTTTGCCATGGTTACCTGTGCTTTTGAGGTATTACTCATGAAATCTTTGCCCAGAACAATGTCCTAGAGCATTTCCCCAACGTTTTCTCATAGAAATTTCATAGTTTAAGGTCTTAGATTTAATATGGTCCAGAAATCTCACTGCTAGGTATCTATCCAAAAGAAAGAAATCAGTACATCAAAGAGATATTTTCTCTGCTGTGTTCATTGCAGCACTATTGGCAATAGCCAAGATCTGGAATCAACTTAAATGCCCATCAGTTGATGAATGGATAAAGAAAATGTCATACATATATGTAATAGAATATTATTCAGTCACAAAAAAATACATCCTGTAATTTGAAACAACATGGATAAAACTGGAGAATATTATGTTAAGTGAAATATGTCAAGCACATAAAAACAAATTTGTATGTTCTCACTCATATGTGGGAGCTAAATATTAAAATAAATGATATCATGGAGATAAAGAGTAGAATGATGGCTACCATAAGCTGGGAAGGGTGGCAGGGAGGGAATGGGGGATAAAGTGAGAATGGATAATGGGTACAAAAACACAATAGATAAAATGAACAAGATATAATATCTGATAACACGACAGGGTGACTATAGTCAACAGTAAGTTATTGTATATTTTAAAATAACTAAAAGAGTGTAATTGAAATGTTCCAAATACAAAGAAATAATAAATGTTTGAAGTAATGCATCCTTAAATTACCCTGATTTGACTGTTACACATTATACACTTGTATCAAAACATCACATACACACCATAAAAATATACAACTATTATGTACCCATAAAAGTTAGAAATAAAGTATTTTTTCAAAAAAGAAAAAGAACTATAGTTGTAGTGCAAAGAATGGTTTAGGTGGACAAAAAGAGAAATAGAAGGAAATTATAAACTAAATATAAATTTTTCAATGTTAAATCCTTCATATAGATCATTTGAGTATATTTTAGGTTAAACCTAAATCTCTTTTATTAGGAAGGCCTTCAGGACAGGCACATACTTAGTCTCTGAAATGCTTAGCTGAGCAGAATGTTAAAGTAGACATGCAGAAGTAGAAGGTGAAGATTAAGGACCAGGAACAGTGATTCATGCCTGTAATCCCAACACTTTGGGAGACTGAGGCAGGAGGATCACTTGAGGCCAAGAGTTTGAGGTTGCAGTGAGTTATGATGAGGCCATTACCCTCTAGCCCAGGTGATATTGTGAGACTCTGTCTCCATTAAAAAAAGAAAAAATTAAACTAATGATATTGATATTTAATTCTGTTGATACATGACATAAAGTGGTCATGAGATTTCATAGTCTGACTGAAAAGCACTGGAAATTTAATTAGAGAGAAGCAATAGATTCTTGTCATTGAAAAGCAACACTGTGAAATAAACCACACCCTTTAAGAAACACTAGAACAACTCTCTTGATTACCATTATTTACAGAAATTGAGCTGAAAACTTTGGATGTAAGTTTTTGAAAACAAAACATTCTTCATTTGAGTGACAAACAGCAGAACTGTGTGGGATTTTTTTAGAACAATTTTAACTTCAATGACTAAGAATTGTTTACAATTTCATAAAATTAAATTGCCATTTTGAATGGCAACATTTGAAATGTGGATCCCTCAAGTTAATGTTAAGATAGAAAGCTTTGTGTAATATGTTTTATACCATCACTCAGAATAAAGCATATACTAACTCTTATATTTTGATTTAACTTTTGACATCCAAAGGTTGAAGCTGATTGACATTTTTCCATTCTGGTAAAAATGAAAAAAGCATTTTGATGCTTCTGTTATCGCATTAGCATTTTGGTTCCTAAATTCCTATTTCCTTAATTGGAGAAATCCCAAATCTCAAAAAAAAAAAAAAAAAAAAAAAGTTAAGAGTGCTACAACTTCAATATGAATGGAGTAGATTCACACAGAATCTTTCTTAGGGGAATAATTTTCTTATTAATATATATAGTTACTGTTACCCCAAATCTGAAAGAAGAAATTTGGGATATGTATATATTGCATGCCATTTTCTATAATATTACCATGCCCTAACATAAACATGCATCATACCAGAAGAAATGTAACTGCTGCCTCCATGGTAACATATTTAGAAATAACACAATCCCAGAGATTTATCCTTATCTAACCAGAAGGGTTATGTAATAATCACCAGAACATATAGGAAAATCAGAATGTGCATTTCCAAATTCTGCATAGATAAAGAGCATTTTAGTTGAGCGGTCTTACAGTCTAGTAATTATGGCAATTTCCTTTCTAGAAAACAATAAAGTTGTACAGTCCAACCTTGTAAATACAGTCTCCATTCATGTGCTTTATTAGGTAACTGTATTTGTACGTAATCAAGAAAAAGGAAACACTCAAGTTTTATCTATTTAGTATTTCTTCATATTTTCACTACTTTCTGCAAAGGAAAAAGTAGTTTTTCTAGCTGAAATCCAGAGTACCTACTGAGTTACTTTTACCAAAGTGACTGTCTAGGAGGTTGAAAATACATTTTCTTCAATGGTTACTCAGCAATTACACAGTGAAGTGACAGTGACAAGATAAGCTACAATAAAGAGACTGATGGAGTTTACAAAAGTCTTGGTTTGATTAAAAAGGAAATTTTATATTTTTTAGTAATAATTGATCAAAAGTATGTATATATCTATAAAATTGCAATTATAATGTTCATCAAATATTCTTATTCATTTAGGATTTTGAACACTTACCCAGATATTGTGGTTGATATATGTAGATATAGTTCAATTAGTTTAAAGCTATAGAAAATTCCTTTGAAGAAAACATACCATAACTTACTGTAGGATTTTATCTTTTTAGCATTTTAAAGAATTTGTTCTGTAGCTGACATATAATTTTTCTGATTAAAAAAATCAGCTATCATTGAAGAGAATTTCTTCAACTTCATCGAGAATATCTACAAGAAATCTAGGATTGACATCATACTTAAAGATGAGAAACTAGAATCTTTTGTAATAAGTTCAGAAACAAGGCAAGGGTATTCTCTCTCACTACTCCTTTTTAACATTGTACTGGAAGTACTAAGTAATGTAAAGAAAAAAAACAGAAAATGTATAAAGATTAGGAAGAAAGAAATAAAATTGTCATTTTTTTTCAAAATGGACATGACTGTCTATATAGAATATCCTTAAGAATCAATAACAAAAAAATTGTTGGAACTAAGTAATTATAGCAATGTTGCCAGATACAAGTTTAGCATACAAAAATCAATCACTTTGCTATTCAACAGCAATGAAATTTAAAATTAAAGTAAAATTTAAAGTAAAATTTAAAATTAAAAACAATACCATTTACATTAGCGCCCCCAAAATGAAATATTTAGGTATAAATCTAATCAAATATGCACAAGATGTATAAGAGGAAAGTTACAAAGTTCTAATGAAAGAAATCAAAGAATGATAAATGAAGAAATTTCTTGTGTTCATGTATAGAAACACTCAATATTGTAGATGTCAGTTCTCCCCAACTTGACCTATAGATCTAAAGTAACCTCAATCAAAATCCCAGCAAATTCTTTTGTAAACAACAACAAACTGATTCCAAAGTTTATATGGAGAAGCAAAAGACCCAGAATAGCCAACACAATGTTGAATTGGTGTGTCAATGTAGGTTCATCAATTGTAACAGATATAGTACTCTGGTGAGGGATAATAATAATGGTAGTGTGGGTGTGGGGGTGTTATGCATGTGGGTTATGCATGGGGTTAGAGATTACGCAGAATATCTCTGTACCTTTCTCTTAATTTTACTGTGAACCTCAATTTTCCTGCGAACTTCAAAAAAATTTTGCTGTGAACCTTTATTTTAAAAAATAAAGTTTATAAAAAGTAGCTAATATTACCATTGGTCTTCTACTAATATGTAAAATGTACCATTCTTTTCCTTATTGTTTCAACTTTTTTCACTTGTGATTTTCTAATTTTTAATGAGATATAATTTATATATCATAAAATTAAGCTAATTTAAATGTAACTGTTTTTATTGTATTCACAGAGTCAAGAAACCAGTACTACTACTTAATTTTGGATACTTTATCGCCTTCAAAAGAAACACGTACCTACTAGCAGTCACCTCCATTTAGCTCCAAGCACACCAGTGCTATTTAACCACTAATCTACTTTCTGCCTCTACATATTTGTCTCTTTTGGACATTTTACATAAATTGAATCACACAATATATTGGTTTTTGTGACTAGCTTTTTTCAGTTTGCATAATGTTTTCAAAGTTCATCTAAGTTGTAGCATGCATCAGTACTTCATTCTTTTTTGTGCTTGAATAATGTTCCCTGTATTCAATATTTTGTATACTCATTTATCAGTTAATATGCATATTTGTTGTTCCCACATTTTGACTATTATCAATAATGTTGCTATGAACATTTGTGTGAAATTTTTTTTCCAGACATGTTTTTAATTTATATGGGTAGATACCTATTAGTGGAATTGCTGGGTCATTTAATAACTCTATCTTTAATCTTTTGAGAAAATATCAATTATTTCACGAAGTGGCTACACCATTTTACAATTGCATCACCAGTATATGAGGGTTCCCATTTCTCCACATCCTCACCATTTGCTGTTATTTGTCCTTAAAAATTTTTAATCACAAGAGTCAGTGTGATATCTCATGGTTTTGATTTGCATTTCCCTAGTGACTAATAATATTGAGCAACTTTTGAAGCACTTATTGAACATTTCTATATCCTATGAAGAAATATCTATTTATTTTTTAAATTGGGTTACTTGCATTTTTATTATGGAATTATAAGAGTTTTTTATATATTGTGAATACAAGTCCTTCATCAAATATAAGATTTGCAAATATTTTCTCCTATTCTGTGAGTTGTCTTTCATTTTTTTTCATGGTTCTATTTTCAGGATAAAGGTGTTGTGTACTTGTATTTGTAATGTGTAATTTTGTTGTGCTTGAACTTGTATTTTACTACCGTGTTTAAGAAAGCATTGCCTAACCCAAAGAGATAAAATGTTACTCCTATATTTTCTCCTATAGTTTTACAGTTTTACCCCTTACATGTAGGTCTATTATCCATGTCAAGTTAATTTTTATATATAGTGTGAGGTAAGAATTCAACTTCATCTTTTGCATTTGGATATCCAGTTGTTGAAAAGACTATCATTTCTTTCATTGAATTGTCTTCACACTCCTGTGAAAAAAAAAATTTGTCCTAAATGTAAGTGTTTATTTCTAGACTCCAGTAGGCTTTTTCTTCTAGTTTTATTGAGGTATAATTCTCAAATAAAAATTACATATATTTAACATATTTATACATGGTGAATATATTATCACAATCAAGAAAATTGATATATCCATTAGTTACTAGAAATATTAAAATTAATTTCAATGATGTTTTGTATTGTCAGTGTACCTTTCTTGTACTTTTATTAAATGTATTTTTAGGCATTTTTTTCTTTTTGATGTTACTATAAATGGTAATATTTATTTATTTCATTTTCAGAAAATTCATTGCTAAGGTACAGAAAGACAATTGGTTTTGTATACCCATTGTGTATCCTGAAACCTTGTTGAATTCATTTATTAGCTCCAGTAGACTTTTTGTGTGTGGATTCTTATGATTTTCTATATAAAAGATCATGCCATATGCAAATAGGTACAGTTCGATTCTTCAGTTTTAATTACCTAATTGCCCTAGCTAGAATCTCCAGTACAATGTTGAATAGAAGTGGCAAGAGCAGATTATCTTTCTCTTGTGTTTGTTCTTAGCAGGAAAGCATTCAATCAGTCTTCCACCATTATGTATGCTATTATTTGTGGGTTTTTATAGAAGCCTTATACAGGTTGAAGAAGAAGTCTTCCATTCTATTTTCTCAAGTGTTTTTGTTATGGAGAAATGCTGAGTTGTGTCATGAGCCTTTGCTATATTGTTTGAGAACATCACACTATTTTATTTTATTCTATTGTTATTGTTCATTGTATTAATTGATTCTTGTATGTTGAATCAACTTTGCTTTTCTGGGATAAATATTTTAGTCATTTGTATATGTTCCTTTTTATACGTTGCTGGTTTTGGATTTTTAGATCTATATTCTTAAGTGATATTTTCATGTAGTTTTCTTTTTTATGATGTCTTTGAGTGTAGACTCAAGGTAACACTGACGTCATAGAATGAGTTGGGAAGTATTCCCTCCTCTATTATTTTGTGGATGGATTTGTAAGGATCAGGATAAGTTATTCTTTATAAGTCTTGTAAAATTTATCAGTGAAGGTGCGTGAATTTGAACTTTTCTTTGTGCGAAGGTTTAAATTACTAATTCATATGGTTTTATTTTTTTGCTATTATTACAGATCTATTAGCTTTTCTCTATCTCTTCAAGTAAGCTACAGTAGTGTGCAACTTTCTAGAAATTTTTTTCATTTCATCTAAGTTATATAACTAAGTTGTTGCCAAATTCTTTTATAATTCATTCCATTTATACAATGTCAATAGTACTGATTTCTTTTGTTCCTGATTTGAGAATTTGAGATTTTTCTTTCTTCATCATTTGCTAAAGGATTTTCAATTATGTTGATCTTTCAAACATCATTTTTTTGGTTTCTTTGATTTTTCTCTATTGTTTTTCTATCCTCCATTTAATTTATTTCCATTCTAATTTTTGTTATGCCCTTCTGCCTGCTTTGGGTTAAGTTTGATTTTTTTTCTCTAGTTTCTTATGGTGGAAAATTATGTTATTGATTTGACATCTTTCTGTTTTAAGGTAGATGTTTAAAGTTATAAATTTCTCTCTAAATACTGCTTTATCTGTATCATGTAAGTTTTGGTACCTTGTATTTTTATTCCTCAAAAATATTTTCTAATTCCTCCAGTGATAGCTTAATGACTTATAATTTAATTCCATTGTGATTAAAAATATAGTTTATATGATTTTAATCCTTTGAAATTTATTGAGGCTTGTTTTATGGCCTAAAGTTTAGTCTAATCTTAAGAAAAGTTCATGTCTGCTAGAGAACAAATGTGTATTCTGCTGTTATTGGTAAAGTATTTTATAGACATCTGTAAGATCTATTTGTTTTATACTGTTTTTCAAATCTTTTATATCCTTGTTAATATTCTGCCTAGTTGTCCAGCCCATATTGGAAGAGGAATATTGAGTCTCCAACTATTATTAGTAAATTGTCTTTTTGGCTCCGCAATCCTTCATCCTTTTGTTTCATGTATTTTGGAGCACTCTTTATAGGTGTATATATAATTGCTATATCTTCCTAATGGGTTGACCCTTAATAATAACAAAATGTTTCTTTTTATCTCTAGTAACCTTTTTCTTTTAAAGATTTTTTTGTCTGATACTATTATAAAATAATAATTCCAGCTTCCTTATCTTGATGTTCAGTTTCAATTCTTTTTCTATGATATGCCTAAGTATAGATTTCTCTGTATTTATCTCACTTTAGACTCACTTAATTTATTAGATCTATAGGTTGCTACTTTTGAATAAATTTAGAAAAAATGGAGCAAATATTCTTGATCATTTTTTTTTCTGTCTCATTCACTCTCATCATTCCATCTGGAACTCTAATTATGTGTTCTGTTATTATTTTCAGATAATGATTTCCTATTATTTTTTCCATTTTTACTTCAATTTGCATTTCCTTTGGCATGTCTTCCAGCATATCCTTTCTTCTGGGGTATCCATTCTGCTGTGAATCCTATTCGATAATTTTTTAATTTTAGATATGGTTTTTAATGTGGATTTTTCCATTTGTTTCTTTTGTACAGTCACTACATTGGTTTCTATATCATGGACTGATATTTCCCCTCAGTAATGTTAATTTTTTTCATGTCTAGTAATTTTTGCTACAAACTGGATTTTGAGGTTAATAGGTTGATACACTTTAGATATTCTGGCTTATACTATCTTTTCCCCAACATTGTTGAGTTTTATTCTAGCAGGTATTTCACTGGGGGAATGCTTTTCAAATGTGGATACTTGGTTTTATGTTTTTTTGGGGGGTGGAGGGAGGATTTATTTTGGTTTTATCCTTTGTTGTAGAGCAGAATTCCATTTTTTTTTTAAATTTCAGAATCCTATCAAGATACAAAAGTTTTGTTGACATAAATTGCCTTTTAACTGCCCAAGTCAGAACTACAAGTATGCACGCCACACTAGTTAGGTGTGAATTTACCCATCCCTTCCTCCCTGCTCCTCCCTGTCTGACAACTGATGAATGTTACTTTCCATATGTGCACATAAGTGTTGATCAATCAGTATCAATTTAATGGTGAGTACATGTAGCATTTGTTTTTCCATTCTTGTGGTACTTCACTTAGAAGAATAGGTAGAGCAGAATTCTTAATCTTGGAATGTATTTACTATCTCCAAGTCATGGACCTTCTTCGGTTTCAATGGAAAGACTAAGCTGTTTACAAGACCTTATTGTTTTGTATTACCCAAACTCCAATTTCTGTGTTCTTATTTTAGGCAGAGGCTGATGATCCTCCTCAGCTCTTTTAGCATTCTAGCTGTTATTTCCTCCTGATTTCTTGGCAGCCAAAGAGTTGAGGAGTGTCATATGCAAATTTGGAAATATCTCTTTCTTCATGTATTTTCCCTCAATGTGCAGGCATTCTTGTAGCCCAAAATTCTTTTCTATGACTCTGACCCAATATACTCTTGGCTTTCTTCTTAAATTATAACCTTTCAGTGTTGCTGTAATTTTTTTCCTTATTGAAAGCTGAATAAACATGTATTTTTTTTTTATTTATTTTATTTTTTTTTTAATTTTTTTTTTATTTTGGCATATTATGGGGGTACAGATTTTAAGGTTTCAATAAATGCTCATTTCCCCCCCTCCCCCCCAAAGGTCTGAGTCTCCATCATGACCATCCCCCAGATGGTGCACATCTCACTCACTATGTATGTATATACCCGCCCCCCTCCCCCCTCCCACCTGCCCAATACCCTATTACTGTAGCACCTATGTGTCCACTTAGGTGCTACTCAGTTAATACCAGTTTGCTGGAGAATATATCTGGTGCTTGTTTTTCCAATCTTGGGATACTTCACTTAGTAGTATGGGTTCCAGCTCTAACCAGGAAAATATAAGGTGTGCTATATCACCATTGTTTCTTACAGCTGAATAGTACTCCATGGTATACATATACCACATTTTATTAATCCATTCTTTGATTGATGGGCACTTGGGCTGTTTCCACAGCCTTGCAATTATGAATTGTGCTGCTATAAACATTCGAGTGCAGGTGTCTTTTTTGTAGAGTGTCACTGGAACATGTATTTTATCCTGCATAGTTTCCTTCTCTCCTTTGAAGTTGCATCACTTCGAGACTCAGTCTGGTTTTGGTCTCTCTCCAGTGCTCTTGAATAGTTGTTTTTAAGTAATTTTTCCAGGGTTTGTAATTGTTACCTGTAGGAGAGTTCGTTCTATACAACTTATTTTAATATGAAAGTATATTCATTTCTTTGTTTGTTTGATTCCTATTACACTAATTATTGTAATATTTTATCATTTCATTCAGTGTAGTGACTGACATTAAAAAGAGCCAGTGAATATCTTTTTGGTGAATGCATGAGTAAAAGAATCACTATGACACAAACCTGGTCCTGATAACAACACTGATGAACTCAGAACTCATGAGGATTTTAGTTTATTTGATAACTTGGCATAGCAAAAATACGGACATTCCTGAGTAAGCATGAAAATATAATTAAATTCCTATCAAAATTCCAGTGAGATATTTGATCATTGATATGTATTTATATTAAATGTAAAAAAGTCCTATACATTATTTTTAAATAGTAAGAACAATTAGGATTTTTTTTAGGAAAAAATAAAAAGGTTTATGTTTTCTTACCAGCCACCTAATATTTTTTAAAAAACACTTTTAAAAGCAGTAAAATTTGTGCCGTCTTTAGGATAGGAATGAAATAAAATCTCAATGGAACAAAAAAGTTCATTAAAAATAGATACAGGCATATACAAGAATTTAATGTGAGATAAAGTTGATATTGGTAAATAAATTGGATGCATTTTTAAAATAAATTATTGTGACAAGTGATCCTCCATTTAGCATCCATATGTGTGTGTGTGTGTATATATATATATATATATATATATGTATATATATATGAGAGAGAGTTGGATTTCTCTCTCCTAAACCCAATTTGTAATATTTAAATGAGAAATATAAATATGAAAATAAAATCACAAAAAATAAATGTAAATATTGTCACACTTCTTAAAAAAATGAATATAGTAAGAAACCAGGTAGCAAATTACTAATACATTTTACTATGTCAGATATGTAATTTAATAATTTGTGTAGGAAAGCAATTCATGAGCAATTTAAAACATATTTTAAAGTGGGAGTAAAAATTTAATATGCTTGTTTAGCAAATGATTAACATTCCTTGAATATTTCCACTTATTTCCCATTCTTGTTTTAGTTTTTTAATAACACATATCACTCTTGATAATTGACATGTTTATTTTTTATTGGCACTCTTCATTCAATGAACTGTAAGCTCTAAGAAAGCAGTTATTTCATCTGTTTTATTTAATGATGTTTCTCTAGTACCCAGAATATAGCTTAGCTCAATACAGTTTTTAGTAAATGACATCAACAATTTTCTACCACCATAGAATAAAAATGACATAATATAGGAAAAGAAAATATGATAAAAGGACTACAAAGTATCAATAATGATGTGAAATATGCTCAATCTTGACATAGACAGGTTAAAGCACTTACATTATTTTCATGTATTTGACTTACAAGTTTCTAATTGGTTAATCATAGTCATCATTTGTAATCATATGGAAAAGTATATAATGACACAACCTGCTGGTGGTACTGTAAATTGGAGAGTAATATGGCAATAAAAAGCACGGTTATATTGTAGTGCAGATATTTTATTTCTGGCCACTGATTCTAAAAATACAATGGGATAGCTAAGCAAGAACATCTGTGGTGATGAACGGTCATTCCTCTTTGTGTATGTGCATTTTTATATAATATAAATGCTACATACAGATATATATCAGGTAGAAATTTATATACAAATTATACACATACTACATATTCTTTCTATAAGAAATATCTGATCTGTATCCCTAAATATTGTTATATCACTAAATATATCTTAATAGGATAGACATATAATTATAGATATAGAAGTCTGATATAATGCTCACCCATACACTAATAGTATTAACATTTAGAGCTATTTTCTTCTTTTCAGGTATTTTTTTTAAATATTTACATTATCTGTGTCTCAAAAATTCACATTCTAAAGAAAGAGTCAATGACATTTTTAAGGGACCACTAAAAATCTCAGATAAAAATAGTGTGATTTATTTTTGTAAGGGCAGGATGGTCTCCCATTTACCACTGCATTTCTGTCAGCAGTGAAATGCTCAGCAACCAACAGTTGGTCAAAATGATGTATTGAATAAATGAATAAATAAATAGATAAGGATGCTTCAAATTAGGGTATAAGTAGAAAAAAGGATACTTCAAATTTCTCCTCCCTACCCTACTTTATTATCTTTGAGAAGAATAAATGGAAGGCTCAATCAGTTATTAATGGTAAAAATTAACATTTACTTTTCTCTAACAGATTTTTAATGTATTTTTTCTTTACCAATGAACACAGTTCCCAGATTTTGATTCTTTAGACTTGGAGTACTCTCTGATTAATCCAGAAACTCCCTGTGGCTAGTTAGGATGTGAAAGAAACTAGCCCCAGCCAACAATCTATCTGAAAATAAGGGGAAACCACCCACCTGGGGTCAATGACCCACTCTATTTCATGAAGCTATCCTTATTTCCACACCGAAGTGCTCTGGATAGGTGAAAATGGCAACATTGATTGGTTCAGGTAACTAAGGTCACAGAAGGGGTTCACTTTTCAATTAGATCCACTCAGAGAAGTCTGCAAAGCATCCTGCTGGGAGACTTAAGGCTCCAACTTACTCATGATCCATCTGAGTGCACTGATTGGTAATCTATGCTATAGCATCCTGCATCTATGCCTCCAGAATAGCTCAACCTATCAAGAATCAACTGTTCTTAGGCAATTTAAAGAAAAAATACAGAGCACAAAATAAGATGTAATCAGAATCAATTACCTAGGTTCTTTTTTTATTAACTTGAACTTCTGGATAATAGTGGGGTCATTTCTAAAAGATAATTTTAGATTATCTTTTATAAAAATGATATACCTGTTGCTAAGCAGATATATAAGCCTGATTTTGATTAATTAATTTTGATTAAATATCCACGAAGGGTCATCCAAACCTATGTGTAGCAATTCACTCATTTACGATGTAATCACGTTTAACATGGATCAGAGGAGACTCACACACTCACGTACACAGATACCTTCATGTCACATAGATCTGCAAAAAAAGTTTTCAGATGTTTTTGATTTAAAAGTAGCAAAAAGCTTGACAATGTCCACAAATTTATGAATATCCATTCTGATATTAGAGGTCTGAGCTAAGACAAAAACCAAAACCTTGTGAATTCATTGCCAATTCTGAAAAATGCAGTGAAAGCTTCATTTCCCCAGACACAGATTAATCTGTAACAGGGTTCACAACCAAGAATGGAAGGAGTCTCTGGGAGAAGTCAGAAATCTACCTGAGACCCAAAGAGGAGGCTGAAAGGAAAGGAATCAGCCAAAGCAGTGGGGACTATACCAGACAGCAGTTTCAATGGAAATCAATAGTTACCTTTCTCAGGCTGGCACAAAAAACTGTATTACATATAGCATGTGGCCTCAACAATTGCTCTCAGATCCCATCTCATACTCTCACCTGCCCCACAGGCTCCCATGCCCTAATTTTAGAATATCCATACCCATTTACCTTGCTTTAGTATAATTCTTGGATAATTGCCCTGATTTTTGGGGGGGTTTCATGACTCTGGACTTTTGTTATTTTGGTTTTGAAATACATCTTGCATCTGTTTACACTTCAGTGTAGCCACAGGGCCCCTATCAAGTAGTGGGAAGGCCCTGGGATATAGTGAAAGAGGTTTGGTTTCACAGGGTAGGTCTGTGTATGTAGAGCTTCCCCTGTGAGCCTAGGTGACTGAAAGAGTTTATTCAGCCTTTGAGATTAAGCAAAATCTTGCCAACATAGTTGATGCATTTTTATGCTGGTGAAATTTTATTTATTTAAATGATAAAGCATATGAAACAGTTCAAGTAGTCTGTGAGCTTTTTAAGGTCAGGCACCTTGTCTTATCATTTATTATAATGCTCAGTACACTGCAGAGGGTCAATAAATACCAAATGAAAGAATCAAAGACTTAAGAAAAACCAAGCAAATATATCTATGTCTTAAATGCATTTTTTCTTCCAAATTATGTAGGTAACATACATTGATGAAATGTTTAGTTTGTATGCAATTTTTAAAAATCCAACTATTACCAAAGACTTTTTGATTATTTTCCCTAGATTCATGGGGCAGCACTAGGAAATCTTATGTGGAAATTACTTTTAAAATTTAAATCCAAGTTTCCAACATTCCAGATTTTTATCTTAAAAATAACATCTTACTTTATCTTAATTGTACACAAATGTAGTAATACAGCATTTTTATTACAGGGTTTATTTAACATTTCAGCAACATTAATCTTGAAAAACACCCACAAAATACTGAAGCCTTTTTCTCTATTTTAATATCATCATAACTCCTCTTTTTTATCAAGGCATTTAATTAATCACATATATTCAAGTAAATGCATGTCCTTCAAACTTTATTTCCCAGTTTGCTTTCTGGTCTGATAATTGACAGGTAATAAAATGTTTAGATCAGCACTTTTCTACAAACTTATAAAAAGTCAGACTCTGTGTCAAGCTCTTTCAGACTTATTTAATTACTATGATTGGAAAGGAAGATGGATTTTGATTAAGAAGAGCTGAAAAGATCAATAAAGACCTTGAACTTGTCTAAGTTACTACTGGCTAGTCCCAATAACAATGATGGCCTAAAAGTAAATCTTTGAACCTTTAGCACAAAATGAACAACAGATAACAAAAGAGCCTTTTCTTCCATAAGTATTATTTCAAGTTTGCATTATGTGTCAGTATTTTAGAAGTTCAAGTTATCAAGTTATGCTGTGTTTGCTGTTACCACTGTTGTTTTTTCCCTATTTGGAATGTTCCCTTCAGTTCATCATTTGGATAACTTTATTCCCAAACCTCCATTAAAAGTACAAATCAGAGAAATCTCAGAAAAAATAACCACCAGAGTACCTGTTCTACACACCATTCTTGCAGATCCCAATTTTGATATTTTGAAGTTCAAAAGGCAGGTAAGGCCAAGGTGAAGGTGTATCACTTCAAAATCCTCAAGATCCATTGGATATGAGACTTAAACAAACAAGAAATTACTTTCATTGATTAAAGGTAGATTGAATTAGGAGGAAAAAATGACAGCCACTGCTAAGGTTATGTCCTCTACTCATTGTTTAACTCAGCATGACTGATTCAATCTGCTGAGCCCCAAGGAAGGCCAAAGATGTCACTCATGGACTCCACACAATGCGGGATCCTTAGAAGAGCAAAATCGAAAAGTTGCACTTTATCCACTCACAGCCTGGAGCCACTGTTCTCATTCGTCTTGTGTTAGCAGAACAATGAACTGCAGCAGGCATTGGGCTGCTCCGCATAATAATTATAGGTATCCCACAGGCAAAGCTGTTGTTGCTTTTAAGACTTGACAGAATGTGTCTTGTAGGCATGACCTAGCAGATGGGGACTTTTTCCTTTCATCTTTTCCCAAAAGCCACCTAGGTGAAATATATAAAGCATCTTGATAAGGGATATATTTTCTCCTATAGGGGTAAGTTGATTACTATAAGCTGCTCTTCTTGTTCATTCACCTTAAAAATAATTGCCACTCTGTGGTAGAAGAAGTCAAGTATAGCCACAGAGGCCGGGATAGACCTTTTGCTCCATCCTGCTAATTTGTGTCACCTACTGCACTGCCTTATGTATTGATGGTAGAAAAAAAATGAAGCAGAAAATTAAGTCTGAAAGGATTTTTTGTCCTGCTGTCACTTTGTACAACATTTAGTTCAGTTGACATGACACTGTGCCTTTTGTTACATAAAACTGTCACATTGTCCCCTTCTAGTTAGCTGCAGTGGCTGGTCAAATCAATAATATCTGTCAAAACTGTCAAATAATGAAAAGATCCAATGATATGTTGGCTGCAGTGAATGATATTTTTTTTACTATCTTTTAAAAATGTTATCAAATTAGGTTCAAATACTATTATAAATGAAGAAAAAAAGATAAACTTCATGAATGATACAACAAAATTGAAGATGAAGACATCACTTATTCACATTAGGTGTATATGATTTGATATGCTACTTGTACATTTAAAGGAAATTTTAAAAGAAAAAGTCCATTTCAGATTGATCACTGTTACCGAATGAAAACTTTTAATGCCTCCTAAGTAAAGAGGTAACTCAAAAACTCTGAGTTTCTATTCATTTTTCTCTGTACGTAATAATAACATATAGTTGGTTATGGCAAACAGAGACATGATTGATTCCAGGTTTAGTTACCTATGGAGGAACTACTACGGTATGATTAGATCAAGAGAGGGAGTTGTCACTCACTGTTGTGTTTTTCATCAGGGAGACTGAGCTATTCCTCTTTAACATCACTTTTAAGCAGGAAATGAAGTTACAGCCAGTTGCAGCCAAAGCCAGTGGTTTTAAATATTCCATATTAACTCCTCCAATTGAAAATTATTAGGGAAAGCCCAAGAGCTGTTCCTTGGATGCTTCAGGTGAACTGAATTTTGTTTTGTATTTTATTTAAACTGATAAAAATGCACTTTGTTCCACATAGAGAAAACATCTTTATGTCTTCATGTTTCCAGTCTCGAACCAAGCAAAGAACACACATACAAGATTATGCTACTGACAGTTATCTGAATCACCTGTTCCATGCTTTTCTTAAATTTGGTTTTTAGCATTTGAGTTTAGCATGCTCTCAGCAGTCCCCCTTCTTCTGACCCCTCAACCCCCACATGCCAGTTTTCCCAGTGGTCAGAAATGTTGAGAATGTGTTTCCTTCTTTTATACCTAAGTGACTTAGGGTAGCTGGACTCATGACACCTATAGTTTATCTTGAATACTAAATTCTATGGCTTGTAGAAATCTATCCCTCTGCTTCTATACAGAGTGCTGTGTACTCTCACAAATGCTATCTCTGCTCAGAACTGAATTGGCTCAAATGTACAACTCAACACGTTGAATTCTCCAAAGATTTTACTTACATAAGCATTAAGATACCAAATAGATTTTGTCAAATATATTTTGGATTAAAGATGATGAGTTAACATACTAAGCATTTTCAAATGTCCTTTCAAATGTATTCTCTTTTACATTGAGTTAGTACTATAAATTTGTACAAATAAAGATAATGTAAATGCAATCCAACAAATTAGTATTTAGTCCCATGTATGGCTAACCTGTGTCATTCTTTAGGATTTTAATAAAAACTATTTATAATTTTTAAATAGATCTGAAATAAAGCTGGCTACTAGCCTTCATATATGAATTTCAGTAATAGGCTTAGAAAGAACATTTAACTGTCTCAGTAATGCACTAAACATGGCTGTTCTGAACAATTCTCTAAGCCTTCATAAACATGCATAAAAAATGGTCTTAGGTACAAGAACAAATTGCCAAATGTATTAAAACATTTAAAATAAGTTGATCTTTTTAATATTCATGTGTTGTAGACAAAAGAGAGTACAGTCACTTACATTGATAAATATAACAGTATTTAATAAAATGAAACAATTCACTTAATTTATTATAAAATAATATTCTATCAAAATTCCTAGACTTTTGAAATTTATGAAAGTGCCAATATCCTGATCCATCTAATTTGTTGTCAAAGGAATATTCAGCAGTAGAAGTCTTGGTTAGAATCTGAAATTCAGGCATATGTAGGTCAGTCTGGAGGATGGTGGGTTATGTTCACTAAAAATCTATTTCATGATTGATCAAGGACCTTTCTGAGCAATAAATCATCATAAAAGTAGAGCTGAAGTTGGGCTTAGAGACAATGGAACATTATCTAAAAGGTTATGTGGTTTAGAAATTAGAACCATATATATGCTAATTTCTCTCTAGCTCAACTCTATTGAAATCATCTCCAATTCTTAGGATCAACAGCCTACAATAAATAGGCAGGGGAAAACTAAGAGTTAACTCAGGACATGTGCAAGGCAATTGCAGCGCAGATGTCAGCAGCTACAACAGGGATTGAACAAAATGACACTGACACTAAAACATCAAAATTTGTGGGAGACAATGTTTATAGGGGGATTTATAGCATTTTTTAAAGGTTAATAAAGTTAACAAATCTACAGCTCTACTGATCATGAAGGGAAAGAAGTAAAGATGGCACCCATTACCAATAGCACTTGTTAAAGAGAGGACACCACTCAGACAAATTCTGAAGATATTAAAAGAAATTAAGAAAATATTATAATCTACTTCTTTTCAATATGTTCAACAACTTAAATGAAATGGAAAAATGCCTTAGAAACACAAGTTAACCAAACTAACTCAAGAAAACTGAAAATACAAACAGTCCTACATCCACTAAGTAAGTTAACTTTATAACTGAAAACTTTTAACAAAGAAATGTACAGGCCTAGACAACTTCATTGGTGCATACAGTCAAACATTTAATACAGCAATACCACCAATAATACACAAATGCTTAAAAAATAAGAGTAAGTGGGAATATTTCTCAACTATTTTTGAGCCAGAATTATCCTAAGTCCAAAACCAAAGATATAATGAAAAAAGAAGTTACAGACCAATATCCTTACATAGATGGAACAGTAAGATTATATTAGTACATCAGGGAAATGCAAAATAAAACTGCAATGAGATACCACCTTGCTCCTGTCAGAATAGTCACTATTAAAAAGTCAAGAGCTATAAATGTTGGCTCTGATGTGGTGACAAGGAAGCACTTATACACTTACATATATTCCTTTTGGTGGAAATGCAAATTAGTATAAGCTTTATGGAAAACAGTATGGAGATTCTTCAAGGAACTAAAAGTAAACCTACCATTCAATCCAGCAATTCCACTACAGGATATCTACCAAAGGAAAAGAAGTCATTATATCAAAAAGATACCTGTACCCAAATATGTATTGCAGCACAATTCACAATTGCAAAGATATGGAATCAACCTAAGTGCCCATCAACTGATGAGTGGATTAAAAAATGTGGGTGTGTGTGTATGTATACACACACGTGTGTGCACAGATGCATATATATAACATATTTACTTATATACACATATACCATGAAGTACTACTCAGCCAGAGAAAGGAATGAAATGTCTTTTCCATCAACTTGGATGGAATTGGAAACCCTTATCCTAAATGAAGTATCTCAGGAACAGAAAAACAAGCACTATATGTTCTCACATCTAAGTGGAAGCTAAAAGATGGGTATACATGTCATGCTAAGTGGTACAATGCACATTGGAAACTAAGAAAGGGGAAGATTGTGAGGGAGGTTAAGGATCAAAAATTCCCTAACAGGTACAATGTACACTAATCGGGTGATGAGTACACTAAAAGCTCTACCTTCATAACTACACGATTCATCCATGAAACAAAAAAACACTTTTACTTCCTAAATCTATTGAAATAAAAAAAGAATTATATTAACAAATAGAAATATATATATTTGTTTATATGTATATATTTATTTATATGTATAAATATACATTTTATATATACAATGCTACTTCATGACCAAACAGAATGTATCCCAGGAATGCAAAATTGACATTTAAAAAGCAGTAAATATAATTAAATCAGTTATCAAAATAAAGAGGGAAACTATGTAGTCACATTTATAAATGCAGCAAAAGTATTTGAGAAGATTCAATATCAATATGCATTCATAATACAACTCTCAGCCAACTAGAAATAGAAGAGAACTCCCTGAACCAGATAAAAAATATGAATATTTTCAAACAACAGTATATTTAATGGCAAAACAAAGAATGCTTTCCTTCAGAGATTGGGAACAAGACAAATATTTTTACTCTCCCCAGTTTTATTCGACCTTTTCTCAACTTCTTATTAACTTTCCTAGCCAGTTTAATAAGACAAGAAAAGAAAATTAAAGTTATACAGATTTGAAAGATAGATGTAAAACTGCTTGAATTCATAGAAGACAGGATTGTGTATGTTGAAAGTCCTAAGGCATCTAATAAAATTATCTACGAGAGCCGATAACAAATTAGCAAGTTTGATAATAAATTATACCATCTTTTTGGGGTGAAATTGGGTATGTTTTTGGTTGTTTATAATCAATTGATTTATGTTTTATAGGAATATGTCTTCATTCCTGTTTTTTTTTTCTCAATATTAAAGAATAGAAAGAAGATAGGTGTTGTTGATGTTAGCAGTCAAGGGATAGATAGACTTTAGTAGGTATGCCTAATTTGTATCCATTCCAATATTTTGAAACATTCCTTCAATATCTGGAAACATTTTTCTGTATTGCAAGTCCCTCATAATTTACATAGAGTTAAAAGAATTACATATGTAATTTCTTATTATGTGATATAGATTTCACTAACCAGATAAATCAGAATAACACTTTGATACAAAACTATTGAGCAATCAAGCTTGCAATATGATATCCACCTTGTTGATACTGGCAGCAGCAGACATATGTTTCTATAGGTGGAGACAGAGGGGGAAGCTTTCAGACACTGTGAAAGGCAGAACGGTTTAGGTACTGGAGGCAGAGTCAGAGTCCTGGTCCCATCAGGTTCTACATGGTTTGAGATTGGTGGAAATGTCAATTGAATTAACAGATGAAGTCTGACGTCTGATTCTGGAAATCATTCCTAAATCTTAATAAAATCTTTTTGGCTTCAACTTAGTAGAGAGGATTCAGTGATAGAAATCTGAGAATCCTTGTGGATGTAACAAGATTTATAAAATGTTATCTCTACAAAGTCTCTTCTTATTCCCCAATTAGAATGACTCTTCTCACATCTATGTTGACAGCAGTTTTTTTTCTGAAATGTATTATTTGTTCTTAATGCTTGCCTGTCTCCTGTATTTTTTGAATGTGATACATGTAGGAATTACTCATATTTCTTTCATTTTTGAAAGTCCTCTAGTCATATCAGAGTGCGCAATTAGTTTTTGTGCAGTGAATAGATCTAGACATATTTAAGTCATGTTTTGAAAAGTGCATTTACTTTAAGCTAAAAATGTATCCATAATAAAATAAAAGCTTTCTCTTCCATCAAACAAGAACTGATATACTTCACTTATTTGGAAGCAAATTTCTTCTTCTTCCCTCCTTCAAACAAATGATCACAAAGTCAGGCCTCTTTTGAATAGCAGTAGGAATTTGCAAAAACTAAGAACACTCAGAAAACAGTGACTTTAATATTTAATTTTGGTAAGCTAGTCACACAAGGGAGGTGCTATGGTTTGAATGTTTGTGACTCTTCAAAATTTATGTTGAAACTTTATTCCCAATGCAATAGTATTAAGATGTGGGGCCTTTGGGAGGTAATTAAGCTGTGAGGGATCCCCCTTATGGATGGGATTTGTGCACTTATAAAAGGGCTTGAGGGAGTAATTTTATCCCTTCCACTTCTGCAATGTGAGGATATAGGGTTTGTCTCTTGTGCTCTTCTACTTTTTCTGTCATGTGAGGATGTTGTGAAAAGATGGCCTTACCAGAAATCAAATCTGATCGAGCCATAATTTTGGATTTTTCAGCCTCCAGAACTGGGAGAAATAAATTTTTATTGTTTGCAAATTACACGGTCTGTGATATTTTGTTATTGCAGCCTGAACAGACTAAGACAGAGGGTTTATTTATTCTTGCTCAAAGGCAACACTCTTTAACTTGATTGCTTTTTCTAAGAAAGATATTTGCAATATGATCCATTTGCTAGTTTAACTGTACCATGACTGTGCTCACAGTAATGCATCAATGTTGCTACTACAGTGAACTCAGGAAGAAGATGAAAGAAAAAAACAGTGGCAATATGAATAAGGAGTGTCACTTAGTCGTCTCTCTTCAGATTCTGAGAAGGCAGAATACCAAGCAAGCGTAAACAACAGACTTATAAATCCAGAATGCTAGTGAATCTGTGCTTGAATTCCTGGTGAGACCTGATGTAATGGGATTAGTGACTATTCATCAATTTCTGGTTCTCCCTTAACTTTGGGGAACTTGGGAAACATGAACTTCTATCACTCTTTGAAGTTGGGTATAGGAGGGTGACTTGTTTTTTGCCAATTAATTATGAATGAAAGTGGAATGTGTTGCTTCCAGAAAGAACCATGTAATGTCTGGTTCGTGATTCTCCATATTATTTTTTCCTGAAACGGAAACACTTATTGAAGTGAATCCTCCAAAGTCTGAATCTCTGAGTGATTGTGATGAACGGATTACTCTGGCTGAGTCATCATTAGCTTAAGTGAAAAATAAGCCTTCATTTTTTGAATCCGTTGAAATGATTTGAAGAGTAAAATGTAGGATGCTTCTTGCCAACATAGTGCAGCTTATTTTGACTGATGGTAAAGGAGAAAAGAGTAGGAAGAGGGCAGCAAGAAACTTCACTGAACCCAGCATGAAGTGATATCAATGACTAAAAATGACTCTATGAAGTCATTGCAGAATCAACATACAGGACAAAGAACAGGGAAGGTTTTCTGTGCCAAGATCCCTTAAATAAAGCATATCTGGCTCTCATTCACTGACTTGTTTTACATTCCTAAACCATGCACCTTGTTTTGTAGTCTTTAGCCCCATGCCACCTGCCATACCTCTCTGGGACCACCAGATCTCATTTTACTCCACAGACTACTACCAGGTTCATGAGATCACAGAAATTGAACTTTCTTTCATTCTCCACTGCTTTTTGTTGTATACCACTGCCAAAAGAGTCTAAGTATATTACTCCTTGCTACTGCCCAACTGATAAGCACAGAGTTAATGAAAACAAATTGGAAAGAAAAAATAGCTTATATTTCAAAATTTTATCTTGCCCATTTACATATTTATATATTTGCTCCATGTAAGCAAACAATACACCCTTTTCCAAGCATCCACAAAATACAAATACTTATTTAAAAATAGTTACTGAAACTATAAATCAATCATAAAGAAATAAGTCTTCTGTCCATAAGAGAAATAATACAGAAAATTAATTTTTCTAAATCTCAATTGCATAGTGATTTAAAAAATGTCAAATAACTCATGATCACAGCCAAAAATAAACTGATTATAGACTCTTTAAAAATCAGTAATAATGAGAACTTGAAGTTTTGATGTTGCAGCCAAAACTATATTCATTATAATGGAAAATTTCTCCCGTCTTAGTGGGCAGTGCAAGTTTCCACTGGATGTCAAATTTTCCAGCTTTTCATCATTTGCTTTCTTTTATAAGGATATTATTCTTTATCTACATTTGAATTAATCCTAATTCTACAGGTTACCTCCTGTGTTCATAAAGGACCAAAATTAGTATAAATTTGGCTTTTCTTTTTTTTTTTTTTTTTTTTTTTGAGACAGAGTCTCACTTTGTTGCTCAGGCTAGAGTGAGTGCCATGGCGTCAGCCTAGCTCACAGCAACCTCAATCTCCTGGGCTCAAGCGATCCTTCTGCCTTAGCCTCCCGAGTATCTGGGACTACAGGCATGTGCCACCATGCCCGGCTAATTTTTTGTATATATATTTTTAGTTGGTCAATTAATTTCTTTCTATTTTTAGTAGAGAAGGGGTCTCGATCAAGTGGTTTTTGAACTCCTGACCTTGAGCGATCCTCCCACCTCTGCCTCCCAAAGTGCTAGGATTAGAGGTGTGAGCCACTGCACCTGGCCCCAATTTGGCTTTTCTGTACTATAAGTTTCAGAGCTGGCCATGAACATGCCCTGACACTCTGCCACTCCCAAATGTAATTAGTTAGATTATATTGAAAGGCAAGTTCACATAATCCTGTGTTTCCCTGAAAAAAGAAAATTCCATATTTTTATCAGGTGAACAACCTCTCAATAGCTTCTTCATATCCTCATATTTTTCTCCCAGAGAATGTTTTTCTCTATCTTTTATCAAAGCACAACCCTGGGAGCATTAGGAAACCACATCTCCAGGGTCTGAAGGTAGCTCCCTAATGGGTTCTGGGAACAACTGACTATGTTCAAACATGTACATTTCCAAAACTCTTTTTTCACTCCTTAATTATTCCCCATCCTTCAGAAACTGAGCTGCTTTCCAGTAAAATGATTCAAAAAGTGATCTCAAATAATGGTAGACCTCAAAATGTTCTTACTTCAGATGATCCACCTGCATCAAAAGCCACCTTTTGGTGTCACTCTGAACTTTGTATTAATAACTTTAACCTAGGCTTCTGGTTCCATGACCTATTATACACACAGAAATCTTATTTTGACTTAATTCTTACATGTATCAGTGATATAACAGGGACAGAGTTGATTGCACTAACCCTTTCTACTGTATGGTCTAGTGTCAAGATCATACTTCCTCTGAATCCTTTACTGCATTTGGTGATTCATTAGGTCATTGCCTGTGTTAAAATTCTTCACATTCATGGTTTTCTTGACAGTCTGATGTGTTCACTTGCTCCTCATATTATCAGGCTATGTTATAGTGAATGAGAAAAGAAGGGAGGGAGGGAGGGAGCGTGAAAGGGAAAGCTTAAGAGTGAAAAATTTCTGGCATCTGTGCGTGGGTTGTTAGTTATACTCTGAGGACACTTCTGCAAGCTTAGTAATGTTCACTCTACAGTTTGCCATAAGATTAGCTAATGGGAAAACATTTTATGAGTATTCTTATCAGGAGATTCACAGACTTAGTTAAAACAAACAAACAAATAAACAACAGCACTAGAAACCAATAGCAATCTCCCTAAGTAAGTAAAATAAAAGACTGTATGAAAGTTGAAAATCATTTTACTCTTATACAGGCATAAACTTTCTATTTCAAATCACTGATTAATAACTAAAAACTAAAAAGGCCATGCTCATAATGTTTCTGTGACTTGGATAAGAATTCTATTTTATGTCAGCCTTGCCTGTGAGTGATGTCCTTTATTGCTAAAAATTTCCAAGATAGTATTACATTGACAAGGAAAACAGGTCAGATATGAGTTGTTTTCTTTGATACCAGTAATCACATTTGAAATTAATTAAAAATTGTCCCAGCTTGAGGTTTAATTTAGAATTGATTTTATTTCTGTGTACCCAGTTGGATTATTAGTTTTTTGGAGAACAATGTATATCTGTCCATATAAACAGGTGAATCTTCTGTGTTTGCTCCATGTGCTGCAGAAAAATAAGATCCTTGACAAGCTGTGTAAACACAGACAATTTGAAATAACCTCACCTCCCTATTGAACCAACCAGATTATCCTAGATATCAACCATGAACAAGTACTGCCTGGACAGCATCTTGCTTAATAATCCTTGTCTGAAATTACCCTGTGACCTAATCCTCCATGACAAAACTTTCTAAAACCCAAGTACTCAAGCTACTCAAAAAATCGATGTGAATAAATCCATTTGGTCAGTGGCAAGTTTCTAAGAAATTCAATTTGATGTTTGGCCCTACACATTTTCCAGTGGTATTTTAGGGGAATTTGGCATTAATTATAAATATACCATTATATGATTTTACACTACTCTAATTATTATGCAACTTTGTAGTTTTTAAAAGACTTAGAAATATTTTTTCATGCATAAAATTTTATTTTGAAATTTTCCTGCCACACAATATTCTATCATGTTAATTAACAATTTTTGACCAATTTTCCTACTAAGTTTATTCTCAGTCCAATACCATACTTTTATAATACTTATACTTTATTATATAGTTTAATAACTGATAACTGTCCTACTTATTAAAAAATTGTTTCTTTGATTTCTCCCTTTTATCCTTCCAGGAAGGGTTTCTTAACATTTAGGCAAAATCTTTTGTGATTTTTTATTCTGATTGTACTGAATTATAGATAATTTGGGGGAAAATGGATAATTTTGTGATGTTCAGTCCTCCCATCTAGGAACAATCTTATTTATGCAATTCTATTTATACATTTAGAGATAGACCTGGGAGAAAGTTATTGGTCTCATCACTTTTAAAGTTGAATGAAAGATGTAGAAAAGAGGGAATCAAGAAAAAATAAATACTATAAAATGTGTTAATTTTTAAAATAAAAAACATATTTGATTTATGAAGAAGACCCCAAAGGCAATCACAGCAACAACAAAAATAAATAAATGGGACCTGACCAAACTAAAAAGCTCTGCACAGCCAAAGAAACTGTCACAAGAGCAAACAGACAACATACAGAATGGGAGAAAATTTTCGCATGCTACACATCCAATAAGGGGCTGATAATTAGAATCTATTTAGAACTCAGGAAAATCAGCAAGAAAAAAAATCAAACAACCCTATCAAAAAGAGGGCAAAGGATATAGACAGAAACTTTTCAAAAGAAGCCAGAATAAGGGCCAACAAACATACGAAAAAATGCTCAACATGTCTAATCATCAAGGAAATGCAAATCAAAACTACAAATCATCTATCTCCAGTTAAGAATGGACTTTATCAAAAAGTCCCAAAACAATAAATGTTGGCGTGGATGTGGAGAGATAGGAACACGCCTACACTGCTGGTGGGACTGCAAACTAGTGCAACCTCTGTGGAAAGCAATATGGAGATAACTTAAAGACATTCAAGTAGATCTACCATTTGATCCAGCAATCCCATTACTGGACATCTACCCAAAAGAACAAAAGACACGCTATAAAAAGACACCTGCACTCGAATGTTCATAGCAGCACAATCCACAATTGCAAAGTTGTGGAAACAACACAAGTGCCCATCAATACATGGGTGGATTAATAAAATATGGTATATGTATATAATGGAGTACTATTTAGCTCTAAGAAACAATAGTGATATAGCACCCCTTGTATTTTCCTGGATAGAGCTGGAACCCATTGTAAGTGAAGAATCCCAAGAATGGAAAAACAAGCCCCACATATACTCACCAGCAAATTGGTATTAACTGATCAACACCTAAGTGAACATATAGTAATAATATTTATCAGATGTCAGGCAGATGGGAGAGTGGGAGGAGGGGATGGGTATATACATACATAATGAGTGCGATGCACACCATCTGGGGGATGGACACGCTTGAAGCTCTGACTAGAGGGGGGAGGGGGAAAAAGGGCAAAATACATAACCTTAACATGTGTACTCCCATAATATGCTGAAATAAAAAAATAATAATTCCAACTAATATTTTAAAAAGCATATTTATTAAGCATCTACTTGTTAGATTAAATATATTGTTGATATATATTGTATGCATATATATACACAAATAGAAATATGTGAATTTTACCAATATGTTAATTATAACTTAATTTGAGGTAGTGGAATTATGGATAATTTTGATTTTCTGATTTATGTTTTAAATTTTTCCAATTATAATCATTAGAATATTTTGTGTAAAAACTTTTATGGTAAGCATGCTATCATCTTAATAAATGAGTAATTATAACATTAAAAAATTAACCAAGTTTGTTTTATTCTGCTTGTTATTATTTTTATTCATATGTAATTTTATTTTTTTATTTCTTTTTTTTATTTCAGCATATTATGGAGGTACAAGTTTTAAGGTTTCAAATAATGCTCTTCCCTCCTCCCCCCACAAGTCTGAGTTTCCAGCGTGACCATCCCCCAGACGGTGCACATCTCACTCGTTATGTATGTATATACCCGCCCCCCTCCGCCCTCCCACTTGCCCTATACCCAATTACTGTAGTTCCTATGTGTCCACTTAGGTGCTGCTCAGTTAATACCAGTTTGCTGGTGAGTATATGTGGTGCTTGTTTTTCCATTCTTGGGATACTTCACTTAGTAGTATGGGTTCCAGCTCTAACCAGGAAAATATATGATGTGTTATATCACCATTGTTTCTTAGAGCTGAATAGTACTCCATGGTATATATATAACATATTTTATTAATCCACTCTTGGATGGTGCTGTTATAAACATTCGAGTGCAGGTGTCTTTTTTGTAAAGTGTCATTGGTTCTTTTGGGTAGATGCCCAGTAATGGGATTGCTGGATCAAATGGTAGATCGGTTTAAGGTATCTCCATATTGCTTTCCAAAGAGGTTGAACTAGTTTGCAGTCCCACCAGACATCGACTAGGCAAAGAATTTATGAAGAAGACCCCAAAGACAATCACAGCAGCAACAAAAATAAATAAATCGGACATGATCAAACTAAAAAGCTTCTGCACAGCCAAAGAAATAGTCATGAAAGTAAACAACCCACAGAATGGGAGAAAATTTTTGCATATGTAATTTTAAATAAGGAATATTTCATTTTATTTCAAGTATGTTTCAATATCAATTAAGATAGCAATAAATTTCATTTTTCCATTTTTTAATATTGAAAGTCATTGATAGGTTTTTGAATATTGAACCATTCCTGAATTCCTGAAATAAACTGCATTTTGTTATTATATTTATTATTAGTTTCCAAAAGTTTATTTGTAAAATTGCATTAATATTCATAAGTTTGCATTTTCAGAAATGTCATACTTATATTTTTGGATTGGTAATCTGTGAAAAAATATTTCCATATTTTTCCTAGGATGGTATTATGGTCTGAATGTCATGTCCTTCCAAAGTTCAAATGTTGGGACCTAATCCCCAATATGATGGTATTAACAGGTGGGACCTTTAGAAAGTAAATAGGCCCTGAGGGCAGACCTCTCATGAATGTAATTACTACCTTTAAAAAGAGGCTTGAAGAAACCTCCTATAACCTTCTGCAATGTCAGGACAAAGAAGGTACCATTCATGAAGAATGGGGCCTCACCAGACAGCTCATCAGCTGGCACCTGGATTTTGAACTTCCTAGCCTTCAGAACTGTGAGCAGTAAATTTCTGTTGTTATAAATTATCCAGGCAAAGGTACTTTGTTACAGCAGCCTGGAGAAACACAGGAACTGTTTCAATAACAAAGGAATTATCTCTTTCTTCAAAGTTTGCTAAAAGTCACCTGTAAAACATTCTTGTCCTGGTAAATATTTTTTTGTTTGTTTTTTTTGACAGAGTCTCACTCTGTTGCCCCAGCTAGAGTACTGTGGCATCAGCCTAGCTCACAGCACCTTTAAATTCCTGGGCTAACGAGATCCTTCTGCCTCAGCCTCCCTTCAGCTGAGATTATAGGCTTGCGCCATTATGCCCAGATAATTTTTTCTATATATTTTTAGTTGTCCAATTAATTTCTTTCTATTTTTAGTAGAGATGGGGTCTCCCTCTTGCTCAGGCTGGTTTTGAACTCCTGACCTTGAGCTATCCTCCCGCCTCGGCCTCCCAGAGTGCTAAGATTACAGGCGTGAGCCATGGCACCCAGCTTTGTCCTGGTAAGATTTTAAGAGGTATATATATACTTTACAGTTCTTATAATATCTTCAAAAAACTTAAACTATTCATTTTTTTTCTTTTTTTTGAAGGGAGTTTTGATCATTTAATGTTTTTGAAAAATGATGATTTGAAAAAAGCCTAGTGGTTCTCAACTTGGGCACCCCAGAAAGGATGTTTGGAAATGTGTGTAGGTATTTTTGATTTTTCCAGTGACTGAGTACAGATGCTAGAAAATAGTGATGTATAGAGGCACAGTGAACACCTTCCAAAATATGGGACAGTCTTACATAAACAAAAAATTATTGCACTCAAAATTGCCGCTTTGAGAAATGTAGACTTTAATAATGAAAATTTTTGGTATAATGTTGTACATAATATTATTTCATACATTGAAATAGTTATGATTTTAATACTTTTATTTTTTCTCTTCAAAATCTTAATCATATTTGCACAAGTTTTTTAATTGCATTTAATTTTTAAAAAAAACACTTTTGCTTGAATTCCATAATTCTACTTTCCATTCTTTTAATAACTTTTATTTTGAGATAATTATAGATTAACATACAATTGTGAGTAATAATATAGAGAGATCCTATATGCCCTTCACCCGGTTCTCCAATAGTAGCATATTATTTAATGCACAATATTATTATCTCAACCAGAATAATGACACTGATATCATTGTTATCACAACCAGGATAATGACATGATATCATCATAATATTAGCATATCCATATTTCACCAGCTTTATATGCACTCATTTGTGTGAGTGTGCATCTGTGTGTATAGTTCTACCCATTTTTATAACAAATGTAAATACATGTGAGCAACACTGCAGTCAAGATACAGAACAGTTCCAACACAGGTAGTTACAGTGCCTTCTGCCTTCTATTCTGCTTTATCTCTATTTTTTGTCACTTCAAAACTGTTACATAAATGAAAGCATACAGTCTTTAATCTTTTGATTTTGGCTTTATTTTTCAGTCAGTATAATTTCCTTAAAATCTATTCAAACTGCAGTTTGTAACAATAGTTCATTTCTTTATATCACTGAGTAGTATTCCACAGTGTGGATATATAACATTTTGTTTAACCATTCATAGGTTGAAGAGTGTGAGTTGTTTATAATTTTGACTGTTATGAGTGTAATTGCTGGATTATATGCTAAGGACGTTTTTATTTTATTTATTTATTTATTTAAGACTAGTCAAGTGCAGTAGTGAGGAGGGGGGAAAGTAGTAGAACAAGGAGTTCAATCTGTAACTGACTGTGAACAATCACGTGAGATAACTCACTACCTTCGGACCAGCCTCTAAGGAAGTTTTTACATTGTAAGAAGCCACATTTGCTTTTCCAGAGTGGTTTTACCATTTTTCATTGTCACCAGCTATGTTTTCTGTATCATTGCTAACATTTTATGTTGTCATTAATTTTTAACTATTTGTAAGTGTGTAGTGATACCTCATCATGGTTTTAATTTGCATTTATCTAACGATTAATAATGCTAACTGTCTTTTCATGTCTTTACTTTTTGCCTATATATTCTCCTCAGTGAAATCTCTGCTCATATCTTTTGCCAAATTTTTAATTGGATAGTTTTTATTTTTTATATTCTAGACATGAGTCCTCTGTTGGATACAGGTTTTGTAAATATTTTCTCCCAGACTGTAGCTTGTCTTTTCATTCTATAAATAGAATGTTTCACAGAACAAAAGTCTTTAATTTATTTGAGGTCCAGCTTACCTCTTTTTACTTTTATAAATTGTTCTTTTGGTATTAGGGCTAAACACTACACCTAGTCCTAGATTATAAAGATTGTCTTCTATATTTTTTACATGTTTTATAATTATGCATTTAAGTCATTGATCCATGAGAATTAATTTTTGTTAGGGTGTGAGGTTTAGGTGAAAGCTCCTATTTTTGGCCTATATATGCCAATTTGCTCAAGCACCATTTGCTGATAAGGCTGTTTTCTCCCCATTGAATTGTTTTTGGCCCTTTGTCTAAAATAGCTGGACATATTTGTGTGGGTGTATTTTGGATTTCTCTATTCTATTCTATGGATCTATGTGTCTATCCGTTCACTAATACCATACTGTTTTGATTACTGCAGCTATACAGTAAACCATTACAACAGGTAAAGCAATTTGTCTCATTTTGTTCTCCTTTTAAAAATTTCTTTTAGCTATTCTATACCCTATAGGATTTTCAAATTATCATAGAATAAACTTTTCAATGTCTACAAAAAAAATCACTGACAATTTGATAGGCATTGCATTAAAACTATAGATAAATTTGAAGGCAATAATCACCTTTTCTATGTTGACTCTTCTAATACATAAACATATCTCTCCATTTATTTAGATTTTTTTAAAAAAATGTATCAATATTTTGTGATTTTTCAGGGCATACATCTACATGTTTTGTTAGATATTCATCTAAGTATTTCATTTTCTTTGGAGACATTGTAAATGGCATTTTATTTTTAATTTGATTTATGTTTGCTGTTAGTATATAGAAGTGTGGTTTAATTTTGTGCATTGATCTTGTATCCTCTGACCTTGATGAACTAATGTTTCAGCTCCAGAAGTATATTTTGTAGATTCTTTATAATTTTCTATGTATACAATCATGACATCTGTAAATAGGGATAGTTTTTTTGTGACACTTATGTTTTTTTCCACCTTTCATATTGCACTGGCTAAAATGTCAAGTAATATTGTAAATAAGAGGAGTCAGAGTGGATATCCTTGCCTTATTCCTATCTCAGATGGAAAGCATTCAGTCTTTCACCATTAAATATCAGGTAAATTCTAAGTTTTGGTGGATGCATTTTATCATTGAGGATATTATTTTCTATTCCTAGTTTTATAAGAGGTGTTATTATATCTGGGAATTGATATTAAATTTTTCCTATCTTTTTTATAACATAATCAAGTTTTTTTCTCTTTTTTAATCTGTCATGGTTGATTTTGTTGATTATTTTTCTGTATTAAATAAACGTATTCCTGGAATAAATCCATGTTTTCATAATGTAAATTGTGTTCTTATTTTAGTGGATTTAAGAATTTTTGTGTCCATTTTCATGAGAGATGTCTTTCTGTTGTTTCCCTGTTTTCATAGTGTTTTTTATCTGATCTTGATATGAGGGTAATGTGGCCTTATTACATTATTTGGGAATTCATCCATGTCATCTATTTTCTGAAAGCGTTTGAGTTGGCCTGAGGCTATCTCTTGCTAAATTGTTTGAGAGAAGCTGCCACTGAAGTTTGACAGAATCCACCATCTGGAGCACAAGTTTATTTTGTGGGAAGACTTTAATTATAAGGTCTATAGTTCTTTAATTCTGAACATTGATAATTAATGTGAGTTCTCTTTTATCAGTCTGGCTAATGTTTGATCATTTTGTTGATCTTTTCAAAGGGACAGATTCTAATTTTCTGTGTATTCTATAATGTTTGCTCATTTTCTATTTCATTAATGCTATGGTCTGAATGTGTCATGCTTCAAATACATTATTCAAGAGGGAACACAGGAGTTCAACAGAGAAGAGAGTAGGTGGCGCTTTCACGTATGAGCTAACTGGAGTGGTAGTGGTAGGATTCATGCCCACTCTCTCTTCCCTAGAAGTGTTCAGTTGTTCCAGGTGTTGGGTTGGGTTGTATAACAGGAGGAGACTGAATCCCATACTCTGCCTTGGGGGAGAATGTTTGAATCTGGAGGAAGCTAGATCAGGAAAGCTTGCACTCAAACCCCTAATGGTGGGTGCATACACCAGCCTTGAAATGGGAGTAGGACAGTTTTCAGGTCCCTGGTAAAATGCTTGGGTGAGGGGCTACATTTGCTGTACTGAGGTCTTAGCACAGGGAGAGCAGGCTGTCCCAGTGACAATGGCTTGGGCTGTCAGAAATGGTACTTGTGTCCCTCTCCTTTCCTTCTCCTGGATGTTGAACCCAACCAAGGTATTCAGTCAGTCCAAGCAATATGCACCTAATCTGAAACTCAGCCCTGGGCTGTGGGTGTTGCCACTTAGTTTAATACCAAATATTTACAACAGGTCTTCTGTTCAGGTCCCAGAAGGGTAGTGCTCAGTTCCACACAAGCAGCTGGGGCCCACTCCACACTTGCTTCTCATAACTGATTATGAGAGACCATCCCCTGCTCAAGCCCCTCTACTGAAGATGACTGAGTTTCCCTCATATATAGGATTGGCACAACTCATTCCCAGGACTATACAGTTTGTTAAAAGCTAGGATCAATATTGGCATCTTACAGTAGTTGAGTCTCACAAAGGGCTTGGGATACTCCTTGGAACAGTTCCTTCTCATAGTCTCCCAGCTGCCCCCTAAGTTACATTTCAGGCTTTGGAGTCTCAAGTCCCATGGCCTGGATTGTACAGTTCCCCAGTGGGAAACTGGGCCACAGAAAGCTATTCACTCATCCTCTTCCATATTGGGGACTCATTCCCAGCTCCCAGCCAGTCCTGGTTACACAGGATGCCTGTTCTCTTCCTTCTTCCTAGATTTTAAAGGTTTTTTTTTGCTTCTCTGTTGAACTCCCATGTTCCCTCTTGAATAATGTATTAAAAGTGTAACAGTCTACAAACAATTGTGGTTCTTCTAAGTGGACGAGGCATGCTGGAAATGCTTCTAGTCAGCCATCATAGAAAAGAAAGAAACATTTTCTGTCTTCTTAACATAGAAATTAGCTTATTGTTTTTAGTCTTTATTTTCTTCTAATATATTCTTTTAACGCTATATATTTCATTCAAAGTGCTAGTTTAGCTGCATTTCACAATTTTTTTATATTTTGTATTTTTTTAGTTTAAATATGTTATAAATTTCATTATAATTTTGTGTCTCATTATTTGGATATTTAAAAAATTATTGTTCAACTTCTAAATTTAGGGAGATTTTCTA
Source organism: Microcebus murinus (assembly GCF_040939455.1). Taxonomy (NCBI): domain Eukaryota; kingdom Metazoa; phylum Chordata; class Mammalia; order Primates; family Cheirogaleidae; genus Microcebus; species Microcebus murinus. Next base: position 36,423,037 of record NC_134114.1, on the reverse strand, counting down.
GATATCTCTTGATTATTGATTTCTAATTTAATTTCATTTTGGTTATTTTCATAAGAACATATCCTGTGTGTGGTTTTTAACTTCTAAATTTATTAAGACTTATTTTATATACCAGAATTTTGGTTCACTTTGGTAAATATTCCATGTGCATTTTAAATAAGTACATACTCTTCTGCTTTAGAGTATAATGTTTATAATGTCAATTTTATCAAGATGGTTATTATGTTGTTCATGTCTTTTAAACACCTATTGATTTTATGTCTACTGATTCCATCAATTACTGAGATAGGAGCAACTCTCCTATAAAATATAAAACCGTATTTGTTGACTGCTATATTTCTTTTATCAATTTAATCCATTTCTGCTTCAGGTATTTTGAAGCTCTGTTATGACATCCCTACATATTTAAGAACACTATATCTTATTGATTTATTAATTTATTATTGTAAATTGTCTCTCTTTTTCATCAGTAATATTCCTTATTGATATATAGATATAGCTATAGATTGATATTACCACTTCAGGTTTTCTATGATTAATATTTACATTTTATCTTTATCCATTATTTTAATTGTAATGTATCTATATCATTATCTTTAAAGTATTTTTCATACACAGAACATAATTATGTCTTAATTTCTTATCCAGTTATATAATCTTTGCTCATATGTGAAATGCCCACATATTACCTATTTTTATAAATAAAATTTTATTGAAATACAATTAAACTTATTTGTTTGTTTACATTTTGTCAGAGCTGCTCTCATACTACAATAGTAGAGTTGAGTAGTTGTAATGGAAATCTCGGATACAGATGGTTGTCCACTGTAATGGTCAAATTTACATGTCAATTTGGCAGGCGATGGTGCTGTCCTCTGAATGAAAATCCAATATACAGTGTGTATGTCCCATAGCCAGGATTCATGGTTCCAATAATCAAGAGGTGAAAATATGAGTGGCAGTATTCACTTTTACCTCTAGTGATCCACTAGCAAAATTTTTGCTCTCTGTCCTGGTAACCTATACTTTGCTTATCTATTGGTTTTAGTTTCAAAGGGATGGATGCTTCCAATGGGATACACAACAATGAATCTATTAAACTGGAAGTTAAGACTTTCATGTGGCTACTTTAGTCTTCTCATTTGCTAAATAAACAGACAAAGGGAGGAGTTGTGGTACTGACTGAGGTGATTAATCATGATTACCAAAAAGAAATTAGACTATGGCTCCACAATGGAGGCAAGAAAGAGTATGTCTAAAGTTTAGGAGATTTCTCATGGTGTCTCTTAGTATCACCATGTCCTGTGGTTAAAGTCAACAGGAAATTACAACAACTCAGTTTAGAAAGGACTGCTACTGTCCCAGACCCTTGACAGATGGAGGTTTGGGTCACCTTACCAAGAAAAGAATCACAACCAGTGGAGGTACTTGCTGAGTAAAATGGGGATACAAAATGGGTAGTAGAAGAGAACTCTTGTAATACTCATACTAACATGATTATTTGCCTGAGTTTTACCGGGAAAGTAATTGATAAACTCCCATCTCTATATATAGGGAAGTAAGGACAAAAGGAAGCATTTAAGTGACGCACATTAAAGATTAGCTATAAAGTTTATTGAGACTTAGCATTTTGCCTATCAGCTTACTGGTCCAGAAGGATAGTACTTACTAAATTAACAACAAAGGAAGAGGATGTTTAACATTTTGAGAGTTAGGAAAATGAGATTTTCCTAACGTGTTTTATTTTCCATAATTGCAAAATGATTTGAGACTTAGATCCATAAACATAATTTTATGGTTCTTTGTCCTACAATACACCCATTTGTTATGTTAAAGTATTGCTTTTTGCTTGAGTATTAACTTTAGAAATTATGTAATTCTATCTATGAAGACCAAGGTAAGAGTATTTTAACAGAATTTGTTTCTATAACAAAACTCTTACAGACTAATTATAGTCAATGTGTTGATAATTTCCTCTGCCAGCATCTTTTCTTATGCTCCTCAACTAATATAATAAAGAAAAAAATTAAGATACATAACATTTTTTTGGAATCGATACTTCTGGATTCTCATAGAAGGCTCATGGAAAACTAAAGAAAGATTTCATTCTTGCAAAGAATTATGGCATCCCCAAGATAATATTTAACCTTCTGGTACCCCAAAAGTAAAGCAATTAATGCCTATAAAAACATGATGTGTGCCACTTTGGTGTCTAGCACACATGCATGTCCAATGATGACTAAGACAATGAGAGTAAGGTCACACATCTAAGCAAGGATTCTCATAACACTAATGAAATTTTGGTTGAATACTATTAATACTTTGTTGTGGAGGGCTGCCCTGTGTATTGTTAATATTTAGCATAACTCCTTGCTTCTAACCATTATATGCCAGGAAATCCTTTGCCTCCCACACCCCAAATATGACAGCCAAAATGTCTCTAGAAGTTGTTACCAAATGTCTCCTGTTGGTTAAAATGTCTCTATGTTGAAAACCACTGATTGAAGTCAATATTTCTTTAGATCAAAATAGCAGGAGCTGATGAAAGTCCTATTCACAAGAAGTGCATACACATTTAAATTTCTTATACTCACCATTCAAAGAGCCCTTACTAATTTATCTGGAACTCTCTGTCGTGTAATTTGTGTAATAGAGACACGTTTTCATATTAGCAATATGCATATGGTGAAGTAGATAAAAGATGAGAGATTTGCCCTCATTTGCCCTGTCCCATCAGCTCTAATTCAAAAAGTTTTCTACTAGGTAGATTTTATAATAATTTGAAAGTTCCATTTCACTTCAAAGAATATATGGCTTCAGAGCAACCAAATTTCAATCACACTTTGTGAATCTAAAACACACATGTACATGTACAAAGGTATTTTTGCTTTAAAATATACTAATATATTATTTTATGCTACTTTAATAAAGGAATAAAACAAATGTGCCCATGAATTAAAGTTCTTCATATTTTTAAGTAGCTATACCATTAATTCTAATTAATTTATAAATCTCTTTTCACAGATTGCACTTTTAGGTGTTTATAATTAAATCAAGAGTCACAACATAAAGCATTCAGATGAGGGTTTTGTGGGGTTTTTTGTAATTTTTAAAGTGTTTCCAGGGAAAATGTTTTCATATACTATACAATGTAACCAAAATGTAAAAAAAAAACCACAAAACTTTTATCGGGTGGTGGGCAGGCGGGAGGGGGAGGAGGAAAGGGGTGTATGCTTCCATACGGTGTGTGGTGCACACCACCGGGGGATTGGACACACGGGGGGGGGCAGGGGCAATATTTGTAACCCTAACAATATTTGTACCTCCATAATATGATGAAATAAAAGGAAAAAAATATATATATATATAACTTAAATATAATCATAATAATAATGACAATAATAGCAAACACATTTTGTTAATCACATTTCTTTAAGTTCTTTGTTTATTATTTATTGAATCTGCATAACAATCTTAGGGAAAAGTGCTACTATTTCCCCCCATTTTACAGATGAGAAAACTGGAGAGGGAGAGCATGGAAGCTAAGTAATATACCAGGAATTGCACACTTACAAAAGAGTTGAAACCCAGCCGATTTGGCTTTACAGTTGATATTATTAATCAGAGTCCCATGAAATTCCCACTGAAAATCTTTTTAGTTAATTTACTTGCCATCATTTATGTATAAAACATTTTTAAGGTTTTGAAAATGAAACTTGACCTTGTTTCTGTACTAGCCATATGTTTTAAAGTGAATTTTTGCAGTCTTGGAAAATTGAGGGAAGATGTCTCAGTGAAGGACTCTTCTATTGCATGTTGGACAGCTAAATGCTACTTCAGTATCTCTAATAGACGTGTAAGTGTCGAAAAGCTCATTCCTTGATGTTTAAATATGCACTTTCAATACTCTTCTTTTGATAGATTTTTATCCTTTATAAGCTAGATTTTATTTCTGCTATGTATATTTTTTCACTTATACTAATCTAATGGTGGGAGGGCTATCTTAAATCTTTAAGGTCAAAATACAATTCAGAATACCTACACCCTGAGAGATATGACATTTTATCCTAGATATATAGGAACATAGAGAATAGAGATGTGTTCTTACATACTTCACAGCAAAACATAAGTTTGAGAAGAAATGACCTATGTGTAATACTTTAAAACTAGAAAACAAATTGAGAGAATAATTGACATATTGGTATAATGTTCCAAAAGCCTGAATAAATTGTATGCTTTAATATTTAAATTAGATACACATTTTCATATCCCAAAATTTTGATTTTAAAAATATTACTGAGATTTACCTATAAACATTGTATTTCAGATTTTTATGGCTTGTATTCCTCTTGACAATCAATAATGTGTTTATTATTATACCAATGTTACACTGTTAGAAACAGAAATTTGATATTCTATGACACTGTCTCTAATATTGTTAATCATATCCACACTACATAGGTAAACAAGGTACTGTATATTGCAACAAGACACATATTTACCCACATTTGATTTTGATTTTAAATTCTAAAATCTAATTCTTTATCCAAATCAACAGTTATTTTTATAAAGGTGTAATTTTTAAGGAAAAACACACTTGTTAAAGAACACAATGTTTTAAACATCCATGTTAATGATTCAAAACATACATTCATACTAAATACACATGTTTTTAAATAAAAAAGAAAGTACTATCAACAAAATAGATTTCCTGCAATGCCAATTTATGCTATCTAAGTACATGTGGAAGAATTAGCACAATATACTCTTCTGTTTATAAATAGAAACTTAGGAAATTAAGTAATGATTCACAGAATAGTTTATTTATATTCTAGAAATATTTTGGAGAAAGCTTTTGAGATGCTGGAGTAAGGTATATAAACTATATTGCTGCTCAAGAATATTTAGAATATTTCAGATACTAGAAATGGCATAGTCTTTGTGTATGGTATGTCTTTAGTACAATTTAGACCACCATTTGTCCTCAAGTAGATCTATTTAAAGTATAATTGACTGCCCTAGCAATTATTGTGAATAGCAGCTGTCTGCTGGTAAAAAAGGCATATATATAATGAGGGAAAAAGGATCAAATACATGCAATAGAAAAGAAAAGCATAAAGAAATATCTATATGAGGTATTTTAGCCCAGATTTTATATTTGAAAGGGACAAGGCCTATTAGCCATTTCCAATTAGAGACTATAAAAAAAAATGAATGAAACTACTCATCTATTTATGAAAAGCAGCTGGGACTCCCTAAATCCAAGACTAGCAAAAGTTTATTTGTTCTAAAATTGTTACAGCTTACATTTCATTTATTTTCATTAGCTACGTTAGGTTTTGTGAAAACCTTTCTTGTATCATGTACCTTCTGCAACACACAAAAACACCTTGCTTTGTTTTTCTCCTAAATAGCTACATAATTAGGTAGATTATTTCATGTGTCTGTGCCTGTGTTTGCTGAAGAGAACAAGCCAGATAAATTAGCACTTAGCAGAACTCACAATAGCACATAATATGCCCTTGTGTTTCATATAAAGCTTTATTTGTCATTCACGGCTGGTTGGCAAAACTGACTTTGCTTTTGAAAATGACAGGTGGTACTCTGGTGAGCTCTGTATGGAGAAAGAAACAACCTTCACCAAGACAGTTTCTGTCAATAGCTTCCATGATTTAGTATTCAATCTGGGCTTGTGTTTCTTCTAAAGTTCTGTTTCATTTGCATTTCTTAGGTCTGGCATCACCAAAGTGCTTTAATAATTGGGATTCTATACCACGAGGCTAGAATGGCAGGCTTCCGCTCTGCTCCACAGGCCTGATTAAAAGACAGGTGAAGTTCAGTGTATTTCAATAAGCCTCAACATTCCATGTCAGGAATCAATAGCCCTCCTTCTTTTTTTAGAGGTTATTAAATTGCAGCTGTAACATTAGCCTTCTTTATCTAATTGATTGTCTTTTCACAGGGCTAAGAAAATCAATAGCAGTCAATGGGACTGCCCTGTTTTTACCTAATAGATGTTTTCTCCTAATTGGCTGCCTGGGTGGCTTCGCGGAGCTCAGTATGTTTTCAGAAGTCCACAGTATGTTGCAACCCTTGTAAACTATTTTACCCTGTGCAACAGTTATTGATTTTATAATGAAATCTAGAAAAATCAATAGCAATCAGGAATATAGATCAGGATTCCTAGGTACTTTATTACAAAGGGCAAACTCACTTTGCTACCACTTCAAACTGTGATTCAATTAAACATGTCCTTAAAACATTACAATTTTCCAAAGATTTTGATCAAAGTCACATGATTTGTTGTCCAAGACCTGGCTCAAAATCTAAGAATCAAAAGATGCTAATTAAAAAATAATATAGCAGTTTTTAATTGACTATTTCCTTATACAATGAGATAAATCAAAATCATTAAGGGTAAATAATGTATCTTCTGGGAAAAACATGACTTATCAGAAGCCATTGTATACAATCTACAGTCAACTATACTAATTTCTTGAGAATTCATAATAAAATGTATAACTTTAAGTAACAAATATATTCGTTTGGTTTGCCAAATTCTTTACATTTATATGACCCCAGTAAACAGCTTTGCCCCACTATGAGAGAAGCACAATATTTTTCCCATTAGTCTTGCACCACAGAATCTGTCTTCAAATTCCCTCTCTCAATGCTGTTAGATTTTTGCCTCTGAATTTATTTTGAACACTTATTTGTATAAATAAGACAATGTTATAAATCAGTCAGTGGTATAATTGGACTATGAAGTTTCTATGAATAATTGTTTATATTTAAAAACTTCACAAGTTAAAAAATGTGAATATCAATTATGGCTTTAAAAATATTTAATTTCTCTATTAAAAGAAATAAATGGTCTTTATTTTTAAAAGGCAAGGGAATCACTATCTTTTTATGTTTGTTCTTTCACATTTGCCTTGCTATTGCTGACTTCTATTGTTTGTTGTCCATTTTAATACAGCCCTGATTTTGGAATCTTATTTTTCTTGATCTCTTGAGTTCTAGACTGCATATATGCCAGTATCTTTAAGGTATATTCTTAGTATCCATTTTTATTCCAACTGTGGATGAAATTTGCATGTCTGTATTCTTCAATCCTACTGTTTTTGATTCCTACTTAATAATAAAGAATAAAAAGTCAGCAATTTCCATCTAAGGCCTACAATTTTGTAAACAATTCTCCTTTTCCTTTTGTTATGACAACAAACTGAACATTGTCATTTCTCAAACTAGAATCACAGGCTGCAAAGCACTTTCCTAATACTTTCCATATTAGCATGCATGTAGCTTAGTCTTTATCATTCTTCGCTGAATTGACATGCCCTGCTAAAGAGTCGTGCCATTTAGTATGCCTAAGCATGATGAGGATGACAGTTCCATAGTCAGTGACAGTCAACCCATGCCTGTGGAGCTGTCTCCTGCTCTAAAATTGCACATCTGATGGTATATTTCTATTTGACCTCAGCTCCACCAGTTATTCCTCCATTATCTGGCAAATGAATAAATAAATAAATAACACCATAAACCAAACTGCATTGCAAGTACAGGACTTTCACTCATATGTATTGTTCTGAAAGAATCCAGAGTCAAGAAAAGATCAGGTAAAAACTTTTTGATTTTACCCAGATTTATAGAATAGGGGGTAGGGGTTGAGAGTGGGAGAGAACATTGAAGATAATGATGCCTTTCCCGAGCCGAACATAGACAAATGTCAAAGAAAGGCACCAAAGTGTCAACCAGACATTGTCAATATTGTCTGCATGCCTCAGAACATAATGCTGGTTTGTCTAGTTTAAAGAGTAAAGCAGTGGCCTTCCTTGAGTTGCAGCATAGACTAACTAACAGTACAAATTGTGAAATAAAGAAAGTTAGTATCTGATTTCCTCTCCCCTCCCTTATGGTGGCCTCTCAATTTTCATGGAATTACACCTTATGGTGTGCTCTTGCTCTCCTATCTCCTTATTTCAGGTTCTTGGGACAGAGCATGATAAATGGATTCATATTAAGTTTGAATGACTGATAAGAATCATCTCGCCTAAGCACATTGACATTTAATATGGATCAAAACCTAATGCCAATGTGTGAATTATTAATTCTGAAAGTTTAGATCATAGATATAGGGCTTGGTTATTTTTTAGACTCTTTTTATACAAAGTGTTATGTTCTAATGGGATGTTTGAAGTAAGAACACCAGTATGACTATATTCAGGAGATATAGCCAAGTATAATAGAAATACATATACAGGAAACTAAAATATATAAATTTTTAATGAGTTATATTTATGAGGTTGTTGTTTTATTGATCATGTTTAGCATAGCCACTTACAAATATGCAAAGTGTTTTTTGCCTGGAATAATTTCTGACTTTGTTATTGTGCTGGCCAAGGCCTTACACATCATCAAATGTGTTAAAGTTTATGAGCCAGTAAATTAACTTTAATTACCCCAACATTCCTCCTCATTTTGATTAGTAAACAACAATGTGAACTCCTGAAGCAAAGAGAAAGCAAATTCTGCATGATCAGAGTATCAGTCTTTGCCATCAGAGGATTAGGGTGGCATCTGGTCTACTCATTTCATGGTGCATGCGGTATGTAACAAATCAAACTCATTCCTCTTTTATCCCTGAATTGATCTTAGCCTTTTGTAAACAAAAGCACTATTTTTGAGCCCAAATCTAAATGGATTAAATATATATGTGGGTGTGTTGTATGTGTATTTATAGTGTATGTTTATTTGCATATACATGTATATCTTTCACTAAGTATATATACATCCGTATGTGTATGCTCATTCAATAGTTGCTATGACTATTCAAACAAGACAAATTTAAGTGAAAAATTTGTTCCCCCTACATTTCCACTGAAGAGAGTTCATAGCAGATATAAAAATGACATTATCAAGTTATAAAATAATGTTCACAGTGTAGCTGCTGCTTCTCGCTCTCCTATCCCTGCCTTATTAACATCACCATTGTCTTATTTATTATTATAAAATCAATGTGATTATAGTTCTAATGATAAGGATGGTGATTTTGTGGCTTATTTCATTTGAAGAGCTGTAGTTATGTTTGTATACATTTTTTCACATCTCAATTAACCCAATTCAAGAGTCCTCTTTAGATCCCCAAACATAAAATATTTGTATCACAGAACAAGTACATGAAGGGAAACGCTCACTCTTATTCTTTTCTCTTTGAGTACCCTTTTTAGGATTCAAAACAAGCATACTGTATTGTAATCCAAGTAATTGAAACACTTTCCGATTGCCTTTTTTAAAAAACTTCTCTACGTACAAAAAAGAGTCATTGATTTTAAACTTTTATAGCATGTCATCTTTACATTGGAGAAAGGAATACAATTTTAAACAAAGAAATTTTACCTGTGAGCTTAAATTAAAATCTTATATTTAAATGCTTGTGTTTCAGATCAGAAATACTATCATTCAACCATTTCATTTGTATTTCTAAACCAGGATGTTTATTATGCTTTTATTAGGAGCATAAGAATTGGTGTTTGCCATGCAGATATTCACTGTTGTCTGCTTGAGCATAATCTTAGAAAGGAGCAGGCTCCAGAGTAACCCTCCATAAACAAGGTCATAGAAGATGTTCGTAAAAGGACAAGGTGCACAGCTAAGAGGTGAACAAGACACCTTAAATGAAAGACCTATTGCTCCCTCCATAGAAGCTAAGTTAAAAGCAGCATACTCCATTTGGTTTGTCTTTTCCCTTTTCCTTGTTGAATTGCCTTCATATGCTTTGCTTGATGAAAGCCATAAGTAATATGAAGAATATAATCATTAGAAAATCATGTTTATTGCTCTAAGAACTAAGAGGAAGAACCCTTCAAGAATGAAGAAGAACAAGGGATTTATCTGTGATCTCTGCAAAAAAAATTATCTCTGGATAATTTAGGAACTGAGACAAAATGATGACAGTGTCATGGCTAAATTCTAACCTCTGCAGGCTGGATTGTCACAGGTTATTGAAAAGCCTGTTGGCAATAACACAGTCTGTCTTGAGTTGGAAATAGTTACTGAATACAGGTCTCTCTTTGACAACATAATGAGCCATAATTGTTACAACACTTGGACTTCACATGAAAATTAGAGTAACCTTATGCAGTATCAATCTTGAAGTGGGTGTTCATGATTTTTAAATATTTCTTAGATTTTTTTCATCCAAAAGAATTATAAATCATCTGTCTATCTGGTTTATCAAAGGAGAATACATTGGATCATAGCCCATATCCCAAATATAGGTAGCATATTAAAATAATGAAATAAATTTTCAATACATTTATTTGTAATCTGCTTATATGACAAAGGGAAAATGATTTAAAAAGAAATTAATAGCTCTATTGGGATACCAGCTGTGACAAAGACACTCTTTGACACTGTGTTGATGCTGTGTATATGTGGAAAATTGAATGAACATCTCCTGGAAAACTGACATTGAGAGATATAATAGAGTAATTGAAGATTTTAAAACCTTCCCATATTCTATGAAGAATCATTTAATTTTTTAGAGATTTACTTCTATGTACACTAGAAGGTTAATGTGACATATAAAGACAGGATTTCTCTTTAAATATGGAATACAGGTAAATGCTCTATAGAAATGGAAAAGAAAAGCCAACTCTGCTTCCAACTGGGAAAGTGATTGCTATCTAGGCTTAAATCCCCACAAGCCGTATTCTTCTTTGGACCTCTAGGGATGAGGATAAAGTGAGGAGAAGTGGAGAGTGCAGGAATAGTGCAGGGGGTGAGAGCAGGGTGGTATGACACTAAGGTAAAATGAAATTCGTTATATGCTCTTATTTCTTAACAGTAACCATTGTGCCTTAACAACATCAACACCTGATATTTTCCAATGTATTATTATACTTTATTATTGTTTTAATATAATTATAATGTTTAGTATGTGTGTTGTGCGGTGTTTTGCTTTTATCAGAAGCATATAAATTGGTGATTGTTTGATGGGAATTTGCTAGTGTTATGTCAATATATATTATCATAATATACATTACCATAATGCATATCTTTCAGGATGCCCAAACTCCACATATTTTTCTATTAATAGTTAGTAGGTGAATAAGACAAAGTCCCTGCCCTCCTGAATCTTACATTGCAGAAGGTTATTATGGAAAAGCATATTATCACATATTAACATAAACTATCTAGTGACAATGAGCAAGACAGTATGTCTCTCAGTCACAGTTTTATACACTGCTATGTGAACTTTATTTTCCTACTCTATTTCAGCACATATTATTTAAATAGGTATTTATTAAGAATCTATTGTATGTTAATATAATTCTCAGTTTGGTAGCTGATAGTCATAACCCACACAAATCACCATAACATCAGACCACTTTTCCTACAGTTGTTATGGTATTACTCTTCCTCTTCTAACAATACTTGTAAGCTCAAATTATTTTAAATTGCTCTCTATGGTCAATATCCAGAGATCAATAGGTCATCAAGAAGTGCTATTTATTTCTGTAAATGTAATTCATATTCTTCTACCAGTCCATTTTTATAGTAAACATATTTTTCAAACTTCATTAATAACTTACCTCAATAAGCTCCAAAAAAAACTCTGTAGTGCCTTCAGAAATTCCAAATGATTTTCCAAGCAAATTTTTCTTTATACTACACAAAGTCTACCAAAGCAATTGAAATTTTTCTTCATTCTATTTTTGGCTAAATTTTTTTAATGTAATCCCTTTGAATGTGTTAACATTTTGTATGTTAAATCTATTGATAACAGTTATTTTTATCTAACTAATATACAGATTCAATAGAGAATTTTGAAAAAAATAATTCTCCCAAAGCTAGCAAACCAAAATTATCTGTAAGGCCACTGTAATCATAATCAATGTTAATTTTTAGTAAACTAATTCTCTGTTTAATTTCACAGTTACAAAAATGGGGATCATGACATACATATTTAAAATGTTTAAACATACCAATTTAAATAAGTAAGTCAATGAGTATTGACAATTTTATACCTTTCTATAAACATCATTCCATTAAAAATATAGAACATCTCCATAATCTCAGAAACTTCATTCCTGTCACTTTTAAGTCAAATCCCCTTGCCCCCTTCAGCATTTACTGAAGACTACCACTGGTTTCTGTCACTATGATGTAAATTCATCTATTCTAGAATTTTATATAAATGAAATCATATGCTATATATTCTTCTATATCTGGCTCTTTTCAGTTAAGGTAATATTTTGAGCCTTATCCATGTTGATGTGTGTATGAATAGTTTGTTCTTTTTATTGCTAAGTAGTATTCTATCATATGAATAGAACAGCAATGCTTATTCATTACCTGTTGAAGGACATTTGAATTATACCAAGACTTGGTGCTATTTATCTTTTAAAGTTTAGCTATTCTAGTATGTGTATGTTGTTAACTTACATTTCCCTGGTAACCAGTGAGTATTTTCTTCATGTACTTATTGGACATTGGTATAATATTTCTTCTTTTGTGACACATTTGAGTCTTTTGCCAGATGTTATTGCATTGTTTGTTGTTTTATTATTAATTTGTAAGTACTCTGTATATATTCTAGAAGGAAGTTATTTTTGTAAGATGATGTACTTTTTTCAATCTTTGGCTTGCCATTTTATTTTCTTAATATTGTCTATCGAAGAGCAAAAATTTTAATTTTGATTATATGCAAATTATCTTTTTTTATGCTTAGTTCTTTTTGTTTCCTAAGAAATGTTCACCTACCTCATGGCTGTGAAGATTTTTCTCTATATTTCTTTTAGAAACTTTATACTTTCTGTTTTAAATTTAGATATATGATTCATTTCAAAACAATTAAATTTTGCCTATGGTGGGAGGGAGGTGTTAAGGTTCATTTTCTTCCATTCCAATATCTAGTTGTTCCAGTATAATTTGTGAAGACCATCCTTTTCTCATTAATTTAGACTTGTCCTTTTGTCAAAAATTAATTGACATTATTTTTTGAATTTATTCCTAAATTCTCTATTCTGTTCCATTGATCTGTCTCTGTTTTATATTTTCTTTTAATATTTGGTTATTTGAGGTCCTTTAAATGTCCATATACATAAATATCAGCAGGTCAATTTAGAAAATAAAAAAAATAAAGCAATGTGGGAATTTGATTAAGATTACTTGTATTTTATATATTTCCAGAAAATTTACTTTATAACAATATGGAGTTTTTCTAACCCATGAACATAATGTATACCTCAATTTATTTAGATCTTTCTCTAACCAATGTTTATTTACTTTTCAGTGTAGATGCTTGCACACATACTCCTAATTCCTACTTATTTTTATCATCATAAAACTATTGTAAATTTTAGAATTTATTTTATGATTGCTTTTTGCTAGATATAGAAATGTAATTTTTTTTATATATTAAGCTTGTACCCTTTGACATAGGCAAATATGCTTAGTAATTTTAGTAGTTTTTTAACAGATTCGTAAAGATTTTCCATATATACAATCATGTTAGCTACAAATAGGGACAGATAAAATGGAATGTTTTCAAACTTTATAATTTTTCACTCTTATTTTTTAATTTACACATAGTAATTGTATATATTTGTTGAATATTATGCGATATTTAGTTACATATATACCATGCATAATGATCAAATGAGCATAATTAGCACATTCATCACCTCAAATAAAATACATTCTTCTAGCTATTTGAAAATATACAATAAATAGTTGCTAATTGTAATCATCCTATTGTGCTAGAATTTATTACTCCTATCTAGCTATAATTTTGGATCTTTTAACCAACTTTTGGTCATCTCTCTCTCCCTTCTACTATTCCCCACCTATAGTAACCACTATTCTACTCTGCTTCTGAGATCAACTTTTTTAGCTCCCATATATGAGTGAGAATCTGTGGTATTTGCCATTCTGTGCCTGGCTTGTTCTGTTTAAAATAATATCTTCCAAGATCATCCATGCTGCCAAGAGTGACAGAATTTCATTCATTTTTATGGCTAAATATTATTCCATCATATATATATATATATATATATATACATATATATATATATATTACATTTTCTTTCCATTCATTCATTAATGGACACTTAGTTCTATTCCATATTTTGGCTAATGCTGCAATACACATGGCAGTGCAGATATCTCTTCAATATTCTTTTTTATTTTCCATTTAAGGCCACTTGCAATTCCATATAAATTCAAGGATTGGCTTTTCCACTCTTGCAAAGAAGGTCATAGAGGGTTTTGATAAAGATAGCATTGAATTTATAGATTGCTCTAGGTATATTGTCTCCTTAGTATTATTCTTCCATTCCAGGAACATGGGATGACTTTCCATTTATTTAGGTCTTTAATCTCAGCAATGTTATACAGTATACAGTGTATACATCTTGTAAATTTATTTCAAAGTATTTTATTACTTTTGGTGTTAATATAAATGAAATTACTTTCTATTCTATTTTATTTTATTATTTTTGAATTGTTCATTGCTAGTAGGTAGAAACAAAACTAACATTTTAAAGTTAATTATATTGGCTCTAATACCTTTAGCTGGACTAATTTTAAAAAGAGAGAAGACTCAAGTTACTAAAATCAGAGATTAAAGAGGATATTTTTTTGTTCATGCAAAAATATTAATAAATAGGATTGTAAGAGAATACTATGGACAAATTGTATGCCAACAAATTAGATAACCTAGATGAAATTGGCAAATTCTTAGAAACACATAAACTATAAACCCTGACTCAAGAAGAAATAGAAAATATGAACATATTTATAATAGTAAAGAGATAGAATCAGTAATCAAAAACCTCCCAACAAAGAAAAGCCCAGGACCAGATGGTTTCATTAATGAATTCTGCCTAACATTTGCAGAAGAAATAAAAATTTATAGTTATAAAAATTTAGGTGACTTTTTTGGCATTGGTTTTTAGCACAAAGATTAACTACTAAGAACTGCCTAAGTATGGTTTTCTTTGTACTTAATGTTTTTGGGGTTTGCTGAGATCTTGAACACTGAAGTAAGTATTTTCATCAAATTTGTGAAAATTGTGGTCATTATTCATTCAAACATTTTTGCCTCCATTTTTTGCACTCTTTTCTTCATTTGAAGCTTTTTTTATTTTTACCTATATTGGAGACCATTTCTTTTTGTACCAGAAGTATCTATTCATTTCTTTAAACTCTTTTATCTGTTTTTCAGATTGGAATATTTCTATTGATTTTATGTGAAGTTTAGTGACTCTTCCATCTGCTGTGTCCAATCTTCTGTTAAGTGATTTTTTTTTTCATTTCTGTTCTTATAATCTGGAATTTCATTTTGAGTCTTGTGTTTATATTTCTTGGTAGATATTCCCTATCTGTTCCCTCATGAAGACCACGCTTTCCTTTACTTTATTGAATACTTTATTCCTTAGTTCCTTAAACATATTTATAATAGCTTCTTTAAAGACGTTTTCTGCTGATTCCAACATCTGGGTCATTTCAGTGTTGATTGCTATTGAATATTGCTATGGAAGTTTTGTTCTTGACTCTAGGTTACATTTTTTGTTTCTTTGCAGGTGTTATAGATTTTTCATTATACTTTGTTGATGAAATGTTTAAACATTCTTATTCTCCTTTCTTCTTCTGGTTTTTTTGTTTGTTTTTGATGGCACTTCTAACAACTGGCTGATCATCTTGAACTTATTGCAGCTTAGTCATGCTTTGGGGGAGGGCAGTTCTGCAGAAATCTAAATTTTCTCAAATCCGTCTAACTTAGAGAGACTAGACATCCCATATCCCTCTCTCCTGAAGATGTTTCCAGGATTTTATTTTAGACTTTCTTAGAGAAGAAGTGGAACAGGCCTCACTTGAAGACATTGTTCTTACTGTTAATTCATAGCCCTTCTAGTTTATAAACTGGATGCCCAGATTTTTCACAGTGTGTTAGTCTGTTAACAGTGTCTCTACAAGTGCCTGACCTGCAACGTCCTCCAGCACTGTTTACCCTATACTATCTCTGGCTGTTCTGTTCTCGCACTCATAGCAGCCACCTTCTGTTAAGTCTAATGTAGTTTTGCTCTTTTAGCCAAAAGTCACAGAAAAATCTTACAATTTTCTGATGGCTGTCTCTACACAGACCTCTTCCATCTGGAACCCTTCCTGGCCTCTTAAGATACTCCAAACTTTGTTGGGCTATGCTTAGACCCTAGTTTCTTGTGACATGGTCAGAAAATTATCACCTAGAGAAGTCTGGATGATAATAGGATCGAATAATAAGTTTCTCTTTATTGGGGAACATAGTATTGCTCTATTTGTTGTCCAATATCTTAAAGCAGATGTCTCATATATTTAATTAGTTTTATACTTTTCAATGGGAGAGGTAGTCCCATACTAGTTACTGTCATAGCTCAAAATAAAAGTCTATGCTTAGTATTTGAACATTTTTTGCTTGTGAATAGAAAATGAATTTCACTCAACCCAACTTGATTCTTTAAAATGTGCATACTATTCTACTACAAAGAACTAATTTACATAATATTTCCTCTATGTTTTGGCATTTAGGGTAAATCTGTAATTTTGAGTGTTTTCTAAATGCCATGCATTGAACCAGATGTTTTAAAGGCAAAAATACATTTAATCTTCACAACAATCCTGTGAAGTATAGCTACATCAACACTTTTAACATTCCATATGAGGAAACAAAAGCCTGGAGAGTGAGAATAATTTACTCAAAATCAAAATTATAAAATTGGTAAAGTAAAGCTAAGATTTAAGCCCAATTGTAATATGCTGTTTACTCATGTATTATTTAGTTATCAAATTCAGCAATCATTTTGTTGGATAAAAATAGTATCTTACATTTGATTAAAAATTTATTAATAAGAGGTTTAAATTCTTTATAGTTTAGATGGCCCTAAGTATTTAAAATATTATGACTTAGATGTTTACCTCATTTGCTCAACTTTTCCTGTAATGTCCATGTTTTATTTGCTCCTGAGAGCTCTTTATGTATAAAATACTAACCTATCTATAGTTTCTTGTTAGCTTAAGTGCTATTTCTGCTTTAGAAAATAATTAATCATATTGTGAAATTACAAAAACATTCATCTATATGGTTTTAGGGTGGGTTTTTTTTGTTTGTTTGATTTAATTTTTAACCATTCTTTTTTTTACCTCTAACTCCTCAGTTTCTATTACTAGAATTTCTTTGGCTAAACATATTAATGATTTAGCATGACAACAATTTCATTTACAAAATATTAAATATTTGTAAGTATGTTTCTAAGCTTTCAATTTTGTTTCATTGTTGTGGGTGACTATTTTTATTTCTTTAGTGTATAGTAGTATATTTAATAATTTTATTTGTATAATACATGTTAAAATCTGAAAATGGATGTCCCTTTTTAGTAACATTTTTGTCAAAATATTCCTGATTATTCTTCCTTTTCCACATTTCATTTGAACCTAAGAAAAAATTGTCAAAATATTTGTGTATATGTGCCTGTATTTCTTTGTTGCACTTCAGGTGTACATTTATTTTTAAAGAAGTAGCTTTTTAAATTCACAGATGAGAAAACATGCATTTTTATATACATCATTCAACATTTTAAAATTTTATTTATACACATCTTCCATATTTATTAAGGTTATTCCCCAAAGTTTATATTTTCGGTTGCTATGGTGAATGCAAGTTTATTCATTTTAATTTTCTACAAGTTATTAACAGAATGTTCAATTTTCTACAGGCTATTACAGAATTTTCTATGGGTTATTTCACTTTGAATGTTAATTTTATAACTAGTAACCTTACTGAGGATTCTTAATATTTCTTTTAAATTTTAAGTTGACTGCCTTGGCTATAATAAAATAGATAATATTCTGAAATGAAACAAGTAATATTTGTAAATGGATTTTTTAAGAGATACTTTTTCATATAATCAGTGGCTAAAACTTTTTGAAAAGTGTTTAATTACAGTTGTGGTACAAGGCATACCTCTCTAATACAACCATGCACCACATAACAATGTTTTGGTCAATGGCAGACTGCATATACAATGGTGGTCTCATAAGATTATAATGGAGCCAAAAAATTCCTGTTGCCTGGTTATGTTTTGATAATCCAGACCTTGTGTAGGCCTGGACTCCTGTGTATGTTTGTGTTTTAATTTTGAACAAAAAAGTTTAAATAGGAAAAAAAATACTAGTGATAGAACAAACATTTTATAAGCATATAAAGAAAAAAAGAAACATTTCAAACAAAAATAAAATAATTTTATTTTTATTAAACATTGAGATGAGTATAATATAATGAAATATTATAAAATATGTAAATTACATTCACCTCTTGAAATAAAAAGATCTTCTTTATATTTTAAGTATAGTCCTTCACTCTCCATGTTTTAAATATATTCTTTTGTAAAATTACAATATTTCTCTTTTTTATGTTTCTTGATTATATTCATATTTTGTCTTTCACAATGTTTTGTCTATACCAAAAATCATATCAACAATGCATTTATCTTAAAGTAGTATTCCATGGTATACATATACCACATTTTATTAATCCACTCATGAATTGATGGGCACTTGGGTTGTTTCCAGAGCTTTGAAATTGTGAATTGAGCTGCTATAAACATTCGAATGCATGTGTCTTTTTCATAAAGTGACTTTTGATCTTTAGGGTAGATGCCCAGTAGTGGAATTGCTGGATCAAATGGTAGATCTACTTATATCGCCTTGAGGTATCTCCATATTGCTTTCCACAGAGGTTGAACTAGTTTGCAGTCCCACCAGCAGTGTAGAAGTGTTCCTCTCTCTCCGCATCCATGCCAGCATTTGTTGTTTGGGGACTTTTTGATAAGGGCCAACCCATTCTACTAAGCGAAGTATCTCAAGAATGGAAAAACCAGCACCACATATACTCACCAGCAAATTGGTATTAATGGATCAACACCTAAGTGTACATATAGGAGTAACATTTATCGGGTGTTGGGAGGGTGGGAGGGGAAAGGAAGGGATGGGTATATACAACCACAGTGAGTAAGATGTGCAATGTTTGGGGGATGGACATGCTTAAAGCTCTTACTCCAGGGGGGAGGAGGACATGGGCAATATATGTAACCTTAACACTTGTACCCACATAATATGCTAAAATAAAAAAAAATGCGTTTATCAATTCTGTAGCATTGCCTTAATCTGTTTTTTAAGTTATAAATTTGTTCTCCTGCTTTGTTGAGGTTTATTATGCTGTTCCCTTTCTAAATTCTTTAGATGAGTGTTTATTCTTTTTCCATTTATTATTACTTAACAAAAATCACATTTGTGTCTTATAAAATCTTTGTATCTCGTTCATAGATTTTATGTGATCTTATTAGTTTATACATATGTTTTGTATTTGCAAAAACTTTTGAAAGTAAACTATGAGGTTTCTTTTTTAATTTATGTAACAACATTTTTGTTCATATTTTCTTATTAATTCTTAGTTCTATGTTACTAATGTTCAATTAAGTATCTTTTAAATTTTGCTATTTGATTTTCCTTGTGGCTTATTACATGCCCAATTTCTATAAATGTACAATGAGTGTTGGCAGAAAATTATACTTTCTGCTTGAAAGGAACTTTATTCAAGTTATACACCTAAAATATCAGCATGCTAATTAAGTTAATTAAATCTATCATGATTTTATTCATGGTTTTATTACTTGATCTGTCAGTAACAGAGAGCTTTAATAAAGTATCAAGTTATTACTGTGTTTCAGTGGATCTTCTACATGCATTTTTTTTTTCATTTGCTTTCTCCATTTTGTAACTAGATTGCTTTAGGAAGACTGTGTGGGTAGTATACTTTTCTGTAGTTGAATAATGCATAATTTTTGTTATCTTTACATAGAAATGATGAATTATCTATGCTAAAATTATTGGATTATAAATTTACTCTGGCAAAATCTGTAGTCTTCTGATCTTTGCTTGTTTAAGTTGTAATTGATTTTAGCATTAGGATGATTGATTCGTGCCCTGCAATGTATTTTCCACACTATGGAGATATTTCAATATTTCTGTGAGTATTTTTACCCCATTTCCAATTTCACTCCCTTCTCAATACTATAGACCTCAAATTGCTCTTTATCTGTGACCCTGCGGGAAAGTCCTGCACTTGCTGCTCTACTCTGTAATGATTACAATAACATTGGTTTCCCAATGCAGACAAACCATTTAAGTCAAAGTTGGTTGCATTATTATCTGTGCAACATATTGATGAATATGAAGCAGGAGATATTTTTGTGTTTTCCATTTTCTATAGAACTCATGCACCACTGTGATGGTTAATTTTAAGTGTCAACTTGACTAGATTAAGCTAGTAAAGCATTCCTTCTAAGTATGTCCATGGGGATTTTTCCAGAAGAGACTGACATTTGAATCAGTGGACTGAGTAAGGAAAATCTGCCCTCACCCAATGTGGGTGGCCAACATATAATCAGCGAGGACCTAGATAGACCAAAAGGGCAGAGAGAAGGGAAATTCACTCTGTTTCTCTCTTTTCTGGAGCTGGAACACCCTTTTTTTCCTTCCCTTTGACATCAGAATGCCAGGTTCTCTGGCCTTTGGACTCTGGCACTTATGCAAGCAATCCCCTGGCTTCTCGGGTCTTCAGCCTCAGACTGAGTTACACCATGGGTTCCCTGGTTTCTGAAGCCTTTGAGCTTGGACTGAGCCCTGCTACTGGCCTCCCTGTTTCTCAGCCTCCACCGTAATCACATGAGCCAATTCCTCTAATAAATATCCTTTCTTATACCTGTCTTTCTGTAGATACTAGTGTTGATTCTGTCTCCATAGAGAACCTTCACTAATACAACCATCATAGAAGAATATATGCTAAATAATTCATTTTGCTGCATCTCCACAAATTGGAAGTTGTTCCTTTTGAAAAAAGGAGTACTTTTGGGAGAAGGATTTATTATTCTTGGTAAGAAAAATTTTGTTAGAATATATTAAAATGCTCTAAAAATAAATTGTACCCACTAGGTACCAAAAGGCTATATTAAGAATCAAAAGTATTCAAAATGTATGTTAAAACTAGGGTAGGCCATGGCAGGCCCCCCATGAGTGCAATGAGATGTCAAGCATGAATAAAACCTATCACTTATATAAGAAGAATTTATAAGGTTGTAGGAACCCCCATGAGTGCTGACCTTGTTCCTTTTCCAACCTAAAGGTACAAAGGGCAAAGACCCCTTTGATCTTTCCTTTTTGACCTGTAGAGCTCTTCAATCAGGCAGGTTGCACTGACCACTTAACTTTAGGCTCTGCTTCATGAGGAACAAAAGAAGAATCAGACACCTCATATGCTCCCCCGTTGCCACGTCTGATGTATTTTATCTGTGCTGCTTTGTGATGATTTGGTAACATATCAAAAGGAAAATATCTTAACATCAAAGGTTGTGAAACTTGGCAATTTTCAAAGTAGAGTTAGGCCATTATTGTTAGTCCTACTACAGAGTATTAAAAAATGTAATTTGTAATTATATTATTATTTTATATTTGAAATGGTTTTATAGATTTAAATGTACATGAAGTTGTGTGATATAGTTGCTATGTTGCTATTATTAATTTTATTTCTGCTATCAGGAAAAATGAGTTATTGCTAAAAGTTTTGTATCATCGCTCTGTGACATCAAATATAATAGGCCAGCCATTTGCAAATTATGTCTTATGGGGCTTATTGAAGATTTATTTTTTTTTTTGAGGTCTTTAACAAGTTTTGTACATTTTGAATTAAGATATACTTTTTTTTTTTTTTTTTTTTTTTTTTTTTTTTTTTTTTTTGAGACAGAGTCTCACTTTGTTGTCCAGGCTAGAGTGAGTGCCGTGGCGTCAGCCTAGCTCACAGCAACCTCAAACTCCTGGGCTCAAGCGATCCTCCTGCCTCAGCCTCCCGAGTAGCTGGGACTACAGGCATGCGCCACCATGCCCGGCTAATTTTTTATATATATATCAGTTGGCCAATTAATTTCTTTCTATTTATAGTAGAGACGGGGTCTCGCTCTTGCTCAGGCTGGTTTTGAACTCCTGACCTTGAGCAATCCGCCCGCCTCGGCCTCCCAAGAGCTAGGATTACAGGCGTGAGCCACAGCGCCCGGCCGAAGATATACTTTTTAGCTATTTATTTATTTTATTGATATTTTAGATACTTATGATATACAAATATTTAATCTCATTTTTTTCTATTCTCTTCAAATTACATTTTCATTTTCACCAAGTAGCTAAACATGAAAGATTAAGAAGAGTATGTAACCTGAGGTAGAAAGAATAATGTCTCCTCCCCGCAACCCCCAACAGAAGATAGCTATATTTTAATCCCTGGAACCTTCTAATGTGTTACCTTACATGGCAAAAGGATATTGCTCATGGATTAAATTAAATATCTTGAAAAGGGGATATTACCCTCCATTATTTGGTGGGCTCAGTATAGTCAATTTAAGTCTTTAAAAGGGAAGAACTTTTCCGACTTGTGGTTAGGGGAAGATGTGCTACAGAAGAATGGTCAGGGAGATGCAATGTTGCCGGCTTTGCAGATAGAGAAAGCAGGCCTTGAGCCAAGAAATGTGGGGGGCTTCCAGAAAGTTGGAATGGAAAGGAAATGCATTCTTCTCTAGAACCTCCAGAAAGGAAAGCAGCCCTGCAAACAACTTGAACTTAGCCTAGTGAAACCTGTGTTGGACTTCTGACCTACAGAGCTGTAAAATAATAAATTTGTGTTGTTTAAGCCACTAACTTTGTGGTACTTTGCTATGGCAGCAATGAAAACTAGTACATCGCTATCAATACATTTATAACAAACATATTTATTTAATGTATTATATTTACATCATGAAAATGTATTATATTTATTTAACAATCCTCAACTTATATCCCTACTATTAAAATATTTTAATAATATAATTTTAATTTTCTTTGAATGTTAATTTTCTATATAAAGATACAAGAGATTCTACATAAAAACACCCAGTTTGCTTCAGAAATGAATTATATGAAAACCCAGGGACACTCAGAAGAACATGTTTCCTTGGTTAATAAATGCTGTAGCTAAAACTTTGCTGATCATATTGATAAACATGACTCCCTGCATAATGCAACATGAATACTGAATAAAAGGAGAATTTTGAATGTCTTGTAGGTGAGACTGAGAAAAATGATTTGAAACATGCAATTGCCACTTTAGTACAAACTGCCATGTAGCATAGGATAAAATAGCTATGTTTAATAAAAATGTATAGAAATAAACCCTCCATGTTTTAACCAAAATGATACGTCCCCAGGAAAGCCTTCCATGATTCTTCCAACTAGATTAGGAACCCCTGTGAGATATTTTTAAATCATTCAATACCTATTATACATATTCTTCAGACTTCTAATTAATTAGTTGGTTATATTTATCCTCTATGATAGAATGTAAGTTCCATGAAGGCAGAGACAGCATCTGCCTTGCTTGCTGTTGTATCCCTAGCATCTAGCATGGGATGGTATATAGAGTACAGTCATTAAAACATTTTTGTCCGACTTAAGAGACTGATTGAATCAAAAGAAAGAGCTTCCAGTGCTGGCTCTGCCAAAAACTACATACATGAACTTGGGAAATTAAATTGATTTTCTGAGCCAATTTCCTTATCTAGAATATTACATGAATTTGAAATATTGAACATATTAATTTTTAATTTCATTTTTGTCTAAATATATATTTATTATATAATTATAATTTTAATATAGAACTACTGAACTTAATTCAGAAAACCAAAACCAAAATAAAAACATAGAAATAAGCATATTGAGAACTCAGAAATTATAGGACCTGACTTTTATAATTTTCATTTTTTTCATAAATGCAAAGGTAATATGTTTGTTATAAAAATATTTACTAAACATAAGAAATGGAAATATTACTCATGCCCCATTCTTGCTCCTCACAGATAAATATTATTAATAGTTGATTTTGTTCTAGCCTTTGTGAAACATCTCTTGAAATGAAATATTCAGAGAAAAATGCTATATCAGAAATCAAGAGTCAATTTTCTTTCCTCATAATTTTGAAGTTTTTAAAAAGCTTAAAGCTATAGATCATGTAGTTCAAAGATTTATGATTTTTCTGAGTTTTATAAAATTTTATGGTAAATTATATACTTTTTGGTAAGCTCTCTATCATCTGTCACCAAATTTCTTTCTTTATAAACGTGCACAGTATAGAATATTTAAACAACATAGAAATGTCTTTAATTTTTCAAAATCACAGCAAAGTATATGCAATATATGTTAAGTCACTGGGTGGGCTCAACACAAAGTAACTGTGGTCTTACTTGATTAACTTGATTCATCTAAAGGCATGGTAGCTGAAGGTAGTCAGCCAACTTCGCTTCCTGCAGAAGCTTCTTTTGAAGGGAGTTCTTTCTGAGCAAGGAAACTTTATAGCCACCTCATTCCACAAGAATCCTTTCAGAAACATATTGACCTGCAAAATTTTGAACTTAAAATGCAAACATATTTATTTGTTAATGTGTAAATTGTAAATAGTTAATTTAAAATTGTATTTTATTACTAATAAAATGTATTAATATTTGAGTAATTTAAAACCATAAGAAAAAATACATGACACATCAGTTGCAGAAAACATTTTAACTTTGCCAACATCTTCAATTTCATCCCACATCAGAGACCACGTTTTTCTCTCTGCCCTGCTACTCAGTCCTTCTTTAAGGAATATTCTAAGTTCTATCTTTCCCAAAATCTTTAGCAGGCTACTCCATCTACCTTGAAAACACACTTTCCCAGCCCTTCCACACTGACAATATGCCATAAAATTGCATCTGTCTCTTCTACTTTGAATTAGCTTTTGATATACAAAAAGAAGTTGCAAATTAAAAAAAAAAAATTCTGATAAAATTCAAATGTAAAATAAGGCAATAGTAGATGATGTTTCGCTGAAACCAAATTACACTTTGCAAGGGAATATTATTGTTGTAGTTTCCTTTCAACATACTGTACTATTTTATAGTGTGCCATATGCTGCTTTGATTCCCCTACTGTTCCCAACTTTATTTGATTTCTTGAAAAAATTTCATTTACAGTGTTGAGTTGTTTGGCCTTCTTTTACATATGCAACGCATCTTAGGTCTTTGCTGAAGAGCCTGTGATGATTAAATTAATACTGATAAATCTTGATTTGATTAGAAATAAAAATGTTAACATAAACACTGACAATCCATTATAAGGTCATTAAGTGAATGATGCAAAATATGTTTATATATTTTTGAATTATCATTAACATTAAACAGATAAAATAATTATAAATATATATATATAAATATCTGCATCTGTCTTTCTAATCATGGAGATATTATGATCATGAATACTTCCTTCGTGTTTTACTTCTATTCACTCAACTGTCTATTTGATTTTAGAATTTGCTGACTGCATAGATTAGGCAACTTGGACATGGTGCCTTTTTTCTGAAATATTATCAAGACCTATATATTCAAATGTTTCTAATTCCGAAAAGCCAAAAAATCTTAAACTTTGCCCTGATTTGGCAGCTAATTTGGATTGTATTATTATTTTATATTTGAAATATATAGCAATTACAACTATTCAAAGCTAAAAGTAATATTAAAAATTATCTATTTCTGCCATCTCATACTACACATAATTTGCCTTTGATGGGGTACACAGTTAATGGTTGGCAAAGCAGAAAGAAATGTCCATGTCTCCTATGACTTTTTTATTATGCATGTGAATAAAATAACTCAAGGGAAATAACAATTTTATTGTTTTTGTTTTTTTTGAGACAGAGTCTTGTTCTTTCACCCTAGGTAGAGTACAGTGGCGCCACTGTAGCTCACTGAAGTCTCAAACTCATGGGCTCAACCGATCCTCTTACTTCAGCCTCCTGAGTAGCTGATACTACAGGCATGAGCCATCATGCCCAGCTAATTTTTTTTTTCTTCTAATCCTCATAAAATTACTGGGTTTTCTTTTCTTTTAATTTTTAAAAGATAAAGTATTTTTTTTTCTTTTTCATTTCAGAATAATATGGCAGTACAAATGTTTTGGTTACATGGATTACTTTTATACTGCTTAAGCCAAAGTTATAAGTGTGCTCATCACCCAGATAGTGTACATTGTACACATTAGGTATGATTTCATCCATCTTCTACTCCCCCTTCCCACCTATTGATTTCTGTTGAGTTTTACTTCCATCTGAGCACATGAGTGTTGATCAATTAGTTCCAATTTAGTAGTGAGTACAATTTAGTAGTGAGTACATGTGGTGTTTATTTTTCCATTCTTTCAATACTTCACTTAGGAGAATAGTCTCTAGTTCCATCCAGCTTGCTGCAAAGGGTATTAATTTTTCAGTTTTTGTGGAGACAGGGTCTTGCTCTTGCTCAGGCTGGTCTTGAACTCCTGAACTTAAGTAATTCTATCGCCTAGGCCTCCCAGAGTGCTAAGATAGTAGGCATGAGCCAACATCCCCAGCTGAAATAACAAGCTTTTTATATGACTTAAGATTTTTTAAATTTTTATAAATATCTTTTATTGTCAAAATGTTATGCCATTTGAGTTAAGCTGCCCACATTTTCCTAATACTTCCATTACTGTGAGAACTGCTGAGGCAGCACATGTCACTTAGATTCAAAACTCATCTTTAAATATTATACTTTATATTGGGTATTAAGATCACAGTTACTATCTCCAAAAGACTGGCATATATTAGATAAAATTTCTTTTGATTTTTATCATACTTCTCTTTGGTAGAGGTGGAAATAAAACTATATGAGCAAACTACTTGAAATCTAGAATATAAATACATAGGTGATTGAAAAATAATTTAAAAAGGGAGATACCTAAAAATTTTTTGGTTTTTTTGTTTTTGTTTTTGTTTTTGGTCTGCCGTACTCCAAATATCCACTTTTATGCAAGATAAAACACTTTCAGGTATTGCTTAACTGATAATATTGACAGGCTGTTTTTAAATGTCATAAAGAAGCAGATTTCTGAAAGAACCGAACAGAAAATAATTGATGCAAAGTTGAATTTTATTCACATATAAGATGGTAATCTAGTTTCCAGAAAAATTCATATGGCTGAGAAAATTTTATTGTGCGGATCATATTTGTTATGCAATAGGAAGAAAAAAATATCCATTTTCCACCTCCCGTCTCTGGTTTTCCTATAACAAGGTCAGCCGTAGAAGAACAGAATGTTGCTAGCGTGCCTGCCAAGTTTTAATTGAAATGTTGTGATAAATTTCACTGCCAGGTCAGATGTTATTTTCTGGTTAAGGAGGGTCAAGTTGGTCTCTTAAAGAACCACTTTTGATTTTTATAGTGTCCAGTGATTTGTTCCTGGAAGTTGATTTACCGCAGAGCTGACCTCTGTCCTCTCAAGTTGATCTTTGCCAGCATTGTCAAGTCTCCAGTTCACCTATGGTCACTGGTAGAAAAAAGTATTTTATTAAACTGGGCTTCTGATTTTATTAGTGTGAAAATAGGCCTTTCCTAATCGATGGGACAGGAAGCATTCACTTTATTGCTTTAGACTAGAGACTAAAGGTCATTTAACACAAATAGAATGAAGCACATAACAAAAACAGCAGTAAATATTTGATGATTCAGCACAAATAACTTGGTTAACATTAAAAAAAAATGTCTTCCCTCTTCAGTATATACATCAGGTTGATAAAGATATTAAAATGGTTGAAATTTAGAAAAACTATATCTTGGATGATAATCCCCACAAATGATTATTTTTAAATTACAGTTTGGGGCTGATTTTTTAATACATCTAAAGGACTGTAGGGTTCTGCATAAGGATTTAAATAATACTGATGTTTCTAAAGAGTGTTGCTTTTATTCCACAAGTTCAAAGTGCTTTATTATTATAAATACTATAAAACTTCCTTAAAGAGACTTTAAGATTCTCCAATGAATTTTGGAGAAGGTTAATAAACTGCATAGTGAGAGAAACAAAGAAGAAAATGGCAATAACTTTGCATTTCCCTGATGAAAATATTGCGAAGGAGACATCAGGAAGCAAGGAATGTGTACTCATAGTCTCTGTCTTGCTGTGCATTTCTCAGGGTTGGTGTGCTGGTGGTTGTTATCACTCAGAATCATCTACCTCAGTTTTACAGACTGGCTTTTAAAAACCTACAAGATTCCATCGTCCTATTTCAAACACACACACAGTTTAAGCATCTTTGCACCTTAGTAACATTTTCAATTTTTCTTTAACACTTGAAAATTCACTTGTTTTACTTGAACGACAGCTTTACTCTAACCATTTTAAGACAGGTTATAATATTTAGGTCATTTTTATTACATGTGAATGTATATAAATGCTAATATAATGACCATTTTTACATCTACATTTACAATGTCTTATCAGTATTGTTTGGCATATGTTTTATTGCAATATAATACATACACACTGTAGCAAAAAACTTTCTATGATAAGGTTTTAATCAACATGACAACAATAAAGAATGAATTTTTTTTAATTTTTTATTTCAGCATATTATGGGGGTGATTGAATCTACCTATAAAAACTGTATTTTTGAATAGTGGATAGGAGTTACTGATAAGAAATTTAGATGTTTTAAGCAAATTATTTAATGCTTATGGTTGTTCTTGAGCTAGTGGTAGAGATAGTTCAAGAATATATACCATTTAAAATTTGGAGTTGAAGAATTATTACTTTTGAATTTAGAATTACATGAGCTAAGGTACACAAAAGTATAAAGCACAATATGCGTGTTGTTATTTTTATGTTTTCTGGTGATTTCATTCAGGATGCTTACTTACTAAGCTCAGTGTAATGGTGCTTTCATCACCCTAGAACTGCATTATGTGCACTTCAATGGTCTTGCTATTTAGGTAAATTATTGGCAGTCATAAAAATCTCAGAAAAGTTTACTATTCAAGAGTATAATATTGAATATAATGCTGTGTCAAACTAACCTGTTTATCATGAAAGGTAAGCAAGAAATATGACTGTATGACAAAGAAGTGGGATTTTACAACCAGTGGTCTATGGTTCTTCAGCAATAATTAGTCTCTGTGGCTTCAAATACCGCAAGTTCAGTTTGATTAGTTTCCATAAATTTATATAAAATTAATGAAATAGATGCTGTTGGTCTACATAAGAGGATTCATTAATGATTTTGTTTTTCATTTTTCACCCAGTTACTTAAGCATGATGTCATTACAGCTCTAGGGCATGTGAGGGGAGAGACCAAGGCAGTGAAAATGATGACCTTGAGTTTGATTTCCTTCAGACTGTGGGCTGGCCTGGAGACCTAGGGAAGTGATTTCATGAGAGCCCATATGGGTCTTGGGGCATGAGGAGTATTCTGGACCCAGATAACAAAGTGTGACAGAGAATTACAGAAGTATCCCTTCCCTCCAGGTCTGCGGGGAACCCACCACAAGAACAACAACCTTTAGTGACTTTGAAGGACAGACACTTGAGATCTTATAATAACAGTGGCAACAGAGAAGCCCTTTCAAGTGGCTTTGCTAATACTTCATATAAAAATATGGTAAACCAAAAAAGGAAGAAAAGTGCACAGAGAGTGCCAGGTGGTAATGGTAGTGGTCATAGTGGTGACTGATTGTCTTGTAAGCAAATGTGAAGGTATACCTTAAAGTCTCTGAGAAAAGCATGCAGAGGATTTGGGCCATGGTGGTGGTAACCATGTGCAGGTAGAGATTATTAATAATAATATTTGGTATCACAGGTAGATAAGATCTCAGTTTATAAGGGTCTCAAAAGTCCATAAGTAGCAAGGAAAAAAAGCAAATCATCACACAGGACTTATGGGCCTGGGACTACTCTAAGGGTAATACAGAGAGTGACTCCATCCTCACACCAATCCTATAACATAGTAATAATAATTATTGCCATTGTATAGATGAGAATACTAAATCAAAGATATAAGTCACTAAGGAAATTGTGGAATCATACTTTAAACTTAAGTAGTTCATGTTCTAAAGTGGTTAACCCCATACATCTCATCATTTTCAGGTGGAAAATGTGGGTTAAGAAGCTTAAGTCAATTTCTTGCAAGCCACAAAGCTTTAATTTGAACCCAGGTTATTCTGAAATCAAAATTCAGTGCTTTTTAACCATCTTGTTACCCTATAAAGTATGGGAGGAATGTCTGAAATGGTGAAGATTCTGAGATATTGGGAGCTCTCACCTTAGCTGATAGGGTGTCTATTGGTGGAGAGTACAACATGCTTGCTTGCTGATACTTACCAAATCAGCTATGATTTGGCCCACTGTGTGTTTTTTAATTGTCTTAAATAGCTAGTTACCTCAAAAGGGAGTAATTTATTCCAATTGACTACCAAAACCACTGTTTATCGAGCACTTGCTATGGATTGGGCATTATGCTAAATGAGCACATGTGCTATATCTCTTCGTCCTCACAACAATGCTGAGAGAAATGTATTATTAACTGTATTTCACATATGAAAAAAACTGAGTTCTAAAAGTCTAACTCACCTATGATCACTCAGGTGACAAGAAGCAAACCATGTCTATCTGATGATGTCATTAATTCTACATCTCCTTCTTCAGGACACCCAAATTAACTCAATCAACTCTATGTCCTTAAATTATAGCAGCATAGAGCTTCTATGACACAATCTTCTCTGAGTTTAACATTATCATGTCTGCTACCCCACTCCATTTAACTACTTTTTTGGTTGATTTTCATGTGTAATCATGAAAATAGAAATGGAAAAGATGAAAACAAAACAAAAATTATATATACATATATAATATACATATATGCAATTTATACATATATTTTTGTTAAAATACTTCTTTGTGCTATTATATTCCAAGGTAGCTCACAAAAGCTAATAATTATTTGGTGAAATATATGTCATAATTTATTTAATCTGTACTTATTTATTAAGGAACCTATAAACAATTTGTTTCCATATTTTTCACCTGCCTTCATGTACTTTGTCCTTCGGCTTATAAATTAATGAATTACTATTTGAGAGCATGTCTCTTTTTTTCTATTTGATGTTTAGCAGATGCCACCTGTTTCCAGAGGACAGGTTGTTTGTTGTTATTAAGGCACAATACACAGTATAGAGCGTATAAACACAGTTGTTGGAGTATAATTACTTGAGCTCTTTATGGAGGTGGATCATCTCCCAGTACAATGCTCAACAAGACAAAGTAAGGCCAACTGTCTTTTATGGCATCAGCTGCCACCCTGAGTTTGGTGTTTTGCCACCGACACCAAGTCTTTTTTGTTTATCAGGTAATTAACAGTAATGATGTCTTGCTGCTTGGCTTTGTTTCAAAACCAAAGCTCCTTCTTTGCAGATTTGGGTGGACTCCTAGGCTCAGGCCCGTGTGCTGACTGTCATAAGCACCAGCAGGCAATTCCAGGCTTAATTACCTCCCTGTTTTGTTCTTTACATTGGGCAATAAACATCCAGTCTAAAGGCAATTTGTAGGAGAGAGGGAGAGAAAAGGGAGGGGGTACCTCCTCTCACAGCAATGCGTCCATCAAATAAACTAACTTAAAAATGTTTTGACCTTGAGTTCTTAAACATTATTGTAATTCTCCATCTTATAAGGAAAAGCATTTTAAAGAAAAGTTATTCAAATAAAACACAACCTCACAGATAGGCAGTCTGTTTATGAAATATGAGGGAATTCAATTACTCATGAATGGATGAATGGCTTTTTTTCCTCTCTTTGTCTGGTCATCATTGTTACTGTGGATTTCTTTAACAAAAGATATCAAAATAAACAGAAATGTCTTCCATGAACTGTGAGCCTGCAGTTAAGTGGTATATATATGGGAGTGTGCCTCTCTGGGGTATATTTAGTATAGGTATAATTTTTTAATGGTACATTATTGAATTTTTAGCCAAGTCACACTTAAAAAAGAAGAAATTACTACAAAAGAATGAACAAAGCTCTAGAAAAATACCACACGCAGCTTTTAATTTTTTTCTTACAAAAAGGACATTTCTTTAATTAGAACTCTTAAATAAAATTTGAGATAATTAGGTTAAATTTTGTTGAATACATATAGATCTATATGAAAACTATATGCAATTTTTTTAGTACTTGCAATTTTTGACTCTTATTGACTGACTGCTTTGTTGATTTGTAGCTTTTTTGTTATGGGAAGCATATTTTAAAATAAACTTTAATATGTAATATTTGCTAATGATCTTCAGTGCTTATTAGTGATATTTGGCACATTTTAAATTCCACACTTCTAAAATTGTAGAGGTAATTGTATTTATTGTAAGCAATAATATTTTTATCCATTTTACTTTTGCTAGATAGCTCTTGCAGATAAATGATCAAATATTTAAAATAAATTTTGTCCATTTCATTTTTATGAAGCATTTGATTATTCTACAATTTGTTTCATATTTTGGTCTCTTTCCCAGTTAATAGAATATCTGAGTTAAACTATAGATTCTGCATATAGCAGACCAAGAGGTTCAGTACATAATTCAAATACCGAAATAATTCCCCATCACATTTAACAAATTTGAGTAAACCTTGTATGAAAGATTTCATATGGCAACAGAGGATATTTGAATAGAAAAATGGTTTTTATATTCTCTAAAGAAATTTTGTAACAAATATATCAGTCCTATGAAATTCCTCCAGTATAGTTCCTTGATAATGTCACCACTGCATACTAATGTTCCTCAGATTTTCATGGATGACATGTTTCATAAAGATGATGCATGGCCTTCTCTCCAATATAAAAGCAAAAAAACTACTACTTTCCCTGGCATTCAAGTAGTTTTTTTCCCATTTTTCACTACAGTTTGAAAAATACGTTTTCCATGGTGTATCTAATTTTATTTCATTTTATATGAGGAAAAGCATAGAAAAGCAAATATTTTAAAAATTAAAAAATATCCAACTTATTAAACAATATATCAGAAATATCAGATTTTACTACATCTATAATTTACCATGCTATACTAAGACCAATGGAAACATTTATATAAAAATGTGTTTGAATTATTTTTCCACTAAATTTACTCATTATTGACTTAGCATATTTAAAATTGAGTTTAGTGAAAGAAGAATTGAATAGATTGATTGTTCAGGTGGGACAGAGTGTAGAAGTATATAGTTTATAGTAGTAGTAATTTTCAGAAACCCCATAGAAGTGACATGATATTGATAACTACCAGAATTTGTCTACAGAACTCTTGAAATATAATGGTTTATTTTTTCTTTTAATATGAAAATGTCCCGTAACTTCAAGGTTCATAGAGGAACCAAGAAGCCCTTCACAGCATTTTAAAAATATTTTTCTCATACATACAACAAACACAAAACGCTTAAACTAAATTGGAACTTGATAAATCATAGCTATTTTATTATTATTCATATCACAGTGATTATTTTGTTTGTGTAAAGAAGATCATTATAATAATTATCTTTGAAACTGTTGTCGACTAAAAAAAACAGTTTCATATCTAAGAATAATGATTGTGACTATTACCTCTTGAAATAAAATGAACATCACTGTGGGTCTGGATAAAAGTTGAGAAGCAAAAAATGTAACTGCTCTAGTCCTAGCACCCTCCCACTTTTCTTTAATGGGCATGCTTTGAGCAGGGTTCATTTTCTACACTCTAAATCGCAAAACAATGACAGGAATGGTAAAGGATGGGATGATTTTTAAACTAAGACCCTATAAAATACTCTTCAAATGCAAGAAAGGGGTTCCTAAAATCATTTCCACCTTAGGCCATTCTTCCAGGAACAAAATGTCTTGATAGCCAACTGTTTGGTGAAACAATAATAGCAGTCAAGTCCACTGGTGTTTGTTTATCTGTTTAACTCAATTTTGCAGGATGGAACTATTTAGACATAGACTTAGTGACTTCATTTGACCCTCTATAGGCACACACTCTATTGATTTGGACAGTAAGAGTGGATCTATACACAGCAAAACCCATATTCACACTACTACATCAGTATTTTTTAACTAGAATTTAATTTTAAACTTGAATAAGAATCTGAGAAAATTTATGTGATCAAGTTTTTAGGTGAGGATAAAATTACCTAACTTGATGAAGACAATGTACAAATTCTTGAGAATCAACAAATATTAAACAGATTTGAGCACTGTTTTGGGGTTTATTTTATTTTATTTTTGTATTTCAACACCAAATTGCTTGTATTTTCTTTACAAATCAAAGAAGGGAAAGGAAGTAATAATAATGATGACGATCCATTTTGACCATCTTATTATCATCCTCTTATTCATCTGGGAGCCACGGTGCAGTCTTAACCATCCCGTAAATACTTATTTAGCAAAAGGAAACAGAATATATTTTTTTTCCCTCAGACTCTCTGCATTGATATATTGAAATAGCAGGGAAGGAAAAAAAAGGGGGCCATAATGCTTCATTAGTTAATTGTGCAGAGTACAGCTCTTTAGGGGTAAACAAGTGAAGGACATTTGCTGAATGGCTCGTCCTCGTCATGCATATTATGGCCTAATGATGCTAGTAATGGTAGGAGGCTCCTGGAGAGTCATCTGTCAAATTAGCACATTGAATTATTTATTGCCTTAGAGTAAAATTATTGAAAGGTAGCAGCTGAGACATGGGTTTTATAAATATAAAATTCAGAAAAAAATACTAGAAAACTCATACAGCTGCTCTGAGGGTACATTTGCTTTTTAACACTTGCATTTATGGACACAATAGTCCTTCTTGAGTAAACAGAGTTTATTTCTACCTTTAAATCTGACATGTGTGTGTGTGCGTGTACACATGTGTGAAGTCCTGGGTGTTTCATGCCACTAGTTATAATATAATAATCTAAAATTTTAGTTAATTGTTATTTTAAGTCTTTTTAACTCATTTCAACTATATCATCTATGTAAAACATAAGACAAAGTGCCAATTTTTACTAGGCTCTATGCCCAGGAACTAACATGTAGAGTATGGTTCGTGACTTCCAGTTCTTGTAAGTGTTCACATTTTTGTTCTAGCACAAAGTTGCTTAAGATAGAAAGGCTGCCTTCCTAGGACTTGGAAAAAGAGACAAACTTATGCTGAACACTTTATAAAACAAGACAATAGTATGATAAACACATAAACTCAGAGGGACCTTAAGCATTTGAAGGCCTGAGTAGGCTAATAAATTCAAGGTTTCCCAAAAGTATGATTTCATTATTTGCTCAGTATTTACTAAGTGGATATGGGAAGAAATTTTTTTTCTGTTAACATTATATAGAGAAATAAATTCATTTCCTAATTTCTTCCATTAGCCAATGATGAATCACTATTCTGAAGGAAATTTTTAAAAAAGTTTGCTAATTCTCTATGGCCCCTCTTCCCTTTTTATATCTTATTTTTTTAATTTCTATGTTAATTCAATAACTACCTGGGAAGACTTGAAATTTGGATTATAAAATATATCATTGATTTCAAATAAGAAAACATATTGTTTGATCTCAAACTAGCAATTGAATGATTTCTCAAAAACACTAAATTTGAGCCACTATGAGTAATTGAGAATATACATAATGTATGTATGTATCCATTTGGTAATAAACAGTTCCAATTTATTCTAGTGATGTTCTGGTACTCTTAGCACCTTCTGGGCTGGCTGGCCTCTATTGGGTAAGGTATCATAGAGACACTAGCATAAGATAAGGGCCTTGAAGTATGAATGAACTTTCAATGTGCAGAAGGAAAGACATTAACAAAGTTATCTTGGAGGAAAAGCAATCAGGAAGAAGATATTTGGGAGATATAAAAAAATTAGTCTAAAAACCAAATTGCAAAAGACTACAGAATGTCTTGAATATTGTGTTAAGGAACATATATTGTAAGAAAAAATAATTTCATTTTGGATAGATATAGAGGAAATGGATTCAGCAGAATGATCTTTAGAAAGAGATTAAATAATGTTATATATGGGAAAGAATTATGTAATTTTATAATACTATATACAGTCTAGTTTTCATCATTGTTGTCATCATAAATATTACACCACATTGGAAGTCTGATGACAGAGAAAGAGGAAAATTAGAATTACTGAGTTAATTGCCCTCTGTCCTGGGAGAACAATGACACTAATAATTAAGAAAAAATTTAGATGTCAGGTGAAGTGGCTCAGGCCTGTAATCCCAGCTACTTGGGAGGAAAAGGAGGGAGGATTGTTTGAGGCCAAGAGTTGGAGACTAGCCTGGGTAACATAGTGAGACCCTATCTCTACAAAAAGAAAAAAAAATTGAGGGAGAGTATCAAATTTCATAATAAAGTTAATGAAATTCCAGCATGAACATTTTGACTCGAAGATATGGGTGAAATATTCAAACAAAAATGTCCAGAAAGTTGTTGAAAAGTGAAAATTTAGCTCAAAGACAGTGGAGCAGACAATTTACAGGTGAAAATTGGAAATTACTTTCATATAGGTAGAAAGTCACAGGAAGAGCTAAATTGGTTATTTGGTGTGGCTTGGCCACCAAAATGTTTTTTGCCTGCCTATTTTACTTTCTTTTAATAATCTGGGCATCATATTGAACCAGTACTATTTTTATTACCACATCAATTTTTTCATCAAGTTATTCTTTTTTCTATTGCTATGACCATTTTAATCCTTTTTCTTTCTGCTCTCTTTTCCTAAGTTCTTTTTTATTGCCCTTTATTTTTTTATTATCATTATTTGCATCTTCATTACCTTTCTATTTTTCTTTTAAACTCTTAGCGGAAATGAGAAAAATGTTTACTTTGTGTTTCAGGACCTTAAGCATCTTATATACATTGATTTAATAAAAACAAAAATTTGGAGAAACTGTTCTTAGTTTGTAGCAATTGACACTGGTCCTCAGCTAAATTAAAGAGATTGCCTAACTCACACTCTGACATGCCCCTGGTTATATGTAATTTCAAAGTTTTGATTTTGCTCTTTTGTTCTTTCTACATCACATTATCTCCTACATAGACGCCATCTCTACTTTTTACTTTTATTTCTAATAATTATCCTTAATCCCTTATTCCTATTCCATTTTCTATTCTCAGTTGCCTCTCTTATTGCTATTCCTCCAGTTGGCACTCTTCCTATTCTGCTGCTCTGTGTGTTTAAATCCTCTCTTTGTCTTTTCTTATACTCCTCTACTGAAACACCATCAGTTATATTAATTCACTACTATTTAAAATATTTTTACCTTTAAAATAGCAAAGAGTTGTAAGTAGTCTCAAATCTACCCTTCTTTCAACACTCAAAAGATAGTGTTGAAATTTCTTGCTTGTGTTACAAAAGGTCATACTGTGAGAACTGAATGGAGAAGTATTAATTTTGGCTGTATGCCATTTGTCCAGAGAAATCACCAACAGTTTTGCGGTTCATATGAATACATTTCAAATTGGATTATCAGTCTCCTTATCCACCTATGTGTAATACATGGTCAATAATATATTTCAAAGTTGAACATTTTTTAGGCGGTAGAACTACTTCAAGCAATTGATAATTATTTTTTTTCAAATCATGCTTTTTTCCTGTAGAATAATTATCTATTACAAATACAATGGAATAGTTGGGCTTGATTGAGGCAGGATATCAACTGATACTTACTTGACAAATAAGAAAGCCAGAACTGCTTCTATTGCACCCCACAGAGCTGTAGGAATGACCCCTAGAACGAGGAGGAGTGGCAGCCAACTGTTGGAGCAGGTTACCTTTAGGTCACTCTCTGGAGGATAACTAAAATAATTTTACATCTAGGAGTTTCTGTTGAAATAACATGGGAAGGTTTTGTAGACAAACTGAGTATTTTTAAAGTGACCATATTTACATAGAAACATAAAACCTGAAGGAGTGGTGTTAGCGATCCAGTAGGTGGCAATCTTCTCCCAGAATATGTGTCAAAGCAAGGTCCTAGTTCAGCTTTGGGATGTGCCACTTGCCTAAATTAACACCAAGAATTCTGTCTCTAACAGTTCAAAAATTCAACAAAAGAGCAAACCTTCTTGCTCTTTTAGAACGTTTTTCATGCTATCAGCGGGCTAAATTTTAGTGACTCCACCTTACTTTATCAAGCTAAATTAGACATTCTTTGACCCTTTTGTTATTTTTTCTTGTCATTAGTTATACAGATATAGCTGTATTAGTAGTATAATATCTCCACCATCCTTCTCAAATTGCTTATGTACTGTATATTTGAAACTTCTCTTTGCCAAATGTCTCTTTATAGCACTATTAAGAGAGTAAATGAGAACCTTTAAAATGTCATCACCCTTGCCATATTTCTAAGGGAGAAAATTTAAATGATGTTGTGCACTATATTTGACTCTCCATCATATCTATCCCACCCATTAAGAAATTTAGCGTTGAAGATTTTGTAAAGGCTTATGCAAAATAACAAAAAATGTTTCTCAGTGGGAAGTTTGAAAAATAGATTTTATGAGGAAAGACAAAAACAACCAGAATGACTTCTCATGGAGAGAAAGTTTACAGGAATATTTGCTATACTGTGACGTTATATTTTTATTGCAAAATATTCTGGTGATGTGTAATAGAGTGATTACTGCAGTCATTTGGGGATTTTAATGCCATGTTTTCTAACAATAGTGGCATAGGCTAGCTGCAATCTTCAGTCTTCTTGCCTTTTTTGTTTTTGTTTTTAAATACATCCATTAATTTATTTTAAGTAATTATTTTGGATTTGATATGTAGTGTCATAAATATGGACTAATATAATGGAATTCCTACTATTCAGTAATGTTAAACTCTTCTCAATTTCTGGGTGAAAAACGGGACATGTGTTTTCCTGGTGCCTTGATGTCATATATGGATGCAACTGACTTTAGCCAAGAAGTGTGTGTGGAAGTGACATTTATCACTTCTGAGCAGAAATTTGGAATTACCAACTATATTATAGTTTCCACATTGTGTCTTCTCTATCAGCCTTGGTCATTTAGTGAAGTCAAGTGGAAGTAAGTTCCTAGTTTACCATAATAGATATGTAATGTGGTCAAGGAATGGATTTTATTGTTTTAGGCCACCGAGACTTTGGATTTCTTTGATAGCTTAATATAACTTAACATATCCAGACTAATACCATAGAAAAGAATTAAACTTAATAGCATAGAATAGATAATTATTATTTATTATTTGATAATATTTAATATTATATTAAATCATATATTCTACTAAATTCTCCCTTTCTAGGACATGAAAGAAATATAGATAAAATATATTCTGGAAGTATATACGTGGCCACTAAAATCCTATTATGGAACAGGTAACTGCTTCATTTTCTCCTCTGAGTGAAAGCTGGACAACTCTTCTATTCTCAGTAGGTTTGAGAATCTTCTAGCAAATCATATTCCAGATCAATATTAGAAAATTAAATCTTTAACTAAAAAATATAGCTAATTTAAACTTCAGAGCTAGATTGGGTAAGAGATGAATATAATTATTGCATAGCTAATAAACAGACTTGTTAGATAATCACCAAACTATATCTCTATTGCAGGACTTCACAGTGAATTTCCAAGAATCAAATATAACATTACTGGCAAAGTCAAAGGTCTAATCATTTTTATAAAATGTAGTCTCACTCTGGCTTGCATTTAAATAAAGAATAATATTTTGAATTAAAAAATAGTACATTTAACCATTACAGAGAAATTCCTTTACAATCATTTCCTTTTAGAATCATGCCTCTGAAAGAATCACAGAAAATTTTGTAAATGATTTTCTTCTTCTTAAAAATAAAATCATGGTAATTTCTAATTCAACTCTCTATCATAACTCTCACACACTTGCAATGTGGTATGTTTCTTGATTGGGAATAAAAGTAAGGAGTTGAATTTAGTATCTTGGAAATTGCACAACATCCTGGGTACACACCCTTGGTGTGTGTTGAGCATTTAAATTCCATCCTTCATTCATCAGGACATTAATCAAAGGCTTCAGCCTTTTTTTTAGAGTACAGCTTCACAGCTTTCACTTATTTCTATATTTGGTTAATAGTTAACGGTCTAATTTGCTCATTTAGTCAGAAATTTTTTATTGCATTCCTAATAAAGGCCAGGCTCTGTGTTAAGCAACAGAGATACAAAGTTGAAGGTACATGATCCTGTTCTGAAAAATGTCATTATTTATCAGAGAATACAAGTGACTTGAATGTACTATAAATATTCAGTATAGGATATTTTCAGATGTTTTGGATACCAATTGGAGCAATTAATGGCTACCCAAGAAACATAAACAGAATGATCAGGGCACACGTTGTCAAAGTTTATGTGATATTTAGAGAACTATGTATGATCTGGATAGTTTGAATGGCCCAGGGGTATTTGGGATATAGGACTTACATATGAATATTTATTTATATAAAATAAAAACAGCTTTATAACCCTTCTTAAGATGACATACTTCAGGCAATTAAAGGTAGAAAATAACTTAGGATATTTGAAATTCACCAAGTAGTATATCTTACAAACACTAACCATAAAATGGCTCAAATAAGAGGCAGATTAGAATAGAAAGGTGGAAGGAAGGGGCCATAGTGGAGGTGAGGTAGAGAAGTATTTATTTATCACCTATATTTTCTACACATTTTGGTGGCATTTTACACATAGCATCACATTTCCTATTCACAACCAAGCCAGTAAAATAGGTAGTACAATTCTCATTTCATGGACACCTTTAAAGAGCTAAAGTTGTTTTAACACAACTTGTACATATGGATCAAAATCTCATCATGTGAACAAATATACAGTAATACAACCAGTTGATGGAATAGCCTGTAGAAGTAGTTTC
Organism: Microcebus murinus; assembly: GCF_040939455.1. Lineage (NCBI taxonomy): Eukaryota > Metazoa > Chordata > Mammalia > Primates > Cheirogaleidae > Microcebus > Microcebus murinus. The sequence goes on along the minus strand of NC_134114.1, from coordinate 36,382,171 downwards.
AGGAGGTGTTTAAGGCTTCCACCATAAAATATGGCTTTATAGCAAATGTATGAGTGCAGTAACAATAGCAACCCCCAAGCTTAGTTGTCATAATCCACACACTGCCAAAGAACCCCAGCTAAGTGGGAAGAGGGAACTGTTTTTCAAGTGTTCTCTCTGTGACAGTGAATTCACTCAACCATCAATGAGCTCCTAAAGTCCAGATTCAGCCTTTATCCAGCTTCAAAGAAGATGCAACAAGGTATTTCACTTTAGGTTCAGGCACTTATAACCATGTCTGTAAAGATCTGTTTGAGATTGCTGGCAGGTTTTGCTTGTGCCTGTTCTGTTTTTACAGGGTGATACATAGGTGTTTGTGGTGACTAGTCAATCATTGGAGAATGGTGTCAGCCCATTCTGTGTGCAGGCTTCTGAAAAGAGAACCAATCTAATCCACACATACATTAAAATCATATATGACAAATACAAACCAAAAACTTGACATGTAATCAATTCTCTCCAATTTATAATTTTACAACAAATTTAACACTGATAATGATTACATAAATTCTTTCCCTTCAAAATACAAAATGAATAGCAACAAAAAAACAATTTCATAACACATTACACCCAAATATTTAAATAATCTCTTGATAATAAATACAAATTTTAACATTTCATTCAAAGTAAGTTGAAAACCATTCAAGGAAACTATTGAACACAAGAATCAATGGTGTTGTGGAGCACTATAAGCCCCAAAGCAGATTTTATAATATTGCTCCAAAATATCTTAATGTCCTATGCTGTACCATGCATTCCTAGGCATTATTCAACTCTGTTGAGCAAAAGAACTAACTCTTGGTAGAAAATAAACAGACAAACTGATTTATTTATATAAGAAGGAAAATGTAAATAAAGTAACAACTGCTGATCTTATAACATTTAATCACCATTAAAATTTGATAAAAATATACCATGAAGTTAAGAATTTCTAACCACCAATGTACTATCAAAGCAAATTTAATTTCTGCTTATTTTTCATAATCTGACATACACTAGTTTCAGTATGGTTTGTCAAATGGGTATGTCTACTGCCCCATTTAGTGATATTAGCCGGTTATAATCAGTGATATTAGTCAGATACACCCTAAGAGTGTAAAGAGGAAAGTATGATTATATTTTAATGGGCAATTTTCAGCATTCATTCAACAAATATAATTTGAGTCTCTATCATATACCACCCTTGATGAGACCTAAATGAACCTATACTAATCCCTTTTGGGGGGCAGATTTTTCTCATACAAAAATTACAGTTTGAGTAGACAAGAAATAAGTATAATAAGCTTATATCTGAGATTGTAAACTGGCAGCCCACAGGTTACAACACAGACTACAGATATGGGGGGATCATAGGGTTTTAAAACATCTGAACTGAACTTTGAAAAAGGAAGAATTTCACATAATAATATGGCCTTCTTGCTTCTTTTGAAATACTTGAAGATAGCCACAAACATGTGGATCCGAATAGCAGACCATGCACTCTCCAGTTTTCAGCAGTCTGTACTACTTGCCAACACCGGACAGATTGTACTCATTTATATCACAGGCCTAGTCCCATGAGACATTTGAGTTTTACTTCCTTGTCTTAGGTAGATTCTTTCACAAAAGATGGAGTGAATTATGTACCAGATATGTGTGTCTCCCTCTCAGTCACATACCTGACGTGTCATTTTTTCTATCTTTTCTCCTATCTCAATTCTCATTCAAATATTCCCCAGATATAAATCAATATATCTGCTAAGAATGTATTTAAAAGTTTTATATTCAAAAGGTTGAACCTTATTTTATAATTAAAATGAATTAAAGATGCTATCTATAAATTAATTGAATATATGCTGAAAACAAAATTCAAAGTAAGGCAATAAAATTAAAAAGTTTTAGAATTAAAAAGGATTTACTAATCAATAAACCTTTTTATTAATGGTTTTTATCTCCATGTGTATTTTTGTATAAAGATTTAATTATTAGTTAGGAAGAGTTGGATCAGGTTAAATTGTTTGGTGTATTATCTAATAATTTATCTAAAACATTATCACTACTACCTCTTTTTTTATGTATGACAAGATCTGATCCTGAAAGCATAGGCTACAGCTACATCCTATAGTGTCAGGAGTAGCGGAAAGATTCAATTCCCCCTGAAATTCTCATCTACAGCATTATTTTATACCTAAACCTATACAAATGTAACTTCATTCCTAGGATTTGCCATAAGCACAGTTTTTTGTTAGGCCAAAAGTTAAATGTATAATAGGTTGTTGGAGTGACTATTGGTCAACAATAGACAGAGTCAGCAAGAAAGTCTCAGAAAATGGGCTTTGTTCTAGACACAAAGTTAACAGCAAAACTTTAAACACACATATATATTTGTTCTTATGCAGACACATCTGGTCAGATCAGTAGGTAGAGCCACATATAATAAGCAAGGTAACTCGATACAGGCTTACTTGCTCAACAACAAATCAAAACAAAAAAAAACGGAAATGACAATGACCAATGACACACACACACAAACCATAGGATGCTAGAGCAAGCAAAGAGGGTGTTGTGCACCTGTGACAACAAAGGAGCAGAGTGAGAGTAGCAATTGAAGGGAAAATTAAAGTCATGGCTTCCAAACTGCCTATCTTTGTACGAATGGAAGAAACAGCCAAATGGGATATTCAAAGGCAATATTGACCACAGGTGTTCAGGTCGCAGATAATACAATGCAGAGATTCACAAAAGATGGGTTTAAGGAAGCTGTGTAAGCAAAAGGGATTGTTGGATCAGAACACTATTTGGTGCATGTTTCATTCAGTTTAACTAAATAGCAAAGCCACTGCAACATCCATAGATATTCCTCTCCTCAACTTCCAGACCAGTCCACTGGATTTACTCCTTGTGGAGGCTCCAACAGCTACTTCCCTGAGAGAGTCGTGGTTGATCTTCTAGATGCCCGAACAATGAAAGAAGAGTCTTAATTTTACCAGAAGGTGGTGATAGCAATGTGTACACCGAGTACTAGGTTGGCAGAGCTTTCGTGGTCACTCATTGATGTCTATCATGAGTTTGGGTCTGTGTCATGAGACACAAAGTCTCTTCTGTCTCAATACTAAAGGCTATCTTCTGCCCATTTGGAAATGATGATTACAGTTTGTAGAAAATGAAATTATAATCTTTTAGGAGAAGTATAACAAAATAACACTTTAAATACCATTAATTATTCTTGTAGGATAGAACTGTCCATCTGCTTCTTTCCTAGGAGCCTAAGGATTGGCATTATTGGCTAAGAAGGTAAGAGTCTCGGGAGACAACCTGGGAGTGAATCCTTTGAGTGCAGAATGCAGCACAAACAGGGAGGCCTGGGTTGTAGAACTTATTTTCCTTCTACTTCAGGCTTACCTGTCACTGGCAGTACAAGAAGAAATATTGAAGCTGTCACCATAGGTCTCCAGTTTTTAAGATTTTGCCAGTTGTATGTAGTTTTCTTTTAATATAGTGTAACCTTTTATCAGGAAAAATACTTACAGGAAAAACCTTTAAATTTAACATAAAACCCAATTCTTTTGCTCCTATTGAAGCTTGGAAGACTGGATCCTTATTAGAGTGCATTTCTACAAAGAGATAAACATTTTAAAAAATAAGCATGAATGGAATCCAGGATAAAATGCATCCATTTGTGCAGGAAAATAGCTTTTACTGAAGAAAATGGCACAAATTCCTCATATGGAGAAAAATGTCATTTCAAAACCTATTTCCAAGATCAAAGTGTAAAACTTTTAATACAATATATTAGCTTTTTAGCTGCTCTAAATCTATAACTTTTTAAAGCCAAAGGTTTTTAAAAATCTTGTTGAAAACATCAGCAATTAATTATCATTATTGATAAATTATCAAAACTAGTTTAAAACCATTCAAATAGGAATGTAACCAAAAAGAGGTTTTGAAAATTGTTGCATACTATGGATGCTATTTTGAACAATAGTTTTACCAATTCATTTTAATTAAGCTCTGTAGATAACTAAGTACTAAATGCAAATTACTTGCTCTATGAAATAAACTCCATGTCCATCCTGCTAGTTTTTGTCTCACTCATGTTGAATGCAATTCAACATGCCGTGACATACAGCTAATAAAAGGGCATCTGTCACAAGGGACTAAGTACCAAAATCAACAATTTGCATAGTGAACAAGGTTTGTATTGTGGCAACTCATGTAGCCTTGTATCGAACAATGGGATGAACATTCCCTTATGGCCTCCAGTAAGTACTAGACATGTGGCCTTAGAAAAAGGAATCGCCTCTCATCCTACTTTTTCCCAGTGGTGCTTTGTTAGATCACAGCAAGGGTTTGACTTCATGCCCTGGTCTCTGTCTGAGAGGAAGTCCAGCTCAATTCAATTTGCATTTCTCTGCCTTTTAGCAATGAAACAGCATCCATTTGAGCAGGCCCCATGATAATGCAGAGCAGATGGACAGAGTTTTGTCTAATTAGATTCTGGGCGGCCTGTTTGCTATAGTAAATGTGCGTGTATTTGCTTATTTCACACTTATTTCAGTAACAACAGATTAGTAGAGACAAGATAGAAATAAATATAGGCAAATAGCCTCACTAAAGAGATACTTAATACAAATCAATAACATTAATTCAATTACTATTCACTATCTCCCATTTAATGAGTTGATCACAATCATACGCTTTCTGAACTCAAAAAATAAAAAATTAACCTCATAAAAATTACGTTATTTTTTTCTCTTCTTTTCCTCCCTTTGTGTTTCCCTCCCTCTTTTCTTCTTCTTTTTGTCTAAAGATTATTGGTAAAGTATTGTGGTCTGTAATGCTTACAGTTAATTTTAAAATTCAATAAAATAATTTATTTTTAATCTCTGATACCAAGAGAGCCATCCCATTCTTTCTGCTCTTGGATATTAAGGCACATATAGGTATTACAAAAAATAATTCATAAATTTATATTTTATACAAGTATCCAAATGATATTTGTCATCATCACTTTCTGTTTGCCTTGGGAATATCTTTTGACCACCCTGTCCGGTTAGAGAATTCCCAAAGAGCAAATATTCAGTTTGTGGCAGTTTCAGTAGTCAGTTTCAGAAACGGGGTTTCAGACTCCCATTTTTGACCTTTTCCTGTTAACCTTGCCACTTCTTTATTTTTTCTACTAAATTCGTCATGCACAAATACACACACAGAGGCTAAGGACTTAGACTGAGAGATAATAGAAATTGTGAACCTGTAAAAGTTTATATTTGAAAGGTTATAGTTTTATTCTTATTCCACTTATCTCCCCTTGAGTCATTGTCCCCTCAGGTACCCATGGCCAAGGACTTGCTCCCTCCACCTTCTCAATCAATTACACCATAATGTAAATTTAAATCAATATCTCCAAAGTAGGAAAGTAAAGACTGCATCCTTGCATTACATAATAAGAGTCTACACCTAAAACAATTTCATGCTTTAAAAATAGTCATGTATAAAGGTTTTAGGAAAAGGATCTTCTGGATGAAATCTCACCACATAGTGAACTACTTGATATGTTTATAAAGAAATGACACATTCAGAAATGCACATTGGAAAAACCAGATGTTTAATTTGAATTATGGCTATTGGATGGTAAGAGAAGACCTATTTTCTGAACACTTGAGGGCCTATGATACAAGTATTATGCTTCTGAGTTGTTTATCTGTGAATATTGTTAAACCCACTGAGCAGACAACATTAACCAGATACTGAGCTTCAAGTGTTCAGCTCACCTTTCCTCCCCATGGGCTATTTCAACAGAGAACAGTAAATATAACTGGCTGAAATTCTAACAACAACAACAAAAGAACAATTTGTGGTACAGAAATGTGTAAGGCTAGTTTGGGAATCCAAATACTCCTTATCAAATTCAAAAAGATGAAGGACGCTAAAACAATTAAATTGCACTACTAACCCTTATAAGAACAAAAGGAATCACATTCCCACCATGCATGCAAGGGAAAATGTAGACTAATTACTTTTTTTTGCATCAAGTTGAAGAGAAATAGAGGCCACATCTCTGAATATTTTTTCTTAAAGAGCCCAAAGAAGAGCACTGTTGACAACTCATTTTTAACGTACAACAACATAAATTTACTGTCTGTCCTTGAGACCTGCTTCTTTTCTAGTGTTTCATATCTTAGTAAATGACACATCCATTTCATGTCACACAACGAGAAACATTGCAGTCTTCCTTGATAGCTTCTGCTCCCTCTCACTTTCTCCCTCTATGCCATCACTTACTTCTGGCAATTTAACCTCCCAAACAGCTCCTGGTTTCCTTTTCTCCCTGTCTTCGACCAGCCCCAGAGGAAGTCCTCATCATCTCTCATCCAGAAAAGTGCAAGATCCTAGCCAGCCTCTCTCCTCACCCCTTCACCCTCAAATCCTACCACAAAATTAATCTTTCTAGGACATAAATACAATACTGTTATTCCCCTGCTTTACAACCTTCACTGGCTCTATGGAATGAAATCTGAAATCCATATCATCTTCAACATTTTCTATCATCTTCTTCCTCACCATTATCTCCTTGATACTGGGATCCTTAGGTCCAACCTCAGCAAATTTCTAATCATGACTTAGAATACTCCCTACTTTTGGTGTCTTCATGGCTGCAAACACTGCTCTGACCTTTTAAATCCTTTTTGGAATTTCTGGCTTGGTAAACTATTAATTTTTAATGTCCATCCCCAAGAGATCCTTTTCTGTGACAATTTTTCTGACTCATTCTCCACCAACTTTGGCTTGCTCTTTTTTGCATTACATTGCAATTATTCACAAGAACAGATAATCTCCCAGGGATTCTGAGCACCTGAACAGTGGAGATCATATTGTTTCTTTCACTACACTCTTGATAATTGGCTAACTACATAGGATATAGAAGAAAATCTACAAGTGTTTGTTGAATCAATGAATACATGATATCACAGTCTCCTTTGTAAAGTTTCCTTTTTTTGTTAATATTGCCAACATTTCATTAGTCTACCAGGCAGAGAACCATGCAGTTGTCTCACAGGCAAACATTTCCTCCATACCCTGCATCTATAACGTCTGTATTTATCATATTAATTATTTCTTCTGATATTCAAGGCTGCCCATAAACTATCCCGGGCTTCTAAATCAGCCACATCTAATGATTTCCTCAAACTTCTAGTCATATTCAACTTTCTTTCCATTTTGCTGCCTATGAATTGATAAAAGGGCCTCATTGCCTCTTGCTGGGATCACTCATGAGTCTTCCATATCAAATCATACACTACATATTCTGGAATTTCACTGGGACTAAGGTTGGGTCCTTACTACTCTTGTTCATCTTGTAACACCCTAACTTTTTTCTTTGATGTGCTAAATAGTTTTAAACTTGATTTTTCTGATATCATCTTCCTGCTAAAATATCTTCATTGTCCCCCTCTGCCTGTCATGGAATCCACATACTGACAATGCTTTCTCCATCCCTGTTTACCTATATATTCTTTAAGGTAAACTTAGCTTTCGTGGGAAACGTTCCCAACTGCTCCAGTTCTTATCCTTTGTCCTCTCTGAAATATATAAATAAATAATTTAGAACTTAATTGTCCACTGTTCTATGTGCATATTATTATACATAATAATATATTCAGAACCAGCAGAGATCTGGGATATGTATTAATAGCAGACAGGCTTGGATATCAGAGGACAGACTGCTGTGTGGCCTTGCCCCTGATCCCAGCTAGCAGGGAAGGCACCTTTTTATCAGCTATCCTTGGCTGTGTCTGTGCTGTCTAAATTCTTCTGCAGATAAAATTAGTACACTTCCTTTTATCATGAGGGGAAATTGCCTACCTAATACATGGCTTGAAATACTCCTGTTCATAGACGTTTTCCACTTACCCCTGAGTTAGTGTAGCCTCTGCTTCCTTTACAAATTTAACTAAATTCCTAACTGTGAGAAAGACTAAACTGCCTCACTGTTGATTAGTCCCTTGGTTTTCTATAAAATATGAAAGGCTTTGGTAAAATTATGAGCAAAACCTCAAGGGGAATTTTAATTGATATCTAATGCTATTTCTGAAATAAAAAATAAAATTCCTCTTCTTGTACTTTTAAAAAGATATAGATTTCATTTTACTTGGGTTTACCTATTCTAGACTGTTCATATAAATAGAATCATAAAATATATGGCCTCCTGTATTCTTTCACTTAGCATAATGTTTTTAAAGTTCATCCATGGTATAGCATGTATAAGTACTTCATATCTTTTCATGGCTGAATAATACTTCACTGTATGGATATAATACATTTTGTTTATCTATTTATCACTCTATGGACATTTGTGTTGTTTCCATTTTGAGGCTATTTTGAATAATGCTAATATAAACATTTATGTAGAAGTTCTCTTGGGTACATATGTAAGAGTGGAATGCTGGGTCATTGTTTAACTTTGTTTTTAACTTTTCAAGAAACTGACAAACTCTTTTCCAAAGTAACTATACCATTTTGCATTCCAGCAGTTTCTCCATATCCTTATCAATATTTTTTATTGTCTGTATTATTTTTTAGTTTAGCCATTTCGTAAGTGTGAAGTGGTATCTCTTTGTGATTTTGATTGACATTTACCAAATGACTAAGGTGCTGAGCATATTTTCATGTGCTTTTTGGCTACATATATCTTTCATATATCTTCTTATAGAGATAATAGCCCTTATTAGATATGTGATTTGTAAATATTTTCTCTCATTCTGTGGGTTGTCTTTTCACTTTCTTAGTAGTGTCCTCTAAAGCATAAAACCTCCCCTGCATCTTATCAATTAAAATTCAGCTTATCTTTCAAGACTATTTTTAAGTGCCACATATTCCTGTCTAGTCTTTTTAGTTCTCCCAAATGAATGCTATCTCTTATGTATTTATTTTTTATTTTTTGCATGGGCAAAACACTTGGTTCATAAAATTTTATCTTTAGAACATATTCATTCTCTCTATATTTGGAATATGAAGATTAGTGACTACATTTTACTGACTTTGCATTCTCCATAGTATCTTTGCTTATGTCAAGAGTCTCAAAACACATATTGTTTATTTATTAACGAAGCAAGAGAGAGCCAGTGGCACTAAGACAGGTAGTACACATATGGCAATGTAAGTATGAGTCTGGGGAGCATGTTTAAAGTGATGTCTCTACATGAATGAACTTTTATGAAACTACACCCAGGGTGAAGATGTCACGGTGAGACAATTACATTTGGATACCCTAAACAAAATTACCACCAGGAATTGTACGATCTGACATTATTTAGTTTATTTCACAGCTAGACATTTTTTAAAGTAAATGCAGTTAAGAACATTCTATTTATCAGCACACAACACAAACTGCTTTTGGCATGTTTCTAATCATATGTTCTTATAATTGAATTTTCTGTTACTGTTCACAGCTAGAAATTTGCTTTCTTTAAATGTGTGTTTTTAAAGCCATGAGTTCTTGATTGCTTACTTCTCAGGGCTAAATTAGCATTGGTCTTCTTTCCCTATGACTAGGTATTACTAGACTAATGAAAAACAGGGCTCTTTATTTATAATGCCTTGGGGTCAATTATCAATTTATCATCATGTCCTGTAGATTTAAAATAAAATATGCTGTGCAGTATAACCATTGTACAAAATTGACATTAAGTAGATTCTCTGAGTTTGGACTTAATAAAAAATACAAAGAGTGCTGCCTAAAAGGTTTCTCCAACTATAAATTCTATTAGGTAGCTTTTAATACAAGACAGTAGGAAACTGAACAACTAAATTAGAGGGTTTTTTTTCACCGCTGTTTTTTGTCTCATACATGTGAACAATCATAGGAAGATAGTTTTCTAATTCACAGAAACAATATTTCATATTGCCATTGTACTAATTCAAAAGCTGTTTAAATTTTTACTCATGTCAATTCTGTATAGATTTTAAAAATATTTATATCCAATGTCAACTTATCTGCAGGAGATATTCCATTAACCATAAAGAATATGTCCATGAAATATGAGTAGCAGTGGTTTCTTGTTTCAAAAAAAAAAAAAACCCAAAGACTTTTACATTTACAAGGTAATCCATCTATACCAGGCTCAGACCAGCATGAGACTATCCTCCTAGAAAGCAGTGAGATAACATAAAGTTACACATTTTCATTCCTATTGCAAATAACACTAGTTCCCACATAGGTGTGTTGCTACCACACTGAGACTCAGTTCCTATTCACGTGAAATGTGAAGATCAGTACATCCTCCCCATGCACGTGTTATTATCTTTACTTGTAGTCCCCAACCCTTGGGTCTCAAGCTGGTACTGGAGCCTGGCCTGTTAGGAACCCAACTGCACAGCAGGTGGTGGGCGGGTGAGCAAGTGAAGCTTCATCTGTATTTACAACCACTCCCCATCACTCACAGCACTGCATAAGCTCTGCCCCCTGTCAGATCAGCAGCAGCATTAGTCTCAAAGGAGCACAAAGCCTCCTGTAAACTGGGCATGTGAGGGATCTAGGTTGCACACTCCTTATGAGAATCTGATGATCTGAGGTGGAGCTGAGGTGGTGATGCTAGTGCTGGGGAGCAGCTGCAAACACAGAGTATCTTTAGTAGAGAGGTTGGACTGCACAATAAATGTAATGTGCTTGAATCATCCTCAAACCATCCACCACCCCTGTCTATGGAAAAAATTGTCTTCCATGAAACTGGTCCCTGGTGCCAAAAAGATTGGGGACCACTAGTTTACACAACTTCTGCCACAAACTCAAGGAAAATGCAAAAGCAGAAACAGAGTTTAAGGTAATTGTCCATTTGAGAGTCTGAGGGGTTTTGTTACCTTTCAAGGAGACAATCTAGTTGCTAAGTCCTACCCCGTAAAGACTGGGGAAATTCTAGGCTCCATACTGTCGGTCCTGGGCGAGCAGTACTAGCCCATTTCAAGTGCTCAGTAGCCACATGTGGCTGTATTGGCTACAGCATTAGACAGCATAGTTATATAATATTCCCATTTTCACAGAAAGTTCTAATAACAGTGCTGCAATAGGAAGCAAAGTACCAATTCCTTAGACTTTAGTGTCCATGACATCTTTAGTGGCCTCACTTTTGGAAAATGACTTAGTCTGGGGCTGGAATTGTTAATTCTGCCAATGTTATATCCCTATCTGTACCTTACAAATAATACTCTTTGGTAGAGTAGAAATGGAATATAAAAAAGAAATAGAGGGAGAAAAGTGAAGGGCAAGATATGAGCATTCAATATATGAACGATACTAAAGGACTTTAACCCTTAGTTCAAAAGATTTTTGTTTTTAAGAATAAAAATTAAAAAGCCCCCAAAGTTCCAATACAGAAGGAAAAGCTACATTGAGGAATTGTGTTTGTTGGTTTTAAATGACTGTCAAAGCAGAGTTATTACATATTTTCTCAATAACAAGTTTCTTATTGATAATTTTCATATTAATAATAATTTACATATTAATTTAAATGATAAAAATTAATACATAAGCAAATAAGTTGATACTTGCATATATAACTTTGTCAAAGAAATATAAATAATACATCAGATTGCCATTCAGATATTTAATTGGGAACACTGAAAACATGTTAAAATCATTTGCTTTTCAGGTTCTTTCTAGATTTAATTTCTAATGGCTGGTTGTGGTAGCGCACGCCTTTACTCCTAGCACTCTGGGAGGCCGAGGCGGGAGGAGCACTTGAGGTCAGGAGTTCCAGATCAGCCTGAGTAAGAGTGAGATCCTGTCTCTACTAAAAATAGAAATAAATTAGCCAGACAACTAAAAATAGAAAAAATTAGCTGGGCTTGGTGGCACATGCCTGTAGTCCCAGCTATTCAAGAGGCTGAGGCAGGAGGATCACTTGAGCCCAGGAGTTTGAGGTTGCTGTGAGGTAGAATGATGCCACAGCACTCTAGCCCGGGATGTCTCAAAAATAAATAAACAAATACAAAATAATAATTTCTGATAAGCCAAGTTTTTGAAACCTATTAATATTGAAGTGAAAAAATGTAATTTCCAGAAGAAAAATTCTAATTTCAGGGAACCACTTCTATTAAATAGAAACCCATATATCACAATGAACATCTTAGATTATTTGTGAATATTAGTCTAGAAAATTGGCTTAAAGTAAACTTTATTTTGTGTGAGCTACACAGGTAATGTTCTTCCCCTTTGCCAGGAACAGCCTATTTAGGAACTGGCCTTGGTTGTATATCTCTATTTCTTTTGAATGCCTTTTTTTCACCATTTACTTTCAAAGTAAGTCTTTTTAAAATCACGATCACAATGTCTAACTTTCCTAAAAAAAATGGCTTTGCATATTAATCTGGGTGGAAAGGCTTTCTTTGAAGGAAGTACATTACCCATTAACCACTGTCAGTATGGGTACAAACTTTGGGTGTCATTACGCAGACAGGACCAACAGGTTGTCCAGACAAGGCAGGTTTTCTACCAGCTCCTTCTCGTGAGCTCTCCCACAGCACAGCACGCCCCAGCTCCTGTCTGTGCAGTTGATGAATGTACTTCAGGCAGGGCTAGGACATGGCTCGGTACAGTTCCCTAAATGGTGATAAATGACCACCTTTGTGTGAAATGGGTTAGGTGGGAGGGCTACCCTTTGACAAGGCAGAAAATGAAATGATTACTATTGGATTCTATTGACTTGTCTGGTTAGAACAGTTGTGCTTCTTCCTAGAGGTTAATTGGACTTGAACTCAAGAAATTAAGAGGTCAGCAAGGGTCACAGTGACAGCAGGCCCACTTTTAACTTGCTGCTAATAACATTTGGCAGAAGGTGGATGAATCTGGGAATTTTAGTCTGGGTACAGTTCAATTTCTTTAGGAGTAATAGTTTATGCAAATTATTAATCAAACCTTAACTTTGCATCACAAAAATGCAATGTGTTTTCAATTCCTATTGAAAACTGAATTTTCTTGAACTCTGAATTTTCTTGAAACAATAAACATTAGAATACGTTTTGTCTTGGTTTACTTAAAAACACACACACATACAATTAGGATAGTTGTATTGAAGACTGTCCATCAAGAAATTAAGACATTTGAATTTAAAAAGAAAGATTCAGAAATCCGTGAAAATAACATCCTAATATATGTACTGGGATCTTTCTTTCGACTCAAAACTAAATACCACCTATTTGATATATTACAGAAGATGTAAGGAAAGCAGGGTGAAGTATTTTACAAAATATACACTAAGGCATATTCTCATACTGTGCAAACTCTGATTTCACAAGGATGTTTATAAGCTTCACACAGTGTTATTTGAGAATTTAGTAAAACTATTGAATTGTCACTGCTTCCTGAGATGATATCCACATTTAGTCACACAAGATTTAACTTCAGCTTCCCTGTTTTGTTTTGTTGTTTACATTTTAGAGTCCCTTGCTTGGCACTGAGCCTGGCACTTTCCCCTGTGGCACCTGTTTCCCCATTGATCCCCACAGTGAGCCCCAGTGCAGCCAGAATCACAGTGCGCTTTGCAGGAGCAAGAGCATGGTGTACAACACCAGGAAGGAGAGCCACAAGGGAGACTCGGGGTGAGACGAGGCTGTGTCATCCAGATGGTAGGGAACAAGGCACATCACCTAATTAGTGGTGCTGCTCCAGCAGCTGTGTAACCAGGACAACATAAGGGAGGGAGGGTGGGTGGGTGGCATCCTTGGGAGCTTTCAGCTTTGAAACCGCTCTCTAGCCCTCTAGATTTTGGGAGATGTGTTTGTGCCTCCCTACTACTTGTAGCTCGTTCCTGGGAAACTTAGGAACAACCAAAAAAATGCTTTTGCTTCTTTGTCTTATGGATAAACCCTAAAGGATAATACAGCTTTGAAGATCATGTTTACAGCCCAGTTTCTAGTAAAATAACATATTTTTCTCTTACATCCTATGGCTGCCAAGTAAGAAGAGTACCACGAATAAAGCTCTAGAAATACTACCCTATCAAAGGGGCATGGTATACTACCAGACTCTTTTACCCACCTTGACGCTAAATCTCATTACTAGTTAACCTAATAAATTACAAAATCTCTAAGACAATCATAGGAAATATGCCAAGTTTTGATTTACTTAGTAGAGGAGAAAGAAAATTCAGAGGCTCCTGTGCCAGCACCATCTCTGCCACTTACTAAAAATGATCTAGACAAATCATTACACTATGCTGGTCCTCATCCTCATCTGTAAAACGAGGGCATTGGTTTAGCTGATTACTAAAAGCCCTTATCCATCTGGGGAACTATGGCAGTGGGGCTCAACCTTGGCTGCACATTAGAATCACCTGGGGATCTTAAATTAAATTAATATCCGGGAGAGGACCTCGGCATTGGCATTTCCTAAAAGTTCTCCAGGTGATTCTAATATGCAGGCTGCATTGTGACACACAGCTGTATGATATCACCAAACCTGGACCTGATGCCTATATAACTGTAACACTACTCACATTTATAGAGCACTTAGCACATGTACTGTGCTTATCATCAATTACCTAAATTATGCAGTCATTGAAACCTGCTATAGATTGTATATTATTGGCCCCAATTTACCCCATTTTACAAATAAGGAAACTAAGACTCACATGATGTAAATCAGTCAAAGATGACCAGCTAGAGTGGGAGATCAAACAGGATTTGAGCCTGATTCAGACACCATGGCATGGTTCTTAACTACTGTACTTTACAGCCTGGGAACATTTCTAATTAGTTTCTCTACTATTTATTTGGACAGTACTGAAGAGTCTGCAACTGGAAATGCCAATGTCTATGGCTGGTCTCTTTCATCACTCTGTGCCAATACCTCCATTCTCAACTTAAACCATCAACTTTTGCAGCATCCCATTTGGGTGAGAGATTCCTAGAAGCTGAATAAATGAATTACAGGATGAAGGTGCTTTTCTTTGCAGAGGGATGTCATCATGGTAAAACCTGGGGATTTTTGGTTACAGGACTGAGGATATCTAGTTATGCCATGATCCTGAGTCAAGCTGATCACCAGTGACAGACTGGACATTATGCTAATTATAATAATATTATACTAATTAACTTTTTTGTTTCCCATTTAAAGTAGAAATGTATGATGTATAGTCAGGGTGTCTCTTAACAGATTACAAAAACTCAGTACCTTTTATTCATGCCTATTCAGATACAGCCTCTTAAAATTAGATTACATTAGATTAAAAAATGTACAAAGATAGGTGCATTTTGCATTTGCTGGTCAAATAGCCCAGTGAATGTAGCGATTAAATTCACACCATTGAAATATATTACATGACGAAAAATATTTCTTAAATTTTTTGAATAATTCATAATGAAATCACCCAATTACTGTTTAGTAAGAATATTTTGATATTCCAGAAGCAGTTTGAACCTTTTTTAAATTTATTTTTTGTGTAGGTAGGAGTCTTGCTATGTTGTGCAGGCTGGTCTTGAACTCTTGGCCTCAACTGATCCTCTTGCCTCTGCCTCTCAAAGTGCTGGTATTATAGATATTAGCAACTGTGCCTGGCCCCCTTTTTAAAAAATGTCTTTAAAGTTTTTGCTTAGCCAGAAAAGTTAAATTATGTCAAGAGTAAATAAACCTGAACTTATACTTTTCTAGCTTGTTCCCTAGGTATCTCATGGAAGGAATGCCTGGAAATTTTCTTGCTGGCAGTTAAATAACATCAATCCTCCTCAGCTGTGTTGCTGTTCTTTGTGCCAGAAGGGTAACCCAACAGCTTTACTAAATCCTGACTCAATTTAGATAGAAGGAGGGTTTGCCATGCACTCAGCTGGATGCAATTCAGAAAGAAAAGCACCAACTCACATTTGAAGTTAGGCCCAGGTGAGGACAAAGCTGTCAACACCCATGCATCGGTGCAGATCTTCCACAAAGGAAAGTGAAGGTAGATCTCTTTCCTTTGAACCGTAATTCCTCTCATTTAAACTGTGGCCTGTCAACAAAGTATTAATATGTATTTTACCACAAGGCCTGTTTGAAGGTAAGACAGCACCCTAAAGCTGTCTTTCATATATATATATATATATATATATATATATATATGTATATGTATATGTATATATGTGT
Source organism: Microcebus murinus (assembly GCF_040939455.1). Classification (NCBI taxonomy): domain Eukaryota; kingdom Metazoa; phylum Chordata; class Mammalia; order Primates; family Cheirogaleidae; genus Microcebus; species Microcebus murinus. Next base: position 36,366,042 of record NC_134114.1, on the reverse strand, counting down.
GTGTGTATAAAATACATATATATACAGCCATATGCCACATAATGACATCTAGGTCAACGATGGACTGCATAAATGACAATGGTTCCATAAGACCATAACCCAGCCTAAAAATTCCTGTTGCCTAGGGTTGGCACAGCCAACATCACAGCACAAGGCATTACTCATGTGTTTGTGGTGATACTGATGTTAAAAAAACCTACTGTACTACTAGACATCTAAACGTATAGTATATGCAATTATCTACAGTACATAATACTTGATAATGATACTAAACTACTATGTTATGTTATTGTACTATACTTTTTAGCACTATTTTAATGTGTACTCTTTCTACTTATATAAAAGAAAGTTAACTGTGAAACAGCCCCAGGCAGCTCCTTCAGGACATATTTCAGAAGAAGGATTTGTTATCATAGGACATGACAGCTCCATGCATGTTCTTGGCCCTGAAGACCTTCGAGTGGGGCAACATGCGGACATGGAATACTAAAGATACTGAAAATCCTAGGCTAAGGTGAAAAAAATAAAAATAAAAAATCTTAAGGATAGAAAAAAATTGTAGAATAAGGATATAATGAAAAATATTTTTATACAACCATACAATGTGTTTGTGTTTGAACTAAGCATTATTATAAGAGTCAAAAAGTTTACAATTAGTAAAATAAAAATATTACAATAAACTATGGTTAACTTATTATTAACCTTTTGCACTCAGATGTCAAGTGTGACTCGACACAGCAGATTATAGAGATTAAAATTACTCTTTGAATATATGAATAATTTGAAATATAAAAAAATCCAAATAAGTTTGTATGAAAAGAAACTCCAGTTTTTTATTCTACTGCTGCACTTTGTAATCTGGGGTATTCAAAAAATTAAATCCCGAGTAGAATAAAGAAATCGAGAAAAAAGCAAGCAAGTGCAAAGGGTTAAAGAAATAAAACTTTTTATAAGTTTTATGTAGAGTAAGTCTATAGTACTTATAAAGTCTGTAGTAGTACACAATGATACCCTAGGCCTTTGCAATCATTCATCACTCACTCACTGACACACACCCAGAGCAACTTCTAGTCCTGAAATCTGATGCTAAGTGCCCTATAGAGGTGTACCATTTTTTAAATCTTTAATACCATATTTTTTTTAATTATATTTTATTTTGGCATATTATGGGGGTACAGATTTTAAGGTTTCAATAAATGCCCATTTCCCCCCCTCCCCCCAAAAGTCTGAGTCTCCATCATGACCATCCCCCAGATTACTGTATCTTTTCTATATTTAGATATGGTTAGACACACAAATGCTTACCATTGTGTTATAATTGCCTTCAGTATTCAGTATGGTAACATGTGGTACAAGTTCGTAGCCTAGGAGCAATAGGCTATACCATGTAGCCTAGGCTATATCATCTAGTTTTTTTGTAAGTACACTTTATGATGTTTGTACAAGGACAAAATTGCCTAATGACGCATTTCTTGGAATGTATTCTTGTATATAAACCTTGATCTTTAAATTACAGTTTACCTCATTAGAATGAATACCTTCAAAGGAATAGAATCATGCTTTAAGTGAGAAAACTAACTCATTCATTCCACAAATATTTATTAAATACCTTCTATGCGCCTATCCCTATGTTAGGCACTGGGATAATTACAAAAATATGATGTAATCCAAGTTGCAAACATTTTGTCTGGTTAACTGAAACATGTGCATCTTTATTTTCAGCAAGTTTCAAAACAGAATATTTGGTTGTATCAGTGAACTCTGGACTTCTATGCTTTACATATTTATAGTACTGTTCTTTTCTGAGAATTCACGATGCTTTATACTCTTCTCTCATTATACCATCAAATCTCACAAAATGAGGACGTTCTGACAATAATACGTTTATATTTAAATTGGGAAATTTAATTATAATGCTTTCTTAAAAGAGCCAATGCAACAGAGAAAAACACTATTTATGTACAACTACTGTACAAAGAAGGTGATACCTAACAATGTAAGGCTATCTATCTTTCCTTCTGTTTCCTTTCCTTTCTCCCATGCTTGGAATGCAAATTCAGAATTATGAGCTAGAGAATGTTGTAAAGAACAGAATTTACATATCGCAGGGCAGTATCTGAGTGAGAGTTACAGCAAGAAAGAAAAAGGAAGGAAATGGAGAGAGAAATTTGAATAATGGAGTATTAATGGAGTATTATGGATGGAATCCGTGCCTCCTTCCCCTTCCCTCCATATTCATATGTTGAAGACATTAACATCCAGTGTGACTATACTTGGATATAAGGGCCTTTAAGAAGGTATTTAAGGCTAAATGAGGTCATTAGGGTGGGACCTTAATCCAATAGAACTAGTGTCCTATTAGAAGAAAGAGACACCAAGAGAGTTCTTTCTCTCTGAACAGGCATACTGAGAAGGCAGCTGTCTGCAAGCCAGAAAGAGAGGCCTCACCAGAAACCAACTATGCTGGTACTTCATCCTTGGCTTCTAGTTTCCAGAACTCTGAAAAAATAAATTTCTGTTATTTAAAGCACTACTCTGTAATGTCTTGTTATGGTAGCCTGTGCTGACTAATATATGGAGGGATGGCCAGATGTAGGTGGGTGAATGAGAAAGCGCAGTTAGCCGGGTACCCAACATGACCATTATGAAAGGTGCTTTCTTTTGTGATGCACAATCAGAGTGCTCCTTGTAACCTCCACATATTCTACACTTATATATGTTCATTATGCACCTTTTATTTTGTTTTTACCAGTAAAATTCATCATTTTATTTTGTTTGATACAGCACTCACAAAGAGGAGCATGTGGTTAGCTGGTGCCCATGTGAATATAAGCATGGGGTGGGGGGTCAGGGCCATTTGCAGAAATTTTAGAGGTAGATTTAGATTTCCAGAGAGCATAAAACTTAAATTTTTAGGCAATGTTATCTTGACCCACAGATATCAATGCTAACATACAGGTTGGATGCTGTTAGGAGCCTCAGAAATCATCTCTAATTGAATCCTTTAATTTAAAGATGAATGAATCAGGGCTTTGTGAGGTGAAGGCAAAGGTATTCTTGCAGTGCATTCTTGTTCAGCTGGTGAATGGCAACAGGTTTTGGAACTCCAAATGCAGTGCTTTTTTATTTGCTTACCATAATAATATTTTTTATTTCCTTTGGGTCATATAATAATTTCTTTAACCCTTAACCCTGTACCACCTCTTTAAGCTTCCCTGTCTTACTGGTCTTAACACGTTTTGAAAATTCTATACTAATTACACCCAGTGTTATTTTAAATGCAAAAAAAAAAAGATAACTGGATATGAAAGTGTCTTGCAAACTGTAAAGTGCTATAAAATATAGACTGTTATTACTACCTATTCCTCAACTATATATTAAATTAACATAGATATGTTCTCTTTTATCTGATGACAGAAATTAAATTTTATTTTTAAATCAGAAACTGTTCAGATTGCTTTCATCTAGGACTGGACACATTATTGCTGATCATTGTCAGAACACACATACACATTCCTACTAGAAACAGCCAACTGATGGGGCAGAAAAACGGAAGGTACTGGCTGTGCAGTTAAACAGGGCTAAGTTAAAACTCTGGTTACTCTATTAAGTGTAATAGTTGCCTATCCTGGAAGAAATTCCTGAACACCTCCATAGCTCTGTTTCCCTCTCCATGAAATTGGACCAATACTTTTTTCATGGGGTTGCTGTTTCAGAAAAGGAAATAAAGTAGAGAAAGTGTGTTCTCACAGCTACAATCATGACTCATTAATGAGCTAGGAATGGCAAAGTATCGACACCACAGAATTGCCTAATAGATTCAAAAAAAAGTAGAGGATACATAACAAACATTAGTTCTGTTCCGTCTTCTTTAAATCCAACCTTAGACTAAATTCTGTGAAGTGAACTAGTTTTTCACATAGATAATTCAATTAAGACTTGGGTTCCTCCATGTAACTTTAAAAATAACAGGTATAAGAGATAAATGAGGCTACCTTAATATATAAAAATATATTACAAAAATATATGTACAAATATATATGTTTATTTTGTCAAGCGGGTTTCTAGTCAGCCCTTAAAGCTGTTTACCTCAGTAAAGAACGGGCTTACAATTGATCCGATTTTCTGTCAGGGAGATCGTGTTAATGTTAACACAGCTCCACTGGGTCTGGCGCATGAAAGTGTGGCCTCGAAGGGTAAAGGCAGTTAGTGAAAGGGAAAGAATAGAAGGGCTTTTAAACTCTCCAGTTTCTAGCACACGTGAGATCATATTGAATATGGTACAAACATTGCTTTGCCTTGAACAGTGGGGCAATTCAAAAACTCATATTTTTGCATCACAAGTACCAAAGAAAATATTTACATTTTAATCAATCGCATTTTTAAGCTTTTTTGTGGACATTTTGAATATGGCAATTTTGTCTCAACCTCACTTAATACAGAGACAAAAAATGTTAAAGGTAAACATTTATTTCAACAAATGTTTTTATTTCTACAGAGATTTAAACAAGAATATCCACAAGTGAGTGGGAAAGTAAACCAACTTTAAAACTGAAATAGTAAGAAAATAGAACTATAACAAAGGTATTTTATTCCATATATATATATATTAATTGATGCTTAAAAGCAGTTTAATTCTTGACAAGCTTTTAGATAATCAGAAATTCCCTTCCCTGTACACAGCTTAGCATTTGATAAGGATTCTGGCACTTTGGATATAGTTTTTAATTGAGTGTGACCAAGAGATTTTAAAGTACCCTAAATGTTTTGTCTGAGCAGAAATAATAAATGTAATCAAATATCACCCAATTTCTAGTGCATGTGGTATGATACCCTATTTGGCACAGACATTGTTTTAACCTATTTTATGTTCAATGTGTATCATGTGTCAGGCCCTATGATAAGAACTGGACGTGAATTATCTCATTTAATTCTTACAACAAACTTATAAGGTAACTTCCATTATAAGACGCATTTTGCATATGCAGAAATTGTTATTTGTAGGTTAAGTTTTTGTCCCAAGTCTCACAGGTATCAAGTGACAGAACTATATGGTATAAGAACCTCAGAGAGGTGCTAAATGAAATATAATTAATGTGCCAAGCTCTATGGATAAAGCTTCCTCTGGAGTTTTCCCCTCCACTGTTAGTAGGAGAAATGCTTCTCTCCCATTTCTGCTGTTTCTTTCCCTAAAGATGGATTTCCCCCACCCAGTTTCCTATGATACCTGGCTGGTCGGTGACAACCCTTGATCCAGATTTCTCAACTGAGTGGATCTAATGTTCTGACATGAGGGATTTAATCTTTTACTCCTTCATTTTTTTCTTGGGAAAGCATTTTCTATAAAGGACAGATATTCTAGGAAAAAGAGATAGCAAATGCATGTTGATGTTTGTTCTAAGCTACAGAGTTCATTCCAACTTCCATCGATACTCCAGAAAGTATTTTGATGATCTAATCTGCAGATTCACCAGTATTAGTTTTTGTTTAGTTCTGAATATAGGTGAAAGAAAAGTACAATGTGGTGTGGGTCCACAAAAGCATACATTTTACTATCTTCTAACACCCCCATTCTTTACAAAAGTTTATAGAAGAATTTACCATTTAAATTAATATTGATTGGGACAAGAAGAATGGCAGGTAAGAAAGCAATTCTCACATTCCTCAACTCTCCATTGAAGACACCATTGGATCCCTTGTCATTCTTGGCATTCAGATCCTCCAAATGACAAATGATCAACTTGACTATTTTATATAAAGGACAAAGAAAAAGAGATAAAAATCATCTAGGAGAAACATGAATTTAAAAGTCCCTGAAGTTGACAGAAATGAGGGTACATATCATTTTATCCCCTTGATGGGGCCCATGAATATGTTAAAAGGTTCTGAACCCTAAGTCTTTTATGAACATGCAATATTAAATACATCAGAAAATGTAAGCCCATGTCAGGCTCATTTGGGAACTCAATGGAGAATGGTCCAAGAAATAAATCTTAGTCAATGACAGGTATTGATTGAAAGAATCTTTCAAGTCATTAGAAAAGGGAAGAAAAAGAAATTTTCAGCCTATGGTAAAAATTTACCTATGGGATATCCTAAGGCATTACTGCAACAACCTATAAACTGCATTCATCTCTTCCAGATAAGTATGTCTAGTTCCTAGAAATAGAGAAGTCAATAGGTTTTCTGAGCCAGGCCACTTGAACTAGAAAATGGACTGCAATTTAATTTTTTTCAAGGGTTATCACTACAAAGAGTGGATTCAAACATTGGCTAGAGCTCTCCCCACTTCCCAGTCAGAAAGCTGGGAGTAGAGTTTTGTTCCTTTTTGGGAATCAGAAAAGACCAGCATCACCTAAATACTACCTAAGAATCTTTCCACATAGGATCAAAGTCACCTTCTGGAATTGAGATGCCTTTCCCTTTCTTCTTATGTTCTGATTAACTACATGAGCCTAGATCATCAAGTAAAGGATACAAATTATTAAGGCTGGGCAACCATATCTCACACTTGTAATCTTAGTATTGAGAGGCCTAGACAGGAAGAATGCTTGAGACTCAGAGTTTGAGATCAGTCTGGCCAACATAGTGAAACTCTGTCTCTACAAAAATTAAAGATAAATAGTGAGTGTTGTGGCTCACTCCTGTACTTTCAACTACTTGGGAGGTTGAAGTGAGACAATCACTTGATCCCAGAAGTCTGAGGCTGCAGTGAGCTGTGGTTGCACCATTGCATTTCACCCTGGGTGATAAAGCAAGACTCTATGTTAGAAAATAAAAAATACAAAGTATTAAAAGATGTCAGGGCAAGTTGACATCTTTTTTAAAAAGCATTGTTCAAAAAGGATTTCACTCTAGGCAAATAATCTCTGTCTCATATGACAATGGACCAGCATAAGCTACTCATGGAGAAGATCTTCTTTTGATTTCTGCTTAGAATTATAGAACAACTTGGAAATTAATAAATTGAAATCAGGCTGCATAAAAGCAATTATGTGAGTCATTGTCCTTCTGGAGAAATTCTTGTGGTCATGTCAATCCATCAGAAGGTTTAGTATTGCCTAATTCATTCCCATAATTAGGGACAGTATATGGAGACTTTTTTCATAAGTGTAGCCTCTTAGGTACTTTCTTCTATTTGAATTTTATTGGTGCAAAATGTCAAAAATCTAGTGATGCTAATAATAAAATGGTTTAATATATAGATTTATATATAAAATGATATAGTGATTATAATTTAATTATAATAATTCTAATATAAAAATAATCAAACTATTAAAATAAATACTTCATACCTTCTAGTAGCATAAGATCTTATTAGATTTTCTCTTGATTAACCAATAAAAAGTTGTCTTAAAGAAAAGAAATTCAAATACATTAAAGATGTTATTTTTCCTCATCATGAATTTTATCTTTTCTATTTTTTTAACAGCAGAAGAGTGCATACTCTGGAAACCATAATACAATCATAGGTAAGAAATAATAGGAGGATTTTGGAAAACAAAACTATAACAAGGTATTTCAATTAATTAAATACTTTTATGATGCTGATAAGTATTTATTAAATGAAAGGCTTAATTAAAAGTATATCATCAATAAAAGGTTAACCTTGATGACTAGATATTTTCTGTATTTTTGTGGGGAATAAAAATCTTCTGTATTTACCTTTATTGAAAGGGGCTGTAGCCCTTAGTCTAAAATTGCTGTAACCTTAACCGGCTAAAGTTGTAGGCTTGCTTTTATAACATGTATAAAACTATTGATATTTAAATGACATTAATTTTTCTTTGTCTTTCAATAGCAGAAGGCACATGATTTGTGATTTTAATACTTAATATTTTTGTTGTGATATTTGGAGGAGGAAAAGTCTCCAGATGGCATTGGCTGATCTGTCTCTTACCCTCTTGCTTATAATTCTGAGGCAGAATTCACTGAGTATGCAGCATCTAAAATAACAGGGTAATGTCCAGACTAATCCAGGCTATGTCCTTACTTTTAAAATAGGATGTTCTGCAACGCTTGAGCTCAGTGGGCCTGTTGGAACCCAAAGTATACAAACCTAGGGCAGAAGGCTTTTGGGGTCTCACAGCTGGGGTGCAATATGGGCAAATGCAGAGAAGACTCTGTCTGCCCCGGGAAGCTTTCTAGAGCCATGGAAGACAGGCTTGACATGGATTCTAGGCTTTAATTTATCCTTGCTGCCTATCTGTAACGATTCTGCTTTGCCTGACTTGTTATGCAAGAGTTCTGTCATACCAGACTCGTGTAATTAATTGGTAAAGAACCTTTGCAATATTCATTCAAACAAGCTTATTCTTACTGACTGGAGAAGTATAATATCAAAGATTCAGAAACATTAACATGGCAGCAAGAGAAGGAAATCATAGATTTTTATGGTTATTATCTAGCATTAAAATTTTTTGATAAGAGACATTTAATGCTTCAAACATGTACCTCATGCTTTTTCACATCATTGTTTTTTCTATAGTTCTATTATTCACAATATTCAATGAGTAGAAAACCAGAATTTAACATAACGAATGCTCTGGAAATGTTTCTATAAAACCTGAGAAGAAATTCTGAATAGCATAAATATGACTCCTGTGCCTATTATCTCACTGAAATATTCACATCTCAAAACAGTTGCTGCTAGAGAATCTACACTGGTATGAAAATAAGATATGCCCTCTTTTTGTTGTGAATATTTGCAAAATAAGCTGATAATGAATTGTCTGAAATAGCTGTTTCAGGGAGCTGAGTCTCACATTCTTTTGTGAGTTGGTTGTGTTAATGTTTTTTTTTTTAAATATTGTTTTGTTTTGTTTTTGCTATCATTCTACTCTATTTTTAAGGGTAAAAGAAAACGTCTTACAGCTCAAGTCTGTTTAGGTCATGTAAGATATGTGGCCCTGTGGTTCTAGAACAAAAATAGAGGCAGGGAATGCCCTATGAAAAGAAGATCCATTGTTTTGCCAGTGGAGAATAAAAAAACTTAAAATGCAAATATAGTTAAGAAAGGGTCACCATCTTTGTAGAATCTCACAAAGATAGGAAAGGCAAAAAACCAAACAAATTTTGAGTAATACATTTTGATAAGTGATAGGAAAAAAAAAAAGACAAGTAAAATGTACAAAAGGGAAGAAATAGATTGAGACACATCTTTTTTTCAGAAGAAGTTTCAGCAATCTATTCAAAAAAGCAGTATTTATTTTACAAGATAAATGGAATTTTGTCCACCTAATATGTATGGAAATGATAAACTAAACAGAAGAGCATGCACAAAATCAACATACAAAACACACAGAACATTTGCTACTCCAGGGTAGATGGAGCAAAGAATAGTGTGGCAGATTGACTTTAAGGTGCCTCCACACACTCCATGATCTCCACTTTCCGATCTTTATGCCATCCTGTAATCCCCTCCCCTTGGGTGTGAGCAGGACCTGTGACTTACTTACTTAACCAATAGAATATGACTAAGATTTCCTCCCCTGAACTCTATCCTCTTATATTCCAGCAATTCCGCTTCTGAACATATAGTATAACCAAAGGAATTAAAAGCAGGTTCTCAAAAAGATACTTATACACCTTTGTTTATAGCAGCATTATTCACAATAGTAAAAACATGGAAGTGTTACAAATGTCCATTCCATCAATGGATGAATGGATAAGCAAAATATGTTGTGTGTGTCTGTGTGTGTGTGTGTATACATATATACAATAACATATTATTCAGCTTTTAAAAAAGTAAATTCTGGCACAAGCTACAACATGGAAATTCTGGCACAAGTTGACCACATTATTCTAAGTGAAATAAGCCAGTCACAAAAAGACAAATACTATGATTCTATTTATGTGAGGTTTTTAAAGTAGTCAAAATTATAGAGAGAAGTAGAATGGTGGTTTTCAGGGGCTGGATAAAGAGGAGGATAGGAAATTATTGTTTAATGAGTATAGAGTCTCTCTTTTACATGAAGAAATGAGTTTTGGAGATGGATGGTGGTGATGATTGCACAACATTATAAATGTATTTAATACCATTAGAGAAAAAAAAAAGAATATAGCCAAGGTGATAGAGTGTCTTTGCTTTGATTCTGTTCCATTACGTAAGACTCTATTTTGCTAGCAGACATGCTAGAAGATGCTCTTGCAGGCTTGATGAAGTAAGAAGCCATTTTGGGAGAGCCCACATAGTGAAGTACATGGGCAGCACCTAGAAGGTGAGTCTCCAGCCAGTATTAGCAGGAAGCTTGTCCTCAACCTCCGTCCTACAACCATAAAATAAGAAATCATGCCAATAACCTGAGTGACCTTGGAAGTGGATCCATTCCTTATGCAGCCTTGAGCTAAGAACTGGCCAATATCTTGACTGCAACCTTATGAGACCCTAAGCAGAGGATGCAACTCAGCCATGCCAGACTCCTGACCAATAGAAACTGTGAGATCATAAATTTTGGTTGTTTTTAAGCTGTTACATTTGTGGTAATTTGTTATGCTGCAGTAGACAACTAATACAAATGGTAAAGAGGAAGTAGAGAGGAAGACAAGGAAATAAATCACAGACGACCATCTATGTCATGCTAATGATGGATTGGGCAATGTGCCAGTAGAATCAATAATACCAGTTAAGTTACTAATGCAACAGCATAGTGGCATGAAGAGACATGCTAGTAAGATTGACCATTGGGTAAGAAAAGGAAACACTTTAAGGAATAGGAACACACACACACACACACACACACACACACACACACACACACACACAGAATAACTAGCTTTTACTAAAAATATAGAATATTTAAATCATTATTCATTTAACCTATATTTGTTAAATGTTTACTATATTTTAGGTACTTGGGTACTATTTTCTTAACTGCCTGGAGGTGGTAAAAAGAATGACTAATAACATAGAAAACACATTTATATAAGATTTGATTTCATGAAAACACATGTCACCAGGTGGTCACTCACGTCTACTGCCACTGGCATTGGCTCCAAGGGGCATGATGTGGCTGCTGTTTAAGATTAGAAGATTAAGGAATGTTTCTGGAATATACTACTTTTCTTTAATAACCTACTATATTCATGATATGAGAAGGGCTTCCAAAGGAGGTCCAGAAAATATTATTCTCACCCAGAAATAGAGTTGAGTCATTATGCTAAGCCTAATCAAGAATAGTTTTTACCTAGGAAATATAAGGAACAAAATATTAATTAGGGACCTAAAAGCATATTAAGAGTGAGGACACAACTGGAGCTTTAAATGTACCTACGGTACCCATGCATGCTGTTTCCTGCTTTTAACTTTAGATTCCAGATCAATTCCTATGTGTTTAGAAACTTTATTTCTTTTCTTTTTCATGATAATTGAATTGTACAAATACATTTGGAAGATATATACATATATATATATGTCTATGGACTACCATCTCTTGGAGATTAGCTTCATGATTTTACACCCCACTGGTAAAGCAGAAATAGTTACCAGATTTTAATAATAATCCCAACCATTCAGTGGTCAGTTTCCTCAAATTTAGCAAATTCTAGCAAGTGGTGAAGAAATTTAAGAAAACAATCTTTCCAATGTATACTCAATACTAAAAGGGTTATTTTGTTTTGTTTTGTTTTTACCAAATTGGAGACCAAGCTCATTTAATCATAAAGATTGCAATATTCTCTAATATTAGAAGAGGTTGTTTTGTCCTTGGCAACATAACTCTACAATGTCAGCTCTCTTTAATATGGAAATTTAACAAGGCTTTCTTCAAAGTGAAACACTTTCATATTCAGGGAGTATTTGTTATAGCCTATTACCCTACTATTCTATGAAATTTTTAAAATTGTAAGACAAATTTTATTGTGGTAGCTAATCTTCAAAAGATCCCCTCTCAATATGCTGTGTGTCTCAGTGTTTGTGCCTTGAATAGGCACCTCTTCCTGAATCTGGTTGATGCTGTGGCAAGTTTATAGCTAATACAATGTAACAGAAATTATTCTGTGTGATTGTGAAGGCTACAAGAAGCCTTGCAATTTGGGCTTTTATGTCCTCGGATGCTTGTGTAGACCAGCTACCATGTAAGGTGTTGTAACACCATGAGACGGTCGAGTTTGAGGAAATACAAGGTGACCGTGTGGAAAGGCCATGTGGAGAAATAGATCCCCAAACAACTCAACTCTGTCAGCTATCCCAGCCCAAGGGTCAGGCATGGGAGTAAAGAAGACACCTTGGTCACTGAGCCACCCAACTGAGGCAACACTTCATTGCAATCTCATGAAAGAAAGAGTCCAAGAACTGACCAGCAGAATTCAGTCAAACCACACAGAATTGTGAGAGGTAAGAGTAAATTATTTCAAGCCACTAAGGTCTGGGGTACTTCTTAAATCATGCAGAAAAAGATAACTGGAATATTTGCTCACTAAAAAAATTGGTTTGTTACCTATTTTGGTATATTTGCCACCTGTTACTTCATGAAAATGTAAAAGACAGAGTGTTGAATCCCCTTTTTTTTGGAGACAGAGTCTTGCGCTATTACCCTAGCTTTAGGCAGTGGCTTCATTATAGTTAACTGAAACCTTAAGTGATCCTCCTGCCTCAGCCTCCCAAGTAGCTAGGACTACAAGTGCACACCACCACACCTGGCTAATTTTTCTATTTTTAATAGAGATAGGGTCTCACTCTTGCTTAGGCCAGACTTGAACTCCTGACCTCAAGTAATCCTTCCACCTCAGCCTCCCAGATTGCTAGGATTGCAGGCCTGAGCCACATCGCCCAGCCTACATAAATCACATTTTTAAGAGTAAAATGTTTGTAAACAAATATAAATAATAATTTACCCAAGATATTTACTTTCAAACAGTTTTATTTTTCATTTGATGAGCATTTTTAGCATGGGCAGAAACACCTACAAAATTGCTTTCCAAAATTGCATTCTCTTACTTCTGAAAAGATGAATTCACATAATAGAGTCATTCACATAATAGATGAAGGCCTCTGCCAAAATTGATTTTCCGCACAAAATTTATCCAAACCTTCAATTTTTACTAAGAAACATATCTTTCTTAGAACACATAGTTTCTGTTACTTTCCATCCCTACAGTGCCAGTTGGCCTACTTATCAGCACCATTTACGTCATTTGATTATTGAATCAAAGAATCCAACAGGCATATTTGAGGTGTAATGATATACCAGGCACTACAGTAGGTGCTGGGAATGGAACAGTAAACAAAGTTGATTTGCTCCCTAACCATTTAAAGTTTGCAAAGTAATGGATATGACCATGAGCAGAGATTCCCAAATTTTCTCTCTCATAGACCTCAGTTTCTAAATCATTTCTTAATGGTACCCTTAGACAAAAAGAAATACCTAATTTTCCATTTATTAAGTGAAGTCCAAACATTTCAGTAACTATTTTTGTTCTAACAAGTCAGCAATTGTGTCAAAATAACATACATAGATTTAAAGAAAAAAAATTCTGTTATTTCATTCTTGAATAACAAAAACAATTACTTCGCAAGGAGATCCATGTAGCCATTAGGCACTGCCCAAGTTCTTACATCTTGGAATCAGACTAGATACCACTACCCTCATTTCCTGTTCTACATTGATTTATACTTGGAACCACTGAACTCTCAGCTTTGTAAGGATATTATGACATCAAAGGAAATGGAGCATCATTTAGTATAGACACGGTAAACTATCTTGGGCTTATAGTTCATGTAGTTCCCACAAATATGTTGAGTATCATGGTATTCCTTTCAAAAATTTAAACTATCCTGGGGCACCCTGGTGAGTTTACTGGGGAGCAATAGTGCCCCTGGGTGTGTAGTGTGGGAATTATGGAAAAGAAGCCTACAGGATAAGACAGCCTGGTTGAGGTAGAGGAGTTGGATGATTGCATGGATTTCCTACCGAGGGGGAGTTGCATAAATTATAGATTATACATTTCTCCCTGGATATAACATTTTCTTTTAACATGAAAAATGAAAAAAATTTTCTCAGATTTCAGAGACTCACTATGATTGTGGAGATAGAAGCCCTTGACTGATCAGATGGTTGTGCATAGAAAAAAAAATTAGAACATTTATAACTCATTCATTACATAGTATAGTACATAGATTATAAAATACCCTATACCTACTTGGAACAAAGTGACCTTTGTTATTGAAAAGTTAGCTCAGGTTTTATCACAAAATAGAATACAAAGATTTTGTTAATATACAAAAACTACTTAGATGTACAAAAGTCTCCTCACAAGGTCTTTTCATTAACTTTATATTGCAGGATTTAATATAAAAAGAAAGAACTTAGAAAAAGAGAGTTACTCTATCTGTTTGTGAAATATCAAATTAAATTAGTTTGTATTTTAAGAGTGCCTGTTATATGCCAGGGTTTTTAACATATATTTACAGCCAACAATAAAACATTTACTCATTTGCTACTGTTAGCCAATTGAATCTTCTAGAGTTGAAATTACATACTGCCAACCTATGGGCCACCTTTACTTATGATGTTTTCAGGCCTACACCACTTATAAGTTTTTTAAGGTGAAATTAACATTTAAAATTGGGTTATTTTACAAATAAATCTGGATTACCAGCTTTCCTTATATACATCGGAAGATCTGGTAGTCTTGGCCTTGAATGAATCGGCTGGTGCTGCTGTAGTGTACTCTTTAAATGGGAAGTTCACTATGCAGTTTATCACATTCCCTGCTATACCCTATTTTCTTACATTTGTCCTATTTAAATTGTTCATAATTCATGTCTGGCCCTGTAAGTATTGAATTTGTACATCCTGTTAGAAGCTAGCTGATTTATTCAGATGCCTAAATCATGATGACGATTGCAGAATGTTGGCAAATACTTTTAAAGTATGGCAAGTCAAATATATTCGTTTAACAAAACACAGCCTTAACTTTTTTCCCTCACCCCTTTTGGAGAAATGCAAAGGGGAATGACAGTACTTAATTTAGCTCCTCAATCACAAGTAAGTTTTATAAACTCCATTTGCCATGTAAACTTCTTGGGTGGAAGACTTCCAGGAAAGCAATTAATGAGAAGTAATGGTAATGTAGAAAAATTATTAAAATATCTGTACACATTGTATACATCTAAAGACAACTAAAGGCAATATAATTTTTCCAGGAAGGCTGTTTTTAAAATTACAAGTTAAATAAAATATATAAGGATAAAAAACTGCAGTGACTCAACGAAAATAAAAATATCTTACTTTTTTTTTCTACAAAACTTACCATCCATTTTAAGTATACTATAGCATAGTTTAATCCTTATGTTTATTTATTTTTTATATTATCATTCCTTGTAATTTTAAGAAACAATTGGAGGGGATTTGCAACATTAAGTGCAATGTACAATAGGGTCATTAACACCCAGAAAGACAAAACACACCGAAGGACAATTGTCTTAATTAATTCAAAATTATTATTGTATCCATGAACTAAATTTAGAACTGAATTTCCTGGCATCTAAACAAAATTGATATATATGTGTAGATACTCGGTAAGCAATTGTCTTTGCTAGGCTGTATATAAATTTATCAAAACAAATATTCCTTCATAAAATTCAAAAGTGAATGTACCATGTGACACTTTATTTAGAATGATTTTTGGCTATTTATAAAAAAACAAAATGATGATAGCTGAAACAAGTGTAATAGGCAGAATTTTAAGATGGCCCCCAAATTTCCTCTCCTTAGTATATGTTCTCTGTATAATCCTCTCCATTTGACTGTGGGACTGTGAAGTGCATATAATATATGAATAATAATAATAACTTAACCTCATGATTAAGTTATCCTGTAGGACAAAGGTGAAGAGATTTTGCAGGTGTCATTAAAGGTGCCAAATCAATTGACTTTGAGTTAATCATAAGATTTTTTCTGTGTGAGCCTGGCCTAATCAGGTGACCCCCTAAAAGGGATTGGACCCTTCCTAAAAGAAGAGATTTGAGGCACCACATCAGAGAATTTCCTGCTGGATTTGAGGAAGTGAGTCACTGTGTCATGAGAGAGCTATGGGGGAACTATGTGGTAAAGACAGTCTCCGTGATTTGAGAGTCCTCTCTGATGACTATGATGACTAGCAAGAAAACATGGACTTCAATCCTATAACTACCAAGAATTAAATTCTGCCAACAATCAGGGAGCTGGAAAGAAGGCTCAGAGTACCATATGATCTTGCATCCTAGCCAACACTGGCTAGGGCTGCAAGACTCTGAGCAGAGGACATGGCTCACCCATACCTGGATTCTTGACCCACTGAACCTGTGAGATAACAAATAGATGTTGTTTAATTGGTAAATTGGCAAATTGTTATGCAGCAATAGAAAACTAATATAGTAATACAAAATTTGATTTCTCTTTCATGTTAAAGTAGCCCAGAGATGAGTAATCCTAGAGTAATATGTTTTCTGAGTCATCAGGATCCTGCCTGGCTACTTCACCATTCTTAGTATGTCACCTTACAGTGCAAAATGGTGGCTCAAAATCTGCCACCACATCTACTGGTAAACAGATGGAAGAGTGAGAGTGAAAAGCAGGCAGGTCCTTCCCTGTTAAGAATTCCAGGAACCCACAACACTTTTGTCCCCTTGGCTATTATTTAGCTACATGGCCACATTGGCTGCATGTGTAGCTGAGTAAAGGGAGGATTTGGACAATCTAGAGATACAGAATGCTAGCATGTAACTTGGCTATTTCTTAAGGGCCTATATTACAATAAACTTGTGGTTAGTCTGTTATTTTTGGAAGAAGGATCCAAGCGCTATACAAATTAAATTATATAAGAAGCTCAGATTTTGTATCACAAATCACACTCCCACAATTTAATATGTGGCTTGCTTTACAGAAATGTTAAGCAAATTTGTTTTTGTAATCTATAAAATTGAGACAATTACTCCAATGCATAGGCATTGTTAGAAAGATTAAGTAAAAACTCAAAGAAATATGGAAAAAAGGTGCCAATTATGAAATGTTACAATACAGTATGGTAGCTGAATTCATTTACTAAGGCATATGGGTTATGAGGTTGCCCTACTCAGTAAGGAATACTATTTTTCAGAATGTGGACAAATATATATATATATATATATATATATATGTAACCTCAGATTACTACAATATGTAACATCAATAGGGAAAAAAATAAAGAAATGTTTTAATCTACCACTCTGCCCACAATTTACCAAAACACTGTAGGAAAACAAAATGGAATTCTGGTAGACTTGTCAGGGATGAATTAAGTACCAAAAGTATCACTACATAACTGAACTTTAAAATAATCTACTGGATAGGGCCACTTAGCATAGCCAATTTAAATATCAAGGAATATATGTTATATTAAAAGTAATGGAATACATTGAATTGATATTCTGTTGATGCTTCACCAAGAATTTCAGCTGCTACTTAAGGTATCTCATATTTGGATGTAGTTCTTTTAACACTAAGTAGCTCTAAACTTCCTATTTGCTAGAGTTGATAGACATACAACTAATTCCTTATGAGGTAGAATCTATTTTGTTCACTGATAAGATTAAGATGAAATCAGGGGGAGACAAAATAGAGCCCTATTTTCTTTACACAGGATATTTAAATCATCTGTTTTATTTGTCAAAAAATATTTCTTTGTGCTCAGATTTTAGCTGTAGTATCTGGAAATAGGCTTTGAAAATGTATTAAAAGACTGAAAATTGTGTTAGGTTTTATGATTCAGATTTGGAATACTTCCTGTAAGTGAAATTAAATCTGGCAAGAGATTTACAAATGCTACAAACACATACACACACACATAACTTTTCATTATTCTCTATCTCTTGCTCTGTAAGACAAAATTATGTGTAGCCAATGATCAGAATTAGAGACACTTGAAACCACATTTCATTCTTTCTCATACAGGATGTAAGATTAAATGATCTAATTTTGTGATTGCTTTTAGAGAAAGGTAATATGTTTTGAGGGGATATACAGAGCACTAACTGGTCCGATATATTTTGGATTAATATATGTATAAATTGAGAGTATTTCTCCTGAAGATTATATATACACATATAAATGTATATGTGTACATATTCATATGTATGGATATGCAAGTATACCTTACAGACATCTATGTATCTACATGTGTAGTATATACATTTGCATTTCAAGATACTAATAGTAGAAAATTCCTTTATATCAAAGGCAAAGAGAAATTTTAGAAAATTTACATGTATTCATCTTCTCATTCAATTCTTTTTCTTAATTTGTGCTTGTGTGTAAGACATCTAGAAATCGAAGACCTATAGACAAGAGGAAGTAAACATTAAAAAATAACACAAATTTAATCAGACAAATGTTCACATAGTAATATAAATTTCTATAAGTATGTAGAAGAGTATCTTGCTTAATATTGATAAATCTATAAAGATCATTTTCAAAACCAAAATAAATTGCCTAAAATTATCAGGTAATTATGGAAAATGGCAATGAGGTGTCATACCCATTTTTTTCATTTTTTATCATTTCTTATGTTTGTTACATTAGGTATGATAACAGAAACCATTGGTAACTGAAAACTTCTACATTTCCTGATTATCATTTGTTAATAATTTTCTTCCTAATGATAATAATTTTGAGTCATTCAAAAACCAGTTTTACAGAAAATCCATTTTTAAAAAAGGAAAAAAAATCCTGAATTACAAATAATTGAGCCCTATTATTGTCTGTGCGTTGGCCCGGGAGTAGGAGAAAGTGGAGTAGTTAGCCTTAATTATCTGGATAATTTATTTCTGTCAACCCAGCCTTGGTGCCCTTTCCTTTCAAAACTGAAAAGTTATATTAGAAATTATAGTTCGTCTTAAAGGAACTATAACATTAGAGATGACATTTCAACACATTTGTGGATAAGTTATTTTCACTATGTCACCTTTCCCTGTGATAGTTGCACAGTGTTCCTATCCTAGGATAGAGATTGAGAGAGTAGATGACAGGAGGGTCAGGGGACTCTTCTCTCTCGCTCGGAGGCTCCTACCATTGCCATCTGCAATCAGATTGTTAGCATGTCAGCTCAGTCTGTCAGAATCCCCTTAGTGCTGCTCAGCCAGCTGAGAGAAAATACCTTGTGTATTGGCTGTGGATGTCCCTTAACAACACCCAGTTACTCAGTCATGCAGCCTAAATGGGGCAGCAGACAGCACCTTCACACCAGTGTGCGATGACTGAGCTTTCCATCGATGTGTCTTGACCTTATAAGAAGGCACAGCAAAGGGCCAGGGTGAAGGGCCCAGAAAGGCATGATTGCTACTAACCTTCTCTTGTCTGTTAAAAATGGCAGCTTCTTTTACTCCAGTCACTCAGAAGCAAATATAATAAAACAATCCTTACTCAGAAAACCAATAAGGCCTTTCTTTTATGCAGTGATGAAATACAACCACTAGATGACACCAAGAGATAGTTTCTATATGTCTGATTAATATCATGTACTCAGTTGCCTGTTCAAAGGTGACATTCCTGCTAAAATGTTCATAGAGATCTCAGATGTAGGCCAGTTAAACATCTAAGTTTTAAAAAGTTGCCTTGCTTTGCTACTATCAGTTACCATTTAATCAGGAAAGCAAAACTAAGCCAAACAGAAACAAAACCAAAACAAAACAAAAAGAAAAAAGCAAATGAGAGGTCATTTGGACACCTAACCTTAAACATTCCCACTTTTGTTTCTTGCTGTCTGTATTATTAATAAGATATTCCAGAGGAGTCATTAGTGCAATTTTGGAAAGGGTCTGTCAATACTTCTACCATAAAACCATCTCAGGAGCTTGAAATTCAGTTGTAATATTCTCTCCAGACTACATTTATAAGCCAAGTCTCAGCAATATGCTAATATCTTTTCAGTTGTAAACAATTGGCCTGCTCATGAGTCTGTGTCAGCAAGAGAAAAGAAACTGGAAAGACTAATAAGATTGAATTCTCAAATGATTATCTGCATTTCCTTCAAAAAATAACTAGTGTTTCATCTCAGATTTTGTCTCTGATGGTTCACTGCAAATTAATGTAACTTGCATTTTGGGAGCAGTCTTAAACATTGAAACAGTAGTTACCCTATATAATAGAATACAGGGTATCTGTACACTGTGAGTTGCATACAAATTTCAAAATCCACTGCTTGACCTATAAAAATCTTCTGAAATCTAAGATCATAAAGAAACAGTTAATAGTAATTACATAATTCTAACAAGTGTTGTTTGAAACTTCCTGTTAAAGTTCCTATGTGTAGCTTTGGAAATAGAATGATGATTTTGTTATTTTAGCAACCATATCTGTGATAAATAAAACTGTATTTTTTCAACAAAATATTTAATGTATTTATTATTATAAAAAGTGTATATTGATTACATAATGGGAAAAATTCATATTCTCAGTCCTAAAAGCAACATTTGAGGCATATGATCATCTCTAAAAAGTAAATGTATGGAAATTAACAGAACAGAAGGTCATACTCATGGATTGAATATTAATGTAGTAAATTATGTGCACATCTATCAACTTACAAATCTAAAATGACAATGAAAAACAGATACTTCATTCTGGAATAATTCTTTATTTTATTGAAAACAAAGACAGTCTATTCTAGTTATTCAGTATATCCTGTTTCCTTTGTAGATTCTGTACCATTACATATCTGATTTTCCTGAATTTTATGTGATTTTTTGAAATTATGGCAAGAGTTTTCTAATTTAAATAGCACTTGTATTTTGAAGTCAATATACAGAGGCATATTTCACATTGATTGTCTTTCTTAAAAAGTGTCATGTCATTTGCATGTCATTAGTACCTATGTAGATTTCCTTGGGTTTTTCTTTTTTCTTTCTTGTTTTCCTAAATGGAAAAACTTAGGTTGGACCCACTAAAAACTTGCTTTGTTTCTAATGATAAAAATGTTAACTTTCTTACAAATTTTGTGTGCACAATTTTCATAAGAATTCCTTTGAAATTTCATAAGAATATAAACAAATGAGTCACTAAAAACATTTTACTTTTAAAAGAAATTTATGATTTTAAGAAATTAGCTTTTGTTTTACTGAAATATATAAAAGAGAGGAAGGTCTTACAGTTTTATACCAACCACTTACTCTCTGTAAGGCTCTATTGAGTTATATCTTCTTTGTTGAATTGAGTATATTAACTTTCTACTTCTGAGAAAAATATGGATTTAAAGTCCATAAAATACAATACACACACATACACACCTTATTCTAAAATATGTTACAATACCATGCAGAGTAATACAGTTTTGTAATACCATGATGTGTTAACTCATGTCTTGTGTCTAAAGTGCTGGATCAGTAGGTGTTATCCTTTAAATCTCATTAACAGCAGTTTTATAGAGAAATGGCAATGGAAAAAAAAAATAGCCCTGGAATTTTATAATGCACAGTTGAAATGAGTATATTAAAGATAAAATATTATGCCTGATTAAATATTTTTGTGTTTGTGTTTGTTTTTCATCTTTTTTTTATGTTCTAACCTTTGCCATCATTTAAGTAGAGATGTTTTGTCATTTGATTATATTTGTGGAAAATCTTGAATTATTAACCATCTGAGTTTTAAAGGGAGACCTCACAAAGCAGCTTAAAATAATTTGGCTATCTAATTTATTTTTTTCCTTTTTATTTTTTGATAGAGATATTTTCTTTATTTTTCCCTCCATTTACAGGTGCAGAATTAAAGAACATGTTCGCTCACTATATTATTGATGCACTTAAGTGGAGTGTTCCAAAGCATGTAATTACCGTGTAGGCTTATGGCCCTGAAGTAGCCCAGGATAGTGGTGCTGCATATCCATGATTTGAAGGACATACAGTGATGATTATAGAGGCAGTACTCTACATCCATTCTAGCCCTTTTGTGTTTAGCTGGTTGTCATGGCAAATAATTGGATAGAATTTAAGCCACTTTCTTCCAAGTGGGAAATTCATAATTTTACCCTTCACCTAATTTTGTAGATACTTTTAAAGAATCTTAAAGTTTCTACAGGAATGACGTAGAGCAGTGTGGGAAAAATTTTCACATTCAGCAGGCACCTCACAAATTAGACTTCTTCTGTTTTAGGCGGCAAAGAATTCAATTTCCATTTGCATCAGTTTGTTTCGTTTTCCTATAACTAAGCCACAGACTTTTGAGTTTCTTAGATAAAACAAGACCAATGCAGTTTACCTTGACAGCTTCCAAGAGAAATGGAAAAATAGGATAAAAAATTGAAATATTAAATTTTACCTAAAATGACACTGTGCTACAGTCATATCTTCAAAAGGCATAGAGCCTTTTCAAAACACAGCTGATGGAAAAAATTGTAAATAGGAATGATTTAGGGTAATGGCATAATAGGGTTTGCTATTAGAGGGAGGGGCAGGATTAATTGACCTGAGGGATGTGTAAATCAAATAATAATGATGCATTTCATAATTATTTTATGCTTTAGTTGTATAATACTGAAAGATTTATGAATGACTATATATCCTCCCTTTAATTATAAAATACAAGTATAAAACCTTAGAAAATTTTGATAGATTTTGGTCATCCAGTCCAGTTATTCCCTGAGAGGTATCAATCATTCAAACTTTATTTAATGAGCATCTGTTTGATGCCAGCCTTCTGTTAGCTATGGAAACTAATATGATACACAAAATTTTAAATAAGAAACAAGTACAATATGCTTGCCCTCAAGAAACTTACATTCTAAAAATCTCAGGATATGGAGGATGATGCCCAAGAGAATTGTAGCTATTTTATCCAGACCAAAATTCAAGTCTAGGTTTCCAGCACTGTCACTCTTTGGACAAAAAGGCCCCTTGTGTCAAAGTTCCCTGCTATTTCATGACAGTGTTGGATAAGCCCTGTTACCATTTATCAATATGTAAATGCTAAATTACATGGTGGAGAGCACAAGGTAGAAATAATATGGAATCCTCAAGGGTGTGATGTGCTCCCTAAGATTAGAATTCTTGCCCATGTTCATAATCACTTACTTAGTCAAGGTAATAAAAGTTTTCATAAAAAATTGGCAAACAAAATGGAGGAAAGTCATAAAAGTAGAAAAAGTGAGAGAGAAATGGAGCCAGAAAGCAGATGACCTTGACTTCAACACTTAGGATAACTACTGTATCTGTAAATTTGAATTAAAGTTTTCACTCACCCCATGTCTCACAGCCCACAGTATTGAAGGACATAATCAAATAACCCATTTCATCTTCAGAATATAGTAAAGTATAATTCATGAATGTCTAATCTTGATGATGTGAAAAAAATTAGACTAAGATCATTCAAGGAGCAACTAAAATTAGATCCCAGAAGTCCTGTGATAACCTAAAGATAACATCAGATCATTGCCACAAAGGACATTCTGCGTTATAGTCACTAAAAGACAGATTTACTCTGCAAATCCTAATGACAACAGACATCATCGTGTACATTGGGTAGTATGGTATAGTAGAAAGAAAGTTCCACAAATTAGGGAAATCTCTCTTTTTTCTACCAGTTTGCTAGTTATTAATAAGTCTTTGTAAAGCAAAGTGTTCTTTATTTCTTCATCAGCATGAAGAATTTCTATTTCTATTTCTATTTTGAATTTCTATTTGCTCTGACTTAAGAATTGTGAGAAAAAGAAATGAAACATATCAGAAATGGGTTCTTTTAGATCCTCTAAATTAAAAGCAAAATGTAATGAATTATCAGAGTGTTAAAGTTAAACATTGTAAGAAAAACTCACAAAGAAATTTAGAAAAGAAAAAAAAAATCCCTGAGAAAGACATAAAATATATTTCGAACAAGAAGAAACAGAAAAACTATTTAAATTCTTTTCATTGTAGAGTTTTAAAAACGGCCAGCAGATAAGCCAAAATATTGCTATTGATACCCAACTGAATTTATGCAAGTATCATATTAGTCTACTTTGATGGAAAAATTTTCTAATGGAAAGAATTCTTGCCAGGATAACTGAAAATAAGTATAGAAATTTCAATGTATAGATTTTGATAATAACTGAATTTCATGCTGAAGAAGCCACATACTACAGTTCACTTAATGCAGAAGGAAAACAAAAAAGCAATTACTTAGCGTGTGTCTTAAAGCACTGGCATCTTTTACTATAATATGTACATTTATTGCTATTCATGGATCATGTCTATTTACATAAGTTTTGATCTCATTTGCCATTTGGGATCTTCAGTCATGGAAAATTCTTCCCTTAGTGATTTACCTCAAGTACATACTTTTAAATTATTATTACATTATTGCTATATAAGTATTTGTATTGTAAAATAAAGAGAATAAAGGCTAGATGGATCTGAAAGCAGATGAGTCTTTTTACTCTTGAGTTGTAAGAGCATTTTATGTATACTGGATATACTAGTCCTTTATCAAATACATGATTTTCAAATATTTTCTTCCATTCTTTGGGTTGTCTTTTCACTTTCTTGAAGGTGTTCTTGGAAACACAGAAGTGTTTAATTTTGATAAAATTTAATTTGTCTGTTTTTTTTTTCCTTTGGTTACTTTGGCTTTAGGTGTTATATTTTAAAAATCATTGCCTATATCCAAGGTTATGAAGATTAACACCTTTGTTTTCTTCTAAGAGTTGTATAGTTTTAGCTGTTACATTTAGATTTCATCAGTTTTGAATTAATTTTGTATATGGTGTGAGGTAGAGGTCCAGGTTCATCCTTTTGCTTTTGAATGCCTTGTTGTCCCAGCACTGTTTGTTAAAAAGACTATTCTTTCAATATTAAATTGTTTTGGCACCCTTGTCAAAAGCTTATTGACCCTAAATGTCAGGGTTTACTTCTGGAAATCCAATTCAATTCCATTAATTTATACCAATCTTTATGCCAATAGCATTAGTTAAGCTTTTGTAGTCTGTTTTGAAATTGAGAATTTTAAATTCCAACTTTGTTTTTCTATTTCAAGATTATTTTGGCTATTCTGGATCCCTTGCATTTCCATATTAATTTTAGGATGTTTGTCAATTTCTGTGGAAATATAGCTAGGATTTTGATAGGGATCATATTGTACCTATACATCAATTTGAGTATTGCTCCCTAAATAATAAGGTCTACCAATCCTTGAACAAGAGATGCATTTTCATGTACTTAGATCTTTTTTTAATTTCAAAATATTAAGGTGGTACAAATGTTTTGGGTTATACTAGATTGCTTGTGTAATGCTTGATTTAGGGCTATAAGTGTGCTCACCACCCAGATAGTGTTCATTGTACCTGTTGGGTAGATTTTCACCCATCTCTTCCTCCCCCGCTTTTCCCTGCTTGATTTCCACTGAATTTTACTTCCCTCTGTGCTTATGTGTGCTCATTGGTTAGTTCCAATTTAATAGCAAGTGCCCGTGGTATTTGTTTTTCCATTCTTTAGATAGTTCGCTTAGGATAATGGTCTCCAGTTTCATCAAAATTGTTGCAAAAGGCATTAATTCATCCTTTATTATGCCTGAGTAGTATTCCATGGTGTAGTGTATATATATATATATATATATATGTATATATATATATACACACACACACACACACACCATATTTTGTTAATCCACTCATGAATTAATGATTACTTGAGTTAATTGCACATCTTTGCAATTGTGAATTGTGCTACAAAAAACATTTGAGTACAGGTGTCTTTTTGATAAAATGACTTCTTTTCTTTGGGGTAAATACCCAGTAGTGAGATTGCTGAGTCAAATGGTAGGTCTATTTTCAGTTCCTTGGGGAATCTCCATACTGTTTTTCATAAAGGTTGTACTAATTTGCAGTCCCACCAACAATGTATAATCATTCTTTTCTCTATGCATCCAGACCAGCATCTATTGTTTTTGGACTTTTTAATGAAAGACATTCTAACTGGGGTAAGGTGATATCTCATTGTGGTTTTAATTTGCATTTCCCTGATGATTAGTGATGTTGAGCATTTTTCATTTATTTATTGGCCATTTGTTTATCTTTTTTTGAAAAGATTCTATTCATGTCTTTTGTCCACTTGTTAATGGGGATGTTTGGTTTTGTTCTTGCTGATTCACATGAGCTCTTTGTAGATTCTTGTTATTAGCCCTTTATTGGATATATAGCTTGTGAATATTTTCTCCCATTCTGTAGGTCATCTATTTGCTTTGTTGCTTATTTCATCAGTGCTGAAACTTTTAAACTTAATCAAGTTCCATTTATTTATTTTTGTTGTTGTTGTAATGGCCGCTGTTTTTTAGTCTTAAATTCTTTGCCTACGCCAATATCTAGAGAAGTTTTTCTACATTTTCTTCTAGAATTCTTATGGTTTCATGCCTTACATTTAAATGTTTTATCCATCTTGAATTAGTTTTGTGAGTGGTGAGAGATATGGATTCTATTTCATTCTTCTGCATGTGGCTAATCAATTTTCCTAGCACCATTTATTGAATAGGGCTTCTTTTTTCCAGGAAATATTGTTGTCTGCTTTTCCAAAAATCAGTTGGCTGTATGTGGGTGGTTTCATGTCTGGGTGCGTTCTCTGTTCTTTTCCATTGATCTATGTCTCCATTTTTGTGCTAATGCCATGCTGTTTTTGTTACTATGGCCTTGTAGCACAGTTTGAAGTCTGGTAATGTGATATCTCCAGATTTGTTCTTTTTGCTTAAGATTGCTTTGACTATTCGGGCTCTTTTTGGGTTCCAAACAAAGCATAGAATTATTTTTTTCTAAATCTGTGAAATATAACATTGGTATTTTGATGGGTATTGCATTTAATCTGTATATCACTTTGAGTAGTATGGACATTTCAACATATAATTAGTTCTTCGTTGATTTCTTTTAACAATGTTTCATAGTTTTCATTGTATATGTTTTCACTTCATTTGTTAAATTATTTAAGTATTTTATTATTTTTAAAACTATTCCAAATGAAATTGTTCTCTTAATTGATCTTAGATTATTCATTACTGGTATACAGATATAAAATCAAGTTTTTGTATATGAATTTTGAGTCTTGCTATTTGCTGAACTTATTTATTAGCCCTACTAGTCTGTTTTTGGTTTCTTCTGATTTTCTGTACATAAATAATATCAACTGTAAATATAGATAATTTTATATTCCATTCCAATTTTGATGCATTTTATTGCTTTTTTTCATCTAATTATTCTTTATAAAACCTCCAGTACAACATTGAGTAGAAGTAGTGACAGTTGATGTCCTTGTCTTTTTCCTGATCTTAAGGGGAAAACTTTAATTCTTTCACCATTAATGATGATGTTAGCTCTGGGATTTTTGTAGTTGCTTTTATCAGATTAAGGAAGTTCCCTTATATTTGTGGTTTCTTGAGTGTTTTATCATGAAATTGTGTTACATTTTTCAAATGTTTCCTCTACATCAATTGAGAAAATAGCATGGCTTTTGTTCTTTATTCTATTGATATGGTACATCACATGTTACATGATAGATTTTAATATGTTGAACCAATCTTAACTTTCCTGGGCTTAATTCCACTTGGTTATGTTTTATAGTCCTTTTCTATATTACTGGGTTAATTTGATAGTATTTTGTTGAGGATATTTGCATTTATATTTATAAGAGTATTGGTCTGTAGTTTTATTTTATTGGATGCCTTTTTTGGATTTGATCTTATGATAATAAGGACTTCAGAGATTGAGTGGGGAAGTGCTTCCTACTCTCCTATTTTTGGAAGAATTTGTGTTGGATTGGTATTAATTCATCTTTAAGTGTTTGGCAAAATTCACAAAAGAAGTTATGTTGCCCTGTGATTTTTCTCTGTGGAAAGTTTTTAGATTACTAATTTGATCTCTTTACTTATTATAGGTCTATTCAGATTTTCTATTTCTTCTTACGTCAATTTTAATAGTGTACATCTTGTCAAATTTTTTCTTTTACATCTGGTTTATTGAATTTTTTGTTAAATAGTTTTTCATAGCATTTCATTATAATACTTTTTAATTCTATAATATCAGTAGTGATTTTCCTTTTTCCATTTTTGCTTTTTTGTAATTTAAACCTTCTCTCTTTTTTTATTCTTGGTCATTCTAGCTAAAGGTTTGTCAATGTTGTTGATCGTTTTAACATTTGGTTTTGTTGATTTTCTTTATTGTTTTTCTCTTCTCTTTTTTATTTGTTTCTTCTGTGACCTTTCTTAAGTACTTACTTATGCTTAGGCAGGCTTTAGTTTACCCAAAGTTTTTTCTAATTTTTTAAGGTAGGGTATTAGTTTACTGATGTGAGATCTTTTTCATTTCTAAATATATATACTTATAGGTATAAATTTTCCTTCTTCCTTTATTAAATATATTTCATAAGTTTTGGTATGTTAGGTTATTGTTAAACTCAACTCAAAGTATTTTTAATTCTCCTACAATTTTTCTTTGACTTATTGGTTATTTAGAAGTGAGTCTTTTAATTTCTACATATTTGTGATTTTCCCAATTGCTACCTATTATTTATAATTTAATTTAAACATATGGTGAATAGAAAGCATACTTTATATGATTCCAACCCTTTTAAATTTACTGAAGCTTGTTTTATTACCTAAAAATTGTTCTGGCCTGATAAATGTTTCATGTGTATTTGAGAAGAATACTTATTCTGTTGTTGTTAGGTAGATTGTTCTATAGAAGTCGGGTGGTAATACTGTTTCAGTTTTCTAGCCTGATAAATGTTTCATGTGTATTTGAGAAGAATACTTATTCTGTTGTTGTTAGGCAGATTGTTCTATAGAAGTCAGGTGGTAATACTGTTTCAGTTTTCTATTTATTGCTATCCATCTACCTTTTTCTATCCATTATTGAAAGTGGGATATTGAAGTCTTCAACTATTTTTGTTGAATATTCTATTTCTCCCTTGGTGTTAAAAGTTATTTTTTAATGTATTTTGGGGCCCTGTTTTCAGGTGCATATATGTTTATAATTTTTATAGATTTTTGATGGAATAACCCATTTATTATTACAAAACATCCTGCATCTCTAGTAACAATTTTCATCTTAAATATTATTTGCATAGCAACCCTAGCTTTCTTTTCAGTTACTGTTGGTTACTGTTTGCATGTTCTGTTGTTTCCCATCCTTTTACTTTCAGTCCATTTGTGCCTTTGAATCAAATTGTATCTCTTATAAAAAGTTTAATAAAGTCTTTTAAAATTTTTTTTAAAAAGTCTTTTTAAAAGTCTTGTAAAAAGTTTAATATAGTTTAATAAAGTCTTTTAATATTAATATATCCTGTCAATTGCTGACCTTCAATTTACTGTTTAATCCACTTTCATTTAATGTAATTCCTGATAATATTAGGTTTACCTCTATTATTTTCCTCTTGTCTTAATGTCTTGTGTCATTTTGTTCCTCTATTCCTCCATTGGTGCCTTCTTTTGTGTTAAATAGATAATTTTTGTACTTTTTAATTTCCTTATCTTCTTTTTTATTATTATTATTTTTCAGTTATTTCTTAGTGGTTGCCTTGGTGATTATAATTATCATTTTGATTTATAATAATCTGGTCCAAATTAATAGCAGTTTTACTCAACAATATAAAAAATCTTTGATCCTATACTGTTCTATCACCTTATCCTTTATTCTGATTGTCATACAAGGTGCATATTTATATATTTTGTGTTCATAAATACAGGTTTTTGATTATTGCTTTACAAAGTTACCTGTTAAATCAGGAGGGAAAATAGAGTTACAAAAATGAAATACATTTATACTCTTTTGGGTTTACCTGTGTAGTTACTTTAACTGGTGCTCTTTATTTCTTCATGTAGATTCAAGTTATAATCTAATGGTCTTTCATTTAGGCTTGAAGGATTATTCTCTTTGGTGTTTCTAGTAAGACCAGTTTGCTACCAAGAAATTTTCTGTTGAGGGTTTTTTGTTGTTGTTGTTTTAAGCTTGCAATTCTTACTTTTGCTTTATTTTTGGAGAATATCTTTTGTTGGTATAGAATTCTTGTTTGGAAACTTTTTTATCTTCTAGTATTTTGAACATGTCATCCTGCTGCTTTCTGACCTTCATGGTTTCTAAAGAGAAATCAGCTGTTATCCTTATTGAGGATTCCTTGTAAGTTATGTGTCCCTTCTCTCTTGCAGATTTCAAATTTGTCTTTTTGTTTGGCTTTTAACCATTTTATTATGATGTATCTAGATGTAGATCTCTGAATCAATTGAGATGCTTGTATGTATAGATTAATGTTTTTTATCAGAAAGATTTCAGCAATTATTTCTTCCAACAGTTTACTGTCCTTTTCTGTCTTTCATGCTCTTTGAATCTCACATTAAGTGTATGCAGGTATACTTAATGTTATCTCCCAGCTCTGAGTTAATATTTATTTTTATTTTCTTTTTGAACCATAGCACATGAAGATCCAATATCAAGGAATCCCAGAAATGTCTTTTTTCCCACCCATGACTATTTTTACTCACTCATGTGTTTTCATATTAACTTTCCCCACTGGTAGGGGCCCTTAGGCTATATGCTATAGTTCAGACTGGTCAAGATGCAAGCTAGGTCCAGAATCCATATTTATCTTAATACTTTTTTGTTTGATTTGAACTTTACCCATTGGTAAGAAACTTGAGGTAAGAAACTGTAGCTTGCACCAATCAGAATCCAAGTTTGACCCAGTATCAGTGTCTACCCCCAACACTCTCCCTTGTTTTATTTTAGCAATTACAGACATCAATAACAAAGAAATTATATATTAGTTGATTCTTATTTCTTTGCATTGCATTGTGCATCCAGTGAACCAACTCCTCAGGGGTTTTATCCATCATTTCTAAATTCTATTAGTAACTTTTGCATTCATTAATTGATCACAAAACAGCTACAGTTCCATCCCATATGTGACCCCAAGACCATCCAAAGGTTTTTTTTATCTCCTACCCTCCTATTCTTTCTTTTTTCTAAATCACATGCTTCAGTGGGTCAGGGCCATTCTAGGAAACATCCACTCCACCCCTGGTACAAACTACCTAGAATTATAGAAACTGAAAATTTGAGGACATAGTCTTCCAAACTGCCAAGACTTCCCAGAACTTCTGATACCATCTGCAGGTTACGGTAATTCCCCAAATCACCCTAAATTTGATTGTATTCTACGAGTCTTCACAGAACTCAATAAAAGCTGTTATAATCATGATTGTACTTTATTACAAAGAAATGATACAAATTAAAATCAACCAAAGTAAGAGCTATATACAGCAGAACCTGGGAAGGTTCTAAACATGAAGCTTCTATTGTCCTCAAGACACATATATTCCTGGAATAGTTGTGTGACAATACACATGTAGTATTGCCAACCAGAGAAGCTCACCAGAGATTTGGTATTCAGAGATGGGGGGGGGGGGGTTATTACATATGCATGATTTAGTGAGTGACTGTCCATGTGACTAAACTCAATCTCCAAGTTGACAGATACCATGTGACCCAACAACTCTTCCCAACTTCTTAATTACATGGTTAGTATCTCTGGCATGGCCAGTCCATA
Organism: Microcebus murinus; assembly: GCF_040939455.1. Taxonomy (NCBI): domain Eukaryota; kingdom Metazoa; phylum Chordata; class Mammalia; order Primates; family Cheirogaleidae; genus Microcebus; species Microcebus murinus. The sequence continues at coordinate 36,334,541 of NC_134114.1, read as the reverse complement.
CTCTAAGACTGCCAGGTATTGCCAGCCTCATGTTATTATAAGATCTGGTATGGCCAACCCTTGGTCTAAATAAAGGCATCCTTGATAACAGGAGTATATGACATTGATTATCTCCCAGAAGTTTAGGCAAACACCAGATCTTTCTTTGGGCAAGATCAAATTCTAAGGGATATTAAATTCTTTATTATTAATAAATAAATAATCTAATAAATTATACATTCTAGACAGGTCAGTTAATGACAATCCTCTGGGAATGAGGTTTTGAAGAAACTCCAATCTTATTCTCTTCCCTCTGGTGGCTGCAAGGCTGCTGTTTTTTACTGTCCTGAAGGCTGTTAATTGTCAAGGCTATACCCTAGAACTGAAGGGGATAATGAGAATAGATTAAGTGAAAATGCCACAGTGCTCATTGTTCTTATGGTATTTAGCCATTTATTTTTGTGTATACTTCCTGGCCTGCTATAAGTTTTTGATTAATAACTAGAGTTCTAAAAAAAAAAAGTTGCTTCTGAAAATTTTGCCACTTTTTTTTGTTGCAGTCATGGAGAAGAGAATTTTTGGAGGTCCTTACTCTGCCATTCATTGATGTCACTCCCACAGCCTCCTTTTCTAAATAAAGCTTTGTTGGAACACAGCCATGTTCATCTGTTTATATATAGTCTATTTCCCACAACAATAGAGTTGAATAGTTTCAACACAGACCTTTGGACCACAAAGCCTAAAATATTTCCTATTTGGCCTTTTATAGAACATTTTTGCCAATCTCTGCTCTAATTTATAAACATTATGTTCTCTATATACATATAAATATATACACATACGTACATGTATACTGTTAGGTCCTGCACCCAGTCTGCATGGCTTCAACCAACTGTGGATTGAAAATATATTCTTGGCCGGGCGTGGTAGCTCACGCCTGTAATCCTAGCACTCTGGGAGGCCGAGGCGGGTGGATAGCTCGAGGTCAGGAGTTCATAACCAGCCTGAGCAAGAGCGAGACCCTGTCTCTACTATAAATAGAAAGAAAATAATTGGCCAACTAATATATATAGAAAAAATTAGCCGGGCATGGTGGCACATGCCTGTAGTCCCAGCTACTCGGGAGGCTGAGGCAGGAGGATCGCTTGAGCCCAGGAGTTTGAGATTGCTGTGAGCGAGGCTGACGCCACAGCACTCACTCTAGCCTGGGCAACAAAGTGAGACTCTGTCTCAAAAAAAAAAAAAAAAAAGAAAAAGAAAATATATTCTTAAAAATAATAAAAGTAAAAAATAACACAATGATAAAAATACAAATAAAAACAGTACAGTATGCAAATATTTACATAACGTTTACATTGCATTAGGTATTATAAGTAATCTAGAGATGATTTAAAGTACACAGGATGTATGTATGTTATATGCAAATACTATACCATTTTATATAAGGGGCTTAAGAATTTTTGAATTTTGGTATGAGGGTAGACTGGAACTAATCCTTCACACTTATGAAGGATAACTGTATTTTTTTCTGCTCTAATTTCATAATGAACATGTGTATTAGTTTGGACTTTTAATTATAGGAAACAAAAAGCGAAATGAAACTCACTTAAATTATAATTAACATTAATGGCTTATGAAACAGAAAGATTCATGAGCACTATTTATTACTTTCAGACATCACTGGGTCTGCACATTCAAACATTGCTAACAAGTATTTATCACCAATTGCCTTTCATCTCGGCTTTTTCCAAGAAGTCTTCATCATGAGAATGGTTTTCCTTAATGGTTGGCAGGTGACCATCACTCTCTTACCTGATATTCTGTTAACATAGCAATCTCCATATGAAAAGAGCTTCTCTCTGCCAAGAGTTCCTGTAAAATGTCCAAAGGTTATTCTCATCAGAGCAACCTGAGGCATAGGTTCCTTCACTAAAGCAAATGATAAGGATTAGAAAATTCAGAGTTTTTTTTTTCTTTTTTAAAGACAGGCTTTGTTCTGCAACAAACCACCTCAAAATGTTGTGGTTTAAAAGATCAACTATTTTTTTTTTGTCTCATGAATTTGTGGGCCTGCAGTTTGGACTAGTTCATCTTGGTGGATCTTTCCCGCTTGAGTGGGCTCACTCAATGTGTCTGCCAAGTCAGGTAGATAGTCTAAAATGGTTCAGTTGGGAGAGAATATCACTGCTCCACATGCTGTCTCATTTTCCAAAAGGCTAGCTTTGACAATTCAAGTGGCATCAGGCCCTTTAGAGTTCCAAAAGAGTGAAGAGAAATTAGACAAGTCCTCTTGAGGTCTGCATTTATACCTGCAAGGTCACGTGTGAAGGTGATGAATACAGAGATGTGAATCAATGTGACCATTTCTGAAAACAGCCTAATAAAAGAGGCTATTACCTGAAGCAGGGGGGCTAGATATTGATTTACCAAAATTAATACATGTCTATAATAATGTATGAAATGTTACTATAACCTCTGTTTTATAAATAAGCAAAGCTTACTGAATTTAACTATCTTCGGTAAGATCACATTATTAGTAAGACCTGGAACCAAACTTGGATTTTCTGAATTTAAATAGATATTTCCATCATGACAGATATATAACCGTGCACGCATGCATACATATATTTATTCACTCCTCATAATTCATGTCATTGAATCCTCATTAAAATGTAGGATAGATAAATGTAAGATAATCTTTTTAAAATTGACAGATACATTTTAGTACAATTTTGTGGGCTATGAAAAACTTTTTTCTTACACAGGTTTATATTTAATACACAGAATTAATACATTTCAAAGTAGAATAACATTCCATCCAGTAGGATTCCTTTATATGTAAAATGCAAATTACCTTTCAAATTTGGATTAACTATAAATTTAATGAGCCAGTACAGAATGAAAAAAGCAGTAAAGTTAATAGTAAATATGGAAGTGTGAATTGACCACCCTTTATAGCAATGAAAAATAGACTAAGACAATGAGTCTTACAGAATGATGTTGTGTGAAAGAATTCAGAAACCAGATGACTACCTAAGTCCATGTGCATGAGTTTCAGACCAGTATAACTAGTCAGTTGTGATAGAGGTTGGAATGTGCTGGGGAGATGACGTAAGGGAGCCTTCCGGGTTCTGGCAATATTCTGTATCTTGATCTAGATAGTAGTAAATGAGTGCATATATATAAAACTTAATCAAGCTTTACTTAATATCTTTGCATGTAGGAACCAAGCACCTTGGCCCCCAAAAGTTTCACTGAAAAATCACTGATATGAGGCAGGTTAATAGGAGAAAAAGACATACAGATTTATTTAATATATATACACAGGCGCCTTCAGAATGAAGACCCAAAGATACAGGGGAAATCGTCCATTTTTATGCTGACATTCAACAAAGGATGAACAGCAATGTAGAAATATGATTGTACAAAAAGGGTATGATTTAATGCTGATAGACTGAGTGAGAAAACCTAGCAAAACCTGCCTGTCTAGATTCTTCTTGGCTTCTCAGAGCATGCATTCCTTCCTCCTTCCTTCTGGGTGCTGGGACAGGACCCTCTCTGGAAAGGAATCTTATGACCTACAGTCACACAAGGTAGGTCAGATAATTTCTTTACGACCAGTTTTTATACACAATAATTTTACATTTTATGGCTGGCTTTTAGGTAAGTGGGTTCTGGATTTTATGACCCACCTTGGGGAAGAAGGATTCTAGTTTCTTTGGCCAGCCTCAGAGAAGAATGGGACTGAGAGGCAAGAGAACAAGAGAAGGTCAGATAAAAACTTTTGCTTTTAAGGCCTTCATTTTTGAGTACCGTTTTTTGAATCCCAAAATAAAATAACACCTGGAATGGAATCTCAAAGTAATAATGTATACCAGAAACTGCAGTGATTCAAAATATTATATAATATAGTTTTTCCATAGACAGTGGGGAGAGGAATAGGGGAGCAGGGAAGCTCTGCGGCCAGATCCGTAATAGGCCATGGGCCACTACCAGTCTGCGGCCCAATAGTTGGGGACCACACCTCTAAAGTACAGTCTCAGTATGTACAGCACAATACCTTAACTCCTCCAGGCACCTATAACTGAGCCAGCATTGCTCCAGCTATAGACCTGAAGATCAGCCAAGTTGGAGTCGGCAATGCTCTGATCGGTAGTCATCTGAAGAATATTTAAACCTTATCCTGCAGTGTTGGCTGCCTCTTTTTCTCCAAGGTGAGAAGTGGTGGAGAGAGAACTTGAATGGAAACCATTATCCTGTGAGCTCTCATCAACTCCAGAGAAAATTAGGCATTTTGGATAAAGCAAGTGTTATCAGCCCTTAACTGACACTCATGGTTAGGGTCCAGCCATTTGCTGTTTAGAAGTTCCACAGAAATTTCATTGAGCAACCAGACTTAAGCACCACTGCTCTAAGAAACAGGAGTCAAAAAGAGGAACATCTAAGACTTTTGGAGGATTTGCCACATGCTGGGCCATGCCTTCAGCACCATTTTATCTTCTCCATCCCCATGTGGGAATGATGCTTTTAGTGTCTTCTTTATAAAGGAGGAAACTTTGGCCTACAGAAGTTTGAAAACATGCCCAAGTCCAGACAGACAGCAATTGGCCAGATAGGGATTCCACCTCAGGTCTATGTTACTCCAAAGAGCTTGTCCATCATACCATGCTGCCTCTTAAGATAAATTGACATTTCGGTAGATTATTTTGAGCCATCAACCCTTTGGATTTATTCAGCTTACTTTGTGAAAGTGAGAGATGAACATTAGATTTTTCTTATATTTAGAGTCTGAATTCTCTTCTTTCACAAACACATGACAAGAAATCAGTCTTTGACAAAACTGGCTGAACTCTCTCAAAGGACCAAGACTTTGCTAGGCAAGCGTTCAAAGAGGACAGTGGGTGGCAAACCTGCTGGCTTCAGCTTTAAAGGATCAGCAACAAGCAATTTTTCAGGTTTTTTGCTTTTTCATTATTTGAAAGTATTATGGGGGTACAAATGTTTTTGGTTATATGGATGGCTTTTGTAATGCTTATAAGTGTGCTCATCACCCAGATAGTGTTCATTGTACCCATCAGGTAGGTTTTTGCACATTCGCCCTGCCCCACACACTCCTTCCCCCATTTGGTTTTCATTGAGTTATACCTCCTTCTCTGCACATGGGTGCTCATTGCTTAGTTCCAACCTATTAGTTAAATTTGCAAAGTAGAGGAAGCTGCATGGTGGTCGAGAACGCCCACTCTGGAGCAGTTTGCCCACTTTGGACTCCTGGCTTTCCTACTTCCTGGGTAAGTGATATTCTGTAGGCCTCAGTTTAACCATCTATAAAATGGGGATAGTGATAGTAATAGAACTACCTCATGGCATTAAGTTTATATTTATAACACATGTATTAATACAAGAATGTCTAACTCACGGCAAGTATTTGGTAAATAGGTTTGTGTTGATGATGATATGTGCAGACTTAGATTCTCATAGAGAACAGATATACAATGCAGATGGCATTTTATTACTTTTATCATCTTCCACAATCCTGCACCCTGAATATATCACTCTCTTCTCAAAACTTTGTGGGAAAAGTTAATAATTTATTACAAAAATTTGTTGAAAGAAGACCATCTGGACTACACAATTTTCATATGGCTGCCCCTTATTGTTTTTGAATACACAATCCTTTGAGACATCAGGAAACAGGGGAACCACTAGTTAAATCAAAGCTGTATGAATGATATACTATAAAACCTCATTAAAAATGTGGGCATTGCCTTCTCTTGCTTGTTTGTTGATTTCTCCATACACCATCTTGTCAGTTTTAGAACATGAAAATAAGAGACAATTCTTTTCTTCTCCTCCTGAATAAGGTTATTGGAGTTAAAATATACATCTTAAATTCTATGCCATTCTTTACCTAATAAAATACTAGATTTTTCTGCAAATCAATATGATCAATCATAATATTTGCTTTTAAAAATATACAATATGAGTGAAATTTTGAGAAAATTCATTCATTTGTTCAACAACAATTCATGTACATGCCCATCTCTGCTCAATTATTTGAATAAAGATTATTTAGCTTGAGGATCTTTCTCGACTTTTCAGCATGCCAGTGTCCTCAGCAATGAAGGTGGACCTTCAGAGTCACTGAACTTCTGTTAATCTTCCTAATCAAGAAATAAATCATATTTTACAAAGAAATGGTAAATTAAAAATTTTAAAAATAGACTCAGTTAACATGGATTCAAATTATTGGAAAAGGTTTCATATGTAAAAACAGGTGTGAATCTGATTCTGAAAATAATAGGATCTGCAGAGGGTGCTTGCATAATTGAGTCTTATAATTTATTGAATAGAGAGCAGGTATTAGCCTTTGAAGTTCTATTAAGATAAATTTAATCATCAACTAAAATAGTTGTGGGCCAAGATTTGACATGTATGCCTATATATATATATATACTTATATGTCACTTGTATTAAATTTTCTCTGTGCTGCGGGAAAAATAGATAATTTAAAAATATAGCAGCAAGTAATAGAAATGGTTTACTCCTTTCTGAACTTTTAGTTCTCCTGAAATAACAGCAAAGTCTGGAAGTTTAGAAAATGAGTCTTTATAGGGCAAATAAATTCAGAATATGAGAGGTTCCTGGGGTGCCAGGAATATTAAGGGTGTCTAGTAATCAAAAATGCTGCTAATATTAATGATTACCGATATCAATGTAAATTTCTACAAGTGTTTCTTATCCTACCTTTCTCTATGACCAAAAGCTCTTGGTCCATTTTGCACCAGGCCCCTCTAGTGTAGATGCACACAAACCACCTGACATTTTGTATGTGATCCTCCAGGGGTGGCCATCTGTGTCTTTTGCCTTGGTGTGGGATGGAAATATTTATAACAAAATTTTAATCTATCATTACTTTCCCCATTCTTGTTTACTTATCTGGGCCTGAAAATTATCACTCCTTACCATTCCTGAACATAGACACACACACACACACACACACACACACACACACACACACACACTTAAATTCTGGGGTTTCAGAGGAAAATAAAATAAAATTTGATTAGTTAGCATACTCCTGTTCTGGGCTACCCCCTCCTTTGCATGCCTCCCATAGGAGAGGTAATTATTATAAGTTCGCTGTGTTTTATCACTTGACTTTATCTGTCAAAATGTTGTTTTTAAATGTATACGCCTGCTGTTTTTAAGTCTTTCTACATCCCAGTCAAGGCCTTTGTGCAGAAAATGTTACAGTTGTGCCTTTTTCCCCTTGCTATCTGGGACAGAAGGAGAGTGTAGGTAACCGTCCGTGAGCTAACCAAGAACTTCAATAACTCCCACAGGAAGAGCCAGTAGGGAATTTGTATTTTTGGCCATGAATCCAGGGCTTTCATTTTAAGTTTCAGGGTGCGTCATGCAGTCGAGCACTGATTGAATGGGGGCACTGGAGGCTCTAGGGATCAAGCTGTGACATTTTTCCGAGCCTGAAGGCTGCTCACAGCCATTACCGCACGGGCCTTGCTGACTGCTACTTCAGGGAAACACGGGGAGGAGGAGGTTGTGCTTCCGAGTGTGGGTGGCCGAATAAACTCTTTTAGCAGCAGCAGTTGGTCTATTTAGCCTGAAAAAGAGACCACCAGCAGCCCCAAAAGTGCTAAAAAAATTACAAACAATTTTAAAAATATATATTATATTACATAAAAGACTATAAGAGCAAGTGCTGAGCATTGCTTCACAGTATTACCAGCTGCTAAATCAGGCAGTCACATGCAGCCAAGCGGGATTTATCCTGTAACCCAGAGAATTTCCAGCTCTCCCACCAATCTACATTTCTCTCAGGGGAATGGAGGAAAAAAGTCTAAACAAAACAAAACAAAACAAAAACGAGTAGAAAGCAAAAAACTCAAGCCAGTTTGAGAAAATGTATTGAAGGGAACTACTGAAATTTAGTCATCTTCATGTTTACCCTTTAGTTATAAATGGTTTAAGGTTTGCTTTTATGTGGGATTGTTAAAGCTCATGTACTGACCCTACATTTAGGTAATAATTAGGGACCAACTTACATATTCAAATTCATTTAGAATATTGGATGTCAGTATTTTTCTTAAAATATTTTTGTGAACTAGGTTTTAAAAGATTGTCTCCAAGTTTGAAAAGCCGTAAACTGTGTCATTATACTTAATTCTATGTTTAGTTCACAAAATTCTTGACTGCTAGATTTTTTCTAAATGCTAATTTATATTCTTAGGTAATGCATAAAAGACCTTTCAACCATCATATCAAAATAACAGATTGATTTTTTTAATCTACACAATCAGAAATCCAAGGGTTAAGGTAATTTGCAAGCAGCATATACATGGTGAATGGAGTAATGACATCTTAACTTTAAACACACAAAATAAGATCCCTTTCCATGCTTTGTTTAAAACTCCAAATTTAAAATGTAGTGTGTGAAATAACCTTTCTAGGACAGTCATTAAGAAAAACTCTCACATCTTGGAGAATTCAGAGATATACCTTGCCTCAGAGTTCTTCCAGCAATAGGAAACAAGGAGTTTCATACTTTTAAACAACTTTACTAATTAGAACACATATACTTATTTAATAAATTAAACCAAATCATGCTTTAGTCCCTCCAGGAATCGTGTTGCTTTAAGGACCCATACCTGATGCACAAATGTAGTTAGAACCTTATATAAAAGGAATGCTATGATTGGAAAATGTCAGTCACAGGATTTCCCCAATCTGGGCTCACTATTTAAGCCTTGTCCCTTCTCCAGCTACTGTACATTTGACATAACACTCATTTCTATTAAACTTCCTGATTGTCTGTGACCAAATCATTATCATTTTAGCACCTCGATGTCCTGCTTTTCAGGTTTCTGATCTGTAGTTTCATAGATCAGATTCTTCCTGCAAATGGCTTCCCCACTCCTTTTAACAAGAGGTACTGGGATACACAGCTCTCGGTGGCCTAAAGACATCTTCACTTGATCTTCAGGCCTTCCCTCATCTTCTCTCACAGTCCTCCTTAGGAAAGTATTACCTGATATTTTCAAAACTTCCTCCAGTCTGATCCTAGATTCAGATTCTGATCCTAGATTCTGATCATAGAAATCAAGTGTTTAATTCTTTATAAACATCTTTCATTTGGAGCCGTACTATATATAAATGTCAGGGTGGCAGCCTGCTCTTGATTCTTGGTGTTCTCTTGCCTGAAGAATGACCAGACACACCAAAGTGTCAGGTCCTGCCTCTTGGCAGACTGTTATCCTAATTCTTTGGCTCCTTGCTTGGAAGAAAATCATAAACATGGCTGGTGTGATCTAGTGACCACAAGCAGGAAGCAGTATCACAAGAGTAGTTTTTTATTATAAAATAAAACAAGTTTGTCTACTTGAGTGGAGAGAGACAGATTGACTCACTGACTTACTGATTCTTTCTCTCTGGGAATTCTCAAGTTGTTTCCTTTTATTGGCCTATTCTGGAGAAAAGTTTTTGGGAGGTGTGGATGTTACCAACTGATTGAGAGATGTTCTCAAGGTTGTATCTGTGTATGCTTAGCTCCTTCTCTAAAAGCCCTAACTGAGGGGGATGAGCCACAATGTAGATTTAAGCTAATGACATAATAACTAGCCTTAGGTTACTCATCACTTTCCAAATCCTAATATGCCTAGGCTGGGGAATTCCCAAACTGGTAAAGTGTTCCCTCCTTCCCCAGGTGTAGCAGTTATTCTGGATAGGATTAAGGGTGGAGCAACTCCAAAACTGAGTGTCTGCCCTTACCCTTCTTCCCAGGTGGGACAATTGCTCAAGGCAGCGCCAAAGCAGGGCATGCTTGTCCCTAGAAGACCCAGAGAGCCTAGCTATCTACCTAACAGATATACATAAAATTCATCTTTAATTTGGCAATCTTTTGTGTACTTAATGCTAGCTCTTCTTTTCTGACTTTCTTCACCAGGAGAATCAATACCAATTTCTTCAGCACTTCCTTGAATTTCTCTTATAATGTGAATCCTGGAATGAAAAATTTAATTCCAGTTATACTATGGCAAATGAGATACTTTTTTCCTTTTACCTGAATATTGTGGTTGTATCTCAAATTTTCTGTACTTTTTTAGAAATTTAATTGTGTCAAAGAGGTGAAAATAAACGGAAATTATTAAGCTATTTTCATAGAAACTTCTCCCTGCGTTGATGTCTCTCCTTCATCCTATAGCTCTGTGGCTACCTTGAGAGCCTTTTGTGGGTTTTTTAAAGAAGTATTTACAAAGTTTAAAATGAAGGAAGTTTATATTTTTATGATTCAACACCCAATGAGAAGTTTAAATGACACAGAATTAAAAATATTAGAAATCTATATACAATAAAAAGTGAATAAACTATGCTAGCCAACTCACTGGACATTTCTAGTTAAACATGCTTACAAATACATATTCGACTTTTTCCTTAGATAGAGATAATAAATACTTACACAACATGATAAATCTGTCAAAAAATCAGATGTACTAAAAATATTCTCATGGTTTAAAAATGGTGTGGAATACATTTCAATGGCATTTGACATGAATGTAAACCCCTGATTTAATTCCATGATTTTTATCTTGCTGGAAGCGTAGTTGGTTTTATTTTTGTTAAAAATATATTGATATCATAACACACTGGCTTATTAATAATTAAGGCATTTTGCATATATAGTATCTCAGTGTGAACAAAAATAATTTAATATTTATTCGTGCTATGATGTTTTAAACTTTTAATCTTTCTGACATAAGAAAATAGCAGCACACATTTAAGTGTTTTTTAATAAAACAATCTTAAAAAAGTGGTTCCTACTAATAAGTCCTTTTTTTTTCAAATAGTATAAATTATAATCTTTATGTAGGATTGCATTAAGACTCAGTGATTCTTAAACAGTGTTACCAAATAACCATATAAATCCCAAATGCAGCAAAGGCAAACGATCTTCATAGTGCCCTTTCCCCTCCTCGAAGTGGAAGCTGCTCCTTCTGGATACCTTTTCACTTCAATGTGAAGTAGATTGTTAGGTTTTTCACTAGTTGTTTTCTTATGCAGCTTTTTAAAAGAAAAGATGGTTTTGATTTCTTCCACAGTTCACAGTTCTCAGGTGAGACCATTATTTTTTGGTAAATCTGTATAGCCCAGGGATGTTTAGAATAACCAAATACTCCTGAGTGGATGAAATCTCTCAATGTAACTGTAATAAATAAGCATCCACATCCCCAGCTATGTTACCAGTATATCCTGGAATAAAAGTAAGATGGTTTTCCTGTTCCCACAATCTACTTGTTGTTTTAAAATCTGAATATTTCCATCATTTATAATTTCTGTTTTGGATAATAGTTCTGACTACCACCTTTTTATGACTGCTTGAAGCCAGTTAAACCACCTGTTACATATTCTTCAAATTTGCTCTTGAGTAGTGATTTTACTAGAGGCAAAAATTCTACACAGCAACCAAGTGCGATGATTGTTTTTCTTCCTGTAAACTCTTGGTCAGCCCAGAAAGGCAATCTACCAAAACTCCAAGATCTTCTATCCTCACCAAATAAGCTACAAGTTCACGCTTTCTCCATATAAAGTTACATTTAATCGCAAATTTCTGCTGAACAAAACTTTGGCCATTTGTTTCATGGTCCTAAGAAATCTCAGAAAAAAAATTTATTTTGATAATGGGCCTTCTCTCTGTGAAGAACTAGAATCACTATAGTTATACAAATATGTTCCATTACTATGGAATAGTTTTTCAGGCAGGTAGCCTGCACAAGCAGTTCATTTTCTTTATTTGCCATGTCACAACCCCCACTTCTAGGGGATAGTTTTTTTCTGTAACAAGAATTTGGAAAGGGGTGATGAAGTTCCTTTCTACAATAGATCATCTTAAATTGTTTATGTTGGCTTACTACAGCTTGTCCAACTGTTCCATTTATGTAAACAGCCAACTGTTTTGGAGATTTCTTAACCTCCTTTGTGTTCTTATTAGAAAAACTAGAGATCCCTTTTCTAGGAAAATCAATGTAATGATCCTCAATATCATTATAAAGTTACTTTTTTATGTCTTGTTATGTTGCCCAGGCTGGGTTTGAACTGGCAATCCTCCAGTCTCAGCCTTCTAAGTACCTAGGATTACAGGTGTGCTCCACTGCACCTGAGAAAAGTTCTGTTTTGTAGCATTGTGGATTTCAGATGCTGTAATGTCTTAAATATTTGTGCCTCATGGACCAGCTCACCTCAGCCCAGCCCTAGTGCTGACCAAAGGACTAGAATGTCCTTTGGCTCCTTGGAGCCACTCAGCACTATTCCTACCTTGAGTGTTATTTAAAAGCACTTCTCTACAAATTTAATCCTATTTGCTGTAATTTGAGATTGAAAAATATCCAGATTTTAAAAATTGTTTAAATTTATAGTCTCTTATTTGATATATTAAGAATATCTCCAACAGCATCCAAAATTTTGAAAATGTGATGTACACACCCTATAACTTTTCAGTCAAGATTCATAAATGCTTATTAAACATCTATTGTATATGTTTTAATATAATTAAATGAATAAGATATACTTTCTGCCTTGAAATACTTTATAAAACTATAAATTTCATAAGAGAGGGGCCACTGCTGCCAATTCTCCATTGTGGCACTCAGGGTCAGCACTATGCTTGGCACATACCAAGTCTGTGATGTCCTGTGAATTAATGAGCTCATGCTGGAGAGGAATCAGGAATAAAAACGACTAATATGATACATTGGTGCAAATGCCAATCTAATTTCTATCAAAATTTATGACCAAGGGCACAGTAACCAAGCCTATAGCTTGCTATGACTTATCTTCTGCATTTAATTTTCTTCACTCTAATTGAACACTTCCAGCAAATTACATTTAATCCAGCTAAACCACCAGGATATCAGGCACCCGAGTGATTTCAAGATACACTGTGTTTAACATACGATGTTCAAAACAGACTCTTGATATCCAAATTTAGATTAGCTGTTAAAAATGAAAATTTGATTTTTTTAAACATTGCCTGAAAACCCTCCTCTTGTAGCCTGGCCAGTGAAGATTTTGTAGGACCAAACTAGTGAAAAGAAATTTTCTTTAGTCATAACTGTGGTTAACACTGAACAACAAGAACCTTTTTGAGTAGGAAGCCAAAGCAAGAGGTTAAACTGAGGAAGAGGCCATACATAGGTTTAAATATCTGATATAAATAGGGGGGCTCTTCATGCTTTACAGACTATATCAAGATGTGCTAGTCGAGCATGGCCTACTCTATGGAAACCGCTGGCTTTCTAAATGATCATGCATTTGATTTATAAATTTGTGGAGTTTAAGAATTTTTTTGCAACTTAATTGAAAGTCATTTGTCATAAGTCTCCCAATCAATCTACCTACCTTTGTGGTAAAGCGGGCCAATATTTACAATCTATAGTTTTTGTTATTAAATATATTCTACAAAAATTTGTTATAGATGGTCTTTAGTATTTTTGTGTCTATAATACACAATTTTTTCTTACCCAGAGTAATCATTAATTGAAGCACTTAATAAAAATCCTAAATCTAAATAATTATATCATTTTTTAACAAAATAAATATTATATGTAATTCTGAAATTATGTACAGTTTGTACTATTCTCTGCCTCATATTTAAAGCAGAACTTTGAAGATAAATTTTGTTTTTAAAGTCATCCCATTATGTCAAACCACCTTATAATATAAAAATTTATTTAGCATATAACTATGTGAAATATTTAGATAGTCTGAGAAATGAATTTATTTCTTTAGTGAAGTGGCTTTTTAGTCTATTAAGTGGCTAATCTCTTTCTTCAATGGAAATCTTACAAATGACCCAATTTAAACAAGAACAGCAATGATAGTAAAAATAATGAGCATAATAGAGTTTCTATGGTTGAACCAAGGTGGGATTTTGACAGAAAATGCCTATCCATCCAGGGGTGTCAAGTTGACATTCTTTCCATAGTTTTAAAACAGATCTAACAATGCTCCTGTAGAAGACTTTGGTTAAATACAAAGCACTGGTCAAGGAAGAGCTGCTTCAATATTTACTGTCTCTGGGCTTGTTAACCATTCTTTGTGTCTTGTTGACCATGAGGTTTCATAGGTTTCATAGGTCACTCAGGTGAAAGTGACCTCTCCACAGATCAGTGTTAGAACACCTAGACAGCATTTTGGTAGTATTCTCCAACACCACTCTATGATTCAATGACAGCCATTTTATTGTGTTGACCCCTCGCCACACAGAGAATAGACTCATTCAGATGTCAAGTGCATGCTGACAAAGGCCAGCTTAGTTGTGAGTGGTTGTACTTTAAACCCTTTTAAACAGATTTATCCCTCCATCACATGCGAATGTTTAATTATTTTTTGAATGTGTATTATAAAAACAGCTATTGTAACAAAATTTTATTCTTTGATTTCAGTAGCCAATATTTTTTATTAAATGTAAAACAAAATAATGTTTTGAATCCATAGCATTTCTCATTTTCAAAATGACTGTACAATGATATAGGACACAATTGAGTACTAAGCATATCAGACAACAGAAGTTCAGCTTCCTTCAGAGCTTAGTTTTAAAGAAGAAACATTGCTGTTTTAATTTAGTTCATTAGATAATTTCCTGGAAAAACGTAATTGTAATATTTTATTTTCTTATGAGTCAAATACTGAGTATGAAGAGATTCTCAGACTATGGATTATAAAGAAATGTTCATAAATTAAAATTAATAAGTTGAGTTTAAATGTGACTTAATCTTTTATGTTTTGATTAGTTTTTAGGTACATTCCCACCAGAAAAAGAAAAATTTATAAACTAGAGAATTCTCAAGATGTTTTAGTGACCCATATTTTTTCTGATAATAAGAGTAAATAATGTGACTTACTCTAAAAATAGAAAGAGGGTTATTTTTCCAAGTTTATCCGAGTATTATGCTGATTAGTTTTAATAATGTCTGAATAATATAATTTCTTTTAACTTTTAGAAGTTTCTTTAGGTGACAGTTTATTTTCTTTAGTTGAGCAGAATTCATTCTTTCTTATTTGATTTTCTTAGCCATCTTTCAAGTAAATATATCTCTGTTACCTGTTACTATAGATTTGCTAATTTTTCTGAGCTTCATCTGTGATTGCCTCATGTGTGAATCACATGTAATAGTAAAATTATTTTATTTATGACATTTTCTCTTGGACTTTGTGATAAAAGAAATGCCCCATCTCTGTCTTCTAAAGAAACTTTTTGCTATCTGGAGAATATTTAATCTCATTCTCAATTTCAATTCAATGTTATATAAACCCCAAAGTATCACCACTTTTCTTGTCTTCTCCACATTCAAGTGTTCTTTTAATGTTTTCATCTATTGCCAAGCACTAGAAAGTAAAAGACATAGGATATCTCCATATATGAGATGACAATCTCTTGCTGAATTGTTATTGTTGTAACTTGCTTTCATTGAAGCTTTATGGCAATAAGTGCGAACAAGAGGTAGTGATCTTTTCAGGGTCCTAACAGTGTTCACTGAATAATAAAGTACATTCATTGCCCAAAAGATGTACACTGAGGCCATGGAACCTATTGCTTATTCAGCACGCCTGGATTCCAATTTCATTTCTGCCTCCCATTTAGCTGTCTTACTTTTGGTAAATTACTTAAAATCTCTGTGCCTAAAATTCCTCATTCCCCCAAAACAGATGATGATAATGATGCTTCTGTCCAAGAAATTGTGGTGAAGATTAAATAAGTTAATATAAACAATATATTTAGAACTATAACTGGCAATGAATATGTATTGTATACATGTTTGCTATTACTTTAAAATATTATTTAAAATTAATCAGCCTTAGAATTTGTTGGCTATACCTAAAAGTCATTCAAACATAAACATTATTTTAGGCCTTTTTGTTTTTTAATGTTTTCTCAAATGAAAACTCCTTAGAAAGCCCTTTTTTTCTAGAGACAAGGTCTTGCCCTATTGCCCAGGCTGGAGTACACTGCAACCTTGAATTCCTGAGCTCAAGCAATCCTCTTGCCTCAGCTTCCCAAGTAGCTGGGACTACAGGTGTGTGCCACCCTGCCAAGCTGATTTTTTTTTTTTTTTTTTTTTTTTGTAGAGACAGAGTCTTGCTCTGTCACTCAGACTGGTCTTAAACTCCTGGCCTCAAGTGACCCTCCTCCATTGGCCTCCCAACGTGTGAGGATTACAGGTATCAGCCATGGCACTTGCCTTTTTTTTTTTTTTTTTTTGAGACAGAGTCTCACTCTGTTGCCTGGGCTAGAGTGCAATGGCATCAGCATAGCTCACAGCAACCTCAGACTCCTGGGCTCAAGTGATCCTTTTGCCTCAGCCTGCCAAGTAGCTGGGGCTACAGGCATGCGCCACCATGATGCCTAGCTAATTTTTTCTATATATTTTTAGTTGGTCAATTAATTTCTTTCTATTTTTAGTAGAGACAGGGTCTTGCTTTTGCTCAGGCTGGTTTCGAACTCCTGACCTTGAGCAATCCTCCTGCCTCAGCCTCCCAGAGTGCGGCACTTGACTTTTTAAGACCTATCTAGTCAGTCACTGAATAATAGTTAGGGGATTAGATTTAGGTATTTTCAAAGGAGGATTAAAAGAACAAAACAGATTGAGAGGGAGTGCTGGATTTAGATTTAAGACAATTTAGCTACTTTATTATAATAAATCTTGGGTCCTGAAACTTCTATAAAGGACCAGATAGCAAATATTTTAGGCTTTGCAGACCATAAGATCTCTGTCCCAAGGACACAGTTCTGCTCTGAAGGGCGGAAGCAGATATTGACAATGTATAAATTAATGAGCATAGTTATGTTTTCATAAAACTTTATTTATAAGAATAGAAGTCTGAATTTGTCCCTGAGATCTGTAGTTACTAACCCCATGCAATAGATCATTGAGTGATCAGTGAGTGATAATTCTCTCTGATCACTGCCCTTTATCATGGTGTTTTGAATGAACTTAAGGCTTCTTGGTATTTGAATATGAGAAATCCAAGCAAGTAATCACAAGTGACAAAGAACCCTGAGAAGGAAATCAGATATAAATACTTCCATTAAGAATGTATCAGCTTCTTGAAAGAAATCAGGCACATGTAGATTGCCCTCTATGACTCACTAAAGTTTAATGATGATAGCCATGGTAGTTAAGATTAAATTCTCTTATAAGACTATGAAAGAATTTGACACAACTTCACATGTCAGATAAGTTGATTTTATAATTATAAACGATTTAACAAATTTTAAATATCCTATCATTATTATATATTTATTATATGACCAACTTATTTGTATCTGTATATAATTATAAGTGTAATCTGCCAAAATATAAACTTATACTTGTACTCCTTTCATTCTTCCATGTTATTGCTTTAATTGTATCACAATTTCTTTTTTACACATAATATATTCGGCTTCTTGGATGCCTATTTGACAACCATTAGACTATGTTTTTATATATTATTGTCATATCTTTAATATATATCCATAAAGCAATAATCCTACTTCAGATAATTTGTTCTGCTCCATCTCTCTCTTACCTCTGCAATTAGCCACATAATTCATCAAAACAAATGCTCCATCTAGCATCAAGGACTGCAGAGGATGTCAATGAAACAAAACTAGTTTCATTAGACATTATGAGTAAAATGTTTTGAGAACCTATAGCATTCCTATCTGTGAACATAACTCAAGTGATTGTGATCTGGGCTATTTTTCATCTTCCTGAGTACAGCAGAAGCATTCGTCAAAGTAGAGCTACCCTCACATTAATGGGAAAATGTTCACAGAACATCAGACAAAAAATGGCCAGGGAAGACATTTTATTCTTTGCAAAAGAGAAAACTATGTAAAGGCCAATTTTATTCCTTAAATTGCACGTTATCTGTGGTATTATTACTATTATTAAGCACTTATTGAATGCCAACAACATGGATACTCTGAGCACCTCAGCACCTGAGTACTGATGGAACATTTTGTCATAGAAAATAATCCCTGCTTAATGCAGGTACATATATAGTGTTCTATTCATACTTGACCAAAAAAAAAAAAAAAAAAAAAAAAAGAGACAGCTCAAGATCTTTCATAGCACACTCATTACTAATGAACGTCTTATAGGAAAAACTGATTAAAAGTGTAATACAAGTAATAAACATTCAGTGGCTACATATTTTATATTGTTTCTTTCTTAGTGTCTCTTAGTTCCTTTAGCCAATGTACTCACACACTCTCCCTCTCTCTTCCTCTCTCTCTATCCATATCTCTTTTCTCTTCTCGCTCTATCTTTCACATACAATTTCTGACTTGCTCCTAAGGAACTCTTAAACCTTACTCTCACCTACATTTACTTTTTTCATGCTCTTTGTTTAGGTCATGATTTGGCAATGCAGAATGAAAAAAAATATATGATCAATATGGGGTTAGCTGTACTCAAGGTGCATGTTTACTGACTCTAATCCAAATGATTGACCCCTGTTTCAGTTGGGTATTCAATAGTGAGCATCACTGAAAATAGTATAGTATTTATAGTAGACATTTTTAGAAATTTATATTCTTCTTATTCTTCCCATTATGTAGAGCTAAGAATACAGCATATAGCTCTATTTGCACAAAGAATATTTAGTTGTCATTTTTAGGTCAGACTGACAAATTTAGCACTCAAAGTGACGTTTGCACACATTCGAAATAAAGACCTAGATCTATCTAACAACTTATTGCATGCTGTTATAACCCAATAATGATCAAATTGTGTGCTGTTGCCTTTCTTCAAACACATACTGCAAAGATTATTTTACATTAGTTTCCTTTAACAGAACAATCCTAGCAGAATTCAAAATTCACCTTCATTTTTTCCCTTTTGACCTTGAAGATACATTTAATATCCTCATCTGTGTAACCCTTATCAAACCTTCCCTCAGTGACAGACGTGTCACAGAATTCACCAAAGCTGATCTCTTTTCTCTAAGGACACAGCTGTTCACTTCTTACAGTCTTTTGCCCCAAGCACTGACAACTAGAAAACTTGCTTCTAATGTGGTTACAAATCTTGATCCAGCTGGTGACTCCTTTTCAACAATGAAGGTTACTATGAGCCCCACGGTAGCACTTAGAATTGAAAAGCTCAACAGTACTTTAGACTCCATATGGTAGCCCTTTAACCCTTACTCTGGCCCAGCTCTGGCCCTCAAGCGCACGCCTGCTACCAAGTATAGTAGATATACGTCCTTGTATATGTTTATCTCTTTGTCTTACTCTCTCAATATGTCTTGTATGCAACAAGGTATAAAATGAAAAACAATTTACTTGACATTGTTATTCTGAAAAAATTCCAACATTTCTAAGCTACTTAATTGCACAGAGTTTAAACTCTTAAATGCACAGTGCTTATTTTAGGCTTTTTAGCCTACTCTGTCTCAGGCTGGAAATCCACAGCATTTTATCAAATCCCAATTCTCTTGTAACACTTTCAGGAATTTGTTTGCTATAAAATTCAACATGGACATATTAGCTTGCAAAAAATGAGTGAATGGCCACTGAAAGTATGAAAATACAATTAAAGTTTTAACAAGTTTTTCACATTGTACTATAAAAAATATTTGTCTTATAAAATATTAATGAAAGCTGATGAGCACAAAACCCAGCTTCATCTTACATTTTAATGATTCAATTTTTATTTTGGAACAACTTACCTACATTAAAAAAGCAATTTATTCATTTTATATATTTACAATCTTCCATTTTTCATTTCATAATTCATTAAAATTACAACATTTTATAATTCCTTGGAAAATGTAGCTTATTCTTAACTAAACTTTTTGTATAAATAGCAGAATCATATGAATAGTTGGAATGGATTTTATTTCATATTTATTTGGAAAATATAACTACTAAACTTATTTTCATCCAAAGAGTTAGTAAAATACACTAATAATGGTGTACCATATATTCACTGGAATTGAAAAATGAGGTTTTCTTTTTCAAACAAACATATTTGAAGTTGAAATCAAACTTATTAAGAATTATTTTAAAGTTCAAATTAACACAAATAAAAAGAACTTACACTATATAAGTAAATAATGTATTTTATTCATCAGGCAGGTAGTTTTTTGAGTCAGAAATATTATCAATGCTTAGACATAATTATACATTTCCTTTTTGGATTATTTCTAAGCATTAATTATCTTACACATAAAAGAATCTCAATTCTGTTTATATACATATATAATAAAATATTAGATTAATTTTATTTTCACTTTCGAATGCACATAGTGAGGAAAAAGACTGAAAGTCAATTATTACTTTCAAAACCAACCTAATTGAAATTTCTACCCATATGCTTATATAAGTAGTGGAAACAGGAAAAGCAGTGGATGAGTAAAAGAAATTGGTTTTAGTATTGTAATAGCAGACTACTTTAGCAAAACAATTTAATTTTTGTCATTATCAAAATTTTTTGATTTGCACCTGTGTTTTCTGTTTACATTTGTATACCAAATAATTTTATATGTTTTATTATGGATGAAAAAAAGTAATATGAAATGTGTTTAAGAGAGGTATTGTATGCAGTGTGTATATAAACACTTTAGCAGTTTGACACAGCATAACCTAAGCAAGTAGTTCATTCTACTGGTCGTAGGTAAAAAATGGAATGTGTCAGAGCCAAGTTCATCTAAACACTGCAGAATTAACAACAGATTATGAAAATGCATGCTACTGTAATTAATAGTGAAAGTTACTGGAGGAGTATCCTTACTGTAAAGGATATTGGCAGAATTATTTACTGCCAATTGATCTTATTTAAAGTTTTTCCTCTTTTTACACATAAAATTTATCATAAATTACTAGCTATTTGATATAGAACTGTATGGTTTTCCATCTAATGTTTGATGATATTATAGACTGTTTGGGTTTTTGCACTGCAATTGAGCCTTGCCTTACGTTGTTGCAGTAGAAAAATTAGGAACAACAAACTATGTTCCTGAAATAACACTTCCATTATATTTGCAGACACCTTATGTAATGCCTGTTGGCTTGTTCTGTTTTGCTTTGCTTATGTTTTATCTGGCTGGAATTTACAAATAATTGTCATGTCAGTGAATTTCAAAGTTATAGATATCAATAAATAAATTTTGAAATATGAATGCTAGAATAATCATTCTAGCATGCTGATGCTGATGTAGATGCTGATGTAACATCATGCAGATGCTGATGTAACAATGACATTTTGGCATTTACCACAAATGTAAATATATACATATATGTATGTATATATGTATGTGTGTATATATACACATATATGCACATACATATGTATTTATATATATGTGTGTGAATAATGTAATATATATAACAATGTCTTTTATCTACTAAAAGAGAACTCAAGCACACAAATGCTGTAAATAATTTGAGGCTAAGAGTATTTTGCAATATTGCATCTAATAAGTAGTACCTAATTAGCATATGTAGAGAGAAATGGAGTTTCATAAATTTTTTTATTTTCTCAATTAGAAAAGTAATAGATGACATGTTTGGAAAATTTAGGAAATTCAGAATGATATGAATTTAAAAATTTAAATCACCAATAATGCTCAAACAAAACAAAAATCACCATTTTCAATTTTTTGATATTGTGCTTTAGAGGCTATTCTAAAATGACATGAAGTATTTTTGAAAATTTGAGAAACTATAGTACATAGAATTTTGTCTCCTGATTTTAATTTAAATTGCTAGAGCAATTAGATAAGACAGGAGAATTAAGGGCATCCAAATAGGGGCAGAAGAGATCAAACTCTCACTCTTGCCAATGATATGATATTATATCTAGAAAACCCCAAGCGTTCAACCAAGAGACTCCTGGAATATACAAATGAATTTAATGAAGTCTCAGGGTGCAAAATCAATGCACACAAATTAGTGGCATTCATATATGCCAATAACAGTCAAGCTGAAAATCAAATAAAAAATGCAGCATCTTTTACAACAGCTTCAAAGAAAATTAAATATCTAGGAATATATTTAATGAAAGAGGTGAGAGGCATATACAGTAGGAACTATGAAACACTAAGAAAAAAAATTGTAGAACATGTAAACAGATGGAAAAATCTACTTTGCTCATGGATTGGCAGAATCAACATTGTTAAAATATCCATACTATCCAAAGTGATCTAGATAATTAATACAATCCCTATCAAAGTACCATCATCATTCTTTATAGATCTAGAAAAAAATAATTCTATGCTTTGTATGGAACCAGAAAAGACCTTGTATAGCCAAATCAATCTTAAGCAAAAAGAACAAACTGGGAGGTGTATTAGTCTACTAGACTTCAAGTTTTACCGCAAGGCTATAGTAACCAAAACAGCATTGACTAGCACAAGAACAGAGATATAGACCTTTGGAACGGGACTGAGAACCCAGAGATGAAACCATCTACATATTGTCATCTAATCTTTGATAAAACTGACAAAAATATACACTGGGGAAAAGAATCTCTTTTTAATAAATGGTGCTGGCAAAACTGGAAACTACATGCAGATGATTGAAACTGGATCCCCACCTCTCACCTCTTATAAAAGTCAATTCACGATGGATAACAGAGTTAAAGCTAAGGCATGAAAGCTTAAGAATCCTAGAAGAAAATGTAGAGAAGATTCTTTCGGACATTGGCCTAGGCAAAGAATTTATGAAAAAGACCCCTAATGCAATCACAGCAACAACAAAAATAAATAAATGGGACCTGATCAAATTAGAAAGCTTCTGCAGAGCCAAGGAAATTATCATTAGAGTGAATAGACAGCCTACAAAATGGGAGAAAATATTTGCTTTCTACACATCTGATGAACAGCTGATAACAAGAATCTATATAGAACTCAAAAAAATCAACAAGAAAAAATCAACCCCATCAATAAATGGGCAAAGGACATGAATAGAAATTTTTCGAAAGAAGGTAGAGTAATGGCCAGCAAATGTATACGAAAGAAGAAAGAAAGAAAGAAAGAAAGAAAGAAAGAAAGAAAGAAAGAAAGAAAGAAAGAAAGAAAGAAAGAAAGAAAGAAAGAAAGAAAGAAAGAAAGAAAGAAAGAAGAAAGAAAGAAAGAAAGAAAGAAAGAAAGAAAGAAAGAAAGAAAGAAAGAAAGAAAGAAAGAAAGAAAGAAAGAAAGAAAGAAAGAAAGAAAGAAAGAAAGAAAGAAAGAAAGAAAGAAAGAAAGAAAGAAAGAAAGAAAGGAGGAGGGAGGGAGGGAGGGAGGGAGGGAGGGAGGGAGGGAGGGAGGGAGGGAGGGAGGGAGGGAGGGAGGGAGGGAGAGAAAGAATTCCCTTCCTTTTTAAGGTTGAATAATATTCCACTGTATGTATATACCACATTTTGTTTAGCCATTTATCCATCAATGGATAAAGATAGAAAGTATCAACCAGGACTGTCCCAAGAAGACCAGGTCATATATTTATGTACTGAAAAACATCCTGGTGTCCTGAGTACTTAATATAAGGCCTGATTCATAGTAATCATTCATTTATGGAATAAATTGATAAGAAAATGACTCAATGGAAGCTGTGTATCACTAAGTATCTTCTTTTCTTTTTAAATTAGCATTTTCTTCCTAGATGCTAGAGGTATCAAACTAAAAATTATCCCAGACCCAACTTTCCTAAATAACCCTTCCTTTTACTTTCCTTCCCTATGCCCACTATGAATTTGTTTGGATCCTTTTTAGCTCTCAAATGGAATGGCTAGATATATATCCACTGCCTCCTGTCTGTCATTCGTCGTTCACATTTTTGTCAGTGTTATTTTCATGAAACAGAAATCTGATCAGAGCAGGTCCCTAATACATACCCTTCAAGCCTGCAGACCTAAGAGTTGAAGATCACTTTTATCATGAAACTGAAACCCCTGTACAGTCTCCTGTCAGCCAATCTCTCCAGCATCTTCCATCTCCTACCACCTCGTTCATTTATAGTATGTTTAATCCACACCCAAATTATGCTCATTGCCTGCATGTGTAACACTCTCTCTTTCTCACATCTGTACCTGGAAACTGCTGCCTCTCTGGAATGCTCTGGTCCCAAACGTTTCACCTTCCCACCTCCTCTCCACCCCCAATCCTGCCCCTGCTCCTAGCCTCACCTTGCTCCAAATCTCCCCAACTTCCTTCTCACTCCCACAGTTCTGAAACAAATGAGTGAGAGGCAAGGCTAGAAATGTGGCAGTGATTTAGAGGCCTATTAATACTTAACTCTGGATTTCAGTGGAATTTAAGACTGGAAAGACCCCTGTGGGGTCACGGAGGCCATTTCTTTTCTTCATCAAAGACTGCACATTCGCAGCTCACTAAACTAAATATGTAAATAAATTACACAACTTAAAGGAGCACGTACATTTTGTAAACCACTCTCAGCATCCCTTAATGATGTGTAACGAACCTGCTTGTTAAATTATTGTTTAAATTCTATAAATGTTCTTTCCTCAGATTTAAACTGATTTCCTCCTTAGAATCAATGGAAAAGCATGGGATGGATATCATCTATTTTTAACTTGAGGATTTAAATAACCTCTATGTTCTTGCCTCCAAGTTGAATAATTCCAGATCTTTTCACCTTTTCTTGTAGGTCTTACTTTACAACCAATTCATTATCTTTGTGGCTGTCCTCTGAACCCTCTTCAAGTTTTCACATTCTTCTTAGATTGGGAGTCGTGGACATGCTGCAGAATTCCAGGAAGGGTTTGACAAGTTGTCTGTTCATTAGGAAGATTACTTCATGGTTCTTACAAACTATGTCCTTCATTTTGTCCCACAGCCTTAATTTTGCCTTTGAAACTGTGATGCTTACACTGCCAATCTACTGTATAGGGTTTCTTTTTGTACCCTGATACTTTTTCCATTGCTCCCAAATTTAATTAATCTTTTCTCCTTCTTTCACTTTTCAACCATTCTAATTTAGCTTTATCCTGATGAAGCTGTAGTCTGTTTTTCTCTTTCCTTCATATTTACTAAAGTAATATTGAATTCGAAATCTGTCTTCCAAAGATGCCATTACAATTAATTATAAATTGTATAATTTATAATTATACAAATAATAATAATTATACCAGCTATTCTCTCTATATTATTTTATTTAAGAATAAATTTAATAATAGGGTTAATAATAAAACATGCAATTATTTAGTGTCTATATTGACTTATTTATCCTTACAATTACCTTGTGAATTACTTATTTCTATCATCATGTTAAATAAAGGGGAACTGAGGTATTGAAACCTAAGTTATTTGCCCATTATCTTCTATTATTATAAAAGTGTCAGAAATGTGATTCATGCTTAGTTCACTCATGATTTAAGCATGCCTTCTGACTTACCCCAAAATCTACATTCTTACCCAATCATTTAGACATCTAGAAAATTAAAATGTACTTAGAATTAAGGTTTTGAGGAAAAAAAGATGCTTCTTTGTAGTCGTTAGAATCTTAAAATTCCAGCAATGAAAGAAAATGGATTTGGATCTCTTGTTGCCCTGGAAAAAAAAAAAAAAAAAAAAAAAACTAAATGGAAAGATAAGTGAGGAGAGAGCCAACAGACTGAACACTTCTGTCTGCAAAAGGAATTACTAAGCCGCTAGAGGAAAGCTCTGCTCCAGACCTTATTAGCAGAAGGAAGCAAAAGTGATGCCTTACTTTGATAAGATAAGCAGAAGCTTACAAGGATAAGCTGATAACCAGGACAGCTTTAAAATCCCTGCAGCTTCCATGTTTTTTTGGTGTTTTTTTTTTTTTTTTTTTTTTTTTTTTTTTTTTGAGGCGAGAAACTGCATTAAGGTTGCATTACAATAAGTATTTTATAAAGTTTGCTAGTTCATTACAAAGGTAATTCATTTTCCCTTCAATGATATTTCTCTATTAAGGTTAATATGCAGATTGTGGCAATTATTGTTTGATTCAATTTTTTAAAGTAATATTTTATATAAAAATGTAATAGAGTAGAACAATAATATAATTTCTGTCATACTAATAGGATACCCTAGGAGTTAATCTAAATGTTGGAAGTATGCTACCAAATAGGCCCTGAATTTCTCCCATTGCACAGCAGAAAATACAAGCTTAGACTTTCAGAACAAAATAATAAGCCTTTAAATTCAATGCCATTCAAAAAAACACTTCCTGAACAGCTATTAAATGAAAGACAGTAGGTTTAAATTTAGCCATATTCCAAGGCAGAAATTATCAAAAATTCTTTAATTCTATCAGTTCAACTTTTATGCAGGAACCACAAATGTAATGGCTGTTCTTTTGTTCTTCTGATAAATACAAATTAATTAAGTGCATAACTGCAGAAGATTTATACATATGAAAATGACTCTAACTATACTGTAATTTTCTAATACATCTTTATTTGCCGTTAATAAATGCCACATGCAACATTTGTAAATTATCATAGCATCTTCGTGCCTTTGTGAACCTCCAAATAGTAGATATAATGATGCTGTGGTATGTCAACAAGTTCCCTTACCACTTAACTTTTACTCTCTTTACTTCTTCTGTATTTGGAATTTAAATGTTGTTATCAATTTCTCAGAACCTCATTGACCAAGTACAAGCAATCGTGTTGATTTCTAGACACAATTTGTAAAACTGATATTCTATTTTTGAATAACTTGAAGTGGCTATGTGTGTTCTACATTACAAAAGTTTGCCTTGACGCTTGGTGCAATGGGTACTTAATTGAGTACAGCACAATTCCTTTTATATTTCTTCCTAAAGCTGGAGCTTAATGACTTTCATTTTAGAATTATCTATAGTAGATACCAATTTGTAGTTCTTTCTTAAAAGTGTCATGATAGAAAGTGCCCCATAATCTTGTTTATTAAGAACAATGACAAGAAAATCTGAAAAACTGTTTTGTTGATTTCTTCTATTCCCAACAAATCTGTCTCTTCTTGTTCTAGTAAATGGTGACTAGACCTGGTTAACTTATAATTTTAATTCTTCAGTTAAAAAAGAAATATATTTCTAAAGCTAATTTTTACTTGTTTGAATTTTACTTGTTTGAATACAAGAAAGGATAAAAATATATTGCCGTGTTTCATCTGCATGTTTGTGCATATGGAAGGAATTATCATATTTCTTATATTCAGGTTTTGAAAGAATAACAAATAATTCTTGTCTCTCCAAACTTTATGGGAAAACATTTTCACCATTATTAATAATTAAATGAATATAAATTTAAAAAATAATAGCATAATAGTTGTTTCCTTCTAAATTTTAAAATATTTAACATGATAATACCCATCAATGATAAAAACAAACAATGAAATGGGCTGCTTCATGTCTATCAAGAGTCTTGAATATGCCTTTACCCATTAATGTAGAATTTATTCTAAAGAATAAATACATGTGGAAATATACCAAATTGGAAACAGTGGTTATTAACCTGATTAGATTACTGAGAATTTTTATTTTCTTCATTTGTCTTACTTTACTCTAGAATCAAATATTCTCTAGTAAATTCACTTTATTTAATAATTAGATACTTATAAAGTAATTAAGGTATGATTAAGTAATGGTTAATGAAAAAAATTATAAGTACAGGTACTTACATTTTTAGTACTTAAGGTGAAAAAAATCAGGCTGTTTTAAACATTGGTGTTATTTTTATTCTTCTAATTGTGAAGAAATGTGATGAGTAGAGAAAGAATCAAGATTTTAAATAGTGACATTGGCAAATTGAAATGAAATACCTTTTTTCTTCTGATTTAGTTCATTTTGCAACCTTTAAAGGTAGCTTTGTTGTTCTTTAAATAAATCTAGTCCCTTAGCTTTTTCTTCAACCTATGTCCTAAGCTTTTGTCTTTCATTGTCTAAACTGTATTTTCATTTTTTTTTCTCCTTAAATGAAAATTTGACTCTGCCATTCCTTGGCTATGACTTCCTCAATGACTCTTGATCACTTTCAAGGAAAAGAAAATAACTCAAATTCTTAGCCTGGCAGATCTGGCACTGTTCTTCTTAATCCCACCTGTATAAGTACATTTATTCTTATCAAATATTACAATACCACATTGAGGGATGTCCCTTAAATGGCTAAAAAATTTCAGAGATTTTGGCTTTTGATGGGAAAGACCCTTTTGCTCTGTTATCCGCCCATTTCACTTTTACGCCTCTTTTAAGTCTATTCTCAACTGTTACTTTCTCTATAAAGACTCTATCTCCAAAATAGTCCCCCTTTGCCTGACAGATGTTTGCTCAATTCTTGATATTTCTCTATCTCTGTTGGCATTTTTCCATACCACAATAATTATTTATATGAATATTTATTTCTTTAAATAAATTTATTGTGGATTTATTACTGTGAATACTTTTTGCACTGTTGAATCTCCATCACTTTTCGTGGAGTCTGTTTCTTGATTATAAATACAATTTGGCATAACATTATCTTCAGTAATGGTAAACTTTCATAAAAAAGTAAAATTACTGACAAAATAGAGTTTTAAAAAGTGTAACATAATTTTAAACATTTTTCTTATTGAAATATTTTTCCCTATAAAGTAACTCTACATAGAATATTAAGTATAATGATTTTATGTTGACTTACAGAAGTGATAACAGCATACCAGTACTGACTACTATTACTTCTTCTCCTACTACATTTATTATTTATTGAAAACCTACCATGTACTGACTGCTTTTATAATTTTTTTGTGCACATCATCTCTAAGACTTAAAGTAATCTATCAAAATTGCTGTTCTTATTATTATTTCCATTTCACATGTGAGGAAAATGGGATTAATTAAATTTTCATTCATTAAATATTAATTTTCCCAGGGCCAAAAGCTATTTGTAGTAAACTAAGATTCAATCCCAAGTCTCTATTGCTTTCGAATACTTCCCATAATTTTCCTAGAATAGTATAAGGGGAAATTGTTTCTCTACACTTTCATAAAATAAGTGAAATTTTCCTCTCAATTCTGATTTTGCTTTCAAGAGAATTATAGATGCAATATCTTGATATTAAATTATTTAACCAATTGTAAATTAGAATAACTTAGAAATTACATAGGAAGTATTTTGAATTAAAAAAGAAACTCCAATGCAGTAGTCCCCCCTTATCCACAGGGAATATATTCCAAGAACCGTAGTGGATGCTTGAAACCGTGGATAGTAGTGATCTCTATATATGCTGTTTTTTTCCTATACATACATGCCTATAATAAAGTTTAATTTATAGATTAGACATAGTAAGAGACTAACAATAACTGATAATAAAGTAGAACAATCATAACAGAATATTGTAATAAAAGTTATTAATGTGGCATCTCTTTCCTCCTCAAAAAATCTATTATTGTATTGTACTCATCCTTCTTGTAATGAAGTGAGATGATACAAGCCTACATGATGAGATAAAGTGAGGTGAATGACGTAGTAGGCGCTGTGACATCACATAGGGTTAAGCTACTATTGATCCTCCGTATTCCTAAATAGTTTTGTGTCATTCCTTCCAGAGGATCCCTCACTGAATGAAGTTTTTGTATAGGTCAGTGCTTTCTGGTGTAACCTATTGCCGTCAATTGAAACATGCTTTCTGTTCATGTCTTCTACCCCAAATTTAACACCTTTACTATCATAACTAAGCACTTATAACATACAGTGGCTGTAACTTTCACAGTTTGAGGTATGACAACAAAGCTAGCACAAATTTCTTTTTTGTTGTTCACAATTTCATGGATAGATTTATTCTTACTGTAGATCTTAGTAACCTCAGCATACAATTATTTTTCTTTCCTTATTAAATTGAGAACTTTCACCTTTTCACTTATAGAGCCATTTTATGGCTGCTCTTTGGCATATCCCAATTGCCAGCATTGTGGCTTTTGCTCTTTGGGGCCGTTATGGAATAAAGTAAGGGTGACTTGAACACAAGCACTGCGATACCAGCACAGCCAATCCAATCACCCAAATGGCTACTAAGGGACTAATTGGTGAGGAGTGTAGACAGTGTGGATCAGCTCAACAAAGGGATGATTCAGGTCCAGGGCAGGGCAGAGCAGGACAACAGGAGATTTCATCATGCTACTCAGACTGGCACACAATCTAAAATTTATGTATTCTTTCTGGAATTTTCTATTTAATATGCTCAGATCATGGTTGACCACGTAATTGAAGAGTTACACAGAAAAATGAAACTGCAGAAAGTGAAACCTTGGACGGGGGACTACTGTATCTTTAATACATTAAAGATTTTGTTACAGGTTTCTAAATCTTAGGATGACAATTTAAAGATGTCAAGGAACAAAATACAAGTGTCTTGATAATTTTTTAAAAAAATATGACTTTACAGCTAACGCAAAAGAGAAAATATGATTTAAAGCTTACATAGTTCAAGATGATGAGAGAAAAACAATAATTCCATGTCTTTTCAATTGAACCCATATAGCTGACAAACTTCCCTTTCTCTTGTTTGTATTATGTACATGTAATTGTAAACGTCATATGACTTTCACATTGTATTCCACACTATGGAAATTCATATGCTCTAATAGTGAAGAATACTTTAGTAGTAAATATTCATAAACCATTCCATTTTTTTCTTTATAATTTTTAAAGCCCAGCATAATAAAAGATACTATTGTTTCTTCCCCTCCTGGCGGGGGGATTCCTACAGGAAAGCTATGCGTTAAAGATGTATGGTTATTAAATCTAACAATTACATAATTTTTAGTTACTAGTTTTCCCTAGTATCCAATGAATTTCAACTCAAGTTTACTTATAAGTATGTACTAATTCTACCGCAATTGCATTTAGTCTGTTTCGGGTGGTAACATATTCAAAAACTGAAGGCCTCTGATAGAATTTTCAAACATTCAAATGTATTCCTACTTAAAACCATAATTATTTTCTCCCTTTACATCAAAGTTTATTATTCTAGATGAAACACAGTAAAGGGGACTTATTTCCTTTTAATAGATATTATTTGACATTTTAGCTTTAATGCTAGAAAATAGAAGCAGTTTGTAATGTGTCCAGAAGTGCCTTTTCTTTTTGCTTACAGAGCACTTAAGTGTCATGTTAAGCCTGAGGCAGGTCTGTCTAGAATTGTGTTTACTGTATTCTTTTCAAAATGCAGCACAGAATCTTATCGCTTATCAGTGCATAAAGTCTACCAGATTGCAGACTCAAATTTCCCCTTCCAGGCAATGTTGAGTTTCACTATTGTTTTCCATGACAAAGGTTTTCATGAATTCTACATCTTGGATTTCTGTCTTGTTTTCCTTAGCATAACCCTCTAGGCAACCAATCAGCATTTTTCAGCTGCTGGAAATTGCTTAGAACAGTACTACAAAAGCTGTGCTTTAAAATTCCATGTCTTGCTTTTCACTTTCTTTCTTTTTGAAAAAAATTTTACTTAATAGTTTCAATTAGATTGAAAAGAAGATGCAATTAAACATTGTTCACAGATGATGCAACTGTAAATGGGGTTGCCTGAATTTGGTGAAAACAAATATGTTCACAATCCACATTTCGGTTGCAATTTTAAAACAGTAGTAAGAGGGAACTATCTTGGCTAGGTACAAAATTAGCTATGTAGAGCTTTTTTTAAAAAATATGTCAGAGCTGTGTATGATCAATTTTAGGTGGAGACATTTTACAAATGTATCACCTAGAGGTCTGAAGAGTTCCTTAGTGCTTGGGCAAATAATTGTCATCCTTTTCATCAGTGAATTAACAGTTCCAATTTTTAGATGCCATTTAAATTGAATAATCGATTTACATGGGCTGAATACTTTTTGTTGACTGAACTATTTTCAATCCATTCACATATTCCAGATTTTAGCAATTCCTCTGGATTTACCCTCCTGGTTATTTCTGTAATCTATCTCCTCAACACTGGCCCCTTCTACTACATTAGGTGAGGACCTTACAATTTCTTGCCAGGCACTTAAGTAGCCTTTTTCACTTCCAAATCATCTCAACATTGCTCTGAGAGCATGCCTTATAAATCCTTAATTTGATCATATCGTTTCCCTTTTAAAATCCTTTAATGACATGGTATCTCCTACACAATAAAATGTAAACCTCTTAGGATGACATAACATGACTTTCATGATCTGACTCTGCCAACATTTTAAAATTTACCTCCCACAATGTCTTCTTAGGCCCTTTCCCACTTCAAAACATATATGCAATTCTCTAGTCATATTTACTTCTTTTTTCTTCATTCAAATAGATTTGCCTTTGCTGTTGTCTACTTAGCCTCAAATGGTGTTCCCTTATTGCCTGTCACCCTAATATTAGCCTTCTATTCATCCATTAAGTCTCAGTTCAAATGCAATTGTCTATGGGGAGGCTTCACTAATATTCTCTGACAAGGTCAAGGATATTTTTATTCTGTGTTTCCATAATGACTGCTACAGCCCTGGGTTTTATAATACATGCATCATACTGGTGAAATTATGATTCAGTGAACATACACACACAAACATACATGGTACTGGGTTGTAAACTTTTGAAGGTTAATGATACTTTGGCAAATAGAAAGAATTTAATACATTTGTTAGATAAATAATGAAAGTAATTATTCCATCATAAATAAAAATTAGGAAACTTTGATGCCCCCCTACTTCATACATTAGTGTACAATCTCCTAAACATCTTCCTTCATACAATCATTCATTAAGGCCCTATTTATTGAGCATCTTCTAGCATAAGTCCTTAAAACTATAAGAACAGTGTGTTTCTATGTATGGGTATTGTGAGTGGGGCATAAAATGAAATATAAGATGCTATTTTATCTTCTGTGTATCTACAGGCCACTTATTTTTCCTAAGGCTGTTCGGTAGATAGTGAAGGATTCTGGGCCTCCTAGGTGCTGTTGCCCCCACCTTGGTCCTTCCCGACTCTAATTCTCCACACCTGGGGGAGGAAGGAGTACCCTATGAATCTGCCAGTCATAACTTGGTGCGCAAGCTGCACAAGTATGCAGAGGACTCTCTAGCTTATGGGCCAAGCCACGTGGGTGCCACAAAGTCCAGAAAGTGTCTTAGAATCCACATTCACAGTAAGAAGCAGGTCATGCAGTTCCCTAACTGTCC
Organism: Microcebus murinus; assembly: GCF_040939455.1. Lineage (NCBI taxonomy): Eukaryota > Metazoa > Chordata > Mammalia > Primates > Cheirogaleidae > Microcebus > Microcebus murinus. The sequence continues at coordinate 36,301,441 of NC_134114.1, read as the reverse complement.
AATCAAAGTGGTTCTATGGTGACGTTTGAACCACGGGGAGTTCCCTATTCGGACACCATAAAACAAGACCCAGACCATAACCAAGCTCTCTTTTTGAGCCCTTCGTTTTGCTCTCCCATGCTGCAACAATAGGTCTGGTCATCATCTGCAGCATATGTATCATGCTCTGTAAACCTATGTCTTGTTCTTACCCTATAATCGTATCTTTCTCTCCTCAATAAACCTCATTTTTCATGCTTGCCTAACTTTGGTTTGTCTGGTCATTCTTCAGCCATGAGCACGCTGAGAACTGGCATTTTCAGACAAAAACCTGACAAGGCTAGTCTCAATCCTCAGTAAATGTCTGAGATGATTTTCATCATCATGGTGGAATGAGCTGATAGAGACGGACCATCAAAGCCCTTTCCCTACACACACACACACACACACACACACACACACACACACATGTGCGCACGCACACACACACGGGGGGCGGGGGAAGAGTGGAGAGAGAGAGCAAGAAGCACATAGAAATACTGGATCAAATATAATAGGAAGTTATATATTGCTAAATTCTAAAGAAAGAATAAAAAGTGTACAGATCTTAAAGATGAAAGAGAAAAATCAAAGCCACAGGGGTAAAGACAAGGCTGGAATTGCAGCAGCCAACTGAGACTGATCTAGATAAGGTCCCAGGCTCTAGGCTTTACGATCTCAGGTTCTAATGGCAACATAGAATAAAGAGACACAGCCAGTTCTGAACACTGCGGAAGTTATAACTGGGTCCCTACATGAACTCTGAAACCTTGAAGTGTTCCTCATTCTGAGAACCTAGAGAAGTTTATCCACCAGTCGAGAGAAGGACTGAGAAAGCTTTCAGTCTATAAAAGGATTTGGGGCCTAAAAATAAATGGTGAGCAAAAAAGTACAAGTTCTTAGAAGGAAAAAAAAATATGGGAGAGAAACTATTCAAGAGCTAACAGCTAAGAATTTTCCAGAATTGAAGAATGGGGTGAGTCTTTAATTTGAGCAAACGAAGAGAGTTTGGGGCAAGATTAAAAAAAACAACAACAAACAAGCAAGCAATCTAGCTGTAGCACTCTGAGTCTGTAGAAGATCAAAAACAATAAGAAAATCGTAAAAGCAATAAAAAGAAAAAGATTCGCCTGCGAGAAAGCACAATTAGACTTCTCCTCATACAGTCTTCTAATCGGGATACTAAGGAAAAATTACCGACAATCTAGAATTCTCTGCATATCTAAGCTCAGTGAAACAGAGGAAGTGAAACAAAGACATTTCCCACAAAATAGAAGTTTACCACTCTCAAAGCCTTGTCAATGCCTGAGAAAATAGTTCACAAAACAAAATTTTAATAAAAGAATCTATCTTTAAATTATATTGCATCTTTTGGAGAATTAATCAAATCTATTCATTTTATTATCCTTTGTTTATATAGATACGCTATATCAGGTTAAAAAAAAGCAAGTCCTAATTTTATGTGAGAAGTATAAAAGCCTCAGACTTATAATGAAGATGGGGAAATGAGATTTAATTAGTATTTCTTTAATCCTCAAATGTTGGAGGCACAGAGACATTTTAAATTTGTTTTTAAAACTATCATATATTAAAATTGACTTTTTATTTTTATTTTTTTGTACAATTTTATAATCATGCTGACACCCTCATCCCAGGCTCAGTAAAAATGAGTGCCTTACCCCTTCAATGGCTTTTCTTATGTGTGCTTTTTTTAGTTTGCTTTTTGTTTTTTGGGTTTCTTTGTTTGTTTGTTTGTTTGTTTTGTGGTTTTTTTAAGGAAATGTATTGTAAACTAAAAATTCATTACTTGATTTCCTTAGGTCCATGTATTTAGGAAATGCAAAGTGTTCATAGAAGTCATCTGGTAAAAATCCCTCATATTAAGTCTTTGGTAATAAGCTTATAATTTCTGAAATCTTAGTTATAAGAAGTTAATTAATGTTTAAATATGGTGATTCTAATATTTAATACACTGACCTTACCATACATTATTGGAAATATTTTTAGTCTATTTTGCAATCCATGTGAGTGATTTGTTTGGAGGAAATGCTCAGTCCATCTTATTCTAACAAGAGAGAAGGAAAGATGAACTTGAACTCTGTTTGCCAGGTTCTCGTTTTATCTAAGCATGCCTTTAGAAAAGAGACCAAGAGAAAACTAAACCACAAACAAGTAGCAGTATAACAGTTTTGACATTCTATGTTCCTGTTTTCGGCCATTGTTTCAATTCTTAGAAATTCAGGTTTTCTTTGAGAAGGTATTGAAAATAGCTTCTTCAAAAAAGATAGCCACTTTGGTTTTTATTCACAGATGTATTGGACAGACTTTCCAGACTTTCAAAATTGTCAGGTAGCAGAAAAAAAAATGCTCAGAGACTAATATTTAGACTGAAAAACAGAGTATTTGATCTTCCTTGCCTCTTACCAGTCACTTCTTTCATTTGTTGTTTGAAAGCTCAGCGTAAGCCTATTTTATAGCAGATTCTTGCTTTACAGAGGACTTGCAGATGCTATTAGGAGTCAGAGGTTAAAAAGAAGTCTTAAATCATTAGACACATAAGCGTAGATTTCTGAGATTGAACAAATATACAAATGTTTACATGCTGTTTCAGGTCTGAATGTTTACACGGCCTATACCTCCAAGTTCATGGTTTGAAAAAGATATTTTTATCTCCCTACTTTCCTCATATATGTTAACAGTATTAGACACATCCATGCTGTACTATATTTTAAATATTTCAAGGAGAATAAGAGTAGAGATCAATGTAAGCATATTTTTCCACGAAAGTATGAAAATATTTCAAAATTAATATCTCAATCATTTTATCTGTTGGAGAAATGAAATTGTATTAATTTAATTTTAGGAAACATTTTATATATGTCAATTACTATTAAAATATGTTTTATATAGAAATATATATATTAAAACATGTAAAAATACAAAAAATATGAAAATACATGATACCTACAAAGGAAGAAAAACATGAGTTTTATCTTTTATAAACTTCCATGTATTAAATGTTAAGTTAAAAATTGTTGGCTATATACAATTGATTATATTAGAATTTACTCCCAACCTACGGTTTGTTCTGTCACCTTCTGCCAGATGTCACTCATGTAGCACCTCTTCCTTGCCATAGCATTTTAGATTGGTCCCCACTTCCCATTCCACCATTGGACTATACCCCTGCAAACCATCTGAAGGCAATATTCTTGTTCTCCCTGCATAGGTTATTTTAGATAGAATACTACACCAGTAAATAGCTGGGACAATGCATTTGAAGCTGTATTACTTAAAATCTTTATTTATAAAACATTTCTTTAGGAAGCTTAATCCACATTCTGAGATATATTACGATAAGTTACTGAACTCTGTCTTTTCAAATGGAATACAGCAAAGTGAGAATTTGTGTCTTCTAACATAGAGACGTAGCATTTATTAAATTAAATCCCAATGCTAAAACCTAGAGAGATTTAAATCTTTGTAGGAAAACCAGAATCAAAGTTACACCCTTAAATCCAATTAAAAAAAACCAGGAATATAAAATGCTAAACATGTAATTACTCAAATTTCATATTGAGTTTGAAATGTAAAAATGCAGTTTATAGATTCTGCTGTTACCTATAGTTAGAACAATTTTAACAAAACTCAACTAAAGAAAGATATTAACAAATCTAGGGAAGAGACTGGCCTTACTCTAAAAAATTCTCAATTATGAGTTAAATATATTCCTAAAGACTTGGATAAAAATTAACTTTTGTAACAGGAGTATTATTTGTTTGCTGGACATCCATGTCAAACAGATTAGAGTATTAACACCATTCAAACTTTTATCTTCAGTACCTCATGGGCTAAAGGTACTGCAGATGAACATCATTATAGATCAAATGTCTCATGAAATTTCTTTGGTAATAACATTTCCTATTTTGATTAAGAACTTTGTGAGTTGATTTAGTAAGATAACTTGCAGTTGACATAAAGATAGTAAAAATTATTTGCAATTTAATCTTGTTTCCTTGTGCTAAAATATACAGCTATTTAGCAATAAGAAAAATTTTCTAGACTCAAAGATCAGAGATAATCTGTTATTAAAATTTAAAAAGATGTACTGGTCAACTAAAATATATAACTGTATATTATACCTGTAGTTTTGAAAACAAAAATTAAATGTTGAAATATTTGAAATCTTTTGGTCTTAACATTTTCTAATTAATCGAAGTTTCAATTTATGTGAGACAATGATATTAGCACTCACTAAACAATAATAATAATAAACAAACAATAGTAAAGTCCCGATTTTGCTTAAATTTAAATTACTTAAATTTGCTTAAATTACTTAAATTTGCTTAAATTTAGAATTACTTTATGCACCATCATCTGCTAGGCTGTAAGTTGGTGAGCATTATCCTTATCTGCAAATTTAGCAAATTATTTTAGATGATAGATTTGCACAGAAATTAGTTCTCTGTTAAAGTAACAGAGAACAAAGTAACAGTAAACAAAACAATTTTACAGACACATGATTTTTTTTAACTACGAATCACTAGCTATATGCAGCTTTATGATACCATGTCAGCATGAACTAGCAAACCCTCATTATCTGAATATGTTAGTACACATCTTAACTTTTTGAGACATCTTGGTGGGAAAGAGTTTAATATAGTGCAATGAGCACAGACTATGCAGTCAGACCTTAGTTTGAATTTTGGCTGTTACCTTCTAGCTCCCTGACTTGGGCAATCACCATATCATTGAACCTCAGTTTCCACATCTTTAAAATGGAGATCATAATAGCTATATTGTTAAGAGAATTTAATTCAAGAATGAAGCAAGTGTTAATAGAGTCTTAGACGTTTATTAGGACCCAGAAATTAAAAGCTGTTATTATTGTAGACAAGTGCTATGATATATTATACAAGTGCTTTAATATAAATAGCAGTATTATATAGAGTTGATACTTGCCAACAAATGACTCAGTCTGTGAATTTCATAAACTTCCTACTTAAAATCTATCACACAACACAGATACTGTATTGGGTCACTTTTTTATACTTGTCACACTACGGTCAAGATAGTTTTCTCTATTTTTCTATCAATGCTCACATACATATTTTATGATTTTACCCCGTAATTCCTACTAGAAAAAAATTAGTATCTCTGTAGTAAAGAAGTTTGTATAAAACTCAGTTTGCTTGTGTGGAATAGTATTGTCTATATGTCTCTGACTTCTGGCCAAAAAAAAACATGGGATATTATTAAAGGCTATGAAAAAAATACCATAACCAGGTGAACGTTGAGGAATGTGTTTAGCAAGGACCTTCTAGGTTACTGGCATGTCCTGGTGGGCTCACCTTCAAAGGACGGCAGGAATTGGTCCTTTCTGCTCTACAGCTTAGCCAGTACTTCACAGAGCCCCTGGCAACTAGTAAGTTGTTCAAGAAATATTTGTTAAGGAAGTTAATTAATAATACTGTATATTCTCATGGTGCATAGGTGGAACCCAGGTGTCCCTTACATACATAGAGATGGAAGAAAGAAGAAAGGTTTCCACTGACACAGCAAATTCAGGGTTAGCCTGTGTTAATTCGTGCTCCAAGGAAGATACAGATTAAAGGAGATGGAGGAGGCTCACCACACCCAGCATCACCATCAGGAATCTGCATTCTTCATAACTTTCCTGCTGATTCTGGCATGCAGCCAAGTTCAGAAATCATTCTGAAGGCCTCAGCATCTACTCAACACCGCATAGAGGGTAAGAAGTTAGCAACGTACTCATGGAGATAATGGGACCAGTTTTCTCCTTCTTCCAGATAGGTAACCTACAGCTCAGAAGTGATATGATCTGTTACTGATAGGCTAGAATGACTTCTTTAGTATCTTATAGGCAGGCAAGAGATGCCTATACTGTTTTTGCTTAAATTAACACATGTCTTAATTAGGGAAATTTTTCATGACATTTTATGGGATAAATTCTGTTTACATATTTTCCTTAGTAAAATTAAAAAAATAATCTACTATTTAATGTAAAATGAATGTTTGATATCATAAACCATAGAAATTACTGTTTGGCTCTCCTGTGAAGAAAAACAAGACTTATTAGCCAATTATTTATATTTTAATATTTTAAAAAGATATAGCACATGCTTTTATCCATGTATACCCAGATTGCATGTAGGGGATGATTTTCAAATGACAATAAATACATACGGGTGAAATATCCTTTTATAAGATTACAACACATTCCTTCTTTTTTAATTTAAAATGTGAGGTGTCCCCTTCTTGTGCTTATCCAAGGTGGCTGTACAGTACACAGACTCCCTTTGTTTCTTTTTTCTTTATTGCTCTGTGTTCCACATGTCAGCGTCTATGATGATTAACCATCTCAGTCTATTAGAGTCAGAATGGATTTGGAAGTGTGCGATGGGATGAGTGATAAAAGGACAAACACATGGGAAGGAAAAACAATTTCCTTGCATAATAAAATTAAAAATAATCCACCTGCAAAGGTAGACAGGTGTCCTGAGTTCTAAATAATGGCACTTTTCTAATAGCACATTAGATGTGAAACAACCATTACATTAATACTGAAAGATTAATATGAACTGAAAGACATTAGGTTGTGTTAAAAATGAATATTAGAGTGTATACAAGAGTATCATATATATGTATATTCTTATATATGTGTGTATATATAAGAATGACTATATATGAGTATGTACATACACACATATATGCTATAATCTTATCCTGACAAGATATTATACTTTGATAATTAAATTATCACAGGAAAAAAGTCTTGATGATCTTCCTATAATGTATAAAAATAATGTGGAGATGTAGCTAAATTTTAAAATATAGTAATTTTAGGCTGGGTGTACTGGCTAATGCCTATAATCCTAGCACTTTGGAAGGCCAAAGTACAAGGATAGCTTGAGGCTAGGAGTTCAAGACCAGCCTGGGCAATATGGAGAAAGCCTGTCTCTACAAAAAATTAAAAAATAATAAATTAACTGGGCATGGTGGTGTGTGCTTGTAGTACGAACTATTCAAGCGACTTAAGGATGACTTGAGCCCAGAGGTTCAGGGCTGTGGTGAGCTATGATCGTACCACTGCACTCCAGAGTGGATAACAAAGTGAGAACCTGTCTCAAAGAAAAAAAACAGAAAAAAATATGCATATGGTAATTTTATTCAAAGTTGCACTTGTACCACAGTAACTAAATATAAACAAATCCTGGGGTGGGGGGAGGTGGGAAACATATCTTTAGCAAATTCTCTTAAATCGAAAATTAAGAATTCACTTCATCCTCAGGTGGGTATCATGTTTATCAATGACCATTGATGAAGACATAATGTTTGTGGAGGCAGATTCATAAAAATTTACTCTCAAAAGAGACTGGAAAAAAAGAGTGTGGGAGTTGAGAAGGAATGAGAAATCCAGTCTGGTGTAAGATAGTCACAGAGATGGGTCTGTGAGAGATGGAAGCGAATACTGAGCTTAACGGTGTTCAGATTCATTTACATAAACTAAAAGAAACAAAAACCCCCTCTGACCCCAAACCAAATATATATATATAGGATCACTAGTTCATGATTTAGTCTCATGCCTTTCTTTTTCTTCTAACTTCATTGAATTATAACTTACATAAATAAAATTCAGCCATTTTAAGTGCACAGTTTCATGAGTTTTGTTCATCTGGTACCATTAGGTAACCACCAATGAGATCTGAAGATAGAATATCTTCTCCAAAAAGTTCTCTCAACTTACTTCCACTTTACAAGTGAGCAAATCAAAATACAGAGATGCACACTGGTCCTAAGTTTCAGAGCATGGCAAAAATTGGCTTAAAATTTATTTTACTTCATTCACAACGTTTTGATCAAGGGTCTGCTATGCTCTAGTCACCAAGGATAAAATAAAAGGAGGAGAGAGGAAGAGAGAGAAAGACAAAGAGAGAGAGGCTGGAGACTGTCTCTACTCTTCTACTCTCTAGGACAAACAGAAAAGCAAGGGAATTAAACAGCTGGTGAAATAGGATGCAAAAGAAAATATCAGAACAGGGAATATCAAAAGGGCAAAGAATGAGGCATCCAACATCCTCAGGAAGAGGAGGAAGCCAGGTGAGGCTTCCCCCAAGAAATGACACTTGAATTTAGATTTGACTTCTAAATTAGTGCTTAAACACTTTGGGGAAGATTTATTTACTCATTCATGTATTCATTCATTCTATGAAACAATATTTATGTGTCAAGAGCTTTGATAGACTCTAAGAATTTAAGGGTGAACCAAAACAGGCACAGTCTCTTATGATTAGCAATTAGCACTGGGTCCAATGTTGGGAGATTTAAGAAACGTCACATGTACTGACCAAAAAGTACATAGAACTATTAGAATGCATAATATTATTCAATAACGGTATGATTTGATGGTGGAGGAAGATTTCTCTGAGGAAGTAGCATTTAAGTAATGATCTAAATGATGACTAAAATTTAACAAGATAAAGAAAGAAAAAAGATCCAAAAATGGGGGAAAAGTGGTGAAGACTTCAAATAAAAGAGGATATTTAGCTGGAAGAAAGCTTAGCATGATTGGAACACAATGACCCACCAGAAACCCAGACAAAGGAAAGCCAGGAAGAAAGACTGGAGTTTCAGTTAATTCAGGATCCTGCTCAGTGCTTCCAAAACTTCAGCATTAATTCTGGTGCAGTGGGTCTGTCCTGAGGCTCTAGAATTGGCATTTTAATTAGGTTCCCAGATGGTGCTGATTCTGTCCCTCTTCATACTGCACTTTGAGTAGCCCTGCCATAAACTGTCTTAATCGTTTGCATATGAAGGCGGTAAAAAGATTTTAAACACAATTATATTTGTGGCTTAAAAAGATCACTCTGACTACAGTATGAACATTTTCTCTTAAAGCAGAAAAAAATCAAATTCTTAAAATATCGAATGAATTATTCTTATGGAACCAAAATTAGGAAATTTGAATAAGCCTAAATGAAAGTGTTAGCTATGTAAATTAGAATGTAGTTATCTTTAGATCTTCCCTGACCTGACCTATGGGAGATGTTGTATTTTTGTATAAGCAATTATGGCAGTTTGAATTAAGTGACCAAGTAAATATTGGATTAGTTTTAGAGAAACAAACATTTATAACAGGCAATCATATGATTGTAATTAGGTATATACATGCATATATGACATATTTTTTAATTTTGGGCCTCAAATTTGTCTGTAATGATGAAATATTGTCAGAGGAAAGCACTGAAGAATATTACCAAGATTATTACCAAGATGACAATCTTGGGGAAAAAAGCAAAGGATTTGAATGGGTCAGAAAAATAAGAAAAAATAAAGCAAATGGATATTATAATCATGAAAAAATGTTTGTAATAGCTGCTAATAAAGTAGATATTGACTAATTATTACATCTAATAAACTTGTAAAGATTAAAATGATTTTGATGAAAGCTGGCGTTGTGGATAGCATGGGGAAACATTCTTTTACATAGTTCACGGTATTCTAATGTAGTGTATTTTGAAAGAATACTTTGAGAACATCAAAATTGTAAATATACACATTGTTTGATCTACCAATTCTGCTTTTAAGAGATTGTTTTACAGACACATTCAGCTTAGCATACAAAAAATCATCCTCAACTTAGTTCATCGAAGCACAGAACACAACACTCCAAAATACGCCAGTTTGTTATAAGAATTAGTTTGAGCTTAAAAAATGGCAGGTGAAAGAATATCACTCTGACCTTCCAGAAGACGCCCTCTTTATACTAGAAGGAAAGCAACATTCTTATCATCAAGAAAGGGAAGATGAAACCGAGATAATCTTGTATAGATCTTGTTAAAATAACTCTTATTTTCTAGACTCTCCATGTAATTTAGTTGTTTTTTCACAACTTACTACTCTTTGTCCAATTCAGTGTATACGTGTTCAACTCTGTGTCTGTGGGTCATCTTTTTCTTATGAAGGCTCTCATGCTACATAAAATCTGTATCAAATAAATGCATGTTTTCTCTCTGCCAATATGTCTTATATCAATTTAATTGTGTCCCCAATAGAAAAAAAATGCTAAAAGGGTAGAGGTAAAAATTGCTTCACCTACAATATTATTACTTTGTTTATGATAAAAAAAATTGAAGATAATACAAAAGCCCATTAATAGGAAGTTGGATAGATAAATATGGCATATGTATTCAATACTAAGCAGCTTAAACATATTAGAAACTATATATACTGACATTAGTAATAATAGCTAATGTTACTGAACACACATAATATTATAGAAAATTTATAACTATCCTAGGATAATTATCATTATTATAACATTATAATGCTGTTTAAACCGAAACACAAAAAGATTTAGTAACTTACCCAAAATCACAAGGTGAACCCAGGATTTCATGCTCTTAGCCTACACTAAATGACCAAAATATTGCAATATTGTAAATTTCTGTAGTAGATATATATATATAAACAACTGTATATATGTATACATACTAACATATATACACATACACATATAATCATATTTTGTCTGAAATACATAAGACTATATATTTTTATATGCTCCAAAAACTCTGAGAGAGAAGTATTACATAGACAGCTTATAATGTTTATCCCAGGAAAGTAGGATCGGAAGTTATAAGACTCTCACTTCTTATTTTCTATTTCTCTGCAATGTCTTTATAAACTTTTATTATATCTGTCTTTTACTTTTATGTTCAAAAATGCAAAACCAATCAAAAAGTAAAATAACTTTCAGTATCTAATGAAGTTATATAACAAATGGAGTTTGGGAAACTCTGATGGGCAGTAACATTTTCCTTTTCCAAAGAATTTGGAGATTCCTCAAACAACTAAAAATAGTAATACCATTTGACCCAGCAATAGCATTGTTGGGCATCTATCCAAAAGAACACAAGCACTCTATTATAAAGACATCTGCACCCGAATGTTTATAGCAGCACAATTCACTATTGCACGGACATGGAAACTACCCAAGTGCCCATCAACTCATGAATGGATAACCAAAATGTGGTATATACTCACAATGGAATATTACTCAATCCTAGGAAACAATAGTGAACTAGCACTGTTTATGCTACCGTGGATTAAGCTTAAGCCTATAATACAAAGCAAGGCGACACAAGACCTGGAAAATGGGCTACACATCTTCTCCCCATCAAATTGGTACTGACAGCCTAAAACTATGGTGTTCAAATAATTGTAGTGTTCAACAGGGATCTAGGAGGCCCACATCTTAAGGATGTAATGAGCATTGTAGGGGGGAAAGGATTACCTCTATCCCTTTTTAGGGAGAGGCAAAGAAACACACTGTAACCAAAATGTCTAAAAAAAAATTTTTTTTGTTAATGGGAGGTGAACAGGTGGAAGGGGGGAGAAGGGGAAGGGTATGCACTTTCATGGTGGGTGCAGGGCACACCACTTGAAGACTGGACACGCTTGAAGCTCTGGCAGAGCGGGGTGGGGAGGGTGGCAGGGGCAAGATATGTAACCCTAATAATATTTGTACCCACAGAATTTGGGGAAAAAATAAATTTAAAAAAATAAAATAAAATAAATACAATTTTTAAAAATATCTTTCTGTAGTTCTAAGAGAATCAGAACATGGTTGATCCATTTGGTATGTCACAGGGATATGTATTGACTACTGCTGCTAAATTGCATTTACAGTAGTCTGCATGGATTGTTAAAATGTTAAGATGAACTGTAAAAACTGTCCTGGGGTCATTCATTGTATCCACATGGACACAGTCACACTATTTCATATTGTGGCAACAGGACGAAATCTCTACTGCCTGTGGCTCAGTACAAATGATTGTCACTAAGTTTCCAATTGATGAATAACACACAATTAAAGTTATGTCCACTCAATTTAATGCTACTTAGAAAATAAACTACTATAGAAAAAATAAGATTATAAAACTTATAAAATAATTTTGACATTTTGACATACAGTCTTTGGCTCTTTTTCTTAAAGCCATTTTTATGAGTGCTCTATATGAAAAAAGAAACTAATATTTATGAAACTACTATATGTCATATGTTTTATATATAGTAAATAATTTGATTCTTTGGGAGAAACCTATGTGTTAAAATTATTCCCCATTTATCTTCTACCCCAACTCACCACCTCATGAAGGATGTTTAGAAAGATTAAATAATTTCTCCAGGCCAGACTCTAACAAAAGATAACAATGGTGTTTAAATAAATGTCTATTTGACTCCCTACTAAACAGTCATCATATATGTTTCCCTTTTGACTTATTATTTTCTGCATTTTCATCCAATTCTATTTAACTCCTGCTTTATTTAAAATATGATTTCTAGTTCAAAAATATACTGATGCATTTACTCCTCATAATTTAATGGGCTAATTCATGTGAAAATTTTTAATTAAGAATACTCACAAGCCAAACTTACTTTTTTCCAAAGCTTGCTGTACATATTTTAGTGTCTGAATTTAATACTACTATTAAAATTAATATTTCTTCTGTTATAATGTTCCATTAACATCATATAAAATAATTATATATGTTCAGTGCTAATGGATTATATTATTTTGCTACAGTTGTAAAATCTGAAATTGCCTACAAAGTGTGATATTTATTTCTACTTCAAAATGTGACTCTTAAAAATGTATAGATGTTTTGATTTTATATTTTAATTGTAAATATATCATTCTTTCTTGTAAAAAGCTATGAAGCTATTAATAAATATTTCATAGTATACTAGCATATAAGTTTAAATTTAAGAGTTTTATTTATAATTAAAAGGTTTTTTATTAAAAGTTACTTTTAAAATTGGATCTTCAATTTTAGTGTGTGAATAGATATTTTAATCAAGTTAATTCTTGTAATTTTAATGTTTTTAAAGCATTCAATAAGTTAATCACTTTTAATGCTTTACTTCCTAGATAAAGATATAAACAAATCCTGGATAATTAAAAGATTTTTATTTGATCAAATATGCTACTTGAGTTCACTGTAGCCTTTTAATATTAGTGATGACTCCATCTGTTTGTGCAAATAGCGTCTCTGAGGAGTGAGGTTCTTTGTTCTGGTGAAGAGTAGGCCTGATTACAGGCAAAGCCAGTACCTTCCTGCCCTATCATTGACCTCGACTTTGACCTGGCTGGACCACCCTCACAGGAATAGAGGGTAATAAAGCCTTCTGGCTGACTCAACCCTGAGTTTAAGCTAAGCAGAGATAATCAATCACCAAAAATTAAGTGTTGTGGTTTTGTGATCTGGACATTTACTGGGGACTGAGCTGAGATCACCACACACTATTCATTTAAGTTTTTGGGGCTGTCTCAGAATAGGATCAAGGGTATTTTAACTAGTACTTCAGAAACTATTTACCAGATTCAGAGTATAGCGATATGGTCGTATAGGATGAAAATAGGAAAAAAGAAGAAAATGGGCATTTCAAATAACAATGATAGACTTACTGTAAACAAGGGGTTAAGACAAAAAGAACTAAAATATCCTGCAGGAAATATTACCATTCTTAATTTATTTCAAACTTTGATTGAACTAAACTCATTAATATATCACATTTCTCAATTGATAAGCTGTATGTCTTTGCTAACAAAAATATTTTGCTTCCTAAAATCAATTCTGGAATATTAGACAAATGATCATGCTGTGTTTAGATCTCCTTTTAATGATGTTATTCCAAAACTCTTGCCCCTTCTTTTCCCATTCATCTTTCCCAAAGTATGTTAATGCTTCTGAAGATCAAGATTCTCCTGGTCTGGTTTAAATGACTCTGGCTCCTATTCCAGTTCTACTCCGACCTTTTCTTTTTTAACTCTACCCCTAAAACTTATATACTTGTTTAACAGGAGGAAAAAAAAAAAAGGCAAAGCCAAGCCACATGTAACACTTTAATGCACCCTTCAAGAAGCAGAGCTGTTTCTTGTGTATAAAGTTTTGAAATATCCCATCAAATGAATAGTTGCTGATGAATGCATAACCTGCCTTAGAGAATAAAACTGAAACATTTTAGTTAGCCTGTTTCTCTCTGACTGAAGTTCCACATGTTTCTCTAGTAAACCATTGACCTGGAGACTATGTTAAGATATTTTTAAAGTCTATTGTGTACGCATGGTTAGGTTAATGGGATTACATGTATTTTTGTCTTGTTTAAAGTAGATGATATGTGCCTTTATAAATTTATCTTAGATGTTTTATAAAAATTTCCACAAAACCTATAGTAATGGTGTGTGTATATACATATTTTTTTCCCCTCTAGGCACTTGGTATAATGAATGAGTTAATGAGATTTATTCATTTTTCACTAGTACTTTCAATAGTCTGCTCTATCCTTAAAAAAAGTCAAGAGTTTCTACCTACGTGATTTGGAGTCACTTGAAAACCTCCATGGTATGGTGGAATTTTAAATCAAATACATACCATCTAAAAGAGAGAAAATGATTAAGACAATATAACAAAGTTAAGTGTGAGAAAAGGCATAATGTGTACTACAATGTATTATTTTCCACTGATAGGTCAGAGTGTCATTTGAATAAATATATGTGGGTGTAAAGTATGTATGTGTGTACATAGAACAGCTATTTATACTCAAATGGAACAGAGATTCTCAACCTTTGCACTATTGATAATTTGGACTGATAATTTTTTCCTACAGGGTATTGTATTGAGCATTATAGAACATTTAACAACTTTCCTGACCTCCACCCACAAGATGCAAATAGAACTTACCCAGGTGCAACAATTGAAAATGTCTCTAACCATTACCAAGTGTTGCTGAGACTGAAAAATCACCCCCTTTTTGAACCACTGAAATAAGATATATGCATATGTTAAAATACATCAAACAATTGTTTTTTGTTTTATATTGTTCACCATCATGCTATGTCTTAGAAAACTGAGAGGAGTAAGACAACATCTTAAATGTAATTTATTATATAAAACTGCCTTGATTTCCTTTCTTTTACTTCTTTCTCTATCTTTCCTTCTTTATATATACATACATATATATATATATATATATCTTTCCTAAATCTTTATACCTTTCTAAATCTCTAATACCTCTAAATACCTTTCCTAAATCTCTATACCTTTAAATTAGTATGCCTGTAAGTATCATGAGTATCTATAGACATATACAGCAAGTACTGATTTAACATCATTGATAGGTTCTTGGAAATTGAGACTTTAAAGGAAATTATATATAATGAAACAATTTTTTTCTCATTAGCATTATAACAAAACAAAGTTGGAATAAAACATCATTATTCAAAGACCCACGTTATTCAAATGACTATATGTCATTTTGCTTAAAGTCACAGTGTCCAAGAACCCATTGAGAGCATCAAGTGAGGACTTACTGTATATGAAAATGACAAAGCAGGGTTATATTTTGACTGCAATTATTGTACTTAGGTTCATTTATGTGGTTAATAATTCAAATACCCAGATGGTCCTAGTGTCACATGAGTAGTTGGTCACCACAGCTCAACATCAATGACTAAAACTGGCAACCCAGAGGCATTACCTACTCAGTGGTAGAAAGAAATTGAAAGAATGAGCACTGTCTATTGGTGAAGCAGGGATGGAAATGTTATTCTAAGAATGATTGGAGAGAATTCTACTTTGGGTATGATATAGTAACTGGTGCAAGACTTACTCTCCTGGCATAAATAACTATAAAATATGTGAAGACAATAAATATGAGGTTACTATATTTAGGCATTCGGAAATAAGCATTTTAGGATTGGAGTACCTGATGAAAGAAAAACACAGGGCATAAGTTACATGTTAGCTCCAACTTTTTGCCTAAAGATACTTTCTGAAATGCAATCCAGGTATATGGAACCTAAGTAGAACAGTCAAACTCACTGAGCTGAAAAGGGAAATACTAACTTTGATGTTTCTGAAGCAAATGGAATTTGAGGGGCCAGGGAGAATTCTGCACAGAGAGGGTATGCAAAATTTCAGTTTAGGAGTACCGCACTGGTCTTGGCTGATGATTGGGCTGCACATGTGCAAAGGAATATTGAGAAATAAGAAGACCAGAGATAATCCAGGGCTGGGAGATAAGATATACTGACAGGACAGATTATGTAGACCTCTGAGAAGCTCAGGCATTCAGTTGAGACCACAAAAAGACCACAGTTAACTTAGAACTATAATAAGAGCTAAAATTCTACAGGTTGAAGGAAAAAAATGCATAGGATCAACCACAAGGAATAAAGAGCACTTAAATGGTAAGTATGTCAGTAAATATAAGACTGAAGTTTGTCTATCTTTAATTTCTTTAAAAAGCAACTGAATACTTAAGAAATAATAACATTGTGTTGTGGAGTTTATAATGTGTGAGGAAGTAAAATATAACAATGATAGCATAAGGAATGGTAGAATAAATGGAAGACTTTTTAAATTTAGTTCTAATTATACTTGATAGGTTTTGTTAAATTAAGGACTTATGTGGTCATAGTTTATAGTAATCACTATAAAACTACAAAGTAGTATGGCTAACTCCCAATAGAGAAAATAAAATGAAAAAAAATTACAATTCTCTGCAAAGAAAAAAATGGAAAGGAAAAAAGAAAACCTCAAAAGTAATTTAAAACAAAAAAAGAAACAAAGAAAAAGGTGGGAGGAAAATGAAAAAAATAAATTTGTAGACATATACTCAATTATATGAATAATTACATTAAATGTAAATGATTAAATATTCTAATTTAAAGTCAGAGATTGCCAGACCAAATATGAAACCAAGACCCAAATATATGCTATTTGCAAGATATATGCTTTAAATATAAAAACAGATTGAATTTAAAGATATTAAAAGTTAAAAATTGTGAAATTTAAACTGTAAGTATAAGAAAACTCTTTGGCCTACATTAATATCCGACAAAGTAGACATCAGGAAACTAAGAATTAGTTGAGATAAGGTAGGTCATTTCTTAATAAAAATGATCATTTCTTATGGAAGGCATAACAATTATAAATTTTTTGGACCTACTAACAAAGATTCAAAATAATGAAATATACATTTAAGAAAATAGAGAAGAAATAAATAAATTCATAACCATAGAGAGAGATTTTCATATCTTTTCCTTGTTAACTGATTCTTTTTTAGAAAAAAAAATCATGAAGGATTTAGAATATTTGAATAACAGTATCAGCCAATCTAAAATAACTAATATTTAGAAAATAATACACATCTAAATGCAGAATATACTTTCTTTTCAAGTACAAATGTAATTACTAACAGCCCATTTAAGAAGATGCAATACGTTGTGAAAGTTTCATGTCTTAACCAGTATGTCTATGAGTTAAATTCTAGTCAATAACAATAAGAAATCTGTGAAATTCTGAAATATTTGTTCAGAACACATACATCCTAAAAAAGACATATGTCCAGAACATACAAATAATTCAAATCAGTAATCAAATGACAAGCCAATAAAAATGTATAAAAGACTAGACCAAGTGTTGGTAAACTACAATTCACAGGCCAAGTACAGTATGTGGTTTGTATTTGTGAGACTCAAAAACTCAAAAGGACTTTATATTTTCAGAGGATTTTTAAAAATTAAAAAGAATGTGTTACACAGACCCTGGGTGGCTTGCAAAGACTATAACATTTGCTGTCTGCCCCTTTGCAGAAAGAGCGGGATTAACAATTAAAAGCAAATACATGAATAGGTTGACAAGTACATGGGAAGTTATTCATCATCATTAGTCTTCAGATAAATGAAAATTGAAACCACTATGAAATATCACTCTGCAGCAATAAATGGTTAAAATTTAAAAACTGAAAAGACTGACACTGACACTAAATGGTGGCAAGTTGTGACACCACCGAACATCTTATACATAGCTTGTGGTAATGTGAAATGCTACATTCACTTTGGAGAACTTCTTTGTCAGTTTCTTATAAAGTTTAACATATATTTACTCAATTGCTGAGCATACATTTACTCAGTTCTACTCCCATTTGTTATAAAAAAATTAAAAACATATCTGCAAAAAGATTTGCACATGAATATTTATGTTAATAATAGTTTTATTTCCAATAGCCAAAGAATGAAAAGGACTCAAGTGCCTAGGAATTTCAATGATACCAAAATGAATAGACAAATTTTAGTATATTTATATAGTGGAATACTATTCAACATTTTAAAAGAATGACCTACTGATACACTAGATTATAATGTATCCAGCCAGGTGATAGGCTGCCTTAGCAGTTTCAAGACTAAAGGAAGGCACTTAGAATAGCAGCTTTTGAACAGAAAAGTGGCATAAGAAGTGACATTTTTGGAAGATTGTTTGAACTGCAAGTACGAGAGCAAGGAGAAATTATCTGCCAAGGAAAGATGGAGAAGACCAGAATTGCTGCACAATTTTGTGATTAAAATCTCTGACAGTTGGCATGACATTTGGCTATTAGCAGAATCAAATCATTCAGCAGAAATTATTGGTGATTTACCCATGAATCAGGCAAATACTGGAAAGAGTACGTTGAAATTTGCTCAAAATTGCCTAGATATTTGCTGTTTCAACCTCGTGGTAGTATAAGTGAAAACTGCTAATCTTTAGCTCAAATTCTGGTCTATTATTATATGGATGGACAGATGGACAAAAGAATGAATGGAGGAATGGATAGAGGAATGGATAATCATCTCCTCTCTGGCTTACTAGTGTTCCCTGCATAGATTAGCGATCTTTTTGAATCCCATAACTCTTGATATACTTTTCTAGAGATGGTGAGATATAGTCATTAAGTAATTTTATAAAGAAATAAATAAATGTACTGAATTTTCAAAAAATGCTACAGTTACACCTGGTACAGAAATAATTATATCCTATCACTCCCTTTGAAATAGAGATAGCATTTCTATGGTTCACAGAAATGACTTGCAAGTTAATTTATTAAGAACCCTAATGTGTACTTAGAATTAAAATTACTATATTGGTCTAACTATAGCATTATCAAAATTTTAAAATCTGCCACTTTCATTGACCTTTGTAAACTTGAAATGAAACTCTGTTTCACTATTAAAATAAATTCTTTTCATTTTTTTCTCTTAAATTGTGCTGCCTGTTATGCCACATCTATACATTATTATTTTCATAATTACAGGAGATGGACTGCTTATAGGGGTTTAAGATACACAATATAATGTTTGCTTTAAAAAGTGTGAAGGCCAATTAAGTTTGTAGTCCATAAGTGCTTTGTCAAGTGTCAGAAGCACTGAAAGTGCTTTATGATTGATTAATAAAACTAGACTTGGTGTTTCCATACACTTTTATTGGCTTTCCAACAGCAGTAGGGAGGAACATGTAATAATTTATACATTCAACAGTTAGAAACATTTTCCCTGACATTCTGGACAGATAAGTCACTTTCAGTAGTATTACTCTTGGGAGGAAATAAAACCTTGCTGACTGTTTTAATGCATTCATACTGATGTGTGAATAAATAAGTAAATAAATGCACAAAACAAATCTTCATTAATTTATTAACATAATATATTATTATCTATTCTTTCATAACCCTAGACTATTATATTCTGTAAGAATTTGGAAGATCATCATCACACCAAAACTTTATAACAGTATAACCTATACATAAATTTATTGGCTTTTAGGACTATGAAAAATTATAAAGTAGGCAAACAGTCATTATCATCACCTTGCTTTTCTATGTTTTTCTCTTTTTAGGTGTAAATATCTCTTCCCTCCATATATTTCATAGGCATGAAATGTGCCCTTATTGAACACTCATACTATAAACATTGTTTTTCTCACTCTTTCAAAATGTACTCCTTCTCTTTCCCATTCTTTTTGCTCTTGATCAGGTGAGATTGTGGTTATTAAATTACCCAATCTAAGCCAATACGACAGTGCATGATAGTATTGCCAATGGTTTTTGCTCACGCATTTGTATTGTTTGTGATAGGTAACAATCCAGAAACTACACTAACAAAAAGGAATGACAAATACTGGAGAATGTAAGCAAGTTGGGAAAAGACTTTTAAAGTTTGAGAGTCAACAATAAATATTGCAATTTAAAAATAAAAGCATAGTAATACAGTATTCCAGATAAGAAAGTAAAAAATCAAGTGCTAGATACAGCAAATGGACTGGTGAATATATAGCTCTCCAGAGTGCTCTTCTGTACTAAAGATTTAAATTCATAGGCAATCATTTCACTATTGGAAAAGAAAAAAAATAATGAATTAAAATGTTGAAATCTTTAAGGTGATGGATATCTCAAGTATGCTGATTTGATCTTTACAAATTATATAAATGTATTAAATTATCACGTGTACCCTGAAAATATATACATCTATTATGCATCGATAAAATATATATAGATAATCTATCTAAAAGCTGAAAAAAATTAAATTGTTAAACTCAATTTAATAGAAAATGATAAAAGAAATTCTAAAGAAAAAAAGACACATCCAAATAAAATTAGAGCATGAAGGTGGGGAGGGGGAAGTTAGTGAAATAAATGAATGCAAACTGAATCAATAAATATATAGGATGATAAATGGATAACAGATAAAAATATAGGTAAGTAGACAAGTATACACCACAGAGGTACAGATAGGAAAAAAACTGTAAAATATACAATTTATAATGAATCTATTAAAATTAGAGAACTCTGCACAATTTGTAAAATTATGTACTGCTAAATTTGAAAAGTCAAAGATTTTTTATAAGCAAATGAATTTATTTATTGCCATGAAAGTAAAAAAAATTGAAAAAATATATCTGCAACTTACTTCTGTAACTATGAAGTCAAAGAAAGATAATTACAATGCTTAAAAACTGTACCAGTCAATGTGAAATTAAGGAAAATTAACTGTGATTCATTTCACTGAGCAAATATTGCCTTGAATATATAAAAGTTCTAAGGTAATATATATATCATAATATAGAAAAATATTAATTAAAATTCTAATAAATATGATATGAACTATATCAAAAGAGTAAATTACCATGAGTCAGGAAAACATATTCTAGATTATTAAGGATTACTGGATATTTGGAAATGTGGGAATAAAATAATGAGATTAATATACCATATTGTCATCTTAAAAGATTCTAAAAGGATAATTTATATTAAATTTAACTATTACTAATTTTCTTCTTTTTCTTCTTTATCCCTCGTAGAGATGGGCAATTACTCCGAATTGTCTGTGACAGAAAATATTTCAAACTTACTTTCAACATTTTATTTCATGGTAAACTTTGAGCATAGGTTTTGTGCCTGTGGTCTATGACTGAATGTCATGGTATTTATGAACCAGATGTGAAAAATAAAAGAAAGGGCAATGCTTTTTCTCTTAAATGCTCTTCCTGATACCTAAAGAATTGTCTTTTAAAAATAATAATTCATGTCACATTATGCAAATAAGGTATTACTATTTCTCTCCAAAAACATATGAGGTAGTGTGAGACTCTGTTGTATATAGACAGGCAATACATAAGCACTATCTCTTTGTTTTTATGTTTGGAATATTTTCCTGTCATATGAAACATACCCTATCAATAATTACTGACCTCTGGTATTTGTTTAGAGTGATCTAACTTAATTGGCAAATGTCAAGGAAAAGTTAAGATTAAACTTGTATATTCCTTACTTGTATTACTAAACACAAAAGAACACCACATTGTCAGTACTGCTTATAAGGCAAACAACATTTGAAAATTCAATAGGAAGAACTTAATTCTGTTAATAAGAAAGTGTGAACCATTTTTACAGTAGAGAAAGCTGAAATGAAAAGAGGCTGAAATGGGACTTGTTCCCCTAAAAGAAACTTGTCCCCTGTTTCAGGTATTACATTTAAACCTTCAATCCATCTTAAATTGGTTTTTGTATATTGTGAGAGAGAGGAGTCCAGTTTCATTCTTCTGTATATGACTATTCAATTTTCTCAGGGTTATTTATTGAAAAGTGTGTCTTTTCCCCAGAATATGTTTTTGACAATGTTGTCAAAATTTAGTTAGCCCTAAATATGTGGATTTTATTTTCTTGGTTCTCTATTCTATTCCATTAATCTGTATGTCTATTTTTTATATCAGTACCATACCACATACCATTTTGGTTATTATAGTCTTGTTGTATAATTTGAGGTTAGATAATGAGATGCCTCCAACTTTGTTCTTTTTATTTGGGATTGCTTTGGCTATTTGGGCTCCTTTTTGGTTCCATATAAATTTTAGGATTTTTTTTTCTAATTCTGTGAAGAACGACTTTGGTATTTTGATGGGGATTGCATTGAATCTGTATATTGCTTTGAGCAGTATGGTCATTTTAATGATATTATTCTTCCAAATCATGAGCATAAAATGTTTTCTTATTTATTAATGTCATCCACAATTTCTTTTGTAAATGTTTTGTAGTTGCCATGTAGACATCTTTCAACTCTTTGGTTAAATAGATTCCTGGGTATTTTTTGTCACTATTGTAAATAGGATTGCCTTCTTCATTTGCTTCTCAGCTTGGTTGTTATTGATGTATAGAAATGCTACTGATTTTCATAAATTGGTTTTTTATCCTAAAATATTACTAAACTCATTTATCAAATCTGAGTTTTTTGTGTTTTTTTTTTAAAGTCTTTAGGATTTTCCAGTTATGAGATCATATCATAAGCAATCAGAGATAATTTGACTTCCTCTTTTCCAATTTGGATGTCTTCATTTCTTTCTCTTGCCTTACTGCTCTGACTAGGATTTCTACTATTAGAAATATATTGAACAGGAGAGGTGGAAGTGGCCATCCTTGTTTTGCTCCAGTTCTTAGGGAAAATGCTTTCAACTTTTCCCCATTTAATATGATGTTGGCTGTGGGATTGTTTTATATGGCTTTACTATTTTGAGGTATTTTGTTTCTATGCCTATTCTGTTGAGGATTTTCATCATGAACCAATGCTGAATTTTATCTTGTGCTTTTTCTGAATCTTTGGAAATGATCATATGGTTTTTGTTTTTACTTATGTTTACATGATGAATCACATTTATTGATATAAAAATATTAGAGGAAAACCTAGGGAAACTCTGGACATTTGTCTAGGCAAAGAATTTATGACTAAGGCCTCAAATGCAAATTCAACAAAACCAAAAAAGTAGATAAATGGGACCTAATAAAACTAAAACTCTTCTGTGAAGCAAAAACATAACCAGAAAAGTGAACAGATATCCTGTAGAATGGGAAACAACCTGAAGAAAGGTAGAAAGCATTCTCAAACTATACATCTGACAGGGAACTAATAATCCAGAATTTACAAGGAACTCAACAACAACAAAATAAATAACTACATTAAAAAGCAGACCATGGGCATGAGTAGACATTTTTTAAAAGAAGATATACAAATGGCCAACAAACATGAAAAAATGCTCAACATCACTCGGCATCAGAGAAATGCAAATTAAAACTACAAGATATTTTCTTATACCAGTCAAAATTGGCTATAATTAAAATGTCAAACAATAATATAATAGATGTTGACAAGAATGCAGAGAAAAAGAAACACTTATATAATATACTGATGGTGGGAGTGTAAAGTAGCACCACTTCTGTGTAAAACAATATGGAGATTTTCCCAAAGGACTTAAAATAATAGAACTACCATTTGATCCAGCAATCACACTACTGGGTATCTAACCACCCAAATAATTATGTGAAAAAGATGCTTACACGTGTATCTTTATTATAGTGCTATTCATAGTACCAAAGATTTGGAATCAACCTAAGTATCCATCAACAGATGAATGGATAAAGAAAATGTGTGTGTGTGTGTGTGTGTGTGTGTGTGTGTGTGTGTGTGTGTGTGTGTGTAAACACAGTGGAATACCATTCAGCTATAAAACAGAATGAAATCATGTCTTTTACAGCAACATGGATGGAACTGGCGGCCATTATATTAAGTGAAAGAACTCAGAAAGTCAAACATCACATGTTCTCATTTATAAATGGAAGCTAAGTAATGTTCACATATAGACATAGAGTGTGGAATAATAGACACTGTAAACTGGGAAGGCTGGGAGGGTGGGAGTGGAGAGGGATGAAAAATTACTTAATGGGTACAATGTACATTATTAGGGTGATGGTTACGTTAAAAGCTCAGACTTCACTATTATGTGATATATCCATGTAACAAAACTACATTTGTACCCCTTAAAATTATACAAATAAAATAACATTTTTAAAAAATCATCTTTTCTTAGAGTTTTGTGCAAGTTTGCTTATTCACTAAATGAGCAAAAAAAGCCCCTTACGACTGTAAAGTCATTCCAGGTCCCCTTGATATGGTCTCTCTGTTTTACTTCTTAGAGCAGACAATGAATTCTTTCAGTTATCCAATAATATACAACAAGCCACCCAAAATTTAGTGACTTAAAATTTGTAAGTAAATTTAGATTTACTCATAAATCTAAAGGATAACAGAGTGGTTCTGCTTATCCTGACTGGACTCATCTCATTTTAGGTGGTTTTTTCATGTTTCTATAGTCCTCTATCAGCTCCTTTTGGCTTGAACAGACTAAAATGGCCTTACTTCCAAATCTGAGGGCAATCCAGCTGTTGACTGGGGAAACAGACATAACTGGCCCAAATATCTCCCTTTAACTCTGTCTGGTAGACTCCACAGAGTTCACTCACATAGTTGCAGTAGGGTTTTAAGAGAAAAATTCCAATTCTCATCAGTAACTGCTGTTCCTCACTTTGGCCAGTTCCTCATTTCTTTTGGTTGTATACAAGGTAGGTCAATTGAATGACAATTTCAATTTTTAATATTCTTTTATATTAACAGAAGTTCACTTTCTTTACGAAAATAAGCCTAAAATTACTTTGATTATACTTGAAGCATTTTTTTAAATTGAGAGCAAGAAATGATAGAGAAGAATTTATGTAGGTTGGCTCACTTGGGTGATATTTCTGCCTATACAGGTAAGACTCATTTCAAGACCTTATCATTGACATTATGGACATTGCTTATATTCTATGAATTATTTGGCAAAGCTTTTGCTCTTGAATTTCCAGTTCAGAATAAAGAATTTCTGAAGTAGTAAAGTACTATCAAGTTATTAGCAAGTAGAAATGTGATGTAAATAGAAATACCATAAAACTATTTCTAAGATTACTTCTGCTTAGACAACCTTAAAATTGAATTCAATTTCCTATGACTTGTCCATATGGTGGGAATTACTGACAATTATGGGAACTAAGTATATGAATTTAACTTAGAGTCTTAGAAAAATGCAATGATACTTGACATGAGATGTTGGATAAAAGTAGACATCTTTATTTTGCAGGTCCTATATCCGTTCCATATTGGAACTTCCCCATCCCTAAGGATCAGGTGATCTGCCTTCTCTATCACAGAGGTAGGTACTTCCACTCCGGCTGCCTAGGAGGGGTACTTCTTCCTCTAAGACACAGCCAACAGTTCAGGGTGGCCCTGTGACTTGGAAAGAAAACAAGAGAAGATCAGATCCCAGAGGTCACACAAGAGATGGAGTAAAACCTTTTTTAAATGTTGAATTCAGCCTTGGATCAAAGTTCATTCTTTTAGACTTTCTAGGTATGTGAGATAAAATTTATTTTTACAAATTTTAAGCAACATTGAGTTGGTGATAAACTACTTTTAAACTAAAATCATTATTTTTTTCTGAATTAGGATTCTCTGGTTGCACATTAATCACATCGATCAAATAAAATGATTATTTTTATATCAAAGAAATTTGAAAAAGTTTAAATCTTAGTCAACTGAAGAACTTTTTTAAAAACTCACTTTTATTTTTATTAACAGTGGAAAATATTTTTAAATAGTCATTAAACATCTGATCTATAAAACACAGGTGGAAAATAGAATTGCATATTTATCAAAATTTGTGATATATATGACATGGTCTATTTAAAAAAATTGTGAACATATTTTAAAGTACAAAAATGAACGCATCTATATAAAATAATCAAAGTGAAAAGGAAGACATATAGTAAAATTATAAACAACAGCAATTATAACTTTAGTTAATAGCTAGATTATATGCATAACTAAATAAGATATATAATAAAAAGACCTAAAAATAAAAATACTAAGAGTCTTAGATCAGTAAATGAATACTTAGATCAGTAAATGAATATACATTTTATAAATGAAGAAATATAGCCAACAACAAAAACTACGCAAAAAAGTATAATCTTCATTAATAATCAGGAGATGGCAACAAAAGTAATAACAAGGTTTCACCCACCCAATCAACCCAAAAGGGCAGAAAAACACAAAGAGAAGATACAGAGAAACTGATACTTTCTTACATTGTTTATGGAATTTTCAATACATATAACATTTTACAGGGACATTTTGTCAATATCTTTCAAATACTAAAAAAATGTTTGCATATTTTATTCTCCTTATTCCACCTCTGGGAATCTAATGTATAAATCTAATACAAAAATTGTGAAAAGGACATTACAAATTTGTTAATGTCAATAATTTTTATAAGGTTTAAAAATTAAAAGCAACATAAATGTCCAGACATATGGGCCTATTAAATCGTGTTATATCCTCTACATCTATAAGGACTACCTTGCAGATGTTAAAATTGATGGTTTCAAAGACCATCAAGCTATTAAATTTTTTGACATAATAGGAAATGGAAAACTGTTATACAAATGATAAGTAAACAATGGTTATAACTATGCTATCACTAGGCTATCAATACTTTTATTTTTAAAATAGCATTAGAAAATTGGTCAGCTCTTTGAATATCCAAAGTAATTTGAGTTCATACATCACATAAGATATCAAATACACTGAAATTACAATTATGTAACTTAAGTGAGAAAAAATAAAAGATAAAAAATATGCTATAATTTCCACTGGATTTGGGTTAGAAAAATACTAATCTTGAAAATGAAATGTATAAAAATGCATACTTTTCAATCCAATAATTTCATTTTTAAAAATCTAAGCTAAGGTAAAAACTTGAAGTGCAGTTAAAGAATTTTGACATGGCAATGTTTATTAGAGCTGTATTTAATTTGAAATACTCATTATGTCCAACATAAGGTGAATAATAAATTCTAGTGTCCATATGATGAAATATAATACAACCTTTAGAAATTTGTAAGTTTAAAAAAGTCAGTTTAACCAAAAGATATTGAATATTTCATAAATCCAATAGTTTTCATTTAAAAACTTTATAGGAAATTAACTGAAATTAAAATGTTAAATTTCTAATAGTGGTTTTCTGTGAATTTTGGCATTATGGTAAAATTGTTTTCTTCTTTTCTATAATTGTTTGTATATGCTGTACACCATGCAATAACGGCTAGTGCTTTAGGATTATGATTTTTCTAATTTGGTAATATGGAATTATAGTTTTTAGAGTACATTCATAGAGACATAAAATGCTATACAAATATGTGCTTGTTGCTATTATTACAGCCTGTCATATCTTAAAACTACCACCATTTCTATGTCTGTTTTCTGACTTTTTAGTTCTAACTCCAATAGAAACATGTCTTTTACAGTACAAGTGATAATGTATCCATATTAGTTACTCGAGCCTCAATTTTTACATCTTCTTCTTCCATTGTTGTCATAAAATATCACTTGAAAAAGCAAGAATAATATTATAGGAACAACTAAAGTTAGTCAAAGCATATTATTGGCTTTTTATTCCCTGAAAGATGGTTTTTAAAAATCAAGTATTACAAAGGCAACCTAACATAAACCTCTTTTCTGTTGCTCTTGATACTACATTGAAAGGCGAAAAAAAGTACATGCAGACAGCGCTCAATCAGAATAAATAATTCATTCAAAAAGAATACTATGCTATGCACCAAATACCACTATAAATATAGGTACCTGGACAAGCAATATATTCTATGACAATAGAATATATACTACATTGCTTCCAAATGGGTGGTAACCACGATCTCTAGTAAAATAAATATCTGTGGCAAATGACACATACCTATTTAATGACACTTTGAGTTCATGTGAAGTTTGGCAGTGTAATAAAAGTCTTATCTCTTGCTTTCACTGTTATTGCACAGATTTAAACTGCTGTCTCAGAGGCAGTTTTACTATCTTTTTCAATCTACCCCATAAAAGTGAGACTTGATTTGCTTAGCATGAGAACAGATCAATAAAAGCTAAGTTATACAGCAGATTAGATCACTAACTCAGAGATCAAAGATGTTAAATACAACTTGTATAGAGAAACTAGATCAAAAGTTGAGCTCAGACACACGGTACATATTTGCAGAACTCAAAATAGCCTTCACTCTATACCAACAATTTACCTTCAGTCTTGTCATGGTCATTTTATGTTGAAGAAGTTTACACATGGCTGACATTTTAAATATACATAATGTATGCATATTTTAAAGGATCTTTTTTGTATTGAATTTCTGAATTATTCTTCTTAACAAAAGTTGGAAGGAAATAGTGTCTCCAAAACACTAAAAGTTCATCTTATAAATAACTTCTCAATATCAAGTTTTTAAACTTAGATTTTTTTATGGAAGACAAAAAAACATGGTATAGAAATGTAAGTCATTACAGCTATTATTACCTTCTAATTTTTATTTCATAGGAAATCTATGTGAAATTTTTTGTTGAAATAAGTAAACTTGGTCTGTATTTCACAACTATGATTTTGTCAAATGGCTATCAAATACTTGCACAATTATTTAAATAATTTAAGAAATTAGAAATTGCATTTTACCTTGCCATTCTTCACTTTCCACCACATCCAAGCCTCATTAAGAACATGTATAGGTACAAATGTGGTGTTTTTACCTGTAGCCTTTTTACCACACATGGGGGAAAACAAATAAATAAAATTAAAATAGGACAAAACAACCACAACAACCACAGCAACAAAATTCTCAAGCTATAGCTTCCCAATGTGAAAAGGCAATGACCTTAAACATTTTTCCCATGGCATATTCATAACCCTTTAAATTAAATGCAGCT
This sequence comes from Microcebus murinus, assembly GCF_040939455.1. Taxonomy (NCBI): domain Eukaryota; kingdom Metazoa; phylum Chordata; class Mammalia; order Primates; family Cheirogaleidae; genus Microcebus; species Microcebus murinus. The sequence goes on along the minus strand of NC_134114.1, from coordinate 36,272,400 downwards.
ACATATCCTTATTCAAGTCAAACCCCATAGTTTTTCTCACAGGAGCAGCCCATTCCCCACCTTGCTCTCTCACTTTAAGCATTCTTCAATTCTATCTATGCTTCAGCATTTTGGTGCAACATAAATTCTGTAGTTCACTGCAAGAGACTCCCAGTTGCCCCAGAAAGGTCATTTGTCTTCCATACATTGTCAAGTTCTCCAGTGCTCCTTAAACACTCATTTGATATTTTGATGTGCTGTGCTTTCCAATGTTTCTCCAAGAAAATCTGTCCCTAAAATGGAAGGAACATTGACATTGAAGTACAAAGGAGCAAAATGTAAACAGATATCACCCATAGTCATATATCCCCATAATGATTCTTAATATTTCAATCTGTATCTTTTACTACTTTATTTTCATATATATATATCTTGTTTTCAAAATCACAATACATGCTTTTTCTTATTTAACAAAAATGACAAGGTAATTAACACTGATTGTATTTGTATTTTGCATATAATGCATATGTATGCATATATAAAAGTTGTTTACACATTTTAAACACACAAAAGTGTTTTAACATTGTCAAATATAGACTGTTCTTTTTGTAAAAGTTTATAAGAAAAATAGTAAATTACCACATATATTTATTATTCAACTGAAGGCCTTTTTTGTAAAAATTGCCAAATTATGTCCTAAAATATTTAGGAGCATGATAGATTATGACTAAATAGTTGGTTGCTATTAATAAAGAAAATAATTCTCCTATTGAAATGAGAAAGCTTTAATGATACTCTAGTTTCAGGAAAAAATATGAGAAGGACAATAGTTTAAAATTTTTTAAAGTGAAATTTTAAATTGCAATGAGCTCATTGACTTGTAGCACATTAATCCAGTATGGCCTTTGGAGATTAGAAATATAATAGAATGTTAATATCCATCTAATAGAGAATATGATCAAAATTCTAATACTAGTGAATTGTGACTTATGTCCATTTTATATATTAAGCCAACTGTCAATAGTTTGCACTAGCATTAATTTTTTCAAAGTAACTTAACGTGTTTTATGTGAAATATATAGGTGTTTTGCTAACTGATGTTGCTGCTTTTGCACATAAAATTCATAAATCTGAATGATTTGTTGGAAAAATGGTCATGTGAAAATGTGAGGAAATTATTATTGTGATAATTATTAAGAATTTAAAAAAGGTTTTTATTTAGTTTTCTCTTAAAATTTGATTTTATAAATCATGATCATATGGTTTTAATTATTTGCAATTATATTTTGAGATTCTCATATTCACATTAAAGTCTGAGGTCCACTGAATACCCATTGTTTGAATAAAACAATCTACTTACTGAAAGGAAGATTCATCTTTAAGAAAATATAACACAAAACCAATGGAAGAAACACCCAGGATGACATAAACTGGGTGCAAGTGGCTGATCTTGGAATAGAATCTGACAAGCAGTGGTCATGATGGCAAATTTTGGTTGTTTCACACATGCCTTTTATGGTAAATGTCACAAAGATGGTATATGAAATACTATGAATTGGCAGTTTTGTTTTTTGGTATTTCCTTTAACTCTTAACCAAACTGTTTTCCTAAGTCAAACATTATTGATTAATATAATCAAAATCCCTTTCTTTCCTCAATTACATTTATAATATTTTCCCCTTTTTCCCATCACTATAACCTAGTTTCATTATTGTCCATAAAAACAGTTAGTTTCATAACATAATTTGTTTTCTTCCATGTATGTTTACTAATAATCCTGATTTTATTTTACTATTTTGGAAAGAAAACATAAACATGTATGTGCATGTGTTATTTTTATGATAAAAATTTTACTAAGTTAGAGATGTTAGTCCTTCCTTTTCACTAATGATTGACATGGGCATAATGAATACCTTTCCTGGGCACAATCTATCATTTTGAATCTCAAAGTGTTCACCATGGTATTAGAGTGGTCATCCTGATGTGATTGCAGAAGGGAAATGGTTTCACAAAAGAACTGATTGTTAAGTATGAAGTAGTCAAGAATGAACACAATATGCAAAAGTTACCAAAGACTTTGTTTTATTCAGAAAATCAAAGTCAAATTTTGGTTTCTGCATCTTTACTACTAAAAATCCATGCCAAGTAACTTTGAAAATTCTTTTCTGTTTGGAATTGGATTAAGAAATATAAATGATATAAACTTGTACATTATATTAGAAGTCTTTCAATATTATTTTAAAAGTCAATATGGCATATTTTAGTTATATATTAACTTTAGTTATTCTGAAGTTATTAAAAAGTAGAAGAAAAAAAACTTTATCTGGAAACTTCCACCTTTAACTCTAAAAGAAAACTTAACTATACTGTTTCCCTTTAAACAGATTATAAAAAGATATAACATTGAAGGACTCATATTTAAGACAACTACATAAAATTTTCTGTTTAATGTATAAGCTATGCATGACATACTGTTGCAGAATCCTGTCCATCCCCAATTACAGCTCTATTCCAATGTGAGAATGAGAATGTATAAAGCAGTGATAGGCATATTTTTATTTTTGTAGGTAGATAAATGACATAGAATCAAAGTTGGAAAACCTAAGTAATTAAATAGCTGATTTTTAAAATTTAGAGTGAATAAGAGCAGTGTTTCAAGGTCACAAGACCAAGGGATAGCCAGAGAGAATAAGCCAGGTCCTTAGAAGTGTTAATTACATCCTAAGAGTGAAGATATTACACTTAAGATCTTCTTTATCTTTTCATAAGAAAAAAATCAGCTTAAAATTTGAAAAGTAATCTCTTTATTCCCTATGCTGATGGTGAAATCCAAAAAAATCAAAAAATATGAGAGAGCAATGTCTATATTTCCTTATATGAGTTGTCTTTAACCTAATGCAGCTCTTCTATGTTTCAGACCTAGAATGAGAGATATAGCTACAACACACAATAAAGCCAAATTGAACTAGAGAAAGGATTGAGAGTCTGAGAGGAATTGGTAAGCTCAGAGGTGAATTTAGCACACATGCGAACAACAGAAAGTAGGAAATCACATTGAATAGAAATCAAAGGAGGAGGACCGAAATTTGTGCTTAGCAAGTATATTGTCAACGACACATGGCATTTCTTGAGAAAAATAATAAACTTTTGCAAGATTTTTGACTCCATGGTAAAGATCAAACTAATCACTATCAATTATGTTTAATTTTTAATAAATCATATTTCATAAATATAATTTTCAATAAACCATAAACAGACAAAGAAAAATAAAGAAAAAATGGAGTACATATTGAAAATAAAATGTGAGTGAAGCATAAATGTTTACAAAGCTGAGTCTTCACAAATGAATCCACAAATGTAGCCATGGGATATTAAACTAATGGCTGGCTGTGTTAAATTCATACCAAATGTAATACTTTACAAATGTAGGAAATTTAGTAATCTAATTAGGAGTGACAGCAAGTGACTGAACTAATTAAGCAAGAGCTCCATAAGCAATTTACCTCATTCAAGGTTTTTAGTTTTATATCTGCCACAAAATTATTCAGTACCTATTTTAAATAATAAAGGATGAAAATCAAGGTTAATTGACATTCTAATAGAAAGCATATCAATTAAAATTATCTACCAAAAAAGGCTCCTCCTGAAACAATTAGTGTTTGAAGTCTAGCAGATGTATTGGTTGTCAACTTGAAGGAACAAAGTGGAACTGAGTTTGATGGAGATAAAGGGTTTGGGAAATTTAGCACAGGCCCTCAATCTTCATCAACTAGCTACACAGAGCATTTGGATTAATTTACTGTTTCATTATTAATGTTATACTTAATTTATTTCATTAACTTTATAAGTTAAAGCTTTTACCATGTGCTATGTTATTCCCCAAAACTTTGCGACAGCCACGTGCTATGAAATGAAAAAATACATTACATTTGGAATGAAATAATTTGATTCAAATTATAGTTCTGCACATTGCTTTTCCCCTGTATCTTCAAATTGCCTCCTTTCTGTGTGTCTGTATCCTAATCTTATCTTCTCAGAAGGACAGCAGTCATATTGGATTAGGGTGTACCTTATGACTTCATATTATCAGAGTTACTACTTTAAAGGACCTTTCTCCAAATACAGTTACATTCTGACATACTGAGGGTTAGAACTTCAACATATGCATTTTGGGGGAACATAATGCAGCCCATAATAGAAATAGAGAAATCTCTTGGTTTTTCTCCTATGTTTTTTTTCAAATATTCTAAAGAAACATTCATCTTGTCTCAAATATTTCACTTTTGTGCATAATATAAAACAATAAAACATTAAAAAAAACTTTAAAATCTATATGCAGTGCCCCTCTTCCTCAGTCTTTGAGCATGACTATTAGGTAATATGCTAAGAGAGGTAACATATTACTCTACAGTTAGGAAGAGAATTATTCCTTCCTTCCTTCAGAGCAAACCTAATACTGTCAGCGGAGCCATATAGATTGGCAAAATATGAAAGTGCACGTGAATCAAATAAGAAAATCAATGCATTTTTTTTATATCCTGAGTATGGCTTTGACTATTAATGTTTCAGAAATATATTATTTGCCTTTTCATCAATTCACACTTGTCTTTGTCCCTGCATAATTTATACATATAAAAGGATAAGAGTGTAGCTATTTTCCTAAAGCTGTGTTGTCCAAGTGTGTACCACAGGTACAAAATGTTTCCTTTTTTCTCCTCCTGTTGTTTCAACGCTACTTAATGACTAAAAACTGAATACCAAGGACAATCATGAGCACTTAAGGCCCAATTCATAAAAAATGATGCAAGCCATTTATGCACAAATGTTGCTACTTTCATATGGAAACAAGGTACATAAAGAATTCTCCTTTGTGATTCATAAACCCTCTTTAAGGTAATTTTGTTGCTCAGTTTTGTACCTCAGGAGAGCAGAACTCCAAAAGAGAGAAGTAGGAAAGAAAAAACCTACAGACATACTTATGCTCTTATTTGCATAAAAAAACACAGCAGACCTCTTATGCAATATTAATTAAACATATATTAGACAGTGCTGTGTAGATAGTATAGTCATTACCCACTTTAGTCAAGATTATAAAATATCCACAACAAACATTTAAAAACACACACAGTGCACTCTCTCACACTCTCTCTCTCTGCATGTGTGTGTCTCTCTCTCCCTCAATCTCTCTCTCTCTCTGTGTCTGATTCAGACAGGCCCAGACCTTATCATTCTTGGTTGATTTTTCCACATATATTCCAAGAGAATAAAATGCTTATACAAATACTCAGATTCTATGTCCACTTTTTTTATTGTCTACCCTGGAAAGTTAGAGGCAGATAATTTTTCCCCATAATTTGCTTAGAATATGTCTGAGTATAAAGGTTATATAGTCTGATGTTTGCCTTCTATGAATGCTAACACTTTAGATGCATTCAAGGGGATGAGAAATAGAAGTGATATGACTGACAGAAAAGATTTTCCATGTCAGATGTGAATACATTATTACTGACCATGACTAGATTCAATATTATTATTTAACAGCCCAAAAAATAAGGGCAGCACAATTTGGATCTCTTCAAATTTGAAATAAATGTGAACTTTTCATTAGTCCCACTCAATGTGGTCAGTTTCACTTGTTTACTGACATCTCAACTCACCATTCTTCATAGTTCTGCTAGGTTTTAGTCTGAAACTGTGGGTTCTTGGTGTGCCAATGGTGGGAGAATGACCAGACACACCAGAGGTAGGCAAGCACAAAAATAAGGTTTATTGAGGAGAGAAAGGTAGGATTACAGAGTGAGAGCAAGATACGGGTTTACAGAGCCATGGATGATGACCAGACCAATTGTCTCAGCAGGGCAGGCAAAAGGAAGGGTAAAAAGAAAGACTTTGGCTATGGTCTGCATCCTATTTTATAGTCAGGATAGGGTTCTCCCTTGTGGTTCAGAGGTCACAATGAAACCACTTTGATTGGACAGTTGTGAGTCACATGACCTGAGCCTTAACTGCCTATGTGGGTTCTAGGTCACTTTCTTGACTTTATGGTACCCATGTGGCTTGGCCTGTGGGCTAGAGAGTCCTCTGCATTCTTTTGCAGCTGGTACACCAAGTTATGATTGGCAGATTCATAGGGTATTCCCTCCTCCCTTAGGTATGGAGAATTAGGGTGGGGCAGGACCAAGATGCAGGCAACAGCACCCACTTTCATCCCTAGGAGGCCCAGAATCCCTCACTATCTATCTAATAGTTCCAAAATATCTGAACACCCACAATGCATTGAGGCAGAGTTGTACACATGAAAATTATGATGAAAATTTGAAAATTATAGAGGAAACAGTGTATTTTAAGCATTGTGTGCCATTCTGCTTCTTGCCCACCCCACACCCCATTCCCCACACATGCATAGTCCCAGATCCACTCTCTGCCCTTAGCAGTCCTATTCTGTGCCCTGGGAGACTAATCTTCTAGTTGACTTACAGTTAGGTTCAGTCAATGGGAAAGACTGGCAAAAAGTGAGGGGTGGGAAGAGAGAGAGCTTGGGATCTTTCTTCTATCATCTCTCCCTACATAGATGCTGTCTCTCCATAATCACCTCTGCTGTTGGGTGGCACTCCTCTGGGGCTTAGTCCTCTGTGGGCTATGGGAACACCACTTTGTTCTCTTGTCCCCTCAACCCTGAAAGTAGGACCAGCTCCTTTCTACTGCCAATCTGAGAGTGTCTCATGTTCTCTTGCTTTCTCCCTCAAACTTGTCACATATATAAGTAGTTCTCTCTTAGAGTTTTCTGTGGTAATTATAAATGATAGACATCTAAGATGTTATGTTTCTAATTGATTTTTACTTCTGTATGACTAGAGCATGATTAATGTATAATTGCCCCCATTGTTTTAACTTTGTATGGTTTATACCTACCTCATTCTATAGCCCTCTAGCCACAATTACACAATGCCTAATTTAGGGACTGTCAATCTCTGAATAAGCAATGAAGACAGTTTGATAATGATAATGTTTAATGTACAGTACTTAACAATTGGACAAGACACTAATTTATTCAGTTAACAAAACCTCATTGATTGACTAGAGTTGTAAAGCATGTTACAAGAACTGTAGATGAATAAGATACTGCACTTAGATATAGTGCAGTATCTATCACTATGCCTCTATCAGTAATAGTAATGATAACATCAACAACTACTATTTTAAGAGCCCATAGCTGACACTAGCAAAGGTTTTCTTTGTGTCAGGCACTGTGCCTTTTCAGCGGTCCTCAATCTTTTTGGCACTAGGGACCGGTTTCATGGAAGACAAATTTCAATATTTCGATAGACGATGGACGGGGATGGGGTGGGGTGGGGAAGCAGAGCTCAGGCGGTGATGCCAGCAATGAGGAGGAGCAGCTATAAATAGAGGTGAAACTTCCCATGCTTGCCAGCTGCTCACCCCCTGCTGTGTGGCCCCTGATCCTAAGTTTCAGGTAGAAGGACAATTTTTCCACAGAGGGAGGGTCTGGGAGGGAGCAGGGTCCCTAACAGGTCACAGACTGGTATCAGTCCACAGCTGGGGTTTAGGGAGTGCAGCTTTGTATTATTTAAAAATAACAGATCCATGCAAGCTAAGTAGAATAGTAGAGTTGTCATCCTTTTACAATGAGGTAATTGAAGTTTAACAAAGTTATAAAAGTTGCCCAGAGTTATTCACCGTATAAGTAGCAGAATGGTACTTGTTGTACCCACAGTAGTTTTAAACTCAAAACTAAGCTCTACCATGTCATCATGACTATACTTAAAAATATATTTTTGAAAATTCTTTTAATTTCCTATAAATTATTTTCTATGTATACTTTCTCTTTTTCTTATTGATTTATAAGAGTTATATATGTTATAGTTATTGAGCCATTGCCATTTGAATGGTAAATATTAATTTCAGGTTTCTTAGGTAGTCATATTATTAATCTTTTCTGTGTGCTTATTTCCATTGCTTTTGTGCTAGGAAAGTTCTTAACTATTCAAAAATTGTTTAATATTAACCTATTTTTTATATTTTGAAAATTTTTCATTCCATAGTTTTATTTCTGTGAAATTGATATGCTTGTGAGTTTAGAGACATACCTAACTAGATTTCTTTCAAATAGTCAAACTTTCCAAACTTTTAATCCAATAACTATTCAGCCTCTTTTATAAAAGTTCTTTTACTTTTTTGCTAAAAAAATGTGGTTATCCCCTGAAGACACTGCTTCTCCTGAAGCCCTACCAAGTGGTAGATGTTTTCATTCCAAATATCTCATTCGGCATAGATGTCCTTGATCCTTAATACTGCTTTCAGATCATCTTCCTCTCTTCTTAAAGATATCCAGTCCAAATCTTATGTCATCACACTACTTCACCTACAATCATTTCTTTTGAAATCACCTATTGAATTCTGGTTAACTCCTCTTCATTGCTTAAGGCTATTATTTCTACTTGCTTTTCTCTCTTCAAATCCCCAATACCTTCTTATACATTTTCATATTCAACTCTTTACCTTGCATCTCAATTTACTTAGAAAATTAAATCAATTACAAGTCAATTTTTACATGCTTTCACTACTGTCTACCCACTCACCTGCATATTCACCTTCTTACTTATCAAAGATAAATTATCCATGAGTCTAACAAAAGCCAAAATGACATTAAATCTTAGGTCCTCTTGCTTCTCAAATACATTTCTCTAGAACACCTCCTCTGTCCTTTTTTGTATCATCACTTTTCCCTTTTTTTTAAAATTTTCCCCACAAGTTTACAAACTTACTCTTATTTATATCATACCAAAACAGCAATAGTAAAATCACCATCTCATAACCCTATTTTTTCTCCAGTTACTGGCTGTTGCCTTCACTTCAGAATAAACCTTCTATTTAAAAGATCTATATTCAAAAGCTTCAATTTCTCTACTCCTATTATGCCTTGAACTTACTCCAGTTATACTTTGTCCCTAGGTGTCTACTGATGCTATTAATGCTTTATTTTTCTTTTCCTAAATCTAGTTTTAAATACCATCTGTACACTGTTGCCTCACAGATTAAGTCAAAATTGGATTTTCCTCTTGTATTCCAAAGCTGGATACCTGAGAATACCTTCCTTCAAGACATCTTTATGTATCTATCTAATAGTAACCAAAACTTAACTCAGGATTTACCTTCTAATCATCCACTCACATCTTCATTTCCATGTCTTTCCTGATCTAAGTATTTTGAAAGTATTAATCAATTTAAACCTTACAACAACTTTGTGAAACAGTTATGATTATAGCTCCGTTTTACAGATGAAGGAACAGAGGAATTAAGAGACAAATAACTTGCCCACGGCCACACAAGTGACTGAGTTGAACTGCAAGTGCTGAGTGTCCAGCTCCATAGATTGTCAGCTTAATCACTACCCTCATGAAATCTTCCAGCAAATTCTGCTAGTGCTACTTTCAAAGGTCTGGATATACCCAGAATCTGACTGCTTTCTTAGCACTTCCCCTGCTACCACCCTTGTCCCAGTCACCATCATGTCTTATCTGAATTATTGAAAGAGCCTGCAATTGGTCTTCCCACTTCTGTAAACCCTTCCGCTATAGATCTTAATACTCTTTTGCTCAGACCCTGACAATGGCTTTATTCTTTCAGAGTAAATGCCTAAAGCCCTGCATATTCTCCATATACCTAACCCACTCGCTCTGATTACCTCTGACCTCTTCTGGATCATTTCTCCTCTTGCTCACTCTATTCTAGCTACAATGGTTTCCTTATTTTTTTTCCCCAAACACTCTAGACACATCATGCTCACATCACGAGGTCTTTTTATTTCCCATTCTCAAATAGTCTCACGGCTCATTTTCTTGACATCTTGAGTCATTTCTCAAGTTTCACCTTTTTAAAGACTTTCTCTGGTCATTTGTTTAAAATATCCCCTCCTCCAACACTCCTCATCTTTTTTTTCCTACTTTGTTTCTCTCCATAAAATAACACTGGTTAACTTTTACATATTAATCTTATTTAGATAAGCTGTCTCTCTCCACTAAAGTGTAAGCAACATGAGGACATCTTTAGTTTGGTTCACTACTGTGTTCTTAGTTCTATGATAGTGCCTAGCACAGAATTACTAAATCAATCTTTCTTGAAAGTATGACACAGGGCTTTCCCCTATTGGTATTCTTTGTTTCTTCTATCATATATTAAATTATTTTATGTAATAGGGTATATGTCATAAAAAATGAACACCTTGGGTCTATACCACACAATTTTAATTGCAATTTTATAATGTATTTCCATATATTATAAGTCCTGTCTCATACACTTAATGTTACCCATCATAATTAAGGCTTCTCTGTTCTGGGATTCTATATACTTCTGCTTCTATTGGAACCAAAAATTCTCTTTGTCTCTACTCTCTTTAAAATCATTGGTTCACTACACCTTTTAAAGTGTACTATTTAAAAATTTTTCTTCCCTATCAATTTTCTTGTCTACTCATTTTCTTACTATCTACTTACTCCAGAAACCACTTAAATATGGTTTTTATCCCTAACATTGCACCACAACTGACTTTTCTTAATAATCCTACCAGTGACCTCCAGATTACAATATGTAATGGACTAATTTATTTCCTCATCTTACTAGATAATTCATCAGGATTCCTCAGAATTAGTCTCTCTTCTCTTTCTGAAACATTCTTAACCCTTAGCTTCTGTGAGACCATGTGTTTCTTGTTTTCCTTCGACCCGATTGGTTCTCCATTTTGGGGTACTTTGTCCAGCTTATTTTATTCTCATTCACATTGGAGTGCTCAGGATTTGCTAATTATGACTCTTTTCTTCTATAATTGCATTATAGCCCATGCATGATCAAGACCACCCTCACAAATTCAAATGTTATCATTTGTATTAATTTTTAAATGTATATTTCAGGCTGGATTACCAAAATAAATAGATCCAATTGCTTCCTGAACTCTCCAATTAGATTATTTCAGAAATATCCCCAAATCCAGTATATCCAAAACTGAATTGAATTTTTTCTCACCTCAAAAATTTCTCCAGAGTTCTTTAAATATCCAATGGAAACGCTGTTAAGTACTTAAGCCAGAATAAAAGGAAGTCATTCTCACCAAACTGCCAATTCATATAGATTCCACTACCTAATATTTTTTAAAAACATCCCTTTTCTCAATTTCCACTGCCAACTCCCATCTTTATCATTTTTTTCTTTATCAATTAAAAGAATATCCTAATTGATCACTGCTTCCATGTATGCAGAGTAATCATTTTAAAATCTAAAAAAAACACATCCATGTCATTCCTCCTTTAAATTCTTGAATGAGCCTGGTTGCAGCAGCACACACCTGTAGTCCCAGCTCCTCCAGAGGCTGAAGTGGAAGGATCCCTTGAGCCCAGGAGTTGGAGGCTGCAGTGAGCTATGATCATGCCACTGCACTCCAGCCTGGGAGACAGAGCAAGACTCTGCCTTTAAAAGGAAAGTCGCTGAGGCCCAATGTTTATGTAATAAAATACAAAGTTTTTACTAGAGTCACTACCTACTTCTTCGGTATTATTTCAGGCCACTCTTTTCTTCATAATGAGGATTGAGAAATACTCTCTCCTTTTTCAGCTTTGCCCACGGAGTATGCTCTTTTTAAAGGTAGAGAATTTACATTTGCTATTCACACTCTCCAGAATAGCTGTACTGCCACTTCAAGACATTTCTCCACTTAGTCTAATATACATTTATCACTTTATAATTTTGCATTTTTGCATGTGTGTTCCACATATTTCCATTAGAAACAACTTGTGATATTTTGTGCATTTTGTTGTTTTCAATGTGTAATATTTTTCTCCTAAAATTTATAAAGTGACTATTACTGGTACCATAGGAAACCCCATCAAATTGTACTTATCTAATATTCAAACTTTTTTTTTTTAAATTCCAAGTCTTTTTATTGGTTTTCTAGGATTTCTTTATATATAGTAATATGCTACATAATGACCTTGTAGTCAATGACCGCCTGCATGTATAATGGTGGTTCTGTAAAATTATAATGAAGCCAAAAAAATTCCTTTTGTCTAGTGACGCAGCTGCCATGACATTATTGCTCAATGCAGTACTCAAGTGTTTATGGTGATGCTGGGGCAAACAGCTTCCAGCCCAAGGGAGAAAGTCCCAGCTCCAGGCTGTCCCTGGCCCACAGTCCCACGTGCCTGGCCCTATGTGCCCCACACTCCTCGCGGGGGGGAGGCTCAGCGCCGATGTTCACACACTCCCGCTGTCAGTCGGGGTCCCCTCACAGCCCTTCTGTGTGAGATGCTCGGGTCTCCCTTCTAGGGACTGGGCACATGGGGCTGCACGCTGGGTGGGGAGGGGACCAACGGTGCACACTGTGTCTGGCACACAGTAAGTGCTCAATAAATGCTACAGTCAGCACTGCTTGGCAGATGCCTCTGGGCTGTGTTGAGGAACAAGCTCTGTAGGAAAAGCGGGAAGCCTGGATGACGCACTGTATAAGAAACTCACAGGGGCCGGGGGCGGTGGCTCACGCCTGTAATCCTAGCACTCTGGGAGGCTGAGGTGGGTGGATCGTTTGAGCTCAGGAGTTCGAAACCACCCTGAGCAACAGCGAGACCTCATCTCTACTAAAAATAGAAAAAAATTAATTGGCCAACTAAAAATATATAGGAAAAAGTTAGCCGGGCATGGTGGCGTGTGCCTGTCCCAGCTACTCGGGAGGCTGAGGCAGGAGGATTGCTTGAGCCCAGGAGTTTGAGGTTGCTGTGCCTTTCAAGTAACTTTAAGTGATTCTGCTTTTCTACTCTCTTTAACAACTTAAAATAGTATATTCTACGGATATGTTTCTCAGAACTAAACTAGCTTTGAATTCCTGGAAAAACACTATTTTTCCTTGGTTTGTTGATTGCATATTTTAGTGTTTGCATGTGTATTTATAAATAAAACATAGCATCCATTTTTTTTTTGTTTTTTCTTTTCATATTCTGACACATGGATTTTAGTAACTTTATAAAGTGGATTATTATTCCTGTTGGTATATATTTGTGCTCTGAGATATAGTCATCATTTAACAAACAATGTCTGTGCACTTTGTTACTAACATTTTGATAGGTATCAATGAACAAGTTATAATTTAGAAATAAATATTTGAAAAGTTTTAAGAATGTTCCGAAAAGCTTATTTGGATACAGAAACTATTTTAAGTGATTTCTTTTAGTTTCAATTGCTTCTATATTTTCATGGACTATTAAAGTTCTCTACAATCTTGATTCGATTTTACAGATTTCAAGAATTCCTATTTAAGATAAACTCAAATTTCTTCTATATAATATTGTTTAATAAATTAATCACTTTCAAATGTATTTGCCTATGTTTTCTAATATTTTAGAGTCATATACTCACTCTTTTCCAAATTAAATTTGTCAAAATTTTGTCAATTTAATCTTTAAAATAATTTTTAAGTAAGCTCATGAAATTACATATCAGGTCTTTTATTTTTCTTTGTCATAATTATTATTTACTGTTTTCATTCATATAATATCCTTCCTTTTACTTTATTTAACTTTGGTTTATTGCTACACATATGCACATGCACACAGAGAAAGAGACAGAGATTGTAATGAAAATATGAAGATTGAGTCTATGACCAATTTTATAAGATTAATGTTTGGTAACTAAAACATGGTTAAATTCAAAATGATGGCAATATAAGTTTACCAAAAGTTAAACCCATACCATTAACCACATCATTATATGGTTATATTGTTATTTTGCCACTAAGCAAAGATTACGTAACACAGAAACTATAGATGTAATATAGAATATTCTAGTTAAAAAGATACAAATTTCTCAATATATAAGGTTCAAACTGTAGGTCCAATTAATAAACTATCTAATATATATTCCTATCATTGGTTTTGTCTATCCATACATAAAAACTATACCTCTGGATTCTCTACAATTACCACCAAATATTTAGAAGTTGAATTTTGTACCAATCACAATGTTCTGATAAATATCCTGCATATTAGTTTTTCTAATTATAAAAACTGTGACACGAAAATGGCAATGAATATTGCATGCATCTAATTGCTTCTCCACCAACTGTAGGAATGTTTTATTTAAAGCAATTAAGAAATTGTGCTTTGACGGGTTTCAAATTTCACCCATCTGCTTACATATGATTTTCTAGATGGATATATGAATATTAATAGCAACTCTGTAAACAGGTGCTACAATTTTCTTGGTGAAATAATTTTGTCACATGTGCATAGCCCTGGTCAGTAATGACCTAATTTTGTTACTGTTTACTATCTAATAGCTCAAATGGCAATGACATCATTTATCCTATGGGTGGCATCTGCTCCCCATGCCATTGATATGCATATATATATATATATATATATATATATATATATATATATACACCCATACACACACACACACACACTCAGAGCCCATATTTGTAGCAAACAGCAACTGTAGTCGAGGGTGGGGAAGTCAGAATCTGAGAAATGGTAATTATCATTCTATTTGTGGTACAGATATGAATATAATAAAAACACATTTGATTTTATGTACATGTTACATATTGATTTAATTAGCTTTCTTTAATGAATTATTTATTATAAACTGTATTAGTGATATTCTTCTTAAAATGCACTGAGTCACAAATGAGATGAGAGTTCAGAAATGTGGTATTCTCTCAATAAGAAAAGTAAAAATACTCCAACTATTTGAAAGTATAAATTTGACATCCCTGACCTACATTCTTGTTTTACCTGTTTATGTTTAAAGTTCATCATAAAAAATTTCTAAATTCTCATTTCAATCCTAATGTAATTATAAATTATCTATTTCATTAAATATATCATTTGGCACTCTGTTCTAATTATTTGCATATGGTTTCCTTGATTCCTATGTATTACTTTGATGTGGTATGAGTTAGTCGTAGAAAATACTGCTGTATAACCAACCTATAACAGACTGACAGAATTTTGGACAACAAATGATATAGACTAACAAATTAGATGGAGGCTGAAATGTGAACGAAAGTCATAATTCATTCCATGGCCAAAGGAAGACCAGAGAAATACAGTATTTTAATGCTTCTACTACTATGGTATTCTAATGGTCCTACTACATTAGGACCAGAGGACTTCGATATATAATCTATTACTTTGCTCCAACTAGTGCCCTGACATCATCTGATATTTAAGGAATTAAACTGTAAAAAATTAAATGTAAACATTATGGATAATAAACTCATACATCTTCAGAAATAAGTGGCAATAAAGAGGTACTTAACACAAAATTCTTATTCTTTCACTATGTAGTATTATGCGAAAATATCTGGAATAGTTAGGGCTCTGATCCCCCAAAAATATATAATTCAGGTCTCTGCCTTTACGAAGCTTACAATCTACTAGTTTGAAAAACCTAAAGAGTTTATAATAGGTAAATAAATAAATTGTTATAAAAATTTTATATCTGATAGTTTTTAAGCTTTATCGAGAAATATAACAGAAATAAAGTTGAACTTCAAGAGGTCTTTAAAAGTCACAAAATTTTATGATACAATATAGGATTTATATGGTTCTTTGAAAGAGAATGCATAAAATATAATAAATTAAAGCTAGTTTTTAGTGAAAAGTATGTAAGATTTATCAAATTGTTAAATACAAAGTAGAAAAAATATTTGAAACACTTTTTAAAAATTACATTTGCAAATACTTTGAAAAACCTATGATTTCAACAAATACTTTATAAAATTTGGAATAAATATGACAATATCCATTGGAATTTATAAATTCTCAGAGAAGAGAAAGAAGAAAGTAAAGATGTAGGATAACTGACAACTTTGGATCAATGTGATGATTGTATCAATTTCAGATTCTCTGTTAACAATAGGTGTCTGATTGGACACCACTGACTTTATTGGGAAGTGGATGGAATGTAATATACCTTGCAGTGCATTAGTTGTTTGCGTTGATTGGGTGAAAGACAAATCTCACATGAAGGAGAGTCTGAATCCCATCACTATTGCAATTACATTGAACACCAGTGGGAAAATGCCCTGTTGCTTCTGCAGCCTGCCGTAAATGAATAGAATTTTTTCAAGCCACTGGCTTCCAGAATTCCAGATGATTTCTTTTTCAATAAATTGAAATTTGTTTATATATATATATATCCTTGATAGTAAATTAAATAATTGAGTCTCTAAAGCACTATTTTAAAATAGCCATCTCCATCTTGCCTTTCCACTGCAAACATTCAATAGTGCGTAACAGCTGTTGAGCCTACTGGTGCTGGAATACATGTGCAATACTTCATCACTTTTTTTCTCCTGTATTAAGTGATGACATAAATGAAAAATATGGTAATCAAATGAATCATTAGTGTTTCCCACTTGGAGTAAAATGAAAATTTTGAAGCTGTTGAGATCTGGAGCTCATCTTTTCTTTGTGATCAATTTAGGACATCTTTTCCTTAGTGTTCCAAGTAAGTGCTCATCCTAATAAATCCAACATTGATTGAATTAATTTACCATAGTATGCAGCCTACACTAAATGCCTTGTAAACAAATAAAGACATCGACTTTTCAAAGATTTTATTTTCCTCATTAATTTGGTGCCATCAATGTTTACCTACTAGATGTTTGAGTACTACTCGTATCCTGAAAACAAGCAACAGAAAACTAATCTGATTGAAGTGGCTAAATAACATTTTTTAAAAGTATTTATCAAAACCTCTTTGCTCTGTTAGGTTTCACAAAATGACAAGGCTATTTTAGAGTCATAAACCTTGATGCCCTGTGCAGTTATGGCATGCAACCAAAGACGACTGGAGAGAAAAAATGAAGCCTTAATTGACTACAGCTGCTCACGCCTAACATTTCCCAACAGCATCCCAAGATTCTCAGGCTGGTGTTTCCTCCTCCCTCCCAAACACAGAGCCTCCTATGATTTATCAACCTAGGGAGTCTCAAGGTGGCCTCTGCGGTCCTTACATGGCCCAATGCATGAGTGATCCTACCCCCCAAAAGCCAATCAATGGTGTGTGTTTGATTGCTATTCACTTGATATATTCAGTGCTCAGAATGAAGGTAAAATGACAGTAATTTTCTTTGCTCATGTACCATTTTTAACCCAGCACAAGGCTTTGCCTTCAAATCACAGGGAAGTGTTCTGTCCTTTGGAGGTTGCTATTAAAATATAGAATGGAACCATTACATTTTATTGGCTTAGCCTTTCCCTGCACTGCCTATAAAAACAGACACTGCTTTAAAATCTCTCCCTAATGCCCACTTTTTTGAGGGTGGAGCTGACCTCAAGAAGTTTACTACTTGTCTGTTAGTTAAAACTAATTAACTTTGACTTTGTTGTTAGGGCACCCTAATCTGGGGGTTCATCTTAAATAAACTGAAGAAAAACTGGGTTCAGACCTAGCACTGGACAGTGACTGTTTATGACTCTGTGTATTGAGACTTCTTTTTCTTTACTACGTGGATCTTACTTATAAGAACACTGTATAAATATGCAATCCATTCATCATTCTCTGATAATTAAACATTCTTTACTGCTGAATTTTTTGTTTTATAATGAGGCTGACTATGATTGTGTTGCTCCTTTTCAAATAATGCAATTTTAATTAAAGCCACCATGAAATATAGAAAATAACTCTTTTACTAATTATTGTATTATTTTATAACTAAAATGCTAGCATTGCCTTGGACATGAAATAATTTATGTTTATTTTGAATTGTAACGTTAATCTATAGTTATTGGTGAGATCTTTTAAAGAAATAAGTCATTTAATTTTCCATCTCTAGAGAAAGAATTTATATGTTTTATTTTTGTTCAACACAATAATTCATATGCAAAATTAATATATAAAAATATTCTGTTATAATTTCATTAAAATTAACATAGAAAACATACCAATTTTATAGAGAAATTACTTGCATTATATAAATACATTATACTCTGCATTATATAGAGCAAAACATTTAAATACGAACCCAGACTTGTTTAAATTTGAATAATAGCAATGAATAGGAGTGTTTATATAGTATCTTACTTTAACATGTCAAGTATATCAATATAACTGAATGGCATTTTTACTTAAATAATGGTCAAGATAATCCTAAACAATAAAAATTCTCATACCACCACTGTTTTTCAAATCATGATTTTTTGATCATTTTTCCACTTACATAAAAAAGGATTTACTATAAGAAAAATGTATTTGTGTTCTTTCTCAGAAACACAGAAAAATAATAACATTTTATTTTATTATATTATTTTATCAAGAAATATGTCTTTGAAAAAAAGAAACTATGTTTCCCGAAGCATCACAGATCACAAACCTAAATCTCACTAGCCAATGGCCAAATCAAAATGTGCTATTTGCCAGAATTGAGTCAGTGCTCTGAAAATAACATACGCTACATATTTAGACAGAATCTTTTGAATCTAAGCATTAGATTAGAGTCACAGATGAAGGCAGGTAAGACAGACTTGTTTTCAGTTGGCTATGTCCTGGGCAAAACCTATTTTTGATGAGCATCAATATCATTACAGTTTAGAGTGATTGAAATAAACATTAGTATCAGTCAGGTACTATTAATAACATATGTATATTGGGGTATATGTGTATATTTTTAAGGAATGATTTATTTATATAAAGGAACATGCTCACATAATTGTGAGAGCTGGTAAGTTCAAAACATGTTGAACATGCTGAGCAGGCTGGAAACTCACACAGGAGTTGATGCTGCAGTCTTGAGGCTGAATTTCTTGTTTTGCAGGAAATCTAAGTTTTTTCTTGTAAGGCTTTCATCTGATTGTATGAGGCTCACTCCTATATTAGAGGATACTCTGCTTAACATCAACTGATTGCAGGTGTTAACCACATCTATAAAATACCTTCATAGCAACACCTAGATTAGTGTTTGATTAAATAATTGGGCACTACAGCCTAGCCAAATTGATACATAAAATTAACCATCACAACACTTTTTGCTTCGCTGTCTAGAGCACATGCTGCCGAACTTTTGGGTTCATGCGCTTCTTACTTATTTTAACTTTCACCATTTCCCTCTATATCTAAGAATTAGTACTCTAAAGAATCTGTGTTAAAAATATTTTCAGAATCTCTCCCTCTTTTTTTATTTCTATAAGTCTAGGATATTTCCTTAGATAAAATCTTTGTGGGCACGCAGCATGTAATGATCAAATCAAAGTAATTGGGATATTCATCACATAAAGCATTTATCATTTCTTTATGTTAGGAACATTCAAATTCTACTCTCTTAGCTAAAGTATACAATAGGCTATTAACTATAGTAGCTGTCTCCCATAAATGTGGACAGCTATGATGTATGTTTAATAATTAAAAATTAAAAATAAATTACATTGGCAGTTAAACAAAAACAAAACACCATCATCTGGGCCAAAAGATTGTTTCTAACTTGAGTTCTGTTGTATAATTTTGTTGATCATAAAGGAACAAGATTTCAGCAGAGATTACATAATGGTTTTGTTAACTATCTGGACAGGAAAAAGTATAGTGGACTACTGAGATAGCTAATTTTGTAATTGGTATACTTACTAGTGTTGAAAAGAAAATTTACTAAGCAATTGCTCAAGGCCTCCTTCCATGTGTTCATACCTAGAATATTTTTACTTACAAACATTCTGTGGACTCTAGCTTGTGTCTGCCTTGGGTTTAATCATAGCTGCAGAGCCATCTAATCATGTGAGAGTTTATGGCAAGAGGCCTGACCATTTTGTACCTTAATTTTTTTCATCTTAAAATGAAAATTATATTGGGCTGTTGGGAGGATCGAATAATATATTTGAAAACTATTTTGGCTGTCTCTGGCACATAATACACAGTAAATGTCAGCTATTAGAATACAATAATGCCTTTCTATTATTGCTGTATGTTTATCTTGACATTGAATTAATTTCAGTGTGGCACAGTGGGATAAGTAGAGATTTGTAAACCAAACAGCTTTGCTATTGATACTGGCTCTGCCATTTACTATTTGTATGACTTTGGGCAGTTTATTTAACCTGTCTGGACCTCAAGTTCACTATGTGTAAATTGAGAAAAATAAATCATTTAAGGTGCTTAAGAGGATTAACTAAGATAACATAAAACTACTGGTATTTTCTGGTATATAGTAGGTATGCCATGTGAGTTGTTATTATTTTTATTGAGAACTAAATGACTGAATAAACAAGAAACAATGTGGATCTCCTATTGTACATTTATTCATCAAAAATGGTAACCGACATGAATTTTTTGTCCCACTATTCAAATGTAACTCACCTGTCTTGGAAAAGACTCCATTACTTAATAACAGGTTATTAAGTACTTAATACAATATCAACAAGGCAATATGCTGATATTAAGTTTACTCAGATCCTAAGAGGAGTAAAGGATGTTGTAGGTAGACATATTTATCCCACTGGAATATAATTTTTCCCCTACCCTAAATTCCTCACCTGTTCCCAACTTGCTTTTCCACTAGTACCTTTAGGAAAACTTTTCCTGAGACATAAGTTTTGTCTTGATGCATAATTTTTTTTAGAGAAAGTACTGCAATAGAGGATTATTCTATAAGTCTTCTTCTTTTGCTTCACTGGGGAGTACTTAACATCATTGTTGAGGAAAACATTTTTGGAAAAGTGAACTAGTAGTTTGCTGGGTACTGTTAAAACTATTTCATTGATGGTGGTTTTATGGATGAAATAATTTATAATATAAGAATAACAAAATTATCCTATTGGAAATTGTTGTTCTCGCCCATTCTTTTCTTTACTCTCTCTCTCTCTGTTTTTTTTCTATGTCTTCTATTTGTTTTTCTCTTTCTGTTTCTTTCTCTGAACTGGAATGAGGGCTTAGACCATTCATTAGCTAGGATGAATGCCTGTCATTCCAACTTAGGCTTCATTATTGAAAAATAAGAATCCAAATAGGTTTCTCTCACTGGGTTTCTGTGCCTTCCAGAATGAGGCAGTACTCCTCATCAATGAATTTGATCGGCTTTCAAAAACAGCCAACAAGGTTTCTATCTATTCTTATTGTACATTGCTCTCTGAGAATCTAAGGATGCTGTGATGGAATAAAGGGCCATATTCTTATAAAACCATTCTTTGTCCTATATAAGACTTTTTAAATGATTGACATATAAGAAAATAAAAACCTTTACACCCTCTTTCTTTCTGTCTTTCCCATGGATAAGAAACGTAGTATTATTATATAATGAACAGCCAAAAATACTCTGGTAATTGAGTTTGCATATCTGTTTGCATAAAACAAAAATAAATTATACGTATAAATATATCTTGATGTCATTTAACATAAAAATTAAGTATATATGTGACTAACACTAACATATAGTTACACATATGATTTGTTCATATGTGTATATAACCATTTAACTTCACTTAATTGTAGATGATAAGTGAAATTATACATTTGTATATTTTAATTATTTCTATAAGTAATAAGAAATGATAAACTTGCAAATTAAAGTTTTCAATTATCTTTGAATCTCCTAAATTACAAAGGAACAATGATTAATAAAGATTGATTTTACTATGTCATTATATAATATGTACAGAGATAACTGCATATTTACAAAATTCCTATTATAAACATTTAAACTCTCAGAAAATCAGTCTTCTTGAAAGTTTTTTTGTTTTGTTTTGCTTTGTTTTTCCTAAAAGCTACATCATCTTTCCATTTCTTTTTTGGAAGATGACTGGAAGTAACCAAGTTTTATCTAAAAAGAGAGAGAACTTTATTTTTAAATATGATGAGTAATAGTTGATTAGCATTTAATTATATAATTTCATGCTCTTAGAATATTTCAAATTTAGGTCTTATGTTTCTAAAAATATTGTAAATTCATTGGAAACAGGAACTTTCAAGCCACCACCCATAAAACAATCTTAATATACACAGAAACTTGCTCAGCTCTAAGAACTAAAACAGTATTTGCTTGGTTTTACCATAATTTGGTAGTATTTTACATAAAATATTTAACTAAAATTGTGACAGTAGAAACAAATATTTATTAAATCTAGCATTTATATGAAACAGATTAAAATTATTAGCAAAGTGAAATAGTAAAATTATAGCCTCAGATCATAAAAAAGTTAAGCAGTGTTTTACTGTGAACTGTTTTGTTTACTAGGTGCAATTCTGAAAATGTTATAAAGATTTTCCTGATAATTATACTTTCTTGTTTATTTTGTATGTATTTCAAAATACTAATAATTTGAATTAGAAAAGAATATAATACAGTGAGAAAAATAAATGCTGTGTTTATTAAGCTTAATTTTGAATAAAATTATTTTTCTCAATTGAGGATAATTTTTATAATACACATAAATTTCCCTGAAAAGTTTCATCCTTTTTATATGAAAGTTCTACCTTAATTATAAAATGAACATTTCTCAGTATTATTAGATATAGAAGTGTATTAATTGTTTTACATAAATTCTCTTATGTATATTCAAAATATAATATATACAATATGATTCTCTTTCTGTAAAAATCTGCCAATCAATGAGAACTAAAATTGTGACAGTTGAAACAAATATTTATCAAATCTAGCATTTATATGAAACTTAGATTAAAATTATTAGCAAAGTGAAATAGTAATTAATAATAGTAATAGTGTAATTACATTTTGACTATAAAAATGTCCTAAATTTGTGTGCATATGTTTGCAATTTTTTCATGAGTGAGAACAAAAATGTGGAAAGATATGCATCAAACTAATTCTACGAGACCTGAAAATGGAGGTAAAGTGATGCAGCAGGTAGGGTAAATTATACTCGGGTAAGCAGTGACCCCAACTTTCAGAGTCTGAAAACAACAAAGACATTTCTCATTCTTACAACTCTTTCAGGCAGAATTTGCAGAGGAGTTCTGCTCATGATAACAGGCAGGATGATGGAGCAGTAGCAGTCACACTCTCAGGTGCTTCAAGTTGCTGAGCCTCAGGAAAAGACAAGTTGTTCTCTTACTAACAATTGCATGCTCCAGCCAGGAAGTGACGCCTCTAACTCACAACTCACAGGCCAGTATTGTCACTTTTTCCACCCACAAAATGGCCAGCAACTGCATTCCTACCACAAATTTGTTCTTTATTCATCAGTTTCCCTCCCCAATTTCAAAGAGTGATTTCCTAGCCCCAGTGCATCAAATCAGAACTAAAACACTATGGGGAAAAAGCCTTCCTCACACTTACTCTCGAATCCACACGGTGCCTTGTGGAAGTGGGATACATTCAGTTCATTGCTAGAAAGGCTCCATTTCCAGATCACTACCCATTTTCTGCCCTAATTTACAGATTCATTGTCCTGTCATTATTGCAAAATGAAATAGTGAGTTTTTTTTTAATATGCTGAAGCAGTAAGTTGGGGAAATGAATATTCACTACATTCTTTATTGGCTGATTTATAGTTATAAGGAACGTCTATCTGGAATATGATTTGAAATATCATATGACTATTTCAGGAAGCTGAATAGAAAGTAGCAACTTTTTTTCCTAATATAAGAGGAAAATATGGTCAAAACTTCCTTGTTTATGCACCAGTTAACCAATTGAGAAAATTCAAGAAATAAATAATGAAACATTATATTCAAAGACCCCATATCCATGTCAGGAAATAAACTAAAAGCTCCTGATTTGCTTTATTTTGGGGGAGAAGGGTGGATCTAGGAACTTATTTTGTTAGAATGCTTAAAAAAATGCCCTTAAGTATGTTCTTGATTCTTTTAGAATGCTCCATTTCATAAAAATTCTTTTATTTCCATTTTGTAGAATTTTCAGTTTATTTGCTTATCTGTTTTTACCAGATTGGCAAAAAAAAAAAGATTCCTAATAAAAATAGCCTGCATATTTTATAAATATATTTCACTATTGGCAACATTAAAGTCAGATTTTTATTTTATTATGGTCTATCTATACTTATATAACATCTATAATTTATATATCTTAGTTCTCTATGGTAAGGGATTTGTATATGCTCTCATTTCTACCATGAAAAAAATGTTAAAGTATTTTATAAAGATTTAATCCTCCAAATTCAGACAACTTAAAGAATTCAAATAAAATTTGAAATAGATAATTCTACTTGGTTCGTTTGAACTTTCTTCATCTGCAAAATGTCATTATGGCAAGTGATGTAATTAAAGTCAAGTAGCCAGGACTCATCTAAACCAGTAAGTTGGTAACTTTGGAATCCCTGAATTAAAAACACTTTATATAGCCATGGATTCTGTTGGGTGAATCTGTGATTACATAAGAAGCTCCTTGGATGCAGTTCTAATTTTTAAAATTTAGGAAAAAGAAATTCTTTATGATCTGACTCTGGTGGAGTCTTTAGTCTCTCTTCATATCTGATATTTACAGACGCTACTGAAAACTTAAGACACCACAAGTTAAAACAGCACAATAAAGTATTAGGCTGTTGTTGCTTTTTATGAAATTAACTCTCAACTGTTATTACTAACTTTTATGCTGAGACTCTCACTCTAACTTTGTACTGATTTGATTTTTTTATAACATGTTAAGATCACATTGTAAGCCTTTCATTGGCTTTTAGCCAAAAATAATAAAATTCTGACTTGACCTGCTTCTCTTATGAAAAGTAGAAAAGATCCCAAGGGGATGCAATTTTAGATCTCACACATAATTTCCCATTCTCCTCCTATAAATCAGGCTTCTGTAAAATACTGAGTTATACCATTCACATTTCTGCAGATACTAAACTTTCCCATTCATTTTCCAGTCTGCATTCTTCAAGAAAAGAGATGTTAGCAGAGATTGTTAAAAGTTGTGGTAGTCAAAAAGAATTGGCAGGATTCCATTTTGTAGAACTTGTTGACATCCTGCCAATACCTTTAATAATACATGTTGCTAAGCAGAGTTGGTATTCAGTCAGTATGGTCTAGCACAGCCAAACTGATTGTTAAGATTTTGAAATATTTCATTTCAGTAGGTAAATAATTACCATTCCATGCCTTCTAGTATCCTCTCTCCTATCCCAGTTTAACAGTAGTCAGTCACCTCCTCCAGCCCAATTTCCTATTTTGCATCTACAATATAATATCTAGCAGAGTAAGCAGCTTTTAGGACCTTGCTCTGCTGCATATGGATGGCCCCTGGTTTGATTGATCAGTGTCTACGCTCTAGCAGTTGTTGAATACTTTGAATATAGTTCTTACTCCTAAGGATGTTTCTAGGCACATGTACCAGAAATAGAAATGTGGCAAAGGTGGCCATAATGATTCAATGCTGATGCAGCTGAGATGTCTCCCAATCAGAGTTGGAATATTGCCTGAAGCCTGTTTCTCAGCATCAACAGTTCTCTTCCCTGCAATTGTTGCATCTGTCTTCTGTCATTCATAGAATGCTTCTTGATGGTCTACTATTTTCCAGACACTGTGAATGCAAGAATAATACAATGAGTCTTTTGTTCAAAAAGTTGAATCAAGGAAAGAACAAAATTGACATTAAAATGTCTATGGTGTGGGGCAGAGTATATATGAAGTGCCCATTGAGGTGGGGATGAGAGAGAGAAAGAGGGAGAGAGCGAGAGTAGGAATGGGTTGCCAATCCTCTCTGGACAAACTTTTAGGTGGCCTGTTTGATTCATTTATTTATTCATCCAAAATATAATCATTGAAATGTATTCATACAGGACTAGAGACATAGAGGCATACAACAGAGATGCTTTCCTTCCCCCTATTGCTTACAATCCAGCAAGACTCTAAAACTAATTACATAATTACTGAAAGTATAAAAATATTTTGAGAACTCACCTAAAATTTTAATGCACTTGTTAAATTTTTCATATAAAATCAAGGACTTTGATCATTTTAATTTATTATCACTGAGAAGAAGTAAAATATTTTATTTAGTGTCATTATCTTTCTGTTAATTTCATACAATTACACACTTGGCCAACCATGAAATAAAATGTAAAATTGATTGAATAAAATCTATGGTACAGCATACAATTCATATTTATCTTATTGTTTTCTCCAATTTGATTAAGAGCACATTCCTTATTTGCCCTGCAAGGAGAAGGGAAAGCTCAATGACTTACTCAAGATGACAGAATCAGTGGCAAATCCTATCGCCTGAACCTTTAGCTTACTGTTCTTCATCACCTACCTATAAATTAATTACTCTTAGTTACGAACAACTGTGAGCATTTCTTCTCAAATCTCATTTTTCTACAATATCAGTACTGCAATCTGGTTTTTATTTTTAAAAATAGAATGAAAGAGAAGAAAAATGATCATAACTTGTTATTTCTCTAGGGAGTAGGAAGGGTCAAAAAATTATTTACTGAGTGACTAAAATGTGTTAGATTCTGCACCAGGTGTGGGACATTCATTCTTAATGATGTTGTGAGATGATACCTCCTCTAATTTACTCTATTTCTTGAGGCTAAGAAAGATTAAGAATTTGCCTAAGAGCTCAAAGATGCTAAGTGACACAGCTGGGATTCAAAACCTGCCCTAACTCATAAGAACTTTCTATTATTTTATGACAATATGCTAATACATAAAAGTTAATTTTTTCTGTATTCAATATCTGTAGGTATAATAGTCATATTTATTTGGAAACATTCTACCTCTTTACATTTTCTTAGAATGCATTCCATTGTATTCGATAGACTACAGTAGGTATTGAAATCATGGAATTAAAAGGACTTTATCAAATTGTTGATAGGTGACTATTTAGTTGTTGAAACTCTTCCACTGATAATGAGCTCACTAAGAAGTCAACTAATTCCATGTTTGAACAGCATTTTTGTTTTGAGTGTTGCTATAACTCTATTAGTACCACTTCCACCATTGAGAACCATGTAGAATAGTGATCATTTATAGAAAAACGTGTATGTACCACATGCTTAACCAGTGGTATTTTCAATCATTGCAAAACAATATAATAAACTTAGCTATTTTTATTTTTGATATTGGGAAACTGAGGGTCCAGGGATCAAAATGACACAGGTAGTTCATGTCTGTGTTAGAACTGAAGTCAGTTCCATTTGACTACAATGCCTCTGTTATCTCCATTATGCTAGCCACTGCTTAATCATCAGAACAAAAGTAAAATATTAAGCAAAATGGCCCTTCAAATATTTGAAAAAGGATTCATATTTTCTCCCAGCTCTTTTCTGTTTCAGACCTAGCACACTTAGTTTGCTCAAAATGTATAAGGCCTGATCTCTAGACCATTCAGAGCTATTGTCAACTTTTGACAACAGAAGTCAGCATAGTCTCTCAAATGTTGCCAAGCAGTGCATACACACTAGAGTAGGAATGCTAAGTTTAGTTCTGTACGAAGCAGATAACATCTTAGCTTATTTTGTCAAGCCCTTATATCTTTGCAGTAAACTAAATATTGTACATCGTGTTTTCTATTAATTGCTTTTAAGCAAAGTCTCCTCAACCCTGAATTTTTCTAGTGTGATCATGAGTGTAGGAATTTAAATTTACCTCCTTTAAATTCTATCTTACTACTCCTGGCTTCTGGTTTCCCATTGGATTGAATTATTTCTTTTCATATTTGTAATAGCTAAAAAACTGATATACATGCACTATATTTCTTCACTTGAAACTTGTATTTTAAAAAAGCTCGTTTTCTTGGGGTTTTTTTTGTGTGTGTGTTTTTTTAGAGACATGGTCTCACTCTATCACCTGGGCTGGAGAAGTGGCACAATCATAGCTCACTGCAGCCTTGAACTCCTGGCCTCAAGCAATCCTCCTGCCTCAACCTTCTGAGTAGCTGGACTATATGCCCAGACCATCACGCCCAGCTAATTTTGTGTGTGTGTGTGTGTGTGTGTGTGTGTGTGTGTGTGTGTGTGTGTCTGTGGAGATGGGGTCTCACTAGGTTGCTCTGGCTGGTCTCAAACTCCTGGCCTCAAGTGATCCTCTCACCACAACCTCCCAAAGTACTGAGATTATAAGCACGAGGCACCATGCCCAGCCTATAACACTGTTTTAAATTGAGAAAGAACATCTTAAATCTTATCCTTTAAGACAAGAGATGAGTCTGAAGAAAGAGAAACTCTTTGGCCATTTGGTGAGAATGTTGTATAATCGGGAACCTGGATAATTCATTCTTTTAACAAGTATTTATTGAGGACTTACTATGTAACAAGCAGTATTCTATGTATTGGTGCAGCAACAGTAAACCAAATGATAGAAGTCCCTTTTTATCCATGAGCTTACATATAGTGGGAATATACATAGAGGAAAACAAACCCCAAATTTATGAGGAAAACATATAGCAAGTTAATAATTATGTTAGGCAGTGAAATAAGCAGGGAAGCTGTATAGGGAGAATCAGATGTGGAAGTGGATAGTATGGAGAGGTCACCTCCTAAGTTCTTCACATAAACGTTTACCATAGTTATTATGGTATACTCTAATTATTTTAACATTGTCTGACTCCTCTTTAGACAAATTATTTTCCCGTGAATTGTGGTATGTCATATTCATCTAGACATTTCCAACACCAAGCATAATACCTGGCAAACAATTAGCTTAAAAGATTAATGAATCAGTAAAAGCCCTTACAGTTTTAATAGCAAAAATAAGTTAACATATATTGATTACTATGTGCTATAATCTGTGTTTTTGTCTCATTTAATTCTCACAACTTTATGAAAACATTTTTCATAGATACAATTATTATTCCCATTTTACCAAGGAAGAGACAGAGCTACGAATATGTTAACTCATTTTAATAAAATCACAGGGCTAACAATCAATGGAACAGAAATTCAAACCCAGGTTCTGTGCCTCCAGATCTCTTTTTTTTTTTTTTTCAAATTTCTTCCATACAGAACTGAAACAGATGCCTTGGCAACCCTCATCCCCCTAAAAATTCTATAAGGGACTATCAAAAATCATAATCTCTATTATATTAAAAAAAGAATGTAGCTCAAATAGAAGCTGAAACAAGGCAAGTCAAAGTCTATCAAGTCAACGAATCCAATTCATTCACTCAGAATAGCATAATATCCAAATAATTGTTTCTAAATCTCCGTTTCCATTATGGTGGATTTGACAAGAGAGAAATGAGAGACAAGAGGGAAAGAATGACAGAACATTTCCATTCCATATTAGTACTTGAAGTACTTGCTTTTCCCCTTTCTAAGAAGGTGTAATGGTGGGGGATGGGGAACACCAGGCAGAGGCCACATTAGCAATTGATAAAATGTATAAATCCAAACAGGGATCAAGGAATCATCAGGGTCTTATTCATTGGTCAAGCAGCAATAGGGCTGATTTTAGTGATAATTCTACTACCTTGGCCAAGCTGCATGCAAGTTCCTAAAGGAAATAAAGAGAAGCCAGGGCAGTGATAAGCAAAAGCAGCAGGAGACAGATTACACTATAGAAGTGAATAGCGCCTTGCCCACAGTTATCTTTGCTCATTGCTCCATTCTTCTACCCCTGAATGAAGCAAAGTGGTGGATTATGAGGACCACTGTCTCAACTGTGACAATGAGAAAATGGTTGAATGGTATCTTTATACCTTCATTTGTATCTTCATTTTAAAATTAGAAACTTTGAGAAGTCTACATGAGACAGAAGGACATTTATTTAAATATGCCATAATCACGCACTTTGTATATGATTTTTGTTTTAAAGATTAACATTGCTTTTCATGAGAGACATTTAAGCTATTTTATAGCTACATTCTCAACACATTCTCTATACTTTAAATTAAATGTCTAGTGCTTCTGAATAAAGAAAACTGAAGTCTTGATGGAAATATCACAATTCATGTGACTGATATAGTCACAAATCTGAATTTCTCTTATAAATATTATAAGCATCGTAACGTTTAAAAATGCTTGCCTTTATTTTAGGGAAAAAGGTAAAATCCACTACACTTTAAAGATTATCCATGCTCACATTTCATACTCACTGTTCAACTAGGATGGTATGTGATTCAAAAGATGGATGGGTTTGTAGCCAGGTTTTTGGTTTGTTTTGTGCTTTTGAAATAATATTATGGTGTTTTTAAAAACATAAAGAAAAGACACATCTGCAGAACATGAGATGAGGATTTATTGCAAGTTGCTTATTAACAAAGTGCTTCTGAAAGAAATTTGTAAGGGATTGGAGAAAACAGGACAGGAAAGAGGGGAAGCCAAGCAAGAGTCTCAGCCTCAGCCTCGTCATTCTGGAAGCTCTCCATGGTGAAGCATAACTCAGACTGCCTTGGCTCGGGCAGGGGAACTGTGGTTTCTGGGCTTTCACATCCCGCACCATCGGCCATTGGCCATTGCAGAGGGGTTGTGTCTAAAGTCTCATACACTATTAACTCTGCACATGCAGTGAAAGCTGGCTGGTAGCCCCTTCCACAGTCCTCCGGAGAGAGCTGCATGTATAAAGCATTCATAACAAAGAGTACAAAGAGAATTAGTAAAAATGATCAGAGGGTTCTGGGCAGGACACCAATTTTGCCCACTCTATGATGTCACAGTGTCAAGTAGACAGTTACAAGGAAAGTGTCATTTGCCATTTGCTTATTCACTCTAAGATCAATCTAAAATATATATATTCTGGGACATCATGATACTTTTCTGAATGCCTAGAATGATGGCTTAGTTTTTGTAACAATGCTACATAGTATGTAATATAGAAAGGGACAAGTAAAGAAGTAAAAATGCATCCAATATCCCACCACTCAAAATGTAATCATTAATATTTTTGTATATAAATAAATCAATTGATAGGTATAAATAAATAAAATATAAAAATGGAAACATAATATATGCTGTGAAAGATGTCAATTCTCCTCAAAGCAATCTCTAAATTCAGTACAATTCTATTCAAAATCCCCACTGGTTTATTCCTGGAACTAGACAAACTTACTTGAAAAGCATATGGAAGAATATATGACTTCTACTAAGGCGATCCTGAAAAAAATCAGTGAGGAAGGGTAACTGCCAAAATAGAAATTGAAGCCATTTTTATAAAGCTATAGCAATTAATACAATGTTATATTTACAAATAAATTGAAATATATGTTAGTGGCACAGAATAAAGAGCTGACATATTTCCATGTACATATAGAATCTCAGTATATAATGGGGAAGGAATTTAATAAATTAGTGTAAAAGGTGGATTATTTGATTTTAGATGGATTAAAATCTAAAATTGATAAATACAAGTTTATGATTATTAGAATACAATAGGGTTTGGGAGGAGTTTCTTAACTAAATACTCAGCTCACAAATGACAAAGACAAAGATTAATAAATGTGACCATATCAAAATGTTAAGTTTCTGGAAATAAATGCTTAAACAAAAGAAAAAATGTATATGTAAAAGGTAAAGGATTAACATCTCATTAAAATTATACTACATATTATAAGAATAAGACAAAGAATCCGATAAAAATTAGAAAACATTATAAACAGAATTCACAGAAGAGATCCAAATGGCCAAAATACATGAGAAAAGATCCATGATCTTTGCTATTCAAAATATTTAAATTTTCCATTAGATATATAAATGATTCTAAATCTATAGAGAAATAAAAATAGAGAAATTAAAACAAACAGAGCCTACAACTTCATCCCCATAATATTGGTTAAAAAATAAAGACATGTTTGTCAATATCAAGTGTTAGTAAAAAATGTATTGACAGGGAAGTTCTTATAAGCTTTGAATAGTAACTTGACTGCACCTTGTAAATTAGCAATTGTATTTCAGGGTATAATTCCTCTCACAGCTATTTTGAATGCAGAGACATTCAAATTGTTTGCAGCCTTACTTGTAATTATGAAAAGTTAGAGCAACTAAAATGTCCATAATCAGAAATATAAATCAATTCACTTATAAAAAATTTTTATTGAATGCCTACTATTTGCCAGACTCTGTAATAGACATTTATAAATCACTGAACAAAACACAAAAATTCATGACCTCAATAAATAAATTGTGATGCATTCATGCAGTATTATACTATAAAATATTTTTATGCATGAACTAGATTAATATATAATAAAATGATTAGAACTTAAGAATGATGTTGAGTGAAAAAGTATGTTACAGAATGGTATGTATTATAAGAAACATTAAAATAATATTTAAAGACAACATGAAATTCTATACAGTTCAAGGGTATATTAATATTAAATAAAGATGTAAATTATATTCTTGATACAGACACATTCTATGATAATGATAACCTCCTGAGAGAAACAGGGGAAAGATATTGGTGAGGATTATATGGAACATATCAATTTTACCTTTAAGACTTTTTTTATTTCAAAGTATTATGGTGGTAAAAATGTTTTTGGTTACATGGATCAATTTTATAATGCTCGAGTCAGGGATAAAAGTGTACCTGTCACACAGATAGTTTTTATTGTACGTGTTTTCTCCCATTCTCTCATCTCCCCTCCCCCATGCTTGATTTTCTTTGAGATTTGCGTTCTTCTATGCAAATGTGTGCTCATAATTTACTTCCAATTTAATAGTGAGTACATGTGGTGTTTGTTTTTTCCATTCTTTCGATACTTCACTTAGGGTAGATCTTCACTTAGGAAATGGTCCCATTTCCATCCAAATTGTTTCAAAAGGCATTAAGTCATCCTTTTTCATGGGTGATAATATTCCATGGTATACATATACCACATACAATATACACTGGGGAAAAGAAGCCCTATTCAATAAATGGTGCCTGGAAAATTGGATAGCCACATGCAGAAGAATGAAACAAGATCCATATCTCTCACCACTCACAAAAATTAAGTCAAGATAGACAAAGGACTTAATGAAACTCTAAGAATTCTAGAAGAAAATGTTAAAAAAGCTCTTCTAGATATCAGTCTAAGCAAAGAATTTATGAAGAAGACCCCAATGGTAATCACAGCAACAAAAATAAATAAATGTGATTTGATTAAAAACTTTATTTATTTAAAAAGGAGAACAATATGTTCAAGCAATTACAAAACAATGCTAATGTTTATCTAATTTATTTGTTGGTGTATTTATACATTATATACATTCGACTGCTATAAAATACATATCAAAATGAGAGGATCTTAATCATCTCTGAACTGGTAGAATAGCTTTACAAAGTTTTCAAAGGGCTGAGCTCTTTCTTCCTGATTTCTCTGCCATTCTTAGATTCCCTCCTGAGCCAAGGTAAGTGTTTCAGTTTCCATCATTATATTTGCAATCCAACCAGCAGCAGAAGGGAAGGAAGAAGGAAGGCATATTTCTTCTTATTAATAGCATGGCCTAGAAACTGCATATATCACTTCAATTTATATCTTGTTTTCCAGAACTTGGGCACATGACCACCCTTGGGCATATGATATTGGAAAATGTTGTCTTTACTTGGGTAATCATGTGTTCAAGCTAATAATTTTATTATTATGTAAGAAGTACAGAACAGTTATGGGGAGGTAACTACTAGTTTCTTCCACAGGTATTTACATGCGTAACTGCTTTTTAAAAATGTTTTATGTAATTTTTCTACATAGAAAATCATATTGATTGAAAAGAAGTACAGTTGGCATCTTCCCTGCCAGTCCTTTTATATATGTTCCCTTTTCTGGTTTTATTATGTTGGTTATGACTTAATTGTCCACTGCAGTGGCAGTGGACAATTTTGTCATTCACCTCCCTTTCACAGCAACGCACACAATTTTACTATTAACTTCTCTTTTAGGATGGTTTAAAAAAATTCTATATTATTATGGAAAATAGGTCTCAGAAAGATGGTCCAAGAGCATACACAAGTGACCAGTAAACAGGTTATTGCAGAATTCCAGACAAGAGATAGTGTTAGTTTGGAGCAGAGAGTGATTTGTAGTGGGGATGGAAAGAACTGCTTAGATTCCAGACATATTTTGGTTAGGGTAAAGAGAACTGCTTGGACTCAAGATATATTTTGAAGATAGACCCTATAGTGTTTGCTCAAAGACTGTATTATAATACACACATTACAAGTAAAGAGAAAATAAGAATAAACAATGATTCTGTGGCTTGTGTTTTGAACAACTATGTAAATTATGATACTATTAATTGGGATGGGAAGGACTGGGAAGAATCAGAAGGTGGGGAGGGAGGCAAGAATTAAGAATTATTTTGGTCTAGGTACATTTGAGAAATGATAAGAAATTAAAATAAAGGTGTCAAATCAGTATTTGGAAAATGCAGTCTGGCATTTAGGAACAAGGTATTGGTTAGTTATATAGATTTTTAGTTTTCAGTGTATAGATGCTATTTAAAGATATAAACCTGTATCTGAGCATCATTGAAGTGAGCAGAAAGAGTCATAGAACTGAAGCACTGAGGACCCTAGAATTTAGAAGTCCAAATAAAAAAAAAAGATCCAATGTGTGAGGAAAATGCTATACAGAGCTACAGGTGGAAAGAAAAAACACCGTAAAGGTGATGTCCTGAAAACTTTATTAGCAAACGCTGCTTAGAGAATAAAATAAAATAAAAACTGGGAGTAGACCTTTGGATTTGGCCTATGGGTGTTATTCACTACTTTGGTAAGTATATTTTCAGTAGAATAAAGGAAATGATAGCTTGATTTGATTCGGTAGAGGAGAAAACAGAGGGGAGTTAGAAAGTGGAGACAATGATAATGAATTTTGCAATAGAGGGAAACAGAATAAAAGAGCTACAGAATAGAGGCAGATATTGAAGGAACAAAGTTTTCTTTTTTCTTTTTAATAAATGGGAGAGTTTCAGTATGTTTCCATGATGATGGGAGTGATCTACTGAAAAATTGATAGAGTAGTTGAGAACACACAACCAAAGTAATCATCTTAAGATAAAAAGGACTCAAAATCAATATTTATGAAAGTTTTGGATTTAAGGGGGAGTAGAACTTTTGTTCTACTTTTGTTGAAGTAAGAAAGTCATGATATATGGGCACCAATACAGACTGACAGATTCGAATGTGAGAACAAGAGGACATTCTCATCTGCTTGCCTTGGTTGTCCCAGGGAAAGGAGATTCTCAACTGAAAGCAAAAAGAAGAATGTTGAGGTGTGAGGAGAAAGGAGAAGGTATAAAATATTCACAGAAGAGTGAGAGAGGGTGAATTGAATGTGGAAATGTGGAAGGATTACTAGTAAGCACTGGGGAATCACTTGGGCTTATGGTCATAAATATAAAAAGAGACAATGCATGGTTAATT
This sequence comes from Microcebus murinus, assembly GCF_040939455.1. NCBI lineage: Eukaryota > Metazoa > Chordata > Mammalia > Primates > Cheirogaleidae > Microcebus > Microcebus murinus. The sequence continues at coordinate 36,237,165 of NC_134114.1, read as the reverse complement.
TTTGCCTCAGATAGTTTCTGCTACTCCCATACAAGCAGAGAAAAGACTGAGTAAGAAGTAACCAGGGATGAAATTTGCTGATAATTAATCAGAAGTAGAGAGGGTCAAAGGAGTAGGGGAGGTCTGCAAAAGAGAATTATGTGCAAGAGACAAAACCATGTGTCCCTGATCACATTCTTTCTCTTCTCCCTAAAGATGAGTTGCCTTTTCATTTTAGTAACCAATGCCTTTTCTTTATAGTATTATCATTTAAGTATTAGTGAAAGTATAATTTAGTTTTGTCTGTTTTTGAATTTTACAAAAAGTCAATCATATGATTTTTTTATATTGATGTCTTAATACTAGCAGTAAATTTTAGTTTTTAAAATATCATTTAGGTTTCCTATGGCTATAGTTTATTTTTTACCATTGTCATGTGTTCATATGCAATTAAATCAAAATACCACAATGCATTCTTATCTTGATGGGTATATTTTTTTTAATTTCTTTTAATCTAAGAGTAACAAAAATTAATTTAAAACAATGAGTTCGTTTTCAACAATAATTAAACCAAGTCTACCTACAAAAATGGCCTAGCCTTCTAATAAAAGCTGAAAGAATATTACTAGGCTCATAAAAATATCCACACAATTAGGATATTCAGAATATCAGAAGTACAGTGTGAATTGATACACTTGCTGTTCATTCTTTACCACAAATGACTATTTCTAATGAAAAAAGTATTTGTTTTCCAAACATATTTGAAATATCTTGAGAAGAATTCCTGAATACAGTAAGCTGTTTGGGTTAAGTCTCACATCAGACCTCACATTACAAGAAATCAGGTCAATGTTTTCAATAATGTATGACTGACTGGAAATAACTGACCAAAATTTCTAACTTGCATAATAAGATAACGATGAAGGGAGATGAAGGCAGAACAGTCTTCTGCATGACTGCTTGGCACTTTATTTGTGTGAATTCAAATATAGGATTGATTCAGTTTCTTCCCAAAATAGCTGCATTTAGCTTTTATGTTACAATAAAACTGATGCAACAAGCACATTGCTGGGAAGCATTTGCCTGCTCAGCCAAACCTTTCTTCTGGAAGCTTTCCTGAAGGGAGAGATAATTTGCAAGTGAAAGACATGCTAGAGACCTAGAAAGCAAAATAGTATTCACTTTCTAGGAATACAACACCCCCTTTAACTAACACCCTTTTTCTTTTCAAAATTCCGGGGGTTGGGGAGAGCGAGGGCTGGGGAACATATGGTGATAGTAGGTGCTCTGAAAATTCAGCAGACTCTTTAAGTTGGTCTCTTATTAGTTTGTTTCCTAGTAGTGGCTGAATTTGGAAATGAGGAGGAAAATCAAAAGTCATATATATCAAGCTCTTGGTGAATTAGAAAAATGTTCATGCTTGAACCACACAGAATGCCTTTATTTACTACTCACCAATAGAATAATGATAACAGTATTAAGAACACAATAATTATATCCTAGCAGCACTCCCCAACTTTTTTGGCACCAGTTTCATGGAAGACAATTTTTCTATGGATGGTGTTGGGGTGAGACAGAGCTCAGGCGGTGATGCCAGGGATGGAGAGCAGCTGTAAATCACCCACTTCTCACTTCCTGCTGTGTGGCCTAACAAGTTTTCCAGGGAAGGTGGGTCCAGTGGGGAGAGGGGTGGGGGGCAAGGCAGAGCTTAGGCAGTGATGAGTGGCCTGGTTCCTAACAGGCCACAGACCAGTACCAGGCCATGGCCTGGGGGTTAAAGACCACAGCTATACAGTAAGACACCAGGTACATCACAAAATGCTTCACATATATTACAAAAGTTAATCTTCATACACATTTGGGAATTGGTTTTATCATCCTATGAATACAGATATGAAAATAGAGGTATTTACTATAGCCAGGGCCCAGTGATATTACAAAGCAGGCATGGGGAACCCCAAGGTAGTGTTATTGTTGCATCCTACACCATTGTTCTACACTCCTTGATCAAGAGAATTGATATCATATCCTGTCACCAGGACAGCCCAATCAAGGGACGACAATACAAAGAATGGAGTACTCATTCGTTGAACTATTAAATGCCACATGTGAAATTACTGGAGATACAGTGGTTGTTTTAGTTTGGATTCTCCCAAAAGGAGATTCTGAGACAAGGAATTGGTTGCAGATAGATTATTTAGTAGGTGACCATAGAAAAGACAAGTAAAAAAGTAAGAAAAGTGAGGCAGGATACATGAGAAAACCTGTAAGGGAGCTCAATTCTGCTCAAGACACTTGGAGAAACCCTGAGAAACTTTGAGAGAGGAAGGGGGGAACATTTGAACATCACCTCTCATCTGCCTTTGGCAGATGGTTGTGTGTGTGGAGGGGTGGGATATACTCTGCCATCTGTTTTTACTTGCCCTCTGGCAGAGACGTAGAGAATAGCAAGCACTTGAAATAGGAAGATGTGGGTCTTCCAGGAAACTTTCTATCACAGCTGTAGATGAACTCAGAGGTGAGCAGAGAGGAAATGAAGCAGGCCATGAGCAATATCTAGTATGGTGATGAATAAGACAAACATGTGCAAACGTTGGCATTATCTTCTTGGAAAGGATACTCCCAGATAAGAGGTTTATAACAAAATGTAGTAAGAGCTCAGGGAAGAGAGAGAATAATCCAGATGTTCCACAATGTTGATGCTGAGTGCGAGGTTACCATTCTCCACCCAGACTGTCAGATGCAGGACATGCAGATACGCTGTTTTACAACATCTGTATGAATAATTTAAATGTTTCATGTTCATATATCAAAGACACATTTGCTTTAGCACCCAAGTATCAATGATTCCAGGAGAAGTAAATGGGCTGTCCCACCTTGAGAACCAACACTTTATGTTCTCTTTACCCACATTTTTGGCTGCAAACACTATCAACTTAAAAATCACCCTTAACAAACATCAGTACCAGAGAGTTTGCAAATTTGTACAACATGTATGTTGGATTGGCTATAAAGGAATCTTGACAACCAATCAAATTTACTCTTTGTAGGGAAGTTACTGGCCATGTATTTTGGTCTTTAGGAAGTGTGATGGAAGTTGAAGTAGAGATGCTCTAACCAAATTCCTCTTCAAGAAAGGACTTGCTAACCAGCCACTGTGTGTGCAGCTGCAGACAACTTCCAGCTGTCACCTCATTTAAGGAAGGTGGGAGGATTGTTTCTACTGCAGAGAGCCACCTTGTCTGAGATCAAGCTCTTCCCAGGGCAATCCACATCAGGTGACTGAGCAAAATAGGGAGGGGCAGATATAATGGCCCAGTCAGTTCAGCCCTCATGGGAAAACACTGACAGGCAAAACTTGGTACTCATTGCTGGCTTTGTTAAGCTTGATGGCTGTTAGACATTTTCTTCTGCACAAAATTCCTTCTATCCCTCTCCTTCTGTAGTTGTTGATTTCTATAAATATCTTGTACCCCAAATTCCACATCAGCATCTGCTTCTGAAGAATCCAAGCTTTACAAGGAAATATGAGGCTAATAGTGTGCAATCTATATTTTAAAACCACAAAATCAAGTGACTCATAGAATGTCATAGCTATAAAGAATTTAAGAATAATCCCAGCCCAATGTTTTCATTTAATATATAACAGAAAAGATCCAAAGAGGTCAAGTGAGCTGTCCCAAATGACAGAGACTTTAAGTATAAAAATTCATATTCCATTTCAAATAGGTCAAGAAATTTAAATCATTGTGATTGGGTTTTCTTGTACCTAGAGTGTGAAGGAGGGTGAATGACAATGAAAAACTTCTTAGAATTTGATTCTAGAAACACTTGAACTTTTGCTAATATATTTGTTGTACTAGATCATTTTGAGGTTATTAAACTGGGACTCAGAGAGGTTAAGTGCTATTTTGCAACTCACACAAATAATAGGTAGTATTGTCAGGGGTTTAATCCAGTCTTTCAACAACTGGATTGTAGTTCTTTCACTGTGACATTCTGTTCTATCAAAAGAACATGGTGGCCTATCAGCCACCATGGTAGAAAAATTATTGACTATGAAACATAAATGTGGTACTATTCTTTGGGATAGAATTTTAACAGAGAGTATCCTACAGAACAATTTTCTCAGTATATAATCCATACCGACTACCCACATCAAGATTGATAGTGATGGGATTTGGTAAGCCTAGCTTTTATCAATTGCTCCAGGTGATTTCTACATAAGCACTGAAGTTGAGTAGCCACCATTGTAAAAATTGATTTATTTAGTGTTATTGAAAGAAGAGTTAAATCAATTCAGGTAATAGATTATAGACACACTAATTTAGGCAAAGCAGAATTACTTTAGTGAGTACAAGTATCTTAATAAAGTTGCTAACATGTCTCTATAAAGAGAAAAATTAGAGGAGAATAATGTATTCATAGTTGTACCAGGTTGCCTAAATCCTCTCTTCTTTCCACTTTTGCACATGCCAGCCTGATTTTCAACTGCCAATGACTAATGGGTGTGGTGTATAACTCAGGTTATAACATTGGATAACTTTGAGACCTGCTTTTCACACTGGCCCTCAATCTTTCTTTAGCTGACCAAAGTGGTGGCTAGCTTAATAGCCAAACATGTACTGTCTATCCTCATTTCTATCTGAGTTCCATAATTTCTCTAACCCCCAAATAAACTAATTATAGGGTTTCTGTTAAATCATCCACAAACTAAAAACAAAGAGCCTATTTTAATACCATTATAAATGAAAGCCATAAACAATATAAAAATTTAATTTAATTTGGAAAAAATGTTTCTCATAGCTGACATATGGTATAGTATAGTTTTTCCTGTCCATTTCCTTTTAATTAGTCATCTGGAGACAGATAGTAATGAGTCATATCTCTATGTAAAGCACATCCTTAATTTACTAAAAATTTTGGCCAAATTTCCTTCTCCATGTTAAAAAAATTCTAATTTCTTTCATTTATTAATATTTGTCCAAACTCCTATTGTGTGGTCCTTTGATGAGGAGTCATGTCATGAATGTTCCTGCTCCTGGTTCACTTTGAAATCTAGGAAGCAACTCAAATGATGTGGCTTTATAGACCTGCCAAAACAAAGCATGGAAGTTAAATGGAACTTTTAATCAGATTACCCAGATGATTTGATACTAAAAATTGCATTACTGGAAAGATTTGACAAATTATGACTATGAAGTGTATCTCATATTTCTAAAAATGTTCCCTCTGTACATGTCAAAAATACAAACATATCAAATCGGCTTTCCAATTCACATGAACACACACACACACACACACACACACACACAAAGAATAATAAAGGGCCATATAATCCTGGCAATACAAATAAATAGCAGTTTATGACTAATTAATCCTAAATTTAAGTAACTTGTCTGGGCTTTGAATCTGAACTGCAGTACAACAATGTAGTCCAAAATACATTTTGGATTCAATTTGGTAATTCCTTATCTTACTAATAAGCAGTAAGATCTTAAATTCCTATGTAAAAAACAGCCTTCATAAATGCCTAAACCTTAATTGTATATGCAAATTCCACACATTTTTATACTGTTTGGAATAACTGCATATGCAAACAGGTAATTTGACAGTTAATGATTCATTTGCACATGCAAACCTACAATTTTAACACAGATGCCAATTGGTTCATATAAATAATATCCCATGTGGACACTATTTGTCAGGGTTTTTTTCCTCTTTCTATAAAAACCAATGCTTCAAATAGTTTTTTTTTTCATTTTCATACAGCAAATCTATTAATATTTTGGAGATATTCAGGTACAAAAATATTTAAAAATTTTAAATGTTTGAAAAAATATTCCTCTTTGCCTATTTGATCAGGAAAGCAAAATTTGGTCATTTTAGTCCCAAAATTATAGGATACACTGTATATATTCATGTGATATCTGTATATGTTTGATTAAAATATAAAATCATGACATAGCTGACTCTGTATTTATCATCTGAACACTTTTCAACCTGAAATAACATAAAAGCTTTTTTCTTCAAAAGACCAATATTTAAAGGGTGTTGATTTATGTAAATCAATAATTTATCAACTTGCTGTCTTTCCTTGCTGCTAGCCAGATGCTTCTCGCTTTGCTCAGCCAGACAATGTCAGCTGCAACACATAATGGCCTGTCCTTCATGTAGAAATAAAAGCATAAATATTTTAAAAATCCAGCTACAGGAAGTAAGGAGGGTTGGGGTGGGGGTGAGAGATTTTACTGGTTTATTGTGAGAGTGGAACAAGTCTACATATTTTATGGGTTGGTTTTATCAGAATTGGAGGCAGGGACGTTTCTTAGCCTGATTTTTATCTCCTAACAAGGCTGACAGACCAAAGTCTTTTCATAGCAATTTGTTGAAGACATCTGGTGAAGCTTTCTAGGGGATGAACACACTGCAGAGTGTTCCTCTGGTATCAGTTGGCATGGCAACCAGTAAAAGACTATTCAACATCAGTAGGTTTCAAAAAGGTTGAGGCCTAGTTGAAAATCCATTTGGGCTCCTACCTGCAAAATTCTTTTGAAAATGCACTAAATCTTTTCTTAGGGCTCTAGAGGCTGAACCAATATGTACAACTGTGGGACCTTCAATCTTAAATAATTTTCAAAACGTGGGATTAATGATTCCAGTCACCGGAGGTATTACAGAAGATAGGAAATTACTGGCACTGTGCTGGAGAGGATATTAGTAGAAATATGGTTGTTGTTTTTTTGTGTGTCTTATACAAGAAACAAAGACTTATTTTCAAATTTCTATAAATTTTAAGTTAATAGGATCAAATAAGTGAATGAAAATCTTTACTGGTCATTTTAAAAATCATATATATTTGTTTTAAAGCATTAAATAAGATTTTAATGGTGAAAATAAATAATTTATTTTAAAATATTTATGTTAATATAGAGGGTTTTTCAAAAGGTTGTTACTTTTATCCTAGTTTAAGGACTTTTTAAATATTATTATAAACCAGTGTAAGAAATATGTTTTGCTATCAATTAAGTTATAACTCTTTGAAAGTCAAACACTAACTATGGCTTTATGATATAAACATAATTTTTATACACTGTAACTAAGCTAATATAACCTAAACTAAAATGAAAAGGTCCCATGATATTTTATCCAAATACTTGTATTGCATTGAAGATTTATAGCCAGGATTCCAAAATGAAACAAAGGGGAAAAAAAAAGAAATAAATTTATAAAAATATATCCTAAAAATATATAACATGAGAAAAACAAATCACAATGGGCTACATCATTGCCCTGATCATGAGTTAGGATGCAAATATTTCATTTAAATTATCCATTCAACAGAGAGTAGTCAACAAACTTAATTTTTAAATATAAGAATATTACTTAAAATTTAATTAATAATGTTATTCTTGAATGATTAATTTCCAATGGCCCATACAACTTGTGCACTGGAGTCCAGTAATAACCACCACCATCACCATCACTGCAATATTTAGAACATATCTATGTCAGTACCATATAATACAAGTGCTGTTATCGCCTCCACCTCAGAGGTAGTGTGAGAGTTAATGATATGGCACAAGATGCTCTGTAAGTTCTTTGAAATCATGCCATGAGGCATAGTCAAAGAATAATTTATTTGTATTATGGAGGAGTAATTGTGGTTAAACTATATTGCATTCTATTACCTCAGAGGCAATGAAAATATTTGCAAGTGATGATTCAGTCTGCTATAAAGGACAGGAAGCCAAAAGATCTGGGTGCTTTTCTTGGTTTTAACCCTGATCTGAATGATGGGGAGCATCTCCCTCCTTTTAATTTCTTAAACTCTCTCTTAGGAGAAAGGGGAAGAGAAGGTAGCCCTTGCTGCTTCCATAGAATTATGGTAAAGAGGCCAATTTTTGTGTGACAAAGTTTTGAAAATTATAGTTCTAAAGTACAAATTGCTATAGTTACTAATACAATAAGGCATGTATAGAATGGGACATTTTGGATAAAATATTCAATGTAGCCAAATGATACCATTAAATTTTATGGACATTTAGAAATTTGATATTTTTATACCTTCTCCAGGAAGCACTGAACAGCAACTTTTTCTCCTGGGTCTGGGTGTTTCTTCAGCTTCTCCTCTCTTTCTTTCTTGGTCTTATTCTCTTATTTCTCTGAAAATTGCCCCAAAACTGCTGGCTGTTGTGCCAAGACCATGAAGCAGGCAGAAAAGGAAAGTCTTTGATAACTCTCCAAATTACATTGATATGGAGCTCCTTCTTTTATAGCTGGCTAGAGCACAGTGCCAATATACTGATTAATAATTACAGCAATTTATAAAGCATTTATGAAATGCCAGCCACTATGCCGGGAGTTCGACCCATATTACTTCATTTACTCATCACAACTTCCCCGAAAGATGGTTATTACTCTGCTTTCTTACAGATGAGGAAACCAAGGCTGAGAGAGATTAACTAGTATGGTTGTGAAAAGATTTAAACCTGGCTCTATCTTTCTCTAAACTTGTATATATTTGTGTCAGATCAGAAAGGCCAGTGAAAGGACTTTTTTCATTCATATTTATTCAAATTAAATGTGACTTTATTTATGGATCAATGAATAATTCATGGGTAAACATCATAAGGAGAAAGGTGTTCTGACCTTCTTCTCTTAGTTCTCAAACTAACTATCCAAAGCAAGTCTTAAAAGCTCCCAGAATTCTAGACCTCTCTTCAGGCATTTAAAGATGACAGATTGCTTCTAGAAAGAGTACAAAACTCTCAAGTTAGTCTTATATAGCTATGTGAGGGTCAATCTGCCTCTGCATCTTCCACTGTAAAGACTTAAAGCAGCAAATACTGGCAATAAATGACAGAGACCTTCTATTCTCCTACTCTGTCCATGTCTCACTCATTAGTTTTTGTTAAATGCCCCCTCCCCTAACTCCTAGCAGATGCATTCTTCTCCAACCTTTGGACACAGGACCTTCAGGTCAGTGGATTGAAGGACAAAGAATGGGAAGAAATAGATAATTAGCATGACATATGAACTTAAATTAAATTGACAAAAATTAATTTTTAATTAGAACATATGTTGAATACATGGCCCCAGGGGACTGACAGTTGCACTTTATGTCTTGCTAAACTTGTTTCAGTCCTTGCTGCAAGGATGGGGTCTATCACCAAAGTGGAAAAGTTCCAAAAACCAAGAGGCTTCAGCCTCTTGGAAATGATCCTTGTAATCATTTTCCAGGATGCCAGGAATATCCTGTTGCAAAACCACAAGTGTAACTCACCAGTGAAAGTTTAGGTGGAAGAGAAATTTATAACATAGCTTGTCACATGCTGAGCCTTCAGATGTGTTGTTTAATCATAGCTCCAACCTCCTCTATGCACAGGACTATCCAGTGCTCCAAGACCAGACCCAAAGATTTATCTTGCACCCAAATTGCTGCCCTCTCCCCAACTATAATCTTTAGTCTGGAAAATATCAATATCATCTACTTTAATATTTAGCAGTTTACACCCAGAAGATGCCTACAGCCCATTGAGCTGAAAAATGGAGAGAAGACAACAGTGTTGGCATGGGTCAAAAGCACACCAATAGATAATGGGTCAATTCTAAAATGAAGGAATACTGTACTATGATAGTTTCAGAGTGAATCAGGTACCAGACTCTAGAAAACTCAATGATGATGAAGGTCATATAAGAAAATGGTAGTTACCTAGGTTGTCATGGGAATGTGGATGCAATACCCAGTTTGGGAGGAGATTTCAGGGAAGTTGGGGATTGATAAAACAATCACCTGGATACCCACCAGGTATGTGGAAATGTGGCGATAGCATGTATACTATCTAAGATGGGCATAAGCTTTGGGGGCCTTGAACATCTTCCTGGAGAAGTTTTCATCTGAGATATAGTTTCAAGAATGGGTAGGTAACCTGTACTCAGAAAAGTGGGAGGACCACCCAAACAGAGGGGCCAGTGTTTCACAAACATGAAAGATGATATGGTAGTAAGACAGTTGCTCTTGCTGGAGCAAAATGGTTATATTGTGAATTGGATGAGATTTTATCACTTCTGTAACATGAAACATTCTTAGATAATTTTTCCTATTGGACTTAAAAGTACACCCCTCTAGTGGAACTATAACAATTAACTAAAATGGTTGATCTCTAACAAAATTAGAGCCTTTATAAAGCTAAGCCTTTATAAAGCTAAGCTAAGCTTTATAAAGGGAAGCAGTATGGGATTGAGGAAAGAATAACCCAGACTGACCTATAAGAACTCACGATGCTGAGAACTAACTGTGAGAGTCTGGGCAGATCTGCTCATGGCCCTAAGCCCTAGTTCCCTAATTCATAAAAATTTCTGTACGATCCTGTCCATCTCTTTGAATTTTTATATCTTTGGTGGTGATATTTATGTCTTTATTATACTAAGCACTTTTGCACAGAATTGGGGCCCTATTCAAATTGCTTTTCAATTAATCAGTTCTCAACTAAATAACCATTATTTCATATACAATTATTCTATATTCTCCAACTTCAGGGTGACTCATTCTAATGAAGTAATTAGCTATTTTACGTGACATTGTTCCTACATTTATAAAAGGAGATGGGCACCAGAAAATAACTCATTTCCTACTTTTTCTTTAAGTACAAACTTTTGGTTTGTTTGATTTGTTACATAGATTAATTTACTCTGTTGGTTAAATCATACACACAAACACACACACACACACACACACACACACTGATTAGAATCCTCAATATTTCTGTCACAAAAATGAGGGAAGATAATAGTGACCTGAATTTGAAGTTATATCCTATTCTGGGTAGACATTAGAATCTAACAATAATAAGTATGTCACCATCATACTATTAGAAACCAAGAACCACTGTTAACCTGCTTAGAAACTCATTAGAAATGGAGACCCAGGATTTTGATACTATATTAAATGTCTTAAATTCCAGTTAATAGTATCAAGATTGAGTTTCAAAGTATGGTTCTCCTATTGGGTTTGTTGCTAATTATTCAAAATAATTATTAAAAATACTTAGGATTCAGGTCTTTAGATAGATATACTATTTAAACCTAGAAAACACCTATGACAAAATTAATAGGCTTTTACTTAACTTTAACCAACAAGCATTTATTAGGTACCAAGTACATTATTATTTGTATCAAATTCAGGGGATAGAAAACAAATAAAACCATGTAGTCCTCTCCTCTCAGAGGCCCAACGCAGGGCTGTATGGAGGAGGGGCACTGCTCCAATGCAATGTCCTGAGTGCTAAGGGAGCATGAAATAGGAAGTGATCTGTTCTGTCTGAGAGGTCATGAAAAGGTTACACAGAGGAAGTGATATTTGAGCTGCAATTTAAAGGATGGATGGGTCTTAGTTGGATGTAAAAGGGGCAGAGGATAGAGAATTGCAGGGAGAGGGAAAAGTAACTGACCTGAGAGCACAAGCCTTTTTTGGAAGAAATATGAAATAATCTGAAGATGTATTTTAGAGCATAGGTGTAGAGAGATAATGATTTTATTATTAAGGACATTTGATCCTATGTATAAAATTTGAGATTTTATGCACTAGAAAATGAGGTGACTGGGTGAGAATAGCTAGCCAGTCAACCATGGCCTTTCATGCTTCTAAAGAAGAAGAGTTGAACTAATAGTTTCTCCCTGCCCTTCAAATGCAAAGTCATCATCTGGACAACAGGGATATAGAGGGACAGTGCGAAAAGCTGTAAAATGAACCTCCAAGTTTGGGGCTGTTTGGTATGTATCTATTCTTTTGTTTAATACATTTTTACTGAATTCTATACTATATACTGGGGAAGAGCAGGATAAAAAAATACATCAGTGGCTCTACCCTTTCACCCTCAAAGAGATATCCCTACAGTGAAGAAGAAGATGGAGTAGAGGCAGCATCTGCCACGAGTGTGAAACGTACAGGATATCATGGGAAGTAGACCTGCCTTTGACTCACTGGAGAAGGTTTTCTGGAAAAGCCAATCCTAGAGCTAACTGTGAGTGGATGAATAAGAATTAACTCTTTGAAATCTGTGCGGCCTTAAGCCACATTTAATTTCTCTGGGTCTCAATTTCCTCATTTGTAAAGAGCAGACATTAGGCTTTATCCGTGGTTCTCAACCCTGGCTACACATTAGAATCATCCAGGGAGATTTTAAAACTACCAATGCCCAGGACCTACTGCAGCCCAATATTAAATCAATGTCATTGAGGGTGGGTCCCAGGCCTTGCCAGTTATTTAAGGCTCCCCAGGTGATTCTAATGTGTGGCCAGTGTTAAGGATCACAGAATGAGATGATCTTTGAGGTCATTCTCATTTGTGAAATAGACATTCAAAATTAGCCTAAGTATTAATAGAAATTACAGAAAGCATATAATCCATTCAACAATGTCTTCTGTACTCCCCATTCCTGCACCTCAATCCCACAGTCCTCATGCTGCCTGGGAAGCACCACAAAGAAGTTTATACCTTGGAAGTGCCCAGGACTGAAGATTTTTCTCCCTCTCTGATAAAAAATATGCCTAACATCCAGTTTTCTCAGAGAATGGTCTCTGCTGAGAAGCTCTTTCTGATTAGTTTTTAGGGTCCTTCTCAATTCCCTTCTCAATCTTCAATTTCAGGCAAATAGCTCTTTTAATTCAACCCTATTTAGTCTTCCTTATCCCTAAGCTTTTTGGCTTGTAAAATTTTACATATACTTAGTCTTCTTACATTCTATCTCTTATCTAAATTTTCCCCAATTTTCCAAACCCAGTTCACCTCTTAATATTTTTATGAAATTTGACCAGATTTTATCATCTGAATTTTATATCACTATTCTCCAAATCATAATTTGTCTCTGCATAACTCATTTATTTCATAATTAATAATTCTCACCATGTAAGATTTTGTATTGTTGTGGATAAATCATATGTATTAATTGAATATTCTGTCTATGTTTACCTTGCTTGGGAAGAACAAAATAGGAAGAAAAGCTAAATAACAAATTAAATAAGAAAATTATATAGCAAATTTAATTTAAAAAGTAGAGTAGATGAAAGAATTTTTAAATTGCAAGGTGCTATAGAAATCTAATGTATTCATTTATCCATTCATTCATTCATTCATTTGATGTATATTTATAGAGGCCCTACCATGTGCAGGCCCTGTTATAGGACCTAGAGATTTTGGGGAAAAAAACTCTCTGGAAGTATGGATTTTTGCATTCTATTTGGGAGACCAAACAATACTACACACACACACACACACACACACACACACATACACACATACACACACATATATGCTATGTGATAATAACCTCAATGAAAACCAATAAAGCTTGGTAAATCTATGGATAAGTATGGAAAAAGTTACATCTTAGGGAGGGTTGATAGAGAAGGCCTCTTTGGGTCCTGTAGATCTCCTGACTGGTTAATTATCATATCTACATAGGCTTAGACTAGTTCATGTGAGCCCATTTTTTCATTCTTGGAAATAAACTATATTATTCCCTTTCAGAGAAAAGCTAAAAATTGGCTTATGATCATAGCAGAATACCAAGAAAACAGGTAAACTCTACTATACTGGTCTTTAAATGGCACATTCCTATTCCTTATCAGATATCTGTAACTTTCCTCAACATGTGTGTAGAACGAATTCTTCCACATTTGGTTAGTATTCTGTTATGGGTACTAAATTTATTTTTGAAAGAGAAATAGCTTTAATGGCTCAATATTTCTGATATTTTGTGTACACACATGCACACTCAGGGCTTGAATTAAGTAGGATTAAAAAATTTTTTTCCTGAGTGACAATCTCCCACAAATATTTCAGAGACAAACAGTGGCTAAATCTCTACTTGAATAAAACATCAAAAAATTAAATTGAAAAAAATTCTTTGCAGGTGTAGTTGTCAAGAATAAAGGAGAGTAATTCAATTATATGTTCACAATTTCCAAAGGAAGTGAGAAACAGTGTAATAGAGTTGAAAATGTAAAATAAAAAGTTCTGTTAAGTTCCTTCCACACACACTAGCATAGCATGCTTTAAATTTGATGAAAAGCCACAGGCTAGGTCTCATAAAATCAAACCTGGTTCACCATTTCTGCTGCTGACAGGAAATGTCATTGCTAGGAAATAAGGCAGCAAGCTGCCGTCTCCAAAGTATCAGCACCTCAGAGACAGATGAGGAGAAGAGGCCCATGTGTAAACAAAAATGACCTATGCCCTGCATGAATATACGTGACTTCCTGGAGCCTGTTTGTGTCTCTTTGGCTGGAAGGGCACCAAAAGAATCTTAGGGGAAGTATTCCACTCCTAAAGGCAATGTGGCACGTTGTTAGAAAAGAAAGAGTAATAAGGAGAAGAAATTACAAAGGAAGGAAAAGTAGTCAAAGTGGTATGTTGTTTGAGTTCTGGTGGTGATAATTTTCAAACTCATGGGCATTTAATAAGTAGCCATGATATGTTTTTGTATAGTTTGTGATATTGAAACACACTTGAAAAACATGTGTGTGTGTGTGTCTGAATGTATTCATGAATATATAAAACATTTAGAGTCTTCTAGTCAGGAACAATGGGTTGTACATTATGAGAGGAAATATTATAATTTTCTTCTGTGTGTGGTGTGTGTAACAGACAGATATGTGCTATGTGAATTTACATAATTCATGTAGTATACCTATACAGCTATAAACTTTATTAGAATATATAGGCTGGAAAATTTCAGGTATGTGTATACATTCAATCTATATTGTGCATATATTTAATGTGATCAATTTATATTTCATACGTCTTACCTAGGGATTTGTACTTGAGCAAAAAGGGTTACAAAGTCCATTAGCTGATCTGAATTTATGACAATAAATCCCTTGATGTTTGGCTATGACAGGAATTACTCTCCTCTAATGAGTAATAAATGTGGATAAGTCATGTGTCCCATTGGATTACTTGGCTAAAATCACATTTAGAAGATGGCTAATTGTCTAAAATTTATCCAAATTCAATATAAATTTTATTGCTACTAATTGCCTTTGCAGGTTTTAGAACATTAAGCATATTTAAATGTATTTGTCATAGCACTTCTATGCATATGTATTGAATGAATAGCATAGTCACTACTATCCAATTTAATCTTTTCAACAATTTTGGTAATTTAACATTAGATCATTATGACTTGAAATATAATTTTCCATTTTTAGAACTGTGACATATTATATTTTTAAAATAAATGTTTTTGTCATGGATAAGCTATTCTTATTATTTTGTAGTTTTGATATGACTTAATTGTAATATCAGTATTACCAACAAGAACATATTGCAACACTTGTTGGTACTATTGTGGAATTATTCACATTGCCATTCTAAGTTAGTTGAACTATTTTACCCAGTGCTGGCATACTAAACAACTGCTTCCAGAACTTCTATTTATCTTAAACATAATCTCTTATTTGAAAGTTTACATGGATTGGTGTTAAATAACCAAATTTAAAAAAAATCCTAAAAAACATAAATATTTAGCAAAATAAATGAGAGATAGCTAAATGCATGTATTTTAAAAGATTTCTTTAGAAATTTTGAAGTTTTTTTTTTATTAAATAAGCCTATACAAAAGACATTCTATAATAAATATATCTACACTAGAATGTTTATGGCAGCACAATTCACTATTGCAAAGATGTGGAAACAACCCAGTGTCCGTCAATCAATGGGTGGATTAATAAAATATGGTATATGTATACAAAGGAATACTACTAAGTTACAAAAAACAATGTGATCTAGCACCTCTGATATTTTCCTGGATAGAGCTTGAGCCCATCCTCCAAAGTGAGGTATCACAAGATTGGAAGAATAAGTACCACATGTACTCGCCATCAAATTGGCACTAACTGATCAAAACCAAGGTGCTCACATGGTAGTAATATTCATTGGGGGTTAGGGACTTAGGGGTGGGTAAACTCACAACTAATTGACACCGTGAGCATTGTATAGGGGAAGGGCATGCCTCTAATCCTGGCTTGGACGAGACAAAGTCATAACATGTAACCAAAATGTTTGTACCCCCATAATATCCTGAAATAGAAAAAAGCCTATAAAATAACATAATAATATATATTCAAAGGATTTTTGGCTGAGATGTGTTTATATTGAAATATTCTTCATGGTGGAAAAGTCCAAGGCAGATATGATTAGCTTGAGAAAGGATAAAAGAGAATAAATGAATTGAGTAATTCTTGCTATTTTGAAACATAATTTAGAAATGTAATGTTTGAGGTGATAAATATTCCAATTACCTTGATTTAATCATTACAAATTGTGTACATACATCAAAATATCACATTCCCCAAAACATGTACAACTATTATATATATGAAATATATATAAATGAAATAAGTAAATTTATTTTCTTAACTAAAAATTCAATGAGATACCAATTATAGGTCAAATGACAATATGATCACATCTTCCTACTCCAAATATATAGAAATAAGGGATAGAATATAAAAATTATATATGATTACACAGATGGGTTTTTGTGCTATAAAGGGAAATTTCTGTACACCAGAAACAGAAAGGGAACCCCATGGTGTAAGCAACGACTGGAGCTGCACTGCTCATTGGAAGCCAGGGCTTCAAACAAGTCATTTGAGTCCTGATCCCAAAGCCTATATGAAGATGGGACTCAGAACACATTCTCTGTGCTGGATGGTCAGAAGTATAGACCCCACATGTAGCCTATGACCTCACTCTGTTTGTTCATAAATAGGATGTAAAATACCACCTACCAAGTTTGGGGAAGAGGTAGAATCATCCAAATGAAATAAAAACTTGTGCCAGGCTGTTACCAGGTGTGGAGCCTGATCTGCACACATGGTAGATGCAGGTTCCAGATGACTTAAAAACCTTGTACATGGAAAATCTCCCTGGCAAGGTGAAATGACTAAAATGAATTAAGACCACATGAAGAAATCCATTAACGTGAAAGATAGAGTATGGACCCAACAATACTGATAAATTTAGATCCAAGAAAATAATAATGATGAAACAATTTGGAAATGGCTTTAATAGAGAATGTTCAAAATTCCTCTCACTATAATAGAGGAAAGAGCCCCTATGAAATAAGATTTATTTTCTTCATGAAAAAAAACTTAAAAATAATTTTAACACAAGCCATTAAAATAAGAAAACATTATTTAAAAAGTATAGCTTCCCATGAAAACTAATCTATTAGAAATATTTAAATAAATAAATTATAGTCCAAAGATCAGAAAATTAATAGATGAGCTTAAAAGTCACCAGAAAATGGTCAAAGAAAGTGTGATGAATTGGAAGATAGAACATAAAAAACCTGCAATAATGTATCATAAAGAGATGAAAAAATCTGAGAGAAAAATTAAGATATTTTTAAGATTAATTAAGAAGCTCCATTATATATCTAATATTTCAGAAGAATAGAATGATATGATAAAATTGAATAGATGATATTCAAGGGGTTTATATCTAAAAATTGCCCATATTGACAAAGTCCAGATATAGGATAATTATGTTCAATCCACAACTGGTCACATCATAAAAAAATTACAGGTCATCAGAGATCAAAGAAATACTAAAGCCACAGAAAAAAATTAGATTGCTTACAAAGAATGACAGAAAAACCAACATTAAACATGTCATCAGCAACTAGAATACCAGAATACAGTGGAATGGCAGCTTTAAATTATTATGGGGACATGAAGTCCATGAACTGAGAGTTTTAACCCATCCAAATAATGATTTCACAAGGATAATGTAATGGGCATTTGTTATATTTTCTGACTATTCCTTTCTCAGTTTGAAAAAAGCAAGAAGAAAAATGAAAGTAAAAAGAAAAAATGTGAGGCAACAGGCAACAATGAGAAAAAGATATTAGT
Source organism: Microcebus murinus (assembly GCF_040939455.1). Taxonomy (NCBI): domain Eukaryota; kingdom Metazoa; phylum Chordata; class Mammalia; order Primates; family Cheirogaleidae; genus Microcebus; species Microcebus murinus. The sequence continues at coordinate 36,219,264 of NC_134114.1, read as the reverse complement.
AAAATCAGACAGTAAATCTAATTTACTATGAACTAAAATAAACTGGGAGAATAAAACATAGACATTTGGGGGGGACATTAAAAAATAAGCTAGATAGCATAGAAAAATAACATGGTTGGAATTCAGAGGAAAGTTAAGGCACACCAAATTCATGTCATTTTAGGAAGAAGATGAAGATGCTGATTATATATAACGTGTTAAAAATATAAATTTAACATACATTTTCAAATTTGGGGTTAACTACTAAAGTAATGCAAGTGTAATACATATCATATTAATCTTTTCAAATAGTCATATTTTGGTATTTTTAATATTCTCTATATTTTTGGTGTTTTGTTCTCTTTCATTCTTGCTCTTAGTGTAAACATTCTCTTCCTTTATCTTTGGGTTTGCTCCATGACTCATCTTGAATTGAATACTTAGCTTATTTATCTTTTTTTTTGCCAATAAAGTTATCATTTAATTTTAAGGATTTCTTCTTTTTTTTAATCTTAAAGATGACTTCCCATTACAATGAGAAAGTTCTAACAAATCAATTTTTTTCACAAAAAAGACTTATTAAATGATATCTGTCAATAAGTAACACTTCCACCATTTTCTTTAACATAACCGAAAGCAAGAAAAAGCAGGTCATCTCTAAGCACAAGCAAATAATCCAGCATTCAGAAGAATCTTGAAAACAGTTCCACCACCAGCTAGTCTCAGATGTCTGACCACTTCATCATTTAGGAGTCAAAACTAATATCTTTTCTTGGAAAATGTCTGTTGACATTTCTATTAGGAAAAACAGCTGCTGGTCACAATGCATGGAGAAAGGAAAAGTGAGGTATTCCCGATGGCATCTTTGACAAGATTCTATGACAAAAACACATCTTTATTTATCTTTATCTTTTTTATTTTCTCTGGAATATATTTAAAGATTCCCAATACTATGTAGCATTTCATTGCATGGATAGTTTTAGTCATTATGAGTAGTGCTACTATTAATTAATTAATTATCAGGTATGTATATGTTCAGCTTTAGTAGGTATCACCAATGTTCTACAGTAGATGTACCAATGAACTTCCACCAGTGGGCTACAGAAGTTCTGATTGCTCCATATTTTCACCAATATTTGATATTGTCTTTTATTTCTTTTAGTGCTGTTGCTGTGGGTGTATTGGTAGTGCTCTGAATTTTAAATTGCATTTCTCTGATGACTAATGAAGTTAAGCACATTTTAAAATTTTGTTTTTCCATTGGATATATGTTTTTTGTGAACTGCCTGTAAAATATTTTTGCCCATTTTTCCACTCGGTTGTCTGCTTTTTTCTTATGTAACATATTAGTAGATATACTGTTTATATTCAGTGCATAAGTACTCTGTCAAATAAATGTATTGCATATCTAGTCTCCCATTCAATGATTTACTTCCTAATAGTGCCTTTTGATGAACTGAAATTTTAATCCTAAGGTAGTCCAATTTAGCATTTAAAAAATTTATGGATAATTGCTTTTCACTTCTTATTTAAGAAATATTTTTTTACCCCAAGAGCAAAAACTATTTTTTCTACATGCATATTGCTTTACCATTCACTTTTAGATCTATAATTCATTTAGTTTTGATTTTAGATCACTGATCATTGATATTGTGTGAGATAGAGGCATTGTACATACACACACACTTGCATTCTCATACACACATCCTCACATACACAATAATAGATACCCATGCGACCTAGCACAATTTATTGAAAGGTTTCTTTTCCCCACTATAATGCATTATCACTATTTTCATAAATCAGAAAATATATATGGATCTGTTTCTAGAATCTCAATCTGTTTCATGGATCTATTTGTCTGTCTTTGAAATAATACCATGCTGTCTTAATTGCTACAGTTTTTTTGTTTCTATACCTGGTAATGTAAGTTGTTTTGTTCTCCTGCAGTTTTGTTCTACCACTTGGTCTTTCTATTTCAGTGTGAATTATTTAATCACTTCACTCTGTGTGCATGCATACACAATGCTGTGATTTTTAATGGAATTACATTGAATCTGTTGATTACAGAAAATAATTGACAGCTTTACAATATTAAGGCTTATAAACTATATACTTAATATATAAATTTATCTAAATATTTTAAATAACTCTCAATAATGTTTCATACTTTTCATTATAAAAGTCTTATATATCTTTCATTAAATTTCCTCCTAGGTATTTGATGTTTTTGTTGGAATTATAAATTCTATCTTTTTAGGGTTTTCTTTTATTCCCAAATAGATTTTTAGATAAACAGTCTCTCTGGAGACTGTCTATCCAAAAAGCTCTAAGTAGTCAATTTCAAAAAAAAGTTTAAAGAAATGTAATGAGTTTAGTAAAGTAGATGTTCCAGAACTCAAGAAGAGTTCATAAATATCAATAATAATACAATGCATGAGACAAACAATAGCATAATAGTATCATGAATCATTCTTCAATTTTCGAGTTTTGGTGAGGATGTTCTAAATCTACTTGGAAATTGCTTATAATGAGACCCACTGGGCTAATGTGTCTAGGAAAGTTTAATAGAAATGCAGTGTTATCTGACTTTGATGTTGCCAATAGTGAGTAGATTCTTTTTTGTACAGCACAGTGTAGGCAACATGGAAGAAATTGCATGATTCAATACCAATGTGTTTCTGTTTTCCTTGTCTAAGGGGCAGTTTTCAAATTATAATTTTCAAATTTCTTTTTGACACTAAGATTATTAATTTTTATATCCTAAAATCTATGTAGAGAAATTAACTTCATATAGCCCTGACTGAAAGTCAATAGAGGTTGATCGATTAATAAAAGCAAATTCACACACACACACACACACACACACACACACACACACACACAATGTCAACAGTAGATAGAAAACTATAAGTAGAAAAGAGAACAGATTTAAATGGTGAATCTCAAAAGAGAAAAGTTAATTAGGGATTTTAGCTAGTATCTAAATGTATTCTGCTTTCAATATCTATTACTACTTACTAGTAGGATGATAGGATGATAGTTCCATGTACAGTACATGTAAATTACTTTCCATTTTCAATGTTTTTCAATTAATACATGGCATTAAAATGGAATAGTGATCTAAAGGTTATTGAGATTTCAAAACTTTTCAGTTTTCAAAAGTCTTTGGCAAAGAGTTAAAAAAGAAGAGAAATAACATAGACAATTCTAAATTTGGGTACAACTCACTATAACAACACACAATTTGATGTGGCAATAAACAGTATGAAGTATCAAGGTTGGGGATGAAAGAAAGAAAACAATAGCTAAAATAATTAAGCCTTTTTTTTTTTCTTTTGCAGCCAACTGAAACAGGTTGAATTGCTTAAAGGAGTTGTTAGTTGTTATTTTAAAAGTGAAAGGTCAGGTACAATGTGATAAAAGCTTTTTGAAATACACACATGAATTTCCCATAGTGTAAACCAAAATTCCATATATTGGCCAACATAAATAATGTGATTGCTTAAATAAATTTTGGTCAACAAGCTGGTTATCAATCCCAAATGGTGGACAAATTTGAAAACCATGTGGTTCAAATGAAAAATGATGAAGAGGGCTAATCAGAAGATGAAAAATTTGAGATGAGTTTTCTTGTTAGGGAGAAATAGAACTTAGACATATGTAGAAAGTGGCACAATGATAAGAGGCAAATATTGATTAAAAAATTTTCTTCTTAGGAAGAGAAATGCCCTAAGCTTACTAGAACTAACTCACATCATACAAAATCAACAGCAATTGGCTCAAGCAGTTAAATGTAAAAAAAAAAAAAAACCAAAAACATAAATATCTAACAAATACATAGACCCATGATATTTCCTTGGAGAAATAAACACATTTTAAAGGACATAAGATTACAATGAATACAAAAAGTAATACATTAACACACGCAAAATATTAAGCACTAAAATAAAAGGCATAAAATACAGGCTGAGCAGTCCTATCGATTGAATCATGCCCCTGTAGCTTGGCAGGCGAAAGGTAAGCTACATATCACTTCTCTCTCACCTGCTCTGGAGGGACCTTTGCATAGTGCCATTGGTATGTGCCATCTTCAGGAAAGCCATCTTTTTGATAGCCTTCCATATTTCTTTCCTTTTCATAGAGAAAACTGACCTTGACTATATTGTTTTCCAAAAAATAAATAAATTTAGGAGAGAGTTTAGTTGGAAATAATTGAGAATTTCTGTTATTTTTTCTTCCAACCCTCTACCACCTAGAATTTCTTAAGCATAAGTATTAACAAAATACTGAAATAATATTTTGGGAAATCTCTAACAAGAAAACAATCAACTAATCTAAACGTTTTAGTTGAAGTGTAGGTGCTAAATTAAATAACCTGCCTATCTCCTTCCTTTTTATGATTCTGTTACTTAGATAGACTTCAATCTACAGCCATTCTCCCAAACAAAGGAGATGTCACTCAGTTATAAAAGTGTTGAACTAGCTCCAGGGACAGGCATTTCACTGGGTAAGAGGGAAATTTTTCAAAAATCTCTAGTCTTTCATAGTTTTTGATGGAATAGTAACATTGTGTTTGCATAATGAAGATCTTTGTATTGAGTTTACTCAATTTTATTATTATAGGAAAATGGGATTTGGAGAGCTTTATACTCTACATTATTCCCGTAAGAAACTTGAAAGGGAGAAACATACAAAAACAGCTACTTGAGATTGGATAAGTATATATTGGGTGATTTCTCTGATTATATTTTTAAAATATTGTTCTCAGATTCATGTACACATTTGGATAAAATAACTGCACATATTTATTATGTATATTTTAAAAGGGGAAAAATACCATTAAGTTCCATGGAGTAAATATATAGTCATTTCGTAAATTATTTATCTGGAAACCTCAAGAGCTTTTTGCTGCTGTTTCATCTGTCAGTTAAATTTGTTTTAGTGGTATAAGTAATAGTTATGTGATATTATTGTATAAAGTAGCCATGAAAATATATACAATTTACTTGTAAGAATGATCAAATAAATAAATACATAAGGGTATATCCTGTCTTGATCAATGTGTGTAACTCAGCAAGTGCTAATCGGCCTTTTGCTTATACTTCTATGTGAAAATGTACACACTAATTTAACATATGCTGTTTTATTCATTTCTAAAAAGTAAATTATGTGTCACATTTTTAAAGTGTGAGACTCACACATTAATGGAGTTGTGTTTGAAGAATTTTGTAGACTCCTAAAATAAGTTATTGAAACAGTATGAAAAATAATGAAACAACATAAAAATAATCCATCAATTTGTTTTAATACACCAATGAAACTATGTAGAGATAGTGCTCTAGTATTAATTTGTTAAATGAATACATGTTTTAATAATCACTACCTTTTTTACTAGCATCATTCAAAATTTTTCATTTTCTAGTATATTTTTCCCTCAAAGATATGAAATTAGAGAGTTAAGTAACACTTCACAGGCTATTCTATGGAAAGTTTGTATATATCCCTCCTCAAACATTTTATATGTATGGCTTAGGACTTTGGCAAGCCTGTAGAAAATTTATTTTGGGGATTTAGTTCTTACAGTTGCCCCTTTCTTACCAAATAACCTGATTTCTAGATAAGGAAAACAGATTGAACATATTCATAAAAATCCCCATTCCAAACATATGCAAATAATAAAATAGATATATTTCAAACTTTATAAAAATTATGAAAAAGAAAGACCCTCCAAATGCTTTATGCAAAGAGTGAATATGAATTAGGCAGTTTGCTAAATGAGTTTGCAGTTCAAGGGAAGACTTTACAGGTAGAGATGTAAATTTGGAAAACATCGACATATAGATGCTACTTTTATTAACAGAACAGGATTAGATTCTATTGAGAGAAAATGAAAATAGGGAGAATAACAGGAATCAGAATTATGTCCTCATCTTTAACATTAATGCTTAGTTAGAGGAAGGAGGAGCTAACAGGAACAACAAAACTGAAAAGAACTAACATTAGAATTGGAGAAAAAAGTTAAAAGTGAGACCTCAAAAACCAAATAAGCATGAAGTATTTCAGCAAAAGGGAAGTTTCACTGTGTCTAGCATTCCTGAAAGGCTGAGATAAATTTTAGGGACAAAGTACTGACGGTTGGATTTAGCAAAATGTAAGTCAATGGTGAAATTAACAAGATAGTTTCAATGGAAGCAAACAGCAGGGAAAGAAATGGAGTATGACTCCCCAGATAATGGTAAATACACATTAGATACAAGTAATCATGAATTTAAGTGAGACCAGTTGACCTACTTATATAATGTTCTACAGATAGACACTATGTAATTAATTTTCTCTAGCTATTTTCACCTAATTTTAGTGAAACCACATGCATTTGTTAGGACTGCCATAACAAAATACTATAGACTAGGTATCTTAAACAACAGAAATTTATTTCTCACAGTTCTCAAGGCAGAATCCAAGATTAAGGCTCTGGTGAGTTTGGCTTCTCCTGAAGCTTCTCATCTTGACTAGCAGAGGGCTGCCATCTTACTGTGTCTTTACAAGGCCTTTTTTCTGTGGTATGTGTGTGTGTGTCTCTCTCTCTTCCTATAAGGGCACCAGTCATACTGGATTAGGGCCACACCTTTGGGATCTCATTTAACCTTAATTGCTTCCTAAAGGCCTTAGTTCCAAATACAGTCACATTAGGGGTTAGGGCTTCACCATATGGCTTTTGGGGGTGGGACCTATTCAGTCCCTAATACTACATAATTGTGGGATAATTAAATTTAACTAAGATTAGGTATGCAAAAAAAAAAGATGAAAGAGTAAGGCTATTTGTAATGTTGTTGGACTACAGAATCTTAGTTTATAAGTGGGTAAGAAAGTTTTGGGGAGCACATAAGAAGTAGAGTTAACAAATTGAGGTTCTTAATAAAGAAAAAAAATTGTTACCTGTGTAGTGATAATAATAGGTAACAGTTACTGAACACTGCACTCTTCATAACAATGCTCCTCACTACAATGCTATAAAAAAAGGCCTAGTACTAATGCTATTTTACAAATGAAGATACTAAGGCACAGCATAATTCAGAAACTTGCAAAGGTCACATTTTTATAAAGTGGATGAGGCAGAATGTGAAGAATGTCCAGAGATGACTGTCTTTACCACCATGCTATACGTGAGCTAGAAGAGAAGGAAGAGAAATCCATAGGGAAGAATTCTCAAAATCAGAATTCCTGTAGTGGGAGCTATATTGGGCATGGCAGACTACAATGCTAATCATAAAAATGTTTGGCTAAATTTGGATCGAGGAAAAAATTGATTTGAGGAGAAGAGCACAGAGAGCGAGTAGCAATGAAATAATGAAAAGTGTTTTTCATGGCTTGTTTAGAATTGAATATATTTTCTTGTAAGAAGTGGTCCAAAGTCTGGAAGAAATGGTAGTCAGTTGGTGTAAGATCTGGTGAATATGGCAGACGACACAGAGTTTCTAAGACGAATCTCTGTAGTTTGAGCAGCATTGTTTGTGTGAAATGTGATTGTTATCTTGCAAGAGGATCAGCTTATCTCTATTGACCAATCTTGGCTATTTAAGCACAAACATCCTCATCATTTTCATGCCATTTGTTATAGTAGACATCTGGCTGTAATCGATTGACTGGATTTCATGAAGCTGTAGTGGATAATACCAGTGCTGGACCACCAAACAGACACCATGAGCTTTTTTGATGAATATTTGGCTTTGGACTGTGTTTCGGCACTTCATCTTTAACCAGTCATTGTGCTGAATGCTTGTGATTGTCAAAAAGAATCTATTTTTTATCACATGTAATGATATGGTGTAGAAATGGTTCGCCTTTGTGTCATGACAGCGAAGAAAGGAAAGCTTTGAGATGATTTTTCTTTTGACATTTGTTTAATTTATGTGGTACCCATCTATCCAGCTTCTTTACCTTGTTGACTTGTTTTAAATGGTCTAATATTGTTTGAATAGTGACGTCAAACCTTGTTGTTAATTTATGTGTAGGTAAAGATAAATTCACTTCCATTACAGTTTTTAGTTTATAGTTATCCACCTTGGTTTCAGGTCATCTGCATGGCTCATTTTTAAGATTAAAATTAGCAGAATGGAACTTTTTAAACCATCGACATATTGTCTGTTCATTAGCCACATCTTTTCTAAACACTTTGTTGATATTTGGAGCTGTCTGTGTTGTATTGATTTCACTACAGAACTCATATTTGAAAATAATACAATTTTTGACTTATCTATGATTGTATAATGATTATTCTAGAAAATTTTGAAAGATAATCACACGTCAAAATATACGTTTGAAAGAAAAATGTACCTTTACAACAAAAACAAAACAAGAAGTGTTAAAATGGAATGTCATGGATGTTAACTGTCAAACTTAGCACTTAAGAAAATTGGACATTTCATATTTAATAATCTAATACTCTATTTGGGAATAGAGCATTGCAATAGCAATACTCATGCCATAGTAAACAATGTACATATTGAGTAAAGTTATGAAAGACAAGATTTTTTTAAAAAAATGAAGAGGATTACATAATTTTTTGAGACTATTATCTTTGGCTACAAATATCAATAACAAATATGATGCTTGACCAAAATTGGACAGGCAGGTGCTGCACAGACATCCTCCCAGAATTATTTTTTGTGGAAGGCCGCAGCATTTGCAGTCTTTTGTGATAGTTTTTGTTATCAGGCATTTAAACACGAAAATCCTGTCCTCATAGTCTTCCCCAGCTCTGTCAGGGTTTTTTATTTTTGTTTGTTTTGTTTTTCTTTTAAGCACAAATGACTCCATTTTGATTCTGACAACTTTCCCCCTTTTGATCAAGATCTTTCTTTGAAGCATCACTGATTAATCTCCTGTAGTTAGGTTTTAATATCCTTGGTACCAGGATGGACCTGTCTCAAGTTACTGCTCCGGCTCCACGTTGGAGGGAGTGAATGACAACTAGAAGTCAGTGCTGAAACCCTTTTACCCGCATTTGACAACAAGGGAGTTCGAAGGTAGTGACTCTCAGGCTAAATCTACCTGCAATTCATCATTACTTTCAATTTTGTCTGTTTTGTAGTCTTTTGCTATAATTTCAAAGTGTTGGACTGGTATTATTCTGTTAGGAGTTGCATAATACTTCTGTAAAAATTTAACAAGCAGCACAAGCAATGTTTAAAGAAGGAAAATACAAATAAATTAATACTAACATGACAATCCCAGTATGCTTAATGGTTTTGAGCCAGGGACCTAGTCTTAAAGGCAACCAACTGAATACATCAAATAACAATTATCCTGTCAAGTGGTAAGAGTCTCATTGTGATATGGAGTCTTCTTCTGATGTCTTAGGAAAAGCTGTCTACACATGAAAACTTGAAACTGTCAACTTTTTTTCCTGGTTTGCAGTTTGACTGCCTCTGGTTATAGCATTTGGGCATTTTGATAAACTTTCTGTGTGGCCCATAGATCTGGCATGAAACTTGTTTCTCAAAATTTATCTAGTTTTAGCTTATAAGACTTCAGGAACAGAGCAGTGCCTAGTTTTAGTAATTTCATGGAAGAAAGTTGGATTGGAGAAATCTAGAAGAACTCAGGATCTAGTCTTATCTCCAGGTAGATAACAAGAACTTAAAAACAACACACAGAGCTACAATTGAATAACAAGTATATTATAGCTTTTCTTTAGAAACATACTTCTCTCTCCATTGATCACATAAGAATCTCAGATTTAAAACCTCTTGAGGCTAGGAAGCCAAAACAAGGCAGACTCTAGATTTTTACCTACAGTCAAAGTTCTGGGGCCTGTTATAAAGTGATAATTTTTTAACTACTCACTGTAAAGCTGGGAACCCTTGAAGCTAGGCATTCTATGCACCTTTTCAAATATAATATTTTAGTCAAAGTCTTGGTAATATAACCAGTGTTAAATTATGTCTTGTTATGTGGAGAGGATACATTTTTATTGAACTTATGCAAATAATCATATTCTCATGAATAGTTTTTTTAATTCTGGAGGAACCAAATAGGGAGAAAAGGCAAATACTTTCATCTTTTTTCACAAAAGTATGCCTTACCAAATTGTTGTAAGCTATAAATAGGTAAAGAAAAAATTTTATTAAATTTGGAAAATAAAAAATTTAAGTAAAGAAGGAACAATGTTTTAAATAAGTCACAAAACATTATTTTCATCAATTATTTAACCTTATATAATTAATTTTTGTTTTGTGTGATCTTGGTTGGCAGTTTTATTTAGTACATTGATCTTAAAATTATTGGAAATTTGTATTCAAGAGTATATGTCAAAGCCTTTTCCATGAAAAACAATTTAGGACTATAGTTGATTGGAGATGCTTTTAGAGAAAATTCGAAACAATAACTGTGGATGACAAATATTTAGAATAGCCATGTTTAAATCCTTATATATGTATATAATTGTATGTACTAAACTTTTATAGGACTAACAGCACAGTAGGTTTGTTTACATTAGCATCATAACAAACATGTGAGTAGTGAGCTGTACTAGAATGTTATAATGGCTGTGATATCTCTAAATGATAGGAATTGTTCAGCTCCATTATATTCTTATGGGACCACTGTTATTATATTCAGTCCATGCTTGACTGAAACATCCTGATGTGGCATATGACTACATATTTATGTAAAAAATTACTGAATAATAAAGCAACATACACATTTAAAATGTTTTATTATTATTATAACGAAAGAAGTATGTTATCAAAAAAACTGGACCAAGTTTCTGCCTAGATGTACCATGTAGTTATTTTTTGTTTCTGAAGTTTGCTGCCACCTAGGACTCCACCAGTAAACAGGGTACAGGTCTCCTCTTGTCTTTACTACCACATACAGATCTGAGCTTTCACTCTTGTCCAAGGGCTCAACACTACCAACAAGATGCAAAGTTCCTCAATGAGGACTCACTGACACTTTTGCTCAGTCTTTTTTTGTAAGAGCTGTATTGAAATATAATTGATGTATATAAAAACAGCATATATTACTGTGTGAAATTTGATGAGTTTGGACATATATACTCATGGTACCATTACCACAAAGTAAGAAACACATCCATCACCTCCATAAATTTCCTTGTGTCCATTTGTGTTGTATGTGCGTGTTCAAACACTTAATGTGAAATCTACTTTCCTAACAAATTTTTAAGTTCACAATACTGTATTATTAACTGTTTTACTCTTATTCACCCTGCATAACTGAAACTTTATGTTCATTGGGCAAAAACTTCCTATTTCCCCTTCCCTCAGCCCCTTGTAACCATCATGTTATTTTTTACTTCTGTGAGTTTGTCTATTTCTGATACTTCATATAATTGGAATCATGCAGTATTTTTTCCATCTGTGACTGACTTATTTCACTTAATGTAATATCCTCCAGGCTTACTTGCAGTGCCCCAAATGGTAAGAGTTTTTTCTTTTTCAAGGCTGGATAATATTCTAGTGTGCTCATGTGTGTATACCCAGAAGTGGAATTGTTGGGTCATATGGAAACTTTATATTTAATTTTCTGAGGATCCCCCTATGCTATCTCCATAGTGGTTACACTATTTTACATTGCCACCAACAATGTACAAGGGCTTCAGTTTTCCACATCATCACTAACACTATCTCTTGTCTTGTTTTAATAGTCGTCCTAAGAGATATGAAGTAGTATCTCATCACGGTTTTGATCTGCATTTTCCTGACGATTAATGACATTGAAAACCCTTTCATCTACCTGGTGGTCATATATATTTCTTCTTTGGAGAGATACCTATTCAAGTAATTTGCCCAATTTAAAAATTTTATCATCATTATTATTATTATGTTTGCTATTAAGTTGTAGGAATTTCAATGTATTTTAGATATTAACGCCTTGTCAGATGAATGGCTTACAAATATTTTCTCCCATTCCATAGGTTGCTGTTTGACTCTGTTGATTGTATCCTTTACTGTACAGAAGGTTTTTATTTTGATGTAGAATCATTCGTCTATTTTTATTTTTGTTGCCTGAACTTTTGGTGTCATATCCAAGAATTCATTGCCTACATCAGTGTCAAGAAGATTTTCTTTCATATTTTCTTGTAGGAGATTTATAGTTTTAGGTCTTATACTGAATTCGTTAATCAATTTTGAGTTGATTTTTGAGTGTAGTCTAAGATCAGGGTCCAATTTTATTATTTTCCATATGGATAGCCACTTCTAACACCATTTCTTGAGTAGGCTATCATTTCTCCATGTTGTGTTCTTGGAACCCTTGTCAAAGAACAGTTGATTGTATATGTGAGAGTTTATTTCTGGGATCTCTATTCTGTTCCATTGGTCATTATAGCTGTCTTTATGTTAGTAGTACCATACTTTTTTGATTACTATAGCTTTGTAATATATTTTGAAACCAGGAAATGTGATGCTTCCAGCTTTGCTCTTTGTTTTCAAGATCATATTGACAATTCTGGGTATTTTTTGGTTCCATATGAATTTTAGGATTGTTGTTTCTATTTCTGTAAAAAGTGCCATTGGGATTTTGATAAGGATAGCACTAAATCCAAATATTGACGTGGGTAGTATGAATATCTTAACAATATTAATTCTTCCAGTCCATGAATACAGGATGTCTTAAATACTTAAGAATAAACTTAACTCAGGAGGTGAAATACATGTAGATTGAAAACTTCAAAACATTTATAAAAGAAATTAAGATATAAATAAATGATATCCCCCCCACACACACAATGTAGAGGATAATTTTCTGATTCATAGGTAGGTAGGGTGCTTTCATTTATGATGTTCACTATAATATTTTTGGCTTTTAAAATTTGGAATTCAAAAGGCAGGAAGAGATTTCCTCTTTTCTACTACTTTCTTATATCACATATTTTCCCCCAAGGAATAAACAATGCCACCTACTGCCTGAATAGAGAGGAAAAAAAAATCAACAGAGGTAAAGAGAATATTGGGGAACACGACCCAAGTTAGTATTTCAATAACAGGATCCTGACACTCTTGCTATGAAAACTCCTGTGATACCATAAATTCGAGAAGACTTTACCTGTTACCATGGAGCTTGATAAATCTCCAAGGGGATTAGGGATTTGGTAATATTTACATAAATTGCTACTTTAAGCCTATGTAAATTTCTAATCAAAGAAGGTCTTAATCTTTGTGTTTGTAATTGGATTTTATCTGGAGGTTCTAATTCATTCCAGGAAATTCAGATTACATTCAAGTTCTCCAAAACTTCTCAAAGATATTATCAATAATAACCTCTACCTACACAGAAGCCAGCTGGACATTTAGATATAGCCAAACTCTTTAAAGACCTGTAGGAACCTCATGGGAGAGGCCACTTTTCAGCAAAGGCTTCTTGATAAATATTGAATCTGTACAAGTGACAGACTTACTATCCTTCCTATAATCTGGCCCTGCCATCCATGTTATGATAGTCTCAGCATCTCACACAGCTCCTGAAACATATTAGCCTCTCAATATATGTTTATCAAATTGTTTTAAAAATAAATTTAATTCTTCATGTCTTCTCTAAATCAAATTTCTACTCTCAGTACAGCTATGGAGATTTTTTACAGAAACTCTTTTTACAAGAGCTGAGCTCTGGAACCTTTGTGCTATTGTATTTTATCAGCACAGTCAACCCAGTGTACATTTGCTGGTTCATACGCTGATTCCTACAGGGGAGCAAAGTGATTCCCAGATCATAGAAGTGTGCTTTTATTCTTACTCCCTTTACTTATTCTGAGAGCAGTTCAGAATCGAGGCATTAAAGGAAAGCCCCAAATTTCAAACATAAAAGTGACAAGAACTTCCATTTTCTTGACATTCTCCTGGGGGAACCTTGGCTGTTATTAGGTTGGATTTGACAGCATTGATTGATTGTCAATTTGATTTAGAGAGCACAATGCTCCCCCCTTTCATTTTATTCTTGCCAGGGACCCTTTAAGATTTGAGTGATATTTTACCCAGCCTTCATTTCACCCACTCTCATCCACCCCTCCTTCCTAATACAGATTTGGAAAGGGGATAGTTTAATAATATGCTAGTTTCAGTGGAAGTCAATTTTTATTTCTTTTCTCCTTTGCTTTGCTGTTGGCCAGCTTTTTAGAAATTCTTTTCTCTTGTTCTGTCAAATAGTAGCCAAATTCAGCTTCTTCCAACTTAAAGACAAATTGATTTTTTGCAATGCCTTTGCTTATTTTAGTCCCTAGTGATGTTCTGAACCTTAGATTATACTTGATTTGGGCCCTGTAGATTCCCAGTTGGACGAAAGTATCATAGAACCAAGGTGAATCTCCAGAATCCATTGAGCTCACTCCAAAGCAGGCATAAAAGCTCAGCTCTAAACATATGGTATCAGTCCTTTAATAGTTCATGAAGTTTCAAAGTTAGGCTATGTCTACACAGAGTACTATGTTTCTCTCAGTCTTTTATTTGGAAAATTTTAAATCTACAGGGGAAAAAAAGAATGCGATGAATACTGTATAACCTTCACTTGGTTTTACCTTTTATCAACATCCTGCCATATTTGCACTCTCTCCTATTCTTATTCTTTTTCTTGCTGTATAAATTATCTATCTACCTACCTATCATCAATCTATTTATCTATCTGCTTATCTATCTTGATGGGCAATTTAAAAATTCATTCCAATCATCATACTTTGCCTCAGGGAGATTCATAAAAAACACTGTAGACACATAGGTTGTTTGTCAAGTGCCTGACAAACTTATTTAAAAAAAAACACAGAAGAACACATATGAAAGGCTTAATATACTTGAAAAATAAAATAATTGACAAAATTAAGTTTTTTAAAAAATTATGTTTTCATTTAATGAATCATTTACGTGTATGTATGCTTCTGTGTTTGTGTGTGTGTCTGCACATGTGTGTAGACCAATAGTTTCTTTCTACTGATTTGGCACTATATGGAAATAGACAACACTTGCATGAGCTATACACATGCATATAAAAAGATTTGACATGTAAATTTAAAACATATAAAAAAGTTAAAATGGCAAAGGCATAAGAGAAATGCACTTCTGAGTTTTGAAATGCATCCCTTGCCAATTGCTTCTGAACTCAAGAGAATTGAGCTAGAGCTAAACTGGCACTTTGCCATGACATGAAGAAAACTAGGGTTCTGATGAATTTTGACATGGCAGTACTTGCATGTCCTGAGGGACTTCCATATACTGCTTTACCTTCCTGAGGTAATAGCCACAAAGCTGCATTAAGTTGTATTTTCTGTGCCCATCTTCCACACTGAAGAAATGTAGTTAAGCACATTGCAGCACAGGAGGGAAGAAAGGTAGCAAAAGTGAGTCTACTTACTAAGAGATGTGTGTAGAAGGGAAACAGAAGATGATTATCAGAAAGGCAACTTCAGGCCCTTGGAAATGAATGAATATCTTTTCTTTCTGAGAATCTTCTGGTTGCATAGTTTCTTTTCCAACAACTAATGTGTAGCTCATATTGCTTAATTCTGATAGCAGCCTGAGATTACTGAGCTTTCAGAATCTGGAGTGATGACCCTAAGAACAACTGAGAAACCAGTGAAATAAGGGAAAAATAAATGTAAGACAGATCTGCACCAGGAACATGACTCAGGAAACTACTCTAAAAAGGTCAAGCACATGTCTGACCTGATGGAGGGGAAAGGCACCATCTCAGTGGCAGCCTGAGCTTTCTTCTATACTAACTGGGCTTCCTAGTCATCTCCTAGGAGAACCCCCAGGCTCATAAGATAGATTTTGAAATGGATGACTAGGGGTGTATTTTATGGGGATAAAGGAAGATGCAGCAGTAACCTTTAACTATAGACACCATCTTACTGGTTTGTCAGGGGAGTTTCCTGGTCTGCAGTCATATGGAGCGTGTGTTATATTGTTCTTTCTCTCTCTTCTTATCCCCCACTCTTTCTCTCTTTGACTCTCTTCCTCTCTCTTTCTTTCTCCCCCTTTCCTCTCTCTCCTCTTTCACACTCTCTCCTTTCTCACTCTCCCTCTTTTCTTCTCTCTCCCCCAACCCTTGTACTACTTAATTTAAAGTAAACTGAAAAGAAGGTACAAATAAAAATTTTCTATGTTAGTATCTCAAAAGCAAAAGCACACACTTTGACGCCATATCCTTCATTATAGCTCAGCTAAGGCGGCTAGCACAGAACTTCATAGATGGTGAATATTCATAAGTTCAATCAACCAAAAACATATCAGCATTATTATCATCCACCACAAAAGAAGTTATGTGTAGCCTGAATCTTGAATGAGCTTAAGGTATAACTTGATACACATTTATATAGATAAAAAGTAGATATAAACACATGAAAAAATATAGAACATTAAATTATAATGACTAGATTATTTCCCCATTCCACTCCTACTTGTACTCTAAAAAGTGATTTCCTAAAGGGAAGACACAATGTGCTATTCACATTTATTATTTTTACAATCTTAGTTATATGAACCACTTAATAAAGTTTGTTTGTTTGATTTTGAAAGAATGAAGTCTATTATAGGTGTTGAATGAGTAGTATCAACCAAAACATTCTACTGGAATTCAAAGAAGGAAGACATTATTATGGGTGTGGATATTTGTGAAAGATTTTGCAAATAAAGCATAGGCCTTAAACAAGAAATAAAAAAGGAAAGAAAACCTGAAAGGTATTCCATAGAAAGGTCTCTCCTAGGTGAAGGTCAAAACAGATTGGCATGTATGGTTTGGAAATTTCACAGGATAGATATTTTCGAAGTAATTTAAATATTCTTTAGTTTTGAATGTAGGCTAAGATAAATTATTGAGAGGGGTAGAAATATATTATAACCCTGTTTTAGGAATTCAAATTGAGTGTCACTATGCAGAATGGATTAAGTAGAGGAGATAATGGAAGCAAGGAGTTACAGATATAGACTAAGAAATAATTAAGGAATAATTAAGTGCTATGGGAATGAAAAGAAAGAGACAAGAGGAAGGACATAGTGGCAGGTAAAGTAATAGCATTTAGTGGACAATTAATTTCAAGGAGTAAAAGAGAACGAGGAGTCAAAGATAATGCTGAGTCATCAGGCTTTGATGATTAGGAAGTATGACATAACATTAAGTCTCAAAGGAAAATGCAGTAAAGGCAAGATGGTCAAAGAACATAAATTTGAGTTGATTCAACACTCATGCTGAACTTTTTACTAGAAAATAAAGGATTTAGGACTGTTAAAAGTCAATGCTGGAATATAACTCTTAAAAACATTTATACAGATTTGGTGGTCTATGTGTTTCGCCTTGTTTCCACTTGTCATAGGATCTTTTCTCCCTTTTCTCCTTCACTGTATTGCATTTCCAATGATCTCTGTTAGTACCATGTTGGCTTACAGACTGTACAAATCTCAAGTCAGAGTAGTTTCTTCTACAGATACACCTTCCTGTTCTTCTGAAATGTGCAGCTGTATCTTTATATAATAGACATTCTCAGATTCCTTTGCAACCTTCTTGCATCAATATACCTTATTATCTTAGTGTAAATATCACAAGGTAAGCTTTTCAGAAGAAGTGCCCTGGTATTAGGACCATCTGCCTTGTTACCCTTGTTTTTATTTGTTTAAGTTTAAACTTTACTGTTTTGGCCACTCTCCTTTCCCAGTTTAATATTTAGTGTTATGAATATTTTCTTGTTTAAAAACAGAAGAATTTTTTTTCATATATCACTATTTTTACTGTTGTTTGTTTGAAGAAAGAGAAGTAAATCAAAATGCTTGGTGCACTGTGTTACCAAGGGGATATTAAATGCTGGAATAAAACTGACAAATAAGAGGAAATCCTAGACCCTAACTCACAGATTTCAGTATTAAGAAATTGGTTTCCCTAGGGAATTTAAAAAGAAGACCCCAAATCTTTTTATATAATCAACAATATTATATAGTCTGCATCTTCCTTGTTGCTATCTAAAAGAACAGACGTGTAATAGAATAGTGCTGAATTTCACTGGGAAGTCTCCATATAAAAAACATCAGAAAATTATTACACATATTATGGTGGTGGCAGTGTTCCTTTTCTTACTCTGTAGCTGTTCACATTTGATTCTTGAAAATGGGAATATATCTATTGCTGAATTCCAGCAAAGTACAATTCTCTGTCCCAGAATATCAATGTTCATAGCACCAAAACTGGACTACTAAAGAGGTTCGCTTAAAATCTATTATTGAAAAGCTATGGGAATTAAAATATACTTGGGATGAATTATAAACTCTTTCATGCATTTGTGGTTTTCATTGAGAGGATGAATAAAATTTGTAAGGATGAAGATGCTCTTTGAAAACCTGGAACTATTATTCTTTCCTTAGGTCAAATTAAAACTTAAAAGAGAATTAAAAATTAAAAGAGAATCAAAAGGACACAGATAGTTTTATGGTAAAATCTTGATAAACAAGAGAATGAGAGAATCAGCTATTAATATAAAAATAACCAAAACTGCAATTATTTTTTTCATAGAATGAGGTTATTATTTTCCATGAAGACTTGCCTTTTCCACTATTTCATTTTGCCTCCATGGTTTCCTATTCTTGTTAAATGGAGGAACACTATAGCTCATATTTTTCTTTTGCAAAGTCTACTTATTCTTTAATAAGGATAAGGCAGTGATTTCTTTGTAAAGCTAATTGACTTTCTTGCTGTGCACATAGAACCTTAGAGCTAAAGTAATGAGTTTTACATAAATAATGGCAATTCCTAAACTTTATCAAAATATACTTTCAAAAGATGCTGATATTTTATGTGATATAGAACCAGTAAAGAAAACAGTTTCTTATTAAAATATTATAGAACAAACATTTACTTGTAAATCTTATGTTTAAAAGTCTAAATTCCCCTCCTGCAGAAATACATATAGGTACAGGAATATCTCATTTTATTATACTTTGTTTTATTGCGCTTTGCAGATATTGCATTATTTTTACAAATTGAAGGTTTGTGGCAATACAGCATTGAGCAAGTCTCTTGGAGCCATTTTTCCAAAAGCAAGTACTCACTTCATGCCTCTGTGCCACATTTTGGTAATTCTCACAATATTTCAAACTTTTTACTGTTATATCTGTTATGGTGATCTGTGATCAATGATCTATGATGTTATTACTGTATTTGTTTTCGAGCAAGAACATTGCCCTTGTAACATGGGGAACTTAACAGATAAATATGTATATTCTGACTGTTCTTACTAATGGTTCCTCCCCCTTCCTCCTTTGCTTGGGCCTCCTTATTCCGAGACACAAGAATATTGAACTTTGGCCAATTAAGCATACAATAACCTCTAAGTGTTCAAGTAAAACGAAGAGTTACACATCTCTCAACTTTCATTCAATAAGATAGAAATTATTGAGCTTAGTGAGGAAAGCATGAAAAAAGCCAAGACAGGCTGAAAGCTGGGCCTCTTGTACCAAACAACTAGCCAAGTTGTGAATACAAAGAAAAAATTCTTAAAGGAAATTAAAAGTGCTATTCCAGTGAGCACACAAATAAGGAAACGAAACAGCTGATATGGGGAAAATTTGCATGATCTGGATAGAAGATCAAACCAGCCACAACATACCTTTAAGCTTAAACCAGAGCAAAGTACAAATTCCTTTCAATTCAGGAAGATCAAGAGAAGTTAGGAAGCTATAGGAGAAAAGTTGGAAGCTAGCAGAAGTTGGCTTATAAGAGTTAAGTAAGGAAAGAAGCCATCTCCATGACAAAAAAAGTGCAAGGTGAAGGAGGGAGCAAGTACTGATGCAGAAATTGTAACTAGTTACCCAGAAAAATCAAATTATCATAATTGATGAAAGTGGCTATACTGTACAACAAATTTTCAACATAGATGAAATAGCCTGTACAAAAATACATTGCTTAATGGCAATGTTGATAAACATAACTCTTTAGACATCCTAAATAATTATTTGAAGAACAGATACCATTCTGGGCTCTTGGCCCCAGAGCACCAGTCTGCGGAGGGATTGGCTCCATTGCAGCTAGCTCCCCATTACCCCTGCCAAGCCAAGGAGGGAGCTGGGAGGGCTGGTGCTCATCCCCTAAATCCCCTCCACTGACTGCTTCCCAGGAATCCAAGCAAAGCAGGTTCCTACTAGCCCTCAGTATCTGCCACTACCGTCTTTCATCTCAATAGCATTGCTGCTGCCACTTCAGTAGCACTGTTGGACCTGAACAGAGATAGAGCACCAGCCACCACAAATCCTGGGCATCATGCCAAGCATCTCCACAGTCTTACCATCTGCAGGTGGCTCAGCTGCTGTGGATCAACAAGCCACCAGCCACAGTGTTGCAACCTGCCGAGGTGCTGGCCAAGGCCCTTGACTTGTCCAGATGCCTGCCAAATTTCAGCATCATACACAAGCACCCACTAAGATCTCACAACCTGCGCAAGCACCTGTCAAGGTCCTGTAACTTGCCCAGGTGCCCACACAGGTCCTGAGGCCCACTCAGGTGCCAAACAAGTTCATGCAACCCACCTCCATGGAGAGTGACTCACTTCAAACAGTAGCCTAGAGCCCAACCTACCAATCAGAATGAATATCCCCTAGTACTGGCTTGGACTATGACAGCCACAGGGGAACAGGATGATGAATGGAAATATCTGCATTATAGGCTCTTAGTGCATCTGCCCCTCTCTAGCTGGGTCAATCCTTTGGAATAGGACACAAAAACATTATTAGGCACTCTCCTTCTTCTGATTAAGTAGGAGAGTTCCCAAGAAAGGAGAACAGGTGCATTGCAAACCTGTCAGCATAGAGCTCAGAGAAAAGGTTTCAGTTGAGAAGAAACCAGCAAAAGAATTCTGGCAACTAAGAAAACAAGCTATTTTGACACTTCCAAAGGATCACAATAGATCCACAGCAATGAACCCCACCAAAAGAAAATTGTCAAAATGACAGAAGTGGAATTCGCAATATGGATGGCAAATAGGATGAATGGGATTAAAGAGAAAGTTGAAAACCAACACAAAGAAGCTAATAAAATTTGTCAGAACTTGAATAAAAACTACGAAAAACTCACTAAAAAGATAGATACAATAAGAAATGATATAACAAAACTTAAAGAAATGAAAGAGTCATTTAGGGAATTTTAAAATACAGCAGAAAGTTTCAACAACAGGCTAGACCAAGCAGAAGGAAGAAACTCAGAACTTGAAAACAAGAATTTCAAACTAACACAGTCAGTTAAAGATACAGAAAAAAGAATAAAGAAGAATGAACAATCACTCAGAGACATATGGAACTATGTGAAGCAAGCCAATACACGAATTATAGGTATCCACAAGGGTGAAGAAGAAAAAGCAAAGAGCATGGAAAACCTATTTGGAAGGAATTATTGAGGAAAACGTCCCCAGTAAAGCCAGAAATTCAGATCTTTAGAGACAAGATGATCGTCGAAAATCAGCAAAACCTAAACATTTGTACCCCCATAGTATGCTAAAATATTTTTTTTAAATGCTATATAAAAAAGGCAAGTTCAGGAGAGAGAAGAAAAAGTTGCCAGCAAACAAAAACAAACAGTAGTCAATTCATTCTTGAAAACTACAAGAAAATAATATTATCTAAGAAAACATTCCAACAAATGGAATAATTTACTTCCAGGAAATGGAAATAATAGAGCAATCTTAATCACATTTTCAAAAGTAGGTTTTAGATCTTCAACAATATATAAGAAGTAATGAAAAAGAACAGGAACTTTTGAAGTGAAACCTAGCAGAACTTAAATTAAGAATAGGTTGATATAAAAAAAAAAACAAAATTCCCAAAATGGAAAATAATGAGAGCTAAGAAAATATGATCACTTCAATTATTAAAAATTTTTAACAAATTCATGCTAAATTGCTATACAGATGGAATAAACACTAGAATAGACACAGTTGATGAGAGTATTAGTGAACTGAAAGATAGTAATTAGGGGATGGCAATGAGGCAGGTTTTCAAGAGGAAATGCCTAAAAATATCCTAGCAATTAATAAAACCTCATAACCTAACAGATTAAGAAAATTTATCAGTGGAATAAAATATACAGACACCTTGAAGGAGAAAAAACATCAGTATGATTTCAGCTAATGCAGAAGACAAATGCATCAATTTAACAAGCTGCTATAAAAACATCTTAGCAAATTATATTTTAAGTTGATTTACCTGGTGAAAATATGTACCTAAAATATATGCCAAACATTTCTAACCTACTTAAATTTTAGAAGCATTTTTGTTCAATTAGGTTCAAGATAAGGATACCTGTTATCACTCTTGGTATTTGACATTATATTGAAAGCACTAGCCAATTTTGTAAAATAATATAAAATAATAAGTATAATAATTGTAAAAATAAAAAGACAAAATTATCAATATTATTTTAAGGTGGTATGATTAAGCAGAAAATTTAAGAGAATCTTATAAATAAAAATTACTGAGTAAGGTAATACAACAAGATCATATACAAAAATCAAAAGACCCTTATGAAACAATAAACTTGAATTAGACAGTGTAATAGACAAAAAACACTTTGTACACCAAAAATATGTTAATGTTACTAAAAATGAATATGATAAATGTTTGCAAGAATGTTATAAAGAAAAATTACAAGGACTTAAAAGAAGACCTGCTTAAACAGAAAGATTTATCAGGCTCACAAATGTCTTAAAAATGTTACATGGTTATATGATCATCTCAATTGACATAGAAAACATTTGTAAAAATTTGACATCCTTTTATGATAAAAACATTCAATAAACTAGAAATAGAAGAGAAATACCTCAACATAATAAATGCCATATATGTATATAAGCCCACAGCAAATATCACGCTCAATTATGAAAGACTGAAAACTTTTCCTGTAAGATGAGACAATGTTGCCTACTTTTGTCACTTCTATTCAACACAGTACTGGAAGTTATAGACAGAGAAATTTGGAAAAAAAAGAAAGAAAGAAAAAGACATCCAAATACAAAAAGAAAAATTAAAACTATATTTTCAGATTATGTTATCATATATGTAAAAAAATCCTAAAATTTTGTAAAAAAGCTAAAACAAAAGCCAAAATTATTAAAGCTAATAAATAAATTCAGCAAAGTAGCAGGATACAAAGTCAATACAAAAAAAAAATCAGTTGTATTTCTGTACATTAACAATGAAAAAATCTGAAAAGCTAATTACAAAAACAATTCCATTTTGGTAGCATCAAAAAGAATAAAATACTTAAGATTTAACTTGACTATGTAAGTGAAAGACTTGTATAATAAAAACTACAAACATTGATGAAAGAAATTAAGGATGGCTTGAACAACCCACTTTATGGATTGGAAGACTTAATATTGTTGAGATGTCAATCCTACTCAGAGAGATCTACAGATACACTGCAATCTCTGCTAAAATACAATAATATTATTTGCAGAGGTGGAAAAAAGCATCCTAAAATTCATATGAAATCCCCAGGGACCCCAAATAGTCAAAATAAGCTTGAAAAATAACAAAGCTGAATAGCTCACACTTCCTGATTTCAAAACTTACCTCAAAGCTACAGTAATCAAAACATTGTGGGGGTGACATAAAGAAGATATATAGACCAATGGAATAGAATAAAGAGACTAGAAATAAGTCCTCATATATATGGTCAAATAATTTTTTATAAGAGTGTCAAAACCATTCAATGGGGAAAGGACAGTCTTTTCAACTAATGATGCAGGGAAAATTGGATATCCACATGCAAAGAAAGAATTTGAACCCTTATCTAATGCCATATACAAAAATTAACTCAAGATGGAAAACTCTTAGAAGAAAACACAGGGGGAAAGCTTCACGACATTACATTTGGCAATAATTTCTTGAATATGACAATAATGGCAAAGGCAACAACAACAGCAAAGAATAGACAAATTGGAACTCACAAAAAATTTTAAAATTGTGCAGCAAAAGCCAATATAAACACAGTAAAAACACAACCTATGCAATGAAGAAAATATTTATAAATCATATATCTGATAAAGGATTAATATGCAGAATATGTAGAACACTCTTAAAACTCAACAACAATAAGAAACAACCTGATTCAAAAATAAGCATAGGGTTGCATAGCTGTTTCCCCAAAGAAAATAAATGGCCAATAAGCACATAAAAGATGCTCAATTTCATTAATCACTAGGAAAATACAAATCAAAACTACAGTGTGGTATCACTTCATACTCATTAGGATGACTACCAAAAAACAGAAAATAAGTGTTGAGGAGCATGTGAAGAAATTAGAACCCTTATACACTGCTGGTGGGAATGAAAAATGGTATAAACAGTATGATGGTTTCATCTCAAAGTTTTAAAAATAGAATTACCATGTGATCTGACAATCCCACTTCTGAATATATACCTAAAAGGATTGAAATCAGGGCCTTAAAAAGATATTTGGTCAGCCACGTTGTTAGCAGTATTATTCACAATAACTAAAATGTGGGAATAACTCAAGTGTCCATCAACAGATAAGTGGGTAAGCAAAATACAGTATATAATCAATAGAATACTTTCTAGCCTTAAGAAGGAGCAAATTCTGACATGCCTGCAATGTGTATAAACCTTGGAGAACAATATTATGAATGCATCAATACTACTGAACTGTACACTTAAAATGGTTAATAAGGCAACTTTTATGTTGCATATATTTTACCACAATGAAAAAATGTTGATTCTTCTCAAATTTATCCATAATTTTAATTCAATTCCAACGAAGTCTCCAAAGAATTTTTCCTGTAAATTAAAAAATTCCATGGAAAAGTCAATATTCAAGAATAACAAAACAATGCTGAAGAAGAAAAAGCAACAGATGAAACTTAACCCACTTTATAGTGATATTATAATAAAGGGACCGCACTGGAAATAGTATTATATTATTATAGGAATAGAAGCATATTTTAATGACATAGGACAAAGAAATCAGTCATCAACCCAATTGTATTTGGAAATGTAGGTATAAAAATAGAGGTGGCCTTACCAATCAGTTAAGAGCAGATAATCTACTGGAGATGTGATGTTGGGATAGTCATCTGTGTATGTGCTATAAAAAATAAAATTAGATCTCCAAGTCCCATAATACATATAAATAGATTTCAGATATATTAAAGACCTATGTAACAAACCAACATCAAACTCTTGGGTGGAAATGTAGAAGAATGTTTTATTACTTCAGTAGAATGAATTTCTCAAAGAAATAACAAAATACCATAAAGAAAAAACTTGATAAATTTGACTATAAGGATATTTAAAAATTTTGTGTCATAAAAGCCACCATAAACAAAGTTTAAAATCAAGGATGTTAAATATATTTGACACATATATAATGTATGAATATTAGTTTCTAAAATATGTAAATGACTCCTATTAATCAAAATGAAAAGCTACAGACAATCCAGTAGTAGGAATATGGTCAAAGTAAAAGAACATGAATAAACAGGGATTAATGATTAATAAATAGGAAAAGGTAATCAACCTTCTCAGCAATCATGTAAAACAGTTACCCATGCCATGCTTTTGACCAAAAAAATTTACAAAAAATCAAAAGTCTAAAAATAAAATTTGATGAGATGAAGTATGTGCATGTTATTTCATGAGGTTAGAATTACATTTTTCCTTCACTGATGTTCAAGATGAACTCTGGTGCAAACATTTTAAGATTAACTTAAAAATATTTAGTAAAGTTGAACTATATAAGGTGTTTTACCATCAACCTATATATAGCACAGGTCACAATCTGACATCTGCAAAAGTGTTTCATGCAATATTTTTGTGTAACAAAACATTTGTAAATTATCTAAATATCTACCAATAGGTTTGTAGTTAAATAAAATAGGTCATGCTCAGAAATACTGTTAGAGTGACCTAATTATATTTCTGTTTAAATATAAAATATTTTAAAGCAATAAAACACAGTATGACATCAATATATAGCACAATGTTCCCTCTGTTAATGAGTTCTTTTATATGAAATATTTGTTTTGAATTGTTACAAACCAAATTTAAGATTGTGGCTGCCTCTTGGCACAGAAGGAATATTTAGGTTTCAGAAAGATAAAGGGAATTTAAATGTTATGTGATGATTTGTTTCTTATACAAAAGGAAAGATCTAAAGCAAATATGATAAAAATGAACATTTATTTATTTTGGTTAGTTAGTAGATGGCTGTTTTCACATTATTGTCCATTTTTGTGTAATTATTTCATTTCAGATGAAAAGAGTAGGAACACTTGCAGGATCTGTGCTGCCATTTTTACTCATTAAAATGTGCTTAATGTGAAGTTTGTCTCATAATTTATCTGCCTTAGAATATTGAAAGATTAATCCTCAATTTTTAAAACTTGGGATAATTAGGTAATATATGTAATGATTATTAATGAAATAGCTACAGTTTCCACTCAAGTGTTCAAGAAGTGCAACCTGAATAAATACAGGGGCAGGAAGAAAATATTGACCTCTTGACAAGAGCACATGGTACACATAATTTTCTTTGTATGTCCTAGGACAAGACCATGGAGAAATATCATGATTTTCCTTAAGGAATGTACCATTATAATATATATCTCTAATCACTATTCTCTGAAGCACCAAACACATTGGCCACTTTCATGTAATTGGCATGAACTCAACAGTACTCCACGATACTCTAGTAATTAGCTCAGGTTGAGTGAACACAATGGGAGGGGATACAGAAAAATTTTTTAATTCCTCACCAATCAGGGAGCAGCCAGGGCCCACTGTACAGACAGACTCACACTGTCAGATTTGTAGTTTCCTGAGAACAGGACACAACCCTCATGTCCTTGAACAATGCCAAGCTCTTTATCTTATCTTTCCTTTCACTGACACTGGAATGTTGTCTTTGTCCCAACTGCTATCTCAATAATTATGAATGAAATTCAGTACAAAATGCTTGTGGAATTTCTGATTTATTAGCTTCTAAAAGAATCCAATATTCTGTCCTAATAGTGAATAGGAAAGAAATTAATTCTTTGATGAATAGAATTGCTATTTAGCTGCTTTGTTTCTCTTTAAAGTACAACCAAAATTGGAGTAATTATCATTGGACATTAGGAACCTAAAGTGGCCTGAATTATTTTTCTTATTCAATTCAGTAATTGTACTTGCATTAATAACAGTATTTGTCTATAGAGCTCTAGACATTTCAGTTTTTTAGGAATTGTTTAAGCCAAATCAAATATTATTAATGCATGCACCAAAACAAAGGGGTAAAAGAAGTTTCAAACAAGAGAATTAAAAAAACAAAAATAAAGGAGAAAAAAAGGCTTATAAAGATTATATCTTTGGGTGAAAATTTTACATGTGGAATGAATTCAAAATTTTTGCTTTTAACCCTATCTTAGCTTCATCTTCACTCTAAAAAATAACCTAAATAAATTGTTCACTAATCCTTAGTGTTATATGGTTTTAGATATAATTTCTTTCAAACCCTAAAAGCAGATTGTTTCTTTATATCAGCTAATGCATGTGAGTGTGACCCATAATAATGTTTGACAGTTTCTTGGCTGATCTGCATAATGAAAAAAAAATAATGTAATACCTTGAATTCTGCATTGTGTCCTTCCTCTTGTGCTGGGAAATTCTTTGCATCACCCTTTTATTACTTCACTGGTTGTACAAATTTCAAGGTGTATGTTTACAAACATTTTGTTATGTTTCTCATGCTATTAGCATTCTGAAGCTTTCTCTTTCCAGGTTTCTATGGCAACGAGGGTACGGCACATTCATTAGAAAGAAGTTCTGTTTAATTGATCTACTAATGTATTGCTTAATAGTAACTGTTAAGCAGTCTTTTTTTCCAGGTCATATTTAGGGTTCACCTATTTGCATAAAAACATTTCATTAGTTGAAACCAATTATTAATAGTAATTTTCTTTCTTTAGTTTTAAAAAATTAAACCCTCATTGAGATTTTCTGAATAGCAAATATTTGTAGCTTTCAGAGTACACTTGATGTATGAGCTCAACTTGCTTTGTTTCTGTGAGCAGCAAGAAAATTACAGTGCTTGAAATTTTTGATTAAAGAAGGCAAAAATAAGGTATCTCTTCCTTACTATTGAAAGTTAGATATTCAAGGAAGCTAGTATGCCATGTCGTATTTGATAACAATGATAGTTATCTGTTACTTTCAATATTAAAATACAAAAATATGAATACAAAATTTGCATTAGAGCCTTTATTATAGTATTTAAGGAAAATCCTGTCCCTACATATATATTTAAAGATCTATGAACATATTTTAAAATTAATTCTTGTAAGTATAAAGATTTTTAAATGAAAGAGAAGTGTAGTTTCATTTAAGTTGAAATAATAAACAAGTTATCTAAACAATGCAAACCAGAACACTTGTAATTGATACTTATCTTTGAATAAAGTGGGGTTAAAATGTGCCCACATATGACCATATGTGTGCATATGTACATTTTTGAGGGATAGGAAGTGATTTAGATATATAGCTACAAATAGATACATATTATATCCTTACACCGAATATTAATTCTAATCACTTTGATAAATAAACTAATTCTCTTTTACATATATTACTATTAAACTATAAAAGATTTGTTCTACAAAGTAAACTAGGAAACATAATCTGAATGCCAAATATTCACATTATTGACCAAATTTATTCTTTAATATATCAATTTGATTTCTTTATATATGCTTCTTTGTATTTTCACAAATATTAATCCAAGTCCTTTATATTTTACCCATGATTTACTCTTATCCTGCCAAACTCTAAAATACTTATATTCAAGAAATTGTTTTAAAATCAGATCATATGCCTATAAATATAGTATTAATGTAGTTTACTAAAGATAGTCACATCATCTTACCAAATTCCCAGAAAATGTAATTAGCAAACACATTCCTTCTTTTTCTATTTCTGTCTCTCCTTGCATCCTTGACCTCTTTGTGTCTTTGCAGAAACATTAATAGCATGAACATTATGCTATGATTAAAAATCTAGACAGCACAACAATGCTGTTTGACAAGATATTTTTACAATGCTTTTTGATGTCATTCAGTTAAGAATGGATATTCTCTGAACTCTTACCAATTAATTGAATGTTCACTGGAGGTATTCGCTATGAAAGTTCTCTTAACTATTTGATACATATTTTTTATTTTATAAGGTAAAGTATTAGTTTCAACTTACACTACCAGCAAGTATAGTTTTGCTAATTAATCATCATATACATACTACACAGGCTTGAAAATTAGTTTAAAAAGTGAATGAAAATATGTCTAAAATCTGTGGAAGTTACATGTGCAATTTTTGGTGTGTGAGGTCAGCAAATACATTGATGAAGAATGCAAGAACTTTTAATTCTGTTTAATTAAAAATATTTTCATATACAGCCATTAGTATAAAACTGAATAAATGATCAAAAAATTTCAATTATTTATTATGTGAAATAAACAGAAACTATAAAAGATACTTCTTAGGGAGCATTGCTATGAGTGAACAACACATTAGCTTAAAATGACATCGTGAGTGTAACTTAATGGAGTTAAATGACAACAATATGTATATCTGTATTACTTTGGAATTTTTACTTGTGAAGATGAATGATACCCTTGACAAGATCCAAAATCTGAATTTGAACTATTATTTTCCTAGTTTATCATAAAATGAAAAGGCCAATTTATCTTCAGAATGTTCAAAAGTGAAATAGCATCATCTCACTTAAAAAGTGCAATGATACATGCTCTTGAGATTTAAAACTTTGAATGATTTGTGAATTTGGGATTTAGATATTTCTTTTCCTTTTGAAGCAAAATTGCATACAGTATATATTCAAAAAGTAATAATGCTCTTGCTATAAAAATTAATTATTTAAAAATTATTAAGTAAACTTTAAATTTTAAAATTATAAAAAAAAATTTAAGAGAAAAATATAAACAGACTAAGAAGGAAAAAATAAAACTGTCTTTGTTTGCAGATGGCATTATTGAAGAAAATCTAAAAGAACTGATCAAAAAAACCTCTTCTAGAACAAATAATCAATTACAACTTGGTTATAGGATACGAGATTAATGTATATACAAAAGTCAATCACTTTCATATATATTAGCAATAAATAAGTGGAATTTGAAATTTAAAACACAATACCATTTACATTAGAACCTTCCAAAATGAAATGGTTAGGTATAAATTTAACAATATGTAGTATACAATATCTATATGAGGAAAACTATAAAACTCTGATAAAAGAAATTAAAGAACTAAATAAATAGCAAGATATTCCATATTTATGATTAGAAAAACTCAATATTGTCAAGATATCATTTCTTCCTAAAATAATCAATAGATTCAATGCAATTCCAGTCAAAAATCCAGGAGTTATTTTTCAGGTATCAACATACTGACTATAATGTTTATACAGAAAGACAAAAGACCCAGAATAGCCAATTCATTATTGAAGGAGAAAAACAGGTTGAAGGACAGATACTACCTGGCTTCAACATTTATTATAAGCCTCTTCTAATCAAACATTGTAATATTGGCAAAAGAATAGACAAACAGATCAATGGAATAAAGAGCCCTGAAACAGATCCACATAAATACAGTCAAGTGTTATTTCACAAAGGAGCAAAGGAAATACAATGGAGAGAAGATGGTGTTTCCAACAAATAGTACTAAAAGAATGGGACATTTAGATGTAACACAATCAATCTAGACCTTACACCCTTTAAAAAACTAATTCAAATGATTAACTTTTGTATATAAATTAATCTTGTATCCTATAACCAAGTTGTTTATTTGTTCTAGAAGGGTTTTTTTTTTTTTTTTGGTCAGTTCTTAAACATGAAGTATAAAAGTATAAAACCCATAGAAGATAACAGAGGGGAAAACACAGGTGGCTTTGGGCATGGCGATAACTTCTTAGAAATAACCTCAAAGGCATAAACCATAAAATAAATAATTGATAAGTTGAACTTCATAAAAATTAAAAACGTCTGCTCTACAAAGGACACTGTCAAGAGTATGAGAAGACATGCCACAGACTAGGAAGAAATATTTGCAAAAGTCACATCTGATAAAGGTCTGTTATCTAAAATATATTAATATAAAGATCTTTTAAAACTCAGCAATATAAAATAGGAAAACACTGATCAAAAATGGGCCAAAGACCAGAAAGGACACCTCACCAAAGATTATACATATGGAAAATAAGTATATAAAAAGGTTCTACATATCATATATTATTTAGGTAAACAAATTAAAACAATGAGATTATCACTACACATCTATTGGAATGTCCCCAATCCAGAACAGTCATAGCTGGCAAGTTTTCAAAGCAACAGCAATTCTCATTCACTCCTGATGGGAATGAAAAATGATACAGTCTTTTAGGAAAACAGCTTGGAAATTTCTTACAAAATTCACACTCTTCCCATAGGATACTACTGTGGGTTTAAGATTCAGTTTTCATCACTCTGATAATACATGTGCCACTGCCCTTCTGCTTTAATCTTGATCTATTTTGTGTTTTCTCTGGCATTGTTTTTGTCCATTTATATATTTTTTGCCTTTTAAAAAAATATACTTACTATCATTTTAGTGGTATATTGGAAAAGAGCAAGAATATTATGTAAAATCTTGCAAAATTGTCTATATCCACCATTTTTTACCTACACAAAGAAAATCTTAATGATGAACCCTAAAATAATCTCTTTGATTCCCCATCATATAAAATTTTAATTTTTAAAATTTTTCTAGCTTTTTAAAAATATCATCAGCTTATTCTATTGAAAACATAATGTTTTATGTACTAATTAAGAAACAGCCATTTTAATTAACCACAATACATTTGCAATGTAGAAAGCATAATTAAAAACACAAATCAGTAATTCATCTTCCTCTTATCAGGCTATATTTTGGTAACTGATTTTTCCAGAGGTACTGTTTATTTGTTTAATTTGATTAATTAGGGTACTATTTCTTCTGAATATTTAAATAAGCATCAAGGCTGACAAGTTTTGACTTGCCCAATCACAATCACAATTGAATCATAGTGGATTAAAAAGGTAGACTTGCTTTTATTCTCCACATCTTTTCTTAATTACCCAACAGTGAGACAAGTTTGAGCACTCATAGTGTAATACAGAAGTGGAACAGACAAGCACAGTTTGAGAAGTGTTAAAAATGGCCTTCTAGTCCTTTAAAATGTAACTTGTTAATTTAATGACTACTCATTGATTGGTGTCCATGATATGCAGGGCAAGCTGCTAGGTATGGAGCCCACCACAGCAAACAGGAAAAATTGAGCCCATATCTTCAGGGAGATAAACACCAATCTATTCATTTTACAAACAATTATTTAATAACACTTAAAGTGCTCTGTCTTCTTTAACATTAAAAGGAAGAATAATACATTTCATGGCACTAACATTGCCTAACAAGTAGGAAATCCTGTGCAATGCCCAAACAGTTTCTTCCTTCGAATGTGTCTTATGTCCATTCAACATATAATCAGAAGTGGATGGAGAGTCATATCTTTGACTCTATTTACTAGTAACACGTGCCTGCTGCTTTTCAGTGGGCTGGATGGAGTCTTAATCCTTGATTCCAGGAATGACCTCAACACTTCCTTGTTGCCAGAAGAAAAATACTTTCCCTGAGGCCCTATCTACATTCCCCTTCTCCTTCATCCCTTATTTCCTTTTAATTTTTGTCCTGCTTTTCTCTGTTAATTGTGAGAATTATGTTGTATATCTATTTCTGCTAATAGATAGGGACCCAGTGTAGGAGACAGGAAGGATAAAAGAGAGAACTTTTCTGTAATGTGGCCTGAGGACAAACCTTTCAGACAGCCAAGATTAACTTCTTGGGTGGTTTTATACTAAAGAAATTAAAATATTTTAATTAGCCTTGCCTTAGATTACCAAATCTTTTCTTATCATTGTAAATGTTAAGGTATAGGAAAGTA
This sequence comes from Microcebus murinus, assembly GCF_040939455.1. NCBI lineage: Eukaryota > Metazoa > Chordata > Mammalia > Primates > Cheirogaleidae > Microcebus > Microcebus murinus. The sequence goes on along the minus strand of NC_134114.1, from coordinate 36,186,285 downwards.
TGGAGGACTGTCAGAACAAAAGCAAAATTTATACAAGTTAATTATGAAACACATTCGACCTCTTGTCTCATTGCTCTGGTTAGGACTTCCAGCACTATGTTGAATACAAGGGATGAGAGAGGACAAACTTGTCTGGTTCTAGCTCTAAATGGGAATGCTTTCGGTTTTTCCCCATTCAGTATGATGTTGGCTGTAGCTTTGTCATATAGAGCTTTATCATTTTGAGGTACGTACCATCTATGCCTATTTTGTTAAGCTGTCTTATCATAAAAGGGTGCTGAATTTTGTCAAATGCTTTTTCTGTGTCTATCGAGAGGATCATATGGTCTATGTTCTTACTTCTATTTATGTAGTGAATTACATTTATAGATTTGCGTATGTTGCACAATCCCTATATCTCTGGGATGAATCCCACTTGGTTGTGATGGATTATTTTTTTGATGAGTGTCTGAATTCAGTTTGCTAGGATTTTATTGAGAATTTTTGCATCTATATTCATAAGGGATATTGGTGTGTAGATTTCTTTCTTTGTTGTGTTCTTTCCTTGGTATCAAGATGACGCTGGCTTCATAAAAGGTGCTGAGGAGGATTCCTTCATTCTCGATGTTATGGAATAATTTCAACAGGATAGGTACAAGTTCTTCTTTGTAGGTGTGGTAAATTTGGGTGTGAAACCATCTGATCTGTGACTTTCATTTATTTATTCATTTTTTGAAGATTTTTTTATTGCTGCTTCAATTTCAGTATTTGATATTGGGTCTGTTCAGGAATTCTATTTCTTCATGATTGAGCCTAGGGAGGCTGTATGTTTCTAAAAATTTGTCTCCATATTTTAAAATTTATGTGCATAGAGATTTTTAAAATATTCAGAGAGGATATTTTGTATTTCTGTGGTATCAGCTATAATTTCTTGTTTTTCATTTGTGGTTGAATTATTAGAGTTCTTTCTTTTCTGCTTTTAGTTAATGTAGCTAGAGGCCTGTCAATTTTCTTTATCTCTTTAAAGAACCAACTTTTTGTTTTATTGATCTTTTGTATAGTTCTTTTGTTCTCAATTTCATTTAGTTCTCCTCTGATTTTGGTTATGTAGTTTCTTCTGCTGAGTTTGGGATTGGTTTCCTCATCCTTTTTAGTTCCTTGAGATAATTCATTAGATTGTTGATTTGTGATCTTTCTGTCTTTTGGATATACGCATTTATGGATATGAGTTTTTCTCTCAGCTTTTGCTGTATCCCACAGATTCTGATAACTTGTGTCCCATTTATTGTTTAGATCAAAGAATGTTTTGATTTCTATCTTTATTTCTTCCTTGACTTATCATTCAGCAGTTGGTTGTTTAGTTTCCATGCCTTTGTGCAGAGATGAGTGTGTCTATTGTCATTGATTTCTAATTTTATTTCACCATAGTTTGAGAAGGTGCATGATATATTTTTTTTTTTTATTTACATTTTTGAGACATGTTTTGTGGTCAAGGATGTGATCAATCCTAGAGAATGTCCCATGAGCTGATGAGAAGTATGTATATTCATTCATGGATTTTGGGTGTAATGTTCTGTAAATGTCTGTTAGGCCCATTTCTTCTGGAGTTCTGTTAAGTCCATTGTTTCTTTGTTTATTTTCAGTTTGGAGGATCGATATCATTTTCTCGGAGAGGTTTTGATGTCTCCAACTATTACAGTGCTACTGGTTATCATTTTGTTTAGATCAAATAAGATTTGCTTTATGAATTTGAGTGCACCTCTGTTAGGTGTGTAAATATTTGGGATTATGTCTTGTTGAATTGTACCCTTCATCATTATATAATGACCATCTTTGTCTTTCATTACTTTTGTTGATTTGAACAAATGTGATATGAGATACTGCTATGCCAGCTTTCTTCTGGATTCCATTTGGATGGAATAGTGTCTTCCATCCCTTTACTTTGAGGCTGAATGAGATCTAAGGGTTAGTTGTGTTTCCTGGAGATAGCAGATACTTGGCTTGTATTTTTTTTTTTTTTTTAGCTATTCAGCCAATTGATGTCTCTTGAATGGACAATTCAAGCCATTCATATTTATTAAAAGAATTGATAAGTGGGGTGGATTTATGTTCATCCTCTTGAGCAAAACTTTGTTGCTTTGTTTTATCTCTTGAGTCCCTTTGGTATCTGTGCTTTAACCTTCAGCTTTTGGGTGATTTTACACTGGTGGATTTCTACTATACTGATCTGAGTATAATGCAGTTCTGATTACTTCCTGCAAGACAAGTTTTGCCTTGACAAACTCCCACGGTGTTTGCTGGTCTGAGAAAGCCTTTATTATCCCGTTATATAAGAAACTTAGTTTCACAGGATACAAAATTCTAGGCTGGCCATAATTCTGTTTGAGAAAACACAGAATGTGGCCCCAATCCCCTCTGGCTTGTAAGGTGTCAGTTGAGAAGTTGCAGTTAGTCTGATGGGTTTTCCTTTATAAGTTACCTGATCCTTTCACCTTACAGCTAGTAGGATCGCCTCTTTTATGTTTATTGTGACTACTCTGATGACTGTGTGCTCTGGTGTTGGCCTCTTTGTGATGAATCTCCCAGGAGTTCTTTGAGCTTCTTGTACTTGGATGTCTAGGTTTCTTGGAAGGTCAGGAAAATTTTCCTCAATTACTCCCTGAAATAAATTATCCAATCCTTGTGTATATTGTTCTTCACCCTCATGGATGCCTATGATTATTATATTAGGCCTCTTTATATAATCTTATATTTCTTATAAAATTTGCTTGTTCATCTTATTTCTCTGCTCTTTCTCTTTAACTTATTGTTTCTTTCAGAGGTGTTGTCTACAAGCTCTTAGATTCTTTCTTCTGCCTGATCTAACCTATTATTAAGGTTTTCCACTATATTTTTAATTCCTTGAATGAATTTTTCATTTTTAGAATTTCTGTTTGATTTTTATTTAATATCTCAATCTCTGTAGATAACTTTTCTTTCATTTCTGTATTGTTTTGTGGCTTCTTTGTGTTGGGTTTCTATTTTGTATTACATTTCATTAAGCTTCCATATAATCTATGTTTAAAATTCTTCATCTATCATTTCAATATTTTGATTTTGCTTGGTATCCATTCCTAGAGAGCCAGTGTTCCCTTTTGAGGTGTCTTTTTTCTCTGATTTTTCATAATTCTGGGGTTATTTTACTGATTCATTCTCATCTGGAGCAGCTTTTGCTTGTTACTTTCTTGTTTAGATAGTGATATGACCAATTTAATCTCTGATTAATAGCAATTTTTATTACCTCATCATTTTTAATTTTGAGTACTTGGTTCAGAATAAAATCTTAAATTACAAAATTGTTCCTACAGAAATACAATCCACTTTATTCTATGCAGTGTTAATAAAATATTAATAGTTCATAGAATATAGAGACTACAACATCTGAGAGGTAAAATTCTCAAGCTACAAACCTTTTTATATAATATACAAAGGCTGTCCAGAAACTATCCACCCACTATAAATACAACAAGAATGGTTTGCATGACATCAATGTAACCTGGCAGGCAAGGAGAGTGGACTGCAATGTGCGTGCGTGAACAATGACAACTTCACTGTAGCATCTAGAGTCAGAGGGGCATTAGATGCCATTGAATGAGCATGTGTACTGTGAGGGTCATTGTATTCAAAATGACTGAGCAACTAGAGCAATGAATCTGTATCTAATTTTGCTTTCAGCTTGAATATTCCTCCATAGAAACTATTTGGATGATTCAGAAGGCTTTTGGGGATGATGCAATATGAGCAGCTCAAATAAAAATGTGGCACAAATGCTTCAAAGATGGACGAGAATCTGTTGAAAGTGGTCCACATTCTGGAAGGCCTGCAACAAGCAGAACACCTAAGAATATCTATTGTGTATGAGTTAGGTTAAGAGATGCTGAGAGAACTGTATGAGGTACCAAGGTGCCTACTTTGAAGGGGACTGAGGCATCATTGTCCTACGTACAATATTCCTTTTATCTTGCATCTTCTGCAATAAATGTCTCTATTTTTCATATTACATTGCTGGATACTTTCTGGACAGGCCTTGTATAAAGAAAATCAATGCTGTTCTTCCACAATCATGTCATGTTTTTGTCTTTCAGTTAAATGCAAGAACTTTTTTTTCACATATTTCTATTGATTTTTCTATAACTTTTTCTCTGAAATATATTCTAAAAAAGATTTTCATTGTTATTCTTTAAATGATTTTAAGCTCTTCTAGATATTGGCCTACGTAAAGAACTTATGAAGAAAACCCCAATAGCAATTGCAGAAACAATAAAAATAAATAAATGGGACTTGATTAAAATAAAAAGCTTCTGCACAGCCAAGTAAACAATTAACAGAGCAAATAGTCTAAAGAATGGGAGAAAATATTTGGATGCTATACATCTGATAAAGGGCTAACAACCAGAATCCACACAAAACTCAAGCAAATCAGCAAAGAAAAAATTCAAGCAACCCCATTAAAAAGTAGGCAAAAGACATGAACAGAGCTTTTCAACAGAAGATAGACTAATGGCCAATAAACATATGAAAAAATGCTCACTATCACTAATAATCAGAGAAATGAAAATCAAAACCACAATGAGATATAACCTAACCACAGTAATAATGATTTTCATTAAAAAATCTAAAAACAGGCCGGGCGCGGTGGCTCACGCCTGTAATCCTAGCTCTCTGGGAGGCCGAGGCGGGCGGATTGCTCTAGGTCAGGAGTTCAAAACCAGCCTGAGCAAGAGCAAGACCCCGTCTCTACTATAAATAGAAAGAAACTAATTGGCCAACTGATATATATAGAAAAAAAAATTAGCCGGGCATGGTGGCACATGCCTGTAGTCCCAGCTACCCGGGAGGCTGAGACAGAAGGATCGCTCGAGCCCAGGAGTTTGAGGTTGCTGTGAGCTAGGCTGACGCCACGGCACTCACTCTAGCCTGGGCAACAAATCGAGACTCTGTCTCAAAAAAAAAAAAAAAAAAAAAGTCTAAAAACAGTAGATGTTAGCCTGGATGCAGAGAGAAAGGAACCTTAATACACTATTAGTGAGACTGCAAACTAGTGCAAACTCTCTGGAAAATAGTATGGAGATGCCTCAATGAATTAAAAAGGTATACTTACCATTTGATCCAGCAATCCCTCTGCTGGGTATTTACTCAAAGGAAAAAAAGTCATTTTATCAAAAAGGCACTTGTGCTAATATATTTATTGCACCACAATTCACAATTGCAAAGATGTAGAAACAACCCAAGTGCCCATCAATTCATGAGTGAATTAATAAAATGTGGTATATGTATACCATAGAGTACTACTCAGCCATAAAGAAATAGTGTTAAACTGTGCTTTGATAACATCATGGCGATAATTTGTGATAAAATGATCCTCATTTGCCCCTATTCTTTGTGATTCTGCTGGTGAGCAAGACCCTCTGTGCAAAGAGAAATGAAAAGCTTAAATAATTTTTCAGTTTACTTTGTTTTAAATCAATATTAAATACAATAAGTGGAAAATCCAGAATTTGAAAATGTCTTCATTTAGGCTACAAAAAGTTCCTCAAGAATATACATATTTACTAATACCATTGGGTACTTGTTGAAAAGAACATTCTGAGACATTTCAAAATAAACAAGAATATATTGCCTCATGATTTCTACTGTACATAATTACTTAGCCTCTGCTCTCCCCAAATCCCATTTAAATGATAGGATAAATATGAGGATATTTATGATATATGACAGAATATATGATGGAATAAAATGAGAATAAAACCAGATATTTCTAGAAAGTCAAAAACAGTGTCAAAAGCAAATCAGAATATTAACGAGTTTCTGTAAAATACAATGCAAATGGGAGCTGGCGAGTGGTAAAACTCCACAGAACTGAGGGACTTAACAACTTATACAGGGAATAGATAAAGCCTCCAAATAAGTAGATTTTCAGAGAAAGAAAAACTTGAAAATACTCCAAGAATGACTAAGCAGCAGATAAGATAGCAATTGTTAATGCATTATAGTTATAAGCTCATACTGAGTTAAAGGGTAATAGAACCGCTGCACTAGGATCTATTTTCATACGAGTTGCTATGGCATTTGCCCCCGGACCAAATTTGGCAACAGAGTTCTTCAAAGGCAGTGGGGCACATGTGGAAGGACACTCACAAGCTGTAGATAGAGGGCACAGAGGAAGCAATAAGAACTGACACAATTAGAAATCAAGCTACTCATATATCCTACTTATCTGCATAAACACTAAAATCCATGTGCCAATGATAGGAATCAGTGTTTACTGATTGTGCTTAGATTGTGCTGAATAAATACTATCCAGCTACCAAAAGTAATTAATCTAGACTCTGAATTAGAAAAAGCCAAGTATCAGTAAATGTTAGAAGCTTTTCAATAGCATTTAACAGTCCAAACAGAAGATATTTACTAGCCTGAACAAATAGAAGTACTCCCCAAGCAAGTAGAGTTAATAAAGGATACCAATATAATGATTACATTCAGAGATATAATGTCCTTAACATGAGAATAATAATTTTAAAATAATTAGAATTATGATGGCTGAAATCTCAATAGAATAAATAATCCTCAAGGAAACAGAGATAAAAACAGAGGCCAAATAATAAGATTTATAATAGAAATAACTAGCAAACTCATAGTGATACATTAATGTATAACATTTGTATCATAAGAAAAATAATTTTAAAATATTGCTAAAATCTAAATCTCAATAGGCAGAATAGCAGAATAGACATGACTGAAGATAATTTTATTGAGATGAAGGATGGAGCTGAAAGATTTCCCCAGAATCAATGGAAAATGAAAATAAGGTAAAAAATATAAAAATGTACAGAAAATACTAAGGCCAGATGCAAGAAACCCAATACCACTATATTTATTCTAGAAGATGATTAAAAGAAAATATAATCAAAGAAATGATCATTGAAAATTTCCTGAAAGACTTGATAGTTATAAGGCAAAAAGGACACACTAGCTTCATTATTGAAATATTTTTAAAGTAAATACATAGTGATTTTTTTAAAACATAGAAATATAAACACACAAAACCCTGAAAGATGGAGAGAGACAGAGGCAGAAACAGAAAAGAGGTTAACCATAGATTTTGTTGTTGTTCTACTTCATATCCCTTTTATTTGAGCATTGCCCTTCTACATGGAAGTTCTCTCTTCCTCTCTTGATGTAATGCTTCAAGATGCAGTTCATAAGCACTCTCTAGAGATGTCTCAAGAAACCAACTATGCATGTTGTGAAGCTTTGAACAGCTTTTTATAGCTTTAAATATCTTCAACATATCTCCCTTTTATTTGCTATCTTTTTTTCCCTTTTTATTTCCTTTTTTTCTTTATTCTTGCTTTTTTGATACTGGACTTCTTTCCCCCAAATAAATCACTATTATTTAGAAGCTTGCCTCATGCTCTGCGTTCCAGAGAACCCAGGCTAAGACACCCTTGAAATTCAGGGATACAGAATTAACAACAATAATAACAAAAAACAACAGTCGTAACACCAGCAAGATAATAAGAACAGTAATAGTTAACATTTATTGAATTATTACTATATACCAGACATTGTTCTAAGCACTTCACATGTATTAACTCAGTTAATTCTCACCCACAAGGTAGTAAATACTATTATCCCTGCTTTGCAGATGAGGAAAATGAGAAAGAGGATGCTGAGGCCTAGCAAAGATACAATAGCAGATAGCAAGTACATAGGAAAATGCTAAACATAATTTTTCCAAAAGCATTAGGAGAGAGTGAGAGTTCTCAACATACTCTGGAGGATGACGCTGAAACTAGATTCAGTTGGTAATGTGTAAGAGCTCTGGATAAAGAGGGACGGTGTGAATGGTTTGAAAGAGCTGTTTCACTGAACGCTATGACAGTCAGCGCTTCAGTAACTTTGCGGGCATCCATTCTGACTACATGTAAGCTGTGAACACTATTGTCCTTTCACTATCCAAAGGAAATAAAGTTGATCAAGAATCTCATGGTATAGTGACTGGTTGCCAGCTCCTCAACAGCTCAGCACAGCTGAGGTGCAACTAACATTTACCCACGCATTTGGAGTAGAGTTCAATCGCATGTTCTTGCTCACATGTGGGAGCTAAAAGAAAAAGTTGATCCTATAGAAGTAAAGAGTAGAGCAGTGGTTCTTAGAGACTGGGAAGGGTCGGGAAAGGAGGGGAACAAGGAGAGGTTGCTTAATGGGTGTAAAATTACAGTTAGAGAGAAGGAATAAGTGCTAGTGTTCTATATAACACAGTACGGTGACTATAGTTAACAATAATTTATTGCATATTTCAAAATAGCTAGAAGAGAGGATTTTGAATGTCCCCAGCACAAAGAAACAATGAATGTTTGATGTGATGGACATCCCAGTTCCCCTGATTTGATCATTACACATTGTGTTCATGCATCGAAATAATTGCATGTACCCCATAAATATACATAATTAATATGCATCAATTTAAAAATAAATGTAGAACTTTAGGTAATTATATGTGGGTAATAGTGTTAATGGCTCAAGGATTTAAAATTCCAGGAATTTTTCTGGGCTCAGACAAGGCTGGACTAATGGTTTAAATGTTTTGCTGGGAATCTCAGAATCAATCAATCTCTCTCTCTCTCTCTTTCTCTCTCTCTCTCTCTCTCTCCCCCCCTCTTTCTCTCTCTCATTTTTACCACTCCCTCATCCCCACACCATGCCTCTCTCAGTGGTCAGATTTTCTCATCTCTGAAATCTGCTTTGCTCTATGGTGGGTTCATTCTTCAAAACTCAAACTTTAATCTCAAGCTTCTAAAATAAAGTAAAAGGCCGGGCGTGGTGGCTCACGCCTGTAATCCTAGCACTCTGGGAGGCCAAGGCGGGTGGATCACTCAAGGTCAGGAGTTTGAAACCAGCCTGAGCAAGAGCGAGACCCCGTCTCTACTATAAATAGAAAGAAATTAATTGGCCAACTAATATATATAGAAAAACTTTGCAGAGCATGGTAGTGCATGCATATAGTCCCAGCTACTCGAGAGGCTGAGACAGTAGGATCACTTGAGCCCAGGAGTTTGAGGTTGCTGCGTGCTAGGCTGATGCCACGGCACTCACTCTAGCCTGGGCAACAAAGCGAGACTCTGTCATAAAATAAAATAAAATAAAATAAAATAAAATAAAATAAAATGAAATAAAATAAAATAAAATAAAATAAATCACTTAATGCAGTTACTAGAGTCATTTTAGCCTTTTAAAAATGGCAATAGGAGAAAGCATGAACAGAAATATACTAAGGAAAAACATGTATTCCTATACTTCCACTTATGAATACTTTGATAAAACGAGTTGGCTTTAAAGAGTTATTTTAATTTTAAATTAATTTTATTGTGTCTTCTTATGTTTGCAACATTTCTGAAAATCTTTCTGTAACTATTGCTTTCCATCAAATTTACCAGTGAAATTAGTGTGAAACTCTGAGAACTTTGAATTATAGGTTCTGAATGAATCAGCATATAGCAAGCTAGCACTAATTAATATCTGACTGCAGATTAGAGTCAGAAGACTTTTTGGAAATGTATTGCTTTCCATGGAGACATAGCCTTAGTATTAACTGACACGATTTGTCAAGGTCCACGAAACTTATAGAATACAATCAGATCATGAAATAGCAAAGTAAGTGTTTGATAGATGAAAAACCTAAATATATTCATGTTCTTTAAAAATAAACTCTCTAGATAGGTCATTAAAAACAATACTTCAAAATGGAGACTGACAGGCCAAAAGAGGTAAGTGTGGCTCCATTGTTAGAGCTCAATATAGCCTCCATACCATTAAAAACAAGGATTTTGATCAACTAAAGAAAGTGACATTTTGATTTTACTGTCTCTTCTCATATCCTTCTCACATTGACAATTTGTAGTCAAAAAAGAACAGATCATGCAGATAATTTGAATATTGGCTTTTGTCTTCTTTTCTGTCTACCTTTTCTAAATAGATGAACTGACAAGTGATGCCTTGGTTTATCTAATCTCAACAAATCTTTTTTTTTTTTTTTTGCTCTGTTCAATAATGTCACTTGACATCTTTCACAAGCTCATTTATGTTAGCATGCAGATTGTTTCTCTACACAGATTTTACATAAGATGAATAAATTATTAGTGTGTAATTTTAACATATAATTAAATGAAGCAAAATATTAGTTTCCACTAAACCTTAATAACTTCTAATAAAATAAATAAAATTGCATTATTGCAATATAACCATTTAAATAATATTTTAAAACTGTCATTCTGTTTAACATTTCTTTCTGTGATTTTTATCCTTTAGCATAAAAGTTTTAACATAATCCTATCCAATGTCTTCTACCAGAATATAAAATCTTAAATAAGTAGGTGTCTGTTCACATGTGTGTGAGAATATGTTTTATAAAACATCTCTTTTATATGGTATTTGCAAAGTAAATTTTAAAAATTATACATCTGTGTATTTAAATCTTAAAATTATATTATCATATATAAATTCCCCACTACACAGACCTCTTCTTCAAAAGGTCAGCACAATTGCTTTTTCTGGATATATGTTCAAATAAAGTATCTTTATCAGTACATATATATGTGTATCTTTTATCTTCCTCATTTATCAGAGGGTTCTACACTTTGATTTTTTTCTTTAATAATGTTCCTGGAGAGTTATCCATACTAATACTTTAATGTCTATTTATCTTATTCCATTAAATGAATATAATCTAATTTGTTTAACCACATCCCATACAGTTGGACACTTAAATACTTTCTGTTCTTTTTTTAATTTCACTATAACATTACAATACCCATACATGAATTGTGTGTGTGTGTGTGTGTGTGTGTGTGCTCACAAGTGTGGTTATGCATGTAAGCTGACTGAAAACTTTCAGGTATTAATGAGATTATGTCACAAGCTGCTTAGTTAATTTCCCCAGTCCAATTCATAAATATCACAGAAGTAGGAAAAAAGAATATTGATTAAAGTAGAACTGTGAAAATACTCGAGAAAGTGGACAGGAAAGAGTGGTTGTTAAGACCTGAGAGAAGGGCAGTGGCATCCTGAGGCAGAAGCAAGCCCAGTGCTACTGTTGGCAGGAAATAAGATGGGGGAGCTTCTGGGTGCTGGTTTCCCTGCCATATTTCCTGTGTGGATCACTCCCTGCTACTTTATTACTTCAAAGTAGGAAAAAATAGCAGAGCTACCACAGCAGAAATTACAGGTGAGTGAAGAGCAGCTGCTACTACTTTTTCTTTCTTCTTTTACTCTACTTCTAAATGTACAGCTTGAAGACCATCATCAATTGAGAAAACTTTTTCAACAAAGAGCAATGTCAGGCATATCTATAGAAGTTCCTTGAAGGACAGTCACTTAGTGAGGAGAGAACAAGTAGATGTCATCAAATCCAGTCTATGATGTTCTGGAAACTTTTCAAGACCTACTGTACCTCCAAACTTATCAAAGTCTCATAAGATAGGGCTAGGTCTTGGCCCTGATAACTTTTATCATAGTGAGGAAGATGGCTTATTAACTGAGGTGAAAAATTTTTGCAGACCAAACAGCCGGACGTAGAGAAGCACAATCAAAAGAAAAGAGAAACATCAAAATATACAATATACTGGATAAACGAGAAATAACAGAGTAGGTAAATCAAGAATTTTTCAGAAGGCAAGAACAAAAACAAAAAATCTATATCCATGGAGCCATGATAACTGAAGGAATAGTCCTTAAGAAGATACATAGGTAATAAAAAGTACCATAGTTGAAATAAGAAACACAACACATGAGCTAAATGGAAGCAAGATATTATAGAATCAAACAATGAATTTTGGAACTAGAATATCAAGTTTACAAAGCAGTTAGAAAAGGCAAGATATAAAATATAAGCAAGTATCAAGGCTAAGAGTAGAAGTAGCAATAGTTCTAGACACTGAAAAATAGAGAAAAAAAGTATCCAATGGAATATTTGAAGCAGTAATGACTAAAACTTTCAAAGAATTAAAGAAAAAAAAGATGAATGCCTCATACTGATATGATACAGTGTTAAGCAGACTACATGGAAAAGTCTACATCTAGACAGAATATAATGAAAGCACAACAAAGAGAAATTCTAAAATTTTCTAGTAAAAAGGAGATTATCTACAAAGGAATCATAATTAGGTTGATGACAACTTTCTCAACAGAGGCACTAGAATCAAGAAGACTGTAGATTAATTGCAAAGTTCTGAAGAAAAGATCTTTGGAGCTATAATTTTCTATGTAGCCAAGTTATCTTTAAATGTGGGAGTTCAACAATGTGAAGGCATGAAAACCTTACAGGTTACAGGTTTATCCCAAAGAGTCCTCTATAAAAAGTTCTTTGAAGGAAGAACTTCCATAAAATGAGAAAAACATTTAGGTGGATGTTATGAGACAGAATGGAATATATATAAAGTGCCACATGATCCAATAGGGTGATCCTCCAAATAAATCAAATGTGGCCCATATGTAGAACAACTCTAGCTTATGAATGTAGAGCTGAACCTAGATTTCCTAATAGTCTGATGTAATTGTCAACTGAACAAACTCTTGGGTAAGATTCTGGGTCCTAGAAACTTGAACCATTGCCACCTGTGGGGGCCGTTGCTACCTCCCTATATTTTGACTGGACTGACTTCTTTCTGTGCCCTCTAAAATCCCAAGAAATAAAAATAAACCCCTAAGCTTCCCCAATTGACTAAATCGACCCTCTCTTGCTCAGCAAGACCCCAGAGAAACATTAAAACTGAGTTCCCAGCCATGACTGGACAGACACATCTTATAACCACCCCCCCCCCTTATTAACTGTCATCAGGCTTTCCTCCCTATGGGTAAAACAGAAGGCAGCCCTTTGAAAAGACTTGCTCCACTGCTGATTTCAACAAATCTGTGACTGACTACCATTCCCTTTTTGAGTTTTGGCACAACTGACCAGCATTCCTTCCAGATAAGAGATCAGACTCTAGAGTGGATTTGACCAGACATGGAGATTGCACACATAAAGCCTTTGTGACCTCTGCTTCACTTTTTGACATCAGAGGGCTGAAACCTCCACCCTAGAGCATACTAATGCTGCCATGTTTTGAACATACAACCCCTGAAGTACCACGTTTTGAACATGCAAACCACGAAGGGGCACGAAACTTAATTGCACATGCACATGTTTCCTCTTTCATGAATGTGCATAACTCCTCCTACAGGTCAGCATACACTCCTCCTCCTTTTATTGTTCCCCAGAACTGCTTGTTTTTGGCTTCTGCCAGAGGCTAAGGTTCCCAACTTGCAAGATGGCTGCCTGTGGGCTGCAACTCCTTATGAGGAATAAAGCTCTCCTTCCCAAAGTTATGAACCTAGTCATTCTTCAGTTGACAAACCCTACTCGTTTTACTAATAAATGTCTGTTTGAATTTGACTTTATAAAAAATTTAATCTGATATTCATTATTTTCTATAGTTTATTTTAAAGCATTTATATTTATAGTGATTATTAAAATTTTGAGTTTATGTCTACCATATTCTTTTGCATTTTATTTTAACCATGCTTTTTCCTGGGCTTTCTTTTTTAAAATAAAATCATGCCCTGCTTTCTGTTTTATTATTTTTTTCATATTTTATTCTCTTATAATTTTAAATTGTATGTACTGGTTCCATTTGAAAATATGCAATGTTATTTGTATAACTAGATTCTGGTGTTAATCACTATCTTTATCAAATTCCCTGAAAAATACAAGATAGTCACCCTGGAAGGCCAGCTTTCATCCTATTCCTGCCTGAGGCACTTTTTAACCTTCTGCTCCTTCTCAGGTTGAAACCATGCTCCAACCAGGGTGGTCTGGCTTACTACTTTCCTATTTCAATTCTTTTCATGTTTAGAGTTTGCAAACACTTTCCCTTATGTTTGGAAAAAGGCTAAATACTTTTTAATATTTTCAACATTCTTTCATTATTTCTTTTGTTACAATTAGAAGTGGGCAATTTGAGTATATGTATACTCTATTGTTTTCATCTAAAATTTGAAGAATTAACATCTTTATTTCTTAAAATTCCTAAGAATATAGTATATCATATGTATTATTTTTGTATATGATGTATTTTATATCTTTATGAAATGATAATTATAGCCATGTTTTATTAAGATATAAAAAGCTAAGAAATAGGACAAGAGCTTTTGCACAATTATTTCTGAATAGTTTTTAAAAACCCACATATGTAAGTAAAACAATGCTGCATTTTTAAAACAAGTTTTGTTTTCAAGGACAGTACACTAAATAGATTAGGTTAGTTGTTTATGAATGGAAGGAGTATGTGATTGGAGGTTGTGGTAAAGGACTAAAATAAATAAGTAAAGTAGAACAATGGTAAAAATAAAATGGAAACTATGAAGAAGAATTATTTCAATTCTTTGCACCTCAGGTTCATATGTGTGTGTGTGTATGTGTGTGTGTATATATGTATATACATAATATATATATATATTAAATTCATGTTGTTTCTGCATCACATTATGTAATACATCATTAGTACAAAAACAACATTATTTTTAAAGGACTAATTAGCAAGAAGTGTTCTGAGGTGAGAGTTGCTCATCATATTATTTCCATTTCATAATGACTTGTGATTATGGTTTTATTTAAAGTAAAAAATGTAAAGGAAGCCTTAACTTGGTGTGGAATCTTGTGCTATTTATTAGTTCTTAATTTATTTTATTAAATAACATTTTTAAAAACTTTTCAAAAGCTTAAGCAACTTATACATTAATATCAATGCTTATTGAAAAGGATGCAAAATAAAAGACCTTAAATATCTTTTGGGTTTCTAAATCATTATGAGACCTCAACATTCTGAAAATGAATAAAAATAAAATATAAGCAATGCATATTCTTAGTCTTGGAATGAAAATTTCAGAATTTTTAACTGTGTTCAATAGGTTGCCCTTTGTCTAGACAACACATTTATCCTTTAGTGCGGTTATAGAGTTCAAAATCAAAATATCAGAAATATCTTCTTGACTCTCTTACTGACTTGCAGAAGAAATTTTGAGTATCATAATTATTTTTCCTTAGCTTAAGACTTTCAATATAAGCAATGTTCTCACTGTATGAGTCATAGGAATGTGAGATTTAATAAGGATATGGCAATACAAATTACTTTTCCAGTAAATAAATATTGGTGGCATCAGCATATGCATACTATATTTATCAGCAAATAGGGAAAAAGGCCCAAGTCACCGTTTAGATTTTTATTTAGGTTCTTGTATCATAAAGAGGAGGGCATTTGTGACAGATGAGATGTTTGCTGTATAGGGAAAACACTTCTGCATTGGGAGGCAAGAGAGCTGCCTTCTAGTTTTGGCTGTGCTAAAAATGAATTTCCTAACCAAAGATAAGTTGATTTGTATGTTTGTTTAAAACTTCAATACAAATAATTGGGACTTCACATTCCTTATTGTAAAATAAAGGAACTGAGCTGAACTCTTTCTAAGGGATGCTCTCCACTTTTATCATTCCATGAGTCTATACATTGGATTAACAAATCCTTGAGCCATAAAACTGGATTTGAATCTTGGCTCTTATACTTCCTACATTCTATGACCTTAGATATGTACATCTTCCTTAAGACATTTTCTTCAAATGTAAAATAATGATGTCAATTTCCAGAGAAGATTTTAGCACCAACACTAATAAAAGTAAGTATAGCATAAATATAAAGCAAATATCAAATTTTTTGTCTCATACCATGTGCCAAATGTTTTTATTAAATAATTATTATTTTATTAGCCCATATACAACAAATTAACAAGAAGAGATACTTACTACAGTGCATTATGTTTTTGATCAGGATTAAGTAATACATGTGACTTTTAGAATTATACCACCAACCAGAAGTTATGCATATTACTTAATTATAGTGACTGCTAACTATCTCTTAATTTAACATTGATGATTATCAGGACTGGAAGTCTCATGTTACTAGAAGGAACTTATTTATTGGTGGCTCCTAAAGAAATTACTACCATGTAGAAATAAAAATGAAATACAAATGAATACATTGCATATGAACTGGATTTCTATATTAGAAGGCCATTTAAGGTAATAAGCAAATTTAGTTTTTCAAAAAGATCTAATAACCTTTATAAAAGCCTGCCTAGTGAGTGATTTATGTAACAATTGATTTCTAACATACTGAATTATTTTTGTATTTAAAGGAATATATTGTCATTTTCCTTTCTCAAACACATATGAATGTACTTTTATGGAATACAAAAAATCAAATTATTTTTAATATTAATATAAAAAATAATTCATTAAAATCTCAGGTATGAAACCATTAGAATTCTAGAGGAAAATGTTGGAAACACTCTCCTAGACATCGGCCTAGGCAAAGAGTTTATGAAGAAATCCCCAAAGGCAATCAAAGCAGCAACAAAAATAAATAAATGGGACATGATGAAACTACAAAGCTTCTGCACAGCCAAAGAAACAGTCATGAAAGTAAACAGACAACCTACAGAATGGGAGAAAATTTTTGCATCCTATGTATCCGATAAAGGACTGATAACTAGAATATACTTAGAACTCACGAATATCAGCAAGAAAAAATCAAATAACCCTATTAAAAAGTGGGCAAAGGACATGAACAGAAACTTTTCTAAAGAAGACAGAAGAATGGCCAACAAACATATGAAGAAATGCTCACCATCCCTAATCATCAGGGAAATGCAAATCAAAACTACAATGAGATATCACTTAACTCCAGTGAGAATGGCCTTTATCAAAAAGTCTCCAAATAACAAATGCTGGCGTGGTTGTGGAGAGAGAGGAACACTCCTACACTGCTGGTGGAACTGCAAACTAGTTCAACCTCTGTGGAAAGCAATATGGAGATACCTTAAAGTGATACAAGTGAATATACCATTTGATCCAGCAATCCCATTGCTGGGCATCTACCCAAATGATCCAGTGACACTCTTCAAAAAAGACACCTGCACTCGAATGTTTATAGCAGCACAATTCATAATTGCAAGGCTGTGGAAACAGCCCAAGTGCCCATCAATCCAAGAATGGATTAATAAAATGTGGTATATGTATACCATGGAGTACTATTCAGCTCTAAGAAACAACGGTGATATAGCACATCTTATATTTTCCTGGTTAGAGCTGGAACCCATACTACTAAGTGAAGTATCCCAAGAATGGAAAAACAAGCACCAGATATATTCTCCAGCAAACTGGTATTAACTGAGTAGCACCTAAGTGGACACACAGGTGCTACAGTAATAGGGTATTGGGGAGGTGGGAGGGGGGAGGGGGGCGGGTATATACATACATAACGAGTGAGATGTGCACCATCTGGGGGATGGTCATGATGGAGACTCAGACTTTTGGGGGGAGGGGGGGAAATGGGCATTTATTGAAACCTTAAAATCTGTACCCCCATAATATGCCAAAATAAAAAATAAATAAATAAATAAATAAATAAATAAATAAATAAATAAATAAAAAAAAGAGTTTGCATTTAGAGTATACATCAGAATGGGTTGTAATAGCCCAGGTGAAAATAAATAATAATTTTTCTATAAATGGAATACATTTCTACAAATTGACAAACTATTTTAGTGTCTAATTTATTTAATAATGAAAAACTAATGCAAATGTCACATTCTAAACAACAATTTCAACCACCACTGATCCACACTACATATTGGTGATCCAAAAAAAAAAATTAACTAATATAAAAAAAGGAGAAAATTGAAAAAAACATACTGGTAAAAAATAGTTAACTATAATAAGTTTAACTATATGAATTAATTTAAAAATAAAATGAGTTGCTTCAGAATAAAAGCTCTATATAAATGTAATAAGATGTAGTGGTATTGATTATGAAAATGAGGAAGAAATGTTATTACCTTAAATTATGAAAAAGTTTTAAGAAAATAATGCCTTAAATTTGTAAACACATTAAACTGTTACCTCATTCAAGGCACAACAAAATCTTCTTAAAACAAGTTGTAATATAATTCAGGAGTTGGCAAACTTTCTGTAACAGGCCAGACAGTAAGTATTAATATTTTCAGCTTTTCTGGACCATAAGATCTCTAACCAACTACTGTATCTTGCCTCAGAAAGAAGCTGTAGATAATACATAAATGAAGAGGCATGGCTGTGTTTCAATAAAACTTTATTTACATATTGGGGGAAGGCTGAATTTGGCCCAAGGGCTGTAGTTTGCTGACCAATGATATAACTGATTCTTTTTGGAATAAAGTGAACAAATAAAATAATAACTGAAAAACTTCAATCAACATACTATTCTCTCTTTAATGCGGAAAAAGCAGGTTCTTCTACTTTAGGTGATCACACTATTTAATGGTTGAGGTTTTGATATGAGAACACTCAGGATCTTTCTCAGCTTTTGAAGAGGTTCATTCTTTTTATTCGTTCCTTTCTTTACAATATCAAGAGTTGGGAAACACCACAAAGAGAACGGACAATGAAGAAAGAAGCAGTTGATTATGAAGCTCCAAAAGGAAGGGAAAAGAGAATCCTGAAAAGAGAGGATTAAGCCAGTATGTGAAATTTATAAACAATAGTATGCACAGGTTAGTGAGTGAAACAGAAAGATACCAAAGAACAAGTTTACCATTTTCTGTTTCTTCCTTGGGTATATGAGATTGTAATGCAAAGCCAGAAAGACCCTCAACATTCCATGCTTTCTAGTCCTTTGCCTTCAGGCAAGTGGGTATCTACACAATTAGTGACAGAGGATTGAAGACTCCAAAATTCTTCTGGAGATTTAACTAGTTTTGAGAGAGAACTGCAGAAGAACACACTTGAATATAAACCCCAGTGTTTTGAGACAGTTAGGCATTGTCATATGATCTCAATGCAGTACCAGGAACGGCAAGCATATTTGACAACTATGCCAAGGAAAGTTGAACTCCCTGGTTGTCAGCTATTCTTACATTTTTATCAGGGTTTTTTACTTCTTAAGATTTTTGTTAAAAAAAAGACAAAAAACAACAATTCCATATCCTGTATTAAGATAGGTTTAAAATGTAATATAATTACTATAGCATAATAAAGTTTGATTCTAATTTTTTAAAAACTGCATTGTCATCTTTTCTCAAGTAACATACATTCACTGACGAGAGATAATTAGTTTGAAATGTCTAAGATGGTTGTAGTAAAATAGTAAAATAATAAAATAAAGGTAAATTTTGTCAATAATTAGTACTTCAGTATTTATTTCTAATTAGGATATAGAAAGTAGATATAGATTATAGGTGACTATGAAATCATGCTTGTTTGAATTTAAGTGACTATATAATTTATGTCCAAACTGAGATAATACATAATTACAACAAGAAACAGATTAAAACAACACTTATGAATGAAGGGCCACTCTCCTTGAAGTGAAGGTGAGATGATTCCCCACACACTAGTGACAAAGATATACAACAGGGGAGAGATTATAGCCACTATGGGGAAGAGTATAAGGAGCTTCCTCATAAAACTAAATACAGAACTATGATATGATCCAGCAATCCCACTTCTGGGTATATATTCAAAAGAAGGGAAATCAGTATATTGAACAGATATGTTCACTCCCATGTTTATTGCAGCATTCTTTATAATAGCCAAGATATGGAATCAAACTAAGTGCCCATAAACAAATGAAAGGATAAAGAAACCAGAGATATGAATGAGGCAGCTGTCAAGATGGAATGGGTTGACAATCAACACCACCTGTGGGCATGGGCAGCCCTGCACTGGAACTGCATGAGCCAACAAATACTGCTGCCCATAGATCTGAGCAGGGCAACCCTCAAGCCAGTGCAGGCCATCAATCATCATCACTGGCGGGTGTGGGCAGGGCTGTGCTCAAGCCAGCACTTCAAACCATAGATCTGAGCAGGGCAGTTCCCAATCTAGTGAGGTCTAACAATTGCTGTTTCCCATGGATCTGAGCAGGCCAGCTCTCAAGGTGGCATGGGCTGTCAATTGCCACCACACACAGATGTGGCCAGGGCTGTGCTCAAACCAGTGCAAGCCAATATACACTACTGCCTGCAGATATGTCAGGCCGGCTCAGGTGATAATCACCTCAACTTGTGGTCTTGGGCAGGGCAATACTCAAGCCCCCATGGGTCTAAAAATGACACTGTCCATAGGTATGAGTGGGGCAGCACTAAAGTCAGCCTGGGAAAAACAATCATTGCCACTGGCAGAACTAGGTGGGCCATTCACTTACTCTGCAACATGGGACCACCAATGACAACCACAGGGGAACCATGAGACCAGATATGCAGGAGAATAGCAGTGTTAAAAGCTCGCAGTGTATCTGCCCATCTTGTGCCAAGTGAATCCTCCAGGAAAGGATACAAGTGTGCCAGCCAGTGATCTCTCCTTCTTTGCACTAAGTAGGAGAGTTCCCAGCAGAGGAAAATAGGTGCACCACAAGTTTATCTGTCTTGAGCTGAGAGAAGGTGTTTCAGACGAGAAAGAACTAGAGTAAAAACCTTGGCAACATGAAAAAGCAGGCCATTTTGATATCCTCAAAGGATCACAATAGGTCTCCATCAACAGAAAACAAACTAAAGGAAATTGTCAAAATGTCAGTAATGGAATTCAGACTACGGATAGCAAATAAGATGAATGAGATTGAAGAGAAAGTTGAAAACCAACTCAAATGAGCCAAAAAAGATCTTTGAGGACATGAATGATAAAAATAAAAAAGTCACTAAAGAAATAAACAACATAAGAAAGGACATAATAGAACTTAAAGAAATGAGAAAATCATATAGAAAATTTCAAAATACAGCAGAAAGCTTCAACAGTAGGCTAGACCAAGCAGAAGAAAGAATCTCAGAGCTTGAAGACAAGGTTTTCAAATTAACTCAGTCAATCAAATGCAAAAGAAAGAATGAACAATGACTCAGATGAATGTGGGACTATGTGAAGCAAGCCAAAATATGAATTATAGGTATCTATGAGGGAGAAGAAAACGCAAAAAGCATGGAAAACTTATTGAGGGAATTATTGAGGAAAACTTCCCTGGCATTGCCAGAGATTCAGATATCCAGACACAAGATGGTCATTGAAAATCAGCAAGATTCATAGCAAATAGGACATCTCCAAGACACATAGTAACCAAACTGGTCAAAGTCAAAATGAAGGAGAGAATTCTGTGAGCTACAAGACAAAAGCAACAACTAATCTACAAAGGAAAATGCATCAGGCTAACAGCAGAGTACTCAGTGGAGACCCCAAAAGTCCAAAAGGATTGGAACACCATTTTTAGTCTTCTAAGACAGAACAAATGCCAGCCAAGAATTTTGTATCCTTCAAACCTATGTTTCACAAATCACAGAGAAACACTTTTCCAGACAAATACTAAGGGAATTTGTCACTTGTACTACAGGAATTGCTCAAAGTGCACTATACATGGAACAGCACAATAGATACCCATAGTGTAAAAACACCCAAAAGTTAAAGCTCACAGAACTCAATAGCACAAGAGGGGGACAAAAAACAAGGTATCATTCTACATGATGAACGGCACAGTACCCCACCTATTTATAGTAACACTGAAAGTGGACAGTCTTAATGTCCCACTTAAAAGAGATAGACTTGCTGAAGGAATAAAAAAAAAACAAAAGCCAAGTATATGCTGTCTCAAAGAAACCCATCCAGCTCTCAAGAACTCACACAAATTCAAAGTATTGGGATAGAAAAAAATATTCCATACAAATGGAAACCAAAAGTGAGCAAGTGTAGCCATTCTCAGTCAGATAAATACACAGAGAGAGAGAGAGAGAGAGAGGAATATTATTCAACCATAGAAAAGAACAAAATCATGTAATTTGCAACATGTATGGAACTGAAGGACATTTTGTTGTGATGTAATGGCACATGTTCTAAAATGTGAAAGTTAAAAAGAAAAAAAGATTGAACTCATGGAGCTAGAGAGCAGAATGATGGTTACCAGAGGCTGAGAAGGTTAGTAGGGAAGGGGGTGGATGGTTAATTGTTACAAAAATACAGTTAGATAGGATAAATAAAATCTAATAGTGGTAGCACAATAGAGTGACTATAGTTAATGACAATTTATTGTATTTTTAAAATACAAACTAAAAGAGTGGAATTGGAATGTTCTTAACACAAAGAAATTATAAATTCTTGAGATAATAGATTCCCTAATTATCCTGACTTGACCATTACACATTGTATGCCTGTATCAAAACATCACATGTGCACCATTTATTATGTATCCATAATAATTAGAAAGAAAAATGTATTAAAAACTACTGATCAATAAATACTTATTGTTAATTTACCAAAAAAAGAAATAAAAATAAAATATAAGTGTTGAAAATGTAAAATTTTGTTTTCTTCTAGATTCTATATACATATATGTATGTATATACACATACATATATATAATCACATCTTTTAAAATAAATGAACATGGATATTCAATTAATACTATTGTATGAAAAATATATTAAATTATCTATGCAAATAATTTTATAAAGGACTTAAAAAGATTCACGTTATGCAAAAAGGTTTAATTAATGTTCAACATATAGGAATATTTGTATTTGTGTTAGTTAATTTGAAGTGATCAATCTGATCAGAATTCCATGAGAAAAATTTCTTTAGGGGAAAAGGGACTGGACTAGAAGAATAAAAATCTTTTTAAGACTAAGATTTTGTGATAAGCCATTGCATCTGTTGTCTATAAGAAGATTCACAAGTCTAGTCACAATGTCAGAGACTCTCTATTCCCCATGGGTTATAAGATGTGCTTTTGTGAACAGAATTCATAGTAGCACTGTGTCTCAGCCATATGTACACCTTATGGCGGGGCCACCTGTTGTCAATTCTGGAGCAAGAACTTTAACCTAACACTCTGCTTGATGTTTTACATTTTTCTGTGTTGACTCAATTCTCATAGAAAGACATTACATACAGTTATAAGATCCTTGCAAAAAGTACTAGCTTTAGGGACTTCATAGGTCTTCAATTTCTGAAAATTCTGGTCATTGTATTCATCCTACAATTATAACATGTTATTAATCTTTAATAACATGTTTTTAAAAGTAAAAGGGTAAAGAAATATACAGACTTTATGAGTTCATTAGTGAGCCCCCAAGACAGGTTTATTGTACTTAGTATAGTGACTAGGAATAGAGACCACAGGTTAGGGATACATGTTGGCAAATAGGTATTCCACAACAAGAAAATAGACAATTCTGTAGTGCTTCAATTTTACCACAGCATCTTGAACTATTTTTTAGATATTTTAGGACTAACAAAACCTGAAAGATAGTTTACCAAGTTTTTTATAGTGCACATATATTTTTTCAGTGGGACTTTAATCCAAGTAATTCTAATTCATTTATATTTATATCATTATTGTATTTGCCAAGAACTATTGGTTATTTTTTGAAACTTAAGATCATTTTTATTAGCTCTTATTTTATGAATCAGAAAAATGTGATTCACCTAGGTCCAATTTCTAAGAGAGGTTATAGTTGAGTTCTGAACCCAGATTTTAGAAGAGGTTCTTTGCCTGCCAATATACTTTTACTACAATGTATTAAAATAATATCAAATTAGTATTTTATGAGTTTAATATTGTGCAGGAAATTATAAGGACCTCATACATAGTACTTCTGCTCTGAGAACTTACAATGAAGAAAGGATAGGCCAACCTTCATGAAGCACCTAGTAACACTAATAGTATTTGTATGTGCTAGCGTAGATCCTGAACTGTCATCTATAGCAGCATCACACATGTGCTTATTTAAAATACATGCTCCTTGGGAACTTCCTCTGAGATTTAGATTTATTGGGTCTGTGAGATTCTCATGTATATTCATATTTTTTAGCACGTGTGCTAATTAGTATTATGTAGAGAATAAATCTAGAAAATCAGAGGTAGGATAAATGCTTCAGGATGAGAATAGCAAGGAAGATTTGTTGAGAAGCAAGAACTGGGGCTGACCAACTGAAGCTGGTTCCAGATATGTGGAAAATAACGAAGATCACATTTTCAGGTTTAGCCTGCGTTGTGAGCTGTAATACGGAGTTAGGATTCACTAAATAGAGGACAAGGCTGAGACCAGTTTGATTAGAATAGAGCATTCATAATAGAAACTGCAAGAAATATTGCAGAGAACGGCCAGGCTCTAAAGAGAAGTCTGTGCCAGGTAGAGGAGCTTAGAGCATGAATATCTAGGAAAAGGATTTCTTGAGAACAAAACTCTGGTGGTTGGGGTACAACCTGAGGTAATGTTTCAGTAATTCAGATAGAGGATGATAATGACTTTGAAGATGCGGGACCAACTAGATTATTTGCGAGGCCTACAGCAAAATGAAAGTGTGGGCTTCTTGTTCAACACTTATAAGGAATTCCCAGATGGTGACAGCAGAAGGCTTTCTATATGTGGCATTTTTCTAAACGTGGGATCCTATGTTGGTAGAGGTCACATGTTCTTGAAGCTGACCCCAAAAGTAAGGTGCCACACAAAGTTACTATGAGAGCTCAATTCTTGAGGGGGTTGGGGGGTCAAGGGCATTATACATAACCTTAAAATTTGTACCCCCATAATATGCTGAAATAAAAAATATTAGGTTTAATGTGTAAATAAAATTTGAAGTTATAATGTGAAAAACATACAAATATTCATTTTGCATGGACTATATTATAAAATTATTCTAGCTGTCTGGCTTTTGGGGGCATTTGAGTATACAACTTCTGAACGATGGCAATTTGTTGAAACTGGTAAAGAAGGGGAAAATCAAAACTAAAATACTTTAAATAACAGTAGATGTAGAGGTTCAAGAAAAAAACTGGGAAAGTTTGATCACTATTTGATGGAATATAGAATGAATTTAAAAGTAAAAGTGGAACATTCTAAGTGTTTTAGTCCTGCCAGCTTATTAATGTAATGTTCTTTCTTTCAAGTAAAGCACAGTATTTAGTTTTAAAATAAAGTTGGTCTTCTATTGACATTTCTTTAAATTAACCTTACAGTGATATACATTACAAAGGTCAAGTTATTCAATTAATTTCACATCATTTTTAGAATAAACACTTTCTGTGGGTTTACTATATGCCAGGTAATATTCTAAGCAAATAATGGGTATTATCCATTATTTAGATAATACACAGCAATCCTTATGAGATCATCTATTAATAATTTATGCTCATTTTACAGGTGAAGAAAGTGAAGCATAACAATGATAAATCATTTGCTATTTATTGAGATAGTAAAGGGGTGAACTAGAGTTTGAGCTACAAAAGTCTGACTTGAAAAAACAAAATCTTAATCACTTCATTATCGACTCTCCATTGAAGAGAGAACCCAAATCATTCACAGGAGAGAAACTATATGGTAAGAAACTATATATGAATGAGCTAAAGACCTTAGACTCTTTTTAATTTAGAATGAATACTAAAATATGCTATTTAAATGAAATGTTTATAACATATTACTAATTACTTCTAAAATGTGAATATCACGTGCAAGTTGTTACACATACATTTTAGTGATGTTTCTGAGACAAAATATTTCAAATGTAACTTCACTGACTTTTTTTTTTTTTTAGCCAGAATAAAGGTAACATAAAACTACAGTTCAAAATGTCAAGTTGTTAGTGGCAATTATTTTCTACTGGTAATTAAGATTCAAATCAAAGGAAAAGGTAAGCATATGGCAGTAGTTTTAAAGATCCTGAATGCAGCACAAAAATAAAAGCAATATTAGAAACATTTGGAGGAATTTATACTGTACACACATTTATACAAATTAATGTAACTTTATAGAAAGATAAACCTCATTCAACCCTCATATTCAGGCCATCTATAAAATCTTATTTTTTAAAATTATTTTAAAATAATTGTTCAAATATTTGCTCTGACAGAATATGGCATAGAAAATACCTTTATAGAAGAGTTCAGCCATGAAAGACCTCCCCTCATCCCAGATAGTTAACTATACTAAAAAATAAAGATTCTTACATACCTGCTTGTATATCTCTGTATCGTAGTCATATCTTTTTACACAAAGCTACTTTTAAAGTGTAGTTTAAAATTACCAGACACATATTAACCTAGGTAATATCCAAATACAGAAATTTTGGGGACAAATATTAAATCTACAAGTTGAAAATCAGGCCTGCGTTAGAGGGGTAGTGATAAAAATGAAAGTTCCTCCTTTCACTCCGTCATGGCTGCTGTACTGACTGAAGCAGTGATGTGGAGATGAAAAACTCAGACTAGAGTTTACACTGGGGTTTACAGAGGTAAAAGGAACTCTCACACTGACCAGTTAGGGATTTAGTAGTCTTTAAGAGCAAAAAAACTTTGTCATAAAATTCTTTTTCTTATGTGTATACATACAAAGATATGTGTGGTTTTCCACAAGATTTGTGTCATGAACTAAATGTTTTATGTTCCCTCAATATTCATATATTGAAGCCCTAATCCCCCATGCAACAATATTTAGAAGATGCTAGGATTAGATCATTTATGTCCCTCCTAAATTCATGAAACTTAATCCCCATTGTAGTGGTATTAAGAGGGTAGGCCTTTGGGAAGTGATTAAGTCACGAGGGCTCTAACTTCATGAATGGGATTAAGGGAACTTATAAAATCCACTTCAGGGAGCTGTCTGGCCCTTCCATTTCTTCCACCATGTGAGCAGACAGCTTTGGCCCCTTCCAGAGAATGTAGCAACAAGTGCGGTCTTGGAAGCAGAGAGTGAGGTCTTACCAAACACTGCATCTGTCAGCACCTTGATCTTGGGCATCTCAGCTTCTTGAATGTGAGAAATAATTTTTTATTGTTTATAAATTGTCCATCCTCAGGTATTTTGTTACAGCCACAGGAATTAAGACAGGAGAAAATTAAATTTAGATGAGTTTAGGAGGATTAGTGTCCTTGTCCTTATAAGAAGAGTATGAGAACAGGGGCCCCCTTTTCTCCACCATGTGAGGGTACAGGAAGAAGGCAGCAATTATAAGCCAGGAAGGGGCCCTCAGCAGAACATGACAATGATAGCACTCTGATTTCTGACTTCCAAGCCTACAGAACTGTGAGAATAAATGTCTCCCATTTAAGCAACCCAGTCGAAGGTATTTTGTTATAGAAGCCTGAGCAGTTAGACAATTCACATAGTTTAAGATTTACTCAATGCTCCTCTAAATTCTTTTCTTTCTCTATCCTTCACTTTCTATACCTTTAGAATGAAGATAGTAAAACCTCCTTATTAAGATTTGATGTTAGAATTATATAAATAAGTACATGTAAACTGCTCAGAACTATGCCTGGCACAGAATAAGTGCTCAGTAAATGTTAGCTGTAATATAAGAAAAATGTGGAAATCTGAATAGTTTATAAAAGTTAGAGGTGGGTTTTTTTGCCATGAAAAAAAAAGCAAGGAAATGCTTCAGCTTCCATCCTGCATGGCCAAGGGAGCCCCAGGAATCAAGTTCAGAATAATTATATTAAGCTGTGTTATTTTGATGTCAGTGGAAATTGGTGTTATGTTCTCACCTTCATTTACAAGTGGGTCTGAATATTTATTTTTCACACCTACTTCTAAGACTAAGAAGTCTTAGAGGCCAGAGTTTTTACCTGATCCTCTTTAAGTGGAACTCTGAATAGACTAATGAATATATAGTGCTTAAATACTACTTGAGAGTGACCATGACTATGCTTGATATATATCACAGGAAAGAAAGATACAATCTATAATACTTACTTTTACAGTATTGAATTATGTTGACCTGGTATAACTAATAACAGGAAGAGTGACTAAATGAGATTGCCTAAAACCAGAAAGATTCCTTTTATTCAGGAGGCAAATTTTCCATAAAAGAGCATTCTCTGGATTCAAGATCCTTTTACAGTGGTATGGCAAGTTTTATAATGTGTTAAAACACTCAGAGAGCATATCTTAGGAGGCATTCATTTCAGCCTAGCCTGTGATCCCTAACCACTTGACCAGTGAAAGGACCAGCAGAGAAAGGATCCATGTGTATATATTATAATTTGATTCTTTAAACTATTTTATGTAAGTCTTTTTAAACCAAATCTGGCTGATTGGATATGTGGGTAAATAAAGTCAAAGCTCAAAATGCTTTAAATCTCTCTCTTTTGATTTGTTTTACCCCCAACACTCCTTGTATATTGAAGTATAATTTACATACAGCAAAATGCGCAGATTTTAAGTGTAGTTTAATAAATTGCAGGAAATATGCACACCCATGGAACCATCAATCCAATCACCCCAGATTTCCATCATTCCAGAAAGTTTTCTCCTGCTTTTTTGCCTCTAATTTCCCCTGCCACCCATACTAGGTAGCCACTGTCTGATATCAATTACCATGGGTTAGTTTTACATATTATAAAATTTCATATAAATAGAATTAAAAAATTGCATTGTTTTGTGTCTGGGTTGTTTAACTCAGCCCATTATTTTTGAAATGTATCCATAGTGTTGAATGAATGAGTAGTTCATTCTTCTTTATTGCTGAGTAATATTCCATTGTATAAACATACCACTATTTGCTGATAAATTCTTTTGGAAATCTGGACTTTTTTCCAGTACTGGACTATTATGAGTGGACTATGAACATTTGTGAACAAGTCTATGTGTGGACATAATTTTTATTTTTTAAAATTAAATGTCCATTAATTGTTGGGTGACATACTTTTTATTGTGTAAGAAACAAGCCATTTTCCAAAGTGCTTGAATCAACACTTCTACTGGGAACATATGAAAGTTTTAGGTGTCCCACATCCTCCCAACATTTAGTATTTTACGTGTTTTACTTATGTAAATTTAATGAGTAAAAGTGCAGTTTTGTTATATGGATATAATGCATAGGGGTGAAGTCTGGGCTTCTAGTGTAACTATCACTCAAATAATGTACATTTTATCCATTAAGTAATTTATCATCCCTAACCCTCCTGTCATGTTCCCACTCTTCTGAGTCTCCACCATCTATTATTCTACACTCTATGTCCATGTATACACATTATTTGGCTTCCACATATTAGTGAGAACATGCAGTGTTTGACTTTTTGTTTCTGAGTTGTTTCACTTAAGTTATCACTCATTTTGCTGCAAAAGACATTATATAATTCTTTTTATGGCTGAATAGCATTCCACTGTATACATATTTACATACCATATTTTCTTTATCCATTCATCTGTTGATGGGCACTTAGGTTGATTTGAAATTTTGCTATTGTGAAGCTCTCTGATAAACATATGAGTGCAGATATTTTTTGATATATGATTTCTTTACCTTCTGGTAAATACTCAGCAAAGAGATTGCTGGATCAAATGGTGGTTTACGGAGAAATCTCTATACTGTTTTCCTTAGATGTTGTGGTAATTTATGTGTCCACTGACAGTGTATAAGAGTTCCCTTTTCTATACACCCTTTTCAACATCTCTTTGACTTTTTCATAATAACGATTCTGACTGGTGTAAAATAATACCTCACTGTGGTTTTGATTTACATTTCTCTGATACATAGTGATATTGAGCATTTTTTCATACACTCTTTGGTCACTTGTATGCCTTCTTTTGAAAAATGTATATTCATATCCATTACTAACTCTTTAATGGGGTTATTTTGTTGTTGTGGTATTTGAGTTTATTGTAAATTCTGAATCTTAGTCTCCTGCCAGATATGTTGCTTGCAAGCATTTCCTCCCATTCTGCAGGTTATGTTTACTTTGTTGATCCTTTCTTCTGCTGTGCAGAAGCTTTTTAGTTTAATCAAGTCCCATTGGTCTATTTTATTGTTGCATTTGATTTTGATGTCTTAGTCATGAATTCTTTGCCTAGACCAATGTCCAGAAGAGTTTTCCCTAGGTTTTCTTTTAGTATTTTTATTGTTTTGGATCTTACATTTAAATCTTTGATCCATCTTAAGTTGATTTTTGGATATGGTGTGAGATAAAGGTCTAGTTTCATTTTTATGCATATGGCAATCTAGTTTTCCCAGCACCACTGAGCATCAATTCCCCAGTATATGTTTTTGTTGACTTTCTCAAAGATCAGTTGTTTGCAGATAATGTGTCTTTATTTTTGTGTTCTCTATTCTGTTCCATTGAGCTATGTGTTATACCGTAGTATACCAGTACTATACTGCTTTGGTTACTATAGGTTTGTGTAGTATTTGAGGATAAGTAATGTGATACCTCTGGCTTTGTTCTTCTTGCTTAGAATTGCTTTGGCTATCCAGGCTCTTTTTTTTTTTTTTTTTTTTTTTTGGTCCCATATGAATTTTATGATTGTTGTTTTCTAATTCTGTGAATACCATTAGTATTGTGATGGGAAGGAATTCTTCCTAACCCATTCTGTGAAGCTAGTGTCACTCTGATACTAAAGTCAGACATGGACACAACATCAACAAAGAAAACTGGAGACTAAAATCCTCAACAAAATACTAGCAAAACAAATCCAATAGCACATCAAAAAGATAATATACTATGATCAATTTGAGTTTATTCCAGGGATGCAAGGATGGTTCAGCATATATCAGTCAATACATGTGATTCATCACATAAACAGAATTAAAGATTAAAACCATATGATCATTTCAATGGATGCAGAAAAAGCATTTGATAAAATTCAGCATCCTTTCATGACAAAAACCCTCAACAAATTAGTCATACAAATAACATACTTCAAAATAGCAAAGTCCATATGAGATAAACTAGAGCCAAGATTTAATAAACTGAGAAATGGTAAAAGCAACCTCCCTATGAGTTGCAACAAGACAAGAATTCTCACTTTCACCACTCCTATTCAACATAGTAATGGAAGTCCTAGGCAGATCAATCAGGCAAGAGAAATAAATAAAAGCCATCCAAATTGGAAAAGATAAAGTCAAATTATCTCTGCTGATGATATCATCTTATACCTAGAAATTCTAAAGACTGCTCCAAAAAATCTTAGATTTGATAAATATAAATTTGAAAACTTTCAGAATATAAAATCAATGTACAAAAATCAGTATCATTTCTATACACCAATAACAATTTTGTTGAGAATGAAATCAAGAAGGCAATCCCATTTATAATAGCTACAAAAAAAAATACCTGGAAATATATTTAACCAAGTTGTTAATAGATATCTACAAGGAAACCTAAAAAACACTGATGAAAGAAATTGTAGATGACACAAAAGAATATAAAAT
This sequence comes from Microcebus murinus, assembly GCF_040939455.1. Lineage (NCBI taxonomy): Eukaryota > Metazoa > Chordata > Mammalia > Primates > Cheirogaleidae > Microcebus > Microcebus murinus. Next base: position 36,155,015 of record NC_134114.1, on the reverse strand, counting down.
GTCCTATGCTCATGAATTGGAAGAATTAATATTGTTGAAATGACCATGCTGTCCAAAGCAATCAATATCTAATATTGTCAGTTTTTAAAATTTTAATCATTTTCTTTATAGTTTTATAATCTTTTAATAGAATAAAAAATAACATCTTTTCTTTAAGTGTTGCTCTTTTTTTCTTTTAAATATCTCTGGCTGAATCCCTGAATAATGCAATATATTATATAGTCTATGACTGCACACTAATATACAAGTTATACCCTTTCTATGGAACAAGAGTGCACATATAGTGCCATTTATTTTTTGATAAATTTTACCTCAGGCATTATATTTCAACGTTATTTTCATGTTTTGTGAAAGCTTATGGAAAAATATTTTTCCATTCTGAAACTACATTATTAATATTTTCTGGATGGTTTAATTTGTTTAAATATCTGATTTATAAAACGGAGGAAGTTTTCTAATAAAAACACTATTATAGCAAATCAAAGCCTTTACATATAAAGGCTATAATTTGAGGAAGGTATAACAAATAACAAAGGTACTGCGACTGGGTTTGAGATCCATTCACTATGAAAAGATAACGATGGATTAAAAGAGAAATACCTTTATTTGTGACTGGTCATAAATATCAATAAGTAAAATCACAAACAATCATCAAATTCACCATAAAGAATATAACTGATAATTATGATAGCCAGATTTAGTAAATAAAAATACAGGACCCTCAGTTAAATTTGAATTCTAGATAAACAATATTTTTTTTAATTACAAGCATATTTCATGAATATTTGGGACCTACTTATACTAAAAATGTATTTTCTATTTATTCATGTCTAACAGGGCATCTTGCATTTTATTTGGCAATCATACCAATAAAATATATATGCACCTACATCTACATATATTATGCATATTTCTATCTGTGGTTGTTTCTGTAATATAGAAACTATATTAGAGGTTCTTTTAAAGTGATACTAATTCTGAATATATACAATATGGTAGATGATCTCTGAGAAGTCTCATGACATATGTATTCGTAAATAAAAACACAAAAACATCAGTTGGTATATTAGTTTGCTAGGGCTACCATAACAAAATACCACAAACTGGATGGCTTACACAACAGAAATTTATTTTCTCACAGTTCTAGAGGCTAGAAATCCAAGATCAAGGTGTCAGCAGGGTTAGTTCCTTCTGAGGGTGGTGAGGAAAGGACCTGTTCTAGCCTTCTCTCCTTGGCTTCCAGATGTCTGTCTTCTTTCTGTGTCTTCACATTGTCCTCCCTCTGTATATGTCTGTGTCCAAATTTTCTCTTCCTATAAGTACACCAGTCATATTGAATTTTACTATAATTATTTTACTATAATTACCTCTGTATTTTACTATAATTACCTCTGTAAAGAACCTGCCTTCAGATAAAGTCACATTCTGAGGACCTGAGGGTTAGGAATTCAGAATATGAAATTTGGGGAGACACATTTTAGCCCCTACCTATTAAGAAAAGGAATTGCAAAATACTTAGGAGGAAGAGAATGAGATATTGGCAAGGAAAATGGGAATCAGCGTGGCTTTTAGATTATGAATAAGAAATATTCCAACTTAAATATGCTTTTATCTTGTCTTGCCAGTATGAATTTTAAGAGCTGGTTACTCAGGACCCTTAGCAGCTAATCTTAGATTTAGATATTGAAAGTCTCAGTAGAGCCAAGATTCCTACTCCCACTAAACCAAATCTAAGTGTAACAAATAAAAGAAAGCAAGTGAGTGAAATGGCTGAACTCCTAAAAGTGTTAGTTCACCTCCTTCTCTAATACTCATTGGTGATTCCAAATGTAGACCAAACAGGGAAAAAGCAGAGAATAAATTTGGAATCATTATTTTTAAATGTTTTTCAGTTCAGAATGCTTTATGGATGCATTGAAATTCACTTTGAATAATGCAAGTGAATTTTTTTTCTAAAATGTTCATTTAAAACCATGGCTTATTAAACAAAGCTCTTCTTCAGGGGACTATACTCTCCCAGGAACAAGAACCCTTGTACAATGCAGAATCATGTACATGGATGCCTTGTTCATTAGGAAACATTAAGAATGAAATCACTGCTCCTCTCCTCATACTTGGAGAAAGAAAAAATGTTAAAATAATTTGATGAAGATTTAATAACATTTCAACATTAATTACTTTGGACATACTGTGTATATGTGTAAAACTTAGAAGTTCCATCTTATAAAGTTTTCTGATAATGTGGTACTCCTATGTTTATAATTTTTTTGTTTTGCATATAACTTACCTATAGCAATGCTTGGTTAAAGATAAGAAGATGCTTCATGAGGCAGAATATAATTTACATCACATTATTAAGAAAAGGCTTTTGTTCATATGTTTCTCGTGTTTTAAATACAAAGTGTTGCAGATTGATCTCATTGGAATCTTTAGTAAAATATATTTATCAAATTCATCCCATGATAGCATAAAACTTGAATTTTAGTTTTTTTCCTTTATCTCAAGATTTTTCAAATCTGGCAATGGACTGAATAAATGTATAACATCTCCAGCTGGCTTATCCATTATTAAACCTGAGAAATGTATAAAATGGTAAGTCATTTAAATACACCACATATCATATCAGTGAGGTTTTCCTTGATGCTACCAGATGTTTTACTTTCTCTGCTGTGCTTGTCTGCATCTATCACAGTATTCATCTATCTAACTCTAATTAATTGTTTATATGTCTGTTGCCTCGTACTAAACTATGAGCCCAAGAGCTCTTATTTACCAAAGCTTAGCACAAACATATAGTTAGCATTAACTAAATAAAAAGTCTGTTGAACAAATAAAATGATGCATGCAATTAAAATAATTATAGTAATTATAGTGATAACAGTTTTAATTTACTGAGAGCTTATTATGTGACAGGTAGCATGCTAGCCTGGTTATATGGATTACTTTGCTTTCTTCTCACAACAGCCATGTAATGTAGATGTGACCATTATCTATTTAACAGATAATGATATTCAGACTTATAATAGATAGTAACAGTAGCCCTGGGATTTAAACTGAAGTCTTTCTGTTTTAAAAATCCTGAGGTTTTGTTTGGTAAATGTTTGAGAGTCTGGTCTTCAGAACCACACTGCCGAGGTTAGACTTCCAGCTAAATCTTTTGTCAGCTTCATGGCCATGGGCAATTTATGGGATAGTTGTAAGCCTTAGTATCCTAACATTGTTGTGCCTTAGTTTCCTATCTGTAAATTAGAGATAATAAGAATTACCTATTCATGAGACTGTGTTGAGTTGTAAATGACTGACTACACTCAAAGCACTTAGAATCATTCCTTGGCTCAAGGTAAGTATTATGTAAGTGTCAGCATTTTTATTACCATAGATTGCATTCATATTATACTATATATTTAGCATTGTAAAGTTTTATTGCCTAATTTACCACCCTGCTTTCAGTTCTGGAATATACCATAAACCTGCTACATGTTCTTCACTCTGCAGTTACACTGACACAATGTTTACACGGGTCCTGGTCACTTTCTCAAAGCTCAGGTTAAAACTGAGCAAGATTCTGCAGGTGTAACTTTGTGCTATCTAAACAAAAGAGATGAATAGATGAGGTGGCTGAGTATTTCTAGGCGGAAACAGAATCAAAGAAGTGAATGATCTTGGGCATCATATGTCATACTATTACAAGGCCAATTTGTTAGTCTACTATACTTGGTGGAATATTGGGTTTTGAGCAAAGAAAGGAAATGGTAAAGTAACATCAGCTAATTCACTGCAAGCATTTGATGTATTAGGTTTAACACAGATTTAAATAATAATAAGATGCAAAAAAAGGAAATACAGTTACATTTCAATGACATTGAATAGTAGCTCTGTTTTTGGAAGGTTATTTTATCTTTTAATGGTGCCAGGTGTAAGATACAAGGAAGGCATTCCTGAAGGACATTGTAAGAAACAATAGAAATGCTTAAACAGAAGGAATCCTTGAATACCAGGATGATTTGTTGCCTTTCAATATACAATATCCATTTGTTAACTATGAGCAAGAATTAGTTCCACAGGTAATTAGTGCTATAACTTCCACTAATCTTGATCTGTTGCACCCTACAATTTGCTCTTAATATTAAATAAAATATTAAAACGTGTGACTTTTTATATCATCAGCCTTAAAAATCTCACTAAGTTATTTTAATCAATATACTTGTTTTAAGTAAAAGCCATTTAATCTCCTGACTTATACATTAACCTTCCATTAAGTATTAGTGAAGAAGTTAAATGTACCTTAGTCAATAATGCTAATGCAGGAACTGTTGTATCACCTATGGAGAAATGCGTATTCATATTATGTTAAAGTGGATATCCTTAACGATTAGCCATTACGTGTCAGGAAACTGATAATAAATTTGAAATATTCCATGAGAAAATGAATTATAATGTTGAAACTGAGTTCTCTGTACTGTAATAATTTTGAAATGAGGTCATCTGCTTCTTCTGGTCAGTGCCTTTTAAGGCAATGATATTGAAGTGATGAAGACACCCTCAGTGACACTTTAACCTCACCTTGCAGTTTCACATCTTGCTGAGTAATAAATGAGGCTGCTAATTGAAACTGAGACGTATGAATCTCTTGTGCGGTAGTGTTTTAACAAGTACTCTTTTTGGTTAAATAACGTGCTGATATCTGTAAGCTGCTTACAGTAATGTAAGCTTTCTGCTTTAAAACCATGTTACACATTTTTGTTTATCCCTTTATCACAAAATAATATCCATTTTCAATCCCCCTTCCTGCACATGCTTATAGTTCTCTAATATTCATCTATTTAGCTATAAATTTCCTCCCCACCAAAATTTTATTTTATAGTAAGATTATCGACATAAATTCTAACAGGTTTGCAAGAGCACACTAATGCACTTGCTTTCTCATTGAGGAAAATCTATATACCTGGATAAGAAGCTGTTTACTAGATAGGAAGGAAAATGTGTAGACTTTAAATATTCTTTCAGATATCTTCCCCCACTGTTACAATAAAAAATGCAGATGCTTATATATCACCACAATTCTGGCTCCACAAATTTTCATCCATGTTTACGGTTAGACATAACAAATATGGTTTTGTGACTTAAGAAAAATGTTAGGAAATTGTCACAATCATTTAAAATTAAATGACTTATTGCTCTTGTCTTTGCCACCTGTAGGTGTCCATGTAATATCTTGCAAAAAGAGGCTAATATTTTGAATATATATATGTAAGTGTGTGTATATTCCTTATGTTTTCAGTTTCTTAAGGAAAGTGTATAAACTCTAAATATAACACTAAAAATGTATCTTAACTTTTTATAGACAGGAATAGCTTGATTTTTTAATATAAGGGAACAATACAGAAATGTAATGCCTAATTTGATCTTTAATAAGATATTTTAAATCCCATGACACCCATTTTTTTGCCTGACAATTTTTATTAAGGTATCCTAAGGCTGATATTAACTCAATAGTGACCCTATTTCTCCATACTATTTGCTTAAAATCTTAATTCTTCCCTCTGGTAAAGTACTATTCTTATGCATCTCCTAACATCAGGTAAATAAAAGTCATTACTTTTAAAGCTATATAGAAGTATTTTAATTGCTTGATATATATTATAATAAGTATAGTCCAAAATCACCAATAAGTTTTTATTACATTGTTTTAAAAAAATCTATGTTAATGAATAAAGAATTTATTCTGGGAATCCACTGTTCATAACCATCACTTTTTATTTCATTTCAAGGTAAGCTATATTACTTTTTTTTCATTATACTCTTATCAGTAAAAATATTCTGAAATACTCTTGGAATTTCAAATTTGCAATTAGTTTTGTCTTTAAGAAGAAAATAAGATATTCAACTAGGTCATTAACCTCTATGCCTAGTATTCATAAATATATTTCTTTTATAGATTTACTCTGTATTATTCCATCAAACTAGTAAGAACCATAGTTATTGAATAATAACTGTGTTACAAGTGGGGTTTTTAGCACTCTTTATTTTTCAATTCATTTAGCTTGACAACATCCCTAAACATATTTACTTCTCTTCTTCTGGGGAACTAGAGTTATAGAGAAATGAATTATATTGTCACCAACCCCAAGGACGCATGATGGTTAGGCCAGGATTTGGAGCTAGGTCATTGACGCCAGAGTCCATACTTATATGATACCCTGTGTTCCCTTGATATATTGTAAAGAAATACTAAGGAGAAAAGTCTTGTAATTATGTCAATTATTCTTCTTTAATATTTATTTTTCTTCTACTGATCAACAGTTTTGATAAAAGATGAAATTATAGAAATAGAGAACCATTGTCGGTTAATTCTTACATAGCTACCTTCCCTCACTAAATGGGACAAAAAAAGCAGAAAGATTTCATTCTGTAACGTTGTTTTTATTACAGGCTTTTATTCAACATAACTCACTCTTTTACAATTCTGAGAAAAATCAAGCTAATGGAGATTTGCTTTATGGGATTTGTTCCTGAGAAGGCTCTGTAAATTATAAGATAGCAGAAAATAAGATCAACCTGGACAAAAATCAGTGTTCATATATAGAGGAACAGAATCTAAACTTCATTCCAACTTGATGGGGACCAAATAATCAGTTACTGCCTAAGAAACAATGTGAATTGGCTGTACCCAGACATATAAGTGAAAAGTGAGTGTGAAGTGAAAAGGTGAGTGTTCTCTGACTCCTGGGCAGCACAGAGAAGAATAATATTTAATAGAAACAAAAGGCAAAATATCGTCATCCCCTGACACATCTGCAGTTGGGATAACTGGACATTTCCCAAAGAAAAGCAACTCTTATGACCAACAAATGGAGAGCCATCCACAGAAGGAAATGCTGATCATATTGGGGCTCTGGAGTATGGAGAAGGTAGAGACGGAACTAGGGCATCACTGCAACCCATGACATCAGGAAAGGATGCAGAGTCACTTACATGCCCTTTCCTGGGTGAAAATTAAGTGAGAAGATATTTTGGTAGGCTCAAAATATTATTGGAAAATAAAATGAAATAATATTTTGTCTTAAAAAGGTAAATATGTGTAACTCTTCATGTCTATGAAAAAATGAAGAAAATGTATTTGGATGGAATGCAAGCTATCAGTAGGAGGTAGAAAGACTTTAGTGGTAAAGTCTTAATTGTTGGATGTCATCATGAGTATCCCATCCAGCTATCTACAAATCAGCTATGAGTATTACTGCCACAGCAGAATATCAAATTGGATGGATCATGTTTACTCAGCATGACATTATGCCCTTTTGTTTCAAATCTCTTCCAGTCTTACCTCCATCTACAGTTGTATGAATTTAATTCCAGGAATTCTCTTAGATTTTAAACAAGTTTATAATTCCTTTTATAAGGTGAATTACACACATGCAAAATAAATAAATAAAACTATTGAAAGTTAGATAGATAATTACAAATGGCAGAAGTAATTAATCAATTAAGGAAAATGCATTTTTTTATAGGCAATACATTTTTCTTATGATATTTACTACCAATAAGATGAGCAAGTTGATATATATGTTGATTTTCATTGGTTGTAATGCCTTGGAAGATGATATCATTTTCTTTTTTTTTGTTTCTTCTAATAAATAATTTGTTGAGAACATGTGCTAGCAAATCCTTCTAACTACTTCCTGGTTGTAAGTTAAGTACTTTTGCAGGCTATATTGATTCTCTTTCAGGTCACCAGTGTACTACGTAACAAATGGAAACTCATTCTGTAATATTCTAAGTGGATTTAAGAGTTATACATTTGATTATGATTTAACGGTAAGAAAAGAATAATATGGAGATCTATTTATAGATATATATGATCTCCATTAGCATTCATCCACATAAGAAGTATCTGTTAATCAAAGGAATATCAGGCAGACTTTTTGCATTGTCTGCTTAGACCATTAATCTTGGCACATAGTCTTCTCATAGACAGCAATTAGTATGAAGTTACACAGCTGTACAATATTATTGAAATGATGATACGAGTACTGATGACTCAGCACCCTCACTCTTGTTCTCTTCAATTTCCTCCCTGATTCTTCCACTGCTTACCTCCTCCCCTTCCATTATGTTTTCTGAGCTCAGCTTTAACCAAAAATTAATATTTCTTTGATTCCCATCCTCCTCTCAGACTACCCCACTCTCTCTTGTTCAGCCAAAGTCTTACTTGCCCTGAGGATCGTCCCCCTCCCCTAGATTAGGTCCTGTATTTTCCTAGCTTCTCACTGTAATGTCTCACATTTTACTCTTCTCTGCTGAAAACCTGTTTTGTTTACTGTTTACTCCTCTCTTACTTTCTCCACTTACTCTCATTTATGTCAGACTGGAAACAAGTTCCTTAGTCTTTCCCTTCATTTCAAGGCCTACAATTGTGTGAAAACTATTGATGCAAAGGACTCACCATATAGGAGGGAAGAGCTTTGGGGTTGGCTTCATAAATAGGAGTTAAATTGGTAAATTCAGGGAAAGCTTGTAAGCAAGCTGGACTCTGGAAGGAGATAGAACTTCCAGCTGTTCTTATCTGTCAGTACTCCCACTGTCTTTATCCAGAATTGGCTTTAGGCTACATGATTTTTTTATTAATTGTTTTGATGTAACTGCTTTGTCATTATTTTAAAAGAAAAACCACAACACTCAAGAATATAAGATGGAAATTGAGCCAATGCCCTTTATCCTGGTGCCTAAGGGTTCAGTGCCACCTCACAGTCCAGATTCCTTCTAAAATTCATTGGTCTTCCTGCTGTCACTGGAGAGGGCTCCTCCCTTGACCGCTATTGCCCTTCATCCTGGCTAGACTTGTGCCCAAGTTTTATAACTTTCTAGATCCAGAATCTCTCCTTTCCTTCAATCACACTTTTGCCATAGCATTACCTACTGATTTTTTTTATTTTATTTCAAGAAAATATGAGAGTACAAACATTTTGGTTGCATTTTATATCTTTGCCTCTCCCTAGCAAGGGTTAGAGGTATGCCTTTCCCCTCCATAATGCTCACATCCCTCAGACATGAGTCTACCCCCCTAACCCCCAAATTCCTGGTGAACACTACCACCATTTGAGCACCATAGTATTAATCAGTCAGTACCAATTAGATGGCGAGTACATGTGGAGCCCATTCTTCCGATCTTGTGTCACCCCACTTTGGATAATGGGCTTAAGTTCAATCCAGGATAATAAAACTGGTGCTAGCTCACTGTTGTTTCTTAGAATTGAGTAATATTCCATTGTAAACATATAACAAATTTTTTTTCGGCATATTATGGGGGAACAGATTTTAAGGTTTCAATGAATGCCCATTTCCCTCTCCTCCCCCCACAAGTCTGAGTCTCCAGCATGACCATCCCCCAGATGGTGCACATCTCACTCATATAACAAATTTTAATAATTCAATCATGAATTGACAGGCACTTGGGTTGTTTCCACATACTTGCAATAGTGAATTGTGCTGCCATAAACATTTGGGTGCAGATGTCTTTATTATAGAATGTCTTATGCTCTTTTGGGTAGATGCCTAATAATGCTATTGCTGGATCAAATGGTATTTCTATTTTAAGCTCAAATAGACAGCCTACAGAATGGGAGAAAATATTTACTCTCTACACTTCATACTCTCATAACAAGAATCTATCTAGAACTCAAAAGAATTATCAAGAAAAAATCAAACAACCCCATCAGGAAATGGGCAATGGAAATGAACAGAAACTTTCCCAAAGAAGACAGAATAATGGCCAGCAAACATATAAAAAAATGTTCAACATCTCTAATCATTAGAGAAATACAAATCAAAACCATAATGAGATATCACCTAAACCCAATGAGAATGGCCTCTATCAAAAAATCCTAAAACATCAAATGCTGGTGAGGATGTGTAGAGACAGGAACACTCTTATACTGCTGGTGTGACTGTACTTAGTGAGACCTTTGTGGAAAAGAATTTGGAGATACCTCAAAGAGCTAAAAATAGAAATACCTACTGATTTCTTTTTCTTTATTTCCTTCTAAAATTTTCTGTTCCAACTCCAGTCTCCAACCACTTCCTTCCTTTCTTCCTGTTCTCCAACATGCTTTCTCCCAGAATGCCTTTTTTATTTGTCCATTGTCATCCCTGTAGTATTTTTCCTTTATTGGCCATACACTACTTTCTTTTAAACACAAAAATCACTATGCTCAATATCTTGTCTGTATATTTTCCAACTGTGTCCATCAGACAAAGCCTAAAAATTGGATCCATCACTCCATTTGTCTTTTCATTTTTACAACCCAGCTACTTGCAGGTAGAGAAAACAATATTACAATTAAGGAAATGTTCACCAATTATTTTTGGTGTGCCAGACAGCAAATAGAAAGAGTGTACCCTGCCCTAAAGCCATTTGCAATTATCCAACCATGCAGATCTTAGCTGACCCTAAGCATTATTTTACACAACTTTCTTTATCTATCTTTCTTAAGTTCCCTCTTCCATTCCTCAAAGGAAGGAATCACCTCTTTTTAAGCCAAAAAGGTCTCTAAACAAATAAACTTCTACCCCTTTTCATTGAGAAAATTCAGGCCAGCAGGTAAGAACATACACAACTTCTTCCTTATTTTCTTGTTCAGGGTTAATGCTTTCAGGTATGTTGCAAGCATCACTTTCTTCCCTCCAACCCCCACCACTGACTTTTACTCAATCCTTTTTTATTTCTCTATTGTCAACTTCTCTCTTGATATTAAATTTTTCTTATCAGCATATCTTTGTAAATTTCCCATCTTAAAAATAGCCCATTTTGTAGCTCATGTTAATTGATGATTCCCTTACAATCTTATGTCATTTTATCCTCACAATAACTCAAGAGTTACAGAATATTATTATCACTTTATAGATGCTGAAACTAGATATACAGATGACACACTCACAAAATAATAATAATAAAACTCAAATTTGAACTCAGGACCCTTTGGGTTCTAAAGTTCAAGTTTTCAAACACCTTGATATTTACTCATTCCTTCCTCTCCTTGATGAGCTCATCTGTGAACTCATAAATGTGGAAGTTTTATGTGTTAACTTGACTGGGATATAATACTCAGTTATTTAGTCAAACACAAATCTAGGTTTTGCTGTGAAGGTAATTTGAAGATGTGATTAATGTCTTCAATCAGTTGACTTTAAATAAAGGAGATTACCCTCCAAAATTGTGGGTGGGCCTCATTCAATCAGTTGAAAGGCCTTAAGATCAAAAATTGAAGTGTCCCAGAGAAGTAAAAATTCAGCCTCAAGACTGCAGCATCAACTCTTGCCTGAGTTCCCAGATTGTCGACTGGCCTACAGATTTCAGATTTGCCAGCCCCTATGATTGTGTGAGCCAATTCTTTAAAATAAACCACCCATAAACACACACACACATACACACACACACACACACACACACACATTTACACACAATTCCCACCAGCTCTGTTTCTTTCTGCGGAACCCTGGCTTATAAATATACTGATGACTTTTATCCATGGTTTCAGCCCTTACTTCTCTCCTGGTTTGACTCCATATCCAGATTTTTAACTGTCTGTTGTGCTTCTCCACACAGATGACCAAAAGGAAACAGGCTCACATCCAAGCTGTGTTTCCTTCCCCACTCCCTTCCTAGTCTGTTTTTCCTCCTAAGGTCCTATCCTGGTGAATGGAAACACCTACTCTGCTGCCAAACCAGAAGCCACTGCCTTTCTCTCATCACTCATGCCTTAACCTGACAAATATTTCTCCTTCACATCCTTCTCATCTGTTATCTTCCCTTCAGTCATCTTGGCAATAACTTCACTTAGATTACCATCATTGTGTCTACATTATTGCCATGACTTTTCTTTCTTATAATGGTTTCTGTTTTCCTAATTGAATCCAATTAATACACTTCTCAAATCATTCTAAGTTTGAGACAGATGTCCTTTCTAAGTAATATCACATTCCTCATGACTTACATCTATAATAGTCATTATTATCACGCTGGCTTGCAATTTTATAAAATTAAAGTGAGGATTATGAACAATTCAGAATAAGCATTTTATTAGAAAGATCATTTAACTTCTTTTAACTATTACATTTTTTTCATAGCTATGAACTATCAAAGGCAGAAAACAAAAAAATACTGTCAATATTTGTATGTACAAAAGGTTATAAAAACTTATGTGCATATATCATTTAATACTTAAATATTATTTTAATGATACTTGGTTCCTGTGAGAATTAAAGTCAAATTAAATGGTTTAGGTAAAAATGTGAATGAATCAAGGATGTTCCAGTTTTTGTACAATGAATTTTTCACCGTAATCTAATCAGTACCCAGTGAATCATGCAATTTCATCTTTAAACAAATTTTAAAAGAATGCCAAGAAAAATTAAAAAGCTGGCTTAAGTATGTTTCTTTGACTGAATCAAAGACATTAGTTTCTTAAATCAAGATGGCCTGATTTCTATGGCAAAGAGCAAGGAAGTTTTTAGTGGAGAGGCATCTGGAAATATTTTATAAGTTTTTGCTAAAACTAACCAAGATACATGTTCAGGAAAAGGTCCTAAGAATGGAGTATCAGAAACTACTCATTCTACAAATATCTTACTTGTCTCCTAATTGCTCTGTGGCAAAAGTCAGAGTGGCAGTCCTGACAGACAGACAGCTAACTAATAAATTGATGCAAGATAGGCCAGTGATTCTGTGCTTTGCTTCTTTTCTATTGAGTTTAAAAGATATAATGGATGTAAATCCTTTAAAACTGTTTTGGCAGAGTAAGCATTCAATACTGGAAGAGGCCATATATCATAAAGTTTAAGTGCATACATTCTGGAGCCAGACTGCCTGGGTGTGAATCCCAGTTCTACCACATCTCTGCATGTGACTTTGAGCAATTACTTAACCTCTTTGTGTCTCCGTTTTTTTTTTTGTTTTTTTTTTTACATCTGTGAAGTCAGGATAATAATCAAGTGACTTCATAGGGTGATTGTGAGGATTAAAATAGTAAATGCATATTAAATGTTTAGAGTAGCACCTGTCTCATTATGAGTGCTCATTATATATTAGTTATTAATATTATAACTTAGTATGTACATGGTATTTAACAAATGTTAGCTTCTTCCCCCTCTTCTTCCTTCTCTGCTTATCCCAAAGAGACAGTTTATTAAGTATAAATGTGAGTTCTTATTTTCTTTTATACTTTTTAATACACTTAAATGTCATTTTTTGGATACTTTCCACTGGTCTTTTTGCTTATCACAATTAATAATAAATTACTGCTATCTTTCTATGAAAGATTTCTAAAACTCTCTATGTACGTAAAATAAATCATTCCTAGTCAGAAGGGTAAAAAATATTTAGTTAGATTTAGCTTTAAAATCACATTACAATTTCAAAGCAGATTATTTCTGTTAAAGAATGATGATATAGAGAATTCATTTTCAATCTTTAAAGCAAAAACAAAGACACTATTCAAGTTTCATAAATTTTTTTTAACATGCCAGATGTAAAATCAATTAGCTATAGTAGAAATATAGCCTCATATTTTAAGGGCTGCAACATTCTAATTGCGTGGTCTGCAGGGTTTTTCTTATTTTTAACAGTAATATAAGGGGATTTGGGCTTAAACATTTTTTATTTCTAGAATGTTCCTGATTGTCTTTGGAAAGTGCCCTACCAGAAATGCCCTAAGTACCATTTTTGGAAATTTAAAAACACAAAAATGCATTCGCATTTTCAAAAAGACTTCTCAGAAAGCTTCCTCACCTCATAATAAATAAAAGACTACGAACAAAATTCGTCTAAAGGTCCCTAAATACTTGTTTTAGGTATTACAAGTATTTAGGTCTCTAAATACTTGTTATGAGTGTTCACAGTTGGAAATGATCTAGAGATGCTCTAAAATTAATGATTAAAATAAGCCATCTAACTATATTTTTTCACACATTAACCCAAATTGTTCAGTTAGATCACATCTTGTCTACGAAAAGAGAAAATAATAACTACTGAAAATACAGTCACAGGCAGTAATGTGAAGATAACACAGTAGCTCACCAAGTGGCAAATAAATAACTTTAGGCTAGAGAGGTCAGAAGGCTTTACTGAACTGAGTTCCACATACCTAGTCTATGTAAACTCCAATCATACTATCAGAAAAATAAAGTAGTGTAGACAAATCGCCTGACTCAAATGAGTAGCTTACAACAAACTCTATTAGCAAAGACTGTTTCAATGTTAACACTAGCTTTTCATCAACTTCTCACTGCTCCATTCCAGATAAATTACTTGCTGAATTTTGAACAAAACTGAAAATAATTCCACCAAAAACACTGTTATCTATGTTTCTAATCTAGATCAAAAGCAGGACTTGTCTTCTGTCTTAAATTTCATATAGTTTGACAGTCACTTATCTGAAACCATGAGGCCAGATATGTTTGGAAATGTCCAATTTTCTGCATTTTAGAAATAAAATGTGATACATATATAGTATATTTCATAATATTCCCAGCACAGTGTAATGCAGGATACTGTTATCAAAAACTTTAACATATCTTCAATATAAATATATAGTCATGCTAACTAGAATAAATACTATAAAGCCACCAAATAAGTTAACTAAAATTATTTGCTTTACACATCATTAGGGATTTCAGAATTTTAAGTAAGATATTGAGATTAATAATATAAAAACAAACTAAAACTGATTCCTGATAATAAATTATAATTCCTGAAATCACATATTTAATAAATCGGTAATAAAGAAATGTGTATGTAGATAAATGTGTGTTCATATTATATTAGTAGTAACTATTCCACTGACAATAATGATAAACTCTGTTCAAAATATATTTTAAAAAACTCTTCAAAATCACTGAAAATCAATCCGCAGTAAACAGAAACTGGGCATAATGTTACTCTTGAAAAAGGTAACCAATTAGGTTAGATGTACAGTCATACATTCTTTGGTCCCATAGGGCCACTGGTAGTTCATATTGCATAGAGGAAAAGTATGAGGGATCAGAAGGTGAAACCTGGGGTAGCTAGGATGGCAGCAAAATGATGAGGGCAATGCCAGAAAAGAGAAAGGCACAAAGAAAGAAGGGAGGTGCAAAAAAATGTCCCATTTGAAAGCTGATTCCTGAATGGCTCAAAGGTGAGTGAGACTCCAAGCATCAAAGAAAACAATAACTGGATCGTTCAAAGACCTAAGATTTGTAAAAATATAGATGTAGGGGCAACAAGTGCAGTTTTGTTACATGGTTATATTGTATAGTGGTGAAGTCTGGGCTTTTATTGTACCCATCACCCTGGATAGCGTACATTGTATCCAATAGGTAATTTTTCATCCCTCATGCTCCTCCCACCTTCCCGTTGTTTGGCATCTCCAGTGTCTATTATTCCACTCTATATGACCATGCATACTCATAATTTAGCTCCCACTTCTAGGTGAGAACACTCAGTGTTCAATTTGCTGTTCTTGATTTATTTTACTTAGGATAATAATTTCCAGTTTCATCCAAGTTGCTGCAAAAGGTATTATTTCATTCTTTTTTATGGCTGAGTAGTATGTTATGGTAAGTGTGTATATATGTGTGTGTATGTATATATGTTTGTGTGTATATGTATATGTGTGTATGTATATGTATATATGTTATATGTGTGTGTATATATATATATATATATATATATCACATTTTCTTTATCCAATCATTAGAAGGGCCATAAAGAAAGGATAAAGACCAAATTCCAAAACTAGGGAATTTGGCCTAGGAATAAGGGCACAACTGAAACAGATCCACCCTAATAAAGCCTAAAGCATTTCTTCACAATAATTAAAAATCATGTGCCAGTAATTTAATGACTACTAGAATAAAATTTTCTATTTTTCAAAGGAATAGAATTCACAGTTTCTTCAATCTGTCATCCATAAGGTACAGAACACAAGCAAAATCTACCAGACATAGAAAAACAAAAAGCAGAGAAACTTAACTCATAGATCAGAGTGGGATGGGGGAAAGAAGGAAAGAAAGACCTAGAGACAACAAAGATGTTGAAATGAGCAGATAATAGAACAAAAATGTTGAGATTAGCAGATAAGATTTTATAATAACTATGATGAAAATATTAAAGAATCTACAGGAAAAGATTTATATAATGGGTGAAGAAATAGTGAACTTCAGGGAAGATGAGGATAAGAACCACATGGAAATCATAGAACCAAAAAAAAACATATCTCAATTTAAAAATTCATTAGATGTGTTTAATAGCAGATTATACATACACACACAGAATTCCTGACATTGTAAGACAGATCTATAGAAATGATACAAATGAAAGCAGAAAGAGAATAGAAGACTGAAAAGGAAAGCAGAACCTTAATGATCTGTGAGATTGTACCAGGAGATCTAGCACATGCGAAAATGAAGTCCTAACTATGACAATGTCAGTTGGAATGTACAGGAAGGGAAAAATGAAAATGCTATTAACCTATGATGGTGGTCAATAAAAAATCTTTCATACATTTATTAAAAAAGCATTTACTGAGTACCTACAGAGTGCCACTGCTTTAGGCTTTGGGGATACAGGGGTAAAGAAGAAAGGCAATATTTCTGATTTCATGAAACTTACATTCTAGCTATGGAAAACAAGCACTGAGCTAAAAATTTTTAAAGATCTATCTAGAAGTGCTTTGATAAAAATATAATAAGATGATATCATGGAAAGCAGCCAGTTGCTACTCTGAATAATCCAGAAAAGTCTCTCTCAGGAGGTGATACTTCAACTGAAATCTGAGAGACAAAGAGTGAATTAAAAAGGATAAAATAGCTAATGTAAATGTTTTATTTCAAATCTTTCAGGGACAGAAAACAGCAAGTGTAGTTAGAGAGCAATGAGTTGGAGAACTTCGTACTATGGTACATAGTAAAGATACAGAAGCCAGGTCAGGTTGGGTTAGGAAGAGCAGCTCAGAATTGTTTTCTGTGCATAATAGCAAGACATTGAAGAGTGTTTACTGGGAGGGGTGGGTGCCATGCCATGATTTATGTTTTTAAAAGATCAGTATGGAAGGAAAATATGTCAGAGGGTGAAAAAGTAGAAACACAAGACTGTTTACTAGGCAAAATAGGCATAATTTTTCTGCCATCCAAGTACTAACCAGGCCTAACCCTGCTTAGCTTCCAAGATAGAAGAGATAGGGCTCATTCAGGGTGGTATGGGCATAGATAGGTATGAGTTTTCTAATAAGAGATAAGGTAAATGGAGAAATCAAGGATAAGTTAATGTTTGGAAATTGAGCAATTAGGGGATAATAAATATAAGATAGAGAAAACTGTGGGATAGGTAGTTTTAGGGTAGAAATTAAGAGTTTTATTTTGGATATATTAAGATTAAAGTCCCTTCTAGACACCCAAGAAATGCTAAGTAAACATTTATGACAGAAGGCTCAGGGAAAATGTCAGTGCAGTATTTATAAATTAAGGATTCCATGGAATAGACATGGTAAAATCCATGAATCTGGATATGATTATTTAAGGAGAAACTATGGCTAAAGAAGAAAAATGATAATAATTCAGTACTTGGGCACTGTAAAATTTAGAAGTGACTGAGAGATAAGGACAGTAAGGTGGAAATAAAATCAATAGAAAATGATAAAATGCTATGAGAAGCAAGTGTTTAAAATAGAGTTCTTTCATTTATTCATTCAGATAAAAATTCCTATTCTTTTAGATGTCATATTCTACTGAGGAAAACAAACAATAAAACAATAAGCTTAACAAGAAAAGCAAATTGTAGGGCATTATTTTTTTCATGAAAAATATTTTAAAAAGTAAATCATGTTAGCATGGATCTAGAGTTCCAGGAGAAGTGTTTGCAATTTAAATGGTATGGTCAGGGTAGGAAATGATCAACTCTGTCACAGGCTGTTTGAAAGATAAAAAAGGAAAAATGAAGTCAGAGAAATGACTTAGGGATTTGAGGTAATTGATGACTTTATAAGAGCAATTTCAGAGTACTACGCAATTGGAGTAAGAAAATAGATATTGTTATTGTAGAAAAACCTTTTAAATATTATATTTGAAAGAGAACAAAAAACTGAAGACATTATTGAAGAAGGAAGCAGAGTCAAAGTAATGCTTTCTAAAGTTAGGAGGTCATAAAGAAGATGGGAGTGATCCAGTAGAGATATAAAGAAATTTATGATGTAGAAGAATATAAACAAATAAAGGAGCAAAGCGATTGAAAAGGTGAGAACAGATGATATACCAGAAAATAATATTATTGGTTATAGCATCAAACATCAAGGAAAAATTAACTAAGGTAAGATGAGATAACATATATCAATAGGACTATCATTAGTAATATTAGCAGGAACATTTTGGTGGAAGTAATAAGAAGCTTCATTCTAATATGTTGAGGACTGAAAGGAAGGGAAGAGATGTAGTGATGTAGAGGTTGGTCTACTATTTCAAGAATCTTTATTGTAATGGGGAAAAGACTGATATGAAATTAAGTAGAGGGAATGGACATTTTGTTGTATAGGTTTCATGTATTTTTAATGGTAGAGACAAACAAGTTTGCTTGCTAAGAGAAAAGTAGCAAGCAATGACACATATAACAGAGAGAGAGAGAGAATAATCAATGAAACAAATACCTTAGAGTTGGCCATAGCAGAGGTGGATGAATTAGTCTCAAATGTGTAAATG
Source organism: Microcebus murinus (assembly GCF_040939455.1). Lineage (NCBI taxonomy): Eukaryota > Metazoa > Chordata > Mammalia > Primates > Cheirogaleidae > Microcebus > Microcebus murinus. Next base: position 36,136,292 of record NC_134114.1, on the reverse strand, counting down.
TATATAACTTGGTTGGTATTGACAGAGGAAATAGGGAGATCCCAGCTGAAACTCCCAGTTTTCTTAGTGAAATAGGAAGCAGTGAGGAACAGAGCAGATTAATGGAAGGAAAATGAAATCAAATGAGATTGTCTTCCCCAAATGCTCTACCCGACCCTGGCCAAAACCTAGGGCAAATAGGATAAAGAAATGAACATATGAATCTATGAAATAAGAGATTAAACAGAAATATGTCTCCAAAAATTAAGAGGTTTTTCATGAACAAAACTCCCTCACCACAGTTGAAAATTACTCTCCACCTCCAATTCTCCATGAAGAAATCAATGCCAAAGAGTCTTTGAAATGAATTCAAATTATTTTTTAAAGCATGTGCAGGCAGTACAAGTCACATGATTAACTAAAGGCAGACAGGAACTAATGGCTCATGTCTATGTAAGTTATGCCTTAAATATAATAAAAAATGAGAAACAAAAAGTTTTTTTTAGATCACTAAAAGAAATGACACCAAATTAGCTACACTTTCTATTACATCCTAAAAAGGTTGATTGGAATGATGCTATACACAAAGTGTAGGAAATACAAGCATTTGATAGAGGCTTTAATGAGATTCTTGTTGACAAGTTGAGGAAAAGTAGATTTGATGACTGAATTTATCCAGGGGAACTGGTTACTGACAGAAAGATTGCCAATTAATAGATTGATACTGGCCAGAAGGAAAGTCTCTAAGTGGAATACTGTAGAGTGCAATTTTCAACCCTACCTACTGCAAACATTTTATCAGTGACTTGGATGCTATAATACATGACATGTTTTTGAGGGGAAATAAAAGCTAACAAAAATGTGTGGTGTGTGTGTGTGTGTGTGTGTGTGTGTGTGTGTGTGTGATTAAAAAATGAAAGACAGAGGGAAGAAGAGAAGGAGAGAGAGGAAGGAAGAAAGGAATAAAGAGACAGAGAAAAGATATTCATAGATAGGGGTAGATATACAATCTGTCCACTCATCTTCACACTTCATATCCACCGCAACCTCGATCACAGCCGTCATAATTCTTGTATGAACACAGCACCACCACCTTAATTATTTTCCTTCTTCCACTTTAATGTTTCCCCAATTTCGAGAAAAGTAAATTCAGAAAGAAAACAGAAAAAGGATGGTGGCACAAAAGGGACAAGTGACAGTGTGTAATTCTGTAAAGATGATGGCCATGGGAACCTGACAGACGTGGGTCTGAATTTTAACTCTCCAGTCACTACCTGTGTGATGGGGTCAATTTACTTTATATTTCTGCGCCTTATTTTTCTGTGAATAAAAGATGAGTATATCACAGATGTTTGAATTGAGGAGACCATGTAGATAAAATGTCTAGGTGACTTGTTCTGATTAAATTGTTGCAATAAATACATGAAAGACTCTTGAAGGCACTGACACTGATTAGCTTCAAAGACAGAAGGTGAAGAGGACAAGAGATCTGTCTTCTAAAAATTAAGTATCTCATTATTGAATATTGATGGTTTCAAATTACATATTTTAAAATTTATGTATTTAAAAATTTGGTTTATATAAAAACAGTTGCCTGTAAAACAATGGGTAACATATAACAGAATGAAGATCTGGGCTCAACATTAGAAATATATTGTCTGACAAATAGAAATGTGTGAAAATATAAACTTCCACGGAAGAGAGTGAGAGTCCAGTTATAGAAGGCATTTGAGCAAAGCATAGAAAAATACCAGACCTATTCTTTTTTTTTTATTTCTTTTTTTTATTTTAGCATATTATGGGGGAAAAAATGTTAAGGTTACGTATATTGCCCATGCCCCCTCCCCCTCGAGTCAGAGCTTCAAGTGTGTCCATCCTCTAGATGTTGCACATCTTACTCGTTGTGTTTGTATATACCCATCCCCCCTCCTACCTGCCCGACACCCGATAAATGTTATTCCTATATGTCCACTTAGGTACAAGTGGATCTACCATTTGATCCAGCAATCCCACTACTGGGCATCTACCCAAAAGATCAAATGACACACTACAAAAAAGACACCTGCACTCTAATGTTTATAGCAGCACAATCCACAATTGCAAAGTTGTGGAAACAACTCAAGTGCCCATCAATTCATGAGTGGATTAATAAAATGTGGTATATGTATACCACGGAGTACTACTCAGCTTTAAGAAACAATGATGATGTAGCACCTCTTGTGTATTCCTGGATAGAGCTGGAACCCATTCTACTAAGTGAAGTATCTCAAGAATGGAAAAACCAGACCTATTCTTTAGGAGCTGCTTGTGGAGAGTAGGAAATAGGAAAAGATGGTTGAAAAACTCTCTTTTACAATCTGACACATTTTTTCTGTAATTATAATAAAATTTCCCTCTCATTTGGGGCAATTCATATTAGAGTTTTAAATTTAAATTTTATTTTGATCTCAAAACAGTTGAAATATTACTATGCACCTAAAACAGAAGGCTCCATCACTGGTACATTATATATCTAAACTAAGGAATTTTGCAGCATTTGAATTTTTTTATCATTTACTCACTAAATACATTCACACACATATATAGTGAAGCAATTATTTTAACCTATTTGACACACACACCGCTCTCTTTGAAAAAAAACTATTATATTGTAAATTAAAAAACAGCTCTTTGGCCCTGTATTATTCTTGGGACATCTTAAAATAAGGATTATCAACACCATCTTGTAGTTCAGTCAATCTTTTAGTATGAATTCACAAAGAATGCATGAATTCAAAGTTCTATTTTTAAAGCTTGTGAAAACATATTTATAAGAAAACAGAAATGAAGACATCTCTACTTCTTTTTAATTTTTTTTGTTTAAATTGCTGGTCTGAGGGGAAAAAATCACTGCTATGCTTGGCATTTCTGCTTACTGATACATAAAAGAAAATCGTGTTGTTTTTTTTCTAGACTAAAGAATAGCAAATCTATGGTTGTTTTTCTTTTTCTGTTTACATCTCTTTTATGACAAGAATGAAGATAATGATACAAATATATGCAATACTTAAATACTGTCAGATATTCATCATATTTATATTCCTTACTGACTCCACTGTCCATAGTGATTTAATACTACATTAAAGTCAAACCTGGGAGGACATCATAAACAGCTCTTGTTTAAAGGGCATTGTGAAGGAGAGCCTTTAATCTGATTGATGAAATAAATGGAAAGTAATCTATCCTCTATTCAACAGCTTGTTGATGATATGAAAGAATTCCTACTCAAGCAAGCAAGGCTTTAAAGAGAAAGACCTCTTTCATCCTGTCAGCCTCTCATTTTTAGAAAAAAGTTAAGTTTTTCATCATGGTTCAGGGGAGTCCTTGTAAAACGTTCATTGAAAATTTAAGAGCAATTACAGTGTCAGACAGCTAGAAAAATTGCTTTTACTGAGTGAGAGTTCTCTGACAGATGCATTGTGGGAGAATTGATTCTTTCTAAGGGATAAGTGAATTGTCATTGTTAGGCTCTTCTCATGACATCTAGCTAGATGTCATCTGCTTTGTAACAGAAGATTTGAATCAGACAACTGTACTCAACACTAGACAGTGTCGAGATTAGTTCTGCAAAGAAATAAGGCTTTGCTGTGCATGGCATCAACTGAGCTTTTAAAGATTACAGATGAGCAAGGGTTTCAAAAAAAAGTTAGAAAAATCAAAAACAAAGCTTTATAGCCACTTCAGAAAGCCTGGATGTTTAACCTGTAAGGAAGTCTGTCAAATCCTTGTGGAAACCATATAGAGAAAAGATCAATAGGATACCTACTGGCTCCATTAGCTTGATGTAAAAGGGGGCGAGGGAAGCTGCTCTTCCACAAGAGAAGCTACATTATTCCAGGGATTATGCGGGATCAGTTCACTTTGCAGAGAAGAAGAAGAGAAAATGAATGAAGATTCTTGGTGGGCCAAGACTGGAGAGAAAGGGCTTGTCAGGTAATATAATTGGTGATAAGAAAGTGGCTTATTGACTGGGAGGTGTCTCTAATTAGATGTTCATTTGCATAGGGGAAGGTGCCAGTTCTAATCTGGAGTGAGGCTGGAGGAGAGAGATTCAGAAAAACGGCTGTCACTCAAATCTGCAGCAAGCTAAGTCTAACATAATTAGTGAATTTAGTGCTAGCTTGTTATTTATATTGACTTTTAGAGAGAAAGAATATATTCGCTGTGGAAAAATATGCATCTTAATCAATAAAATAGCTCTCCACACCTCATAAATCTTCACAACCTTATGCACATTAACCCTTGAGTTAGGACTAAAATATTCAGGTAAGTACACTGGATAAAAATATTTAGTATGACTTCATGTTATAAAGGGGAGGGGAAGAAAGAAAAAAGTTTCAATGTTTTTAGAAAGATTATTTTTAAAGTGAATTTGTTTTATTACTTTACATTTATTACTAACATAACATTATTTTTAAATGGTCTTCGAAAAAATACTTTTCACAAATTTGGCTTTTGAACATTTTCAGTGAAACTTAGTCCAACATGGGCAATATTATTTGTTGGGTAAACTATGGGTAATTTCAATTTGGGGGATAAGGTTGGCATTGACCAAAATATATCTGGTTATTCATAGAATGGTTTAAAATTTCTTTAATTTTTTGTATAATTATATTTCTAGCTCCAATAACAGTTATGCACTTAAGGTCCTATAACTCTAAGATAATATTGTTAAAAATATTATCAATATTATCTCAGTTTTACCAGAATAAACAAAAGATTAACTGCATTTCCTTTATTTATCCTATTTGATTTTCCTTATTGTTTTTAAATGCCATTAAAACATTCATAAGAATCTGTAGGAACACAAACTGCAGCACAACATTTGCAAGAAAAGCTTTGTCTTTCCACAACAGTGGTCTGAGTCTCTCCCTGTTCTGAACGTTCTTGCCATTTATGTTTCCCTGAAGCCGTTTATCAATGTTTATATGAGTCCTCAAATGAATTGATAATGATTCAAAAGGGCAAGCTCGAATTCGCAAGTAGAGCACAATTAAAATTAAACAACACACAAATCTGACTACTTTCATTTCTGATATTTTCCTTTTAATATCCCTACACATTTGTTTCACTCAGGTTGGCAAAGTGCATTTAAGTAGTTTACTAACAACTGAGTTATTTCATGTGTCTCCACCCTAAGCAGCAATACATCATTCAATGAATTGCATATGGAGAATAGTATGTTATCTAGTCAATGGTGTTACAATTCAAAATGTTTGGCATGATCAATATCATAATATACACTAGGTTTAAAAGAACTTACTTGATTGCATACAATTTTGTTAGTGTAAATCTGACAGTGAGATAATGTGGTTAAGCTAAATGCCACAAGCACACAAATGTTGCATCTATCAGATATTTTAAAACTAATAGGCAAAGAAAAAAAATTTTTTTCAGCTTTCATAGAGAGCATTCTTACAGGGCATTTGTGTAATAAGATCACTTACAGTTAGCAAATGGCAGAAACAAATTTAATATAATACAGTATTGTACAATATATTACAAAAGATAAGTCCAATTCAAGAGTGTATAAATAGAGTCATACAATTCTTGTACATAAAATTTGTTTTTAACTTGTTAGAAAATACTGTATTGCAAATTATGCTCAGTCCCAAAGTAAAGGCACTTGAACGAGGATTAGAGAAATGCTTGCTCATGTGATCTGGGTGCTCCTAAACTCAACAATGTGAAATATGAAACAAGCATTATCAAGAGGCATGTATTCATCGACAATTGAACACTTTAATGTTGCTCATGTGAAAGCAAATGAATACATTTACAAAACTTATTTTATCCATGATCTTAGTAATCCATATGAAATATGTAATGATCATGCATTGTGCTAAGTAAGATTAGGCTGCTTTCTATTGGAAAATAGATTTCACTTCCACTTTATCCATAGGCTTATTTTACCCCAAATTAATTATTTCTGATCATAACTGTCAAAAACTGAACAATACTATTTTTCTTCTTTTGGATGCTTTTAAACATAGTTTAGTGGATAGGAATTTTGAATTTTAAACACTTTATGTGTAAAAACAGAAGTTTTATTTGAGAAAATAATAACAAAGAATATGATTTTAATAACCACATTTCATTTTTCAGGAAAACAAACTATTTTTTTTTTACCTAGCACCTTTAATACATAGAAAGAATCAGTGAGTGTTGGTTGTTGGTGCCCTTTCTTGTAAGTCCAGTGCCCTATATCATAGCTGCCACTGTGATCAGATATGTTGCACCCAAACTTTCCATTGTTATTGACAACCCCCTATATTATATTAGAGAGAATGTTCTACAATTTCTAAAAGCAATGTTTGACTAAAAAATATCTCTACAATTCACTGTGAGATTTTGACAAGGACTACATGTGTATGAAGAAACAAAATAAATGTTGTGTAATAATTATGGTGGGAACGGAAGGCTTTCCTCCAGCATTCAGCTGCCCTAGTCGAACGTGAAATAAGGCCTCCGTATCTGTGTTTGTGTAACTTTGCCATCTGTGGCAAAGTGTATTATCTAGTGTCGCATTATGAAAGTCTCAGGAGAGCAGGCTTTTTCCTTCCCAGTATGTACAGAAGAATTACTTTAATCTTTTTCTTCTATGGGAAAAGATAGATGTTATCTGCTGTATATACCTGATGAAACACTTATCTATTTTGATAATTAATGAATCCATTTTAAGCACACATTATACTATCCATCTTTTGTGGTTCAAAAATGGATGACAGTGTGATTATGTCTTTGTGAGATAAGTAAATGTGTGTATTCTTAGATCATCTGGCTTTTAAAATACCAGCAAAGTAAAACTGTGGCAAATTGGTTGTTTTCCTTAATCTTGACTTTACATTTCATACTTCCTTCTACCTTATTCAGTTATAGTTGATAATTTTAAAAAGACCAAATTACACTGAAGTTGAATATACTAATGATTTATTATTATTTTATATAATTATTTTGTAAAATGTGTAACATAAACCATTTATTTGGGCAAGATTAATACAGTCATAAGTAAAAGAAACAGGCAATCCTATTTACACATCTGAGAATAGTGTGCTAAGAATGGAAGACACATGGACCTCCTGAGGGTTCCTCTCATGCCAATGGTTCTAATGAGCAGTGAATTAGGATAATCAGCATTTTAAACAATGTGGCCTTCTCTGTAAGTGCAGCTAAGACTGTGCTGTTTGCCAGCAGAGCCATGACCTCAGTTTTTAAGGGGCGTGAGGAACACTAAAGTGTGTTTAAGAGTTGGAGAGTTTTTACTCTTAGACTCAAGAAATTTATTGCTTTATTTTACCATATTTAGAAGGGTTTAGTTGTATATTAATGGTAATAAAGTCCTAAAAAGTATTTTTCTAGCATACTCTTTCCCATCCCATCATTTAAGAATGGTCCTATCAAAAATCTTGAAAACTCATCCCTAAGTTCATAAAGATATATTGCCCCTTTAGCATGTTGTCCTGTACTTGAAGTCGAAAAAATACCAGCCACCGGAAAGCATTAAAATAATGTTCCAGAATGTAGTAAAAGTAAAGAGTATAAGAGGTAAAAATACACCAAAACTAAAAATTATGCCAAGAATCATGCATCAAGGTTTGAATTAAATACATTTTTAAAAATACTTGTTTCCTCTTTTTATATCTTTCTCAGTACGTATTCTGGAAATTTAAAGTTATGTAGCCACTTGATACACATGTCTACACCTACCGACAGAACAGCACTCACGTAAATCAGTTGAAAGCAAAGACAAAAGGCAAAATATGCCCAGGTTGTCAATTTGCCTTTAATATATTATAGAAGTTGCAATGTCCTTTCATTGAAATATATTTCATATGGGGAGTATGGACTTAATATATTCTGAGACTTACTAAATGTCTCTTTCAAGCCACTTACGTTGAGAGCAAACACTCACTATGATTATTTTAAAATTTTAACAAAAATGATGCATTTATTCCCATTGAATCAATCAGTTATTTTAGCCCACTTTGGCAGTGGAGTGGGAAATGATTAGAGCAAAAGCAATTTAAACTTTGAGCATTCTCTACTGGAGCAGTTTTGTTATCATCTTTTGTCATAATGGCATGCTACCATTGGGATTTGCTTTCCCAAAGTGATTAAAGAAATAGAGAGATAGAAGAAAGGGAACTGGTTACACTGGTGATAACAAGCTATCTCTGTGGGTTATATTTAAAGTTGTGATGACACTAAATTCTTCCCTTGAAAATACATCTTTCTTTGTTATGTGTCTTACAGACTTTTAAGATATGAAAAATTCCTTATCTATATGTGAATTAACCTTTTTCTATGAAAATAAGTCTCTAATTAAAGAGGCTTTTGCTATAGTTTTAAGTGATGCACATTATCATAACAGAGAATGTCAAATATTTTTAATGCTGATCAACAAAAATTTAGGGTATGAAGAATTTCCCAAAGTCATTTGACTTATAAGTTGTATTCACAGAATTTCTAATTGAACAGTATTTCAATGAAACCTGTGTTGGAAAATGCTATTCTATTTTAGCAGTAGGTGACAGGTCTATATCTCGCAAGAGACAAGTTATACATACATAAAGTAACTTGGGAGAAAGAAACCAAAGCATTTGATCTCGGTGCAGATGGTTTTAAATTTTTCAGAAAATGTTAAGCAAAAGAGTTTTTCCCAAGGACTAGATCTTGCTGTAGAAAACATTTAAGAAGTTAGTTCAGAAAGAAATGACAGGCATGGCTTAATTTCTATATTTCATTAACATTAGGAATTTACAGATGTACTCTTTTTTTCTCTACTTCCATTTTTCTTTATCAGACACTTAGTGCCACATATTTGATAATAGTCTCTTTGCTTCCAATTACTCTTTTATCAAAATGTACCCTATTTCATATCATAATATACTTTTGAAGATTTTAAGACAAAATATAAATCAAGGATTAAAATGATTCGTGATGCTCATAAGACCTCTAAGGAAAATAGAAATCACTGTGTCCTAGAATGCTTAGCAAAGGTCCTCAGGAAAAGTGGGATTGAGTCAAGCCAGCATACCAATATTAAAGTTAGATCATGTCATAGTCAGGAACATGCGTGAGGAAATGTCCTCTAAGGACAATAAGTATATGAACTAAAATGATGTGACAATGTGACCACAGTGTGGTTTTGGTTGTTAATTTTTAATATTTGCTCACTGAAATGATGCTGAAACCCTGAGCTAAGTATGAATGAGAAGATGTTTCTGCTGCTGCCCTTTCCCTGTCCTCTTTTCCATTCAACACTGGTTATTTCTCATGTTCTCCTTTATCTACAGAGATAATAATGAGGTTCCTATTACTCTGATCCTTAACTCGTGTCAGAAACAAGACATCCAATGAAAGGGATTCTTGTCTCCACATATGCAAATACTGATGTTTGGGCTTGAAGTATATTTCATTCATGGCCCTGCTGAATTCCGTGCTCAGAATTATGCAAAAGAGGCATGCCCCTTATATGTACCTGGCCTTACCTATTAGGAGAGATTTATAGAGTGCCTCAGCTCTGAGGGTTAAAACACTGTCTGGGTTGCAAACTACCTACCTCAAAGATTTTCTCTCATTCATCAAAAGAGAGATTTTCTGTTTACTTACTATGTCACACTTTGAAATGCTCCTCCTTCTCCACTCCACCCAGTTGTTAGTAGTTTGAGATTTTGTTGATGAATTTAATCAGGTTTGCCCACATATTGTTTCATAATCTACAGCATTGCTTTATAAACTATTGGCAATTAAACTGTGTTTAAATGATTCACATAAATTTAGGTGGTAGTTTCCTCAGATTTAATCAATTTAATTAATTAAAACCTGAGTACCTTTGGTCTTCATTCCCTGAATTTCCTCATTCCTCTATTGCTCTGCCTTTCATTTACCACACACACACACACACACACACACACAAACTACTGCTGCCTTCAAAAACCCTTAGGTTTCTAGAATTAGTCTGTCATTGAGAACAACCTAAGGGCCCCTTTAAAGGATGAAGGGGTCCTAATATCCCCAATAATCATAAATGCAGTTCAAAAATGATGGAAAAAGTAGAGGCAAAATTCCATAAATTCTGATTTTTATTCTTATGGAATAACGTGGAGCCTTGCAATAGATGGTGATATCCACAACCCACATGCAAAAGCTAAACAGTAGACAGAAGTTTCAAGAAGGGAGAAAAGTGATCAATTGGTAGGGTAGGTGATAAAGATGAGAAACAGTGGTGGTAGTGTGAGCACAATGAAAATGATTTGCAATAGGCTTGACGGCCACAATAGCAACAACTGTTTCTTTTTCCAACCAGTGCCAGGCAGCAAATTACAGACACTCTGACAACAGAAAGTGTTAAAAAGATAAAAGATAGAGCAGCTTGGCACTTAACTAGATAACTGGATGCTGGGGAGAAGCAGCCAATTGCAACCTGATACATATTCTCTGAAGAGTTTCAGTGTGTCATCTGCAGGCGTGCCAATCACTGAAATTCAGGAGCCTCGAAGATAGATGACAGCGCAGTGAAAGACAACACAGTGCTTAGTAACGCAGACGTGGGTCTGGAAATTGGCTCAGTTATCTAACTTACTTTGCGACTGTGGGCTAAACCTTCAAGCCTCAGTTTCCACATCTGTGAATTTGGAATAATAATGACATCTTTCTCCTATGGCTATTATAAATGCCAAATAAAACCACATATCTGTAGTTCATAGCAGAAAGCACATAGCAAATGCTCAGAAAATAGTTATTGTTGTGTTATTTAGCTCTGGGCTCCCTGCCATTTATTAGAACTATTGATTTTTATTATGTAAAATATTTTGGGAAATGCAGCAATAAATTAGTGTTTAATGAATATGTTAATGAGAAATAAACTTAGCATATACAATGTCAATGATGATTTAAACAAAAGTTGCAGAACATCATTTATTCATTCAGTATCTGTAAGTAGGCATTCAACATGAGCGCTTTAGCAGATAACTGCAGGTTATCTTTTAATATTTGCAACATCTTTTTGTCATTTGGTGGGAAAAATCCTATATAAAAGTGTACTCTTCCACATTTTTTTGGTGACAGTCAATGTAATGAATTGGAGTGACTGGGGGCAGATACAATATGCTATAAATGGCTACAGATTACTGCCATTTGAAAGATTCTTTGTCTGATTTCAAGACTTTTTTTCCATGTCTCTCATTCTTGCTCCTCACCAATCATTAATGCTGGTTACTCTACCTCCAAAACTAAACTCAGCAAAACTTCAAAGCACACATAAAACTGACCTCTACACATAAATATGCTCATTCACAATCATAAGTGTTATTCATCAGCTACAGAAATAAAAATCACCAAACTTACCTGGAGTGTTGGTAGAATATGAGTCACTAAGATTTAAGGAACATTAGTGTGATGACAACTTTTGGGAGGCTACACAAACTTTGATGCGGAGAGTTAGAAGATTTATTTGCCTTCTCAGGAGACATTTTTCCCCTTTTCTGTAGGTTCTTAGCTGTGTTCTGGATAGGCAAGTATACCATATAAATGATCCCCATACAAGTGAATTACAACTACCTACTCACTTTGGTTAAATAAATTTTAAAAATTCATTATCTGAAAAATATATCATTATTTGTTCCTAAAAGCGAACTCTTTTTCCTATCATGTAGAAAGGGCTAAATAGCTTTGGAAACTGTTTTAAACATCAGCTTATAGATATGTTTTCCAGAGTATTTTGATGAGGAGAAGAAACTGGCAAAAAAATCATAGCATGTGGAGATCACCCAGACAGTTTGGGAATTTATATGATTCTTCACAATAGGTCAGTTGACTGTGTCAACATAGAATAGAACAAAAGATAAATCTTTAAAAACTCTGTCTATAGAGCACACATAGATGATATAATATTCTGCTGAGCTTTTAGGTTTTGCATCTGCTGCTTAGAAAGACCCTTGACCTTGAGATTTGGCAGTCACTATGAATAAGTTTATATAATATCCATACTGAGTCCCAGAAACTGAACCTGTGTGGCTGAAACAGGTCAGTGTCTTCAACTTTCTCAGACACATTCCATACATCTTGAGTAATGTAGTGCAAATTCATTGTTTCTAAAACACCCATCTGAACGTGTTATTCTCCTTCTTAAAATCTTATAAAGATGAAACATGGTAGAGAAGTTCCTCTATTATCAGCCCATAGATTACTATGTAGATCCATCTCTCACCACAACTCACCCTTCAACCCACCCCACACACATCAAATAAATACCCTACTCTCCAGTCATTTCAACAAAGTGTTTCAAGTTTCCTGAACACTCTGATAGCATCATGCCTCGGGGCTTTTAAACATGCAGTTTCCTCTTCCTAGAATTGCCCTCTTCAACCTCTTTCCTTCCTAACCCTATTAGGCTCCGCTTTTATGTCCCAGCCCCTCTACCAATGTCTGGCTATTTTCTGTTTGTCTTTTGAGTCTTACCTTGGATGTCATATTCTCTAGGAAGCCTTTCTGGCCTATTCCCAATCCCTGGTTGCATTCAGTGATCCTCCTATATTCTCCCATAACTTGGTATGCTTACCTTCATGCTAACACTTACAATACTGTAATACACCCTACTGTTCTTTATTGGCCTTTTCTTGTTAAGCTATGAGTAATCTTCAGATAAGACCACACTTTAGTAATTATTTTTATGTCCCTAGCAGTGTGTGCTATTCAATAAATGTCTGTTGATTGAGTGAATCTAGAAGAAATGTGTTGCTGTTAAATGCAATTAAAGAAGTCTTTCATTTCTTCCTTCTTATTTCTGACATATTCACAGTTTCTGAAATGAATTAGTATAAAAATTATTGTCTAGATTATATATTTTATTCAGAAAGGCTAATAGGCATTATCTAAGCCTTTGCACTTTCTCTCTCTCCTTTTAACATCTTCTCATTTTAATAAGTATAAAGGAGTTTCAAAGATAGTATTTCCTTACTTCTACAGTGAGTTAGATGATCATAATTCTAGGGAAACATAAATTTTATTTCCAGAAGGAACCATAGGCAAAATGAGAGATGAAAAATGCAAAATATAATTATGTTAAACTCATAGCCAAAGCTAGGTTCAAATAAAGTAGTAATTAATTTAGGTAATCTTACTTATATATGCTTTCCTCTTCCAATTTTTTCTATTATATGAAAATTATCTTTTAATGAGAAACAGTAAAATTGTGTTGACCGGAAGGTGGTAAAACAGTAGAAATTTAGGTGATTTTTGTATACCAATGGTACTGATAACACTATTGAATTATTTTAGTGGTTATGGAGAGAACATAGGGTACATTTGTTTTCTGAGAGTTTAAAACAATTTTATGCTTTCAAAAAATACATTTCTTGAACCACAAACATGTGACCTCATGATCAATACTGAGAAAAATTCTGGACTGGATTTTAAAATCATCTCTTGAGCATTGAGATAAAGTGAACACTACTAGGGATCAGCTAAAGGAAAAAAAGGAATAAGGATAAATTTCATTTTGTATACACCTGCTATCTAGGCAGAGGAGGAGATATCTGTAGATTTAGTGTATCAAATTCTTGCAAAACATGTGACATCTCTGGTGATATCTCAGTGGTCATAAGCCACATATGTGGTCTGCGTGATAAAACAGTTAATGACCAGAAAGTCAGGCCATACCAAAAAAGTGCTTATTTACAGTTATTTTTACTGTAAAGGGATACATTTTTCAAGACTTTACCCTCAATCTTGTCTATTCAATGTCTTAAAAATGAGTTGGATGAGAATGTAAATTAACTTTCATTTTGACCCAGCTATTAACATTAAGTTAGAAAGGATAACAGAAAATATCTGTGCAGATTTGAAAGTGGAAAAACTTGGAGATTTTAGTGTGCTGTGAACCTAGTATGAATAAAAAAAATGTAAGGGACTTACAAAATAGCTAAATAAACATTGGTTTACAGCAATCTCCTTGGGCTAGTTCTCAAGTCTTAAGCACCACCCTCTTTAAGAAGTACTGAAATACTGGTTCATGTTTAGAAGCAGTGATCAGAATTGGGACATATTCAATTTTAAATAAAGCAAAAAATAATTGCCTGGAACTAGAAACAATGATTGTTGCTTCCCCATACATGAAGGACTGGCACAAGGAAGGGGGTTTATAATTGTTCTGAGACACCTCCCAATACACCCAACTTAATATGAAGGATGAAGGCCACAAAAGCCATGTGCAGAATACACACACACGAACGCGCACACACACACACACACACACACACACACACACACTCACACATATTTTCTAGCAATCAGAATTGTCCAAAGATAATATGTATTTCATAGGAATTATAGAGTTCTCAGTTGGGGCAAGTTTTGGGTAAACTTGACAAGAAAACTATATTAGCAAATATAGTTTCCATTATTGGAAAATAATGTGTTGGGGATATTGTAATAGAAATTTAAATATTTGATGGAGTAGAAAATAGAAGAGTTGAATTAGATGACCTCTAAGATCTCTCCAACCGAGGAAAATTATGTTTCTCTATAATAACATTCATGGGAATACTAGTAATAATAGTAGTATTAGTCATAGCTTTTTAAATTTTGAATATTTTCTAGTTTCCATACTATGTGTTTAGCATTTTATAATCCTCACAAGTAGCCTATGAAGTCAGTGTCATTGTTCTATTTAATTTATAGACTGGGGAAGTAGAAGTTTAAGGAAGTTATCTAACTTGCCCCAGGACACATTGAAAGAGTAAGTCAGGATTCAAATACAGGGATATCTGACTCCTGAAACTGCCCTTCCACCATGACTTAGTACAATAGAGCTGAGTTAGTGAGCCCAGCTGGCACCACACAATGGGACAAAATCATCATTCATGTAGGAAAGAAAGTCATCAGTTGGCTATGGCCAGGAAGAACTGATTGCTCCTAATCAGGTTTACACACTAATCTTAACTCTGTGGCACATACTCGGAAGCAGAGCAAATAAAGTCTTAATACATGAAAGTGAACAAGTTATTCCCTTGAATAAGTTAAGCCTCTTCAAAGGCCAATTTATTAGCCCTAGGAGTCTTAAGAGAAAAATGATTAATGTATTATTACTATGGTATATTAATAGGACAAGTGTGGACCATAAAATTTAATTTTTCTTCCAGAGAGCTTCGTTTATATTTTAAAACAACGATGATATAGCACCTCTTGTATTATCCTGAATAGAGCTGGAACCCATTGTACTAAGTGAAGTATCCTAAAAATGGAAAAACAAGCACTACATATACTCACCATCAAATTGGTTTTAACTGATCAACATCTAAGTGCATATATAGTAAGAATATTCATTGGGTATCAGGCAGATGGAAGGGGGGAGAGGATGGATATACACACATCATGAGTGCAGTGCATACTGTCTAGGGGATGGACACACTTGAAGCTCTGATGGGGGTGGGGGGGACAAGGGCAATGTACATAACCTAAACATTTGTAGCCCCCCAAAAAAGTAATTGATACAAGGGAAGAGTCTGTAATTTCTCTCCCCATCCCCATTTTTCCACACATACCCAAGAGGAAATGATCATATTATATTATTTGCATAATCATCAATTTTTCACTGGAATGTAATTGGCCAATATTATTATTTTATGGATACCAAACAGAAATATGGGGAGAATTCTCTACTTCACATAGCAAATAACTAGTGTGTTTAAGAATAATATCCAGGTTTTCACATGCATTTAACAAGATTTTATGAAATGTTCCCTGTGTTGAAGGTGAGTGTAAAACAAAGAAGTAGAACACACTCCAGCTCTCAATGAACTCAGACACACACACACACACACACACACACACACACACACACACACCACATAACACAAGAGCAAAGCAAGAGAATATTAAATATCCAATATATTTGGAGTCATTAGCCTAAAGTAAGAGAAATAGAAAAGACTCTTTGGCAAGCATGGTTTTCATACATATCTGAAAAAGAAGAAAATGTTTTTGAGTTTTACAGGCCAAGGAAATGAAAAAAGCAAAGATTCTAAAAAGTCAAAGAAAGATGGTAAAAAAAAAAAAAGATGAAGAAAATGGTGGCATAATGAAAAAGGGCAAAATTCTTGATCTTTTACATTCTATTTCAATCTTTACGAAATTTTACTACTATTCACCTTATACACAATGCACCTTCCACTAGATTGATTAACCACAGCAAATCTATTAGTCACTCACACTCCTGAAGAGCTCTTGGTGGTACTCTTATAGATAGTTTAATGATGAAGGTTGTTCCAACACTGAAAGAAAAAAATGAAAATAAATATCATATATTCCTATTGTCTTACCTTGAGCAAAATCAATTTAGGCAACTTTAAGAGCCAGAACACTAAAGAAAGTTGATTAATATGCAGAAAATTTGTAATATACAGTAACATAAGATGTACTAAGGCTATCACATACATATTCCCTACCCTCCTTGTTCCCAAATCACACTCTTATTCAAATTTAAGGTTTGATTTCTGAAGCAATTCCACTTCAAGTACTCCTGGAAGAATGGAAAGTCCCCTTAAATAATAAATTCTGGTAGCTCATTCTACCATGGCAATAAACTGCCAGTGAGATTTTCATTTCTATGTCTGATCAGACTGGTTTCACGTGGCTGCTTTCCAGAAATTCTCTGCCAGGACAGGATCATCTCACACTCAAGTCAGGACACAGAACTACCAGATTCAAAGTTGCTCAAAAGAAGTAGTTTCTTGGTTTCAACCTCAGACAGATGGAATTGAACAGCGTTTTTTAGTTTAAGAAAAGGAAAGAACTAGAGAGAGAGACAGAAAGAGTTGAGTGCTTTAGAATCCAATAATGCTGTGAATTATTCCACTTCTAAGGAAGTAGAAGGGTAGATTTTGGGGCACAAGGAAGTCCCCACAAAGAGAAAACCTTCTATCAAATGAGGATTGGTCATAGCCCTGAAGGGAAAAGGAAGTCACAAAATGGAAGCCCCTGGAAGCAGAGAGGGGAGGGCATTCCCCAGCCAAGAGACTCAGGCTTGCCATTTTAATCCGGATGAGCTGCCGCTTACATTTTTAGAATCAAATCTTGCCAGTCCTGCTCTGTGCTTTCCCCTTCAGCTTTATTGAACTCCTTTCTGTTCCCAGAATGTGTTGCACTTGTTCATCTCTGGACATTTGCCAGTTCCTGAGACTAGGACACTGACGCTTCCTCTCCAGCCCTTTGGCTGGTCCACGACTTCATATATTTCAGTCCGAGTATCACTTTCACCAGAGAGTTTTTTGATTTCCATTCCCACCTTCAAAATCTAGGTTTGAAGTTCCACCATAGCACCCTGTAAGTCTTCAGTCAAAGCACCTTATTTGATCATTTAAGTATTTGTCTGTATCCTCTAGCAGACTAAGACTCAGGATCAAGTGACAGTAACCATTTTGTTCACTTTTGCATCTTCACTGCTTGGCACAGCACACAACATTTGGTAGCTGTTTAGTAAATATCAAGTGAATTAATGGGTGAGTGAAGGATTTATCTTAGCTCAGAAACCTCCTGTAGGTGGCTCTATGATAAAAAATTATAATGAAAATTATAACGATAACCAATACTACACTTCTCTTGTGTGATAGTTATTAAGCACACTGAAGTTATTATCTGATTTGCACTCACAACTATGAGTGAAACACTGTAATTATCTCCATATTACAAATAAGAAAATTGAGATTTAGAATTAGAAAAATTTCCCATGATCACACAGGTAACAAATTTGGAAGCTGGCATCTGGGTTGAGGTCTATATGATTTCAGAGGCTGAACCCAAACTTAATTTAATGCTAACTGTCTTCAGTAATTAATATTTGTAGGATACACTGACAAAATCAAGCAATTATTTATTGAGAGCTTACTATGCTTGGATAAGTGCGCATGTAACTTTATTCCGGCAACAACTGCCTTTCTTTCCTTGGTTATTTAGATTTACCATTAAAAATTGGAACTGTTGTTATAAACCTGGCCATGAAATTGTCAAAGTGAAAAGTAAAAAGCAATCGACAACAGTGGAAAAATAAAGATATAAACTCTTATTCACTAATATAGAATAAGACTTAATTCAAGGTTATATGCATAAACTGCTGAACCTTTTAACTGAGGGAAGACTCCCGTGTGTGTCAATTGATGACTAGGGCCTGAGCAGCACTCATATGGGATGTGTAAAGGGGAGTGGTAAAATCGTAGAATTACAGCCAAGCCTTAGTCCAGAGTGAGCAGAGCAGCTATAATCCATATCCAGCCATTCATCCTGGTGTCAGAAAGGTGGCATAAATGCAGGGACCGGGGGGTCGCAGCTGGCTCACCCGCAGCCCAGCTCAAGACTGGGTCTTTCAACATTGTGGTCTGAGGGAAAGTGCAGTTTAATGGCTCATCTACCACCTGTTGCCAGGCAGGACAAGTGATAGCAGGAGACTTCCAGACTCTGATTACTAACTCTCTTTAGTAGGAAGTATTGTGAACAGAACTTTTTTGTTGTCTTAACAAAGAGATCCGTTCTGCAGATTCTTGTTGAAACATAACAGAAGAGCTTGGGTATCAGGCCTTTCAAAGAAACAGAATCTTCCTAACTGGATGAAATGGGTAGGGAAATAAAGAGGAAGCAACAAGGGAAAAAAAAATCTCAGAAAGCAATTCCTCTTATTCCAATCCTAGAGTTTTAGGCACCCAGAATGTTATTAGCTATGCTCTTTAATATGGTAGTCTCTTGCCACATGTGGCTCCTAAGACATGAAATGTGGCTTATCTGAATTGAGATGCACTTTAAGTATAAAATATACACTGGATTCTGAAGACTTAGTGTGAAAAAAGAATGTGAAAGATTTCATTAATAATTTTTATGTTGCTGAAATAATATTTTAAGTATATTGGGTTAAATAAAATATATTATTAAAATTAATTTCACTTGTGTCTTTACATTTTTTTAAATGTGACTACTATAAATTTTAAGTTTACACCTATGGCTTTCATTTGTGGCTCACTTTATTATCTATTAGACAGCACTAATTTATAAGATGGTTACATATATTACTTCTATCTAATATACCTCAACAGGATCTTTAATCCTCTTTAAATGCTATCTTTGACTCAGGGAGTTTTTAATTAAATTACAGATAATGTTATCAATCCTCAGGACATCTAACTCTTATATTTCAAAATATTACACTTAAAGGTTATTCAATTATCATGTATTTCAATATTTTTGACTCAATTTAACTTTTAAAAATTTAATTCAGCTATTGTGAACTAAACAGTAAAGTTTTGATAACATCTAGAGCCTGAAAAAAAATGGAGACATCATTGTGGTCCTCAATACCAGCAGCTATTTGTTTTGTGAAAAGACATGTCTGAAGGGCACCAAGATGAAAGTGAAAACATAGAAACCTATGAAACTGACTATCTGTTGATCCCTTGCCATTCCTGTTATTGTCTCATCGGTATACTTCATCTGAGAACGAGAGCCAATGTGAAAAAGAGGATTTTGTGAATATTTGCATATGACATACACTTAGTTTGAAAATGTACGCGTATTTTCAAGATTTTTAAAATTCAAATTACATTATTATAACTTTTAGGGCTCTTGATTTTTTTTTTAAAGTGTATCAATCTGAGTTCCTGTTGGAAACAGAATATTTCCTAGATTGTTCAAATAAGAAGATTTAATGAAGGGCAAGATTAAGAACAAAACCAAAACAAGGAACAAAGACTAGCAGAAGCAAAATGTCATTAGTGCTGCCAGGGCCGATGGAACAGGGTTGTGAAATGGTTTTAAAGAGTGCTAAAAAAGCTAAAGCCAAAGAGAGGGAAGTCTTCAGAGCTACCTGTGGTCAGAAATGTAGTGCCAAGCAGGGCAATAGCAGGAAAGAAGTATTCTGACCTCTCCCTCTCTGCCTACCTTCTGATCTACTCAATTGGTCCAGCCCAACTAGAGGTCCACCTTCATGTGCAATTAATGACTCAGAGAAAGACATAGAATGGGGAAAAGAACTATAATAGAGAATAATTAATACACTTATGAACCACTTTTTATCCAGGATTATTTTTTTCTAAGGTCTAAAGCACTGTGAAGAGACATAGTTACAAATGGGAAAAAGTAAGTGGTATGGTAAAGTCTAACAGAAAGGTAGTTAATTAAGTAAGACATGCTACATCAAAATGAAGAGCATTAATATGGAATAAGTTATGTCGTGGTAATAGAAATCCAGGAGAGTCATAATGTTGTAGAAGGATAAAAAGTATAAATGTTAGATATAGAGAGCTTATAGTGCTTAAGTTTCTCTCAATTAATTTAGGAATAAAAATTACAATTTGTCATAATGAATAAGAATTAAAATTAAAAGACAATGAGTGCTTAATTACATCTTGAAAATTGGAAATGGATAACTTGGGAGAAATTGCCAAAAGATTAGAATTTAATAATTTGAGAATGATATTTTTCAACTTTTTAATATTTGACACTAATTTTGATCATATCAGTGATTTTTGGTTAGTTAAAACTCTGGAGAAATTTAAACTCTCAGGTATAAGACAGCTTAGATAATTCTTTCAGTACTTCATCACATACCAGTACCATATATAACCTAATTGATATAAACAAATAAAATGAATTCAAAAAACAGAAACATATGCAGAAGGTTATGCTTTCTATTAGCCTCTGTGAGTGACCTGAACGTACTTTGGGTGTGGCCATTTTCTGTCTTTCCTTGATCTCTTTGACAATATCTACTCAACCACCAAGATTAAAATCCTTCACAAAAATCTATGCTCCTCTCCAGAAAGATTTCCCTAACTTTCTTCCCGCTCCTATCCTCCTCCTATGCTCAGGTGGGGGTGAAACTAGCACTTGAGAATAATATATACCATAGAATTGTTGAACTAAAATGATACTTAGAGAAGGGGATGGATAACACATTGTTTTTTTGCCAACATTTGGTTGAGATTTTGTTACCAGTTGTAGTTCCTGGCCCAGGAACAGCAGTGCTGTAATTCTATATTATTCATTAAGGCACTATACATACCAGTTTGATACAAGACAGGAAGGAGAGGGAGTCAACATTCTATTTCGAAAGGTCTAATCTTTGTCCTTCTGTTAGAAGGTCATGGTTTTATTTGCCGGCAAGGTCACCATTTTCAAGGTTTCTTTCAACTGCCCAGACAAGAACTCTATTGAGAACCCAAACTGTCATTCCTTTAAGCAGAGGTGGGGGGAGGATTTTAACTCAGGCAATTTTTGGAACGTGTACTGACACCACCCTGTCACCTGTAGAAAACATCAGTCATGTTGCAGGGAATATCTAGTTTAAAGCAACCACACACTTCTGATGGGCCTGCCAGCTTTAAAATGTGACCTTCAATAAAGGACAAACTGACCAATTGAATGAAGTTATTCAGGGTAAGAATTCTTGCCATTTCTGACATCTATTTTTTAAAAACCTTCCAGATCATTAATTCATATCTATGACCATATTATTTGGGTATCTTTTTCCATTCAATTTTTCCCTAACTTTTCTAATCTTAAAATATTCTGGAACTACATAATCTCCTTCCCCAAATAATTCATAATCTTGGGCCAAGCATCTAAATATTCTTATTCAGCAAGTCTGAAGTGGAGTCCAGGACTCTGCATTCTCAAGAATTCCACCTTGCCCCAACCCACCATGACCAGGCAAGTCTGGAGAAAACTACAACTGACAGTTGAAAACTGATCAACAGTTGAAAATTTTTCAATTACACTGCTTTAAAGATGTATTCTGATGTACCACTTAATTTTACTACTTCTTAAATAAAACCAATCAGGCTATAATAAAATCTGAGGATATTTATTACACATGCAAGGGACTGTTATGTGCCTAGCGATTTTTATTTTCAAAACCAAATTGCATATATGTACTTTCAGTTCAACAAAATTCTTGATCTAGAATTTCTGCATTTATAAGCAGCTCTTATTTTTCTTGGAAAAGCCTCCAAGTACCTAAATTATTGAAAGTAGCCATCATTTATTGAACACCTACCACATATTTGTAAGATATTCTTCATACATAATTGTACTATTCCTCACAGAAAAGTGTACATTATTGTGCTTATTTTTTTACAAAGGAAGAAAGTGAGGCTCAAAAAATTAGGCAGTTCATCCAAAATCCTACAGTTAATATCAGAACATTAGTCCAAAACATACAATTCCTGAGTATCGCATTGCCTCCCAGAGAAAGTACTATGACAAACTAATTTACATGTAAAAACAAATCAATAAGGAATTTTTTTATCTGTGCGTTTTCTTGGGGCATTCATTTTCATTTTCTAACTATAGTAAATTAGTTATTTAAGTTAGTTATATAAATATATAGTTTATGTCTAGAAATATGACACCCTGTATAGCATTTTTTATTTTTAATTCAGCCATAAGTAAGGAAGAAATGCTGATAATATCACTGATTGTGAATGGCTGTTAGGATGTACACACCATAGAGAAAAACATGTACTTGAATTGATTCTTAGGGGGAAAATTTTACAGTATCTTTCCAGATAAAATAAGAATATCTCCAGGGTTCATAACCAAATCAATGAATTTACAATCATCTATCGAGATGTTTAGAAATACAAGGAAGGAACCACACTGTTTAAATACTGTTAGTGTCAATTTTTAAAATTGCTGTGCTTTTCAGATTTTGCTTTTGCTACTTTAATATAACCATTCAATCCTCAATAAAGTAAACAGAAAAATAGTCTTGATAAACTTTTAACTTGTCAGCAAAAATACTTCTGAAAGCATAGACTAACTGATATATTCAGGCTTACAGAGACAGAGAAATTGTGACAAGATCTAGTCTTTATGAACATTTTTAAGTGCAATTGTTTGATATAAAAATGGTTCTTAAAATGTATCAACTTAATTATTCCATTATTGATGTGAAAGATCTTTCTTGGGACTAAACATGAAAAATCATATTTTTGGCATCTAAATAACAAGCCAATAATGCTTCTTTAAGAGAAATTTCTGGCTAATTATAAAGTAAGCATAAAAGAAAGCCAATCTCTCTAGCTTTATTTGTCCTCAATTTACTTAGATAATTAAGTAAAAAAGAAAGTGTTATCCCACTGGTTTATTCAACTGATTGCCTACATTACCTGGAAAATTCCAGGAATTTCTTTATATCTGCTATTAAATTAAAAAGTGAAAAAAATAAGAAAGTAGGTTTACTAATTTCTTTTTTAAAAAGCCTAAGATTTTGTTATGATGTCCTAAGTGCATGCACATCAGTAGCAGAATTTTTAATTGAAAACAAATTGTTCTTAATTCTAGTAAGTTTAAACTGCTTTTCAAAGGATTCTAGAAATTGAAGTGGAGTGTTTGGTTGCTGTGTAAAAAAATCACTGGTAATAGATCATATACTTGTAATTGTCCATATGCATTTTTGCTTCAGCAATTGATGCTTAAAATTTTTGCTCTATTCCAATAATACTTACCTATATTACCCCAAATATTGTTACTTTCTTTTATGTCTTATCTTAAACAGAAATACTAACTATATGTCCATAGTTCTAGATTTTTTTCTTAATTCTAAAATATTGTCACACCACAATTTTTTTATGTATCCTTGTAAATAGCTATCAGTCAAGGAGAAAATTGGATTAATATTAAAAGACTAAGTAGGAAAAATACACACTCACATCAGATTTATGAGGTCAACTAAAGCTATCCTCAGAGTAAATGTTATTTTCACTTTTTTAAATAAATCAAATATTTTTTTAGGATTTACTCAAAAGTTTGGAAGAAAAGTAAGCAAAATCTGCATAACTGAGAAGGAATTAATGATGCTTCAAGCATTAATATTTATATGACAAAGCAATAGATATAATCAATATGAGAGTTTTATCAATAATTACATATTAATAGAAAAATGTATTAATTGAATTATTTCAAAAATGAGAAAAAGCATATTAAAATAAGATCCTTCTAAGAAAATTGATGCTAATATACTTAATTATCTCAAGAAAATGGACAACTTTCTAAAGAAAATACAGAAATATCCAAAACTAATTCAACAAGAATTAAAGAAGAAAAAATTTAAAGCAAAAGAATAATTGAAAACATCAAAAACTTAGCACAAACAGAAAAGCGTCTTCAGAGACAGATGCTTTTACATTTGATTTATCTAAAATTACAAGACAGAAAATATCTGTGTTAAA
This sequence comes from Microcebus murinus, assembly GCF_040939455.1. Taxonomy (NCBI): domain Eukaryota; kingdom Metazoa; phylum Chordata; class Mammalia; order Primates; family Cheirogaleidae; genus Microcebus; species Microcebus murinus. Next base: position 36,112,059 of record NC_134114.1, on the reverse strand, counting down.
AACAAGTACTGGAAAATATACATAAAAAAGGTAAAGTTGCCAAATTCACTTTATAAAACAATAACTACTCTGAAAATAAAAACTGATAAAGAAACACAGAAAATAAATGTGTACCAAATTCTTTATGACTATAGATGTGCACAATCCTAAAAATAGACTATAACAAATTAGTCTTTCATCCAAGAATCAAACTATTCACCATTATGAAGTGTACTCACAAAACTTATCACATAGACAAATTATATAAGGAAGCTAATATAATCATTTCCATTGGTTCCCCAAAAAGGCTACAACAAAATTCAAAAATCATTGGCTAGTATTAATTGTTAATACACAGAAATGAAGATGTTTCCTCACCATGATGAAGAATATCAATATCACTCCAAGAGACAATGTGGTTCTTAACACAAAGCCAGAGGAAGACATCATTGCTATTGAACATTGTCCTAAGTTCAGCTAGTGAAACTTGGAAAGGAGAAAGCAAAATAATTATTTGAAGATGATATAATAAATCTGGAAATGCCAAATGCATGCAGATGTAAAGCAATGTAACATTTGAACTTCATTCAAAATGCAATTTATATGTAGAAAAAAGTCTTGACTACAAAGGGTATCTTTGAACAGTAGAATTGTAATATCTACTTTTTTTCTACTTTTTGTTGATATACAAAATTTCTTAATGCATATGTAGTGCCTAAACAAGGTAAACAAAACAACAAAAAATTATCTGTAAACAAAAATTCTAAATAAACTGGCAAAAAAGTAAAAAAAAAACCTTACCATGATGCTAAAACCATTAACAATTTTGTATATAGATTTGTACATATGTGTTTATGATACACACATGCATTTATCTAAATATATCTATGTATGTGAATGGATATATCATATTTTTCAACTTGTTATTGACTTGATATATCATGGGCCTCATTTAATATGCATATAATTTATTCCAATCATTTCACCAGCCATATATGTCATAATTTTTGTATGGGTTTGCTACAAATTTCTTAACTAGCCCCTTATTAATGGAATTTAAATTGTTCACAGATTTTAATTTTTACAGATAAGCATTGAATGAGCATTCTCACTTATATGTCTTTTTGTACTTATGTGAGTATTGCTGCATAACAAACTACCACAAAATTTGGTAAATTTATTTGATATCAAGGTTTTGTGTTTCAGGAATTCATGAGTGATTCTTCTATTTTGTATGCCATGAATTGAAGTCACTCAGTGGTATTCTGGTGCCAGATACAGTGTTGGACCAGGGTCCAAGGCTGCTCCCCTCCTACCTGACACTTTGACAAGAATTCCTGGAAAACTAGGCAAAGCTGGCTGTTGACAAGAGTACCTACATGTGACCTCTTCAGCAGGATGGCCTCAGTGTAGTTGGGCTTCTCAGTTGGCAACTCAGAGTTCAAGGAAAAGTATTCTAAGAGGCCCCTAAGGGACTGTAAGGATTTTTATGACCTAAACTTTGAAGTTCTAGAATATCACTTTTGACACTTCCTATTAGTCAAGGACTCTACTAAGGCCAACCTAAAGTCAAGAGGAGGAGAAGTAGACTCTACACTCCGTGGAAGTAGTAAAATTTTGTCGTCCTCTTTTATTTAACACAGTGAGTAATTCTAGGGTAGATTTAGGTATAATTAGAGGGTCAAGCAGTATGTGCACTCCTGTCACCCCTTTGTACATATGTCACAGAAGGGGATTCTGAGTGATGCAGCCTCAATTCCTGCATTTTCCTGTCTTTTTTTCTTTTTTTTTTTTTTATTGCCTTTGGAAGAAAGAACAGAGTATCTGATTCAGCTTATTTATGTTTCTACTAGGGGAAAAGATTAGTCGTGTGTGCATCTGTGTGTTTGTGTATGTTATTTGTGTTGAGTTTTAAAAAAAAATGGAAAGAAGAAAAAATATCTCCCTTCTTGCCTTTCCCCACTCTCACTCTACCTCTCCTGCCCCTTCTGCTTTCTATCGTTGCTTGCGTGTGAATCCACATTCCTATTTGTAATCTTTTGTTCACCTAGTTTTTGGTTTTCAGTAAAATCTCCTTACAACCAAAGGAAAGAAAATCACCTTCCAAAAAGTTTGTACCAAACCAATTTTAAAGAAATATCAGAGTGAACTTTCGAAATAGACATGTGTATTGTTGAGTTAGTAGTTTCTGACTGGCCCTCAGAGATAGTCAACATTTTCTATTTGGCTTTTCATTAAGGGTCTTGGTGATGGTAAAATAAATATGTAGTAGAGCACATGAAATGTGACTTCTGGTATAAAGTATCAGTGATTAAGAAACATCTTCAAGATACACAAGAAGGGGTTCTCCTTTATCTATAAACCTCTTTGAAACCTTACCACACAGATTTTTATCTGGTTTACAATGTGTTGAAGACTATCTCCTGAAGGCAGATCACTAAGCTACTGTGCAGGTAGGTAAATTTTAGGATTAACCATAATATAATCAGATCTATACCAAGACAATAAATTTCTTTGCTTTCTTAATCTTCATTAGATCATCCCATGGATTGCTTTCCATATTTCCTTACCTTCTCTGAAGCTGATGAGATAAGAAGAATTTAGAACCTTCCAGTTCAATGAAGTTGCTATCCCTATGCCTAATATTCTTAATCTAAAAATTTCATTTAGAAATAATATCTGCTATGAATAGTAGAGAACCCAACTAACAATGACTTAAAATATAACATGTATTGATGATTTAACAAAGAGTCTGGGTATGGGTGCCCTCAAGGTAGGTAAGCAATTCCATAATATTATCAAGGATTCAGTTCCTTCGTATCTTTCCACTCCACCAATTTTATCTGTTGGCTGATTGCCCTTGTGATTATTGCCTAATGGGGAAAAATGGTTGCTTTAGTTCCAGACAGTATATTCATGCTCAAAGATTTTGTTTTTATGGAAAATGAGCTCTTCTCTCATGTTATTTCCTTTTATAAGGTAGCAAAAGCCTTCTTAAATGTTCCTCAGCAGGCACCTCATTGGCCATACTTGATTACCCCTTGCTCTTAAGGAGGCTAAAAAAGAGATTACCTGACTTTTCAGTCTTTTTTGTGAGTTGGCAGAGGAGGAACAAATGGGTATGGCTTTTTGGTGGTGAACCAATAATTCTACCATTCAAGATAAAAACAGAAAACATGGTGAGTCTTGGGATAAGTTTGAAGTACATTCAAGAATGCTTCTAGAATAGGAACTAAAGTCTTTTCAGGTTACATATGGTCCAACCCAATTCCCAGTACATGTCTAGCACATAAAATGGAACTCAAGATACTCTTAATCCTTATCCAAGCTCACCTTTCTTGAAGATTTAGCAAGGGTAGATTTTAATGAGCTTGCTGCCAATTTGGAAGTTGAGAATATTTTCTTTTTCTCTCTCCCCTTCTCTCTCTCTCTCTCTCTCTCTCTCTCTATATATATATATATATATATATATATATATGTGTGTGTGTGTGTGTGTGTGTGTGTGTGTGTGTGTGTGTGTGTGTATTTCTCAATCTATCTTTTCTTCTCTAAATTTGGCCTTGGTATCTGAATGTTTACTTTTTTTATATCTGCAACAAAGGACAAAGGAAATTATCAGCCAGGGAAGTGACACAATGTAGAGGACAAAACAAGAACTTTGAAGATCTAGATAAGGAATCAAGATTTTATTCCTGGCTCTGTTGCTAATTATGAAATCTGTGACTAATTATGAAATCTCTCACTTTAAGACTTAAGACTTTAAGTCTCAATTTACTATAAGTCTTAGTTTCCTTGTCTGTGAATGAGGAAATGACAAAATATTCTGTTCAGGGTTATATATTTCATTATTTCATTATGACTGTGTCACATGGTACCTAAAAGCATAATTAAGCTTAAGGAAAACTGGCTTTCTCCTAACTGGAATCACTGAATCATCACCATCATCATCACCACTGAGCATGAAATGCCAAGCAATGTGTTAAATACTGTATTTGGACTATGTGATTAAATTTTATTTTCATCCCATCTTTAAAGATGACTCAGTTGACAGTAAGAATGTTTATTTTCCAGATTTGCTTTGAAATTTATAAAGGCAGAAATTAAACAGAGTTATAATTGATTATGGGAAACAAGGTACATACCCATGACACCATTGATTAACTGAGAAATATCTCAATTAACTACAGGATTAATATAATTATTTTGGTTATCAAATAAAACTTATTATTCAAAATATGACCAAAAAAGAATAAACAGGCTCTTAAAATTTTGTCAACACATTCTGACCGAAAGACCCACTTTAGGATCTGTGTTCACTTTCAATGTCTGTGAGCAGTCCATGCAGATTTAGGAGAGTCAAGGGCACACAAGGTTATTTACAAGGATGCCTAAATATTGATGAGCAGCAAGACAGACTGATTTTTTGATAGTTTCTAACTTCAATACCAGAGAGATAAACTTTAAAACAAAGAGTAGCAGAACAGCCTGGGATAAGATAAAGTAATTGAAGAATTTGTTATACTCCCTTCGTGCACTAAGTAGATTATAATGTGGCCCCAGTCAGAGCAGAATGAGGCAACCAATCAGACAGAGGAGATATACAACAAGATGCTTGTAAAACCTTAGGTTGAGAAAGAAACAGATCCTTTGCCAAAGCAAACCCCTGCCAATGCTAATTCTACACAAAATGGGTTGGCAGTCAGCCTGCAGTGTGCTGTTTGGGGCCAGATTCCCATTAGGGGACAGTATGCAACTGCTACTTGCATGCTCAGAAAGCAGAAAAGGCAAGTCTTTTTTTTTTTTTTTCTCATGTTGCTATAACTGAATGAGGAAATATTTTTATTTTCTACCACAAGTCTTAGAAGGGTGCCCCAGACAGCTGTGCAGAGACATTTTCACCTAAACAAAAATGAAACCAATCCCAAAGAGAGAAGGGGTGCTAAAATGAATAAAATTTCACCCCTCATGCCATGGCAATTTGATGAAAATGTCTATTTTCTGAGACAGGGCCTCCTGAGAAGCTTTATTACCAGCTGTGCCCAGAAGTATACACTGAAGCCTAACAAGCAAAATAGGAAGTGGGACAATTTGTGAATAAAGATTTTTCTTTTCTGCTTAAAGCTAGACTGGCAAATATTTGTATTTTCCATGAAAAAGACACATTCATTGAATAGTATTTTGAAGCATACTGGATAGAATGACAAGTTTAAAAGCCATTTACACCGTTGTACATCAACAGAGCAGTTCTGTCACTGTAAGAACCACAAATTCCTAATGACTCTGAATTTGAGGATGAGAAAACAAGCAGAGAATAAAATCTAATATCTCTGTAGGCATAACCATGGTATGGAATCCGCCAATGCTAGCAGTTCAGAGGTGTGTCTGAATAGTGATTTCATTTGCCAAAGGCTTCCAGGAATTAGCTGTGTGAGATTTACCTCAAGGAACAATTAGGGAAGGCACACAGTAAGGAGAGGAGAAGGAAAAGAGGAGAAATTCATAAAGGAAGAATGAGAATAAGCACTTTCTCCTGCTACTTCTCTCTGTCAATTGTTTGTATTTCCAAACTTGGAATCCCCTAGTTGGAAAAAGAAATAAGAAATGAGTCAATATTAATTACCTTAATTTAGGTATTCTACAATACATACATATTTTATAACACCATGTTGTATGCCATAAATATACATAAATATATATGTAAAAATCTAGAATACATACATATTTTATAGCATCATGTTATATATATATATAAGTATATATATTTGTCAATTAAAAATTTAAAAAATAAATAAATAATAAATTTTAAAAATGAAAGAAAGTGAGTTGGAAGAGCTCACTTTCTGTGACTAAAGATAATAGTAATTATCTTTGGACAGATACCGAGCCACTCCCGCACCACCACTTGTCAGAGCCCTGCTGGTGAGAATGGCGGCTGCTGCACATCCTGAGGCCTTGACCATAGAGTTAGGCCAATAGAAAGACGATGCAATGTCAGTGACAGAAGGTGCAATAATGTTCATAGGTATTTTCCTGAAATGGAAATCTTACAAACCTGGATTACATAGATAATTTCCAGTGCTGTCTAATATTTTACAGCCTGCATGAACATTTGTCAGTACTTCTATTTTATTGCCCTATTGGGAAACTGAGGTGATTTCTTTTTCTAAAACTAAACCTATACATTTTAAAACAAGTCTATGCTCATTAGATTTTTCCATAACTATTAAAAGACATTATTTATTTGGTGGAAATGACCTCATGTCTCCTTCTGATTGGAATGTCTCAATTGGAGAATCCAAACCTGTATCACACTTTTGTGTATATAAGGCAAGTAATCAACTGAAAGATGTGATCTGAGAGGTGCCAGAAGACTCTCCCAAAATAAAAATGTTGCCTCCTGTATTGCCGGAGTATCCATTATTGGGTGATTCTGTGGCTCACACAATCCCACAACCAAATGTCCCCTTCTGCAGGACACATACTACTCCTCATAAATAGAGTCTTAGTGTAAAAGAAGTTGTCTAGTTATTTTCTCCCTGAGTTGTCAATACCAAAACAGAAGGTCCTTCTCCCACTACTGCAGCAGGTAAAAATCGTTTTATCTCTTTCAAAATCTAGTGTCATTATACTATTTCAGTATTTCTAACTCAAGGGGAGTCAATTACTCCTTTCTCTTGGCCACCATAGGCTTTATACTCACTGTTATCATAGCAAATATCACTATATTTTATAATCAGTTGTTTATAGATTTCTTGTTGGATTGTGACTTCCTATAGGCCAATGAGTAAGACTGAGTCTGATTCCTATGTAATTTTATATTCTCAGGATCTTTGGTAGCACCTTAACATAGTGGGTGTTCAAAAATATGTCTAAAAAAGATATAGTGATGTAAAGAGTGCCCCAAACAGGAGATTTCTACCCTACTATCTTGTCTAGAGTATAAGTCAGTCCTGCCTGTAACCCCATCTAAGTTTAGTCAAAATGGTTTACATGGTCATTCCACACATATTTACCAAACACCTGCCATGTGCTGGGCCCTACTAGGCACTTGGAAATCAGTGGTGGGACAAATAAATGGGACTAGTGCCATGGAGTTTATATCATAACGTGGCAGCTAGATAGTGAGATAGTACCGTATAGTGCAAAGTAGTGCTGGAGCATATGAAAAGAAATGAAGCCGGGTAAGGAGACTGAGAGTGATGGGTTGAGAGGAGAGGGAAGGTGATATTGGATTTATGGTTGAACCAATTCTGTGGGCTGGCAAGACAGAAATTCAAGAAAACACATAGTGCAGATACTAGATAACCAAAAGACAGTTGTATACCAAAAGCGAGAGATGGAAATAGTCTATCTGGGATCTTTACCTGAAGAGGTTACATCATCCACAGAGAATTTTAAAACAATAATAAACAATCTAAACACAAGTCTGTCATTTATTATGACTGTTGCTGGTAATATTAAACAATCTTAGTGATAAAATATTCCTCCCCACCAGGGAACACTATGTCCTTCCTCCTTGGTATACTACTGCCAAAGTATATTGTTGTCTTTTATATCTATTCTTCTGTTCCAAGGCCTATTCTAATTTCTCAAGTTCATCACCAGTATAGTCACCATGGATTGGGCTTTTAAGTACTTAATTGACTTTTCTGTTCTACTAAATATAAAATTTCCTTGGAATGTACTTCACATTTCTATTTTTAGTTTTAAAGTAATCTTATTAGGTTCTATTTTATAATATAAATTGAATGAATCATACAATTAATTAGAAAATGCAACTTAAATTAGTTCTCATTTGGTCCCATTAAATTGACCTTCAGCATGTCAGGGATTATAAATCCATTGTTTCTTCAACGATATTTTTTATTTACAATCTGTATTAACAAATTTTGTTTGTCAATAAAACTGTGTGAGTCTTACTTATATTGACAGGGCAAATCTACCAGTTGACAGAAGTCAACTGATTTAGGAAAGGCTGGTCTTTAATAACTGCCCAACTATCCCTTTTTTTGGAGTTACTCTGTTGGTAGATGCCATAAAAGAAAATATACAAAATATTTTCAAGGACCTACATATACCTGTCTCTGGATTATGTGCTTAAAGGAGACAAAAGCGTATTGTGTGTTTTTTACCTTCAAGAAAGGCACAGCTTTGCCATATAGATAAACAACACGTATTTATCAAGTATGTTCAAGACAACATTTTAATAAAGGGATTAAGTATGGCTCATAAGAATTGCCAAATTGAAGTCAGCCAGGCAACTGGTTGCCAACTAAGATGTCATGAAAAATATTTGGCATCTTTACTGATAAGAACCTCATAGGTTAGATATCTCCTCTCTCTTTTGGAAGCCCTTCATGTATCTTCCCTTCAAAAACCAGTTCAAACACTGTGGCAGGTTAATATTTTGATATATTAGCCAACAGAATTTCTCCCTGTAATTATGTGTACCTCATGACCTTTCCCAGAGCTCACACAGCTAAGGTCTTTCAAGTTCATTTCTCAGGGAAAGGATATATTAAGAGAAATACAGAGCCAACAGAGGAGTCAAATTACTGGCTTTTGAGGAAGTCTGGTTTTACAGGTGGGAGTGAGAGGCCTGAGCCCAGCAACCTCATGGAAGTAGAAATGAAAACTAGCTTGGTTTAGCTAAAGCAGAAGACTGTGCTCTAGAATAATCAAAGTTTTAAGTTGAATATATTGTATATCAGTGTTAAAAGGCTAATGTGCGTAGTTTAGGATCCCGTAGAAAATGAGAAATAGAATGATATACCAAGATGAGTATATTTATTTAAAAAAAATTATCGCCCTGTTTCCAAAAAAGTAGAGTGCTAGCTGAGTGCTCATTCTTGACCAACTCTGCCTCCCAATAACCTTCTGGCACTACTCTATTACTAACGTAACTCTCATCAAATGCTGGAGTGTGAGGTGACATTCAAGTATATCTGAAACAGAAAGTCCTCAGGAAGGGAGAGTAAAAGTTAAATTGCATGGTTTATGCCTGTGAGAAGTTTTGAGAGAAGGTCAAAGAGAAAATGCCTTACATTAATGATGACAAGCTACCTCTGCTGACAAAGGTGTCATGGAGAGGAGATCGTGTTGGCTGTTTCAACCTATGAACACAGTAGTTTTTACCCCAATGTCTCTGTATTGAGGTCCCATTTGCTGCTGCTCCACTGGTGAAAGAATCCTATTTGATGATCCACTGACTGTCAACCTGACATTCTCTAAGGAATGTCTCTAAGCTTGAAAAGAAGAGCGCTCGTGCCAATAAGAACTAGAGCAGCACTGTTAATGCAAGGCTTCCGGAATCTGGCTGCCAGATTTAGAATCCTAACTCTTCCCTAGAATCATAGTGGGGTGATTGTAAGCAAGTTAACTAATCTCTGTGTGCTTCAGCTTTCTCATCCATAGAACTTTATAGTGCCATTGGGAGGATTAGAAATGTGAGCACATGGAAAGTACTTAGGATTTTTGGACACATGGGTGTAAGTCCTACTGTAAATGGTATCATTACACAGTCCTTGGCTGACACAAACAGGTAATGAAACATCATGAATCTTTTGTAGTAGATTGATTAATGCCCCCAAACATATCTATGTCACAACCTTCAGAATCTGTGAATATTACCTAATATAGCAAAAGGGACTTGGTAGACATGATTAAATCAATGAATCAAAGATCTTGAGATGGAGAGAATATCCTGGATTATCTGGGTGGGCAAATATGCTCACAGTGTTCCTTATGAGAGCAGTACAGAAGTCAGAAGCAAAGGAGCAGGCAATGTGATGACAGAGCAGAGATTAGGGTCATGCACCTTAAGACAGGAATGGACCATAAGCCAAGGAATAGAGGCTGCTATTAGAAGCTGAAAAACACATAATTTGAAAAATTATCATTTTAATGCCCCAAATCTTCAAAGTCTGGCAAGGTATTATTATATCCATTCTATAGGGAAGATAATTCACAGAGCATTTATAACCTGCCCAAGATTAAGTATCTGGTAAGTATCGAATGAGAAATGCCTTGGGTCTGTCTGACTCCAAACATTCCAGTTTTCATGATTCCAAGACATTTCTGTGGAGACTTCTGTCTCAAAGTCCCATCTTAAGAAAAATAAGCTACTTTGTTACAACATATTAAAATATCTGTACATGGAACATTATTGTCATTTCCAAATTCTAGCTTATTCTCACCAGAGTAAAAAGGAAAAGAAAAATAGCAAGAGAAAGCTACTTATTAATATGTCCACAGCCATAATCTCAAGCATCTGTGAAGATCAGGGGCTAGAGGAAAAAGATTTGAAGTTAGAAGAGATTCCATCTCCAAGTCAGCTGCATCTTTGCTGTATGACCAAAGATAATTCACTTAATTTCTCCTAGGTTTAATTTCCCCATGGGTAAAATAATCACCTTACAAGGTTTGGAGAAAGAGTAAATGATATAATCAATATTTAAACTCTTCATGTGCCATACACATAATTTCAATCATGTTTTATTAAGATCTGATTAAATTTCTGAAATTATTCTAACCACATTACATGGATTATCTCATTTAATTTCCACATTAGCTCTAGCATGTAAACATCAATAATGGCTTAGAGTACCTTATCACAATCCAGACTGTGGTTTTAGCCAACATATCCATTCTCTCTGTGCCTCAACTTCCTCACCTATAAAATGATGATGATAATTCTTTACCTCGTATACCTGATGTAAGAAATAAATGAGTGTGCATGTGTGTGAGAGTTTGTGTGTGTTTGGCTTTAAAAACTGTGTGTCTGCCACAGAGTGCTCCCTATGTAAGTGTGATTATTATCACCCACTACCAAGACTGAAACCCACAATCTTTCCATGTTGCTTATCAGTATTAGAAAATTACCTAATGCTAATATATGTTTTACACTATAATAAAATGATATCAAGACTTATATAAAGGAATTTGAAATTATTTATTCACTATAAGTAAATGGTGTGAAGTCTTTGCATAGAATTTCAGTCACTAAAGATTTTAAATTCTACTAAATTTGTTTATATGTGACTACTAGAATTTTTAAAAATAAAGTCTTCTGCACTTATAAACAGATGTTTCTAGTAGCTTTATTCATCTTTGCCAAAACTTCAAAGCAAACAAATATCCTTTAGGTAAATGAATAAATCTGCCACCTCCAGGCTATGGAATATTATTAAACAATAAAAAGAAATAAACTGTCAAGCCATGAAAACACATGGAGGAAACTTAAATGTCTATTACCCAGTGAAATAAGTCAATCTGAAAAGGCTAAATACTGTATGATTCTAACTATATGACATTCTGGAAAAGGTAAAGCTATGGAGAGAGTAAAAAGATGAATGGTTGCCAGGGATTGGAGGAAGGGAGGGATAAATGGGCAGAACACAGAGTATTTTTAGGGCAATGAAACTATTCTGCATGACACTATAATGGTCTATATAATATAGTGGTCTATAGTATGACACTTAATGGTGGATACATGCTATTATGCATTTGTCAAAACCCATGGAATGTACAACACCAAGAATGAGTGAACTATAGACTTTGGGTGATAATGATGTGTAGGTTCATGGATTGTATCAAATGTACCACTCTGGCAACAAGGGGAGAGACTATGCATGTGTAGGGGCAGGAGGTGGGAATTCTTCATACTTTCTGCTCAATTTGCTATTCTTTATTAATCCTGTCAACATTTCTAAAGCTTCTGCTCTATGCCCAACACTATGCTAGTTGCTGAGAAATGTTATCATTTGTCTACTCATCTTTGTCGATCATCTTCCACCACATTTGGTAGAAATACATAGAATTTATTTTTTTGTTTGTTTTTAATTCACAAACTACTTACTGTTGGTTATTTTTTCCATGCTGACTTCCATGACTACTTATTTTTTTCCTCTTTTCTCTTTTGTTCACTTCCTTATACCTTACTCTTGTTTCTCTACTTCCTCTCTCTTCATTCCTATGAGTTCTTTTATAAAATCTAAGTGTGGGAGTCACTGGATTAAAAAACTTTAAAAAAACAAGGACTAACTTGAATGGGGGAACTTTCTCTGATTGGAGGGATGAAGTTTCCCAAGTAAACTCAACGTGTCAGGGTGGTAGTGTGTGTGTTCTTGCAGGTCCCCTGGAAGCTCAACAACATCCACAACAACAACAAAATTATATGCAATTGATACAAGAATTGATGCAGAACTTGGGAGAGCCCAATACCTTATGGTTTTTTCTTAAATTCTGCAGGTATAAGCAAAAGAAAAAATATACAAAGTCATTTCATGGTGTAAAGAGAAAAATTAATAATTTTTTATGGAACCAAGCAGGGAAAGGCAGTTCTTCTAATAGTAAGAGTAAGCTATTTGGACCTGTGACTGGCAGAATTCCTTAAAATCCAAGACTATCCAAATTTTCTGAATACTTAATAAAGGAGCAATTTGGGAGTAGTATTATTTCCTATATTGATTTATGAAATGTTGACAGGTTATTACCAGTTTTTACCCAGACAGGGTGTTAAATCTGTCGGTCATGCAGCCAGTAACATGCAGAAAAGACTGAACAAGATGCTTAGGTACCTTGATTCACCTGTAGTAACATGTCTGAAGACATCAACTTCTGATTAAAATAACCACTTAACCTGAAGCATTTAGTGGAAATGGGAAATTAAGTGGTTAACTCACGTATCTGCTAAGACCACCCACAAATTTTCTCTCCTCCTTTTGTAGACCAAGCACTAGTGACCATCATAGAATATGAAGCCATTAGTAAACAAATTAATGATATTTAATAAAAATGACATTAATCAGAAATATATGGATCTCTTTTGAAAAAAGCAACCCTTAGTGAAAGGTACACAAATTATCTAATTCTTTTCCTACACCAGTGCTGACTATTATACAGAGTGGTATAAACAAAGTAAATAGTCAAAGCATTGGCCAATCAGTGACCAAGAAAGAAAAATTCAAATAGTATGGTAATTGATTAAACAGAAAATATAAAAATAGGTTTTGTCTTCATATGGCAGTGTCTAAGCAAATGTTAAATTCATAATGATAGAGGCCTTTCTAACCATAAAGATTTAGAGATAAATAAACAGACTAAAATGAGTTATACTAACAACTTTTAAGAAACAGAGAGACAATAATCATCTGCTTGGGCAGTCTGCAGTACAAGAAGTAAGCTATATTGCAATTTAAGGCAGTTTATAATTTGAAAATCTGCATAATCTGATTTCTATATGACAGAAAATAAACAGCCCAAAAAACATTTGATGCAATGAACTCATTCATCCCCAATGAAACTACAAACCTCTAAAAAGAGTGAAAAGTGGAACTGGAAATTATTCAAGCACTTTTTTTCTTACCTTCTCAAAAGATACAAATGCAAAGAAAATGTAAACTTAGACTTCCTTTGGACTGCAAAAGGCTAAGATTTTTTTTTAAAGGGAGTCTGAGTAGGTGCAAACTATTTTTCTTTTCTTCTTAAAGCAGATTAACTAGTTGGGTATTTCTTTGAATAGCTTAAAAGGTTCAAGTTATATCAGGCAGAGTGAATAGGTAATGATATATGCCTCATTCACCAAAGAAACAAATGTTTTGTTTCCCAACTCTAATTCTGTATTTTGTAGTAGGCTAGAGTGATATAATATACACTAGTATTATTGTAAAACAAGAGTTTATTACTTGGCTAAGTAAGTTGATCTTTAAAAAAAAGTGTACAAGTGCTTTGAAATAAAATAAAAACTACTTAATCCAATCTTCTCTCATACAATTTCTTTCAAGGAGAACAGACACAGCCTGTTAAAATAACAAAGAATGTAGAGTTTCCATTCATGGACAAAGTGTCCTCATTCAAACTCCCACTCTAAAGCTACCTTGCCCCTCTTCTCAACTTTCTTTGCAGTGGGGAAATGTGATTCCATGAAACCTCCAGGATTTTGTTTTATGTTAACTGGCAGAGCTTTTCACGTCTCACAGAGCTGGTGACACCTAAATGACACACACTTTGGATTGTCTTGTTGTGTGGAAAAGGTAGATAAAGGGAGGAGGAGAAACCTAAAACAGGTGGGTAAGGGCAAGGTGGTATTCACAAACGTTCCTGCGATCAGGGCCAGGCTTAGGATCATTGGGGAGATAAAACAATTGCTCCAGTGAAATGATTTCACAAAAAGTGTTAAATTACAAACCAAGTCCTGAGAATTCTCCAAAATCTGACAGTATCAGAATGGAGCTTTGCAAAGGAAAAAGTAAAGTCATCAGAATCTTTAGCCAGGATATGAGCAGAGACTAATGTAATTTAAAAATAATTAGTTGACTATATCTAGCTTGCAAAGTGACTGCAAAATTGTGTCAAATGGTGACAGGTATAAAATGCCAACATTTCCAGCTGTACTGGAGGATACCATTGAATGTTTTGGAATGGAATTCTATTTGGCCTCATTATCTATGACACTGATAGAATTCAGCTATTGCTGTGTATTTGGTAGATGTACCTATTTAAATTCTTTGTTAAAAACTCAATAAATAATGCATGTTTCAGGATGATTTAGAACAATAGGTTTCATACTGCTTTGAACAAAATATACATATACCTTCTGCGTTTCTGACTTCATAAGAACATGTCTTTAATGTATGCATTCCACAAAGACTTTGTAAAAGTGTATTCAAATAAAAAATCATAAAAGGTTGAGATGTGATTTCCACAAGATTACAAAATGTAAAACAAATGTCAGAGTAAATTTTTGCAATTGCTTTTGATTACAGCATTTTGAGATTCTAGAGCATTTTAGGAAATTCTTAAACCAGCATTTTTTTTTAACTAAACATAACCTGCCTTGAACCTAACTGCATTTCTTTCCCCTCCTGTCAGTCAGTTCCTTGTACTTCTTTTGAATCACTATTTGTAAGACAGGCCCCTAGGGCACAAAGCATTTGTTGGGCCAGCTCCCATTATAAAAAGACCTTTCTGAGGGCTGAGATCCTCCTCAGCATTGAGAAGGCAAGCCCTCTTCTAGGAGCTCTATTTTATTAGATTCCTTGTTCCCAGTGTCAATGTGAGTAGCTCACAACTTTCTAGAAAAAGAATAAAATCAAGTGTGAACCAATGGTACCAACCAGAGCTTTTATAGTCAATGAGAATATTTATTTTCTTCTCTGGAAGTTCAGTAGTGGCTAGAGTTACTAATGGGACTGATCATTACCAAAACATATCTGTATCATTGGCTGCATTTTTTTCCCCAGTTCTGAACACAGCGTATTATACTACCACAACAAAGTGCCTCCTTTCAGCTAATGAGTTCAAAACTGAATCTAATCTTAGTAGTTATATGAGTAAAGCAGCATGGCTAGTTCCCATTTAGGAGAGAAGTTCTGTATATCACAAAAGGAGGCCAGGTGGAAATAAAATGCACATCTACTGAATCCCTTTTTAGTATTCCAACTAGTAGAAAGCATTAGCTCTGAGTTCCACTCAATTGCTGATTTGACATCATGATTATATATATAAAGTTATAACTTTCTGTTTATCAAACACCATAGATTCCATGAGGATTGTAATTTTGAACTTGGTCTATTTGTGCCAAATTGCCTGAAAATAATAATTAGAGACAATTTAACATAATGAGTACAGTAGTTTCAGATAAATTACCCCTACAGAACATTAATTGTATTCATTAAACAGAAAGGGATAAAATTTCAAGGTCACATCTAATATGGTTTTATTTTTAGAAATCATCTTCAATTTCTTTCTTTTTAACTTATAACACAATGACTTAGAATGAAAAGGTATTTAGCTAGTGAAATTATTGCATTAGGATGTTAACTTTAATTAAAAAGTCTACTTAAATTCAGCAAAAGTCACATTCTAGTTATGTTCTGATTATGTTTTTTTTTTTTTGGATTACTATGAGTATAGAATTTCTTTAATATCTAAGAAATAAAATATTCAAGTTTGAATTTTGTCTTGTTTTCTAGTTTGATTATCCTAAATGAATGAATGTAAAAGTCAATATATTGAGAAAAACAATGAATACTAAATTGGGAAGTCTAGCTAGAATGCTCTTTTGGAAATTAATGATTGTTCAAATTTACATAGTATGCCCTTAGACATCTTAATTTATTCTTATTTATTATTATGCTTATTGATCGTGAAAAATTTATGAGAGTTTTATTAAGGACAGGGTTAGAGCTTTAATGACCCAACTGAAATTTGACTCTTAGAGAGAAAGTTATACATTTTACCCCTTCTGACCTGAAGCCAAGGATATGTATATAGTATAAATTTAATATGCTTGGCACTAAGGAAATATTGAATATTTGGTGCAGAGGCATGACTGGTCATTCCTATTTTTTTAAATGAAAAATCTCACAAAACCATGAGATTAGCTTTTCTCACATTCCAAGTTTAACAGGTAGCCTCCTGATTGCTAATTCAGGTACCATTGCTAAGTGAAAAGAATGACCTGGGAGATTCTCACCACTAGAAAGGTATACTCCTCTCTATAAATCAATAGGACTTCAGCTTTAGTTTTAAATCCATGCTTACAAATTGGGTGAGTAAGTGCCTAAATCCTTAATCTTGTCAACTCAGACTGAAGTGTTAAAATTGAAGTTCTGCACCTGCAAACCTGGACCATTTAACGTCACCAAAATGTCTCCCCACCTCTAGTCTGAATATATCTGTCTATCTAATAGGTATCACAATCTTAATATGACAAAAATACAAATTTTGATGTTCAAATTCAAATCTGTCTTTCCCTCTAAGAAAATGGCACAATCAACCAGCCATTTATTCTCACAAAACAAAGAAAAACACCAGAAACCACCCTTGATTTCTCTCTTTTCCTCACTCCCAACAATCAAGCAGTCCTGAATGATCTCTCTTGAGAATAAAACCCATTTCCATCTATTTCTCATCATCTCCATTGGTACCTCTCTAGGTCAAGCCACCATTTTCTATTGCCTGGATAGCTTCCATAGCTAATTAAGTCATCTCCCAAGTTCTCGTCTTGATCTATGGAAGGATTCTTTGAGAACATAAGCCATGTGGTATCTTCCCTCTACTCAAAACTTTCAGTATACCCCATATGACTCTCAATAAAAGCAAAAGTCCTGCAATGCCTTATATGATCCACCACTGGCTCTAGCATTGACTTCAGATTTTTTCACTCTCCCACTAGCTAACTTTGCTCTAAGAATACTTGCCTCCTTGTTCTTCCTCCAGTAACTCAGGCATACTTGTGCTTCAGGGCTTCTGCCATTGCTATTTCAGCAGTCGAGAATGCTGTTCCCCTAGATAACTGCATCTTCCTTCCTTGGTCTATTAAGGTTTCTATTCAAAGTTGTACCTCATCAGAGAGCCCTTTTCTGATCACTCCAAGTAAAATAGCAATTCTCCTCCCCACCACTCTCTTTCCTTTTACCCTGCCTTGTTTCTTCTCATAGCACTTATTACCCGAATAGTAAATACATTTGTTTGTTTTTTATCTGTCTCCCATGCTAGACTGTAAGGTCTATGAGAGAAGGGACTTGTTTCTGTTGTGCTCAATCCCCTATTTCCAACAGGTAGAACAGTGCCAAGTGATAAATATCCATTCAATGAACAAAAGACAGCCACGTTGGACATAAAAAACACATTTTTGATTTGATGTTACTGCTTGGCACACAGTATTTTTTCTACTTTTCTATATTTTTTGTAATAAATGGAACATAAGGTCCTTATTTATATGTAATACTTTGATCAAGCTAGGCTTAGTAATTCATATGTCTCCTTACTCATAATGTGGTTTCAATCTTCTGTGAACCTTGGGAAGCTTGACACCTGCCTCCACTGCCCTCCTGAATCTGGGCCCCCTTGGCAAACATCTACCAAGTTAACTTTTGAGACCTAATTCAACAGACTTTTCCTCAGTAAAATTGATCACTCCTATTTGTAGCACCCAGAATATTTATTGCTCGAGTTTGTTTACTGGTGCATCTCTTTCTACTAGGCTCTAAATTTCTGGAGAGCAGAGTCTCTGTGTTAGTCATGTTAGTGTCCTCTGAATCAAAAAGTACTTCACTCACTGCACAAGTAATTATTATGAAGTATGTTCCAGGAATGAATGTAGTGTGCTCAAGAGGTAGAAAGAAGTCCTGCGTAGCTTGAGGAGAGACAGCAAAGCAGAGGTGGTAGGAGATGAGACAGACCAGGAAAAAATCCTATTGGGTGTTGTAGGCAATGATAAGTTTGCATGTCATTATTCTAAGTGAAGTAGGGAAGCACTGGAAGTTTCAAAAAGGGGAGATATGATATGATTTGTGTTTGTAAAGATGGCTCTGACTGCTGTGTGTAAAAGAAGCCTCAAAGGAACATGAAGTTGGGAGGGCTGTTAGGAAGCTTCTGAATTAATCAAGCCAAAGATACCAGTAGGTTGTACCAGGGTATCAGTAGAGGAGATGGAGAGAAGTTTGAGTCATCTGTACTGGGAGTAATGTTCTGAATATACAACATGAGAGAAAGAAAGGAATCTAAGATCACTGCTAGGGTTTTTGGCTTGAACAACTAAGTGTATTGTGGTATCATTTATAAGATGAGAAGAATAGAGAAAGGTGTTGGGATAGTGTGTATGGAATCTAGAAGTGATTTTTGTTTTGATTTGTTTGGTTTTTTATTTAGTTTTAGATGCATTTTAAACTTCTAAGTGAGGCTGTCAAGTAGGCAGTTAAATATACAAATGTAGATCTCAATATTGATAATTAATTAATAAACTAATGCTTTATAGAAAGTTTTCAAAGTATGCTTTGTCAAAACACCAAGGTTTTATGATTAGACAAATTAAATGAATGGTCTTTATTCAATAAGCAGGATAAAAAGTTAAAATATAAGAATTTTTTCAAATGTACGTTTTATTCTAATATATATTTTAAATTTCCACTGACAATAGATAGAAAATTATATATAAAAATAAATGTGTATATAAGTATGCCTATAAATATAAATCCATATACACTTATACATATATCATTTAATGCTTTTATTACGTTTTCAATATTTAGTTCTTTTATGACTTTTTACCTAGATGGCAATGTCTTTCAAGCAATTTGTCACTTGAAAACATTTGAGAACCACTCTGTAGAGGATCTGATGCAGTGTCCCAAGAACCCAAATATGATTCCAAGATTCTGCTTCTCTCCTCTGTATCTGTGTTCTTTAAGGACTTTGGGAGCAAGTTACAGATGAAAATGACTCTACAAAGGGTCAGCAGATCCAAGAACGTAGAATAATTATCACCACCATTAAAACCAACTATGTCCTTCCTAATAGTACTGAAAAAGAAATCATGGGTCATGGGCCAAAATTCAGAGTGTCTGTAACTGAACTTGCCATTAGAAAGTCATTGCTTCAAACACTGGTATATTACCAACCACATGGTCTCATTAAAGTAGAATTACATATAGAATTAGAGATGATGAAAGGGTTCTTAGAATAAAAAAAGATACTACCCATAGTAAATGTAGCAAAGAGAAGATAGTAGATCGATTTTTTATTGGCTTATTTAACAACACATTGTGAATTCTAAATGAAACTTGTTTTTCACCTCATAATGTTCACACCTGGTGCTGTAAAAAAATTCATAGCATTTTATGGGCTGTGGCTGTCAGTGCTTCATTAATTTTGCCTCGTGCATTATAAATGGTGTTGTTTAATATGAGTTAGTAAACATTTATTCTTATTCAGAAAAAAATTATTTTCTAGAAGAGTTTTCCTATGGCTTTAGACTATTTTTAATTTCCTTGTTGAGATATTTCTAAACACTTTACCTTAAAAAATAAAAGTAATTCTACAGTTGCAAAAATTGGTAAACATAGACACCAGTATTTTAATTATTTTGCCTCAACTAAAAAAAGATAATTCCAGTTAGTTTGATTTTAAAATTCTAGGAAAACAATTTAGAAGCTATATTAACAAAAAGGAACAAAATGATGGATTCCATATAAAAGTAGTCCTTCAAATTGACTCCTGCCGAACGTGTTCAAAAAAGAATATGAAAGAGTGTAAAGAAGCTACCACTTCCTCATTTCCTGAAAAACAAAATGATGTATCTCATTATTAGACATGTTTTAAATTATAAAAATAATTTTATGCTTGTTAAAGCAATTTTATACATATTAAAAAACAATTCAAACATTGAGGAATTATGTAGATTAAACATAATATCGCCTTCAACCTGTACCCCATCTTATTTCTTTCCTCACAAATGATCACTGAATATTTTTGTGGGTATTCTGTTAAATTATTTTTTAGGTATTTGGATATTTTATGTATAACTCGCGTGTGTGTGTATATATATCATATAAAGGGATCATGTTATACATATTAAGCACCCCAGTTTTTCCAGCTTAACAATATATATCTTCAATCGGATCATACATAATTCGCTTTTTGCATTTGTTACACAGCTTAGAGAATGCAATTTTTAAGAGTTATGTAATGTTCTTTGCAAATGGTTTTGTTTCCATATTTTGGTGATGTTCAGTAAGCAATGCTAATAATGTCATGCTTTAATTGAATAAATTTGGCAAAACAAACAGATGGACAGATTGACAAATAGTCAAGTGGCCATTGAGATTTCATAGTTGCCATGATTTTATTACAAAATATTTCTGGAAAGGTTAGGTTTTACAGCAAGCCCCAGATAAAGTTGAATTTATCACTCATTTGGATATCTCATTAGATGACTGGCAGCACAATCATATTGTTTTTCTAGATGTGCACAAGAAAAAGGTATCAATTAATAAAAGAGCTAAACATTTACACTTGTCACAATAAGCCCAATTCTTAGCCCTCTAAATAAAGGAAGCATCTGCCTTGTTTAAATGTCATGGTCAATAAATATCTAACTGGAGGAGTAGAATTTCTCTATATCATTCTACAGTGTCAAATACATAGTGTATACTGATTAAGATAATGTGCCATCTGAAAGGGGAACATGGTAGGAATAAGCCATGTAAGCTTATTCACCTAGGAAACTCCCTGATTCAATCTTATACCCAGAGCAGCACTTTGTAAATAAAAATTTAATCCAGAAATTAATAGACCATTCCCTAAAAATTGTGGAAACATTCCTAATATGAGAAAACCAGGCATGATATAGAAGTATCTCTTTATCTGATTGATAATGGTGAACAAATGAGGTTTAAAACAAAAGATGATGTTAGGTTTAAAATCAGGAATAAAGCAAGTATTCCTATTTTGGAAGCTTTTCTTTAGGCAAAATATTTGAATATTTTACTCTTCCTTCTTCTTCTTCTTTTTTTTTTTTTTTTTCTTTTTGAGACAGAGTGTCACTCCATTGCCCGGGCTAGAGTGCCATGGTGTCAGCCTAGCTCACGGCAACCTCAAACTCCTAGGCTCAAGGAATCCTTTTGCCTCAGCCTCCCAAGTAGCTGGAATTGCAGGCACTGACCACCCCAGTGAATTTTTTCTACTTTTAGTAGAAATGGGGTCTTGCTCTTGCTCAGGCTGGTCTCGAACTCCTGACCTCTAGCGATCCTCCCACCTTGGCCTCTCAGAGTGCTAGGATTATAGGCATGAGCCACTGTGCCCAACCCCTTCATATTTTATATTTAAAAGTAGGTAGGAAGCCATTTAGGAATGGGTTGGGGGTAAAATAATATGCTATTATTATGGGATGGATTTCCTTAGTCTTAAAACAACTCCTATGGTTGTTCCATAATGATGCAGTAATACTGGCCATGATATTAACATTAATATAGGATTTTTCTGGGCAAGAACTATAAAAACTATGTAGGTGATAATGGTTTATGTGTATTTTGGATGGCAAAATCAAATTAGGTCATCCACACTGAATAGGAGGTGACAGAAAAGGGAGACAGAAAACAGTAGATTCAATGATCACTCAGAGAAGTGAAAATTTATTATAGACTGCTATATGGATCACTGAAAGCATTAAAGATATAAAAGCAGGAAATGGATTTCAATTGTCATAGAGGGATTTATTTAAGACTGATGGCAGAGACTATTAAATTGTAAATAACCTTCCTGAGAAGTATTTAAGAATATGGTGGATAGCTCTTTGCAATATGTATTTTACAACATCTTTGCCTATGAATGCCACTTTGTACTTTATCAGTTATATAATCCCATGATTTCTTTCCTTGCTGTAGGTCCTCTCGACCTAGCAGCCACTGTGTTCTTTTTATCTTTCATGTTTTATTGCAAACGAAGTTTACAAAATCCTTAACTATCCAGTGACAAAGATTGCTAGTAAAGTCCACATGTGGGAATAGAAATGCTGAAAGTTCAGGCACTGAGTTCTTGCTTGTTTTCCTAAATGGGTTAGGGAGAAAAAGGAACTTCTTTTTAGAGAACGTTCAAAGACTGAATCAATATTGTCATGTAAATATTCCTAATATTAAAATCTACATATTCTATTTCCTAAAAGTTGTGGCAATTTGTTTTCATTGAACTAATATTCTCAGATATTCCTTAAGAACTGCCCATCCATATACTGTCTTACTTCAAGACTGAAAGGATAACATTACAAGATGATATGGCTATAAGCCTATTTATATTCTTTTGTTGTTGTTGTTCTTGGAACTACAGATGCACACCTGTTTAAGGAACTAAGAAGGTAGTTAAAATACTAAATAATCTAGGTATGTCTTGTAAACACAGACTAGTATCATCTCACATCCTTCACAGTCCAATCTCCTTTCACAAGTTTATGCACATCTGCAGGCTGTTAATCATGAGTGTGGTTGTAATCTGAAAGGATTCCAGCCTCAGTCTGAATCAATGCTCTTTTATACGTATAATGAATCTATCATGAGGTTTAGGGACAAGGGCCACCTTGCTCTTATTATGTTCCCACTAGCAAATGGTATGGTAGTCTATATACACTGGATGTTTAATAAATCCATATTGAATTGAAATGACTATGGTGAATTGAAGAATGTATGTAATATATCTCTGTAGTTATCATAAACATGAATGTTATTAGTTCTCAAATTTTTAGCACACATTTTCTTTAATGTTTCTCTGATGTCTGATATATCTGTTTATCTTAGCTTAGATTCCCTGGGGTGGACAGTCAAGTACACTTTACAGAGGGGGTCTTCGGCAGCAACATCAGTGAAAGAGTAGATGTACTGGATAGAAGAAGTAGTTGAATTGCAACATAATCGCAACAAAGACCTCATTGGATACAACTAGTGGTTCTGAGGCTGAGATGCTCTCCCCTGACCCAAAGTGATCCCATCTTAAGGCAAGGAAGATCGTCTTTACACCTCTGCATGGAACAGTCTTGGATGCTGTCTGCCCCAAGAGGAGGAGTCGTGACCTTGGAAGAACACGTTTTCCTTGGACAATTCTGGGAGATGGACTCAGCTAAGAAGTGTCAACCCCCAATATTCCCAGCAGCTGGTAGAATAAGAGTTTCAGTACAGAAGGGGATCTAGATGACACATTACATTTTCATCTACTACACTATTCTTTGTTCTTAGAGACAAGGTCTTACTATGTTGCCCAGGCTGGCTATGAACTCCTGGCCTCAAGGATCCTCCTGCCTCAGCCTCACAGGTAGCTGGAACACAGGCACACCACCACACCCACTCACTACATTATTTTTATTTTAATACATTGTAACCTGATTTCTTTCCACACTACTCTACTAAAAAAATCAATATTCAAGGTCTTTAAGTATATAATCAAACAAATAGATCTTGAAAACTCCTCTATTGTCATTTTACATCCTTTATTTTCTTTCTGCCCCAATTGCTACTTTTCTTCTGCCTTATTCTTTTTCTTCTTTATATTCTTTCTGTCAGAAGACTCATTGCCTTGTAGTTTAATTCTAAGATTTCATGAAGAGTACACCAAATTAACATTTCAAACTTGTACACATGATGAGATGATTCTTTCATCTCCAATATATATTGCATATTTTCACTTGAATGTCTCTCTCCATTATCCTAAAAGAAACATTTGAAAACACTAAGAAATCTTTAAAACAGCTAACCAATGCTATTTTATTAATAGTGAAACTAGTGCTGTTTTATTACTGTTACTATTATTGTTATATATGACTTATAAATGTTTGCTTATGTTTTTATTTCCTCCTTAATTAGTTCTTTCTCTTAATATTTTCATTTATTCCAATGGGCTTTCTAATCCTAAATACCTAATCTCACTCCTGAATTTATTTTGATTTTTTTCTCCCTCATACCCAATAGCCAGCAATTGAATAATAATTCCCTTTAACTCTCTTCTTTGTTCTGTTCTATTTCATCTTGACCCCCAGATGCTATAAATTACTGTAACACACTACTAGATAGTCTTATTTTCTTAAAACTTTGTAGCTTTTGATCATTCTGTATATTCAGGTCATAACTTGGGAAATCAATCTTACAACATATCTTTAGCATAACAACATAACACTTTACTCTTAAAAAGATTCCACAAATTTCCCAGAGGCAAGCAAACCCAATTCTAAATCTTTTGCCTAATACTTAGGGCTTCCAAAAAATTTTTCAAAATTGAACAACCACTATGTGCCATGTACCCTTCTAAACAATTAAGTACTGTAGAGAGCAGTATAGACATAAATCCTTACATCTAGTGAAGAAGTGACACAATAAGACAGATAAATTGGTAAAATATTTAGGGTAAAAATAGTATGCTTGTAAGTGCTGAAAAGGAAAAACAAAGTTGAGAAAAGGATATTCAATGTTGATATATATGGATGTGATTTTATACAGGCTACATGCCTTAGTTCAGGCTGTTCTACAGATATCATAGGGTGAGTGACTCAGGCAACAAACAGTTTTAGGAACTGGGAAGTCCAAGATCAAGGTGCCAGGAGATTTGGTATCTAATGATGACTGTGTCTCTGGTGTACAGATGGCCACCTTCTTGCTGTATCCTTGCTTGGTGGAAAGAGAGATCTCTTTTGTGCTTCTTCTTCTGAGGGCACTAATCCCATTCATGATGGTTTCACTCTCATGACTAATTACCTCTCGAAGTCTACACCTCCAAATACAATCACATTGGAAATTAGGACTTCAACATATAAATTTTAGGAGAGCACAAACATTCAGTCCATAGATGTAGGATTGACCAAAATGATGACAACTGAGTAAATACCTGAAGGAAATGAGAGCACAAATGATATGAAAATCTGGAGGAGGGCTACTGTAGATGGAGGGAACAGTAACTTCAAAGTCTTGACAACGGACCTTGTAAAGAAGTTTCACTGTGCATCGGTTACCAATTTGTGTGAGTGTGATGAGACAGAACTCCCACAACAATTTACATAAAGCAGGTGTATTACTTACACATAGGCAGCAAGGGATAACAGAAGCACAGGATTCAATGTGAGCCTGTCCTCCAAGGCTCAGGAAAGCTCCCCAGGGTGGATGGAGTCTGATCCTTACGTGCCCCACTTGTAACACAGCTGAGTGGCTCCAGAAAGCAGTCCACCCTGTGTCTTATACCTAAGGGTGAAAAAACTCACTGGGCCAAAGCTTTGAAGGACATCCTTTTCTAATGGGGGAATTTGAACAAAGCCTGAGCTATTCTGGACAGCTCCCCCTTATTGGAAGAGGTTGCAATCCCAGCACTTCTCCAGCTTTCTTGACAACTTCAAATAAGAAAGAAGGGAGAACTGGGTTGGTCTAAAACCACCTGGAAAACTCTCCTGCAGAACTTATCTGCATGTTTTGTTTTCTTAAAAAAGCAAAAGAACCACGTAACTGGAGTAGAATGTGTTCAGGGCTGGGTTCAGTTTGGTTTGCTATTCTTTAAGAGAAACACTGGGGAAGACTACGAAGAGATGAGGCCAGACAAATGAAAGGTATAAGATCATCTGGATTTTTTGGGGTCATTTTAAGGAATTTAGATTTTACTCTGAGTGAGATAGAAGCCACTGAAAGATTTTTAGCAGATTTGTGACATGATCTGACTCTCATTTTAAAAGCTACTCTGCAGAGAATGCACAAAAGGGTGTAAGGTGGAAGCACAGGGATAGGTTAGGAGGCCATAGGCATCCAGGAAAGAGATAATGATGGCTGGAATCAGAGTACTAGTTGTAAAGGAGAGAAGTGATTGCATTCTTCTCTTGGATCTACCTTCAAAATATATTTTGAAGGTAGATCCAACAGTATTTACTGATGTGTTGGATGGGTGGTAATGAGGGGAAATGGAAATCAAGAATGAATCTAGTTCCTATGTAACTGTAACAATAAAGCTATAATTTTATGAGATGAGGAAAACTACAATACAAAAGAAAGAGTTGATGGTGATGGTAGGTAAGGTAGATAGCAGAAATACAGTTTTGCATGTATTTCATTTTGCATGCTTTATTAAATATTCAAGAGGTGATAGGTTATAGGTGATCAAGTAAATTATTTTATAACTGAATGTAAAATTCAGGGAAGTAGAGGGGAGAGATAAAACTTTGAGGGATATCAACTCATATATGGCATATAAAACCATGTGATTGAAATAATACCACCTGTAAAATAAGCACAGAAAAATCATTAAAGGAAATTGGAAGAAGCATCCAGAAAGGAAGAATACAAAACAAGCATGCATAATGACTGGAAGCCAAATAATGAATTTGTTTCAAAGAGGAGAGAGTGATCAGTTGTATCCATGCTCATGATCAGTCAAGTAACATGATGACTGTGAACTGATCGTTTAATTTAGACTGTGGAAGTCACTGGAAACCGATATTGGCAAAAATCAATCTCTCCTTGCAAACCATTATTGCATGAACATTTATATATACTCTTTTCCAGTCAGATTTGCCTACTCAATGTCTTATAAAAATGACATATTTGGTTATACTTCTTTCTGTAGTCTTATATATGTATTCCCCAATTAAGATAGTTGCTTCTCTGCCTATTCAAAAGCTATCCATCTTTAAAGTTCTAATGTTATCATATTTTAATCATTCTCTGTAGCATACTTTATATTCAAAATCTAAGACAACAGAAGGTTTACCATCAAAACCCAAAACCACATATTTATCAATTATCATAAAAAATACTGCTTGAAGTAAATAGATTAATGAAGAATCTTAATTAGCAAACCTCAAGGACATTTAGACAGGATTCATGCATACTATTCATGCATACTACTTTTTTTCTTTTTCTTTTTTTGCTCAGCTTGCATCTAGATCAGAAAGCCCATTTCATTTCAGAATTTCTAAATTTTAAAAGTTGTTATTTCTATAAGTCAATCCCTGCCTCCTTTGAACTTAATCTGCCACCACTCAGGAGTTTTTCTGTGACCCTCCCTAAAAAAGTCCTCTTTATTTTGTTGGTCCTGTAAATGTTTAAAGATAGATGGCTATCATGTTCCTTCAGCCAATCTGTAGCCCCATCATTCTTTCCTTGTGCAGACTAAACATTCCAGTTTTTTCTAAACATTCCTTATGTGACACTACGTCTAGCCCTTTTACTATCTTTGTTGCCCTATGTATTAGCTCCAATTTGTCAATGTCTCTCTTACAGAATGGCAAACTAAACTGAATCCAGCACTCCAAAATGCCTCAGATCAGTGTATACTAAGGTAGGAATTTCCGCCTCACTATCCCAGTCACTCAAATTGGTTAAAATAGTCTATGATTTAGCTTACTACTGGCTTGTTAATAACTTTCTGTTGAATTTCTCCTCTGAGTTATTAGTCAACTAAAATGATGACTATGTTCTAATATAGATGAAATTAAGTTTTTAAGCATAGGTGAGGGAATCTACACCTGTGCCCACTATTAAATCTTCCTTTATTCCATCTTTATTCTGTGGTGTTAATAACAGTTGTTAGTTGTTTGCAAATTCAGTGAAAGCCAAAATATAAAAAGCATTGCAAGCTAAAATAAGTTGAACATTAAATTTAATTAAAATATTCAGTCTTAAAATTATAAAACTTAAGGTCAATACAAAAATAATTTTTAAATAGGACATTAAAAACATTCTAAATGATAAAATATAAAGCTAATAGTTTTGGTTTAAAACCAAAATCCAAATCTTAAAGTTCTTTAGTTGGTAAAGAATGAAGCAAGAAGACATAAAGGCAAGCAAAATTTTTATCTTTGAATTCATAGAGAGTTCCATATTGGTATATCTAAATACATTAAAATAAGTTTGAGTGTTTTGTTTTTTAAATATAAAATGATGGTAATTGTTACATAACTCTGGATATTTACTAAGAATCATTTAATTGTGTGCTTACAATGAGTAAATTATACCAAAATTAAGCTTAAAAAACACTTCTGACATAGGACTTGTATTCATAATATGTAAAGAACTCTCAAAATTTATAAGAAAAAGTCTTATTAAAAATGCATAAAATATTTTAAACATATCCTTCACTGAAGCAATTATACAAATGGCAAATAAGCATATCCAATGAGGCACAGTCATCAGTCATAATAAAAATGAAATTCAAGAAACAGTAAGATATCATTACACATCTATTAGAATGGCTAAAATAAAATAAATAAAAATTGAAAAACAAATGCTGGCAAAAAAAAAAAGCAGAGTAACTGGAACACTTTTACATTGCTGATGGAAATGCAATATAGTATAGATACTTTGAAAACCTGTTTGGTAGAGCTTATATCCACACAAAAACCTATGCATGAAGTTAAATATAGTATTACCATGTAATCCAGCAATTGTACTCCTAGGTATTTAACTGATTTGAGTCTTACATGCACAATAAACCATATACACAAATATTTATAGTAGCTTTATGAATTGTCACCAAAATTTGGAAGAAATGAAAATGTCTTTTAGTTAGGTAAAGCTATCAAAGAAATATGGTACATTGTACAATCCATACAATGGAATACTGTTCAGTGACAACAAAGAATGGGTTATAAAGTCACACAAAGCCTAAATGAATTTTAAATGCATGTTACTAATTGAAAAATACCAGTCTGAATACAGAACCAATTGTATTATTCTATTTGTATGATTTTTTGAGAAAGGGAAAACCACAGAGACCGTAAACAAGTCAGTGTTTGTCATGGATTTCAGGAGTGGGGATGGTCAAAGAGATAAGCAAAATGGATTTTTTAAGATAGTGAAGTATTCTGTATGCTACAGTAATGTTGTATACATGACACTATGCATTTTTCAAATCACTTGGAAGTGTCAATTTAGACATATGTGAGCTTAAAAATAAATCCTTTAGGAACTCTGGGGATATCAAGATGGAATGTAGAATGTAACAAAAGAATCTAAAAATATTACAAATATATGACATAGCTTCACTGAAGTGAATGAAGAAAAAAAAGTGATGACCCAAGTCATTTTGGAGTGGGGGCTGTAACACTAAAGGCAAAAAAACTGTATTCCAGTTAATAAAGTTGTTTCACAAGTTAACAATTATGAAACAACTTATTGGAATTTACTAATTAATAAATGGATGGAAGATAGTGGAAACCAAGTTTCTCACTATTGGAGTAGAATGTTACAGAGAAGCACAGGGAGGAAGCTAGAATAATCCATGAGGTAACTCATTAGAGTAGGAAACATCAGTATGAACTCTAATTTAGCTTAATATAGATACACATAGTTACAGGTAGAGGTATTTATAGATGTCTGCATATATAGGAATAATACTTCCTATATAATAATAATAATAATTCCTATAGGAATTATTATTCCTATATATGCATATATATGTTTTATAGAGAAAGAATATATAGAGAAAATATATATAGTATTTCTATATAGTATATATATTTTAATATATATTTTGTTCTTGTTCTATCAGCTGAAAGGACCTGTGAGCTACAACATCCCAGGAGGAGTTAGCACACCCAGCACCTAGATTTAAATGGTATTTAATGTTTTATATACCATTCTCCAATTAAAGAAAATAGGGCTTTTTAGGGAAATAGCTAAATTTAAGACTGAGGCAGGGAATACACAAAAAGAACCTGAAGCATTTTATGGTGCCAGAAAATTAAAAAATTTGAAAAAGAAAAAAGAAGAAAAATCCAACAATAGGAAAATGTCAAAGGGACACAGGAGCCAGCTAAAAGAGCCCCCAGTAGCTAAAGCTGGAACAATATGAACAAGATAATGTTATAGTGGATTATAGCCCAAAGTGTAAAATAAATATTCATCAGTCCACACTGCCATAACTGAATGACTAAATGAATAAATAAATGAGAGTGAATAGGCAAATTTCCTGTGCAAAAAAAAAAAATCTAAATATGTTATGTAGAAACTTGCCCATCAAAGAGGCAGAGCATAGTAACCTACCCCTTACATGTGAGCTATCTCATTAGTTCTCCTCTAAACAGCCAAAGATGTAAAAAACGAGGAGTTTGAAAAACCATCATAGTCTATAGAAGCCTAAGGACACATGACAACTAAATGCAATATGAGATTCTGGAAGGGAAAGGACATTAAGTAAAAAGTAAGGGATCCTAAAAATATATGGATGCTAATTAATAATGAAGTATCAATATTTGTTCATTAATTGTGATAAATGCATCCTACTAATGTAATTTGTTAATAATAGAGGAAACTGGTGTGGGGTATATGGGAAATCTTTGCACTAAATTAACTTTTCTATAAATTTAAACATTTCTGAAATAAATGATATTTTAAATTTTCTACATCAATATTTATAGTAGCTTTATTCATTAACACCCCAAACCAGAAGCAATCCAAAAGTCCTTAAGCTGGTAAATGGATAAACTGTTATACATCCATTCAATGGTATACCAGTTATCAATAAAAAAGGAAGAAACTATTGATTTGATATACACCACAACATACATGATCTCAAATGTATGATGCTAAGTGAAAGAAGGTATACTCAAAAAGATACTTACTATATGAGTCAATTTGCATGCCATTCTTGAAAGACAAAACGATAGTAATGAAAAATACATTAATCATCACTAGGACATTTGAAGGGAGAAAGTGACTGACTACAGAGAGACAGAAAAAGGATATATTTTTTAAATGATGGACATCTTCTATATCATAATTATGGCAGTGTCTAAATGGCTGTATGCATTTGTACAAACAACCTCATAGAGCCATATTCCAAGAAAAGTAAATTTTGCTGTATGTAAAATTATAATTCAATTAAAAATTGTCTTAAAAAAGTGCCAAATCAACAATAGAATGTATGCTTTCCAAATTATAAGAGGGAAAAATGATATATTTTTGAAAAATAGATGAGTTAAAAGAGAAGTAAATAACAAGTATACAACAAAATACAGACATAATACCAAACATATTAATTACTACAGTTAATGTACATTGATTTGACTTTGGACTGAAACCTGGACATGTGGATTATTATAAAACTCTAGATCTCATTTTAATATGTGATTTAGCAGGCTTCCTCCTACATGAGCTCCAGTGGGCAAAGAGTGACATCAAATCAGTACTGCCAAGTGAGGGGTAGAAGTCCAGGTTCTCCACGCTGCTTCTGTAGACAAGGGGGAAAGGATTTATTTTAGTAGTTGCTCTAGAGATTACAGTACCCATTCATAATTTATGCAAGGCTATTTAGAGCTACTATTATATTAACAGATAATTTTTCCATCAACGGTGCTATGTATTTTAAAGATATTAAGGCGATGGTATTTTATATCTATCCAAATATGTATTATTTGTTTTCCTTTTCATTTATTTCTGAAAATTCAATTTTCCCCATCATCTTTTTCTTGTGACGATTTCTTGTAGCACAGGTCTGCTGATAACAAATTGTCTTAATTTTTCTTTATTTGAAAATGGATTTGTTTTGACATAATTCTTAAAGATAATTTTGCTTGTTATAGAATTTTGAGAATATATTTTTTCTTTATATACTTTAAAAATGGTCTTCCACAATTTTCTGCCTCCATAATCTCTGATGAAAAGACTGTGATCACTACCCAGTAGTGGAACTGCTGGATTGAATGGTAGGTCTACTCTTAATTCTTTGAGAAAATTCCATACAGTTTTCCATAGAGGTTGTACTAGTTTGCAGTCCATCAACAATATGTAAGCAATTTTTTTCTCTTTGCATTGTTGCCTGCATCTATTGTTTGGGGAGTTTTAAATAAAAGCCATTCTCACTGGGGTAAGATGAGGTTTTAATTTGCATTTCTCTGGTGATTAGTGACACTGAACATTTTTCATATGTTTATTGGCTATTTGTCACTCTTCTTTTGAAAAGTTTCTGTACATGGCTTTTGCCAACTTTTAAATGGGGTTGTTGATTTTTTCTTGCTTATTTACTTGAGTTCTTTGTAGATTCTAGTAACTATTTCTTTATTGGATGTATAGCTTATGAATATTTTCTCCCATTCTGTAGGTTGTCTATTTGTTCTGTTGATTATTTCTTTTGTTCTGCAGAAGGTTTTTAAATTTAATCAAGTTCCATTTATTTATATCTGTTATTGGTGCGATTGCCATTGGTATCTCCTTCATAAATTCTGAGGCTAGGCCAATATCTAGAAGAATTTTTCCAAGGATTTTTCTAGAATATTTATGGTTTCATGCCTTGAATTATTTTTTTTGAATGGTGAGAGATATGGATCCAGTTTCATTTCTCTGCATGTGGCTATCCAGTTGTCCCAGCACCATTCATTGAATATGGCTTCTTTTCCGCAGTGTATATTATTGTCTACTTTGTCAAAGATCAGTTGGGTGTATGTGTATGGTTTTATGTGTGGGCTTTCTGTTCTGTTTTATTTGTCTATGTCTCTATTTTGTGCCAATACCATGGTGTTTTGCTTACTATAGCCTTTAGTATAGTTTAACCTCTCATAATGTGATGCCTCCAGATTTGTTCTTTTGCTTAAGATTCTTTTATCTATGCAGGCTCTTTTCTGGTACCAAACAAAGCATAGAATTATTTCTTCTAGATCTGTAAAAAATGAGATTAGTATTTTGATAGAGATTTCATTTTATCTGTAAATCACTTCATGAAGTATAGACATTTTAACATTGCTGATTCTATGGATCCATGAGTATATACATTTTTCCATTTGTTTGTATCATTTGTGATTTCTTTCCTCAGTGTTTTGTAGTCCTCTTTGTAGAGATCTTTCACTTCCTTGGTTAAGTATATTCCTATGTGTTTTATTTTCTTTGTAGCAATTGTGAATGGTATTCAATCTTTGATTTGATTCTCAGGTTGACCATATTGGTGTATAGGAATGCTACTGATTTGTGTATGTTGATTTTGTACACTGAGACCTTGCTGACTTTATCAATTTCAAGAGTTTCTTGAGGGAATCTTTGGGGTTTTCTAGATATACAATCATATCTTCAGAAAAAAGTGATAATTTGACTTTCTCTTTCCCAATTTGGATACCCTTAATTTTTCTCTCTTGCTTGATTGCTTTGGCTAGGATGTCTAGCACTATGTTGGATTATGTTGGATAGAAGTGGTGATGGTGGGAATCCTTGTTTTCTTCCAGTTCTTAGTGGGAGTGCTTGCAACATTTACCAATTCAGTTTGATGCTGACTGTGGGTTTGTCATATATGGATTTTATAACTTTGAAGTATAGTCCCTCTATGCCTAGTTTGTTGAGGGTTTCTATGATTAAAAGGTGCTGAACTTTGTCACTTGCTTTTTCTGAATCTATTGAGATGATCATGTAATCTTTGTTTTTGCTTCTGTTTATGTGGGTAATCACGTTTATTGATTTACATATGTTGAACTATCCTTGCATTCCTAGGATGAAGCCCACTTGGTCATGGTGAATTATTTTTTTCATCTGCTGTTGAAATCAGTTTGATAATGTTTTATTATTTTTGCATGAATAGCTATAAGGGTTATCTGTCTGCAATTTTCATTTTTTGTTGTGTCCTTTCCTGGCTTTGGTATCAAGGGGATACTGATGTCATGGAATGAGTTGGGAGGATTCCCTACTTCTTGATGTTAGGGAATAATTTTTGCAGTATGGGTACCAGCTCTTCTTTGTAGGTCTGATAAAATTCAACTGTGAATCTATTTGTTCCAAGGCTCTTTTTGTTGGAAGACTTTTTATTGCTACTTCAATCTCTTTGCTTGTTATTATTCTGTTCAGGAGTTCCATTTCTTCCCGATTGAGTTTTTGAAGGTTGAGTTTTTCCTGGAATTTGTGCATTTCATCTACATTTTTGAGCTTAGGTTCATAGCGATTTTCATAGTACTCACAAATGATACTTTATATTTCTGTGATATCAGTTGAAATATCTCCTTTTTCATTTGTGATTGAGTTTATTTGTTTTTTTTCTCTGTTGTTCTTGGTTAATGTAGCAATAGGTCTATCAATCTTGTTTATCTTTTCAAAGAACCAATTTTTGTTTCATTGATCTGATTATGTTCTTTTTAAAATTTAATTTAGTTCTGTTCTGACCTAGTTATTTCTTTTCTTCTGTTTGGTTTGGGATTGGTTTGCTTTTTATTTTCTAGTCCCTTGAGATGTGTTATTAGATTGTTGATTTGTGATGTTCAGTCTTTTTGATATAGGCATTTAAGGCTATGAATTTTCCCCTTTGAACTGCATTTACTGAATCTCATAGATGTTGATAATTTGCATCTTCTTTGTCATGCAGTTCAAGGACTCTTTTGATTCCCATCTTAATTTCATTTTTGACCCAATAATAGTTCAGCAGCAGGTTATTTCCATGAATTTGTGTAGAATTGAGTGTTTCTCTTGTGATTAATTTCTATTTTTATCCGACACTGGTCTGAGAAGATACATAGTATGATCTCTATTGGGGGGGGGGTTGTTCTGCTGTGTTCAGTGGCCTAAAATATGATCCATCTTGGAGAATGTTCCATGTGCTGATTAGAAGAATGTATATTCACTAATTTGGTAGATAAAATGTTCTGTTTGGCAGGTTAATGTCTATTAGGACCATGTCTGAAGAGTATGTGTCTTGGTGATTGCCTCTTTACAATGAATCTCCCAAGTGTTCCTTGATCTTCTTGTACCTGAATGTCTAAATCTCTAGTAAGACCAGGGAAGTTTTCTTCAATTATTCCCTCAAAATAGGCTTTCCAGTCCTTGTGCATTTTCTTCTTCACCCTCAGGTATGCCTATGATTCTTACATTTGTCCATTGTACATAATCCCCTCTTTCTTGTAGGCTTTGTTCATTCCTCTTAATTCCCTGTTCTTTATTTCTGACAGACTGAATTAATTCAAAAGAGTTACCTCCAAGAGATCATTTCCTAAAGTGTTTTTCTGATTTCTTTGAGTTGGTTTTCCATTTCTCTTAGATTTTGTTGAGCTTCCTTACCACCCATATTTGGAATTCTTTATCTGTCATATCAATATTTTCATTTTGGTTGGTATCCATTGCTAGAGAGCTGGTGTTCTCTTTTAGGAGTGTCCTTTGACTCTGATGTTTTATACTTCCAGAGATCTTTGCTGATTCCATTTCATCTGGAGCAGTTGTTGCTTCTTATTTGGGGATTTTCTTTTGTTTGGATGGAGCTTCCCCCGACCTCCACTCATACCAGTATATTTGTAGCATATGTTGGCTAAGTATCTTTAGATTTGCTTGTGGATGCTGTGATGGCAATCTAGATTCTGGATGGATGCCTTGGTTACAGCTATCTTTAGTGTAGTGATTGGACTGGTAGGTTAAGAAATGACTCCTGGGACTTGAGCTTTTGAGATGTCAATAATGTAAAAGAGATTCAGTGTGAATAAGAATACATGGAACATAAAGAAAGAAAGCAATAATTCATGTGAGGGTGCTTAATTTAAGATTTAAGAAGGGGAGCATTCCTGGAAATAACAAGGTCCAGATAACCAAGTCAAAATCAAGGTAAGGGAGTAAATGCTAAAATGAAAATTAAGGTCATTGGTGCAGAAAATTTTCAAAGAAGTTTTTTTCAATGACTTATTCA
The DNA here is from genome assembly GCF_040939455.1 of Microcebus murinus. Classification (NCBI taxonomy): domain Eukaryota; kingdom Metazoa; phylum Chordata; class Mammalia; order Primates; family Cheirogaleidae; genus Microcebus; species Microcebus murinus. The sequence continues at coordinate 36,076,203 of NC_134114.1, read as the reverse complement.
TGAGAATGTTATAGATATCCATATTGATAACATGATTTGAAGTAGAAGGAAAAATGCATTTCAACCAGATACCAATGTCATCTTTGAGTACCGAGGATTTATTGTGAATTTCTTAAAAGACAAAATATAAATGAGAGAATCTAGAACCCAAAGCTCCATGGCATAGATCATAAATGATAATGAAAGAGCAATAGTTTAGAAATGTCAGAATGGAGTGAAAAAAAAATGAACCCTGACTCATACCTCTATAATAAAGGATTGATTAAAAGAATGAGCAGTCGCCATTTGAGAGGGCTTTGTGGGTAACAAAGTTCTCCTATAAAAACTTTTTGATGTCTTTAACTCAGTGATAGCAGCAGTGTTATGATTGAATAGTGGGGAAAATTATGATAGGTTAATTGAACTTACAGCTTCTCAAGCTTATGATTGTGACTAGTGTTTCTGGAATCCCTTTGCCATTGTGGGAAGTGGATAGTGATCATTGGGAATTGCAAATCATTCTTGCTAGGAACTTTTGCATAGCCAAAATTCAGAAAACAAATCCTATCCTTTAACACTCTCTTATACCACCAAAGCTTCAACTAGAAGAAGAGGAGATAACTGAATAAATAATTGTTCAATTCTATTCTCAATCCAGTGTTCTAGCATAATTAAAAGTCAAAACACATCCTCAGGTTATACACAGTTTCTTGCACATTCTCAATGTTTCACAAGTGTCCTACAGTTAGAATCCTCATTGTTTCAGAATGGAAACAGTGAACACTTTATGGGTACACTGAAATGTGACAGGGGCCAAGATTTTTGTTTTCTGACCTACATGTAAATCTGTCCTAATCGATATTTAAGCGCTTTTACTTAAGTGAAACAAAACCATTTCCATTTGACTGTGGTAAGTAAAAAGTTACTTTAGAAGTTCTAGATAGCTTATATACTATTATATAGCTCAATATTTTAAAAGTATTAACCAGAAGAACAGATTCTTCAGAGGTTTTAGTCAAATGACTATTGAAACTTCATGTTTCTCTGAATCATCTGCATAGCAAAATAGTGAAATCCCTTGCTTCACTCTGTAGTCCATTCCCACAGGCTCCTGACTAAGAAAGAAAACCAGTCAATTTCTTTTACAATATTGTGTTTATACAAGCTAATCAATACTTTATTTATAGAACAATTCCAGGCCAAAATTAAACTTTCTTATGTTTTTAAAATCAAAAAGTGTATGTCATCATCTGGGACATTTTAATTTGGCTTTCATTGTGATTAAGGGAAGTAGTATTCCTACAGTGGCATGTGGTCCTGGCATGAGAACCATTGCCATGAGCAAGCAGAGACCCAACTAGTACAAATGGGGGGAAAATGGCTTTTCTCCAAGTAGCAAATTTCCTTGAAACACATTCTCTTAGAGCATATTTAAAAGAACTAGAATGTCTGGTTAGTGTTTAGGTCAACTTATAAGATCTCACATGTAGGCTTTAGGTTGTATACAAGAGTAGTCATATAATAAATCCACTGGAGATTTCAGTTTTGTCTAAATTCATTTCTTTGTCCATCACTCAAAAGATATTATTTGATTTCATTTATAAGGCCATTGTGAGATCTCTCCACTTCTAGATGCCTTATAGGGGTGGGGTGTTTCAATTTAAAAGCCAAGGAGCAGTAATGTATGCAACAATAATCTACTATTCCAAAGCCTTAGAAAGCCTTTTATATGTCTTGATTGTTAACTGTCAGTCATATATCTCAAACCTTTTCAAATTTGATTCCTCCATAGTAATTTTACTTAAAATTAGAAAATATTTTTTAAAACTTGGTCATTGTAGATGCAAGTCATAAAATACTATAATCAGGATATATTTTGGGATAGCAGTGAATTGTTGGCACTGTAATAAAATAGATATAGTTTTAATTTTGTAAATTTAACTATTTTAATGGAGTATTATACTACTTAGCTCATCTTCTGACAATAGGAAAAAATCTCATTTCTTTCCAATTTAATGATTAATTATGCTTTTCTGATCTTTTAGTGAGGTTAGGTACAGAATTCTCATATGATTCAGAATAAACTATAGATAAGAATCTGACCTTATGGGGGTTTTATCCAAACCTACAAATCTCCAAAAGTTTATTCCTCACCACTCTTTAACTTGAATTGAGAGTTCCAGCCAGAAGCAGCAGGAGGACAAGAGCCAAGTGAATTATAATACCTAATAGTTATTACACTGGGAAGAATTGGTTAAAAACCTGGGCCTAGAGCCAGGCAGCTTTTAGCTACTAACATTATGCACACAAATCATGGTCCTTATTTTCAGCATGGGTTAGAGGAGTATAGTAGTGCTTATAGATAACTCCCCTAAAGAACTAAATTAAGGTTATCTTATCTCTAATTAAAACTTCACAGAAACCACTATTTCATCTGTCAGTTCTCACAGTACAGTTATGCATTGCTTAACAATGGGGATACGTTCAGAGAAATTTATCTTAGAACAATTTCATCATTCTGAGATCGTAGAGCCTTCTTACACATACCCGAATGATACACCCTAGTACGCTACACACCTAGAGCCTGTCACTCCTAAGCCACAAACCTATAAAGCAGGTTACTGTAATGAATACTGTAGGCAACTGGAACACAAAGGTAAGTATTTGTGTATCTAAAAGTATCTAAAAATAGAAAATGTACAGTAAGAAATAATATATTAAAGTTATAAATTGGTACAGCTGTATAATAGCTGTATAGAGTACTTACTATGAATGGGCTTGCAGGACTGAAGTTGCTCTGAATGAGTAGTGAGCAGTGAGTGAGTAGAGAGTGAATGTGAAGGCTTCGGGCATTACTGTGCACTAAGGTATACTTTATAACTACACGTGGAGCACATTAAATTTATATAAAAATAATTACTTTTTAACTTTATAAATGTTTTAATTTTCTTTAACTTTTTGACTCATTTTTCAAAATGCTTACCTTAAAATACATTGTACTGCTATACAAAAATATTTTCTTTCTTTATATCCTTATTTGGGAAGAATTATTCGATTTTTATTTTTACTTTGTGTTGTTTAAATGCTTTTATGGGAGAGAAGATTTTCAGGGGTCCCTATATCAAACTCACTGACATTACTTCTAATCTGCTTTTTAGACTACAAATACTTACCAACATTTTTCAGCTTCATTAAAATGTTCTTTTATGAACATTTTTAGTGGCTACATATTTCATATACCACATTTTATTTATTTCTTACTATGTAGTGGGCAGCAGACAAAGTAGTGGGAAATTAAAGAAGAAAGATATGGTTTGTATGTCACTTGAAGGAGCTTGGGCTATATCATGTATGTGATGGGAAACCTTGAAGTATTTTAAGTGGGTCAATCATGCAGGTAGTGTGGAAGATGGTGTTAATTTTCACTATTTTTTTCTAAATAAAGACATAAACATAAATATTAGCCTAGGCCTACACAAGGTCAGGATCATCAATATCACTGTCTTTCACCTCCACATCTTGGCTCACTGGAAGGTTTTCAGAGGCAATAACATGCATGGAGCTGTGATCTCCTATGATAACAATGCTTCTTTGGAATACCTTCTGAAGGACCTGCCTGGGAATGTTTTACAGTTAACCTTTTTATTTATAATTAGAAGCACTATACTCTAAAATAATCATTGAAAGTGCTGTTATAGTAATTACATAAACCAGTAACATAGTCACTTACTATCAGGATCAAGTATTATGTACTCTATGTAATTGTATGTGGTAGACTCTTACATGACTGGCAATGCAGTAGGTTTGTTTACATCAGCTTCACCACAAATGTGAATAATGCTCTGCAATATGACATTATGATAGCTGCAAAGTCAGTAGGCAATAGGAGTTTTTCAGCTCCATTATAATCTTACAGAACCACTGTGATATATTCAGTCAGTTGTTGACCAAAATGTCATTATGCGGCACATGACTGTATTTTAGGAAAGCTTGTATTGATGATTGTTAGCTTTGAAGGGCCAATTGTCATACTTAGGAAATGTTCATAGTAACATATGCTTTCCAACAAAATCATTTGTCAGCAATAAGCAATTATTTACATTTGAAGCTTCTGGTTTTAAAGATAAGTATACTTTTGCAGACAGGAATATTGGTTGAGTATCATATGATTATAATTTAAAATATTATAGGAAAATTTCTTTATAAATTTTTACCAATATTGAAAATATTGCATAAATTATTTACATAAAGACTCAGTGATACAGTCAGATGTAAAGTACATTTCCCTCCTTGAATTATGAACTCAATATACCTTTAACCAGGCCTAATAACACATACAGGCTCTTTTCAGTTTATATTACATATCTTCAGCTTCCCTTCTCATACATTACTCATGAAATCACAAGTTTGTGTTTTTGTTGTTGCTGTTGCTTCTCTGAGGATGATATAAAAAGGAATAATTTACTTGGATTAAAAAAGTACAGAAAAAGAAATGTCTTTACTCTGAATTCAATAGCCTGAGCTACTTCTAATCTTAAGGAAGGTAAAAGCTGATGGTTTGCAGAGACCATCCCTGGAGCTTTCTAGTCAGAGTGTAAAACACTATACAAACCCAGACTTTCTCCTTAAAGTAAAACTACAAATAAAGATCATTCCATAGAGTGGGCACATTGATAACATTATCAGTCTTAAGCAATATAAAAGTTTTCAATTATTTAAAAAAAGAAAACAGCGAATATATATTAATATTGAAATATTAGAAGTGATTTAGAAAAAAAGCATTTTAGGCCACACTGTATTTAGATTTCATTTAATTCTCACCAAAGAAAAATATTAACTTTATTTTTCTTTACCTTGATACTGTGCTTGGTAAGTTATAAAGTCAAAAGTATATTATATTTAAATTTTTCCAAGAAGCCATAATGTAAACAATTCAACACTTACTAAAATTTATTTTTTAATTCTGTACAATAACAAAATGCAATAAAAAAGTTAAAAGCCAAATTGTGATCAGGAAATAATATTTTCAACTCTCAAAAGGCAAAGTGATGATGTTTTGAAAATTAAAAGAGCACTTACAATTCAATAGTAAAATGATTTTCAACACGGTAGAGACAAGGGCAAACTGAACAGGGAATGAAAAAGGAAATATAAATAGCTTCTAAAAATAGGAAAAAATGCTGATCAACTCATATAATTTTTTTTTACCATTTGAAAAACTTTATTTGTATAAATTTAAGGGTACAAATGCAGTTTTGTTACATGTATATATTGTTTATTGGTAAAGTCTGAGTATTTAGAGTAACCATCACCCACATAATGTACATTGTATTCATTAAGTTATTTCCCAGCCCTCACCCCCTCCCACCCTTCCAAGTCTCTGGTGTCTGAGATTATTCCACGCTATGTCGGTATAATTTTTAAAAGTACATCAAAACGTAATACTATCATTTTATCTATTACATTTATAAAATTTATTAATAATTAAGAAATAGAAGAATAGATATCTTCATACTGTGCTAGTGATTGGTATAATAATCTCTATGGATGACATTTTGTTAATAACAAAATTTGAAATCTTTATCATTTTTGACCCAAATTTCTATTCTAGGTATGTATTCTGTGAGTGTGTTCCCCACTGCTACACAAAGGTACACATGCAAGGACCATCAAGACATATTTTGATAATAATAATAAAGAGTTGGAAACAAATTTAATTCACATATAGGGTACTCATTATATGTCATGGCACATCCATAAAATGGGTTTCTAAGCAACAGTTGAAAATAATGTTACATATGTTAATATAGAAAATAGAATATATTAAGCATTAAACAAAGTTGAGAATTGTGTATAGTGTAATTATATTCCATAATCTAACCTGTAATAAAATTTTAAGAGGGATGTGTATGAATATATGTATAGAGAAGAACTTGTTCGTAAAAGTACCTTTGGGAAATGGAAATGAAGACATGGACAATTTTAATTTTTACCTACTCTCTTAAGTACAGTTTGAATTCCTAAGCATCTCTTATACAAATGCTTTCAGTTCCTAATTACAATTTATTTTAAGAAAGTATTAAATGGACTCCTAATTTTCCTCCACCCCACCTTTATTTCCAATTATATATACAAACATTTTAATATCTCAAATACTTAAGCACCATGGAGCCTATTTAAAGCCATTCTTTTTTCTTCCCAGCATATTATGAGAGTACAAATGTTTAGGTTACATATATTGCCTTTGCCCTGCCAGAGTTAGAGCTTCAAGTGTGCCCATCACCCAGATGGTACACATCACACCCATTAAGTGTGAATATACACATCCCCTCTTCCCTGCTCCCATCTGCCTGACAGCTGATGAATGTTACTGCTATATGTACACATAAGTATTGATGAGTTAATACCAATTTGAAGGTGTGTACTTGTGGTGCTTGTTTTTCTATCACAAGGATACTTGTTTTTCTATCACAAGGATAGAAAAACAAGCTTAGATGCTTTTCTATCCTTGTGATAGAAAAACAAGCTTAGAATGGGCTCTGCTCTATCCACTGTTTCTTATAGCTGAATAATACTCCATGGTATACATATACCACATTTTATTAATCCATTTATGTATTGATGGGCACTTGTGTTGTTTTCACATCTTTGCAATTGTGAATTATGCTGCTATAAATATTCTAGTGCAGATGTCTTTTTTGTAGAATATCTTTTTTCCCCTTGGGTATATGCCCAGTAATGGGATTGCTGGATCAAATGGTAGTTCTACTTGTAGCTCTTTGAGGTATCTCCATATTACTTTCCACAGAGGTTGTACTAGTTTGCAGTCCCATCAGTAGTGTGTGAGTGTTCCTGTCTTTCCACTTCCATGTCAACATTTATTGTTTGGGAACTTCTTGATAAAAGCCAAAATCATTCTTTGTCTTTGAGTTTTCTTATAGAATGTCTACATTCTATTAAAAACGTTTTCTCTCTCCACAAGTGTCATATATCACTGTATATTTTTCTAATTTCTACTGTAAAATACAATTATATATATGCACGATTTTGACATTACAAATTATTATTCTATATTACTTGTTAACTTTGTAGTTGACTATTTCAGGCAACTTTTTAATTCAGGATAATATCTCTTAATAATGGAACTTCATAAAATAAACATCAAAGCAATGTCAAATAAGTAAGTTTATCTTATAACTAACCATGTTTATATTTTAAAATACTCTCTCTAGCTTTATTTGGCCATGTAAATGACCATTTTGACTCATAAAAATGAGCAAATCCTTCATGTTAACTGTGCAAAAACCTTAAGTGAACACATTGACATGTGCTTTTTATTGTAGATTATAGATCATGTTTTTGTATTGTCTTAGGCCTTTAGGCCAAGCAGTACCATTTTTGCACAGAATGGTCCCTTTTTGATGGGGACAAATACCTAGTTTTGTCCTCAACTACCACTATATAATGTTCCTTTAAATAAGTATATATATATATATGTTTATATATATAGAGATATATATTTCCTTGATAAATACTTTATAGTCTCAGAAACGAAGGATCAACAAAATAATAAACAAAAGTTATTTTTAAAACATAAGATTGTAGCCACGTGATAAATAATTAAATCAAGATGAGAAACTGTTTATAGTATGTGAATGATCTAACTGTCTGCTGTGAAATTTACCTGTTCCAAAGTGTGACAACAAAAGTACTGTGCTTATTCAGTATATAATTTAACAAACTCTGATGAATATTGCATAACCCGTTGTGTATGAGTCCTAAAACCCACATATCAATGTTCACAAGAGGCCTAATATCTCTAAACTAATTATTTATCAATAATACCTGTAGAATAAAATTGTGTTTCTTTTGAGAGATATAATCTTCTCTTCTTTAGAAAAAAAGAAAAAAGATTCAAGTATACTGCAAACCCTAATCAATACTTATTTGGATTTCAGTTATTAAAAAGTGACTACAAATATTGAGGCTAATTACCTAAATGATACGATAGTATTTTAGATTTTTCTCAGTATTCACATCACAAATCAATTTATTGCACTCAGCTCTACACAATACAATTTGACACCGAAAATGGCTTTTGACAACTTTCAAATCTTTTCACCCTTTCTTAAATACTTAGTGCTAGCCATATATTAGCAAATATTAGATACTTACAGAATTTTTAACCCAAATTTTAGTACCCATAGCTACAAGTACCAGAAGGAATTATGTAATATATAAAGCACTGTGGTAAATGCTTCTGAATTTTAATTTTAGTGAATGATTTTCCTATTTATTTTTTGCCTCTTAAATGCATTACAATTAAATGTATTTGGTAAGAATAAGACATCCGAGTAAGATGTGCAATGTTTGAGGGATGGACACGTTTAAAGCTCTTACTTGAGGGGGGAGGGGGACATGAGCAATATATGTAACCTTAACACTTGTACCCCCATAATGTGCTAATATATATATATACACTATATATATATATATACACACTATATATATATATATATATATATATATATACACACACACACACACACATACTATATACTCCATTTTACAGATGAGAATTCTGAGGTAAGTAATCACCCAAGGTCATACAACTAGTATTAATAACTGGCAGAGCAGAGATTCAAATTAAGCCAATCTAATTTATATTTGCTCTTAAGCACAGTGCTATACAACTTACTCAGTCTCAACAGAAATAATTCTCCTACCATTAGCCACTGTATTAAACTGGCATCCTAACCCATAGATTTGGGTGGTTATAAAAATTATTTGCATTTCTCAGAAACTTTACAATCATCTTCTGACAAATGAGAAAGGAAAGCAAAGAGAATTTATTCAAACTAACAAGAATAACCTCCATCATTGGGCAGATATTTTCAGAGTCAAAGTTTCTGACATATAACTCATGAGAAGCATTAGTATACCATTTTTGGTATAACAATGCTAGGATTTTTTCTAATATCACTAGGTGAGGTAACATTACACTACAAAAAGAAAAATGTGGTCATGTGTATGTCGGTCAGTTAGGAAGGCCCAGCCTGTTGAAATGATAATTCATTCAGGAAGGTCAATTTCAAACTGGTTGACATATAGAACTTCCTTTTAGGGGGAAAATGGTAGGATAGAAAGAGAAAAAAATGTAGTAAATTAAATTGCATTGCCTACTTTTCCTGATATATTTATCAGATTAAATAAATTGAAAGAATTAATTTCCTCTCACACAACCATTTTCTGCTGCCTTCATTCACATGATCAGAGGAAAGAAACAAGTCTGACCCTATGCCTATGCCTGTTTTACTCATATAAATGGCAATTAGCCACTGAAAACACTTGCCTTCATGATAACAAAATGACTAGGATTTTTTTAATTGCCATAATCATTTTTAAATAACCATTATGTATTTTAAATGGTCACTTATGTACTAGTGTATAGCTTACATGACTTTTCTACACATTCTCCCCTTCATTTGAGGGGAAGTAAAGATCGTTAGGGAGTTTTTAATGTTTATGCATAGCCCAGGAACTCTAGTTTACCAAGGTGATCCAGCAAGCATCCTGTTGTTGGAAATGACTGGGCTTTCAAATGATCAGAGAAATTGTAAAAAAAAATAAAATAAAATAACTTTTAAAAGGATAATCTGACATTCAGGGACTTTGCTTAATATTCCTTAATGAAATAGAAATTTTAAAATCTTTCCTGGGGGCAAAAAGGAGCAGTAGAACGAAGAGGAGAGAGAGGCAGTAAAGTACAGTGTTTAAAGCCGAATCACTGGAGTCAGAGTGATTTTATTCAAATCTTGGCTACTTACTAGCTGTGTGACCCTTGTCAAGCCACTTATTCTCAATAAGTTTTAGTCTCCTCTTCTATAAAACAGAGATATCAACATGGTCATTAATGAACTAATGAATATAAACTACCCATTCATTGCCAAGCTGTTGAATAGTTATGATGCATAGCACTCCTTAACTATTACAAATTCAAGTTTTCTCCCTCCAAATTCAGTGATCTCTCTACATTAGGATTTGTCCTCATTATTAGTCCCTGTTTTAACATGCATAGCAGTTAAAGAGGATGAGTAGCTTAGTACCTCTATTCATTTCCCTGAGGTATGAACTTTATTGAATTACTGTTTGTCTTGCTCCATTTAGTACTTCTATAACAGAACACATGAGACTGAATAATTTATAAAGAAAGAGGGTTTGTTTGTTTGGCTCACCAGTCTAATGGCTGGACAGTTCAAGACTGGGCATCTGCATCTGGTGAGGATCTCAGCTATTTCCACTCATGAAGAGGCTGAAGGAGATCTGGCATGTGCAGAGATCACATAGCCAGAGAGGAAGCAAGAAAGAGCAGGAGGAGGTGCCAGGCACCTTTTAGCAATCAGTTCTCTTGGAAATGAACAAAGTGACAATTAACCTCCTCCTTTGAGGAAGGGCATTAATCTATTTATAAGGGATGCTCTCATGACCTAAACACCTCCTATTAGTCCCACCTTCAACATTGGGGATCACATTTCAACATAAGATTTGGAGGTGACAAATATCCAAACAGTAGCACTATCATAGACATTATCATATCAAAAAAATTGATTAAACTATAAATATTTTATAGCATTTTTTTGGTCTCTGTGTGGATAAAATGTCTCTCTAAATCTCATGTTATCTATCATCTGTCTTCAACCATCCTTATTCTCTGAAATTGTGTCAGGAGGAAAGTGGTAGGGAAAAGATCCATGATTATGTTTGGGAAGACTATGTTTGTGTTTATGAATGGGAATAGATGCTATCTTCCCTGCCTTTCCATTCACAATGGCACAAACGGCAGGGCTCACATACAAAAATTTATGTGGGATTAACCAAAAAGGGAAACTTGGGCTGGATCAGATTAAAGGAGATAAGCAGCTTGGGAAAATGAACTTATATAATCATTTGATGGAATATGTTTCAGGGATCTTCTAGTTGCTAATAAGAATGGCAAGACATTTCCCCCTTTAATTTTTCCTAAGTTTTACTGGAACTGATGAATAATATTGTTGTGAGACTTGAAATGTAGATGGTTGTGCTGACACAGGAAGATGAAACATGGTCGCTTGGGAAGGCAGTAAAGGGGTGATTAAAAATGTAGACTCCAGAGTAAGCAGACTATGTTAAAGACTCAACTCCAACATGTACTGTGTGCATCTAATCAAGTTAAAGTACCTCTCTAAAATTTAGTTTTCTCATCTGAGGATAACTATTGTATCTCACAGAGTTGATGTGAAAATAAACAAAATGTTGCATATAAAATACTTACCACAATACTCAGGAAATAGCAAGTAATAAATGCCAGTTATTATGACAAGTACTCTAAAATGCTGATTTAAATTCTTCAAGTAAAATGATTCCATCTTTATTCACTTTTCCCACAGCTGTTCTCAGGCATGTCGCCTTTAACTTCATCCATGCTATTAAAGTTCACTTCTAACTAGTTCTCTTGTTTCTACCTGTGCCGTTTTCTCATGTCCATTCTCCACATAGTGATCAACATGGCTTTTTAAACACCCTTCCATGCCATTTCACTACTCTAAGAATAAAATACAAATTCCTTACAGTAGGCTCTAAGGCACTTAATTTTATCCTGGGAAACTAAATTGATCCTTGTCTTAGAGTCTTCACACTAGCTATGTCCTCAGCCTAGAATATTTGAGTCCCAGAACTGGTTCCTTCTGATTACAAACCTGTCAGGAAAAATAAAGCTCCTCATCCCTTCACTGACATTTTCACAGCATCTTGTTTTATTTTCATCATAGCCACATATTATGGCCTTAATTATTTAGCTGCTTGATTATTATCTCCAATATTCTTCATGATGGTAGGGATTGTGTTTCTCTAATTTTCCACTTCTAAAAGATCCTTCTCATCAGTCTACAAATGTTATTTTTTTATCCTTTAAAGAAAAGCCCCTTTTACATTCCACTTGCAACTCCAGCTGCCCACTTTTTTTCTCTTCATAACATATATATGAAATATATATTGAATGAATATATTCTGCCTAATGAACTAATTCCAGGAAATCTAATGAGATTGTCTATTGCAATTACTCCCAGTTTGTGTTCATCCTAAAAGCTAGTAGAAAATAGCTACATCTATTTTTTCCTGATATCCCTTTCTCACTCCATTTTAATGCACTCCCATACTTGAACTTGACAGAGGAGGATAAATACATGTTCCTTATGGTATGGTACATTATAATTGCCAACTTTTACTTTTTTAGAAATGGGAAATGAATAGACTACTCTTCAAAATGACGTCACTCTAACGAAATATTTTAAGACCCTCTAAGTATATTAATGACAAGTGAATCCTCTTAAATATTAAGTACCCTCACAACACTTGGTCAAACAAGAACCTACATTTTGAAGTATTTAATAGGGAGTTAAATATCGCAAAACAAATAGAGTATCTCTTTCATAGATTAGACAGTTATAATGCATATTCAGGTAAACTTGATTTGCTACTTCAAGGCTCATGCCTGAAAGCTTTTAAAGGAGACACACATATTTTTAAAAAATTTAAATGCTCAAGATGAAGACATCTAAGTGATGTTCTCCTGAACACAGAGCCAAGTTACACAATTAGAAATATATGACTCCATGACCACAATTTCTTAGGCTGAAAAGATACTTCTCATACTTAATCTACTTGTCTGTCTCTTGCAATATAAAGAATGAATCTGATTTTGAGATCCCATATGAATTATTCTTTGTTGAATTAAGTTGTAATTCTTTTCTTATTTATAACCTTTGTAGAATTATAGAAATTATTCTGAAATGTGCATTCTAAGCAATGATGAAAACTTTCTAAACTCTTGTAGAGTTTTGGAGAACACTGCAAATAATATACACTTTATAAATAGATGTGTAAATCTATAAATTTAGAAAATATTTTAATACTTTCAATTTTTAAAATCAATAGAAACCTAAAATTTTTGTGTATATTAAGAGTATGCATTGGCCTCATCAAATGTTTTTTTTAATTTAACAAACAGAAGCACGGATTTTATATTTTTTATTTGTGTTTTTTCCCAAACTAGAGGGTTGTTTTTGATTATATCAGAATATTATAAGGGTACAAATGCTTTGGTCGCATAAATTGCCTTTGCACCACCTGATTCACAGCTACAAGCATGTCCATCCCCCAGACAGTGTTCACTGTACCCATTAGGTGTCAATTTACCCATTCCCTCCTCCCTCCTTCTACCTGCCCGATCCCCAATGAATGTTACTTCCATATGTGCACATAAATGTTGATCGATTAGTACCAGTTTAATGGTGAGTACATGTGGTGTTTGTTTTTCCATTCTTGTGATACTTCACTTAGAAGAATGGGCTCCAGTTCCATCCAGGTTAATATAAGAAGTATTATTAGTTCACCATTTTTTTAATGGCTGAGTAGTACTCCATGGTATACATATACTACATTTTATTAATCCACTCATGTATTGATGGGCACTTGGGTTGTTTCCATATCTTTGCAATTGTGAATTGTGAATTTTAAACATTTGAGTACAGATATCTTTTTTATAGAATGTCTTTTTTTTTTTCCTTTGGGTAAATAACCAGTAGTGTGACTGCTTGATCAAATGGTAGTTCTACTTTTAATTCTTTGAAGTGTCTTCATACTACTTTCCATAGAGGATGAACAAGTTTGCAGTTCCACCAGCAGTGTACGAGTGTTCTTATCTCTCTGCATCCACGGCAACATTTATTGTTTTGGGAGTTTCTGATAAAATCCATTCTCACTGGAGTTAAATGTTATCTCATTGTAGTTTTTATTTGTACTTTGCCAAATGAATTATTTGTCAATTCATTGATTTAAAAATATTTAGGGTTTATATCCTTCTCCCTTCCACTGTTGAATTTTAGATAAAGCTTGTTTGGAAGTAAGTGGGGAATTAATTTTATATTAATTAATTATAAATTTATTGGCAATCTGTAATAGCAATAATTAAATATATATTTTTTTTCCATTTTGTGGAATAGACAAAAAAGATATTATAGGTTTAAATAACCCAAGTTAAATACATGGAATTAGGTACTGTATGGAGTTACTATCGATTTTGTATTATTGGAAGCTTCTCATTCATTATGAGTTTGTTTCTATCAGAATTTTTATCTATGAATACTAGCAAAAGCAGGGCTGCATTAAATTATTCACTATTATAGCAATAATTTTCAGATATTAGAATAAGTAAATTTAAACATGAAGTAGTTATGTTGTAATTTTATTTCTTTAAGTTTTTTCATCAACTTAGTTTATATAGCAAAAATAATGTGAAGCATTTGTAACTACTAAAATATTAATGTATAAGTATAAATTAATATCTGTAAATTATTGCTATATAATAATCTTTCCACCTTTAAAATTCCTTTTATAAATGTTTGCAAATCTCTTCACAAAATGCAAAAAGTACCTAAATTTAAGTTTGCCCTTTATACCAAAAAGCACACACCCCTCCATAAAGAATGTAAAAGTCCTATTTTCGCTTAATCATTTTTTCTCATTCTTCTTTAAAAAAAGTCTCTTTCCATAATATCAACTCTGCCTAAGTAATCACATGTACTTAAATAAATTGATAATGTCTTTAAGATATATGGCATGTTTACTTAAAAATATCATCCTGAAATAAGACAGAGAGCCCAGAGTGAAGATCATCAAGTCAGAGTTGAAAGCTAGAGACCACCAACCAGAGTAACATAAAGGGCCCATCTAGGATCTGAAATTGGAATCTGTATGTATGAACTGGAGCCAGTAATGCAGAGAAAGGGAAATATGCCTGTCATTATTCTTACAGATAACCACTTATTATAAAAGCAATCTATCCAAGGCACTAATCAATGAAGCTGAGGTACAGAAGTACCTAAAGGAACAAATTATAGGAGAGTTCAATTATACCTTATTCCCATGGTGCATATAGTGTTTTAGAGAGTCTCCAGGAATATATCATTGCATCTACAATGAAATTAGATTCTTTGAAAGTCTACTTTTTTTAGTTAAATTGAAATAAAAATGCCAGCTAATTGATAGATGCTTGATAAAACCTGTGCTGTGCACTGTGTGAAGAGTTTAAAGAGGTATTAGACACAGTTCTGCCTATAGAAATCTTGCAATCTCTTTAGAGATATAATATGCATATTCAGAACAGTGTAAGGAGCAACAACTCCTATGGAATCCTGCTACTGTTGGATGTATAAGAGCCAAGAATATAAATGAATCTTTAAGAAGCAAGAATATGGGTGTTCCTCTTATGTGATCCACTTTTTAAAAAGTCAGTGTGACCAAAAATGTTCCTTTTCCCCAAGTCCCGAATCATCTAAATTTCTCTTTTCCCTCTTAGAATAAATCACTAAGTTTTTTTTTTCATAGCCCAAGTCATTGAAGCTTAATCACCAATATTGTTCATCTTAATTTCTAGAAAATGTTCCTATGTTTATGTCCATCCTTGATTCTACAACTTCTACCACCACTGCCCTGGGTTGGGCTTCTCTCTCACACCAGTAACCACCAAAATGTTTGTTCATTTATTCAACAAAAGTTTATTGAGCTCCTTCTCAGTTTGTAGGTGATTTTGGCATAGTGAATAAGACACTGTTCCTACAATCCTGAAGCCTAGGGTCTTCTTCCCATTACTCCCCCAGGACAGCAGAACACTGCAGCTAGAGACATCAGTTTAAAATGCAAATATGATTATGCCTTACCTCTACTGAAGGCCATTTAATATCTCCATTGCACACAGTGTTAATTCCAAATTCATATGATGACTATGAGGTCTCCTCTGACTTCACTGGTCCTTTTCTAGCTTCATAGCTTCAACTTTCTAGCCTTATCCATTCATTCCTTATTTGACCCATTAAGAATTTCAAACTCTGTGCTCCTGCTGACAACACAGAAATCCTTCCCTTTTCTTAGTTTCTTTCTACTAAAGGATGGTTACCATTCCTTCTTCTAAACAGCTAAGCTCTACCTCCTCCAAGAAGTCTTGCTTAAATTCCTGGAGGACCCTGCTCTGTGTTCCCAAGAAGCCTGCATGTGCTGCTCCTCTCTTACAATTCACCACAATATTTTGAAATTATCTTTTTGTTTATTTGTCTGTTTTGAAAGTTCATAAAATCCTCAAGAGCACGAAGTGTGTCTTATCCATATGTGTGCCCTATCCTCCAGCACCTAGAAAGTACTCAATAGTGATTTACTGAATCCATTTGAGCCATGCTGTGCGCTCTCCCTCAAAATTGACTACATAATTTTTGCATCTTGATTTAGTTTATTTAGATTATTAAGTGTATCTTTTCTCTATGTTGAATATAGCACATACCAAAAAGAAACAGAAAGCAAAACCCAAGAGAATAAGCAATACAGTGCTTTTACTTTTCAATGTTCAGTGCAACCAACATAAATGCAACTGGTTTACCTTATCCTTTGAACTGCAATATCTATACCTTTATGTTTTCCATGTGAAGGCTGGGATCCTCTGGAATAATTGTCTCATGCCTTGACATAATTTTGAGGGATGTAAGACAATTGTAATGAAGAACACAGTACTAGGAATCCAGGTGGACTCTCTTTTTAGAATGTATAAATTAATAAAGGCCCTTTATGATCTAGCCCAAGCTTGATCCCTCTAAAGCCAGGATGCTGTCTCCAATTACATCAAATGGCTCTGTGCTCACTGAATATGCTGTCTCACTCCTTTGTACCCTGATTCCCAGCACCACTGTCTGGGATGACTCCCATGTTCACCCTTTTTCTTAGTTCTTTACCTGGTAAACTTCTAGTTATCTTCAAAGCCATGGCTCAACTATTACTTTCCCTATCAAACCTTCTTTGACTCATGATATAAAGTTGTGCAATTTTAAAAATTCTTGTACCTTGTACATATTTCTACTATAGCACAATTCCACTATATCTTCATTATGAATTTCATTGCATGTCTTTCATATCAGGTAGGAAACTCTTCATACATGTTTTTAGCCCACATCCCCTACACAAAGCTCATTCCCATTAATGTTTGTTGAATCCAGGAATGAATAAATGTTTTATCCTTATCTAAAACATCTATACTGTCTTTATATGTCAAAATTTATTCTATTTACCACAAAGGAGAGAAGATAATTAATAAAACTAATCTGTGATCAATCTGATAAGATAGCCTTAATATGTATGGTTATTTATACTCAAATAAATGTATCAGTATTAATAAGCATATTTTAATTTTTCAAGGATATTCTTAATAATTATGTGATTGCTTTTATTTTCATGTGATATGAAGCTAGAGGTGAAAGTGTCTTAAAAAGCACTATCACATATGTAGTTAAATATTTAAACAGTCTATTTTATTACAAATAAATTCTATTTTATTTTTCTTCAACAGTATAAAAGTTATGTATTTTATATAAGGCTATTTATAAATTATTAAAGATTAGAAATTAGCTGTTAGTGGAAAAGAGCAGAACTATGAATAACTATGAATAACTATGATGCTCCCTAATATCAGCACCATGTTAATTGTTTTTTATTCTTATATAACCTCTTGTATATAATTAGCTATAACTAGAAGAAAAATTTTCTTTGTGTAGAAATTTACTCCTCTGAAGATATAAGGGTAATAACAGATTTATAAAGTGTGGCAAGTTTGATATTATTTAGAAAACATTTAATCAGCAATAAAATAAATTTATCTTGTATAGACCAGAATGCATGTTGATTTTTGTGAATTAAATAATACTAAATTTTAAAATTCAAAAAATATAAATTAAAAATTGCTACAAATTACAAGCAGAATGAGACTTTATTTCTTTTAGATAAAAATTTTAAATGTGCATCTTATTAAAAAGGTTAGCATTGATAGACAAAAATATGTATGAAAATTGCTAGATTATTTATTCCTCAAGGGATAGTCACACTCCAAATAGAAGAAAGGGAAAAAAAAGGACATAGAACCTGTCAAAGAGATTAATCAATTTTTAAAAAATAATCACTAGATTCTAAAACAGTGGTCTGGGTTATTCCACTGTCTGTTAGATTTGTAGGGCCAAATTCATACTCTATGTACTCATACAACTCCCATGAAAGCTAGGAGGAGGACAGAGGTTGATCTATGCTGTCTGACATTCACCTCAGACACCATTTAATAAAAGCAAAGCCATCCTGCTCTAACTGGGTCACGAGTAGTCTGGCTCCTCAAAGTCCAGAAAACTAGCCTTTTCTGGTCACAATGCAACTAATTTTAAAATGCAATCTATTTCATCACAGTTGCTTGCAGTGAGGGTAGCACCGCATAGAAAGTTTTGTTTATGAAGAGTTGCATTTTTAATTAGAATTCTTATATTTAAAATAATATAGTCACAGGAATCAAAATATCATTCCTTCTCTCCCTCTCTCAATCTATCTGTAAATTGAATTGCATCTTAGACTAACACGATTGAAAGAGATTTAGGGATTAATGATACTCAAGAGAGGACTAAATCTAAATGAAACCAAGATCATTGTGTACCTGTTTTCCAACATCTTTCCTGAAGGAGATTATGGAATTCCACTTACTAACTCATATTACTAAATTAGCAACATGTACAAGGGGAAGCTTTATATTATAGCTTAAATAGCACAGATAAAACATTCAAAGAAAATTGAAGAGAAATTTATCAAATTTGGACTTAATCCAGTAATACAATGGAATTTCTCATATCTAAATACTCAATCTCATTCAAATGAAGAGTGTGATAAAATATGGGTGAATCCTAAATAGAAATTCTCAGCATTGATACCCAGGTATGTAAGCCTTAGTATTCTACTACTACCACTGCCCTGCTTCTGTCTGGCCCTTTGGATCTCTCATTCCTAGATTATTTTTCTTCATAGTACTTATCCTCATCTAGCACAGTTTTCTATTTCCTTTCTCTGCAATGCACTTCCTACTGGGTAGGAATTTTTCCTCAATTTATTCACTGTTCTAACTCAAATGTCCAGCACAATGCCTATCTATCAAAAATAGGCATGCAAAAATAATTAATAAGTATATTAATTAATTAATTAGAAAATACATCATGGATGGTCCCAAAAGGCTGATGTCATTTAACAGGTGTATAGTCAAAACATAGAAACTTATTTTACCTTTTGATTCCTAACTTCAATATGGTTATAAGATTAAGAGAAATTGGAAAAGAATATGTGATACTTTGTAAACTTACTGAACAAGGAAACCAAGAATATACGGATAATCTTCTAAAAAATATGTATTATTTTATTTCTTCAACAAACAAGTGCCAGTTTCAGTCTGTTATAAATCCTGCACTGAGCATACAAGTTAGAGGAGTGACAGAGCCAGAAAATAATGTATTCTGGCCTTTGGACACCCTGTGGTGTGTTCTGTATAACTGTTCCAGTGGTTACATGAATTACCTTCTATTTTTGTTAGTCGTTCTGATACCCAGAAAGCATGATATTTAGTCTTATTTGACTAATCCAAGGTAGCTTAAATTATTTATTGTATTGTATTTCGTTTTTCCTGGAATAAAATATTTCTGTGGAAGTCAAATCAGAACATCAGTATGAGTATAGCCTGAATGAAGACTTGGCTTTTATTTCTCTCTTAAACATAAGAGATTTGGTAGTTGCATAGGATCATTAAAAATTGTGGCACCAACCAATCAAAATGGACAGGAATGGATTATCTTAGAGAAAACAGCACAAACTGGTGGGTTTAGTGGCCTTTTGACAGGAATGCCAAAGGAAGCTTCGGACCACTTACAATAGAATGTTAATAGCTCATGCCACTTCAATGCTGACAGCTCTGAAGTGAGAGGCCACTAATCTCTGTTTGTAATATCCACAGTTGAAGGGAAAAAATAAGTATTTCTTCTTAAGCATGGGATAAGTATTAACTGTCTAAAAATTTCGGGAATGTTCTGCATGTCTGAAAGTCAGAGAAAAAAGAAGAGAGCAATGGACAAGGACTCAGGTTTATTTCATTCCTGAACCAAAATATATGATTAAAATGGAATGCAGTTAAGACCAATCAATTCATCATTTGGCTTTTATTAGAATTGCTGTTTGTGTGCTGTGAGCTATTTACATATAATTTTAGTGAAAATTTAGCATCTATATGAAGACAGAGTTTGTGCTAAGAATAGTCTTTATGTTTTTATTATTATTTTAGTAAGCTAAATCATAAAAGAATCTTTGCTAGGGAGCTGATACTTCAACTCTAAAATGGAATCTGTTCATTAGCTCTACATTATTCAGGACTATAAAAAGAAGACATTTTAACAATCCCAGGCTCAATTAGGCATCAACTGCTATCCTGGCAGAAACCTGGCATGCATCTTGTTCTCAGGAAGTTTGGATGGCTTTATTTACAATTTGTTCCTTAGGGGATGCCCTTAAAAAAAGAAGTCTGGTTGCCATCATAACTTATGTACTAACCTCATAATTCTCTACCTGACAGCTCCATTGTACATCCTTCATTTAATTAGATGGCAATACACTACTGCTCAAATGGCAGCCACTCACCACTCAGCTTTCACAAAACAAGGGAAAGAGTGTACATTTGTAAAATTATGTTACCTAAAGCATCAACTTTTCTGAAGATTAGTTTTATCTAAAGGTAAGCATTAAAAAAGACAAATCCAAGAGTATAATTGCTATCAAAAACTGATTTAAACTAAAATTTTACCAACTTTTCAATATATAAATCCAATTATAATTATTACATTGTTCCTTATACTATTATTCATTATTTTACTTGAATGCTTGGGGTTTTTCTTTGAAATCTGGCCATAACAAATCGAATGATCTGACTTGCCCTTTGAGTCATATAAAATTTCCTTTTTTAGATATTACATAAAATTGAAGGAGCTTTTTAATATCATTTAAATGCAAAATAATAAAAAAGAAACTGTCAATTGTGTTTGACAAATGATATTTTAGAAAACTGACTAGTAATGCATTTCCATTAGATTTCATGGCAGAGGTATCCAAAGGGTTAAATTTTAGAAACTAGTTAAATTCTTTTTATTTGTGCAGATTTTACTTATTGTTCCTTTTCTTTCCTTTTAGTCTTCCTTTAATTCATTAGATGCAGTAATATCTCCCTTGTCTGTGACAATTTCCATTAATATCTCAAAGGCAGCTATTAAGTCTCATTACAAGAAAAGATTATAGAAGGATACTGCACACAATAATAGTGAAGATAAAGACAATAGTCACATTTTCATTTGTTTCTTTGTTCTTAAGATGCAAATCAAACGACAAATGATGCCTTTTCCAGCCAGCTTTTCTCAGTTTATACTTTCAAAGCTTTTGGAAAAGGAAAAACCTCCACAGCTAAATAAATTCTAGTATCTGGATTATTCCTTTCTCAAAATGCAACAAAGAAATGTACCTGCTGTCAGAAATTTGCCACACTTATTACTCTCAAAATCTCATTGTCAGGAAATTCAGAAAAACTACTAGAGTTTCATTCATTTACATAAGTTATTCATAAGAATTAACTGTGGGCTATAATGAAGCTAATTAGTGGTTGTTGCAGAGACACTTTATAAAGTATTCATTATTACCAACAATAGTCCATCATTCCATCACAATACTTAAAACATCAATTCTTAGACAATTATCTAAACATATCCATGGAAAATTATGTCTGAGTAAAACTCAGTCAAACCCCTAAGAAATCAACTGCTCATGGGTTTTTATAGAGTCACTTAAAATAAATGTATCAGTGGCCCTATTGGGAATTATTATAAAATATTAATACTAAATGAATTAATTTTCACTTACAGAACTAGAAAGTCATAGAATGAGGAGTATATTCAAGTCAGAGATTTAACCCCTAATGTCTAAAGACAAAGCAGGTTTGTCCTTCTGTATTTTCCTTTTGAATTGCATTTTCAATTACAGACTCAATAAGGATAAAGATATAATCAGTCCATTTGTACATCTCTCACCATTCAATAAATAAATATGAAATTCTATTACTAAAATGTATAAATCATGAAAAGAAAACATTAAATAAAATATTATGGCTCATAGTCCACATTAATGATAAGAAATTCTACAGTAGGTGCTACTTAACCTGTGAAATTAAATGTTTTGAGTTTCTGTGTTGAGAATTCACAAAAAGAAATAAAACAATCCATAGACACTCTGGCCTACATTCGCTGTCTCCCTTTAGTATCAGAAGAGTGGCTCTCTTCCACTTTCCACTTTCCCCTGCGTCTCCTCCTCGGTCTCCTTTCATCTCCTCCTCCACTGCCCTGGTTCATTCTCCTGCATTTGCAATAATGCTCACAACTCCCTGACTCCTCTGCTCTCATCCTTCAGAGTATAATTTCACTGAAGAATAGTTAGCATTTGCTGCTTTTTTCTTTCTAACCACACATTCTTTCATCTACCATTTGCTGCCTGGTCTTGTGTTTTCATCATTTGTCCAAAGGTGCTCATTTGCTGATCAGCATTAGATTAGCATTCTCATTACCAAATTCAAGAGCATCGGGTCATTATGTTCCCTTTTTACCTGCCATGACACACAACAGAGGTGACTGGCTGTCTCTCTCCTTCTGTGACACCACTGCACTCCTCTAATTCCAGTCTTCGGTATCTCTGACTGTTCTTCTGCCCCGTGCGTAAGTTTGCTCATACTATACTTTTGTTTTCAGAGGTTTCAATCCTTACACTTCTTTCCTTAGTACTTCAGTCCACCCTCCCTACTGACTTCAAATATCTCCAGACATATTTCCCAACTGCCTGCTGAATATATCTACCTGAATACATTGAAGTGTTATTCATAGAACCTTTCTTTGCATAAGAGTTAATTGATATTTCATGATTATAAACATATAACATATATTTATATATTATATATATTTATATTATATGTAATGTATAGCTAGAAATTATATGCAAGTTGTGTATATACACTTGCATGTATATACTTAAATATGGATATATATATCAATCAATCTCTGTACCTACATTATAAAATATGGGTAAAATAACATTTTTAGGGATTTTCATTTGTAAGACCTCTGCTCATCACCATTGTAAAGACCTTACAGTGAGAAATAGTATATAGAATTTTACTTGAACATGAACCTAGGGACAGGATTTCCTGCTCCCCCTCTCTCTTTCTATTACTATATATATATATATATATATATATTATATAATAATATACTCTATTACTATTACTATATATATTAGTAATATATATTACTATATTACTATATGTTACTATTACTATATATCTATATATCTATATATAGTAATTACTATATATTACTATATATATTAATTACTATGTATAGTATATATTACTATTACTATATATATCTATTACTATATATACTATATACATAGTAATATATACTATATATATTACTATATATAGTAAAATATATTACTATATATGTTTAGGTATATAGATATTACTATATATATATCTAGCTATATAGCTATTTATTTATATACATAGATATACATACATACTTATATATATGGAGAGAGAGCTAAAGTGGGAAATAGAATTATACTTGACTATGGACCAAGGGATAGGACTGAATCCTTTTCCCTTTCTCTCTCTATCCTCAACTATCTATTCTTCTTCTTTATTTAATATTTATATACTTTTAAAAACCCTCTTCTCCAATCATTCCAAGACCTCCATCTCATCTTTGATTCTTCCCAGTCTCTTACCCCTAAGTAGAATCATTTAATGAATATGGCCATTTCTACTCTTGGAACTCCACTGTGTACCATTTTATCTTTCCTTTCTTTTTCTACACCTTAGCATGAGCCCTCATAATCTCCATTTGGACAAATGGTTTCAAAACTTTTTAAATCAAATACCCTACAATAAAATATGTTTGATTCCCAAAAATGTTTTTAGTCATTGATTATATATATGTACTACTGTACTTATATATTAAGTATATTATAATACATAACATGAGATAAATATGAAATAAATAATGTTTTCATGACTTGTTAACTCTGATGAATTTATAATATCATTAGTGTAATAGATACTGAAGTCAAGGCTCATCATTAACATTAGTAAGGGTAAATCTAATTTCAAGTCATCTTGATAATTTCATTATTTTCCCTGACTTCTTATCATTTCAATTAGCTCCTAACTAAAGTCACAATGTGACTGAGTAGGAGGATTGTCACTCTGCTGTCCTCTGGATTTTGGCTTGTGCTTGCATTGTTCATATTGTAATATCTTTAATCTGCAGTTTTATTGCAAACATCATTTTAAGCTATCTGCATATGAAGTAAAGGGTTAAAAAATATACAATGTAACCTACATATGCACTTAATTATTACAATAAGCTTTATGTTAACTAACAAATGAGGGTGACCCACTCAAGCCCACCTGGATCATAGAAGCCACGCTCTTCCCTAATAACAAATAGTATAGCAAGCCATCACATGTACAGTTACAGAGAGGCCACCAGAGTCAATCAACACATTAAATACTGGAATGGCTGAGATATTTCTTATATTTTAGATAAAAGTCAAATGTAGAGAGCAGTTCTAGTATTTTCTTTTGCATCCCCTTTGTATAATCTATCTTCTATTTCTTTTATCTGTGATTTTTAGTTTTCCTTGTAGAGGTCTTTCACCTCCTCGATTAAATTTATTTCTAAGTATTTTATTTTTCTGTAGCTATTATAAATGGGATTGCGTTCTTGATTTTTTTCAGCTTTTTCATTATTGGTATGGAAACAGTACTGATTTTTGTACACTGATTTTATATCCTACAAATTTACTGAATTAGTTTATCAGATCTAAGAGTAGTATGATTGAATCTTTAGGTTTTTCTAGGCATAAGACCATGTCATCCACAAAGAGAGACAATTAAAGTTCCTGTTTTCTAATTTGGATGCTATTTCTTTCTCTTGCTTGATTGCTCTGGCTAGGACTTTCAGTACTATGTTGAATAGGAGTTGTAAAAGTGGGAATTCTTGTCTTGTTCCAGATCTTAGGGGAAAGGCTTTCAGCTTTTCCCATTTCAGTATAATGTAAGTTGTATGTTGGTTATAAATAGCTTTTATTACTTAGAAGTGTCTTCATTCCATGTCTAGTTAGTTGAAAACTTTTATCTTGAAGGGATATTGAATTTTATTAAATGCTTTTTCTGCATCTGTTGAGATGATTATGTGGTTTTTGTCTTTCATTTTGTTGATGCGATGAGTCACATTTATTGATTTGTGAGTGTTGAACCATCTTAGCATCCCTGGGATAAATCCCATTTGATTATGCTGTGTTCTCTTTTTGATGTGCTGTTGGATTTAGTTTGCTAGTATTTTGTTGAGGATTTTTGCATCTATATTCATCAGGGATATTGGCCTGTAGTTTTCTTTGTTTTCTACATCCTTGTTTGTTTGTGGTATCAGAGTAATGATGGAATCCTAGAATGAGTTAGGGAGAATTTCCTCCTCTTCACATTTTTGGAATAATTGTAGGAAAATTGGTGTTATTAATAGTTCTTCCTTGTAAGTTTGGTAGAATTTGGCAGTGAAGCTATACAATTCTGGGTTTTTCTTTATTGAAAAAAATTTGATTACTGATTAATCTCTTTACTTATAATTGCTGTATTCAGGCTTTCTGTGTCGTCCTGATTCAATCTTGATAGGTTGTAAGTGACCAGGAATTTATCCATTTCCTCTAGGTCTTCCAATTTGTTGGCATTTAGTTATTCATAATAGTCTCCGATGATCTTTTGTATTTTCACGGTATCAGTTATAATGTCTCATTTTTCACTTCTCATTTTGTCTATTTACATCTCTCTTTTTTTCTTAGTTAGTCAAGCTAGTGGTTTATCAGTGTTGTATATCTTTTCAAAAAGCCAATGTTTCATTTTGTTGATCCATTGCATTGTTTTTCCAGTCTCTATTTTGTTTAATTCAGCTCTGATCTTTATTATGTCTTTCTTTCTACTAATTTTGAGTTTGATTTATTCTTGCTTTTATAGTTCCTTGAGGTGAATTGTTGGATTGTTTTTTAGAAATCTTTATACTTTTTTGATGTAGATATTTATTGCTATAACTTTCCTTCTTAGCATTATTTTCACTGTATGTTATAGGTTTTGGTATGTTGTGTTTCAATTTTTATTTGCTTCATGAAATTTATTTTTATTTCCTTCTTTATTTCTTTATTGACCTAATAGTTCTTGAGGAGCATTTTGTTTAACTTCCATGTATTTGTATGGTTTACAAAGCTCCTCTTTTTATTGATTTCTAATATTATTCCATTATGGTCTGAGAAGATAATTGATATGATTTTGATTATTTTCAATATTTTGAGACTTATCTTGTAGCCTAATATATGGTCTACCCTGAACAGTGTTCCACGTACTGATGAGAAAAACATTTATTCTTCAGCTGTTGGATAAAATGTTCTTTAGATGTCTGTTAGGTGTCTATCACTGTTTTAAAATATGACCGTAATTATGTCCACATACCTTTAACACAGTTTTTACAGTTTTTTTTTTTTTTTTTTTTTTTTTTTTTTTTGAGACAGAGTCTCGCTTTGTTGCGCAGGCTAGAGTGAGTGCCGTGGCGTCAGCCTAGCTCACAGCAACCTCAAACTCCTGGGCTCGAGTGATCCTTCTGCCTCAGCCTCCCAGGTAGCTGGGACTACAGGCATGTGCCACCATGCCCGGCTAATTTTTTATATATATATCAGTTGGCCAATTAATTTCTTTCTATTTATAGTAGAGACGGGGTCTCGCTCTTGCTCAGGCTGGTTTTGAACTCCTGACCTTGAGCAATCCGCCCGCCTCGGCCTCCCAAGAGCTAGGATTACAGGCATGAGCCACAGCGCCCGGCCTAACACAGTTTTTTTTTAAAAAAGTTTGTCTCCTACTGATGTGTCTTGTCTCTTTATTCAGCTCACACTAATCCTATCATTTTATTTTTGACCAATTTCAAATGTTATATCTCCTCTTTGATTTCCTCTAAGTTTAGATTGTAAATTCTTTGTCTTATTCTTTATCCCATAGTATCCAACATTATGAACTGTAAATAGAAAGAGTTCAACAAATACATACTGAATTGAAAATTTACACGTTCTTTACAGTATTTATCATATTTCACCTGGCACTAAAGTAAACTTTATACATATTATTTATTCACATCTTGACTTGAACTTTTATAACAGCAAGCAACAGGCATATTCATATTTGCTCTTTGTGTTACTCACGAGCCCAGCAGAATTTCCTGTGCTAGATTCTTAATAAATGCTCATTTAATTGAATTACTAGTGGAGTAAACAGTAAATCCATGCTAAATCACAATAAAAATATATAGATATATAGCAAGGTAGTGTGATATGGTATTGTTAGTGTATCACACTAGTGATAGTCTTCTTCCCAAAGCCATTGTGATACAAAGTATTTCTCAGTAGTACCCACATAGAAACACCTGCCAAATATCTATTTTGAAACTTTTACAATAACTTATTCCTATTGACTTTTATAGAAACTATCCTACAAATATTAAATTTTCTAAACACTAAATACTATGCCTTGAACCTGACTATTGTTCAATTCCTAGCATACATTTTCTGTGTCAGTTGAGATTTGTAAATAGTCTTTTAATTCCAGACATTAATCTTTACATCTACAACCTACAAAGCTCTAACAGGACCAAATGAACTTCTAAGAGCAAAGTGAGAAAATTTCCAGTGTCCAAAGTTGTAAAAAATAAAGTATTCCATACCAGAAAATTTCCAGTGTCCAAAGTTGTAAAAAATAAAGTATTTCCATTCCAGAAATAGAAATGATTAGTACATATCGATTATCATCTTCTACAAAGGGAAGGCTATAATAATTTTGAGATAGCTTCTTGATATATAGTAACAGGAAAACAATACAATAGCTCATCACTATGAAATAGTTCATTAATATAACATAATATGAAAGAAATAACATGCAAAATAAAATGAAATTATTAGCTAGTTTAAACTGGTTTTCAAATTTTCATTGCTACTACTGATGCTAGTTACTGAAAACAGCAAAATTCAATTATTTACTTTTGAAAATCTATTCTCTAATCTCTCCTATGTTTCAGTCCAACAAACGTAGATCAACATCTTCTCAAAATATTTTCTAAAGAAATATCTTTAGTAATCATATTTGTAGCAATGGATATATTCATTCAGACATTTTAAAGCCACATTTGTAGGCATCTTCTTCCATCCAAATCCTTCAAGTTTCTGTTGCCTTGTTTTCCCAAAGAACTAATCTTTATTAGAAATATTCAATCCTAATCCAAAGAGCTGAGTCCCCTCACCAGCAAATATTTTTTCATGATGATAAAAAAGACTACTTATAGAATATACTTAATTTTGAAGTTTCTGTGACAATTGAGTAGATAAAACACTAATGAACAAAGTCAAATTTATATAAGACTTCTCTTATTCTGTTCTCTCTTTCTTCTTCTTTTTCTTATTCTTCAACCACTCTTGTCCAGATTTCTAAAAGGAGCAAAAGTAACCCATCTCCCACTGATTTTCTTCCAGTAGAGGATACTAGAAGAAAGATAATTAAAGAGCATAAACATTTACAAGTCCAAGGTTGGCATTTTTGTGTGAGAAATCATAAAACTCTTATTAAACGTCTGAAACTAAGACATCTTTTGCACAAAACCAAGATAACTTTGCACAATAAAATTAGTATCAGTATCTTCAAAAAGAGAAAACTCTAAAGAGAACAGCCCAAGACCCAAAAATAGATTACTTCAGGAATAGGGAGTCAGATGAATGGCCTAAGGATTAGTGCTTTCTGTAACATGATAAGAGCGTGACAGTATCAGAACTCTGTTTAATATGGCATGATCTTTCCCTAGAAGAAAGCAAAGAAAGATTGTATTCCATTAAGGGGAATTACAACGCTGTAAATTACATTGTGTCACAACCAGTGGTATTAAATACCAAGTTTTTAATTAGCAGACTTAATTTTATTTTCTTGCTAAGATATACTTCTAAAATATTCAAAAGGTGCTTTTTGGTGAAAACATGTCTATGCAGACATTAAATCAAATAAGAAATATCCAAGCACCACAGATATAATATGATTTTGTAGTGATGAAAAACTAAATTATTAGTAAGATAAAATGATTTTTATATAATATTTATATTGTATCGGTTTCCAGTGTTTTATATTAAACCAAAAAGCAATAGGAATCTAACATGCTTCTGACTCTGGGAACTTTTTCCATAAATCTTACAGAAGAAATTAAGAAAATATGATTCAACAAGTGCATTGTAAGAGCATGTGCCACTTGTACACACATCTCCAATCTCCTGCTTACCATAATACTTTGGAGTTGCTTAGGTTCATATAAATTGAGAGAAATTAATTGCATTGGAATCAGTTGTCTTGGAACTGTCTTGGAATCAGCTCCACCACTTAACTGTCAAAAGAATTTTATCACTTTGACCTTATGGGGCTACATAAGTGAATTTATACCATCAACCTACATTCTTGAAGATCTGGAACAGAATACTACAGAAAGACAAATGGGAAACTGTACAAAAGCCATGTAACATACTTGAGGCAGTTCCTCCTCCATCTCCCTAGAACTAACCAGTTTTCTGACCCTGGCAATTATTACATTCTTGCTTTTCATTTTACTTTTGCAGCACACACACACATGCTATGGTTTGAATTTTTGTGCTTTCTAAAAAGTCTTATGTTGAAATCCTGACCTTCAAGGTGATAGCACTATTAGTTAGGGCCTGTGGTAGGTGATTAGATTATGAGGGTAGAGACCTCAGGATGGGGATCAGTGTCCTTATAACAGAGGCCCAAGGGAGCAAGCTAGTTCTTTCCCCCATGTGAAAACGCAGCAAGAAGGTACTCTGTATGAACCAGGAAATGTACTCTCACTAGACACTGAATCTGCCAGTACCTTGTTTTGGACTTCCCAGCCTCCAGAACTGTGAGAAAATCAATTTCTATTGTTTATAAGCTAACCAGATCATGGTATTTTGTTATATAAGCTCAAAGACTAAGATAGTGTGTGTATGTGTTTGCATGTTCCTGAAAGATGCAGTGTGACTTTGCCTGGTTTTGAACTATATATAAATAGTATCATATAATATATTTGTTTGTACCTTGATTTTTTTTTCACAACAATGTTTGTGGTATTCACCTATAGTGTATGAATAACTCTAGTTTTCATATTTATCATGTGCTACATAATATTCCTTCCCGGGAATGTACTATAAATTATACATCCATTCTATCGTCAATGCACAATTCACTTTTTCTAGTTTCAGGTTATCATGAAAATTCATGTGCCTGTCTCCTGATATACATTGAGCAGAGTTTCTTTATAGTATATAGCAAGGACTAAAATTACTAAGTATTATCAAAGTTTTTCCATTATGTTTAAGAAATCTTTTGATGTCATGAGTTGAAAGATATATTATCCCAAATTATTTCCTAAAGTGTGGTATCTTTGCCCTCCACATATATGCTGTTAATCTATTACCAATTGATTTTTTTTAATAATAGTATGTGGTCAGGGTACAATTTCATTTTTTCATGCAAAAACTTATATGTTATTCATTGTTGTATATAGGAATCTTATTTAACACTTTGGTAGGTTATGATTTCATATTTTCAATTTTTTTAGGTATGTATCACTTACTTAGCTCTTTTATTCTTCCATAGCACACCTTTGTCTGGATTTATGTTTGTTATGCATGGAGTACACCCTTGAAAATTACCTTTAGCAGGGAACATTGGTGGACTGATTTTATTTTGCCCTCATTCTTAAAAGAGACTTTTGATTGTTGTGGGATTTGAGGTTGTCATTTATTTGTAATTTGAAGAGAAGTCAGTTGTCTATCTAAGTCTTACTTCTTTGAAGTTAATTTATCTTTTCTTACTGCTTTCAGCGTCATTGTCTCTAGTATTCTACAGTATTCCTTTGATGTATCTAGGTGTAGATTGATTTTTTATATTTCTTTCTTTGGATGTTGGGATTTTTGAGTTTATATAATGTAGAATATTCTGAATTATTAGCTCTTTGAATATAACAACTTTATCTCATTTCTTTCTTCTCTCTGGAATTCTGATTAGATAACTATTAGATATCTTAAATTCTGATTAGATAACTATTAGATGTCTTACCATATTCTCCTTATCTGTTAACCTCTCTTTTATATTTTCCATCTTTATTTTTCTGTGCTGCATTCTGATTGATTTTTGTGAACCTGACATCTAGGACACTCAAATAATATTTAATTTACTGTTAAACAAATCAGTATATTTTTAATTTCAATTATTTCATTCTTAATAATTTCCAGAATTCTGTTTGACTATTTTTTAAATTTCTTAGTCACTTTTATAGTTTCCTATTCCTTTGGTATATTTTCTGGATTTTCTTTTGATTTTTAATGGAGTAAGCATAATTATTTTATAATCTGTGTCTGATAATTTCCATCTGAAATACTTGTATGTTTGCTTATGATGTTCTTCTGTCTATTTAATCTGAGTTTAGAGCTTTTATTTTTTTTATTTTGAGCTGCTTGGTTAGTTTGTAAAATTATTTGGACCAGATAAATGTTCTTTCCTCTAGAAGAAAGTTGAGTTTGCTTATGTCAGGCCCTTGAAGACACTACCAGCCAGGGATCCTTTTAAATGTATAGCTTGAGATATTTTTGCACCATTCAGGTAATAGTAATTTTTGTTGCATAAGCACTCAACAACTAGCCAGTCATTACATCACCTGTGGATTTTCCTTCCTTCCTGCTCTTGTCAGAATTAAATTAAATGTCCTGCATAATGAGGAGGGAGAGGGAGAGCTTTACCTCTCCTTCACACTTATCCTGATAAGGTAGCCTTTGGGTTCCTGCCTTAAGCAGGGAGACTTAGGCTCCACCTTAAGTGTATTCAGGGTTTTGTTTTTTGACTTCTTCTTCCCAGAAGTTCTTGAAAAAAATGGATCCCAACTTCTCCTGGTTCCACAAACACCTTCAGGACAGAAAAAGATGCAGTGTTCTTACTCTTCAAATTTCTCTGCCATGTACATTTTGGCCTGACAATTTCTTGTGCTTATTATTGGATTAAGAATATTTTCAAAAGCGTATTTACCAGTACATTTAATAGTTTTCACAGGGAGAGTTTGTTCAAATACCTATAGAATTAAAAACATACATGTATGTTTATATTTATGCATATGTATACACACACATGCACACATATATATGAAAAGCACTTATAAATTAATAAGGGCTTTATGAATAAAGGATATTACCTAGAATTTAACCAAAAAAAGGAAGAAAAGAGGAAGGAAGGAATTAACAAAGGGAGGGAGGAAAGAGGGAGAGGAAGGAAGGAAGGAGGAAAAGAAGGAAGGAAGGAAAGGCCAGTGAATGGCCCAAATGTAAATAAATGTTTAGCTTTGCTCATTACTAAAGCAGTGCAATATAAAAAATAAATAACCTATATTCACCAGATGGCAACAATTAAAAAGTGAGGAAATAGGCACTCTTCTCTTTCAGAGGTGTATACTGATACAAAGTTTTAGGAATAAAATATAAAATAACATTGCACTAGGTAAATATACTAGGTAAATATAGTTAAATGTTTATCTAGCCTCTTATATTTTAGTAATTTATCTCACAGATATTGTTACCCAAGCAAAAGATACATGTATTAGAATATATTTATAGCACTCTTTAATAGGAAAAAAACAGAATAAACCTAAATGACTATTAGAGATAAATATAGGTTGAGTATCCCTAATCTGAAAATTCAAAATTCAAAATGCTTTAAAATCCAGACCTTTTTTGCCAGAAGTGGAAAATTCCACATCTAATCTCATGTGACAATTAATAGTCAAAACACAATCAAAACTTTGTTGCATGCATAAAATTATTAAAATGCCATATGAAATTATCTTCAGGCTATGTATAAGGTATATATGAAACATAAGTGAATTTCATGTTGAGATTTGGGTCCCATCCCCAAGATATTTTATTATGTATATGCAAATATTCCATAATCTGAAATCTGAAACACTCCTGGTCTCAAGCATTTCAGATCAGGAATAGTCAATGTGTAACTAAATATATTATGGCCCTGATTATGCATAGAATAAAATATTATGAAAACATTACTAAAAATAAATTATCTACTTATGTTCAAATGTGGAAAACTCCCAAGATATATTGAGATTTTTAAAAAAGCAAGATACAATATGCACAAAATTGCCTCATTTAAAAAATATTCTGAAAGGACACATAAAAAACTGTTAATGGTGGAAATGTCTGCAAGTGAGATCAGGCATCTGGTGGGAAGAAAGCACCTATTCACACTTAAACACGTCTATACTTTCTCAATGTTTTTTGCCATGAATATGTATTACATTTGTAATAAAAATCCATTGGAAGAAAAATCAGAAATGTATGCCATATTTTACACACATGAATGTTCACTATAGTTGTAAAATAAAAACATTCAAAAAAGTCTAGTTTAAGTAAATTATGATATTTCACCTCTTATATATCATGCTATCGTTATTAATCATGTTTTTATTTTTTCCATGATAACCTAAAAATGCTCATGAAGAAATGTGAAAAATGCAGGGTACATGCACATATAATATGATACAAATAAGACAGAAAATGCTCAGATGGTGCCATTATTGAAAAAAATCCCAAAATATTAGCAATCTTTCTTGGTGGGAACACTTGTTTAGTTTTGATTCCTCCCTTATATTTTTCTCTGTTTTTGAAGTTTTCTATATGAACTGTTCAGAAATTCAATAATCTGTAGAAAACAAAACTATTGCAAATGTGAGAGATTGTTTATAAAGATTTAGAGCCATAATAGAGAGTTCAATAAAAAGTTACTTCTCTTCCCCTAGAAAGCATCATTTTTTTTTGCTTTAACCTTTATAAAAGTATATAAATAACAGTAAAGCAAAAAGTGAAGTTACATAACAGGAGAGGTACATATTTAGAACTTCCAATATGCAAACTCAGGTTGATCCAAAGGCTTGACCTCAGAACAGTAATGTTTATCTACTCGGAATTGTGATTCACTTGTTTCTGTTGCAATAAAAGCATCAGAAAACCATTCAGTGTTCAAAATGAACACCCAGAAAGATACATGTGAAGTATAATAAAGTGAATGGAAAATAATAACTAAATAAGGATCATTTCAAAAAAGAATGGTCCATGTTTCTTTAAGAAAACAATATGCATAACTGTTTTCCCTCTGCCCCAGAAAGAGGATAATGGATTTGAAAACTACCTAATTAGAACATTTGGTTTTTATCCCCAGATAATGTTATGATTCTATTCCTTTTTAGCTATTAAAAATGAAGTAAGGAAAAGAAAAAGATTGAAATATAAGCAAATTAGAAAGAATTTTTTTGTTGTTTCTGACTCACAAAAACAATCACAATTAGGAAAGTAGCTAAATGATTCTATGACACAGCACATTAAAGGTTCATATAGCATATTCTCATTCCATTTACAAACATCTCAGTTCTTCTGGTTTTCTGGTTAGTAATTGTACAATATGTTCTCTACTTAAGAAATATAGCCAAGTGCCCACAAAATATGTTTTAGTTTTCTCTTTCTCTTCCTCTCTCTCTCTCTCTCTCTCTCTCTCTCTCTCTCTCTCTCTCTCTCTCTCTCAATCTCTCTCTCTCTTGTTGGTCAAAGAAATCTCCCCAAAATAAACCTCTTTATTCATTATTTTTCATCACAAGACCTAATAAGCACCCTCAGGCAAAATTAGATTTAACCATTATTCAACAAGTTGCCTAAAATTTTTTCTTCTAATGTGTGAGATTGTGTCATTTTTCAAGTGTTCAAGAAAAAATGCTCACTTCTTTAGTACTTTTAATTGCATCTAGTTATTTTCCATGAATTTTCATATGAAATATCATTTATCATAGATTTTTTGACAGCTGAATTGCTTGCATGCAGAGAAATTCTTTGAAGTTTAATGTTTATACTCATTACTTGCTTCAGGGAAGTTTTAAGACAATAAACACATATCCACTTGAGAATAAAATGTCTATCTTCAGTATGAAGAGGGCTCAAAGAGTATTTGAGAGCAGAGGGTCCCTGAAAGGAGCAAACCTAAAATCTTCCTGACCCAGGTTGCTAAGTCTTTAGAGATCAGTTTCATTGCTCCCTAAGAAGGGAATTTCCTACTGTCAGATATGCCTGCGTCCAAAATTCACATTTCATAATTAAATACTAAAGCTTTATATAATTTTCTTAACAACATGGAAATAGCTTATGTTTCTTATGTATTTCCCATTACATATATTATAATGTAACCTATATTCCTATAGGTAACATTATAATATAACATATATAGGTTATATATATAGGTTATATGTATAGGTTATATATATAGGTTATATTATATTATATACTATATATAACCTATATAAATTATATAATATATAATATATAATACATTAATAGTATTTTAATAGAATCATAACACGTAATTA
The DNA here is from genome assembly GCF_040939455.1 of Microcebus murinus. Lineage (NCBI taxonomy): Eukaryota > Metazoa > Chordata > Mammalia > Primates > Cheirogaleidae > Microcebus > Microcebus murinus. The sequence continues at coordinate 36,040,678 of NC_134114.1, read as the reverse complement.
TATATGTATAATTATAATATATTAATATTATATTAATATTATAATTATAATATATTAATATTGTATATATTATATAATATATAGGTTATATATAGTATATAATATAATATAACCTATATATAATAATATATTATACATTTATAATATATAATATATTAATATTATATATTAATATATATTATATTATACATAGGTTATATATAGGTTTTATATATATGTAACCTATAATATAATATAACCTATATTCCCATAGGTTTTGAATAGATAACATCCTGAGTTGAATTTATTATTTATTTAATCTGCCTTTTTGCATTATGCACTTTTTGCTACTCTCAGCTATTTGGAATAATTCAATATTGAGCATATTTATTTTTAGCCTATTTCATAATTGCATTCACCAATATAGATTCCCATTATCTCAATGACAGTTTTGTAAGAAATGAATCCATGAATAAATAAAAGCTTGTGAGATTAATTAATTAATAATGAAGATATAGAAATTTTGAGATAATAGAAGATATCAATATAACCGTGACAATGTTCAGTGACTTTAGAAATAAGAAATATACAATAGGATCTAGTTATTCTAATCTTTGAAAATATATATAGATAGATATTTATACTTGAAATAAAATAAAATTATTAGATTTATTGATCATTTGTTTCCTGTAAGAGTCAACTATAACAATAACTCACTATTATATGTCTTCATTGGGGAGAAAATAATAAGTTTTAAAATTTTGAAACTCCTTGGTACATAAAATAAATAGTCTTTGTAAATATCTACATAGCACTTAACTATTTAGCCTAACAACTGTTTTAATAACCTAAAAACCCATTTTGTCTATGGTTATGCATATATGATCCTTCAAAAAAGTTTACCTTTAAATGAGGGAAACACATGAACAGAAAATATTTGAAAATTTAAATCAAAATGAAATATCCTTTTAGAAGCATGACACCTTTACCATATAATTTAAAACAATTTATTTGCAAATATCCCCACTTGCTCCTATTATAGTTATTATTTTTGATTATCAAAAGGTTTATTTAAAAATATTTATGTATCTAAAACTGACTTTCGGCAAATACATAATATAAAATGCAGTAAACCTTGAATATTTAATGTTTGTGTTGTCATACATTGTAGTAGAAGATAAGAAGATCCCCATAATTAAGTATAAAGAGAGTAATTGTCTTCAGAAGAGAAGGAAATGAAACAAGTAAAAATAATTTAAAGGAGGTTATTAAGAAAACTTATCTATGATTCTAATTTTTGAATGCTTAAAGGTCATCTTACCTGCACCTATAAAGCAAATTCAATTAACATTAAAGTTTAGAGTTTTAAGGATTTAAAAAATTAGTATTTACAATTATTTTAGTCAGCTCAGTAGAAAGAGAAATAGTTAGGCTTGCATGTTAATTTGATGCCAGAGTAGATTGATATTTACTTTTGAAAATTGCTTCTTAATCAAATAGTTTTAAATTGTCACAAGTTGTAGGGGGGAGACTTATTGTTTTATCTTGGTATTATCTGACTATTTTCCTTTTTGACATTCAACAAAATTTTCCCATATAACGGAAAAGAAAAGAGAATTGGTAGCATTCTGCAGCAAGATTCAATGCTTTTCTGCCTTTGCAATGAAACCACACTGGAACCCGGGTTGTCAAATGGTCATGCTGCACATTGTGCCTATTTATCATGTATCTAAAATATATTCATAGCTTGTAATGTTAGACATCTAGTATCATGATAAACTAAGAATGTTTCACATATGTGTAAGCAATACTTTAGAGAAATTAGGAAATAAAAGAAGCCAGCAGCTTATCAGGCATGGAGACTATTAGATATTTTTAGAAGTAAACAATTTCAAGTTATAGAAGGCTCATTGATTATAAAATATTATTCTCTTATGTCCCCATCAGTGGTTTACTTTTAAGGGAAAAGCAGAGACATTTTTCAGTTTTATTGTGAATATTTTGGTCTTTTACAAGAGTCTTCTTTTAGAATTACATTAAGACGCTCTGTTCTTGACTATTACATTTGAAAAAGAAAGCTGCTTTCTCAAGCCAGTGAAAGATCATGCTGATTAATGCCCTATATGATAACAGTACACCTAACTAGATTTCACTTTAGAATCTCAGTACAGGTGAGCCTTTGTTAATGTGACTTGCAGGAACTGTTTTTAACTCTTGAGAGAAAGAAAGACAAAAATAAGCGCTAACACAGCAGAAACCTCAGGGGAATCTATAAACTGCCTAAAACTCAAAGGTACTTGGATCTGAAAAAGGAAAAAAAGCCCACTCAGATGAACAGGCTGTGTTGTCTAAGCTTAGGAACAATTTATTTAGCATCAGGAGAAAAAAAAAAGAAACAATTACTATTGAAAAATGTTTAAAAATGGGAAAGGAAGAAAAAGATCAGAAAGCATTTCTTCTGCAACAAAGATTTTACTCTACAGTTTTAAGAAAACATTATATTTTAGTTTTGCCTTCCAAAAGCCATAATTTTTATCCATTTGATCATATCCTGAATTATTATTTAGTAATAATAATGTTGGTTTAATACTATGTAGCCAAAAGGCTAAACTGATTGAATCATACTTTTACCTTAGTGCCTTAGCTTCTCTGGGCACTGGACACAGCACCTAGCACAAGCCTAAACCATAATTATTGTTATGAAGACAATATTAACAACTAGTAAAGCAAAGAGACACTCTTCTTCGAGGCTGAATTTAAGCAATCTGGTTTAGTGGCATCTGTCCTTGATATCTAAATCACTCACAAGTAATAAATGAGGCTAACAGCTGAAGCAAGAGAAGTATTATAACTTTTATTACTAATACCAGTCACATTAAGTTTTACACAGTAGTTTCAGAGACTTTCAGAAAGTGACTTAGTACATGGAAGATAAAAATCCTGTGTGTTTAAAACATAAGAATATGGATATATTGATCAAGCTGAGAGCAAGTAAGCCAGCCTAAGATTTCCTTCTAAAACCACAATTGATTAGAACAAAAAATTTTCTAAAATCAACAATTATTATTATTATTACTCTAACCCTGATTATAAATGCCAGATGGAAAAGCCACCACAGATATTAATATCTTGAGCACAGCTATTGTCTGATAAGGAACTCTTGTATATCATACAGTTTTTATTACACAAAGTTAGGGGTTTGTTAAGCTCTTAAATCAAAGTGTTAAAATTGAGTTTCCTAATACAGAAACCTATTTTTAAGCCATCTAGTTAAAAACCTAAGAACTAACTGTCCTTCTTTTGTGCTTTATCCACTGCTCATCTGAATGCTGTCCAACCTACTCATACCTGCAAATAAATTAGATAATTTTGCCCAAAACTTAAAGTAAAGGAAATCTCTTTTCATACAATGCTATGAATTCTTCTGCAAATAAATACCAATATCTTTGCTAACTTAATATTTATGGCAATAAGTGAAAATTTTAGTCTTAATATCTCAATTATTTGAGGTTTTAAAAGGGAACTGCAATAATTCTTAACATATATTTTCTTAATTTTCATCAGAGTATCTTCTTTAGATCATTAATCTAGATTAAAATCCAGATACATTTGTCATCAAATTACTGTCTTTTTTTCTAATGTTTAAAATTTACTTTCACCTGGCAAAATTATTTTTCCTTTTGTTTATACATTTAATTATCAAGAAAAATGTTTCTGATTATGAAATAATCAAAGAAAATTGTGCATTTTTTTCTGGTATATTCTCAACTCAGTAAGTACAGGCATCTATCATTCTGCTATGTAGCAGCTTTTTATGTTTATATAATATTTTGCATCACAGGTGAGATATGTAGCTGTACGTGGTGACAGGGCATAGGCTGAACTTTTCCTTACTAAGCACAGATAAGAACCAAATCACAAATGGCCGCTTTCTATGAGGGAAGTTTCCTGAGTTGGGAAAGAAGTGTTCCCTAGCCCCAGCAGATGGTAGAGTTCATACTTGGCAAGGCTCTCCTCATTATAACATAAGAGCTCCGTATAACAGGGAGTTTGTTTTCTTTAACAAAGTTGAGGCAACTGGGAAGTAAAACCAGATACTAAGAAATTACTTGATCCAAACACTAAAAATTTTTCTCCTCTAAATTTCAACTTAAATGGAGAGGCTTTTTCTTTTTTCCCGGATATGGAAGTATGAATGTGATACTTCTATATGTATCAAATTTCTTCATTATGATTTATAATTTGTTATGATTTACATATTAGTAATTATTGTTTTAATACCATACAATTTATAGTGCAGTGAATTTTAAAAGGTAGTGAATTAGTAGTTGTAGTCCTATATATGTTAGAGTCATCTACATTATCAGTTCAAAATCTGATGGATTATTTTCAAGTTCAAGTTGATTGGGAATTCTTATTATTGATTCCAACCTACTTAAGGATTGATATTTCTATATGAAAAATTATTTATTGTCTATCAAGTATGTATAACAAAATATTCAGGAATGTCAGTAACATGTGAAAAGTCATACAGATGACTGATCACTCTTTACCACCTGTGGACATATATGTGTCTTACACAAGCCTTCTGAAATCTGACCTACAAGTGTTGATGAAAAGAAAAGAATTTCATCCTAACTAGAATCAAGGCTACTTTTTAAATTCAAAAATAATAATAATGAAAGATAATAAATACTTTTAATAGACTAGAGTTGGTTTTAAGCTCATGTCTTTATGAACTGGCATTTTCCTTTAATATATTTGTTGTCATGTAGGTGGAAACTTTGCTTTTCTAACCTAATCCCATATCTATCTTCCCTTTTTTGCACTCCTTTCGATCTCTCTAATTTGGCAAATAATCTGACTTTGCAGATTTTAGAGCATTTGATGTTTCCAAAGATTCTTGTCAACTTGAATCACCATAATTAATGTGAACTACTGAAATCTATTGGCTTTGCATCTCTGAATGCCTATCACCAAATTGTTCAGACATATAATTGAATTAGAGAGTTTTTAAATATATCAATGGCTGTGATTGATTATATTTTATCTTTTGTTAGTAAGATAGAGAAAGAAAAAATGGACATGTATATCATCATAGTGAATATCATAAACACATATACAAACTACAATCACAATAATTTAAATCTCGATTGTATACAGTCACAGTGGTAAATCTCAAATTGAATACAAAAGCACCACTATATATCATAAATACAAAATACATAAAATTACATTAAAATATACATATCCAGAAACTGTTCATGACATTGGAAAAGAAAGTCTTAGAAGTCAGACAGGTTACAGTTTAAACCTAGATTTATCAGTTGCTAGTTCTTTGATCTTGAATCCTTTACTCAAACTATCTAAGCCTAAATCTCATTCATTCTAAAATGCAAACAATAATAATTGTATCTTGAGATTTTTGGAAGAATTGAATGATAAAATATATGTAAACACCAAAGTCTGCACCTTCACATAGTAGGTGCTCATTAAGAGGGAGCTGCTCTTATTTTATCTGTATGTAATTTGTTCTAAGCAGCACATAAAAATTATAACCAAAAATTATTGTTTCCTCAGCAGTTAATACACCAGCTGTCATTGGACAGTCAAGCATACCATTCAATATTAACAGGTAAAAATCACTGGAATGCATTTGTAAGCCAGTAATCGTACTATTTTATCCCCATATCATTAATAAAATATCTTAGGTTTCAACTTTTTAATGAACAGTGTATAAATTTAAAAATATAAAATTAAAAATAAATTACAGAGTATCCACATCTTAGGGGTATGGTAAGCATTGTGGAGGGGGAGGGCTTACCTCTAACCCTTCTAAGCGACAGGCAAAGATATAAAATGTAACCAAAATGTCAAAAAAACAAAAAACATAACAAAATAAACAAAAAAACATTTATTGGGTGGTGGGCAGGTGGGGGAGGAGGAGGGGATGGGCGTATACTTACATAATGAGTGCGATGCGCACCACCTGGAGGATGGAGGATGGACAACTTGAAGCTCTGACACGGCGGGGGTTGAGGGGAGGGAGGGCAAGGGCAATATATGTAACCTTAACAATATTTGTACCCTCACAATATGATGAAATAGAAAGAGAGAGAAAAAAAGAAAATCAGTCAACACATTAAAGGAAAAAACTTCAAATGGTCGATATAGTTCTCTTATATTAAAATATAATATTTACTTTGCTACTGAATTTCACACTAACTCTGTTTTGTAGAACCTATCTTTTCATAGGAAGACAGAGTCCTCATTCTAAATGATATTCCCAGGCATTTAAACATAATGTCAGCAATTCATGGTCAAATGTAAACTCAGGAGGCCACAACTTTATCCCAGACCTTTATTCTATATTAGTTAAATTGCCTAATATATATAGGATAATCCATATCCTATAGATAATTTTTAGTCTTTTGGCAATAGTTGTAAATCCAAAAAGAGTAAAAGAGGTAAGTTAAGGTAAAATGGCAATACCGATAAGGGTATTGCATAAAATCATAACTATGCTGCATCTGCATTGTGCAGCATAAATATATTTGTTATAAAGTTAACTTAAAAAGTGCTACTTGCAAAAAATAATGCAGCCTGCACAAATGATTGTTCACAAATATTTATTGTTGTTCATGCTTTCCTAAGACATTGCTTTAGACCAAGTTAAATATAGTATCTAATTACTAACTGCAAAATGTTATCTTTATAAAATATGATACTTGGACAGGCAAAATGGTTATCTCTTTGTAAAATCACTGTGCTTGAGTCAGAACTGGCTAACTAGCTCTGTTGAAAATCAATAAAAACAAGATAAAGTATCTGAAAATCATTTGGAAACCCCCAAATAATATTATGATTATATGAAATTCCCTATCATATTCTCTTAGATATTGACATAAACATATACTTTCTCTAAAAAAATAAAGTTTCCCTTGGAATGGAGAAGGGCACTTTCCTTTACTCAGGGTCATTCTTAATCTCTCAATAAAATACTGACATGAACTGAAAATTTTCTTTCTTTCTGTGGTCACACCCTTGCAAGCTTTTTGCAAACCTAGGTGTTTAAAGCCTGCTCTCTTCTACAGGGTGACTGAGGAAAGACAGGAAAGTATAAGGCTAATAAATAGCCTTTGAAAACATAAACTTTGTTTTATAAAATGCCAGTAGACTCTAATTGCAAATCATAGTTTTCCATTTTGAATGTATCACAAGGAGACAATGTTCTCCACTCTCTGAGCCCTGGCCTCAGTCCACCATGGTTTGGCTGATTTCTTGGTTCTGTGATGATAAACTTCAGCCAGCATGCCACCATTGCTTCATTTAATGTTAAAAACAAACTCCTCTGGGAGGTAGTAATGTCACAACATCTACTTCCTATATCATGTACAATATTTTCTTTCTTAAGCACAACTTACTGCATTGTAATAATCTGTTTTGACAGTAGTTACATGTAAATATTGTGTTAAATATTTTTAGTCATGATAGAGGATGGACATATGGGTACAGTTGTGTGGGTCTTGTCTAATTACATGTATTATACGATTTGCTATTGTTGGAGACCATCTTCCATTCATTTAATAAGGCTTTTGCAAATTGGCAGATAGCATTTGGGCTAAAATACACACAGGATATTTGCAATGAAAAAAGAAAAAAAAAAACTCTTCTGCCTTTTCTCTGGTGTAGAGCAATTTGTCAAGTAATTAGCCAACCTAATTAAATTTTTGTAGCACTAATCAAACGAATATGCTAAAATTTTCTTTGCACAGCCAGTTTGCTGTCTGCTTGCATTTAACTTGATGGTTTGAAAGGGGCCCTACTCTGTCTGCCACTCCACTTAATAACCTAATTTGCATTTTATATTGGTAAATCAAATTAAGCACCAGTGGCTTTTAGTATGATTGACTGTGGTCAGGCCTGTTCAGATGGGACTTTTTCACAGAAAATTAGGCACATTTTAATATGACTGAGGCTGTGCTTTCTGTGTTCAGCAAACTGCATTCACTCAGCTAATTAAAAGTGCTTGGGAGGCGCCCCTCCCCCACACATGATAGATTTATCCAGCTGGTGTGTCCATTTTCTTTTGTACAATTTCTTGATGGAAGTTTTTATTCTTAAATATAATAAGATTGTCTAAGCAACACTTTAAACCAATTTGCATGAAACATATAAACAATACTTTGTTAGAAACTGATGACTTTGAGAGGTGGGTGCATCTGTGTGTAAATACAGGTTCATGTGAGGGCTTGGAGGTTTTAGCTTATCTATTGAACAACCTCAAACTTAGAATATGTTCACTGACTGGTATGTTAATAGTAACCAGTGCTGATGAATCATACAGAATGCCAAATTAAGGAAGACTTCCTTCTTTATTTGTTTTAGTTGTAGTAAGAAAACTGTTCACAATTTTTAATGAGAAAATAAATGCATCTTACAACATGGCTCTTACCCAGTGAAAATAAGATTCATTCTTTAGTTAGAACTAAAAATATATGTCATCGTAAATGGGTATTATTCCCAGTCTACAAATGGGGAAAATGATACACGGTGAAAGTGACTTGTGCATTAATATGAGCAAAAAAGAGATTCAATTCTAGTTTTCTTGACATTCAATTTGTGCTTTTTCCAGTCCCTTTCTTTACATGTATTCTAATAGCAATCACTTTGTTTCCTAAATGATATTATCAATATCCCATTGAAAAAAGTTACAAATTCCCTTGGAATTTTAGACTCTATTATACTGAATAAAACTATTCTTTCCACCTATTTCTCACTACACAGTTTTTATGTGTAGTAGTAGGATTGTCAAGCTAGTTTTAGATTTCTTTAATAATACTCTATACACCTCATCATACTCTTAACAACAACAATGACAGAACTTCCTAACATGCTAAAGCTTTACTTGTCATACAGAGGACACTTTAAAAATGGACAAAACTAATGGTCTAGATAACAAATTAACCTGAATCATCAGCAAGTAAGAAACTTCCTTCACACACTTGTGGAGCAACATTCTTTAGCTTGTGAATTCTTTATAGTCAATTACACAGCCATAGATAGCTTTGGAAAGGGATAAAAGAGTGATATACACATTAAGAGTCCTAAGAGTAAACAACAAAAATATACCTGAAACCTAAAAGGAAAATGTGTTGTGTTACCTTACCATTACCTTGCACTCTGACTTTGCCTAATAGAAGTTTGAGGTGAGTGCACTAATATCATGCTTCAACTATCTTAAAGCTGATCATTAAGATAAATCTTTAATTAGAAAGAGAATTAAGATTATGGAAGAGATGAAGTCAAACATGGCAATTGCCAGAGGCACACTTGGATTTTCTGTTTTATTTTAATTAAGGTAATGGTGCATATGTTCTGAAACCTCAGTTCAGTTGATTATAAAAAAATGAGAGGGTCCTAGTTCTAAAAGAAAACTCAAGAAATTATCTGATGGCAGTGCTTGGCCTAAAGGAAGGCTAAATTTCAAACTCTTAAGTCTCTCAGACCTCCAGAGGTGTTGATTTCAAAAGTTTTATCTAAAGATTTTGCCCTTTGCCTCCCTAGTGAAGGAGTGGTTGTTACTATTTTTCTTGATGAATTCACTTGAGAATTTAGACTTATCTGCCCCTCTTATAAACTGCACAGCTCCAACTCTTCTATTCTGTGTCATAGATGGTGTTTTTATGTCTTCGAACATCTTCTGAATTGTCAGTTCAACATCTGTTTAAAATGTTCAGGCCAAAATTGCCTGTAATGTTCTTAAAATTTCTGGTCATGAAAAGAATAATGACATAATAATATTTAACATAAGATACATTTTAAGATGTTATATTATTAAATATATGTTCAATAATAATAAAATGTCAGTTTTTGCCATAACTGTGACTGAAAAACTACACATTCTGCCCCTCAGAACTTATGGATATATCTGAACATACTGAATATTAACCAATTCTAGAGTAGGCAACTATGCATGTTTAATGATTATGATGCTATTATTATTCTTTCTCTAGATTGTTGACAAAAAATTGGATGGTGCAAACAAAAAACATCACTCAATAGCCATATAAGTTTATTAATTTTTTTTATTTCTTCACCAAATATTTCCATGTATGTGTAATTATAATTCATATATTTTACAGTTGCTTTGGATTTAAAATAATAAGTAATGAGATAATATACTTTAAGGTAAGATAATATCTATGATAAATACATGATAATTTTTTTATGTTTGTCATGTTAAAAGGTCTAGGCAATGGAGAAGATTAGTTTGGACAGTAGCCAGCTGCCAAAGGAGGGTGGCAGTTTCAATTGGATAATACTCTGATAAGAGAATATATCTCCTCAGAGACTAATAAAGAAAAGCAAGTGTATCATATATTTCCCAGAGAAAACTTCCTCATTAATTTCAATTTTCCTTATTCCCAGAGTCATTTGTATATCTCCTTTTGACAAAATTATGTTGTCTTTGCTCACTTTTTGATGGAGTTATTTGATTTTTTCTTGCTGATTTGAGTCCTATGTAGATTCTGAATATTAATCCTATGTCAGATGTATAGTTTGTGAATGTTTTCTCTGATTCTGTAGGTTTTGTATTTACTCTGTTTATGTGTTGAATCACATTTGTTGATTTGCATATATTGAACCATTCTTGAATCTCTGGGATGAAACCCACTTGATCATGGTGAATTATCTTTTTGATGTGCTGTTTGATTCAGTTTGCTAGCATTTTATTGAGCATTGTTGTATCTATGTTCACCAGGGATATCAGTCCCTAGTTTCCCTCTTTTTGTTCTGTCTTTTCTGGCTTTGGTATCAAGGTGATATTGGCATTTTAGAATGACTTAGGGAGTACTTCTTCCTTTACAATGTTATGGATCAGTTTATGTAAGATTGATGCCAGTTCTTCGTTAGAATGGTCAAATTCAGTTGTGAATCCATGTGGTCCTGGGATAATTTTTGTGGGGGTGAGGGGAGCTATTTTTATTACCGTTTTAATCTCACTACACATTTTTGGTTTATTAAATATTTCTATTTCTTCCTTATTCAGACTTGGAGGTTATGTATCTTCAAAAATTTATCCATTTCCTCTAGATGTTCTAGTTTATATGCATAGAGTGTTTCATAGTAATTTCAGATGATATTTTGTATTTTTTCCTTTCCTACTGAGTGGTGTCCCCTCAGACTATTTCTATTCTGCTGTCTTCCCCTCCTCCCAGCTGTGTGAATTGTACTGGGACCCCTCCTTAATCTCTTATGTGTTTTTATTCATTCCGTGAGCTTGAATAGTGCTTCTGTGTGATCTGGCAGCACCCATGCCACTCTGGGGGTCTGTGGGAGTCAAGATGCTATTCTGTAGCTAAAACTGTGATGGTCTGAAACAGGAGTGTGAAGCCCCAAAGGTCTCTTGCTTACTTCCTCCCTGACTCCAGGTTTGGGGATTACATAAGTCTCTCAGCAGCCCCAAGCAGGCAGTCTCGCATTTACCTTCACCCTCAGTGTCTCATGTAGTCTCTCTGAAATTTTCAAGAATTCTTTTCCATTTTCATATCACATTCTACTCTGTCAACATTTTACTAGATTGTAAAAAGTATAAAACCTTTCCTCCCTATTGTCATTTCACCCTCTACATATAATGAGATATATGCCAGTGTTATAATTTTGCTTCAACTATTCAAAATAATTGAGCAAATTCATGAAGGGAAGGAAAGTCTACTACTTTTGTTCATATTTTCACTCTTTTCTTTACTCTTTCTTCCTTCTTAGTGCCCAATATTCCGTCTTTGATCATTTCTTTTCTATTTAATGAAACTTTTATCCATTTTTTTTAGTTTAAATTTAATTTGCTTGCTACGAATATTTTTAGTTTTATTTTATCTCCTAATTATTTTATTTCCTCCTAATTTCTGAATGATATTTTCACTGTATAAGATATTTAGGTTGATAGTTCTTTTGAACTTGTAAAATGTTGTATCATTATTTTCTTCCAGCCTCATGCTTTCTCATGAGAGGTCTATCATTTAAATTTTTTTTCTTCTGTAGATAAGGAGTTGTTTTTTCTCACCACTTTCAAGATAGTTTCTATTTCCTTAGTTTTCACAAATTTAATTATGATATGTCTTGGCATGAATATCTTTTTACCTCATTTGGTGTTTGCTCAGCTTATTGTATCTGTAGTTTGTGTCTTGTGGCAAATTTGGGAAAGCTTCATGTATTATTTATGTGAATTCTTTTCAGCTCCACCCTCTTTTCTTCTCTCTCATGACCTTTGATTGCAAGAATATTAGATCTTGTAGAAAAATTCCACAGGTGCCTGAGGAACTGTTTTATTTTAATTTTTGAGCATATTTTCTCTCTGTTGTTTAAATTGAGTAATTTCTATTGTCCAACCTTCAAGTTCATTGTTTCTTTCCTCTACAATTTCCATTCTGTTTTTGAGTTTTTCATTTCATTTATTGTGTTTTTCAGCTCTAAAATTTCCTTTTACTTCTTCTTCAGATTTTCTATTTCTTTGTTGAGATTTTCTTTATTTTTTTTATTTATTCCAGGTACTTTAAATACTTGAGCATTTTCATGATGACTGCTTTAAAATGATTGTCAGATAATTCTAACATTTGTTTTGTCTCGATGTTGACATCTATTGATGTTTTTCTCATTTCATTTGAGATTTCTCTTGTTCATGTTATGATGGGTGAGTTTCAATTGAAGCCTAGAAATTTTGTATATGTCATAAATCTCTGGGTCCTATTTAAATATTTTGCTTTAGCAGAACTTTTTTGATAACATTCTGTCATGGGAAGTGAGGAATGCCAGTGAGTTATTGCCAAGTGGATGTGGAAGTCCAAGTTTCCCTCTCAGTCTCCACTGATACCCAGAGAAGCAAGACTGCTAATTATTCTAGTAAAGAGTGAGAGTACTGGCTCCCCACTAAGCCTCTACTGATATTACCCTGTCTGTAAAGGGGAGAAGCTCCTCCTTACTTCTCACGAAGCTTCCACTAATACCATGGGAGAATGCCTTAATTTCTGTGGGGTGGTGGTGAAACTCCTGACTCTCTACTAGGTCACATCTAATGCTATACCAGAAGGCAGGATCATGGTGCTTTATTATCTTCTTCTGGGAGTGGAAGTCCAGGATCCATATGTGGTCTCCACTGACACTGCCAACCGCCCCTCCTCCTTCACCCCCAAATGCTCTTTTGGAGTTACCTAATTCTGCACCAAAGAATTCTTTATATCCCCATATAGTAATAGCCAATTATAAACAAAAAGTAGTTGAAATTTCATTTTTTTGCTTGACTGTATATTCCTTGACTTGTTCTCTTGAGGCCCATCTTTCTTAAGAAAGGTATTTGCATGTAAGCAATATGACCAATCATGGAATGAAAAGTTAAATCCCTTGTAAACAAAATATAGTTAATAGCTAGCACATGGGGAAAATATTTCGAAGGATAGAATCTTGCTGGGTCCTCTTACATCATCGACTGTGGACAGTAAACAATTATTCCAGTAGTGGAACCATAACACCTAGATATAATAATCCATGAATGATAATGGACACACTGCATATTGTTGAGTTAAAATAACTCTTGATTTTTTTTTAATTTGAAACTCTTATATAAATATTCCAAAGTTGCACAATTACAAAAGAGTTAATTACATTGAGCTTACTATTTAACCAAAAATACATAAACTTTAAAGTGTTACAGTAAAACAAGAGACACTGAATCAACAAAAGGTAGATGAAACAAAGAAATATACAAAGCTAGATGGATAAGACAGAGATTTATTAAAGAAATGACACAGCTGAGAAGCATAAATGTCACTGAGTGAACTGGTGAAGTGAGAACATCACAGAAGAGAAGGTAAGTGTCTCTTTGATTTCACTAAGAATGAAGTATGAAGGCCTTTCTTCTTATTGTTTATTTGAAAAACAAAAACAATGATTTATGTGAGATTCTTCTCTAATTTTATTATTATTTTCTTTTTCATTACCAAAATGCACTTCCATTCCATGCACATGTCATTCTCATTTAATACAAGTACCTGAAAATATATGTATTAGTAAATAGTGTAATACTATCTTCTATGTGGATGTGTTTTGATTTCATACATGGTATCAGGCTTAAAATGTTCTATTTCTTATATTCTTTTACTCAACACATTTTGCTATATGTGTATCTAGTTTATTGACAGTAACTTCTTTTTGAGCTCAGATTGTTTGTATATACCTCCCTTTTGTTTATTCATCCCCATAGTGCTAAACACCTAGTTTGTTTCTGTATATTTGCTCCCACAAAAACATCGATGATTAGCTATGCAAAAATTTCTCTCTGGGCAATACCAAATGGTGGCATTTACTACTACTGGATTATAGATTGTATGTATACTTAATTTTGTCAAAATCTGTAAAATATACCTCATGAATTATGTCAGTTTATGTAGTACATAAGAAGTTGTCTTTCCTATATTCTAGCCAATATTGGTACTAATTTTCAGTAATTGGATGCTTATAAATACCTATTTATTGTGATAATTTACATTTATCTGATTAACTGTGAGATTGCTCATCTCTTCGTAAATTTGTGAGCTATTTAGGTTTTTCTTCCCTCTTCTTTTATAATTTTTCTACTTATTTTCTTTTATTCTTATTGATATATATAAGTCCTGTTCACATATTAAATCTTTGTCAGTTTTAGAGCCTGACAAATGTATTCTCACAGGCTGCTTGTCATATTCTCAATGCTGCTCTTTTTTTAAAAAAGTTCCTAATTTTGATGTGGTCAATCTCTCATTTTTTTCTTATGGTATTTCATTTTGGTGTCTTAATTAAGAAATCCTTCACCACAAAGTTTTAATTCTTTTGTTTTACTTATTCACATTTAAGTTCTTAATTTACCTTAATTATGTCATTTTATATATTAAAATTTATTTTTCTTATATAATAAGCTAGCTGTTCCACAATTGTTATATCTTCAGCCTTCAATAAATGTTTTAGTGACTAAACAAAATAGAAAAATAGGCATTTATGGAATGTTTTTGAAGCAAAAAGGAAATTAACAAATTAAGATAATTACAGCAAATAAAGGGAAAAATTTAGTTTATTATTTTCTGTATTATTAGCAGATTATTTCTGTTCTAAGAAGCAAATACTTATCCTTTTCCTTCTTTACACCATTCCAAAAAGAATCATTGCATCATAGTCTTAGATGACAAAAATAAGTATGCCAAGTCTTAGGTGAATTTGAATGATTCAAACAAACAAAAAAATTTTTTAAACCCTTCTATTATCTGTATATTTTTCATTTGAGAGATAAATTGGGGGCTTTGTTTATTGTGGATCCAGACTCCAATGAAGAGACTTTTATAAGGATATTTGCATAAACTTTCTAATAAATTCATCAACTGAAGCTTAGCATTTTACTTCTAACTCAATTCCCTAGATGTATTTTAGCCCTGCTAATGGAATTATTTACCTATATAGACCAAGTCTACAACTCAGAAAGTTCATAAGAATCAGAAACTTCAAATAATATGATCTAACTATATACCTTATTAGAGAGGGAAGTAGAGTAATTCTACATAATCAGTTTAAAAAAAAGAACATTGTATCTGAAATACACAGTAATGAGGAAAAAGTATTTTACTTCAATTATCTGAATAATTGGCTCCATTTTCCACTTTACTCTACTAGTTTAGACTTGTCCTAACACAAGAGAATAAATTTATGATAATAGAAAGAATTTTGAGCAAAGAAGTAAGATTTAAGAGATTTGAAAGAGTGTCACTAATTGAAATACTGCAATTCCCAAAGAGCTAAATCTTTTCAGAGTCTGCATTTTTTTCTTCTTCCAAGACATAACTATAACAAATTTATTTCACTGCTTCAGGTAAGAGAAAATCCTTTGTAAATTTCAAAGTAAACTCAATTCAGTACATAGTAAAGTCAAGTGGAGAGTTGTCAATTCATAAAGGTGCTTCTTTCATGAGGCATGTGGAAGAAGTTGTAAAATAAAATTCACCCTAGCCACAACACATTCACTTTCTCAACTTTGGAGCTCACTAGGTGATTAACAACAATTTAAGTATACTAGGTAGCCCTGTCTTAAAATTGCATTTTGTTGTTGTTTTACACTCATGGTTTTATAGGAATTAAACTGAATTATTTTTATTTGCAAAAGAGTATTTTGAAGCTATCACAGTAATATTTACTGAGTGAATAGTATATACAAAGCACACCAAGGAGAAAGGAGAGGAGAGGAAAAGGTTCCTTTGGCCTCAAAAGAATGTAATACAATATGATGGTGGACATGGAAATAACAGAAGGGAATGAGCAAAGGTGATGGAGAAGGGAATTGCTAAAATTACCTACAGAAGTTGCCAACTTGGGAGTTTCAAACTGAAACATCTGAGTTGTAGTATGTGCAATAAATCCTGCCACAGCTGTGCTATGGATGTTAAAACGTCTATCCTTGGTTAAGCAATGAAAGTACAAAATTCCACTAAAAAGGTCATCTTTACGTTTCTTTCCATCAGTAAAGTTCAGTGCCTGACTGCTTCTGGAAACAGAAAAAGATGGATTTAGTGTATAAATTATCTCTGCCAGGAAAAAATGGTCTATTCAGTCTTGGAGGAAAACTCAGTAGAGATGGGAAATATAAAACCTTAAGAAATGCCTACTTCTCACAAAGGCAGTTATTTATAATTGAATCCTAGAAGAGACAGTTGGATTAGATCTTGTTTATGTAAATCCTCGTGGCATTGTGGACCTCAGACATGAATTATGATTTCACTTGCAATCTCTCTAAATTTTAAGTCCTGTCACTCACTACCAGTGAACAATATATTTTCACGATAGCATAATCTCTTTAAGTTGTAGGTAAGGAAGTATCCCTCAGGATAGATAATTTCCACACTGGGAACTACCAAAATGTACTTTTTACAGTTTAGAATCCACTCTAGTGATCTGAAATCTAAACAGACTATAGTCTCATCCCATGCCTTTGGAGATTGTTTGTTTAAACAAGATTAATTGCATAGAAGCCACCTTGTCAAGCCAATAAATGTAAGTATAGAGAAGGAAATGAAACCAATAACTGTGAATTAAGGTGGAAACTTGCTAAGACAACTTGATCAGAATGCTGCACATGATGTATGAACCTAGCCTTGCTACACCTTTTCAATGTAATTTTTACTGATGATTTCAAATGCTTATCATTGGGCTCTTTGTCATTCCAACATCATGGTATGTCTGCCAGTCTTGACATTCCCCAGAACATTTCTTCTATTACACAGTAGGATGTATTTCCTGAGGATTTTTCGAAGCCATGTTGAACTAGATGCTCTGTGCTCATATCTGACCCTTTCTGTTAATCTGTAGTAACAAACTACACTCCTCAAGGCAAATCTTTTTCTGAAAGCAAAGTATGCAAACTGGTAGCCCAGAGTTCACATCTGGTATTCCTGGCCAGCAAGCCCAATGGCAACAACCTGCTCAGCTGAGTCACAGCTAACTCCTGTAGATATGACACCTGCCCACTAATTTTCTACTTTCACTATTGTGAGTTCAATTGTGACCCCCAAAAAGATAAGTTCAAGTCCTAACTGCCAGTGCATGTGAATGTGACCTTATTTGGAAAGAGAAATTTGCAGATGTAAATGATTAGGCAATGAAAGTACAAAAGAAGTGCAAGATGAGGTCACACTGAATTAGGTGGGCCTTAAAACCAAAGACTGGTGTCCTTAAAAGAACAGGGACATTCAAAGACATAGACACACACAGAGGGAAGAAGGCCATATGACGACAGAGGAGATTGGAGAGATGCAGCCAAAGAACACCAAGGATTGCCAGCAACAACCACAAGCTATGAACCAGCAAGAAGTAATTCTTCCATAGGGCCTTCAGTGGGAGCCTGGCCCTGCCAACATCTTGATTTCAGACATCCAGCCTTCAAAACTGAGAGAGAATAAATATCTCTTGTTTTAAGGCTAGTTTGTCATAATTTGTTACAGCAGCCCTAGACAACTAATACCCCCACCATGCTTCAGACGTTTAATTACCCTGATACCTGTAAATATGTGAATTTGTGAGCTATGACTTAAAGCAACAAAGACAGAACTTAATCTTGCTTATTAAGAACTTATTGTTTCCTAACTCCATAGGAACACTATTCCCATAATTATTTCTTTCCTCTCTGTCTGCCTAGAACTTTTCATATTTTTCTCTCCATTATTATGTCCTGGACAAGTTACATTCCTGTCTTAAAAAAAAAAAAATCTGGCCGGGCGCGGTGGCTCACGCCTGTAATCCTAGCACTCTGGGAGGCCGAGGCGGGCGGATTGCTCAAGGTCAGGAGTTCAAAACCAGCCTGAGCGAGACCCCGTCTCTACCATAAAAATAGAAAGAAATTAATTGGCCAACTAATATATACATATAAAAATCAGCCGGGCATGGTGGCTTGTGCCTGTAGTCCCAGCTACTCGGGAGGCTGAGGCAGGAGGATCGCTTGAGCCCAGGAGTTTGAGGTTGCTGTGAGCTAGGCTGACGCCACGGCACTCACTCTAGCCTAGGCAAGAAAGCGAGACTCTGTCTCAAAAAAAAAAAAAAAAAAAAAAAAAATCTTCATTTAACCTTCCTTTCTCTTCTGACTGTAATCCTGTTTCTTCTTTCACTTGTAGACTTTTTGGAGTGAGGAGAAATCATTTTCAGTTCAACCAGGAGTTGAGCTGAGTCAAGGCTACATTGCCATTTTTGAAAGCTCAGCTGCCATCTGGTTCGACCTTCATCCTTGTTTCTAGGACACAGACCTCCAGGGGGCCTACTATGTCTTTCAAGGCTCCAACCCTTAGTAAGTCCTGCACACCAACCTTTGTGTTTTCAGCACCAAAATGCTAGGGAAAAACTCTGTTCTGTTTTTCAGGGACTTAGGGATTATTTTTTCTTAGTCTCCCACACTAGGAAGTTTTACAATTTAAATAACTTAAGGAGAAAGAAACCATCCATGTGTTTCTCAAATTTCATTATTATTTTGTGTGTGTGTCATCTCATCATCACAAGAATAACTAAAGCTATTTTCTCTATCGTTAGCAGGCTTCTCTGTCCCTCAAAATGTTCCTCTATAGAAATAAAGCCTGAATTCTCAATCTCTTGTCTACACCTCAAATAAGCAAATACCCTCAGGGAAAAGCAATTGCAAATTGTCAGCTCATTTCTGATGTCTCCCCTCACTGGTATATAATCTCCCTAATCCTTCTTACTTTAACAACTTTCTTTTAACTTTAAATAGGTTACTTTGGTATTTTATCCAGTTTTTCTAGTTGTTCTTGGTGGCATTGTTCATCTAAAGAAAACCACTCCAGGCCACCTAGAACTTTCTCACTTCTATAATTTTACTTATGAACTTCGGCAGAAAGCTCTCAGATTTTTATCAGTAGCTCTGAAGGCATTTTAAATATTTTGATAACTTCATTCCTTCATTAACTCATTCCTCAAATGCTTATGTAGGGTCTATTATGTACCTGGTACTATCTTAGACACTAAAAATATAGCTAGATGTTTAGTACACATGCTAATAATGTTCAAAATTGAGCTTATCTTCTTTTCTAATAAAACCTCTTAAATTCCCTATTTTTATCAATAGCAAGATTTTTCTCCTAAATATCACAACCTAATTTATCAAATTCAACTCCCAACTCTTCTTCAAGATACTAGTCATTGCTCTTCCATCTCAACAAAGTACTATGAATTAATCTTTTACATTACCTCTCAAATCCAATTTCTTTATTTTAGATATTATTTTCTCTGCTTCTACCTTAGATCTAGCTTTTATCCCCTCTATTCTAGGTGAATATGTACCTCTCATTAGTTTTTCTTCCTTCATTTTATACTCTAAGGCAACATGAATGTGACTATATCATTTGCTTGCTAACCAACATTTAGTGAATTGGATTTTAGAGAATGAAATCTAAACTCATTACTCTGGTTGGTACAAGATTCCACTACTTTGTAGCAAAGTTCTTTTTTTCTAGCTTTATCACTTATATTCTTCCTCCGTAACACTACATCCCTAATGCCCTGAATGGACAGCTCCAGGTTTCCATATCTTGTCTTATACTTTCATACCTTGGTCTTGCCATTGTCTTTATCAAATTCATTTTTGACTCTTGACAGGCTATATACTCATCAGTATGGCAGATCAACACTCTTTCTTCTTTAAACCTTCACTAATTTATACCCATTTTTCCATAATCATTTTTTAAAATGTTTATAACATATTTTATTTACATTTATTCAAACATTACCTCTAATCTGGACGTTGACATAGCTTAGTATTTTTAATGAAAAATATGCTTCTTCCCTTAATTAGAAAATCAAAATTTGGGCAAATAATTATTTATTCAGCTACCACTATCAACCTGGCACTTTGCTCCTCACATGTGATTCATAACAAAATTAGCCCTTCCTCTTTAGGCAACAGTGTAGGTTAATTATAGTTGTATTTTAATACAAGTTTCATCTGAACTTCTTAGATCTAACTTGTTTCAACATAGGAAAGCTAAACAATGTCCTCAACCCTTTTCTAATGTGGTTTCTGCTAAAGTCTCAGTCAATTATATCCTTTGTGAAAGTGTCTGACACTTCTGCTAAATTTCTTACCCACTGACTACAACCACATCAAACACTAATAAGTCTCCTCCCACCTGTCCATAGACACTTGAAATGAGGCTCTTTCACCACCTGCATTGATTTCTCCTATCTTATTCTTTTCTTTTATTCTCCAAGATATCCTTTCTTTAGGTCATTATTTATGCCCTGAATCCATTTCTGTGCCTACCTATTTGGTCACTATTTTGATGTTTCTTGGAATAGTCACACTGGGTCATTTACAATATGGCTATCTCTAAAACCTATAAACTATATAAAGAAAATTTTTCTACTACAAAAAAGGAGGTACAAACATTAAAATAGTCTGTGACAGAGGAAGAATAATATTTACACAACCAATTTTAGCATAAATACCAGAGTTCAAAAACAGATTATCTTCAAATAATAAGTTCATTATTTTAAGTTTACTTAAAAATGAATGCTTATCTTTTAGTGAGTTGTTACTGAGTATTTCTCTGATTCTCTTAGTCCTTTGAATGTAGATTTAATTTTTATAAATATGCCATGAGAATTAGGAAAGTATGCAAATTAAGGCAAATTCAATCTCTATATCTTTTCGTATATGTACATATGAATTTAGTAAAATCTATTGAGTCATTACTAAATGTCAGGTACTGTACCAGACAAGTTGAAAAGTGCGCCAACCTTGTCTTCAGCTGCTCACTATATAGTTGAAGAAAAATTTATATAAATTATGTATGTGCAAAGACAAGAGATGCAGATGATTTGGGGAAACATGTGAAACAAGCACCAAACAGCCTGTAGGGACATCAGAGGAGATGACCAGAATCACAGGTCTTAGACAAGGTGATGCCGTAACCCAAATAAAAATATATTTATTTATAATTATACAAATATATTTATTATGAGGAATTGATACATAGGATTTGGGAGGCGAAAGATCTATAGCTTGCAAGCTAGAGACCCAAGAAAGCCAAGCATATAATTATAGTCTAAGTCCAGAGACCAGCAAGAAAGTTGAGGGTATAAATTCCAGCCTGTACCCAAGTCCGAAGGCAGGAGAAGATTGATGTCTCAGCTTGAAGACAATCAGAGAGAGAAGAAATTCTGTCTTACTGAGCCTTTTTTCCCTGTTCAGGCCCTCACCTGATTGGATGAGGACCTCTTACATAGGTTGGGGGGACTGCTTTATTCAGTCTACTAACATAAATGTTAGTCTCATCCAGAAACACCCTCACCTACAAACACAGAATAATGTGCCACAAAATATCAGAGTAACCAATGGCCAGTGAAATTGACACATAAAATTAACCATCATATCTAGCTTTTCTAAAGATTTCATTTCCAGCAATAATTTTATAGACTACTTAGAGATCAAATCAATATAAAGCACTGTTTTCAGAGAATATAGCATGTGCTTGATTTTCACTATGTTAATAATTACTGTAACAGTAATAAATTTACAAAAGATAAACCTTTATTTCTTCTACATTCACAATATACACACTAAAAAATAACAATATACACACTAATAAATAATAAAAAGTTTAAAATAAACTTTTAAAAATAAAAGTACAAAAAATAAGTAGCTATCACATAGAAACTTTCAAGAAAAAAATGTTATCTAGTGTAAAAAAACTTTATAGGTGAATTGATTAATAATCTGTCATTTTTAATCATACTCTACAAGCTCATAAAGATCAGTTATTTTGATAAATCTCTGGTAGTAAGGCCAAATACTGTTATAATTTCAGCAACTACTCATAACTGCGATGGCTATTAACAAATTTTATTTTACATGTATAGATAGTACCTAATATTCTTTATGATAATCAGAAATAAATATAAAATGCTTGGAAAATATTTATCCAAAATTATGAATTTTTTCCACAGAAATTTTATTTTCTCTGAGGGAGAACTTTTTACCAACCATCAATAGCAATCTATGATGTCATCTTTAGAAACTTCAATGAATATGCTATTGAAAGGAAATCTTCAGAGTAACAGCCACCAAGGCAAACAGTGATGAGTTTCTACTATTTATTAATTACTGTGCTAGTTGAATGGGGAAAATTCATAAATATTAATGTAAGACAGCTCTTTCCCTCAAGAATTATTTTTTAATTAGAGACATAAGATTATAAACAAAAAATAGCATATGAGGATTTAGATAAAACCTATGCTTAACAAAACATAAAATGTAAAATATAGAGGGAATGATAAATAGTCAAATGAATTATATAAATAACAACCACTGCTAAACAGCTTCCTGCTAGGCAGTTAGGGAAAGAGTAGATTTTGAACATAATAGAATGAGGTGTACAAATTTAATGTCCTGGGAAAACTCAAGGTTTCTGTGAACTCTGGGAAACCAGTGAGGTTAGTTGGAGCAGCAGATCTTTAGGAATGCTAGATATCAGAAATAAGTTTTTAAAAACCAGGCTGAGAATGTCATTAATGTTGCTGAAGATTTATCAGCAGTGGAGTTGTACCATCTCTAAAAGATTGTATCTTGTGATTAAAACATACCTGGTGAATTTGTAAGTGAGAAAAAAGATGGATTAGCGCATGGATCTGCAAACTAGAGCCCATGACAAAATCAAAGTTTTCTTGGAACCCAGCCACACTGATTTATGTATTTTCTTGGCTGCTTTTGTGCTACAATAGCAGAGTTGAGCAATTGCTACAGAGGCCATATGGGCCACAAAACCTAAAATATTTACTTTCTAAACTTTTAAAGAAAAATATCCCAAGCCCTGGGCTAAAAAGAAGAACATCAGTTTGGATATGGATTGTTGAATAGATGGATGATGAATAATGAACATAATCATATCATGTGACGATATGGCATGGTATTGCTTAAATGCATAGTTAATGGGAGGAAATTCTGACTCTGAGTCCAATTGAAGAGAGGTTTTTAGATAAGAAATTAATAGCATAAAATGAGGTTCTATATTTGTTAAGCATTGCCCAGCATAGTCCTGGGTCCTTGTGAAAAGTATATAAAAAATGAAACACACAGTTTTTTCCCTGGAGTAACTTCGAGTAAGAAACACATCTTGCTTTAATTAAAGAAAACAGTATATAATACAATTTTAAATGTTTTGTACAAACCCTAAGTATTATTGAACTTTTGAAAAAGTATCTTATTAGAACTTAGGTTATCAAAGAAAACAAAAATAGGAAGTCAGGAAAACTAATTGTTTGAAAATATTGTAGCTTCTGCTCCAACATGGATATCACATGCCATGCAACCTAAAATGCTTGCTTGGACCTATTAGTATAATGTGAACTGCTTTTGAGCAGCAAAGTCTGAATAATTTTGGAGAAAATTGCCCCAGGTAGGCTATTTTGTTTCTTAAGTTCAAATCATCAACATTTCTTAGTCTTTTATGTGTCTACAGGGAAACAAGCCTTCTAGATACACTAGTTTGCAAGCCTAGATTGTTCAGTGCTTTGTTTAATGCTGCTTTTAATAAGTCCAGTTTCTTCCCATTCTGGTTTTTGTGTAATCATTGTAAGTAGTGGCTAAAATTATGAACTTCATTCAGAACTCCCCATAAATTTTGAACTCCATTTTCTTAAAACTCTATTCTATTTCCTTCTCTGTCTCTATTTTGAGGTTGTTATCAAAGAGGCATTTACAAATGCACTTTTAAAAATTATGAAAGGGAGTTCACAGAACTCTGTGAAAATTACCTCATAAATGATTATATAATTAAGTTTAGCTTTAACAATGTGTTATAACTTGCCTTGACTTACTATGCAGTACATTGCTGAAATACTCGTCTTAAAATGACTTTTCAGGCAGGGCGCGGTGGCTCACGCCTGTAATCCTAGCACTTGGGGAGGCAGAGGTGGATGGATCCTTTCAGCTTCGGAGTTCGAGACCATCCTGAGCAAGAGCAAGACCCCATCTCTACTAAAAAAATAGAAAGAAATTAGCTGGACAACTAAAAATATATAGAAAAAAAATTAGCTGGGCATGGTGGTGCATGCCTGCAGTACCAGCTAGCTACTCGGGAGGCTGAAACAGAAGGATTGCTTGAGCCCAGGAGTTTGAGGTTGCTGTGAGCTAGGCTGACGCCACTGCACTCTAGCCGGGGCAACAAGGCAGACTGAGCAGTCACGTGTCACTGTGCTCATTTGCTTGAGCATTACATCAGCTTTGGCAAAACCATTGAATAGAATGAGGGGAACAAGAACTGGATGATAGATATTGATTAATCAGTTGTTGTTATTATCACTCAAATAATTAAGTTCTATAATGGAGTGTCACCTCACAATATAGCCATCTCATGGATTTAAAAATCAGAAATAAAAAGGTGATGTATCATTTAGTGCTGTATGTTTTATGATTATAAAAGTAACACATGTTCATTATATAGAATTGGGAAAATTTTGAAATTTGTAAAGAAATGTACTAGAATACTATCACTCATAACATTACCATTTATTAATAAATACTGTCGGTATTAAGATTCATTTTCTTATGCTATTTTCTTGTTAAAATATGTAAGTTTAAAGCTAGATCCAGGAATATGTACAAATAGAGATAAAACATTTTGTTTTATAAAATTCAAATTATACTCTGCATCTAATTTTATCTTGAATTTAACTTGTAACATCTTTGGTAATATAATTATTAATGACTCCATACTACTTTGTAGTTTAACTATAATATAATTTAAGATATTTGAATTTTCCCAAATAAATAAACACATTCTGATTTTTCTCTACCACCAAATTAAATGCGCTCACCTATGTTTTCTTTTTTATAATGACTTTATTAAGATGTAATTCACATAGCAAAAAAAAAAAAAAAAAAACCTCACCCCTTTAAAGTATATAGTTCAGTGATTATTAATACAGTCACAGAGTTGTACAATTATCATTATCTGATTTCAGGGCATTTTAATTACCTCCCCAAAAGTCTTGTATCCAATAGCCATCACTCCTCATCCAACTCACCCCAGAACCTGGCAATATTAATCTATTTTCTGTGTCTATGAATTTGAACTCATCAGTAAGGCTCTTGTGTAATAACAAGGATGACATCTGAATGAACTTCAAGTTTCAGACCTTAAGGAATGAACCTTTACAAAAACTGAAGACAAAGAGGAGACAAAAATTTAGGACACTAGAAAAAATTTTACCTTCTCATTCCATAGCTATAACAAACTTTTAGCCAGATAAATATAACACTTCACATTAAAAGCCCATCCTCTTCAATTCCTTTTACCCAGTACATTATGTCTAGCTTTGAACAAAAAATTACAAGATATATTAACAAACAAAAATATTCATTTGGAAGAGAAAGCAAGCATCAGAACCCAACACAGCTATGACAAAGATTTTGGAATTATAAGATACTTTGTGGTTTAAAAATAACTATGATTAGTATGTCAACAACTTTAATAAAAAAAATGAACAACATATAAGAATATAAGAATAACATATAAGAATCTCTCTGCAAGCAGAGAGATTAAAAACTCTAAGAAAGAATCAAATGAAAATGCAACATATCAAAAGCACTTCAAATAAATAGAAAAGCTTTTACTGAACTCATTAGTAAATAGGATGTAGCCAAGGAAAGAATCAGAGAGTTTGAAAATATGTCAATAGATACTTCTGAAACTGAAAAAAAAATAAAGGAAAACAGAATTTTGAAAAGGAACAGAACAGGGTTAGGCATGGTGGCTCATACTTGTAATCCCAGCATTTTGGGAGGATTGATTGAGGCCAAAAGTTTGAGATCACCCTGGGTAACATTGTGAGACCCTGTCTCTACAAAAAGTAAAAAAAAAAAATTAGCTGGACACAATGGCGCACACTTGTAGTCCTACCTACTTGGGAGGCTAAGGAAGGAAGATCACTTGGGCCCAGGAGTTCAAGGTTACAGTGAGCTATGATCACACCACTGCATTTCAACCTGGGTGACAAAATGAGACCCTACCTATAAAAAAAAAAAGAAAGAAAGAAAAAAAAAAGCAGATTATCCAAGAACTTTAGGACAATTACAAAAAGTATAAAATACACATAATAGGAATGCTAAGGGGAAACAGAGGTGGCAGATAAGACCCAACTATGAGTTGTCTACTAGACACCCACTTTAAATATAAACAATTAGATAGATTAAAAGTAAAGTGATAAAGAAAGACATAGCATTTAACACTAATCAAAATTAGAGTAGTATAATATTTTACAGAAAGCAGACTTCAGAGAGGGGGAATATATCAGGAAGAGGGCATGTCTCCAAAAAGAACTGAAAGGAGAAACAGACACATCCACTAATGTAGTTGGAGACTTCAACACACTTGATTAATAACTGACAGATACAGCAGAAATAAAATAGGTAAGGATATAGTTGAATGGAACAGCACAATCAATCAACTGGATCAAGGTGACAATTATAGAATATGTCATCCAACACCAGTATACTACTCATTCTTTTTAAGCCCATATGGAACATTCATTATTATGTGAATAGTGTTCTGGGCAAGGAAACACATCTTAATAAATTTAAAACAATAGAAATCATGCAATATATACTCTCACATCATAATGGAGTTAAATTAGATATCAATAACAGAAATACAATTGAAAAAATTTGAACTACTCTGAGATTAACCAACACACTTCTAAATAATGAATGGTTAAAAGAAATCTCACAGAAAGTTTAAAATATTTTGAACTACAAAAAAATACAACTTATTAAAATTTGTGAGATGGAATAAAAGCAGTGCTTAAAGAGAAATTTATAGCAGTGGATGTCTATATTAGAAAATAACATCTTAAAATGATAATATTAGCTTCCATCTTAGTAAACTAGAAAAGGAGCAAATTAATACAAATTAAGCAGAAGAATAGTAATAAAAATTCAAGCAGAATCCAATGAAACTGAAAACAGGAAATCAAGTAGAGATAATCAATAAAGCAAAGAGTTGGTTCTTTGAAAAGATAACTACAATTGATAAAGTTAGAATTTTATCAAGCTACCTAAGGGGGAAAAAAAGAGAAGACACAAATTACAAATATCAGAAATGGGCTTATCGTTACTAATTACTTAGACATTAAAATGGTAATAAAGGAACTTATCAACAACTCTATGTCCACAAATTTGATAACCCAAATGAAATGAACCAATTCTTTGAAAGACATAATCTATCAATGTTCATTCAAGGAGAAATAGACCATATGAATAGACCCATATCTATTAAGAAAAATAAATCAATAATTAATAAACTTCCAAAACAGAAAACGCTAGATCCAGATAGGTTCTCCAGTGAATTCTACCAAATAAGTATTTAACAAATCTTACCAATTACCTACAAAATATTCCAGAAAATATAAAGAGACTTATAAAACAGTACTTATTCAATGAGGCCAAAATTACCTTAATACAAAAAACAGACAAAGACATTAAAGAAAACTAAAAACCAATATGCCTTACAAATATGGATGCATAGCCTCAATAAAATAGCAAATTGAATCCAACAATGTATAAAATTAATAATTATGCACCATAACCAAGTGAGATATATTCCAGGTATTCAAGACTGATTCAACATTTGTAATCAATTAACGTAAACAATGACATCAACATTCCAAGGAAGAAAAATCATATAAACATAACAATAGATACATAAAAATCATTTGACAAAATCCAAGTCTCATTCATGATTAAATCACTCCCAGTAAACTAGAAATAGAGGGCAACTTCCTCTACTTGATAAGGAACATGTACAAAGAGACATCAACAAGATAGCAGAATAAGAGGTTTTAGACTTCTCTTCCCTGCTTCATAGAAAGTTCAACTAGCAACAAATCAAAGAAACACCTTGGTGAAAACTCAAAACTTTGGAATAAGCTTAAGACACCCATGTGAACAACAAAACCAAATTAAAACAACTTTAGAAGGGTAAAAATAACAGTCTTACTTTGACTGTTGCCACTCCCCCTTCCCCAAGTTGGCACAGTGCCATACATACAGCATCCCCTTGGCCCAGTTTCTACAGTGGGAATAGAGAACTAAGCATGGACATCTATTTTCCCAAGCATTTTGAGATGTTTCTCAGAAAACCTACTCTGGTCTGACCTTATAGGGAACACAGTGAGTAATAACAAAGTTAGACCACCTGGGGTAACATAATAGAAACCCAGAGAGGAAGCATTGGTCATAGCAACCAGTGTATGGATTTTGATGATAGCTGTCTTACTGCCAGCAGAGGGACCCAATCAGAGGTACCAGTGGCATAGCCCACCTGCAAAGCTGAGCTGGTTACTCTCGGAAGCACAGTGGAAAATGTAATTTGCCTTGAATTCTTAGATGGCCATCCTCCATGCCTACTCCCAGACCTCATCCCAGATCCCTGCCTGAGGCAGAAGACACCCACCACAGAGTATTTCAGTAAAGTACAGGGACTAGATTTGTATCACCTGAGCATTTGAACAATGGCTCAGCTCAGTCTCAAAGCCTATCCTAGCAAGGAGGGCAAACCTCAGTTATGTATTTCTACTGACTACAGAAGTTGATCTCAACCATCCCAAGGGGAAACTCTACCTAACTTCAGAAACCAAATGGTAGCCCTGTCCAATTACAGAACTCAAAAAGCAGTACTGCCCAGCCAGAAAGTACACTCTGTGTCCCTCATGGATCAGAGGCAATCATAACACCCAGTCAGCAATTTCACCTGATTAAAGAGCCCATCCAGTGGTCTCACCAGACAGAGGATCCCACACAGTAGCCCCATATGACCTTACAGCAAAGGCAGCAGCCCAGCAAGCTAAAAAACCTGAAAGCAAGCTCTGCTTGTCTTTTGTTGTTGTTGTTGTTTATTTTTGTTTTTTAACAGCTGGCCCATCCATAGTCATAGACTAAACTTAACAGTGAAGGTCTATCCCTGCCAAAGAATACCTATAAAGACAAAAAGAGATAACTGTCTCCTCAAATGTGCAGACACCAGCATAAGACACAAGAATTATGAAAAACTAGAGAATCATGACACCTCCAAAAGAAACTAATAAAGCTCTAATAATGAACCCTAATGAAATGGAGATATATGAAATGACTGACAAAGAATTCAGAATAGTATGTTTAAAGAAGTTTAGTGAACTACAAGAATATATAGAGAGAGCCAATTAAATAAAATTTGGAAAATAATACACAAACAAAACTAAAAATTTTACAAAGGAAACAAAGGCAGGGTATGAGAGAGGAGAGGTTTAGAAGAGTCACAGCTCAGCTGTGGATTGCAGAGAGATGACACAGATAGCTGGGAACCCCACAGAGAAAAATTGTAAAGCTGAAAAGGAAGAAGATAGAAAGGGTGAACTAGCAAGTCCCAGGAGTTTGAGCAGTCTGTGAGAGGCTCCCCCAGGGAGAGCACCATGAGAGGCCAGGCCAGAGTGTCAGTTTTCCCCTACCCAGGCACGTCCTCCCCTGCATCTCTCTTATCCACTGCAACTGAGACAGCAGTTTAAGCTCGGGCTGACCAGGAGCTGTGGCTCCTCCCCCATCCATTACAAACATAAGCATAGTTTGAGTGGATAAGTTGGCAAACTGTCACTTCTCTCCTACCAGCATGCATCCCAGGCTGAGGTCTTCACAGACAATGAGGCTCAAACTTCTTTCCTTAAGGATTTATGGTGGAACAGGGGTGCACAATTTGGGAACATCTTGCCCGCTGGCATTTTGCAGGGTCACACGCCAGTGGTTCAGATAAACAACCTGGTCCCATTGGCCCTTGAACACGAGAAGGTTGCAGGTGGATGAAGGGGAGCTAGACTGAGGTGCCAAGGAAGCTGCACAGAAATATCCAATGGCAGAGTGAAATGGAGTGCTGAGGAATGGGGATCTGAGAGCATGCTCATTCCCACTGGAGAACCACCAGATTGTATAATAGTGGGGCATTCAGAGAGAAATAGCCCCTGGTTCCATGGCAATCAAACACTTGGCACTTAGGTGTGCTGGCTGACCAGGTACTGTGGCCACTGCTTCCACTGATTAAAAGAGGGAGAGAAGTTGAGCTGAGAAATTTTCTCTCTGGTGGGTGCATGATTCTGAGGTCCCCACAGATAGTAGGGTCTATACCTCTTCCTTTGAGGAATTGTAGTGGAACAGGGATGTGTAATCTTAGAACTCCCTGCCCACCAGCATTTCATGAAGAGGCATGCTAGTGGGTCAGACACACAGACCTGGGGAAAGTTGGAGAGCTGAACTCAGATGGCGAGGGAGCACATGTGGAATGAACTGAGGGGAGTGTGCTGTGGAGGCCTGAGGACTGCTGATTATGGGGAGCACCTGGCCCTCCCCACAGAAAAACTGCATAACTGGTAACAGTGGAAAGATACCAGCCTGGTGCCATAGCCATCAAACATTTAGGGCCCTCCCCCATGAATAGCCCTCCAAGTTTGGGGAGATTGTCCTGACCTTCCTACCAGCAGCTCCTCCTGGTGGCTGGAAAAGCAACTTCTGAGCCATCCAAAGCTAACAACCTAGCAACAAACTGACTTTGCTCCTCCCCCCACCTCAGTGGTGGTGGAGAGCAAACAACCTCCTGGGAGCTACAGGGTCTCTCCTAAAGCTCCAGGCACTCAAGTACTCCACCTGGCAGACCAGAGTCTACCACAAGCACAAAAGAACCTCTTTTTCACACAAACATCAACTAAGGACAGGGAGAACAACACTACAGATCATCATAGCATCTTCCATCTCAAGCAAACAGGGCTTGGCTGGTTCATACAAGTACCACCTACCACATCAGAGATTAAGCAGGGGGATCCAATACAATTCACACTGCTGGGAAGAAGTGATGACAACAGGACAGAGGCAACATGAGAGGATCATCAAACCTGTTTGAACATGTCATAAGCAACTTGGGACAAACACTCTTCTCTCTGGCACATTCAGTGGTTCATCTTTGGGGTCATAGGGATAGGCTCCCAAGCCAGACCCAGTACCCCCAGGATTTAATCAAGAGGCCAGATAAGAGGGAATCAGCAAAAGAACTCCAGAAGTAAGAAAAATCAGAGTGAAAGGACACCCCCTAAAGGAAACAATAAATCTTTACCAATAAATATCAACCAAAACTAAAATATCAAAATGACAGATAAAGAATTCCAAATTTGGATTATATGGAAGCTCAATGAAATACAAGAGAAAATGGAAGACCAACACAAAGAAACCACAAAACAATGCAGAAAATGAATAAACAATTAACGAAAGAAATTGAATTATTTAAAAAAATCAAACAGAACTTCTGGAAATGAAACATTCCTTCAAGAAAATACAAAACATAGTGGAAAGTTTTAAGAATGGACTAGACAAGGCAGAAAAAAAGAATCTCAGAGTTTGAAGACAACACCTTTGAATTTTAAAAGTCAGTCAAAGATAAAGAACAGAGAAATATGAGGAATAAACAAAGAGTACAAGAAATATAGCTTTATGTAGAGAGGCCAAGCAACTCAGGGGTTGTCCTTTGCCGATATCTTATTTCTTATTGTTCTGCTCTGCAACTTCTTCCCATGGAATATCTGGCACTTTTCCTAGGCATTTTTCTGGCACTTTTCCCTTGGAATTATACCCAATCTATAATTGATTGGTTGGTTTTTTTCTTTTTTGTCTAAAACTTTTTCTTCTTTCTGAGATGATCTGGCTACTGGTGTCTGTGGTCAGCCATCTTGTTGATCTCCACACCACCATACTTTTAATCTTTTAATCTAAGGTGTATCTTCTATAGACAGCCTATAATTAGATGTTATTTTTTATCTAGTTAGAGACTCTCTGCTTTTTTATTGTATTATTAAGTCCACTCATATTTAATATTATTATTCATAGAGCTAAATTTATGTCTTCCATTTTATTTTTTGTTTTCTGTGTCTCATTTCTTTATCACTATTATATTCCTACTTTACCACTTTCTTTTCATTAAGTTAACATGTTTTGAATGAAGCATCTAAATTCTTTAATGATTTTTTACAATATTTTTAAAATTTCTTTTTAGTGGTTGCTCCAAGGCTTATCACATACATCCTAACTTATCAGAATCAGCTTCAAATTTATACTAGCTTAATTTCAGTGAGATGTTAAAATAAAATTACTCATAAAGAGCTCTATTTTCTTTTCTTCCTCTTTGTGGCATTACTGTTATACATAATACATGTATTAAGGTGACAAATCCACTAGTACATTGTAATAATTTTTACTTTAACATTTAAAGTCATTTCCATTAGCCCTTTACAGCTTTACTCTCACTTTCTTTATGCTATTATTGATAAATATATCATATCTATGTCACTTTTGTAAATGCTCTTTTTGCATCTCTTTTTGATGGATGTGGTCTGAGAAATGTGTCATTAGGCAATTTTGTAATTGTGCAAATATTATAGAATATACTTACACAAACCTAGATGGTATAGCCTTCAACATATCTATGCTATGTCGTATAGCCTATTGCTCCTAAGTTTCAAGCCTATACTGAATACTATAGGCAATTGTAACACAATGGTAAGTATTCGTGGATCTAAGCATATGGAAACATAGAAAAGGTAGAGTTGAAAATATAGCAGAAAAGATAAAAAATGGTACACTTGTATAGTGCACTTCCATGAATGAAGCTTGTAAGTCTGAAAGTTGCTCTGGGTGAGTCAGTGAGTGAGTAGTGAGTAGATGTTAAGGCCTAGGGTATCACTGTATATTACTGTTGACTTCATAAACACTGTACACTTTAGGCTATACTGAATTTATTTTAAAAATGCTTTCTTCAGTAATAACTTAACCTTAGCTTATTGTAACTTTTTTACTTTATAAAATTTTTAGATTTTTTTAAAGTTTTTTAACTCTTTTGTAATAACACTTGGATTAAAACACAAATATATTTCACCATTGTATGAAAATATTTTTAATACTCATATTTTGTAAGTTTTTTCTATACTTAAAATTCTTTATTTTTATTTTTTAAACTTGTTTGTTAAAAATTAAGACACAAACCATACACTAGCCTAGGCCTAAACAGGGTTAAGATCATCAATATTACTGTCTTCCACCTCTATACCTTGTCCCACTGGAAGGTGTCCAGGGCAATAACAGGAGTGGAGCTGTGATTTACTATGATAACTATGTCTTCTTCTGGAATACCACCTGAAGCACCCACCCGAGACTGTTTCACAGTTAACCTTATTTTTTAATAAGTAGAAGTAGTACACTCTAATACAACAATAAAAAGTGTAGCATAACACATACATACCAGTAACAAAGTTGTTTATCATCATCAAGTCTTATGTACTAGGTATAATTGTATCTGCTATACTTTTATATGACTGGCAATACAGTAGGTTTGTTCACACCAACATCACCACAAAAAGGGGAGTAATGCATTGTGCCGCATCATTACAGTAGCTCCAATGTCATTAAGCAATAGGAATTTTTCAGCTGCATTATAATTTTATGGCCACTGTTGTATATGTTGTCTATTGTTGACAGAAACACCCTAATCTGACACACAATTGTATATTATAGACCCAATGGTACATTATATACATATCACTTTATATAAATGCTTCTAAAAATAAGATAAGAAATATGCATTTCTCTTGTATTTTATAATGACATAATTATCTTTACTGGTGGCTTTTATTTTGTATGTGTGTCAATTTGAATTATTTTCTGAGAGCACTTGCTTTTAGCCTAAAGAACTTCCTTTAGTATTTTTTGTATGGTGCTTTTGCAGGAAACAAGTTCTTTCAGATTTGTTTATCTTGGAATGTTTACTTTGCTATTACTTTTGAAAAACAGCTCTCATGAATAGAGGATTCATGCCATTGGTTGAGAGCTGGGTTTTTTTCCTTTTCTTTTTTTTTTTTTTTGTCTTCTTAGAGCATTTTGAATATGTTATCCCATTGTCTTCTGGCTTCCATTGTTTCTTCAGTGAAGTCAGCTTGTATTCTTATTGAGGTTCCTTTGTAAGAATTTTGCTTCTTTTAAGATTTACATTTTGTCTTTGACTTGTGGCATTTTTATTACAATGTGTTTATTTGTGTATCTCTTTGCATTTATTGTTCTTGGAGTTCATTGAGATTCTTGGATGTATATTTTACTGTTTTTCAATAAATTGGGAAGATGTGCTCCTTTCTTTTTCTTCTAATAATCACATGACACATATGTGCTTAATGCTATCCTATGTTTCTCTGAGGCTTTGTTAATTTTTCTTCATTATTTTTCTCTTTGTTCTTCATATTGCATAATCTCTATCAATCTATCTTCAAGTTTAATTCTTTCTTCTGCCAGTTCAAATCTACTGTTGGGCCCCTTTAACATATTTTTCATTTTAGTTTTTGTATTTTTCAAATTCAGAATTTCCATTTGGTTATTGATTATAATTTAAATTTCATCATTGATATCTTTTATTTATTATGACATTTTCTTCATATCTTTCTTTACTTATTTAATGATGATTTCCTTTATTTATTTGGACATATTTATGATGACTATGTTGAAGGTTTTTCTGTTAAACATGACCTCTGGTCACCCTTAGAGATAGTTTCTCTTGCCTGCTTTTTTTCTGGTGTATGGGTCATACTTTTCTGTTTCTTTATGTATCTCTTAGTATTTTGTTGCAGAATAGACATTTTAAATAATATATTGTAGTAAATCTGGGTACTGATAGGTAAGCACTTTCCCTGCTTCTCTCATATAAACTGGCCAACCCATAATTTAGGTTATATGTCAAATGAACCTACCAGTTTCCTTTTTCAGTTGCCTTCTGCCACAATCTGTACTGATTTTCAGAGTGTCTTTAGTCTTGAATTTCTTCACCCTATGTTGCAAATGAAATTCATTTTTTGGTGGAGCAAGAAGCTCTCTGTTCTGCAACCTGTTTCTTCCCCTGCACAAAGTCTCTGAGCCATGGCTCTAGTGTTGGAAGAGAGACAACAGCAGGCTTCTCTAAGAGAAACATCCCTGCTTTAGGAGGTGAGTGCTAAAGAAGAAGGGTGCAGTAGCCTCAGATCTTCTCAACTTGTCTCTCCCAATGTGAAATCACTGCCTTATGAGCCAGGTCAAAGCAAATTGTTTGCAGTACCCTCAGTGGTGCTGTGTCCAAGCGAGAATCTGTCCCTTGTACTCTATCCCATTAGCGATGGTTGGGTGGGAGAAAAGAGTCCCCACCTCTTAACCACACTTTCCTGGAACTTAGTTTCAGTAGTGGGTACCTGGGGGCAGGATAAGAAGCACTGACATCCTGCTCTACATAATTGCTTTCCTGCATAATTATATTTAAAACCTCTGAGAATAATAGTCTTATAGTTGAGAGATCATTCTATTCATAATATAGTCACAGTAAGCATGTTTATTTCTATTTTCATATTTGGGAATATATATTCACTTAAAAATATTTGATGCTGCTGCATGCCAGAATTTATTCAGAAGATATAAAAGTAAGACATAGTTGGTGCCCTCCAGGAGTATTATGTCAACTATAATGGTTCTCGAACTATAAGAGACAAAGTTATCTCCTGGGCAGCTTGTTTAAAAAGTAGATTAAAAAGTAGATGGGCAGACACCATAAATAGCAACTCTGACTCTATAGGTTCAATTACCACAATCTGAAATTTTTATAAGTACATCTAGGTGGCCTGGCATCCTCAGACCAAAGTTCTAGAAACACTGATCTCAGGGAAGAGGGAGTGAAAAACCAGTAAAAAGGCAGTTTAGAAAGTGTGCAATAAGTTAAAACTCTGACAGAGGGCCTCAGGCTCATACAATATTCACACTGTATTCTAGGAAAATGACTTCCCACAGTGCAATTTGAATGGACTGAAATGTAGTCAGTGGCCCTGGAGTTGAGTAGCTAAGAGACACTGGACATAGATTTGCCTAGGGTGCTATGGGGAATGAAGGGACATCAACTGACAGTAGGGAAGGGAAGCTTACGCAGAACAGGTGCTATTGGAGAGACCTAAGAACTATCTACTTAAGGAAAGAGAAGGAGAAAGATTATACCAAAAGAAAACCAGTAATTGAATTCGACTTATCAATCAGAATAGAGATCATTTCTACTTTTAATGCAAGCAACACTGAAATGAAACCATATGATATATTAAGGAGTTTGAGGGAAAGGAGGTAACTGAAAGATTTTCAAGCAGAAGGATATGAGTTTCGTATTTCTGGTTTTAAAAGATTGCGATTTGGAAAACAGATTGGAGACTTGCAACAGTAGTATGATGGATCTCTTAAGCCCTCCTAAATTTTTGTAAGAAGAAAACAGTTTCTAATTTGAATGCCACCTAAAATTTCTTCCTATCCAGAAATTCACTAACTCAGCCCATGTGTCATCCTTTTAATAATCCATGCAAAGGTAGAAGCTTTCATTATTTGTGTCACTTAAGGTTTACTGAGGCTTAATGTTTAACCATTTCACTCATTCTTAGTATCAGGCGTATTCAATAGGATAAAAGAATATTCGTTAATAACCAGTGAAAAATTAGGTGTTATGTTTATTTATTTATTTATTTTTTTGAGACAGAGTCTCGCTTTGTTGCTCAGGCTAGAGTGAGTGCCGTGGCGTCAGCCTAGCTCACAGCAACCTCAAACTCCTGGGCTCAAGCAATCCTCCTGCCTCAGCCTCCCAAGTAGCTGGGACTACAGGCATGTACCACCATGCCCGGCTAATTTTTTCTATATATATTAGTTGGCCAATTAATTTCTTTCTATTTATAGTAGAGACGGAGTCTCGCTCTTGCTCAGGCTGGTTTCGAACTCCTGACCTTGAGCAATCCGCCCGCCTCGGCCTCCCAGAGTGCTAGGATTACAGGTGTGAGCCACCTCGCCCGGCCAGGTGTTATGTTTATTACATCTAATGAAAAATATCATTGCAATCATTCCAAGGTGTCTGTTATGAGTAAGGCACCTCACTGGGAATATGAAATCCCAGAAGGTATAGTTCCTTCTTTGAAGGATTTAAATCCTGACTGCAAATTTAGGGCAAATATTAAATAAAGGTAAGTGATTCGTGGTAGCATATACTAACATCAGTTGAGTGGTACCAGCAATAAATGCCTTGAAAGGTGCCACATGCTCACAAAAGACTAGAAAAGATGGCTGCCTGGAAGAGGTTATATTTTCACCTGAACCTTGAAAGGAAGACAAGTGAGGAAGAGAAAGAAAGGGATTTCTTTTGGGGGTTACAGCAAGAAGAGGCAATATGGAGAAGGAGACTAGTGACACCTTAAATTATTTCTATTCAAAACTACTGAATATATTTTCTATCCCATTTTCTTCACTGTCTCCCTGCCCCCTGCTGCAAGTGATGAGTTTTTAAGATTTCACCAATTTTTTTAGCATGATGTAGCCAAACTGGAGAGGAACAGTGCAATTCAACAAGATTTGTTCCTTCTGAGCATTGTCTTGTTTTATTGATTTTTGTTTTCAAAAGCTTAGCACAGAGCCCAATAGATATTTAGTAGAATTCCCTTCAAAAAAATAGAGGAAGCCGAGAGTTATTTATAAGATATCCTCTGATAAAAGTTAGTATAAAGTTAAGTCCAAATTTTAATTATGCAGGGAAAATATCTGAGAATAGAAACACATTGCCTTAAAAAATAATTTCTAAGAGACTCAAACAATTATTCTATTACTGTAACAGAATATTTTGTTATAGGTTTGAGATTGGTTAGGTTTTAAAAAGTCTAAGAATTAAGGAAAAACATTAAAAGATTATAGCAAAAATCATCAGGAGAAAAGTGATTACAGGTATCTATCAGTTAACAAATAACATCATGCAAATAAGTAATTACTGAAACTTTATTTGAAGAGCTAAACACATTGTTCTTTGACAGGCCAATTCCCTTATACATATCCAGCTCCCACCCTCTATTCTCCAACTCCACAACAAATTCACTGGAAGCTGGAGCCTCATTGTAACCAGAATCCCAATTTGCTCACCCTGGAATGGACTGAAGTAATTCAGGTCTTTCATCTTATTTAACTACTGAGCTTGGGTTTATATAAATTCATAATTGTGATTCCACACTTCATGAAAAACATAAACAAAATTAGAAACTCTGGACAGCAAAGATAATAAATGTTCAAATGGTGCCCTAGAGATAAATCATATAGATACAGGATTTCAAACATCAGCCCAGTGTGTGGTTCCAAATCCTTTGAAAAGAAATAGCTTCTTTGTGACAAGCTGATTTTAACATTTTAATTAATGGGAAGAAGTCAAATAAAAACTATTATTCTCTATTACATTTTTCTAAATTAAGCCATACTACTCTTATGTTTAAATTATATTTCCCATTAATAAATTTACTTTAAGCTATACATATATTAATAGCTTTCAAAATGTTGATATTTACAGCACTCACTAAAGTGTATTCTGAAAATTATACTTTCTCTAAAGCACAGACTGCTGTAAGCTTTATGTTAACTGAAATATTTAAATACCACTTCAAGGTCATGAAGTTGATTCTCATAATAGAAAGTCCTTTTTTAAATTTTTACTTACAAATTTACTAGAGCAAATACCACATAGTATTCTGGTTCTTTCCTTGAGTATCGCAGTGGCAGGAAGTAACTCTTGCTTGATGTATCTTTATTGTTTCTCTGCCACTGTTATGGCTACTAAAAGGCCAGCCAGAGCTTATGGCACCAAAAGGTCATTTTTGTTATTCCAAAGAGAGAAGTTTGACATGTGATATATTATGAAGAGAACAGAGACACTAACTGATGTACTGTAAATGCTAACACCTTGTATTTATGTCTTTTATTTCTTTAAAAGAAAGAAGACAGAAATTCCTTTGTTCATCTCTAAAAATATTTTTAAAACATTCAGATTATAAAAGGAATAAGTTATATACTCTTTGGTCCACTTAACAAAATTTATAATTTAGGGACATATAAATTCGTAATCTAAGTTACAGCATTTCAGCTCATTTACATTCCTCATTTAGTTTTTCTTATCCTTGAAATATGTTTCTATTTTTTATGATTATCAGACGATAGCTTGAGGAAAGAATTTTTGAAAAAGTACAGGTTTATTACTAGAAGAAATAGCCAGTTGTAAGGTTCTTCTCTCACAGTGGTCTTCTCCATTTTAAGACAAGGGACTTGCAGATATATGAATAGCCAATTTAGCAGCCATGGGAATATTCTTTACAAACAACAAAACAATAAGCCAGTAAAGTGAGATCTGAAATATTATGGCAGTAGTGATTTGCAAGTATATATCTAGAAAAATCCTGGGCTTTTTTCATTGAAGAATTAGTTGCATCACTAATATCTCTAAAGATCAAATTTGGGGTAAGGATTTAATCTGGAGTCTCTAGACAGACTAGACTCTATAGAACACTGTGAACATAGTGTAAAAATACAAAAATGTATGTGAGTGGGAACAAGTCCATAGCTTCTTTCAGATTCTCAAACGGAACTGTGACAAAACATAAGTTAAAAAGTATTAGCAGCTGAGCTGTGTTATCGAGGCCAGAAATGCCAGAACTGTCCAGTGTGCTCTCAATGAATCTTTTTTCATTCATTCACAAGAAGGGAACCTCCTAGAGTAATAATAGTAACAGGATTTATGGCATGATTATTTCAAGACAGCCACTGTGCTAAGTGCTTCAATATTGCTTCATAAATTATCTGTAAACATTTCACATATTATCTTTAATTCTTACAACAACCCTAGACATTAGCTATTATAATCACCCTATTTTAAATGAGAAAATTAAGGTGTGTCCTTTACATCAATACTTAAATAAGATATCTAGAATCTTCTTTTCAAACACTTCTAGAAGATAAACTCTTTTTTTCTAAGTGAAAATTACCATAGAAACACAAATACTAAATACATAAATAACAATTTATTTTTATGCTTTTATTTTTGTTTTAATATATAATATTTACTATAAAGGCAATCAATGAGAACTCTAAGGTTATTCTCAAAACAAAAATTTGTAAATATATATTGTAAATGAGACTTAGCATCTTATATCATCTTCGACATTCAAATTATTTCTGTTTTATTTTGGGTTGCATCATATAAAAACAATTCTGCATTACATAGAACAATTGCAAATGATAACAGTTTTTTAACAGTTCATCCTGCAATTTCATGATGCTCTTCAATTTAACTCATCTGGAAGACTAAAGGAGAAGTAGCAGAAAATTGTTCCAAGGTTGAATTACTAACATTATCTAACATCTGCTCTCAAACCTTAATTGTGAAATTTTCAAGTTGGAATTGGTTGATAAACAGTTCCTCCTCCATTTTAAATTATCATTCTTTGAAAAATAATTTTAAAGTGTATTATTTATCCATTCTGTGTTCAACAATGTCAGTTTCTAAAATTAGCCAAATCATTCTATCTCTATTAAAGTTTGAAAACAGTAAATATATGTTACTTGCATTTCAAATCAAAACTTTAAAGCTCTGTTTTGATGGCTGACACTTTATCTGCAGTTTTAAGTAAGAAAAATGACATTGTGATAGTATATCACTAAGAGGAGTTTGTTTGGCTTTCTCCAAACATTAGCAAGATGTGCACAGGAGAGAAGCCCTGGTATATCTGAACTAATTTTAGTTAATGAAATCTCTTTATTAGAAAAAAGGAGCATTTCTTATCTCATTTGAAATATATGTACTAACACCTTGCCATGTTATACTCCATAAACTCTACCATAAGACAATGGAAGTTTTAAAAGTCATTGCTGTATCACTCCAAATAGCTCTGAAAGCTCTGCATTGGAAAGATCAGACCTTAAAAGAATATGCAATTAATATGACATCTAACACTGTTATGAGAGATGATGCATCTCGAAACTACTATATTTTTCTGCACCCCATACAGTGGTATAAAATCTGAACAAATTTTTCTACAACAGCTTTTAGAAAAATCACTACTCCTACATCCTTTGCCACTGTTCTCATTCACTACAACCGTGGCTAGACCTTGGCCAACTTATGTCCTGATTAATAAAACTTTACATATTGTTTTTATATTATATATTTTTTTGAGTAATAGACCTTTTCTGTATTGACCTGTGTAATTCAGTATACAAAAAATATGAGAATATATGCAATACTCCTTCCTTTGCCTACTTGAATTGTTAAGACTTCAGTTTAATAACTTCTTGAATGTACACTCTCAGGCTATCTCTGTATTATATCTAAAGATGACACAATAGTAATAATTGTAGTTTCCTCACTGCCTGTCCACTTCACATACTTGTTGCAATGTCTGTAAAGGAAAGCCTAATAAGAATTTTTTCCTAACAGTGTCTGAT
Source organism: Microcebus murinus (assembly GCF_040939455.1). Taxonomy (NCBI): domain Eukaryota; kingdom Metazoa; phylum Chordata; class Mammalia; order Primates; family Cheirogaleidae; genus Microcebus; species Microcebus murinus. The sequence continues at coordinate 35,998,788 of NC_134114.1, read as the reverse complement.
TCTTTTTCACATCTGATGCATTTGGTTCTTTTGAAAAGTTCCATAAGTGCATTTCAATTGACATATTTAAACTTTGTTGCATACGCTTTTTACAACACTATATTGTTCACTATATTGTGATGAAATAAATTGAGACTCTTATTTTTATGCTTGTTTGTTTGTACTTCAAAATATTTGGCAGGAGACATAGAACGATTTTCTAAAATTTCATTATTTAAGACTTATTGAGAACCTGGGCAATTTTTACCCTCAAAAAGTGAGCACAAATGACAAATTGCTTTGTGCCTTCACCTCATTTTGTGTGAGTTTTCAGAATATTGCTTTCATTGGATGTATACGTATCAGTTTGGATGATAATAGCTGCATAATTAATTAATGAATATAACTATGGTTTTACTAGTCACTTCATTTTGATCCTGAACAGTCTCAGCAATTCCATTTTAAATTTATTCTTTTCAATTTTCCTTTGTTAAAACTATAGTTTCAAGGAAAAGTTTCACTTTACCTTCAACCCATCTAAAATTTATGAATTCAAAAGTGAGTACAGAAGCACACTGAACTTAATCATAAACATAGAAAGACAAGAAACAGCTAAAACTAAATTTTGTAGTATTGTTACTGAGTTTGTTGGGATTAAATAATATGTGTAGATACGGAATATTAGCCAATTTGTCATTGTCATCACTGATAAAAATAGATATTTATTGAGCAGCTAGCATGTGCAAGGACTATGATTCATTCTGGAGATACAACAGGGAACAAAACAGAACAGTTCAGGCTCTTACAATGATGATTTCAATTTAAATGAAACCTTTGTTTCACCTCTAAATTATCTCTACAGAGTATTGAACAAAAATTTTCATGCCATTCTTTAAGAACACAACCCATTCTTCACATAATATCTTATTGATGCCAAAAATTAGCATCTCTCCTTCTTTCACCTCTTCCCCTCTCAACTAACATTCTAAAACCCTCTAGGGATCCATAAAACATGGTTTCAAAATCACCACTTTGATTAATGGGTACAAAAGTCCAGTTAGAGGAATAAGATCTAGTGTTCATTTGGTGGCACAATAGGGTGATTATAGTTAATAGTTTGTTGTATATTTGGAAATAACTAGAAGAATGCAATTAGAATGTTCTTAACACAAAGAAATGATAAATGTTTAAGGTGATGGATATCCCAATTACCTTGATTTGATCATTACACGTTGTATGCTTATATCAAAATATCACATATTGGGAGGCCAAGCCAGAGGTTCCATTGACTCAGAAGTTCAAGATCAGCCTGAGCAAGAGTGTGAACCTATCTCTACAAAAAATAGAAAAATTAGCTGGGTATGGTGGTTCCAGCTACTCAGAAGGCTGAGGCAAGAGGATCGCTGGGGCCCATGTGTTTGAGCTATGATGATGCCACTGTACTCTAGACTGGAAAACAGAGCAAAACCCTGTCTCAAAAAAAAAAAAATCTCATGTCCCCATAAATATGTACAACTATTATGTATCAACAAAAATTAAAAATTTTAAAATTTTAAAAAATAAAAGAAAATTACCACTTTGAATATCTCATCTTGCCTACACTTGATTTGAACTCTCTCATCTACTTTAGAAACCAGTATATTAAATAATGTTCCAAGAAAGATAGTGAATGTTTCTTTAAAAAAATACTTCTGTGGCATAAATGTATTCATTCATTTGTTCACTTAAAAATTATTTATTGGACACTTGGTATGGGACAGGTACCGGACTAAGCAAAGGTAAATAAGCAACAATCTCTGACTTCAAGTTGCTTAGAAGATGCAGAGATAAAACAGAGCTAATGTGCAATAATAAAGACAAAAATGGAAATTTAATATCCATAACTGAATTGGATAAATTGTTTCAGTACCATTTTATGAGATGATAGCAAGAATACAGATGGCATTGATTATTCTATAATGAAAAGTTTGGTTTTTAAAAAAGGGTAGCATATCCTAAGCATCAAATGTAGTAAGAAGAAATAGAGTAGCAGTGGTGAGTTAGTTACTAGGGAAAGAAGTCTTGATTAATGATGTATTTCATTCACATTAGAGCCACACATTTGCCTTAACTTCTTAAAATGTAGTTCAAATTTTATTACCCCATTTTCAGTATCATTACTGAGGAACATAATTGGGGCTTTAGTTTGCTTGCACCACAATTAGCCAAATACAGTATGTTAAACCTGTTCTATAAAGGAGACAGTATTTCGAAAGTTGTATAAATATAATTTTAATTTTATCAATTAATTATCTGCAATGAAGTATTATTCTTTGTAAAACAACATTTGCAGTTTGTGCCACTAGTAAAATTGACATATTCTTGTTATGTATTATTTGTTAATATTATTTTCATAGGATACTTTAATTTGGAAAGTTATATACAACAGCATCATTTTTCTTTTGACCACATGACATTTAATTTTGAAACTTCTGTAAAAGCATATTGCTCTTATACAGCATGTCTTCAGTTAACATCATTGGATATTTCTTAATCAAGTCAAGTAAAATAGAATTTAGAACTTTAAAATAGAATTTAGAACTTTTAACCAATATATATGTTAGATAATAATTATTTGCAAATGATAAATAATATTAAAATATCAATGTCTTTATTTATTGTTCATATTTATATTGTTCATTTACAGGTAACATTTGGAAAGTTTAAGAATTCTATCAGAAATTGTACCCTTAAAATCACTGTTGAGATACTGAACATTAAATAACAAAAATATTTTATTATTCAATAATATATAATTATCCAACATTTGTAACAGCTGGAGTATATTACTATTATAATATAATGCATATTAAAAGACTGAAAAGGAAAATAATATATATAAATCAGTGTTATCAACATAAAACAAGCTCTGTGCACTAGTATTTTCCAAGCTTATAAGGTAGAGCAGTGAAAAGGAATGTTTACTTCCATGTTAATATTTTCCTTTTTCTCAAGACAGGTAATTAGAGCTTTTTCTTAAACATGAAAGTGGCTTCCTTCTGCACATCAAAATGATGTTTAGAAAAAAGAAGTCATATTAGTTTGAGTGATAAGACAAGAAAGATAATAGTGATAATTAAATGATGACACTTGTAGTGACTTGACTGTACCATTATTCTGCATGATTTAACCTATACTTAATATAGTAATCAAGTAAATATACAAATGTGAAATTATCCAAAAACAAAAGTTCTCTAACTAACATGTTAAGTTCTGCTGGTCCTAAAAGTTTTATTCCAGCGTTGTTCACTATGGGTTTGTTCTGAAGGGGAGAGGTGGCCAGACCTGTCAGGGGAGGACTTGTTTGGTCTCTTTGTGTGGTATTTATAGCCTGGTCTGGTTAATGTCAATCTTCACTTTATTGGTATTCTCTTAAATCCTGAAATTTTACCCAGACTTTTCCTTATAAGCCCAATCTTCTCATAGAAAATTCCATGTATATTTTCAGCAATATAAAAGTTCTCTGCTTTTTCCTCACAAAATATTTTTCCTGCTTGCCCCTGTATTTTGATGTTTAGTGCAAATTTCATCTAAGACCTCAAGTTCAGCTCGAGTATTTGCTGTTTATATACATATGTGCTTTTTCTCCCACTCTTTATTAACAAAAACAAACAAAAACCCTTTTTCAGAGTCTGAAAGACTGATTTTTTTTTCTGATAGCCATTGTTAGTAATGGAAATGGAAAAATCCAATCAATCAATTACTAGGAAGATGAGAGCTTGTGAGCAACAGCTTGTATGTTAAAAAGTTATTTCATTCTCCTTTTGGATGTATAAATATCAAATAACTCATACAACATGGAAAAGAAGACCACATTTTGTTTACCTATGCTTCTTGACTAAAAAAAAAAATGAATCGTCAACATTTTTTTTAAATATAAGGATCTAGAATACTTTTAATATCTAATGGGTTCCTTAATTGTATTTCCATAGTACTTTGTCTTTCTCCCCTAATGGTCTTAGTTTGGATTGCAATAGAATAAATGGAATAAATGTCAAGAAAGTAAAATAGAGATTGTATCAACCTTAAAAATGAGGAGAAAAAAATGTAAATAAGCAATTTAACACAGAAACAAAAGGTACGATATTTTATCTTTGTCATTTATTTGATGTCAACAATGTATTGATATATTCTTCCAAAAAACACAGAGGACAGAATTTTTTAGGAATATAGTAAATAGAAACTGAGGGGGATTTCTCCAAGTAACACCACTTAAACTACCAAAAATGAACCCACGTTAAAAGCAGCCACGTTCTATGTAGTTGGTTTATTCTGATTATCACTATAACAACAATACAAAATATTTGTTTTTAAATTTGTTGGGCAAGTGGTAGATGAAAGTTAAGAAAAATATTAATCTAAAGATGTATCTTCATTTAATTCACCAGTATAATTAATAATTATAAGATGTTTAAAGATATTTTTACTTCAACTCTTGAGCATCCAAGAGTTATAATAGCATTTTTTAAAATTAGCACCAAGAAAGAAGGTATCATATTTTGAGTATAAATATAACAGAGTATTGGGATTTTTTAAAAAATGTATTATATATACTTGTAAATATTTATGAGGTATGAAATAATGTTATGATTTTTAAATACAATGCTGAATGATTAAATCAAACTAATTTAACTTTTGCATCTCTTCAAATATTTGGCCTTTTTTTGTAGCATGTCACACACGACTTTCTTTTTCTTTCTTTTTCCCTAAGTTTTAAAGTCAATTATCTGTTAATTCTTATTTTCTATGGCTGAGTTTTGATAGCTGGTTTGATGTTTCATGTTTCTACTGATAAATCAATTTTTTCCTAGAATAATTTTGAAAGGCTAAATTTTTATATTTTATATCATTTAATTTTTGAGTAATAATTATTAAGCAATGTCAATGGGTTAACTAAAGGAATTTCCAGTCAATGGATATATAGCCTTTCTTGAATTTTAGGAGGACAGACATTTTATTATTTAGAGATTCAGAATTTTTATTCATATATTGGATAAAATGGATAATTTTTACTTTAAATGTCCTCAGTGCCCCCCAAATATTTCTCTTCCCACTGAATAACTTTAACACTGAACCCTACATACCTTCTTGTAAGTGACTCAGGAGTACAAATGCAAGATTTGTCTATCTTTTCCCATCCACCTCTTTTAGTTGTCAATATATTTAAAATTTACTCTCTTCTGATTGAACCAGAGATTATGTGATTTAGTTCTTACTTCTGACTGCCATCCTTTCTGTCCCAAATACCAGGTTGTGTGTGGTTTTTTTTTAATGTGGTATTTATAAGTGTGGTAAACATATCTAAATTGGCATTTAATGCTATATCATGTTATCCATTTACTTTCCTACCAACTGGACAGTACGGTACTGGTGTTAAATCTTTTTCTTATATTCTAAGTGTCTATCTCCATATATAGACCAATTCTTAAATTATTATCTAATACATGAAATGCCATGCATTGGGAATATACATTATCTCCTTTATAAAATAATTCTTTATTTTCCAAGATTTTACAACTAAATTTCTTTAAAAATAAAATTTCATTGTATCTAAACATAATTTGCTTTATAAAATCCACTTTTCAAAAATTTGTATATGGAACCACATCCATACTTGAAAATTCCAAATAGATAAGAGTAAACATAAAAGATCCAAAAAGAAAATTCTAAGGAATAAAACGTAGTGTAGTTTTTTCCATATCATGGACTTCAGAGCTATTGTAAGATGTCAAAGCTATAATAACTGCTTAAATAAACTATACTATTAACATGTATGTACCAAATTCAAAGGACTGTAAATACTCTCAAGATTAATAAAATCAAAATTTATGAAGGCATTATACATTCTTAATAGTTTGGTTTTTAAATAAGTATTTTTTCAATCAATATGCATTGAGAGCTTCTTAGGAAAAAATGGGATTTTTTTTAATTTTAAAAAGAGGTCTTTATTTGCAAAGTATTACAATCATTTATTTAAAGTTCATATTGTTAATACTGCTAATGCACCTGAAAATAAATTTTAGCCGATAAGCAGAGCTTTGCTAATCTTCAAGTTCAAAGACGCTGCTGCAAGAACTCATATTCTGCTTGGAGACTCTGGCTGGCTGCAGAGAGCAGTTGGGTCCAGCAGTACATTTCATAATATCCCTACCATGAGGTTTGAACTTACAGGCTCTGGTTACAGAACCTGGTGTATTTGGTAAGTGACTTTTCACCTTCAGTCTGAGAGACTCTTTAGACTTTTTTTTGTAAGTCTCTCTCTCCATGATTGCAGCTTGTCTGTCTCAAGACTGTCCTGTCCTGTGTTGTGGCTGCCTGCCTGTCCACAGCTCTGCCATAACGTTTGAAGTGGTGTCTTGGTGTGTCAATGAGCAGAGCCGTCTGTAAAAAACAAATTTGTTTGTGAAAGATGTTTTTAAAACTCTTTCAAAGCACTTCAAAGAACGCTTCAGTTTCCCAAAGCCTTTTGAACTAGTAACTAGAATGAATTATACATTATTAAAATTTCATATGAAAAACAGGCAAAAAAAAGTGCCCACTTTTAAAATACATTCAAAATCTGTTGAAATATTTTATAATGTAAATCTTGCATCTAGTAACATCTTAGTACTTACGGGTAGAGCTGAATAATTATATTGATAACATAATACAAAGGAACACACATAAGGGAACTAGTCTGAAATATTAACTTTGTGTGTATTGACTCAAACTGTGAGTATCACTGATTTTGATGACAAAAAAAATTCAAAATATCAAGTGTGACATTTTTGGATTAAATTTAACCTTTTGAAAAACAATGTGACAAAACCTGTCACAATTAATTGTATTTTATCATTGTCTCCAAGTCTGCCTTTCTTTAAAGTTAAACTTCCCACGTATAATTGTCTACATAAAAGCCTCTTATAAAAATATTTCTTAATATAATTGGAAGACTACCATCACTCTTTTGACCTAAGAATTCTTGCCTTGCATCGCTTTGCCTGAGGTCTATTTTTCCCAGGCAACCAGCTGTTAACTTCAAATCTTTATTACATCTCTCTATCAGTGAAACTACAAACTTCACTGCACCCATCTAAATCCAGGCTCTGAAACATCTCTAAATTAAGGACAATTATGCGCTCTGTTTCTGCCAAATCCTAAGATTTAAGGGGAAAAATTATTAAATGTCAGGGTTTTCAAAAAATGAAAGGTTAGCCTGGAATTTGATTTAAGCTGAAAAGTTATTCTTGATATTAACCAACCAGTTTGTGCTTAGAAAACATTTATTTTTTCTAACTATTATGGACACTGAATCTCTTTTCTTTCTAAAGAGTATGCCCTGATATTTCTGCTTAAAATCCATAATATTTCCTGGAACTTCCTCAATGCTCCTGGAAACCTCTGTCATTCATTCTTATTCTAACAGCCTGGATGCATTTTAATTTTTAAAAGGTCTTCAAAAATTGATTTATGTTTTCATTATGGAAATATTTCTTGTGGTTTGAACAGAAAATATAATAATAGTGATATGAAAGAAAGGGACAAAGTGTCCAAGAAAGGGGAATAAAAATTAGTTTAATGTAACATCTTCCTTCTCTACAGCCATTTCTTTTGTAATGTATCTTATTTACATCTATTTCCCAGAAAACAAGGTCTCTGTCCTCTACTACTTTTGTTTCTTAATTGCTATGGCCACTGGTTGTGGGAGTGAGCAGTGGGGTTCCCGGTGAAGGAAGTCTAAAATTATTTTTAGTATTTTATTGTTGTTGTCTAGCTGTAGTTCTTTACATCCAGATTTTTATTGACCAAGACTTTGTTAATATTAATACTTAAAATAATAATAAAACTTCTTTTGGAATCCAAACGTAAGAATTCTCACACAAATGTAATAACTTTAGCAATACTCAAAAGTGTTTAAGACTTTCTTTGTATGATGTTAAACGCCATGACCAGGTGGATCATAACAGATTTCTGGCCACTAATCCATTTGACTGCTTGAAGATTTGACTGAACTGAGGATAGTAACTGAAAGCTTTGATAGTGTATGGATAAAGACTAAGATCTATCCCAAAGGTCTAGCCTCAGCTCCAAAGGAGCAAAAAGACTATAAATCACTATTTCACTCCATTGCTTTCCAGTAGGGGATGAGGAGGAAAGTTGCAAGTTGAATCATGTTATCCCCATGATTTAGAAATGAAAAGCAATTTCTAAATAAGTCAAACTCTATATCTTACAAATGAAGAAAGAGTGGACATTACAGAACTATTTAGATTATTCTGACCCAACAGAAGAGTGATATTTTTCTCTACCACAGGCTTCTGCATTTTAGGCACATAATCATTTCTATAGATTATTAAAGTAGCTTTTCAGCTGGTTTGCCTTTCCCTGGCCTCTCCCTTCTATACTTCATTTTACACATGACTTCCATAATCCTAAGCATTAATTTGATCATGATACCTTTTTATCTGTCTATGATACCCTAATGTAAAAGAAAAATACTTCTTTCCAAGTGGGCTGCTCTATCTCAAAGACTTGTTCATATTCCACTTCCTCTGTGATGCCTTCCTTGGCCTCAACAACTCACAGTGACATGTCCTTAGGATCTATTGCTCAATCTAACTCCTTGAAAATTAGTTATACTGTCTCCTTAAATTACAATTCAGTAGTGGATGAAGAAACGTTTTTTATATACTATAATATACTTCATATGTTATTTTGATTGTCATTTTCCTTGGTATTTTCCATAATGTATTATATAAAATATGTGCAAAATAAGTAGTCATTAAATATAAGACAATTAACATACATGATCTGTAATACTGAGTATATTGTCCTGATAACATCATGATGATGATGACGATGATGTTGATGAGAATGATGAAAACGAGAAATAGAAAGCATGTAACAAACATGAATTAGCTATTGAATATAACACTAATATAATTGGAAAGTTGTTCCTTGTCATTACCCACTTGCTATTTGTGGGGTGCGGTGTCAATGCCATTACAAGATGGCGCCTGTTTCCGGCTTTGCCTAGAGCAGTAAACAAGTTCAGCGCACGCGCAATTGTCGGTTACCCTGTGGCGCAAGCATGCAAATGAAGGATCCTACTATGGACCAATGCTTTGGCGGCTCGACAGCTGAGCGGCCTATCCCAGTTTAGGGGTTGTGCTTCCAGGGTATATAGCAGCCTGCGTGCTGCCGGGCTGGGTCTTCCGCATCATGTAAGTCTAAAGGGAACCCCATTAAAGCACTGTCAGAAGAACTCCAGTTGCCGCGTCTTCCTTGCTGGCGAGGCGGGCGCGACAGCTATTTTGGTGCTTCTTCTCATTTTCCTCCATTACTCGATGGCCTCATTCTATTTTATTGGTGGCTCCTATAAGTGATCTCTCCAAATACCCTAACTTAGACTGTTCACAGGAAAAGCATGGCTTCATGTTCTCACAGCCCATAATCCTTATCAAAATATATTCAATCGTTTTTTAGTTCTTGGTAGTAAGAGTTTGTTGCTGTCTATGTTTTTCCCTGCTTACCTGTACAGATTTAATGAAAAAAGTTCTGAAAAAAATTACCTAACCATTGTGACCATGATGAGGAAAAATAAAAAGAAAACTACCTACCTCACTTCCCAGAAATACTGAAATGTTTCTCCAGAGGAGAAGTGCTTCCTTCACTCAGTTCTTTCACTTCCCTCTGAGTTTGTTGTCAGTGATTTTTATCCAAAAGCATTTGCTTAAATTAAAATAAAACTGGAAAAAAATGGAAAAATTGTTAAAGAATTACCTTCCAAAGAGACTCTTGCCAAAATATTTTTACAGGGGAATTTTTTCCAAATTTCTGAAACTGAGCATATTGTATATAAGAATAAGTCTAGAGCATACACATACACATACATGATTAAAAGCTTTGAAATTAATTTAATGATAGTTATATATTCAAAATATTATAAAGATGAAAATATAAAAATGCTATATACCACTCTAACTTCTTGCCTATTTATACAAACATTTCTAAAGTAAATATAAGAGTGAATTTTTAAAGTTCTACCTAGAATAAAATTCTACCTAGAATAAAGTTCTACCTAGGTAGAATGTGCAACAAAAATGGAAGAAACTCTATTCATATAACATTAATGAGTTAAGAGAGAAAAAGCTCAATAGAAGTTAAAAGAAAAAAAATTATTTTATCATAAATTTCTGCCCAAGAGAAAACAAAACACAAGAATTCCTAGAACTTTGGGAAAAATAGCTGTTTTTTACCATGGTTAAGAATACCTAACCTGGGATCAAGATGGTGGACGAGAAACACTGCCAGACAGAGTGTCTCTGCAGAAAAGACAGATTCTAGCAGAAATTAGAAAAAAGAAGCAAGAAGACGAGCATACAGCGGACGAGGGACAGAAGGAGGGTACCTGAGACCCCAGGAGAGTTCACGGGAGGAGGCTGCGGAAGAGAACTGGAGGCTGAGACCACCGGAGCAGCCCGGAAACCAGCGGCAAGAGTAGGTGGATTTGCCTTTTCCCCTCCCCTGCATTTGGGACTGCTGGTGGGCTCCCCAGCAGGTGGAAAGACCTGCAGACACCAGCCCAGAGACGGCCGCCACCAGCTAGCAGTGAGCCTGTAGTGGACATGGCACAGGCTCCCAACTCTCTCGGGGCACCTCCATGTGCACAGACCCGAGCCGCGCGGCAGGCACCATATTGCCTCCTCCTCCTTTCCGCCGACCCTACCTGCGGCTGCCCAGAGAGACAACATAGCCACCAGCCGGAGGCACCTCCAGGGACCGGGACCTTCCCTTTTGGGACCCTACAGCTGACTAAGGGGAACTCAGACTGTGAGCTCCCTACCCGCCAGCCCTCCCAGGTGCTGCTGGCACGGTGTCACCAGGAGAACGGTGCAGACCCTGAGGCTGAGAGACATAGACCCAGCTTGGGCTCCCTGTGGGTGAATTGGGACCAGAACTCCTTTCTCTGGTGGGGATACAGTTTGAACTCTGGGACCCAGAGTTCAGACCTGATCCCGTGCACCGAGGTCTAGCATTGCCCGGGGCACAAAAGGGATATACGTGAACAGCCTACTGAGGTGTGTGTGCCTTCAGGGGCAGATCAGCATCCTAGAGGACAACCCTCCTCCCAAAGGAAGGCCATATGCCCAGCACAGGAGGCATTCCTGGGCAGGGAACTTCCTGACCGGCATCACAGTCCGGGGAGGCCTGGTGGCGTGTGGTCTGGCCTGCTGGCAGAGGCCGAGGAGTAGCTGCGGAGTTGGGGAGGGTGGAAAGAAGCGAGGCCTGCTCTAGACTGCGGGTCTCAGACAGCCTCACCCCAACACGCAGACTTTCTGGCTGAGCGGGACCATTCCAGCCCTGCCCTGACAGCTTTTCCTGGAAGCAGAGAACAGAACTTTGACCCCTGCTAAGGGCATTGGTGGTGCCTGAGGGCAGGCTTACCCAACCCAGCTCCGTCCGGAACAAGAGCTGATAACAGGACACAAAATCAACAGCATAGCCTGTTCCTCCAAGCAAGCGCCATCTACTGACAGGGATGGCATCCTGCACAAACTTTTCACGGCACCCACTGACTCATTATACAGGGAGTGGTCGAATCTCACCCACAGACACCACCTACCGGCTCAGAAAATAAAGAAGGTGTGTGAATACCCAAACAAAAACCTAAAGGAAAGAAACAATAACTGATCGACATGGGAAGGAATAAGTGAAGGAACTGAGGAAATATGAAGAACCAAACAAAAAACACACCCCAAAGAGGAGCACCAGCCCCCTAGAAACGGACACCAACCAAAATCAGGCAACCAAAATGTCAGAAGAGGAATTTCATATGTGGATCATAAGAACACTCACCGCCCTGCAAGAACAACTCAATAACCAACACAAAGAAACCACAAAAAGCCTCCAGGACCTAGAACAAAGGTTCACTAAATAAATAGACACAATGAAGAAAGGTTTAACCGAACTCCTGGAAATGAAGAATCAATTCATGGAACTACAAAATATAGTGGAAAGTCTCAAGAACAGGGTAGATCAAACAGAAGAAAGAATCTCAGAGCTTCAAGATAACATCCTCCAACTAAATAAAACCGTCACAGAGATAGAACAGAGAAACACGAGAAAAGAGCAAAGCCTACAAGAGATGTGGGATTATGTGAAGAAACCTAATGTGAGGGTCATAGGGTTACCAGAAGGGGAAGAAGACAACACTCAAGGGTTGGACAAGCTGTTTGAAGATATAATAGAGGAAAATTTCCCAGGCCTTGCTCAAAATCTCAATATACAAGTTCAAGAAGCTCAGAGGACCCCTGGGAGATTCAATGCAAACAGGAAGACGTCATGACATGCAGTCATCAGACTGACCAAAGTATCAACTAAAGAGGCCCTTCTAAGAGCTGTAAGATGAAAGAAGCAAGAGACATACAAGGGAAAGCCAATTCGAATAACACCAGACATCTCTAATGAGACTTTACAAGCAAGGAGACACTGGGGCCCCATTCTTACTCTTCTGAAACAAAACAATGCCCAGCCTAGAATCTTATTCCCTGCAAAACTAAGCTTCATATATGAAGGAAAAATAAAGACATTCTCAGACAAGCAAAGTCTCAGAGAATTCACCAAGACAAGACCAGCCCTACAAGAAGTACTCAAAACAGTGTTATGCACGGAACACCATAATAAAAACTCACGAATATAAAAACAACCAAAACCCAAAGATTAAAGGCCAGATAATACAATGGCTCAAGAGAGAAATGAAAGCAACAACATCCAACCCAACAGAATGATCAATAATCTACCTTACCTATCAGTTCTCTCAATAAATGTGAATGGCTTAAACTCTCCACTCAAGAGACATAGGCTGGCTGAATGGATAAGAAAATACAGGCCAAGTATATGCTGTCTTCAGGAAACACATCTAACCTGCAAGGATGAATATAGACTAAAAGTAAAAGGGTGGAGATCAGTATTCCAGGCAAGTGGAAGCCAAAGGTAGGCTGGCGTGGCAGTTCTAATTTCAAACGATTTAGTTTTTAAACCAACAAAGGTAGTGAAAGACAAAGAGGGTCATTATATAATGGTGAAGGGCACACTTCAACAAGAAGAGATAACAATTTTAAATATATATGCACCCAACTTAGATGCACCCAGTTTCATAAAGCAAACCTTACTGGATCTAAGCAAATGGATTAATAGCAACTTCATAATCACCGGAGATTTCAACACCCCACTGACGGCACAAGACAGATCCTCCAAACAGAAAATTAATAAAGAAATAATGGACTTAAACAAAACCCTGGAACAATTGGGTCTGACTGACATCTGCAGGATATTCTACCCAAAATCCACTGAATATACGTTCTTCTCATCAGCTCACGGGACATTCTCTAAGATTGACCATATCCTAGGACACAAAGTAAATCTCAAGAAATTTAAAAAAATAGAAATCATACCATGTACCTTCTCAGATCACAGTGGAATAAAACTAGAAATCAACCCTAACAGAAACTCACATTTCTACACAAAAACGTGGAAATTAAACAATCTCCTACTAAATGATTACTTCATAAATGAAGAAATCAAGACGGAAATAAAAAAATTCTATGAAGAAAACGACAATGGAGAGACAAGTTATCAACTCCTCTGGGACACAGCTAAAGCAGTTCTGAGAGGAAAGTTTATCTCCATAAATGCCTATAACCAAAAGACAAAAAGATCACAAATAGACAATCTAATGAAATGACTCAAAGAGCTGGAAAAAGAAGAACAGACCAACCCCAAACCCAGCAGAAGAAGTGAAATCAACAAGATCAAATCAGAACTAAACGAAATTGAAAACAGGGAAGCTATTCAGGACATTAATAAAACAAAAAGTTGGTTCTTTGAAAAACAAACAAAATTGACACACCATTGGCTAAGCTAACGAAAAACAGAAAAGAGAAATCTCTAATAAGCTCCATCAGGAACAAAAAAGGAGATATCACAACTGATCCCAAAGAGATACAAGATATAATTTATGAATACTACAAAAATCTTTATGCACACAAACTGGAAAATGTGGAGGAAATGGACAAATTTCTAGAAACACACAGTCTCCCTACGCTCAACCAGGAAGAAATAGATTCCCTGAACAGACCAATCTCAACAGCTGAAATAGAAACAGCAATTAAAAATCTCCCTAAAAAGAAAAGGCCCGCTCCCGATGCCTTCACACCCGAATTTTACCACACTTCCAAAGAAGAACTAGTACCTATCTTGCAGAAACTATTCCACAACATCGAGAAGAACGGAAACCTCCCCTATACCTTTTATGAAGCGAATATTACTCTGATACCAAAACCAGGAAAGGATACAACAAAAAAAGAAAACTACAGACCAATATCCATAATGAATTTAGATGCAAAAATTTTCAACAAAATCCTAGCTAACCAAATCCAGATGCTTGTCAAAAAAATAATCCATCACAACCAAGTGGGCTTCATCCCAGGGATGCAGGGATGGTTCAACATACTTAAATCTATAAATGCAATTCACCACATAAACAGAAGTGAAAACAAAGACCACATGATTCCTTCAATAGATGCAGAAAAAGCTTTTGACAAAATTCAACACCCTTTCATGATACGAACACTTAAGAAAATAGGCATAGAAGGGACATACCTAAAAATGATACAAGCCATATATGACAGACCCATAGCCAACATCACACTGAATGAGGAAAAATTGAAATCATTCCCACTTAGAACTGGAACCAGACAAGGCTGCCCACTATCTCCACTTTTGTTCAACATAGTGCTGGAAGTCTTGGCTACAGCAATCAGACAGGAAAATGGAATTAAAGGTATCCAAATAGGGGCAGAAGAGATCAAACTTTCACTGTTTGCTGATGATATGATATTATATCTAGAAAACCCCAAGATTCAACCAAGAACCTCCTGGAACTAATTAATGAATTTAGTAAAGTCTCAGGATACAAAATCAATACACAGAAATCAGAGGCATTCATATACGCCAACAACAATCTAATTGAGAACCAAATCAAAAGACTCAATTCCCTTCACAATAGCAACAAAGAAATTAAAGTACCTAGGAATATACTTAACCAAGGATATAAAAGACCTTTACAGGGAGAACTATGAAACACTGAGGAAGGAAATAGCAGAGGATGTAAACAGATGGAAATCCATACCATGCTCGTGGATCGGCAGACTCACAATCATCAAAATGTCTACACTACCCAAACTGATCTACAGATTCAATGCGATACCTATTAAAATCCCATCAGCATTCTTCACAGATATAGAAAAAAATACTTGTACACTTTGTATGGAACTAAAGAAGAACCCGAATATCAAAAGCCATTCTAGGCAACAAAAACAAAATGGGAGGCATTAATATGCCAGATATCAAACTATACTACAAAGCTGTAGTAATTAAATCAATCTGGTATTGGCACAAAAATAGGAATATTGACCAGTGGAACAGATGTGAGAATCCTGATATAAAACCATCCTCCTATAGCCATCTAATCTTTGACAAAGCAGACAAAAACATACCCTGGGGAAAAGAATCCCTTTTCAATAAATGGTGCTGGGAAAACTGGATAGCCACCTGTAGAAGGCTAAAACAGGACCCACACCTTTCACCTCTCACAAAAACCAACTCACGCTGGATAACAGACTTAAACCTGAGGTATGAAATGATTAGAATTCTAGAGGAAAAAGTTGGAAACACTCTCCTAGACATCAGCCTAGGCAAAGAGTTTCTGAAGAAGTCCCCAAAGGCAATCACAGCAGCAACAAAAATAAATAAATGGGACATGATCAAACTACAAAGCTTCTGCACAGCCAAAGAAATAGTCATGAAAGTAAACAGACAACCTACAGAATGGGAGAAAATTTTTGCATCCTATGCATCTGATAAGGGACTGATAACTAGAATACACTTAGAACTCACAAAAATCAGGAAGAAAAAAATCAAATAACCCTATTAAAAAGTGGGCAAAGGACTTGAACAGAAACTTTTCTAAAGAAGACAGAAGGATGGCCAACAAACATATGAAAAAATGCTCAACGTCTCTAATCATCAGGGAAATGCAAATCAAAACCACAATGAGATATCACTTAACTCCATTGAGAATGGCCTTTATCAAAAAGTCTCCAAACAATAAATGCTGGCGTGGATGCAGAGAGAGAGGAACACTCCTACACTGCTGGTGGCACTGCAAACTAGTTCAACCTCTTTGGAAAGCAATATGGAGATACCTTAAAGTGATACAAGTGAATCTACCATTTGATCCAGCAATCCCATTGCTGGGAATCTACCCAAAAGATCCAATGACACTCTACAAAAAAGACACCTGCACTCGAATGTTTATAGCAGCACAATTCATAATTGCAAGGCTGTGGAAACAGCCCAAGTGCCCATCAATCCAAGAATGGATTAATAAAATGTGGTATATGTATACCATGGATTACTATTCAGCTCTAAGAAGCAATGGTGACATAGCACATCTTATATTTTCCTGGTTAGAGCTGGAACCCATACTATTAAGTTAAGTTTCCCAAGAATGGAAAAACAAGCACCACATATACTCACCAGCAAATTGGTATTAACTGAACAGCACCTAAGTGGTCACATAGGTACTACAGTAATAGTTTATTGGGCAGGGGGGAGGGGGCGGGGGGCAGGTGTATACATATATAATGAGTGAGATGTGCACCATTTGGGGGATGGTCATGCTGGAGACTCAGACTTGTGGGGGGAGTGGGGAAATGGGCATTTATTGAAACCTTAAAATCTGTACCCCCATAATATGCCAAAATAAAAAAAAAATTAAAAAAATAAGAATACCTAACCTAAGCTAATAGCCAACTTTATGTTTAATGGCAAAACATTAAGGGCTTTAAGAATAAATTTAGGAGTAATATTAAATATTGCAAGTATAGATATTTGAGATATAGATATCAACTGATATATATAAAACATAAAGAAGGAATATAGATATTGGGAAGAAGAAACAAAAATTACAATAATTGATTATAACGAACTGTCTAGAAAATTCTATAGACTGTACTGAAAAACTCTTAGAATTGATAAGTTGTATCAGCAAATTGTCAAGACAACATAAATGTAGATAGAAAGCCTTTCTTGTATAGTAACATCAAATAGTTAAATTTATGAAAACATTCTATTTATAAGAGCAATAAAAATATAAGGCAAAACATCAACAATAAATACACAAAACCTAAAAGAAGAAAATTTGTTGAAAATTTACAAAGAGATATAAATCGAAAAGTCAATAAAAGGGAAACTTTCCCAGTTCCTAAATGAATAGAATAAATGATATAAAGACACAAAGTCTTTTGGTAATATTAATAACTTCAATTTTAGTCCAAATTTCAGCACTAGCATTTTAGTATATGTGAATGTTATCAGTGATTCTAAATTATATTTGATGAAAAAAATGGCTATGAATAGGCCAGAAGCAATATATATATTTTTTGAGACAGGGTCTTACTCTGTCTCCAGGACTAGAATTCAGTGGTGTCCTCATAGGTCACAGCAGCCTCAAACTCCTGGGCTCAAGTAATCCTCTTGCTTCAGCCTCCTAAGTAGCTGCGACTGTAGGCATAAGCCACCATGCCCAAACCAGAAACAATTTTTAAGAGAAAAATTGAGAAGGGCATATATGTCATCAGAACTTAAATTGCACTATAAATATACAATATCAGTTATATTTATATGAATATCAGCAGTCAGATCAGTGGAAGAAAAAAGTTACTCAGAAGCAAATCTTATTTCTTATAACAATGAGAAAAATCCTTAGAAAAAAATGGAGAAAGAAAGACATGGTAAGGAAATGCCATTGTAAAATTAGTAAAACACTTTATTAAAAATTAGAAGTTCCTAGAATATATACTCCACCAGTGTGGGATTTTTTTTTTTCTATTTTAGTCACAGCTCTATCCTCAGCATTCAAAGTAATGCCTGGTATTAAGAGCTGCTGCATGAGTGAATAATTAGATTCCACCCTATCACGTAATACATGAAAATAAATTCCAAGTGTATTAAATACTTAATATTTATATATATTAAAAGATAGCATCATAACTAGAAAATATAAATAGTACATTTATTATTTTAATTTCTGATATGGCATATATATCTTTTTTCAATCTTCCTGCCTCTAAACATTTTCTGACCTATTAGCTATATTAAATATATATGGTGTTTACATTAAGGAGAACGTTTCTAAATATAAAGCAATGGAAAAATTACAAAGACAAAAATCTATTTGAACATGCTGTGATTTTAATGTTTGTGCAACAACAACAACAGAAAAACTATTCTCTGTGCATAGACACTACCATCTATTGTTTTGGGACTTTTTAATAAAAGCCATTCTGACTAGGATAAGATGATATCTCATTGTGGTTTTAATTTGCATTTCCCTGATAATTAATGACAAGCATTTTTTCATATGTATATTGGCCATTTGTCTTTCTTTTTTGAAGAGCATATGTTCATGTCTTTGCCCACTTTTTAGCAGGGTTCTTTGTTTGGTTTTCTTTCTTACTGACTTACTTGAGTTCTTTGTAAATTCTGGATATTAGCTGGATATTATCAGATGTTTAGCTTGCTAATATTTCCTCCCATTCTGTAAATTGTCTGTTTGCTCTAATGATGTTTCCTTAGCTGTGCAGAAGCTTTTTAGTTTAACTAAATCCCATTTATTAATTTTTGTTGTTGCCATGATTGCCTTTGAAGTCTTTTTCATTAATTCTTTGCCTAGGCCAATATCTTAGAAAAGTTTTTCCTACATTTTCCTCTAGAATTCTTATGATTTCATGCCTCATATCTAAGTCTTTTATCCATGTTGAATAATTTTTGTGAGGTAGGGGTAAGAGGTAAGGGTCCTGTTTTATTCTCCTGCATGTGATTATCCGATTTTCCCTGCACCATTTATTGAATAGGGCTTCTTTTCCCCTAGAACATGGTTGTCTGCTTTGTCAAAGGTTGTAGGTAGATGATTTTATGTCTGAGTTCTCCGTTCTCTTACATTAGTCAATGTCTCTATTTTTGTACCAATACTATGCTGTTTTGGTTACTATAGCCTCATAGTATAGTTTGAAGTCTAGTAATGTGATGCCTCCAGATTTGTTCTTTTTGCTTAAGATTGCTTTGGGTATTTGGGCTCTTTTCTGGTTCCAAATGAAGTGCAGGATTATTTTTTCTAGATCTGTGAAGTATGAATTTGGTAACTTGATGGGTATTGTGCTGAATTTCTAAATCACTTTGGATAGTATGGACATTTTAACAATGTTGATTCTACCTATTAATGAGCATGATATGTTTTTCCATTTGTTATTATACACCATAATTTGCACTGCAAATTAGTTCAACCTCTACGGAAAACAGTACGTAGATTCTTCAAAGATCTAAAAGTAGACCTACCATTCAATCCAGCAATTCCACTAATAGGTATTTACTCAAAGGAAAAGAAGTCATGTTATCAAAAAGACACCTACACTTGAATGTTTATTGCAGCACAATTCACAATTGCAAAGATGTAGAATCCACCCAAGTGCCCATCAATTCATGAGTGGATTAATAAAATGTGGTATATATATACCATGGAGTACTACTTGGCCATAAAAAAGATGAATTAATACCTTTTGCAACAATCTAGATAGAACTGCAGACCATTCTCCTAAGTGAAGTATCACAAGAATGGAAAAACAAACACCAGATGTACTCCGTATGAAATTGGAACTAACCAATGTTCACACAAGTGCACAGAGGGAAGTAAAACTCAGTGGAAAGCAATAAGCAGGGAAAAGGAAGGAGGGGAGGGGAATAAACCAACCTAATTGGTACTATTAACACCATTTGGGTGGTGGGCACACCTATAGCCAAGACTCCAGCATTACAAAAATGATCCAAGTAAGCTAAAACATGTATACCCCTTTAATATTTTGAAATTAAAAAAACTCTCTGTGAACAAAAGTAAAATCACAACCACAAACTAAATTTTGGTAGTGCTATAAGTATGACAAAGTTTTAACATCCTTGAACTGTAAAGAAATTCTAAAAATCCATAAAAAAAACTAACACTTCCATAGTGGTAAAAAGTGCATTGGAACTTCAGTGAGGGGAGGGATGAAAAATTACCTATTCAATACAACATACACCGTTTGGATGATGGGTACACCAAAACCCAGACTTCACCACTATACAATATACATCTTTGTGACAAAAAAAACACTTGTACCTCCTAAAGCTATTGAAATTTTAAAGAATAGTAAAAATAGTAATAAAAACTCTTCCTTGTTAAAAAATGAAAAAAAGTAAAAAAAAAAAAATTAAAAACTAACACTTCCATAAAAAACTTAGCAAAGGCACAAAGAATTTGAACAATTCACAAAAGTAGCTGTTATGTATACATAAAAATAGTTAACTAATAATAATTGTTTTATTAACATTTTAAAAAGGCAAAAACTAAATGGACAATACTCAGTTTTGGTAAAAGTGAAATTAAATGGATAGTTTCATGCACTTTCGAGGTATGTCAAACGTAGCAAATTTTCTGGAAAACAATTATGAAATATAGATCAAGACACTTGAAATAATCACACTGTTTCATTCATTAACTCACTTCTAGAAACTTCCCAATACCATTTCCAAATATTTCATTAAGAATTTATATTTAAGGCAACCTACAGAATGGGAGAAAATATTCGCAAACTATATATCTTGTAAAGGACAAATATCCATAATCTACAAAGAACTCAAATCAGTAAAAAAAAATAAACAAGTGGGCAAAAGACATGAACAGAAGTTTTTCAAAAGAAGATAGACAAATGGCCAACAAATATACAAAAAAAAAAAAAATGTTCAAAGTCACTAATCATCAGGGAAATACAAATAGAAACTACAATGAGATATCATCTGACTGCTGTCAGAATGGCTTGTATTAAATCCAAAAATAATAGATGCTGGGATGGATGCAAAGAGAAAGGAATGCTTATACACTGTTGGTGGGACTGCAAATTAATACAACCTCTGTGGAAAACAGCATAGAGATTTCTCAAAAAACTAAAAGTAGACCAACCATTCAATCCAGCAATCCCAATTCTGGGTATTTACCCAAAGGAACAAGAAGTCATTTTTTCAAAAAGACACCTGCACACAAATGTTTATTGCATGATGGAAATAATCTTACTGTTTATGCAGATAGTACTTAAATTTTCCCACAAAGTAAAAATATTATACAGCTACTAAAAATTATGTTTAGGAATATTCCAATTCTACTCTTTTAATTATTTGAAAGTGTATCCTAATTTATTTTTGCTTCTAGTTACTTTGTTGTGCTATCAAATATTATTCATTCTACCTATCTAAATATAGTTTTGCACTCAATACTTTATTAGACATTTTTCTAATGCTATTATATAGCCTAATCTCATCCATTAAGTAATTAACATGTAAACTTTATGTTTATAAAAATATTTTTAAATCATAAAAAGAAATAGACTAAACTAATAACAGGCTTTCTGGGTGCTGAAATTGCAGATATTCTCAAATTTTTTATATTTTTCTGTATCTTTCCATTTATTTACTGTAATTAATTCGTATTACTTTTTGTAAATCTATAAAAAAAGATAAATTAAACCTCAAGGTGCCATTACTTTAGGTCAATCTGACCATCTTTATTTATACTTGCTGAAGCTTATTATGCCTGGTCTTAATTCAAGTACATTTAGGGAAACAGGAATCCCACAAGAAAGTATTGCCTATTATAAATTAAGAATATACAAAATATTAAATGTTATTAACTAAATTTAAATATACTCAAAAATTGAATTGGAATTTAATCTTTCTCAGCAAAATATCTCCTCTTTACCAACTTCACTAATATAATTAAATTTACTTTTTAATGAAAAATTAGTCTATTTTCTCTTGTTATAGTAGATAAAGAAATTAAGAAGAATTTGATAATTCCAATTATATAACTTTTACAGTTACAACTATTTAACAAATGAATTAGTATGACTCTCATTTGGTGAAATCTTACTTCTTATCTACCAAAATACCTATACTTCAGAACTCATTTTCTCTGGGCAGATCATTCTGATTTTGTTTCTTTTTAACTCTCTTCTGGGAAAAGTAGTGGCTCTGGCATTTCTTTATAGAAGAAACTGCAGGATATATCTTGAAAAAACAGTTTTTGTTTTTACGATTGTGTGTTTATTTGATAGGTTCATTGACAGCACAAGGAGGTACTCTCCACCATTTCTTGCCTCCTTGGCATAAGGAAGTTAGAAAGAGGGCACAATTCTCAAGTGGTTAATTTGTTTACCCTGTTTCCTCAAGCTAGGGGAAATGAAAGTTACAGACTACTTCACTAGTCTATAACCATTGATACTAGACAGCAATTACAAATGGTAATTCTTTTCACTGTAGTTCCTTGGGACAGAATGAGCTGGTAAAATGTTTATGTGGTCCAGTAAATATCCCTTAAAGTGTTCCTGCTTTAATCACAAAGTCTCTGTGGTCAAGTATCATGTTTTCTGTTGGTTCTGAATAGTGCCTCATATAAAGTAAGCATTTATTAATGATAATGTTATTTTAATGTGCATGAAATTTGAAATGCCCATAAAGTCAGATACCACTTTTGTATGGCATTACCCTTGTCATTTCCTAAATAGCATAGAAAAATATAATGACAGATTTTTTAAAAAGAAACCAAATGATTTACTTTGTACCCTCCTCTTCTGAGTAGTAAAATCAAACCAATGCAACATATGCTACGTGAACCACAAGGGCGTAATCCCATGTCATAAGAATTGTAAAATGTTCACTATTTTGAACTGGCTTTCAGTATTAAGGCTGTATTCATAAAAAAGTTATACTCTTTATGTTGATATTTTGCAGACTTATTCATAAAACATAAAACTGTATACTAAATGATTTACGGTTGCTAGCTGTTTTTCTATTCAACCGTCTTTTTTTAATCATCTTTTCATTGCTCATTGAAGAACTTTGCCCATAAAATTTTAACAAGTAACATTTAAAATAGATGCATACACTAGAACTAGCCTCTTAAATAGGATTTAATATAACTATTGATAGAATAATAATACAGCAATAAAAGTACAGTTTTTACTGCAGCACATATTTTTATCATTTCATATCCTATGTATGCTTTCTGTAAAATTTACTTATGAAAATCAATTATTTTTTAGAAAATTGAAGAATTACTTTACAGTTAAAATATTAATCTATAGGTTTATCAATATTTATATACCTATATTTAATATATATTTTTCTGTTACCAAAAAGTTTATTTTTTCTTAGAAGATATATGAATATCATTAAGTAAATACATATTCAGAATTATAGTGAGTCAACATGTTTTGAGCCAAGAATATAGAATTGATATTGTGTTCACTATTAATTAGTCCAGATGTCAAGTGAATGAACAAGGAATAGTACATGTATTATAGAATGTTAGTAGATTTAGAACATGGCCATATATATATATTTTACCATATTGTGGGGCTTTTTTATCAAAATTTTTCTCCGTAGCTATATCGTTTTGGTTTTAAGGTCTGCATTTAAATGTTTTTTAAAATACATTTTTAAAAACATGCAAATTAGAATGCTTAACTTTCAACCCAATCCCCCAAACCAGATGCTTTTGTATTCAATCTATAATTTTAACCTTTATTTTTTCACATTCACATGCATAAAGGTAATTGGCAGCATATATAAGTATATTTCTCCTCTGTCAAAACATTTTAATGCCAAATTCTGCCACTTTGATCTGCATAACTATGTTAAAGCCAACTTTTCAAGCTAGTTGTTTTTGCTTTTAAAACTTTCTCTGAGTTTTTATTAATTCATAATGTACCACTTATATTTCCCTTCTTTTCCTTTTAACTTCATAACTGCTGCCCTTCACCCTTTGAGCACTCAGGGCCTCTACTCTTTTTGTCTCACCAGTCTTTAGAAAATTAGATCAACATACATGACTAAAAATTCACCAACATTTTGTGTAATCTAATTTGTTCACACTAAGTTTAAAATTTGAGGAGTCAATCTGAGTAGCTGGCAAGAATTGATGGTAAAAATAAATAAACCAGAGCAGGAGTTTCAAGCTCAAATGACAAGAGAACAAGCAAACAACAAAAAGGAGCAAAGCAGGCTCTGCGTAGGACGACGGTACAGAGTGGTAGGGACTGTGGCTAACTGGAGACCACGCATTCTATCCAGAGTGCTGCTGCCACTCTATTCCAAGCAATTAACTTTAGCAGCATCAATTCCAAACCACTATATATGTGAATCCTTCAATGATGCAACTAATTTCAATTAAAAGAAAAGAAAAACTGTGCAAGCAACACAAAACATCTGAATCAGAAGTGTTTTATATTTTAAAGAAATTCATAGGCCATTCAATGACTTTGTGAGTCTACGGATACATGAAATATTCAAATCAATTAATAGTCCCTGATATGCATTATAGGTACTAATACATTTAATGGCATAAGGAAAGCATTCTTGAAACTTCTAATTGAATTTGATATCTTAAATATAAACAGAAGACTAAGGATGGCATTTTCTAACTAAATCATACACTCAAAGGTGTACAGCCCCTTGAGGTTATCTAGTTAACTCTCAAACAATGCAAAATCCCCTTTTCTACCTCCTCAAGGAGAATATCCTTCCTTAGCTTGAATATTTCCAGGAACAGAGAGCTGATTAGCCCTTAAAAGAGCCCATGCCACTACAGAATGGCAACATGAGATAGTCCTTCATTCTCTGCTCTTGGATCCATTGCCTGCTAGTCCCAGAAATCCCTCCAGTCCTGTGCAGAATAGAAACGTACACTGGGGATCTTGATGTGCTGTACATTATGCATCGCCCTGTACATACCATCTCATTTAATCTTCAGAATAACTCTGAGTTAGATATTATTGTCCTCATTTTCCAGGTAAGAAATTGAAGCTGAAAAAAGTTAAGGAACCAACCAATTGAATCTGAAAGAAGTTAAAGAACCAACCCGAAGATAAACAGCTAAATTAAAGGACAAGTCAACTTTATTTCAAATCTTAACACTAAAATTTGGAGTCCCGACCACTATACTTTTGATTCTGACTTTCTACCCAACTATACACATATTACTGATCTGCAAACACAACAAAGGTTTTGCCAACAAATTTGAAACAAAATTAATTTTTGCCAAAACTGTATATATACTATGTATAGTGATTAAGTTTGCTAGCTGGAACACTGAATTAAGTAGAATCATAAAGTATAGTAGAGAATGTGATAAAAATTTACAAGTGAAGATATAAGACAGTATTACATCAAGTTCATAATAAAGACTATGTGTTTATCAAAACTAGAGAAAATATTTCCTCTTGATCATAAAAGAGGTCAAAGTTATGACCAACTGCTAGCTCTATTTCTTACTCAAAATTAATCTGACTTCCAGTTTCCAGTCCACCATATAAAGAGGTTGGAAGGCAGCACTGTCATCTTTACAACACACACAAAAAAATGGTGAACAAACAAAAATCAACTTTTCTTGGCTTCATCAGAGAATTGAGGTCACAGAGCAAACCACTGTCCTCAAAATTAGTGAGGCAGGTAAATACAGAGAATCACAACTTACTGGAGCAGAAGCCCAGGAGCAGAAATCTCTGCTGGAGCCAGATTGTGAGGAAGAAAACTTGAACTATGATTTGCAAATTACCAGAAATACAGTATAGGTAAGTTTGAGAGTTTGAAACTTCAGAAAAAGGGTGGAGGAATTGAATCTTTGTGGGTGCTATGGTTTGAATGATTTTGTTCTTTCAAAAATTTATGCTGAAACTTAATCTCCAAAGCAACATTATTGGGAGGAGTGGCTTTTTTTTTTTTTTTTTTTTTTTTTGACAGAGTCTTGCTCTGTAGTCCTGGGTAAAGTACTGTGACGTCATCATAGCTCACTGCAACCTCCAACTCCTGGGTTGAAGCGGTCTTCTTGCCTCAGCCTCTCCAGTAGCTGGGACTACAGGTGGGCACCACCATGCTGGCTAAATATTTTTTTTCTATTTTTAGTAGAAACAGGGTATTGCTGCTGCTCAGGCTGGTCATGAACTCCTGAGCTCAAGCAATCCCCCCCACACCCATCCCCGCCTAGGCCTCCCGGAGTGCTAGGATTATAGGCATGAGCCACTGTATCCCACCCAAGGAGTGGCCTTTGAGAGAGGATTGAGTCATGAGAGTTCTTCCCTTGTGAATGGGATTAGGTACCCTTAGGCTTTACTGAAGGAGTAGTACCTTTTACCCTTCAGCATTCTAGCATGTGAGGACACAGCATTTCTCCCTCCTGGAGGATGTAGCCCTCACTAGACAATCAAACCTACTAGTTCCTTGATCTTGGACTTCTCAGCCTCCAGAACTGTAAGAAAATAAAAATCTGTTCTTCATGAATTACCCAGTCTTGGGTATTTTGTTATAGTACCTCAAAACAGACTAAGATGGAGAGGAGGAGGTGAGTTTTACCTCCAAGAGTCCCAGGTTCTCACAGTGAAGATCAGAGAAAAATCTTCTCATGGTCCTGGTAGGGAAGGAGAAGGAAACCATTGTGAAATATGCTCAGAGCATTCTGTTCTTAACAAGGTCTGTTCTCAAGGTAAATTGTTTTACCAGAGCCTGGCAACTTTTGCCAAGGCCTCATCAACCTTGAGGGGGACATTCAACTTCAGTGCCCTCTAACCTTCTTATCTCCCTGAAGGATGGACAAAATAGGTGGCAAAAAAAAAAATCTGTCTTCATAATGTAGATGGACCAATATGGAACCATGGAAGTGAACACACCTGGAAAGCTAAAGAGTAGTCAAATTATTAAACATTATTATCATTTATATTATTATGTACTTCAGGTGTATTCACTGAATCCTGATAAGTATTTTTATAATGAAATATCAGTTCTGTCATACCAAATGTTCCACCAACAAAATAGTCCTTCAAATCAGTATTCACTTCTCTGTGAGGAATCTTTAGAACTAAATCAAAACCTCGTGGCTGACTAATCATGGTTTACTGCTTTTTTTACATCAGTATAAGACAAGAACTAGAGATAATAAAAAGTATGGACATATGATACTTTAGAAATATTGTTGCCAAATCCTGTGTATGATGAAAAAGATATTCTTAAGTGTTAGTTTAAGAAATGCAGTATGATGTTACTTGTGACTCTCTCTCTACATAGTTAATTGCAATTGCACAGTTGGTTGACAACCTACCAATCACAGGAACAATAATGTAGCCACTGTAAAGCGGAACTCTCATATTGTTTCTTTAAACAATGAACTAGTGTTGGCTCCAATTCTGCATGCTGTGTCTGTTTTATTCTTTTCCTGAGTCATTGCTAACCTCCTATGTATTAACATTATTAGAATCTCTCCTTCCCCTAACTTCTGTTAACTTTGTCTTTTTTTTCTGTTTTGAATCTTCTTATCACTTAAAATGTAAATATTACTTTTTAGGTTATCTAATCCTTAGAAATGAGAAACTGAAGCATTAATAATAATGTTAAATGAAGAAAAGGAATAGCTGAATGTAAATGAAGAAGCTCTACTGCTCATATTGAAAAAAAAATAGGAAGAGACACGGTGGTTGTCTCCATGGCATCAATTTTGTTCCTTCTCCATGGGACAACCACCATGCATTTTATGAGGGATTTACCATTTTCCTCTGCTTCAGTGATTCTTTCAGAGATGGTCCAATCAAAGTAAAGCTTTGTTCTTTTCTTAGATTACTGAGGGACATGGTCATCTCTCTCTTTCCCCTCTGTTATGAACAAGAAAGGATATATTCCCAGTGCTAGTAAATATCTTAGAAAACAAGATGAATTTAATTTGAATTAAAACTTAAAGAAATAAATTAATTTGCAAAGCTCACTTATCTAGAAAGTAGCAAAAGAGGAATTTGAGCAACTGTGTTACCCCAAAAGCTATGTTCTTACTTCTCAGCATCAGATGTCATTGCAATGTTTTACTTACATATTGGATTACTATGAACTCCAAGGAGCTTAAGGCATAAGTCTAATTAATTTTGGTTCCTGGTCTAAGTATAGGCCATAAACAGGATAGATGACTAATGTTTGGTGAATTAATGGATAAATGGATAAATTTTATGAGAATTTAACTACAACTTAGATAACCAAAATCATGATTAGAATGGGAGCCATAAGCCTATGGTTCGATTCTACCTGATACCTATTTATGAACATAGGCAGGTCCCTTGTTTTCTAATCTTTAGTTCCTTGATTAGTAAAAGAGACAATAATAACAATAATAATGCCTAGAATATATCATTTCTATAATTATTAATGAATTCTATATATCAAAGGAATTTGACAAATGTGTGGCATGTTGCACAGATACTACTAATAGTGTTATACTACATGAAGGCACACAAACACCTGCACAACCATAAAGGACAGTATTTAAGGAGCAGCAAGAATTCTCTACTAAGAGAATTGATTCACATAGCACATTATATTGTTAAGTGAAAATAAAACACTGATATCATTTAATTTCTTTTACTTGAACCCTAAACAGATGTTGGTAGGTGAAATAAACTCTATCAATTTAAATGTCAGCTCATACTCTTAACAGTACAAGATGGATTTCATGGCCATTGGAGATATATTTAGAAAAATGAGGGAGGTAATCTTTAATCATATTTATACTATGGACTTTGGACCTCTAATCTTCAAAGTCACTGACAATTAATTAATTGTTCTTGTTCTTACACAGTGATTTAGAGAGCTGGCAAGAGCATTGCTCCTGCCAGCTATACAAACTTCCCATTAATGACTTTTCTTGAAATCACCAGAAAATTGAGGCTACAAGACAAAAATAATAATAATTCAAAATCTGGGGAGAGACAGATATTTATGGGGAAAAACAGAACCCAATTATTTCCATACCTGGGGTATATGTTAATTGATGCTATATAAGATAAGAAGATATAGCTAAAATTTTTCAGAAAAAAATGCCTAATCACATGTTTGGGCTATTAATAGAATTTATAGTCCCTGGAGACCCTAGATATAGGGTAGTTCACACCCTTTGCAAGCTTTTCTTCATAAACCTCATAGGCACTCAGAGGAAGATCTGGGAAAATCCTGAACAATATATTCTCTTGGTACTGACTGAAGGAGAGGACCAGCAAGTACTGCAGAAACTGGAATTATACCCATATCCTTTACCTTCTTTACAGAAG
Source organism: Microcebus murinus (assembly GCF_040939455.1). Lineage (NCBI taxonomy): Eukaryota > Metazoa > Chordata > Mammalia > Primates > Cheirogaleidae > Microcebus > Microcebus murinus. The sequence goes on along the minus strand of NC_134114.1, from coordinate 35,969,503 downwards.
AAGATTCTTAATGTCTAAGGGGAAGAGCAACAAAACTGTTGCCTTGGGCTACTAGAGGAAGCATCTAGGAAGGGAAAGAAAAGAAAAAGGACATTATTCATGGGAGAGATGTAGTAATATATCATAGGTCCAGTACTATAGTTGGAAAAGTGACAAGAGCACTTGTGAAGGCCACAGTCTGAACCAGGGCACTGAAACTGCCTAAGATTTAGGCTTAACTAGAAAGGCTTACCCAGAACATTTGAGAATGCCCTCCTTCCCTTCTATCATCAGGCTAATGAACATCAAGTAAAAATACTACTGTGTTTCCCTGAAAATAAGGCAGGGTCTTATATTTATTTTTCCTTCAAGAAGACACCCTACGCTTTATTTTCAGGGGCTGTGTTATTTTTTTAAGTATGGAACAACAATCTACATTTATTCAAATATAGTTAAGTCATCTTCCTCTAGAACATCATCATAACTCTCCAAACCCCAAATTCCATCCTGAATTTCTTGTGACTCTATTTCCTTTAGAACCATTGGCCCCAATCTTTCATGTCCAGCAGTAGAGCTCTCATTAAGTAAGTAGCTTTTATCCATGTAACCTACTCACAGTGCATTGGTAACAACACTGTCAGTGATTTTATCCCATGAATTCTTCACCCAAATCATGACCTCTTGCAGGCTAGACTTCACTGGGTCCAATCTGCACAGTGGAGCAGAAATGATCTCTCTGGGCTCAGTAGGAGACTGCTTGCTGAACCTTTTCCCCTATGCCCTGGTGTTTGCAGGAGGTGAGAAAGGCTCACAGTGCTGAGTAAAATGGCAGCCACAGCTTTCCTTCTTCCTCCTGGGGACACACAATATCTAAAGCACAGTGTCCAGCTCCTCACTTCACTGAGGAGACTTTCACTTCAAAGCCTCAGCTTGCAGCATGCACAGGATGACTGGGACCTGACAGAGGAAGCTGACCTTGTTGGTGGGGCTGCCCGCACCTTTCTGGTCACCTCTGGGATGGCAGCTGTCACAATGGGGCAGATGAGAAGGGCTGCTCATCTTCTTTACTGCTCAGCAATGAAATGCATGGGTTGTGCAGATACTGCATAGCCACGCCCATCACTAGGTCTTATTTTCAGAATAGGGCTTATATTGCACAAATGCTTAGAAATGCTGCTAGGGGTTATTTTATGGGTAGGTCTTATTTTCAGGGAAATACGGTAGTGGTATACAAGTGATAGAGCTACAAAAGACAGATTCTCTCTACAGAGTGGCACAAAGAGAACACCCAAAGAGGAGGGAGAGGACAAGGAGAAAATAGCATCTAATATACCAGTCCACACCTTAAATACACATTATCATTAGAGGAATGTAGACTGTGGTGCACTAAGAGAAACCATAGAAACAGAAAATATCAAAGTCAAACCAATTCCTGTCTAGATTAATAAAACTCCCACACTAATCCATAGCAGAAAAAAGAAAAAGGAGTGCTTGTCTTTAACCCTCAAAAATATCTATACTTTAGTATGTACTGTTTTGTGCAATATGCTCAGGTTTCAAAAATAAAAGTAAAAGGTGTTGAAAAAGTCAAGAAAAATAGAACTCTAAAGAGAAAATGCAATCATCAGACTCAGATATAGCACAGATGACAAATAATAGAAAATAATTATGACAAGTGTGTTAAAGTCTGTGATGGGAAAGTTAAAATACATAAAATATCAGATGGGTAATTTCAGTAAAGATACTGACACTATAATAAATGATCAAATGACAGTGGTATAAATTCCAAACATAGTAACAGAAATGAAGGATACTTTATGACAGACTCATCAGTAAGTAGACTCAATGGAGCCAAGGAAAGAATTAATGGACATCAAGAAAAGTAGATAGTAATCACCCAAAAGGAAACACAAAGAGAAACAAATAGAGCAGAAAACAGAATGAATTATGCAAGTGCTTTGGGAAAATATCAGAGTCTAACATAGGCGTCTTTGGAATCCTGTGAAAATAAAGAAAAAATTGGGTAGAGAAATATTTGAAGAAAAAGTGATCAAGAATATTCCAAAGTTAATGATAGACACAAAACCAGAGATAAAACAGCTTAGAAAAGACCAAGTAAGATAATTTTCTTAAAATATTGAACATCTAGGCATATAATATTCAAACTGCTGAAAACAAAAGATAAAGAGGTTATCTTGAAAGTAACCAGAGGGAAAAACCACCTTACCTCTGTAGGAACAAAGATAAAAATGATAGCAGATTCCTTATAAGAAAACATACACAATGGAAGACAATTGAATGATATCATTAAAGTGTTAAAAACAGCTTGTCGATCCTGGATTCTATACCTAATAAAAATAAAATTCAAAAATTAATGAAATCTTTTTCACACAATGAAAAATGGAAGCATTTCTTTCCTAGCAGATCTACATCATAAGAAACAAGAATTTCCTCAGACAGAGGATTATGATATCAATCAGAAACTTGGATCTACACAAAGAAATAAAATGTGTCAGGAATAAAATAAATAATAGTAATATAAAATTCATTTCTTTTCTTCTGTGTAATTGCTGTAAAATGCAACTGACTACCTAAAGCAAAAGTGGGAACAGTGTACTATGTTTTTATTGCATGTGTAAAAAGAAAATTATGATACTAACACAAAGAATGAGAGGGAAAATTTGAGAATATAGTGTTGTAAATCTGTATATTTGGTACAGTACAATTTTGTTAAAATATAGACTAAATTAAATAAAAATTTATATTGCAAACCCTAGAAATCAATACTTCTTTTAAAAGAAATATAATCATATGTCAATAGTGGAAACAAAATTATATTATAAAATATACTCAATTAATCCAAAATAAGGCAGAAAAATAAAATGAAACAAACAGCCATCAAGATGGTAGAATTTGCTACACTCATATTAATAATAACTTTAATGGTACATGGTCCAAGCACATCAGTTAAAAGAGATTGTCAGATTATATAAAAAAGCAAGACCCAATCATATACTGACTTCAGGAAACCTGATTTAATATAAAGGTATATTAAGGTAAAACAATGGCAAAAGATATATTTCACAAACCCTAAATAAAAGAAATCTGGATTAGCTATATTAATACCAAAAAATGTACAATTCAGAACAAAACTATTTGTGGTGATAAAAAGAGACATTATATATTGATAAAAGGGTTAATTTTCTCAGTAGACAAAAAACTGCTAAATGTAAATTCACATAAAACAAAACTTCAAAATGTATCAGACAATAACAGATAGAACTGAAAAAATAAATGTAAAAATACACATTTAAAGTAATAAAAACTATACACACAAGGAATAAATAATATTAATTCTATACAATTTCTTTCAAAAAATAGAAGAGGAGGAAACACTCTTATAAACACTTATGTTTTATGATTCCAGCAATACCCATATACCAAAATCATTCAACGTCACTATAACAAAAGAAAACCACAGAACAAAAAAAAAAACAAAAGAAAGAAAAGAAAAAAAGAAATAATAATAAAAAAAAGAAAACCACAGAACAATATGCTTCATAACAAAACACAAAAGTCCACAACAGAATATTATACAAATTCAGCAATATATTAAAAGAAAAATATGCCAACACAAGTCAGGAGTTTTCTCAGAAATGTAAGGAAAATTAATGTTAAAAAGCAATCTAATTCATGATATTAGCAGACTAAAGAAGAAAAGCTATATGGTCTCCTCCATAGTTGCAGAAAATGCATTTGAAAAAAATTAACATACTTTATGATAAATACTCTTAGCAAATTGAAAGGAACTTTCTTAACCTAGTAAAATATATCTACAAAGAGCATCATACTGAATTGTGAGAGACTGAACACTTTTCTCCTAATGTCAGGGGAATGGCAAGGTTGAACTCTCTCAACACTGTAATTCAACATTATACTTGAAGTTCTAGGTAGTTTAGTAAGGCATGAAGAAAAAAGGCATACGGATTAGAAAGGAAGCAATAAAACTATCTCTTTTTACAGACAACATAACTGCTTATGTAGAAAATCTAAAAGAATCTACTAAACATTTTCTAAACTATAAGTATCTTCAGCAAGGTTGCAGAATACAAGGCCAATAAGCATTCATAGGTTGATTTTATTTCTACAGTGCCAGCAAGGAACGTTTGAAGTTTAAAATTAAAAAAAAAAGTTATAATAGCCCCCACAAAGTTAAGTACTTAAGTAAAATTGAACGAAACATATGTGGGATTTTTTTCAATAAAAGCTGACGGAATAAATCGAACAAGAGTTAAATAAGAAGAAATAGACTGTTTTTATAGATTGGAAGAATTAATATTTTTAAGATGTCAGTTTTCCCCAACTTGATCTATACAGTCAGTGCAATCCCCAACAAAATTCCACCAGGTAGTAGATATATAGAATAGTTGGTTTTAAATTTAATATGGAAATGGAAACTATATAAAATAATCCAAACAATTTTGAAAAAGATGAGCAAAATTGAATAACTCACATTGCACAATTTCAAAATATATGTTATTGATAAAAACTGGTAAAACTTACTTCATTAAAACTAAAAATTTTTGCTCGACAATAACCTGTTAAAGATAGAGAAAACATGCCAAAATTTGGAAAAAATAATTGCCAGTTGTCTGGTAAAGAACTTGTACCCAGAATACATAAAGAACTCTTAAAATTAAACAACAAGAAAACAATCAAACTTTTTTGATTGTATAAATGGGCAAAAGTTCTGAAATATACTTCATCAAAGACAATATATAAGTAGCAAACAAGCACGTTAAAAGATAAATAAATGGGCTGGGCGCGGTGGCTCACGCTTGTAATCCTAGCTCTCTGGGAGGCTGAGGCGGGCGGATTGCTCCAGGTCAGGAATTCAAAACCAGCCTGAGCAAGAGCAAGATCCCGTCTCTACTATAAATACAAAGAAATTAATTGGTCAACTGATATAGATATGTAAAAAAATTAGCCGGGCATGGTGGCACATGCCTGTAGTCCCAGCTACTCGGGAGGCTGAGGCAGGAGGATTGCTTGAGCCCAGGAGTTTGAGGTTGCTGTGAGCTAGGCTGATGCCATGGCACTCACTCTAGCCTGGGCAACAAAGTGAGACTCTGTCTCAAAAAAAAGATAAATAAATGAATTTGTCCTTCAGAATATGAATGAATTAAAAAACAATGACATGTCCCTGTATACTATAATATGTCTATTAACATAGCTAAAAACCATACTAAAAAAATATGACAAGTACTAACAAGGATCAAGAGCAAATGGAATTCTTATACAGATGGTCCTCAACTTAAGATAGTTCAACTTATGATGTTTTGACTTTACAATGAGTTTATCATAGTATTAAATATATTTTTCACTTATGATGGGTTTATCAAGATATAACCTTAAGTCAAGAGATATCTGTACATTGCTGGTAGAATTCTAAATACAACAGCAGCTTTAGAAAACAGTTTTGCAATTTCCCTTAAAGTTATACATGCTTACTATATTACTAACATTCTCATTCCTAGATATTTACTCAAGTGAATTGAAAACTTATGTTTACACAAAAAACTATACACTGATATTTATAGCACCTTTATTTATAATTAACAAAAACTGATCAGTGAATGGATAAACCAACTATGATACATCCATACAATGAAATACTTCTCATTTATAAAAAGGAATGAACTATTAATTTACACAATATGGATGAATCGTAAATATATTCTACTAAGTGACCCAAATGGTTATGTATCATATGATTCCATTTATATGACCTTCTAAAAAACGATAACTATAGACAAACAAAAGAGGTCAGTGGTTGCTGGAAGTTCAGGGTAAGGATTAGATTGATGAGAAAGCAGTAGCATGAGAAAAGTTTTGGAGAGATAGAATTGTTCTGTATGATCTTTTGGTGATAGATACATAACTTTATATATCTGTCAAAACAACAAGTAGAAATGTACAAGACAAAGAATGAATATTATTATAAGCAAATTTAAAAAATGAAATCAACCAGGATGTCTGGGGAAGCCAAAATTTAATATAGACTATGACAAGAGAATCTGTGTTTCATATGTATGATATAGCCACACTGAAAGGACTAAGGGAAGAAAGAGGCCGACCTCAGCAACTTTGTAAAACAGTGTTTTCACTAGGTGTTGTAAGGTTATAGACAAAAGAACTGTACACAAAAAATGTGCTCTAGTTGGTCAATTTGTGTCTCATAGGGATGGGTTACTGGTTAGCAATTCTAAAACTACTTGAGATGTATACTAGAGATAAACTTATAAGATAAGGAATCCCAAAATGCTCCTGTAAGAAAAGACATTACAGATAAGCAAAGGAGGAATGGCTAGAATGAACTACAAAGTGCTGAATTAATGTTGGAGATGGGGAAGGGTGTATGCAGATAGATACACAAATAAGTAGAGGTATGTGTGTATATATGGATTCCTATACAAACAGACATTTCCTAGCTCTGACTACCAAGCAGGTCTAGAATCAAGGACACCTCAGGAGCAGCAAATGCAACTGGCACCCAGATCTTGGTTTCCAATACCGTTCTCCAATTAAAGGAGGCAGGGCTCCTTGGAAAAGTGGCCGATTCTAGGGTTAGGGCAAAACAAAGTATATGTTAAGTCTGCTGTATCCTAGGGTCCTAGAAAGCTAAAAAGTACTTAAAGAAAGTGAAGGAAGCAGATGGCTTTTCATAAAAAGGAAATACCTAACCTTAAAAAAAAATAATGTTCCCTATAGTGAAAGCTGGAATAATTTGAACAACAATAAATAATAATAGTATTGGATTATCACCCTCTCAAAAATAAATAAAATAAATATCTATGAGTCCATACTGCTATTCATAATTGATTACATAAATAAAGGAGGATAACATAAGGCATGAGGGACTTACAAAATTACACTCTTCCCTAAAATATTTATTAATTTACTGTGATGGTTTTTTACACATACTACTTCAGAAAGTAAAGTTTAATTGTTTGATATACCTAACTCTTAAAAGAGGAGCTTACCTCCCATAGAATGTGGGCTGGATTTATCTGAAGAATGGACCATAGAAATGGAAGAGTAATGACTTAGAGGAGAAACCTGATGTACTACCTTGACCAAGTGGTCATGGTTAATATCCCAGTAATAAGACATACTGACATCACAACCCCCTTATATGATATGAGAGAAGAGCATATTACCTCTGTGATGTTCTAATTGAAATACAATACCTCATTGGAAAACATCTGACAAACCTAAAATGAGGAACATTCTTCAAACTCCCTAAACCAGTACTCTTCAGAAGTGTCATGGTCATGAAAGACAAGGAAAGATTGAGGAATTGTCATAGATTGGAGTAGACCAAGGAGACACAACAGCTAACTTCTTTGTGGAATTGTGGATTGTATCCTGAAACAGAAGAAGGACATTAGTGGAAAAACTAGCAAAATCCAAACAAGATCCACAATTTAGTTGACAGTATTGTACCAGTGATAGTTTCTTAGTTTTGATCAATGTTCTGTGGTATAAGATGTTAACATTAGGGAAAGTTGACAAAGGATATAAGATAAAGGTATGGGATACATTAAATAAATAAATAAGGTCAGGATATTGGATGTTTTGTTATCTGTGTGAAAATATATAAAATCAGACAGACTAAAATTCCTCTTGAAGGCAGCAATACCACCTTTATTGATTCGAATATAATAAATAAAATTAAATTGTAAATACTAACACTTTACATTTTCTGAGCAATTTGCAACTTTTCTGGCATATAATATGAAATTATTCAAATGAACAAGGTTATGGGTCTATAAATATAATTATAGTAGTCATGTTTTTAAAATGTGTCGATTTGAATAAATCAAAATAAAACTCAGCCAAAAGCCATTTTTATCAAATTACATAGATTGTCAGAAAAGGCTTTTCCTTTGCAGAATAAAACAAAATGTGAATTCATTGAAAATAATATCAATACACACCTCAAAAGAGAAGGCTTTCCTAAATTTTATTTTTCCCATTTTAGTAGGTGGAAATGTAATTAGTGACTGAAGCGGCAGACACTCTTCAGATTGAAGAAATCTTCAACAGGAAGAGGGGTTAAGAAGTTAAACCACAGTAACAATGATGCATCAGTGAAAGGCATGTTCCTTTTCATTCGTATGGTTTAAACTAGAAAACCTGTCATTTGAAAGAATAGATGTTCTTTGAGTCATGGGTGGCAACGTAAGTCACAAGCTTATCCTGACTTTTTTAGCCTGAAGCTGAAGTCCTTGATTCTCATTCTGACAATTCCCCTGCAGCGTTCTGGCATGCTCCACTTATACATGCCATGGGGATTATCAGGCAGCAATTACAAACTTTCTTCTGTGTAGGTTCCTGATTTTTAAGTCGACTGACTTGTAATTTTAACGTTTTCCTATTGCTATCTTTAATCTCAGTTAAGATGGAATTCACAAGAGTCAAAATTAAAAACAAAACAAGACATATTTTTAACTAAATTTGAAAAACATCTACACTATTGTTAGCACACTAGGATTTTGGAGATTGTGAGGATGAATACTTATGGACATACAAAAGTTCTTAGGGTATGCTTTAAAATAACTAAAACAGTGGAAATGGAATGGTCTTAACACAAAGAAATGATAAATGCCTGAGGTGATGGATACCCCAGTTACCCTGATTTGGTTAACTCACATTGTCTGCCTGTATCAAAACATCATATACATCTATATTGTATAAAGATATACAACTGTTATGTACCTATAATAATTTTTTTAATTTTTTAAAAGGTTATTAAAATGTGCTTTGCTTTTCTACAACGAATACAATGTTGCAATTAATAGAGGTAAAACCAAGTGGGGCATTGGGAGACTTATTCCAGGAAAATGGAATTAAAGTGCAGAAGTTTGGATTGGGTTCATATGTATTATATTTGAAACTTTGCCTTACTACCTGGAGATTCAGAGTAAAGGAGACATAACTTGACACATTATATGGTCAAATGAAAATGTCACAGAGTAAAAGTGTGAAGTTGGGCTCTTAGTTCAATGTTTAGTTACTAACCACAGTCAGGCTACACCCTAGGATTTACTCTTGTCTTCTCAGGAAATGTTTGAGAGCTGAAGTGTGTCTCAGAGGAAAAGTTCTTTGAAGTTGGGAGCCCCATGCCTTCTGCTCAGGCCACCTGCTAAGTACAGAGCTTTGATTTCCCCTCCCAAGTTCTGTGGATTTCCCAGGGCCTAGCTGCCTACTTCCTCCAGGCTGGATGAGGTGGCTCTGCTCAACCTCAGAACAGCTTACCTAACTCTGCGCTGGAAATCAAACTCCTGGGACTCCACCAGGCCATGCCCTGGGTGGCCTCTGCATGAATCCCAGGTGTTCCTTGAATCTCCCAACTCTAGCTTTTGTCCACGGTTCTGGTCTCCAGGGAGGCCTCCCTGATCTCCATGTGTCTGTCCCCACAACCAGGCAGTAGGCTTCTTGCCATGTCCCCTCATTTGTGCTCTCAGGAAGAAGAATGAGCACATTTTGGTGACTAGGGAGTATTTGTCTCAAAAATCAATCGGATAGTGATAGGTGTCTAATAGTTATGGATTAATTACAATACACTAATGTAATAGAGAATGACTGGGTTTCTATTTAGATGGTATGGAGAAAGTGTCTTTAAAGAATGTCTTGTAAACCGACAACTTAAGAACGGGCCCGCCTACAAAATCAGACCCGGCAGAGGGGATGGCAAGGGCAAATGTCTCAAGTGAAAATCAGTGGCAAGTTTGAGGAACACAGGAAAGCCAGAATGTCTAGAGGACAGTGGCAGGAGGTAGAGTGTTCAGGCACATGGTTGGAGAGAGAGACAGGAACAATACCGCATGAGGCTTTGTAGGGAGGGCATAGTAAGGAGTTCTACATGCAAGAGAAAACTACTGGAGTTTTCATATAGGCATGACATAATCTTATGTTTCTTTTAAAAATGATCACTCTGTGTTTTAGGGGACAGGACAGAGGGACCTAGAAGACTAGTAGAAGGAGAAAAATGTGGGCACTTTTAAGAGAGACAAAAGCTATCCTCTGGGAATCCTTTCTTTTCTAACCTTCCACAAGTGGCCAAGCCCCTTCTGACTGGCCCATTTCTTTTTTAGATATATGAAATTCTTTTGTCAGGGTGAGGTCAGGTCTTGCTGAGCTCTTGCTAAGGTGCTTTTGAAAATATCTGCTTTCATACATCGTATCTTGATTTATGGTTTAACTCTTAGCAAATTCATTTTCTAATTCTCAGAAGACGCCTCTCTGTTACACCCTCCTCATGTACTGCTTATACAATCAACTCCAAGTATGAACAAAATTGCTAAAATATTTTTTAAGAAATAATTTCTTTAAAATATTTTTGAAAGTAGGGAAGTTGGGGATATAAAAAAAATAAAAACAAAAAACAAAATATCTTTCCAGATTCTTCCCACCAAGCTTCAGAAAATATAATTAATAAATTTAATTACAACATCCTAAGAGCTATTGGAGACTTGGGAGCTTTAGAATTAGTAACAACTTCATAAATCCATGTAAAAATTTTCACAAGACCTAGAACCTTAAAATTGATCATCACCTCCTGCTACATCCATCTCTTTCCCAACCAGATGCAGAAGTCCTTTCCTACTGTTTTATTAAGTGTTTATATATTTTGTATTGCTTCAGAAAGTGGGAGAGAGTCCTTGGCCTCATGTAGGCTATGCTATTTCCTAACTTTCTCATTCCTTTATAGTCTCAGAATTAATGGTTTTCAAAAATAAACACCAATTATTTCAAGACAGACTATTATAACAACTTAAGATAGTGTCATTTAATAGTATGAAAATCAGAATGCTCAGTATTTTTTTAATCCATCACAGCCAGGACCCTTCCAATTTCATAGCATCTCAAGGCTCCTAACATTATTAAAGTGTTGCTCTGTTACTAGCCAACTCACTGGCCCCTGCAGTCTCCTGTCACCATTGTCCTGGTGCCTGCAGTATCCTTTATTAAGAAGAAAAAGAGGGAGGGAGAGCGTTCAAATATTTTTAAAGTGAGAGACATGAGCAGTTCTCATAAGTTGCATGCTAGCATTCCAGAATAACAGCAGCAGAACAGCAGTAGAAAAGAATAAAACATCAATAATATCTGCTGCTGTTTAATAATGAACTGGCTCCCCCCAGTTTTCAACATACTAGAAGCAGATAGGGTTTCCATTTGTGGTCATAGGACTGCTAGCATTTACAAAAGTGGAATAAGCCTAGGGTTAACTGTGGACAGACCAAAAAGAGATATAGATAAACAAAAAGAAGACTGCTTGGTTAATTGTTTTCTGGTTTGTTTCTCTTTGCTTATAATCCTGAATAATCATTTTCTACACATTTTTATAAAATCATTTGCCTATATCATTTTCCTTTTCTATGTTTCTGTATAGAACCTACCCTTCATTTTCTCATTTTTTTTGCTAGAAATTTTTGCTTATAAATATTGGGGGTCTAGACAAATATGATGTCACTCAAAATAGCTATTTTCTTGTTTTCATTTGATTATTCAGAATTATTCATTTTATACCTAATGCTAAAAACTTTCCTTGGAAGATTTAATTAGGATAGTTTGCTGCTTAATTTTTAAAAAGTATTGCTTGCCTAATATGTTCAAGAACACTATATTGCATCTGGCTCATTACAACAGTTTTTACATTTTCCAAAGAGACAATATTATTTTCCGTGATATGAATAGGAGAAGTGAAGATGACTTTACTTTCTTTGTTCCTTTGCTACATTGTACTGTTAGACAGTATGTTGTCAGTTAAATTATAATAAATTGGTGATAGCATGGTACCTCAAAATATAAACAAGACTGAGGTTTGTTTACTGCTACAAAATTGGCTTTGTCTCAGATTGCTAGCTTCCCTCATGAATATATTTCTTTTTGAATGGGTGTGTGCAATTTTAAAAGTAATTAAAATACATTGTGCAAGTCAACTATCTTGGCCTGGCAGGTTAGAAAGTGAAATAATTTCATAGCTTGTTTGATAATTACTGAGCCCGAAGATGTATCTTATTTGAGCACTAAATCAAAAGTATTAACTTGTCATGATTAGATTTCCCAAATGCAAAATATGTACTATAGCAAAGATTCAGTTTTGCAGATACACACACACACAAGAACACAAGACACCTGAACTGTAACGCCTTATGAAGTTTGACTAAGGTTAGATAAAAATGTGCAATGTCAAAGAGACTGCATAAGAGGGTACTTGAAAAATTCTTTATGATGAGAATGATTGGATTATTGTTGACTTTGCATATGAAAACTTCTCAGTTAAGTAAATTTGTTGATACACAATAGTACCTTAATACAAATACTTCACATTTTTTAGCTTTATTAACTTTTAAAAGCATGTGCACATCTATTATATCATTTTATATGTAATTTTATTCAACATAAAATTGTCATCATAATGATTGTTTAAATTTAAAGAAAGAAAGAAAGAAACAATCTGTATGGTTGCATTACAAATAGTACTTTAATTTTCTTCATGTTTTTATTTTTATTTTTAAATTTTTTTCCAGCATATATGGGGGTACAAATTTAAGGTTACGTATATTTCCCTTGCCCCCCTTCCCCCTCGGAGTCAGGTAATGAGTGTGATGCGCACCAACTGGGGGATGTACACACTTGAAGTACTTTTAAAATTCTTTCATATACATGACACTGAAATGTTCACATTAAAACTGACTTTGAGAAATTAGTCTATTTCACACAGAGGTACACAAGAAAATTATTATAACTTAGGCTATACTTAGGAAATGTGGAAAAATAAACCATCTGGGTAAAAAATAGAAAAAAGTATTTAAAACCTACAATATTTGCCCCTAAATTTGCAATGAACAAACCAGTAAATTGAAGTTATGTAAACCAAAAAATCTGCAGTTCCCAACCCTGGGCCACAAATCAATACCCATCTGTGGCCTGTTAAGAAGTGGGCCACCTAGCAGGAGGTAAGCAGTAGAGGAACAAGCAAGTGAAACTTCATCTGTATTACAGCTTTTCCCCATCACTTGCATCCCCACCTGAGCTCCACCTCTGGTCAGATCAGTGGCATCATTAGATTCTCATAAGAGTGCAAACCCTACAGTAAACTGCACATGCGAGGGATCTAGGTTGCGTGCTCCTTATGAGAATCTAATGTCTGATGATCTGAGGTGGAGCTGAAGTGGTGATGCTGGCACTGAAGAGCAGCTGCAAATACAGATTATCATTAGCAGAGAGGTTTGACTGCACAATAAATTTAACATGCTTGAATTATCCCGAAACCATCCCCCTTTTGCCCCCAGTCCATGGAAAAATTGCCTTCTGTGAAACCAGTCCCTGGTGCTAAAAAGGTTAGGGACCGATGAAAAAATGGTTGGCATGTTTTACTTTCCAAATGGTATTATCAGGCAAGATACCAGATCAATTAAATAATAATTTCATGGATTGGAACCAACCACAATATATTTTGAAGGTAGCCAGATGACTCTAATGAAGGCTGAGCACTGTGAATGTGATCTGATAACATAACACTATTCATATCATTTATTTTAGTGCACAACTATCACAGTTACAGAATAATATGTATATATATTAAAATTGTAATCAAAATAGTCTATGTTTTCAATAACGTGGAGTTTGGATTTCAAAACACAACATTAACAAATAGTGATTCTACACTTTTGTTTAAAATAAGTACCTCATCTCTGATTTTCTTCATCTTTATTTTTTACCTGAGTCACATATTTCACTCTGCCCTTTATCCAAAGTCATAAACCCTAAAAGAACATTTCGTTACTGTCATTCATTGGGTCAGCAAAAGCAGACCCCAATGATGGCTGGCTTACTGAAATGCATGACCTCAGCATCTCCACAAGCCAATGAAAACATCTAAAAGACTCTGGCTTCTGCAATGTTCCAAGAGAAATGTCAACACCATGAAGTTCCATCACCTGCCAAAATTTTAACAGGAGCAGCAGATTATGGTCCAGAAACTGTTCACTAGTACATTAAATTTTAGAGCTATTGTGCCCTAGGCATGAATGTATATTTTTTTATTATGAACAATACAAACAATAACATTTAATCATATCTTCATTAACTTTCTAGCTCAGCTTCCAAGAATAAGTTCCATCTCACTTCCATGATATTTTGAATATAATTGATTATTGACACCATTATCAATATAAATTGTGGCCAAAGGAAGTCTATCAGATGTACCTAATAAAGTTAAATGCACTAAAACATGGATATTCCAGATGGCTGAATCCCTGCAGCTAATTAAGGTATACTCTTATTTCATTTTTCATAAGAATAATCTACTCTGGACATCAGCCAGAAAACAAGGTAGGAGAGTTTTTCCCCCATTGCTAAGAGAGTAGACTGTTTATTCACTGTTATTAGCCAAACAATTTATATGATTGCTTCCATAAGTATAATCATTTCCAAAAATTAATGAGAATTTTACATCTAGTACAACAGAGGAGGCAGGATCATCTTTATGAAGTGTCTTCTACATTAGGGAGAGTAGTTAAACATTCATACAGCACATCACATAAATGCTAAACTGAAAAAGTTCTTTGATGTGTTTAATATGCTATAATGTATAAAGACAGTTTCATTTATAATTCTAAGAGAAATCTTTCTTTTTAAAATAAAAAAATAAATTAAATGGAATAAAATAAAATTAACACCAAAAGTTTTTATAGATAATTGGTAGATTCTTATAGATTACATTTGAAACACTAAAAAATAACCTTTACTGCAGAAAGCATGAACAACCAAGCATTTATATTTTGTTTCCATGGGTGGGAGAAATCTTCAGATCCTGTTACAAGCTGGTTGTCTGAAACAGTTAAAAAAAAAATGTAGTGACAAATACGGGTGCATCCTAATTGAATTGTCCACTTCATTTTGCCTATTCTGTAGTGTAAGCAATAGGCTAAATCCTGTTTTTAGCTATGCAGGATAAAAGTCTATTTGAAGTTGTAGTCTATAGCTGGCTTTTCACAGTAAATTGACCTTGTTCAGCGCAGCCAATGTCATAATGCTCTGCTTTATCTAGGCTGAGAGAGAAAATCGCAAATTGCTTCTGCGTGATTAGTTCTGCCACTTCAAACGTGTTTCTTCCGAGTTGGCTTCCACACTTACTGCTAAAGATACATGCCACTGGGAAATGCTGATTCGACTCTGAACTTCTCAAATTACATAACCCTTTCATTGCCAGTTCATAAAGACGTAACTTTAAGAAATGTAACTTAAAAGCATTTTCCATATGTTAGAATCATAAAAGAGAACTTTTTAAAAAATGAGCTGCATCTTCTACAATATGTCACAATCAAATTTAATGCAAAATTAGATGAAGTTATAAAAAGAATTGAAAGTTGAATTTGGGAAGTTCACAAATATATTTAATGACTAGTATAAGGTAAACAAGATATTTTTTTCCTGAAATATCTAGACTACTCTAAAAAATGCAATATTATGACACATTGGAAATTTATTTCCTTTTAAATATAAAAGTTTGCACTATATTTTACAAACTACTAAATTTGGGTTTGAAATAATACGAGTACAAATTAATTTTTACCTGGTCAAGAAAAAAACCATTTATTGGTTTTGATTTATTGCTATAAAAATGTCAAAAGGTAGTATTTCCCAAATAGAAAATAGACTTTTCACTTTAACAAAAAAAAAATTACAAAAAACTGGTGATTTACATATCCAATTAGAATATCAGAGACACAGTTTTCTAAATAAACACTATGCCAATAAAATATGGTCCAAAAATATTTTTCCCAGCTATGATTACACCACTCAGTATAGGTTTCTAAAATCAGTGATATATACAACTTATCAAAATATAAGCATAACAACTTTGATAATGAAAAGGAATTGCAATAAATATTACAAAGCCCAGAAAATATAATTAGGATTGAGTCTACTGACAATACTCAGAAAAAAAAAAGATACCTAAGAAATTACTCCTATCTAAGTTCATAGATTTATTTTTTACTAATAAAAATGCACAATAATAAAGACACTTAAGCCATTGAAAATGTAGCAAGTAAGAATACTGGAAGTAGTAAAAAAAATTGGCTTTTTGCTTTGTATTTTGCTTGCCTACTTGTTTGTCCTGCTTAGTTTGTCAAACGCCGAAGTTCTAAACTATCTTGAGGTCGAGTACCTGTATAGATTTAAAGCTCTCAATAATATGTCTTTGGTCAGTTAATTTTAAAATTGTAGATATTATACGTTTAAATAAGAAGTAGATATCAAACTAAAAGATTATTCAAATAAGTAATGAACTGCACAAATGTTCAAGTTGGTGACTAGAACGTATCCTCTGTGCCATCTTTTACTTCATTTTTGTTGTGCCTCTGCAGAAATGTGTAATAGGTATTTTAAAAATGGGATTTGCTGAGTATTTTTAAGAAAGGAGAATAAAGGAGGAATGTAAAATTCATGGTGTTGAATTGTGCTAAAGCCATGCTATCAGATGCAGATAGGAATGACCCAAAGTATATAGATCCACTTAAAGGTGAAGAGAGAACTAGAAATGTGTTACCTGACAAATAATTCTGCATATCAAAAGATTTTGCTAACCAGCCTGACACATAAATGGCACATGTTGTCAACTTCCATTAGTCTCTTTAAAAATGATGACAGCACCAAGAAACAATCATTTTTTTTCTTAAGAAATGAATGTTTTTATGAATTCTAAGCATTTTCCTACATCAGAAACAGATATATTTCTAACTAATAAAAAAACTTATGTTTTATTTACTACCTAATTTGAAGGTGTAAAAGTATTAAGCAAAAGATTTTTTTGTTATATGATATCATGTTAACTTTCTTTGGGAAACAACTTAAATCAGTCATATGTATTCTATAGGCTTAAAGATCCTGGAACTCAAATAATATTCTAACTGTAGTAATCAGGTAAGTCATGAAACAAAATTATAATTTTTATAGGATATTTTAAAATAGATAAATTCTTGAATGAATTTGTTAAATTATCACAAAAACACAAATTAGTGAATATTGCACATTTTTAAAAAAATCTCCTACACTAGAGAAGACCACATAAATACAAGAGTGCTCCCAGTATGATAAAACACAGTAACACTAGACATTTCTATGTTTTGTAAGGAGATCATACACAGAAAAGTTGTTAATACTTTCATAAATAAATTACTATTCACAAACACACCTTCCAATACACTATTAATGTAATTTCTCCAGTTTCTACAGATTTTAAGTATTTTATTTTATTACACTTAATAAATAAAATCTCTATGAGATACACTGAAGGAAATACTAATGTTATATTGCCCAAAAAACATTTCTTTGCTATGTTAGCAAAGAAAACACTAAAATCACCAAGGTTGCAAATCATGTTTTCTATCTGCATAACCAGCCTGTGAACTGTGAATCCCATATTTCCATTCCCTGCCTTGGCCCATTTTCCTTAAAACCACAAAGTAAGGTATGTAAAGGTCAGAGGTGGGATTAGATCTCTACATGCTTGAACATCCCCAACTTAAGAAAAAAAAAGAATCGGCTTAGAATCCTGGACTCAGGCCACCAAAGTAGCATTATGCCCTCAAGAAAGAATTATTTGCAGCCTGGTGTTATGAAGAGACTTACAGAACATAAACTGCGTGGGTTATGTTCAACTGAAAAGCATCTTCCAAGCTGGCTATTCATTACATTTGATTCATGCTCAATTATCCCTTTTCATCCTTTTTTTTACTCTACCTACTTTCCATCTACCTAATTAATGTACTAGGAACTCCTTTCTCCACTCTATATCCATCAAAGAAAGAAAAGAAATGAAAAGAAAAGAAAAGAAAAGAAAAACAGAAAACAAAGGAATTTAAAATTAAAGAAAATTATTTTGACATTGCTAATTCTTGAGTTACTATTTTATATTTCTCCTTCTATTTTCTGCCAAATTCCTTGAAACATGCTTACTGCCTCCCTCATCTGTTTTCCCTGAATCGCCCATTGCCTAACTCCTGCCCCTACCATTCTACTGTAATTTTATTGTATATGGTCACTAAATCAAATGGGACAATCAATTGGTGATGGGCTTTTTACACTTCATTCAGGTTGAATTTTAATTGTTTTCCATGTGGTTGATTGTCTTCTGACAAAAGTCCTTTATCTCGGCTGTTCTACCCAACAGTGACGAGAGAACACCGCTGTTATTTCTCAGATTAGACAAACCAAACAAACTATTATTCTAGCAATTTTGATTTTTGTGATAGGACACTGTTCCAATTCAGCAGTTTTCTCTTTAGCTTCTCCTTAGTTGTCTAAACAAATCTGCAGGGGCTTTTTCACTTCGATCTTCATCTTTGACCCCAAACACAGTATATCTAAAATTCCCCCAGATGTCTCCATGTCTCAAACAGTGTGGAGATGATGCAGTATTAACCATACTTAAAAGCTGTATGCCATTTCCCCTTTTCTATTTCACTGCATCCAAGTCCTGCAGGTGCTGTCCCCATTACATTCTTCAGGGAATGTTTTTAAATTTCTTTGTCAAATCCAGCGCACTATTTCCAAATACAACCTGAATCTCTCTACCTAAAAGCCTCATCAATACACCAAATTTAAAAACATTAAAAGCAAACTATGAGTTTATGTATCTTCTTTCACTCAGTATTGATGATATGACCTTTTCCCAATTACCAAGGCTCAAAGCTGCATATCACTTGTGATTCCTAATTATAATGTTAATAATTCTTAGTCTGCTTCCTCACCTTCATGCAGTCATTTATAAACATCATCAAGCCTTCAATATGCTAGGCAGAGCTCAATCAAAAACAAAAGGAGCAATGTGTCGGTCCTTAAGTAATCATTATCCAATTGGGGCTCTAAATGCGTAAACAAGGTGCTGGTATTTCAGGGAATGTGAGGTCACTAACTTGGGGACTGGATAGATAAGACTATTAGCCACGAAAGATAACTCAAGAGGAAAAATAGACTTTATAAAAGAGCAAATGAACATATTTTTTTTCAACACAATGAAAAGATAGTCAGCAACAACTGGTCCTGACCTCGCACATGGAACTGGGCTACTGATAATGATCTGAACATTAAAAATAAGGTAAAATATGGGTGTGGATGATATTTAAAAAAAAGAAAAGATATAATAGTGTTAGAAAAGAAGAGGGCTCAAAAGTAACCATGGAGAATACTGGTATTTAAAGAGCAGGAAAGAAAAGATAAATTAATGGATGTATATGAAAGAAGAATATGAAAAATATTTTTAAGCTCAGAAATTGTCTTTTTATTCTCTTTGTACTACCATATCCCCTTAAGATTTCTTTATGCTCTATTAAAACACTGATATATTCTATTTTAAAAGTTGATTTTCTTATCTCTCTCCCTCAATAGACCATCAGTTTCTTCAGGACAAGAAGTGTGTTTGGTTCATTTCGTTATCCTTGGAGACTAGTATATTGCCTATAATATAAAACACATGTTCAAAATTTTTTCAGACTTATGAATGACAGTATTATCAAAGAATTTAGAAAAGAAAATGTTGTAAAAGGATAGTTTGACCACGTGGAAGAAAAAGGGAAAATGAAGTGAGAGCATTTGATTTGGAAACTCAAAGGTCATTGATTATAGTAGCAAGAGTAGTTTCAGTAGAGTGATGAGAATGAAGCCAGATTGCCAAATGCTAAAACATCAAACACGGTTTAAGAGTAGGCAGTACATGTAGGCCACTCTTGGGATGGATTTGAGAGTTAAATTTTAAAAAGTAGCTCGGGTGGCAAATTGTAAAAGAACAATTATTTGCATTCTAGTCATATGGTGAGAGGATCATCCAGTAGGAAGTCTTCTCTGAACTGTATCTCATATTTAGCAAAAAGAAGCAGGGATTAAAGTAGAGGCCACACTGAGTTCATGAGATAAAAAGTGAGATGAGGCTGCAAATGGCAAATAGAGCATGTGGTAAGAGTTGAGAGAGATCTGAAGTTTAGGAAGCATTTTGTGAGAAGAGCTAAAACAGAGAGGTGGTTCAGGAATAAATTGCCACTTTCTGGTACTGGGGCAGAGATGGCCCTTTAACTACAGAAGTCTTCATGGAATCCAGATCAAGGGAAGATCTGGCGTTTTCTTTTTAGGAAGAAGTAGATGAAGATTTGAGTGTGTTTTTAAGAAGCAATAAGAGATTCAGTAAAGAATGAATTGGAGATTTATAATTCAAAAGAGAAGAGATAATCTAAAGCTCAAAATCCCAGGAGAGAATAAAACTCTGGCAAAATCAACTTTGTGGGGGAGGCGAGGAAAGGGACCAACTTTTTTCTGAGTAGGATGAGATACTATTAGTTTGGGAAAAGAAGTGAACAAGAATGATGGTGAGACTGAGGAAACGCAAAGTTTTAACTTTTCACTGAATTAGGAATCGAGAATAAAAAGGATGGGGAAAAGACTGGCAGTTTGAGAAAAGAAGAAACAGTTTAAAACAACTCCTGCAGGTATTTGGAAACTTTAATAAAAATTAAGTAAACAAGTTAAATGAGGTTTTTTAAAAAAAAAAAAAAAAGATTACTGTATAGCATCAAAGGTCCACCTTAGATTAGAAACCATTTACATTGAAGTTAATCCACATTGTTCTGTAATTTTTCTCCTGCTCTATCCAAATTTCCTGAGAGTAGAATTAGAGAAAATTGATAGTTTCGTTGAGCCAGGATTGAAGATTAGCTGGCAAACTGAAACAAATGTGTCAGTTTGTTAGGGTTAGGAAATTGGAAATGATAAGGAAAGTAGAGATGGAATAACTGAGCATGGCATCCATTATGGTTTGCTGATGAAGTAAAACAAGAAAAGAACTTGTAAAAATCAAATGGGATTAAGGAACTGATGTCAGGGTGAGGTCAAAGGCAGCATTTAGTAGGCATGAGAAAGAGAGAGAGAGAGAATAGTGGCGAGTTGTGGTGTCAAGAAAATTCCAAAATATGAGATTACAGATGTGGAAAACGTTGGGATGCTGACAAAATCCATAAATTAAACAGGAAAGTCAGGTAATGAAAAGACATTTGTAGCATAATCTCTTGAAAACATCAATAAGGAGTCAGGAGGTACCCTAGCTTGCCTACTCTTTCCAAATACAGGAGAGAGGGTGAAGTTACCTTTCTAGAGTCAGACAGAGCTAGCTTCAAATCTTGACTTTTTCTCTTTATGTAGGTAACCATTGGCAGGTCTTCTGTGCCTCACTTTTCTTATAGGTAAAATGGGAATGTATCTACTTCCTAAGATTGTTGGGAAGATTACGTGAGATAAAAGGATTTTAGCACAGTGTAAGTAGATAGCAGGCGGTTTGGAGCATACATTCTGGAGCAACATTGCTGGGGTTCAAATCCCAGCTCTGTGTCATACTAGTTTTACAACCTTAGGCAAATCAACCTTTCTGTGCCTGTTTCCTCACATAAAAATGGGACTAATAATAGTAACTACCTCACATGGTTGTTGTGAAGATTAAGTAAACCATATGAAATTTCTGCTCTTCAATCAATTTTGTCCTGTAAGTATAGCAAGACCCCTAACCCTACCTTTCATTTTTACTTGTGTGTGTGTGTGTGTGTGTGTGTGTGTGTGTGTGTGTTCTATTTTCTCATGCATCTTCAGGCACCTTAAAGGCACAGGAAATATTTCAAATCCCAATGTATTATCAACCAAACTACCACAGTTGCCTTGCTTAAAATTATTACAACATTTATGGATTTTTACAATAATTTTGGAGTGACAAATGTTGGAAGAATTGGAATCAAAGAATGTAAATTGTTGATATACTCGTAAACCAAATAAATATTCTCAATTCAGATGTGAAAATTTTTCACATAGTAAAATTTAGAAGAAAAAGATGAAGAGTTTCTTAGATGTGTACTAGTATAAGGTCTCTCCGGTTGGCCTTTACAGATAGAGAGATGAGAATCCAAAGCACAAGCTTGACAAGGACAGACGAAGACTGGCTAAGATAACTCCTGGAAATCTTGTTATACAGCCTTCTAAATAATACAATATAAGGTTACATGTCTATGATTGACTGTAAAGGAAATACCCTAAACAAGCATGTAGGGCTTTTTAATGAGCCCTGTAGTTAAGTTTGCAAATACTTTAGCTATGTGCAGGATTATTGGGAAGTTACCCTACTAGAATTCTTAAAAATATATATGATTATAACATTAAGAAGAATTTATAAAATTTCAAAGATAAATAAGATTTTAGAACTTAAACCTTCAATTTCTGAAAATGAGACACAAAGAGATTATGTCACAAGGTCTAAGTTAAGGCATTAACATATAATTCTTTATTTTACAGTAGCTATTTTTTATGTCTGAAAAATAATGAATTATTGCATAAGCATAATGTGTTCACACATGAAGTAAATAACAGCAAAGGATTTTTTTTAATTTATTGGTATTATTTAGATAGTTGTCTTCCTCTCCCTTTTGGCTCAGTTCATAGGTATGTGGTTGCATGTATGTACTAGATACTCATCCGTGTATACTAGTAGAGGATATGTATTAATGTCAGTTAGCATACAAGTTAAGCTGCTATAACAAAGACTCCCAAATAAAATAGTTTAAATGAAATATATGTTTACTTCTCTCTATTATTGTAGTTGGGGTGGTCCAGGCTGGAAAGGTGATTGTGCTACAAGTCTGCATTCAGATGTCCAGATTCCTTCTATCTTCATGCTGTGTCATCTCATAGGATGTTATCTTCCTCTGTGTATTTGGAGCTGACTCACAATCAAATTACTGTCCCAGTTCATGTGAAGGGAAAAGAGTGGAAACCCAAGATCAGTAGATTGTCTTTAATTGGAAATATCGAAATTCGAAGACATCTTTTCTGATGATATCAGAATGGTCCAAACTTAGTCATCTGATCAAAATTAGCTTCAAGAAAGTTTAAAAATGGAAACTACCTGAGCAGTCACATGCTCATCTTAAACATGGAAGAAATGGAAAATGGAAACTAGAGGATGATTGATAGGTTTTACCAGAAGCATTTATACACATGTATTCATTCAATCATTTCACAAATATTCAATGAGCATCACATTATGTGTTAAGCACTGTATGTGGTGCAAAGAGAATTAAACTTGTCCCAGCCATTAAAATGCTTATAGTGTAATGGGAAAAAATATGAAAATTACATGAGTCTATGATGAGGGTAGTCATAATTGGTAAGAGAGAACATTCTGTCCAAACTTCAGTCCACAGAAGATTCATAGTGACTGCAATGTTATATGTATTCATTTATCTCCTTTCTGTCTGTAATTATTCACATAAACATTAAATATACTAATTTTGCTTACCCAAATAAGATGTAATTATAAGAAAACAAGGTAAATATCATTGTAACCAAATCAGATCGGAAACATTCTAGGACAAATTAATTTATAAGTATTTTAAGAAATTCTTTCCAATTAATTATTTTCAATATTTAGTACTGTTGATGCAGGGTTTCATATATACCATTTCAAAATGATGTTTCCAGTCCTTCCCCTATACTGTGTTTAGGTGTGAATTAAACATAGTACAAAAGAGAAGAAATATCTTTTCCTCCATTCCCATATTTTTTAGGCTTGTGTTTTAAAGTGAGATACTCAGCTCAATGCCAACCTCAAATATTGCTTTGAGTGGTAAAGTAAGTTAAAAAAAAGTCCCCAGTCATACATATTCCCCTAAATATTTCACATTGTGACCACCGTCTACCACCATCCCTCAACAAAAGAGAAGATTCACCTATTTCTCTCATTATCGTTTTTATGCCTCTTTAGACCCTACAACTTAAATGACTTAAATGGTTTGTGAAAGCAATCAAACTGGCAAAGTATTCTTCAGAAATCAAGGCATATTCCCTTCTTCAGTGTGCTCCCCAAGTTGTATAAAACACCTGTGACACTTGTATAAAACACCATTCAGGGCATTGCATGTTTCCTGTCAGGGCCACAGCTTCTCGGTCCCACCCAGATGCCCCTCACCTTCTGGAATGAACTGAGACTGAGAATTTCAAGTCTTGATATTTTTCTTACCTGCTTCCCATGGTTATGTATCAGTTTATGGAAAGCATCATATACTCAAAATGAAATAGATGAGAAACTCCTTGATTCTCCTAAGAAGATTAATCAGAATCAAGCACATTATGATGAGATTGGATGGTTACTTGTGATGCTGACCAATAAGTTGGTGGACTCACATCCAACATGGGGAAGTTACCAAACAGTGAGTGAAGTATGGCAGTGTTAAAGGATATTTAGCAAAGCAGTTCAAAACTAACTTTTCAGCTGTAGACTAATTAATATTTCTATCACAATCTTCTTTTGATTTATACATTTTATATTATATTTTAATTCAGTAATACATAGTGACATTTTATATGCTAATGATTATAATTTCAAACACCAATTATTGCACTAATATTTATTGAGTACCTACTAGGTGCCATGAACCAGGCAAATCTCTGCAAATACCATGGTGAAAAAGAGAGGCATGTTTTTTATACAATCATTGTAAAGTAAGTCAATTAGGGGATGGTTTTACTGTTTATTATGAATGATTAATAGGGAAGGGTGGAGAAAAATTGGTCAATGGGCACAAAGTTACAGTTAGAAAGGAGGAATAAATTCTGGTGTTCTATTGCCCAGTAGTGTGAATACGGTTAACAGCAAAATATTATATATTACAGAACAGCTAGAAGAGAGGCTTTTTAATGTTCTTGCCACAAAGAAATGACAAATGCATGAGGTGACGAATATACTGACTGCCATGATTGGATTATTCTACAACATAGATATGTATCAAAACATTAAATCGTATCCCATAAATAAGTACAATTGCAATGTGCCAATTTAAAAATAAATAAATACATTTTTTAAAATAATAAAAATAAATGATTATTGTATTCTCTACTCAGAAAGTTTTATTCCATCAATAACTGAAATTAGTATGCCTCTCATAACAGCAGCTTTCTTATTTTATCTAACAGTTCTTCACACTTTGAGATTCCTAAACTTTTTAAAAATCAACTCTACTTAGGTATAATTTACTTGCAATAAAAATCACCTATTTTAAGTGTTAGATGAGTTTTGACAAGTGTACATACCCCTGTAACCACCACCATAATCACTTTCAGTCTATCTTAAAAGAACTCATATCTGGACTGCTTAATTGAAGGGTACACAGTCATAACTATTGAGCACTTAGACATCAGCACTCCCTCCTAACGTGCTAAGTAGAGTCATTATGCAAAGTGAATAACTCTAAGGGTGAGGATATCCTCAACAACCTCACTCCTACTTGTGGGTTGAAAATTAGGCATAAGAAGGCCAATTGCCAGATAATGCTGTTGCTCTGAGGCTTGTGTACAAACTGAAAGGTTGAAGTGTACCCTTTCAGCACCAGGATTCCTTTCCAGTGGATCCACACTCCTCTCCATGGCTTACTCCAGCCAAAGCAATATTGCTACAGCCTCTTAGCATTCTTCTTTGCACTCACCCTGCAGACAAGCACATCGTCCTGTCTAGAGTGTCCTCTTCACCAACACATTCCAAGCTGCTTTGGCTCGGGAGAGTCTAAACTTGGGCCTGATGACAGATAGCTAAAATCTTTTAAGAGAACTCCCAAAAGGAAAAAAAAACAGGAGGAAGGAACTAGAGCTGCATGTCAACTCACACTGTGTTGTCAGCTACTTTAGCTGACTGAGAAATACAATTCTTTGCAATGGAAGAAGTTTCAATGATAACCTTGTTGGGAAATGATATCAGAGGACAAAGGTGTCACTTTTAAATGTGTAACTTAGTACTATCAGCACTGTTAATTTCTCTGGCCACTTTAACTCTTAATACGGCTACAGTGTGGGTATCACTTACACACAAGACCAGTTTATCAGTAATGTAAAAGATTACATATATGCAGTATAAGCACATTGGCTAGGTAGAAAATATGTAATATATTGTTTAGGCTTCAACGAAGGGAAAAGTACTTATTAAACTAAAAAGACATACTAGTTTAGTTGCCTTAAATTAGATATTAGTCTTTGGTCCTCTTGGGTCTATCATTTTCATTTGAGATGCCCAGTTTGTATCTGAAGAGTATTATCACTTAAAAGATAATTAGCAGCAGTTCTAAAGCAAACAGGCGGTTTAAATTTAGTAACTGTTTGGGTCACAACTAGCAGCCATAGTGGAAAGTCAAAATAGTCCCCAGAAGCTAACGCTTATGATTAGGTAAAAAATGAGTGATTAATGCCTAATATATCTAGATAATTGGTCAAAGGCATGTATTTGTCTGGATATGTCTGTGTATGTGTATAGATTTTTACCCATTCAGTCATTAGCTTGTTTTCTGTATGTTTCTTTATATACTCAAAATTATTTTACTCCTTGATGTTATTTCTTTAATTTCTAAAAGTTGAAGTGAAAAAAATAAACTATATCATTTATCAAAATATTTTAATGCAGGTGCAGTGGCTCACACCTGTAATCCTAGCACTCTGGGAAGCCGAAGAGGGAGGATCGCTTGAGGTCAGAAGTTCGAGAGCAGCATGAGCAAGAGCGAGACCCCATCTCTACTAAAAATAGAAAAAAATAAAAAAATATATTTTAATGCTTGATTTTTATTTAAATGTTTGTATCCTCAAATCTTCTATCATTAATGATAGACATCTGCCTGACTTATTCACCTCTTGTAATTTTAAAATATAAAGTCTTGAATTCCTTATAAAAAACAAACTTCATTTTTAAGTTCAATATATAAGTACTAAGTTTATTTTATAAGAATACATTTTTAAAAAATAAAGGTTGCTCTAGTCATTTTATTTAAAAAATTATATGTTAATAACTAAAGATATAAAACACGTCAGTATTTAACCTTGTCTACTTTCATTAATGAATTAAAATATTTTAAAACTCAATTAAAATCATTAAGAAAGCACCTAAGCATCATTCACTTGTTCTGTATCAGTCGTTTTTATAAAATAGGCATATTCATTAAAATGATATTCATTTTCATAAAAGGTGATTTGACTTTATTCTTATTGGTTCTCCTCTGGAACTACAGTTTAACACAGATACTCTCCTTGCTATTTGAAGTTAATTTTAGCAGCACGTGTTAATATTCCGTGGCCAAATTTATGAGTGCATCAGCACTTCGCTCCAACAAGGATGGGTAGGGGTTCTGAAATTTAACCCTTTATCACAGTAAAAATAATCCAGAGTCCTGATATTTCCAAATTATCTACTCTCATTCAACATTCATTCAAGAGATCTCTTTTTACTATTTTTTTATTCCAAAGTATTATGGGGGTACAAATATTTGTGGCTACATGGATCACTTTTCTCATGCCCAAGTAAGGGTAAAAGTGTGCCCATCACCCAGATAGTGATCATTGTACTCGTTAGGTAGATTTTTGCCCATTCCCTCCTTCCCTCTTCCCCTGCTTGATTTCCTTTGAGATTTACTTACCTCTGTGCACATGTGTGTTCATCAGTTGGTTCCAATTTAATGGTGCATACATGTGGTGTTTATTTTTCCATTTCTTTAGATAATTCATTTAAGATTTGATCTAGCAATCCCACCACTGGGTATTTACCCAAAGGAAAATAAGTCATTGTGTCAAAAAGACACCTACACTCAAATGTTTATTGCAGCACAATCCACAATTGCAAAGATTTGGAATCAACCCAAGTGCCCACCAATTCATGAGTGGATTAACAAAATATGGTACATGTATACCATGGAATACTACTCAGCCATAAAGAAGGATGGCTCAAGAGATATTTTTAGGTATCTATTATATTTAAAGTTCTGTTTTCCAGAGAATCTGCCCAAAATATTAACAATGACCAAGAAAAAAATGGAGGAAAAGAAAAGGAAGTCAAGTAGCTTTTTTAGATTCCCAGCACTTTTTAATTCCTTTTTGTAATAACATATCCTTCTGAATTGGAAGAAGACTTTCTTTCTGCTTGTCCAACGGTGAAGAGAAAAATCCACCAACACCATGTCCACAAACACACTTGCTTTAACCCACAGAAGTATTTTCCCCTGTGAACTTATCCTGAATCTAATAAGCAAGATCCTTTTTCATTAAAAATATGGAATATAAGCTAGTCACAAAATTCTTCTTTGAGATAGGAAATATCTTCTCCTTGGGCCTGTTCACCTCCAGTGACAGATAATTACTCCCTAGGAAAAGCATCACTGTAGAATGATATGACATCAGAGGACAGCATCAGCAAAATAGTATCTTATTACATTTTCTCAGAAAGAGCTATGCACAAAATATGCAATTTCTCCGCTGTTAACTTGAATAACTGACTCTTTGAAATTAACTCTAAGCCATTGGCTAAATAGATCTAGCATCATATTCTTTATTATCACCTGAAGAAAACTCTTCATTTTTACCCCTAACTCTGTTGCACTACTATGAGGGTCTGATGCCCTTGCTGATGGCAGGGGTGGGACTCGTGAGGTGATCTTAGCCATGGGGGGCAGCTGTGGGTACAGGTGGGGTTTGCTCGTGTGCCTCCTGCTGTGTGGCCCCCTTTCTGGCTGGTGATGGGGACCACAGTTCTAATGAGTATCTTAACCAAGACTTATATTTGATATTACGAATATGTGGTATGGATACCGAACAAGTGTATAAAATGATTTTTTAAAGTATTACTTTTCCATATTCTTTTAAAAAATTTTACCTACAGTAACCAAAATTACTGTGAGCATGCTAATGCATTAAAATTAGCTTTCATAGCTTTCATGAATTGCTTTTTCTAAAAAACAGTTTTTAACTGTATTGAATGATTATTTCATATCTCTGAAAAACTATCATAGATTTCAGTTAGCTTCTTCAAAGATTAAATAAATCATAAATAGTCAAGAGTAACTATGATACCCCAATGTCTTATCCTAATGTCTATAAAAGTTCATGACTTTTATTCCATTTCTAAAAATTTAACTACATTCATGAATATGACTCTTTGTTTTTGATTCAGAGTATGGAAAGACAACAAAGAAAATCCAAAAAAATCTTCTGAAGTATTGAAAATATTTAAGAATTCTATCATTATTGTGACAATGGAACATACCATACCAAATCATTTTTATTATTATTAATATGTTACCTTTTTTCCTCAGAAACTCAGTGAGGAAACACATCAAACTCTTATAATTTTTACTGAAATTTAAATAAAGTGAAATTTCTTAAAGTTAGTAAATGATGAGTAAAACCAATTACTTATCAAAATAATGAGAGTTAATAATAATTTAAGATCAGCTTACTATTTTATTCATTTATATAAAAGGTAAATACATCCAAGAACCTTGTTTTAAAAGTTTAAAAACAAAAATGCATTCTGTGTGGAAATCAGCATGGAATGTAGAAGAAATTATTTTATTTATTTCCAGGTAAATATTGCAATTATTCCATACACTATATGTCTAGCTAAATGTCTGATTTAAACAAAAAACTCTTTGCTATATATAGCTAAAGTCTGGATAGGTCAACCCTAAAATCATTCTTTCTTAGGGAATTAAAAAATAAGTACTGCTGCTTTTCTAGTTATTTCAGGCATCTTGAAGAGCATGAATTTTCAGAGTACTGTGACAATCACATATTTTAAATAACAAAAAAAGATTATAGGATATTGATTAGATAACTGCTGTGCTCTTGTATTAACTGACTTCCTCAAAGTATCTATCCTGTAAGCAGTCAGATCTTACTATGGCCAACACTGAGCCTCATTTAATCTGTGTAAAAGCCCAGTTGCATAGACACCACTCTCCCTGTCTTGCAGATCAGGTAATTGGGGCTCAGTGAAGAGAAATAGCTTGCCCAAGATCACCTCACTAGTAAGTAACAGAGGCAGGATTTCAACTACATTCTCCTGACATCAAAGTCTATGCATTTTATACTGCACCACATTGCTTCTTGGGACCTCCGCAGGGCCAAAGTATATATTTAGTTTTAACTGAATGCCTAGGTACCATGCATAGCTTCAGTAATATTGCACGTCACATTCCAATTAATACAAGGAGCTAAATTGAATATTTCACAACTTTATCACTTGTATAGGAACGCTTCATCTTTTTCAGAATCTGTTTACAAATAATAACTTATACGTTCCTCCAAACCTTGTAATTTAGGAAAGAGTTTTTATTAACATTTCTGGACACATGAAGAAAACTGAGACACAAAGGCACTAAGTGGCCTGGGTAAAGTCACATATACACTAACCTAATGGGAAGGTCAGACTGAGAGTCCCTGTTGACTTCCACTTAACATGGCATCTAACTTTTTTTTTTTTAAATACAAAATAGTAGCTGTAAAAAATGTTAAACATCATGGAATCCTAGCATTATTCACAAAAGCAATGTTTATTGAGAACATTAAAATTTCATAAAATTTTAAAAATATTTAGCCAATGACATCATTTAAAATATTTGTTTTCTACAGTTATAATTCAAGATACTGGTGTAATTTAAGCAAATATTGTTTCAAATGTTGGCTTAGAGAAATTTCTATTTTACTTGTACAAACTCTTATCGTGGGGCATATCAGCTACCATCTAAGGCAAAATATCTGAAGAACAAATCAATGAACAGAAATTTTAAGCAATGGTAGTCTGTATAACTGTTAGCTACAAAAACAAATGTAAGAAAAAAAAGTCACACCTCAACTGTCTAAATTTAAACATGCTTCCTTGTTTAACACCTTCATAATGATTTTTCTTTCCAATGGAAAGAAGTCTAAGTGGAAAAAAATTATTTCAGCAAAATGTGCTCCCATTATTTCTCCAAGGACAGCTGAGGCGCCTTGACCTGCATAACTCATCACTGTCTGTGTAAATAGTAGCTGCCCCAGCGCTTGAAAAATGTAGACAACTTTTTTTCTTTCCAAATCTTTTGCTCTTTAAAAACTTCAATACTTAATTAGTATATATCTCAGCATCTCTTAGTGTAGGTCAGTGTTACACCTGTGGGAATATATGCTGTAGGTCTGTTGTAAAATAAAACCTCTGCTTTAAAAAGTATCACCTTGCATTACATGGAGGTGAGGTATTGCATTCTCCCTTTCTTGAAGGCTTCCCTAGAAGGGAATATGTACCCCTCTACAATTTACTCCAAGCATCTACTGAGAGAAGAGAGAAGGGGTGGTAGAGGGATCCATTTTTCTACCCTGGCCCAAAACCTTCAGACTAAGAAATGTTCTGTCTTAATATCTGATGTGTTTAAATAATCTTCCATACTTACTTATAAACATTTTTATGGATTTTCATAAGGAAAATATCATCCACTTAATAAAAATGCAATGGACTTTCCTGACTTTTTCATTTCACTAGTAATGAAATTAGAATGTATAAAGGAGACTGCCTCTCCGTGAAACCCTTCTACTTCTCAGAGTCATTCACTTTGCTTTTCCTGGTTTCTCTGCTATTATTTTATGATAAACTTCTAGTGATTCAAAAGTAGTCATCCAACACCTCTTCTACACATTGAGAAAGCAATATCTCCAGCATTAGTAGCATTTACATCACTGAGCTATATGATCTCAGAATTTGTGACTGTAACTTGCACTATATTATTTTACCCTTTTTAATATGATGATCTATGTCTTTTACATATATGGTTTCCTTTACCCCCATTTAAATATAAAGTCTTTGTGGACAGAGATCATGCTATTCATATCACTAGCATCTCCCCAGAACACCTAGAAGTATCATGTTTTGCTCAAAGTGGGATAAAAAATAAATGTTTTTTGTTTATATACTTGCTTTCTGATTACTGAACACATTCTTAATGTGCTTTAATCAAATTGGACACATTACTTAATACTTTATCCCAGTTTTGTCACCTATAAAATGAAGATAGTCATACTGGGCTCTTGGACTTGCTATAAAATTATATGTGTGACTGCTCTTTGTGAAGCGTGATATGCTCCACACATTAGTTACTTCTGTGATGAAGCTATCTTCAAGAGTGAATAAAGATTTTGGAAAGAGATGGCTTTGGTTCATTTTCTAATTATTGTCCATTTTCTGATTATTTTTATAGAAAAATTCATCTATTTTTAGATTTTAAAAATAACAGAATGGATAGAAACACCTTTGGACACATTTATCCTGCTGAGTGCTGGAGCATCCAGAGTCTATTTTATGCTGTTTGGACAACACTGTTTCCTGCTGTGCCCACACATCCTCCATCCGCTGCCCATCCAGGTTGAGCGCCAAAGATTAAGGCTCTGATCTATCAACAGTGGGAGAAAGTAGCACTTTGCAGCTCATTAATTTTGAAAGACTATATCTTTGGCCAAATCTGCTAGGTTTATTTTAGGTGTTGACTATTGACAGTAGAAACTGTCTTTTATTCACCTTTTATTCTCTCCTAGAATTAAGCATAAGATCTTGAATACATTAAGAATTAATAATATTTATTAAAGAGTCCAATTCAAAGCAATTTATCAATGTTCATTTTATGTTTCATAGTCAGGTCAAAGAAAAGAGACTTAGGATTACAATTCCAAATAAATTGCATTGCATATATATTAATACCAAATGTACACTTCCCCACATACCCATGAACAATTTAGGGTTCCAAAGCAAGTAATTGACATAGTGACTTGGAAAAATTAATGTATCTATTAATCTATTTACATAAAATTTTTAAAGGAACATTTATAACCTGTTAGGTTATTTATGTTTGGAATTGCTTGCTTCTCCACATTTTTAAGAGCATATTACAAAAGTTAAACGAAACTTATGCTATCATATTTCAAAACAGCCTGCATGACGAGATAGGAAAATAATGAAGAATAATGAAATGCAAATCTATTTGCTTGAATTCTAGTTCAATGGATATTTAGCTCTATGAAGGCAAGAACTATGTCTGAGTTTTGCTAACCATTTTTTAACCCAGTACCTAGACTAATGCCAGATACATATTAGGCCTCGGCAATATCTATGAGTTTAATAAATAAGTGGATCTACTAGGTATATATGAGACATCATACTAAGTGCCACAGAATATGTAAGAGTATAAAAGATACAGTTCCTGTGTATGTCTGTGTGTCACACTGAGAGCCATATGGTAAATCCCACCACTCCGACTGGAGGAAGTGCAATCTTTGCTTGGGGCCCCTCCAGAGTCATTAGTGGGCCAAGTGGGGGCAGTGAGGAGATGGCTTCTTCAAGAGGCTCCCTCTGCTCAGGTTTTGCACTTTCCCTGTCCTTCTGCACCACTGACCTCAACACTGTATCACCACCAGCATTTCTCTGCCAAGCGCCTCTCCAGATTGCTACTGACCAGAGTGAACTGCATGGAGACCTCAACACAACACAGGCTGAATCCCAACTGTACACTTCTATCTCTGAGCCTGACTCATTCTTTCAGGGTGGCTTCCACAAGAAAGCCTGTAGGTCCCTAGTGATGCAAGTATTTCTGTTTACACAGCAGTCTCCTTCCTAGGACACACTGGTGATGGCTAGATATGGCCAAGTCAGCCACAATCTCCTGGTGCAAAAGTAGCCACTAGTTCTTCTATCATTTCAACCTGGCTCTCTCAACTAACCAGTTGTTCTCTTCAGGAAATGTGATTTCCTCCACGTGAGTCTCTTGGGAGAAACTCACAGTCCTTCAGTCAGATTTGCATTTGCCTGAAACCCAATTATGAGGAGGGTTCCATGTCCTCTCACTCAGGGCTTCTTGGGCTGATACAAATTGCAGAACTTAGCCAGGCACCTGCTTCTCCAGGGTCCTCTGCTTTCCATGACAAGTAAGGAGTTCCCAAAACACTCTATGCCATCTAGAGGCTGCTCTGTCTAGAGCATGTGAAATAGGCCCCTGGGAGGCAGGGCTGCTGATGCCATTTGCCAGCCTTGCAGTGTCATTTCATGCACAGAGTGTGACAAATTCCATCAAGAAAATATCCTAAAGGCATGATAGGAATGCAGAAGATGTAGCTGAAATTGAGGTTCTATTGAGAAAGGGTTGAGTCTTGTATCAGTTGAGTCTTGTAGCGTGAACACAATTTCCAGACAGGAAGATAAAGAAGCAAAGCATTTTCCATTTGGATGGGACTGGACCACAAAAGGCCTGGAGGCTGGAGATTACAGAGCCAAAATAGAAGATGTCAGTCTCACAGAAGAAGGAGAAAGAGGAAGACAAGAGACAAAAGCGGATGGTCTGAAGAAATTCTGCATCTACTCAATGCAGTATTTAAAGATAGAAACATTTACAAGTATTAAGTATAATCCTTCTAGTGCATTTAAATATTTGTGATATCCATTGGTAAGTTAAAAATGACTAAAAACTGCTGTGAGCACTGTGATGTCACTTGTGTAAAAATATAAAAATATTTGTATAGAAAAAAAGTTGAGAGCAAATCTTAAGAATTGCTATCTCTGAGTGTTAGAAATATAATACAATTTTATTCTTTTTTTCTTTCATTTATTCTTTTTGTTTATGTGGATTAATTATGGATTTAAAATAATGCTAACAGGAATACACTAAAAAAAGTTGAGACAGTTTCTAGGCACAGATTTTCTGAACCTGGAGATCATCTTTAATTTTTATAAGGTTATGTTAGTAATGCAGAAAACAATTATTTCAGTGTATGTCTAAATTTCATTGTTTTGTGATGAGTATTTAATGGAATATAAGTAGCAGTTTGGTTTATTTTTCTTTCATGCAAATTATACACTAAAAATGATAAATATAAAAAAATTAAATTTAGAAAATTGTAGTGAATTTCTCTGAGTTTGAATCCTGATGGATTTGTATAAATTCTGTACCAAGAAGATAAGACTAATCTTAAGGGTAATACATTTTATCATGATTGAAGGATTCTGAGGAAGTTTCTCTGATATAAGATATTTTGTTCTTTCATCTGTGCTCTTTCCTGACAGAAATTCTTACTATTGGGCTGGGCACAGTGGCTCAGGCCTATAATCCTAGCATTCTGGGAGGCCGAGGCAGGAAGATTGAGCTCAGGAGTTTGAGACCAGCCTGAGCAAGAGCAAGACCCCCATCTCTACTAAAAATATAAAAAATAAACCTGGTGTGATGTATGCCTGTAGTCCCAGCTACTCAGGAGGTTAAGGCAGGAGGATCTCTTGAGTCTAGGAGTTTGAGGTTCCTGTGAGCTAGGCTGACACCATGGCACTCTACTCGAGTGAGACTTTGTCAAGAGAGAAAGAGAGAAAGAGAGAGAGAGAGAGAGAAAGAAAGAAAGAAAGAAAGAAAGAAAGAAAGAAAGAAAGAAAGAAAGAAAGAAAGAAAGAAAGAAAGAAAGAAAGAAAGAAAGAAAGAAAGAAAGAAAGAAAGAAAGAAAGAAAGAAAGAAAGAAAGAAAGAAAGAAAGAAAGAAAGAAAGAAAAGAGAAAGAGAGAGTAAGAGAGAGAAAGAGAGAAAGAAGAAAGAAAGAGAGGAAGGAAGGAAGGAAGGAAGGAAGGAAGGAAGGAAGGAAGGAAGGAAGGAAGGAAGGAAGGAAGGAAGGAAGGAAGGAAGGAAGGAAGGAAGGAAGGAAAGAAATCCTAACATTCATCTCACTTTTGAAAGCCAAAAGTTAAATGCTGGCATGAGCTATACTTTAAAAAATTATCAGCTACTTTAGCTTGCATTCATTTTCCAAGTCTCCTGTAAGTAGAAGAAATGGGAAAATGGGAGACTTCAGTCTGATCAGAAACAGAAAGTATGAGAGAAGGGTTGGAAGCAGACATTGCTTCTTTTCTTGACTCCCTTGTCACCAGGCTATGAGCTCCTTGAGAGCAAAAACTACATTGTATTCACCCCTTCTTTAATCCCTAGCCCCTAAGACAATGCCTGGTGCATTGTCAGAAGAGAAGGAAGCAAGGAAGGAAGGAAGGAAGGAAGGAAGGAAGGAAGGAAGGAAGGAAGGAAGGAAGGAAGGAAGGGAGGGAGGGAGGGAGGGAGGGAGGGAGGGAGGGAGGGAGGGAGGGAGGGAGGGAAGGAAGACAAGGAGGTAAAAACAAAGAGAAGAGAGTCCCAGGAAAATTGCTAAGGATCTAGAAACATTCAGACGCCACTGAGCACCTGGAAGAGACTATCAGGAGGTCCTATCCACATCTTTCCAGGAAAAATAGAGGAGAATACAGAAGAGAGATGGAAGAGCACTGAGGATATTTGGTTACACTATTGGCAGATTTAAGAACAAATAAATGAAAACAAAGAGAACAAAAGGAAGAAGGAAAGAACAAAAACCTTTTGTTCCCACCAAAGCAGTTAAAAATCAATATAATTCACTACTTTCAAGGATAAAAATACATTTCAGTAATGTTTAGTGGAATCTTATGAACTGAAATCTTGTGAAAATTCTTACTGTTTAGGCTGCTCTCTTTTCTCAGAGGAAAACTGTACAGGAGTTTAGGGTGGGTTGGAATAGGGATTAAGATCCTAAAGGTATTTTCTCGGCTTTCTGAAGTTTTATGACAAGAAATAAGGGCAATAGCAGCACACGCACGCAATGTATTTGTCAGGTTAATGGGTAAGCTCCAAATGCCACTAATTTCCATAACTAGGCGAGTGTAGAGACTTGTCTTCTTGTATTAACTCAAAAATACCTACTACTATGGGATCAGAAGTTCAGAGATTAGCAAGCCTCTCAAATTTAGTCAGTTAAGACTCTTTATCCAGTTTCAACATCTGACTTTTTTTCAGCATGCAGTCATGCCCCCTATAAAGAACATTCGATACCAAAAAAGCATCTTAGAACTGACAAATTAAGGAGATCTTATCCACCTAATAAAAAAAAGTTACCTTAGATTAAAAACAGTTCATATAATGCAGTTTAGATGATTTGTTTCACAAAAAAATTCAAACTTAATATATGTATGAAAGTCTTTGTGTGGGCAATGTTAGTTGCATCTGTGCAATTAAAAAAAATGCATTTTCATTATTATCAATGTAATTTCTCCTCATAAAATCTAAAAATGTGTTTTGTATTTATGAAAACAATAGATAAGTGGATAGATAGATAAAGTAGAATACAAAGGTTACATTATTATTTCCATACTGGTATACAAAAGAAAGCAGCAATAGAGGGTTGTTGGCCAGAGTAAATATAAATGTAAAGACATCTATTAGGTCAAGTATCTTTTCTCAAGCATAAAATAAAAAGGAAGACACTCTGACACTTTATTGATGCTTTCACAGAATTAAGGAATAAATTCTTATGAGTTAAAAAAAAGTGCACATTGGGCACCTAACTTCTTAAAGTCATAAAAAAAAAACACAAACATTTATTTCTACTTCACTGGTTTAAAACACTAAGCAATCCATAGAAAAATTTAACTCAGATATAAAGAGAAAGTTGCTGTTCAAAAACAAAACTAAATAAATTGATTTTATACATGTTTTCAACATAATATTTTTCTTTTTTTTTTATTCTTTTTGTTTGATTATTTCGAATTTAAGTCCTTCTAGAAACTATAAAACTGGGAATGTATAAAGTTTGCTTGTGTCTGGTTTCAAAGATAGCCTTTTTTTTTTCTTCTTTTCTTTTCTTCTCTTTTTTATACACAAAATGTCTGCCAAGCCTGAAAATGATGCAGATCATGTTTCTATGTCTGTTAGGTGGCGCTTACCAAGCAGTCTGGCTCTAGCCCGGGATTTTTCAACTGCTCACAGTGGTGGAATTACAGTAGGGGGTTAGGAGTGGGGTTAGTGGGAGGGAGTCTTTGTCCCCGCTGCATTTAAAATTACATCTAATCTTATCAAGGCGCTCGTCATTGTTTCTGGCGGCCAGGAGCAGGTACAGTACTGCTTTTGTTCAAGTCAGTAGCTTTGCTGAATAAAGTTGAGGGAAAAGCCAAGACTAAATAATATTCTTTCAGAACCTCATGTGCTGATTGAAAAAATGCTTTGAAAGAGAACGAAAGAAAGGTGGGGGTGGAAGAGACAGGTAAAGTCACAATAGAAAAGTATCAATGTGGTAAGAAAAAAAGTGTAGACTTGAAGATTAGGGGGAAAGAAAACTATTGCAGAAAAAAATTGGTTCAAAAATACTTTAATTCTTATCCACTAAGATGCATTGGCTCATTTTCTTTGGCATAATATAAACATAAAATTCAGAGAACATGTTCTGTCTATTTCTTCCATTTGAGAAAATTAAAACCTAAAGGAAGACAACTTTTTTTAAATGGCACAGAGCCACAAAGCATATTTTCTCTTGCACAAATAAATATTCCTAAACCTTGTTTGTGCAGAGTCCCTGTTGATGTTCTTGTCCTTTTAATATGCTAAACTATAAGCTGAAGAGTCTCTGTCATAACTCTGGAGGTTGTAGTAGACCTAAGAGGAGTAAGTGGTAATAAATCCAAGTTCAAAAAACTTGCCCTGACCAGCTTTGAACAAAGCAGTGACACTATAATTCTAACAACCAGAACAATATAATTCTCAGCAAGAAAAGAAACCCTCACTTTTCCATGTGTCAGTAAAGATTGCAAGTTAATTCAGACAGAAATAACTGGCATTAAGGTTTACCAGAGATTCCATTATTGTAATTTGAAAATCAAGATGAAAAGTAGCTTGTTTAAACATGTTCAGTTTTAAAATATGGTGAATTAACAAAAGTAACTCATATACATACTCTGGAAAACAGAGTTTCTACCCAAAATTGCTGGTTTAGATTTTTATCATTTATAATTAAATTATGTTAAATTGGATTTAACAAATTTTCTGAAGCTCAAAAACTGTTTTTCAGTGTGTGCTTTCAGCACAGTAAAAACCAAAATGAACCAACATTTGATCAATAACAATCTTAGAAGGAGGACTTTACTGTTTATGACTCTCATCTTTTTTAGCTTCAATGTATACTAATTATTCTATTTCATTTTAATATTATAATCAAGAAAGTACCTCAAGGTGTGTGTGTGTCATGGAGGATTGAAAATACAAATTCTGATTAAATACATTTTAGCAATATAGTATTTCTCCACATTTTACTTACCACTAAATAGACAACTATTTTGACAATTTTCAAAACAGTGTGATCAATGAGTGCAGGCACAAAAACTACAATTCAAGTGATTTTAAAATTGCAAGGGCATATTTTGTGATTTGATAGGTCATTATAAATAACATATGAGTAAAATTAACATTTACATTACTTTTGAAAAATTATAGTCAAGTGTATATACTAGTCAATGTATTTTAAAGTTATACTTCAAGGTCTTTTGTTATATAGTTCATTCCTATATCTAACTGTTGTGTAGACCATCATACAATCATTTGACTTATAGGAGTTGTGTATTCATTGTGCTTACTTGCTAAAATGAATTCTAACCATCATTTTTATGATAGTTTTCTTTAAATAAAATATATTCAAATATTCTTCTATATATATTTTTTCACTTGATTGCTAATCATCTATCACAAATAGCAAAATGTCATTTAGTCAAATGCATTGTTTTTTAGTATAAAATCTTGTGCAAACTACCTTTATACAGTTGCATTCACTTTAGTTTTCCAGTTAGAAAACTTTATCACATTTGATGATCTCTTCCAAAAATCATCTGCTACTATTGATGTTATACTATCCCTTATAATTTGATTGTAGAAATTGAGAAACAATAATACATGCCATAGTTATGAAAACCAAATCCATTAAAATGTTCAGTTAATAAATTTCAAAATGGAGTTTTAAAAATTATTTAGTGGCCCTTTAAAAAGTCCTTTTTCTGTCTAACCTTAATTCTAAATGTCTTTTTTTTTTTCCTGCTCATAAAAACTCTTACATATCCCTATAGTACTGGAATATTGTTTCAATATTCAACAATATTATCGCAATTCACAGGAGATATGAAATCATGATTCTCACTGCTGGTCATACTAAAGACTTCCTCATTGTAAATGTTTTTTATATAAATGGGAAAGAAGTTGAATATTAGTTTGTATTTGCTGGCCAAATTCCAAATTATGAAATTACTTTTGCCTTCCTTAAATCATTTCTGTAATTTTTATTGAATAAATTAGATTTCATTTCCCTTGTTCTCTAAACCGATCTTTTATTTAGTGTTGATTGTAAGCTAGAATTTGAGATGGGAGAAGTGGGGGAGGAAGAATAGAGAGTTTTCCAAAAATAAGGGTTGGGGAGAAAATTTCTTCTACATGTCCTTAATTCTGCTCATTCACCAATTTGAAGCACCCCCTTCTTCTTTGTTCTTTTGTTCCTAAGATGGCCTGCCTACTCCTCATTTGTGTACCACAAACTTAGATACAGTGGAGTGTTCAAGTGTGCTGGGAATTTATTACAACTCAAGAAAAGTCAGAGAAATAATTTCACATCATTTTTTTTATACCTTTAGCTCTCCCTCCAGTTGTTCATGTATCTTCAACTGTGTGTTATTATTATGCTATATGTCATTTAGAGACATTGTCAGAGACAATCTGATCATCATAATTCATTTAAAAAAATTTTAAAAGCTGACACATGAGAAGATGAACTGCTTTTACCAAGAGCTAGACACTGTCAGTGACATCACTCTCAGTGCTAAATTAAAACTCAGGTTTAAGAGATGTGCTAATTATTGGACTATCTAGTTTGGAAAATAAACCTTTCATTTTAAAACTGCTTATTTTCTCTTCAAAATTACTTAAATTTTTTTCTGAAAGCATAACTAATTGTGTTGTCTTTCTATTTAAGATTCTTATTAAACTTCATCTCCTTGAATAAGGGGCCATATTGGCACTGGCTAGTGGGGTTTCTAAGCCACACACAGTGCCTCAAATGTTGCTACTGGAGCAAATCTGTCCTGTACATAGACAAAACGCCCCACAGTGACTACGGCAAAAATCTGTTGAAAGGATCTTCAAAACTGTCGGTGGCTTCTTAAGACTTTTTGATTTGGTTAGGGAAGGCCTCAGAATTTTATTAAGACTTACATCATTAATGGTCAATGATAAAATTTTCCTGTCACATGTTACAAGTTTATTATATAGCTGCTGATTTTCTTATGCCGAGTCTCCTCCACCGGAGCCCTATCCCAGCCCTCGAGCTGGTAGAGACCCTTCTGGGTGGTGACAGGGAATCTTCTCATGCCCAGCTACAAGCTCCCTCACCCTTTCTCTGTCACCCTTACTCACACTCTGCCTCCCTCAAATGCAAGGAGCTAACAAAGAAGAAAGCAAAATTTGGGGGAAAGGGCTCAAGGGCTCAGACTATAGGCGCAGAGGCTCTACCAGTTTGGCTTTTGTGGCTCAATTAATATTATTTCAGTTATAATTGACGAAGTGGTTGAGTAGTCTTCTATTGGGAGATAGTCTGATCTAAGAATTTAGCCTCCTTGTCCCTTCCCCCTATGGAAAAATATAGTCTGAGTTTCCACCAATTTAGAATTTTTATTTTTTGCAACCAACCCCATTTATACACTGGAAATATGTATTCCAAGGAGAGTAAAAATTATAAATTTAAAGAATGCAGCACTAATGTTCACGCATACTATTAACAGGGTAGATTGCAATTCAGACAGCCCACAGAAAATCCAAAATAACAAATATGCCACTGCAAAGGACGTTGTCAGATAAAAACAAACTAGCATTCTGATATCAGGGGAGGAAAGAGAAAGCCAAGAACTCAATACTTGACAGTCTGTGGTTTAAGAGAAAGGGAAACAATCTTACATTTTTCCTAAACATTAGCTTTAATTAATTAGGAAATTTCCTAATGTGAAAAATACTCTCTGGCCAACAAAAAAGGCCAGATAAATAAAGCATCACCAAACTCAGCCCATATTCAGTAACATCACAACTATATAAGGCAAAGAGTTTCCTTCATGAGAAAGAAGGATGCCTATTTGTAGATCAAATATTTGATTTATTGTAAAATTTTTCTTGCTGTAATAGACTTTCTTGTTACATATCTCTAACATGGGTTTATTTTGTATTTTTAATCTATTTTCCAAGGAAAGCAGCTTCCAAAATAATTTATCATATCTAATGACAAATTTAAGTTCTGATGAGTTTAAAATATATGCTGTACATTTCTTGTCTTTTCTACAGACACCGTACATTCTCAGGTCTTTTTTGCGAACTCTGTTCATTTTGACCATATTAGTATAATCGAAGCAAATAAAAATTATTTTTTTTAAAAAAAATCAAAAGCTGAATATTTTCTACATTATAACAATATTGCATTTCTGCATGGTAATCCTTATAAGAGTGATACACTGCAGCAAACTGATTGGACATAACAAAACATGGCGAAACATGCTGGGGATGGTGGGCCGTTCTGACGTGGCTGAAAGAGAAGACAGTGTGAGGGGTTTCATGCACAAATGGAAGACTCAACCACTGCAAAAGTGCTTCTGCTTCATGCACAGAAATCTGGACATAATCAACCCTAAATTCTATTTTCTACCTTAGAACAACTAAAGGATAAAGAAGCACTGTTTATTTGGATGGACGTGAAAGGAGGGCCTTGGGAACTCTGGCTTTATTTTGGTTTACGCTTATCAATCCCTAGAAAGCCTGGTTCAAGCGGGGAGAAAGCTTACGGTAGATGCAAGATATATTTTTCAAAGGAATTTATTTGCCTTTTCTCTTCTCATATAAAAACCATTTTTGTGTTGGTTCACTTTTAGTCCTGTTTTACTCTGTACGGCCTCCCCTACCATTTTATAAAATCTTTCATCTTACTGATCTTAAGTCGCTGATACATGGTGGCAGGAAATTTTCTCTCTGATAGATCTAGCCACGTGGGTTTTGCTCTTGAGCCAGATTTTAGGTTCCTGCCCCCACTTTAAATGAATTTAGGAAGGCCTGTGACAAGTTAAAGTAGTCTGTTTGATGCTTTAGTTTTTACACTTCAGCAAGCAACCCAGCCCCTTTGGCTCCTCTCACAAAACAATCTTTGCAGAAACTGAAGTGCAGAACTGTCTAGTGAAGTTTCTCCATGATCCAAAAGTTGTTTGATTGACTACTTTTTAAATCTCCTAATTTTATGTAACTAGGCTTTTCCTGAAGGAAATAAATATGCCCTTCTATTAAACCTTAATCCCCAAGATTACAATAAAATATTTACTTTTCAACTTCTCCAAAAAATAGGCATGAATTTTCAAGGTCATCTAAATATTATCAAAATTATATTTTGCAAAGTAACTAGTTGACTGGCCAAAAATCCAAAATGCTATTCCTTCTTTGTCTCTCACACTAACATTCTTCACAGCATTTAACACTCTATCAGTTTGAAGTTGTTGAAGCATTCTGGAATTTATTGTAAGTGCTTGAAGAGTCTTTAGCAAAAAATAATAGAAATACATTTCAATTGTTATGATTTGGTAAAATATATCTTTCCTCCCCCGAGGGCTTAATGAATGCTGCAACTTTTTCCTTGATTTTTAAAGAAGCATTGACAGCTTTCCTAATGTTCCTTAATCAGCTTTAATTTCTCAGTGATTTTAGT
The DNA here is from genome assembly GCF_040939455.1 of Microcebus murinus. Classification (NCBI taxonomy): domain Eukaryota; kingdom Metazoa; phylum Chordata; class Mammalia; order Primates; family Cheirogaleidae; genus Microcebus; species Microcebus murinus. The sequence goes on along the minus strand of NC_134114.1, from coordinate 35,926,025 downwards.
TGATAGAGTTACTGTGTTTGGAAAAGATAAAAAGAATCATTTAGGAGGGTTTTTTTCCTCCTTTCTTTCATTCCATCTTAAAAATACAAAGCATAGAGAGTGATAATGCACTGAGTTCCAATAGCTTTTGCTATTCACCCACAAAATTGTTCACTAGAGAGAAATACCAAAAAGAAAAGAATAAAAGTCTGTTTTTTATCATATTAAAACTTTGTGATTTATTCTGTTTTGTTATGTAGGTGGTAACCAGAAGCTTTCAGTGTACAGAGAGCCAAGCTGAGGCCCTGAACATGCTCCACCATGGCATTTGCTCCAGGAATCCTAGGATGTTCTAGTCTTGGTGTGCAAGTGGCTGAAACAGATGAAACTGTGTCTATTTCACCTGAGGAAATAATCATCAAATGAGACTAGGTTTATCCTGGATTGGGAAACACTGAATGCCTGAGGATCTACAATAGTGTCTGATCCACAAACAGCGGTTGCTTGCTCTCCCCAGCTGCTCTGGCCATTTCTGAACAATGTATCATGGAAACACACGTACCAGATTTTAATGGCAAATAAGAAATGTACCATTCTTCTGTTTGAAGAAGTTAAAGGGACCCAATAAATTTATTTACAACATGTTTCTGTTCAGTGCTCTCTCGCCTTTTTGGTACGAGGGACCAGTTTCATGGAAGACAATTTTTCAATGGGGCAGGGAAGGAGGCAGAGCTCAGGTATTGACATGAGAGATGAGGAGCATCTGTAAATACAGGTGAAGCTTTGCTCACCTGCCTGCCTCTCACCTCCCGCTGTGCCACTCTGGTTCCTAACAGGCCATGGACCAGTACCAGTCCACAGCCCCAGGGCTGGGGACCACAGGAGGGTAACAAGTTATCAAAACACAGTGGATCAATATATACTTGGAAAAATTTTCTAAAATAATTAATTAGTTGGCCAAGCTATATATGATTTCAAATGACCTTAAGCAGATTGCCAGGAGAGAAAAAATATATCAAGGAGTATCTTCTTCAAGACCAAAGGGCTACTGCACTGTGTCAAAGGTCTCATGTTTGAATTCTGGCCCTGCCATTCATTTACTCAGCAAATACTTATTGAAAGCCTGCTATCCTCCAGGCGTTATAGTTAGCTTTGGATATATAACAGTGAGTAAGACAGTCATTATCCTTGTCAGGTGGGCTTTAAAGCCTGTAAAAAGGGCCCAACACATAGGCAATTAGGATAATAAAAGCGTGACAGAGAAGCACAGAATATGAAAGACCCTGAAAAGAATATTGTATTTGTTTCTACTGCTGTAACAAATTGCTACAACCTGGTGTCTTAAAACAACACAAATTTATTATATTACAGTTCTGGAGGTCAGGAGTCTGAAATGGGTCTCACCGGTCTAAAGTGAAGGTATCTGCAGAGCTGTGTTCCTTCTGGAGGCTCTAGAGGAGAATCCATCTGTTTCCTTGCCTTCTCCAGCTAGGAGAGGTCACCTGCATTCCTTAGCTTGTGGCCCCATTTCATTCTCAAAGCCTTCAATGGCCTGTGCGTCTTTCTCATGCCACATCTCTCTGACACTGACTCTCCTGCCTCCCCATTTCACTCATAAGGACACTTATGATTACATTGGGCCCACCGAGGTAATGCACAGTAGTCTCTCCACCTCAAGGTCACCTGATTAGAAACCTCAATTCCCCCTTGCCACGTAACCTACATCTACAGGTGGCAGGAATTAGGATGTGGGCAACTTTGAGGACCATTATTCTGCCTATCATAAGCACCTCCCTAAACTGGGGGTGGGCAAGACAAAGAGAGAGGACGGGCTTCTCAGAGGAATCGAAATATAAGATAAGCTTGAAGGATACGTGGGGCTTAGGTAGATAAAGACAGCGCTTAGCAGGCTCAGGGTAAGTTGCTCCCTTTTGATTGTAGGAACAGCATGTGAGGGTCTAGGGGTGGACTAGAACATGGCCCATGAGAAGATGTGAGAAAAAATTAAAGAAAGACTGGAGCAGAGATTGTGAGAGCAAGATGGTGACAAAAGAAAAAGCCAAATGATTAAATGGTGATGCAAGATCTTAGAAAAAGTAAGAGTTTAGGAGTATGTTACTAGAATCCAGTGGGGAATAGCACTAAGGTGTAGAAAGGAGATGACGAGTGACAGATTTGAGTAATGTGGTGAATCACAGAGGGGAGCCATTGCCAACCCTAAATTTGGAGAAGTAATGGGGAAAGGGGGCAATTAACAAAAAAAAAGTTTAGTTGTAGAAGCCTTAAGTAGAGACACACAGATAATCCATGGCAACCCTGCGTGGAGTTCCACAGCAACCTGACTGATAGATACCCTGCTATCAAAATGAATGAATTACAATTTAGATGAATGTCATGAAAGAGAAGTACAGAGTGCCAAGAGATATACATAGCAGCATACCTAAACTTAGCTGCTGGACAGAAGAACCTAAGAGGAAACATTTCAGATCCAAAGGACAAGTAAAAAATCGGAAGATGAAGGAGGAGGGGCTTGCAGGCAGAGAAAACCACCATCCCAGAGGGCCCACGGTGGGAAGACGCATGCTCTGTTCCAGCAGCCAAAAGGCCGAACCCGGGGAGGAAGGAGAGTCTTGCAAGAGGAGGCTGAGGAGGCCCAAGGCGGGTGGTGGAGCAGGGATCAGAGAACTCCGTATGATCTCTTAGGGATTTAAAACTTCATCCTGGGGGCAGTGAAATGTTACTCATAGTTTAACCAAAAGAGTGGCATGATCAAATCAATCCTTTAGAAAGATCACAGGGCTGTAGTATGGAGAATGTATTGAAGGGAGTAAAAATAATCTGCCTATGAAATAACATGGTGGCTTGCTTGGACGGAAGTGCCCATGGAAAAAGAACAATTGCTACCGAAAGCAAAAACTGGCTACAGTTGATGATTCTGCCTTCCAGAAAAGTGATAGAATTCATCCTTAAATAAATGGCTTTTTTTTTTTTTTTTTGAGAAAAACACCTTAATGGTATATGCTGTTTCCTTTGATTGAGAAAGGTTAGGTCTCTGGGCAGGGCTGGATGGGGGTGTGAGATGAAAACAAAGCTGAACTGTTACTTTGCTTCATTATTACTAAAGAAGAATTTGGCTTTGCTGCAGGCAGCCTAGGAGAGAGGCCTAGGAATGAGGAGAAAGGGGAGCTGCAAGGAAGATCTAGGAAAAAATGCAAGAGGGTTCCAGGCACATAGCTGGAGACTGCCCTACAAGGGCACCCAGGGAGGAAAAGCTCCTTATGGAGGAGGGTAGCTGAAAAATTACTTGGAACATTGATCTCTGTACCTGTCATTAAAGTGGAAGTGTGTTCTGATCTGTAATCACTCTCTGCAATTCACAAATCTGTAATAAAAGGCTTTCCACTCACGTGAGCATCACTTTGTGGTTCTATGCCTGTGTGAAGGAAGAGAGGTAGCATCCCACACTGGGCCAGCCCAAACAGGGAGCACCCACAGAAGGAATGGCTGTACTTGGGAGAATGCAACAGCACATAGGTGCACTGCAGAAAATCCCTAGACGATGAGGAGGATTCGGGTTTCCTACAGTAGAGTTCAGGGTATCTGATTTAGCTATTAAAGTTATGGTGACCATTAGAAATTTGCAGATGTGAAAGTAGGAAGCATTTCAGTTGTAGTTGTTTATATTAATATTTGCAGGTAAACCAAACTGCTTGATGGTTATTACTATTTACTGTTCACTCTGAACCAAACAAAGTGTTGACAGTATTTTTTAGAAATTTTCCATCAGGGCTATTTTTTCAGACACAACTAATGACTTACTGAATAAAGAAATATTGTAAAGTTTCAAATGTTACATAAGATACAAAAATGAAATTCAAATATTATCTTTATCAGAACTGTTCAGCTGTCAAGAATGCACCAATATACTGCAAAGAGGTGTGTGATGACATCACTTCTGCTGCATTTCTTGCATATTTTGGCTAAAATGACAAAATACAAATCTGAAAAAAATGTCTGACCTTTATCTCCCAAGACTGTCATAGAAATGGTGATTAAAGTGAGTATAACCAAGAAATAAGCCTCATATCATGTGGTCTTTATTAAAATACCAAAACAGAGGAAAACTTTTAACAAAACTGGGACTTGCCCAAGTTTTTTTTTTTTTTCCAGTTTCTAATTCACTTGAATTTACTGAAGGATATCATCTGTTTTTGTAGATTTACAGGTCATGATGAGGATGTTACAAGGCCGGCTGTTACCCAAGAAATTTTGTGAGCATCTGCAATAAACTATGCTCATATAAAAACAAAATTAAAATTCAGAATGTTTTTATGAAACATTTTGATAAACCTGTATCATCATAGCTATCCAGATAAATCATAGCAAAACTTCCAATTTGTGTTTCATTTTTCTAGATAATTGTGGGAAAAGTAGAAAACCCCTTTCTTCTTTCTATTGGGTTAGGTATGGCTTGCTATGAAGTTCAAATTCATTATGCTTTCTGCTCACCTGTGATTATTTAGGAACATTTATACTTAGTATTAAGCTCAAAGTCAAAGAAATATAAATGGTCTTTTTCTGCAAATACCATCTTCTTTCATTTCCTTCCATTAGTTATGTTTTAAAATGCTCAAGTCAATAATGATAAAGATTTCCATAAGAAAGCAGGATTCCATGACATCAGCTCTACAAAAGCACAAATAAATTATTTTACAAAGTAATATTGTGTTTGCCCTTGCCATTGTCCTCATCAGTCCTCTCTGAACCGGACCTAGGATGGGTCAGTCAGCAGATAATTCTGATAAAACTGGTGGGCGTGCCCAGGAATATTCCATGTGCCTACACATTCATGGAAAACTGAAAGACAAAAAACACCGTGCAGTAGTAGTCTTTGTTCTATAAATTTAAATTTCATATTTTGCTCTTTTTTTGGCAAGAGTATATTTTGTTATAAGATTTGTGATACCAAAAACTATTTCTATAATTTTCTAATTATTAACAGGCCAAAGGAAGTTTTAACATTAAAGAGATTCTGTTTTCTAAGAAAATCATTCTTCACCACATTGTTGAGAGGTGATTTTCTTAATCCTTATGTTTTATCAATTTAGTTAAAGAAAATTAGAATTATCCACTTTGCATTTCCTTCACCATAGTGTTCTTCACATTATGTAACTAGTTTGGTTACAGAATTCTTGCAAAAGACACTCACCTTTTTAAAAAAGGAGGAAAACTATAATCAAAATTAAAACCAACTTATTTCAATCTTGCTTATAGTAGCTAACGGGTGTTTAGCACTGGTGAGGTGGTTGAACACCAGGCTAAGCACTGATAATTCTTTACCTCATTAATTCTCACAAGAACTCAGAACTGAAAAGCAATTAAATAGCATTATATACAGATCTATGATTCTCAAACTTTAGCATGCATCAGAATCACCTGGAGACCCGAAAAATGTCAGATTGAAATGCCAGCATCCCGCCCCAGAGTTTCTAATTATTCAGTAGGTCTAGGGTGAAGCCTAAGAATTTGCATTTTGAAGAAGTTCCCAGGCGATGACGGTGTTGCTGGCACCACTTTGAAAAACATTGCCTTAAATCAGGTTTCGGAAAACCATGGTTCACATGCCAAATCTGGCCCACTGGCTTTTTCTTGCTTGGCCCATGAGCTAAAATTGGTTTTCACTTTTAAATAGTGAGAAAATTTTTAAAAAAATATTTGTGGCACATATAAAAATTATGCAAAAGTCAAATTTCAGCATCTGAAAATAAAATTCTACTGGAACACAGCATGCTCACTCATTTACTTACTGTCTATGGCTGCTTTCAGAGTACAGTGGCAGAGTTGAGAGTTGCAAATGAGACAGCACAGCTCCAAAGGCCCAAAATATTTACTATCTGACATTTCAGAGAAAAAATTAGTCAACTCCTGTAGTAGACGGAAGCAAGATCTAAGATACAGCTAGCAGGTAACAGTGTTGGGATTCATATCCACATCAAAGTTCAAAACCCACATCCCTTACTATTTTCATTAGACATTAAAATTCACTATTTCTAAAATAACTTGCTTGAGTTCATAATGTTAACAATCTCTGGCACTCTTTCATTAGCAGTTAAGCAATTGTTTTCTTTTGAAAACATTTGTTTTCATTTTTACCAAATTCCCTCTTCCTTGTCCACTCCATTCTCATTCTTGTTCCATTAGCATTATGTCTCTGTCTTTTTTAATCCTGAGGATTATTTGCATTGAGACAAGCTATTTGATTCATCAAAGATTGATTTAGATTTGGTGGATCTATTGCCCAGAAAATCGGTTTATTGCTTCAACTACACAGTTAGGATAAACGGAAGAGGATACATTTCATAAAAGATCTCTCAGGTTATTTCTATATTTCAGAAGTAATAACTTATGATGGGAAAAGCAGAAAGCCTTCTGAAGTTCAGCCTGGATTATGTAGGAATAAAAAATGAAGTAATAACGATGACCTCATGGGTTCAGGCAAGAGAGGCTGACTGATGCGGTTAAGTTCTCTGCAGGCAGACGAGGGCAGTGTATTTCACAGGGATATCATCACCCACGAGAGCAAGGTAGTGTCAGTAATCAAAGCCCCTTAACTCTCACCCAGCCTGTCAGCACCAAGCTATTCAAACTGGCCTCACTGAGCCTGAGAGAAAGATCTTCTGCCTTTTTCTAATGCACCGGTATAGGATTCTTTATTTTGGGAAAACTTGTAGAAAATATTTCAAGTTTTCAGCAAAAAAATAAATAAATCTGTATGCCAAAAGTATACAGCTTTTTAAGAGCAAAGCCACATTTCTCCACTTTTTGTCAAGATTATTTGACCAGCTCTGCTAAATTCCAATATTGTAAATAAAGCATTTTACCCACAGATAACTAAAATGAGATGGAATTAGACAAGAGGATCTATAAGTAAACAGATATTTGGGCCTGTTTATATTTCTATTAACCAGTAAAGTCTTAATAATAGAAATGGGGATTTTCTCTTTGCCTAGTAATTCATTGAAGGTCTTAATGAATTTCAAATAAAAACCTCACAGCTTAAGTCTAATTATATCACTTTCAGTTTCAAACATAGTAATTATTAGCTCTTTTCTTAATTAATATTTTCAAGATTACTGCACTAATTATCTACAGATTTTTAAGGTGGTATTTAAGAATATAAGTTCAGAAGAGACGATGTATCCCCACTGGTATTCAGGCTATTTGCCAACTTGTCTCCCTTCTGACAATGCTGGCTTTGAACCAGGAATAGAGAAAAGAACAGCTGACATTTGGAAAATAAAACTTCATACTCCACCAATATTTTAAGTAATATTTACAAAAGGCAGAAGGAGAAACTAAGTTTTAAAATTTAACATAGCATATCTGGTTAGCCTACTACAATTAATATTTTACTTTTAAGGATGAAATTCACCAAAAATCATACTTCTTTACAAAAGGATTCTTATGAACATTTTTTTAAAAAGCAGCATATGATTCTTCCTGTTAATATCTCATAATCATTACTATTAAAACATAAACATAAATGGCAAAATGTTGATGGTTGTTTAAGCTGGGTGATGGATACATAGGGGTTTATTGTACTTTCTACTTTGGGTTGTGTTTGGAAAATTTCATAATAAAAACTTTTTTTAAAGAAAAATACATAAACATAAGAGCTCATGTTTCTATACAGATGGAGCTAGTAAAGAGATTGAAATAATTTTAAGTTCAATAAATCTTTAGAAGACCTAACTAAGGATGTAGCTAAAGCGTTTACTTCTGAAGTTCTAATTCTGAAAAATGTTAATAGAAGAATTATTGAGTCTCAAGACCAGAATACAAGTTAAAGTTAAAATAGAGCTTAGACAAACATATCATAACTTTTGAAAAACTGAAAGCTCTGATTCAATGCTAGTCTGTTTTGGATAAGTCATAATACTAAAGAAGATTGAAACCTAATGAGAAAGAGAAAAAAATTTTTACCTGGCCAAATTTTACTGCTGCACTAACAGTTTCCTTTTTAAAGTCTTCTAACTCTTGCCGCTGTTTTCCATTGTGAATGTTCTCTCTTAAAGAGGTGTGCTGTAAAAGTAAATATGAAGGCTCCATCTGAGCTATACAGTGAGACTATGCCTAACCCATTAAAATAAGCCCTGGAAATTTTCAGAAGGGTTAGCACTGTAATGTCTTTTACCTGTGCTAAATTTGCTACAAGTTCCCAGTATCGAAACTATTGATAGACCTCCAAGCTTATGCCAGCAAATGTTTTCAGCTTCCTCCCCATACCAAACTAAATTGGCCAACTATGAAAATTGATTAATTTGAGAAATAGCTAATAGAGCTGTCAGTGAGCAAAAACATGAATAAATAAATAAATAAATCAGGATATAACAATACCAACTGGAGAGATGAAAACCAAACAGCCTAAATAATGCTCAACCTATGTGTTACACAATGGTAATCAATGGTGACACCTGAGAGAATTTTTTTTAAATGCCATTAACACTAAGGCTACAATGTTTTTAAAGACAGCAAAACTGTACACTCTACAGGTAGATCAACTGTGCATTATAACCATATGTTGGTTTCCAACGGACAAGACATTTCTCTAACATGGTAGCAAACTTTTCAAATGGCTCTACAGACTGGGATATCAAATTGGTCAAAGCAGACAAAAGGGATATATAAAGAGAAAAGAAGGAGAGAGAGGGCTCATTAGTGAGAGGGCATTAGTGAAAAGAATACTGGTGGCAAAGCAAATTTATATCCTGACCCATGGTATACTTGGGAAAGGAGCAGACTAATTTTGGTCCTCCTTCTGGTCTTTTACAAAAACATTCTCATCATGTACCCCAAGAGTTTTTTTGGTTTTATGGACCTACAGCAGTGCAAGGGACTAAGTGCCAGTGACTACACAAGCAAGCAAATAAAAAGGTAGTTGTAGTAGTAGCATATATTTTCCAGTTGTTTCCTATTTTATCAAATGTTCAAAGGTTCACATCTTTATTGTTTATTCATTATTTGGGAAAAAGTGCTAGGCACAAAAGCAAGTAAGAAATAACATACCCCTTGGCCGGGCGCTGTGGCTCACGCCTGTAATCCTAGCTCTTGGGAGGCCGAGGCGGGCGGATTGCTCAAGGTCAGGAGTTCAAAACCAGCCTGAGCAAGAGCGAGACCCCGTCTCTACTATAAATAGAAACAAATTAATTGGCCAACTGATATATATATAAAAAATTAGCCGGGCATGGTGGCGCATGCCTGTAGTCCCAGCTACCCAGGAGGCTGAGGCAGAAGGATCACTCGAGCCCAGGAGTTTGAGGTTGCTGTGAGCTAGGCTGACGCCACGGCACTCACTTTAGCCTGGGCAACAAAGCGAGACTCTGTCTCAAAAAAAAAAAAAAAAAGAAAAAGAAATAACATACCCCTAAATTAGATATGTCATGGATACACATTCACACATTAACATACATAGATTATGATGTATATCAAAACATACAATCTTAAATATATAAAATAAACAATTAAAATGAAGGAGAAACACACACACAAAACATTATACCTCCAAATGGTGTTTTGCTGAGAGAATTTCTACCATTAAAGAGAAGAGGGGCAGATGGGTTGATATGATATATATAACCTCATCATCACCCTTTTATGGGAGACTTTTCCCTCTGCAGACTTATAAGTCCTGACTCTCCTTCCTCCGAGAAAGGAGGAAAGTTCCATAGAAACAGAAATTCTTGCCTGTTTTTCTTTGGTAATGTATTATTAAAGCCTAACACATACTAGGTAAATAACAAATATTTGTTGAATGAAAGAATGAATATTTTTAATATCATGGAAATGATATAATTATAATAGTGTGGGAGATTACACACTATTTTAAGATTCCATAGTTTGAGATTCCAATCTATATTCTACCATCCTTTAAAGGTTGGGCTTCTCATTTCAATTCCTGCTTCTAGAAATCTAATACTCAAAAAATAATTTAAGGAAATAAAATACTTATAAATAATGAGGAAACCACTTACCTTTTGTGACTATAAAATGAAGCCAGAAAATAACTGAGGTAATACCTTAAATTACAGTTCATTTGGAATAGTCCATTAGCACCTAATGGTGGATGTTATAATATTTTCTTATTTTCTTTCTACGTGTCCCAACTTGATTTTCTCAAACCAGCTTCCCACTAGCTGGCATTCATTTTTGGCAAGGTGGGGATGGGAAGCAGTGAAGGGGTTAAATTTTTGGAAATTTTTTTTTCCCAAGAACTTCTACTTAGTAGCACAATTATTTCAAATAGTTACATTCTTCCAGGATAACTTCCCCAGTGACTGATTTTCTTCTTTATGGATTATAAACTTGTCCTCAACATAATTTTGGAATTCCTTTGATGATCCATGTTTAGCTGAATCTGCTACCTAACAGATGCCTGAATATTTAGAATCCCAAAGGACTACAATATGCTGTGGTTTCAAATTCCTGAGCCGTTGATCCAGCAATTCTTATTTTATTCTTCCTTTCCTACCATCTTAGAAGCCAGTAGCAGATGTTCATTATAGTTTATTGTTCATTCCCATACAGTAAATCCAAATGGGACTTGAGAACAATAGTTTCTCTTTTTTTCTCTGCCTGATTTGAGATTCCTTGTATTTTTTTCTTATTGTTAACACCTTTACATCTTTGAATAGTCCATTTTTTAAAGAGAGAATTTCAAAGAAAAGAACACATTCAATAAAAATGGAAATAAAATATAAAATGTGAATTCTTAGTTTCATTAGCTGTATTTATATGTGGAGCCACTTACTAATTTAGTCTGATACAAATGTAAAAGCAAGATATAATAAAGTCAGAAAAGTATCTTATAAACAGCCAGATTTGCAACCAACTATAGTAAATGCAGAGGGCTTATAGATGCAAAATGTTTAGTATATACAATTAAACACCTGGAAAGAACTACTGAGTATCAAATTACAAAAGAAACATTCAGGTTTATCATATACTGGAATTAAATTTGGCAAAAAAATGGTGGCTTAAACTTTGGTTGGAAATAAATTCTAAAATAAAATTCTGATAAATTTTACTCAAAACTTTCAAACCACACTACTAGGTATTTACCCAAAGGAAAAAAGACATTTTATAAAAAAGACACTTGCACTCAAATGTTTATAGCAACACAATTCACAATCACAAAGATGTGGAAACAACCCAAGTGCCCATCGATATGTGAATGGATTAATAAAAAGCGGTAATAAAAATGCTCCATGTATACCATGGAGCATTACTCAGTGATACAAAACAAATGGTGATCTAGTTTCTTTTGTAACAATCTGGATGGAACTGGAGACCATTCTTCTTAGTGAAGTATCCCAAGAATGGAAAAACAAACACGACATGTACTCAATACTAAATTGGAACTAATTGATCAACACTTATGTGCATACATGAAAATAAAACTTAAGGGAAACCAAGTAGATGGGAGTGGGGAGGAGGAGATAGGTAAATTCACACCTAACGAGTACAATGCACATTAACTGGGTAAAAGGCACACTTATAACTTTGACTCAAACTATACAAAAGCAAATTATGTAAACCAAAACATATGTCCCCCCATAAAATTTTGAAATTTAAAAATAAATAAATGAATAAAAATTCTGAAATGAAATTAAAATTTAAATGCTGAAAACAAATAGTTTATTTTAATAAATTATTGTATTATAAAGAAATATAAAATCCATACTTGGACTGCAATACTCTGAATTAAAGTGAATTCTGACCCTACATAAAAGATTATATAATCTATGGAATACAACTACACATTTTTCAATAATGCTGGCAAGAAGAACCAAAAACTTAAATGACTAAAGTTAATCACACATTTTGCTAAGATGAAGAGATGAAACTGGTGATTGAGGGGGCAGAGAAATGTTGTTAACTAAAGAACAAAAAGTGGCTGATGGCTACAGCAAGAAAATAATTAGTAATATAATTAATTGTATTTCTAATTAATTAATACATTTTAATTAATAAATACATTAAAGGTAAGGTTCTTAATTTATTCCCTTTAATACGAGGTGGCTGAACTAGCTGATCTCTAAGATCCTTGCATTTCTGTGGCTCTAAGATTATATATATTGCTGGTAACTGCAGGTATATAAATAACACAAGTCTTTTCTTTCCTAGTGAATTCAAGGTTATTTAATATTTTCACATAGCAACAACTTTAAGATGTAACACCTTTTTTGAAAATGAAAAGACTTGCAAAGGTAGAAATTACTAATAGAAGACTTCTGCTAATACATGCATTACTGAACTTAAATTGAGTTAACAGTACAACTCCAGTAACCGTTTATTCAGCCCTTACCATGTGCCAAGCATTGTGCTAGCCTCAGGCTTTACAGCAATGTGCAGGATAAGGAAACTTTGCCTGCAAAGAGTTCACATTCTAGTGGTAGGGTAGGGGAAATAGGCAATAAATAATTTCTGGTATTGATAAGTGCTGTATACAAATAAAACAGAGAACATGGTAGAGAGTAATTGGCAGAGTTGGTTTCAGTAGGGTACTTAGGAAGACTTCTCCGGAAAGTCAGCCTTTGAATAACACCTGAGTGACAAAGAAGGTAGCCATAACAGAGCTGGGAACAAGCTTCCAAACATGTGGCACAAGCTCTTGGAAAGAAACAAACTTGGCAGGTTTGGGATACAAAACAAACACTAGAGTCAGGGGGTTAGATCACGAGGAACCTTGCAAGCAGCTTGGGTATAAATCTAAAGGTAATGGTGAATCACTCCAGGGCTTTAAGCAGAGTATAATGTGATACTTAGTGCTTTAAGAAGATCGTTTCAGCCATTAGGTGGAAAATGGACTGCAATTGGGCAGGTGTGGAGATAAAGGGACAAGTTAGAAGGCTGTTGAAGTGATAGAAGTGACAAAGGTGGCTTGCAGTAGAGTAGGATTGTAGCAGTAGAGTTGGTGAGAAAGGGACAGATCAAAGATACATTTTGGAGATGGATCTAATTGAATTTATGGAAGTATGGGATGTGAGAAAAAGAAGGAATTAACAATGACTCCTTGGTTTGGGGTCTGAGCAACTGGATGGATAATTTACTGAGAAGAAAAAAGGATAACCATTAGTTCTGTCTTAGTCATGTTAGGGCTGTGATGGCTATTAGACATCCAGATGTGAGGTAGGGAGTTAGATATGTGATTATGGAACTTAAGAGAAACGTCTGTGATGGTGATAGAAATCTGAGTCTTACCAGCGTACGGCCAGCCACGAGCTAGTATGTGAGATCCTGCAAGAGCTGATGAGTCTATTGTGCTCTCCTAGAACAGGAGCTGGCTAGGGGAAATGGCTAATGAGGAAACAGGAAAACCAAAGTCAGGTACAGGGTATTCCAGAACTTTAAGAATCAATGAGTGGTCAACTCCACCAAACTCCGCTGAGGCATTGAGAAAAGTGAGGACTACTGGCATAGACAAGTTTTAAGTCACTGAAGATCCAATATCTTGCCGACCTTAAAGACCATGCTTTTATCATGCTTTTATCTATATATCATCTGCCTCGGTCATTCTTAGAAGTAAGTGGAATTAAATAGTATTTTAAATCTAGTCTATCTATCTATATATGTATATATATATTATAGCCTTGAGTCTTTTATTATTAATCAGGATACATACTAATCGGGAATATGTTAATTGGAAAGTACTCATCAATAATATGGAAAGAATTTGTCAATAGTATTGAATTCTTGAATCAGTAACTGGAGACATTAAAAGAGAATAATGCAATTATAATGAGTTTCTCTTCCCTAAAGGAAGACAAAGCTCTAAGGACCCAGAAAATGTCAGTTGGCAGTCTCAAATGTCTAAAGAAAATCTTAAGACATTTAAAATAAAAAATAAAAAAACTTTAGAAGAAGGTCTCCAAAAATACAAAATCTATTGTATTTCTTTGAAAAAGAAGTGGAAGAAAGGGATGTATGTTTCCATAACGTGTGTGATGCACACCACCAGGGGATTAGACATACCAGGGGGAGGGAAGGGACAGGGGCAATATTTGTAACAATAACAATATTTGTACCTCCATAATATGATGAAATAAAAGAAAAAAAAGAAGAAAAGAATACTATCCTTACCCCCTGATTGCTTTGTACATAAAGTAATACTGCTGAACCCTAAAGAATTCATCTGGAAGAGCATCTTTAAAGTATTCATTTTTATCCTGCTGTTCACAGGTATGTACTGAGCAGTAGGTGGTTCATTCATATCTAGCGCACTCTCAGAGTTAAAAGGGGAATTTGTTCCACTTTTATATTCCATGCTCATCTCTTTCCTAAAATCTCAAAAACTAGTATGCAACTAATAGAATAAAGTTATGAAAGTCAGCTTTCTTGCTTAAAAATTCTTTACTGAATTTAAATGCATGCTATTATATATTATTACTGATCTGAATATATGAGACCTAATATAAGTATCTATATATATTTAAGAATTAGAAAACTGAAAACATCTCCATATGTTTTCTAGTTATTTTAATCACACCGTAAAATATAAAACATCTAAAAATAAGATTCACTGCTTTGTCTAATTGTGAAAGGTTTATCTGATTCATACTCTCACCTAAGTTGATTTAAAATTGAAGAAATTATATACATATATTATAATTATAAGGTATATTTTCAATCATTTATCATTTAACCACTTTCAGGGGAGGTTATTCAATCATCAGTATCATCATTTTCTAGGTCCAGAAGTTGATTTATCCATTGTTAAGAGTTATTCATCAGCTTTTATTGGTCTTAGTAGTTGGCTAGGAACAAGGAATGCCCAAAACCTGCCTCTTCCTGTCTTCAGGAGCTTCTTGAAGAATATGGTAAATGGAATACACAGAGTCATATTATTTCTAATCCTAATCCTGCCCACTATGTCTAGTGCAGACTTCTCTGGTCCCCTGAGCCTAACCTCCAGCTTTATGGAGCCCTCTCTCCTTTCGTTGAACCAAAACCCTCCCATCAACTTTCTGCTGGGAGCTAAAGAGATGAGTGCACCTTAGCTCACGGGGAAAACAGATGCCAGAGTGGACAGGAGCTGCTCAGAGAGCAGACAGCCCGCAGTGTTCTGGCAGCTTTCTGCATCATCTTCATGAAAGGAGACAACTGCAGACATGAGTGGCTTTTCCCCAGCTGTGATCTGATTCCCTATTAAATGAGACTCAATCAGAGACTCTAAGTCAGATCGTTAGATGGGTGGTTCTTCCTTTCTGCAATGAGGGAAGAAGAGGTTGGGCGAGGGGTTTTCTCTGGCACCTCACCCTTGATTCCCCAGCAGTCACGCTCTTGCCTGCTGCCTCTCTGCTCACTCGGTATCCTCCACCCAGAATGCCCATCCTCACTCAACCTTTGGAAATCCTATCTATGTTTCAAAGACCAGGTTAATGCCTAGAAGCTCTATGGACAGCACTGGAAGAAGAATTCTGTGCCCCTGAATGTCACCCTCTTGGGTGCCATCTCACTGCCCTCACCACTGTCACCAGACACCTGACACTAGGGGTGTATCAGTCTCCTCTTACAGTTCTTTTCCAAGTGTTGACAAAACTCTTCTTTTGACTACCACAAACAGACTGGCTGACATTTTCACAAACATTTTACTGAATATTAGGAGAAAACAAAATAGAAATAAAAATTTTAAAAATCAGTAAAGCTGTCTTGCTTACAAAAATTTAAAATATCTCCCTTGAGCATAGAAAAGCTGGCACAAATTTGCAGACCCCCTAGAATATATCTCATATCTCCCAGTTCTCCATCCACCTCTATATGGCTGGTGCCATCTTGACCCCTATAACCAGGAAACAGCCCTCTAAGATATGTTAGCTTGATTAGGGTTGAAACATTCAAATTCCTTTTTGTCTAGAACTCATCTAAGAATTGCTGTCAGTTGTGATCTCTAGACTGGTAATCGATGCCCGGAATGACTCTGTCAATCCATGAGACATTAATTACATATAGAAGTTATTCCTAGTATAGGTCTAATAGTATAATGTGATAGCATATTAGTCAGGGCGGGCTAAGCTAAGCTGTAACAACAAACACCAAAATCTCTGTAGTTTAAGACATAAGAATTATTTTGGTTCTCATTTATCTCAAAGTGCTCTTTGAGTCTAGGTGTTCCCTATAGGAGCTTACAACTAGGAGCTCATCCTCAGGGATCCAACATTTACCATCTTATGTGCCCACATTCTCAACACACAGCTTCCAGGAAAGAAGACTATGGAAACTGCCAGGGTTTGCCCTGTCTCATCATGTGCAGACATCCACTATCTGTTAGCCAAAACTAGTTACACAGCCTGGCTGTAAGGGTTGCCAATGAGTGGTGATGAGCATCAGATATCTCTGCTACAGATAGAAAAGGGATCTCAACTCAATGTTTCTAAGAGGCCAGGAAAGTCACATAAATATGTGCAACATCCACATATATTAATACTAAGTACCACATAATTTTACTCCCTAAGGTGAGTTCAGTCATTTCCAATGAACATTTTATTGTCTTTGTAAAATTTGAAGTTTAATTAACTTGTCCAAAAGATAGGCAGGGAATTCTGGGATAAGAATAACTTGTTAACACAGTCACCTCTCCTCCCTTCCCAACTCTAACTCCATCCTCATCATCCAAACAAAGCAGTCACTGGCAAGAGGAGGAGAGCAAGGCGAGTCAGAGTGAGAGACCACGGGAGCAGGGTGGGGCTTCCCACCCTCTGAGCCTTCAGTGAGGTTTGGCAAAGCAAAGTACACAGGAAGGATCTAAAATGAGCAATTCATGGGAAGAACTTATCAATCTATGAGACATGAAGTGATACCTCATTGCCAAATTTTATTTCTTAATGTTTTTTAAAAAAAATCTTTGCAAGATATTTAGATGTATACTTTCTTGTACCCATCTTCTGTTGTCTTTCTTTGCTTTGTTTTGTTTCTAAAACCAAAAATGAACAGTAGGGGGATTTTTTTCAGAAAAGCATATTCTCATACAGTGTTGGTGAAATGCACATTTTTGCAGACTTTGTGGAAAGTGACCAAAGACTATTAAAAGTAAAAATACAAATGTCCTTCCACCCAGCAACCCTACTTCTAGAAATCTATCAAAAAAAATTAAAATACCAGTATGTAAACATATATATATATGCTATTTAAAAATGAATTTTTCAGAATTGCAAAGAACTAGAAACCAAATGAATGTTTTATAGTCAGATATATTATAGCTAAATAAAATATGGTATATACCCCATGGAATAATATGAAATCCTTAAAAAAATCACATTGGAGCTGCACCAGTTGACCTGGGAAGATTTCCACAAGAGCTTGATAAACAAAAAACAGTGTGATCATGCTTTGATCCTATCTGAAAAAAAGAAAAAGAAAAACAGTATGAAAATTGCATATTTGATTATCTCATTTTTGGAAAGCTATGAACAAAAACCCTACATACATATATTGATAGTGGAACATAAGGAATGTTGAATCTTTATGTTGAAAAGTTTATTTCCATCTGTATGTACTTTATAACCAATGATGCCTCTCCCCAAAATTTGTGAACCAAAGCACATTATTGGTGAGGTAATATTAAAGCTTACCATTTTCATTCATATGTCAGGCACTGTGATGGATACTTCACAACTTAAACCTTCACAATAATCCTTCAAGGTAGAAATTATTATCCACATTTAACAGGAAAATCCAGGGCTTACAGAAGTTAAGTAACTTACTCAAAACCAAGAGATAGAATTGAGTCAAAGGAACCCTACATTCTCTACTACATAAAAAGTCTCCCACATAAATTAATATGTACCTTGGTATTAAGTGATTAACTGGCCCCAACATATAATTCTAAGGTATACATAGGTAAGTACACAAAATAAAATACAAAAAAAAGTGGTTTATAACTCAGAGTCTGGAGTCAGATAGATATAAATTCAAATTCTGGTACCATCCCTCAGCAACTGTGTTACTTTGGCAAAGTTATTTAATTTCTGAAGTCTCAGTTTTCTCATTTGTAAAATGGTAATATTAGAACCTACTTCTCCACTTCATAGGATTATGGAGAGAGCTAAATAACAAATTGTATATTATAGTTTTTTTTTCTTTTTTATATATGTGATAAAAAATATACATACAATCTCAGTACAGGACCCAGAATCTACACATTCAGTAAATGTTAGATGTTGTTATCTTTATCATTATATTTTACCACAATACACATATGAATGTTCACATCTAGTTAAAATGTTTTTATTATTAATATAACTAATGTTAAAAGTTTTTATTTCTAACAAAGTGATGAAGTACCCAAATAAAAGTTGACATTATCATTAGTTTCTTCCCCACCTTAATGTTAATACATCCTATTCTATCCCTTTTTCTTTCTTTTATCATCAGATTTTAAGGCACATTCTTCTCTCATTCCTCCCTTTTCTAGAGCTCCTACAAAATATTTTGATTGTTTTCCCCTAGTTACCTATTCTCAGATTATCAATTTACCTTTTTCCTGATAGGTAGAGTTGTTTCCATAATTCATCTTTATTAAAAAATACTTTAGTGAATTTTATTCCTCTTTCATTATTTTCAATTAGAACATTCTTTAAAAATGGTTCAAACTACTACAAACTCCTTACAAACTCTCAAATATATTGCCAAATTCTTTTCAGAAGAAGTGAGAGTGGCACCCTCAAAGCACTGCATGAGCATAGACCATTCACTGTACCACTGCCAATATTATCTTAGAATTAAATACTATTTTTTAGTTGATAGGTTAAAAAAAGGCATCTTGTTATTCTAAGTCATATTTTTGCAATATTAGTAAGGTTAATTTTTCTTTTTTAATTATTTAGTCACTTGAATTTATTTGTGAATTATCTAATCAAGCTCTTTTGCACTTTTTTATTTGGAATTTAGTGATTTTGTATTGTGAATTCTAAGAGTGCTTTACATGTTGCACATATTTTCCTTTAACAGATAGGTACTTTTAAAGCAGACAATATATAGCAGTGTGGTAGCTGTACAAAACACTTGAATAAATAAAAATTAGAAGTATCTATACCAATGCACATAAATTCAACAAGCATTTGTTGTTTAGTATTTGAAAGGCACTATATTCATGGCATATTCGGTATAAAATATTTTCTGTTCTCACGAAGCATGTGATCTAGTTGACAATCAAAGCATATAATAGAGAGACACAATATGAGAAATGCTAAATGAATGGTCACATAATTAAGGTCTTCGTCAGAGGAGGTAATGATCGTTGCCAGTTGGTATTGTCAGATAAGTCTTATATATGGGTAAGGTGGGACATGGGTAGTTTTGAATGAAAGTAAGAAATGAGAGTAAAGTAAATAAGAGGGTATGCCATTTTGAGGAAGTCATGAGAAAGAAGCAGAGGCCAGAATCCATACTGCTTACTTAGGAAACTATGAATAGACCACCACTGTGGTGGGAGAGAGTCTATCTAAAGAATTTGAATTTTAACAAGCTTTCATCATAATTATAAATATGAGGCCTAGCTTTAGTATTAACCCAGTATCGACTACCATAAAGTTTGTCAGAGGCATGTTAAAAATAAAACCTGTTTTATTGCTCTTTAGATCTTATTCTTAGATAAAAGATCCCCTGTCAATTCAATGGCACATTTGGGGTCCAAATGTAAGGCTGACTTCTATCACTGTTATCCAGTGGTAATTCTATCAGTTTATTTTCAGCTGCAAAGCAAAGAGCTGCTAAAGAATGGCTTGAATAATTAGGGGCATATTTTTCTTACATGACAAAAGTCTGGAGGTAGAAGGCTATTGGCAGTGGTTCAAATGCCCAGCTCTGTTAGGGCCAGTAAGTCCCTGATTCTCAATCTTGTCACCTCATTGTCACAACTTTGCTGTTGCAGTTCCCAGCATCCTATCTACTTTTAAGACTAGAAAGAGGGCGACAGGATGATTCCAGCTACGTCCTTTATATAAACTTTTCAGACAACCCACAGCAGAATTTCACTTATTTCTAATTAGCCAGAACCGTATCATACAATCTTCCCACTAGGAAAGCAAATATTCTAGTGGAACACACACACACACACACACACACAAAAGGCAGGGGGTGGGGAGAGTTGGGAATGGAATTGATGTTGAAACAGCCAGTCTCAGAGTCTACCACAGTAACACTACATGGATAAAAGGCAAAGAAATTATTTTAAAACCGGGAAGCTTTAGAGTTAACATTGCAAGATCACAAAAAAAGAATAATATAGGTGCGGTGCTCACTGTCTGGGGAATAGACACGCTGAAAGCTCTGACTCAGGTGGGACAAAGGCAATATATATGACCTAAACCTTTGTACCCCCACAATATGCTAAAATTTAAAAAAGAATAATATGGTTGAAAATGCCCAGTAATTCATATTAACAGCTTTCTAATTTGGGTTAAATAAAAGTCAAGTTTAGGGTTCAGATCATCCCTATAATATAGTTAAGTAAAATGAGATTTCTAAAGTATCAGAGCATCAAATATTTAAAGTCTGAGGCAATAAAGACCAAAGAAGTACCTTGAAAGGATTTTATTCTTTGCATTTTTTAGTGAGTTCGGGTTGGCAGAACCCCATCACTGCTTACTTTATTGATGGGGATATCTGCAAAGAAGCAGATGTTTTGCCAAGAAAGGGAATATGAATCATTGTATCTAATAAGATGAGAATCTTAGGAAATAGTCTACACAGCTCATGAGTGAAACCAGCAATTAATCTTGACATGTTTTATAAAAGGTTGGGTTGCTTAACATTTCTCTCAAGTAATTTTTTTTTTTTTAAGTTTGCTGTAGGCAGGAAGGTAAAACGACTGACAGTGCAGGAAACTGAACTTTTCTTTCCTCCAAAGGCCAACTGTGCCAGTTGTATATTGAAATATGAGGTGCATCATGATAGGAGATTAGTCAAAGGCGTTCACCAATGTGCCCTCAGTCCCAACTTGCTAAAGGAAGCGTTGAAGTGGCGCCATTGGAGACAAGAAGTCACGATCAATTTATTGCTCCATTCTGAATCTTGCATATGTATGCAAAGTTTTATTTATAAAGATAATTTATGGGGCAGTTGGGTTATGTGGTAATCAGCAAGACAAAGTATCTAAAACTACACCATGTCACGCTAGCATGTAGACAGAAATTCTCTTGTATCAATTTATGTATGAAAGCTTCCCAAGAAATATGCTGCAACAAAAATGCATCCATTGATTCTCCATTTGCTTCTCTGAGAAAGAGAACATGAAAACCTGATACTTCTAAAATTCATTGATGTTGCCATCCCCATTCAAGTTTACATTTTCCTAGAAATAAATGATGGAAATCTTATGTCAATAGCTCAATATACATCTCTCTTATTTTCCTTTAATTTTAAGCTTTCATATCTCATAAATTTTTATTTAATATTTGATCAATTCATATTTAACAGAAATTCAGATAGAAGAATCTCAGTGCTGATCAGTAACCTGAATTAAATAAAGTGTGAATCACACTGTCTAGATCCAATTGCTGAGCCAACATATTTATTTTAAATTTATTTTAAAATTTTATGAAAATTTAACTGGAAATTTACATTTTAAAGACAAGTAGGAGAAAAACGGTGGCTTTTTGAAACTCAGAAGTCTGTTCTCTCTCTCTTGTATCCAGTTATATTCTTATAATGAATAACACATACTATTTAATTGTTTTCATGTTATTGAAATACACACACACACACCACTTTCTTATATTTGCACAGTCATTTATAAACTCAATACATCTCTCTTATTTTAGGAAATTAAAGGAAAATAAGAGAGATAAATTGGAGGCACAAACCTCCAGAACCATCACTGGATTTCCCAAGACAACAACAGGAAAACAAAAGGCAAGAATTTCATAGATAACTATTTATTGTTTTCATTTTCTCCATTACCCTAGCTCTTGCTCTCCTCTGGACTTCACTCTTATTCCACCTCCCATTATTCCTGTGTTGCCTCTCAATAAAGCATTTCACAGACATAGACACTAAGCATTACATAAAATCCAAAGAGATGAAAAGAACATCGTACAACATCTTTAGTCATCAGGTACATGCAAATTCAAAAACATAATGGGATGCCATTACACATCCAGTAGAGTGAAGAAAAACACAGACAGTGCTCAGTCCTGGTGAAGTTGTGGAGAAACCTGAGCTCTCACACATTTCTGGTGAGAATATAAGATGGTACAACAACTTTACCTTAAAATCTGTACCCCCATAATATGCCGAAATATAAAAAAAAGGAAAAGAAAAAAAAAGAAATTTTTAGAAATGAGTTTGGCAGTTTATAGTGGATCTAAACACTCCCTTACATTATAACACATGTGTTATTAGTTCAAGTCCTCTAAGAAGCGGATGCTATGACTGGGATTAGAGATATAAAACATTTATTTGGGGAAACACCTGTGAACAATAAAGGAGTGGGACTCAGCAAAGGTGGGGGGAGCTGTCAAACCGTGGTGCAGGTCTGACACTTGTGAAGCAGAGGGGGAAGGAAGAAAGGACTGGCAGGAAGAGTCTTGAACAGTTCCAAGAAAGTTTCAGTCAGGAGTCCTCAATCCAAATTCACCCATTGAAGGAAATGCACACGTTGCAGGCATGGATCCACTCTAGTTCTCCTGCTGTGCTGAATCACTGGCTGGGAAGTGTGGAAAGACTGCGGCTAGCAAGGCCTCCGTGCAATCTTGGTGCAGGACACATCAGAGCAAAAGCTGGAGCTGTCTGCCTCTGTGCTCCCCACAGCAGGAGTCTGAGCAGCACATTTTCAAGGCAGCCACAGTCCAGCAGTTTCAATCATAAATGCATACCCAAAAAGAAATAAAAATACGTAGCCACACGAAGACTTTGTTTGATGGAACAGCTTCCTCTTTTGTTCTTCTCCAACACTATACTGATATTGCTGTTAAAGAATTTACCAGCTTATGTTATTATCAATTATTATTAACTAGTTCCACTTCTTGAGTGAGACTATTACAAACATGATTTTAGTTTTTCATCTTTTACTCTCTGCAAACTTATACACAGTATTTATAGAATCTTGATTCATATTAACTAAGAACTAAAAGTACGTACAACAAGAGGTGATTGAATACACAAATTGTGGTATGTCCATACAATGCAATCCTACTCAGAAATGAAACAAAATGAGCTAAGTAAACAGATACCACCATGGATGAATGCAAAAACATGTTGAGTAACAGAAACCAGACACAAGAGATTGTGTAAAATATGACTCTATGTATTTGAAATTTTAGAAAAGACAAACCAATCTATAGTGACAGGAAGCCAATGAGTGAGTGCTGCAGAGGAGTGGGAGGGAATATTTGGGATGAAGATGTTCTATATCTTGATGTGGTAGTGGTTACATGGGTGGATATGTTTTTCAAACTCTTTGAACTACATTTCTTAAATGTATACATTTTATTGAGTGTAAATTATATCTCAAAGTTTGATAATTTAAAAAGTGAACCAGAATTTTATAAAATAATATTTTCTAAAGTTTGTTTTTTTATAAATATAGAAGATTCAAAAGATTAGATGTTCAAAAATGTAGAGGATAAATAATATTGAAATGGATTGCTCCTTTATATTTGTTCATACATTAAGCTGAGCAGTATAGTGTCATGCAAAGTGTTTTTATCATAAGTGATATGATTAACAAATACTTTTGTATTTAAAGCAATAGATAAAACCATCAATACTCACCTGTTAAAATTCAGAGAAAGTAAATGAATATCACAGCAGTTTCTTATGCTAAAAAACGTGAGTAAATTAGTGCAACCACTATGGAGAATAGTATGGAGGTTCCTCAAAAAACTAAAAATAGAACTACCATATTACCATATGACCCAGCAATTCCATTGGAGGGGAATCAGTGTATTGAAAGGATAGCTACACTCTCATTTTACTGCAGTGCTCTTCACAATAGCCAAGATTTGGAATCAATCTAAGTGTTCATCAATGGATTTGTGAATAAAGAAATCATGGTACATTTATAAAATGGAATATTATGCAACCACAAAAAAGAATGAAATCCTGCCATTTGCAACAACATGGATAGAACTGGAGAACATTTTGTTAAGTTAAATAATCCAAGTACAGAAAGATAAATCTTGCATAGTCTCACTTATGTTGTGGGAGCTAAATATTAAAATCAATTGATCTCATGGAGACAGAGAATAGAATGATGGCTACCGGAGGCTGGGAAGTGTAGTGGGGAGTGGATGATAAAGTGCGGGTGGTTAATGGGTGCAAAAACACAGTTAGATAGTTAGACAGAATGGACAATATTTGATAGTACAACAAGGTGACTACAATCAACAGTAAGTTAGGGTATACTTTAGAGGGGAATTGGAATGTTCCCAAAATAAAGAAATGATAGATGCCTGAAGTGTTGGATACCCTGGTTACCCTGATTAGATTAATACACATTGTATGCCTGTATAAAAACATCATATGTACTCTATAAAGATATACCACTATTACATACCCATAATAAATTTTTAAAATAAAGTAAAATAAAACAATAGCCATTCCAGAGGGAGATAAATTTTTTTAAAAAGTGAGTAAAATTCACAGTGATATATATTTAAAATCCAATACATGAAAGAAATACTTAAGTCATTCTATCCTGTCCATGGATGCAAGGACTGATACTTTTGCTTTGGGTACTTAAAAGGAAGACCAGCAGGGACCTTGTGCTCAGATGACACAGAGAATAAGGGGGCTTTTGTGTGGGTGTCTGGTTGTAAGGAAGTTCAGGAAAAAATATTGGCAAAAGTCAGTGCTAGGGATAAAAACACAATTCTTTATACAAAGAGAAAATAGTAGCAGCAACAACCTTTGGTAGGAACTTATCCCTAATCAGCATTTACCTATACATACCAAGGGACAAATGAAAACTATAAAATAATATTGTTTAATTCCTAACCTCTACCTGAAAAAAAAGAACCTTAAAACTCATATCCTACTGGTTGTCGTGTCAGCAGGACATTTTTAATTGAAATAGAACATGCAAATGCCTGAGCCTAATAGTGCTCTAGGTTAACTAAGAAAAATTTCCTTTACCCTCTGATTAGCAGAGTGTGAAACCAGCACAAAAGAGAAACCAAAGCTAATGAAAAAAAAATTATCTATGACTGTTATTAGAATATTGGCATAATTCCCATTTCCCAAATAATTCGAGCAAAAAGTATACTTCTTATATAATTGATTTAAATAAATTGAATAAAACTGGATTATAAAATAATTATGGTAATAGATTGCAATTTGTGTTTTTTTAATATCCTCAAAGTGCCCAAAGTTATGGGAAATACATAATATTGTTCGTTACCTTTGTGGCAAAAGATAAATTAAATATAAATGGGAATTTTAGTCAGATGTGGTAGTGTGTACTTATAGTCCCACCTACTCAGGACCAGCCTGGGCAACATTGAAACCTGTCACTAAAAAAAAAAAAAGGAGGAGGGGATTAGAATTTGTTCCTAAATCAGCCAAGCTGCAGAGTGAGCCACTGCTCATATACCACACTAGCACTGTGCTTTGGCACCAGGTAAAATGACATTGGTGGGACATTGTTGTTGTTGTTTTTTGCATCCTTCATCAAAAGTGGAAAGTGCAATTAAATGGAAAACAAGTAACACTTTTGATTTTATATGGCATGTATGTTAAAATATATAAAAATCTAAATATTTAAATAATATACTACATATGAAAAGTGGTCTTTAAATATGTTCCCATTTGGAATATAAAGCTCACTTTAAATCTATAGCATTAGGCAAAATTATTGAATTTTTTAAATTGCTCTTTCTGTCAAAAAACGATAGCTAAGGGAACTGATCCTACTGTTTGAGCCTGCCAAAAACAAATCTGATGCAAGGATTATGGAAGTTTTTTTCAAGATTAATGTAGACTTTGCTACATTCTCTCTCTCTCTCTCTCTCTCTCTCTCTCTCTCTCTCTCTCTCTCTCTCTCTCTCTCTCTCTCTCTCTCACACACACACACACACACACACACACATACAGACCCAATATTTTTCTTGTTTGTTTTCTGTGCTGCTTCCTAGCAACCAGGGACACTCAAGGTGTGTTTCAAAATGTCTCATCCCTGCACGCTGCTGCTCTCTACCTCTGAGAAGAATGGTATATTTCACAGTACCCATCATTATCCAGGATCATAATGATTATAATAAAATATAATAATGATATGATAATAAGAGGAAGTTGATATAACCAAATAAGGTATTGCAAAAAGAAAGAAAAGATTAAAACATGTATGTCATATTGAATCATCTATATAATTTCATCACATGCCAAAGTAGAGAAGGTATCCATATTGTTATAGTTATTGCCTAACTATCCAAATTTCCACTTTGTTCCTCTTACATGCAATTTGGCTCAAGATGTTTATTCAATGTTTGTCAAAGGTGAAATTTCCAATTATATTCTTCGGAATTGTGCATCCAGCAGTAGAGAAGCAAGCCCCCTGAGAATGTATTTCTTTTCTACTAAACACCTAATAAAGGAACTCTGACTTGAACATGATAGAGGGGCATCCTTGAAAGCTACGATTTATATACTGATATTACTTGGAGGCACAACATTTAGCATTCAGTAAAATGATAGACCATTAAAACTGGCAGAAATTGATATAATAATACAAAGATTATAATGAGTTTCAACAGGGTGACTTCAAGAAATGTATTTCCTAAGAGAAAGATGAAATTTTTAAAAAATCTGAACTTACTTTTGTTCTAACTTAAAATTCTTAAATAAAAAACACCACTTCACTGGTTTTAATACTGTTCCTAATTTAATCATATAGAGGTATGCTACACATTTACTAGCTATTAAACTCAATATAATTATTCTGTAGCATAAATGTTGAGACAATAATCATAGAGAACCTAAAACTAATTTTGCAAAAAGGAGAGTTTTCACAGGTCAGTGTTCCCAGTGTTCCTCCTGTACACCTGCTATCTTTTCCCATTCTGAAAATGCAGGGTACATTTAATTTGTTTTGTTATAAAGAAAACTATATATGAATGGGGTTTTTTCTTATCTTAGGTTAAAGAAATTTGAATTAATGATTCAGTTAAGGAAAGGTACTGTTACATAGTCTTCAGTAAATTGCTGCCTGGCCTTTCACAGAATTTAAAAGCAAAGCAAAGTAGAAGGTTCTTTAAAGTTCTAACAGTATGAAAGATTTTCTAATACATAATTCAATTAGCCATTATAGAGAAGAGAAATTACTTTGCATTTCTCCTTATTTATTTTTATTAATATCATTTGATGGAGAAAAGGTAGCATTATTCTTAAAATCTGAATTTTTTTTTTTATTTTGGCATATTATGGGGGTACAGATTTTAAGGTTTCAATAAATGCCCATTTCCCCCCCTCCCCCCAAAAGTCTGAGTCTCCATCATGACCATCCCCCAGATGGTGCACATAAATTAGCATGCATTGGAAAAATATACAGCAATAGAATTTCAAAGGCTATTACATCATTGATCTCAAAAACTGTTTATCATATAAACAAATGCATTAATGATTTCCTCAATGGAAGGTTAAGAGTGAATCTATTTAAAAAATGCTCATTTGAAGGGAAGATGCAAGACACCAGTTGATCATACATGAATATAGTACATAGTCATAAACCATTTCTAGAAAGCAATTTGGCTACATAAATCAAATGTCTTACAACTACACATACACTTCTACTTAGCAAATGCACATCTGGGAAAAGGGCCCAAGGAAATAATAAGAGCAGAAATTTATGTATAAAGATGTCCCAACAATAAAAAATAGGTCACATAAATGGCTTATCAGCATGTGGGATACTATATAACTCTTCAATGACAAACATCTATACACCAAAGTAGGGAGGAAACAAACAGTACTTAAAGCTGTTGCAACTGAGTCTTAGCCTCACACTGAAGAGGCACAACAGCTTTGGGCATACCATGGGCCAAGTAAATGCTGGCTCCCTAGCAGTCACTGTAAGCAGAAAATCTTTGCTCAGTAATCCTACATCAAAGTTTACCTGCAGGAGCACCAGGACAATTTCTTAGGAGGAGCTGTGCAAAGGTCTGACTGACTTAAAGAATTTAGGGCAAGAACAGAGCAAGAGCTTTGTACTTTCCAGAAGACCTGGTGCAAAAAGCTGGGTATCAGGCCCCATTGAGAAGAGCCACTCTCAAAGTCTTCATTCACGAGAAGAATGCTCCTTGACAACATGTTGTTATTATTAGAAATTTCATTATCAAACGTAATAGCAGTATTGAGAGTAAACTAAACTAGCCTAAGATGGCAGAGCAGAATGAAGGGTAAGGAGCATGATAATATTTAAGAATTGTCAGTTGAGACAATTTGCTCTCCCTTTGACAATGATGCTCCAAGTTGAGGAAGTATCCGATTCTTGGTACTTTGTGAAGTGATACTGATATCCATGCATACATACACATGTGTGTGTTATATGATTTATTTTCGTGTGTATTTAATACTGTAGTTCCCAACCCCCAGGTAGTGGCCCTGTACTAGTCTGCAGCCTGTTAGGAACCAGGCCTCACATCACCATCTGAGCTCTGCCATCCCCCCCGCCTCCCATCTGTGGAAAAATTGTCTTCCATGAAACTAGTCCCTGGTGCCAAAAAGGTTGGGGACCGCTGATTTAATAGACCTCAAGAGTTGGAGAAAAGAGTCATCAAGCAGCTGTCTATGTAAGCCAGAGAGGAGAGTAAGACCAATGGTTCCGCAGTCTATTGTACACAGTGACTTGATGGTGGGGTGGTGGACAAAACAGATGCTTCAGAAAGCTTTGTTTATGTGGATTCAATATATTAAAAGACCTTCATTTGGAAAGAGCGTCTGGTCACATGGTAGCTTATAGTCACCAGTATTTCCCCTTAACTCCTTTCCTCTGACTCACCTCCTCCACTAGGCACTTCAGATAAAGCCAACTTTATTGATAAATGTGTACTATGAGAGATGCACAGCAAAGCAATTTCTGTCAGTGTCAGTATATTTTTCTCATTGCAATTTTAGATTGATCTTCCTCATTCCAGAGGTTTCTAAACTAGAATTCTATTTTTTCTCAGTTGCCAATCACTCTGCTAAGGAGGTTAAAACAAAATTTTAAGAAAATATGCAAGGAGGTATAATTATATATATTCCAAGAGAAATAGAGAATCTTTTTGTAATAAGGAAGAAAATCCTTCCTTTTTCTCTGGGTTTTCAACATACCATAATGGATCTTCTAAAAACCTATTCATACTCCTAAGAGCCTCAAAGATCATTTTTGAAGATGCCATACAATGTATATTATTTTAAATAAACAAAATCTGTCTAATTTTTGATATATCACTTATAAGTATTGGTATATATTAGAAATGTAATGACAATGAGCATTCACAAATATTCAGGCTCCAATAATCATTAATATTCTCAAGTAGGCTAATTATTGTGTAATCTCAGTACACACCACAGATGATGGAGGTCAGATGATGAAGAATCCTGTACCAGGATGGGCTAGTAAACAATACTTGATTTTATGTTCATCACATTTCCATTGGCCAATGAATGTACTAGGAAATGGGCTTGAAAAATCACATTTAAATATTACCTAAACTGTAATTAATATAAACTATTTCCCTCATCTGTATGGTTTTTCTTTCATTATTTACATATAATTTCATCTATTATTTTTGCTATTCATTCTCTTATTTGAGGAAGATCAGAATGCTGAAATCTATTTGGTAGTATTTATTTATAAACAAATATATACAAGGAGGAAACATAGCATAGTGGTTAAACATGGGCGCTAGGGTCTGAAAAGTCTGAATGAGTATCTGTGGTAGACTATATTTTTGTTAAAAAATATTCCCTGCTACCCCCTGGGGAAGGATAAACTTTCACTC
Source organism: Microcebus murinus (assembly GCF_040939455.1). Taxonomy (NCBI): domain Eukaryota; kingdom Metazoa; phylum Chordata; class Mammalia; order Primates; family Cheirogaleidae; genus Microcebus; species Microcebus murinus. The sequence continues at coordinate 35,896,068 of NC_134114.1, read as the reverse complement.
TATGGATAGCATGATTAGCCTTGCTCTAGCTAATGAAATGTGAACAAGTGACATTTTTAATTTCTGAGTAGAAACTTTAAGAACCATCCATAGTTTGTCATAATGTCTTTTTATCTTCGCCATGTGCCTGACAATGTTTTAAATAAAACATCTGTTTCATGAGCTTGGGTTCCCTAGTGAAGAGAACATGCAGCCAAACTGTACCCAGCCCATAATGAACATGGAATATGGGTGAGAAATGAGCCTTGTGATTGTAAACCACTAAGAAGTGGGAGATTGTGTGTTACTGCAAAACAACCTAGCCTTAGTCCTCACTCCCTGTGCAACTTTTGTGAGAAGCTTTAGTTTTTCTTCAGCTTAATTTTTCATTTCAAAATTGAGATAATCTAAGTAAATGAGAAAAATTAGGTAAAACAGCACAGTGCCTAGTGTACAATAAGTATCCAATAAACAATGACTTGTATTATTGCTATTATTGTTATTAATATAAATAATTCCAGGAGCTTCACTAAATATTAAAAATTAAATTGTATAAAAAATTAGCCGGGTGAGGTGGCATATGCCTGTACTCACAGCTACTCAGGAGGCTGAGGCAGGAGGATAGCTGGAGCCCAGGAGTTCGAGGCTCCAGGGAGCTATGATCATGCACTGCACTGCAGCATGGGTGACGGAACAAGACCTTGTCTATAGGAAAAGAAGAAAGAATCAATTTTCTTTACAGCTTAACAAACAAACAACAAATTTGAGCATATTCCTTCCTTTTATATTCTCCGATCAGACCCCTACCATTGCATGCTTCGATACAGCAATTCTTTGGTTATTTTAAAGCTACTTCTCTGACAACCCAGCTAAAGATCAGCACATAAAGAGTTACAAACAAAAGCAACAAATTCTATAATAGAATCTTGGGCAAGTTATTTATTTTCTTCAAACTTCAGTTCCTTCAGCTGTAAAATGAATATGGATAATAATTCTAATCTGCAGTATTACATTAAGGACTAAATGAAGAAGTAAAGTTACTAAAGTGTTTATTGCAGATAGTGACAAAAACATCAATTTGAGAGAAGCAGATTGAGGCAAAACAAAAGCATGAGCTTTACTTACAGAAAAGTCTCTCAGATTTTTGCTCAGAAAATTTTTAATTCAGTTTTTGTACAAAGTTTTTACAAACTTGACTATTTGTTTCCCTCCCTCCAACAAACTAACAGTAGCAAAGTAAAACATTTGTGGGGAAAGCTCTGAGCACCCATTATATTGGCTGGTACACATGGGCTCTTCTATAAATATTTGTTACTGTTGCCATTGTTACAAGTAAACAAGCTGTGAGTAGGACATTTGGAGTTACCTTGTTGAAACTGAGGAAGCACATATAAAAACAATTTTTAAAGAAGTAATTATGGACCTCATAACCAGATATCATGTGAATATAGCCCAGCACATTTATGTAGACATTGAGGGCCTCAGAATACTAACACACAATAGGAGTGTGTTGAATGTATAAAAAGCAATGAATCTAGGCTTAGGTTCAAATCAAGGTCCTCCCCTTGTAAGCTGTGTGAGCCTCAGAAAATTATTTATTAGCTCTGTAACCTCAATGGCCCCACCTGATAAAGGAAGATAACAATAATGACTTTTCAAGGTTGTTTCAAAGATCAAAAAATATATGTGTGAAGTGCTTGGCATATACTGTGTTCAGTACAGTTTGTATAAGATGACAAAGAGATGAATAAGACAATTTAGAACAATTTTTCATTTAAACACTTTCTCCTTTTTAAAGTTTTGCATTAAAAGGTAAGCCTCAATGATCCAGAAACATTTTATAATAGAATTCCTCAATCTTTGACAATGTTAGATAAATAAAGCTTTACTACCTATGAATTAGAAACACATACATCATTTTTAAAAGGCATCACAAACACAATGTAAAGGCAAATGCTTGATAATGGTGATTATTTTACAATGTGTGTATACATAAAAATATATACATAAAATCATCAAGTGTTATACCTTAAATATATATAATTTTAAGAGTAAATTATCCTTCAATTAAGCTAGGGGAAAGGAGTAATAAAAAATGGGAAACATATACAACAAACAAAGGATTAATAACCTTAATATATAAAGATCTCCCAAGAATTAATACCAAAAGTTGGACCAAAGGCATGAAAAGTTTACAAAAGAAGAATGATAACTGACATATATATATATATACACACACATATGTATTTATAGGTATTAATTAAAAATGGTGAGATAATATTTTTGATCCATAACACCGACAAAGATTTTTTTTCATTGTCGTAATGTCCAATATCCACTAGGAAATGGGGACACAGGCATCTTTACACACTGCTGAGAGACTAGAAATTGGCCCATTATGTCTGGAAAACAAGTTGGCAATTTATATCAAAAGTCTCAAAATGTTATTTATTCTTTCATCTAGTAATACTAGTGAAAATATTCAAAGATTAAATGTTAATTATAAATTATGGGTCATTCACATAGAGTAGTATATATTCATTTATGCAGTGCTATAAGGTACATATATTCTCCTAAAAACATGATCATAATAGAATATTAAGGGAAAAGCAACAAACTGCTTTTGTTTGTTGCTTGACATTGAATATTATATGCCACAATACTAATGGACAAAGAAGGAAGCATACTTTTAAAAACTATATGCACATATAAAAATTCTGACAAAATGATATAGATAATTATTTGGTATGATTGTATATGATTCTCAATTTCTTCTTTTTGCTTATTTTCATTTCTGCATTCTTTACTTTCACCATATATCCCTTTCACAATAAAAAAAATAATTGAAACAAATATATATTGATTTTATATAATCTCAATATAATACCACTTATTATAAAATGTGTAAAGTATATGCTTAATAATCTTACATTTACATAAGATACTATTTGTAACATTTATAACACTTTTCTATACAATATTATCTTAAAACCCTGTGACATATCTATTTTATCCCAATTTTAATGATGAAGCAACTTAGACCAAGTGACTTCAATACAGTCATCCCACTGAGAAGCAATGTAGTCTGTGTTAAATGTAATTCTTCTTAAAGATGTTTAAATCCATGGCCCTTTCCACTGCATTGAGAGCTGGTTTTCACTTAATCTCTGCATGGCAGTAAAAGAAGCCAACCGAGCATTAAAATATAGTATCGCTAGAATTCTATTCTGGATCCTTGTAAGAGAAAGCCAGCATATCATTATTTTTCATTTCATTGAGTTTTTTTAATGACAAATTTTGACTGCAAACTCTTTTCAGAGTGGAGAGTTCAAATTAAAATGTCAGTTTTGATTCAGTGAAGATGCTTTACTTTCAAAATATTTAAGGAAAACATTTTCATTAAAACCAAGATGATTGGATGTTAGAGTATGTAAATGTCGTGATATGTTCCATCATTTAGTAAAAAGATTTCAGCCTTATTACACAAATCCTAGAAGTTTATAATGCACAAAAACTTTGCTATTAAATATATACCTGTGCACATCTATATTTACATAAATATTTAGAAGATATGCAACAAATTCAAGATCTTTACACTATGGTTTGTCAACATTTATGATAAACAACCAAATCTGTTGACAAGCAGTATCCAACAATTATTGACAATGATGGCGTCTATTAGACTTCTGTACTCTAATGTAGCTCTCCTGGATGAATTGCTATGCATTGTTAAGGTTTATTTCCATACGTATAAATACGTTTTTGTGGTCCTTTACCTTTGTGGGAGATCAATGTGGACTTTTGGTATTAATTTTCGTCTAGGTTGACAGGCCTCAATCAAACAAAAAAAAATTTCTATATCATTCTCATTACTCAGAAAATCTCACAATTTATGATAACCCCCCCACAGACACCCCCAAATGGTCAAACATTTCACAAATAACCTATAAGAGCTTGACATCATAGGCAATTTTCACTTGAATTTACTTCACCTATAGTTGAGTACAGATCTCCTCAATCATAATGCAAAGATCTCTACTGGTTTAGGACAAGAGATTTTAACACATATTCCATTCACCTCTCCTTCTTCCTCTCTTCTAGGACCTAGAAGGATCTCTATCCCACCCCTTTTTCTCAGCAACATCTCCCTAGTCTCACTCTTCTTTGGTGCTTCCTCCTCTGAGAATTCTGAATACTCTTCCTCAGGCCACAGGAAGCTAAATCAGATCCAAAAGATGTAAATTGATATTGATATTCTAAGCATTGCACTACTTTTCTCTCCTCTATTTCTCCTTTCCTTTTTAGCCTTCATCTTTATTCTTTGCCTGGCACAAACACCACCCGCCCGTTTTGAGATTTCCCCCAATATGTCCTGGTCCTAAAGGACATCAAGGAAGGTCTCCCAATAACACACCCTGAGTCATCCCAGTCTCTACTGCTTGGCTGTTCTAAACCACTCTGGGCCACTGGAAGACCCTCCTCAGCCATGCACGTGGCTTAGCAAGGATGTTGTATGTGTCTTATTTTTAAGTGCTCTTATCCAAAAACACTTAGTCAAAAATACAATTATACATATACAATTACAAGCATTTTTTAAAACTGATTCAATCCAGTTGTCAAAATGCTTAAAAACAGCTATTCTACTAAATTCAAGCAAATTTCTTTAATCGTTGCACTTAGACATGGCAAATCATGATTGGACAATTAAAATCATTAAAAATCAAAGATCCATTAAAAACCAAAGTAAAGAGGGTTTTGGTGATACCTGATTTCAGAAGAATTCTCCTAGTCAATACAAAATTTAAGTAATAATATTTATAGAGTACTTACCTTCTAGTAGTATTCTAAATTCATTGAGGGTTACAATAGAAACATAATACAAATTAGCTGAAAACTCAAGAAAAGCATATACAAAGAATTTAGAGAACAATGCAAAAATGAAAATAGTACATATTAAAAGGCAATTACCAAATGAAAACCAGAAGTACTAAAGAAGTGGAAAAAATGTGGAGGATATGGAACTCAAAATGGACTATGTAGATGAGAAACATTTCAGGAAAGGAGATGAGAAAGGATGCAGAAGTGGAAATTAACCATCATGTAAGGGTCTGGAACCAAAAGCTATAAGCAGCTGCTGATTTTATTCACATACTTGTTTCACACACATCTTACACTATGGAAAATTGAGAATGACTACAAATTCTTCCCTTCCCATTAAAAGCTGGAGTCAAAAACACCACACACACACACACACACACACACACACATTTCAGCTTTTTGTTTCCTCATTCAAAATTACTGCAATCCAATTAACCAATAAGTCTCCAAACTGATCACCTACTTGTCAGTTTTTCCTTCCAAACTCCCTTAACTACTGTTGTCAGATTAACTTTTTTAAAAAATACAACTTTGATGCTCTCATTCTTCTGATTGTAAATGTCTAATAAGTATTCATTCATCCATTTGATAAATACCAGTGACCTTGCAGGTGCTAGTCACTAATCCAGATACAGAAAATACAATCTTAAAATGTTGTATAATGTCTCTGATCCACAAGACTGACATTCTAGCCCACTATTTTCTACAGTAAGGGATCTCCAATCTGGCTCCACATAAGATCACTGGGGGAACCTTACAATTATGCACTAAAAGTAAACAATAAAATAATAAACTATACATTGTTCAAATGGTTATCTATAGGGAGAGGAACCAAATATAGGTGGATAGGACAGGCTCAAGTACTTGGACAAGAACTTGTTCTGCAGATTTAACTTTGTAACAATATAAATATTATATATATTCTTATAAAACAAAACTAAATTTATAAGTTAATCTCTAAAAATGAAAATAAATGGATGTTAACGTATAACCAATTTCTAGTGTAATCAAATGGAGGAACTATTCAAAGTAACTTTAAAACAGAGCAAATTGACTGTACCTTTCCTAGTGTCATATCCACTAAGAACAAAAATATTTTTTTAAAAAAATTTTTCAGTAGTGATATAACTAGAAAAGGTGTTAGTAGACTTAACCTAAAACTTTTATGTGTGTATTGTAGGATGAGGTTAATGGTTCATTATATAACATAAGAGTCTCATTCTAATATTCCTAGTGTCATTGAGAACTCATATTTTGAGTGAAGCTGGGGAAAAGGAGACACCAAATTAAATAGAACCCTGTAGTGCTGAATTTGAATCAAAAGTATTAATATCAGTATGAATCTTTGATGTGATGTTGCCTTTAAAAATAAGATCTTCCCTAGTTCTTTTACTGAAAAGGCTCAGAAATATCACCCAGTAGCAATGAGAGCCACTAGCATCCAGACTACAGTAATAAAATATAGTTTCCTACTAAAAGGTACCAGAGCTCATTTCCTTGGAGAAATGACTGATTGGAGGTTTGGGGCAGGAAATGTACATGATGATCCTGTAACATCTTGTCATACCAGAAAGTAAATAATGTTTCAAACACTATTCAGGTCATGTCAAAAGAATTCAGAAGCCAAATTGAAGAGGTTCCCATCAGGCCAAAAAAGAACAATTTGAGCATCAATAACAACACTGCAATGGACTGGAATATCCTAAACATGTTTAAACACATAAACTCAAAATATACAAATTAAAAAATTGAACCTCATTGCACGATGCCAATAAAACAAATTCTTTATTTTGAAAATTGGTGAATAATAGAAAAAAAAAATCACATATCTTGTCTTTTTTATTTAAACTGTACCATTGTTTAAGCAAATAAAAGATGAGAGGAAATGTTTCTTTACAGAAGTGTATCAGCAAATAAATAAAGAGAAGATAGAATATCACCATTTTGCAATTTCTGTTAAATAAACGGATCTGCACATTGATCAGTGGCTGCTAACATCTCAGTAAGAGAGACAAATAGATATTAGTGCCTCCTCATGGAAGAATACACCATGCAACCTAGAAAATGATCTTGGGGAAAAAAATTGAACCTAAATCTTATTAAACTTCTAGATCCAACTATCCATACATAACTAGAAAATATGTTAAATGACATCATAGGGATACAATCAGCAAAATGCACAGTGAAGGAAACTCTTTAGGACAACCTGGTATCTTGAACAAACTTTTACAAGACAAAAAGAGAGAAAGAGAGGAAACACAGATTAGGAGACAAGCAACCATAATGTGTGGACCTTGTCAAATGCTGATTCTAATAACCTACAAAAAATGTAGATATACTCACCCACATTTATGAAACAGTAAAAAATTAGAACACTGGCCATTTGATGATATTTTAAAAAATGTTCTTTTTTTTAGGTGGTGTAATGTATCGTGGCACTTTTAAGTCCTTACTTAGAGATACAAACTGAAATGTTAATGCTATGCATGAAGAGTCAGAGATTTGCTTCAAAATAATATGGAAGGTGGGGGGAGTAGTAGGGATACATATGAAAAAAGATGGGCCGTGAGTTTACATAGAAGTTGGGTAATGGGTGTATGGGCATTCGCTATACTGTTCCTATACGCTATACTACTTTTGTATATCATTTAAATTTCCATAATACAAAGTAATATATATATATATACATATATATATATATATATTGATAAAGGGCCCCACCCTCAGAAATTCTAACTTAATTGGCCTGAGACTCAGGTACTTTCAGAAAGAAAGGAGGGAAAGAGACAAGAAGGGTAGGTAGGAAGGAAGCCAGTTCTCTGTGTGATCCTAACACACTCCCTGGGCTAAGAACCATTTGTCTGCCCTCCAACCATTGCATTGCTTCCACTTACTCAGCCATATTTGTGTTTCTCAGTATTCCACCAGAATTAACTGAGGTCCTTGTTGAACACGCGATCCATGGGCCTCATCCCAGAGGACTAAAACAGACTCTTGGAAGGATGGGGTGTGACCTGGGAATATGTACATTCAACAAGCTCCATGGGTGATTCTGCAATAAACTCGAAGTGAAAAACACCTCTCTGTGCTCAACAGAGCAGTACTCTCATTGCCCCCTGCACAGTCCTGGCCCCATTACTCTGGTGCCTGTGTTTGTTTTATCTCTTCCTTCTTCCACCTGAAATGTCTTCCCCTTATCTTTATCCAGTCAGACCTACTCTATAACCAAGTTCAAAAATCACTCATCCATGAAGCCTAATCCCTTCAAGCTTGGGGGAAAAAAACGGAGTTGTTTTTTTTTTTTTTTCTCTCACACAGGTTTATATCTGTTTATATACAGTTCTTTAACCCCTTCACTCAGCAATAAGCTGCTTTAGGTCAAAGAGTCTTTTTTATTTTCATATTTCTATAATTTAAACATTGTTAAGATATACACTAAATTAATGGCTCAATGAAAACACAGCTGATTTTGTACAGAATACGGCACTTGCCCACTAAGCACGCTTCTTTTAAGGGCTAGTTAACACAACCCCACACCATCCTCACTATGCAGAATAGTACCTCTCAAGGAAAGGTGGCAGTGGGAGGAAGACAACTCAAGATAAATGACTATCAGCATTTTTCGAGAATCAGCTAAATCAGCTATAAAACCTTAACTACTTTCTAAATCAAAATGCCATGCTTACCATCTTTACAAACGAAAGAAATTGGTGTAAAGAGAAATATTCCAAAGTACTATTTTACATATAATAACCATGTCCAAAAAGTGTTGACTATTCTAAGAGGCCACGTTTTATAAAAATGTAAATAAATATGCCTTTATGTGTAAGTGTGCTTCAATTTTATAAGGCTTCTAAAGAAAAGTGATATGTTTTTATAAGGACCTTAAGGGGGGGAAAATAAAAACTTTAAACTTTGAGAGGTTTATCATTATAAATCAGTGCCTGGCACTCATTGAGTCCTTACTGTACACCAGGTGCCATGCTCAGCAGTTTATGTGACTCTCTCACTTAGTCTTCCCAATACCACTCTTAGGAGTTAGGGTTGTCTGTGATATAGAAGACAATAGTGAGACCCAGAGGGTTGAGTATTGCCCAGGGTCATTTAACGGGCAGAACTGTGATTCAAGCCCCCATATGCCTGATTCTTTCTTTCTACAGACCCTTGTTTCCTTGACACTCTACTGTCTGTTGAGAGTACAATCACAAAGAGCTGGGGAAGGGGGCGGGTAGAAGGAGGAGGGTGGATTAGAGGTTGAGGGAGGAGATGAGCTGAAGGCTAGGCAGTCAGGCAAATCTTGGTTCACATCTTACTACCTTGCCTGTATGAACTCTGATCTTCAGCTTCTTTATAACAATACAGACCATTTGGAGCTTTTGTGAGGATTGTGTAAGATGATGCATGTGAAGCCACTGGCTTAAAAAATGGAAGGCATTGGTAATAATAGCCAGCATCATCAACTTTGGTATTGTCTTGAACAGTGTGTCCTTGTAGATTTCTCATTACCGGCTCATCATCTAACTCAGTAAATGCACTGACTGATGTCTTAGCCTGCATAGATCCTGCTGAAACCACAGATACAATCTAATTTATTGTCATTGTTCTTTGGGGTGTTTTTGCATGAAATATTTAAAGTATTATGTATAAAAGAGAGTATAATATTAAAAATGCTGCAAACCTCTGCCAAGTTCCAAACCCATGAGCTAAGCTGCTCTTAGTAACCTCACCTCACACAATCTGTAATATAGGCTGGGCACAACGCTCCACTCTGTGCACAGATCTTGCCCAAATGGACATGGTCCCAAAAGGTTAGCACAGTATACCTGTCTCGATGAGCCTCTCTAAGCAGTCCTTCTGCAGTATGCTTTGCTTCTCCCAGATGTGATGACAATCATTATTTTTTTTTCCTAGAGCAATCCTGCCTAAAGGCTCAGGATTGGCGAGAGGGAGTGGTTCTGAGAGAGCACTGGTACATACACTCAGCATGCCATTCCTCCCTCATTTCTTCCTCTCTAGTTTGATTGGTTTTTCCCTAAGTGTGTTTGGTTAAGTGTCAACTTCTTAGAATGTTCACATCAGGAAAAAAAAATTCCTCTAATATCCATCTGTACGATCCATCCAGCAGGTACTCATGGGGTTTTCTGGAGTGGTCTGAGTCCACGGCTAAATTCTAGAATAATCCTATATTTAGGTATGCAAACTCTTCTGCCTTCAAAATGGTGTGGAGTTTGATTAACTGGGTCAATTGTCAGAATTACAAAGAGAGAGATTGAGCATTGTTGATGAATTATTATCTTTTTCTTGGCCAATTATAGCCACAGATATTATTTGTAGAAAAAATTTCTGTATTGCTTGTGAGAAACATAAAATATTAACCCATATAAACAATTTTCAGTTTGTTGTATTTCTGTGTACAATCTTTAGTCTTTAGGAAACATAGTTTCTTGAGCACTTTTCTGGATGTAAATTAAAGAAAAAAGGAATAAAATTAATTGTGTATAACTTAGAAATAACTTCACAAATATTTTGACACAATGATTCAGGTGTTCATACTAATGAGTACACTTCTTTTCCTGGCAAACAATGTTGTTCTCATGCCTTCACAATGGCTGAAAATCTCTTGCTCTCCTGGGGAATATTTCACATACTAATTTATGGATGTACTTTTATTCTCATTTCATTCACAGAGAGCTAGGATTGAAGAGTCTACCCTTTTAATGTAGTAAAAACATTTTTTAAAACTTAAGACCATTTATGTTTTTCTAAAATATATGCTCACATGTTTACACTTTAAATAATACAGATTTTTTTTACATAAATACAGAAAATATAGGACATAAATACAATATTAAATGTACAATCTTGCTATGGAACCAGCACTAAAATAGGATTTTTATTGTTAAAATCTTCCTGAGAGCACTCTGCATTTATGAGATTAAGCTGCTGTGAAGTCTGTTTTATCTATCCTTGAAATTATTTTGTCAGTCTCTTTAACTATCTAAGTATTTTTTACAGTTAGAATTAAGAACCCAAACTTATCATTAGTATTCTTATAAATCCTTGGTATAAAATCTGTATACCAAAGAAAAGAAACAGAAAACTCCTTCTTAAGGAGGAGATGTCCTACAACCACAAACAATAAATAAATAATGTAAATTACACACTTTTCAAAATTTATATTTTCTCTATTAGAATGATGCAAAGGAAAAATTACAACTAAATGTGCAAAGAAAGCTTGGTCATGCTTCCAGCACAAGGGCTTAAGCTTTCTTTGATGCTCCTGTACCATTCTACAATGGTTGCTGAGTAACATTAGCATAATCCTGAATTATTAAGAAAATTAGAGGTCAGATTTACTTTACAGGAGAATTCAACCTATCTGAATCAGGCCTGAGAGGGTCATAGCATTCCAGATGTGAGCCTGGTGGTAGGTGTAAAGTGCACCACATGTAGAGAATGTGCACAGTAAGGAAAAAGACAAATTACCCAGAGCTATTACTGTCATTAGTTCCATCAGCCTGGGAAGCCCTCCCACGGCATTTTCAGTGTAGTGTGTGGAGCAGGCCTGGGGCTTATCACATCTCGCAGGGGGTCGTCTTCTGCCAGGCATAGTCACATAGCTTGACATTTCAGTTAAAAAAAAAAAGTCTGGGCCCTCATTCTCCATACAGGCTTCTGTTTCCCAGCTCTACAACCAGTAGCTAAAATAAAGGGAGCCAGCCCACTGAAGGCTGCAATCATTTATCTGATGGCAGAATTGCTAGCCTTTCTAGAGGTGCACACTGTTCTTTCACATAATCAGTTTTAAGCCAGGGACAATAAGCCTCAGCTACTGTATTGTACCAGAAGCTCCTTTGGGGGTTGTTTCACTAACCTTTTGAATATTTCACCATAATTAAAAGGTTAGGAATCTATGCCACGAGAAATGTGATGAAATAATAAAACATGCACAATAATGTGAGATTATGTAGTATTGCGTTCAGTCTGTACAATGGTAACCAATGAAAAATGCTTAAGGGACGACTGATGTAACAGCCATTTTCCCAAGATGCTTTTCATTCTGGAAGTGCACATGGACAATATTTATTACAGGATATTAAGCAAAAAGAGTAGAATTCTCTCTGTTTCTCTATATATAGATACACATATGTATGTATATTTATGCATATATAAATAATTATAAATATGTAGGAATTGTGCTTGTGACAAGTAATATACATAAAAGAAATGGGTGCTATGATTTTTTAAAAATTATCATTTAATTATTTGCTAAAATCCCTTTAATGTTGCATATTCTTTTCAGTTAAAAGTATATACATGTACTTTTATATGTATATATATACTTTACTTTAAAAATATACACATATGCTTTTATATACATATACAAAAGTATATGTATACAAGCATTCTCCTGAAGAAAATAGTGGCATTAAAATGAAAAACAAATGTCAAAATATAGGGTATCCTCTACACTACTTTTAAAGAAAAAAACGTAAAGATTCAGCATCCTTCTCAACAGGAGAAAAAAAGAAATATGCAAAGAACAGCAAGTAAATTCAGTCAAGACAGTAAAACTTTTTCTTACACCTTCTTAATAATAATTATAACAATCCCACATATAAAGTTTATTGCATTGTAGGTGCACATCAAATTTGTCTAAAAAGTATTTCTTATGCATTTGGAAACTATGGTTCAGAGAAGCTAAGTAACCCGCCTAAGATCAAACAGCCAAGTATTCATATCCCTGACTCCATGCCCTTACTCACTAAGTTACAGCTTCTCTTTCTCTCTGCCATTCATAATCTTTAAGGAATTCCCAGGCGTCATTCTGAAATAGCCCTCTTTTCTGTTTTTGCTTGCTTGCTTGCTTCTTTTTTGCTTGCCCTTAGCCCTTAAGAAAGCTGTGCAGTTCTCATACAACATTGGCAGCTCTGATATTCACTTATACTTTAATTCATGTCTAGTAAAGAAATATTTGAGTATCTCCTATGCATTGTGATGGTGTTAGGAATCCAAAGATGACAAAAAACACTTTAGAAACCTATAGACAAGTGGGGAATACAAACATAAATAGGCAAATGCAGTCTATGAGAGCACGTAGCTGGGGCACATGATCTAGACTTCTTGGGGAACTGGTATCTGAACTAAGAAACTGAAGGATGAGATAGGATTAGGCAGATGAACAGTGTATGGGAGCAAATAATCCCGGTAGAGGGCGAAAGAGTAAAAAATAAAAAGAAAACAAAAACAAAGCAAAACAAACATGGTACATTCCAGAAACTGAAAGTGACCATCTAGCTGGGCTTAGAGTGCAATAATAACCATAAAAACTTTGTTGTAACTAGAACAGTCTCATTTTTAAAGACCAGGCAAGTTTGCTTTTTCAGGAAAAAATGATTTAAGATCTCAAAAAGCAATACTTAAAAACTTTTTAGATTTTCCCTGATTGTATGTGAATAGTAAAAAAACTGCTTTCTGAATAAGCACATCAAAATGAAGTGTTACTATGCAAATTACTGATAGAATTAACTTATAAAACTGCTGCTTATATCTGCAAATTCTGTGAGACCTTGAGTAACTTCCCTTGTTTAGGGATTATTTTTCTCTTCCGCAAAATAGAATACACCTATTTTTAGTCTATTTTCTGCTGCTGTAACAGAGTACCACAGACTGGGTAATTTATAAAGAAAATAAATTTATTTGGTTCACAGTTTGAAGGCTGGGAAGTTGAAGAGCATGGTACCAGTATCTGCTCATGGTCATCTCATGTCAGAACGCATCACATGGAGAGAGAGAAAAGAGATTGAGCCAAACCCATTCTTTTTATCAGGAGCCCACTCCCAATAAAACCAACCTACTCCCACAATAACAACATTAATCCATTCATGAGGTCTCTGCCTTCATCATCTAATCACCTCCTAAAGGTCCTACCTCTCAACACTATTACATGGCAATTACATTTCCAACATATGAAATTTGGGTGACACATTTAAACTATAAACCCATATTACATGTTTGCAAATGAGAATGAGAAACAATGTAAGATTTTCATCTAGCCTGGTGCCTGGCACATAGAAGATAACTACTGAACAGTAGCTATAGTAGAAGAGTTTAGAAAGCCAAATGGCCATAAATCTCAATTTAGTGATAAGAGGCAGGAAGAGTCATTTTCTCATCTGCCTCTTACTTGGTCCCCAATCCTGACTGGCTGTTCAAATGACTGATTTTTTTTACTAACAGGAAAGTTCAACTTTGCTAATTATTGGAAAGCCTTCCTATCTTTTCCCTACTTCATATTCATGTATGTTTGATATAAGAATATGTGTTATGGATCAACAGCTACAGGTCAGAACAGAAGCTTTGACACATTCACGGTAAGGCCTCCAGGGACAGTTAGGACATTCCTAGGCTTAGCAAGAGGTGTCCCAAAAGTTCTCATCTGCTACCTCTGTCTTTTAGTCACTGGTCTGACTTATGAGTGGCTTACTCTAAGAGCTAATTAGTTCAACGCTAAGAGATACAGGGACTCTTATAGCGTACCTGGCTGTCATGAATTTACCCAGGCATGTTTTTTTCTTAGATAGTTAATTATATTATGCCTTACAAAACCAAGTCCTTTACTTAACTCTACAACTTTTCAGAATATGTTGCGTATGTATTCTAGCTGAGCAATAGTGAATGATTTGGGATGCCACAGAAAGATAATGGGTGGTGAGGAAAAATGATTCTAATTAACCCTCAAATACAAAAATAGATTTCTCATCATTCATTTCGAAGGAAAGTGTTTTTTCTCTCTGGAATTAAATCAATTTTCTGAAAACAAATGTAATTTAGATTGTCATGGCACTTTTTTTCTCCATATGGGCAATCAAGACTTTGTCTTTGAAAAGAGACAATTAATATCAAGTGATATCAAATTAATCCAGTTATAAGAGATAAATTATGTCTCCACTATTTTTTTTTTTTTTTTTTTTTTTTTTTTTTTTTTTTTTTGAGACAGAGTCTCGCTTTGTTGCCCAGGCTAGAGTGAGTGCCGTGGCGTCAGCCTAGCTCACAGCAACCTCAAACTCCTGGCTCAAGCAATCCTCCTGCCTCAGCCTCCCAAGTAGCTGGGACTACAGGCATGCGCCACCATGCCCGGCTAATTTTTTTTGTATATATTAGTTGGCCAATTAATTTCTTTCTATTTATAGTAGAGACGGGGTCTCGCTCTTGCTCAGGCTGGTTTCGAACTCCTGACCTCGAGCAATCCGCCCGCCTCGGCCTCCCAGAGAGCTAGGATTACAGGCGTGAGCCACCGCGCCCGGCCTATGTCTCCACTATTAATATACTTTGTACATGATGGGCACTTTAGAAATTGCATGGGGTGAACATAAATGATAGCTCATTCAAAAAAAAATCAAGAGTTAGATTATAAAGTATTTCATATGTCAATTTGGATTCTACAAGGAATAGAGTAACTAAAACATTTACAATTGTGGAGGTGCCTTCATTTTATTCCTATGTGTGATTTTAATGTAATCAAAATTAGAGTACAGAGAGGGTAAAAGGATGGAATCTCTATCATTCTGGGGTAAATTGGCATTAATGAAATTGCCATGATTAAACATCTTAAAAACTGCTCATTTTCAAGGACACTCACTAAATTCTTTCACTTTGTCTTGACACACTTTTCTATACTACTCCTTATGTATTCACTTGCCTATCAGATGAGCTTTTTCTTTCTATGTCCTTTACATTGACTCTCAAAATTTTCAAATAAGTCTTTTCTTCCTCTGTTCATTCCTACATTTACTAAAGACTTTAGGATTTATCCTCTTGTTTATATTCCAAAGTATTGGGTAGGGAATAATACTCTTTTTAAATTATTTTGTGTGTTTGCATGTGTTACTAGATTTACCCTTATTTTCTCCAATTAGCTTGCTTATAAGCACGCCTGTAGTTGCACGTGCCCTATCATTTTGCACAAAGCAAAGTAAAACTGAGAGAAACTATAAATTCTTGGTAGAATTCCAAGACAGGCAGATTATGGCAGATAGTATTACTGATTTTTGGTTACCATGGACACCTTAGTGACACAAAGCGATATACTACCATCTGATTTCCCAGTGTTTTCAGACTGGCAAAGAATCAGCTGCATGATGTGTCACAGTACAAAATATATGAGGACTTTTGTTCTTGTCACCTAACTTTCTAAGGCCCAACTGATTGTTTTAACTTAATGTGGTTTTTAAACCTGTTGCTTGTTTTCCAAGTCTTTTCAGCTGACTTTTTAATAGTATGGTAATATGTAGTCTAAGGAATATGAAACACCATATATTTTAGGCTGGTGTCAACAAAACTAAGCAAATTGCTAACCTCTTAAACAGTTTTACAACATGTCAATACCTTTAGATTTTTGCCTAGACTCTTGTAATTATTGGATAATTACTCACTTTCTTTTGACAGCTTAGTTTTAGCCTCTGGGAGTTTAACATCTAATTGTTTTGTCTGCTTAGATTGTGGAATCTTGAATTTTCTTGAATTCAGCAAAGCCAGACAGCCAAAGGAGTTAAAAATATTTTAGATAGTCCTGCGCTCCAGAGCACATCTAAAAAAGTTAATAGAAGTACCAGCCTCTGGTACTTCTTCAGTCACTCTTCACAATCCTGGTAACTAGATTCAGTGAATACTTTGGTTATCAAAGAAGAGCTCTATAGAATCAGTGCACTCAATAAATGTCCAATAACAATGGTGAAGAGTTAGATGAACTATATTTAAAATATTTCCCCCCTAATTCCCCTCCTAAATCTGGCTTCCATCTTTACCTCTTTATGGTATCCAATGACCTCCATTCAGCCAAGTTCAAAGGCATTTTCTCTGCCCTTATCTTCCTTGATCTTTCTGATGTATGGGGCACAGCTTTTCATACCTGCCCCTTTGAAGACTTCTGGCTTCAGTTTCCGAGACATTTCTATTGTCTTTTATTTTTCCTCACCACCACCCTGATCTCCTCACCTATTTCTCACATTTGTGCCTTCTTTTTTCTTTATACCTTTCTAGTAACTTTTCTTCCAATGTACCTTTGATGAATTACTTGTATCTTCCCGCTTTTTTTATTCTACACATATTCTTTTGTTTTCACTAAGTTATGTAAGTGAATTAACTTACAGATACCTCACACTGATCCATTTCTGTACAGTTTTAGATACAACAAAGGCACATCAAAATTCAAACATATGGTTTCAATATAGAATTCAAGTGTACACATATATCTCATTTTCACTTTTATAAGTGTTCCCCAAATCTTCGAAGGTCACTTCCTCCATGAAGCCTCTTGTGATTACTCTACCTCACTCCCTCTATCCCCTTTCTCATCCTAATTGTTCTTCACAGCATCTATCTCTACCTTCATTATAGTATGAACTTATTCGTAAGTTCTTTGAATGCACCACAAAAATGTAAGCTCCATGAAGGCAATAACTTTTTATTTTGTTCACTGCTATCTAACCGGCACATAGAATAGTGCACAACACATAGTAAATACTAAAAAACATTTGTATGAATAAGTGAATAAATGCATCATTCCTTCAGACCCTGTCATTCAGATGCAGAACCTCAGAGTCATCCTTTACTTCTTAATGCCACCTCAATGCTGTAGTCTATATTCTGTTGTATTAGGGTAAGGCTAGGCTAATGTAGTAAATAGAATCCACAATAATTCAACAACTTAAAGAGAATAAAAAGTTATTTCTCCTTTACAGTTTGAGCTGAATATTTCAAGTTGGCAGGCTGCTCCAATCGCAGAAGTTGTTTAGGACATTAGTTATTTATGTCATCTTGCTCTACCATACATATAGGGCACTGTCATCATCTGTCTGTTTAAGCTGGACCTTTGTGGGTACCTGTCAGTTGAAACAAAAAATAGCACAAAGGAAGTACAGTCACTATCTTAAGCCCTAAGCCTAGAGTAACCCACCTTACTTCTATCCAGATTCCACTGGTAAGGATGTAGTCATGTGACCCACGTAACTGCAAGGGACCCTGGGATATGCAGCCTTTCCACGTGCTTATGAAGAAGGGGAAAACAAATTCTGATGCACAATTACCAGACTCCCCACACCAGTTAATTTCTCAGAATATTTCTCAGACCAATCTTTTCCTTTCTCTTCCTGCCAACTATAAAAAGCTCCATCGCCTGCCTGTTCCACTGTGATCCTTGACTTGTTATTTTCCCAGCCCTCAGTCTTTCATCTTACCAGCCTATCTCATTCCAAAAAACAAATGGCATTTCTAAATTACAACTTTCACTTTTAATTCCTAGCCTCAAAGTATGGTGGCTAGCAATTCCCACTGTGTCAAGTTCAGATTACACGGGATGGATTTCAAAATTCCCTTCAGTGCTCATCATTCTCCCCAACTTCACAACGTTAGATAAAGAAGTCCAGCACATTTTACATACACTAGTTGACGTGCATCTGTCTTTTTCTCCCAGAATTTCTTACAATGGAGACTTAAATTTTCAGCTACCTTACAAGATAATATATTTTTTCTTCACAGACCTGGACATAAGGGGCTTTCAGATCAGGGTTTGATGATGGGATTGCAAGATAAAACTGCAATCGAGACTTGACTTAAAAACAACCTTATACCACTAGAGCATTAATATAAGCAATTAAATTTCCTCAACTAATAGTGTCTCTTTTGTAAAAGCCCAGTTTTAAGGCATTGGTTCTCAATTATGTATTCTGGGGAACCCTAAAGGGGTGTCCCTGACACCCTTTCAGGGGGCCTGTGAGGTCAAAACTCTTTTCAGAATAATGCTGAGACATTATTTGTCTTTTTACTTTGATGCTTTCACAAGTGGACATGGAGTTTCAAAGACTACATGGCATGTGATATTGTCACACATTGAAAGAGGAAGCAGATATGAGGATTCAGCTGCTTTCTACTGAGTCAGACATGAATAAGAATTGCAAAAATAGAAGACAATTCTACATTTCTCACTAATTTTTGTTTTGTAAACTATATTTCTTTTCATTAAAAAGTTATTTATATCAACATAGTGTGTTATTTTAAAGAAATTAATTAATATTTTTAAATTCTCCTTTCAAATTTATCATACAGTAAATACTCATAGATATAACACCTATAAACTAAAGCTTTTTGAGGTCCTCAATAATTTCTAAAAGTGTAAAGCTGTTTTGAAATAAATAAGTTTGAGAGCCACTGCTTTCAGGAGATCATTAGAGCATTGCCATAGTTTATGACACCCTACCCTACACCCTTCAGCTTCTCCCCTTCCTAGAAGAATGGACATCACTAAAAATGCCCATAAAATAATTCCCATTCTCTGATCTAACACAGTCTTCACTGAAGTCACCAGGATTTCACTAAAGTATTGCTTCTTTGATGTGTTGCTATTACACATATGAAGGAAAGACAAGGGAACTGAGCATTGTGCTGAGAAACAGGTACAAAAGGTCATTAGGAAAACAGGCTTTAGCGCTCTCATGCATAACTGATGACTGTAAAGTGTTTTACAGATAGAAAGTGTTATGTCACTGCAGAAATAACCACTATGCACCTCTTGCTCTAGAAAACTGACTCCTTTCTTGATATTCCCTGTAACATAGACTTAAAATATTCATTGTCTATATAGTGATTTTTGAAGATTTTAACTCAAATAACCAAAGCAATATTCAAGATGAACAACATTCATCATTTCTACTATTGGGCCATCACTCAATTCTGTAATGTTACAGATTCTAGTCAAATACCAGCCATTCAACTTTGCCCTAGAGAAAACTTTATGCCACAGCCAAAGGCTGCTGCAATCACATTACAAATGCACACATTTATCCACAAGGCTGATTTCATATAGTTTATCACCACTACAAAATGAAAGCATATGAACAAAGCATCACTCAAGTTCCAGTAAATAATTCAATAGATATAACTTCCTATATGGTAAGCAAGCAGTATATACCAGCTTTGGTTCTAGATCTCAGTGGTAAAGAAGTTATACATCTGCCTGGGAGCAATATTTCTGAAATATCAGTAACTAAGGATTACTCCTAAAATTCTAAAATGGGGGGAATATTTTCAGGCTTTTTTTTTTTTTTTTGGTCCTTCTATAATGCATTTGTCTTTAAAATCAATTCTAATCCAACTATTTCATGTGCTTATTATCATTTGTGAGACTAACATATTCTCAGAGTCCAGATGTGATCAAAATTACTTATTAGGTTGTTTTAGCCCTAGCATACTCACTAGAAAGACATTGCTAGTTGAAATATCTCCCAGCCCTTTTTTGCACATAACAGACAAGGACATTTTCTATTAACATTAATGAGACTTATGAGTCCATCCTCATGGGATAACAGAACTGAAAAGTGAGTTTTTATTGGCAATATACCATTCTACATCCAAGTGTTCAACTTCTGATAAATAGGTAGAAATTGGCCCATGTATAAAATATAAGAAAGACTACTGCCTTTGAAGTTGTAAGGTTTTAAAATATGAAATATACTTGGATATAAAAACTGAATTCTAAATAGCAATTGCCAAAATATTTCTATATATTACTGAGGAAAGTAAATGAATGACTTCAAAATTTACTAAAGTTTCATTCTCTAGAAATTGGTAATCCCTATTTTCCACATCTAATTGTTTTAGACATCAGCCCTCCAATGTTAGTGGAAGTAACTATATATTTTTTTAAAGTCTCTCATTTTGTTTTGTGAATTAAATCCTTAATATTGTTTAGGATGTCAGGCTATTTTTATTTCAGTATTTCTTTTTGGGAACTGATCTCCCATTATAAAAACCCTTGGACTACTGAAATAAAAATTTGAAGAACCATCATTTATGTCTTCAGAGTTTAAAACGAGATTTTTGCTACTTGGACTCATAAGTATTTTTTCCCTTTAACAGTTAAAATACACTATTTCAAAGTATGTATGTTCTTTTTACAAATCTAACTCATCTTTTTTCTGTTTTTCCTAATCCTTCCAAAAATCAGGTATAGATTTTCTTTTGCTTAACCTATTTTTAAAAGTAAACCTTTGTTTATAAGAAAATGACAAATTAACAGTAGTTCCAATGAATAACTATTGAAAATTTTAAGACAAAACATGTTTTACGTAGGTGTGGACAATTTATTTTTGATAAGGGAAAAGAAAATTTATTTAAAACTAATTGAGAATATAAGTAATTTAAATGATCAAAATAACTGCAGAATAGAACCTGTACAAGTAACATTTTGCAAATCATCTCTTTACTGTGCATTGCTGTTTTATATTACAGAACTCAGAGAAAACAGATAAAACATTTTGAAGAAATGTTCATTAGAAAGCTATCAGGAAAAAGTAAAATCTTTCATAGCCCTCAAAAGTTAATTCCCACCATGTTTTACTTTATCATATTCAGTGGCCTGTCTAGTATTATCTCTACATACCTGCTAACTTTCACAAGTTTCAAACAACACATTGTATTTGTGACAAGTCAAAATAAACAGCAGCCTTTACCCATGAGAAAAAGAAAAGTCAGTGCTTAAGTTACCGTTAAGGATTATTTTCTGGAGAAAGAAAAATTTGAAAGAATCTACAGAAATCCTTTGATTTCATAAAATTTGGATTTTGCCTCACTTTGTCTTTTTCCCCCCTTTCATGGTAATGGTTGTGAGCAGAGAACAGGCAGGGAAAAGCCTGAAAGTGTGGATTTTCAGTGTCACCAAAGGTGGGAGATGGGGGTGTTTGTATTAACACCATGTTAAACACATAACCAAATTACTCTCACCTACATTTATGGTTAGTTTTCAAACAGAGGCAGTATTATCCATTCCACGCCAATAACACACACACACACACAATGTTTGCAATCTAGAATAGTAAGAGGATGTAATTAGAAACCACCCCCTTTTTTTGAAACAAGAAAAAGAAAATCCCATAGGGAAGCACCAAAATTATAATTAACTTAATCTCACTCAATTAATTTGAAATTCGAGCCATAAAATCCTTGATTATAAATCCCCATATTTGGCTATTTGTTACTCCAAAAAAAGGCCATTGCAAGATCTGTCCCAATGGTTCCCTTGCTCCCAGTGGATAGCGGTGCCAGACTCTGTGGTGGAAGCCAACAAGGGAAGATCCAGACTCCCAGGGTTTGCCCAGCGAAGTGGTAAAAAGCACTGGAAAAGTCACGCCACTTGTTTATACTCGCGGGGTAAAAGGGCGCTTGTTCGCGCAGGGACACCCTGTACAAGATGGTGACGCATCTTCCTCGGTACATTCGGGGAAGAAAACGCAGCTTATTACTGAACTAAATGTTTTTATTGATCGCCCTTGAGTCAGAGCCCACTGACCCCGCAGACCATAAATGGCTTTAGCGCAGACCTGTCATTTCCAGGCAGCAAGAGGAGATACTGGATTAGTTCAAAACACCTCGCCTAAGCATTTTCCTACTGTCTCTCCATCCCTCCGCCTCCGGGTCTCATAAGCAAGAAAGGGGCAGCGGCTGGCTTTCCCGAAGGCCCTCTCCAGGGCCCTAAGCGGCAGGGACGAGGGGCGGTGCGCGCTCTCGGGCGCGGCGGCGGAGCGGACCCCGGGCGCTGCCCAGCGTGGGGACCGCGGTGGCCGGGCGCCGGCGCACACCCCCACCCAGCGAGTGGCCGCAAAGAGGCCGGGTCGCGAGCCCAGAAGACAAATGAATGTTTTGCAGCGTTCTCCATTAAACAATAAAGCGAGCTGTAAAGCCTCAGGTGCTGTGTTTGTTGTGCCGTCTGCGCCGCGCGGTGGCTCCGGGCCCGGGCGAGCCGAGCGCAGTGGGCCGGGGAGCGCCTCTTCGGCTGATCCCAGGGAAAGATAAGGAGCCGCCGAGCCACCAGCTCTGTCTAGACTCGCGACCTCACAAGTCAAGCGCCTTGTTTGGATTAGCCCTCCAGATCTGCCAACCTGATCGACTCCTGAAAGAGAAGGGCCCAGAAACATCCTTTTTTCCCTCTCCCGGACCACGACAATTGTCCCTTCTTTAAGGGATCAAGGGCTGACTTGCCCGCGGGAGTGGCCGGGCTGGTTAGACCAGTGTCCGGGTCCCCCCCATTCCCGGCACTACCACCCCAATCCTAGTGCACAAAGGCGCTGCTCTGCTCGCAGGACGTGGGAAAGGCACCCGGCGGAAGAACCACTAGGACGACCCCCCAGATAAGTAGCTGCCTCAGTCACATCCACAAATAACGTCACTCCAAAAGGAACACGAACTTTTGATGAATGAAAGAGGATCCCAGGCAAGGAACAAGCAGCTCTGGGGCTAAGCGGAATGTTCCATATGGCTCTCATAAAGGGCTGGTCAATGTGCCTTTCCTCCCCACCTGGCGAAAAGCAATCTGACCTCATATATTTCTTCCAAACCTAGGTGTTCCCTAAAATATCATTTTCTCTTTAGAACGCTTTGTTTATCAATACTGAGTGCTTTTGCAGAGGACCAATTAAGCAGAAAGATTTGCAAAATACATTAAAAAAAAAACAGAATCAAAGAGTCCTTAGTGCAATTCCGGGATGAGACTGGCGTCCTCAAGGCACAGAAACTGGCTTCTCGGAACCAACAGCTTAAGCACCATAAAAATTAAAGGATGAGATAGTAACAATGCTCACAGCAAACACTCAGCAGCCTTCCCTGCCGCCCCTCCCCCTCCTTTGCTCCCTGTGAACCAACTTCTCTGTCTACACTTCAGAAGTCTCCGGGAGGCGTGGAGAGATCCTCCATCACGGCTTGGGACATTGTAAGCTGTGAAGTTTATGTTTGTGGCGCCTGTGCTCAAACAGCCATTCAGTGGCTTGCTCGGTTATCAAGAAAACAACAATCAGAAAAGATCAGTAAACAGAATTGGCTGCCAGAGCCCTGAATTAACTACTTGCATTTTAGTTTAAAAACATCCACTCACACTGTACAAGTGACTTTTTATTTTAAATAGTTAACAAGCAGTCAAGGTTTAGGACCATTTTTTAAAAGTTAGCACTGTTTAAGTAAAGCCACAAAAATCCCTTCTCTTTTTCTTCCAGTGACCCCAAAGAAAACTTGACTTGCCTCATTGTGACGTAGGTAGTCTTTAATTGTTGATTAGCCTAGAGGAAGTAAATAGTCCTTAATGAATAGAAGTCAAGCATAATTTGGATTATAAATCTCCTTTACAAAAGTTGACTAAACTGAACTTTACAAATAAGAAAATAAGTACTTTCTGCTTAGTTTACTGGTATTAGGGATGAGATTAAAAATCCAAAGTGCCATCCAAATTTAGCTCTTCTGGGGGTTTGGTCTGGGATTGTAACTTCTTTTTAACTTCTTTTTTTAAGAAAAAGGAAAAGGTTAAGTAAATCCACATGGGATTTATAACAGTTATATTTCACTGAGATCGATTGTGTGGCTTAAAATTCAAGGTGCTAGGGAAATACAAATTACTTCTAAGGTAACTTGAAAGCACATTGTCTTTTTGGCTAGCAGTCAAAGGATAAGACAGACCAGAAAAGAGGTCAACAGGATGAGTTTAACAAGTTGATGGGGTGAATAGCAGCAGAACATCCCAAAATCATTTTTAATCTCAAACTCCAAAAAAGTTGTTAATGGGCAAGTGAGTACACACACACCCACGAATCACAAATAACCAAAAACAGTATTTCAATGGGAAAAAGTCCTCAAATAGAATTCCAGCTTAAAAAGAGCTTTTTTTGGTGGTAAGAAAAACCAGGTCCTTTTGATGAAAGGGAAAAAGAGGGACAATAGATGGAGAAGAAGATGCTGTTCTGAAACTATAAGGGGGGAAAGCCCTTGTTTTTAAGACTGTAGATAGTAATATGAATTCCCTGATTTGAAGGGAGTGTCATAGATGTTTTTAGTTGCATTAAATTTTAGCTTGCAGAAGCTGGAGGAAATGAGTCATAATGTCCAGAAGGAAGAATTCAGAGTAATAAGGGAGGGATGATCAAAGATAATAACAAACAGGAGGAATTTCATTAGAGGAGCAGAGCTCAAAACGTGGTTTCCAGAGGTGTGCAGAAAAAAGGAGAGTATATGCAAGAGATGATTTGTAAACAACAAGACATTTCCGCTACGCATTTTAGAGCACACGCAGAGGAGTCTAGAAAGGGAAGACACACCTTTCATATTAATAATACAAGAACTAGAATGTTATCGACCCATCAACCCATTCTCAGCCATCAGGCAACAAATATCTTGAATCTAGCAAGTGAAACCAAATCATTCATCATCCCCTTCCCTAAATTACTGTGCTTAATTTCAAGCTGTGGACTTCAGAATAGACTAACATCTATATACATAAAACATCACCTTCCCACCTTACCCAAACATAGACAAACCCTTAATCTTAGAGATCAATGCCAGGAGGAAAAGGCATCACAAAGATGTGTGCCTCACTTAAGTCCCTCCATTGAATTCAAATCCTAAATAAAGTGTTTTCCATCTGTAGGTCCTGATGGTCTCCAAAGGATCCACCAGAAGCTATGGCTGGGGAAGGGGGGTTCAATGGTTTCCACGCAGGGCTTGGGTGATGAGTAACTTTGCAGGCATGACATCAATATTCACGTTGGACCTGCCATCCTTGCACATGCTCATTAGTTACCCATTCAGGCTATGACGGTGAGGAAAAAGGAAACCTGAAAAGGCAGAGTAATGGAAACAGTGAACGGGGCGCTAAAAGAGTCAAGTCCGTTGGCAGGGGATTAGAGGAGGGAGAGAAAAGAAGCGGGGGGAGAATTTCTAGGAGAAGATCCGTGTGAGATAAGACATAACTCTTGTTTTTCTCAACAGAGGACTACAAGCCATTATTACCGCCGGCCAAATTATTACCCCTCTGTCAAGAATTAGACACAACAATCAAAGTAATCAACGGGCATGTCTAATGCACTGTAACATTTTCAATGCAAAGTTTGTTTTCTCTCTGCCCCCACGTCGGAGCCTGTAATTAACCCGTTATGTAGAACGATACCAAACAAAAGCCTAATTGAGGCTCGCTCCCCCGACGTGCGGCAGGTTTGGAGAGGGTGAGAGCGACTTGAGAGCGAGGGGCCGCGAGGCGGGTCTGCAGCCTGGCCTCCGCCCTGCTCCCCGTCAGGGGCCCGAACGGGTAACTCGCCACACGACACACGAATAGGGTACATTAGTTTTCGTATTTATTAAGAGTTGTCAGATATTGAAAACGGCATTACACTCGCGTTTACAAATGAATCCAGTTTCCAGAGAGTCAAAGTATCATCCTGGGGTGGGCACGGAGGAGGGAGGAGAGGAAGCAGGGTGGAGCCCCAAACCCTAACTCTACGCCAGCAAACTAAGAGGCACGGAGAAGCCCGATTTCGGGCAGTGCCATTTATTTATCCCTGGGTTCTGGCTCCCGCAATTGAACTATTGCTAAATGCCAAGGGGGTGGGGAGTTCGCCCTAGAGAGCACGCCCACGCACCTCTGAGCGCCCATGGGGCCTGCGAAACACACGACCGCTCCCCCACCCCTTATAAAGGCGGTTCCTCAACAGAACACATGCCGTGTTTCAGCCCCTAGCCAGTCAGCCTTTCCGTGGTTGGACGTGAGGAAGAAGGGGTGATGGGCAGGCGGGGGAGAGGAAAAGAGGCAAGAAAACGCACACACTGACTAGTCTGGGAATTGTTGAGAAAACCCTCTCCTCTCCAGGCCTGCTCCTTCTGCGCAAATAAAACAGCATTTCTCAATCGGCTGACAGCCGCCACTGGTAAATAATGGTCATACCTCACTGGCTAGGCAGAAAGCCTCTCTTTGAGCAAGAGCTTATAATTGAAATACGGGTCATTTCAACAATCCCTAGCAGTAGACTTTGGTATAAAGCACTTATTCTAAGAAAATAAAATAGTGACTCCGAATCAAAAACCATTTCAAGCAGGACGCTCTTCCTATTTGGGGGTGGGTGGATGAGTGGGGCAGGGCAAGAAAGAGACCGGAGAAAGGAAAGGGAAAAGACAGAGAACAGCATCTCATTTTCATAAAACCAGTAGTAACATTATCACAGCTGAGAGCTAAGGGCTTCCAACCAACTTTGATCCAACTATTCAAATCTGAACTTGCAAACTTGACCTTAACTACTTGCAATACAATATCACACCTACCGTATGTCAGTTTACCCCAATTCACATGCAATCCTTAATTTCAGACATTTTAACAGCTTGCTTGTAAACATATAAAAGAGGGACCCTGGATCATTGTGTTTATTTATTTATCTATGCCAAACGTTTATTAGTGAAATAGTCCTGCAGATATAATTCTACATATGGCGCTTTGATTTCACATAATATTTAAGAAAAAAAGACAAACACATAGAATTAGACATATAATTCAAAGACCACGGTACAACCTTTGTCTTTTACTTCAGCAAACAAAAAATAATGTCAAATGACAAGAAAAGTGGCAAGTCTTCTGACAATAAATAATAAATTACTTTATAATTTTTGCAATGCAAGAGCAAACAAAAAAATTTCCTTTTTTTCCTTTTTATTTCCAGAGAGAGAGAAAACAGTCATTTTAACCAATAACTATACACATCTTTGGGGGAAAAAGTTCTTGGACAGACACAAGTCAAACACAATCCCGAGACGCTTGTGGCAAAATAGAGGTAACCTTGTTGCAATGCTTTATAAGTCGGTTTTTAAATCTGAATTCAAAAACCTTTAAAGTCGCTTCAGACTTCTTGATAGAGGATGGATCTCAAAAAAAAGAGGGAGAAGGGCAAAAGTAAAAAAGAAACCAGCTACAGGGCATGCTAAGAGACCCAGGATTTCAATTAACCCCTTGTTAAAGTCAACTAAAAACATCGCAAACCAATGCAGCTCCACCTTCCTGAAAGGACTCTTTCAGCCAAGGAGGCCAGTCTCTCTTCCTGCTCTTTGCTGGAGCTCCTGTTTGGCAAGGCAATGACCAATATAGAAACAGCACCATTCAGATTAGGATGGACTAGAAAAATTCCTATTTCTGCTTTTCTCTAGATGTGCAGTGAAATGAAAATGCTTTTTTTGAGATCCTTGAATATAAATCCTCTACGTTTTAAAAACGTCTTTTTCTTTTTTTCAGTACTTCTAAGGTCATTGAATAGCATATATTGGGTTTTGGGGTTTTGTTTGTTGTTTGTTTTAATTCTAGCAAAATCCCATGATTGTCTTCACAGTGTTGCTACCATATCACCTTGTCATTAAAACAGACTTCGTGCATTTCATGGAGCATTCATTTCTTGATTCAGTTTTCATTGACTGGGTCGTTAAATACTTTTGTTTCGAAGTTCAACATTATAATTTCCCACTTTCTCCAACAGGGAAAAAAAAATACAGAATGAATGTTCCTCATGCCTCAATAGGACTGGCTACCATGCTGTTAGGTGTATCTGGGAGCTGAGAGGACATCGATGCTACTTCACTGCCAGTAGAATTAGAGCCTGGTCCTCCTTCTGAAAAATTGACCTGCATAGAAGATCGAGAAATGAATAAAGGAGGCTGTAATCATATTCATAAAGAGACTATAAAGTCATCATACTGTGTATCTATGTACAAGTGAATGTGTAGATGGCTATGCAAAGATATTCACATATATAAATGAATTTTAACAGGCTTAAAGAAAGCCTGTTAGGAAAGTAACTTGAGAAGAAATCCTCTCACTTTCCCATCTTCCAAAAGATCTCTGTTTTAACTCAAACTGAATTCCCAACATTATGTTGCCTTAAATTATTTAAGAACAAATGTGTTTCCCACTGTAAAATGGCATCACAACTCTACCATGCGTGCTGAAAATAAAATTATCCTGCTGGCTACATGTTGCCCCGGGAGTAGGTGAGTTCTTAGTCTCTAGGCATCAAAACCTCTCTTCTTTGAGTTGGAAAATCCATAACACATGATCAGACTCTGTGATGAGACTGAGAGGAGGCTCCACATAACAATGATTAACTCCTCAGAGCTCACAGCCTGGGCTTTCCTCCTTGTTGTTGGTTCTGCCGCCTCTTGCCCCCTCCACCCCACCCAATCAGGCTCTTCCTTCTAAGATGAGACCCTAACTATTAAAACAACATCATCACATTATAAATATCTAGCTCTTTCTTTTAACCCTAAAAACATTATGCTGCTGTTGCAAACCTTTTCCACCCATGCCCACTCATGCCTCAGCTTCCTCTCCACTGCTCTAATCTGACACTAAAGTTTCAGAAAATGCAAACAATTGGCTACCCTGAACCCTCCCCTTACCTTCCTTTTATAATTCAGTTTTTGCTCAAATAGTTCATCGGATTAATGATTTTAAAATAAGTTCTTTTTCCTAGTTCCCATGTCTACCTTCCTTTCTACCCTATTGAACTTTCCCATTGTGAGGTCAAGGAATTTCTTGAATTTGCCTATCCTCTAGACTGGCCCACTTACCAATACAGACACAAGCCTGAGGCCAAGCCCTTTGAACCACTTGCCTCTGGCCAATTACCTAGCTATTGACACTGAGAAAGCAAATGCCCTCCAGGTAAAATGTGAGAGTAAAAAGATAACAACCTCAACTAAAGCCTCATTTCCAAAGGAAGGAAAAAGTTTTTAGGATAGATCTTCATGTTTTATAAAACAGGATTCTAAGGAGCTAATTACTCTTTAAGAAAAAAAAAATCCTATTTGTACATATACCATATCACAAATGACATATATATGGTAGTGTTATTTATTGTGACTCCTTAAGCTTTTTGTAGGCAAAATGTGAATTAATTTTCTCTTCTCTGTATGCGTAAAATGTTAATGCTAAACCAGATTTTCGCAGATAAAATAAACACTGTAACTCTAATTGGTAGAGTTCATGTTCTTTTTGCTATAATGCTGCACACAGTATGTGACTATATGACATTTGAACTCTTACAATAATCCCAGAAAGGGATACAGTACTAAAAATATCAATAATCTATTTGAATAATCTCTTTATTGATATATTTGAAAACTGCACCCAGATAGGTACCTGCTGCTTATTGATAATAATGATTGATTATGTATTACAATCACCTTGATATGAGTTCTTAACCATCCCATTTTCTAGATGCTTGGGATGGAGTAAACTTACTAATTGCTAATTGCAATGCCAAGGTGATCTTTGAAGTCCCTGCCAACTCTCAAAGTCCAAATTGCATGATTTTGTGACCCTATACACCTTCCACTAGTCAGGCATCTTGATCCTTCAAAGCAGGCCTGATTGATAGAAAATTCAATGTATATGGTCAAATTATGCATTCTCATTTTTAAAAAAGCCTGCAAGAGGTTTGTTTTCCTTGCATTTGCTTCTCTTCTCTTCACCAGCTTGGTTTCTCCCCAACTCTACCCTCTGAATCTTTCAGGCTGTGACGTTTATACCAGAATCCCCTTTCTGTTGGCAATTCAGCCTTCTCTGTCTGGGAGCTGACACTTACCAGTTGCTGAAAAGCAGGCTGATCTATGTCACTTTGCAAGGCGAAGTCGCTCAGTACTTTCCAAGGTGGCTGGTAACTTTGTACCTCAACTGGGTTAGCCTGTAAGCCACCGTCGTGTCTCTCTGGACTGGCAGCCACCATGGGAGTTCCTGTCATCCCCTGGATATTCTGTGAATAGCCCCCCCAAACCCAACATGTTAATGAGCAAACTCCCTCCCTCCATTGTCTGCACAGGCTAAACAAATATACCCCAGTAGGTATTATCTTATCTATATTGTGGCCTTTATTGACTCTGTTAATCTGCTGCACCCTTGGATATTAGCTAGAGCTCAGTTTTGTTTTGCTGTGTTTTGATTTTCTGCTTCTGGAAAGGCTGGACTATTACGTGTGCTTGGACCTTATTAAACCAAATTCTATTATGACTTGCTTCTTCCCTTTTACTTTCACAGCTCATCCCCATTCCTCCCATCTGCCTTCTCAGGCCATAGCCTCCCAGAAGTGGAAAGCAGAGGAAAGCTGGGCCTTCCTTCAGCCTGTAGACATGGTGGTTTTCTGGGCAGTTTCAGTTACAGATTTTTTTAAATCAGTTCCCCAAGAGCCAGCCCCCACCTCTAAGCGTTTGGGTCTGGCTGCTATTGTGCTATTATGCACTAACCAACTTAGAAAGTGCCCTGGCCCTGTCTTGGCCAGCCTGCCAAGTTTAATGACAGCAGGTTTTATGGCATTTAAAAATAGGGCCGAAGCAGTAAAAATAAAAAGGGGGGGAAAAAAAACTCTTTAGCTTAAGTTAACCAGGAGGCCTGCAGGGCGGGTGCTATGGGCCTGTGATAATAGTAAAAGAGGCCTGACGCCTCTGTGTAGGTGCGGGTGCCTTGTGTGTTCAGGTCACCTTGGGAGATCTCGCCGCTCCAAATGCACAGCGGCAGGACTCACCCGGTGGTGAGGTGAGCTCAGGAGTCTGCAGGGGGCCTGCCCACCAGGGAACCCCTTGATCTAGATAGGAACCCAAGCTGTAGTCCCTCCCTCATCTTCAGTGTGGGAGAAACTAACTACCTGAACATTGGCAACACCCGGGCCAGCCCTCCGAAAAGGGGGCGACAGCGTCTTTCCGGTTGGGCGTGCTGGCTAGGTTGAAGGGCTCCAGCCCACCCACAGAGTCCCAGGACCTGACCGCTGCTCCCTCTGCTCTAGGGGCCTCTCTAACCTGTCCGGCCTCTGACTGGCGCCCCGCGCCAGGTTGCCTCTTTCCGGGGGCATGTGTGAGGGTGAGCGTGGGGGTGGAGGTGGGGGTAGGGGTGAAGTGCCGCCGCGTCCCGGCTCCTGCTGGCGAGCAGGATCGAAAACCGCGCGCCGGCCCGACAGGGCACCAGGAACGCATCTCGCACTCCTTCTCCTTCGCCCTCCTGTCCCCTGCCCGGCCCCAGGGCCACTCACAGTTTTGTCATTGGGCTGCTGCTGCTGGAGCTGCTTCATCATGATGCTTCGCTTCTTGTCCTTGCACCGCTTGTTCTGAAACCAGACTCGAATCACGCGAGGGCTGAGGCCGGTCATCTCCACCAGTTGCTCCTTCATGAGCGCGTCGGGCCGGGGATTGGCGGCGTAGCAGGTCCGCAAGGTGTGCAGCTGCTTCTCGTTCAGCACAGTTCGCACGCGCGTAGTCTTCTCGGGCTGCTTGTGGACGTGGGGCCGCAGGGCCGGCTGCCGGGCGGAGATGGGCTCCGCTGCGGGGCAAGGTACACCGTGAGCGCGGGCCGGGCTGCTTGCCCGCCCGCGCCGCTCCCGGACAATGGCTAGCGCTTTGCAGCCTCGACACACAAAGCAGGGGCAGCAGAGGTGGGGGTGAAGAGGGCGAAAGGAAAAATAAAATCTCGCTCTCTAATCTGCAGAGGTCAATACTGAATAATCCTGGCCCCGAACGCAGCCCCCGCCCCTGCTCATGTCAACAGAGTGTTAGCCAAGAGGAACACGTCTCAGGGCCTGTCTCCCTATTCTCAGCAGCGGCAACATTTTTCAGCATTGTTTTTCCTCTTTTTTCCCTTTTCACTGTACCCAGACTGGGCCCAGGTTACACTGAGTATCCCCCACCTCCAGGCTTGGAGTTTCCTCTTGGGCAAAGGCCACAGAGGCTACCAGGGAACGCAGAACACCGCTGTGACAGCCAGGGTCACCACACCAGCCCGGGACCTCTGCAAGGGTAAGGCCGAGGAGAATTCTGCCAGAAAGCCTTGAACTTCGGTGGGAGAGTCTGATCATGTCAAGGTGCTAAAGAAATTTTATTGTTGCCATTTCTCCATTCCCTAGTCTTTCTTAGTGCTAAATCTGCATGGATGTTCCTGAGAAGGGCTGACCCTAAGCAAAGGAAAACTGAAACTCTGTTGAGCTGCCTAGGCTCTAGATACACAAGGGCTGAGAAATGTCCCCCGCCTCCCTCACAATATTTTGATTTCCTCTGTGTTTCCCCACAAGCAGGGCGCAGACTGCACTTAACTGGAGTTGCCACCCCTGGCTTTGTGCCTGTGCAAGCTAGTCACAAATCCACCAGAACAGAAGGCAGAGGAGGGAAAGCTGTAGTTTCCTCACCTCCAGTGTTTAGTGCGAATTGATACTTTAAAACTGCAGGGGGGTAGATCTATTCCTGACAGGAAGGCAGGTTTGGAAACATTGCCTGCCTTCTTAGCTACAGCTTTGGTCCTGGTCAACCTTGCTGTTTCCACTCCCCTTCCTGGAGAGTAGGCCCTCTGCTCTGAATGGTACAAAACCAGCACCTTCCACGACCCCCTAGGGTGAGGTCAACACCTATGGGGTCAATTTAGAGCTACAAAGACAGGCCTGAAGATGAAATTCTCACCAAGTCACATAGAATGAATGGTTTAAAGAGGCAGGCTCCCTTTAAAAGGCTATTACTGCAGATTACCTTGTTGACAGTTTTAAATTACAGCTCTGTGCAATGGCCTGCAGTTATTAAGACTGTATCCGTTCAGGTCCTTTCTCTCCCAAAAAAGTAAAAATTAATTTAAAAATATTTTGGAGTGTGGTGCAATTCACAAGGAAAAAGGATTTGGGAGACTAAATGATTTAAGGCCACCTAAGCTTCTTTCATTGAGTCAAAGGAAGAAGCTCCAGGGACCCAGGACTCCACCCCTTTAATTAGGCAGCAGCAAGGTGAATACCTGGCCGGGAGCTTAAACTTGTGGTTTAGGGCCAAAGTGAACTGGAAGTACTGTTGGAGTGTGTGTATACATGTGTACACAAGTGGTGTATATTCATGTGTCCCATATATGGACACACAAACGTGTAGGTGGACTCGGGAAGCCCAGGGAGACAGTGAGTGCATTGAACTTTGCTGGAAAAGAGCATAGCACAGAGCATACTGCACATGGAACACTTCACTTAACTGCAGGCTGCTGCCACAACCGCCCTGTGGCTACCATGGTGGCTGTGGCCGCCGGTGCACTGGCAGGGGCGCCGCTGGCTTAGTCTGGCGCCTGCCTACCCGAGCCCGGCAGAAGAGTACCTGCCATTTGCAGGGGCCGCGCCGGATGCAGCGGACTAAGCGGGTCGCCGGCGCCGAGGCTGGCCCTCTCCACCACGTCGTGGTCTGCTCGGCAGAAAAGCCCGTCCTCCCGCAGCGCGAACTCGTCCCCAGGGATGAGCTGGCGGCTGCAGGCCACACATCGGAAACACTCGATGTGGTACACCTTGGAGCGGGCACGCATCACGAAGTCGTTCTTGCTGAAGCCGATGCTGCACTTGGCGCATTTGATCCCGTACAACCTGCGCGGGGGCCGGGCCCAGAGCGGGGAGAGAAGCACAGGAAGAGGGGTCACTTCAGGCGAGCACTTTCCTGGCCCGAGATCGCCAGCGGCGACTCCCTGAGAAATCAGCATTTCCAAACAAAGCTGGAGACCGGAGGATAGAAATGAAACCTCCCTGTATCTTTCTTCCTCCCTCTCTCTCCACCCTCCACCTCTCCCTTTCTTTTACTACCTTTTCTTTTCCTGTTTCAGAACACTCAACCTATACAAAAAAAAAAGTATTGATGCATTCCAAACCTGGGCCGCTGCTCTAGCGACCAGTCCCGGGGTTGACCTTGCAGATCTTAGCAGGAAGGAGTCCAGAAGGACTCCAGTAGCCACCAGCCGCAAATTTTCACCTCCCTATATGCCCCAATTTCTGCTGCTAGAATTAGCTCTGAAACTGTAACAAAAAGTCCTCCTTTCAAGAAAAAAATAGAGGTAGGGGAATGGGATTGTCACTCCACTCGTTTTGCAAACACATACAAATACACAAGCAAAATAACAAAATGAAACCTCTGAGAGTTTCCAGATCTCCCTTCTGCACAAGTACCTTTTAGTCTTTCTCCAACTAAAGATTTTCCTCAGGCAACAATGTTAACAGAAAGTTTCCTCACCATTCTTCCTTTTATTATTTTGAAAACCTGCATCTGCATCCTCAATCTTTTTCAAGTGTAGAAGCACCTACCTCTATTTCAATTTGTTTGAGAGCCATGACCAGCCTGAAAAATGAAAAGACCCACTTCTAAGATCTTCTCCCTGCTGGCCTTTCTTTACTAAGAGACAATCCTTATAGGTTCCATCTAAGATGCAATGCTCTGTCCCCCTCTCCATATTTCAATAATAACAGAAACTGGGCCATTCCTACGAACAGAATGAGAGAGATGAAAAGATGAAAAGATCCACATAAAGGCAGAGGCATCCTGCTCCCCCAAGGGAAGATTTGGAAATCTATATGGTCACTCTGTTCTGCTTTTACAACTGCAGGATTTCAAAGGACGGACACACACACACGGAATTGAGAGAGAACAGAAAGAAGGTAAAAGTGATTAGATCCTTCTACAAATGGATGTATCCAGAATTAGGCACATGCAGTTCTGTGTGCAATTGAGCAAAACACTATCTCCATAGGAGTAAAGATACTCCCAGAGGTGCCAAGTGGGCTCTCCCTCTCTAGAATCTTGAGTTCACACACCAATCAAGTAAACAATGAAAACAGCTCATTTGTCAGAGGTTAGAAGGTAGATTCAAAAGTTTTCCTCCCTCCGCCTACTCAGTGTGAGATCTTCCATTTCATAGGGTGAAGACTTTACTTTTCCTGTGACCAAACAATTTAGAAAATCCCTCCCCTTTCCTGTACCCCACTTCCCTTACTTCCTCCTGCTCCCCCTCCCAAAGTATTAACCTCCCTACTGTTCAATTTTATCTATCAAGATTATACTCTCCGATTCATGATTTAAGAAAAAAAAATGCTGGCTACTAAGTGAGCCGAAAAAATTATGACTGCATATTAAATCCAAACTAAACTTCAGTAAAAGTTCTCAAGCTCCAGAAATTTTAAGATAATCAAAAGATTATCTCAAGCTCCAGAAATCAAAAGAGAACTAATTACTTGTTAGTAGCCACAGAAAAAATTTTAAGAAGTAATATTTTGTTATTTTTTAACATACTATTGAAAGTGATGTGTCTTCTGTTTGTTATTAAAGCTAATAAAATTTTCTTTAGAAATTCTACTGGCTTCCTAAGGCAGAAAACAAAGTTTCTGACATATACACAGGGTAGAGAAAACTTGAGATTAGTAAAGCCTGATGAAGAGTAAATTGGAGATAAAACCCTCCAAACAACAAAACCAAACTCAGAAAGTTCCTATGTGGTTTTAGTCTTGTCACTGTGGGTAATTCGCTCATTTTATCAGTTACCAGATTTTAATGTGAGAAAGGAAGCTGTTCAATTATCTAAATATACCAATTGTTCGTAGGCAGATGATGGGCAATTTGATCTGCTCTGTCTAATTCATCAGCTCAGATAAGATAAGAAAGAAAAGATAGTTAGATGTCACCAAAGGGTTAATATTTAAAAAGATTAAATTTCTGGCCTTTCTGCAAGGAATATTTAGGTTGGTTTTGAAATTTTCCAGGAAGGAGCTCTCACCCTAAAAGTAAAACAACCATCGTCTCTAGTTGCTTTTTCAAAATGCATCTCTAAACATGCTTAAGTCAAACTTTTATTTCACCTATTGCATTGATACCGCCAAAGAATTTGTAAGTTGCAAATAAAAAATGACTAAAATAAATAAATATAACACTGCACTATACAGTGAAACTCAACCTCCTTTTAAAGTTTAACAACTCAAACTTATTTGTCTTGATTTTTTTTTTGTTTTGTTTTTTTAAGGAGTGGGGTGAAAGGAAAATAATGTATCATAAATTCTAATAGTTAAATAAGCCTCAATACCACACAATTTATGAAAATCAGTGTACTGGGTTTATTTTTTTATCCCTAAAACGTGACATGAACAACATAGCTGAATTTTTGTAACACACTTACAGGGTAACTTTTACTCGCTGAACTCCACCAAGGCAAACTTCGCAGAAAGACAAAGCCATACCAAACAATAAGTAAGAAGTGGGGAGAGACAGGGAAATCTCACGAAATTAGAGAAGAAGTATAAATGGCATACCTGATATAATCTCTTTTACAGTAGGTTTTCCCATCCCTAACAAAGCATGTACAGCTCTCATCCAAATACTGATTACACTCCGCACATTTCAAACATGCCGCATGCCATTCCAAATCCGGAGAAACCCTTAGAATATACTGATCGTGAATTTGATTGCCGCAACCAACACATAGGGAAATCAGACGTTTTTCTGAAATGAAAATAAATACATGATTGACTAACCGTTTACTTCCTACAGAGATAAACACACTTTTAGTGTCGTTCTCTTATAGGGCGTACTCTAGGAGGGGTTTTTCCCCCTTTTCTTTCGCTCTCTCTCTCTCTCTTTTTTTAGTATTGCACTTTGGGATGATAATTGAAGTGTGCCATCAAAACCTTGACTCGCTTTTTAAAAGGAGGTGGAATATATGTAAAATGCAGATTTGAACACTCTACATTTGTACGCCTAGCACGCAATCAAACCCGCTCATTTTGTGTTTCTTTCCCCCCTCCTCCTTTCTCTTTGCCGTAATCATTGGGAAAGATTATGGATAAGTCAAGTCAAAGAAAAGGTTTTGACTAGAAGCGTTAAGTGAACGCAGGGATGTCTATATTTTCCATGAAGCACGCTCTTAAATAGCAGATAGGACTGGATATTGTTAGCAAGAGCAGACATCAATACAGTTGTCACTCTTTTGCAAGTCTAATGCTAATTCACATCTCCGGGTATTGAATGTGCAGGCAGACCTTTGCAACATAATAACCTTCTCGGAGAGAGAGCTCAGGATTCCCGAGGAGGAAATCACCGCTTAGCACCAGAAAGCTAGGGTTTTGGAGGGCACACAGGCGAACTCAAACACAAGGTACGATCAGTTTCCCGAAGATCAGAACCGACAGCAAGCATGCAGGCGTGGCGGCAACAAGAAAAATCCACCTTTTCTCTCTCTCTCCAGGCAATGACTCCAACTCCGAAGAGCCCTTGGCACCCGTGCCTGAGAGAGACCCCCGCACAAGAACAGTACACCGAGCCCCAGAAGGTAAAATAGCCTCTTACTTTTTGGTGGATCTCCCATGTCTCCCATATCTGTAAGAGGGAGTAATGTCCACAGTGAAATGGTGGTTGTACAGTTGGTGAACAGCCCACAGAGAGGATGCTGGAGCTGTGGCTAAGTGGGAAATGTGGCCTCTGGGGTTGCCAAGGCTGAGCGAGCGGCTGCTCGGCTGCGCCGCGCCCTCGCGGATCTGGGAGTCCAATTTAAGCCGGCGGAGTTGGCTGAGCGGAGGCGCTGCGGCGGCGGCGGACTCGGCACGGCTCGGGCACCTCTCTTCCTTATCTCTTACTCAAACTTCTCTGCTCCAACTCAGCTCCATCGCCATTGGTCTGACGCAGCGCGCGGGGACGTCAGGCGAGCGCCGCGCCCATTGGCTACAGGGTGCGCGGCGCAGCTGTTCTGATTATCATATTTCAGCCTCGCCGCCGCCGCGCGCCACTGACCGCTCGGCGAGCCCGCGGGAGAGGATTAGGCTCCCGAGGCAACTTGCTCCGAGATCAGGCCGTTTTCTCCCGATGCTTGGGCTGCCGGGCTGCTCTGGCTTTGGCCTCCCTCTCCCCTTCCTCCTCCTCTTCCTCCTGCCCCCTCCCTCGCTCCTTCCCGGCCGCGCCGCCGGCGCCCTGGCCTCCTGTCGCGCTGCTCCTCCGCCCTGCGCTCCTGGGGTCCCCGCAGTCCGCCTGGCCGCGTTGCGCGCGGGGCTCACTTTTCCGCCGGTGGCGAGTGGCTGGTGGGTAGGTCTTCCCGTTGATGAGGTCCCTCCCGGGCTCTAGGAAAAGGTGGAACTTGGAACGGGCCGCTTAGCTCGGTTTGGTCCCACGCTGTGGCGCACGGCTCGGGCCTGGCCCGGCTTGGCTGCCCGAGAGGGTGAGTTCCCTCCAGAACTGGCTGTGCAGGGCGTGCTAGGGGAAGAAGAACCGGGAATGGGATGAGTAGACCCAGAGGAATGATTCGCTGACTGCTACCCTATTACCCCGTCTCCCCTGACCTCAGATATCAAAAAACGTGAGGTGGGAGGAAAGGTGCACTTCTTGCCCTAGCGGACAATCAGGTTGGAACGCACAGGTAAAAACGAAGTTGACTCCGCGGACTGCCTCTGTCTCTTTCCGACCCGCGAGGTCTGCTTTTCAGTTTAACTCTAGAATTGAAGCTCACTAACCCGAAGCCAAAGAGCGAAACAATCTTCCAATAGTCTAAAGTTTGGACGGTGTTTATATCCTGTCTAATTCCTCGCTCTGCTTGTCTCCTTTGTTTTTAAGCAAATATGCCGTTATCTGTGGTGTTTTGATAATTACGAGGACAAGTTTCCGTGTCTCTCTAGATATTTTTTTTAAAAATGCGTTCGTCTAAGGACGCGAATAGGGAGGGGTCTATTACAGAAGAGTGATAGGCTTATTTCACTTCACCGTGTGTTGATACCTAATAATTTTCTCTTGGGAAACTACCTGGAGAGAGAAGAATGTTGGCTGCATCTCGCGGTAACCTTTCTCAGTCATTTCTCACACGTTCCCATCATCTTTAGCAGTCTCCCAAAGTCACAGGAAGGCCACGAAGAACCCTCACATTTCCCCGAAAGCTTCTTTAGCTATTCCTTATCTAATGGGACTGCCAGTTTTATCTCTAAAAAGGCCTACAAACACAAGCCTTAGAAGGCTTAATTTTGGTGTCTAGTTGCCCATGAGAAGCCCGGTGTGTTAGAAAACTCCTTTCTTTGTATCTTTCGCCAGATCTAACTCTTGATAAGAGCTGTGAGCCCTCGGCCGGCCTCAGTGGCTCGGTTCGAATGGCTATGCTTCTCCAGAGCGCAAAGAGAATCCGAGATGCATCAGTTTCCTCCTGACCTAGCTGGGGCTTTACTAAGAACCCGTTTTGCTTTGCTTTGTTTTGTTTCAAAGATTTCAAATTGGATTTCTTCCCTTCCATTTTTACTATAAATTATTTCGGAGTGTGTAAAAGCGACAACTCGGGTAGACTTAGGTTGTTAAGTTTACCAGTTATGTTTGTTTTGTTGTTTTTTTTCTTCTGGTCTGTTTCTAATCTCTGGTATTATATTTGCATAGAGCCTTTTGTCAAACTGCTTTTGCAAAGCTGATGCTGATAATCCCAACACTGGAAGCAACTCTTCGCAGTATATGAGCGTTATTTTCTGTATAAACATGTTGACCCTAGTAAAAAAAAATAAAATAAAAGATATCACTATAATATCAGAAAATAAAAGGAATTTTAGCCAATCATATTCTATCATGCCACGTTTATAAAATGGAATTATACATCAGAAGCTGCCAGAAGCCTGATGACATATTTGAGATCCACAAAGCACCCTCCTTACCCATCCTCCTTCAAACCAGTCCCCAACCCCCACACAGTGTGGTGTTTTAACTCTCTAAACCAATAAGCTATTACAAAGAATTATTGCCGATGATCACAATTCCAAATAGAAAAGATGGCATGCGGCTGGGGGAAAACCTTTAGTAATGGGCAATTTCACCCTAATGGTGAAGACAACATGTTTTCCTTTTTTCAGCCTGCATCATTATTGTAAACAAGTATTTTCTTGGTAAGTTCCTAAACTAATAGAAGCAACATCCATGGAGAAGATACCCCCATCAAAGGGAGAAATTGAAGGGAACCCAGTAATTATGTTGTTCCATGGTGGATGTGCTCTGGAATTGTCTGCATCTATAGACAGTACATTTTACATTTAAATCAAAGTTAGAATGGCAAGCATTTTTTCAGTTCACCTTAAAGTTCTGATGTGATCCTGGATAATTCCCTTTTTTTAGCTGATTGCTGTATGTGGATTTAGTGCATCAAATATATCTAAACTTTTTAATGTTTTTTTCTAGAATACATACATAAAATTACAATTAGCAATAGTTTTCCAGAGTACTTGATCACAGGAGCGACCTCTTGTGTTCAAAGGGTGGATTAGACCCTCTCCTCTCAAAAGTGGATTCATTTTGACCTTTGTATATTGTGAGGTCAAAAATACATCCTTGAAAATAGCAGTAGTGTGGATCCCTGGTTGACAAATAGAAAAGTATGAGTAGTTAATAAGTATAATCTCCTCACCTCCAGGCCACCCCAGTATACCTTACAGTCCCTTTGAATATACCTTCTTTGATGCTGAAGTTTTAATAAGTTCCTCTTGAGTCTGTGACATCCGCTGATGAGCACTTGTACACACTTTCCAAACTGCAGTTGCACCAAAGCCTCCTGATGGGCCTGTGTTTCTGTGTGCTGTTGCTTGCTTTCTCTGCTTCAATTAAAATTTAAACATTCCACATCAAACTTGATGCCAGATACAGATTCGTGAACAAACATGTTCTCAAGCTACATTTCAAATATCTATATCTTAATTGCAATTGAAAAGTAAAATTACACATTTAGAATTTATTCATTCCCAAACAACCTCTGGCAGATATAAGTGAATTTTAAGTTGGCTCTTTGGAAATCATGTACAGTGGGAGGAAGCTTTATTCTTTCCCATCTAACCAAGATTGGGAAGGATAGGAAGGCTATGATCAGCCTTCCCTGAGCTGTGAATTTGTTTGGGAATGTAATCCCACGGAGGTGATGCTGTGTGCTTAGCCTACATCCAAATCAGGTTATAAGGAGTAGAATAACAATCAGCTGCTAGTTGCAGTGAATAAAGTATTTAGGTGGAAAAATATAACAGGATTTATATTTCTGATATCTACAAGCATAATATGGGCGTCAAAATGAAACATGAACGTATTTTATTCATGTCTTCAAATAGGTATTGAGTATGTGTGTATGTATCCCACTTCTCTTACTTTTTCTGTGTATTTTCTAATCATGTAGAATAAGGCTGTATAAACCATCAGTATTTTTAATCATGTATAAGGGTCAGATAAAATTATATGCCTTTAAAGGGAGTCACGATTAACCATTTATATTCCATTGGGAACAGGGTGTGGGTGTTTAGAGCCACTTTGCCTCTCTTCCAGTTGTTGGTGGCTTATTGAGGAGGAATCAAGACAATTTGTGCTCTAATTTCAGAGGAAAAAAGAGATCTCTCTCCATGTGCCATTGGGTATGTCTTTCCTTTTTTTTTTACTTATAAAATGCTAAGCAATGATAATAAAGGCAGTTATTAAGACCAACAAACCTTTAGTTATGACTTTCATTTTGTTGCCTAGGCCTTCTGCTGGGATTGTGGTTTTGTCGATTGTCGATTGTTTTATTAACCAGTTAAAACAATTTGGGTGGATTAGCAAGAATTTTTTTCTGCACACAGAGCCTCCAAGCCTGCATTTCTGAGTTCAGGTAGTAGTTTCTGTCACAAGCGTACCTAGTATTCTTTCTTGGCAGACGGCAGCCCCGAGGCACCGTTCTTGTGCGGTCTGTTGCTCGGTTCTCAGCC
Organism: Microcebus murinus; assembly: GCF_040939455.1. Taxonomy (NCBI): domain Eukaryota; kingdom Metazoa; phylum Chordata; class Mammalia; order Primates; family Cheirogaleidae; genus Microcebus; species Microcebus murinus. Next base: position 35,853,895 of record NC_134114.1, on the reverse strand, counting down.
AAGATAGAATTCCACGCTCCCGGTAGCGGTGAAGCCACAAACCCCAGGTCCGTCCGGAGCATGAGAGGTTCCGCGGCTAATGGCAGGGAGTAGTTCGGCCAAGCGAGGACAGAAATTTGCACCCTCCCTTTAAAATTGTGCTTCTGGAAGTATTTACTATGATTTCTCAAAATCGGCTGACAGTGTCAAGTGAAACCTTTGTTTTTCTTCCTCACCCCCTTTTAACTCCTAAATGACTAGGAACACATGATTTTTTAAAAGAGTTATGTGAGGAGCCCAGATTGGAGCCAGTGAGCGCAATGTGCTGACTTAAGTGGTTCTGGCCCAAGGACGTGCCGAGCCCTACATTTGGCAAAGCCTTCATCAAATGTATCGGGTTCTCGCGGGGGCAGATGGAGTCTGGAGAGGCGAAACAGCTTGATCTCCCAGGTCCTGGGCGGTTGGGCTGAAATCTACCACATCCGCACAGAATACAGCAAAACACCCACGGGTCCGCCCGAGCTCTCTGGAAATCCGGAGCGAGTTAACATCAGTCTAGTTAATAAAATTGATCAAGTCTAGTTGATAATTCTCCCCCCCTCCCAGAGCGACACCCTTCCCCTATCTGCAGTAGTGTCCAACTGGCAGCTCTGAATTTAGCACGAAAGGGTTGCTTTCCACCGCCCGCCGGAGGTTTACCGGGGACGAGCGGGGGAGGGGAGGCGAAGGTACCTTGGAGGAGGTCAAGAGGGGGAGGAGGAGGAGCAGCAGAAAATTACCAGCCGGGAGGAGGAGGGAGTTGGAAGCCCAGAAATCTACCAAGATGCCTCCACTAACCTCTTGTCTCAGAATTCAGCGCTTGAAAAACAGCCTCATAAGGTGTCCTGGACTGGAGTTTTCGGGTGGGCTGCGGAGGTGATGTCACGAAATACAGTTATTTTGTATGAATTAAAATTGGTGGTTAAAGCGTGTCGGGCGGTTTAGTGTAGCTGAGAGGTGCGTGAATGGGGGCTGTTTTTAAAGGGAGGTGGGCAATGATTGGTGACATCTACCAGTAGAGTCTGAGTCTAGATGGAGCTGGAGGGGTAGAGAAAATGCCTAGTCAGTTTCAGAGATAAGATTTTAGGGGCAATTTTTAAGGTCGCTGTCTTCTCCCGCGGAGGTGAATGAGAGGGTGAACTCCGGGTGTGTGTGCATTTAGAGTTATCTATGACTCCGGATCCATGCTGTTAAAACTCATCAATTCTTTGTGACTTCACGTTGAGAGAAGAATTTGCCCTGCCCCTCTACCTGCTAAATGCCAACTGAGAAGAGAAAGGGGGCCCCGGAGACGACCCCTTTCAGAAAGAACGTCACTTGATCAACTCCACTGAGTTATTAACTTGCTCCGCGAAAGGTCAACAACGCCTTTCCTTCCTAGCCGCGGGGCGCTGAGATCAATCGCTCCTCCCCAGGTAGCCTCTTGTCGAGGGCTCAGGAACTGCTGTCCTGCGGTACTCCTCGGACTCAGAAGCCCTGCTATATGTTTTTTCCAAGAACCTCGCCTGCCCAGGTTCAAGCATACACGTCGCCAGAAATTTAGCTTAGCCTGGGGTCCAGGGATGGGAAAAGCGCTAAACAAAGAGACCATCACCACGGTCCCTCTGCCTTTCCAATTTTCAATTTGTCAACCTTCTAGCTGAACCACCCTCCAATCCTTAATGTTCTGAGCGCAAGGACATTAAAAAAAAAAATTCCATCTTCCTATTGACAGAAGTGGAAAAATCTGAACCCAATCTACATCCCTTGCCCTAACTCTTGCTAGAGGAAAGGAGGAAATAACCATCCCGCAGACCTCTCTCAGCCCCAGGATGGCGAGCGCAGCCCCTGGAGAGGCCACATTTAGGTATTCCTTAATGTGAACTTATTTGCCACCCACGTTAGGGACCAGGGCCCTGGATGGCCTCGGTCACACGTTGGTGGGCCCAGTTAGGGACGTAACAACAAAGATGAATTCTGGATTGATTCCCCTGCGATCGGGAATCTGGACGATCACTAAACCAGGGGTGGGGTTGTCCCTGCCTCACCTGGGGGAAGTCGGCTGCAAGACCCTCCAGCCTCCTGGACGCCAAAAAGTGGGGAAAGGAAGAGCAACCTCCCGCAGCCGGCTTACAGATGAAACCTTTTCAGAAGGTTCAACTTTCAGTCTTAGATTGTCCACTTCTATGCCCATGCCCCAATCTTCTGGGCTTCCCCAAAGTGAGTATACTTGCGGAAATGAATGAATCAGATACCATATTAATTGCTTCAAACTCTTTGTTTAATCACCTTTTCTGCCATCTGCCAGAGGCTCAACTTTCTCGAGTGACTACATTCCAGAAAATTGCAAGGACAACTTTTCCTCTGCATTTGCCTTGGTGGCAGCATCTAGAAATGCTAACAGCACAGCCACCGGGTGCAGAACCTTTTCCTGACCAGCTTAATTCCAAAAATCACCCCCAAAGTATTAGTTGTCAAATTTTCAGGTTTATTTGATTCACTTTGTGTTGCAAATATTTGAATTATAAAACAGAGAATTCCTGCAGCAGTATAGATGCTCTTTTATGTTCTGCTGTGGGGCGCAGAACCCACACCCGCTCATTAGCCAGAGGGGCAGCCTCCTTTGTTGATTTAAGAGTTCACCAGGCAAGGCGTAACAATTATCTTGTTGCCTTTTTGCAGTTGTCTATTGTTGACTTCTATTTCGCCTCCCTTGTACAAAATTTGATCCAAAAATGAAAAACAAAAAGTAAGTTAAAAAGGTAATAATGGTAATAAGTCTACTTTAAATTTAACTGGCTTTGTTAATACATTGTACAAACCTCACATTCATATACATGAAAGGTATCAAAACTATGTATATATTAATAGCATATCATTTATGTATAATTACATATGTTGTAATTATATGCTAATGATAGCACCATTTAACATTAAAAGATAGTTCTATAAAGAAAAATTAGAAGTGCTATTTCTGATACACGTAACACCCTCCTTCCAAGAAAATAATTGGCAGGCATAAAATGATATTCAAAGGTGCTTTTAAATGGGAAACAAAAGCTGAAACTAACCCCAAATCCTATCAGGCAAGGTTGTTCATAACTAGGTTGTTATGGGTTAATGCTATTGTGAAATGCTCTTCTGTTTTGTTCAAGCTCATTTTATGTGTACAAAATACATATTTTAAAGTTGTGCATTTAAATGTGTATTTTACCACTTTAAAATCTCTAATCAGACCTTATCAGCAAGAAATGAAACCTGAATAAATCCTATATAATGCTTCAAAATAACTATGATTTAACTTTTGTGATTTGACAATATTGTGCTGATCTTTAATTATAAATATTAATATATTAAAATTAACATAACCCTAGATAATATCACATCATAATTTATAAGCAATCTATATGAAGTAAAAGCAAGTATAACAAACTGCTTTACTTTCTATAATGCTAGTTGAGAATGTATTATCAAAATATAGTAATAATAATGATTAATATGTGTAGCAAATATGTAGTCATCACTCTGTTATCAGAGTGTTCAGTCTGGTTATAAAAATAGTGAACTATTATACAATGTGTGTTCTCACTTGAATGTAGCTAAATTGATGCTATGCCATATTTTAAGAATCCCCTGCCTCTTCCTGGATATGTGTAATAGCCCAGGAAGATCCCTGTACCTTCAACTGTAATGCTAAATCAGAAATTATATTATTACCCATAACTAGCATCTTGCTGACTTTCACTTAAATATCAGGACCCAGATTATTTTATGTCTAACTTCAGAATGTGGTATAATGTGCTATTTCATCTTCTTGCTCTGGTCTTAGGATTTATAATATATCCTCCTTTTTTATGGGCTGTGCAAACCATTGGTGATAATAATGAGAACCACTGTATATAGTTACACTGGCTTTGGATTGTCATATGGTGTATGAAAAAGTATAGATTATATCTTGTATGTCTTGACGATGTGTTTCTTCCATTTCTGAAGTGTTGATTTAGCTGTCCTGAATGTCACATGATGTGTTTCTCCATAGACCTGTAGCCAGGCCATAGCAGATCTCCTGATGAGACTGTGGATACGCTGTGCTAGGGAAACATATTCTTTTGGATTGTGCTATTAATGAGGAAGAAACATGAGTATAGCTCTCAAAGCGGAGGGAAACGTAAGTGGATGGAAAAATCACACTTTTTAATTTGGTGGTGGAGAATTGAATGTAGGTGCCTTATCAGCCATCAAAAGAGAGAATGAAAGTAGGTGTTTGGCTAAGATGAGAAAAGTATTCAATTTTGAGAAAAGATAGAGAAAGCCTATTGAGGAAAAGAAAACATGGGGTAAATGTCAAGAGGAACAGCAGAAAGAAAGGAACGGGACTGGGTGACCCAGTTCCTCCTGATAGAATATACATTTAATGGCCAAACCCAGATCCCAGACATGTAGTGGATGGGTTTTGGGGAACAGTAGACTTTAGTTGTTTTAATTTGGCATTTAAAACTTTAAACTCTAATTTAAGAGTTTATTTTTTAGTAGAAAAGTAGCCTATTTGGCAATAACTAAAAACTTTTATTGCATCTTTAAACATATTATATAGAATGTTTACCAGTTCACTATTGGTAAACTGTATTTGCGAAGAAAATACAAATTGAAAGTACTAGTAATACCATAATATGGATTCCCATGACTTGTATGTAATTAGGTTTATTTAACAATAGGATTCATGAGTCAGACAGGAGAAAAGACCAGATCTGAGAAGGTGTTTTTAAAAATGGCTTCAAAGTTTTCCAGAGTTTTTCTTAGCCATTGCTCTTTCTGAAGAACAGATTATGCCAGAAAGTGTAATTCAAATATTTGCACTGCTCACTTAAACCACAATAAAAAGGGAAAGGTGTTGTGAAAACACTGCCTCCTGCTCAAATTTATGCAAAACAACTTGAAAGGCTGCCAGCAACATTGTTGTTATGTTAGCAGTTCTGACCTGGTTTCACATTCTCCTAGACTAGTTATTGTGATGTGAGAAGAATGTAAGCCCAAAACTACTGAGGGAGTATTCTTTGCACTCAAGCACTTGGGAAGAGTTTGGTTGTCCAAAATGTTGGAAAGGTCAGATACAGTTGTTCTCATAGATTCTATTCTGGAGGTCACAGGGTCAGAATGTCTGAACATGTGCACAGACCAACATGCCCATAAAGGCCTGATAGGAGGCAGCAGTGCCCCATAAAAGGTCACACCCAGCCCGAATCCAGCAACATTTGAACGGCATCTGTTATGGAGAAGAAATACGAGACTGACAGCAGCAGCAGCAGCGGCAGCAGCAGCAGCAGTCAGCAGAGAAAGATGGATTGAGGATTAATCATGGTAAAATACTGAACAAAAGAGACAGCAAATTCTCTCAAGCATGAATCCTCTACTCACAGGTTTCACAAAGTACACTTTTCAGAGTACATGCTGATTGGCCAAGGTCAGGTTGATCTTTGCTAGGCTCAAAGAAGCAGCTGCTGAGTGTGTCCCATGGCAGATGGAGAACACCTAAGAATTTTTTAATGTAAAAAAAAGAAAAATAATTTGTGATTCAACAGTTGAAATACTCCTAAGAACCCATGGTGATCAAAATTGCATTCCCCCTCATTGTTCATGACATTCACTTTATATTTATATATATTATTGGTTGTGATTAGCCTGTGGCTCCCTGGTACTGTACTTTTAATATATTTCTCTTATGTTTCTAGATTTAGCATTTTGCCTTATTTCATAATCTCTCCTCATTGAGATAATTTGTATAAGCAAAACATGTTACATGACAGTCTTTGGAAGACTGAATAGGCAGCCACTAAATAGTGTAGTTTAGAAGGCTCTAGGCAAGGCCACCCAGATTATAATAACACCCCCTCTCATATCTGGCAAGGCACCTCAAATAAGTCTAAGAAAGATTGACTACTTTGACATTCATAAGGACTCTATAGGTTCCATGAGGTTTTGCTTAGTTTTGTTTGCTGGTTTTTAACTGAAATGCCAAAGCTTTCTGTAGGTGTTTTTTTTCCTGTTTCTTTACCCTTTTGTAGTATTTTGAAGGTTTCTATAATAAGCATGCCAATTACAAGAAAAAAGGAGGAAATGAAGGAGTTGAAAAGGAACCAAGGATGACAGACCTAAAAATAAGTGCCACTCAATGGAATGTTACTCGGCAATTCAAAAGAAAGAACTATCCATGCATGCTAGAACATGGATGGAACTCAACACAATATGCTGAGAAGCCAGACCTAAAAATGGACAAACTATAATTATACTTATATAAAATTCCAGCATATATACACAAACTAATGTGTGACAAACTGATAATAACAGAAATCAGATCAGTGGTGGCTTTAGGATGGAGGAGGTGACCAGGAGATGTGAGAGGCAGAGATTACAAAGGGACTGGAGGAAATTTTTGGAAGTGATACGTTTCTTATCTTAATTGTGGTGGTAGTTTAATGGGTATATACATATGTCAAAACTTACCAAATTACATTTAAATATGTATTGTTTATTATATATTAATTATACTTGAATAAAGCTATTAAAATCGATCTCATGAAAGATACTAAGCATTGTGTTGCCCTATTCTTTACTATTATTGCTATTATTGTCATTATTATATAATTTTTACAATAAAGTGATGGGAAAAGGGCAAATATGTAGCATAGTATGTAGTGAAAGAATTTACCCCAACCTTGAAGGGAGTGAAGAAAGGGAGAGAAGAAAGAATTTACCCCAACCTAATCGGTATTTGGCTAATAGTTGCTCAGGAACGCCAATCTGAATTTTCTATTACCTAATTTTAAGCACTTTCCCTTCTTGTAATATCACTATTAGAGATCTCAAGATAAGCTTTCAAGAAGGTTTTTCATATATTTTGCTTTCCCCAAAGTCAACTCAATTCTATAACTGCTAGCACACTGTGGATAATTTTTAAAAATAACATATCACTTTCTATTTTGTTTAGGGATAGGTCTTACCATCATCTTCCAATACTCAAAAAAATAAAAATAAAGGTTTTTGAGGAGAGTCCACATCTGGTTCTTTACCATAAACTCCTGGCTTTCTAGAAATCTTTGGTGAATTATTGAATGGTCCCCAAGTCAGAGTTTTGGGGTCCTGCTGTTTTAGGCAGAACTTCCCCAGACATCAACTGCTGGTTCACCCCAAAACTCACCTGAACAAACACAGCACTTATGCACACCCTGTTCTCTTGGCCCGGTGGGTCCCGGGGGCGGCCTGGGCCTGATGTCTGAATTCTTCCATACTCTTTGAAGGGTACACTCACTGCAACACTTGGCCTCACCCCAGGGCTTTCCAGGCTGGCTCCTCACCTTCCTCTTTCTAACCCTGTGGATGTGTCTCCAGCATGTCCCTATCTCACTCCTTTTTCCTCATAAACTTAATTTGGTGTGAGCTGATTTCCATATCTTATCTTCACTCTACCTTTAATCACTCAGCCGCACACCGACTTTTCTGTGAGGCAGGGAGAAGGGGAAAGGGAAATGATTTAAATGTGATGTGTTTAAATATAAGATTTATTTCTCTTCATGTTTTGGATTTGGAGGTTAAACGTTGATGATTAGGGAAAGGATCTTTCAGTTTCTTTGTAGCTTATATTTGTGAGCCTTTTCACAGGGCAGGGCATGTACCCAGTGTGGGAGCAAATGGTTTTGTAAAGACAAGGATGTGTATGAGACATTTGGGGGCAGAAGAGATGGAGCAAGAATAAGAGCGTTAGCATTGACTAGAATCCTTTCTTCATACTCTGGTCAGAAGTAAACAGTTGGTTTGTCTTTAACATATTTATGTGTTTGCTATAAGCACTCTGGATCGAAGGTTTTCTCCTATCAGAAAAGTTTTAAAACAGAAAAAAAAAAAGGATATTGGAAGATTGATGCAAGGAATTTTTGTTCTTCTTTTTTCCTTTCTGTGGAAGAGATTGCTATTTGTCCAAAAAAGTGTTCATTACACACATAATTCCCATGTATAGAAACATAATATAGTTGATAATTCCAGACTTTATTAGGCACATTTCGATGTTGTTCAAAAATGTCTTTTGTTGGTGGCTATATATATAAAAATATATATTTCTATTTATATATGTAAATCCCACCAAGACAGGACATGTGTTTTATAAAAGACATGTGAACATGTCTTTCTCTCTCTCTCTCTATACACACACACACACACACACACACACACGAAATACATGTTATATGTATATATATACACACACACATACTTTTTTAAAAGAAAGTATCATTATCACATCCCGAATCAGTATAAAGTTAGAATTTGTAGGATTTATCTTTGTTTCAAAATTGTATAAAATAAACAACTAGCTGCTGCTGCTAATATCAACATTTTCTAAAAATATGTTGAGTATGTTGTGTCCTTCTAAATATTTATCTTTTTAAAATAATCTTAATAAGCTATATTTTGGGAATCTTTTTGGGTGGGCAAATAAATACTTCTAACTGAAACAAAATGAACAGTTCAACTCTTCTCTAGCATTTACAGAGATTTTCTTCTTATCTAGTAATCTAAACGTTGTTGCTCTCAAATAGATTTAGTCTATAATGATTTTCTCTCTAAAGTTGGAGGAAAAGAGATTCTATCCCAGCAGCCAGGCTTGTTTTTCAACTATTGGAGAAAGAGGTCCTTTCCAAACTCATCTTGAGGTTTCCCCTGGAAAATGTATATATTTCACATTTTTAGTCTTTCAAGTAAGTATTATTAATATAAATATTGTCCACAAAGTAATTACAGAGTTACTTGAAAGGGAATGTGGGTTACTTGTGTAAATTAGTTAGGATAACTTGTAATTTCTGGAGAAGAAAATTCAGAAAATGAAGGTTATTTTTGTTTGTATAGAATTTCAGTGTCCAAAGGATGAAATCTTTCACAAATTATTCCATTTAATGTGATTCAAAAAGATGTAATGGAAGCATGATATTGCACCTTATTTCCTCTCTGTAACTCCTGGAAAGATGCTATAGAACATGCAGTTTACATCGAGTCCTTGCTTGAGGTGAGTAAGCAATTAATGTGGATCAGCCTAGAATCCAAAAGAGGACCAAATTCATTATTCAGTTTTTTGGTCCTTTTCTTGCCAAGGATTCTGTCCACTTGCCTCCCACAGTATGTAAACTGAAATGCTGCTGATATCTGGGTCAGCTGGGGAATCAAAGGGAAAGAGATGGGGCCCTGCTGACTCTTAAGAAGGCAGGATGATGAAGCTCGTTGATTTTTAGCACCCTCCACTTCTTAGGGTGTCCTCTATTGTTCTATCAGATACTGTGGCTGGGATGCCTGATGACCCTGTTGAGGCATCCTGACAAACTCTGAACTCTATGAGGAGTAGAGTTTGAATGCCCATGTTGGTCCTGATAGAGTTCAAGTGCCCACCATTATGATCTGGACTAACAGAGTGGGGGCAAGTGCTCCCCTGGTTTGTCCATTCTAGGCTAGTTCTCTACTCTTATTTGGCCACTGCAGTGCTCCGCTTGCTCTCAGATAATGCCTCTGGTGGGTTGAGTCAGCCTCATATCAGCCAAGGTTTTGTTGGTTTTCAAGCACCAAACCAGGAAAAAGCATTGTACAGGCATTTGCTTCGGATTTCGTGAAGGCAGAAATAGAAAGTTTACTCCTATGGAGGTAAGGTATAAGTCTTAGTTGTAAGACAGATGAGATATAAATAAATTTAATTTTCCTTTCCTACCACTGCAATGTGTTCCTCTACCCTTTTAAATATTATCTTTTAACATACATGGTTGATGTGAAAAAAGTAGATAATCAATGTGAAGATAATTTGTAAATATAAAGCACACAGTTTCTCTAGACAGCATAGTACAATAGTAATGATAGCATTATTATTGTCACTATTGTTGTTATTGGTGGTACTGATAGTAGTAGCATTGGGAAGGATAAAGTGTAGTAGATAATTTCCCGTTCAAATGATAGAAGACTTAAGAATGGGAAATACATTAATGATTTAGTCACTAATCACTTGCTGATAATTTATCTTAGCTCTGTAGAAATATATAAATTCATTATTTTCTTAGAGAGGCTAAGGAAATAGTATAATAGTATACTATCATATAATAGTAGAAATAGTATAATATCATATAATATGCATATATATCATATAAACAAATACTAATGTGAACACATATTCATTAATTCTGTGCATATATTTTATAAGTATTACCCATAGTGTAATGTGTAATGTGTTAATAATATTAAACTACAATGTAGACTCCACACATATTATAATATACTACATATAAAGTTAAAGAAGAGCTAAACCTCATATCAAAGACAGATCAATTATCATATATATTAATTAGAGACCCATCTTTAGTCCGTTTGCTAAGTATAAATTATTTATTATAATATTATGTAAAAATGTTAGATTGACCTTGGAGAGGCAAGCATTCACACATACTTGTGCACTTCAAGCACATTATGATTTACTAGCAAGTAAACAATAAGTCTAAGGAAGGAAACTCAGGGTGGTTCAAACAAATGATTAATACAGACAATATGAGCATATATTTTTCCTGTTCTTAATATGTCTGCAGATATAGGAACGTATTTTACAGCAAAATGCATGTGCTAAAATTATAATCTTAATGTGCATATTTAATTGGTTTTATATTTTCACAATCCTTTGATTTGAAGCATTTTTTATGTGCATTATCTAGAGAGTGAAGCCTATTCTTTTGTCTTTGTTTCGGTGGAATGTAAAACTGACACTATTGTGTCTCTGTATATAAGATTTTATGGCATTTCCAACAGCAGCGATGTGTATTGAGTTACCCATAGTCCTCTGTTGCTTTTTGTGCTATTCATCCAGGAATAAGGTGGGAAGAGGGAATAGAGTTAAGAGTTGAGGATAGAAGCTATAGCAAAATGGCAACCTAAAGCAATTTTAATCATGTGCAAAATCTCAAGCCCACGTGGTGGGGAACTTTGGCTGTATTTCCCAGAATCTTTCATCACATGCCTGTAGAACATAAATTAATCCATAGAGTTTGATATTTGGGAGATGGAGAGAGAATTTTCATGATTTGTACAAAATACAGTAATTTAAACAATTTGAAAGGATTGGTGGAGAGTTTTAAGAATTATGGTATATTATTACTTTACCTAATTTATCTAATTCAATGAAGTATGATTGTTTGTCATTTAAATATGTAACAGAAGAAATTTCCTTCTATTGGCAACTCTGACCCAGTTCTTACTTGGGCATAATTAAGTCAGTCTATCTATATACACAAGTCAAAAGTGTCAGATGTAAAGTAACAGTCACTTTGGATATTTATTTTTATATTATAGCAAGTCTTCAGAAGATTGACTAAATATTTTGATTAATCCAGATAATTGGCATTGCACTGATACAGTTTCTAAAAGCACCCATAGTAATAGCTTTGATAGACTATAAACAAAATAAATGTTTTTCTAATGGGCATATACATTTTAAAAATTAAATTCTGTTTACCATTCATTTATTCTTGAAACCATCTGTTATATTTGATTGGGCTTCATATTGTAGAGAATTATATAACTTTATGAAAAGTGTCTCTGTTCTTCTTTTTGCTTTTGTTAATTAGTTTTTAAAGTGCCTAAAACAGTCTTTGTTTGCTCTTTGAAGGTATTTTTTTAACATTTTTAATAAATGCTATTTTTTTATGTAAATATGAACAACTATCATAAATGCTTTTTCAAAAAAATGGGAAGGATTCAGTTTTTCGGAAGTAGGGACACCTACCTATGTTATAACTCAGTTTGAAAGGTGAAGAAATTAAAATTTGAGTTACTGATGGATCATTGTGCTGTCAATCTTTCTTATGTTTGGTATTGCTTTGGAGCCCCTCAAGGAAATTGTAAGACTCAACCAATTGAGTCTTCAATGAATACTTGTGAAAAAGATATTCTATGTTGAATCAGTGTACTAGCAACCAACAGATGGCACACTCAGGGTTCAAGTGGAGGATTGTTAATGAAGGGACCATTTACAGAAATGTGGGCAGGGTTAAGGGAACTGACAGGAGTAGTGCAGCACCTGAGACTGGGCACAGTCCTGGGCTTGGGATTCTGGCAGCTATGGAAGAGAGGATGCTGTTATGAGTGGTGGCTGTAGGGAAACAAGATCACTGCCCAAACTGTAGTGATTTGAAGCCAGTTTTATGATTTTCAAATGTGAACATAGCATAGCATGTGTTGTGTATGACAGGTATATCATTTAATAAATCTATCTGTAAATATAAGACCAGTTGTCTTTGTTATTATTCTTTAATCAGTGAACATTGTTTATAGAATCTTATCTGTTATGCTCTGATTTGATGCTTGGCAATGAGTTTGGGTTTGATTCATTAACATTGGAATCTCATCAAGTTGCCCCTCAGAGAAGGGAACTCTTACCCACCAATATACAATATACTTTTGTTCTTTTACAGGTTTCTTTTCTCCACTTTCTAAGTGGTGCTGATGTCTGTTTCCTTGACAACAAGGTAGGGTGAATGCTGAAATGATACAGAGTGCATGTCAGGTGTATTTATAAAGTGAGTTGTAGTTGTTCAGTGGAAATATATAAGAGCAACCTTGTCTTTTTTTGTGAGCAAAGATGCTAATGAAGGAGCTTCACAGTGAAGGCAGTTTCCATGGAGCCAAGGGGGTAGATACACATAACACTAGACACTGGCCTATTATATTTTTGCATTTGTTTACTACTACTGTTCACTTCTTTTTCCTCAGTTATTTCTTGTCACACATGCTGATCAACTAGTTTATAACTTGAAAGCTAGGCAAATACTTGATCTATTCATTTTCAATTGTGGGACACAATTAAGGCATAGCATGATGATTGCTAGTTGTTTTTGATTGTACCTAAAACAGGTAGTTCAAAAATGCATTATAACTGTATAATAATTATTCTAGGATCCAACAGCAGATCAGTCAGAAGTCTCCTTTAGCTGTTTCTGCAAGTCTAGATTACAATGTCTTTATTGATAAACCTGTGATGTAACAAGATGCTGAAATGACTTATGAATAAAAAGCTATTAGATTATTTTTGTAGTCACTTGGATATTAAATATATATTGATGTGTTCTAAGTATTTGAAAATTGGTAATTCAAATATAGTGCATATGGAATCTTTATTAAGGAGGTTATGATTAACTAACGTACTCTTTTTCCTGATCATAATAGATAACAGAGACCTTACTATATTTGAGTAATGATCCTCCTGAAACTGAAACCTCTGAAATGCTTTGGCTAAAAATTAAATTATATAAATGATGTAAACTTTGGCTATGACTAATATGTATGGATATTAGGACTTTATAACTTTAATTCTCTTCAATATTAAGATATTAATGTAAATCAGTATAGCCACTATGGAGAACAGTATGGAGGAGGTTCCTCAAAAAACTAAAATAGAACTACCATATGATTCAGCAGTTCCATTCCTGGGTATATATCCAAAAGAAAAGAAATCAATATATCAAAGAGACATCTTGGCCGGGCGCTGTGGCTCACGCCTGTAATCCTAGCTCTTGGGAGGCCGAGGCGGGCGGATTGCTCAAGGTCAGGAGTTCAAAACCAGCCTGAGCGAGACCCCGTCTCTACTATAAATAGAAAGAAATTAATTGGCCAACTGATATATATATAAAAAATTAGCCGGGCATGGTGGCGCATGTCCCAGCTACCCGAGGCTGAGGCAGAAGGATCACTCGAGCCCAGGAGTTTGAGGTTGCTGTGAGCTAGGCTGACGCCACGGCACTCACTCTAGCCCGGGCAACAAAGTGAGACTCTGTCTCAAAAAAAAAAAAAAAAAAAAAAAAAAAAAGAGACATCTTCACTTCCACATTTATTGCAGCACTATTCACAATGGCCAATATATGGATTCAACTTGAGTGTGCATCAACAGATGAATGAATAAAGAAAATGTGGCATATATACACAATGGAATATTATTCAGCCATAAAAAGAATGAAATCCTGTCACTTGTAGCAACATGGTTGGAACTAGAGGCCATTATGTTAAGTGAAATAAGCCAAGCACAGAAAAACAAATACTGCATATTCTCACTTGTATGTGGAAGCTATAAAAGTGGATCTCACAGAGGTAGAGAGTAGATTTGTGGTTATCAGAGGCTAGAAGAGGGAGAGGGGATGGAAGGAAGAAGAGTAAAAAAAAAAGAATATAAATATATTTATTACCATTGAACTATGCAATTAAAATGGTAAAGATGGTGAATTATATATGTATGTTTTACTTCAATAAAAACACAAATAATCATTAAGATATTTTCCCATCATTTAAGGATGTTTTCAAAAGCATATACCTACATCTCTATTGTAAAAAATGAGAATTAATCCAAAAAACTCAATTGAACACATTAAGTATACATAATATAATGGGAATTCCTTTCACAGACCATGAAGATTATGTCCGTTTTAGGCATTAACAAAACTTACATCACCCACAAAGATATTTAATTCACTCACTGTTAGTAGATGTTACAGATTGAATCCCCTGTGAAGCAGACGCTGAAATGGAAGATTTGTATGCTGAAGTTTCATTAGGGTAACCTTTGGAAAGAGAAGGAAGCAGGATTGGGTAGAAGGATAATTTGGCCAAATTTTACAAATTCAGCAAAGACCTCAGCCAACCGCATGGGTAGCTCTGAGCTGGGAGGCCCTACAAAGTTGTCCTAAGTTAAGATGAGGGGACCTAGCCTTATAGCCTTGTGTTTTCTAGTCACTTAGATAACGGGCTGCTCTGAGAGGTAAGGCAGCTCTCTTCAGCTAGAGGTAATTCTAAATAGGGCTCAGAACATATCTGAGAGCCTTCAATAAACTTCTCAGAAACTGAAAAATTATTTTCTCAATCCTGGAGGGAGGATTTGGGCATAGCATCCCTAACAGTCCAACCTTTGAGTTACTTGGTTTCACTTGCTTTATATTTGTGGCTAATTAATTGGTTTCCTCATCATGGACTCTAATGGACTTCTTTTCCTTAGTAAAACAGATAAGAGAAAGTTTAGTGGAGGATCTACAGCCTCTGCTGCTGTAGCTGGTCTCAAGGCTGCAACTGATACTCAGCATCTCCCTCCTCTACTATTTATGTAGTGTTGCCTCACCTTCAGCTAGCAACCCTGCTGGTCTAGATGGCTTATCTAGTGGGGTGAGCAAGACCCTCATCCCTGAAGGGTCCAAGCTCCTCCTGGTTACCATGTTATTTTTGAGGATTTTGCACTTGTCCATTTGCCATTAATATTGAGTAAGGGAGTACCTGGAAACACCCCAGTTGACCACTTGGGTGTCAAACATATTCCTTCTTGTCCTGGTTGTATAACAACAGCCCTACCTCCTCTTGATGATCTGGGCTAATTACTCCTGCCAGGATGGCAATTTCTCTTTTTGCCTGTTGGTACCTCAACACAAGAAGTACAGAGTGCTCAAAGAAGAGCTGTAGCTTGAATTAAATGAAACTCTTACTGTATCCTGTGGTGATAGAGTTGCAGACCTGGGAAACATGAATTGCTCAAGTGTGTCACTGAGAATGAGTAATAGTAAGCAGGGACACTTCTGCTTCTAACGTTTGGTTTCCAAACCCATGTGTTCTATCTAATGGGATGTTTTCACTATATGGTAGTCATTGATCTAGTGTGTATATGGCGTCCTGAAGGATAACACCTATCCTTTCAGGGTGACATCTCCAAGTTGACACCTCAGCCATACCTTTAATAGGCTGTTACATGCTCTATGGGGCTAACAGCTACTGTGTCTGTGGTATGTGTTGGGACCAGTATATTTCAGGGTCATATTTCAACTATCACACTGTAAAGTGGGCCCCTATATCTGATGCAAAGTTATAGGAGATGAGATGATGTGCCCATGTAACAAACAGTTTGTAAGCACTTGGATAGTGGTGCTGGTTGAGGCTCTGTGGATAAGAAAGTCACACTCACAATTAGAATATGTGTCAGTTACCAAGAAAATATATCACTACTCCTTTCCAGGATAAAAAGATTAAATGTAATAGACTTGCAATCAAGTGGTCAATTGGTTAATCTAAAGGACAGTGACATATTAGATGCTTAGCATTGGTCTCTGTTGCTGGCAGGCTGTAATTCTGTGGCAGCAGTAGTTCCATCAGCCTTGGTGAGTAAGAATCTACCTCATATATGCTATACTTAGCAACCACCCCTCCCTCTCTGGCTACTACATTCATCCAGCCATTATGCCAGCACTGTAGTGGTTGATGATGGAGGTTGACTCATGTCAACTTGCTGAATTATTCTATCCATCTGGTTGTTTAGAGTCTCTTCAATGGTGGATATTCTCAGGATCAACACTTGTGGGAGAAGGGAATGAAGCAGGAATGAGCTAAATGAGAAGCTAGATTATGATACAGTCACAACAAGGCCTCAGAATTGATCCCATGATGGGCTCTAAGCTTTAATGGCCCTTCACAGTTTCCCAGGGTTGGAAAAGAGAGTTTGGTCTTTATAATACTGAATCAACCAGTCATTAGATTTGGGCTGCTCTGGGAAGAGGAAAATAACCTTAGATGATTCCATTTAGTCCACTCTTCCAGAGGGGTTGTATCATGGAGAAGGAAAACTCCAGTCAGGAAGAACTGGAGACTTTTGGGGAATCTAATTCCACCAAATTACCCTTCTACATGGAGCTTCCAATCAACCTGGATTATATATCCCAATATTTTTTAGATAGATGAAAATGAAGCCTCTTCCCCTGAGGATTGGGATCTGACTAAATAGACCTGAGACCTATGCTGTCAAATAGATCACTTTTGGGAATCGGGTTCATTTCAAAACTTCCTAGCTGCCAGCAGTAAAAGAACTGGCCATCAGTTTCCCCTAATGTGGAGACTAATACACATAGGGAGCTCTCCCTGGTGCTGCTTAAAAACTTGACCAAAGATTCTCTCCACCGTTATATCTTCTTTTGAATTCTGCTCATCTGATCTGTCCCTAGTATATCTTGCTTTAAAGGTAATCAGCTTTGCTTTCTCCCAATCCCACAAAATCTCTTGAAAAATCCCTGTTGAAACTGTGACCCAATCTGATTCTAAACATATGTGCAGTTCCAGTCATCACCCGCAACTACAACCCTATGGCCAGCTCATCCTATGTATGCTTCCTTGCCCAGTACAAAGAAATCATCTATTGAAAACTAAAGTTATATGCATTATTCTTTTGAAAAATGTTAACATTCATTTAATTAAAATGGAAGTTTATTCAATAAAGAGATTTGGGCTATCAAATAAAATTAGAAGATCAAAAAGCCTGCTAAACTCTAAGTAAAATAATTGTTCAGGATTTACACAGAAGGAGCAAAAGTATATAGCAAAGTAAGTGAATCAGAATTAAGATATGTTATGTTTCCTACTCTGGGTTTTGTTAAGAGTTGAACTAAGTGTGGATATAGAATTATGTTTTGTTAGTATCAGTGAGGAGAAAATTCCTAGCTTATGTATCACAGTAATTTAGATAAAAGAAAGATATACTCTATACAGTGCTTATACTCTTGAAATAGGTATAAGAATAACCCACGAAAGTATAATACAAGGTTACCATGAGAGTAAAGAGAAATAATCTATCTCATCTGCTTGAGTATATAAGGGAATCTTCATGAAGCTGCTTAATCTAGTTATTGGAAGAGATATAGGATTCCTGCATGCAAGAGTCATGTGACTACAAGTTTTTAAAATGCCACTCATTACCAATATGAATTTAGCTACCTACCTTGTCAAGTGAATATTCACTACTCCATGTGTATCCATTTAACAACTAGATCAGAATATCTTTTTAGATTTAGTAGAGCCACTTTTTCTGTCAAAGGTCCTTAAATTCACTATACTTTAGGGGAGAGTGTTTAAACACTCACAAGGATTTTGACATCCAGATATGGTGGAAGAGCGTGCCAGATAGAGGCAGTATGACCAAGGGAGCAGAGATGAGAAAGCATCGGAGCATATTTGGACATAGTGAGTAGGGTATGGTTGGAATATCAGATAATAAGCACATAGCTGGGAGAAAAGGCAGAGGAACATGTAGACACTGATGAGTATTGGAGGCCATAAAGCCTAAGACAAATGTCAACCAAGAAAACTGATCACCACAAGGGAGCAGTGCCACTGGTGGAAGAAGAAACACGAGAAGCATGAGTACTGGTTATAAGACTTACAATGACCTAGGTATTCAATTAGAAGACATTATCTAGTCTGTTGTCAGTAGAGATATAAAGGAGAGGGTTAGTCAGAAATACATTTAGGAATTAGAACTAAGGGAACTCGGTGATTGATTTCAATGTGGAGTGCATTTTCATAGGAGAATAAGTCAAAGAACATCAAAATTTTTAGCCTAGGTGACTGAAAACTATATGATTGTCCATCAATTTAAATAGAACTATTAGGAAGAATTTGGTTAGGAAGTTATGATATTTTAAGTGGCAACAAAGTGTCAGGTAGGAAAGAAAACCAAGCAGTTAGAAATATAGGACTAGAGTTGAAGACAGATACTAGGTTCAGAGACTAATTTCGTTGGGTGTTATGTAGAAATAACAGTCAAGCTAAATTAGATGAAAATGAATTAGGTTGATCTGCTAGTCTGTTCCATATGGATCTTGGGATCAGGTGTCTGTAGTTTGAAGGTATTTCCACAAGGTGGTGATGCATTCTTATTAGGTAGCATAGACTTCAGGTTTCAAAATAAGTATTAATAGGAATACAAAGAAAACCATTTTTTGCTCCATCTTTGGTATCCTTACAAAGTCACTATTTTATATTGCATGAAAATATTATTTACCAACAAAGTATAACTAAATAATTTATCTTGTTATTTTAAGATATACCAAGCATGTAAAGGTTACTTGAAGTAACAATTAAACCAATTATAAAAATTTAGGATCATTAAGAGCTATTCTAACTCTCCATGTGAAAATAAAACTTGACATTTTATCAAATTTTTGGCATAATTCATTTTATAATCTCTTTTCTGTTTGCTTTTTATGACAGGACATGCATTTGGTCTTCTTATTTTCAGATCAATATTTTTTCCTACTTGCCTTCTATTTTTAAGTTTAAATAATATTTTTTTCCTCATTTTGAAAGCATGTTCTACCACACTCTAGAAATTCAAATCCTCTTGACAGCCATATCCCACTCACACTTGTTTAAAGGTCCAAATGAAAAATATAGTCTTCTCATGTGAGTCATCAGTGAATCACATAATATTGCAAATATACATGTGTCTCTAGTTATCTGATTCTTAACCACATATTCTCTATAAATACTTGCAAAATTTCTCCCACATTCATTACCTAAATTGAAAACATAGTGTAATGTACCAGTAAAAACATTTAAGTTGTTTAACAGACTGAATGAGAGGATGCAGGTTTTGTTTCAGTTATATCATAGCTCTTCTAATAGAATCTGTTTAAAAAGTATTGTACACTATTGTCTTCTTTACATTATTAAGTGAAAATGTATTTTAAGAAATTAAATTCACCTAAAAGTCCAGAAAATAATCCATTCATTGCAAGAAAAGTTGTAAATATTAACCGGAATTGAAAGAGGATAATTCATAAAAGACAAAGCTTGGCAATGTACTTGTTTTCATTTATGAGACATACAGTAATTTTCTACAAGTGAGAAAGTAAAGAATGGAAAAAAAATGTAAAAAGTATTGTTGGTACTAGAAAACTTTTCTGTGTTATTTGAAAACAACATAACATTTTTTAAAAACTAGAGAAATAATTATATATAGGGTATTAAAAGCATCAGTCATGCGGATGCCATTGAGAACCATATTGATACAGCAGAAATAATCGAAAATATTCAAAGATTTGAAGAAAAAATGATGGGGGAGAGAGAAGATTCAAGTAAAGACCTCAGTTTGAGCAAGTCTGATATGTTTCAGAACATTTAAAAACCATGAAAGATCATGTAATTTGAAAGTTATAGATGAATTAGCTGCCATTGATGCTGAGACTGCAGTGAGATTCCTCAGTGAATTGCAGAAACATATTGATGAATGTGGTTATTATGCAAAGCAAAATTTCAATATTGATGAAACTGGGTATCTTGGAGATGAATGCCATCATGTAGGTTTATTTAAGATAACTGGGAGAAAAGTGTTAAAACACCTTGTCTTAGTCCATTTTCTGCTGCTATAACAGAATACAACAGACTCGGTAATTTATAAAGAAAAGAAATTTATTTGGCTCACAGTTATGGAGGCTGTGAAGTCCAAGATGGAGGCACTACATCTGGTGAGGGCTTTATTGCTGTGTCATAGCATGTTGAAAAGCATTACATGACAAGAAAGGGTGAGAGAGCTCAAGAGCATGTAAAACAAAAAATGGGGGTGAAACTCTCATGATAACTAACCCGCTCGTGGGATAACTGGATTGATCCATTTATGAGGACAGAGCCCTCATGACCTAATCACCTTTCAAAAGTCCCACTTCTTCACACTGTCACAATGGCAATTAAATTTCAACATGGATATTGGATGAGACATTCAAACCATAGCACAAAACATTCAAAGATAAAATAACATTACTTTTTAGTAGAAATAGTGATGTACAGTTAAGCTAAAATTTTTATTGGCATATTACTCCCCAAATTTCCTGGCACTTAAGGTGGCATTGAAGAGTGCTTTGTGAAGCAAGTGTTTAAGGATTATAGGTGCTATCTTTGTGATTATTCATAATGGAATACATGTGGAAGGAAAATCTTGCAAGCAAACCTCTCTTGATGATAGTTAATGTTCCCAGACTGTCTTCTATTGTTATTGATTAGGAAGATCCTATCTGAATAGTTAGCCTTTTTTTGCCTCTAGATTTTTTGATTAGGCAGATCTTATCTAAGTGATATTTTTTTACCTCTCAAATACTATGTGCAGTACCTGCTGTGACTCTGCTTCATTAAAGGATCTATGGAATAGTTTTGACATCAAGAAGGTACTTAAACCTTAAAAATCAGGATTTGACAAAAATATATCACAACATGTGAAAAACAAAATAAGGGAGATACTTGTCCACATTTATTGCTATTTTCCAAAATCTAAAAGTATGACTGATGGGAAGCAAAAAACTTAAGAGTTTTTTAAGGAGGTTAGATTTATCGAAGTAAGCAGTAAAACTGTTAAAGAACTGTTAGCTTCATATAACAAAAAACTTACCACCCAAGAATTAATTTAACTTAATGCTCACTTTTGGCCAAAAGAGGAGGTCCATACATACTCTGCACCAGATTTTAAAAATAAATTTAGTACTGGGATATTGGTCTTTTCCAGCCTTCAGACTTGGACTGAAATATTGACTTTTCTTCAGTCTCTAGCCTGTTGGCTTTCGGATTGGAACTACACATTGGCTTTCCTGGGTCTTCAGCTTGCCAACTGCAGATCTCTGGACTTCTCAATCTCCATGTTTGCTTGAGCCAATTCCTTATAATCTCTCTTCTTCTCTCTCTTTATATATACATGTACACACACACACATCATCATCATCATCATCATCATCATCATTTTCAACGCCTGCAAGAGAGATGCAGGTGTAGATATAATGGATAGTGGAAGAGGGAGATAATGAATACCAGTTTTGGTCCTAAGAACAACTGCATTGATAAGAGGGTTGTAGTTTGTCCCACTAATCTCCATCTTTAAGAGGGGGACCTATAGAAAGTTTCTGAGGATACCATTTATTTAAAAGGTTATTCAGAAAAAGATGAATCAACCAAGGAGATTAGGGAGTGGGCAGAGAAAACCAGTGGTGTCCAGTACTGTCAGAGCCAATAGAATGGAATGTTTTAAGAAGGAAGGCCCTCTAGGAAGTGAAGTCCATGGGAAATATGAGGGAGCTTCTCCTTAAAGATTTATGGAGAAGTATATCTGTGCATTTGAAAGAGTATACTGTGGCGGCTATGAAAAGAATCTTCAGTGTGGAGCACAGATAACTGGTAGCCTCCAGCTGCCATACTGTTGAATCGACCATGGTGTTCCTGTCAACATCATCCTCTCCCAGGGTTCCTCATAATGAGTGACTGTAAATGACAAGGGAACCATGCCAGGTTATTTTTGTCTGATGTGGGACTTCTCTACAGGCAACCTTTGCTTAGGAGCTTCCTATCAGCCTGGCCAAGATCTTTTTTCAGAAATGCAATGTAGTCTGAAATTCTTACCAAATCCTCCTTTCTTCCTCGCCTCTTTTTAAAAATAATCATACCTGCATTGCAGTCTGAAGGCTCTTCCCTCTATCACCAAGAATTAATTTAACTTGATGCTCAAAATTGAACAAAAGAAAACGTCCACACATATAGGAGGTATGCTCCTGTGCCCTTTAAACTTCATGGGCATTTTCCACAATAAATCTCTTATACATCCAGTGTCTTCTTGGCACTTGCTTCTCAGAGATCCCAAACTGACACACTCACAGGTCTGAAATTTAGTAGCGATAGCACATCTCATTACACTTGGTCTCACCTGGGGCCACTCTAAGACTAGGGACTAGAATTATCTGAAGACTGACTCACACTTTTTGGTATTTGAAATTGGCTCTTGACTAAGACCTCAGCTGGGGCTATTGGCTGGAATGCTTACATGCGGCTTCTCTCTATGGCCTAGATTTCCTTCCAACATGATTTCTGGACTCCAAGTTCCAAGAGAGAAAGAGTCAGACAGAAGCCATATTGCCTTTTATGACCTAGCCTCAGAAATCACACATCATCATATTTACTTCATCCTATTGGCCACACATAGGGCCAGCTTTGATTCAACGTGGGAGGCAATGACGCATAGACATGATAACCAAGAAGTGTGGATCACTGGGAGCCATCTTAGATACTGGCTACTTCCGTCTAAATGTAACACAGAAAAATTGATAGATCTTAAAAATGTTCTGTTAAAATAAAACAAAAAGGTAGAAGGAATTCTAAAGCAAAATACTTTTATGAAATTAAAAGATATGAAAACAGAACCATAATACACATAAGAGTGCATACAAACAAATGGTTATGCATAAAACATTTTAGAATGGCTGATATGGGAAGAGAAACAAAAAGATATAGGGAATAGGAATAAAAATCTAAACAACGAAATATATTTTATGTTTTAACAAATGTTTAATTTGAATGCAGTTTTCCATTTTTCAAAACTATGTTCACATAATATGCAAAATACTATTGGAAGACGAAGGTAAATTACAACTCCATTACTTTCTTAGGAGCAAGAATTTGAGGCAACATGGAATTCTCCCAGTGGAAGCTTAATTTTAGTTTTTATTCAAACAGCTAGTGGTGGTCTGGAATTTTTGCAAATGGCCTTTGATTAAAGTTTCTTATTTGTTGAAAACTGGCCAAGGTCTAGGCTCATAATCAATATTAGACCCTTAGGAATGATGATTTCCTGTGTTGTGAGTTCAATTACTTGGGTCATGTACATGTAAAATTTGAAGGCAATAAATATAAATGACACATTTTGCATGTGATAAATTCTTGCATTTAGCTTTTAAGTTAATTTAGATACAATTACTCATCATTTATGTAAGTATTAATTTATAGATTCATCATTTCTGGTTTTGAATACATGAATAGACATTTAAGAATAAATTGGAAAAGATTTGTAAGTTGCAAGGACATGAATCTCTAAACTTGAATATTTTCTGGACTGAAGTTATTTACCTTACAGTGGAAAATATGTGAAGATTTATGTAAAATGATAACGTATTTTCTCATCTTTAAAAGATCGAACACTTCTAATTTGCATTGTGCCTCCTTTTCATGATAAAAGTTATGATTTCACAGAGAATTATAACAGGAGTTATAGTAATTATATGTGTATATATTATCTTATTTCCTCTACCTTTTTAAACCTGTACATATAGGTACCTTTAAAAATGTCTTAGTTTGACAGTTGGCAACTAGTCAATGCCGAACCAACTTCCTGCAAAAGGACATTATTTTGCATGTCCTTGGAGACCGTATAATTAATGTGTAATGTTTTACTTAAAACTGTAATTAAGTTTAAATTAAAATTCTTTGGGTTTTTAATAGAAGAGGAAGCATTTTGGTGCCTTTTTCATTTAAATGTTATATTTGCCAGCCTGTCTGGGCCAAGCTGCCTGCATTATATATACTTAATATTGTTGTTTTAATGTTGGCATTTGGTCTGGAAACTTTAAGAAAACTTTCTTGGTTTTTTTCCTAGCATTCATTACAATTGTTTCATTTTAGTTTGTTTTAAAGATATGATAAAACAAGTAAGATGCTCATTGCCACTTACTATTTACTCCTCTCTAGAAAATGGGTATATACTACTCACTGTTTCCTTGATACTTAGTTTATAATCACTATAAATTAATATTCATCTTCAAGAGTTTTTCTTTCTGTTCTCCAAGGAGTTGTGTTAGATATGTATATTATGTATGTAGACGTTCCTTTTCAATCACCCTGACTTTCCACTTTCTGGTTTTATTCTGAGGTCCAATCATCTGGATGTGAAAATCATGTGAAAGCTTCATCAATGAACATAGCAGTTGAAGCACTGAAAGTCTTCACTCATGTTGTTTTCTGCTTGAATATATACCTCACCCCCAAATTTGAGGGATGCCAGCATATTCTGAACTTTAGGTGCTTTCAAATTAATCTTCACATTCAATAAGCTGTGTTAATTTCACCCACTCTATACTTTTCCTCTTTTTCTACATCCATTTCTTAGAATTGGGAAAGAATTTTAAGTAATAATTCATCATTTGCTATTATTCTACCTAAGAGTTTTTAATTTAAAACATATTTAAAGTATTTGCTAATTTGTAATCTAAGTAGTGAGCAAGGTCCATATAAAGCCATAACATGAACAGTTATTGAACATGAGCTGGTATTTTCAAGAAATCTTCTACTTTGCATGATTTGTCATGGTTAGTGTGACTACATTGTGATCATTTCTAGAATAAATAGGTGAACCAGTTTATAGAAAAACCCAGTCATATTCAGTTTTGATTTCAGCATTTATGCTTCAAGCAAGTGGAATCTTTCAAAAATGTTATGTTTTGTTATTTTTTGTTATATTGCAGCCAAATGTCTAATAGAAAATAAATGAGAAACTCCAAATTAAGTGTGGTCTCTGTCTTGATTGAAAGATTCAAGAATGTGCAATAAAAGATGGGATATTTAGTGTACATAGCTATTACTCTTCATAAGCTCTGTATAAAGAAGCAATATTCCTTTCTCTTAAAATAACTGGGGCCCAGAACACTGTTCCAATACACATTTATTATTGACACAACAAATAAGTTAACTAATTAAAACAGAGACTAAAAACACTCTATTTTTCATGAATTTGCATAATTTTTGGCAAATTAAGTATGGCTTCCCTAACAGTTACTTGTAGCAAAGTATATACAGGAAAAAATGGATTTTAAATAGTAGCTATTAGTGTAAACCATTTTTAAAAACAATTCTTAAAATTTTTCTGAAGTAAAACTAAAATTGTATAGCAACAAAGAAATTAAAGTACCTAGGAATATACTTAACCAAGGATGTAAAAGACCTCTACAGGGAGAACTATGAAACACTGAGGAAGGAAATAGCAGAGGATGTAAACAGATGGAAATCCATACCATGCTCGTGGATCGGCAGACTCAATATCATCAAAATGTCTATACTACCCAAACTGATCTACAGATTCAATGCAATACCTATTAAAATCCCATCAGCATTCTTCACAGATATAGAAAAAATAATTTTACGCTTCGTATGGAACCAAAGAAGACCCCGAATATCAAGAGCAATTCTAGGCAACAAAAACAAAATGGGAGGCATTAATATGCCAGATATCAAACTATACTACAAAGCTGTAGTAATTAAATCAATATGGTATTGGCACAAAAATAGGAATATTGACCAGTGGAACAGATGTGAGGATCCTGATATAAAACCATCCTCATATAGCCATCTAATCTTTGACAAAGCAGACAAAAACATACACTAGGGAAAAGATTCCCTTTTCAATAAATGGTGCTGGGAAAACTGGATAGCCACCTGTAGAAGGCTAAAACAGGACCCACACCTTTCACCTCTCACAAAAACCAACTCACGCTGGATAACAGACTTAAACCTAAGGTATGAAACTATTAGAACTCTAGAGGAAAAAGTTGGAAACACTCTCCTAGACATCGGCCTGGGCAAAGAGTTTATGAAGAAGTCCCCAAAGGCAATCACAGCAGCAACAAAAATAAATAAATGGGACATGATCAAACTACAAAGCTTCTGCACAGCCAAAGAAATAGTCATGAAAGTAAACAGACAACCTACAGAATGGGAGAAAATTTTTGCATCCTATGCATCCGATAAGGGACTGATAACTAGAATATACTTAGAACTCACGAAAATTAGGAAGAAAAAATCAAATAACCCCATTAAAAAGTGGGCAAAGGACTTGAACAGAAATTTTTCTAAAGAAGACAGAAGAATGGCCAACAAACATATGAAGAAATGCTCAACATCTCTAATCATCAGGGAAATGCAAATCAAAACCACAATGAGATATCACTTAACCCCACTGAGAATGGCCTTTATCAAAAAATCTCCAAACAATAAATGCTGGCGTGGTTGCGGAGAGAGAGGAACACTCCTACACTGCTGGTGGGACTGCAAACTAGTTCAACCTCTGTGGAAAGCAATATGGAGATACCTTAAAGCCATCCAAGTGAATCTACCATTTGATCCAACAATCCCATTGCTGGGCATCTACCCAAATGATCCAATGACACTCTACAAAAAAGACACCTGCACTCAAATGTTTATAGCAGCACAATTCATAATTGCAAGGCTGTGGAAACAGCCCAAGTGCCCATCAATCCAAGAATGGATTAATAAAATGTGGTATATGTATACCATGGAGTACTATTCAGCTCTAAGAAACAATGGTGATATAGCACATCTTATATTTTCCTGGTTAGAGCTGGAACCCATACTACTAAGTGAAGTATCCCAAGAATGGAAAAACAAGCACCAGATATATTCTCCAGCAAACTGATATTAACTGAGTAGCACCTAAGTGGACACATAGGTACTACAGTAATAGGGTATTGGGCAGGTGGGAGGGGGGAGGGGGGCGGGTATATACATACATAATGAGTGAGATGTGCACCATCTGGGGGGTGGTCATGATGGAGACTCAGACTTTTGGGGGGAGGGAGGGAAATGGGCATTTATTGAAACCTTAAAATCTGTACCCCCATAATTTGCCGGAAAAAAAATTATCTTCAAAAAAAAGAGAAAAAAATATGAACAAAAAAACCCCCAAAAAACTAAAATTGTAATCCTTAGTGTCTTAAAAATTTATCTTAGCCCATTGCCAATAAAATACTTTTATTCAACAATTTATCCAAGAAATACATGTTAAATAGAATCTAAATAGTATGTTTTTATTATTTATTTATCTCAAATAGTTACTTTTATCATTATATTAAAAGAAACTTTATGTTTTCTTTTAAAAAATGTCCAAATGCTTAAAATAACACATTTAAAAATATTTACAAAATACTACACAGCAAAGGAAACAATCAACAAATCAAATCAAACAATGTTATGTTACTCCAGAAAACATTTGCATATGTTTCTTCATGCACTTGCAGGGAACTGTTGACACAGAACTAGTCTTAGGAGTCTTCAGATTCTGTGAATATAAGAATTCTGCTGGCAGATCCAAATGAGATCTATCTTGTCTGTAGGCATTTTCTGGGAAAGTTTGTATTATTTTTGTCTACCTAGAGCCTAGATCAGGTAAGACAGGTTTTTTACCCCCTAGATTTCCCACTCTTTTAATCAGTATTCTTTAACACTTTACTATCACACTTCAAATTTCCAGATTCTATAGAAAAAAACAAACCCATGTCCATTCAGTATGCTACAAAAAGAAACAAAATTGAGCCTTAATGTAACTGTGAAACTATGACATTCCATAAATTGCAAATTATAAATGTGTATTACAACAATAAAAATCTAGTAATCTCTTGGCAGTTTTTCTTCAACAGAAAATATATTTGCAATTTAGGGTTATGTTCAGGATTTTGCTTTAGGGATAGGATAAAAGTTTGGAAGACATTTGTCAGGAATCTAGATTTATAACCTCTTCTTTTTACCAGATTTACCATGTAATCTTTAATCTCTGGAAAAACTTCAATTTAGCATGTCACCTAAAATATATTACTTTCTGATTCAGTGCTGCAGCCAAAATGCCATGCATTTTGTGGTGCCTAGAAAACTATACAGATTCTTCTGTATTCAGGTGGGAGCATCCTTCTATATCTGTTTGTCTGTTTTTTTGTTTTTTAACTCTACATGCAAAACCATGTCATAATATACTTTTAGCAAATTGGAAATTGTTTTGGAATATGTATGTGTAGTAAGCAGAAGAATGTCCATTTTATTTTTTACAACGTGTTTCCCCAATGATAAGACCTACCCATAAAATAAGTTCTAGCAGGATTTCTAAGCATTTGCGCAATATAAGCCCTACTCCGAAAATAAGACCTAGTGATGGGTGTGGCTATGCGGCATTTCGGCACAACCCATGAATTTCCACGCAGAGCGGTAAAGAAGATGAGCAGCCCTTTTCATCTGCCCCATGAGAGCTCTATTGCTCCACATGAGAGATTGGGGCCAATGGTTCTAAAGGAAATAGGGTCGCAAGAAATTCAGGAGGGAATTCAGGGTTTGGAGAGTTATGATGATTTTCCAGAAGAAGACGACTTAACTATATTTGAATAAATGTAGATTGTTGTACCTTACTTAAAAAAAATAACCCATCCCCTGAAAATAAGCCCTAGGGTGTCTTCTTGAGGAAAAATAAATATAAGACCCTGTCTTATTTTCAGGGAAACACAGTAATTATATATATATATATATATATATATATATATATATATATATATCCTTTTATTTCTTACTATTTAAAATAAGGATTTTAACTAAAGTTCAGAGATAATTGCATTTTGACTTTTTTCTGATCAATTGGTTTTAACAGTCTTTGACTAGTATGATGATTAAAGAGAGTTTACATGTATTTATGTCAGGTAACGCTATAGTCAATTTGACAATATTGTTTAATTTTCTTCTAATAATTGGGCTTGAAAGCCCATATCTCAAGATGTGAAACTGCTTATAGTATGAAATAAAATCTCCAGCATAAAAGAATTTTAGAGAGTTATAAAATTACATTTCATTATATAGTATCAAAAGATACACAGAAAATATTCATAACAGTTAAGAATTCTGACCTTTAGTCACATCAAATTCTAGGCATAAATATTAAAATTAGTTCATTGCAAAACTATTCCTGAAAAAAATAAATGAATACCATAGTCAAATTACAAAAGCTGCTAAATTAAAAAGATCTTTAAAGAACTGGTTATTCACATATTTATGTAGAAAATGATTCTAGAAAAATATGAATTGGTGGAGTTTTGAATTATAGGTTAAAAATGTAATATTCTGGCTCTTAATGCTTGAATGTGGACACTATTACAACATTCTTTGTTTTTCTAGTAGTGAAGTTGAACCTCCTATAGTCTCCTGCTTGGTTTGCCTTGTCACCAGAAGGGATTTCAAAGTTGGTAGACTAAGATTAAGAGTTCAATATCTGGCTAATGCAACATTAATAGACATATTAGAGAATTAACTTTGGCAGAAATTACATATGTAATTGCATTCCTCCTGTGCCTGAAAACGCTTCCAAATTTCGCCGTTGCCTGCTGTCTGCAGTTTGAGTCAGGTAGAATATACAAAAGGACCTCCATGAACTTTTTCCCATCCATTGATCTGGCCTCAGTACTCTTATCTCCCTCAATTCCCCGCCTCACTCTTAAAACTTTATTAATGCTAATTTTCATTTAACTCCACATATATATCATGTGTTGTTTCATGCCTCTCTGCCTTATTCATCTTCTCCTATTTGCTTGTAATGTCATTCCCAAAGAGTGACATTAGAACACAGGAGTTGAGAGTTTGTACTTTGGAGTCAAGCACACAGATTGATTTTAAATCTTAGCCAGGTGTGTTTGTAGTCCCAGCTACTCAGCTCTTCTGGAGGCTGAGGCAGGAGAGTCACTCCTTGAGTCGAAAAATAGTAGTGCACTATTATCGTGACTGTGAATATAGCCATTGCAGCCTATGCAACAGAGATAACTTGTCTCAAAGTAAATAAATAAATCATGACTCTAAAGTGGGTCCTTTGTAAAGTTACTTAACCTCTCTAAACCTCAGTTACTACATCTGTAAAATTAATTCAAAAATAATTATCTTTAGATGAAATATTGAATGTGAAGGCATTAGTAAGGGTTAGACACATAGTAAGGACTCCATATTAGCTCGACTTATAAACGAAATAAATATGAAGTCTTTGGGATACAGTATGAATTTTATTCTTTAATAACTAATGCTAACTGTATGCTATTAATATTCTCCATTTCTGGGTATGTAGTGGTTTCCCTCAATGTGCCATCTTAGTCCAATTCTATAGCTTTTCATTGACCTTTGTTTATTCAAACAGTCTAATTTTAGTTCCAAAGACCAGCCCTGTTTGTCTTAAAACATTAATCTTATATTTAATTTAATTTAATCTTCTTAGTATAGACTGATTTGAGAGAAAGGGTGAGGGTGGTACCTAGTTTGCTTGTGTTCTTTCTGTCATATGCACATGCACATACTTACTCACCCCTCTTCCTTGGGCTGTTCCCTCTACCACTGGGAGCAAAATAGGACAAGGTTGTAGTTCTGTAGTCCACTATTTGGCCGGCTATACTGGTGTTCCAGCTTGTTGTGTATGGGCATGGAATAGACAGATATTATTTTCTACAGGATCCACTGAGGAAAAGTTCTTCCTAAACAAGCAGCTCCTTAACATGTTGTGACTGATCTCCCAACCAGCCAAATATCTCAGGCCACATCCCTCTGATGCATATGTCTCTTTGTTCCATGTTGTGGTTGTCCCACCTAGACTATAGCACACAATCTCATCTAACTCACAAGGTTTCCCACCATTTCTTTCCCCTCACCGCCCACCCCCTGCCTGGTTCTGGATTTCCTATCATCTTCAGGATCCAGTGTTGTATTTCCTGAGGAACTGAGAACTTGAGAGTGAAGGTGATAGTATTGATAATTGCTTCTAGAAGTGCAACACCATGACATATCCCCTAATCTTCTTTTCATATCCAGGACCTAAATACTTATACAACCAAGTGATACTTTGGAACCTGTTTCCTCTTGGTTTGGAAGAGGAAAGCACACTCTTCTATAGGGAGTTTAAAGGAGAAAACAGTCCATCTTCATGACCACTGTATTTTATCAAGAGGTAACACATTCCTTTTACAAGCGGTGAGGTGACTCTGGTATCTTGAAATGGCTCTCATCTCAGTAAGTACCATGGAGGGGTAGCTGGTAATTCTTCGAATTTGTTGCATGAGGTACTTAAAGTCTTCTATTCTTAACCATGATCCTTAGGGTTCAATTTCATTCTGAGTATATAATATCGTCTTCTTACATTTTTATTTTTCTTTATTTGTGCTTAATATTATCTCAGAAATCTTCCCCAAAGTCCAAGTTGGGTGAAAAATATTCCTCTTCTTTGCTTTGACATTGCCTTTGATGTTACCATTTACCATATGTACTGGACACTTAAATATACTCTTGCTTCTTCTTTTACTTCAGTGTTCCAGCAGGAGTGAAAGAAGCCTAGCAATGTTTGGCTGGCTTTTAGCAGATGCAATTGGACAGTGCTGTGCTTTAGGCCTGTGCTTCTTACCTCTCACTTACTGCCCCAGGTTTCTCTGTCGCTTTAACATGAGATGACTATGGGGACCTGCCAGCACTCATGCACATGAAACCCGAATTTTCCTGAAATTAAAGCCAGTGGAGTCACCTTTGACTGATGTGTGACTGAAGCTCGTAGATAAATGCTTCCCCTTTTTAATTCATGAGGCTGACAGTTCTGAAATGCATTTCATAGGTTGCTCAGATGATCCCAGCATGTTCACTACCCCCGGTCTATACTTTTGTTACCTGGGATCATATTCCCATATAAAGGACTAATATTCAGGCCTTCACCCTAAGGCTATAATTTCTGGAAGAAACTTGGCTGAGCCACTGTGTTATATGGAAATAATTTGATTTTGGAACTGTGTTCCCAACATTACACTGTAAGCTACTTTCATATCTCAGTACTGTGTCAAGCACACAGTGTGTGCTCCATCAATCTTTGTTGAATTAGTATCATTTACAATTTACTCTTTCCAAGAAAAGTTAAACAAATATTGTCACCTTAAAACCTATTAGGAAGACCAGGTACAAATTCTCATGTCCTTAGTCATTTAAAACCTAAATGTCAGATTTTTACAAACATATTGAATGGAAAATATTTCTTGAAAATACTTGAACTTTTCATGAATGCGAATATCTTAACAGTTGTCAGAGGTCTATTCATACAGATTTACCTTACTTAACAAAAATTTATTTCAGACTCTGTTAAGAGCATAGAATTAAATACCTTAGGAGTGAAGAAATGTATTCCTTGGTTTTGAAGGTGTTTAGGTAGGTCTATGAGGAGAGGAAAAACCTATCCTTGTTAAATTCCAGGAGAACAATACAAATGAACATCAGAATATACAAAATAGTGTAGCATTAATTGAAAGCCTTGCATACATTTTTCTAAAAGGATATTAAATCCTTTTAAGTTAGTCTGGCATCATCCACTTCAAATTACAAATAGTATTATAGATTGATCAATTGATCTACCTGTTTATTTTTATCGATACTCCTGATACTGTGCCTTTATAAACACAAACTGTGCAAAGCCTCCTCTGGTAATTTCTAAACAAGAAATTGTATCCTTCAGAGCCAAAAATCTCTTTTCTTTAGGACCAAATGATATAATTTTCTTTATGGGAAATAAATGCATTAAAAACATGTCTCTGAAATGAGGCTCTCCTTTATTCCTAGATAAATTGAAATTAGACAAATTGATAAGATTTAATAATTTGTCAGATTCAAATGATAAATGCCCATTTACCACATTGCTTTGCTAGCTCAATGAATATGCTATGCTTGATGTATAAATAAAATAATTGACACCTAAAATATAAATATTAAGCACATGCTGAACACTTATGAATGTATACCAGAAAATTATCCTAAAAGAATATGCTCTGAAAGTATGGATTTTAACAACACATTTCATTCCTTTTATTTGTAAACTAGAAGATGTAGATTTAGTTGAGCAGCAGGGCACACTATAGTTTTGGAGCTTGTGCTATTTGGAGTCTTATTTGGAGTCTCAAATAAGACTTCTGAAAAGGGCAAAACTGTTCCATATTATTGTAGAGGTGGACTACCATTGTCATGCAAACAAAGGGAAACCCAGTAGTAATTCAAAATGAGTTACATATTTGACAGCTTACTCTCTTGCCAGATTTTCCTATTCTTTCCATAGAAAAATAAATAATGGATTTTGCCTTATTTGCTTTTCCAAGTAAGGCACCTATTAAATATAGTCTCATGATTACAAATACATACATTTTATTACACACAAAAATTTTTAAATGTGATATTTTATAGCTAATTTAAAAGAATGGAGCTCAAAATAAAGCAATTAAAGTATGATAATATGGTTTTAGGTTATATTTTCGTTGGTGTGCAAATATGTTACCCAGCCTATATTTATGGGTTTTGTGATTCAAATGAACAATTTGTATACAAGCACCATGTTTTCGTGCCAAGAGAATCTATTTCACTCCTTTGAATTAAGTCTTTCACATTTTTTGTAATACATTCAAAATTCTTTGGGAAGAAATACAATGAAATCTTTTAATAATCAGTTCTGGAATTGATGAAATTCTTTCTATTAAAGAGCAAAAAAAAAAAAACCAAACTAGAAATATCAGAATTGAATAATGAATTATACCTAAGGAAGAAATTATCTATTTAAAGTTAATGCTGCCCATTTCTATTCAACATAGTACTGAAAGTCCTAGCCAGTGGAATCAGGCAAGGGAAAGAAATAAAGGGCATCCAAATTGGGAAAGAGGAAGTTAAAATATCCCTGTTTGCTGATATTATGATCTTATATATAGAAAACCCTAAAGACTCCACCAAAAATCTCCTAGAATTGATAAATAAGATCAGCAAAGTCTCAGGCTACAAAATTATATACAATAATCAGTAGTATTTCCACATACTAATAATGGTCAAACTGACCATCAAATCAAGTACTCAATGACAATCAGAGTAGCTACAAAGAAAATAAAATACCTAGGAATATACTTAACCAAGGAGGTAAAAGGCCTCTACAAAGGGAAATACAAAACATTGATGAAAGAAATAGCAGATGACACTTATAAATGGAAAAACATCCCTTGTTCATGGATATGCAGAATCAACATTGGTAAAATGTCTATACTGCCCAAAGTGATTTACACATTCAATGCAATTCCATCAAAACACCATCTTATTTCACAGACCTAGAAAAAATAATCATAAGCTTTGTTTGGAACCAAAAAAGAGCCCAAATAGACAAAGCAATCATAAGCAAAATCAACAAATCTGGAGGCTTGATATTACCTGTCTTCAAATTCTACTACAAGTCTATAGTAACCAAAATAGCATGGTACCACTATAAAGTAGAGACATAGAACAATGGAACAGAATAGCCACATGTTGAAGACTGAAATAGGACCCACACCTCTCACCTCTCACAAAAATCAACTCACAGTGGATAACAGACTTAAACCTAAGGCATGAAACCATAAGAATTCTAGAAGAAAATGTTGGAAAAACTCTTATAGACATTGGCCTAGGCAAAAAATTTATGAAAATGACCCAAAGGCAATCACAGCAACAACAAAAATAAATAAATGAAACCTGTTCAAATTAAAAGGCTTATGCACAGCCACAGAAACTATCACGAGAGCAAACAGGCAACCTACAGAATGGGAGAAAATATTCACATGCTACACATCCCATAAAGGGCTAATAACTATAGAATCTATATAGAACTCAGGAAAATCAGCAAGAAAAAGTCAAACAAACCCATTTAAAAGTGAGCAAAGGACATGAACAGGAACTTCTCAAAAGAAGACAGACCAATGGCCAACAAACATATGAAAAAATGCTCAACATCTCTAATCATCAGGGAAATGCTAATGAAAACCACAATGAGATATCACTTAACTCCACTGAGCATGGCTTTTATCAAAAAGTCCCAAAACAATAAATGTTGACACAGATACAGAGAGACAGAAATACTTATAACTGCTGGTGGGACTACAAACTAGTCCAATTCTGTGGAAAGTAATATGGAGATACCTCAAAGAGCTAAAAGTAGAACTACCATTTGATCCAGCAATCTCATTACTGGGCATCTACCCAAAGCAACAAAAGACATTCTCTAAAAAAGACATCTGTTTATATCAGCACAATTCACAATTACAAAGATGTGGAAACAACCCAAGTGCCCATCAATATATGAGTGGATGAATAAAATGTGGTATATTTTATACCATGGAGTTCTACTAAGCTACAAAAATGAGTGGTGATCTAGCACCTCTTGTATTATCCTGTATGGAGCTGGAGCCCATTCTAGTAAGTGAAGTATCACAATAAGGGGAAAACAAGCACCACATGTACTCATCATCAAATTGGTGTTAACTGATCAACACTTATGTGCACATATAGTAATAACATTCATTGGGTGTCAGGAGGATGGGAGGGGGGAGGAGGTATTCAATAGATGGTGCTGGGAATGTTGGATAGCCTCATGCAGAAGCATGAAACAGGACCCTTGTCTCTCACTATATATGAAAATTAATTCAGGATGGATAAAAAATTTAAATGTATGGCATGAAACCATAAAAGTTCTAACAAAAAGCATAGGAAGAACTCTTCTTGACATCAACCTAGGCAAATAATTTATGACTAAGACCCCAAAGGCAAATACAGCAACAACAAAAATAAATAAATGGGACTTAATTAAATTAAAAAGCTTTTGCACAACAAAGGAAATAACCAACAGGGTGAATAACAACCTACAGAATGGGAGAAAATATATGTAAAGTATACATTTGACAAAGGACTAATATCCAGAATCTACAAAGAACTCAAACAAATCAGCAAGAAAAAACAAACAACCCCATCAAAAAGTGGGCAAAAGACATGTATAGAAGTTTTGCAAAAGAAGATAAGGAAATGTCTTACAAACATGAAAAAAATACTCAACATCACTGATCATCAAGGAAATGCAAATTAAAACTACAATGAGATATCTCCTTACCCCTATCAGAATGGCCATTATTAAAAAGTCTGAAAACAATAGATGGTGGCATAGATGCAGAAAGGAATACTCAGACACTGTTGGTGGGACTGTAAATTAGTACAGCCTCTATGGAAAACAGTGTGAAGATTCCTCAAAGAAATAAATTAGACCTACCATTTGATTTAGCAATCCCACTCCTGGGTATCCACCCTAAAATGTTATTTTATAAAAAAGACACTTGCACTTGAATGTTTACCGCAGCACAATTCACAAGTGCAAATATGTGGAATCAATCTAAGTGCCCATCAGTTCATGAGTGAGTAAAGAAAATGTGATATATATATATATATATATATATATATATATATATATATATATATATAATGGAGTACTACTTAGACATAAAAAGGAATGATATAATGTCATTTGCAGGAACTTGGATTTAACTGGAGACCATTATCCTAAGTGAACTATCTCAGGAATACAAAATCAAACTCCATATGTTCTCACTAGTAAGTGGAAGCTAAAAGATGTGTACACACAGGCACAAAGAAATGTAAGTCATTCAAAACCAAGAAGTGGGGAGGTTAGGAGAGAAGGTATGGGATAAAAACTTACCTATTGGTTATAATGAACACTATTCTGGTGATTGGCACATCAAGAGCCCTGACTTAAGCATTATACAAGGGATCCATGTAACAAAAACATTTGTATCTCCTCAATATTTTGAAATTTATAAAAGGAATAGGAAGAAAAAAGTATAAAAGGTGGTATTAGAGGAAAATATCTTTATTAAAATAGATACATTTAAATGATTTTGTTTCTTCTAATTTTTTCCTTCTGGCTAACTAGAGTTCTATTTTAGGAAAGCAAGAAAGAAGAAAATTTCTCCTGGCTAGAAATCCTAATTCATTAAAACTACATCAGTTATATTGAAATTACAAATACTTCATGGGAATAAACTATATTTTCAATAGTTTATACATATCTTATATGAGATATAATGTAAATAGAATATATATGTCTGTATAAGACAATAGAATCACCTAAAATAATGAGCCTACATTGAGTTAGATATCTTAAAGGATGGTGTTATTCAAGCTCTAACACCTATTTTATTTATCTCAAACATTTTTGAAATTTCACATGTGCTAGAATTATACAACTGGAAATAATAACTGTACTCAATTATCTCACTTTTGAACTTTGCCAAAAGTGCATGCAATAGCATGTTTAAATTATCATAGTTTACTAGAAATAACATGTAAACCAAGTTTCAGTGGGAAGAAATTTATTGCCTTCATAGGACCTGCATATTCTGAATTTATTTTGGAGGTAGAGGATGCATTTAAAATTCACTAAGACTTTGATTTTTAGGCATTGCAATTTCAATTATAGCATCTCCTGCCAAAATTCTGGATCAGCCACTAACTGACTATAGGAAGTTGGACTCTGTGACTCAGTTTCCTAGACATAGAGATACAAATAATTGAGAGGATTAAAAGTCAATTCCCATAAAGTGCCTGGCACACACTTAGCACCTAGTAAATGTTAACTATTTTTATTAACATCACCATTATACCCATGCCTTGTATTCCACAATCTCTTAGATTTAAGAGACTGGAGCTTTCATTGTTCTCCTTCTTATTTTCTGCACAGAAACTAGAATCATCAACACATGCTTAAAATTAGTACTATTTCTCATGCTACTGATCAAAGACCAGGTTTCTGTATTATTTGTAGGCCTCGATTAAAAAGCTAAGAAGTATAAGCAAAATTTTGGTATCAGGAGATACCCTGCACCAGCAGTAACCAATGTCTTTGAGAACACAGCTGCCTCTTTATTTTCCTAAGGTTTTGAGATCAGCAGGAGTAGAGACAAGGATGGGTATGAAAGTGAATGATTAATAAAATATATCAAAATGTAGAGGTAGGGATCCAGTGCAACTGTACATACATTTCTTCCCTCTCTATTCAAAAAATAGAGAATTACATGATGCTTATTACTAGCTTTAAGTCAGACCAGATATGTGAGTTGATCTTGAGTTCTTAGAGATCCATTCCCTCAAAGATATGAGGGGAGATTCCGTGACCTGCACAAAGGATCACATTCTGCTCCAGTTATAAGGATGCATTTCTCATCTTCCTACATAACCACTTTCAACATTTTATTTATTAACATTTATATGCACACCACTGTCATTAATATTAGTGTGAAGACAAAAATAAGAAGAAGATACTATCCCTACCATTGAAGACCTTGAGGTTCAGTTGGGTAGGTAGCCCCTATATATAGCAAACAAACAACTAGAAATTAAAATAAAAGTGTGCAATCATGTGATAACTTGTGTAGAAATGTACCAGGTGAGACATTGGATTATAAAAAAAGATTTCTGAACTTTATGTTTCTCATCTATGGAAGATAGATAGATAGCAATGCTTACCTCATAGGGTATTTATGAAGGGTAAATGGTATAATTGTATGTTCTAATTAAGAATCAAAAATGTTACACATTCTTAATAAATGTTAGTTGAAACATATCATACAGGTTTGATATAATATTAAAATATTTTATCTCTACATTTTTATGGATATATTCCATTACATGAAAGTCAAGGTATTGGGAATACAGCACTGAACAAAATGAAAGTGGATTCTATTTTCATAGAGCTGAAACTCCAGTTGGGAAAGAGAAAATAATTACATAAGTAAACAAAAAAAAGAAAATATCAAGCAGTGGTGTGTTAATGGACAACACAAAAGCAAAGTAATATGCTAGAGAGAGAGAGAGAGAGAGAGTTACTTTAGATTGTGTGATCAAGGAAGGCCTCCCAAAGAGTGATGTTAAAACTGAAAGCTGAGTAAGAAGGAATCAGCAATCATGTGTGATCATCAAAGGACAAATTTAAAGACTTCCGGAAGTGCCTAATAAGCATACATTTGTTATCCAAATACTACTTCACAACCACTGATATTGACTCCTCACACAATATATCCATTCCACGATCTCAAGAAACCCAAACATTAGCCTAATGCTTCCTTGGGGAATCTCAATTTTCTTGTGTGTGAGGATATACTGAATGTGTGTTTTACAAAATGCAATTATTGCTAACTTGCTTGATTTTCTACTGGAAGTGATTATTCCATGCAATTGACCTGTCATCACAATGACACTTTTCAGAATCTCAAGCTCTATTGACTATCATGATATTTTTATTTTCAGCAATTGGTAGCACGTTATCTGAAGGTGTTCCGGCCATAATCACAGGAGTGAACACAGTTCAATAACTCTCTGTGGTGCCACTCTTCCACTATTTGTGATTTCCTGCAGCACATTAATGAATTACTTATAGGGGATGTTGCTTTGAAATAGCTGTTCTATCTGTGGCCTTAAGTTGATTTTTAGGGTGAAGAGATTAAAAAGAAAGTGAATGTACTAAGACATACATTATGACCTGACAAGGTAGATATATTTCCATAGGAGGTGATCAAGAAGGCTTGCTATGAATCCATATTGACCTCATAGGACTCTCCCAGGTTTTGACAGCACCAGGTTTTGACAGTTTGTGGATGTGACAAAGAGGTTGTAGGTTTGTCATTAACCTTTTCTGCAATAATGAAATATATAGAATATGTAAATACACAATCAACGTTAAGAAATTTGTAAATAGGTCCCTTTTATAAATGTAAGTAGATGGTTAGATTATAAAAATTATACAGATATATAAGGGTGTCTGAATAGGATTGTTGGGAGGCAGCTGGCCAACAAGTCTAAGTTTATCATCACTCAACAAATTATTAATATTTTATTGTCTAAATACCACAGTCCTTCTGAATATTTCAAGATATGCCTCAGTATCTTCTTTTAGACATAATCAAAGACTCATAATGCAAATAATAATGTAATATGAATACTATTCTATAGAATATGTCCTTTTTGGCAAATCTTTATTACAACTGTTCTACAGCTCTGTTATGGTCCCAAAGTCAAGTCCAGTTTCCAGAAGGCAGATGTTTTATCTTTTTTCTCCATGAACCTGCTACAAAGTTGCTTTTCCACTGGGGAATAGATACCAGAGAAAATAATACAAAGCATTTTGGGAGCATGATGTACTTTTTTCAGTGGGCCAAAAACATAAAAGTGAAGAGAGCAATGAGTCTCTGAGGAATCCAACTGCTGAAGTAGAGGATAAAGAATTTCAGCATCTACCTAAATACAAAGACAGGCTTATGAATGAATAACCCATATGTGTTAGCAGATTATGCCAACAGAAGAAGAGGTAACTTGTATTTGCCTGGCAGGTTTAGTTTTAGACAAACTATTCTTCTTGGATTCCTGTATCCATGTGGCATAAAGGCTTAGGCTTAAACTAGTTCAAAAATATATTGGCAGCAATAAGTAACCATGGATGGAAGATTTGCAATGTCTTGCTTCACTTTACTTACTAATAAAAGGATATGCATCAAATGCAGAATCTTCATAGTTTAGATATGTGGTAGTCCAGTGGTTAAGAGTACTGAGAATTAATTTAAATATGCCTGTGTTAAAATTCTAATCCTAATATTTATTTGCTGAATAATATTGAACAGGGTCCTCAAACATTTCTAAGTTAGATTTCTTTATTTACAAACTAGAAAGAAAAATACCCATATCAAAAGGGTATTAAAAATTGAAATATATCTAAAGGTATGTGGCAAAATTCTTAGTTTATTTAGATGTTAAATAAATGGCATTCATCAAATTGTCTTTGGCATTCAGAGAAGGTTTTGGATGGACTGCTACTCAATTAAATTCACATATTGCAACTTCTTAAAATACAACTTTTCATGCCATTTCTTCTTTCAAATTCTTTCTCCCTCTCTCCACACACCACACACACACACACTTTTAAAATTTAACATTCTGGCTTTCACTATGTTGGGATTGTTCCTAATGTCATTAGCTTCCTAATGTCATCTTCTGTTTTTTCTCTTTCCTCTCTCTCAAACTCATCTTCCATGCTGACTCTTCAGAGTTTTCTAAAACACTATTCTCATCTTCTATTTTAAAAATTTACTACCTTCTTTTTTATTACCAAATGAAATCCACCTTTCTCTTGCTATCATTGAACATTCTCAACAATGCAACCACACCCTCCTACTGCCAGTGATCAGTTACAGTTAGTTGTAGTCTTTGTAACTTCAAAGTCACCTGTTTCTCCAGTGTCATTATGTGACACTCTTTCTTTGACTAAGCTT
The DNA here is from genome assembly GCF_040939455.1 of Microcebus murinus. NCBI lineage: Eukaryota > Metazoa > Chordata > Mammalia > Primates > Cheirogaleidae > Microcebus > Microcebus murinus. The sequence continues at coordinate 35,812,301 of NC_134114.1, read as the reverse complement.
ACCTTTCCTAGCTTCACCCATGCCATGCTCTGTCCTGCTGAAGAAGTTTTTATAAACTATTCATGCTGCTTCGAATTCTGTCTAGCATTCCAGGATTATTACACTCTCTGAATCATTTCTTGTGTTATTAATTAAGAAAAGTTACATTGCAAGTTTGTCAGTTTCACCCTATTGCGGATTGGGTTCTCCAAAGTCAACTTTAGTGTGATGTTTTATGTGCAGGATGCGTATTACAGAGTGCCCTTAAAATCAATACCTGTAGAAAGGAGGCAAAAGAGTAGGATTGGGCCAAGGGAGAAATTAAGGTGCAAAACAGGTCCAACAACAACTTCAGGTACCACATAGGGAGATTTGGAGATAAAATGACCCATCACAATTGTCCTAAATTGGGCTGAAATGGCCTGGTCTTTATAAGCTTGCTTCAGTCTATCAGTTAATATGAACCCCTCTTTGAAGGGTGTGAACTTGACCAGGGTAGCTCTCTGCAGCTAAGGCAACTTCTACATGGGGAAAACAGGTGAAGGCTGAAGAGAACACTCTCATTGGCTGGGACAAGTCTTACTGAAGGAGAATCTAGGAAGTTCATTCCCCTATATACCACACACCCATAAAGCAAAGCTCTCTAATTGAGCTAAACAACACGACCTAAGTGTTTTGCATCTTCTATTGACCAGAACCATTTTACAATGTCAAAGACAAGGGTCTGTGTCCTGTGTTGGAGAGCAGAGAATTCCAATTGTCAGCTCAGGAGTGAAACATGAACAGAGGAGTGAATTTTTCTTTTTTCCCCCAGAAAATGAGCCTCTTTATATACCATGGACTAGTGGAGGAAGCAGCAAGGTTATAACTAAATACCAAAGACCTTGTGTTCATAGCCATGTATTTTAATATTTATTTAAATGCCAAAAGAGATCCCACAAAGTTTAGGGTCATAAATCAGAAGTGCATTTTTCTTATGAACTCTGCCTTTGCCCTAACAGACCTCAGATAAGACAACTTATCACCTCAGAACATCACACAATCACATTTCTCCCTCTGGAATACTATTGCTAATAACAATTTCAAATAGCTTTTTGAGAGCCTTAACCTTTTCAAGGGTACTCATCACATTGATTTCTCAATAGTTTGAATCTCTATATTCTTTCAGAGTTCTAATATCTTATAGTGACATTTTCTGTCAGACAATTAAGTGTATTTATCTGAAGCTGAATTCATGCATAGAGAACATCATTCCTCTACTCAAAAACTCCACTGACTGTTCACTCTTTTATTAATAACATCTCTTTCAAAATGTATTCAAATGCTTTAAAAAAACCCATACACCTCATATATTAGGTTTCTCATTCTGCAATCAAATAATATCAATGGTTGTAGTTTATGCCAATGGTTTATCATATTTTATCATCAAGATCTTCTCAGTTCAACAAATTCAACAAATATTTATTTATTAGAAGGCACTGTGCTTGGCACACTGAGGTATACAAATATAAACATAATACAGACCCTGGACATTTATTGAATTGATTTGTGGAAGCAATTTCTTAGTTTGAAAAAGAAATAAGGTGTATCAAATAGTTATGATTCAAACAAGAATGCTATTCCTGTTGATCAAGGGATTGGTAAAGGCTTCATGTTAAAGACAGAATCAATGTTTGCCTTTAAAGATTGGGTAGTGATTTATTTATTTATGTCTATATGTGTGTATATAAATTTCACAGGGAAATAATGGTGATTATAGAAAAACTATGAAATACAAAGAAGCTAAAATGATAATAAAATAAAAATTATACATCATCCCACTATTCGTGCTTTGTTGAATATTTTACTTGATATATGTTTGTCAACACTATGTCAAAACTTTTACTCAAATCAGACGTGACCTTCATCATCTTTGTTGATGATTTAGTACAAAGCAAGCATTCAGAGTTAAAGCCATCTCTTCTTTATTATGATCATACTTTATTATGATCATAGCACTATTTTCCTTATTATGATACACATGTGTTTGTATTCTATACATATTTTCATTTCTAGATGACAACAGATGGTAAATCTCAAGCCAGGATAAGTTTATTAACCCCTTAGCCCCAAAGCTTGGGTACATAAATTTCTATAGTTGTGAACTCAAATTTACTTCCAAATAGTTGTCTCCCTCAGTATCTTCCGAGATTTATCATAAAAAAAGAAATTATAATAAAATGAAGTTTTCATATTATATTCTGAGTTGAAAGTCAACAACATACAAAATAAAACATAAATAAATAATTTCTCCAAATACAACAATGGAATAAGAAATTGGGTAAAGAAACATTAATCATCAATGACTCTCTTTGATCATCTTTCTTAATTTATGGATTTTTATTTATTTTTTTCTTTCAGCATATTAAGGGTACATATGTTTAATTTGATCAGGTCCCATTTATTTATTTTGTTGCTGCTGTGATTGCCTTTGGGGTCTTCTTCATAAATTTTTTGCATAGGCCAATGTCTATAAAAGTTTTTCCAACATTTTTTCCCCTAGAACTCTCATAGTTTCATGACTTAGATTTAAAGATGTTATCTATCATGAGCTGATTTTTGTGAAAGGTGAGAGGTGTGTATCCTGTTTCAGTCTTCTACATGTGGCTACCCAATTTTCCCAGCACTATTTATTGAATAAGGATTTTTTTCTCCAGTATGTTTTTGTCTGCTCTGTCAAGGAGTAGATGGCTATACAAGGATAGTTTTATATTTGGGTTCTCAGTTCTGTTCTATTGGTCTATGCCTCTGTTTTTGTGCCACTCCCATACTGTTTTGTTTACTATAGCCTTTTAGTATAGCTTGAAGTCTGGTGAATTGATGCCTCCCAATTTGTTCTTTTTGCTTAAGATTGCTTTTCCTATACAGAGTCTTCTCTGGTTCCATATGAAGCATAGAATTATTTTTTCTAGATCTGTGAAAAATGATGTTGGTAATTAATAGGGATTGCATTGAATCTGTAAATTACTTTGGATATTATAGACATTTTAACCATGTTGATTCTGCTGACCCATGAGCATGGTGTTGTTTTCCACCTGTTTACATCCTCTGCTATTTCCTTCCTCAGCGTTTTGTAGTTCTCCCTGTAGAAGGCTTTCACCCCCTTAGTTAAACATATTCCTAGATATTTTATTTTCTTTATTGCTATTGTGAAGGGTATTTAGTCTTTGATTTGGTTCTCAGTTTGACTGTTGTTGGCATATATGATTGCTACTGATTTCTGTACATTGATTTTGTAACCTGAGACATTGATGAATGTATCAATTCCAGTAGTCTCATGGCAGAATCCTAGGGTTTTTCTAGATATAAGGTCCTATTATCAGCAAAAAGTGATAGTTTGACCTCTTCTGCCTCCATTTGGATGCCCTTGATTTCCTTCTCTTGTCTGATTGCTCTGGGCTAGGACTTCCAGCACTATGTTAACTAGAAGCAATGATAAAGGGCAAACTTGTCTGGTTCCAGTTATAAGTGGGAATGCTTTCAATTTTCTCCATTCAGTATTATGTTGGCTGTGGGTTTGTCATATATGGCTTTAATCATTTTTAGGTAAGTCCCATCTATGCCTATTTTGTTAAGTATCCTTATCATAAAAGGGTGCTGAATTTTGTCAAATGGTTTTTCTGCATCTATTGAGAGGATCATATGGTCTTTGTTTTTGCGTCTATTTATGTGGTGAATTACATTTATACATTTGCATATGTTGAACCATCCCTGCATCTCTGGGGTGCTAGAATTCACTGAGAACTTTTGAAATATATTCATAAGGAATATTCATCTGTAGTTTCCTTTTTCTGTTGTGACCTTTCCTGGTTTTGGTATCAGGGTGATGTTGGCTTCATAAAACATGTTGGGGAGGATTTCTTCCTTCTAGATGTTGAGGAATAATTTCTGCAGCATAGGCACCAATTCTTCAACAAATTTAAAAAAATAGAAATTATACCATGCACCACAGTGGAATAAAATTAGAAATAAACTCCAGCAGAAACTCATCTCTACACAAAGTCATGGAACTGAACAACCTTCTGCTGAACAATTATTGTGTTAAGGAGGAAGCTAAGATGGAAATCAAAGTATTCTACACAATTTATCAAAATCTGTGGGGTAGAGCTAAAGCAGTCCTGAGAGGAAAATTTATATCCATAAATTCCTACATCCAAAAGACAGAAAGATCACAAATCAACAATCTAATGATCATCTCAAAGAACAGGAAAGGTATGAGTAAACCAACCTCAAACTCAGCAGAAGAAAAGAAATATCAAAGGTCAGAGCAGAACTAAATGAAATTGATAACAAAAATTATATGGATCATTAATAAAACAAAAAGTTGATTCTTTGAAAAAATAAACAAAATTGACATGCCTCTTGCTAGATTAATGAGAATCAGAAAAGAAAAGACTCTAATAAGCTCAATCAGAAATGAAAAAGGAAAGATTACAACTGATACCACAGAATGATACATACAGAGATGTATGTATGTATGATACATACCACATATGATACAAAATATCATCTACAAATACTATAAAAACCTCTATGCACATAAACTTGAAAACGTGGAGCAAATGGACAAATTCGTAGAAACACACAGCCTTCCTAGGCTCAATTAGAAAGAAATAGAATTCATGAACAGACCAATATCAAGCACTGTAATTGAGGCAGCAATAAAAAAATCTTTCTAAAAAGAAAAGTCCCAGAGCAGATGGTTTCACACCCAAATTTTACCAGACTTATAATGATTTATAGATTTAATTTTTTAGTCTTCTAAATAGGAATATTAATGATATGTAAAATATGTTCAATGCCTCATAATTTTAGCATGTTTCCACATGCAGTATATCTTTAGCCCCACAATGAGTAGGTAAAAAGAATGGTATTCTCTTAATTTTATATATGAGAAAATGAAGATGCTGAAAGGTCATGTGAAAATTCATTGTTGAGTAGCAAGTTAAGTGTGATGCTTGGACTAGGAACCAGATCTTTAGCTTCATTTTTAATGTGCTTCAGTAGTTTTTACATGCAAAACCAACCAATTTTCTTCTCACTTTTGCATAATAATATCTGAGAATCATCTCAGAAGAGGAGCATTTTCATAATTCTCACCTGAATGAACTATTGTTTAAATGCTATTATTTATTGGCAATGGGCCTGAACTGATGCTCTCACATATGGGAATAGAAAACCTTTTTGCTCCTTGCAGAAAACATTTATTTTTCCTGGCAGCATATCTTCAAGGTAGCTGCTGGATGGTGTTATTAACAATAAGCTCAGAAGGAAGGGTCTAGAAAGGTGACAAATGTAGGTGTGAAATCCAGCTGCTCCTGATGTAAAATAAGACCCATAGGTACCAAAGAGTTCTCAACTGAGAGAGAGCACTGTGACTCACAGCATTTGCTAAAACATAACTGAAAAATTACCTTGAGGGCTAGGTGAGACATGCCAGTTTAACTCCTGCAGTTTTCAATGTGACTTTTTCTCATTTTAAAGTCAAAAAGAAAAAAAAAGTCATGAAATACATAGAGGAACTCTCTGGCCATATTTCTGACATTTCTATATGAAAAAAATGTTAAATTCAATTCCAAAGTTATTGTAAAGCCTTCATTGTCTCCATGAGAACTACATGGGGAAAATAAGTTATAAAGGAAATGAGTGTTTAGGAAAAATGATATGGCATATGTAAATTTTTTGAGGGTCTGAAGTTACCCAAAATGTATTTCTGAAAGCATAAATTGTATTTTAATTTTAGCATACAGATGGTGGTAACAACCAAGTTGATGAGCTAGAGAACAGAGTTTCTGTGGAAGATAAAATCTTAACAATTTAATCCGAGAAAGACATGGCTAAATTGACAACAACTTTCAAGTGGGTTGGATATTTGTCAAGTGATAGCCATTATTTATTTTTCAGTTTTCTTGAATCAAAAATAAATTATATAATTTTAAGTGATAGTGGGAAGATTACAGTAGGAAATAAAAATTCACATTTTTTAATTTAGCTAGCATATTGAATGACTAGAATTTTGTATATTCTCTGACGTTGAGCTTATATTAATGATATGAATGTTGTGAGATGAATTGTGTCTCCCCAGAAGGTATGTTGAAGTCTTAACCGTGAGTACCATGGATACCTGTGATTGTGACCTTATTTGAATATAGGGTCTTCAAAGATAAACTTTAGATGAAGTCATTAGGGTAAGACCTAATCCAATATGAATGGTGGTGTCCTTGTAAGAATAGGGATTTGTGGACACAGACACAGAGAGAGAGGAGAATGCCATGTGAAGGACACAGAGATACACACAGAGAGAAGACAATGTAGAGATATCACATCGTCCACAGAGAGACGGCAGCCACATAAAAACAGAGGCAGAGACTAGAGTTAACGTTGTAACCAGAGTTGGCTACCAGAAGCTGGAAGAAGCAAGAAAGCTCCTCTAAATGCTTCACAGAATGCATGGCCTGGTTAAAACCTTGAGTTTGGACTCCAAACCTCAAGAACTGTGAGACAATAAATGTCTGCTGTCTTAAGCCACCCAGCTTCTAATACCTTGTTATGATAGTCCTAGCAAACTAACACAACGAATAAGACATTATCTTTGGCTCTGAGAAAGGCAAAGTCTATTGGGTAAAATGGTATAATTGGAGTTCAGTGTGCCTATAGCCCCCTTCTCTCTTCTAGAACCCCTCCCTCTACATGCAAAATCCTGTCTTTCCTTCAGACTCATCTCAAATGCTACTTTCTCTGTGAGGACTTTTTGATTCTCACATAATTTAAAATTACTTTATTTCAATAGTATGTATTCCTTGGAATTGCAAAGATGTGTTTTTATGTTTATTCTTCACATACCTTCCATGAGCCACACTTTGTGCCCAGAATAGTGTTTGGCATGATTTGTTGAGTAATGAATGATAAAAGGAATATTTAAATGTGAGCCACATTCATGAAATGGAATTACATTATAATCAGGATTAAACACTACTTATAATGGATGAACTATATGTTTAAATTTTATACGATTAAATTCAGTGTGAAGTGCCATAATTAACATATGTACAAGATACCTTAGATACACAGAGGTAAGAATAATCAAATTTGACTAAAAGAGTCAATGGAGGGAGCCTTAGGATATTTCTGAAGATCTGAGAAGTATTATAGAATGCTGTTCATACAAGTGAGATGTGTAATATCACTGCAGAATTTCCTTTCTGATTTAATGAAGGTAAATTTTGTTAATGTTTCAAGTATGGCTTTTGAGACTAATAATATTTGAAAATCTGCAGCTTAAAAAATACCTCAAGTGTCACCTTTCTTTGCCAATTTCAATTTACATATCCACATTTTGCAAATTTTCATTTGCATTTAAAGGACTATGATCCTTATTGCTGGCTAGGTGAAGAATATAAGAATGTACTGATTTATAAGGTTGTTCAGTTTTATACACAGTTTTTGTTTGCATTGAGCTCTAGGGACGAAAATTTCTTTTGGCCTAAAGGAGAATGAGACAGTGTAATGTATGCAACTGTAGACACCAGTTTTCAGTTTCTCTTTATAAATCACAGAGAATTTCTTTAGATCACTTATGAAAGAATAGTGTTTCTTTTTCTTTTTATCTTTATTTTATTATTTTTTCAGCTTTCTGAGGTATAACTGAATATAAAAGGAAACCATACAACACAATACAAAAAAAAAAGTAAACAAATAGCCCAATTAAAAAATAGACAAAGAACCTTAATAGACTTTTTTTTTTCAAAGAAGACATGCAAATGGCCAACAGGTATATGAAAAGAGAGTTCCTTTGTAAATAGCTGTTCAGCTAGACCAACAAGTTAAATTTAAAATTTTATGCATTGCAATGCCTAGGATTCTGACCAGTTCCTTTAGTTACCTTCTCTTCTTCATAGCACCCTGCCAAGGTCATTGGCCACCATTAAGGCAATTTGGATCTTTCATCTCAGTTAAGCTTGAACTTCAGGTAGAATGGGATGAACAGCTCTCTTTTTTATTTTACTCCTCCATCTTCCGGGAATGATTCCCACTTCCTACTGAGGTAAAACTTAGTCCTTCATACACTTCTATTTAGTGGATTCTTAGCCTCTTGGCATGGGCATCCTAGTCACTACAGTGATCACTGCTGCTACTTGTGAGGAGAAATAAATGCTCCACCCACTTCACCTCAAATTCCCATGTTTCCATCTGTTTCTTGCTCTGGGAAAAAAATATACGCCAGAGACATACCCCTCTAAGATGAAAGAGAGACATTCAACACAGAAGCTGACATCCAATACAAAAGCCACTAGAACCAGGGCAGATGAAGAGGTAGCAACGATGAGGATGTGTGGGGCATGACTGAGTTCTTCCCTACTGGCAGATTGCCATCTCTTCTGGATGTTAAGTAGGTTATAATCTTCTGAATCCTCCAAACCCTTCTGAATTTTTGAGCTCTAGCTAACTTTCTGATATTTGAGTTTGTTCAAAGCTTCCATTAATTTAAAGTATAGTCATATTTGGATTTCTGCTTATATGCTACTTTATAGCCACTTTTACCTCTCTATCTTATTTTTTTTCTCTTAAGCTAATGTTAAAATGAACATTCATTTGAGAAAGTAGTAATTGATGGGAATGGATGGAAGAATAAACATGGGGATGAAAAAAACTGTCCCAGATGTATGACAGGTGACAGGGAAAAGCCAGAATGAAATTGAAAAAAGGATACAGATAATCCACAGGGATAAATAGGAAATTTCTGTGTAAGAGAAAATTTCATCTTTGAAAATATTTCCATGAATAATGTTAATAATATATTATTGGCATAGAATTTACAAAATGCTTAGCATGATTATGTCATTTGACATTCAGAGTGATACTGTAACACAGTCATTACTCTTTTAAAAATTAAGAAAATGAAGAAATCAAGGACAAGAGAGACTAAGTGATCTGCCAAAATTCACAGAACTAAAAATGTCCAGGAACAATGACTCAAACTCAAGTCATCTGACTTCAAAGACATGCTTATATCACCTTACTCCAATGATGAAATAAGTCCCATGTGATCAAATCTACAATCTTGAAATTAGAGTGGGAAAATGAGTTAAAAAAACTATCTCTGTATAACCTAATTGTTCTAGTTTGGACCTATAGAGTTACACAGTCTATTGACAATTTTTCAAACATTTGAAGATTATTATCATTTATTGTCCCTCATAAGCCTTGCCCTCTTGAAGGAAAATATTCATAGTTCTCTCAGTCATTCCACATATTAAATGATTACCTTTATATTTTTGTACTTTATGTTGCTGAAGCCTACTTTCAGATGTGGCATTTATTCCAGTGACAACCATATAGGTATTTTCATTCTGATGTAGTATTTAGGCCAGGGGTGGGGAACCTTTTCATGTTGCAAAACTGCATTAATTTAGCTATAATTAAATAAGGTTGCATTCAAGAAGCTTCAATTAGATATACTTAAAAATTTACATTATTTTATAAAAAACTAACAACTGTGTACTTAATAATTTCAATAAATGAAAACTACTTGTTAATTCTAAAGTTAATTAACCTTTTAATGACTTTATTGTGTTAGCTTTTGGTTGGAAAGTATTTGAATACTTGGTGTCAGCACGGAGATCCATGGTTTCAGTTGATCTTCTAGATGAGCATTGGTCATTTGTGACCTTAAGGGTGTCGTGATTTGCGTTAGGTAGGAGAATGTAGATTAACGGCAATAAGTGGTTGAAAAGCAAGAAAGCATTTTTCAGTCACGTTGCCAAACATGAGTATTCTGCATTTTTCCACATTTCAATTGGATCTTTCTTAACATCAAACAATGATTTCCAAATGTCATTTACTGAGAGCTCCATTAATTCCATATGTAGTTCTTTAGGTGCCTTGTTGATACCAACTGGGTGAGGCTGAAATGCTAATTTGAGTGTGATGTCATGATTTTCATAGTCAGTGAAACTTTCATTGTATTTTCCAATTAATAGGTCTATAATAGCTGTGAATTCTTCAGATGATTCACATATATCATCTTGCTCATCAACGACCTTTACTAACTGGGGAAAATGTTCCTCAGAAATTTTCTTTTGAAGAAGTGTTTTGAAAAACGATAGCATTTTTTCAAAATGTTTGAATTTTTTTTGCTACATGTCACATATAGACTTAGTTTTACCTTACAAAGAAATTTTCAAGTTGTTTTGATTTGACATCATATCACACAGAAATGCTGCATTCTTATAGAAATCTTCTTTCAATAATTCACATTGCCAATTCTGTTCTTCATAAAATTTAATTATCTGTTCTTATGGAGATAAAATTTTGGCTAACACCTGTCCCTACAATAGCCAAGACATGTTAGAATGTTATGGCAAATCCACACTGAATACCCATCATTCCACTTTAGCATGTTAAGAAACTGGCAATACCATGTTGCATGTGCACATAGTTAACAATACTGACAAGTATAGTTAACAATACTTCTAACTTGTTGTGAAGTGTCACTTAAAATAGTAGTTTTAGCACAGAAATTTTATTTATTTATTTATTTTTAACATATTATGAGGGTACAAATGTTAAGGTTACATATATTGTCCTTACCCCCCTGCACCCTCAAGTCAGAACTTCAAGCATAGCACAGAGATTTTGTGATACGTGATACAATGAAAAGACATCTGGATCTGTTAATACTTTTATTATCCATGCAATAAACCATTCATGTTTTCCTTTCATGGAAGGTGCACCATCTATACATACACTTACTAAATTTACCAAATTCAGTCCAACTTCACTACATTTGTCTTGATAGTTGTTGAAGATATTAATTCTATCCTCCATGTTATATTTGCAAGAGTGCCCAAAGGGAGTAACTCTTTGTAGCAAAGAAAATCTTCTGTTATGACCCAAATGCGCTGAATCAGTAGTATCAGTTGGTTCATCCAAAGTGATTGGATAATATATATTTTCCTTTTGAAGTACTGCATGAAGTTGTTCTGTTAAGTTGAAGGTTAATTCATGCTGGTGATCAGTTGTGATTCTCCTTGAAAGAGGCTGTTGTTTGTACCTTGAAAAGTTATCATGGTCTAAGCATTGTACAACTTTGACAATGCATTCTTGCACAATTTCTACATCACTAAATAGCTTCCCTTCTTTTCTGAGTACATAAGCTACTTCATAAGTTGCTTCAGTGGCATTATTTCCAGGTACGATTGCTGCTTGAAAGAATTGCTTTGTCTTTGCTTCTTATCTTTTAATTTCTGCAATACAACCTTTCACACCTCTCCCTATAATTTAAAATATTTGTGGTCCTCATGAGTGTTATAATCTGATGAGCACTGAATTTATTTAATGTTGATATCACAATATCATAAAGCAAGCAAATAATTTTATCTTTAGTAGAAGCAAGGTAATATTGTAATGGCCAATCCTCATAAAAAAAAAACTCTGTTTTCTTTCTTCAGCCTTTTCTCGGTCTTCTTTGACATGATGCACTGCTAAGCAGACAGAATTAAAAAATACGTTGAGCTGTGCAACTATTCACAAATTTCACAGTTGTCAAAAGCTGATAATAGACTGACATATTCAACCCCCATAAACTCACACCAACCAGCTTTGGGCAGTAGTGGCACCAGCCAGGTGGAGAATGTTAGAACTAAATCATGAGTGTAGCAGCCGTCGATTTAGCCCTTATGGCTTACTAATGTTCTAATTGTGCTGGTCAACCTGGGAGGATTATTTTGTTGAAACTTAATTATTCAATGGTATTTTAAATATGTTCATTTTAAAAATAAAAATATAAAAGATGAACTACAATGTATTAATAAAAATAAAAGTATCTCTTCTGTGAAATTTAACTTCAGTCAAAAGGCCACACTTAAGGACCTAGAAGGCCACATCTGGCATTAAGGCCTCAGGTTCCCCACCCTTGATTTAGGGGAATGATGACTTGCCTATTTTAAATGGAGTAGCTATGACCCAGTTCTAATGCTTATTGGACTTATTCTTAAGAGAAATGTTATCTCATTAGTACATGATCTTCTAAGTCACTCTATACTTGTACAGTACTTTAGAGCTTAAAGTCACCTTCCATTTAATGTTTTTAAACTCCCATCTTTTTAATTTCAGCTAATTATTTCAGTCTTCTCAGGTTTTATGGAATTTTAATTCTTTCATCTTGTGAACTAGTTTTCCTGCTTATATTTGCTTCATCCTTGAAATTGGTAAGAACATCTTTTCTATTTTTCTGTTTCGTAGTATATAGGATAGTATGCGAATGGATCTTTTCTTGGGCTTATCTTAAGATATAACCACAGAAAGTTGAAATCTAAACTTTCTGGTAATATTTTTAAAGCAAAATCAAATCCACTTAATAGTACTGTCTTCTGGATCAAATTCCATATCCATTTTCCAAAAATCTTGTGTCAGTGCCTATATTTGTCTAATATCACTATCTTATTCTTTGATAATGTAATGATTATATTCTTTAAAGCATGGAAGTTTTGGCTAGTAGTATGTTTTCTTAGCTAAAAAGTATATTCCCTGGCCTCGTTTGCAATTTGTGTGGCTGTGTGACTATGTTCTGGTCATTGGAATGGGAGTAAAAGTGACCTATATCTTTTCCTTCTTTTGCTACTGACAACAAATGGAGCTGTTTCATTGTACTTCATGGAAGTCACATGTCAATTATAGTGGTGCTATCATAACAGCCTTGTACTGTTTATCTTCATATTTTTAGGTCACTTTAATACAGCTGCTTAACATACACATAGGAGGAGAAGAGTTATCAGATGACTTACAGATGTACTATGTCTTCATGTTCCAATTTACTAATCTTACTATTCAAGAATAATTTATGCTAATAGCTACTTCTTTTACATGTGGATACTTCAGAAAATGTTGATTGACTATCAGTCATTCATAGTTTGATGTCCATGAATAGAATTATAGAACAAAATAAATGCATTGCTGAAAATAACAGAGCTCAGAGAATAATAATCATTTGTAGATGAGTTGGTGGGCACCAGAGATTTAGTTTTGGAGTATGGAGCATTTGGTTGAGAGTGGCCTTATGTGGAGTAGGTGGATTTGGATAGCCATAAATAGACCACTATACGGGCTCTGTGTGACTGAATGAAAAGCAACAAAGCAAGGGTTCAGAAAAAGAAAAATGAGCAGGCTCAAAATCTAACTTTGGCTCTTTTGCAATTTTCATCAGAAATCAACTTGTATGCATTGTAGTTTTGGAACACATCCACATGTAGGAAAACATAGGTCACCAGAGCCTATCTTTACTTTTTGTAATACATTGGGTAATGCCTAACAAAAGCCATAGGAAAATTTTGCAAGCTGGAAGCCTTAGTCCATCCCGACTCAGCCCAGGCCCTTTGTCTAGTAGACATATAGTGCTGTCTACTCCATACAGTTTGAATGTGAAGAAAGATAAGAGGAGAGAAAGAAAGCAGAAGGAGCAACAAAAACAATGAATAAAAGAAAAAAATATTTAATAGATATTAGACACCTGCTACTGGAGAAAAAATTTGTGTTCTTTGCTATATTTCTCCTCACCTTCTTTCTACTCCTCTCTCTCATCTCCTTTATTTTAAGATTTCTCTTTTTAATGACATAAAAATCTTATTCTGATGAATATTGAGAAAAAGTTATTGCCTGAAATGGTTGAAGTTATTTCAGTATGCTTCTGACAGTGAATTCTATTTTTCAGTGGAAAATGAATTGTACAACTGGAATAAGGAAGCAGTTAATACTATTCCATCCTTCTAGTGATATATAATGCATTACCATGTTAAAATCACCAATATCAACACATAATTTTGAAAGAATGAAGGGCCATGGCTGAACTACAAGCAAAATAAATTTTACCGGAAATATAGGATATTTCTACTCTTCATCCCCACTTGCCCTCTGTCTTTCCTGAAAGCATCTGCTGTTGAAAGAGCTTGCCAAAAATGTCACTGCCAGATTTTGCTGGACATGGACTCTGATCATTTCCAAATGACAGAAAATCAGCTGTGGGATTTAGGCTCCTAAGTAATCATTAACCATGGGCCTTACATTGACTGGGTGGAAAATATAATGTTCTTAATCTGCCTGATCTGAAAGGTCAAGCTGTGCCACATGCTGCCTGCTTCCAGGGATTCAATACCAGCCACAATGACTGCAACAATAAGACAGCTTTGTCCTTAAAGATAGCACATTCCTTCCCTGATGGTTAAAAGTAGAAGGACCCACGTGGATATTCTCCATGTTAGAGTTAAGGCATCAATAGGTACTTTTTTCATATATATGAAAACTATGAGGAAAAACTCAAACATTAGCTTTATGAAATAAAAGAAATGACCATTCAGGTATTAGTCAGTACAGAAGTCAGTATTTTCTTTTTTTTTCATTTTTTCTAATTAAGTGTCTACCTTTATGATATATTCATATATTCTCACTAGGTAAAAATATTTCTCAAATTCTCAATATGTTCTTTAAACATTTTTATACTAATGTTATTCATAGACCAGGATTTACATATTCTATTTCAATAGCTATTGCTGTCAAAGTATCTGAGTGGCCTCATTCTTTTCTTGGAATTCGGATATTTACCATTAAAGATGTAATGAATTAGGACTTCTTGTTTGAAGTCCAGGATATAAGGAGTTTATAAGTCATAATGCCATCCTAACAATAAGTAAAAAGGTGAACAAACTGAAAAATCAACAACTCTTCTTAGATCTGTCAGGGAAGTAAGGACACAAGGCAAACTGCTGCTCCTCAAATTGGAGAGACAAATAGGTGGTTACAGAGAATCACAACTTCCCTTAGCAGAAACTCATGAGAAGAAACCTCCACAGGAACATCTGCGAGATAAAAACACTAGAGAAACTCAGTCATGAAGGTGTCACATTTGTGAGTTTTGAAATATCCGGAAGCTCTCCAGGTCTTCACAGTGACTATCAGAGAAAAATCCCCTGTACTTCTGGCAGGGGGAGGAGAACAGAAATCATTTAGAAATACATTAGAGTATTATGTTCTTCTTAACAAGGCCTATCCTCAGGAGAAACTAATTTGCCAGAGTCTACCCTGCTGAAGTTTTATCAGAGCCCAGTATAGGTGAAGGAAATACAAATTCTAGTCCCCTCGAGCCATCCTGTACCACCTAAGGTGGGATAAATACTGAGAAGCACTGCTGAAGTTTACAGTCCAGGGGACTGATCAAACTAGACTACATCTTTTGTGTTTGTTCCATAGTTCTTAAATATTCTGTTCTTGTATTTTCACCTTGCTTTTTAGTTTCAGAAGTTTCTATTGTCATATCCTCTACCTCAAAGATTCTTATTTTTCTCTCAGGCACATCTCATTCCATCAAAAGTATTCTTCATTCTTATTACAATGTTTTTATCTGTTTAAAAACTTCTTGTTTATTCTTTCTTAAAATTTCCATCTGTCTGCTAACATTATCCATGTTTTCTTGCATGTTATCTACTTTTTCCATTAAATTCTTTAGCATATTAAGCATAGTTTTCCAAAAATTGCTAGTTTGATAGTTCCAACACCCCTGCTATAATCTGACTTGATTCTGATGTTGTTTAGTTTCTTCAAACTGTGTTTTTTACCTTTCAATATGCCTTGTAATATTTTGTTGAAGACAGACATGAGGTATTGGGTAAAAGGAATGACATTAAATGGCTTTTATTTATCTAATGGTAGAGTGTTGGGGATTGAGAAACATTTTATAGTCTTAAAATTAGGCCTTAGTCTTTTGGTGAGTCCCCAAGATTTCTGTTTTCTTTTTAGTCTTCTCTTTATCACCAGTAAGCACAAAGTAGAGTGTTGAAAGAAATGTGTGAGTCTCTAGAATTAAAATAAAAAGAGTTGTGCAGTGTTTCTGCTGTTCTGATAAGAAGAAAACACATATGAATGTATGAGCTAAGAAATATGAATTGTGTAACTTTGGTGATTTATATAGGAGTAATTGTTTTTATATTTGTATTTAAAACCGACATTGTACAATGTAAAGATGAATGGTAAAATTTATACTAATATCTTAAAATGTTAATTTTTTTTACTTAGAATGACATTAACAAAAACACCATGAAGAAAATGAAAAAGTTTTATGTTTTAGTACTTTTAATGGCACTTTTCCCTGCTTTTTGAACAAAAGCCTTCACATTTTCATTTTGCATGGGTTTTCCAAATTATTTATCCAGCCCTGGCTGTACCATTTACTATATTTTTTAGTTTGGGCAAGTTACTGAAACTTTCTGGGCCTCATATTCCTTTTCTACAAGTGGAGATAATGGTAATGCCCACTGCATAACATTGTTGGCAAAAAACCCAAAAGAAATGACATTTAAAAGGACTCAGAGTGGTAACTCACACAGAGCAAACACTCAATAAATGTTATTCTCTAGTGTGTTAGGATTATTCAGAGAGAGAGAGAAAGAGAAAGAGAGAGACAGAGACAGATTAATGAATTGGTTGAGTGATTGTGAGAACTAGCAAATCTGAAATCTGCTGGGTAGACTGGCAGGCTGGAGACTCAGGAAAGAGTTGATGTTGCAGCCTTGAGTCTTAAGGCAGTCTGGAGGCAGAATTCCTCCCTCCTCCAGGGACCTCAGTCTTTTCTCTTAAGGCTGTCAACTGATTGGATGAAGCCTGCTCACATTATAAAGGGTAATGTGTTTACTGAGAATCTATTAATTTAAATTTTAACCACAATAAAAAGCACCTCCATAGCAACATATAGACTTGTGTTTGATCAACAACTGGTACTACAGCCTAGCCAAGTTGACATAAAATTATCTATCACATCTAGTAAACATTTTCCATCAATAATTAGATTAGAATTATTTCAAACAGCACCATGAACATGGTTTCTGGCACCTCAAATGGCATTCGATAAATCTTTATTGAACTAAATGATCATTTCAGAGAAATAGAGAGACAATCCCAAGAAGGCTTATGGTTACTTTGACTCATAAAATAAATCTGAAGTTTTCCGAGCAAATCATCAATGACAGATAGTCAAAAGTTCAAAGCTCAAATGCACATGGTTTCAGTTTTTCCCTGAAAAACAAGTCCAGTTACTGCTGGATCAAGACAGTTCTCTTATGTGCTGCCATCATTTTCTTCATCAAAATGAAGCTCAGAGGTTTTGTTCACCCAGCATATTATCAGGATTCCCAAACTTTTCCAATCATACATCACATGTAATGTGATAATATTTTTGACAGACTCAGGAAAATGGAGTGGCTCTGTAGGAGATGACTCTTCTGTGTCTGTGGATCACAGCTTTACAGGTGTTCCCCATTTCACTGAGGAAGACAGGTGGATGTTGTGTGTGTGTGTGTGTGTGTGTGTGTGTGTGTGTGTGTGCACAACTGGTGGGTCTTATCCTGTCTCTCTTGACAGTGTCATTTCAGTTTCATTACATTCAAATAACAGCATTTACTAGGATGTGCCAGATACTCTAATCGGTGCTGGGAACAAAGAGAAGAAAGACATTGTTCCTGGCATCAAGGAGCTCACAATCTCATTAAGGAAACAGAACCGTAAAACTACAATTAAAGTGCAGAAAATGAAGGCCGGGTGCGGTGGCTCATGCCTGTAATCCTAGCACTCTAGGAGGCCAAGGCAGGAGGATCGCTTGAGATCAGGAGTTTGAGACCAGCCTGAGCAAGAGTGAGACCCCATCTCTACTAACAATAGAAAAATTACCTGGGGCTGGTGACACATGCCTGTAGCCCCAGCTACTTGGGAGGCTGAGGCAGGAGGATTGTCTGAACCCAGGAGTTTGAGGTTCCTATGAGCTAGGCTGATGCCACAACACTCTACTCAGGGAAACAGAGTGAGACTCTGTGTCAAAAAATAAGTAAATAAATAAGTACAGAAAATGGGTCAAGAGACCCAGGCTTTTCCAGGGGCCATTTCAATTTCAAATATATGTGAAAACATGCAGATGATGCTATCACCACGTCAATGAAAGCAAAAGATTTACAAAGAGAACAGAAATAGACACTTCTTGGGTATATCAAACAAGATTTACTTGTCTAAAAGAAACAGAAAGAAATAAGAACAATTAAGATACAGTAATGCACTCCATAGTGATGTTTTGGTCAAGGCTGAATTGTGTATGCCATAATGATTTCATTAAATTATAATGGAGCTGCCTTTACAGATGCACTATTTTTTTATCTTTTAATAGCATATTTTTACTGTACCTTTTCTTTGTGTAAATACGTGTAAATACACAAATGCTTATTGTTGTGTTATAATTGCCTATAGCTTTCAGTACAGTAACATGCTATACAGGTTTGTAGCCTAGAAGCAATAGGCTACCATATAGCCTGGGTAGTAGGATCTTATAGAACTATGACAGAGTGTGTATGTGTGAAACTGTGAAGCTTGTATCAGTTTGTGTGTGTATGTATATGTGCGATAGAGATAAACACAGAGAAGGGGGGGAGGGGAGACAGAGAGACAAAGAATAATAGGAGGTATTTGGTAATTTCCAGAAAAAGAAGAGAAAGATAAAAATAATATACTTGTCAACTGTTGGCCACATACCTAAATCTATGATCTTAAATGTTGTCCAGATATGACAGAAGCTTTTTTTTTTTTGACATTTTTGTTACATCGTATATCTTTGGCTCTCCCTAAGAAGGGTTAGAGTTATGCACTTCCTCTCTGAAGTGCTCGCCACCTCCCTAAGATTGGGTCTCCCCCCCCACCACCACTGAATCCGTGGTGAGCGTTGCCACCATTTGAAAACCATAGTTTTAATCAGTCAGTACCAATTTGATGGAGAGTAGATGTGGGGCCCATTTTCCATGTCTTGTGTCACCTCACTTTGGATAACGGGCTTAAGTTTAATCCAGGATAGCATAAACAGTGCTAGCTTACTGTCATTTCTTAGGATTGAGTAATATTCCATTGTGAGCATATACCACATTTTAATTATTCACTCATGAATTGACGGGCACTTGGGTTGTTTCCATGACCTTGCAATAGTGAATTGTGCTGCCATAAACTTTCGGGTGCAGATGTCTTTATAATAGAGTGTCTTATGCTCTTTTGGGTAGATGCCCAACAATGCTATTGCAGGGTTGAATGATATTTCTATTTCTAGCTGTTTGAGGTATCTCCAAATTCTTTTCCACAAAGGTTGTACTAATTTGCAGTCCCACCAGCTGTGTAGGAGTGTTCCTGTCTCTCCGCATCCTCACCAGCATTTGTTGTTTTGGGGTTTCTTGATATAGGCCATTCTTACTGGGGTTAGGTGGTACCTCATTGTGGTTTTGATTTGCATTTCTCCACAGAGTGGGAGAAAATATTTGCTCTCTACACCTCTGATAAAGGTCTAATAACAAGAATCTATCTAGAACATAAAAGAATTAACAAGAAAAAAATAAAACAATCTCATCAAGAAATGGGTGACAGAAATGAAAAGAAACTTCTCCAAAGAAGACAGAATAATGGCATGCAAACATAAAAAAATGCTCAACTTCTCAGATATGACAGAATCTTATCATTTAAAAACTCTATGTGTCTCTTCCTGGGAAAAAGACAGGGAAACACTACTATCATGAAACAACATTTTCTGAGGACTTACTACAACCTAGGTGCTATAGGGATAAGGAAATTTGCAGGTGCCTACTCTCAAATGGCATATAAACCCAGAAGAAACCAAACCACAACCTGTATTCCAAAGCCACACAAAAACTGCTAGGTGCCAAGGGAAACATAGAATTTAGGTGCTGCAAGGCTGTGGCAATTTAGAAAAGCTTTATAGGGAGGTGGGTTGAGTCAATGTAACAAAGCCACGAACTCATTTGGGGATATTAATCCATCAGGGATGCAGGGTAACCCCTTTTTAGTATGGCTTGCTAAAACAGAGCCCAGAGAAGCAAGCTCCTTGGAAGCAGCCAGCACCAAGGAGAGAGCCAGACAGATCTGCCAGCCAAATGAAGAGTTTCTCAACCCCATGGCGTCTTGGCATTGTCCCATAAACAACACTTGACTGTTGCCAGTAAAAAGCTCAGGAAACCCCACCAGAGCCCTAAAGACAAGTGGCTTCTTTCCAAGAAACCTCAGGATGTAGTTCTTATTTCATCCCTACATGAGAAACATGAATTCTCCCAGACAGTAATGGTCTCCCCATGGTTCGTAATCTGCTTATTTGCAACTTAAAATTGATAATGAAAAAGCAGTTGTCTTGAGCCTTTCTATAAATGTAAAGGAATTCAAACATTAGTTTCATGTAACATTTCTGTTGATTATAGCATATCCATTAGCAGAAAGATTATGGCTTGCTCAATCTTTATGATTTTGAGTGTGGCTATTTTTTTTTCCCAATTCCTTTCCCATAAAACTTGTGAATAGCACACTATGAAAGTGTAAAATGAAAAACATATATATTTTTAAATTAATGCTGAAATTACATTTTCAAAAAGCTGAGCTAAAGGAGAGAAGGGAGGTGCATGAATAAAACTAGATACACACATACAAGGACATTTTGATCATCACACACTGAACAAAATCACATATATATTATTTTAAAATGTTTTGCTGTCTTTGTGCATTTTCTCATACACATATAGTGGGTAAAATGAGAAAAAACTCAGAAGGTGAGTTCAGTGAGTTTGGTATGGATTTGTGACCATCTTGAAAGAATAGTAAGGAGGGTGGGAATAATGCAAAGTACGTAAGAGAGGGAGATGGCCGTTTGATCAGCTACTATTCTCTCAGTCTTGATTGCCTGACTTCACTCTTCTCTTCTGGCAAGCTCACAAACCCTCCATATGAACTTCATTTGGTTTTCACTAATGGAGGAGGATGGTGTGTGCAGAAGTGGTACAGTATTTCCCCCAACTAAAATGAGCAATTTTAAAAACAGTTTATGTACTTTTCAATTCCTTCATTTGCAGAGAATGAGACATAGTTCACTGAAATACACTGGTGCTATTGTCAGCAACACAACTGCAATGTTTTTATTACAATTTAGACATTCAGCTACTGATTTTTCCAGTGCCTAGGAGATGAAGTCTGTATATCAAACTAGATTCTGGAAAACACACTAGGAGCCAAGAAAAGAATTACATTTGGTTATGTGAAGCAGTCTTCAAACCTAAGGTGTTTTTGAACACTTTCTCCTCTATTGAGCTGTATGTTTGGAGTACAGTAAGCAGGTAGGAAAATATGACAACTATTAAGCACTTTCTGCTTATATATACCATACTTGTACAAGAACAATAATTGCTCTTCCAGATTGACAAGCTATATCTGAGTTCTTAAAAGGACAGAAAATCTTGGCTAGATGTAGAAGATGTTTTCTCTCTCTCTAGGTATATATATTAAAGACTCTAGTGCCAGTTCTAGAAAGTTTTGAATTAAATATGTTTTAAAATTAATTTATTAAATTTACATTATCCTAGCACTACCCACCCCACACTATGGATCAAATTGCAAAGATGTGGAAACAACAACCCAAGTGCCAAAAATGTAATATATGCATATCATGCAGTGCTTACTACTCAGCCACAAAAAAAGATGGTGAACACCTCTTGTATTATCCTAGATGGAGCTGGAGCCCATTCTAGTAAGTGAAGTATCACAAGAATGGAAAAACAAGCACCACATGTACTCATCATCAAATTGGTACTAATCGATCAACATTTATGTGCACATATGGAAGTAACATTCATTGGGAATCTGGGAAGGGGGAGGAAGGGATGGGTAAATTCACACCTAATGTATGTGGTACACACAGTCTGGGAGGGGTATTCTTGTAGCTCTGCTCTGGGTGGATGCAATAGATGCAAATACAATAGATGTAACACAAATGTTTGTACCCCCATACAAAATTTGAAACTAAATAATAGATGCTAATGCTATCTTTATTTTATAGATGAAGAATCTGAAGTATCAAAAATTTAAGTAATTTGTTCAACATTGTAGAGCTAGTAAGTAGTAGAACCTAGTAATTAGTCTGATACCTGAGTTCAATATTGGTACTTTCTTCTTGGAAGATTTGGTATCCCTTGCTTGGTATTTATGCTTTTTTTATATTCATAAAACTACTTTCTTGAAATGATATAAACCAAGAAGCTTCTGAGAATCTTCTCTTTTATTTGCGTTTAGCTAAAAACTGGCATAAAAGTTAAATATTGCACATTTAGAATGAACCAAGCCCTACAGAGACTGAGAAGTCCTGAAAAAGCTCACCTTCCAGTGATGGAATGAAATACTTAGTTACTGCAATACAACCTGGAGGAAGGGGAGAGCCTAGGAGTGTGGGGGAGTGTGGGGGCGTTTTGGGGGGGGGGCGTTTTTTTTGTGTTAAGAGAACAGAAGGTCTGCTTGAGATGATGAACAAAGGCTTCAGGAAGGTGGTAATACAGGAGTCAGTTCTCAAAAGGCTGATATTATTTATACATTTTGTTGTTTTATTCTGAATATTAAAAATATGCTCAATATAGAAAACTTAAGACACTACAGAATATCATAAAAACGACAATAAAATCACTGCACGCAGAAATGATTATATTTCTGGGTATTCTTAGCTGGGTATAATTTCAGTTGACAGTGATCAGAGTAAAGGCAAATTTGGGAAAACAAAGGCAGAAAGGTGGGAAAGGCAGGTTTGTATTGATGTCGCTATTTAAATTAACTGGAACAGAAGGAAGTGGAAAGTAAATCTGAAGGAGTAGATGACAGGATGTCATCATAAATGGCCTTAAATGTAAGGGTTAGGGTAAGTAATGGGGAGACATTGAAGGTTTTAGCACAGGAAAGGATGTGTTTGAAGCTATATTTAGAAAAAATTAACTTGTTGGCAAGGTTAGGAAAAATTAGAGAAGGGAACGATGGGAGTTTAGAACATTTAATAGTTTATTGTAGTAATCTAGGGAGAAAGTTATATATGTAAATCCTGAACTAAAGAAAAAATAAATACAATAGGGAAAATATAGGACATATAATTGTAGAGATAATAAAGTCTTAAACATCTTGCCTAAAATGACAAAATCTGTGTGTGCAGTTTTTATTATCTTTTCATTCTATTTTTTATTTTTTGTTTTGGGACAGCCAGAATTTTACAATGTTATAAAACATCAACTTTGACAACTGTAAGAGTGGTTAACTTCTTACTTATTAAGTTGGTCTACTTTTGGAACAAAACAAGTATGACACATAAGAATCAGTTACCTTCACAAAGAGCCTACATTACAACCAGATCAAGTTTTCACAAGGATTTGAACAAAGGCCCTCATAAATCTAAGTTTTTGCCAAAAATAAAATAAATGGGTTATAAGGATTTATCAAATGTAAATCTTTTACATGACTTTAACTGTTGAATTAATAACAGTTTATATCATATTGCCTATAAATTATATGACATATGCATAGATGATTCAACAAGTTATTTCCATTTAAACTCTATTAAGGGGGAAATAATGTCATGATGACAACAGTTTAATACTATCTCTACCCACACTAAATAAATTGTCTTAGGTTGCTTTGCATTTTTACATATTGTCTATGTTATTTTTTTCCATGACTAGTGTTAGATAATGCTGTAATTCCTATTGAAGATAAAAGAAACATTTAAGAGCAGTTAGATGAGTTATTTGTGTTTTAGGAACTCTGGCTCCTTTTCCCAGATCCATCACTAAGAAATATGCTTCATTTTTCTAATTTCTGCTATAGAAATAGAGGTTGAAAGAATTGTAGAAGTTAAAGAAGATGTAGAAATTGAAGAATTGAAGTCTTCATCTGTATATGTATTTATATATGCATTATTGACATATCTTAAATGTATATGTAGTCTAAACACAGAAAAATTTTCTGCTAAATTTTGCACAATATATTCGCAGTGAATGGCTTCCAGATCCCCACGCACTCCTTATGGCACTGCTCCTGCCACCTTCAGCCAGTGATTGATTAGTGCTGGAGTAGGAAAGCCTGGCTCCCTTGCCTTAGGTGGGGACAACTCTGAGGCACAACTTATATTTCAGAGTTCCCCTGTGGAATCTTCCTGTAGTGACCCTACATGGGACTTTGCCTGACATGGTACCCTCCTTAGCTTCTCCCTCCTTGTCCGGCATCCCACCATTCCTTGCCACTTTCTCCTGGAAACATGTAATAATCTTTTGTACGTGATTCTTTGTCTCAGAGTCTGATTCTGGAGAACCCAAGCTAATACACTAACCTAAAAAACAAAAATGAACTAGTATAAAGTATACTGGAAATACATTTTCTTTCTTAAAAAACCAAGCCATGGATATGACCATAGCAACTAGACCACTGGAGAAATACTTGAATAATTATAGATATAGTAAGAGCTTTTAAATGTGCTTTTCCAAAAATATTTTCATGTCAAATTTAAAGGAGAAAAAATTCAGTATTATGTGGTATATCCTTTTCATAAAAGTAATAGCTGCCATTTGTTGAATTCTTACCTCCAATTGTCATTGTTCTCACATTTTTGCATCTTATGCCATTTAGTCCTCATACCAAATTCTATGATGGAGGCATTTTCTTTACTTTTCACATGAGTAGCATGTAGCTCTGGGATCACACAGCTTAGCAAATAGCTGAACCGAGATTTAAACCCAGGTCTAATCGTGCACTAAAGCTCATAATCTTTCTACTTTACCTCCTGTGTTGTTCTGCTGTAAGAGCACCCTGCAATAGAGTGGGTGACTCTGTTCACTGACTTATTACTGACTTTACTCTGACATTGACAGGACGTAATAAGGTAGTACTTATCTAATCACTTTCACCAAACAACTTACTCTTTGCTAACACAAACTATACTATTCCAATTACTTCAAAGGGTTAGAACCAGTTTTCTCAAGTCTTGTATTTCAAGAACTTCAAGATTTGTCTGTTTCTGATTATGCCATGGGAGTGTCCATTAAGGAAGTCCTCAACAACTTGCTTGACCAGCTAGTGCAGAAAAGACAGCAATAAACCATTATGTAAGCACCAAGTCTAGACAGGGCTATTATGCTCAAAACCCCATGGTTCACATATAACTACTTACATTGTTTAGATAATAACCCTGGCCAACTATTTTTCTGTGGTGGTCATTTCTAGCTTCTGAAGTCTGATCAGCTTATTTGATTCCTATTACCACATGCTATCAGGAAGCACATTCAGTTATAATGTTGTATCTTTTATCTGTAACAACCATGAGGCAAATCAAGAATGTCCACACAAGGGTGACACAAGAAGCTGGACCCATTTTGCTCTTTGTGGTCAGATACAACAACATATAATTCATATCAATCTTTGACACTGAAAGTAGTATAACTCAAGTGGATGGCATTGTGTTTGTCTGGCTTCACAAAATAAAAATACCATCTTTACATCCTGTGAGCTCTTCCTTTAACCTTGTGGAAGCAAATGCTTTGTCATATATGGAATAGTGCTACAGTTGGTGCACGATGCTAAATGTTTTCTTTGTGTTTTACCTTAGTGATTGTTTGGGTGGTGAGACTCAATTTAAGAATGGTTGCTAATGAAGTTTGCAATTATGAATTGTGCTACTATAAACATTCAAGTACAGATGTCTTTTTTATAGAACATCTTTTTTCTTTCAGGCAGATGCCCAGTAGTGGAATTTCTGGATCAAATGGTAGTTCTACTTTTAGTTCTTTGAGGTATCTCCATATTACTTTCCACAGAGTTTGCACTAGTTCACAGTTCCACCAGCAGTGTGTGAGAGTTGCTCATGAACTGAAATTTTTCAAAAGAGATAGACTAATGACCAAGAAACATATGAAGAAATGCTTAATATCTCTATTCATCAGGAAAATACAAATATAATGAAGATTAAATGAGTCGAACACTTAAAGCATTTAGGCTTGTACCTGTCAGGTGGTATATTTTCATGAACACTAGGTATTATTACTAGGATATAAACTTATCCTATGCCATTTAGCATATATTACAGATTACAGATTATCAAATAAAGGAAAAATGTTAACACTGAACCGGAGTCCATAAAGTTATATAATTGGGCCCTTCATATTATGCCTCTATCCTGTGAAAACAACTTGTACAATTTAATGCTAATATTAATATAGACTAAAAAGAGAAAAAATTCTCAGTGTTTTATGTAACTTGACAATGTGATTCCCACACTACCAAATTTAAAAAGTTAGCAGTTATGTGCATGGACTTTCTCCCTCCAAAATCAGAATATATTTGCTGATTGTAAATATAAAAATAAAAGCTCATTGTAAAATAATTTAACAATATCAGAATATATAAAGAAGTAATAAAAGTATTCCATGACAAGGTAAGTGTATAACTATATCTATATACACATACAAACTTCAAAATGTTCTAAACATATTTCTGTAGCCATTCCCTATTTTTCTTCCTTTTTAATTAATGATAGATCATTAACATCTTTCTTTGTCAATACAAATGGGTCTATCTCATGCTTTTTAATAGCTGTATATTCATGAAATAAATAACCAGTATTATATTGATGGATATTTAGGACATTGTCCAGATGGTTACTGTTATAAGCAATGCAATAAACATCCTTTCACTTTTTTTTTTTGGCATGCTTTTCAATTAATTCCTTGTGATAGATTCTAGCATTGGACTTGATGTATCAAAGGAAATACATATTTCAAATATTAATAGACAAGCTAAATTGCTTTCTAGAAAATTGGGCCAATTTGTGCCTCTAGTAACAATGTATGGAAGTCTCCATTTTTTTGTTTTTTGTTATATTGGGATCCATTTTGTAAATCTGATTATTAGATAATCTTCTATTTTAATGACTCATTGGTTTTTTTTTTGTTGTTTTTTTTGCGAAATACCTAATAAAGCCTCTATTTCTTTATGAAGACATTAACCCCAAAAGGACATAGATTGAATTTATTACTATATCTAGATATGCTTATTTTGGCAATTATTTCTAAATCCTAACTCCCACAAACACAGATGTATTATAGGGAATATTTACATTTATTTTCCAATTAGTATTCTTAAAAATTTACTAGAGCATTGTGATATCTTTCTTACCTCCTGCAATACCACTCCCCAAGTCCCTCATTATGTCAAAATAATGCTCAATGATGGAAGAAATCCAAAGAACAATCCAAAGAATTAGCATCTCAGTTATAATATTGCTGATATAAAAGAACTCTTGTCTCTGTTCATGAACATTCCTGGGCATGTACGGCTGGGATATTGCTAAGGAAATTCTCATTGAGTCTAATATTTAGAGAATATTCTGTTTCTATTTGTAATGAGTTGCACAAACACAAATTATGTTAGGGTACAAGCTTAAGGGGTTAGCAATGTTTTAAAAACAGTTGTCAAACTCATGTGAAACACCTGGTGAGATGTGAATTTTTTTGCTTGAAGAGTTCTTACATTAGTACTGCACAAATGTTAGGAAGTATAATCTTTTGTCTAAAAATTTGTACTGGATTGAAGTAAAATAATCATGGGTTATCTGTTATTAGGTTTAAGATATACATTTTTAGTTAATTTCTCTATTCATTTCTTGAACTGGAGATAAGATATTCACAGGAGCTTGGAATTCTATTAGTGGCTATATTAGTTATTAGTGTTGGGGCTTAGCTAGTTACATAAACTCTATGGGTCTTAGTTTTTCCATCTCCATAATAAAAGGATTAAATTATGTATTATGGAAAGCGTCTCCAGTTTTACAATGTGACCTTATCATGGGCCATGATAACATGATGGTTTGGGAGGATATATGGTGTCCAGGAGTACAATTCAATGTAATATAGACTGAAAATAAAAAGCTTGAATCAAGCAGAGATGCTATAGCTTTATACTTGGAGTAAGCTTTTCTTAACATTTGAAATCTTTAAAATGGCAACCCAAAATTTTTCTATAAATGTACTGGGAATGGAAAAAAGAGGGTTTTTGTATTTTTATTTTGTGCTTTTTTGAAGAGC
The DNA here is from genome assembly GCF_040939455.1 of Microcebus murinus. Lineage (NCBI taxonomy): Eukaryota > Metazoa > Chordata > Mammalia > Primates > Cheirogaleidae > Microcebus > Microcebus murinus. The sequence goes on along the minus strand of NC_134114.1, from coordinate 35,784,339 downwards.
TTTATTTTTTCTAACTATGCACATTTATTACATATTAAAAATGTCAACTGAGATTATTTGCATGGCCAAATTATAGGGCTTATTTTTGTTTTATTCTTTATACATTTCTATAGTTTTAAAAAATTAATATAACCTTTAAATCTCTTTCCTGAGAGATTTATATATTGCATGTAAAAAGTAGGGACATTAACTGGAGTGGTTTGGTGCCAAGACTCATAGAATGAAATCCAAGAATCTAGGATTCTCATTCTGTCTTCTCCATTTGCCCTCTGATCTCAGAAAGTTCTCGTAACTGCCTTTATTCTTTAATTTAACATCTTTATTAAGCACCTTTGCTGCTATGAACTTTTAGAGTTTCATATTTTTATGGGGAATATCAGAGAATAGATTATTATAACAATGTGATAAGCCACTCTTTACATTTTACTAACTACCTTTTTTTAATAAATCCTTGATCACAGATGGCATTAGCATTACTGATACTTCTTTTTTTGCAGTCTGATAGGGGATATCTATTTTCTTATTTTATTGTATGTATATTTGATTCTTAATATGGCATGGTTGAAAATCTTTTTCATAAGTTTATGATACACCTATCCTTTGTGTATGTGTGTGATTCTTAGGATTATGTCCTTTGTCCATAATCAAAACACACATGAGCACAGAGAAAGGAATGTTTACCTAACCCTATCTCTGTGGCGAGGGAAGGATCTTCTAGCTGAGTCTTGAGGGATGAGTAGAGATGGCAGTTTGTGGCTAAGGTGAGAAGAGCTATTATATCTCAGCTTGACGTCCAGTTTCTATACTCTGCTTTGTGATGCTGTGACTACTACTCTGAAAATTGCATTTTTTCTCTTGCCAGCTGGCTCCTTCCTGCTAGGTTTTGCCAGTGGGGAAGATGGAAGGACACTGGAAGGCAGAAGGAGAGACAGGATTTGAGTCTTTCTGTGTGCTTGCTATTACTCTGAGTCTTCTCAGTAAAATCCCTTTACCCTGGCAGCAGCATTTAGTTTCAGCCTCCAACTTGTGGTTTGTTTTTGTTTTTGTTTCATTGCAAGAATGTACCTCATTGTGATTCCTCAGAGGTACCAGCAGCAGCCTGGAAGTTTCTCCTCCTCAGAGGTCCTAGTTTCAACTCTGCCTCCTGCCACTGCCCACCCCTGCCAATCCCTGGTATACCAGCAAGATCAGGGTAGCACCCCTCCTTGTAGATCTGAGTCCATGGGTTTCCCCTACAAACTGCTAAATTCTGTAAACTCAAATCCGTTCAATCCCCTTCCCCTGGTACTTCCCAGGAAGCTGGTGATTTGGGCCTGTATGTTTGTTTTACCCTCCAATACCTATATAACATATTTTGAAATCTTCCTATTGAAATATCTAGTGTGATTTTGACTTAGTTGCTGGACCTTGACTGGTAAAGCATTATAGTAATTTCTGTGGTGATGAATGACATTCAGTTTTTACCTTTTGAGGTTGATGGATGGTATGGCAATTGGATTTCAAGTCCAGCAGGCATTTGAAAATAATAGAATAGAGCTCAAAAAAAGATGGTAAGAATGATCAATTTTCTCACTTATGTTAAACTGGGATTTTTATCACTTCTAGCTTTAAATTTTCTATACTTAAATATAGACATATAGAAATGTATGGGTTTTCTTTCATAAAGATGATTTTAGCCATAAAAATATCTGAACAGCTGACTGACTTCTGGACGTCTTCCGTTGTGGGGCAATCAGGAAAGTATAAAAACTCAGAGAAAAATTTTCAAGCTTCATGCTGTTTGTCAATTAAACTAGAAATTTTATGTGGCAATGTGGCCTCTAAAGTTTCTAGAGTGGTGGTAGAAGTGAAAATGTCCCCATTATTCTGAGTGGCTTGAGTGAAATTGGAGTGAAGATGCTAAATGCTGTTGCATCCCACAGCAGAAGAGCTTGGAGTGGACGAGCTATTGCGCATTATCACTCATTGAGAGGAGTCCTCCTTCCTTCTACCAGCTTTCACAAAAAGAAATCTAAATGCTACTGAAGAGTTCTAGACATTAGGCTAAAGCCCTATTAGATCCTGATAATGGAAGACCAAGAGAAAGATTGAAAAAAACAAAACAAAACACTACAAAAACCATATCATAGAATGATTAAATCATCAAAAACTTTCCAGTATACTTGAGACCTCTATTCCCTTATATTGTCATCTAGTTGAAGTGGTCATTGTAGCTAATAAGCTGACATGAGATGGTACTTTTGAAAGAGATATTGCCTTTGGGAAAGACTTCTATGTGTCTTTGTAAGGTGATAAGTTCAAGGGAAACCTAACTGAGGCACTCCAATGATTTCAAGGTAGTTTAAATGTAATAAAATAGGCGTGAAATGCTCTAATAAGTGCTCTTAAGTCAGACTTCCCCAGTCTGATATGTAGAGGTTTAAAGTAGAAAAACCTTTTTCAAATGCAACAAAACATGAGGCAAGATCAAGAGGAGTATACATAAAACCAGCCTGAGCATCATTTTAAAGTTTATAATGTGTTAAGATGATGAAGGAGCACATTATACCATTGTAACAGATTTTTTCATTTCTTTTCCTTCAGTTTGACCCTAACCTTCTTCCTCTTTTCAGTCTCTCTCATCGTTTCATAGTCATTTATTTGGCAGGGGATATTTCAAGTATTTTATACTGTTATAAAGAAAAAATCTATCAGTTTGTCTTTGAGATTCTAAATTCATATTTTATTTCCCATTACTTCTGATTCTTAAAGTGTGATTAATTTTTTTACATACAAAGGAATAAAAAAGGCTTAGCTATAGACAGAATCTATAAACCAGATCTTATAGCAGTTTGAACTTAAGCTCTAAGATATTGTAAAATGTTTTTATTTTATGAATTATTTCTTGTCTGAATTTTTTATTTAGTATCATGAGCTTCTCCCATTTTCCTAATCTTTTTAAGAAAATTATATGCAAACTAATGAATTGGAAACTCTAGGAACAACATCCTTGTCTTAAATATGAAGTTGCTATGGTATGAATGTCCACGTTCCTCTGAAATCCATATATTGAAGCCTAACTCCCAAGATGGTAATGTCGAGAGGTGGGACCTTTGGGAGACCCCCATGAATAAGATTAGTGCCCTTATAAAAGGGTTTGAGGGAGCCTGTTTGCCCCTTCTGCCATGTGAAGATGTCATTAGAAGATGCCATCTATGGCACAGGCCCTCACCAGACACAGAATCTACTGATGCCATGATCTTGGACTTCCTTCCAGAACTATGACAAGTAAATTTCTGTTGTTTATAAATCACTGAATCTAAGGTACTTTGTTATAGTAGCAGGAATAGACTAAGACAAATTGGTACTGAGAAGGGAGGCCCTGCTATAACAAATACCTAAAAATGTAGATGTGATTTTGGCACTGAGTAGTGGGCAGAGGCTGGAAGACTTTGGTGGAGCAAGCTAGAGAAAGCCTATATTACTGTAAATGGACTAAGAAATAATTTACTATGTGGTGCAATAAGGGCTTGTGGATCTCTAAACTATTTCTTCACTACTCATCACTGTTTTGCATTTTGAATTCGAGGCTCAGAAGGGATGTTTTAAAAAGGATTCCTTTACTCATTTGAAAATATGAAATATATTGATATTTTTTGATGTCTAGTTTTTGTTATTGGACTAGACACAATTATGGTGGACTGTCTGAGGAATGAACAGTTTGGCAGAGAGATAGATTATTCTAGAGCTGCTATAACCAGAAAATGTGTTTGTATTTACAGGTCAGATCAGTGCATTGGGTGTGGAGGCCTGGACAGAAGAAAATTACACATGGCAAGGTTCAGCAGTGAAAGAAATTACAAGGAGGAACAAGGTCCAAGTGGTTCATGATCTTGTTTGGAAATGTTGATCATATACATTCATTTTACATGGTTATTGATGAGCTTACCCAGACAATCAGAAGGAATGGCTTAGCCCTGATAGATCTTCTTGCCATGTGGTGCTTGAGTGACACTTTTTACCTCCATCCCAAAGTAAAGAAACTTGTCTAGAGAGAACTTCCAAGAGATACTTAGTGAAAGTAAGACTTGGATGGGGATTAGGAGAACTGATCTAATTTGTTCTTAGCTACCAACCAGCTGCTAGCTTAACAATCTGAGGAAAGTCGCTGTCATTATTTGTGATACAATTTTTTTTCCTTCACAAAATGAGAATTTAATTTTTAAAAAATCTGTTATCTTTGTAGCTAAAGCTTTTTGTGAAAAAGGATTAATAATATTTCATGAAACCTTTTGAAAAGTTAAAAGTTCTATACTGACCCAAAGCATTATTAATCAAGTAATTGACATTATTATTTAAGTTATTTTTAGCATTGTAGACTTTGATAACTCAGTAAAAGGAGTAACAACTTACTTGTCTTCCACTAAGAAGACATAATATAAACAAAGAAATTTTAAAAGACAACGTGACTATGTAAACATATGATGTGTAATATATATCATAGTAGTAATATAAACAAGTTCCAAGAAATTAAGGAAAAAACCTCTCTGTCCATGCAAGGTAATTATGATTACAAACTTGTTAAGTAGTTAAAATCATTTACTAATGTATCAGGTGATGACTAAGAGTTAACCACTGAAGTTACCAAAATGAAGATTATTTAAGATTTCTTCCTGTATGGAAATCACATTTGTAAACCTCTATGGTCTGGCTCTTGATGTATTAAAGGGAAGATAAAATAATATGCCAAAATAAAAAAAAAAAAAAACTGAAAAAAAAAAAAAAGAATATATAACATAATCTCCTTCCCTTTCATGATGAAAGGCTTCTTTAAATCCTACTTGAATAACAGATGCTGAAGAGTTAACTCTTCCTTTTTCTTTGCATTTCTTTGGTTATCCCAACCTCAGCACTTCTATCATACATAGATGCCTTTGGTTGATTATGCATATGGAAAGATAAGGAAGAAAGTACATTATTTTTTCAAACTATTAGCTGATTTTTATCTATCTGTTATAATCTCTATATATTCACCTAAATTATCTATTCACCAATATATCCATATCTACCTTCTGTTTATGTGGCTGTACTATATAGCAACACCCTATATTTGTATGCATACAAAAAGATATATCTGGAGTATTTTTCAGCAAACTTTTTTCTGGGTGGTGGGAGTTTGGAGATATTTTGCTTTCTTCCTGCACCTTTATGAGTTATTTGATTTCTTTTTACATTAAAAAATTATAAATTTTTACAAAAGACAATTTTCTTGGAAATGAACTAAAAAATATTTCCATTGGAAACATGAAATAATAACAATAGGGAATCCACCTCAAGACTAATATAATGAGAATTAAATGAATTATACACTTCAGTTGCTTCCCAATATCTACTGTGGGACATTGGTGTCACTGAGGTATATTATTATTTCAGTCTTTTTCTCCTCAACATATTTAGTAATTTGCTATTGTGCTGTTTTGCTGGCCTATAAATTGAAAATCCTAATGTATTTTTCTGAGATTGCTGGCAAATAATAGGTTTCCATAAAACAAATTTTGATCATGATTTGCAAAGTTATATGTGAAATAAGTTAGACTTTAGCAACCAAAGTGAGACAAAAAGAGCAATTTAGTAGAAGAGGAAGGTAATGTATATACAGTATAAAAATAATTCACAGATTAGGAAAGAATTCACAATCTAATCATAAAGTGGAAAAAATGAACATAAGTACAAATATTTTTTCCTACTCTGAACAATCCATTATTTTACTCATGTTGGCATGCATATATTTTGGCAAAATCTAAAAACAATAACCATTTATTGCAAATTTGCTAATAAACCAGACAAAACAAGACTATGAGTGCTCAAGACTGAAGTGCATCAGCATAATGGGATTCTCTGGAAAAAGTAAAAAACAATTAAGAAACAAGCACAGGGTCACTGTTGGGTTTCCCCCAAAGACTTTTTTTCCTCCCTTCTTTTCCTTTCTTTTCTTTTCTTTTCTTTTCTTTTCTTTTCTTTTCTTTTCTTTTCTTTTCTTTTCTTTTCTTTTCTTTTCTTCTTTTCTTTTCTTTCTTTTTTTTTTTTTTGGTTGCAGTAATGATTATCAATGGGAAGGAACAAAGGAACAGAAATATTTGCAAACTAATTCTTTGGCTATAAGATTTTTGACTTACCCAATTCCAGATGCATGTTTAATATTCTCATTCTTTTATCTGGTTTTTCAGACTGTTTTATTTTTGTTCAAGTACTTTTATTTTCAATTCCCCATTTGTTTTCATAGCAGATGGGTAACTTTGCCACCTTAGATTAAATTCTTTGTTTTAAAACTTTCTTATAGTTACTAATTCCTTTATTAAATCATATCTTAAAGACGGAGCTGCTGCAACATGAAGTGATTTTGAATAAAGGGGTTGCAAATTCAAGCCAACTATTAAAGAAGTATTCCAACTAAGGCAGGTGTCTGTGCCTCCTTCATTTGCCTTTAGATATAAGAAATGGAAGCATAAAATACAATGGTCTCTTGGAGGGAAATGAGGATCTCGATTAACCCAAAATTCTCAGATTCACTGGCAATGGTCTAGTCTTAGAATGGATGAGAAGGTAAAGCCCCATCCTTTGTGGACTTCTTTCTCAGTATCTTGACTCTCTAGTCAATTGTTAAGTTTCATGTGAGGAACACAGTAATTATGTGTTACAATAAGCTGAAATTTTATACTGTTTTTACTCTGCTATTTAGAGATATTCTATAATTCTTTAATGTGGAGAGGAGACCTAGACTGCTGTTGTTTTATAAGAAGACTTAGTGAAAGTGCCTGGAATAGTGTCTGGGACATTGGAGATGCTCAAGAGTTGTTAATTTTCTTACCTTTTTTCCTACACTGAGAAAGTTAATACACATTGCTCACTTTGTTAATGCAAACCTAATGAATTTTCTGGGTCGTGATATTGAAAAGAGCCAAATATATACTCAGGAGGAAAAAGGAAGCTTTCTAATTCCTGAGCCATGAATTTCCCATTAACATTTTAATTCTTTAATCCATAGAGGAAGCTATGGCTGACTAATAATATAATAGAAAGTTTACTCATAAATCTTCTGAAAAATACAGTGTATGTATAATAAAGGTATGGTCATATTTTAAAAGTAAAATGAGAACTTGTTTTATGTATAACATCCTGTAGTGACATGAGACTTTAAAAATGTACAGTTAATTTTATTACCTCCTTATTAATTTTAAGGTGGACCTCTGGGTTAAAATGGCCAGATATAGTCATTAGGACCATGTTATGAAAAATGAAAGGGTAGAGCTCATGTTTTCGTCATTGCTATTTTAGGAACCACCAGAATTTCAAAGCTTTATTACTTAAATCTCCTTGTTTTTGTTTCTACAAAGTAACAAAGATATATCTAAAAACCAGTGTAAACTTCTACTTCTCTTTTTCTATTGTGTTCTAAATGTAAATGATTGCAAAGATGCTCTCTCTTTCTCTTATGTCATAAACATCAGCTCATACTTTAAGAATTAAAAAGGTACTGATGTATGAAGATGAAGAAAACATTATTGAAAAACTTCCTTAGAGAATGAAATTTATTGAAATAACAAAATATGATAGAGAAGGAAGATTCTGTTAAAAACTCGTGTAGCTGGTTTCAGATAACAATGCTATTTAAAGAAATCTTATTCATACTTCTCAGCCCACAGCATATATAAAATTAACAGTTAAATAAAGAACACAGAATGAAAAAAATGTTAAAAATATATCTCGATAAAATGTTCCTTTCCCCTGAAAAACTTGTAAATTAGCCATGGGAACCTCCTACTGGTGCGGAACTCTGTCTCTGAAAGTATACTGCTAGTCTTCACAGGAGCCTCCCACAGGTTTTGCATCTCATTTAAATTCCCTTACCCACACACCTTTCTCCTTATCATTCCTTCTCCTATTTGCTCAGCTGAATATCATAAGAAATTGATAAAGTAAATAGGTAAATATACATAAGAAAGAAAACAATAAATACCTGACAGAAGAAAAATAATTTCTATTGGAATTCTAATTTGGAGTTTCTGCATTTTATTGTCAGTTATCTTTGAGTCCCTTACTTGGTCCAAGTGTGGTCCTTGGACCAGTAACTTCACATCACCTCAGATTATGAGAGATACACAAAAATCTCAGGCTCCATCCATATGTACTAAATTAAAATCTTTTCATTTTAACAAGATCTCCAGGTGCTTCAAATGCCCAATAAAATTTTTTAAAAATTGATTTGGAAAAAAAAAAAAACTGTTCAGCCTACCCAGAAAATGATATCAAAACCTCTCATTCTTATGTTACTTGAGCCTAAGACTGAAATTACAGATAAGATTTATTTTTTAAAAAATGTTTCATCAGCTTTAATGTTTAAATTCAATAAAACTACCTTTTAATCTTACTAAAATGCTGTAGGCAATATAAACCATTGGACTAGGTCATTCAACTTTCAGTGTTTTTAAATTTTTCCACTTTAAGATACTGTCCTATTTCCTGTTTTCCATTAAATATCAGCCACTGGAGTCAGAGAAAGTTGTACCACTAGATTTCCCCATTTATATCACTCACAGCAGTATGGCGGGGCTAGAAAATTTAGGGTTTTTTAATCTTCTTACCTCTCCATTCACAATATCCAACAGCCAAATGCTTTTGTAGATGGTCTCTGATGTTTGTTTCCTTTACATTTCTCTGGTCACCAGTCTGGTCTCCTCCTAACAAAGAACTTGGCCTCCATCCAATCTCTACCTCTTTCACTGAGCTTCCTAAAACATCATTTTCCAATGTGTTTACAGGACAATCAGTTATATACCATATATATACATGTGTATATGTATATATATATTTATGTGTTAATTTTATTTTTTTACTTGACAAATAATAATTGTACATATTCATGAGGTACATAGTGATGGTTCCATACATATAATATAGAGTGTTCAGATCAGGTTAATTAGCATATCCATCATCTCAAACATCATTTCTTTGTATTGGGAGCATTCAATTTTCTCCTTCTAGCTATTTGAAACTATATAATACATTATTAACTATAATTATCATATAGAACACTAGAACATATTCTTCCTAACTAGTTGTAATTTTGTATCCTTTATCTACACTACATTAAGAAGAATGACCTTCCTCAAATGTACTGTGGTCAAATGTGGTAGTAAAAGCCAGGATTCATATAGCAAGAGAGGATTCTTTACCAGCAGGTGGGCCATACTCTGAATAGAACTACACTAAAGGAATTGCACTCCGCAGTCCAAGAAAGATTAGAAATTTAAAAACAAAATCAAAACTAGTCCTTGACCCCAGCATTCTTAGCCTTGATGGGCTAGAGGGGTAGGGAAACTGCCACCTTCTATTTTAATAAAAATCCTTTTAGTTTTATTAAATCATTTTATTCGTCTTTTATACTTTTATGTTTAAAACAAATCTAGGATTTGTTCTATAAAATTTGGATTCAGCCAAAAGGCTATAGGCTCCCCACCCCTTCCAGATTCTCCTTCTAAGAAACTCAACATGGTCATGGTTTCACACTCTTTATTACAGCAAGTTCAAATTTCTTTTTTTTTTTTCTCGTGCCTTACCTGATATGATTCTGTCTTACCTACCTAAGCTTATGCCCACATCTCTAAAACACCCATGCTAGTTGTCAGGAGGCTTTTCCCAGCACCTAAATCTACATTAACAATGCAAAACCTGATGACCCATACCTTTTCTCAGTTTATTCTCCTCTCTAGGAAAGAAACTTTCTGCATAAAGCTCAAATCTGAAGCATATTTTAAGGTCCAGTTGAGTTTCAACCTTCTGTTTTAGATTGGGTTCTCCCAATCTAAATAGACGTTAAAAGGGGGATTTGTGTGAAAATGCTTTATTAGGAAGGTCCAGGAAAAAATGGGTAAGGGAGGAGGTAAGTGGAGCCAGGATGAGAAGGAGGCCAAGGAACGGTACAAGATGGACTTAATTCATGAAGTCCCATAGACGGTCACTTTTGCTCAGCCTCGCAGAAGAGCTTGGGAGACAGTGCTGGTCACACCCGTGAACTGTCTTGTTCAGGGCACGGAAGCCAAGATGCTGCTGGGCATTGATTAAGTACTGTGCCTTGGTGTGGGAGGCATAAATTCACATACATTCCTGGCTTCCCTCTGACAAAGACACATGGGTGCTGGCTGCTGGGAATGGAAGCACATTGAGCCTATGAGTGCAAAACTGGTTCAGTGATCCCAGGATAGGTGAATGGAGAGCACTGAGCATATGAGCTACAGCTTCCATCCACCCTTCTCTAACAGGGTATCTCTGTTGATCTAAGCCTTGCTAAACTAAGCCTTGCTAAACTCGTTGTTAGCATTATTTGGTTTTGCACTTACTTGCTTTCTATTTCTATGTATAATATATTTTTGTGAAGTCAGCAAGATAGCAAGTTCTTCCCAAGCAATCAATGTTCATGGATAACTCTCTTGTACCTTGTATATTCCCAAGAAAACACATTCATTTAACAAACATATTCCCAAATAGTAAGCTTTATGTGGCAAAAATATGAGTGTGATACTGACATGCCTCCAACCCTTATTATGGAATAGGAGAAGTAAGGTAAATGTTGGAATTCCTCTTGGATCAGGGTTTGAGAGAAGATCATATTTACTACTGAGTAGGAATTTAATTGGCTGAAAGTAAGACAGAAGTCTATTTCTCTTGCTTGATATTTTGATCATGACAACAAGCAGACTCTCTTCTTTCTCGGTTAGAAAAATAAACAAGATTATTTTGTAGGTTGGTGTGAGGTAAGCTAACAATGCAATTTGGAATTAGAAGATCTGTCAGTAGTTCAGTGTTACCACTTCCTTTGTGATCCTGGATGAATTTAAAACCTTTTACATGTTATTTTTTTTAATCTCTACCATAGGTTGAGGGTAATAATAATTTTTCTCTTCTCTATTTTTGCTTTGAGGGTTAAATGAGATGTTTAAAAGGCTTTTACAAATCATAAAGCACTGTGTTGATTTTAATAATCATAGTAGGTACATGTAGGGGGGAGAGGTGTGATATCCTTCATCACCCATGGTAAGGGCACGGCCAGCAGTCCTATCACAAAATATAGTTTAAAATGCAGAGAAAAGCATAACAAATTTATTTATTCAAGGGTTTATGTGGCACAGGAGCCTTCAGAAATGAAGACCCAGGGAAAACTGTCTATTTGTATGCTTAGATTCAGTGAAGAATGGACAGCCATGTAGAAATGTGAAGGGACAAAAGGATGTGATCTAATGGTAACAGGCTGAGAGGTAAACCCAGCAAAGCCTGTCTGTGCAGATTCTCCTTGTCTTCTCTGTGTAGCATTCCTTTTCTTTGGGTTTAGGGCAGGACCCCTTGGGAATGAGGGTATGACTGTCTTTCAGGTGAGAATTATTTTTTGGCCAGCTCTCACACAGAAAGATGGGGAAGGTCAGAGTGACCTTCTTGTTTCCAAAATCCTCCCAGTCTCCTTCAGTTTAAAATACTTTAGGGTAGCATTTTCTGAACCCTGATGTATGTTACGCAAATAAATAGAATATTTGTTGTTTTCAGTCAAGACCAATGTTAGTCCAGTTAATCTATTTTTTCAGAAGCCAAAACACTGTTAGCAAACTCAAAATTTTAAGTTGACTTTCATTTATTTACAATTTTATAACCATAAAATATTTAGCATATAATGGCTGAATAGAAGATAGGTTGCTGCTTAAAAGCTCAGCGTTGGTAATCTATCAGTTGTTTCAGGCTGAATGTTTCAAATTCTATTGCCTTCCCATATCATTTCTCTTTTTATCATTAAGGTAGCTTTTAGCATGAGAGGCTCAGAATTGCTAATTAATTAAAGCTGTTGCCCAATTCCCTTCAGCTGCGTATATAACCCACATCAAGCTCTGCAGCTGGGTGAGTACAACCCTCGAATATCAATCTCATTTTATAATTGGCTGCACGACGTTGTACCTCTCAAATATGCTGTGCTATGAACCAAACAAAAAACAGAAAGCCTCACTTTTTCTATACTATTTTGGCATTTAGGTTTAACCTTTTCAAGAGCTCTTGGAAATTAAAATTTAGGACAAGTATTCTGGATTTCAACTTTCTCTGTTCTACATAGGAAACATTCTTCTCCTCTTGCTATCCCAGAGAGGAAAGTAAAATAAAGGTGTTGGTAATCTGGGCCTTCTGGCTCTCTGCCAACGGAAAGGAAAACAGCAAAGGCTGCTGAGTGGCATATGACTGCCATGTACAAGTCCTTCAGCACCTTTACAGGGTGCTTAAATTCCATGGCAGTCGTCAGTGTCATACCCTCTCAAGGAAAGCCAGCATTCTTGGGCTTCCTTAGTAGAAATACAGCCTCAGAAACTTCCCAACAACCCTGAATTTTGTGCATCTTGGATGTTCTATTCAATTTTGGCCAGAAAATGTGATAATAACACTATTTAACACATATTCACATCATGCCAAAAACTATGGCATTGCTATGTGCTTTTTCTCATTTACTCCCTACATTAACTCCAGAAGTAGGTACAATTTTGATACCATTTACAGGTAAGAAAATGAAGCTTAGAGATTTTAATTTCTCATCTTCAGCCAGGTCTCCCTGAAAGAGAAATAGAGATGAGGATTCTTATGCAAGTGCTTTGTTAAGAGAGGGCTTCTAAGAGAAACCAGTATGAAAGTGAAGGAAGCAGAGCAGGAAGGGGCAGGAAGCTGAATAAGGAAGAAACTTCACAAAGTCTCAAAATGCAGCTTCAGCATGTTAGCACAGAGATGCTCTGGAGTGCAGGGTAAGCCTCAGGGTTGTGCAAAACTAGAACAAAGAAACTCAGACTTTCATACTCCTCCATGAATGATCATTTGTTAAGGCTCACTCTGGGGACATGCAAATTCCTAGGTACTTCCTACTCTTTGTGCTGACAGGCAAAGAAAGCTTCTGAAGTCCAAGGACACTCCTGGAGAGAGAATGGTGTAGGTGCTGATAACTGGAAAGGGAAGTTCAGTGAAGGATGTCTGGGGCAACACACATTATCCTATGTAGTCACATAGTCATTATAAAATGCAATGAAATTAAGATTTCAACCAAACTCTCTCTGACTCCACAGCTCAGCGATTTTAACCTTCATCTGAATGTTAGCCAAAAGTGGTCTGGTGCATGGGCAATCAGGGCAATCAGGAAGTTCTGTATATTGTGTTCATAAGGTGTTGTTGTTGAAAATGAATGATGAGTATTCTGGAGTAGAGAAGACTAGAGAGAGAAAAGAAAGTTGCTATGAATTGTTTTGAGGGCTGTCAAGCCCTTAGAAGCAGTAGTCATTCCGAACTTGTTCCTAAGTGCAGAAATAAAAGGATAGAGGGAAACAAATTGAAGCTTGATATAAGGAAGAGTTTTAAGACAATAAGACTTTTTCCAGTAATGGAATCAACTGCTTCTAAACAGAAAAATTTGTCCATATTTCACATTTTAAGTCTAGAATATCATCTGGAAAAGAGGCCCCATTGCATGGGAGATAGACTATGAAATTAACTTCTAAAGTCCTCTGATTTTCTAAAATGAGGATTTAGTTTCAAAAGCCATTGGACTTGTTGACTTGTCATTCTCAGGCTTAATTGTTATGGTATGCTACAAATATATAACTTGATTTTAATGTAAAAATCAAGTGTGCTAACTTCTATTTGAAATATGAAATTTAAAAAGAATCAATTGCACTTCCTACCACCATCACTTTTCCAATCACTTCTGTTTCTTTGTAATAAGCAAATGAACCAGGAGACAGAATGAATGCTGTGTGTACAAATGTCCTCTAAATTTCTCAGAATAAACCTGAACTTCATGAAATTGAAGGTAGATCATTTAAAAATTGAGTTTAAAGAGAATTGAACATCACCACAGAGAACATGGCTACAAAATCAAGTCAAAACAACTCAAAATAAATAATTTGGTACAGATAAGTTCAATCATTAATAATCCCACTTAAGAGGAAACTGTTTGCAGGCTATCCACCAGTATTTTTAGTTATGCTTTTAAGTTTTCAGAGACTGACACTGAAGGTCTTAAATTATTCAAATTCTATGTATTTATTTTAAAAACATTGGAAATCTTGAGAAAGACTTCTTTGTTCCAAATTAAATGTTAAGTCTAAATAGTCAATTAACAGGAACATTAAGAGTAGTTAACCAAGTCATGAAATTAGTTCTTATCATTTAATGTTACTTCAAGATAGATAGAATAAAGTACAGAGTTGATTTTTAGTTAAACAGAGCCTGAATATTAATAGCTTCCATGTTTTACTTACTGAAAAATAATTATCAGTATTTTCTTAGAGATGGACTTGATTCTGGTTGGAGATATTTATTTTCTTAATTTCTCTGCTTTTCATTCTGTGTTTCAGTGTCACTCTCTATACCTCTTTCTGTCTATTTTTACCTTGATTTCTAGGCTACTTAAAAAAGAGAAACACTCTGATAAAAGGAAATCTAGTTTTCTCTTCCCTGGCCTCAAACCAGGGCACACAAATCACAAGAAGTAGTTAGTGTGAGTAGCATTTCCCAAGAAGTGTTTCTCCCCTACCCCACAGTAATATGGTAGCTTTGAGCAAGCTTTGATAAATGGCAGCCTTGTTCATTACAGTATTCCTCTCTTCCAAGAAATTAATAGATAAGATTTCCAATGTTTTGGTTAGTCATAGATTTGGAAACAATTATCCCAGTGGAATGTCCAGTGGGGACCCATTTCCCTGGCCAGAGGAGCTGCTGTTGTTTGGTGCTACAATAGAATCTTTTGGCGTGAGTACCACACAAATATTGGTGCATTATTGTGTCACTTTGCCTTTTTTCACAGCTCTGATGGAAGGACAACCATTTTGTTTTCTATCCCCTCTTACCTAGGTGAGCTGGAAGAGGGTGAGCCATTACTGGAGTTCATATTTCACTGCACCATTCTACTAGTCACAATTCAACTGGACTTGAGAAACAATCAGAACAATATTTCGCTTCCAGCCACCCTTGCCTCTAATAGTCACGTTTGACTAATTGGCTTCTAGGACATTCTCCACTTATCCTAGCATAGCAGCTCTTAGTGGGAGAACTAATTATGTTTTCATGTGCTGGCTTTACAGCGATGTATATAGCTCTTTTCTGATATGCCTATTGTATTCTGCAGATGGTGCTAACTCTCTGCCCCATTTTTCCCCCAGTGCCTCTCTTGAGCCACTGGCCTTGAGCTGGTGTGACTTCTCTATCCTCACCCTTTATGACACAGGCTTTTCTCGGTCTGTGTTTCAAGTCTGGCCTATTTCCCTGGATCTCTTTCTCACTCTCCCTGCTCCAGCTTGCCTGTCTTGTTCAGCCCCACTTTTCATTTTCTTTCCTTCTGCCAGTCTTATTTGAATCTCAGCAATGTTTAACTTGCCTTTTGTGAGTACATTTTTTTCTTTGGGCTTTTAAATGTTTTAAAAATATTATTTTATTATTTCAATGTTTCAAACATACACCCAAGACAGGAAGTAATGTAACACTCTTGTGTGTAACTACCTTAATATTATGCAATATTATTGTTTTAAAATTAAAAAAAATCAATTAAACATTGCAGATGTATTCTGGGCCTGTTTTTTCCTCAATTTTATCCACCCTCTTTCTTCCATTCACAGAAATAAGCACTATTACTAAATCAAGACTCGTTCTCTCTTACACATTTGCTACATATTTATGCATATATTGCATATATACATTTTATATTGCTTTTTGCAGATTTCAAACTATATGTAAAACATATTATATCTAACTTTTTTCATTCAGTATTATGTTTTTAGATTTATTCATGTTGACAGATATAGCTGTAATCCATTTGTTTTGACTGCTGTGAAATATTCCCTTGTGTGAATACATCACAATGTATTTATCCATTTTCAAGTTAATAAAACTTCAGATTATGTCTAATTTTTTTGCTTTTTTGACAAAGCTGAGAGAAGAACTTTCTTGTATGTGCATTGCTCTGCTCAGGTAGGGTGCCCCAAGACTTGGGATGTAATTATCCCATCTGTACTAGTGTCATATTGCTCCCCAGTGTGGCTGTGCTGAGTTACACTTCTACCCTTGAAGCACAGTAAGGAAGAGAGATCAGTATGTAAACACCTTGTCCTTTCTGAGTTACTCCTATAGTGTCCATAAACCAAGGAGATATCAAGGAAGGATGGACTTCAAAAGGCCAGACAGATGGCTAACGTTCTACTATGGATAATTGCATGAGTAGTGTAACTAAGTGTGTAAAGTAATTGTAAAGACACTTTTAAGCATCCACACTGGTAGGCAGATAACACAGTAAACACCATAAAACTAATAACAATTCCATAAACAATAATCTGGGTAAACAGCAAGCTGAAATCTTCATGTTGGTCTTTGAGAAGACTTCCTAAAAGTATTTCTTCTTTTTTGAAGACAGGCCTATGGCAGATTTGCCTTTGCACCTCTTAATATCTTTCTGTATCAGTAGGGATCTTGCCTAATTTCTTACACTAAGGTCTTGATTTTATAAGCTCTGTCAAAACTTCAGGATTATAGGGCTTCATATTGTATGGTCACAATCAACAGCACTCTTTTCATTAAATAATATTTATTGAGCACCTCCTAAGTGCTACTTTTCTAGGTTCTGAAGATTTGGCAGTGAGCAATACAGAAAGTCTCCCTGTTCACACACAGCTTACAGTTTAATGGGGAGAAAGATATGAAAGAAGAGAACACAAAAATTTCAGATAGTGTGAAGAATACAAAAGAAATAAAAGTGATCTGAGAATGCCTGGGGCTGGTTGATAACATAATTTACTATGGACACCTTCTGTATACAAATGACATGGCATCAGTTCTTACCAATCTTCTACACAATGCAAGGCACTAGAGGATAGAGGCTTTTCCTTTTGAACTTGATTTGAGATGGTAACAGTGTTATTCATATGAAGGCTTTTGATGTCATCAGATGATAATATGATATAATTATCACCACAGTAATTAAATATTTATTATGTAGAAAATGAACAGTGTAGAAGCTTCAAAAAATAAATTTACAATTCAACAGGCGAGATCACGCAAGCATAAAAAGTAACCAGCACACAAGGTTGGCTGTATAAGGGGAAGTGCATCCCTCAGAACAAAAGGTGTCCAGAAACAAACATGTCAGGTTGGAGTTGTCAAGAAAGAGTTCCAGGAGGAGCTGTGATTTAGGCTTGAAGAATGATTGTTCTTTGATACTGAGATTGGAAACATGGATGTGCATGGTATTATTCTCTATGAAATAAATTCATTTACTTTGACAGCTTTTCTCTTCTTGCCCCAGATTCTATTCTGAATTAATTGGACTTCCATCTGGCATCTGCTTATTAGGCCTGATCTTTTGCCCAGAATGGACTTCAATTGTTCTTTCCTTGCCCTTTCGTGGCCTCCTGGTTTCTTTACTTTTATTAGGGTGGGCGGATCTGGAATTCCTCTGTGCCCCAAATCACCTGCATACTGCCAGGCTGGTCCTAACATGGTTTTTCTCTTCCCTTCTATTACTGGCACAATCAATGTGTAGAAAAGGAGTCACACAAAGGAAAACAAAATCATAGTGATTTTCTCTGGCTCAAAAAAAAATCTGTTGGTAGCAATCTTCTTTCAGAGTTCCATTCTCCATTTTCAGTAGCTATCTTGACAAATTTCCTTCAATTTTTTTTTGTTTGTTTAAAATAATTCAAGAACAAAATAATGGAACCAACAAGTTTTACTGCATTGATAATTAAGAAGCACAGCTTCAGAGTAAGAAGGTTAATTTGGAAGTCAATCTGAGGAAAACATGAATAGAAAAGAAAGAATATGTTAGTGATTCCATAAAAAAGAAAAGAACAAATAAAATTGTAAGAAAACTAGAATACCTAGAATTCTAAATAGTAACAACTGAAAATGTAGGGTCTAATGTAGTAGCATTCAAGGTTCTTTTTTTGAAAGAATGCTGAACAACTTTTTGTATCAGATTATGTTTCAGGAACTTACTTTTCAAAAAATACTTCTCATTATTTATTCAACATATTTATGACATCTGGGCAAGACAGAAATCATTGCAAAACTAAGATAAAGAACTTAATTTCCTCCTTTGAGTACCTTGTGGTATAGGATACAGACAAACTATCACTGGAAGATTGTCATTAATTGAGGCAGCACCAAGGTGGGAAAGAGGGTAGTAGAAGTAGGACCTACATACATTTTCTATAAGGAATAACACCCTACCACTATGATGGCTTTTTAGAAATTGTTGGTATCTTTTCAATTCTGCACTACAATTACAATTTTAAAGCTAAATTCCTTAGCCCTCAAACCTCTCAAATGTCTTTTTCTACAAAATGGGATCCAGTCACTTTTCTTCTTCTAAACCTTTCTTGCTTCATATACTCATTTTTCTGGCTGTTTTCCACCCAATTCTGATTTCTCACCTTATTCTCATATCTCTCATTTCCTCTTCCTGGCTTTATGTTCTAGGCTGGGAGATAGAGTATAGATGTTTCCTATTCTCTACTCAGCAATAGTGCCTGGTGCAGGCTTCTGCTCAGAGAAGGCTTGTTGACAAAATGCCCTAAATTTCTACAGCCACCCCAGAGACAGGGTGTTATTGCAATGCTATCTTCTTATGGATTTCAGAAAGAAATCAAGGGAACTGATTAAACAGCAACTGTATTTTTACTGCGGAATCCCCTCCCTGAGAATCAGTGGGAAGTAAATTACAGGAAAGAAACCTGCAGGGAAAGTTGTTCTTGATTAGACATCACTTTCACTGACCACTCCAAGGGAAGCCCAGTTCTCAGCAGTGGCACATTTTGACACAGAGAGCAGGAACCGTGTAAGTTAGAGCTGAAGGAAAAATAACTGGTTATAGAAACTGTATTGGGATTCTATTTTGGCAAAGACAGGAAGCCTAAGGATTCATTCACAGGTTGATATTTTAGAATGGAAATACAGCCTTGTTGTATGGGAGATTACTGCCTTCCAAACAGAAGCCTTCTGTCTGTGTACTGATAATAATAATAATAATAAACCTTATCATTCACTTTCTAATTGTTTTAAGTGCAAAATTCCTATGTATATGATTATTGCTGTAAGATACAACAATGCAGAAAGGTACCAAGTAAAATGTTATATTTCCCTTCTATTCTTCCGCTCAAAGGTAACCTCCATCAACTGTTTGATATGCATCATTCTTATCTTTCATTTCTCCATATATGACATATAGAATGTATTTTAAAAATATAGAGAGATGAGATACTGAATTTGTATTGATCTGTATTAGAGATGGGCATTGTTCCCATTTTATAGAGAAAGAAAGTGAGCCTCCAACAGTGATTGGTCATCCCAACCCACTGGCACAGAAAAGTGAAAAAAGCTAACACTCAGACTTTCTTACTTCAAATTCAGGATTTGATGTATATTCTTTCTTATACAAAAATGTTACCACCCAACAGGATAGGTCCATTTTCTAAAAATTGATTCACACCTGAAGAGCTATTTTTATAAAGAAGACAATAGGGTCTCTATTGGCATAGAAAATAAAAAATTTAGTACCTTGTAAGGATACATGTACATTGAATAAGTAGTATATTTTATGCCACTGGTTCTTAATATATGGTCCTTTGACCAGCAGCATTAGCATTCCCTGGAAATTTGTTAGAAAAGCAAATTCTTGAGCCTTACCCAAGACCTACTGAATCAGGATTTCTGGGGTTGGAGAGCAGCAATCTGGTTTTAATAAACTCCCTAGTCTATTCTGATGTGCATTAAAATTTGAGAACCATGGTTCTATCCAATAAAATGGTAAAAGATAAATAACTTGCTATTCAAATCTGAACAACTACCTGTTTGAATCTTTGTGCTGAAACATCTTCCTATTGAGGTCAAAAGATATACCGCCTACAGAGATCAAAGGATAGCTTTCTCACTTGAAATACTAGCAGCTGCTCTCTGTCTGGTCTAGGTCCTGGCTTATTGCTTCCAGGTATAATAGTAGGATTCCATTTCCCTTAATGTATTCTTTGTATTGCTTACTAGTGTGAAAACTATTTTTAAAAAGCCTCCACAATATATTTCCCAATTATTTCTCATTTCCCACATAGGAACATGAAATAATTTTATGCTTTTTACTGATTAATTCAATTCTGGAAACTAAAAATAAAATAGACAACAAACAAACAAATACAAAATAAGAATAAAATTTCCAAAACACCAAATGCAAATAACAATGTCAAGCATGATAGCTAGTTTTTGGCGAATAACCTATAAAAACCTATTTAAGCAGAATGAATGAGGGGCATGAAAAACTGGAGAGTCAGACATAGACTATTGTTTGAAAACTTTTCTCACAAGACGTTATGATTTGAACCAGCCTTGACTTGGTTGCTGCTCTCTCTGCCATGGCAGCAGAGACCTGAGATTTTACTCACCTCATACTTATTCAGCTCAACATCTATTTAATGGATCTCAGAGGCTCGGGGATTCTCCTGGATACTATATCATCAACCTGATGTGAAAATAACGTGAGGGAAAGAGTCCATTAATAGTTATTTCTATTAAGCTAGAGGAGTTTCGACTTGTGTGTAAAGACTGTCATCCAAAGAAAATATTAGTTGTTGAGTGAATGAACATATGTACAAGAAACCCAGATAATGAGCACCATGTATTTTTCTTCTGTAAAAATAAATCAACAAAATATGCGTGGTCTGATAAACTTTGATGTGCATTTTTTAAAGGTGAATAAAATATAAGCTAATATTGAAATGTTTGCTTTTCCTTCACACTGAGCAGCATCTCACTGAGGAAGCTGGTAACATAGAGCTATATATCTGAATGAAATTATAACAATGGAAAGTCTGTAACATAACATAGCATAATATAATCATGGTGCTGCTTGGGAAAAGATTAATCACTAATCACAGTACAATTTTTAATTAAAAAGAAGGTGGGAACTAGATGAAAAAAATTAGGGATGTTCAGTAAGCTAGTGATCAAAGCCAAACATTAAATTAAAATGTTTTCTATGAAAATATGAATCAGCTTATGCAGATTATCCCACCGAATTATTCCACCATCTGCAGAATTCATGCCTTTTTGTTTGACTCATTTGTTACAAGTAGCTTATCAACAATAGTATCCACTATTAACACAAATAAGAGATTCTTAGATGATGATAGAAGGAGACAATTGGAAAGTCATACCCTGTTAGAAAATTTAAAGAAACCATCACTATATTTTCATGCCATGTATTACAGCATAAGTAGAACATGCCCTTCATGAAATTCAGCAAAGACCTTTGTCCTCTTCCCAAACAAAACAATAAATGTTAGTGGTATCATAGAGAATGTTAAAACATTTGAGGATACCTTTCGTTGTTAATCTAGTGATACTTTCAATGCAGAATATGCCTCAAGATGGAAGCCTGTTAAATAAGTAATCTGTACTGTTAGTGGCGGTCAGTTATACCAATATTGAGAAAATTTTAAAAATCACACTTTTATTTAAAACATATTCAAAAAACATGCCTTTAAAGAGTTAATATTCACAATGTGATGCCTGTAGTGTGCATCAGCCAACTCATCACTTCTTCAGCTTTTATTTATATGATAATGAATTATTATGAGAAGATTTGAGCAAGCTTTCATAAATGGAATGCATATTGTTGATCCCTGTGATCTCTGTCTCTTTAGTTTGGGAAAATAATATGAGTACACAGAGGCATCAAAAAGATTTTTTATCTATGTATCTATTTATCTCTCTTTTCATCTGTTCAGCTTTCCAGCTACCTATCTATCTTTATAAGGGTATTTGAAAAATTAGAAATGAGAGTTTCTCTTATAAGATTTCAAATTTTCCTCTCAAAGAACTCACTGTGTAAGAAGGTCACACTTTCATGAAGATTACTTTTGGCTATCCAAAATCCCCAATATGGATTGCATTGGGATTTTGGATAGCCAAAATTCCTCTTGAAGCCATAGAAAACTAGAGGGCAGGAAAGAGACAACCACATGCAGTAGTAATGCAGAAAACATACTTAGAGTGTGTTAATAATGAAGTGATTATAGTTTTCAGGTCCTGAATGAAGTCTTGGAAGCACTAAAATTTCCCTCAGATGATGCCTTTCACATGACCCCTACTAATAAATGGCTACTATCTCTTCTAGATCAGCAGGAAGGATGGTGGACTGTAGTTTCTGAAAGGAAAAATTGTATTTTTAAACTGGTAAATGTTTCAGATAAGGCTATTAGGGAAATTAATTTATTTGATAATTGTAGAATGAAGATTTCTGTTACCATTCAATGGAAGGCCCAGGTTAGAGGCCATCTCAGAGAAATCAAGATAATGTTCTTTGGAAGCCCACTGTGACTCTCTAGCAGTGAGTCCAAGATGTCTGGAGAAAAATCTAAGTGTGGGGTAGCTCTGTTAGGCCCTTGTAATCAGAAATAAGAAATGTAGGTGAGACTTATGTCTGTTGTTACTGACATGTTTTATCCCTAATTATTTTTCAGTTAATAGCATCAGATGGAGAAAGACTTTACATAACGAAGATGTGTAGAATTGTTAAGCATGGACATAAAATTGTGTTTTGTATAGCTCAGTTTGGCAGAGTTCACAACAGGAGATGAATGCCAAACAATAAAAATTAAACAGGATAGGAAAAATAAGGCAGGACAATAACACATGAAGAATATTTGCATGTAAACATCTCCAGGGATCAAATCAAATAGGGATCAAATCAAACTGTTTTTTACATATTGAGTTTAAAATGATACAATTAGTTTTATTTCCAAAAAAATTTTCCAAAAATGTAATTGTTGATCCCAATTTTCCAATTAATTTCTTTGATTCCTGAGCTCTTCAGGAGAAAGTAGAGAAGAGTATATCCTGCTAGCTAAAGGCTAGAATATTTGGATAATCATGATAATGTGCACTGCAGTTCATATATGGTCATTTCAGACATAGTACCACACACAAGAAAGGATTCATAAGTAGACTGTGTCAGCAATCCTATTCTTAGATACAAAGGATTATAAGCCTAGCACAAAGTAAATAGTCAGCATTTGCTTACATTTTCAGAGGGCTGGACAAAAGGTTACAGACAGTATGGGCAAAGAGCTAAATTTACTCCCTAACTCAAGACAAGGGCGTTCTATATGTTGAGGGATAAAAGGGATTTTGGAACTTTATATTTGAATTCTCCCAGAAATCAAGAACCACAGCATGTTTGTGTACATACTGCCATAGTATACATTCATTGACACTAACATAAACCTCTTTAGGTGACCTATGCACAGAAAATAAAATACACCTTTAATTTTGAAGTAGACTCTTCAAATATGTAAAAATATCCAATTTTAATGAACAGAACATAAAAAACTAAATTTTTTTCTTCTATGATTTAGATTGTAAAACATTACTTTAATATTAAAGTAGTGGCTATTTTTAATTATAATCATGTGATAGTACTGTTTTATCCTCTTTTGACTTTCCAGACATAACAACTGGCAGTTTTATTGCTTAATTTTTATCCATCCTGAAGATCTTAAGAACCAATCAGTAGACCATTACTTAAGTCTGGGTGAGAAAGTCTATAATTTTTTATAATTCAGTGACTCAAATAGGTTGTGGAAATGCTATTTTATTAATTTAACATCTCACATATGTGGTTCACTGGGAACATGATTTTGAAGAGTTTTAAATTTAACAAAAGTCTATAGTGAACTTCACCATATGAGAAATTGCACATTAACACGTACATGAAATGTAATACTTGAGAATAATATTCTATTGGTAAATAGTACATTACATCTCTTATGACAAAATATCTGTTATGGAATGTGAAATGTATTTGCTCTTTTAGGCAATTGGTGCACTGAGGTAAATTACATAGTAATCTGCTTTGCAACCAAAAAACAGTCTTCCTGGCAAGCCAATTATAAACACTCCTAAATTGTTTATTCATCTATATACATTGATGTTAAAGTATGCTAACTTTATAAAACATAAATAGTTTAGTGTACAGTAGTTCGTCTTTGTCCACAGGGAATATGTTCCAAGACTTCCAGGGGATAGCTGAAACCACAGATAGTACCAAACCCTATGTACTATGTGTTTTTTCTATACCAACAAAACTATGCTAAGGTTTAATTTATAGATTAGACACAGTAAGAGATTAATAGCTAATAATAAAATAGAACAGCTATAATAATATACTGTAAAAAGTATTATGTGAATGTAGTCTCTCTCAAAATATCTTATTGTACTGTACTGTACTCATCTATTTTTTGATTGCTGTTGACCACAAGTTACTGAAACTGTGGAAAGTGAAGCTTCAGATAATGGAAAACTCCTGTAATAAGATTTTTTAATTAAGGAGAAAACAAACTTCTTGACAGATAGCCAATTATACAAGCAAATGCTGAAAGAATGTGTAAGAATATATAATTTACATAGAAAAGCAAGTGAACTATAAATGGATTCCCAGAAGTGCCTCAATAATCTGACTGACACAACATATTTTGTAATTTCTCAATTGGGGCTGGCTTTTTATGTTCCTAATTAAAGTAAAACTTCCAAAATTAAATAAAGTAAGCAAATTTAGTGTAATTATTTACTAAAAGTATCTAATTGCATAGGGGGCAATACTGATTGTCAAAATGGGCATAGAGACTTTCTATCCCTAATTTTATGTCAAAATCTCACTCCCATCTAGTACTGTCACATAGTGTGATTAAAGTTTTACACTGGAATATATATTGACAGATGAATGGGTAAAAAAATGTGGTACATACATTCAAAGGAATATTATTTAGTCTTACAAAAGAAGGAAATCCTGTGATTAGTGACAATGGATGAACTTGGAGAACATTATGCTAAGTGAAATAAGCCAGCCACAGAAGGACAAATACGGGATGATTCCACTTATACAAGATACCAAACTCATAGAATCAGAGAATAGAATGATGGTTACCAGGAGCTGGGGAAAGAGAAAATGGAGAGTTGTTCAATTGGTATAGTTTCAGTTACGTGAGATGAATAAATTCTAGAGATCTGCTGCCTGTGTTACCAAGCTATCAGTGGACTCACTGCTTAATGTGCATAGGAGCTGATACCATGTCGCCAGCCTTTGAAAAAAGAAAAGCTTTATTGCAAGTCAACTGACAAGAAGAGTGAAGGTAATGCTCAGATCTGTCTCTGTCTCCCCGCACTGGGGGCTAAGTCAGATTTTAAAAGCATAGGGTAATGGGGCATGATCTGTTTGGATCTTACAATGGGTGATGCTAAGATGTATGCTCTAACTGGACCATGTCGTGGGATGATGCTTGGGCTAGATCTGATGGATTTGGGATCCTGCCATGAGGTTTCTGCTTCCTAATTCAGTCCTCACTCCTGGGCCCAAGAACTTAGGTTCCACCTGTAGTTGTATGCTTTGTTCATCTGGACATGCTCAGATTGCATGACCTTCAACCCAAGAGTCCATGGTAGCTAAAAAACAACTCCCAACTTTGTTACATAAAAGTTAAGCTAGATTGGTCTGGTATGGTTCTAATTACAGTAACCGATACTATAGCATGCATGTAGACATCTGTTAAGAGAATAGATCTTATGTTAAGAATTCTTACCACCCCAAGAAAAGAGAAAACAAGGAAATTTTGGGAGGTGATGGATATGTCTATTACCTTGATTATGGCAATGGCTTCACAGGTATATGTATATGCCCAGATTCATCGAATTATACATATTAAATATGTGTAATATTTGTATATTAATTATACCTCACTAAAGTTGTTTTTAAGGAATCATTTAAGCATATTTTAATTTTATATCTTCTTACTTAGGAAACATTTTAAGTGACATAAGAATCTGGTGACTGTTTTTCTTAGGTTAGCACCTAACATTATATCTCTATACTCTAAGTAACTTCATATTCATTGGAGGAAAGAGCTAAGAACAGTGGGAAAGAACGTAAAAGAAGGTAATTGCTTGTCTTCTACTGGCACTAAGTGGTGTTCTTAAGATTAAAGGTCTTAAATCTTTCATTCATGATGTTGCTAACTGACTGTCATTCACTGTATCTGTTCTAAAGAATAGCTAAGAAGTAAAGGAGTGACTTTACTTTCAAAATTTCTGAAGATTACAATTTCAAAAGGTGAGCAAGGTAATTTTGAGAAAATTAGAAATGTTTTGGCTATCAAGATCTTGTTTTTAAATGGGAGCACTTTACAAACAATACCCAACACTTCCTCTCATCCTCCTCCTGACAAAGAAGCAAACACATACCCAGGGAAGAATTTGCCCATAAATTTTAAAGAATTCCTCTGTAGAGCCATTCTGTAATGGGAAAATTTGCCTCAATAATCTAGCACATCAACTATTGCCTTTGAAACTGTCTCTTATATTGAAAGAATATATATATTTTTAGTTTTCTTTTTGGTATAAATGTGTTTTTTTCATTTTAAGAAATACTGTCTTAAATGACTACCAATAATTGTAAATATTTAAATTATTGTATACTTCTAACCTTTTAATCTGAGAATAATACATATATTTTAAAAGAATCCTATTTCTGTCTATCCTTTAGATGGATGATTTTATGTGTTTTTATAGGCAGTGTTTATTCTATTCACCAAATATAGAGTTTCTGGGGTTAAATATACCACATTTTAATTAAAATATCAACATATCATAGTTACTTTTCTTCTTGGAACAATTGAAACAAGGAATCCTAAGTGATCTCAAATTTCAAAATGAAAAGAATAGATCCCATTTTAAAATCATTGTTTAATTTAAATGTCTTGATTATCCTCATTGGTAGTGATGATTGGATAGTAACAACTTTGAACCATCAAAAAAGAGGCTATTAAAAGTAATGATTGTTGTATCTCCAATTTTATAATTAAAAATATTGTTATTAAATATTTAAATAGTATCTTCACATTATACCAAAATGGAGTAAATGTTTTCTAATTATTGTGTGATGAGAAGTAAAATAAGTCTCAGAGCATTAAACAAATGTAAGGCAGGTACTTTGGTTTAGGCTATTTTGAAATACCTTTTATATTTCAGAAGGCAAAATTTGAGTTCAGAATACTGGATTTTAGTCCCCTAATATTACCAACAAACTCTGAGATTCAGCTGTTTATCTATAAACTAGGGTGTATATTCCTGAGCTCCTACTGCTATTATGAACATTAAAAGAAAAAAATACAGACAAATATAAGTTGTAAGTCCTGTGAGACATAAAATAATGTTATTGTAATTTTGAAGTCAGCTGTAAACTTGAATGGTCTTTGGAGATTTTAGAAAACACAACCTAAGAGTTCCCCAACCATTGAATTTCTGACTCAATAGGTCTGGGAATGGAGTCATCTTGTATTTTTCTAAAAGCTCTATAGGACACTCAGTCAGAATATCTGTGTTATGATGATGTTTATTATCACAATATAAGGTATTATTCTATTCTACCTTCCTCATAATTTTTTTATTCCATTCCACCACAGGCAGAATGAGAGTCTATGATTCCCTAAAACTCTTGTTCCACAGACTATCATTAATGCTTTTAAAAGAATGAATTGCAAAATAAACCCAATACAGATTGTATAACAAAAAAACAGGAAATAAATCTACTCTATTTCTGTCATCTGAAAATAAAAGCCAAAAGAAATTAAAGCATACAAATTCTTGAGATCTTTCTTGGAATATTAAAGAGTGAAATTCCATTTTTAGACCAAAAATGGTTTAATGATAAAAAACTCATGTTTATATAACTAGTTTATATTACCAGAACTAGCATGGAGATCTCTTGACTTTCTATTAACTTTCATCATGTGATTTTTTCAAAGCAAAGGTTCACTTCATCTTGATGACAATGAAGTAAAACTGAAAATATCAAAATTTCAAGGGAAACATTGCATCAACATTGCATCAACTATTGTCAATTAAAGTTTTTTGAAGTGATGCACTATATTTTTGAAAAGAGGATTATAGTGGCTAAATATCTTAGGCAGTAAATAAGAACGGTAAATGAGAGAATCCCTATTATCAAGAGATGGACAAATAAACAGATTATTATAAGTTGTCATAAGTGCTATAAACTAGAAAAGCATAACATGCTACTGTAGGAAATAAGAGTACCTCCTAATTTTTATTGCTGTTGAGATAGTCAGAATAAGCTCTCAGGAGGAGGCAGCTTTGAAACTTGATTCTTAAATGACAAAGAGTTGTCCAAATGAAAAGTGTGGAGAGAAGACAAAAGTAGTCCTAGGAGAGAAAGCTGAGATTGGAAGTCATGGAAGAGGAAGAAACAGGGGAAGCTAGGTGACAATTTTGGTATAACTTGAGTAAAATGTAAAAAGGGAAGAATGTAGGGCAAGATTGAAAAGCGTGTTATATGGTATGCTTAGGCTTGTTCCTGGAAGCTGTTTATAATCCATTGATTGATTTAAAGATGTATGTCTTATTTATGCTGAAAAGAAACACATTCATTAATTGAGTTTTTAAAATCATTAATCATGCTAAGGGAAGTTGCTGAATTTAATAAAGGTCACTTAATGTCAGGAAAAGAGTGCTACATTAGGGCGAAAAAGACCATAGATCATTTGAATTCTTTATGTAACATTGCCATTTTGCAGCTGGCAAATATTAGAGTGCTCCCTCCCTTAGATGGACATGTAACTGCAAATAATGCAAATAGCTCATCAGTGTAACTTAAAAAAATATATCTTATATTCACTCCTCCTTTATCCACCAAAAAAGCAAACACATCTTTTAGTTGCTTAGTTTAGAGTTTAGATAATTTTATCCCTCTCTATTTGAAACATTTTCAATACCATATAAGGCTTCTTATCCTCTAGCTAACAACAACAATAAAAAATTCTTTGGTATTTAACAAAATAAACTAAAAACCAACTGAAAAATAAACTAAAAACCAACCATCTTTAGTTCTATTGCAAGAAATTCAATATTTATTTGAACTTCTACTTTAAAAATTAACGAATGCTTTAATCACAATGTATTTCTAAAAATACTGGACTATAACAGTGGTTAGTGATGATATTCATATTTAACTTCATATGTATAAATGCTCCTAATAAATAAGTTTATTCATATTGAAAATTAGTACAACATACCTTTATGATTTGAGAGCATATCTTTAAATGGTAAGCATATATGCCTTAGAATTCACATACGTTTCTTTTACTTGCCTCCATTGCATTTTAGTGTGATCAAAATATAGAGTTGATATGTATATAGAGCAAAAATTAGACAATTAAGAACAGATTATATCATGTAATTTTTAACAATAGTTCAGAATAATATAGCATGGTGTTCGTGCTTTTCCTAAATAAATTACTTTTTATAATCTAGCTAATAAAAACAACCTGAGTTAAAACTCAAGAAGGTAGTATAGAAAAGAACATGTATATCAATGTATTGAAGAATAGAATCAGAAGAGGTAGTGGTAATGGTTGAGTTTTTTTCATTCTTAACACTGATTTGAAAATAGAGGTTCTAGATTAAGATAAGATAAAGATAATCATTAAAAAAGAGAATAATATATTTAACTTCCAAATTATTAGAGAATAAGGAGAATGAAGAAATTGGATTGTGTAGTTGACACAGAAAAATTTTTAAAAAGGAAATAGCAAGAACATGTAAAATATACAAAGCAGAACTCAAACAAAAAAATAGACCAAATATCAGTTATCACAATAAATATTAGTGGGTTAAACTTTTTTGTTAAATTATAAATATAAGATTACATTAATAAATGTAAGTATCTATAGGATATTAGAAGATCCACACCTAAAATTAAATGGCACAAAAAGTTAAAACTACAGAGATGGGCAAAAAGATATAAAAGGCAAATAAGTCCAATTCTCTTCTGCAGGGAGAACTTGCCATTGCTCTGTCTGTGGAGTAGACTTTCTAAAAAAAAATTAAAATTAAATAAAAGGCAAATAAAATTTCTTTCACGAAATCATTCATGTCTATTAAAAATGGAATAAGAGAAATAGAATTCGAAGCAAAAAAATCAATGAAACAAAGTTTTATACAATTTACAAAAAGAACACAAAATTATAAAACAAGAATTAAAAATTTTACATGCCAAAATCCCCAGAAATGTTTTATCAAAATAACAAGTTAATAAGTATGACTGTGAATAATACTCTTTCAATTAAATATATTTATTGGTTATTTGTGATGTGTCAAACAGATGCTAGTAACAGTAACATTAGGGGGTTTTACCTTCTGAGATCTTTGCCCCAATTTTTTCAAATACATTAACTATTAAAAGTGGAAGAATGAGAAAGAATAAAATTACCTAAAAATCAAAGTAAAACTATAGAAAACAAAAAGAAATTAAAGCATAAAACCATAACTTGGTGAACCTAAAAAAACATTAACAATTGACTAACAAATAAATCCCTAATTTATATCCTCTGGCAAATCTAAGGAAAAAGCACATTTGTGTATAGGAAATGGAATATAATTACACTCATATATTATGAACAAAATTATTTTAGTAATTCAAAAATTCCTGGACAAGAAAAATTTGAATTATCAAAGTTGTTTTAAAATGGGATAATCTGAGTAGGTTAAAAAACCATTAAAAATTGATGAATCTTAAAAAAAGTTATGTACCACCATAAATTATTCTATATAGATGGCTTTTCAGGCAAGTTTTTATAAATCTTTCAAAGAAAATGTTAATTTCCATGATACTAAATCATTTTTGAGGTTATAATGTAACTTGACATTTTTTTTTTTTTTTTTGAGACAGAGTCTCGCTTTTGTTGCCCAGGCTAGAGTGAGTGCCGTGGCATCAGCCTAGCTCACAGCAACCTCAATCTCCTGGGCTCAGGCAATCCTCCTGCCTCAGCCTCCCGAGTAGCTGGGACTACAGGCATGCGCCACTATGCCCGGCTAATTTTTTCTATATATATATTAGTTGGCCAATTAATTTCTTTCTATTTATAGTAGAGACGGGGTCTCGCTCAGGCTCAGGCTGGTTTCGAACTCCTGACCTCAAGCAATCCGCCCGCCTCGGCCTCCCAGAGTGCTAGGATTATAGGCGTGAGCCACCGCGCCCGGCTAACTTGACATTTTTTTAGATCATTTTATGATACTTCCTTAACCTTGATGCTGAAGTCTGATACCACATATGTTCCACCTTTATCATTCTTCATTCTCTTATATCCTATTGTCTAAGCCTCAAAAATTGGCATTATCCTTCATTCCTCTTCATTATTTGTCACATAATATTGATCAGTAAGTCCCAAGAATTCTACTTTCCAAATACCTCTAGAATTAGTCTATTTCTCTCCACGTCTCTTGTTCTCCAAGGTAGGCCATTACCATCTTGCATTCTGGTCCATTAAATAGTCTGTAACTCATGTCATTATATGTGCTCTTGGTTATTTCTTATCCATTTTTTACGCTGTAACTTGGGAGCTCTTTCTAAGATGTAAATATGATCATGTCACTTCATACTTGTCAGTGATTTCCCATTTTTATTATCTAGCTATTTCCAATATCTAGCTCCTTTTCCAAACTTACAAGAATCTTCATGATCTGGCTCATGTCTACATTTTATCATAGGGATTATCAGTCTATGCTAATTCGCTGAGAGCTCCATGAGTTTGAATTATTAGCTTCTGGAATATTGCCTAAACATAGATAATGTTAGAAGTCAATACTGGAAAGTTATGGCCTTATCCTGTCCAATACAAAGAAGTTTGAACTTCTAAAAACATCATAATATTTGAGGACATATCAAAATTTTATTCCTCTTTACTCTGATAATATTATTCATTCCATCAGTTAGAAGAATGCTTGGCATATAGAGAGCCATGAGTAGGTATATAATGTCTGAGTAAATGTATATGGTAAGTGTCCAAAGTTTCAGGAAAACCTGTAACCCATATTGAGTTCATTCCACTGAGCTCAAGGACAGATATTGTATACTAAAATCATGGATTCAAAGTTTGGTATGTCAACCAATGCTACAAAAATATTAAAATTATTTCTATTTTCTTAATATATAAAATATAGAATATATAAAATATAAAATAATAGGATACAGGAATAGGTTAAAAATCTGTGGCTTATAAAGTTTAGTATTCATACAGATTTTTGGATTGAAGAGTAGTTCACTGAAGAGAACTCTGAGGAAGATTTTTGTTACCCTATTCAGTAAAATTCTATATACTAACTTTGAGGAGTCTACATTTTAGGTCCATTCTGAAAGACTTTACACAAAAACATAGTACAAAGAGGCATGTAGGTTATGAGTATCCATATCTCATAAGAGATTTTAAATGGTTTCAATACATTACCCCTGATGGCCTTTTTTTCAACTTACGATGATTAATCAGATATGATATAATGACTGGGGTAATTATTTGCCATTTGGTATGACTTTTGGGTGGTGTGCTGGCTATTTTCTGTTTGACTTTCCAGACCTAATCTCCACTCTTTTCTGTTATCCAGAGGTTGAATTCTATAATCTTCATCAGTTTGGGTCATTCTGGCCAAAGATGAAGGTGGAAACAGAGTAAAGTCAGAGAATTTCTTCTTCCAGCATCATACTTGCTTATACTCAATTTGGTAGTGACTGTATTCTTCTTCTATAGATCATAGCTCCTGAAAAAGTGGCTCCTTTTACATTCCAACTACAGCTATAGCTCTTGCCAGATTATAATAACTGCTCCCTCCACTTCACCCTCAGGCCTAGAGATGGACAGGGCTTCCTAATATTGCTACCTCTGGAGTGCTTCACTATTCTTTGTTGGTTTTTCTGTAAATCTTTCCATATATTTGCAAATAGTCTGTTTCTTAAAATCTCTCCAGTGATCACTTTTGACTTTGCTGACTGACACATTGCTATTAAATTAAGGGAAATACCTCAAACCATCATGAAGTAATTTGTACCTCTCAAGTTTGCCTCAGTGAGTCCACACTATGAGAAATCATAACCTAAAACCATTTTTGGTTCTAAGGAATAAATAACATTTTCCACTGAGATGTGCTGGAGTAAAATTCTGCTGTTCATGTAAATTGCTTATGAAAGGATTTAATTTAAAGCCCTTTTGAATGTCTTTATAGATTCCTTAGAGTTCTACAAAAGATCATTGGAGGATTTTCTTGGTTTTCTATTTGTTTGTATCCAAATAAGAATCAAGGAGGCAGCCCTTAATCGCTCAGCTGCAGGGAGTAGGGGCACATTTCAACATGTCTGTGATCAGCTGTAGAATCAGGAAGAATGTCTCTGACATGCCCTCTCTGCCTCAACTGCCTTAAAATTTGTTTTTGCCATTCTGTTTCACCTGATTCAGAGGCAGCAATGCCAAGAGAGAGTTTAAATAAGTGACTTTTTCTATGACAGATAAACATTCAGATTATCGTTAGCACATAAGATCCTTATAGGCATTAGGTGCTCACATGGGGTTAGAGTAAGAAAAATCTACCACCAGTTGAGTAGATCATAGAACTCTAAAATAGGTAACATTTGAGTTAAAGCCTCAAATATATCTATGAGGGGACTTCAAAACGTTTGTGGAAAATGGAATTCAAAGATAAAAATTAAAAATAAAAACTTTATTTCTTAACATAAGTTACATAAAGTTCAAGACACTTTTGTAAGCAATTATAACAGCCATTTAGCCCATTCTTAAAGAACTGAGGGTCCTGGGAATTTAAACAGGTAAATACAGTGTTTTTTATATTATTAACTGAAGAAAAATGGATGCCCTTTATAGATGTTTTAAAATTAGGAAACAAAAAGAAGTCAGAAGGAATGAAATCAGGACTGAGAGATGGATGTCTAATGATTTCCCATCAAAATTCTCACAAAATTGCCCTTGTTTGATGAGAGGAATAAGCAGAAACATTGTCATGGTGGAAAAGGACTCTCCAGTAAAGCTTTTACTGGGTATGTCCTGATAATGCTTTGGATAACTTTCTCAAAACACTCTAAGAATAAGCTATTGTTACTTTGCCCTCCATAAAGTCAACAACCAAAATGCCTTGAGGATATCCCCAAACTGTTGCCATCAACTTTGCTCTTGATGGGTCTGCTTTTCCTTTACTGGACCACTTCTATCTCTTGGTAGCCATTGCTTTGATGCACTTATCTTCAGTATCATACTGATAAAGGCATGTTTCATTCCTGTCACAATTCTTTGAAAAAATACTTCAGGATCTTGATCTTTCTTGTTTAAAATTTTCACTGAAAGCTCTGCTTTTGGTTGCAGTTGATGTGGGTACAACAGTTATGGCACTCAAGTGAAAAAGTTTAATTTTTCAGTCAGAATTGTGTAAGCTAAACCAATTGAGATGTCTATGGTATTG
Organism: Microcebus murinus; assembly: GCF_040939455.1. Lineage (NCBI taxonomy): Eukaryota > Metazoa > Chordata > Mammalia > Primates > Cheirogaleidae > Microcebus > Microcebus murinus. The sequence goes on along the minus strand of NC_134114.1, from coordinate 35,749,947 downwards.
TTTCTACTGTTAATTGTCAGTCTACTTTAATTAGGGGACTAGTAAGATAAATTATTTTTCATTGAAATTGATGTGAATGGTCTGCCACCATGGGTGTCATCTTCAAACATTATCTCCTCCCTTCTTAAAATGAGTTATCCATTTGTAAACTGCTGATTTCTTTGGTGACACTATCCCCATAAACTTTTCATAAAGCATCAGTGAGTTCACTATTCTTCCACCCAAGTTTCACCATAAATTTTATGTTTGTTTCTGCTTCAATTTTAGCACAATTCAGCTTGCTCTGACAAGGGTTCTTTTCAAACTGATGTCTTATCCTTGTTAGTGCCTCAAACTAGATCCTGTTCAGACATTTTATAACAAATGAGTATGAATTTGTTTTGGTGCAAAAAACTTTTAAAATTCATGCCTAATTTTTTCATAATATGCATTTTTCATAAATGTTTTGAAGTCTCTTCATATTTTTTATTATTACTATTAGTATTATTTTTATTGCTATTTTATGGGTTATTTGGGGAGTAAAAGGCATAATAAAAGGGCAACTATAAACAAGGGCATCAGAGTGAGTAAATATAAATATGAGAAAAGTGTTCCAGGGATAGAAATTGAGTAGATCAGTTTGAAATGGAGATTTATTTTTAAAAATTAGTAAAAAGTATTTAATACATTAAACTGGAATCAAATTAATAGGTAAGTAATTGAATATTTTTGAGTCAGAGTATAACAAGAATATTGGTGATGTGGGAGTTTACTCTAAAAGCACTGTGCCAGATGGACTGAGGTGGCAAAGACTAGGACTGTTGGGATGGTCTTCATATGCTATAATGTGGGTACAAATTGGTCAAGTTGCACAGGGAGCTCAAATGAGAAGAAAGCCGCAAATAAGAAAAAAGTTATAAAAGAATTAATAAAATCTAATCAGATGCAGATGTTTTAATTTTAATCCTTTTAATACTCTAGTTAAGCCATGTAGACTTTTCATTAATATGGTAATTTATTTTCAGTATATATGATTTTACTCCTTTCTAAACTATATTTTGTGAATGTAATATTCTGGAACCATTTCCAGATTCCATAATATCAGAAAAATATAACAAAAATGATTACATAATTTGTTTTGCTTGCAATCTTTGGCTTCTTTCAGGAAGAGTATAAGCTAATCACATTGACTATACAAATATTGATTGTTTAATTGTGTGGATAAAAGTTACAGTTACCATAGGGCTTACAAAGAGACAAAAATTAGATCACCAAACCCAATGGGGTGATATGACCTTACCTCCCTTTTAACCCTCTGACGTACATACACTTACTTCATTAGGCTTTACCATTAAAGGACATAGTGGAAATAAAAGTATATTATGATTTTAGATAATTGTCAAAATTGGCAGATTAGGGATGACCTCCTGGCTCTCTGCTCTCAGAGTGGGAGGTGAAGAAAATGGTCTAAATCACTCTAGTGGGTAGTTCTCCCACAGGATTGGCTTAATGGAATTTCAGGGAAGCTTCGAGGAGCAGCAGTGCTGGGAAAAGGAGGAAAGTGACTCAGTGGATTTGCCATAAAGTTCCGAGAATCTGAGTTATACAGCAGGGAGTGGAGTGCAAGCTGGCAGCGCTCAGCAGCCAGGCAACTGAAACTGTGTGATCTGTCCCACAGGAGAACACCTTCTCCTTCACCGACCTCCACACCCATGCAAGCAGTGAAGTGCCTGAAGTCAGCACAAAGAGACATTACAGGTCCAGAGCACATATCCCCAGATCTGCCAAGGATCATCCCTATGGAATTCCAGAATTCAGCTGATAATCCAGTCCCTGCACCTCCGGTCCTCGATAAAGCACTCAGATGAGAAAGAACCAGCGAAAGTTCACAGGAAACATGAAGAAGCAGAGAGAAAAGTCACCTCCAAAGCAAAATACTCATTCTTCATCTACATGAGTAAACTGAAAGAGGAAGATTTCCGAATATGGATTGCTAGAAAACTAAATGGAATTGAAGAGAAAGTAGAATCACAACATAGAGAAACCACCAGAACAATACAGGAAATAAATGAAATATTCTCCAAAGAAATTGAGATTATCCAGAAAAACCAAACAGAAATTCTGGCTATGAAGGAAACAATCAAGGATCTCCATAATACCGTGGAAAGCCTAAAGAACAGGATGGACCACACAGAGGAAAGAATCTCAGAACTTGAAGATTATGCCTATGCTATAAACAAATCAGGAAGAAAGGGAACACAGAAACAAGAGACAAGACCAAAGTTTACAGGAAGTGTGGGATTATGTTAAAAAGCCAAATCTCAGATTGATTGGGATTCTGGAAGGGGGAAGAGGAACATTCACAAGGGCTGGAAAACTTATTCCACGGAATACTGGAGGAAAATATGCCAGGCCTGGCCAGAAATCTTGGTATCCAAATACAAGAAGCACAAAGAACTCCTGGGAGACTCAACGAGAAAAGGCAATCACCTCGTCACGTGGTTTTTAGGCTGACCAAAGTAAACGTAAAAGAAACAATTCTCTGTGCAGCAAGACAAAAGCAGCAAATGATCTATAAAGGTAAGCCTATCAGACTAACAGCAAACTTCTCATCTGAAGCCTCACAAGCCAGGTGAGGTTGGGTGCCTATCTTTAATCTTCTAAAACAGAACAAAGCCCAACCTAGAATTCTTTATCTGGCAAAATTAAGTTTCATCTATGAGGGAGAAATAAAGTCCTTTTCAGACAAGCAATCACTGAAGGAATTTGCAAAGTCCAGACCAGCCCTACAGGAAGTTCTCAGACCCACATTTCTAACCGAACAGGGCAACAGACACCCTTCAAAGTAAAATCCTCAAAGAATTAAAGTTTAGATCTCAAACCACATGATGGCTCAAGGAGTAAGACAAAGCAACAAGTCTCCACCAACAATATGAATGGTAATCTTCCTCCAATTTCAATCCTCTCAATAAATGTAAATGGCTTAAACTGCCCTCTGAATGGACATAAACTGGCAGAATGGATAAAAATTCATAAGTCTAGTATCTGTTGTCTAAAGGAAACACATGTAACCCACAAAGATGCTTTTCGGCTGAAGGTCAAGGGATGGAAAACTATCATCCAGTCAAATGGAAGTCAAAAGAAATCTGGGGTAGCTATACTATTTGCAGATAACATAAGCTTTAAAATAGCAAAATTAAAAAAGGATAAAGATGGCCATTTTATGATGGTGAAAGGGAAGATCCAAAAAGAAGATTTAACAATTTTTAATATCTATGCACCCAATATAGGAGCACCTAATTACATAAAGCAAATCTTGTCTAATCTAAACACCATGTTATAAAACACTGCCATAGTAGCAGGAGACTTCAACACTCCACTGAATGATCAGGATAGATCCTCCAAAGAGAAAATAAGCAAAGAAATAATGGACCTGAACAGAGCCGTTGATCAAAAAAGTCTGACAGATCTCTATAGAACCTTCCATCCAAATAAACTTGAATTTGCATTCTTCTCAGCAGCCCATGGATCCTACTCCAAAATTGATCACATTCTAGGCCACAAATCAGATCTCAAAAAATTCAAGGAAATAAAATTATACCTTGTATCTTCTCTCACCATAATGGTATAAAATTACAGTTCAATTCCTATAGAAACACTCATTGCCTCACAAAATTATGGAAACTACACAATCTATTATTGAAAAATTATTGGGTCAAGGAAGAAATTCAGAGGGAAATCAAGAGTTTCTTCAAACAAAATGATAACAGTGATACTTGTTACCAAAACCTGTGGGATACACCAAAAGCTTACCTGAGAGTAAAATTAATAGCAATTAATGCTCACATTCATAAAACAGAAAGCTTAGATACTGTCAACCTAATGAATAGGCTCAAGGAACTGGAAAAAGAAGAGCAATTTCCAATCCTACTAGACGAAAAGAAATAATGAAGATCAAAGCAGAACTTAATGAAATGGAGAATAAAAGAACTACACTAAAGATCAACAAAACCAGAAGCTGTTTTTTTGAAAAGATAAACAAAATTGATGGCTCTCTTGCTAGATTGACAAGGACTCAAAGGGAACGGACAGTAATAAACTCAATAAGAAATGAAAAAGGAGAGATCACAACAGACACAACAGAAGTATAAAACATTATATTTGACTACTATAAAAAACTATATACCCCCAAACTACAGAATGAAGACAAAATGGACAAATTCCTGGATTCATACAACCTCCCTAAGTTCACCCAGGATGTAATGGAATTCCCGAACAGACCAATCTCAAGCTCAGAAATTGGAGCAGCTATTAAAAACCTCCCCAAACAGAAAAGTCCCAGGCCAGATGGCTACACTTCAGAGTTCTACCAAACATACAAACATTAACTCATACCTCTACTACAGAAACTATTTCACACCATTGAGAAGGATGGTACCCTGCTAACTCATTCTATGAAGCCAATATCACCTTGATACCAAAGGCAGGAAAGGATGCAAAAAAAAAAAAAAAAAGAAAAGAAAATTACAGACCATTATCCCTCATGAATATAGATGCAAAAATTCTAAATAAAATATTAGCAAATAGAAGTCAGCAGCACATCAAAAAAATAATTCACCATGACCAGGAGGGCTTTATTCCAGGGATGCAAGGCTGGTTCAACATACGCAAGTCTATAAACGCAATTCACTTCATATATAAAATCAAGAACAAAGACCATATGATTCTGTCAATAGATGAAGAAAAAGCATTTGACAAAGTCCAACACACCTTTATGATAAAAAATCCCAACAAAATAGGCATAGATGGCTCATACCTTAAACTTATCAAATCCATTTATGATAAACCCACTGCCAATTTCATTCTAAATGGTGAAAATTGAAATCACTCCCTTTTCAAACCGGAACTAGACAAGGATGCTCACTATCTCCTCTCTTATTCAACGTAGTGCTCGAAGTCCTAGCTATAGCAATCAGGCAAGAGAGGGGTATTAAGGGCATCCACGTGGGGGCAGATGAAATCAAACTCTCGCTCTTCGCTGATGATATGATATTATACCTAGAAAACCCCATGGATTCATCGGAGAGACTCCTAGATTTGATAATAGAATTTGGTAAAGTTTCAGGCTATAAAATCAATATCCACAAATCAGAAGCATTCATATATGCCAAGAACCATCAAGCAGAAACTCAAATAGAAAACACAATATACCCTTTACTATAGTCCCAAAGAAAAATATCTAAGAGTATACTTAATGAAAGATACAAAAGATTTATACAAGGCGAATTACGAAACACTAAAAAAAGAAATTGCAGATGATTTAAACAGATGGAAAAATCTACCTTGTTCATGGATTGGTAGAATCAATATAGTTAAAATGTCAATATTACCTAAAGTGATCTACAGAATCAATGCAATCCCCATCAAAATACCACAGGCCTTCTTTACAGATCTAGAAAAAATAATTCTTCACTTTGTATGGAACCAGAAAAAACCTCATATAGCCAAAGCAATCTTAAGTAAAAAGAACAAATTGGGAGGCATCAGTCTTCCTGACTTCAAGCTGTATTACAAAGCAATAATAGTTAAATCAGCCTGGTACTGGCAAAAGAACAGAAGCATCAGTATCTGGAATAGATCAGAGATACCATAGATGAAACCATCAGTATACGAGATCTAATCTTTGATAAAGCAGACAAAAATATACAATGGGGAAAAGAATCTCTCTTTAATAAATGGTGCTGGGAAAACTGGTTAGCTACATGCAGAAGAGTGAATCAGAATCCCTACCTTCCACCTCTCACAAAAATTCACTCAAGATGGATAACAGACTTAAACCTAAGGCATGAAACCTTAAAAAGCCTAGAAGATGTTGGGAAAACCCTGTCAGACATTGGTTTAGGTAAAGAATTTTTGAGGAAGACTCCCAAGGCAATCATCGCAGCATCAAAAATAAACAAATGGGATCTGATCAAATTAAAAAGTTTCTGCACAGCCAAGGAAACTATCATTAGAACAAATAGACAACCCACAGAGTGGGAGAAAATATTTGCTCTCTACACTTCTGATAAAGGTCTAATAACAAGAATCTATCTAGAACTTAAAAGAATTAACAAGAAAAAAAATCAAACAATCCCATCAAGAAATGGGCAATGTAAATGAACAGAAACTTCTCCAAAGAAGACAGAATAATGGCCTGCAAACATATAAAAAAATGCTCAACATCTCTAATCATCAGAGAAATGCAAATCAAAACCACAATGAGATACCACCTAACTCCAGTGAGAATGGCCTGTTCCAAGAAATCCCCAAACAACAAATGCTGGTGAGGATGTGGAGAGACAGGCACACTCTTACAGTGCTGGTGGAACTGCAAATTAGTGCAACCTTTGTGGAAAAGAATTTAGAGATACCTTAAACAGCTAGAAATAGAAATATCATTTGACCCAGCAATAGCATTGTTGGGCATCTACCCAAAAGAGCATAAGACATTCTATTACAAAGACATCTGCACCCGCATGTTTATGGCAGCACAATTCACTATTGCACAGTAATTGAAACAACCTAAGTGCCCATCAACTCATGAGTGGATAATTAAAATTTGGTATATGCTCACAATGGAATATTACTCAATTCTAAGAAACGACAGTGAGCTAGCACCGTTTATGCTATCCTGCATTAAGCTTAAGCCCGTTATCCAAAGTGAGGTGACACAAAATCTGGAAAATGGGCTCTACATCTACTCGCCTTCAAATTGCTACTGACTGACTAAAACTATGGTACTCAAATGGTGGTAGTGTTCACCAGGGATTCGGGGGTGGGGGAGACCCACATCTTAGGGATGTGGTGAGCATTGGGGGGGGGGGAAGAAGGGAATACCTCTAATCCTTCTTAGGGAGAGGCAAAGATATACAATGTAACCCAAATGTCAAAAAAAAAAAAACCAACTTTTATCAGGTGCTGGGCAGGTGGGAGGGGAGTGGAGGGGAAGGGTGTATAAAGAAAAAGTATATTATGATTTTATTTAGATGAATCAAACATTTTTTATCTCAAAGAAAAATAGAGGGGATATAAATATTTTGAGAATAAGAAGCTTATAGTATTTATTTTTTTTGTTCCTCAATTACACTGAACATGATACAATGCAAACAATATTTATAAAGTTTTGTAAAAATAACAAAATAACTGAATCATGAACTCAATAAACTAACATCTACTAAAACCACATTGGATTCACATATTTTGGCTTTAATCAAAGATACTTCTCCAAAGACAGTGAAAACCTGAGTATGCTTATGCAGAATAAATTATCAATTCTTAGTATAAGACCAAAATATTAATAATACTGTCTTTATCCTAGGCCCATGATATGATAGCTCTTCAGCCTAATTTACCCACCTCATAATAATGATTAACCTTCAATATATATTTTTACTATTGGTAATTGTGGTTGTTATTCTAGAAACTTCCAACAAAGTATATTTTTAAAGGAATAGAAAACCTTTGCATTTTGGCAAAATAAAATTATAATCTCTGATGTAGTTTATAAAATATTATCCTAGGAGTTAAAATTTGGCTTGATGTACACATGATTGGAAAAATCAAGTGCCTTAACAAGTTGCATTTTGGTTTGGTTATCAGCAAAATAAATGAATTTAAACTTATTTTTCATTCTTGCATTCATACATTTATTTACTAAATATTGATTGTTAATTATATATAAGTATTTACTACTGCTTAGCATAACTGAGTAACAAATAAACTACTATACCATCCAGTATGAGTTACAATATTCATTCATACATTTAATTCATTCATTTTCATCCACCAGAAATTCAATGGCCCCAGTATGTGCCAATCATCCCCTAATAATACAAAATAAAAAGTTACAAGTTACTCAAGAGAGTGATAGATTTTAAGAGGAATTCAGAGAATTCTGAATCTTTAATAAATATAATTTGTATTACATTTTAGGAAATCTACAAAATCAGTTCACATTAGACAATAGGAGTATAATATGTATATGCATTATGTGTATATATGTATACACATATACAGAAATACATACATACATACCAAGTAGAGCCAACTAAAAAAATAATGGATGAATGAAAAATGAATAAAATATTTGAAAAGATGTAGTCAAGGCTTTATTAAATTACTTCCAGATCCATATGAAGGACAATTTCCCTATTAAAAAATAGCACACATCAAACTCTAGAATAAAGGTAAATAATAATTTCTTTCATTATAACCTAAAAAATGTGATAGTCCTTCTGAATTGAAAAATTCAGGGGAAGTAATATGTTGGCTAGATACTGACCAGAGTGCACTCATTGACATGAGTCTCCAGTAATTTAGAAATGTATTATTAATTAGTAACAAAGGACACATAAACTAAGAATTACAAGATTTTAAAAAACAAAGCACATCATGGTGAAAGCAAATGCAATCCAATTGCAGGTAAATGTGGAGTGCACAATGCTGGACATCATCACTACTCCTTGATAAACTGACATGAGTTCTGATCTTGGCTCTGCCTCTTGATTCAACATTTAAAATGTGTAAGAAATTTATACAAGTGCAGTGCGCATACAAAAACAAATAATCTTTCCTGATAGTGTAGAATAGCAGTGAAAATAAGAAAATATTTATATATAATACAGAAAACATTGTAATGGTCGTTAATAATATACAAAGTCTAGGGGAATTGATCTGTGGCCATAGAAAAGTTATTTTTTAATCTCAGAGCTTCAGTTAATTTATGTATAAAATGAAACTAAAACACATAGTTCATAGAATTATTGGGAGGATCAATGATATACTATACCCCAAAATATTTTGTAATAATTAGTCCTTTTAATTTCTCAAAATTAATTAGATCATGTTTCCAGTTCAAGATGATGGGTTCAGTATATCTAAAATCTTGGAATATTGAAGATGATATAACTTTATAAGTGGTTTAGTGCAATGCTCAACAGCAGATAAAAATTTGAGGTTCAGATTGGTTGAATTGTTTAACATTTCAAATCTAACAGGTGGTTAAATCTAGACTAAAACACAAAGCCCTAATTTCTAACTTTTCATAATACCTAATATTCCAGCTACACTCTTGAAACTAAATATGAAATTTCAAACAGATCAATAAATATATTAGACCTCACAGGGCCAGATATTATACCCATGAATGCCCTCATTTTCTTAAGAACCCTTCATTTTATACTAGACAGAAGAACTATTATAATAATATCCTCCAGAGAAAATCAGTTTATTGGCATTGACCTAAGGTCATATCTCAAATTTAAAATTTAAAAATTTTCCATCATCTGCCATTACTCAAACCTCCTGAATAGTTCTGGCAGTTTATGCTGAAACAACACTGACAAACTACAAGAACTGTATTTAGTGCTTCCTGTGTCTTGGCAAGTGCTTCCTCCTTATAGAGATGGATTTGGAAGACTTCCCAGATTGTGCTTTTACACTTTTAAGGATTCGAGAGAGCTGGATAGGAGGACATAGGGTATTCATGGCAAGCTGAATATGTATTCTTCTTTTCTCTGCCTTTCCCCTCTCCCCTCTTGAGGCTTATAAATCATTTTGTAAGCTGCATACTGTTGAGCATTTCATTTTTAAGATAAATCTGGAATTTTACATAGTTGTTGACTCTCTAACTTAAGGTTCTACAGAGAACCAGTGAGAAGCCGTATTTATTTTAAAAATAAATAGCTTTCTTCATATCTTTCTGGGAAACATTTGCAAATAACATCCCTAGAAATGTCATTTCTTTATGATAATTTATCTATAAAATGGAAAGGCCCTCTGATGGTATCATGTGTCTAAATGACTGAGACATTTTTCAAATAACATATTACTGATTTATTTAAATATACTGCTTTTTAAAAATTGTTGCCTTTTAAAATATTCAGTTCTAAGTTGTTCATCCTAAATTGTCATATGCCCATTTGTACCAACAGGAACAATGATGCACCCTTTTTTTGTATCATCAAAAGAACATCACTATGAAAGATAGTTAAAGGATTACAGATACATTTATTAGGTGTATTGTTTATTGTGCTGTGAGTGAATGAAAATTTATCAACTTTTTATAATTCCTATGATATCCCAAGGTTTGTTTCAATAATCATTTCAGCTGCAGAAACTAGCACTGTGCCTGGCACAAAGTAGGCCTGCAATAAATGTGAAATAATTAAATGAATGACAAGTGAAGAGGAACTGGATAAAATAAACTGATTCTGCCTTACAATGAACATGGCATCATGCTTCCAAATAGAAATTTACCTCTTACCTAAGGCAAAGGTAGTCCTTAATTTCAGGCTTTTTCTTGGGAGTGGTTTGCAAGTTGTTTGCAGCAAGAATTTATGGAACACAGAGGCAATTTACCTTTGTGGGGTTAAGAACCATAGGCTTCTTCACTCTCTCCAACAGTAACGACAAAGTCAGCTGTTTCTCAGTACCTCTCACTAAAATAGCTGGAAAAACAGATTTATCTTAGACATTTATTTATTCATTTTTAATAGCATGAAGAATAAATAAATGCATTCTCATGGTAAGCAATTAAAAATGTTGGGTACTTAGAGTTAAAAACAAAAAGTCTACTATTTCTCTGAATTTAGAAAAAAATAATGTGATGTAGGGAACTTTCCTTGCCAGAATGTGTGAATCTAGTTCTTTCTTCACTGTTGCATAACAGTCCATAACATGGATGTACATTCGTATTGTTCCTAACATTCCTACAATGTGCATCTTGTATATGCCAAATGGTGCGCACAGGTCACCACTTCCTAAAATTGAGTATTTTGGAACTGCTTCATCTAAAATGTAGTGGCATTTAAAATTCAGCACCGTCTTTGATGCTGCCCTATATGCTACTTAGCCCAGATACCATTTGTCTATGCTTCCTCTGTTGCTCCCATTTGCTGCTGATGTTGCTAGGATGCAGTCTTCCTATTATTTTCTCACTTTACTAGCCTCTTGATCCCCACAGATGCCATACCAGTGCAATACTGCATGGGGGCCAGCAGCCTCTCCACCTTTCATGAAGGTGATCTTGTCCTGATGTCCAACAAGAGCCTCTGGGAAGCCTCCTTCACTTCTCCCACAACCCAGAGCTCCCTTCTACTTCCTCTATACCTTCCTTCTACCTATAGTTTGGGGTTCAAGGAAGCCACGATTCAAACTATGGTTCTTCCACTTACTGCTTGGTATTTTACTTTACTTGCCAGGAATCCAGAATTCTCATTTATAGGATACCCTTTATGGCAGGGTTTTATGAAGATATGAAAGAAGATAATATATGTTAGGCACCAGGTAAAATCTCTAATATTTTGTTAGTACAAAATAAATGTTAATTTGGTTTCTGCAGGCTCCTGGCATGGACTTCAAGACAATAATAATAATGACCATGATGATGGTGGTGATAACTACAAAAATGGTTACATGATTGGCTCATTGCTTCTCCACTAGATTCTACAAATTATGTTGGGGAATTTCTGTGAGAGGAAACCATCATTCTTATTCACTCCTGGCTATTCCAAGGAAGACAGAGGGTAGAGACAGAACTTGGAGAGAACTAAGCCAAGTTCTGAGGCCCAGTGCTCACAGGGAATAGTAATTTAAGACATAATCCACTTATTGTCATGAAATAGAGGTTTGTTGAGCAACTCCTATACATTAGTTACATATATATTCTAGTAGGGCTAACTTGGTGGATGAGGGATGGTATGAGAGATATAATTGAATACTCTAATTTGGAAAAAATAAATCAGGATTTGCTCCTTAGAAGATCTACCCATATTACTGTAAGGTCCCCCTGGCAAAAGATAGCTAATAGAACCCATCATGAGAGAATATCGCAGGATCTATTAAGGTTCTAAGGCCTTCAGGGGCAGTAAATAGGAAGGTTCTAGTCCTGAAGAATATCAGGAAATTCTAGAACAGTAGGTAGTAAACTAATGCAAATCATGGACTGGGTTATCTGAACCCAAATACCGCCCTATGCCATGACTGAAAGGCCATTGGACATGCTCAATCACAGGTCTAGTTGGCAGTACAGTAGATTTATGGAAGTTTAAGAACCTAGATTCTGAGGTTTAGATGATAGGACAAAAACTCAAACCATAACTCATAGTTTCTGAGAGTTTGCTGATATATCATGTGTACATCAGACCCAAATTTTCCACTGACATTTCTTAGGGAAAATAAAAGTAGTAGAAAAATTAGAGAAATCAACAAAATTGATGCATCTTATGTGATATATCATGTGTACATCAGACCCAAATTTTCCACTGACGTTTCTTAGGGAAAATAAAAGTAGTAGAAAAATTAGAGGAATCAACAAAATTGATGCATCTTATGTGATGTCATGGTTACTATATATTAGGGTGACATCAAAATAATAATTAGAAGATCTAATTTCCTTCTCTTAAAAATATTGTTTGAGGATCCTATACCTAAATAAGTCAACCCATCTAAAAAAGATGAAACATTTAAAATGTAAATAACCACTTTTATGCATTAAAGATATATATTTGTAGAACAAATTTTAACAATTGTGTTTAGAATGGTATGGGATTATTGCTCTTGCCATTACCGCTTTCAAACTCAAAGCCACGTGGCTCATGGACTCTCACTGTAAAATAAAGAGGTGGACCTGAGAATGCACCCTACAAGTGTCTAGTCTGGTGAAAGCATTTTGATGAAGGATTTTGAGGTGGATGTGGTAGAATATCAGGGATAGTAGCTATGGAGGACAGACGGTCTTGTCAAAGGAAATATTTTTAAAATCCAAGATATCTTTGTGACCCTTTTGTGAGAAAGAATAAAATGACATTGGAGATATTTCATGAGGGGAATCTTTAACCTTGTCAGACCATAATAATTGTCAATGAGTTTGGAAATCAATTATTATTTTCCAAATTGATTAGTAATATGATAAAAAATACAAATTGAACATATGACATATAATTGGGTTATAATCTGTAGTGTCCAAGCTTCAATGCCGTATCCTGTTCTTAGGAGACCATGTTGATAAAGCAGTATTATGATAGAATTACCATTTCATACAGTTTTAATTTCTGAAATGAATCTGCATGAAAAAATTATTAATAACTTGTTACAGTCAAATGACAATGTCAAATTTTTAGACTGTAAACTTATTAGCTGACAACAATTAATAGAATATTAGAATTTTATCAAAATTTGATTTAAATATTGTATTTATCTTTAACAAGTAATCTATAATTGAATCGCAATGTTTTGAATTGACTATCCATATAATTTTACAACTGGGATAAAACCTAAAAATATGCATCTAGCCTGTTAATTTTACAAGTGAGAAAGGGAAGAGCCAGAGTTTCTGGAATTACTAGATATAGAAAGCAACAGATTCAATGCTAGAATGTAGATTTTATTCTTAGCCCTTTCTTCTTCCTCAACCACATCACTGCTTTCGTTTCTACCAGACACTCAATGCCTCAGAAAATGCTACAGCATAGTGATTTAATTCACTGTTGACAGGTCACTGTCTTATGCATGCTTGTGTTTCCCATCAATACTCATATCTTGTTCATTTATTTCTTCATATCTTTCTCAAACATAGGTTATTAATCAAAGCAAGTTGCCCTCAAAGCCACTGTCTACAGACTAGGTGGATTTTATAAATGATTTACAATCACCTAGATTATTAGAACAAAACAAGTTATAACCATTATTATATAAAAGACAAAGCAAAAGAAGTTTCTTTATTTTTTTTAATATTTTTAAATATTGTGGTAAAATGTATATTACAAAAAAATTTGTCATTTTAACCATTTTTAAAGGTACAATGTGGTAGCCTTTGGTGGTTGTATAATGTTGTACAACCATCGCCACTATCTATTTCCAAAACAGTTTAATGATTTCAAAAAGAAACCCAGTACCCATTAAGTCATAACTCCACGTTCCTCACTTTCTTGAGCTCCTAGTTACCTGTAATCTATTTGCTGTCTCTATGAATTTGCCTATTCTATATATTTCATATAAGTGGAATGATACCATATGTGTCCTTTTGTTTCTGACTTATTTCACTTAGCATAATTTTTTCAAGGTTCATCCATATCAAAACTTCATTTCTTTTTATTGCTAAATAATATTCCACTTACCTACATACCATATGGGTATGATGGATACCATGGGTATCTGTTACTGACCTTGATTATTTTTTAAATCTGGAAATTTCATTTTCTGATTACATACTTTGAAAGCCCATATGAAAGGTATTGTCTATTTGATGTAGCTTTATATCTGAACTTTGGGAAAATATATACTAAAAATTAAGCTATTGCATGGTCTACCACTATCAAATGATATTAAGAATTATTCAGTAACATGCAATTGGAAATAACTTCATATTTTCTATTAAGTCACAAAGCAGAGCTACTATTAATTCATTAAATTTGTCTATGCCTGTACTATGTCTCAGCTACTTGGAAGCCTGAGGGGGAAGGTTCTCTTGGGCCCAGGAAGTCAAGGCTATAGTTTACTATGATTACACCTGTGAACAGCCACTGTATGGCAGCCTGGGTAACACACTGAGATCCCATTTCTACATAATAAAAATGTCTAAATAGTTTTTATTTCAAAAGTTATAATTTCAGAGATTTAAATGAATTTTCATGATGGTTTAGAATTATAACGATAAAAAGAAGCTTACGCTCTGTAAACCTGTTAGTATCACAAATACCAATATGTCATTAAAGTTACTAATCCCTAGAAAAAAACATTAAGACACACCCACACAATTTTGCAGAAGATATTGTGGCTTATGGAACTCCCACCTCTTACAAGGCCATGAGTAAAGAATTCTAATCTTAACTGATATTTAACAAACAGTTCTGAGAAGTATAGCTAGGAGCTGCAAAAATGATTCCCCAACTTCTTGTCTATGCATACTCTCACCCTTCTTTCTCTAACAGAACTCCTGTATGCTTAAATTTATGATCCATTATGTTCTGACTAACTATCCTATGTGTTCCTTCCTAAATAGAAAACTTTTGTGGTAAATAGCCATGGCACGTATTTATGCTAAATTTTTCATGGTTTCTAGAAGATATTAATTTTTAATGAGAATTCTTACATATATTTCATTGCATTCACTAGCATGTTCAAAGCAGGGATATAATACTTTTTTGAGTTTTCAGTAAATACTTTTGATCTTTTAATGATAGTTTAGCATAATACTTTATACAGAAGACATTTCATAATTATTTGTTAGCTTGATTTGATTTTTGTTTTAGATTCTTTCTCCGTAAAATTATATTTCTTAGTGAATGATTGGCTTCCTATAATCAGAAAGAGAGTAAAGCGGTCATATCTTTTGAAAGAATTATACTTGAATCATTAAGTACAATTTAGCTGATATTTTTCAATGTGGGTCCGGTAAATATTTCTAATACTGTTAAACATTTTTAAGTACTTCCAAAGAGAGCAAGAAAGTGATTTCAATACTTTCAGAGAAAAGTTAATTCACAAAGGAAGCTTGTGTTTTATGAGGCTTTCCTGAATTACAGAAATTAAAGATGGAAGAACCCCATTAGGTCATTCAGTTGATTCCCTTAAGAGTGCAGAATTGCTCCCTAAAGAATACGCACTAGAGATTTTCTGGAAAGGAAACATTAAAACTCAACAGCAACTGAGATAGTAAATTTGTAATTTATGCACAATAAAGGTTTTTCTCCTCAGATATTAATACTACTGCATATTTTAAAATCTGGCTAAAGCATTAATAAAGTGATTAGCAAAAGTCAAGAAGGCCATTTGTTAGTGTACTTCCTGATGGAATAAAAAGCTCCTTAGGCAATTAGTTTGGAAGGAAATGAAAATGAACCCCTATTCCTCCTTCTTATGCCACCCATTTCAGGCTTTTCTTCTTTGTCTCCCAAAATACAACTTCAGTGTTCTATAACTTATGGGTAATAGCTCCTGCTTGGAAAGCATCATGGGTAAGATTTTTCTATTAATTTCTCTTATTCAAGTATAATGCTTATGAAGTCCTTTTCAAAAGATAGTGTTCAAATTATTTATTTGATAAATCCATAAGGCCATCTTTGCAAGGACTGAAGTTGTTAATTCTCTTAGGGTCTCAAAAATAGTGCTTAGCATCAAAAATGCTTTTCCATCAAACTACTGTGGCACTTGATAATTTAACCATAGAATTTATTCCACAGGTTAACTTTTCTCAGCTTATTGTTCATAGAAAGCTAGTCTTGAGATAATGGTTCCACAAAAAAATTTCTACAAACTGTATATTTTATTCCTTCTTTTAGAGATGCACAGTATCCACCAATGATTTAAAGACTGAACAACCCACAGTAATTAAAGTTGCTTAACTTTAAGAAGCCAAATATTTGGCTCAGAAAGTTGTTTATTCCATGGACACAATCATGAAATATACTTTCAGAAGTGTTATCTTAGGATTATCAAACTTTTTTCTTTAAATAAATATCTTGGGTGGGGTAATACTAGTATTTGTCTACTAGAGGTATAACCTGTCCTATGAACCAGTATCTTTGGGTTTTTAATAAGTGATTTTCTAGAAAAAGAGCTAAAGAAATGGCAAGATAATACAATAAATAGTTTCAGAGCATGAGCATTGTCCAGATAAGGCTACCCTCCATCACTGCTTCTATTTAACTTAGTGCTAGAAGTCTTAGCAGAGCAATCAGACAAGAGAAGGAAAAATCAAGGGCATCCAAATAGGGACAGAAGAGGTCAAACTATCGCTCTTTGCTGATGATATGGTCTTTTATCTAGAAAACCCCTGAAATTCTATCATAAGAATATTGGAATTGATAAAGAAATTCAGCCAAGTCTCAGGTTACCAAATTAATGTACAGAAATCAGTAGCATTCCTATTTGCCAATAACAGTCAAACTGAGAACTAAATCAAAGACTCAATACCCTTCACAATAGCAAAAAAGAAAGTAAAATTGGAATACATTTAACTAAGGAGGTAAAAGACCTCTACAGGGAGAACTACAAAATACTGAGGAAGGATATAGCAGAGGATATAAACAGATGCAAATCAATACCATACTCATGGGTCGGCAGAATCAACATTATTAAAACGTCTATACTACCCAACGTGATCTATAGATTCAGTGCAATCCCTATTAAAATACCAACATCATTTTTCACAGATCTAGAAAAAATAATTCTACGCTTTGTATAAAACCAGAGAAGATCCTATATAGAAAAAGCAATCTTAAGCAAAAAGAAGAAATTGGGAAACATCAATTTACCAGACTTCAAGCTATACTACCAGGCTATAGTAACTGAAATAGCATGTTACTGGCAAAAGAATAGAAACATAGACCAATGGATGAGAACTGAGAACACAGATATAAAACTGTCCTCATATAGCCATCTAATCTTTGAAAAAGCAAACGAAAACATACACTAGGGAAAAGAATCCTTGATCAATAAATGGTGCTGGGAAAATTGGATAGCCACATGTAGAAGACTGAAACAGGATCCGCACCTTTCACCTCTCACAAAAATCAACTCATGGTGGATAGCATGAAGCCATAAGAATTCTAGAAGAAAATATTGGGAAAACTCTTATAGACATCGGCCTAGACAAAGAATTTATGAAGAAGACCCCAAAGGTAATCACAGCAACAACGAAAATCAAGAAATGTTACCTGACCAAATTAAAAAGCTTCTGCACAGCCAAGGAAACTATCACGAGAGCAAATAGACAGCCTACAGAATGGGAGAAAAGAAAATATTTGCATGTTACACATCCAATAAAGGGCTGATAACTAGAATCTATATAGAAATCAGGAAAATCTGGAAGAAAAAATCAAACAACCCTATCAAAAGGTGGACAAAGGACATGAACATAAACTTTTCAAAAGAAGATAGACTAATGGCCAACAAACATATGAAAAAAATGCTCAACATCTCTAATCATCAGGGAAATGCAAATCAAAACCATAATGAGATATCACTTAACTCCAGTGAGAATGGCTTTTATCAAAAAGTCCCAAAACAATAAATGTTGGCATGGATGCAGAGAGATGGGAATGCTCATACACTGCTGGTGGGACTGCAAAGTAGTACAACCTCTGTGGAAAGTAGTATGGAGATACCTCAAGGAGCTATAAGTAGAACTACCATTTGATCCAGCAATCTCACTACTGGGCATTTACTGAAAAGAACAAAAGACATTGTCTAAAAAAGACATCTGCACTCGAAAGTCTATAGCAGCATGATTCACAGTTGCAAAGATGTAGAAACAAACCAAGTGCCCATCAATACATGAGTGGTATATGTGGTATAAAATGTAGCATGTGTATGCCATGGAGTACTACTCAGCCACAAAAAACAATGGTGATCTAGCACCTCTTGTATTATACTGGATGGAGCTGGAGCCCATTCTAGTAAGTGAAGTATCACAAGAATGGAAAAAAAGCACCACATGTACTCACCATCAAATTGGTATTAACTGATCCACACTTAAGTGCATATACAGTAATAACATTCATCAGGTGTCAGGCAGATGGGAGGGGGAAGAAGTGGGGCAGATGGGAGAAGGGAGTGGATGGGTAGATATACACCTAACACAAGTGTGGTGCACACTGTCTGGGGGATGGACATGGTTGAAACTCTGATACAGGAAGGGCAAAGGCAATATATGTAACATAAACATTTGTACCCCCATAATATGCTGAAATTTAAAATAAATAAATAAATAAAACTATACTAATAATCTCATAAATTATAAATAGTCTATATAATTGAAAGGCAGATATTGTCAGATTGAATTAAAAAAAATACCCAACCATATGCTTGATGTGTATAAGAAATGCACTTTAACTATAACGACACAAATAAATTAATAGTAAAGAATGGAAAAACAATACATCCATGCCTACATTAATAAAAAGAAGTGTAACTATATTAATATAGGACAACATAGATTCTAGACCAAAGAACATTAGCAGGATTAAGAAGATCATTGCATAATGCAAAAAGGATCAATTCATTGCAATCCTAAAGAATTATGCACCTAGTACATGCAGCAAAAATGGATACAACTGCAAAAAGAAATAGATAAATCTATAATTATAGAAATAGATTTCAATATCCCTTTCTTAATAATTGATAGAACAAGTAGACAGGAAGTCAAGTATATGGTAATTTTGAAGAACACTATCACTCAACCCAGCCTAACTAATATTTATAAAATATTCCACCCAATAACAACAGAATACACATTTTTTCAAATGTGCACAAAACGTTTATCAAGAAATTAAATTTTAAACAATTTAAATTCCATTTATTGTTAAGATGTTTTAATCTTCACTTATAAATCTTTATAAACATATAAATGTTTATTTAAAACATTAATTTATAAGCCTTTATTCTGCTTTGTTTATTATTAACAAATTAACTTATTCTGCTTTGTTATTAAAAGTTAATGGGAATTAACTTTTCTAAACTACATTTTCTTTGAGAATTTTGAATGTAGCATGAATAATATATGGAAATAAACCTATTTATAGAGATATATTTGGTATTTCAAATATGTGTCTGGCCTAAAGAAAAAGAAAAGTGTTTCATGCCATATTGAAACCATAGCCAAGGCAGTGTTTACTATAGAATATTAAACCAGTAAAATCACTCAGTAGGTTGGGAGAATTCTTATCTCTACCAAACCTTGAAGATATTAATAACTTAGGATTAGGAGCACTATTAAACAGATGCTATTTTTGCAAATTTCCTTAATTTATTGGTTCTGATTAATGTTTCTGGTTTAAAAAAAACTGCTTAGAATATCTCTCCACATTCTTTTGTCAGATACTGACTGCTGTTTTCAAGAGGACTACTCGGTAGTCCAAGATTTAATAGCATCTTCTTATCTACCACAAAGGTTAAACAGGGATAAAATTGGCAATAGCTTGAAAGTAACAAGCAGAGTGGGGGAGTGAACAAATTTAGGACTGGATTGGCTTTAATGTCACAAATCAACTTAAAAGCTAACTTGCATACTCCTTGCAGGGGGTTCAGAGACAATCTCCTTCAGTAAATTCTGCATGAGCTGTGCAGTTCAGCCAGGAGCCAGGGCATATGCTGTTTTTTCTCCCTCCCTCCTCCTCTTATGTTTAAAACAGAGAATCACTCTTGCAATGTATTGATAGTACGTGTATATTGGAATGGTACCCAGTTTAACATACATAGAGAGGCTTGCATGTTATGTTACAGAGCTAAGCTAACATTACCATAACCCACTACCACACTGTGTCTGCACAGTTGTGTTCACTAGTGTTATCTTACTGCAACCCCACAGTTGCAGGCATTATGAAGTAATTTTTATATCCCTATTTAAAGACGAGGACATTGAGGAGCATAGAAACTCAGCAATTTGTCTGTTCAGATACTGGGAAGTAACAGAGCTATTTTTCAACCCAGAGGTCCAGATAGTGCCTAATAATGTCCTTTTCATCTTTAACTGTTTGTCCTTTCTGGACTAGTGCCATATTATCTCCCACATTTAATGCCACTCTAAACAGGATTGTGTCAACCAGTTCTGGGTTAAATTCTGCATCTGTTACTCACTAGTTACTAGATACAGGCCTCAGTTTCTTCAACTGAAAACTAGGAATCACGAAAGTGTTTAAATAAGCTAACATACCTAAAGTATCTATTAGACTACATAAGCCACAGAAGATACTTAATACATATTAATTCTTGCATCAGTGTACAGACTTTAAAATTTTCGTTTTGGTATTTTCAGGTAATAAACAAAACTCTAGAAGTAGATATCGATTTATTCAAGATGTCTAAATATGATAATGAACGTAAATACCTGTGGAGAGAATTTTAACATGTAAGAAACACACAAAGGCAATTGGAGCCATGCCTCATAGACTATTTCTGAGGTCAGATGCTATTTGTTAGTGAATTGGTTTTAAGACTATTTTTTGATGTGGGCTTTTGGGTTATGGTTGGAGTTTTATCACAATATTGATAAAGTAAGAAAAATTGTCCTAATTTTCTTATCTTTGTATAATTATAGGATGGCTTGAAGACTGATCATTTTTAATTTATCAAACCTGATTTAGGAAATTCTTGCAATTATATTATTTCAACAACACTTTAGCTTCATTTAGCCACTACCCTAAGAAGTTTATTAGTTGATCACCAAGAGAAGAGTATGGCATACATCATAGATAGCCGAAACTCTAGTACCTAGACCTTTTTCCTGTTTGTGTCTGCAATTCTGATTTTCTTCCTTTAATAAATTTATCATCAATTTATTATGATAACTAATAAAGCTGTCTCAGAAAACAAATGTTTCTCTTAAGTAGATGCTTTTTAAATACTAATAAATAACTTGCTATTTTAAATTTTCATAACAAATTTATCACATGCAAAAATGTACCATAAATTATAGATACTCATCATTAGTAATGTATAGACTATCCAATGTCAACAGTATTAAATAGAGAGTCCCTTACAAAAACCCTAGTTGCTGTGGCTGTATTGTGTGTTCACTGTATTGTAAGCATATTAAATATCTCTGTTCAATAATAATCTTACTCTGAGTATTTTTTATGCAATTAGCAAGCAACTTCTAATCATGATCATCTTTAAATAGCATTACAAGGATAAGAGGCTATTAGTTTTGGTCAACTGAAGCTGGGTTTCAATGGGTTAACTGGGATCTTTGCTTCTGAGACTGTTCATATCCTCAGACTTCACAGCCCCAGCAGAGGCTGGCTCTGTAATAAGTCTCACATTACATGCGGATTAGATTTGTAGAAATCCTGTAACTCAATAGGTACCTGCCTATTCTCTCCTGGCGTCAGCCTGCCTGCACTGCTTTGCTCTTTAGACATACCTGGCATTCCACCCATGCTTCCCCACTTAGTAAAGTGAACTGGAGTCTGCCTACCAAAACATTGAGGTATTGTGAAGGAGAAAGCCCTCTGACAGCCAAGCAAAGTGTGAAGTTGGGCTTGCAATGCCTTGTACCTTTTGCTGAAGTGTGCATGCTACCCTTTCCAACTTCCTTATATCCTACAGCAAGCTTAGAGTACAGGTATTTCCAGGTATTTGTCAGTAGAATGCAATCATACTCAAAGGTAAGATGGAGTTCCGCCTGCTTTTTCTTTCTCTCTTCTCATCTCTTCCTTCTCCATTGTCATCTCCTTGACCACCAGGCTTCCCTTCCATGGTCCTCTCTGCTTCCCCTCCCAACTGTGCACCTTGACAAACATGTTTATACTCAAAGGTGGGAAAACAAAACCAAGTACCAAGTACAACAAAAAACAGGCTTGGCACCAGACCCTAGAACACTCAGTGGACTGATTTCTGGGAGCTGTGCCAAACGTGATAAGCACTGCTATTTTAACACATATCTCTAGTGTTCAGCACAAATCATTCATTAAATAATTAGCATGTTACCTTGTTAAGAATCTTTAAAACCAAGGTGAGGTTTTCATTCAGGAAGCACATCAGATTGTTTATCATCTTTTTCTAATTAAGCATTAATCCCTCCCAGGAAGAATGAGTCACTCAAGCAAGTGAACTTTCAAAGATAAGGGATTTCTCCTTTGTAAACTGCAATTAACAGCTTTTAACAGTCAGCATTGCTCCTGTTTTCCCAGCAGCTGAAATGATTCTGATGATTTTTTACTTCTTGCTCCTTATCCAGCTGACCAAACTCAGGAAACAGAGAAATTTATGAGATGAGCAGTAAAAACGCAAACAAAACAAAACCAAAAAATGTCACATTGCATTGCAATTCCATAGCATATCCTTTTTACAAGAGATTTTTTTAAGTGTATCAAGCAGTAGCACCCTCTGTGGCAAGGTGGCACTTTGGGTGACAGTTTGGATGCATTCTGCCTTTCACAGGTGCACAAGTTGTCCTGGCAGTGAAAATGTGTCACATGCCCTAATCATAAGCATGCTTTTTAAATATAAAAATGCATTTTACAGTTGTATTTAGAACCAGCTTTGAGGAAGTCTTAAAGTCCTACAATTTTGTACCATTTAAATACTTTAAATTTTAGTAGAAAATCAAAGATTAAAACTTTATCCTTTCATGTTAATACATGAATTGAGGTTTTAAACTCTGCTGTAGCTGGTAATTCTAGAGAAACAAGCAGCTATGTTCTAAGTGAATTCTTATACCAATATTCACTGTCATGGGGGAAAACCATAAGCTGTTTCTATCCTGAAAGTTCTCAGACTTCATCATTTTCAAAAAGGGATATGTGAATAACAAAGATGGGAGGCAGGTTTTATGACATTCAAAAAGAGAAAGCAATACTGATTTTTCATGCACAATGAACATTTTGTTATGAGAATCTGTCTCAGTTGCCTCAAGGAGCAATGTCACTTCATGACTCTGCTTCATGAGGCTTTAGACCTGATAGGACTTTAAAGACAATCTGATCCAATTTTCCTACATTATAGAAAATTAAACTAAAACTACCAAGGTAAAGTGACTTATCCAAGGCACACACCAATAGATGGCAAAGCCAGGGAAAGGACCAGGTCTACTAGCTCCCAGTGTAGGAAGTTTTGACACACCATGCTCTTTTGACACACCATGATGTCTGGGAAAGTCTCGCTCCAGTGGTAGTAGGAAGGCATCATTTCATCAATTAATTATGAGGAATGATTCTTCTTGGCCACAGGCCTTCCTCTTGCTGCTATCACCATTACAGAACTGCGGGTATAATTTAAAAAGAAAAGAGGGGACATTGATTGTCTTAATCCGTTTTGCATTGTTATAAAGGAAATATCTGAGACTGGATAATTATAAAGAAAAGAGGTTAATTTGGGTCACAGTTCTGAAGGATGTATGAGAAGCATGGCATGAGCATCTGCTTCTGGTGTGGGACCTCTGGAAGCTTCCACTCAAGGTGGAAGGTGAAGGGGAAGCAGGTGTGCCACATGGCAGGAGAAGGGGCAAGAGAGAGAGGTGGGGGTGCCCAGGCTCTTTTAAACAACCAGCTCTCCTGTGAACTAATAGAATGAGAATTCACTCATTAGCTCTGGGAAGGGACTCAGCCATTCATGAGGAATCAACCCCCAAGACACAAATACCTCCCACTTGGCCCCGCCTCCAACATTGGGGATCAAATTTCAACATGAGATTTGGAAGGGACAAATAGCCAAATCATATCACTGACCTGCAGCAGGTCTCTTTAAAAATGACCATTGTATAGACAGACTGAAATGAACAAACTGATAAATCAATAATCTCTATATTAAAAAGTAGAACATGATTAGATTCCAGGTTGATTTTGCCACTGGAAAAATCAACTTTTCTATTTAAGTCTCATGATCATAGCAGTGACTCAAATACTTTCAGCACACTTTGAAAATAGAAAACTTTGTTGCATTTTTTGAGGAATTACCTATATATTGAAGACTAACTTTTGTTCTCAACAATCTGCTACCTCATTACAGGGATAGGATTAACACTTAAAAATCACAGAATCCCATTAATTTAATGGTATTAATTTAATGATATAACATTGCACATGTGAAGCTGATGGTTTAGAAGATTTTACAGATGTTGTATTATGTTAGTCCAGCTTTTGTTTCTGCCTTTAAATTGTTTAGAAACTACACTGGGAAAATATAAATTTCAATCCACACATATCCCTACATTTAAATAGACATACAGAAACCTTTGTTGTAGTCAAAAACAACCATGCTGGCTATATTTGTTTATTTAGCCAGTACTCAGCCTGCTGCCGTGCTAGCTGCCGTACAGGGAATCCAAAACTTAACCGGATATAGTTGCTTTTCTCTAGAAGTTTACAGTCTATCTTGAGGATATGAAAAATATAGTAAAAGAGCTAGTGAAATCATAGGGATGATGTTTGATAAAATGCCAAAATGAGAGCTTCAAACAATAAGTTATATTAGATATTCAGAGGAAAGACAGATACTGTTGCTTTAATTGGGGAAATGCTTACTGAGATATTGATACTTAAGGAACACCTCAAAGTGGGTTAGATTGAATATATTTTACTTTTTTGTTCACAGGTTTGAGGATAGTATGTATATTGAAGATATATCTCTATAAATTCACACACAACTTTATACACATGGGACTATAGATAGACTTCAACTCTCCTAGTAGTAATTCACAATTTTTTTAGGCTTTCAAATCCTCTAAAGTTCAATTTAAGTCCTAAGTTCTTCATAAATTTATTCAAACACCTTTAGTTAATGTTCCTTTCCTTTCCTAAATACACCAGTATTTAGTGTGTAAACTAATTTTTACACAGGGATGCATGAGAAGTATTTTGAAAAGAGAATCCGTCTGGATCTCAGGTAGGTATTTTCTAAGTATCTCATAAAATCTTCAGAAACAAGATAGAGAAATATGAAGAGGACAGTGGTACAGAGAAATAAATTTATAGTGGAATTATCCATGGCATGTATATTGACAGGTTGGGGCCAGCATGGAGAGAAAATACTAGCAAGTTGTCATAGCACTGATCTCAATTCTTTCTATTTATAATTTATTAATATGTACCTAGATGCTTTATTTATCAGAATTTTTAATGATTGGAGCCAGAGTTGGAGGTGGATAGTAAATGTATGTGAAAATATAATATAAATGTTAAGTGATTTTAATATGTAAGTGTTTAGCTCAATACAAGAACCATGAAATATAATAAACACTTAAATCCATACCCTTATATACAAAACTCTATAAATATGTGTGAGTATGTTATATGTCTCATGACATTTTGATGTAGTGGTTGTCATTTTGTGGCTTAATAGCAATCGTTTAAAGAAACAGTTTAAAGCATTTAAAGTATGATGTGATCTTGAAAAAAAGTGATTATGATCTTAATGTGCATTTGATGAATAGAAATACAGGTTTCCAGAACTGAGAAGTAACAGTGACACTGCACTAATTAATCTATTTAAAATTTTATGTTCAAATTTGGATGGCATGCTTTAAAAAGTTCATATATATACAAATGGAAATATGTTTTTTGGTGAATAACCAGGATAGAAAGGCACTCAGAACCATAATTAAGGAAGAGTTGAAGGAACTGGGTATATTTAGATTGAAGAAGCTAAAGCTCATGGAATAAGATATAAGAACTATCCTCAAATATCAGGACTACTCTATTAAAGAAAAATGTTGTCTAGATATTTCCTACATGTTTCCAAATTTCAGAATTTGTGCTCTAGACTAGAGAGATTTTGGCTTAATATAAGAAATAACTTTTAAAAAATAATTAAAGCTCTTTGGAAATAGAATGGACCACTGTAGGGAGTTTCATATTATGGGATGTATGGAAACAGTGAGTTTATGATCACCCATTGATCATATTTGACCATTGCTGCCAGCATGGGGTTTGAGGTCTAGAAGTTAAAGCCAAACGTGATAAGCACTCTTGCACTTCTATGAGTCTACATAGCATTGAGCACTTGGTTAACCAAGTGCTCAATGCTATAATGCACAATCTAGGTCCATTGTTAGGAGTTTTGTGCAGCAAAGGGCTCTTGCATAGGATTCTTTCATACTCTTTTCTCCAAATAATAAATATTCTGGCAACAAGAGAAAGGTATGCTTCATTTATAGAAGTCTGGGGTGCCTCTTCTCTGAAGCAGCTATTCGTGTTGACTTATATAGTACAGGATTCTCAGACAGTTGCCTCTCAGAGTTGACGCTGCAGGAGAGGACTGTAGCCATGGTCACGTCACAGAATGAAGGCAGAAGGCATGAGTGCAGGTGCAGTGGTTACTTACCTGGGAGTTGTGATAACCGGAACAGTCCTTTGCCTTTGAATTATACCTCAACTGAAAACAAAGCAGTTTATCCCATCATGAAAAACACAGCATTATGTCCATCTATCTGTAGGATAGGTAGATATTATTAATAATTTAAAGTCATATAATTTATACCTTTTCTGAGCTTAAGAAGAAGAGGTGTGCAAATATCAGAGAAATAAACATTTGATGTTTAATTTGTAGAGTAGGGCTCTGTGGAGAGTGTCTAAGCTATTGAAGGAAACCAGAGGCACCAAAACCAAATGTTGGCAATCTCCAGGGTTCTTCATTTGGCTGGCACCAGATGGATACTAATTTATGGGAAAAGCTCAAAATCTATAATTTACTCATTCTACTCTCTAAAATACTCATCATACCTTGATCTCCACTTTAATCTTTAATATTCCCCTACCTTCTATTTTCAAACATAAAAATTGGGAGGCTATGACTTGGGAAGAGTGTGAACAAATGGAGAAACATAATATCCCTCCTTACACAGTAAGCAGAAGGGGAACTATAAATTTATATCAACCAAGATCCTTCTGGTACCAGGAATTGTCCATACATTATGTCATTTATTTCTCACCACAGCCTGGTGAGGTCATTATTTCTATAGCAATTTATCAGATGAAGAATTGAACCTCAGAATGATTAAGAAGCTTACCCATATCACATAGTCACTGTGTGGCAGAGATGACTATGTAACTGGAGACTTTTATAATTAGAGAAACATGATGTTACCACTATTCCATGATGCTACAACCCTTTTAAGAGAGCTTGTAGAAGGAAGACCATAAATAAATAGGAAATGCAATGATTTTGTGTTATGAGATGATTTATTTTGGTTGTCCTAGTCTTATTTTCAAAACTAGAATATTTATAAACTCAAAAAATTAGAGAATACATCAATATCCTACAATTGGACATTATATATTTACTGATTTTCAAGGCCTTATTATGTGAGGTAGAAAAATAAAACAGTGCTGTGTGGACACCTTTATGTGCCTTCCTCTAAGGTAAGATGGTATATGCTATGTTACCTTAGCTAACTCAATTTTTCTTCTTCATTATACTCAAAATATTCCGTGATGACCAAGGTCTCAACCAATAACTGAAAATCGCTACCAAATGGAAATATAGAGAAGTAATAAAGAGTATTAGAAGAATTTAATCACATGCATAATGCAAATAAGTAGTTACTTTTGAAGCAACTATACCCATGAGTTATTAATTTTAGCAATTATGTTACATGCTTTGAAAATTCTTATTTCTTAGATTTGCTGACTTCTGTTATAAACAAGAAAAGAAAAAACATATAAATGAAAATCATGCACCAGAAAGATATATCATCTTCTGTGGTTTTCATATATCACCTGGCATATTGCGATATGCAATAGAAACACAGTGAGAAGCAAGATATCATAGTGCTCTCATACCAGTTACATTGTATCTTAGTGGGGCAGTTATTGAATTACATGTTTAGTTTAAATGTAAAGCAATTATTTAATTCACTCCATAAAATATTTAAACAAGAGCTAATCTTGATATGTATTTAATCAAATGAAATGTAAATATCTATATATTTAAAAGTAGCTCATTAACTGTCATCTAGGTTCCTAAAACTTTTTAAAACATTTATGCCAATTATTTGGCTACACTAAAGTCAAACACAAAATTCCAAGTGGAAAATTTTGTTACCATTAACATTTTCACCTTTGGAGAATATACTACTTCAACACTGCTGACATTGTTCAAAATATTTAGACATTATTCTTTTGAATCAGACATCAGAGGAGATTCTTACCCAGTGAAAAGAGATCTAATTTTTAAATTAATACCTTAATTATTCAAATTGACAAAGAAGAAAATCGTGTATATTTATGGTGTATAACATGATTTTTGAAATATGTTCACCTTGTGGAAAGAAGACTAAATCAAGGTAAGTAATGTATGCATTACTTCACATATTTATTTGTAGTAAGAACACTTAAAATGTACACCCTTAGCAATTTTCAAGTACACAATAATTATTGTTAACTATAGTTATCATAATGTAAAATAGGTATCTTGAACTTATTCCTCCTAATTGAGATTTTGTATCCTTTGACCAACATCTTCCCAGCCACGTGCCCACCCCCCTCCACACATTTCCTTGCAGCCCTTGGTAACTACCATTTACTCTTACTGGACTTTTTAAGACTCCACATGTAAGTGGGATCATGCTGGATTTGTCTTTCTGTGCCCGGCTTATTTCACTTAACATAATATCCTCCAAGTTATTACAAATGACAAGATTTCCTTCTTTATTCTTCATAGGTAAATTAGATTTGGGAGAATTGCCAAAGGTTTGAGAAAAGCTGCTACAATAAAGAAGTGTGCCATAAAGTGACAGGATTTAATTTTTACTGTTCCATCTTATATTCTACAAAAGCCACTCAAATAAGAGCAATATTTTGAGCAATGGCAACATAATTTCACCAGTCTCCCCAGGTAACTGCTTTAGAAGCAGTACTGAACTATAGTAAAGGCCATTAACATTGGAGCCAGACATACCTGGGTTGCTTGACCTTAATGAACATAAGTTTCCTCATCTTTAAATGAAGATAATAATTTCTACCTCAAAATGTTAGTCATTGCCAATTATATTATTGAAGAGTACCATTCATTTGGAGGTTAAGATCTGGTGGTGTTCTGAAATGTCTATTCTATTATTTCACATCATATTTGTTGTTGAACCAATCTACTTTTATGTGTGACTGTAGTAATTTGACCTTAATGTAGTTTAACCATAACAGATCTACTTAGCATTCAACACATTTTATCAGAATTTTATTTTTATGACAAACTTGTTATTAGAAAATGATATTAGCCTAATAAGTCATAGTTAACAAAATGTCAGATGATTCCTCCTGTGAAATCAAATTAAATTACAGATGTTAATGAAGAGTCTTTTGTGGCCTCAAGGCCACAGAAGTCTATGAGAAATGATGAAATATTAAACATACATGATTGAATAAAATTTCTTAAGTGAGCAAATGATAATATCACACAGAGACATTAATTGGGCCAGGGTCTGACCAACGTTATAAGAAAACAGGTGCCAGATGCATGATTTAGGGAAAAAAAGAAAATGAGTCATATTGTCCATCAGTCAGTCATTAATATTTACAGAGGTTTCACTTCTTCATGCACAAATAGTTTGCACTCTTTAATATTTTTCACTGGTAAAATTGAAAGGGGCTAATGAAAACATTTTTAAAAATCTGTGGACTAAAATGCATATTTCTATAATATAATCCACCTAATACCTGAAATAGACTTCATTTCAGAAATTTAGGACTCTGGTATAGATTTAATCTCTAATAGAACTTTTTGTATAATAATCGTCATACTTTATGTTTGTAGTATGTGCCTAACAGTAGGTTTTCTCCCCAAGTGTTTGCTCATTCCAAAACTTATAAAAATTTTGCAAATTTACTAAAATTTTATTATTAAAATAATATCACATTATAGAAAACTCAGAAAAATTATTCATAATTCTGCCACTCTAAAGTGGCCACTGTTACAGTGTTGGTATTTTACCTTTCTGGTTTCCATTCTTACAAATACATCATTTTGCTTAATTTTCATCACAGCATAAAAGTACATTTGTATCCTGTTCTTTTCACTTATCTTGGTGAAAACTATATTTTCTTGCCAACCAAGCACTGTAATGCCTCTGAAGTTTCTATTAGATACAGCATTTAAATATTATTCCCATCAAACTTGTAGTATTAGCATATGCAATCTTTACATAACATGAGATGGATAGACTAACATGTAACCCCACATTATGTGTTAAGAGATTCATGCACAGATAAAGGGTTCTTGTGGGCTTTTGAACTGAGATTGAATTCTGGCTTGGCCATTGTATAAATTTGGGCAAGTTGTTCAAACTCTTTAATGCTCAGTGTCCTCTTCTGTAAGTGCAGAAATATGTTCTCATAGAGTTGTGGAAATTAATTAAAATGATTCGCATCAAAGCATTTAACACAATATCTCAGATGTAGTAGGATCTCCATCACTATTAACAACTAGCAGTCAGGTGACCCATTGTCCAAACCAGTGCCCCTTTCTATATATTGTGCTGAGAAACAAGGAGTCAACAGAATGGTTAATATATGCCCTAATCTTCATAGCTCCATTCATTGGGCTGTGGATTATCACAATCAATTTTTCATGATTAATTTATAACTCACATTTCCTCAGAAATACTTTGGAAATTTTCACTGTCATTTTTTTCCAATGTTAAACATTATTGACAAAGAAACATAAGAGTACTACTCAATGAAATTGCAACACAAAGTGTTCACATTTGAAATGCTAAGATCTACAAAATGCTGAGCCCCATCATTTGCAGACATCCAAGTAGATTCAAAATATATAATTTGGTTCTTACCCTGTAAGAAGACCAAGTTGATATGCACACAACTCCCCACCCCCGCCCCCATCATCCACATATACCCATAAATGCTGGCATGAAATAGTAAACAACACTATGGGCTTAGCATTTCTAAGGTGAGATGGGCTTTTTGAGGGTCTTCATTATTTCAGTTTTTCTGTATATGAAATAGAGGATTGAATTTATAAAATGGAGTGAGATTATGATGCATTAATCTGATTCCAAATGTTAATTTATGGGTTGTACAAGACCTACTTTGCTTTAGAGCTCCGGAAATGGCTTTTCTCAGTAGCTCAATGGCTCAATTTCCATGGCAGTGCCACTCTAAGAAAATTGAGTAGTTATCAGAATGAGAATTTTTGTTCCATGTTGTCTGAATATCTAGTGATAAATTTCATCCTGCCCCAGTCAGAGCACTGTGGTTTAAACGTATACACACACACACGTACATGCATACAAACACTATTATAAAGATACAGTACAATTGTGAAATAGAAACAAAAATCTCTATATTAGCATCTCAAATCCTTCTTTTATAAAGGAATATATATTTGTTATCAGCTAAGGACTTTGTATAATACATTACAAGTGTAAATGGGAAAATAAATTTAAGCACATTTATTACATTAATATCTTCTAAGAAAGGGACTTTATAATCATGGTAAGAGAAAACTGTCATGGAAGGTACGTGAAATTGGAAGTTTACTGTTCAGAGCACAAGCAGCTCCTATCACTAATCCATCATGAAATTAGAGCTGAGTTGCAAGATTATTTGGTCGGGGGTTAGAGTTATCAACTCATCTCTGTTTCACTGTGACTGTCCTAATTTTAAAACTTAAAAGTCCTGCATCTGAGGAAGCTTTGCAGTCTCAGGCAATCAGAAACAGTTGGTCACACTATAAAGGGAAGAACATTGAGAACATTGAGTGAGACCTGTATGTTAGGCTCTATTGGGTCAGGGAGACAAAAGGGAATGACTTACACAATAAAAGACTGCAATACTGGAAACATTCAGGTCATTTTGGACTTCTGGAAGACTCCTGAGTTACCCTAAAGAGGAAGTACCGCCCAGAAATATTCCTGGACCACAGACTGTGCAACATCTGCAGTTCTGGGACTGAACTTCTCTGACTCATAGTTCATGTAAAACTACTCTAGAAGATGTTAGGTCACTAAAAGATATATATCTGCCAGTACAGACCCTATGCTTTTAGGATTACACTGTTACACATCCTTTCTATGCCTCACCTGCTTCCTTTGCTTCTTTTGTTTCAACTAAACCTGACATTGGTCCTACTCTGTCTTTGACCTTCTCCCAGTTGCTTTTCAGGCAGCCTGTGTGAACTTCTCCTACTTGCATTCTGGCTGGCATGACCACATTTTAACTTAGTTTTCCACAGTTGACATTCTGTTTCAATACCTACTTGCCTTCTGGGTAAAGCCTATATCACGGCTTCTAATTGCTTGACCTGACATTTGCCTCCAGGATTTCCCATGTGGAGGATAGACTCTCTGACCCCACTCATATTTTTAGAAAGCAAATAGCTTTATTGAAAAGGAGATCATGCCGTCATTTTGCATCTCTTTTTTTCCTTCAGAGACTAAATTACTGTAAAAGGCTTAAATAATATGTCTTCATTAGGTTTTGTTTTCCAAGTGCAGAAATATTCTTCCCCATATCATATAAAATGTCACTTATTAATCCAATTTACAATGTCTTGGTTGTTTTAGTTATCTTTTTGGCCTGGGTGAACCCATGAATTTATGAGGTGGGGGCACAGGGCAGAAAGAATCATTTTTAAATTTTTAATTTATTTCCTAGACCACTTTTATTCCACAAATGTTTCTTGGTGCTTGTTATGTGATAGACGCCCAAGGGTGAAAAAGACTCCGAAAAGACTGTAGGAAAGAAGGTGAACCTGAGACACTCCAACGCCATAGTACAGAGCCTGTCACATAGCAGGTACCAAAGTACATGATCAACAATGTACAAGGTAGTTATCTAATAAAAATATTATGTTGTTTTTTAGTTATTTTTGTGGTATTTGTGCTATACTTCGTAATTTGTTTTGATTTTTCATACTCTAAATACATATTAGCTCTTATACTTAATTTTGAATGAGTAAATTTTTACTCTATTTCTTAAACTGTGCCCACCAAATTGATGCCCACATCCAGTACCACAAAACATGGATCCACCTATGTTCATTACTGAAAAAAATTCAGCAAGTATCACTTAGTTCTAAGATTAAGTGCTTCTATTCTTTATTGGAATGGCCTTTGGTTTCCACAATGGAAACTGCTAGCCACACTAAGAATCTGATTTCTAGAAAATTCAAAATATGTTTCAACGTCAGCAATTATAAGGATTCATCATGCTTTCATGACATAAGAAACAGATATTTGTGTGACTTGAAAATCCTTGTTAGCTTTTCAAGTATTTCTGCCTAACTGTTGGTATGGTTATTACTTGGGAGGGAGCTTTCTTGTGGTCATGGAAAACTTTTATAATTTCACCCGTTTTTCTCACAGTGGTTTAAAGAGATTGGTGAAGCCAAATAGAAAAGAAGATAAAAGAAAGGGTTTTAGCTTGTTCCTAACACTACAAGTTTATTAAGTTATGAACCATGTGCTCTATGCATACTTCCTGTAATCTCTTACTTAACCTTTTGTGACAGGTTTAATATAGCAAAATTAGACATGCTGCCACAATCTTTCTGACAGCTACCTGGTTTCCATGCATTACTACCACTGGCTTCCTTCTTGCCCAACAAAAACACGCTTGAAAAGAAGGCCAAGGAACACTTTGGGTGAAATCAGGAAGTCTGAAAATAAGAGGTAGATTTCAGCATGCAAAATACATTACTTATCACTGACTGGCTTGAAAGGTGAAGGAAAATGACTATGTACTTGTTATAGGTATTTAAAACTGCCCAATATAAGGTAAATCACCTAAAGTGATCTTAAAAATAAGATTGCATAACTATTTTTTCACTTCATATCCTGTTAGAGTCCTTGGAATAAATTCAGATGAGATACTTCCACAATAAATCTCTTCATTTCTACATAAGTAAACTTGGAAAGGCACATATGGAGGAAATATATGAAGTAATTTTCTTTTTACTTGCATCAAAGTAACTTAATCATTTTGGGGAGTTAGACTAGATAATTCATGGGAAATTATAACTCAGGAAAGAAAGGCAAACAGATTTAAAATCATTGCTTTTTCTTTGGTTGACAATCTTAGCAATAATCATATCCTCCAAGTATTGGTAAGTGCTAACTATCAACATTGTATCACCACTTTAGGGTGTGGTAGGGCAAAGTAAATGAAAAATAAAGAATATTAGGAAAAAAAGTCAAATTCCTGACCATGCATCTATTGGCACCACTTTTCAAAAATCCCATTGCCGTATTCTCAACAGATAAGGCAATGGAGAAAAGGGAAAAATGAAACAGTAATCCAATAGAATCCAATGTTCAGAGGGTTATGATTCCTATTAGTACTTTTTGCTCCTTTTTTGTTCACGTGTATAAATTCTTACTTTTTTGGATTTACTTGTTCCAGCATATACTGAGTCATATTCTATATTCATACTATATATCTATTCTCTATTTGTATTTTCAAGGTATCTTTGAATAGTATTTTTGTTATGATTTTTGGTGTTACTTTACCCTCCAATTAACTATGTTTGAGCCATTGAATTCATTTTGAATCAGAGAAATTATACAACTCAATAATGAAAACAAAAGGATCAAATTTAATAAAAACTATACAACCACAAATGAACAACATAAAAATGCATTGGTTTACATGATTGTTACATATTTAATTATTTATTAGCCAAGATTAACTTATCTGCTGTTCTGAAACAGAAATACAATCTTTAGGGACATAATTATTAAAACTATAGCAACACTTTTGGGGAAATCATAATAAAAATATGACCCATTTTAGATTAGAAATTTTAAAAATCTGGCAATAGCAAATATTGCTAAAATTATGGAAAAGCAGAAAATATTATATGGTTGGTGGGAATGTAATTTGATACAATCTCTTTGGAAAACAATTTGTCAGTTTCTAGAAAAGTTATAATGTACAGGGTCTATTTACCCAGCAATGCTACTATACTTATACTCATTTAGAATTATCACATGTGAGTACAAGAAGACATGCGCAAAGATGTTTACTGTGACATTGTTGTTAATGTGAAGAATAGAAGCAACCCATTAAATCAGAAAAGATGAAATTACTCAAAATGCAGTGAAAGAGTAAGAAGAAAAACTTGTCATCCAGATATCTGAAGTTATCAGATATGCATTTAAAATAACCATAATTAGTATGCTTAAAAAATGTGTGGCAAAATGAAAATTTTTACCAGAGCCCCTTGAACTCTATACCAAAAAAAAAAAAGGCATAAAAGAAAATTCTAGATAACTGAAAAAGTAATGTCTAAAATTAAGAGCTTAATCGATAGGGTAAGAGTAGATTAGATCAAGCAGAAGAGAGGCTTAGCAAACAGAAAGATGAGCAAGATAA
Source organism: Microcebus murinus (assembly GCF_040939455.1). Classification (NCBI taxonomy): domain Eukaryota; kingdom Metazoa; phylum Chordata; class Mammalia; order Primates; family Cheirogaleidae; genus Microcebus; species Microcebus murinus. Next base: position 35,714,164 of record NC_134114.1, on the reverse strand, counting down.
AAGTATACATAATCAATCCAGAAAGAAAAAATGGTGAAAAATATACAAAAGAGCATAAGAGATATGTGAAACCAGGTGGAAAATTCTAATAATGACATAATTGGAGTCCCAGAAAAAGGCAAGAAAGAATAAAGTAGAATTTTCTAGGACTGTTAAATCTATGAAGTCACACATTCAAGAAGCTCAACAATCACAAAGCAGGAAATTCACAAAATACACTTCACCTAGGCACATATACCAAATTGCTGGAGACCAAAATGTAAGAGAAATCTTAAAAGCAGCCAGAGGAAAAAAGCACATTACCTTCAAAGGATTTATGAGATTGACAATAAGCTTCTCAACAGAACAAATAAAATCCAGAGATAATAGAATGATATTTTTAAGATGCTGAAAGACAGAAAAAAAAAGCTGCTTAGGATTTTAAATCCAATGAAATTATGCCTCAAATTAAAGTGAAATAAAGATGGTTAAAAAAAAAACCTGAAATAATATATTACCCATAGGTCCACACTAAAAGAAATACAAAAGAGAGTTTTTGAGGTAGAATGAAAAATATCAGAGAAGCGGGCACAGTTATTCAGGAATTGAAATAAAAGGCATTAACACAAATAAATCGATGAGTAAATATGAATTTGATATTTACAGTATAAAACAGTAATAATGATTTTTATTGGATTAAAATACACATAGAATTAAAATACATGACAATAATATCACAAGAACAGGTGAGACATGAGTAGAATTACAATGTACTAAGTTCTTTGCATTGTCTGGGATGTGGTAAAAGTAATGTATAGCCTGAAAACACCGGACAAAAGAAATACTAAGATAGCAAAGCAGTTTTTTTTTTTTTTTTTTTTTTTTTTTTTGAGACAGAGTCTCACTCTCTTGTCCTGGCTAGAGTGAGTGCCCTGGCGTCAGCCTAGCTCACAGCAACCTCAAACTCCTGGGCTCAAGCAATCCTCCTGCCTCAGCCTCCCGAGTAGCTGGGACTACAGGCATGTGCCACCATGCCCGGCTAATTTTTTCTGTATGTATTACTTGGCCAATTAATTTATTCCTATTTATAGTAGAGACGGGGTCTCGCTCTTGCTCAGGCTGGTTTCGAACTCCTGACCTCAAGCAATCCGCCCGCCTCGGCCTCCCAGAGTGCTAGGATTACAGGCGTGAGCCACCGCGCCCGGCTCAGCAAAGCAGTTTTTAAGGCAAGAAGCATTACTAGACGTAAAGGGGATGGAATGAAAGAATCAATCCCCAGTAAGATATAGCAATTATAAGTATTAATATACCTAAAGAAATTTTCAACATATAAGGCATAAACTTATAGAACTGAAATGAAAAATAGACAAATCTGCAATCATTGTAGGTTTAACAGAAACAGACTGATGTATATTAATACATTGTCAAATGATATATGACAAAAACACTTCTACAATGCCAGAAGAAAATCATGGACTTTTTAATAAATGATTTTCTTTCTTTTTTTTTTTTCTGGAGACAAGGTCTCACTGTTTCCCAGTTTCCCATGCTAGAGTGCAGTGACATCATCATAGATCACAGCAACCACAGACTTCTAGACTGAAGGGATCCTCCTGCCTCAGACTCCCAAGGAGCTGTGACTACAGGTACATACCACCACGCCCAGCTAGTTTTTCTATTTTTTTTGTAGAAATGGGGTCTCACTCTTGCTGAGGCTAGTCTTGAACTCCTGGCCTCAAACAATCCTCCAGCCTTGGCCTCCCAGAGTGCTAGGTTATAGGCATGAGTCGCTGTCCCTGGCTTGAATGATGGTTTTGACATCAAATGGAAGAAAAATAAATCTTGACTCCTACTTCACACCACACACACACAAACAATCCCAAGTAAATTGTAGATCTAAATGTGAAACATATAAAAATAAAGTCTACTAAAGTTTAATGGTAGAATAGCTTCATTATTTTATGGGTAAAAAATAGGAAAGAAAATTTTAATCACAAAAGAAATATCAACTATTGGGGGTGGAGCAAGATGGCGGATGAGAAACACCGCCAGACAGAGAGTCTCTGCAGAAAAGACAGATTCTAGCAGAAAATAGAAAAAAGAAGCAAGAAGACGAGCATACAGCAGACGAGGGCCGGAAGGAGGGGTACCTGAGACCCCGGGAGACTCCATGGGAGGAGGCTGCAGAGGAGAACTGGAGGCTGAGACCACCGGAGCAGCCCGGAGACCAGCGGCAAGGGTAGGTGGATTTGCTGTTTCCCCTCCCCTGCATTTGGGACTGCTGGTGGGCTCCCCAGTGGGTGGAGAGACCTGTAGACACCTGCCCAGAGACGGCTGCTGCCAGCCAGCAGTGAGTCTGTAGCAGACATGGCACAAGGTTCCCAACTTCCTCCAGGCACCTCCGTGTGCACAGACCCGAGCCACGATGCAGGCGCCATATTGCCTCCTCCTCCCCTCCGCCGACCCTACCCCCGGCTGCCCAGAGAGACAATACAGCCAACAGCCAGAGGCACCTCCAGGGAACGGGACCTTCACTTTTGTGACCCTACAGCTGACTCAGGGGAACTCAGACTGTGAACTCCCTACCCGCCAGCTCTCCCACGCTGCTGGCACGGTGTTCCCAGGAGAACGGTGCCGACTCAGAGGCTGAGAGACATAGATCCAGCTTGGGCTCCCTGTGGGTGAATTGGGACCAGAACTCCTCTCCCTAGTGGGGATACAGTTTGAACTCTGGGACCCAGAGGTCGGACCTGCAGACCAGATGCCCTGCACCGAGGGCTAGCATTGCCCAGGGCACAGAAGGGTTATACGTGAACAGCCTAGTGAGGTGTGTGTGCCTCCAGGGGCAGATCGGCGTCCTAGAGGGCAACCCTTCTCCCAGGAGGAGGCCGTGCACCCAACCCAGGTGGCGTTCCTGTGCAGGGAACCTCCCCGCCGGCATCACAGTCCGGGGAGGCCTGGTGGCTTGTGGTCTGGCCTGCTGGCAGAGGCCCAGGAGTAGCTGCAGAGTTGGGGAGGGTGGAAAGAAGCGAGGCCTGCTTCAGACTGCGGGTCTCAGACAGCCCCACCTGCACACCCAGACTTTCTGGCTGAGCGGGACCATTCAAGCCCCGCCCTGACAGCTTTTCCTGGAAGCAGAGAACAGAACTTTGACCCCTGCTAACAGACTGAGGGCAGGCTTACCCAACCCAGCTCCACCCAGAACAAGAGCTGATAACAGGACACAAAATCAACAGCATAGCCTGTTCCTCCAAGCAAACACCACCTACTGACAGGGACGGCATCTTGCACAGCCTTTCCATGGCACCCACTGACTCAATATACAGGGAGTGGTCCATTCTCACCCACAGGCACCACCTAATGCCTCAGAAACTAAACAAGGTGTGTGAATACCTAAACAATAACCTAAAGGAAAGAAACAACAACTGATTGACATGGGAAGAAATCAGTGAAAGAACTCAGGAAATATGAAGAACCAAATGGAAAACACACCCTCAAAGAGGAGCACCAGCCCCCTAGAAATGGGCACCAACCAAAATCAGGCAACCAATATGACAGAAGAGGAATTTCGTATGTGGATCATAAGAACACTCACCGAGCTGAAACAACAACTCAATAACCAACACAAAGATACCACAAAAAGCCTCCAGGATATGGAAAAAGAAATAGACACAATGAAGAAAAGTGTAACCGAACTCCTGGAAATGAAGAATCAATTCAAGGAACTACAAAATACAGTAGAAAGTCTCAAGAACATGGTAGATCAAACCGAAGACAGAATCTCAGAGCTTGAAGATAACACCCTCCAATTAAATAAATCAGTCACAGAAATAGAGCAGAGAAATAAGAGAAAAGAGCAAAGACTACAAGAGCTGTGGGATTTTGTGAAGAAACCTAATGTGAGGGTCATAGGGTTACAAGAAGGGGAAGAAGACAACACTCAAGGGTTGGACAAGCTGTTTGAAGATATAATAGAGGAAAATTTCCCAGGCCTTGCTCAAAATCTTGATATACAAGTTCAAGAAGCTCAGAGGACCCCTGGGAGATTCAACGCAAACAGGAAGACGTCACGACATGCAGTCATCAGACTAACCAAAGTATCAACTAAAGAGGCCCTTCTAAGAGCTGTAAGACAAAAGAAGCAAGTAACATACAAGGGAAAGCCAATTCGAATAACATCAGACTTCTCTAATGAGACTTTACAAGCAAGGAGAGACTGGGGCCCCATTCTCACTCTTTTGAAACAAAACAATGCCCAGCCTAGAATATTATTCCCTGCAAAACTAAGCTTCGTATATGAAGGAGAAATAAAAACATTCTCAGACAAGCAAAGGCTCAGAGAATTCACTAAGACAAGACCAGCCCTACAAGAAGTACTTAAAACAGCGTTACGCACGGAACATCATAATAATAACCCATGAATATAAAAACAACGCAAACCCAAAGATATTAAAGGCAAGATATTACAATGGCTCAAGACAGAAATCATAGTAACAACATCCAACCCAACAGAATGAACAGTAATCTACCTTACCTATCAGTTCTCTCAATAAATGTGAATGGCTTAAACTCTCCACTCAAGAGACATAGGCTGGCTGAATGGATAAGAAAATACAGGCCAAGTATATGCTGTCTTCAGGAAACACATCTAACCTGCAAGGATGCATATAGACTAAAAATAAAAGGGTGGAGATCAATATTCCAAGCAAATAGAAGCCAAAAGAAGGCTGGTGTGGCAGTTCTAATTTCAGACGATTTAGTTTTTAAACCAACAAAAGTAGTGAAAGACAAAGAGGGTCATTATATAATGGTGAAGGGCACAGTCCAACAAGAAGAGATAACAATTTTAAATATATATGCACCCAACTTAGGTGTACCCAGATTCATAAAGCAAACCTTACTGCAGCTAAGCAAATGGATTAATAGCAACTCCATAGTCGCCGGAGATTTCAACACCCCACTGACGGCACGAGACAGATCCTCCAAACAGAAAATTAATAAAGAAATAATGGACTTAAACAAAACTCTAAAACAATTGGGTCTGACTGACATTTACAGAACATTCTACCCAATCCACTGAATATACGTTCTACTCATCAGCTCACAGGACATTCTCTAAGATTGACCATATCCTAGGACACAAAGTAAATCTCAAGAAATTTAAAAAAATAGAAATCATACCTTCTCAGATCACAGTGGAATTAAAGTAGAAATCAACCCTAACAGAAACTCACATTTCTACATAAAAACGTGGAAATTAAACAACCTCCTATTAAATGATTTCTTCATAAATGAAGAAATCAAGACGGAAATAAAAAAATTCTATGAAGAAAATGACAATGGAGAGAAAAGTTATCAACTCCTCTGGGACACAGCTAAAGCAGTTCTAAGAGGAAAGTTTATCTCCATAAATGCCTATAACCAAAAGACAAGAAGATCACAAATAGACAATCTAATGAAATGACTCAAAGAGCTAAAAAGAAGAACACACCAACCCCAAACCCAGCAGAAGAAGTGAAATCAACAAGATCAAATCAGAACTAAATGAAATTGAAAACATGGAAGCTATTCAGGAGATTACTAAAACAAAAAGTTGGTTCTTTGAAAAAATAAACAAAATTGACACACCATTGGCTAAGCTAACGAAAAGCAGAAAAGAGAAATCTCTAATAAGCTCCATCAAGAATAAAAAAGGAGATATCACAACTGATCCCAAAGAGATACAAGATACAATTTATGAATACTACAAAAATCTTTATGCACACAAACTGGAAAATGTGGAGGAAATGGACAAATTTCTAGAAACACACAGCCTCCCTAGGCTCAACCAGGAAGAAATAGATTCCCTGAACAGACCAATCTCAACAGCTGAAATAGAAACAGCAATTAAAAATCTCCCTAAAAAGAAAAGTCCTGGTCCAGATGGCTTCACACCTGAATTTTACCACACTTACAAAGAAGAACTAGTACTTATCTTGCAGAAACTATTCCACAACATGGAGAAGAACGGAAACCTCCCCAACACCTTTTATGAAGCGAATATTACTCTGATACCAAAACCAGGAAAGGATGCAACAAAAAAAGAAAACTACAGACCAATATCCCTAATGAATATAGATGCAAAAATTTTCAACAAAATCTTAGCTAACCGAATCCAGACACTTATCAAAAAAATAATCCACCACAACCAAGTGGGCTTCATCCCAGGGATGCAGGGATGGTTCAACATACGTAAATCTATAAATGCAATTCACCACATAAACAGAAGCAAAAACAAAGACCACATGATTCTTTCAATAGATGCAGAAAAAGCTTTTGACAAAATTCAACACCCTTTCATGATACTAACACTTAAGAAAATAGGCATAGAAGGGACATACCTAAAAATGATACAAGCCATATATGACAGACCCATAGCCAACATCATACTGAATGGGGAAAAACTGAAATAATTCCCACTTAAAACTGGAACCAGACAAGGCTGCCCACTATCTCCACTTCTGTTCAACATAGTGCTGGAAGTCTTGGCTACAGCAATCAGACAGGAAAATGGAATCAAAGGTATCCAAATAGGGGCAGAAGAGATCAAACTTTCACTGTTTGCTGATGATATGATATTGTATCTAGAAAACCCCAAAGATTCAACCAAGAAACTCCTGGAACTGATCAATGAATTTAGTAAAGTCTCAGGATACAAAATCAATACACAGAAATCAGAGGCATTCATATATGCCAACAACTATCTAATTGAGAACCAAATCAAAGACTCAATTCCCTTCACAATAGCAACAAAGAAATTAAAGTACCTAGGAATATACTTAACCAAGGACGTAAAAGACCTCTACAGGGAGAACTATGAAACACTGAGGAAGGAAATAGCAGAGGATGTAAAGAGATGGAAATCCATACCATGCTCGTGGATCGGCAGACTCAATATCATCAAAATGTCTATACTACCCAAACTGATCTACAGATTCAATGCAATACCTATTAAAATCCCATCAGCATTCTTCACAGATATAGAAAAAATAATTTTATGCTTCGTATGGAACCAAAGAAGACCCCGAATATCAAGAGCAATTCTAGGCAACAAAAACAAAATGGGAGGCATTAATATGCCAGATATCAAACTATACTACAAAGCTGTAGTAATTAAATCAATATGGTATTGGCACAAAAATAGGAATATTGACCAGTGGAACAGATGTGAGAATCCTGATATAAAACCATCCTCATATAGCCATCTCATCTTTGACAAAGCAGACAAAAATATACACTAGGGAAAAGATTCCCTTTTCAATAAATGGTGCTCGGAAAACTGGATAGCCACCTGTAGAAGGCTAAAACAGGACCCACACCTTTCACCTCTCATAAAAATCAACTCACACTGGATACCAGACTTAAACCTAAGGTATGAAACTATTAGAACTCTAGAGGAAAAAGTTGGAAACACTCTCCTAGACATTGGCCTGGGCAAAGAGTTTATGAAGAAGTCCCCAAAGGCAATCACAGCAGCAACAAAAATAAATACATGGGACATGATCAAACTACAAAGCTTCTGCACAGCCAAAGAAATAGTCATGAAAGTAAACAGACAACCTACAGAATGGGAGAAACTTTTGAATTCTATGCATCCGATAAGGGACTGATAACTAGAATGTACTTACGACTCACGAAAATCAGGAAGAAAATATCAAATAACCCTATTAAAATGTGGGCAAAGGACTTGAACAGAAACTTTTCTAAAGAAGACAGAAGAATGGCCAACATATGAAAAAATGCTCAACATCTCTAATCATCAGGGAAATGCAAATCAAAACCACAATGAGATATCACTTAACCCCAGTGAGAATGGCCTTTATCAAAAAATCTCCAAACAATAAATGCTGGCGTGGTTGCAGAGAGAGAGGAACACTCCTACACTGCTGGTGGGACTGCAAACTAGTTCAACCTCTGTGGAAAGCAATATGGAGATACCTTAAAGCAATACAAGTGATTCTACCATTTGATCCAGCAATCCCATTGCTGGGCATCTACCCAAAAGATCCAATGACACTCTACAAGAAAGACACCTGCACTCGAATGTTTATTGCCGCACAATTCATAATTGCAAGGCTGTGGAAACAGCCCAAGTGCCCATCAATCCAAGAATGGATTAATAAAATGTGGTATATGTATACCATGGAGTTACTATTCAGCTCTAAGAAAAAATGGTGACATAGCACATCTTATATTTTCCTGGTTAGAGCTGGAACCCATGCTATTAAGTGAAGTATCCCAAGAATGGAAAAACAAGCACCACATATACTCACCAGCAAATTGGTATTAACTGAACAGCACCTAAGTGGTCACATAGGTACTACAGTAATAGGGTATTGGGCAGGTGGCAGGGGGGAGGGGGGCGGGTATATACATACATATTGAGTGAAATGTGCACCATCTGGGGGATGGTCATGATGGAGACTCACACTTGTAGGGGGGTGGGAAATGGGCATTTATTGAAACCTTAAAATCTGTACCCCCATTATATGCCAAAATAAAAAAAATTAAAAAATAAAAAGAAAGAAATATCAACTATTAAGCTCCTTTAAAATCAAGAACTACTTTTTATCTAAAGACAGCATTAAGAAAGTTAAAGACAAACCACAGAATAAGAAAAAATATTTGTAATGTATATAATTTAATAAATACCCTGAATCTAGAAGACATAACGAATTCTTCAAATCAATAATTATACTAGAGGACCACTCCCGCTCCACAGCCCATGGGCAAATAACTTGAAAGAGCACATAACAAAACTGAATATTCAAATGACCAATAGACATATGGATAAGTGCTCAACATTATTAGTAATCAGAAAATGCAAATTAAAACCACAGTGAAATACCATGAAATTGACATGAAAATGACTATGTTTTAAAATTGACAATACTAAGTACTGACAAAATTGTAGAGCAGCTGGAGTTCTCATATACTGCTGGCAGAAATGTAAATTGGTATAATCAATTTAACAGTAACTCTAAAGCTGATACACAAATGTTCTGACCCACCAATTCCATTCCTAGGTATATCTCCAATAGAAATATTATACCAAAAACAGTTGTAAAATTTTCATAGCTGCATTACTCATTTATAAACTAAAAAATGATAGAAATATTCACCAACAATAAATTGGATAAGCAAACAAATTATTATATATTTCTACAATGTAATACTAAAACAATATGGATGAATCTCACACAATTTTGAGCAAAAATAGCTAGAAAGAAAAGATACATCCTATATGATTCCAATTATATAAACTTCAAAACAAAACTAATCTAAGTGATAGAAATCAATAAAGTATCTTTAGGTAAGTAATACTGTTAATGTTTCCCTCCCCCTACTCCCCACCTTTGGCAGATAGTTTATCAGGTGTCTTCACTTTCTACAAATTTATCAAGCTTTCAATTAGGAAATATGCACTTATCTCTATTATATTATTAATAACTGAAGAATCCTGATGTCTGTAAATTTGGAAAGGAGAACTTTCTTTCTCATAAAAGATTGCAGCCTGCAGACTGGCCACCCTGACAGCCTCCAGCAGGAACAGAAGCAACCTCTTGGAGGGAGGGATGGGCAAGATAGTAATTTATGCTGGATGGGTTGCCTAAGTATACATATTCAACAGGTTATAGGAGGACCTATGAATATTTACAAGGGGGCATGCACATGCATAGTAAGTAAGCATTCCTGTTACATAGGTCTCATGTTCACTTTGGAGTGGAGACTTAACATGTAAATGCATTAAAATTAGGCTCTCTGTGTCAATTGGTAAAACAGAGGACACAGAGGCATCCCGTGTGCAGCCTCCATAAACCGGCCAGAATCAGTCCATGGTTGGTGGTTTCTTATCAAGAAGGAATGTCAGTCAGTTGTGTGAAACAGCAGTGGAACAAGTGTTTTGAAAGGGCTGCTTTCTGTTTAACTCTTAGGAAAGAAAGCCTAATGGGGGTTGGCAAGAGAGGGGGTATAACAAGGCATGTCCTCCCATGGCCAGGAACTCAGTCTTTAAAGTTTCTCTGGTGGCCCCTTGGCGAAGAAGGGGTCCATTGAGTCAGTTGCGGGGTACAGAATTTTACTTTTATTTATCAGCTATATGCACATCTTACTCTAAAATGCTTTCAAAAAGAACAAAGCAAAAAGATGTGCCTAGCAATAAAAAGTATCCTTTAAAAGAAGATATTGAAGGAGCAGAGTTAGATGGTTCATAAAGGATTAGGAAAAAAATAGATAGAGGAAAGGAAGAATGTTAAAGTCAAAGATCAAGAAATGTGGTTGTTGATTCATTTTGAAGAACATGTCTATAGAAGCATCTCCAAAGGAAAAAAGATTAGAAGATTCAGTTTTAAGATAGTATGTGCAAGTGCCTAGGTGACGATGATTGTTTGTGTATATATTCCCAAGATCTCAGCAGAGTGCCTTATACATTGTGGCTGGTCAATAAATGTTTAATTACTTATAGAGCAGTTTTTGAGATACAGCTTTTGTTTGAAAGACAAACGTAGAGCCACATAGAGGAGAGAGATAAATCCTAACCACATCTTACACATTCCTGGACCTTGACCTCCAACTTTAACATTTAAGCCAACTCTACCGTACACAGAGGATTATGTTTTGAAAGGCTAAGGAAAATGCAGGGTCTGTATCACTGTAGTTTTGTCTCCTTGTAATAATTGCATTATGGATCATCTGTTTTATTTTTCAAGTATCTACTTAAAATATTTTTAAATGCATAAGATTTAGAAAATATGATTTATAAAAAAGTAATTATTAACACTAAATTCCCATAGGTACATTCTATATTATGAATGAGCAATGACCATTTTATATTCAGGTACAGTGACAATGCTGGGAGTCTGAAATATATGGGCAGTGGATACACAGCATCATACATTCTCTTCTGTAGCTCTTTAAGTTTTAAACTTGTAAAGTATGTCTATATATGCAAATATTTAGAAAACATAATTATATTTAGTCAATCACTTGGCTATTCTGATGGGAGTTTTATTAATTGGTTGTGTGGGCCACACTCGACCATTTCTTCCATACAATCTATTGCTTGACCTTAAGATCTCATTTTATCTTTCCACATTTGTGAAAGCACCATGGCCATTCTGCTTTCAGATGGATGGAGTTAGAATCAGTCTTTGTGGTTGGTTCAGTTTTCTGGGCAGCCTCAAACCAAAAATTCACCCCTTTTGTGTTATGCCTGATTTCTGATCTAATTTTAATCACAAAGGTCTACATAATTATTATAAAAATAAAGAAGTAGGTAAAATAAGAACTGAGGTTTCCCTTCTTTTTATTCCCTTAAATCCATCAAAAGTAACAATTCCTTCCAATCTGGAGTATTTTTTTATTAGGAACATTTGACAAATAATAACTTTCAATATGAAAATAAATGCAAAATTTTAAGATCTCACTTAAAACAATCTTAGATGATCAGTGTCATAAAGTATGCTAAGATGGGGAAAGTGATGCTTCTAAAATAAAAGACCTGATGCTTTCCTATGTAGGTAAATACCAAGGAAAAGGAATTGGGAATAAAGACAATTTCAAGATTATTGTTCAATTTATTTGTTGCCAGAAATTGTAGTGTCAAGGTTATAATAATCACTTAATTATTTAGCCTGCCAAATTCTGCGTTGAGGGAAAAATTAAAAGTTGCAAACAAAAAAAGGTAATGCTAATAGCCATAGATTTTGTTGAAATGCTTCAGTGGATCAGGGTCTTTAATTTCTTCAAACAACACCCCTTTTTCTCTGTTTTTTAAACTTCCACAGAACTTCTTTCTTGATTGATTACTTCCTTAGGCAACTCCCTTGTAAATTTTAAAGTTTGCATTTTCTTTTTCACTTGACTATAAGTTCTGTAAGGAAAGGACTTTGGCTTGTTATTCATTTTTATCCCCAGTGCCTTGTGTCTGGCAGCAGGCAGGAATTGGATTAATAAATCCAGTTCTTGGAAAAAAATAGGAAAGAGAAATTTTTGGATCCAATTACAAATAATCTTGACTACATGTAAGAGAAAGATAATCAAATCACTGCTGTCCAGAATGCTCAGCGACTGTTCGTGAATACCCTTCTTCCTTCAACAAACACACTCAGAACTTTTACATGTAAAAGATTCGTCAAGGAGTAAGTCAGGATTTACAAGAGTGAGTTGAATTGACTTCATCTAAATAACCATTATTAAATGTGATCAGACACTTTTGCACATGTGAGATTCTTTGAATATTCCAGAATTCCTGTCTGTGAATTAATGAGTTGCAATTTTACTTTAATTTTTAATTTTTGGTATCTATGAACAAATCATGTCAGAGCACATCAGTGAGTGCAGCTACGCAGATTTGACTTTCTCATGAGACTTTTTGCCTTGCCAATCTCCTTTTGCATATTTTAAAAAAATTACTGTTTTCTTTATTTATCTTCTTCATTTTAGCGCCAAAATTTCGAAAAGAGTATATTTGCAAGTGGCACTAATATAGTTACTAATTTGATTAGAAGATTGTGTGTGTGTGTGTGTGTGCATGCGCTGTTTACTTCCAGTGTCCCTAGTCTTAATGAAAATGTCTTGCACAATTTCCATATTTTACATTTACTAATAGCAGTAAATGATCTCTTAAGGAATTCTACAAAAGCGTGAAGTCACACACTAGTAACTTGGCATGTCTTTTTGACATAAGCAGCTTAATTGTTTGAAAAGTTAAATATTCAGTCAATTAGCCCAAAAGTAAACTGGAAGGACTATTTTTTTACACTAAACTAATTTTTATTTTAACTCATATTAGATATTGAACTAATAATATATCTTTAGAAAATACAATAACTCACCTGTAGACTTAGAAAATAACTTGTAGTTAATTTGTTAATTTCATTCAATTCATCAAATAGTTATTGAGAAATTGTTTCAGTAGAAGTTCAACAAGTCCATGTGTCAGAAAGAAAAGAACAAAAACAAAGGCAGGAAAATACTCGAAATGTTTGAAGGCAGCCCATGGTCCTATTTGGCTCTAAGTATTTGATGCTGTAGAGATCAGGAGCAAGAAGGCTAGATTATATCATGGAAGGCCTTGAGTATAATTGATGTTTGTCTTCAATTCTTAAGCAATTTAAAACCATATGAAGTCTCTGTACAGAAAAGTGACTGCCTTAGAAATTCTGTTTAAGAAAATTAATCTATAAATAGTATCAAGATTGAAGAAACTGGGGGAAAGATTTATAAGAAGCCATACTAATACAATTCAATACATTTTGTTCAAATGCTATTGGATTTCTACCTAATTGAATTTCTGATGAGCCAGGAGAACATGCTTCTTAAAACAGAAATATTTCAGATTCATAGTATGCTCACATTTACTTAGCTTCTATTATGTGCAAATACACTATCTCATTAAAACTTTCTAAGAAATTTTGCTGAGGAGAAAACTGAGAATCAGGAAAGGTAACTTGTTCAAGATAACACAGGCAATGAGCCATGAAAAAATTGAATGCTTAGAAGGAGAAGAGAGAATGAAATTAAATCAACATTTCCAGGGAAAATAATTCAGCAGAAAAACATTGTGTAGACTAGAGGTAGGGAAAGACTGCAAATAAAGAGGCCACTGCAACTGTTTATATTTATTAAGAGCAGACATAGTTGCTGGTCTGCTATGACTATGAAGCTAGACTATAATTACCTTGTAGTAAAGAATGGCAACAAATTTCACATGGTTCTAACCATTTTATTTTCTGGATTTTTGTTGCAGTTGCTATTGTATGTTTATTTGGTGGTTTATTTTGTGGTGAAGCTAGAAGGGTGCCTATAAACAATCCATTATCTAAGTTGCTTTCTAAGGCCTATAAGGATCCTTTGGACTAAAATATAGTGATATTCTCTCCTCTCTTTTATAAAATGCAGAAATGCATGTGTGCTATTTGCCTCTAATGTATAAATGCTTTCTCTTAGGGTGGAGGTCATACTTTTAAAATCATTTCCATAAATTAAAAAAATTAATCCAGATGAAATATTAGGAAGTAGGATATTCCAGCCATGTTGAGAAGTCTCATGTTACACCACTGAAAGCCAGCATTTGTCAATTAAAGTTTTACATTTGAAAACAGAAGAATGGGTTCAGAATTAATTGCCCTTCTAAATCAAGAGGAAAAGCCTCAGTATTTTGCCATTTATTGTATAGATGAAATTTTTTCACCAATGCCTATTACGTGTTTTGATAAACTAAAACCTTGGATTAAATCACATTTTACTTTGCTTTCAACAAGCATGCTTATTATAAATCAGAACTAATCCAGAAAAAATGAGGACATTAATAAATGTTGGTGGGAGGGAGCTAATTGGGTATGTCATAAGTGTAGGAAATATTAATAGTACTCTGAAAGTTATAACACTTTGGAATATGAAAGAGGGAGTCAGTGCTACATATACTTCAGTCTTTTTCTTCCCCTAAATCACAGTTTTTGTGCAAGAGTGCCTATTGGCCAAAGGAAAGTTTAGTGGATCAGGCCCTAAATTACTGCACTCAGTAATTGTTGACATATGTGTACTTTACAGCGCTAATTTATTTCACCATGAACCCAGTGTTTACACACACACAAAAGCAGATTTATAGTATGTGAGATTAAGAACATTTTTATTCTTTATTTTAGATTTTGAGATTAAATAGAAGAAAAAATATAAAACACATTTGAAAATGGTGTGAATCTGCCCAAGGTGAAACACAGTGAACTGTAAAATGTTACTACTTGAATAATTTAGAAATAAAATAATTTCACTTAAAGGACATTATAATGCATGTTTGAAATGCTAAGATGATTTGAAGATCTTAGATCTAAGGTCATGTTAACAGATAAGATCTTGAGGGATCACAGGATTAAGTTATGTTTCCAGTAATGAGGCTATCTAACATTCACTGAGCCCTCATTCTTTGCCTGGCACTGTTCTAAGCCCTAGGCATCGATTATGTCATTTAGTCATCATAACGACCATCTGATCTGGGCACTGTTAATATCCCCATATAACGGATAAAACATTCTGAGTCAGAAAACTTCCCCAATATCATACAGTTAAGAAGTGGGTGATCCAGAGTCAAACCAGGTAGCCCTGTACATAGAGATTATATAGAAAGGACAGTTTCTTAGTAGATTGGTATTTCTTAAGAAATAGTAACTTAGTTTAACATCCATAGATACAAAGGTTGAGATGGGGCAAAACAAAAGTTAATTAGATTAAATAATAAGAGAGATGAGACTCACATGAACAAAGATCACTGAAAAAAATGCATTAAACTTGCCACAGGGCCTGTTCTTCTCTTGATTTTATCATTTTTCTCCTTAGCTCTCTTCCCCCTTTATTTTCCTATTACTATAAAGAATAAATGACTGAAATAATAAGAATTTAACGAATGCTTATTGTATATGTGGATCTATGTAACATACCAAAAGAAGCATACAGATTAAGAAAGTTGCCTGGTCTGTACCTGCAAGAGCACATAGCCTACAGAAAATGCAAGAAATGAAACAACAAATGATAGTGGGCAATGATTAATGCTAAATAATATGGCAGAGATAATGAATGCACAAAAGTTGAGTTTTATTTTTAAGCATTTTACCCAACTGTCAAAAGGTATAAAATATTCAAATAAATAGAAGATAAAGATGCAGGAGAAAAGAAATTGTTGGCAGTTAAAAGGCCTATAGAAATAATGGCATGGTTTTAAATACTATCTTATATTTGTAAGATACTAAGGAGAATCATCTAACCAAAGTAAATGTATATTTTGAGGAAGTTTTTGAAAACTAATTCAAATAATGGGGTTAAATTGAAAAGAAATTTGAAAACTTTTTAAAAAGTAATTTAAATTCGTCTAAAGTATACATGTAATTACAGAATAGCCTAATCTCTTGTATTCTAGACTCTCTTCGATTTATAGCCAATATTTTCCTTGAGTGTATGGCAGCTGTATATTAGGACAAAACTGAGTTTCTCAGACTTAGCACTACTGATATTGTGGGCTGGATAATCCTTTGTTGCAGGAGTCTGTTTTGTGCATTATAGGATATATAGCAACATCCCTAGCCTCCACATACAAAATGCCAGTAGCACCCTTCTTGCCACTTGTGACAACCAAAAGTGTCTCCAGATGTTACCAAATGTCCCTTGCAAGACCAAAATCACCTTGCCTCTTTGTACTGAAATGCATAATACATTTTTGTTTAGAACAGGAATTTTCCAGGTACATATATGGCATAGTTTATATTGACAATGTGGAATATCTTTAAAATGTTCTTATTTTTGATTTCAAAATACAGTTAATTATTGGTTCTATGCAGTTTGATATTATAAACTCTGGATTTCTACTTTAAGGAAAGGAAAAACATGATACAGTATTTGCTGTTCTTGGAAATCTGTCATTTATAACAAACAAATCAGCTAATTAGGGTACCCCCACTATTTCCTCATCATTTAAAAAAATTATTTTACTCTATACTAATTTTCTTTTGTCCTACCTCTCCATAAAAAATATTTTGATTGGGTCTTTTATATGTGTTCTCTCTTCTCAACAAAACTGTCAGCCACTGGAAAGCATTTTTGTTTACATACACATTTCCTAAAAGCATGCTTCAAAATAGATTGATAAATTTTATTTGATTAAAATAAGATTAAACTATTTTTATTATAGCTTTCCTATTTATATCTACATGTAACTTGCACACAACTAAAATATTATGAAATAACATTAAATATTTAAAGCAATTTTCAAATACATGAATAATATACTTTTAGTAATAACTAGGTGGCAACAACCTATTTATTTGAAAATTATTAGTAGTTAGAAAACAGTTTTTCTCTTGATTTCTAAAAATGTCTAGATTTTCAGTTGGAACTATCTTTTGTGAACATAGAGAATTTAAACACAAAATGAGATTTTGTTTCTTTTTTCTTAGAAATTTTGAATTCTCTTAGATGCTCAAGTTAAAACCTTATGCCATTCAAAAACATAGTCTATATAAAACATTAGAAAATTATAATTCATAACAAGTTTTTGAATAAAAATATAATCTCCACCATAGTTAAATAAATACATCAGAGACTGTAAGTGATATATCCAAGGATTGAAACTAATTTTATACATATAAGAAGATGGACTTTGTTCTCTATAATTTATGAAAGTAAATAAAACACATAAACTTCATCTTTTCATTTGCCAGCTGGTCCTGCCATCTGCGATCCCAGGTACATGGAGAATGTGGGTAAAGGCCCAGGAGCGCCCTCTCAGAAACCCACCTGCCTGTTTGGCCATCTGCTGCAGAAATGGCAGTCAACATGCACTTGGTCTGCAATAGTCCCCAGCCCTGGCACATCACAGCCATCCTCTGCGGCACCTGTTATCTGGACCAGAGCTGGTGTTTGCACTGTCTCCTTGATGCTTCTCCCTTTTGTCTTGCATTTCCACTTAGATTTCCTTTTTTTTTTTTCTCTTCCTCTGTTGTTTCCTAAATACTCAGAGACCTTTCCATCCACACCATGGGAGTATAAAATCCACAGGCTGAACTCTAAGGCAATGGTTCTTGCAATTATTTCCATTGCCACCTTTAATAAAGATATAAAGTCCTTGAATCCTAGTCTAACTGTATGAATGAACTTGGAGCTCTTCTTAACCTTTGTGGATCCTTTTTGTAAATGAGAAAATGCAGTATTTCCAAAACAGACAGAAAAATTGTAATAAAAGTACTCTTAATATGGAAATTATGCATTTCATCTTTTAATGAGAATATCATACCTGGGACTGAGGAAGGGTGTTTCATCATCAAAGCTTTTTGTAATTGAGCATTTAGAGCACTTGAATTTCTTTTCATCCTGTCCTGGGAGGTCAAACTGCAAAAGCCATTTAATCCAGTTATTTGGCTTTTTCTTTCTCATCAATACTAGAAGCAAATTGTTGGCATAAATGACTTTTCTTGACAGGCATGTAACTGATATTTTTGCCAAGAATATGTCCATCTAGAATAGTTCATTGTGCAGACACTTTAATGGGTTTTCCTATAACTCACCAGGTTGTGGGTAAACCTATCTCAGTGTCTGCACACCTTTGGAACTCTGAAACCTATTCAGTTAACATAGTTATTGGTATTACTGCCATAGTATCTTACTGCTATGTGGTCATTATATCTTTTATGCTTCTGGAATGATCGACTTTCAAACAAGCAGTACAGAAGTCACTCCTACTCCCTTAAATATAAAGAGCTACAGCAACATCTTCGCCTGCCAGAAATTTTAGGCTTGCCATTTCACTGAATCTGAGAAGTGCTTTAAGCAAATTAAATGACTCAGTATTATTCCCTGAGTCCTGACTGTATTTATCTGCAATATATAAGGCAGAAGAAGACATAGTTCTTCCTCTATATTCCCAATTATATTATTCACGTACTTGTGGGATGGTTCCCTAAATAGTGTCATTGTATTGAAGCACCTGCTGTATGGCAAGTTACTTGAAAAGGAAAGGAAAAAAGAAACCCATCCACCCACAATGGCACATGGGGTTCAACGGCCTCTGTTTCCTGGAAGCAGGAACAACTATAACAATAGAGAAATCTAAATGATCACTAATAGGGAAAGGGGGGAAGTAAACTGTAATATACTAATATAATAGCATTATGTAGTCATTTAAAATTATGTGTACAAAGATAATGGCATAATGGCATGGGACAATGCTTATGATATTATTTTTAAATGCAAGATATAATTTATTTGCTCAGTATCATCTTAACTGTGTAAAAATGTATGCATAGAAAATAAATGGAAAATAAATTCAAACAATGTTATAAAGGGACATCTCTAGATATTGGAATTATGTATAATCATTATTTATTTACATTTCTTTGTCTTTCAAATTCTCTACCAATAATTATTAATTGAATTTTTAGAAAGGGAAAGAAAAATTTTATTAAGAGAAAAGTTTTGATTAAAGAATGCTATGATGCTGGGTGTGGTGGCTCACACCTGTAATCCTAGTATTCTGGGAGGCTGAGGCGGGAGGATCACTTCAGCTCAGAAGTTGGAGACCAGCCTGAGCAAGAGCAAAAATACTGAAAATAGAAAAACTAGCCAAGTGTCATGGCTCATGCCTTTTGTCCCAGCTATTCAGGAGGCTGAGACAGCAGTTGGAGATTTCAGTGAGCTATTATGATACCATTGCACTCAAACCAGGGCTATAGAGCAAGAGACTCTGTCTCAAAAAAAAAAAAAAAAAAAAAAAAAGAAAAGAAAGAGGTGCTATGAATATTAATAATAAAATGACTTGTAATATTAAACACAAATTATAGATTAACCTAAAGTATCTTTTGGAGCAGAAGAGATTATCATTTAAGAGAAGAAAATCTTTTTAAGATTGAAAAAAGATCACTTATGAACTAGTAGATGTAAAAATCCTGAAAGGTCATAGGACTTCTTGATATCTGTCTTAAGCTAACTATTATAAGTAAAAAGATCTAGGTGAAACATAATATGAATTTTCCCTTATAAAAGAAAGGCACCGGCACTTAAAGTGAAAAACAGAATGCTTTTATGGGTACTGAAAGTATGGTTTCTACTGAATGCATGTTGCTCTCATACCATTGTTAAGTAGAAAAATCATAAGCCAAACTATCGTTACTTGGGGACCATCCGTATTTTATTTTTCATGTCTAGAAGTTCCATTTGGGTTTGTCACTGGGGGCATATCCTTGTTGCTTAGACACTTGGACAATTTGATTAGTCCTTCCCAGTATGTACTAAGGCCAAGAATTTCTTGGAAATAACCCATCAAAGAATAGACAATTTGAAGTATATAGACATGGTTATCTAGCTTATTAGTTGTGTCCCATCAGTAAAGTCACTTAAGTTTTCTGAGTTTAAGGATTCTCATCTATATGGCCGGGCGTGGTGGCTCACGCCTGTAGTCCTAGCTCTCTGGGAGGCCGAGGCGGGCGGATTGCTCGAGTTCAGGAGTTCGAAACCAGCCTGAGCAAGAGCGAGACCCCGTCTCTACTATAAACAGAAAGAAATTAATTGGCCAACTAATATATAGAGAAAAAATTAGCCGGGCATGGTGGCGCATGCCTGTAGTCCCAGCTACTCGGGAGGCTGAGGCAGGAGGATCGCTTGAGCCCAGGAGATTGAGGTTGCTGTGAGCTAGGCTGACGCCACGGCACTCACTCTAGCCTGGGTAACAAAGTGCGACTCTGTCTCAAAAAATAAAAAAAATAAAAAATAAATAAATAAATAAAAGAAAGGCACCAAGAAGTTAGACAGATTCCAGCACAGGTGTTTATCAACTTAAAAAAAAAATCAAAAACCCAACTCCTGTTTCCATAAAAGTAAAAATCATCTTGGTTGCTCCAGCAGTGTATTTAAGTTTATTTAACCTGATCCAATTCAATTTGTTTTAGTTCATTTTAACAAATTTGTTGAAAATATATTACATGCCTGAATCAGTGCTAGGTACTAGGAATACAAGGAGAACATAAAAGCAGAAAGATTTTTACAGAACATCCATTCCAGGGACTCCCAGGATCTCCTTCCAGTGGTGTGGCAAGTGTCAGGAGAGAGGAAGTGCAGGATATGGAGAGGAATACAGAGAGGTGACCCTGACCTAGATGCCACGTGCCTCTGGGAATAGTTCTTGCAGGAAGTGACACCTGAGTTTGAATGTGAAGTAGGAAGCAGATAACAAATGTGTGCATATGTGTGTGTGTGTGTGTGTGTGTGTGTGTGTGTTTACACTTCATATGTATAGTGGAGGCCAGGTGGCTTAGGAACTAGGTTGAGGTTAAGAGGCATACGTACAGAACAGAAAGAGATTATATGGAGCAATTGAAAAATGAAACAAGTTTGGCTTGATTTAAGCTCAGAGTTTAAATTAGGGACTAAAAAGGGGAGAAATTGAAGAGGCAGAAAGAACTGCCTGTGCAATTTAAGAATTGGAATTAATCTTCTAGGAAATAGGAAGATATTTAAGGGTTCAGAATGTGAAATAATTTGCTCATATCTGTTTTAAGAAGCCTATTCTGATTTTAGGTGCTTTACTTTCTACAGTTTATTTTATTTAAATAATTTTTTTTACATAGGCAATTATGTTAAAAATTTCTTATGTTTTTAAAATTAACTTTCTCACACATTTTAATCTGCTTCTGTATAAGCTGAGTTTGCACTCTTAAATTGGAACTGAGAACTACTGGTCTCAAATGAGAGGACTCAGAGAAATCTCAAATGTTATAACACCTGATAAGGGATCAGGTCCAAGTCTGGTAAATTACAAAATCTCTGAGGGAGGGTTAGAGCCAGGTGAAAAAACTTTACTTTTAAAGAGGAGATAGGAAAATATTTTACTCCTGAATAACATGAGAAGAGAGACATAGAGGACTTTTCCTCCTTGTCTATCTCCCTCCTTTCCTTCCCAGGCTTATTTTCTTCCTTCTTTCATTCCTCTACTATTTGCTAAGCATTTATCCTTAGAACACATATTAGATGTATGATATGGTTTCTGCTCTCCTGGGATTTATAATCTAACTAGAAAGATATAAAAGCAAGTGGATGAGAATAAGTCAAGGAACAAGAAAGTGCAGCAATATAACATTAAGTGCCACAATGAGTGATGCAAATCTTAAGCTCCTTATGAGTTTTAAATGGAAAGATGTTTTTGATCTGGAATTGCTGGGAAAAGCTAGATTTGACTTGATTTTATTTGAATAGATTGGGAATAGATTTGAACTCAGAAAAATGTTGATAGATTTGTAACATGAAACAGCCTTCTCAACTGAGGAGCCATTTGCAAATGGTTAGTAAGCAATAAAACATAAATGTTGAAATTGAAAGGCTTCAAGGCAGAAGCCATACAAATTTCTCAAATTGGTTATCTGTAATGATTATAAGTCATTTTCTTTGGAGTCTATTTTATGTTAAATAAAGCCTATGAATGATATAAGAGATGAGAAGTTTGCCTTGATGATGTTAGCTAACTGAAAAATAAAATCGAATTTTTTTTTGCCTCACATGTGTGATTTTGTTAACTCCAATCATGTATTCAATGGAGATAGTTGCCCCATTAATAGGTAATATTTTTATAATATGTTGCATGAGAAAGCTTATTAATTTATTCTTTAAAGTACTATCCATAATCTCAGAATTGCTGAATGGCATAAAAATGTGTTGGTTTTTTTTTTTGGTATCTAATGTTTTTAAATAATACATATGATCTTAGAAGTCTAAATACTAAAATTCAAAAGTTCTGTATCTGGAATATTATAAATGAACTTACATGACTATTCTGGTTCATTTTCAGTATCTCTTAGTATCTTGAGACTGTTGTAAAGATGACACGCTTTGAGTGTATTAACAGTTTTATGCTTATTTTTCCAGTTTTCAGGGTACTCTTGCATTCCTGAGTGGGTGCTACTGCCTTTTGTAATAACTGATCAGCAAGCCTTAACTTTTATTTGTAGAGATGATTCTCAAGATTAATGTTTGTTTGAAAATCTCAGATGAAGTTATTTAAATGTATTCTACCTAGGACAGAGTTTCTCAACCTGCATTATTATCATTTTAGGCTGAGTAATTCTGTTGTGGGAGGGCCATCAAGAGCATTTTAGGATGTTTACCAGCATCTCTAGGCTCTACACACTAGTAGGAAGTAACAAACTCCTACTTTGGCCAATCAGCATTGTCTCTGGACATTGGGAAATGTCCTCCTGTGGAGCAAAATCACCCCAGTTGAAAATAACTGACTTAGGGCTTCCCTTGTAGAATCATTAGATGTTCCAAACTGACAAATTTAAGATAGGAGCTTTGATCTGATATATTAGTTTCATGGGGCATGGTTTACAAATGGGCATTAAAACTCGATATTAAATTTCCATTTGCTGATGCTTTGAGCAATAAAATTTTATGAACTTAGACTTGGTCAGTTTACATTTCCTTTCTTTTGTGCCATGATTAGTAAGAAGAAAATCCATGCAAACAATCTAATCCCTGTAAATATGAATGTTGAGTTGCTGGAGAGGAAGGAGTGTTCTTTATCCAAATTTTTGCAACTGTACTTATATTATCCTTAATATATTGTTACAGTATAGTAAGCTTTTATATTACTTAAAACTTACTAAGCTGTAACAAATAGTTTTTACAAATATTTTAATTAATTTCTTTTCATTTGGTCCCAGTGTAAGGCAGAATTGCTTGATTAAGAGTTTATTACTTGGTTCTTTCTATCTTTTGCTCCTAATTAAAAGACACATTTTTACCCAGACACTTTCAAACCATGTTTACTTAAAGTTGTGTTTTCATGTTTAACATAACACATTTAGAAAATGTGACTGGGATGGATCAAATACTGCAAAAAATAATTAAAGCTGAACTTATATGTCTCACAATTATTTTCCATACTTTAGGGAAGTTTCAATTTCAATTTTACATAGCTTTAACTATTGTACTGAAATAGCTCCATGAAGCTTTTTAATTTTAAAATTCAGATAATATATGAAATTTCATGTATATATACCAGAAGTAATTTATGTGCTAATACCCTCACCTGATGAGGCATACTTCAAAACATTGCTAATTTGATTGCTTATATATTGATGAAGTATTTTTCTCCGCCAAACAGAAATGCTCTATTTCAGAATTCAGTATCATCAGGCAGACTACACATTCATAATTTCTTAATGCAATGGAAGTATTTTTTGTCTGCAAAATAATTTTTATCTTTATTCTGTAAGAAATGTATGTTTCTAAGCATGAAGCAAAGAGGAAACAGATATGCTCGCTAAGCTTTCTTTCCATAATGGACCCACAGTTTAGTTTAACTCTGTTCTTCTTAAATGTTTATGTACAACTTTTTTCTAATGCAGGGAATTTCAATATATCCAAATATTCAACACAATATGTACATCTATATTTATATATGAAATATAAACCAAGTTATCAAAAGATAATTAGGTGAGACATGTATGTTTTGTCATAATTAATATTCTGTCAATAAGCTAGATAAGAAAACTCCATGGGTTAATGTTTTGCTGGGCTGCCAGACACTGTTGCCAGTGAATTTTTCTAGCTCACTCCATTAATTCAGTCAGCACAATGGATCAGACTAGAGATGTGTCTCCATAAATCACTCTGAAGTGCTGGGGGGTAAGAGTATCTAATTAATCAGCACTGTCATTATGTTTGACTTGTAGCTGCCTTACTGTGTTTGGGATGGAGACTTAGTGTGTTTAACCCACATGCTTTTAAACAGATCTCCAGTGGTGGTGTAAATTTTAACCCATTTACAGAAAAAGTCAATCAGTGTGTTTCAACCATATTTTCCAGCAGTAATATGTCTTTTAAAGATATGACCCTCTTCATTACATTCAGTTAATTTTTCCATCTGCCACTGATGTCTTTTTGTGGGGTTAAAAAAAGATACATTTGAATATTAATTTGTGTGTCAATAAGGTCAAGATAAAATTTTGGAAATTGAGGAGTAACTAAAAAATATTTATCAAATATTATCACAACTCTCCAACAACCAGAATATTAAATACCATGAAATGTATTTGCTCAAGTCATGTAAGGGAATGTACTATCCCCAAGTATCCTCCTCCTGCAAATATAAATTTTCTGGTGACTTTCTACTAAGTAATTAGTACTTCTCAGCACAAATCTGCACAATGGGAAGCACCTTTATATTTTGAAGAATCATCAAAAATGTAAAGGAAAATACCCAAAAATAAGCTTTGGGCAGAAGCAGCTTTTGGAGATGAAGTTTCTTGCAGTGTCACACACAGAAGCAGATATGATATTTAAATTTTTATATTTATTGTAATTATTATGTTGGTAATGGCATTTTGCAGGGGGCTAACTTTTTTTTCTTTTTTTATTTCGAAGTATTACAGGGGTACGAATGCTTTTGGTTAAAATACTATTATATTAAAGAGAGCTGAATTACCCACCCATCCCGAACTTTTGACAAATTTATGACTGTAGGTTTGTGAGATCTTGGTCTTTTGTACTTTACTTGTTTCCAGATACATATTATTTTGAACCTACATTGTATATGACACTCCACAAGCCCCTGAATGAAATATATGAGATTCACCTGGTCACATTTCTTAACAATTCTCATATATATGCAAATATAATTATTTATCTCTTTGATGTTAAATGACATTATTATTTATGAGAGACATAAATCTGAGCTTTTCTTAAAGAAAAAAAGCAATATTGATTAGGTTTCAACTTCAGTTGTCCTAATTTTTACTGGTTTCATATCCCAAATCAAAGGAAATGTAAGTATACCTTATACAAAATATTTGCTATATTTGTTTAATATGATAACTTTACTAACAGGCTCAAAAATGTTTGGTTCCATCAAGTAAATTACTTTATACTTAAAATAGTTTAAACTTTGTGTAGAGTTTCTTACTTATTGTACCCGTAAGTGGTTTTGAGAATCTGTCTCTATCACGGCACTGTGGGGAAAGAAGAAATGGAGATCCTGGTCTTAAAGCCATGAAGACTAATGGTTAAAAAAATGTATATATATAAAAAATCATCTACATGATAGTAATGCAATGAAATATAGCACAAGGCAAAGTGATTGTTAAAAAGAAGGATTAGGAGGGGTGAGAAAGAACACTGAGAGTTAAAGATTAGGAAGGCTGACTCTGGCCTAGATATTTAAAAGTGAGATCTTTTTGAATGTGAGAAGTAATGATAAAGTAGGCAGAAATAATGAAGTAGATATATTCAGAGTATTACAAGTGGAGCCGTCCAGCTCAAGTGACGAGTAGGAGATAATAATGGGAAGAGAGGTGGAAGCAAGATGGCAAAGACCCCTGGATTTTTTATTACAGCAAAGCAGTTCAGAGGGACCCTATTAGCCATGAACAGCTTCAAATACTCCTGATGAGATTATAATAAAATGAATATTAATCTAATGATTGTACACAAAAATCTAAATTTTGGAGATGGAAATAAAAAAGAACATTTAGGAGGCTTCTGGAAGAGGAATTTAGATGAGAGTGATAAGTGGTAAAGATGTGGAACAGAGTAGTGACAGCGGAAACTGGCAAGAAGGGAAGGGCTTCAGGAATTGTCATTAGTATTTCTAACTAATGGGCTGTTACCAAGTCCTATAACAGTTAGGAAGGAGGGAGTCCAAAATTAACTCTAGGCTCTCAGGGTGACTGAAATTCTGACAATAACAATAAAATACGGAAGTCAGAAGAGGAAATTTTTTTTAGAATAGAAAGCACAAATTATATTTTAGATATAGTGATTTAAAAGCAATATTGGGGAATACAGGAATTTTTCTTTTTCATTTTATAGTGATAAAAATATACAAAGTGAAGTGAATTTGGAATAATTATTTCATGATTTTAATCAATGTGGAAATATAATATGGATTCCAATTTTGATTATATTTTTGGAATTGAATTGTTTATTGTCTATTGCAGAAACTGTAATTCTAGGTTGTTTATCCACTATTCTTTCCCACGTAGAATGAATTTGTATGTGTATGCGTATGTACGGAAAGTAAAATTTACATTTCCTTTCAATAAAAAGTACTGAAAATGCTTTTTAATACTTTGAAAGTAATTGTATTGACATTAAAAGTTTAGTAGTCATAAATGTTAACACATATTATGACCCAAAATAAACTTATGACCCAAAAGTACATAGTAAATATGATAAAGCATCATTTCTGGTGATATATTATTTTGTTTTTAGCTTTGCAGAAGTTTCAGCTCAAGACTAAAACCACTTCAAATTCATACTTCCAAGAATTAGTAGATAATATGTATTATCACAATATCAAATTTAGAATCCTGACCCTAGGAAGGTTCCCTCTTATGTGCAGAATGAGACAAATTGTGACTATTCTACCACTTGTGTTGCTTTTTATAGGAAAGTGCCCATGAGGGACCATGATTGCACAAATATTCTAGAGTTGAAGACATTTAAACATACAAACACATACACACAAACATATACAGATACAGACACAGATTTTATGAACATCAAATATTGATGATTAAAAGTCAAAAGCATCATAATTAACTGTGTTCAGAAAGCTTTTGAAATAATTTTAAATGACTTATTTCTCAACCATATGAACTACAGGATACAGATCCCTTATATTTTATAGGCACTACATGCTTTAAGCAAAAACACACTAAAGTCATCGACTGTTCCCATTTGTACCAGGGAAAGCTCTTGGGTGGTCCTCAGGGGAAACCTTAGGCAAAAATATTGCTGTAATCCAATCTGTACAGCAAATCATTATAGAGTCAGGAAAAGAGAAAAATGGTGGAATTCTCTACCCACAGTCAAGATGTGAGAAAGAAAGCAAATCCATTACCAGTAACACTCTGTTTAAAAATATAGAAACTACTGTGTAAGTCTATTTCACTATATTCACTTTATTGAAAATACCATGCTTTCTTGTATATTTTGAGAGGATAAATATTTTACAAAAGCCCAATTCTTAAAAGATATTCCAACTGAAGTGGCATTCCCTGGATACAGTAAAAGAAAGTTATCAGGATCTCTCCTGAATAGTGAAGTCATCTTGGGAATTTTCTGATATTGCTGTATGGTTCAGACAGCTCACCTATTGCTTCCTCTGAAATCAATGGGATTCAGGCTTGGAACTGCTTTAAAGTTCTAAAGGAGATTGGTGGCTGTATGATACTGTGATTAATTAGGGACAATACTGTGATCCACATCAGCACTTAGGATTAACTCCATTCATGTTGAGCTTCCTGTTCAATGCTTGCATTTCAAGTGCTAAAGATTTTCCAATAATTGCAGTAATTTTATATATTCATTCATTCACTAATACATTCATTTATTCATTCATTCATATATTAATTCAGTCAATATTCAGGATACTCTTATAATGAACCAGACATTTTTTGTTAGGCACTGGGGATAAACATGTGAGTAATAAAAGGATAGGATCCCTTCTCTCATGAAATTTACAATCACATGGGGAGGAAGATAGTAATTCCTAAAACAATCTCAATAAATAATGTAAAACTGATAACTGAAATCATGGAAGTTCAGCCATAGAAAATATAAATACATCATGAGCTATACACATTAAGTTGTGTATTGTAAAACAAATATAGTTGTTTTAATTGCTGATATATTTTGTGAGTATATCACATGAGAAGTTAATTTTATTTTATATATATAATTTGTTTATTAGGAGACATAAATAATAATTACATAAATAATGCAATTTTTCTCATCATGTTTATATATGTTTATTTGTGGATAAACCATAATTTAATACAAATTTGGCACTTAGGAAAAAATGTCCAGTATAAATTTATGGGAAAAGAAATTATATTTTCTCACTAAGAGAATATTCTTATTATTAATAAAAAAAACTTATTGTAAAAATAGTCACTTGGGAGTAGTTTCTTTTCAAATTCTTACAGATAACTTGTTAATGTAAATAATTTTTTCTTAAATTTATTTTTATAAACTGTGAGTACAAGGTGGAATACTTAGATCAAAGAAATCAGTGGAAAGAAGGAGGCAATCACATGTATTTCCTCAAGCATCACAATGCTATCCACGTGTAAATATGCTTAGTGAGAATTCTGGGCTAGATTTAAAAAAGAACATACAAAACCACCAAGAACAAGAATACTGTTTCTCTTAGACATCAGATTTTCCCCGGTACTATTGAATTCCTCCCCACCAACCTGAAGTTCTTGCATGAAAATGGCAGCAGAAGCCTCATCTATTCTGTGACATCTGTGCACACACACACCAGTGGCAGGCGCACCAGCCGTGAGGGCATAAAACTAGGCTAGAGGTCTGGACACATCATCTGGTACCTGTTATAAGTCAACAAAGATCCTGCGCTAAGTGGCTCCACAGATTGCACCAAGCAAGGAGCAAGCCCCAGGAGAAAAAGCCAAGGCAATATTGCTCCAAAGGGCTGTAGAATTGTGACAGTGGTCTCAGTTAGTGACACTGATGATACTGATGACAATTAGGAGAGAAGGTTTAGAATGTGAATGGGGAGCAATTCAGCTGCTGCAATATCCATCAGCAGATTGTTGCCTCAGGCAAAAGGACCCTGCTGTCCTTTGTTCCTCTGTTCAAACTGGAAGATTGGGGGAGGCTGGGGAGAGAAAGGAGAATTTATAAAAGTCATCATAACTTACATTTTTTAAGCTAAGAAATGTTGACGAATTTAAAGTGGCAATTTCTTAAAAGCAGAGTTGGTTGTTGCCTCTAGCTTTAATAAGTGAGAGATACTCTCTATCACTGAGGTAGTTCTCAATTAAAAAGAAAATTGAGGAGAAAAGGTTTATTCCTGCTCAGAGGAAGTCATCAGATTGACACTGCTAAGTGTCCAACTATTACCTCCTTTTTCTAGTATGCCTGTGTGATAATCTCCAGCAATGAAGTGGTGTCTAGCCATAGTTTAGACCGTCATTAGAGTTGTGGTTGTCACTTGAACCATATTGAACAAACTTAGTTTCAGGCCTTCCCACTTATGTTTACTATAATTTAACATAAATCAATAAGCACTTTGCAGCTCACCAATTTTTTTAAATTAAATGTTTTCTTGAAAAATTAAATGGTTTTTAAAAAATTAAATTGTATATATGCAAAGGAATGTAATGTCTTTGATTTTCATAGAAAATTAGTATTTTCTGGAAGGAAGGAAATACTATGATTAGATTTATCATGTGGTTATAAACAGTAGTAAAACTGAGATCTATCAAAAACCTGAAAAATGTTAAACTCTAGGATGTATAAAATTCAGAAGGTATCAAAAGGAAAGATTTTCTTCATGTGCTGTCTCTGAAACAGAAATTACAGAATATTAGTAGCAGGTTAAACATTTTGCCTTTATGTCCAAAAAAGAAATACTATAAAAGTCTAACAATAATTTTTCATCATATTTCTTGTGACTAAATTCTATAGAAGTGCCATAAGAAATATTTCTAACGCTCATTTGCTAATTCTGCTTTGGTTCTCAGAATAAAAGCAAGAATCCCCAAATATACGGAGAATAATGTTTAGTGTTAAATGTTCAAAAGTTCAAGTTAGAATAATTTTCCCTTAGTTCCAACAGATTGTATAGTTTTCAAAGTAAGAACTATTTGAAATATACTTTTTAATATATCATAAAATATGCTTTATTATACTATTTGTAAAAGGAAGTTTATTTTCAAGTTATCCTAGCTTCCATGACTTGTGGTAGGATCAAATTAGAGAATGACAAGTTTTTCAATTATGCATTATATATTGAGTTAAAAATATAAAGAGATTTTACAGAGAATACATTTTATTTCAAACTAGTGACTTCTTATATTTTAATTAATTCTTTTATTCTATGAGCAGATATCATCCTATATAAACAGCTTAAATATAATGCAATAGAAATAAGAGAACAGATCCAACTAAAGGTTCAGTTAATTTGCAATAATTTTTATTGTTGTTTCTCCATATTTATGGCTAATTATGTTTACAAGGAAAATACCAAAAACAACTTATCACCAAGAATTCTAAAATCATACGAACTTGCACCTGAGAAGAATTTTCAATGGGGAAACAAAATCAGGCCAACCTCAATCATGGCTTATTAAATTACAGCTGGCCCAAAACTGTTTGATATTCAAGCAGCTAATTAGCAATGGAGATGGCTAATTCAAACTCTGGGCTTTGATCTCTGGTTCACCCAATATTTATTAGGTTTATTTAAAAAAGAATAGAGAGGGAAAGTGTCCTGAAAGCTGGAGGAGACAGTCTGAACAGTAGTTTACTTATAATTTACAGACTTGTGGTACTTAATATATAATGCAATAATCTTCCTGGTGCCATTTGTCATTTGGACGCTGCCACAGATTATAGCTTAGGGCACAGCATCTGTGCACAGATCTGGCAGGAAATGGTCTAAAATCTTGAACAGCTGAGCATGATGTTTTGGTATAGTTGGAAAATTCAACCTCTGCTCCAGAGGTCACTGCATGCTTCTGTCCTGACAGCCCAAATTGTTAAGCATGTGACTAATATGCATACAGAACACAGGCTGCCTGACGTCTGCTACAAGCTTGATGGCTGGTTAGCGGCTAGTCTTAATTTTATGTGACAATCCTATGTAGGAAGTGCTGTGGGGGTGACTAAATGGAGCATATTGATGTCCCACTGGGTGTAGCCCCTGTTGTTTTGACAAATTCTCCTTAGCATTTATCAATCAGGCCTACAATGGGGAGTGTGCTGAATATCTAATTCAGACATGCTAGTCAGGGCTAATAGAGCAAGATAGCATGTTATTCAATTTGTACTTGTTAGCGATGTCCCACTGTCACTGGGCAATTTACCTTCACACTTCACAAATGAAAAGAGAAATTTGCTGGGCTTCAAACACTTACATGAGTTACAAGCAAAATTTTAATTAGCATGTCATTACAGCAATAATTTATTGCTTCTTTGTAGTTTCCTAGCATACAGATTACGCTTTTCCTATTTTAGAAGAGGTGTCCTTAAGGCTTATGAAGCAGGTAATAAGGACAGCTAACAAGCTTTACTAAAAGATGCATATTAATATTTTCTTTTTGTGGAGTTTTAAATACTTATGTATGTATAGAAATAAAATTGATATCTGAGATTTTTACTTTTTGGGATTCACTCAATGTTTTACCAATTCTGTTTTAATATTGTGATGTTTGTTTTAGCAGGTTCTGCCATGCTTTGGTTTCTTCCTAAATATCACACACATGGGCAAAGTAGGAAAGTACATTACCGCTTTTAAACACACTTCGTGTAGTCGGGGGGAACTTCTGTAGTTCTACTATGAGCACTTGTGGATACACAAGGGAGTTTCCAGATTGTGAACAAAGCAGCGTCCACTGTCTTCTACCAACTGTCAATGGAGAGTTGCGAGAAAGCTCAATCCTAATCAGCTGGCTAACAGAACGTCTGAAGAAAAGAGAGCAAAAAGGACGAGCTGGTCGTTGTTCCCCATGTTTGGCCTCAATCTGGCATCCTTGGGGTTCAAAACTAAAAAAGAATGACCTATTATCAAAGACAAAGAAACAAAGGAGATAGTATGAACACACGCAAATGGCAATTCTAAATAGATTAAAGTATAAGCAGAATAAATACTTTGATTGTAGTGTTGGCATAGTTTGAAAAGTCATGATTGTCAAAACCTCCTTGTATGAAAGAGGCAGTCAGAGCACTCAAAGAGAAAGTTAGTGGTATCTCACAGTAATTAAATAACTGAATGTAATTTGGCTATATTTACCCAATCTATAGTAACATGGCTCAATGACTGAATTTCTCCATATATTCCCAAATTCATAGAAATATGACTTTATGACTACTGAATTCTATGTTACCAGTTTTACAAGATATGGCTTTATGATCACTTTGCATCAAAGCTTACTATCAAACAGAATGGGGTCATAGGCTGCATTTTTGCTGTACTTAAAATGGCAGAATAGTGTCATTTATTTATTCATTCTTATATGTTATTTACTAACTGTTATGGTGCAGAGTACCTAGCAAGAGCTCAATTCTCACTATTGAAAGAATAAACAAATCAAACATCAAACAAAGGAAAGAATACATGAATAAATTCATAGTTCCAATTTTGGTTCCCTTTATCCAAAACAATAATTTAAAAAGGTATTCATCTGCTGGAAACCAGAATACTGTAAATAAATCTATTAGTTTGGGGATTGGAAAAAGTATATAACAAAAATAAGGCTTTTTTGAGTAATGTTTACATATTCATTTTATGTTAATCTTTCCTAGTTGTATTTCAGCTTTTTTTAGAAAAACATTCTTGGGGCCATATATATAATGTATGAGTGACTTTGATCATAATAGGTAGAATAATCACATAATCATTGTATTTAATGTATTTAATTTTAACAATATATCTTGTGTGTAGTGGTTTTTTTTTTATTGTTGACATTGCCTTTTTGATTTCAGATTATTGAATGTGTGTGTGTGTGTGTGTGTGTGTGTGTGTGTACAAACATATGCACTTTCTACTACTAGAAAAATTATGCTGTGCCTAATAAGGGCACTCAAATAAAAATGGCAACAATTTATTCTTTCTTAATACAAGTCTTCATAAAGAGAATCTTGAGGCATAGAATAAAAGCATGACAACTAACATGGATAATTAAATATCAATAGTTAATTAACTTTAGCATGTATCCCAGCTTTACAGAGGGAGACTAAATAGGCACACTTCTTTTTTATCTTTCAGTAAATTTTGTGCAAGATGACATAATAAGAATAATATATATTTTTAAATCAAGTGATGACACAGTTTGTTTCTAGTATGTTTTTAGATTGATAGGTAGATAAATATATACATAACACATGCAAACATACATACACACACATACTGGGGTGGTATGTAAGACTATTCCATCTTCCCTCACTATGCTGCTCTACTCAAAATACCTTTCAAATCACAAAATTAACATTTATTTATATGTTTGATTTGGTGTACTTTTCACTCCATTTTTCCTACTGTGTGTGTGTCTTAAAGAAGGCAAAAAATGTGGCATATTTGACTTTTTTTTTTTTTTTTTGCTTTTAGGATTAAATGAGATTTTCTTTTTTTTGAGTTTTTTTTTTTAATTTTTTTTTATTTTGGCATATTATGGGGGTACAGATTTTAAAGTTTCAATAAATGCCCATTTCCCCCCCTCCCCCCAAAAGTCTGAGTCTCCATCATGACCATCCCCCAGATGGTGCACATCTCACTCATTATGTATGTATATACCCACCCCCCTCCCGCCTCCCCCCTCCCACCTGCCCAATACCCTATTACTGTAGTACCTATGTGTCCACTTAGGTGCTACTCAGTTAATACCAGTTTTCTGGAGAATATATCTGGTGCTTGTTTTTCCATTCTTGGGATACTTCACTTAGTAGTATGGGTTCCAGCTCTAACCAGGAAAATATAAGATGTGCTATATCACCATTGTTTCTTAGAGCTGAATAGTACTCCATGGTATACATATACCACATTTTATTAATCCATTCTTGGATTGATGGGCACTTGGGCTGTTTCCACAGCCTTGCAATTATGAATTATGCTGCTATAAACATTCGAGTGCAGGTGTCTTTTTTGTAGAGTGTCACTGGATCATTTGGGTAGATGCCCAGCAATGGGATTGCTGGATCAAATGGTAGATTCAGTTGTATCGCTTTAAGGTATCTCCATATTGCTTTCCACAGAGGTTGAACTAGTTTGCAGTCCCACCAGCAGTGTAGGAGTGTTCCTCTCTCTCCGCAACCACGCCAGCATTTATTGTTTGGAGATTTTTTGATAAAGGCCATTCTCACTGGGGTTAAGTGATATCTCATTGTGGTTTTGATTTGCATTTCCCTGATGATTAGAGATGTTGAGCATTTCTTCATATGTTTGTTGGCCATTCTTCTGTCTTCTTTAGAAAAATTTCTGTTCAAGTCTTTTGCCCACTTTTTAATGGGGTTATTTGATTTTTTCTTCCTAATTTTCGTGAGTTCTAAGTATATTCTAGTTATCAGTCCCTTATCGGATGCATAGGATGCAAAAATTTTCTCCCATTCTGTAGGTTGTCTGTTTACTTTCATGACTATTTCTTTGGCTGTGCAGAAGCTTTGTAGTTTGATCATGTCCCATTTATTTATTTTTGTTGCTGCTGTGATTGTCTTTGGGGACTTCTTCATAAACTCTTTGCCCAGGCCGATGTCTAGGAGAGTGTTTCCAACTTTTTCCTCTAGAGTTCTAATAGTTTCATATCTTAGGTTTAAGTCTGTTATCCAGCGTGAGTTGGTTTTTGTGAGAGGTGAAAGGTGTGGGTCCTGTTTTAGCCTTCTACAGGTGGCTATCCAGTTTTCCCAGCACCATTTATTGAAGAGTGATTCTTTTCCCCAGCGTATGTTTTTGTCTG
Source organism: Microcebus murinus (assembly GCF_040939455.1). NCBI lineage: Eukaryota > Metazoa > Chordata > Mammalia > Primates > Cheirogaleidae > Microcebus > Microcebus murinus. Next base: position 35,679,194 of record NC_134114.1, on the reverse strand, counting down.
CTTTGTCAAAGATGAGATGGCTATATGAGGATGGTTTTATATCAGGATTCTCACATCTGTTCCACTGGTCAATATTCCTGTTTTTGTGCCAATACCATATTGTTTTAATTACTACAGCTTTGTAGTATAGTTTGATATCTGGCATATTAATGCCTCCCATTTTGTTTTTGTTGCCTAGAATTGCTCTTGATATTCGGGGTCTTCTTTGGTTCCATACGAAGCGTAAAATTATTTTTTCTATATCTGTGAAGAATGCTGATGGGATTTTAATAGGTATTGCATTGAATCTGTAGATCAGTTTGGGTAGTATAGACATTTTGATGATATTGAGTCTGCCGATCCACGAGCATGGTATGGATTTCCATCTGTTTACATCCTCTGCTATTTCCTTCCTCAGTGTTTCATAGTTCTCCCTGTAGAGGTCTTTTACCTCTTTGGTTAAATATATTCCTAGGTACTTTAATTTCTTTGTTGCTATTGTGAAGGGAATTGAGTCTTTGATTTGGTTCTCAATTAGATTGTTGTTGGTGTATATGAATGCCTCTGATTTCACAACTGATCCCAAAGAGATACAAGATACAATTTATGAATACTACAAAAATCTTTATGCACACAAACTGGAAAATGTGGAGGAAATGGACAAATTTCTAGAAACACACAGCCTCCCTAGGCTCAACCAGGAAGAAATAGATTCCCTGAACAGACCAATCTCAACAGCTGAAATAGAAACAGCAATTAAAAATCTCCCTAAAAAGAAAAGTCCCGGTCCAGATGGCTTCACACCTGAATTTTACCATACTTACAAAGAAGAACTAGTACCTATCTTGCAGAAACTATTCCACAACATCGAGAAGAACAGAAACCTCCCCGACACCTTTTATGAAGCGAATATTACTCTGATACCAAAACCAGGAAAGGATGCAACAAAAAAAGAAAACTACAGACCAATATCCCTAATGAATATAGATGCAAAAATTTTCAACAAAATCTTAGCTAACCGAATCCAGACACTTATCAAAAAAATAATCCACCACGACCAAGTGGGCTTCATCCCAGGGATGCAGGGATGGTTCAACATACGTAAATCTATAAATGCAATTCACCACATAAACAGAAGCAAAAACAAAGACCACATGATTCTTTCAATAGATGCAGAAAAAGCTTTTGATAAAATTCAACACCCTTTCATGATACGAACACTTAAGAAAATAGGCATAGAAGGGACATACCTAAAAATGATACAAGCCATATATGACAGACCCATAGCCAACATCATACTGAATGGGGAAAGATTGAAATCATTCCCACTTAGAACTGGAACCAGACAAGGCTGCCCACTATCTCCACTTCTGTTCAACATAGTGCTGGAAGTCTTGGCTACAGCAATCAGACAGGAAAATGGAATCAAAGGTATCCAAATAGGGGCAGAAGAGATCAAACTTTCACTGTTTGCTGATGATATGATATTGTATCTAGAAAACCCCAAGGATTCAACCAAGAAACTCCTGGAACTGATCAATGAATTTAGTAAAGTCTCAGGATACAAAATCAATACACAGAAATCAGAGGCATTCATATACGCCAACATATTTGACTTTTGAACAACACGGGTTTGAACTGAATGGGTCCACTTAATATACAGATTTTTTTCAACTAAACTCAGATCAAAAATTCAATATTCTTGTGATATGAAACACACATATTTAGAAGGCTGACTTTTTGTATATGCAGTTCTATGGGGCTGACTTTGACACGTAAGTGGATTTGGGTGGTGTGGATTTGGGTCTATGTGGGTCAGGGGAATGTTCTGGAACCAATCCCCCATGTAAACAAAGAAACCACTCCAAGTTTTAAAATTTGGAGTAATCTCTAGGGCCTTCAGTTGTTCACAGTTTTATTATGATCATAATACTTTCAAGTACTTTAGTGGGTAAAGACAAATGTGAACATGGGATAAGGCATGTAAATATATTACAATGCCAAATAAAGATGCCTTAAAGGCATATTAAATGTACATTTAGAGTCATAGAAAAGGAATCCCACATCTTGTTGAAAACATTAGGAACAAACCCATGAAGAAAATGGCTTTTAACATGAGCCCTTGATGAAAATGTAAGATTTCACAATAGAGAGAGAGAGAAATGTAGGTGGTAGAAGAAAGCACATAAAATAAAGGGATCAACAACAAAAACAAACAAGCAACTAAAAAATCCAAATGCAGAAAATATAGTGCAAAGTCACAGGGTGGCAGTCTGGTTTAACTGGAGCATAGGGTATGTGAGGAGGGTGACCATAAAGGCTAAGGCAGGAAAGATTCTAAGGCCAGACCATGAAGGGCCTAATGTGTACTCCTAATGAGTGCTCCTAATTTAGTATGCAACAGAGAAACTTTAAAGAATTTTGAGCAGGAGAGTGAAATGGCTGGAGATGCACTTTAAAAATCCACCAATAATATTAGGATGGATTAAGTAAGATAATGCTAGTTAGGACTATATTGAAATAATTCACATGAGAATTTTGTTAAGAACATAGTGTCAGGGAAGAGCTGATATAAAGTTATATTTGAGTAATGAACTCATAAATTTCAGCTATTTCATTGTTCTTTAATTCAAATTCAATTTTAATCAATAGTATAAATGCAGTGGTTGCATTAGAAATATGTATATAGCGTATTTGAAATGAATGATCGCTACTTCTTGGTTGGCATCTGTTTTTGCAGTCTTTTTAAATGATCAAAAGCTTTGAAAGTATAGATCTGAATAGAGATATTCAGAGAGAGAGAGAAAGAGAGAGATGGAGCTCTGTACTGTTGGAATCATATTTGATGAATATATTGAATTCTTTCTTGTCAGAGCAGATAACTCAATTTTCTTTTTAAGGGACTAATACCATTAACATATTCTTTTTGCTGTTATTTGCCAAAAACATTCAGGAAACAGACTTTAAAAATCATACTTAGTTTTCCCTTATTTGAATCTATTGTAGGCCAGAGAAAGTTTATCTCAAATAGGAAGGAATGCAACTCCAAAATTTGTACACACTGCCTTTGTGAGGTAATGTCCTCCAAGTTTTTGGCACTGATCTGTCACCTTTAAGTTATTTTGAGTAATAACAAGTTAGCATATAAATACAAAGCAAGCGTTAACCCTTCCCATCAATACATTAGTGGATTAATAAAATGTGAACTAGCACTTTTAAAGAGCACTTTCAAAAATAAGACTAGTAACTGAACGGAGTATCCTGCATGAGCTATATAATCAGTTCTGTTGGTTTCTAAGTCCCTGTGGGATGCATTTGATTATCCCATTTTACAGTTGAGTAAACTGAGACCCAGAGAGTCTCAGTTATCTACTTAAGGTCACACAGGTGCTAAGTGGTAGGGTGGGAATGGGAGCAAAGGTTTCTAGGATTCCACAACTTTCTTTTCCTTGTACTAGGTGCCTTCTTGGGAAGTTAAATATCTGTTGATGGCCACTGTTCAGTCTTTGAAGGAGATCATGATGCTCTTAGTTCTGATTTTTACTGCTAAGAAAACTGTGGTAAAGCTCTAAAAAAAAGAAGTCAGTAGTATTATTCATGTCTTTGGTTTTCCAGTCACTGAAATGAATATTTCTACATACAAAGCACCACTCTTGGTGTTCTAGATGATGTAGACATTAATAATATATGGTTATTGCTCTCTGGGGTCTAATAAACACTTTGGGGCAAGAAGGCCTACAGTGTGTGAGAGAAACAACCATTAGGGTTTTCTGGCAGCAAGCAACATAGACCAACTCAGGCCAATTTAAGCTAAAAAATTTTTTCTTTGGAAGGAAATTGAAGTAACCAGGAAACCTGAAGGAAAAGTCGTACAGCTAGGCCTCATAATGGACAGGAACAGAGCAGCTTCAAAACTCTAACCGTTATGTTATTTATTGATAACCCTTATTTAGCATTTTCTATATGCCTGGCCCTGTTGTGTGTTTTCTACATGTATTAACATCCTTAATATGCACCATAATGCAATAAGGTAGGTACCATTATTATTATTATTATCGTCAGGAAATTAAGGCACTGAGAGGTTACTGTTGTCTAAAGTCTTACTGCTATATTCAATGCTTCCTGAGTTCCAAAATTTTTCATTTCTGTGATACTTTCCTCAAGATTCAGAATCAGGGGGCCTAATTTGGGTCTTATCCTTGGCTTTATCCAAGGTATGGGTAGTTCCCCAAGGAGGAGATGATACAAGAAGAAATTGAATAGACAAAAATAATAGATGCTTCCAGTATTGTAGAGATAATAAAATCAAGCTGCAGTGAATGAAGACATTTTTACATACCAATTGGGTTACAAGCTTTGAGGTTGAAAGGGATTGCCTCATTCTGCAGGATCCTCAGACCAGGGAGAATTGGAACCACTCATTTCAGCATTGAGCCAGGGTGGCTCCACTTCCCAGTGATTGGAGGCTATCAGGTAGAGGCACCGCCCCCCCCCCTTCTGTCTGAAGAGGACAGAACTGAGACCTTAGGATGGGAAATTCAGTCTGGAGATGCTGACAGGCACTAAAAGATATCTGGGAAATACCATGAGTCAGGGTCCTGGCTGGCATCCTTAAATATCGTGATTAAAATAGTCACAGATGGAAGATATACAGAAGATATCAAGGTGGTAGAATTCCTTAAACCTATAGTAACTTTTATCTGATAGCACCTCATCTAAACCCTATCTCCCTCACAAGCTTCTGCCACCCACACCCTTCAGTCTGGGCCTCCCTTCTTGAAGAAGAGAGCAGTCAACTTCAACAGACCGTTCACTCAGCCAACATCTATTACATTCCACATGAGCTTGACTGACACTATTCCTACCCTAAGGTCTGAGCAGCCTGTGGTGACAGGCCAGTGGTACACTGTGTTACCTGTGATAAAAGGGGTTGAAATGGACCCTATGGGTGCCCATAGGCAGGCCATCTTGCAGAATCTTGGGGTAATTAGAGAAGGCTTTACCAGAGAAAGTGATTTTTAAAAGGAGAGCTTGAAGAAATAAAAAACCTTTCGAGGTTGGGAAAGAAGTATATCAGGCAGGGTTGTGGCCTGTACTGAGAGGAGGGGCCATGAGAAAGATGCTTGTCTGATGCTTCAGTCTGCTTGAGACAGGAAATAAAATAAATCCAGGAGTAATCATGCTATCAACTGGATTAAGATAAGGACCAGAGAGGATTCTAGGAGGTGAGACTCCATCTCAATAGTAAGAATCTCAAAGACCTCAGGAGAGAGAGAATTTTAAATGTCTTCAAGGATGAATAGTTTCAACCAGTAGAACTAGAGGAAAGGGCACATCTGCAGGAGGAAAGGCTGCCTGGATTTGTGTTCAGCCCCACATTTTGTTCATTGCTTTTATTCATTCCTCAAGATTCATGTGAGTACTTTCTCCGTAAAGATGTCCCGGCCAGCAGAAGTAGAAATAGGTGTTTTTTCTCTTTGAAAAGAGTTGAAGCTATGAAGCTATTGCCCCATTCTTTTTTGCACTCTCCAGGATTTAGCATACTTCTGAGAACACCATAAGTGTTTAATGGTTTTGATGAGTCAATTAGTTAATTAACTAGTGAACATATGGGGAAACAGCCTGGCACTGTGGTTCTGTGTATAGTTCTGGAGTCACACTAGTTGGATTCAAATTCTAATTGTGCTACTTTCTATATATGTGACTTAGGGTCAGTTAGTTTAAGCTCAGCTTTTTCATTTGTAAGATGGAGATAATAATAAAATCTCTTCTCGGTTTCTTGGAAGACAATGTAAGGTATTTAGCAGAGTGCCTGGCATAGAGTGAACATGCAACATATGCAATGTGTTGGGAGTGTTGACATTATAATATAATATCTTCTCTTTGCATATGGGTGACAGCAATGTGGGGAAAATACACTAAAACTAGAAGTTGTATGAGCCGAGTGTGGTGGCTCACACCTGTAATCCTAGCACTCTGGGAGGCTGAGGCGAGCAGATCATTTGAGCTCAGGAGTTCGAGACCAGCCTGAGCAAAAGGGAGACCCTGTCTCTACTAAAAAAATAGAAATTAGCTGGACAACTAAATATACATATATCAAATTAGCTGGGCATGGTGGCACATGCCTGTAGTCCCAGCTAAAACTAGTCCCAGCTACTTGGGAGGCTGAGGCAGCAGGATTGCTCGAGCCCAGGAGTTTGAGGTTGCTGTGAGCTAGGCTGATGCCACGGCACTCTAGCCTGGGCAACAGAGTAAGACTCTGTCTCAAAAATAAAAAGGACAAAAAAAGAAGTTGTATGAAAAAAGCCTTCATATATTTATTGACTTAATCAAGAGGGGATGACAATGAGGATAGAAAAGTAGAGTCAAGCTTGTATAGCGGCCTCCTCTATTTGTTGACAGCTCTGTTAGACAAGTCCACTGTTAGTTATGTTATTTAGAAGCCAATGTTCTTCCCAGGATTTGTAAATAAGATTGCCAGAAGACTCGATCAAGGCTAGAAAACTTTTGCAAAATTGCAAAAAGAAAGAAAGATCGATCATTGGCATTTCCCTGTTCTCTTTTTAACTGCAGTCTCTGTCCTCCCTTGTTGTGTGTTCACATGGTCCTTCATACCATCCTGGATTGCCCACTCTGGCATCCCATTCCACTAGAACTACTTTTCCCAGGTTCCTCACATCTGCTGCCTTCCTTGCCTCTCTTCTCTGAAGAAACCAAGAGAAACTCCATTCTCCTATCTGGGCTCATTCTTCCAGAAGTAGTAAAGAACAATATAATTAAATTGAATATTTTGTTTCTTCAGTCACTACACATTTATTTAAATATTTACAGAGAGTCTCTACTTGTTCTGGGCAAAGGAATACTTAAATGAAGTTGAGAGCCTTACTCTAATAGATACTTCTATTTCAAAAGAGGTAGCAATTGAATTTATGATAAGGAACATTTCAGATAGTGTGGGAGAGAGACATTGGGAAGCTTCTAAAACTACAGATAATCATCTACCCCTCTTATATCCAGGTGTGACCCCAGTAATAATTTCCAGATTTCATGATTACTTCTAACGATGGTTGAGATAACTGAAAGAGAAAGAGAATTGGAAAATATAGCAGTACAGTTATTATGTCATACAGTTATTACCTATCATATGAACAACTCTTGGAATTTGTGTGGTTTTTGGTATAAGTGTATAATATGGTGGTTAACAGCACAGTCTCAGGACTTGGACATCTTTGGGTTCAAATCCCAGTTTTCACCCTTGTCAACAATGTGACCTTAGTTCTCAAGGTGCGGTTTCTTTATTTGTACAATGATGCAGCAGGGTTATTAAAGATTAAATAATTTTGTTTAAATGGTTCTCAATATGCACTATTTTAGTATAATTAATAAATATGTCATTGAAATCTGGAATTAATCTGCTGGTGCTTCTGCCTCATGTGGATTCATGTACATTTCTAACCTACATGCACACATTCAACATTCACACTTTCCAAGTGCCAAAACCAATAAATGGAGTATGCCACAGGCCTGTACATCCTACTCTCACATTTATGTGTGTTTACAGCATCTCACTCCAATAAGACATCTATGTTTTATTTTTTTTCCTTCTTTCTTAATGCAGAGAAACATTAGCATATTCAATACTTGCTGCTTTCTGGTGCTAATATCAAAGTCTAATGTTACTCAAGAAAATTGCTGCAGAGTGGAAGGTTGAAATAACAGTTATCTACAATCCATTTTAGGAAGAAACATGAGGATACCTAGAGATTTCTTTTGAAAATGGAAATTTATCACTGATCCATCGCCTTTCTCTTTTAAATAGCCAGGGTCATCTGGGTGTCTAGGGTGATGGAGAAATAAGAACATACAATAGTTGTGAATTATTTCATCAGTCATTTAGCTTTTCAATTAGTATTTTCATCTTTTTTCGAGTTAATGAGAATTTGCTTGTCTTTATTCTTTAGTGCAGAAAGCCATATATTATTGTTTCTAGCTACTATACTGAACAAAAACTTGTTGACCATAGAAACAAAAATGTTAATATAACTTTACTAAGTGATATTTAAAGAGTGAATTCAAGAAGAAAATCACATGAACAATTCTTTTGGCATTTTGCACCATGAACAAGCCAATTGACTCAATTTTTTACTTTTCCACTGAACCTAATGACACTATGTTGACATTTCTTGGTATTAGAATTGGCTACAGTGAAATGAAAGGCACAAAAAAACCTTCTCATGCATTTTCTAAACCAATTTTGGAAGCTTAAGATGGACAAATAGATTTATGCATATGTAGGGGCAGAAAATTTGATAAAGAGGTGGTTTATTTTAATTCAAACTGCATAATTGGCTTAGAATCACATACATATGTCCCCATTTGGTAGCCATTAAGTGTGCTTAAAAGTTCACATTGAAAAGAAAGGGAGTTTTGCATGTGCAGGGCCTTGGTATGTAGTGATAGCTTTCTTCAAAGCACATTGAATCTCAGGAATGCACCACTGTGTTGGAAAGAAATTGTATGAAAAGCTAAAATTATGCTCCACTATGTGTGAAGGTAACAGTTTCCTATGACCTGAGGTTTTTCCTTGTAACTATTGTTATGCAAGAGAGCTTATAAATAATGAAGTAAAATTTCTAAAGTATTGTAAATTTGCTATCGTTTATGATGTTTTCAAATTTCAGCTTTGAGCATCTTTGGTGAATATTAGCTGTTCAATAACAGATATTAAAGTTATTCTTTAGCCCTTTACTTTAGTGAGCTATATTGTTTGGATTCTCAAATATGACATGAATATATATACATACATATATAGTTATGGTTATAATTTATTATTGTTTTAGTCTTTCTAAATTGTTTTATGTTTTCTTCAACATTTCCTTGAATAAAGTATTTTTAGAAAGGGATATGTGCATAATTTCTATTTGAACCTGAAAATCCAATATAAACATATTATATAATTTCATCTTATTATGTAAAATTAATTAATAAAAGTACAATGAATAGATACATTTTAATAGATATTCTTTTGGTATATAATAATATAGTTACCACATGGGGTAATTACAGATTCCATTATTTCAAAAAGCAATATGATATGCTTAAAATTTATAAAAGTAATATAAATAGTAAAATGCTAATAAAATATATTTTCATAATGAAACTAACTTCCTGTACTACTTTCCTTTAAAATGTTTTAAAATCTACATAGTTGTGTTCTTATGTTTTATAACAAGGGTGCCTTTAGATATTTGACCTGAATTCCAGATGCTGATATTCTTAAAAATGAAATCTTAAATCTTTGTTGTTTTATAATACAGACATACAAAATGAAAACAGGTTAAGAGATTCACCCAGAATATTGTGAAACTGGACAAGTTTCTTTGCCTTTTTTTTTCTTTAAAATTCTAAAGGAGTTGAATTTTTCTTTAAAATTCTTTCTTTAAAATTCAAAAGGAGTTGAAAGTGATTAAGACACATATCTATATCTTCATAGTGCTTTCTTAATGTAACAAAGCCAGATCATTTTTTCTCATTGTTTTAATGTGATTCTAGATTTTTATAAGTTTAGTTGTTATACCTACTTCACACAATATTGATAAGATATATCAGTATATTATGAAATAATGACCTAATATTACATATAGTAGAGTACTTTATCAATATATATACACAGAGAATATATACAGGGAATTTTGCAGATGGATAAAAATCATTAAGTTTATGAAACAGTCATATGAAGTCTTCACGGTATAATAGAAAGGACGATCAATTAAAAAGCAGAAGAATTTTGAACTCTTAGGCAAGCCATTTAGCCTATTAATCTTTAGTTTTTTTCATGTATAAAATGTGACCCTATAGGAAAACACAAAGGAAATGGGCATAGAATTGTTGAGAGATACACACACATTAAATTTACATATATATAATATATATATATATAGTAGTTTTTAAAATCCCATTTACTTCTAAGATTATATACAGATCTTTTTAATGTTTCTTGCCAATTAAAATGATGCCGTGGTCTTCTTTGCATGCTTCATACTTGCGGTTTTGATTCAGTAATTTAAAAGAGATGCAAACTTCCATACAAAAGAAACATTGAAGTTACCTTACCACAATGAAAATTGATACTCACTTATTGAATAACACTGGTAAGTAACTTAGCACTATTGTCCTTTCTTTGACTTGGGTGGAAAATAGATATGAACTAGCAAAGAAGATTCTTCTGCCCCTTCCTTAAGTTCCTTCAACTTCCGTGATAAGTCATTTAATGATTTTGGAGAACGTTGATTTGAAATGATCCATACCCTTAATATGAGCACTGGACCCAGGGGGTAGGTTTAGTTGGTTATAACATTATGTATAGCATGCCTAAAAAAAGGCAAACTTTTAATTTAAGGAAAATATGATATGAAAATAAATGCTAGAGTCCCTGACTTTAGGAAATCTATCTTTATGTTTTCATTGTCCATGTAACAATGATATGTACTGCTCTGATGCTCTGGAAAATTTAAAGCACCAGAATAAAAAACAATATAAACAGATTTGGTATATTTAATAATCTTACATGGAACTTTAACTTTTCAAGCAATAGAGCAGTACTGAGTTTCATTCATATTAACTGATACTGATATTCATGTTTTGTGTGTCAGACACTTAAAGAAAGCCCAAAATGTAAAATTCAATATTTGATCATTCTAAAAATAAATTTTTTCTTTTTAAATAAAAAAATGGTATAACAAAGGTAATAATTGTCATTTTCATCCATCATTTACATTTTTAGTTTTGTGTTTCTTCTTGTGAATTTTTAACACTTAAGTTTGAAGACTCTTTGTTGGTGTGGTGGAGAGCTTGAACATATACCTAATTAAAAATAAAAATAAAAATAAAAATCAGCAACACCCACGAAGCATTGTCACCAAACAATAAACAACGCTTCTCTCTAAAGTATCACTTAAAGATGAATACATTTCCGGAGTTGAAAGGTGGCAGCGCACCTGCGGCACAAACCTTAAATGAAAACTAAAGACAACTGGGTTGTAGGGTGCCTTTCCCTCTTCAAAATAAAATTCTTTACAACATACTAGACAAATGGCACAAAAGTGAAAGGGCAGTGATGCAGATTGGATAGGCTTACAGCGTAATTGAATTAAGGTTTGTGCACCACATATGACCACAAAGCAGGCCTATGGCTCCAGCCCGCTGAATGGAGGTGGCTGGCCTGTCAATAAAGACCCTTTAAACTGGTTAAATGCATCATAATCGTGTGCAGAGAGCTTTCTAGCTAACAGGTGGCTGAGTAAACCTCAGCTGGTGCCACACAGGGCTGTCGCATTGACCTTCTTTAGGATAATTTCAGCCCTCTTTTTAAAAAAAATTGTTACTGTACTTGCTGTGGTGGAAACAATTTAGGGATGAATAATTTCTTTTGGTCCCTAGAGGCACCGGTGGCTCTCTCTCTCCCCCTCTCCCTTTTTTTTCTTGTACTCTCACTCTCTCGCCCTCTTTTTCTCAGTCTTGCGACTGAATTTACATAAAGGAACAGTGACAACAGCAAGCTGAAAGGCATAGCTGGTGGGAGGATTAAGTATATCATTGAAAGGAATTATGTTGTAAATGACTGGGAGGGGTAGGGGCTTCTGTTCCTTGGTCCCATCTGGTCCTTAAAGAATACCTTGTTGTAATTACCCCCAGATGGTTTGTGCTACACTGGGGTCTGGACAGCCAGGTGCCACTGTGCCCTGCTGGGTGTGATATTCATTGCTACATGCAGTGACAAAAATGGACTTTATTGAAACCTAATTTCTTCCAGGGTATTACACAAATATGAAATGAACCTAGCTCATCGACTAAGAGCTTTGTTTGTTTCCAAGCTGAAACAGTCTCACCTAAGATAAGGCCGCCTGGTTATTTCACTTTTAACAACTATCCTAAAAGGAAGAAGCAAATATAGTTTGCAATGTGTTTTGGATTTAATTCAGTATTTTTAAATAATGAAAGTAGTGAGCATCAATGGTAAGTTTTTATTTTTTGCTGTTAGGTAGTTTTAAAATAATATCTACCTAAGCTTTTCAAGACCATGTTTTGAGCATTTTAGTGTTGAAATTGACAAGTAGCAATGTGAATTAGAGTACATACAGGCCATAAACACATTTTGATATTATTGAGTGGATATTTATATGACTCAAAATTTAATCATACATTATTCACTATAAAATATACCTCAGCAGCTAACTTAAAAAAACAAATTTGAACATTTTGGGTTGTACTTCAGCAATGATATTAATACAGAAAAATAAGAAACTGAAAAATAAATATTAAATAAGTTAGCTGTCTTGATATGCACAAAGGTAAAAGTTTATAAAATTATTTACATTAACCTATCAGAAATTTTTGCTATTAATTTTAATATATTTAATATTATAAATATTAAAACTGCAATAATCTGAAAATAAAGGTAAAGATTTATAATTATATGTTTCAATTATATTCAGTTTATTTTATTCCATTAAACTTACAATAAGACTAATGATTCGTCTGTGAGAAATTGCATAACAAAATATCTTTTAGACCTTACAATTTAAAAAAAACAAAATATTTCTCCATTCCACATCTTTCTTGTTATAATTTAGCATATATTAAAATTTTAGCAAAGTTACTCAAATTTATTACTTTAAATTATGAAATTTTTAATGTAGAATTTGAAACATTTTAATATGCAAGTCAAACTTAGAAATTAAAATGAAGAGCAGAAAATGAAAATCTGATACTCCTTTTGTCTTCTTGCAGAGGTTATAGTTATAAATTTTTACATGGTATAAAGAAAACATAAACAGATCTAATCTTAATGAGAATATTTTTCTTTAATATTTGAGCAATATGTGTTAAACTATGAATGTGTTGACTAAAATAAAACACAATACAAATGCTTTTTGATGCACATTTAAGAGGGAGTTTTATATATATAGGCTAATCAAATGGGGGGAATGGTTTTAAAGACTGGCAAGTAATGTGCTAGGAGCAATTATTGCAACACTGAACTTTGTCAACTGAGAAGAATGGGTTTTAGGTAGTTTGTGAATAAAATTTTGAGGTAAAAGTCTTTCTGTCTGTAAACATAGCCCCAGTATTCTGTCCAAACTTTACTGTATTTTTGATGTAAAGCTATTCTATTAGTATCCACGACTCACATACAATACCCAGGAAGACAGTGAGGGAGGTGAAAGAATTCTACAGGAGCAACCAGACCTGAGCTCTAGATCTAGCCTGGTGCTCACAGCCCCATGATCTTGGACATCCATTTAACCTTCATTAAACTTCAGATTCCACACCTGTGAAATGATTACAAAAGAGGTTGGTTACAAGATCAGATTTCTGTTTTTAGATATACATGTGTTTGAAGTTCTTATGAAAGATACAGGAAAGAGCATGAGACTACAGTGGTCTAAGCATTCATGATTAGGGTTTAAATGACAGTTACACAGAATGGAGAAGAGAAGAGAGGAATAAGACTTTAAGTGTAGGGAGAAGCAGAAGTGGGAATTGGTAGTGTTAATTATTATTTAAATGGAAATTTTAGATATACTATCTTTTTTTTCACATTTGAAGCATTTTGGAGCACTTCAGTAACTATTGTATTAGGATGTGTTTAAAAACTAAGAGATCTCTGTTGTAGTCCCCTCTGCCTTCTTTCTCTATTTCATTCTCTCCATTGAGCCATGCATTTCCATGGAACTTGCCTCCTTCACACTCAATCACTTGGAAAAAGGAATTGAGAAGATTAGCACAGAAGCATAAGAAACACTTATGCTTTTTTTCCTATTGTACTTAACACTCACATTTCAGGATAGTCTGGTTTAAGTTTTGGACAACTAGTTGCTCAAAATGGTTTTTTGGCCTTTATGTTAAAACATTACCAAGTTACTCTTCAGCAACTTAGTATATGCTGTGATTTACTTAACATCCTACATTTATTGAGTGATGTCAATGTATTGGGAATATCACCATGATATTCTACACAGCCACACACAGAGACATTTAACGGGCTTGTTGTACTTAGCAAATGAAAATTGCAGTTTATGATACCTGGGAAGTGAATAATAATTTTTTTGTAAGTCTTCTGTTAGAGTTTCACAAGCATCTGCTTTCAGTAAGACATTATATTACATTATCCTTATATGAAATTAATAAATTTGGGAATTAGTTAGAGTTTTTAAGATTCCCAACTCAAACTTTTTATGTCTTACAATGATTTCTTACATGTTAACATGGATTTTTTTAACACAATTTTAAAGATAGAAAGCTCCTTATCTTTATAAAGCAACTAATTTCAATGCAAGGGTGCTCTGATTATTTTTAAAAATTATTCTCATTTTAAGTTGAAATATACCTTTTTATAGTCCAGTTTCTTGCTAAGAACAATTCTGTATTTCCATCTGAAGAAACACCATTGCTAGCCAAAATTGGATCTTACATGCATTTTTTTTTTCATTCTAGCCCTTTTCAGATTACTAGGACTCTGGTCTTGATGGGCCTTCTTAGTTTGTTGCTTTTCTTTTTTGCCCCCAGGATGTTCTCTTCTTGCTCTAAAACTGTGGAATCTGCAACCCACATCAAGATTCCTTTAGATCAGAGATTATTTCTTATTCACTAGTGCATTTCTAATGTCTAATGAAGTGTTTTCCATCTAATACACATGCAACTGTTTATTGAATAAGTAAGCATCCATTATTCATTTGATATTCATTGAGTATTTTCTATGTGAAAATAGAGAATTCATGCACAATTATGATATCATCTCAAGTAATTTTCAAATAAAGCATTGAGGGCTAAAGTGGAGTTAGTGCTATAGAAAAGGTTGACATAAAAACCAACAGAGCTTTAGAGCCTGAAAAGATTATATCAAGTAAGTTTTTTTGACAAAGCTTTACATTTCTTTTTTGCATGATTCTTGAAGAATGGTTATGATTTCTTTCAACATATGGAAATGGGGTGAGGAAGAACATCCCAGGTGGACACAGTGGTCAGGAAACTTAAAGTTAATAGTGATTTTAGACTATTCTTTAGGCATTGGCCAAGGAAATATTTTCAGTGAGGGAACTCCAAGACAGCTATGTGCTACAAAGAACTAGAGGAAAACAGTGACCCTTAAAGAATTAATTTTCTCATGGGATGAGATAGAGCAGAAGCATTTAAATCCGATGCTGCTATAGTCAAATCCTAGAGCCTCTGCCTGTCTTCATGATAACTGAATCACAAGTCTTTAAGGTGTATAAAGTCAGAAATCTTATCATGAAAACAAATACATTTTCTTCCATATTTGAGTTCTATTTTCTTAAGAATAATTAATGTAACCAAAATGCAAAAAAAACCAAAAACTTTTTATTGGGTGGTGGGAAGGTGGGAGGGGGGGAGGAGAAAGGGGTGTATGCTTTCATAACGTGTGTGGTGCACACCTCCAGGGGATTGGACACATTGGGGGGAGGGAGGGGGGACAGGGGCAATATTTGTAACCCTAACAATATTTGTACCTCCATAATATGATGAAATAAAAGGAAAAAAAAGAATAATTGAATAATAGCATCAAATGATTTACATAGGCTTCTGGAAAAAGTATACATTTAGTGACATAGCTCATCTCACTTGCTACACAAACCATGTGAGGAGGGGAATGAGACAGGTTGGTGTGGAGAAATACCACCTCACAAGTACTTTTCTGGTTTAAAATATGAATTTTAGACTTCAACTTGCCTTCTCTGGATCATTTGCTGAAATATATGATTTTATAAAATGTGACAAGTTTTCTTCTAAGCTTGGAATAGAAGATTGTAAGACATGAGAACCACAGCACAGACACAAATTGCACCACAATCTGTAATTCTGTAATACCTACTCTAACATCCTGGTGAGCTGGAAAAAAAAGGAAAACCTTATTTAGATATTTGCCATTGCCTTCTCATTGGTCTTTCTCTTTTAGATAAAATCTCCTTCCAGGGCTCCTTTTCTTTCCTGGAATTATTTTTCTAAAATAAAAATTTTAATTGCCTATTCTGTTCTTGTTGTCCATAAACCCAAGATCTTCAATACAGTTTATAAAGCCCTTTAGCATCTGACCTCTTTCTATCTCTTTAACCTCTTCTTCTTCAGTGCCCTCCTTGTCCAAGTCTTCAGGAGCATGGAAAACAGTATTATTACATTCTCCCACTTTTGTATAGGAGCTTTCTTCATTTTAAGACTGATAAGCTCACATTCTTTTCTTAAAAACTACCCAAAGTGATGTCTTGGGTGGCACATATCCTAAAATTAGGGCAGTAGAGAGACAATTAACATGGCCCCTGAGTAAGGATGGCATGAAAATTCATGAAGAATTCTATATTTTTACACTGTATGATTCCACTTCTATGGGATCACCTAAAGTAGTAAAATTCACAGAGACAGATATTAATATGGTAGTTGCTGCCAGGCATTGGGGGAGGGAGGAATAGGGGGTTCTTGTTTAATAGCTTCAGAGTTTCAGTTTTGCAAGATGAAAAAAGAGTTCTGTGGGGCTGGATTGGTAGCACAACAATGTGAATGTACTTAGTGCCACTGAATTGTATACCTAAAAATGGTCACGATGGTAAATTTCATATTATGTGTATTTTCCGCAATTAAAAAAAAAAAAACAGCCAAAATTCTGTGGTCCCTTTTCTCTATACCAATCCACATCCCTAGAGGGAGTTAGGCACTTCCATGATTTAATCAGTAGTCTGAAATAGCTGTACCATACGTTATCATCAAGGACTATAACCTTGAACTCACTGCTGCTTAATACTCATCAAATACTTGGTTGGCAACATAAATTTTCAAAGGACTGCCTGAATGAAATATAGTTCATGTGTCCCTATAGATACAAAAAAATCTATCCTCAGAATAAGCTTCACAAGCAGAAATTTACACATTTGGACCATATGGTATGTTCTCTTGTAAAACTTCTTTTATTGAATGTAATTTGGCATTATGTCATCATTGGCCCAGCCACTCTAAGAAAAAGCACTATGAACTCCATGTGATGTGCTAATGTTGTAGAGGATGGTGCATTGTTCTTTTTTTGACCCCCTATGAGGAAAAACACTTTAGTTTCAGCATGAGGAGTAGGTTCATTTTTTCTTTGGAAGTAATATAATTAGTAAAATTGACTATGTTCTCATTTTTGCCCACCTTCCCAAAAGCTTAGAGGCCAAATGCCTACTCTAGCATTTTTTAGACCTTAACTATGTATGGTGTGGACCCAGGTACTGTTGACTTCAAATTATGAACTCAAAATTAATTTTTTCCTTTGAATTTATTCCATTATTCATTTGTCTTTTTTTCCATGTTGTAGCCACTGTAAGTATATACTTAAACAAATGAGGAATAAATGAACAATTAATAAATTCACCTTTACTCTTAGTTCCTACTGGATATTGCATTACTTATGTTGTTGCTTTTATCACCATTTATTTGTATTTATACATGTGCCATTCACATTAAACAATTAACTCCTAATGCATAGCCCATGTCTTAATACTGTTGATCTCAGCACAATTAGAGTACCTAATATGACATAGGTATAACTAACTTTATTAGATTGAATCACTATTGAATACAAATGAGGAATACAGTAACTTTGAGAAACAGAATGTAACTTATTAATCTTTTTATCCCACAACATGTCAATATTTTGCAAGCATATTACACCTTTTGGGAATGCTGTTAATAAAACTAAAAATTCAGATCAGCTGCTGAGAGAATTTGCAGCTTCAAACAAATTCTGTCCTATTCTATCTCTTGTGGTTGTTACTCAACCAAATATTCAACTTAATTCATTCTCTGTTATTTTTGTGTGTGTGTGTGTGTTTGTGTGTGTGTGTTAGTGTAGTAGACTATAGGTATATATAGTAAGACTTATAGATAAACATATTTCTCTCTGTCTCCCTCTATCTCTCCTCCTCCTTCTCCCCATTTCTATATAAATAAATAATAATAATATATATTCATTATATGTTTAAATGCAGATATGCTTATGTATTACAGATACATGTATGTGTCTTACTATTTCTATTTGCTGAAATAAAATTCTTTA
Source organism: Microcebus murinus (assembly GCF_040939455.1). Taxonomy (NCBI): domain Eukaryota; kingdom Metazoa; phylum Chordata; class Mammalia; order Primates; family Cheirogaleidae; genus Microcebus; species Microcebus murinus. The sequence goes on along the minus strand of NC_134114.1, from coordinate 35,661,112 downwards.
CTCTATTTCCACAACATGATATTCTTTTTTCTAACTTTTCTAGTCTATTTTGCTCCTACTAGTGTTCCTTTCTTGACCTCCGTAGAAAACTTGTTCCTGTACCCACTATTGTGCTTATCCCACATTCTCTCCCTGATCAATTTTATTCTCATATATGGCTTTATCTACAAAATTTCAGCTCATCTCTCAGTAAGCACCAAGTACATATCCAACTCCTTCTTGGACATGTCTACAAAATTAGCATTATTTCTCCAAGTGAATTAATTATTGTCCATGCCTTGACACTCCCATGGGATTGTTTGTTCCTTCTCTTTATAGTTTGGCATTTACACTTTCTTGTCACGCAGCTAGATGTCTGGGAGTCATTATTGTCTCATTATCTAGCTTCTCTTACTGTTTTCCCCATAATCAGTCTGTCTTCAACAACTCCTCATCTTCCTAAACATTTCTCAAATCTTCTCTTATAGATCATTCTTACCACCCATTATCTTCTGAAGGATCTTAGGTGAAAACCAGGATTATTCCAACAATCTTCCAAAATTCATCTCTTTCTCAATCGCTAATATTAAAATGCAAATATTGTGTATCGTATCTACTTAAAACTCTCTATTGGCTGTGTACTGTTCATAGGGTTCATTTCTTTCTCTTTATCATGGCAAGTGTGTTTTCTGCCTGTTGTTCTGCCTCTGCCTAAAGAGTAAAAACCCAGAAATGCCTCGAAAATACTTGTGATTCCTTGCACACACTCTACTGCTTCAAGTCTTCAAGACTTGGCTGGCACCACTTTCTTCACTGGAGGAATCTCTTCTTCCCTACTTCAACCATTCAGCTAATGAAAAGAACACAGGCATCAAGGTCAAAGAAATCCAAGTTCAGATTTCAGCCTCAGCACCTGAGTGGTAGGGAATGGGTCAAAACATTACTTCTATATATTCACATCCAAATTATTACCAACCCAGCCTATTTAATTAATTTATGAAAATCAACATCCTTGCTTTAGGGGGAATTTTAAACTCCACTAAATATCTGCTTATGTTCAGTCTTCATTCACTAACCGTTTATAGAAAGTAACATAAATTCATATTCTAAATGAACTGAAGGATTTGTATAGATTGTTACCATTAGCTATTCCAGAAAATTTAAAATAAATTGTAAGGAGTTTGTCTTTTCTTTCATAGTTTAGCAAACATGATCTAAGTTATTAAATAGATTCTCTCTGTTCAGTGTATTAACTGAATATTTTTATTGTAAGTCGCACAGGTTAAAGTGTTGGATCTATGTGTGTGTGGTATGTGTGCATGTGTACTTGTTTGTGTTTGTTTATTTAGTTGAGTCCAGTGGCAAATTTCCAAATATATAACTTGGTAGCAAGTGTTTTCATTAGGAAGTAGAAAATGTAGTTTTATTCTCGTGGGTAGGTGTCTCCCACATATGTGTTTATTCTAGAATTTGCAAACTGTGATGGCTGTCTTCTTAGTCTGAAAACTGCAACTGTGTGCTTTAAAGGACAGAGGCATTCTGACAACAGAGCAATCATTTCCAGTGAGATTTAGCAAGTAGAGAAATGGTGTAGACATTAGTATGTCAATAAAGGAGTTATTAACACAGCAGATGCTAGAGAGAAAGGTAGGACAAAAAGAATCAGCATGGAAAAGTGATGTCTTAGGAGATGCTTATTAACACGTTTCAAGAGGAATCCAGGCTCTGAGAGTTTTCCTTGTTCTTTTCAGTTGGGAAACTTGAGTTTCATAAAGAGTGACAGTTCTCTTGACATTTCCTTTGCAAATTCTAGGCTTCTTTCTGAACCAGGAAGATAATGAGGTAGATCCAGAAGTATCATCATGGGCCAAAAACAACCTTGGGTAGCACAAAGCTCACAGTGAATTAAAATTTGTTGTTATTAATACCTCAGCTCTTCCTTTGATTATAGGCCATAGAATAAAATAAAATAAATTTGTTCAGACTTAACTTCTCTGTGATTGGTAGGATTGCAAGTCATTTAAACTATTTAATTTGTGTTTAATGCATTTTAAAATTGTTTTCTTTAATAACTATACTAAAAAGGACTTTAAAAAGTATCTGCATAGATGAACATAGCAAAAATTTAAACACTTTCTATCACCTTTGACTATATTTGGTTAGTGATTTTGAAAGTAGCTTTTCAACACATTATGGACATATATAGAAAAAAAAGTATGCCATTTTACATTTCAAAAAGGTGCATGTTGAATTGAATACAGTATGTTATATTTAAAGTTGGATCAATTCCTCCATTTTTACTTGTGAACAAATTTTCCCAAATTCCACAGAAAAACGTTGCATAGAACATAACAGAATATTTTCTAAGGCAAAAAACCAAAGTTTATTCAGCCTTAAAGTTTCATAGGTTTATGAGTCACTCGGTTATTTTCAGTTGTTTGGGACAAAAAGAGGTAGCAAAAACAAATCTGGTATTTGGGAATATATACAAAAATCAAAATATGAAATATAAATTCCTGTGTGACCTTCTTGCACATGGTAACTTCCATGTTCTCTCTGTTCCTCTAAAGAAAAAGAAGAGAGATTGGAAAGAGGAGAAAAGAGGGAGCCAGAGAGGAGAGGAACTGGCTTAAAGAAAGAAGTGCAGTGGTCTCCAAATAGGAAGTGTTTTTTTCTATGTTCAGCTTTTCAGGTTTTGTTTGTTTGTTTGCTTTGCTTTGGTTTGCTTTGCTTTTCTGACCTCCCCTGGCCCTGCGAAAATTCACTTCTGCATTGGACCTTGCACTGAGCCTCATTTCCCCAGAAGGCCCTGGCTGCAGCTCTGCTCAGCATCCTCAAAACACTTCTTCAGGAAAACACTCCATCCTCTGTTTGAGCTGCAGTGTTAACTAGCAGCACAGCTGGAACCTGACACAGCGATTTGACTTCCTCTTAAGGGGGCAGGTAAATTACCATTTTTGATCCGCAGTATTTTGCAGGCCTCCTTCTGAGGATTCTAATGCCTCTGTTAGTCTTTTGGCCTCAAATTATCATAACTCAGCATCTGAGTCACACTTAGGTTTTCATTTTTTCAATGTTAAAAAATAGAAAAATACAAAATTTGATATAAAAACTCTTTCCCAAAATTACAGATGTTAACTTTCTATATTTTTTTACTCAGATTTAATGTAGAGTGAAAGACACAGACACACATGAATCACACAGATATATGCACATTTACACATATATATACAAAGTGTCCATACGGTTCAAAAGGTTCTGTAAGTTTCATATAGAATACTATAAAGTATAGTATTCTTCCTCAACCTATGCAAGATATTGATTTGATTCCTTTCAGCCAATCTATGTTGTAATATGTTTACAAACACATCAGTGTGTATCCCCACTGACAATATATTATATTGCTTTGTGTGTTTTTAAAAGTTTATATAAATGCTATTCGGTCATTCAACAAGTTGCCTGACAATACATTTTTAGTAACTTTCTTGATATATGTTGATATATACATGTTAGGTTACAATTGCCATTCATACCACAATTTACCACTTTTGCTATTGATTCTTGTTTTTTTGTTGTTGTCATCATTTCTCCATTACAAATAATATTGCAAAGAATGTTCTAGTACACATGCTTAAGAGTATGTCTACTTCCAGGACCATAAGGTATGCTCATATTCCGTTTCAATTGATATTGCCAAGGTATTTTCTAAGGTGGTTATACCAGTGTACTACTTAGAGGCAGAGCATGCATGATTCCACTGTTCCATACTCTTACATACTCTTGGTTTTGTAAGGCTTAATTTTTTTTTTTTTGGCAATATGATGGGTATAAGATATTATCTCAGTGTAGTTTTAATTTACAGTTCCCTAATTGTTATTAGTGAGGTTCAGCATCTTTCATTTCTTTGTTGATCATTCAGAATTTTTGCTCTTAAATTACTGTTTATGGCCTTTGACCGTTTTTTCTTGGGCTGCTTTCTTTCTTTACCTCTCTCTCCCTCCCTGGCTTCTTTCTCTTTCTTTTCTTTTCTTTTTTGTTTTATTCTTTGATTATCAGGGATTACAAAAATTCAGTATGTGACTTTAAAAAATTTTTGCTTGTAGTGTTATTTGTCATACAGAAGTTAAAATTTTGATTAAAGCAAATACATTAATGTATTTATTTTCTTATTAGTGACTCATCCTCTTGTGTATTTCTGAAGACATCCTTTCTTATGTTTAAGAAGATATTCTTCTGAATATTCATCATATACATGTTTTTATATTCCCATATCTGTACATATTAATGTGGTACTTGTGATATATTGTTACATGCATAAGATGTATAATGATCAAGTCATGACCTTCAAGTATTTATCATTTCTATGTGTTGGGAAATTTCAAGTCCTTTCTTCTAGCTATTATTATTAAGTATTCTATGATAAAAAGAAAAGTGTTAGCAAGTAATAATGATTTTGCTTCTTCCTTTCCAAATCTTATATATGTTGTTTCTTTATCTTCTCTTTGTCTTTGATTAGAACCCCATTTCAAAGGTGAGGAGTAGCCATTTTATAGGCTTTCTCTTCCTATTTCTGACTTTATTGGAGATACTTCCAAATTTTGCCAAAGAAGTATTTCTATTATAAATTTGCTAATAAATCAGTAATGTTTTGCAAAATTGAAATTGGATTTTATTGATTGCTTTGTCTGCGTCTGTCAGGAAAGTTTTAGGCTTTTCTTCAATTTCTTCTCATAAAAAATTTCAAAGACACAGGAAACATATAGGAATATCTGCTATCAGTGCTGGCCCATTTCACTTTTCTTGGGTGGAGCATCTGTCCTCAGCTGCAGTTGGTGTTGGCTCGTAGTGAAGCACAGCTGCCCCTTCCTCCACACAATTCCTCTTAACCATTGGTAGCAGCCTCCACAGTGAAATTATGTACCTCCTCCCTCTGACCTTCGTCCCAATCCCCATGCCACTCCACAGCCCATGGCTGCATGTTTGGGGCTACAAAAGTTCAGCTGCCTTACTTCAAGCTGACTAGTTCATGTACCGTGATACATACTTCAGAACTTCCCCTGTGTACCAAGCCAGAGATAATTTACTTGAGATCTCACTGTTGCTCAGCTCAGCCCCCTTTCCTTCGCTGTCCTGTGTCATCCCTTCATCCTTTACAATGTTTTCCCTCTGCAAAACATTCACATCCTGCCTCAAAGTCTTCAAGGGAATCTGAAATAAAACAAAATTATCCAATGAATATTCATATGTCTCACATTTTACTTTTGTTTTTGAATTTTTAATTCTCTCTCTTTCATTCTCTTCCCATATCCATATACTTATCTATAAGTATACATTGTGTATGTGTGTTTATTGCTGTACATTTAGAAAGTAAGTGGTAGACAACATTACAATTTAACCTTCTATTTTACCAAATCTTACCTTCAGGTAAGGAAACTCCTTTACCACAATTTTAATATGATCATAAGACTTTATCATTGAATCTATTAAAGTGGTGAGCTTTAATATTTTTAATTTTGTTTTTAGAGACTTGATCTCATTATATTGTCCAGGCTGCAGTGCAGTGGCTATTCACAGACATGATCATAGTGCCAAATTTCTACACCGTAAAAGTGATCCTCCTTCCTCAGCCTCCCAAGTAGCTGGGACTACAGACATGCATCATTGCCCAACTTAAAGTTGTGTGAATTTTTATGACTTTTTAAAACTTAATTTTGAATTGATATCAAATTTACATAAAAGTTATAAAAATTATACAAAGATCTCCTATACAATTTTCATCCAGTTTTACCAAATAATGGCATTTCTGAACTATTTGAGAATTATTAATAGTAAAGGACATGAAGGGTCATTAATCTTTAACACTTTATTGTGCATTGCCTAAAAGCAAGCACCCTCTTCTATATAACCACAGTACAACCATCAAAATCAGGAAATTAACTTGGATCTCATATTATCATTTCATCCACAGACCTCATTCCATCTTTCCACTTGCTCCAATAATGTATTTTATAGGTCCAGACCCATTTCAGAAGCATCTGTTGAATTTAGTTTTTATATAACTTTAATTTCTTTCAATTTGGATCAGTACCTCAGTCTTCTCTTTCTTTATCTTGACATTTTTAAAGAATACAAACAAATTATTTTAAGGAATGTTCCTCAATTTAAATATATCTGATATTTTCCCATGGGAGATTCATTTTGATAAGAATATCACAGAAATATTATTTTATACAACAAAGTGTTACATTTGGAGTAGTCCAATCTTGCTGTCTTTGTCTTTTAACTGTAGAGTTAATCTATTGATATTTTTATAATCATTAATGTATATTCTTACTTATTCCTCATATACTACTTTATGCTACGCTTTTCCTCTAAATATATATTTCTACCATTCTCTCTATTATTTTCTCTGAAATGCACATTAGACATATGTTGTACCTTCTAATTCCAACCTTCATGCTTCAATTTCATTTTTAGCAAGGCTTTGAGAGTAGTAAAACCTCTCCATCTTTATATGTCTACACAATTACTTATTTTGACCTCTTTAATAACTATTTAGCTGGGTATAAATTTATTTTAGCACTGCAATTATTCTATTATTTTCTGTCATATTTTATTGTTAGTGGAAAGTCTCATATCAGCATATCTCAATTATATTTGTTGATTTTTTTTCTCTTGTGACTTTGACAATCATTGATAATATGTTATTTCAATACAATTTGCTTAGATGTGGATTTGCCTCTACTGATTTTATTGGTAACTATTTGGGGTTTCTACAACAAGGATCTCACACTGGAATGCTACACAGAATTTGGTTTCCAATTACTCACAAGTAATTTTTTTCTACCTTGCTCTAGCTAATAAGCTTTCTCACTAGTTCCATGGGTGGATTTTTCTAACATTTTCTTAAAGTGTGGACTCTCCATGACGCTTGGTAGCTCAATTCCAGTTTCTTGCAAGTTCTGGCTCTCAGAAAGGCTTTTCTCCTGTGCTAGTATTAAAATGCAGTGCCCAACTGTTAAGGTATATATTTTGACCTTATGTTTCTATAATCCTTCAAGCCACAACTCTGATACATTCCTCTGACTATGAGTTCCCTCTTCATCTGGCACCTGAAGATTTTTCTTTCTTTGATTTCTAAGTTCAAAAATCATTGTATTCATTTTTTTGTTTTGTTTTGTTGTTTTATACCTTCTCTAGCATTACATATTTTGTAAGTTAATTAGGTAATTTTTAAAGTATAAATTTTTAAATTAAATTAAAATAAGTTAAAAGTAAATTGAAAAGTATGAGTTAAGTTGTTAATTAATTAATATTTAGATTATATACACATAGAAAACACACATTCTATGAGCACTGTACCAAATTTAGACAGGGTTTACACAGGTATTTTATAATATTTAAAGCCAAAATGAAACACAATACCAAATTTTCTATATTGTAATTTTTCCAATGTCATATCCTTGAAATTAGTATTACATTTCACTACAGCAACAATGTCAAATCACAAGAGTTAGATCAAAAAGCCAGGCTAAGGTGCCAAAATAGAACTCTCATGTTATTTATGTTTTTGCTATTTCTGAGACAATATTTTTAGAGTTGTTCCAATGGCTGTGATGCTTTTAGTTGTAACCTCTGTGTCAGAGGTTTTCATGTCCTTCACAATTCTCATAGATCAAGTCCTCACCCAGAAACCTGAAAAAATTTCTCTACTGCTCAGGGGACTAATATTAACTCTCCAATATAAAAGAATGCTGAATAAAATGGTAGTGGGTTTTTTTTTACTTGAAAAATGAATATCATATAGTACCCATTTAATAAATTAAGAAGATTAAATTAAATAATATCTATTAAGTTGATAACATGAATCCAGCATGAAGAAAAAGTTCAACACTATTAGCTATATTCATTGTTATTGTGTTAATGTCCTTCAAGAACTGTTCCCCTAAAGTTAGCTGCTCTATCCTTAAGGCCACCTAATCTTTGGCTACTGGTTTGGGAAAGAAGGGTAAAACTTAATTTAAAAATGCATATATCAACATTTCTTACTTATAAACATGAAAATTATAAGTAAACAACAAATACAATTTAACCAGACATGTTTTTCCAATAGTAAAAGATAAACTTTAGCAATGACCCTTTATTTACACACTATCTTCAGACAAAGGAAATATTTTGTATAAATTTTCTATATACCAAAATCTTACTACTTAAATAATAATTTTTGATGAAAAATTTTGTAACGTATACTGCACATTTTGCCTCCTTTCTGATTTCCTGTTATCTGGGTGACAGGTTATAAGTAATTAGATCAGCAACTATCTTAAATTTATGGATTGCCCATAGAACAATACAGGGTTTAAAGGCTATTTTCACTCACAGAATGACTTCTTATTTTCTAAGACGGTCTGTTAAAGCTGCATTGGGAATGTAGAGTGGAAAATAGAAGTGAAATTAGTAGACTTTAAAAAAATATATATGTTGGAATAATGTCCAGTAAATACAGCCCAATTGTAATTAATTAAGATTTATTATAACTAACAGATTCTCCATCTTGAAAACTGGACAGGTCCTGAAATTTTCCAGTTTTTCTTTCTCTAAGGTGCAATAACTAGGTTCCTTTCCCAGAGATTCTATATCAGCAACTACATCTATAACAAATAATCTAGGTGATTCTGATATAAATTGTCTGTAAAGCACATTTTAAGCAATATTCTCTAGGCTTTCTGGGATAGTCACTGAAATTACTCATGGCTAGGGTCGTTCCTATGTAGGCAGGGCTATATATATAAACACACACGTGTATGTGTGTATACACACACATATGTACACACACACCACTTGCCTCCTATGTAAGGTGTTTCTTTTGCATGTTCAGATTCTCCTTTGCCACTGACTCTTTGCCATCACTTAACTTGGAAAACTTTCACTTGACTCTGCTGCCCCCTCTAGATACCACAAATTTCTCTCCTTTCTTTGTCAAAGTGTTAGAGGAGTGGTCAGCTTTTATGGTCCTTAGTTTCTTTTAAGTGCTTGTAGTCCTGTTTTCACCCCTACATACTTATGTAACTGCATTCTAGAAGGGGCACTGCCATTGATTTTTGTTCTGGTGAGTCCAGTGGCTTTTCTCAATCCCAGTTCTCCCAAGGACTCTCCAGCGTTCAATATTGTTGAACTACAAAACTATTTTATGAAGTCATCATTTCTTATAATTCTCACAATAACCTTTTAAATAAGTATTATTAACCCTATTTTATAATTGGGAAAAGTGAAGGCATTAAATAACATCTCAGAAGACGTGGTGTCAGATTTGAACTCAGTTCTTTCTAACAGGTCACATTCATTTTCAAAAGCAAAGAAGAATTAGATGGAGATAGGGGAAATTAAGTATATGTGTTATGTTTTGATTACTTTCTTTCTATAAAGGTAGATATCTATGTAAACAGACTGGCTATAAGTATTAATGATATAATATATATTCTTGATGATATATAACATATTAGAGACATTAAATTACCTATGCCTAGAAAAAGATTGAAAAAATATGTGCCCAAAGATATTTTTATAAGTGGACAGCTTTGGAGAAGTTATGTCTATAAATGAATGGCCTTCTTTCATATTTTGTATATTTTCTAGTTTCTTAATATTGTATTACATTCTAATAAGTCCTTTATACTAGTAAGGAAATGAGTCTTATTTTCATAAGACTCATTTTTTTATTTAAAATACATTATTAAAATTTTACTTAAAAACTAGGTTCTAGGCTCTGAAGATCCAATGATGAATAAGACACACCTGATCATAGTTTGCGCAGAGCTAGTTAAAGACACAGTGTTTAATGCAGGGAGTACAGAGTGCTCTGGTACAACTAAGAAACCAAATTTAGACTTGATGAATGTAGGAAGCCTTCCTGGAAGAAGTGCTATCTAAATTTAGACTGGATGACTTGGGAGAAGTTAGCCAGTTCAAGGAAAGGAAGGAATACTTTAAGCACAGAAAAATAAAATAAGGCTAGATTGTATCAGTCTTAAAGGTTTTATTAAGAACTTGACTGTGATTTTGAAGGTAGTTATTTAATTGGATGTAGGAGTGAGGATGGTTATGAATCACATTCAGATTTGATTTTAAAAAGATTACTCAGGCTGAAGAAAGTTGATATTAACCCCAGTTGCACATTAGATCAACTTGTGGAAGTTTTACAATATACAAATACCTGGGACCTTCTGAGACCAATTAAACTTTGAAACAAGGTTTGTACGTACATGTGTATGTGTGTATGTGTATGTGTACACATACATATGTAAATCTCTCTGGATTGTTCCAGCCTGTAGCCAGAATGGAAGAACACTTGATTAGAAATAGCTCACAAGTTAAAAAAGATCAAATTTTAGCATCACTTCTCAACTCCATGCCCATGAGTGACATCTTGTTGGATAGCTTGAAGTTTCATGCTGTGAGTAATTTACCACATGGGAACTGGCATATACTACAAATTTGGGCTTTCCTTTTCTTTAGATAAATAATTGTTAAACATTTACCAGCACAGTACCAATAGAGATAGAGGCAAGACTGTTGTAAAGAAACCAGTTGGTTTCATCTCTGGTATCTCAGACCTATTCCAGATATCTATGCTTCTGTTCTTGTGCCAGTCCCAGGCTGATTTAACTATTATTGCTTTTATAGTACAGCTTGAGGTCAGGAAGACTGATGCCTCCCAGTTTGTTCTTTTTATTTAAGATTGCTTTGGCTATATGAGGTTTTTTCTGGTTCCATACGAAGTGATGAATTATTTTTTCTAGATCTGTAAAGAATGCTGATGGTATTTTGATGGGGATTGCATTGATTCTGTAGATTACTTTAGGTAATATTGACATTTTAACTATGTTGATTCTACCAATCCATGAACAAGGTAGATTTTTCCATCTGTTTAAATCTTCTGCAATTTCTTTTTTTAGTGTTTCGTAGTTCTCCTTGTATAATTCTTTTGTATCTTTCATTAAGTATACTCCTAGGTATTTAATTTTCTTTGGGGCTATAGTAAAGGGTATTGCGTTTTTCATTTGAGTTTCTGCTTGTTGGTTCTTGGCATATATGAATGCTTCTGATTTGTGTATATTGATTTTATAACCTGAAACTTTACCAAATTCGGTTATCAAGTCTAGGAGTCTCTTGGAAGAGTCCATGGAGTTTTCTAGGTATAATATCATATCATCAGTGAAGAGCGAGAGTTTGATTTCATCTGCCCCCACTTGAATGCCCTTAATACCCCTCTCCTGCCTGATTGCTATCCCTAGGACTTCAAGCACTATGTTGAATAGGAGAGGAGATAGTGGGCATCCTTGTCTAGTTCCAGATGGAAGGGGGAAAGATTTCAATTTTTCCCCATTTAGAATGATATTAGCAGTTGGTCAGTATACGGTAATCTAATCTTTGACAAAGCTGACAAAAATATACATCAGGGAAAAGAATCTCTCTTCAATAAATGGTGCTGGTAAAACTGGTTAGCTACATGCAGAAGAGCGAATCAGGATCCCTACCTCCCACCTCTCACAAAAATTCACTCAAGATGGATAACAGACTTAAACTTAAGACATGAAACCTTAAGAATCCTAGAAGATGTTGGGAAAACCCTATTAGACATTGGCCTAGGCAAAGAATTTTTGAGGAAGACCCCCAAGGCAATCACTGCAGCATCAAAAATAAACAAATGGGATCTGATCAAATTAAAAAGTTTCTGCACAGCCAAGGAAAACATCAGTTGAGCAAATAGACAACCCACAGAGTGGGGGAAAATATTTGCTATCTACACCTCTGATAAAGGTCTAATAACAAGAATCTTTCTAGAACTTAAAAGAATTAACAAGAAAAAATCAAACAATCCCATCAAGAAATGGGCGACAGAAATAAAAAGAAACTTCTCCGAAAAAGAGAGAATAATGACATGCAAACATATAAAAAAATGCTCAACTTCTCTAATTATTAGAGAAATGCAAATCAAAACCACAATGAGGTACCACCTAACCCCAGTAAGAATGGCCTATATTAAGAAACCCCAAAACAACAAATGCTGGCGAGGATGCGGAGAGACAGGAACACTCCTACACTGTTGATGGGACTGCAAATTAGTACAATCTTTGTGGAAAAGAATTTGGAGATACCTCAAACAACTAGAAATAGAAATACCATTCGACCCTGCAATAGCATTGTTGGGCATCTACCCAAAAGAGCATAAGACATTCTATTATAAAGACATCTGCACCCGAATGTTTATAGCTGCACAATTCACTATTGCAAGGTCTTGGAAACAACCCAAGTGGCCCTCAATTCATGAGTGAATAATTAAAATGTGATATATGCTCACAATGAAATATTACTCAATCCTAAGAAATGACTGTGAACTAGCAACGTTGATGCTATCCTGGATTAAATTTAAGCCCATTATCCAAAGCGAGGCTACACAAGACATGGAAAATGGGCCCCACATCTACTCTCCATCAAATTGATACTGACTGATTAAAACTATGGTTTTCAAATGGTGGCAATGCTCACCAGGGATTCAGGAGGGGGCACCCAATCTTAGGGAGGTGGCGAGCACTTCAGAGGGGAAGTGCATAACTCTAACCCTTCTTAGGGAGAGCCAAAGATATACAATGTAACCAAAATGTAAAAAAAAACAAAAAACTTTTTATCGGGTGGTGGGCAGGTGGGAGGGGGAAGGAGGAAAGGGGTGTATGCTTCCATAATGTGTGTGGTGCACACCACGGGGGGATTGGACACATCGGGGAAGGGGGGCAGGGGCAATATTTGTAACCCTAACAATATTTGTACTTCCATAATATGATGAAATAAAAGGAAAAAAATTTTTACTTTTCCAATAGTTGTATCTCTCTCTCTCTTTAACTTCTAATACTTTTGTTTTGTTCTCTCTTTCTCAGTTCATCTTCTAAGTGTTTTTCTACTAATTTTTCTATTGTCTCAACATTTGTTTATAGTTTCTATATATTTTTTCTATTTTGTTAACTTTTACTGTATTAACTATTTCTTACCTACTTCTTCCTTAAAAAAAAAAAAAAGAAAGAAAGAAACCAGTTGGATCTGAGAGTATAAACCCAGAAAAGAGATGGAGAGACTTATGAAATATTTAGGTTGAAGGAGCACAGAATTTGGTGATCAATTGGATATTGGGTTAAGGGAGTAGAAAGAATTAAAAATTACTTCCAAATTTCTGACTTGGATAACTAGGTTTATCTAGGTCTCTCATGTATCAAATACATGAGAGAAGTCCTTTTGGGTGGGAACAAAAGGAGTAGGCACAGAAATTCTGAATACTTTGAAATCAATGATGGGCAAGGTCATAAAAATGAAAAAGATTGATTTTAATCTGGGAAAAGAGAAGATTAAATCTATTACTGAAAATAAGGCAATATATCACTCTTTGCTAAAGGTAGTTATAAAAGTTTTTCTCAGGTTTCTGTTCTTTTTTGTATAGTAGTATCCATTTTTTAGGAAGTCAGAGAATGATAATATTTTCTAAAATTATGATATACTTAATATGTCTTTTCCAATTTTAGTTATCTTCTAATATAAAGATATTTTTATGGAAAAATGACTTTGGAAAAAAGTTTCCAAATAAATAGAGACATTTTTTGCCCTTTTATGAATGTGACTAAACAAACACCAAAGAAATGATGACAGATACATTACTCATGTCTTTCCCTTAGAGATAGATTGTCAAAAATTTGTTTTGGACTTTAGCAATCAAATACATGACTGAATGGTCAATTAAATATAATTTTAGTCAATATTTAAATTTAAATTAATGTTTCTTCCAGTGACAATTAGCTGATTTGATGGTATAAAACTCATTTTTAATCTTTTACCTCCTCTTTTATTTTAGCCTCCCTCCCCCCACCTACCATATTAGTGGAAAGCTTTCTTGAATATAAATCTTTTCTCTGAGCACAAAATCATATCTCTATATTTTTATTTATAAATGGAATATGATAGGAGGTGACTCACCTCAAACTTTTTACCAATGTGATTGCATCATCACTGTAATTGATGAAGCTTCAGCAATGGGCCAAACTGTGGAGACTGCTGCTGCCAGCCACACTTGCCCTAAACATACATCCCTGTCTCTCAAGTACACCGTAGTCTTGTTTTGCGCCACCCTTAGGGACTCTGCCATAAATGTCTGTTCTGTTTTGAGGATTTTTGCTTTGAATTCCAAAATGGTCTTAATTTTCATTTGGTTTGTTTAATGCTGCAAATAATATTGTTCAAAAAAAAAAAGGCTCAGAAAGTCATATTTAATGACCTAATACTAAAATAATGGTTTTCATTAGCCTCCAAATTCCCAGTCCTCCAGGCCCACCAGCTAGAGCCAGATTTGATTATAGCCTTTCTTTGCTGTCAGAGTCATCAGATCTTTCTAAATCTTGCTCCTTAGTTTCTCTAAGATTCAACTAACTCATCATTTCCTAAGCTATCATTCTAATTCAAGAATGAATCCTTGTGAATCCTACAGTAACTACAGCCACTGAGCCACTGTTCTTTCTTCTTTTTTGCCTCAATTATAAAATCAGCTTAGAATATAATGATTTTGTTAATAAATCTAAACAGTAGTTATACAATTTTCTCTCATGAAACTCTGGAGGATCTAGTTCAGCTGTTGTTTTACATTTTCCAACACATCATACTCATTCCCATCTCTACAAAATTAATCGTGTAATTCACCTATAGTTTTTTTCTTTGTCTTGCTTTCATACTCTGTTCTTTATAAATTTCAATGCTAACTCATTGTCTCCTAAGTATTACCATGACATCTTAGTTTATGTAATATTTTCTCATTATTCTATAGTTTGGGGGTACACCATTATGTACTGGATGTCCATAAAAAAATTCATTTATTTCACCAACTCTAATTTTTTTCATTTTGGTATATTACAGTAGTATACACGTTTTGGTTACATAATTTGCTTTTGTACTGTTTGAGTCAAAGTTATTTGTGCCCTTCACCCAGTTAGTGTGCACTGTACCCATTAAATGTAAATTTACCCTTCCTCTCCTCCCCACTCCTACCTACTTGATTTCCTTTGAGTTTTACTTCCATATATGCATGTGTTGATTGATTAATTTCAATTTAGTATTGAGTACATATGGTGTTTATTTTTCTATACTTGTGATACTTCACTTAGAAGAATGGTCTCCTGTTCCATCTAGGTTGTTACAAAAGATACTAAGAGCACCATTTTTTATGGCTGAGTAGTGCTCCATAGTATACATATACCACATTTTATTAATCCACTCATGTATTGATGGGCACTTGAGTTGTTTCTACATCTTTGCATTTGTAAATCATCTTGCTTTATACATTCAAGTGCAAGTGTCTTTTTTATGAAATGTCTTTTTTCCTTTGGTTAAATATCTAGTAGTGGGATTGCTGGATCAAATGGTAGGTCTACTTTTAGTTCTTTGTGGTATCTCCATACCACTTTCCACAGAGGTTGTACTGGTTTGCAGTCCCACGAGCAGTGTATGACTGTTCTTATCTTTCCTATCTCTCCCCCTCCTCACCAGCATCTGTTGTTTTGGGACTTTTTGATAAGAGCCATTCTCACTGGAGATAGGTGACAGCTCATTGTGGTTTTGACTTGCATTTCCCAGAGGCTTGGAGACACTGAGCATTTTTGTTGGCCATTAGTCTATCTTCATTTGAAAATATCTTAGATTTTGTGCTTTCTGAAGGCTAACATATCTTAAGTTTCTCTGTTTCCTTGATCTATATAGCATTGTTCTTACTAGAGAGGGTTTAAGAATGTGGTAATTTAAATAATTAGTATAGTCTAGTATCTAGCATAGATACTAGATACTAGATCTATACTAGATCTATACTAGATACTAGACTATATCATCAAATCTAAGACCCTTGGATATTTGACCTTGTTTTTTTAGTGGAAGGCAAGGGTAGTAGCTGCCCATCCCCTACTCCCATGATACGTAATTGTATCAGAAGTTGTCAACAGAAGATTTTTCACACAACTTCATCATTATCCCTACATGGTTTATAGGTTTTGCAAGATGCTATGAAATGTAATAAATCGTAATTCAAAAAAATGTTGAAAATTTGTATCTTAAAGTAGAAAAAAAAACCTAGTATTTTTGAGAACCTGGAATACATCAGATATTTTACTAAGCAAACTCATATTTTATTTAATTATTACAATGTACATATTAATTTGGTAATGATAAATTCATTTTATAAATGCATATATGAATATTTCTTGAGGTTAAATAACTTGTGCAAGGTCACAGGACTAGGAGATGTTAAGACTAAGCTTAAAATCTAGTCCAATAAGACAGTTCTATAGAACAGAGCTAGTCTACTTTTATCACAAATGAACAAACTATTGGGGCACTGAAAGTCCTCATGTGCTCTTACATTTCTTCTTGACCCATCTAGTGGAACCAAAATTTAATTAATTTCCTTTATTAGAGTATTCCTTACAGAAGAAATATGGGCCAGGGATAAATTAATAAATTATGGGCATTGTTAGCATGATGATACATTTAAATTCATGAAAATAGGCAACATCTCCAAGGTAAAGGTATGGAAAAATAATATGAGAACTCAGTAATGAGCTCTAAGGAATTGAAGCATTTAGAAACAAAAATTTAAAAAAGAAGAAGCCAAAGAAGAAGAAAAGGAGCGGCATTGAGTTGAGGAAAACCAGGGGAGCATTTTATGAATGTTAAAAGAAGACAGTATTTCAAGTAGGAGGGAATGGTTGACATGTGAGGGTTGCTGAAAGCTTAAGTAATAAAATTCAGAGAGTGACCTTTGGAAATAGATTATTGGACATCATTGTGATTTTGATAAGGGCAGTTTCAGTGGTATGATGGGATGAAAATCCCTCTGCCATGGGTTTTGAAGTATGGGAAATGAAGACACAAAAATAGTTACTATATACAACCCCTTTAAAAGTTTAACTTTGAAGGAACACAGAGAAATGAGATTGTAAGTGAGGAAATTGGATGCATTTTTATTTATGATGGGAAATTCTGGACTATGTTTATATGCTGATGGGAATGATATAGTAGAAAGGGAAAAAGAAGATAACTAAAGGAGCAAGAGTCATACGAACTTTGAGGAGAGGTGATGAGATCCAGAGGAGGAGTGTAGAAATTTACATTGGATGCTGGGTGAAGGTGATTTGTCCTTAATTGAAATAAAGGGAAAAAAAGAAGATAGATTTCAGTTTTAATAGAATTTTAGAATTGGCAGAGAAAATGTAAAGTATTTCCTATCTAATAGCTTCTATTTGCTCAATAAAATAGGAAATGAGGACATCAGATGATAAAAGTAGTGGCATAGAGATGACAAATGTTTAAGGAGAGAGGAGCATATATTGACTTTTTAGAAGTAGGAAAAGTAAGCCTACTATAGAAATGTAAGATACCTGGGTATTATAGAGTGTGGGTTTGATCTTTGAATTTTAAAGTTAAATCAGCCAGCTCAGTAGAATGATTTTCTCCAGCAATATTCAGCTGTTCCCATGAAGGCATAGAGAAAGAAAGCTGATGGTAGGTATTTTTCATAATTGAGTTTTTGCTAGACAAGCACAATCATGGGAAACAAACCCTGGAAGTGGAGAAAATGTGTAAGGTTGTTTTAGGAATGATGGCCCTTAGACTGTAGCCTGGCAAAGGGTAGCATGAAGTTAGTTAGAGGGGTGGATTATAATGCAAAAGTGGTGAGAAAGCATTGAAGACCTCAAGAGATAAAATAATTAAAGTGGTGAGGGTGCTTAACCAAAAGGCCTAAGAATTGAATGTTTGAAATACACATTTCAGGATTTAAGTGTCTGTTTATGACAAAGTACGGGATATATATGGGAATTAATTGCTTACACCGAATAAAGCAAACGATGAATACAGACATTGAGGCTAAGAAACTGGGACTCTAAATTGTTGGTGTATTTTTCTCTGTGGGGTTTCAAGTCACCAAGAATGATGGCAGGATTTATGAAGTAGTTGAAGACAGTGAGGTGAGAGACAAAAATAGTTGATAGATAATGTGTTAATTGTTTCAGGTGGAAAATATTCTTTGAGTTTTCATTTTGAATGTGTTTGGACTGAACAGTCAATAAACTACTGATGTCTGCAGCATTTATCCCTAATTTAATCTGTAGTTTTTATGTTCCCAAATATTTTCTCCCAGTCACATTTCATACAACCTAAGTGGAGATAAGAAATTATTCTAAAACCAGTTGCTTATTATTTGTGAAATTTGATGTATAAAATAAAATATTTAAGTAACACCGAACATTGTTAGAGATCTATCCCAGTCCAGTTAGACAGCTGTACACAAGTTGAATGCTAGAACAGAATAATTAGTAGTAAGGATGGTGACAATGATCTAAAACAAACTACTGAACATGTATCTTTAAATGAAATATAATTTTTAATATTGTTCTATGGAATGCAGTTCCTGAATGGGGTCCCCAAAGATATCAGGACTTAATCTCTGGAATCTTCAAATGTTACCTTATAATGGTAAATTTGCAGATATGATTAAGTTAGGATTTTCACATGAGGAGATTATCTTGGATTATCTGACTAGGTCCTAAATATCATCATGGATGTACTTATGAGTGAGAGGCAGAGAGATTAGACTTACAGAGGAGTGTCTATCAATGTGAAGACAGAGGCAGCAATTAAAGTGATTTGGCTACAAGCCAAACAATGTTGGCAGCATCAGAATCCGGAAGAGTCCAGGAAGGGATTCTCCCCTAGAGCTTCCAGAGGTGCAGAGCCCTTGGGACAACTGATCCTGATTTCTTCTTAATGAAACTGATTTTGGACGTCTGGCTTCTAAGACTGAAAGAATAAATTACTATTGTTTTAAGCCACCAAGTTTATGGTGATTTTTTTCAGTGGCCATAGGAAATTAAGACATGAAGGAAGAGGTCCTTGACTGTAAAAGAACCTATAGTCCATGAAAATCATAATGCAGCCCATGCCCAATCTTTATAGTTTTGTTTATGATAAAATAACAAACTCAGGTAGTTTGTTCTTTTAAAAGAAGAAAGAAAAAAAATCATGATTCAAAATTAATGGAAGTTTTCAAAGCTATGTAGTCATAGCCTGATCTTCTTACAGATGAAATGGAGCTGCTAATGAGTTAAGAAATATTGAGCTGGGCTCAGTGGCTCTCACCTATAATCCTAGCACTCTGGGAGGCCAAAGTAGAGGATTGCTTGAGATCAGGAGTTCGAGACCAGCCTCAGCAAGAGCGAGACCCCTGTTTCTACTAAAAATAGAAAAAATTAGCTGGGCATCATGGCATGTGCCTATAGTCCTACTACTTGGAAGGCTGAGGCAGGAGGATTGCTTGAACCCAGGAGTCTGAGGTTGCTGTGAGCTAGGCTGACACCACAGCATTCTATTCAGGACAATAGAGTGAGACTCTGTCTCAAAAAATAAATAAATAAAAGGAAGATTGATGCATTAGTTTTCTACTGCTCCATGACAAATGACCATAAGTTTAATAACTTAAAACAACATCTGTGTATTAGCTGACAGTTCTATAGGCATCACTTGGTTCTTTTGAAAGTGTCGGCTGGGTTGCATTCTCATCTAGAGGCTCTGGTAAACAATCTGCTTACAAGCTAGTTGTTGGCCAAATTCAGTTCCTTATTGCAGGACTCAAGTTTCTGGGGTTTTTTTGTCGTTGTTGTTGGCAATTGGCCACACTTTTCTTTCAGCATCTAGAAGCCAACTGCATTTCTTCAATCCAGCAATGGAGTATGATTTCTTTTTCCTTATTAGAGTCTCCGACTTCTTCTGCTACCATACAGAGAAAACACTCTGGTTTTAAAGGGTTCATTTAATTAGATTAGGTCCATTCACATAACCTCTCTTTCTTAATGTTATCTGTGCCATACTACATAAGCAAATCATATGAAAAACAATTCATTATATTCATATTGCCAAGGATTCTGGCAGGAAATATTGGGGACCATCTAAGAATTCTGCCTACCTCTCTTGCTGAGCAGCAAGAAAGAGCAACATGGAGTGTGAAATTTGCTTGAGATGATGTATTATCCTGGAGAAGGTATTCAGGTGAATCTGGTCTCTCAAGCCTTCCCATTACCCATGAGAAGATATGAGTCCCTCAACATGGAACACACAGCCTTTCATAACTGGAGTCTCAATAACCGCTCAGCCTGATATCTCAAATTCCTCTCAATGGCCCTACACAGCACCTATCTCATAATTTATACATTTCTCCAACATGCTATGCTCTCTCAGGTCAGTTAGCCAAAGAACATATTTTAATAGTCATCTTTCAATGCCTTAGAACCAAATTCTTAGTAATATTTATTCACACATGCTAATATATTCTGAAAAGACTCATCTCTTTTTTTTCAACTTTGTGATTAAATTTTGGTTGGACTTCATGGAATGGGTTGAAAGGGATGATTATTTCCTTTATGATGAAGTAAAATAGGATTTGGCACAAAAATATGACTTTGAATTCCAGCTTTCATCACCAAATGAAACTCTGCTTCAGTTTTCTCATCTGTAAATAGGGATAAATAACTGACTCACTGATGGCTGTGAATCTAAAGATAGTATCTTCAATTGTCTGGATCATTATCAGTTTTTAATAATGTAAACAGTTAATAAATATATGAATGGGAAAATAAAGCTACTAATTTCTCATTCATAATCAATGCGTTAGCTTCTGTTTGTGTAAAATGAAGAGACTGAATGGAAGGATCAAAATAATCAACAACAGCTAAGGAAATAATAGACAACCTACTGAATGGTAGAAAATATTCAAAATCTATAAATCTGATTAAGAATATACAAAGAACTCAAGAAAATCAGCAAAGAAAATACAAACTCACTAAAAAGTGGACAAAAGACATGAACAGAAGCTTTTCAAAAGAAGATAGACAAATGGCCAATAAACATGAAAAAATGCTCAAAATCACTAGTTATCAGTGAATTGCAAATTAAAACCACAATGAAATATCTCCTTACCCCTATTAGAATGGGTCTTATTAAAAAGTATAAAAACCATGGTTGCTATCATGGATGCAAAGAGAAAGGAACATTTATACACTGTTGATGAGACTGCAAATTAGTACAACCTCTATGGAAAACAGTATGGAGATTCCTCAAAGAAGTAAAAGTAGACCTACTATTTTATCCAGCAATCCCACTACTGAGTATTTACCCAAAGGAAAAGAAGTCATTTTATCCAAAAGACATCTGCACTAGAACGTTTATTGCAGCACAATTCACAATTGCAAAGATGTGGAATAAACCCAAGTACCTATAAATTCATGAGTGGATTAACAACATGTGGTACATGTATACTATAGAATACTACACAGCCATGAAAAGCCTTTTGCAACAGCTTGGATGAAACTGAAGACCGTTATCCTAAGTGAAGTATCTAAAGTGTAGAAAAACAAACACCACATGTACTTTCTATTAAATTGGAACTAAATGATGAGCACACATGTGCACACAGGGAAGTGAAACTCAGTGGAAATCAAGCAGTGGGGAGGATAGAGAAGGGGGTGGGTGAAAACCTACTTAACGGGTACAATGAACACTATCTGGGTGATGGGCATGCATATAACCCTGACTCAAGCATAATATTTTGAAATTTAAAAAAATAAGCACTAAAGGCCAGCAATTTGATATAGGAAACAATGAGTAACAGGAACCCATACCCTTAGCTTTGTGGTAGGAATCAGAGAAGTACGCGTGACAGAAGGTGGCATCGTTACTTCTTTCAGATGTTTAAGGAAATTCTTCAAAAGGTAAGCTGGAGGAGAATGTCAGAAAGTTGATATTTTCCAGAGTCAAACCTGAGAATTTGGCAAGATAGTAAATTTGCATGAGACTATGCATGGACTGTGTTGCTTAGAGAAGTACTAAGGTAAAATTGAATGCCATCTGCAGGGAAATGGAAACTAAAGCTGTAAAATGAGTTGGATCACAAAGAGATAGAAGCTCTCTATTCATTATTCAACGTGAACAAGTAGTTCAGGAAGAAATAAAGCCAGTTGTATTGATGTTTGAAAAGTGTATTGGCTTTTTTCATTCATTTTGTTTAATGTTTTAATAAATTAATGAACAGGGATATCAAGAGGCCACATAGTGGCTGATAAGTGGGATCTGGAAACTATAAGCAATTGGGTAAAATACATAACCTCTTGAGGACTCAGTTTCCACATCTGTAAAATAGAAATATTTCTTAGGGTTGTAAAAAATCAAGGGAGTCAAAACAGAGAAAGTGCTCAGGATAGTGTCTAGTGCCCAACTGTCTATCTTCCTCCTTGTATTATTAGCCTTGTAGTTATGACATTGCCTTTTGAGAGTTTTCGCATTTGTTTCAGAAATACTTTCTTATCTGAGCCTCTTAGGAAGGAAGGAATGAGTACCAGGGAGGTTGAGTCCTGCCCTATAATCACAGATTTTTTAAGTAGGGCACCAGGGCTCCTGTGAGCGCAGTTTGTGGTCCTATAATCAGTAGAACTAGAGGGAGAGCTAAAGGAAGTTAGAGGAAAGTGACCACAGAATATAGGGCAGAAACCTAACCAATTAATAAGTGAAAGAGAAAATTAACTAATAAGATAAAAGAATAAAACAGAAATAACAGAACATCAATCAACAGTATTAAAAAAAAAAGTCACTACACCTGAAGATGGTAATGAAATACCCACAGAAGGAAAAATCAGAGATATGCAAAAATCCAGAATTTGCTTCCTTCTTCAACTTCTCTTTTGGCCATTAAATTTGATCGAATTGAAATCATTATGCAGGTTTAAAGGAGGCTATGAAATACTACTCATCTCTCGGAAGATTTATTTAGTGCAAACTTTAGCAATCTCTCATTCTAGGTTCCTCCTGCAAATACACATTTTCTTTGAGAAAATAAAAGAAGAAACAAAGCAGCACATAGAATTTTAGACTACTATTGATTGGACTTAGACCATATGCCAACTTTTCACATGGCCCAAACAAACTTATTGTAAGTCCTGGTTGTGTGTAAAATATACATTTTTTTCATTACATATGTCCCAGTTTTACTTATTGACTCATCCTATAATACTGTTCTATTGATTGATCAGATTGGCTATACTTTTCTTGGGAATAATAATAGTCCGTGTGAGCTAGATCAGTTATTTCTATAGTCACTAATCAAATGTTTCTCTGGACCTAATTAAAAACAAGACCAAGGCAAAGAACATCCATATATATTAGTATTGGTGTCAGCATAACTAAGCGAAAGATCACATGAAGAGTTGATTCTTCTAAATATCTGCTGAAATAACGTATTGATTCTTTTTTCAAATAAGTTGGTAAAGAAAAGAAAATTGTGCATGATTATTCAGTCTGTACTGAAAATCACATAAAATAACCTTCAATAGGTCAAAGCAAATTTTAATTTACACTATTTGATAAATAGCCTTATAATAATTTTGAATGATACAATTGACTTGCAGACCTAAGAAGCCAATTCTTTTGAAGAGCAAAGCAAATTATCGAAGACATTTTTATCCTCTTTCTACTTGGATATTGATTCATTTCTATATAACAGGGGGGAAAAGAAAATTGTAATTATAGCAGCACTGTTCATTCTATTATAAGTAGAGGACTACCAACATTTCTATTATTAACCCCTATTGTCACTGGTTTATGATCTCAGCAGTAAACTTGGCATAGATGATACCTCCTTGGGAGTACATTTTTTTTTCCATCATGTTTCTCAAGCCATTTGTCTATTTATGAATTATACAATTGCCAGAAATGATGTGCACTCAATAGGCTTTTGATTTTCAATCACTCTGAATAAAGGTTTATGTTTGAAATGAAAGCACTGGCTGCAAGATATTCTAAATTCTTTTTGGCATTTTTAGTTTGTCCTTTTTATTTTCTTAATTCCACAATATATCTGTTTAAGGCTAAATTTTAATATAAATTAAGAAAACCCTGGTCTCCGGCAATTGGCTCACTTCACCCATGTTAACAATTGGTGCAGATTGCTAGGTGGAAAAGTCAGCTGTGATGATTGGTATCAATTGCCAGCTGACTGAAATAATGCTCTTAGCTTGCTAACAATTCACTTAGCCTATCACATGTGAGCAGAGATCTAGAGTATTAAACACGCATTCTGAAACTCCTGATTCATAAATGTACCAACTAACATAGAATAGTTTCTTAGATGAAATGATGTTACATTAAAAAAGAAATTATGAACTCTATTACATATAGATGAAGATTTGTATATACACATATACACTATGTGTGTATAATGTATAGTTAAAGAAAGATAAAAATACTCATTTACCCACCACAAACCTAAGGTAGATGTAAACAGGACATTTAAATTTCCTAGAGACATCTGCATTATCAAACTGTCTCTCTCCTCCAAGAGGTAACCAGTAGCTTAATTTAAAAATATATGTTTCTACACTTCTCTTATATTTATTAATCTGTAAATAACATATTACACAGTTTTCTTATTTTGGATATTTAAATAACTAGAATGATATTGAGTTTATTCTTTAATCATTTAAAAGTTTTTACTCAGTTAAATATTTTAAGGATTGATCCAGATTATTCCAAGAAGTTGTAAATCATTTCCATTGCTGTATAGCATTCCACTTTTCAACCCACCATAAATTATTTATCCATTCTACTGTTGATGGACTTTGAGTTGTTTCCAGTTTTTGCTACACATGTCTATTTCACTGGTATATTCCAAGAGCTGCATTAGGAGCTAACATTATTTAGAATAATTGTATGAATATGAAATTACAACACTTAAGCATTAGATACTTAGCCATAATTTATATCTAAATTATTTTAGCCAAACTAGCTTCTGAATTCCAAAGCCTAATAGACAGACTTTCAGTACAAACTGAAATATTAATTTTCTTATTATAAAAGGATTAAAAATATCAGGACTGATATCTCCAGCACATGTTATATGTGCACATAACTTTTTCTCATTTGAGTGTGCTGTCTATAATCTCAATAGATTCTCTTGAGAAAACCAGTTATTCTCTTCATTTCTACAGATTGTTCCTAAGGACAATATTACTATGGAAATGATTATTTGCAGCCAGTCCCAATTAGGGATATTTAATCTCCACCTTCTACTGATCCTGCTTGCTCTTCCTTTCAGCCCTGGCTAATGTTGTCACTCTTGCCTGAACAATCCTACTGTCTTAGCCTACTTGTGGTCTGGTCATCACTAAACCTGATTCAATCCCCATCTCCCATTTCAGCCCTGGTCTGGAGCTCTCTCCCACATAAACACCTTTTGCATTTTGTTAGAGGAATTGCCTTATACATAATGCTGTTCTCTAAATGATTCTACCTTTCAACTAATCACTTCGATATTTATTACCTTGTTTGTAAAATGCTTTCCTTATATATATATTTTTATCCATCAATAAAATGAGGGCTATTGTTGGCTTGGCACCATAGCTTTTATTTCTCTTGTATTTATTGCATGACTTTAGTGTGTACTAAGTAATTTTATTTCTGGCTTCTCAGGGTTCCTGAATGTTTTTCTTCTCCTTAGTCTACCCCCTTGTACAATAGGCATATATTGCAGAATTTTCTTCATGCCCAGATTATAAATCCTTAGAATGTTATTGACTCATTCATTCATTCATTTAACAAATATGCCCTGCATACCTAATATGGACCAAGCAATATGCTAGGCACTGAACAGACAGAACAAAGGATACATAGCTCTTGCTTTCAAGCAGTTCACTGTGGGAGTAAAAGAGTCACAAAAAGATTGTTACAAGATAATATGGCAAATGAAGCAGCAGAGATGAGCATTGGGCACTATGAGAGCTTATAAAATTGACTTGCACTTAGTAGGGAAGGGGAAATGGGGAGATCACAAAAGATTTCCTGGAGAAAAGAATTAAGGAAAGAAAATACACCAGGCAGGTGAAGAGGTAGTGGTGACCTCCTAACAGTGGGCACAGCTGAATGGTAAACACTAGAACATATTAGCTCATATAATTGCGCAGCAAGAATAAAGACATGGAATCAAAACATCTCTGATGATTTATAGTAGAAACCGCAAGTATTAATAGTTGCTTGAAATTTGTACACATGATGAAAAAGAAGGGGATTAAGCTGTTATAATAAGATGGAGATAGAGGCAGCAGTAGTATCACGGAGGGCTGGTATGCCATAGTAAGGAGGTAAGTCTTTTTGTCTTTGAGGTGAGAAGCAGCTTTGAAGAATTTAAGGAGCAAATCAAAAAGGTGTGACAATCATATTAGATAGATCTTTAAACATCGACGGCAGATATAATGAAGGAAGAAGTTTCCTGCTGTAGTCTGGGAAACAATGAAAAACTCTAAACCAAGGGGTAGAAAAAATAAAATGGAGAAGTTCTGTAACCTGTTTTGTATTCTGTTTATTTTTCTTCATCTTTACACATCTTTCTACCTAGCATCTGGCATATCTATTTGTCTATTTTATATGCCCTGACCAGAACGCTAGCTCCATGAGAAATAGAGACGTTGTCTATTTTGATCACTGCTTCACCTGGAACAGAGCCTGACACAAGCAATACTCCATAAATATTTGTCGGTCCAATGAATGATTCATGTGAAAGGTAAGAGCTAGACATGACAGGGATGACATCCAGGTTTCTAACTTGAAAGGCTCCTGGGTGAGCAGTGATGGAGTAGTTGGAAAACTTAGAGAAATAAGAAATAAAACACATTGAGGAAGGAAGATAGGAAATCAATATTTTGTTATCTGTGTTCAGTGAATAATTTTTTAATCTGGTAAAGTGAATGGAATTGAGATATTATTATTGTAAGATGATATTTGATTGGGATTTAAATGCCTTACTACAAAAAAGCTGGTGATTATTTTCCTGTTTTTAATTTTAAACATACAGGAAAACCTACCAAGAAATAATTATTTGGGGACTTCCCCTAATCATTCCTACTGAGAGTGCAGTTTCTCTTCCACAGATAAGTCATTCATTCATTTTTCACTTATTTATCAATTTTGGGGGGGTGCTTTCTATGAACATGGCTCTATGAAAAGGAAAATATTCTTATTCTTATCTTCTTATCTTTATTGGGGAACTACATGACCTTATATGCCAAGGTCAACTGTCAACATCAAACTGCTCAAGGTGTCCTTTTGACCTTAACAATTCTATGGATATTTGATTCATGGTTATCAACTTGCTGTACCCATTTAGAAAGAAAATTATACAGATGAAAATTATTAATAAAATATTCAACAAATAAAAGTTATAAAGCATTTCAATTATCATTTAAAATCTGTCCTTTCAATGTGATATTTCACAGTCTAACTTAAGAACGGTGATGCTTGATGAATGCTTTAATCTACTGTCATATTATTCTCACAACACAAGGCCAAAACTCTGAATGAATACATATCTTTCAGAATTTGGATAAAATTAATGCATTGAAGGGTAGGACTGAGGAAGAGCATTGTATTAGTATATTACCAAAAAGTATATCAATCTTTACCTAAAAATTATCAATTTGATTTAATAGACCCTAAAGATATTACACACTGTAGAGTCCTTATAATTATCAAAATGTAAAGATATAACAAAAGTTTTCAACAATTGGTTTATTTTCAAAATGAAAAAAAAAAAATTTAGACTGAGCAGTTTAAGCCATAGATAGGGAGAAAAATGTTCTCACAACTTTAGCTTGTATTGGCGCATCTTTTGACACTTCTGCCTCAGTTGGGATTCTTGGATTCATCTGTCTGGGCCACAGCCATTTAAATCAAGGTTCTGAACTGAACTGATTTCTACTGTAGCATCTCTCACTCCCTTTTTCAAATCTTAATAAAAACTTTAATCATTTAGACAAAAATATGTATATTTTTCATTGATTTTCAAGGTTTACCTCTTAAATTTATTTTAGTTCAGAATAAAGGTGAAGATGAGCTCAAGGTTTAACCTCATTTCTTTTCCAACACTGCATCAAAATGGTAACAGAAAATTCAAAAGGAAATTTATTCAGGAAGAATAGACAAATGGGTAGGAGTCATTACTAAAGAGGAGAGGCATAGGCAATTTTCCTTTAGAAGAATCAAATGAATGAGAGTGAATTGCTGAATAAAACAAATTGGAGGAATCTAAAGCCCAGAATATGCAAAATATAAATCCTACCACCTGTGTGGGAATATATCTTTTCAACAGAATCCCTGAGATCTCAGTTTTCTTTGGTAAATATGGAGATCAGGAATGAGTGAGTTTAAGGGGTAGAAAGCAGAGTGATTCATTGAAGGGCTATTTCCAGAGCAGCTGCTCTGGTCATCTCCCTATCCTTTCTCTCATCTCCTTTACCTAAAGCAACTGGCTGTCCTGTGTTTACCCCCAGGCAGGAACTGGACAACTGTTCCCTGCAGAAATTGAACCATCTGCTTCAGAAAACCTGGAACTTCTCGTAAGGGTATTGGAACCCCAGAGAGGAAACCTCCTCATGCTAGCATTAGAAGGGCTTTCTCCAGATCAGCACTCCCTAAAGGTAAGTTTATTAAGTGACATTGTTCACATACAAAGAGCCCACAGGCAGCCATCCCCTTCAATGGTGAGGGCTTGCAGGATCATAGAGCTACATATGTATTAGAAAAGGGAATTCATACCAATTACCTTTATTACTTATTCTGTCTTTATTCTATATATGGCACATGATCACTAAACAATGAATAAAAATTCATTAAAAAGAGAACTAAGATTCAAAATATTTGAGGAAAATAGACATCATGGAAAAAAATCCCAAATTAATATATAAGGCCACTAACTCCAAAGGTAACAAATAATTCAAGAGAGATCTTCAGAAATTCAAGCTAATATCCATAGAGAAATCCAAGAATATATTACAACCAGGGAGCAAGAAGTGAGTGTTATTAAGGAAAAAACAGTCAGAAACAATATAAGATCTTGGGAAATAAAACCATGATTGACATATAAGAGGTCAATATGGAGTCTGAAAGATAAAGTTGAGAAAAATTTTCAGAACTTAGATCTAAATAGCTGATGAAAATGAGAGAAAATATAACAGATAAATTCAGCAAATGACAAGTAAAATATTATTCTAAGAAGAATTTCAGAAAAAATGAAATGAAAGGGCAAACATTATGAAAGTAATAATAGAAGAGTTTGCTTTAAGCAAATTTGACAGACCCTCTGAATCTTAGATTTCTCCTCTACAAAATGCAAATAATATTTTTCACACAGTTTTATTGTTGAGTATTGGATGCAATCATGTAGAAAATAATATCTACTACAATGCCTGTTTAATAAATGCTAGCTATGAACATAGTTTGTCTAAATTTCATTTTCCTCATTTGTAAAAATGGAGACATTAATGCCTCACAGTGTTGCTGTTAGAATTAAATGATCTATCTATCAATCTCTATATTAAAATACACCTACTGTAAAACACTCTTAGGAAATTGTATTCCTCTTCCCTTTATCCTTACTCCATCTTCAAAGTTCTAGTTTTTCTACTACTTCCCCATAGTTAAATATTTGAATCTTCATGCATAGTATGAAAACAAACATATCTCTTTAATGGTTCAATGAATCTCAGTTGTTTCTCTAAACAACTACATAACCTTAAGGAAATGACACACACTCTGTGTCTCAAGTATCTATGCTATTATTAAACAAGGATAACAATACCTGCCCTATTTAGATAATGATGTTCTGCATATCGAGTCAGCTTCATCTGTAAGTGTCTGGTACTTTCAGAGAAAAGAACAGCATGACCCTTGGGAGTGAAGAAAGAGAGTGATTTGCTGTTGACAGTGCAGACCGTAAAGCTGGAAGACCATGAGGTAGATAAGGACAAAGAGAATGGGAGTACCATGCATCAAGAAATGAATGGCATGGGCTAATTCAAGGTATGTATCCCCCGTCAAAGGATGATAAAATAAAGAATTTTGCAGTGGGAAAGAAATGAAATGAGCAGCGGGAAGTAGCTGCAGATAGGAAGTGCTCCTCAGTTTGATAATCTCAGAGATGACTGCCACAAATGTTTTGAGCACAGCTTGAACAAACCAATAGCAGTGATCCAATCCTCCCAGCCACTGATTTGAAAATGCTTATGGTACTTGTCACCCTCTGACTGTTTTAGAGTTATGCATGGATGATTTTCTCTAATATTTGTACCTTACATGGTTACCAAATCATAAGCTCTTAAAAACACAACTTGCATATGTTTTATCTTTGCATTCCTTTTAATCATTGGCACAATCTCTTTAAGAAGTATGTGGTTGAAGGTAATTGGGTAAAATTATGACTGAAAGGACAAGCACAATGAAACAGGAAATTGGAAATGTGTTTTAAAGGAGAGAGGAAGGATGAACAAAACTTAGAAATGCTAATATTAAACTGATTAAAAGCATTCTGAATGGCTCTTACTGAAAGATTTTGAAGAATGTCAACAGGGATAATAGAATAGAATGCTAAAATACAGTCAAAGGCATAAAAAACAGGCACTGTTTGGGAGGCTAAAGAGATATGTTCAAAATCAGAGGTGAAGGGATACCTATTATATATTAATAAAGAAAATGATTTTGATTGGCCAACCAAGATTTTTCTCCTATGAGATCACTGAAATATACAGGGAGCATATACTAATATGACTAGTAGCCTTACTCTTAATAAGTAGTTAAGGAAAGAAATTTATATGCCAGAAGAAGAAAGGCATATTGGTTATTTATGTAGATCTTTATTGTACGTGTGCTCACTAGCTATGCCAATCTTAAAATTAGCGTAATAGTTTAGGGAAAAGAGAAGTTATCATTAAAGGATGGTGATTTATGGGCTTAGTTTAAGTATAATTTCTATGGATAATATTATACTTGATAAGGAAAAATGAATTTGAAAAATATGGCAGGTATACTAGAAAAGCAGGGGCAAAATTAAACAAAACAAAATATAAAAAATGGATAAATGGGAGATAATATTGATGACAGAGAAGAGATGGGTGATCCAGTGGCAAAATGGTATATACTTATGAATAGTAAGGAAGACAATGTAGCAATGGTCAGGAATGAAAATAAGAAAAGCAGACTCAAAAGCAAATGTGAGGGCAATATTGATCAAGAGGTTTTGTGCCATATTTTCCTTTACTAATTATGTATGGTTTCCGGGTATTTTAAATATTAGTCAAAAGACTATTTTCTACGTGAAGAGAAAAGTTTTTGAAAATTGAAAGAATGAAAAATTGAAAGAAAATGGAAAGTTATGGTGAAGAGGATGATAAAGTAGACGGCAAATTTTGCAGCCAATGAAAGAAAACAGCAAAAAAAATATGAATAGGTAAAATAGAAAACAGGATTA
Source organism: Microcebus murinus (assembly GCF_040939455.1). Lineage (NCBI taxonomy): Eukaryota > Metazoa > Chordata > Mammalia > Primates > Cheirogaleidae > Microcebus > Microcebus murinus. The sequence continues at coordinate 35,629,719 of NC_134114.1, read as the reverse complement.
GGGCACCATTTTCCTATTTGACAAACTTTTACTTAAAACCAAATAAAGATTTTAGAAGAGCCTGCACTGCAGAAGCAAGGATGTGGGTGTGAATGGACACATGAACAGAAAGCAGAATGTGCCAGAACAACAAAGCTACATTGCCTTTAGGAAAAAGGAAGTAGGAAGAAAACAGTGATGTTCTTGGGAAAGGGATTTTTAACCCTCTGCACTCGGATGTGTGGATAATATTGAGTGGATAATGAGAAAAAAGCAAGAGAGTACAAAGGGTTAAGCTAGAGAAATCAGAGAGGTTTCTAAATACATGAGAATGTCAGAGAACAAACTGGGTATATGGCTAAAAAGACATTCCAGAAGAGAGAAGATTGGAACAAAAATTAAGAACAAAGAAAATTTGAATCTATGAAGTTTTTAGATAGTGTTGCTGATTTTATTTCAATATAATTTGTTGGATAGAATCCAAACCAGAAAGGCCAAAGTTCAGCAAGAGTATTATGAGGAAAGCACAAATGTAGAAGGATATGAAAACTTTTGGGCACATCTTGTGTTATAATGGGGAGAGGAATGAAAAAAGAAAATACCTGAATACATTAATCCTTTAATTTTAGAAGAGAGAATAATATTTAAGGTAAGCTATGTTATAGTATATATAATATATATACTATACCCATATAAATATATAGAGATATAGGTATTATGTTTTTAATTTTTTAATATGGGGCACTAATATATGTGATAATTAAACAATCTGTTGGCATCAGTTTGGAAACAGAAATTCTCTAGACAAAGTGCAACACAAATTTTGCTTTTTTTCTTCGTGACCATCAGAGAGAAACTTGTATAGCTCATTGTGATTTGCAGTTTTTGTTTGTTAAAATCTTTGCCCACAATAATTTTTACTAGTGATTTCTCCCCAAACAAGAAAAGCAGACATGGGCTTTAATAAATACTTAATTTTAGAGTCAAAACTAATTATTCATATGTACAGATTTTAAACAAATATTTTGTCACATAATTATATTTCCTTTCTTCTTTTCTAACCTGGAATATAATAAGGAAGGCAAAGCTTCAGGGAAGCCAAGAATTTATTTCTATCTCAGAAAAATAGCTAGTCACTAAATCAGTATCTGAGGCTCCAAATCAGCTCTATAACCTTCTGACTTGAGCCCTGAAGGCAATCCAACAACCCCATGATGCATTCAACACTGTAAGCAAGTACAAAGCTGGCCCTGAATCCATTCAAAGGACAAGCCATGGGCCCTTATGCTCTTGCTGGAAGCGTGACCTATATTTCAATTTCTGACAACCTTGTAGAGCAGCTGCCAAGTGTGACTGCAGATATGAGACAAATTGCTCAAGGACACAGAAACAACAGAAATAAAGGGAACTGTGCCAATGAGAATCAGGAGAAGAACTGACTACCCAGTGCAGATGCATGTAAGTGTCTTTAGTGGACATGCTCTTGGGTGGGGAGGAGTAAAGGTGTATTCATATGAGAAGCATTAACCGATAAGATGCCTCTGGTCCCATGTAATTCTTCTTCTACAATAAGGCTTTGAAGGTTCTGCTGGAACAGGTAACATATTAACCGATTAACAATCATTAACAACTTACTGTAAAGAAACTTGGAGAACAGTTTCCCAAAGTCTGACAGAATGCAGTGAGTATTAAGGCTTGCAGAATAAAGAAGAGGAGATCAAGAAGGTTACCAAAGGGACAAAACAACCACAAAAGAAGGGTGGTGAAAATAGATTGCTTCAAATGCACAATTTTGCTTAGACTGGGCTCTATTGCTATATTTAAGGTTTTCTGTATCACATGCCTGAGAAAGTGGAAAGGATCTGCTGATGGTCACCGCTATTCTTTTCTGCAGAAATGAGATATTTCAGGACTTCTACGCTCACCTTCCTCCTTCTTCTCTTCCCCCACTTTAGGGTCTGCTTGGGCTCTTTACATAGAGATAATTTGAAAAGTAAGATATTTGTAGGCAGTGCCCGGTGTTAAATGTTTTTTATATATCTCAAGTGGCAGAGGTTAGGACAATGTTAAGGACCCTACAGAGGCTTAAAAAAATACTTGGCTGACACATTCATTGACTGATGAGCCCATTTCAATCCTTTAAGTCTGATGGGACAACTTTTTCAGGGTCAAAAGACCACAGCCTAGTTCTGGCTTTTCACTAACTAGTTTGGGTAGCCTGAGGCTAAGCACAGAAATACAATGGCTTCTGGATCTTTGGCTTATAAATTATTACCTCATGGACTTGGTTTAAGAGTCTAGTAAGATAATTTAATTACAGAATACCTAAAAAAAGAACAATTATGATATTTTAGCTGTACTCTCATGAATGTAGCAGATTCATAAAAATTCATCAGTGTAAACACAGCAGTGAAGTATGCCCATCTGTCCTTGTAACAAACTATTTGTAAATCTCTTGCCTTAATACACAAACTCAGTAGTGTTAAGAGACTTAGAGTAGTCCTGCTAACGAGGGAAAAATTACACATATTATCAAATTTTGAACTAGAGAGTGCTAATTGTAGATGGCTTGGCATTCGTCTGGCTATTTTCCCCATTTTTCAGATTGAGAGAGGGGTCAATGACATGAAAAGGCCATGTATAATATAGATTTATGGATTTTATTGATTCCATGAAATATCCCTTTCTTGTCCAAACAACCCATGGAATTTCCCATTGGTGACAAGTGACTTATACAGCACAATTTCTTGCAGTTATGAAAGTGTATCATACATAGGATGATATTTTAAAACTCTTTGTCTACCAAGAACAGGACAAGAATACAATAATTTCAATAAATGCACCTACCAGCGTTCTTGGTATAAAGTAATAGAAACTACCTATGATTGATTTAAGCAATAAAAGAATTTCTTGAAAAAGTACTGAGGCCCTGGGGAGGGTGAGATTGGTAGGAAAGGTAGACAACTAGGAATTGGAAGGGGCAAGGAATCTAGGAGCAGCCAGGAGTAGAAACAAATAATGTCACCAAACTGTTACCATGAAGACACACCTGTCACTGCTGCTGGCCTTGGAACACACAGTGTGCCCTGCCACCATCACTGGCTCCAGACCCTGACTGCCACTCCAGAGGAGGCTTCACTGCAGCCACTGCTAATACTGTCTCCTGAATGCATTCTCTAATACTGCTGCTTCTGTACGTCATGAATCTTTGACTCAAAATCTTGGGTAGGGGAATCTTATTGTCTGGGTCTATGTTATATGCCTAAACCCTAGCTGCAAGGGAAGCTGGGAAAATGAGGACTGATGTTCTCAGCTTATGTAGTAGAAGGTGAGCAAATAACTCTCACATAAAATAGAAAAGATAAGGGCCATTGGAGAAGCACAAAGGATGCAAGGAATCCAGAGCGGAAAGAGTTCATGTAAAAACAAAGGTCTGGGTAGACTTGTTTGAAGGTCTGTTATTTGAGCTGGATAAGATGAATTTTAACAGGTGAAGGTGAGGGGAGAGGGCATCCCAGTGCTGTGGAGAGTGAAGCAGAGGCAGGGAACCACAGAGGAAAGGACATGTATTTGATTATATGCTTCCATCTTATGCAACTATCTTCTGTTGTTTATCTCTGTCACTTTTAAGAAATATGGGAAATGCATCCTTAGAAGATGAATCCTGAGATGCCCAGGGTCTTCTGGTGCCAATCTATTTCAAACACTATTTATCAAATTTCTAAGACGTTGCTTATTCTGACATTGAAGAAGGGAGTCACTTTAGTTAATGTGTCTGGATGCCTTCTCTTGGGCCTATTCATTCAAAGATGAAGTATGGGCACCTCTCACATTTAGATAGCCTACGTAAATCATTTTGTATGATGATGCATTTAGCTCCATAACGCATCACTTGGTATTGTTATTAACTCTTTCCTGTGTAAATACTCTGTCTCCCTGATTAGACTGAGAATTCTTCAAGGGCAAGGATACAAGTTGCACAGATTTCTAAATTTGTCTATCCCACATTGCCTGCCCCATTGCTGTCAATTCAATTTCTGAAAAATTGCACAGCACTAAAACTCTCCCTTAGGCATGGAATTGAGGCTATCTGCCAACTTTTATTTCACTTCTGTGCCAGTAGGATCAGGAAAAGGGCTATGAAATTATGAAAAAATTATTTAATTTCACTGCACCCCAGTTTTATCATCTGTAATATGGGTAAAATAATATCTACCACAGAGAGAAATTTAAAAGTCAAATGACCTAGTAAAAAATTAATTTAGTTGCCTGGGATATAGCAAATGCTCAATAAATGTGTTTATTATTATTATTGATGTCATGGTATGTAGCAGAATGGCTGTGATCATCAGGAGTTTTCCCATCCATGTCTGTAATGATTGGGTACCCTTAAAGAGGAGGCATTGCTGTCCACACCACCTCCATGATCCTTTCCATATGGATTGCAAATTCCTGTCTTCTCTTCACCCCTGCACTGTAAACTCTGTGCTTTCAGAAGTATGTCTGACATACACACGGGCTACAGTGATGTCTTGTGCCCTCAGCAAAGATTTGTTGAATAAATGTTACCAAAGAAAGAATAGTGTTTGTCTCTTGGAATTTAAAAGGATCCCTGTAAAGTTGTGCAGGAATAAGCATGTAAGCATATGTTAGCTGGCAAGTTTGCCTGCAGGTAAAACAGGGGCAGGTAACGCGGCTCTTGCAGTTCTGTTCTTCTCTCCCAGATGCTCTTTAATGTCTCAGGCTTGAAATGCTTTGCTCTGTTTTCCTTGTTAAAATGTTAATTCTTAATGGTTCCAGTTTACCAGATATTGGGGACAGGGGTAACAGGGTGGATTTGCAGTCTATAAAAGGGAAATTGAAACATTAAAGTTTTCTAGAAATTTTCTGTCTTGGTAGAAGTCAGGCATTGAAATGGGCACCATTCTGCAATGTCTCTATCTCACTGCCCAAAATGTGTTCATGTTCTCATTGCTCAGCCACTGTTAGCAAACAGTAGTATAATCCTAAAACCAATTGCATCTGCTTCTGCACTGGAGGTAGAGATAGATTCCCCCGAGAGACATGGTTTTGGAGGAAAAGAATAATACTTGAAAAAAAAAAAAAGAATTCATTTTAGGAGGAAAAGAGAGGAGAAGGTAGTGTGAACACAACCAAGGGTGTTTTCTAGATACTATTTAATAAACTACTCATTTAAAAAAAGTGATAATGATATTTAAAATAAATACCTGGAGAAAAAAATTTTGGATAACATATTTATTTCCAATAATGAGAAATAAAGCTTTTTAAATAGCACAGGGAGGGAGATGATTGGGGCAGTGGTATAAATGTTTATCTAAGAATGTGGCCAAGTAGGGGAAGAAAGATGAGAAATCAAGTGTGCATGTGGCCAGTTCATCCTGCAGAGTTAGGGTAGCCATTGCTGTCTTTCCATTTGAGCCTGCTCTCTGCTGTGGAATGTCCTGTACAATGCTGTAGGGTTTTGTTTAGCTAAGATTCATGGCAGTAGATGAAGTAGCACATTTCTATAAGCTTGAGGTAGTATAAAGTTTCACTGACTGAAGAGTAAGGTGTTGCAGTTCCACAATCAGGTGGTTCGCTATGTTTTAGTTTCTGGAAACAGTTTTTCATTGAGAAATTCTAACCCTTTAAAATAAAAAATTACACCAGACATAAAAAGTAAGTTAATATTTTTCCTGCAGCAAGTCATATGTTTTTAACTTAGACAAAATAAGCACTGTAGGCAGGTGTCTGAAAGAAAAAGGAAATCCAAATGAATTCCCATTTTTAAACAGTCTTAATCCTATTTGGTCAGGAGAAGAGTTTCCTAAAACCTAAAATGTTGGTTCCTGATGCCTGTCATCGAATTACTGCAGAATATTCTACCACACTTTGGATTATCCTATAAGTAGAATGCAAGAAAGATTAAGTCTTTGTGGAGATGGTATCTAGGAACTTTAAAAGAAAAAAAAAAAACAAAAAACGAGTGTTGGTGTATTTTCCTTCAGTGAATGTTTTCTTAGAAACCGAAGAAAAGCCACAAGCCAGAGAACTTCTAAGAGGAAGGATTCAGTAGCTTTTGGGGAAATATAGTCTAAAATTTCGTTGAAATTTAGCTTGGTTGACAAGAAAAGGGAGGACGTATTAATTGGAGGAGTAAAACTGAAGTTAGCAGGAAGAGGGCAAGAGGCTGAGTTAAGGAAATGAGTCAGAGAGAAAGGAATTATGAGAAATTCAGCTTGTTTTCACAGATATGTTTCATTCATGTTTTTCTTCTTTCTCAGACTTAATGCCTACAGGAGAACAATTCAAATTAGCAAATACTGTTGATGCCTACGTTATGTAATGCAAGATGATGAATGACTTAGTAAGATAGACACATTTATTATTAATGCTAGCACAAGGCAGAATGTTATATAAGAAAAGGAAGGAATAATTCTAAAGGTGGGATCTTCAAGTGCTTCAGGGAAGAAATAATATAGGAACTGAACTTTGAAAATAGGTAGGCTGATAATAGTTGACTATATGAACATAGAGCACTGGAAGCAAGAGGGAAAGATATTGCAGAAATAGCCCACATCCTACCGTGGCTATGCATTAGGGCACTAGAGCTAGGGGTGGATGTTCATGTAAGAAGATTATAGGTAACAAGGCAGCATGGGATTACATGACAAAGAGCTATACAAACTTGGTTCTTTGCCACAACACCGGTCATTGAAAGTTTTAAGCAGGACAATGGTACAATTATATAAGAATAGTAAAATAATTCTGATGTCAGTGTGGAAAACAGAGAGGACAACCATGAGGAGACTCTTGAAATACTCAAGAATTGCTTGTAAGGAGAACATGAACAAGAGCTGCAGTGGTAGAAATAGAAATGGAGAAGCAGAATCAAAAGATATAAAGGGGGTAATATGAGTATAATTTGCTGACTGAACAGACAGGAGGATAAGGAAGAGAGAAGAATTATGGAGGATTCTGATATCTGGATCTTGAGCAAAAGGGAAAACATTGTTTCCGGCTTAAGATGATGGGTTCAGTTTGGGACGTATTGAATTCATGCAGAACCTTGTAGAACTGTGCAGCATGTGCTTAGACATTTGGGTCTGGATTGTTAGAATATAGATGGTCAAGGTATTTGCATTGAGATGATATTTATGTAAGGTTGTAAAATTCAAAGAAGAACAGAACAAGAGAAAAGGAAAAGGACAGGGACTATCATAAGGATAAAGGAGAGCAAATAGAGGCAGGTAATTAGAAGACAACATCTAGATATGCAATTTTTAACACAGTTTCCTGCACTCACCTTTCTCATTGTCAATCTTAAAATTGTGAAATGTTAGTCAATGAAATTTTATATTTTCAAATTTTTCCAGGGCACTGTAAAAATTAGCTGACCTCACAGTTATACATTAATTAATCTGAATGCATACATTTTATACTGCAGTAGTGCTCTATATTTGATGTTGTGTTCAAGAAAACTGCAAACTATAGGCTTCTAATTTTAAAAGATGTAGTTGCAATGGGTAAGGCTCCTGATCTAAGGAGAATAAAGGTTCTGTCTAAGTGATAGACTCCAGATTCAAAAATAGAAATTTGTCTTAATTTACTCACACTCACTCAGATGTGCTGCTTAAGGATGAAGAATATTTGTTGAAAGAACATTATTTAGTACTTCTTCATGGAACCATAATACATACCAATTTCATGGTATTTAATAGGGAGATAGAACATAGATAAGTACAGCAAAATAATTCAAACCTCTGATTTTAGTCAATACATTTCTTTCCATTCTCTTCCCCTCTCTCAAGTGCAACAATGCAAATGTGAGACAGTGGCCTATGCAGGTACTTGAGTCTGAGAATTAAGAGATAAGCATTGTCATCTAGTCTAGGTTTGACTGACACCCAGGACAATGCATTCTACATTTATGTCCATAGCCTGATTTCTTCCTAAGAAGAAGTATGAGTAGAGCCCAATATGCTTCACTTCACCTGGAAATTTTCTCTAGTGTTTTCAAAGACCCTGGAGAATTCCCTTATAGTAGTATTAGGAAGCAACAGGAAAATGAATACACCATCTGTTAGGATATCTTCTACCAGGAGAACTCCTCCCTTTTGTTACCAAGACTTTGGCCCTTCTTGTGTTTCTGGACGAGGCACAGCACTATCCTACTTCCAGCCAGGACCACCAAGCACTATAGCTTACCTGTCTGTCTGACAGCTCACAGCCAAGCCTAATCATAAATAACCCAATGCTCCATGTGTCTCCACCACTGCTTGTGATGGTGATGGACACTTCCAAATCTCTATCAGCTTCTATTCACATAGCTCCAGAGTGTTTCCTGACTTTCTCAGGTAGGATCAATGAGATTTTGCTCCAACAAATGGTACTCCAGCCAAGCCAGACCTGTCTAATTTAGATAGTAGAATAAGTCCACATGCATTTTCATGGTTTTGCCTTTTTTGCTTTTGAGGATTCACTAAAACTATAGTCATAGTAATAATGAATTTTGGGAGAGCACTAAACATTGAACTTAGTCTCTTCCCACATTATCACAGTTGGCTCAAAGCCAGGAAGATTGAGCCAGGCACAGTGGCTCACATCTGTAATCCTAGCACTCTGAGAGGCCAAGGTGCGTGGATAGTTTGAGCTCAGGAGTTCGAGACCAGCCTGAGCAAAAGCGAGATCCTGTCTCTACTAAAAATAGAAAAATTAGCCGGACATAGTGGCACATGCTTGTAGTCCCAGCTACTCGGTATGCTGAGGCAGGAGGATTGCTTGAGCCCAGGAGTCTGAGTTTGCTGTGAGCTAGGCTGATGCCATGGCACTCTAGCCGGAGCAACTCTAGCTTGTCTCAAAAAAAAAAAAGTAGTGGCATTTTTTCTCATTTGTAATTACTCTGTAAGTTACATATATTTGGAAGGGAAAAGACAAGGTCAAATACTGATAGAATAAAATTGAAACCACCATGTAGAAATTATTAGTAACTATTATAAGCTCTGTAAGTATGCATTTTGATGTCGCCTTTTTCCTGTCTCTTTTGTTTAGATTTTTATGCTACAAACAGTAATTTGTTTCTTATGGATTATTTTTCAATCTTAGAAATCATGTTATTTCATAGTAATTACTTGAACATAAGCCTGAAAATCTGACAAGCCTCATTTGTGTAATATTAGGCTCAGTCTTTATATAAATTATGTAGTCATTTACCTTAACATTTTAATGTTTTATTGAAGCATTAGAAACACAATGTTGTATTGAAAGCTATAGTATAAAAGAGGATCATGGAATGCATCCCTACATAGATGACTGCCTTGAGTTATATTTTTCTCTACCTTCACTCTTGTAGCACTGGTATAAAACTTTGGCGGCAATGAAATCATCAGGAGGCAGACAACATTTCAGAAAGTAAAATGAATGAGGACTTACCTAGAAAAAGAAATATGGATAAAATGTTGCTAAATCATCAGAAATTAGTTGTGTAAGAACTTTGGTATTCATGTTAATGTTGTGAATAAAGAAATAGTTCCCATATTTAATATTTATTCTTTCAAATCTCATGCCAGATTATAATGATTTATTTTTGAGAAAATAATGTTCATATCTTACAATGCTCTTCTTGAGTTTTATATAGATATTTTCTTCAGCATACAATATGTCTGACTCAAGAATTTTAACTTTGAACTTTTCTCTTACTTAAATAAGGGGGAAGACTTCTAATATTATGTACAAATAATGATCAGTATGGTTGGAAAAGACACATAAATGTAAATTCGGAGGCTAGTTTATAAAACAAAGACCTTATCTTCTCTGATCTCAAGCCTTCTTATGGAAGTTATTGGGTTTTATTGCAGCACGAGGAGTTGTTTAGCCAAACAAATTGTACAGAATGAATTGAGATATTGAAAGTCAGGAGATCTCCTTGCCCAGGTGAAGGAATCCTTTCCTATAAGCTCAACTTCTTTATAAACTCAGTTACTTGAAGTCTATGGTAAGGTGTAAAGTTGCATGATGAAAACTGCAGAAACAAAAAAGAGACAAATTTGCAACAAATTATTTTCTAAAGAAAAAACTTTACAATACAAAAGTTAGGTGGCAATGGATGTGTTCCTAACTATCAACTAAGGCCTAAGACACAAATAAGTTGTATAACGGCATGATGATACATCAGGGGAAAAAAAAAAAAACTAATTCAAAGGATAAAATAATAATTATTATTGGGAAACAACAACAAAAAACATCTAGTGCAAAGGAAAAAAATAACAAAATTATAGAAATCTTTGTCAGGATGGAGATTTGCTCTCTGGATCACAATTAAACATAATATCCTTCTCATTTCTTTATACCCCACTGTGTTGTCTAACTGTCTTCATTCAGGTAAAGCACCAACATCTAAAGTTAGTTTTGCTTTATCTGCAGGAGAATCTCATCACCTTCTCTAATGGTAGCACAGTCACAGTTTCTGTAGTCATGGGGGACCATGACATGTGTGTATGTGCATGTGTGTGCACACACACGCACCTGGGGTGGGAAAAGTCAAAGTCCAAAAGGACTACGGAAATTGTGTTATTTGTTTGGACACGACGTCATAGATATCCAAAACAGCACAGTTTTTTTTCCAGTTGGTTTATTCTTTAATAATTATGTATATTCTTGAAACAAAAAAATATATAGAAATGTTAAATTGCTTATATGTCTTGCAGACACAGAATCTTTGGAACATCATTTTTCTTATCTTAATCTATTACACTATCTCTCAACCAATAACCTAAACTAGAATAATAATAAAGATATCATTCATATCTAGGTATTTATTTTGCAAAAGTCTGTACAGCTTGAATTATGTAGGGTTTTTGAAATTATTACTTAAAAAAATTCAGGGGATATAAGTGTTTTTTGTCATATGAATGAATTGTAAAATGGTGAGTCAAGGCTTTTAGTTTATCTGTCACCAGAATAGTGTGCATTGTACCCAACAGGTAATTCTGTACCCTCACCCGTCTTCCACTCTCCCCTTTTCTGAGTCATCAATGTCCATTATACCACTCTGCATGACCATGTGTACACCTTGTTTAGCTCCCACTTATAAGTGAGAATATGTGGTATTTATTCTTCCATCCCTTAGAAACTTCACTTAGGATAATGGTCTCCAGATCCATCCAAGTTGCTGCAAAAGACATTATTTCATTCCTTTTTATGCTGAGTCCTACTACATGGTTTGTATGGGTGTGTGTGTGTGTTTGTGTCTATGTATGTATCTATCTCACATTTTTCTAATCCACTCATTAGTTGTTGGGCACTTAGGTTGATTCCATATCTTTGCAATCATGAACTGTGCTGTGATAAATATTCAGGTGCAGGTATCTTTCTGATATAGTGACTTCTTTTCCTTTGGGTAGATACCCAGTAGTGGGATTGCTGGATTGAATGGTTGGTTTACTTTTAGTTCTCGGAAGAATCTCCATACTGTTTTCCATAGAAGTTGTACTAATTTACATTCCCATCAACAGTGTATAAGCGTTCCATTTACACCACATCTGTGCCAACATCTAAAAGAAATTTTCATCAACAGTTCCTTTAATTGTGAATACTGTATATTTTCAGAATTGTACTGCCCTGCAAATGTTAGACTTCATAAAAAGATTTGTATAATTAATGCCTTTACAATTGTTTATCTTGTATCATCTAACTATGTGCCCTATGTATAGAGCCCATGAATCAGTATGTCCTGATATTAATATTGGTTAATTAAACACACACACACACACACACACACACACATTCTTCCAAGGCTGATATGATTTGGAGGCTATTTGAGATCCTGGCAATGTTTCATGGAGGACAAATCAACAAGGATTTGGAATTAGCTTGGATAGTTATGCCATCGTATTTCTAGAAAGGATTAACTTAAGTAGTCTTATGTCTGAATTGAATCTGTAGAGCTCTTTTATTTGAAATAACAAGGTTTCTGTGCTTAAAGGTGATAAAGTGCCTCATAGGTGGTGTACATATTCCCTGGAAAACACTAGAAATCAACTGTGCACCTGTTTTAGGAGAGTTTTTTTATGTGCAAAAGTAAAGTGTCTTCTAAACCTGGGAAGGGCTGTATTTATTTTCGCTTCTCTTTGGTCTGATCTTTAGAGCATTCACATATTAAGCTCTGAGAAACATTTTCAAGTATTTTCTTGTGTTCTGGGATTGCAATATATTAATAAAAAAGGAGACAAGAGATATGATTTAAACACAGTTCATTTGTACAGCATGGCTTTCTTATTTGTTATATAAAGAGTGAATAAAGATACATCATTTAAGTCAAATGACATTTATAATATAAATTATGAATTATATCTTGAATTATGTCTTCAAGATGAAAATGAAATAAAGCGCTAACATCTGCATTTGACAAATTTACTTATGTATTAAACTTAATAGAGGATCCACATCTACACCAAATATGTGTTTTTGTTCAAAAAACAAACGTTTAAAGAGGTCATATTGTGTATGTGGTAGGATATAACATTGGTATGCATTATACCATAAGTATGGAAAATTAGAATCTGTACCAAAAATGTGTTATATAAAAAAGTAAAAATTTATTTTGATAAATATTAATAAGGGGATACTTTATATTTTTGTTCATAATTGTATTTTGCTTTCTATAGCACGTTGAAGTTTACTTTCTAATAATTTTAACCTCAGAAATTTAATCAAATTTTCTATATCTTATACTGAAGAGCCTTGGTTAATATAACTAAAGAACAACTTGAAATATAAAACATCCATGGAATTATATGTTCATTTTAACAAGTTTTAGAATCTGAAAACTTGCAATATCTAAGGATAACATGAAATGAAAACTGGCCTGGGCTAATTAGACTATATTCCCTAATATAGAAAGAGATTTGAGATGTCTGATTATTTTCCTACTTTTTTCCTTTCTTTTTCGGTAGAAAGAAGGATCACTTTTTAAAAAGGCACTTGAATTTCTTCACCAGCTGCATTTCCCTTTTACATTTTTATTAGAAATTTTAGAATACCACATATGGCATTTGTGTGTGTGTGTGTGGGTGTGCATCCATGCACATGTGTGTTCAAGGATGACTTTTCTAACATTATGTTTTTAAATCTGACAAGGTCATATAAGCTGGAAAAAAAAAAGCAAAGGGTCATCAAAAGGGGAAAAATAACAGAACTACGGTGAAATGGCTCTCTGTCGGCCTTGGTATTGATTCAGACTGTGTCAAAAGGGTCTTTTGTCGTGCCCCTACCACAGAATACTAATTTGCTAGATCAAGTCTGTCAGAATATCGACTGGAAGTAAAGAACTACAGTGGCAGCTTTTGTGTTTCCTACAGCAGGGAGCCTGTGTGTGAAACAGGATTATCAGGGGGTCATGAAGAGAGTCAAAGGATGTCCATCACTTCCCTTCTGGTAATGTAATGGGGCGGGCGCCTGGGTGTGATTAAGATGTAGGAGACAGGAGGCATTGCGGTGAGCAAATCAGAAACACACACATGCAAATCAGGTTGGCTGCTGTTAACCACATATTTTTAATGAAAAATTCAATAGCAGACCAAACAAATATCTAAACAGCTGCATTCAGCTAACATATCAAATGGCCTATTCAACATCTTTTCTTGAAAGGCAAATATACAAAACATGGAAATGCTTATTGAGTCTGCATTTTTCTTTAAATATCACTTTGCAATCTACAAGTGTTTCTTCTGCAGTCTGTGTGCTCCTGGCACAGCAATCAGACTGTTAAATATAAATTTGAATTTTTTTTTAATAAAATAAGGTACAGTAATTACCATGTCCCAGATCAGGCTTAAGGTACATATCTAGTCCTTGGTATTAGAGAGTTTGGGCTTGGTTCTTTTCACTGGCTTTGTTGCATTAGTAAAACATCTTCCTTGAGAGGAAAACAAAAAGTGACATGGAAAATTCATAGCTTTTTAAGAACACTGATGCCTAGGAAGAGGCTTTGGAATTTTAATAGTACAGTAAACATATCAATACTATGTATAGAACATGGATAAAGGATGATATAAGGATTTATCACAATAAAAGCTGAGTTATTTTTATCATCTTTATTTCTACTTCTGTAGCACTCTACATTGGGTATTTATTTATTTGCTCATTCAAGAAAAGCTGATTTGAGTTCTCACTCAGCCAGGTGCTGGCTCTATTTGGGGGCTGAAGAAATGAATAAGATAAGTTCTCTATCTTCAAGGCTAAGCAATCACGTGGAAGGATATTTATATTTGTAATTTTGCTCATTTCTCCATTTCAAGTAGGTCAAAATATCAAAAGAAGGACTGGCATGCCACCAAATAGTTTTTGGAAGTTTGTCGATTGGTTCTGTCTTTAATAAGCCATCAGTTGGTAGGAACCAAGGGTGAACTTGAAAAGTTCCAGGCTGCATTGTTTGCAAAGCCAGTTCTAGCTCATTTTTATGGTAGGGGAATAAGGCCTATTGGTAACAAAGGCTTGTCTTGCATCCAAAACAACTGTATGAAGGGGCCATACATCTGAACACCTCTGGATCCTGTTTTCTCTCCCTTTTAAATTTATTTCAGGAGATTTAGGAGAGTACAAGTGTTTTTTATTACATGGATGAATTGTATAGTGGTGAAGTCAGGGCTTTTAGTGTACCTGTCACCCAGTAGTGTACCTGTCACCCAATAGTGTACATTGCACCCAATAGATGCTTTTTGATACTGTACCCCTTTGCTATCCTCCCTGATTCTAAGTCTCCGATGTCCATTATAGCACTCTGTATAACTATGTATACCCCTTGTGTAGCTCTCACTTATAAGTGAGAACATGTGATATTTGTTTTTCCACTCCTGAGTTACTTCACTTCAGATTTCAGATAAAGACCTCCAATTCTATCCAAATGTCTGTAAAGAACATTATTTCATTCTTTTTTATGACTTAGTAGTACTCCATGGTATAAATATATATCACATTTTTTAATCCACTCATTAGTTGTTGGGCACTTAGGTTGATTCCATATCTTTGCAATTGTGAACTGTGCTGTGATAAATATTCACGTGCAGGTATCTTTTTGATGTAGTGACTTCTTTTCCTTTGGGTAGATACCCAGTAGTGGAATTGCTGGATCTCATGGTAGGTCCACCTTTAGCTCTTTGAGAAATCTCCATGCTGTTTTCCTTAGAGGTTGTACTAATTTACATTACCACCAACAATGTATAAATGTTCCCTTTTCACCATATCCACATCAACATCTATTATTTTTTGACTTTTTAGTAATTGCCATTCTGACAGGGGTAAAGTGGTATCTCAGTGTGGTTTTAATTTGCATGTCCCTGATGATTAGTGATGTTAACCATTTTGTATATCTTCTTTTGAAAAAATCTATTCATGTCTTCTACCCACTTTTTGATGAGGTTATTTGGTTTTTTTCTTGCTGATTTGAGTTCCTTGTAGATTCTGGATATTATTAGTTCTTTGTTGGATATATATTTTCTCCATTTTATAGGTTGTCTATTTCCTCTGTTGGCCATTTCTTTTGCTGTAAAGAAATATTTCATTTAATTAAGTCCTGTTAATTTATTTTTATTTTGTTGGATTTGTTTTGGGAGTCTTAGCCATAAATAATTCTTTGCCTAAGCCAATGTCCAGAAAAGTTTTTCCTAAGTTTCCTTCTCAAATTTTTATGGTTTCAGGTCTTATATTTAAGTTTTTAATCCATTTTGTGTTAATTTTTGCATATGGTAGAGAGATAGGAATCAGTTTTCATTTTTCTGCATGTGGCTATCCAATTTTCCCACCACCATTTATTGAATAAGGCATCCTTTCTCCAGTGTATTCTTTTGTCTGCTTTATCAAAGATCAGTCAGTTGTAAGTATATGGTTTCATTTCTGAGTTCTCTATTCTGTTTCATTCGTCTATGTGTCTACTTTTATACCAATACTATGCTGTTTTAGTTATGGCCCTGTAGAATAACTTGGGTGATGTGATGGCCCCAGATTTGTTCTTTTTCTTAGGATTGCTTTGGCTATTCAGGCTTTTTTTTGATGTCATATGAAATTTAGGATTTTTTTCCTAATTTTGTGAAAATTAATTTTGGTATTTTGATGAAAATTACATTGAATCTGTAAATCACTTTGGGCAGTATGAACATTTAAGCAATATTTATATTTTAATCTTCTAGTACACGAGCATGGGATGTTTTTCCATTTGTTTATGTCATCTGTAATTTCCTTCATCAGTGTTTTGTTGTTCTCTTATACAGATCTTTCACCTCCCTGGTTAAGTATATTCATATATATATGTATGTGTGTGTGTGTGTGTGTGTGTGTATAAATATTGCAGATATTGTTATAGAGATTTGGTTTTTTATTTGATTCTCAGCTCAGCTGTTATTACTGTATAGAAATGCCACTGATTTGTGTACATTAATTTTGTAACCTGAGACTTTACTGAATTTATTTATCAATTCTAGGAGTCTTTTGGTGGAGTCTTTAGGGTTTTCCAGACATGTGATCATTCCATTGTCAAACAGGGATATTTTGACCTCCCCTTTTCTGATTTAGATGCCTGCCTTCTATTTCTTTCTCTTGCTTGATTGATTTGGTTAGGACTTCCAGTACCATGCTGAATAGAAGTAGTGGACATTCTTGTCTTTTTCCAGTTCTTAGGGGGAATGCTTTCAACTTTTCTCCATTCAGTATTCATTTGTTTGTGGGTTTGTTATATATGGCATTTATTATTTTGAGGTATGTTCCTTTGATGCCTAATTTGTGGAGGGTTTTTATCATCTTAACTTTTCTATCCAGGGGATGCATTTAACTGGGAGCTATTACCTGAAATATGTACTTCCTTGCCTTTTCCAGTTCATGATAAGGAAGTTCCTGGGTGTGACTGTGGTGAAGAGGTGTTAGGTATTAAATATTTAATAATGCAAGAGGCAGAGACCTGACTTAATGTGTTCTTCAGAGGGTAGCTATTCTTTGTTTACTTGTTTATTTTCTTTTTAATTCACCTTATCTTTGCTTCTCCCCCATGAAACTCATTCTCAGCCTTCCCTGCTATGACCTTACCTTGCAAAGTTGGAGGTGCCGGGTTCTTTCTCCTCTCTAAATAAACTCTATCTCTAAATGATCACCTTCACTTCCATGGTTTTACATGCCCTTTATAAGTTTGTGACATCCAGTTGTACATCTCTGGTCCAGATCTTTTGCTTGACACCTCATAGGGACTTTTAATCTCATGGGTTCAAACCCCATTTCTCATCCTCATCTCAGTGAATGTATCACCATTCACTGCATCAACTTTTCTGTTGTTAACACCAAGATTTTTTAAAGGGGTGTGTATGGGGATGAATGGTGCTTGATTCTATAAATTTCTACACCCTCACCAGGCATAGATAATCATTTGACAATGGGCTGAAGGTTCTACTTCAAATATGTATCTTCAATACGTCCATTTGTATCCAATTCTACTACCACTACCCTAGTCAAATATTAGCTCTCAACTGATACTATAATATTATAGCCTTCTATCTGTTCTCCCAGGATTCATTCGTGTCCCTTTACAATCCATTCTTCAATTATCATTTCAAAACATTTAAAAAGTGTTTGGATCTAATATCTTTGTGCTGCCAACAGGCTATTTGGCCTCTTTAGTGAGCTTCTACCCCTAGGTTTCTACCAGTGTAGAATCTATTTTGATATTATTTCACCATAATCAAATATTGTCTGTGTTGTTCTCTGATTATTTTATATACCCAAGTCTCAGTAGTCCCACTCTGACACTGTGACTACTGCCTTCTATTGAATAGCCTCTCCCCACCAAATTAGAAGAATTATGGAAATCAGAGCCTGTGAGGAAAAAAATTTATAAATATATGTGTGTTTATGTATATATGTAAGTATGCAGAGAGACATAGAGACAGAGACAGATAGAAAGATAGATACACATATATGATTACTTAAGAAAAATTATTTTTGTTGGCAAAAATAAGATAATAAATTATGCTATATTAAATAAAGTCACTCAATGCCTATAAACTATTGTCAATTCAAACTGAATAATATTAGTGAGAATTATGCTGGTTTTATGCCATTTATAACTAATATTTCAATGTGAACTAAAATCTAAAGAAGTATTTTATTTAAAAGCATGAGTTTTTTTTTCTTTTCAATCACAGTGAATAAGATTGTTTTTTATACATGTATACGCTTTATCACTTCATATGGTCATGAATCATAACTATGTTAGAATGTTCACAAAAATCTAACACATAATTTCTCAAATGAAAACATTTTCTAAAAGTTAACCTCCAATTTTAAAGATTTCCTGAGTAGGTTTATAATTATCATTGAAACTTTTCTTTATTAATTTTAAAATATAAAGGTTTTTTGGTCATGCTTTACTCCAAAACTGACTTTCCAAATGTTCATCCATATTCCCATGAGTTAATGGAAAATATTAGTGAAGAGAGGGAAAATCCAGGCACACACAGAACTTCCATTTGTGAGAGCAAGTTAGGTCCTAAGAATCCAATCCCTTCTGAAAGGAGATCAAAGCCACACAACTCAACACATGTTTGCGATATCTAATTTATATCAGGACTAGATGAATCCAGATGCACATTGGATTCTACATCTTGAACTATTTGCCAAATGTTTGAGACTTAATAAAATCTAAACTCCACCTGACACCTTTAGGTTAATTTTAAAGCAATCATTATTCCCTAAGAAACTAAAAACATGTGTTTCTAATTTGTTCACACTTAAGTCATCAAAATATTACTTTCTAAAGTGATTTGATATCCAAGAAACCTTTTGTATATTCTTTTTCCTGGAAGTGAGAAGTTTGGTTTTGCCCAAGGAATTTGGCTACTTAATCTTTTAGGATAGGCTTCTATAGCCATATGAGCCAGAGAGATGCTTTAAGTAACACCAGCCAGTAGGCCAGTTAGTGGCAGGCTATGTGTCTTTCTGCATCAAATGCCCACCATCTACACCACAACCCTCCTTCCAAATTGCAACACCAAAAGGCTCCATCTTCCTCAGTATTCAGTGTCATCTACTAGTGGAGAGAGAGAAACTTAGTTGTAGTCTCCATCCCTCCACGTTGTAGCTCTGAGACTTTTGAGAAGATTCTTAACCTCTTTGGGCCTTGTCTACCTCATCAGCAAAATTCTGGTAAGAAATGCTATCACTTATTGCAGGAATTAGGCTAAAGACTTTTCTAGCAACTTGATTCCTAGAAACATTTTAAAACATTTATAAAACATTCAGAGGGCTCTAAAGCACAATTCCAGATGTGGTAGAAATAAGCAGAAGGGACAACAGATATGTCTGTTTTTAATTAAAATAAAAATATCAGAACAGAGGAAATCTTATTTTTAAAAACCTCCAATAAATCAACTAGAAAATTGATAGTGTGTTTTAATGCAGATTCCAAGGGATTCTGATTCCTAAAGTATTATTGGGTCTCTCTAACCATACACCCACTCTTGCCCTGATGCCTTTATAGTCTAGTCTCCAGAGAGCCGCCTTTAAAAAGGAAATCACATTATGTCACCCCGTGCATAAACATGCCAATGGCTTCTCGTATACTCAGAGAAAAATTCCATGTTCTTACCATAGCCTAAGCCAAGGTCCTACCAGATCTGGGCCCTGGGCCCTACCTGATCTCATCTGCCACTGAATTTAAATGATAGGATTTTTACTTTTAGTTCAAACTCCACCTTATCAGTTATATAAACTTTTTCATATTATAAAAGTAACACAGTAAAATATTTCAACCATGATACTAAGAGATGGCCTATGAAAAGTAAAGTCTTTTGACACTCCTAAAAAGTAATTTCTGGTAATAATTTTCATATATTTGTTAGACATTTATGTACACATAAGTAATGTATGTGTACATATTTCTGGATAGGGAGAGATTTATTAATGGATATATTTTAATAAAGTTACAATTAGATTGGAGAAATAAGTTCTATTGTTTTACAATACTGTGAATGAAGAAATGATAAATGTTTGAAGTGATGGATATACTAATTACCCTGAACCGATCACTATATATTACATGTATTGCAACATCACTACATACCCCATAAAGATGTACAGTTATTATGTGTCAATTTAAAAAAATTAAAAGTGCTTTGGAAGGTGTTCTACATCACTTAAATTTTCTGAGTGGCTTCATAGTAGTCTCATATATGCCTGTACAATAATATGTTAATGTTAATGCTTTATTATAGGACATTACTTTTTTTTTTTATTTTGGCATATTATGGGGGTACAGATTTTAAGGTTTCAATAAAGGACATTACTTTTTGATGCCTTTTTTCTTGTTATTACAAATCAGGACAATGAACTCTTTATGTGCTTAACAGGAGTATTTTGGGGAGAAAAATTCCTAGTCTTGGAATTGCATTTTAAATTTGTATAAATGTTGCCAAATTTCTATCCGCAGAGGTTGTACTGATTTCCATACCCTCTAAATGACTGCTATTGACTCGAACTCTTGCCAAATTTATGTATTACCAAACTTTAAAATTTTGGATGATGTGATCTGATATATATAAACTTGTATCATTTTAACTTATATAATAAAATTATGGGGGACATTGAACATTTCTCAGGTTTTATAGAAACCACTGGATTTTTCTTTAAAGTAAGAAAAATATAAATGTGGCCAAAAAGGAAAAGGGGGAAGAAAACTTTTACAAGTTAAAAGAGGCCTGAGATGATAAGAGTGGCAAAAGAAATGACATAAGAGGGGAATTAACATTACATTTGAGGTAGAAATAGATGAGCTTGCTTCAGAGAGGAAGCACATTCCTTTCTCTGAGATGAGAGAAAAATATGAAAAGACTAGATAAAAGAACAGGGTGGATGTGAGGTGTAGAACTATAAAAGTTGAGAGAGTTGATGCTAGATGATTTCAGGCTTCTCAAGGAGGGAGACAGAGATTAGGCCATTAACCCATCTGACTGTAGTTTCTTTATTTTAAATATGAGTCAGATCAGATGATCCTTCCAACTCTGATTATCCTACTATCTCAATCTTCTAAAGGCACCCATGGGTGTTTCCCAGAGTGTATTAGAGTAATTTGGACATAATGAGGTAAAAAAGAGGCAAGGTGACTGAAGTGCTGTGAGAATCTCTTGACGTGACTATCCACTGGGTCCCAGATGAGAGAGGAGCCTGTGAGGATAGCAGGGGATGGATGGAGTTGGCGCTGGGGAGAGCTGAGAGCAGGGGACAGTGAGAGCAGGTTTGAGAGTGATAAAGTAGAGAGAATGATGTGATTGGAAAGGGCATGTTTTTCATAGTTCTTCTTTTTCATGGAGTTAAAAGAAAAGCTTTGCACAAATTAAATTTTATAGAGGTTATTTGAAATAAGAACTATTCATGAATCAGGCAGTACTCAGAACCAGGAGAGGTTCAGAGAGCTGGCAATGAGTACTTATAAACAGGACACAAAAGTAAGGGACAGAAAGAGCCTAACTGGTTATAGCATTGGCATTTGGTATTTGCCTTCTTTGGATATGGTTTGATCCATTGGCAGCCTGTAATTGACTCAAACTTGGCTGCTTTGGATTGTCTGAGACCCAACTATCTGTTACAAAGGTTATATTCCTAAATTAGGTTTCCATTTTTTTATGTACACTACATAGTAACTCAAATTACAGACACAGCCTTGAGCCAATGGCCTCTTGATTATTTAATTTGACAATGGAAATAGTCTTCATTCCTCTTATAAAAAGTTCATATCTATTTTAGAGATTCTGATTCTTTCTTCTTGTCCTTTTCCTTGTCATTTCCTCAAAGATTGAGCCACATTTCCAAGTTGAATCTTTGTATAACTGAAGCACCAAAATAGCTTTTCTTTGTACATGAATTTTTAGATGCAAAAGAGCATAGATTCCTATAGGAACATAGTTTGGGATTTAATGAAACCTTCTGTTTAAACATTAGCTCTTTAATTAATTTTGTTTGTTCCCAAATATTGAAAAAGCCTATGGGTAATGTAATCAATGGGATTATTCTAGGAATGACTGTATTGTCATACATATTTTATAATTTGATAATTACAATTCCTATTTGAGGAATAATAAAGTGCACATTAGCCCTATCATATCTTAAAAGCAAGTAATGTATGTACAACATAATTCACCTCTATGTATTATCCTGCACACTCATGTTCCCACCATGCTGCAGGTCACAAGGAATTCGACAGCATGTCAGTAGCAATCCTTCGTGGGCAGGAGCAAATAAATGCTAATTAATACTAGTATGCAAATTGTAAGAACAGATCTTTATAAAAATACATAGAATGTGTGACTCCCCAGTCTCAGGAAAAAGGGAAAGATTTATGTAGAATTTATAGCTCAGCTAAAAGTAAAGATAATAAATCATTTCTTTTTAAGCACTAAAACTCTAATATAAATCACAATGTGATAGCTCAAACAAACCTATTTCTGTACCAGGTACAAGATTTGATGCTCATCACTGGTCACAAGATCTTTGAAATTTCTGTAAGATTATTTAAAGTGCTGAAACAAAAAGAGGAGATGTGGAATACATAGAAAATCTGTCAAATGTAATATGTTTCATCAATAATTTGTATTCATTTCATCAACTTTTGATGATTCTAAGAACCTTAGTTTGTAAGACTCTAAATTCAAGTGTTATATAATGTTTCTGATGTATGCAGAAGGCATTATTGCTGTTATTGTTATTATGTAAGCTCATATATCTTTGTCAAAGAGTAACATTAGAAGATATATAACTTGTATTCTTATCCACTCCCCAAACCTGCCATTCTTAGTATTTACTTTGAATTACAGAAACCTCCCTGATAAAGGAATATGTATTATCACTCCATGTTTGCAATAACATGTAGAGTATACATTTGATCAAAGCCATTTTTTAAATACCAGGTCTCAAAGTCAAGTTATAAAGGGAAAGCGTTAGTTAGAAATAACTGCTAAAAATAAAAAAACCCTGAAAAACAAAAAATATAGTTAATTAATATGCAATTATAGTGAATTACCTTTATTTTTAGTGATACTGAAAACAGCTGAAGGATACATCTACATACTGTGAAAAAGAAATATAAGAACAGGAAAGGGTAGAGAGTTGCAGCATTCCCTTTAAAAACATTAGAACCACAGGTTTAAATCCTAAAGGGGATATTTCAGCTCTACTTTAATAGCTATAGATAAGGAAAATACTGCTTAAGTCACTCAGAGGAGTTCTTTTAAAGAAGTTTATATGCTGAATGACATGAGTCGTTATAATCAACTATGACACCATTAGAAACAAATGTGGTTCATAATTAATGATCTTGGCTTAAACTGACTTTATTTGACTGAAGTTTGTGGGCTGTATATTTATACAATATGTTTGGATATTGATCCCTTCAATTCATGAGAGCTCCATTATCCTCAGGTTTTGTGTTGTGGGGTTTCCTTAAATGCTACTTTATAAACAAAAAGTCTGCCCTGGCTTTCAAGATTCTCTCAGGGTCTCATGAGGGCCCTGAATGACCTTTCCAGTTTTCTTCCCCACAACTTCCCTGTCTTAAGCCAAACTAGGCTGTTCACTTCTTTCCAACTGAGCCTCAAATGTCTTCTTGGAGACTTCTTTCTCTTGTCCACACCTGAAGTTCTTTACCCCCCCTCCCCCCCGTCTGTAGGTATCAGGTTCCCCAGGTCTAGAACTCGAAACAAGGACTCATGTGCAAAGAATTTATTGAGGAAGTGCTCTGCTCTCAAGAGAAACTACTAAGGAGGTAAGAGAAGTAGGACAAGGGGAGGACAAAGTTGATCAAGGATGTGATTTTAGAAAAGTCCCAGCCTCAGCCTGATGCTGCAGGGGAGCTCTGGAATGTGAATCACACCTCAGAGTTTGTCCTGATTTGAAACTATTTCTTCTCCTCCACCAGTTACAGGTGAAGGGCTGGGCAAGAGGAGGAAAAACATAAATCTTGTGAGCTTGCACAGGACAAAGAAGCCAAAGAACACAGAAACTAGGGGAGAGGTTATGGTCACAGATCTGTGGGGATCGGGGCACAGCACCTGACGATATCAACTGTAGATGCCATACAAATGCTACATTTTCAAAGGAATCACGTGGATGCCTTCAGACAAGATTATCAGGATCCCTATGGGGTGTTGAATTCTTATAGCACAGTTATTCTGCCTGTGCTCTGCTGATTTGGGTACTTACCTTTTAATCACCTTGAGGGTGGTGCTTATGTTACTCATTATCGCAATCTCTCAACACCCATCCTAATGGCTTACATTCATCTGATATGCAATAAAAAGTCACTGTAGATTTATCTCCAGTAAGAATGGCCTTTATCAAAAAGTCCCAAAACAATAGATGTTGGCGTGGATGCGGAGATAGGAACACTCCTACACTGCTAGTGGGACTGTAAACTAGTTCAACCTCTGTGGAAAGCAATATGGAGATACCTTAAAGCGATACAAGTAGATCTGCCATTTGATCCAGCAATCCCATTACTGGGCATCTACCCAAAAGATCAAATGACACTCTACAAAAAAGACACCTGCACTCGAATGTTTATAGCAGCACAATTCACAATTTCACAGCTGTAGAAACAACCAAGTGCCCATCAATTCATGAGTGGATTAATAACATGTGGTATATGTATACCATGGGGTACTATTCAGCCCTAAGAAACAAATGGTAATATAGCACATCTTGTATTTTCCTGGATAGATCTGGAACCCATACTACTAAGTAAAATATCCCAAGAATGGAAAAACAAGCACCACATATACTCACCAGCAAACTGGTATTAACTGATCAGCACCTAAGTGGACACATAGGATTGACATTAAATGGGTATTGGGGAGGTGGGAGGGGGGAGGAGGAGGAGGATATATACATACATAATGAGTGAGATGTGCACCGTCTGGGTGATGGTCACACTTGAAGCTCAGATTTGTGGGGGGAGGAGGGGCAAGGGCATTATTCAAAACCTTAAAATTTGTACCCCCATAGTATGCTGAAATTTAAAAAAAAGTCACTGATTTGAAATGAAGAGACAAACACCCTTGAATGAGGCCCATTATGGGCCCGTCTTATTACCAAATTCTTCAATGTAATAAATATGTTTATAACAAAGTTCTATTGTTATTTCTAGGTAAAAGAGTCTATTAAAAATGATAAACAAAGAGAAGCCCTTGTGTCAAATCAATAACTAAAAAAAACAAAGACTAAAACCTTTAAAACATAATTGATTTCTAAATTTTCAGAATTCAAAAAAGTAAAGTGCTATTAGTAACTTCCTAATAATTCTATATCTTGGCAAACCCCTGTTTCTCCTTTTCTCTTTTGTGGGACTTCTAAGGTTTGTGGAGAGGGAGTTGAGCAAAAGGGCTTTTGCCATTGACCCAAGGCCTGGAAAGGTTTATCCACCATTCCTAGGAGGTATGCTGGCAATTCTTAGCTCTAGTGTGCAAATTATCTTGACTTTACTCCCCCTGTTTATGTATTTTTTTCCTTGAGCCACTATACTTTGTTCAGTTGCTATGTATAGAGGTGTGAATGCTAATACTTCTGTATCTATGAAGAAAAAGGGAGTTTTAAAGTAAAAACTCCAAACATGTCACAGAGCTAACATTGATCAAAGAGTGGGCTGAGTGCCCATGTTAATACAAACCTTGGCTCTAAGCAATGTACTGATAATGGTTTTCAGATTAGAGAATCCCTAAATTCATAGAAAAGGTATTCCACTCAGATGTACAGGACATTTACCCTGACATTCACTTAATTTTTCTAAATCTGGCTCATGAGAGGGGCTGAAACAGCAAGTACTAACTTAAAACCACATTTTCTGATTCATCTATAACCTATTCTGTTAAATGAAGATGATGAAATTAACCTCTGCTGCATAGAAACAACTTGTTTATGCACTATCAGAATTCATACACAACGAGTATGAATAACTTAGCCCAATCTTACAATTTTCCACTTGAAGAAAATAGGCCAATAGGATTAAGAATCTGTCTAAAATCACACTAATATTGTATCCTGACTCCCAGTACAGTATTCTCTCTGGAATACCATAGTATTTCCTGTTACTCCAAGAATTCAGAAATAGTTTGATTAAATTATAATCTCAAGATACAATTATATATCTCAGTAAAATAGTTCCAATGTTAGATGTCAACAAACAATGAATAATACATAATTTTTACTAGGTCACTGAATTAGATTTTAATAGAAGATTATATCTCAGAATACACCTGTTTCCAATATGCTAACACCATGTTTCATTGAAACTAAAATGCCATTAATAGAAAACTATATCATTACTCATCACTAAGAAAGAACCTGCAATTAAACTAGCCCACAATTTCAGAGAGGTCACAGTGCTTCACAATTTCAGAGAGATTACATGTTTTAAAGAATGTTTCTTTTAGAATCAATGAAATATATTACATTTTATATATATTAAATATATAAAATAATTCAATAATTCTGTCTTTAAAATAGAGGCACTGGCAAATAAATGAACAGTAAAAAATTTAAAAAGAGATAACTTTTGAGTTCTGAATATGTTTGTAATACATACATATTATTTGTATCACTTTATTATGCAAAAATTTAACTTTTGGGGTTATAAAATTCAGTTTAAAATTTTACTTTGTACAAAAAATGTGCTCACTAGTCACTTATGCCAGTAAAGGCACAAGGGACACTTAAAAGGAAGAGATTTCTAATTGTCTGGTAATAGAAACAAACAAAAAAACCCATTTTGTCAACATTTTGGTCAAAAAGTAAAACAGATTAGAGTATTTACAAAACAATAATATGAAAAATAACTCCACAAATTAGAACCTGTGGGTTATGGCCATCATTATCTTTAAGGAAAATTTATAGTCTGAAAATTCTATACAAGAAAAAAATGAAAATAATAAATATTTAATAGCAAGAAAAGATAAAATATATTAGAATTAACTAAGATAAAAGCAAAATCAATAAATACAAAAAAAAAGCAATCTAACAATGAGTTGTTTGCAGGGAAATCTATGTAATAGATAAGTTAATAACCACTTAATCCAAGACAAGGATGAGAATTCACAGCATACAAAAGTACAAGTATGATTGGGGAGGTAGCAAATTAAAATTTTTTGTAGGTATAGTTATAAGTTCAGGCACAAAAACAAAGTATTTTAAAAGTAAAGAAATTAATTACATAAAGAAAAATAAATATATATTGGAAATACAAATTTTACTCTTCAAAATAGATGATTTTCTATGAAAATTAAGTGAAAAAGTAAAAACAAATTAAACCGATTATTATAGAAGAAACTGAGAAAATAAAAAAAGTCACTCTCACACCACCAAAAACATTTGCCTCAGACAGTTTCACAAATCAATTTATCAATTCTTTCAAATCTAAAGGGAATATAAAGGTTATCTTAACAATTTAGATCAAACATGGAAAAGGAAATTTTCTGGTTTTCCTAATCCAATGTCAAAAACTAACAAAGCACAAAAAAGCACAAAACTAAAGAACATTAGCATCATGATTATTGATGCTAAATTCTAACTACAATATTGGACTTGTAAAAATAGTAAAATGTGATGGAGTCCATCCCAAGAATGTAAAGATAGCTGGACCATAGAAATGTTATAAGTCAAAGGATTAAAAATATGATCAAAGCACATGACCATCCTAAGAGATGGCATGCCAGATATCCTTTGCTTGCTTGGGTTCAGATTCATTTCAAATCAACAAGACAAAACAATCCAAAGAATGAGACAATTCACAGAGTAATAAACAGTCAATAAACATGTAAAAACATATATCCTTTCTCATATTTAAACAAACACACACTAAACAAGATATGGTTTAACATGTATCCATTAGACAAAGGTTGCATACTTTTATAATATCTGGTATTGACAAGAATGTACTGAGAGAGATTAGGGAATGTAAATATGTATATATTGTGCAAACTTGGTACCATCAGTCTAAATCTGAAATGCGTATAGTTTTGACCTACACTTTCCATTTCAGGGGTTGACCCAAAAGAAAAAGTGGGCAACCGAAAGATATTAAGATATTATGAATATATGCATATTGAACATTGTTTGTAATAAGATAATTTTTAACTATACATTTCTTCATACTATTAAATATTATGTAACAGACATATGATAGAAAATTAAATAGCTGAAAAAATGTTACCTAATTTTTGTGCCCATATGGAAAAACTTCAAAAACTTCACATATATGTTGTTTAACAAAAGCCAAGTTGCAGAAAAATATGAACAGTGAAATTCTTATATTTTTTATAGTATGTTAAATAGATATGGCAATTGTTAATAATTATTACCTCTAAGGTATAGGTTTTAAGTCTTGGATTTGAGCAAGAATTGTGTATGTGTTGTGTGTGTATGTGTTTTACTGCTAAATATTTTAAACCAAATATATGTGTTGTTTTATTAAAATTAATTATATTAAGAATGCATATATTTGAATAAGTCTGTAAAAGTATTCTATTTATATGGACCTTTTATGTACTTGTTTTATGGATCATACTTCTCAGTTTTTGGCTTTGTGCTTTTGTATTGTAGTTACACATCCAACATTATGTCTTGCACCTTGAAGGTACTCATTTAATTAGTTACATATTGCATGAGTGATTTAAAAGTAAATTAATGAACCCAAAGGCACGTTCAAATATTCCTATCCTTTTCTTTTGGGTTCTAATTCCTGCACTAATGAAAGGACCAAGCAGATGTAGGCTGTTTTTTTTTTTTTTTTTCCACCGCCTTTTCAATGACTCATTTTTAAAACGAAGTGAAACATTATCTCTAATTATAACAGCAATCTGCTACTCTGAGGTTTTCAAGCCTCGTTTAAACACCAAATTGGATTCCTCCAATGACTATATTCTTTCATACATCCTCTGATTTTTATTTCAAGGCCATCAAATCATCAGGTAATTGAGTCCATTTTTAAATCCATCACCTCCAGTCATTTTTTTCAGTGCTTGCCTCTGAGATTTATATAATCTAAGGAACTTTCTCTGTTGCTCTCCATTCAATTTTGAACTACTCATTCGCTGGAATGAACCTTAACAAAGTGCCCAAATCCTCCCTTTATATATTGAATCTCAGCCTTCCCTTCTGCCTGGCCCTTTAACCATTAAGAATACAGATATAGATGATATTGTTGTAGATATAAGTATACTTACATTTGGATTTTGGTCTGAAAGAGCGATTTGCGTTATGTCTCCCTATATTATTGTCTCAATTTCTTGTAAAAGAGGAAATGACTGTGGACAATTGTCACCAAATTTGCACTTCTCATGGTGTAGAGAGCCCTTATGCAGTGTGTCTCTATTACTGGTAGTGGAAATGTGTCTCCCTTTCCAGGATGATTCACAATATGCTTACATTTGTTCAGCTGCAGGATTTTTCCCTTTGCTCTCCTGTGATAAGCTTGGGTTTTATTATAAAGTTGGTCTTTGTCCTTTGGGAATTTGGATAATGGCTCTGTTTAAATGCAAAGTTTCATAGATGAACACCCTGGAGGCTATGCATTTTTTGCTCTTATCTCACTGATAGATAAGGACAAGCTTTAGCAATTGCCGTAGTAAGATTTTCTTCCTAATAATCTAAACATTTTATATCTACATAGTATTGTTTACTGTTCAAAGTAGTTTTATATTTATTATGCTCATTATATGTTCTCCTTTATACTCATTGCATCTCATTTGATTGTCATATCAACCCTATGATGAAAGCAATTCAGGTATAATTATTTTTTCTTTTCTTTTTTTTTTTTTATTAGAGATGGGGTCTCACTGTTGCTCAGGTTAATGTTGAACTCCTGAGCTCAAGCAATCCTCCTGCCTCAGCCTCCTAGAGGGCTAGAATTACAGATGTGAGCCACTGCACCCAGTGGCTTATATTTTTCTTTTGTTAAAGAGAAGTTACCAACTAGCTAAAGCAGTTAGCTAAAGATCATATGGTTCTTACGCAGCATGACAATACTAAAATCCAAATTATCTTACTCTTTTCATTGTATATGTATTCATTCTTAATAATTAAGAAACCAAATGATTTTGAAATTTCTTGACAAAGTTAAAATTTACTTTTATAGAATATTGGCTTTTGAAGAGTTTATAGAGAGATAAGTCTCCTTTGCTCTAAATGTGTTTCTGTAACATAAATTAGCTCATATGTGATCATGGAGAGGGTAATGTCAGTGTAATGTGCACATTGTATTGGCTCATACAGATTATTGTCTTTGACTCTATAAATAAGGTCCTTTAAGCTTTCTTTACATTTTCTTTTAAGCTGCACTCTCCTTTTTAAGGTAAATAAATCTTACATTTCATCTAATTTTTCTTTAATAGGAAATGTAGCACATCTTCTTAACTGTACTAATATATTTGTTAGGCTTGTTACCAGTTTTTTAAGCTATAGTAACAAGTTTAATAGTGTCTAAATAATTGATGGTGGTTTAGACAAAGGTGATGCAAGGAGAGAAAGAAAATGGGTGGATGTGAGATGTGTTTTTGACTTAGCAGCAACTGGACTTGCTGTTTGGTTAAATGGGCAAAGGGAACATTGAATCATGGGAATAAAGAAGGGTGAAGCCCAAGTTCAAAGAGTAGATGCCCAAAATCCAGATGGGGTTGTGTTGACATTTTGATGGTTGTACATAATTTAGGATACGGGACAAGGAGTGAAAAGTTGAAAGGAGGTGGAGGACCAGGAAATTGAAGAAGAGAATTTAAGAAGAGGGCATACTGAAATAAAAAAAAAAAAAAAATGAAAATGGGAGTAGAGAGGGAGAGAAATGCTGTGAGCCAGGAGGTAAAGTCTGCAGATGTCTCACATGTTAGCAGAGGAGCCCTAATCTCCTACACTGATTGAAGGACTCCAGTAGTTACCAATAGGACAAAAAGTTGGATTTGTTGCTTAAGGGACATGAAGACTTCTTCATGATTGTTCTTCCATTGTTCTTGCATTGTTCTTCCATTTTCTTGGCATAGAATAATATTATTTATGATATAAAACTACAAATTCACTAATAATGTATGAATGCTCAAAACTGTTAGTATGATGAAAGAGTTTTGTCCTGGGCACAAATTTGGAATTCAGTTGAGCACCAACCTGGGATCAAGTGCTTGATCACAAAGTATTTTCTTTAAAAGATTTCATATTTCTTTTCTCATTGCTCCATAGGCTAGATATGAGGTGATTTTTCTTAGTAGCTAATTACACTGAACAATATATTCTTAAATATGTGATGGAAATAGGCTTTTAATCTCTGCATTCTTGTAATATTTGTTCTATCACTTAAGTACACACAGCCTTGTGTTGCCCTCCAGATTTTTTTTTTTATATATAATTTACTACTCTAATTTAGGCAAAGTTTAGTACTCTATCCATGAGTCTCCCACAGCACTTGTTCATGCTTTGTTATATCACTTGTCACATTGTATCATATTCATCTCATCTTTATACATGTAAACCTCTCTCTGGTCTGTTAGCTTGTGAATTTTCTCCAGTGCATACATCACACCAAAGTATATCTGCAGAGCACACCCCGTGTTGGAATTCACCATCACCCATGAATGCATATGGCTCTGTATTGAAACTGATTCTTCAGCCTTCTTGTGAAGAGGACATTTTAACCCTTGGTGCTCCTTGCTGCCAGTAGATCTTAGCCAGGGCCACCCTGCTTAACCATGTACCTGTCCTAGCTTTGAATCCTGAGATGATCAGGGTCTCTTTGAGGTTCCTTCTTTCTGGGAAGCCTCAATTAACCCCACTCCTACCCTCCAATTCTGCAAACTTAAGTGATAGGCAGTATTGCTAAACAACAGGAAACTACAAAAATAAAACGTGTTTTCATATCCTTTCCAAAGAACAAATGATACTTAAATTAAACCTACATTTATATAGATGGAAGTGAATTAGGTGGCTCTTAATAGAGCAGAAACTATCCCTAGGTGACTTTCTAGCTCAGCCTGAACTATTTGAATCATGACATAATTAAAAAATATATTATACTACATACTCATCAAGCTATTATATGGTAAAATCATCAATGTTCTTTAAGACCCTGTTGCTAACCCTTGTTATGCAGGGGTTGCTACCTGTTCAAATACCCTTCATATCTCCCATGGTAATAATAAAGCCCTCAGTCAAAACTGAGTTTGGGAATCTTGGGTTTAGACAAATACAGCTGAAATAACATGCCAATGCTGGCAGGAAATTCAATTTTTAAAATAGATGTTTTTTTTTATTTTTGCTAAACTGAGCTATATGTGTATCCTTGACTTATTTGCATACATTCTTTTGCAATATGTACATATATGTGTGTGTGTTTGTGCCTGTATTTGTGTGTATGTACAGCTATCCATCCATCATCCATTTATCTAAAATTACATGGTTTTTTAATCCATCAAAAGGATCTTCATTTTAGAAAGTGTAAGTGAATAGCTGCCTTCAGCTGAGACATATTTAACTTTCTGACAGGTACAAGGATTCTAATCCCCAGGGACTAGCACTTTTCTTTTCTGAGCCATCCCCTATCTTTGTGACCCTTTGGGAGGAGCCAGCAATATTCTGTGCATTCGTTATGGATAAAGTAACCCAAAAGTATCTACTCATTTGCTTCCTAATAGGGCAGAGTTGGCTGGAATGAATGAAATATGCTTTCTTTTTCTGGAAGTGTAGAATCTTGATAAGGGATATGAGTGGTACTCTAGGCTATCCCTTATAAATGAGAGATAAAGTATTTGGTAAGCAATTTTAAGAGAAAAATATATTTTCCAATTTTTTGTTTGACATTTAAGGGGCATTTTCCTTAAAATTGTTACAAATAATTTGTAGGTAAATATGTGTGCACATTCCTAATTATTAATAAAAAATAGAAAGTAATTATAAATTATAAAATAATAAATTTATTGTATATATTAATAAACTGTATTCAGTTATATAGTAGATACAATAGCATAGTTTTATGAGCTCAATATACATCTTAAGGATATTATGTAAGATAGAAAATATCACACAGTCCAATACTTGAATAAGTATGTCCTTTGTTAATTATTATGCTTTTGTAGATAGAAGAATTCTGCCTAAAATTAAACTTCTTAGAATTGGACTTCATTAGTCATCTTAAGATCAGTGATAATAAAGAAAAATAACTTAGTTACTTTAAAATTTGGGGGGATGCTATGGTTTGAATGTATGTGTCATTCCAAAATTCATTTGTTGGAACATAATACCCATGTGATATGCACAGTATTAATATTAAGAGGTGAGACAATTTGGTAAGTGATTAAGGCATGAATGCTCCACTTTCATAAATGGGACTAATAGTGCTCTTTTATAAGAGGTTGAAGGAAGCACCCTAGCTACTTTTTGCCCTTTTGCCTGTCTGCCATGTGAGGACCCAGCATTCATCCTTTCCTGTATGGGAGGACACAGCAAGGAGTCATCGTTTTGGAGGTAGAAAACGAATCTTTACTAGGCACCAAATTTGTCAGTGCTTTGATTTGGACTTCCTAGCCTCTAGAATTGTGAGAAATAAATATCTATCATTTGTAAATTATCCAGTCTGTGGTATTTTGTTGCATCAGCTTGAATAGATGAAGACAGGAATTTTTTTTTTTTTACTTTTAGTAAATATATTGTATTGTGATATTTAATTTTTTCTTTAATTCAAAATTCACTTGGAGAATTGGTGGTCTTACAATTATTTAGATAAATTGATTTTGATATTTTTCTTCTTAACACATGACGGAATAAAACTTATTTAAATAAAAGGTTAGTAAATTTGGGGGCTCAAATAATACTTTTAACTTCCTATCCATAGGGCTTGATATTGTTCCCTTACTCCTCATAAAAAGGTTTATAGAATTTATTTATACAAACTTACTCTTGTTCTCAAGATCTTATGACCAATTCCTGCCTTTTGGGGGCTACAAGCTATGACTATCCCAATTCAACCCTTAACACAAATGCTCCTTCCTCCAGAAAAAAAGAAACAAAACTCCTCATATTGAAAACAAAATCCATTATTTTTTTATTTTATTTTTCTTTGAGCATATTAATGGGGGTACAAATGTTAAGATTACGTATATTGCCCTTATCCTCCTGCCCCTTTGGGTCAGAGCTTCAAGCATTATTTTTTAATAAAAGAAAAATATAAATTGTCTTTGGAAAATATAGCTTGCTTACAACCAATCATACCCATATATACACAGTTCTCTAGAAAGAACTATCCCATTGGCAATGGCTTGTTAATTCTCTTAACTGATATTTGTTTTTATTTCTAATGTATTTTATCAAAAATCAATTAATCCTGAATAAAATCATTTTGCTCCTAAAAAATTGATTTGAAATCCTCTAGTCTTAACATAATCAACTCCAGTCGAGTTCATATTCTTCAGTCTTCCCTATGTCATAAGGCTGTTCAGAAGAGCTTCCATGTGAAAGATCTATTTTTCTACTTTAGTCCAAAGTAACAAAATTAGACAGAGCCATTTCTAATCATTGGTGAATGTCACTTTTAGCTATCTCAGTCTTTGACTTTTTCTACTATGTGCTAATAACATAAGCAAATTGCAAAATCTTTATATCAGTGTCCCAGTTTCCTCTTCTATAAAATGTAGCTAATAATACCTCTGTTTTATAGGTGGTATTGTTAATGTTAATTATTAAATATGTATATATGCAAACAGTAAAATTTATAGTATATCAAAACTCTTTTTATTGCTTTTCTCAACATTTTTAATACAGTTTTAGTCAAATTGTGCTCCCTATTTCATATTCCATTTACCCTTTACATATCATAAAACTTAAATAGTCACTTATAAAAGCTATGATTGTTATAAATGTTTTAAAAAACATTTTCTATCACTTTGAATTAAACTATGGTAAAATTTGATAACATAAGACAATGAATATCATATCTTAATTATTCTTATTCTTACCTTATATCATTGTCTTAATCACTAAGAAAATATTTTGTCCTAATCTATGAACAATAATATGGGAGGAGGGAAAATCTATGAGAAAAACAAGGAAGCAAAGTAAGAACACAAATATATCAAGTCAATGTCAAATTTACTATCTTACAACAACTTCAAAGAAAAATTCTTAAGTGGATTAGAAATTCGACTAGATGCAATAAATTCATTGAAATTTGTAATATCACAAAGAAATTACATATTACATATTCCTAAATGAAAGTAACAATGTAGCGAGTATTAGATTTTAATTTGTGGGACAGTGTTATACTATTTATCACTTAATAAGCAAAAATAGAGTATTTCATATTAGCAAGAGAGTAAAATCAGCAAAATGGAAGATTCGGAGTTTCCAGTGCTTATCCCCTCAAAGAAACATCAATCTGAACAACCATCTATGCATGAAAATATTTTCACAAGAGTCAAAGAATCCAGGTGGGAGAGTATAGTGCCTGGGTAGAGCACAGAAATTTTGAAAGATTCCTTGAATAGTGTAGCAAGGACAGTTTCATGTTACCTGTATCATTTCTCTCCTGTTTGCATGGAACAGCATGGGGAGAGATATACTCTATGTGAGGGAAGGATAGTGTAGTGAGACCCGACTTCACCATGGACCCTAGCACCAGGCCCACCCCGGTGGACCCTGGTGCCAGGCCACTCCCTGAAGCCCCAGGCTTTGGGAATGTTCCTTTTCCCCAGGCTTCAGTCTAACCCCCATGGGGCCACCCAGCTCCCTCAGACTGGGGTTCCAGGCCTTCCCCAAAGTGAGGCCAGCCTCTGCAGCCCCAGGTACCAGATCAGCAGACATGTATCCAGGCTTGAAGCTGGCCCTGTTGGCCCTATAAAACAAGTCAGCACCCATAGACATAAGCTCCACATCCATCCCCACAGTTCAAGGTACCAGGCCTGCCTTCATGAACCCAGGTACTAGGCCCACCCAGTGCAAACAGGTATCAGGGAAGCCACCACAGACTTAGGATCAGGCTCACCCTCATGGACCCAGCCACCAAGCCATCATATGTACCAGGCCAGTCCCTTCACACCCAGGCTCAAAGCCACCCAGAATCTTTGGACAGACAGACTGCTGGAGGACTTTTCCTGCCAAAGTTAGTATGTAAAGACTAGAAGAGGCACCTACTTTATCAAATGTATGTAGACAAATGCAAGACTGCTAGGATCACAAATAATCAAGAAAACATGAACCACGAAAGAAAACAAAATAAAGCACCAATATTTGACGCTAATGCAATGGAGATCTATGGCAAGGAATTCAAAATAATAATCTTAAAGATGTTCAGTAAACAACAAAAGAATACAGATAGACAACCAAACAAAATCAAGAACATAATACATGAAAAAAATGATAATTCAACAAAGGGGTAGAAACAAACGAAAAAAAAGAACCACATAGAAATTCTGGAGCTGATGAACACAATGACTGAAATGACAACTTCTACAGGCTTCAATAGCACACTCAATCAAGCAAAAGAAAGAATCAGTGAGCTCAAAGAAAAAATTACTTGAAACTGCTTAGTTTAAGGAACAAATATTTAATAGAAAAAACAAGAATGAGCAAGTGTGAAGAAAGTCTATGGGACTTATGGGACATCATCAAGTGAACTAATTTACACATTATAAAAATGCCAGAAGCAGCAAAGGAAAAGAAATAGATAAAAAATTTGTTTAAAGAAATAGTGATGGAAAACTTCCCAAATTTAGAGAGAGAAAAAAAAAATCCAGATCCATGAATACCAAAGAATTCCAAATAGATTAAATATAAAGAGATATTTGCCCAGACACAATATAATCAAATTCTCAAGTCAAAGACAAAAGGAGAATTTTGAAAGCAGTAAGAGAAAAGTGACTCATCAAGAGAAGCTCTAACATGCTATCAGTGGATTTTTCAGCAGAAATTTTGTAGAGCAGTAAAAAGTGGAATGATAACTTCAAAGTGCTGAAAGAAAAAGCAATTGTCAACTAAGAGTACTATACTCAGTAAAGTGATCCTTCAGAAATAAAGTTGAGATAAAGTTCTTCCCAGACAAACAAAAGCTGAGGAATTCATCACCACTAGACCTGCTGTGCAAAAAGGAGTTCTTTCAGCCGAAACAAAAGAACAGTAAGAATATTGTCAAATTTAGAATAGTACTGTAATTGTGGGGCATAAGTCACACTTAACTCAAGTATAAAATTAAAAGAAAAAAGTATTGCTCAAAGGGTACAAACTTTCAGTGTGAAGATGAAATTATGGGGATCTAATGTACAGGATGGTGACTATAGTTATTAATACTATATTTTTAAATTAAGATTTAATAAGAAGAAAGATTTTAAGTGTTTTCACCATACAGACATACACATGCACATACAAAAATGGTAACTATGGGTGGCGATGGATGTGTTAATTAATTTGACTGTGGTAATCAATATACAATGTATATATATATCAAATAATCACATTGTATACCTTAAACATATATAATATTTATTTGTCAATTAAATATTAAAATAAAAACTATAGCTAAAATAATTTGTTAATGGGTATACAATATAAAAAGATATGAACTGTGGCATCAATAACAAAATGTGGGGGAACGAGAAGCTAAAGTATACACTTTTGGTATACTATTAAAGTTAAATTTGTATAAGCTTAAAATAAAGTTATAAGATGTTTTATGTAAGCCTCTAATAACAATAAAGAAGATATCTCTATTATATATATACACAAGAGATAAAGAAATCAAAGTATAACATGACAAAATAATATAATTTTACAAAGGAGGACAGGCTAAGAGGAACAAAGGAACAACAAACCAGTTTGAAAATGATTAACATAATAGCAATACTAAGCCTTACCTATCAATAATTATGTTAAACATAAATGGATTAAAGTTCTTGACCAAAAGACAAAGAGTGACTGAATAAATTAAGAAATCAAGATCCAACTATATGCTGCATACAAGAAACTCATTTTAACTTAAAGAACACACATAGACTAAAAACAAGTGCATGGAAAAAGATATTCTGGAATGTATGGAGAGGAGAGCAGGAGTGGCTATATTTATATCATACAAAATAGACTTTAAGTCAAAAACTGTCATAAGAGACAAAGAAGGTCATATATGATGATAAAGTGGTCAATTCATCAAGAAGATAACACAATTACAAATAAATATGCAGCCAGTGTTGGAAGAACTAAATATAAAATGCAAATAGTAACTAAACTAAAGGGATAAATCATCAGCAAAAGAAAATAGTAGGGGACTTTACTATCCTACATTCAACAATGAATAGATCATTCAGACAGAAAATCAATAAAGAAACAGTGCATTTGAACAGCACTATAGACCAAATGGACCTAATACTTATATACAGAGCATTTCATCCAATGAGAGCAGAATACACATTTTGCTTAAGCACACATGGAGTATTCTCCAAGATTTATCATATATTAGGCCATAAAATAAGTCTTAGCAAATTTTGAAATTATATCAAGTTTTTTTTCTGATCACATGGTATAAAAGTAGAAATCAATAATAGGACAAAAATAAAAACAACATACTCTTAAAAAACCAATGGGTCAAAGAAGAAATAATTTTTAAAAAACTAAAAACTATTTTAAGGAAGTAAAAATGGAAACAATATATAAAAATTTGTGAGATGAAAGAAAAGCAATTCTAAGAGGGAAATTTATAGCAATAAAAACACCTACATTAAGAAAAGGAACCCCAAGGATTCAACCAAGAAACTCCTGGAACTGATCAATGAATTTAGTAAAGTCTCAGGATACAAAATCAATACACAGAAATCAGAGGCATTCATATACGCCAACAACAATCTAATTGAGAACCAAATCAAAGACTCAATTCCCTTCACAATAGCAACAAAGAAATTAAAGTACCTAGGAATATATTTAACAAAAGAGGTAAAAGACCTCTACAGGGAGAACTATGAAACACTGAGGAAGGAAATAGCAGAGGATGTAAACAGATGGAAATCCATACCATGCTCGTGGATCGGCAGACTCAATATCATCAAAATGTCTATACTACCCAAACTGATCTACAGATTCAATGCAATACCTATTAAAATCCCATCAGCATTCTTCACAGATATAGAAAAAATAATTTTACGCTTCGTATGGAACCAAAGAAGACCCCGAATATCAAGAGCAATTCTAGGCAACAAAAACAAAATGGGAGGCATTAATATGCCAGATATCAAACTATACTACAAAGCTGTAGTAATTAAAACAATATGGTATTGGCACAAAAACAGGAATATTGACCAGTGGAACAGATGTGAGAATCCTGATATAAAACCATCCTCATATAGCCATCTCATCTTTGACAAAGCAGACAAAAACATACGCTGGGGAAAAGAATCCCTCTTCAATAAATGGTGCTGGGAAAACTGGATAGCCACCTGTAGAAGGCTAAAACAGGACCCACACCTTTCACCTCTCACAAAAACCAACTCACGCTGGATAACAGACTTAAACCTAAGATATGAAACTATTAGAACTCTAGAGGAAAAAGTTGGAAACACTCTCCTAGACATCGGCCTGGGCAAAGAGTTTATGAAGAAGTCCGCAAAGGCAATCACAGCAGCAACAAAAATAAATAAATGGGACATGATCAAACTACAAAGCTTCTGCACAGCCAAAGAAATAGTCATGAAAGTAAACAGACAACCTACAGAATGGGAGAAAATTTTTGCATCCTATGCATCCGATAAGGGACTGATAACTAGAATATACTTAGAACTCACGAAAATTAGGAAGAAAAAATCAAATAACCCCATTAAAAAGTGGGCAAAGGACTTGAACAGAAATTTTTCTAAAGAAGACAGAAGAATGGCCAACAAACATATGAAGAAATGCTCAACATCTCTAATCATCAGGGAAATGCAAATCAAAACCACAATGAGATATCACTTAACCCCAGTGAGAATGGCCTTTATCAAAAAATCTCCAAACAATAAATGCTGGCGTGGTTGCGGAGAGAGAGGAACACTCCTACACTGCTGGTGGGACTGCAAACTAGTTCAACCTCTGTGGAAAGCAATATGGAGATACCTTAAAGCGATCCAAGTGAATCTACCATTTGATCCAGCAATCCCATTGCTGGGCATCTACCCAAATGATCCAGTGACACTCTACAAAAAAGACACCTGCACTCGAATGTTTATAGCAGCACAATTCATAATTGCAAGGCTGTGGAAACAGCCCAAGTGCCCATCAATCCAAGAATGGATTAATAAAATGTGGTATATGTACACCATGGAGTACTATTCAGCTCTAAGAAACAATGGTGATATAGCACACCTTATATTTTCCTGGTTAGAGCTGGAACCCATACTACTAAGTGAAGTATCCCAAGAATGGAAAAACAAGCACCAGATATATTCTCCAGCAAACTGGTATTAACTGAGTAGCACCTAAGTGGACACATAGGTGCTACAGTAATAGGGTATTGAGCAGGTGGGAGGGGGGAGGGGGGCGGGTATATACACACATAGTGAGTGAGATGTGCACCATCTGGGGGATGGTCATGATGGAGACTCAGACTTTTGGGGGGAGGGGGGGAAATGGGCATTTATTGAAACCTTAAAATCTGTACCCCCATAATATGCCAAAATAAAAAAAAAAAAAAAAAAGAAAGCTTTCTTGTAAACAGCATAACTTTACACCTCAATGACCTAGAAAAAGGAAAACAAACTAAACCCAATGTTAGCAGAAGGAAGGACATAATAAAGATCAGCACAGAAATAAATGAAATAAAGACTAGAAAAGGAATGGAAAAGATCAATGAAACTATAACTAGGCCTTTT
This sequence comes from Microcebus murinus, assembly GCF_040939455.1. Taxonomy (NCBI): domain Eukaryota; kingdom Metazoa; phylum Chordata; class Mammalia; order Primates; family Cheirogaleidae; genus Microcebus; species Microcebus murinus. The sequence continues at coordinate 35,588,869 of NC_134114.1, read as the reverse complement.
TACAGATGAAATTTGCTAACCTTTAGCTTGACTAAGAAAACAAGAGAGAAGACTCAAGAAAATAAAGTAGGAAATAAAAAAGAGATGATACAAATGATATCAGAGAAATGCAAAGGATTATAAGAGATTATTATGAATAATTATATGCCAACAAATTGGAAACTATATAAGAAATAGATAAATTTCTAGAATTATACAACTTACCAAGACTGAATCATGGAAGAAAAGATAATTTGAACAGACCAATAATAAGTAAGGAGATTGAATAACCAATCAAAAACCTCTCAACCATTAAAAATCCAGGACCTGATAGCTTCCTTGGTAAATTCTGCCAAATATTTAAAGAATTAATGCCAATCATTCTTGAACTCTTCTACAACATTGAAGTGAACAGGATACTTCCAAACTTATATTACAAGACTAGCAATACCTGATACCAATGCCAGACAAGGACAATACATGAAAAGAAAATTGCAGGACAGTATCCCTGATGAACATACTTGCAAAAATCCACAACAAAATATCAGCAAACTGAACTGAACAGCACATTAAAAGGATCATGCATAATGAAAAAATGGTCTATGTGTCTGTTTTTATGCCAATACCATAGTGTTTTGTTTACTACTATTACTTCTCTATTTGTGTACTTACTATTACCAGTTAGTTGTATACCCTCAGATGATTTCCTATTGTTTATCAATGTATTTTTCTTTCAGATTGATGAATTCCTTTTAGCATTTCTTATAGGAGAGCTCTGATGTTGATGAAATTCTTCAGCTTTTATTTGTCTGGGAAAGTCTTTATTTCTCCTTCATGTTTGAAGAATATTTTTACAAAATATAATATTCTAATATTGAAGGGTTTCTCCTTTCAGTACTTTATGTCATGCCACTTTCTCCTAGCATGTAAGGTTTCCATTAAGAAGTTTGGTCCCATACATGTCACAGCTCCTTTAAGATGTTATTTTTTACTTTTTTCTTGCCTCCCTTAGGAACTTTTCTTTTTCCATGAAGCTTGGGAGCTTGATTGTTAAATGGCTTGAGGTATTGTTGCTTGGGTTAAATCTGCTGGTGTTCTATGCCTTCTTGTACCTGAATATTGATATCTTTCCCTAGGTTTGGAAAATTGTCTGTTATTATTTATTCAAATAAAGCTTCTACTCCAGTCTCTCTCATTAACTCTTCTTTAAGGCCAATAGCTCTTAGATATGCCCTTTGGGGGCTATTTTCTAAATATTGTAGGTATGCTTTATTCACTTTTATTCTTTTTTCTCTTCTGGCTGTACATTTTAAAATAGCCTGTCTTCAAGCTCCCTAATCTCTCTTCTGTTGGACAATTCTGCTGGTGAGAGATTCTGATGCATTTCTTAATTTGTCAATTGAATTCTTAAGCTCCAGAATTTCTTTTTTAAAATTATTTCAATCTCTTTGTTAAATTTCTCTGATAGGCTTTTTTTTAAATAACATTATGCTTTCTGTTTTCTTTTCTTATTTAATAACTTTTTGTGTGTGTGTGTGTGCTTACTAATTTCTTTCTTTCTTTCTTTCTTTCTTTCTTTCTTTCTTTCTTTCTTTCTTTCTTTCTTTCTTTCTTTCTTTCTTTCTTTCTTTCTTTTCTTTCGAACTCCTTCTTTGTGTTGTCTTGAGTTCATTGAGCTTCTTCAGGACAGCTATTTTGAATTCTTTGTCTGAAAGGTCACATGTCTTCATCACTCCAGGATTGGTCACTGGTACTTTTTTAAACTCATTTGGTGAGGTCACATTTTCTGTGTGTTCTTGATGCTTGTGGATGTTCATTCATGTCTGGGAATTGAAGGTTAAGTATTCATTTTAATCTTCACAATCTGGGCTTGTTTTGGTCTCATCCATCTTGAGAAAGCTTTCCAGATATTCAAAAGGAATTGAGTGTTGTGATCTGTGTCATTCGTTACTGCAGCCATATTAGCACTGGAGGTTCCCCAAACCCAGTAGTGCCGTGACTCTTAGAGACTCCTGGCGGTATCATTTTTGGTGGATTTTGTTAAGATATGGGATAATTCACTAGATTACCAGGCAAAGTCTCTCACTCTCTTCCCTCAGTATGCTGGGCTGCTGGAATTGGGAGAGGAGTGACATTGGCACTCCTTTGTGGCCATCAACACCAGGTCACATCTAAAGACAGCCCACTGTCACCCAAAGCCCATGGTGACTATTGCCTCGCTATCTCTGATGTTGATTCAAAGTCCAAGGGTTCTTTAGTCAGCAGGTGGTGAATCCTGCCAAGACTGGGTCCTTTCCTTCAAGGAAGCATGCTTCTTTCTGGCCTAGGAGGAGTTCAGAAATGCCATTCAGGGATTAAGGCCTGGACTCAGGGGCCTCAGGAGTCTGCTTGGTATTTTATTTTACTGTGGCTGAGCTAGTTCCCATGTTGTAAAACAAAGTCCTCTGGAACCTTTCCCTTTCCTTTCCCCAAGTGGAAGAAGACTCCCTGAGCCATACTGCCTGTAGTTGGGGTATTGACATAGGTACCGGCTTGGCCACCACCCGTGGTATCTCATTGGGTCTTGTGCACCCCAAGTCCAATGGCTCTAAGCAAACAGAGCTACAAAAATTGCCCAAGGACCACAGCCTTTGTGGCCTGACTGCCTTAAGAATTTAATATGGGCCCCAGGTTGCTTTTTGTCAGCCAGTGGTGGGTTTTGGAGTGGAGGATTTCTCTCTGGCTGTTCTGTTCTAAATGTTTCCTCATGGGTGCCAGCAGAAGTCTGCCCTGTGCTGTGTTGCAATGCAAAGCCTACAACCATTTCATTCTCCCTCCCCTGGGCATGCATATTCTCTCTCCATTAAGTGTACTGGCATGGCACTGCTGGGGGGGATGAGGGAGGGCTGGAGTAGGCCATGCAAACCTGTCTTTTCTGCCCTCTTCAGTGCCTCTTTCCTTGATTTAATGTTAAAACCAGGTTGCATAATCAATCACCTGATTTTTAGTTCTTCTGAAGGTGCTTGCTTACATGAATAATTGTTAAATTTGTTGTTCATGCAGAGGGATGATTGCTGGAGGTTTCTATTGGGTCATCTTGTTCTGCCCCCCCAGGCTAGATTTAATTTTGTTTAAATATTAGTCACAGTATGATATCTGCTATAAAACTATAGATATAGTAACTGCTTTGAATAGGAAAAATGTATTCTAAAAATGTCGAAATGTATTAATTATCAACCACGCAATGAGTTTTAATAATCTATGAGTTTCTGAAAAGACAGTGAAATTGTTAAATTTAATGTTAGTGCTGTGTGTGTAAGAGAGAGAAAGTGAAAAGGAGAGAAAGGGAGGGAAGAGAGACTCAGAAATGGGGAGACATTAATGTATCCCTGAATGTATCTGGGTTATTTAAAATATCTGAATCAGAAAAATGTGATGAACTTTCTATATGGTATTATATCTCTAGGATCTCATTATTTTAATGAAATGCACTATGCTAATTCAAATGCAATATAATCATAAGTAATACTTGAGTATATGAACCACACTTGTCAAAGTAAATGAACAAAATATTATTTTGATGTAGGGCCCTTGAATTCCTTTATAGCATCGGTTTTGTTTACATTGTAGTTTTCAAAATTAAGTAATCTACATGGTTCCCTAGTGTGAATTAACAAGTAGCTCTCAATCAATGTTTCATATTCTTCAGCAAGCCCATGGAGGAAAACAGTGCCTGTTTTCTTTCTTGTGTTATAAAATTATTGTAGACTATAACTCTTCATGCTTCACTATGAAGATCATATTTCTATAATACATATTATGTCACAATTCCAGAGATTTCTCTTCATGTATTCAATAAGAAAAAGCAAAACTACACTGAAAATAATTTCATGATCATAAACTACAGATTAATAGGTTTCTAATATATAAATCCTAAAGACTATTGAATCTACTTCATATAGTCTTCAAATAATCAGTTACTGATATAGTCATATAAACAAACTGAAGTTATTATAATGGGCTGCCTGAAGATCCCTTCTCACTTTTACCAGAAAGCAAACAATCAAATGCTAATTTTCTAGAAATCTTTATCTCTCACATTTGACAGGCCTAAAATCTGTTCTTTTACTTTGAAAGTTCCTTTCTTTATAATGTAAGTAAGACACTACTAATGATTTCAGTAAAGAATAGCTAGAGAATTAAGAAAAACACCAATACATAAAGGCAAACTATTTAGGAAATTTAAAAAAAAAAGTTAAGGGAAATAATAATTTCAAAGACAAATGTTTCATGGTTGGTTGTCGTCATTTATTGGAAAAGCCAAGTGTGTACCAATGTAGCATTTTACTGGTTACTATAATACAACTTGAGAGAATTTGAGGATAAACTAAGAAAGTAATCAGTAAAATATGTAAGAGTGGGGGGAGAGGACACCTGTTGCCATAGATTTAAAAGCCATTTCTTCAAAGACATGAAAGAGCAAACATGAAAATACTAAGCTATTGCTCTATTCTCAAAGCCACCAGAGAGAAGCTAGAACTAACCGGAATGATGATCCTGAACTAATTGGATTTTAAATCAAGATCAAAATGCAGCATGCATTATCCAGAAATGGAACAGTCTAATTTAGTAATTACGGGATTCACTGCCATTGATTCCATCAGGGCTCTCACTGTTTGAGGCATCAGGTCCATCCCCACTTCCCCTGGGATGGCACAGCCTTCTCAATTTTTGCTGTTAGGAAACTTCCATCAATGCTTTGTTTCAATTTCTCATTCTCTCTTATCTCCCTTGTATGATCCCTTTTGCTGAATACAGTTTCCAATCAATAGAATAAAATGATATCCGTAAATACAATTTGGAAATTATTATACATATTTTCATTTCTGGTAAATTCTACTTTGATCCTGGGAACTTTAACCCTTTTATTTTTCTCTATAAACTAAATCACAGGAAAAAAGAAAAGAAAAGAAAAACAATTCATCATTCATCACAACTTGTGCAGAGAAATAAATAGAATGGAAGTCGATCACCACTAAATTTCCAATATTGAATGAAAGTCTTGAACTGACTACAAGGGATTGTTAGGTATGGAAGTAGAGTTGATTGTCTAAACATTTGAGTAATGGAATAAAGGAGATATTGTTTTCTTCCATTTGCAAATCTAGTTGTATTGAACAAATGTAACATCATGTATAACAATGACAAAAATTAAGATTAGGAAATGAAAGAAAATGAATATGTTGGCTATGGTTTGGGTTTGAATTCTATATTATCTGTATTATAAAAGGATGCTACTCTGGGAAATAGATAGTAGAGTGATAGAGAGCACACAGTGTAGGACTTAGAGGTAGACTTGAGTTCAAGTCAACTGACCAGTTCTGTGATCTTAGGCAAGATACTAAATTTATTCTGCCTCAGTTCTTTTCTCTGTAGAAAGAGAGTGAGAACAGGACTCAGATCACAAGGCTTCATCTGTTCAATAACATACAGAATGTAAAGCTCTTGGGATGGTGTCTGGCTCATAGTAAATGCTCGGGAAATGTGACTCATATGGTAACAATTATGATTATTCTTTCAAATCTTCAAAATTATATGACTTTACTATATAAAAAATCAAATATTAACCATTTTCTACTTGATCTGAACAGTAGGGACAGGAGTTTAAAGAGCTAGGAGTTATTATATCACTCCTACAAAAATGAGGTATTTTTTCAAGGCAGAATTTCTAGGTTGCCAAGATGAAAGAGATTCCATTTTGTCATTTTGCTGAATTGTTTGGAGAGCAGAGATTATCCATAACTAAATTTTTGAAACCTTTAAGTATCTAAACCATAATGGTAAAAAATTAATTTTCATTAAGGCATATACTTACATCCTTTGTGCAGTATTTTCTCTCTACAGAAGCAAACTACGTTGAAGACAAATTGCAGTGAGAAAGTTGCCTGTGTGCATGGTTTTAGTGCAATGGGATTTCATTTTGAACTCTTTCACCCAAAGTCTGAGGCACGCACCTCCATAATAGGGAGACCTGCTTACCACTGAGAAACAGCAGCTCTATCCTTCAGATCAGGCATCTTCTCTTCTTCCACACCAAATTTAGTTTCTCAATGCTTTCAGAGTTGACCAGCATCTTCTCTTTCAGATTTTTCTGCTATTATTTAGAGATATGTTAATACATTCAATCAGTCCTGTCAAGTATTGTTGTCCTGATTTTCCTCTTCAGGTTAACTTTCAGATTTCCTTATATGATGCATTTGTCATTAGCTGTATACCTTAACTTCCAGATGAATTTTCTTTACTTTCAGTGTTGGTGGGATCCCCTTTATTTGGTCCCTGTGTACAGAGAGCCAGTATAGCCCTGTGGTTAAATTGATGGCACTTGAACTAGACTGTAGATTAACAACTTTATTCTGTTAGGAACTTTCTCTGTCACCATGTTCAAGTCACTTATTATCCCTATGCCTCAGTTTTCATAGCTGTAAAATGGGGTAATGGTATCTACCTCACAGTGTTGTAGTAAAGGATAAATGAGGTAAGCATTAAAAGTACATGGAAAATACACTAATAATTCATTATTACACATCATCATTATTCATTATTATTATGACATCATTATTGCATCATTCATCCATTATTATTCATTCATTATTATTCATTATTATTCATTATACATTCATTATTATTAAAGTCTCCAGAATTCTTATGAGAAGCATATCCATCCGTCTGCCTGATGCTAAAACCAACCATTCTTGGCATTAGACACCTTCTCAGAACTGACTACTTCAAGGAAGGAAAGAGTAATATCTTCCATGTAAGAAAGGATTTTTACCACGTCACAACAGCTCACCTTTTCTTGTCATCTTTCATTCATCCAGTCATTCATGTAGTATCTACTGACAACCTATAATGTACCTGGAACTCTTCTAGACACTAGAATACACCAGCACCACAAACTATAGTCTAGATTTCAGTTCTTCCATGACAATTTCTCAGATTATTATTTAATGTCATAATAGGTACAAGGAGATATCCAATCTTCCAATGTGTTAATAAGAATTCAAACCATTGGCTTACCAAGAAAGATGTGTAATAAAATTATTGCTATTTTTCTAGATTAAATTTATATTACTTTCTTGATAATGTATTTTAGTTTCTATCTGGCTTCAAGATGAATATTTACAGAAACTGGAATATTTTTACCATGTCTTAATGCTTCCAGGAAAAATAAGTTGGTTGCTTTAGAAATGGTTTCTTTGCTTACATATCTTCATAATTACCTGGGTCCTCGTACACTTTTCCCCTTGGCTCCAAGAGTTACATTTCAGGAAATTGGAAGTATAGTTTTTGGAGTTTTTCATATTTATAGCTTGCGGTTCTCCCAGAGAAAAACAAGAAATCCATTTTGTTGATCTCTAAGACATGGTGCTTTTCCATGCTGAAAAACAAAGTGTTTATAAAACAAGAGCTAAAATTAGATTTATGAGACTTGAATTTCCAACCATAAGGTAGTAAGAAGGTTTGACCTTAACCTCCTTCCATAAATAACAAAAAACTGGACAAAATATATGAAATAATTATTTTCATGCTTTGAACAGCAGGCAGCATGGCACTGTGACTCCTGAGAGAAAGGAAACAAAAGAAATAAGACCCACAGTTGTCCGGGTTTTCTGCCTAAAGAAAATTTCTAGACTGCAATACTGGGAAGGGAAATCCAAACAGAGCCTGGTGGCTTCCCTGAATGAAGAGGCAGGTAGAGTTTGCAGAGCATTTACTGGAGGGAGCTATGCAGAGAAAAAGCTCTAAAAATGTGCATAGGAGTTGCCTTGAACCTTCAGTTTAATACTACCTATGTATGTACAAAGTGAATCCCGAATCCCCAAGAGACTAGGCAAGAACAACTTCTGAGGAAAGAACAATTGATGGGGATTGGGTACCGAATAATTTACAGATTTTACACTGGGTCAAGAATCGTTGAAATTTCCACTAACCAAAATAGAGAGATCTCCTTGAATACTTAGAACATTTGGTAGAGGCCACTAAAGGGTCACACTTTAAAGTGGGGCTAAATTAGCCCCAAGAAAAAAAGTCTACTCTAAGAAAACTTGAAAACAAGTCTTAAAAAGGTAAAACTTATCCACAAGTAACCTATTGACTGCCACAATAAAGTCCAATGCTATTTATTGGAGTACAACAAAATCCAGCATTCAACAACTTAAAATTTTATAAAGTCTACCATCTATTAGGTTGAATTTAACCATGAGATTCCTTCATAAAGTAAATATGGAGTCATTAGTATTTGTTATAATATTTTTTTTCTTCCCAAGTACAAATTAAGTGTATACTTCCAAATGTTCCTTTAAATTAGGTAACATTAGCCTCTCTTTTGTAACGCTCCAGTAACAATGATGCTGTAGATTGCCATTGCTCTGCCCATTGCAAATTTCAGGGAGAAAACTGTGGAACAAAGGTGGGAGCCAATCCTCAATGGACATGTCTCGTAAGTAAGAAAGAATTTTTTTTAAGTCCCTGAGATTTTCAAGTGGTTGTTAACCTCAACATAATTATCTTTACTGGTGCAATAGAATAGAACTAACAATGAAAAAGAACAATTATACAGTTTCTTAACTGTTGGAAACATTAGCATTTATGATCTATTTCAGCTTTTCTAAAGTTTGTTCTAATATGTTTAGGAAACTTTGACTTAAACAAAGCTTACAGTCAAATGGGTTCAATACTTTCTCATTCAATACTATATTTAACCTGCTGATATGCCTTTCTTAGATATGACTAAGATATGACTTTAGATATGACTTTAGACTTTAGACATTAGATATGACTTTCTAATTAGAGGTCATGTGGTAGATGATGCTTCCAAATTTAGTTGCCCACTCATTCCTTGAATTTCAAAAATGTCTCCAGTGCTCACAAGTGTCACTAGTGCTCTGAGGAATACCCTTGTAGAAATGTTGACATAGTTCAATGCCCTCATTTCCCAAATGAACAAATTGAGGTTAACAGTTTATGTATAAATCATACAACTAGAACCCAGGTGTCGTAATTCTCAGTTTTATGCTTTCTGCTACCTACCAGATTGCGTGCGTTACAGTAAAGGACTAAGATACTTTCTCTTAAGGGGTAAGTGCTTTCATAGAAAAGTGTAAAGATCTAAGAAAGCTGAAGCTCTCAAGATCTTAGGTTTGCAGTCTTTCTTGGGTAGAATGTAGGACAATGGGTAACAATTATATTTTATAATGTATACTTCATCATAATAAATCTACATTGATAAAGGTAAAAAAATTAAATAAAATCCAAATAAGTTGCATTGACAATTGAGATCATTTAAAAACTGCAGGCTTGTTTCCCAAGAATGGAAAAACAAGCACCACATATACTCACCAGCAAATTGGTATTAACCGAACAGCACCTAAGTGGTCACAGAGGTACTACAGTAATAGGGTATTGGGCAGGTGGGAGGGGGGAGGGGGGCGGGTATATACATATATAATGAGTGAGATGTGCACCATCTGGGGGATGATCATGATGGAGACTCAGACTCATGGGGGGAGGGGGGAATGGGCATTTATTGAAACCTTAAAATCTGTACCCCCATAATATGCTGAAATAAAAAAAAAAATAAGCAAAAAACAAAAAACAAAAAACTGCAGGCTTTGTTTGAGTGCCATACACAAATTAACCCTGAGCTCCTTTAGGTGGTGGCTTAAATGCTATCTTCTCAGTGAATCTTTCCTAGAATTGTCTAGATAAAATTGCACATCCCACCTCATTCACCGACTTGGATACTCTCTGCCCTCCCCCATTTTATTTTCCTCCCTAAACTTATAATATTCTGACATATTATGTGTTTTCCATATTTATTTGCTTACCATCTATCTTCTTCCCCAGTTGAATAAGTTCAAGGTTATTTGCAGTTATTCTCTAAGGTATACCCAGTATCTAGGACAGTGCCTGGCATATTGTCATAGCTCAATAAATATCTTTTAATTTGTAGATATATTTCTATTTGTCTCATATGGCACATATGAATTTGGGTTCAGTCTTTGACTTCCAAAGATACACAGCTTTCTGATATTGTTTGAGAAGCATTGTATAAGGTGATAGGTAAGTTCCAACTCCTGTTTGCTAAATGTGATCAAATACTAGGTATTCAGAGAGTATGTAATAAAAATAAGTCTGCCTATTAAATTAAGTTTTCTGAACATAATCTCAGAAGATATGTGAAATAGGTAAAATTTATCTCTAAGCTCTCTTATAGATAAAATAGTTCCAGTACCCTCATACTTCCCTTCCTCCTAGTTGCCCAAATCTCCTTATTCCTGAAAACCACTCAATCTACCTTCTTTGGAAATATTCTTTTTTTTTAAAGCACATTTCAATACTCTAATCTTCTCTATGTTTTGCCTAACAGGTCCTGGTCCTGGACCTGGACCTTTGGATTCTTCTTTCCCCCTAAATAGAGCTAGAATTTCTCATCAGCCTGATCCCATAGTCTGCTCAGGTGTGCTGGGTAGACTTAGGAAGCTGATGAGGATATATTCATGAGCATTGAGTGACATTTTTATTCTTAAAACCACTTCAATGACATGCACCAAAGCAAGAGTTTCCTTAAACTCCTACTCAATTTAATATTTTAGAAAAAGTTATAGGAATAGAGGAAGGTGATTTCATTGAAGATTGGGAAAAGCACCCCCATATAGGACCATCTTCTGTCCATAAATCTAGCTTCTAATCATACAAAAATTTGATTATCCCAAAGTGGCTAGACAGGAAAAGGTTCCTATTTCAAGTTAACTCAGATAGGCATTCTGCTCACAATCCCTGGTTCTGATACATGTTTCGTAAACATCTAACTATATCTAGGCAGCAGTGTATGTATAAGTATAAACTTTGGAAAGTTTGAGGGTGAAAGATTGAATGAGGCAAGGTGCAGTCCTCTCAGAATCTGAGTTCTCCAGTGTGCTCCCATTCCTGAGTGTTGGATATGGGCTGCAGCGATATGTCACAAAGTCATTATTTCCTTTCTCTATGTCTTTTCCTGATTTTTTCTTCCCTAGACAACCTCTTATCTTGAATTAAAGAAATTCTTTATTTGGTATAAATTTCTGTTTCCACTATCAAAGTTAATGAATTTTAATTAATTCCTATTACTTACTGCAGTCCTTAGAGAAGATCATTTCCTTTTTGAATGCAAGCAGTACACCAAAAAGATGACACATTTTTGTCTTCTTTCTACACCCAAATGTAAATAATTATGATAACCTCTTGCTATGTGGGAGGCAGCTGTCTAGTGTGATCATTAAATTACAGCTCCTGTATTGTATTCTCCTTGGTTAATGTTCATCCTAATTCGATAGACTGAATTGTATGTGATGTGGAAAATTCCTATTTGTACTTACAAAATATAGTTTAGCAAATTGCTCTCTGACACTATTCATTTTATTTCATGAACATTTGTGGTGGAAAATGAATGCTGTCCTTCTTATTAGTTGTACAGAATTCTTTCACATAAAGAGACTAAAACCTTTCATACATATTGGCCTTATTTAAAAAAACACACACACATACAACTAAGGGAAGTAATAAGTGTTATTTCACCCAGTTCACCATGGAGAAGTTGCTAAATAAAGGTTGATAACCTTCTTCAACATCACACATCATGTTAAGGACAGAATCATAGACAGAAATTTGGCTCCCATTTTACTGCTGGATCATACCTAAATTCAGCTACAACTCTTCTAAATGGTAGCTTTTGGAGCCAAACCGGCTCTGAGACACCGAGAGATTCTTTTATGTCATTTTCCCGCTTATGCTTCAATGTCTGCTCAGTCCTAGGCTAGCACGTGCCTCCCTACCTCCAGAGAACACAACAGTTGTTAGTGTCGTGCACAGTGATGTGTACATTCTGACAGTGCTGCTGATCCTGGGAGCCATGATTCATATTTTATTGCCACCTTACCGGTTTGCTTTTATGGCTGGTTTTATTGCCCCCATCTATTTATTCAGAAAGTGTCATTTTGAAAATATAAACCTTAAAACGAGAAAGCAGTTGTGGAGAAAAAATAGAATGTGTGCTTCTTTGAAATGAGTTTAAACAAACTGAGTATTTCAGAACATCTCCACTCTTCCAAATTTATTTCTCTGAATGCCCTCCCACCCGCTACTTCAAGAAATATAGATGTTGTAAATAGAAACAGAGTCCATGAGAGATAGAAGGAATCTTAGAATTAACCTCATGCTTTCACTTCACAGACGAGCAAACTGACAGCTAGAGCAGGTGGAAGGTGATTTGCCCAAATCACACAGCCAGGTAAGTTGTAAAGAAAAGCCAGCTAGTCTGTCCTCCCGCCCTGCTTTCAGTCTAGGGCTATTTCCCACATTTCTGTGCCTCTTTGAACAGGAGCTCAGTAAGTCCTTATTGATTGATAGCGAACCCATCGACTATTTGCACTTCGTTGAGCAGGGTGCCATGGGGACAAAGAAGAGGAGTTCAGAGGAAGAGAAAGATATTTTACTTCAAGGGCAGTTTGCTGATCTCATCATTGTTGAGCATCACTCCTGGAAAGCTAGAAAAAGCAAAAGGAGCTTGTGAAAAATAGATGTTTGTTCTGTTTTCTTAGACACCATTGTGAATGTCTCATAGGACAAGAATCTTGGTTCATAGTTGGTCAATCAACCTATCACAAAGTATTCATTAAGTGCATAATAAACATGCAGCACTCTATTCCAGAAAGTGAGGTGGGTCACTGAAAAAATTTCAACGCAATGATTGGTTTGGGTTTTAGTATTTCTGTTCACCATCATTTTGTCTGCAAAAATAGTATAATAACCTCACAATGTGTTTGAAAGAACCACAGATAAAAATGGAGATTATATAAATTAAATAATTGTCAAGGGGTCATTGCTACATAATCAGTTTTTATTAAAAATTTTAACACAAAAATGTATATTTATAAGAATGCTGAATGTGAAAGTGTGTAAGGCAAAAGGGATATTTGATTATAATTTTATGTACAGTTAAGTTGTTCCAGCTATTTAATTGTGTCTGAGCTACCTTAGAAAGCTAATTGTCCCAGACACTTTGAAGAGACACCTCACAATATTGTCAACAACTCATCTTTCAGTTAGAAACTTTAGCTCTGAAATTTTTCCTATACATATCTTATCTCTATGTGTCATAAAGCCTACTTAAAATGGATGTCTACATTTTTGCTTTAGTTCAATATGTCATAAGTCATTTTCATTCACTGATCCTTATTTATTTATTCCATGATATTTACTGCAAAAATTAGTAATATTTAGCTTTTAGTACAATGTGGATTTCTACTCAAGTCATCTGGTTACTCTTTCTCCTGATTTAACGATAAACCATAAGTATCAGGAAAACATTGAGGACTTTTTAATAAAATGTATATTTTTTAATCATTGAGTTAAAAAAAGTAACATTGAAAGAAAACAGGCTCAGCTATTTTTCTGCTAGAAAACTATTTTTTAAAATCACTTGATATTGAGTTTAAAATTATCTTAAGAGTAAATTTCTGTACCTTTTTGATCAACTTAACCATTTCAAACTAGATAAAAATTAAATATTTTTCTTTTGAGTTTTAAGGCGAATGTTTAACAACTTATATTTTTTAATTCAATGTAAAACATTTTGTATTTTTAAATTGCTCCTAAAACTTTTTTCATTTTTCAGTAAGTCCTGTTTAGCAGATCATAAATGGTATTAATATATATACATACACACATACATACACATATACATTTATAAACACACATGGAGAGGACAGAAATGCTGTGGAAAGTGATCTCAGAATACAGCATTTAATGTTTTTTAGATAAAATGCAAGTGAAGTCAGTTTGCAAGTTATCAACTTTTATTGTTATAAGAAAACATTTCACTAAAACAATTATATATTATATACATAATATTTTCACTTTTGGTTTGTTCAATAGTTGTCTTCTTTTTAAGGACTGTATTTGTTTATTTCATTTTCTTTAATTCAACAGCAGTATCTGGTCTTTACTACAGAGGGTAGTGTCCTGTGTTTTATCTTACAACTAACAAACTCATTGCACAACATAAAAAAGCGATATCTGTTTTTATCACTTCTATTTTAAATTCTCTCTCTCTCTCTCTCTCTCTCTCTCTCTCTCTCTCTCTCTCTCTCTGTCTGTCTCTCACACACACACACTTTGTCTTAGTTTATTTCTTCCTTATTTTTTGCCACCTTGTCTCTTCAGGTCTACCGCTGCTCTGCTTTGTTTGGAGACACTGCTCTGATGTTTCTGGACCGCATGTCCCCCAGTGCAATGCTCCTTTCCTTGGGAATAGTTCGCTGAACTGTAGCTGTGTGGGAATTGATTGGGAGCGCATCTGTGGCTCGGCACTCAGCAGGGAAGTACTGCCAGCCAAGTCATCAATGTGTGCTCCCACGCAGATGGCTCCCCTTAAGTCCACTCTAAGATTCTGTATCAGAAACATCAGAGTGAGAACACACTCTCTGAAACTGGGGCTCGGCCTCCTTGTAATTATTTTTTTTTTCTTTTCTTCTGATGGTTGGACCAAGCCCAATAGAAAATAAATCTGAGACATAACCGAGAAGACTAGAAAAATTAAACTATAGCCTATCATCACCAGTTGGTGTGCCTATGAAAATGTGGGGCAATGACCCTGTTAATGACTTCACTGAGGGTAAGCTTCCCAGAAACTTTGGTCATAGCTGCAGCTGCTTGAGGCTGGGTGGTTTCGACTTTCAGACAACTCTTTGAATGCAGTATTTTTATCTCAGTTTATATCTCCCAAGTTTCAATATGAATAAGTTCAAGGACTTGAAGCAAATCTTAGCACACTGAAGGTTAATAATAGTTCTATCCAAAACCAGAAGTCACCCACAATGTATGCAGGAGATGCCCCAGGTTGATGGAAAGACATCCAGACCTCTACAAGCCATATAATAAACCCGAGATGCATATAGAATGGTGTTTTGTTTTTTAAGAAAAAGTGGTGAGTTTTGCCTGGTTTGGGGTTTCACTGTCATGGTTGTGCACAGATGTAACTATGACTGTGGAGTTTATTAAGAGACTATGTTTGCTCTTTGCCAGTTTTGATCATATCCACCTTTGAGCTGAACTTAAGGGAATAAAAAGCCATGTCATGTCAAAAGACTTGGGAACAAAGTCAATGTATGTGTTAAGAAGAAAACATGGTCCAGTGGCCTTTGCAGCAAATAAATTCTTTAGTAAAATCATACATAAAAGTTGAAAAAGATTCATGCAGCCTGGGTTTGTATTTCTGCACATAAAATACTAGAAATAAAAAGCAGAAATTAAGCTCTCAGTTTCATTTTAATTTGACTTCCTATTTATTCAGGAACATAAAAAATCAAGAAGATGAAAGGGTGAATTATGGGCTTATTACTCGGAATATACTAATGGCATTATAAAAGTTAAATTTGAAGGAAAAAAAGGGAAAGTTTTACTACTTACATATATTTCTCTGGGTTTTGTGTTGTGGTTGTTGTTTTGTTGATGTTGATGTTTCTGGCTTCCAAAGTGCCATATTGAAGTCTGGGATATGTAACCAAAGAATCTTGCAGGATGTTTATCGAAGGTCTTTATAAAAACACATTTATGAATCTTACTTTGATCTGAATGTCTGAATAATTTAAGTTCCTCTAGCTCTATCAGCTAAGACATATTTAGTTTAGCAGATTATTCAGTTTAGCTATATAAAATTGGGAAAGTTATTAAAATATGAAATATCTCATTTACAATTTGGAATATTTTAAAAAGAAAATTATTGAGTCTAGCACAAGTCTTTTCAAAGGCCATTTGTTCCTGAAAGTTGAAATACATGGTTTTGTTTCTAATATAGCAGTGAGGCATTAAATAAAGAAGATAGCATCACTAAATTAAAAATAATTCCCAGTGCTTAAGCACTCTAGAAAGTCATGACTAAGGGGGAAAATGTTAATATTTGAGTATATATTTACAGTTATTCTTAAAAAACCCTATATGAACTGAAAGAATTCTATAAAACTAAACATTTTGGATTTGGACATAAACACATTTTGAGAACATAAAGTATCTTATATGGAAGAAAACAAATTGATTTGGATTTCTGTAAGGATTAAATTTACAATAAGACCAAACAGGACACTGAAGGATGAAGGTGATTCATAAGGAAACACATTAGAATATAAATACTATATCCAGTTTTAAAACATGCATAATGCACTTTACTTGTGATTCTATGATAATCACATGCACTTGCCACTCTGATTCTTTCTTCACCTCCCATTCTCCTAATCACACTACCATAGAATGAGAGGAACCGAGCCTAACCCCTTCATTTTACAGACAAGAAAATGGAGCTAAAATAAAATTTTAAGTACAATAGGGCAATCCAGTGGGACAATTCCCTATGCAGTTAAGAGTAATATGCTTAACATGGAGACTTTGATTTCTATCATTCTCTTTTGTGATAAAAGTAACTGCTCTGCTGGAGATAAATCTGAAAGTACACTCAGAAAGTACAAAGACAAGGAAATAAATAAGGAATTGTAAACCTAAAGGTGATGTCAAGAATATGCAATAGTTGTATTTTGTTTGTGTTACTTGAGACAGACACAGAATTAAAGAGCAACATGTTTGCTATAAGGAAACTGGAATTCCAGCCCCAGATCTGTTATATATTTGTTGATTGGAATAATTTGTGATCTCTTGATCTGTTTCCTTACTTCTAAAATGGGCATATTAATAGCTAAACTCCCTGTGTTACACGGCCTTTGTGAAGATCGAATGAGACAATGATTTGCAAGGCTATGTAGATTCCAAGGCATTACAAAATGTATGTGTATGTAGTGTGGTGTCACTTATAAATCTGTATTGCTTTAGGGAAGACCTTTATGCCAAATGACACCAAATTAAGGTTCTGAGGAGCATCCAGTTGATGAACATTGAAGCAATGATTTGTTTTCTATAATCACACCTGTAGCCATTTCTCACTGTTCTGCTGACAACAAGGCTCTACTTAATATTACTTGGCAAATCTTACTTCTGCAGAACCCTCTCTGGAACAATGCAAGGCTGCCAAAGCCACTGTGCATTCTCAGCATGAATACCCATCCGTCACTGACCTTTCTGGTTTTTGAAGCTCTTTGCTTATTCGTGTATATATTAGATTATTTTTTATATTATACCTCAGCCTATGTCCTTGTGTTATACTGCTCTGGGATTTTACTCTTCTAACAAAAGAGGTAAGGGAACAAGTTCTATACCAAAAATGCTACCACAGAGTAAAGGGTAAAGACTGCAAAAAAGCACATAACCAATGCCTGTCAGAATGACAAGGAAGAGACACTAATATAGCCGGACTCCTGGCTTACAAAGGAGTTAAAAATGAAACAGTACTAGCTTAAAATCAATATGAAATTCTATAGGCAGCCTTTACAAAGAAATCAAGGCAGGCATAATATGATCTCAGAGGCTCACTCTCAGGAAGACAGCATCATTCCATCCTACAGTACTAGCTAAATCCTGAAAGCCCCACTAAAATGGAATTACTGCAATCAGGCTCTGTGGTCAGGAGGGCATGGATGAGATTGATGAGATAAATTATCAAGAGACAAATAGGGAGCGAGCCTATGCAAATTGCTAAGCAGAAAAAGGAAAACGTGTTCACATAGCATATCATTAACATATTATTTCAAAGGATAGAATCAGATTTCTACTTATCAAGAGTCTTCTAAATATTAAATCTCAACTAAACAAGAGCAGGAGGAGCATGAACATCCAACTCAGAAAGTCTCCCATCATTCAGATTTGACTTCTATGTGAGGATCAGAAGCTGCCCTTCCTTTCTGATTTCAGTGCACTTCTATGGACTCTCACAGTTCTATAGAGCAGAGACCTAAAGCAAGAAAAGAAAATATACACTTTATCTAGTGCCATCCAGGTGTATTTTAGAAATGCCTCAAGGTAAATCAGAAACACTGAGAAGTCCAAGAGTTTCCATGTTTATAAACCCTTACCATAGTTTCCTTGTTGCAGATCCTTTTTGAATTTTTGAAGCTGCTATTTTAGGCAAAGGCTTTCAAACGTAGACTTAATGCTGGGGATGGACCCCAGAGAGTAACATGGCTTGAACTCCTCATTTTACAGCTGGGGAAACTGAGGCACATTGAGACTGTGTGTCTGACTTCAAAAAGTCAACATTGGAGTCCAGCCAGGAACTCATCAATCCCAATTTTCTTGATTCTCAGCCCAAAGTTTCCTCCTTTCCTGACTCTTTTCTAGAGTATATATTTCTAGGCTCACCAAAGCAACAAATGATGACCACAAAGGTTTTTTAGGAATTAACACATCTCTAGATAATGTTTGTTAAAGTTGTTGACCAGAACCATATTTCCTATCAGTAAAACTTGTGAAACAACAGCAAATGTTGCTGTAATTTTGAGGAAGAGAGGGGTACAAATTTTTTCCCATGTTAAAGTTTAGCTCAAGAGAGGAATAATTCTAAATTTATTTTAGAGGTGATCCAAGTTTTATTTCATTCTTTGAAAATGTATATTCTTGTCAAATTTTCAGTGCTTTAAAATATTTCTTTGAGAATGAACCTGGGAGCCCAAGGCTGGCCTACCAATGATTTAGATAGTTAGATACTTTGATCACTATAGATATCAACAGGACCTTGATCTTTCTTATGTCTGAATTGAGAATGTGGTTCCTTTTGTTACTGATAGTTACCTAAGAAGAATGGCATCCCAGGGGAAATTTTAAGAGTCAGATACTTTAGTCTGTTACATTTATGAGTTACTTAGTTAGGGTCAGACTTGGTATTTCTGGAACCCCTTTACTTCTGGAGAAAGGGAAAAGAAACGGAGTCAATCTAATTTATTGTCTCTGTCCTTACAGCAGAAGAACAAAACAACTAATTTCCTATTCTTCTAAGTCCCTTTGTATGAAAGCTGAGGCCTTCTTGGAAAGCAAACTGGGAAAAACTCTCATCAAAAGGAGTGATCACATATACACCAAAACCAAGTGAGCCCAGGAAGCTCACAGTGGAAAGATAAACAAAGTCCTACTGAATAAAACATTCCCCAGATTAGATATTGGAGATTAATTTATAGAGAGTTTCCCATGCCCTCTCTTACCTTCTTTCTTATTTCCTGAGGTTCTTTAAAACCTCATTTTCACCCCTATCACAAGTTTTGGGTATGACATCTCTGCTACTTTGGGAGTGATGGATTATAATATATCAGTGGAGTAAAAATGAAAATCAAATTAACTTAAATTGAAAAGCAAACTATATTTACTTTTACACAGTTTCTAGAACTGAAGAACACATATTTATAGTGTCTTTATTCTAAAGGCTGTTTATATCATAGTTAACCATATTTGTGATATATGACTTGGGAGAGAGGAGGGGTTTTTTTTCTTTCGTTTCTTTTCTTTTTTTAATTGCAGCTTCGTTTTTTCCTGTAAAGATGATTTTGATAAGTGTTCTTTTTGAAAGTTGGGAACCTAGGGGAAGATTAATCTAGCCCAGCAGAGGAACTAAAGTGGCAAAAATTGATTAAGGCATTAAAATACCCACAGTATGTCTAGAAAATATGAGCTGTCTCTAAATGGTCCCAGTAAATCACAAACCAAACTCGAAGGAAGCAGTTAAGAAGAGCTTCCCCGAGTAATAGAAAAGTTTTCAGGGTAAAGTATTTTGAAAGTGTCATTTTATTTTTATATACTGTGCAATCAGAGAGAAATATTTATACAGCTCAGCACAGTCTTTTCTTTCTAGGTTTTTAGTAAGGAAGAATAGCCTTAATGCACAGGTAATATGTATATATAATTATGTAGATATTGTATATACATATATACACACAATAGATATTTTATATTCCCTTTGGCCAATTATATGATGTAATGTGATATAAGAAATTCTTCAAAGTCCGCTGCCCAAAGAGATTGCCCTATCAACCTCCATCTTGCCTGCAAACTCCTCAACTTTGTTTGTCTCTCTTGGGGTACAGAAATGTTTTCTAAATTATCCTATTGAAAAATAATGTTACTTGGGAAGAATGACAAAAGATCTTGTAGGGTAAGGCAAAGTAATTAGGATCTCTTTTTATGTTAGCACATTTACCACATTTCATTGGTGTAAGAATCACATAAAATCTGTTTGGGGATGTAAGAAAGGTTGGACACATGTGTTTTCTTCATGAGGCAAACAGGCCATGTATGGCCTTACCACGGCAGTTTAGGGAGAAAGCAGAAAAGTTGTGATCATTTGGGAGATTTCAAAGTGGGTCACAGCAGCCTAAACATAGAATCAAAATCAGATTTTCACACTCAAAGTAGGCTCACAGGGGCTCTCTTAAATCCCTTTATTTAACTCTTCCTTGATCTCATGAATCTTCTTACATATATTGAAGTTCTTCTCTTTTCTACCATCTTATTCTCTCTTCTTTCACTGCTAGACTTTTAAAACAGCTGTCTTCACTGCATTTACTTCCTAATTTTTCCACTCTGGCTCTGAAATCTTTCTCCACTCAGTAGCCTAAGAAAGCTACATAATATCTTTTGTACACATGCCAATTTTATTGAATATGTAATCATTAGCTTTTGTATGAATAAATTTCTGCATAAAGTAAATGTGCTAGAAATTTTCCATTAAATCTATTCCATAGCTTAACATTGATACTCAAAATTCTAAAGGTTTAATTGGAATGGTGAGCTCAGAAGTTTAATTAGGCTGAGATAGAAAGATTTTTTCTCTAATACTGTAAGTAACTTTTTGTTATAGTGCAAAGAATTCAAAGCACTCTGCTCCAACAGTCTTCTAAGAGAAATTTCCCCACTAACGACAGTTTGACAGGTCTAGGCAGGTCCAAACCTGCTCCAAAAGTTCTGTTTGTAGGATTGAGATAGCAGATTAGTCATCCCTTCTCTTGACATTAGCCGCCAAGAAGTCAGAAAAACCTTGGTAAAGTAGGCAGGCTATACTTCATTTAGACTCTGCAGAAAAATGCATTAAATATGTTAAAAATAATGCATTTAATTAAATGGATTGTAGAAAACTTCAGTGAAAAGTCCTGGAATTCAAAATAATTCACATAATAATTAAGAATTAGGGCTATAGTTGCCCCCAAAATAATTTCAGTGTGGAGTACAAAGGATGTATGGAGCCACAAATTTTCCAGGGTGACTTAGTGACTTATGTCTCCTGAAGCCATAACCATATGACAATCTCTGTATGTTCTACAGATGAAAGAATTATTCTTGACTGGAATCAGGGAGCCATGTGCTATTAAGAAAAATTGAGATAGACAGCCACGAGAAAATCTTTTGCCTCCTGAACTATTTAAATTCCCTACTGAGTGACAGACACATATTTCAGGAATCATGTTTATTCTGCTTCCCCGGGAATAATTTTGGAAAATAAAAATAATATACAAACTGATCAATTAACAGAAAGAGAATTCTTTATGTGCCAAACTCTGTACATTAGGTCTCACTGTGCTCAGCATGAAAACTCTTTACCAACCTTCTTCTCACCCCTCGACAGGTTTGGGCTCTCAGACTAATCTGCATGAGCAGCAAACTGGCTTCAGGCACAGATAACCTACTGAACATCCAAATCCCCTTTTACCTTACTGAGAAGATGTATAACAATTTAGGATATTTATTTCTCCATGATCAATCTTTATTTCTTTTTTTAAATCTCTATATCAGCCAAACTAGTGATAAAATTTCTACTCTATTATTTTTCCTGGAAAATTTTATTATAATACCAATATTATAACTAAAATAGCTGGGAATTGGTTATCAAAAGTAGATCAAATCCTTCTCTCAAACTATCTAATCAGATTATATTGCAGGAGCCTTATCCTTGAACTTTTCTGTAAAGACCTTAATAACATATTTTTGAACAATTAGGCACAAGCTTTCCTATCATGACAAATATGAAGATCAATATTCTCCTCTGAGTTGATAATAGCATAGAAGCATATATTTCATGATCTAACTTCTATAATTCAGAATTTCCTTTTAAAGTTAGCTCACTTGTGGGTTATTTATAGTGGAAAAGAAATTTTCAATATTAATGATAGCAAAATCACATTAACTTTATTTTCCTCCTCTTTGTCTCTTTCATCATAACCATCATCATTGTCATCATCTTCTTCTGTTGTTTTTAGTTTTCCTGTGAGAGCATATTTGTCAAGAACATGCTGTTATTTTGGCTTTGTCTATACTTTCAGTTTGACCCATTTTACCAAACTGTTCCATTACTAATTCAGTTAAAAGAGCCAAAGAACATATGTTTTGAGAAATAATTAAGAACACACGACAAATTTTGATAATGTAATTTTAAAAAATCTGTTGTGTGATAAATTATGTTTCTTAATTATCTTAATGCTAAAGGATGAGAGTCTAATCTTCTAATAGAATATTCTATAAAAATAGAAAAATATTTATAAAAATCATCAGTTCCAAACACCCTGAAAAGGCCCTCATTTTTTATAAGAAAATACATAGCGATCTTCTGTTATCATGGCAGATAATTCCAGTAAGAATGTAAGAGGAAGTAGAAAAGCTTCTTTAATGGTGGTACTCTGAATCAACCTTCTTTACAAAAATTACCTAATTACTTTATTATACTTAATCTTTTGTTTAATGTTTCCTGATGTGAATTCTAATATAAATATCTTGACTTTTTAAGAAGCATTTTCTATATTTTACTTCACATATCTTTTGGATCAAGAGGTATAAGTAAATCAACATATAAATGATCTCTGTAGTATCTGAAATATGTTCCAAGCCAATTCTAGAAGTCTAGAGTTCCTTGAAAATAAATAAATACCTAATTTAATATTAGACATTTCTATGACAAATGTGAAGAAAAAAAATATTGGCTTTCATAGACAAAGCACTTATCTGCAGAATACATAAATGCTGCCCATTAGTAAATACTAAAAATGTCCACGGACAGGTCTGATTTGCTTGCGTTGATTAAAACACAATTCATTATTCCCTTGAGCATTCATATTTTAATAGCATAAATATTAGGTAATTTGATGTTATCATTAGCATATTTTAGCATTACCACACACTTTCAGAAGTTTTTATTGTTGGGGATGATGAAATTAAAGAACATTCCAAAAAGGGTACATCAGAGAAGTCTTTGAAGCACATTAGATAAGCCTGCCAGTGGCTCACAGGGGCACTTTCTCTTTCCAGCGTATTTTGTTTATTATAAGAGCAGGTGTTTATTACCAATGGCTGGGTGGAAGGGGGAGGTCTTGATGTAACCTCATCACAGACAAACAAATCAGTGCCGTCACACTGTCAATTCCTGGAAAAGGGTGTTGTATTTTTCTTTCTTTCTCAAAAAGTTCATGTAATAACCTAAGAGAAAATGTCTTACTGGAGTCTTTATACTTTCTACTAAGTAGATACCCTGCGTGCAGGCTGGCAGAGAGTGTTACCTCATGGCGAGTGCTTACTGTTATATTTGGTGGTTTCTCTCTTTGTCTCTGGGACGGCTCCAGAAGGGCACTGTCACAAGTCACCATATGTAAAGCATATCATGTGTCATCAAAACAACTATTAGTACTGCTGGACAAAAGATAGTAATACTTAAGTGGGATGCTGAGGCTTTTTCGTCTTTTTGTTTTTGGGTTTGAACTGCCTGGCATTTTATTATGTACGCAGAGTGATAAACAAGGGAGATCTGCTCACCACCCTCCCCACACTCCCACACGCCCTGCACTATTGCCCAGCTCAGCCCCACCCCTACTCCTTGTGGCATGAGTGACTTGGACTATATTTCTGTAAGGAATCATTTGGTTTTGGCCTCTCTCATGGCCAAAGGCTCTCACTTCTTAGGCATCTCTGTAAACAGCTAGTTTTATTAAAAACACATTAGGACAAAATATGTGAAAAATTAAAGACATCACTGATGAGTGCTTTTATAGTGTTCAATTGGTAAGTTTGACTTAGATGGAAAATATCATTGCAACTGTATTTTCCCCAGTCACTACACTCCCAAAATGAGTCAAAGAGGCCTTGGTTTAGAACACATAGTTCTTTTTGTCTCAATAATGAGGAAGGCTTAAATTGAGATATTGAGAGATTTTTGTTGTTGTTGATTTGTTTTTGGGGTTTTTTTGTTTGTTTTGGTTTTTGTTTTTTTTGTTTTTTTTTTTTTTTTGCTTCTGCCACTGAGCTGCCTGTACTATAAACAATCCTGGCACAAAGGTTGAAAAAAAGACAATAAAGCTTGGAGAGTGAAAATTACCCAAATGCTTCACTAGAGGTTCAGGCTGATAATGACAAGAAGACAAAAACCAATAGTTTATATTTTCCTGCCTCCAGCAATATTTTTAGCTTACCACATATCTTTTTCATATGGATGTGATTTTTCCCCAATGAAAAATATATGCTAAGAAGAAGAATGTCTGCAATTAACTAAAATAAAAGAGCAAACTACAGCATGTGCTCCATGGTGCAATAAAGGCAAAAGGGCTCTTTGTGAAAAGACATTGCTCCAGGAAAATTCCTTTCTCTAACTGTGATGCATTTGCTTCTATTCTACATTGTGAACCTCCCGAAAATAGAAACTTTATGTTTAATTGATTTATTTGTAATGAATCTGGCTCGGGGTAAAGAGTCTTTGAAGCTGATTGATTACTGCAACAAGCTTAAGATTTCATACCACAACAAACCTTTTTGTACTAATAAACAGTGGGACAATAAAGCTCTGGGGCATGGTGTTTCCCTTCACATTAAAGTGAGGATTTGCAACTTAAGTATGTGAGGGACATAGTTTATGTGCTCCCAAGAAGCAGACATAATGAACTATTTCTTTTAATGGCAGATTATCCCTGTTTCTATTTCCTGGAGTGAAGACCTCGCAAATTGATGTATCTGTCCTCTGAGGTTTTCAGAGAGGCATTATGGCATTTTAAAATATTAATATGAGAGTACATTTAGCTGAAAGTAGCTAGTCTAGGAGTCTCTTGTGGCTGCAATGCGGGTCACCAGAGACCTCCTGTCTCTCAAGGCAAATGATTTACTCTAAGTGTATCATTAAGATACACTTTTTGGGAATTTATGATGGTGCTTTTTCACCAAGTTATACCTTTTCCATAAAAATTTAAGTATTTTATGCTATTTTCCCTCACTCTTATTCCTTAAAAACCTGGTCAGTGTCACGGGCAAATTGTAAGTACCACCTTCTTCACTGCCACTGTGGGTTTGGGCTGAACACTGATTAACTAGGACTGGATGTCACATCTTGTTACAACTTTGCAGAGCAAAGACTATCCTAGGAGATTTGAAAAGAACAGCAATTATTCCTCCAATGGGGGAAGGGGAGAGAGGGTGAAGATAAATCCAGACTCAATACATGAGTAGGATAATAGTCACAGAAAAATACTAATCAAATAGATGCCAAAGAAATTATTCAGGGAACTTCCTGAGACTATTAATTTAAAAATAATTTCCATATACTTTTAAAGTTTCCTTTTAAATAATAAGATGACTTGTTGATTTAGCCTCTGGCTTTTCATATTTTACAAAAATCATGAAATAAACATATCTGAGAGAGAGAAAGTAACTCAACCCCAGGTTCTCTTGTATTGTTAATTATTCCCAATGATCATTGGGTATTAAGGCCTTGAAATCTAACTTGAATTCAAAAAGTAACCTTTCCTCCACTGCAGTTAGACAGATTGGGGCTATATTCTTTCTGTAATGTAGTCACTGCTTAAATATATATATATATATTTTTTTTCTAAATGATTCAATCACATGTGATGCCCTCCACTGTGTGTGTGTTGAGGGGAAGCTGTCCATAAATACACCTCAATTCCCACCCTCAAATTGGCTCTGAAGTTGCCACTTCAACATAAGATTCCTAGTTCCCCCTAGTTTTATCATTTTGTTCCCCTAGGCATTGTGGTGTTGTGATGGCAGGCTGGAACCAAAGCATCTGTGGTGCATTTGTCTTTGTGTGATCATGGAGTTTAATTTTAAAACTTCTACATCTGAAGATATGAGTTGATTTAAAGACCAGAACCAAAAGGAGAAATCTTTACAATAGTAGTGAAGACTCCAACTTACAATCAAAGCCTTGCTTTTTTTTTTTTTTTCTTTCTGACAGAGGACAAACCATTTAATTAATTTATTTAGGTTAGAAATCCATTGTCAACTTGAATAAAGCAAATATAATATCATAGCACTAAATATTAAACGCCTTAAATTTAGAGTCATTTGGTACAATTCCCTGTGAGGAGATGATCGTTTTGCTGATGATAACCATCAACAGCAAAGGTACCAGCAAAGGCAACAGAGAATTACTCTTCAAGCAACATTTCTTAAAGTGTATATATGGTTCTATTAGCAGTGTCTCTAAATGCTATTTTCAAAGGAGTATTGCAAACTTCATTGAGTAGGGAGATTATGACTTCTGTATATGCATTCCAAAAATGTATTTTAGCTTATCTGGAAATTGACACAAGATCACAAGAGTGATCAATGAAGAAGAAAATGTAAACTCTACTATCTTTAAACTGAATGGTCCCAGTTGACTTTTCCATAGGATATATTCAAGTGCCAATAAGAAAAAAAATACAAAAAAAAAAAACCCAAAAAAACACTGAGAGATGCAAATCATATTAAATGGCAATAACTTTTCTTTTACAGAAACTGACTTTCTTTTATAACATAGTTATAACATAACAGTGAAAGTCATATTTTTAAAGATGGAATTGTGAAATACAAGCTTACTCTGTAGAGGGTGTGCAAAGGATTCATATTTATATTTATAATAATACTAAGATGATATTAAGAGAACAGACTTATATTTCAAAATCCAAAGTAGTGGTACCCAATCACCATCATTGTTTGCAAAAAGCTACCAGCGTGTACTTCACTACCAAAATTTTATTACTTTCTGTCTAGACCAGATTCACCCACTACTTTATTGATAAAAACATTTTGTATTTATTTCTTAATTCTCATTTGGAGAACTCATAAGGCTTCACAGACATTACCTCATTCAAATGTCTACAATGCGTCTCTGAGGTAGAGAGGTGACAGGCATTATAAATGTTATTGATAATACTAATGCCAATATTTATATAGTGCCCTTTTTCTTGTGAAGTTCAGAGAATTTCTGCTATGTATAATGCTTTATTCCTCACAAAACCAAGATGATGTAGATTAAGAGCAAGAATTATTGACCCTAAAGTGGATGTAATTTTCTTGATTTATGTTACTTCCTAAAAATGGTAGGAAGTTAGGAAGCACTGAGTCTATGGAATTGACAATATTGGCATTTAGTTGGATTTGTTCAGTAACATTTATAAATAAATATCATTATAAGTATTTCTTCAACCTTTCCACTCCTAGCCATAATTATGTACTAAATGACTCCTTCTTTGCCTGAGTTAGTCTGCTTCCTTGAGTACCTGTTCTTTCCATACCCAGCACTTTACCTTATCGAAGTCATTCGGGAGTGAGTACCTGCTAGCCCTCATCTCAGTTTTTGCCTTAGCAAAATCATTGAACCTTCCTTAGCCTCAGTTTCCTCATATAAAAATGGAAATAAAATATCTTTCCTAGTTCCTAGCAAAGTTATTTGGGGGCCCATATGAGATACTATTTGGGAAAGCAAATTGTGAAATATAAAACACCCTTCAAATGAGAATTGTGTGATACATGTGATATTATCCAGCAGTCTTGCTTCTATAAGCAATGAACCTCATTTCCATCATCAGTACTATCACAGTTGATATGCTAAATTGAATTAACTGACTAAAAATAAATAAGAAAATTTTTTATATCTTTTTCATGTGAAGACAAATAGGAACTTCAATAGGTTATCGTGAGAATCAACTGAAATAACATACAAAAAAGAAATCTGTATTTCATTAATTCTTGTCATTATTATTTCTGTAGTAACCATATTGATTTACTTGATTTAATAATTTCCCAAAATACTATAAACATTTTCCCTGAGTAAAAAAAGTCATATCGAAACTTGTCTAGTTTTGCATTTCATAACCAACTCTGAACTTAGTCAAATTTCACCCATGAAAGGGGCAAAGTTCAGGGGATTTAGGAGGATTTGGTTGAATATTTCTCACTACTTCCCATCATGATAGAAAATTTTAAAAAGGTCATCAACAAAAAATTATTTCTTAAGATCATTACTCCCCATATCAGCAATTCAATTGAGAACCTGGTGTACATCAAACGTAACTAGAAAAGAAAGAGTCTAAGGAAAAGTCACTTTCATAACTATAGTATTTTGTGAAAAATTTTAAAAACTGTAAACAAATAGCCTCTATTTTTAAGTTGAATAAAATTTTCTTTCCCTTATATTCTTCCATATTTTTCTAATAAGATATATGAAACATCTTAAAATCTCTGATTGTGACACTGAATTTCACACCAGAAGCAGATACTATAAAATAAATATTGTAGCATAGTTTACTCTCCTGTTTTTCTTGTTTTTGTTGTAATTTAAACAGCCCTTAAATTTTTGTTTTTTAATAAACTACATCCTATTAATGGTTGAAAAAACAATCTGATCTCTTCTCCACAGCTTCCTTTTGCAAAAGAAATATTTCTTTAAGGGAAGTTTCACTTGTGTCTTATTATTATTTTGCTTATGTCATTTAGCTATTTATAGAATTACTCTTTGTAAGGTTTAAAATGTCTAAATATAAACATTATATTCTTATAAGAAACTATAAAATAATTTAAAATGATAAGTTTTGAGAATAAATGTAAGCTCAAAGTTTCCTACTTCACTTTTAATCACTTAATACCAATATTTCCTTAATTGTAACTTTTTTATGTTTTAGTGAACAGTTCCTTCAACATTATGAAGGAAAATTTAAAATTTAAAAATCATTAAATTGCCTAGTTTCACCCATTGTTAGCAGATTTTTAATTTTTATTAGTTAGCATATTCAATAAGAATGTTTTAGATGCAATAGAGTGGGAGAATCTCAAAATCGAATCAAAATATAAGGTGCTACAATTACAAAAGAATGAAAATGTCTGATCTTGAATTTTATTTTAGAATATTAATATTTTCAATGATCTAACTATTTGTGGAAAACTATGCCATAATAGAATTTCATTTCATAATGATTATTGAGCTATTAAGCCAAAGGTTGACTGCACAACCCCTACTGTGGGATTTAGAAATTGCTGTGTTTACATTTGAAACAACTAAATCTATTGCCTGTTCTCCAGACCAAAAAATCTACATGATTCATATCCCTTTTAGAGAGACACCTAAAAGTAAAACAAAAAAGCAATTATAATCATTATTGGTAAATGGCTTCTCATGAATTAAACCTGAACTTCCTGGAATTAAATTGTTAAACAAGAATGATTTAAGATAATTCCCAATCAAATGAGACAAATGGTGGATTCAGCTGATGAATTTCTTATCAGGCTGCCACACCTAAGAGCTACTCTGGGTGCAAATCAGAAAAGGCATGTATGAGTCATTTTTCTCATACTGAACAGGTAGCTCAGTTTAAAAGGAAAGAAGGGTGGGGGGTGGTTATTAGTTTCTGTTTAGTTGTGAGCCAGCTAAATTAACATTATCCAAAAGAGAACCTTGGCCATGTCAATATGTCATCATGGCTTTAAAAATAACATGAAATACAAATGTGCAAGTGAACAAAAATACCTTCTTCATTCATAAGAAAGGGATGAGGGTAGGGCCAAGCATCCATAGATCCAACTGGAGTTGACATCTACAGCTTATTAATAAATCTTATAATTCGGTAAAGAGAAATATTTTTTTCACAAGGACTCCAGACACTAATTCCAGAATCATTACATGACAGGTAAAGATCTTTGGAAGTACTGAGTAGTCAGAGAATAAATATAGAAAGAAAAGTGACAATACTTAAGTAATGTATTCATCCAATACTCTAAAATACCATTGGAAAAAGAAGTCTTACAGTAAGTACTAATTCTCCAATATCTACCCTTAGGCAAGTTGATTTGAAAGCACAGTAACTAGGTCACTTTTTATTGTTTATTTTAACAAATGGATAGGATTGCATTAGCATAGGACAAAGTAAATATTGATTTGAGAACCTAGAGCATACAATAAAACAGCAACCTTTCTAACCCTTTTAAAGAAATTCAGTCATAAATAAAGTTCATCTCCACTATATTTCTTTTTCGGGAAAACAATTGATACATAATTCATCTACAAAGTATCTTCATCATTATCTCTACTGATTGCTACCCAAATGTCCTAGTCATACTAGCATATAGCATACAGACTGCATTTATCTACCCTTCTGAAACGGTGTGCTGGACCATATACTGCAACATTGTTTTATTTATGGCACAATCTATATGGGCAATTTTTAATAGTTCCACATGAGCTGAGTGCTAAAAGACAGAGATGACAAATGTTAGTATTATTCTAACCATGATAAAAATAAAATCAATAATTGCACTTTTGGAATAGGGAAAAATAACATTGAACTATTCCAGGTCATGTCTTGTTCATTTATCTCCTATATTTCTGTACAAAAAAAAAAATAATCAGGCTAAGAATATTTATGTTCTATGACTATAAATAATTACTATGTATTTGATTAAGTAATTTTTATTTAAGTGAATGAAATACATCACAGTATTTGCAGTGACACTACTTCAGACACATGTGTTTTAAAATGCTCTCAGCACTTTCTTTGAGGGCCTGCTAGCTATGCACCAGGCATTAAATGAGGTCCACAGACTTAAGAAAATAAGACATGATTGCTACTCTCTGGGAATTTACAGTGTTGTTCCTGAAGATGATATTTAAACAAACATTTAAACTAATACTCTGTGATAGGAAACCTTGTTGTCCTTCTTGACTCATCTCTTTCTCTTAAGCCACATCCAATTAATCAGAAAATCCTGTTAACTTTTACCTTCAAAATGTATTTAGCTCCTTCTCACCACTTTAACTTCTACCATCTTGGTCCAAGTTACCATCAAGTGCCACCTGGATTACTGTTATAGTTCCTATCTTAGGTAAGAATATATCCAATACTAAATAAGTTCCCAATTGCAGGGCCACTTGAAATGCAGCAGAGTCCTTTGCTTCCTTGGGTCCTACTCAGAATTGGCAGTTTTTCATGTACCCAGAAAATGGATGGGAGCAATATTTTCAAGAACAAAATATACTGTCTTGAGAACCTGTAGAGGCCTATCAAATGTTGTTCTCCTTTCTTGGTGGTGTAGAGTGCAAGGTGCACCTCCTTTAATTTAGAGGGGATGTTCTGGTGTGCACCAAACCACTGGACCTATAAAAATGTACTGATGTTCAGAAAATCTATCAGCACATAAGTCTTACCAAGTCCTCTAATGTACTTACTACTTCTTGTTCATCTTGCCCAATTAACATAATGTTATCAATACAATAGATCAATGTGATGTTCTGCAAAATGTCCAAACAATCCAGATTCCTTTGGACTATATTATGACAAAGGGCAAGAGAATTAAAATACTCCTGGGGAAAGACCTTGTATATATACTGTTGTCTGCCCCAATGGATGCAAATTATTTCAGAAGTCTGATCAAATGATTCCTTCTTGATAGGAATTGGAAAGAACCATATACCATCGTTTGAGGCTACCTTAATCTGTTTAAGTAAATAAAACACATCAGCCACAGCATTTCCAATTAGAAGCTACTGCCAGGTCGAATTTGTGGTAGGCTGCTGTGATCCACCAGAATCATCTGTTTTTGTAGAACCCAATCTGATGAATTAAAGGATATATGATGAGATACATATCTGCATCCTTTATGTCCTTAAAGGTATGACTGATCTCTGCCATTCTTCCTGATGTGATATTATTTTATAATTACTCTATTGCGTGGGTGGGAGGTCATTTTAGAGTTTTCCACTTGGCCTTCTTCATAATGATAGCTCTTATTCCACAGGCAAAATACCAAGTCTAATCCAATTATGTATTTGGGATCTGCATTTGTGAGTGAAGCCGGTAGACCCACTGTGGCTGGGACTTCATTCATCACATGATCCCCTGAGGCCCCCACTTTAACATAATGATGCTTTGGATTTCCAGGCATCAATATAAACTCAGACCTACTAACCAAAAGTCCTAGAAACGTGTGCATCCTTCTTCCCCCAGAGAACAGTTGCTGAAGTAAATGGACATAGGACCATTTAGAAAAGGACTGGGGAAATCAATACCATACATACTTGCCATGATGTGGCAAGGTGCTTTTTCCTGAGAATAATCCTTTTCTTCAGTCAAAATATTCTAAAAATTATCTCCAGTACAAAACTGGAAAAAAAATTGTGACTTTTTAATGTAGTGACTACCTGTAGTGTTCTGATCATCAACCCTTGATTGATTCTGATTAAATAGAATGAGTAATATTCTGGTGGCTGCCTATTTATCTTATCCCTAGAGATGCTTCATGTGGCTAAGATTCCCTGCTGCCACCCTACCTTTGTCACCCATTATGATAGCTGTGCTCACCTTGCTTCTGATGGTTAAGTGTTCCCATGTGGTCCCTGTTATTTGGGGATTCTGTCATCCTCACTGTTATCAATGAATCCAGTTCTGTGATGGCATCTGCTACTATTATTAAATTATGCAAAAGTTATATATATAAGAATATTCACAGTGGCATTGTTTGTAATAGAGACTATTTTTAAACAACCTAGATGTTGTTTGGGGAATTGATTTAAATTACAATATATCCATATTTTTAGATGATGTTTTATAGTGACTGCCCAGATCACCCATTCAAGACCAAGTCACTTACACATCCAGCTGTAAAGAAAGTTGCCTACAAACAGTTTACATAGGTGTCTCTCTTCAGTAATTGCCCTTGGTTAATGGAGCTACTTCACCCAAAATTATGCTCCTTCCCTGGAAGACAGCTCTCATTCAATGACCAGTTGATGTGGGCATGCAAAGGATTGGTCTCAATTGGAGGATACCCCGGAAGGGCCATGCCAGCTCCTGAGCTTCCTTTGTAATTGTATAAGACCTTGATTGCAACTGCACTGTAGCTCTACTTTTCCCTGTGACCATTGCTGCTGTGCTGCTTCCCTCACTCTCTCATATGGGTTCATTCCATCCCATAAATTTCCTGCACAACAAATCTCAAACTCTATTTACCAGGGAACCCAGCCTAAGACGGTCATTCGATAAAAGACTATGCAATCAAAGAAAGTGTTGTTCTACTCTATATTTATTGACATATTGAGATGGTCACAACCTATTGTACCCTGAAGAAAAAAAGATGTGGATGATGAGCTGGAGTTCATTTAATTTTTATAAAATATATGTGTGTGTTTGTGTGCTTAAAGTATGAACACACACTCACATATGACCATAACTCACAGAGAGCTATCTGGAAGGATGTGAGCCCAAATATTATATAGTGCTGTTCTCATGATGCTGTTCTCATATTTTGCACTCTGTTTTATCCCCCAAACCTACTGTTATACCTTGGGCATAGTAGGTGCTCAATAGACAGCTGTCGAATCAAAAATGCAATTAATTAATTAACGTCTGGAGAATGGGATTGCAATGGCTATCTTTGTCTTCATACTTCTCAGAATTATTTCAAACTGCTACAATGATCATGTAACAAAAAATGCATATATATGTGTTTATATTTCAGTTTAAACATTTTAGTCTTCCTGATTAAAAAGAAATTGTCTTGAGAAAAAAAGGAATGCCAAAAGATCATTTATTAATAAGGTACTTTACATTTAATGCCCAATAAATTTCCTGAGAACCCACATACAGTCATAGTAAATATTCTTCAATGATGCAAGAAGATAGTCAAAGTATATGTGAAGAACTAGATGTTTTAGAAATATGTTATATTTTATAATGTAAAATGACATCAGTTATTTTTCAGCTATACTTAGGAATTTATCTAGTCTTTGTATCAGAGCTTCATGATATTCTACTTCTCCATCCCCACCTTCCACAGTAACAGGTAGTAGTTGCAGCATTAAAAAGTACCAATCTGCTGTCACTAACTTAAGGTCAAAATTTTATTACCAGAGACATTTTGATCATTTTATGGCTGCATGTTGTTGTGTTCACAATGGGCCTTAGTGTTCCCCATGAAGCAATGCATTTTATTTATTTATTTATTTTAATTTTCATAAAGGTGCTACCATAAGAAAGGAGATTTTTATTGAACTTATGTAAATAACTATATTGCCATAAATTAAGAATACTCACAAACAGTTTCCAAATTCTGGAAAAATCAAGTAGAGAGATAAATACTTCAAATTTTACTAACAAAAATATACTTTATCTAATTTGCTGTAAGCTATAAATAGCTCAAAAGTGTGTGTGTGTGGGGGGAGTTTTCCCGACTTCTGTTTTCTTTTCTTTTTTTTTTCTTTCCCGTGGCAACTGAATCTGACTTCTAGAAAACAAAAAATATCAGCAATGTTTCCAACAAAAGAGTCATAAAAAATTATTTCAGTCCTCTGTGAGTTCAGCCCATGTAATTAATTTTGTTCTGCTTGAGGTTGGGTTAGCAATCCTCATGAATGCATCAGTATTTTAATTAAAGTCTTGGAAGTTTTCTTAGTCCAAATGGTATGATCTCCAAAGGTATTAGAAACCAATATTGAAGAGTACTTGTCAGAATCTTTCCTATGAATTTTCTTAAAGAAGCAAATCTTGGACTGTAGCTGATCATAAACTACCTTTTTGAGAAGAATCAAAGTAAAAGAGTAATTGTGTGTGGATGACAAAAAGTGTTAAAATAGTCATGGTTAAAGAAGTAATTGACAGGGAAATTTGATTATTTCTATGGTATACAACAGTTTCACATACTAGTCATAATTACTACAGATAACATGTAATAAGACATCAGAATTTGACAAATCTCATACAATTTTGGAACAAATATTAAAAACATGTTTATACAAATATAACCCAAAGAAAGTTAAATACCATTTCATATTTGACAATGTTTCCTGTATGGTTTTAGTATACCAAATAAACATAGTATGTCCCTCTTGGACTTTTAGTGCCTCTAATAGTCAAAAAGCTAGTTGGAGTTCAGAAAGACTGAATTTAGAATTTTGATTTTGGAATGTTTGTCAGATATCAAAGGTTAAAAACACTTGTTTATCACAAAACAAGATCCCAGGTCACTGTAAAATGATAGTCATTCATCTAGTCAAAGCAAAAATCTCTACTCTTTGATAGAGACTAGATTCAGTTTCCCAGATAATCATAAGATTTAATAAAAATACCAGGAAGCAAACAAAATTTCTCTTTTTTTTTCCATTTACCCATAGGGTAAAAAAAATATTTTATTATGTCTATTAATAGCACATGAAAATCTTGTTCAAAAGAAAAAATCAAATTTTATCTTTGCATTAGTGTATCATTAATGCTAAAAGCCAATTTTAATAAAACCTTATATATAAATCCATCCAATGTTAATTAATTTGACTATAGTGTAAGATTTTTATAAACCTCTTCTAACATTTTATAATATTTTACCATTTTCTTTCTTTTCCTACTTTCTATATCCATTCAGTTTTATCCATCATTCTTTTTATTTCTTTAATTAGTTAATTACTTTTTTAGAGACAAGGTCTCACTCAGTTGCCCAGGCTGGAGTGCAGTGGTACAATCATAGCTCACTGCAACCTCAAACTCCTGGGCCCAAGCAATTTTCCTACCTCAGCCTCCCACATAGCTGGGACTACAGGTGTGCACCACTAGGCCTCGAATATTTCTTCCCCCCCCTTTTTTATTTCAGCATATTATGGGGGTACAAATGTTAAGGTTACGTATATTGCCCATTCCCCCCCTACTCGAGTCAGAACCTCAAGCGTGACCATCCCCCAGACATTGCACATCTCACTCTTTATATTTGTATATACTCATCCCCTCCCACCCGCCTGACATCTGATAAATGTTATTCCTATATGTCCACTTAGGTGTTGAACCGTTAATACCAATTTGCTGGTGAGTATATGTGGTGCTTGTTTTTCCATTCTTGAGATACTTCACTTAGTAGAATGGGTTCCAGCTCTATCCAGGAAAATGCAAGAGGTGCTATATCACCATTGTTTCTTAGAGCTGAATGGTACTCCATGGTATACATATACCACATTTTATTAATCCATTCATGTATTGATGGGCACCTGGGTTGTTTCCACACCTTTGCGATTGTAAACTGTGCTGCTATAAACATTTGAGTGTGGGTGTCCTGTTTGTAGACTGTCATTTGATCTTTTGGGTAGATGCCCAGTAGTGGAATTGCTGGATTAAATGGTAGATCTACTTGTATCTGAAACAATGCATTTTAATAGGAT
Organism: Microcebus murinus; assembly: GCF_040939455.1. Classification (NCBI taxonomy): domain Eukaryota; kingdom Metazoa; phylum Chordata; class Mammalia; order Primates; family Cheirogaleidae; genus Microcebus; species Microcebus murinus. The sequence goes on along the minus strand of NC_134114.1, from coordinate 35,552,511 downwards.
TGTAATTCTTGGGACTGCCGGTCCTTTATATCTCAACAGGAGCTTGGATTGAGAATGATATGATACAGTTATTTACATAATCAAAACTCATGAAATAAAGAGGAATAGTCAGGCCAATGTGAAGAGATATCAGCAATTTACCATCTTGAAGTTCTTCTGTAATGATATAAAAATAGCCAAGAAAAAAGCAGTTATAAGATTATAAATAATCTCAGTGCTCTGAACAGAAATAGAAACTGAATCATCATGAAATAACTTCAAAAACATTTTTAAAAGATTTCTAAACCCCTAGTCTTCCAGCATCTTCTATTAAGAGATCATTGGGAAATCACCTAATAGGAAAATGATTTGAATTTCAGCCCAAGCCACAGTCTGAAATATTTAAACAATTTTCTTTTTTGTTGGACATGTCCTTCACTGACTTCCTTTGTGCTAACATGAGCTCTTGGCTATCACTTCTCTAAGAGTCCAGGTGACTTGACCTGGCAAGTAGTCATTATGCTTAATGTAAAAGAAGAACATTTTGGGAAAACTTCAGTGTATTACTTACCCTATTTTCCAGTAAAGCTAAGAAATGTCTATAACTCACCCTTAATAATCAACTTAAAGCTTTCATTCATTACTTTAGATAAACTCATCTTTGGTAAAAAACAAACAAAAAAAATCTAAATTAATTCAGTCAAAATTAAGTAAAATAGTACTTAAGAATATTTGGTTCTAGGCTACCATTTTGAAAACCAGGAAGGAAAACTGGCATTCTTATTCAGCCTCAGAAGTCTGGTATCTCACATCTATCCTTCTTTCTCTTCCTTTTCTGAAAATAGATGTGTCCCTCCCCTGTTGGATGTCAATTCCTCCTCTTAGCTCTAGACATGGTCCCTTTGGCAATTCCATATGTCATTTATTCCTTCTGCTTCCTGTATCTTTTAATTCTCCCTCTCTATTAACTCCTTACCCTAAGCCTTGGCATGCTTAAGTATCTTCCACTATAGGCAGAAAAAGCCACTAAACCTTCTCACCTCTAAATAATACTTTACCTGCCACCTTTCCCAGGACACTATTTATACTTACTCTTTCCAATTCCTTAATCCCTTCCACTTCTCAGGCCAATAAGCTCGTCCTTTTACCTCCATCACAACATTAAATCAATTGTTCCAATGACTACCCAATCATCAAAGCCAAAATGTAGGCTGGGTGCAGTGGCTCACACCTGTAATCCTATCACTTCGGGAGGCTGAGGCAGGAAGATCACTTGAGGTCAGGAGTTTGAGACCAGTCTGAGCAAAAGCAAGACCCTGTCTCTACTAAAAACAGAAAAATTAGCTGGGCATGGTGGCATATGCCTGTAGTCCCAGCTACTCAGGAAGCTGAGGCAGAAGAATTGCTTAGCCCAGGAATTTGATTGAGGTTGCTGTGAGCTAGGCTGATGCCACAGGACTCACTCTAGCCTGGGCAACAGAGTGAGACTCTGTCTCAAAAAAAAAGAAAAAAAAAAAAAATAGAGCTTGAGGCACCAGAAAATCAGTATCAGGATTTGGGCATAGGGGAGAAAGTCAGAAGTACCATCTTGTCAGCATCTACCCCAGTTTTTTTCAGAGTAATTATTTTTAAAATATTACTTTTTAGTTGTGGTAACAAATAACACTGAAAACCACACATAACATAAAATTGACCATCTCAACCATTTTCAAGTGTACAGTTCAGCAATGTTAACTATATCACATTGTCATGTAACAAATCTTTAGAACATTTTCACCTTACAAAACTGAAACTCTATACCCATTGAATGACTCCTCATTTTCCCCCTCCCCCAGCCCCTGGCCAGCACCATTCTACTTTCTGTTTCTATGAGTTTTACTACTTTAGATACCTCATATAAGTGGAATCATGTAGTATATGTCTTTTCATGACTGGTTTATTTTACTTAGCAAAATGTCCTCATGGTTCATTCACATTATAGCATGTGACAGGATTTCTGTCATTTTCAAAGGCTGAATAATGTTGTCTTATATGCTTATACCACATTTTCTTTATCCATTCATCCATCTATGGGCATTTAGTTTGTTTCCACCTTCTGGCTGTTGTGGATCATTCTGCAGTGAATGAGAATATGCCGTTTAGCCCAATTTTTTATATTCAACAGATAAAATAATTTTTTATTTTTGGCTCAAAGATTATCCAATAAATTTCCTGTGTAGAATTGGACTTGAGGATCAAAATGTGGATAACAATAAAAATGTGCTTTCTAGAATTATTACTGTGTCCCCAAAGCACATCATCACCAACTCTTTTTGTGAGAGGGGTCACTTACAAGGATAGTAAGGAAAACTAGTCTATCTGCTCACACATACACAATCATATGCAACATCTCATTTCATTTTGCATTGCTTTTTTCCTGATCAAAATAAGTACATTGCTGTACTAACTGTTGCAATATTCAAGTTGTTAAGAATTCAAATGCATTGACCGCCTGATTAAAAACATTCTGGATTTTGCTATTTTTTGGTACATTATTTCATTCAAATGCATGTTCTGATTGTCTAGTCTATGCTTAACACTAGGAGTACAAAGAAGAATAAGACAGCCTTACCCTCAAAAAGCTTAAAGTAATATAAAATATTAAAATAATAGAAATAAATTTTAATAAATATTAAAACAATAGAAATTGAGATATGAACAATTAATTATAATACAACATGGACAGTGCATGTATAGAATAACACACTGAATGTTATACAGGTACCTAAGGGAGGCACTTTGCCCAGCCCAGGAGGATAGGGAGGTGACTCGAAGACTTCTTGAAGGAGTTGGCATTGAGCCAAGGATTACAGGATGAATAAGAAATAGTGATATGGCCAATATCAGCAATTCAAGTGCATCAGAGACTTCCAGTAATTCAAAGACTAAAAGAAAGGCATTGAAATATTGGTCAACATAGGAAGAGCCAATTCTAGAGCCTGAAAATGAGATAAAAATATGGTTTCCATAATTGAATTGGAAGTTAGTTAAATGGAGACAAGGAAAAACTATTTGTCAGATTTTTAATGAGTTTTTAATGTACATAATTTTGATCAAAATCATATCTACAAGATGACCAAATCAGCCTAATAGATGTAACACAATCCTTCCAAAGACAAGAAATTCTTACTCACTGCAAATTAGTTAATGTCATATTTACATTAACAAAACATTAGTCACTATTTGCAGTGTCACCTTTAGAATGCTTTAAAACATAACTCATACTAACATAACTTTATTAAAATATAATCATTTAAAACACGGCCTTGACGTGAATGAAATAAAAGAAAATTGAGCAGAATATTAAAGTGTTTTCTCAGAAACTATCAGAGAATAGGAGAGAGTGAGATTTAGACTACTCTAAGTTGCTAGAGTCATGTTGCTTAAGTTATTTAAAAGCATGGTAGATAAAATACTCAGGGGTTTGTAAATGAGGTTAATCATTTATTGGCTGGGAATGGATTTCTTTCCACCTGGCAGTTAGCAAAGGTGCAGCTCTCACTGTGGCTGTGGTAAGGTGTGCAATTGTTGACTAAGTGGAAAATGGATGACATCATCCAATACCATGACAGCAAGGTGACATTTTCAGTTATTTTGAGTGTTCAGTTGGTTCATTCATTTCTCTGCCTTGCCTGAACACAATGGCCACTCTCTTACTAGTAATCAAGATCCTTTAGCCCATCTCGAACTTCCTCTGCAGCTGTCCTGCCAATCCTCAATGTTGGGCAAACCTAACCATATGTTTTCTCTGTTCTTGTTATCCTACTGCCAAGTATTACTAGAGAAAGTCAAGAAGCTGCCAATTGGCTCCACTACAAATTTGTGATATCTAATCTCAGTTATCCCCCCAGGACTGCTTGGAAATCCTTTTATTCATATGACTCTCAATCAAATTCTCCACAGTGACTTTTCCAAACTTCCTCTCTTCTCCTCAAACCCTGGAGCCTACTCCCTCACTGTTAGCAAATGACCTCACCTCTTACTTCCCTGAGGAGGCTGAGGTCATCCAACATGCATTGTTTTAGCTAACTTCATAGATTATTTCTATCTGATCACTCTCCTTTAGTGCAGAGCTTAAGAACCAGAGGAAGATCCAGCCAGTGTGTCCCACCAGGAATGGGGGAGGGAAGTGAACTAGTGCTTCTTACATGGGATTATGAGACATAGACACAAAGAGCAAATATAGAGAGTCTGATAATGGAGGGAGGGCATACCCAAGCTGAGTCTCAGTGCAAGGATATCAAGGGATCAAGAATGCTAAGAAAAATGATGAGCCTCACCAGTGGAAAGTGGTCTAGCTGAATCCCATAGATGAGACAGTTTCTTTTTTAAATACTACCACAGTGGTATGACTCTCATATGACCATTCTGAGTATATTTAAAACTTCATTTAAGTTCATTAAAATGGATTGGAGTAGGTCTTATGTCTCCTCAATTCCTAATCTTTCATAGAAGTGTGTGTTCATCCTTCTTTTAAAAACTAACACTTTGATCTTTACAGTGGAACCAATCTCTACCATCCAGAAAGTTATACTATATTTTTTACATTGTCCTTCTTTTGTGTCTACATCTATTTTATTGTTTGTGGCTCCTTGTTGGCTCATTATATGACTACCTTTCCTTCTTGCTGTTTCTTATGGAAACATAAGAAAGTTTTGAATGTTTTATGCTACATGTAATATTAAAGGCAAAGCTTCAGGTCCTCATTCCATGTTGACTACCACTGCTGATGTAACCTGTAGGTGAATAACTTGGGTGCATTCATGCTGACCTCAGTTGGAGCATATTTTCCTATGGCTCCCAAGACATAGCTCTTAATTGCAAGACACTTAAAATTTTTTTAAATATATATCTGATCTGTTTTTTGCCAGAAAAAAAAAGGTTTAAAAAGCAAAGTCTGTGCTTACTGTCTTTCCTCAAACTCACCCTCCAAAGCCAAACCTCATGGCCTTGCATCAGTCCTTCACCATCTTGGTCTCAATGCTGATGAACATGTTTCCTATTGGCAGTATCTACTCTCTTTAGTGTAAAACATGTACTCATCTTCCTCACCTCCTACTTCTCTGATCACACCTGATTCTCAACATGACTCACATACAACTTCCAAACACTAATTAGAAACATTTTGTAAGGTTCAATCCTCAGTTCACTTTTCACTCGACTTTCACTTTATCAATTTCACTGTGCTTTCACTGTACTCTCTGTTACTGAATGTCATTTCTGCATCTCTACCTTTGACTGCTCTCCCATCCTTCAACTCTCTACCAACACAGAAAGCTTCATATGTCCAAAGTCAAATATAAGGGTGGACAAAAGTTAAGGATAAATTCTCTTGCACTATATTGACTGGGTTCAAATTCTGGCTCTATATCTTACTAGTTGTGCAAACATGGACAAGTTACTTACATTCTGTATGTGTTAAGTTTTTTCATCTGTAAAGTGGAGATAATGAGATTACTTATTTCATAATTCCATTGTGAGGAGTAATTCATACAAAATACAAGAATGAGCCTGGTACATAAAGGCTCAGTAAATATTAGCTGTTATGATTATCACTTACACTTTTTTGCATAAACCCTGTTCTTCGGCCTGTATTTTCTTTCTCTGGGTAGACACATACCACAACACAGGTATTGCAGGAATAACTGAAGCAGTTAAGGAGATTACACTGGAAAGCAAGGACAGTATAAAACTCCAAGATTGTTCAGCACTAAGGAAGAAGAGGAAGAGGAAGAAGAAGAAGATGAAGGAGAAGCTGCAGATATGGAAGAATATGAAGAGAGTGGATTGTTGGAAACAGATGAGGCTACTCTAGACACAAGAAAAATAGTAGAAGCTTGTAAAGTTAAAACTGATGCTGGAGGCAAAGATGCCATTTTGCAAACCAGAACTTATGACATTTACATCACTTATAAATATTACCAGACACCGCGACTATGGTTGTTTGGCTATGATGAGCAACGGCAGCCTTTAACAGTTGAGCACATGTGTGAAGACATCAGTCAAGATCATGTGAAGAAAACAGTGACCATTGAAAATCACCCTCATCTCCCACCACCTCCTATGTGTTCAGTTCACCCGTGCAGGCATGCTGAGGCGATGAAGAAAATCACTGAGACTGTTGCAGAAGGAGGGGGAGAACTTGGAGTTCACATGTATCTTCTAATTTTCTTGAAATTTGTACAAGCTGTCATTCCAACAATAGAATATGACTACACAAGGCACTTCACAATGTAATGAAGAGAGCGTAGAATCTATCCTAATTATTGGCTCTGATTTTTAAAGAATTAACTCATAGATGTGACCATTGACCATATTCACCAATATATACAGTTTCTCTAATAGAGGGACTTATATGTTTATGCATTCAATAAAAAATGTTCCACTACCAAAAAAAAAAAAAATGACAGTCAGTCAGTGGCAACAGTGTCAGCTCCATCATCTATACGTAAATCCTGGCAGTCACCTTCTAACCTCTTTCTGCATTCAGTTGTGCTTTATATCTAGATTCCACCAACTACATAAACATTCAATCTTCCATTTTTTTCCCTCTACTGCCTGAGTCCGGAGATTCATTATCCTGAACCTGAATTATTGCAACAACTCCCTACTGAACTGCCTACCTTCGATCTTTACCCCCAGTTTATCTTCAACTTAATGCTACTTTTCTAAACACAGACGTCTTTTTAAACCCTTTCCTGTTTTATTATCACCTTCAGAAAAAAATGAAAAATGCTGAGCACAATCTAGCAAATGTTCCTTCTACTTTCTACCAGGTACTTCTGCTGCCTTCTCTAGCTGCTCAGGGGCCCCAGGAACACACCATGCACTTTAATTCATCTGTGTGTTTGCAGAAGCTCTTCTCTCTGCCTCAATGTCTCATGCTCCCATCTTATTTATCAAGCTTCTACTTATCTTTAAAAATCCAGTTCAAATGGCATGGTAATAAGTCTTCTCTTTCATATCTCTGTGCCCCAAAAAAGCAGATTGATAAATAGATGTAGATATAGATATCTTAATTACTTTGTGTGGTATTTGTTTATATTTCTATATTTGACTACATTGTAAACTCATTCTGCTTTAGACTTGTTTCAGTATATTTGTTGCATATTTGTTTCAGTAGTCCTAGTTCATAACAGAGTTCCTGACAAATATTATGTACTATGAAATTGTATTGAATAAGTTAATGTTCCTCTAAAATGCTCAATGCCTACTTTCTTCCCTCTTCTATCTTACAGAATATATTGCAGAAATGCTTTGCCTACTAACCCTTCCTTTCTCATCTCACTGCTTTCTGTAGTTCAGGCATTCATCACCATTGGCATAGATTACTACAAGAGCCACCCATCTGATCAACAGTTTTGGTTTCTCTTTATTTCAAAGTCATATATATATATATATATATATATATATATACATACATATATATATATATTTGACAGAGATATCTTCACTAAGCACAGATTCTATCATGTTATTCCATTGCTCAGAACCTTTCAAAGTCTCCCGTAGACTAGACAGCAAAATGGAAACACTTTAGCACTGCTCCTGCTAACTCTGCAGCCTTATCTCAAATGATCTTCTCTCCACCCACCACAAACATAGCCACTATACTCCAGCACCCTGAACTATTGGCTAATTTTTTAACCTAGAATGCCCATACTCCAATATGTTGGCATTTTATCCCTCATTCACTCAAATGACCCTGCTTCCATGAAGTCTTTCACAAACCTCCTGGTCAGAAATAGTCTCTTATCTTATTTTCCCAAAATATATGTAAAGGCGTTTGCTTTAGCACATCACATTCTCCCTTTTATATTAATGTAGGTTCTTTACACTCTAGAGTTCTAGATTGCACTGTGTCTTCTTCAATAAACTACAAGTCACAAGTCTCCTCTAGGCAAAAATTTTGCCTCATACTTATTGAATCTCCCACAACATATGATACAGAGCAATAGTCAATAATATTGGCAGTTCAGTTAAAAAGATGTGACAAAAATAGTAGAGTTAGCACATGCAGGATATGCCAGAGGGAGAAAGCATCCATACGATGGCAGAGATGACAACATGTAAGTGTGGCTGGACCTGAGGATTACGATCAAGACGTAATGAGAAGTAGTGGAAGATAAATCTGTAAAGTAGTTTGTGGAGACCTTCAATGTCAAGCTGAGAAGTGACGGCTTTATCCTATTATTACTTGAGATGCATTGTAGGTTTTTGAACAGGAGTATTATGGGTTAAATGCACTGTTTTAATATTTATCTGATAGTTGATTTCAGAAGATATTGAAAGGAAAAAACTTGAGGACAGAGATTCCAGTCAGAAGGCTTTTGTGTTGATCTAGTTGGAAGTGTCCTTAACTGGTAATGAAGAGGAGAATGACTCCAAAGATATTCTAAGAGTAGAAAATATAAGACTTGGTAAAAAAAATCAAATGCAAAAAATAAAAGGAAGCAGATCTGGGCTGTACAGACATTTGCCAGACACCTCCTTCAACTAAAAGAAGAATATCTGTTTCTTAATATGTCTTGGTGACAATTTAATATCCTAAGCTGTAGAAAAAGTGGCAGGAGATACTGCCCCACTATGATTTATGAAGAGGAGCATAGAAGTGAAGCAAAAAGGACAGTAATCTTTGTTGAAAAGAATTTACTTTCAATTTTCTTAATAAAATGAAAATAGACTTTGGGTAAATTAAAGGCTCATGACAATGAAATCTCTATGGTTCTTACCATTAAGTGTTACAACCTCAGAATTTGTAATAGACAAGAAGTCAGATATGTATTGCAGACTATAGGAAAGCAAATTTCAACAGCTGCAAGAGGGAAAATAATCTCTGATCCTGAAGAGGATTGCTTAAGAGAAGCTCTTAAACAGTAACTATAATAATTCTGACTCACCTAGAAGATAAACATGTACTTGAGAAGCCAATATACCAAGATAAGGAGCTACCCCATCAGGTGCAGGCATTAAAAGAGCCTATTTAAACACAAAATAAAGAGTGTCCAACCAAAGATGAGAATTCAAAAGAGCAGGAGTTTATGGGGAAGAGATTAGAAAGAATGAAACTCGGATGTGGAAAAAGAAACATGTTTCTTCCATGTCAAGAGACTTGAGCTTATTTAGCCCAGCCAGTGTTCACTTACGATTTCTTCTGCTCCACTGTTGGGTGCCTCTTGCCAACATTTTCTCACTGCTTTCTAGTCTGAGAACCATGGCCTGAGGAAAGAATGTGAGGACAAAAGTACCATTTTTTTTTTTATCCATAAGGCCTAGTTTAATGTTTGTTTCGCAAATCAGCTAATGAATGAGAATGTAGACACAAAATAGGAGTTTCTCCTTTTTCTTTGGTCCTAAGTAACATCTATCCTTTTATATCCTTTTCATAACTCAGCACATTCCAGGGTCCTATTTGCAGAGTTAATGGCATAACACACCTAATAAGTTTAAAATTGAGGATAGCAGGAGGGATGCTAGAAATAGTAGCATATGTAAACAAGACTGTGGGGCTTTTGTTTGTCTCTTTGAGTGATTTTTAGCCAAAGACTGGGCATGATGGATGCCAAAGTTAAGGTAGGCCCACATTATCTTAACATAACTGGTGGTATCAGTCCACCCTGAATTGTGCAGACCACCATTCTAGAGAATGGCAAGCATGCCAGCCCTATCTTAAACAGTGTACAGAAGAAGTAAAAGAAAACTTAGCTGAGGCTGAAGACTGAACAATAGTGACCTAAGTGGTGATATGGAGTAGAATAGTCAGAAAAGAATGCAGGGGAACATTAGGAAGACAGAAAGAAAAATAGAGTTTTATTTCTTTGGGGGAGGGAGGATGTAGAAGAGTTTTTAAGAGTGTATAGTTGGAGCTCTTTTGTACCAATTTTTTTTAAGTGTTGCTTCTGGACAGACAAATTTTAAAAGGGCAGCCTTTCTAGACAAACTCCACCCCAGGCTCACTCTGCCTTGCCAGTAGAAAATGGTGCCTCTTCCTCTGGGCAGCTACATTGCTACAGGAAGCTGGAATTCAGCTCCCACTCTTCCTTCAGCAAGGTGCCTTCGGCAAGACAGCAAATTTTGCACCTCTACATGGTCCATGTGCAGCCAACACCTCAGAGAAGTTTATGGGAAAAAAAACGGCAGAAGAAGGCAATGAGCAGAGATTTGGCTTTTGTGTTGCTTAATTATACAATTTCGTTAGAAAGCTGAAGGGCATCAGGCATTGGGGTGACACTTTCTCCTACACATTTTCATGTAAAACTTCTCCTGTTTGAAGATCACTCTAGGAGTGATTTGCCTTCTGGCCCCTCACTTGCACCTCCAGGGTTGTGGCTGGGGGTGATTTATCTGATTGGTAAATTCCAAAGAAGAAATGGACATACTTAGCTATTTGTAGGTTATTTCTTCTCATTTCATTTGCCTGCAGTGTCCATCTGGTCTAAATAGCTAGACCAGAAGCAAGATATTTTTCCTGCAAAAAGGAAATAAATAGTTTTAAAAAAAATACAATGAGGCCTTTAAGATGCAGTGGTCTGTTAGGAAAACTAAATAAATAAAAGACTTTAGATGACATGATGAGTGGACAAGGTATTGAAACTAGAGGTGAGGAATAAGATTAATGGCACAGCACAGTGGAAATAAGCAGGAGAAAAGAAATGGTTTCCAATGTCATTGAAAATACAAAAGAGAAAATGGGGAAAGGTAATAATTCTCAGGCCTCTGAAGGAAAATTATTCAATTGACACAATAAAGCCCATTTTGCAAATCAGGAAACTGAGTTACATAGAGGGTAGGTAGAAAACATTGTCGCTTTTTAATAGTGTGTATCAGAGTGCATGTTAAGATGAAGAGGGGTCAGATGAAGGATCTCCTGATGGAGAGAGTGCATGAAATTATGATGTGAAAAAAATAGGGGAACCTAAAACTTAATATAATTGTGAAGTTAGTCTATGCTCAATTTACCACTAAATCTGGCTTTGTATTTAAATTTCCATAGGTAGTTTTTGACAATGAAGCTTCTTAGTCTCCCCACTCACCAATTATGACTCAGTAGATCTGAAAGAGGTAGCAGAAATGTGTATTTTTATCAAACTCTGAAGGTAGTTTAATGCTGACCAACTTTGACGATTTGGTAATCTTAAATCACTGTTTTCACCATATCATTCCTTGCTTACCAAATTAGAATTACTTCCATTGTCACACTCCATAACTTATAAAATCCTCCACTTATCTTAGAGACTTCTCATAGTTTAGTTTCACATGACTTCACCAACCTTATCATGCAACACTTTCAACACAAACCTCTTTGCAGGCAGGAGATCTTCTCGGCATCCAGCTAGGGGACTTCACCCCCCTCCTCTACACTTATCAAAATTCTGTCTATTCTTCAAATTCCAGTTTAATTAACACCTCTTCTCCAAAGGCACCTCCAGCTAGCATTCCCCTCAAAGGTCTCTGCCTTTTCTAGGCTTGGTACATTATGGTCTGTGTCTTAACACTTAAAATTTAAACATATGCTGTTGTTTGCTTTCCAGGTCGTGGATGTTGGTCTCATTTATATATCTAACTTGTAATATACTTATCTGTATGCACCTCACTTCTTATTATGCTCATGGGTCCATAGTAGGTACTCAAAAATTAATATAAGGAGGGAAAAGAGAGAGGGAGAGGTGTTTTGGCTAATATAACTAAAGAGTCAGGTGCATCAGCTGTGCTTGGTATTGGTTTCATTCTTAGGCAGATCCTGTCAGGTTGTGTCCCTCAGCATCTCCAGGCTTACTTTTAACCCGCTAAATCACCCTAGTAGAAAAAGCTCTTCTTACACTCAGGAGCAAATCTTCTACAAATGTTCTAATTTTTAGAATCCCCAAGGAGCTGGGATAATAGTCACTGCCTAAAATGGATGAAGACTAAAAGCCAATCCTAAGCAAGTATTTCCTCACCCTCTTGGGCTGTCTATTTTTAGCCCCAGTTTTGCTCCCAGAAATAGATGGCAAATAACTTTGCCATCTATTTCTCCTTACTAAATGTACATCCAACTTTCTTCACTTACTCATTGCATTGGCATTTTTGGTTTATAATCCCTTCCAGCTATTCTGGCCACCTTTAAGATTCCTTCTTGATAATTCCAGGACACTTTCTCAGTGAAATACCATGTGTGTGCCTGCACCCACAGAGTATCTGGGATCAGAATGCTATGTTATAGAATTCATGCTAATAGAATAATGCACAGAGGTTAGTTGTTCTTGTGGGTTGTCTCTTGCAACTTCATGGGAGTTTTTGTAAACTAGAATGGGTATTTCTGTGGTCTCCAAACTTCTATAGCATGTTTTCATTTCCTTGTTAATCAAAATTTTATCTAACAAATGTCATGTTATGATCGAAGGTTAAAAAAAAGAAGAAGAAAAGGGGAAAAAGAAAAAAGAGAGTTCTTCTTTCCCAATTGTTGCAGCTGAAGACCCAGATCTTACTATCATTGGCCAAGTTTGGGCACATGTCCATTGCCAGAGCAAGGGGTAAAATAGCCCCACCCAAAAGACTGATATGAATAAGGCTGATTGCTCAAAGGAAAACTGACTGGCTGTTACCAAGATCCATGAGAGAATAGTCATTGGAAGGGGAAAATAACTGATATCTATGTCTCCAGATTAGACCTCTAGTGTTCACTAGAGGAAAGGTAAAATTGGAAGCAGATAAAGAAGTTGATATTTCAAAAAACAGTCAATAGGAGTCAAAAGAAAATGAGAAAGTTGTAGAGACTTGAATTTGAAACCATAGGTACTTGGTGAACAGTGTGAGTAGAGAAACATTTCTAAGGTATGTGTCTCAGATTATATGCAGTAAAACAAGCATCTAGGTGAGGGAAATTTGGGAGGATGAATATGAGAAAGCTACAAAAATGTAGGCTGGAATTGCTGGAATTGAGCTCCAGATAAAAATAACTTTATACACATCTTGTCCAGGGAGGCAACTAGAAAGTCTTCAGAAAGAAATTAGGAGCTATTAGGATGTAGAAACTGGCAATAAGCATAAAACCCCTGTGGTGTAAATACAATGACAATGTAAAGCATGCCTTGAGCAGGCAAATCTGATATATTCATATGAAATGATTTGCTAACAAAATCTCTAGAATGATCTAAGATATTTTAAGTACATACATAATCTAAAAACAAGCCATATCACCTTATTCAAGATAATCATTTCCAAAATCCTGAAATGGCAAAGTCATATAAGTACCCATGTGTGCATTACTTCTTGACATGGAGAAGTAAACATTATACATCAGGAACTGCAGTTCAGTGAGAATATAGATCTAGTGGGATTTACTAGAAATGTTTTTATGAAATGCATTCACTGGTGTGAGGCCATACCTGATGAAATTTATGGATGTTCCCTCTTTTGGCTTGGTTTGTAAAAAAGACAAAGTCCTTTAAAGTTATTGTCAACAATATGATCCTGTTAGCTAAAGACAAAAAAGAGGTCATTTCTTGGATCTTCAGTTGTGACCCATTCTGTACATCCTGTAGAGATGAATTATTAAAACAAACAGAATGAGGGGTAAAGATTGATTCCTTTGATTTTAAAATAAATCAAGAGAGTAAATTTGACAATGCTAATTATATATAAAGATGAAATTCATCTATATGGAGTATAGCAGATTGAGCCTTTAAAGTTTCTCTAATAAAAATATTCTAGTTGGATGTAATTAGCATTTGACCAGAGTCTTGGACGTATTAATAATATTCACTGGTGTTTAAACTACATTAATAGATAGGTGCATATGGTCTGAGCACCAGAACTTTCTCTTGCATTAATCAGTAGTGCAACTCATATTTTTTTTTTTGGCCTGAGACCTAAATTTAGTTTAATTACTAGATAAAAAGTAAAGTCTAATGCTCACTTCGGCAGCACATATACTAAAATTGGAACGATACAGAGAAGATTAGCATGGCCCCTGTGCAAGGATGACACGCAAATTTGTATTCATATATGCCAAAAACCATCAAGCAGAAACTCAAATAAAAAACACAATACCCTTTACTATAGCTCCAAAGAAAATTAAATACCTAGGAGTATATCTAACGAGAGATATGAAAGATTTATACAAGGAGAACTATGAAACACTAAAAAAAGAAATTGCAGATGAAAAAAATCTATCATGCTCATGGCTTGGAAGAATCAATATTGTTAAAATGTCAATATTACCTAAGGTGATCTACAGAATCAATGCAATTCCCATCAAAATACCACCAGCATTCTTTACAGATCTAGAAAAAATAATTCTTCGCTTTGTATGGAACCAGAGAAAACCACGCATAGCCAAAGCAATCTTAAGTAAAAAGACACAAACTGGGAGGGACCAGTCTTCCTGACTTCAAGCTGTACTATAAGGCAATAATAGTAAAATCTGCCTGTACTGGCACAAGAACAGAAACATCGATATTTGGAATAGATCTGACATTCCAGAGATCAAACCATCTGTATATGGTAACCTAATCTTTGATAAAGCAGACAAAAATATACATTGGGGAAAAGATTCTCTCTTCAATAAATGGTGCTGGGAAAACTAGTTAGGAACATGCAGAAGAGAAAATCGGGATCTCAACCTCTCATCCCTCACAAAAATTCACTCAAGATGGATAATAGACCTAAAGCTAAGGCATGAAACTCCAAGAATCCTAGAAGAAGATGTTGGGAAAACCCTATCAGATATTCGTCTAGGCAAAGAACTTATGAGGATGACCCCCAAGGCAATCACCGCCACATCAAAAATAAACAAATGGGATCTGGTCAAATTAAAAAGTTTCTGCACTGCCAATGAAACAATCATTAGAGCAAATAGACAACCCACAGAATGGGAGAAAATATTCGCTCTCTACACTTCCAATAAAGGTCTAATAACAAGAATCTATCTAGAACTTAAAAGAATAAACAAGAAAAAATCAAACAACCCCATCAAGAAATGGGCAATGGAAATGAACAGAAACTCCTCCAAAGAAGACAGAATAATGGCCTGCAAACATATAAAAAAATGTTCAACATCTTTAATCATTAGATAAATGCAAATCAAAACCACAATGAGATACCACCTAACCCCAGTAAGAATGGCCTGTATCAAGAAATCCCAAAACAACAAATGCTGGCGAGGATGCGGAGAGAGAGGAACACTCTTACACTGCTGGTGGGACTGCAAATTAGTGCAACCTTTGTGGAAAAGAATTTGGAGATACCTCAAACAACTAGAAATAGAAATACCATTCGACCCAGCAATATAGCATTGTTGGGCATCTACCCAAAAGAACATAAATCACTCTATTATAAAGACATCTGTACCCAAATGTTTATGGCAACACAATTCACTATTGCACAGTCATGGAAACTACCCAAGTGCCCGTCAATTCATGAATGGATAACTAAAATGTGGTATACACTCACAATGGAATATTACTCAATCCTAAGAAACGATAGTGAACTAGCACCGTTTATGCTATCCTGGATTAAGCTTAAGCCTTTAATACAAAGTGAGATGACACAAGACCTGGAAAACTGGCTACACATCTACTCGCCATCAAATTGGTACTGACAGCCTAAAACTATGGTGCTCAAAAAATTGTAGTGTTCAACAGGGATTTGGGGGGGGGGACCCACATCTTAAGGATGTGATGAGCATTGTAGGGGGGAAAGGATTACCTCTATCCCTTTTTAGGGAGAGGCAAAGATACACACTGTAACCAAAATGTCTAAAAAAAAATCTGTTATTGGGAGGTGAACAGGTGGAAAGGGGGAGAAGGGGAAGGGTACGCACTTTCATGGTGGGTGCAGGGCGCACCACTTGAAGATGCGCTTGAAGCTCTGGCATAGCGGGATGGGGAGGAGGCACAGGGGCAAGATATGTAACCCTAACAATATTTGTACCCACAGAATTTGAGATAATAAAAAAAAATTTTTAAAAAAAGTAAAGTCTAGATCTCTTCAGTGTTTGGTTTCTTTCACATAAAGCATCTTTATGGGATGTTTTAAATCTGTGAGATAATGAGATTCATTCTCTAAAGTGGGCTGGTGAGTATCTTGCATATAGTGCCTATTCAAGGGGGGCCAACACAGTCATTTAGCTGTGGCGTCATATTCATGAGAAACCTCAGATTTAGACTTTTGATGTTATTTCCACATAAGGTCACACTATGGACAAGCTGTTGAAATTGAAAATAGCTAGATGTTATTCATACCACCGTAAATGTGCATGCCATTACTAGACCATGCCACCGAACACATTATAAACTAATATATTTTAAAATAAATTCTGTAATTATTACTGGGTTAATTGTCTGAGTATGTTGCATTGAATTTGGGTGGTTAAAGTCATTATGAATTGTAAATTTTTTTTTTTTTTTTTTTTTATTTTGGTATATTATGGGGGTACAGATTTTAAGGTTTCAATAAATGCCCATTTCCCCCCCTCCCCCCAAAAGTCTGAGTCTCCATCATGACCATCCCCCAGATGGTGCACATCTCACTCACTATGTATGTATATACCCGCCCCCCTCCCCCCTCCCACCTGCCCAATACCCTATTACTGTAGCACCTATGTGTCCACTTAGGTGCTACTCAGTTAATACCAGTTTGCTGGAGAATATATCTGGTGCTTGTTTTTCCATTCTTGGGATACTTCACTTAGTAGTATGGGTTCCAGCTCTAACCAGGACAATATAAGGTGTGCTATATCACCATTGTTTCTTAGAGCTGAATAGTACTCCATGGTATACATATACCACATTTTATTAATCCATTCTTTGGTTGATGGGCACTTGGGCTGTTTCCACAGCCTTGCAATTATGAATTGTGCTGCTATAAACATTCGAGTGCAGGTGTCTTTTTTGTAGAGTGTCACTGGATCATTTGGGTAGATGCCCAGCAATGGGATTGCTGGATCAAATGGTAGATTCACTTGTATCGCTTTAAGGTATCTCCATATTGCTTTCCACAGAGGTTGAACTAGTTTGCAGTCCCACCAGCAGTGTAGGAGTGTTCCTCTCTCTCCGCAACCACGCCAGCATTTATTGTTTGGAGATTTTTTGATAAAGGCCATTCTCACTGGGGTTAAGTGATATCTCATTGTGGTTTTGATTTGCATTTCCCTGATGATTAGAGATGTTGAGCATTTCTTCATATGTTTGTTGGCCATTCTTCTGTCTTCTTTAGAAAAATTTCTGTTCAAGTCTTTTGCCCACTTTTTAATGGGGTTATTTGATTTTTTCTTCCTAATTTTCGTGAGTTCTAAGTATATTCTAGTTATCAGTCCCTTATCGGATGCATAGGATGCAAAAATTTTCTCCCATTCTGTAGGTTGTCTGTTTACTTTCATGACTATTTCTTTGGGGATGGAAATCCATACCATGCTCGTGGATCGGCAGACTCAATATCATCAAAATGTCTATACTACCCAAACTGATCTACAGATTCAATGCAATACCTATTAAAATCCCATCAGCATTCTTCACAGATATAGAAAAAATAATTTTACGCTTCGTATGGAACCAAAGAAGACCCCGAATATCAAGAGCAATTCTAGGCAACAAAAACAAAATGGGAGGCATTAATATGCCAGATATCAAACTATACTACAAAGCTGTAGTAATTAAAACAATATGGTATTGGCACAAAAACAGGAATATTGACCAGTGGAACAGATGTGAGAATCCTGATATAAAACCATCCTCATATAGCCATCTCATCTTTGACAAAGCAGACAAAAACATACGCTGGGGAAAAGAATCCCTCTTCAATAAATGGTGCTGGGAAAACTGGATAGCCACCTGTAGAAGGCTAAAACAGGACCCACACCTTTCACCTCTCACAAAAACCAACTCACGCTGGATAACAGACTTAAACCTAAGATATGAAACTATTAGAACTCTAGAGGAAAAAGTTGGAAACACTCTCCTAGACATCGGCCTGGGCAAAGAGTTTATGAAGAAGTCCCCAAAGGCAATCACAGCAGCAACAAAAATAAATAAATGGGACATGATCAAACTACAAAGCTTCTGCACAGCCAAAGAAATAGTCATGAAAGTAAACAGACAACCTACAGAATGGGAGAAAATTTTTGCATCCTATGCATCCGATAAGGGACTGATAACTAGAATATACTTAGAACTCACGAAAATTAGGAAGAAAAAATCAAATAACCCCATTAAAAAGTGGGCAAAGGACTTAAACAGAAATTTTTCTAATGAATTGTAAATTTTTAATATACACTTTAATTCTTGTAACTCTGGGTTGGCTTTTCTTAATTTTTTTTACATTCAAGATCTTCTGCCCCAGATGTCTCCAGTGACTTTGAAGAGGTCATGCATGTACAGCAATGGAGAACAGTTCTTTGCAGATTTGCTTAAAGAGGAAATGGCAATATGCCATCAGAACATTGACCCCACAGCAAAGCCAGACACCTGTGTGTTGCTGTGGGGGTCCCTTAGCTATGGTTCCTTTGGGGCACCAGGGGCATTCCTGGGAGTGATGTTGAAACCTGACCATGAAGGGAAATGGAAGAAGAGAGCTGAAAACAAACATTTCCAATCTCTTCTTTGCAGGCACCTGTGATGCTACAAGCAGACATTGCTTAGAAAACCAATGTCTCTAAATCTAATAATTATAAGGATTTTCTGGGATAATCTTAATTTCAAATATTATTTTAGGTTTCTTAATTTGAAGTTCAGATAGATAGATAGATAGATAGATAGATAGATAGATAGATAGATAGATAGATATAGCTACATGACATCTTATGAAGAAAGAAAAAAGGATTTTATCCTTTCTACAAATTCAGAAGACATCTGGAAGTGTGTTCTGGAGCCAGAGGGGTAAAAAAAAGGGAAGATATATGATGTCCATTTCTTCTTACAGATCATAGTATGAAAGGTGGAACTTCTCAGTGAACATTGAGGAGCCGGGGGCAAGGGAGACCTCTTATTTATCCATATATGAACTCAAATGGTTTGGCAGTATATACATAGTTTCACTTTGATAGTAGAATAACCTTTCAAGAATTCTGAAATATAAATAAGAAATCAAATAAAAATGACATAGCTCCCATTAAATAAAAGCAGAGTGTGCAGCAATGTAACACAAAGCATTGCTTCTAGGGTTTGATGACAAATCACTTCAGCCCTGCTCTTAGGAATTATCTCAGATCTGGAGCCCCAGAATTATATATTATATTGCACATTTATTTATCAGTTAGGATAATGTGGGGTTGATCTCTCTGAAACAGCTGTCCATTTTGTGCCTTCATATTTTAATGCACCGTCAAGACACAGCCAACCAACCAGCTTCAATCTTCTATTGGCAGGACAGCATTATAACTTAGTTTAGCGTTTCCTCTAGTGATTTTTTTTTCCTCAGCAGTTGATGTGCATGTCAAATAAAGTCTGTCAAAGCTGTTTCTCATAACATAAATTCCACATGTTTTTGGCTTCCCAAAAGGAAGATGTAATAGGTTTGCTTTTACTAATACACTTAGATAATGAAAATAGAAGTATGGCTATAAAGTCCTTTTATATGCTTTTCATGTTGAAGTATGTAAGCCATAATATGTACTCCTCTTCATCCTAAATGAGGTCTATATGCAAAAAAAAAAAAAAAGAGAGATTTAAAGTAGGAAGAAAATGGAGTTGGTATTAGGCAAAGCTAAAGCATAGCTACTTTTGATGAAGAAAAATCAAAAGGATAAAATATACTGTAAGTTTATACTTTACATTGTCTTCATTCATTCTACCTTCAGGAGTCATTTCTCAGGAATCTATTGTGCACTCAGCACTATGTGATAACTAAAAGAGCAAATGTTCTACAGGAGGAGACAAGGTTTATATCATGAAAAAAATTAGTGAAATATTTAAAGGCAACATATAAGCAAATATAAGAGAGGGATCACTAACTGAAACCTGAGCAATAAAAAAAAATCAGCTGAAAGGACTCATTTAGGAAAACACACTCAGCATGTGGGCCTTGGACCAGCAGCAACAGCATGGCTTGGGAATTTGACAGAAGTGCTCATTTTCAGGTCCCACCCAGACCTATGAATCAGAAACCTTGGGTTGGAGCCCAGCAATCAGTATTTTGACATACCTGCCAGGTGATTCTGATGCACACTGGAGTTTGAGAACTACCACAGGGAAAAGCTCAATGTCAGGGCCACTCACTCACTGGTCGCATGGGATTTGCCTCCCTTCTGTGTCTGCGTGATATATGTGGTATGTCTAGAAAACAGGGTCAACAGCAAAACGATTCCCAGACTAGCCTTTAGTGCCAAAGTCCTGTCATTTAAATCTTCTGACCTCCAGCAAAGCTATGAGGAAAAACTGACTTCAGGCAAGGTCAGCACAGAATATTTTATTTTTCCCTCACTTGAAAGTCATGAAGTTGAGGGACATGTTGTTTCCTGCTGCTACGGGATTCTAATCAGTGACTGATGTAAGTATAAACTGACCTAACTCTAGCTTTTACTCTCTCTCCCTGGGAAGGTTTTTAAGATAGTGCATGATATGTTTACTAAATTCATTTGGGCTGTTTCAAAATGTGTCACGTTCAAATCATGTGGACTTTGACCTAATGGGGAGTCTCTCTCTCTCTCTCAAACCCACTTTCACTGTACTTGCAATTCTACTTTTACCCTCAGGATATTATTTAAAGCTCAAATTTACATTCTCCATGGAATTCTGAAGCTTTATACACTCTAAGTGCTTGGGTGTTTTATTTTGTTTTTTAATGAATTTGGGCTGTTACAAGCTTATCCTGTGACCTGGAGATTTTTTTTTTAATTTACCTGAACCACTTGGTATCATGTGCTATGAATCTAAAAAGTTTCTCATTTAGTTTATCTTTATTCTTTGGCTGTATGATCTACCTTTGGTTTGGACCACTGGTTCTCAATCAGGAGCAATGTGTGCCACCCTGGGGCAGTTGGCAATGTCTGAGACACATTTAGCTATCACAATTGGAGGATGGTGCCACTGGCATTTAGGGGGTAAAGACCAAGGATGCTTCCAACCATCCTACATACACAGGGCAGCACTGCCCCCTCCCTGCCCCAGCAAACAGTTCTCTGCTCAAAACGGGAATAATACAGAGAAAGAAAAACCCTGGTTTACCTGGATACCACACTATTTCAAAGAGAAAGCTAAACTAAAAAAGCATGGTATAGGATTTAGCAATGTGAATGTTCCTGATTTTTTAGTGGTTTCTTTATGAGACCAATGAGGGTTTTGTTGCAAATATCAATCTCACTCTTAAAAATAGAAATACTTTCCCTCATAAAAAAAAAAAGAAAAAGAAAGAAAGAAAAGGAAAAAAACAAGAATTACTGAGCACTTGTAGAAAGAGTCATAAAGCCACAGCTGATGGAAATTTGGGGTTATAAGCTCAATTCTAAATAGTTTAGCGTCTACTTTGATTTTATTGTTAGTGCTTTGTCATTCTAGCAGTAAGTTGCAGTGTTTTGGTATTTACAAACTCAGGAATTTTTAAGAAACTATTGAAGCAGAACTTGAATTTAAAAAAAGAAATTATAAATTCCTTAGAGCTCCTCTAAGCCATCACCACCACCTCCATGACCATCATTTTATAGATTGAGAGCTGAGGTGAGGTGCCCACCACCACCTCCATGACCATCATTTTATAGATTGAGAGCTGAGGTGAGGTGCCCAGTAAACTCTACTGCTTGCCCTAATGGTGGATCATTTAGGTCTCTGCTTGGTCTCTCTGCTCCTCTCCTAGCCCCACTGATTTCTCTCTTCTTACCCTCATGTCCTTGTGGTTTCTCCTCTACCCTACCTCAGTCATCTCCCTGCCCATTTCTTTCATCTCTCCTGTCTCTCCTCTTTATCCAGTTTCCAACACACCCTCAGCCCTCATCCTTTCTACATTTCTTACTCTGAATACTATGTGTCTTTGTCCATGTGCAGATATCTGAATTTGTGTACCATGAAAGAGGACATCCTTTCCATAAAGTAGCACACACTTATAATCACTCAAAAATTATGACTTTCATCTAGTTCTGGTTGTGAAAATTGCCTGTTTTTTCTCTTGCTCAAAGTAGACCACAAGATTCCTGGTCGTGCACTAGGAGAAAAAATGGTGCCTATCATTTAAATAACCTTGTGCTCCTGTTTAGAAAAAAAAAAAATCAAGAGGGAGGTGAGTGCTTCTCACTGTGCCCTCCTCATTCTAATCCCCATGCCAAGAAAAATAAAGTTTTAGATTGAAAGGAAATTAGTTGCTCATTTGTTATCTGTCAGTAGCAGTAAAGAGGAAGTTTGCAGTGCATCAGGCATTTAATGATAACAATCAGTTGAATGTTCAACGCAATAATTGACTTTCATTTATTTGGCTGTCTAATTTTTTTTACCATGTATCCCAGCTATCCATCCAGTTTATTTTGTCTGTACACTCTACTATGTACATATTTAAGATTATGCAAAGCCAAACACTGACCAAAAGATCAATAAATAATTACAATTATACCATATTACATGGCATATGTTTGCATTGAGCTCTGTATTTGGATGCACTGCACTTCATATTTTCCATTACTATATAGCACACTGTTCACAATGACAAAGAATCATCTGATCTGCCATGTTCTGAATATTAATATTGACTATACTGGCTTTTATTTGCTTGGGTCATGAAGATTTAATAATTTAACAATAGGTCATTGGAGTTCTGTTGTGTCATCAAATAATTATAGAATTTATGTTTTATCAGCAGCAAAACCACCCTAGTATTCTAAATTCCACTTATTGTCCTTTAACTTAATGCTTACTGTTACCCTTTCTCGACATGTTTTCCCATCATGAAAATTAACCCACTCTATATCTTTCTGGAAAGAAAATAAACTGCTCCCTTGCCAAGCCTTTCATTATGCTGCTTCTTTCCTTCATGAATTGTGATCTAACAGTAGCCCAGCAAAAAGCCCAAGCCTTTGAAGTGTTGTGCTAATTTGATTAATACATAGTTACATCCTGTTATGATGCACTTTGCCTTATGCATTTTAAATGGAAAATGCAGAGTGGATTACATTTGTGTTAAAAACACAGCATACTAAATGAACAGCACTGAAAGCAGTCTATAATAACAAGCTCTGCAACCACTTTAAACATGCAGAAGGTTATTGTTTGTAGGTTAATGATAATTATATGAAAATACATGTTTTTGCAACAATTAAGATGTCAATAAAAATACTAGTGAGGTTAATACAGCTGCACTCAAAAATATTTATGCCACCAGTAATTAAAAAATAATTCTATAAATATTCTAGTATGCTAGTCTAAGTTATATATATATATATATATATATATATATATATATATATGTAGTTCATAAATTCTTTGGAGAAAGGTGCCTAAGTCAATCCTAAGGTATTATGAAATCAAATGGTAAGAGGCTACTTTCCTAGAAAGAAGTGCATGTTTTCATGCTTATTACTGGGAGGAAACAAGGAAATTGCCAAGGTTACTAGAAATAATAGAGTTAATTTAAAGTGTATACTATCAAGATTCAGGAGCTTATGGTGGGTTAATGAAAAGAAAAAAATGAATCCTATAACCAAATTTACCCAAAGTTTTTCATATTGCCTCAACTTAATTTTCATCTGTAAAAGTATTATAAAGTATTATGGTACTACATTCTTAATATACACCTAAAGTGGATACTAATGATCTTGAAGATGCATAAAAATATATCTTTGTAACATGGCAGAAGGTTGATGAATACCTTATATCCCCATTTTTGGAGACATGCTCAACTATTTTTCCATTTGGAACATACAATTTTATGGTTACAAACCGTTTTTCTCTTCTATTTAACTTTTCACAATGACTAATGGTGGTTTACAATAGTTTACAATAGGTTAAAACGGCTTAATCTCTTTAAATATTTCCATTCGGACTTTTTTCTTTCCCACAACAACTATTTTGAATCCTGTACCAAATCTATTGAATAAACCTTTTGGCAGTTGGCTAAAATTCATGATTGTGCTCTTCATTGGATCAGAAACTTCTAGAGAGCTGAAAAAAGGAGAAAATGCTTCTATAGTAGCTCACTAAATGTAATATCTAGTGACCACTGTCTGTGAACTTGTATTTGTCACCTAGAATTAGTTCAGAAAAGAGAAAATCAACACCTATCCTTTTCTTAAATATGAAAACAGTTGCTGTTAATTTAATCTAAACTGTAGAAGAAAATTTTGTATCAGTCTACTTTCATCTGATTTCTCTAGTATGTAAAGTCATAGATGCAAAATGATCTATGAGTTATTAAGCTCTTCCACCTTTTTAAAAGTTGAAACAGAATTTTTTCTCCAAATTCAAACATAGGATATATGAAATTGAAATAAAATAGTAGCATAGTGTAGTGAAGTTTATGGGTGGTCACATTTTTTATTAAAATCAGTTCTGTGGTTTTGGGGAAAGATTTCATTTTCCTAGACCTCAAACTTATCATTTTGATGGTTACCCATGAAAATGCGTTTTATAATATTCTTTAAATATCTTTGACCACTGTCTGCAATAAGATATATTTTACAGAGATGTATATGTACATATATACACACACCCCACATATACATATACATATACACATACCTAAAGTAAGATTTTCATGAAGCAGTGCTCTTACAACTTGTAATAAATATTGATATTTTCTGTCTTTAAAAAAAAAATTTTAGTTACAGCTCATTATATTTTATTCTTGGTGTCTGAAAAAAAACTGGCCAAGATGTCCAAGGGATAGTCCATCTCCACCCTCCTCTCAATGAATTATGGGAATATGTTGTTTCTCATGGACTCTGAAAATACATTTGCTCACTTTTGCCATGAATGGCATTATACTCTATCAATTCTCTTTTGCTTTGTGATAGCTTTTATGTTTTTTTTTTCTTTCCTTCAGAATGTATCTGTTTTAGCATTATAACTTCTAAGTTAAGACTGATGATCATTGGTCTCTGTTCACATTGTACCATCTGTTTACCAGGTATTGGTAGATTGTGGGTTTTTTTTCAATATTCCTTTTAGAATGTCAAAATAAAAGCTGTTATAAATATTGAAATATGTTGATGTCATAAAAAATTTCACTTAATGATAATGAACCAGTAAATAAATGACCTACCTGTGATATCCTAAGAATTTAATATTTAGCAACCACAGATCAATAGGAGTCCAATTTCATCATCACATTCTTTTCCCAAGAAAGACCAAATATAGCATATTTGTTGCAACTTTTGACAATTTGTCCTTTCTAAGTAGTGATATTTAACACAAGGTTAGTCTAATACTTAGCCCACCTAAGCACAAGAAAGAACATAGCTAATACTCTTAGTAATGTACAATGAGGAAGAAAAAAGAAAAAAATGAGTTTATTTTGAGGGCTGATTTGAAAATGTCAACATGGTAAGAACAAACTGGATGCAGGTGTGGAACATTCAGTCCATCCACTTAATAAAGGCTCAACTTCTTTAGTATCATATGTTCTTGATGTTGACCCTCATCTTTTATTTGGACGTACTGGGCTAATAGATTGCATATCTTCATGCTTTCCTATTTTCTATCTTTTCAGGATGCAGCATCACTTAGTACAGTGCTTTGCACATAGTAAGCAGTCAATAAATATTTCCTGTTTAGGTAGGATTTATCTCCTGTGTGTGCTCTCAAATACTACATGCCATCATTTTAGCTCATGCAAAACCATCTCCAAAATTTTCTTCAAACTAGTGAGATTCACCTTAAGACTGTTTATGAAAGCTTATAAATTTTTTGGACAGTTTTGTGTAAAGGGGAAAAATGCATTCAAACCAAATTGGCTGTAATTTAATGTTTCTGCCATTTTCTGTGTCTGCTGATGCTACCCAAGCCCTAGCTGCTTCCTAAAACCATAGTTTAAGCCTACAAGATCTACTACTTCATTGTAAATTAGCATTGTAATTAAATTGGGGTGAGAGTAAATAATGACCTAGACTTTTGCTGTCTGGAAGTACTGCTCAGTTCTTTTAGATTGATGCTGTCTAATAGGAATATAATACAAACCACAAATGTGATTTTAAATTTTCTATTGTCTCATTTAAAAAAAAATAGGTAACAGTTGAAATTAATACTAATCATATTTTTATTTAGTCCAATATATCCAAATATTAGGGTATCAATAGGTAATCAACATAAAATTATTACTTAGGCATTTTATATTCTTTTTTATACTAAGTGTTCAAAATGCAGTATGTATTTCACATATATAATACATCCAAATTTGGGCTAGCCACAGTCTAAATGCTCAGGAGCCACATGTGGCTAGTGACTATCGTTTCAGACAATGCAGCTGTAGACCATTATGCTCCAGGTGACATTGGGAGTAAACCAGGATTGATCTCCTCAAACAGAGGTAGTATTTCAAATTTTCAAAGTTTAGAAGCAAACTTTGCATTAGTTACTGAAAGACAGAGAGCCCTTGTCAACATTAGGAGATCACGTCCTCTTCCCTTGACACTCACATCCTTTCCAAATTTCCTATTGATTACTTCCCCAGCATGAAAGAGGCAGGAAACAGGAATATCCTTTCATGGATGTGGTTGCCATCTTGACTGGTGTGGTTAGCACTAAATCCATTAGCATTAATACTTCCCATAAGAAGCTTTGGATAAGTAGCTTTAAAACTCTGGATGATCAACAAAGAAATAGATTTTCTTGGGGGAGGCTGAAATTGTTAGAAGCCAAGATAGGAAGGAGGCAGAGGTGCTGAGTCACAGTACATAAAATTGATCTTGAAAAAAAAAATAGGGATCCAGGGCTAAGTGGAATAATTGCCAAGTTTGGAGGAGCCGTGCATGCCTTCCTGTTTTTCTTGTTTTTTTCTCTCACCTTCCTTGCCTCTCTTAGACCCATACAGAGTGTGAGCAGCCATAGGAACTTGCCAGGCAGTGTCTAAGCCAGGTGCAGTGAATTTGCTTGAGGTAATACCAAACTAGAAGCTTGGCTTGTCACAGAAGTCCCCTAGGATGAAATTAGTATAGATTCCACAGAACAGTGCTTCTCAAACTTTAATGTACATATAAATCACCTGGAAAAGCTTTTTAAAATAGAAACTCTGATTCATAAAGTGTGGGGGTGGGGGAGGAGGTGGGAGAAAGAGATTCAGTCTCCCAGAGGATGCTTATGCCTCCCGTCCTGGCACCACACACTGAGTAACAAGGTTGCATATCAGTGGTCTTAACCCTCTGTGCACCTTAGACTTACCTGCAAAGCCTTTTAAAAATAACCAATGCTCTATCCCAGATCAATTAAACAGAATGGGGGTTGGGTGATAAAGGGTGGGTAGTGAAATGAATAATGATACCTTGTAAAAGCTTCCGGAGGATTACAAAGTACAACCATGTTTGAGACCCACAGATCTATTCTAATGCTAGTAAAATCAAATGGCCTTCATTTTTCTGCCCCATTCTACCAGCTGCCAAGTGTCCATAACAAGCTGCTAAATTCCTCTTCCTACTTTCTGATGCTCTATCAGCTCAACATCCAGTTTCTTACTCTCAATTATGTCATTCCTATCCCTCTGCCTGGTTTTCAGTTCAGTTCAATCACATACGTATTGTTTAATTGCCTGACAAGTACCATGGAGGAGTCATTGGAACTAAAACTCCCCCTACATTCTAGGAAATTTGGATCTTAGTGGGATAATTTAGGAAATTATTGTAAGGTACTACAACTTATCAGACTCAATGCCCACCTAAAACAGTGGTATTCATTTCCAGGAAGTAGAGGTCTTGATTAAGTATATCAGGAAAAGCTTTTCAAAATTGGTGAAACTCAAAATCATAAAGTGCCACTAAGAACACTTAAAATCTACTCTTTTAGCAATTTTGAAGTATTCAGTACATTATTATTGATTATACTCACCACGCTGTGCAATATATCTTGAAAACTCATTCCTTCTGTCTAAACTGAAACTTTGTGCCCCTTGAACATCTCCCTATCCCTCATCACCACCCTTTTCCCTCAGCCTTTCTGCTCTCTATTTCTATGATTTTGACATTTTTAGATTCCACATGTAAATGAAATCAGGCAGTATTTGTCTTTCTGTGCCTGGCTTATTTCACTTAATATAATGTCCTCTGGGTTCATCCATGTTGTTGCAAATGACAGAAGCTCCTTTTTAAAGTCTGAATAGTATTCTATTGTGTATAAGTTACATATATGTTACATTAATATGTAACATCACATTGTACTCTATAAATATACACAATTACTATTTGTCAATTTTTTTTAATTTTAAAAACAAACAAAAAGGAAAGTACCATTGAGGCCCAAAAGTGAGTGTTCTAACTGAATTGACTTTGAGAGAACTCAACAATTGAAGAAGTGGTTTTAAGATCAGGTCTAGGAGATTGAAAGTCATAGGGAGACTGGAATCAAGTTGCTAGGAGGGAAAAAAGAAGTGATTACTAAGAGATAAGAGGAGTAAACTTTCAAAAATGTAGCTGTGGTTCCATATTCTCCCGATGGCTTCAGTTGGGAAGAATGTTGTCAAAGACAAATGCATTCTCAGCAGCCCAGTTCCAGAGGGGAAAAAAGACAAATAAATACACACACATTCATGAGGACTAGATGAAAAGACATCAAAAGTGGGTTTTAAAGGCTTGAAGGGACTTGAAGGAATAAGTTTTGGACAGACCAAGAAAACATATGGGTTACTTTGGATCCTCAATTCCAACCAGAAATTGGAATTGTATGTTCAGGGCTCAGGAAGAAAGTGACCTGGTTGGAACCAAAGGAGACTAATGTGAGACAAGGGTAGTCAAACTAAAGAGATTTTTGAAAACTAGACTTTGCTGAAACTGCAGCTAATCTTAGGTGTTATGTCATTACAATGTCTGAATATGAAAATATTTTAGTTATATTAGTTGTATGGCAGTTTTAAAACACAGTAGTGGCTGAATCACCTGGAAAAAGATGGTCAGTTAAAAAAAATTAATTTGAAATATTGAAAACCCAGAAATGATAGTAGGATTCTGGGTTGATGGCAGATTGAAAAGATGGACTAGAGGAGTAAATGTTGATATGATTTCTTTGAAACACTTCCATGACTTAAAAATCTAGTAACACCAATCACAGAAAAGGGCACACTGAGAAGGAGATTGTCTTTGGGTGGAAACATAATGAGTTCTGACTTAAACATGCCACATATAAAGTGCCCTTCAAGAGAAAAAACCCCAAAGACTTTTGAATTGTGTGAGATGCATGGGAGATATCTGAGTGAAAATGAAGGATGCTTTGACCCAAATAGCTCCAAGCAAACAATGTGAGCCAATGGAAAACATGGACAATAGGGACAATTCCAAAATGAGGCAGAATCCTTAAATCCTGTGTCCTTTTCCTCTACTAAGATGTCAATGAACCTAGTCAATTGCTTACTGATTCACCTACATTTCCAAAAACTAAAAATGAAAGGATCCTGTGATAATTTTTAATTGGTCTCTAGTAGATAACAGTGGTGATACAGGTGGCCAATGTAGGTTTACACTGTTCACCCTAAGGGGGTCCTCTATTCAGTTACACCAGAGGTTTCCAGTGGCCTCAATTTTTTAAGTGGATGAAATCAGCCTTATAATTCCTGTTTTTCACCTTGTGGTTCTACAGTCTTCTGTCTTAAACTAAAAGTCCACTATCCAGCAGGGCATTTTGCTTACTGGATAAATGTAGTTACCAGTATTTTTTAATGCCAGAACTAGTACAACTATTTATATATTTATATATTCATTCATTTGAGAGAGAGAGAGAGAGATGAAGGATTTAAATGTTTGGGGCTGACATTTGTCATTTTCCTTTTCTCTTTTCTTTTCTAGGTGGGTGGAATGATTTATAACCAAGAAACATCTTCCTCAGTAGAGAGAATCGAGATTCTGTAGTTGACAACATATAATCAAACCATTTCTCCTCTTAATATCTCTAGATGAGTTATCTGCCCTTTGGTGTCCATTTTAGCACTTATCCATTAACATTTACCGGTAAGAATCTGGATAAAAACCAAGAACTGCTTGCTGGAGAAAGGTAGTAAAATATTTCTCTCCAAACAATCCAGTTTTGTGGCCCCTTTTATGTAACACAGCTATGTAGCAATAGTAATATGCAGTGTTTAGTAGGCTCAAGTAGTGGTTATAATTTCAAATAATCTTAATTTTCAGTCATTATTGGTCTTCACTGTATTTGAAACCATGTCCACCAGCACACTGTGTTAGTAGGAAATCAATGCACCCTGAGTATTTCTATTTTCATGCTTCAAAAAATATGTACATGGTAGAATTGTTTATTCTTCAAAGAAGATAAACATAATTTAGAAAAAGTACAAATATTGAAAAATATAGAAAATTAATGCAAGTAAAACATCTTTAAGTATATTATAGCAGCTGATACTGATTTTTTGCCAATGACATAAAATTGCAGAAATTACACAAAGCACTGTGGGAGAAGCATGCTGTTAATCAAATATGTCAATGTATCTTCGGGGCTGATAGCTAACAAGTAAGTACTGACCTAAATTTTACTGGAGAACATTTTAAAAGCA
Organism: Microcebus murinus; assembly: GCF_040939455.1. Lineage (NCBI taxonomy): Eukaryota > Metazoa > Chordata > Mammalia > Primates > Cheirogaleidae > Microcebus > Microcebus murinus. The sequence continues at coordinate 35,521,899 of NC_134114.1, read as the reverse complement.
TTAAACATATGCTGTTTACTTAGTTGATGCAATAAATATAAACATGCTTTGAGTTCACAGTAAATTCAAAGTACAGACCTTAAATAATTCTAACATTTTAAATCAAATTGATTAATCACTAAAATACATTAGAAGAAATCGTTTCAGCAAATTTTTTGTGAAAAAGGTCTTTTAGTCAAATTCAGTTCCTCCATTTCTATCCACTGCATGTGTAATTCATGAACCTTTAAACAGTATGAGATTATAGATAGCTAAACTGACATTTGTACTTTCACTTAGCAGCCTGAATAATCGGCACACTCTAAGCTTTTTAAATGTTAAAGCAATCATTGCTTTGAATTCATCTTGTGATGTCATTGCCACTAACAACTGACATAATAAATTTGAAGTATATGAAAGCTCGAAAAGAATATTAGATATATGTCTCATTTTAAATACATAACAATTAAATGATGTACAACAAGAAGTATGTTCTGATCCATCTATTAATGAAATGCTCTTTAAAAGTGTGATGTATCATTGCTATTTTTGTACTTCTGAGCTTGCAAAGATTTTCATTTAAATGTGTTGTGCTATTTGTTCAGAGTCAGAAATAGCAGTATAGTATTACTATACACACGATAAGAAAATTAATGAATGTATGTAAAATGACAGCTGCATTTGCAACCTATGGAAGAGACATCAAAGACATACACAATATTTGTATTATGCCAGGCCAGAAGTACTAGATATTCATATTCACAAATTAAAAGAGAAAATAGTTGTAAATTTTTCCATGCTAAGATAATTTAAACTGGTTAACCATGCATGGGCTTTTACTCTGAAAAATGGTGTATGTGGGGGGTGCGGGGAGTGTATGTGTGTTTAATTTGGAAGCTGAACATTTTCATGAGTGGGACTCTTTATCAGTTAAATGGGGCCACCCATGTAGTCAGTCAGGATTCTTTGAGCGCATCCATTTATCTCTGCTATGAAGATGGTCAATAGCCAGCCATTTGGAAGAGAGATATAATAGGCCCATTTCCATTATCATTGGAGATATTTGGTGGACATGACCATGGTTTACTTACTTCTTCCCCACCCACACAGGCCTGAAGCAGGGTGTGTTTGCACAGTGTTTCCTCCCCCAGTCCAAGTTCCCATAAACAAATCAGCAGACAACCAGATTCATCTATGTTTTTGGATGTGTCATAGTAACTGGAGTATTATGTGGGTTGGGAACAACATTTTAAAGAAAAGTTTTAAGATATTCTTGCATGATGAGGCAATTAATCTCTGGCATGTCCTCGTATTTCATTTTGCAATAGTTTTAAGCCAATTGGTAAAAGTATATAAACAATTGAACCAAAGTAACCATATAGGACTACAAAATTTCCTCTAAGAATAATATGAACAATGTTACAAGAGCTAAACCTGGACACAGATGGTCTTTGTTTTGTCTAATTCTTACTTCAGAATTGATATTTCAGATCTTATACAACTCTGAATTGGAAATATTTTCACCTATAATCCAGAAATCTCATCCATTCTCCCACCCCAGTCATTATACACTTTGACTTTCCAGCTCTTTGATATAAACTGTAAAAGAGGGTGGAATTTGAACATTTTTTTTAATGGGATGAGAGAATAAAACTTCCATCAAGCTGAAACCCATCCTAGAATCCCAGCTACTTAGAGATCAAACTTAATTAGGAAGTATCTTTTAAGATCAGATAATTCCCATATTGGACAGAAATTTCTTGGTTCTGATTAAGTAAAGTCCTTTTCAAAATTCTTCAGAATCATTTCATCCGAAATTATTTCCAAATCCATCTCTTATCTCTTTTCCCTACCACACCCTACACAGACCTCCACACACACGTCGTGCACACCACACCTGACTCAACTAACCCCCTCATGATTGGCAGTCGTTTCTCCAGAGCCTCTCCTACTCCACTTTCACTTACCATAATTCTATTTCATTCAAACCTCAGCTCAACTTATCCCCCTTCTGCCTGCTTCCTTGCCCCACGAGAACCATACTCATCAGTTTTGGTCTTGCCATTCATAGATCTGTATCAGTCTATATTAGATTATTATAATATAATTATATTGTTATATATAAAATTGTATATTTTATATATTTATACAATATATATTTAATATATAAATATATTTATATAATTTATATATTTAAAATTATATATTGTATATTTTATATATATATGTGTGTATATGTATATGTATGTGTGTGTGTGTATATATATATATATATATATATATATATATATATATATTCCCCTTGGAGAGGAAGTAATCTTCTTAAAGATAGAAAGTAAAAATTATTGAATGTCCTCAAATACTCAACCACATTAGCTTCTATATCGTAGGTGATGAATCAACGTTTGCTGCTGATGATGATGATAATCAAAGACGACGCATGGGAACAGGTAGCTAAAGACGTTTTTCCTCACAGTATGAATGGTTCAGATGTTCATGAGCACAACAGAGACGTACTGGCGGTCCACATAAAACATGGCACGGTGAAGAGGAAGGGCAGACCTCTAACCCTTGCTAGGGAGAGGCAAAGATATAAAATGCAACCAAAATGTTTGTACTCTCATATTTTCTTGAAATAAAACAAACAAACAAACAAAAAACCATGGGAATGATCATATGCATCACACTAGATATTTTAGGAAGTTAAAAATGAAGAATACACTTGATTCACTGAAGAGAAAAACAAAGTAGCTCACATGGCAACAGTGAGGGCATGTGAGTATATCTCTTTTCTATGGAAGTATCTTGTAAGGTATACATAATTCACTGTTTTATATATGAAAGAAAATAGTTCATCTTCCCTTTCATTTATATGAGTTAACATTTATTAAACATTGCCTATGAGCCAGATTCTATGCTATCAACTCTATATTTCTCTCATTTATTCCTCAACACAACCCCATTCCAATAAATAAAATTGTCATCAAATTCAGATAAAGAAGTTCTGACACAGAGAATTAAATAATTGCTCTGGGTCACACAGCTAGATTAGATGGCAGGACTCATAGATGTGTCTGGGACCAAAGCCCATTCTTTTAATGATGATTCTAGCCTCAAAAGGATATAGTAAAATGAGAATTTTTTTATCTCATCACATTTTTAGAGGGTGTCTCTTACTACCTCTGTGACAGTGAGCAAGTTCTTTGATCTCTCCAAGCTTCAGTTTCTTCATTTATAAAATCAGAGCGAGTGATAGGAAGATTTGTTATAGTTCTTCATACATATTTGATAAATGTAATTTCTATTCTCTTGCTACAATAGATCTGAAATCAGTTCTCATAGATCTAAATTTTTACTGCATCAGTGCTTTTCACTAAACCTCTCCATTCTCTCTCGTTGTGTTGATATTTAAGATGACAAAATAATTCCAGAAACTTTTGCAAGTATAAATGTTAGTCAAATTAGTCAGCATGATGATATAATCAGGAGAGGCAAGCAAATATTGATGAGAAAACATGCCAAATATGCTGCACTAACTGATTAGACTAAATGTTGCATTTAGAATAATTCTATAAAACATTATCAACACAAGCATTGACAAGTTTCTCCTTTACGTATTTTCAAACTCATGCATGGATGAATATACACATTAAAGCATATTATTTGTTTGTACTATGACTCATTCCCTAGAAAATTTAAGAAAAATTACAACAAAACTATATATAATAAAATTATGATACAGATAGAAATATGGGAAAAGTATTAAAGCTTATGTAAGCTTAGGCAAAAATTCAAGACCATGTAAAATTAAAAGATGAAAAGAGTATAAGGGCCAATGTAAACACAATAATAGAATTTCAAGTTTGATCCTGATCATTGTAGCCACTAAAGAGAATTCAGGGATATAATGCACACTGTTTTTCAAAAAGATGAGATGTTGTAGAGGGGAAGGTGGGAGTGCCTAAACTTGTTAAGAAAATAAAAATTTGCCCTAGCACTAAATTGTTTTCATTGTTTAATTTTAATAAACTTAGAGAGTACAAGTTGAATGCTGTTACATGTACTAATATATATTATATAGCGGTAGAGTCTAGGCTTTTGGTATACCCATCACCTGAGTAGTATACATTATACCCCATGGCAATTTTTCATCTCTCATGCATTCCACCCCTTCCTTCTGAGTATCCAATGTCCATTATACCAGTCTGTGTGCCCTTGTGTAGCCATAGGTTAGCTCCCACTTAGAAGTGAGAATATATGGCATTTATTTTTTGTTGTTGTTGTTCCTGAGTTACTTCACTTAGGACAATGGCCTCTAGTTACATCCAAGTTGCTGCAAAAGGCATTATTTCATTCTTTCTTATTGCTCAAGAACTCCATGGTATATATAGACCACATTTTCTTTATCTACTTGTCAACTGATAGGTATTTAGGGTTGATTACATAGCTTTCCAATTGTGAATTGGCCCTAGCACTAAATATTAAAAAAATAATAATTAACATGAACCTTTATAAAAGGAGTATTAACTGATATAGTGAACAATGTCTTTGACAAGATTTGTATAGCTACTTGGGTGAATGGCTGAACTCATGTGCAATTTTGTCCTTTAGCACATTAGTGTGTTTATTTATATGTGAACACATATGTTCATGAATTTATGAGTGTCATGCATGAGTTTACATATAATATGAAAACTATAAGGAAGTTCAGTATCGTAGTCTTTATACACTGAACCAAATCTCTGTTTGATTCATATTTTGCCCCTATTAACAGTTAAAACCATTTAAAACCCCATTAAAAAGAATGATTATTTGACAATCTAAACTGGCATTAAAGTATCCCAAAACTCATTACATCTTAACAACCAGCTTGTATCTATTTAATTTTATTACAGAGTCATAAAGATTAGTTGAATGATTTTGCACAATAAGAGATCAGAATTATGAAAGCTCTACTAAACAACAATGAAAGTTAAAAGATGACTAAAAGTGGCAGCACTTTAAACTAGAATCACAATTATGCACTGATGGTCCTCTCTGTCCAGACAGGCTCCAGATAGTTTCACTAGTCTTCTCTAGCAGTAAAATAGAGGTCAAATGTAAATTCTAGTTTAAGCACCAATAGATATGAGCATATATTTGAATTGACTCAAAGCTGAACTTCGATTCTACTTTATGTATTTGTTCAAAGCTGAACTTTGATCCTACTTTATGTATTTGTTCAATCAACAACTATGTATTGAGCATATACTAGGTGCCAGGCTGCACATATAACAATAAATGAGACATAATACCTTCTATCAAGTCTTGTGGGAGAAGACAGACAAGTAAACAGAAGACTGCAATAGAGTATAACTGTGCTTGTTATGAGTAAGAGAGAACAGAGGAGGGCTCCTGACTCAGCCTTAGATGACAGAGAAGGCTTCCTACCATTTAATTGAAACCTTTATGAGTAAGGTTTATCCAGAGGAAAATACAGGAAAGAATGTTCTAAACAGAGAAAAATATATAGGCCAGGATATAAGTAACACTTTGAGCACTTCCAATGGATTAAAACACTTTGGGAGGAGAGTATTGAGATAAGAAAGGAGTGCAAAACACCGGCCAAATCATTCACATATTATGCCAGGAAACTCAGATTTATCCTGAGTGACAATGGTGAAGCTATTGAAAGATTTTTTTTTCTAGAGAGTAAAAAGAATTTTCATTTGGGGTCAAATCACTATGATTTCTTAATAAAAACCTGATTATAAGAGATCAAGGCAGATACTAATAATTTCCTACATAAAATACTTTCTCCCCTTTCCCAACTTTTCTTAACATAAATGAACCAAACTATAATGCTTACCTTCAAAGACTCTCTTATAGCTAGACATGACCATGGGACACAATTTTGACTAATCAGATAAAGGCAGAAATCAGATATAGGCTTATCTTCCTAAATAAAAAGGCAAGACTTCACAAGTAGGGTTCTTTTGTCTTTCATCTTTCCTTTTTCCTTCTTTCCTGAACTGTAGGCTGGATCCTAAGGATACTGGAGCCACCCTACACTTATAAGGAAAAGAACACAATTAAAGATTGTGAGGCATGAAGAGAAAAAAAAATGGGGATATAAGATTTTATATACTATCAACATTTTAGGAATGAGTGAAGGAAGACTAATCTGTTATGCAAATGGAGAAGGAGCTATTGTAGAGGTAGGAGACAAACAGTGAAAGGCTGGTGCTTCTGAGGTTGAAGGAAGGAAGCATTCGAGGAAGAGGAAGGGATGAAGAGCATGAAAACAGTAGACATCAAGAAAGGTCATAATCAGAAGCTTTGTAGCTTGATCATGTCCCATTTATTTATTTTTGTTGCTGCTGTGATTGCCTTTGGGGACTTCTTCATAAACTCTTTGCCCAGGCCGATGTCTAGGAGAGTGTTTCCAACTTTTTCCTCTAGAGTTCTAATAGTTTCATATCTTAGGTTTAAGTCTGTTATCCAGCGTGAGTTGGTTTTTGTGAGAGGTGAAAGGTGTGGGTCCTGTTTTAGCCTTCTACAGGTGGCTATCCAGTTTTCCCAGCACCATTTATTGAAGAGGGATTCTTTTCCCCAGCGTATGTTTTTGTCTGCTTTGTCAAAGATGAGATGGCTATATGAGGATGGTTTTATATCAGGATTCTCACATCTGTTCCACTGGTCAATATTCCTGTTTTTGTGCCAATACCATATTGTTTTAATTACTACAGCTTTGTAGTATAGTTTGATATCTGGCATATTAATGCCTCCCATTTTGTTTTTGTTGCCTAGAATTGCTCTTGATATTCGGGGTCTTCTTTGGTTCCATACGAAGCGTAAAATTATTTTTTCTATATCTGTGAAGAATGCTGATGGGATTTTAATAGGTATTGCATTGAATCTGTAGATCAGTTTGGGTAGTATAGACATTTTGATGATATTGAGTCTGCCGATCCACGAGCATGGTATGGATTTCCATCCCCAAAGAAATAGTCATGAAAGTAAACAGACAACCTACAGAATGGGAGAAAATTTTTGCATCCTATGCATCCGATAAGGGACTGATAACTAGAATATACTTAGAACTCACGAAAATTAGGAAGAAAAAATCAAATAACCCCATTAAAAAGTGGGCAAAAGACTTGAACAGAAATTTTTCTAAAGAAGACAGAAGAATGGCCAACAAACATATGAAGAAATGCTCAACATCTCTAATCATCAGGGAAATGCAAATCAAAACCACAATGAGATATCACTTAACCCCAGTGAGAATGGCCTTTATCAAAAAATCTCCAAACAATAAATGCTGGCGTGGTTGCGGAGAGAGAGGAACACTCCTACACTGCTGGTGGGACTGCAAACTAGTTCAACCTCTGTGGAAAGCAATATGGAGATACCTTAAAGCGATACAAGTGAATCTACCATTTGATCCAGCAATCCCATTGCTGGGCATCTACCCAAATGATCCAGTGACACTCTACAAAAAAGACACCTGCACTCGAATGTTTATAGCAGCACAATTCATAATTGCAAGGCTGTGGAAACAGCCCAAGTGCCCATCAATCCAAGAATAGATTAATAAAATGTGGTATATGTATACCATGGAGTACTATTCAGCTCTAAGAAACAATGGTGATATAGCACATCTTATATTTTCCTGGTTAGAGCTGGAACCCATACTACTAAGTGAAGTATCCCAAGAATGGAAAAACAAGCACCAGATATATTCTCCAGCAAACTGGTATTAACTGAGTAGCACCTAAGTGGACACATAGGTACTACAGTAATAGGGTATTGGGCAGGTGGCAGGGGGAGGGGGGAGGGGCGTGGGTATATACATACATAATGAGTGAGATGTGCACCATCTGGGGGATGGTCATGATGGAGACTCAGACTTTTGGGGGGAGGGGGGAAATGGGCATTTATTGAAACCTTAAAATCTGTACCCCCATAATATGCCAAAATAAAAAAAAAAAAAAAAAAAAAAGAAAGGTCATAATCAGGCATCGTCAGAATACAAAGAAAAAGTAACCGCTTTCATTTTTTCATCCGTTATCCAAACTTCTCCACAAGCTCACAAACTCTCACCCTACTGAGAAGTGGGATAATTTAGACTTTCCAACTGGTAATAACAAAAGCTCTTTGAGTTTAAATTTTTTCCTTACTTTTTACACATAAATTCTTTAGTCTTTCAAATTACTTTCCTCCCTGCCTTTATGCCTCCACACCCATAGGATGTGAGAGTTTACAAAAGCTTACAGAGTTACTCTAGCGTAAAGTCTTGGACATGTAGTCATGTATGGTGCTGAAAGGTCAGCACTTGTCCTCAAGGCCACGTCAGAAGAACTAGAACAAAGCGGTTTGAGGAGAAGAAAAAAAAAGTTTATTTCTTCGCAGCAAAGGAGGAAAAATGGCAGACATTCTCATCTCAAAACACAAATTTCCTAAATAGGAGCAGAAATACAGCACTTTCGAAGGGAGTGCCCTCAGTTTGAGGCTATTGTGGTTAACCATTCTCATCATCCCATCTCTGCCAAAGACAAAGCCTATGACCTCCGCTCACCTGAGAGGCCAGTGCCACGGCCTAGGATGGTTAAGCTATCTCCTGTAATACAAAGAACAAAAAGACATTTCCCAGGTCCCTCCTGACCACCTGCCTGAGGTAGAGATGCAGGCTTCAGTTCCCAAAAAGAGTGGGGGAAGTTTTAAATAGACAAAAAACATCCTTTTGCCATTTTTTGTTTTGTTTTTTAGGCCATTCCCTTTGTTACATGTACGCTTGTCTCTTCAGTAAGAACCCACTTTATTCTCCACTAGGACTGGTCACTGCCATCTTCTTGCATATGGACTTCTGGTCAAGCAGAAATGTCCACCACTGCTCAGAACCAGCCATAGAAACTTCTTCCAGTCACCAAAGCATGTGCCCTCAGTGGTCTACTCTTCTTGTCCTCAGTGCTCTCCTGGTCTATCATTCCAGCTCTGCTCTCCACTCTCCAAGATAGGTTTGGGATTTAAGCACCAGCAGCAATGCACTTGTGGCTACAGCCTCTGTAGAGCCACAGTTAGTTGTGATGCATTAATCTCCTCCAGGTTTTGCTTGGAGAATCACTCAACTAATCCAATTACTCTCCCTTGCAATGTTCCGAGGATCTTTCATAACTCTTTGGAAGTTTCTGTATACCTCTCAGCCCTTGCTGTTCCCCAGTCTCACCCTACCAGAGGGAATGGAACAGACCAAAGACCTTGAAACCTAGAAATGCCTACCTTTTTTCTTTTGTATTTTCTGCTTTCTCTTCCTCCCTGAAAAGTGTTTTCCCTTTCTAGTAGTTAGCAAACATTAACATGTATCAGATAACTATAACGGAGTAGTTGCCCTTCCTCCCATAGATATAGAACAGTAAAATTGGCAGTGAGGAAAATGTAATAGAGGGAATGGCCTGAAAAAAATGATAAAAAATGTTTTCTGTCTCTTTAAAACCACATTCATGGGAATTCAAACCTGCATCCTGCCTTAGGCCACTGGTCAGGGGGGGCAGGGGAATGTCCTTTGTTCCTTGTGCTATAGGAGATGGGTCAGTGGAACTGTTCTGGAGGTACTGGGCAGAGATCATGGGGTTGTCTTCTCAGGAGTTGGGAAGATCAGAATCATTAACTATAGTTGAACAGTTGTCCTAGAACTGAAAACCTTCCCTTTAAAAGCTCTATATTTCTGCTTATGATGAGGAAATGGTACTTTAAGATAGGAGTCTGCCATTTTCTATTAATAAACTTCTCTTTCCTTCTTTTCAAACCACTTGTCCTCTTTCTTCTGATGTGGCCTTGAGGACAAGTGCCAAGCTTTTGGTAACATAACCTGGAGGGTTTATTAAAATCCAAATTGCTGGACTCCATCCATAAGAGTTTCTCATTTAGTAGGTCTGGAATGGATTCTAAGACTTTTTATTTCCAATGGCTCCCAGGACATGATGTTGCTGGTCCCAAGGCCACACTTGGTGAACTACTGTTCTACAACATATTGGTGGGGGTGGGGATGGAGGAAGGGAGGGAAAGGGGTTGAATTAAGCCTTAAGACACCTCAGTACTAAATTTGGAAGAGACATTCTCTCTAGACAGTGAAGAAAATGACAGTATTATTCTGAATCCTTCAATTGTGGCTCTTAATATGAAAACTAAGAGATAACTAGAAATTAGCGATCAAAAGAAAAATAGATATTTTTGTAGTAGTCCAAAACTATGCTGTCTATTACAGCAAGACAAAAGGCCATGACTTTGAGAGTGCTGTTTCAGTAGAAAGAAGGAGCCAAAGGCAGGTTCTAGTGAGTTGACGAGTGAATGGGAAGAAAGGACAGACAATGCTTTCAAAATCTTGACTACAAGTGGGAGGATGAAAAAGTGGACCTTTTTTCTTTTCTTTTTTTTCTTTTTTTTTTTTGGAGGTTGGAAAAATAGGGGAGACCTGAGCATGTTAAAATGTTGATGGCAATGAGTAATGATAAGGCTTCAAGGTGCAGAAGAGGGTTTAAAATTGATGATCTAAATTCCCTGATGAAAGTAAAGGAAATGGAAACAAAAGCTCAGGAGGGTAACTACACTGGGACGAGAGAGGCACTCCATCCATGGTGACAGAAAGGACAGGTGAGTTTGCACTGGGAGTGAGGAGTGTTAACAAGTTGAGTGTATGTGAGACCATGTGTTGGAGGAGGGAGCTTTAGATGTCTGGGAAGTATTTGCAATAGCCATTCTGAAAAATGAGAGTAGACTGACTACAGAATGACAGAAGGGTTGAAGTTCCAGTTGCCATTACTCAAGATTTTAATGGTTTTGTGCCTACTCTGACTCTATTTGGTCTCATATCTATTCTAAGACATTCCTTTGCTGTGTCAACAGTCCTCTTGCCTTTTCCCTCCTGCCAAGGGCCAAAGTTCCTGCTTTTTATTTATCCCTGAGTTCATTTGCAGTTTCAGGTGGGTTATTCAGTTCTTGCTAACCAATTCTCACATGAAATTCCCTTGTTTTAAATATTTAGATTGGCTTGTATTTTCTCTCTGGACCCTGACTCACACAGCACCAAGCTTTTTGGTTGTAAGATCCACCAAAGGATGTGGACAGTTGAAATAGCCCCTAAAGTACTGCCAAGAAGGAGTGATGTTGGGGCAAAGGGACAAGGGAAGTGATTAATGGCAAGACACTGATTACAGCAATAGATCGTGCATTTCCGGTCTAATTCAATAATGCAATGCCAACACTGTGTAAAACAAGACCAGAGTCCTTGGCACCAAGAAGTCACACAAAATAAATTCTACTACATGTGGCAATGATTTAGAGATCAGGTGTGATGTGGCAATTGCTTAAGACAATAGTTTCAGGGCTTATAGGATTATTTTTACATTGCCCAGACTCTGGAATTTATGACAGAAAAAATTTTTCTCAGAACTAGCTTACCAATATTCTTGGATTCATGAGTGAGAGAACAAAAAGCTTTTTTTCTCTTATACTTTTAGTAAAACTGCAAGATTGGATGATATATTTTTATCCAACTGGACAACCCTGAAGCAGAAATTAGACATACTGGTTTTGTTTTTTTTAAAGTGTTAGGACTGTCTGGGATAATGGTGGATGCAGAAGTTTAAATGACAGCTCTAAACCTCATCACCATTTCTCTTGATTCCTATGCAGCCTTTTGATGGTTCTATGTTGTGTGTGTGTGTGTGTGTGTGTGTGTGTGTGTGTGTGTGTGTGTGTGTGTGTATGAGAGAGAGAGAGAGAACAAGATTCCAGCTTCTTGGGCCAGAATGTTGAGTTATAAGTGAGATAAAGTAGTATGTGTGAAATGATGAGATCAGCACGATCTAGTTGGTTATATTGTGTGTAGTCATTCTAAACTGATAACATATATGTGTTTGTGTGTGTGCATCAATTATGACACACATTTTAAGGGAAAAAGAAAAACTCAAAAAGAGCTAAGAAAAATTCCTCACAAGATTGTTTCCAATAATAACAAAAGAAAAACAACAATGTCACTAGGTATTTAATACACAGTTTTTAAACCTTTCAAACCTGGTGAATTATTAAAAATAGAGGTGATTGTTCTGCCTTAGCTGTGCCAAAGAATTATTTGCTTAAATATTTTCTGTATTTTTAGAGAATTATGTGGTTTTAAGTTACCAAACCTGTCCTTTCACAAAATAATCTTTCAGGGAAAAAGTCAAACAATTAAATAGAGTCCTAAGTCTCTTAGTTGCCTTAATGGTACCATGTATAATTTTAAGTTCAATTGGCCAAAATAATGTACCAAGTATATCTCAATAAAATGTATCCTTTAAAAAAAACTTGACACATATATGCATACATAATAAGTGTGATGTGCACTGTCTGGAGGATGGACATGTTTGAAGCTCTGACTTGAGGGGGTGGGGAGGCAAGGGCAATGTATGTAACCTTAACATTTGTACCCCCATATTATGCTGAAATAAAGAAAAAAACTTGACACGTTAAATAGATAACTCTGTGTTTCTCAAACCAGAGACATTTTGATAGTTGAAGAGTCAACTTCAGGTTTTTGTATTTATTTTCTACCATAATTCATTTCTATCCCTTTTTCCTATGATATTCATTTTTCCCACAAAAGCACGTAGGAAGTGTATATGGCAAATTTTATTCGTTAATTGTCAAGTCTCTTTTCTCCCTAACTTATAGATAATTCATCTGTAGAAAAAGTTTACCCCAAGATTCAAAGCCATGGAAGTTGCTTTCACTTAGAGACACATCAGATGCACAGCTGGGGCAATTATATCCACACAATGTATATTTTATTCCTAAATGCCCTTTTTCTCAGAAAACAAAACTAAAAAAAAAGGTTCATTTCTGGTTAATGGTTAATAGTCATGACAGAAAGGAACATTTAACAAAGTGTTGATCTGTCCATGATTGATTATGTAGAAGTCTAAATTTAGAAGCTAAGAACTGTAATCTGATAGGAATCATTAGCAAATGCATATAAATTTGCAATTCACAAATATATTTGAATTTCTAAAGTCTCTCACATCACACTAGGGCACTAGATGTAGGCTATGTTTTTAGCTACTTTTCTACAGATAAAGATCAGAGGAGCTATTTAAATATGAGTTATGGGTGTTCCGGTGGACTACCCCTCAATCCCACCAGGCTGGCTGCCCATATGGTTTGGGCAACCCCAACCCTCATACGGTTCCCCTCACCTCCCTTTTCTATGTTTTTAGTGAAAAAATTCCTATTGGAAAGTACTCTTAAATAAGTGCCAAATCACCTCTTTGCTTCCATTGAGGCCCAGAGCTCATGGGCAAGGACTAACATGCCTCCATAATTAAATCTAGACCCATAATAACATGTCTCAATGTATTTCAGAAAGTAAACAAGGCCTCTGAGGGAGAAATCCCCACGAGTAGAAGCAAAAGCTAGACTCAGCAGCTGAGCCTGATTGGCTGTAAGAGTGTTTTAACCGAGAAAAGGTGTGCGTACACCAGGGGCCAGCAATCTTTGGGACCATCTTAGAATTCTGCCTTCCACATATTAATTCTCCTTTCACCTCATTTTACTAAAAATTGCAGCTAATTTTACCAAAAATAACCTATAATTAAGTTTATAACTAATTCATAGCAAGGGTAGAAATTGTGGTCTTAAAAACTAAAATCAAGGCCGGGCGCGGTGGCTCACGCCTGTAATCCTAGCTCTCTGGGAGGCCGAGGCGGGTGGATTGCTCGAGGTCGGGAGTTCAAAACCAGCCTGAGCAAGAGCGAGACCCCGTCTCTACTATAAATAGAAAGAAAATAATTGGCCAACTGATACATATATAAAATATTAGCCGGGCATGGTGGCTCATGCCTGTAGTCCCAGCTACTTGGGAGGCTGAGACAGAAGGATCGCTTGAGCCCAGGAGTTTGAGGTTGCTGTAAGCTAGGCTGACGCCACGGCACTCACTCTAGCCTAGGCAACAAAGTGAGACTCTGTCTCAAAAAAAAAAAAAAAAAAAAAACTAAAATCAGACCAAAATTAATTTTTCCTATAGCTCATTTATTTATTAATTTATTAATTTATTTATTTATTCAATTATATTTTTATCATCTATTCTAATTATATCTAATTTGAAAAAAATACTGGTGATATTTGCCTCAAAATACTTTTTTTTCTACACTCTTCTTTTCCTACAGGTTGAAGGAAATATCAACAATTCAAATTCTTTCACATGAACATAGTATCAGATGATACCCTTAACTACATGGATTGCTAGGAAAAAAGAAAACATAGAGCAGGAAAGGGGCCTGAGAAATCTAGTCCTAGCAGGTAATTTTATAATTATTGGCCTTATAAATGGTCTTAGAGCTGCCTACTTACCTAAAAACTTTCCGTACACCAAAGACTGTACCACAAATTTGCACAGCCTGTTAAGAACACTAGAATTCAGTGGCTAGCCTAAAGTGAAACTGGCATTCCTCCTCAGAAAATAACTACCAGCAAATTCCTCACAGGAAGGCTATTAGTAGCACACCCTATCCCTTTGAACAGCAATATGATTTTTCCACAGGCATTTTTGGTGTTCCCAAATACTACCTCGATGAGTAAGGTATTGTGTTAGTCCATTTTATGTTGCTGTAAAGGAGTGCCCAAGGCTAGTGATTTACAAAGAAAAGAGGTCTTTTGGCTCACAGTTTTACAGACTGTTCAAGAAGCATTGTGCCAGCATCGGCTTGTGGTGAGTACTTTAGGAAGCTTCCACGCAAGGCGGAAGGTGAAGGGGGAGCAGGCATGGCACATGACAAGACTAGGAAAGAGAGAGGAGGGGGTGCCAGGCTCTTTTCAACATTCAGCTCTCCTGTGAGCTAATAAAGTGAGAACTCACTCATTAAAGTGGGAGGGCAATAAGCCGTTCCTGAGGGATTCACCCCAGGAGCCAAACAGCTCCCACTAGGCCCCACATTCACCATGAGATTTGGAGGGGACAAACATACAAACCATGTCAGGTGTATTTGTTTGCATATTTCCCCCAAAGCTAAATCCAGCCACAGGTGGCATCAATCCCTTCACAGGAGGCCCTGTGGCTCAGAGATACCAATTCCTCCGTGACATTCTTAGCAAGATACTTTGCATACATGTGACTCTTATTTTCATTGAGACTTATAAAAATGTATTTGCAATACTCTATAAAAATCTGAGCTATTATTTTTTCACTATGTAGATCAGAAAAATTATCAAACATAAAAAATTCATCACAGGCCAGGAAATAAATAAAACATTAAAATGTATGCCAGTTCAGACTTCCAACTTTCTGCCCTAGCTGCTAAAAGTTTTTTACCAAGGTGCTATGTGTCTCCAGAGATGTTTCAGAAAATGCTATCACTAATGACTTCAAAGAGAAAAAGAAAGAGGGAGGACAAAAGGAAGAAAAGTAGGAAGGGAGGCAGAAAGGTGAGAAGAAGGAAAGAAAGAATAAAACTACTAAGCCATATTGAATTCCTTTTTTTCCCTTCAACACTTCTCTTAAAAGGTTACTTAGATACATCATTTAAATAATTGTCACTCATAAAATTCTGGGTCTCACTTTCCAAAAGTGTATCCCTGTTGGCAGCTACCAAGAGAAAAGCGTAAATTGTCTCAATTTGTATGAAAACTACGTGATTCATTTTTCATTCCAGAGGCATCCACAGATAGAAATATAGATAAATAGAATTTATTCTATACAGATGGAATAAATTCAGAGGCATTTAGGACTTTTGCAGACCCCAAGAACTCTTACTTTACACACACATTCCACATTAAGTATAATTTGTGTATAATTGGAAGAGTTTATCTGAGTTGTAGTTGGCTAGTGATGTTCTATAAACATGGTATTGGCCACTAATGTCTATTTTGTAATTTTCTTTTCTTTTTTTGTAAGTTTGGCATGATATACAATTTTTTATTTTCTAGCTCTATTTCTTTTGTTCATAATTTTTGGAATCTTTGTTGTTCATTTTAAATTTTGAAGTATTTTTGTAGGCTTTTCTAAAGCATGTAGGCCTTGATGGATGGCTGTGTCATTACTAGAAGCATTTCAGCAATGCACAAAGCAAGAAAGCCAAGTTATACACAATGAATTTGGCAACAGGTTACCTATTGTCATTTAAAAACGCTTCTGTCCTAAAATATGTTTTCTGCTGGTCTCCTACCATTGAAGTCATTCTCTTCAGTTATTAATGTCCAAAGGCCACTATTGGTAAAGATGAAAAGTTTTCCTCACTTCTCCCTGTCTTGTATGTGCATATATAAATAGATAAATAAATGAGTCTTTGCCATCTCTTGGTGAATTAACAAATTCCCCCAGAACTTAGAGATTTAAAACCATAATAAACACTTCTTACCAAGTTTCTGTGGGTCAGATATTCAGGAGTAGCTTAATTAGCTGATGCTGGATTGGGTCTCTTAAGAGGTTATAATCAACACAGGCCCCAAGTCTACAGTCATCTGAAGGTTGACTGGGGCTGTGAAGGACACACTTACAATGAGGCTCCCTCGTGTGTCTGATGAGTTGCCCTAGTTGGTAGGGAGACCACTGTTCCCCTCCACGTGGACCTCTTCACAGTCTACTTGAGTGTCCTCACAACATGGCAGCTGGGCTCCCCTCAGATCAGACAATCCAAGAGGGAGTAACACAGAAGTGACAGTGTCTTTTAGGTCTAACCCTGGAAGTCACACACAGTCACCTCCACCATACTCTATGTGTCAAAAGCCAGTCACTGAATGTAATAAACAGCCCAAGGGGAGGGGAATTACTCTACACCTTTTAAAGGGAGGAGCAACAAATGAGTCATGGACATATATTTAACTACCACAGGAGATTATGTAAGAACCCAAAAAGAATTGTCCCTAATGAAGGCGATGCTGAAAGAAAGTCTGAGAATTATCATTTATTCTTATGAGCAAATATGAATCTGCTTTTGAAGGCCAGAAATTCCATTTAGAATAGAAACAACTCATTCTTAAATATGCACACATATTTTTAAAAACAGAACGTCTTCCTTTTAAATAACACTGAGCTCAATTCCTTGTTGACCTTAGAATTACATTATTTTTCAATAATTTATATTCATTGATCAGCCTAACAGCCTGACACCTTATTTATAGGCTACTGTGATGGATCGCATCTGTACCCAAAGTAAAGTAAACAAATTCTCAGTTTAGATAATTAGAGTGAGAGCCTGGGTTTGATTATATTTCCTTGTACACTGCAGGAATATTTCAATTCATGGGGCGGTATATTAGTTATCTTTCATTACTGAAAAATTATACACAAAACTTTAGCAGATCATGTTATAGATCAAAAAAATCTAAAACATAGTCAATAATATTAGTAGATCCTTAAATAAGAAGGCACTTAAATATATGAATTGCTATTTGTATATATGTGTTAAAATGCTTTTGTATTTTTCCTAAAAAGCAGCAAAGATTATTTCTTAACCTATTATTGTAACAATGTCAAATATATATATTTGTATGAGGGAGAGAAGGAGTGTGAGTCTGTGGGAAGTGGAGGGGGAGAGAGAGTTCTGACTGTCCATGCTTTGGATGTCATGTGAAATTTATCTTACCCACTGGCCTATTGTAGTTGAACTTCCACCAAAGTGTATATATCAGCAAAGCATTGACAGATGTGAGTAAAACTCATAGTGCTCAGAATTATATCATATACACAAAATGTAATCTTTTGCAAACATATTATTGAGTCTGATCTAGGTACTATAAAAGTCATAACTTATCAGCCTCTCATTTTTAAAGAAATAAATTCACCTTCATATCTTCTTTGATTAGTAAGCATTGCCACTCTAGTTTCATAGTATTGTAGGCCATACCTGCCTATAAAAGCTTTCCAGCCACTATGAAGTTATTAAGTATACATAATTTGAGGCCAATTATCTTCCTACCAAGCATAACATTTAAATATCATTATGTTTAGGACTGAAAATTAGAATGGTGTATACAGAAGATTTCTATGTTTCTTTTCTTCTCATTCACCTCTCCCATGTTATAATCCTTAGCCAATAAAGGAGTGTGGGAGGGGGTATTTGATTGAGGTTTATGTACCAGAATTGAACATTCTTTTTGCCTCAAAAATGCTTTGTCAAATTATCTGTGTTATCTGTATATATTAATACATTCTTGTGCCAGGTCCCTGCAAGAACTCATTGATAGCAAGTGCTAAATAATCTTTTGAAATGTTAATAATTAAGAGATTATTATATTTATACACATATACATGATTACATATATTATATACAAGGAGATAAGGCAAGAAAGATCTCAGAGAGTCTTCAATATTATTTTTCATCCAAATCTGTCATTACATGATTCTCTGCTGATGCGACACATTAAACTAATTTTATTCTGACTCAAGTAATTTAAATCAATGAACACTACTTCATGAAGTGCTGGGATGGTTGAGATAATAAAATGTGATTATCAAGCCACTGGATCCTTCCACTACCTTTGACAGCAATAATTAACCCTTATCTTATATGAGCTGGCGCTCATCCGAACTCCATACATAGGCAAAGCTATGAATAGTACTGTTTAATACACATGAAAACTGAGGTGCAAAGGTCAGTGATGTATCTAAAGGTGATTAGGAAAGTTAAAAATAGGGCTTTTTTTTCCTGATGCTTGCTTTTGAAACTACACATCTAGGCCTAGGTTTCCTCCTAGGCCACAAATCATATGTCATGAATAACTTCAGACAGCAAATACCAAAGTTGCACCAACAAAACAAAAAAGAGGAACTGATTCAGAGAGTTAAGCCATATGAATGTGGATTTAGCCACATCCAGTGTCTGGATTTCAAGTAAAAGTTCGATGTCTGTATAATGGATCTACATTATGAATCCATAATCCATATTTGGAGTAACAAAAAGCAGAATGCTTGCTTTAATATAGACTCACACCTTCTCCTTCAAGAGAACACCTTTCAGCAAAGTGCAGTCATGTCTGCTGAGGGAGATTAGGTCACTGGCAACAGTTTGGGCAATCTGTCACCAATAAAAAATATTGCCCTCTGGAGTAGTTTAAGAGTAATAAACAGGGTTAAAGTTAAAGTCTCAAAGGAAAGTAATTAAATGCTTTTGAGCATTTAATTGGGGTCCTTTTTTTTTTTTTGCAGTTACAAAGATTTAAATATTTACACACTAGACTACTTCTACTTCTTGGTTTAAAGTCTGTTGGTGGTGTGGGTGAAGGTATTTCAGGCCAAGTGCTTGCTTAATCTAAATAGACAAAAACAATAAGAATGCTTCCCTCTTCAACCATTGCTGATGGTGTATAGAATAACCTTAAATCTGACAGCTCTGGCTATACCTCCTCTAGCAGAGCTTGTGAGCAATTTAAATGAAGACCTAAGAAACTCTGAGAAAGACCATTCCTTCTTTTCCCATGACAGCAAGCTGCAGGGAGGACAGGGAACTAGTCTGTCTTGTGGACAATAACTTATGACAACTTATGCTAGATCTAATACAAAGTGATATCTAATAAGCATTTGCTAGGATCTACCAAAGTGACTTCCCACTAAACCCAAAGAGGAAAAAATGAGTTCCAAACTATGAGATGGACAAAAGGACAAAGGATTGGCCACACAAAAGGCAAAGTCAGTGGTTAATGATGTCAAGTTATTAGAAGCACTTTAAAAAGATTCATTTCTCTAAAAACTGCATCTTCTATGACCAGTAATGAGCACTGAAATTTTGTAATTATAGGCTCATTTTTATCAAAATTGTAGTATATCTGGAAGAAATAAGACAATGTGCTTAATAATCATTTGTATTTCCTTACAAATAGTCTTTAATATGCTTCCCTATTTTAGTTAGAGAGAGAAACAGACAAAGAGGGTTCATTTGTATTTAAAATCCAACTCCTCCATGATGGAAGTTTCTCCTACCCCTGTTCCATGCCATTCAAGCACTATTACCCTGAGTTACAATTGCCTTTTTACCTGTCAGTCTGGCCTACCAAGCAGTAATACCTTGAGAGCAGAGCCCATCTTGTTCACTGCTGAATTTCTAGGATTTAAAACCATGCCTAAAATCTTTTTGATGATAATCAACTATTTAATAAGTAGATATTTAATACTAAGGGCATAACTCTGGACAAAAAGTGGCACCCATGGCAAATGAAGGGAAAAGGAAAGAAAGAGAGAGAAAATATTACAAAATTTACAGCAGTGCCTTGGCCCACCCAGAAAGGTAAAACTTCAACAAAAGCTCCTGGATTTCAGCAGAGTAGTATTCATAGCAGATGCTCAAACCTTAAATACTTTGAAGGCTTATTTCGAGAGAAACATCTGAATTAGTCTCTATCTAAATACATATTAAGCTTCATCCAATGAGAAATCAATGTTAAAGGCAATAGAAGCAGAGAGGGAATGATTTGCACATGTAAACTGAGTCCCAGCCCCAGCCTGTCACTGTGCTTTGTACAACAGGTACAAAAATGAATAAGATATTATCACTGTCCCTGATTAATTTAGTAAGCCATATCAGCATAGTAGTGTACCCTTGAAGAATGGTTCTAGTCAAGAGAAGAGGAGAGGTAAAGTGAACTCACTAATTCTCTGCAGACTTCCATTTTTTGGTGAGACAAGACCTAGTTAGGACTATGAGTCTCCAAAGCCTTGAGGATAGTGCCTATTTAGTGCTTCTTTGAGGATTTACTCTTATTTTTCCTATACTTTTAATTTGGCTTCTTCTAGCCCAGTGCTCTTCCAACTTATAGTTCCATTTGAAACATCCTAGTAGCCCCAGGCAGTACCACTTGACTAGTGTACTTGTTCCTTAGATTCTTGTACTCCTCTGGTGGCAACGGATGCTCATTACAAGCTGTCTTAGATTCTTCAGGCTCCCATAACAAAGTACAGCAGACTGTATGGCTTAAACAACAGAAATTTATGCTTTCACATTTACAGAGGCTAGAGGGCTGAAATCAAGATGTCAGGAGGGCTATGCTCCCTCCATTGGCTCTAGGGAAGGATCTTTCCTTGCCTCTTCCAGTAGCTGCTGGCATTGTTAGTGTTCCTTGTCTTGTAACTGCATCACTCTATCGCTTCCTTCTCTTTATGTGGTCTTCACATGGCCTTCTCCCCTGTGTGCCAGTGTCTCCATGTCCACATTTTCCTCTTCCTATAAGGATATACCCTAATCCAGTATGACCTCATCTTAACTTGATTACATCCGCAAAGACCCTATTTCCAAGTAGGGTCACATTCACAGGTTCCAGGTAGACAGAAATTTTGGGAGGGGGGATGCTATTCAACCAAGTACAAGTACACCTATCAAGTATTCAAACAAGAAACTAACTATGCTTGCTGGCATTCACAATTTATAAGATTACCTGTTATTCTCCAGTGTCTTTATCACCAAAGGAGGGGAAATGATGTATATTTCAGGCATTTGCAGACTCTAGAGCAAGAAAATCTTGGAGAAGACATCTTTTAACATCTGTCAAATTACACCGACAAAGGTTGATGGATCATTAAATTTGATTAAGGTGTTATCATTTGAAATAATATTGTCTCCTTGTCTTCAAATTGATTGATACAAATATTCATGTAGATTTGTGCTATAGGGAAGCTTCATGCTTTAAATGGTGAATGTGATAGACCACAGAGTCCAGACTGCACCAATTATATTAGGTAATTGACTCACTGTGCCTCCATTTCCTTATCTGTAAAATGGGGATAATAGTAGAATCTCCTTGCATTGGTAAAGAATTTAATGAGTTGAGATATATAAACATATATATGTGTATATATGTATATATAATGCTTAGAAAATGTCCAGCAAACAAGCAGCACTCTCCAAAAGTCAATAAAGATTATTTGACAATCTCAGGGGAAAACATCTATATCACGGTCACCATCACAACCATTAATACCTATGTGTTAATTCTATGTTATTTTGTATCAATTTTTTGATTAAAAGACAATTCTTTTACCAATCATTAATTTGAAGAAAAGTATAATTTGCCATTATTATATCCAACAGCTGAGTCAAGACGTGCTACTTCAGATTGAGATGGTTAAACTTTTTGGTTTCTATGGAGATTATCTACTGAATAGTTTACTTACTGCCCTGAGCTGTCAACGCATACTGTTTAATTTATAAAGCTGATCTAGACCTCTATGGGGGAAACAGCCACCAATATTTCTCAAAACTTACTTGGATTTATTTTCAGTGTCAGACAAGCCATAACATTTATTATGATTCACCTTTGCGTGATGACATTTCATTTTTCTTGTTGAAGAAGACGTTCCAGAAAAGGGAAAAAAAGTTCAAAATCTCTTTAGTCTTCTGGATGCCTCATAATAAATGAGGAGTTCTGCTTTTCTTCAGTGCTTCAATAGCAAGAAGTGTTTATACATCAGGACCAAGCCCCCACCGAATATTTACAAAATTTGTTGCGAGGTGTTGAACTATAAATCTAAAGTTTGAAACCTACATCAAATATAAGAGAAAAGCCCATTTTTTAAAAAAGTATAAAACAAAAAGTCAGAAGTAAAAATGTAAATATTTTAAAGGTTTATTTAAATCCTTAAGTGTCTTCCTCATAAATAACACATAAAACTTATTTTATCAAATGTTCTTTGGTTGTGTCATTCAGAATATAAGACATTGAGTTATCGTAGAGGAATGAAGGGCACAAAGTTTAGATTTTTAAAACTTTAGAGATATTAGAAGATTAAACACATAAACTATGTGCATGAAATTAATCTGAATGGATAAGATTTTACAGTTCTGAAAATAAATCAGATCTTATATTTTGGAATTTTATAGATGAACCTATAACCAAAAAAGTCTTTTATAAATGGCAGAGTGAAAAACTTCATTCTTCATTGTAATACCTAAATGAAGACTGGAGTCTAACTTAATATAATTTTTTTTATATCCACTAGATACTCAAATAGAGTGATGCTGCATGAAATTTCAATGTCAAATTTGTTGTATAATTATGATATATTTTTATATATGCATCTTCCATCCTTCTCCCATTTTGAGCTTGCATTTCTATAATAATAAAACTGTACCCTCCTAAAAATATAAAAATAAATAAAACTGTACCCTCCTACACACACAGAGCAATCTAAATAACTTAGAGTATTATTTACTAAGCGTTTTGAGTTCTTAAATATTATGGCTCTCAGGAATATGCCAGGATTTTCACTTCTTTTGAACCCAGGAAAATTAGCAGCTTTGTAACAAATGCTTGTTGACACAATAAACTGAATGGCAGTACAGATTATCTTAATTGCCAAATAAATAATGAATGGATAAGAAAGAGTTGACATAAATGGAAACCTCATAAAAATTTCACATTCTACGTCATGTTTCACATTTACCAAAAAGAAAGAGAGACAGAGAGAGATATTAAAACAACACAACAATAAAAAAAAAAGATAAACCAGTTCCAGAGAGGATGGTTAAAGCACATTTGTATGGAGTCAATTAAGTGGTGTTTTATCTTTTTGTTTGTTTCTATGGAACCTAACAACAGATTTTTTTTTAAAAAAGACACGTGATCATACTACTGTCATTGCAAACTGGTCTGATATGATGTCCCATGGAAAACTCAATCTACATTGAAATGGTAAATTCCATGATTGCATACAGACGTGGCCTTTGTATCTTAGAACACTCTCCCAGAAGTTATTGAAAATATGTTAGTAAATTGCCATGCTATTTTAGGAACAATTTATACATAATTCATTTCCTAAATAATAGAGCATGAAAAATTACATGTATGCTTTGCTTTCCTTTGAAAGTATAAGTGAGGTTCCTATTATAGGCATTCATACTTGCTCTCTAATTAAACATTTGTCTCTGAAATACATTTTTCACTTTCACTACTCTGTTTGCTCATGAATCAACTGGCCCTTCCAGGGTCAAATTATATCAAAAGCTGAAAGTGAAACTTAAGCAATAGCTAGGTATTTTGAAATCATATCAAGAGAGACTCAGCTTTGAAGGGAGAACTTGATTAGGAGTCAGAAGTGGATTCTCTTTCTGGCTGTGTTGCAACCAACTATGTGTAACCATGAGACCATGAGTAATGTACTTGCCTTCTCTAGGCCTGAGTTTCCTCATCTCTAAAACAATATTTGCAAATGGAAGGTGCTGTTGTGCATCGGCCACATAAAAACATCACTGGTAGTGGAAAGGCTTTGCCATTTGGGGAGACATGCATGTGACAAAGAAAACAGATGTGAGAAAAAATGAACAGAAAGACCAACCAAAATGTATCTATTTTTTTAAAAAGAGAGCAGTACTTCAATCATCCTTGATTTGCTTCTGACTCACTGTTTTTATTATTCAGAAACATACTTCTGAAAAAGAAAATTATCTCAGATTTATTTAAAAGAAACAAAACAGTGTTTTCTACCCTGTTCTCAGCAGTTAGTTTTCTGCAGTGCTGCAACGGTAAGGACATAGTTTCTATTTGCTAAATAGTGAATCACAAGCTCAAACACAGCAATGACCTCACTCCAGCACACCTCAACCTGCTGACAGCTACGAAGCATATCAACAATAGGATTTCTTTACAAAGTAGTCTGTCATTTTTCTAATAACTACATTTTAAGCAAGAGATTTCTCATCCCTGAGTTCTAAGCAATCCTCTAAGAAATCAAATATTTAAACAAGAAATGGAACACATGGAACTGAGCCTGCCAAGCTGAGCTTATCATCAAGATCACTATCTCAGTTTGGGAACACTTCAGCTAGCATGACCTGGAAAATTTTGAACTTATTCACGGATTTATATTTTTAGTTTACAAATGCATAACCAATCATATAAACCAAACAAGGAAACTTGCATTTAAGTATCCCTTAAATAAATATGTCCAAGTTTTCCATTTCTGATGTATTGCAGACAAAACTATGCTAACAAATTGAGAATTCTTCTTATTAATCATGATGCCCCACTAGTTTCAGAATAATAGGGCGGCAATCTGCCTTCCAAGAAAAAGCTGAAATAGTGCAATTTTAATGACACCTTAAATTTTAAAAGTGATTTTTGAACGATCATATACACTTTAATTAGATCAGTAGAATGCAGATTATAGAATTCAAGGATATTCCAAAGCAATTTGTTTTTTAAGTCTTCCACATTTTCTTATTAAAATTTCATGTAAACTATTATTGTAACCTGTGCTGTTTGCTAATGATGGATCAAATTAGAGATGTTCCTGTTTGAATTAATACAAATTCCAACTTAGTGGGAGAAATTTCTCTAGCGGTTTTTTACCATGCATTCTTTTCTTTGTAAAATTCCTGGAATTTGATTAAATTGTCAATATAAGGGGTTTGGAGTGATTCTGTTAAAAGTTCTGAGGATGCTAAAGAAGTCTTCCAACTCATGGCACTTTGGAGTGTAAGGATCTTGCGAAGGATCAGATACTACCTGCCTAGTCAGCTTGGGTGGTTATCTAAGGAATGCAGGATTAGAATGACAAACCTAAAGACACATACAGAGTTGACACTTGGCAAAATCTTGATTTAGCTAAGGTTTATACTTCACTTCCATTTTTATAAATCCACTTCCAGGGTGCCTAGGTACCAGTCTTACTCCCTGGAAAATGCAGATTTCACAGACCATGATCCGTTCACTGCTACCCTGCCTACCCATTAAAACTTACCTACTCCAGCACTTTTTCCTCAGGATTCTCTCTGTTAAAGTTCATCTGGAAAACTAAACTAACAGATTCCTAGAAAATAGATATCATCATTCTCACTAGACAATTTCGTGAGGGCATGTGGCAGTAATGTCAGACATTGCAGCCTCTGGAGGGGAGACGAGACAGAGATCAAGACATGTCACAAGTTTTATGCCACCCATTCACACAAAAACAGAAAACTTCCAGGTGGCACATGCCATGGCAACTCTGTCCCACAGCTCTTGTCTCTTGCTGTACCTGGGCGTGGGTCAGGCTGTGCCTATATGTGCACATGCCTGACTGAAAGTGTCGTGAAAGTGTCTACGTGTGTGTGTGTTGACCAATAACCAGTTTGATTAAAGTTGTTAATCAGTTACTGTATGTCATGTAAATATAAACTCATTTGACCTTCCCACAACTGTTCAGTCTGCAGAAGCATATAAAATGTGGCTAAAGAATTCTTATGCTTTTTCTATATATAATGCTAGCCAAATTGGGGGAATCTAGAAAGAAAAGTGATAGAGATTATTTTTTTTCTCTTGTTTAGTGCTCAAGAGAAATCTTCAATGTTGCCCCAAGTATGAAGGAGAGAACTATTCTATTAAACAGACCAATTCAGAAAAGAAGGATGACTTCATAAAAACTCTAAACTTTCAAACCAGATCATGAATCATATTTCAACATTTATGAATGCAAATATCTACTAGGGATATATCAGAGCAGCTGACTGGGAAACCACAATGGAAAATTTTAACCTTTAAAACTTTTCTGTTCATACCACTCTTAGTGTCTCAGAAATTTTTTTGTCCTGCCCTAGGGCAGAAAGAAATACCTAACAGTTCCATTTGTTAAGTATTTAGGTACAAACAACTTAATAAGAATTTGTATCTTAACTTAATAGCCTATTGAAAATATAATACATATGATTAAAAAATATATTTTATTTCATTCTCAAATAACCACAAATATTTACTAATAAGATGTGTACACAACTTTTCAAATCTTGGAACCAGATTTGACATTGTCATCCTCATTTCTTGTTTCATGTTAATTTTTGCAAGATATTTGCTTTTTACCACAGCAAACTCTAAAATACCAGTTTCACGAAAATATGATGTCAATCAAAGGAATGTACTGTGATCTATTAAATGATATTGGAACTGTAAGCTGGCAGTTCCTGAAGTGTCTGAAAGTGAATATCACTGTTTCTCTTGAAATGTTTTAATAATCCGTGGCACCCCTGTTAATTTTCTGTGGCATCTGGAGCATTTGAGAACCAAGTAGGTAAGGAGGCCAGAGTATAGCTTAAAACTATCACAAATATTAAAAGCAGTTTCAGAGCTGCTCCAGTTTCAGAAACAAGACAGGCAAGACTCAAGCAAACATCATGGGGAAAAGGTAGCAGAAACACTTATCACAAGTGTGTGTCAATGCTTCTGTTGGAGAAGGAGTGTCACATCCCATTGGCAAGTGACACCCAAACAAAACAGAAATATTATTTATTTATTTATTTTTAGAGGCAGGGTCTGTCTCTGTCACCCAGGCTAGAATGCAGTAGCCCAATCATAGCTCACTGTAACCTCAACCTTCTGGGCTCAAGTGATCCTCCTGCCTCAGCCTGCCAGCCTGGGACTACAGGTGCTCCACCATGCTCAGGTGGATTGATAATTTTTTGATTATTATCAAAAAATAATAATTTTTCATTATTACTTTTTGTAGAGACGGGGTCTCACTATGTTGCTCAGGCTAATCTTGAACGCCTGTAGATTGCTAGATCCTCCCTCCTCAGCCTCCCAAAGTGATTACAGGTATGAGCCATTATGCCTGGCCAAAATGGGGTATTTTGAGCACAGAAGATGAGCTACTTACATATTCCACCCTCCAACACATCCTGAACCTTCCTCGAAACCAGTGAAGACAAGATATGTCCATACATAAATAGGAAAACTCAAGTACAAAGACAAGCACACAGCCAAACATTAACGAACATTTAAGAAAAGCCAAAACCTTAAAACAAGACTCCCAATTCTAAAGGTAGAAGAATTATCATATGTGAAAACAAAGTCTCCAGAGCAGATTAGAACTTCAGATTATATATGTAATCAATATCCTATAGGAGATAAGAGAGGCTACCACAACCCTAAAACAGAAACAGACTATTATAAAAGAGAACAAACATCAAGATCTTGGAATCTGATTGGCAACAGGGAAACAGGTGAGAAGAAAGTAGTGAACTGGAAATTTAAGGTAGATAGTTTTCCCAACAATAAACTTCATGGATGTGATTGATGATACTATTGAATGAAATAATATATATAGCATGTCTAATATGAGGCTTGGGCCAAAGGAAGTGATCAAAAAATAGTTTTCTCCTCCTGCCTTGGATTTTAAATTACATGGTCTAACTTGAGTCTCTCTTTCACACACACACACACACACATCTATAAAATGAATATGTCTCACCAAAATTCATATGTTGAAATTCTTACCCCTCATGTGATGGTGTTAGGAGGTGGGACTTTAGGAAGATAATTAGGTCATGAGGGTGGAGCCATTATGAATAACAGTAGTGACCTTATAAAAATGCATGAGAAAACTTGGTTTCTCCCTCTCTTCTCTTTTTTTTTTTTTTTTTTTTAATTTCAAATGTGGATCATACCTCTCTTCTCTTTATAGTATAAAGATACAAGGAACAGACAGCTCTCTTCAAAACAGAATGTGGGCTCTCACCAGATACCAGATCTGTTCACAAACAGATCTTGGACTTACCAATGTCCAGAACAGTGAGAAACAAATTTCTGTTGTTTAAACTACTCAATCTATTATATTTTGTTAGCAGTCAAGACCGGCTAAGACACATACTGCCGCCCCCACCCCCAACCCCACCACCACCACCACAAAACCTTTTGGGCAGGTGGGAATGGGGAGGGGATGGGTATATTCATACCTAATGGATGCAGTGTGCATTGTCTGGGGGATGGGCACCCTTGAAGCTGTGACTCAGCTGGGGCAAAGGCAATACATGTAACCTAAACATTTGTACTTCCATAATATTCTGGAAAATAAATATTATGCTCATTTAACAGATGGATAAATACAAAAGAGAAATTTAGGGGATTAAATTATAGTCACACAGCCAATAATGATAACAGAGCCTGGCCCAAATACTCATATTATTGGTTTGTGGCATTTTCCAACATTTTACATACATTAAATAATCTGCAAAAATTGCACTCAGATGGAAAAAGACAATGATGGTAAAACTAAGAATTTATTTGCTTTGACATTCACTAAAGGCATTGGAGGGGATCAAAGTCATCATAGTTATAGCAGTGCAGAGTATCTAAGACTTACTTAGCAAGTAGGTCATAAACAAATCACCTGTATCAAATGATATGCATTCCAATATTGTTTTTAAAAACTTAAATGTGAAATTGGGATATTTTCAGTTATAATACCTAATTTCTTACACAAATCCTTACTGAGCTGCAATTCTGATGGGTTGCTAGCTCAAGTGCCAGCTATAAAAAAATTGTCTAGAGATAACCAGGGAGTTTTGCTTCAGTTCTTAGCAATTAGAGAAAATGTATTTAAATGCAAAGGATTCATTTTCAAAAAAGGAAGCATCAGCTATTAGAGGAAAGGCAGTATATAATATATAAGAAGGAATCATGACCCCCTAATAGGAAAGCATTTTTAAGAGGACTGGAAAACTGTGTGAAAAAGAAGAAATTAGGATATATAATTTAGGTAGATTTTTAAAGGGACTTTTGTAAAAGCATTTAAAGAGAAAATAGCTTAGTTACCATGGAAGAATAAGGAATCAGCTTAGGCTCTAGAAACCAGATATATCTAAATTCATTTACAGTTGAAAACTCAATGATTACACAATTCTTTTGTCTTCAGGTTTTTTTTCCAACTCTAGCATTCAAAGAGATGGAAAGGGTGAGTAAAAATATCTATGAGCAGAGATGTGTGAAAAATGAGGTCACCATGAGATCACTGATGGATTGTACCTTATTTTAACTTTGTTTAAAATAATTTGTAAAAAGAGATGCACAGCACAAGCAATAATCTCTATGTTTATATTAAATCCCTGAACATAAACAACTTTAATGAAATGTATATAAGGAAAAATAACTTCAAATATATTTATAAGAGAAACAATTCTGAGATATTAGCCACAAGCAAAGAAAAGGAAACAGGTATCAATATAGTCCATCCCTCAAAAATTTCAGCCAAAGGACATCTATGCTAAAAATAGTAGCAACTAATATATTTTTAAGCAATGAGTGCAAAACATTGTACTAAATCCTTTATATGCTTCATCTAATTTAATCCTACAGCAGTCCTAAAGGTGGATATTAAATCTTTACAAAATGTGGGTGCATTTATCTTTGAAGTAGTGGGTGTAATATTGTCTGTCACACTAGAAAAACCCAACATAAAATTTTAAGTGATTCGCAACTTTTGTATTCAGGAGATAAAGACTTTTCTGTGGGGATAGTGAAATAATTTTAGTAGGTTTTTCCCTGAGGAAAGATAAAGGTTAACAGAATTAGAAACAAAGTTAATAAAATAATGAAGTGTATGTGCTCACCAAATAGCAGAATTCAGTATCTAGAGAACATCCAATTAAATTACATTAAACATAAAAAGGACTCGATACTTTACAATTGTAGGTATCAAACTTACCACACTCAAGATTTGGTGGAGACTAAAGCTATAATTAATTTCAAGAATGGTTTACATAAATTAATTTTTGATAGAAGTTGGGGACATTTGTGATACTTTGATTTGTTCCTTTAGAAAATATTTCTTGGGCACTTCTAAGTTTTAGGGACAGAGGCAAAGTTGATGTCTGTTGAAATTTAAGCAAATGGCCAATGAGATGCTGGTGTTACTAGGAAGGTGTAACTGGCCATTCTCAAAAGACTGGCTGGATGCCTTTCCTGGAAGGCTCCCTCATAGTTTGCTAGGCTTGATTGTAGACCTTACAGCGTTGGAAACCTGACTTCATAGCAAACCAAGATTTGCTAGACCTCTCATAGCAGAATCACTTTAATCAAAATCATTAAAAGCAATGTTAAAACCAGAATGTCCATTGATAAAATATATACATTTATATAAGCTATCTCAGAGACCTAAATATATTTCCATAACTCAGCAGATGTACACAGCAATTTGTATTATAATCAGAGAATTTGGTTGATGAACAGGAAATCATACTAAAGGGAGTTGAGCTGGAATTTCCTTGGCCAAGTCTCTTCTTGCCTAGTTGGTGGTTGGATGAAGATAAGTCATCATTTGTGTCTATCTTTTTGCCAATCTTTCAATCAAGTTACAATCTAGCCCTTTTGTCAGCTCACAAGATAGCATGTCTCTTTTTTTTCTTTCTTTAGATCCATTTTATATTGAATTTATATAAAATGTAGAAGGCAATCATTTGTTGCTCATTTCAAATACTATTTATTGACTCACTTCTGCTTACATTATAACAAACCCAGTATCACGGTTGACCAACAGGATTTTCTATTAATTGCCCTTTTAGTGCCAAGAAAGAGACTACATCCTGGGCCAGCTACAGCATTGGTCTGACTGTCAGGGTATTTATTATAATCTTAGATAAGAGCAAATAGTGTTCAATAATAAGACTAGACTTGGAAGAAGCCACCTTGAACCCAGTGGAACAGTTAGGCTGTTGCCACAGGGATTTCTTTTGTTTACCCCTGTGTATATTGCCCTTAGCGTCTCAGACAGCATCACCATCACCCCCTCACCTTAGTGTCCGTGGTTACAGCTGAAAACCTGGTGTAAAGAGAAATCACACTTAAGGAAACCTTTATAAATAATAAAGCAAATGACTCAAGCAAATATTAAGTCTGCCCCCAAAATATATTTTATAAGTCGTTAATTTTATAAATTTTGAATACCATAGTATCTGCTCTCTGCTGAAATAGACAAAGATGTATGCATTTAAAGATGCCAATTATTTGGTGGGTGAATTGTGATGAAGTTTAAGAATCTCTGCAGAGTTCTACAAGTGGTGATCTAATCCAGTTTGCCATCAAATGACCTAGGATAGTATTGTCATGAAAACCTGAAATTGGTCGCCAAACACTTGCATAGTAATTTTGAGATTCTTATAATTTAAAACTCAGTCAATTTGTGAAATAAAAAAATACAAAACAAAACTAAAGAATGCTTGTTGAGGAAGCTACCATCACCAACGCCCATTTTTCAAAGTTCATACTGTGTGAATTTTAATTAGGGTGATAATAGGATTATCCACAAGCTCCAGGCTACTCAGCTGTATTGAATCTTGATGTAATCTAGTAAAGAAATCAATAAGTGAGACCCAATAAGGAACCTGAGACTATTCAAGACTAGAATGCAGGTAGGAATCATATGGCCTGGAGAAATGAAGTGACTGCTGTTACCTGCAACCAGGAGTTTTGGAACTACACAGTTGCTTTGAGTTGGGAAAGAAGGATCTTGTAATGCCTCCAGGTAAAGGGTGGGAGACATTAGGCACCCATTATCCTTTCAAGGTATGGTATTTGTTTTTTAAGTCCTAGGAAGTCAAAGAGAGCTCTTTGAGAGAAGTCAGAGCCCACAGAGGGCCACAACCTGATATTGTCCCAAAGCGGTTTGACCCTTTCCGCATCAGGTGGCTTCTCCAAATGCCCGGTACTTGAATGCTGGGCAATTAATCCAGGGACGCCAATCCTGAATTCTGGGCTTGAGAAACTACGAACTGATTTGGTAAACAAATGATATGTAAAATCTGTACACACAGAGTGGCAAGTGACAAAGGAAATTGCAAATGCCCACAAACACTTTTTCCCATCGATTGGCAGAGAGAATCTAACGCATACACAGAGGAGATGGAGCAGAAAATTGAGCGGACTGATTCAGAGGATTGTTTTGATTTTTTTTTTAATATTTATTAAAAATAAAAATCTGCGTACGTGTGGAGAGGGGGAACAGGATTCTCTAGCCAGCCAAGGGGCTGCCGGCAAAGGATGTACAAATGAAAGCGTGCTTTCTAAATCTCCAAAACAATTAAATACAGAGAAAGGCGCGACTGTCGTGGGACCCGTCCAAAGAAGGCAGACTCCGGAGTTGCCGGGGATCCATGTGGTCTCTGCCAGAGGAAAGCTAACGACGGGACTGAAACTTCCTGCGACTGCCTGAGGTGAGCTTCAGGAGGGGACCGGCCTGGCAACGCCGGAGACAGTTTTCAAGGAGGAAATCCGCGCGTGCTCCCACGGCTTCAGCGGGGTGGGGTCCCGGGAAGGACGCCCTGCAGGAGGTCTGGAGAGCCCCAAGTGGCTCAGCCTCCCGGGCCGGCGGTGCAACAGGCTGTGCAATAAATCAACACAATACTGAGACGAGCAAAATCGTCCGGAGAGTGGGCAGAACGGAAGCTCGCTCTCTGCGCTGCGGTGCCGCGGGGGTCGGGGTCCGGTGTCGCGGAGATGAGGCAGCCCCCTCCCCTTCCCGCCGTCTCCCTCCCTCCCCTCTCAGGCCGCGACGTCTTTTCCGAAGGCGGGTCCTCGGAATCAAGGGGAAACAGAGGCAGAGACTCCAAATGGAGAAATCAAGAATTCAGGGACATCTTTTTTGGCGCTCAAGCTCCGTCCTTTATTCCCCAGGACCACCCCCCACCCCACCCCCACCGGGGTCCGGAAGCCTCTCGCACACGCCCGCCCGCGGCGTCCCGTCCGCGTCCCTCCCGCAGCGCTCTGGGCTGGCGCGGTCCCGGCTCGGGCTCTGGCGCCCGCAGGCCCCGGGATTGGCTGATTCACGCAGCTGTCATCCGGCTCCCGAGCGGTCGCGCTCGATCCGATTCCCTCCGGTGCTTTCACTGATATTAAATCTTTTTTTTTTCCCTCTTTCCCAACTGGCCTTTTATTTATTTATTTTTTTAAGCGCAGTCATCTTTTGGAGGCAGCAACTCGGACATCCGGTATCCATAGATAATCAGATAATCCCACCCTCGCCTTTGTACTCCTGTAGCTTTCAACTCCGCAAATATGCGCGCCCCTTCACGGAATAGGCCTTCCTCAGTGTCCCCTGATCTCGCCGGTCCGCTTACCTTTCCCGAGCTCACAGCCTGACTCCGGGCCAGATGGGGACCTCTTGTGATCGTGCAACAACTAAGCAGAAACAACTAGGTTTGGGTTTCGTGTGGGGATTTTTTTTTCTTCTGTTTTTCTTTTTTATGACCATTATTTTTCTTTTATTGTGCAAAGAAAACTCTCAGTGTTTTAAGAAAATGTATTGTCTCCAGCGTGAGTTCCAGTGCTGGACCTTTTATTTTCCCTCTCTGTTCTTCCCCCACCCGTATTCAATTTCTTAACTATCATTCGTCCTTCACCTTTTCCCAAATTGCTAAGACCCCCATCTTACCTAGCCCCTCCTCTGATTTGTCCCTTTCTTTAATTTGTCTTGTGTGTTAGCGTTGGGTCAGCGTGCCCTTTGTGCTGGGTCCTGGGTCAGTGTGTGTGTGTGTGTGTGTGTGTGTGTGAGTGTGTGTGTGTGTGTGTGTGTGTGTGTGGTAGTGTGGGTTCCTTTTGTTATTTTCTACCTTAACACTGCAGAAATGAAACACACATGCAGCTCTGTCGCCTCATATTTTCAGATGTTTTTCACACTATTGTCTGCTCCAGCCCGCTGAAAGTGCAAAGTGAAAACAGATGCATACGAAAAAAAAAATTTTTTGAAAGGGGACAATCCTAGAACAGAGACTAACCCCTCAAATAAAGATAAGCAATAAATATTATATCAGATTTATAACGTGCATCGAGCAGTCTTGATTAGCACCAAGGTGAGCTTTGGTGAGACTTTTTATCATTTCCATGTGTCTGGACTACAAGGAGAAATCAATGGGGGAAGAGCTCTATAAATCAGCGTTCATGTCAAGACAAATCAAAATAATGCCTCTATTATTTCAATCAATAAAGCATTTTTATTCCCAACATCTGATACACACAGTGTGTGTCCCTCTGTTTGTATTTGGAATTGGCAGTTTTCCTTTATACCAAAACAAACCTTTCAAGACGTGTCAATGAAATTAAAATTTGAAAAAGGAGAACCCAATGTGTCCCTCTTTCCTTTTGGAGCTATTCTATTCTCCCGTTCTTAAACCAAAGTCAGTAGGAGAGCTTTGCAAACTCTGCGAAGGATGAAATTGTGCTGAGAATGGACAGAGGAAAAGGGTGGCGGGCGCTGGTAGGTAACAGAAACCGAAAGCGGCGACAGGCATCGACTGGGGCTGAGGAGAGCCTCCCCGGTTCCTGGCTCCAACATATTCCCAAGGACGGTCCTACAGGGGTCGCAGGCGGGTTTGACACGATGCTCGTGCGCTGAGCTGAAAACCAAAACCTCCACCTCCCGCCACCACCACCAAGATCGCTCCAGCAGGTGTAAGGCTGACTTGCAGTTGGGCGCTAATTGGGGCGAGGCTAGCTGGAGGGAGATGCGAGAGAGGGAGGAGGGGGAGAGAGGGGAGACAGAAAGAGGGAGAGAGAATAGAGAAAGCTAGGGGAGGGAGTGGGGGAGAGAGAGGAGAAAGAGAGAGACAGACTCTGGCTGAATGCGGGTTGCTTTTGTTAGTTTCAGACAGATTTCAAAATGTCCTGCAATTTTGGCTCTTCCGTGGTAGTTTGTGAGATGGGACCACAATTCTTGATTGATGAGAGAAAAGTAGAGGAGAGATGATTCATCCATGAGTAACAGTGCAGAATACCTCTCCAGTGTTGGTATTCTCAAAGCTTCCTTAGTTATTTTGTTTCCAAATTTACACACCCAGGAACCAAATCTTAATCATCTTTTTGTTGCTGAAGGCTCTTTCTTTCCTGTTCCATCTGTCCTCCATAAACACATAATTCTCACCACCCCATTCCTAATCCATTTCTTTCCATTGGAATGGGAGGAAGGGGATGGAAAAATACTCCCAGATGGAACCCGAAGCGGCGTCAGATTCAGTGTAGTCTTTGTTTGGATTCAACAGCTGTCTGCCCACCACGCCCTCAGTGCCCAAGACCAAAGCGCATCCTCGGGGTTCATTTGGGAAAGGGAGAAAAAAGAAACAGTTTTTTAAATCGGTATTTTTTCAAGCAAGATTTCACAATCATTGAGAACATTGAGACTTTAATGGTTAATCTCTCAGGTGAAATTATCACCCCGACAACTGTTTACAAATAAGTCGGCGCAGATGGAAAAAACATGTTGGCAATCTGGATATGCAGGTTTATTTTTTTACCCCGAAAGGCGTGTTGGTTTTCTCTCCCTGGCTCTCTCCTTTCCTCCCTTCTCAGCCTCAGTGCATTGTATGTTGAAGGGGTAGGGGAGGGAGAGAGGGGGGAAAGCTCAGGCGACGGGAACCTCGAGGCCGAGGCATTTCAAGGAAAGCGGAATAAACCAGGCTGGGAGGCGCATGTTCTCTGTTCATTTCTTTCTCTAATGCGTCTCTCCTCCGGGTCGGAGCGCTAATGACGACCTCGTTCCTACGATTTAGAACGCCGGTGCTTTCAAACAAAAGACACAGGATTCTCAGTTTTTCCTTGTTCGCTCCCCTTGCTTCCTTTTGCCTTCTTTTCCTTCTTTCTCCACCCTAACAGCATCCCTCTCCCTACCTCCCAAAGCCTGCCTTCCTTGCCCGGGGTTTCAGGCTCCTGCGGTTTCCCTCTCCTTCCTTGCCTACTTTCCAGAAGGGATCTTTAATCCCATTATATTGCTGCCTGGAGAGCATGTTCCAATTTTCCAGAGGCCTTTTTCTCTTCCCGTTCAGGTGTTGGATCCAGGAGCCCATGACTAAATTTTAAAGATTTTTCTCCCAAACATTCAGATCCAAGGACTTTGCAGGCCTTCCTTAGTTCTGCTTTTGCACGCCTTAGGCTGCCCACGTCGACTTGGTAACATTCCTGCCGTCTTGTTCCTGGGATATTTTCTATTTCTGATCATACAAAAGCGCACAAAGGACCCAAGATGCAGTGAATGAACAGGTTTTCCTCTAGAGAAATGATGGAGGTGAGGGTGGCCGTGGGGGGTGCTCTCCTCAGCCTGGGTTCTGAAGGGGGTAAGAGAAAGATAAACAGCCAGGATGACCTAAGTGGCCTGCGGCGACCTGCAGCACGTCCCCAGTGGAGGACAGAGGCCCTGTCACGGGCTTGGCCTGCTCTGCCCCTTTCCTAGGCGCCTCGGCAGCGTTGGGCCACCGAGGCTCTCGCTCTCCTGTTCCTGAGGAGATCCCCTCGAACCCTTAGGAGCCCTACGACAGCCCCCAAGATACGTTACCTGTATGGTTTTCTGAGAAGGACACCAAAGAACTGCAGCTCTGTCCAGAGATGAATCTTAAGGGTCATTTGAAAACGAGCCACTGAGAGGTCTGCCTTTTAGGGAGCAAAGTTCAAAGAGAAATACCTGAGCACCTAGGTCCTTTCCACGAGTTAAACGGGGCCTAGGAGGAGCCCCCCATCCCCCCCACGCCTCACCAGGACAAAAGGCTTTGAGGCTCTCTATCTTGAAATGCAGACCTAGTGCCAAGCTCCAAACGCCGGCCTTGGACAACTACAAAGAGAAAAACGATTTTTCAAATCCAAAAAAAATCCTTTCCTCATAAACTATTTGGGAAAAGTCAACTATAAACGCCTTCCCCAGCCCATTATACAAAAATAGAAAACTTTTATGAATTTTAAGGGGAAGGAAAATACAAAGGATATATTCTTTTTTTCATTTTCATTTCAATTCTCAGATTGCTCTAGGTAGCAATTTCTGGAAAAAATGGGAAGGGTACCTTTGGGATTGTTTGAGGGATGGAGTTTTATTTGTTCCTATTTATTTTGCTTTATTTTGGTTTTAAAGATTTCTTCGATTGGTTTCTTTGTTATTTTGAGGTTCATCTGAAAGACTCAGAACTCCACTCTGAATAAAGCATTTTTTGTTGTTTCAAAATTTCAAACTGACACAAGTGTTGGATCATCAGTTTTCCCTTTGTCTGCCCTGGTTGTAAATAATGGCTTTGAGATTAGCTAATTAAGGGGCATTAATCACTGATAGAAAGGGAATAAATCAAAGCCTTGTTCTAAATTTCAAACTCGCCTGTATAGATGTGCATAGCTACTCTATCTGGAGCAGATAGGTGCTGTTTGAATTACTGTTCTTCAGAGTAAACCAAATCCACTTCACTTTTAAAAAATGAATATTGTATTTATACAGTCCGGTTGTGCGTTAAATTAAGTCTCCCTCCTATTCTTATTCCATTTCATAAACAAAGTGTAGAGAGGGCAGCTATTATGGGTTTAAAAAGCCAAATCTTAGCCTTTGCCTAGCATTATGCTTAGCTTTCTGGGGGTGAGGGGAGTCAGAAAAAGGAGTTATAAACCCTAAGCGGATACAGATGGAAGGAGGATAAATAGATTTGTATTGAGGTTTGTTTTTAATCAGAATACAGTTTCTGTAGAAAATTTTCAACGCCTGCAGTATTTCAGGTACAATTCTCTAGACTACATTCCCTTAGCCCTCTGCATAACACATTAAAAAACATTAGGTTCTGGTTTGTGAAAAAGGAAAGCAAGCATTCAGGGCGTGTGTGCGTGAGTGAGTGAGTGTGTGTGTGTGTGTGTGTGTGTGTGTGTGTGTGTTTACTGGAAAAGAATAAGGCTCGTCCACCGCCCTTTGCTACACCAATGATGCTCATTGCAGTTCGGCTGGTTCCACTCTCGTAACCCTGCACAGTATTTGGGAGCTTGGACCATTTCAACACCAACAAAAGAGGCTTTAAATAAGTACATGCCATAAAACAACAAGCCGGTCCCTGGGAGCAAGTAAAAATTTATTCGTTTCACGTAAAGCCCTCCGAAACAGTAAACACAGAGCAGATAATCCAGGGCCAGGCAGGGGATCTGCATCTTCTTAGCTGCGCGTCGGCGCGGGCGAGTGTGCGCGGCTCTGCGCGATCTCGGCCCCCGCGCGCACCGCTCCCCCACCCCCACCCAAACCTTTGCAAGTCAAGACTCGTGTATTGGGGTTCCTCACATTCTCCTCCTCCTTTGGGGCCGTGTCTGATTTTAGTAGCGACTCAGAGAGCTGCCGAGAGCTCAGTTCAAGACTCCTGCCTGGGAAATGTGCGCGTCTGGAGGACACAGTGGGGCTCCTGGGGCGAACTCGGATAGCTGCCACTATCCACCAGAAAAGCGCCCCAATCACAGGTGTGCCCCCTCCGCCACCACCCCCAGGAGCTGCAAGTCGGAGAAA
Organism: Microcebus murinus; assembly: GCF_040939455.1. Taxonomy (NCBI): domain Eukaryota; kingdom Metazoa; phylum Chordata; class Mammalia; order Primates; family Cheirogaleidae; genus Microcebus; species Microcebus murinus. Next base: position 35,482,961 of record NC_134114.1, on the reverse strand, counting down.
ATGCCACCTCCCAGCCCCCAAACCTCCCCACACATTGGGTTCTCTCCTTAACTGGACAGTCCTAGCTGCCAAAGGCAGGTGCCAATTCCCCCGAGGCTAAATCCTTCTAATAGCCTCAGCCTGCACCCGCCCCTCCCCTCCTTTGGTTGCTGCTGCTTCTCCTTTTTAATTTATCTTCTAAAAGTCAAGAACCTTACAATTGATTTTAAGGCACGCAGTGTACCGTGCCACAAAGAGAGGCTCGCCGTCTGCCCGGCGCGATCGAGGGGGCCTGGGGAGAGAGGGGCCCAGCAAGGGTGAGGGGCAGCAGAAAAGGGAAAGTGACATTTGCATAAAGCTTTGTCTTTAGTGGTTCTTAGGCTGCCGAGAGTTATAACGCTAATTACACAAGATTAATGTGGAGATTGTTCTCCATTGCTCACGAAGATTTATTTAAACAGTGAACTGCTCAAGATCCAAAGCCGTAAACCATCCCACCCCGCCGCCGCCGCCGGGCTTGGACTTTCTGCTGGAGGGAAGTTAAGTTTTTTCAAGTCCAAAGGAGAAAAGAAGGGGAGCTACCATTGAGTCGCAGGCTTCGAAAAGCCAGTGTTGGGGCACTGTTGTTTAAACGAATACCTGCCGACGCTCGGATATTTAAATGCAACTCCCTGTCTTTTCCTTCTCTGTCGGCTTCCAAATAAAAGCCTTTTTTTGCTGTGCTGTGTCGGTTTGGCGCAGGGAGAGGAGCCCAAAGAGCAAACCCGGTGCATGAGCGCCCCCAAGTGTGACCAAAGGGAAGAGACTCCGTCAAGGCAGCCCTGAGTTTGAGCGGTCTGATGCTGTCCCTTAGCGGACTAGAATGGGATAGGGCTGAGAGCTGAGCCTCTGGGAAAATGACGCTCAACCTTGGCTGGCACTAATATTCTAAGCTAGGCCATACACACATGCACATTAGCCCAGGTCCATCTGCAAAGATTCTGATATTCTGATTCATTGGTTTTAAGTTGTGCTCAGGCATGTTTTTCTTTTCCCAAATAATAGGTGCAGCCAATATTTGAGACTGTCCTGGCCATTCCAAAATAATCACTGGTGAGAGTGCAAGTGAAAAAGTTAATTGGCTCAACACTTAACTTTTCCATATCATTTGATTTTACTTATTTTACATAGAAAAGCACAGGCTCACCATTATCCCTAGGTTACTGGGGATATATTATTTCAAAGATGATTTTTTTCAGGTTATTGGAAAATTGTTTTGAGTTTTAATGTCAAATTGTATCTTGAAATAATTTAAGATTTTTGAGACTAGGCTCTTGTTTTCTTCCTTCTTTCTTTGGAGTAAATATATATATAGTGAGAGACTTCAATAATGATGAAAATGGTATTAATATAAACTTATAATTGTTAAAAAGTAGCAGTTGAACCTAAACTGTAGACTGGGTTCTTATTGTAGTATGTTACTGACTCACTTTGGGAAAAATTATTAATCAAGCTGTGTCTCAATTTCCTCTTCAAAAAATGAAATAATCCCAATTCATAATTTTAAGACACTTTCTAGACAGTGACTTTGTAAACCTTAAGCACAACTAGAGAAAACATGATAATACTACTGAAAATGTTGTAGATATGTTTCATTATTTTATATATTCCTTTTCCTAAGGGCAATTGTTATTATAAATCCATATTTTGAAATGTGGCTTTTTCTGTAGTCAAGCATAGCTAGAAATGTTTGCATGGTACCAAAAAACATTATATATATATATATATATATATATATAATATATTAACATATATTTATATATGGAAAATATAGCACTAACTTAACACTAAAATAAAATTAGACAACCTATTATTGCAGCCCCATTCATCCAACCTACCCCTACAAACCAGGGACAGTATTTTTAGCAGTTTTGTAATAGTCTCCAATCATGAATTGATATAAAGGAGGGAAGAAAGAGCTGAATTTTGGGCCTCTGGATGAGTGGTGAGAAGAGACTTGTGATTGCCCCTTGAGCTGCCTAGCTATGAAATATTTGAAATTTCCTGGGTTTTGGTTCTCAAGAATCAAATCGGTGTCACTGATTGAAAAACTTCAGCAGAGAGGATGGCGATTATTGGTATCAGCAGAAGGAAGTTTTAGTAAGGAAGCAACTAGAGAGGAAGTATCTCAAGCAAAACAGAAAAACAAATTATAAACAGCAACTGCACATTGTTTTCACTTCATTCATTCTCACCAAGAATCACAACGTAATACTACATTTAGATCCCCTATAGTTATTAATACAGTAACACTCAGATGGTTAAGATCTTTTAACTAGTAAAATAAAGTATCAACTGTATAAAATGTATATTTTATCATAAGAGGTACTCATTTTTAAGATTACAGAAAGAATGAACATTTCAAAGGCACAAGCACTAAAACTGTTCACACCCCATACCTCATTTATGACAGCAATTTCAGAACTGCCTTATCTGTGTTATGCTTTCCAGCCTTGTGAATTTTTTCCTAGTAAATAAGCACCAGTTTGATTAAGGGATTTGCTTTGAAGTCTTGCTGGTATTTAAGATTTTCACATTATCGGTGGCAACTTTGCTCGAAAAAATGTTTTTCATGGTTATGTAAAAAAAATTCATCTGTAATGTTTAAAAACAACAAGAGTCCATAAATAATTTGTTTTCATTTTGTGGTGATTTCTGTGATAACATGAGATACAAAGAAGAGAATGTGAGTGTGTGCAAGTGTGTATGCAGTAATATTAGTGGCAGTGGGACACACATTTCAGGGTGAGTGTCCACTTCATGACACCCACTCTGAGAACTCTGCCTCTGGCTACAGACCTGGGCCTGGGCAGGCAGGTTTTCACTCTGCAACCCAGTTTGACTCCAATGACACCCCCTTCTGCTTCCCCACAACTGACTGGAAGGAGAAAAGTCCCTTTTACAAGGATTCAGAGAAAATATCAAAGTCTCTCTCCCAGGAATATGAAATTGAAATTCATATGAAATATGAAATTGAAATTGAAAGATTAAGTTAGATAGTCTTCGTGGTTAGCATAGAGAGCTGTGACCAAATGAAAGCTACATCATAACCGCCTTTACCTCATCTACTATGCTGTATTGTTTAGCATCAGCCCTTGGTCACACAAGTATGGTAATCCTCTGAGGAATATTTTGTCTCCATCTAATGACAGAACTTTATGAGCAGGCATTTCTGACACTGCAGATGTTGATGAGGATGACGTTTTAGAGACATTCCTCCAAATATATCAACACCTTTGGGAATATTCCTGAAGAGAGAAAAAAACACAATGTATTAAGCAATTTATATGGTACAAGCAATTTGATACATTGTCACATGGTGCGGTGATGGAAGTATTCTTACATGCCCACTTTACATTCAGGAAACTGTAACTCACAAATTTCATAATTTGGCCAACATCAAAGATAGTTATCCTGGGGCTGAAATGGCATTTGGAGACCAGGGGTTATCTTTCCAAAACCTAAAATCATTCTTCTATGTGCCTTTTCTTCCATCAATTAGCTATTTTGAATATCTTGGGAAACACTTAACTCGGTCTAATTACCCACCAATTTAGTTGGGCACCAAGTAAAACAGGTAATATCACAGCTGAGATGTACAGGAGTGTAGCCGTCTTCAAAAACTGACTTACTATGATCATCACTGTGGCTTTCTCAGGAACTTAAAAGCTGGTCTTAAGGTTGAATTAATGCTGTTATCTGCTTGTAGGTAGATCCCTTGGATTATAAATATTCGCAGATAGTCACATTTCCCCTTTCCCCACTAACCTTTTCCTACACCAAATTAATGCACAGCTTTTTCTAATATTTTCATCATTCTTATTTTGGAACATTTATAAAAAAGATTCAGAGACTCTGTGCTCTCTCATTTCCCTCATACCATTGTCTCATTCTCAAAGATCCCATTTATGTTTAATGGTGCTTTAATGTTTTCTTTACTTATATTCTTTTTCTTTGAAGGATATTAATGTGCTTCCATTAATATTTCTTCTGAGCCAAGAGACAAATCGCCTTCCAACTGGCATATTTCCATGCTGGTCTAAATGACAATTTTTATAATACATATTGCATGTCATTCCTTATTATAAAAATCTCTCTTCAGCATGCATGTCCATTTTGTAAGAGGATTAGTTGGGCTTTGCTGTGGGATACTTGTACTTTTGGTAAGCTTTTTCAATCCTTTCATTTTGTCAAAAGGTGATTAAAATGACAGAAAAGCATTTAAACTTAGTTATCATTATCAACCTTCTTAATAGATTTCTTCTCTATCATGTGCTTTAAGCAGAGATAAGATAGCAATCACCTTTGAATGCCTTCTCTACCTGCAGTCCACCAAAATGAGAAGTTTTCTAGAATTCTCCCAAACATACTTGTGGAAGTGTTTCTCTTACAGTGTCCTTTGCTGCCACCTGCTGTTCAGCCTGCATTTATGGCGGTCATCAATGCTGCTCATTATTGATGGTGTATTTTCTAAACTAAGAGATGGGTATAAATAAGAAAGCTGATGCCTATCCAGACCCTTTCACATAATCACACTTCAAGATGACCCTGGAATTATTAACTGCATGAATATTTTTAGAAATTGATTTCCTTTGTCACAATTTCTCTTTCAAATTAATGGAATGGTAACGCATGAAACTCTATTGCTTTCTCCTTTTAAGCACAGCGGCCTGGTCATTCAGTTAATCAGACTTTAAAATTTTGAAGCCAGAATTTTAAGCTAGGGCTTAAAATTAGTTCCAGTGACTATTTGTCACTGGAACCTGCTAATTAGTTAGTAGTGTTTCTTTGTACTCACTGCTATCAGCTACTCAGCCTCAACTTTGCATTCCGTGGTTGCTTGTATACCTAATTCTCACCTCTTTGCCACATACACAGGAGAGTTGGGCTGCAGCAAGTGTTGCTTCTACGCTTTCCCTTTGCTCCTTCTGTGCCCCTTTACTATTTAGTAGGCTCAGTTCTTGAATTTTGGGTTGACAATACAGATTAAATATATGCTGTTCCTAGATCCTTTATGTGGGCACTACGTAGATAACTGCATGAAATGCTATTATTTTCTTATAACTGTGCCCATCTCAGGTCATTCATTTGGCAGAAAGTTCCCCAACTAACATTGCTGGACCATCTACTAATATTTTGGTACAACTTCTAGAAACAAACAAAGCCTTAAAGATAGAAGTTGCATAGGCTGAATGGCTTTTGCTTATGACACATTGCCCTTGTAACTAGAAAGAAATGAACATGGGACTGGGTTGAAAAAAATGCAGAGAATTATCTTTTGCTTTCTTCTTAAGCTTGCCATCCTCTTCCATCAAACTCATCAACAGTGGCAGGAAGGTTAGGGTTTCTTCTGAGAACACTGTGGCTGATTCATCTTGTATAAATATTCACTTTCTTCATAGCAGAATTCCTTTTTATTTTTTTAATTTACATAGAAGCCCAGAGAAGTCAGCCAGATCAACCAAGCATTTCAAAACCACCTGGTATCCTTAAATGTGTCTGTGACCAAGCTTCTAAAATCCTGTAGGGCAAAAATCTAACAAAGAGAAGTCATCTGCAAAGGTCAATGCTTCCAAGTGCATCTTTGGCAAGAGGCAGCTCTGTGCTGACATTAAAAAACGTACCTAAAGTACAAGCTACAGTTCTCCTTAGTGCAAAATTTCCAAATCTGATTTGGCTTTCAAATTTATTGCAACCTTTAAAGAAGTGGTTTTAGCAATGTTTGGGGGGGGGGAGAGGGTGGTGGTAACAGTCAAAAAGCTGTGGAAATGATTGAATGGTTTAGGACTTTGAAGTGCCTATTAAAGGTATTTAACTAACTTCATATTTCTCCTACATTTTCACCAAAATGTGTGGAAGTTTTCCAAATTGTTTTTCTTTAAAGCACAGAGACCATCATTTTTATGTTGGAGTAAGGAAATTTATTACTTTATAGGTTCCTTGCTTGCATGTGTTTTTCTTCAGAACTCGCTGAAGTTACTCTTTTTAGTCTTTTGCTAACAAACTATAAAACTTTTTCCTAATTTCCTTTTTGATACATTCTGAAGGTGACTACCTCCTTCCCCTATACATCTTCCAGTTCTTCAAGTGCAATATCAGGTTATACGTGTCTAACTCAAGGAGTTAAGAAGGAAGAGAGAGAAGGAGAATTAACATGTTAATCACTTATCCAATACTAAGTACTGAATGGTATCCTTCGTTTCATATATGTTTGCTCATTGCAGGCATGAATTCATTTGATAAACACCTAAGAGCTGGGCATTCTTGGGGCTGAGCCATAATCATCAATTATGGGGTAATAAGAGACACATACAAGTGAAAAATCAATGTTGATGCAATACCAAATGCTTTTGCGAGGCAGTTGTAACAAAGTGGCTGAAAGTATAGACTTTGAAGGCAGCTTGTCTAGATTTGAATACAAGTTATGCCACTTACTAGCTCTGTAATCTCATGCAAGTTACATCACCTTTCTACCTTGTTCTCCTCATCTATAAGGTGGGAAGAAGAAGAGCATTCACCTCACAAAGTTGTTGCTGGAGTAAAAATGAGTTAATACATAGAGAGTGCTCTAAGAGTGTCTGGTATTTAGTTTAAATGCCTAGCGTTTAAATGTTTAAATGTCCGACTTCTCAGTATTCAGATTTCAGCTGAAATGCAATGTCCTTGACTAATTTTCTCGTCTGCCTTTTTAAAATAGCCTCTCCTCAAAAGTCACTCTTATTCTACTATGTTCTTTAATTTCTTATAGCCCTATCACTCCATGAAATTATTTTTTATCTTTATTTGCTAGCTTGTTTATTGACTCTTTTCCCTACTAGAGTGTACAAACACAAGGGCAAAGCCTCCTCCAGTTTTACTCATTGCTACCTTTTCAGACCTTATGGGAACACATAGGAACGATAGTTGACCCAGTCTTTGATGGCACAACATATAGAGCCCAAGAGGAAATAACATCCTCCAAGTACCTGCAAACTGTCTATCATTAGGGACAGAGGCAGACGGACAGGAGTTCAGAGAAGCAAGAGTATCCCAGGGAGAATATGCATTTAATCTTCACAGTGACTGTTTAAGATGGGCATTTTTATCCCCATTTTCTGAGCTCAGAAAAGGAAGCTGAAGGTGAGCTATGTGAGCTTGCCCAGAGTCCCAGCATTAGTACGTGTCAGAGCCAAGATTAAATCATTCCACTGTACTTACCTGCAAAGAATATTACTATAATGACCTCAAAACCAGAAATGGTATATAATGCCTCAAATTGTTCTTCACAGACCAAACTTACTCAGAAATGTTGTTGTGATGTATTTTCCTGTGCTGTAAAGAATATCACAACATGCCATGTTTTGCTTCAGAGAAAGAAGAGCCTTCCTGGGTCCCACTTCACTGTGTCTTTTCATTGATCTAACCTTATATCTGGCTGCCGTGGCACAAGCAGACATACATTCCAAACTGCGTGGTAAATAGAAAAGCAATTTTCTATACTCGGAGAATTCACACACAGAAAAAATCTCTCCAGCATCTTTACAGAAGAACCATTTTGTGTTAAGACAGGATTGCTTAATTCTGTGACTGTCGCACTGTCTTGGGCATGTTCATTAACCAGACACCACGGCAGGCCAGCACCGGAGGAGCCCCTGTGGATGTTCTCTCCTAGCTAATGGGTAAAAAGCTCACCCATCAGCAGAAACACATCTAAGAGGCTTTTTCTTGTAGCCTCTATCTAAGCCTCTATCTAAGAGGCTTTTTCTTGTAGATTTAACACAATATATTCTTAGTATGCTTGAGGAATGAGGGAACTACAAATAAAGTTGAAAAAAAAAAAAGCCATTCTTAGAAAATCATGCTCAATATTTAGTATCATCACTGTCACTGTGGCAGTTTGCAAAAATGGCTGCAAATTCTTTGTCCCTCTTCCCATTGAGAGGAAGTGGCCTTTGTCCCCTCCCCTTGAATCTGGGTGGACCACAACTGTTTCTACAAGTAGTGACTTCCAAGGCTAACCCATAAAGGCCATGTAGCTTCTGCCTGCATCTCTTGGCATACTTGTTCTTGGGATGTTGTCTCTCAGAATCCAGCCTTCGTGCTGAAAGAAGCGAATGCGATGTGAAAAGTCATGTGTAGGTGTTCTGGTCGATAGACCCGGCTGAGCCCAGCTTTCAAGTCATCCCAGCCCAGGAGCCTGACATGTGAGTGAAGCAGCCTCCAGATGACTCCAGTCCTCCTCTGATGAAAGCCACTGACAGCCATGTGCACCCTTGTATCAGCTGAGGTCCCAGACACCATGGAGCAGAGACAAGCTATCCCCACTGTGCCCTGCCTGAATTACTGACCAACAGGATATGTGAGCATAGAAAAAGTTACCGTTCTTGCCACTAAGTTTGGGGTAGTTTATTACACAACTAGAGTGACCAGAGCAGCTATCCTCTATCTACCTTTACTAAGTATCTGTGTTGTGAGGATCTCTCTAAGAGAAAGTAGAGCTTCTTAAGTAGAGTTGTGATAGATGCCCTTAAATTGGCTCAATCAGCACCCAAACTAACCCCACCCTTCTCATCGTCTTCTTCTCCAAGAGTCTAAAAGATACAAATCTCAAGTTCCCAGCCTTTCTTGCAGTTGGAGTTGGCTTTGTAACACAATTCTAGCCAATAAGATGGAGACGCAGCTGGATAGGTCTTCCCTTCCCTTCCTTTCCGTTTCCTAATATAAGGGCAACGGGGGAAATCCTTTCTTTCTATCCTTTCTCCTACCTGGAATGTGCATGTGTTTCTGGGAAGTGCAGCAGACATTTTGAGACCATGCAGATGAAAGTCGCATCTTATGGCAGAGCTTGGAGAGAGAAGCATCTGCTTCTTTGGTGACTTCTTTGAGTAGCTATACTCACCCTACGTTGCCTTCCTCCAGAAATACTGCTACATAAGAAAGTTAATTTAACTTTTCAAAAGCCATTGTTAGATATTATATAAGGCTCTGGAGAACATATCTTTAAATGATTCAACTATCCATGATCTTACACATGATATATATTACATTGCATATGCCCACTTAAGTGATATTTATTCATTAAAACTAAAAGTAAGAGGAGGGACATTTATTTGCACCACAAAAAAAAAAAAAAAAAAAAAGACTAAGAGAATATTCTTCAACTGAATATCAATTGAATAAGCCCAGACATGAGATTCACGTGGGGACTGCTTGATGACAGAGCTCCACTTCCTGTACCAGCAACACTGATGCCACTGTCACACTCATCCATAGGCAAGAAAGTTTCTAGTATATTATATAAAGTAGAAAAAACCAAGTATTTGGTGGCCTTAAACTCTCCTATATGATGTTCTTTCTTGAGCAAATGTTTATTTCATGTTATAATCATGGATAACATTTTAATCAGGTTCTTTTTAAAAAAAAGAAGAGAAGAAAAATTTTTCTAATTCACTTTGTATTAAATGTTTAGTCTTGTTTGGGTTCTGTTCCTCTTAAGCCTTCACTAAAGACAATTTTTATACTTGATGTTTATGTTATACCCCCCCACATATATGCATTTCTTAATTATTATTCTTCTCATTCAATTATAACCACTGCAACTGAGTAGTATGATGACTCACATATAGTGATTAATATTAGAAAAATGTACCTAAAAATTAAAACAATAATGTGTTAAAACTTGTTAATTGCTATCTCTCTGGCTTCCTAAAATAGTAAATGCATGTAATTGCTGGTTATTTTCATGTGACAGTTATTAATTTTGTCATATAATAAACAAATTGAAATGTGAAGCATAAAACAATAAGTCCAGACAAAATAGAAGAATAATTACATATGAATGAGGAAAAAATATCAAAGGACAAAGAGCATTTTGAATCTCTCCACTTTCCCTAGAGTACCATTTCAGGTTGTAATTTATTTTAAGGGCACTATGCTCCAAATGCATTTTAGCTATCAAAGGCATTCAACACATAATTCTTTAAAATCTGCAAGTAGATCTTGTAGTGTAACCATTCAGGCTTGTATTAAATAGCTTGAATTATATATTGTGGAACAAAGTGATCTTCACAAGTCAAGAATGCTATAAATCCTCTTCCCAGTGAATATTCTTTATTTTAAAACTTTTTTAGAAAAGCTGGCTCTAAATATATTAACTGTTTTATGAACATCTGCTCTTCTTTATTGTGTTCTTCAAGACTGATATCCTGGCACTCTGGGAGGCCAAGGCAGGAGGATAGCTGGAGGTCAGGAGTTCAAAACCAGTCTTAGCAAGAGACCCCATCTCTACTAAAGCTAGAGACAAATTATGCAGACAACTAAAAATAGAAAAAAAATTAGCCAGGTGTGGTGGTGCATGCCTATAGTCCCAGCTACTTGGGAGGCTGAAGAAGGAGGATCACTTAAGCCCAGGAGATGAAGGTTGCTGTGAGCTAGGCTGACACCACGGCATGCTAGCCCAGGCAACAGAGTGAGATTTTGTCTCAAAAAAAGAAGCTAATATCAAGTTTATTTAGCTTTATTCCCCCAACATCTACCATGCTTGGCTTATTCACTTAATCATGAGGCATCAAGTGTCTAAGATGTGTTAGACACTGTGAAAACTAATGAACAAAATATACTTGATCCTCAACCTTTGTAATCTACATGTTTTAGCAAATAAACAATCATTAAAATACAATTTCACAAGTAAATATCTGAATACATATTTGATCAATGCAACAAAGGAAAAATGCAGGGTATAATGAGGAAATATATAGGGAATTAACCTACTCAGGAGAAAGGTTAACATGGTACTGATATAAAAGTAGACACATAGACCAGTGGAACACAATAGAAAATCCAGAAATAAAGCCATATAGATAAAACCAATGATTTTGACAAAGCTGAAAAAGGCATACACTGGGGAAAGTGACATTTAATTTGAGATCTTTAGAATGAACAGGTAGAGTCAGACACAGTGGGTGGGAACAGGGGAAAAGCTTTTAAGGTAGAGGGAAAAGCATGTGTGCAGGCCCTGGGTTGGACAGATGATGATGCTTATTAACTATTTAGTTACCTCAGAAATAACGGAGTCTAAGAGAGTCATGCCTAGTTATGTATCCTTGAGCATTCGATTTCAATCCATTTCTAAAGTTCCAGTACAAGCTCAAACCCGTCCTCTACTGATCTTTTGGCTTCTTCTGGATTATTTACAACAATCCTAAATGTAAACTGTAGCCTTAATATCAGCATCATAAGTATCATATAACGATGCTTCAGTCAATGATGGACCACATATACAACGGTGATCTTTTAAGATTATGGAACTGAAAAATTCTTATTGCTTAATGCCATCATAGCCATCATAACATCATAGCACAACATATTACTCACATGTTTGCGGCAATGCTGGTATAAACAAACCTACTACACTGCCCGTTGTATAAAAGTATACCAATACAATTATGTATAATACTTGGTAATGATAAAAAACAACTGTTACTGGTTTATGTATATAATATATTGTACTTTTTATCATTATTTTAGAGTGTGCTTCTTCAAATTGTAAGAAAAAAAAAAACAACTTTAAAACAGTATCAGGAAGTCACTTCAGGAGGTATTACAAAAGAAAACATTGTTCTCGTAGGAGATGACAGCTCCATATATGTTAATACCCATGAAGACCTTCCAATGGGACAAGATACACAAGTGGAAAACAGGGATATTGATGATCCTGACCTTGTGTAGGCCTAAAGTTAATGTATGTGTTTGTGCCTTTGTTTTTAACAACAACAAAAAAAAATTTATAAGTAGAAAAATCTTATATAATAAGAATATAAAGAATGAAAATAATTTATGCAGCTATACAATGTGTTTGTGTTATAAGCTAAGTGTTATTATTATCCAAAAGAGTCAAAACTTCAAAAAAATTAAAAATTAATAGAGTAAAAAATTATAGTAAACTAAGGTTAATTTGTTATTAAAGAAAGAATTTCTTTTTTGTAAATTTAAGCAAAAATAAAAAATATGGAGACATCATAATAGCTGACTTCAAATAATATTACAAGTCTATAGTAACCCAAACAACATTGGACTGATATAAAAGTAGACATGTAGACCAGTGGAACACAATAGAGAATACAGAAATAAAGCCATATAGATAAAACCAACTGATTTTTGACAAAGCAGACGAAAACATACACTGGAAAAAGGACACTTTTTCAATAAATAGCACTTTTCAATAAATAGCACTGAGAAAATTGGATAGCCACATGCTATGAATGAAACTGGATCCCTATCTCTCATCATATACAAAAGTTAACTATAGATGGATTAAAGACTTAAATGTAAGACCTCAAACTATAAAAATTCTAGAAGAAAACATAGGAAAAGCTCTTCTGGACATGGTCCTGGGCAAAAAATTTATGACTAAGACTCCAAAGGCAAATACGGCAACAATAAAAATAGATAAATGGGACTTAATCAAATTAAAAGGTTTCTCCATAACAAATAAAATAACCAACAGAGTAAATAGACAATCTACAGAATGGGAGAAAATGTTCACAAACTATACACCCAACAAAGGACTAATATTCAGATTCTACAAAGAACTCAAACAAATCAGCAAAACAAAATCAAATAATTCCATCAAAAAGTGGACAAAAGACATGAACAGAATTTATTGAAAAGAAAATACACGAATGGCCAACAAACATATGAAAAAATTCTCAACATCACTAATCATCAGGAAAATGAAAAATAAAACTACAATGAGATGCCAACTTATCCCTATCAGAATGGCCATTACTAAAAATCAAAAATAGACGTTGGTGCAGATGCAGTGCAAAGGGAATGCTTATACACTGTTGGTGGGCCTGTAACACCAACCAACCACTTTGGAAAATGGTAAGAAGATTCCTCAAAGAACTAAAAATAGAACTACCATTCAATCCAGTAATCTCACTACTGGATATCTATCCAAAGGAAAGAAATCATTATATATATATATTTTTTTTTTTTCAGGTACAGGGTGTATAATATACACCCATAATATATATATACACCCTGTATCTGAATGTTTATTCTAGCATAATTTACAATTATAAAGATATGGAATCAACCTAAGTCCCCACCAATGGATGAATGTATAAAGAAAATGCAGTGTATAGATACCATGGAGTATTACTCAGCCATAAAAAAGGAATGAAATAATATCTTTTGCAGTTGTTTCAATGGAACTAGAGATCATCATCCTAAGTGAAGTTTCTCAAGAATGGAAAAACAAAGACCACATTTTCTCACTTATAAGTTAGAACTAAATTGTAGGTATGCATGGTTACAAGGTGGTGTAATGAACATTGGAAACTAAGAAGAGGGAAGGTACAAAAATTTACCTGTCAGGTACAATGTACACCATTCTGGTGACAGGTACACTAAAAGCCCTGACTTCTCTGTTATTCAATTTACTCATGTATCAAAAAACACTTGTACTCCCTTAATCTATTGAAATAAAATAAAAAATAAACACTTACCTCATGCCTAAAAAGAAAAAATAAAGGGAGTTGACAGATTCACTTTATAAAAAAAAATTTTAAATTATTGATGTTATTGTCATTATTAATATATCTAAAATATCAAAATAATGTTAATAAAAATCAAAAAAATTTTAAAGATCTGTCTATAATTATGCCATTCAAATAAATCAAACTTGTCTTTCTTTTTTTTTTTTAACTGCATTTTAAAGATTTGCTTTATCAAAAATCTCAAACCTCAGGGGTAACTTGTGCATTTCAGTTGACCAAGAGTTCAGTTTTAACCCTCCTCACCTTTTCTCTATAGATATGTTTTCCATTTTAAGACAGAATGAGTTCTTAGCCTCCTTCTACATGTAAGGATATGATCTAGCTCATATATATTCCTTTTATAAATATATTCTTTAGCATATATACCCATATATATATATATATTTCTTTAAACTTTCTCCATAATTTTTTCCATTCTTTTTATCATTTGTACTCTCCTTTTGAACTCCCTTCAGCAAGCCCATGGACACAACAACATAATCCACAGAGTTCAGTAGAATCACAAAGAAAGACTCTTACTAGAAATGACCAGTTACTCCAGTGGTGCTCTCTGCATCTTGGAGGCCAATGTGTACATTTAATTCTTTCCTGGACACAGACTGCCTCTCAGGCCCAATGTGCAAATGATTATAAAATAGGCTGCAACTTGTAGGATATGAATGATTTCATACAAATTCCTGCCCTACTGGAAGGACAAAGCAAAAATTCCAGAGGCAGTGGTTTGATAATATCCTTATTAAGAAAGTACAGCTGTAACATAAAAATTGACTTATTGATTAAAAAAATAAAAGATAAAAAAGTAAAATCATTCAATTCATAGGGAGAGAAAAGGTCTTCAATTCTTCCTACACAGTCATTCTCTTGATTTTCCTTTTTATTGTATTTATCTGTGTCCTAAAATTAATTTACTCAGGGCAGGTTTTCTTAATCATTCATATTACCTCAAAAGACAGAGTCCAAATAACTTCCAGGCAGTGTTTCAATATAAAGGGGCCTTGAAAACAGTCCCTTCACAAGCATCTGCTTCATGGGTCATTTGATAATAGCACACAATGTGGCTCAGGGATAGTTTTGGATCTCCCACAGCACAGTACAAGGAAGACAGCACAGTGTGGTAGTTATGAGTGTGAGTGAGATCTGACATTAAAATAAGCTGTGCTAAAATCCTGCCTCTTCTACTTACTGACCATGTAACTTTGGGCAAGTGATGTTACCAGGTTCTAGTATCCTTGTCTGTAAAATGAAGTGATCATAACACCTATCTTACAAGGATGTTATAGGTGCCTGAGCTATAGTAAGCAGTCCATAAATTTTAGTGTTATAAATTTTCCCACACTACTCTCAGTTGGACAGAAAAAAAAATAGACTTTTTGTTTTCTAAAACTGTTCTGATCTTCCTCATGAGCCAAAAAAAAAAAAAAAAAAACCAAGTGAACACCCTGGTAACTTTAGTCCAGTGCTGCTTAAAAATCCCTTAAGTAATGCTTTCTACTTGGATAAAAACAATTAGTCTCTCAGATTTCCATTTCCTGTCCCCTGCATCCTTCCAAGATGGCATCGGATATATGAAGGTGGTAAATTTAAGTGTGTCTTCATTGTAGCAGGGAAGCAAGAGTCCAGAGAGCCATGTGACACCCTTATGTTTTTCTCTGGTCTCCATGGTGATGATTTTCTGGCTACTTGTCCTGCTGGCATCCCAGCTCAGGTCCAGGAGTTCACTAGTCTTTGTCTTAGTTTCATTATTTACCTGTGGAGAATCCCACATGACTCAGTCTTCCCTTGGATCTTGCTGGCACTCTGGACACCCTTTGACGCTTCCAGTGATTTCTGGGCTTAAACCTGGAATAGGGATCTACATGTCTTGCTCCTCCTTGTTATCTCCCAAGGTCAGAAAGAGCAGACTTCTCTTGTACTCCCTCTAGATCCTTCCTTTTTTGTTCCCAGCTTCAGCCTTATGACTAAAATTTAGTGCTGGCTTGAATGTAGATATAAAATTAAAATTTACTAATTCGTATGGATCCTTCAAATTTGACCAGATAACCTTGGATATCAATGGGAGAGTCCTGACCCTTCCCTGGAAGCCCCTAGACGACAGGGTCTTGACTCCTTCTCAGCACTGAGCCCATTCCTCTTACAGCTGAACCATTGCAGAGTTAGGAAGAAACCTGAGGGTCAGGCACCAACAACAGGGAAGGTGAGTGGGATCACACCTAAAGGCAGTGAGAACTGTAATCTGGCTCCTAGATCCTGCTGGGCCTTCCTTTCTCCCTGAGTCCTAAACTGAGAGGAAAACAGTTGCACTGAGCTGGGTACAACCTTGTTCTGGCCTTGGTTATATTATTAACTGTGGGTTTTCTCTCTGGATTGGCTAAGAAGTTTCTTTAAATTTTTATTGGTTTTAATTTTGTGTCCAAAGTTTTCACTGATAGAATTGGTCTTCGCTTTCTTGAGTCAAAGAGGAGAGATTAAAGATGATTTTCATTACCCCACCCTTTCTTCCTTCAACTGACCATTCCTTATCTACCTGAGGTTTACATTTCTTTAGCAGAACTACTGCCTTGATCTCAAGGTGACTTAGTAAAGATTGACATCAATCCAAAGTGTAAATTTTTTTTCTGCACACAGATATTTTCAAAAGAACAATCCTGACAGGTTTTCCCACTGTGCAATCCTCGCTCCCTCCCAAGTATTGGGTTTTTTTTCCTTTCTCTCACCCTTATTGGTTTTTTCCTTATGTTCAAGTATATACACTTGAGATCAGAAGTCAAATATTCTTGTTTAGTGCTTGGATGAATGGGTACCTCACTTGGTTTCCTAGTGAAAATTAACTCATGTCTGGGATGAAATTTTGAGAGCCACCTGTTCATTTTCAAAAGCCCAAGGAACTCCTGCCAGAGAAGTTTAACAGACCTCCTCAAAATGCTGGGGAAATTTTTCTTAATAGATATAATGGGGAAGTCGGTTTGTAGCATTCCTAGTTTATTTTCCCAATAAGGCCACCAGAAATGATGGAATTTTTTTTCCTGTTTCTTCATGTGTGGGTAGGAATGCCATGGGTCTCAGTTTAGTTAGGTCAAGGAGATAAGACATAGAGAAATATCACTCATTGTGCAGTTAACCTTGAGCCACATAATGATCCTCAGACCAAGTTAGTGAGAACATCACCTGATATTCTTGACCCCACTTACTCTACATTTGGAGCCCCAGTAAATATGGCTTTCACAACCAAGTGGAGCTTATATATGGGAACAAATCTTGGAAGATACAGATTCAGAACAGAGATCCAATTTTCCCAACCCCCTAATCCCATCTTAATCTCCAGGAACAGAAGGATGGTCAGATGAAACATGAAGATAAAAGTGAAAGTATTTTCTAGGAATATAAAAATTCATCCTCAGGGGTGGGGATGTTGCCAGATAATGCCTGAATATTTATCTATGCACATTCTTTTGTCCACTACCTAGTCAGAGTCATCCAATGCCTCAAGGATAAGTATAACTAAACCCAAGTAATAAGCTAAATTTAAAGAATAAAGAGGGAAGAAATAATCTGTCTTGGTCCATTTTGTGTTGCTATAACAGAATACCACACACTGGGTAATTTGCAAAGAATAAAAGTTTATTTGGTTCATGGTTCTGGAGTCTGAGAAGTCCAAGATCAAGGTCTTGGCATCTGGGAAGGGCCTTCTTGATGAGTTATCCCATGGTAGAAGGTGAGAGAGTGGGAGAAAAGGGGCCAAACTTCATCTTTTTATCAGGAACCAGCTTGCACAATAATGACATTAATTCATACATGAGGACAGAGACTTCATGACTTAATCACTTTTTACTTGGAGCCACCTCTCAACATAGTTGCAGTGGGGATTAAGTTTCCAACACATCAACTTTGGGGACACATTTAAATTATAGCATAGTGTATGCTGAGTTTTTATTCCTTTAAAAACAAGCTTTTTCATTTCCAGTCACAAATCATCTGGGAGAAGGAGTCTCCTTAGCTGCTCCATGCACCTTCCATCTACTTCTGCCTACGTCTCTGTGGGTGGTCTAGCAGTAGGACAGTTACTTGTTCCTCTAGCTTTTGTCAAGTCCAGGATATTCTTAAGTCAACCTCAATATTGGACATGAGTAGCTTTAACATCCAACAGGCTGATGACTTCCTGCAGCATCTGACTGTTGGAGAAAAACCACCTTCTTTCAAATTGATGATTAATATTTTATTGACATTATCTTTATATGCAAGCAAAACTAGTTTTATATATTACATCAATACATACTTTAGAGAGGAATCCAAAGTAACTATTTCAATGAAACATTCTTAAATATTCAGGACATCATGACTTTTTAAAATCATTTCAGCATGACTAAGTGCTAAAGGAAATATAGAGAAACTAACATCAAATAACCATGAAGGCTGATTGTAATTATTATTTAATATTATAACAAGAGACAGCTGTTATGATATTTGAAAGATCCAGATGATCTGATATTTAAACCAATGGAAAAAAGTGCACATTTTATCCCTATTGTCCTTTTGATAAGATATTGACATATTGATATTGGATAAGAAATAACATAAGATATTGACATATTGATATTGGATGAGAAAATGATATATCTATGAACAGATTTTGATTTGTTTCAGGCCTATGGTACATTAATTCAAAATAAAAATTTTCATAGAGACAAATCTATTTAGCTCACTTGGTGAGAGATACAACACTAACATGGGAATCACTTGGGAAATATTTCACTTGGAAACAGCTTAAGCATGTATGTAGTGGTATAAATAAACCTACAGCCTAATTGTGGGGGAGTGCACCTTCATGCAAGCAAACCGAAACCCATCTTCTGTGGACAATTCTATACAAAAACAAATGTGCAGTAGCCCAGAGTCAGCATGCTGGCCTCTCAGTGCAGGCTGGCAGACAGCCAAGGCCCAGCCTGCTGAGAAAGAAAATTGAAAGAAAAAAAAATAAAGCAGCCACACAAGGTGAAGACTGATGGCAAATGTGGAGACTCTTCTGGGAAAGCTAGGGAAGAAAAAGGTCAACATTTTGCTTGTGTGGTGCCTTCAGAGCTGACCCACTGCTGGGGTGTCCTAGTTTCACAAAATGTCAGATTCTATTTGCAGGGAAAAATATACATATATACAAATCATCTTTGGTGTGAACACTGAAGTATTCTCCAACAGCCATTGTTTTGTTTTTATTATCTGTCAATTGTAGGAGATCTGGATTTCAGAGACTATTTACTGATCTCTGGGCTCCCCCAAATTTATACAGTAACTCCCCAAATTTATAGTCAGTAGAAGTGCTTCATTATGAAAAGGTACAGGAAGGAAGTGACATCATTGCAGAAAGATATTCTGGATAAGAGTGCAAAGAGATACACTCTTCTGGCCACAGGCTCTGGTACCCAAGTCTTGGTCAAATATCTCTCACTGCATAATTGGTGGTCATAGGATTCCTTGCTGCAAAACAGAAAAGTCCATTTTCCTCTAAAGGCTCTTCTTACCTCACAAACTCATGATGACCTATCTCTTAGACCAGGGATCCTCAAACTTTTTAAACAGAGGGCCAGTTCACTGTTCCTCAGACTGTTGTAGGGCCAGACTATAGTTTGAAAAAACTATGAACAAATTCCTATGCACACTGCACATATCTTATTTTGAAGTAAAAAAAACAAACAGGCAAAAACACCCACATGTGGCCTGTGGGCCGTAGTTTGAGGATGCCTGTCTTAGACAGTTACTACAGTTCATTCATTAGATGGTCATTGAGTTCTTACTGTATGCCACATAAATTGTTAGTATTTCTTGATCTTAGCATACACTTATGTGGTTGTCATTTCTCTGACCATGTTCTATCTAGGACTTATCAAGTTTCATAGTTCTAGATGACATCATTCATGTTGTGGTCTATGTAAATAACCACTCTTGAAGTTGTGCTGTGCAGAGGCTTTGCTATTTTGACCAAGAGGACTGTACATTCTTTGAGGGCAGAGAACACCAATATGTGTTGCTTCTTGAGCTTATTTCTAGGGTTAAAAAAAAGATGCTGCACATTGTGATTGCTCAGTTAATGGAAGCAGATAATTATGACAGTGATTATTTTGAATTTTTCTCCTCCAAAGAAAGAATCATTTCACGTATGTGCATAAGTTGTTCAAGTTGTTTGCTCCCTGAAAATTTATCAGTAAATACTCTTTCACAAAAATGTTCTTATTTCTTATCTTGAGAATGTGAACAGTTAATGTATTTGGAAGAGATTTCACTGTGATATCTGCTTTTGTCAAGGAAAATAATTGAGTTTAGATCAAATACAGGCAAAAAAAATGACATGGCTATAGATTCCTATTATTTACTTTAGCCAGAGATAAGAAACATCTTTGCTTTTTCCTGACTATGTATGCAATCTAAACTATTTTACAAAAATTAAAATAGAAGTATTAATTTTATACTTGATGCACATGATTACATCTCTTTATTTATACTTCATTACCATTAAACTTGATAAAAACAAACTCAGAGGTCTCTGAACAAACCTGTGCCTCATTGTTTACCTAGACCACTTGGAATGAGCTAGTTCTATTGTCCTGATTTCAAAACTGATTTTATATTCTATGATGATGTTTTCAGTTATTTCATATATGTGAGACAGTATCACAATTCATATTGAAAACTATATGTAGTTTTTACAAATTAAATATTATAATTTATTTAACTTCCAGATATAATATAATTAGAAACTATAAATATAAACAAATACAAGGAAAAAGATTAGGTTCTTTTTTTATTCCATATGAAATTTAGGATTATTTTTTCTAGACATGTGAAAAATGTCATTGATATTTTAGTGGGAATGGCATCAAATCTATAAATCACTTTAGGCAGTATGGAAATTTTAATGATGTTGATTCTTATAATTCATGAGCATGGGATGCTTATCCATTTGTTTGTGTCATCTCTAATTTTTTCATCAGTGTTTTGTAGTTCTCCTTATAGAGATCTTTCATCTTCTTAGTTAAGTATATTCTTAGGTATCTTATTTTTCTTTGCAGTTATTATTGTAAATGTTATTGAGTTATTGATTTGACTATCTTCTTTACTGTTATTTGTGTATAGAAATGCTACATTAATTTTGTAACCTGAAACTTTACTGAATTTATTTATCAATCCTAGAAGTCTTTTGGAGGGGTCCTTAGGGTTTTCTAGATACAAGATCATATCATCTGCAAACAGGGATAGTTTGACCTTTAGTGTGTACTTGTCTGGAAAAAATTTATTTCTCCTTCATTTACGAATTTACTTTTTAAGAATATAAAATTGTTAACTAACAGTTATTCTGTTTAACAAAGTTAAGATAGAACCCAATTCCCTTCTAGCATATAATATTTCCCTTGAGAAGTCAGCTATGACTCTGATCGATTTATATCTATAAGTTACTTGATGCTTTCCTCTCACACCTTGTAGTATTGTTCTACTTCACTTTGACTTTGGCCAGTCTGATTACTATGCGTCTTGGAAAATATGATGTGCTATTTGCAATCAATCTTCCAGGAGTTTGATGTCTTTCTTATATCTGGATGTCTAGATCTCTAGAAAGACTAGGAAAGTTTCCCTCCATTATTTCCTCATGTAAATTTTCCACGCTTCTTGCTTTTTCTTCTTCTCCCTCAGGGATACCTATATTTCTTATTTTTGATCATCTTACATATTTCTACAATTCTTTTGAAGATTTTTTCATTCTTTTTTCTTCAGTTTTGACTAACTGAGTTAATTTATCAGTATTGTCTTCAAGCTCTGAAATTCTTTCTTCTGCTTTGTCTAGTCTGCTATTGAAATTTTCCACAATATTTTGAAGTTCCCTAAATGACTTTCATTTCCAGAGGTTCTGTTATGTTTTCTCTTAAAATATCTATCTCTTTAGTGAATTCTTTCTTCATGCCCTGAATATTTTTTATTTTTTTATTTTTTGGCTTTTTGTGTTTGTTTTCAACTTTCTCATCCATCCCATTGAGCTGGCTTATGATTCATATTCTGAATTCCACATCTGACATCTCAGAACTTTCCTTTGGTTGAAGTCCATTGCTTGTGTAAACCCTTCAGGGGTGTCAAAAGAGCCTGTTTTTTTCATATAGCCAGCATTCATATCCTGATTCCTTCTCATCTGGAATATCTTCTCTCAGCTCAAAACTAATAGCTTTGGATAGGAATGCCTGTTCTTCTCTGCTGGGAATTCTTTTGCTCAGTGAAGAGAGAGAAACAGAGGTCTCTGGATGGCATGCTTGAGTCCTGCTCCAGAAGTTTGAATAGGCAGGAGAGGGGCAGATGCACTGAAAGTCTATAACACAGCTGTTCTCCTGTGGTTGTCACAGACCAAGCTGGTGTTGGAGGATATCTATGCATAATGGTGGATTTGTCCCCAGGAAGCTGCTGGAAGCTTGGGAGGCAGGGGAAGGTTGTGTCCCTCTCCATGGAGGCAGGTAGCATGGGAGTTTGCTCTGCCCAGCTCCCCCTGTGGCAGTGGCAGTGGTGGCTGGGTGAGGCTATTTAGACAGTGTCAGTGGGTGCGAAGGCTAAGGGTATTCACTCTGCCCAGGTCCAGTGGCAGAGGCAGCATGTGGCAGGGGCCAGTGTAAGGATGGGTGGCCATTGGGCTGTGTGGTGTGGTGGTGCATGGCAGAAGGGGATTTCACTCTGCATAGATCTGGCAGCAGCAGCAGCTGTGGTGCTGGTGTAGGTGTTTGCCCCATTACTCAGGTGGCAGCAGCAGTGGCTGTGCTATCCAGATAGCAGTGACAGATGCTGGGGGCCATGGGTACCTGCACTATTTGAGTCTCCCAGTGGTGAGAAGGGGGTGCATTGCACCCAGTCATGGGGTGTGCAAGAGCACCTGGCCTCCCTGCTCTCTCTCCACCCAGCAAGGATGATAGCGAGGCAGCCACAAAGCAACCAACTCCGGTGTAAACAAGGTGCTTTGGAGCTGAGAACTCAGAATGAGGTCAGCTGCAAAAACTCAGAATCAGAAGCCAGTGGGACTCCACTGTGCTTTCCCTGTGATGCAGTGCTACTGCATAGTCCCTAAGCAGCTGCCTGAATCATCCTAGAGGCCTGCAGTGGTGGAGGGGCCCTCTCAGAGCCTGAGTTGCAGTGTCCTCAGGGGATATGTGGAGCTCTGGGGTTCTCTCATCTGTCCCTTCCCTACATGGTGGTGCCTTCCCCAGGTACCTCTGATCCTGCTGAGCAGGTCACCCTACTTTCCCCTTCTTCACTTTTGGTGTCTCCAGTCACTTCTCTGGTGATTTACAGTGTTCTAAGATGATCAATCCATAGATGAATATCTGGTAGAATGATTTAAATGAGTAAATTGGAAGGGCTATTTTTGAGAGAATGTAGCCATTAAAGCTATTTCAAGAGCTCTAGAAGAACCTCTTCGTAAAAACCTGTAGATATGACTGAGAGTGATTCTGAGTTACCTAGCTGGTTAAGGACTTAGCTAAGAACTGCCAAGAAGGGAGCAAGGGATGCTGGAGACCCCACACAGGTGGGCAGTGAGAGTGGCAACTAGGGGGATCCAAGAACAGCAAACACAGTAAGTTTGAACAGTTCTCACCCACAAGAACTGCAGAAAGCCCTGGGGATCACTGTCATTGAATCTTACCATTGAGAGAAGCTGACTCCAAGAGTAGACTACTAATTTGAGAAGCTACTAAAAGCAGATCTGCCACTGACATGGACAGTTACCAAGAGGCTCTTCTGGAAGTTGTGAGAGGAAAAACTGCTGAGAGTACAGATGGAAGACATCACCAGTGGGAGGAATCACAGGGAGTAGACAAGAAAAAGAGAGGCAGGCCCATGCAAGTGCTCCTCTCTGTCTTCTCAGCCAAAACTCTTTGAGGGTAACTGGTAATGGCACAAGGGGAAGAGCAAAAGGACACTCTTATTGCCAACTTGCTATTCCAGAGCAGGTACAGGTTGTGATATTCAAGTATTGCTCACTGGAAAGACAAAACATAATTCACTTATAAGGGCACCTGGTTGAACTGGTGATACAGAAATTTTGAGAGTAGTTTGAGCCAGCCACAAAGAAAACAGTGATAATCCAGCCATCTGACACTCAGAGAGAAATGCAACCTGGAAAAGGGATTGCAGATAATAGATAATTATGTTTTAAGGAAGACTTTGAATTATTATAACAATTTGTGTATGGC
The DNA here is from genome assembly GCF_040939455.1 of Microcebus murinus. NCBI lineage: Eukaryota > Metazoa > Chordata > Mammalia > Primates > Cheirogaleidae > Microcebus > Microcebus murinus. The sequence continues at coordinate 35,459,191 of NC_134114.1, read as the reverse complement.
CATTTATATAACTGCATCCACAGAACTCTGCATGGAGATCAATGTGAATAACACATTTTATAGACAGGGAAATTATAGCATAAAGCATGGTGGGAGCTATATTGCAAATCAGGTCACAAATCAGTTATTAATACCAAGCTAAGAATAGACCCCAGCTGCCATTTAGCAAAGGAAAACAATTTCTGGCAATGTCCAAAAGATTATTAGGGTTTTCCAAGCCTTAGATTAATGTATCACTAGGAAAGTACCTCTCATTTCTGAAGAACTGTAATTTAGTACAGTCACCAGAATTTGATATAGTCCATTGAGTTCTCAGATTAAGAAAAAATGAAGATGTTTAAAATCAGTTTTGAGATTACAGTTTGAACATTGTGCTAATTATGGTGGAGAGAAGAGTCAGGATGCAGCCCAGCTGAAGAGCTTTTATTAAAACAAAAACAAAAGATAAAAATATTTTCACTTTGACCACTGTCTTTGAAAAGTTATGAACATTCTTACAAAAATTTGTCATTTTTATAATAAATATTGTTCCACATTTAGAAAACATTTTTGAAGGGATAAGTGATTAAATGATTTACCATAAAATAATTTAGAAATGTATCTTTCCATGACAAAAATATAATGAATCTTACAGTTGAGAGGGACCTTAGAATTTGTCTCATCCAACAACCAATCTCATACACAAATCCTTTCACCAGATTCCCACAATCGTGAGTGGACTACACTAAATCCAGTGTTCATTATCGAGTTTTGATTTCTCAGATGCATTTAACATTGTTGACTTCTTGCCACTTCGTAACATACTCTTTTCTCTTTGTTTCTGGTAAATAATAGTTTCCACATATGTCTCTAGGTGATTTTCCTCAGAGTTTTTTCCAAGTTTATTTCTTTTCATCCATCCATGAAATAAAGATGTTTCTCAAAATGTGGTCCTTTTTTCTTTTCATTTCACAGATTGTATCATGGGTTACTCCTGCTATAATTATAAGCTGTAAGATTTGATTCACAAATTTTACCTTTGGTTCAGATTACTCCTCTAAGTTCCAGGTGAGCATAAACAAATCCGTACTCTGTAACTCTTCTTTGAATCTTTAAAGGCACCTCAACACCAGGCACCAAGATGTCTGGGTGAAACTCAAGATCTTCTCTCCCTATCCCCACTCACAAAATTCATCTGACAATCCTCCTGAATCACAAGCACCTCAAAGTCACCCTTGCAGTCCTCCCACACCGTCGTGTCCACTCAAACCCCAGCGCCTACCGATTTACTTCCTAAGTACTTTTCAAATCTATCCTCTTCTCTCCATCACCACTGCCACCAGCCTACTCCAAGCAGGCAACATCTCCCTCCTTAATTATATAATATCCCAAATGCTCTCCCCTTGGCTCCCCCTTTGATGAATTCTTTACCTCAGTATCAGTAGAGTGATGTTTTTAAAACCCAAATCTGATTCTGATACTTTCTCCAAAATAAAAAATAAAAAACAAAAAACTTTTCAACAGTGTCCTAGTGTTCTTAGAATTAAAAACAATAACAACAACAACAACAACAAAAAGAACTAAAACAAAAAACAAATAGTTCTTCACATGACCGGGAGAACAAATAGTTCTTCACATGACTCTTCACATGAGTTCTTCATCACTTATTGCCTCTCCCACTTCACACTACCTTCCTCACTGCCAGGGACAGATTCTAATGCTTACTATACATCAGCATATCAGTCCTCAAATAATGTTTGTGGAAAGGAGGAATGAATAATTCAAAGATGGAATGACTTCTTGGCAGTGGAAGTTTTGTTATATCTGAGGAGTTTTTCTGAGAAGATAAGGACGGTTTTCTCATTGTGTGTTCCATTTATGAATAAAATTTAGAAAATAATTGAGAAATAGTCATGACTCAGTTCATATAAATATGTTCCTCTGTGATCAATTCCAGAGAATTCCATTTCCCAAATTAAAAAACACAGAAGCTGAAGATTCAAGTTCTACCTTAAAAACTTCTTTGCACTAAAAAAAAAAAAATCATAATCTGTAGGAATTAACTCCTTTATGTTATGAATTTATTCCCAACATTGGATAGAATTTGGCTCCATCTAGAAATTATATGTTTAGGATTAAAACAGTCAAATGGGCATTAATGATATCAGCCTTTTGCATTCCTAAAACAATACCAAAAATCATATACTGAGAAAAAAATTAAAGAAGGCAAAATTTAGCTTTGGTAATTCCCTTCTCTCCTTTAACTGATTCTGAAATCTGAACCCCTTCCTTATCCCCACTCCCCACAGACGAAAACACCAGAAGGGATTATTTGAAAGAAACAGTAGAAAAAAAAAGAAAGGCTACCTTCATATGTTACCTGATTTAATTTAATTTAGGAGAGTTCTTCATTTATGAAATGAATTGTATTCATGAATAGAAAAAGTTGTATGTTTGTGAGTGGGTCTGGAACAGATTTCTGAGAAGGTACTGATGTGACATCACACAACTTATCCTAATCTTGTGCTGAGCATCGAGTTCTTAACAAGAAGATAAACTGCATTTAGCTTAACTATAGACTTATACTGTTTTGGAAAATATAATTGACATATTGTCTTTCTTCCCCATAACTGTTAGAAAAAATATATATTAATGTTCTCATGTACTAATTATTCTTTTCTTTTTAAAATCTTATTAAAAACATTTACATTGCTAAGTATATAAGGAGACCAAACTTAGACTGAAAAAAGCTTACTGCTGAGGAGTGTCAAAGCTGCATCTTCCATGTTCATGCCTGTTCAAAAAAAAACAACAAAAAAAACCCTTTTATGCTTCAGCTTGAACTGTGGTTATCATGGTCCTAATGATAGTGCTTTTTTTTCCTCTCTAATTTTCTCTTTCCCTAGGGAAAGCACCCCCCCCTTCAAGTCAAGTTCGTTCCACAATCTCATGTTTCAGATGCCATGGTTGCAGGACGCATTGTGTTGGAGCTGAGAAGAGGCAGCTCATCAATCAGCACTTGATCAATCAGCACCCTGGTGCTAATCCTCACCCCAGTGAGCTCGTTCAGTCCTCTGGATTCTTTTTTTTTCCTTTTATTTCATCATATTATGGAGGTACAAATATTGTTAGGGTTACAAATATTGCCCCTGTCCCCCTCCCTCCCCCCATGTGTCCAATCCCCCGGTGGTGTGCATCACACACGTTATGGAAGCATACACCCCTTTCCTCCTCCCCCCTACCGCCTGCCCACCACCCGATAAAAAGTTTTTGGTTTTTGTGGTTTCTTTTGACATTTTGGTTACATTGTATATCTTTGGCTATCCCTAAGAAGGGTTAGAGTTATGCCCTTCCCCTCCAAAGTGTTCGCCACATCCCTAAAATTGAGTTCCCCCCCAATCCCTGGTGAGCATTGCCACCATTTGAAAACCATAGTTTTAATCAGTCAGTACCAATTTGATGGAGAGTAGATGTGGGTCCATTTTCCATGTCTTGTGTTGCCTAGCTTTAGATAATGGGCTTAAGCTTAATCCAGGATAGCATAAACGGTGCTAGCTCACAGTCATTTCTTGGGATTGAGTAATATTCCATCGTGAGCATATACCACATTTTAATTATCCACTCATGAATTGACGGGCACTTGGGTTGTTTCCATGACCTTGCAATAGTGAGTTGTGCTGCTATAAACATTTGAGTGCAGATGTCGTTATAATAGAATGTCTTATGCTCTTTTGGGTAGATGCCCAACAATGCTATTGCAGGGTCGAATGGTATTTCTATTTCTAGCTGTTTGAGATATCTCCAAATTCTTTTCCACAAAGGTTGCACTAATTTGCCATCCCACCAGCAGTGTAGGAGTGTTCCTGTCTCTCCGCATCCTTGCCAGCATTTGTTGTTTTGGGGTTTGGATTCTGACCATTGCGATGGTCAATCATAGGGTTGCTCTGCTCAGCCTCATCATCTCCCTATTCTTACAGATTATTGCATCATGGCCACCAGGACAAAAAGAAACAGGAAGGGATCAAAGTCATTAAAGCCATGTGTCCTGAAAGAGATACTCAACATGACAGAAATTTTTCATCTAATTGACATGGCGTAAAAGACTATTTCTACAAAATGCATAACTATCAAATAGATATGATTATAAGATATCAAAAGATGGATTTTGCTTTTGGGGTGGTGATGGTGGTTTCTCCTTTTTGCTTTGGTTTCCATTCATAGTGCATACCAACCACACCTTTTTATTTTGAGGCCCTTTCACTAACCCTTATTAAATCCATTGTTTATTGAAATCTCATACTCAGAAAGCAATGACTTCATAAACAGTGTTGCTCCATTCATAATAGGCCCAACACAATTTTTTTATTCTCAGGCTGACATTGATTCAATAATTTCATAAAAATTATTTGTCACCTGCCAATTTACTTCTATGGTAACGAGAATCATCTGGCATTTTGCTACACATATCAAATTGCAAAGAACTATAATAAGAAATCACTTATTATAATCATCTTCATTACATTTGTGAAATATTTGTTAAATACTTTGATGCTTGTGACAGTGTCAGGAGTAATTATTGCAAACATCTTACCAGATTGAGCTGGTGACAATCAATTCTTATTATATAAGATAATAAGATGATGTGAAACAGTATTTTCTGTAAAACAGTAGTAGAGCTTTTTGAAATTAGTTTTCTATGAAGAATTTACTTTTTGTCTTCTTATCTTGATAAAATTATATTCCAGAGCTACGTAAAAGTGTTTGGTTACATCTTTCTTTTTAGTGATAAAATGATACCTTACATAATAATTTTCTTTTTTCCTAGATACTTGAATTATTTCTTTTGATTTATTTTTTATTAAAATATAGTTAACAGGTAAAAATTGTATGTATTCATGGTGTACAACATGATGGGTTGATATGATGTGTTTTCCGAAATGATTAAATCAAGATAATTAACATATCTAGCACCTCACATACTTATCTTTTTATTGTGAGAACATTTAAGATCTAATCTCCTAGCAATTTTCAAGTCTATAATACATTATTATTATACTATTAAATATAGTCACTATGCTGTACAATAGACCACTTGAACTTATTACCTAATTTAAACTTAGTACCCTTTGACCAACATCTTCCAATTTTCCAACCCCACCCTTACCCCCAGCCCCTCACATCCACCATTCCTGTACTTCTATGAGTTTGAGTTTTTAGATTCCACATGCAGTAAGTGAAATCATGCAGTATTTGTCTGTCTTTGCCTTGTTTTTTTTGTTTTTTTTTACTTAGCATAATGTCCTCTAGGTTCATGCATGCTGTCCCAAATAACAAGATTTCTTTCTTTTTTAAGACTGAATAGTATTTTATTATACATATATACCACACTTTCTTTATCCATTGATGAACACTGAGGTTAGCTATTTCCATATCTTGGCTATTGTAAATAATGCTGCAATGAACAGGGAAGTGCAGATATCTCTTCAACATACTGATTTCATTTCCTTTGGATATATACCCAGAAGTGGGACTGCTGGATCATACAGTAGTTCTATTTTAAAATTTTTGAGGAAGCTCCATAGCATTTTCCATAATGGCTATCCTAATTTACATTCCTACCAACAGTATACCAGGGTTCTCTTTTCTCTATATCCTTGTCAACACTTATCCCTTGTCTTTTTGATAATAGACATTCTACCAAGTGTGAAGTGGTAATTCATTGTAGTTTTAATTTAATTTGCATTTCGCTAATGATTAGTGATGTTCAGCATTTTTCATCTGTCTGTTGGCCATTTGTGTGTCTTTTTTTTGAGAAATGTTTATTGAGATCCTTTGCCAATATTCTTAATCAGATCATTTGTTTTCTTTCTGTTCAGTTTTTGAATTCCTTATATGTTTTAGCTATTAACCCTTTATCAGATGTATGATTTGAAAATATTTTCTCCCAATTCATTAGTTGTCTCTTCACTCAGTTGATTGTTTCCTTTGCTGTGCAAAAGTTTTTAGTTTGATGTAAACCCATTTGTCTATTTTGCTTATGTTGCCTGTGCTTTTTGGGTCACATCCAAATATATCATTGTCCAAAAAAATGTCATGGAGCTAATTCCTTATGTTTTCTTCTAGTGGTTTTATATCTTTAGGTCTTACATTTAAGTCTAATCCATTTTGAGTTGAGTTTTGCATATGTTGTGAGATATTAGTCATTTCATTCTCTGTAATTGGATATTCAGTTTTGCCATCACCATTTATTGAAGAGACTATTTTTCCCCATTGTGTGTTCTGGCACCTTTGCTGAAAAAACAGTTGACTATAAATGCTTGGATTTATTCCTGGAGTCTCTATTCTGTTTCAGTGGTCTATGAGTCTATTTTTGTGTCAGTACCATGTTGTTTTGACTACTACAGCTTTGTAGTATATCTTGAAATCAGATAATGTGATGCCTCCAGCTTTGTTCTTCTTGCTCAAGACTACTTCAGCTTTGTGGGATATTTTGTGACTCCATATGCATCTAAAATTTTTTTTCTACTTCTGTGGAAAATACCATTGGAATTTTGATAGGTATTATTTTGAATCTGTAGATTGCTTTGGACAGTATGGACATTTTAACAATATTAATTCTTCCAAATCATGGAGATAGGATATCATTCCATTTATTTGTATCTTCTTTAATTTCTTTTATCAATATTTTATAGTTTTCAGTGTACGGGTCTTTCTTCTCCTTAGTTAAATTGATTTAAAATAATTTTGAAGCTATTATAAATGGAATTGTTTACTTGAGTTCATTTTTGGATAGTTTATTGTAAGTGTATAGAAACACTACAATCAAACACACTTTTGATTTTGCATTGTGCAACTTTACTAAATTTGTTTATTAGTTTTAATTGTTTTATTGATGGAGTGTTAAGGCTATCTCTATATAGGATTGTATCATCTGCAGAAACAATTTTACTTCTTTCTTTGAAGATTTTTATTTATTTTTCTTGCCTAATTGTTCTTGCTAAGACTTTCAGTACTATGTAAAATAGAAGTACTGAAAGTTGGCATCCTTGTCTTGTACCTTATCTTAGAGGAAAAGCTTTCAACTTTTCACCATTGAGTATGATGTGTGCTGTAAGCTTAACATATACGACCTTTATTATGATGATGTACATTCCTTCTATACCTAAGTTGTTAAGAGTTTTTGTTATGAAAGGACGTTGATTGTTGTCAAATGCTTTTTCTGCATAAGTTGAGATGATCATATGATTTTTATTCTTCATTCTATTAATATGGTATATCATATTTATTGATTTGCATATGTTAAACTACCTTTGCATTTAAGGGATAAATCCCAATTGATCATGGTGTATGATCCTTTTACTGTGCTGTTTAATTCAGCTTGCTAGCATTTTGTTGATGATTTTTGCATCTATGTTCATCAGGGATGTTGGCCTTTAATTTTCTTTTCTCGTAGTCTCCTTTTCTGTTTTGATATCAGGGTATTGCTGGCCTCATATAATGAGTTTGGAAGTGTTCCATTCTCTTTAATTTTTTTGAAGAGTTTGAAAAGAATTGGCATTAATTCTTCTTCAAATATTTGGTATAATTCACCAATGAAGTTATCAGGTTCTGTGCTTTTCTTTTTGGGAGGTTTTTGATTACTGATTCACTTACCTTCTTCATATTGATCTACTCAGATTTATTTTTTTCTTCATGACTCAGTCTTGGTAGGTTATATGTTTCTAGGGCTTTATCCATTTCTTCTAGGTTGTCTAATTTATTGAATTTATTGTCATATAATTGTTTATAGTAGTCTCTAATGATCTTTTGTATTTTTGTCATATCAGTTGTATTGTCTCTTCTTTCATGTCTCATTTTAGTTATTTACATCTTCTCTCTTGTTTTCTTAGTTAGCTAAAGGTTTGTCTATTTTATCTTTTTTTTTTAAAGCTAACTCTTAGTTACATTGATCTTTTCTATTGTTTTTCTAGTCTCTCTTTCATTAATTTCTGCTCTGATCTTTTTTTATTTCTTTCCTTCTTATAGCTTTAGGCTTAGTTTCTTTTCCCTTTTGTTGAGGTATCAAGCTAGATTGTTTATTTAAGATCTTTTTTCTTTCCTAATGTAGGCATTTATTGCTATAAATTTCTCTCTTAGATCCTCTTTTACTACATCTCTTAATTTTTGATATGCTGTGTTTGCAGTCTCATTTGGTTCAAAAGCAATTTTTAATTTCCCTTTTGATTTCTTCTTTGACCCATTGGATGTTCATGAATGTGTTATTTAATTTCCATGAAGATGATTTTCAAGCAAAACCAAAATTTTATTCTCTGTCTCTTGATTTCTCAATGGTGCATTTCATCATAGTTGCAAATCATGAGGAGAAGACTTGGGAAATACCTTTCTTCTAAGGAATATTTAAATAAAATGAATATTAAGATTATAAATAGTTCATAGTCACCCTGCTTTGTCTTTCCTTTACATCTGTTTCTCTTGGGAGATCAGTTCCATGTTGCAAAGGAGCTTGTATAACTAGGAGATTTATAAAACATACAAAATCTATAAATCAAATCTTTTTGCTTTTGGTTTTTGTTTTACAGATATAAACTGAATGACATTCTTATAAATCCATGTTACTGGTGGAAATGACACATAATCCCAGCTATGAACTTCTTAGGGATGTGGAAAAGATAGGGAACTATGCTTAGTCACATTCCTGATGGTGACTTTCCTGTGCCTTAGTAGAAAAGAAGACATCAGATCTTTCTTGAGGATAAGATTTGAGAGTTAACAAGATGGGGCAGACGTTGGCAAGTATGTAGAGAAAAGGGAACTTTTATACACTGCTGGTAGAAATGTAAATTAATACAACCTCTGTGGAAAACAGTATGAAGATTACTCAAAGAAAAAAAAAATAGAATTACTATTCGATCCAGCAATCCCACTACTGGGTGTCTGTCTACCTTATCCTAACACATTTCCTTTCTGTTTTCTATTTCCTTATCTACAAATTTATGTTTTTATTGATAAAGATTAATGGTTCACCTCTTCCAAAAGGTATTTGCATTTCAGTAAGGTATTCATGAGGAGCAAAATATCATCAAACCCTAAAAGAAATGAATTTCTGATAGGAAAAAAAATTGAGTAATATGACAAAAAAAGAAAGGGAAACTTATTTATAGAAAGATATCTTCTGAGAGCTTCTCTGGCTGTATTATTGACTCTAGTAGTATTTAGGCTGCATTTTAAAAGTCATATTTGTTCTCCATGTTTCTATAGTTGCTTTCTCTTAGTAAAATGCTATTTTAGCAGGGAACAATGAAAGGAAAAAGAATATCGTGGGGTTTTTTTTTGTCTGAACATTTTTGACAGTTGTAATTCTATCAAGAGAAATAATTATAAAGTGATTTATTCTAACAAGCACATAAGCCAAATAACTTAGCTTCTTAAAATAGTTCATATTCAAATTACTTAGACAATAGGCATTGTGAGTTTGGCATTATACTCAGAATCTTTTTGTGCTTTTTTCTATGACACATAAGTTCTTACAAACAAAATTTTAGACATCAGGTCACAGTCTTTTGAATTGCATTCTCTGTAGCTCGATCTATTTCAACTACATCCACAAATTCCAAATCTGTTTATTTTGTCATTAGAGACTGTAAGAGGCACTGACTATGAAAGTGTGGCATTTTAGGAATAACATGGATTTTGACATTAGACCTTAGTTTAAATATTATTTCTAACATTTACAAGCTGTATAAATTTCATGGAGCTAATCTAAAGAGTTTCAATTTCCTACTATGTTAAAATAAGGAGGAAAAAATATCTATTCCATAAAGATGGGTAGATCATATATATATACTACTAATAAAGACATTAGCACAATGTCTGGTATATAATAGAAATTAAACATACTAGAATCCATTTGAGAATTATTTTATTCTAAAATAATATATAATTAATATGTAAAACATGCACAGATTTTAAGATTTTGGTAATTCTATACACCTATGAACTCACCACCTAAAACAAGATGTAGAATATTTTCATCACTCCAGGAAGTTCCTTCAAACTTCTTTCCAGTCAATTTCACTATGCCCTACCCCCTATCCCACCCTCCACCTCACCACTTAAGCAAACACTTTTTTATTTCTATCATAAGAAACTTGCCTGGTTTTGGCAAATTGGGTCACAGAGTATGTATTCTTCTGTGCCTGGTATCCTTTGCTTCACAAAATGTTTGTTTATTACTTTTATTCATGTTGTTGCATGCAGTAATTAGCACTTTTTCATTGTCATATAATATTTTATTTTATGATAATATCACAATTTTTTTAATCTCTAACATGCTAATGGACATTTGAGTTGTTACCACTTTTTGACTATTATGAATAAAGCTGCAATGAATATTCTTACCCAAGTTTTTTGTGGACTTTTATTTTCATTTCTCTTTAGTAAATACCTAGAAGTAGAACTGCTGGGTCATAGGGTAGATGTATATTTAACTTTGTAATAGTCTACCAAACAGTTCTCTAAAATGAATTTGAACTCTTACCAACCATGTGTGAGAATTTCAGTTGCCTATACAGGCATACCTCCTTTTACTTCATGTTGCTTTATTGCAATTTGTAGATATTGCATTTTTTACAAATCGAAGGCTTGTGGCAACCCTGCACTTAGTAAGTCTGTCTGCTCCATTTTTCCAGCTGCATATGCTCACTTCATGTCTCTGGGTCATATGTTGGTAATTCAATATTTCAAGTTTTTACATTATTATTATATCTGTTGTGGTGATCTATAATTAGTGTTCTTTGGTGTTATTATTATAATTATTTGGGGGTTCCACAAACCACTCCCATATAACAAGACAAAGTTAATAAATGTTGTGCGTGTTCTGACTGCTCTACCAACTGGCCATTCCCTAGTCTCTGTCTCTCCTCAGGCCTCCCTATTTCCTGAGACACAGCAATACTGAAATTAGGCCAATCAATAACCCTACAATGGGTTCAAGTGAAAGAAAGAGTCTGAAGTCTCTCACTTTAAATCAAAAGCTAGAAACAGTTAAGCTTAGTAAAGAAGGCATGCATGAGGCCAAGCTAGGCCTAAAGCTAGGCTCCTTGTACCAATTAGCAAAGTTGTGAATGTAAAGAAAAAGTTTAATTTTCATGAAGAATATTAAAAGTGCTACTCCAGTGAACACATGAATGATAAGAAAGTGAAATAGCCTCTATATTATCATGGATATAGAGAAAATTTGAGCAGTGTGGTTAGAAGGCCAAACCAGCCACAACATTCCCTTAAGCAAAACCCTAATCCAGAGTAAGGCCCTAACGCTCTTGAACTCTACGAAGGCTGACAGAGATGAGGAAGCTGCAGAAGAAAAGTTTGAAGCTAGCAGAGGTTTGTTCATGAGGTTTGAGGAAAGAAGCCAACTCCAGAATATAAAAGTATAAGGTGAAACAGCAAGTACCAATGTCCAAGCTGCAGCAAATTATGCAAAAGATGTAGCTAAGAAAACTGGTAAAAGTGGCTACACTAAACAATAGATTTCAAAGTAGACAAAACTGCCTTGTATTGGGAGAAGATGCCATCTAAGACTTTCATATAAGAAGTCAATGTGTGGCTTTAATACTTCTAAGGACTGGCTGACTCTTGTTAGAGGCTAATGCAGTGAGTAAATTTAAGTTGAAGCCAATGTTCATTTACCTTTTTGAAAATCCTGGGGCCCATAAAAATTATGTTACATCTACTCAGACTGTGCTCTAAAAATGGAACAACAAAGCCTGGAGGCAGCACATGTGTTTATGGTGTGGTTTACTAAATAATTTAAGCCCACTATTGAGACCTACTAGTCAGAAAAGAATAAGATTCCTTTCAAAATATTACTGCTCATTGACAATGCACTTGGTCACCCAAGAGCTCTGATGGAGATGTATAAGGAGATTAATGTTTTTTTTCATGCCTGCTAACAGAACATTCATTCTGCAGCCCATGGAGCATGGACAATTTTGGCCTTCAAGTCTTATTATTGAAGAAATACATTTTGTAAGACAATAGCTGTCAAAGATAGCGATTCCTCTGATGGATCTGGGAAAACGAAATAGGAAATCTTCTGGAAACGATTCACTATCCTAGATGCCATTAACAACATTCTTGATTTATGACAGAAGATCAAAATATTAACATTAACAGGAGTTTGGAAGAAGTTGTTTCCAAACCTCATGGATGACTTTGAGAGATTCAGAGATTCTGAATGACTGATGACTTTCAAGAATTCAGTGGAAGAAATAACTGCATATGTGATGGAAATAGCAAGAGAACTAGAATTAGAAGTGGAGCCTGAAGATGTGACTGCATTGCTGCGATTTTATGATAAAGCTTAAACAGATGAGAAGTTCCTTCTTAATGATGAGAAAAGAAAGTGGTTTCTTGAGGTAAATTCTACTCCTGGTGAAGATACTGTGAACATTGTTGAAATGACAACAATGGCTTTAGAATATTCCATAAACTTAGTTGACGAAGCAGTAGTGGGGTTTGAGAGGATTGACTCCCATTTTGAAAGAAGTTTTTACTGCGGGTAAAATGCTATCAAACAGCATCACATGCTACAGAGAAATCTTTTGTAAAAGAAATAATCAATATGGCAAACTGTATTGTAGTCTTATTTTGACTACAAAATTGGTAATTTATGAAATTACCATAGCCACCCCAACCTTTACCAACCACCACCCTGATCAGTTAGTAGCCATGAACATCGAGACAAGACTGTGTACCAGCAAAAATATTACCACTCACTGAAGACTCCAATGATTGTTAGCGTTTTTTAGCAATAAAGTATCTTTCAATTAAATTATGTACATTTATTTAAGCATAATTCTATGGCACATTTAATAGATTACAGTATAGTGTAAACATAATGTTTGTAGGTACTAGGAAACCACCATAAAGTTTGTTTTTATGACTTGCTTTATTACAATATCAGCTTTGCTGCAGTGGTCTGTAACTGACCCTGTAATAGCTCCTAGTATTTAAGGTTATCAATTTTTAAAAATTTAGTCATTCTAGTGGGTGAGAAATTATATCTCATTGTCATTTTATTTTGCATTTCCTTGACAACTAATAATGTTTAGCACCTTCTCATGTGCTTATCAGCCTTTTGTGTATGTTCTTTTTGAAGTATCTACATTTTCTTCTTTTTATTGAGTAATTTTTATTTTTATTGCTGATGTGTAGGAAGGCTTTATGTATTCTGGATACAAGTCCTCTACTATATACATGTTCCCTCAGTCTCTGCCTTGTCTATTTTCTCTGTAGTGACTTTGATAGGCATATTTAGTTTTGATGAAATACAACTTATCATTTTTTTCTTTTATATTATTGCTTTCTGTCTAAGAAACCTCTAACTACTGAAGATTTCTTCTAAATGCATTATGATACTGTTTATATTTAGGTCGCTGGTCCATCTTGAGTTAACTTTTAGATATAAAGTGAGATAGAGATCACATTTTATTCCCCCCCCTCACTGGTAAGGATGATGATGATTTAATGTGGGTGGGACTTACAAGTTTGGGCCTCACTTTTACATTTCAATACTGGAGATAGCAAAGCTTATTACATTCTGCTTAGAATATTTAAGGTAATGTTAAACAATCTCAACTAAGCTACATTGTATTAATAAAATCCTTTCTTGAAAATATAACAACCACATTTAAGCAAAATTGTTAAGTCAATGACAATTTCTATATATCAACCTCCCATACTAGTTTTGGTTTTCTATCCCCAACCTTTAAAGCCTTCCTCTCAAAGAAGCAGCAGGGCTCTCTTGCCTTGTGTGGTGATCTATCTGAATCTGTTGTCCACAGGGAGGCCCTTGTCCCAGGTATTTCATACAGTGTGTCCCTTTCTTTCCTGGCTCTCTTCTGTACTAGGTGACAGCAAACTTATCAGGTAACTAATAAAAGCAAATGTGTTCATGTTTATCACTTCATTTCACTAACATATTTAGATAAATAAATCATATCTTCCAGACATAATGTCAACTCAAACAAGGGAATTTAATAGTAGAAATTTCAGATACTGTGTAAGTTCATGGGAAAATAAATTTCAGGTCAGCCAGCTCTTTGATGGCCCTCAAAAACCCTCTTTCTGTCTTTATTTTATTTTATTTTAGTAGCCCATTATTTTACTTTGCATCAGGCTGATCTTTGTGTTCAAATATATTAATAGAATCATCTCAATGTTTTCTGTACATTTACCATAAAACGTACTTACTCTTGATTTGATCCAAATGATGCTAGTTTGATTACATCTTTCATTACTTATAGTCACTTTTCTGCAGGGCATAACCCTGCAAAATGAAGTAGCTGTTACAGCGGCTAAGTTTATAAAGTTAAAGTGAATTCAAGAACTGTTAATTATCTCCTGATTGCTTATCATGTGGTGAAAATGAATATATGGAAAGTCAATCTGGATAATTTTGTACCTGTGCCAAAAAAAGAATTTCCAAGGTTAGTCAACTTCAAATAATCTGTGTGATGGGAGTACTTTCTCTAAAATGCTCACATTGACTGTCTATATAATCTTGATTCACCACATTGCTCATGACCCTGCATAAATTTGGTGCTGGATAAAAGTAGTGGCTTTCAGTGAAACCAACAATGTAATGCAAATTTTAATATTTAATATATCCCTTACTAAATTTCCAATTTCATTTTTCATTTTAGTTAGCAAACAATTTTATAATTTAGTGACTTTTTTGCTGAGAACATTTTCTTCTTCATAAGGCTAAACTTTTCAAATTCTTTTTATGCACATTTTCTATTACATTTTATCACTCAAAAAATAATCAAGCAGCCATTTCTTATCAACAACCTCTATTCCCATTATGGAAGATTCGAATGAATGCATCCATTCATTTCGCTGCTTCTGAGGGAAGACACTCTACTTTGGGCATTGCCTCTTGCAGCATTTTTTATAAATCATATTCTGCCACTGATTCCCTGCCCAAACCTTTTTGAAGCTATTTTACATCAAGCAAAGAACAAGAACAAGAACAAGAATAGCAGCTTCAACATTTTCAGTCATAAAATCCACTCCAACTTTAAAGTAGCAGTGTTTCTCTTTGCCAATTTCCACATATTCTTTCTTTGCCTCTTGCTCTGATTTTATTCTGCCTATAGATCCTGCTTCAACACCCTGAGAATCTCACTGGTTTTGAATTTCACTACGTTCTTGCTACCAAGAAGGAAAACAGCTGGATAAATGGATCCATATTATAATTTACCTTGGGTATTATTACTATACTTATGAAAGAAGAATACTTGCAGTTTTTAAACTCCCCCAATTTTAAGGGAAAACCACTGGAGTAAAGACTTCTACACTCAGAGTCTCAAGGTGAGATTTTAGTCACTGGGAACATATACGATGTTAGCCATACTTAATGTATATGAATGTACATGTATATGAATTAATGTAATGTAAATGAATACAACTAGAATATCATTTTATTATTATTACATTAGTAAATAATACTGTTGACAATAGTAATAATAACAATTATAATGACACTATTCTGAGTGCTTTTGATATATTCTTTATTTTACCCCCACAATAGTTCTATGAGGCGGATAATATAATTATTTCCATTTTACGAATAAGAAACTTAGGTACAGAGTGATTAAGTAACTTATCTAAAGTTATACAGATAAACAATAAAAGTACTTTACTGTTATTACCCATTCTCTACTGGCACTGAAATTAGGGCTTTCCAAGCATATGTCCTTTGCTCTCATAAACCCCATCAGTAGGCACTGGAGGAAGCTGAGCCTTCGAGAGGTTAAATCATTTGCCCAGGATCACCTTGTAAGCAGAAAAAGCTGAAACCAGAAACCAGTTCTGTCTGGTACCTAAGTTTATCCTCCTAATTATTATGCTGTTTTACAATTATATATGAAATTAGTGCAAATAATAATTTGCTAATATAGTAACAGGAAATGGTAGTTTTATCTTGACTCATAGAGGACTCTGTTATGGGATCACTGTGTGAAGCACATTCTTTTTCTCTCCTCCCTCAACATGAATAGACTTTGTGGGTACCATTGCAACATGTTCCTGAAAATGCTGGTTGCCTCAGTGAACAGTCTGTTTTGGGATAAGCCAGCAAGAATACAAAGAGGGAAGCAGCTACAGATGAAGAGGACTGGAGTCAAAAAAAACTAATCACACTCCTCCATAGCCACAGTTCTTTCCAGCTGCTTGATGAAAGTCCGCCCTCCTTGGACAAGACAGAATAAAATTCAGCTGAGGTTATGGCCAGGAACTTAGCCAGATGGGATCAGTATAAATAGGTCATTTTGAAGAATTGGACATAAGGAAAGTTTCCCATTAAGGCTGAAGCCTGTTATTTGATATTTCAAACTTTACTCTTCCTTCACTAAGCATTGAGATGTGTAAGATACATAAGATGACACAAAAGGTCAATAATCTAAACATTAAAATATATATACAGGCCGGGCGCGGTGGCTCACGCCTGTAATCCTAGCACTCTGGGAGGCCGAGGCGGGCGGATTGCTCAAGGTCAGGAGTTCAAAACCAACCTGAGCGAGACCCCGTCTCTACCATAAAAATAGAAAGAAATTAATTGGCCAACTAATATATATATATATATATATATATAAAAATCAGCCGGGCATGGTGGCTTGTGCCTGTAGTCCCAGCTACTCGGGAGGCTGAGGCAGGAGGATCACTTGAGCCCAGGAGTTTGAGGTTGCTGTGAGCTAGACGCCACGGCACTCACTCTAGCCTAGGCAAGAAAGCGAGACTCTGTCTCAAAAAAAAAAAAAAAAAAAAAAAATATATATACAGATACTATATGGTACTGGTATATAGCCAAAAATACTCTCTTATTTTTTCCACTCATCTTTTATTAGAATATTTTTCCTTATAGTTATTTCTATTTATGTTTTTCATTTTATTCAAAACACAGACTTCTGACTTAACAACCAAACATCACAATACGTTTTATCTCTCCTTGTGTTTTAGGGTACAATTATTTCTATATTTTCTACTAAATAAGGCTATTAAAAATCAGTTTGGCTTACTAATTTTTCATTACTTATGTTCATTTATTCCAATTTTGACACATTTTACATTTTCTTACCTGAGGTGATTCATTTTAGTAAAGATCACTGTCAGGTTTTTGTTTTCCTTATTTGGTTATTCAGGGTGGGGGGAAAATTGCTGTAATTTCTTTGAGCAATCTTTTCAAAAATTATGATATCTATTTTTTTTAATTCTTATTTTTAGAGCCATATAATGATTTTTCTTAAATGTTAATATCTGTTCATATAAGTCATGCACCAGTGAGGTACTTACTTAATGGCTATCTTAGTTAAATCTCTTTACTCTCATATAAAACATGAAGCAAAGATGCGTGTGTGTTAAAAAATAGCATTAGGAAATCACAAACATGCCTTTCATTAACAGAAAATTTATTAAATGAGATCAAGGACTATACCTTCACATATATACTTTTTCATCTTTGCTAACTTTTCACATTATTTTCTTTTGTAGCTTAATGGAAGGGAGGTACGTAATAGAAAAGGTTCAGATATGACAGAACTCTGTTTCGCTCACTATTTTAACTCCTTTAAGCTTTGATTTCCTGATTTATGAAAAAGGAGCTATAATACTTATAATGTAGATAGGCTATTCTGGACATCTGTGATGCTATAGATAAAATATCACAGTATCACATAGTTCATGCTTAATAATTGTATTTAATAATATTATATAAGAACACTGGTGAATTCTTCAGTTCATATAGTTACTAATCTGTGGCTGCCCCATTGCTACATTTTTGGCTTTTGGTTGTTTTCTTCTTTTTAAATAGGACCCAAATTCTAGGCAAGATTTTAAAAATTATATATACCTATATTTGGCAACTGATCGTGTATTTGTTTACTAGTGCTGCTGTAAAAAAGTACCTCCTTGCCTCTTCCTAGCCTCTGGTAGTTGCTGACATTCCTTGGTTGGTGTTCCTTGGCTTACAGCTGCGACACCTCAAACTCTGCCGTCATTGTCTCGTTATATTCTCCCCTCATATGTCTGTGTCTTTATATTTCTTTCCCTCTTCTCAAGACACCAGTCACATCGGGTTTAGGACTCACCCTACTCCATTGTGAACTCATTTATGTCTGCAGTCACCTTTCCAAATAAGGTCACATCCTGAGGTAGTGAGGGTTAGAACTTCAATATGTCTTTTTAGAATACACAATTCAACTCATAATACATGTTAGTAAACTCAACCTATAAAATATTTGTGTTAGGATGTCTATCTCTTACTTCAAGATTCTTCTTCACAAAGAGTAAGGATTCATAGTACACATATCCCTTTGTCTAATTTCCTTCCAGAAAGACAGAGAGGCGTTTTCTCCCTTAAATCCTAATTTAAGTCAAAATCACATACGACTTTGCAATCTGTTACCACTTCACCCAGGTCAAGGCCCCTTGTAGTAAAATGGCCTCTTGCTAGCTGATTTTCTTATAAATTGTATAGCACATCACTTGACCCTTTCTAAGAGTTATTAGTTCATCACAACTGTAACACAACCATGAAAACCACACTCGCTGGTCAGGTGAGCCTCTTACTCATGAAGTCCCTTCAGTAATTCCCACCCATTTTCTACATTCTTATCAGACTGTGACCTTTTTAAAGTACTCATTTTTGTTTTCCCCTTAATTATCAGTTTTAATGTGAATTGTAGGAGATGCTATAATCAAAATGATGTAATAGGAGGCTCAAAAACACATTTTTAGTATTATTAATAACCATATTTATAGTTGTATTTTATATCTTGACTTCATTTTCACCTCCAGCTACTGTCCTTTATTTCCTTTCCTTTACAACATAACTCCTTGGAAGAGTTGTCTGTAATCAGTGCCTGCCAGTTCTCTTCCCCATCCTCTCATTCTATCATAAAGGGATATTAAATTTTATCAAATGCTTTTTCAGAATCTATTGAAATAATTATATGGTGTTTGTTCTTGATTCTGTTAATGTTATGTATCACATTTATTGCTTCGTGAGTGGAGAACCATCCTTGTGCCCCTAGGATGAATCCCACTTGATCGTGGTGAGTGATCTTTTTAATGTGTTGTTGAATTCAGTTTGCTAGTATTTTTTTGAAAAATTTTGCATCTATGTTAATTAGTCATACCAGCCTGTAGTTTTCTTTTATTGTTGTATCCTTGCCTGGTTTTGTTATCAGGATAATGCTGGCCTTGAATAATGAGTTTGGAGATATTAATATTGCCTCCTCTTCAATTGTTTTGAAGAGTTTGAATAGAATTGGTATTAGTTCATCTTTAAATGCTTGGTAGAATTCAGTAGTGAATCCATCAGGTCCTGGGCTGTTCCTTCATGGGAGTCTTTATTATGTCTTTGATCTCTTAATTCATTACTGGTTTGGGGTTTCCTATTTCTTCATGGTTCAGTCTTGGTAGGTTGTATGAATCCAGGAATTTAGTCATTTCTTCTAGGTTTTCTAATTTGTTGGTGTGTAGTTGTTCATGATAGTCTCTAATGAGTCTCTAGATTTCAGTTGTTACGTCTCCTTTTTCATTTCCTATTTTTATTTGGGTCTTCTCTCTGTTTTTCTTAGTCTAGAAAAAGATTTATTGATTTTGTTTATCTTTTCAAAAAGCCATTTCATTTGTTGATATTTAGTTTGTTAAATTCATTTATTTCTGCTCTGATCTTTTTTATTTCTTTCCTTTTACTAATTTTGAATTTGGTTTGTTTTGATTTTTCTAGTTCCTCAAGGTGCATCACTAGGTTGTTTATTTGAAATATTTCTACCTTTTTAAAATAGGCATTTATTGCTATAAAATTCCCTCTTTCTACTGATTTTGCTATATGCTATAGATTTTTAATATGTTGTATTTCCATTTTATTTTCTTTTAAGATATTTTTAAATTTCTTTCTTAAATTCCTCATTAATCCATTGGTCATTCAGCAGAATATTGTTTAATTTTCATGTGTTTGTGTATTTTCTGAAGTTCCTCTTGTTATTGATTTCTGCTTTTATTTCATTGTAGTCAAAAAAGATATGGATATGATTTATGTTTTTTTCTAATCTGCAGAGACTTGTTTTGTGGCCTAAGATATGATATATTCTGGAAAACCTTCCATGTGCTGATAAAAAGGAATGTGTATTTTACAGTAATTAGATGAAATGCTTTGTAAATGTCAGTTAGGCCTATTAGATCTAGTAAATAGTTTAAGTCCACTGGTCTTTTGGTTGATTTTCTGTATGGATGACCTGTCCATTACTGACAGTAGAGCGCTAAATTCCCCTATTACTGTATTGCAATCTCCCCCTTTAGGTCTATTAATACTTGAGAGTTCCAGTGTTGCTGCATAGACATTTATAATTGTTATATCCTCTTGCTGAATTGACCTCTTTATCATTGTAAAGTGACCCTCCTTGTCTTTTTTATAGTCTTTGATTTATAGTCTGTTTTATATGATATAAGTCTAGCTACTTTTGCTTTTTGTTTGGTTTCCAGTTGCATGGAGTATATTTTTCTAACCCTTCAGTCTATGTGTGCCTAATTTATAGGTGAAGTGGGTTTCTTAAAGATAGCATATAGTTGGGTCTTTTTAAAAATCCATTCCCCTAATCTATACTTTTTTAGTTAGAGAACTGAGACCATTCACATTCAGTTTTATTATTGATAAGTAAAGATTTCCTATAGCCATTTTGTTGCTTGTTTTCTGGTTATTTTGAAACTCCTTTTCCTTCCTTCCTTCCTTCCTTCCTTTCTTTCTTTCTTTCTTTCTTTCTTTCTTTCTTTCTTTCTTTCTTTCTTTCTTTCTTTCTTACTGTCTTCCTTTGTAGATAAGCAATTTCTCTGGTAGTATGTTTTAATTTGCTGTCTTTTATTTTTAGTGAATTTATTATAGGTTTTTGTCCTCTGGCTACTATAAGGCTATAAAAAACATCTTATAAATATGAGTTATTTTAAAGAGATGACACTTATCTTAGATCACAAAGAAAAGAATAGAAACAAAGGCAAAAAACACAAAAAATTGTATACTTTTTAACTTCAACTCCCACACATGTTGACTTATAGTTATCTCAATTTACATATTTTTGTATTACCTATCTCTTAACAGGTTGTGGTAGCTATTATTGTTTTTGAAAGATTTGTCTTTTGGGCTTTATACTAAAGTTATGAGTACACCACAAATGCAGTAATAGATTATTTTGGATTTGTCCATGAACATAATTTTACCAGTGGGTTTTATATGTTGAAAAGTTTTATTTTGCATGTTATTTTTCTTTCTCTCAGATTGAAAAACTCCCTTTAGCATTTCTTGCAAGACAGGTTTGGTGGTGGTTAATTCTCTCAGCTTTTGTTTGTCTGAAAAAGACTTTGTCTCTCCCTTATATTCATGGGAAAAAACTTTTTTTTTGGAGCACTTTGAAAGTGTCATTCTACTTCCTCCTGGCCTATGTGGGTTTTGTGGAAAAGTCTGTGGCCAGATGAATTGGAGTTTCTTTATATGTGATTTGCTTCTTATCTATGACTGCTTCCATTTCAGCTAAATGGCAAACACTCTAGGACAATCTGCCCAAAATACAGTTGTTTTTTACTCCTTTCTCTCATTTTCTATATAAAGATTGTCACAATATTTATATGGAGTTGGTGTTATATAAAAGCTAAAGTTGACACCAGTTTCAAAATATTTTTAGATGTCTACCACTTCACCACTGTAATCAAAGCCAACATCATCTCTGAACTCAATAACTAAGGTAGCCTTCCAACTAGTCTCCCTGATTTGCCCTTTCTACTTTGCAGTATATTTTAGAGACAACAGACAAAATTATACTGTTGAAATGTAAGTCAAGTTGTGTCATCTCATTGCTCAAAAACTTCCCATGACTTTCCATTTCTATTAATGCAAAACCTCAAATCCTTACAATGATATATAAGGTCATAAACAATCAGTTACACAGGTAATTGATTTCCCATTGTACCTCTAAACTCATCTCCTAGCCACTCCATCTTGTTCTCTTCACAATGGCCACATTGACCTGGCTATTCCTAGAACACTTCAGCCACAATCCTATGTCAGGGCCTCTGCATTTTCTATTGCCTTTGCCTAGGATTCTCTTCATCTAGATACCAGATACCCCCCAGATATAGCTCTACCTTCTTTTTCCAAGTGCTTCCTAAAGAAATCATGATCTCAATTAGTATTACCTTGGCACCCTATCTAAAATTTCAAACAAACATAGCTTGGCTTTATTTATGTTACCTCAGCACTAATCAGTGTCAAATATACTATTTATTTTATTTATTTATCTTTCATATTTTTGGTTTTTATCCTCTAAAATATAAGTTCCATGAACACAGAGAATTATTTCTTTTTAGTTCATTGCTGTACCTCAGTTCCAAGAATAATGTCTGGGACATAATGGTGATCAAAAATGTTTTTGAATAGTTTATTTTCTTCACTGCTATTAGTCTCAGAATTTAGAATAGAACCTGATATATAGTAGATGCCCAGCAAATATTTTTCAATGAATACCCTAAAATACCTATTACATTGTCTTATACTTAGGAATCACTTGATAAATATTTGTTGGATTATTCAGTGAATATTTTTAAGATGTTTTAAAAAATAATTTTCAGTTTTATTGAGTTAAGTAATAATAATAATTTCCTTAAAAGTTAAGTCTGAATATCTTTAAAAAATGATTTTAGGTAGGTTTCCTCTCTATTATTTTGATTTATCTCCAAAATTAAAATGATGACTTTTTTCTAATTAATTGATACACTAAGAATTTAATTATCAAGAAAATTATGTTCGTGGGATTCAAAATCTCTTGGAGATAGCAATGTTATTATGTGACATTAAAATAAAAAAGCTACATCATTTTAGCTGAAAAAAATCAGAGGTTTCAGGGCCATCATCTGAAACAAGATAAATGAGATTTCTACTTGAGGACTGTCCCAGAAATAACACCTCAATTTCTTCAGCAACATTCACTTCACCATTTCCAGACTTTTATTAAGTAGAATGGTATTTCAGACATGAGTTTATAGGAGCTGCTGTAAAGGCATATAATGACAAAAACTAAAATTAAGTTAATAAGTAACCATGTCTTTTCTTCCTTAATTAAAAATCTTATTTATACAAGCAGTGAGTGCCGCAGGACATTTACATTCTATTTTGTTATATTTCTTATTATGAGAATCATAAAAAATAAAATAAGCATTAATTGGATTTTTCATT
The DNA here is from genome assembly GCF_040939455.1 of Microcebus murinus. Lineage (NCBI taxonomy): Eukaryota > Metazoa > Chordata > Mammalia > Primates > Cheirogaleidae > Microcebus > Microcebus murinus. Next base: position 35,435,925 of record NC_134114.1, on the reverse strand, counting down.
CCCTGTAGAAAACATGAATGCACAATATATCCCCTAACTACTAGAATGCCTATTCTGAAAACATCATTCTAAACATTTATTACACCAAATCCACTCACTCTACTAAAATAAGTTTATTTAGAGATGATTTAAAGAGCAGATGTGCAAAGTTTATGATTAATGTATACTGCTGAATTTCTATCTTGAGAACTTAGTACCATTACTGATTTTTATTTAATCCCAATGTTCTAGTGTGCTCATTTTACAAACCTTTTCTATAGGAAAAGGAAGAAAATAACAAAAGAATGCTCTAGTCTAGTCAGAGAGTTATCTTTTTTTGTGTGTTTTATATGTAAAATTGGGAGCAGTAATGACCTAGAAAATGGGAAATGCATTCTAATATGCAAAGTGAAGGATGTGCAAAAGGAGCCAGATGAACTTCTCAAGGCACACACATTTTTCAATTACAAAGTTTTAATACCAGATCATTGTTTAAAATCCAAAAAGAACAATACAGAATTTTATGCAGAAGTAATTAAAATTCTCTCTTCAACAGCCTCCATTACCACCATTTCTGCCATCCAACTTCCTTCTCTAGAGCTATTATAAACAGTTTATAGCCCTCCAGAACTTATTTGATGTGCATGTTTTATATATTAATAAATGATTCTACACTGTTTTACAAGAAAGCTATTCTAAAACAATTCTTAAGTTAAAAAACAAATTCTTTGGCAACTTACATTATTATAAACATCACTTTTTAAAATAAGGGAGCAATGGAACATGAGCAATGTTACCTGAAATCATCAAATTATCAAAAAGAATATTTTTTCTATGTAAATAGAATTCATCAAAGTTTTCACATAGAATTGCATTGAGCAAGTGAGTATTACAAGAATCCATTCAAAATGCTCATTACTTTAACAACTATAGAGGTAATGAGGTAGCAATGCATCTTTAGAACACATTAGGATGCCTTGGCTCACATCATGAGTCAAAAAGACCTAGTTTTGTTACTCTTCAAGAGACTTATCCATATTATGTGATTAGATACATATATGGTAGGATTTTTTTTAAAACATTTTAAGATAATTGGTGCTTATTTTCAAAATCAGATTGCTCTTAAAGATTATTAGTTTGACAGAGGATATAGGTGATTAGTCCCAATTATTAATTTTATTCAGCATTAATATTCCCATTCCTCTACCTCCCCCAATATGTATATACTTGCTCCATGCACTAGATTCTTTTTTAATAAAAATAATTGGCACATTTTGGTAGGAGTGGGGGTTTCCCATTTCAAGGTTACATGTAGAATCTCTTCTTAATAATTACATTCTAACATCAAAGACTACACAAAAATAAATTTTACTTTCCTGAACGATACTCACATCACATTGATTGGAATTTAGTGTCCCAAGGTAAATATAACTTCTTTTTCTTTGTCTTTTTTAAGAGTTCAGCTTTTTATTGAACATGTTATAAAAGACCGTTAGTCAAAAAGACCAAAGCCCATGTTATCGTCAGACTCCTGATTCTTCTTTCTTTGCTTCCACTTTCTTCTCCTCAGCTGAGGCAGCAAGGCCTCCTGCTGATGCAGCACCAGCTGCTGGGGCAGGTCCACCATCCCCTCCATCACAAATGAGGCTTCCAATGTTGACATCGGCCAAAGCCCTTGCAAACACACCAGGTTCAACGTTTATAACAGCTACTTTAATGAGGGCATTGATCTGATCCCTCCACAATGGTCACCCCATTGTTGTGCAGAAATGAGGGCCCAGTAGATACAGGTGAGCTTAGAGACAGAGGTCATGGGGAGGATGATGCAGGGCAGGTGTGGTACTAGTTGCAGAATGAAGGGAGGACCTCACCCCAAGGTAGCCTTAGCTTTATCAGAAGGACAGAGCACGTTAGTGGAAGCTGAAGAAAGCCTATTTCTTGAACTCTTATTATGAACCAAGCTGTGCACTCACTCTTTAAAAAATATTATCATATTTAAATTTAATTTTAACAATAGTCCTAAAAGATAAGTACTTTAATTAATCCTGCTTGAGAAATGATGAAACTGAGGCTTAAATTACTTGCTCAAAGCAAAACAAGTAAATGAGAAAGCTGGGACTCAAAACTAGGTCTTCCTATTTCTGGAGTCCATGTTTTTACTAGGATATTCTTTTAATACTTAATTATAATATTTGGCTTATAAAACTTCTCAGTTACCTCTTCTTCATAAATGTTTATTTGAATTAAATTATTTTTTGGATGGCTCATTTGTTTTGAGTGAAACCATGCAGTAACACTAAGTTTCCTAAATGTCTTCTAAGTATTATGTTAATTCCAATTACTTTGTTGCAGCTTCCTGCATACCAATTACATATACGAATGTAAACCAGGTAAAATTATTGCATGAATATATAAATGATCTTTACAAAGACAGAAAAAAAGTGCACCACACTGTGTGTTTGGCATAGATGTCACTCTAATTTTGATTAATCCTCACCTAATATAATGGTTAATTTTTTATGTCATCCTGCCTTCGCTATAGAGTGTCCAGATTAAACATCATTTCTGGGCATTTCTGTGTGTTTCTGGATGAGGTTAACATTTGAATCAGTGAACTCAGTAAAGTATATTACCCTCCCCAAGATGGGTGGTCACCATTCAATCCATTGAGGGCCTAAACAGAGCAAAAAGGTAGAGGAAGGAGAAATTCACCCTTTTGTGCTTCCTGCCAGGTTGAGCTGGAGCATTGGTCTTCTCTTGCCCTTGGACTAGTGCCGTGATCCATTTGCAGGACAGAGGATGAACACAGAACAAAGAAACACAAAAGGAAAGACACAGACACATGTAGATAGTACATGACTCAAGTGCCTAATGCACTGGTCAGTTTATTTTTATACTCTAAAAATCAAAGTTAGTTCCTTATACATGACCACCCAGGCATTACAGCAATGGCCAAAAATTCCAGAACACATAGCCTTAAGATGTCCTCTGACTCAAGGTTTCCAGGTGGTTTCTCTAGGTGCCAGGCATAGATCACAGACCGAGATTAGCAAGGTTGGGCAAGGCAGGAACGGTTCCTCTAGGCTGGCCCCCAATGGCTGTGTCTGTCTTAGGTTGTTCTTCCCTGAGGAATCTTACCCGTCATTGACTAACCAGCCATCTTATGGGGCTCAGCAGTAATCCTAGGAACAATGTGTTTATGGTGTGGCCTCCAGACCCTCACTGCCATGGAGCTGGGCAGCTCTTACTCACTTGCAGAAACTACTACTTTATGCCTCTAGGCAGCAACCTTGTTTGTCACAAGGACCCTGTCCGGAACACATTACTCTCAAATGCTCTGGGCACAGCACGTACATTACTCACTAAATTTAATTCTTAAACCAGGAAAGTATAATCTCAGTCCCCAACAGACTAGAATTTACATCACTGACTCCCTTGGTTCCCAGGCTTTTGGACTTAGACTGGAAACACACTACTGGCTTTCCTGGGACACCCACTTGTAGACAGAAGTTTGAGGTATTTCCCAGCCTCCATAATCATATAAGGCAATTCCTCATAATAAATCTTTTCCTATATGTATATCCTATTGGTTCTGTTTCTCTGGAGAATCCTGAATAATATACCAAGTAAGGATTATACATGAAGGCAAGGGTTTGGAGAATAAGGCATTTCCAAACCACCATGGCTATAGAAGGCTAAAGCCCTCAGTGGTAGCTACTAACATTTGTCATGTGCTATGTAGGTATCTACCCCAAAGAAGTGAAAACATATTTTCATATTTTCACACAAAAACATGTACAAAAATGTTCATAGCAACAAATCTATAATAGCCAAAAAGTAGAAACAACCCAAATATCCAGCAACTGATAAATGTAGTGGTTATCCATACAATGGAACATTATTTAGCCATAAAAAGAAATGCAGTACTGATACCTGCTAAAGCAGGGATGAATCCTATGAAAAAAGCCAGTCACAAAAAACCATATATTATATTATACCATTTATATGAAAAATCCAGAATAGAAAAATCTATAGAGACAGAAAGTAGATTGGTGGCTGCCATGGGTAGGGGGAGTGACTGCTATGGGTACAATAAAATGTTCTAAAATTAGATTATAGGGATGATTGTACAGCTCTGCAAATAAACTAAAAACCACTGAATGCTATATTAAACACTGTGCTGTCATCCTGTCAGGATTCAGTCTGAAATGTTGGTTTTTGGTGCACTCATGACCAAAGAATGGCCAGACACGGCCAACGTAAGGCGAGCACAAAAATGAGATTTATTGAGGAGAGAAAGATAGGATTATAGAGCAAGAGCAAGATATAGGTTTACAGAGTATGGTACATAAGCCACAGATGAAGACCAAATCCATTGTCACAGCAAAGTGAGAGCTAAAGGAAGGGTGCAAAGAGAGGTTAGCTGTGGTCTGCATCATATTTTATAGTGGCTAGACAGGTACCTCCCTTTTGGTTCAGAAGTCACTATGGAAACACTTTGATTGGACAGTTGGGAGTCACATTACTTGAGCCTTACCTATACATGTGGGTTCCAGGTCACTTTCCAGACTTTATGGTACCCATGTGGCTTGGCCCCTGGGCTAGAGAGTCCTCTACATTCTTTTGCAGCTGGTGCGTCAAATTCTAATTGGCAGATTTGTAGGATGTTCCCTCCTCCCCCAGGTGAGAATTAGGGTGGGGCAGGACCAAGATGGGGGCAACAGCACTCATTTTGTCCCTAGGAGACTCAGAATCCTTCACTATCTACCTAACAATCCTTGCTAGACAATCAATAAACTGCACTAGATGCTGAAGGTGAAGCAACTTTTCAGGGTTAGCCACAGGAAGATTTTCCAGCACAACCAATGCTCACAGAATACATTCCTGAATGGTCACTGAATGACCTAGAAGCCCATTTGACACTCACTTGGCTCCGTAGTATTGGGAACAATGATGCTTAACATGCTATCAGTTAGGCAATCTATCAGAGCTGATTGGGGACCTTCGGGTCTCTTCATTTATTCTTCTCCTATAATATAAACTGTGGACTTTTGGTACTCAAAATATCCAGGTTTATTTCAAAGCCATACATTATGCTCTACTTGTCAAGTTTATTTTGAAACTCAAAGTGAGCAATGACTCAGCAGTTTTACAGTATCAACCATACCCTGAGGGTAAGTAAGACATATAGAAAAGTCGTGGCTGCTGCCTGAATAATAATAGGAATTTCAGGAGGAAAATAGAAGCTTGGGAGAGTGAAGATTGAGGTTATCCTATTGGAGCAAAGAAGTTTGTCTACTAAGACTGACTTCGTTCATAAAGTTTACTAATCAACAGACAAATGATTGTCATGGCTTTCTTAAAAATCTTTTTTGTGGCATAGATACAGCCTGATTTCCAGGATGGTTACAATGGAATTTCTTGGCTCTAGCATTTATATGTATTAGAAAAAAAAATTTATAGATTTCTTAGGACAAAGATTGAATTTTAAAAGTGAGATTTCATGATATTATAGGAAATAGAAATTCTCCTCCAGTTTTCCTTCCTATTAGTATTCCACAAACTTTCCAATGCTTTTATTCATCTGTTCATCCATTAGATTTTGAATTCCTGGGGATCAGCAATCCTGTCTTTTAGAGCCTGAATAATTATCACAAATGCTTAGACGGTATTCAGGAAAAAGGGGCTGCTATTAAAGGTTACTGCCTTGTTAATTGATTAACCCGAGCCATGCAACACCTATAACAACAAACACTGTAAGCTCTGAATGAGCTTCTGTATTTGCTTACTTATTGCAAAAAAACTTTCTTTGGAGCTATTTGTAATTCAAATTTAAGGCAGGATACTAAAAAATAAAGTAAGAGAAAAAGATTAGCTTTAATGCCTTAGAAGACTGCAGTTAAATAAAAATGTTCTCATTTTCCATAGGACAAATAGTCTCACTAAGTAATAAAAACCCAGCAATAATGAATTACTTAATGGTTCACCCTTTAACTGGATCTTTTCCTTGGTATTTAAAGATTTCCTATTTTTAAACAAACAAGCAAAAAAGCAAACAAAAAGTCTCATTGACCTCCTTTCTCCTCAAGCTAGAGTCTCTCCATCTCATTTTCACAAACTTTCCAAAATGTTGGCTATATCACAGTGTTTCCATTTTCTTACCACTCTTTTTTATATCCACCAAAGGAGTGCTTTCTAAGAGCTTCAGAATATAACTGGCATCTTCAAACCTCATATTATTTGACTTTCCAGCGTTTATTTTTTACTGTGAACCATGCCTTCCCTTTCAAAATTCTCTTTTCAAAATATTTTTATTTTGGCTTCCTTAACACACTTTCTTACCTACTATATCTCTGATTACTAAAAGTTTCCTTTGCAAGATTATCTTGCAGACTAAGTGTTGGATTTTCCAATATCTTAGATTATTTCATACGTGCCTACAAGTTCAATTACCTTCTATAAATCAATGAGTCTTTCTTCAGTGTAGACTTATCTTTTTAGCTTTGAATCAGTACATGCATCTCTCTAGCCAATATCTCCTTATAGTTGGTTGTCCCCAAAGTTCTTTCTAAATATTTCTCAAATTTGTTCACTTCTAGCTTGCACTGCTACTCCCCAAGTCTATACTGCCCATTTCTTTCTCCGACACTATAACGACGCATTTCTTCCTGGTTTCCACATTCATTTTTGCCCTGTCCAAGCTCATCTTCTACATTGCAGTGAGAATAATCTTTCCCACAAAAAAAATCTGGTCATGTTAGTCACCCCACCCTCTTCTCCACCCTAAAATGCACATTAAAAATCCTTCCTGAGTCTCAGCATTCTTAACAAAAGAACTTCTCTAGCCCCACCTCAACTCATTCTCCTTCTGAGCAGCTACACTCCAGCCAATGGCATTATTTCAGTTCCTCAGTGCTCTATGTTCCCTTCTACCACCAGGTCTTTGAGCATTCTACTCCCTATGTCCTATTATCACCTTAGGCAACTCTACTCCTTCAAGTGTCCCTTCCTCATGGGAGCATTTCTTGACTTTTACTATGTCGACAAATTACTACAAACATAGAGGCTTAAAACAACACAAATCTATTTATTATCTCACAGCTCTCATGGATCAGAAATCTGGGTACAGGTTAATGGGGTCCTCTGCTTAGGGTCTCACCAGACCGAAATCAAGGTGTTGACATGTGCAGCCTCATCTAAGGCTCAAGATTCTATAAATATATCAAGCTCATTCATGTCATTGGTGGAATTCATTTCCTTGTGGTTGTTGGGTTGAGGTGCTCATTTTCTTTCTGGCTGTCATCAATAGGTGAATGGATAAACCATTCATTGTATACCCATAGAGTTGAATATGACTCAGCAATGAAAGCAATAGACAATAGACTGTTAATGTACACAATAACATTATTGTAGCTCAAACTAATTATTCTGAGTGAAAAGAAGCCAGACCACCCCCCCCTGAAAAAAAAATACATACTGTATGATTTCATTTATATTGCAGGGGAGAAAAAAATATATTTTCCTCACCCATTGCAAAGTTCATGGTTAAGGCCCCTATAACAAAATACAGATTAACAAGAGAAAAGCAGACAACTGTATTTAATACAAATTTAATGTGACTTTATAGGAGCCATCAGAAATGAAGACCCAAAGAAATGGGGAAAGTTGTGTATTTGTTATGCTAGGTTTGATGAAGAGTGGACAGTGTGCAGAAGTATGATTGCACAAAGGGGTATGATCTGATGGTAACAAACTGGGGGGAACTTAGCCAGGCCTGTTTGTTCAGTTTCTTTTTGGCATCTGTGTATCTTTAAGGATAAGGGTGTTCCTTTCTTCCAGATACAGGATACAGGGAGGGAACAGCTAGAAGGAGGGTATTATGACCTACTTCGGGAAAGATCAGCTGAGTTTTATGGCCTGCTTCAGGGGAGAAAATGTTAAGGGAAGTTGAAAGTGACCTCCCTGCTTCTGCTGTTTTTTCAAATGCCAAGGTGTTATATTTTGGGAGAGTGTGGCCTGAACCCCATCAATATAAACTTCTAGAAAATTCAGTCCATCATGGCAGAAAGCAAATTGGTAGTTGCTCAGGAATAGGACAGGTAGGGAATTGGGAGGGAGAGAGTTATAGACAGGCATGAGGAATCCTGCAGAAATAATGAATGAGTTCATGACCAAATTATAAGATTTAAATATGTACAATTTATGATATATTCATTATACCTCAATAAAGTTGTTAAAAAAAAAAAAAAAAGGAGACTAATCATAGGGTGTCTTGTATGCCCTGAATCACTGTTTTCTCTCACCTGATCTTGATTGAAACATTTGGACTTCATCTGAGTGCCTGGTTTTTCTTAGCTCCCAGGACATTCTGGGGGGATATATTTTGCCAGATGACTGGCCTTTATATGAAATCGCAGTTAGAGCACTGGCAATTATGGAGCCAAAGAACAATTTGGAGAATTGATGAACAAGTTTTAAACTTGTCTTGTAAATGTTCATCTCTACCACAGAGACCTTCTTACATAGGCCTTTAAACCAAATGGCATCTTAAACCAAAAATAGAGGATACTGCAAAGCTTGGCTGAAGGTAGCAGTAAAATCAAATTCAATTTATAAAATTTACTATTTAGTGACTCATAAATTGAACTAACCTAAGGTTTTCCAAGTATGTGTCCAACAAATTAATTTTAACTGAAACTAGTTATATGTTTTCTAAAACTATTTAGAGGAGCAGAACTAGAAATGCTCAAATGTTACCACAATACTGAACCTGAATTTGAGTTTATTTGGTTCAGGTCCCTGCCCCTGACTTTGGTCCCAGCATTACAGGTAAAACAATGCCTGTAATTTGTGGACATCTTAGTGCAGCTCCCATTCATGATGTCCTGGTAGAGAAAAATTAACGTAACTCCCCAAGGTGCATGGAACAATTCCCTAATAGTATAACTAATTAAATTCTAATTAGAGTCACACTAGGCTTCCAAGTACTACAATTAGAGTGCAGTTTCACCTCCTAAATCTGACGAAAAATACCTATATTGAAGAAAACTCTAGTTACTGTCAACCACATAAATGAACGTACTTGAATACCACAGCATGTATACAATTAGCTAATAAACTTCAACTCAATAATTATCTGAAATTAGGAAAGCATAAAAGAAATAAAGAAATGTGCTGGATATCAACTCCACATTTTTCCCTACAAGCTTTGCTTTCCAGTGGTGACAGTCACAACATGTTTGGGAAAATGTTATTGGACCTCGTGGAGTTAACGATATAGTGTGGCTTTCAGCTGGAAGGAGGGCTTTAAAGCAGAGGCATAAGAATATTGTGGTAATTGTGTTCCACACCAGGGAAAAGAAGTAAAACAGCAAGATATTGAAAATAATACATTTTAATGGAAAGAAACATAAAACAAACTTCACAATGGTGCCCTTTTAATGTGCTCATGATAGCTGTTAATTTTGAAAAGGTAAGTGGACTGTTTATAACATGTTCAGAGGTAGAAGGTAAATGTTAAGAAGGACTATTTTGGGATAATGGAAAGTGTGGTACTAAATCTTAAAGTAGTAGCTACTTAAAATCTTGTCATTTTCCAAATTTAGTCTATGACCTAGAAAACTTTAATGATTCAAAGTCTGTCAGCAGCCTTATGGCAGATCAAAGAATCAGCCATATATTTAAACTTTTTAATCAGAGTAATGGATTCTGGCAAGTTAAAGATATCAAACACTAGAAACACAAAATCATTAAAATATGAAATAAATTCAACTATAAAAGTCATAGAAGTTTAGAGCTGTAGAGACTTTTACAGAAAATCTAGTACAATTCTCTTTCATGCAAATGGGAAAAACAAGGCTCAGATTACAAGCCTTGCTCAACCCCATAGCAGAAAACTATTACAAACACGACTTTTTACAAATGATTTAAATACCTGGAACATAGGATGCCTTAAATAAATAAATATTTGCTAAATGAATATATAAATAAGTACATTAGCTTTTCAAAACCTATTTATTAAATATTTAATTATGCATGGCTATATACTAGGCAATTAATATATGTTAGATGCAAGATATTTTATGTCAATATACATAATAATTAAGATTTTTCAAATACATAATACCATTTAATTCTTAATTTCATACCACAGTATTTGTAACTAGTATGACCAAGGTTAGGGTCTCTGAGTCTAAGACCAGCTATCTACTACCTCTGAAGTCACCAAGGAAAATATGCCCAGCGGATAAAGTGTTCCTTGAATCCAACCCCACTGTGGTATCCTCATGAACTGTGCTGGACCACGTCCAAGTTTTGAGCATTCTTCTACCCTTACTGGCCTGTCCTATTCCCTCTTTCCTTGGTCCTCATCTTGGTTTTCAACAATGCAATGAGGGAAGTCAAGAGGAGGATTCACGGAACAGGCATTTCAAAGAGAGCATGCCAGATGGACAGTGAGAACATACAAAGAAACAAGTGAAAAGAATTCAAAGCTCATAGGACTAATATCTATTTGTGAGTAAACTGAGGAGTCTGATATTTCTAAAAAGTGGTGGAGTGAGAAAAATATAGATATTGTGTCTTAAACTTCTTATCACACTGCTTATGTGGCTTAAAAATGTGATATATTAGTTTTCTAGGGCTACTGTGACAAAGTACAACAGATTGGTGACATTAACAACAGAAATATATTGCAGTTCTGGGGTCTAGACATCTGAAATAAAGGTGGTGGTTCCTTCTGAGGGCTGTGGGGGAAGGATTTGCTCTAGGTCTCACTCTGGCTTATAAATGGACATCTTCTTCCTCTGTCTTTTCACATCATCTTCTCTCTATATGTGTCTGTGTCTGAATCTCCCATTTTAGAAGGACTCCAGTCATTGGATTAGAGTCCACCCAAATGACCTTTTGATTTGATTACATCTGCAAAGACTCTGTCTCCAAATAAGGCCACATTCCAAGGCATTGGGCCCTAGGATTCTAACATATCATTTTGGAAAGATATGATTCAACCAATAAATTACACAAAAAGTAATTTCACTTTTTTTCACTTGAATGCTACACACAAAATTTGTCAACTAGATATGAGATAACATCTTTTCTTTTGGAACTAGATATTGCATGGCTTTAATGGTTTAAGTAGAGAAATGATCTATGCCTCCTGAAAATTTATTATATATATTATTCATCCCTGACTCACTGATGACTTTGTGTCTGCACCCAAGAAAGTAATTTCATGTAGTCCATGAAAAAACAATCTTCAAATAGACAATGGCAAGAGAGTCTTTTGTTTTAATTTTCTGCTTGTTTCACAAGATCTTGGATTCAGATCAATGGCAAAGAAACATCATTCTTCCATGGTTAACACTTTCTTTGTGTATAAATGGCAGAGCACTTATTTTTTGCAATGGTGAGAATCTTGCTCAGAAGAAAAATAAGAGGATTTGCCAATATTTTACACAATGTCTTAGTCAGTTCAAACTACTATAACAAATTACCATAGACCAGTAGGCTTATAAACAACAAAAATTTATTTCTAGCTCTGGAAGCTAGAAGTGTGAGATCAGGGTGCCAGCATGGGCAGGTTCTGGTGAGGACATTCGTCCTGGTTGTAGACCTGGGCTTCTTGTTGTATCCTAACCTGGTAGAGAGCAGAGAAAAGCAAGCACTCTTAGGACCCTTATAAAGGGACTAATCCCATTATGCAGGCTCTGCCCTCATGACCTCATCTAATCCTAATCGCCTCCCAAAGGTTCCACCTCCTAATATCACAGTGACGGGGCATTAGGGTTCAACACATAAATTTGGTGGGGACATAACACAGAGTGACCAAAATATGGAAAAAGTTGTAGCCCATTTACTAAAACACTTATGAAGGAATCTAAGTAAGGTAACAACATGGTTAAGAAGATGGCTTTGGGCCAGGTGCAGTGGCTCACACCTGTAATCCTAGCACTTTGGGAGGCAGAGGCGGGAGGATTGCTTGAGCTCAAGAGTTCGAAACCTGTCTGAACAACATTGAAACCCCGTCTCTACTAAAAATAGAAAAACTTAGCCAGTGCCATGGGCCTGTAGTCCCAGCTACTCGGGAGGCTGAGGCAGAAAGATCACTTGAGCCAGGAATTTGAGGTTGGAGTGAGCTATGATGATGCCACTGCACTCTAGCCTAGGTGACAGAGTGCGATTCTATCTCAAAAAAAAAAAAAAAAAAAGAAGAGAATGGCTTTGGAGTATGATGGCTCAGGTTAAAAATCTGTCATTTCTAATTTTGTGACCTTGAACCATTCTCTATGCTCATTATGCCTCCGTTTACTGCTCAATACATTTGTGAATACTAACCTCAAATGGATACTGTGAAAATTAAACTTAAAAATGTTCTTTAAAAGCTCCTAATAAGTCCTCTATATGTGACAGCTCTTATTATTAAATAATGGATGAGGGTTAGGAAACTAAATTATTATATAAATATGAGCCTAGTATTATATTAATTACTATAAAATTCAAAACTTATAATAATACACAAAAGGAAAACAATAATTTGGAACTAGATTCCTTTCATTTCACATTTCTATCTTAATTACAATAACTTCCTCAAGCATCACAGAATCATTTTTAACTAGATTATGAATTTGAGGCCAGTCACTTATCTTCATTTTTCAAGGAAGATTTCCTAACTTTTATTTCCTTATTTTGTTTGATAATTTTTTTATCACAAGAATAGTAATTTTAAAATTATATATTTCTAGAAACTGGTCTTAGAGACAATTTTTCCCAACTCTTTCATTTAACTAATAAGAAAATTGGTATCCAAAAAAGTTATGTGAGATTTTCTTAATGTTATATATTTAGTTCTTAACCGATGAATGCAGTAACTCTTCAATATAATACTAACATGTATTATATTGAGCCATATGGCACTGAAATTCCAAAAGGTATTTTTTACTTAATTTTCTGCCAAGGAAGAAGATTCCATTGACTTTATCAATAGGAAATTAATTATAGCACTAATGCCTAATATCATTTAAAATCTCCCCATCCAGCAAGAGCCTATAAATACCTACTTATTGGCAAATAAACAGGTAAAAATGATCTTAAATTTAAATTTAAAACTAAACCATACTAACCTTGATTTATCTAAATAGTAAAGACACCCCTAAACTGACAGTATAACAAAATGAAATTAAGTTGTTGCTTCAGCCATTGGCTAAATTCATCTAATCGATCAACATGACAAACTCACTAAAAGATAAAGACAAGGGTGATTTTTAAGGTAATCAGATATGTCCACATTAAGTCCTCTTGGAGACAGCCAAACCCACAGTGCACTGCATTATTTGTTTGTTTTTTCACTGATCAAGAGATTAAAAAGAAACAGATGTAATTTCTATTGACAAGGTTTCTAATCATTCTTGCAACTCTGCTTTCCCAAGCGATTTGGGTATAACAGCCAAAGGAACTCCTGAAATGATGAAACTTTAAGTAGTAGTACCAATTTGGGGACGGATCTGTCTTTGCAGGGAAGAAGAAGGTAGGAGGGAATAGTCTGGTTCTGATAAAAGACATAATCCTAGAATGGGTAAATTGTTGGGATTACAGACAGCTTTCCTAGTCTTGGAGGAATTGCAGAGGGCAGCTATTAACAGAGGGATAAATCCATAGACTCTAATAATAGGAGGAAGTCAGAGATAGGACTCAGGAGAGGGACAGTAGAAGCAGGTGGTCATGTCATACCATTAATTATGGGCTTACAGTTGTGGAATGACCTTACATAGGCAGGCAAACCTTTTAGGGAAAACAAATAAACAACTCTGTTGAACTGAGGGAAAAAACTTGCCTTTGTAAAACAAAAGCTTAAATTGGTGCATAGCATCACTAAACTGTTTTGTTTGCTTTTTGCTTAATGTTTAAAGTTTGTCATTTGCCACATTTTATCTACAGATATGTTCATTGTGAATGCATAGACTCATACCAATTCAAAGCAATAGCTTTCAAAGCAAAATGTTTCTAGTTATAGGTATTTCAGCTTTAAAAAATAAATCCAGATGCATATTGCTTTTTGAATTTAAGATTTTCCTTCGTGATGTTATTTTCAGTCTGGTTGCAATGCAGGCCTGCTGGAGCTGCTGTTCTGTAACACTATTCCACATTTCTTTGATCTGTTTTTCTCTCATTTTGTTTTATCTCCTTATTTTGTTGGAGCAAAACTTCTTCGATTTAATTTAATTTTATATAATTTCATTTGATTGTGCTAAGAACACAACATTAGATTTATACTCTTAATACATTTTTACGTGGACTATACATGATTGTTGATTATGGGTACAATGTCATGCAGCAGATCTCTAGAGTTTATTCATCTTGTTTGACTGAAACTTTATGCCCATTGATTAGTAACTTCCTATTTCCTCCTCTATCTCTCAGCAACTGCTTTGATTCTATGAATTTGATTATTTTAGATATCATATATAGCACAGTGTTTGTCTTTCTGTGACTGCTTATTTCACTTAGCATAATGTTCTCAAAAGTTTATCCATATTGTTGAATATGGCAAATTTTCCTTCTTTTTTTAAGTCTGAAAAGTATTCTGCTGTCTCTATAGGACACATTTTCTTTATCCAGTCATCTGTCAATAGACATTTAGGTTGCTTTCACATCTTGACTATTGTGAATAGTGAGGCAATGAACATAAGAGTGCTAATATTCCATTGAGATCCTGATTTCAATGTTTTTGGAGAAATGCCAGAAGCAGGACTGCTGGATCATATGGTAGTTCTACTTTTAATTTTTTGAGAAATCTCCATACTGATTTCTACAGCAGCTGAACCATTTTGCATTCCCATCAACACCATGCAGTAGTTCAAATTTCTCCACATCATCACCAATACTTGTTTTCTTTTGTTTGACAATAGCCACTCTGACAGGTATTGAGTGATATCTCATTGTAGTTTTGATTGGTCTTTCCCTGATGATTAGTGATGTTAGTATCTTTTCACATACCTGTTGGCCATTTGTATGTCTCCTTTGGATAAATGTCTATTCATGTCTGTAGCTTATAAGAGGCATCACACTTTCCAAATTCAGAATATATTACAAGGTTACAGTAATCAAAATAGTATGATACTGGCATAAAGACAGACATGTAGACCAAGACATACAGACTGGAAATCCCAGAAATAAGCCCATGCCTATATGGTCAGCTGATCCTTGACAAGGGCACCAAGAATGCACAATGTAGAAGAGATAGTCTCTTCAACAAATGACGCCAATAAAACTGCAAAAGAATGCACATGTAAAAGAATGCACATGAAAAGAATAAAATTGGACCCTTACCTTACACCATATACAAAAATCAACTAAAAATGGATAAAAGACTTAAACATAAAACCTGAAACTGTAAAACTCCTTGAAGAAAGCATAAAAGAAAAGCTTTACAACATTGGTCTTGGCAGTGATTTTATGGGTATGACACTAAAGACACATGATACAAAAACAAAAACAAATAAGTGGGACTATACAAAACTCAAAAGCTTCTGCACAGCAAAGGAACCAATGAACAGAGTTAAAAGGCAACCTACAGAATGGAAGAAAATATTTGTAAACCATATATGTGATATGTGGTTAACTTCCAAAACATATAGGAAACCCTTATAGCTGAGTAGTAAAAAAAGAAAACTGAATAACTCAATTTTTAAAGGGAGCAAATACTCTAATAGCTACTCATAAGAAAAGGTACATGAAAAGTTGGGCTATTTTTAAAAAAGAACACTATGGTCTAAAAATATTGCTATTTATAGTCAATATAGCTGACCCCTGAACAATACAAATTTAAACTGTACAGGTAAAATTATATACAGATTTTTTTCAATAAATACTTCAGAAAAATTTTTGGAAATTTGTAATAATTTGAAAAAAAATTCACAGATAAACTGTACAGCCTAAAATATAGAAAAAAATCAAGAAAAATTAGGTATACTTTGAATGCATAAAATATATTACATATATTTAGATACTAGTCTATTTTATCATTTACTACCATAAATGTACATAATCTATTATAAAAAGTTAAAATTTATTAAAACTTATGTACACACAGACCATACTATGGCACCATTCACAGTAGAGAGAAATGTAAACAAATGTAAAGATGCAGTACTAAGTCATAACTGCATAAAATTAACTATAGTACCTACTGTACTATTGTAATAACTTTGTAGCCACCTCCTGTTGCCATCGTGGTGAGCTCAAGTGTTGCAAGTATCTGCTTAAAATGCCTTGTGACACCGATCATCTCCTCATGAGCAGTTCATCTCTTCAGTATATTGCATAGTGCCATACAAAGTGATCTCTTGTAGTTCTTGAATAATATTCATCATGTTTAGTGCAATCCTGTAAACCTTGAATAACACCATGGAACCCATACAAAGTGCCACTAGTGATGCTAGCAGTGCACCCAAGAAGCAGAGAAAAGTCATGACACTACAAGAAAAAGTTGAGTTGTTTCATATCTACATAAATTGAAGTCTGCTGCTGCACTTGCCCAGCATTTCAGATCTTGTAAACAGATGATGGAAACTTATGGTATTGATAAAAA
Source organism: Microcebus murinus (assembly GCF_040939455.1). Lineage (NCBI taxonomy): Eukaryota > Metazoa > Chordata > Mammalia > Primates > Cheirogaleidae > Microcebus > Microcebus murinus. The sequence continues at coordinate 35,419,358 of NC_134114.1, read as the reverse complement.
CAGCCTAGTACTGTAAATGTATTTTATCTTCCTCATGATTTTCTTAACATTTTCTTTTTTCTAACTTACTTTATGTTAAGAATACAGTATATAATACATATAACATACAAACAAAATGTGTTAATCTACTGTGCATGTTAGGGTAAGGCTTCTAGTCAATAGTAGGATAACAGTAGTTAAGTTTGGGGGGAGTCAAAAATTATGGATTTTCAATTGTTCAGAGAGTCAGTGCCACTAATTCTTGTGTTGTTCAAAGGCCAACTGTGTTTTCTTCTAGTTTTTTTTTTTTTTTTTTTTTTTTTGAGACAGAGTCTCGCTTTGTTGCCCAGGCTCGAGTGAGTGCCGTGGCGTCAGCCTAGCTCACAGCAACCTCAAACTCCTGGGCTCGAGTGATCCTTCTGCCTCAGCCTCCCGGGTAGCTGGGACTACAGGCATGCGCCACCATGCCCGGCTAATTTTATATATATATATCAGTTGGCCAATTAATTTCTTTCTATTTATAGTAGAGACGGGGTCTCGCTCTTGCTCAGGCTGGTTTTGAACTCCTGACCTTGAGCAATCCGCCCTCCTCGGCCTCCCAGAGTGCTAGGATTACAGGCGTGAGCCACAGCACCCGGCCTCTTCTAGTTTTTTTAAAGCTAGATTGTATAATTAATAAACAAAAACTATAAATATGTAATGCATATAATTTAATAAGTTTGGACATATGCAAGTACCTATGATATCATCACTACAATAAAAATAGCAAACATATCCATCACCTCTAAAAATTTCCTTGTGTCCTTTTGCTTTATTTATTTATTTATTGTTTTTGTGTGTGTGTGTGGTAAGAACACTTAACGAGATCTCTCTTAACAATTTTTAAATGCACACCACTGTTAATTAGAAGCAGTATATTTTATAGCAGATATCTAAAACTTATCTTGTAAGACCAATAATATTTTAAAGTTTATTTCTTTAGCTTCATATCTGACTGACAACTTAGTTAATTATAGAATTCTAGATTGGATTAATTTTCTTTCAAAATTTTACACATTTGATCTATCATGTTCTAGCTTCTAGTGTTAGTACTGAGAAGTCTAATGTTGTTTTAATTCTTGATCCTTTCTATAAGATATATTTTTATTCTCTTTGGAAGCTTTAAGATCTTCTCTTTTTTCCCCATTAATGAAATGTCATCATAATGTGACTTGGTATAGATCATTTTTCACTTATGATGCTGGACTCTCAGAAGGCTCATTCAAGATGGAAACTTTAGCCTTTTAATTCAGAAATATTTTTTATTTTATTATCACTATTATCGTCATTATTAAATTTCCTGTATTCTCTTTTTTTCTGCAACTCCTATTATTTGGGTGTTTAGCATCTTGTATTGATCTTTTAAAATCAGGTATTTGGACTATTCTATTTTCAATCTCTGTTTTAGTTTTTACTTCTTGAAATATATTTTCAGTATTATATATTATATATATTCCAAAATTATATGCAATTTTAATATCAAATTTTTTTTTGAAAAGTTATTTTTTCTTATGATTTGCTTGTTTCTTTTTTACTAGCTCTGTATTATTCAATAGATGTATTTATAATACATTCTTTTATCTCCAAGGAAACTGATCATAGTTCTGATGTTTCCTTATATCCTTAACATGACCTTTGTTTCCTTCACAGTCCTTTTCCTTCTAGGGTGCTTTTCATCTCTGCCTTTCAAGGAAGGACTGTCCTAAAATTAGTAAAATGCTGATCAGGAATCCTATGTGCTCAGGTAGGTCTTTGATACTGGTAGGCTTCACTGTAGATGGACTGGGTAGAAATCTGGCCATTTCATCAGGGGATTCTCCAAATGTCAGTAGAATTTTTCTTTTTTTTTCTCTAGTATTATTTGGTTTCTCATCATTCACAAAATTCTTGAAACTGAAGGATGCAATGTTGCTGAAGAATTTTATTTCATTTTGTAGAATTTCGTTTAATTCTCTCATTTCCAGGATTATGCCTTTTCTTTGTCTTTAATGTTCCAGCTGTCTGTCCCTGGTTCAGCGCCTCTTTAGCTCAACTTTTCTACAGAATCCCCACTATCCTCCAGGGGTGAGGAAAGAATCACCTGGCTTCATGGTATAGGGCCCTCACTGAGCTCCAGGCAAACATCCAAACAACACCCTTCTGTGCAGCCTCATGCCTCGCTCTTGGGGCAGCATCACGTTATTGAGACTTTCCCTGAATCTATTATAGCAATTGGCTTCTTTCTCTTTGATATCCCCCTCTGCAGGCAGCACAAATGTTTCCCTTCCATATCTATGTGGGTTCGATGCATCTGATAAGCTTTCATATAGGATGTAGGCTGTTAGCAAGACACGAACAGAAGTTCAAGATTTGAAAATAAAGGCAAAGAAAACATTGCATGGATGAAAACACCATGAATAAACTCATGCAGCTGAAATGAATATGAGCTATACGTATGTCTTCGAAGTCTGAGGGGCAGATGCAATGGGAAAACCAGACGGATGAAAAATAAGAGTTCTTTTGAAGAACTGTGGAAGATGGTTCAGTGGGGTCAGTTAATTGGGGCCTTGAAGGTTGGGCTGCAGAATTTGAAACAGGTACAAAAGGCAGCAGGGAACCATCGACAACTCCAATTTGTGGTGAATATTCATGTGACTGAACAGGGAAGCAGGAGCATCAGTGAAGTGTCTTTTCCATTTGGCAAGTGAGAGGTGGTGAGAGCAACAGTAAGGTTGGGAAATCTCAAATGAACTTGATATGAAAAGATGAAAGAAAGATATTGGGAAAAGCTCTTACGAACTCCAGATTCTAAGTGCTAAGTGCTATGTATCACCCCATGACTATAAGATCAATTTAAAGTGCAGAACAATATTAAAGAGCCTAAGGTTTGCCTTTGTGTCTCTGGAATGTCTGCATGAAAAGTAGAGAGTTATTATTCACCAATTTCTGTGGACAAGCATCTAGTGAAGATCTGAAAGTAGACAACAATATTACACACTTCTGATAATAGCAAATTTAGAATTATTTATGTCAAAAACCACCAGAAGACAGAATATCTCCTGGCTGTAGAATAAACAATCCTTTTATGTGCAGACAGAATCCCCAAATATATCCCATATACCTAGCATAGAGGTGATACTGAAATAATTTCATCAGAAAGTTGAAACGAGTAAGATTAATTCTTAAAAAGCTACCAGCAAAAGAGTATCGATTGCTAGTACAGTTTTAGATATGGTTATTATTCAATAATGCCAAGAACAGGTCAATAATAATTATGAACCTGTACTGGTTTAAATAGCAACAAAACATTTGAAGTTAGGCATATGTGAGTACAAAAAAGATGAACAATTAAAGGAAGATATTTTTCTTTGGCTTTGTGTATTCAGAGGTGTTCAGTCAAAAGTCCTAATTTAGGTATAAACTTGTGCCTCTTATAATAGATTTTTTGTTCTGGCTGAACCAAAGCTTTTCTTTTGAAATTACAATTTGGGTAATTCCATCAGACACGGAGTAATCACTAAGTTAGCATTTGGTGGGAACACTGGGACTAACAACTCAGTCCCCAGGGAAAATAACCCTCAGTTATTTATGACCCTGAGTGCAGGGGCTCAGTTTTCTGTCCCCTGAAAGGCAGCTGTTTCAGCAATTTATTGTCTCTCACCACCACAGCAGGACATTGATTAGTGTGATCCTGAAAAAGAAAATGCCACCTACAGAATAATCAGTTCTATTTCTCTACTGGTGGGTAAGAGGGTTTCTGCTACTTGCCCAGCATCACGTGAAGGAGGCCAAGTCACAATCTGTTTTTTCCATGCTCCTTGTCACACTCTTCTTCCCTCTGTGAAAACCAGAGAGATCCTGGGTTAGCTGCAGCACTCTGCTGCCTCCAGAGGAGTTTTAATTATCTTGGACACAGAAACGCTTGGCACTTTACAGCAGGAATGCTCCTGGGAGTAAACTGCAGTGAAGGTCGTTCTGGGCAGATGCGTTTGATGGGGAAGTCAGGTATCAACATAGCCTCAACTTCGTCTCCTATTAAACACTCCTTTCGTAAAGACTGCATCTAGCTCAATTTTTACTTCATCCCCAACCCTTTCTTCTTGGAATTTATCACTGAAAAACATCAATATGACCATTTTGCTTCTTAAAACTGCATATGGGAGTCACATCACTTTTAGAATTAAAATTTAAAATTATTATCATGGCCTAAAAGACCTGCATGATCCAGCCACTGCTATCCTATGCAGCCTCATCCCCCCTCACATCCAGCTTTCGTTGTTCCACTCTGGCCAGACTGCTTCTCTCTACTACCCCAGGATCCACATTCCTCCCCACCCCAGCACCTCCCAGGGGCTGCTTTCTCCCTAGAAGATGGCCCATCCCATTTCCACCTGGCTAGCTCCTACTCGCCTTTTGAATCTCAGTCCATTCCATGTCCCAGGGAGGATGTCTTTTACTGCCAAGCTCAGATTAGATTCTGCTAATATACCCTCTGATATACTCTGTACTTTTTCTCCATGGCACTTACCAAAACTGATGTATATAGTTGTTTGGTATATAGATTTTTCTTCTAACTATCTTCTCTGTCTTCACTGTACTTCCATAGCTCAGTGTGGTTCTCGACACATAATCAATGCTCACTATTTGGTGAATGTAAGATTTCACCAAATCCTTCTATCCCCTACCAGAACCTGAAGGAATAGAAATACTGTTAGTATCCAACATACTCTCCAACCAAAGAATTGAGCTTCTGAGACCCCATTTCTAAAGGTTACCTGTGTCATGTGTTGTCATGACAGGAGAGGTGAAAATCTAGATTGGACATCATTTAACAACATTCATGTTCTCCTTCCAGCTTGCAGACTATATGTGAGAGATTAAAGCAGTGCTATTTTGTCATCATTTCACCAAGAAGTTGAGCTTATGCTTTTGTCTTTGTTTTTATAGATACATACACACACACACACACGTATGTGTGTGTATATATATATATATATATATATATATATATTTTTTTTTTTTTTTTTTTTTACAAAAACTGTGAAGTTTGTCAGGTCAATTCCACCAACTCTGATTTCAACCAGAAAAACAGGAGCAAATTCTAGCTATGTTCTGTTTGTTTATAGCTACCTAACAAAACATCCAATGTTTAGTGGCTTAAAACAACAATTATTCATTTTGATAAGAAACACGTAATTTGGGGAGGGCTCTATATGAACAGCTCATCTCTGGTTATCAGCTGGAGTGACTTGAGCAACACTGGAGTTCAGACTTCTGTATGGCTTATCCACAGGGCAGCAAGTTTGTGCTGCTTGTCAGCTGGGGACTGCACAGAAGCTCTGAGCCAGGGTCCTTGGTTCCTCTCCATGTGGGTAGTCTCTTCATGAGACTGCATGGGCTTCTTTACAGTAAGGTGGCCCAATTCCAGGTATGAAAGTTGCAAAATACTGGAAGTGGAAGCTGCCAGTCTCTTAAAGCATTGGTCTAGCAGTGGGCAAAGTGTTACTTCTGATGTGTTCTGTTAGTCAAAGTGACCACATAGCCCTCCCCAGTTCAAGGAGAAAAGAAGAGTACAAAGGACTTGCAGACTGCTGAGCTGGTAAATGTTAAATCTAAATGGTGTCTGTGACATTGTCAATAGCCAGGCTTGTGAAACCTCAGGTCTTTCAGCAGGGGGAGCTATAGAAGGCTTTTGAGTATCAAAGTGGAACATTAATTGTTGTCCTTTAGGATTAATCACACTGGTGGTCTCGCGAGCGACATACCTCTTCTGGACAAATGAGATCTGCCATCACAACACCTACCAATGTCGAAGATATTTTTATATCTGGGTAGAGTGCAAGGATGGGGGTGATTCTCACAACAATCTGATGAAATGATTAGAATCAATAAGATTCTTCCCTGTTGGCCAAGGAGGAAAACATAAACGTGGCCATGTGAGTAGCTTGTCTAAAGTAATACTTCAAATTAGTGTCAGAACAGGCAGTAAAACTCCTAAGTTATGAATCTCTTTTTGTTAAGCTATGATTGTTGCTAGATGTATCTAAACTCTTAGGCAGTCTGGTACCTATCAGTTTAAGGGGCATCTCCCAGGCTGCTGGTAGGTGTGGGTGGCCCTTGACCAGAGGAACCCACCTTCCATTCCTTCCCTGCCGTGGAGCCCAAAGTTGCCCCTCCACATGCAGAGACCTGGAACTTCACTAAAGACCAGAAGTCACATCAGCAGCCAAGTCTACTCATCTGCCATAATGATAAATAAAATTAAAAGCTTTTTCAAAGAGTGGTCTCAGGAGCTTATAGTTGTAGCTAAAAGAAATGTCTTATGGGTGTAAAATTTCTCACATATTACAGTCTTTTCATTTTATAAAAAATAATACTAAGTGGTTAAGTGACTTGTCCAAGAATACACAGTTACTTATGGCTAGATCCAAAACTAAAATATAAGTCTTATGTTTTAAGTTATGGTTTCAATGAGGGGCCTGTTAAAATTTTGTTTATTCTGTTAGGAGGTTTGGAAAGCCAGAAAAGAATTCAAAATCATTCTTTATTGATGCCTTAGATTACCCTTAGTCTAATAGTGTTCTAAGTTGCTGTCAGATCTAATATAAACAAAAAAATTATATTTCCTGACTGTGATTGACTTGAATCAGTCCTGTAGGTCAAGAACTAGTTGAAAGAGAGCAATAAGCAGCCATAGGTAGTTAGAAAATGTTCTCTGATGATCCTCTATGACCTTCCTTTGGGACCTCTATAAAGTCTTTGACATCAAGACGATGGTCTTTTATATTTTACTATTACCTTAACAAGTTTATAGGAGATAATAAATACTAACTGGATTAAGGAGAAGAAAGCCCCCCTGAAAAACCCAGTGCTGGAAAACACAATTATAGACAGAAGTCCAGCTTGGTCCAAAGACCTGCTTCCCAAGGCCACAAGCTGCAAGCTGACATCAGCAGCAAATCTGGTGTCAGTTAACCATCCCTCTTGGTGACTGTGTGGGCAGAAGAATAAGTCTGTACATGGAGAATGAGGGTGTATTATGAGGATGCAAAGCTTGGGAGTTTCCAAGAACTTCTGAATTTATTTTGAATCACAGCAATAGCCTGAGATGAAGCTCTTATCATAGGATAGTCACTGCATAAAATCCCTCCTCAAGTTTGCCATGATAGACAGCATCCACCCAGAGACTAATTCACAGGTCAGTTTGAATGGAGTAGGAAGAAGCAGAAGCCCTCATTCAAGCACCACTACAACTAGGGGCAGTCAGTACTGTCATGGTACTTCCAGCTCCAAGAGGACACTTGGGCCTTAGAAGAGATGGTGAAGAAAGAGTGGCATGCATGCCCATTTCATTCTACCTGTTTTGCTCCAACTCCTGTGTAAAAACCCTGGGTAAGTCAAAGTGCTCTAGACTCGGAGTCATAAAACCTGGGTTTGCTGCCTCTGTCCAGCTGTGACTTTTAGCAAAGACTCAACCTTTCTGCCCATCAGGTACCTCATCTGCAAAATAAGAATAACTATACCTACCTCTGATGTTAGTTGTGAGGATGAAATGTGATAATGAGGAAAGAAGGCTTCCTCTGGGACCAACCAGTCTAAGAAAACTTAAATATTATCACTAGTCAGCACTGCAGCTCTGAGGATGGAGTCGCTTTGGCAATAAGGAAACTGATGCTTGGAACAACTAGCAAGTGTATCATCTCAGGGTCAAACCCACACCTTTCAGACTCCAACACCCATGCCCTTCACCGATATTCAATATTGTCTCCCCTACACTCAGTAACTTTATTCAAAAACCTTCACTTTTCTCCCAAAAAAGAGATGTTTATTCCACATGATTCTCAACAGTCAATGTAATCTTTGTAATGGTAACAACAAAAAAAATTAAATCACATTTGTAAATGTTTCCAGCAAAGTTCCTAATACCTTTCTGGCATTCTACCTTGTCTTTCTTTCCCCTTCTCTTTCTTTTCCCTGTCTCCCTTTCCTCTACCTCCTACTAACCTAATGCACCTAGATCTTCAACTGTTATTACATCTACATATTTCTATAGAATACACAGACATTGTAACTCCAGCAAAAAGTGTAATTCAAAGTATCGAAGAACTCTGATTCTACAGTAAAGGCGGTGATTTCACAATTCATTTTCAAGCTACACACATGCCTTCGGGATGGCGCTTTTACACACACACAAATTATGTCTCAGAAGAGAAGTCTTCTAGTTTTTAGAGCACAATGGAGATAGTCCCAAACACACTTGCCTCTATCAAAGTATTCCTAAGCCTACTCCTAAGCCGTCCTGTTAATTTCATGTAGGATAGCCTTTTACACCATTTCTGATTCATTTTATTTCTCCAGTGGAATTCTTTTGTTCTGCACTGTTGAGCCTTCGCTTTTTGTTTTCCTTTTGACTCCTCTGCCAAGCTCAGATTTATGAATGGCATAATGTTGCATTGCCTGTCAAAGATTTGGGTGCATTTATTATCCTCTTTCTCCCACTGCTCTCACCAGCCTTTCATTTTCTAAGCCTCTATTGGTGCACTTCTGCTGGTTAGGGGTTTAGGAAGGTTTCTGTACCAGGGGTTCCTGGAATACTTCAGCAAACACAAATCAGACTTTCAACAACAGCTAAATTACCTCTTTCCAATGCTGAGGCACTGACATGTACCAGAGGCATGTTTATAATATTAATAGCTTTTGGGTCTTTCCCTCATAAGGGAAAGATTCATTTCAGAACACTACTTTTTCAAAAAATCCATAGTAAAATCTCTTTTGAAATTCTGTTTTAAGAAAGTTGCCCATTTGCACTTCAGCTTATAAGAAAGATTGTAACAAATGTTGATTCCTAATAAAATACGTAGAAACAAAAAATTCTAACCATAGGGAAAAAAACAGAATAAGTGAATTAATTAGCTACCACAAAATATTGTTTGTGAATAGTTTTGAAGGAGGAGGAGAACAACTATGAGACATTAACAGCTTCACAGAAATACAGCTTTCAGACCCAGAAACGTCACATGAATCATTTTTTCCAGATGCCTCATTTTACAAATGAGCAAATGAAGTACTGAGAAGGTAACTGCTTTATCCAAAGCTACCTGGCCACTGACTGACGCTTATTCCAGAACGCAAGTACATATGGATGAAAAACGATCACTGTACTGTATTCTTTGGTTACTATTTGCAAACAATTGCTCTGGAAATATAGCCCCTTGCTCTTATATGATTGCAAGCTTCCTTAAGCCTAACTAATCAAGAGTACTAAAAGGATCTCTATAGTACTCATTACCTAGAGTTCAGGAGCTCACAGCTGTTTTGATTTGATGGATGCAGATCTTACACAGTTGTATGTTGAGGTCTCCAGTTGATATTCATAAGTCAATCTGTCTGCACCATTTTCCTTTAGGCATCTACTGATTTTATCATCAAGGTCACTTCCAGTTGTTCTTGAACACTGCACTGTGCACTCCATTAGAATATTGATTTCTATGCCAAGGGTAGTTTCACATTAAGTAAAAATCACCTTTCTCCCTTCTAGGTTACCCTTTGTCACCCATAGATGTACCACTTATGACCTCAGGTTTCTGTTGTATCTACTCTCTTCTTCCCTCTGCTGACCAGCTTTTTCTGCTTACCATTTACATGGCAGACTATATTGCTGTGACTGCAATGCAACAGTTTATAAGATTCAGTCCCAAGGAGAGACTCCTTGACTGTCCTGGGCTTTCTTCAATCCAAATCAAAATTACCCATCTTGAGTAGGATGTCTACTCTAGGTCCAAAGCGATTATATAATACAAAAACATCTGCAGGACATCAGCCTCTAGGAAGTGGGAGTAAATTCAAACAAGGGGAATAGCCAGTGGGCAGAGCAGACATCCCAGTGAGTCCACCAAGGCACCCATATCTGAGTCAGACATCATAATGCCCACTCTACTTCTCCTCCTTCCTTTTCTTCTACACAAAAACCTGCCCTTGTGAAAATCAAAGATTATGAATGACTAGATCTCACCTATTTTACCAACTTGTCAGACATTCCTGAATCCCAGCAGTGAACTGAACTTGGACTCCAGCTTATACCTTACTGCATAAATTATCCTGTCATTATTCAAAATAATAGTTGTACGGTTCACCTGAAAAATCTCATCCACTATAACAGTTTGAGCACAGGACTAGTTTGCATGATTTAGCTCTCTTGCATACTAAATACCTGAAGCCAATAGTAACTGTATATTAGGTCATAAAAGATAGCTTTTGGCCACATCTTTTCCACCCTGCAACATCCACTTTAAATTTTTCCTCTTTGAGTCATACCATAGCCCTCATACCCTGTCCAAATACTTCAAATATCCAAGTGTAATTTTAAACACCAATGTGTAATTTTCTACAAATCAAATCTCTCATTTATTTACTGGGGAAACACAATAATTCATTTTCATAGTTCTGGAAAAGAAAAAAATCTTCCCTTGATCTCAAAATTTAAATATCCATAAACCCTGCATAGTCCAATTTTTAATCAAGTCAGACCTGTTTTAGTCTACCCAATCTAGAAGGTACATCTGGGGCTGTGTTGCTCCAAAGTAATAATGTTCTCACCAAAGGTGCCGGGCTCTGGCTTTCAGCACGGACTTACTCAGGCCAAGTAGTTTCTCCAAGAGAAGAACAATTTGGAGAGAGATTCAAGTCATTTGTTGTAAAACATGAAAATGCAATTATGTAATTTGCAATTAAAATGAGGCTTTCAATCTTTAAATTTAAATTGCTGAATCTCTTAACTTGGTGCTTACATATTGCCTTATATATTTGTATTTCCTGTGATTATATCTCCTCTTCCCAGTGATGGCAGAGACCATGCATTAAACTTTGTAAATCCTCCACAGCTATTTTTATGTTACCTTATGCATAGTAACATCAATTGCCTATTGACTTAAACTGGGCGTAAAGCACTTACATTTTAATTGCATTTTTTAGATTAAATTGAATCCTCCAACTGAACACTGAAGGGCATAAACACAATGCTATTTACCATTCTTTATTTTGTGGAGAGTCTATTTTGAATTTTGAATGATCTTTATGAAATACTAAACCTTCAGCTTTCTACAACATGTAAAGTATTTAAGAAGACAAAATTATGTCAGCCTTAAAGTAAAAGTTGCAGTCAGCAGTCTTAGGTTCTGTTGCTAGCTTCGCCTGAATTTATCTCTTCCTCTGAAACAATTTTCCCTAATCGGAACAATCTTCTAAGAGGATAAGTGGAAGCTCCCACTGAGAGATACGATCCAAGATTCTCCTGGGTAAATGCTATTAAAGTAAACACTTAGCAGATACAATGTCACTGAAACTCTGGTTATCTGCTCAGGGACATTCTCTTCTTGAGGCTTTAGTCATCACAGAGCAACCTGGACGAGGCCAACAATCTATAAGTGAGAGCCAGAGAAAAGAGTCTTCCCTATTGAATCTTTTATGTTCAAGAAGTTATTAATGATGCATCTGTCTGCTCACGTCTTCCTTTTTTTTCCTGAGCAGAAGAAAGAGAGTTGGAGAAGGGCTGTGTTCTTCTGCTGAGCGGGGGTGTGAAAAATGAGAGGGCTGTAGCCATCAGGGCATCATTTATACCAAGTGTACTTATGATGCATGAGGTGGATGTCAGTTGAAGATAATTGCTTATGATTTGGACCATCCTCCAGCTTAAGCCACTAACAGAGACTTCTGAAATTTGCTTCTTCTTTTTACCTATTTGTAATTTCATGAGATAACTCCAGTTCTTAGTCCAACCCTTCTTTAAAGAATACTTTTTAAAAATTCTACTTATAAAGAAATCTATGGAGGTTGCACTAGTTTACAGTCCCACCAGCAGTATAGGAGTGTTCCCATCTCCTGGCATCCATGCCAACATTTGTTATTTTGGGACTTTTTGATAAAAGCCATTCTCACTGTAGTTAAATGATATCTCATTGTGGTTTTGATTTGCATTTCCCCAATGATTAGAGACATTGAACATTTTTTCTATGTTTCTTGGCAACTAGTCTATCTTCTTTTGAAAAGTTTTCGTTCATGTCCACTTTGACCACTTTTTAATGGGGTTGTTTGATTTTTTTTCTTGCTGATGTTCCTGAGTTCTATAAAGATTCTAGTGATCAGTCCTTTATGGGATGTATAGCATGCAAATATTTTCTCCCATTCTGTAGGTTGTTTATTTGTTTTAGTGATAGTTTCCTTCTGCACAGAAGCTTTTTAATTTGATCAGGTCCCATTTATTTATCTTTGTTGTTGCTGTGATTGCTTTTGGGGTCTTCTTCATAAATTCTTTGCCTAAGCTGATGATTATATGAGTTTTTCCAACATTTTCTTCTAGAATTCTTATGGTTTCATGCCTTAGGTTTTTTTTTTTTTTTTTTTTTTGAGACAGAGTCTCACTTGTTGACCAGGCTAGAGTGAGTGCCGTGGTGTCAGCCTAGCTCACAGCAACCTCAAACTCCTGGGCTCAAGCAATCCTTCTGCCTCAGCCTCCCGAGTAGCTGGGACTACAGGCATGCACCACCATGCCCGGCTAATTTTTATATATATATTAGTTGGCCAATTAATTTCTTTCTCTTTATAGTAGAGACAGGGTCTTGCTCTCGCTCAGGCTGGTTTTGAACTCCTGACCTCGAGCAATCCGCCCGCCTCAGCCTCCCAGAGTGCTAGGATTACAGGCGTGAGCCACCACGCCCGGCTCATGCCTTAGGTTTTAAGTTTGTTATCTATCATGAGTTGATTTTTGTGAGAGTTAGAGTTGTGGATCCTGTTTCAGTCTTCTACATGTGGCTATCCAATTTTCCCAGCATCATTTATTGAATAGGGATTCTTTTCCCCAGTATATGTTTTTGTCTGCTTTGTCAAAAATCAGAAGACTATATGAGGATGGTTTTACATTTGAGTTCTCTGTCCTTTTCCATAGGTCTATGTGTTCTCATGCCAGTACCATGCTGTTTTTGGTTGCTATAGCCTTGTAGTATATCTTGAAGTCTGGTAAATTGATGCCTCCCAATTTGTTCCTTTTTGCTTATGGAAAGTAGTAGGGAGATACCTCAAGGAACTAAAAGTAGAATTACCATTTGATCCAGCAATCCCACTACTAGGTATCTACCCAAAGGAAAAAAGACATTCTATAAAAAAGACATCTGTACGCAAATGTTTATAGCAGCACAATTCACAATTGCAAAGATGTGGAAACAACCCAAGTGCTCATCAATATATGAGAGGATTAATAAAATGTGGTATATGTAAACCCAAGTGCTTATCAATACATGAGTGGATTAATAAAATGTGGTATATGTATACCATGAAGTACTACTCAGCCATAAAAAAATATGTTGAACTACCTATTATTTTGTCCTGGATGGAGCTGGAGCCCATTCTTTTAGGTGAAGTGTTACAAGAGTGGAAAAAAAAACACTACATGCACTCACCATTAAATTGGTACTAATTGATCAACACTAATGTGCACATATGGGAAGTGACATTTATATTAATAGGATGTTGGGCAGGTAAGAGGGGGGTAGAGGGGATGGGTTCCACACCTAACTGATGCACTGCATGATATCTGGGGGATGGGTATGCTTATTGGGCAGTGCAAAGGCAATTTATGTAACCAAATGTTTGTAGCCCTGTAATACTCTGAAATAAAAAAATTTTAAAAAAGAAATCTATTATTCAAGGACCAGTAAGCATTCTACATTTTCCATGACATTTTTTATTAATTAAAAGAAAAATCCCACCATTCCAAGCATTGTATTTCTATGGCATTAATTATATGTTCTGTGAATATAAATCTTATTCCAAATGACATCATAGTATAGCCATGCATGTATTAACTTCTCTCTCTCTCTCAATTTTGCTCTTTCATGCAAGTACTTTCTCTCTTTCATACACAGACACATGAGAAAAACTACAGATTTAGCACACTTTGAAACCCATTCTTCAATTGGTAACAGGTACCAAATGTAGCCATACTCTTTAGAATAGAGGATTGCAAACTCTCATTTCATGGTTCTTGTTATGTTCTGAATATTTGTGCCCCCCCCCATTTATATGTTGAAATCTTGATCCCTAACGTCATGGTATTAGGAAGTGGGAGGTGATTAGATTGTGAGGGTAGAGCTATCAAGAATGAAATTAGTGCCCTTACAAAATAAGCCCAGAGAGCTTGTTCCCTCTTTTACCATGTGAGCTTATGGCAAGAAGGAGCCATCTATGAACCAGAAAGCAGGCCCTCAGCACACAATAAATCTGCTAGCACCTTGATTTTGGACTCCCCAGTCTTCGGAACTGTGAGAAATAAAGTTCCGTTGTTTTGAAGCCACCCAGTTTATGGTATTTTGTTATAGTAACCCAAACAAACTAACACAGTACCGTTGGTGTCTTAGAAATATTTTCATACATGTACAGATACACACACACTAAAAAAAGTTATATTTTATTTCATTCTTAAATAACCACAATTGTTTACTAATGGTTTAGATGTACACACCTCTTGGGGACTGCACAGCTTCTCCAACTTTGAAACTTTTATTTTCACTTTCATATTGACTTCTCCTTGTTACTTTTTTTTTTTTTATCACAGCAACTCAGAAAGCTCAAATTCTCCAAGATCAAAGACATTGCATCATTAAGAGGAATAAAGTATAACCTAATGTTAAAACCATGAATGTCCTTAAGCTAATAATTTGCCTGTGTGTGATAGATACTAAATATTGTCTCATTTCCCTTGAAAATTTAAAATATTCTGCTGTGCCCTTGTGAGTTTCCTGAGGTACCCCAGGGCCCCTTGGCACATAGTGTGGGAAATGAGCCTTACTGGGCTGCAAGAAAATTTATTAAAACATTAACCCATGTTCTTAGAGCAAAAATCATTTGGGGAAGGAATTGGTACAGTCCAGATCTTTCCTTAAATCAGCTTCTGCTCACTGTATGTACCAAGTTACCAAGATCATTTCCTTCTCCCAAGTCTTTTCCATTATAAACTTCCCACACTCGGAGAATCCAATGGGTTCCATTAGTCCCCTTGGATTTAAGTGACAAACTTGGACTTGACTTGAGATCTTTCATTGAGTGACTGTCCATTCCTCTTTTTTCCCTAGCTCCTTACAGGGAGAAACTCCCGATGAGTATCTCACTCCAGCCCTGGAAGTCTTTTCACAGTCCCCTTTTGCACCTCTCTCCTTGAGGGTATTTGCTGTTTCTTACTGTGAAATCCTTCTCGCTTTCCTGCTACCTCTCCATCCTCCTTGCTCCTTCACTGACTAAGAACCAAGTCACCCACAAGGCTTTTCTGAGTAAATGGGATACAGTGTACTCCATGCCATTGAGTACCTGAGCATGGAATTCATTGCCAGACGGCTTGGGTGTTCATGTTGTCTCTCCACCTATCAGCAGTTCAATCTTAAATTTCCAAACTGCCTATTCTTCTGTTTCCTTAGCAGCAAAATGGGAAGAATATTTCCTACTGCAGAGAGTTATGGGAAGGTTAAATGATTTCTTACTGTAAAATGCTTAGATCAGTGCCTGACTGAGAGGAAGCATTTAATAACTGTTAGATGATGATTATTATGTTGTTATTTATATTATTTTAATTACAGGTAACCCCTTTTATATGTGCTTGTTTTTTTGTAACTAAAGTGAGAGTCACTGTAGTTAGAGAAAATACTATTTTTAAAGATAGGCACTGCAGAGTTACAAGTTCTAAAATTGAACTTGACTGGAAAAATAAAGCATTTTCATAGATGATTGTAAAAATGTCATGTAAATAAATGTATTATTTAACCAGCACTATCAGAGTTGTATATAAATGAAGTTTTCTCAAACTAACTTTTGCCCATGTTGTACACTGTAAACTCTTTTTGGAAAATGTTAACAGATCTGCCTGGAAGCTTTGTAAAATACTCCCCTACTCTCTTGAATAGAGGCTATTGGCTATAAATTAAATTGGTTTTGATTCTTTATTGTCAACACAAACATCCATCACCATGAAGTAACTCCATATTCTGACCTACCCACCTGTGTTTCCTCTGCCATTTCTCTTCTCGTTGTGTTTCCCTGGAACTCTGCCTCCACGTAAGTCAGAGGGAGAAGACCTAAGAGGCTATTTCATCGACAGACTCACTTCTTAAGTAAGAGTCTTGTTCACCACTGCAATGTGTGGTGGCTGGAGAAGGCATGTAATTGGGCTTCGTGAAGGATAGAAGAATAAATTGGAACCAGTGAGGCCACAAATAATGGCAACAATGAAATGCTAGTTTATAAAGCAGAAGTTTTGCAATACTGTTTCAAGTTGTCAGAGAAAAGTTTACTTTTTTTCATGGTTTGGTTGTGTAGATTTGATATGGTCAGAACTACAGAAAAGCAAGGCCCTTCCTTATATTTACAGTGTGGTGTATTGTTTAAAAATGGTGGGGGTGGGGTGAGGGCCAGTAGTGAAGAATCCACTTGCACCAGAGCACTGTTGTTGCTCCTGTGTTAGTCTGCTTTGCATTGCTATAAAGAAAATACCTGAGGCTGGGCAATTTATAAAGAAAAGAGGTTTATTAGGCTCACAGTTCTGCAGTTTGTACAAAAAGTATCATTGCACCAGCATCTGTTTCTGGTGAGGGCTTCAGGGAGTTTCCAATCAAAGCAGAAGGTGAAGGAGGAGCAGGTATGTCACACAGTAAGAGAAGAAGCCAGAGAGAGAGGTGGGAGGTGCCAGGCTCTTTTTAACAACCAGCTGACCTGTTACCACAAGGATGGCACCAAGCCATTCATGAAGGATCTGCCCTGTGACTCAAAAACCCCCACCCATCCCCACCTCTAACATTAGGGATCAGATTTCAACATGAGATTTGGAGGGGACAAACATTCAAACCATATCAGCTCCATTTCATTGTTATACTTCCAAACATTTCATTTGAAGAAAGGGTTCAGAAAAGCCCCCAACTCCAAAATGTGATTTCACTGCTTTAAAATGATAATGGGGCAGAAATCATGTCTTCAATGATACACAGTGGATTAAAAAAGCCAGACTAATGCAAAAGGCTATGTCATATAGTTTTGTGCGCCCAGGAAGTGAACATTCACAATCCATATTCATTCTTTGTGTGGCCTTCTTGCATGCCTATAAAGAGATCATTATGCTACTGATCATTTCAACTGATTAGCCAACATCACTACATTTATTAGATGCCTAGCAGTGGTGAACTTACAGCAAGAAAATAAGTGCCACTGTATTATGAAATCCACTTGTGATGGCTAATTTTATATGTCAATTTGGCTAGGCTATGGCATCCAGTTGTTTGGTCAAACACCGGTCAAAGTGTTGCTGTGAAGGTATATTTTTAGATGTAATTAACATTTAAATCAGTAGACTTTGAGTAAAGCAGACTATCCTCCAATCAACTGAAGGCCTTAAGAGGTCCTCTGAAGAGAGAAGACATTCTACCTCAGACTGTCTTTGGACTCAAGACTATAGCATCAACTCTGGGTCCTCAGCCTGCCAGCCTGTCCTGCAAATTTTGGACTTACTAGCCCTTACAATCATGTGAGCCAATGTGAACCAATTCCTTAAAAGATCTCTCTCTCTCTCTCTCCCTCTTGACTCTGTTTCTCTATTTCTCTGGAAAGCCATGACTAATATATCACCAAACATAGATGATAGCTACTTCCAGTCTGTCTTCTTCTCCTGGATAAGTTGGAGCTTCCTTTTCAAATATAAACACGTATAATCTGGTGTGTTGCAAATAGCTCTAAGACCAACACATCCTTACTACCTGATTGTTAACAGTCCTCACCCTTGAGTTGATGCCTTTCCAAAATATTATAATATTATTATTATTTAAAATAAATTAAAACAAATCAGAACAGTAGCATTGAATTCATGGTATTTTCTAGGATACACAAAAGGGTTAATTCATCATAGGACAAGGGGAAAGACTCTTCTACTTCTCCAGAGGAAGAAATACTTTTCTTCCTTTTTCTCCCTTATAAGTATTAAGATGACCTTCTGGTAGAGTCCAGGCAATCTTTCCAGATGATGGAATATTTGGTCAGATATATTTTGTCTTTTCATCTAGACTGTATTTCTATAGAACAATGAGGAAAAGAAGCAATGTGAAAAAAGGAGATAATGCCATGTTCCAAAAAGTGCCAGGATCACCCATGGAAATGTTGTACATGATATGTGTATGTGTATTGTGTATGTGTATTGTGTGTGTGTGTGTGTGTGTGTGTGTGTGTGTGTGTGTAGCAGCATATTAGCCAAAGGAAGCTGGAGATTCTGTAAAAGGGGAGGAGGAATGAATAAAGAAAATAAAAGTGAGAAATTAAGATAAAGTTGTAATAGGGAAGCAATAATGCGTATCCATTTCAAACCTAGTTGCCCATAAGCATTTGCAAAACTTGAAGTAGTTTTGTTTTGTGTCAGATCAGCAATTGAGGCCATATTTTCCTACCAAAACAGAACCATCAGTGTTATTATAATCTTCAAACTATGCAAGTAAATGGGTGGATGAGTTCATTTCATCATCTAAGGGTTAATGCTGAAATTTACTTCAGGCAGCTAAGTTAGATGCACAAGAAGATGTCAAATTCTCCAGAGGCCTATGATGAATTCTTAGAGTGTGAAACTATTCCTTTCTGTTGTTTGTAGATAAGGACTGTTCAAAGTGGTCTGTGCATTTGAGAAATAAAGTAAATGGAAAATTTCTCTAAGTAGGGCATATTTCTGATGACTAAGATTAGTACATTATGTCTATTCCAAACTAAGTCAGTAATGGATTGTTCCCAGATAAGCACACAGAAATCAGTTGTATGTAACTTAATGCTGAAAGAGCAGACATTAAACAATAACTAATTTAGTTCACTGTAGAACTGGTCCAAAGAAACAAAAAAGAAAGAATTCCCAAAAGACCGCCAAAATAACTGACTGGTATAGTATGACTTTCATCAAGTGATTACATTAAGGTCATTAATAATTGCAGGAAATGACTAACCCATTCATAGTTTCTGTGGAACAGCAAATGGTGTAGAATCTGAATTGCATAATGCAGTTTATCTTTCAAGTTTTCTTTTTTTCATTATCCAAGTGAAAAATTGAGCACTCATTACGTGAGAGGAAAATCAAGCTATAGAGTATGTCATAAATTTGCAGAGCGCTGTATTGGAGAGCACATCTTGAAAGTGGCACTGCTGTGATTGATGAGAAAAATTTCTTAAAATCTTTGTGAACAATTTTTCATTGAAGGCTTTTAAATCTTGTGATTTTGTTTTTAACAAAATTGTTACTGTTTTTGAAAGGTTTGCAGAGGATAGGAATGTAAACGGTAATGTCCCAAATTTCAAAGAAATTGAATTCAAACATTATGTTATCTGGAATTAAAATCAGCATAAAATATCCTCAGTTTTGCTTCCTTTCATGGCAAACCTATGACGGTAAGATCATGCAGTTCCTTTACATTTCATAACTATAAATATTTTAAAAATGCTAGATCTTTTCAAGTGTAATTAAAACTATAGAATGGAAATGAAAAAGTATAGCTTCTCATGAAAATGATTATCAGAGCTTACTCAGCATTTATTTCACTTAAATAAGATGCTTATTGACACAAAAAAGAGGAGAGAGGAGGGAGCTAGATTCTTGGGATAGCAGATAGAAAGTAGGCCAGATATAAAAACAGAAATGCTCTGTCCAGGATAATTGTTTCTTCAGGAAATATTTCATGGGAAACTATATTCCCAGGCCACTTCCTAGGTTTGGAAAGAAACCCATTCTCCTAAATGTAAAACAAAGGACTCAGGTGATGAGTCAAAATTCTTGCATTGTGACTTTGTCTCTTTTATTGCTAATAATTCGCAAAGGTTTTTCCACATCTTCCATGGCTCAATTTGTGAAGTTGTCAAGTGGATAGAGCATCTTGTCTAAATACTTTATCTAGCTAAGGAAAATAAAACTGAGATACTATCCTAAAAGTTAAAAAGATGCTACTTTATTGCAATATTTTATTCCTGTGATTCATCTATAAAAATTTCCTCCACTTCAATAGTTGTTTTTTGTTTGTTTGTTTGTTTGTTTTGAGACGGAGTCTCGCTTTGTTGCCTAGGCTAAAATGAGTGCCATGGTGTCAGCCTAGCTCACAGCAACCTCAATCTCCTGGGCTCAAGCGATCCTACTGCCTCAGCCTCCCGAGTAGCTGGGACTATAGGCATGCGCTACCATGCCCGGCCAATTTTTTCTATATATATTAGTTGGCCAATTAATTTCTTTCTATTTATAGTAGAGACGGGGTCTTGCTCTTGCTCAGGCTGGTTTCAAACTCCTGACCTCGAGCAATTTGTCCGCCTCGGTCTCCCAGAGTGCTAGGATCACAGGCGTGAGCCACGGCGCCAGGCCACACTTCAATAGTTTTTTAGATCTTGCCGGTCTCTTTCCACTCCCCATCCCCATCTCAATAGCAAAGCCAATGTTCCATAAACTCCAGTGGATAAAAGAAGTGTCCTCGGACAGGTTCCCGAATTTGCTATTCCATCATGTTCTATCAGATCAAGGTAAAATTGCTTTTGGAAGTTGGTGGCCCTGTTAAAGAGAGTGTAACCAACTGTTGCAGAGAAATTCATGTTGGAGGGTTGTGTTCAAATGCTGAAGAAGCACGGATGACAAGTAGAGCACAGGGAAATTCTCTCCCTGTCCTCTTCACATGCGATCTGCTCACAGCTTCCATCTGAAATTTGTTTGAGGTCTCTCCTTAACTCACAAAGTATAGAAGAGAAAACAAATTATGTTATCTTAGTAGAGGTAACACATTTTCTTACGGAGAGCTGATGCTCTTCTGTCAACTTATGGCTAGAAGGGTCCTCAGGAATTATCTAGTCCAGCGACTTCCAGACATTTTTAGTGCAAACTCTCTTTTATCAAATGAGGTCTCACCCTGAACTCTGATATGTAAGACAGTTTGAAAGTGGCTCTGCTTACTTGAAACAGGGGAGGAGTAAGTCGACCCACACAATCTCCTCACTTACCTGTCGGAATCATCGTCATATCTTCAGAACCATAAAGCCCCGTGCAATGCAGTTTGAAAACTCTCTCATTTTACAGACAAGGGATATTAATTTGTGTTCCTGGGGAAGGGATCAGAGCCCACATCTGCGGAATACGTCTAGTGTTCTTTCTCTTACACTAGCCGTTTTTCTTCATTTTCTTCTAGCTTCTTATGTCCTTGAGCATAAATGAGTTGGTAAAACCTCTGGGGGTGTGCCCCATGAGGGAGCCTAAGAGTAAGGGAAGTAATTGAGTTTGTGAACAAAATAGAAAAAAAAAAAAGATTTAATGTGTACCTCGTAAATAAGATCCAGCCACCCAAAGGTAAAATATAGAAAGAAGATATTAGTTGAGGGTAGAGGAAACTCAGCAGCAGTTCATAAACTTTTGGTTTCACTTTAAAGTGCCCAAAATTATTGAGTTGTGGAAAAAGCTTTAGCTCATGTCGATTTTCTCTCTCAATATTGACTCTAAAAACAAATTAAACTGAGAAATTTTAAAATGATTATGAATTCATCGATCATTTCAAAATCATGTTAAAAACTATTATATGTTAACATAAAAGCTAACATATTTTTTAAAAAATAACTACTTTCCAACTAAAAGATAGTGAGAAGAGTGGCATTGTTTTACCTGTTTGCGATTTTTTTAATGCTTTGCTGAAGAGAAGACAGCTGGAGTTTCATATCTGCTTCTGCATTGGAGCTGTCATGTTATCTCGAGTGGTGCAGCCTCTGGGAAATGCCACAGGGTGCTCAAAAGAGCATTGACGGTACAAAAAACAAATGACATCTTTAGTAGTATTGTGTAAATAATTTTCATTTCACAGACCCATGAAAGGTTCTCCAGGACCCAGATAGGTCCTGAGACCACATTTTGAGAACTGTTGGTTTAGAGAGACCAGATACATTACAGAAATCAAATCAAATCTGATAAAAAGGATGACAAAGATAGGGCGTCTCAGTGAATCTTTCACATAGTTATGTCTCTACTTGGAAACTCATAGGAAGCATGAATCAAAGCCTACAACAACAAAACCAAAACAGTGTGTGAAACCCAAGGTGGCCCAGTTGATTTGTGCTGGGAACAGGAAAAAAATGTATTTAGCCCATTTACTTTCAGACTGTGTAAAGAGAGTGAAGAATAAGTATAAATATCATTGCAATTAAGTAAACATAAACTAGACAAATGGTAGAGTTTATTGCCACCTCTCTACCTACAAGAGAAGATTGCTATCATATATAGGAAGAACCAGCAGTTCTAGAACAAAAGCAAGGTTTCTAGGATTTCCACATGGAGTTGCTGAATACAATATTATAAGAAATCTATTTGACTTATGGAGAAACTAAACTCTTTAAAAGCCTTAGTAATCTTTTGTCATGGGTGATCATTTTAATGTGCTCCATGCCAGGCATGTAGATTTTAAGAATCATCTAGAACACTCTAGACTGAACATTAAACCTTTTACCATTGTTCTTTTTCCTTTCAAAAATGGGTTGCATGCTGAGCCAATCCATCTGTCACAATTTTCTAAATGTTTCTTTTGTATGTTTCCCACATCCAAATTCTCAAAGCTGCCCACAAGACAACATGAGGAGGTCCCCTCAGGGGCAGGTGTTTTGAATGAACTTAGCCAGGTCAGGGCTCTATCCTTAAGCCCCTTCAGGCTTGGCCTCAGGCACTGAATTCAGGAGAACAACTGTGATGTATTTTTAAATCTGAAGATGTAGCCTTTTTTTTTTTCTTTCTGAGTGAATGGCCAACAGAATAAAAGGAACAATGCTGAAATCGAAATTCAACTCATGTAACCCTAGGTAAGAAAAAAAT
Organism: Microcebus murinus; assembly: GCF_040939455.1. Lineage (NCBI taxonomy): Eukaryota > Metazoa > Chordata > Mammalia > Primates > Cheirogaleidae > Microcebus > Microcebus murinus. The sequence continues at coordinate 35,396,488 of NC_134114.1, read as the reverse complement.
CAATCTTATGAACCCAAATATATTTGTCAACTTTGCCTCTTCAATGTACTGTAAATAATACAGTTTCAAAGTACTACATGTAATACCTTGTTAGGAGAAAAATTGATAAAATAAATAAAAAGCAAAGAACAAAATAAAAGTTGGTGTCGGAGAAACTGTATAGACAAAACTTCTTTTACTGCAATCATTTCTCTTGCTTCTATACTCTCTTTTTGCAAAAACCCACTTCTGGCCAACAGAAATATGAAGGCTTTTGATGTTGAAAGAAGGTTATAAGAGACGTATCTCTTTGATTACTTTTGAAGTTTTAAGCCTTCAATATTTACTTTTATGATTTGAATGTTACTGTGACAGATACAATATTAACACTTGCAAAATGTGACAGCAACAGTGGAATAATGCAATTGCATGCAAGTAGAATGTCCCAACAAGAAGAAAGTGCCAGGTGAATAGTGACATATACCAGAATACTGTTGGCATTTTGGGATTACTGTGAGATGGAAAAATAAGTGAGGCAAGCAGAAAAACAAAATAGGTAGGTGAACGTTTCTAGAGAAAAACTGGTCTGGAAAATTTACATTACCCTTTCATTTCTCTAAACTAAAAATACATAGTGTAGTCTTACTGGAAAAATTTGTGTGCATATTTTTTAATAGGAGGCACTGGTTTTGCCGTGTAAATTACCCATCAGGGAACACAAGAAGAAAGGACCGGCTATAGAGTTAAAATGAGCTCAGTGGAAGCTGACACAACACAGAGGTGAGAATTTGCTGTGTTCTGTCATTGGTGCCCGCTGATTGGTACCAGAGGACTGTCCCCCTCAGGGGTGGTGACTGGAGCAATGGCACCAGAGTAATCTTTTTGTGTAGTATTTAAGCAACGGAGAAAATGTGAATATAAATACATCAAACCTGACTTGTGATCAGGGAGGCAGAGAACCTGTGCTCCTAGCTCAGTTGTTGTAGCCATGTGGCCTTGAGCTAGTCCATGAGCTTCCTTATCTTATTTGCCACATTTGATGTCAGTAATAACATACGCAGGATCATTAAAACAAGGCATAGACAGGAATATGAAGTCATTCTTTTTGAGATGCCAATCTTCTGTCGTTTTCTTGAAGGATCATCTGGTGTTTTCTGGGCATCAGCTCAGTAACACAATAGTTTATACACTAATATCCACAAGTTTACACAGAACTTTATTAGAAAGCTTAACCAGGACTTGTAACAAATAGTATATTTGCTTGATAAGTATAAAATAAACATACAGCCTTCATATTTATAATCCTTTTCACCACATATATGCAAGGACTTTTTATAAAGCTACTAGAAAAGTCTGAGCTTAGTTGTTCTTCAGAAAGAATTAATCAATGTTCTCTATCTAGAAACATGTGTAGGACTTAGTACTGAACATTTTCCATTCTCCCACCACCCTTTTTTGTTCTCTTTTTATTTACTGCTTAATTTTCCTCTGGCTCCAGAGGGGTTTTTGTCAAATACTTTTACAACGCCACCCCTACACACACACACCCTGACGGTGCCAGGAAGGGCCGTTTGCCGCCTCCCTGCAGCTCTGCATCCCCATGGGCCAGCACTGCACAGGCCGGTTGGAGGGCACACTACTGGGGCCTGGCCCAGGTGCCACTGCCAGCTGTCTGGACCTGCTCTCTGGCTGCGCTGGCTGCACGATCCTGATTGGGTACTTTTTGAATCCCACTGTTGCTCATTGGATGTTAAAGCTTGTTGCTCATTGGATGTTAAAGCTTGTTGCTGATTGGACACGTTTTGGAGTCCTATCAAGGGTATAAAAGCAGGAGGAGAATAAGGAAGGGGGGGTCAGAAATCAGAAGTTGAGAAGAGAGAAATCAGAAGTTGGTTGAGCCTGCTGGAAGAATAAAGGCTGTTCTCTGGCTGGGTTCTTTCCCTGGTCAAGAGCTGTTAACCTGGCTGTGCCACAAGAGCTGCAGCACTAGCTGTACACGTTGCTGTAACACCACCACAGTGTGTGTGTGTGTGTGTGTGTGTGTGTGTGTTTGGGCAGTACCTACATCCTCCTTTATTTTGCATGTATTACTTATGCAGTTTCTTTTTTTGTTTTGCAATTATTTCTACAGGTTTCAGTTCACAGGTTGGAAATAATACTTGGGCTTTGCTGTTTCTGTCATGAAGCATGAAACTCTCTGGCCTTCAAGGTACACATGTGACCATAGATTTGCCTCTGGTCTGCACCAAAACCTGCGCTCTGGGGAACGGAATGCTTCTGGGGAGTTCTTCCCAACTAATTCTTGGCATGGCTGAAGCCTCCACGTGGCCCTAAAGAAACTCTATCACCTGGGTTCCCTGGCAAAGTGTGTCTGTGAAAAGCATACCCCAAGCAACCCTCCTCTGCTGGTCCTTTCTGGTCTCATTGGTTTTAAACATCTCTCTCACAGCCCAGAGAGCAGCAAAGGGGATACGTTAGGAAGCAGCAGAAGCTCTTTTTATCTCATACTCTCCTCTGTCTGGGCATTGCTTATAAAAATAACACTGAAATTTATAAAGCACTATAACATTTGATTTATTTTTAATCCACTGTTGGGTTGTATAGCAATAAAAGTACAGGCAATGATGAGGCAACCTTCAATAAAGCAATATTTTATTGCTGTAGAACTAGTGCATATAAAAGCCTTGGTCTGTAACTCCAGGGATCAACAACAAAAGACATCAAGGTTACGCCCTCTTGCGTTATATATAATTCCCCTTCATTAATTAATAAAAACTGTAAAAATGTGATTTTAGAATATCTTATAAATATTCAATGTTACATAAGGGTTAGAAAAGAGAGACAGAGAAAAAACACATTTGAAAAGCTAACCATAATTTGTGTTTATTTCCTAATATGGTAAGCACATATTTTGCATCTTGATTTTTTTTATTTAGTGTACCCCAGAAATATCTTCCATGCTTCTATGACATCTGTATAACCATGACAAGTAATAGAAATACAGCTTTGTTTCCTTATTTCAGCAATGGAATTCCCTTTTGTGACTCCATTTCTGAGTTACTCTAATTGATACAGAATTATGAGCTCTCTCTTCTTTACCTGATACATTAAGAAGAATTATTGTTTTATTCAGTCTATGGCAATAATGAAGCCTTAGACGCATTGAGGGGAGAAAAGGCATGGCAGACCACATTAAAACATTTATTTTTAGTGGTATGCCTGCAACTGCAGAATTCCTTCCCGGTGTCTCAAGATGGCAGGTCAACACTGGCCCATTTATATCTGGGAGATGGTCACAGAGTCTTCTGACCTCCAAATAAGTGGCAAGAAATAATTTTGTTTGAACCCTAGAGTTCCTAACAAAGACTAACACTTGGCAGGGAAACCAAAAAGCCATAATGCACACTTGTTTGTCTTTCAAATCTTGCCTACATTTGAATGAAAATGCTTGAAGGAAATCACTTCAGTAACAGTTCATTAGCAGAGCTAATTTCTGTTTGGAATGATATATTGAATAATAGGTGACCTGGAAAGATGCCTCAACCAATAGCCTTGGACAGTTCAGCTCAAGGCATTATTCATCATCCATGTAGGCTTTTCAGCTTGGCTGTTTTCTAGGGGTGCTGAAGCATCACTGACAGTTCAGGCAAGGTTCCCTGCCCATCATCCCAGACACAAACTGAGGTAGATGCAGATGCATAGGTGGGCAGGACTGGTGCTGTTAATCCAGGTAGTAAGTAAATGGCACAGTCTCTAGCGATTGTATTAAGATTTTGTATTGGCTAGAGGATATTTGGAAACATTGTCAAGTCTTTAATGCATTTAAAAATTCCTCCCCTAAAATCATAATTCAAAAAGTTTCTCTCTTAAGAACATAGACCAAAATTAATTTTAGATGAATAAAAGTGAAAAGCAAAAGAAAATAATAGTCATTTAAAAAATCTAAAATAAAATATGAACAAATGTTTATCTGATATTTTGATAGAGAAAGATTTTTAAAGTCTTTTTTTTTAAACCACACCCTCCACCACCTCTGACTTTTAAAGTCTTAATAAGGAAAAAATCACAAAGGATTTGACTAAATAAACATCAAAATGTCTATATGTCAACATTATCAACAAAATTAAAGGCCACCAAAAAGCTGGTAAAATATTTGAAACCAATATAACATTCTCAATAATCTTAAACTGTAAGTAATGAAATATAAATAGCAATAATAATTCAATAGTTAAATATGTAAAGATCTTAAACATAACATTCATGAAAGAATTTTTAAAAACATTATAAACATGGGAAATAAGTGCACTTCCACTTCCTAGAAGATGGAGTAGATATATTTTCCCTATTCCTCCATTAAGTGGAGCTAAAAACCATGGACATTATACATATAAAACAAAGAAGTCTATGAAAGGTGGACAGAAGGTGGCAGGCTGGCTAAAGACCTGGGAAACTAAGGGACAAAACAGTGATGAGTTCCCTAGGTTTTCTTTGTGCCTCATTTCCTGGACTTCACACTGAAGAAGCCGGTAACCTGGAAACCTCAACAGACATAGACAAATGAAGCCCACACAAAAGCCTACTCTCTTGCTCTTTCTAGGCAAGAGACCAGGAAAGGGGCAGCCTAGCAAGAAAGAGAAGTCTTAGATAATCATCACTGTATTCTAGCCAAGCGCCACACCACAGAGGCCTAGTGGAGAACCTAGACTTCCATTCCATCTGACAATAATGAAGTGTCCCTTCCACTGCCTACTGGGGTGGCACCAGAGGATACTTGGTAGAGTCAAGTCTTCTGATATTGCTCAGTAGTAGTGAGCACAATCCACCTCCATGGTTTCAGTGGAGGCTATTAAGGAGCAATAACAAGGCATTGCCCCCCAGCCTGGCAGGCATCAGTGGAGGCCTAGTAGGAGCCAGAACTGCCCCTGACCCAATCTAACAGTAGCCAAGAGTGCACCTGCTTAAGTGACTATAGAGGCTGAGTGGGGAACCTGGACTTCTATCGCTATCTGGCAGTAATGAGGCAGCTCCCTTCCTCCCCAATGAGATACTTTCTATTTTATACACCAGAGAGGAGTAAAATGAAATTTTTAAAATAAGTAAAAACAGAAGCTTTAAATAAATCCAGAATCTTATAACTTAGCATCCAAAATGTCCATGTTTCAATTAAAAATCACTTCTCATGCACAAACCAGGAAGATCTCACTCAAACTGAATGAAAAAAGAGAGTAGATATCAACATCTAAATTACAGATATATTAGAATTCTCTGACAAAGATTTTAGAGTAACGGTCACAAAAATATTTCAATAAGTAATTATGAACATGCTTGAAACAAATGAAAAAAATAAAAAGTGTCACAAGGAAACAGAAGATATAAAAAAGAATCAAGTGGAAATTTTAGACCTGAAATACAAGACTGAAAGAAAAATATTAGCAGAACGAAGTGGGCAAAGAAAAGAATCAGTGAAGTGGAAGATAGAACAATAGAATAGAACCAATCTGAACAACCGAAAGAAAAAATGAACAGTGCCTCGGGGACCCAGGAACTAAAACAAAAGTTCTCACATTCATGTCATTTAGGTCCCTGAAGAGAGAAGGAAGAAAGCAGGGCTGAAAAAGTACTCAATGAAATAATAGCTAAAAATTGCTCAAATTTGGCAAATGAATAAAACCATAAATTCAAAATGTAGAGTAAATCTTGAACTTCTGAAAAGTAAAGGCCAAAAATCTTGAAAATAGCACAAGAGAAATGACTCCTTATCTATAAGGGGACAAACAATGTGAATGACTATGGATTTCTTAGAAACCATGAAGGTCAGATAGAAGTGGTATTTGCAAGTGCTGAAAAAAAGGGACTGTTAACCCAGAATCCTTGGATATCCATTGAAAATATTATACAGGAATGAAGAGTGTTCTCAGATAAAGGAAAACTAAGATTCTTTGTTGCCAGCAGACTTAACCTTTATTTTTCAGCAATGCTTTTGCACAAGCATTTCCAGGTAGTGTAGCAACCAAGTGGTCTCAAGGTGACAGCAGGAACACCTTCTGGAATAGCAGTGTGGGTTTCCTGTAAAACATGGGTCCATGGACCCACAAAACTGATCTATGGTTAGACATTAGAGAGGTCCATAACCTACAAATATTGTATGCACAACCTTCTTCCCCATGCAGATTTCCTTGAGGTGACAGTCAAATGTTTTCATAAGATTCTCAAGCAGCTCAGGACCTAAAGATGTTTAAACCAGGCAATATCCCTAAAGATAAGACCACTTACGTTGATCCTTTATGCTGGCTTAACTTCTTCAAGAAGTTTTGTTCTATTTAAGTTAAGATGGGACTTGGTAGATAAGCTAGAGTAGAGAAAGCTGGAATTGTATCACTTAAATTCCTTGTTAAGTATTTTGGTGAGGAAGTTGAAATATAATGGCATGGAAAGCCAGTGAAGAGCCAAAGAGGAAACCCCAGTGACAGGTGGCTGAACCTGCTAATGTTGACATAGAAGTAATGTGTGTTGCACTACTGTACCTGCTCCAGTGTATGTGTATGAAATGGAAGTGGCTACAATCTGTGTCTGGATATAACCATGTGTGGCACAGAAACAGCATATGCCAGGATGCAGGAGGTGAAGGTGACCACTTTACATGAGCAACCTATGAAAATCTTGAGTCAGGCTTTGGATTTCCATAAGGCATTTACCTAGGCATTTAAGACAATCATATCTAAAGCTCAAAAGGTAAAGAGGCAATAAAATATTTTTTTAATCCTCTCCAAGCAGGTGGTACCACAGAATCTCTGTGCTTCACATTTCCAAGTCTTCATTATTTGCTTTTACTCTTCTGAGGTTCCACAAAGATGGCTTCCAGATAACTCTGTCATCTTCCTTTCCAACTTCTACATAGTTTTGGTCTGTAGATGACATTCTTGTGGAGTTTTAGACAACTGTCACATTGTAGCCATCTGGCAGCCAGTTGAAGGAGCACAACTGTCACATTGTAAGATGATGCATCAGTGGTTAAAAACTAAACAAAAAGTGGCTGATGTTTATTGTAGTGGTCCCCAACATTTTAGGCACCAGGGACCAGCTTCATGGAAGACATTGTTTTTTCCATGGAACCAGGAGAAGGAGGTGGTTTTGGGACGATTCAAGAGCATTGCATTTATTGTGAAGTCAAATCTCTCTGCTAATGATACTCTGTATTTGCAATAGTTCCCCACCGCTAGCATCACCACCTCAGCTGCACCTCAGATCATCAGGCATTAGATTCTCATAAAGAGCACTCAACCTAGATCCCTCATATGGTCAGTTGACAGTAGCAGGGTTCACACTTATCTGACAGGAGGCACAGCTCAGGCGGTGATGCGAGTGAAGGGTAGCAACTATAAATACAGACGAAGCTTCGCTTGCTTGCCCACTGCTCATCTTCTGCTCTGCAGCCTGCTTCCTTCCTACAGGCCAGGGATCATTACTAGTTTGAGGCTCAGGGGGTTGGGGACTGCAGGTTTATTGTAATGGAGCAGCATAAAACCTGACATTATTAACTAATTGCTATTCATAAAAGCATACCCAAACTAAAGCACCCATTGCTATCAAAAATCATGTTTAATGTCTAACTAGATGAAATATTTCAGCAGCTTGCTTTTTGTGACAAAAATAAACAAAAATGGTAGACATTAAGTGATCATAAAATGCTTGTTTTGCTTTTATAACATGCATATCATAGATACCAGAATTTTTGTGTATGCTGATGTAATTTCCTTGCTTGAAATCTTTCAGTGATTCTGCAAGATAAATCTAAACTCCTTAGATTGAACATGAAGCCCTTTGTAGTCTAGACCTAATCATGTTTTATTTTCCACTATCCTGAGACACTAATTTTAGGTTCTACTCATGAAGAAATACCCAGTAGGTCCCTGTGTACTCATATTTTTCTCTTTCTCATCTCCCTGTCTCTGTTCATGTGTTTTCTGATACTTGAAACACATTTTACCTACTGTTCACCTGAAAATTTCTCCTTCAAAAATCAAATTTTTCTAAACTCTCAAACACACCAAGAAATTTTTTTTCTGTGTTCTTGTAGTGCATATCCATTTTATCATTTCTAATGTGTGAATACTAAAATAATCTGTACACCTTTCCCAACCTCATTTGTTTATTTAAATATGTGGTAGGCTCTGTTCTGGGAAATATGGCGGATGTATTAATATAATTATGTTATATTAATTGGGGTCTAAAATAGAGAGTACTTTGAGTATTTACAACACAGGAGACTTAACATAGGGTACTGGTAATTCAGATGATGGAGATTAGAATCCAAACAGGGCCCAGGGAAGCAGCCTAGAATTTAATAATATCATGGAGGCACTAGCATCCCAAGACTGGAAGGACTGAAAAGGTGATATTACAAGGGTGCAGGACTGGGTCACGCTTCAGAGACTGAACCATGGTGACCCACCTATGAGAACCAGCTGGAGCCATGGGGGGGGAAACAGCTCCTCCTGGAGAGGCCACCAGAGGAACAAACTGAGGGAAAATACCCTGTCTGCTCCTTTCTCTTTCATTTTCCTGTTAGTGCTTCCCATTGTTCTAGTTCTTTTGGAAGCCCACTAAGAAAAGAGCATGAGAAATACAGTCTGTAGGCTCAGCTCCCCCAGTGATGCAGAACAGAGCAGAGGAAGAGTGCAGAATGGATCTGAAGGCAAAAAATGCCCAGCACTGGCACCATGGTGAACAAATCAGAAAAAATTTCTCTGCCCTTATGAATAGTATGACCATTTCCTCCTATTTCATATCTGTATTCCAAACTTCTTATATGGTGATTGCACATAATAGGTAGCCAATATACATCGTGGTTGTCTTAATTGATGGAAGAAATAAAAAATACAAAATGAATGATCTTCATGATCTCCTGGTTCCCTCCACTACTCTGACAAACTGCTTCATGGGAAAACACTTTGAATGACAGCTTTATCACATAATAAATAAACAGAGTATAACTTCCACTTCACTCATGGCTATTTGAGTTCTATATAGGTCCTGTGTTTTCTGTGATGTTTTGCTTTAGACTTCATAAATCTGGTATCGTGTCAAGGCTTTATAGTCCTGAGGATTATCAGTGTCACTGTGTTCCAGATGATGTGAATTGTTGTGACAATTTCTAGGTTCTGCTGTATTTGTCAGGACACATCCTCTCCCAGCAGCCCTCTTGCAGACACTGTGCTCAACATTCTGTGAGCAGAGCACTGGATTTACCTGCTGTAGCCTGGGCATGGGATGGGCATCAGAATTGATTTCAATCTCTTCTGGAGTAAACACTTGCAAGATTCTGTGAACTTGCTGGCAAAATTGTCCAAGTGATATGAGTAACATTTAGATCAATAGCTGTTCCTCTTATTACTATAAGGATTTTCTCCATTAATCAAGGTTTTTTCTGGGCCATTCTAAATGCCAAAATTAGTTCAAAGAACATGGATGAAAACATTTCATGAACACTGCGTACAAAGTGACTCAGTTCAGTAAACATCTTGGCATATCAATTCTGTGCTTGGAACTGTGCTGAGGTGAGGGTGAGGAAGACAGAACCACACAGCAGTTAACAGTGTGAGCTTGAGCTGGACGGCTTTGGTTCCACCAATTCACTGACTGTGTGACCTTGGGCAAATTCCTGTGCCTTCTGCTGTAGTTTTTTAATACATAAGATGAAGATAATAATGGTATCAACTTCAAAGATTATTGTAAATATTAAAGAAAATAAGGTACATGGGATGGTGAGAGCAATCCTTCTACACAGTGTTTGTAATCAACATCATTCTTGTTAATAAGCACGGAAGAGAGCACATTGCTGAAGGGCAAGGATTGAGGCACCTTCATCTTTTGTCCACCCCGGGCCTCACAGAACACCTGGGTCACAATAACTATTTACATTTTTTAGGTATATTCAAATGGAGTGAAATGCCTCAAGGTGCTTACTATATCCTATTAGGAAATGCCCTAATTTTCAGCCTTGATTCATTAGGTCCAGACAAATTGGTGCTACACCCAGCATCTCTGCCTCTAGGCTGCCTCCTGGCTCTCTCACTGGTTGTCCACCTTCAATCTGAATTTCAGGGTAATTGGAGTTAAAAAGGAAGGTGGAGAAGATAAAAGAAGCAAACAGAGACAGGAAAAATAAATTCAAAGTAAATGGAGAGTATGCCAAAGACAGACACAAATCCAAGCACCAAAGGGAATAGAATTGATGGACTCTATACTTTAATACTTGCACACTCTAAGTGTTTCCACTCTTCTGTGGGCTCTCATGCAGTTCCCCTTACTGAGAAGGCCTTGCTCCCTCCTATTTCCAGGCACCCAAATCCTAACTATCCTTTTTGGTTCAAGGATGTGTTTCTACTGGAGCCCACAGGAGTATTTTCCCTGAAATTATGTCACAGGATATAATTCCCTGATAGACTTGAGTAGTTATTACTTAGAGGCTTCCAAATTTGATCTTCTTGTTTTGATTTATTAATTCATTTCTGCATTGGGTAACTAGTTCATTTATCAAGGTAAACTGAATGCCTACTCTGTTGCAGGCTCTGGGCTAAGGCACATGAGACAGCCCAGTAACTCTAGGGCCTTGACTGCACAAGACACAAAAATACATCATTATAAATGAATAGTTATTAATATATTAGTGAGAAAACTTTAAACAAGTATATGAGAGAGCTGTGTGAGCAAAGAAGTAGGAGTGACTAAATGATATCAGTATAGATATTTTTTGGCTACATATCCAGTCTTCCCCCAAATCTAACTTCCTCATTCTCTTAACACTCAATTGACTGGTCAGTTTGCCCATTCAATAATTATTTATTGAGTACTTGCTATATGCTGAACTTTGTAGAAATGTAAAATATACATAATGCTTCTTTCCACCTAGGGCATTATAAAATATTAGAGAGAGAAAAAAAAAAAAAAACTCACATAGCACCTCTACATTACAGGCTACAGTCTTTTGAAAAGAGTTCATGGAGAAGATGGAGCTTAGCTTGGGCCTGCAGAAGATTGTACAGAAGATTGGTACCTGGAGGATAGAGGAAGAGGACGGATAACTTGGGGGCCTCTTTGAGAGCGTGAACAGGCTCACGCTGTGTTGATAGGACATAAGAAAAAAAAGAAAAATGACTGAATTTGGGGTGCTCAGATGTGGAGATAGTAGGAGATAAGGTCAGACTGATGGGAGAGGCCACATTATGTAGAGCCTGAAAATCCCAGAAAGAACAGTCTAATTAATTAGGGTATCTAGTGCATACTTTGTGCCCTGGACCCATCCTGCACTTTCTGGGAAAACAAAGGGCTAATAAATGAATTATAGGTTTTCTTTGACAAACTGAATACACTCGATAGTTCTGTTGTGAAGAGAAGTTGATATCTTGCAGCCTGGATTTAATATTTTACTCCTTTTCTTAGCCACCTTTATTAAATGTCAGTCACTGTCACTGCCTTTAAATATTTTCACTTTGATCTCTCTGTGTCTACTCTCTGGGTCTACTGGTGGTGACATGGAAAATCATGCTGGTGGCCTGGATTCCTAAATTGTGCTCACTTTTCTCTTTTGTCTTCCATTCCTAAGAGGATGACACCTAGTCAACGTTGTCACAACCTAATACAAGCTAACCTTTCACTTTGTCACCTCCCAGACCAATGTTTTGGAAAATACGTCAACAACACATTCACTTTGAGTACTGTTGTGCAGGGGCAGCTGTGGGTAGACGTGTGGCTATAGTCATACTGAGGAAAATGCGTATTTATATAGACAAATAAAATTAAAAAATAGCAGACAAATAAACATAATTTTTTGACCTGAATAGCTGAATGATTTAAAAGATAAAAAAAAGCAGCAGAGCTATGGAGAAAATCAAGCAAGTGACAAAGCATTTAAACAAAAGCTGAATGTTGTTCACAAAAAGTAGTGTGAGAAGTTAGTGTGGGACAGAGCCTGGGTTCATGTGGGGCTTCTAGGTCGGGAACTGAGAGATCAAATTTTCTTGGTACTCACTCTTCTTGGTTTCAGAGGGCACCCAGATTATCCTAGAGGCCTCCTTCTGCTCACTTCTGTTTTGGACCTAGGCTCCCTTCCCCTGCTGGCTGTGGAAGGAATGAGATGTAGCCACCTCCCTTCTCTCCTGATGCCCAACTCCTCACCCAACAACAATAAGAAAAAATACACAGCTGCTCTTCTTAGGTTTTTTGAAGGCTTTTCCAATTGTGTAAGAGAACTTCAGCCTTTGGAGATCCCTTCCCAACCTTTTATTTATTTATTTATTTATTTTTAACCTACAGAAGAAAAGTAGCCCCATGGAGACCCAAAGGAATGAAGTAACTTCATCTAATATGTCAAAGAAAATTTCTTTCTTAGCAAGTCTCTTGAGAATTGGATGATGGAAGCTGGAACAGGAAGTCTGTGCCTAATAGGGATGAGTACAGACTGGAGACCACACAGATCTAAGGGAAAGGAGAGTTAAGGGGTTACCCTCTTCTTTTCAGTCTCACTTCTGCAACCAACCAACATGTTAATTCCAATCAACCCTGCCAAAGCTTTGATGTGGGAAGCAGGTTGTGAGGAAGGTATCAGATAGCTGTTATTTCAAGGCAAAATAGGAAACATGGAGAACAACCAGGATCTCAGGTTGAGGTTCAATACTTTTATTTTTTTCTGGGAGGGGGTTTGCAGCTGCTATCTGCACAAAAGTCAGCCATTTTGCTATAATGAATTTGCAAAACAGAGTTTAAAGTGACTATATATACAATAATACTATTTCGCCAGCAAAGTTTTCAAATTATATTTTTTAATTTGCTTACTCAGAAATAACTGCTGATAACTTACTCGGGGTGGTGAAGGATACCAAGAAATTAAAATATACAGTTTCTTACCTAGAGGAGCTTCCAGTCTAGAAAAGACTGGGAGAAATGAGACAAGCCTTCTGCTGTTACCTATAGCAGAATGTGATGGACCTTCTAAAAATGTTTCGAGTTAATAACTATGAGATTGCACAGAAGAAAGATTACATCTGGTTATGCGCTTCAGAGAAGAGATAGAATTCCCTTTGAAATTTTAAGGAAAGAGGATTAAAATGAACTCACCTGACAGTGGGAATGGATAGAATGATTCAAAGCAAAAAGAAACAAGGGTGAGGAAAGGCTTAAAATTAAGAGAGTCCAAGGTTTGGTAGATTTAGAAACTAATGGGGACCCTAGCTTGGCTAAAATTTAAATGACAGTTAAGGTGGTTTTGTCATACATAAAAAAAGTTGAAGAACTATTTAGTTTCTTCCTAAGATATTACATTCTACACTAGGACATGTGGTCAGTATAATAATGGAAACCACAGGAACGTCTGTGCAGGAAGGCACCTTGGCAAGGTCTTTAGGGCTCAGTGAGAGGTTTCCTTCTGTGTACCTACCCTATAATATCATGCATTATACTACATTGCAATTGCCTGTAATAAATACTCTTTTGGAGCCTGTAGGTTCTTTTAGGGCAAGATCTACTTCTTGACAGTGAAAGATGAGCTTCTAGAGAACACCTGTCATATCCTGGTACATATCAGAGACTAAAAAGTGTTTTGAATAAATAACTGAAAATATTAGAGTTGACAAATACTGCAGCAGTCCACGGGAGCCAAGGATATCTTAGATGCAGACTTGACAGTTCTTACAGACAGAGTGAATGGGATGGGCAAGGGAAAATGATTTTCAACCTGATGACTTTGGGAATAGAGGTGCCTCACACAGAAGTAAGGTAATTAGTAAGATATCCGTACTGCTATTTGATGGGAATAGGTGCTGGCACACTCTTCCAAACCCTCATTCTCAGAATTCTGCAAGCTGAAATAGCTTGCCTGATCCTTGTAAATAGATGACATCACAAAGTAACTACAAAAAAAAAAAAAAAAAATCAACATGCTTACGAAATTGAATGTCTGATTACACAGTTTTAAAAACTTCTGCATATTAAAAGGTAAACTGTGCATCTGTCAGATGTTTTCTGAATGTCACTATGCAACTTAATATCTTGCCTCAGGTCCAATATACAACCAGTCTCTTTCACTCACAAGAAATTAAGGAAAACTCCATTAGAGAGGATGAAACAAAAGCGGTGGATCTGTTATTCATTAAATTGTTATAGCATGGAGCTCAATTGTAATTCTGCCCTGTTACTCCCCCCAAATCATCCTGGTTGAGTGTAAGTGGAGAAAGTATTAAAGAGCTAACGAGACTGTGATCACCTTCAGTCAAAAGTGGCTGGACTCACTCTTTGTCATTTCCTTTAATACTACTAATAGAAATATAAAATACTATTTAACTACAAAGGTTTAAAAAATTCAGCACTGAGTGTTTAATAGGTTAAATTTATGGAATTAAGCATAACATTAGCAGAGAGAGATTATTAGTGGTAGTAGAACATAATGTTCAGGAATGCAATGTTTTACACAAAGAGCCCTAGCAATAGTGATAACCATAAATCAGTGCTCCAAGAGAACTACAAAATGTTTTAGGAATTTGGAGCAGAGAGACATCTTTTATGGTTGGATGATCTAGGAAGTATTCATGTACTTGGGAGTATGTGAACTTAACCTTGAATTATGGTAGATTTGCAATAGGCAGCAACTCAAGGAAAAAGTTTCCAAATAATAAACTGCAGAAAGCCATACCACTCCAGGGCTGCTGTATATCAGAACTAGAAAATTGACTATGCTGTAAGTCTACAACTATTAAGAAATATGTATCCCAAAAGTTGACCAGGAAACACATAAAGAATAGAAATGTTCCCAATTACACAGCTATAAAATTAAGCTAGATGTTACACAGTAGAATGTGTAATAAAATTCAGGTTAGTTACAATTTATACCATGCTAGAAGAATGTAATGTCTTTGGAAGGAACCTTATTTTCCCATTGACTTATAATTATAGATGTGCTTAATTTCATCACTGATTTATTTTTATTGGTAATGGATATTAGTAATATACCTTAAAGTATCTCTTTTTTGTATGTCAAGTAGTTAATGACCTATAAATGAACTCTTAAGTATGCTAGGGAAGGAAACTCATTATTTAAAGTAATTATTTAGCAAAGCAATGATCCTTTGGTTATGCAAATTACTGACATTGAATTATAAATTTGTGTCTAGTTTTATATTTCATCCTGGGACCTCAAAATGACCTTCCAATCAAGGTACTACTTGATCTAAAATTAAAATGAAAATATATACTTCAAGGGTGACAGAGAGAGTAGATGTTACCCACATCAAGGGATTCCTGTTTTCCTGCAGGTGATGGAGCAGGAGCTGGAGCCCAGGATGATGGTAATAGCATTGGCTATTTATTTACATCCATAAATATAGTATGTGCCAATGAGAAGACATATTCTAAATAATTTCAGCTTTAATGCCACTTTAGTTGAAGACCATTTTCATCAGATAGACATTTGTAATTTTTTTGTGTGTGCCTACTTAGATACTGGAAATATTCTATGCATGGAGGAAGGATGGCCAGGTAAAAAGAACCAGGCAAAGCAATAAACCTTTTCAACCCTGTGTGCCAAGTGAGATAGAAGAGCTATGGTCAGATACATGGAGTTTTAGACAGACCACGTGGTCCCTAATGGGAATAGGCAGATCAAGAGTCAAGAGAAGTAGAAGTTGGAGATGGGGAGTGGGGCAGAAAGAGAAGGCATGTGAGAACTAGTCTCGGAACTGCCATGAATTCAGTGAGCTTCCAATGCTGAGTGTAAGGTGATGGTGAGAAATAAGGCTGGGGAGGGGAGAGAGGGAAGCAGGGGCCAGACCATGAAGGGTCATGAGTAAGAGGTTTGTGAGAAGTTTTTACTGAGTGAAAAAAAGACATTGAAGGATTTTAAGTAAGGAAGTTACAAAATCGAATTTACCTTTCAGAAAGATTACTTTAGCTTCAGCATTATGAAAGGGTGGAGGGTCAGGAAGGAGGCAGAAATAGCTGTGATATTAAAAATATCTAGTAGCCCCTTTAGCACAGGAGGAAGGTCCTATGTGTGCTAAGTTAACACATCTAGGACTTGAGGTAGTGTCATATTTACTAACATACATATGTATGCAGTGTTTTGCCAATCATAAGTCTGTTCTATGTGCTAGCTGAATCTGTTTCTGGTAGACAGCACCAGACTCAGTCAAGGAGAGCCATTTGGAGGATACTGATATAACACGCATAAATGTAAACTAACGAAGTCACAGGAGAGATCAAGATTATTGAACACACTCAGGAATTTAACAACAAAAATTAGCAGGGCTTGGCTACTCATTGGATGACAGGGATTGAGGGAAACGAGGAGGATAGAGGCTGACTTGCCTTCTGGCTTGGGCAAACAGGTGCGTGGTGTGGCCACTCATTGGTTCATTGATAAGACTGAAACGGGCGAGAAGGGTGAGGATGGGGACACTGGTTAGACTTTGAGGTATTCTCGGAACATTCAGGAAGAAATGTTTTTTGGAGGTATTTAATCAGATCATTTTGAAGCTCGGGGGAGAGACACAAACAAGAGTTGCAGATTAAGAGTCATCAAATAGAGATGGGAGTTGGAGCCATTCACAGTGGATCGTGTCTTCCAAGTTGAGCACAAAGAGTAAGATGCCACCATCCTGGGTAGTTGGTCCTAGGTGTTCCCCAGGTGATAGTGAGTGCAACAGTGTATCACATACTTCTTTGTGTAGACACAGCACAGCCAGGCAGGCCATCTATCTTCAGTCAGTCTTTCTCTGAATACTAAAAGGTGCAGGAGAATCTTGATCTCCAATAGAAAGTCAAGGGGCAAATTATTAATTCCCATTATAAATTGGGTCTTATTTCCTAAATCACAACTTTTTACTAAATCCTGTTTCACTGTCTTTTATATCCATTCTTTTTCTCAGTTCCTCTCCTCTAGGCCTTCATTCTTATCAAAGTTACAACAGATACCTAACATTTCTTCTTGCTTTCTGCCTCTCTCTTTCAGAAATCCGTTTGACATAGCCGCCAGCATGTGTCCAAAACCCCACCTTCATGATGTCAGTCACCCAAGGACTGACAATAAATTTTTCCATTGCCAATTACATCACGTGAGGACTTCTTTCCTTCCTAGCTCTCTAGATAAAATCAGATCCAGCCTATGTAATGGCATTTCAGGTTTCCCTGATACAGGTCTATGTCTTCATTGACTCTTCCCACTAGTCTTTTCTAATTCTTACCTTTGTTACCTGTTTTGTCAACCTGGGATCTCAGCAACAATAAGCCTGGTTTATTAGAAAGCTCACAGATGAGACTGAGAAATTCTGATGCTAGATTTGGAGTATAGGGGCCTTTTAGGAAAGCTATTTAACTTCTCATCCATAAGAGACAAGGATACCTACTGACATATAGCACAGAAGTATTTTGAAAGAAGAATAATCTATGTGAAAGTGTCATAAGATAAATCCTGTGAATCAAAAATTTATCTTATCTGAAATTCAACAATACAGGATATTTGAACTGTGTATACGTGTGGTGTATCTGAAATGTTAGTCTTCCTAGATACAGGTTACAAGTCACTGCTACTTGAAGTAATTAAAAAGAGGGACCTGGAAGTTGTAAACAGAAATAGAGGCCAAATAAATATTCAACAAATTCTCAGTGATTCTTAACAATGGCTCTAATAAAGCAACCCGTGAAACTTTAAACACATAGGTGCTTTTATCAAACTGGCCAGTGATCATTAAAAGGGAGGGATTTGGAAAGGTAAATTAAATTAACAGGGCTTAGAACTACACTGTGGCCAGCTTTTATGAGGAGGAAGGCAGAGAAATATCAAATGGAATAAAAGACATCATCAAAAATTTCAAGAATAAATGAAACTGTAAGTGCTTCCTAATATATGTATTATCAACAACAAAGCAAAAGAGTCTTGATTTCAATTACTCTAGAAATACTTATGAGTCTACTATTCATCTTGACAGTCAGTCTAAGGGCTAGAAGAGTATTAGATTTTGTGTTAGAAAAGCATCTGGTGTATAAGTAAATGGAAATTAATAACATACTACTCACTAGTACTAATTTGAGGATTTAAAATACGATTGGGAGTGAAGTTTTCATATCAACTGTTAAAATAACTAAAAAAGTTTTTGTAGGTTTACTCAGGATCTTTGCAACTTTAAGTGTATTTTCCTTGATATGTCCTTTTTCCTTTCATGTTTTAAAGACCCTTCTTATTGTTTTAAAGTCCT
Source organism: Microcebus murinus (assembly GCF_040939455.1). Taxonomy (NCBI): domain Eukaryota; kingdom Metazoa; phylum Chordata; class Mammalia; order Primates; family Cheirogaleidae; genus Microcebus; species Microcebus murinus. The sequence continues at coordinate 35,378,267 of NC_134114.1, read as the reverse complement.
TAGGTTGGGGAGATTCCTGCTAATGTCATGGATCCTCTATGGTATTTCCCCCATTTCTATGATGTAGATGACTGGTTCCTGCCCCAAGTTTTGCTTGCTTCTGTCTTTTCCATTCAGCATTGCTGGTCTTGTGCTATTCTTGAATTCCAAATGTGTTTCTTTCTTTTTACAAATAAACTGAAGGTTCCTAAAGGGCACAACAAAATCTAATACTCTCTAGTCCTTAATACTCTCTAATACTCTTTCGTCAACGTCAAAATGCATACTATGACTTTCAACAAGTATTTTGAGGAGGATCAAGATGGCGGACTAGAAACACCGCCAGAAAGAGTGTCTCTGCAGAAAAGACAGATTCTAGCAGAAATTAGAAAAAAGAAGCAAGAAGGCGAGCATACAGCAGACCAGGGCCGGAAGGAGGGGTACCTGAGACCCCGGGAGACTCCACGGGAGGAGGCTTCGGAGCAGAACTGGAAGCTGAGACAGCTGGAGCAGCCCGGAGACCAGCAGCAAGGGTAGGTGGATAAATCACTTTTCCCCTCCCCTGCATTTGGGACTGCTGGTGGGCTCCCCAGCGGGTGGAGAGACCTGCGGACACCAGCCCAGAGACTGCCGCCGCCAGCTAGCGGTGAGCCTATAGCGGATACGGCACCAGACTCCCAAATCCCTGTGCACCTCCGTGTGCACGGACCCGAGCCGTGCGGCAGGCGCCATATTGCCTCCTCCTCCCCTCCGCCGACCCTACCCGCGGCTGCCCAGAGAGACAATACAGCCACCAGCCGGAGGCACCTCCAGGGAACGGGACCTTCCCTTTTGGGACCCTACAGCTGACTAAAGGGCACTCAGACTGTGAGCTCCCTACCCGCCAGCCCTCCCAGGTGCTGCTGGCACGGTGTTCCCAGGAGAACGGTGCTGACTCAGAGGCTGAGAGACACAGACACAGCTTGGGCTCCCTGTGGGTGAATTGGGACCGGAACTCCTCTCCCTGGTGGGGATACAGTTTGAACTCTGGGACCCAGAGGTCGGACCTGCAGACCAGATCCCATGCACCGAGGTCTAGCATTGCCCGGGGCACAGAAGGGAGATTTGTGAACAGCCTGGTGAGGTGTGTGTGCCTCCAGGGGCAGATCAGCGTCCTAGAGGGCAACCCTCCCACCAAAGGGAGGTCGTGCGCCCAGCCCAGGCAGCGTTTCTGCGCAGGGAACCTCCCCGCAGGCATCACAATCCGGGGAGGCCTGGTGACGTGTGATCTGGCCTGCTGGCAGAGGCCCAGGAGTAGCTGCGGAGTTGGGGAGGGTGGAAAGAAGCGAGGCTTGCTCCAGACTGCGGGTCTCAGACAGCCCCACCCCCACAAGCAGACTTTCTGGCTGAGCAGGACCATTCCAGCCCTGCCCTAACAGCTTTTCCTGGAAGCAGAGAACAGAACTTTGACCCCTGCTAACGGCATTGGTGGTGCCTGAGGGCAGGCTTACCCAACCCAGCTCCACCCAGAACAAGAGCTGATAACAGGACACAAAATCAACAGCATAGCCTGTTCCTCCAAGCAAGCGCCACCTACTGACAGGGATGGCATCCTGCACAGCCTTTTTATGGCACCCACTGACTCATTATACAGGGAGTGGTTGAATCTCACCCACAGACACCACCTAACGGCTCAGAAACTAAACAAGGTGTGTGAATACCCAAACAAAAACCTAAAGGAAAGAAACAACAACTGATCGACATGGGAAGAAATCAGCGAAGGAACTCAGGAAATATGAAGAACCAAAAGGAAACACACCCCCAAAGAGGAGCACCAGCCCCCTAGAAACAGACACCAACCCAAATCAGTCAACCAAAATGACAGAAGAGGAATTCCATATGTGGATCATAAGAACACTCACCGAGCTGCAACAACAACTCAATAACCAACACAAAGAAACCACAAAAAGCCTCCAGGATATGGAAAAAGAAATGGACACAATGAAGAAAAGTTTAACCGAACTCCTGGAAATGAAGAATCAATTCAGGGAACTACAAAATACAGTGGAAAGTCTCAAGAACAGGGTAGATCAAACAGAAGAAAGAATCTCAGAGCTTGAAGATAACACCCTCCAACTAAATAAAACTATCACAGAGATAGACCAGAGAAACAAGAGAAAAGAGCAAAGCCTACAAGAGCTGTGGGATTATGTGAAGAAACCTAATGTGAGGGTCATAGGGTTACAAGAAGGGGAAGAAGACAACACTCAAGGGTTGGACAAGCTATTTGAAGATATAATAGAGGAAAATTTCCCAGGCCTAGCTCAAAATCTTGATATACAAGTTCAAGAAGCTCAGAGGACCCCTGGGAGATTCAATGCAAACAGGAAGACGTCACAACATGCAGTCATCAGACTGACCAAAATATCAACTAAAGAGGCCCTTCTAAGAGCTGTAAGATGAAAGAAGCAAGTGACATACAAGGGAAAGCCAATTCGAATAACACCAGACTTCTCTAATGAGACTTTACAAGCAAGGAGAGACTGGGGCCCCATTCTCACTCTTTTGAAACAAAACAATGCCCAGCCTAGAATCTTCTTCCCTGCAAAACTAAGCTTCATATATGAAGGAGAAATAAAGACATTCTCAGACAAGCAAAGTCTCAGAGAATTCACCAAGACAAGACCAGCCCTACAAGAAGTACTCAAAACAGTGCTACGCACGGAACAACATAATAAAAACTCACGAATATAAAAACAACCAAAACCCAAAGATTAAAGGCCAGATAATACAATGGCTCAAGAGAGAAATCAAAGCAACAACATCCAACCCAACAGAATGAACAGTAATCTACCTTACCTATCAGTTCTCTCAATAAATGTGAATGGCTTAAACTCTCCACTCAAGAGACATAGGCTGGCTGAATGGATAAGAAAATACAGGCCAAGTCTATGCTGTCTTCAGGAAACACATCTAACCTGCAAGGATGCATATAGACTAAAAGTAAAAGGTGGAGATCAGTATTCCAGGCAAGTGGAAGCCAAAAGAAGGCTGGCGGGGCAGTTCTAATTTCAGACAATTTAGTTTTTAAACCAACAAAAGTAGTGAAAGACAAAGAGGGTCATTATATAATGGTGAAGGGCACACTTCAACAAGAAGAGATAACAATTTTAAATATATACGCACCCAACTTAGGTGCACCCAGTTTCATAAAGCAAACCTTACTGGATCTAAGCAAAAGGAATAATAGCAACTCCATAAACACCGGAGATTTCAACACCCTACTGACGGCACAAGACAGATTCTCCAAACAGAAAATTAATAAAGAAATAATGGACTTAAACAAAACCCTGGAACAACTGGGTTTGACTGACATCTACAGGACATTCTACCCAAAATCCACTGAATATACGTTCTTCTCATCAGCTCACAAGACATTCTCTAAGATTGACCATATCCTAGAGATTTACACAAAGTAAATCTCAAGAAATTTAAAAAAATAGAAATCATACCATTACCTTCTCAGATTTCAGTGGAATAAAAGTAGAAATCAACCCTAACAGAAACTCACATTTCTACACAAAAACGTGGAAATTAAACAACCTCCTACTAAATGATTACTTCATAAATGAAGAAATCAAGATGGAAATAAAAAAAATTCTATACTCCTACACCGCTGGTGGGACTTCAAATTAGTTCAACCTCTGTGGAAAGCAATATGGAGATACCTTAAAGCGATACAAGTGAATCTACCATTTGATCTAGCAATCCCATTGCTGGGCATCTACCCAAAAGATCCAATGACACTCTACAAAAAAGACACCTGCACTCGAATGTTTATAGCAGCACAATTCATAATTTCAAGGCTGTGGAAACAGCCCAAGTGCCCATAAATCCAAGGATGGATTAATAAAATGTGGTATATGTATACCAGGGAGTACTATTCAGCTCTAAGAAACAATGGAGATATAGCACATCTCATATTTTCCTGGTTAGAGCTTGAACCCATACTATTAAGTGAAGTTTCCCAAGAATGGAAAAACAAGCACCACATATACTCACCAGCAAATTGGTATTAACTGAACAGCACCTAAGTGGTCACATAGGTACTGCAGTAATAGGGTATTGGGCAGGGGGGAGGGGGGCGGGTATATACATATATAATGAGTGACATGTGCACCATCTGTAAGATGGTCATGATGGAGACTCAGACTTGTGGGAGGAGGGGGGGAAATGGGCATTTATTGAAACCTTAAAATCTGTACCCCCATAATATGCCGAAATAAAAAAAAAAAAGGTTAAGGAACAACAAAAAAAAAACAACAAGTATTTCTTGGGTAACAAGAATCAAGTCCAATAAATAAAAGATTGTTGTCTAAAGTTTATCAGCTATAAATGTATCATGAGTAAAAAATTATTTATTATGAGAATACAAACTTAGCTCTTCATAAACATTTACTATTAATATGTTTACAGAACCATATTTATTTATGAACCAAGGTTTTACTCAGTTAATCAGATGCATTTTATAAAAAGTGGTGCTTTAAAAATCATTTTCCAATTGCTCATCAGGTCAGAAATGCTTAGAAAATTCAGGACAGTTCATTTGAAATGCTCCTTTTGTGATTATACCCAGGTGTTATATAGAGAGCATACATACAAAATATATAAGAGTTTCTTCTTTCAATCCTATACTTGACAGAATTTGAAATTAAAATGGCATTCCTACATTCAATTCAATCTACTGCAAATTATATGGGGAATATGGCAAGGGTTTTTTCTTTTATTCCACTTATTTTTAAATTATTTTAAAAATAAAAAGGGATACACCATTTTTAGAGTTTGTTGAGCCCTTAAAATAAATACATAGTCCCCAGAAGCAAGATTCATCAACAGAAGAATCTAAGGCCTAGCCAAGTTTTCAAAATAGTGCCCACATATACCGTACTTGTTGAACAAATTCAGATTTATTGAAAGTAAACATTTACATTGGCTACAATGTTAGAACTATTACAAAGCTGAATATAAGAGGCTTAAGTAGCAATAGAAAGCAAGTGCAATAAAAAGTGAATAGAGAAAATATTTGGCCTTAGTGATCTCTTGGCAATATTTACATTATGTACATATTGTTAAATATTTATAATAACTCTAAGGCACCAAGGGCTAAATAGCAGGTTGCAATACTATTCTGTGCATAAAAATCAGGAAATTTATTGTAAAGAAGGCTGTATAGTTAAAGAAACATAGGCATATCATAATGTTTACATAAAGGAGTGGCTGTATTTTTTAAAATCTCAAATGATACATTAAATATTGGGCAGATTGAAGAAATTATTTTTAGAACATTAAATTATATTGACTATGTAAATAAGCACTATTTTTTATTGACTTGCTGGTAAATGAGTAATGTAATCTATTCTTCAACACAGCTTGTTCACACTCATGGATATGTTTTGTCTAAAAACTACTTGAAACTCTTTTGACCTACAAAAACTTATCCTAGTATTTCATAGTGTATACAAAAATCCCCAAGAAAAATTTACTGGGTAATAATATACATCAAATCTATATATAATCTGACAAAAATTTAGCAGGCATTAAGTGCCAAAGTATTTAAATATTCAGTCTGCCATTCTGGCATAGCAGTTGGGTATTTTAATCGTTTAACTCTCTAGAGTGGCCGATTGTTTGTGGCTTTAGGTGAAGGGACATAAAATTGGCCCATGTAGAAAACTGATATCAAAATACACTAATTAATTTCAAATTTTGTGACTTGAAATCCTTTCAAGTAACTCATTGGGTGTTAACTACATCATTCATCACCAGTGACTGAAATATCCATGTTACTGCATTGTCCAAAAGTAATTGACGATATCTATGTCCACCATGATCTTAATTGCTGAATTATTTAATGACTTCTGCTTGTAAAATTTTATTTTTTCCTTACACTAGAAACCCAATTTATCTTAACAAACAGTTAAGATATCATTTGTCTTGAGGTAGTGTTATAATGAAGAATTCAGCAGGACAATAGAACATCATAATGTTTTTTTTGTTTGTTTGTTTGTTTTTCTGAGACAGAGTCTCGCTTTGTTGCCCAGGCTAGAGTGAGTGCCATGGCATCAGCCTAGCTCACAGCAACCTCAAACTCCTGGGCTCAAGCAATCCTCCTGCCTCAGCCTCCCGAGTAGCTGGGACTACAGGCATGTGCCACCATGCCCGGCTAATTTTTTCTATATATTTTTAGTTGGCCAATTAATTTCTTTCTATTTATAGTAGAGACGGGGTCTTGCTCTTGCTCAGGGTGGTTTCGAACTCCTGACCTTGAGCAATCCGCCTGCCTCGGCCTCCCAGAGTGCTAGGATTACAGGCGTGAGCCACCGCGCCCGGCCTTCATAATGTTTTTTAAAATGTGCTTCAAATGCCACCAGGAAATCCATATTTATTTAGATGGTAGATGGTCCAAGGTTGAGTGGTTCTTTATGGCATATTAAGTTACTATCTGATGAAGTCATCCAGACTCGTTAACAAGGATGACGAGTTTTTCCTTAAAACTTTCTGAAACCCCATTCCCTAAGGCAAGTTATAGTTTTTACAATATTGTTATTATATAAAGTACTGCTAAAATTCTTTCAGCTATTTAACAATTCGTAGACTTACATATTTTCTTTCTTTTAGCAAATGGGGACAAAAATTGAGGAATTTCTTTTCTAAACTCAAATTTTTCAATGGGAAACATTTATAGCATTAACAATAGTTTGGGATGGTTTCTTATACTACATAGTATTTGATAGTAACTCTAAAAATGTGACACTCAAAATTAACTTTTAAATTAAAAAGCCACCCTCAAATCCAACATTTGACTGAGATTTACTGAGCAACAAATATAAAATTCATTCCAACATAGTGCACTCTAAGGCACTCAGAGCACCTTACCATAATGCATTCTATAGCACTAGATTATTTGTATGTTATTACTTTTTTCATTTATTAAATGTTCAATCATTTTCTTCTCTTTTTTATACAGTGAAAGAGGACAAATTATTCATAGTGAAATGTTTACAAAATCAGTAATATGCAGGAAAAAGCAGAACAAATAAATTAAGGTATTGTTTTCCCTACTTCAAGAATGAAAATAAATGATTGCCTTTGCTTAGTAGGTTAATATCTACTAGTAATGGCTACACAATTAATAAAACTATTACAAAGTATCAGTGAACAGATTTCAAATGATTATGAAAACACAATACAATATCAAATGTTTAGAATCATCAAAAACGTCAAAAGATATTATTTTAATGGGTGACTGAATCAAAGCATGATAACAGTGTTTAAAGTTCTGAATTATAAGGACTGGTTTAGATTTTTAGAATCTTGATATTCTTTTACTAATGGCATTGATCAAAATTATATTCTTTAGAAATACACATAAGCATCTTCATCAGTATATTATAGTAGTCTAATTTCAGAAAGTTCAATTAAAAGATTGATTCTCCTTAGAATATCTGCTTACAAAGAATCTGATACAATTTTTGGAAACAAAAATCTGTCATTCAGCATTGTAAAACAAGTCAATTAATTGTCATTAGAAGACATATTATCATAAAAGATGCCTACTGCTCTGTAATATTTAGTAGGTACTGAATTATCAACCACTCTCCTTCCTTAGATAGATGAATCTGCTTTTTTTCTTAAGTTGGCAGTAGAAGTTATAATTATGCCAGTTTCTCTTCCCCTAACCAGTCTGCCTTGAATCCTACAAGTTATTATTCCAGTTCAGATTCTAAACAATATTCCTAACAGATCACTGAGCTGTTAAGCAAAGCCAGAATGGATCAGGGTCAGTGGCTTTAAAATTATGCTTGGGGCATCCTGCAGGGTTTTTTGGAGGTGCCTCAGTGGTCCTAGTGGACAAACTGGGGTTCTAAGATCCCTATTCTCAAATCCTGGTATTAGGGCTTCACATTTATGTCCTGTATAGAATGCCCCACAAAATTAAATTCAAAAAAAATAATTTGTTACTTAAAAATGTTTTAAAAACACAGTTAAAGGGATTGGGAGACCTGTGGTGTCTTGGCAGAAGGAAGCAAGTGGTCTTCTTCCACACCAAATCCACAAATCTTGGCCCTAACATGATAATATATCCCTCAGTCTAGCCCTGAGTTCAGAGGCACAAGTCAAAACAGACCAATGTTTTAAGTAGATACTATCAAAATGATTAATATCTCAACCACTTCAAGCCTATTTTAGCAGAAATAAGTGGCAAATCAATTATATACAAACCACCAAAACAAATGATTAGTAAATACTTCCTAAACTGCAACCCTTAACAATTTGTATGACCTTTTTCTCACCTTTTATGCCAGACAAAGGAAATAAACACAGAAGTTATCACATTATACTTGCAAATTACTATACATTTTTATTTTTTTCTACATAAATTAAAATCAGATACAAGCCTTGATTCAGGGTCTGAGAATAGAGTGGCAGACTCACTAATTAAACTGCTTTCATGAATGGCCTTATTCCAAAGACATCATGTAGGAAAATAAACACTGTCAATTAAAACTTGAAATGAATAAGAACTCTAGGACTCAAAGAAATAGAAATGATTTTGATGAGCATATGACTCTTGAAAAGAAAATGCTGAGAGCTGGTGTTATTGTTCTCTAGAAACTTATTTGTATTCTTTTAATATAAAAGAAGCTTCAAAGTTTGTGTTCTTTCTCAATATGAAAAAAAAAATAAGCAGAGGTACTAGATGAGCAAATATAAAAATGCTGGTGTGGTATAAATAAATTTTTTAAATGTTCCATTGTAGTAAATAAAAAATATAAACTGTTTCTTTAAGTTCTGAGACCTTTCTTTTAAATACATGATCATTTGAATATAGATTCAATCTATCAGGAGCATCTATGTTCCCCAAATTATGACCTTTAGATAACATTTTAAAAGAGTTGAATTTATTTAGACAAACAGAAAAATTGTCTGCAAATATTATCTGTGAATGAACGGTGGTAAATTTGGCTCACATCTTGCTTTAAGTTCAAATTTACTGCTTACTTTATTATCTTCTTTCACTGAATGAGGATAGAATTGTGATGCTAAGCCATCGCTGTTGTCAAAATGCATACGTGTGAATATACACAAATATATTCACAAGCACACATTTTGATGCATGAATCTATAGATATGTATATTACATACTTTTGGGCAAAAGCACTGCTTCTAAGACCTAATTGTTTTTGTATAAGGAAAAATAGGAGACCAGGGAACATACTTCCCAAAATATTAGAAGGATCATACCACTAATTATACAGCACATCAGAATATGCAAACATTTTACTTATTGCAAAGTATCTGATAGATTTAGAGACCATTATAAAATGTTCCCAATTCTATTTCAGTAACCTGAAATGTTAGCATATAGTACCAAATGTCCAATTAAAGAGTTTAATATAAAAATATCAGCACAAAACTGGTTTTTCAATCTGTTTATTGTATGAGCAACCCAAACTTCAGTTTAAGTGCTGTTTTGATTTTATTACTAGATTCCATAACCCTACAATTGATAAATTTTATACCATTTTAGGTATTTAATGAGATACTTAGAAATACTAAGAAAAAAAATCAGTATTCAAAGGGTTAAATTTGTTGATAATAACAATAAATTATTTTATCATCTTCTTCAGTTCAAAATCCAGCTTTGAACCCGAGGAAGGCTTTCAAATCATGTTAATTAAATGGTAGTCCTTTAACCAGTAGCAGTTTGATTACCAATTACTCGGAGGATCTCTTTGTGAATGCCTCCTTCTTGTGTATTAATATTTGCATCTCCCACTTGGCCATCTTCATAGCTAAAATACAAAACACAAAAACATAAATACATTAAAAAAAGATGGCAGCATTTAAAACAGCTTAGAAATGCCCTTTGAGACCTAAAATGCAGCCCAAGGGAATCAAAAGCAAAGGATATAGTCATTTTCCAGTTGTATTTAACATGTGCTGTCATTACTAAACACGGAATAATCCGTTATACTACATCATGCCTTAATTTGCTGCTCCTTTCCATTGTAATTTGTGTACCCTGACATAAGGCACTGCCTGACTTTCAGGAAGTGTCCCCATGTCTTTGACCTTGCAAGCATTTCCCATGGCAGTTGCTATGAAGCCTAATGTGACAGAATGTAACAGCTTCAATGTTATATTCCTTAGGTTCTGGACTTCGTAGCCCTTACTTCAATCATGTATTTATTTTCTGATTGTTGGCACTAGCTTCACTCTTTCTAACAGCGCTTCTCTGCCATGCCTGCCTTCTAACGATTATTCAGCTCTAATTGGTGCCACACTTTTTTCTTATCACTGGTTGTTCTATTTAGTCTGACTGTAACATATTCTTATTTATGTTGGGATGTCAGATAAGAATGCAAGCCTGCTAAGTTTAGCTTAGCAGTAGATGTGAAAATATATTATGAAAGGACAGCAATTACTAAGGTCTTTAGAAAGAAATAATTACATTTTAGATAACAATTCACATCCTCAAATAAACTTCCTTGGGCAATAAGAATTTCCTAAGAACAATTTTTCAAACTTTTAGGATGATATTCAGAGGGGAACGCGTGATGAATTAATTTTACTTCATAAAAATGGCTTCAAGATAGAAGCCTTAGAGAATGGTAATTACTTGAAAACAGAAAACCAGGGGTGTAAGTACAGTGTCTCAAAGATTAATACTAGCCACTATCTTTTCCTGAAATAGCACAATATAGGAAAATGAAACAGATGAAACATAGCAATGAGAACTTAACTCCTTACATAATAAGCCACGCTTAAACACCAAGTAATAATTGCATTGGTACCAAGTCTAAACTCTTAACTAAATGATCCAAGGTTGTCGGTCAATTTGGCTAATTCTTATACTAGTTTGCCCTTTTCGATATACTTAGAAAATCTCAATTTACATATATATGCAAATGACACCCCATGGTGAAACATTATCCTAAGAAAAAAATGGGATAGATGGTACACAGCCCAATCACAAATATTTTCTCAGGAGATCAAGCACTAAGTGCCCCAGTACTAAGATTAATTCTCAGTCTCTTTCACTGTATCCTCATCTTTGGCCTATCATTTCAATGATGATTTTATACTTGATTCACTCCTCAGTTTTCTTCTTTCTCATGTAAAGTCAATTACTTCAGTCTCTTCCAAGTTTTAACTATTGCTAACATGCTGATTCCTAAAACTCTACCTTCAATCCTTGTATCTTTCCCTAACTATAACTTTCCCACAGATATCACATTTAAAAAGCATTAGAAGTTAATGGAGAAGAGATGAGACTCACATTATTTGAATAAACTATAATAACTTAAAATAGAAAGAACACAAGGGGAGCAGAGAGAGCAGAACAAAATTGAGAGCAAAAGCAAGAATGAGGATTAGAAAGAGATTTAAAGTATTAAAGAAAATGCATATTTTTCCATTGTGTGTGAAACTCATATGGAAGCAGTTGTGGGTTGAAGGACAAAACTGGCCAAAGGCATTCAGATGGCGTAAACTATGAAGCATATTTAATAATAAAGAAAGACAAACTACCATTTAATTTGGGAAACTGGCAAGTCTTAGATGTATGAGTTGCTGGTCGCATTAGGATATTTATTATTAATACAATAAGACACACAGAATACTTCACAACTATTTATTCATACTGCAAACACTGAGTTGTTAATGTAACAGTAAAGTTTATTTATGTCCAGAAAGCAACAAAATTAAAAAAAGAAATAGAGCATGCATAATATTAGTAAGAAGATGATACACGCAACTGGGTTTTTTAATAGAATGGAAAATGAAAACATCTAAAAGGAGACAAAAATTACTCATATTCCCAGAAGTATAAAAATATGGACACACTTGAACCTCTGACTCAGATGGGGCAAAGGCAACAAACATAACCTAAACATTTGTACCCTCATAATATACTGAAACAAAAAAAAATTACTAAAATTTTAATGAAAGATAAACCAATTTGCTTAAAAATATTAGAGAGAAAATAAGATAATAAGTGGAAATTAGCTGTCTGGAAATCCCTTAAGGACATTAGAAAATTTCATGGATAAAAACTTTTGAACATATTGACAACCTTTATTCTCAAACTGATATAGTATCTTTGGTGAGAGTGTTAAGATTGGCACAGGTAAATTTTTTTCTGTCTTTTTTTTTTTATCTGGAACCCAGGCACTAGACACTGTTTTTCATTAGCAATAGAGAAGAAAAATCCATTGTGGACTGAATGATATTCAGCACTTGTCCAAAATTCCTATAAGAAACCTGATGCTATAAGTATACTGTCTACTTCATAGTCCAAGCACAATCTCTTCATTAAGTTAGACCATCCAGTCTTTTGTTAACAGTTTCATTCAATGTGTATTAAGTGCTTCTGCACAAGCCATTATCATGAGATTCCCATACACAAACAGGATCTGTACTAGGGGAGACACAGTTATAGAAATAACTGTAGAACAAGGCAGCCTAAGAGGTCTAAAGACAAAGTAAGCAAAATTCGGGTATAGACATATCATTTCTGACTGCGAGGTCAGGGAAAGTGCCATGGACAAGACCATGTTTGAGTCAGCCTTGAAAAATAGGCTAAAGGCGAGCTGGTGAGAAGGCCAGTCATTTGGACTGATGGGGCAAAGGCACAATCCTGGGAAATACAACTCTAAACAGCTTGGTTGACAATTTCCATTAATTAATAGTTTGTACATGTAATTGAAGTGTGTTACAGAATGTCATGTATTTGTATTAATTATCAGCCTATATAGGCAAGGAATAATCAAAATGCGGCTTTAGGGAAATTAATATAGTATAAATAGTATGACTTTACAATTTTATATGCAAAGAAAGATAGGCTATACATCAAAAGAATAATCCTAGTTAACTCTAAGTGGGGACAATATGGGCAATTTTCTTTTTTTGGTTTATCTTTAATTTCCAAATATTGAACAGGTATATCACTAGTGTAAATAATGGTAATGTTTAATAAATCTGGCATTGTAGAAAATAAATTGAGAGTGATGAAATTAAAGGCAGGGAGAACTAGTAACCTTTTGATGTACTCGGAGAAAGAATGATATATCTATGGAAATACAGGTATCGACAGGAGAAAACTGAAAAGATAAACTCAGGAACTGATGAATATGGTAAGCAAGGAAAAAGAAACTGAAAACCACAGCTCAGGTTTCTGTCTCTCTGATGCATAGATAGGAGAAGTTGACAAGTTGGTTAAGGAATTTAAATAATGGGTTCCAATTTGTACATATTGATTTTAAGATTATCATCAGGCTTTTGTAAGGAAAATACTCATCAAGCAGTTATGACATGAGCATTTCATGCATTCCTACTTTCAGATCTTCTGCCATTTTGAAAACAGCTTTCTTATTTTTATATATGGGCCTTAATGTCCCCGTATACATTTCAAAGTTAGTAATGTAATCAAGCCTTACTAACAATTTCTAGACATTAGGAATTGGCTAGGATCTGTTCATAACATCTGAACCATTACATTTTGCCTGGAGCATTTATAGTTAATTAAGTTGATGATTCATTTTGGAATTTTTCAATAACATTTTTTTAAACTTCTCATTCTCTTCCTCTTTTTTGTCCTAAGCAATATCCTCTTTTGAATTTTACTTTCAATTTCTTCTACTAGACCAGTCTGTTCTCTAAAATTTCCTCCCATTTTTCTCTCATTTCTTTTTCTCTCATTCTATGTTGTTTACTTGTTGGAAAATATGCGATTAGGATACTAAATGACTGTTTTATTATCTCGACTCTGGAAATCACATTAGCATGGAAGTTATTTTAATTTTTAATATAGTCACCTAATAATAGATAAAAAAAGAAAACCATATTAACATATATCCTAGTCATCAGCCAAAACTTCTAACATCAGGTATCACATAATGTATTAAAAATTAAAATAAAAAAACAGATATTGAGTTTTTGAATGATCTTCATTCTCATCAATTTGTCCTTTTCCTAGATGTCACCACTCACTAGGGGGACTCACCGCTAGTAGGACTCTATGATCTTTATCTTTCATAAAGAAAGAAATTGATGGTTGTAATTAGAATGTACATTAATTAGTGAATGGATTCTTCCCTTTGATGTGTTTTGAATTTTATCAGTTTTCCTTAATGAGTCTCTTCTCTCCTGAGGGTGCAGAGAAAAAAGATGAAACCTCATTTGTGTTTATAAAGCAATGAAAATTATCTTAATATCATTTTTTCCTTAGTATTATTTGGAAAGTATCTGAGTATACTGAAAGTGTTTTCTTCTTTTTTCTTTGTATGGTTTAAAGATATCTTTTTCTCCACTAAATATGCACCCCCCCATATACGCATATCCCTATATATATGTTTTATGTATAATTTTTGTAAAGAAATTATACTAGAAATAGTGCTATCTACTTAAATATCTAAGGTTGTTTATTTAGCTCAATAAATTTGAATTTCAGCAAGATGGAAAAGGAGTAGATTAACTGATTTCATGACAGGCTAAGAAAAGAACTCTGGAGTTACTTTTCTGTCAAAATCTCAAGGTCATTCAATGAAAAACTTTGTGGTTTTTCTAGAGGTTTCTTTTTGGAGGGCCAATATTCTAACAGTGGATAACAATCAAGATAGTCAAGAAAGAAGAGGGAAAAAATATTTAATGAGCCCTTTGATAGTGACCTGCATTAAATTAATCATAATAACCTTAAAAAGTACTGCATGCAGACAACTCTAGGAGTTTCCCAATCTCCCTCATTTGGTCTCAGGGGGCTGACCCCTAAGGACTTGTCAATAAGCTCCACTGCCCTCTGGTTCCTGGTAGGGTTTAGCCAACAGGAATTCCCAGCAGGACTATTTCCAGTTTTTGTTCTCTTGAACCTGAGAATGTGTAACAGCTCTGGTGTTAATAGATCCACATTACTACACTGGACCTTCTCTTTTCGTATAACCACACCTCTGTAAATAATCTATTTGTGGATAATAAAAATATCCTATTTTCAAGAGTCATCTGTTTCCTGTTAGGATTCTAACTGATATAGGTAGGAACATGATTTTAATTTTTCTGATGAAGCTTAGAGAGGTCACGCAACTTGGCGAATGCCACCTTACTAATTACTGTTCAGCCAGGATTCAAACCGTCTGATTGAAAGCTGGGCTCTTTCCATTATACTCACTGCTAAGAAAGATCCCTATAGCTAATAAATATGTATCATAAGGAAGTCACAGTTTTCATACCATCCAAAAGAAAAGTAGGCAGCTCATAAGTTCCACTGTGAATAGTCTGTCAATAAGCCAACAGATCAAACGCATAGGATACTATGAATATATGATACGATATATTGAAGCAATCTTGATGCAGTCATTTTGACATGGCTTATAAAACAAGCCCGTTCAGTTTTTCAGCTTCTTTTTAGAAAACTAAATAAAGTACAAAACATATATATTCAACTCTTCCCTGAAATCTTTTCTGTGACAAGATCATGGGTGAGGTGAGAACAGTGTCGGAAAAGGACTGGGAGCCAAGGGTGGGGTGAAAATCAGACCAGTCTATTGCACCCATTTTTAGGAATGAAAAATTACGCTTTTATATTTTAATGCAGCTCTTATTGCTGCATTAAAGTTGTGCCAAAAACCCTCCACATCAACATACATATCCATACATATTAATACACACAAAGATAGATGGCTAGAGAGAGACAGAGAATGTTTTCTGTATTTCGAAGTTAACAGTTGTTTTTCTTCAGTTCTTCTAAGTTAGAAATCATTTAACCATCACTTTGTTTTTTATGGCTTATTGAAAATAAACAAAAACATTAAGTTAACGTTAAACTCAATTACCTGTTTGTTATGTTTTGGCAGCTAAAGTGACCAAATAATAATGCAATCACTACCTACATCTCATTTGTAAAAATAGTAAAAGACAAACTTGAGCATTTACACTTACACAAAAAAGAATCGTGTGCAGACATGATCGGTATTTGGGACAACCCATATCTCTCCGTGTTTGTGCAGGTCAGGTGAGGTGATCACTGTAAGTGGAAGATAAAATTAAAGAACTATTTCATTCTAGTTTATTCCAAGGTACTATATCCTTTTTCTTCCAAATCTAAAGCAAAATACACGCACAAATGAAAAGTGTTTAACGTTATTAGCTCTTAAGAAATGTAAATTAAAAAAATGACAAGACATGAACGACTTTATGATTTGAATAAAAATTGGTATAACAATAGGAAGCAAATCACTTGAGTATTATCAAAAGCAGATGGGTCCTGACTTGGGAATGATGTAGACAGCAACTTAGTGTCCTATATAGCTACCAAGTGTTGAAAACTTAAAACAGTTGACAATGGCTACTGAAACTCTTAACCCAAGAAGAAAAGATGAGTTTTTTAGCCAAAAATAAGCTTTAAAGCAAGAACAAAGAAAAGCATATGACCTTGAAAATCATCTATTAATTTTTCCGACCTGTGTTCAAAATGGAAGAATAATTTCAGTGTAGGAACAGAAAGACCTAATGGGTTAAGACCTATCTTCTCAATGCCTGGTTCATCTTTTTGGTATTATATACTCAAATGATATTATATATTCAAATACCAGCTTAAAGAGGACGGTAGCACATTAGTGAAAGAGATAAGTTTTATTTGATCAGAAAGATATAATCACCATTCTGAAATACCTGCCAGGAATAAAATAATATCACTTTGAATTCTTGCCAATTCTGTAATTTGGTCTTAACCTTATGATCTCTATTGTGCCCACTTTCCATTTGTGCCCTTCAAGATAACCATAAGGAATAATCTTTCACTATTCCACCACACTTGTATTCTTAAACACAGGCAAGATAGAGAACTAATAGTATAAGGTTTGTAAAACTTCCAACTTACCTTCACATAAGGCTATGCATTTTAAGTTTCGGCTTTGCAGAAATTGGGATTGCTGTCCTTTTTTCTGTGACTAAATTCCAAAAGAATTTAAAAATTAGAGTGAAAATGAGACACTCTGGTACATAAATTGTTCATCATCAAAAAATAATAGTCACTAAGATGGCTCCAGGAAAAACACAGCCTAATGAGCCTAGCATCAATATCCATGCACTCTCTTAATATCAAGCTATTTTTGTGGTATCATTTAATATCTGTACATAATCATTACTAAATTACTCTCAAGATGAGTGAACTAAAAAATGCTAAATTAGAGTTAATAGTCTTACAACACAGAATTAGAACTCAAATTTATTTTTAGCGGAAGCCTGGCCTCCTTATTTCAAGGTAAACAAAATTAAATTTGCATGATCTTTTCAAACATTAAAATCAATTATTCCAGATCATCTAACTATCCAAAACCAACCCATTTTGAACATCACTTACTAAGCCATAGAGTGTTCAGAAAGAGCTCATGTAGAAAATCTGATTCTAGGGTATTGTTGTTTTCACATATGAGATTAGTTATACTTTCTTTTTTAAAAATTAAAGTCACATTATTCATCAGATGGATTTTTAATTTGCCCAGAACATACCTGTTTTCTCTGAAATAACACAGGATCTGTGGTCATTCTTTTCTCTGCCTGGAATATTCTTTCTCCCAGAGGGCCACATGGCACTCATCATATATGGGTCTTTACCCAAATGTCACCTTCTCAGAGCATCTCTTCCAGACAACCCCACTTAACACTACTCCCAGTTCCCTCTTCCATCCTCTAGGATTAAATGTCCCTTTTTCCTTATTAATTATTCTCCATAATACCTAGCACCATCTAGCATCCTATCTAAATACATTTAACTTGTTTATATCCCCTCAGTACAATGTAGGCTCCAACAAGACTGGAATACGAGTCTATTTTTGGTTATCACTGTACCCCAATGTCTAGGAGAGTCTCTGGTGTTATAGTGGGAGATAAAGAAATATCTGTTAAATGATTCTTATATAGAGGCAATTCGGTTATTACATTTTAAGGTGAGTTTTATTCATTTACGAGTAACAACTACTTAAAATAACTTTGCAGGCTTAAAAAGCCTGAGCATGTATCGAAGTCCTGCTAGTTAATGAGGCCGCAGTTAGCTAATCATATAAGCAGTCACTCAAGTTGCTACAACACCTGTGATGAATTGCTGCTTTTACTGCTTGAAGCTGGCTCGTCCTTGGCTGACACCTTCTGCTTCTTGTTCATCCCTGAAAATACCAGCAAAATAATGCTTTAGGGACAAACTTGTCTGATGCAGTTCAAAGCACAATCTATTTACTGTGCAAAGCTTCACTGCAGGCAAAGATTTGACTATATTAGGCCAGAGACAATCACAATGGGCTGTGCCCTGGACACCTGAGGTGGAAGGTCAGTAGGTTTTGGAAATCCTAAGTGACTTAGCAAGTGGAAATCTCAGTCTGTTTTTCTTTGCATTGAAAGCAAGAATAGGAACTTCTTTTGCATAAAATCAACATAATTAGAAAATTCTTAAAACTTGGTTTTAAAAGGCTTTGGGAACCTAATTTTCATTCTTCTTATTATATTTGGTTAGGAGAAACAGAAGATAAAGGGTGGGGAATATGAACAATGTCAGAAAAATCTATTAAATATTTACATTGTAACTTCATGAATTATTAACAAAGACTCAGTTCTGTGTAGAATTTCTCATTTCTTCTAATGAGGAAAAATTATATAAGTTCTTTTGTCTGTGATATTCATAAGCCTTAGCTTACTCTGTAAATGCCATGATTTCTTATTGTAAAAGATTTTAGAAAAATAGAACTAAAATTATACATCTGTCTCAGAATAGGTAGATTTGTATCTCTAGTCTATTAGAAAGTACTCACCTATTATTGCACCAAAAGTTGAGACCCCTGTTGATTTTTGTTATTTCAATAAGTGGCATAATGAGAAGGGGCAAAACCTGTTTCCCAATTTGCAGAGTACGTTTATCCATCCCTTTCCAAGTCAGGCCTCCTCCAGAAGGTACAAAGGAGGGTGGCGTCAGGTTGTGGAGCAGGCCTGGGACCTCAGACACGCAGCTCTAAGATAAAGAGGGGCCACTCTCTGCCCTCTAACAACCCACACTTTCTACAGGAGCTACTTCTTACTGCAGTGTTTCTGACAGCCCTTCAAGAATTTGATGAAAGCTGTGGACTCTCTCCCCAGACAAAAGCACACAGATAAAATTTTATGTCCATTCACAGTTTGTGCCTTCCCTAGTTCATCTAAGGAGTCCATACACCAGTATGAGAAGCAGAAAGTCACAGTACTTGATGACTTGTTATTCTTTTTCTTATCTATGCCAAGGATATATTTATTTATTTAAAATGCTTTTTAATTTGTTACTTGGTTCTATATTAATAATATTTAGGGTCTGATTTTAATTGTTTTCTCCTTTGAACTATGTTATACCATTTCCTGTTTCTATTATTCTATTTTTCCTGGTATTTATTTTCTTAGTGTTATTTAGCATATCAGATTTTTCAAGATCACTGCAACAAATACTTATCAACCTATATACTCTGCTACAATGAGACTTGCTACATTTTCATCAAGAGATAGAGTCTAATTCCCCAACTCTTGAACACGGAAGAGCTCATGATTGCTTTAGCCAGTAGTGTATGTAGGAATTGACACCATGTAACTTCAGAAAATGGATCAGAAAAAGCCATACAAAGTCCATCAGATGCTCTTAGTACACTCTGGAGAAACTCAGGTAAGAAATCCAATTACCCTGGATGCACCACATTGGGCAGGGCACATATTGGAGCGAGGGGTGACAGTTCTAGCTCGTTCCCGCCAAGGCAAAGAACCTGTGAGTCAGGCTTTCTTAGATCAGCCAGTGCAGCCCATCCACCAACTAAGTACCACTCAGTGGATACTTCAAGAGGCAAAAGAATCACCTGGCCAGGTTGTACCCAAGATTTCTGACCCAAAGAATCTATGAGCATAATGAAGTTGTTGTTTTACCCTAAGTTTAGGGTGGTTTGTAAAACAGCAATAGTTACTTGAATAATTATCTTTGTCTTCTTCTAATTTTTCATTATATATTTTTTATTCTCATTTCCTTTATTGTTACCTTGCAACCTTTTAATTTTTAAAAGTTTTCTTTCTATCAGAATTTTACTGTACTTTTTAAAAAATCATTGTTGCTGTTTTCTTTTAGGATTTCTAATTATAAATATAGTTTTAAGTGTTTTGCTACTCTATTGCTGAAAAACAATGTTACAGCTGTAAGAGGATGAACTTTGGTAAACATATTAGACAGGTTGGCCTGGTTAATGTTCACCTAGTTATTAGATCTCTCTATCCTTTTCTGAAACATGGCAATATTAAGATTTACCATCCAGGCACTATGTGAATGGCATCTCCTGAAATTGTGAAATGTGACTATACAATCATACACACACACACACACACACAGGAGGACACAAGCAAAACCAACTACCTAGGAAGATGCATGGCTATAAAAGCACTAAGAGTGAAGGAAAATACACTGAACATTAAGATAGGAAAGAAGAGAAAAAAATGCATTTGCTAATTTTAAAATTCTGGGTAGCCTGAATCTCTTTACAATGAACATAATTATATTTAGACAGAATAGGTTAAGTGTTATATAAATCATACTGATCATTGTAAAATATTCCAAATTTAAAAGGTGCAAAGAAGAAATCTTCACAAATTCCCCCACCCAAGGATAACTAATGTTAACAATCTGACGATCTTTCTTTCCACATTTTGAACCCACCAGGCTCTCCCCCTCAGCATATGCTCTCAATTTATTACAAAATATTCTTTCCCACAATCTCACCAAAATATTAGCAAGAAGATGTCAATAAGTAAGGGTAATTTTGAGAATGTTTTTCTACTTCTAATTTTGTTATAATGTTCAAAACTTCTTTATGAATAACATCATAATCCAAAGATAAGAAGTTGGTATAATATAGAATTACACTTAATGATAATATGCATGTGTACTTCCTTGTGCTTTACATGTTGCTTTGCACATACTGTATTCCCAATATTTATTTGTGGAAGGAATAAATGTAGAAATATTAAAATAAAATAAAATGTATATTTTTTAAATTGATGCAACACATATTCCATTAGGGAAGTATTATGAATTCATCCTGACATTTGAGCTTTGTTTTTGCTTCTGGCATTTATCAAATGAATTTAATACAAATACATCTAATAAGCTCTAGTCACTCACTAGAAAATTGTGCCTAGAGTATACAATAATAAAAAAACCAAAAACCTAATAAATTTTAAGTTAGAAATGAAACACATAATTACCTGAGTAGCCAAATGATATGCTTGACATTGGACTAAGATAGATTCCACTTCCATACATTGCACCGTGGAGCTAAAATGGGAAGAGGTGTGAGAAAGAGAGGTCAGCCCATGTTTTAAATGTTAATATTTGACAAAAGGCGGCAATCAGTTTCATGTTGGAACATTAAGTCTTAGAAAAATGATAGAACTCCTATTCCAAGCTCTAATTTGAAAATGGTACTAATATCCTTGTGCTTAAAATTCACAGTGAGTTTATACATGAAAAACGATAGCTAGAGGGAAAAGATCCTTGCTAAATGTTTTCCACCCTACAGTGATAAAGAGAGTCAATTATTATGAAGTACCATATAGTACTCTAGTAGGCTTTTAATGAATCTAATATTCTACAAACAAAATCAAGGTTGAAATACACGGGAAGGAATTTTGACTAAGACTGACATGCTAGTATATAAACAAAGTGTCCTACTGAGATTTTCATTATATAACACTATCTGTCATCCCGTTCTTATCTTCCTCTAAATTATTCAAGTTACAGGAGTTTCATTAACTGAACCTCTTAAACTGGTCTAAGAAACTATTCAGAACAATTAAAATTCTTTCTTATTATCTCTATGTTCTAGAGCCTTCACACCCTATTAGTATGAACTGAATACTAATCCAATAAATGCTCATTTACCCACATTTATATTTAATTGAATCACCTCAAATGCTATCGTATTGTGAGAGTTAGCTCAGGTGATTGGGTTGAGCATCTCATTTCCTGATGTCCTTATGCTGTCAGATGAAAAATTCAGCTGCATGAGGGTGAAGTGGAATGTGCAAGATGAAAGGCATAAATAAAGATGAGGACAACACCCACATGTCCTGATAATTCCAAGTACTGTCATGCAGGCTGAAAAGCAGGTGTCAGATGGCACTTTAGTATCCAAATCTCCACTTTGCTTATTCTTACATTTTGTTCTCTAAAAGTATTCACATTGAGGTCCAGTACTTGAGAAATGTATGTTGAAGTAATGTACAGAATGCCTGTATCGTTTTATTTGTGCACAATAATTTTCTTCCTCCTAAGTTCAAAGTGTGATTTTTACTGTTTTCTCTTAGAAAACTCGACTTTTTCTTTTCATTGTGTATGGATCAATTTTGCTTCAGTGCCTTTGTGAAAATGTACTTATGCTTATTAGAAGTTCCACATAATGTTTTCAAGTGCACGTGCTTCCCCTTTTGCGAGTAAAAACATAACACCAAGATTGCTCACTGAACCTCAATACTGAAGAATAATGAGGTCTTGTTAAAGCATTCAGGAAATTTACCTGCAATCTTGTATTAGAAGCAACAACCAGACCATTCCTCAGGATAGAGTGCCAGTTTTCAATATGAGAGCCACTACAGAAACAGAGGAGAAGGAAAAAGCAAAACCAGAAATTCAATGATCTTTAAAAGTGGTCACTATGGAAGTCATGATGCCTTCTGTAAGTTCTGAGTATCCACGTCAGGCATTACATAGCTGACTATTGAACATGAATTACCAACTACTAACAAAGAATGTTTTCTTCCCCACACATTTCTGGAAAACTCGTGGAGCATACCCCCATTAACATGAAGTGCGATTAACTCACTGAAATGCGAAGGTGCTTCCAAAGAGTTTTTTAGCAGCTCTAAAATTGGATTCTTTGGCTGGTGGACTGCTGAGAAGAAGGAACTGATGTGGAGTATGCATAAACTTCAATTGCTGCCATTTAAAATAATGACAAATAAAAATATGTCAAACTTAGCATATAATCAGGCTGATGACAATTTCAAATTTTACCGGTTTAACAATTATCTAATTTCAAACTACAGTGATTTTATACTAATCATAATAGGCAAATTCATAATACATATTTTTTAAAATCCTGCATAAGTGGTAAGCCACATGGAATTGCAGATATGAAAGACTATTCTTTAGGCTAATGGGAATGGAATAGGACACAGACAATCCAAAGTCATTTATATTTAACTTTGGAATACAGTATGCAATCATGGTCAAGCAGATCTGCCTTCTTAATAACATTTATTTTTTAAGACTTTCTATTATTGAATTCCCTAAGTATAAACTAGCAATTCAACTGGGGAAATATTGTGGAGTTTGCTAAGCAGAAAAGTTAGCTCAAGATTTTTAAATTTCAAAAATTATCATTATATTTTATTTGCACATATTTATAAAAGTGGAAATTGCCTACATTCAAATAGTTCTCCCCTTTGGTCATGGAAAGAAATTAAAGCAGAACCCTTTGGATTAATAGCTTGACAAATTTTTCTGTTTCCCTTTCACTTAGGAATATAGTTATAGAGGAATATAATACATAACAATCTTCACATTATTATAGATTCACAAATGTAGAAAATTAAGATTTTAGATATTGCTCTTAGGAGATAATCAGAAGTAAAATCAGAGTCTATTAGGCTTTTTTAAAATTATTATTTTTTAAGCTTAGTATGCTAATAAATAAGAGATCTGGAGGCAATATCTTCTCAGATAAAGAAAAAAGGAAAAGTGCCAACATGAAACTGATAATCATTAAAAAGTACATTAACTTTCTTCTGGTCAATCTCTAGATGTTAATAATATTTTCTATTACTTGTGGAATGACTAAATGACCTCATATTAATGTTTTTATTTATTTAAAAGGTCAGGGCAGCAGCCAGAATTTGAATTTGATTTCTTAGAAAGGCTTGGAGTTGCTGCACAAATGCAGTTTCAAACTAAAGAATTAGACTTAACCTGAGTCTACTTCAGTTCCTGGAGAGGCTGCCTAAAAATCACAGGGGTCAGTTCTCCCAACTTATAAAGGTCCTCCTCCCATTTCTGTAGGCATATGTGAAAAAACAACTTACCCTATTAACTGGCAGTTTCACAATATGTGACCTATTACTTGATATAACCCTGAAATTAAAATGATCCATCAGTCACAAATATATGCCAAATATATTTAAAGTTTTGCTTCTTAGTTGGAGAGTGATTGAAATTTATTTTTGACGTGCCATAAACTAAACATGGTAATAATTGTATTTAATTATGTAATTTTGGTTCGCTTCCTTAAACAATTTAAAGAACTTATGTAACCAAAAAGATAATATTTTAATCTGAGAAAATACACTGGGCAGTAGTTCCCCAAAACCTAAGAAGATATAGTTTTTAATAAGCACAACCGCAAATATAAGCTAAATGAACATTTCTGGATATACTTTCAAATAATGATAATGTGAATACAAACATTAGCAGCTGATTCATACATTTGCTTCTTTTCCTCTTCTCTACATTGCCTAATTAAGATAAGCTCTTACAGAGATTCTTTTTCTTTAAATATTTGATGATTTCCTTGAGCTAATACAGATAATAATTTGTATACAAAATTCAACATATTTAGACAATTTTTAGAAAAAAATTAAATTCAAGTATATGAAAGAAGGGATTGTGTTTTTATGCTCTTCATTATATAAAATAATAAGTTGGGAAAAGTGCAAAATGTTTTGGTAGATTTTCTTTTCCCTGAAAGTAGAGTGACTAACAAGCTGGAGGAAATAATCGCAAATAATTAAAAGTTAACTACAAGACTGACTTCAAGGAATAAAAAGAAAATGATTAGATATTTGAGATTTTTTATCTTCTACTTGAATATGACAATGAGAAAATTTAATAGGTTAAATAGGAAATTAGGGGTTATTATATTTAATGTGTCAGAATTTTAATAACATAATAGATACAAAGACGGAAGGAAGGCTTCTATACCTAATTTTTGTCACAGTCTTGGTAGACTAAATTAAATATGTATTGTAACTTTTCGATGAAGGAAAGGGTCGAAGCCAGATTCTTTTTCCTCTGCTCACCACATACTTTTAAAACATCCTGGTCGTAGCATGGAATAAGTGCTCATTCAGACCAATCTCTTACAATCCTTACACTTGTATCAGTGTATAGTAAACCCCATAGTCTTTGCATTTTCAAAGTGATATCAAAGAAACATGTACATAAAATTCTTACAAGCCATGCTGAATAGATACTATTCTCTTCATTTTGCAAGTAAGAAAACAAGAGGGTAAATTATTTGAAGTAGGAGAGGGCAAATTATTTAAAGTGGGCATCGTAGCAAGCTAAGTTCTCAAGCTACCTCTCCTGTTCCTAGTCTAGCTCTGCTTCTAGAATCCATGCTGGACTAATGCTATGTCTCTTACCAGGCTCATTCTGAAACAGTGCATCTTCTGCAGTGATCAAACAAAGAGTTAATCAAATTTATACTGTCCTTGTTAAGGGGGCAAAATATACAAAATACATACTTTAGAAAGGTTTTCAATAATAAGAGTTGAGATAGTGAGTTCTCTAGGTCCTCATTGAACTAAAAAATTAAGTGAAGCAAAATGCCTTTAACATGTAATCTAGTCAATCACATCTTTTACAACTACAGGCAAACTGCTGTCAAATGCATTGTATATCCCTGGTAGTGCATATGACAGCATTTTCTTCCCCTTGTGTTGTACAAATTTAAATTAAAGTGAGAATCACTAAGTACTCTTGGATCGTAAAATCACCAGGTCTCATAGGCTTATAGAACTGTAGCATTGCAGGGTTTGTAAAATAGGCTTTTTTTTTCTCCCTTTCTTAAAGCAAGCAATAAAAAAAGATCCTGTTTTCATTAAGAGGAAAACTAAAATTTTATACCATTGCAGTAGGGGATGAGCAAGGGGGTCCTGTTTATCCATCTGCTTCTTGATTTCCAGATATGGTGCCTGGAAAAAAAGTCATTATACCCTTGATTTTTCTTAAAAATTCATTTTTCCTTTTTTACAAAAGGAAAATCAGACTGAACGATATGCCTCATCTAGTTAAACTTGAAAATCTGTGGGCTTGACATGGGAACAGCAACAATCAGCCAAGTCATTTCTCCCAAGACGATGGGAACTGTGAACTTCCACGCTGCACAAAGGACTTGCCCAAATACTGTGTTGAGATACTTGACTTTTAGCCTGGCTTCCATTTATCACAGGTCACATCCCTAAAATCTGGCCTCCCCAGACCTCCTGTCTCAAGAAAATCTCTGCTCAAGAAAACACAATCCTGCCAAACCACAAAATGTATACTGTACCAGTCTACCTTGCCAAACCATTTTCAGTAATTCTCCACTTACTCCTCATCTGTAACTTTTCATTTCCACATAATTCCCCTAGTCCCTTTTTCTTTCCCTGCTTTTTCACTTCCCCATATCCTCATTTGTTTCCTCTCTTTCTATCTTTAAAAATCTCAGTCACCTTTGTCTTAGATTTCAGCTCAATTGGTACTGCAGTCTCTCTTCCCTACTGCAGTTCTCTGAATAAAAATCTGTCTTGCCACCTTTAAAGAGTATTCTGTAAAGTGTCTCTTTGACAATGACCATTTTATTTATTTATTTTTTAGAAACAGGGCTCCCCTCTGTTACCCAGGCTGGAGTGCAATAGTGGTGTCATCATAGCTCACCATAACCTTGCACTCCTGGGCTCAAGTGAACCTCCCGTCTCAGCCTCCCAGAGTAGCTGGGACCACAGGTGCGCACCACCATGCCTGGGTAATTTTTTTTTATTTTTTGTAGAGACAGAGTCTTGTTATGAGCCCAAGCCTCAAGCAATCCTCCCACCTCAGCCTCCCAAAGTGCTGGATTACAGGCCATTTTTTAACGTTTAGGTAATAATAAAGCAAAACTCGTGATAGCTACTACTCATGCTGTTCATATCTGAGGGTACAGACTTAAGAGTAGAAAACTGGACACAATTTACATAAGAAGGACCCTTCTTTAAAGAGTATTTAATAGAAGTTACCCAGATAAGTAACCATTCTATAGAACAAAGAACAATCTGTGACAATTTAGTGCTATTGCTAGGGCAGTACGTTCTAGCAAAGAGGAAAGTATAATGTTATATTTATTCAGAGAGGTTTAAAGAATTTGATGCAATAAAACCTGACAGCAACGCTATGAAGTCCTGGTGTAAGAGGGTGCAGTGTTACTATTTCCACCTCTGCAGTGAAGACACTGGGGTATCAAGCGATTCAGCAACTTGCCCAAGGTCACAGGCCACACTCATTGAGAAGCCAGTTATACAATTTTGGCCTCTAACTTCGTAGGCTGACAGTCGTCTACATTGCCTCCTATTAAAATAGCTTACGCATGACCCAGAATAAAGGAAGCAATTTTTGGCAGAAAGCTGATTCCAGAGTCAGAGTCTGTAGCTATTTTTAAATCCAAGAATAATCAGGGTCTAGGGTATAGTATAAATACCCTATACAAAGTCTTTTTCATGACTAAAAATGTTTATTTAACTTTGTGTTAGATATTGCATTAAGTCCTTTTTTCTCTGAAATGGAAATGAATTTTATTGTTTTCTTTTTCTATGCAAATAATGAATGCTTGTTTGAGAAAGGATTCAAATAATACAGAAAGGTACGGGTACAGAAATACAAACGGAAGAGATGGGGGTAACAGCACTTGTGAATTCAAGGATCTCTTGTTTACCATTTGTCTGACACATACTGTTTTGTTGAATGAATCAATATCTGACCACATGAATAAATAAGGACAAAAAGAATTAAGAATCAAAATGAGAAATGTAAAAATGAACTCTTTAACTCTGTCTTCAAATAGAGGAGATGGTGCTGGGAGTGAGGGGTAGGGAACGAGTGAGGTAGAAGCTTAGTAGCCCCTGGGACAGGAGAATTCATTCTCCTTTTCCTTCTCCAGAGAAAATAAATGACCCAGGGTAATACTCATCATAAGCCTACAAGAGTCTCTAGGGTAGAGCAAGCCCTTGAAACCACTATGTGTAAGCTGTATACATAATGTGTGTTGCTGTCAATTTTGGATTATTAATATCTACTTACAATGATGAGTTTTAAACCTCTCTCCAAATCTTTGGCAGTGGAAAGGCCTCAATAATTCAATAGCATGAGCTTTTCCAAGTACTGGACTAAAGCCCAGGAATGTGCTAGATTTTCATAACAACCCCTGATCCTTGTTCAACAAACTTTTCCACCAAAGCCTCCCTAATGACCAAAAATGTATACTCATACTCTCAGGGAGTTTGGCATCTTCTAAAGTGGTTTTGAGATTCTGTGTTATATCTAAAATATTTATGCAAAATTTTCATTTTAAAGAATATTTCTGTTTTTATTTTAAAATTAAAATGTTTTGAAATTGCTACTATCAATTAAAATTGACATTCTAGAAAGATGGTGCCAGATTTGACCTCTGCCCTAAAATATCCAGACATACTCAAGGCTCTTGCCTGAATTTGAGAGCACAGTATTAGGATAGTAATTATGCACTTACTGTTCCAAAGTCACGGTGTTAGCATGCTGCTATGCTGTTGTATTTTAATAACACATCCTAATAATGCACAATTCTTAAAATGATTTTAATTATACCCTATATAACAGAAAAATCTACATTTCACTACATGGCTACCACTCTAAGACGTTTGAAAAATATTAGGTAAAAGACTAGAAGATGACATACTTACTTGTGTCATTTCTCTGATAGAAGTTATGCTGTCCAGTGCTTTCATTACTCGATCATAGTTCTTTTTCTGTTTAATATAAAAAAATTTAAAAACCAATATTCACTTCTCAGCCTTTGCAAATCTACACATCACTAGAGAAGCATATTATTTTTGTATGTGAATTTTTCTAAGGGTCAACTTGAAAGCAATGACTGTTGGTGTGAATAAAAGGGAAGACTATAATAAGATGGCTCAAGGACAAAGGATTTATGATTTGAGTAAGAGGGAAGGAAAAAAGAAGACAATGCCAGTCCTTATATAAGTACACAAAATCATATTTGGTCTACAGAGTAAAATCTAGAAATACAAAAAAGATATGGGGCTCCTGATTCAGGTTTTTGCCATTGTGGCTAAGACACTTAGCCACAATGAATAAAGTAAGCACAGAATCCTTCTAAAATACAAATATCCACTTTAAGGTTCACAATTGCTTTTATTTTCTTTTGATTAGAATATTGTTACCAAAAGAGTATGGCTGGCAGTGTGCCAATGACAGCAAACACTCACCCAACTGATAATTCATTTTTAAGCATGATGTAGTAAATATGTGTACCATTACCACTTATGAAGGAAGGAAAATTATTCCAAGGAAATTTGATACAGTTATTTCTATAAAATTATTTCAAGTAATAGAAACTAAAGCAATTTTTAGGTCTTATGCAATTTGAAAATTTTGTTATTTAGAAGGATTCTGATCTTCATGAATATTTATAAAATTATTTTCTGAAGAAATGCTGGTCCATTAACAATATGAATTTAACTTTCGCTAACCTTCAGACAGTTGGGGAAGGAGAAGGGAAAGGGGAAGGGAGGATTGAAGTGAAAATACAAAAAAAAAAAAAAAGGAAAGCTTGTACCTTTACTCATGATCTTTAAAATTAAAATAAGGTTATGTAAGTCAGAACTTCCAAAAATATACAATAAAATTAAAATAATCACAGATATGCTTGAAGAGATAGAGATTTAGATAGAAGAGCTAATGAGACTAAAATCTCAATTCCTGTTAAAGCAAGCTCTGTGGCTGATGTGCTAGGATCACAACTTACCCTGGGGTTGAAGGCCAACATCTGAGGATCGTTAGGATCTACCACAGAAGGATATGGCTCGAAAATGACAACTTTTCTAGGAGACTCCAATGCAGACCTGCACATGGATACTAGCAGATCTACGACCTTGAAATACACACATAAGACAGTTACAATCCTTCCTGCTTTATCTAGTACTTTGCCACTGTTCTCCCTCTCGTGGTAGTATACAAGTTAAGTAGGAAGACCCAGGACTGCTCCCAATCTTTCAAATCTGTAATTCATGACTTTAGACCAAATCTGACCCAGCTGACCATTAGTTTAAAATAAATATGTGCTGCCGCTAATTACTCCCATTCTAATATTAAATATCTCTTAGTCATGAGCACATATCATTTGCTAGCAACTGTTCTAGGTCAAACAAGAAACAAAACCTACAGGTCCCTGCTCTGGTAAGTTTATATAATAAAAAGCCAGCTAAGAAACTTGACAAGTGATTGCCTGGGGCTGGAATGTGTTGGGGAGAAGATGGGGAATGACTGACTGCTAATGGTTATGGATGATAAAAAAATGTTCTAAAATCTGTTTTTTAAAAAGCCAGCCAGTTAAACAAATACGTGCTTCAATAAAATTTGTGGTACTATTAAGTCCTATAAAAAATAAAGTAGACATTAGAGAATAATGCAGCGAGGGGCGCTGTTTTAGAGTGGCAAGGAAAGATGGTGATGTCTTAACAGAGATCTAACTGAGGTGAGGGAGGGAGACATGCAACTATCTGGGGAGAAACTGTTCCTGGTGAAGGAGACCACACATGCAGGAAAAGAATCTGGAGTGCTCCAAGAATAGCAAATTGCCTGACATAGTCTTGCCTCTCCTCTCCTTCCTCTGTCAGAGGCCATTAATGACCTCCCATTCTCTAAATACAATGGCTTTATCCCTATGTTATCCCCTGATCCCTTTGCACAACTTACCAGGAGGCAGTACTATTTAGCAATTATTAATAAGATATGGCTCCTCTCCCCAGTTCCCAAAACGATATATTTCTGGCAACTGAATCAAGAAAACTGATACTGTCTAAATGGAGGGAATTCACCTGAACAGACATATTTATAGTATGGACACAAGTGACTTAATAAGGCAGCAGTAGACCTTACGTATCTTTGCAGGGAAGGCTATTTTGAGAAAGTTTTTAAACAGGCATCGAAAAAAAAAGGCACACCAAGAGTGGGACAATTTTTAATTCTGCTTTTATGAGAGGGGCTAATGACAGTAGGGCTCACTCTACTGTGTGTGTACTCACAAAACACACCCACCAATGACAGCATCCACAATATACAGTGACCTAAAATAATCAGCAACACTCAAGCCAAGGAACGTAACATGCACCAAGTACATCTTAGACATACACATCCACAGGACTCATTCAGAAAACTTGGGAACTGAAACAGCTAATATTCTGACACAATATTCCTTTTATGTGTGTATGTATATACATCCACACACATATATATGCAATAAGTTGGATCCCAAGCAACAGATATAATAAGGACATAACAGAATCCTCCTTTTTGTTTTCCTTTCCTATACTTACATCCCTTCTACCCCAAAGAAATGCATCTTAACACAGATACAAATTGTTTTCAGCATTTTCTGGCCTCCTGATGAAATTAAAACCCAAACAAGAATTCCTGAGAATGAGGAATCATCAAAATAGCCGTTTTTGACACTCTGGGGGAAAATGTGGTATTTAAAAAACCTTTAAAAGCTATTCACAGTATGTAACTGAAACTTTATGAAAGTCCATAAAGAAGAGTGACATTTCCACCTCTTTCATCTAAATAAGGCTTTAGACTAGCTTTAACCAGCAGATGTAAGTGAGAAGCTGGCCTGGTGCAGAGACAGGTGTGCCTCCTCCACCTTCTCCCTCCCCTCTGCCCCAGGCCATGGACTGAAGACAGCAGAGCCAACAAAGGGAGGAGTCTAGTTCCCTCAGTCACCACACAGAAAGTGGTCCATCAGATATGCTAACTGGACAGTGTGTGTGAGAAATAAAATTCTATCACACTGAGTCACCGTGATTTTATGGTTTATCTGTTACAGAAGCTGGCATTAGAATTTTCAATGAAGAAAAGGTATATATAATACTATTTGGATTTATATTCAATTTACATATCTCAATTTTTCTAAATATTTCATGGAATAAAATGTCCACTTTAAGAAGTAAAAGACACCACACAACTATTTATTTTCCCACTTCCAGTGTTCAAAAATTAAGGATTCTACGTAGTACCTTAGTATATATGATGAGTACTATAAACAAGTTACACACATCTGTCTTCTTAGACTGAATAACATAATTGAAGAAGCAATTTGGAGGTTGACTAAGATAGTTAGGGTAGGAATGCAAAGAACTCTTAATACTAAATTCAAGCAATGGGAATTAGGCCATTATACAAGTGGACACAAAAGGTCTGTGAATTTACAGAACCAGGTGCCTCCAAAGGACATTTCACTACATATAATTCAAGTGGCAGAGCAAGCCCCTCCCCTCACCCCCTTTTCAGGTATGAAAGGCCTCGGGACACTGCTAGTGAGAAAAATTCAGTCATTAGCATTTTACTGATTGGAAGTCCATGTGGATAGGAAAGGCACCTACAGAAATAGCCTCCTAAAACACAATGCAATCTGAAACAAGTAGTGGATTAAAATTGTAAACCAATGGCTGTCAAACATTGCACAAGCAACTTTTTAAAACATTTTATATGTAAGCCCAATAGATAAACAAATAAAATGGAGCTCTTGTGGTTAAAGCAACATTTGGGGCCCTGGAATGGTAGCTGCTTGGACCACAGGACACTGTTGTCCCAGTAGAGTCTCCTGCATTGATCCTGAGGAATGGCTTTGAGGCCCCTAGAATTCCACTTAAAATGGAGGCTCAACTGATGCATTGAGATTACTCAGGTACAATTTCTTTCTGTTTAGAAAAAGAAGTAGTTGCCATGTAATCTTTAGGATTATGACCAGAATATTGGGGCACCTGTTTTAAAAAATAAAGTAGTGAAAAGAATATTGCCTTTGGAGTAAAATCACTAAATTCTCTGATTTTGGGATATTGATCTTTAGAGTAAAATCACTTCATAAAGCACCAAACACTTGTGCTTTATATTAATAACCATTATTATATAATTTACAATTTATTTTTATTGAAGAACCATTATTTTTAGAGATGTAACTATTATAAGAAGGAAAAAAAGCACCTATTATTCTATCAACCTACCTTACTGTAAGCATGATGTCAATTTTCCTTCTAACCAATAATTTATTATTTCTAGCCTTAAATGTCTTTGTTTGAGGGGAAACATATTCAGTAAAATCCACAAATTTTAAGTGGATTACTTGAAGTTATTTTTAATATATATGCACATACATACATATATACTTGTAATATACATGTATGTATATGTGTATATTCATATACACACCCCTTGTAAGATTCTACTTATTTTTACATAGCTATAAATACCACATAAAGTGTCTTTTTTGTTATATACACAGTATTGCTTCCAAGGGATGAGAAGAAAATAAAAAGACTCTCCATGTAATCCTCTAAGTATAGACCAATTATTTTATTTGTTTAGGGATTCTTAGTGCCTTTAACATGCAAATATGTGCATGTTATGTATAGGAGCAATATCAAGGTGTATTTTTAAAATTTATTTTAGTCATGGAATCATGTTTCCCATATCACATGTAAGACTAATTTTCTACTGTTTGTATT
The DNA here is from genome assembly GCF_040939455.1 of Microcebus murinus. NCBI lineage: Eukaryota > Metazoa > Chordata > Mammalia > Primates > Cheirogaleidae > Microcebus > Microcebus murinus. The sequence goes on along the minus strand of NC_134114.1, from coordinate 35,344,634 downwards.
ATTTTTCATTTATAATTCAATTATATAACAAATATTGTCCTTAATATATCATCAGGTAGATGCATCAGTTTAGTTAATCTGTGAAATGACTAAGTTAAGGGATACATAAGTTCATCAGGCCTATCCTGCCATCTATATTAATTAACTGTTGTATCTTCATCTAGTGCAACATCTCCTGCCTGCATCTAGTAGGCACTCCCTACTTGTTAAAAGAATGACAAGAATGACCTGTCTGTTGCATGATCATTTTCCCCTCCTATATTTGTGAATTTTATAAATTAAAGTCCTTTATAAATTTTATAAAGGACCAGTAATTCCTTTTACACTTAGCTTCCTATTCATATTTTCTCATGTGCCTTTACTAACTTCATGTCCATGTTTTTGAATTTGCATTTATTTTCTCTGTTAATCTGTTAGTCTTCATTATTTTTCTCAATTTTTTGAGCTCTTATATAATTTTTTCATACTTTACTCTCAGTGTTCATTGTTTTTTCAAGTAAAAAACATAACATATGGACCAAATCTGTTCATATTTCCCTTTATGATTTCTAAAAACTGCATAAATGCATAAACCTGATGCACTGTGCATGCTCAATTTTACCGTCCTCTAGTTTGAATATAATTTTTTAAAAACAAACGATTCATTAAGCCACTTGAAATTTATTTTTGCACAACAATTTAAGGATAATTCTTAAATTACAGTAACAATCAGTAAGGTAAAGAACTAAACTGATGTTTCTCCCTATTGCAGGTCATTTGTTTCCATCTATAATTCATTAGTAAGGGAGATGTGATGTCTACTTTAACATATATTGAATTTATTTTTAACTTGATCCATTTTGGGGTTATCTACCATTCTACTCTTTGCCAATACTGTATTTTGTTAAAATGTTGTAGCATTGCAATTGTTTCCATATATGGTTGGTCTCGCTTCTCTTAGTTAACATTCATTACTTATTTTAAAGTTTTCTCCACTTTTTTCTTACAGATGAATTAGTAGTTTAGTCAGGTTCAAAAAGAAAAAATTGAAATGTTGATAGAATGACTTTTCTTCCTATCTCATTGACACTGCTACTGTGAAACTGAATGCTTTCTTTTTATTTATTATACGTTCTGCCTAAGTTTTCTTTTCACCTAAGTTTTAAAAATAGATTTGCTTCCAAATACATTTTATATAAAGCATGTACTAGGGGGTTTCAATATCTCAACTTCACTACGTAAAAGAAAGAATTAAAATTATTTTTCAAACAATAGAAATTGGTTTAATTTCTCCCTTTGGCAATTGCAAAAATGATAAAACACACATAGATGAAGAGAGAAAATTTAGTTAATATCTAAAAAAAAAAAAATCAAATGCTGGTTTGCCTTTTAACAAGAAGCTATCAACAATTTCCCCCAAGGAATAGCCCAAAAATTTCCCCCAAAGAACAGTGAAGGTAACTAAATGAACTGGAACAAAATTTTCAAATCAAAATAAGAAATAATTAGTATCATGTGTTACTACCTGAGCTCCAGTAGCTATTTCATCAGCAGCTTCATTCATTACTCCCAGGGTTTGAAAAGCAAATACGCACAGCTCCCGTTCACACACAGTAGGCTACAAAAGCAAGAGGAATCGATCACGATGTTTTTCCATCTCTCAATTCCTAAATTTTATTTATAACATTTCAGATAATAAATAGAAAATGCAAAGTTTTAAGTGTCTTTTAAAAAAGAAATGCGACTACTTTACTTAATGAAGAATAAATTCTTAAATTCTGGTAACAATTAGTGAAGAGTCAGATATGATCCATTTCAGTTACTTTTAGGCACTTGCGCTCAAAACAATTCCATAATAGATGAAAATATCCTTGAACAGGAAAATCTATCTCTCCCGCTTAATATACATTTGCACGTGAGCTGCATAAACAAAAAGTAAATACCGAAGTGGTGATATAATAAAAAAAAAAAGAGGTTAAATACATAAGTTGTATAAAACAAATATGCAAAGGAGAATTTCTCTTTTTCCTAGGAAATTTTCTATTTAGGAAAAAAAAGCATGATTCTGTTTACTTGCTACCCATCTCTTGAAAGATTGGTTTTGTTGCAAAGACTTTTGACTTCAATAACCTCCTGAAGTCAATAGCACTGAAATATACACTCTGCAATTACTTTGGAAGAGCTCTCATCTTTCAAACCTAATATAGTGTCATCCCTTTGATTTATCTTATCTCCCAAGTTACATTGCATTAGGTAGCTGATGAAGCCTAACACGATGCAATCCACAGTGCCTCCGCACAGCAGACAAAAAGCATTTGTTAGTGCCACTGCTCCTATGCTCACTTCTTTCAGAGGACAACTTGGCCTACTGCTTAACCAGTGAGGAAGCATAGCCTCATTCCTAACATTCTTCATGTTCGAAATGAGCCCATATGCATGGCTTTATAGACAGAAAGTCTGGCCAGGCACAAAGACTTCTGGCTGATTTTGTCCCAAAGAAAATTTTTAGAAAATATGAATTGATATATTTCCTTTGTCGGCCTTAAAAGTACAGTTTGATTCCATTCTCAGAAACTTCAAAACCATGAGAGGAAGTGGAGAAAGTTCTTTATCCGGACCCAAGCTATATGCACTGCTATGTATATTTGGATATACATCGAGCAGACTGTCCAATTTCTACTACTTTTCCTTCTACTTCAGTGTTAATCTTCCTGTTATTTGTGTGTATCATTGTGCATTTAGGTTTCACCCTTGGTTTCCCTCAGGGATATTAAATTGCTTCTTTCCTTCACTTTCTGGGGCTTAGAGCATTGTATGGTCTGAAATAAGAGTAGCGACCATTTATTTATTTGCATATTTACTATAGCGTCAAATGCTATATTGGTGTTCGAATACGGCAAAAATATATACAAACAAGAATGCAGGGAGAAGATAAACCTTGAATATCATAAAGGGCCCTAAGAATTTATTCATGTACCAGTTACTCAAACCTCACTGAGGAAAAAGTGACACAAAAGACACTTCGCTTTTAATAATACTCTTGTTGAATAACTGTCACTTTTATACGACTAAAATCCATCAATCGCAAAACTAAATAATAGGATACGGCTCATTTAGTGACATGAGGGATGATTAGTTTTATTTGAACTGGGACAATCACCCACATTTACTTTGTAATCATCTCAATCTGTGTATCTATGTGTATATGTGTATATGCATATATGCACACATGTGTATATACACACATTCCAGGGAACATAACAATAGAAACCACGTTTTTGATACCAAATTGTTATTTTAAACAATGTAAATAAAATGAAATAAAAGACCTCACTACACTAGATTGAAAAGTTAATTTAAAAAACGTTTAATACAGGAAAAATTTTACAGATTAAAAAACCCAATACACACGATTACTCTCTTACCCATCTCTATCAGCAAACTTTGTCACCAATCCTAAGCATTCGTATGCCATCCCAACTTTGTCTCGGATGATTTTTAGCAATTCACCCAAACCACCCTATTCTATATCTTGGGTAACAAGAAAATTTCAGTGCTTTCTATAAGGTTTTCTTCTGCATTTCTGTCTCATTCCCCCCTGGTCTGTTTATATTCAAACCTCTAAAGCTCCAAATCACTCACATGGACTTGCCCACGGACATGTTATTTTAAAAGATAAAAACCGCATTCCTAATAATAAAACTACCGGTATGATCACTTTTTTTATTGCATGTTTCTGGTTAAAAAGTAACCCTTTTTCCCATACTGAAATGTGCAAGACTGATTTCTAGGAATATCCTGTTAGTACAACAGTTTGAAGAAAGAAATCAGGTATGCCAGAAAACTCGCTTTTTGGAACCAAAAAACAAAATATTTTGCCATCATACTGAAAATATATAAAAGTCAGGATATACAATACATTCTTATAAAAATAATTTTATCTTCCTTTCATTTTAACATAGTGACTACAAAGATCATAATGTTGTGATTAATTTATATCCTGTACTAATGCTATCCTGTACAAGTAAATGCCAAGTGAATTTTAAAAATAACAACTCTACATCTTTTGCACATTTTTACTAAAAGGTTCAAAGTGTACTCAAGTTGTAAGATGTAAATCAAGTTAATTTTGAGAAAAGTATTTGTATATTATTATTATTATTTGCAGACTAGTAGTTCATCCTCCTCTTTATTTATCTACATTTTATTTGAGAGAAGTTCAAAATGCCAACACAAGATGATACACTAAAAGAAAGTTCTCAGATTATATAAAGTGAACAAGATTAGGTGTCTCTTTGCTCACAGAAGGGATATCTTATTCAAGGAAGAGAAACTGAGTCATTCTTCCATAATGAACATAAATAATGATATTGTGGACTAGCCTTATCCCACGTTGAACTGATTTCCATTCATTCTCCCATCCCGACAAATTCTGTTATTATGATTGCCATTTATGCAAAAATCACTGACATCAATTCAAAACAGTACATAATCATTTAAGAGCAATTACCATTTAAGTGTAATGCCAAGTTTTATTACACATACTTTAACGCAAAGTATGTATGCCTAAACATAACTATGTATATTACTTATTAATTCATTTTGAATTTGCAACAAATCTATTAATTTCAATTCATAAAATACTACATATTCTTAATATTATATAATTATATTGCCATGAAGCAATTAATCTCTATTTAGACTATAAAACCATGGCCAAATCCCTCTATTATCAACAGATACATATTTGCTATATAATATTCATTATGCTCCATTTTTTTTTTAATTTTTTTTTTATTTTGGCATATTATGGGGGTACAGATTTTAAGGTTTCAATAAATGCCCATTCCCCCCCACAAGTCTGAGTTTCCAGCATGACCATCCCTCAGATGGTGCACATGTCACTCATTATGTATATATATACCCGCCCCCCTCCCCAATACCCTATTACTGTAGTACCTATGTGTCCACTTAGGTGCTACTCAGTTAATACCAGTTTGCTGGTGAGTATATGTGGTGCTTGTTTTTCCATTCTTGGGATACTTTACTTAGTAGTATGGGTTCCAGCTCTAACCAGGAAAATATAAGATGTGCTATATCACCATTGTTTCTTAGAGCTGAATACTACTCCATGGTATACATATACCACATTTTATTAATCCATTCTTGGATTGATGGGCACTTGGGCTGTTTCCACAGCCTTGCAATTATGAATTGTGCTGCTATAAACATTCGAGTGCAGGTGTCTTTTTTGTATAGTGTCATTGGATCTTTTGGGTAGATGCCCAGCAATGGGATTGCTGGATCAAATGGTAGATTCACTTGTATAACTTTAAGGTATCTCCATATAGCTTTCCACAGAGGTTGAACTAGTTTGCAGTCCCACCAGCAGTGTAGGAGTGTTCCTCTATTATGCTCCATTTAAAAGCATGGGTAATTTTTATATCTGTTCCTAAGACAAGATGTATTTTAGAAATTTCTGACTACTATAAATACATTTTTAGTTTTATTTGAATCAAAGCAATTTAAATGTGAGCAATAAAAACATGTTTTTTAACAAATGTTTTTAAGCCATAAAGAATATTTTAGAAACTAACTGTATTTTAGAAAATTTGTGTCTTCAATGAATTTAAGTTACCCTCTACTGAAAATAGAAATGATACAACTCTATAGAATCTAACTATGTATTTTATAGAGAGAGATAAGCATGGTGTAGGTGAATGTTTTTCAAACATTTTTGCTATGGTCGTTTTGTTCAAACAAAATATTTCACATAAGGCCAATATATAAAATAGACAAAAATGGAGCTTGTTCCAGTTTGGAGCATATGTTGTAGTTCAGTTTTTGTATCTGTAAAACGGGAATAAAAATAATATCTACTTCTCCATGTTGATAACAGGAACAAGTGAGATAAGGTTTATAAAATATCCTGGAGGCATGGAGAACTGCTTAAATATTAACAATATAAGGTAACCTGAAGAAGCCTGTCTCTGCTACTTGCTTTAATTCAATATGTATACAAAGATAAGTATCTAATAAAAAAGTTTTCTTGGAAGCATATTTTATTTGAATATTTATAGTTTCTCAAAACTCTTAATTTATTGCTGCAATCTTTCTTACTAAGAAAGAAATAACCACGGTAAGTATTAATCCCTTATTTTAAAACTGTTGTTGAAAAAATGAGAACAATTATGCAAATATCTTCTAGAACCACAAAACCTACAAGTCTTTAATTCTCCATATTTACAGTCTTGTAATTAATGTTTTGGGTTCTGTTTGTGGTCAAGAGACACATTCAGCATGGGGAAAGGTTTACTGTCCATTAAGAGAGAAAGAAATCCCACAGCAATTAAGGTAGATTTACAGGAAGGTAGAATCAGGTCTAATTAAACCTGAACCCACCGTGATCCCTATTTGTCTCATACAACAAAAGAAGGTTGAGCATTAAAACCAATTTCTATTCAGTTTGGATATAAAAAAGTCATGTTTCTGAACTAAGATTTTTGGTATAATCATTATTTTAGTTTAGCTTGTGGTTCAGAACTTAAAATCTAAACTTCTATGACTGGGAGGGGTTGTTAATAGCATGCTTTTTCATCCACTATTTGAATATTAAAGTCTGATCTAAATACAAAAAGACTTACCTGTTTTACTCTTAGAAAGTAAAATGTGACATACTCAGGTTTACCTTCCTGCTCAGTTTCTCATGTTAAACTATGACCAAATTATAAGTGGATGCTGTTAATTTCACTCAGAAAATAGGATCGTTAGTTAGAAACATCGGCCCAAGGTCCACAGTAAGGCTGGAGACACAGAAATACAGATTCTCAGTTTTCTCAGTAGACTTTGTTTCAATAGGATTGGGTATCACTTTCAAGTGGATGTCAGACATGTGCAAATATATTAGAGAACCAGCAGACTAGAATCTCATGCCTGATCAAACTACTCAAAGCAAGTAATTCGGGACATTTTCACATGACAAGAGAAGAGAATGAGATCATAATTCTCATATCATATATTGATGTGGGAACTGGGAAAGTCTATTAACCAGGGACACACAGAATGATTGTCAAGTATCAATGTCAGAGGTCCGACTTTGCAGTAACATTAATTCACACAGCCACGTGATTTTCTCTAGCGGAGCTTAGCAGCTCACATGTAGCCCTTGAAGAAGACAAATAATTGCACTAATCCAAGACTGAGGTGTTGAAAGAGAGTATAATGAAAAGACAAGGGCATTAGGAATTTACAAGCTAATTAAACTGTGGTATTTCTGGCAATAAATCCTTGTTTTCTACAAACACTTGATGAAAACACAATCAACATCTGCTTGTGTTTCACAGAATCAAGGTGGTTCTTTCTGTTTGCCTCTCTTCCTTTGAACATGAGAAGTTTCTTTGATTTTCATTTCCTGATCTGATTTCCTGTCAATTATCTTACTATTTAAGCACCTCTAAAACAGTTTAACACTCTAGCTGATTCCAAAATGGAGAGAACCACTCATTTGGTTTTGGTTTGGTTTTCTGATGAAAATACAAACCACTTTCAAACTGAAAAAATTCTCCTCATGTTAATGTGAATGTTGTGCAGATTCAAAGTGGTATGTGTCAGGACTCAAACCTGGGAGTGACGTTTATAAACTTTGTAAACAAAAGTGAAAATTGGAGCTCTGGGGTGTTTCTAAGTAAGTAATTTAGTTCCCCATATTGCAGAAAGTGTGACATGCTAACCTAGACTTCTGAGTAAACAGTACAAAAGCAGGGACTAAACTTTTAGGACTTGGAGGGAATAAAGGGTAAAGAGGATTTATGTCATTTAAAAAACAATTGAGAAAATAGGAAAAAAATATGAGAAAAAAGTCTGAATTTGGAAAGAGGGAGATCTAACAAATGTGAGAAAACATTAGGCATAGAATTCTACAGAAATTCAAGTTTTATTTAATAAATTTAATCACTGATTGGGTTATAACTTCTTTATATTGTATCTATGGGACTTATTATAGCTTTTAATGTGTCATATTAGCTGAATAAAAAGTCAATGAATTCATTTATTGGTTAATATCTCTTAAGAAGTTAAATATTTTATATATTACTCTTAAGTTTATAGCAAAACATATTGCAATGTAAATACAAGAAAGACACAGAGAAAAAGGAGTGTACCCAACTTAGGAAAAACATCTGTTTCACAGAATCAAAGTGGTTCTTTCTGTTTGCCTCTCTCCTTTGCACACGAGAAGTTTCTTTGATTTTCATTTCCTGATCTGATTTCATGTCACTTATCTTGCTATTTAAGAAATCAAAGTTTTTTTATTTCCTTAGATATAAGTCTGTATCACAGCAATAAGAAACCATCTGATAACTGGTTATATATGTTTTTAAAATGTTGCCTCTCTTACTCACAAAAGCACATCTGCTTTTTGAAAAAGACCACAAACTTCATTAATGCAGATATAAAGTCAAACAAAATCTGCAGGAACATACAAAGAATACTAATATCAACTATGATATTTTCACTACTTCCCTAGCAATTGAACTACAAAGAATGAACCCCAAACAATGTGTATATATGTTTTCTAGATATTTTTAATAAATGTAGTCAATTCAAGTCCAAAAGTCAAGAGTAAGAACCTTCACCCTGATGCCATTCTATAAGAATCCTGTCTCTATTACTTGCTAACAGAGTAACAATGAACAAATTGCTATTTTCCTTATCTGTGAAGTAGGGATAATAATATTTAATGTTTACCTCAGAATTATTATGAGGAATAAATTTGATAATGCACACAAAGCACTTTGAAAACTCGATCGCATAAAAAAATCACTCAAAATGCAATTGCCATTGATAACATTATTATCATTACTATGTTATCAATGCAATGGAGATGGCCTTCCTATGGAACAAGCAATAGATCAAGATTACCATATTGAACATTGACAAAGTAAAAATGTTGCTCTTAAGTTGATTAGGCTGACATGATCAGAAGATTCTCCCCATTTTCATCATAACTACATAATTCCATGCGTCAAATGGAAATAAAGTTGCACAATTATTTAATAATTAGATGCTGATTTAGTTATTTTGGGTTTCAGAATAACATTGTATCTCTGAGGGAAAAGTTGACTGGCAAAAAAATGTAGCATATAGATTGCAAGAAAAAAACTCCTTTTTTCACATGTTTCCCTTAAATAAAATAAAACAAATATACCATAAAACCTGACAGGTGATTATATTCCTAAAATGGCTATTATACATGTTTTTTAAAAGTACAAATTTTGAAATACAATAAAGTTCTAATAAAATTATTGCTTTCAAAGTTTTGTGTTTTATCTTTTCAAATACATACTCCAAAGGGCAAGACAATCTTCTCTTAAAATGTGTAACACAAACTCTGGCATGGTGCCTTCTGCTTATGAAATCTTTAATGAGCATTTATAATGCAGAGTTTTGAAATCAGACAGAATTAGGTTCAAAGCCAAGCTTCTACCTGTATTTTCTGGGTACCGTTCAACAAATTGCTTAACCTCTATAAACTTAGTCTCCTTATTTGCACCATGGAAACAAAAATACCTATGCCACAAGTGTTTCCTAAAAATCAAATAAAGAAGCAATATGCCAAATATCTACACACAGTGCCTGTCACACAACCCCCATTAGTCTCCTCTCTCCTATTAATGATATTAGTTCAATTGTTATCTTCATATTTATCTACATTTTATTATTTCTCAAATTCAAAGCCTGGGCCTTACCTTCTATGCAGATATAGTACAATGTACTTGCTTATTTGAAACTTTAAAATGAGGAGTGATGTCAGCAAAAATGGCTGAGTAAGGAACCCAAACTTCCACCCCATTTATAAATAATAATATTTATAAGCCTTTTAAAAAACTGCCAAAAATTGTCTGAATCAACTCTTTTTGTATTTTGGAAATTAACTAAAAACCTGCAGTAACCCAAGGAGTGCTTACTCAGTACAAATGGCTAAATCTCAATAAGAACTGCAAAATTTGTGAGACTTAAACTTATCCTAGTCCCATCTCCCATTCTTCAGCTCAGTGGTAGCCTTGAAAATAATAGCCTACATTTCCAACTCTGGAGGGAGCAGAATGAAATTCATTCGCAAAGAGCTGATATTACTGGATCTAAAACCTATCTGGACACCAAATTTAAAGCACTTGTCTTTATTTCTGCCTGACTTGGAACTCACTCAGTACTATATCTAATACCTGGAGTGGGAACTGAAAACATCTACAACAAATGTTTTAGCTACTGCTATGTGAGGCAATAGATAACAACCAAGGCAAATAATAGACTAGCTTAGAAGAAAAAGCTGGGAAATGAGATGTTCATAAGATGCTCACATGTATTACAGGAAATCCAGAAAGCCATGAGGCTGCCTGTGACTGTGTGTGTTCTCAAGTACAACTTTAGAAGGCCTTAAATCTAACTTCTGCCTGACCTTAAGGCTCTGTGCAAGCAGAAAGTAAAGGGTAAGGACTGTCAAAGCAGTTTGGCTGAGATCATATTCCCAGAGTTGCCACCTTATTATATGCAAAATGTCCAGTTTTCAACACAAATTTATGAGGAATGCAAAGAAATAAGAAAGAAAGGCCCATATACAGGAAAAAAGATGACCAATAGGAAGGGTCCAAGAGAAATCAGAGATCCTGGACTTACTAGACAAAGACTTTAAATCAGCTATTTTTAAAATATCCAAAGAGCTAAAGGAAACTATAAGTAACTAAAAGAAGACAATGTCTCAATAAATAGAGAATATCAAAAGATAGAATTTATAAATATGAGCCAAATAGAAATTCAAAAGTTGAAAAGCATAATAACCGAGAGAAAAAAGTTAGATTTGAGAAAGCAGAAAAAATAACCAATGAACTTGAAGACAGGTCAATGGAGACTATCTAACATAAGGAACAGCAAGAATAAAGAATGAAGATAAATTTAAAAGGCCTAGGAGACCTACGGGACACCATCATGCAAACATACAGATAATGGACTTATCCCAATAGATAAGAGATGTAAGTAGAATATTTGAATAAATAGGGCTTAAAATATCCCAAATTCATAAAAATATTAATCTATACATCCAAGAAATCCGATTAACTTCAAATAGGATGAACTTAACGAGGTACACACACACACACACACACACACACACACATATTATAACCAAAATGCCAAAAAAAAAAGACAAAGAACAAATCTTGAAAGCAGTAAAAGAGAAATGATTCATCAAATTCAAAGGATCCTCAATAAGAAAACAGTTCATTTCTTATCAGAAATCATGAATACCAAAAGGTATTGAGATAACATATTCAAAGTGCTGAGGAGAGATTTAAACAATAAAGAAAACTGTCAAAGAATTCTATGTCCAGCACAATTATCCTTCAAACAATAAAGGAGAAATTAAAACACTCTCAGATAAAAGCCAAAAGAGCTCAGAGATTTCTCAAAGGAAACAATAAAAGGAGTTCTTCAGGTTAAAATGGAAAGGGCATTAGATAGTCCACACAAAGAAATAAAAATCTGGGGTAAAGGTAACTATATAAGTAAATATAAAACAATGCACATAAATAATTTTTTTAAATGTAAGATATATTTAAAATATGTATACATTTGACTTTGATTTTTTTGCCTGACTTTTTTCTGTTTAGAAGACAACACCATGAAGCAATAATTATACATTTATATTGATGAGCATAGAATATAAAGATGTGTAGTTTACAACTTTATATATAACAGCATAAGGCAAGGAGACTAAAGTTATATAGAAGCAAAGTTTTATAAATTATTAGAATCAAGTTGCTATTAATTCAAACTAAAATTTTAAAAATTAAGATGTTAATTGTAATCCCTAAAGAAACCACTAAGAAAATAGATTTAAAAGTTACAACATGAAAATTCAAATGATACTATTTAACACACAAAAACAGGCAGTAAGGGAGAAGGAGGGTAACAAAAATAGATGCAGTACATACATTAATAAAAAACAAATAGCAAAATGGTAGAAGTCTTTCCTTATTAGTAATTACACTTAAATACAGGGATTATCATAGTAGATAGAACAGATCTAACAATTTACTATCAATAAGAGACTTTCTTCAGTTTTAAAGACACAAATGGGTTAAAAATAAAAACACAGAGAAAGATATTCCATGCAAATAATAACCAATGAAGAGCTAGAGTGATTACAACAATATCAGTCAAAATAGACATGAAGACAAATATTGCTATTAGAGACAAACGAGGATATGAAAAAAGGTCAAAACATCAAGAAGACGTAACATTTATAAACATATATGCTCCCCTAAACAGATCTCCTCAACATACATGAATCAAAATATTTAAAGAATTGGAGGTAAAAACAGATAATTCAATGGTAATAGTTGGAGACATCAATGCCCCCCACTTTCAATTATGGTTACAAATGAATAAATAAAACTGAAAGAGAAATTCAATGAAAGAAAGAGTGCATTCTTTGAAAAGATAAACAAAACTGGCAAGTTTTATTCCACCATAAAAAATAAAGTAGTGACATATGCTACATGGAAAATATTATACTAAGTGAAAGAAGTCCGAAACAAAAGGCCACATGTTGTATGATTCCTCTTATTATCAATTATCTACAGTAGGCAAATCCATATGAGACAGAAAATAGATTATTAATAGTATTTGTCAGAAGATGATGGAAAGCAAAAATTGAGACTGACTGCTAACAGTTATGAGATTTTTTTTTAAGGTAATGGAAATTCCACTACCTGAAATAAGATAGTGGTGATGGTTGTACAACATTGTAAATATATTAAACACCACTGAATTATATACTTTAGTGATTTATTCATTACATGAATTTCATCCAAAAAATTGCAAAGAAACTTTTGAAATTGAGTAATTCTCCCCAAATGCATATATACATTGATTATTTTCATACCCCCTTAATAATGTCCTGAATGTGTTAGGAAGTTGGCATTTTTGGAAATCGTTAGTTATTCTGATACTCCTGATACTACCGTGTACTTCTTCTAACTGACATAGGGTCTAGACTCTCCTTTCTATATTGTGGAGTTTTGAAGAAACACTGATTAGGCATCTTTGTTACACAAACTTGTAAACACTGTTTCTTCAAAACTCCACTATTTAAGATGCTTTAATATTTAGGTATAGATGGATATAGATAGCTGTTAGGTAAACATATGTAAGAAACATAATAAGAAACACTTTCCTAATACCAAACTACTTGCTCTTTCACAGACTCCTTCAGAAGTAATACTAATTCATTTTTTTAAAACTATGTCACAGTGTGTTAAATAATTTGCTCAATATTTACTTTAAACTGCATTTATTTACTTATTATCATATTTCAAAACTTTTTATTTATATTCTAAATCAACACTAATATTCCACCAATAAGAACTTACCCTAAGCATAGGGCCATTTTGAAACACATGTGGCTCATCACACACCACACAGTATTCATTCAACACAGGGATCCGCTGTTCAGCAAACTCAATTGTCTGAATAAAACAATAAGGAGAAAGCATTCAGTTGAGTTCATAAACGATTCGACAACATTTCTACAATGGATGGAGTATTGGCTCATACCTGCACTAGGAAGCCACGGTCTCGTATTGGAATGCATTTTGCACCATTTGGCTATAAAAAGCAAAGTGAAAAAACAAAATAACTTTTTAATTTGAAATATGTACAAATTACAGCCTTTTACTTTTTCCAACAGTGAATACAAAAGTGATCTTTCTAAGATCTCATGAAATATGAATTAAGTCACTGACTATGACATCAAGATTTTAGAATTTCTTTATTCACTCTATTATAAACACCCTTTCTGCCATTACTACTGCAATCTCTGCCTCCACCAAATGAATAGCATTCTTCATTTCTGATCCTCTAGTAAAAATGATTGTCATCTTTACATTATCACAAAAACTTGTTTCCTCATTACTCATCGGCAAACACTCATTCCTCTTCGTTAGAGTATTTCAATCTTATTTTACAATCAGATGCAATTATTTCCCCAAGGAAATATTAGGCAGCTACTGAAAGTGGCACAGCACCAAAATATGCATTAAATATTATGCCCAGCCATGTGAGACGACATTAAGACACATAAGACACTTTCTTTCACAAAATATCTAAAATTATCTTTCTTGGGTGAAACTATCATGGGGAACATTCCACTATGTTCAACACAATTTTCTCCATGTCCTTAAAGTTTATCTTTGAATAGAAGTATGATATTCACATAAAATTATCAACATACTCAAATTTTTGTAAAATAAACATAATTTTACAGTACAATTTACATTTTAATTTTAGAAATAAATCTATATATAAGAATAATAATACTGCCTGAAAGCAGTATCTTATTTTTTCGATTTCATCTGTTGCTGGGTGTATCCATATTAACAGTTAGAGGTAAATACGCACCTCCAACATACACACATATATTTAGTAAAAAGAAATGCAACTTTTTATCAATTATTTTGAATATGCAAATAACATACATAAGGAAGGCCTATTTCTTCACCTAAAATTGGCTATAATGTCAATCACTCTGATTCCAAATAAATACCACCAAAAAGATACAGTCAGCTCCTGGCCCCATATGTTTCCAAAAAACAGCTTCTATAAAAAGTGGATGTTAAGAACAACTTCAAGTGAGGCTCTGGGAAATAGCTGTAAATGCTGCTTCTCTCCACAGGTAACAATGTGCAAGGGCAAAAGTATCCTCTTACATATAACTGAAAGATTACTCTTAATTTAATTGCAAGAAAAACATGGTCCTCCCACTACTCATGTGAGAAAACCAGAAATTAGATCAACCTACTTAGTAAAACATTAAAATTACATGCTTGCTTAGAAGGAAAGGCTTTGTGAATCCAACTGACTTCCTTTCATTTTTAGGAACATTCATTATTGTGACAGGAATTTGTACTGGATCTCCAATAAATAGATACACTTATTTTCTCAGAATCAAAACTGACATTGCAGTGCCACTTGCAAATATCTGGTATGCAAAACAGTATCAAAAAAGAAAAAAAGCAGTAGATTAAAACAAACAAACAAACAAAACTAGTTTTGCTTCTTTCTTCCACCAGATCTTACCAAAAAAAAAAAAAAATTCTACTGCACTTTAGATAACATTTAAGAACTCAAGATGAAAATATTTACGCACAGCAATCTGGGAAGATGAAGATGAAGATGGTGTTAAGATACCAATAAGCCCTGAGGTAAGAGAGAGCCTCCTGCCCTCTGAGTTAGGTTCCTTGAAAAGCTCAGTTTTAGATGACTTGGGGGCACTGGAGTAAGACTTGCTAAGCAATTTGTGATTTTTCAGTCCATATAATTCTTCCATTCTGAGATTACTGGAGTAAGACCTGCTTAACAGTTTGTGGGGCTTTAGGTTGGTGTTGTGCTCACATCGTGGATCTCCAGAACAAGATCGAGTCAATAGTTTATGCGACTTTAGAGTGAGGCAGTCCTCTTGCTTAACGGCTGCAGGGCAGGAACGGTTCAAGAGTTTGTGTGATTTAATTGTCATCGCCTGCTCAGCCCTGGGATCGCTGGACAGGGAGCGACCAAAGGTCCTATGTGACTTTGTGGTGCACACGTCATCAGTCTTGACTGTGCTGGAACAAGTCCTCCGTAGCAGCTTATGTGTTTTGGAGATTCCATCTTGCTCGGATTTCAGTTTGGATTTGCTTTTACCACAACCAGGGGGAGGATAACTTGGCGACCTTCAAAATGGAACAACAATTAATACAGGGCAAATCATGGATATAACAGACCACAAAGAACACCTGTCAACTGTGCTATAATACTTTACCACCTCATTGTAATACAGTCTACCCAGTTAACACTGAAATCAAAGGTATCTGCAGAGTGACCACAGTACTTGAATCCCATTTTTCTTGAAAAGCAAAGGAGAAAAAAAATTCTAAGATTATTTTCCCCCTCCTATCTATCCCAGAATCTTATATGAAACTAATTTTGTAGAGAAAACTCTATGTGATTAGGAAAACAAAGAATGTAGTTTCAGTGAATTCAACCAATGTTAAAGAAATAAAAACTCTAAACATAGGGATGAATAATGTATTTTTGATGAAATGCACGTCAATCAGTCCTTTCTTTGAAGTCATAAAGTAAATAAACAGATGCCCAGATTATAGAAAGAATGCTCAAAGCATGGAGTATCCATGCTCAGTATTTGGTAAAACAATGATGAAGTTGCCTGTTACCAACCTGCGCAAAGTAGAAAATAAATGCAGGGGAGACTTCACTTTCTTCTCTGACAACTTTTTATTGTGCAGGCAATTGGATTTTTCTTTGCTCTGTTTCCACTGCTGTGTAACAAATGTCTGCATGATTCTGTCAACCCAAAGGTAATTCTGTTATCACAGTTCCAAGGTAATTTCAATGAATATTTCTGTATTTATTATGTAGAGAATGCATTTATCAAAGGGAAATAAACATACAGTAGTCAGTGAGATGCTAATTAAGAATCATACAAGATTTTTCATATGAGAGAAAGCATCATATATCAAATTACCAAGCCTTTACTGTGACTAATTATGTCACAGTAAATGATAATAATTACTAATTATTAACATAATTAAATTATAATATAACTTGATATAATTAATAATCCTAATGACAGAAGAAGTGACTGAAGAGCAAAGATACAAAGAGAATTATAAGGACAGCCTTCAGGATCAACAACTTTAGCTGGAGTGGCAAAAAAAATTCTGAATTTTTTTGTTCATCCTGGAAATACAATTTTTTAAAAAATTATGTTACTAATTGATGTTATTTATTAAGATACAAATAAAGCCAATTTCTTTTTACTTGATTTGCTTCTGTATTTTTCTTCATGGAAAGGAAAGTAAAATTACATATAATAATAAACAATGCAAAATTGGCTCCATGTAGAAATATGTGGTCAGCAGATTGTATCTTCAGTACAGCCCATCCACCTTTAAATATGCTATTTTTTAAAATTTGGATATTCTTAAAATTTTCAGTTACTATCATAAAGCAAGAATTTGGTAACTCTTAATCTCAAGATTTTCTATGCAAAGATTACTTCATCAGTGTTTTATGGTAAATAATTCTGGAAAGCCAACTGTGAACTTCAATACAACACTGTTTTCTGAGAGGGGTCCCAGGCTGGGATGGCTTTTCTGTATCCCACCTTAAAAGCAGCAGCGGATGTAGGTCCCCTACACTGATATTTAAGTACATATGAAATTTTACAATTAAACATTAAGTGTGCAATAAATTAAACATTTTGGTTTTCTTTCAAAAATCACTTCAGCACTGCCTTGTTTTTCATGCTTTTTTCAGTTATTTCTAACACAGATTGCTTTTGAATAGGAAAGTGGTACTAACATTTGTTTACTAGTTACAATATGTCAGGGAGTAAATTGGGAATATTATTAATACATATACATTTTTCTCTTTAATTATCAGAGTACCCTCAGCAAGTAGCAATTATTCCACACATTTCATAAACAAGATAAGGTAATGAAATCTGCGCAAATTAGCCTGGATAAAAGTGACAGAGCTGCGGGTGTGTCTATTGTCAAATTAAGGGTTTTCATATATATAATGTATGTTATTCAAAAGGGACAGATGTGACTCTCAGCATGAGGCCAATTATTAAATTTCTTATAAAACTCTTCAAGATCGTTCAGGTCTTAACAAACTAACTCAGATCTCCAGAGAGTATATAACTTACATTTACTACTCCAACCTTTCTTTGCTAGGTTTGATGAGTTCAAAAGAAGAAACAGTCACCTGCAGAGTTATTTGGGGTCCTTTTAGCAGTAGAAGTGGTGAGAAAAAAAGGAGTAAAACTGCATGATGCCATAATGATGCCATGATTCCAAATTTGCAGCAAATTTGCTCAGAGCTCAGGATAAGGGTATTTTTTTGTTGTACACTTTGTGTTTAAAGTTTTTTTCCATCCACAATTTCAGTAGGATTGAAATGTAATAGTATTACTAGAATAATTACTTCTCCCTGTAACTAATCTGAAATCCCCATTGACACCACCGTTCATTCCAAGCAGTCAGATTTTCTTCCTACAGAAAATTGCTATACCATTGCATCATTCCCTAAGAAAAGGTTTGCCTAATCTTGATAAGCTAATTGGAACAAAAAAACTAACACTAACAGGTCAAAAATGGGAAAATTTTTCCCGCTGTCATATTACATTGGCATCCTAAGGTTTGACTTTCAACATCTAAAAATCAGTAATTCTAACAACTTGGATACCCAGATTCCTAGACATTCTTGGATGTAAAAGGAATTAGCTTATAAGACATTTAATGTTGTGTTTAATTTCAGTGGTAATCTAAAGAATATATATGAGCACATTTAGTACAACAACTGCCTCCTAGTCACACAGCCATTCAGTATTCACATTTGAATTGTGTTTACTATTGTGCTGGCACGAAGAACTATTATCATTGCCAGTGGCTGATGATAAAAAGAAGAAAAATAATATTTCAAGCTAAACTATACATTTGCACCAAATGAAGAGCAGATGATGTCACAGCCAGCTATGCAAATAAAGGTTCCAGGGTAGTTTAAATAGAGAAAGTCAAATACATATGAATGACATCATGATTTTCTTCATGCTTATTTTAAAAAGAACTATGCACTGGAGAAGCAAGTATTATATTCAAACTGTGAGGGTGAAACAGCTTCAGAAAACAACATTATCCAATAGATTGAATTAATGGTTTTAATTTGAATTTTGAGTGTTTTATTTTGATTTGCACTTAAGTTTTAAATTGAATTTGGTTTTATAAATGTAGAACTCTACATATGAAAAATTGAGTCCTAATTTTATGTTGTACATATTGAAGGGAACACTGGAGATGTATGGTATTTTCCCCTTTTAAACACAAGTTTGATCTATGCAGACTAACATAAAACCATATGAAATTCAAGATTATTTCCATTGTCTAAGATATGCTCATCCTTTGAATGATAGATACTCTGTATGATACTGATGACTATCTGTTTCAGCTTAGCTATAGGAAAATATGCAAGTATTTTTTCTTTTAGATTCTTTTGACTTCACATTCTCTCAATAATCATTCCATGCCAAACATACATTCCCTATATGACCAAGAAAAAAATATGTAGGATTATATGGAAGACAGATTAGTGTGCAGATCAAAATTATCGACCTGCAGTCAAATTCTGGCTCTATCATTTTCTTGCTATGTGACCTTAAACAAGTTGTTCAACCTCTCTGTGCCTCAGTTCCATTATCTAGGAAATGTGATAATAACAATGCTTGCTTAATAAGGTTAGTGTAAAGATTAAGTGACTTAATACAGGTTGTACACTTTTCTAAGTGCCTGACATATAATAAGTGCTACACAAGCATCTGCTGCTGCTATTGTTGTTAGGACCGTCCTCCCATCCAAAACACACCAGAATAAAGGATGAATAAGTGTCTCTTACTTACTGAAAATATGCCTAAGCAGTAACAAAGGGCCTAGATTCTAAACCTGCCTTCCTAACTTGCTGTATGTTTCTGGGAAAATAACCTCTTTACATTTCAGTTTCTTCTTATGAAGTATTGTGAGGATGAGATTGGATTTTTAAAATCATGTAATTTTAGACTAGAAAGAACCTTAAGGACCACACCCAAACTAATTATAATTAAGGAAACTTAAATAAAACAGAGTCATTAAAAAAAAATTCTAGTCAATATTAACAAGCTTTCCATATAGCTAAAATTTATCCCCAAAAGCAAGTTAAGTTTTTGAAAACAGTAATCATTTGAACAGGAATATTAATTAAATGTACAACATATTCTATTTCATACTTAAACAATGAACACAGTACACAGCTTTCTTTAATTTGTCAGGATTGCAATTATATACATAGTTTCTTTTTCTGAGCCTATATAATATACTTAGAAGCCATTATGAGTAGAAAGCTATATATTCAGAGACTTTTTTGCTTTTGTAATTCTTGTCTTGTTTTGATTAACCCCATCACAATTTTTTTTTGTTGAAGTTCTTAGGTTGCATACAAAAGTACATAAAGGAAAACAATATAAAATCAAGGGAGGAAATTGGTGAGGGGAAAATCACAGAAGTAAAGGGGCAAGGTCAGGCGGTACCCAACTTGGGTAGCATAATACAGAGACAGACTCTATGCTCATCTATAAGAAGTATTAAGATATGGGCTCAATGCAGGAAATAAAATCCAATAAAAAAAATAAAACTAATTGCACTGGAAAAGCTGACCTAATATTAGAATGGAAAACTGAGAAAATTTCTCCTGTGAATCCTTATAAGAAAACAGTGATTAATATACTGTGCTCAACATACATTGTAAGTTGAATTTAGCTTGAGAGGCAGAATTCTAAACACTAAGGGTTTATTACCTAATTTCGTATTTGCACATCTTTAAACCCAACACTGGGGATTTACAAGAATATTTTTTTCTTTCAAATGTGATCTATGCACAACTCGTATTTGAGCAATGCTGACTCAATTTAAAGTCATAAAAACTTGAAACAATTCTAGAGCTCCATGACATGTACAACCCTAGATAACACACATGAGACTTCCTACATCACACAAAACAACCTGAGTAAGTTCTCTACTTAGTAAACGAAATAGATCGCTTCAGTGTGTCTTCTCTTAAGACTATTGCTCAAAAAGACCAATGTATGGTGTCAAATTAAAATTCATTAAAATAAAAGTGAACATGCAGACTGCATTATTATAAAGGGCCTACATATACAGTTCTTTAATGGTCTCTCTTGATAAATTTACATTTAAGTTAAATTTGCAGATTCAGAAGAATAAATAATTTTGGGGGATTCTCCATAAATACAAATTCTTAAAGCAGATGTTTTAATACCTATAGAATTTACTGTCTATGTTCTGACCTTGGCGAATTGAGGTATGTGCCTACGTTGTAAAAGTCAGTTAAATGGGGGTAGTTTTAGGTCCTCTTGTGAAAGGTTGAGGCCCCTCTAGACTCTATGTCTGAAGAGAAAATCAGACTTCCTCTGCGTGGAAGGTCACCAAAGGGAAACATGAGGGCAACATCATTATTTTCTTCAGGAAAACCACAATAAGCACTCTGGATCCATACCACACTACAGGCCAATGGGCCCCAAAGGTCTATGTCTTAGATCACACCAGTGATCATTTGATTTTAGAAAAAGTTTAAAGGGACTTCTTATGTCTGTAATTTATCGGTGTTCTTTTTCTACTCTACGATGCAATTTCTTTCTGCTGCCACTGTATCTGGCTCTATCAGTGTTTACTTTTTCTATTTTTAAGAAAATAGATTTTTATATAAAATAGACTCTAAGGCCAGAAAGCAAAAGCAAATTAGAGTCGAACAGTGGAAAAACTACCAATAAGCCTCTGAGATTTTATGAGGCAATACACAAGAGCATCATTCATTTTTTCCTGATGCTCAAAACCTATTATCATTTATTTCTATTTCAAGTCTATTAAAAATACCATAGTGTGCCAGACTCCTAGTGAATACATAAATGCAATGCCATATGGGCTATTAATGAAATATATCTGCCTATTCACATTAATTACATATTATATTTTTGAAGAACCAAGTCCATTTATAAGAGATAAGCCAAGTCATTGTATGAGTGAGTCAAGTCCAAACAGGAAGTAAAGAGTTTATTTACAAAAGGGGTGTTTCAAAGGTATAGACACAGGAAGAAGGGATAGTACAGTAGCCAAAGGCTAGTAGCTGCTAAACTCTTACCACCTCTAGGTTCCAAGGAACAAGCAGGTGGAACCATCACTGGAACCTAGTAAGAAAGTCATGCAAAGGCTGCAGCCTGGGGCAGAATGGGAAATTTCAGTTGAAGGACCAGCCAGCTCAAGATGACCTCCTAGGGAGGAAACCTGGGCAACAGTACTCCCACCTTACTCTCCTATTCCCTCTGCTGGTCACATTTGGAGCACAGAGACAAAGGAACCTGCGGCGTCCACAGGCCAGCTTTTCCAGGTGAGGCGCCGGGTACTAGAGGGAAGGAAGTGGATCGATCTGGGGTGACAAATAGGACCCTGGCCCAGGCAAGTAAGTGAGCTCTGCTAACTAAATTATCAGCGCAGCTCCTAACATCAGGATGATATCCTCTCCTGAGGCACTCACTTCAAAAAGCTCTTATAAAATAAACATTTTTTTTAAAAAGAAAGCAAACAATAACACAGTTCTCTTTAACAGAAATTTACTGTTATACATTTTGGAAAACTTACTTTTTTAGCTGATGTCCCAATCCGAATCGCTCTTTTGTGGAAATCTGAAAGACATCAACAGTGGGCACTGGAAAAGAAAAAAAATCACAGTCAAAGACTGACTTGAAACTTAACCATCAGCCAGGAAAAAAAGTTAATAGTACATATGTGTGTCTACTCATACACACACCCTTAAAAATAGTGTACACACAGTTTTATACATTGCTATCTATGCTATATATAAAAGAGATCATAGTTGGTCAGTATATTTAATGTACAATATAAGTATATGTAAATGCATAATATGGGTAATGATTAAGAATGATCTAGAAAATAAGCAACAGCTTAAATATCCATGCATAGGACAGTGCACTATTTTTGGAAACACACATTTGTATATTCATACACCATTTTTAGAATAAAACAATGGGAGCTGAGGATAAGGCACAGGAGACTTACTTTTCACTGCATATATCTCCTCTCATGTGCTTTGTACTTTACCAGGTATATACATTTTCTCTTTAAGTCAATAACTGTAGTGTTTATGAAATTAATAACTTCTTTCAAAAAGTCACTCATCATTTATTATTCACAAGTTTTTACAGTATTTCTTGGGTGCCCCTGTGCCAGTGACTATAGATGGAAGAGTAAAAACACACACTCAGATCTCTCTGCCAGCATGACCTGCAGTCAGTGGAAGGAGACAGATGAAAAACAGGTAAGAAAATAGATACAATGGTAAAGGATGGTAAAGGCTCTAGAGAAAAATAAAGAAGGGAAATGGTATGGGGCTGCTGGTTACGTGAGCACAGGTTTTAACTTTTGACACTTATGCACAGGAAGAAAAGTATTCACCCCAGAGGAAATGACAAGGGCAAGGCCCCTGAAGACAAGATATGCATACATGTTCTAGCTGGACAGAGTAAAAAAGGTGTGTCAGGGGATGGGAGCAGGGAAGGACCATGGGTGGGGCTGTGTAGGATCAACTTGTCAAAGGGCAAAGGAAGAAATAGGAAAATCAGTCAGGGACTTACTGCAGGAAGTGAGGCAAGAATTATAGGGCTTGGCTCCGTGGAGGTGATAAACATTTTGGATTACTATATTTAGGAGAACTGACAGATTCTGCTGACAGACTGATTGGAAGAGTCGGAAAAAGAGGAATCAAGGGTGAATCCAAGGATCATTGCCTGAGCAACTAGACGGACGAACCCACCAACTCCTATTATGTAAAAGACTGCAGGAAAAACAAATCTGGAGAGGTGGAGAAGATTGGTTATCAGGCTATTTTAAATTTGAGATGCTTATTTGACACTCAAATGGAAAAATTAAGTAGGCAATTAGATAGAGAAGCCCAACTCTGAGGCATTGAGAGGAATATACTACAGATGCGATTTTGGATTCACCAGAATATATATGTATTTAAAGGCATTTCGTGTGTGTATATGGAGGAGAAAGTCTGGCTACGTCAGCAAAGAAGGCTGGAAAAAATGGCCAGGAGAATGAGAGATTCCAGAGCACTGCTGGACACAAATTCAAATAACTTTTTCAAGGAGGAGGTAAACAACTTTTATCAAATACTGTTAAGTCAATCAAGATGAGGACTCAAAGTTGGTGATGGGGAAATTTGGCAATATTGAAGTTACTGGTGACAGTGACAAGAGCAATGCTTGTGAAACAATGGGCTCAAAACCAGACTTGAATGGATTTGAGAAAAGAGGAAAGAAAATGAAGTAAGCTACTAGAGACCAATCTAATCAAGAAATTCAACAGTCAACGGAAGCAGTCAGTATTAGGGTCCCAATTGAAGAGGGATTTGAGGTCAAGAGGGGTTTTTTTGTTTGTTTTGTTTTGCTTGAAGACAGAAATCTTTGCTGGTGGGAATCTTCTGGGAGAAAAAGACAAATGAATAGTATAGGAAGGAGAAGAATGCTGGAACAGCATTTTAATGAGGTGAAAGGGAATGGAAACTTGTGTTCAAAGGATGGCATCATGTAGGAGCTCAGCCACTGCCACTCACAGCAGCAGTAGGGGCAGCAGGCAACCACAGCAAAGACTTCTGCTCATAGGACCTTCTCAGATCACACATGCTCCACTCTGTAAACCAAAATGGCTCCCCAAATTACCTCCCTTACTGTGCTGGCCATTACTCCGGAATGCAAGCATACATGCAAACACATGGAATTTGGTGTTAGTCTCACCAAACAATTAGTTCCTTTCCTAAGAATACCACAATCCTCAGAGAGTGAGGAACAGAGTAGACATCATTCCAGTCTCACCTGTCCCAAATCCAGGGCTATCAAAATTCAAAAGTGAATAAAAATTTCTAACGTTGTGAAAACGCAGAAGAATTGTGCTTTTGTTTTGTTTTGTTTTTAAGATGACAGATGAGAACACACTGTGCTTTCTCTAAGACGACACAATCTCTTCAGAGGCAAAAAGAAAAAGTGACTAGGAATAGGAAGGCAGAGAAATAAAAGGGAACTGGCCAAAAAAGTAGAAAAGTCCAAAATGCCAAAGAAAAACTAAAACCTTTACTGGAGAAAATTGTGTACAATATAGAGGGAGAGAGAAGAGATAATAATAGATACAAATGTTTATCAAGAACATATAAATTATTTCTATAAATTAATAATACAAAGACCAAAATTAAGTCATAGTATGCATGACTAGAAAATAAGTGTAAATATTTTATCAAAATGATGAATTTTTTAGGAAAATATACATTATAAACATTTACTCAAAATTAGTAACATAAAATCTAAGGACTCATAATTTTGGAATATGTTGAAAGAGCTCACAAAATGCTACTTTCAAATATATTCCAAAATTCAAGTGATAAAATGAATATTATTGTTAAATAATGTAATGAATTAATATCATTTAATGTATTAATGTAAGAAAATAAAAATCAGGAAAACCGGGTGTGGAACATATGGGAATTCTGGACTATCTTTGCAATTTTTCTGTAAATCTAAACATTTTAAATATTTTCATAATGGCTTCCTGATAACCAATGAGTTACAAAATAAATTGGATTTAAAAAGTCCAATTAAGAAAACAAGTATTCAGTAATAAATGTAGCTTAAAATTACTAAAAAACCCACAACTGTACTGATATGTAAAACTAGAAACTAAAAACAAAGGTTCTTTAATAGGAAAAGTAAACATTATAGAAATGTCTATTTTTTCCAAATTTATTTACAAGTTTACCTCAAAAACAATCAAATTTCCCATGGGGTTCATTCTGAAGGGGCAAGGAAATGAAGAAGAACTTGACAGAATGTGCTCCTAATATATTTTCATATTTTAAAAAAGAGTGAAAGTTATTCAATTTTTTCTTCTCTCTCATATAATTGTGGTTGGGAAGTGAAAGCTGTTCAAGATATGTGGAAATTATTCTAACACTCTGATCAGTAAGCATAGAGGTACCAATAATAAGACAATATGCACAAGAAACATTTTAAAATAATGTTAGGTGTTTATCTTTTCAACTTAAAATACCCTTGTTGGTGAGATAATAAACTGCACTTACATATCAGCAATTGTGAAAAATATGTACATTATCATAAGAATCATAACAAATTATATCATGTCTTTATTTAAAGTATATTTCTCCATGCACAATAAAAATAAACCTTATCATTAGCTTCAAAGTGGGTAGGGAGATGTATTTCTTCAATTCTTATCATTCCTGTTCACTCACAGACATACTATCAGATTAGCCCTAGCCAAATATTGTAGTTCAAATAAGTGATATTCATACACTCTTTGCATCTCAAAAAGAATTTAAGTAGGTCAGTCTAAATCTTGAATTAGTCATACATTTTTGCAAGTTCTTTTTACTATAAATGCTGATACCTTCAAAGATACATTGCAAAAAACTCTTCAAGAAATATTTTCTCACTTTTTAATTTGCTTGCAATAATCCAAATAATAAACTAGGATAAAACCTAATTATTTCTTCTGGAATAATAAATTACATGTTCCTTTTTAGTAATGTCTCTAGTTCTAGTCATTTATTACAGATTACTATGCATTTTAAATCATATTTTTTCTTCAAATTTTCAACAAGGAAAAAAATAACCTTTTGGAGAATTTTACTAGTAAGATGGTAATATAAGTACATACTGTTGCACAAACACCATCATAACCTGCACATAACAGAAGCAGAAGAAAACCAGCAAAAGAACCAAAGACTTGGAGTAGTTCCATCTCCAGGTGAGAAACTTCCAGTAAATTTTATTACAAATACAGCAGATGGAATCAAT
This sequence comes from Microcebus murinus, assembly GCF_040939455.1. Classification (NCBI taxonomy): domain Eukaryota; kingdom Metazoa; phylum Chordata; class Mammalia; order Primates; family Cheirogaleidae; genus Microcebus; species Microcebus murinus. The sequence continues at coordinate 35,318,110 of NC_134114.1, read as the reverse complement.
CTTAAGAAACCCTGAAGGGCTGGTGCAAAACTCCTCATTCTGTGAAAGAGGCGGATGCTGAAAGCCAACCACCACCAAACGTCTCAAAATCGGGGGCAAATGAACCATGAAGGAGAGAACAGACTCTGGGCCAGCTCCCTTGGGCACTGGCGGCGCAGGAAGCAAAGGGTTGGCCTGGCAGGGCCAAGCAGACATCCACCTCCTTCTTGACCCCTGACCCACCCACCATCTTAGGTCAAGTTCTCTCAAAAGCAGACTCTGACTAAAGATTGGGAGCACATAATTTAATAGGAATTGCTCTCAGAAGAAATCAATAAGAGGATCAATCAAGAAGTGGCAGAAGGACAGGAAAAGGAAAGAAGCCAGGCAAGGGTGCAAATTCAGGTAGAGTCCCAGCTTTGGCCCCATCCTGTGGGTAAAAGTAGAGAATAAATTACACCTCAGAGTTTGTCCAGCCTTGAGGCAGAGTAGTTAGGCCACTGCATGCCCACACCAGTCATATCTAAAGGGTGAGGGGAAAGTGAGGAACCGCCAAGTACTTACCTGCTCTCCCCAGGAAAGAGAAAGTTTCTTTGTCTAAGGAAAATCTACTGAAGGTCGCAAGTGTGGGCTGTCAGCAGCTAAAGTGTGGCCGGTAGAAGTGTCAGATGGGATCAGGGTGGGACACCAACAGAGTTCCCACCCACCTCAACCAGCTGTCAGATCTCAAAACTACTGAATCTAAAGTAGAATGAATGTAGAATTCTCTTTCTTTTCTCTTCTTAATGGAAGAAGTTATATACAAATCATACTAATTTCTGTAAGAAGTACATTTCAACTCCTGCTTGCATATAATATTGAGGGAAACGAAACTCCATCTATAGGAATAAAATGATAGATCTTGGACAATTAACTGATTCATGTTCACAACAAAATTCAAAAGGATACTGAACAAATAGAATGAAAGCAATTGTGATGATAAAGTGGGAATAATATATAATCAGTAAAGAATGTGGTCAAATTAAAAATACAATGGGAACAGTCAAGACTGAATCATGAAAAAAATATCACTTAATGAAATGGAAGACAGATTGGCAAAAACTTATCAAGTTCTCAGATGTGAAGGATGAAAGAATGAGAGAAATGAAAAACAACATGGAGGATTAAAAAAATTGGATCCAACCTGTATATTGGGACTAGCAGGTTAAAAAGGAACAATAATTACATAAAATTGTCTTGAGGTGAATTAAGACCTAGGTATACAAGCAAAAATAAATATAGAAAAGATGATATGAAGGAGAAGAGAAAACAGGCCAGTGGCAGTGGCTCACATCTGTAATCCTAGCACTCTGGGAGGCCAATGTTGGGGGATGGCTTGAGCTCAGGAGTTTGAGACCAGTCTGAGCAAGAGAGAGACACCATCTCTACTTAAAATAGAAAAATTAGCCAGGTATGGTGGCATGCACCTGTAGTCCCAGCTACTCAGAAGGCTGAGGCATATCGTTGGAACCCAGGAATTTGAGGTTGCAGTGAGCTATGATGATGCCACTGCACACTACCCAGGGTGACAGAGCAAGACTCTGTCTCAAAAATTAAAAAAAAAAAAAAAAGAGAGAGAGGGAAAAGAAGAAAAAATAGTCCACGAAGTACACAAGAAACCACAAACAAACCAAAACAGATTACTTACAAATGAAAAAAGTTAAAACAATTCAGACACAAATTAAAACTATCATGACCCCATAAATTTTACTTGATCAAGTTTATCTCATTCACAAAAGAAAACATCATTCTTAGGTATGAAAAAACAAAGTATAACCCCTCAGGTTTCCTTAGTTTACAAATTGTTAAATATACAAATTTAGAGACAAAAAAGAAAGAACAGATGAGTTGTGATACTAAAGAAGTAGTATTGAATAATAAAATTATTTAAACATGAATTAAAATGATTGTTAAGAGTATTTATAAAGCCATGCAAATGTAAAAAACTCTTTAGAGATATTGTGAAGGAAAATCTCTGCCTAAATTCAAGATTACATCACAAAATAAGTATCAGTTGTAAGATTACATAAAAGCATGCTACAGGTGGGTGGAGAAGAAGGAGATGGGACTATTCACACCTAATGGGTACGGTGTGCACCATCTGGGGATGGACATGCTTGAAGCTCTGACTCGGGTGGGGCAGAGGTTATATATTTAAACTAAACATTTGTACCTCGGTAATATGCTGAAAACAAACAAAAGAAAGGACGCTACAGTAACATCTCACACATATGGGGTTTGGGTGAGTAGAGATTAACTGACCGAATTTCATTCTTAACCCTAAATATTAAAAAATAAAACAAAGTTCAGGCATGAGGGTTTCCTTTTCTTTTAACCACCATCAGAATAAAATCAGACAGGCACATTTCAAATCACTAAAGTTAAAAAAAAGTTAGCCATATGTCGGAATATGTGGGGAAACAGCAAAACACACACCTAGAGGCTAGAATATTGTGAAGATATTACAAATCATTCCTTTGTAGATTATTTAATAGCTTGAGGACAGTCTCATGACATAACATTAAGGTGCATAGCTATTTATACAATCCAATGTCAACTTTATGAAAATAAACCACACGTGTAGAAAACAGGAAACAACACCAAACCATTTAGTTTTCTCAATATAGAACAATTACGAGTAATTATTTTTGTTCTTTATTACATTTCTATATATTTGAAAAAATATTTAACATTTATTTCTTGTTGTTTAGCATCAATCACATCACTTAGTATATGTTATTTATATTAAGAGTTGGTTATTTAAATTGAATGTATTATAGAAAAATAGAAAACAGGTAACTAATTTTCAAAGTGAAAAATTTTCCTGTATTTCATAAATCTGAAAGAACAAGTACTTTTCCTATATGAAAACTAAGAGTAGATGCATGTTCCTTGATACACCAAGAGAAAAATGTGCATCCACCATAGTAACATATGTGTGGCAGATTAAATAAAGATGGCCACCCCTCCCAGAGGTGCTGTCTATGTCGCTGTCCTTGATTCTGGGTGGGCTCTTCGACTGTTCTGATCAGTAGAAGACAATGGAAGACTCACTGTGCCTTTTCCCAGTAGTCTCCACATCCTGCCTCTTAGAACACTCGAGCTCGGACCCCAGTCACCATGGTACACAAGAAAACCAAACCACAAGAAGAAGCCACGTGCAAGGCAGGAACTCCAGTCAATAGCCCCAGCTGAGTGCCAAGATGACACCTGAATCAACTGCAAGCTACCTGAAAGTCTAATATCTTGTGCATCCAACCTAGTGAGACCTTGAGAGGACACCAGCCCTAGCCACCATCTAACTGCAAAAGTCACAGGCTACTCAAGGCAAGAACTATCCGATTGAGCACGAGAACAGTGAGAGATAATGTTATTTTTAAGCCACAAAGTTTTGGGGTGTTTTTTTAATGCAGCAGTTGATAACTAAAACAATTTCAGCAGATACAATTGCATATGTGTGTGTGTGTATTAGTATGTAAGGAAAAACATTTTAATCAATAAAGTTTTTGCAAGACATATAATAGGGCCCTTCGTTCTAAATAGCTATCAGGAGAAATATAGCAACATCATTCCTTAAGGATTCAGGAAACAAAAATACTATTACGATCTCCATTTTTAAATACAGGATTATGTTAGAGGTGGGCTAAATTCACCGGTAATCCAAGGTGGGATAAATAAACATTAAAATTAAATCTCAGGTGCCAGGCACAGTGGCTCACACCTATAATCTCAGCACTTTGGGAGGCCAGGGTGGGAGAATGACTTGAGCTCAGGAATTTGAAATTAGCCTGGGCAACAGAGCAAGATCTCGTCTCTACAAAAAATTTAAAAATTAGTTGGATGTGATGGTGCATGCCTATAGTCCCAGCTACTAGGTAGGCTGAGGTAGGAGGATCACCTGAGCCTAGGAGTTCGAGGCTGCAGTGAGCCATGATAGCACCACTGTACTACAGCCTGGGCAACAAAGTGAGACCCTGTGTCTAAAAAATAAAAACAAAAAAATTTAAATCTCAGAATCAGAGAGAGAAATAATTACATCTAGGGACAACCTAAAATATGTATATTTACTTAGTCTCTAGTATACTCAAAGTATTCTTTTAGGGTTTTTTTTTTTTGTATTTGTTTCTCAGAAATGTGTCTATTTCTAAAAATATAAACAATTACATGTTTTTTATGTTTTTGTTTCCATAAGTTACACTGGCAATAAACCATCTTAGGATGCAAGCTTATTGAAATATTATTATAAAGGTACTTTAGCACTTATGCTCAGAATTACCAAATTACTTATTTTGCTTAAGGCACAACTAATTAAATATTCAAAATAATAAACAGAGAAATAAAACAAACCTGGGCCATTTAAATATTGCGTAAGTGAACAGTGTAGTCGAACAATTATAGGTTCTGTTCGAATTACTTCCCAAGCCACAGCAATCTCCTCCTGCACAAATATATTTAAAAGATGAATTAGTCATTTTTATAGTTCAAAATTTAAAAAAACTTTAAAAACTTATGTTAAAGAAATGCTTAAATTATGAAGGCCTACAAATTATCCCCAAACCCACTGTTGTGGGAAATGAAGGCCAAAGTACTCTTAATTTTCACCTTATACATATGAAAACTAAAACTGAACTTAAGATATAATGAAGTACTGTGAGATCCCATAAATTTTAGAATATATTTAAAGAATCAAGGCAAAAGAAAAAATATATACAATCTCTGTTGCTTTGACAAGCCACAGTATTTCTTCCCAAATCACTTTAACAGTCAATATGTAACTAATAGTATTATAAGATAACCAAAAACTAAATTTCTCTCTAGAATAAAAATGTGTATTTAACATGTACCAATCATATTGTATAAGCTAATATACTTACATCAAGAAAACTAACATCAATATGTAGATCAATATCTACATCATCAATGGCTCCATATTCCCTGAAAGCACAGATTAAGATTAATTTTTTAATTTTCCTCAAAAATGGCAGGTGCTAGGCTATTTTAATTAAAAATTAAATCACTAATTATCATCCCTAATTTCCACAGATAGCTCAGATCTGACTGTGGACATGAATTAACTAACTCAATCTAGTTGGATTGTCATTTTCTGTGACCCAATTTATACCAGATAGACATCTTTCTATCTTTATGTATATGCATATGCATGCATATGTTTATTCTCTGTGGCAAATGAGTCAATCTTCCCACATCCCTGCTCTGTTTTCATTATACCCTCTGAGGAGGAAGAGCTGCTTGTAAGAGCAAGAAAGGAGTTTCTGACATGAGGAAGGAGTATGGGGAGACACACAATAATGTGTCCATGAATTTTCCTTCCAATTTAAACATGAGTGGTTTTAAAACTGGATGTCAGAGAACCTAACATCCAGGTGCTCTGCCACTTACATGTCACTCAGTTTTGACAGGCAGCTCTAAAAGTCTGATACATCAAAATTAAAATAAGTAGCTATAGTTTGTTCCACATGAAAGAATTAGGAAGAATAACTTTGAGTATAGCCCAGGTAGTGCCATGAACCAGCACACTTTTATAAGTTAATGAAAGGATATAAAAAATAGTTTTAATATCCTCTGTACACACATATCTGTATTTTTTATATTCTTATAAAATTCTGAAGTTATAAATGCTATATATAAGGAAAGATAAAACCAATATAACTATAAAAAATAAATGATAACAGTTAATGACCAATATTTACTGAGCACCAATATGCCAGATGTTGTAAAGATTTGATATACATGTGATAATTTAATACAGTACACATAGAACACTAAAAATACTACTACTATCTCCACTTCACATATGCATAAACTTAGGCCCAGAGTAATGAAGTAACTTACCCATCACCGCTAGGGCTTGAATATATGTATTCTAGTTAATATCCAATATACTATCACCTTGTGTTTGAAACCAGGTCAATCAGCCTTGTGAGGTGGATAACATTATCATACTCATTTTGTAAATGAAGAAACTGAGGTTTAGGAAGTGAAAAAAGTTGCCAAATGAAAGATAATAAGTCAGTCAGTAGGAAGTCAGGCATTGAATCTATGTCCAGCTTCAGAACTGTGGAAAGTATAGGATCTAGAACATAGTAAGTACTAAAAAAAAAAATTTCTGTATATTATATATTCAAGTATATATGTGTTATATTAATATAACACATAAGTGTTATATTAATATAACACATAATTGTGGCACTTTTAAAGGGCTCAGAGAAGGAACTTTTAATGATTAAATACTTTTATGTAATATAATAAATTAAAAATTTGGATCTTTTTGCTTTTTGATATCTATGACAAAAAGGCAGCATATTATTAATAGAATACAACTTAGTCTCTGTGCTTTCCCTATTCTCCCCTTAAAAATATATTAAAACATTGAACACATTTTCATGTTTTATGAAATTATACTTTTTATTCTTTTGTGGTAATTATCTTTAAAGGTTACATAAAGAATGGAAAGGATAAAAATTATTTACATAGGAATCAATTTTTACAAACCATCAAAGTATCATAACATCTGTGCTATTCATAAAGGATGAGATTATCTGCAAATTGAAATATGAAATTTTATACAGAAAGTATGACAAGAATAAGGACTAAGCAAATGAACCATTTTATCTGTGCCTCTTGTTCAAGGTACAGCAAACTTTCTGGGACAAGGAAGACAATAAATATTTTAGGCTTTTCAGGCTACATACAGTCTGTGCTGCATATTCCTCTTTTTGTGTTTTGTTTTGCTTTTTGTTTTTGCAACCCTTCAAAAAAACAAAAATCATTTGTAGCTCATGGGCTGTTCAAAACAGGCCTCACAACACAGAGGTCATAATTTGATCGGCGTGAATATTGGCAAATAATTCACAAATATAAAAGATCAAATATCCATTGTTAGGCATGTAAAAACAAAGAGCCACTAGATGCAACGATAAGGAGAGATGACGAATGATGTTCAAGAAAAGTTTCAGGGGTTGAAGATGCCCTGACTACCACAACCCCACTTACAGGAGTTAATCCTAAGAAAATAATAACAAATACCAGCAAATTTTTACCTAGAACAATGTAATGTAAGAGCAGAATTCAAAACAAAATGAACAATGAATAATAAGAAGATATTTAAATAGCTATAACATGTTGACATGATTAATAAGAAACCTACTCATTGCTAAAGAAGATGATATAAAAATATTTAATATACTAAGGTAAATGTTCCAAATATACTTTTACTGAACAAGCAGATTACCAAAAAAGCATGGAAACTAAAATGATTTGTTTAAAGAAAATAGACATAGGAAAATCAAACAGTACAAAAGCAATTTATGTAACCAAAACATTTGTACCCCTGTAATATTCTAAAATAAAAAAAGAAAGAAATATATCCTCTGAAAGAAAATAAAATGAAATAACATAAAACTACAGGGTCAAATAAATGTTAATAGTATGAGTATATTTGGGATTCTTTATATACATTGTTTGATTGCTGTTTTAAAAGGTTATAATAATTTATAATTACACCAGCCAGGTTATCACAGTGACTGTTCCCTATATTCTCATCATCACTAGTCATTTTTATCTTCCACCTTTGCCATTTTCATGGGTAAGACTAATTTTGTTTGAATTTGTTTATATTGGCAAAACTTTGGTATGTTTAGAGGTAGAGAAAAAGGAATCTGAAATAACAAAAATCAGTAAGAACCCTATTCACAACTGTTTTACCCTCAGTTATCCAGATCATTTCAAGAGAATTTACCACACAGGCATGAACAGAATGTGACACACAAGTTTTTAAAACCTTTACTATGTGAATTTCAACGTACTCTGTGTATGATTTCTTAAATGGTTTTTTTGGTTAAAAGTATCTTCCCAATTTCTAACGTTATCAATTTCTTTTAAAAAATGAAAAGAAAAAGACAAGAAAGGGTTACAAGTGTTATTCCTCATTATAGCAGAGCATGAATACAGAATTTTATTGGAAACAGAGGCCTTAAAGGTTTGCAATTAACTAGATTCTGCAGGTGTAGATCTATAAATAGTTCTTTTTTGTTTGCATGCCACACTTCAAAGAATTCACAAACGATGCTGTGTATATGCAAACCCATTTCCGTTGTGATGCCCTTTTTATATAATGCCAGTAATTTCATGTTTCCCACTGACAGATTACAAAGCATGATTACAGTCTGTCCAGATGCAGTGACCCAGTCATCAGGATTGCTTCTATATCTGAATGACTTTCAGTAGCCCAGGATCTCATGAATAGCAAATGCAGAATCAAGTCGAATGATTGAAATATGAACGCAACTTGAATTATGAATCTAGACATCTGATTGTGTCTTGAATTCAGTACTGGGTTTATAATAACTCAAAATAATTTCATGCACTGCAAATATTTATTCACTGTGAAAAGATCACTTTGAATTGATGAACTGAATTTTTTTTTTTTTTTAAGGATGAGGGAAACAACACAGGAATGATCTTATGTAGTTGTTTCACTCTGGAACTGAAGGTCTGAAATGGCCCACTCCACAAATGTTCTTTCCTTACATCTAGTCATATCTCCAATTTGGGATGAGCTATTCTTTGAATCTACATATTTTTATTATTATTATTATTTCAGCATATTATAGGGGTACAAATGTTAAGGTTAAGTATGTTGCCCATTCCCCCCCCCACACCCCTTCAAGTCAGAGCTTCAAGTGTGAATCTACATATCTTGAAACCTAGTAATATGATTTGGGGTATTTACATGTTACCTAGTTTTAGCACGTATGTATAAAATATTTTTTAAGGAATATGTACTTTTGAGGACACTCAGTTTGGTAGAATTCTTGGCAGTTCATTCTTCTATTTTTAATGGAACTAACTAAGACAACATCCTCATTATTGAGACATTCACATACGTACTCACAATATATTGTTAGACCATCTATGCTGATCTTCCTTTCTCTATAAAACTTCAGCTTATCCATTACACTGCTGTGATCTTTATAATACAAACTGATCAAAATAGGCAGTGATTGTTCTGGTTTTAAAATATATTTTATATATCTAACCTTTCTTATTAACTGTCAAGGAAATTGTAAGTATACACAAGCATGCACACACACACAGAACTCTAGCACAGGTTCTTGAGAAATGAGTTTCTATTGCTATTTACTTATTTCTGCTTTCCACAACTGGAAAATTATATTTTGAGAAAAAGACATTTTGTGAAGAAACATACACCTTCCCATGACATCTGAAACACAACAGCTTGCACGTCTATCTCTGCATGCCTACTCAGTGTGTGTTTTTGTCCAGTGTGGGAGAGACGTTTGTGAATGGGCCAAGAAATATGCAAACTCAGTAGTCAGGAAGAAATCTTGGCAGATTACAGCATTTGCAAGACTGTATCCAAAGTAGTTATAATCTATCTAAAGAACATCAGAGCTGAGAAAAATTTAAAAATTAGATCCAGATAAGAAAGGAAGCCTATATAAAATTGTGCATAAGAGGTACAGTATAAACAGTTGCTACAACTCTGCAGTCAGCTTAAAAATCCCTGGTTTTGCTCAACAAAAGTACAGGCTTCAGGAGTAAAGGTGAGTGTCTGGGCTCTGAACATCTGAAGCTTATATCGAGGTTATGTCCCAGTGTTTTTGGAAAATACTCTTCCCCTGGTTTCTTTCCCCTTTATACTTTTTGTCATCACTTTCCTGATTTTCAGGGTCAGGGTGTTTTTTTTCCTTAGCTTAGAGGCAGAGAATAGAGAATCAATATGCTAGAAAGGATACCACAAACATCCAACCCAAGATTTTCTTTTGACGAATGACATTTCAATGTATGCTAATTTATGTTGTGGTAACAAACATTCTCAAATTTCAGTGGTTTAATGCAAAGAAGGATTTACATCTCACCCCCACTACCCGGTTAATATGGAACAGGGAGGGGGAAGCTCCCTGTCATTGTTAAGGGGCCCAGGGGAACAGAGACCAGAGGACAGGGGAACTCACATACTAGCACTTATGCTCACATTTCATTGGCCAAAATTAGTTACATTTCTGTGCCTAACATTAAAGAAGGCAGGGAAATAACCATCCTACCACATGAACAGAACAGGAGAATCGAAGATCTGTAAGCAGTTCTACTGGCCACCACAAATGGAAATTCAAAAATCCAGAGAAATCAAAGTGGTCTGTCCTGCTTTATGTAGCTCTTTTTTTTTTTCCTTTCCTTTCATTTATATATATGTTTTTTCTTTAGGAAGTATGTGTTTGGTGGCATGAGTATGGATGGGTTCCTCAATCCACTAAAAATCTTCAGAATTCTCTTATTCTCAAAACACTAACTCGAGGGCCGGGCGTGGTGGCTCACGCCTGTAATCCTAGCACTTTGGGAGGCCAAGGCGGGCGGATTGCTCAAGGTCAGGAGTTCGAAACCAGCCTGAGCGAGACCCCGTTTCTACCAAAAATAGAAATAAATTAATTGACCAACTAAAAATATATATACAAAAAATTAGCCGGGCATGGTGGCGCATGCCTGTAGTCCCAGCTACTCGGGAGGCTGAGGCAGGAGGATCGCTGAGCCCCGGAGATTGAGGTTGCTGTGAGCCAGGCTAATGCCACGGCACTCACTCTAGCCTGGGCAACAAAGTGAGACTCTGTCTCCAAAAAAAAAACACTAACTCGAAAAGTCACTATTATAATTGTCCATTCACAAAAAAATGACTGAAATGTGGAACAGTCAAAATCTCAGGAGCTTCCATTAGTCACAATAAAAAGGTTAGACTATTACTCATATGGCTTCACTTTTTAAAATGAAAGATGGCATGATCATAAGCCAAAGGATTTTTTATATGAAATGGAAGTTTTAAAATCCATAAGGAAACTATCAGAATCATTTATTTCTTAACCAAATGAGAATTTTCTTACCTTTCTAAGACTATTAGTATCAAATTATTTTCAGATGACAGTGATAAATATTATTTTGTATAAATACATGCCTATAGGAGTACGTTTATAATGAAAAACATACAGTGTATTCTGCTGCATAATTCAAGGTGAGACTTATTCATGTTCCCCAGAGACCTAACTCACTTTCTATATAAGACTGCAGTGGCTCACACCTATAATCTAAGCACTTCGGGAGGCTGAGGCAGGAGGATTGCTTGAGGCCAGAGTTCGAGACCAGCATGAGCAAAAGTGAGACCCTCTCTCCACAAAAAAATAGAAAAATTAGCTGGGTATGATGGCCACTGCCTGTAGTCCCAGGTACCTGGGAGGCTGAGACACGAGGACTGCTCAAGCCCAGGAATTTGAGGTTGCAGTGAGCTATGATTGGGCCACTGCACTCTAGCCCCAGGAGATAGAGCAAGACCATGTCTCAAAAAAAATATGAATCAGAATTACCATCAGTGTTTGCACATATGGTTCAACACAGCCAGTATTATGGTTTTGAATGGTTTGGCCAAATAGAGCTGTCATTACCTACTTAAGTAATAAATCTATCAGTTACTTTCTATATTTTCTTTCAGCATACTTTAAAAGAGTTTTGCCTCAATCTAGGCAATGTCAGTTACTTCCATCTCATACAGAGAACTTAGATGTGGTTAGCTGCTTTTCTCATTAGATGGCACATTAAAAAAAAATGACTCTAAATAGCCTATTGTGCACATTGAGGTACTTTTGCTCTTCAAACTCCATTAAGTTCTTATAAGCCTCAATTAAGTAAAAGAACAGATAATTAACACAGTCTGTTTTCAATAGACTTAGAACCTTACAAGGAAGATGATTCCAAGACCTTGTACCTAACCATCCACCCCTTGTCCCATGTGTCAAGTCTCAGTATTTGAGACTAGACAGTACATTCATTCTTATTTAAGTACATCAAACTATTCCTGCTATGATTTGCCTTATGCCCTGAGGCCTCTGGCAAGTTATCTATTCTGGAAACATCCTCTGTAGCTAGAGAAAACTTAGAGCAGGAAGGAACATGGCTTATGTTCATTAAGATTTAAACTGGATCAAAATTGTTGTAAGCAAAATAGGCAAGGGAAAGTAAATCAAACCATTTATGACTTTAGATACTTCATTTGACTAAAATTCCAAACATTTATCTAATTTCATGTTAATTATCAATAATTTTATTAGTAATATAAATACTGATACAGATCATCACAAGTACTTAATAAATGCTTGGTAAAAAAACAAAAAATAATTTCATATATACATGGCAATGTGACTGGGGATTAAACAGCATGGAAATATGTTTTAGAAAACTTTTTTATATAAGAAATCAACATGTGCTAAACTTCTCTAAATAAAAATATGTTATTTTGAATAAAAAAAGTTGAATTCTATGCATATTTCAATTGTTCATTATATCCTGTAGACTTTTCATATATTCATTCTGTAACACTTATTGAATATCCATATTACCTAAACTGGAGCCATAACAAGAGACTGACTGTGAAACTATTGCAGCTAATTTGCTGAAACTTTGAAGTCTGCAAAGATTTGCTTTAACAAATATAGTCACATCACTTTCACTCAACTGCAGCCTAATATACTGCTGTGAGTGGGAGAGAAAGGGTATGGGTACACAACCCCAGCTGTTTTAGGCTGTGCATGGTGGTGAGTTTCTATTTCTGCTGTTAAAATAAAATGTCTGGCAATTTTACATTTTAGCTATGTTGTACCTCCCAATTGTTTTCCCTCTAAAAATGGGTATGTCCGTTGAAGAAGGTACAACCCTAGAGACTATACTGTAATCAAAGAATAGGAATCTGAAATAAGCTGAGTTGACTCCTAGAAGCTATTATGGTGTCAGAAAAGGCTTTTTCATACATTAAGGAGAGAAAAAAAAGGTAAATAAGAATGGTGGGGTGTTCTGAATGATTAGAAGCAATTTTAAAAAATGGTCTGAAAACTTATGATCAAATAATATATTAAGTAACCACAGAATAAAATATATTATCATTCAAACAAGCACTGTGCAAATTTATGTCTTTTTTTTTTAGGGACCAGATGACAACATGATTTGGATGTCAGTGGTTATGCATTATTTATTTTTATTGTTCACAAGGATGTGGTCTTGATTTACAGTAACATCATAGGCCCAGCTGGCCAAATCTATTATAGAAATTAATTATGGGCCGGGCGCTGTGGCTCACGCCTGTAATCCTAGCTCTTGGGAGGCCGAGGCGGGCGGATTGCTCAAGGTCAGGAGTTCAAAACCAGCCTGAGCAAGAGCGAGACCCCGTCTCTACTATAAACAGAAAGAAATTAATTGGCCAACTGATATATATATATAAAAAATTAGCCGGGCATAGTGGCGCATGCCTGTAGTCCCAGCTACTCGGGAGGCTGAGACAGCAGGATTGCTTGAGCCCAGGAGTTTGAGGTTGCTGTGAGCTAGGCTGACGCCACGGCACTCACTCTAGCCTGGACAACAAAGTGAGACTCTGTCTCAAAAAAAAAAAAAAAGAAAGAAATTAATTATGGCACTACTTCAAACTCATGTTTCTGCAAACTAACTCCCCCAAATAACTAATTCTTTAATGCAACCACTGTAATCTTAAACCACATGTACAAACAAACAAATAGCCCTAAATGTGCCACTTTGTAGAAGCAGAAACAATAGAATCTCTCACAAACACCTTCAAAAAGAAGCAAGCCCCCCAATTTTTCCTTTAATTTAAATTACTCCAGTAGAAAATTCCAATGACCAACCAAATAATTTTAGTTTTATTCACCAGAGGTATTTATTTACCTGAGAGAAACTGCATGTGGCCCATATATCTCTCTCACTGCCGACAAATCAGCTTCCAGCTGAGGATGCTTGTGCAGTTCCCCATCGTAGTTCACCTGATGAAAAGAGATGGCTTAGAAGCGTCTCAGAGGTGATGAAATCAAAAGTACCAAACACAAATAATCTCTAGATGGGTCACCCTGAGCATTCTGCCATGGACATTTTTAGCTTCACTAAAAAACATAGGTATATAAGTAGTATATCTACTAAATATCTTCAGTTGACATATGGATAGAATAATTCATTATTTTTAAACGTTAAAATTAGTCTATTTTGATACACAGAAAATGCAAATGTTTAAAAGGAATGAAGTAAATGTCTGGCAGGTAATCTGAAAAACTTCCAGACTGAACATCAAGACTGAAGAAAAGCATTTACTTCCTCTCTGTTAAGAATTAGTTGTATAAACAAAAATCAAACTACAAGAATGGTTTTGCATAATGTTAAAGTGTTATATTGGTTAAAGAAACATTTTATTCAGAAAACTATCCCAATGCTAGAAAGTTATTCCTGGAGATAAGAAACCTACTTTTATTATGTTCATCTAACCACTGCCTTGCTTATGCTTGATTAAAAAATTACTGATTTCTGATTCTGAATGAAAAAATTTACTTGCATCCTTTTACATAATAATTTTGGCTTTAATGCCCTTCTCTAATAGATTACCCTCCCATTATATTATCCAAATTATAAAGCACATTTGATCAAGGAGTTTACAGAAACAAAACAACATATTATATAGCTATATCATAAAATTAATTGCTCAGTTTTAAATTTTAACGTTACCCTGGAAAAATCTGATGAGTCCTTTTATATATGTGACTAGGCTAATTTCATATATTTAAGTTAGGCTATTTTCATGTATTTAAGATATAATGTTTCTTTGTAACAATTTTTCAATACAATGAATTCAATGACAATGAATACAAATAATCAAATAATGAGGATGGTCCCTCAACAATTAGGGACCATCAAATTTATATAAAGACTAAGCATCTTCTATTTAAAATTCACAATACATGCTTTTGTTAGAAGTGTCATCATTTCAAATTATTGACTGAGCAAAATATGCTTAAGAAATATTAAAGTCAAAAACATAATGCTATCTGCAAAATCTCTGTAATGAATTAAGACAACTTTAATGTAAATGAATGATTATAGTTAAAACAATTGCAAAGGTAATCTTAATTTCTGAAAATATGTGGAAAGTGTGAAACAGATAAATTATACAAATTTTCTAGTTAGGTACAGAACTTTGCACAACACATAGGTCCGTCAACTCTCAGGTACAGATTTCCACTAGAACAATATGGCTATTAGAAATGTGAGACTGGACATTTAGAAGACCATGTTTACTTACCTGTCCTCCATAATAAAATTCTTCAGAATCATTATCACCTTCAGAATCTTCTTCCACTGTACTATTCTGTCTTGACTCCTTAAAAATAAAACAAAAAAGATAATTTTAATGGTCAAACTAGTTTGCCTCCTTTCTAAAATAAAGTAGCAAGTGGTCATAATAGGCAGGTCTTGTGCATAGTATGTGGATTCTATATATAAAACATTCTTCCTGCAGTACCACCTCAAAACAAAAGGTAGTGAAAGACAAACAGCTTTGTGGGTACATTCAGCTCTTTTAAAGGACATCTTTTTTAAAAAGTTCTCTTTCACTGATCTTAAGTAAATTGTGCAATTTAATATTGATGTATATTAATAACACATATAATCAAACCTTTGGTTTTGCTCTGATAAAACATTTGGCAAGCTGATACTGATTCAATTTTTATTAAAAAGTTCCTCAGCATTATTTATCCCAGATTGTTCTCACTTCCACTGCCAACTCTAAACAATGGTATGAAAGAAAAGAAACAATGAATGTAATAATACAAAAATCAAATTATAAAAATAAATATGAATCACATTATGAAGGGAACTTTCTGTACACAGAAATTATTTGTTTTAGAATTCAGATTTCAAAAGAGTAATTTAATATGCTTTAATGTGAAATTTGAGTTTTTAATTAACTGAGCCATATCTGTTATGTATCTGAAGTAAAAACAATAAAAATTCATGATGGCGTTCCTATAAATGGCCTTATTAACATAGTTAGAAGAAAGGCAGCTTCTTTAGAACACAGGAATCCATTTATTTAGGGATGATGTTTTATAATCATCCCTAAATTTTTAGACCGAATTTCAAGTTCTCAAGGAAAACAAAACACCCTGCAAAGGGAATTTGGGTTTTATAGAATTCTAACAGTTGTTGGATTTAGAAACAGTTTTTTTCTCGATGTGGATAAAGAAGGGAAGAATGAATGGTACAACAATAACAGCAAGGGAGGATTATATCGAACACACAGTTTTGAAAACAAAACAAAAAAACCCTGCTAGGCCCATTGCACTCATTTTGTTTAATATCCTGATGTTTATTAAAATATTGGAGTAAATTTTTTAAAAGCAGGGAAAAAACATGAATTTAAAAAAAAATCCTGAATTATACTAAGACTATGCACACTTTGTGCTACATTGGCTAAAGAAATCATTTTTTACAAACAAAATTGTAAGGGTCCCATCAGAATTATATATAGTCATGTATAGTTAGAATAAGTTACATAAGTGTTCCTCAATTGCATTATTTAATGAAAGAATACACAATAAGTTACATTTTATATGCATTTTATTTAGATTTAAACCAGATCTTCTTTTCTATTATTTTATTTATTTTATTTTTTTGGAACTCTATCATGCTATATTGCCTAGGCTGGTCCTGAACTCTGAGTAGCTGGGATTACTAGCACATACCACCGCATCTGGCTACTTTTCTATTATTTTAAAGAGAACTTACTTCTCAGGGTTAATTTTAAGCCATTCCCCTTACCACACAAAACATCCCTAAGGGCCGGGCGCGGTGGCTCACGCCTGTAATCCTAGCTCTTGGGAGGCCGAGGTGGGCGGATTGCTCAAGGTCAGGAGTTCAAAACCAGCCTGAGCAAGAGCGAGACCCTGTCTCTACTATAAATAGAAAGAAATTAATTGGCCAACTGATATATATATAAAAAAAAAACTAGCCGGGCATGGTGGCTCATGCCTGTAGTCCCAGCTACTCGGGAGGCTGAGGCAGAAGGATCGCTCGAGCCCAGGAGTTTGAGGTTGCTGTGAGCTAGGCTGACACCACGGCACTCACTCTAGCCTGGACAACAAAGCGAGACTCTGTCTCAAAAAAAAAAAAACATCCCTAAGCCATGAGCTTGAGTTTTATTCATCATATGCAATTTTAATCTAACTAAAGAAGATATTAACTACAAATACCCAGGAAATTTAAAGTATGTCTATACTGTTTTGAAAAAGTAAAAATATAACTTACATACCTCACCATTTTCCTTTTGTAATTTGGATTTTATGGATAAGCAACAGTTAATGTCATTTGTTTTTCTTAATTCTGAAAGAAAGTTGTAATTTAAAAATTATTTCAGTTTTCAGAATGGTATTTACCAAGTATTCATGAGTTTCGGTATAAAACCACCTCAGGTGTTTCTTTCTCCTTTGCAAAAGAATTATGGGATATTCTGAAATTATGTCATTTCAGGGAGTTATACAATAGGCATTTTCTGCACAATGATTTTCATTGTGCAGAAAAATATGATCAAACTAAAGCACAGATTCCTTCAGCTCTCATTATATTAGATATATTTCATGTTATCTTCATTGCCATGATAATGACTTTTAAATATTCAGTTTGTCATTATGCAGAAAATATTTTTGCAAGAGCAATTATCAACATAATACATTTAAACGGGATTTTTTAAGTACTATAAACTTATGCATTTAAAAATTTTTTGAAAAATAAACTAATGTACTTTCGATAGAAAATTTGATGGAGAACTGGATTTACAAATGCTGAAGATAAGTAACTGTTATATTGGCTAAAAGAAACAAAAAAAAACCAAAGCTAAGTGCAATTAAGAAAAATTAATCCAGAATAAAAGATAATGTATTTCTATTACCTGTTGCTATTTTATGAAAAATTACTGGAATTGGCTCTGTAGTAACTAGTACATCTTCATCATTTTCTGAACTTGACACATATGTATTATCTGCAAAGAAACATGGATAATTAAAGGCATAACAACTCAAAAAAATACATCCTTGATAAAAATCACAGTTAAATTTATATCCATATCACTTTAGTTCCAACTCTCATAAAACACACTGTTCTGATTAAACTCAGAAAAAAGGACAAACTGAACTGAAGATTTACGTGTGAAGTAATTGTAAATGGCCTAAAGATGTTTGCATCTCCTAAAGAAATAGAGACTATGAATAGAGACTGTCCAGATACATCTCTAATATCCCATGTGGCAATGAATCATTTGGATGCAACCGATTGATTGCCTCTACTAACTCAACAAGGTCCTTCCCAAAATCAATATATAGTACAGGAAGCAGGGTTAGTAAGTTGAGGGAGAAAACTAAAGAAGAGCACTTGCTGCGATAAAAAGATTAAATAAAAGTCATTCAAAAATTTGAGCTGAAGATTTTGTTGTAAATCATACCCTCTTTATTGCTCTAATGTATATTTTAATTGATATCAAATCTTGCAATTATCATTCTTCTATGAAGGAATTTAAGTTGAGCGTACTGTGTAAGTTGAGTGTACAGACATTAAATAATTCCGAGTCCTTAAACTTCTTATTCACAATTTGTTTCCTCCAGGAAAAAATAATATTTTTATAAGTTTAGCATTTTTGCCTGATAAATATGGATCTCCACGTATATGGTAATATAACACTTCCGTGTTTATTGATGACTGCAGGGCACCTGTGAAATAGCTATTTGACAAACACTTCACCAATTCATTAATAATGGTCCTATAATTCACCCATCAATGGCCCACTAAATAGTATAAAATATCCCCAACAAATAATAGAGGCATGGATCAATTTTTACTAACGGAAATTATTGCTCAGATGGCTGAATGAATATACCTTATGAGATCTTTTTTGAGCCATGTTCTCATAATATTGTGTCAGTATAGTGAGAACATGATTTTTAACTGATAGATCCCTAAGGCATTACTTTATTTCCAAAGAAACATCTGTACTATTTTTAGACTTTGAATAATGAGCATATGATAGTGATTTGTATGTACAGTTTAGCTGCAAAAGACTCTCAATAGACATAAGGCTTTAACAATGATTCAGACAGGTAAAAGGGGGGGGGGTATGGATTAAATTTGAAACAAAAGAAGTTTGCCTCATTACTTAGTGTTAATAACAAATTTGGCTTCATTTAGTTTTCAAATATTATCAAGAATGTACATTTTCATGTTAATCAAGGGGGACCACGGATTAAGGAACAGATTTAATATAAATTTATTTTAATTATTGTCTCATCAGTTAAGACTTTGACCACTTATCTAGAGTCTCTTCTGCCAGTAACTTTACACTTTCTGCTAAGCATCAAAAACCCCTCTATTAGAGCCAGATTTTTTTTTATTTCTCAAGCCCTCACTGAGAGTCTTACTGATTTGAAGTTATTTGCCACTTAATCAACCTAATTATCTGTTTTCCCTGTGCAAAAGGGATTCTTTGGAGCTAAGGTTAAAAAGAAAAAGAGTATTAAGAGGGAGCATTAGAGCAACAGAAGTTAAAGCTGACCACCAACTAGAAGGGAAAACCCAGAAAAATGTATGGAATGATGGAGATTTTACTGAAGCAGTCAGAGGCAAATAAATTAAGACACTGTATTTGAGAAAACAGGGGAGTGGAAAACTAAGTTGAAAGAATTTTCTACCAGAATGGCTTATGTAAAGTGCTGATAACGGAAGACAGTAAAATTTGATTCAAGAGCATATAATTTGGTGAATGTGTGTTGCATAAGGTTGAAAGACAGGATTATGTCTTCAAACATACCATTTTCTAAGAGATTTTCTACCAGTTGTATTTTAATTAGTATTTATGCTTTAGAACACATTTAGTTTCTGGCTTTGGCTTAATTTATCCCAAACCAACATGTTCTCAGGTTTCATGACATTATTTCCTAAATAGCCATTATTACATAAAAGGCCAAATTGAATCACAGAGGTAGACTCAAATTGTGATAAGAAATGTAGGAGATTAAGAGAGTAAAGAAAGCACATGAAATCTAGATGCTGCTTCAATTTTTTGAAAGAATTCACTTGCAAAGCACTCTGGTCCTGGGCTTTTCTTTGCTGGAAGGTTTCAATTATTCATTTGATCTCCTTATTCATTATTGGTCTGTTCAGATTTTCTATTTCTTTATGATTCAGTCTTGATAGGTTGTTATATTTCTAGGAAATTATCTATTTCTTCTCTTACCCAGTTTAGCAATCGTACTTCTGAATATATATCCAAAGGAAATGAAATCAGTATCTCAAAGAGATATCTGCACCTCTATGTTCACTGCAGCATCACTCACAATAGTCAAGAGGTGGAAACAATCTAAGGTCCATCAACAGATGACTGAATAAAGAAATTGTGGTACATATATACAATGGAATATTCCATTCAGCCATAAAAAAGAAAGAAATCCTGCCATTTGCAACAATATGAATGAACATAGAGGACATTGTGCAGTACAAAATAAGCCAGACACGGAAAGACAAATACTGCATGATTTCACTTTTATGTGGAATCTAAATAAGTTGAACTAGTAGAAGCAGAGCATAAAAACAGTGCTTGGCAGGGTTTGGGGGAAATGGAAAGATGTTGCTCAAAGGGTAGGAACTTTCAGTTATAGTTATGAAAGGAACTCCTCAGGATCTAATTTATAGCTTGTGTGGTGATGAATGTATTAATTTGATTGTGTAATCATTATGAATGTATACATGTGTCAAATCATCACATTGTAAACCTCAAATATACTCAACCTTTATTTACTAATTATTTTAAAATTAAAAATAAAAACTACTACTAACTAGTTGTTCATCCTTTTTAACCTAAGCCACAGTCTTCTTAGCTATATAGTGAGGTCCGCTCATGATCTCTGAGGTTCATCCCAACTACATGAATCCATTCCACTTGTTTTTCTCATTGTTGCTTAAATGATTCTAAATCTTCCTCCAACTATTCTGACATCTGTAATAATGATGCCATTTTTGTTTAGAGATGAGAAAGTAGGACACAAAAAGGGTTAAGGAATGCATTTAAGGTAACAGAATGAGTCAGTGACAGAATAAGAATGTTTTCAAACTCAAATTCCTTCACTAGAATTCTCCCACTTGACTCCAGAGCTGCCTACTTTTTATTTTCTTAAAACTTCTGGGGACAGGTTCTTTAATGTGTATGTTATATAGAGCTGCAGTCCCCAACGCTGGGTGGCAGAGCCAGTCCATGGCCTGTTAGGAGCCAGGCCGCACAGCAGGAGGTAAGTGACTGGCCTGCAGAGAAAGCCTGCAGAGAAGCTTCATCTGTATTTACAGCCCCTCCCCATTGCTCCCAAACCTGCCTGAGCTCCACCTCCTGTCATATCAATGGAGGCATTAGATTCTCATAGGAGCATGAACTCTACTATAAACTGGGTCGCACCGTTCTTATGAGACCTGATGGTCTGAGGCAGGGCTGAAGCGGTGATGGTAGCACTGGGGAGTGGCTGCAAATGTAGATTATCATTAGCAGAGAGGTTTGACTCCACAGTAAATGTAAGATGCTTAAATCATCCCCAAACCATATCCCCCGCCACACACACACACACACACACACACACACACACACACACACACACTGGTCCATGGAAAAACTGTCCTCCATGAATCGGTCCCTGGTGCCAAAAACATTGGGGACCTCTGATATAGAGGACCTACAGATCTTTGTTAACATGTGAACAATATGAATATTTTTGCTTCTCTACCAGACTATGCAAACATTACCAGAATTTCCATAGACAACTGGGGAAAGATGAATAGAACTATGGAAAAGCATGTTTAAACTATCACTTTTATTCTATGTCAAATGCAGCTTAATTTAGGTCATGTTATTCCATTCTTCATTACCATATAACTTAAGAGAAATAATAATTATAACTCTAAATAATATTTGTCTTGATTTTATATTATATTCTGTATATTTTCCCTGAATTTTCTGTATGATTTCATGTCATCCTCAAAGCCAGTCAATTATTACTACTATTTTAAAGATTAGGAAACTTAGGCTCGGAGAAACTAAGTAATTTACTCAAATTACTTAAGTAATTAGTTATACTGCTAGTAAGTGGTGAAGCTTGAATCTATCTGAATCTAAAAATCAGTGCTTTGTCACTATACCATGTGTTTATTTAATTATAGAAAATATTGTCACAAAAATTTTCAGTACCTTATTAAATATAAATGCTTATTAAATATAAAAACAATAATATCTTAGACACTATAATTTGATAGAGACGGTATAGGATTCTAATTCTCACTTAAGTGATTTATTCATAAAGTTACATACAACACTTAAGTAGCTCATGTTGGTCAAGACTCTTTGGACTCACGGGTACTAGAAGATCCAGAAACTACCCCCTCATTCTTCTAAATTCTAATGATGAATGCAAGGGATGAGAGATTTCACTCCCGTCAGTAGGTAAGCCTCCTAATTAAAGGTGGAAACAGATAAGAATTAAAGAATCCTGCTGACTTGTGACTTGTAATATACCTACCTATTCTGTAATCCACTACCTTAAAAAAAAAAAACTATCTTCAGTATAAAATCTACAAAGAAGAACAAGTAACTCAGAAGGCTGCTCTATTTCTTCACTTCATTTTGAAGAGTCAACATAATATTTAGCATTTCATTTACACACATATAATTATGTATGCCTATCTCAAAAGATCCTCTAAATTTTCATTTTGACAAAAGCAAACTATGAAGTGAATTTCAAAGATGTCTTAAGTAAACTAGTAGATCACAATTATAAAAGGACAAATCTGTTCCCAGGAACACAAGCTAGGCTGACATAATCCTGACTTCAGTAGATAATACAGATACATTTCCATAGGGCAAAAATTTTCATGTTTTCAAAGTTAGATGATGAACTAATCATTGAACCAAATAATGCAGGAAAGTACAGAAAAAATAAGCCTAAAAAACTTTATAAGAAGGAATTAATAAAGGTGACATCAAGATTACTGCATTTAGAAATTAAACACATTAGAGAGAGCTATTTATTTGAAATAATTTTAAAAATGGACAAATTTTTGGAAGACAAACCAAAGGAGGAAAAAGATAAGAACAAATACAAACAATAGAAATCAGAATGGAGAAATAACCACGGCGAAGATTTTTATAAGTATAGACCAACTGCTATACTTTTTGCTAAAAAATTAGGACATTTCACCAACATAATGACTTTCAAGAAGAACATACATTAAAAAATGACTGAGAATGGCCTTTATTAACAAGTCCCCAAACAATAAATGTTGGCACGGATGTGGAGAGATAGGAACACTCCTACACTGCTGGTGGGACTGCAAACTAGTTCAACCTCTGTGGAAAGCAATTTGGAGATACCTTAAAGTGATACAAGTGGATCTACCATTTGATCCAGCAATCCCATTACTGGGCATCTACCCAAAAGAATAAAAGTCAGTCTATGAAAAAGACACCTGTACTCGAATGTTTATAGCAGCACAATTCACAATTGCAAAGATGTGGAAACAACCCAAGTGCCCATCAATTCATGAGTGGATTAATAAAATGTGGTATATGTATACCATGGAGTACTATTCAGCTATAAGAAACAATGGTGATATAGCACCTATTGTATTTTCCTGGATAGAGCTGGAACACATTCTAATAAGTGAAGTATCCCAAGAATGGAAAAACAAGCACCACATGTACTCACCAGCAAATTGGTATTAACTGATCAACACCTAAGTGGACATGTAGGAATAACATTTATCGGGTGTTGCGTTGGGGGGGGTAGGGTATGGGTATATACATACATAATGAGTGTGATGCACACCAACTGGGGGATGGACACGCTTGAAGATCTGACTCAAAGGGAGTGGGAAAGAGCAATATATGTAACCTTAACATTTGTACCCACATAATATGCTGAAATCAATAATGACTGAGACAGAACAGACCAATAATCACGGCAGAAAAATAAGACAACTGTCCCAGAATCATCCCTAAGAAGTACTGGAGTCAGACAGATTTGCTTGCAAGTTCCATCAAATACTCAAAGCATAGTTTAATTCCTTCAGGAACATGAAATCTTTAATACTAAAGTATATGACAAAATGTACATAATTCTTTTTAGATCGACATAAGGATATCTGCTAATATAACTCGTCACCTTATTACTTAAAAGAGAAAGTATATATGATATCTCAACAGATACCAAGCAAAAATTTGATAAAGATTTAATATTCATTCTTTAAAAATAAACAAAAGCTTGGTAAATGACAAAAAGAATAATATTTTGTCTTCTGAAAGCAAATGGAAGCATGCTCACTAATTTTGAGAAAAGGGACAAAGCTGCCAACTTTCATATCTATTATTAAAAATTATTCCAGAAGTTCTAGCCAGTGCCAGAGGAAAAAAACACAGGTATAAATATTGGAAAAGAAGAGTAAATACATAATTTTTAAATAATACTGTCTATCTAAAAAGTCAAGCATATCAACTAACAATTCTTAGTATACATAAATGTGTATTAAAATTTAATCACAGATAATATTATCATATATTAATGTTCATTTTGAAGAAAGCTCCATAAAAACACTGATACTACTACTTTCCCCAGAAGCAACAGGAATCAGAACTGAATTATAGACTTGGTTTTAACACCCAACTACATGTTTTGGGGAAATATTATTTAACTTCTCTCAGCACATTTCCTCAAGCATGAATGTCATAATCACTCCTGCTCTGCCTTGAATACAAACTGGCATTTAGAACCAAATGAAATTATGTATGTGGAAATACTTGGTATAATGTGCACTATTACAGTGTATTTTGGTGATTTGGGGAACAACTAATTCAAAATTCCGCCCCAGTATTTAAACCAGAATGCACTAATCTCCCTCTCCCATCCTTGTGTTTTATTGTGGACAAAGGACCTACTTTGATCATATAGATCAAATAAATATATATTTACACTCCTTTTCATTTTGGAAATGAAATTATATTAGAAGTTCATTACCAACTAGCTCCAAGAAGAAAATTCAGTAAAAAGAGCACAAATAATAAGCAATACTTTAACTTAAAATTTCAGGTTTTGTATATTGGTATTTCCAAGAGGGGCTCCTATAAAGCCAGAAGAAGCCCAAGTAATACCTCTTGGCCACAAGAGGGAGCTAAACATTTGGTCCACTTGGTTGGTTTATGAAAAGCAAGTTCTTCTACCATATATCCTGTGCTATAAAATAATTGATAGCATTTTCAATTTGGGGTTTAATTTGTGGCATAATTTCCATCACCTTGACTTAAAGTCATGCATCTCTGCTGGTTGACATCTCTATGACCTGCCTCAGATGAGAAGCACAGTAATTATAGTATTTCTATAAATAGTGGGGCTTTAATTTTTCTGAAGTACTTAAAAAACATTCAGCATCAAAGACATAATATACCACAAGAGTGGGCTGACTGCATAACCATCTACAAAAAAATGTCTCCTCACAAATATTTCTTGTCTTGGTTGTTCCAGTAAAATTTGCCTAGAACACTTCATATTACTACTAAAAATAGGCATATTCTTAATAATGAATAACCCCCATTGTATAATTGTAACAGTTTTATGGAATACTATGAATAAAACATATGGAGAACATAGCGAAATAACTGTAAGGAAGTTTATGATCTAAGAAATTATTTTCCAATGTAACATTTAATCTTCTAAAAAGATTAAATGCTTAATGCAAACTGCCACATAAAATACTTAATTTAAATGCTACAAAAAGGTTTCTGTTATCTCCATACTAAACTATGAGCTAATTTTTTTAAATACTAAAAAATATACATAGTCACACACACACACTTTCTTAGAGAAATAACTGGAACAAATAAGTGCTAGTTATTACTCTTACATTATGAAAGACCAAATAATGTTCCAAAATTAACAATTAGACCAGTTTAGAGAATCTTCATTTTAACTGTCATATAAGCACACAGGCTGGAGCTATCATAGAGGTCATGTAAAGAACATTTCATTGGGAAATTATTTTGATCCTGGACTGTGTCTCAGGGTAAGACATGTATTAATTCCTGCCAGGCAATCAAGAGAATTCTATACTTTAAAAGTCTTCCTCTACCAGTGCTTTACTCCTAGATATATTTACATACATTTTACATCTCCAGAAAAAAAAAATATTCATTCAAAAGAGTCATGATATAAATATTTGAAATAAAAATAAAAAGAAGAGAAGCATACCTGGGTAATCTTCAGATACATGTACTGAGTATGACACACTGTTAAAACAAAAGAAAAAAAAAAGGCTCAAGTTACTTCTAAGGTAACTATGCTTTTACAAAAGAAGAACCAACCCCATGTTATCCATTCATTTATACAAGTAAGTGTAAACTGACCATCCAAAATGAGTAAGAAAATCCTATGTTTCCTAACATAGGAAACTTACAGATTTTTAAGATACGTTTTCCATGAGTCTAAGTGAGTCTTTCTAAAACCATTTTGGAGTTTTCCCAACTTTTTTAGTATAGCAGTCTTTTATTTCAGCAATGTTTAATATCACCCAATTTATAATCATTTGTTTTGTTTGCTCGTTTCATCAAATCATCTTTTTTTACTTTTGTAAAAAGAGTATTCCTCCTATTTAATATGGTCTTCAAGAATTTAAACATTTATTTTTTAATAATGCTTCCCCACAATACAATGTACTTCTGAAAAATGTCCTTTATTCCAAGAATTAACAAAATATAATCAAAGTATAATAGTTATTGTGCATCAGCTAATCTTTCATCACCACTACATATATGTAAAATAAACTACCTTCTATTTTCAGAAGGATTGAGTTGTCTCAAAGATAATTTTTTTAATTGCATTGTACTTATATGAAAATTTAACATGCTTATTTGTTCACTTTTCTATCTCTGTCAACTAGATTGCAAGTCTCTTGAGCTTAGAGTCTATTTATATTTGTAGCATAGTCACCTATTTTAATGCATGATACACAGTACATATTCAATACTAGCTATTTGACAGGATCAGTAGAGCTGCCACCTGCCACAGAAAGTCAAAATTTAGTATAAGTTGAGCCAAATTATCTGCCTGTTAAGACAAAAAAACAAACAAACACTTCTCTTCGAAGGAACATACAGAAGACAGAGTCTATGCAAAGCATCATTCACAAAGTGAATCCAGTACAATTCAAAATCACTTACTGTATGCATAAATAGGAAAATGTAACCCGTTTTCTAAAGGAAAGATGACCCACATGTTGTGATTATCCCCTATGCTGTCAGAACAGTAATTCTAAGTAATCTTAAGGATGTAAAGGCAAACCCAATCTGAAGAAGAGAGAAACAAAAACAGATTATCAGGGACTTCTAGGGCACTAACGAAAAAGCAAATATTTGTATAATTAGAGTTTTAGAAGGCTGAGGCGAGAGAACATAATGCAGAAAAACATTGAGAAAATAACTGAAAATTTCCCAGTTTGGTAGAAGACATAGGTGTGCATATTGAAGAAGCTCAGAAAACCTGAAATAGAATAAATAAGTGCAAAGAAAATTACACTCAGGTATGCATAGTCAAACTGCTGAAAACCAAATATAAAAAAAAAAAATTTAAATAAGTCAGGAACAAAAATGACACATTACATACAAGAAAATGATGATAAGAATCAATTCTTGACTTTTTGAGGAGAGACAAATATCAACCCAGAATTTTATATCCAGTCCATATATTCATCAGAAATAATGGCAAAATAAAGATACTTTCAGGTAAAAGAAAATTGTGAAAACTTGCTCCTAGAGATCTGCAGTATACGAAATCCTAAACAAAATTCTCCTGGTTGAGTGACATCAGAAAGAAAGTCAAATATTCAAAAAGAATGACAAGAAAGGGTATATATAAAACACTATTTTTTCTTAATGTTTTTAAAGTACATATGAATTTAACCCCAAATGATATTAACCCCAAATAATAACTCAAAGAAAAATTAAGGAAATATAATTCCTACAGCAAGCACACATGTACATGCATACACACACATACACACACACACAAAAATCACTAGAAAAGCCAGTAGATAAATTATAATGGAATTCTAAAAAACATTTTGGAACATTTAGCCCCAAACAAGGCAGGAAAGGAGAAACAGGAACAAAAAAACAGAAAGAATAGAAAACAAAAAGAAAACGGAACCAAAATCCAACCATATCAATAACTGCATTAAGTGTTAATGGACAAGACACACTGAATAAAAGGAAAAGATGACCATAATGGATAAAAGAAAGCAAGACTCAACTCTCCATGTTACCTTTAAGAGATCCACATTAAATATAAAGACACACAGATTTGAAGGATGGAAAAGATACACCATGCAAGCAGTAAGCATAAAAAGACTGACAACAAAGACACAAAGAGATCTTTCATACTAATAAAAAGAGTCAGTTCATCAGGAAGAAAGCGTAACAATCATAAATGTGTATGGATCTAATCACAAACCTTCAAAATATATGAAGCAAAATTTGACAGAATTACAGGAGAAAACAGACATCTCTACAGTCATAGTTTGAGTAATTAACAGAAACTAGACCCAAAAAAATCATTAAAGAAACTGGAAAATCTGAAACCTATTTTCATAGAACACTATAACTATAGAATACCAAGATATACCATATGTTGAGGTATAACATAAATATAAATCTCAATAAATTTGATTGGGTGGATGATATGGTTTATCATACTTCATACCCTGGATTTCCTGGCTCATCTTACCTTCATGACATTGAGTTTTAAGTCCTTAAAAAGTCACTGCTTTTTAGAATTTGTGACTGGACTTAGGGCTTTAATACTGTGGTGAAAAGGCAATGCAACCCTACCAGGCAAGCTCAAGTTCCCAACACTCCACCAGACAAATCCCTTGAATGCAAATTAGTCCTAGGAAAAGATGAGGCACAGACAAGAAAAACTGAATGACTAGATGGGTAAGAAAGAAGGAAGGTTAGTAAGACCACATATTGATATTCTGTTCTTTCATAAAGCATAATTAATTGTTCAGTTTTTAATTCAAAAGCATTTTTGGTAAGCTGGTATAAGTCAAACACTGTGTTAATGCCAAATAAGATCTAAATAGAAAAAAAAAAATCAGGAGTGATACCATTGGATGATTAATTCAGAGGAAAAGAGAGAATATGAAACATGATGAATATGATAGACAAAGGAACTTGAAGATGCTAGAGCACAACAGTATTTTTTTTTACTTTTTAAATAAATATTGATTCACATGAAGTTGCAAAGATTGTGTACAGAGAGATCTCAAGATATCACCCAGTTTCCTCCAGTGCTTACATATTATGTACACTAAATATTAACACCAAAACCAGCAACTTGACATTAGTGAAAACTTTTTGTATAGTTCTATGTCATTTTATCACACATGCATCTATCACAAATAAAAACACAGAACTATTAGATCACTCAATGACTTCCTTCATGCTACCCTTTAGAGTCAAACCCATCTCTCTGCACCCAACCCCTAAGCCCAGACAGCCACTAATCAGTTCCTCCCTCTGCAATTTTGTCATTTCAAGAATGACACATAAATGGAATCATACTGTATGAAGCATAATAGTATTTTAAAGCAGAATTAGTATTTTGGAAAAATTACTCTACTAGGCAATATTTAGGATAGACTGAAGGAAAGATCAGATTAGAAACCTATCATAGTAGTAAAATATGAGCAGATAACAGTGGGAAAGTATGTAATGGGAATGAGAAAGAAGGAACAAATGGCAGATGTTGGATCCCAGCCAAGAGCCCAGCTTTGGGAATCGTGACCCTGAATCAAATGCCAAGCATTAGAAGATAAAATATCCATGGTAATGGTGCCTCAAACAAACTGTGGGAAATATACACTATGACCCCATATGGATTTATTTTCCCATGATTCACTCCCATACAGTGGAACTGTACTATGTAGAAATAAAACTGATGATCAAGGCACCCTTTCTGATCTGGCAGTATTATGTGACAGTAGCCTGGCCCCTTGCCAGAGATTATACTCAGGCCTAAGCTGAATTAATTCCCAAAAGCCTACCATCTCAACCAACAGCAGTTGGCTTCATTTTTTATCCAAATCAGTGTCTAAATCCAAAATGAGGCCTTAATTCATTTCTTTGTCCACCTCCAGTTAGAGAACCTGGTATAGTTTGAGTAAGACAAACAAGTCAAATCCCAGCTTTGAGGCTTAACTGGCTGGCTGGTGTAAGAAAAATCAGTTACATACACTCAGAGTCAATCTCCTTTCAGTAAAATGGAAAAATCCATACCTATCTTAAGAGCCTGCTGTGATGATTTAATGACTTAACAGGTGTAAGGACCCCAGGACAATCCAGCAGACACATAGCAGCAGGTGCTGAGTCATCTTAGCTTCCAGCACAAGCAATTAAACTTCCAAAAGTGAAATTTCATAAGAATGAATGTTCTCTAGGGAACTCAATTTACTAAAAAATATTATATGTTACATTTATCAGAGACCAAAGCTAACACTGATGATTTTATTATTGTCCTCATGATATTAGGAGATGTTCCTATGCTCATGATCATACCTAATTTTGCAAATAGAAAATAGAAAACAGAAGCCCTGCAAAATGATTCATCAGCTCCTTGTGCTACAGCATTTTTTTTTTTTTTGGTAGTATACCAGAAGGAAAATCACCAGGACTGTAAAATCCTAATCAGTTTCACTTTGTGGCTTACAGAGTTCTAAGGGAAACAATCTAGTACAGGCAGACATGGATGATTAAGCTAAAGGATCTAATAGGTGTGCCAAAAAAAAAAAAAAAGTGCAAAGGGCAAAGCTTTAGTAGCTTTAAGAGTATGGGTAGTATGTGCCATACATAATTCATAGCATAAAGCAGGCAAAAAATATCATGGACAAGAGAAAATGAAAGATGGTAAACATGAAAAGAAAGAAAAACCTGGAACAGGCTCTGAATTCCTATTCAGAAAGAAAAATTGCTTTCAGAATTTTGGAATGTGCTAAATTATGATTAATTACATCAAGGTGCTTTGCCAGAGAAACTCAGGTCAATCAAATACGTGTTTGGTATATACAATATGCATAGCACAGTGCAAGGTTCTTAAAATCACAAGCTTGAAACTAGAATCTATAAGTCATCTCTATTACACCTCAATAATTGTCAAACAAAATGGTAACTTTCACCTCTTACTCCTCTAAAAGCATCTGGCCCAACCGAAGACATCCTTCCACCTCCAACAGCTGCTAAGGGAGTTCCTGAAGCAGCCCTTAGGTGTTCAACATCTACCTAATTTTGTATTTTGTTTATATATTTGTTTACCCCTATAATTGAAATCATTCATGAGGTCTTTCTTGAATCTATCTAAACTTACTACTCATTCCATTACCACTCTTTTCTTTCTAAAATGTCTGCAAAGAGCTAAGAATAAACAGAATTTAGTCTTAGCTCCTAAGTTCATAGATTAAAGAAAATTCTTTTAAGAGTAGAAGAGGGTAGTTTTTAGATAATAGAGATTGGAACTTAGAATTGAAGATGAAAGAGTTTTAGATTTAGAAGACCTTTCCGGGACATTGACTCAACATCTGAATTTTAGAGGTGGGTCCCAAAATGTTGTGACTGCCATCTGTAATGCAAAACTCCTGGATCCCAAGCTCATACCTTTTTCAATTACACCCAGAAGTTTTGACAGAGCAAGCAAAAACCAGTATTTTATTGTGCAATAACTTTTTACCTTCCCCTCTTAAATTTAAAACAACTTCTCCAATAAACTACATCCTCACATCTCTTATTTCTCTCGGATCAGACTTTTAGAATTTACATTAGGAAAAGGAAAATGCGGAAACTAACAAAAAATTGCAGCTAATGACAATCAGTCCTCCACCCTAGGTGAGAGGCTTGTGAATTTTCTTTGTTCACTAGCAAGTCAACAGATGATACCTAACACTATATAATCCCCACACCTTACCCCCAGACACATTGGAGTTTTCAAAAGGAAAATTCACTACAACACTTAGAATTCTGTCTTCCTCACTCTTTTGTGCTGGAGGGTGAAAGAGGTAATGTCCCACTACCCACCTCCAGACCCAACTCTAGTATCTCACGCTAGCAGGTGATCAGGGGCATGCTAGAAGCTCATATTTGCTACTATAATTTGGTGCCACTCAATTCCCAAAACATTCACCTTCATGTCCATCTTCCAAAAACATTTTCAAATTGTCCTGGTCAATCAACTACCGTATCCTCATTCTTCACCATTATGAGCTAAAATCTTTTTACCATTTATCCAGGATTAGGGGTTTCCACAGCACTCTTTTCCTCCTTAGTAAAAAATCCTCCCACCACCCATATATCCACATGGACAATGATAAGTTGCACATAGTTTCATGACCTTATTCCCTTTACCTTTAGCTCACCAAATCAAATGACCAACCGTGGACCTTGACTTCAAATGAGAATTCCTCCCCTTTTAAAATCTCAAAACACCCGGGGGGGGGGGGTCCACTTTCTAAACACAATTTTATCATTTTCCAGCTCTCATTCCTTTATTTCAGCTCTCTGACATCCACAAACCATGCATTCTTCATGTCTTTACTGTCCCTCCATGCTTCATCGACAACTTTCTGTGGCTGTAGATACTAGTCTGCTTCTCTATGACGTCAACTCCTTCACTGTGCAGCTCCTACCTTGCCCATGCTAATCCTACTAGTTCCAAATTATGGATGAAGTCATATTTGGCATTTTCACCTCCTAGACCTGAAGGTGAAATGCTGCTGGAAAGGTCAATGAAACCTAGGTGCCTGGTGCCCTACAGACACATGGTCCTCAATACCGCCAAGTAAGAATTTGCTCAGTAACTCCAGAAACCATCCCTAATGGAATCCCTTGCTTTTTCTTCTCATTGCTTTTCAAATACTCACAACTTTCCAACACCCTACGATAACCTGCCCTTTCACTATCATCAAAATATTTTCTTCCCACATTAAGAGAGATTATATGATTATTTCCCCACAGCAGTTCCTCAATTCTGTCTCCCACCACCCACCACCGGGAAGCTCTCTCCTTGCACCTGGAGGAGGAATTGTCTGTCCTTTTATTGAAGACTAATCCAGCTATTTGCTGTATAAAACTCATAAACCCACACTCCATTTGGGACTTTGTTTAATTTAATCTAATAATTCCACAGTTTGAAATCTATCACAGTATACAATTATGTTGGAAAAAGTTTAGCCACAGTGATATTAATGGTAGTACTATTTTAATTTTAAAAATGAATTTTAAAAAAAGCTAAACTGCCAAAAAATAGGATTATATGAACTGTTGTAGAGACACGATATAATAACACTAGGCAACTGTGAAAAGATAATGATATAGAAGAATATTTAGTGAAAGAAATAAAGTGTTTCTGATACATTAAGGTACATACAATTTGAACAGCTGAACCATATTTCCATTAAAATGAATAAATACATCTACTGATAGAAACATGGCTTTAAAAATGACAGATTTTAACAGTTGCTGCCTCTTGCTATTGGATGAAAGTAAATTTTATTCTTTGCACATATTTGCATTGTTTCAACCTTTACAATAACTGTGTATTGTGTAATAAGAAAACAGTAATGTTTAAACTCTCCATTTATGCTATAACTCCTTCTGATTATCACTCTACTTCTCTTCATTTTAAAGTCAAGTTTTAACAAAGAATAACCTAACCCTTTCTCTCAGCCCACCCACTTGCACATCTACATTCTAATCAGGATTCCACCCCTACTTCTCCATCAGAATTCTGCTTCTTCAGGTAGCCACTGGCCTTTTTGGCCCCCTAGTTCTTTTCTCACATGAATTCTTTAATCCCTTGACATGTCACATTTTCATATTTCAAGTTGAGTTTTCATATTTCAGTGCTTTCCAGACCATGCTTACTGCTCTATTTTTTCACCATGAATAATCTCAACCACATCCATGAGAGTCTTCTGCCAACATAAGCAGAAGACTCAACAACTCTGTGCCTCCAAATCAAACATTCACTTTCTTTTTTTCACATTTTCAATAGGATCACTTCATAAGCAAGTTAAATCCAACTTTTACAAAATGAAACTCATAGCCTTCTTTACAATAACTTTCAACTTAAATTATATGCCAAAAAAAAGTACAGACAAATAATATTAGCACCTGCTGTTAGGAACTAAAGGTCTATCTATCACTTCACCTTCACCATACTCTGAGGCAGGGAAATTCTGATTTAGTTAGAATTGAAGTGGGACCTGAAAATTTGCCTTTCTAAAAGGCATATCATGTTGATTCTGATTGAGGTGAACTCTGGACTCTGTTTCCAAAAAACATAGATATGAATTCTACAGAATAAAATTCTAACTTCTGTGTCTGCCAAGACTTTCATGATCTGACCCATAGCTATCTGTCCAATCAAGATTTCTACAAACTCCCACAAACCATAACTTCCAATCATTCCAACTGATACCATTCCCAAAACATGTCATTTTTTTTACATAGAGGAAATGAGCCATTATTAACTGTGTGACCTCAGGGTAGATGATGAACCTCTCAGCCTCAGTATTCTCATTGGTAGTACCTACCTCTAGGGTTGTTATGAGAACAAGTTAATACATATAAAGCAGTTACAAAAGAAATCTGACACACATAGTATTCATTAAATATTGATATTAGATCTTTATTACTTACTTCCCTCCCCCTTCAAAACTGAATCTCAGGGACAACTTCCTATGGAACTTCTCCAACAACTCAAGCAGACTAGGATGTCCCTTCCCCATTTACCCACTTCACCTTGACATTAACTGTCCTATACACTGAAGGTACTGATCAAATGACACAGTAGTTTATCAGTCAATAAATAATTTATAAATAAATGAACAAATTATATCTTTTTCCAAAACTCCTTGAGGATATACCATGACAGTCCTTAGCAAAATAACTGCTACTTGGATGTTTAAAATTTTGATAAAAATGAGCAAGTGCTGGCACCCAACAGTTCACGGTGTGGGTACATACCACTGTGCACAGTGAATTTCAGGTCCTTCTATCACATCCTCTTCTTCATATCCTCTTCGTGATTTACCTAAATAGAATGGGTCATATGTGCTCTCTAAAGTTTTCATTTTTAATCTACACAATGGGAACAATACTTGCATTATTACTCTCCCAAAAGAATGAGCTAAAGTTCAATGATACAATATAGGAGAAAATCTCAGAGATGTTCCAAAAAATGGAAGCCTTAGTTATTTTTTAGTAGAAATAGTATTAATAGAAATGTTAGCATTTCAAAGTGATTAATAGAGTTTACTTGCCAGGAAGAGTGCACTATACATGAAAGTTTTTATTTAACCTACTCTATCCTGAAAGTATAAGGAAAGGAATATCAGTTCTCCTAGCCGGAAAAGAAGGGTGGTATGAAGAATGTTTGAGCAGGAATTTATTGCGACATCATATATTCCAAGCAAGGAATAAAGATGCTTTAATTCAAGCCCTCTAATGACAACTAAGCACAACTATCTCCCTCTGCCCTTCCTCGGAGTCATTCAACATGAAGGCAAGAGAACTAAGTTCTCATTTCAGAAAAGAAAATACATCTTCTTACCTATGAAATAAATTATTTACCACCCTTACAAAGTCAAAAGGATGAAGATGCTTGCCCAACAAACATTAGTTTAGTTTCTCGACAATATGTGTTCCTGTTTTTAAAATTTATTTTAAAATAAGTACCTCCTCCTTCCTACCATGTAAGTGGATCAGTTATCAAAAATTATTTTGATAAAGTTATTATAGTTTCAGCAAGCGAAGTAACAGAATCGAAAATATTATTTTGTTTGTTAAGCAAGTAGTCAACAAATTCTATGCTTAAATATTATATACCATTGGTCAAATGTTTGGACTTTTGAGTAAGCTATCTTCTCAACATGGAGGAACTCAAGAGAACTAAGTTCAACTCTGATATATGCTTTATTTATGGTATTAAAAAATAAGTAAGAAAATGTTTTTATTACACTACCTTAGTTCCAGGCAAGCATCCACAGTATATTTAAATAAAGCTCTGCTTCTCTCTCATTCCTTAATTATAACTAAAAAATAAAAGGACACAAACATAATACAATTCTGATAGGAACAGTCGATAGAGCATGTCAAGTCACCAAACACTGACACCTCCATTAAATTAATTCTGTAAATATTATTTCCATATTTCTTCCCGAAAGTTTAATGTCTGGACTTCTCTGCACATTTGCAACTCTAACTAATTCAATATTCTTTTGATAAATATTCACTAATATGTAGATGCCTTAATCTTAAAGGTTTTACATCTGAGTATAAATTATAAATGTTTATAAGAAGTTTAAAGCTGTTATAAATAATTTACATGCCAAGACTGAAAACCTGAATATGACTGAGTAATTCTATAGCTGAATTAAGGCTCGACTGAGGCAGGAAAACATGTCTTAAGAAAACACTATAAATATTCAGAGAGATAATTCCAATAGATAGTCTGATACTCTCTCAGCAACTTTCTCAAATATTTAAGGTAAATAAAATCAATCCTCTCTAAGATAATTTCTTCGGGAATTTCAAACACACTTCTTAATAACACCTACAGCCCCTGCAGGATCCTGCCCATCTTGTCTCACCCTTGTCATGCATCATGTCCTGTGTTCTCTTTATGATCCAGCAAAGACGACTCCTTTCAGTTACTGCCCATGCCATTTTCCCTCCGCCTGTCCCTTCCTCCTACTCCTTTTGTTTGATTAACTCAGTCTCATCCTTCAGATCTCAACTCAAATGTTGTCACCTAGGAAAAAACTGTCTGCTGACCCTTCCCAGACTTGGTAAGATCCTACCACAGAGCAGCTAAATGGTTTGTAATTACACACCCGATTGCATGTGTTATTAACATTTGCTTCTCCCACTAAATCCACGAGAGTAGAAGGCACCTCTGTCTTCTTCCTATTGTGCCTCCAGCACCTGCCATCTAGCTAGCACATAGTAAGAACACTATAAATGCTTAGAGAATGAATGTTTATTAAAAATGTATAAACCCTTTGATCTCCCAACTCTAAATAAGCTTCCTCTCAAAATTATTTTGCAAATATGTTTACAACCTGAAGAGTACAAGAGAAAGAGCACAGACTTTAGAATATGACAGGTTTGAATTGATTTTTGCTTTTACTACCTATGTGAATATGGCAAAACTAAATTGGCTAACCCCCTTCTGTTTATCTGGTGAGATAATATCTACTTCCTAGAATTGCCAAGAAGATTACAAGAAAAACTATATGTGGAATAAAGCAGCTTGTGTAGTTAGAGACGACGATTATAAAAATGATTTCTCCACTACCTCCAAAACAATTAAAGAATGAGTAGAGCAAAATAAATCTGTAATGGACATCTACAAGG
The DNA here is from genome assembly GCF_040939455.1 of Microcebus murinus. NCBI lineage: Eukaryota > Metazoa > Chordata > Mammalia > Primates > Cheirogaleidae > Microcebus > Microcebus murinus. The sequence goes on along the minus strand of NC_134114.1, from coordinate 35,280,714 downwards.
CCTACTCAATATCCATTCCACTCCCTTCCCTCCCCACTTCGTATGGGAACCCTCCAGTTTGTATGAGGAGAACCCTTTTTCCCAGGTGGGAGACGAAGGCTGAGTGACTGGATAAACCAACCAGGATGACAGATCTGAGACAAGAAAGAGTCACCCAGCCTATGCGTCTGACACTTTGGCCTCAGGGGTTGGCTCAGAGTGGTCAATTCAGAGCAAACCCTGGACTTTTGTTCAGTGGTTGCTCAGAAGTCTCTCACTCCTCCTGGATGTGAATGACGAAGCATAAAGACCTAGTTTCCCCTGGTGGCCTATTCACTCACAAGAGGAAGCAGGTCTAAGAATGTACCTGACACAGAAATAGGTAAAGCTTAGAAAATTTCGGTAACAGAGGCAGAGCCCTGATCAAACTAAACCAAAATCTCATTATCAATACAATTTTTATTACGTGAACAAATAACTTTCCTTTTACTGTTTAAGCCAACGCACAATATTTTTGTTTCTTACAACAGAAATCACCCTAATTTTATGGAGACCTATTGAAGTACTTGAGATATATTAATGTAAACATCTACAAGCTATTTACATTAAAAACTCAATGTAAACCTACCTATAGCCTTGATTGAATTTTATGATTTTTGCCTAATTATTGTGACATAGAGAATACATACTAGAGATTTATTTGGTTTTTCAAGTAATATTCATAAATTTTACAGAATTTGTGATCTAAAAACAATTGTAATAAATTAGACACACATTACACAAAAAAGTGCAAGTATACAAGTTTTATTATTTTTTTTTGACAAAAATAAGGTCAATTTCTCTATGAATTAACATTTTTCCCCTAGTGGTTATATGCTATTTTTTAGCCCTTCATAGGCACTGAGATTCATTATTTTGTTAAAATGTTATACATATGTATAACTGGATTTGGAAAGTCATAGTCCTATCCACTGCTTTTCCTGTTTTTATTTTCTTTTTGGACTACATCCTTTTGGGAGGACAATAATTAAATTAGGGGATGATAATGCTTATTATAGATTCTAGAACAGTATTTCTAAGTGCTTACTAAAATCAATTAGTCTTTCACTATTCATTGAGATTTTGAAAAATATCTTGTTCTCACAAGGTTAACGTGGAATAGATAATAATCTGAAAACAAGGATACAGTGCCTAAATTTACCACAAAGTTAATTGATTAGTATTTAATTAGCAAATGCAATTTATTCTTAAGCCAATGCATGTGTAACTAAAAGCCTCCAAGTTACAAAAATCTAAGATAGGCATGTGTATGGTTTTACCAAAGGAAATGTGGCAATTTAACAAGACAGTTACAATTACAACATCAACTTTGAGTATATGTCTAAAACTGAACATTAACATGCAGAATGTTTGTGTAGAAGCAGAAGGCAGACCCAAGATCCAATGAAACAAGAATAACATAAGATTAAATCAACTGATCAGGGACATTCGTTGTGGCTATTTGTTGCTGACGCTGTTTTAATACTCTATTTTCTAACAGATATATGAAGATCTTTATCTTTCTTTCTCTTTAAGCTATAATTAACTCTCAATTTTGTGGGCACTGCTTGTATAAACTAAAATGAAACATTTTAAAATAGCATCTGATTCTCACTGATACCTCCAGAATTCAGAAACTTCTAATGAATGTTATTACTTTTTATGGCAAAATAATTATTGTCATAGGTTCAATAAGAATGTGTCCCACCTTTCTACCAGTGTATTATTAGATAAATTGATTTTGTAATCAAGGCTATTCCTGGAGTATCATATTTGAACATGATTTCATGTAATCAGAAATGACAAGCAACTATTAAGAAACAATGAATTACTTTCTATATGGAATTAATATCTACAACTTCTCCCAAGAAAACTGGCCTAGTACCTAGCTGACTGACAGGTTCCCAGACTCATGGGTAGTGAGGAAGGTCATTTTCTGGCAAGACAGGAGCCTTAGCAAATTCTGGGAGCCTCAACCTAACAGAAATTCACCCCATTACATAGGTAGTGAAGGTGAAATCTGGTGGAGTTTCTTGGTTTTGGTTTTCTAGCCTCAGAAAAGCAAGTAATAGAGGCTTTTAAAAACTCAATTCAAGATTTCTCATGAAAATTTCAGAACAGTTAATTCTGTCATCTTGCTCAATAGTTGCCCAATAATTCAGGGTTCTAGATTTGCAAACTCCAGGAGACCTATAGGACTAATTAACACTCTAGTTGCAGCTATTTTTTTTTTTTAAATGAGGAATTACCTTTGGAAATTATTTATGATGGCAAGAAGGAGACTCAGAAAAAACTGCAAAAACTTCAAAAATGGACAAAAAAGATCTTGGGTGTTTTTCCACTGGAATGGTGGGCATAAGTTGTAGAAAACTGATAATGATGCAAATGAGTCTTATTCTAGGCATTACAAATGAATTCTATCTGCTGAAGTATATCTCAGTAAGTTAAATGTCTATACCTCCAATTCTCATTTGAACCATCTTTCGTATGCAAATATAAGCAAAGAAGCTCTGAAATCCGTAAGTGAATGTCTCCTTACTTCAGATTAATTTAGGTGCTAAACTGATTAAGTCAACTTTACAAATGCATTAGACTTGGCTTAAAATATTCCTGGGTTTTGAAGTTAGAAATAACTAAAATGTTCATAAACAGGGATTGCTTAAATAAAGGTACATCCATTACAAAGATGCTGCAACCATTAAAAGAATATAAATCTAATGAGGCTATAGTCCCATTTCTGTTAAGAACAATATGTATACAAATGCTTACAGATGCACAAAGTGTCTAAGGATATATACATCAGTGTGTCACAAGCCACTCTCTGTATGGATTTATAATTGTACAGAGCTTTTTTTTTTTTTTCTTGGCCTGGTATGCTTTCAGGGGAATGGTTTCTTGGTGCATTGATTCTTGTTATTGTTGATGGTGTTTGCCTTCCTTTATAATTTTTGATGAATAAACGTTATTATTAGTAATCAAATATATTTATAAAAGGAAACTCACTAAATCAAATAGTGAGTATATTCAAAAAATGTATTCTATAGTTCAAATAAGAGTATATTCACTAATAAAATGAGGAAAACTTCCTAGATCTCCTGGCTTGATCCTTAATCCTTGAAGTATTAGTTTACTTTTTTACTTTCTTAAGCCCTCTCTCCCAGCTTCTACGTTACACTGTCCAACCTGACCTACACAGGGTTAAGTCCTCTTACTAAACACTTTCGTAGGGCCCTATACTAAACCATCCAAAAACTTTTCATAGTTGTAATTTGAATGAATGTCAAACTAATGCTTCTTTCCCCCACTAGATCTAATTTCTCTATGTATCTCATTCACTGATCTGTCCCAGATGCTTAATATATATGCCAGTTGTACCCAAAGAATTCTTCAAAATATATGTGTAATTCCCTGGCGATGTATACTGAATGACTATCAAAAATTGGGAGAAGAAAAAGTACTTTATGCCTTATCGAGGGTAATCTAAATCCAATTGCTTTAAGTTTCTTTGTAAGTTTGATTTTAGAAGAGATAAGTAACACTTTGCTTTCACTCATAGAAATAAATTTTTAACATATATAATATTTTAAGGAACATGATCTGGCCTATAATGTGCCTGCATGAAACAAAACATTGTAATGGAATTTGATTGTACTGTATAATGTGAAATGAGAACAAAGAAGTCACACTGTCTGTTTATACGTTATGTGCAGAGGGTTCAAGTGCACTCACCTATAGTTCAACATGCCCCAAATCATGAAAATATTATACTTGATATTTGCAACATCGATTATAAAACCTGAACAAACAGCAAATGGCACATTAAAGACCTGAAATGTCAATACTTATAGGCCATACAAATATGTTTAAAATAAATTACAGAAAACATTCTGTTTGGGTAGCTACCCAAAAGCCAAACAAACGTACACCAGAATCCTATTATAGTACAATACTACCACATGAGAGAAGCCACATCAATCTGGTTTAAAAAAATGTTCTTCCAGTTATTACATACTCTTTTGTTCATGACGCATTTCTATTATAGTGATATATTATAGTGATACTAATAATATTGAAACTGTAGAATATGGGTTTGTTTAACACTTGATTCTGCATATTTTAATCTAGTTTGTTATGGTTTGAATTTTAGGGTGTTCATAAATAGCATACTGTCTCAGCTTCTCTTTCTAGGCAATGCATGTTTAAAAAGTAAATCCATATCTTGGCACTATGAATTCACTAAAAAGAAAAAAAAAATGGAAAACTCTAACACCCATGAAAAGTCACTTCTGTATTTCTAAAAATAAATATACCTCTAGCTCCAGATAAGTCAACAAAGAAATTTCTCAGGGTATAGAATGCAGGGAAAAGTAGAGAGTAAGAGAGCACTAACTATATTTATTTGATCAATCTGAAGTAGAAAATATATATTAGCTATCCTGGTGACATTTGCAATTTAGATGAGAAGTATATAGTTCTAACAGTAAGAACTATATGATTAGATAAGAATAATAGAGTTTATGAAATAGGAGAGCAATTTTACCTAACAGTAAATATATTACTGACAAATTAATTTGTTTGAAATGATTATGTGAATTTGAGCAAACCATTTGCCTACATACTGCCCCTTTGTTATCATAAAGGACTACATATGATTATCATGATTTTAATTGTCCAATGACAGCTCAAAGCAAATGAAGAACTGGATATTAATTCTTCACCATCACACAAATCTTTCCTTCTCTTTTTACTCTTTCTTTTTTTAAAAGCACCAGTGAACCATGAAGGGAAGGGGAAAAATTTTCCTTCATGAGATTTTCCAACCCCCATCCCCTACCTTCAAAAGAAATCCTTGATAAAATATTACAGATTTCACATATACCAGTTGACAAGAAGATAAACATCCAGATGGGATCTGAGATAAAACCTTCATAAAAAAGGGACGACGGAGCTCAATGTTAAAAGCTTTTTTATGATTCTTTTCAACATGTTTATATTTAATACCATTAAATCACAGGCTCCATTAAAATCTTCTGAATGCTTCTGAAAGTATTTTTCATAACAAAGTGTGCTACCTAAACTCACCTTCCTTTTTAGTAAAGTTGTTAATTCCTATTCAGAGTAGGAGGAAAGTAAGGAAATGTTCTACATAAGAAAAGGCCACTTAAGGAAGGCTTTGGAGGGAAGTGAATAGTATTTGAGAACACACCAGAAATTGGTAAGTACTACAGATTTAAGGAAAAGATGAATGGGGGAACCAGATGTGTAGGAAACTGTATGTAGGGAATCTGACATGGTAGGAAAATAAGTAATCATATTGTATATCAAAACAAAGCTTCAAATGGTAAGAGATCAAAAATGATAATAAAAACATGAGATTCTGCAATAGATGTTAACAAATTGTCTTTTGAGACAAAACAAATTGTGAACTTGGTGAGTCAACAGAAGAGCCATTTTCTAAATTATTCAACAACCATTATTTCTGTCTCTGATTACAGTTTACTTGAAACTATACTATGGATGTAAATACTGTTATCTATAGCTTAACATAATCTTTCAAACACTGACTTCTTGTATAACAAAAATATTAAAAGTCAATCAATCCAAAAAGTCTTTAAGAGCTTTAAAAAGACTTCATCAAGAATTTTAAAATATGAAAAATATTGTTAAGTGAAAAAAATTATTTTTCAAAAACTATCAGTACTAACAATTTGAATGTTCAGTTCTTTTTTAAAAGTCAAGTTGCCCATTAAAGACTCCAATAGACACCATCTGTTATGTCAGGAGCAAGTTTTTCACCCATTTTGAATCATTCATCTATGACCACAGACCAGAAATTAAAAAGTACTGTTATGTGAAAACTGATATTCAGTTTCATTTTCTATAGTTAAAGACAAAAAAAGACACAATCTGCTGAGTCAAAGCTATTGTATGTCATTTGCATTTATCATTAAAATATCAACTTGTACTACTTTTTCTCAAAGCCAAATTACTCAATGAAATACTGAATGTTTCCAAAGCAGTGCTTTAATTAGTTTTTTATGCAAATATCAGTCTGCATATCTATTTCTATTCAGAATTCCTTTTAACCAATTCTAGCAAATCTCTATAAAATATTTTTGCATTTGTAACTTAAACAGAAAACTGGATTTAAAAATTACAAGTAATATGCACTAATTTCTACAGTTAATACTATTATCACATTTTATGTTTGTTAAGGTTCTCCCCCATATTGTCTATATTCATTTTTCCAGATTCTAATTACAACTCCAACTTTTTAAAAAAGCAATAGATAAATTATTGTTTATTTATTGTATTATATTTCTACTGCCAGCAAGAATGAGTAAAAAAAACAATGTTCTCATGCTCACACACTAATCCTTTGGGAAAATTAATGATGATAAAGATCATCATTATCTGATCTCTTACCTATCATTAGTCTCTGAACTGAAATTCCAGTGGCCAGATGTTTTTCGAAATTCAGAATTTTTCATATTTTAAGGAAGATAATAGAGTGCACAAAACCCTCAGTGAGAAACTTTGTCATTAAAAACGATAATATAGCCATAGGGAGATGTGTAAATGTTCCCACTACCTGGCTTAGAGTAAACTATATATAATCTCATGTCAGTTCAGATCAATTGCCACTAAATATGTTTGGGCCAAACTTATAAAATAATTTTGTTTCAATTTTCAGAGCTTTATGGATTCAGAAATTCTGGATAAGAAATGGTATCCAAACTATATATTAATATTTCAAATCTTAATATCTAAAAGGATTACTCAAAGAGGCCAAATTATGTAATTAAGCAAATGCATAACTGAGGTAAGAAATCTATAAATATATACTTAAGCATCAAGTTCTATACCTTATATGTTCCCAATGACTGCATCCAAAGAAATGAAAAATACTTGAAGGTGATAATGAACATTTCCCATCACATTAAGATTAAGATGAATATATCTTCACAACAGAAATAACAAAAAACTGTCTAGTGACCCTTTATTCAGAGTACAACAAGCACATCTTTCTTCTTTAGCATATACATACACTTAAGAACTCTACCAGGCTTCCCAGATTCAGACGAGGCAGACCTGTACAAGCAAATGCACTGTTATGAATCACCTATTTTACATTTTCATTTGACTCAAGTCCAACAGACCAACCTATTCATTCTTTTGGACAGAAGAGCAGAAGAGAGCTCAATTCAAAACAGAAAGTCAAAGTGGAGAGACTTTTGTTTTCATTTCACTCTCTAAAGGCTAACCAAAGGATAAAAGATTGTGGAAATGGAAAAAAAAAAAAAAAGTATATATGATCTCAATTTCACAGAGTGTTAGGTTGGAACAAAAGTCAGAAATCACCCAGTGCACACCCTTCATTTTACAGATGAACAAATATAAATTTAAAGAGATTCATTCAATCCCAAGTGCAGCCAGTATTAGAGCCAGGTTTCCTGACATTTTCCTCTTAAGTCACTCGGCCTCTTGTGATTTTTCACACTGAGCTTTTCTGTAACAAGAAACTTCTGATTACTTTTTGACAAGATCTAGTATTTCTTGCTGAAAATATTTTTGAACATATAGTCAACAGAGTAAAGTTTTGCCCCATGTGATCCAACCTCTACTTAGTAACCTACCCTTACTGGTTACTTCCATGTCTTTTAATTAATATGCCTAAATTCATGTAGTAATTTTTTCACCCATTAAACTTTACTTTTGATCATTATTAACAAAAGAACTTACTCATGTTCTAAAAGTATAAAATTATTTTCAAAGGAAATCACTTAAAATATAACAAAAATATGTCAATAATATTTCAACAAAAGTACTGGAAAATAATCAGCACATAAACTAAGTTGTGTCACATCAACTTTTTCAAGAACTAAAAATCAGTTTGACATTTATAAAATTGCACAGACTAATGAAGAAAAAATTCATAAAACTTAGACAAAACAAAATACAGTTAAAATCTTCCTATAATCTGTACTGAGGACTCTAAATTTCACTGTTTTTTTTAAAAAACCTATTTCAATTTTAGAAGAAGAAATATACCAGGTGTTCACCCTAATTAGTAGTACACAGCAAAATTACTTAAAACTTTAGGAAATATATTTCTGTATGTGCTTTCTTTATGAAAGTATTTAAAATGTTTACTTGACTATACTTTCATTCTCAAATGCACTTAGATCCTTTTTCCTCTCATTCTGCAAACTAAAATTCTGCACAGGTAATGGACATTTAGTATAAGATAGGAAGTGCTTCAAGACAAGCTTCATAGTCCTGATGTATACCTTTGTCCCTTTTAAAACCAAGGAGTATATTTATGTTTAAAGTCTGCAAGGTGACAAGAAGGATACTAAAGTTGTCATCAGTGGCAGGAAGGAGTCCGAATTTATCAGTAGGAAAGGGAAGGAAAAGCATTTGAGACAGTTAATCTGGAAGAGATGGATAGAAGATGCCTGCGGGAGATATTCATACCTAACTGAAAAGAAATCATTCAAAAAGAGTAAGCTTTCCCAACTGCAAGGAAAAATAAAATTTACTCCCGTATCACTCATAGAATTATTGTTATGAAATGGACCATCTAGCTGTTACTCTCATTTTACAAGCAAGAAAATTAAGGCCCAGATAGGTCTATTAATTTGCCCTAGTTACACAGCACTTAGTCCACAACTTAAAGTCTCCTTTGGTCAAGATATCTTGCATTACATTTTATCATTTCCACAACTGTTTAACTAAATATGTGTAATATATTTAGTAATTCATGTTCTAAGTCAGAAAATCAATTTATAGCAATTATGAAATGTATTAACAGCCAGATGTGAAGGAAAAAGTTGTTTTTCCCCCTGTATATTGCTTCCTTAGCAAAACAACTTTTGTGAAAGGAGACATGTGTTACGTTATTTAACATTAACTTTTACAATAGTTACCCAAACAGGATTCCTATTAACAAGGAGATAACCCTGTTGAAACTATTTTTATTTAGTTAACAGTTGTCAAAGCAGTATGAAAAAAAATTTGTCTAATTTTATTTTGTTAAGTAAATGAAATTTTCAATTTAAGAGTGGAGCAATTTTCAACAACTATACATTAATATGTGTTCTATAAGACTGGATCATAAAGTTTTCACATATTTAAATAAATTTATGAGAAAAAGTGTTTAACTCTCAGCCATTTCCAATAAAAATGAGCTAATAAATTGCCTTTTTCTACATCAAGTGAATATCTTCGATTTGTCATCAGATTATTAAATATTTTTCAAAGCTAACACATATGTCTCTCCAATGTAAAATATGAAAACTTCTAAAATATTTAATATAACATTTCATTTTAAGAGTGATGTCAAAATCATATAAGTTATGCAACATTTTAAACTTTCATGGAGAAGCCATCAACTCAGAAATATTTAACTTCCATGATATCAAAATATTTTTAATATTAAAATGTTAGTTTTGCTTTCTCTTTCAGAAGTAATTTTATATCAGGTAGTCTCAGGAAAAGAAAGGCAACTAAGTCCAGGAGAGGAGTACCTTACTCATTTGGGAGCCAAAATGAAAAAAAAAAGTGTATTTGTTTGGGAACTGAGGAAACTGTGGGACCTTAATTTTGAACGTGTGATTCCTATGGAAACAAGAGCCCAACATAATGATAGATTGGTAGATAAGCTGCAAAGGTGAGGTTTATGTAAACAACAATTAAATTGCACTTAGACTATCACAGAGAAAAAAGAATATAAGAACAATTTTAAAAGACCATATGAAAATATCAAAATCCTATTAAAAACTTTCTCAAAACTCAAAATGTTAAGATCAACAGAATCATTTTTATGAAGCGAGTCACCAGATAAATTCAAGTCAGCCTAACTTCAATAGCGTCAATTCATTACCTATCCCCACTGAAGCTAAAATTACAAATAGATCCAGGTATAGATCCCTGCTACTGAGGAGGCTGAGGCAGGAGGATTACATGAGCCGAGGAGTTCAAGGTTGCAGTGAGCTATGATTGTGCCACTGCACCCCAGAATGGGTGACTGAACCAGACCCTGTCTCAATCAATCAGTCAATCAATCAATCAAAATTACAAATATCAATGAAGCTTCTTCACTGGATGTTGCCATTTCATAGAGGTAACAGAATAATTGCTTAGAAATGTTCATCAGAATTGAAAGGAAATGCTTAAGCTGTAATTTACTTTTACCTAGAAAAATGACACAGAACTAATCTATGCTAGTGATGTTCATGTCTGCCCAGCTCCAATGCCAAGACCTTCTTTCTCAAATATGCATCATCCTAACACTTCCAGCCATCACAAACATGACTCTAGGGAAGCCAAAGTGATTATCCCATTACGACTACAATACTACACAACAAAAGAGCACTTTTAAAAGCACACACGAGAGGTTTTATAAATATGACAAATATGAAGCCTTTGAGAGAAATGAAGTTCATATTCAGAGTGAAAAGAAGTAACAAGAATCTGAATTCAATAATTAATTCTCGGCCCTTGTCACTGGATCTGATGGGAGGCGCAGGTCTGGATCAGAAGATGTCAGGCTCTGAGGAGCTTCCTCAAGGCATGCACCAGATACAGCCACACAGAAAGCGAACCATGTTTAGTGAGAAGCAACTGGAAGCTCTGAGCATCCTGTTCAATGAGAACCCATACCCAAACCCCAGCCTTCAGAGAGAGATGGCCTCAAAAACTGACATATACCCGACAGTACTGCAGGTTTGTTTCAAGAACCATAGAGCAAAACTGAAGAAAGCAAAATGCAAGAACGTGCAGCAAAAACAACCCCCTCGACAGACACCGATACCTGAAGATGGAATCAAAACCAATCCCAGCCAGAGAAATGCGGACGTGCAACCCAGATCCCCGAATCCCACCTGTCCTGTAGGCCTCGTCTATGCAGGTCACCAGGCACCCTCATACCATTTGAGCTTATACCCCAAGGTCAAGGGCCCTGTGGATGTCTTCCTTGGCCACAGAATAGTCCACTTTGGCTGCTGCCAAGACCCTAACATTTACTGCCTCTATCCCATTGTGGAATCCCAGGTTGGCTCTCCACGCGTCAGTCCTCATGTTTTTGGCTGTTCACTTCTACAAAGCAGGGAGAGACAGATGCCAGACGTAAAAGGCCACATGTAATGATTCCCATGCAAGAGAACACAAGGGGTAGACAGGCTTGCAGTAAAGGACATGGGTTTCAGAAACACACAGAAGGCTAAATGCTGTATAATTCCATTTATATGAATTCCTAGAGCAGGGAAAAGATCAGTGGTGTGGCTGCCCACGTGGAAAGAATTAAACAGAGGCACAAAACAAATTTCTTGGGGTGATAGAAATGTTTCATGTCTTAATTAGGGTGGGAGGTACTTGGGGGAGTAAATTCATCATAACACTGAGAATTGTACGTCTAAAATCTGAGCATTTCATTTTACGTAAATTAAACCTCAATAAAAACTATATAATGAGGGGGCAGGGGAGCATGGGCAATATAAGTAACCTTAACATTTGTACCCCCATAATAAGCTGAAGTAAAATAAATAAAAAGAAAACTATATAATGAAAAAAAATAACAATTAATTCTCTCTCGTCATTAATAGCTGGAACTCATACATCATTCAACCATTATGAAGTACATGATTATGGAAGACCCATTCTGTGCCAACACAGCTGGTAAATAAAAATAGAGAGAGACCCTGAATTCAGGAAGTTTCTTATCTGGGAAGGGAAAACACAATTAAAATATCACCCAAATAAATGAAAATTATGGTTGTGATGAATGCTCTGAAGGAAGACTACCATATATCAGGGCATAAAATAAGGGCACATAACTTGCCAAAGGGTGCAGGAAAAGTTTCCTGGAGGAAGAGATGATAAGGCAAAAAATGAGTAGAAGGGAAAAAGAAGAGGATTGGGAGAGTTTTGGTTTTTTTTAAACAGGGTCTTGCTCTGTTGCCCAGGCTAGATAGAGTGTAGTGGCATCATCATAGCTCACTACAACCCTAAGCTATCCTCTTGCCTCAGCCTTCTGAGTAGTTGGGATTACAGATGTGCGCCACCACTCCTGGCTAATTTTTTTATTTTTCATAGAGACCGCTGGTCTGGAACACCTGTCCTCAAGCGATTCTCCTGCCTAGGCCTCCCAAAGAGCTGAGATTACAGTCATGAGCCATGGCACCTGGCTGGACTGGAAGAATTTAAATGCACTAACCTCATCCTTCAATTTTTTCATTTTATCCTTATATAAGTTCCAAATTAAATGTAGAACCTAAACCTCGTGTGGACAGAGATATATTTTGTTCTTCTATGTCCCTATAGTCCCTGGCACAGTGGAAGGTACAGACTATAGAACTGGCCTTCATGTATTCTGTTGAAATTAGCTGAAAACAAGTCTACAAGTAATGTACATTACCTGAAGTATTTTAATGTTTTAAAAATATAGTCCAAATCTACCTTGGCCAAAAGTCATATCAAAGCAGTTGACACAGTACCTAAATAAAGAATAAGAACATGAAATGAGGGACAAAGTTTGAGTGGATCAGTGTCCATCTCTTCCACAGGAAGCCAAGCCCGGGTGGGAGGCAGGAGCAGTACGTGGGGACTGGGCACACTCCAGCAGCAGAAGGGAGTGTTTGGCATGCCAGAACCAGGTCTGACTCACAACGTGTCTAAATGTGCCTGCAGTTCTTGGTACAAGGAAGTATCTCAAACGTTCATCTAAAAAAGAGGAGAGGAGGGAGTCATAAAAATACTACAGCCCTGCTGACAGACAGAAGGCTAAGGATAAAATGATGACTGAAAACTATTATCAGAGCTATGCCACTACCACTCACAAAACACTCATACAAAGGAATTGCCTGTGTTTTTCTCACAAGCTTCAAAAAGGCCTGGAGAAATCTCAGATGGTTTTGATTTATGACTATATATGTCATCCTTACCATATAGCATGGAATTAGCTTGCCCTTAAATGAGAGAGTGGTTTCTAACAACACACTATTTTGGTTATTTCCACAAAAAGAATTAATATAGGAAACAGAAGGATATTCTAAGATGCAAATTCTCTCCGCAGTATTTCCACCCACCCCTTCAAATAAAGGAGTCTTGCCTTTTGGGCAAGCAGATGGTCTACAACATGGGGACAGAGATGATCCACAGTCGACAAGCCCTAGGCAGTTCCTTTTGAACTTGCATGTAACCACCCTGCACAATTCCTGGTGGTTCCACCCTTCTCGGGGAATATTCAAGAGCTAGCAAGTCCACATGAGACCAGTGTGCAAAACAGCTCCCTTGTGGGTTTTCCCACACTGGAGCGAGGGAATTTTCTCAATCACCCCTGTGTTCACGCCAACTTTATTAAACGGAGCTTTGTTCCCAGGGGATTTTTTAATTGAGACATCATTGGCAATATACAATATGCTTTACAGGGGTTACTGTCACTAATCAGTGTGGTTAAACATTTAAAAAAAGCAGCTTCCACTCTCAGAATTTGAGATCACATCTGTGGTAGTCCTAACAATAAAAACATATTTATGAAATGGAGAAAAAACTAAGCTTGAAAAGCAGCTAAGGAAATAGATTACACATACGTCCTTTATTTGATAGATTTTTACTAAACACCTTATATGTACCCAGTACTTAATTATGTCATTTAAGAAAGCACCATAAATTCAATACTATTGTATAGTCAAGTAAACAGAGACTTGCAAGTTTAGAAATAGTCCCAAAGTCCCTGTACTACTAAAGGAATTAAAGTGAAGCTTCAAACTCAAGTCTGTCTGACACACAGCTAAGTAAAAGAATTTTTTTAAAAAGTTGGGAGGAGGACAACTTGTAGCAATATGGCATGGCTGTGGAATAACCACACATAAAGCAATCAAATTGTCAGCTTTCAAAAATGAGGTATCACAATACCATAAGAGTAGGTGGCATAACCATAAACAGCTCAGGCTCTGAAGAATGCTTCTATAGTCATGATGTGAAGGGAATCTTACATATGCACAAAATAAGAAAAACTAACTTTGTATATACCAGCTAAGCAGTATTGCTTACAAACTGATAATGCCAACATTAGCAGTGCCATTTTGAAACACAAAAATCAACAGAGAAGAACATACTGATTATATTTTAGAAAGACTATCTTAAGATCTAGCAGATTTACTGTTATTGCAATTTAAGTAAAGACACTTACTTGTCTTAGCACAAGCACTGTGTACTGTATAAACAATAGAAAATGTCTACCATGGAAAAAAACAATTAGTAAATTAATAAATTACCTTTTAATTTATGTTACTTAATCCACTAATTTTGCTTTAATTAGCAGGCATATTAGCAGTAAATACATGAAATTATGTTTGAATTCCACAGACATGCCATGACTAAACATGCATTCATGTTAGGGAGCAATATTTGACCAATACTCCCCCAAATCAGCAATAAGGACTCAAATATAGGATTTTTATTTGTACCTGTGAACCTCTGTGTGCTAAGTATCTTACTAAAAGTATAATTAGATGAATAATTCACTAATTGTTTTTCTTACTTTAGACATTAGCCAGTACTGGACACTAGCTAATACTCACATATACAAACATTATGTAAATGATTTATGAAAAATAATTAAATTTATTTTACCAAGTTATAATAATTAGTAATTAAAATAAATTAAATTTATTTATTAAACTACTACATCAAAAAGTTAAGAGATATTTAAGTACAATTATGAAAATGAAAATATTAAATAAGTTATATTAAAGAGTATCATAATATAGCCAAAATTGTAATAGTATTGCTTTTACCAAAAAAGAAATATAATTACAATATTTTCCATTAATACAAGGATAAACTGTACAGAGATGGCAGAAGAGAAAATATACACCTTGTTTCATGTTGTCATAAGTAGCCGTTTCTGACAGCTAAATTGTGATTCTTACTCATATACACATCAATTCATATAGCTGCGTTTTTTTTCTGAACTAATCAACTTGTGTTTTCAGTATAGAATAACCAAACTGATTTTTTCCTTTGCTGTATCATTTAAAAGGAAATAAAGCAACACATTTGATTAGCTATAATTTATTTTAAATGCATCTACTGAAAAGTTAGCAATTTGCATGCTTAATGAGGTAGGTAAAAGTAAAGAATCAATTTTCACACATACAATATAATTTCACTGAGCTATATTTGTTTGTTCCAAAAGCAGAAGGGAAAAGCATGTAATGTGAATAGACAATCATATTTTCAAGAATTTCTACAGTTGGTCCTGAAGAATATTTATAGGCATGTCATTGTACAAATGGATGTTTGCCCAAAGAGAATAATTTCTTCTGGAGGATTTCAAATTCTCTAGTTAAAACTTAAAAGGAAAACTAAATTTCTCATAAATAAATTTTAGGAACTATTTCAGTGCCTCAAAGATTTAAAACTTTAAGTAAAAACTTTAAAAAAATGTCCCCCGTTCCTCCCAAAAGATTTTTTTAAGGTAATAAGGAATAGAAATAAACCTGTTTGGGGAAATCTGAAAATATTCCTCACAGATGTCTGATTTTTTTTTTTTTTTGCTTCCTTTATTTTCTCATTTAGTTTTCTCTTTTAGTTTTCTTTCTAAACCCCTTCAAGAACTTATTATTTCCTCTAATTGTAGGGTTACTGACATAATGGCAAAGGAACTAATTACCTACCCAGGGTAAATCAGAAATTCAATGAATTACATTATTATAAAGCTTAAAGGGCTTCCTAACTTTTCATTTTATGGGTATGAATGAATGAGAAAGTAAAGAGAGGTTAAGAGGTTTATCTGATCTCACACAGCTTGAAAGTGACAAATTAGCAAAAGAATCTAGTATTGATCCAGAAGGAAATGTACCTAAACGAACTTAAATATGAATCAGTCAAGAAAAAACAGCCACTTCTTGTAGAAAAGAAAGGCATCTTCTGATCTTTGATACCCAAACAATCGTCGTATTAATATTGTGATTAACATCATCATCATCACCAAAGTCTACAGAAGGCAACTGTTTGATCCACAAACAGAGAGAATAATCTATTCCTAGCAAAAATACAGAGTTAAACACTTGGGAGATATTTAATACCTTTCCATTATTTCTTAAGAAAGGAAAGGCAAGAATTCACTCCAGGACTCTTGATTGAGTCTCTTAAAACAGCAGACTTTCAAAGAACCAAATGATAAAAATTAAAAAAAAAAAAATTTAATTTATCATTCATTATCAGTAAGCTAAAAATTCTTTTCCTTTGAGAATCAACTCTTAGACGTCTAAGAGTTGATTCTCAAAGGAAAAGAGTTGATTCTCAAAGAAAAGGCTTACTGCTAATATTTGCATGTGAAGAAAAAGCTATTACCATATTTAATGGGCAAAAATATACTTTAACATTCATTAAATGAAAAGGTGGACAAGAATTAATAACTCTTATCTTTAATTAGTAAATTATTTCAAATGGCATCTGATAACTTCACTGCTGCCAAGCTGCATTACCGATCATTCCAGTAAGCTGGCTATAAAACAATACAATTACTGAAGTTAATTATCTGCTGCAGCAATATTCATAATTTAGAGTGAATCAAAATGCCTTCATGATGCTGGACTGTCTCAAACATTACTCGTGAGTATACATCACTGCAGGGATAGGAAAGAGGAAGGATAATATCAGATGCATAGACTCTTTAAGTATACACCATCCACATATAAAAATCTTGACAAAATATCTCTACTGGAGACAACACTCTATATTCAACAAAACCCATTTCCATATCCTCCACAGCACACAGTGGGATTCCATGGTCCAAAGTGGTCAGAGAAGCATATACTTTTATTATAATATCAATTCTTATATGAGGATAGGAAAATACTATAATAAACCCAGATCTCAGGATCTTAACACAATGAAGGCTGACTTCTCGTTCGTATCACAGTATCTGGAGAAATGGGGAAAATTCTGCTCCACACAGTCATTGAGGGCCCCAGGCTTACTGACTGTTGTGTCCAGCCATCTGCTGAGGCTTTGTCCTCCTCTGCATGCAATCTCATGCACAGGAAACAGAAAGTGGGCTGATGGAGAAGGATTTCACAGGGCAAGCCAAGTAAGTAATGGCATACGCCATTTTCATCCACATTCCATTGCCTGGAAAACACATGTGCCTCATCCGACCTAACTGCTAGACAAAAATGTATTACCGGTGTGTGCCCAGGGGAAAGGAGATTTGGAAAACACACAAAGCCTGCACCACGTCTTTTAATATGAGTAATACATTTGGCTCATTGTAAAATTTGAAAACTCTTTCCTAAACTACAGAGCTCCAGTTTTCAGTGGCAGTGACATTAATTAGAAATTAACAGCAGAATAAAACAAATATAATTTTAAAACAGATTTTGACAATCCCAAAATCTGTCTTAAGAGCAACTGCTCAGTCCAGCTGTCTCTCGTCCTTCAAATACTATAATGAAACATTCACTAAGAAAACTGTAACATATTTTAAGCGGACACACAAAAAGGAAAAGAGCTTAGGAATGAAAACTAAAATTTAATTCATCTACCTAGTCATGTTTCTTAACATTATTACAAAGCTACAAAATTTTTAGAGCATAATATAGATGTCCAGAGAACGTAAAGTACATAAAGAATAGAGTATATTACAGGAACTACCTGTAAAAGGAAGACACAAAAAGCAGAATGGTTTTAACAGTTTTTTTAATCATATTATATTTTGCACACAAAAGCATGATTTCTTACCAACCAGTAAGAACTATTTTTCCACTAATGGGAAAGCATTTCTATGAATTTACTCGCCTTTTCTTGCTAAATAAGACACTACTGTGTTCAAAAAACATCTGAGGAGTTACAAGAAAGGTAGACAGAATCAGCCACAGCATATTAATCAATCTCATTCTGATATTAGTACACGCTATTGCAGCTATACTTCATCCATGTGAACTAATCAGCCTTGGACAATGGAAGGCACAGAACAATACAATCAATTATTTAAGAAGTCACAGGCCCTCGACTTCTGGAGTTAAGAAAAAAATGAGAAGGGAAAATTCACTGAATTGAATGTTCTCCCTCTCAACTGTGTCAGTTCTGTACTCTGAGATAAATGGACTACAACGGAAGCCACAGTTAGCTTAATGCTTTTCAAATAACTGGCCAATTTTTATATTCCAATGAATCATTGACCAGGTACTGTAGCATCTATCTCTTGGGGGAAAAGGGGGTACCTTAGAGTCTCCTGCAGCCACTGGTGTTTCAATGGCATGTTTCTCCAACAGAGGCACCCATGCTGCAACCTCCTAACAAAAGCTGTACCAAGTGAGACAGATTTCCTTTAACAGCAGGGATGCTGCCATTGGAAAGCTTCACACAGAGAAATATTAAAAGGCCTGGAAAGGTTTCTATCCCAACTCAAAAATATTTCATACACACCCCCTAGGGAAGATAAAATAACAATTATTTTTAGCTCTGGTGAATTACTTTAATTAGATCCTTAGATTGCTCTTCTCCCCACAAGTAGCAGAGGACACAGGAGAAGACATATTAGAGCAAGGAAACAGGGCTGTTATGTACAGCTGTGCAAACTGTGCATTGCACAAGGGCTCCAGGCTGAAGGTTCCCAAGAGGGAAGTTATCTAGGCTACATTCTGCTTAGCAAGACTTGCACCCTAGTACAGGTTGGCCTGGAAGAAGAGATGCCATTTTCTTAGTTTTACAGATTCCATGTCAAATAGCTATGATGAGGGGAGAGGAATGAAAAAAGATGATTTCAAGAGCATGATGTATTTTAAGGAAATGCAGACCGCCGGTGGCATCAGAGGTTGGGTAGTGTGGTGGATACCGCTCTTTGACCCCGAGATAGTTATTCACCTCTTTTTCTATAAGAACCTGATGTTTAGCTTAGATTATGGCTGCACTGAATCAAGACTGTATTTCCCAGCCTCCCCTGCTCCAAAGAATTATGATATAATCAAGTTATGGTCAATATGGTACAAGCAAAAATATCCTGCAACAGCTTCTGGGATCCATTTTTAAGAGGCAGCTGGCAGATGTCCCTTTGCCACCTTCTTCCTCCATTTTCCCTTCTTGTCGTCAGAAATAAGGATACCACTCTAGACCATAAGGAAGAGGTGAGCTGGAAGGGCCTGGGTCTCTGAGCAGAGTGATCAGACCAGCCATATAAGACAGACATGAGAAGCCACAGTCCTTACCAGCTTTTTTGTTAACTGCAGCCAAATTGCCATGTGAAGATGCTGGAACTTGAAGAGCTGAGAACACACAAAAGGAGATAAGAGGGGCCCAAATGCACTACTTCCCTCGACATATGGCCTAGATCCCTACGGAATGCAAACTGCTGCCTGAATTAGACCTCTACAATGATAAATGAAATGTCTCCTTTCATGTAAGCAATACAATATATGAAAAATTTGCTAAATGTATTACTTTTGAAAGGTTCTCCACTAATGATAATTAGTATATTTGGGCTTGTGGGACTCATAAAAAGGATAGAAAAATGTCACTTGTTTTCAAAAAATTCTGCCTCAGGATTTTATGCTTTGTAACAATTATACCTGACAAGACACTACAGGTTCTGTTAAGTCTCTTAGAAGCTCAATTATGAGCATGAAATTGATATAAAGTAGACTTTGTCTTTTCATAATGAATATCATTTCTGAAGCTGTATAGCACGCTTTGTTTCCAAGGGGTATTCTTTCTGCAAAGAAGCTGTGGAAATATTTCTAAATTTCCTCTTTATTCTACTAAACTACTAAACTTCTAAAATGAAAGGAAGGCACGCATTTTAATACGATTCTTCTTAAGGCCTATAACACAGGAGCCAAAAATACTGACAATATTCTATGTTCAAATTCCTACTAGCACTATATCAATATACACACACATAGTTTTAAAAGCATTTTCTATTTATTCAATAAGATATTCATAATTTTTACCAAGAGGTCATTATTCAAGATTGCTTCCTTGAGAAACAGTAGTTATAAAGTCAATTTACCTGTATCTCTTCCAAAATCTGATGTGCAAACATTCATTAGGTTTTACCAAAACTCTTATCTAATTTCAAACACCAATATTTAATATGAGTTTAACTGGTCACAACTGTATAATTCACTGATGATTTTACCCCCACCTTCTCAACTTCACTTGTGAAATTTTTAGAGGTTTTTCCTAGCACTTGAATCATTCTGATCGGCATCCAAGCATACTCCAGTATAATCTACACCCCAGTATAACCTATTCTCTCATATAATCTAGCATAATCTTGGCAAGCTACCATCCTATTTCTCTGTTCTACTTCCTATAAATATTTCTTGAAAGAATTGCCCATACTCACTATTTCTCTTTAAACCAATCAAACTGGGCTTCTGTCTTGTTAGTATAATCAACAACCTTCATGATCCTAAATCAAATGGTCACTTCTCTATCACAGCTGAACTCTCAGTAGCAGTGGTTCACAGTTAATGAGTTCTCTTTCTTAAAACACTTTCTTTTATTGGCTTCTATGACACTATCACCTCTCTTAGTCTCTATGCCTATCTATGGTCCTTCCTTAGTTTCAATTGCTGAATCCACATTCTTACTTAACCTCTAAATTATAGGAATATTCTAGGGCTCAGTCCATTTCTCTTCTCTACCTGCACAGATATTATATCATCTACTCCTGGGCTTTAAATACCATCTCTGACCTCACATTTAAACTCTGGACTAGAAATTTAACTTCCTATTTGACCCATTGATTTCTCCACTCTCCAGATCTGTTCTTCCCCTACTTCTCTATCTTTATAATCTTCGTACTTGCTCAGGCCCAGAACAATGGAATCACAAATGATTCCTTTCCTTCTCTCACCCCTATATCTCTCTCCATCAGTATTCTCAATGACACTGCTTTCTGAAGCCATCTGCAGCTCCGCACTTCCCCTTTTTTAATCCCAACTCAAGCCACCATCATCTTTCCCCTGGGCTCTTTTAATAGCCTCATCCTAGTCTGCCAACTTCCTCTTTGTTTCTCCACATAATCCATTGTGCACAGAGAAGGCAGGGTCATTTATTTACAAATCATATAATTTATTACATATTCACAAATTATGCAAATATCCTGCTTAAAATCCTCCAATGACATCCTTCATAGTTAGAATCAAGTCCAAATTATTCAATATGCCCACATGTTCTTCCCTCTGCCTCTGTTGCCTTGTTCATTGTTGTAAACACAGCACTGAAAATAGTGGCTGACATAAAATAGACGTATAATCAATATTTGTTGAATGAATTAATGAAGGTAATAAATATAAAACACAAACTAAACTTATGTTTATTCAAACACAGCTTACATTCACTAGTTGCAAGAAACTAAATATTTGACCAAATCCTTTTGAGACTCAGTGTTAAACTGGTATTAGTTCATTTAATCATCAAACCCTTTTAAGAGCAGGTTAAAAATATTATTCACTGTATTGACACAGTTATTAAATCATGTTAAATAAAATTTACAGGAAGCCATGTTTTGGACTCAGCTTTTGCACTAGGCCCGCAAACAAACCAAAGTAGAATGGAGTCACACTCATGCCAGATGCCACGTAATTAAATTGAATTTTAACCTGGGCCAGTGTTCCAAAATAACAGGAGATTCCAATAGAAAAGGGCCTAGTCCATCTGAGCCAGCATCATAAAAGAAGCCTCCTCTGCTTTAACCCTATAAGAAAAGTAACTTTGAACCAACTGATCAGTATGATTTTTGTTCTTAATTCTGGCCAAAATTTCTTAAGAATTGTTCTTAATTCACTCAGGAGAGTGCCTATTTCATAGATGAAAAGCCATCTGATGCAAGAATCACTAATAAAAGGCAATTAGATCATTAGACTCAATTTGTTGAAATTCTGTTCTTTGAAAACCAGAACTATCCTATATCATATAATTATTGTCTCACTTGTAAAGCTCTGCACCACATCATCAAGTCACCTTCCTTTGTAATTAACTTCTCCTGTATTCTAATGTAATGTAAAGAATAACTACCTCTCTTCCTTGCTCCACAGAAGGCTCCAGGTTAACAAGTCTCAGCTTCTTTGTGGAAACACAGGGGCCTAATATGCTCATTTCGAATCATAGCAAATCTTTGGGAAGAGTTATTCATTTTGATAAAGCATAATAAATGTTGGGTTCTGGCTACAGTGTCAGTTTCATTGATTCAGATATCTTTTTTTCAAGTGGGAGTTAAAGAGGAATAGAATTACAGTTAGGAAACTGGGAAGTGAACACTTAAAATAAGGATCCGATATAGTGGCTATCTTTAACCATTCTATATGAACCAGACAGAATGCAAGAACAGAGGGAAAAAGTCTGTATTGCTCTTGTACAATGAAGGAAAAGGAGAAAGAAGCTCTGGATATATGTCTGAAAAGACCTAATAGTTAAAATTTCCAATTACATACAAGCATAGGAATTTGCTAACATAAATTAAATATTTGTGCATTACAATTTAAACACTAAAGTTTTTTATATTCTCTCAATATTTACTTGTTCCCCTCATTAACAATGCCTGCAATGCAGAGGTCTGAAAAATAACTGTTTAAAAAGACAGGCTTTTTCTGGACATTTCCCTGATTAAAAAGAAAAAAAAAAAAAGACAGGCTTTAAAATTTTGATTAATCATGTTCACTCTATTAAATGATCAATTTCAGTAATCTTTATGTGCAGTAATGACAAGTTTTTATAAAAGGTCTTTATGAATATCATGACATTCTGACTTATGCACACATCCACAAAAGGTATACACTGCAATTTCCTTTCTCTCCTCAAATATGGAGAACAAGTTCATGAAAGCATGAATAAATTCCTAGGTAATAAATGTATACATGAATTCAAAGGAATTATCCAAAATATGAAATTTGCCCATTATGTATTTTTTGGCAGGTATGTAGAAGCATTTTGCCTCCTACCGTATGGAAAGATTATTAAAGAGTGCAGTAACTGTGGGTGCTTTCATAAAGACCATGTGAGACTCTTTTTTCACTGCGGTAATCCTGGCTGAATTTATGTTACTGTTTGCAGTCTTTTGAGGAGGCACTGCCACAGGTCAAAAATTAATATGCTGCTTGAGTTGAGAGTGGCTGGCTGACCACAGATGACTGTTTCCTGATGAACTCTTATGAAAATGAGAGTAAAGGAGGGGAAGCATAAATTCACAAAGACCACGAAGAACAGAAGTGGAATCAGTGGAAAAGAGATTTCTAACACTTTTAGAAAAAGAGAAGGAGCTAGAAAAGTGATTTAACAAAACAGAAAAATTAGTAATGGCCTACCTGCAAGAATGACAGCTAAGGAGTAGAGAAGCAGTTGGCTGCCTTAAGACCCCAGAAAGGCTCAGGTCTTGTAGATACAGCTGCAAGAGGGAGGTTTAAATCAGGGGCTGGCCAAAAGGCTGCACACAGAATCGTGTAAGGCCCTGGTTCTCCTCCTGGATGACAACTTCCATCATAAGATCTATTAGTTTCCAATAACTTAGCAGTAACTTACCCACCCAGGGCACATTTTCTCCTTTGTAAATGAGAGTAATACCTATTTGTATTAACATTTGTTTTCTCTTGCTGCCATTAAAAATCACCAGTGGCTTCAAATGCCACAAATTTATTATCTTACAGTTCTAGAGGTCAGAATTCCAATTAAATTTCGGTTTGACCAGGCCAAAATCAAGGTGTCAGCGGGCCGCGTTCACCACAAAAGCTCTAAGGGAAAATCCATTTCCTTGTATTTCCAGCTTCTAGAACCAGCCCACATTCCTTGCCTCAAGGCTCCTTCTTCCATCTCCATAGGCAGCAGTGTAGCATCTTCAAATCTCTGACGCTACCCCTCTGATTCCTTCATCACTTTCCTCTGACTGCCCTCCCGCTTATAAGGTTCCTTGAACGTACACTGCGCTCACCGTGATTATCCAGGATGATTTCCCCATCTCAAAAATATTATTTTAATCACACTTGAAAATTTCTTTTTGCCATCTCTGGTAATGTGGTCACAGGTTCCAGGATTCAGATGTGGACATCCTGATGGCCATTATTCTGTCTGCCACACTACCTTAGCAGATTATTGAAAAGATTAAATGGGATCATCCAAATAATACTAACAGCTAACGTTTATTGAGCACTCAATATGTGCAAGCACTCTTCCAAGTCCTTTAGAGCTGCAGTCCTTCATGGCCTGTTAGGAACCAGGCCACACAGCAGGAGGTGAGTGGCAGGAAAGCCAGCGAAGGTTTGTCTGTATTTACAGCCACTCCTCACCTATTGCCATCCCTGCCCCAACCCACCCCAACTCCAGTCTGCAGAAAAATCATCTTCCATGAAACCAGTTCCTGCTGCCAAAAAAGTTGAGGATCGCTGCTTTAGAGAACTAACTCGTCGAAATCTCATGACAAACCTATGATAAACAACTACCACCCCCATTTCACAGAAGAGGAAAATACAGCATAATTAATAAGTCTAAATCAAACCACACAGCAAGTATCTATCTGACAGAAGTGGGTTTAAAAGCCGTCTGGCTCCCATGCTCACCATCGTAAGTACCATGGTAAACACTGGATAAATTTTTGTTGTGATTATTACATCTCTGCATTGAATTTATTACATTAATCTCCTACCACTAACAAAAATAAATTTAAAAGATCTCCTAAACACAATAAAAATCAAGCCCAAATTAGAAACAGAACTTTAAAAAAAATACCTTATGTTCCTCTCACTTTCCTATTTTAAGTATTCCTTATACCAAAATACCTTTCTGCTTTTCCTCCCCACCAGATCTGTATTTGGTTCCCATTCTATATGTGCCCATCACTCCCCACACTTATCTGTGCTGTCACTTATGACATTATAATATACTATAATGTTGGCCTCTTTATCTCACCCGTTGTCTGTGAGTGACTTCACACAGCAATTTTTCTATACTCGGCCTGGCCTGTGGGGCCTGGGCCTCAGTGCTCATTTAATGAGTGAATGAAGGAAGTAATGAACTACAATAATTTAAAAATGTGTAGCTTGTTTTGCTCAAAATCTTCACAGTTCTTACTGTTATATTTTGTACATTTCTTGGAATAAACTATTGTCTGATTTATCATAAAATTAATATGTAGTTGAACAGTTTCTAAAATGTCCCTATTTATTTTGTTTTTTCAATCAACAGTACAGTAAAGCATGAAAACCATGAACAATTCATTTTGTTATTTGGTAAGTGCCTCACAAAAGAATACATATTTACTGTGAATAAAGAGAAGATTCTTTCCAGAAGTTGGGTCTAAAAAAATTATAAAATGCCAAATATCTATTTCTAAACATATAACTTCAGGAGAAGTCTACAAAATGGTAATCAATAGCCAAAGGTCAGCATACATTGTTCTTATTATTTTGGACATAACATAATTTAGCTGCTACCATTCCACTTTGTAATCTATTTCAAATCACTCTGAATAAAGTGAAGATTAATAAAATTTATTCCTCTTCAAACTGATAAAGAAGAAAATCATATTGTACTATAAATATATTTCAGAGATGGAAAAAGTAATGAGGTCCTTCAGGATATAGACACATCATTTTTGCAGAAAAATCATTTAGATTTTTGTTTCTCAGAAGGTTTATGATTACCACAGTGCCAGACAAATAACCTGGCCTATGACTTACTCCACTGGTTTCAAAGCAAAAAGAGGGCTAACAAGTGTTAATAATCACTATGGAAAACAGAATAAAAGGTAAAACAGTGATGTGTTTCACCAATAATGCCTTTGGCTGCAACTGTCAAAAACCACATAGAATTGACTTTTAAAAATAAGGACCTTGCCAGGTGCAGTGGCTCACACCTGTAATCCCCCCAGCACTTTGGGAGACTGAGACAGGAGGATCACTTGAGCACAGGAGTTCCAGACAGGCCTAGAGAACATAGCAAGACACCACCTCTAAAAAATTTTTAAATTTAGATGGATGTGGTAGCCTAATTCTGTAATCCTCGCCTGTAATCCTCATTATTAGAGAGGCTGAGGCAGGAGGATCTCTTGAGCCTAGGAGTTTGAGGTTACAATGAGTTATGATGGTGCCACTGCACTCCAGCCTGGGCAACAGAAGAAGACTCTGTTTCTAAAAAAGTAAAATATGATAAATAAGAACTTTGATTTTCTTCTATAAGCTCAGTAATTTCTGTTGGAGTTCTGGGGGTGGGGGGAGGCAGCAGGGTGTTCCATGATTGTTCAATTCAGCAGCTCAGCCATGTCATCAGGATTGAAGTTCTTCCATCTTTCCTCTCTGTCACTCATAGTATATGGGGTCACCTTTGGGCTAACTTCCCGTGTGGCCCACAGGATAGATGCTGCAATCTCAACGTCACATCCAGACATGAGAATGGGAATCAGTTCCGAAGACACACAGCAAACTCCTCACATCTCAGAGGCCAGAGAAGGTCCTTAGCAAGCCCTGAACTAATCAGGCTGGGGGAGGATGGGGGAGGTGGGTGAGAGAGACCAGTTACATGACTGGATTAAAATAACTGGCTTTTATCCCTGAGCTGGAGAGAGGGTCTGGCACCTCACCAAGGGGTGATTTCTCAACTACTGGTGTTTGCTTTGCATGGAAAAAGGTAGGAACAAGAGCTGACAGAGAGCAATGCTATAGTTGAAACACGGATTCTCAGAAGATTAGCTCTACAATTGGCCTAATTAACCAAGCTTTAGGAGGTTGGATGAGAAAGAAAGGTTCATAATCACACAGTTGTGTTTACCAGACAGGGAATCTAGATGCCATTTTACAGATGACTAGTAACAATAAACAAGGCACTTTCCAAAAAGTAATTAAACACATTAATATATTCTGAGGCTAGGAAAGCATTCAAATGTATATATTTGGACTGTATGCACACACACATATATGTATATGTGTTTATAGACAGAAACATAGATATAGATATAGATAAAAGAGTGATAGGTAGATATAAATATAGAGATGGAAATAAATACACAGAGGCTAGGTAATAAGTCATTCAAGCAAGAACACGTTAGATATAAAAAAATTAAGAAAATATGTAGTTTGCAGACATGGAAACAAAATTGTGTTCTTTTTCAAAAGTCAATATCATAGTTGCGTTGCTAAATCTGTTATACTTAAATATTGATACTTTGAAAAAGGAAAATGAAGTCCAAGAAAATTTCACACCATAAAGAAGCATACACACAAAAACAAGCTGTTCCTTATTTTTCTCTAAAAAGGTTCCTACCACACCAGAAATGAGAATTAGCAGGACCCAGTGAGATTTAAGTACCATTAGGTATCAAACCCATTCTAATCTCTGATTCCTCCAAACCAGAAGGCTTCTTTAAAAAAAGAAAGAAAAGAAAGAAAAAACAAAATATTTTTTAAAATTTCCTTTCAACTAGAAAATACAAATAAGCAGCATGTGAGTACTTCTCTATTACTATTGCTGATGAAATTATAAGGAAAAATAACCATACTGCCTCATAAATCACCTCACAATATCTATAAAAATCAGTGGAAGATGGAATCCAAGAAAAGATCCATGAAAGTACAAAAAATTAATTTATATTTCAGATTAAACTAGACACATTCATGTATCTCTCTATGGTAACAGAAGCAGAAATGTTCATATAACACAGAGAATCATTACAGGAAGTTCAATGGTAGAGCCAAAAAAGGAGTCTTCCTGGAAGAACAGGAACCTCCACAATAAAAGGCCTTGCTGTAAACAGTAAATCAAATAGACATAAAGTCTACACCAAGCTACAGCATTAGGAAATTTCAGAACTTCAGGGATAAAGAAAAGGTCTGAAAAACTTCCAGAGATACAAAGACAAATTACATATAAAGAAATTAGAATCAGAAAGATAAAAGATTACCCAATAGCACTGGATACTAGAAAACTACTGAGCAATGTCTTCAAAATTATGAAGGACAATGTGTTCTAACACAGA
This sequence comes from Microcebus murinus, assembly GCF_040939455.1. NCBI lineage: Eukaryota > Metazoa > Chordata > Mammalia > Primates > Cheirogaleidae > Microcebus > Microcebus murinus. The sequence goes on along the minus strand of NC_134114.1, from coordinate 35,252,723 downwards.
ATTCCATACTGTCTCAGGGTTCCTACCCTGAGACAATCTACTGATTAAAATAAGGATCATGTAAAGATATTTTAGACATGCTCAGACTCAAAAACATGACCTCTAACACAACTTTTATGACATCCAGAAAACAGAGGATACAACTCAAGGCTAAGTTAAAGGATAAGAGATGTGCATCAGACTTACAGAGAAGGGTTTAGATTCAAGTATAAAAGAGAGTTCTGGGAAAGTCTCTAGGATGGGGAAGAAGAGAGACAAATGTGTCACTGATAATTTACTTGATGTGTCTAATTAGTTAGGAAAATTATTTAGAGCCATGACAAATGTTCTGAAATTACTCGGGAAAAAAACACTGATTGATATATAGCAAAACAAAAGGTAATGGGGAAAAATTCCTAATTATTTTTAACTCTAGGAAAAGTAAAAAGGTGAATAAGGAAAATATATATACCATGGTATAACAATATAGTCATTGAAATATCATGCTGATTACTGATGCAACCAAAAATTGTGAAATGGCTATGGTGAGAGATTGTGGGATAAGGAAATGAAAGAGAGATATATGCTCACTAATATAACAAGCATTCAATAGAAATTGTCAAAAATTTTTATCAATAAAACATAATTTAAAAATATGGTAAACATGGTTGATATAAGCCTTTTAGCATTGTTTGGTTTTATAACCATTTATGTATTTACTTGAATAAACATAGAATTTTTTTAAAAACTACCTATAGAAAGCAAGAGGAGATCAGAGCAGATAGAAACAGGATAATACTGGCACTCATTCAAATCCAAAAGAATCAGTCAATATATTCAGCTCTCAAAAGATAACCCTGGCAAGTAGTATGGTCTCTAAACTTTGCTATTGTTCGCTATAAAGTGGCAGAGCATGTCCACTTATATTTCTCTCTCATCTCTCTTTGGAATATATTCCAAAGAGAAAATCTTCAAATAATTCAAATAACTATATTCAAATTTTAAAAGGCTAGTTTTAACGACTTAAGAATTTAATAAAACATTCACAATTCGCCATATTGGTTTTTTTTTTTTTTTTTGAGACAGAGTCTCGCTTTGTTGTCCAGGCTAGAGTGAGTGCCATGGCGTCAGCCTAGCTCACAGCAACCTCAAACTCCTGGGCTCAAGCGATCCTTCTGTCTCAGCCTCCCAAGTAGCTGGGACTACAGGCATGCGCCACCATGCCCGGCTAATTTTTTTTTTTTTATATATATTAGTTGGCCAATTAGTTTCTTTCTATTTATAGTAGAGACGGGGTCTCGCTCTTGCTCAGGCTGGTTTCGAACTCCCGACCTCGAGCAATCCACCCGCCTCAGCCTCCCAGAGAGCTAGGATTACAGGCGTGAGCCACCGCGCCCGGCTCGCCATATTGTTTTTAAGATACAGATTATGCATTCTAGGTAGCTGGCATGTCTACTTAATTGTTACTATGAAATGAGTAGATATAAATCTAAATTTAAAAGTCTATAAAATGTACAAACACTCTAGGAGAATCATCAAATGAGCAACATTTGTCATTTCTATACATCAAAGAAAGTTTCTCTCCTGTGGGAGCTGGGTCTTGAGAGATAAAGTACTGATCGATTATATATTTATGTTAATTAAATGATGAATTACATACTTTATCCAAAGAACAATGCTTACATTATAAACAACAATTTGTACTGATGCATGTCTGACTACCATCTGATTTATTAAATCAATAATGCTCTTACAAATGTGTACAAAAATATATCAGTTTACAAAGAACATATTGATTTAGCGAACTACACAAATATATGCAAATCTAACACTTAGACAAGATTACTCAATAAAACAGTAGCTATATAGATTTTTGTGTAAATTATGAAACCCTTGAGTAGTGATTTCATAAGGAAGATATATATATGCCAGTATATGAAAACTGCAGAAATCAATCACTATACGCTATCATCACTAAATGCACCACTAAAATCTGAATTAGGTAATGCTCAGATTAACCAAATTTTACTTAAGTAAAAGCACCCTGAAAACGGGGTCCTTGACAAAATGAACATTGTTGGTTCTATTCTTTTTCTTATTATTATTACTTCAATTTATTATGGATATAGTTCCAAGCTCTGTGGTATTTGTATGGGTGAGCGTGTGTCTGTGATGTCTGTGTACACATTATGTTTTAAAGCATATTATTATTCCTATTTAGAAACTGGAAAGATCAAGTAATTACCCAAAATGACAGACTAAATTCAACCCAAAACTTCTGAACTCTTAAAATCTTGATCTTAACAACTAAAATTATTAACTTGGCTTTCTAACATTAACCATCACAAGAAGTTAACAATCAAAAGGCTCCACACATAGTCAAATGGGATGGGAAGGGAATCAAATGATTTTTCAGTTAAAATAAACATGATACCAGACATGAAAAATTTTCCATCCCATAAACCAACTATCTGGAAAATAAAAAGATTTCTTAAAAACTACTAAGCAAAATATTTAAAACCCAATGAAATATATGCAAAAGTATATTAAAGATCATAGAAATAACATTACAAACTTTAAATAAACTGAAAAAAATGCTGAAACTCACTAATAATCAGTAGATACAAATTAAAATAACAATGGGATATGGTTCAATGCATAATATTGATACCAATTTTAAAATAAAACATCAATTATTGGCAAGAATGGGGGAAATGGTACATTTCTACTGGAATATTCATTGACAGAACCAATTTAGAAAGCAATTGTTGAGCCTGATGAGCATATCTTAATCCAACAGCCCATTTTTTAAATTTACCTTAGAGAGAATCTAGCAGAAGTAGGCAAGGCAATCACAAAGATCCTCACTGAAGGACTGTGCATAATATTAAATAATAGAAAAGTTAAACCTAATTACCCCTCCCTGTGGAAGATGGACACATAAACTCTGGTTTATTCGCACAATTATAGTAGTAAGTAAATTGAATGAAGTAGCTCTACACGAAAATCCAAAAAAGTAAAAATGTAATTTGCAAGAAGATATATACAGTGCAAAATTGTTGATACAAAAATTAAAAGGTGCACTCAAAGCAATATTACATGTTGTCTATGAATACAAGTGTAGACAGAATACAAAAAATATACTCAGAAATGCCTCACAGCTTCAGGACAGTGATTTCCTCTAGCGACAAAAGGAGCTGGAGTGATGGAAGTATGGGTTTAACTGTATTTGTAACATTCTATTTCTTTAAAAAAAAAAAATCTAAAACAAATATGGAAAAATGTTACATCTGCTTAATCTTAAAAGTGAGAATACTATCTCAATAAATTACTTCCTGTATTTTTCTGTATGCCTGAAATGTTTCATAATTTAAAAATTTTAAAAACAAAATAAAAAGAAACTATTTCAAAAAGATATAATTATAAAACAATAAAATAAGTGCCTATCCTAACTTGAAACAACCATAAAACAGTGGAATTCCAGTACAGTGAAATCGACATAAGGTCACTGAATGGTTTAAAAGTAGATATATACCATGCTTTATGGAATAGATGTGTTTCTGGTATGCTGTACTCAAAATATGTGTTTAAACTGGGTCTTCGTTTTAAATATAAAATGATTCACTTATGGTTTTCTTCAAATAGCACACTCCAGTACTTTAAAACACACCAGTATTATTAAAGAGTTCTTTTATGTTGTCTGTGCAGTGAAGACACTGAAATGTGACTAATGATTTTGAATGGATCTGTTTTATTAAATATCAATGGGCCTTGAATTAATAAATAAAAACCAAACTAAATCTGAAAATCAGGACGTTGAAGTTTAAAAATACTTCTCTGGCCCAGACACAAAAAGTGTATCCCAAAGATCTAAAATTCAGTAAATCTTAAAAATTTAAACATTCCAAAATTATTTGCCTAACCTAAACCCCTTCCACCTTCCTCTGGTCCTTTTTTCAGGACACAATAAAGTACTTACATTACCCAAAAGGTGCAAGTTCTTCAGTTCTCAGTGCCTTTGCATATGTTCTTTACTGTTTCTGCAATATTTTATCTAATCCTCCTGATCAGGCCTACCCATCTCATCTTTCAAAACCTTGTTCATTGTTCCTTCCTCAAACTAGTCCCCCAACCCCCACCTCCTCCCATCCCCACAAGCAGCAGAACTCCTCTCTTCAGGTTAGCCATGTTCTCTATCTCAGTACTATATTATTTTCTATCACAGCTAAATGTTTGCATGTCTGTTTTCTTTAACCAGACCATGATACTACTAACATCACAGATGCTGCTTTTATTTATCCATGTATCACCCTTACTTAGAGAGCTAGACTTAGCAGACACCAAAGTGTTGGCTGGATAAATGGATAAATGCATTCAGTGAATGTAATGGGGAAAAAAATGAATGCATGACATCAGGAAATTTAAAATAATCGCCTTAATGATGTTGAAACTATAAATATAAATTCACCCAAACAAGTATATAAGAAGAATGTAGGTTGGTTTTATTATTATCATTATTGCCTATATGCTACTATTATTATTACCACTATACTATGGTTTCAGTAATCACTGTTTCAATTTAAAATTAATATAGCATCTATGAAAGCTGTTCTGACCATCAGCAAGCTAAAATATTATACTAATAGTCTTGATTCATGAACCCTGTGGCTCTCATTTCTCAAAGACCACACTCACTCAAGCTGATGAGTACCTACTATGTCAGGGGTCACCTGGCCAGACTGACAGTTCAAATCCCTGTCTACCACTTCCTGTGTTGCCTCAGACAAGTCACTTAATCTACATGCCAGTTTCCTAATCCATAAAGTGCAGACAACAATAGTACTTAATTTATGTAAACTCTTTTTACATAAAAAATAACTTCGAATGACACCGACATATATTAAGTGCTCACTGAGCAGTATGTAACATTATCACATTTCTATTTTGCCTATGCAGTTTGCATTATTTGTTTTACAAATTCCCAGTAGTAACCGTCAGTGAAATATATTACAATGTCTTTAAAGTGGACAATGTGACTTGCCTATAGTGTGCCTTCCTCCTTCCTGAAAACAAAAAAAACAACAAAAAAATCCTCATTAGTTTTAGGTATCCACTTCTCCCTCTTTCAAGACTTATGGTAAGGTGGCCCCATATTGGCCCACTGAGAATAAAGGAAAGGATCTGAATTCGTGGCTTGGATGATAGATTATTTCTCCTCACTCTTTCTGTTGAAGCTAAACAAGGAAACATGCAATGTGCTCACCGTTAATGGTAATCATCTTGCAAACAGGAGTTAAGTCAGCCTTAGGACAAGGCCTGCATAACCAGATTCTTTGATGACAATCACTTAAACCCCTGATTTATGCCCTGACCGCAGCTTACCATTGTTCTGGTTTACAGTCATTCAAGATAATAAACGGCCTTCAGACTGAAACCAGTTTGAGTCCAGATTTTCTATTATTTGCCATCAAAGTATCCTAAATAAAGCAGTGTGTACAGTGTCTGTAACACAGGTAACCTGGCTGAGACAGGGATACCATTCCTGATATGATCACACCATACTCCACCACCACCCCCCCAAAAAAACATACTTCCTTTAGGGTTAATATTCCTATGTGCACCTCACGATGTTGCAATTACAAAATACCAAGAAAAGACTTGCTCAGCCTCAAGAATTGGAAAGTAGATCACCAACATCTTATTACCAGCACAGAAAGAGGTGGTCCCCAATCAGCAATCAAAACAAACTTTGTAGGCCGGGCACAGTGGCTCATGCCTATAATCCTAGCACTCTTGGAGGCAGAGGTGGGCAGATCATTTGAGCTCTGAAGTTCGAGACCAGCCTGAGCTACTAAAAAATAGAAAGAAATTAGCTGGACAACTAAAAATACGTATATAAAAAATTAGCTCATGCCTGTAGTCCCAGGTACTCCTCCAGGCTGAGGCAGGAGGATTGCTTGAGCCCAGGAGTTTGAAGTTGCTGTGAGCTAGGCTGATGCCACAGCACTCTAGCCCGGGCAACAGAGTGAGACTCTGTCTCAAAAAAAAAAAGAAAACGTACTTTGTAAATCCCAATATTACGCTGTGCAGGGCTGGCTAGAGTTGTGTATTATACCATTCCCAATGAACTTGTAGTGCCCATCTATTTTATTTATTGCTGAAGTATTTGCATATAATTATATATGTCAAAAAAAATTAACCAAATAAACACACTTTATAGAGGTTCTCACACTTTAATGTTCTCAAGATTCCACTGGGAAACAAGTTAAAATACAGATTTCCAGCATCTCACCCAGAAAATGTGACTTAGTTGTTCTGTGGTAGGACTTTTGCATGCATTTTGATAATTCTCATGCAGACCAATCCTGAACCACATTTTAAGAAACAATGCCCTACCTCAAATTAAAAATATATATCAAGGAAATATAGACAAATGGCAACGTATCAAACAGTACATGCAGTTTATGGTGAAAGTCAAGTCCTACCTCAGTCTCACCAATTCCTTTTACATTTATTGCTTTATTTATAGTTCCTCTCTGGTTGTCTCCATGTCATTTAAATATTCTTATTTTACCACCTTTACATTGTTTATATATAATACAGACACTATTATTTTTAGTTTTTCCAATTGGTTTACACCTTTGTATCTTGAAATAACATACCTCAATCCCATTGCTTATTCCACGAATTTTTGTCAGTAACTTGACTCCCCTCTACTCTTCATAGTTGAGCCACATGTTATAGAAAATAGTCTCTAGATATTTGACCAAAACCATGTTCTTTTCATCTTTTACTTCTTCTGTACATACTGCCCTGAGCCATGCTGCCTGAGACAGAACCATCTTAATCAGTAAACTATTTTTCAAAGTAATAAAAGTATTTCCTTTAAAAACTTCATTTTCAATAATTTCTCTCATACAATTGTTTCCAATTTTTATATTCTTTAATTGCAGCCTTCTGACTTTCAAAAGAATAATGAACTCAGTTAACCAAAAATCAGTTAGACATCCTTATCAAATTAGTATTTTTCTTTTCTGATTCGTGTGACACATTAAGAAACAGCAATTAAAAAAGAATCAAACTAATTAACCACCATGGTTGCTCTCTCATAAACAACTAAGTGAGGCACGTAAAACTCACAAGTAGAAAACCCCCTGATGTACTCTGGTGTCTGGAAACTCATCAAAGCATAACATGCAGCCAAAGCAAATTCTAATACAATACCATTCATGTAAATAACTGCAATTTTAAAGTAATACCTTAAAAATTTTTTAAGACTTAAATTTCTACCAAAACATTTTCCACCATTGTTTACATTGGTCTCAATCTATACCGAGCAGATAATCAGGATGGCAATAAGGGCACTGGGCTTTGCCCAGTTTGAAGTTTGTCCATTTGTAAATGTCATATCCCTCCCACATGCAATATTAAAGCTTTCACTTGCTGTACAAGGAAGTAAATTATTGATCATGAGGTAGTTCTAAATTTACACATTACACTGCTCCAGAGTGATCTTGCAACTCTGCAAATAGATTAACGAATCCAGGCTTCCAAAATCATTTTGAACATTCCATATGCATTCCTATTTTAAAGCAGCACTGTCCAAAAGAAATACATTGCAACTCACATTGGTAATTTTAAAGTGTCACATTAAAAAGGTAAAGAGAAATAAATGAACTCAATCTTAATATATTTTATTTAGCCCAACTTATCCACAGTATTATCAATCTAATATGTGATCAATATGAATATTATTAATGAGATATGTTACACCCTTTTTATTATATTAAGGCCTTGAAATCTGGTGTATACTTTACACTTACAGCACATCTCAATTCAATCACATTTCAAATGCTCAACAGCCACTTTTGGGGGAGGGCAGATTAAAGAAATAAGCTTCAGAAAGGAAATACTGAAATTATTGTCGCAAATATTTAGAAGTGAAGATAGATACAGGTAGTGAAGATTCAAATAAAGTAAATGACCACATGCTCACTCAGGTTATTATACCTTGGTCAGAGTACTTTTTCAAAGATGGCAGAAAAAGAAGCAACATTTGCTGATTATGTCCTGACACAAGATGGTTAAATGGCCTTTTTGACTGTCAGGTTGGTGATTAGGATCTACATATACCAACAAGAACTGTCAGGATATCTATACATGAGAGCCAGCCACAAGAAGTCATTAAATATCAGATCTCCCAACCAGAGTGATAAGGACTTTGATGTGCTTCAAATCTCAGAGGCTAAAAGTAGGCCAGACTCTCCAGCCTACATCAGATTTGGCAACCTCTCTGCCTACTGCACAGGCTAGCAACTTCTCACTGCAGGAAAACATTTAATGTGATCCCAGAAAGCAAGTTAAACAAATGCCGAACACAATTCACAATAACAACAAAAACAAAAATCAATCATTTCAATAAGTAATCAATTAAATCTTAAATCTTGTTTTATATGGTAGGTACTGTCTCCTATAATTCATATGGAATTTAAATATGAAAAACCAATGTTTGAAGAATGAATATTTGGATTGCTATACAATTGAGGAGCCTAAACAGTGGGTTTTATCAAAGGAGTAGAGAACAAATGGCAAGCTCATTGAGATCAGGAGATTTGACAGTTTTGTTCTCCCTTGAGAGAAAAGAGCCTGAAATACAACAGGCTCTCAATAAATACTGTGAAATGATGAATAAGCTGTTGGCAGTGGTATTATCATCAATCCTTCAAGGGACAAACCAAAACTCCAAGTAGCCCTCCAAGAAATGAGTTGAGCTGAACAGTTCAAACAGGAGCTCTCATTTCTGTACAGAATAAATGGTGAAGACAAATTACTTCTTAATCAGAACCAGCATTTCTCAGTGATGATCATATCATACTGTTAATTTGCTTTTATAACACTTTCTATCCTCTGTAATTACCTAGTTTATTTATATGTATATTTGTCTGTCTGCTGATCCCACTTAAGCTCCATGAGGGCAGGGTCTCAGTCACCCAGGTCACCATTACAACCATGCACCTGGCACAGAGGAAGCACTCAAGGAATGTTTATCAAATGAAAGAGAGATGTTGCTTACTGTTTCCTCTGACTTTCAAAAGAATAATGTTCTGTAACTGATGTGTTCAGCCAATGCTTGTTTTTGCATTTAGCACTCTTTGGGACCTCAATTATATCTATAGAATTAAAGAAGGATCACACTATACAAATTAAAGAAACAATTGCTACTACTTCTGTTGAAGAGAGAAGAAAGAGAAACTAGGTGGAGAAAAGAGCAGTGTTGCAGCGATGGAATTCTGGGTTTTATACATTTTCTGGTAGTGCTAAGATTGAGATGTCAAAAGCAAGAACCTCATCTACGAAGTTCTTAGTTTTGAATTAACCAGGGTTTCTGACTTAAAACGAATTTAAACTGCTTTATAGAAAAAGAAACTGCATGAGAAAATCATATAATGAAATGTGAAGCCTTGAAAATTGTCATTGCAGATTACTTTCATTTCTCCCAGCAGTGTTAACTTTAAAGGTGGTATTGTTCTAGAAGCCACCAGTAAAACAGAAATATATTTATTCAATCCCAAAATTACTTTACTTTCCTGCTTTATCACTAACCATAGATCAAGTTATTTATTGTCATATGATAGATAAGGCTGATTATTGCAATTGTATGGTCAACTGTGGTATAATACTTACCTTATAAAAAACTTAATTTACTGTCCGTTCTTAGGGAAATTAAATAAGACTTAATTGACATTAGAAGTTATCTTTTAGAAGTTAAGAGAAGATGCTCCCTCTATTTCTAAAAGAATCAAACTTATATTTACATAAATTGTACAAATAGAGGAATACATTTTCATCAGATTCCAAATTATATATTCTGCAAATGGGTCCTAAAATTCAGAAAAACTGGATGTCGTTTTATTTAAAAGGTCAGTTGTCGAAACAAGAAAAATGTATGTTTCCAATCTAAAATAATCACAATTCTGCAATTATGCCCATTCTTTTCATGAGGCAGAGCTATAAGAATATGGTCAAATTCTTGAAGTTTTCTTAATAAAATTATTTCATAAAAGTTTCCTAGGTTCTAAATAAGAAAGGAAGAAGTTCTAAATGCTAGTGTATAACTATATTACTGAACAACATAAAAACCTCAACATGCACCTTATCTGAACCTTCTTGAGTAAAGCAAGACTTTTGTAGGATGTGGCTATAACTAAGCAGAACTGTTTATTTTGGAGTTCTTAACCGACACTTTCTTTAAAAGGTCTTTCCAAGCTAAGTTTATCTCTTTGACAACCTCATGAGTTTTTCATATTTTAAACGAGCCAATGTTATTAGCCATAGTTGTTTCTAAAATGGCTATTCAGACTGTAAATGTAGTTACATAATTAGAATGTCATATATATTGCACACCACTTATGAAAACTATGCAAAGGGGAGCAAGTTAATATATATAAAGATGATTCAGGTAAAAACCATGTTCTTTTTGTTAGAGGAATTAAAGGATTTACTACTCCCAGGTAACCAAATTCACTACGCTTTTGAGCTTTGTTTTAGTGACACCTTGATCCATATCCCACACACCCAATCAACACCAAATTCTGTTTGTTCTGCACTAAATGTGTCAATTTATCCACTTATTTGCATCCTTATAGCCATTACTACAATAGCCTCCTATTATTAAAGATAACTACACAAAACACTTTCCGATCTTATTCTTCTAAGAAAAAGATGGGTGGAGAGGGGGTCAATAGCACAGGCTGTCAAATCTTTAATCTGTGTTCATTAACTGAAATCCAAGATTAAAAATCTATAAGATGAATTCATGTCTGGAAATCATATTTAAAGTTGGAAGAGGGTATTCGAACAAGAGACTTGAATATAAATTTTAACATAAGAAATTCCTGGAATTATCTGGGGAATTACCCTTGTCTCACAGATACGGAAGTTCAGAAACTCCAAAAGTATCAAAAAGTGTTTTAATGAGTTCTCAGATGGATCTGGAGTGCTTGGAGGATTATAGAGCAACTACTTCAAGTAAGAGAGTAAGGATTACCAAGTGTAATGACTATGCTGAGAGAAGGCTTTTGCCAGATTAAAAAAAAAAGACATGGAAACTTATGAAAGTAGCTGAATTGGCATTACTATGTTAATTCAATATTGTATTAATAGGGAAAAAAACCACATAATTTTGAGAAATGATGCCCCAACACAAATATTCAGTTACTAAGTATAAGCATTAGTCAAGAGACTGCACACAAAATTAAAGTAAGAGAAAACCAAACATATTCCAATTCTTACTAATTTAAATACTTGCCTTAAGGCATTATTCAGTAAATTTAGATCACAGCATGTTTTATTTACTTGTAGTTAACCAAATTAAGTCTCCAATTTCACTGCATTACAGAGAAGCCAAACAAAAATTTATATTTGGAAACCACAGACTACTCAAGGAGAAAAGTTTTTATCTGCAAACTTACTATGTTGTCTCCCAACTGTGAATGAAGCTATCTACAGAATAATCAATAGTTAGGTGGAACCTCGTTTTCTCTACAGAGAAGCTTTATTCCTCTCACTCAGAGAACTTTAAAGGGGGGAAAAACCATTTAAAGATAAGTTTGCTTTTTGGTATAGTAAGGACAAATAAAAAAAAAAAATACAAGCTTTTTTTCACTCCTAAACCAGTGCAATTCCTTTTTCCAGAAGCTGATGTTGGCACATCTGGCCCTTGGTATGATAGAAAGAAGACAAATGATGATTTAAGACTTCAGTCCCACTTTTTTCTTGTCCTTGAACCAATAAACACATCTGAAAGTCTCCTTTTTCTCACCAGAATGCCTGCAGTTGGACTTATAGGCTGTACACGTAGTCTTGTTGATTTCACTAATTTTCAATGAAGACAGGTTCCATGAATCATGCTGTCTGTCCATTTGCATGTTAATGGAACTTTTACTTATCCAATGGGTGATAGATAATGTTATCCTATCAAGAGGGTATCAGTCAGAGAAAGACCAATACCACCTTAGCTGCATCCAAAGACCTCTTATGTCCCAGCAACTTGATACTACCCAAAATATGGTCCACAGTCCAGCAGCATCAGCTCACCTAGGAGGTTATTAAAAATAAGTCCATCCCATCCTGGCCCATCCCAGATGTACTAAATCTAAATCTGCATTTCAACACAAACCCAAGTGATTCACATGACATTCAAGTCTGAGATTAAATGCATAGCACATATATTTTCATCACATTAATAATATAGAAGGGTCAGACACAGTGGTTCGTGTTTATAATCCTAACACTTTGGGAAGGAATGTATGAGGCCAGCAGCTTTGAAACCTACCTGAGCAACAAAATGAGACCCCATCTCTACAAAAAAAAAAAAAAAAATTAGGGCATGATGGTGCACACCTGTAGTTCCAGCTACCTGGAAGGCTGAGGCAGGAGGATTACTTGAGCTCCAGAGTTTGAGGTTGCAGTGAGCTCTGATGACACCACTGCCTTCTATTCCAGACAATGGAGTGACACCCTGTCTCAAAATTAAAATAAATATAGATAGATAGATGTAGATATAGCTGTAAATAATTTGGGTGACCCACAAAAGCCTCTTTAGAACCACATGTAGGAGAAGTCCTAAGCAGTTGACAGTATCTTAATGAAGATGGCTAAGTAAACATGTTTCATCTGATCTAAGTACCTCTGATCATGCCTCCTCTGATCTACCTCTTACACGGATCTGCTCAAGCCAACTGGGAAACTGAGGCAGCTATGAAAATGAATTTATATGGAAAACATATGTATAAACAAGTTGAAAATGATAAAGTCTTAAATAACCACTGACACTGTAATTATTCCTGAAGATTTCAATACTGTCAAGATCCATGTTTTTTATAACGGACTTAGCAAGGAAGAAATTCGAAGAATCAAAAATTCAGTGATCCTTTCCATGCTCCAGTGTTGGAGACCCTTCTCGATCTTTCATTCAATTTTCAGTCAGTTAAGACACACTTATTGAACACTGCCTGTGCTACGTTACAGGTAAAGGTACAGTCAGTGGGTAGTAAGACAGACAGGACCCTGCACAAATGGAACCGACATTATTATGGCTCTAGAACAATGGATCTCACCCCTCTTCCAACAGGACACCTGAGATGTGATGACATGAACACATCCTCATTTCCTGAACAAAAGGGATGTGGAAAAATATCTTTTCACTATGACTCAGGGGAGGCAAGGTTGGAATACATTTCACAAGATTTTTTTTCCTGTGAAAGTAAGTAAAATCCTGCTTTAACTTTTCCCTAGGGCAAGGGGAGATCTTGAATACATTTACCTCGTACATTTTCAACCTACTAATTAGAAGCTAAAGATCATCTTGGCTGGCATATTTTACAAAATATCTAGTCTTCCAATCCTTTTCTTTCCCTGAACCCATTCAGGGAACTCCTGGCCCCATGGCTTCCTATTGAAAGTTTTTTTGTTTCTCTTTTAATTCCTCCAGTGGGTTTTCATTCCATCCTGAGAAGGAATAAAGCGAATATCTCATCAGGATAAAAGACTGATTATTCTTTGATTGGGTAATGGTTCCTGGCCTTCTTCCTGCTCTCCATTATTCTGAGGGGGAAAATGTATCGTCCCATTTCCACTGAGGATTCTGCTGCATATAAAACTCTCAGATATAATTCCTGGCTTCGTATAAAGCACAGGGTCTCTTTTATCACAGCAATAAGAGGTGAAAAGATGATTAAGAATGAGAATGGGATATGAAGAACCTGCTGGGAGAGAATTCATTTCAAGGTATTTCAATTATAATATTCATAGGTGTTCTAGGATTCTCAGGAAGCCCTGGAAACAATAAGGGACACTTCAGGTGAACATGAACACTTCAAGTGCAAAGGTCATGTTGAATTTGTCTGTCTGCTGGAGTAGTAGATGAGTAAATCAATTAGGAAATATTTTACACATTTTGGTCTCCACTTTTTTTATCCAAACTTCCAATTTCATCATGAAGCACCAACCCATATATTTATTTACTCATCGTACATTTAATTGAGAAATATTCCTTGAGCCCCTACCACATGCACGACACCAGAAGTCCTCATGGAGTTCACAGTCCAAGAAGGAATTTAAACTTTCATTCAATAGTCATATCTAAATTTGTAAAATTGCAGTCGCAATGGTATGAGAAAACACCAGCGGAGGATTTAACCTAACACAGGCAAGAGAAAGAGATACAAAGGCAGGCGGTTTTCCTGCCTGACACTTAAATGATCTGAAGGCTACAAAAGAGATGATAAAGGAAGTATTGCCACTGGTGTAACAAAGTGGTTATTTTCATTATGAATAAAATTGATTATAGTAAACAACAGTTTATAAGCCATACACTAAAATACGTTATTGACAACAAATGAAAATATTACTTACTTTAAAAATATAACTTTGAATATTCCCTGGTTATTACCATCAACATAGTTATCAAGAAAATAATAAAGGTAGCCAGATGCAGTGGCTCATGCCTGTGTTCCCAGCACTTTGGGAAGCTGAAGCAGGAAGATTGCTTGAGGCCAGGAGTTACAAGACCAGCCTAGGCAACACAGTGAGATCCTATCTCTACAAAAATTTTTTTTAAACTAGCCAGGCATGGTGGCACATGCCTGTCTATAGTCCCAGCTATCTGGGAGGCTAAGGCAGGAGGATCACTTGAGCCCAAGAGTTCAAGGCTACCACAAGCTATGATTACACCACACTGCAACCTGGGCAACAGAGTAAGAATCTGTCCTGGAAAAAAAAAAACAGAAAGAAAGAAAAGAAAATAATAAAAATAATTTGGGGTTTTTTCTGAAATTAATAAGCCTTTTAGTTTATTAACATCTTTATTTAAGTATTGATTTTCTTTCTTTCTTTCTTTCTCTTTTTTTTTAATCTTTTCTTTATTTTTTATAAGAGAGGGATCTTGCTGTGTCGTCCAGACTGGTCACAAACTCCTGGCCTCAAGTGATCCCCCCACATCAGCCTCCCCAGTTGCTGAGATTACAGGCATGAGCCACCACACCTGGCAGTACTGATTTTCTTCTTTAAAATACTGTTAGCCAAGATTTGAAATACAAAGGAGAGATAGGATTTCCACATAAGATTCTGGCATTCCATTCAATAACTTTCCAAAAACTCTAGAATTTTTGACTCAGGATATGGATGTAGCCAGGTGTGGTGATATGCACCTGTAGTCCCAGCTACTCAGAAAGCTTAGTAAGGAGGATCCCTTGAACCCAAGAGTTCAAATCCAGCATGGGCAGCATAGTGAGATCCTGTCTCTATTTAAAAAAAAAAAAGAAGAAGAAGAAGAGAGAGAGAGAGAGAGAGACAAACTAAAAGAAGAAGGACATGAATATGTTTTCAGACTCATTCCTCTTAATGTCCTAGCCAAATGACAGTTGCGGTGGCAAGGCTGGGTCTTACTATCATAAAGGAGAATAAGAATGCTCTAAGTAAGAGCAGTAAGTCCAAGGGAACAGAAATAAGAAAGAAAGGAGGTCAAGTGTTGAGGGACTGACAGCCACCTAAGTTTGCAAAAGAATAAGAAATTCCAAAAGCTACAGTCTATTAAGAAAGAGGCAGTAGATTAATGGGCAAGGAGATAAAGAAATACACATGGAATAATGAAGAAACCTAAGAAATGATGGGGGTGGGGAACAGAACTAGGAGAGAGTAATGTTAGTAAAGTCAAAATGAAGACACAAGGCCGGGTGCTGTGGCTCACGCCTGTAATCCTAGCTCTTGGGAGGCCGAGGCGGGCGGATTGCTCAAGGTCAGGAGTTCAAAACCAGCCTGAGCAAGAGCGAGACCCCGTCTCTACTATAAATAGAAAGAAATTAATTGGCCAACTGATATATATATAAAAAATTAGCCGGGCATGGTGGCGCATGCCTGTAGTCCCAGCTACTCGGGAGGCTGAGGCAGAAGGATCACTCAAGCCCAGGAGTTTGAGGTTGCTGTGAGCTAGGCTGATGCCACGGCACTCACTCTAGCCTGGACAACAAAGTGAGACTCTGTCTCAAAAAAAAAAAAAAAAAAATGAAGACACAAAGTAGAAGGTGATCAATTAGAACAGTGGGAGCAAAGGACAGCTATCACCGTAAATGAGAAATGAAGAGTGGAAAACACTGTTATAGATAGAAAGTAAAAGGGAAGTCAGTGGATGACAGGATCCTACCTTGTTTCTGGAAAATAGAAATATGGCTGCCTCATGGTTTTCATACTTACAAACTAAAGATTATGGGTTTCTTGCATGAGGCCCTTTCAAGAAATTTAATATATGTTTCCATATACATTAAAATAGGGTAACTTGTTGTTGTTGTTGTTTGAGACAGAGTGTCACTTTGTTGCCCAGGCTAGAGTGCCGTGGCATCAGCCTAGCTCACAGCAACCTCAAACTCCTGGGCTCAAGCAATCATCCTGCTTCAGCCTCTCGAGTAGCTGGGACTACAGGCATGTGCCAACATGCCTGGCTAATTTTTTCTATATATATTAGTTGGCCAATTAATTTCTTTCCATTTATAGTAGAGATGGGGTCTCGCTCTTGCTAAGGCTGGTTCCAAACTCCTGATCTCGAGCAATTCGCCCGCCTCGACCTCCCAGAGTGCTAGGATTACAGGCATGAGCCACCACGCCCGGCCAAAATATGGTAACTTGAATACTCTAATTAAAAAATTAGGACAATTTTTCAGTCACCCAAATAAAAAATAAACTTTTAGCTTACATCCAGGTAAAGTTTAACTGAATTCTGATGTAATTAATTTTTTGTTTCTATTTCGATAAGGCAGCCCAGTCTAAAAAGTCACTATAAACTCATGAAAGATGGATTAAGCCACAGAAGAAGCTATGGTATAGTTTAACTCTCCATAATCCTTGGCTACATTATATACTTAAAATGAATTAGATGTAACTGCTTCTCTTCTCCTCATTAAAAGCAAAATTTTTACTCTCCTTGATAAGCATTAAATTATGTCCTCACAGTACCGGAATACAGATTTAATTTTATAAGATTTATATAATTCCTAACAATAAAGAGTACATATTTCTTTTATCTACATAATGTCTTTGTTAAAAAATAAACAGTAAATTAAGGCAAAATATATCAAGATAATCCATAGTGGAGACTGATTTTGAGTTCACCCAAGCAAAAATTTTTGAAATTTATAATTCCCATAGTAGTTCTAAATCACAAAAACATTGCTCAAGTACACTAACAGTTGAATTTTGCATATTTAAAAGTAAATCAAATTGTAGTGCTTCAGGGAATAGTAATTTCACATCTGCTGAGTTATTTTCAAATCAAAATAATTTATTAAGAAAAAAGTTCAAAAATAATCTATCAATGAACTATAGAATGAAGCAAGGACACAAAAATTAAAAAGAATGAAACTGAACAATAACCATAGGAAATAAATGACCACATTTATTTTTAAAAAGAGCCATAAAATATTAGCTTATAAAAATGTTGTGCTCTTTTATTGACAATAATAATCATTAATTAATTAATGCATATTATTAGTGCAAATTGCAGAGCCTACTCATTTACTTTTATTAAGTATGTCTAATAAATATTCAATTAGCTAAACTGGTCAGGTTCCAACAATCATTTACAACCCAGTTCATTAATTTTAGGAGGCCTGACTGACTAAGCATGAACCTGGACTAGATTGTCACTTTTGTCCTTTTCTAAGCATTAGGAGTGCTGTATCAGGCCATGGTCATTTCTACAGTTCAGACCTACCCAAGCACTGACAGTTCAGTATTACGGTCAAGGGACTTGCCACAGTGCAATATTTTCACTTCATTTCTATACTTAGGAGCTGATTAGTTTCTAGAAGGAGAATATCTGAATCTGCACTGTCAGGTTCATGGTTAAAACTGAGGTTCTTGAGGTTACCCTAAGGAAATGTTTCAAGAACACCGAATTTATATAAGCAGGGCTGAAACCCCTTCACAAGAAATGTGGCTATGAGACCCTCTAAGGGGATTTTCAGCAAATCTAGAATAAAGTAAATATGAAAACATATTCAAATTCCCTATCAATTAAATAAATGCAAATTAAAACTAAAATAAAATGCAACTTTGTGCCCCTGGATTTGACAATTAAAAAGAATTCTAATTTTCTGCATGAACTAAGTCATAAGAATGTACACAGGAGTATAAACTGATGTCATTTCCACCAAGGCAATTTCACAACATTTGTCACAAGACTCAGAATTTTCACTTCTAGGAATATATTATGAATAAATAGACAAATACAAAAAAAAATAAATAAATACCAAGATCCTCATCATTGCCAGATACTGGAAGCAAGAAAAAATGTTCACAAATAGGTGTTTCAAACAAAAAGTATGGCACATAAAGAGGTTGTAGACAGTTATTTACTGCTATTGTTAAGTGAAAAGGCTACTTCCAAAACACTTTTTAGGTGTTTAGGATAATCCTTCTTTATACATAAAAAATAAAAGTATGAAAGTGAAAGAGAAAGTGTGTGCTTGTGTGTGTATGTATACAGAAAAAAATGTTTAAAAGGCTATATATCAAACTGTTAACACATTATCTCTGAGTGATGAAATTATAAGCAATTTTGCTTTCTTCTTCATAATCTTCTGCATTATCATAAAAAGTATGCATAACTCTAAAATCACAGGCAATGTAGACATGAATATAATGAACAAGGAAAGCTTAGAATTATTCTATGATAGCACTCCAGATGCTGACCATGTTCTTCTATAAAGATAGCTGTGGTCTATCCTGAGATGACCTCCTAAAACAATAGGCACAAACAGCAACATACACCTGGACAGATTTCATTTCCTAACTGCTTCAGATCAAAGTTTACATTCAAAGTACTTGCTAAATGTATTTTATCTATGCCTGGGGGTACTCTGACCTGTAGTTCTAAACCAATGAATAAAGGCTAAAAAAGACTGAGCCATTAATAGCTGTACCCCATGCTTATTCAAATGCTATTGAGATGGGCCATTTAAAAATTAGTAGGGAAATCTATAATCAGTTGGAATGAATAATTAAGGCAAGAAAAAAATAAAACCACTTAAAATACTCCCATTATCAATAGATAACTTGGCTTAGAATCTACCTCTGGCATTTTACTAATAGTTTGGTAATCATCGTGAGAACTCTGATATTTAACTTACATGAAGAATTCCTAAGAGATGTGCCCCAACACCCTTGTAATAAAAAATGAAAAGAGTTCCTCTTTTCCTGAGCTAGTCATTTAGAAACGCAGATAAGAACCTGCTTCAAAGAATTTAAAATCAATAGATGACACAAACAGGAAAACCAATAGTTACATATAATTGTTTTAAGTGCTGTGACAAATAAACACAGGGTGCCCCGGGGCCAGAGTTAGTGCCTCTGGGACTGGAGAATACTGGCCAGGTGATTCCTTAAGCTGAATTTTAAAAGAGAGTAAGGCTTAGTCCGATGGATTAGAAACAGAAAGGGTATTAATTTTTACCGATCTATGGAAATAAGAACAAGCAAGCATGGGGACAAAGAGATTTCTCATAGGCAGGCTTCTCTATTTAATAAGGTCCCAAGAGTATTCATTCCTTCATTCAAAAGTTTTGACTGAGTACCTTAAGTCAGGCACTGTTCTAAGTGAGAAAGAAACTCTTCCTGCCCTTAAAGAGTATAAAAGACAGAGTCATAAACAGAATTTTAATCAAGTGATCACTATCCCCAGGGGACTAAGTATTAGGGGCTATCGTAGCACCGAGAGGAGGTTTCATTTAATTGTGAGGGTCTCAGGGAAGACTTCTTAGAGGAAATAACATCTTGGGTGAAATAAACAGGGGTAAGCCATGCAAAATAAATATAAATATTAAAAATTAAAAATAAAGTGGTGGGGACTAGTGAGTTAAGGCTGGTAAGATCAAGAGATGTTGGATCACAAAGACGTTGAATGGTAAGATGAAGAGTTTAGATTTCACCCTGCAGTCAGTAGAGTCACTGGGAAGGGCTTTAATAGGAGGAAGTAATATGATCAGATGTATACCTCTGAAAGATTATTTGACTATGGGTTGAACGGAATGGAATGAAGCAAAATTGGATGAAGAAAGACTAATTTGGAAGGGGCTTTTATAATAATCAAAGTAAGAAATGCTGGTGGTGTCTAGAATTAAAGTAGAGGCAGTTGAAATGGGAGGTTTCACCAATGGAAGCCACCATTCAGCCATTTGACTAATATTAAGCAGTTAAAATCAACAAGACTGTGGCCATTAATTGTGTACAGGAAGTATGGGAGATGAAGGCATCTCGGATGCCACCAGGTTTTTGACAAGGGTAGCAGAGTCATTCACTGCCACAAGGAACTTGGAAGGAGGGTAGGCGATGAGTTTCATATCTGATACATTGAGTTTGAAGATTCTTAAAACGTCCGAGTTGCAATGTCTAGGAGGCAGGTAGATACAAAGAATATAGAGCTGGACTGAGACACAGATTACATAGGAACAACAGCGTGAAAAGGTGTCAGGAATTTGGGGAATCTCCAAGACATGATCTACAAAGTAAACAAACACAAGGAAGGTGATGGAGATGTCTGAGTGTATGGAGTGAGTAAAGATGAGGAAACAGGAGGGAACATTAAATTAAACTAATATTTAAAAGACTGGAATAGGAAGTGGAGTCCTATAAAAGGGGCACAGCAGTCAGTGATGTTAGGCAAAAGCCAGGCCGCATCTCAGCAGCCAAGGAAGGAAATAAATCTCAGCAGAATTAAGTGGCTCTAATTTCAGAGTTAATATGGTTTTGCAGCGTAGCCTAGACTGTACTTAGTAAATGTAGAAAACTTCTGTGTTGGCCAAGAAAATTAAATCTGTGATAGCTGACAAGAGTAGATGGGGTGGAAAAAAGGACACAGTAACCATCTTACTGTTTCAAAGAGCCAATTCCTGGAAAATCATGCCCAGAGTAACTAGTGGATTAAAGAATATAGTCCCCAGAAAGCTAGAGGGTCAAAAGAGCAGCTAAAGAGTCTCCAGGAACAATGTAGCAGCTCCTGAAGAACTCATCAAGAAAAATTATTCATATTTGAACATCTTCCCAAACCCCACCTCATCCTCTGGCACAAAGAAGGAAACAGTTCTGAAGGATGGTATTAGTCGAAGATCAATTATACCTAACCCATCATTTTTTTGGTCTGAGTGTCTTGGACTACATCTGCTCAGCAATAATATATATCACGATGACATTCTTAATCTTTTTTTTTTTTTTTTTTTTTTTTTTTTGAGACAGAGTCTCGCTTTGTTGCCTAGGCTAGAGTGAGTGCCATGGCGTCAGCCTAGCTCACTGCAATCTCAAACTCCTGGGCTCAAGCGATCCTTCTGTCTCAGCCTCCCAAGTAGCTGGGACTATAGGCATGGGCCACCATGCCCGGCAATTTTTTCTATATATATTAGTTGGCCAATTAGTTTCTTTCTATTTTTAGTAGAGACGGGGTCTCGCTCTTGCTCAGGCTGGTTTCGAACTCCCGACCTCGAGCAATCCGCCCACCTCGGCCTCCCAGAGAGCTAGGATTACAGGCGTGAGCCACCGCGCCGGCCGACATTCTTAATCTTAACTGACAAATCTATATAATGAAAGTAATAGAATGTATACAACCACTCATCATAAATAAATGGTTGGCTTTCTTTCAATAAAGAATTTAAATACTACTTCTAGAGTCAAGCAGAACATTGAGAACTTTCATAATTACATTTTATATAAAGATGAGAATTCTTTTAATTCCTATTATATGACAAAACCTTTATGTCATACATGTGTGTGTGAAACCTATACCAATAACTTCATGTAAGTTCCATATGAATTGTAGAATATTGTCCAAAGGACAAAATAGCTACATATCATTATCCCCACCCAATACACTCGAGTGATTCATTATGACATATTCTGATATATTTCCTGATGAATCTATATGAAGCTTCTTGTTATGCAATGCCCGCTCACCAGGGATCTTTGAGGTGCATGTAGAAATATTGACGGTGGTTACAGAAGTCTGCCTAGATTTTTGTTGTGTGAGTTGCAGACATTAAGTGTCAGAGTAAACTATTCTTACATAGCAAAATACATTAATTTACTTAAGGGAAATCCAACTTTTCCCTAGGTTTTCAAAGGCCACGCAGAAAAATAAATTATGAAATGGAAATGCAAAAACCTTCTCTCTAGTGAACTTTGGGGTTGCAGCACCAACATCTATTCCATAGAAATGTTTGCTTAGAAATGTTCCTGCTATTCATTACTGTATCATATCTTCCCTACGATAGCTAATTTAGGGATGGCTAATTTTACCCGTCTCTAGGGATAGGACATGGAACTTAGGCCTAAGATAATAGGCTTCTGAAAGCACTTCACCTCTCTGAATATGGAAAAGGAAGAACCACTGGGGTTGTATGTGGCTGTCTTGCAATCCCATGGGGAAATGATGCTAGCTGACATGGAACACAAGAGCCGACTTTTGAAAAGAAACTAAGTCCTTGAAGACACTGTTAAACCCTGAACCAATCAACCCAAAAACTTATTTACCACTGAATCCAGAGTTAGATAAACAAGAAAATCCCCTTTTATTTAAGCCAGTCCAAGTTGGGTATGCTGTCATTAGCAAATCAAAGGCATCCTGACATGCACAATGTCAAGACACACTAGCTCTTGTGTGCTTCTCCAGATTTAGGGACAGTGACCTGGCATTCTAGAAATCCTGGTTTACTTATTCCCATTCTCTAACCAAATACAAATAACATTTTTAAACTAAATGCAAGCAGAATTATTACAAATATCATAAAATCTGCATTTCTGAAAAAAGGTGCTTACAGTTAAATAGTCTAGACCCACTGTTTTATAAGTGGGACAACTGAAGCAACAGAAACATTAAATGACTTGACCAGGACCACAAACAGAACCATAAGTCTCCTGATAACCATGCAAGCACACCACCTAAAGAGACCATAATCACTCCGTAATCAATCGCCCCATTAAAACTAGACTTAGGCTTTTTATCCTTTTTATAACATTGTATAAGTTGAAGAAAAATAGAACATATGAATATACATAAAACCTTAGTTATAACTTACATTATTCTCAATCCAGCATTTTTTCAGCCCATAATTTTCATGTTAGTTCAGCATTCTTACATCTTTACAGATTTTCATCTAAGACTACATGCCTAACCACTGTTTTATACAACTTGCCCAAAAATATCAACATGCCTGTTATTTGGCATAGAGGAAGGCTACTAATTCCAGAACCATTATTTTCCTTTTCCAAAAGCACAAACCCAAACTGACAAACAAATCAATTTATTTCCTTTCCATACTAATTTAGAAGCAGAGTCTTTATTTCTTTTCAAGCCCAGAAGATAGACACACAATATGAATTTATCACTTTCAGTTGCTCATACTGAAATGAAAGATTAACGTTTTCAGGCTGGTAGTCAATATTTTGCCTTCAAATACTCATTATTTAATAAACTTTAAGAACCAGCTAAAAAGTCAACTAAGCTACGAAACTTTCATCAGCCTATCTGGGAAACAGTGTGCATTCTTCCACTAGAATAGCCTGTTTATTAAAAGTCTAAATTTGTGCCTTTGATAATTAACATGTTTTAATTCAATCTGTGAAATAACATAGGCTTCTTCAGTGCTAACATGAGAATATTAGAGATTTTCTTTTTAAAAATGTCTACTTAGTAAAAATTTCAGAAATAACAACATAAGGTTAACGTTATTTGTTTGCTATTAGAACTTGTATTTGTTTTGGTGGAAAAAAAATAGTTCATGTAGCACTGATTGTAACACAGAAAAAAAAACAGGAAGTTATGTTGTACATTTCTTACAGTACAAGATAAAGAATAGTTCTAAATTTAGAAAAAGAAAAATAAATATACAAAGTAAAAAAACGTGTCAGTGATGCTAATCAAAGATCAACTAACTATTGCTGAGACCGGCAATATTATATCCCTGAACAATTACTCATATTATAATGGGAATTTTAAAAAGAAAATAAGAATACACAACATAATGAGGGCAGAAGTCACCCTAATCATTCATCTTTGTATTCCCAATTAGGGCACCTGCTATAGTGTCTTCATTATGATTAGTATTCAACAAATATTTGTAAAATGAATGAGTAAGGAATGAATGATGAGAAAATGATAAACAGCTCCCTCTGTCTCCTGGGAGTTCACTGTACTACTTTTTTTAAAATTTAATTAATCCTCAATGTCCTTGTAAAATAGCCAAAGGGAAAATGTATTTACATTACTCTGAAATTGATGGAATCTATGAGAAGGGTTAAACAGCTTCCTCAAAGTAAATACAACATTCACAATCCAGGTAGGATAAGGGGATTTGAATCATTTCCTAGGTAGATGGCTTTCGATTTCAGCCCTTACTGCATTAACCATAAGAACTCTCCTCAATTTCTCCATAATGGAGCCCTGAGTTTTGCTGCTAATCTGTACTTTTTACTATTCTACTGCTTTTAAAGTTCCTTTCCAGCCCTTCCTCCTCCTAACCCACAAATACTGGGACCATGGCCTTTCCAGGTCAGTCCTAATTTGAAGCGGTCTATCCTGCCCTCCCCAAATGTACTTACACTTATTAGACCATATGTTCCAATATTAGTTCAGGAAGGGGGAAAAAAATGGTCATCATACTTGTATCTAAGAGATCACAGAAAAACAGTTTATTAATGTTTGAAAACACTATTATCACTCCATGTTTACCTCTTGTCCACAGATAAACAATTAATAGGATATAAATATATTCTATCTTCATTAGTCACTATTCATGAGGGCACTACTTATGAACTGGAAGTCCAGCACAATATTTACATGACCTAATTTTGAAAATTTAAAATAGTATAAGGCCTCTAGGCTTAATTTTATAAGGGAAAGATTAAAGGGACACAAGCAAGCATACACCCTCTCTATATTGTACAACACTGGCAATTACTTTTTAACTTAAAACATCCGATACTTAAAATGCCAAACTTCTACATTTTTGCCGTAACAAGGTAGTTATCATATTGAATACCATTTCTTTCTCTCCAGTAAGTAGAATTAATATTAGCACATGAACTGAAAATGTTAAGTGACTATAAAAAAGTCCAAATGATTTCATTAAAATTTAGCTTAGCAAATGTTAGTTTCATATCCTTGGTAGAAAACCTTTTTATTCATATTCAAATGAAATGAACAATTTACAGGCACAGAAGTGGCATAAAATATTTGACATCCTCCTTCATCTCACTGTGGTGTGTTTTCATTTATGCTCTCTGCTCACATCTAGTTTTCTCCACTCAGGAAAAGTGGACAATGTACTCATATTGGGAAAACAAGTTTCCAATGGCCTAGCCTTGAATCAAACAGCAAAATTCTATCCATCTATGCATTGTCATCAGCCAACATGACAAGTGGAACCAGGTGTAATATCTACCCTGCTTTGTAGCCAAACCTGTAAGTCAGAGACTATAAAATAAAAATAGCTATAAAATTAAGCACAGAAGTAAACAAAACAAACAAAAAAGGTTTTAAACCATCAAAAAAACACGTCACAAAGCATGTGCTCGCATTTTCCCTTTAACAAAGTCTGTGTCATTTTGAACACAATTCTAACAAGCTTGATTATTTGGTTTCTGTTCACATCATATTACAAGCAACAAAGTGAAAAAGTAGAATAGGGTGTGGGAAGACAGAAGGACAGGGTGGAGGATTAAGGTTTGAAATGTCGCTTAACCAGCTGACAGTAACCACATGGAATAGTGATGCAAGTGGATTAATGATCACACTAAATGATTTGCTTTTTAACCTAGTCCTTCAACTCACGGCTTTTTAGAACTTCAGGTTGAAAGAAACCCTGTTCTGATTCTTGAGTCTCCTCTACAATGTCAAAGGGAGGACTTTAATTTTATTTTGGATCAAATGCTTCACAACTAGTTGTAACTGAAATTAAAATTTATATGACACTCATATAATTTTAAGCTGTAAGAATGATGAATCCCATGTAAACTTGCTGCTATGGATACCAAAAAGGAATGTTTACCATTCCTCCTTTTGGCCCTCCCAATGCTAATCCCTTTCATTTTAAGTAGACAGGATCTAACAAAAATGTTTCGAAGTCCTGACCACATCATGGATAATTAAATGGCATCTGCCTCATAAATCAGAGACCCAAGGAACCTTCCCAAATGGATGAAATGGAACAAAAAAAAAAAAAAAAAAAAAAGCCTGCAGGGAAACAAATCTTAACTGCTCAGTTGTATTTTACGGAACAACTTTTTTTAAATGAAACGAAAGATATTTAAGAGTCATTAAGGTCTCATCTCTTAAAATTTTAAGAAAAAGCAGTATTTTGTAATGGGATGAGAAACATTTACATGATTCTTCTGTAATCATATCCATGACAATACATATTCTCCTTAGTTAGAACTAAACCCACTTGTGTCCTATTATTGGGGAAATGATCTATATAAATTAGTTTTAAGATAACTAAAGTCTGTCTTTTCACTTCATAAGCATGTTAAGAAATTTCAACCATATGCAGAATTTCTAATACACTTAAGGTATTCATGCGCCTATGCAAGTAAGGTACCAAAAGTAATTTTTACTTGCTTGTTTTAATGGCAATGCATTGATTTTATGAAAATCAAGCATGCCCTCAGGTCCTAATAAAGTATACGTAGCCGACTGGATCTAAGCCAAACATATCAGCTTTTACTTTCTTATTGGAATCTGCTTTTATAATTCTGTCCTCTTTCTAACCACGTGGCTTCCACTATCACTAAAACACTAACATTTAAAAAGAGGAAGCCTGGCCGGGCGTGGTGGCTCACGCCTGTAGTCCTAGCTCTCTGGGAGGCTGAGGCAGGCGGATTGCCCAAGGTCAGGAGTTTGAAACCAGCCTGAGCAAGAGCGAGACCCCATCTCTACTATAAACAGAAAGAAATTAATTGGCCAACTAATATATATAGAAAAAATTAGCCGGGCATGGTGGTGCATGCCTGTAGTCCCAGCTACTCGGGAGGCTGAGGCAACAGAATCGCTTGAGGCCAGGAGTTTGAGGTTACTGTGAGCTAGGCTGACACCATGGGACTTACTCTAGCCTGGGTAACAAAGTGAGACTCTGTCTCAAAAAAAAAAAAAGAGGAAGCCTAAGTTACTAACATTCAGAAGGCTTATGAAAGTGAAACATACTTTATGAGCCAGTAATGTTTTTCTTTACTGAGCGTATGGGATCAATACACTTAAGCAAGCTTTTGGAGGGGTTGGAGGATGGGAATCAACTCATTTATTTGCTAATTGGTATTTCCTTAGTAATAGATTTCCTCCCGATCTTAACTTTGACAAGTTGCTCCATAAAAATTATTGATTTGTGTGCATACATTTTACATCGTAAATAGATACACACACACAGAGATACTAAGAAAGAGACAAAGAGTGAATGGAGGAGCACTAAACAGTTTACAAATGACCTTCACACTCATTCACCCTTCCGGTTTCCCACCTTGCCTGTTGTAACAATGGGCATTGAGAGTCATTGTGAAAAAAGAAAAACTTGGAGGCTTATGAAGAAAGTGTACAGCTACCGGTACAAGGGAGGGAATTATGAAAATGAAGAATAAAGGACACTGATCCAGGGTAATGAAGGGGGCAGAGTGGCCAGCCTAGCGATTAATATATCCACTCCCCAAATACTGCTCTCACAATATCAGAAGAGTTTTCCCTTCAGGATACTGTGTAAAATTAATTTAAATTACCAAACAGACACTTTACTTAAAAAAGTAAATGCTGAGGCAGTCCATCCAGGCTGTCAGTTCATATAAAGTCGTTCCAGGCACTGTTTTTGAACAGCTCCTCTATATCCTTCACGTGGAGTCAATGAGAAATTTGCTTGGGCCCATGAGGGTAATTTAGAAGCAGGAATTAGGAAGTATTTATATTTACTTTGTTAGTTGCTCAAGTAATAAGCATTTATGGGGTTGTTGTATTTTCTTGTTTACAAATTTCATGTTTTCTACTTAAGTCTCTAAAACGGGTCCCCCACCTACGGTAAGTTGTATAATTATTTCATTATATATTACAGTGTAATTATAATAGAAATAAAGTGCACAATGAATATAATGCACTTGAATCATCCCAAAACCATTCCCCACCTCGCCCCCGTGCCCCCCAGCCCCTGTCTGTGGAAAATTTATCTTCCATGAATACAGTCCCTGGGTACCCAGATAGTTGAGGACTGCAGCTCTAAAATATTTATCAATAGAAAACTACTAACCACTGTGCAGGAGGTGTGATGTTTGTCAGCCATTGTCAGCAAAAATAAGAACTTAAACCTCAACAGAACATTTCACTTCATTTCATTGTCATTCCTGCGTCACTTGCTTTGAAACTACCACTTGCTTGTTGGGTAAAAGTAAGATGCAGCCCTGAAATAGTTTTCCCCCCAAAGGAGAGGACTGTTACATGTCTGGCAATACAAGAAAGGCCTGCAGAAACTGCCGAAAGTATCAGAACATACACAGACTTTCTA
The DNA here is from genome assembly GCF_040939455.1 of Microcebus murinus. Classification (NCBI taxonomy): domain Eukaryota; kingdom Metazoa; phylum Chordata; class Mammalia; order Primates; family Cheirogaleidae; genus Microcebus; species Microcebus murinus. Next base: position 35,224,173 of record NC_134114.1, on the reverse strand, counting down.
ACGAGAGGGGAGGCCAAGAGATGGGCTCTTACGGTAGCCTTGAAATAAGTTTTAGTTGCCTTTCCAGATAAACTATTTAATTTTCAATGATATATAATTCAACTAAAGAAAGGGGAAAAGTACAAGGTTAAACAAACAAGAAAAATTAAGACAAACACCTAGACTTTTTCAAATCTTAAATACAAAACAAAACCCTTCTCTGTTCTAAAACTCCAGGTGAAGATCAGGAACCCAGAACCTGGGAAAGGAAAAGCACCCCGGGGTTGATCTGATAACAGCCTGAAATCTGCAGTCTGGAGAATCTTTAGTCTCTAAAAATGATAAACGTTAGACATGGACTTTGTCACACTGAAAAAAATGAGCAGCGTACAATTATTGAATATATGAATATATGTATGCTATTGCTATATTTTTACTTTTGTGTGCACTTAATGTAGTTTTTTTGTTAGACGTTGTTATTCAACAATAGTACATCTTACAAATAAATATCATTCTAAACTGAAAAAAAAAATACTTCCAAATCAGTTAGGGTGATTACCCTACGAAAGAGGTAACCTTTTTTTCCCCTTAGTCTCCTTGTTCATGTTGTCTACAATTAGAATTGGGTTGCAGCTATTACTAGTGATAGCAAATTTTGCCTTCTCTGTCAGGCCCTGTGCTGGACATTGTCTGCATTTCTACAGAAAGCGTTAACTCAGCAGGCCTTGCCTGCTCAACCCTGTACATTCCCAAAGAAAGGTCTGTCTTGAGGCCTGGGTCTTGGACAGCTCCTAGATAATGAGCTCTGAGCTCTTGGAATAAATGTTCCAGCTGATAATAGTAGTTTTGTACACCTAAGGTTTGGGGACACACAATACCACTTTGGTCAGATAGTTTAGGCTAACAAATGTGATTTATGGTAAACACTTGTTTTTTCTCTGGAAGGCTGAAGTAGCTGAGAGTCACAGGGATGCTGCATACCTTACTGATCCCCAATAATAAACCTGAATGCCAAGGCTCTGATGAACCTCTCTGGTTGATAACACTTGGCACGTGTTGTTACACGCTATTGCTGGGAGAATTAAGCATATCCGTGTGACTCTGTGGAGAGAACACCTGGAAGCTTGTGCCTGGTTTCTCCCAGATTTTGCCCCATAAACATTTGTCTTTTGATGATTTTAATCTGTATCCTTTGCTATAAGAAACCATAACTATAAGAATGACACTTTTCTCTAAGTCCTGGGAGTTCTTCTAGTGACCCATGGAGGCTGAGTGGTCTTGAGGACCCCTTTACCTAGCATACTGCCCTGCACATCACTGTCATTTCACAGATGATAAAATCAAAAGTCAGAGAGGTTAAGTAATTTGACTTATTGGTTAGAAGTCATCCACATCAATATACTCATTCTGCCTATATACTGTACTGTAACAAATTTTTTTAAGTAATTTTAAAACTTAGCTAACATTTCTTTTGGAAAATTTATGATACAATTTCATAAACCCTGAAAATGTTTTGACTATAATTAATCTTAAACTCAAACCTACTTCTGTTCATTAAGAATTTTATGTCTGGCCTGGCGCGGTGGCTCACGCCTGTAATCCTAGCACTCTGGGAGGCCGAGGCGAGCGGATTGCTCGAGGTCAGGAGTTCCAAACCAGCCTGAGCAAGAGCGAGACCCCATCTCTACTATAAATAGAAAGAAATTAATTGGCCAACTAATATATATAGAAAAAAATTAGCCAGGCATGGCAGCGCATGCCTGTAGTCCCATCCACTTGGGAGGCTGAGGCAGGAGGATTGCTTGAGCCCAAAAGTTTGAGGTTGCTGTGAGCTAGGCTGACGCCATGGCACTCACTCTAGCCTGGGCAACAAAGTGAGACCCTGTCTCAAAAAAAAAAAAAAAAAAAAAAAGAATTTTATGTCTGTCTGTAGTGGTTCTTGGCAGTAATATGTGCCAGGCACCCTGGGTCACAAATGTAATCCCATCACTTTGGGAGGCTGAGGCGGGACGACTGCTTGAAGCCAGGAATTCAAGACCAGTCTGGTCAACCTGGCAAGATCCCACCTTTAGAAAAAATAAGAAAAATTAGCTGGGCATGGTGGTACATGCCTGTAGTCCCAGCTACTCAGGAGGCTGAGGCAGGAGAACCACTTTAGCCCAGGAGTTCAAGGGTGCAGTGAGCTATGATTGCACTAATGCACTCCCAGCCTAGGCAAAAGAGTAAGACTCTGTCTCAAAAAAAAAAAAAAAATGAGTAATGTGGTATCAGAATTGCTGAGGCAATTTTTTAAATTACACAGTGTTCCTTGCCTACCTATCAAACCCTTCAGCAAAAAACATATATTTCCAGGGTAATCCAATTATTAATTAGTCCTTCCCATCTCTGAAATTCTTAATTTCCCCTTATATTTCATATATCTATATCAATGTATCTATATCTATCCATATCTATATATCTATCTATATCAGATATGTCTATAGCTATTACAGAGAGAAGAGACTAAGAGATAGACAAAAATAATGGAAGATAAAGAAATAGATATTATATTCTTCACGCCTTTCAATGTAGTTCAGAATGTTACCTTTGTATGTTTAGGGGGGAAAAGCTTAAAATGCACTGCAATTGCAGTATGTGTTTCAGTGTGTGCGTGTATGTGTGTTATGAGAGAAAGACACATGCGAACACATTTCAAACAGGTTTTAGGTTTAATAAGTTCAGTGTTCAAACACAGAAATATGTTAGAGCACCAATTCTTAGTTTGTATTATGTAAGTAGTGCACTAGCATTATTAAGTATTCTATTTCTATAGTGATTAGAAAATTAGTAGACAGAGAATTTTTGTTAATGGTTGTTAATATTTTTATAATACTAAATACTTTTTGCCTAGTATAAATTTTATAATACATATAAATAAAATTGATAGATTTCTATCAATATAAAATTGTGATTTTCTCCCATGTAATTAAGCTACATGCTAAAACCATAATATAGGCTATCCATTTGTTTTTTGCCAAGACATTTTTACTGAATAAAAATAATTAGCTAATTTTACATTTTCTGATTTAAATGTATATACCTCTGTTATGTAAAAGTAATTTTTAACTTCCTACAGGACACAATCCTTATCTAAAAGCAGAAAAAGCCTTTGCTTTTAGATTTAAAAGGTATCCTTTGAAATGTAACATATCCCAGAATGTACCCCAAAGGCTGGAAATGTCAACATTTCTCTGTTTCAAAAAACTTTCTGTGAGACTACTGCCATACTAGATTTTTCCTTGCCAATTACCTACAGCTGGAAAAAATTCTGTATTTATTAGACATCAAAAATTGAGTATACTGGAAATATTACATTAATGGCATAGGAAGTCAACACAGGAAGCTCATATTAAATCAAACTAGTATGATTTAAAAAAATTAAGTTTAAAATTTTTCTTGGCCCCAGTGTCATCATTTTTGAGCCAAATGCAGCCAAGAATATGCAGTTCTCATTGAAAGTACCTAAGTGAAACACTGAAATCACTGTTCTAGACTGGTTTTCCCACAAAGACAGCCTGCTCCAAGAAGCATCAGGAAAGAATTTGGCTCACAGTGAATTATTCAAACTTTTTTCATAGTTAACTAAAAATAAATCTGACTGTTCACTACAGAAATCCTTTCAAATTCTGTGGTGATAATAAAGTAATGACCACTTTTCAGCTGAATGGCCTAATTTTTTATTTTTTTATTTTATTTCATTTTATTTGCTGCATGTCTAGCTGTAGTGCATTTTAATGAGAAATGATGAGTACGTCAGCTTTTCCATGGAGCAGATTTTGGTATTCAGCTTAAGTCTCCCAGTCAGTATGTAAGACTCTGTACTTAAGAAGATCAATGACACAGACACATACAGACTAACAAACATGTTATCACAAATCAAGAATTCACTCAGTTAAGATTCTGCACACTGACTTCCAAATAAGAAACTTAGAATTTACTAGATTCTTGGGACCAGTAAGGTTTCACTGTTTTCCCTGAATCACAAAAGATACAGAGTATTCATACAAAAATACATCTACCCTTAACATGAACCATTTTACATATATGTGTGGCCCCATGTCCATAGGAATACACTTTAAAGCAGAGGCTGCACTCTCCAGCCATGTGTTATCAAAAGTGACATGTGGCCTCCTAAAGTTTAATAACTGACACTGACTAAAGAAATGGGAGTTTGCTTCCTGACTAATGTTGAAAAATTCTGAGAAATGATTTTAAATCCTTCACTAAATTTCTCGTTTGGTCACTTAGGGGAAAATGATTTTACCAAATTGATTACCCACATTGATTTTTTTAAATGTAATTTATCAAAGATCTGAAATATTTAGATAAATTCCAGATTTCCCTTATGATGAACTTCTCCAAGAGTATACTCCATCACAGATTGCTCACTAAGAAGCTCTACTGCAGTCAAAGTGACAGAATTTAAGAGGACATAATGAGTACTTCTGCTACACAGAATCATTATCTCCCTCTAACACTTCCCTATGAGACTGACTTGTAATCATGTTCCAAAGAGGGCTCTGCTAACTTCAGGGCTTTGATGAATAAGAATAGTTGAGAGCCCTTATCATAAATGGATTCGGCACAACTGAGGAGTGAGTGATAGGACCAGAGAAATAAATCCTCATGCAGAAAAGTTAGTGGCATGAAATAACAAATGCCTTTTAACCAAAGCTTTCCTTGTCATAAAGCAACTTCTATAAAAATTGCTGAAAATAAATCGTTCACGGCTCAATGTGAATTCAGTAATTTCCATTTCTATTACACTGTTGTTTACCCAAAAACTATTTTTAATGAATAGGAGTCAGAGTTTGCCAAAGTGTTTTCCACAAAACAACTCTCTTGAGATGTTCCAGATCTCTAATCAAATAAGTCTGAAAAACCCTGAATACTTCATTCACCTCTTAGATATGCATAAAGCACACTAATACATAAAAGGTTCTAAAAAGCCAACCATTAAAACTGTTTAACATTGTTTAAGCATTTCCCAGACACATTTGGCCACAAACCTGACATCTAATTAAACAGTTTGGGAAATGCTATCACATAATGTATGAATAATATTACTCCGTCATTTAAAAATATTACAAACTGCTAGGAACTAGAGTTCTAGTCTCTAAACAAATTATTTATTCCTGTGTGACTATTTTTTTTTCATTTGACTCACAATGACTCTTTTAAGCAGCTCTGTGCTTAACAGTATTTTTTTTGGTTTGTTTTCCAATTTTGTCTATATTTCTTTCTTCATAGGTGTGAAAAGCTAACAAATATAGTTGTATTAGTCTCTGCCTCAATGCGAATGTAGTAAATATTCTATAAGTGATTCTTAGATAATAACAACCTATACTTTTTTTAAAAGAATAAAACAATGATCAAAATACAAATAACTACAGCACTTCAGAGTTGATTGACTAATCCACCTTTTCCATCTATATTTCCAAGTGTTTAGAAAAACACCAACCTAGAGGAAGTCAACTACCAGTGGCTTTCTGCTAATTTCTATACAGGGAAAACTGACCAGACTGTACAAATGTTTTAGTAGATGTCTCCCTTTCAAATTAAACACTGAATGATTTATCATCTTCCATTTAATACCATTTAAAACTAGGATATCACTGATAAGCAAATAAACTACATTCAGGGCTTTTATAGTTGTGATGGTTGTTGATCAGTGATGGATGGGATAATCTATTAACATTCTCATCCTATCCACCTCAAATTCCACTCTCTCTTTCTCACCTTGGTCTATTCATGTTCTCACTCTATCCTCTTGTGCATAAATACATTATCTATTCTAATGAACAGAGATACCATTTGTGGGCAAGGAAAAAATAAAATTAACTGGTCTTTGTGATAACAAAAATCTTGATCTTGATATCCAAGCCAACTTTATTTACTAAAGTAATGAGCAAACAGAAGAGAGTTGGTACTTGAAACCTGATAGGGAAGGCTGCTCTCAAAAGCCAAGAACAGAAGTTTAAGGTTTATATGGAAAAAAGTGTGATCACAATTTGAAGGCTTCTGAACAGATAGAGTTCAGGTATAAATGAACTGGATGGGTAAGAAGTTCACAATCAAAAATTTTAAAAGATGCTGGGCTGAAATGATTGATCTAAGTCAAGGCCAACAGGACATGGACTAAACATTGGTGAGGAATGAAGAATCAAAGTAGAGGTTGGTGGGGCTTCAGGACCAGAGAAGAGGAAGGTGCGATGTGAAACCTAAGACCATAATCCCCATACCTGCCTCAAATGATACGATACCTGACCAGGAAACAACTGGAGAAAGAAGCTTCTTTTAAAGGAAGAACCAAGGGTTGTTTTGATGTTCTGGCTTGAAGCAAAGATGATAAATATTCAGGTGTAAGTGTCCAGCATTCAAGTGAGAATACTTAAAGAGAAAACCTAAATTGTGTCACAATAAAATCAGGATAACAAGTCTTATTAATAAAAACACCTGTCTTAATAGTCTTTCCTGGGGTACATGGAAGATGAGATTTCAGAAATTTAGAGAATGAAAAAGAGAAAGATTTGCATGTCAATAACTTGACAAAAATCAAGTAAACTAAACCAAATCATGGTAGCTATCTTAAGGCAAGAACTATCCACTATGGTACAACCTACCCAAACACAAATCCGGGCAGAGAATTAAAAAATATTTTTAGGACTGATGAAACTTTCATTTATATTTTTGTAAAAATGCTGCAGAGAGAAATGATGGGGAATTTAAATGGATTGGTCAAATATTTGCCTAAGGATTCCACAGCCAATGTACATAATTCTCTAACTATTATGCTTAGCACTGGGCTCAGGCACTTCCCTTGCCAACCAGTAGATTTTCAGTATTGCTCCTGGCAAACATCCCATTAGCAAACCCTCCCCACCCCCAAACATTCCCAGCTATTCTAGTCATGCCAGTTCAACCAATGCCCTTAAACCTTACATAAACAGTGACTTATACTGAAATATGTCCCTGAGTCTGCCTCTTACTAAGTGTAAGTTACATAAATTACCCAAGTCTGTTTCTGTAGCCATGAAATGTAAAATAGTTGACAAGATGCCTATTTGTCTTGGTTGCAAACCTAGGTTGAGGTAAGGCAGGCAAGGAGATCAGCAGAGACTATGCTAACAAATATCATTAGTAGTATCACCTTAATACATGAAATAAGTGGAGTCTAATTTTTTTTTTAATATATAAGCTCCATAAAGTTATACTTATGTAAAATTGGTGGTTATTTGGGGTTAGTGGTTTTAAAACTCATTTAACAATGAAATCGTTTTCTAAAAAAGAAAAAAAAATGTATACAGAACAGAAGAAAGCAGCTGCAATTTCGAAAGGGATACAAAGACCTAGATCCTCACTCATTTATACATTTCCTGTCAAACTCCCTTCCCCCAGCTATCCCAGCTTCCAAGGTAGGTTCCCAGGGACCTGGGAGGAAGGAACACACTTTTATAGAAATCAATATTTTGGATAGTAAGTGATGTAACATAAAATTATGGTGAGCAAGTTTCCATTGCCAAGAGGAACATGTTAATTTTTTATTTAAAAAGTGATCACTCTTTTCATTCCAACGCCTTGAAGAGCACTTGATGGTTTCAAAATAATTGCTTATTCCAAGATTTCTGGAATGAGCACATCTGCACTTCTTTCATAATGAAAATTGAGAAGGAAATTGCTTTTTCACCTACTCCCTCCCCTACCACTGCACACACATGCACCTCTTTCTGAGGAAGTCAAAAGAAAACAAAGGCCCTTTAGCCATCAAGTAGATTGTCTCTCTCCATGGTACCCTACGAGTTAAGGAATTACATATTGGGAGCCCTGAAGGATGAGGAAGCCTTGACAGTTTCCTTGATCACCAGAGTGCTGTGAAGTTTTTCATGTGCATCAGTTTTTTTAGAGTCCAAACTCTCCAGTGTGCCATAGTCCTCATCCCTCCCTATAATCCTAAATAATTGCATTATCTGTCAGATCTCTGAAAGTATTTAAACATGTGACCCAGAGAACAGGACTTACAACTTGGCTAGGCAACTTCTGTCCCTCTGGATTCATATAAAAGTCCATTGAAAGTGACATAACCAGAATGGGGACTCTTAAAAGTGCTTGAGTGTCTTCATACCTGGCCATTTATGTTAAGAAATTCCTTCTCATCTGCCAGATCTTTTAGCATTCATTTTGTAATTCATTCAATATTTACCTACTGAGAAAGAATACTGGACCAGACAGTGTGCGAGGGACTGGGGAAAAAACAATGAATAGGACAGAGTTCCCATCTCCAAAAGGCTCCAAGTCAAACAGATAAAACAGTCAATTATAATGTGACAGCACTGTTTTAGAAACACCTAGCAGAACACTCTAGTTTCTCTTCAGGTCATATAAATCTTTCTTCTTTTTAGAAACACCTAGCAGAACCATTCAGGGAAAGATGCCAGGAAAGTCTTGTCAGAGGAGAATTTGGCTTAGCAGAGATGTCAACAATGAGAACCGAGTAGGGATGAGCCAGGGGAGATGATGCAGGGTAGGATGTGAGTTGGTGTTCCAGGCAGCATGTGCAAAGGCCCAGAGAAAGAAGAGCTAGCATGTACTTTTGAGGAACTTTGGAGTACTATTATCAGTGTCACATTTGATACTTATTTACCTGGATGGAAACCCCTAAATAAGGAGAATACACTTCAAAAGATGCCAAACTACCATGACCACAGGATAGAGTATCTACTCATACAATAAAGAGTGTACATATGTAGGCAACTTCAAACATTCTGCAAAATATTAAATTTCCAATTTTACAATAATTTCTAATATAAGTATTAGATTTCTCATCATGTAGAGTCATACTCCATGATTCAAAAACTCTCAGTTTTGTACACATTCTTTATTCTCATATGCTTTCTAAAGGAAAAACATTGATGCTCTATTCTTAAGTGAAAAAAGTGAGGTTTCAAAAGAGTATAACATAATCTTTGGATGCATATCTGTTGTTTATGCATATAAACACATAAAAATTCTGAAACAATGATTTCTAATATGTTAATAGGTGAAAAGAATCATGTGTTTTTTATTTTCTTTTTGGCATATCTCTTTTTCCAATTTCTTTTTACAATTAACAATTCTTATTTGTGTATTTTTAAAACCTGAGTTACATCTTTACAATCCTTTCCTGGCTGAAAGCTCACACTCAGGGAATCTCAGAGCAGTCGTGGTCTTGGTCAGGACTTGGCTCCCTTTGATCTCGCCTCATCTTTTGTAACCTCTGGCTACAGGTAACCTGCTTTCTTATCTATCCCCTTAGTGGCTGTCACCACCCACTTTACCCCTTCTGCTTTTCTACCACTAACTCCATGTCTGACTGCAAGTGAGATGAAGGACCAGAACCCCAAATCTTTCCGGTCTAAGGAGTTTACTGTTAACCAGTAAGGGAGAAAGACACAGACGATCATAAGTATGACAAGATGTAGGGAAAAAATGACTTCTGCATAAATTTCCAAATGGTGTACAATTGAAGCTTCTAGTTTATAATTCTTGGCACACCTCTGAAATTGGGAGACAGCACTGGGCAGGCTCTGAATCACTGATGGCTGTGGAGTTATTCCAAGCAGTCTGGAATCAGGAGTATTATAAGGAACATTGCTAGAATGAATATTACAATATAAATACCACAAGTTTGTAAGCATATATAGATGCTATTAATAACCAAATTCATAATATTTAATTAATATCTTATTTTTCTTTAAGTACTCTTCAATCAACATACATTAATACTATAAGTCTCAAGTAAGTATCTACATAATTTTTTGGTGGTGTGCATACTCAAAGAGTTAGGAACACTAATGTGGAAGGAAACCCAGGTCTCAGGAGTGTGATATAGTAACAGGATTTACATGACAGCTTGATCATTTAACTGAGTGAATTTGACTTTGTGTCCTAAACTCTCTGAGCCCAGTTTGCACATCCAAAAGCAAGGATATAGCTTTATGATGCTCCACTCCCATTTAATAAACAGTAAATATATTTTCTCTTCAAAAAAAAAAAAAAAAAAAAACAAAAGCAAGGATATAATTCCAGGAACCTTCCCCTTGGAAAAATTAGCTTACCTCAATCTTAGGCTGACCATCTCACCCCTCACTCCTCACCTCAGTCCATGAGGCAGAGGAGCAGATGTTAACTGTCCCTCTGAGGACCACCAAATAAAAGGCCAATTTATTAGGCCACTGGCTGGTACAGACCACAATCACCTCTTAGCATTTCTTCTTACCCACAGAAATATTTTTTAAAAAGCGCATATGTAAAACAAAATCTCAGTACTATTTTTTTGAATAGTAACAAGTAAGATCAACCTGTCTTCAGAATACTATGTAACTCATTCTTGGAAAATGTCACAGAGGAAATGGTATAGTATGTTTTATCTATTACTTGAATTAAAAATTATTCTCAAAATACTTTCTCAATGATCTAGATGAAATGATAGTTAAATACAGTTTAAGATAATAATGTATTATCTCTCCATAAGACTCCCACTCTCCCACTTCCTTCAATGGTGAAGTAAGTCTACACTATTAACTTCATATTGTAAATTGATAAGCACATTAAATCAAAATAGAATAGGAAAAAAAATAGAACAGGATTATTTTAATTGTAAATGTCTGAAGTGTCAGGATCAGAAATAGATGACAAATATTGGTTTCTAATAAAGGTAATGCAAACAAACTATACTTCATTTTCAGGAAAAAAAAGTCTTCTCTACCATTAGGTACTACAAGCCATAAAGGGATTAATTACTATTACTATACTGTAACAGCTTTTTATATATTATATTGTAGAACAAGCTTTAGAGGAGACAAAGCAATCACTCAGGTCAGCAATTTAACCAGTTGTCTTTCTTTTTTAACAAGTTGATCCATGTATGATATTTAAGGCCCAGGTACATTTGCACTTGATCTTTGTCAAAGAGCTGAGAAGCATTCAGGTACATTTAAATCAGTGATTCAAACACAAACATACAAACACACACACAAAAAACTATCCCTTAATAGGATTATATAGAAAAGGAAGCATGTCTTACTTTAAAGAACAACCATAGTACTTACTCCTACAGTGAAAACTGATGTTATCTTGACTAGTTAATTATTCATCCCAACACTCTGGCCTTGCTGCCTTCTCCACCTCTAGCTATGTTAACACCGGTTCAAAAATTTGCTGATAAATAATCTTAACTGCAGTCTCTAACAGATCTTAGATATTAAGTGTAAGGGTTACCCCATCACTGTACAGATAAGTAAACTGAGGCCAAAAGAACTGAAGTTTCTTACTAAAAACAAGAAAGCTGGTTAGTTGAAAAGCCCACCCAGGGCCTTCCTGCCCACAGTCTTACTAGAACAGCAACAATCCTGAAAAGTGACAACTCCTAGTTTTCCAATGGGCAACACACTATATTTTAACTCCTAAAATAATTCAAGAGGATTAGTCATTTATCAACATCCTCTGAATATTAAGTGTAGGAGTAATGTTAATTTAATCAAATGTCCTCTAATGTTTTTATTCAGAATTACACAGATGATGATGTTACAATAAATTAAGAAACATCGTAATTTTAATCTCTCCCAAAAACTACATAGTGAAGTTTGGTGATTTTCAACTAGTAAATCAGTATACCAATCTTGGGGTTTGAGTTTACCATAGGTACAGAAACCTGATATTCATTTTAATTAAAGTTGTTTCGAGATGTAGAATGCAACACAGATCCTAAGTGTTTTAAAGTTCACATTAATTTCAAGTTTTTAAAAATGTATTTACAGAAAAAAGCTTCTTTTGCGATTTATATGCTCATAAATGTTTCCATTAGCTAAGAGATATTTTGGAATGTGGTCAAATAATATTGAATGTCAAGTCCTAACAGCAGGGCTGGTCTCAGGAATCCCCCTAGGCTAAATCTCTCACAGTTCTCTTCTGTGGCCATAGCTCTTTTAAACTAGTGTGTCCCTAAAAGGCTAAAAGGAAGAAAATCCTAACTTAACAAGAGAAGACAACAAGGCAATATTTTAATGGCTACCTTTCATTTTAAGTCTACTTCCTAAATATAAAATTGAATTTGGGCATGTTTCAAATTGTTCACAATTCAGTATTAAAATGTTCATCTGTCGTTCTTCCTCCAAAAGAAATAAGTCCTCCACTACAGCTGCATATAACTTTCCAAATTCTTTCCTACAAATAAATGTGAAAAACAAAATACTACTCCTTGAAAAAAAAAAATGTATGGAGAATTGGCAGGCTACATGTTTATGTCAACCTTCAGAAAACATGGAAACATGCAGCCCCAACTCACCAGGAAAATCATCACTTGTGACTGATCAAACTATTTTGTCACATCTTACGCCTTTTATGCATTTCGCCTCATACCCAGTAATCCAGTTTTGCACTCACTCGACTATTTGAAGATCGCAAGAGCAATCTACTACTGTAGCAGAACAGTTGCCTGTGGCGTGGTCTTCGAAATAGTTGAATCAAACATTTATTTCCCCTGTGCTAATTTAAAACCCAGGGGCATCAGGCTTGGGGATGTGGTCGACGAATCGCAACAAGAATCAAACAAACAGACAAGCAAACAAAATACCCGAACGCGGAACACGCTAAGAACAAAGGAAACACAGGCGTGTGAACAGGAAATGAAGCAACTCTATACACATAAATACCTTTTGGGGCCGCCAACGTAGGTAAAAGTAAAGGTGGAGTCTGAGTATCTGAAATCTGAAACAGAAAGTGCTGTTAAAAGCTATCCCTTGAGTGGATGTGTCAACCGTGCTCATGACCTGGGCCCCCTATTTAGCGGAGCCAAGGGGAGGCCTGGCCTGGCGGGAGGCTACGGCTGGAGAGCCGCGAGGTCCCCTCTCGCCGCCGCGCCGCGCCGCGCGGGTCGGGATGCACAGCACCCCCGGGCCGGTGCCGCGGGAGGCCGCCCCCCGCAACAAGTGCCGGGTGCCATGGCAACCACGGGAATTTCCCGTTCGGGGCTGCCGGAAGTGGCCCCCGCCGGGCTAGCGGCTGCGAAAGCAAAATCCAATCCCTCTCCGGGGGGAGCAAAATGGACGAAAGGCGACCCCCAGACAGGGGCTCTGGGTGCCTCGGGAATCCCGGGAATCCCTCCTCTTCGCCAGTCGGAGGGAACTAGAGGGATCCGCAGGGCCGGAGACCGGCCCAGCGCTGCCCCCCGGGGGGCCTCGGCGCCGGGCGCAGGGCGCAGCAGACTAGCGCAGCGCAGCGCAGCCGGCTCCATTCCCGGCCGCCGCCGCTCAGCCCATTGCGCAAACCCGGCGGGTCCAGCCTGCCCCACTCGGCCGCTGCTGCTGGAACCCGGGAGGCGGGCTTGGACGCCTCGGGCATCTACCGGGGGCTGGAAATGCAACTCACTGCCTCTCCGACTAGACCCCCTCCTCGGGCCACCGGGGTTCTGCCCCCAAAGCTAGTGGCTGCCCCAGACTTGGGGGGAGGGGGAAGGGGAGAGGCTGGCGCCCCCTCCCCCTGTTGGCTCCTGCTCTCGTTGCAGCAGCTGTTGCCAAATGAACCCTGGAATGGGGACGAGCAGCCCACCCCCAGCCACACACGTCGCGCGGTCAGAAAACTGGGAAAGGGGGCGGCGGGAGGGCAGAGGAAGCCGGCGCCGGGTCCGAGGTTCTGGAAAGGCGAGAACTCACCTGCAAACAGGCAGTCCTTCTCGGCTCTGGACTTCTGGATCACGACGTCGATATCCTTCTGAATTCGCTCTTGCCTTGAACACATCCCCATTAAATAAATCCCTGGAAAAGAAGCAGCCGCTATTTCCACCCCACCCCACCCCCCTCGCACGCTTCCAGCTTTCGTAAATATTCAGCTAAAACTGAAACCTCTGGCCGAGGCAAGGGCTGAAGGCGAAGTGGTTTCGGAAGTGATCCCGGGTAGGAGAAGAGGAGGAGGTGGAAGAGGAGGAGGTGGTGGAGGAGGAGGAGGAGGGGGAGGTCGGCTTTGCATTCCCAGATGTGACCGCCCAGCTGCTGCTCGCCGCTGCTGGATTCCAATTTCCTCCCCTTCTGACAATGGATGGTGATGACACCGAGTCTCACTTTCTCCCTCCCCCGCCCGGACCAACGGCTGTGGGGGGCCGAGGGTGCCGGGGACCGCGGGAGAGCGATCAGCGGCGGGGCGGCGGGCGCCGGCGAGGGGCGAGCCCCGCTCCGACTCACGCGCGCACGCCCCTCGCGGCCCGCACGCCGGCCTTCCACACCCGCGCACACTCGCGCCCGCGGGCGGCGGCCGCCGCGCCGAGGCTGCTGCAGCGCCGCCCGCCCGCCCGCCCGCCGCAGACCCTCCCGCGCCCGCCCCTGGTCACCCGGCCCGGCCGTGGGCCGCCGGGGCTTTAATAGTATCCGCCATCCCGGGTGCAAGCCGGATCTCCCCAGCGCCGACCTCCACTCGCGCCGCGAGCTGAGTGGCAATGTAGGTAGTGAAGACTCCCCGGGGCTCCCAGCCTTCCCGCCCCCACCCCCTTCCACCACTTTTATGAATTCGACTCCACTTTTGAGAGGATTTATGAGTCATATGGAAAACCCAAACCGGAGTGGCTGGGAGGGGAAAAGGGGGGAAAAGAAAAATCTTTAAAAATTAAAAAAAATAAATAAATAAAACGAACAAATCTTGCCTTGTTGCCACATCAGACAAGATGGGAAAAGCCTTGAAATTATTCTAGACATGCACCCTCCACTTTCCTTAGTTCCTGAGTCTTTTTCCTCCAGACCGAAGTAGTTCAGCCCCTCTGGGGCGCCGTTTAAGAAACACAGCCCCTTTTGAGCGACTTCCTCCACTTCCAAAGACTCACCCGTTCTTCCCTCTTAGGTATTTCTGTTCATAGAAAATTAGCAGCATTAACAGGCACGTTCCAGAGTCTTCCTAAAAGATGAGTATCTGTTTGGTTTGGTTTCCAAAGCCACCCCCCTCTTTGCCAGTCAAGAGAAAGCTCCTACTATCCGGTAGTCTTGTTTAGAAATGAGATACTGCTCTGATTCTCACTTTCTGTTCTGCCTAAGGACACCACCTCAGGCTGACGTGGCTGCCCCACCTCTATATTGCCTTAAGCTCTAAGATCGTCCTCCCACAGGCACTTTTCTCGTTCATCTTTTCTCCACCTAGAAGGCTCCCCCAGCCGACCAGTTCTCATTTTGTTTTGCATTCCCGGTGCAGTGTCCAGTGCCTGGAATACAGGAGGGAGCCCCACATGTTGGCTGAATGCATGAATGGTGGTTCCTTGCAGCCTCTTTTCTTTATACTTAAGCCCAGCTTCCTTATCAGCGTAAGTTCCTAAGAGTTGACAAACTCTCAGACCCTTAAGCAGACCAGTTCTAATTCTGACAGTGGTCACATGATGTTTAGGAAGAGTAGGAATGACTGTCATCCTTGGTGGATTCTTAAGATTCTAGAGAGTCAATGAGATCATAAGTTCCAACAGTCAATGAGAGATCAAAGGTTCCAACTCCATCTTGCAGGAAAGAGAACATTATGAAATGGTTTGTTGTACAGCCATATCCATTGTGAGTTATAAAAGGAAACATTCCTCTGCTTTATCTAGATCCACTGCAGCCCTGGGTGTAGTAGAGCCACAGTCACAATAGGCTACATCTCCTGCTCAGTCCTCTCCTGAAATGCTTCCAGTCTAGGGTAGGAAAGGAAGGTCCAAGGCCTTGGTCCTTCCTGTATATGTTGATTTATGTGGGCTGTTGGCTACCAAAAACGCTTTGTTCTCTTCCACGTCACCACTGAGTATCATGAGTACTTCCTTCTTCCATTATGTACTCTAACTTCCCTAAAAGCTTTAAAATCGATTAACTTAGAAGGCTATCTTTTGTGGTTATTCAGCCATAAATCTGGCATTCTTAAACTAGATCCTTACTACAAATAAATTTGAAATCGTTCTAAAGCTACCAAATGTATTTTGTCTAGATCAACTCCGTTTCCCACTCACTCCAAAAAATAGGCCTTCTTGATATTTGTCCTATGTTTGATTTTTTTCAAGCTTCACAGGCTGCCCTGTTTTGCTAAACAAATCTAGCCTCACTCTGGTCATGCCCTTAAGGTATGATATATTTAAATATTTTAAAATTTTAAACAGTAAGATAAAAACTAACCTTTCTATCAAGCATGCATTTCTGCAAGATTAGTTTTTATAATAAAAACTGTACCAAGCTAGATCATTCTACAGTCCTTTCAAGGGCCTTCCAGGCTAGATTCTTATTCTTTCAAACTCTCACCACAGCCAGTATCCTCTCTTTACCTTGCCTCATCTCCAACTCTTGTTGAAATGTTTAGATTACTTATACTCAATATATGTCCTTTAGTAAAAACTATATGCACCTTTGAGATGAGAGGGTTATATCCCTGTCTTAAACACTCATGTGCACACAAATACACATACTCATATGCATTCAGGAACATAGCGCCTAGTAGGTTCTTCACCAGTTTGTTAAATAAATCAAAATCAACATTCACAATGAGGGAGAACTCTGGTGGTATCCCATAGTAAATCAAAGATAATAACCTCTGTGCTGGATGATAGAACCTAATCCCAAAAAGTTCTACCAGTTTAGAAAAATGATCCTGAGCCAACAGATAGAATTTGTTAGAGGAAAAATATAAATCCCTAGCCAAAAGGCCCAACTGCAAAAGTGTAAGGTAATGCCACTGTGGCATTACATTCAATAATACAAGGCAGGTTAGGGTTATCCAGAACTTATTAAGTGCCGGATACGGCTCTAAAAGCTTTACATATATTAACTCATTTAATATTCACAATAATCCTATAATAGCTGTTATTATTCTTCACATTTTATAGAAAAGAAAACTGAGGCACAAGGGAATTAAGGTGGGACATGGATTATAATGAATTTTATCCTCTCTCCAAACTTATCAGCAATTGCATTGAACTTGAGGGAAGGTAAATATACAGATGTCTCACTAGGAAGTAAACTGATCCCACCAATGGCTCCAGGCCAGGGATGAAGCCAAGAGCACTATAATGGATTCCCAAGGAGGCCTGTGGTCTATGGACTCTCAAAATAGCCTCTGCTAGTGGCAGTTATATTTCCCTGCCCTGGGTAAAACTTCCTTTCCCAAATGGCCCCGCCCTTAGTGTAGTTTTAAGAAAAGTGAAAGCCTGGCCTCTGCTATTCCATAGGGATTAAGAAAAAAGGAAGGGAGGGAGGATCAGCAAAGAGAGGAACAGCCCCCTTTGTCAAATGCATGACAGTGTCACCAGGAGCAAACGCCCATGGGAGTGTCCAGCAGCCTTGCTCAGCCATGAAACAGCACTGGGACAGTTTGCCTTTGTGACAGAATCAGGAAAGGAGGGACAGCAAAGGGCCAAGGGGTCCTACCTTGTGGGAGGAGACCACAAAGGACCTTCGGATCAGGGTGAGGAAGTAGGATTTTATCTGAGAGAAGTGGGAAGCTGCTGGAAAGAAGACAATCTCAAAAGTTCTTTTAAATTTTTAGATTGATATAGTTTCTCCTTGCGGTGGTTCTATAATAAAAAGAAATCCATAAAATTCAAATACCCTCTAAGGCCCAACTGGCCTCTTGTAAATACAGTGGACTTGAACAATTCTTTCCTTATAAAGATGCTAGTAGTTCGCTTAAGAAGAAATTAATCCTGCTTTTCTGATCTCATCTGATAAGTCTAGCAATCAAAGTATGAGCAAATCAAAGTCAATCTCAAAAAAACTTGATGAAATGGAGGAGAATTTTAGGTGGTTTGATGTGAAATTTTTCCCACTTTGGTTCTTACCAAATCCCCTAACCCAAGGTCAAATAGCATATCACAGCAGTGTTGTTGACATTTTATGGCCATTTCTAGCACCTTAATGAACCTAAGTAATAAGAAAGCTACAACGTGAAACCTGTGAAACCCAAACTTTTCTTTCTAGATCCAAACTTCACTTTTAGTCCAATTTTTCTATCAGTAAACTTTAATTCCCCTTTCTATCCTGGAAGCATCTATCTAGACCCTAATTAGATTAGATGCCTCACCCTCTCATGCAAAAAACTCATTCTCAGCTTGCATTCACTCATTAATTCTTAGTTTTAAATACCTCTCCTTTTCTGTATTTTTAGAACTACATAATAGACTGGGCGCAGTGGCTCACACCTGTAATCCTAGCACTTTGGGAGGCCGAGGTGAGAGGATCGCTCAAGGTCAGGAGTTCGAGACCAGCCTGAGCAAGAATGAGATGCTATCTCTACTAAAAAATAGAAAGAAATTAGCTGGACAACCAAAAGAATAATATATATGTGTGTGTGTGTGTGTGTGTGTGTGTATATGTGTGTGTATGTAATATATATATATATTTTTTTTTAGCTGGGCACGGTGGCGCAGGCCTGTAGTCCCAGCTACTCGAGAGGCTGAGGCAGAAGGATCGCTTGAGCCCAGGAGTTTGAGGCTGCTGTGAGCTAGGCTGATGCCATGGCACTCGAGCATGGGCAACAAAGTGACACTTTGCCTCAAAAAAAAGGTACATAAATACTGCAGGAATATATTCTCCATGCAAATTATTTAAGGCATATGTTAGTATATAGAGTAAAATGTGAAAACTTCCATGCATCCTAACCCCTAATTCCACTCCTCACCCCAGAGGTAACTAGTATTAATAGTTATGCAAGAATCCTTCCATTCTTCATTCTTGTATATCTACACACAAATGTATATATATTGATAAATTTACACATATAAAATTTAATTTAAATGGAACTACATAATACATGTTGTTCTGCAATGTGATTTTTCTACTTGTCTTGAAGAACTATGTCAGTACAAAGAAATCTAGCTCATTCCATTAGCCATTGTGGAGAATTTTATTAAATGGATGCACCATAATAAATTTTAACTATGCCTCTATGGTCATGATGGGTTTTTCAAAATGTTTTGTGATTAAAACAATTTGCAATAAATGTACAGCTTTATGTACAGTTTCAGCAGTTTCTTTAGGCTAGATTGCTAGAAGTGGATTAACAGGGTCACAGGAAACTGGCAATTTAAAAATTTGATAGGTACAAGCAAATTCCTCTCAAAATTCCTTTATTGTTTTATACTCTACCAACTGTTTTTGAGAAGGACTAACTCTCAACATTCCCAACAGAAGAAACTACCCATTTTTAATTTTTTTTCCTAATCAGCTGGATGAAAAGTATTCATCTTATTTTTATTTGTATTTCTCTGATTGCTAGGTTGAGCATTTTTTCCAAGTGTTTATTGGCAATAAACACTTTTTTTATATAGTCTTTTTGTATTATTGCCTGTCATATCCTTTCATATTTTTAATTGCATTTTCTGGTTTTGTGTTATTTATTTGTTGTTCATTATATATTCTGGATAGCAATCCCTTTTATGTTATAGATACTCTTTACTCTTATAAAATTGAGTGGATTAATCAAATGTGGTATATGTATACCGTGGAGTTCTACTCAGCCACAAAAAACAATGGTGATCTAGCACCTCTCATATTACCCTGGATGGAGCTGGAGCCCATTCTACTAAGTAGAGTATCACAAGAAGGGAAAAACCATCACCACATGTATTCACCATCAAATTGGTATTAACTGATCAACACTTAAGTGCACATATGGTAGTAATACTCATTGGGTGTCGAGCAGGTGAGAGTGAGGAGGAAGGGATAGGTATATTTACACCTAATGAGTGTGGGGCACACTGTCTGGTGGATGGACATGCTTGAAGCTCTGACTCGGGTGAGACAAAGGCAATATATGTAACCTAAACATATATGCTGAAATAAATATATGTAATATAAATATATGTAACCTAAACATAACATGCTGAAATAAAAAAAATTTAAAGCCAACTCCAGACCAAATATTACCTTCTTCAAAAAATCTTTCCTAACTCTCCAACTCAATAATCTTTCTTCTTCCTTTAACTCCCCATTTCTAGACTATAAGTTTCTTGAATGCAGGGACTGTTTTTAATTCATCTTAGTAACTACTGACGAGCTTACCATGGAGACTATTTTAGCATACAGGTGATTCTTGACCTACCATGGCTTGACTTATGATTTTTCAACTTTACAATGGTGTGAAAGCATTACACACTCAGTAGAAACCATTCTTCAAGTACATACAACCGCCATTCTGGTTTTCACTTTCAGTACAGTATTCAGTAAATAAACATAACCCCATCATAAGTCTAGAAGCATTTGTAATCCACAATAAATATTTAAATGGATATTTATTGGGTTAATGTGAGGTCTTAATTATTGTCTTTTATTGCTGTTGTTTTAAATTCCTTGAGATTTAGATCTTCACTTCTACTTGTTGCTTTTCCTTTATTTCCACTGCCCCTTGGAACAATGCTTAGTATTAAATACATTGGAAGTACACAATACATACTCATTGATTAACTGACTGATTTCATTTTTGCACTGACCTTTGACATTTCAGGCTTTCTTTACAAAAGGGAAGCATTTCCCCAAGAGTGGTCAATGGGATATTAATTTCATGTTATATAATGAAGTTTCCACCCCCCAAAATAGTTCCAGTTCCAAGTACTTTTCGGAAAAAGTGGATTAAATAAATAGATTCCTCTTTGAATAATTTAGAGCCTGTAATATGCCTAATGTGGCATTTCCAAAAAAGTTTTAAATGAATAAACATTGGAGTTTGCTTGTTTGTTTTTT
This sequence comes from Microcebus murinus, assembly GCF_040939455.1. Classification (NCBI taxonomy): domain Eukaryota; kingdom Metazoa; phylum Chordata; class Mammalia; order Primates; family Cheirogaleidae; genus Microcebus; species Microcebus murinus. Next base: position 35,203,453 of record NC_134114.1, on the reverse strand, counting down.
GGCAGAGCTCTTCTTAGAATTGCATTCCATGTAATTTCAATAATATATATTTTGAATTCAGGTATAAACTTCCATTATACATTATTTTTCTTCTTAGTGATAGCAATTGTGAAACTACTGTAACATCTCAAGAAAAGCTTGTGATGACTGGGCTTTGGAGTAAAACAGTTAGTCTCAACTTCTGACACTGCAACTTACCAGATATGTGAACTTGGGCAAGGTACATAATTTCTTATTGAATCAAATCTCAGTTTTCTCATCTGAAAAATTAGGAGAACAAAGATTCCTATTCCTTAATGGTTGTGGAAGAGGGTTAAATGACATAAACAGATGTGAAGAACAATATCAGAATTACTTAATAAGAATTCATTATTATTAAGGAGTCACTTTTCTTTCATTCTCTTGCTCACCCTTATCTACAATTAACTAATTCCTCCTTTGTTTCCCTAATTTATCCAGTAGTTTTCTACCATATTGTCTGGATCCACCTATCACAAGTAAATTCTAAGTCCTTGTATAGGGATTTTCTTTTATTCATATTTGTAAGCCCCATGGGTTTGGTGCCATCTGGGAATCCAGACAGATTTAAGGCAGAGACAGAAACTGAAGCTATTGTGAAACAAGTGCCTCCCTGGAGGTACATTTTCTTATTCGCAGTGACAATCCAGTCTTGCCTCCTTGCGGCCTCATCCAGGGTCACTATGTTTGTCAGGAAACATTTGGTTGCATGACAGAACTGTAACTCAAAGCAGCAAAGACAAGATATGATTTGTTGACTGGTACAACTGGGAGGCATGCTTGGGTGGCCTAGAAGACCAAGCCAGAGCTGGAGAAACAAGAGGTTCAGGGAATTGAACTGAGGACTCAACTCAACCAGAACGTTCTCTTTTCCCATTAACATTTCTGTTCGCTGGTTTTTCTTTCAAATAGCAAGGAAAAATTGTCCTCTGGAAATTCCAAAGCTATAACATTCCAGTTTAGTAAACCCAGTGGGAAGGATAACTTCTTTTCCCCAGGCTCTATATAGCAATCCCAGAATAAAAACAGTATAAGTAGCTGCTCACTTTGGATTAAGGATCTACCTCTGGGACAACCACTGTTGCCAAGTGGATGAAGTACTATGATTTGTTAAGCCCAGGTCAAGCACCCACTCCTATGTTCAGGGCAGCTTGTGGGGTAGGATGAAGGCAATGTGTCTTACTGGTCTATTGCTAGTCTGATGAAAAGTCACTTGCTATACCAGTTCATTGAATGTCCTAGAATGTCCTAGAAGGCATTTCTCTGGATTTGGCATAGTCATTCATTTTTTAAGGGGGTAAATCGTATAAAGAAAAGGGTGATTTTATTCCTCACAATTTGGATTTCTTCTAATTTTATTCTCTCAGTCGCAGGCTAGGTTTCATACCGGTGCCCTCTTCTGTTCCGACCTCAGTCATAGCACTTACCATACTTACTGTTTGTCTGCCTTTGTGTAGAGGTTAAGCAAATGTGCTCAGAGCCCGAGTAATTTCTTCTGCTCAACAATGTTTCTCCTAGACTTAAGCTAATGTGTGAAACACAGAGAGTACTCAATACATACTTGTTAAAAGAAAGACCAAACCTTTCCATGGTGCAAAATAGAAACACAGACAAGAGGCACAGAAAATCAGATTGAGCTGGGATGGAGGTTTGAAGGTGTCAGTGATGCTGAGGATAGAAGAAAGAGTAGGAGTGAGGCACCTAAAGAAGGACATTCTAGGCAAGGGGGAGGCATGGAGGCAGTGATGAGCTGGAGCTGCCTTGCATAAACTTGCAAGAACCATTGTGCACTTCTCTTCCCAACTCCACATTCAGTGATTGTCACCTTGGTAGCTTGTACCAGCCACAGTGGGAGTATTTACATCCCAGAAAATGGAATCACTAAAAATCAGGGCTTCTGTTTTGTTACCAGAAAGCCAACTGTTAAATATTTACCATGCCACTGCATGAAAGCATGAAGGGGACAGGAATATTGCTATAGATGAGGCTATAAAGGTACTCAGAAATGAAATCATGAAAGAACTTATGTGTAACGCACAGATATCTGAATTTCTTGGCCATTAAAAGATTTCAAAAGGGAAAGACATGACATGACTTGATCAATATAGATTGGCTAACGTTCTTCAACAATAGTTTCGCATGGAAAACTTGGCAGAAGATGGCATAAATAGTTATCCTATATTAATTGCTTGCAGTTCTAGGGAAGTTATTGCCTGTCCTCACAAATCAATCTTAGCCTACAGCTTAGCCTGTAGAAACTATGCCAGGCCCAAGCTAACTTTGATTCCATCAAGACCAGGTGTGGCCACAACAGCACCACTTTAAATCAGTGCCAGCAGCTCATATATTCTATATTGTACAAGTTTATTTCCTCATACCACTTGGCACACCAGCCTCCTAAAATGTTGACATTAGCAACATGAGCAAGCTTCCAACTAAAAGGTTGCCAACCCTAGCCATATTTTTTTCTTTTCTGTCTAGGTTATTTCAGGTGTGGTCCTGCCTAATACCAGAAGTACAAACTAAACGGGTCTCACATTGCTTCCAAATCTATCAATACATATAGAGAGGAAAGTTTATTCAGAGGAAAGAGAAAGAGATTATTATAATGCTTTTGAACAGGAAGCATTGCAAGTATTCCACCTGTTTGAAAAGGGAACAGTGTTCTTTCCAGGGTTGTTGAGATGGTGACTGATAAAATGGTGAAAACAGCAGCAGCTTGTGCAAGCAGAATGAATTGAGGAAATGCATTGCAGCACTCTCTTCAAAGTCACTTTGTTGCTTTGCATTTAGGATTTTGCTTTTATGAAAGTCTGAGGTGTTATCAGTAGACAGGCTCTTGAAAAGTTCCAACTTGACATCATAGCATTCAAAGTACCTTCTCCTTTCCCCCAGTTGCTAATCTCATTTGCCCTGAATCTGACTCTTGTGGAATCTTTGGCCTTTCTATTGCCCTATGTAGGGACTTCTTTGTGTTAAAAATGATTGTTGTAGCTCTTTAAAGTTCTTTGTTGATCATGAAAAGTTGTAATAGAACCAGGAATTAGAATTAATATTGCTATCACTACTTGCTACCATGAAAAAGCAGTTACATAACAAATCCATTAAAAACATATCTTTCTTCTCCCATCTTATGAAAGTGAGTAATCTATGAAAAAATTGTAGGGTAAATTTTTGTAAACCAAAATGTAATTATATTAATACTACACAATTACTTTAAGAATTTATAAATCAAACTTACATTCAATGTTCGTAATGAAAATTAATTGAATAGAGTACATCATTACTGAAAAATCTTCTTTCCCGCCAAACTGCATGGGAGAAGTATAATTCTTACTTTTGTTGGATGTGGGAATATCTTTAATGAAGTGACATGTGTATTGCTACCCCTTGACTTTGGGCTTACTCATTGACTTGCTTTGACCAATAGGCTGTTTGCAGGTATGAATCTGTTGGTTCCAGCAGCATGAGAGACATGTAGAGCAGATCTGGATTCAACTTGCAACTTGGAGCCAAGTCCAATCTACTCCAGCCTAGATTAGACTCTGACACATGAATGAGAGTAAACGACAGTTGGCTTTAAGCCACTGAGTTTGGAGTGGGTTCGTTACTAAGCACCATTGTGTTAATTGCTGACTGATACAAACAGTAAAGACAAAAGAACTCAATAAAAAAAATGCAAGAAGTCCACCAAAATCTTGCCAGTTTAAACTAGAAAATTTATACTTACAATGCCATCATGCCTTCATGGTGGCTCCCAATTTGTCATGCTCGGCTCATGCTTTGTAAGATAAAGGGAGAGACTACAAATAAACTTTTGTTAAGTCAAGTTCTTGAAATCTGAATGGTTACATTTCATAGTATGTCTAAAATACATACCGAAAATTTCTGGATGGTGGTATTATGGATATTTTTATTTCTTTTTTCTTATTTATAATTTTTTAATAATAACATGGATTACTGGCATAATTTTAAAGCATTTTAATTTATTTTAAAATGGACAAATTTAGTCTGCTTTCCAAATTATAGACTTTAAAAGATCACTTATTTGTCCATGCTGGGAATTTTAGAACTCACAAAAATGACAAAAAAAGACAAAGTTAACAACATTGCTACGCTTCAATAAATAAGATATTTTATTCTACCTTTATTGGTTTATAAAAGAAAAGAAAATTAGATATGTTTTTTAAAGAACTACTTCTGTAAAATCCTATTAATATTTCTATTGTTTATCTGATGTTGATGGGAGGCTGTAAAACAGAGAGGTATGTTTTATTGGGGTTCAAAAGCAGGGATTTTCTCTTCCACATAAACCTCCCCCACACCCTTTTTATCCACGAGCATGTTAGGGATGTCACTTTCCACTCATGTGGGTACTGATAGGGGTCACTTGTGATCATCAGGAACAATGCTGCCTACAGCTGAGGGGGAATCCCACAGGTCACAGAGGAGAAGTGCAGTGAGCATCCCCCCTGTGGTTAGGCAAGATATTCTGCTTATGCAAGAAAAGAATGTGAGTGCTGACCCAGACTCAGCTCTCTTGGGCCCCATTTCTCACTGGGGATCTTTTCTGTAACATTCTGCACTCCTGTCAGAGTGATTGTTTAAAAGTGGCTCTCTCTGTCTAGGTCTTAAACTTCTTTTCACTTTCATTATCTTCCCCACTCTTTTCCATTTTGAACCCAAAGGATTTTGGATTTGGGTTCTTTGTTTCATTCTGTTTTGTTTTAGAATGAGAAGATGGAGAGAAAATCTGTTTGCTTCTAAATACCTTAAGTCTAGAATCCTCTCTATTTTCCTAAGGGATTAGAACTTTAGAAACCAAAGCCAGAAAAACATTTTTTCTCTGCCTTATCTTGTCACCTCCCTTTCCAGAGGCAATGAGCACAGAGTGGTCTGGAAAATCATGATAGGGTTGGGTGAAAAAAGGAGAAAAACAGTAAAATAAATGAATAACAATATAGAAATATAAATAGAGATATATGTTTAATAAATTAATGGGCATATTAAATTACTTCATTATTACTTTTCTGTGTTTTTAGAAGACAGTATTTAGCCTTCCTCTCCTAGAAATGCCTAACCTTCCATCCACTAGCCTGCCATTTCTTTAGCTGGAAAGGACCAAAAGATTTTATAGGGGTTCAAAAGCAGGGATTTTCTCTTCCACATAAAATTCCCCCACACCCTTTTTTGGTAATAACTGTTTTGGAAAATGTGCAATACTAAAGAAAAAATTATTCAGTGAGACTTGTTAAAACATGGTAAGTGTTATAGTTTGGATGTTTGCCCCCAAACTGCATGTTGAAATTTGATCCCCAATGTTGGAGGTGAGGTCTACTGAGAGGTGTTTGGGTCATGGGGGTGGATTCATCACAAATAGATTAATGACAAATAGATTCCTTTTGGGAGCTGAGTGAGTTCTCACTCTGTTAGTTTCCATGAAAGCTAGTAGTTTAAAAGAGCAACTCTCTCTCTCTCTCTCTCTCTCTCTTGCTCTCGCTCTCGCTCTTGCTCTGGCTTTTGCTTCCTCTCTCTCCACATGATCTCTGCACACACTGGTTACCCTTCACCTTCTGCCATGAGTGAAAGCTGTCTGAGTCCCTCACCAGAAGCAGATGATGTGCCACACTTCTGTACAGTCTGCAGAACCATGAGCCAAATAATAACTCTTTTTAATAAGTTACCCAGCCACAGATATTCCTTTATAGCAACACAAAAGAGACTAAGACAGAAAATTGATGCCAAGGAGTGAGGTATTGCTACAAAGATACCTGCAAATGTATAAGAGGCTTTGGGACTGGGTAACAGACAGAAGTTGGAAGAATTTGAAGTGCTCAGAAGAAGACAAAAAGATGAGGAAAAGCTTGGAACTTCTTAGAGATTGGGTAAATAATTGTTACCAAAATGCTGATAGAAATATAGACAATAAAACCATGCTGATGAGGTCTTAGATGGAAATGAGGAACTTATTGAGAATGAGAACAAAGGTCACCTTTGTTATGTTGACTTGACAGCATTGTCCATGCCCTGGGGATTTGTGGAAGGCTAAACATAAGAATCGTGACCTAGGGTATCTGGTGGAAAAAATTACTAGGCAGCAAAGCATTCAAGAAGTGGTATGGCTGCTTTTAACAGTGTAAGATCAGATATAGCAGCAAAAGAATGACCTAAAGGTGGGATTTATAATTAAAAGGGAAACAGAGCATAAAAATTTGAAAATTCACAGCCTGGCCATGTGGTAGAGAAGGAAAGAACATTTTCAGGAGAGGAATCCCAGGGTACTGTGGAGAAACCACTTGCTAGAGAAATTAACTTGGATAAAAGAGAGCCAGATGCTAACAGTCAAGACAATAGGAAAAAGGCCTTGTAGACATTTCAGAAATCTTTAAGGCTGCCTTTCCCATCACAGGCCCAGAGGCCTAGGAAGACAGAAGGATGTCATGGGATAGACCAGGGTGCTGCTGTCCCGTGCCAGCTTGGGAACTGCTCCCTGGATCCCAGCCACTCTAGCTCCAGCCACAGCTCAAAGGTCCCCAGATACTGCTGGGGCTGTTGCTCTGGGGAGTGTAAGCAGTAAGCCTTGGTGATTTCCACACAGTGTTAAGTTTGCAGGCACCCAGAATGCAAGAGTAGTGGAGGGTTGGTGGCTTCCACCTAAATTTCAGAGTTAGTAACAAAAAGCCTGGGCACTGAGCAGAAGCCTGCAGCAAGGGCAGAGCCACCACAGAAAGCTTCTACCAGGGAAGTGCTTAGTGGAGCTGTGGAAAGTCCCTGAAACCCCAGAATTATAGAGTCACTGGCAGTGTGCACCTTCAGCCTGGAAAAGTTGCAGGCTTTCAACTTCAATCTGTGAGAGCAGCCACATGGGCTGTGCCCATCAAAGCCATGGGGATGGGTTGGGAGCCCACCCCTCATATCAGTGTGCCCAGGATGCAGGGTATGGGTCAAAAATTATTTTTGAGCTTTGACATATGTCTACCCTGCTGAGTTTTGAACTTGTTTGGGGCCTCTTAACCCTTTCTTTGGTGGATTTCTCCCTTTGGGAGTGGAACCACTTACCCTATGCCTGAACAACCATTGTATCTTGGAAGCAAATAACTTGGTATTTTTATTTTATAGACTCATAGCTGTGAAGAACTTACCTTGAGCCTCAGATGAGTGTTTTGATTTTAGACTTTTGAGTTGATACTGGAACAAGCTAAGACTCTTGGGAACTATTGAGAAGGGATGATTGTATTTTGTTATATGAGAAGGACATGAACTTTGGGGGGCCAGCAATGGGATACTATAGTTTAGACGTTTGTCTCTCCAGACATCATGTTGATATTTGTTCCCCAATGTAAGAAGTGGGGCCTACTGGGAGGTGTTTGTGTCATGGGGGTGGACACCTCGTGAATAGATGAATGCCCTCCGTCAAGGGCAGGTGAATGAGTTCTCACTCTGTTAGTTCCCATGACAGCTGGTTGTTAAAAAGAGCCTGGTCCCTCCCCCCCACCCCCTGTCACAGTGAGATCTCTGCACACACTGGCTTCCCTCACCTTCTATCTGAAAGGAAGCAGTCTGAGCAACCCCCCTGATGCCATCCTACCAGAAATAGCAGATGTTGACACCATGCTTCTTGTACAGCCTGTAGAACCATGAGCCAAATAAACCTCTTTTCTTCATGAATTGCCTAGCCTCAGTTATTCCTTCATAGAAACACAAAAGGGAGTAAGACAGTGAAGAAGACTTTTTTCAGGACCATTGCAATATGAACCACTGTAATAGGGTTTTTCAGTGATGGAGAGAGTTGGGCTCAGGTCTGAATTTTCCAATTTCCCACAGCATGGGCATGTGGGAATTTATAACTAAAAAACAGTGTGGGGGTCAATGGGTGGGAAATTACTAACAGGAAAGAAACACTGGGGGTTAGGGGGGTTCTGACTGAATGGACTTAACAGGATTCTTGCATAGGCCAGGCCACAGTGATCAGATATCATCTGCACAATGGTGAAGGGTGAGGAACTTGATCAGATATGGAGGATGATCAGATATCAAGGGTGGGGCGTGGTTCTTGCTAAGCTAATTTAGCAAGGTTCTTTGCTACAACTGGAATTACACAGATGGGACTAGCCAAAGATTCAGAAACCTGACTAAAGTTTGGCCAAGCAAAGATTCTTTGTCAGTATCCCCTCTTGTTTAAGAGAAGAAGAAATATTCTTCTTTCCTCTGAACAGTGTAAGTTTCTTTTTCTTGTTTGGTCACCTTTTGCTTCTTAAGGGCCAGCTGAATCATCTGTTGGGACTTAGTAGTAGAGGATATTTCCTGAATGATGTGAACCATCAAGCTTTTCTTTAATGAAGGGAGTTTTGACTCTATGCAAATAAAAGAAAAACAAAGGAGTAATAGTTGGAACAAACTATAAACTCAGTTTCTGAGTTCAGAGGGAAGCCAGTTAATAAGATCTCTAGATTCTGGGCTTGAAGCATTTTCAATTGGACTGATTACAGGCAGTGGAAGTATGATAGATTTTCCTTTTTGCAGTTTGAATGTCAGGAAGGTTGGTCCCACATAAACCTGCTGTGGTGATTTTTTTGAAGTTTATATCAAGTTGTCCAGCTTCAGTTTAAAGGACTTCAGGAAAAGAACATTTTTAATTTCAGTGATTCTAACCCAAAAGGACAGGAAAAATTTGAAATATTAGTTTGGAGAGTTGTAACCAAATATTGGAGGAAATGAGAAAAATTCTGGATCAATCCAGATTGCAGGTAGATAATAAAATCTCAGAGAAAACAAACAGGGCTAGAATCCACTATAATTTTCTCCTGAAATATATTTTTTTCTCTTGACAGTCACCCCACCCCCATTTCTACCAAACATAAGCAAAATAAGACTGATTTGTTTACTAAATGAGTTTAGTCTCTTTAAACTTGGCCTGATTATTACACTAGTACAACAAGAATAGTGATTGACCATATAGGCTTTTTAAGTTTGCTTTTGCTAGATAAGAAGTCCCCAATTAAACTTTTAAAATGCCTCTTGAGGCTAGGAAGCCTAGCCAAGACCTTGACATCAGGTTACACCTGTGACACAAATATTTTGGTGAATTCCTCTCTTCTTGAGGTCCCCAAAATATCCTGAGATTTCTGGGCCTGCCAGGAAGTGACATTCCTTACTCACTTGTATCGCTGGGAACCCTGAGGCCAATTTTTCTAAAGTGAGTCTTTTATTGGTTCCATAAAGTCTATGTTAGTTTCATAAAGCCATCTGGTCATATCTGAAAATACTATGTTCCAGTCAAAGCCTTGGTAATATAACAAATTATATCGTGTTACAAGGAGAACGGATTCTTATTGAACTTAATAACTATATTGCTACAAAAGTAAAAACACTCACAAATAGTTTATGAATTCTGGAGGGATCAGACAGCGATCAACGATCATAAAAAGTAAATATTTCCATTTTTATTCTCAAAAGTATACTTTACTAAATCACTGTAAGGTATAGATAGCTTAAAAGAAAAGTTTTCTTAAATATAGAAAACAAAACATTTAAAGGACCAGCAATGTTTTAAACAAGGAGTCATTAAAAAATTATCCTCATCAGTTCATTCAGTCCCATGTAATTAATTCTTGTCCTACTTGATCTTGGGCTAGCAGTTTCTTGAGCTCAGAAGTTTCATTAGATCTCTGGGAATTCTTATCCAGTCCAATGGCATGACAGTAAAGTTGTCAGAAACCTGTATTCCAGAATACATGAATCTTGAATAAGCAATTTTGGATCGTAGCTGATATCAAATGCTTTTACAGAAGAATTAAAGCAAAACAATAACTGTCTATGGATGACAATGACTTAAAATGACCATAATTAAAAATATAATGAGAAGTCATTATAATAATGATACCATTGACAAGAAAATTTGGGTAGTGCGGCATACAAGATTTTAACATAATAACCAAAATTATGACTGAAAACATATTAGATTTATATAAATCTCATATAATTTTTATAACATTCCTTACTAGCAGCATATCCATAAATATAATTTAAAGAAGGTTTAGTATAACCTATTATTTAACAATTGCTTCCCATACAATTTAACAGATTAAATAAGCATAATTAATTTAATCTCTCTCTTTTATAAGGTGAGATACACATCCTCTGTGACTTTCCAGGGGCCCAATCTGGAAAATCCCAAAGTTAATCCAAGATCTAAAAGACTATAGTTAGAATTTGATTTTGGGAAGTTTGTCAAAAATCTTAAAAAGTTTAAAACAATTAAATATGATCTCAGTTATTTAATTAAAGTGACAATAAAAGATTTTAAAAGCAAATACAAAAGGTTACATAGTTGTGAATAATAACTTAGTTTTTTTAATATTGAGAAGACTCACTTTTCTTAAATAATTATAAACCTAATAAAAGATTACATGAAGTTCAAGAAATTATCTTAATAACACACAGAATCTCTGTAGACCAATGACTTAAAAGAAAAAAATACCCTTCACATTCCCAGACCATTACTTCAAGAAATCATTGCGACAGAGCCTTGCTCTGTCACCAAGGCTAGAATGCAATGGAGTCATCAAGCTCACGGCAACTTCAAACTACTGGGCTCAAGTGATTCTCCTGCCTCAGACTCCCAAAGTACTAGGAGTAAAGGTGTGAGCCACCAACCCTGGTCTAAAACTAATTTTTAATGAAACCTTATAAATAAATCCATCCAATCTTTGTCAGCTTTGACCATGAAAGATAAGATTTTGACAACCTTTTACAACATCTTTTTTTCTTCCATGTTCACTACCAACAATCAGGCAATTAAGCAATTCATTTTTACTATGCATTCTGCTTTTAGGTGTAATTTATGGTTTTATGGCGTTAAATATCTAACAGAGACAACACAAACTTGTCTGCCCAGCAGGGCCTGGTGAAATAAGTGTATGTGGGCAATTCTGAAGAAATTTCTATTTTCATTTTACCAGCAATTTTTAAACTAGCTTTTATTTACCAAAGATTATACCAGATCACCTGAACATAAACAAACAAAAAAATTGGGGTCAGTTCCTATTTTTTGAGAATGTTATAAATAATTTATTTGAGCAATCATTGATCCTTAAGACAATTTGAGTATTTTAGTTTGGTAATACTATTGGAGTCAGAAAAATATCATATATATGTAAAATATAAACATAGACACATACATATATACATACACAAACATATAGAAAGAAGTATCCAGATCTTATACTTTTTATTTTTTAAATGTTAATCGATGCAGTAAAACAGAGTAATATAAACCCACTGGTTTATCTCCCTTTTATATTTTTATCCAAATAAGTGTTTCTGATGAAAATGGAACCCATTGATTTTATATACTAAATAAAGGCTAAAGCTTTTTACCAATGTTTGTAGGAAGGCTTTTAAGATTGAATATATGCAGATTTTGGTATATGCTGGAGGTCCTGAAACCAACCTCCTGTTTATTCTGAATGATGACTATATATGTCTATATATCTATATATCTCTATCTGTATATTTTCTATATTAGTTTGCTATGGCTGCCATAACTATTGCTACAGACTGGTGGCTTAAACAACAGAAATTTATTTTCTCATAGTTCTTGAGGCTAGAAGTCTGATGTCAAGGCATGAGCAGGATTGATTTCAGTCTGAGACCTCTCTGTCTTTGGCTTGTAGATGGCTGTTTTCTCATGTTGTCTTCTTATCTTTTCTCTGTGCATATGCATGTCTGTTTCTAAATTTCCTCCAGCCATAATGGATTAGGGTCCACCTGTGTGCCCTCATTTTACCTTAATTACCTCTTTAAAGTCTCTGTCTTCAAATACAGTCAAATTCTGAGATACTGGGGGTGGCATAATTCAGCCCATAACATATGTTATATATCCTTCTCTGTAGATTTTATCTCTGTGTATGTATACATATATATAATTTATATATACATTTTTAACCCTTTGATTAACTTTCTCACTCCAGGGAAAGTGAGACTTGAAGAAAACTTCAGGTGACTATCCCCTTTGTATGAGTCAGAATTGAGTCTCCCTTAACACAAGAATGAAGTAGAGAGAAATCGGTTTAGGAAACAATATTAAAAAGTTCTTGTAAATCAAGGTTTCAGTGTGTTGGTATCATTTTTCCCCAGAGGTCAAATGTTAGGATATATGGCATGACCACATAGAGAAGAAATCATAAATGTATTTCCAAGCTAATTATAATGACTCACCTTCTCATGCCTACACCATTTAACTTGTATTCAGTTGGAGGCTGAGGTGAAAATCTGCCTCTTCTATATCAACATAGTTGCCCGTAACCTGTCCTTAATCTGGCATTTTCCTCTCTGTAATACCTTGTTTTAAAATCTGTCATTCACATTGACTTTTCTCTTGTTAAAAATTCAGTCTGCTACTTTTTAAAAATACTAAAACATAAGTCAAAATGTTGGAGAAAAAAATTCCTGGCAAGGCACAGCAAAACCATGAAAAAACGTCATTTGCTTTGTTATTAATACAGCCTCTTGGTGGTTAAAAAGAAAATTCTTTTGTAAATATTCCTCAATCTTTCTATGTATAGTGTACCTTCCCAAGTAACCTATAAATTCTCCAAGGAAAAGTCTATGATTTTCATTCTCCCTTATAGTAATTGTTAAGCCCTCACAATTAGTTGGATGGTTATGACAACTATCACAGAAAAACAATTCTGTTAGTAAATATTTTTCATCATTTTCAACTTCCTAGGTCTTATACTATGCACTGAAAAATGCAGAGGAAATTAACACATTCTCTACCCTACAGCAGATTTCTTGGAGAGAGAGAAGAAAAAATAAGGTTGTAAAATGTAGACATTGTAACATATCAATGGGAGAAAGTTATTGTGGAGACAAAGTGCTCAGATTCAGATTCAGGTTGTCTGGATTTGAACTCTGGCCTCATGCCTTCTTCTGTGATTTGGAAAATTAAGTTGTTTTTTTTTTTTTTAATCCAGTTTCCTCACCCTTAAGATAGGGATAATAAATAGAATTTATAGAACTATCATGAGGATTAAAATCAATTATGCAGTGATTAAATTCCCCCAGTGCCTAGTACAAAGTGAAGAGTCAAAGGATACGTGCTAATTTGCAATAGGGGCATGGAAGAAGATATCTCTTCTCTACTGGGAGATAACGTATAAGTCTCAGGCTACTACATCCAAAATAGAGGAAAGTGGATAGAAGAAAAATTTTAAATGAAGAATGTAATAAATTTTAACCAAGTGAAAATAAAAAGTGAGGGAAAGGGAGAAGTTCTAAATGAGTTACTCACTTGACTTGAGTGACTGAGTGGTGGCGCCATATCTGGCAGAGGGCAATCCGGGCGTGGTTCTGCAGAGTTAGAGTTAGAGTCAATGAGTTAAATGTTAGAGATAGTTGAGATTGAGTTGCCTGTGCATATCTGGGTGTGGATTCCTCATGGGTTTGAAATTTAGGATAGTTTTCCAGAGTCATTTGATTATAGTTAAAACCAAAAGAATTGGTGAGATCACAGAATAAAATAATGTTCAATAAGAGAGAAGGAAAGAGAAGCAAGGATGGAACAGCAGGAACTACACACATTTAAGGTTTGGCAAGGTAAGAGGAGTCAGCAGAAAAGGCGAAGGTGCAATCACGAGAGAAGTAGGAAGAAATCAACTAGAAAGTCATGTCTCGAAAGCAAGACAAAAGACAAAGCAAGACAAATATGAAAACATATTTTCAAGAAATATGTTGTCGATAGTTTAAATGTCACAGAATAGTCAAGTAAAACGACAATGTAAAAAAACAAAGTCTATTGCTTTTGTTAATTAAGTAACTGTTAATTAACCTTTCTTACAGTAACCTCAGCTAGAACAGTCTCAGTAACTGATGAGAGTAGAAGCCACACTGCAGTGGTAGAGTGAAAATAAGTGAGAAATGAGAGCGGGGAAACATAGGACAGTCTATCTTTAAAAAATATTTTCCATTTGGGGTGGGGCATCGTGTCTCACGCTTGTAATCTTAGCACTTTAGGAGGAGTCAGCAGAAAGGCAGGAGGGTTGCTTGAGGCTAGGAATTCAAGACCAGCCTGAGCAAGAGCAAGACCCACTCTCTACAAAATATAGAAAACTTATTTGGGCTTGTGCACCTGTACTCCCAGCTACTAGGGAGGCTGAGGTGGGAGGAACGCTTGAGCCCAAGAGTTGGAGATTGCAGTGAGCTATGATAATGGCGTTTCACTCTACCCAGGCTGACAGAGTGAGAGTCTGTCTGAAATACATAAATAAACAAACAAATAAATAAAAAAAAATATTTTCCTTTTAGAACTAGAAGCTTTGCAGGAACTTCTAACATGTTTGCTTAAGAGCATGTTTTAGTAGTGGGTTTAGTCAAACTTTTTGAACCCAACTAGTTTTAAAGACGCTGCATACATTGGCAGGGAAAACCTAGAACACGAAACTCAAACTTCCAATTTTCTCTCTTCTGTGCTCGAATAAACATTTTTAATTTGACTCAATGGAACAGGAGTTGGACTCCAGAAAGAAGAATCAAGTTTTAGTGAAGGCTGGTGGACCAAGGGAGGGTTCTCTGAGACCCCAAGGATTTGCAGGATTTTATTCATAATGAAATATCAGCCCCAGAGAGCCTAGAAGACTAAGTCTGTAAAAGAGAAGGCAAGAGCAGTTGCCCTAAGGTAAAACTTAAAGAAGAGAACTTGTGTTGGAGTCTGAGAATAAAGATGGTAATGACTAAGTGAGAGCTCCATTTGCCTCTAAGGCATTCCCATGTTAATTTTTGCTTCACAATTAAGTGGGAAAAAGTGAAATGTCTCTGAAGATAATTTCCCATTGATGGTCTTCCCTGAGGTCTGGAAGATTCTAAACTTAGAATTATCAGTGGCAAAGAATAAACATTTGTTTACATAAAATATTTAAAAAAATTTTTTTTCAATAGCCAGAAATTTCACAAATCATTGTTAAAAGGCAAATTAAGAAAAAATGATTATAGAATCATATGCAGCAGATAAAATGTCATCTTTTAAGCTTAAAAACTGTTAAGAAAATAGTGAAAAACTCAATGTTCAAAAGAGTAGATAATATGTACAAGTAATACACAGAAAAAGAGAAAGAACAGATAAAGAAAAAAAATTGCCAGTGAATATGTAAAAAGATACTCAAAACCATTGGTAGTTCAAATAACATTGAGATACTACTTTTCAACTAATAAATTGGCATAACATATTTTGATAAAATTCAGTGTTGTTGACATCCTGAGAAAAAGGGCTATGCTCACACACCCTTGGGGAGTGTGCACATTGATGAAATATTTTTGCTGTACAATTTAGCATTATCTATTAAAATCAGCAGGATATATTCTCTTTGACAGCAACCACTATGATGTTTTTGCAATAGTATGTGCAAATATATTACGCAAAAGGATGTTTTATGTATGCAAAAGGATGTTCACTGCAGTGTTGTTTGCAAGGGCAAATTGGAAACTATCTAAATAATCAGTAAAATACAGGGTAAATAAGTAATGGTATATCTATACCATGCACCATGCAGTCACTGGTAACATGGGACAGAGATACATGCTGTTGTGAAAAGACCATTAAGACATATTATTAAATAATAAAATGCAAGGCTCATAAATAATTAGTATGTATACTAGTATAGTATACTTTTAAAAAATGAAATGTAACACATAAAAGGATAAACAAGAAATTATTAATAGTAGCTGCTTCTGGGTAATAAGGTTGCAGGTAGCAGAGAGGGAGACATTTATTTCTCATTTAAAATCCAATGAGTTATTTAAATCTAATACTACTGCATTTATGATTTTTACAATAAAATAAGCATAACAATGAAACATAATTTTTAAGTTCTTCAGATATAAATTAGACATTAACATAAGACATTTCTAAACCCCAGTACTTTAGCATCCCAATTCTTTGTGAGAATATTTAAAGCTTCATTTTCTATAGTTTAAATGATTCTTTGGTATCTTAACTGGTTATTTTCCTCCCCTGGTTTTAGCAATGTTAGATCTCCAAACTGCTAAGTGTATCTTCTGGCAGGTTAAACCCTTCCTCTTTAAAAGTAATAATTTTTTTTCTTGGTGTATTTCATAGGATTTTTATACTACATCTGGTTCTTTTTTGTCTAATTAGTGTTTGTCCTCTTAAAATGGTTAGTCCTGATAGATCACTTTCTCCAAAATTTGTCTCAGTTCTTTGGCAGTTTGCTTTTGGCTTTTAATCAAAAATGAATTTCTGACTTGTTTTGTTCTAGAAAAGTTCAATGAAAGTTATAGCAATCTGAATAGGATATTAATTAAAACATAAACCCTGTGAAACTCTAATATAGAGGCTCCAACTCAAAGACACTTCCAATAGTTGATGTGGTCATTCATTCCTTAAAACCAGCCATTTTTCTATTGAATTACATTACCTTTAGTTCTGTAAATTGGATATTATATAGCACCAGGCAAACTGCTGTGAGTAATTATAATACTCATTGCTGAGTGATATGACTTCTTCCTCAAAGGTAGGCTATTTCTTAGGGAAATTGTATGATCAAGTCTCTAGGTATTGTGGCTTGTTCAGGAAATCATGATGGCTCTCCAGGGAACTAATGCATCTTTAATTATTTACAGGTTCACATGAGACCCCTTACAGACATAAGCACATTAGTTCTGTAGCTAAGGGAACATTTAGAAACAGTAATATGAAATGTGTCAGACACAGAGGAACAGTAAAGAAACTAGTGGAAGCTAATGCAAACACAGGAGTTGCCAGCTCTCTGTAGTACTTTGCAGCTATCTCTGTACATATCTGGTTGTTAATTGTAGACCATAGCGTACGAGTGCAAATACACGTTAGCCCCATTCTGAAATATAGGGGCCTTTTAAATTCCTATGTGGGAAACTGATAAGCAAATTATATCTAGGGCCGGACGTGGTGGCTCACGCCTGTAATCCTAGCACTTTGGGAGGCCAAGGCGGGAGGATTGCTCAAGGTCAGGAGTTCGAAACCAGCCTGAGCGAGACCCCGTCTCTACCAAAAATAGAAATAAATTAATTGACCAACTAAAAATATATATACACAAAAAATTAGCCGGGCATGGTGGCACATGCCTGTAGTCCCAGCTACTCGGGAGGCTGAGGCAGTAGGATCGCTGAGCCCCAGAGACTGAGGTTGCTGTGAGCCAGGCTGACGCCACGGCACTCACTCTAGCCTGGGCAACAAAGTGAGACTCTGTCTCAAAAAAAAAAAAAAAAATTATATATAGGATGTACTTTGATACGTTTTAGTTGAGAGCCAAATTTAAGATAAATTGTTTCTTTGTTTTAAAATAGCGTTTAAAATTATAAAAATATCAATACATCTGTAATATAAAATGTTTAGGCACAAATACAAACATGTAAATAAAATCTTTCTTTCTGACTCTTGCACCCATCTTTTCTTTTCACTTTCTAGAGGAAACAGTTTTGGATGTTGGTCTCCAAACTATACATGCAGGTGGGTGTATGTGTGCATGTTAAAAATATTTATAGATTTTAGATATATATATCTTATATATAATAAACAGATGCTTAAACAAAAAATGGAATATCTTAAACATATGGATCTGCAAATTGCTTAAAATAGATTTGGACTGAGACATAAAAGCAAAAGTGAGGCTCAAAATTATCCAGCTGAAACAACCTCATTTTGTCAGGTCAACAAAAGTTGGGGGCTCCAGGCTTTGCTCCTCTGATTTTATTCTAGCATTATCTTAATGGAAAAATTTACTGAAGGGCCGGGCGCGGTGGCTCACTCCTGTAATCCTAGCTCTCTGGGAGGCCGAGGCGGGCGGATTGCTCGAGGTCAGGAGTTCGAAACCAGCCTGAGCAAGAGCGAGACCCCGTCTCTACTATAAATAGAAAGAAACTAATTGGCCAACTAATATATATAGAAAAATATTAGCCGGGCATGGTGGCACATGCCTGTAGTCCCAGCTACTTGGGAGGCTGAGGCAGCAGGATTGCTTGAGCCCAGGAGTTTGAGGTTGCTGTGAGCTAGGCTGACGCCACGGCACTCACTCTAGCCTAGGCAACAAAGCGAGACTCTGTCTCAAAAAAAAAAAAAAAAAAAAAAAAAATTTACTGAAATGGAAAAGCATGTAGTGGACATTGTGGTAGCCTCCCAAATGGTCAGTGTTCCTCACTCAAACACACTCTTAACAATGAATTTCTCAGCCTCACAAAGTTTGAGTGGGATTGTCCACTGCCTAATTCTTGGTCATAGAAATTGGTGCAGGAAGGAATATATACCTTCAGCTAATCAAAGCAAAAGGACATACGGCTTTTCCATTCAATGACTGAAGAAGAAAATACCCTCTTTCTGAATGCAGCAAAGGAATCACAAGGCACTGGAAATTCACTGTTGTATTGTGATTACATGAAATTTCAAGCCATAAAATAAAACTGAAACCTTAGTTTGTTCAGGTTGCTATATCACAATGCCATAACCTGCATGATTTATAAAGAGGAGAAATTTATTTTGCACAGTTTTGGAGACTGGTGAATTCAAGATCAAGGTGTCTGGTGAGGACGCTTCTGGTTCATAGACAGCTGTCTTTTCACTGTGTCCTCACATGGAGGAAAAGGCAAGGAGGATCTCTGAGTTTTCTTTTACAAAGGGACTAATCCCACTCGTGTGGGCTCTGCCCTCATGGCCTAATCACCTCGCCTAGTTGCCATTTCCAAATATTGTCAGATTGGGGATTAGATTTCAACATATGAATTTTTTTTTGGGGGGGGGACGCAAACATTCAATCTATAGCACATAATAAGTAAGGTAGAGTGGAGGAACAGAGAAAGACAAGGAGCATTTATTTTGTGTCATCACTAAACCTCAGCATTGCACTTACTTAAGTCTTTGCTATTGTTCAAAATATCTATTATATGAGCTGGATTGAGTTATGCTTTTTGTTACTTGCAACCAAAATTACCATAATACATTAAAATGTACTAAAATGTTAGGTCATAATTGATCTACACTAGTATTTGCCAGATTGTTTAGGGGAATATTTGCTTCTTAACTTATTAGTATTATATAATACTCCATGTTCAAAGACATTTGGAAAATGCTGAATTTTTGAAATGTTTAGAGATTCACAATGAATAGCACATGTTAAATACTTTAAGGAATTAATGAAACTCTGCTTAATTATGATTATATCCACAGTTTTCATATTTATTAACCATATATTTCTTTTTTTTTTCACATAATGCCTATTGAAAACCCGCAAAGGGTTGTTTTCTAAAATTGAAAAATACTGTTCAAGATTTTTAGTATATTTTCATATTCTATTTTTCTTGTGAATTAGAATGAATATTTTTAGCCAGGATATTTGGGCCCAAACACCCTAGACCATCTAGAATGTTAGTTTATTATTTGTTTTTTACCTAAATTATTTTCTGCTTAGTCAAAAACCCAAAGTCTATCCAGTTAAATTTTTAAGACCACCCAGGCTTTATATATCTTTGGTCTTTAGCCCAATTCAATTTGTTGAATTTTGTCCATTCTATCTCATGAGACATAGATTATGTCTTAATTTAAAAGAACAGACCTTTGCTGTTACATTTAAATATCTTGAATTTTTAAAAATATAAACCACAGAAGCCTATCATAGCTGACTGTTACAGTAAACAAGTTTACCACAGAAATCTGAGGGACCTTGCAGAACTGCTATAAAGGCTGGAAAACCAGAGTCAAAGCTAAGCAGCCAGGAAATGTGCCCCAAACCATGGTGTAGAACTTGTCTGGGGAGGAAACCACTGCCACCACCTTTAAGAAGTGATGCTGCCTCTTGCTGATAGCAGCAACTACACCAGTTGCTCAATCCTAGGCCAACTGTTACACCCCCATCACCACTTCCACTTGTTCACTATACAGCAGATACTTTAGCAGCTGCTACATGGCCTCCACTAGAAACAGAAAGCATAACTGAATCTGTTTCTTTTTTTATTAATTCTTAAGTCAAAATGCAGCACAGGCAAACAGATTGGCAGAACCCAAATCATATGCTTGTACCCTAGCTGCAAAGGAGGCTGAGAAAGCAAGCATTTGGCATTTTAGCTTTGAAAGCAGGAGGTGGTTTCTTGCTTCCATTAAAACTGATAGGCTGGGGGAATTCCTCAAAGAAAGAAAGAAATGTCAAGTAATAATAATTATTCAGGCTTTGATTTTTAGCAGTGTAAACTTTTCCCCTTAACATTAAACACAAAAGACTCAAGTTTCTACCTGACAGAGTGCAACAGAAAAGCCTGGACAATGAGAACCCTGTTTTTGGATTGGTTCCATCAGTATTTTGTTTCTGAAGTCAAGAAATACCTTGCTAGTAAGGGACTGCCTTTTAAAGTTCTTTTGATATTGGACAATGCTCCTGGCCACTCAGAACCTCAAGAGTTCGACATCAAAGGCGTCAAAGAGGTCTACTTGCCCCCAAGCACAACATTTCTAATTCGGCCTCTTGATCAAAGAGTCATAAGGAACTGTAAGGCTCATTATACCTGGTATTACACTTCATTGAATGGGTTATCAATGCTCTGAAAGAGAACCCAGGTAGAGAGAACATGATTATACTGCTATTGCTATTGAAAAAGCTATGAAAGCCATTAAGCCCAAAACAAAAATTTCTGTTGGAGAAAATTGTATCCAGATGCTGTGCATGACTTCACAGAAATTATGACAGAGTCCATCAAGAAAATCGTGAAAGAGATTGTGAATATGGCAAAAAAAAGTGAGGGGTAAAGGGTTTAAATGTATAGATTTTGGAGAAAATTAAGAGTTAATAGAAACAACACCAGAGGAGTACCCAGAAGATGACACAATGGAGAAGAGTGCTTCCAAGGAGCGCCCGATGATGAGGAAGAAGACATAGAAGAAGCAGTGCCAGAAAATAAATTGACATTAGACAATCTGGCGGAAGGAGTCCAGTTAGTCAAGACAGCTTTTGACTTCTTTTACCACATGGGCCCTTCTATAACACAGGAACTGAAACTAAAGCAAATGTTGAAGGAAGGATTGGTACTGTATGGAAACATTTTTAGAGAAGAGAAAAAGCAAAAAAGTCACACAGAAATTACAAGGTATTTCTGTGAAGTTATACCAAGTGTGCCTGCCTCTCCTGCCTCCACTTTCACCTCCTCCACCTCTCCTGCCTCTGCCACCCCTGAGACAGCAAGACCGACTCCTCCCTTTCTTCCTCCCTCAGCCTACTCAATGTGAAGACAAGCATGAAGACTTATACGATGATCCACTTCCACTTTGTAAATAGTAGATACATTTTTTCTTCCTTTTGATTTTCTTAATAGCATTTTCTTTCCTCTAGCTTACGTTATTGAAAGAATACAGTATATATTTCTGGTCAGGGAATAAAAAATACATAAATAAATAAAATAAGAAAGGAAAATAAAGAATACAGTATATAATGCATGTAACATGCAAAATATGTGTTAATTGACAGTTTATGTTATTGGTAAGGCTTCTGGTCAACAGTGAGCTATTCGTAGTTAAGTTTTGGAGGAGTCAAAGTCATATGTGGATTTTCGACTGCACAGGATCGACTTCCCTGACTCCTGCATTGTTCAAAGGTCAACAGTGTTCTTTCTCATTGGTGCTTTAATTTTCATAAACTTAAGTCCCCAAAGTAGAACTGCAAGGTCAAAAGGTGTTTTGTTAAAAAAATTATCATTGCCAGATTACTTTATAAAAAGATTCCAATTCCTATTCTTAATAACAACGTATAATGTTGGTGACCCTGAATCCTCAGTAGCACTGAATTTTTAAAAAAAATAATATGAGGGATAAAAAATATTTCTTTCTTCTTCAATTTCAAACTCTCTGATCACTAATGAGGTTAAGCATTAATACTATTCCTTTAAAATGCAAATTTTAAACGTATCTATAACTGCAATAGATGTCAAGACTCTATACACCAGGCTGAGCATGGTGGGTACACACCTTTACTCCCAGCTACTCTGGAGGCTGAAGCAGGAGGATCATTTGAACTCAGGAGTTCAAGTCCATAATATGCTATGATTGTACTTATAAGTAGCCTGGGAACTGAACAAGCCTGGGAACTCAAGCCTGGGAACATAGCAAGACTCTATCTATAAAAAAGAAAAAAAAAGAAAAGAAAAAATGTCTGTACAAAGGTTCTGGTAAATTAAGAGAAGCCAAGAAAGAAAGGTAATCTTCAATCACAACACTTAAAATATCATAGTAGAACATTAGAGAGTTGAATTATACATTAGAACAAACTCCTCTGCACCCGTAATCCTTTCAGCATAGAGACATCTATCTGATTGTGCATGGGTGCTACCTGACCACTGTTGGAGTCTGTTCTATCTGCCTGAATCTGTGTAAAGTATGAAATAATAATTTTACTATGCACCTAAACTTTCCCGAGTATTTTCAATTATAATAGAATTTGATGAGTCAAATTTTGTAAATTCAACTATCTTTTCCCACTTATGTAGCTCTCATATATTATCTGGTCTAAGTGTTAAAAATTCACATTTGAATATGCTAAAATTGTTAATTTGAGGATTAACACGTCAAGAAATCTGGCTATAATGTCCAATGGATTTAAGTAGTATTAAGTAGCTGTAAGAAACATGTGCATCAAATTGGATACTGTTCGTCAGGCTCAGTACTCCATTCTCAACAGTAAAGCCCAGAATAGGGTGGAGGCTTTACTTGTTTATTAAATATATTAGGAGTAATACTAAAATCATTCAGGAAATACTAAAGATGCAGGTGAGAGCATCAGCTGTGGATCTGGGAATTTTCTAATCTTAGCTATTCCAATAGCTAATGAGTTTTGTAAATGTGAGCAAGTTGCTTAACTTTTCTAAGTTTCAGTTCCTATTGAATCTAAATTGGACCCCATCGTCCCATATACTCCTCAGGATGTTGTGATAATAAAAAGGGGGAACACCTGTTAAAGTGCTTAACCCAATTCCTGGTACATAGAAAGCAATAATGAACATTTGCCAATATTACACGGATGCTTATCACCTACCAGTATGTTTTCACATATTTTCCCTCTAGGATCTTAAGTAAAACATGTGGATGTGGAACAAGAGCAGACTGATGTCTGTCACCTTAATGACCTGTATGTATTCACACTTAAAATGTCTTGAAATATTTTGATGTCTTTGATGAAAGACATCAAATGAGGCATTGACCCTTTCTTTAAACTGTACAGGCAAATGATATTATAAATTAAGAATCTCAACACTTAAAAAACTACAAAAACAAAAATACATAAACATAAATCTTAGTGAGTTCATGAAGTTCTTACTGATGAAATAGTAATGCAATGGACTTATATTTCTGTCCCCCGAAAATTTTTGAAATCGTGACCCACAAGGTGATGGTATTAGGAGATGGAGCCATTGAGAGGTGATTACTCATGAAGTCAGAACTCTCATGAATGGATTAGTCACCTTACAGAAGAGACCCCAGACAGCTTGTGGCTATGTGAGGACATGGAAAGAAGGCACCATCTATGAGCCAGAAAGGGGGCCCTCACCAGACACCAAATCTGCCTTGATCCTGGACTTCTCATTCTTCACAACTGTGAGAAATCGATTTCTGTTGTTGATAAGCTACCCAGCTTATGGTATTTTGCTATAGCAGTCCTAATAGACCAAGACAAGTAGTGTTTTGAGGATTGAAATTTCTTCATAAATGAATAGGGTATGCCTGTTAAACCATATTCTTAGCTAACCCCATTCACCCACTGTTCCTCTTTTCTTTAGTTTTACATTTTTGCTATTTGTTTCTATAAATTCACTCATTCTTCCCAATTTTCCATTCTTATACTTTGAATCATTTTATCAGTTTATAATAACCTTCATCAAATGATAGTTTGCATTTGTTTACAAGTTCAAGATTTATAAGCTGATTCAAAGCATTTGGTATAATTTCCTTTAAGTCATCTTCCTCCCATCTGCATTATTTTCAATTAATTCCCAATAAACTCTTAATTGTCCATACTCTGTAAGCGCTAGCTGAGTTAATCCCTGTTTAAGCCAACAGGTTCAACTTCTTCAACAAACAAATCTTTCATGAAAGCTGCTGACAAGCCAGAGTATTAACTGAATCTACTTTCATTGCTTCTTGCTTTCCTTGATCTTCCTCTCTAATTCTTTGGGAAATAGTCACAGAGTTCTGGTGCTAATAAATATGATAAAAAGTAGAGTATAGTCCAGGGAGGCAAAATGTTCTTAAAGCTAATGTGATGCTTCTTGTGCATCAAGCTTCATCTTAAAAGCTCATAAATTAGGCAGCAATACTCCCTGAGCTCGTCTTCAACCATAGGCAGAAGCGAAACATATCTGACAATATGTGCCATCACTTGTACCTTATACCAGCACCATGAGTAAGAAAGTCCTGGCATGTGGCTCTGGTATGACATTTTCAATTAGAATTAATTTTTCAAAATGGAAATAATTTCATTGTTATTTTTGATTGTAAAAGTAGTTTATATTTATTATTTTAAATTATAAAAATGTCTAAAAGAAAAAATTACTAGCAGTCCCATATCCCAGAAATAACTGCAATTAACATTTAGATGTACAAATACCCAAATGTTTTTTCTATGCATGAAATTATTTCTTTAATTTGATCATTATACAATGTATACATGCATCAAAACATGGCATTGTACCCCATAAATATGTACTACAAGTATGTACATCAATTAAACATTTTTAATATTTTACAAAAACGAATATATTAGACATGTTATTTTTAATAACTTATGTTAATCATTATAAAGATTTTTCCTGTATTATTATTTGATTACTAGAAATAGACCTACTAAATTTACAATTTACATTTCAAAATATAGGGTCAAATTGTCCTCTAAAATATTTTGCTGTACAACATTTGAGTTTCTTTTTCTCCATTTTTCTACTGCCAATAATTTAAATCTTTTCAATCAGTGAGGCAAGAAAGACAAATAAGTCAATACAATAATATACAAAGGAGATGAATAGATAGAAGAAGAAATACAAATGGCCAGGCGTAATAAAAGATGTCAACATCAATCTAATCAAACTAATGAATCTTTAAAAAATGCAATGATAGTCCATGTTAGCAAGTGTGTGAGTACTAGATGTTCTCATATAATATTGGTAAAAATATAAACTGGGGCCACGTTTTGGCAACATATTAGGTCATAGCAATAAAAAAAAAACTTTTAGTTTATATACTTTCCAGCAATTTCACTGGTAGGAATTTATCACATAGATAATCTTGCAAAAATGCATAAACTAAGTTATTCTATTAATGTTATTGGTAGCAGATTGTTTAAATAAAATATGATATATTCATACAATGCATGATAAAAATCAGAATATCTTAAAGAAAAATTGTTAAACAAAAACACAAAGCCTAGGTTCTGAACATCTTTTTGTGTAATGTTGAAAGATAAAATTATATTTTCTGTAGCTAGCTTAAGATATAAATTCTATACAGGGGAATGTGTATTAAAATCATTTTTAGAAAGATAATCAAGAATCTGTCCACAGTGATTATCTAGATGTCTTAAGGCGGGAGACCAGAGGGAAGAGAATTTTATATTTCATGTTTATCACTATTTCATTGTTGGATTTTCTTATCAAGTAAATGAATTGCATTTTTATGGCAGCATGAATTATCAGGTAAAGGAAATTATGAGTAATTTTTGTTTTTCTCATTTATTTTTGTGTACACATAGAGAAAAAAGAACTTTGCCTTTTTAAAATTTGATAATTCTGAGTCCATGATTTTTAGGAAAGCTCTCTGCTATTAATATCTTTCTACTTTTTTCACAAAGACTGTTTATGTTGTACAGTCATTATTTTCTCAAGACAAATGTCTTAGAAGGAGAGACAAAAAGTGACACACATTTTTTTGGCTCATACTAAGTTCATGTTATAAACAAAATTGTGTAATATCATTTCTAAGACCTTTCTCTGATCTATCAATCCACCAAGTGAAATAGCTAAAAATCACTCCCAAAACAAATCGTTTTGCAGTCAGCAAAACGAAGCAATTACATGAATAAGTTTTTCCACTTGGCCTATTTTTCTGCCCATGGTTATTAATCAGTCTCACTGACTACATTTTCCATTTTACATCCACTTACAGGCACTACTCCAGGTAGCTAAACCTTTCACATTGCGTAAATACAATAAAACAAAACCTTTGTCCATTGAGCAAATGGATACACTTCATCTCTAATGCTTCCAGTCTTTCTGAAATCATTCAAAAAGCATGATATAGTTTCCATAAAAAGAACTCTATTTTCATTGTATTTGGCTAACTGGAATTTATTTAAGTAAAATTATACTCCAGCTAATCTTTACTAAATTGCTGAATTAATTTAAGTTGATGCCCTGTTATCTACCAGCTCTTCCAGCACTTTTGCTTGATTGCTTTGTCACTTTGCCTTGTCTCTTCTTCTGAATGCAAAGTATGGACATTTTTTCTTCCAGAACAGCTGTTTCACATCAGGATTCTTGAAGATACCGGCTCCTAACTGGCTGCACATCAAAATCATCATTTCTTTATAGCAATACACAAGACAGACTCAAGCAGAGATTCCGATTTATTTGGCACAGAGTGGGGCCAGGGCATTTTCGAAGTTCCCCACATGACTTATTTGTGTCCCATATATTGTGGCCCTGAAGCAAGACCAAAGATTTCCTCTATCTTAATTATACTTCTCCTAATCTTGGTCCAAGTTCTTACAACTGATAAATTTCTACATACTGATCTGTAACAAATCTACTCACAACATCTATACTCTTCCCTAGAAATTGCAGTGCTATAAGATTAATGGCTTTTAATTCTAAGAGCTTCGAAAATATTAATGCTTGTCCCCTAAGGTCTAGGGTGTGACTTGAGCATAAAGCTATTTAAAATTTTTTCCAGGGGTAGTAATGTAATGTGCAGCCAAGATTGAGAACCATTCTATAGGGCCAAAACACTTAAGACAATTTAAATCCTGCCTTGTCAAATATAGTACCCCACTTTCCCAAAAAATATTCCAAGGGACACCTAACCACAGGATAATGATTGACATAAGGAAATAAAGCACAACTACTACACGTGCAGGTATTCTTCTGTTTTTGAACTTTGGTTTGAAAATATCTATGTGAGAGTTAATTTCTAGAACTCTATCTCTAGAAAACATACTTTCACTCCTCAATACAGGACACAGCCCTAGGAAAAATGAGATTGGAAAACATTTTCAATGGTTCTTTCTCAACTTCTTTTTTCAACTTCCCTTTTTTCTCTTCTCAATATCTTCACTGATACTCAGGAATTTTTATGTTGCAATCTGTGAGGGCTTTGTTCTCAGCTAGTTAGTTGAAAGATTAGCTTTCAAAAGTTTAAGATATTCTCTCACAAGTATGTAGAGTATTTCCATTTAATAGGGCATGCTAATATTTTAAATCTCTTTCCAGGAATACCACATGTACTCACCCTATTCATCAGAGGTCTGTCTCTGGACTAAGACAGAAATTCACAGTTAGAAAACAAATTGCTATAGGACTTTCCCACAGTCCTGGTATGTATAGTATCGTCTTGATTTTAGCAACAAAAATTCCATATACAGAAAATCCCACATTCCTGGATGTATCGGAAGATTGGTCATCCTATTTCTATCTATGTCTCTGTCTTTCACTATTGGCTCATAACCATGGCAGTCACAGTTTTTAAAAAATTTGTTTTAGTGTGTTACTCACTGTTGTTCTTTCACTTTTAAAATAATTTTGCTTACTAAGAAACATTGGAAATACATAAAATAGTAAAGAATAAAACCAAAATCATTGGCAGAAATAGTCACTATTAAAATGTAATATCCTTCCTTTCAATTTATATTTATATTGATTTATATCAACACCTATTAATGACAAAAGAAAAAAATCAGAGATTAACTTATGTGAACCAGAAATCCTTTACTTCTAGACATTATTGGACAAACATATAGCTCGATTCTGTATATCCAGGCACCCTTTTACAAACTTCACGCAGATTAGCCCTCTTCTATTAAGACATCATGTCTTCATATAGAATAAATATGGTTATTGACATACAAGCTTTCTTAGTTACACTACAATTCATTTATGTTTCCCTAAATTTGTAGTAGTTGGGTTCTGAATGATTATTACTAAAGAAGGTTGACCTTACCTCTTCCAGTTTGCATTTTCCCTTTTAAATTCAATTTTTGTAACGTAAGTGTTAACATAATTTGGGGTATATTTTTCCTCATTCAAATTCTCTCTCTCAAAGTTCATGTGTATTTCTATATTTATGTATTTGTATACTGTATATGACAATATGGAAGACAACAATGAGATTATACAGGGATGACTTTTAGCCAGCTGACTTTCCACCTAAGAACTCAATTTGTCAATTTGTCCTTCACCTCTCAGAGAAGACCCTGGCTCTAGTGAACACTGCTGTGACTCAATCAAAGCCTCGATTAACCACATTCTGGTACTATGTCCAAGTTGTGCTCGTTCCTCCAACTTCTGCTGACAGATCCCTAGAGCTTTTCAGAGTCTGAAAAAAATAGTCAGTAGAACTCAAATGGTAAATTCAAACAGCTCATAGTTAAGGAAGCTATGCAGAATGGGTTGGTGGCCACTGAGGTACAGATGTGGTTTTGCATCAGGGAGATCATAGGCAAGCATAGCATCAATGGCTATAATATTTGAAGACCAATCTTTGACATCCGATTATATTTGACTTATTATTTGAGTGTTCTTAGACCATGTGTGATCAGACTGCTAGCTGAATAAAATCAGATGTGTCCAAAAACTGGGATTATGCTGTACATAAAAATGTTTTTAAGTAAATTAAATATTTTTATATGGAATAATATTTATGAAATATGTATAGGATATTTGATTAGTGATAAAACAATACTGTATCCACCCCCAAGTTTTAAGACTAGGACATTGAAATACCTGTGAAGCCCACCTGCTTTGACCAGCATCTCTTTTCATTGCTCTGTTTTAATCATTTATTGCATCTCATCTAATTTGTCCTCAGATCCCTTCCCAAATACTCTACTACTCTGTCCCCTATTTCATAGAAATACATTTTCCAGTGTCCTTTGCCCTCCAATTTCTCAGTGGGCTAGCCAGTGGGAGACAATGGGAGATGCTGGGGAAACACCCACTCCCTGTCTCCACAGTATTTCCAGAAAAGCCTGCCTCTTCTCTGTGAGTGCAACTCCTGCCAGATGGCCCCTCCCTTCGTGAACCCAGCTCCCACTAGGCAGTGCTGATCTTACTGCCAGCACCTGCCTGAGGTCCTGGCCTCCTAGATCTGATGACAATACCTTCTCAACCATTTTCCTTCTAGTCCTAGGGCAGTACTGGTTTCCTGCTCTTGAGTTGCTGACTCATCATGCCTGGTTTGGCTTCTGTCATCCATTACCTGTATTAAATCACCTCTGCTTAAAAGACCAAGAATAGTTTCTGATTCATAAGCAAACACTAAAAGCTCTTCTATTTCTAGTTTTTTAACAAGATTTATCAAGCTTAATTATTTAACTTTATTGAATTCACTTTTTATGTCTCCTGAAATGATTTGCTTTTCCTCCTTTAATTTGTTAATGTGATGAATTACATTTATAGACTTTTTTCTATTGTTAAAAATTCTTGCATTCATGGAACTAACCCAATTTTCATAATATATTATCTTTTTAATAGATTGCTAAACTTAGTTTGCTAATTTCAATTTAAAATTTTTGCCATTAGGTTCATGAGGGAAGTTGGCCCATAATTTTCCTTTCTTATGTATTTCTTGTATAACATTGGTATTAAGGTTGCACTGGTCTCATAAAACGAACTAACAAATATTCCTTCTTTATGTATTCTGGCATAGTTTTGTAACTATTCCTTGAAAACATTTGGTAGAACTCACCAGTAAAAATGTCTGGGCTTGCTGGATCTCTTTTTTGTGATAAAAATTTGGAACTTCTAACTAAAACTCTTTAATGACTTAGAAAACTTCTCAGATTTTCTATTTTGAACATTGATAAATTGGAATTATGAAAAATTAACAGATATTATTTACTTGAATAAAACCTTTCTCTGATTCTGTTTTTCTTTTATATATCTGATTAGATAGATTTAAACTCTATTTCTTGATCTCCATTTCACAAATCCATTTTCCTTTCCTCCCTGTCTATACTCAGCATAATTTTTTATGTCTAATTTCTAATTCACTTATTGTCTCTTTGGGTCTATCTAATATGGTACTTTACCTGTTCATTGAGTTTTAAATTTTAATTATATTTTTTAATTTATAAGATATCTCAAGTTCAGTTCCAAATCTGCTTGATATGTAATATATAAGCTATTTCTAATTTATATTCCTGGCACACCTCATTGATTTTTAAAAATATATTAAATATAGCTTTTATGGTTATATAATAATTCTAATATCTGAAATCTTTATGAGTATAGTTCTATTCCATGTTTGTACTCATACTGTTTGTTTGCTTCCTCA
This sequence comes from Microcebus murinus, assembly GCF_040939455.1. Classification (NCBI taxonomy): domain Eukaryota; kingdom Metazoa; phylum Chordata; class Mammalia; order Primates; family Cheirogaleidae; genus Microcebus; species Microcebus murinus. The sequence continues at coordinate 35,172,876 of NC_134114.1, read as the reverse complement.
TGAGTTTTACAATAGTCTTATTTTTATCTCATGTTTGATGGAGTTTTTTATCTGTGGTAATTCTTTGAGACCGGGGGTGACTGTGGAATTTTCCAAAGATTCTTTGTTTTTGTTTTGCTGGGGGCTTGGAGATAACAGAAACATGGGACAGCTAGAAAATTTCCTAGTTGTCTCCCTCTGAGGGGCAGTTTTTTTCCTAGTTTACTCTTTCAGTGAAATTATAGTCCTCTATAGCCCTGGCTTGCAGCAGGTTTCTCCTATAAGACTGTTACACTGAGCAGGCACTAAGCTTTGTCTCCCACTCTCCCACATCCCAGGAAGTCATACAAATTAAAGTTTAGGATACTAGGGACAGCACTGTCCTTGTGGCAGCCTCTGGTTTTGGTGTCTGCAATAGCTCTCTGGATTCATGTGTTCTAATGCTTGGCCTATGGAGTTCACCTTAATTTCAAGTCAGCAATACATGTTTAAAAAATGACATGTAGATTTTGTCTGGTACTTCTAGACTTCACATAGCAGGATGGTGATTGGGCAAATCTAGTCTACCATATTGTCAGAATGGAAATCCCCTGCTTATTGAAATCATTAAAGCAAATCATTTTTATTGCCATTAATATTTTTTTATAGATGTGCTTTTAAGTAACTGTGCAGTATTTTGATATATCCCTTTGTTAACATATATTTAACTAATCCATCCCCCACTTCATGCTTTTTGGAAATGAAGGTTGTACTCAACTATTTGTACTCAACAATATTAAGCAATGCTACAATAAACATCAATCTATGCAGGCATTAATAATGATTTAATGATTTCAAAAAAAGTAATTAGTGAATCATAGTTATGATCATTTTAGAGGCTGATGATATATATTTTCATATTGCATTCCAGAAATAATGATACCAATTTGTGCTCTGATCAGCTACATAAGAAAGAGCCATTTCACTGTACTTCTACCAATGCAAGCTATCACTGATTTTATACCTATAAATTTGGCAAAGATTTTAGAAGACATTATTTCAATTTGTATTTCTTTGATTACTAGAGTAATAAATTACTCAGCATTTTAACACAAAATATATTTCTTATTTTTTATATGAATGTAAACTCTGAATCACTACTTTATTCATGCAAAATTATTTCCTAAGCAAAATTATCTTTTGCTCTATTCATACATTTATTAGATTATTCTCCCTTATATTTATATCCTACAAATCTGTCAGAATTATATGTTAATTATGAACAGTTGATCATATATTATGTCTTTATTATGATATTTTCTCTATAAATCTACATTTCATTAATCTTCTTTTAAATAGCTTTATAGAATTTCATCTGGTATTAATAATTGTAGATAAACTTCTTTTTTCCATTTCCTATTGCTTGTTTCCTATTCATGCTGTCTGTTGATCTCTTTTTTTGCTTCCATAAAATAAATAAAAATTTTAGTACCAGACTCTATATTATTTCTTGCTCCCAACCTCCAACAACATTTTAAGGATTCAAATTGACCTTTTCTTCTATTCTTCTTTTTCTAAGTTACAAGCATGTCAGTGCTTGGGAAATCTCATCAAGGGTTTAACAGTCCATACCCTACTGACTCATTCTTTATTTCAATTTAATCTACCTTATTCTCATTCAACTTTTTTTTCCCAGTAATATAACTTTTTCAGTCTTTTTATTCTCTAATGTATTTTTCCAAATAGCAGCTGTAACTGCTATTTTCCCTCATTCAGAAAAAAATGTGCTAGGCTTCTTGGGAGAAATTAGTAAACTGATTTGAGAAGGAGAAAATCCATGTACTGATAAATAAGTGGGCATCTTAAGGTCATGTTCTTCACAGGTAGGGCAGTTCCAGGAATTTCCAGGACCCTAGCAGTTTTTATTCTGAATAGGTGAAGCATATCACTTTTTAAAAATAAAATTTTTCCTATAGTTCTCTAATATTATTTATAATTGTCCATGTTTACATTTGTCTAATTTTTAATTCTCTAGACCTTCCTGCTCAAAAAGGGATCCTAAGCCCTATAATATCAGCTTTCTTTGAGGGCTTGTTAGAAAGGCAGAACTTCAGGCCCAAGCCAGACATACAGAATCAGAATCTGCATTTGATCAGGATCCCAGGTAATTTGTATATGAAACCCAGTTTGGAAGCACTGCTCTGTGAAACTGGAAGCCTCTTCTACCTGCTTCATGTAAGTTGCAGGAGACAGAATTAGTTAATCAAGCAAAAAGATCACATTTATTAATGAGAAGGAAGAGACACTGGCTATTATTTTGAGTGGCAAAACAGGTTATTCAGTCCCAGTTGAAAATAAAGATGTCAAAGACCAAGATCAAGATTTTTAATTTGAGACGAGCCTGTGGTGCAGTAACATTTGCTGAATGAAACTGCTTGAATGGATGCAGGTTTTTTTTTTTTTTCCTCTTTGAGGCAACAGGAGGAAACAGTAGATTCACAGAACTCAAGGAACTAGAAGCCAGCTAGCAAAACATGTTACCCAACCACTTTTCTTTCATCATATTGCTTTCTTTTTTTTTTTTTTGAGACTGAGTCTCGCTTGTTGCCCAGGCTAGAGTGAGTGCCGTGACGTCAGCCTAGCTCACAGCAACCTCAATCTCCTGGGCTCAAGCAATCCTTCTGCCTCAGCCTCCCAAGTAGCTGGGACTACAGGCATGCACCACCATGCCCGGCTAATTTTATATATATATATAGGCCAATTAATTTCTTTCTATTTATAGTAGAGACGGGGTCTCGCTCTTGCTCAGGCTGGTTTCAAACTCCTGACCTTGAGCAATCCGCCCGCCTCGGCCTCCCAGAGAGCTAGGATTACAGGCGTGAGCCACTGCGCCGGGCCTATATTGCTTTCTTGAAAACATTGTACAAAGCGCCAGTTAGACTTTAAAAAAAAAATCAGCTCTCCTAATTGTAAAAGAAAACACATTGTAAGTTTATTCAGGAGTTTTATAGAGTGCTATTTACAATTCTCTTCTTACTTCATTAAAATCTAATTAGTAATATGTAAAAATTTCCACTTTATTCTCAATCAATAGCCTTTCTTCTTCTAATCAACATTTTTTTTTTCTATTAACTTTATAGAATGAGATTCTGGTTTTAAGCATGCCCCTGAAAAGTATACTTAAACTTTGTGATTCCAGGATTTTATATTTTCAAATTGAAGATATTATTCTCTTACATCACAAAGTGAACTTATGGTACTTTAAGATTATACTTAAATGTTCTTGGATGAAATGTACTTAGTGACTGAAGCCAATCATTATACAAACCATGTGTTTTTTTCCCAATTAAATCCAATCAGAAAAGACAACCATTCTATCTAGTATTCCTGCTTCAATATTGCTCAAATTAGGAGCTTATATATTCTATTATATTTACAAGTTCTAGGGCTTTTCTTTTACTTAGCAATATATTTGATAAATATATATACATGTGTTTATCATGACATACATGACATGAATTGGCAGAATGGGTAGATTTAGAAACCTAAATGCCTCAGTAGCTAGCTGAGTATTTTAAGTAACATGCATTTTAATTTCAACAATTTTGTATTAAACTTCGGTGGAAAATAAGCAGAGTACATTGACCATAAAGAATATTGTTTTGATGACTGAGTTATCACTACACAATTAAAATATGATATAGTTTAAATACTGACTGCTCTTGGGAACTTTGAGGTATTCTGGGGGCATAAATAACATATGAAGAGAAGAGTACATTGGTGTCCAGCAGAATTTAGTCTCCTATGTGTGTGAATACTTGATTTTTCTGAACTTTGAGGATCTTCTTAGCTTTTAAACCACTTCTACTTGTGTTTGAATTTACCCTGTCATCTCAGGGCTCGACAGGCTCTGCCCATCTACTTTGCAGAATGAATTGCTATTCATGGGTCTGGCTTCTCCTATTCTGACTCACTTTGATTCTTGACCTCTGAATCTTATTTCCATTTTAATTTAAACATATATAGCATATATGCCATTAGTTGAGTGAAGGACGGACAAACTGCCAAAGAACTGTATTTAATTTTTTCTTTTCACTGGCCAAACACAATAACACAGAAAAAAATTTAGGAATATGTTCATATACAATAGCCCCAAATTACACTAGTTATTAAAAAGCTTTTGGGAATCATATGTTTTAAACATTCATCAAGTTCCTCACATAATTTTAGAACTTTGACTAGGAAGTGATAATACAAACGTATTTTAAACCATGTCCTTTAATCTTCTACTGTTTTGTCTACGTGCAGTATTTAGCTTGTGCATGTGGTTATTGTTATAAGATGAGAAGCAGCAGAGGTATTTATCATGGTCTTTTAACTTTTTCTTATATACTCAATTTCCTGACCACTTTGCCAATCTGTGCAAAATTTGAGGACAACTAACAGAATTTCTAATAGTAGCTTTATTAAAGACTAATTTGTCTTCAATCAGTCCAGTTTTTAGAAAAGATACTAAATCTGAAATTATTTCAGATTATAGCATTAAAATCATTAAACAATTTAGAAAGCTAGAGAACAAGAATGAACCCTCCCTACTCTCAGAGAGTTATAAGGAAAACTGTATCCATAAGACATATAATTGAGGCAAAATCTCGTGCTGCCTGTCCAACATCTATTCCTCTACCTTGATAGAGGAATAGATGTTGGATAACAGATCCCTGTTATTGTTTGGGACCTTGATCATAATAGATGAGCCATGAAGGGGTCCAAGCCAATCAGGTAATATCATTTCCCCTTTGCTTGTGATTGTTTTAGAGGCAGATCAGTGATCTATTTCTGATCTCTGAGATATAAGAGGAAATATGTTGAGAACTTTTACCCTTAATAAAAAAGAAGGCTACATAGGAGAAGAACTTTTTACCCCTTTCTCTACCTTCCTATTTTGGAAACGTTCAAATAAATATGGGCTATCTAGAGTTTTAGCAGCAAATGATGAGGTGATGAGCCTCACAATAAAATTCAGTACCCTGAGTAAATTTAAGAATGGAAAGAAACTAGGTTTTCAAGACACCACTGAAACACCAAATGAACCCTGGGACCAACTTTCTTAAGACTTCTTGTTAGGTGCAAATCAAAAGTCTCTATGTTAGTAAGATTTTCTATTGCTTTCAACCAAACACATCGTAACTAGGATAATCTAACATGATTAATTTTGTATCATAATGTATGTTTTTTGTCTATTTTTCAGCAGCTCTCTCTTGTTATATTAACTTCATACTGAGTAGTCTTTTCTTGCATTATAATTGCATTATATTAATTTCTATTATGACATTTTCTATTGATATTCTCATTGATTTAATATCCTATGGTTGTATTTGCCTGTATAATGTAACCTTCTAACATACTTTATTAGAAATATAAATGAAACATATTCTTTATGCTAATGATCTGGGACGTTCTTTCTTTGGAAGGTCAAAATATACCCTCCAAAGTGAAGGACAAATTATGGCACTTTGCAGCCCTGATAACTAATTGAGAACTTCAGTGCTTTGGATTTTGGAGACCTCATTTTATCTCCTGGTCCTTTTACTCTATGACTTGTAAGGCTGTCACCTTTTGATGGGACCAAGATCAAGAGAATGATTTCTCACTGGGCACAAGTGAGACTGGGATCTTCCAAAATATGGAGCTGGAAGTCCCCTCAAGTTAATTTCCAAAAATATAAAGCAGGTAATGTGTCATTGTAATTGGAGATGCACTGGTATTATAACAGGTGAATAGCATTAAGTATTAGGTAAAGAAAGCAAGGAGCAGAGAGGAAAGTGACTTGCCTAAGGTCCTAGCTTTTTAACAATGGACTGATATTCTGTTACCTTCCATTGGTTTATTTGCCTTGCCAAAGTTAAAAGCTCATCCTTGCAACATTTCATTGAAAACTTTCATGTTCTTTTCCATATTCTACTATTTAAAAAGAATTTGCATATGTCTTGTTAGGGGTCTATATTGGGGAAAAGACTGAGTTATGATGAAAATATAACTGAAGCAGAGATTAGGGAAGCCAGGTTTTATCTAAAGAGTGAATACAAGAAATTTTTGATGCTTGGAAAAAGCAGTTCCAGGAAAATTTGGTTCATTAAAACACCCTTTTGAGGATCCCTTACATAAGAATAGGGGTTATAAAGGTGAGGTTTATGAGAAAAATAAAAATGATTTAGTGAGCACCATAAATTGGAAGAACATATAAGTGAATTATCAGGCAAAAGAGGATAGAGTGACAAAGTCAAAATAATGAGTAAGTGTAGAAGAGAAAGCGTAGAGAAAGGAAATTAGAAAATTAGATTTAAGAGAATTTAGATGACCAGTTCATGGAGTATTAGGACATTTTTAATGAAAATATCCTGAAAACATCTTCAACTATTATTTAAAGTGGATTGAATCACCTGAAATTCTACCACCCATAGAAAAAATCTAGTATGTTATTTTCATTTCTGCCACTGCAAAGCCTTCCTAGACTATGACACAGAATAGATTGAGTGAGGAGTCTTGGTATAACCAGATCTGATAAGATTTCATAGGCCATATTAAGAATGAAGACTTTCAGACTCAAGAGTCTCATGAGTTCCTCATCCCCTTCCCTCCTTTTTGTTGTTAACAGCTATGTTAGAATCTGCCTTTAATCTATCTTTTGCTTTAGGGGACTTGAAACAACACAAATGGCTCGATGGATCAAATGCCAAAGTTCTTTATTTCTTGTCCCAGTCCTAACCCTAATGATATCATTGACCACTCAAGCAACTGACTCTGAAGCCGACCCTACCTCTGGACTTCCTGGTCACAGTACCAATAAATTTTTTAATATTTAAACTCAATTCAAATGTTGATACTACCCTGTATAATAGGGATTAGTCATAGAGACTATGGTGGGATGAGGTAGCATTGGGGGTGATCTGACTCAGCTATGGCTGAGTGGAAGAAACTTGCATTAATTGCTTATAATTAATACAGAGGACTCTAATCATCATAGTAGATTGAGTATAGACATTTAGCTCCTTTTTCCTGAGCTCTTGTAATAACACAGACAACAGGAAGAATACCATTTACCTATGGGATTGCAGTAGATTTCTAGAGAATGGAAAGATGGGAGCTAATACTGGGCGAGAAAACAGTGGATGAGCACATTCAGAGACCATAACGAAGGAGAGAGCTTTTCTGCTCAGCATAACCAAAAACTTCAGGGTTGAACCATCAGCGTGAAAAATAACTGCAAGGGGGCAAAGAAGGAAAACAGTGAATTTAGAGGGTCTATGTTTCCTTCTGATATATAGATAAAATTGTAAAGCTTTTTGTGAGTATAAAATAAAATAAAAGTCTTTCCTCATTCTTACGAAAAATGTTAACTATCCTTTTTAATGGTTTGTTTTCAGGTGTTATTGATTTTGCGTTGTGGCTGTTTCCCTTGCTTTCTCTTTTTCATTCTTTTTCTCTCTGTCTTAGAAAACTTTGACAGGTTAATTTGGAACAGAAATTGTTCATTTTTTGAACACTCTAAGAGAGTGGTTATCAAAGTGGTCTCCAGATCAGGCATATCAGCATTACCTGGGAACTTGATAGAAATATAAATTTTCAGAACTTATCTACTATCATAGAATACTATCATATTCTACCAAGTGAGGGCCAAGGAAGCTGTCTAGTAAGTCTTCCAGGAGATGTTGATGCACACTCAAATTGAATCACTGCTATAGTAATAATTATTGAAGACAGTCTTGCATGGCTTGAAAAATGGAGAGCTCTTACTTTTGAGAGGGTTTTGTTTGGTTTGTCTAAGCAAAGCATTAATGAGCCTGAATGCATTTTATAGTGGGAATTGTCACTTTTGGCTTGTTTGGAGTTCCGTGTTTTTCTGAAAACTCCAAAGGATTTCAAGCATATATATATTTTTCTCCCTTTTCTGAAAAAAAAAAAACAACCCAGGAAAATCTCATAGAAATATAAAAATGAGACAAAATAAGATGTGAGAAATATTCTGTATATCAACAATAAAGTATTACTAGACCCCCAAAATTATATCTCTAACTTAACATATAATCTGACTAGATGAGGACTATAAATAAATAGCATACAAAAATATGTAATAAAATAAGGAGAAAAGACGGTCACTGGCCCAGCATTTGATAATGACTTCCCATTGAGTATATGTCAATATAGTTTGAACAAACTGTTGAAATTTTCCTATCTGTAGAGAAAATTAATGAATTAGGTTAACAATTCCTTAAATTTAATGAAGCTTCTGTTTTCACTGGCTTATCTATATAAACACAGGTAACTCTCTGAACTATAGCTCAGAGGAAAAAAATATATAAAGGTTTAATTCTGAGATGATTCGATGGACTTGGTTCCCATGTAAGAAGGTAAGAAGCAAAACAAGACAGTTGGGTGAGAGGAACTACCTAATGCTAAGGATTTTGTTACTCCAGAAAAAATTCTGAAGGATTTTCCAATTTGATTAGAATAAATTTCAGCAATATTTCTGATGAGATTGGTCACATTCAGGGTGATATGGCCATAGACAAGTTCAGTAATATTTCTAATCATGGGAAATCCTTAGAAAAATGCATATGGTTTGATAACTTTGATTTAAATAAATTATGTGTTTTCTCTCCAATTTTATCACAATGTTAGAATTCTTGTTAGCATATATTTTCTAGTTTATAAAATGCCCTAATTAATCAGAACTTTCTATAATAAATGACCCCAAATGGTGTTATCACTCAATCAAATTGAATTATTAAATTAGTATTTTCAAAATATTTTATTGCTATAACGAGATAATTACACTGTCTAGGTAAAATTACACATATCTTGTTTGGAAAAAAATTTCAAATTTGATGAAATTTGAACATAAATTTTTGTTTCTCTGTAGTATGTCAGCTTAAAATGAAATTTAATATACCAGTTAAGTTTAAGAACTTGCCTAACATTTCATTGAGATAATTAATGAATAATGTTTGGACACTCTAGCAAAATTTTTAATATTATCTGTGTTTTTTATTTTTATGCATTATGGAGTAACTATGAAATAGAGAATGAACAGTATGTACAAATACCTTTTAGCTCCTATTAATGCATATACTTGTTAACATTTTTGCTAACTTAGGAAATTAAGTAAGTGTGACTACTGGGAAAAGCACATGCAAGATAATTAATGAGTTTTTACTTATCATGGCAATAGGGAGTAATTTTGTCTAAAAGGTTAATTGTATGGTTGTGCTAGAATATAAACTTGGATTTTAAAATATAAATGTGAGGGTATGTAATAATTGTAGAATATCTGAGGAAAGTGAACTTTATTTATTATAGTTTATAATACTTGCAAATAATGAGTTTAAATGAGCAATAAAATGTTTATAATTTTTTTACTAAGTTGACTCAGTGTTTATGTATAAGGATGTAAAAGGACTTTTGAGTCTTTTAGTGCAATTTATAAAATGGATGGTCTAAAAGAAGTGGTATTAGTATTTGGGTTTTGTTTGTGATACAATGATGAACCAATCTAATCTGCTCTTAGGAAAAATTTAGCATCTACTTTAGTCAAGTTGCCATAGAAGTCAAGTTCTCCATATGAGAACAGTGTATCAACTTTAAATATCAATATGACCATTCTCCTTGATGTCATTGTGGATCATTCTAAAATAGAGTTTGTAAAAAACCCTTAATTATCCTATCCTATTGGGGGGAATTAAGTGATGCATTTAACACTACTACTACTAACTACTACTATTTCTATACTACTATACTACTAACTACTACTACTACTACTAATATTATTATAACTACTAATTTTCAGATTGGTCATATTTAATATAGATTATTTTCTGTCATTGACTAGAAAATAAAAAATTTGAAAGTCATAAAATTATTTCCTAGGTTCTGAAACAATCAACAAAGGATACTTTTGAGTTGATTATTTATGATTGTTGATTTGAGACTTAATATACTAAGCCTGTGAGAATTCGGTGTGATATTTCTGCAGTATAATTTCCAACATATTGAAAATTCATTATTCATAATACGTAGTTTTCAGAAGTCTTTTGTCTTTCTTGCTCCCAGCAAGTAGCTTCATTTCTTGGTCACATGAAAGAATTGAAGTCTAATGTAATTCTTACACGTAGAACAAAGAACACCTAGAATCACAGCTCTTACAATAAATCCTTGGGCAACCACTCTCATATGAATGAGAGTTCATATCTTTTCTGTACTTTAGCTTGTAAAGAAAATTGGACTTCATAGTCAGAAAGCTTGTTATTCCTACAAAGACAAAAGGGAAGCTCTAGATTTCCTGATCAGTCAAGATAATTAGCTTTCATCTTCATCTGCTATCTGTCTCCAGGAGACCCATAGATCAGAACAGACATTATAAGGCAGGAATGCGTTTATCTGCAATTTCCAAGTAATTGATGATGGGAAACTTGGAAACACAAACCATGGGAATTGGCCAGTTGATACTGGCCAAAGTTTCCACTATCTTTGCTGAATGCTCACTGGTATTGGCACCTGGACCATAAGCAAACTTAAGACTTTGGAAGAAGATGTATTTTATTTAATTCTGCCCTACACAGGTGAGCTCTCCATTTTCCCCTGTGACTATGAACCTTGGTCCCAAACTCCAGAGCCCAAATTCAAGGAGAAAGTTGGTGCAGGGCTATCACTGCAGGCTTGGGTAAGGGAGACAGCAGTTAGCCATCTGGGGCCTGGATTCTTGTTCATTAGAAAGATGTGCTTTCCCAGGGACAAACTTACCACAGCCAGGACCCTGGACTGACATGTGGATCCTGTAGCCCATCCAGAGTCACCTGATGGCAGACCTGTCATGTCTGTGACCTCTACCTGTGACATTCTTTTTCATAGCATATTCCCAACATTTAACCCTCAAACTTAAAATAGTGATTCTACTAAGACTATTCTTATAGTAATACTATTTTATTTTTTTATTTATTTTTATTATTATTATTTTTTGAGACAGAGTCTCACTTTGTTGCCCAGACTAGAGTGAGTGCCGTGGTGTCAGCCTAGCTCACAGCAACCTCAAACTCCTGGGCTCAAGCAATCCTCCTGCCTCAGGCTCCCAAGTAGCTGGGACTACAGGCATGCGCCACCATGCTTGGCTAATTTTTTCTATATATATTATTTGGCCAATTAATTTCTTTCTATTTATAGTAAAGACGGGGTCTCGCTCTTGCTCAGGTTGGTTTTGAACTCCTGAGCTCAAAGGATCCACCTGCCTTGGCCTCCCAGAGAGCTAGGATCACAGGCATGAGCCACCGTGCCCTGCCAGTAATACTATTTTAATAATAAAACAGTTAAGACTATTAAACTATTCTTTAATGAATATAGTATCTCTGGGTTTCCCAGATGACTACTGGGCAACCCCAGAGATCCTCTTCCTAGCTATCAACAAAGAGATATACTGTGTTTTTCCAAAAATAAGACCTACCCATGAAATAAGCTCTAGCAGGATTTCTAAGCATTTGTGCAATATAAGCCCTACCCCGAAAATAAGACCTAGCAATGGGCGTGGCTGCACAGTGTGTCTGTACAACCCATGCCTTTCGTCACTGAGCGGTAAAGGAGATGAGCAGCCCTTCTCATCTGCCCCATCGTGACAGCTACTATCCCAGAGGTGACCGGAAAGGTGCGGGCAGCCCCACCAACAAGGTCGGCTCCCCCTGTCAGGTCCTGGCCATCTTGTGCATGCTGCAAGCTGAGGCTTTGAGGGGAAAATAACACATCCCCAGAAAATAAACCCTAGGGTGTCTTCTTGAGGAAAAATAAATATAAGACCCTGTCTTATTTTCGGGGAAACACGGTATTAGAAATAAGGGTAATGTTTTATGTTCTACAGATTTATAACTAGTTCAACATTATAATAGAAACTATTCTGTTTTTCAAGTCTATGATATGAGAAAAAATAACATGTTAAAATAGCCAAATTAATTAAATATAGTAATTATATATAATTACTATGGCTATGGTGAAATAATTGTGCACTTTTCAGGTTGGATTGAGGCATATTTATGTTCATGCACAAATTGGTAAAATAAATGTGAACCAATTGATTTTTAAAAATAAACTTATCAATTGGTGACAATAAAAATATCAACTTTATGGGATAAATTAAAGGCCCTAGAGAGGTATCAGAATGCTCTCCTTGTCTTTGATATATTCTTTCTCTTATGGTAATCATTGATTACAGTTTTATTAGGTAAGTATATATTACACCTCAACAGAGAATTCTACTGTCCTCCATTGTGGTGTTGTTTGCTATGACAAAAAAATTAACCAAACCTTCCAGTCTTGTTATCAACAACATCTACTTTCCCTTTAAACATACCTAACAGTCTTTCTACAAGAACCAATCAGAAGTTGAGTCATCTGGAAGAAATATCAAAAGAGCTTCATAAAAACGGTACCAGACACTGTTGATACTATTGATACCACAGGAAATTGACTCATGGATATAGGCTTCCCAGAATAGGATGACCTTGTCCCCACAAGCAATATTCCAACTCTACCAAGTGAATGAGTCAGGATTTCCAAGATACTCATAATGTAGAAGCAGCTGAATTCATAAAAGTAGACTGCTCAAGACTAGCAAAACAAGAGGTCATTACTTAGGATGAAAGGGATTCAATAAAGTGACTTAATTGTGGTTAGTTGAATTTGCTATTTTAATGAACATGAGCGAACCCCCTTTTTTTCTTCTGAATCTCTCTAACCCTCAATTTGTGAAAACTAAATAAAACACTCTGAATCTGAATCCTCAATGATGAGAAAAAAGTATTTTGTAGAAATTCTTAATACATAATCAAAGCTAACAACTTGCCAAGACAAAAGATACAAATGTTTTTATAAAAAATTATGATATAATATTTGGGTTTGTCTATTAAAACACTCTTAACTAGTTATACAGAGTTACTTTTAATAAAAATCTTTACTTTTCATGACCATGTAGTTATTTGTATTGGTTCCAGAAGAATCTATCTTCCCCTCTATTTGAATATAATTAGAAAAATCAAAATTTTAACACAACTGTGCTATAAATTTCCTTTAATTAAACAAGATAAATCCAACAATAAGAATATATGGTCTATGTTTTGTACTCAGAAGTTATTATATAATATTCTTCTAGGAAACTGATCTGGTACTTGCTCTATGGACACAGTAATCTCAATCTTGGAGGTAAGAAAGAATGTCCCTTCTTGGTAGAGTAGGGACACTGAGAAATGTGGATATCTTTTTGAAAAAGGACACCTTAAAATTATAAATACTGAAGATGAAATTAGATAGAGGTGAATTGGACAGTTTGGTCTGTTCTTTTGTTTTACACATAAAAATAAATTAAAACCATAAGAGATTGACAAATCTACAGACTGAAACACATTTGTAAACCTTAGTATCATATTGTTCCATTAAAAAATAGAGGAGTTTATTGCATGTTAATCAACACTTCTTATTACACCTATGAAAATAAAATGGCTCAAAGTAAAATATAAAATCAATAGTACAGATTGAGGAAATTGTTCAGCAAATGTAGGTAGACAAACATGTCTTATAGGGGAGGAAACATGATCACAAGACAAAGTGTGAAACCAGAAGTGGTATCTGGCTCTGACATCATTGTAAGCTCATACATCGTGTCCCACTGCTGAAGAAAGAAAGAGAAAAGAGAACACTCTCCACTCTGATATAAATAAAAAACAAAAAGATGTCTGTCTACTTGTAGTCCTCCAAATAAATAAAACTTTGAGCTTTCCTATAAGTTGCTAACTCCTTAATGAAAATGACTTTATCCCTGATTTTGAATTGCTTTTTATTGTCTAACAATAAGTCACAAACTTTGTGAATGTGTTAAGCATGATAAAATTGCTGTTTTTTACTAGTATAAACTCGATACTCTTCATAATATTGTTTGTTTTAAAAAAACTGTTCTATTTTTTAAATTTGTTAGGACAGTTTTTTGGAAGTCTGACTTTCTTACTTTTTTTTTTTTTTGCAAGTAAATGCCACCTTCTGCTTTTTTCTGTATGTTTTTGTTTCTGAGCCTTTCTTTCATGCCCCATACACACAAATTAGCAGGTGATGGTACCTGCAGCTATATTTAGAGTTTAGTGCTTCACCATTCAGTTTTTCAATGCAAGAGAATATTTCTGTTCTAGCTTTCTTAACAAGAGAACTGAAATTCACCCTGAACAAATAAATTGCCCTCTATATATGTCATTTGTAGGAAGGATTTAAATATTTCTAGCTCAGTATTTCAGGACTCAGATTATTTTACGCTTTCTGTTAATCCTGACCCAATCTATGTTCTTGTGTCATTTAATGCCCTGTGGATGATTCAGTGTCTCAATAATATTCTTAATCCCCAAACAGCTTAGGCTATGTGTTACTTATGCTATTTCTTAGCCATTTTTCCTCAATAGTTTTGCACTACATCTCTGCCTGCTCTCCCCACTGCTGGACAGGCTTCCCCTATTTACTAACACAATTCCCCATATTCATTCACATACTAGTTGAGATACCTAGTTTTAGGCCCTGCTCTAACAGCTTGGCTGGGCTCATGCTAGTTTTTGGTTGTTATAGTCTTCAGATTCTAAAAGCATCATCTAAAAAGACCTTATATCACCTCCAGCCAGGCCTATTCCCTCAGGGCCTGCCTTAAAGAGCCGATTTCTTTTCAAATTCCATCTTTCCCCCATCTATTTCATTTCATGACAGTTAGAGAAGCTGTATACTAACGTAAGACAAATGGTAAGTTAGCAGAGAAAAATGTTATTTCAGGATAAGTTCAGGGAAAGCTTTTTGGAGGAGAGTCAGCTAAGATTAGTCCTGATGATGGATCATGTGTGAAGTATATGGGTGATGGAATGATGAAGTGGAAAACAGAGTGGATACACATGGATATTCCAGGTTGATGCAAGTGTGAGCAAAACCAAAGACAGAAAAGCAGATGGCATTGGCAAGGCTATGCAAATCGTTCAGGTTATTTGGATCATATATACTGGGAGGAGCTGGGTTCACAGAAATCAATGGTTAATCGAAATGTGAGCACTATTGGGAAAAATGACACAGGCTGAGTGACTCATGGAAGAGGTAATCATTCAACAGGGGAATCTTGGTTACAAATATGCCTGAAGGTCACTGAATGTCAAGGCTGTACTTCAGTTAAAACTTTATTAAAATTATATTGACCTCAAATGACCTTCAGAGAGCTCCAGCTAGATGGATTGGTGATAAGAGAAACTTGAGATTGCAATAGGGCAAATCTGTGTATGAATCCCTGTTATGTCATATATCAAAGATTCAGCTAGATCCAGTGATTTGTTCATTCTGACTATAGTTCAAAAACTCTGGGAACAACTCTACTGGAACAGTTATAAATCCGGTTATAATAAATGACAGAGGGCATTCAAGCAAGGACAAGAGGCAAAATAAACAAGTGTAAAAATAAACCATATTAGGTCTTCCATCAAGCTTCACTAATATTCTCACACTGCAGTCCTGTTTGACTTCCCTTCATCTGGGTAGGCTTCTTCTATTTCTAAACCAGTTCTCTGATGGGGTAGTACTTCATTTTCTAGTTCCCAAGTTGACTCATACTACTTATTGAGTAATGGCATTTTTAGATTGCTAATAATATTTATATATAAAAAAGAACCTGAGTTTTTTATCACATAAAAGATTAAAATCAAGGAATAATAAATAATAGAAAAATTACATAGCATTTATCTATTGGAGAATTAATTAAATACAGTATTATAGAGGCCTGAGGAAATAATGACTATTTTACAAAAGAATATAAAAAATAGTTGAAGGCTAGGAATTATGTCTACCAACTAATTTAGTAATTTGGCTGTTTTTTTCTTACCTGAATAGTAATGCTCTTTTTTTTTTTTTTTTAAAAGCTTTCAATTTACATCACAGGGAGAAAAGAACCAACAAATGATGACAATGATTTCTAGTTTAGTTTCTATTTTCTGTCAATTAACTGACATTTTTGTAAACAGCTTTTCAAAATGTCTTTGCTTTTGTTTTAGAAATGGAGTCTCACTATTTTGCCCAGGCTGGCCTTGAACTCCTGAGCTTGGATGATCCTCCCACTGTAGCCTCTCTATAGGTGCATACCACTGCACCCTGCTATTAATATCATTATAAAAGCATTTTTAACCCTACTATTGGCCTAGATATGGTATCAAATAAGTAGCTAATTCCACTGGGGATGGATTAGGGATTCAAGTCAGAATCAATATTTCATTTGTATAATGGCTAAAAAAATCCCAACTGTCAAAATAAAGGAGAGATTAAAGCCATAAAGCCATGATAATGACTTAGAAGATAAAGTGAAGTAGAAATGTGAACTAAGGGAAATGACTCAACACATTCAGCAACATAAAACTGTGGCCTAAATTCATTCTGACAGTTGTTGTGCTACCTCCTGCTGCCCAAGTAAAGTAAGTTATAAACAAAACACATGAGGGGACCAGGCTAACATATGGTCAAATGCTTTCTGTGCAATATATCTGTTTCCATATTATCTTATCAGTCACACTGCACTTTGGAAATTTTTTTTCTTCCTGCTGATCTACTTTTATGAAACAACATGGTTTAAATGAAAAGAGCACTGAATTCTCAGCCAGAGATTTGAGTTCTAGCTCAAGATTTATCATCTCATTGTTACATGATTTTAGGAAAATTGCTTAATGCCTCTTTTTCTTTGCTACTTTATTTGCAAAGTTTCCTGCCTCTCTATGGGACTGTATTGGGGATCAAATCATGGTGAGTTGAAGGTAACATGGTCTAAATGAGTTTAACAGAGGCTGGCAAATTCCTTAAACAGGTAATACAGCAAATTGCAGAGGAAGTTGGGATGCAAGACAATGTGTGGAAATAGGGTATGCCATGAAAAATCTCATCAAGTTTTCACATTTCTTCATTGATCTGCATACCTTGAACACCTGCATGTGATAGGTACCATGCTAGGTGCTGGGGGTACCCAGGTGAAAATCACTATTTCTGCCTGTTGACTTTGCAGGTTTGAGGAGCAGACCTGGAGAGTTTTGGCTGTCATCACTGAACCCAAGTCATTCCTCCCCTTCCTCTTGACACATGCTGTGAGGGAAATAAACAAAAATAATAAACAAAAAGTGCTTCATGTTTTAGAAGAAAAGGATATAACTTATTTCTAGAAGAAGAAAGAAAAAAGAGAGATAAGTGTGTTGAAAAGTTTAGAAAATGTCAGAGTGCTACAGAAAGGCAATGTGAGATTATATCTAAGAGTATCTCAGTTACTTTGTTTTTGTTGTTGAAGTATACCTCCTTCATCTGGATTGCTGTCATAATTCTTTTCAGGATTTTCTTGGTGAGTTTGTTTAGGAGAAAGTATACTCTTCCTTTATTCATCTACTTCCCCTCCACCCCAAGTGATGCTTCTTAGGATAATATTTTAAAAGGATACATGTTATGCACATTTTTAATGCTTCTATACAGAACTGAAGGCACATATTACCATAATAATGGAGCATATAACAAAATTTGCTCTCCAGAGAGTGAGAGAGCATTAGAGAAAATGCAATGTAGTATTCTATGCTGTTACCAAGGGCCCAGACAGGCAAGTGCAATTGCAGAACAGAAATTTCCCAAGGCTGTGGCTAATATAATTAGGAGCTAGTGAGTAAAAATGGCCTTTAAACTACATACAAATAAGGTAGATGTGAAAGCCCATTGAAAAGGCAATAGTATTATGCAAATAAAGGCCCCTTGTGGGTCCTATGGGTTCTAAGGAACCAGTCATATAAGTGAAAGGGACACAATCAGGTCAGGTTCAAACCAGTAAATAAAATGGGAAATTAAAGAACTGAACTGGCTACTTTCTGCTCAAATAAATGACTGTTAAAAATAAAATTTTAAAAAGCCACATGAGACTATGTAGTGCAGTGAGTAGAGGCTCTATAAATTAAACAGAAAACAAGAAAAATGGATTTCTGGTGGTAGAGATGGTATGAGGGAAGATAAATTATCGGCTGCAAATGAAACCATATGCATAAAGAAAAGAGCAACTAAACAATAGCTCTTTTTTAGGAAAGAAGTTTTGTCTAAGCCCAGCAATGGAAAGGCAGAGGAAAGAAAAGAGTATATGAATACTTCAATAGAGAAAGTGATCAAAGATATGGGGTTCATAGGCCCAGTGAAATGAACCATGAGGCCTGGAAGAACTAGGAGCATCGGAGAAGGGTAATAACGACATGAACTGAGACAAGAGGACGCAGCTGAAAGAGAGAGAACTTGAAGGGAACATAGAGGAAAGGAAATTATTATTAGGACCTCAATATTTTCCATGTGCCAAGGTGCTTACATTAACTGCTCAAGAAGGTGGTGCTTTCTCTTGAGAGCAGAACATGAGAATTTCTAATAGGTATACTTTTAAAAGAATTATGAAGTTATCTGAGGGTAATTTCTCTGCTTATAGCAGTTATTCAAAGGAAATTATAGTTGCATCTCAGGGAAAACAGATAAAACCAGAAGTAAATGAAATAATTTCTGAAGCCAAATAATAGTAATCAATATAGAATATAAGATAGAGGCCCATATATTTGTATATATGTGCTAACAGTCTGGATTGTTAATAGTAAAAAAGAAAGGAAAAGACAGCAAGAAGCAAGTCAATAACAAATAACAATATATTTGGAAAATACTATGATAGCTAAATTATATTTCAGAAATGTGATCTCAACTGAACTTCAAAACAGTCTTGTGATGAAACATGGCACTTTTTCTGATAATGTCAAATTCATCTCTCAAAACTTGAAAAACTGGCGGTAGCACATGAAGGATGAACAGGTTCTTATTAGAAAAGGGAATCCACTTAACACAGGACATACATACAAAATATTTTAAAATATTTAAAACTTTTGTTGAACGATTAATAGTTATCCATTATAGTAAAAAATTAGAAAATACTGAAAAACAAAGATCACGTATAAACTCACCACCCTATAGAAATTTTCAAATATTTACAAAAGGAGACAGTATGACTCTTCTTACACCTGTCATCCTTGTCCGACAATTATTGACATTCTGTCAGCAACTGCCCCATCCAACCCAACACAGACAGTCAGTTTGCTGAAGTGGTAGTGATGTAGTTAAAGTCAAATTCTATATGGCATAATAATTTACCAGAAAACACTGCAGTGTGTATCGCTAATGATAGGCTTTTAAAAAATATAATCATAATGTCATTATAACTAATAAAGTTAACAATTATTCCTTTAATGTAATTTCCTTGATCATCTCAAAAATGTCTTTTACCAGTTTATTTGTTGGTTTCCAAATGAAGCACCAACAAGGATTTGGTTATAAAACCACATTTTTAAGTTTATAATTGCTTTTCCCTCTGCCCATGTTTATGACATTTATTGTTGAAGAAATTAGGTCCATTCTCCTGAGTAATTTCCCACATCCTGGGTTTGACTGATTTTTTTTTTTTTTTTTTGTGGTGTCATTTGACTTACTCTGTTTCCCTATCCTTTGTATTTTCTGCAAATTGGTAGTTAGATCGAGAGACCCTGGCATAAAAATTTATTATATACACATTATTTTATAAAAATAAGATGCACTCCCCATAGATTTTGTAACTTTCTTTTAAACCTCATATATATGTCATATATATGTGTGTATATATGTGTGTATATGCGTGCACGTGTGTGTGTGTGTATATATATATATATATATATATATATATATATATATATATATGTAATGCCAGAGAGGAAACCATTGATCTTCTTTAACTTTTAAAATTCTGAAGAATAATGAAATTATTTATGATAACAGTTATAAGAGAAAAAAGTAAGCAAAAGATTTTAAAATAGTTAATTTTAAAAATTACAGAATACAATCAAATGATCACAGAAATAGAGAAAAACAAAAAGCAGAGTGAAAATCAAGTAATAACGGAGGTCTCAGGAGTAAGGGAAATGCTCCTGCTGAGGGTTTACTGTTCTCACTGCCCAGTGTACTACTGTTTCTTGTTCTAAAGCTTTTTTCCATCCCTCACTCACTCATTCAACACTCTAGTTTTGTGAAATAGTGCAATTGACAGGAGAACTAGAGAAGCAATATAAACTGCTGTTGCTCAGTTTCTCTGAGCTTTCCTGGTTTCAGAAATTCTTGTGGCTAGGTATTTACACTTTTCTTTAGATTTTCAGAGAGATGCCTGAATAACTTTGCAAAAACCATTTTCTTCTTCCCTCAGCATAAATAGAGCTGTATGCATGGGTGGTTGGGCTCTGACACTTCCCTCTTACCAATTAATCTCAGTAAAAGGGCCAGGTGAAAACTTAGACTTACAAATACTCATTTTGGTTGGGGGCAAGATACTGGTTGCTCTAATGGCTTAGAGACAAATTCTCTTGCCCATAAATAACTAAAACTAACATATTCACTATGAAATCTCAATTATTTTCTAATGTTCATCACTTAGCATGACTGATGCCAACATATCATTCTGGCTTTTCCCTCAAGGGTTGCTTTTGTTGTCACTCATTTTTTTGCCTTTATTTAGCATATAGAACATTAAGCCACATTATGTGGAAGTCATCCTCATTTACACATCACCATCTAGCAGTCCAGGGCTGGATGAAGTCAACACAGACTGTTGGCTTCTAGAGCCCTTATTTAATTTGAGAGTGGCATAGGACTGGCGTGGAGAAAAGTCTCGTTGACATCCATACTGCTAAATAGGAAGCAAAAGGTGTACTATCTTATTGCAACCTCTTTTGTGCAGCCTCTTACTCGGAGAGAAAACAGGAGCTAATTGGAAAGAAACTTTGGCAGCACTGGAGCCACAGGAGAGATTCTACTGGAAACTGTCCTTATTGTAATGCTTTTCCCATACTTATTTGACATATTTTCTTTCCTCTTGTTATCTCCATTTTTACACTAGACCCAAGAGATTCTTAACTAAGATAGCCGACAAAGAAACACTATGGTGTCCAATACACAGAAACAGGTGATGATATTATACATTATCCTGACCTCTGTGTCCTGAGTATGAGTTTGAGGCCTTTGGCTGAAAACATTAGAAACGGACTCTGGTCAAATTAAATGTATGTGTATATATATGTATATATATATATAAAGGGAAGATATTGCTTTGATTACACAATAGAAGGACAACCAAGATACCAAGTTCTCAGGAGAGAACAAAGCTATGGCATCCTTGGGCATCTCAGGAACTCAGAGACAGTCTCAGAGTGCCAATGACTCAGCTTCAAGAACACCAAAACATTCTATTGAAGTTTCAGATTCTCAGGAGAGAGAGCCGGTTGATTTATTTGCTATCTATTAGTTTGGAAGGGGCAGGCCACTATGATTTACAATCTAATAGCAGTAGGCTGCTGCTGAAAGGAGGAAAACCTGCTGGGAGGACAACAACTGATAGTCACTTTATCCAGGACTAGTGGACCTGTAGTGAAAGAAATTAAGGAGAATGGGGCGAGATCATTAGCTACATACACTGATTATAGATTTTATCTTTAGCAATATAGTTTAAATGTGAGAAACTTTAAAAGATGAAATAAGAATACAGACACAAGACCTGAATCTTGTCACAGCATGTATGAGAAACATGTTAGCGAAAAGTAGCAAGAAGATGCCCATATTTAAGAAGATGATACCTTTTAAATAAGAACCAATTAGAGAAGATGCCAGCAAAAAGTTCCTTTAAAAATGGATGAAAAGAAATTTTGCACAATTCTTTGAGAATGACACTTTAAGAAATAAATAAATAAAAATAAATAACAGAAATCAGAGAAGTGGAATATGAAGTGTTGAAATGTATCCTTAGAAATCAGATCAATAGAACTAGATTAGAAATTTAACTTAATCAAGTAGAGGAGAATTTCTATATCAATTTTTTTTTATTGAGACAGAGAAGTCTTTTTTTTATCCTAAATATCTCTTTCTCCACCCAAAATTTTCATTATTACTTAAAATTGTTCTGGTCCATATAAGAAGACATGTATATTCGTTTTCTATTTGTGCTGTAACAACTTATCAAAATTTGGTGGTACAAAACAACATAAAGTTATCTTATAATTCTATAGGCCAGAAATCTAACAGTTAGTGGACTAAAACCAAGGTGTTGGCAGGGCTGCATTCCTTTCTGGAAGCACAAGAGGAGAAGATTTGTCCAGCTGTTAGAGACACATTTCTTGGCTCATAGCTCTTTTCTTCTATCTCCAAACCCAATAATGTCAAGTCCTTCTAATGTCTCATCTCTCTGACCTATTACAGCAAAGCTGAGAAAGGTTCTTTGCTTTTAGGTATTCATGTGAATAGAATCATCAGCTTAATTTCCTTTCTTCAAGGCCAGCTGGTTAGTAACCTTAAATCTCTTTGGCCATGTAACATAACATATTCACAATTTTCAGGGGCTAGGATATAAATATCTTTCGTATGCCATTATTTTGTCTACCACAACATGGAACAGGAATGGGGGTAGAACTTTTTAAGAAGTGGGAATATAATCATTAATAAGATTGACTGCCTAGGAAACTTAAGGGGATTTCTAAATACCCACAAAATTAATAACACAGTCATCCCTCATCCCTATTTATCAGAGGCGTTTGGTTCCAGGACCTGTCTCATATCACAATTAGTGGATGCTCAAGTACCTTATACAAGATGGTGTGGTATTACTTTAAATCATCTCCAGATTACTTATAATACCTAACATAATGCAAATACTATGCAAATATACTGAATTGTTTTTTAGTTGTTTTTTAAAATTGTTGTATTATCATTTTTATTGTCTTTTTTATGCAAATATTTTTGATCTGCATTCAGTTGAATCCCCAGATGTGGAACCTGGGGATATGGAAGGCTGAACATAATTGAATAAAGTGGTCAAAAACGAACTTATTAAAAATACAAAAATATATGTGAATTAAAAAATAGGAAATAATTGATACCATGGCCTATCAGGAGTATGATGTACATATATGCTTTCTATACTTTCCAAATTTTTCTATCATGAATATTATTTTTATTAAAGAAAAATAATGAACTTTACTACAAAATAAAATAATACTCAAAAAAAGTGAAGAGACATGCTAAGTCCTGAGACTATAAATTTTATTGTTCCATAATTAATTTAGAAATTTGATGCCCCTTCACTAGAGTTACAGTGGGGAACATTTTAATGTAATTAAAAAAATTAAACCATGTCATAACAAAATGTATTTAGTAGAATAAATAAGCTAAATAATTTAGATTATTTTGAAAAAAGAACAGGATGATAGGGAGTGGTTTTCCCATAAAATATAAAACGTATTTGAAGTTGCAATGCACAGAACTGAAGTAGAAATAAATACAAACAAGCTACGAAACATAATAGTGATGAAAGAAATAGGCCATCCTTGGAACATTCATCTGAATCAAACAATACTGGTAGAAATTCAACACGAGGTTTGTTTGAAGAGCAAAGGCAAGTAAATGTTCCTACCTGGTACATGCCAAGGAGATTGAGGGCTTGATGGAGAAGAGAAACTCAGAGTTAATTCAACTTCTTAAAACCTAAACACTAGATGGTGATTTATTTCTTCTTAGCCAAATTGCCAAATTTTAGAAAAGTTGTTGTCATTATTGAAAAAAAATTATATTTTTATTGACAAACAAAAATTCTAATTATCTATTGTGTACAACATGTTTTGAAATATGCATACATTGTGGGATATCTAAGTCAAGCTAATTAACATATGCACGACTTCATATGCCTATTTTTTTGTGGTGAGAATACTTAAAATCTACTCTCTTTGCAATTTTCACGAAAGAAATTTTTATTATTGGAAGTTGTTAGCTCTGGATGAAGTCATGAAGCTTGAAATACTTTGTGTGTCTCTCAAATGATTTTGATTTTTTAAAATATTTTTTTCTTATAAATTGTATGCCATGGAAAAAAACTGACATTTGGGAAATCTTATTTTATAACTCCAAATACCTGACAAAATTATCCAAACTTTTCAAAGACTACCAAGCTCAAACCTGCAGTTTGACAAAATCAAGTTTATTGATTTACAAGAAAGGGAGCACATTCCAGAGGTGTATTCCACAAGGGGGCAGGGGAGCCATTTTTGGTAAGCTTCGGTAATGTTTGCTGAAGGATTCTGAGGAATCTAAAGGAAGAGAGCCAGTTCTGGGTAGGATGCTGTTTCTGCCACAAGATTAGGAGAAGCAGGAATTAACTAGGGATTGGGAGCTGTCGTGAGATGAGGATGGTTTACCAATTAGATATCCCCAGTTATAGATGGTTATAGCAAAGTAGGTTTGGGGGTGTCATAGGTAACACTGCAGTTGTCACACTAAGAGGGATTCATGATGACTTTTTATAGCTGCTACAGGACTTTGGAAGAAATACCATTTCCTGTTTGCAGCTGGGTTTGTCTGGGTCTGTCCTCCCAGTCTGATTAAGAGCAGTGCTACTTTTTTTCTTTTTCAGTTCTTTGGTCTCTGAGAGTATTTTTACTTTTTTCTTATCTATAGAAACAACTTAAGTTTAGTTCTCCTGTTTGTTAGAGCTTCAAAAGATAGCTATGTAGTTGATAACCAACTTTATTTTGACAATCCAATAGAAAAATTAGTGTTATTTTATGCTGTCATCATTTACTATCAGGCTGTGAAGGCATGGATTAATGTCTAGGAAAATTCAGTGTATGAATGTTTTAGAGTTTGGTTTATGAGTTTCAATATAAAGACGAGAGAAAATGAAACACTGGAGACAGGTTCTCACAAGGGATGAGATATATAGCCAAGGCATTAGCCTGCATCAGAGCTGGGCCAAGGGTGGGAGTGTGAAAGGAAGAATCCTCCAAAAAGGTGAAGAATTGAACACATAATGTCATTTCTTGATTATCTTTTCCACAAGGCTGTTTGTTGGACCAGAGACTGAAGTTCAGTCACCAATGTCACAGTGCTTCCTCTAATGTCTTTCATTCCCTTAATCTTCAGAACCTTTGGAAAGGTGGCACTTCTATGACAGTATCAAAGTCATTAAATATGAAATGTCCAATTCTGAATCAAAAGTTTAGTTTACTATATCTCAAACAAGAAGCAGTAAAATTAATCAATGTGCCTAAACTATCAATGTAGTTTTGCCATCTTAACGGTAGCTTGTTTATGTTAGCAGCTAAGAAGTATGAAGGGTGAGTGGCGATGAAATGGTGAAAAGCTTTTTCCACAGCTTGTTGAGAAATGGATATTATTCCCTGCAAAAAGTGGTCCAAAGACTGGAGGAAGTGGTAGTCAGTTGGTGCAAGGTCTGGTGAATATGGTGGATGACAGAAAGTTTCCAATTCCAGCTTCTGTAGTTTGAGCAGCATCGTTTTTTGCAACATGTGGTCTTGCAAGAGGACTGGCCTGTCTCTATTAACCAATCCCGTCTGCTAAAGCATTCTCATCATTTCATCCAACTGGTTGCAGTAGACATCTGCTGCAATCAATTCACCAGGTTTCATGAAGCTGTAGTGGCTAATACTAGCATTGGACCACAAAACAGATACCATTAGCTTTTCTTGATGAATATTTGGTTTTGGACTGTGTTTTGGCGTTTCATCTTTATCCAACCATTGTGCTGAATGAGCAGTTTTCAAAAAGAAACTGTTTTTCATCATATGCAACAATACAGTGTAGACATGGTCTGCCTTTATGTCATGACAGCAAAGAAAGGCAAGCTGTGAGACGATTTCTCTTCTGATGCTTGTTTAATTCATGTGGTACCCATCTATCCAGCTTCTTTACCTTGCCCATTTGTTTCAAATGGTCCAATATTGTTGGAATAGTAATGACAAACCTTTCTGCCAATTCCCACAGAGGTTGAGATGGATTTGTTTCCACTACAGCTTTCAGCTCATCATTATCCACCTTGGTCTCAGGTCATCCCCGTGGCTCATTTTCAAGATTAAATCACTATAGAAGAACTTCTCTCAAACCATCCATGTACTCTGCATTCATTAGCCACCTCCTTCCTAAACACTTTGTTGATATTTCAAGCTGTCTGTGTTGCATTGATTCCATGACTGAACTCATATTCAAAAAGAAAACAAGTTTTCTGACTTATCCATGGTTTCACAAAAATTGTTCTAAAAACAAAATTTGAGAAATAATCATAAGCCAAAACATGCATTTGAAAGAATGAGGATGACCTTCATAAAACAAAACAAAACAAAAAACCCCCAAAAGTGTCAAAGTGAAATGTCAGAAATATCAACTGTTTAA
Source organism: Microcebus murinus (assembly GCF_040939455.1). Classification (NCBI taxonomy): domain Eukaryota; kingdom Metazoa; phylum Chordata; class Mammalia; order Primates; family Cheirogaleidae; genus Microcebus; species Microcebus murinus. The sequence goes on along the minus strand of NC_134114.1, from coordinate 35,146,593 downwards.
CTTATTACTTAAGGAAACAAGAAATTTCATACTTAATAACTTAGTAATGGGCTCAGAGGAAGCAGTAATTCTCCAGCATTGTCTCATCTCTTCCGCCCTCCCCTCTACCTCTGGTCTCCCTCTTCCAAGCCTCCATCTCTCCCTCCATCCCTGCTCCACATTTCCAGCTCCCTTTGCCCCATGGGGAAAGACTGACTAGAAAATAAATACATACAAAGGAATAGCAGGAGTGGTCCTTCTGTGGTAAAAAGGAATGATAAGATTGTGGATGAGCATCTTTACTGGGCTGCTGAATTGGAACTAGGACAATGCAGACTGGGCACATGAAAGTGTTTACAAAATTATTAGATAAAGTCAACATAAAATTCCTAGGTAAGGGGAAAAGCATTTGCCCAAGAGAAGGATATAAGGCATAAGCAATTTCTAAATGTACCTAAACTAAAATTAAGGAGTAGAAAACTGGGGTGTGGAAGAGTGGACTCATTATATTGATACAGAATCTTATTAAACATTAAAGGAAAGAACTAGAATTACCTTCTGGGAAATAAGGGCTCCCTGGTATATCAGCATTTTGAAAGCATAGATATGTCTAAGGTTTGGTAGACAAATGATCCTGAAAAGTAAACCACGTTATAGAAAATAGAATGGAAGAGGCAGTAAATGGAACACAGTGACAAATTGAATGCATGATCTTAATAATGTTTTGCCATTTAATATTTGGTGTTTATATTTGTTGGTTTGGTGGTGAGAAGAAACTCATGAAAGTTGGATTAAATCAGTGATGAAAGATGTACAGTCACCTTAAGTATGCTTTTGTTAGATATTATTAACATTTTTTATTTATATTAGTATCATAAAGGGAAATCCATATTTTTCAGTGTGAAATAAGCATTTAAATTTTTTAATAGTTGTATATATTTATGGGGTATATGTGATGTTTTGATATGGCATACAGTGTATAATAATCAAATCAGGGTAATTGGGGTATCCATCACCTAAAGCATTTATCATTTCTATGTGTTAGCAACATTCCAATTCTATTCTTTTAGTACAACTTACTGTAATGCTATCAAATTTTAGATCTTTTTTCTTTTTTCATAACAGTTATTCATTTGGAATCAAATATTAGATCTCATTCATTCTGTCTAACCATATTTTTATACCTATTAACCACTCCCACTTTATCCTTCCTTCCTTGCTACCCTTCCCAGTCTCTGATAACCATCATTCTACTCTCTGTCTCCATGAAATGAATTGTAATTTTTAGCTCCCACATATGAGTGAGAACATGCAAGATTTGTCTTTCTATGCCTGGCTTATTATTTCACTTAACATAATTTCTCCCAGTTCCAACCATGTTGTTGCAAATGACAGGATTTACTTCTTTTTTATGGCTGAATAATATTCCATTGTGTATATGTACCACATTTTCTTTATCCATGTATATGTTAATAGACATTATTTTTAAACATTGTCTTTCTTTTATAGGGAGGGGCAGAAAATGAGTAAGATAAAGACAAACGCTCTAGGATTGACTGTAACTGAAATGGTTAAAAAATTTACCTAAGCAGTTGGTGCAATAGAACTTTAAGGAATTTGTCTTTTTAAGTATGGATAAAGATAATTTGAAAATGGTGTTAAAGAAATAACAACATTGTTAGCTAATTTGTGATTTATATATCGAGTCTAAGAAAAAGTAAAGCTGAAACATTCTGGTTTAATTTACCTATCCACAGATATTTTTGCTTACTATTAACATAATATAATTAAAATCAATGTATATTAGAGAAGTTTGTTAAAACTTATAAGAAAAATATATTTTAAGTACTTGCAATGGTCATGCCATGAAAAATATTATTTAATTGCCATAAAGAGCAAATATTTTCATAATGAAGAAAGGAAAACTTAACTAAAATTTTCTGACATAAGCGAACCTAAATTTGTTTTAAGGTATTTATAAATTAAATATCTGATATTTGAAAAGGTGATTGCCAATAATTAGGTGAGATTAGATATGTGAGATTGGTGATATTGAATAACATTTGATTTATGAAAATGGAGGTTTCATGTCATTCAAATTAGTGGATAATTTATAAGTATTAATTGAGTGATAACTATATACAAAATAATATGCAATTTTGCCTTTAAGAGGGAAATTTTTTCATTGATTCTTTATAATCATATATCCAAAGATAACCATAAAAATAAAATAATATAGAATTGACTAATTTCATAAACATTGAGCAAAAACAAATTAGAAGAGTAACCATGGCGGAAATCAAATGGAACCCAATTCTTCCTGACAGCTCAAAACATATATATATTTTTGCATATTAGATATTATCATTTTCTTATTTGCAATGGATTCCTTAGATTTAGATATTCATACAATGTTTTACAACCTGACTGGTTTGATATGAGGTTAACCTTTTTAACCAGTAAGTAATTTCTGATAAGGAATTTTAACATAAATGGTCTCTTTGGAAAGTACTTCTCTAAAAAATTATTTTGAAAATAAAGACTTTCTATGTATAAATATCTGAAATGAGCAATTATAGTGGCATCTCAGGGGAAGTTTGAGATCTTTTTCTCCAGAGCAGCTAAATAGCATTTTAGCAACATGTCCCAGGGATTGTACTGAGGAGCTAAAATTTCCCTGGAGAAGGTAATAAGGACAAAGACTACATTTTTATTTTGGCTTAGGAAGCAACAATAGTTCCTTCTGGAGTTTAGAGAATTCAACTTAAATTACAAGTCAGCTATTTCTGCCCTAAACAGTGCATGGGTTGCTAAAGGGAGGAATACCAAGACATTGTAAATAATGCACAATTTTTTTTAAAAAAAAAGCATAAAATTTTCTCTGCCTCCTGCTCAAATTTTTATTGTCATCAAAATATTTAGTGTGGTTTTCCTATTTCTTAATCTTTTTCTTTGATTTCATTGGGTCTATGTCATTAAATATACTGCAATGAGATTTTTTTCTCATTTTTACTTTCCACACTCCATTCTGACACAAAAGTTGGCAACAAATAGAAGAACATGGGCCAAATTCATCATTCATAAATAATCACAGTGATAAAAATAATTTTTCTTTGCATAAGACTTCATAGTTTTTGAAGTGCTGAGCTATGTTTACCCATTTCACAAAATCCTTTGAAGTATGTATGGCACATGATCCTATATCCTTTTGACCTATCGGGAAACTGAGGCACAGGTTGGTTACTGATGATTTCAAAATAAACAGCAATAGTAGGATGAGTAAGTCTCCTGGGTCCTACGTTTCACGTTCTCAAACATGGGCTATCCCATGATGCTCTTTCTGTGTGCATGCCTTCCTATGGCACGGATTTAGCTAGAAATTCTGGACCCTTTACTAAATTAATCTGAAAAGAATGTCTTTATGCTATATCAAATGTGAAATAAGGAGTTATCTTGAGACCTGGAAAACTCAGTGGCCATATGTGTGACAGAGTGAAAAGAAGCTGCAATAAGGCATGCCTGACTCTGGGTCTTCTCCCCACAGCTCCTCAGTAGACCAGAGAAACACAAGTGATTGATCCTTAACTAAAAAAAAATGATTTTGAGGGCAAGAGTTACTTCCTACAGGCGTAGGAGATGTAGCTGAAATGAGGAATACAAATACAGCATCTAGTAGCTGAGTAAGTTTCCTTGGTTGAATCATATCCTTCAATTCTGTGACTTCCAGATTTGCCTCTTGGGAATCCTCCAGCTTCCAGGCCTCCAAACCTTATGTCCTGTGTTTTGAAAATTTGTTTGCTTTTGTTTTGTTTTGTTTTCTCAGGGAAAAGAGAAGGTAAATTTTCTATCATGAAACAGTATGTGATCTAAAGGAGCCCCTCTCAATACTGACATTTAAAAATATACTCACATCTGAGTCCCACTCCAGAGATTCTGATTTAAATGGGCCCAAGCAATAATATTTTTAAAAGCCATCAAGTGATTCTAATAGTAGCTAGGACTGAGAATCACTATTCACAGGATATCATAATACATATATTTTAGAGAAGCTCTAAACAAAAATTCAGAGGATAATGCAACATTACATGCATTTAGAATCTTAAAAAACACAGATTAAGAAGACATAAATACTGAGGAAATGCGAATTTTGACAAGGAATTAGGTTGTAATGGGATTATTAATACATATGGGTCTTAGCTGAGTGGGTTCCACTGTTCTATTTGTTTCATGCTAAAAAAAAAAAAAGAGGCAAACTTTAGAAATTGTGCTTTGATAGAAGGGAGAAGGTTTGACCCAGTCACGACAGTTTAGAGGCATAAGAGAACCTTTGAAAAGGCAAAAGTAGGAGAAGAAAAGCTCCAAAAAGTGATATTCAGGTTTTTAAAATATGAGTTGGACCAAAACTTTGAACTAGGGAGGAGTTGGAGCTGCATGGTGAAAGTGGGACTCGTAGCTCAAGAGAAAGATGTTGCTACAATTACTCTACCATAGTTCTTAATATTTCAGGGTACAGTTTTTGCAAGATGAAATAATGCCTTTTCTTTCTTTTCTGTCTGAAAAGGAAAAGCAAAAGTCATTATTAATTTAATTGCTTTTTCCTAGATAGTTTGCTGTATTTGCAGCAGAATGTAGTGGGAATAATGTTAATATGTACTTGGGACTCAGGCAGACCTGGAATCACAGCCTGACTCAGGCTATTTATTAGAGTGAGAAAGGATCTTGAAGTATTGAACTGTGCATCACTTTTATTTCTGGAGCTCCTGACCATTTCCTCAATAAGAAGAGGCATCTATGTTCCCTTAGAATTAGGTAGGGCAGGCAGGTAAAGAGAAAGAACAGATACTTTTCAAATATTTTTACTTTCAATCTAGACTTTTGAGAATAAGAAGAGAAGACTGTCAGGGGAGCAGAGCACAAGATATCCACACAAACATTTCTCTCTTCCCAGGGGGACGTTCCTTGAAAATCAGCAGGCTGGAGGAGGAGAACAGGGAAGGAAAAGTGTGGAAGTGTCCTGGTAAGAGTTGTGGGGAGAGGGTGTCTTACTGGCAAACAGTGGTGCAACTGTCCCATAAAGACCTTTCCGAAAGGTCTGCTTTGTTCCTCCTGCATAGATTCTGGAGTGATCCAGTGTGGCATGGACATGCGTGAATACACTTTGAGTCTCCCAGGTAGCTTTGACATGCAACCACTGTAATGTAAAGCACAGCATCTGACTGAGAATGGGCACTTAATAAATGTTGGCCTCTTGCTTCCTGCCTTTTCAATAATTCCAGAATTACCTGCATGTCCGCAAATCTTTATTGTTGTAAAAACATCCTCATTAATTTCCTAGTCTTTAATTTTACCAGATTAAATTATTACTTTTCTTTTGTCATTGTCATGACTGAGGAGACACTGACAAATGTGCTTCCACTTTTGAAGTAAAGTCCCACATCTCTAGAGTTTAATAGTTTTAATAAATTCATGCCAGCATGCCTATTCTATCTTAATGAGCCCTTCAAATTTTCTGCCTTAGGTAAATTCAGCTGCATAAAATTAACCATAATAGATAATGTCTCTTGTTTATTCAATTAATAGGCTTTATCATTTTTGAGCTATCTTGTGCCAGTTGCTTTATGTGTTATTTCATCAATCATCAAAACAACCGTGGAGAATATGATGGTAACGTTAGTTCATTAGTTAAGGTTTTGTACGTTTATAAAGAAACAACTGTTCCTTGGGCCTTTTGAAGCCTTGTTCCTCAAAGTGTGGTCTGGACTAATGATGTCAGCATCACCCTTAGAATTGCAGAATTTCAGGCTCCACTCTAGACGTACTGCATCTGAAACCTGGAAGGAGCAATTTAACAATATCCTTGGGTGATTCATTTGCACCTTACAGTTTAAGAAGTCCTGCAAGTGTAAGCATTTAGCTAGTTTAGCATACTCTGTACATGGCATTCAGTTATCTGTTGATTGAAGACATACAGTATTATTCATGTTAGAAAAAAGGGACCAGTGAGAAAAACATCTCAACGTATGCTATATATGGAAATTGTAATGATCCATAAACCATTTTTATCTATGACTTGTGGACATATTCTGTATCATAAAATTATAAAAATGGTTGTGAGGGAAACACATCAACTTCAGGATAATGGATAATTTTGAGGAAAATCTTAAGGAATGGGATTTGAAAGTAATACAATAAGAACTTTCACTGTATTATCCTGGATAGAGCTGGAACCCATTCTACTAAGTGAAGTATACCAAGAATGGAAAAAAAAAAGCACCGCATGTACTCGACATCAACTTGGTTTTAACGGATCAACACCTAAGTGCACATATAGAAATAACAATCACTGGGTGTTGGGCAGATGGGAGGGTGGAGAAGTGGATGGGTATATACACACCTAATAGGTGCGGTGAGTACCATCTGGGGATGGATATGCTTGAAGCTCTGACTTGCGTGGGGCAAAGGCAGTACATGTAACCTAAACAAAAGAAAAAGGGACAAGCGGTACCACTGCAGTATACAAAGGAAAAATATTCATAATGTATATTTACTTTCTATGAAGAAAAACGTTAGGATTTTCTGTTTATTGTAACATCCCATCAAACAACAACAACAACAATAAAAATACTAACTTGATTCCCTGATTCTGGGACTGTCCAAACAACTTCAAAGACCCATTAGATGAAATCTGAAAACTTTCCAGATGAACGATCACTACACTCTATTAGCTTCACAACTACTATATTAAGGACAGTCATTGAAAACTACCACTACAACTTTTTAAAGAACACCCAAGGGAAAGGCTTCTGAGCAAACAAGCCTCATTCCTATATGGAGATTATACTGAAAAACAGACTTGATCTGTAAATTTTGCTCTTTCATTCACCTCATCAAGCAGTGATAGTAATCTCAAAATGAAAGTGCTTAGTATTGCTTTTAATCTGACCTTGAGAGATTTATGTGTTTGGCAATACTAAAAGGTCTTTCTGCACTTACCAATGTCTATAGCATATTTTAAAAATATAATGAAAACCATAACCTCTGATTCTAAAAATTAATTATTGGTCATAATATTTTGGTATCTTCTTGTAAGATATCCAAAGAATAAATGCTATTTTTGAGTTTGACTACAAATAAGCATGTAACTACATTTAACTAAAATCAATATCTCAAAAGAATGTTTGTACACATACATCACTGTCTAATATAATACTACTGTCTTACTTAGTCCAATTTTGCTGCTGTGACTGGATATCTGAGACTGGGCAATTTACAATGAACAGGAATGTATTAGCTCACAGTTCTGGATGCTGTGAAGTCCAAGATAGAAGGGCTGGCATCTGGTGAGGGCCTTCTTGCTACATCATCCCATGGTAGAAGGTATCCTCTTATGGCAGAAGGTCAAGAGAGCTAGCGAGAAGGATAAATATTCTGAGCAAAATTCTACATCTGATCTCATGTGATGAACTGCATAAATTACTGAAAATATTGCATAAAATGTCCTTCTGGCTGTGTGTATTGGGTGTATATGAAACAAATAAACTTCATGTTTAGATTTGTGTCCCATATCCAAGATATCACATTATATATGTGTAGATATTCCAAAATCCAAAAAAATTCAAAATCTGAAATACTTCTGGTCCCAAGCATTTAGAATAAGGGACACCCAACCTGTATTATTAATAGAAATTTAGTAAATTTGTGCATATCAGTGCCATAGAAGTTGGCAGGCTTCTAAAGAAAGAAGAAACATAAAATCTAAAATGTAGTTTGTAAACTATATTTTAAGTTTAAGCTTAAAATATAGTTTACTAAAATAAGCTTTGTTTCAATAGTGGATATTCATAAAAAGTCATCAAGACAATAGGAATACATCTTGATTATTATCAGTTTTAAGAGGCAAAAATGAGATGTCTTTAGTAGTAACGATCCCATCTAACATTACCAAAACTCCATAAGGGCAGGGACTGTGCTGTCTGTTACAGCACAGGGTAGCCCAGTGCCTGGCTAACACAGTTAGCTTATATGGAATTTATATTTATAGAATGAATAATGAAATAAACAGTGCTGCATCTTGAGAATGTAAGCCTTAGATATTTGGAAAATTTACTTACTAAAGATGCAAATCTTGGTTCTTTACTGTTAAATTGTATTTCTAAAAGAAGTAGTTTATTTTTGGAACATCAACAATAAAATATGGTTTTACTAAGGTTTATGTACTATTATTTCTTTGTAATTTCTTTCATTTATTGAGTGCACACAGTAGAAAAATGTATACAGTATAAAATTCTAGTGTTCCTACAATAAAGTTTTCTAACCATCTATTGCTTTCCCTGGTGGCAAACACAATGCCTTGGCATTTTTATACTTTCCTAACTATTACTAAATGCAAGCAAAATTTAATTTTATTCATTACTGTTTAGTAGACATTGCTCTAAAAAAGGAGGTTTTCTTTTTTTATGAGATAATTTGTTGTAATTAGAATAATTTTGCATCCCACAGATGAAATGCTGTCCAAAATTCAATGATCCAGAAGTGTTCTTTGAACATTAAAGTAAAAATGTGTATTGTTGTACTTTATTACCTTTGGTTAAAATAGGACTTGGCAGAAGAAGTCTGGAGTAATGCCAGGTTTATTTCCAGAGTTTGCAATCAGAGAGCAGGCTGTATCAGAAACCAAGGAGGCAGCACCATGTATGAGCATTGAGCCAGAACCGGGCATTACCAGGGATTAGAAGAAAGAGAACTCACATTTATTAACCAGTAATAATCAATGTGATGTGTTATAAGGATTGCTGGATCCTGACTCAAGAAACCAAATAGTACCCTGACTTTCTTTTTATTTTGCATTTTTATGTTTTCATTTTAATAGATTTAGGGGTACAAGTGTTTTTTAGTTACATTAATGAATCACATAGTGGTGAATTGTGGGTTTTTAGTGTTCCTGTCACCTGAATAGTATACATTGTATCCAACAGGTAATTTTTCTTCTCTTAACATTTTCCCACCTTTCCCCTTCTAAGTCTCCAATGTCAATTATACTACTATGTATGCCCCTGTGTACCCATAGCTTAGCTCGAATTTATAAGTGAGAACATTCAGTATTTGACTTTCTGTTGCTGAGTTACTTCACTTAGGATAAGGGCCTCCAGTTCCATCTGAGTTGCTGCAAAAGACTTTATATCATTCTTTTTTATGGCTTAGTAGTATTTCATGGTGTTTATATACTTCATTTTCTTTATCCACTCATCTATTGATGGACACTTAGGTTGATTCCATATTTTTGCACTTGTGAATTGTGCTGTGATAAACATATGACTACAGGTGTCTTGATACAATAACTTCTTTTCCTTTAGGTAGATATCCAGTAGTGTGATTGCTGGATCAAATGGTAGATCTACTTTTAGTTCTATGGGAAATCTCCATACTATTTTCCATAGATGCTGTAGTGATTTACATTCCCACAAACTGTATGAGTGTTCGCTTTTCACTGCATCCGTGTCAACATCTATTATTTCTTGACTTTTTAATAATGGCAGTTCTCACTAGGTTAGGGTAGTATCTCATTGTGGCTTTTATTTGCATTACCAGATGATAGGTGATGTTGAGCATTTTTAATATGTTTTTTGGCTATTAGCCATGAATTCTTTGCCTAGGCCAATGTCCAGAAGAGTTTATTCTAAGTTTTCATGCAGGATTTTTATGGTTGCAGGGCTTACATTTAAGTCTTTAATCCATCTTGAGTTAATTTTTGTATATGGTGAGAGAAAGGGAACAGTTTCATTCTTCTGCCTTTGGCTAACCAATTTTCCTGGCCATTTATTAAATAGTGTGTCCTTTCCCCAGTGTATGTGTTTGTCTCCTTTGTTGAAGATCAGTTGATTGTAGGTATGTGGTTTTATTTCTGGGTTCTCTATTCTGTTTCATTGATCTATTTGTCTACTTTTATGTCAATACCACATGCTGTTTTGGCTAATATATGTTTGTAGTATAATTTGAAGTCAGGTAATGTGATGCATCCAGTTTTGTTCTTTTTGCTTAGAATTGCTCTCACTATTCAGCTTGCTTTTTGGTGTCATATGAAATTTAGGATTGTTTTTTCTAATTCTGTGAGAAATGATTTTATTATTTTCATAGGAATTGCATTGACTCTGTAGATTACTTTGGGCAGTATGGTCATTTTAATACCATCGATTCTTCTGATCCATGAGCATGGAATATTGTTCATTTGTTTGTGTAGTCTATGATTTATTTCATCAGTATTTTGTAGTTCTCCTTTTACCTCCTTGATTAAGTACATTTGTTTTACCTCCTTGATTAGGTACATTCCTAGGTATTTTCTTACAGCTATTGTAAATGCCATTGAGTTCTTGATTTTATTTTGATTTTGGTTACTGTTGGTATATAGAAATGCTATTGATTTTTGTATATTGATTTTTACAGCCTGAGACTTTGGTGAATTCATTTATCAAATCTAGAAGTCTTTTGGAGGGTCCTTGTGGTTTTCTAAGTATAAGATCATGTCATGAGGAAACAGATAGGTTAACTTTCTCTTTTCCAATTTGGATGCCCTTTATTTCTTTCTGATTGCTTTGGCTAGGACTTCAAGCACTATGTTAAATAGAAATGATGACAATGGGCATCCTTGTCTTGTTTCCCTTCTTAGTGGGAATGTTTTCAAATTTCCCCATTCAATATGATATTGCTGTGTGTTTGTATATATGGCTTTTATTATATTTAGATATGTTCCTTCTATGCCTAGTTTGTTGAGGGTTTTTATCATAAAGGGATGCTAGATTTTGTTGAATGCTTCTTCTTCATCTATTAAAATTATCATATGATTTTTGTTTTTAATTATATTTATGTAGCGAACCACATTTATTGACTTGCATGTGTTAAAACATCCTTGTATCCCTGGGAAGAAGCCCATTTGATAGTGGTGAGTTATCTTTTTTTTTTTTTTTTTTCTTTTTTTGCACTGTTGGATTCAGTTTGCTGGTATTTTATTCAGGATATTTGCATCCATGTTCATGAGGAATATTGGTATGTGGTTGTTTTTGTTGTTGTTGTTATGTTCTTTTCTGGCTTTATTGTCAAGGTGATACTGACTTCACAGAATGAGTTAGGAAGGATTTCCCCCTTCTCAATCTTTTGGAACAATTTCAGTAGGATTGGTATCAGTTCTTCTTTGAATGTCTGGTAGAATTCAACTATGAATCCATCTGGTCCTGATCCTTTTTTGGGGGTTGGGGGATGGAGAATTTTTATTACTGATTCAATCTCACTACTCATTATTGGTCTTTTCAGAATTTATATTTTTCCTGATTCAACTTGGGAGATTGTGTGCTCCAGGAATTTATCCATTTCCTCTAGATTTTCTGGTTTATATGCATTGAGGTGTTGATAGTAGTCTCAGATCATCTTTTGTGTTTCTGTGGCATCAGTTGTAATGTCTGTGGCATCAGTTGTAATATCTCTATATTCATTTGTAATTGAGCTCATCTGTATCCCTTCTCTTCTTTTCATGGTTAATCGTCTGAATTCTATCAATTTTGTTTATCTTTTCAAAGAGCCAGTTTTTCATTTCATTGAATCTTTTTATTGTTATTTTGGTTTCAATTCACTTAGCTCTGCTCTGATCTTCATTATTATATATTTGTATTCTGCTGGATTTGGATTTAGTTTGCTCTTGTTTTTCTAGTTCCTTAAGCTGTGATGTTAGGTTGTCAATTTATGATCTTTCTGTCTTTTTTATGTTGGCATTGAGTACTATAAACTTCCCTCTCAGTACTGCTTTTTCCATGTCCCAGGGAATTTGACAACTTTTGTCACTATTATCCTCCATTTTTAAAAACTTATTACTTTCCATCTTGATTTCATTTTTGATCCAAAGATCATTCAGGAGCATGTTATTTAATTTCTATGTACTTGTATAGTTTTGAGCATTTTTTCTTATAATTGATTTCTAGTTTTATTGTGCTATCATTATGTGAGAAGACAATTGATATGATTTTGATTTTTTAAATTTATTGAGACTTGTTCTGTGGCCTATCATATTGTCTATCTTGGAAATCATTCCATGTGATGATAAGAAAAATGTATATTCTGCAGTTGTTAGGTAGAATGTTCTGTACATATCTGTTATGTCCATTTATTCTACAGTTCAGTTCAAGTCCAGTGTTTCTGTGTTAACTTTCTGTCTTGATGATCTATCTAGTGCTATTAGTGGGGTATTGAAGTCCCCCACTATTATTGTATTGCTGGTTGTCTTTTTTCTTAGGTCTAGTGATATTTATTTTATGAGTCTGCAAGTTCATGTTAGGTGCATATATATTTAGGATTGTTATATCTGCTTGTGGAATTGATCCCTTCATCATTATATGATGACCTTTTTGTCTTTTTTTTTTTTACTGTTGTTGATTTAAAGTGTGTTTTATTTGGTAGAAGAATAGCTACTCCTACTCACTTTCAGTTTCTGTTTGAATGTAATATTTTTTACCTCTTTTCCTTGAGTTTGTAAGAATCTTTATGAATTAAGTGAGTCTCTTGTAGACAGCAGGTATTTGGGTTGTGTTTTTATTTATCCATTCCACCAATATATATCTTTTAAGTGGAACATTTAGACTATCTACATTCAAATTTAACATTGATATGAGAGATACTGCTCCAGTCATCATGTTGACTGTAACCTAATTGCTTTGTGTTCTCCATGTATTGCCATTTTATGAGCCTCATGTGTTTTATTATTTCAAGTATTTTTATAGTGGTGACTATTGACCTTTCATTTCAATGTTTAGAACTCTTTTGAGCATTTCTTGTAGGGCCAGTTTAATGGTGAGAAATTCCCTCAGTGTTTGTCTAGGAAACACTTTATTTCTCTTTAACTTATGAAACTTAGTTTTATAGGATACAACATTTTTGTCTAACAGTTATTTTGTTTAAGAAGACCAAGGATAGGACTCCAATCCCTTCCTATAAGGTTTCTGCTGAGAAGTCTGATGTTAGTCTGATAGGTTTTCCTTTATTAGTTATTTGATGATTTTGTCTTGTTGCTCTTAGAATCCTTTCCTTTACATTGACTTTTGATAGCCTAATGACTCCATACTTTAGTGATAGCCTTCATGCAATATATTTCCCAGGAGTTCTTTGAGCTGGTTTTCTAAATCTCTAGCAAGACCTGGCAGGTTTTCTTCAATTAGTCCCTCTAATAAGTTTTCCAAACTTTTTGGTTTCTCTTCTCCCTAAGGAATATCTATGATTCCTAGGTTTGGACATTTTATATAAGCCTAATATTTTTGAGAACTTTGTTACTTTTTTTAAATTTTTCTCTGACTGGGTTAATTCAAAAGAATTGTCTTCAAGCTCTGAAATTCTTTCTTTGGCTTGATCTATGCTATTGTTTGAGCTTTGAACTGCATTTGTAAACTCATCAATGTGTCTTTAATTTTCAGAAGCTTTTTCTAAATCTATCTTGTTAGTAAATTTTTCATGCATGTCCTTAATTTTTTTTTTGTTTATTTGTGTTGGTTTTCATGTTTGTTGGCCTTCATTGAGCTTCCTTACCAAATATTCTGTGAATTCTTTATCTGTCATTTCAGCATTTTCTTTTTGACTAGGATCCATTGCCAGAGAGTTAATATGACCCTTTGTGGGTATCCATATTGCCAGAATTTTTACCCTGGTTTCTTCTTATCCAGAAAAGCTTGTCCCTTTTTATTTTTGACTTTACTTTCATTTGGATGGGATTTTACAAATTTTTTACTTTTTAATTTTATTTACTTTTTTCCCCTCTTAAAGGCATGCCTGAAATGTATATTGTGTTTGTTCATTTAGCTTTGATGTTGGGCATTTTCAGGGAGTCAAGGCTCTATATGTGTTCTTTGTTTATAGATAAACTTTGTGCAGTGGCATTCTCAGATCTTGGTTGTGAGAAAATTTCTGGGCTGCAATTCAATCACAATGCCAGTAATTGGCTCTTATGTGTAAGAGCCTACTGTAGTAGGACCCAATGGATGTGTGCTTGGTCTCAGTTCTCTAAGGTGGTGGAGTGATCTCTGGAATGCCTGATGTCCTGGGTTACCTGTTCAGCCCTGGACTTGCGGACAAAGCTGGGTGGATCTGGGTCACCAGGCTTAACCTCATACACCCCAGTGATTGGCAGAATATCGGCCCTGATGAGGGTGGCAGGGAGCGTGTGTTGAATTGCACCATGGTCTCTGTTGAGGGTAGGGGGAAGGAGGAAGGGGCATGAAGCAGCTCCACAGTCTGGGTAGGTGGACACTTGATCCACCTCACTATCATATCACTGTCTCTGACTAGTGATTTTGAGTTCAGATAGACACTGTATTTTTCCTCTGGGCTGTAATGCAGCTGAAAGTGACAGAAAGCCTATTCCAACAATTCTCCACCCAAATTGCCTCGGGGTGAAGCTTCTCTCAGCTTGAAACAGGCAGCTTTGCAGCTGGCCTATACTGTGCTGTAGGAAGTTGTAGTTTTGTAAAGGTAAAGGTGTGGGCTTTGTCCTCCATGCAAGCTCAGGTGTGGTAGGCATGCCCTCAGAGGTGGTACTGCCTCTTTCTAATACCCTCTAGTGACCTTCCCCAAGTATATCCACACCAGCTCCCACCACCGCATGGATAAGTGCAGCTGCATTGGTAGCAATTGGTAAAGGAGGGAAGAAGAAGTAAAAGTCCCCAAAGCAGGATAGCTTGTGCTCTGGTCTCTTTTGTTTTACCTAAGGGAAGCCTGCTTGAATGTCAGAACTCCAGGAATCCTACAGTTTTACTGGGACCTGCTGGCCCCATGAGGCTGCTACAGTCTGGGTGGGTGCTGAGGAATATTTGCTGTGGTTCTTAGCAATGCAAATACCACAAAACTGAATTCTCCTGGTGAGGGCAGCTGCAAAAACCCTGTCTCTGCATATAGGGAGGGAAATGGGATGTACCTTTTATGAAAAACTGGGCATAGTGAGTGCCCTGTTATTGTGGTTGCAGGAGCTCTACAATCCCAGAACTGTGCACCCCTCAGTGTGCTCACACCAAACTCTCATGGGTGCATTCACAGCTATGTCCACAGTAGTGGGTGGTGCAAGGAGAAGTCTCTGTCTCTATGCCCCTTCCCAGTCCCTGGTGCTGCTTGTCCTCCAAGATGGAACAGTTCTTCTCCCCTATGGATTCCTCTCCATACTGGTGTTTCCACTGACAGAGGTGTAGACAACTTCAGATGGCAACGAGGAAGCTCTCAGGCAGAGGAGAACACATACTTTGGTTTCCTTTGTCTCCAGGGGCATTTTGGTTTGTGGCACTTTCCCTTCCCCTAGAAGCAGCCTGTCCTACAGATTAAAACTATGGCAATCCCATAGCTACCCTGGGTCCCTTTGGACCTTTGTGGTTGTCACAGTCTGAGCACTTGCTGGGGAATGTTTGTGTGGGATCCAGTGTTAAGGAGACATAAGGGCCAAGACGCTCTGAGCAGGATAGAAGCCCACAATGGATGTGTAAACAACATGATGCCTGTCACCTCAGCTTGAGTCTGTGGGAAGGAGAAGTGACCTAGGGGGGCTGGCAGCCCAGAGCTCTGCCACTAACAAGTTCCCAATTTGACAACAGTAGCAGCGCTTGGGCCTGTGAGGGTAGAGGAGTCTCTCCAGCCATTGGGAGCTGGCAGTCTAACCCAGGTGTGAGGGGAGAAAAAATAGGCACCCCACCTACTCTTTCCATGGGACTTTTAATTCATTGGGGTTGATTTCTGCCAAAATCTTGTTCCTTCTTGTTCTACTCCCCAGCTTCTTCCTGTGGGTTCTCTAGTAGGTCCTGGCACTCTTCCCTAAGAGTATGGGTTACGGGCTATGCTTATTTATCTGCAACTTGTTCTTCTTTCTGGGGAGAACTGATGTCTCTAGTTAGTTATCTTGAAACTCACCCGTCTTTTTTTTTCTCTATTTATTTTTTATTGGTACATATTAATAGGATGACCTTTTTAAAAAGTTGTTTTAACTTAAAAAATTTCCTTAGTTTCTCTGGGAAATATTTTCTTACCTATAAAATGAAATTTCAAGATCTCTTGCAAAACTAATATTGTATGATTTCTAGAAGGATAGACAAAGTTTGTCTTAACCATTACAAAATCTCTTCATTGACTATAAAGTGTCATAGCTTCTGAAGTGTAATTGTCATGCTTGGACATAGGATAAATGAGGTTTTAAAGTGATATTGAGCATAAACACAACTGCAAACTTACAGCCAAGTCAAAGCTGGAGAATATATTGCACTCTCTGTTTCCAGTTAACTTCCAAAATAATTAGAATTTCTCAATTTAGTGTTTTAGAATTTCTGGATCTAGACTTTCACCAGATCAGGCTGAGTTGAAGTGCACATACTACTTTTTTGCCTCCACACCACCGAGGTTTGTTATATCTCGTGTGCCTCTGAGTGTGTATATCTGCATGTGTAGACTGTTTTTCTTGCCACAATCAACAGCAATGGTGTCTTCTTGGATGTTATGCTCCAATGTTGGGAAGCAATAGAGTAAAAACGACTGTCTCAGAGAAACCTAGGATTGGGGCCCTGGCTTGACCACTTACTTTGACGTAAATCTCAGTTTTCTTACTTATAAAATGTAACAAGTAATAGTAACTTTCTAGAGTTCATATACAGATTAAATGAGATAATTATTTAAAATATTTAGTGCAATGCCTAACATCAAATAAAACTTTAGTCTTTCTTTGTATATTTATTGTGATAATGTTCTTGCAGATCTGATGATTTTTTTGATTTTCAATGTGTTTGAAAGTTGCTCCAAGAAATTGGTTTTGATTTTCAGTTGGGTGAGAATTTGGTTGTTGGAGACCTATCATAGAGGTTTGATTGACATTCCTATTTCCTTTCTTTATTTCATCTTTGTAAGTAACAGCTTCATTGTGATGACATTCACATACCATATGATTCACCCATTTAAAGTACTGGATTCACTTTATAATTTTTATTATATTCACAGAGTTGTGGAATCATCACCACAATTTTAGAACATTTTAGAAAAGAAAAAAACATGCCCATTAGCAGTTACTCTCCTTAATTTCCTTTTGTCTATGAAGTGAGGAAAAAGTCATTCTCTTACGAAGACTGCTCTTGGACGAAATGAATGTTGAATAAATGTGCAGTGAATGAGGAGAGAGTACATAACTCAAACAAGTTTGAGATCAATACACCAAGATTTTAACAAAATATTAATAGATGCAATTAAATCCAATGAGTCCTGTTTGAAATCCATAAAGTAACAAACTGTGGAAAAGGGAACACAGAATTTCTTTTGACAAATAATACTATTATCGTATTATCATTCTTTGGGCAATTGTCACAAAAACATTCAGTATACTTGAATGAAGTAATTATCTTCTGGGAATACATCCTTAGGATGTACTTCAAATTAGCAAAAAGTTTTGCAAGAGTTCTGCTTGTGGTTAGGATGTAAAAGAATATGAAGAACCTTCCTTCATTCCCAATAAAGCAGTGTTACCTGATAAACCAAAAATTCATTGTTTTATTTAAAATAACCATTTTGTAAAAATCCTTTCACAGGTACAAATAAATCTAAAAGCACTAAATGACTCCAGAGTGACAAACTCTTCATAGGTGAGTAATACTTGGAGAACACTTTCACCTGATGTGGTTGCTGAGGTTAGGTAAGTGTAAGAGGAGGAACAAGATTCCAGACCAAAGACAGTCTCTACTTTGAATAAGAGAAACCTGCCAAACATTTTGAACCTTTGAGCTGGTACGAGGGCTTTACATCTGAGGAAACTTCAAATGCGAAGAAAATGCTCTTCCCCAAATAATCTTTTTACATGAGTAATCAAGTTTTGGGTCAGACTTGGAAAGGGAAGAAGATCACATTAACTTGCAGTTTCATGTTTAAAAGTCTCTTATTTTTTTTTAATCTCCTGATCTCAAAAATCCTGCTGTCTCTAAGACACAAAGTTGCACGGTCTTATTGTCCTGTAGTCCCATAACAATAACTAAAAAGGGTTGGGGCATTGGCAAGGATGAGGGACAACTGGAACACTCATATATTGCTGGTTGGAATGTAAAATGGTGTATATATTTTGGAAAATGATTGAGCAGTTTGTCATAAAAACAAACAAACATAGAACTACCCTATAACTTAGCAATTCTCTTCTTAAATATTTACCGAAGAGGAATGAAAACCTATGTCCACAGAAAGACTTGTCTAAGAATGTAGATAACAGCTTTATTCATCCCTGTTATCCCCATACTGAAAACAACCCAAATGTCCTTTAACACATGAATGAGTAAAGAGATTCACACAGTGAATACTGCCCAGCAGTAAAGAGGGACAAACTACTGATACAGATCATAACATGGACACAGCTCAGAAAATATTATATTGAGCCAAAAAGCCAGACATAAAAAGAAATGCTGTATGATTCATTTATATCTCATTGTAGAACAAGCCAAACTAATATATGGTGATAGAAAGTCCATCAGTGGCTGCCTTGGGATGGGGAGTGAGGACAAGAGTGGGATGAATTGCAAAGAGGCTCAAGAGAACTTTCTAAGGTGATGAGAATTTTCTATATTTGTATTGGTGGCTCCATGGAAGTGTGAATTTGTCAAAACTTATTGACTTGTACAATTAAAGTCTGTGTACTTAATACATATAAATTATATCCCAATAAAGTTTATTTTAACAAAGGAAAATGAACTTACAAATTCAAATAAATCTTATAAAGTTATTTGCTGGAAAATATTAATTTCAGTGCTCTGTAATATATAAAAACAAACCAATAAAGAAGTTGACACAAACTGTATAACCAGCAGTTGGGTAATGGCATAGTCAAATTATGGCACCTCAGTGCTCAACAACATCATTCAGGGCAGTTAAATTTCTAATTATTAAGACCATGTAGTAGCATGGCAAATGTTTAGGGTATAAACATAAACATTTAACTAGACTAAAACCCAGAATTTTATGGATTGCTGACATTGAGATTAATGGTACTCATAAATCTAATTCCTACAAGCTTGGGAAAAAAACATAGTCATCAGTTTCAGCTGAGTCTCTACCTGATAATGTACAGTCAAAATAACCATAATAATTAGAAATTATACTGTCAGCAAAACTAAGGTAGTAGAATAGGTTAAGCATGTCTGGCTTAAGTGATTACATCTATAAAAGTTAATCATCATTCCTTCTCAATAAGAATAATAAAAACCTTTGTGGAAATTTGGCATGCTAAAAATTCTCATTTCTAGCTTTAATATAAATATTAATACATGTTAAATATTTTCCTACTCCATTATGTTACTAAGTAAAGCAAATAGCATAATGTTTATATTGCTGCAAATTATTTTTTGTACAAATGATATCATTAAAGTTTAACTCTTCACATCATGTATTTTATTAATATATTAGTTTATTTTTATTTCCAAGTTTAGCACCAGCTAATACTTGTGAACAAATGTCTTAAGATAAACTTTTTTTTTTACATTTTTTTCTATTATCAGTAAGGTATATTATGTTATTAAAATATAGACTGCTGCTTTAAGTAACTAGTATATGGGAAGGCCATTACTTGATATTTAGAATGTGGAAGGCAAATTATACCTCTTTTTCTCAAACAATAAGATAAAGGAAAGACACACAAAAGAAATAGTTCATCAGTGTGTTTCCTATAGTTTATAGTAAATACAATTGTAAAACTCACCATGAAGTTCTCCATATGAAAATCAATCAATGTCATACACCATATTAACAGAATGAAGGAAAAGAACCACATGATCATCTTAATTGATGAAGAACAAGCATTTTGCAAAATTCAATACCCTTTAATGAAATGGTTTAATGAAAACAGTTGTATCTTCTGAGATACTGGGAAAATATGCATATGTTTAACTTTAAAGTTCTTACATAGGTGAACACCTGATAGTCACAGGATGAAAAAATGATTAGCTGGGAAATAATTTGAAATGATCCTTACCATTATCTAATCTCTGCTCTCATAAGTTAACTAGGTAAATTATTAAAAATAAATAACTTAGGTTATTTATTTTTAAATGAGAAAACATCTATAAATGCAGTTTTATATAATTTGATGACCTAAAGTTATGTGAAATTAAATAATAGATATCATTAAATGTGTAGATTATTTCCAAATAACAGAAAAACTGAAACAAATTACTGGATATGAATTTCTTTGCCATTGGATTTTTAATTTTAATAGAAAGAATAAATATTAGGGTCTATTAATATATCTAATATTTGTTATAGGAATATATGTTTCAAAAAATTATAAAGTGGTTCTCATCTATAAAATACTCATATGTGATAAATAATGCAAGATTTCTTGCTTCTTAGATTTTCAATAAGATTTAAGTTTACTAACAGTTAAAAATTTGAATTAATATATATAATTTTATAAATAAAGTGTGCCCCATATATGTACGATGTTGTTAGAAATTATAAGAGAGGCATAAAAGTCAGTTCCTTATTGAACAATAGCATAATTTTGTCTAATTTGGAAGTTATGTAAAAGTTGTCTCAAAGTAAATGCTTATGAAGCAAACAGAAATAAAATGGAAAGGAACTAGCAAGTAGGAGAGAGAGATGTAAAGAAAGCTATGGATATAAAGATATATTTTTGTTAAGGAAGGTTTAAAAGAAAAGATATTTTTTGTATGGAAAAAAATCTTGTATGGTAATTTTTTTGTCTAATGAAGTGATTGGTTACTTTAGAAAGAGGATGTATATAACAAGGCAGAAATCCCAAGCATGTTGTAAATTGTCTTTGAAAGTTTGATAAGATTCATGAAAAGTTAATTTGTGAAAGGAATTTTGCATTTGATCGAGTTGAGTATAATTAAAATTGAATTTTTCATAGTAGTATTCCCAAAGTTTTCGTTTAGATATTAAAAATATACTAACAAAAAGTTTTTAAAAATTGATCTCTTATGTTAGAACAAGGTTTTTTTTTGCATTAATTAAGCATTAATTTGCTCTTAGTAAAATTGCAAGAAGTTTTGATTTATCAATTCTGAAATCTATTTTTTTTAACAGCCATCTTCTAAACTTTCTATCTTATATTTCTTCCTGTGATCTAATCATTTCCCTAGTTTCAGATTGGAAATGCAACTTGCCTTGAAAAGGTATACTTTCTTGCTTGGCTGGAGTGATAATTCTCTCCTTCAATCTTTTGATCAACTCTTGTAACTCTTTTTCTCTTGCTCTAACTCTGCTGTTATGACCTGATGCTAAAATGATTATCCTAAAGGCCTAGAAAACCAATATTCTCCTCCAGAATAAATGGATTGTGTACTCCTGGCTTTTCTTGATTTTTCTGTATTGCTATATATAACCAGGGAAATCCCCATACTGTTACTAAGAACCATGTGTTCCCTGCTCAAGGTATTAGTTTTATTTACATTTCTTTATAACATAGTATATACTCATAACCCTGAACATACTCCCCCTGAGGCTGGATTAAATTCAAGTACCCTTTTCATCAGATTTTGACTTCCAGGTTATCTAAATAGGCTTCCCATAAGTAGAAGCAGTCACAGTACAGGTTTTTATTTGTCTTTTGTGGCTACTATTCTAAAACAACACCAACAATGAAGATTTTATGCTTTAGGAAGATAATTTCCCATGTTATTTTTATTTATTTATTTTTTGATTACTTAGGAAAACTGAGCTTTTAAAGGGTTAAGTGTCTTACATCCTTGTAACTTTTTGTATTTTTTTTGAAGTCTTTTCATTATCATGCTGATTAAATAAACAATTACTGAACAGTGATCTGGTATACTGTTTTGTTCAAATGTTTTGACCCTTTTAACATCTTTGGCAGATTTTCCTATATTTAAAATATTAAATGAAGTCTTTTTAACCTAAAATTAACTTTGGGATTTTCTACTTAGACCTTTGGAGAGCCACCAATAATGTATCTCTCATATTGTAGAGATATTACATAATTAGTCTTATTTGTTAAATGGTATGGGAGGTATTGTCATATAATAAGTGATACTACATCTTTGTTATTTACATTTATGGATGTAGCCTGAGAGCTAAGTCTCCTTTCAGACCTCCCACATTTCTGAAATGTATTTAAAAGGATTTTACACTGAATCTTAGTAGCCAATCCCACCGCACCCTTGTAAACTTAAGATCATCCAGATTTTTTCCTGTTATCTTCTAGGAATTCTATAGTTTTATAGTTGACATTGAGATCTATGAGCTATTTTGTGGGAAAGTTTGTGAGGATTTAGTATCTATGGTTTATATTTTTGTATGTGCAGGCCCACTTCTTCTAGCACCATTTTTTGAAAAGGCTATTTTTTTCCTGCACTATATTGCCTTTACTCCTTTGTCAAAAACCTATTGACTGTATTTATGTAGTTCTACTTATGGGATATTTTTTTCTTTGGTAGATTGTCTATTCTTTAACCAATACCACACTGCTTACTGCAGCTTTAAAGTAAGTCTTCTAGCCAAGGAGTGTCTCCATATTTTGTTCTCCTATAATACTATATTAGCTATTTTATGTCTTTTGCCTCTCTATATAAACTTTAGAATCAGTTTTTTAATATTCAGGAAAAAGTTGCTGGAATTTTTATTGGAATTGCATGGAGTCTATAGATCAAGTTGGGAAGAACTGAGGTCTTTAAGATATTGAGTCTTTCTATCCATGAATATGGCATATCTCTTCATTTGTTTAGTTATTCTATGAGTTTTTGTATCAGGTAAGAATATTTCTCAGACTAAAGACTCCCTATTATATTAAGCAATGGATAATAATGATAGCCACATTCTGACAATAAGTCATCTCTGAGCCCCAAATGTCTGATCGCAGATAGGACAGTCAAGGAAATCCACAAAATGGTAAAACTAAAAAAATAGCAACAGTGTATGAAGCAACCTGTCACATTATCCCAGGATGCCTGTCTTGCCACCAAGATTTCCCAGTTTATGCCAAGGATACTTATGCTTCCAGTCTTCCTGAGCCCTGCCTCTCATTGGCTTTTGGGTGTGTGTCTCTCCATGTTTGCCGGAAAGTCCATTTCTACACTGGACAAAAGATTTTCCCTAACAAAAATTTCAGGCCAGGCATAGAACATGTATATGTTTTTATTATGACATCCTCTGAAGAAAATTATTTTTGTTACTCATAACCAATTATGTTAATTTTTGTTCCCAGTTTCATTTCTAAAAAAGCATGGTGTCTTCTGTTTGTTTCAGATTTGGCATACAGATTAAGAGTATTCCACTTTGAGGTATCCTCTCACAGAGTTCCTACACTGTTGGTCCTTCCCTGGACTGTTTGTGGATTCTTACCACCTGTGGAACAAGGGTAGGGAGAAACAAACATGACACATCTAAAAAAAGTTACTGAAACAATATGTGAATATTCCCATAGGAATATTCCTGAGGTTCCTGAGTCATGGGGCCATTTTCAGATGAAAAATCTCTGCTGAGAGTAGTAACATAAAAATCAATTCATCAGGAAACATACTACATACATGCTGAATCAGGAACAATGTATGCTTATTCAGGGATAATCTCATGCAACAGACCATAGGAAAAGGTGCTCATGCTGAAATATTGAATGTCCTGCCTGCACATGTGGAAACATCAGACCTACAGGAAGAAAACACATTGGGAGGCAAAATGTTCACTGTATATTTTTGAGCTTCTGTCTCCAGTGAGACACACTAAGCCCACCATCCCTCTTACACCTATGTTGCATTTATTGTACAGCACATTTCTATATATGCTTTATTTCATTTCTGAATTTTGCATTGCATTGGTCTCTCAATCTATTCATGAATCAAAATCACATTATTTTACTTTCCAACTCCTTATAATACATGATGAGGATGTCACTGTTTTTCTTTTCAGAAATAATTTTGTTTATTCTTTTTGAAATGAAATTTATATCTCCAGAAAACAATAAGATGGTATCAAAATTGGAATCAAACTTGCCTTATAAACTAATTTAAAGATCATTGACATCTTGATACTGTTGAATCTTTCTTGCCAAATATGTAGTATCATATTTCATTTGTAAAAATCTATTTTTCATGTTTTTTAGAAGTATTTCACCCTATTCTCTTTAAAAATTTTTTTTTTTATTTCAGCATGAGGGTACAAATGTTTGGTTTACGTATATTGCCCTTGCCCCGGACGAGTCAGAGCTTTAAGCGTGTCCATCCCCCAGATGGTGCGCACTGCCCAATTACATGTGTATATACCCATCCCCTCAGCCCCCCCCCCCACATCTGGCCAATACTGGATGAATGTTATTACTATATATGCACTTAAGTATTGATCAGTTAATAGCAATTTGATGGTTAATACATGTGGTGCTTGTTTTTCCAATCTTGTGATACTTCACTTAGTAGAATGGGTTTCAGCTGTGTTCAGGATACTATAAGAGATGCTAGATGACCATTGTTTTTTGTGGCTGAGTAGAACTCCATGGTATACAGTGTGTTATATTCTTTATTTAAAAAAGCATATCTTCATGGTAGAATCTTTGGGATTTTCTAGATGTCAAATCATAGTGTCAGCAAAGAGCAACAGTTTGACCTCTTCTGACCCCATTTGGATGCCATTGATTTCCTTCTCTTGTCTGATTGCTCTGGTGAGGACTTCCAGCACTAAGTTGAATAGAAGAGGTGATAGCAAGCAACCTTATCTGGTTACAGTTCTAAGGGAGAATGCTTTCAATTTTTCTATTTTCAGTATGATGTTGGCTGTGGGTTTGTCATATATGGCTTTTATCCTTTTTAAGTAAGTCCTATTTATGCCCATTTTGTTAAACATTCTTACCATAAAAAGGTGTTGAATTTTGTCAAATGCTTTTTCTATGTCTATTGACAGGATCATATGTTTTTGCTTCTATTTATGCAGTGAATTACATTTATAGATTCGTGTATTTTCAACCATGCCTGCATCTCTGGGATGAAGCCCACTTGGTCATGATGGATTATTTTTTTGATAAGCACCTGAATTCAGTTTGCTAGGATTTTGTTGAGAATGTTTGCATCTATATTCATAAGGGATATTGGTGTGTAGTTTTCTTTTTTTGTTATGTCCTTTCCTGATTTTAGTATCAGGGTGATATTGGCTTCATAAAATGTGTTGGGGATGATTCCTTCCTTCTCAATGTTGTGAAATAATTTCTGTAAGATAAGCACCAGTTTTTCTTTGTAGGTCCGGTAAAATTTGGGTGAAATCATCTGGTCCAGGACTTTTCTTTTTAGGAAGGTTTTAAAATGCTGTTTCAATTTTAGTACTTGATATTGGTCTGTTCAGGAGTTATATTTCTTCCTGATTGAGCCTAGGGAGGCTGTGTGTTTCTAATTATTTGTCCACTTCCTCCACATTTTCCAGTTTATGTGCATGTAGGTTTTTATAGTATTCACAGATGATCTTTTGGATTTCTGAGGAATCAGCTATAATTTCTCCTTTTTTATTCCTGATCGAGTTTATTGGAGTTCTTTCTTTTCTGCTTCTCATTAATCTTGCCAGAGGCATGTCATTTTGTTTATTTTTTCAAAGAACCAACTACAATCTTCCATGTAGTTTGTTATCAATTTTATTTAGTTCTGCTCTAATCTTTGTTATTTCTTTTCTTCTGCTGGGTTTGGGGTTGATTTGCTCATCCTTTTCCAGTTCTTTGAGACAGTTCATTAGATTGTTTATTTGTGATCCCTATGTCTTTTGGATGTAGGCATTTATGGATATAAATTTTCTTCTGAGGCCTGCTTTAGCTGTGTCCCACAGATTTTGATAACTTGTGTCTCCTTTATCATTTAGTTCAAAGAATCTTTTGATTTCTATCTGATTTCCTCCTTAATGAAATAATCATTCAGCAGAAGGTTATATAGTTTCCAGTACTTTGTGTAGAGATGAGAATTTCTGTTGGAGTTGATTACTAATTTTATTCCACTGTGGTCTGAGAAAATGCATGGTATAATTTCTAATTTTTTCAATTTTTTGAGACATGCCTTGTAGCCTAGGATATGCTCAATAGAGAATGTCCCATGAGCTGTAGAGAAAAAGTATATTCAGTGGTTTTTGGGTAGAATGCTTCATAAATGTCAGTTATGCCCATTTGTTCTAGAGTTCTGTTTAAGTGCATTGTTTCTTTGTTTATTTTCTGTTTCGAGGATCTGTCCTACTCTGTCAGAGAAGTGTTTAAGTCTCTGGCTACTATGGTGTTGCTGTTTGTCATTCTTTTTAGATCAAGTAGGATTTGTTTTTTGAATCTGGGTGCACCTGAGTGAGATGCATAAATATTTAGAATTGTTATATCTTCTTGTTGAATTGTACATTGTTACATCACCCTTCACCATGATATAGTGATCCTCTTTGTCTTTCATCACTTTTGTTGATTTGAAGACTAATTTATCTGAAATAAGAACCACCATGCCAGCTTTCTTTTGGTTTCTGCTTGCTTGAAATACTGTTTTCCATCCCTTCACCATGAGTCTGAATGCACCCTTGGGGGTTATATCTGTTTCTTGAAGACAGCAGATACATGGCTTGTGTGTATTTATCCATTTGCCTAGCCTATGTCTCTTATAGTGGGCAGTTCAAGCCATTCACATTTATTAAGAGAATTGATAAGTAGGGTAGATGTTCATCCTGTTGGGTTGAACTTTGTTGCTTTGTTTTCCTCTTGAGCCATTGTGGTGTCTGCCCTTTGACCTTTAGCTTTGAGATGATTTTACATTTGTGAGTGTTTATTGTGCTGATCTATGGGTAATACTGTTTTGAGTACTTCCTGGAGGGCAGGTATGTCTTGATGAATTCCCTCAGTCTTTGATTGTCTGAGAAGGTATTTATTTCTTCTTCATATACAAAACTTAGTTTTATGGGATGTGATATTCTAGGCTGGCATTATTCTGTTTGAGAAGAATAAGAATGGTGCTCCAGTCTCTTGCTTGTAAGGTTTCAGTTGAGAAGTCTGTTATTCTGATGGGTTTTCCTTTGTAGGTTACTTGCTTCTTTCACCTTACAGCTTGTAGGAGGGCCTCTTTGGTGGTTATTTTGGTTGGTCTGCTGACTGTGTATGGTGGTGTCTTCCTGTTTGTGATGAAATCTCTGAAGAGTCCTTTGAGCTTCTTGTACCTGGATATCTAGATTTTTAGCAAGGCCTGGGAAATTTTCCTCTATTACATCCTCAAATAGCCTATCCAACCCTTATGTATTTTCTTCTTCACCCTCAGGGATTCCCATAATTCTCACTTTAGGCCTCTTCACATAATATCACATTTCTTGTAGGCTTTGCTCTTTTGTCTTATTTCTCTGCTTTAACTCTATGACTGACTTATTTAATTGAAAAGTGTTATCTTCAATTCCTGAGACTCTTTCTTCTGTTTGCTCTACCCTGTTCTTGAGGGTTTCCACTATGTTTTTTTAATTTATTGAATAAATTTTTCATTTCCACTAGTTTGGTTTGTTTTTTTCTTTATTAAATTTCTTTAGTAAATTTTTCGTCCAAGTCCTGGTTTTTCTTGTGTGTGTGTGGTTTCTTTATGTTGGTTATGCATTTTTCTTGCATTTCATTGAGTTTTCTTATACTCCATGCTTGAAATTCTTCTTCTATCATTTCAGTATTCTGAATTTGGTCGATGTCCATTGACAGAGAGTGGGAACACCCACAGTGTTCCCCTCTGGGGGTGTGCTTTGCTTTGAACCATCAGACTTCCAGAGTTCTTTCACTGATTCCTTCCCATCTGGATCAGCTGTTGCTTCTTATCTTTAGATTTTCATTTGCATGACATGGCCTGTTTAGTCTCTCTGTCAGTAGGTGGTGTTTGCGGGTGAGATTCAACAACACCCTGTATGATGAGTTAGTAGATACATTTAAAGGGTGTGCAAAATGACCTCTCTGTCAGTAGGTGGCACTTGGTTGGAAGAGAAGGCTGCAGTATTGTTTTGGGGTCCTGTAACCAGCTTTTGTTCCTCTGGAGAGGCACTCTCCTGACTCAGGTGGTGGTTGGTGCCCTGGGACTTCCAGTTGTGTCCTTATTCTCCACCTCAGTAGGGGCAGGTGGGAGAGTCAGTCTGGGCAGAGCTGGGTTGGGCAAGCCTGCCCTCAAGCATCACAAATGCTGTTAGCAGGGGTCAAAGTTCTGTTCTCTGCTTCTGGGCAAAGCAGCCAGGGAAGGGCTGAAATCAACCCACTCAACTGAAAAGTCTGTGTTTGGGGATGGGGTTGTCTGAGACCTGCAATGTGGAGCAGGCCTCACTCCTTTCCATCCTCTCCTATTCCACAGTTTCTGTCCGGAGGCAGGACATCAAGGCAGTGGATTGTCCCTGGTTGTGATGCCAGCTGGGAGGGTCCCTACTGAGGAACCCAGCCAGAGCTGGGTGTAAGGCCCTCCTGTGGGGGGGAAGATTTCCCCTCAAGCATGCTGATTTGCCCCTGAAAGCACACATGCCTCAGTAGGCTGGTTCACAAATATCCCTTCTGTGCCTCAGGGCAAAGTAATCACGACCTGGGTGTACCAGATCTGGTCTGCAGGCCTGTCCCCTGAGCACTAGAGATTAATCCCTGACCCTTCCAGGGAGAACAGTGCTATTCTCAAGTCTCCCACAGAGTGTCCACACTGAACTGATGTCTCTCCTCCTCCGATTTGCTCCAGTCTCTGGAGTCACCAGGGAAGCAGCACCTGGGAGGGTGGCTTGTAGGGAGCTGACAGTCTGAATACCTCTCAGTCAACAGTAGGTTCCCAAAAGGTAAGGTCCCATTCCCTTCAGATGCCTCTAGGTGGTGGCTAAATTGTCTTTCTTGGCAGCCATGGGTAGGAAAGGGGAAGGGAAGAATGAAGCAACATGTCATCAGCTGATGGGCTCAGGTCTGTGGGCTGAGAGGTGCCTCAAGGGAGCTGGGAGCCTGGTGCCGTCCATAAAAGTCTCACTACTCACTGGTGGCTGGTGTAGCAAGTCTCTGCAACTGCTCAGGAGCCCACCACCAGTCTGAGATGCAAGGGAGGGGAAATTTAACCTCTCCACCTCCCCTTGTTGTTGGTCTCCAAGCTTCTCAGTGGACTTTATCCTTCCAGTTCTCCCCAGCAACTTCTTCCCATGGAGTCTCCTGTATTGTAAGGTACCCTCTCCTTAGAACATGATCTGATCTGTGTTTGTCTGCCTGTTTATCTTTTTTACTTTCTTCTAAAATCTTTCTTTCTTGCAGAGACACTCAGGCTAGCGGTTTTTCTCATCTGCCATCTTGCCCATCTCTATAAGTTCTTAAGTAATTCTCATTTCTTGGTGGATTTGGCTTGGCGAATGGCTTCCAACCAAGAGAAATGACAAAAGCGACAAGATATCACTTCCAAGATTTAGTTACAAAAATTCTGTGACTTTCATCTTGCTCCTTCTCCTCTTTGTTCTCTCTCTCTCTCTGTCTCTTCTTCCCCTATCCCTCACTGCAGGGAAGGAAGCTGAGGTATTACTAAGTTGCCCTACAGAGAGATCCCAGCAGCAAAGAACCAATGGAGGACCTGGCCTACAGACAGAAAAAACTGAGATACTCAGTTCAAACTGAAAACTGCTGATTACCGGTAAGTGAGCTGGGAGGAAGATCCTACCCAGTTGACCCTCAGCTGAGACCACAGCCCTAGCCTTCCAAGAGGACTTGAGGCAGAAATACCCAGCTGAGCCATGCCAGGATCCTAAAACACGTAAACTTTCAGATAATTATAATGCTTGTTACAAGCTATAAGTTTGAGCATTGTCAACAGCAATAAATATTATTATATACTAGAGTCCTCCAGGACCAGGGGCGTGGCCCTGCCCTGCTCCTTCCCTTCCCTCCTCTCCTCCAGGCCGCCTCCAGCCACACCGGATGCCTTTCTCACCCCCTTTATGGCCAAATTCCTTTATGCTGCCAAGTCTCTGAGGAATACAACCTCCCTCACAGCACACTATTCCCAGGCTCCTGAAAGGCTGCCTCCTCTTGTCTTTCTGGTCACAGCACAAATGTCACTTCATTGAGGCTTTTCACACTTGTATACCTAGTGGCCAAATCTCTCTGCCCCAACACCTGCTTTGTTTCACTAGGGAACTTGCTATTCTCTCCCACATGCATCTGCTTTCATAAAGTTGTCCATCTCCCCATCCAGACCACGAGCTCTTTCAGGACATGGACTATGTTGGTTATTTTCATCACTGCACCCAGGCCTAATGTGGCCTCTGCATAAGGTGAAAACTTGGGGCACAGTTGCTGTGTGAGTAAATGAGGTGATCTTGGGCCACTTATACCTCTGAGCAGCTCACACTGTGGAGAGGAATGATGGTAATGAAAGGTGCATGTTGAGTCCCAGGTAAGGGGACACAGAAAATGAGCCCCCATGTTCCCTGCTCCAGTTGCTCCAGCAGAGCACAAATGGCACTGTCTGTCTCTGGTGTCCCCTCATGGTCACTGCAGCACCAGGATGGGTTTGGAGTAAACAAAACACAGTTTTGTTTCGGTGTCCTCAAGGTAGTGTCTCTGTATGAACAACTTCAGGACAAGTGAGTTAGAACTACAGGCTCCAGGATGTTGGGAGGGACCTCAGAAGCCTCCCCATCTCCCTGTTTGCCTCCACTGTTCTGGAGTATACAGTTCACTCCCCAGACCTCCTCGCCCCAGCCAGAGCAATGACTCAGGGCCCACTCACAAATGGGGACCCCGATCTCTGACATGGATAGTCTTGTCCTTGGACCTCAGAGATGTGGTCTAATGCTTTCCCACATTCTGTACTATCCCAAGCACTTAGTTCTACAAACCCACAGGCTACTCTCTGCTCTGAAGGATCTTCAGGGAGTAGAAACCATTTTCCAAGGGCTTGGGAGCACAGTGGGTAACTGATGAAGAACAAAGTCCAACACACACTTCTCTAAGCCTCTGGTACCTTTGAGGTCACCCTGGCCAAGTGTCCAAATTTACAGGGGAGGTATTTGAAGCTTTTTCTCATGCAGCCTCCTGCACATTAATTAGGTGGTCATCCTAGTTCCAGGTACCAAAAGCTGTAAACTCAAAACCACAGAATCTGTCATTTGAGGCTATGGTGGGGATGGCCCAGCCAAGGAAGGTTCTGGGAACCTTGGAGACTCTGCTCTCGGCATCTATTATATATATTTGCTAAAGGAATATTTTTCTTTTGTCACCAAGAACAAAGAGATGGCAGGAAAAGGGCACATAGAAGAACACTGCAGATGTGGGGAAGATCCCATTTTAGGGACACATTAGAACTACAGGGTGTGTATATTCCAATTCATATAACCACAAAGAATCTCCTCTTAAATATGCATTGTGTAGCTCTTCCCTCCAAATTTACTCCCTTTGCTCTGGATGAAACCAGCTTAAATAAGAAGGATCTGACAGAAAGATAGAGCTGCCTGAAAGAATGTTGACCTTGTAAGTTCAACCTGCCTGGGGGATGACTGGGGACAGGACAGGAGCTGCGTCTTGAATGCTGGCCCTGCTGCTGTTCTGTTGTTTTTAGTTTTTTTTTTAAATTACAAAATACTAAGTAGGTACAGGTGTTTTTATGTGTGGATAGCTTGTACAGTGCTTAAATCAGGGCTTTTAGTGTGTCTGTCACAGGAATAGTGTTTATTGTACACAGAATGTAATATTTTATTCCACATCCCCCCTCCCTGAGTACCCCCTTTTTGATTTCCAATATCCTATATACCTCTCTGTGTCTGTGTGTACCCAAAATTGAGCTCCTACTTCTTAGTGAGAACATATGGTGTTTGGTTTTCTATTTTTAAGATACTTCACATAGAATAATAGTCTTCAGTTCCATCCAGTTGCTACAGAAGACATTATCTTATTCCTTTTTATGGCTGAGTAGTACTTCATAGTGTGTATATTCACCACATTTCCTTTATCCATTCATGAATTCATGGGCACTTAGGTTGGTTTCACATCTTTGCAATTGTGAACTGTGCTGTGATAAACATTTTAGTATAAGTGCCTTTTTTTTTTTTTTAAAAATAAAATGACTTCCTTTCATTTAGGTAGCATGGGAGGTCTACATTTAGTTCTTTGAGGAATTGCCACACTGTTTATCATAGGGTTGTACTAGTTTACAGTCTCACAGAGAGTGTATAGCGTTCCTTTGTCTCTGTTTCCATGTCAGTATCTATTGTTGTTTGACTTTTAGTAATGGCCATTCTGATAGGGGTCATATGGTATCTCACTGTAGTTTTAAATTTGCATTTCCCTGATGATTAGTGATGTTGAGCATTTTTTCATGTTTGTAGCTCATTTCTCTATCTTGTTTTCAAAACTTCTTTTCATGTCTTTTGCCCACTTTTTTTTTATTATTTATTCAGGATATTATGGGGGTATAAACATTTTGGTTACATGTCATGTGTTTGCTCCACCCAAGCCAGGGTTACAAGTGTGTCTCTCCCCCATACTGTGCATTCCATTTCCATTAGTTGTGGGTTTCCCCCCACCCCTGCCTAGCAGCACCCAATGAGTATTATTACTATGTTAACACCTTAGTGTTAGTCAGTTAGTACCAGTTTGATGGTGAGCATATGTGGTGTATGTTTTCCCATCCTAGTGATGGCTTGCTTTTAAGGATGGGCTCATTCTTTATCCAGGATAATATAAGAGGTCCCAGATCAGTGTTGTTTTTTGTAGTTGAGTAGTATTCCATGACATATATATGCCATATTTTATTAATCCACTCATGTATTGATGAGCATTTGCATTGCCTCCACATCCTTGCAATTGTGAATTGCACAGACAATCTATTTTATTAAAGATTGCCATAGACATTCAATTGCAGATGTCTTTATTATAGACTGTCTTTTTTTCCTTTGGGTAGGAACCTAGTAGTGGGATTGCTGGATCAAATGATATTTCTATTTTTAGCTCTTTGAGGTATCTCCAAATTACATTCCACAGGGGTTGTACTATTTTGCACTTCCACCAGCAGTGTAAGAGTGTTCCAATCTTTCCACATACATGCCAACATTTGTTGTTTTGGGAATTTTTAATAAGGATTTACCCACTTTTTGATGGGATTGAATAATATGACTTGATTCTATTATTGTTTGATTCTGCATTTCTGAAGCCAATTATTTGTGGTCATTTTTCATACTTATATATTAATTTTATATTCAAATTCATAATTAATATTGGCTCTTATCAAGTTTTGGTATAATGTATGTAACATCCACAGAAAAGCTTTCCATGGCTTTTTTTCCTCTTTAATAAAATAGATTTCAAAGGGAAATACATGAACCTTAAAAATATGAGGAAAGGTCATTTAAAACAATTAGAATTTTGTTTAATTTTTCCAGATACTTAAATTTTTTTTTTCAGTTTCTAATTATCTTTGTACTTCATGTTTGGCAGCCAATACTTTATAAATATCATTTTTTCTCTCAGTTTTCTAATTTATTACTGTATAGTTGTTTATATTAATCTCTAGGGGTTTAGAAACTCCATCACCAGTTTTCATACTGTTCATTTTTAATAATATTTAAGTGTGTCTTTTCACATTTTTATTAACATTGCACTAGTATAGTCTGTATATTTTATTATTACTTTTATTCATATTTATTATATTCCATGTAATAATTATTCTAAATTTCATTGCCTATATTATACTTTCTTACTGCATATTCTTTGCATTTAGCCTTCGCTTACTTTTATGAATTCCAGAGACTGACATTTAGCACACATACAGTCAGGCATCTTCTGGCAATTGAATTTTCAGTTATGTTATTTCACCTAAATACTCTTGAATCAAACACAGCAAGCAACTTGTATACAGAGAATTTCCATTGTCTTTTAGTCAAAACAATATCAATAATCATTAGCAATATGCCCTAGTTTTTGATTTTAATATTTAAAAAATTGTTAATATACTATTTCAAAAATGTTATAACCTATGGGTACAAAAGATAACTTCTTTGAGTAAAATATTTCATATTTGTGAAAACATTTTTTTAGATCAAATTACTTAAATTGATGCAAATGTGCTGAAAACTGTCCTGTAGAGCAAAGGTTCAATATTTGTCAATTAAGCCAATTTTGTTTGTTGTATGGTTAGAATTATTGAATAATTAATAAATTTCATCTCTGTTATCTAACAATAACCACAAATATTATGGTTAATTTTTCACTTTGGTGGAAGAATTACCCAGTTTATTTTATAATTCCCTCAGAAATTCTCCCTTCACTATTTCAAACCAAGAATATACTTCTCTACAAAAATGGGACCATGACCTTCATGCCCACGGGCTTTAGCTCCACCATGGCCAAGTTTCACCATACATTCATTCCTAAAGTTCAGGACATGGATCCATGCAGTCTCTCTCTTCAGAACAGGCTAATTTAGATCATTGGTTAACACAAAATAGTTTACCATCAAAGGGTTCCAAAGACTAGTTTCTTTTCTTTATGAGTCTCATATTTATTAGCTGTCAATTAAATTTTCACTAAGACCTCTTAACAAGATTCTTGTGCTCACTTTGACCCACTCAGGCTTTTCTGTACATTTTTACCTGAAATATTTGAAAAAATATGCTACTCTCTCCTCCCACAAAACAATTACATATTTCAAATGACTAATACTTTCTTTTTGGGATTTAAGGCAAAATGACAAAATCTGGTCTTTGATATCCTGCAGTGTTTGATACATTATTTCCCTCAAGCTCTATCCTAGACCACTTGCTGTGGAGTTACTGCTTTTCCTTCCCACTTTTGTGATAGAGTCATACTCATCCTTTTCCATTTCATTAAACCATTATTATGCTTCTGTGCCCAGAGAATTTCATAGCATTTTAAATTAACTGGTTTAAAGTTATACATTCATATAAGCTTCCTTATTCTCCAAATTGGTAGAAGTCCAGTATTAAAAAAAATCCTTACCATTAAGCTTTTCCATTGAAGTAATTAATAAAATAAAAATAATGAAAGCATTTTCAATATATTTACTCTGTACCTGCCATTCATGTCATGTGATAAATCCTATGAGGGCAGAGTCTGGGTCTGGGGTTCACACATTCTCTCTTATGTGACTGATCATAGTAGTGGTTAAACCTCTGCAAGGGAAGAATAAATGACTGCACAGTGCATAATGAATCATAACAAACCACATAAAATTCAGAGGCCTTGTTAGCTTAGAAATTATTGTATTTTTTCCACAGCAGGAAGAGTGGATTTTAGGTATCCTGGGGTCATGGCCATGAGAATAAAGGGGCTGACTGTAGGAAAACAAGCAGCAATTAGTGCAGAGGTGTTCACCAGCCACAAACCTGGATTAGGAAAATTAGCCACCAGTAATATAAAGAGAGAGGAGAGGGTGTCAAATGTTAAAAAGATGCTCACTAGGACAAGGATGCTTTGGGTGACTCTAGACTCAGGGGAGGATCTGGAAAAGAGCTTGGTCCTATGAATGTGTTGCTCCTGCTGCTTGTGCATGTGCAGGGTGCAAACCATGGAGCCACTGGCCCAGGTCATGAGTCACAAATACAAAACATCATAGGATGGTAACTACATAACAGGTAGGAATCCTAAAATGCTGTTGTGAATGTCTACTATAGCCCAGTATCCCAAAATGTTTTCTTTGTGTTGTTTATCCTGTTCTGCTGGCCAGTCACAATCTGAAGAATAATAGTAGCTGCCAGCATGTTCAGGATCCAGCACAGGATACTGAGGGGCCCAATGCATTAAGGAGCTTGTAGGTTCAGCTCTGCCCAACTGGGGCCTGTGGTGATGGTGATGGCCTGGAAGACACTCAAGAGACAGGTGGTGGCAATACACACACCTCTGCCCACTCTGTGAACATAACAAATTTGTACCCCAAATCATTCAGGAACTGTTCCAATCTAAAAGTGGTAACTGTCTATGGAACTCTTTTGGAGAGTATGACCAAGGAGTTGGCTACACTCAGGTGCTTGAGAATTAAATCTGTGGATATTAAAGTGCATCTGGTGTAATAAAGGAAATTGTAATAGTAAAGAAGAAAGAAATTCCCTAAAAGTCTGTGGTATGAGATAAAAAGATCATTCCTATTGCCACATCCCTGGAGGGCATTTGTCATTTTCTGGAGACTGACAATCCCATTCAGAGTGAGAGAATCCTGTGTAGAAACATGAGGACTGTTTCATTTGGTGAAAACTAAAATTTTCTACTGGACACCTACTATTATATTCAACTATATTCAACCCATAACGTTCTTAATAATTCTATTTTCCTTTCAGTAACAGTTTTGGTATTGTTTGAAATTATGTATACATGCACACATAATTATTATATATGTATTTTCTATATATATATATATATAAAATCTCCTCACTACAAGAGTACTATATTAATAATGTGTTGATTAAGTCTTTTACAACTCTATGCAGTGCTTTATTATTCCCATTTTACAAGTGAGCATATCTTAGGCACAGTAAGGCTAAATGACCCTTCTTAAGTAAACTCCTTGTTAAGAGGAAGTATCAGAAGTTGACAGTATACTTAATCATTATGCTGTCTCAATTCAGACACTCACACCCACCCACACACACACACACACATATATTTAAATCAGCCACATATTTTCTTAATATTTTTGCTTATCACATTTTGAAAAGAATGATCATATGCTTTTTTTCCCCCAATTATGATTGTGGTATTTTTTTATTGAAGTACATTTATTTATTTCATAGGCATATATCATCTATGGTATTTCAGAGATACAAGTAAAATATAAGTACACTGATTTCCTATATAATATTACAATGATAATCATATAAGATCCAAAGGAATTTATTTAATACACAAAGGATTCCATGTTGGTTTTAAAAGAGGAGACTCTTCTTCATCTTAATCAAGAAGGAGCACAGATTTGAATGACTGTGTGCTGAGCAAGGGGTCATGAGACATAAGTAGGAGATAAAATATTGCAGAGGACAAGCTATTAACAAATTACATGTACTGCATACAGAAAATTAGTACTTGTGAATGCAAAGGTATGAAATAAAATCACTTCAGTGTCAGAATGGTTAAATATATCAAAGCATAAGTCCATTATTTAAAAGGAAAACTGGAGGTAGGGAAAATTATTCTCTTAATCAATTTAAATAGTAGTAGCCTTAGTAGTAAGCCTGGGAATGGCACTGGAAAATTTTTGTACAACAGCAAATATTATATACAATTCAATTCTGTAAGCAACTGGAATCATAACTTTTTAAAAATACAAAAACTAAGGTTAAGGTACCTTTCCTATTGACTTCATGAAGGAAAACAGTCATATGCCACAATGATTATTCAAGAGATGTTCTCTGTCACCACAAAGTTATGGTCTCCATTAAACATATGAATATGCATAGAATTGGCAAAAATCCTGTATTTACTATTTCTAAACAGAACAAGGTAATTCAATCAGCTATACCTTATACATTATCACAGCCATGAAGGTATTGTAGAAACACCTCTACCCATCCTAGAAATGGTGTCCCTCACTCCTGTAGAGAAAGTAGAGCATCTGGGTAATTAATTGCCAAGTTATACTACAGAACTTAAAAACAACTCCAAGAATCTATGACTTTATCAAAATCAACAATGATGAACAGTGAGGATTACATTAAATTAAATTAGAAACAGTTAGGGACTGGTTCATGGGTTGACCTCCATCCTTTTCTACAAGTTCAACCCATAACTCAGTCATTATTTCCTCCTTCTTACATGAATGTTATACTGGCTCAGTTTCCAGCCTTAAAGAATCCCCTTTTCAGACAAGAACACTTACCCCATCTCCTAATACACTTACTGCCTTTGTAGACTATGCTTCACAGACCAAAATGTAAAATACTGACCTGAATTTCTTCTGCTGTTGATAGGTCAGGGATCAAAATTAGATCAGGACAGCCAGTGAGTGTGTGGGAGGAGGCCAGTCAGCTCTGAGATATGGGTTTTGGATCCTGTGACCTCACCTGCCCACAGAGCTGCAATTATCGTTTCACCTGTAGTAACAGTGACAGTGCACACTTGGAGAGCTAATGATATTTTGGAAAACTTTGCCCCAGTTACCAATTACCAAATGCAATGATGCCTTTCTGGTCAACCTCTCCAGGGAGATGAGTGTGTTTGGGAAAGGCCTTTCTTTTCCATGATCCCTGGAGGCAGACAAAGGCTCCCATGGAGAATCACAAAATGATGAGGTCTGAGAAGTGAGGGGCAGACAGTAAAGCATATGTGTCTCACTGGATTCTGTGCTTCCCTGAGATGCTCCCCTGGGGAAATCTAATTTTCTGTTAATCCTCAGAAAGCTCTAAGCTAGGTATTATTATTTAATTATGGCTAGAGAAATCTAATCATATAAAGTATTTGAGAAAGATTTGTCAACAGGTTACAGTGCAAATCACATGTTACACTGTAGCAGCTCATTTGCACTGTTAAGAACTTGAGGTCAAACATTGATATGAAAAATAAATAGGGATAAATTCGTGCAAATCAATGCAAATTAACACAGACATGGAGATTATATATTCTGGTAATGTATAGTACAGTTTTTTTATTCCCCCATGGGGATAGGGGATGTGCATAAGGGTAACATGAGAACTTTGCCTGAAGTGAGACATATAGAATATTACGGACATATAAATGTAGATGTGAAGAATTTTAAATATTAGAAGCCATTATGTTATCATTTTAAACATTATATCATGATCTAGTGCCCTTTCTGAAAGGAATGCAAGTGATACTCACCATCTATAAATCCATTATTACAATTACTCACATTAATAAAATAAATAAAAGTGTCACATATTTAATTCACAGATTAATAAAAGATATCTCCAGGAATATATAGCAAATCACACTTATAAATAAATTAATAAGAAGTTAGTTTTAAATATTTCTGAAAAACATGCAAAATAGAGTCCTACAAACACTGAAAAATGATACTACATATTTGGCAAAGAGGATTCAACAGTATCAAGATGTCAATGATCTTTTAATTAGTTTATAGATTGAGTTTGATTCCAATGTAGCTACCATCTTATTGTGTTCTGGAGATAGAAATTTTATTGTGAAGAAGAATAAACAAAAATATCCATAAGAAGTCTGAAAAGAAAAACAATGACTCCCTTTACCATATATCATAAGCAGTTAGAAAGTAAAATAATATGGTGTTGATTCATGAATAGATTGATCAGTGTAGTACAAAATTCAAAAATGAAATGGAGAATATATGGAAATGTACTGTACAATAAATGCAGCAGTGATAAAAGAGGGAAGGTGAGCTTAGTGTGTATCACTGGAGACAGAAACTCAAACATATGCAGAGATTTTATCTTGTGATGTGTTTGCTTCCTGTAGGTCTGATGCATTCCCATGTGTAGAGAGGACTGTCAATATTTGAGCAAGAGCATCTCTTTCTATTATCTGTTGCATAAGATTTCTACTGACTCAATACATATTGTAACCTATTCTCTGTGTTCACATCGTCTTTCCTGGTGAGTTGATATGTTACTACTCTCAGCAGAGGTTTATCACCTGCAATTGACCTCCCTGTCTGGGAAAATTGGGAACAATCACATAAAGTTTCAGTAATTTTTTGTAGTTGAGTGTCTTTTCTTTCTCTCTGCCCTGGGCCCACGGGTTGTAAGAGTGTTCATACAGTCCAGGAGAAACCAACAGTGTAGGGGCTCTGGGAGGGGCTACCACAAGGTGGTGACATGTAATCTATACCGCAGTCTGAAACAATCAGAAGACACCATACTCCTTTAGGAATAAAATTGAGCAAAAATAAACATAATTTGTTATGAAAAACAAAAACAATTTTCTTCAGAGGATGTGCTATAATAAAATCAAGCAGATGTTTTATGCCTGGCCTGAAACATTTTATTTGGGAAATTTTTTTCTCCAAGGTATAGATGGACATTCTGGTTAACCTCAAGAGATACACACACAAATGCCAATGAGAGGCAGGGCCCAGGAAGGCCAGAAGCATCATCATCCTTGGCATAAAGTGGGAAATCTTGAGGAAAGTAACTGGTACCCTGGGGTAAGGAAGGGGGTTGCTTCAGACACTGCTTTCATTTGTTTTCAATTTCATGATTTTGGGGGGTGGTTGTATCTTTCTCTTACTATCCTATCTGTGATCAGACATTCAGGACTCAGAGATGACTTGTCAGAATGTGGCTACCATCATTTTCCATTGCTTAAAATAGTAAAGAGTCCTCAAGTCTGAGAAATAATATTTTTTGATACACGAAATCATAGAAAAAGTGAACAAATGAAGAGATATATTATGTTCATGGATAAGATTCAATATTGTCAAGATGTCAGTTCTTCCCAAGTTAATCTGTAGATTCAATGCAATTTCAATAAAAATTCCAACAACTGGAGTAAGTCATTTTAACTCTCCGTCCACTTAGCCCACTTTAGTTTTGGCAGTAACCATATTTTACTATCAGAAACTACAGATGCTTGCTTGCTCATTTATGTGTTTATTTGCTTGGTTACTCACTTGACTTTCTTTCCCACTGGAATGTGAGCTTCATCAGGGCAATAATTTTGTGTTGTCTAATAGATGCTCCAAATCTCTCTCCCTCCCTCCCTCTCTGTCTCTCTGTCATGCTTAGTACACTGCCAGGTATATGGTAATCCCTTATTGATACCAGACAAATGACTGAATATCCACAATGAATGTATGTATTCATGTGTGCTAATGCCACAGACATAGAAAGAAATATGAGGGATTTTGACCCAGGCTAACCTGATACAGAACTTGAGCTTCCCCAGTAACGAGTTCTGTGACCAGCAACAGGATGACACAGGTAACAACATTTACCATGGAGGTTGTTGTAAAGACTAACAACAGAAGCTAGATAGTGTTTATCACTGTGCATGGCCCATAGTATGTGCTTTATAAATGTTAACTATTATTTTCATAATGGTTTCAAATAAGCTGTGCACTTAAATTCACCAGTCAGGTCTTATACTTCTTCATATATCTCAGAGTCTCTGGGCACACTGAAGGACAAATAGTAGGAGCTTAATAGATCAACTGTTTGATGGATTGATAAATTCAAGCTCTAAGCACAATGGAAAAAGTTTGTTACATGAAGAGCCCCAATCCACAAATATTTATCAAGTAAGGACTAAGATCAAGAAATTGTGCTAGTGGTTGTGTTAGCTAGATATTGGTAAAGAATTAAAACAACAAAAATCTCTAAAACTCTAAGAAATGAAAAAATGGAGCCCATCCTCAACACTGGAAGCTTGGCTTATGTGTTCATAGTTTCCAGTGGTCCCCAACCTTTTTGGCACCAGGGACTGGTTTCATGGAAGACAATTTTTCCACGGATGGGGGAGGGGGGGCAGTTGGGGTGGGAGCTCAGGCAGTGATGGGGAGCAGCTGTAAATACCCTTACTCACCCACCACTCACCTCCTGCTGTGTGCCCCAGTTCCTAACAGGCCACAGACCGGTACTGGTCTATGGCCCAGGGGTTAGGGACCACAAATAGCTTCTATAATTCCACTTGAGGCTCATACTCAGGAATTTACCAAAACACTGGTAGTCTTAGCAACTGTCAGAAAATAAATGTGTCTTCTGCTCTGTTCATATGTATAATTTGCG
Source organism: Microcebus murinus (assembly GCF_040939455.1). Taxonomy (NCBI): domain Eukaryota; kingdom Metazoa; phylum Chordata; class Mammalia; order Primates; family Cheirogaleidae; genus Microcebus; species Microcebus murinus. The sequence continues at coordinate 35,105,001 of NC_134114.1, read as the reverse complement.
CATACTGATTATTTTTCTGCTCAAGATGGCCTGTGTTGTGTCTTTTCATCAGTCCAGCACCACATTTCTTCTACACCATCCTACAACTTTTTTATCTTTTACAGACTTAACTGTGATCTGTTTTCAGAAAAGAAAATATATTAGTTTCCCAGGAAATCTACATGAGAATTATCTCCAGAGAGGGTAACTCTGAGAGTTCCCACTGAGAACTACACAAGCCTTGGCTATTGTTTGTTCAATAGTAATAATAACATAAAATGTGATGACAGCAGCTGATGGCTAACTGCAGGGTAAGCATTAGCATTGCCTGGCAATCTATGGGTGACATCTTGGAGAATGTGAAGGGGTACAGCGAGTTGGGAGAGGTCATGGCATCAGAATTAAGGGAAATGAAGGGTCACTGAGGATCCACAAAGGTCTCTACTGATCTTATGTCACTTGTTTCAAATAGACCTGATCTTCATCTTTGAGATAAAACTGAAGGATCTTTAGGTACATATATTTCTGCTTTTCTGAACTTTTTATGTTTACTTTTGAGTTTAAAAGCCATACATACTTGGAAGAATACACAATTTCAAGGATTGGTCAGGAAGAGTTTTAGACATGACTTAATCTCTTGGGGAAAAAAAGCACAAATAAATTAATTCACCGGAAAACTAAGGCTCAAACATTCAAATTTCAGTTTGCCAGTTGAACTTCAATTTGGACTAGACTAGTCAACCTATATATGTGCAACACAAATAAATACTAAAATTGTGCAATCTTCTGTAAAATACAAAAGGATAACTGCAATGTACCATACACTGTATTATATGCTGGACATACAAAGATGTAGGGACATTGTCTCTGCTCCCAAAGGATTTTTATTGGGGGGACTGGAAATAGATATATATTTTCTTATATTTGCAATTCCTGCCCCAAAGTATATTGTCTGATGAGGTTTCTGGCCATGGCATTGTCACTGAATAGCCCAACCATCCACCTATTTATTCATCTGAAACTTGTAAGTTGTTCCTGATCCTTCTCTCTCATTCTCCCCTTATCTAGACAATCATAGATAGGTCCTATCTATCATACCTCAGCCTTCTCTACTTCTGCCCATCTCCTCTGCTAACTTCTCATATTTGTCCATATGACCTCTTGCTTAAACTCCAGAAAGTTACAGTGATTTGCTCCAGTTTGCCTATTATAGACCCAGAATTGTTGACTTCTAGTCAAGAGTAATTTCCACTTCATGATATTCCAGAAAAAACAAAAATCTCAATGTATTCCCAACTGTCAAAATGGAACTTAGACTGTATAATTTGCTAATTGTGCTTTCTTTGACATCACAGTATAATATTCCATTTAGAATTAGGACAAATGACTTGAAATAGAAAGTCAAACCAAAATAACATCTTCGTGATATATGTAACTTGACCATCTGCTGACTATTACAAGCCTAATTCTTTGGCTAATGTTGACAGCCGTGATAATTGAAGCAATGAAGCAATAAACATTTTTAGGTGCATGCTATATGATAGGTAAGTCCTATGCTACTAGTAAAAACAACAAATAAAAATCTTTGTTTTTCCCCTAATATCTTATGCTTCTGGGGATAGAAGAAACACTGATGGTCTTTTTAATTCTCTTGCCTATGCCCTTATCTCCCCCACCCTACCAAAGAATGTAAAATTGAAAGTAGGCAGAAAAACATTGCTGCAAATGTAAAGACTAATTCTAATATTAAACAGGAACAACCCAGGAAGACACAACTACTAACAAGCATTAAAATAAGGCACAACAAACCCTTGCATAAAATCTTATTGACAAGTGATATTAAATAATAATTCAATAGACCATGCAGACATCATTAAAGAAACATACACATCCTGATGCTGAACGTGTCCAGGCATTTGTTTTACATGTGGTTGTTGGCTAGGTGTAGTCCTTCGTGTTGCTTTACCAGGCAGAAGACAATTTTTCCCGATTCCATGAATTGTATCCTTATACATCACTGAAATTATCATTGCCTTTTTGGTTATTTGTCTTATATAATAATGGGTGTTTTGTAGTTTTTCTTCAGAAGCATAACTTTTTATCTCTAAATTGATTATACAGAATTAAAAAAAACCCAAAAACCTCTTCATGCTAGGAAGCTTAACCAAAATAGAATTTGTATTTTGCTTACAATATTAAGTTTCTTGGGCCTGCCACGATATGACAATTTTTATTCACTCCGTATAAGGATAGGAATGCTTGAAACCAGGTGTTTCATGTAGATCATTAAATATGACATTTTAGTAAAAACTTTCATAATATACTTTGTTTTCAATTGTATCTTGCCTATAAAAAGAGAGCTTTTTAAATCAAACTTAAGTAAATAAAAATACTCATGCTCATGATAAAAGCCATATATGACAAACTCACAGCAAACATCATATGGAATGGGGAAAAAAATGAAAGTATTCCCACTTAGAACTGGAACCAGGCAAGGTTGCCCTCTATCACCACTTCCCTCAACATAGTGCTGGAAGTCCTAGCTAGAACAGTAAGACAAGAGAACGAAATCAAGGGCATTCATATGGGGGCAGAAGAGGTCAAACTATCACTCTTTGCTGACCATATGACCTTATATTTAGAAACCCCAAAGATTCTGCCATGAGACTACTAGAATTGATAAACAAATGCAGCAAAGTCTCAGGTTACAAAATCAACGTACAGAAATCAGTAGCATTCCTATATGCCAACAACAGTCAAACTGAGCACCAAATCAAAGACTCAATATCTTTCACAATAGCAACAAAGAAACTAAAATACCTAAGAATATATTTAACTAAGGAGGTTGAAGACCTCTACATGGAGAACTATGAAAAACCGAGAAAGAAAATAGCAGAGGACATAAACGGATGGAAAACCGTAATATGATTATGGATAGGCAGAATCAATATTGTTAAAGTGTCTACACTATCCAAACTGATCTACAGATTCAAAGCAATCCCTATTAAAATAACAATATTTTTTTGCAGATCTAGAAAAATAATTCCAAGCTTCATATGAACAAGAGAAGACCCCATATTGACAAAGCAATCTTAAGCAAAAGAACAACTTTGGTGACATCAATCTACTAGATTGCATGCTGTACCGCAAGACTATAGTAACCAAAATAGCATATGACTGGCACAAAAACAGATATATAGACCTTGGGAACAGGACTGAGAACACAGACATAAAACCATCCTGATATTGTCATCTAGTATTTGACAAAGCAGACAATAATATACATTTGGGAGAAGAATCCCTATTCAATAAATGGTGCTGGAAAAATCGGATAGCCACATGCAGAAGATTGAAATTGGATCTGCAACTCTCACCTCTCATAAAAATCAACTCACAGTGGATAACAGACTTAAACCTAAGACATGACACCATAAGAATTCTAGAAGAAAAGGTTGGGAAAACTCTTGTAGACATTAGTGTAGGCAAAGAATTCATGAAGAAGACTCCCAAAGCAATCACGGCAGCAACACAAATAAATGAATGGGACCTGATCAAATTAAAAAGCTTCTGCAAAGCCAAGGAAACTATCATTAGAGTAAATAGACAAACTACAGAACGGGAGAAAATATTTGCTTTCTACACATCTGATAAAGGGTTAACAACAAGAATCTATATAGAACTTAGAAAAATTAACCAAAAAAAATCAAACAACACCTTTAAAAAGTGGGCAAAGGACATGAACAGAAACTTTTCAAAAGAAGACAGAATAATGATCAGCAAACATATAAAAAATTGCTCAACATCTCTAATCATCATGGGAATGCAGATGAAAACCACAATGATATATCACTTAACTCCAGCGAGAATGGCTTTTATCAAAAAGTCCCAGAACAGCAAATCTAGCATGGATGCATAGAAGTAGGAACACTCCTACACTGCTGGTGGGATTGCAAACTGGTACAACCTCTATGGAAAGTAATATGGAGATACTTCAAAGAACTAAAAATAGAACTACCATTTGATCCAGCAATCCCACTTCTAGGCATCTACCCAAAGGAAAAAATTCATTCTGTAAAAAAGACATCTGCACTCAAATGTTTATGGCAGCACAATTCACAATTGCAAAGATGTGGAAACAACCCAAGTGCCCATCAATACATGAGTGGATTAATAAAATGTAGTATATATATATATATACCACGGAGTTCTACTCAGCCACAGAAAACAATGGTGATCTTGCATCACTTGTATTATTCTGGATAGAGCTGGAGCTAATTCTACTAATTGAAGTAGCACAAGAATGGAAAAACAAGCATCGCAAATGTATCCAGCATCAAATTTGTATTAACTGATCAACACTTATGTGCACATTTAATAGTAACATTCATCAAGTGTCAGGCAGGTGGAAGGGGGATGTGGGAATGGGTATATTCACACATAATGGGTGTGTCACACACTGTCTGGGGGATGGACACTGGAAGTTCTGACTTGGGTGGCTAAAAAGGAATATATGTAACTAAATATTTGTACCCCCATAATATGCTGAAATAAAAAATACATAAAAAACCATAAAAGTCCAAAAAGAAAAAAATATATTTTTAAAGATGATTTTCTATAGATTCCTGGAATTATTTTTTTCTCATCTGTGAAATAAATACATGACACTTGAATTGATTCTATTAATTTTATTAGTTGTAGTAATGGACTTACAAATGGTGAATGTCACTTGCATTTCTGGCATAAAGTGGACTAGATCATGATATAATGTTTTAACATGCTAATATGATTGCTTCTAGTATTTAAATTTTTTCACATTTACATTCATATGTCTGTAATATACTGCATGGCTCAATTCAGGCAAACTTCTCATATCATCCTTATGCATACTTACTAAAAACTATCAGGAAGATTGACTACATTAAAAGTCTTCAATAGTTAGGTAGCATCTGTTTATTAATTATTAACATTTCATTAGTAGAATTTATTTGTGAATTAGAATTTCTTTGTGAATTGTGGTTTTGTGTGTGACAGGCTCTTTGATAAAAGTCTCTCTTCTATAATATTAAAGAGTTTAGAATCTCTATCTGTATAGGATTAAATGTTGAAAAAGTATATATTTCCAGAATATATATCATCTTTATTTTCACATTAATTGGCATTGATTTGCACCAACTTATCCCATATATTTTTATACCAATATATGACTTCAAGTTCTTAGAGTGCAAATAAGTTGTTACAGTGCAATGGATTGTTTAGACTGTAACCTGTTAACGAATTCTCCATATGATTCCATTTCCCTAGCCATATTAAATAATATTTAGAATTAGGAATTTGAGGATTAAGAGAAAATTAGATTTTCAAGAGGGGAGCATCTCAGGGAAGCACAGAATCCAATAAGACACATGTGCTTTGCTGTCAGCCCCTCATTTGTCAGACTTCATAATATTCTGATTTCTCCATGGGAGCCCCTGTCTGCCTCCAGGGATGGTGGAAAACAAGAGCCTCTCCCAAACACTTTCTTCTCTCTGGAGATTCTCACTAGAAAGTAATCATTGTTGTTCAGAATTGGTAAGTGGGACAAAGATATTCAAAATATCATTAACTCTCCAATTGTGCACTATCATTGTTACTACAGGTGAAATGATAATTGCAGCTCTATGGGGAGGTGAGGTCACAGGATCACAAATCATATCTCTCAGACCTGGCTGCCTCCCTCCCACACACTCACTGGCTGTGCAGACATGATTGTGATCCCTAAGCCCATCAACAGTGGAAGAAATTTTGGTGAGCATTTTATATTTTGGACTGTGAGGCATAGTTTGCAAGGGCAGTAAGTGTATTAGGAGATGGGGTAAGTGTTTTTGTCTGAAAAAGGGATTCTTTAAGCTTGGAAATTGAGCCAGTACAACATTCATGCAAGGAGGAGGAAATGATGACTGAGTTATGGGTTGAACTTGTGGAAAAGGATGGAGGTCAAGACCATAAACCAGTCCCTAAATGTTTCTGATTTAATTTAATTTAATATTATCCTCAGTGCCCAACATTGTTGATTTTGATAAAGACATAGATTCTTGTATTTTTTTAGGTTCTCTAGTATAATTTGAGAATGAATTTCCCAGATGGTCCACTTTACCTGCAAGAGTGAGGGACACCATTTCTAGGATGGGTAGAGGTGTTTCCACAATACCTTCATGGCTGTGACAATGTGTAAGGTATGGCTGATTGAATTACTTTATTCTGTTCAGAAATAGTAAATATAGGGGGTTTTTTTGTGTGCCAATTCTAGAGATATTAATATACCTAATGGAGACCATAACTTTGTGCTGACAGAGAACATCTATTGCCCAATCATTGTGGTATATGACTGTTTTCCTTCATGAAGTCAACACGAAAGGTACCTTAACTTTAGCTTTTTGTATTTTAAAAAATTATGATTTAAGTTTTTTATAGAATTGAATTGCATATAATATTTTCTGTTGTGCAAAAAAAATTCCAGTGCCATTCCCAGGCTTAATATTCTGGCTACTACTATTTAAATTGATTAAGAGAATAATTTTCTCTACCTCCATTTTTCCTTTTACATAAATGGACTTATGTTTTAATATATTTAACCATTCTGACACTAAAGTGATTTTATTTCATACCTTTGCATTCACAAATACTAATTTTCTGTATATATTACAGGTAATTTATTAATAGCTTATCCTCTGCAATTTTTTATCTCCTACTTATGTGTCATGTCTCCTTGCACAGCACACAGTCATTCCCATCTGTACTCCTTCTTGATTAAGGTGAAGAAGATTCTCCCCTTTTAAAATCAACATGTAATATCATTTGTGTATTCAATAAATTCCACTGGATCTTGTATGATTATCATTGTAAGATTATATAAGAAAATCAGTGCATTTATATTCCACTTGGATCTCTGAAATACTGTAGATGATATATGCCTATGAAATAAATAAATGTACTTTAATAAAAATTTACCACAATCAAAATTAGGGGAAAGAGGCATATGATAATTCTTTTTAAAACTAACAGGATAAGCAAAAATATTAAGAAAATATGTGGATGATTGAAAAAAATATATTTATATGTCTGATTTGGGGCAGAACAGTGATTAAATATACTGTTAACTTCTGACACTCCTCTTAACAAGGAGTTTACTTGAGAAATGCCATTTAGGCTTACCGTGCCTAAGATCTTCTCACTTGTAAAAAGGGAATAATAAAGCACTGCAAAGTTGGAAAAGATGTATGCCACACATTAATATAGTACTCTTGTAGAGGGGAGATTTTCTAGATATATAGATAGATAGATAGAAAAAAATATATAATAATTATAATTTCATGCAATAGCAAAACTCTTACTGAAAGGAAAATATAATTTATTAAGAATGTTATTAGTTGTAAATAATGGTAAGTGTACAATAGTGAATTTTAGTTGTCACCAAATAAAACAGACCTCATGTTTCCACGCAGGATTCTCTCACTCTGAATGGGATTAGTGGTCACCAGAAAATGACAAATGGCCTCCCGGGACGTGGGGATAGGAATGATCTTTTTGTCTCAGACCACAGTTGGACTCCTGGGGAATTTCTTTCTTCTATACTATTACAGTTTCCTTTATTACACCAGATACACTTTAAGATTCACAGATTTGGTTCTCAAGCACCTGAGTGTAGCCAACTCCTTGGTCATACTCTCCAAAGGACTTCCACAGATAGTTACCATTTTTGGGTTGGAACAGTTCCTGAATGATTTTGAGTGCAAACTTGTTTTCTATGTTCAAAAAGTGGGCAGGGGTGTGTGCATTGGTACCACCTGTCTCTTGAGTGTCTTCCAGGCCATCACCATCACCACAGGCCCCAGTTGGGCAGAGCTGAAACTACAAGCTCCTCAATGCACTGGGCCCCTCAGTATCCTGTGCTGGATCCTGAACATGCTGGCAGCTACTATTATTCTTCGGATTGTGACTGGCCAGCAGAACAGGATAAACAACACAAAGGAAACATTTTGGGATACTGGGGTATAGTAGGCATTCAAAACAGCATTATTGGATTCCTACCTGATATGTTTTTAACATCCTATGATGTTTTGTGTTTGTGACTCATGACCTGGGCCAGTGGCTCCATGGTTTGCACCCTGCACATGCACAGCAGCAGGTGCAACACATTCATAGGACCAACCTCTCCCCCAGAGCTTTCCCTCAGTCCAGAGTTACCCAAAGCATCCTTGTCCTTGCAAGTACCTTTGAATCATTTTACACCCTTTCGTCTATCTTTACATTATTGTTGACTATTTTTCCTCATCCAGGTTTGTGGCTGGTGAACACCTCTGTACTAATTGCTGCTTGTTTTCCTACAGCTAGCCCCTTTGTTCTCATGGGTCATGACCTCAGGATACCCCAAATCCACTCTGCCTATTGTGGAAGAAATACAATGTTCTCCAAGCTAACAAGATGTCTCTATATTGTTTGTCATGATTCATTATACATTGTACAGTTATTTATTCTTCCCTTGCAGAGGTTTAACCACCACTATGATCAGTCACATAAGAGAGAATGTGTGAACCTCAGAACCAAACTTTGCCCTCATAGGATTTATCACATGGTATGAATAGTAGGTACAGGGTAAATATATTGAAAATGATTTCATAATTTCTATTTTACTAATTACTTCAATGGAAAAGCTTAAAGGTAAGAATTAATTTAATACTGGACCTCTACTGATTTGGAGAATAAGGAAGCTTGTAAGAGTGCGTGACTTTAAACCAATTAATTTAAAATGCCCTGAAATTAACTGGGCACAGAAGCATCATAAGGGTTAATGAAAAGGAAAAGAGGGAATAGTATCCTCTCATAAAAGTGGGAAGAAAAAGCAGTAACTCCACAGTGGTCCAGGATAGAGCTTGAGGGAAATAATATATTAGACACTGCAGGATATCAAAGACCAGGTTTTGTCATTTTACTTTAAATCCCAAAAAGAAAGTTAGTCATTTGAAATGTGTAATTTTTTTGTGGGAGGAAAGCAGCATATTTTTTCAAATATTTTCAGCTAAAAATGTACGGAAAACCTGGGTGGGTCAAAGTGAGCACAAGAATCTTGTTAAGAGGTCTTAGTGAAAATTTAATTGACAGCTAATAAATATGAGACTCATAAAGGAAAGAAACTGGTCTTTGGAACCCTTTGATGGGAAACTATTTTGGGTCAAGCAATGATCTAAATTAGCCTGTTCTGAAGAGACAGACTGGATGGATCCTTGTCCTGAGCTTTGGAAAGTAAATCTATGGTGAAACCTGATCATGGACGAGCTGAGGACAAGGCCTCTAGGCATGAAGGTCACGGTCCCATTTTTATGGAGTGACAACTGCTGGTTTGAAATAGTCAAGGGAGAATTTTTGAGAGAATTATAAAATAAACTGGGCAATTCTTTTACCAAAGTGAAAAATTAAACAAACTTTTTGCTTATCATTAGATAATACATATGGCACTTATTAATTATTCAAAAATTCCAACCATACAACAAACAAGCTTGACTGAATTGCCAAATACTGAACCTTGGCTTTATACCACATTTTTCAGCACATTTGGATCAATTTAAATAATTTAATCCAAAAAAATATTTTAACAAATATAAAATATTTTACTCAAAGAGGTTATCTTTTCTACCCATTAGGTTATAACATTTTCTAAATAGTATATTAAAATTTTTTAAAAATTAAAACTAAAGCTAGGCCATATTACTAATGAATATTGATATTATTTATACTAAAAGACACTGGAATTTCTCCATATCCAAGTTGCTTACTGTGATGATTCAAGAGTATGTAGGTGAAATAGCATAGCTGAAAATTCAAATTACCAAACTAGAAAATGCCTGACGGTATGTGTGCTAGATGCCAATCTCTGAAATTCATAAAAGTAAGCATAGGCTAAAAGCAAAGAATGTGCAGGAAGAAAGTGTAATATAGGCAATGAAATTAAGAATAATTATTACATGGAATATAATAAATATGAATAAAATTAATAATAAAATATACAGAGCCAGTGCAATGTTAAGAAAAAATATGAAAAGACACACTTAAATATTACTAATAATGAACACTATGAAAACTGGTGATGAAGTTTTTAAACTTCTTAAGACTATAAACAATTGTATAGTAATAAATTAGAAAACTGAGAGAATAAATCATATTTATAAAGTATGGCTACCAAGTATGAAGTAAAAAGATAATTAGAAACTAAAAAAAGATAAATTTTAAGTGTCTGGAATCATTAACCAAAATTTTCATTGTTTTAAATGACCCTTTCCTCATATTTTTTAAGGTTCAGGTATTTCTCTTTGAAATCTATTTTATTAAACAGGAAAAAAAAAACCATGGAAAGCTTTTCTGTGGGTATTACATACATTTTACTGAAACTTGAAAACAGCCAATATTAATTATGAATTTGAATATAAAATTAATATATAGGTATAAAAGATGACCACAAATAATTCACTCATAAATGCAGAATCAGGTCATATTATTCAATCCCATTTAAAAGTGAGCAAATCCTTATAGAAAGATCCCAAACAACAAATGCTGGCATTGATGTGGAGAGATTGGAACACTCTTACACTGCTGGTGGGAGTGCAAAATAGTGGAAAGTAATTTGGAGATACCTCAAAGAGCTGAAAATAGAAATACCATTTGATCCAGCAATCCTAATACTAGGCACCTACCCAAAGGAAAAAAAGACATTCTATCATAAAGACATCGGCATTTGAATGTTTATGGCAGCACAATTCACAATAGCAAGGATGTGGAGGCAACGTAAGTGCCCATCAATACATAAGTGGATTAATAAAATGTGGTATATGTGTACCATGAAATACTACTCAACTACAAAAAAAAAATGTTGATCTAGCACCTCTTATATTATCCGGGATAGAGATTGAGTCCATCCTTCGAAGTGAAGTATCACAAGGATGGGAAAACATACACCACATGTACTCACCGTCAAACTGGTACTAACTGACCAACACTAAGGTGTTCACATGGTACTAATACTCATTGGGTGCTGGTGGGTGGGGGTGGGGGAACAAACCCAAAACTAATGGAAGTGAAATGCACTGTATGGGGCAGGGAACACACTTGTAGCCCTGGGTTGGGCAGTGCAAACACATGACATATAACCAAAATGTTTGTACTCCCATAATATCCTGAATACACACAAAAAAGTGGGCAAAAGACAGGAACAGAAGTTTTCCCAAAGAAGATAGAGAAATGGCCTATAAATATGAAAAAATGCTCAACATCACTAATCATCAGGAAAATGCAATTTAAAACTACAATGAGATACCATATGACCCCTATCAGAATGGCCATTATTAAAAAGTCAGACAACAATAGATGCTAGCATGGAAGCAGAGAGAAAGAAATGCTATACAGTCTCTATGAGATTGTAAACTAGCCCAACCGTATGAAAAACAGTGTGGAGATTCCTCAAAGAACTAAATATAGGCCTACCATTTGACCCAGCAATCCCACTGCAGAGGATCTACTCAAACGAAAAGAAGTCATTTTATTAAAAAAGAAAAAAAAGAAAAAAAAGATACTTGTACTAATATGTTTATCATAGTACAATTCACAATTGCAAAGATGTGAAGCCAACCTAAGCACCTATGAGTTCATGAGCAGATGAAAGAAATGTGGTGAATATACACACTATGAAGTACTACTCAGCCATAAAAAGAAATGATAATGTCTTTTGCAGCAACTTGGATGGAAATGGAGACAATTATTCTATGTGAAGTATCTCGAAAATGGAAAACCAAACACCATATGTTCTCACTAACAAGTGGGAGCTAAATTACATGTACACAGTCACAGAAAGATATATAGGATATTGGAAACCAAAAAGCGGGTAATCTGGTAGGGGATGTGGGATAAAAAGTTGCCCTTTGGGTACAATAAACACTATTCTGATGATAGGCACATTACAAGCCCTGACTTCAGCACTATATACACTATCCATGCAATAAAAACATTTATACCTCCTTAGTATGTTGTAATTCTTAAAAAAATTAAAAACAACAGAACAGCAGCAGGGCCAGCATTCACTCCTGTCCTGTCCCCAGTCAGCCCCCAGGTAGGTTGAACTTATAAGATCAACATTATTCCAGGCAGCTCTTTCTTTCTTTCAGATCCTTCTTATTTAAGCTGATTTCATCCAGAGCAAAGGGAGTAAATTTGGAGGGAAGAGCTACACAATGCATAATTAAGAGGAGATTCTTTGTGGTTATATGAATTGGAATATACACACCCTATAGTTCTAAGGTGTCCCCGAAATGGGACCTTCCCCACATCTGCAGTGTTCTTCCATGTTCTCTTTTACTGCCATCTCTCTGTTCTTGGTGACAAAAGAAAAATATCCCTTTAGCAAATATATATAAGAGATGCTGGGGGCAGAGTCTCCAAGATTCCCTCAGAGTCTTCCTGGGCTAGGTCGTCTCCAGGGTAGCCTCAAGATGACAGGTTCTGGGGGTTTGAGTTTACAGCTTTTGGTACCTGGAACTGGGATGACCACAAATTAATGTGCAGGAGGCTGCATGAGAAAAAGCTTCAAATACCTCCCCTGTAAATTTGGACACTTGGCCAGGGTGACCTCAAAGGTACCAGAGGCTTAGAGAAGTGTCTGTTGGACTTTGTTCTTCATCAGTTACCCACTGTGTTCCCAGGCCCTTGGAAAATGGTTTCTACTCCCTGAAGATCCTTCAGAGCAGAGAGTAGCCTGTGGGTTTGTAGAACTAAGTGCTTGGGGTAGTACAGAATGTGGGAAAGCATTAGACTACATCTCTGAGGTCCAAGGACAAGACTATCCATGTCAGAGATCGGGGTCCCCATTTGTGAGTGAGGCTTGAGTTACTGCTCTGGCTGGGGCGAGGAGGTCTGGGGAGTGAACTGGATACTCCAGAGCAGTGGAGGCAAACAGGGAGATGGGGAGGCTTCTGAGGTCCCTCCCAACATCCTGGAGCCTGTAGTTCTCACTTACTTGTCCTGAAGTTGTTCATACAGAGACACTACCTTGAGGACACCAAAACAAAAGTGTGTTTTGTTTACTCCAAACTCATCCTGGTGCTGCAGTGACCATGAGGGGACACCAGAGACAGACAGTGCCATTTGTGCTCTGCTGGAGCAACTGGAGCTGGGAACATGGGGGCTCATTTTCTGTGTCCCCTTACCTGGGACTCAACATGCAGCTTTCATTACCATCATTCCTCTCCACAGTGTGAGCGTCTCAGAGGTAAGAATGAGCCCAAGATCACCTCATTTACTCACACAGCAACTGTCCCCCAAGTTGTCACCCTATGCAGGGGCCACATTAGGCCTGGGCACAATGATGAAAATAACCAACATGGTCCATTTCCTGAAAGAGCTCATGGTCTGGACGGGGAGATGGACAACTTCATGAAATCAGATGCATGTGGGACAGAATAGCAAGTGCTTTAGTGAAACAAAGCAGGTGCTGGGACAGAGAGCAGTGGCCATTAGCTATGCAATGTGGAAAGCATCAGTGAGGTGATATTTGTGCTGTGACCAGAAAGACAAGAGGAGGCAGCCCTTCACGAGTCTGGGAACAGTGTACTAAGAGGGAAGTTGTATTCCTCAGAGTTTGATGGCATAAATGAATTTGGTCACAGAGGAGGTGAGAAAGGCATCCAGTGTGGCTGGAGGGAGCCTGGGAGGAGAGGAGGGGAGGGAAACAGGAGGGCAGGGCCACACCCCAGGGCCTGGAAGACTCTACTATATAATAATATTTATTGCTGGTGACAACAATGCTCAAACTTATAGCTTGTAACAAGCATTATAATTATCTGAAAGTTTACGTGTTTTAGGATCCTGGCATGGCTCCGCTGGGTGTCTCTGCCTCAAGGCCTCTTGGGAGGCTGGGGCTGTGGTCTCAACTGAGGGTCGACTGGGTAGGATCTTCCTCCCAGTTCACTCACCAGTAAGCAGCAGGTTTCGGTTGAACTAAAGGTCTCAGTTTTTTTCTATCTGTAGGCCAGGTCCTCCATTGGTTCTTTGCTGCTGGGGTCTCTGTAGGGCAACTAATAATACCTCAGCTTGCTTCCCTGCAGTGAGGGTTGGAGGAAGAGAAAGAGAGAAAGACAGAGACAGAGACGGAGACACACACACAGAGAGAACAAAGAGTAGAAAGAGCAAGACAGAAATTAGACTTTTCATAACTCAATCTTGGAAGTGGCATCTCATTACTTTTGCCATATTCTCTTGGGTAGAGCCATTCACTAAGCCCAATCCACCAAGAGGTGACAATTACATAAGAACTTGTAGACCAGGAGGTAGGGGGTTGCTGGGAGTCTTTGGGTGATGGCAGGTGGGCCGTGCCACCCAAAAGCGTAGCTCTGGATCAGGGAGAGTACAGGCATGGAGGGGTCTCCACTACTGGGGCCCAGAGTTGTCCAGGAAAACCTCCTGCCTAAACCCTACATAGGTTACCCAGAGCTCCCTCCCAGGCATTTCTCTTTTGAGTTTCTCAGTCTTAATCCTAGGAATCTGGGGCTCCTCCCTTCCCCTACCCCCACTGTCAAGTCTGAAATTGACCAGTCACAAATAGGTTTTCACATATTTATAGAAGTATGTGAAGAAATTCTATATTTTGTTTTCACTTCATGTTACAGCCTTGCATTTAGCTAGCATTCATATTGTTGTAACCGTCCCTTCACTGCCCCACTAGTGTGAATGTGAGTCAGCCCTGAGCCTGGATGAGACCTGCAAGTGGCACCATCAGGGCAGGTAGTCTGGAGACCCTGGAGAAGGCCCTGGTGCCTGCCCCCCAGAGCACCAACCCCTTCCATGTTCCCACCTTCCTGGGCACTTCTCAAAAGTTCAACAGACCCACCAGATTCTCACTGCTGCTCAGAAGTTATCCCATTGTGGTTTTGATTTGCATCTCTCTGATGATTAGTAATGTTGAGCATTTTTTCTCATATCATGTTGGCCATTTATATGTCTTCTTTTGAGAAATGTCTATTCAGATCTTTTGCCAATTTTTAATTGAATTATTATTATTTTGCTATTGAGTTGTTGGGGCTCCTTATATATTCTGGTTATCAGTCTCTTGTCAGATGTATAGTTTGCAAATATTTTTTCCCATTCTGTGGGCTGCCTATTCTTATTGTTGTTTGTTTGCTTTGCTATGCAGAAGCTTTTTAGTTTCATGTAATCTCATTTGCCTATTTTTGCTTTGGCTGCCTATGCTTTCAAGGTCTTATTCGAAAAAAGTCCTTGCCCAAACCAATGTCCTGGAGCATTTTCCAATGTTTTTTTTCTAGTAGTTTCTGAGTTTTCAGTCTTAAATTTAAGTCGTTAACCTATTTTGACTAGATTTTTGAATCTGGTGAGAGATAGGGATCTGGAAAACACGGGCCAAACATCTTAGATGGGTTTCAAAGGACGACACGGGGGCCACCACGTCCCAGTCCAGCCAGGTTAGTAAAAGGCCCAGCTGCAGAGCCAGGAACTAAGAATGGATTTACAGCTGCTCGCCTCCCACACCTGGATGCAGTGTATCTTTAAAACTTCCTGGCTTGTTTGTATCTAGTTTTCTCCTTCCTGGTGAATCTGGAGGTCTCATACCATGGACAGAAAGCTTTGGCAGTGGAACAGATGGATGAGATTCTGTTTACAGAAATTTAGCAAAAAGTTCTGAAAAAGAAGCATTAAGCACAGATTGCTGATTTGGCCTCAAAGGTGTGTTGGCGACACTTTTTGATCCTTCTCCAAGCCACTGGGTTATCCACCTGGTAACACCGCCTCCATCGTCATCAAACGATGCTCCATTTTCTCCTCTCTGACACTCGGGATGCTCCCATCAGTCGTAGCACTTCATGATGCGGATTTTTTCATGATGCGGATTTTTTGGCGTGTGGAAATGTCTAACGAATAGGTTTCTCATTAGACCTTTGTCCGCTTTGCCGTCTGTGCTGTTTACTAACTTCATCAACTTCCATTGTAGATCATCGAGCTCTTCTTGTTGGAGTTCATTTTGTTTTTTAAGTTCTTCAATTTCTTGCTGTGATGAAACGCCACCAAGGTCTGTGCCATCGTCATAGAGAGCTCAAGTACGATGACTGAGCCCGTAACCCAGGGAAGCTGGCGCAGCGGTTGCTGCTGCAGCACCAGCTCCCAACCGACCAGGCCGGCTAATCCCCGCAGGGCACTCTGTCTTGCTCTGAGGTGGCTGATTTCTATCCCTTTCTGTTCTGGTTGATTTCGGTAACTTGCAGATGGCTGCTTCCGGCTTCTCTTCTGAATCAAGGCAAAGTCTCTCCGGTCTTTCATTCTCCGAACTCAAGACGGCATGAATGGCTTCGGTTTCCTTTCTCCTGGAGGGAGGTAACTCCACTTCCACTTCCTCCCTGCCCTCCCTCAGCACATTCTTCTATAAAGCTTGAGATTTGGTCGGGGAGGGAAGCCAGGCTGCCCCTCACTGGACCCAGAGACCGGCCCAGCTGAGGCCTCCAAGCCAGGACGACACCCCTTAGGGTTTGGAGAGCGCGGGGAGAAAAAAGCCCATCGGATGATCAGGCCAGGTGTCCTGTAACCGCAGCCTCTGCTAGGCTGAGCCGCGCCGGATGTGACGACACAAAGCGGGTTCCTAGGCAACGCCGGCGGGGGCGGGGCTCACAACAATGGCGGGGTCTGCCTGGGAGCGAGGTGTTCTGTAGCTCTGTTGGATGAGCAAAATTAATAAAATTTCCTGTATATTTTGAAAAAGTTAGAAGGCTGGATTTCGAAATGGTCATAACACAAAGAAATAAATATTAGAGGTGATGGATATGATAATGACACCGATTTGCTCATTAGACATTGTATACGTGTGTCAAAATATCGCATTGCACCCCATCAATATGTATAATGTGTCAATTAAAAACATTAAAGACAGCAAAAAAAAAACTTGGGATGTCTGAAGTGAATGAACTTACTGCAATTTAATTCAGTTTCATTCTTCAAAATATTCTAGAAAAATACTTATAAATTATCAAAAATGAAAAATTGATACATCAAAGCAAACACAGCATAAGGTGGAGGCTTTTGTTCTTAAAATGCAGTTTCCATCATGTTATTCCCTCACTCAAAGCTTTTAGTGGTTCCCTATTATCCAAAGACCAGATTTGTTAGGATGACATTGAAAGTCCTCCAAAACCTACCTCTGAGCTGTCCATGCAATAGCACCTCCACTTCTCAGTGCAGTATACTGCTCAATAAGTCCAGGTATCATCTCCGAGGTCCCTATTTCTTCACTCCTGTGGTTGGTTTATTTTCCCCTGGCTGAAATGCTCCCTTTCCTTCATCTGATTTAATTAAAACTCTCTCTCCTTCAAGGCCTTTCTGCACTCTTCTCCTAATGGAACACTAATTTAATTGGGGAAATTTTAAAAAACAACAACAAACCGGTTATAGCCTCTAGAAATTTTCCTAAGGGCACACATGGAATGAAGAAATATTTATTTAAGTGCCTTTTTAAAAAAGCAGTGAGTTTGTGGCATTTGAGCCGTAATCTGTTTTCATCCTCCTCACCCAGCTTGGCGCAAGAGAAGATCTCTGCTGTGCAAGACTTGGGTGGAGAAGACAGGTCTCACTTTTCCCACAGCTGGTGGTCTAGGGCTATGCTTTCAGCCTGTGAGGGGCAGGACAGCAGCCTCTTTTGCCACCCCCAGCTCTGTGTTGCAGAAACATTATTATAGGCAGGAGTGGCTGAGAAAACCTGGGCTTCCTTCCTATCACTAGCACCCCACTGCTGAGTGAAGAAACATTGAGGTTCACAATTTGGAAAGGAGAGCTTTCTTTTTAATAAATGGCTCCAGCCTTCGGGTGGCCATTCCAACATACTGGAAAACTGGGTCCCAGCCAGGTGCCAGGAGCACATGTTTGAGGCAGGGACAAAGGGAACAGAAATTTATGCTGAGTGTGATGGCCAGATATACATATACAACAAGCTATAGGAAGAGTCATGAATATTTATGAAAGAGAAACATGTGCCTACACAATCAAGTTTTATGCCCTTTTATGGGGTCCATGTTCCAAAATGGCGACCCTTTTATATCAAAAAGGTGAAGCAAGGACACAAAACCCCTCTCTGTGCATGTTCTGCAGACTGGTAAAACCACTGCATGGTTGTGGTCTCTTATCAGGAAAGAATGCTAGTCTGGACCATGAGATTGGTTTCTGGTTAGCCCTTATGAAAAAGCTCAGTGGCCATTAGCATGGAAGAGGACATAATGAGTCATGTCTGACTTCCAATCTTGTCAGGGCTGGAAACTCAGTTTTAAGATTTTTCTGGGGTCCCCTTGGCCATGAGGGGGTCTGTTCAGTCAGCAAAGGGGTTAGGATTTTATTTTAGTTCACATCACCTATAGGGTAGAAGCTCTACTCCAGCTGTAGTGGTTGAGAACACTGTATTCCCATCACTCCTATCCCAGTTTGCTTGTAGAGGTTCTGAGAGTCAAACCAAGCTGACCAGGGGCTACCATCCCACCTAATGCCCACTTATACTGCAGGGGTGTCACACTGGGAGACCAGGCCATGGAATCGAGATGGAGCCCCTTTTCCAGAGCTTGGTAAGCCACTTGACCTTTCTATACCTCAGTTTCTCTATTTTCAAAATGATGTGAAAAGTAGTACTTACCTCAAAGGGCCACTGTTATAATCAAACCTAGTAATTCCTGTACTCTATTGAGCACAGTGGTCAATAAAATGTTAACTCTTATGATTAATTTATTCAACAAAATTATTGAACTACTATATACCAGGCGCTCTGCTAGGTGTGAGTATGTACATCAGAAAATAAAATGAACGTGGTATACTTGTTCTACTACCAAAAGAAAAATGGGTGAGACTTCTCATCTAGAAACTGCAGGAAGAGCCTGTTGCAGAAAGGTATGATTGTGGAGGTTTAGTAAAAGCACACAGACCTTGTAAAGCCAGAACGACACTTTGTGTCAAGAAATATAACTTGGTAGGTGATAGATCAATGTAGTCAGCTCTACAAAACAAGATGAGTTTTGCTTCGTGAATATGGAATTGTGAACATGGAATCAATTGTAGTGGGTTGAATAATGTCTCCCCAAATTCATGTCTATCCAGAACCTCAGAACATGTACTTATTTGCAAATAGGGTCTTTGTAGAGTAACTAGTTAAGTTAAGATGAAGTCATGTTGATTAAGGTGAGTCCTATATCCAATATTTGTGTTCTTGTAAGGAAAGGAGAGGTCATACAGAGACAGAGGAGAAACAGACGCAAGAGAGGGCCATGGGAGATGGAGGCAGAGGCCATCACACCTATAATCCCAGGACTTTGTGAGGCTGAAGTGGGAGCATCGTTTGAGCTCAGGAGTTCCAGATTAGCCTGGGCAACATAGTGAGACTCTGTCTCTACAAAAAAAATTAAAATTAGCCTGGCATGGTGGCACACATCTGTAGTCCTACCTACTCGGAAGGCTGAGGTGGGAGGATCCCTTGAGCCTGGGAAGTCGAGGTTACAGTGAGCTATTATAACACCACTGCATTCCACCCTGTGTGACAGAGTGAGACTCTGTCTCTAAACAAAACAAAAAAGATGGAGGCAGAGACTGAAATGATGTGGCTACTACCAAGGAGCATCTAAAACCACCAGAAGCTGGAAGAAGTGAGGAAGATTCTACCCAAGGGCCTTCAAAAGGAGCATGGCCCTGCCAGAACCTTGATTTGGACTTATTGTCTCAGCACTGTGAGATAATGCACTTTGGTTATTTTAAGCCACCCAGTTTGTGGTCATCTCCTAGGACAGCCACAGGAAACTAACGCTCAGGGTGAGGCACGGGTTTGCCATGCAAATGGCCTGTGGTTTGCATTCTGGAAGCCCAGCTAGTTGGCTTCGCTGTGTGGCTCTATCTGCTAAGACCTCACACTGCCCCCAGCTGATCACAGCAGCTTCGCCTGCACAGAGCTGGGCCCTCACTCCTCCTTCTGTGGACTTCAGGCTGAGCCCTTTGTCCTGCTAGCTTGTTCTTTCTTTTTACAGAGTTCTATACAATCGATGTGTTTTCACTGAACCTCCACAGTCACACATGCCCAGGACAGGCCGTTTGTTGCTGGAAGGTCTCAGGTGGGAACTGTTACTGGGTGCATGTAGGTTCTTCTGCACTTCGGTCTCAGAATTCAGAGGGAGTCCTACCCATATGCCCTTGTGCTGGTCACATGCGGCATAAGAATCTGACAGATGCCCTTTGGAAGGGGAGGGGCTTTTGGAGACAGAGTGGGAGGGCAGTGGTCTGCACGAGGTGACTGGAGAACAAGGGGGTTTGCTCACCTCTAGTGAGCCAGTGCAATGTTAAGAAAAATATGAAAAGATAACACTTCATTGAGAAATATCATAATTAAAACAAGTTTGAAGGGCACTTTAGTCGTTGGGATGATCAATATTTAGTGCAGTGTACTGAGAAATATTTATGAACCCTATTGTAGCAGACTCTGTGCCTGGCCTGATTCTCTAGGTTCTGAGTGTTGTGGTGCATACCAGTAGGTTTCTAAGGACAGGATGTATGTATTTGAGAGTTTCCTTTGGCAGTCCAAGGCCACTCTGCTGGTGCCAGTAGCATGTTGGAAGTACAAGGAAATTTCCACCCCTCGCGAGCAGCACTCAACCACTACTGCTGAGAGATGATGTTTACCTCAGCTCCCTTGCCCCTCAGTTGAGACAAGGTTGAAGTGTGTATTCTACATTGGCTTCTAAAGCCCAACGTGGTAACTTGCTTAACACATTTTTGTTATTGTGTTATTATACTAATGTATCATTAAATTTGTCTCCATTTCCTATTTCACTTTCATACTTGGCTATCTTTCCCAGTTCCCTAGATGACTGTCCTGGGGTCATCTGCCATAGAAACTACTTACACTTGAATCCCTTTTTCATGGGTTTCATGTGGGGAAACTCAAACTAAACCACTCATCACATTTTATCACATGTAATTTCTAATATAACTTTATAATTCTAAGTATGGTGGAAAGAAGAGAATATAGAAAGGGCAGGTGATGCCAGTAGTTTTAGAAAAATTAATATTATATCGATTGTGAGCATGACAGAACTGTTAGATATATCTGAAATCACTTATCTATATAAATTACAAAACAATGGAAATTCTATTTGTCATTGTAAAATATTTTCACCAATATATAAAAAGAAAAATCTAAAATTACTATGCCATATATCTTATTCATTCAGTCAAAAATGTTTCTTGAGCACTTGTACTTAGGAGGCTTACTACATCTTATGTACAGTAAAAGTTGTGAGTATAAAATGATGAGAAATACTTATATTGTGCCTATACTTGTGGATTTTACAGTTAAATAAATGTATGGTTATTAATCTATCCTCACAAAATGTCAAGCCATGGCAAATGGTATGAAAGAAAATATTGGGACCTCGTTGAGCATGTGACAGAGGAAATTGATCTAGTCTGGGTGTCCATAAGGGAGTGAAGTTTGGGCTCACCCACAAAACAGGGGTTAGCTAGAAAAGGGGTGGGGAGAGGCATCAGCAAAGAACACAGAATGTGAGAGTGCTGAGGCCTGAAGTATCATGGAACTTTGGAAGAATTAGAAGAAGATCTCTGTGACTGGCACATAGGGAACAAGGGAAAATGATGTGCCAGGACCTTTCATGTAGCCTATGTTAAGGTTATGTTAAGAAATTTAGCCTTGAGAAATTATTAGAGAATTTAAGTTGGGAAGTAAAATGGTAAGATTTATAGTTTGAAACAATCGCACTGAAACACTGTATTTGAAGACAAACATAGATCACTTCAATGTCCAAGTAATTTGTGCTAATGCCTGAAGCTAAAGTCCAAAGCATTAGAAATGTCAAACTATTTTAAAATATGTTGCTTCAACCTATTTATTAATATGTTGAGATTGCAAAGTGTCTCAAATGCTTACTTGAGACTAGTTATAAAACCCTAAATTGAATAGTCAGTCACAATACACAATGTCAGGATTATTTCTTTGTTCAAAATTCAAAGGCATTCTCATTTGCATTCAGTGTGTATATTAATACATACGGAATGTTTTTGGAGTGCTAACCCGAATCTTCTTTATTAAAGAAGAGTATAGCAAAGTGAAAGCCCAATAGCAAAGCTGTATTGAGTGCATAGCAGCTTCCGTATCTACCAGTCACTGCAAGACCTGTTCTTTTAAAACAATTTGTAATAGATGAAATATGACGTCCCCAACTTTGCGTATGAATTACCAAGCTATCACCTTGTTCAAGTTATGATTACATTCATTGTAAGAAGGCTAAGCAACTAAAATAAATTCTATAATACAATTTAAAAATTTGTATGAAATCACCAATTACCTTTCTATTTTCTGCTTCTTCCTCTCTTCCTTCTCCCCTTCACCTCACCCTCTTCCTTTTCTATCTCCTTTTTGTTCTCCTCTTCCTTCTTCATTCTGTGGGTATTTTCCTTTTATAATTTTCCCCTTAGGCCAAAAAATGTGGATTTAGCTAGACTTTCAGAACTGTTCTATGGAGTCTATGTTTGAAGATACCTTCATGCTCATTTTCTCCTCTTCAGCCTTTATCCACTGTCTCACTTTGAGTCCTGTTATCCACTGGAGAATTGTGTGCTCTCATAGAGGATGCTTCATAAGTCTTTGCTCTTACAGAATGTCAAGAGACAACTATCTGAAAGTTGGGAAATCCAGTAAAGAAAATAACACCATAACATTTTCAAGCAATTATGGATACATTGTTATAAAGAAAAATGATTACTCATAAGAACAAGTAATGCATTCAGAAACTTTACTAATGTGGATGGAAATCCACACCTTTAATGCACCAAAAGTTAAACTGCTTTACTACCAAATCTTTTCACCTGAAGCCCTCAAAGCACTTGTAGTTTCAACAACTACATTTTATATTGAAAAAAATAAATGGTGGGAACTGTTAAAATTTTAAGATCATAGAGAGTCCATGATACAGTGGAGGAGATCAATGTGTCCTAATATATAACCTACGTGATTTTTTTTTGTTATGCATTGCAAATGATAAGCATTTTGATTGCATATGTAAACAGGGACATAAATGAAAGCTAGATTAGAAATTTTTAAAATTATAAATAAACACAATGAATAAATAGATTTCAGTAAGTTTGAAAACATACATGAAATAGCCGTTTCCTCAAGAGATTAAAAAACAAACCAAAAATGAGAAAACCTACATAGACCGATAACCACTTTATCACCTAATTTAATGCTAATAACAATTAATCATATTGTTCTGCTGAAGAAAAAGTCAAGTGTCAGAAGGGACACATGATAAAGGAAAGATTTTTCTAATTGATAACTCAAATTATCTAGTACATTGAATCACAAAACTCCCTTTTTAAATGTGTGTGAATCTGGTTTGAAAATACAATAAAAGCAAGCTATGCTATTTCAATAACTCTGTAATGTAACCTTAAAGTAATTGTTTCATTTTATCTCTTTAAAGATCCTAACTTCAGTCATATTTGCGATAGCGATAACAATTCTAAATCTTAATGAGAAAAATGAAACATATTTTCTTTATGCAGTCATTAATAATTAATTGTTAAGAGAAGATAGTTTTTTTTCCTTCTAAGTGAATGGTGTATTTTGTCTTTAATTTAGATTATATTATGTAGAGTGCTGGAAAATGTCATGTTATAAGATGCATTTGAACACAATTCGCTTTAGTAGGTTTTCTTCAAGTTGCCTTGTCACAATGGTATTTTATAACATGCTCTATTAAATTTTCTTTCTTTTGTTTTACTTAGTTAAATCAATTTTCAAACTCTACAGATGTGAGTCTTGGAATTATATAGTATATGAACATGTGAATGTTTTATGAGAAATGCTGTTGTATAGATTCCTGAAATTTTCTAAGTGATTCATGTATGACAGCGTAAAGGTAGCTAAATTATGATAATTTTCTTCACTCCCTGAAAATGATTATAATATCTAACTGTTACTGAAAGGAAACTGTAAATTATAATCTAAACAGTGAAGAAAGAAAATCTGTCAAGACTCTTTCAAAATTGTTGAAGATATAAGTGGATGTGTCTGGATAAACTAGATTTAGACCTCTTAAGCTTTTCTTAATTTTAGAAAAGAAAAAGAGCTTGAATTTTAAGTCTAAATGAAATAAAAGAAAACAAGGCATTAACTTAACCTGTCTCTCTGCCATTAGTTATTTTGATCATCCATCCATATCCTTTATCTAATCAAATTATATACAATTTTAATAAGAAGAAATAAATTTTACTGCGAGAGGAAAATAAATTTTGCCAAGAGAGGAAAACTAAACTGAAGAGAGTTCATAAATAAATGCTTTATTGGGATACTGTAATTAGCAATGATAATAGCAATACATAAAGCAAATTTTCAGAGTTAAGTAATTTTTCTTCCTGCTAAGCTATAAAAAATGTTTTAAGGGCACATTAATACCATTTCCCTCTTAATGTAAGCTTGGGCATCAGTTCAGGTACTGTTTCTAAAAGCAGTAAGCACTTAACATGACGTTCTATAGAAATCCATCAGTAGTATTGCTCCAAGGGAACTATGCATTCCAGTGAAAGGATTAAGTAGTCATTAGTATCTTTTACAGAGATCTTTTGGGCCACTTTTATAGGAGAGCAATGAAAATCTTCACTAAATTGCTCAGGAAAATTAATTCCAAATGAAAAAAACGTATTTGCAGCTCAAGAAATTAAATTAAATTGCCAATTAATCACATTTTCTGTGTAAGAAAAGATTAGGTAGACTTCAAGGTCAAGATGGCAGAAGGAACACATATTAAATTACCCCTTCTCCTGTGCATTCTCTTCTCTTTGATATATACACATATACATATGCATGTCTTCCTGCTATGTATACATAGGTAAAGATATATACATAGATCAATAGATAGATACTTCTAAAGCCAAAACAAGAAAGTCAAGAGTTCTAAATGTCTGTTGCCAGAAACAGACAAGGAACATAAAACAGTGACCCAGATTGAAGCCACTAGGTCCATGCAGTGATTATTACCTAGCAAATTTACGGTTGCTAAGGCCTTAGCACCTGCATAGGAAGAGGAGCCAAGACTCCAACCCCTACATACAGAACTCAGAACCATAAGTGAAGCCAGAGATGGAATACATTAAAAGTGACAAAGGGAAATATTTCATCATATGAAATGAACAAATAACCAAAATATAACAATTAAATTTGTATGCAGTAAACCAGAACTTTGCAATGAGTAAAGCATAGACTGACAGAAATACAGGGGAGAAAATTCAAAATTTACAATTCTAGTGGGATATTTTAATTAATTAAGAAATTGATAGATTAAGCTGAGAAAAATAGGTAATCAAATACATACACTTAATATTTTTTAGCTAATAGCTATTTTAGATAATTATTTTTCCAACAAATACAGAATGTATGAATATTTTTCAGTACATATTTTGGATCTTTATAAAAATTAATCATTACCTTGACCAAAAGCTTTAAGAAATTTAAAAGAATAACATTAAATAGTCCATGATTACTTAATAAATAAATAAATAAATAAATAAAATTAGGAATTAGCAACCAAAGATATTTAACAAAACAATAATTTTGAAAATAAAATATTAGATTGCTGAATAACACACATTGCTAATTAAATCACAATGGAGATTTTAAAAATATTTAAATATAATAAGCAATAAAAGTACTTATGTCCTAACTGGTGGTCCTAAGCCAATATTTAGATGGAAGTGTATAATTACACATCCACTAATTATAAGATTAGACAATTTGAGAGTAAATAAATTACATTAATCTCAAAAAGCTAGAAATGTAGTAAACTGACTGAAAATAGAGGAAGAAATATCAATTCACAGTAGTTCATAAAATAAAAAATAAGAAGAGTAATAGGAGCAACCACAGCTAAAAATAAGAAATGAGGATCAACTGAACTAAGAGATAATTTATTGAAAAGACAATTAAAACAAACATTTTTAAGCATGTTAAATAAAACAAGAGAAAGAGAACAAAAAACAGTATTAGAGTTGAAAATAAAGATATAATCTGAACCTACATTAGACATTTTGAAAGCATAAATAAAATTATGATTTTACAAAAGTTTAAATTATATAAACTAAACCAAGAGAAAAGAAAAAAGGTACAAAACAAATATGTACCTGTAGTCTCAGCTACTCAGGAGGCTGAGATGGGAGGATTACTTGAGCCTAGGAGTTTGAGTCCAGCCTGGGCACCACAGCAAGACCCCATCTTTAAACATCAAACTAACTGTATAGAAAAAAAAATATATATATATATATATATCCCTCAGAAGGAGACCGCAAGTCAAGTATTTGAGTGCAAGTGATTTATGTAAGAGTTGATCTCCCAAAATACTGTTAGGGTAGTGGAGAAGCCAAACTGTGAGTAAAGCACAGGTAGAACAGTCTATAGGTTCTATGGGGGGTATTTGGGACTCAACCCCAATGAAGGCCTCTAAAAGACTGCATTTAACAGAATTATCCTACCTCAGGAGCAAGGAAACTGAAGTATTTACCCACAAATTCTTATCTATCATTTGTTGAGAATATCTCTGGGGGTATTAGTTCCCTGGAACTTTTTGGTCTGCTTTGCACAGGAGCCAGAGAGAGTCCTCAGCCAGAGAAATCCAGGTGCTTGCAGTAAGTAGCTGTTGGCATGCACAGTGCAGATGAGTTACCGGCAGAGCACCAGCAGTCTATGCTGGAGTACCCATTCATTGCTTTTAGAAAACATCAGCAGGATGGCTGAGGGAAAACAGCAATGGAGATCCCCCATCACAAGGCTGCCACATAGGAAGTGTCTCTGTCCTTGAGAGCCTGAGAGCCCCGTCGCCCCACAACCGACTAGCACTCAAGTCTTCTCATTTGATATAAGAGTTAAAATGTAGGACAAATCACTTTGGTTTGGAGTAATAATGAGCATAGAGTTTTTAGAGGATGAGAAATATGAGCAGGACAAAATTTCAGTGGGTAGCAAGAAATGAAGAAGACAGACAAGAAGAGAAGAAAGGTACAGATAAAAATGTGCAAGAGTAGAGATGAGAAAACTCAATATATGTTTTTATGGGTGATCCAGATTGACTGGAGAAGAAAGTTTGATTGCATAGGTTGTTTGCATGGCAAAAAATTTCAGTGGAAGATGATGAGGAACCATCTAGAATATGACTTTGCCTGATTAACTTTGCTAGCCATCTTAGGTAAAGAAATGATACAGAAAATGGTGTTTTAGTAAATTAAATCTTCCAGTAAGTTCAGAGGTAGATTTTAGGGCAAAGAGCTGAGGGGATTTGTGAAGCAATGTGAACATGTAAAAACTAAGTGATAAATGCCTCCATTTGGGTTGACTACTGTGAGGAATGGAAAGAAAGGAACAAACATCAGAAGAGAATCTCACGGAACTTTAGAACTGAAAGGTGTTTCAGTACACCACCCACTTCCCCTTCCATTATGAAGATCAGGTAACTGAAGCAGAAAGAGGAAGTGTCTTATCTGATGTCACAGGGCTAGTCAGTAGCTGTGATGAGAATAGATTTTGATAACTTGACTCTAGGCAAGGGCTATTTTTAAATTCAGAGGCTCCTTTTTCCAATGATAAGCAAATGATTGAACCATAGTTGTTACATTTAGGATTCCTCTTCCCCTTTCTGGTTTGAGGCTTAAGAAAGGAAATAAGAAATAACTGCCTATCTTCATTCTCATCTCATCAGAAAAATTTCTAGAACTTGGCAACTGGTTAGACAGGAGATTGGGAATCAAATAAGAACTGAAAGATAAATGTATACTTTCAGTCTTAGTGATTGAGAAAATTAAATTGATTTTGATTGAGAAAATTAAACTGCTTTTGCAAGGATAAAGACATTGTCTCTGAATTTGAGGAGACAACAGGATACATAAATATGGTTAGCATAAAGATGAAGCATGTAGCCAGGAGGATTAGAGATTAATCTGCTTAGAAATTCTGATTTTGGTCATGTATCCATTGATTTGGATGCGATTTTTAAAATTATTATATTGAGTCAAATTTCTCTTCTTCCCTATCCTGAAAGACAGGATTGAACAGGAACTGCCTAGCTATTTAACTTGGAACAATTTGATTAATTTCTGAGACCCAGTAGCTACATAATAACAGCTGCATCATATTTATAATTTTTTAGGTAGTTATTTTTAAAGGCGATTTCACAGGGTAATATTTGAGTGTTTGGAAAATATATGTATATATAATATCTAATTCATGATATTGCAAATAAATTATATATTATCTTCATTTTTTATCAAGCACAAATTATTCAATCTTCTTATTCTTTGGAGAATGTTTAATATCTTAAAATAATTACTTTTCAAGTTTGTCTGAATATCTATTCTATTGAGTTTATTATGAAAGTAACTTTTTTTTAGTCATTATACATCTCATTTTCTTCCTTTTTCCTTCCTTTTCTTTCTTTTTAATAATTAAATTTTTCTTTTGTTTGTTGCTATAGCGTCTAGGTTATATAATTGCTACTTATTTGTTCCCAGGTACATTAAGCTTTTATTGCTATAGTGAATATTTATTATGTATGCACTTTGAGTAGAGAAAGGAATATTGTATGTGTTTAGAAAATGCTTGCTTTCAAATACATGTAAGCTGGAGTGTTAGAGGCAAGGACCCTCAAAAATTTTATATCCCTTGACAGGTAATTCCAAAACCCTGCTTAATCATGCCCTGTTCATTTTAAATTTTCTCAGCTTTGACACTGCCAGTAAAACGGCCGCCGACCGCCTTTGGCACCCATCCACCACCGATACTTATGCACAGGCCTTATAGAAGGAGCCGCTTACAGACAAATGGCTGGGGCCTGACCCTGTCCTCATATGGGGAAAAGGACATGCCTGCATCTACGATACCCAGACAAGAAACGCCAGATGGCTACCAGAGAGAGCAATTAAGTTATATAACCCACCCAGGGAATCCCCTGAGAAGAATTCTTAATTCTGTTCTCTTCCAGAAATACAATGACTCCCCGAGAGAAGACGCTGACCCTCCTGTGCCTAGTTCTGGCCACGGTCAAGAACACTGCCGCAGCCAACATCCACCAGGTCTACAACTATACATGGCAAATAATTAATGAGGCAGGAGACGTTGCCAATTCCTCCTCGCACCTCTCCGCCACTACACCATGAGATCCAGTAGAAGTCGACCTATGCGTGTTGGCCCTTGGAGCCCATGACTATTGGGGCACGCCCTCACATTTTGCACCACAGGTAAAACCCATTAACACAGGAGAACGAGACACCAGTTCTCGGCCAGGCTGTAGCTCTGGGGTTCGAAAGACTTATCTAACCATGGCCCCTATATATGTTTGCCCTGGGGCTCATCGAGACCGCTCTCTTGCTAAAGCATGTGGCTATGCCCCTGACTTCTTTTGTGCCTCCTGGGGCTGTGAGACTACAGGCGATACCTACTAGAGCCCCTCCTCCTCCTGGGACTATATAACAGTCAAAAGAAAATCCCCTTCCCCATACCACCTCAACAGCGGTCCGGTCCCCTTTAAAAAAGAGTGTAGCAACCAATGGTGCAACCCCCTGTTAATTTCATTCACAAAAGCTAGAAAAAAGGCTTCTTGGGACCAGTCCAGAGGATTTAAATGGGGGCTCAGACTTTACATATCTGAGAGAGATATTGGTCTCACATTTAAAATCAAGTTAATTAAAAGCCTCCCCAAAAGTCCTACGGTCGCATTAGGCCCTAATAACAACCTACACCCACCACGGCCTCGTGGTCCCTCCAGGGGCCTACCCTCCTCCCCAACTGTGTCCCCTCCTCTGCTCAGCACCTCCCTATACCAACCTACCCTGCCCGAGGGGCCCCCTTCCTCGGCAAAACTAATTCTCTCCTTAGTCAACGCCTCTGTCAGGACCATCTGAGAGGCCAATAATTCAGAATATCAGGAGTGTTAGATATGCTACTCCCCCTGGCCTCCCTTCTATGAAGGCGTCGCTACTTTTGGTGAGCCATTATTTACTAATGACACCAGCAGACTCAGATGGGGTCTAGAGACCCATGATGGCCTGACGCTCAGCCAAGTCACAGGCCTAGGTCTTTGCCTTCTTAGCCCAAGAATGCTCCTTCCCGCACCCTTAAAAAAAATATGTAATCAGTCAATTGTATATTCAGGCATCTAACACCTCTTATTTTGCTTGTTCCTCTGGCCTTACCCCGTACATAGTCTCTGCAACGTTTCTTGAGCATAGAGAGTATTGTGTATTGGTCATGCTCTTCCCCAGACT
This sequence comes from Microcebus murinus, assembly GCF_040939455.1. NCBI lineage: Eukaryota > Metazoa > Chordata > Mammalia > Primates > Cheirogaleidae > Microcebus > Microcebus murinus. The sequence goes on along the minus strand of NC_134114.1, from coordinate 35,074,662 downwards.
CACTGTACATCCTGCTAATGAGTTACTTCAGTTTTGGGAGCGTGGCACCACAATGCCCCGGGTAAAGAGAAAACCCATCACGGCCATAACACTCGCAATTGTTCTAGGCCTTGGTGCCACAGGGGCTAGAACAAGAATAGCCTCTCTAGTCACCTCCAATCAACAATACCTACAGCTCTCTGTAGCCATCAATAATGACCTCCGAGAGCTACAGCAGGGCCTAAAGTATCTTAAAGAGTCCCTTGCTTCGCTTTCTGAGGTAGTGTTGCAAAATAAAAGGGGCCTAGACTTAGTGTTCCTCCAAGAGGGTGTGCAGCACTTAAAGAAGAATGTTGCTTCCATGCAGACAAAACAGGCCTGGTAAAAGATAGCATTAAAAGAGTTAGACAAAGCCTAAAAAATAGAAAAAAATGGAGAGAACAGAGTAAAGTGTGATATCAAGATTGGTTTTCTACATCCCCCTGGCTATCCACATTGCTTCCCAGTGTCTTAGGGCTGCTTGTAGGCTTTCTGTTGCTCCTCACCTTTGGGCCTTGGGCTTTCAAAAAACTAACTAATTTTGTCAAGTCACAGATAGACGCAGCCACACAAAAATCGGTCTCCGTGTTTTACCAATGGCTAGAACAAAGATGCTCCAGAGAAGACCTCCGTGGAGAGTCTCCCAATACACCCACTAAAGGTCTAAATTTCTCAGACCTTGCCTCAGACATAGAACACAGTTGGTTCCAAAGGCTGTAGAGACGTCCATGACGAGATTATTGCGATGCCGCATACCAGGTGCACACCCCGCCAGCAGTGAGGTAACTCCATGACGGGAATATTGTAAGTCCATGCCCGGGGGCACACTTCATAATCAGAAGTGCCAGAGCTAAATGCTACCTACATAGCCTAAGACAGAGGCCTCACCTTCACATTAATCGCCAGATCTTATATTTGGGGTGCTGATCGCAAAAGCACATCGCGTAGCCTAAGACAGGCTCTCCACCAACTTATATAAACCTCCCTCATATTAATAAAGAGAGGGGGAGATGTTAGAGGCAAGGACCCTCAAAGACCCTCAACTCCCCTATGACTCGTCCTACGCACGGACTTCGCCCTGGAAAATTCCAGCTATAGCTCTGAGAAGAATGCATTCCCTGATGTGCTTGCTCCAGGGCATGCTACCTGCAATTGTTCCCGACCACCTGCCAGGTTGGAGATGAGTAACCAGTCAAAAACAGGATACCGATAAGACGCTGATTGGGGCTAATTAACCCAGACCCAAGCCTCATCGTCGCCCCACTCTATTTTTTTGTTTCTACTTCCTTGTTTCTGTATGCTTATAAAACCTACTAAAATCTAAGTAAAGCAGACCTTGACAACCATTTGCTTGGTCTCGTTTCTTTCTCTCGCTCATCTCTTTCAGGCACGGTCCCCCTCGCCCCCGCGAGTAACAAAAGGTCCCACGGGCCGGGACACTGGAGTGATTTAAAATGTAAAACAAACAACAAAATAAATCTTCAAACATACAATAGGCATTCTACTAGCATTTTACTTAATCCATAAAACAGCTTATAAATTAAGTATTATCCACACTTTAAAGATAAGGAAACTTAGATACAAAGAGAATAAGTGACTTGGCAGTATTTATATAATTATCAATACTAAGTGACAGAGCTCACATATTAACCCAGGTCTTCATTCACTCATTCATTCATAAATTAGGAGATTGGGAAAAATAGATCCTGCATTTCAGCATGGCAACTCTTGACTTGGTGTTTACCAAAGTACCCACCACTTCTCATTGTCTTCTACTGGACATGCTTTGCTTATTGTGTCATTTGCCTAGTCCCTCATAGAGTCCAGTAATAGCCATTGGCTAACTCTGTTTATTTCTAAAAACCCTCTAGGATAGTTCCCAAGGTTGTAAACTTCTAAAAAATTCTAAAAAGTTCCCAAAACACCAAAGATGAATCTGTGGCTCCTTAGAATTCCCATATTTGCACACAGTCATCTATGAAAGCTTGTGAAGCCTCTTCTACTCCAGAATCTCCTGATGAACAGAGAAGTGGGAAGAGATTCCAAGGTTATCTCCATTTGTGAATCACTCATAGCTGTGTAAAACTCAGAACTATAGGAAATGATTTCTCTAAATATGTTGGCCTTCCAATTTAATAACCCATAGAGAACTGAGCTATTAATTCATTCAGCAATAAATATTTATGCAACACTCAGTGTGAGCCTTGAACTGTTCAATGTGTGAGAAATTCCTTGGAAACCAGGTCGGAAGTGGTCTGTGCTCTCATGGAGCACAGGTCAGTGGGAAAGAAAACAACCAGTAAGTAATCATATAAAATATATTTGCTGCAGGTTATGGGAAGTGATGGAACAGAGTGCCATGATAAGAAATAGCATAAATGGCTTTATTTTATTAATAGTTTGTATGGTCAGGGAAGGCATCTCTAAGGATATGACATTTGAGCTAAAATGTGAAAGATGAGAAGGATCCAGCTGGGGATAGGGAAGCAGAATTCCAGGGAGAGCTAACTGCAAAAGCAATGTAAGGTGCGGAGAAAACCAGGTGTGTTGTAAGAATCGGTGGCAGGCTAGAATAGCTGAAGCTTCCTGAGGAAGGAGGATAGAGAAGGAATATGAGGTAATTAATTATTGTTAAACATTTATTTCATGAATTTAATGAAAATTTTCTGGCATATTTGCAGACCAGAAGACCCCTTAGTGGCTTCTGCAGGCTTTCCATTGTCTAAAAGTGAATAAAAGGACAAATACACCAGTAAAAATGGACAAAAGATTTGAACAGAGGCTTGACAAAATAGTCAATAGCATGTGAAAAATTTCTCAACATCATTATTCAGCAAGGAAATGGAAATTAAAATCACCAAGAGATAACACTACCCACCCAAATAGCTATAATTATTAAGACTAGCAATGTCAAGTTTTGGGAAAAATACGGAACAACTGGGATTCTTGCACATTGCTTGTGGGTACAACTACTTTAGAAAATAATTTAGCATTTTCTTATAAAGTTAAGCATTCACTTACCTTATGATATAGCAATTCCACTACTACATATTTACCCCAAATAAGTTAGACTGTATATATTTATATATACAGTATATATATATTTATATATACAGTGTATATATATATTTACAGAAAAGCTTGTATACAATGTTCATAGAAGCTTTATTGGTAATAGCCCCAAATTAGAAGTACTGCAAATGTCTGTCAACATGTGGCATATTAATACAATAGCATCCTTAGCAATAGTAAGAAACGAACCACTTAAACATTCAATTTTATGGGTGAATCTCAAAATCACTATGCTGAGAGAAAGAAGTTAGACATATACACACTCACACATGTGTGTGTGGGAGGGATATGAAATTATAGAGGGCACAAATCTGCTATATAGTAACAGAAACTGAAAGCTGATGAGACCAGTGGGTTGCCTAGGGCTAAGGATGGGAAAGTATTGCTCAAAAAGTCATGAGGGAACTATTTGGGGTGATGCAAATATTCTAAATCTTGATTGTGATGGTGGTTAGATGGGTAAGAATATTTGTTAAGACTCACTAAACTGTACATTTAAAATGGGGACATTTTAAAAAATGGGTATATTTTATTGCATGAATTCATTTGAAAGAAAAAAGCAGTGAGTGAACTTGTTTTTGTTAGTTTATTATTATTATGTATAATACCTTTTTACATAGTAAACTAATAAATTTCTTGTATATATGTCTTTAAAAATATTGAACTTTTACTATTCTATTACCCTTAACCAGTCCTGATGGAGGTTTTTTAAAAAAATTATTAGTGTTTTATGTTGCATGGTACAGAGCTATGAGAAAAATAAGGTCTTCTGAACTAGATAAATTTACTGGCATTAAGGAGACCTTTGACTCATAATTTATTTTTTAAAATTTTGGGCATTGTTTCTGTTAAAAAGTGATAACTATGGATATTCAGGGAAATTTTTACTGAAAAACGTTTAATTATTCTTGTATTTTAGATCTCACACATTTAAGATTAGATATGCCCCAAAGTGGATGTTTTAGAACTCCCTAACAATATAGAGTCTGAGTCGTATCCTAAGTCCTAAGTCTTTCTCGGGAAGTCAATGCCAGGGTAGCAAGAGTAAGAAAAAAAGAAGTGCGTCTGGGAAGGGGAAAGGTGGCACATTAGAAGAAAGCACAACATTTTTTTTTTTTTATTTTTTTATTTTTTTTATTTTTTTTATTTATTTTTTTTTTTTACCCAGCTCTTCACAACTGTAGAAAGCACAACATTTTGCTCACAATCACTAAGAAGTTATTTCAAGCAGGTCATAAGGTCCCCTTGCTACTCAGAACAGTCTGAGGTGGAAAGAAAGGAAAATAATTTGTCTACTGGCTCTTTCCATTTGTCTGACTCTCCTTAGTCTAAGTTTGCCCATGGGGCATCAAACCCCCACACCTCTGATTTATGTTCTCAGCTGCTTGGGAAGTCCTGTCCCAGGCATTCCACAGTACTTTACCTGAGGATGAACATGACTGGAAGAACCACAGGTACTATGGGTCCTTTCAGTTTGGGCCTGGGCACCTGGGCTGCTGTAGCTTCCCTGTGGCTAGTGAGTGAAGGCTGTGCTGGAGCCCCGCTCACACCTGGGAGGGCTGAGACAGCAGCAGTGTTAGCTGAGGAGGCCGCAGACTGACAGTGACAGTGACAATGGGAGCATTCCAATGAGCAAGCTGCTGAAACCTAGAGGGGAAGATGTGGATGAGGGAATCTGTTCAGGTACATAAAGTGGGTTCTGTGCTCTGGATTGGAACATTCTAGAATGCTCAATTGAGCATTTGTAATTGTAGAGTAACTTCTCCTTTCAAGTTTTGCAGAAATTTAGTGATAGTGTTAAGAACAGAAAGGAAAAATTTTCCTTCCAGACTATTTTGAGAAGGGAGTTAGTTTATTGCTTTGAACTAATAAGGATATTTGGTAACTAAGTGTGCATTTATCCTAAAAAAAAAATAATCTACAGGCATTTCTCAAGAAAGCACAAATTAAATTACTTTTAATAGTATTACTTTAATTTATATCCACCCTGAGTCCATCTGTACCACTTCATTAAATTACAAAAATTATACATTTCAGAGTACCAATCTATACAAACTAATATTGAGTTTCTGGTTTGGTCACATTTGCAATACAACCCTAAATTTACAATGAAAAACAAAAACAGAAAGAACCACCAAAAGAACCACCACAACATCATTTTTATGTATGCAAGATATTGAATTAACATAAATTTTTAAATCAAATAAAGCTGTACACTGCCTTGAGCAATAAGTGTTTGCCTGAAAGTTTAAATGGAGGTATAATTTTTATAAACTAAATAATATTTTAAATGTCAGGTAGGCATTTGAAAGTAAACTGGTCCTACTTAATTCATAATTTTTGACATATCAAAATTTTTCCACATAAAGTTTTATAAATGTTTTATTTCCTTAAAATACAGTTGTGCTAGAGTTTGATAAAGTCACTTTAGTTATACGGTTCAAAGAAAAAAATTGCATGGTCTTAGCTAAGAAGAAAAGTTCAGGCATAGTAAAACTTTGAATGTTGCTTCTCTTTTATTGCATTTCTCCTCAAGTTGAGCGTGGTGGCTTACATCTGTAATCCTAGCACTTTGTAAGGCCAAGGCAGGAGGGCCAATTGAGGCCAGATATTCAAGACCATTTCATCTTAAAATTTGTTTTCATTTTGGAGAAAGTTCATCTGCATGTACTTTCCTTGTTCTTTTGGGTCCCAAGTAATTTATTTTTTCCCCCTACCAATAATATATCAGAGGAAAACACCTTGTTTCATTTTTTGCAATGCTAGGAAACTTTTGTTATCTCAGGGGAAATTCCGGGGCACATCTAAGTCATGGTTTACATTGGGAAAACATAAATTCTGTTAAATATTTTGGGCCTATTTATATCAAATAAGTATAATCAGAATGGATTGCACAATTGTACATAAAATGCCAGAAATTTCATACAAGTAGGAAAAAGATAACACAGAAAAGTAAGACCAGAAGAGTAAGGCCATAAAATTGATCAGTGACCAAAGGAGGTCTAGAATTTTGAAAATCTTTTGCTAACTACATTTTTGTTCTCCCCAAAGCCCATTTTATTATGAAGCAATTTTTGCCTACATTTGACCTTAAGATTCAACGAAAGAAGAGCAAATATTCTCTTTAGGCTCATTTAGAATTATCACAACAATGTTTACATCCAATTTATAATTTCATCCTGAGGTTGGTAAAGCAAGGATTTCTATGTCAAAAGCTCAATTTCTTTGAGTTTCTTTAATCAATATTCAAGTTAGCTCCAGAGAAACTAAATATTCCTGTCTAATTATAATTTGTGTTCTGTGCTTTGGATACATTTCTATAATTAAAAATTATATCAGACACTTTTCATTGAATATACACATGTATGCCCACACACACTTATGCATATAAACATACACACTCACATGATATCACAAATCTTTTTGATTATGAAACACCTGGTAGATCTTCATGGGATGAAATGTTGATAATGGATATCAAAGAGAGGTTGAATTTGTGCTGTCATTCTATTTATTCTAGGTGGGATTATAACTGTCTCCTATTCCCAATTATTAATTCTGATTTTTTTACATGAACTACTATGAAGGTTACAATTTGAAATTTGATAGAAAACTCTTAATCACATTACTGACAAATTAATCATTAAATACAGAGGAAATTAATTCTCAAAACTTGAAAGTAGGAAAAACTAATGAGGGTTTTATGCATATGATAATATTCTTTTGACTAATGTTCAAACCACACGAATATTTGTGAAGCTACAGATGTATAGTCAATAGATTTAAAATTTATTAAAATATATTATAGAATATTCCATGCATTCCAAAAGGACAAATGAGATAATAAAAGTCAGTATACTAATCTTCAAGCTTAGAAATAAAACATGCTAAATGTAGTTAAAGCTGATTATGAATCTCTTTTTTATTATTTATTTATTTATTATTTTTTAAATTAGTATTTTCGAATATTACAGGGGTACATTTTGGTTACATGAATTGCTTTTGAACAGTTTGAATTAAAGTTATAAGTGTTCCCATCACCCAGTTAGCATGCATCATACCTATTAGTTGTGAGTTTACCCGCCTCCTCCTTCCCCCTCCCATCTGCATGGTTTCCATTGAGTTTTACTTCTGTATGTGCCCATGAGTCTGTGACATTTGTTTTTTTATTCTTGGGATACTTCACTTAGAAAAATGGTCTCCACTTCCTCCAGGTTGTCACAAAAGGTATTAATTCACCATTTTTTATGGCTGAGTAGTATTCCATGGTATGCATATACTACATTTTATTAATCCACTCATGTATTGATGGGCACTTGCGTTGATTCCACATCTTTGCAACTGTGAATTGTGCTGTAATAAACATTCTAGTGCAAGTGTCTTTTTGATAAAATGACTTTTTCCTCTTTGGGATCTCTTTTTAATACATCATACTTCCTTCAACTTCTGAGGCTATCACTTTTATGAAATTGCTGTTTATTATTGCCATGAATGTCAGATTATACATGCACACACATACATACATATACATATATAAAAGTTTAAAAAGTTTTTCAAAGGATTGTGCTACATATATTTTTGGTGGTTGTTTTTTCAACATTAAATTTGTAAGGTTCATCCATATTGATATGTATAGCTTGGATTGATTCATCTCCTCTGCTATGTAACTTTTTATTGTATAGATCTATAACAATTTATTTTCCAATTGATGGATGTTTCAGATTTTTTTCTGTTACAAGAAAATGCTCCAATTATTAATAGTCATTTTATTTATTAAGTGGCTCATTGATCCTGTGACTTGCAGCTTACTTTAAAAAAAAATTGTACTTGCAAATGTTTTACTATGATCTGTCATTTTTGTTTACTTTTACTTTTGTTTACTTTTACATTTTTGTTTTACTTTTACTTTTCCTTCCATCATTTATACATTCAAAATCAGATTTTTATGTATATATACTGCCATGTATTTCATTTATATAAAAGAAAGAAATGAAATATTTTTATAAACCAAATTAGGGAAGAATCTTTGGGGGTAGAGGAAAAGGAATTGTTTGTCTGTCTGGTTTTAATTATTTTACTTTTCCCCATGCTCTATCCTTGCCACCTAAAACTGTGTCTAAAAAGTGCTTAATACATTTTTGTTGAATTAATGAATAACAAATTTAGAAATATTATTAATATTTTATAGTTTAATAATAGTTTAATATTAATATTCTATTAATGTTTTATAAAATCTAACTTAAAATAGTTTCTGGGTTTTCGTTTTCATTTCCCAACTTCCTATTAAAATATGGCAGTAACTGTATTGTTAGATATTAAGAAGAATATTTGTCATCCATAGGCTGATCAACCAGCTAGAAAAATGTGACCAATGGCCCATCACTGACAGAACATCTGACGTAGTGCGATCCTGTCTTCTGAAGGTAGGTTGAGACCTGTGGTGTGCTAGAGCCAGCTTGTAGTGGTTTGAGACAAGCAAGTGCTAAATTATTCAGAATTTTGCTTAAAGCTTGAAATTAGCCCTGGCGAGAGTGTTTACTCCCATTCTGCAGGTTGATTTGTCATGGAAATCATTAAAGGCTACAAATCAGCACCCTTCCCCTACATGGTTGTTAAAAACATTTATGAACACATCACTCACCTTTACTGCCTTCTACATTACACCAATCAAAATTCTAAATGTCTGTTTTGCTGAGACACAGGTACTGCCTTCAAGGTGGCATTGATGTTTTGAGCCATTCACTTGTGCTTGCCTTTTGTGTGTGTGTAATTGGGTACTGTAAATTCCAGAAAAACAAAAGGGGGAAAATAAAGGAGGAAACTTACAGTGGCATGGGGCACCCATGACATGAGGCCAGGTTTACTCTGCACTATGAAAGAACTGTAGCTCAGACATGATTGGGGAAGGTACTGGTGGCCCACTCTTCAACAGAGTTCCACTATCAAATCACACGGCTGCTTATTAGGGAGGTGGTGGGATGGATGGTGGAAAGCAAGGGCAATGTTTACTTCAGCCTGTCTCACCTTACTGAAATGGACTCATTCTATCTACCCAACCTTATTTCTTATGATTCTATAATGTGCACCCAAAGTAGGCTATTTTCACTAATTTCTTATTCTTCTACCTGCTTCCTTTACATGGATCCTGACATACTTTGCCTCATTCCCTTTGAGCCTCCTTTTCTCATCTAGATCGTCTGACCTCTTCCTCCCCGTACACCTTTCGGCTAATTACCTGTCAGTGCAGCCATGTGTATACCTCTGTGCATTTAAAATATTTTACACTGATATGCATTCTTTTTTACACTCTGTTTTAGATCGTTTTTTTATATCTCAAGTTCTTGAGTCTCTAATCATCCTATGGTATCTGCTCAGTCCCATTTATGGTAATTTATTCCTATGATTCCATATGTTTTCTTTTTAAATTGTCAGTTTATTTTAATGAGGGTTTTTCCTGCCTTTTTTTCTGAGATAATACTTGTGGCATGTCTTTAAGAAACAGCTTTGAAGTAGCTTTGCCAGGTGGCCCGATGGTAATCACTGTCTCAGGAATAATATGATGCACATTGCTCAAATGAACAATATGTTCATTTTAACCTCAAACCCACAATAGCCATAGAACTAGAATTTCACTTTGTTTGGGGATACATTCTTTTTTCTATATAGCATACACAGAGACAGACAAGATTCTTTCTTATCTCCCTGTGATACTGGGCAATTTTAAAATTAAATCATCTGCCAAACGTGTAGACATTTCAGGGTCCCAGCTCTGGTCAGGTCTCTCAGCTCAAATTCTTTGCCTCAGGGAACATCTCCTGTCTCATATGGAAAATACAACTTGAGTCCCTAAAATACTGGGAGGAAAAATACATCACAAGACAGTCTCATGTTCCACTTACATGCTTACCCTTCGGTTTTCAGTTTCCATTTTATTTCTGGTACCTGCAAGTTTCCCCTTCTCTCTTTGTTGAAAACTTAACTATGCATTTAATATGTTTTGTTATATTTCACCCACCCTATTTAGGTATTTACAGGGGTGGGGTTTCTACATAGCTATCCTGCTAGATATAGATGTTGCATTTTTATATAACTGTATATTGAGAAAGAATTATTTGAAAAGATAATTAATTTTTTTAATGGGAATGACAATGGCTAGCAAGCTTATTTGGCAAAATTAGATGCTGTTTTTTATACTCTTAAAATATAACTTTTTAAAAGTGGGTACTACATAAAATTTGTCACTAAATATATGTGATGGCTTTTACTTCGTAGACTTCTTTCTAAATTTAATAAAGAAATCAATAAAAACTGACTTTCATGTAAAATAATACTAAGAATGTCATCACAAGATAATAGGGAAATGAGATGTACTAAAAGAATATACCTTTGTGGACAATTTGGGGAAAATATAAAAGGATCCTTTTCTTTAAATATATGTGTTAAGAAAAACACATACTCCAGCTAAAAACTAAGTTGTACCAGTAGTTGCTTAAAGTATTGCCAGACTGCAACAATGCTGATATAATAGTCACATTTCAATTTAGTTTCATAAACATTTATGATATAACTAACACATATCAGGCAATTTTCTCAGACCTGGAGATACCAAAATACCATAATTCTGCTCAACAGTATTACTTACTTGAGATCCCAGTGTGAGAACAGTATGTAAAAAAAATGAAAACCCAGAGTGATAATGCAGTACTAACAGCTTGTACAAGTAATATATGGAAGGAAAACTTCACAGAAGAGATTGCATCCTAGCACAAGTTTTACTGATAAAAAAGGTTTTGACATGTGAACTAACAAGGGAAGGACATTCAGACACAGTGAAAGTACCTAACACAATGCTTGGCTTAAAGGAAATGATGCTTGGTTGAGATGATCTATATTGAAGAAGAGTAGGTTAATATTGATTCTCAGAGTTGCAGCCAAAGGACTTAAAATATGAATCCTGACTGGCTAGTTTGATTTACTTATTCATTAAAAAGAAACAAATTAAAAAAACTGAAGCAGATTTCCCATTTAAGAAGAGCAGCAAATTAGAAAGCAAAATATAAATACTAGGATTTGTGAATATCCAACAGAAAGTTAATGAAAAATGTGAGTTAACTGGAATAAACACTTCTTTTGTACCAATGCAGATAAATGTTGCATGTTCTCAGATGGTTGTATGAACAGTACTCAACCCTAGGCTCCTTTGTCTGGACGTTTTGTACATGGTGTGATGATTTCAAGAATAGGCTCTGGAATCATACTTGTTAGGCTTAAATCCCAGTTCCATCACTTATACGTTCTGTAACCTTGGAGAAATCACCTAACCTCAAAATTCTTCAGTTTACTTATCTGCACAATGCGAATCATGATAGCATCTACATCTTTCTGGTCTGTGTAAGAATTAAGTGTGTTAATATGTGTAAAATATTTTGAAAAATGAGTGGAATTTAGTAGATATTAACTATTTTTATTATTGCTACATGAATAACCTGCTTTGGTTTGTTTCTCTCATTCCTGTTACAAAACACCTGTCCAGAGTTCATTTGGAAAGAAAAAATCCACATATACACAAAACGGTATTATGTGCTGCCTATGGGATTGTGTTCAAAAAGACCTTAATTGTATCTGTGATATTTTGAAACTTTTACAAGGAGAATATATGTTGGTGTTGCTTACATAATATGAATTTAAAATCATTGCTACTCTCTATTTGTAGTTCTAGTTTAATGCCGATTGAGATACAAGTTTTATCTGACCAAAGACATTTATCTTGTGATCTTTTTTTCAGACCGATTACAAGTATGCTAGGTGCTTCCATCCTGTCTTACCACTGCATTTAACATTCATTCATCATTCGTTCACTTACTCGATTTTTTGGTTCTTCAGATACTGAGTTCCAACTATGTACAGACATTGCTTCTAATTATTTGGATATAAGTTATAGTTTGCTCTTTATAATTAGCAGATAGGTGAAGGAAAACAAAAATATGGTGTATCCACATTTGAGGAATCTCAGCAGGAAATCAGTATTTTAGGAAAAATTTCAAGGCTTGTAAGAAACACAAAGTAATGATTATCACAGATGCATAATGATAGGTAAAATGCTGATGATAGCACCACCTGGGCAAATTTAAATTTAGCTTACAATGGGAGGAGGGAATACTTTTCACATTTTGATAGGTAGTTTTTAAAAGAAAAATAAATGTATATACAGCCAATCAAATATGAAGTCCAAATAGTATATTATTTCTTAAATATATTGGGAAAAGATAAAAATAATCTTTTATACAGCTTTTTAGGTGAAATATATGGTCCATAGGTGACTAAATTAGGCATAATGCAATGAGGAGAAAATAAAATCTATATTAAGGTTTGTTTGTGGTTGCATTGCTTATTTGTCTGTGAATAGGAGATAAGATTTTTCTTTCTTTTTTCCTTTAAAAAAATTGAAGCATCATACTTTTAGAAAGAATCTCCATTTCTCTATTCTGGTGGAAAATACGTAAGGTTTAGTAGTTTGGCCAGTTTCATTTTGTAGGGTATTGATTTCATAGAAGTCTTGTGATACCATTCTCAAAATGCTTTTATTAATTTATTTTTTTGCCTTTACTGGGTTGGAGAATCTTTATTAATCATTCAAGAGTTCTGGACCCACCCACTCCTCCCAATATTCTAGCTGCTTCACACCCTCAACTCAATTGCTTTTTCCTTCCCCATTGCCTTTTCAGGTCTGTTACCGCCTCCGGACAGCTCTACATTAAACACATCTCCTCCTTAACCCCACCTGATATTTGTTATGACTACTCCAAGTCACCCCAGTACTTGAACCATTAATTTAAATAAACTTAATTTGTACTTACTTGCTCCTCATATGTATTAGGTCGTTAAATATGAAATGTCCGATTTTGAATCAAACACGTAGTTTATTATATCTCAAACAAGAAGCAGTACAATTAAACAAAGGATCCACACAGTTTTACCATTTTAACAGTAGATTGTTTATGCCAGTAGCTTAGAAGCCTCTGGAGCAAGTGGCGATGAAATTGCGAAAGGTGTTTTCCACAGGTTGTTGAGAATTGAATATTTTTCCTTGCAAGAAGTGATCCAAAGCCTGGAAAAAATAGCAGTCAGTTGGTGCATACAGTGAATGGTGAATACGGTGGATAACAGAGAGTTTCCAATTCCAGCTTTTGTAGTTTGAGCGGCGTTGTTTGTGTGATATGGTAGGGTGTTGTCTTACAAGAGGATTGGCCTGTCTCTATTGACCAACCTTGGCTGTTTAATTGCAAGCAGCCTCATCACTTCATCCAGCTGGTTGCAGTAGACATCTGCTGCAATGGATTCACCAGGTTTCATGAAGCTGTAGTGGATAATACCAGCACTGAACCACCAAATAAACACCATTAGCTTTTCTTGATGAATATTCCATTTTGGACTGTGTTTTGTCACTTCATCTTCATTCAGCCATTGTGCAGAACACTTGCAATTGTCAAAAAGAATCCATTTTTCATCACAGATAACAATATGGTGTAGAAATGGTTCATCTTTTTGTGTTGACAGCAAAGAAAGTCAAGCTTCAAGACAATTTCTCTTCTGGTGCTCATTTAATTCATGCAGTACCCATCTATCCAGTTTCCTTACCTTGCTGATTTGTTTCAAGTGGTTCAATATTGTTGGAATATTAATGTCAAACCTTGCTGCTAATGTATGCATAGGTTGAGATGGATTTGCTTCCACTACAGCTATAATAATTATCCCCCTTGGTCTCAGGTCGCCCACGTGGCTCATTTTCAAGATTAAAATCACCAAAACAGGACTTCTCGAGCCATCGATGTACTGTGCATTTATTAGCCACATCCTTCTTCAACACTTCGTTGATATTGTGAGCTGTCTGTGCTGCCTTGGTTCCACGATGGAACTCATATTCGAAAATAACATGAATTTTTTATCCATGATTTCACAAAAATTGCTCTAAAAATTTTTGAAAGATAATCACAAACCAAAATGTGCCATTGCAAGACTGAGAATGTACCTTCACAATAAAAATAAAATGAGAAGTGTCAAACTGAAATGTCAGAGATATAAACTGTCAAACTTAGTACTTAAGGAAATCAGATATTTTATACTTAATAACCTAATAGTATATTTGGCTAAAATAATAGTTAAACTCTTCTTGCACTTACTTTATAAATGTATCTTAAACTCTTACAGAGTAGAAACTATATTTATGGTTTTTTCCATTCCTGGAATCTTTACATAAGAAATAAAATAGTATTCTATTTCTTCTCTAAATTTTAATAGATCTAAAGTAAGTGTCAAAACAAAACAAAACAAGGAATTGGTCAATATAAGCGCTACCTGTAAAGGCCAGTCTTTCTTTGACCCTTAACTCTAAAGATGATAACAGAGCCCCTTAAATGACTAGATTTTTCATAAGAAACTACAAAAACAAAGTTTATTTCATATATTTAGGCAATTTCTTTTCCTAAGAGAATATGTACTTGTGTATCAAACCAGAAAGGAAACAGAAGAGGTCAACTGAGTTTAATTTAAATTTTGTTTTCAAATGTAACTTATAAATAGGCAGAAGTTTAATGATTTGTTTTGTTTTGTTTAATGTATTCTGAGAACTTGATTTTCAAGTTCTCAGAATAGTCTTCTTTCTCAGTCTTTTCTAGTTAAGCGTCTATTTTCCAATTTCCTCTGCCTCCAGTAAAAACAAACAAACAAATAAACAAAACCCCAGTCTATATCTAAACACTGTTCAAAGGTTTTTGTGAAATGCACTTACCAGTACAATAAGGAAGGTCATTACTGTTGAGTAAAGACAGACATGGAAGAAAAAGAAGTGATTTGGACATGGTAATTGCTATGGCTTGAATATATGTGTCCTTTCAAAATTTATATGTTGGAACTTAACCCCAAAAGTGATTAAGAGATGGGGCTCTTGGGAGGTGATAAGGCCATGAGGGGTCTGCCCTCATGGGTGGGATTAATGCCCTTCTAAAAGGCTTCAGAGAGCTGCCTCCCCCTCTCCGTCCCTTCTGCCATGGGGGGACACAACATTCATCCCCTCCAGAGGACGCCACTTTGAAGGTGCCATCTTGGAAGCAGAGAACAGCCCTCACCAGACACTGAACCTAACAATGCCTTGCTGTTGGACTTCCGAATCTCTAGGACTGTGAGGAATCCATTTCTATTGTTTATAAATTGCCTAGTCTCAGGTCTTTTGTTGTAGCAGCACAAACGAACTAAGAAATAAATAACCTTTCTTTTTTGAAATCATTTGAATCTATTGCTTGCTCCATGAGATGATATAAATCTATGAGACAAACTTCTTCTGAGAGTTATTTCCCCTGAAATGTAGGAGATAGTCATAAGATTATGTAAGAGTAAAATGAGATTGAACATTTGAGTAGCTTTAAAACTAAGCTGAATTTAAACTTAAAAATAGATAAAATGTACCCTCAAAGTTTTTGAAGCAGGTATCTATCTCCTTATATTTCCATACCTGTATTGTGTACTTTACTATATGTACTTTAAGAGCGCCCACATTTAAACGTTTGTTATTTCTTCCTTTAAACATGACTCTACCTATGCCAATTTTCTTTTGTTTATTCCATGATAATGCTTAATGCCTGGATAAGAGCAAAGCTTTACCGCTGCCTTTCTGGCTTCCTAGTTTTCACTCTTCAATGCATCTTATAAACTATATTCAAACCTTCTAGAATACTGTTTTTACATTAACCCTCCTTGCTCAAGAACCATAGAACCATAGTGCTTCCCTATTACCAATTCAATCAGAAGACAGCCCTGAAATAGAAATCAGGTGATAGTTCCAACACTGGCACAAATATTAAGTTTTCTCCACTATAAAAATTAATAATGATATATAGAGTTCGCAGAGTTGTTAAAAGAAAAAAGATTTTGTCTATCAAAGCAGATTTAAAAGAAGCACTGTATAAATAGAATTGCACAATTACCTATCTCAAGCCTTTTCATAAATTGACTACTGCACACTCATCCAACTTAATTTCCCATCACTGTTCTACAGGCATTCCCTGTCCAGGAAAATTAAACTTTCTGCCCTACTGTGTCATGTTTATCCCTATCTGCTCAATTCTCTTCCCTTTACATTCTACCCAACTGCCTAGTGAAACTTATCTCACCCTGTCCTCCTGATGCATGTATTATCATGTTATACTGCATGGATTACATTTATAGGCGGATCACCAGACCCTGGAAGCAGTCCCACTGAGCACACAGAAGTAAATATTTATCATTGGATTGGTTTTTGTGCCAATTTCCTTCCCCCACCCCTTTTTAATGCTTATGGCATTTTTGTTAGCTTGAGAAGTCAAAGGAAACAATGTCACTGTGATGATTCATTTTATGTGTCAACTTGTCTGTGCCATGGGGTACTGAGATATTGGGTGAAATATTATTCTGGGTGTTCCTGTGAGGGTGATTTTGGGGATGAGATTAACATTTAAATTTGGTAGACTGAGTAAAGCAGATTGCTGTCCCTAATGTGGGCTGGCCTCCTCCAATCAGCTGAAGGCTTGAATAGAACAAAAAGGCTCACCCTCCTTTGAGTAAGAGAGGATTCCTTTTGCCTCACTCTTTGAACTAGGACACTGGCTTTTTCCTGACTTCAACTTAAACTGAAACATTGGCCCTTTTTGTATCTCAGCCTTACCAGCCTTTAGACTGAACTACACCATTGACACTCTGTTCTCAGGCCTTTGGAGCCAGACTGGAGCCAGGCCATCCACTCTGCTGAGTCTCCAGTTTGCCGACTCACTCTGCATACAGATCTTGGGACTTGTCAGCCTCCATAATTGTGTGAGTCGACTCCTTATAATAAATCTCTCTTTATATATGTACAATAAGAATAAGTAAAATAGTATAATATATAATACTACATATATCACACACACACACACATATATATATACGCAAACATACACACTATTGATTCTGTTTCTTTGGGGAACCCTGACTAACACTTGCTACAGTGGGGCCCCTTAGGATGCTTCTTGTCAGGGTCTTTTAAAAATATAACCTACTCTTAAGTCTCTATGCAAAAAAGACAAAAACAAAACAAACAAAAATGAATGAAAGACAAATCTAATGATTGTGAGCCCTACAACTAAGCTATACTCTTAGGAGGACACATATGAGAGCTTAAAAAGAATAAAACCTACCAGAGAATTGAATGTAAGCATGAATCACAATATTATATGTCATTTGAATTTGAGAGAAAGGTAGGGTGTGGTGGCTCATGCCTATAATCCCTGCATTCTGGGAGGCCGAGGCAGGAGGATTGCTTGTGGTTGGGAGTTTGAGACAAGCATGGACAACATAGCGAGACCCATCTCTACAAATAAATAAATTTGAGAGAAAGAAACATTTTAGGACACAAAGCCCCAAAAGTAAACATTTAGTCATAGTGAGTGTCTTAAAGTATGAGTGTATACTATATATCTTCCAACTCTCCCAGAAGATATTTGGGGATATGTGCATAATGTCTACACTTAATTTAAGTGTTTTTAAAAAAGCAGTATCAATTGCTAGAAATCTCAAAACATATTCAGTTTTATCCCACTGCATTGCACAGTTTAATAGACATCCAGTTTTGATCTCAAGTGTTGTCTTTCAAGTGGCATTATTTTTGTATTTTGGTTGTAATAAAATGTGAAGCAAAGGCTCACTTTTTGAGGGAAAAATAGATCACAGGATTATTATTGTTATTATTTTATTTCATCTCTATCTGGCACTGACTTTTTTTGATTTAAATAGCTTCCTATGTTCTTTGTACTTGCACTCTGCAGCTTTGCCTTAGGTCATTGGACTGAACACAAGCTCAGTAGAGCAAGGCTGCTTTCAGTTTTGCTTTCCTTAGAACTTCAGCATTTAAAATGGTGTCCAGGTTATAGTAAAGGATCAACACACATTTATGGAGGAATAACTGGTAAAACAATGTATGAAAAGAAGGATTTAGCCAGGTTACAAGGCAGTTTTGCATTACAAAACAAGGTTTGTGTAAAATATTAATTTGTGAAATTTTGCTACTCTATTCAACGTTATAGGTAATATAGATAAAGCCTTTGAAGGATATAATAGAATGGAATCAAGTTACTTAAATGAAACTCTAATGTAGAATCTCATTAAGAACAGAACAACTTCAGTTAGTTTTTAAATATCAAACATTTCCTACTTAACACCAGTAATTTAAGCGGATTTGCAATAATTACAATGCATATTGTTTATTAGAGAACTTACATACTTTTGTGATATAAACAACAACAAAAAAGATTTTCAAATTGTGTGTTTCCAGGACAAAGAGGAAGAAAGCAACAAACTTCAGAAGTCCCTCATTGCTCATCTTTTGTATAAATTTGCAGGTTTCATAGCATGCATTTTTACCTAAGTGGAAAAAAGCAAAGATTTTTTTTCCACTTCAGAATTATCAAACAAGTAAAATATAACATGTTAAGGATATAAACAATGGAAAAATGCAATTAAAGTACAAAGAAATAAGTGTGGTAATTTTAAAAAATTGAAATAAAAAACTCATCAGATTAGATTTTGAGATCTATTATTTCTTATTGGTTGTCTTGCTAAACCTTTTTTTTTTTTTTTAACATAGGTCCTGAAAAATAACAGGAAAATTCTAAATATCCATTTCTTACCTATTTACATGTTTTAACATCTTGATTATTCAACTTCTTGGACATCTTTATATGCTGTCTTATCCTATAAAATAGAGTTTTCTTGTTTTTGTGTGGTTCACTTTTATTTCTCTTTTCTACTGTTCCTTCTTTTCATTGTCTTGTATAGTGTAATTGTAATAATACTGTTCTGTTTTCTGATTTATACTTTATCTCCTGACCTCTGGTAAATTAATTGAAAAAAGCCTTGTATTGATATATGGTAGGGTCTTGGTGTGGTGCTTTTTTTATCAATTAAGACAAAGATCTCAGTTTCCTGAACTTTTAGTTAAGGTGGAGTGGATCTTTAATCAGAATACGTCTGCCCCATTCTTCCAACAAACCAGCTCTCCTCCCTGTGTGTCTTATTTTAGGGGTAGGGCTGCACCACTCATTGAACTGCCGATGCTCCACATGGGAATTCTATCTTCAGCTTCTCTCCTTCTCTCCCTTATATCCATGCTAAGTAATCCCCAGCTCCTTTATATTCTGTCTCCTAAATAACTTTTGAGTAAATCCATTTTTCTATCTCCTGTTTATTGAAATCCATTTTTCACACACACACACACACACACACACACACACACACACACACACACACACAGTCATGTTAACCTATATTTAAAACCCCTGCATGTTCCCCCATCCCCACTTAGTAGGGTATAGCCTCTTCAACATACCCTACAGCTGCCATCCCCCCTATGCCCCCCAACTGGTCTGTGGCCTGTTAGGAACCAGGTTACACAGCCAGAGGTGAGCTGCGGAAAGCAAGCCAAGCTTCATCTGCATTTACAGCTGCTCCCCATCCCTGGCATCGCTGCCTGAGCTCCTCCTCTTATCAGACCAGCAGCTGCCTTAGATTCTCAAGGGAACACAAACCCTACTGTAAACTGGGCATGTGAGGGGTCTAGGTTGCCTGCTCCTCATGACAATCTAATGCCTGATGGTCTGAGGTGGAGCTGAGGCGGTGATGCTAGCGCTGGGGAGCAGCTGCAAACACAGATTATCATTAGCAGAGAGGCTTGACTGCACAATAAGTGTAATGTGCTTGAATCATCTCCCCCCTTCCCTCAGCCTCCCAAGGTCTGTGAAAAATTTGTCTTCCGTGAAACTGTCCTTGGTACCAAAATGGTTGGGGACTGCTGCCCTAGAGGACCTTTTTAAGATCTGGCTGCAGCTTTCGTCCTTTACCTTGAATCTCCCCATCACTTTCTTCCCTGCTGGTACAACTCTACACTTCAGCCACATTGAATTACTTCTAGCTGTTTGAACTTGCTTATTCACTTGTGCTTGTGGGTTCTTTTTCTTCCTGGCATTTGCACATGCTCTTCCCTCTACCTGAAACACTGTTTTCACTGCTCCTTGTCTGTCTGTCACTTGTCCTCCAGGACCCATCTTAGATGTTATTTCTGCTGATAAATTCTGACCGACCCTTCATGGCAAGTTGTCTGAAGAACGTTGTGCATGACTCCCTCACAGAACTCATACAGTATTTAATTTTTAAGTTGGTGGTCCGCCATACTGTTGTTTCTTACAAGTAGGATCTTTTTTTCCTTATTTTGTCTCCAGGACCTAACACAATATCTTTCCTATAATAAGCACTAATAAAATGTGTTTTAATGGATAAGTTCATATATTTTCTTTTAGCTTTATTATTTTGACTAGATTGGGCCACTTGCTTTCTCCCCTCTTGTTTTTGTTTGTTTGTTTCTTCCACTTCCTTCTTTGAATACTTCTAAAATCTCTTTTTTTTTGCCTTTGTTATCTCTTCTATTCAATGGAATTAAAGTAAGTGTGCCAAATAAACCTTGATTAGTAATAGAAATTTAACATGTTATTTTAGTGTACACTGATTATTCATAAAGCATGTGGGATTTGATGAAAATTATATGAATTGGTAATAAGATATTAATATCCAATACTAGTGCTATTGCTCAATAATAAGTGCTCATTTATCAAGTTTGGGTATATTCCTGAAAAATATTGTTGTCCATGCCTAGGATGGCTGTAGTATCTCTTTTCTGAAGTGAACAGGCAGGCTTTCCCTTTATTCTACTCTTACCTCTCTTATGCTAAGGTAATGATTACAATTTTACATCTTATGGGAAGAACATGTCTTCATTATTTCACTACCTTAGAAGGGGAAGGTAATAAAAATGCATTTATGGTAAGCATCTTTTCTACTCCAAGCTCAAAGAAGCTCTACTTAGAGGAAGCATGAAATAAATGTTATCAGTCAAACCAAACAGATTTATATAGCCAGGAGGTTCTTTCCTTCTCTCATATTTATGGTCTTATCCTGATCAAGGACAAAATAATGTATGGATACATTAAGGAGTTCAAAAATCATATTTTGAATACTGGATCCACTCACTAAATCTTGTAGTTTATTACTCAGTACAGTTCTTCAATTCTCCTTTCTGACTCATTTCCTGGTTTATAAATATAAAATGAAAGCCTTTTCTAATAACTCAATTAACTTCTTACAGTTTAGTGTAGCTCTCTTTATTATATATCTATCTGATACAACTGCATGGTCCAGGATGATATTTTAAAATTCTGTGTAAAAAGCAATGTTGTAAAAGTACCAAAATGATCCACCCAAAACGTCAAACGAATAACAATGAAGTCTTTGCTATTATTTATATTCTGAGATTGGGGGAAAAATGAGAGGTGGATGGACCAGTTGCTGTTTATGCTAATTGACAATATCTCTCTTTTCCATAAAGCTGTTAAGAATATTCTTCTTTATCTCTAAATTCACAGTGAGTGTAAGTATATTGGGAAGGAGGTTGTGCTAAAAGAAAAAAAAGGTGACAGGTGACAGATTTCACAAGGCAATGAATAGCCTAAGTATTGTTATCATTCCTCAATTAAAACTTTCAAAAGCTTATGGATGCAACCATTCTGTCTTTGGAATATTGTTATTTTTGGAGGAAAATGCTTAATTTTCAGGAAGCAGAGAAATAATACCTTTAACGTAAAAATGCTTGCTTCCTTTCACTCACTTTTAAAATGGGATGACATCTTATAGGTAAAGTCAGGTAAAACAAGAACTTTTGTTTCTAGAGAAAGGGACTGACTTAGGATAGAGGTCTCTTAGAGAAATGACTCCAAACAGGCATTGAAGACAAAGTTCCTACAAAAAAATCTTCAAATTATTCCTCACCAAATCATGAGAAGCTGTTATATTTTTTGTAATTATACATATATAAGCTTGCACTTAAAATAATTTGGGCTTAATAGAACCAGGGAAACAAAGAGTGTTATTAATGCGACAAGAATTTCACATAGAATCACCCAGAGAAGTCATATTTGGAATTACCACTAGAGGGCAGAAGATAGTGGGAAAATAAAAAGAATAGTGGGTTTGTAGAATCGTAGAATTTTCAAGCCCCTGGAATTTCTGGAGGCAATTGTAATAATAATAATAGTTAACATTTATAATGTGCCTACTATGCACTAGGCACATTTCTATGGGATATATAATATAATATATGCAATATTAATTAAATTAATTAATATATTTATCCACACATTTATTTCACAACAGCCCTTTAAGGTAGGTTAAGGGGTTTCTCCATTTTACAGATGGGGAAACTGAAGTTCAAGGATTGGTGCAAGTTTTTAAAGTAAGTAAATTCCTAGT
Organism: Microcebus murinus; assembly: GCF_040939455.1. Taxonomy (NCBI): domain Eukaryota; kingdom Metazoa; phylum Chordata; class Mammalia; order Primates; family Cheirogaleidae; genus Microcebus; species Microcebus murinus. The sequence goes on along the minus strand of NC_134114.1, from coordinate 35,052,213 downwards.
CTTCAAACTTAATACATTTAATAACTACTATCTCCCCCCATGCACAACAACCTCTTTGATTTGTGTTGTATTTTATTGCGAAGAAAAGTGTGTGCAATCATCCTCTGGACTGTGAGGGAAAGCAAGAAGTTTCTTCTAACACAGTAAATTTCCCAACTTGCTTCTACTACTGCATTGCCTGACAAGCCAGGATTTTTGTAGGTGGCCTCTTATACATACCTTGGGAAACAAAAGTCTAAAAATATATTTTATTGATGCAGCAAACCACCAACACTATTAAGTTTTCTGGACAATCTGAACTCACAAACAGGACCTGTGATGGTATCATTATTAATAACTGTTAGGAGGAAACTGAGCCCAGAATGGGAGAGGGGTAACATCAGGAAGTGCTGGAGTATTTCCTGTAAACAGTGGATGACATCAGGTATAGGAAGAGTAGAGGCCCCAGCTTGTTAGCCAGCCTGGTTAGTAGTGCTGAGAGGAAGGAACAAGTTAAAGTACAATGGTTGAGCCTCTTGTCTTAAATCAGAGGCTCTCTGTATCCCGCTTCATTTCTAAGCTAACTAGTTGGGCACAGCTAGGGCCTGGATTTTAACCTCTGCTCCTGGCACATATTTCTTATTAATGAGGAGACTGTGAGTTATGCCAGCACTATAAAGAAAGGCAACAAACTAAAACCTACAGTCAGCACAATTGATGCACCAGACAGATAAAGATCTAAAATATGCATGGTCATTATTTTGAAGGAGATGCCATCTTATTTTCAATCAAAATATAAACAGGCATTTAAAAAACATGAAATTAGCCACTGCATTAAAAAAATATATATGGAAGAATAAAGGTCTGTGAATATTTTAGTCATATTTATTTAAAGAAAGCAAGGGATTGGGGACAAATCTTGCTAGATGTAGACATAGTACAAAGCCATAATAATAATATTAATAATAACAAAACCAGTGTGGTATTCATCACAGATAGAAAGATGATATAACATAATGGAGAGCTCAGAAATACACACATACAAAGTTATAAACACATGTATAAATTTTAGATATGTTAAATTGAACTATAAATGAGTTGGAGAAACAGATTGGTAGGTAGCATTGGGAAACTGATATTTAACAAATAAAGTTGAAGCCATATCTCACACCATAAATTAATGAAAAGTAGAATTATAAAAAAATTCAGGAGAATATATGTGTTATTTGGGGGAGTGGAAAATCATATTGATTAAGATTCTTGGAGGAAAAATCATAAAGGAAGGAAGAAAAGAAGTAATGAAGGAAGAAAAAAAAGGAAAGAAAAAAGAAAGAGAAAGAAAATTTTAAAATATAGATTTGATTATATTAAAATCAAAGATTTAATTTGATGAGGAAAAATCAGAGACAAAGTTAATAAATGTTTGACAGGCTGGGAGAAGATATTTGCAATGTATGTAAAAAAAAACTCAAGAAATTGGCATCTAGAGAACACACAAAGAGTCCTGAAAATCCACATGAAGAAGACAGGAAATCAAGTGAGGAAAAAAGGGCAAAGGAAAATAATAGACACTAGTCGCATAAAGGGAAAACTGAATGGCTAATAATTCTGAAGAGTTGCTTAACTTCCCTTGGAAACAAAGATAGGCAAATTAAATTAATGACGAGGTACGCCTTTACACTCATTCATGTAGCAAAATGTTGGAAGCTGGATATTACCCAGTCCTGGTAAAGCAGTGGGAAAAGGGAATAAAAATTTAGGTAGCCATGTGGATGGTAAAGTGATCATATGGAATAAAATAAAAACTGTATACAACTTATGCCCTAGCAATCCCACTCCTGGGCTTCTCCCAGAGACAGAAACTCCTACAAAGATCTGTCATATGGGGACACATATGAAGACATTGTTTTGAAAGTAAGAAATAAGCTACAACCTTCCTGTTCTTACCAGGAAATGAATAAAAAAGATGATAAAAGCATACTATGAATACTGGTGTGACTGATAGAACCATGGGGCGAGATGATTTGAAGAGCATGAATCGATATTAAAAATAATGTTGAGTGAAAAAGTAAGAAGTAGCCAGATCAATGGAATAAAATCAGTTAGTTAAATTCAAAATACCTACATTCCCAAATTACAAAGAAATTTGCAGGCATATACAGTAAGTCCTTACTTAATGCCAATGATAGGTTCGTGGAAACTGTGTCTTTAAAAAAATAACATACAATATATAATGAAACCAATTTTGCCATAGGCTAATTTATAGAAACAAGAGTTAAGTTCCTATGGTATATTACTAGTTACAAAAACATCACCAAACTTCTAAATAAAGACCCCAACACTTCTAATCTTAAACATTGAAATAAATGTGAGCTATACATACATTTAAGAAAGATTAATAAAAACAACATATTTACTCAATTTTTGGTGAATCAGTGAGTGACAGTACTCATAGTGGTGGTGTGTTAAAACCAAGAATAAAGGTTTGCAGAGCAAAATTGTAAGGAGTACCTCCTAACACCACACAGTTCAAAACCAATCACAAATATGGTTGGCTAGAGTAGCGTTTTTGTACCTCATTGTTTATTGTTGTGTATTTGTATGATTACCGTATACAAATTTTTATTTTACCATACTTTATATTCATTCATTCATTTTCTAACCCGTGTATTCCAGGCCAAGGTCACAGGTGGCTGGGGCCTGTCCTGCAAGTTAGGGCACAAGTCGGGAACCAGCTCTGGACAGGGCACCATCCCATCGTAAGGTGCACTCACACACACACACACACACACACACACACACACACACCCCTACACCCATTGTGGAACAATTGCGACATGCCAATTAACCAAACATGTACATCTTTGGGACGTGGGAGGAAATTATAGTATCTACAGGAAACACATGCAGACGTGGGGAGAATGTGCAAACTCCATACAAACAATGGCCCTGGATGGGCACTGATTTTTTTCTTTCTTTCTTTTTTTTGTCTCATTAACATTAGAACAAAACAACGTTGAATGAAATTACATTATTCAAGGACCTGCTGTGGATATCTAAGAACAGGTATCCAATAGAGTGCTTAGGCAGTGAGGTGGGAAAGATGGGGGTGGGCAGGGATCAGTGATATAACAAAGAAAAGTAAATATCAATCAGGAGAGGGTCTTGCATAGTTTGAAATGAAGGATATGGAAAGTTCTAGAAGGAGAATTTTGATTATATATACAACCCTTAAATTCACATTGCCATGCTTAGAAATATACAGAATACTACTAACTTATTTTGAAAATTTATTACTGTTGAGGAAGTATTTTGAATGGGAAATTATCTCATGTACTTTAATAAAAATATTTTACATTTAAGGCATTGGACAGAAGAGACCTTAAATTATGAGTGAAAGTCAAGATGGTTTGTGTGACTGTAAGAAACCAGAGAATATGGCAGACAATGTAATTTTTAAGCCACAATACACCAAACTTAACAATTTTAATAAGAAGAAATCAAGGGTAGAAAAAAAGGAAGGAACTAATTCATAAAAAATGGAAAACATTTCAGATTCTTTGAGTTTTAAGAGAATTTGCAGGTTGCTGCTAGGGATGCAGGCAACCTGTGATGCAGACATTGGTTTCATAGATGCATATATATTTGCTGCTCACAAAGTGCCAGGTACCTAGTTGTAAAACCATAAACCTTCCTAAGTGGCTACTATTTGGCATCCTCAGTGTTTTTGTCTGTAAAGTAGAATTCGTTATTACTAAGCCAATGAAAGTAAATGAGAAACGAAATCACATTTTGTTCTATTGTATCATACAGAAATAATAAATATTACTACCAAAGAATATGGACATCTTTTTTTACCCTTCATCTAGTTTTACATGTCGATAGACACATTCTAATTGCCCAAGGAAGAATAAAACATTTTTGGGCATTGTGCTATTTTTATGATTTTATTAAACTATAACTTTTCAAGGATCTGAGACATTCTGGATCTTTAATGGAGGTTGCTTATGTTTTTAAACTTTCCTGTCATCTGGTTTTTACAACCTTGAAACAACACATGTTTATGAAGAGATGGTGCAGTTATTATGCTGTGGAATCTAATGGAATTATGAAATACGTGTATAGTTCATTTCACAGTTAGCTAGTTCAATTTTATTTTTTATAAACTTGTCTCAGTTGTCCATTAGTTAATTGATTAATTGAACAAACATTTCTCACCATTTTAACATATATAAATATGTACTGAGCATTAGAAATTAAAAATACACAGACACAAACACACACACACACACACACAAGATCCCCTGTTATTGTAGAGCTTGCAGTCTAGAGGGGTTTTTTTAGACTTTAAATGAAACCAAAAACATACTTTGCTGTGACATTTTAACTGTTGATCCTCGGCAGTAAATCAAACAAATCTATTACATCTTCAACATGAGAGCTCTTCAAAAATCCCAAGAGTCTCCAGAATCTTTCTCATATGATTATCACAAATGCACCTTAAAATCAGATTTAATTTACTCTAAGATCTTCTTATTAATAAAATACAATACCCAGAATGGAATGTAGATATTGTCTACCAAGTATAGCAAAATTATTAAGTATGAGAAAACAGATAGCAAGTAGCCTGGTATGTCAACAATACAGTCAGCCCTTTGTATTCATGGGTTCTGCATTTGTGGGTTCACCCAATCGCTGATCAAAAATATTTTTAAAAACTGAGTGGTTAGCTGGGTGTGGTGGCTCATGCCTGTAATCCCAGTACTTTGAGAGGCTGAGGTAGGAGGACTGCTTGAAGCTGGGGTTTTGAGACTAGCCTGGGCAACACAGTGAGACCCATGTCTACAAACAAACAAATAAATTTGAGAAAAAGAAATATTTTAGGACACAAAGCCCAAGAAGTAAACATTTAGTCACGATGAGTGCATTAAGGGATGAGTGAACCCTGTGCACTACAAAATTTTTTAAAAAAATTAGCGAGGTGGGGTGGCCTGAGCCTGTAGTCCCAGCTACTTGGGAGACTGAGACAGGATAGTCCTTTGAGACTGGGAATTCAAGGTTACAATGAGCTATGATTGTGCCACTGCACTACAGCCTGGGTGATAGAGTGAGATCCCATCTCTAAAATAAATAAATATATGATAAGTGGTTGCATCTGTACTGAACATGTACAGACAGTTTCTCTTGTTACTATTCCCTAAACAATACAACAGTATAACTAACTGTTTACATAGCATTTACATTGCATTAGATAATCTAGAGATGATTTAAAGTATATGGGAGGTTGTGTGTTGGTTACATGCAAATACTACGCCATTCTATATAAGAGACTTGAGCAGCTGTGGGTTTGGTATCCACAGGGGGTAAGCTCAGGAACCAACCAATCCCCATGGATACTGAAGGAAAACTATATATCATTACAGTCTGGGTTTTATAATGTGTCAACTTGGCTGTGCTGAACTACATTTTCCACTATTCCCTTTATTGTATGTCAGAGTGGACCACAGGGAGACACTTGGGAGATCTGGAGGGCAGAGAGGAAGCAACGGCTCTTTTGTTATTCACACGGGTTGCTGCTGGTCTGCTGACTCACCTTCCTGGGGAGAAGTAGCTTGCCCTGCACCAACATTCTTTTACTCCTTGGTCAAATGTGTAAGGTTAGCTTTGTGACAAAGGCTCCCAGATTCTGCGGGATACTATTGTCACCAAGGTCAGAAGCAATAAAAACTGACACAGATTTCAGTTTAACCTCTTGGAGTTCCAGCTTGTGCTTGTGAGTTCCAGCCCTCTCTTGATCTCCCCAACTTTATGTCCACACCCTCTTCCTGCCTGCCTGCCTGCCTCGTGGACTTCAGCATCAGACACAGAGACAACTGCTTCACAGAGGCTGCTTAACCAGCTCTCTCAGTTGCCCAGTTCCCTGTAACAAACCATATGTATTTATCTCCTAGCAGTTCTGCTTCTCTGGCTGAACCCTGACTGATACAATTTTATATATATATATATATATATATATATATATATATATTCAAGCTTTTATTATTTTCAAATTTAATTTTTAAATAATAAAACACACATACACAAACACACACACTGATACACATCATTTAGAAACAAAACATGACTCATCCACTGGATGTGCCCTTTTGCTACCATTCACTATTGCACTTGTATTTCTCCACATGCCCTGTCTCTCTTAGGTGACTACTGTTCAGAATTTTATGCTTATTATTCCTTTTGCTTTTCTTAAGTTTCAATATATATTTAGTTTTGTACATTTTTGAACTTTAAGTAAATAGCATAATTTTTTCATCCTCTAATATTCATATATTAGGTCGGCCACCAGCAACTTTGCTTTCCCTCAAGTTTTACACAGAATATTTTCTATATTTTCATCCCAATGATAAAAATATTAACAAGAGGGGTTCAAGGGCAGGATACAGACACAGGCTACTATTAACTTTGCCTTAAAATGGCCTTCTAGTTTAATTTCTATGTTGCTTTCCTATGTTAACAAAATGTTCCCATACTATCCTTATCACATTTTACTGTAATTGTTTATTTATTCATTCTCAACAGCTAATATCCTTGGTGAAGAGAAAAAACCTAATTTCATTTTGCATTTTCTGTGCAATCACAATTCTTAGCACTAAATAGGCATTCAATATTTACTGAACATACAAGCTTCATGTAGAAAGATCAATTGGAATTCAAAAGATAAATGAGATAAGAAAGGTGCTTTAGGTAGTGCCCCTTTAGCAATGAAGGGGAAGATTAAATTGGGCAGGATTAGAGGCAAACTCAGTACTGTTAAACTTCCTTTAAGACATGCAGGCTAGGATTCACCAGAGAGGTGACGGGAGGCACCAAAAGCAAATAATGAGAGAGTTTGAGGCTTTTTGCCCAGCTGGGGACTGGGTGTGAGCCAGGACAAGCTCCCGGACACTGGGAAACAGAGGAATCCCCAGGCCTTCACACTCTGATACAGGTTTTTATAATCTTGGCTGTGGGAGAACCTCCCCCCCCCCACTCATGGAGGCCTTGGACCTAACATAGGGAGCTGCCTAGAGGTTGCACAGATATGTTGTTCCAGAAAGGGAATCCCATGGACTCCCACAGGCACCCAAACCTATGGCACCTCTAGCAAGGACCCATTCTGAAAGCCTAAATACCAGGGATCTATAGAGGCAGCTGCTGCCACTGTGCTACTCTGAGGAGAGAGGAGCCGGGGGCTTTCACACAACCCTGGGAAAGTCCTCATCACCCTGCTGCAGACTGCTGATGAGAATGAGATGTGAGTGGATCACACTCTCCACAGCCTCTTTCCCATGACGCCAGCCTTGAAAAGGCCCCACTTTCTCTGGCCACAGGCCCAAGGCTCCATTCTGAGAGTTTAATGCTGGGATATTCTCCACCCTCATGCTGAATTTGAGGTGTTGCAGCTACAGCCACTACCCAGTTAGTGAAGAACAGGGAAGACCAAGCTCTCCTAAGGACACATAGGACCATACCCACCCACTGCCCTGCTATGGGTGGCTGTGGACTCACCCAAATTACCATAGGAATCAGAAACATGAACACAGACCATTTTAGTTACTCTACTAGTGCTATTGCCATCAATCACATCATGCCAGCTTCCCAGGAGCCTGAGAACTCACCCACACACCTGGCCCAAATCCTTCCACTATCAGTTTCTGAGCAAGACACCTTGAGGCCCAAGAATTGGCCCTCCAGAAACCGCAAAAACCAGTGCCCACTTAAGCTCTCTGGGGCACACTCAGCCCATTGCTGCCACCACTAGGGCCCAAAGACTGGCTCAGCTGGTGTCCAAGTCCCCATCAAAACTTCACCATGGCCTCAACTAATGCCTATACCCCAAACCACTGAGGAAATTACAGATATCACTGACCTGTATACTGATGAAGAAATCATATAAAGATCACACTACTACAGGCATCCAAAGCTGAAGTGTCCTACTCACCCAACAACATAAATACATATCTCAAGGAAAAAATTCTCTGCTGTGAAAGCAATTTCAAAAAACTGGAGAAAGTGACTGCTTCACCAGAGGTGCAGATGTCATCAGAAGGACACAGGAAACATGAAAAAGAAAAAAAAGAATTGACACCACCAATAGACCACAACAAGTATCCAGTAACAGATCTCAATCAAAAAGAACTCCTTGAAATGCCAAAGAATTCAATATACTGATTTTAAACAAGCTCAATGCAATGCAAGAAATATCTGAAAATTAATACGAAGATATCAGAAAATCAATTCAGGATATGAGTGAGAAAATTTCCTACTAGATAGATATCTTTAAAAAAAAGCAACAGAAATTCTGGAACTGAAAAGTTCATTAAAGAAAGTATAACATTTGAAAGCTTCAATAATAGAATAGACCAAGAAGAAGAATAAATCTCAGAACTTGAAGACAGATACTTTGAAATAATCCAGTTAGACAAAAATAAGAAAAAAATAAAAATAAAAAAGAATGAACAAAGACTTCAAGTCATCTTGGACTACAAAAAGTGACCAAACTTATGAATTATTGGTATTCCAAAGGGGGAAGAGTGATCAAGGAGTTTAGGAAACCTATATGAGGAAACAATTGATGAAAACTTTCTAAGTCTAGAAAGAGAGGTAGACATCCAGATACAGGAAGCCCAGTGATCCCCAAGAAAACACATAGCAAAAAGAAATTTACCATGGCATGTTATATGCAGAACATCTAAAAGTCAAAGCAAGAGAAAGAACTTTTAAATTAGGAAGAGAAAAATGTCTAGTCACCTATAAAGGAAATCTCATTAGATTAACAGACGATTTCTCAGCAGAAACCTTACAGGACAGAAGAGAATAGGATGGCATTTTCAAAGTGCTGAAACAAACAAACAAAAAACATCCTGTCTGTCAAGAATTTTATATCCTCCTAGAATAAGCTTCATAAATGAAGGAGGAATAAAATCTTTCTCAAACAAGCAAATGCTGAGGACATTCATCACCATTGGATCAGCCCTCTAGAAAATGCTCAAGGGGTCTGAAACATGGAAATGAAAGGTTGCTATTCTCCATCACAAAAACACATGAAAATATAAGTCATGAGTCTCATAAAACAATAACACACAGGAAGAAGATAAAGGAATCAAATGGCAACATCACAGAATTTTATCAAACTGCAAAGACAAAAAGACAGAAAAACAATGAAACAAAGAATTTATAAAACAACTAGAAACAATTAACACTATGACAGGAATAAAACCTCACATATCAATATTAACCTATTCTGAATATAAATGGATTAAAAGTTCTAGTCAAAAGATAAAGATTGGGAGAATGGATTAAAAAAAACACGATCCAAATACAAATATATGCCACTTTTAAGAAACTCACCTTACCTGTAAAGACTCTCATAGACTTAAAGGGATGGAAAAAAGATATTCCCCAAGTGCCCATCAATACATGAGTGATACATATGCACAATTTCTTTATCCATTCATCTACTGCTGGACATTTAGGTAGATTTCAAATATTGGCTATTGTGAATAGGCTGCAATAAACACAGGAATATCTTTTTGATATACTAAATTCCCTTCTTTTGGATATGTACCCAGGAGTGGGATTGCTAGGTCATACGGTAATTCTATTTTTAGATTTTTGAGGAACCTCCATAGTGTCCTTCATAGTGATTGTACTAGTTTTCATTTCCACCAACAGTGTATGAAGGTTTCCCTTCCTCCACATCCTTGTGAGCATTTGTTGTTGTCTGTCTTTTTGATAAAGCTATTTCAACTGGGGAGAGAGATGGATCTCATTGCAGTTTTGACTTGCATTTCTCTGATGTCTAATAATGTTGTGCATTTTTTCATATACCTGTTTCATATACCATTTGTATGTCTTCTTTTGAGAAATGTCTATTGTGATCCTTTACCATTTTTTAATCAGATCATTTAATTTTTTCCTATTATTAGAGCTTCTTAAATATTCTAATTATTAATCCCTTGTCAGATGGGTAGTTTGCAATTATTTTCTCCCATTCTATAGGTTGTCTCTTCACTTTGTTGATTGTTTCCTTTGCTGCGAGGATACTTTTTAGCTTAATGTGATCCCATTTGTCCAATTTTGCATTGGCTGCCTGTGGTTTGGAGGAATTACTCAAGAAGTCCTTGCCGAGTACAACGTCCTGGGACATTTCCTCAATGTTTTCTCTTAGTACTTTTATAATTTCAGGTCTTAGATTTAAGTCTTTAATCCATTTTGATTTGATTTTTGTATATGGTGAGAGATAAGGGGCTAGTTTCATTCTTCTGCGTATGGATAGCCATCTTTCTCAGCACCATTTATTAAAGAGACTCTTCTTTTCCCACTATATGTTCTTGGAAACTTTTTTTAAAATATAAGTTCACTATAGATGTATGGATTTATTTCTGAGTTTTCTATTTTGTCCCATGGGTCTATGTTTCTGTTTTTATAAAAGTAAAATGCTGGTTTTGTTACTAAGGCTCTGTAGTATAACTTAAAGTCAGGTAATGTTGATTCCTTCAGTTTTGTTCTTTTTGCTCATGATGGCTTTATCTATTCTGAGTCTAAATTTTAGGATTATTTTTCTCTATATCTGTGAAGAATGTCATGGGTTTTGATGGGATTGCATTGAATCTATAGATTGCTTTGGATAGTATGGACATTTTAACAATATTGATTCATCCAATCCATGAGTATGGAATATCTTTCCCTTTTTTTTTTTGTATCTTCTTCAACTTCTTTCATCAGTATTTTATAGTTTTCATTATAGAGTTCTTTCACTTATTTCAATAGGTTTATCCCTAGGTATTTTATTTTGTTTTATTTTATTTTATTTTTACCTATTGTCAATGGGGTTACATTCTTGGTTTCTTTTTCAGATCATTTACTGTTGGCATATAGTAATGCTACTGATTTTTATATGTTGATTTTTTTTATCCCAATATTAGTGATGTTGAACATTTTTTTGTATGTTTATTGGCCATTAGTCTATAATCTTTTGAAAAGCCTCTGTTCATGTCTTTTGCCCACTTTTTAATGGGATTGTTTGATTTTTTTCTTGCTTATTTGCTTGTATGCTTTGTAGATGTTGGTTATTAGCCCTTAAAACAATAGGCATAGATACATTTTCCATATATTACGTTTTGATAGTTTTTGCCATCTTTCCTTCTAAAAGAAGAAGAAACAATGTGAACTTAATCAAATAGAATACAAAAATACTCCTTTCTCTAAACCATTGCCAATGCCAGATACATCTGTTCCTAAAATCATGTCCCTGAAAGTGGCAGATAGTAAAATAAAAGGTTATATCAAAATGGTTTCCTTTTAAAAAATACAGAAAAAATGTGTTCCAGTAAGTTGGGGAAAAGTGCTCTTTTTTTCCATGTTACATAAATATAAATAGTAAAGTATCTGTAAAAAATGTAAATATATGAAATTTTATTCATCAAAAAATTACTACTAATGTCCAACTGTGCAGATAAATTTAGTCTATCGGTATTTTCTGCCCTCAAGATCTTCTTTCCCCAAGATGCCCATTATATAAATTCTTTCATATGATTTCTTGATTGTGCTCAGAAAATTTCCAGAGTATCTTTACTTCTGACTAATTTGTCACTTATTTTTCAGACATTGCTTTTGTTATAGCAAAGCATGCCTTTGGTGTGATATGATATATTTGTTTTACAATTCTAGCCAATAAATATCATCTTGACTTCAATGATTGATCTCCTTTTGTTACTTTTGTACCTATGAAACTCCTTGAAATGGTAATTGATATTTTCTGGTCATGCTTATGCTTAAGGGCAAAAGAAAACAAAATTAAAAGCAACAACTACAACAAAAGAGTTTGCCTCATGAAATATATAATTTTGCAAAGTATGATCTCTGCATAAACAACAGAGGACACTGGGGGGTTAAGTTTGCATCATTTTGTCTGTAATGAGGTATTTTTAAATTTGATAATATGAATGTTCTCTAAAGTATATTTCCAGACTTTAATCAAAAAGCTTAAGTTTTTGGTTTAAATCTTGTTATTCTGAAATGAATGTCATTATATTAAAGGAATAAGCATTTATATCTTCAGTGTATGAATCCAAATATCATAAATTAATTATGTATTAATTTAAAATCTGGCTTATTATCACTCTTTTTAGTATTTAAAAATCAGTAATAAATGATAATGTGTAATTGACATTTCCCTTATCACTAGTGATACACATTACTTATCTACCTATCATTTGTCTATCCATTCCTTTATTTATTTTTTACCCATTTATTAACCATATATAATTTTTCTTACAGGAGATTTACTGTTTTATTCTTCCCATCCTTTTACCTTCCTTGTTTTCTCTTATTAAAAAATTTATATTATTTGTTGAAGTCTTAGGGACAGAAGGAAGGTCTTACCTCCGTGATAGAAAAAGGTAGGCACAAGAAGCCCCTTTCAAGGCAGAACCAAGGCTAGAATGAATGTTATCCTCGTCTGTGGCTTGAGGAACTAGATTGCTGATGAGTGGAGCTAAGACATATTCAGAAGTCAAGAAGGTTGTCACCACCCTGTTCTTCCAGGCCTTCTGAGATATAGAATGGCCATTGCTGCAGAGAAGCCATGCTCTCTTGGACCTAGGCTGCAGCCTTGATATGCCAAATGTTAATGGAGCACTTTGCCATACGAGGTGTGGAGAGACTTCAGTTAGAATCAGGAGGAGCCTGCTGGACATTTGACCAGTGCAGGTATATGGAGTCCTGTGCTCAGAAAGTTCCCACACATGGTTCTACTGTTATGACTGTCTTGATGTTCTTCATAATTTTATCTTTGAAGGGTGTTTTCTGAGTGAAGTTTAATGGCATAATGGAACATGCACATCAGCAGAGAAGATACACTTAGAATGCATGTGCCATTCCTTGACACCTCATTTGCAGATAGCCCTTGCAATACCTCATATGCACAGAATTTCAGTGGACCCACCATGCTTGGGAATTCAGTGAGACTCCAAGTGAATATAAGTTAAGTATTTTATATCTACGACTGAGTAAGAGGAGAGGTATGGAATGAGGCGCTAACTGCTCCTTAGAGGCCATGCTTTCCTTTGAACATATTTGTTTCAAATGCAGAAATAAAGTAGTGGCTTTTCATAAAACATAAATAACCAAGGAACCCTATTGTGCTCTTTCTTACTCATGTTACTTCCTTGCATTTACCAAGCACGAACACCAAAAATGAGACACAGAAGGAAAAACAGGATAACTCATAGTTCCATTTCCTTTCCATCTTTCCTTACTCATTTGTAGCTAAATGTGGAGTGTTGGTAGAAAGCACATGTATCAAGAAGTGAAGTAATACCATATGAGTTATTTGGTACAGCATGTCAGCTTATTTGGTAAAAACAAACCTCATATGCATATATAATCCAGGAAATATGAATTATATAATTCCAGTGATTCTGCCTGTAAATAAAATGCTTATATTGGCATCTAAATCTGATATTTCACAATATAAAGATCAATGGAAAATTCTTTCTAATAATTACATTTTTTTTTCTTTACTTAGAACAACATTAAATAGCAAATAAAAGAGACATTACAAATCAAGAGAGAGAGACCATGGAAGAAAGGTAACAGCATAATAGTTTAGTACTTTTAGTGGAATTTTCTCATGCTCTTTGATTAAAGGGGCCTACATTTCCATTTTCACCAAATCCTGAAGAGTGTGGAGCTGTCTCTGCCCAGTTGATTGAGGCTCTGGAGAGGATTCTACAGTGGCAAGGAGGTCAGCAACACGGTCTTCTAGGTGCTGCCACAGGTACTTTTCTTTGACTATATGCTTCCTGACTCCCTCGTTGTGGTGGCAAATCTCTCCAGACTCTCTGGGTTGTTGGTGCCAACTCAAATCAGTTTCACACTGTTGCCTTGATCTACATCAAACGTTTACTTGCTTCTCCAAAGAAGGGTCCAGTATTTCCAAAATGTTTTTGCAAAGCATTGCCAGGATAATAGAACTCTTTTCCCTTGGCCAAGGAGCCCTGCGGAGCCACAAACAGATGGAGACTATAATTCATCCCCTCAATGATCTGGAAGATACTGAGATCCTGCAGCATTTGTTCTGCACCTGGCTCCTCCATGGTCCCCATCACCCCATCACATGAACTTGCTCGTCACTTTTCAGGCTGTCTCTGTGCCAGTGATTTTGCTGATGGTTCTATCTGTCCTTTTTATTTCTGGTCCACACAGGCACTTGTTATAGTGGCCATAAACTCAGATTTGTTGTGTTTGAAGCCTGGCAAAGAAAGCTGTGAAACTGCAGTGGACTACTTTATTACACAATTTTTTAAGACTATATTTAATCCATTTATATGTCTTTATATTTTGTGTTAATTTTTTGGTGCTCTTTAATATTATTTAAAAGCATTAACCCTATATAGGTGATATGTTACATGTTTTTCTCCAGTCTGCCTTTTGTTACTTTGTGGTGTCTTCATCATGTATAAATTCTATTTAAAATTTTGTATAGTGAAAAATTTTAGTCTTTTTATGTGCACTTAAATTTATGCATATGAAGGCTTTTCCGATTCCCCACATAATTTAGAAATTATTCTACAACTGTTGAACAATTTTGTAGCTTTTTTCTTCAGAAGTCTAATCAGTTTAGAATTTATTGCTTAATATGGTGTATAAGATAGGCATTTCCTGATTTAAGGTTTTGTTTGAGTGTATTTGATTGATTAAGACCATGTCATATATGCACATGTCAAAGTGGTAAGCAAAATTGGAAAACGTGTGTTTCTTGACAGTTCAGACCTCCTCAATTCATGGCAAATTTCCAAATCATACTATTGGTTTTTATGTATATTGAACAGAAAACAAAAAAATATATAAAAAATGTTTCATACTCATCAAACATTGAATAGTAATAGTGACAATATGATTTATTTTGTTTCTTACTTTAATTTGAATTCCTACTGTATTCTACTCTTAAATATTTTCATTGTTTATTGATACCCACAATTATATGAAAGAAAATTTCTTTTATTTCTAGCTTACTGAGAGCTTTTTGTTGTTGCTTTAATAAAAAATGATTGTTGAATTCTTATCAAATACATTTTCTGCATATATAGAAATAATTATATATTTTATCCATTAATATAAAATAGCAAATTACATGATTATATTACCTAATGTTGAATTATTTCCTTGTATTTCAAAATATGTCCTATTTGACTTTGTGATTTTACTGTTGTCAATATTAGTGCTTACAGTTTTAAGCCTATGCAAGTATTTTTTATAGCTGATGATTTCAGTGTATTATGAATATTTTTGTTTTGCCCTCCCTTTGGTTTTTCTCTTGTGATTTTGTATCTATTGCTACTGCCCTACCCTCCACCCCCAATATCCAGTAGCCTCTAAGTACAGTTTTCAACAAGATCAATCATGTCCAACTTTGAAGTAAAGGGAGGGACCCAAGGTTCGAATACGGACAGATTAATGGACAGTGGAAAATGGCTTAGTCAACTGGTCAGGAACTTGGGCTGGAAAACACTGAAAATGTGAGGTAAAGGAGGTCTGGGGAAAATGCCTGTGGATGGACACTTGGGAAGGGCACAGAGTGTGAAGTCTTGGTATTTCATGGTTACACCCACTGAGCCAGTTGACATCAGATAGGCTCAGCACTGAGACAGTGGTCACTTGAAGTGAGTAAACACAGCAGCAAAGATGGAAGAAGCTAAGAATGATGTTAACGGCATGATTTTCTACTTGCCAAGTATGTTTGTTTCCTGAGTCTGCCACAACAAAGTGCCACAAACTGAGTGGCTTCAACAATATAAATGTATTGCCTCCCGGTTCTGGAGAGTAGAAATCCAAAATCAAGGTGTTGGCAAGGTTGGTTCCTTCTGAAGCCTGTGAAGGAGAATCTGTTCCATTCCTCTCTCTTAGCTTGTAGTCGTCTCAGGTGTTCCTTGGTTGGTAGGTGGTATTCTTCCTGTGTCTTCATATCATTTTTCCTCTGCATATTTCTCTGCCTATTCATATGGCAATCTTTTTTATAAGGACACCAGTCACATTGGATTAGGGGCCCACATTAGTCCAAGATGACCTTATCCTAACTTTAATTACATCTGCAGTAACCCTATTTTTTAAAATCATTTTAAAAGTTTAATTGAAAGCATTTGCAAAATCAAAACACACTTACATGATAAAAACTCAACACAATACACAGGTCGAGAACCCTGTTTTTAAATAAGGCCATATTTTCATATTTTGAGTTACTGGGTCAGGACTCAAAATTCAATATATGAATTTTGAGGGGACACAATTCAACCCACAACATCACAGATGATCTAGTTTCAGATAATGCTGAATTCTCACTCAAGCTGTTAATAGCAGAAACTAATGCTGCATTTCTGATATGGCACCGCCACCCGAAGGAACCAACTAGCTTGATTACATTGCCCCCTTCAATTGTTGGAAAGGACAGTGATTTCTTTTAACAGAAATATATATGTCTTCTGTGTTTGAGTTTGTCTTTCCTTCTTGCAGAGTCTGAGTCTGCACCTCTCCCTCGTGGCTAATTGTTTGATCCACTGACCCAGAATTCCACACAACATTATAACAGGCCAAGAGATTCATTTTGTAACAAAGGAGGTGCAGCAGTGGGCGGCTGACCATGGGATCCACTGGTCCTATCACATCCACATCACGCAGAAGTTGTCAGTTTGAAGGAGGGACAGAATGGCCTGTTGAAGACATAGTTGAAGTGACAGTTCAGAAGTGACACTTTGGGAGGATAGAGGGCCATCCTTCAGGACACTGTATTCTTTAAATCAACATTTATATGAGCTCAGTATCTAAGCAGTGGAAATTAGGAAATTTGTGTTTCCTATCCCAACTCTGGGTTCTGTGGATTTAAAGTTTCTGGCTCCCAAAAAGGACACAATTCCACCAGAGAATACAGAACGAGTCTCATTAACTATAAGATAGAACTGCAGACAGTTTGCCCTCATTATCACAAAGAACTGAAAGGCAAGAAGGAAAGTCATCATCTTCACAGATTTGGTGCTCAAGTTCACATTCATGGTAGATGGACTGAGAAGGGCATGGTGACCAGGAGCTCAGAACCCCCCTGGAATTACGTTACACAAATTTTATGATTATGTTACAGAAAACTTTACCTATGCCCTCTGAAAGTTGTTGAAAAATTAATAAATAAAAGGCAAATGAGGAAGTGGCATATCAATCTATTATTGTGATCAGGGGAGAACTATAGAGTGATTGCCCAATATTTCAATGGGATATAGGTGTTTATATATCTTATTTTTTTAGAGAAAAGGGACATGGGGAAGTGTGAATGATTTTAAAGGAGTAGTAAATGATTTTAAGGGGAATTTAATGGGTTTGAAGAACACACAATGGCCTGGGACAAAGTCCGTTGGGCCTGCAGAACAGACAATGGTTTGTGACGAAGTCTGTCCAGTTGTGTTGACAGACTTCAGCCTTTCTGTGATAGAGTTTAGTTAATGAAAACTCCTGGAAGGGACCAGAATTAATTGTTTTTTGTTTGTTTGTTTTGGTCAGGTGTGGACTTTAGACAGATAAGGTATCTTCAGAGAATAACGTTATCCTGTGTGTGCTTTGGGAGAGAGAGCCTTGAGAGATGAGGGTGGGCAGGTGGGCGGGAAGAACAGAGAGAATTTGAGAGACTTCCTTCAGCTCAGAACATCAAAATGTCATAATTTGGGGCATGAGTTTCTGAGCCCCAACAGTAGAAAAGGAAGATCATGTGTGTTGAATGTGCTGCCAAGACAAGGTGCTGTGTGGCAGGTACTCCAGCTCTTCCTACTCACTTGCCTTTTCTGATACATTCTAATTCACACAGTTCCCATCATCAGAGAAAAAGAGTCATCTTGCATTTGTAATTGTAGACATTGTGCTATAAACTATGTCCCAGATAGGACAAACTTTAGATCTAACTAAATGTTGATTAGAATTGAAACCTCCCCTTAAACTCAACTAGTCAAGAATTGGAAGAATTTTCCACAGACCAGCTCCTGGCTCCATACATTTGCAACCCGATATCTTCCTCACTCTATACTTACTTCTGGTGCTAAGTGACACCAGAGTATCAGGACCTGGTCTTCAGCACTGTACTACTGTACCTCATGTTGGAATGCTCAGTCCCAGTGCTGGGTGAGCAGAAGTTCTGTATATCTCGAAGCCTTTTCTACACTTGTGTGGCTAGAAATAACTTGTCTCTATACAAAGGTGACTGAAAAACAAAAATTGTTATAATAAATTCCTAATAAATGTGCCTTTAACTTACTCTTATCATGCCATTTGACATGTGATGAAGTATGATTAAAGGGAAGTTGGAGCAGAAATATATGGTAGTATTGAACAATTTCAGTTAAAATAGTTTATTTCAGTAAACGTTACAGAAGCATATGGCAAATGAACATATTACTAGCTCCTCTCTCAGGATCTTAGAATACACCTGTATAAGTCAGAGGTGTGTGCACTGGAAATGAGTGGAAGGTTTACTATGTTGGGGAAGTAACTGATTTTGTTTCAAAGACTAAGTATGAAGAAAGGTTGCCTGTTGATAGTGGGGAGTACAGGTGTTAGTATTTCACAGGTTTAAGGCTTCTTGTCATATTTTGAAAATCTTCCTGTTTGGAGGGAAATTTGCATATTATGAATCCTACCTTCCCCCATTGAGATTAGAACTCAAATGCCCAGCCTCTCTTCTGCTAACACTCAGGCAGGTAACCTAAACTTCAACCAACAGACACACCTCAGTGAGACTGATCTAGTGATGAGCAAAGCAGTGCTCCCATTTTGCTGGTGTAGGTGGCAGCAGGAATTACAGGTGCAAGTCCCAGATTACAGGTGACATCAGTGAGGGAGGCAGTAGTGGATGTGGAGCATTGAGTCCCTGGCATCTCACGATGAAGAAGGCACCAGTGGTATCCATGTCAGGCAAGTTTACTGCAGGTTTTTTGGTGTTCCTGGAGTTTTATACTTGAGTTTGTTTCTTCAACAATCTCAAGTAGTATCTAAACACCTTTAAGAGATTATATTTCTGGCTGAACTAGTCAGACTGGATTTTGTTGTCTGAAACAAAATTTGTACATCATACTTTAGCATAAAAAAGTACTTACCATAACTAATAATAAAACAAATACAAAGTAAACTGCAAATTCATGCCCTTTTACATCTGATTGACAAATATTAAAAATTTAATCTGTAAGCATTGGTATCAGGAAATGGGCCCTCTTTTTGGTGAGAATGCAAACTAATACAATTTTGAAGGAATATTATGTGACAATATCTGTCAAAATTTAAAACAAAAATATCTTTTGACAGAGAAATATCATTTCTACAATTATATTCTACTTATGCATTCATATGAACCACTAAGAAATGTACAATGATAATAATTTTTGAATTAGTTGTATGTAAATGGAGAGCATCAAAATTAATGTAAATACAATCAATTGGGAAGCGGTAAACACATGGTTAAACATCCACAGAATAGAATAATATTTAGCTGTTTTAAATGGAAAAGGTCTTTATGGAAATCCACAGACACATTGTTAAAGTTTAAAGTATAAAGTATAAAGCTAGGTGTGGGGCAGTGAGCACAGAATATCACCATCTGTAGAAAAGAAATGAGTAAGCAGAAATGTTTGTAAAGATTTGGAATATCCCTTGAAGAAGGCAGCAATGATAAACATCATCTCTGGGGGAAGGTTGGTAGATACTCCAGGAGATGGATACTTTTCAAAGTATATCTGTTTGTAGCTTTTGCGTTTCATGTTTTCATTCATCTGTACAAGAAATCACTATGCAATGACAGCTGTGTGTTGAATACTATGGCACATGGGACATAAAAGTAAAGCAGATACTGTCTCAGCATTTGGGGGGTTAATTGATAGAGATAAAAGTAATGATTACAGCATAATGTGTTAACAGCTGGGATAAGGATGTATACAAGGTGCTGTGGAAGCCAGAGAAGAAGCTTTTGAAGCCAGACAATCAGAGAAGCTTTCTGGAGAAAAGTACACACAGAAATGAAATAGAGGACTGGGCAGCAGAGCTATAGGCAAAGCGATTCCAAACATTACAAAAAGACGAAGAGAAAGAAAATAATCAGAGGTAAAGCTAGTGAGTCACATAAGAGTCAACTTTGGGAGAACCTCACGTATTTGTGGATAAGTAGAGTTTCGATGGCAGAAGATGTTGAAAAGTAAGAGAAAGAGTTACTTAAGGCTCATGCCTTGAAAGCCCTCAGATATTGGTCATTATGTTCACAGCAAAGGTAAGTCATTAAAGCCAGGAGGTTGAAGGAGAATTCTGCATGGAGATAGAATGGGAATTCCAAGGCACAATATAAGGCTTTATATTTAAAATAAGGTAAACCACAGAAAGCCCTGGAATAGACAGATATGCATTCAGCTGCAATTGTTCAAAATAACAATGCCATAACTAGTAGTTAATATTATTATTGTTTTGCATAAGGTTGGAGATAGACATCTCAGGGTTGGTACAGCAGCTTGATGATGTCAACGAGGAACCAGGTTCCTTTTTTCCTTTTTTCTCTACTATTAGAAATGTTGGCTTGTCACATAATTGCAGATTTGCTATTGCCAATCCAGGCATCATGGCAAGAAGGAGGCAGGGAGGTGAGGCAAAAAGTTTTCTCAATTTGCAGCTTTTTTCCTCTATAATGAGGAAAATCCTCTACAGAAGATTTGCTCTTATATCTCATTGTCTGTGCTCCCCTGCTAGACACACCATTGCTATGGGGGATGAAATTAGACTCATTAGTTTAGGCCAGTTTATGATTGATCCCCTGGGGTGTAGAAGAAAACTTTCATCCTTGAGATCAAGGATTCTGCATAGATTGTCTACACAACTTATGATAATATAATAAATTTAGGGTATGTTACCCGAGAAGGAGGACAAATGACTGCCAGTTAGTCATAGGTTCCAATTTAGAAATGATACAACCCGCTGAGTAGCTCTGGAACTTTTCATTAATTCTGCTTAATATCATCAGAGCTGACTGGAGTACTGTCTTCATTTTCCTTTCATACTCATTCCTGACCTTGTTAAAGTATAGAACCATTTTCTTGCAGTGTAACTAGAGTCACACCTGAGGGAAACTCTGTATTAGTTTTCTATTGCTGCATAACAGATTACCACAAATTTAGTGGCTTAAAAAAACATAGAATTTATGCTCAGACAGATTCCATGGGTCAAAAATCCAGTTACTGTTTCCTTTGCTCAGGGTCCAAAAGGCTGTAATGAAGGTGTTAGTTGGGGCTGCAATCTCATTTGAGACTTTGGGGCTTCTTCCAAGTTCACTGGTTGTTGGCAGAATTCAATTTCTTGGGTTTGTAGGACTGAGACACTTAGCTCCTGGAGGTTATGCCTTTCCAAAGGCAGTTCATAATGTGGCTGTTTCCTTCTTTAAGGCAAGCAGGAGGTTATCTCTCCTAGCAGGAATTTCTCTGTCTAGTTGTTTAAAATGGAGTCTTATCAAATGTAACTTAATCAATATAGTGACTACTCCATCAAATTCACAGGCCTGCCTACCCTCAAGAGTAGGAAATTATACATGGCATGGTACCAGTGGGCAGTTTCTTGGGGGCCATCAAAGAATTTTGCTTACCATATCCCAGGATTTGTATTTGTATTTTTTGGTTTGTTTATTTTCCACTAAGGGTCACTTATAAATTCTCACCTTTGTTTCAGTACTCTATATACAGCTATCTGACATGTGTTCTTCTCCAGTAATCTTTATATTCAAATATTATTTTCAATAACAAAATCCCATATCCACATTTACACTGTCATTTCCACATCTTCCCAACACCCTGTAACACACTTTTCATTCAATAACAGTTTATCTACTAAATGGAAAGAAAACGAAAATATTTTTATAGTGTTTTTTCACAAATGCAACACAAATTTTAGTGAAAGAAAAGTTTTTCCTATGCAAACTTTTTAATAAATAAAAGCAGAATACACCAAAAATATTATTTATAGAACTATTTGCAGTTACTAAAAAGAATTGTAATCTCACTTGGAAAGAAGATAAAATTCACACAACAAATTAAATAGCAATAAAATATTTAAATCGAAATTTAAACCCGCAATGAAGGTCAAACCATAAGGTTGTAAACTATTAATTGTCAAATTAATCCTAAAGACAATATGAATTTAGAGGACAGTGTTTGTATATTTATTGTAGTGACACAAGCTACCCAAAACTTAATGGCCTAAAATAACAGCAATTTTATTATACCTCACAATTATGCATACCAGGAGTTTGGGCAAAGCTTATCTGGGCAACTGTTCTGTCCAAGGGAAATCAACTGGATCATTGTGTGGTATCCAGGTAGGGGCTTGCCTTGTCTGCAGGTTCCAAGATAGTTCCAAAAGTCTGGCACCTCACTGCTCCTTGGTCTCTTTCTCTTTTTCTGTATGGCATCTTATTATTCAGAGCTGTTAAAAGAATCAAAATGGAGGCCACAGTTTGGATCTACCCCTAAGTCAACCATATATAGCCATATAACGGAAACTTAAACTATTCTGATTTCCCAGAAATGCAAGCTCTAACCATAACAAAACCTAAGCTTTTCTTCCTTGTCAACAGGATAAAAACAAACCAATCAGCTACAGACAAATAAGCTTATACAGCTCTACTTGCCCTAAAAGGAATGTGAGTTTATAGTAACTAATCACAATAGAGATCATTGTACTTCCTCATCAATGTTCTATAGGCTGTGCTTTAACTCTTGTTAGTGAGAGCTTCTTATCACTTTCAGTCTGAGGTCTCCTGGTTTGTGAATTGTTCTTTTGTATGCACAATAAGCTGTTACATTCCTTTTTTACTTCATCTGATTTTGTTTTTAATAGTTTCTGGTGTCAGAAGTGAGATCCAAAGAAAACCCTTGATAAGCCTCCCAAGGCAGGTGAGTAATCAGGTGTCAGTACCCACAGAGCCCTTGCACTCACTGCTTTCCTGCTCACCAGGAAGTTCAAGGGTAAGTTGCTCTCAGATCCAAGATCTGCTCTCTGCATTTCAAGCTCTTCAACTTTATTATGCATACCTGTGCTTTGTTGAGCATACTTGTACCTTGTTGAAGTTTCTTGGTAAGTCATCCTTCTGTCTGTAAGGGGAGAAAAACTGTTATTATCTGTGTTTCTGGACAGTAGTAGAATTACCAGGCTCCCTATACATACATTCATTTTAGGAAATCTGAGGCAAAGAAGGTTCCATCTGGTCCATGACCCCTTCCCTTCCTCTGTCTGAAATTCCTGCTTCATATATGTATACCACTATGGATCAAGATCTTGGGCCTTTTTGGAAAAATGGGTGAATTTTACAAAGGATAATTTGGGATTGCAGTGGCAACTTAGGGTAACCTTCAACTTAGATAAAATAGTTCATTTTTGGGATGCCATTGAAAAAGGAACTGAAACTTCTCAGAGACAATGGAATGCACTCATTGATTGCTATGTAGAGGCTTCTAAAAGACAGAATGACTTACAATAGCCTTTATAAAAGAATCTCCTCAATGCACGAATAATTTAAAAGCTAAAACTCAGGCTGACTCTACAGATCCTCCTGTGGATCCCTCTGCTCCTTTTTTTTATCCTCCACTGCCTGATTATTCTGAACCTACTAAACCTCTTGATCTCTTGCCTTTTCCACTTTAACCTCTGCAACACTAGCTTCCTTTAAAAGTTAGCCCCACAAATGAGCCAGGAGTACCTGTAATAGCTGAATTTAAACCTTGGTCTTGCACAACTCTGAGCCATTATAAAAGATTTTTGTGATCCAAAAGGCATCAAACCAAATTTATACAAGAATTAAAAATTCTCCTAGGAACCTATGATCCAATGCTTTCAATTTGTATCAATTCATCCACATGACAGTAGGCACAGGAGATAATTGAAAATGTCTAGAAAAAGCCTGTTGGAATAATCCTACTAGATATCTTGAGGATCTTACTAAGGATTTCTTTAAATAGAGAATACAAAGTGCCAGAAAAAATGGGCCAACAACTATTAGAAGCTATCCATCAAGTATTTCCAATGCAAATAGACCTGGTCATAATCCAATCTTGCAAACAAAAAAGAATGAATCTGCTGTAGACTACCAAATCCACATAGAGGAAAATTTCAAACAGTACTCTGGTTTTAAAGGCCATGATGATGAAGTGGCTTCATCAGCCCATTATGTTAGTGGACTGCACACAGCGACTTATTAAAAAAAACCTAAACTAGAATGGGAGGTAACTCCTCTAACAGAACTGCAACATCTGGTAGAACAGATATTAGATTAGAAAGGACATTAGACATTAGAAAGAACATTAGATCAAAAAAGAAATCATCAGGCAGACAAACCAATGACTCTACAATTAAACAGTTGCAGAGAACTTGACATATCTTTTAAATACTTAATCCCAATTTTGCCCTTATTGATAGAGACACCTGTGGTTACCAGAGGCAGAAGGAGCGTTGACAAAAACACTGCCCTGTGCTAAAGATGAGGAAACTGGAGCAACCCTCGCATCCTTTCAACAGCTCTCAGTGTTGATGGGGCTCCAAGGAACTACCTAGTAAGCTACTTCCAACAATTTCTTTAAGTCAATGAGGAGAAACCAAACTTAAATTAAATGGAGCAATTTGTACTGTGTTGGTAGACACCAGAGCAATTCTTTCTACATTAAACATTAAACTCCACTATGATATAGCAAGAACGACCTCAGTGTAATAAAAATATCTCAGTGGTAAGGCTTTCAAATTAAGTTCAAAGAGTTCCTTTATCAGAACTCCTAACTGTCACTCTTGGCCCTTTTTTTTAGAATGATGCCTTCCTACTATGTGATACTGCTCTTGTGAATCTTCTGGATAGAGATCTGTTTTCCTAATTGGGAGGGCCCATAAAATTCTCCTCTGGAAAAATAACCTTAGAAAGCTGAGATTTATGACACTAAAACATTGTGGATTCTCCAGGCCCAAATTGACTGTTCTAAGGAAACTTAAATTACATAAATGTATAAATATGCACCTTTCTGAAATTTCTGATGCTCTATGGGTTTCTTCTTCTGGCCATGGGAAAAATCAAAAACATTGAATCCACTAAAATTCTGATTGACCCTTTTATTCAACTGCTTCCTAAGTTATCTCAACAATACACTCTGGAGTCTGAAGCAATACAAGGACTCAGTAAGATAGTAGAGGACCTAATATCCAGGAATAATTATTCCATGCACTAGTCCTTGTATTAAATAATACTCTTATCTTACCTGTCAAGAAATCCTATGGTCAGGGATGCAGATTTGTACAGGACCTTAGACCTTAGAGCTATAAAGAAAATTGTAATACCAAGATACATAGTGGTACCAAATCCAAACACTTTGTTAGCAAAGGAAACAACCAAATCTAAGTGATTCACAGTAGTAGACTTATATTCTGTATGTATATATGTGTGAGTGTGTGTGTGTGTGTGTGTGTATATATACACATATATATAACAATTTCTATAGACAAAACTGCCAATATTTGTTTGTTTTTACTTGGAAAAATCAACAATGTACTTGGACAGTAATTAATAATTTTTTTTGTTTGAGACAGAGTCTCGCTTTGTTGCCCAGGCTAGAGTGAGTGCCATGGCGTCAGCCTAGCTCACAGCAACCTCAAACTCCTAGGCTCAAGCGATCGTACTGCCTCAGCCTCCCAAGTAGCTGGGACTACAGGCATGCACCACCATGCCTGGCTAATTTTTTCTATATATATTAGTTGGCCAATTAATTTCTTTCTATTTATAGTAGAGACGGGGTCTCGCTCTTGCTCAGGCTGGTTTCAAACTCCAGACCTTGAGCTATGCGCCCGCATCGGCCTCCCAGAGTGCTAGGATTACAGGCGTGAGCCACCGCGCCTGGCCAGTAATTAATAATTAATAATCGAGCTTTAACCAAGGCTAACTCATACTTCCTACAAGTTTACATCAGTATTTGAACACTGCAATTTCCTAGAAGTTCTACCTTGATTCAATATGCGGATGATGTGCTTCTTTGTTCTTCAACTGAAGAGGACTCAGAAATTGACTTAATATACCTGTTACAACAACTGGCTTATAAGGGCCATAAGGCCTCTTGAAATAAGCTTTGACTTTCACAAGAAGTACATTATCTAGGTTGTGACTTCTCTGCAAAAGGAATCTTTATATCTCCAGAAAAAATAAATACTATCCAAAATTATTCTCAACCTGTGACTAACAGGCAATTAAAAGGATTCCTGGGACTTATAGGATATTATAGGTCCTCTTCCTGGCCTCTCCACTCTATAAACTAACTGAAAATAGCGCATAGTAACCTTTTCTTTGGAAGACCAAATATAAAGAGGCCCTTACTGAACTAAAACAGGCTTTGTAAAATCCTCCTGTCTTAGGCTTATATTAAGCCCTTCACTTGTTTGTTCATGAATGAAACTATCAGGCTCTGGAAGCCCTTACTCAAAACATGGTGGACAAATAGACCCACAGTCCAGTATAGCCTACAGGTAGGTCTGGTAGCCACAACATATTCAAATTGCTTAAAGACTGTAGCGGCAAGTGCCAACATTGCAGAATTGCAGAATTCTCTTCAGAACTTGTTCAAGGCAACAGCTTATGTGTACAGATTTCTCATGCTATAGAAAGCTTGTGAAATATTAAATGTACCCAGCATTTCTCACCCAGCTGGCGAATGTCCTACGAGATTCTGCTCCTGTCACCTTCAAATCTGCATATTCTTTGCTACAGCTCTTTAAATTCTGCTACCCTCTTACCTTTACCTGATGAAGGAGAGACTCATAGCTGTGTCAAATGGATTTCTCAAAAACTTGACTCCCAGATTGGATTTAAAAGAAACCCCATTAGCCAATCCAGAACTGGAGCTCTATGTTGATGGCTCCTACGCCAAAAATTCTGAAGGAAAATAACAAGCTGGGTATGCAGTTACGATCCAAAATGAATTATTATAAAGAGGAGTTCTTTCAAAATTCAATTCAGCCCAAACTGTAGAACTATTTTCCCTTATCTGAGCCTGTAAAATAACAAAAAAAGACTGTAAATATCTATTCTGATGCCAGCTGTGCTTTTGGAATAGCCCATGATTTTGGTGTGCTATAGAAACACAGGGGATTCTTAATGTCAAATAATGCCTATAAAGAATGGGTCTCAGATTGCTGATTTTCTCTCTGTATTACTGTGGCCTTTGGGAGTAGCCATCATAAAAATTGAAACTCATATTCACAGAAGATACCCTGAGTATCAGGGAGATGACATGGCTGATTTCCATGCTAAAGCTCCACCAAAAAACTATCTCAACTATACCCTTGAGTAAAATCCATCCAAAGGACATAAAATAAATTCAACACTTACCAGAATGGTAAAAATATGCCTTAGAAACTGAAAAAAAAAAAAAAAAAAAAAGATTGCATGAGTAAGGAATGTAAAATAGTTAAGGAATTCTGGGAGTGCCCAGACAGCTGTGAGGTACTTCCTGAACCCCTAAAGTTGCAACTCCTCTGAGCTTTCCATAATTTTACTCATCATAGAGTTGATTAAATGATTCAAACTGTTATAAAATATTGGTGGGGAGATGCTTCAAAAGTAGCTAGGCTTGACTATAATCAGTGCCTGATTTATCAAGCCCATAATCCTAGAACGACCATTAAAGTGTCCCTAAGAATAACTCACTCACTATCACAACCATTTGAGCACTTGAAGATGAACTTTGTTCAATATCCACCTTGAACTTCTGGTTCCAAACTAGCAGCATAGAAGTAAACTGGCTTCCCTCCTTCTTTCTCCACTCCTCCCAGGAAACTAAAACTAAATATACAGTACTGAGGTTATCACCAGAAATATCCTAGAACTCAAATATGCAAATGAGACAGTTCCTGGGGCCACAAAAAAGTGAAAAAACTCCTAGGATACAAATTAGCTTTCTAAATGCTTAACTTTCTAAGTCAAATTCTTAATTTGGAATTTTTCATACACAAAGAAACCCCCTCCCCCTCAAAATGAATTTCTTGTGAGTTTCCAAACTCAGTTATACAGAGTAGTTTTGGATTTCATTCTTTCTTTAGAGCACTGTTCCCTTGACTAGATGTGTCTGGATTATAAAGATCATGCATCTGTATTTCTATAGTTCTTGAAAAGAATTTTAATGAAAATGTAAATTCTTTTCAAGAGATACAATTTTCAGTGAATTGAACACAGTTCTACTCCAAATGGGAGAGTTCTTGATACTTTAAGCTTGGCAAGGAGCCTGCATTCCTATTAGAGAAAAATGCTGTTTTTATGTCAATAAGTCAGGAATTGTAGCCCCAAATTGTAGAGATCTGAAAGATAAGGTCCAAGTATTCCACCAGATCAGGGAGGCACAATCAATTGATCTAGTTAGTTGGTTAAATATCGGCTTTTAGGGACTTAGATTCAGAGTATTTTTCAAGTTCTTGGTATTATCTTTCTATTATCATATTAATAATCTCCCTTGTACCTTATGTTCTCTCAAGAGTCTTAAATGCTTGTTGGTAGCCACTGACTTGTCACATGATCTCCATAAAGGATGGAACAACAAAAACGACATGAATATGAATCACTGGAAGAACCTACTGGAATCCTGGTTTGTCATCTTCAGATGACCACGAAGAGAGAAACAACATGTGGTGATAGAAAGTGACACCTAATACTTGTCTCATTCTCAGTTCAACTGAGAGAATGACCAAAAGGTGGGAATTATTATAGTCAAAATCGAGGCCACAGTTTAGGTATAACCCTACGTCCACCACCATAGCCATATAACTGAAACTTAAGCTATCTTGATTTTTCTGGAAATGAGAGCTCTAACCATAAATAAAACTTAAACTTTTCTTCCTTGTCAGTATGATAAAATTGAACCAATAAGCTACAGTCAAATATGCTTATACAGCCCTATTTGCCCTAAAAGGAGTGTAAATTTTTAATATTCAAGCACTATAGAGATCAATACACTTCCTCATTGATGCTTTATAAGCTATAATTCTTGTGAGTCAATCTTCTTCACCACTTTTGATTTGAAGACTCCTGGTTTTTGAACTGTTCTTTTGTACATATATACAATAAACTCTCATATTCCTTTTTATTAATACTCGATCTGATTTTATTTTGACAGGATCCTCCATGTAGTTGGGCTTCTCACAGCATGCTGGTTTCAGGGTAGAACAGTAGTACTTCTTACCTAGCAGCTGTCTTCTAAGAGCAAGGGTTTCAAGAGAAAGGAAGTGGAAACTCTTGTGGTCTGGAGCTGGAAGCCCAGGCAGTGTTACTTCAGCAATATTTAGTAGGTTAGAGGAGTCACAGAGCCCACTCAGCTGAAGGGGAGAAAATAGAAGACCCTCCTTCCCCCTCAATATACCTTATGATAAGGAGAATATCAAAGTGTTTGTGGCCTTATTTATTTAATCATGGAGGGAAAGGCCAATTAGGACCAGAAAGATCAGATAAACCTATACAGGAAAGTTAGTAGATAAGCTGGTTTTTAAAGGATATGGAGCATTTGAAAAAGTGGAATGTGAATAAGGCCAAGAAAAAAAAAATCATATACCTCAATATAGAACAGTAACAATGGTGAAAAGACTTTTAAAATGCTTGGCAAAACAAGAATTATATTTCTTTCTCAACTTGTTTTGCTCTAACAACAAAAGCAACAGTGGGAATTAGCATTAATTTGGGCAAGTCACTTTTTCCTGTTCACAAACAGGCTGATTCAACTGACAAGAAAATTTTTCTTTAAATAAGATCAGCTGATTTGAAGAAGGGTGCATTTGTGGCTAAGGATTTTATAGGACTAATTGGGAAAGGTCAATCAGAGTTCCGTTTGGTCTGAGAAGTGCTTACTGTTAAAACTCTACCTTGTATAGGGAAATGTTTGCAGTTAGTACTGAGACAGGATGCAGTGCAGCAAGACAGGGGTGTGATTTAAACAGCCATCAGTTAGGCAATTTGGGTTTAGCAGGCCCTGAGCGGTTCATAGTATGTAAGTTTTAGTCCTTCAAGGCCTCTTATAAGGCTTTGTTCAAAAGGTTTAATCATCGTAACCATAATTTTCAGACTGAGAAGAAGCTTTCTTTAGATTTGTAGTTCACATATAAATAATTCTCTGTATTAATTAGTGTGTGTGTGGGGGGTGTGTACATATGTTCTTTGCAGTACATCCAGCCTATTTTGAACATAGTGTCTGGACTTGGGAGATAATATTGTTGAATGAATTGTAGCACTTGTGTTCTCTCGTGACCAATTCGAATAACCTACATTCTTTTTGCAAAGTTTGTGCATATAATACTAAAGCAGAACCAGAGGAATGTTTTAGTAATGTATACCAATTAAAACTTAACCTTTGCTGTCTGGAGTAAGCATAGTTATTGTTAAACAGTTCAATTTTCAAAATTTGTATCTAACATTTTTTTTCAATCTTGTTCTTTGACACTGATACCTTTTGAATCTATGAATGTCAAAGCTGACTTTCAAAAAATAAAGGAGGGAACAAAGCTCATGAGAAAGACTTTAAAAATATCTTTTTAAAAAGATATTTTTAAAAAATATCTTTTAGATATTTTTTATCTAAAAAATATATAGATAACATTCTGGAGAGTCATCAAATCTCAATGTGTTTTTATGTTACAATGTAGATTCCTCCTCCCTTCGCAGATAAAGCACTAGATTTTAGTTGTTTTTTTTTCTAGTTCGGGGCATTGGAAACCCCAAGCCACAGCCTTGCTGCTTAAGAGGACGGCATTATCTTAGACGATGTTCCAGTTTAACAAAGGTCCACATCTTTGTGCAGTTTACACAGTATCTACTTTCGTTAGGTTTTGTTTCTTGAGCTCTGGGTGGCTCCCCAAAAGCTGTTAGGCTAAGCATACAAAAGTAAAATAAAATCAGACACACTGTGGGGACTTGGGAGTCTGAAACCTTAATCTGGAGAGAATGAGTTAAGTCTTCAGAGACTGGAAGAGAGGGTGTGCGTGTTTGGTAGGCAGAGCAAAGAAAGATTAGTCCAGGGTGTCGGGGCAGCTGGATAGAATCTTATACTCCAGCGCAAAAACAAGCGTTTTTAATAAGAAAGCCCAAAGACGTTCGGGAGAAGGGGAGCAGAAGTGTCCTTCACGTTCTCCTCCGTCCCAGCAAAGTAAGTAAGTGAATCCCGCCTCAGATGAACTGCAAAGGCTACAACCTCTCGCTGAGGAGGTGGGCCAGGCGTCACCTGCACAGCCACTTCAGCGAGCTCCAGGTCCGACCTGCCGGAGCCCAGAGGGCGGAGGCCCGAGAGGATGCGGCCGGAGGTTGCACCGCACATCCGGGCGCGCCGGAGCCGGCGGCGGGCTGCATAATTGATGGAGGGCCGGGCGCGGCAAGAGCCTCTCGGGGGAACAGGGCAGGCAGCCCGGCCCCTCCCACTCCGCCTTTTCTCGCGCGTCCTGCCCCCGGGACTGGCAGCGGGCGCTGGGCCACCGGCGAGCGTTCACCGGGACTCCGGGCCCCGACGGCAGCGAGCCGAGGGCGCAGCCTGCAGGAGAACCGCGGCGGACCCTCGAGAGCCATGCGTGCCGTCCCTGGCCTGCGGGGGCCCCGGGGGCCGACGCCCGGGCTGCTCTCCTTCCTGTGCCTCCTGGCCGCGGCGCGCCCGAGCCTGGCGGACGGCGGCGATCCAGGTGGGACGGGTGCAAGGGCCGGGCGGGGAGCGCGGAGGGCGCGCGGGGAGGAGAGCGCGAGGCTCGGGCCCCGCGGGCGGAGGGCATCGCGGGGCCGGGGTGGAGGGGCGAGGGGCGGGGATGCTGGCGAGGGCGGGCGGCGGCCTCCCATTGGCTGCGCTTGGGTTACCTAAGCTGAACCTGGGCGCTGGGGCGGCTCGCGCTCCTCGGCTCTTCGGGGTGAATCTGGAACGAACAGCGCCCCGCGAGTCAGGGCATTGGTACAGGGCAGGGTCTGGTTTCTCCTGGGAACAGGGCGAGGGGCTCGTGGGTGAGTGCGGGGACCAGCCCGCGACTTTGGCCTGCCGTAATGTGGCACGATTTCTGGAAGCCACATCCCCTGAGGCCTACTCCCTTCATTTGAGTGGAATGGATAGTAAGGCCCAAGTATGACCTCTTTTTTTCTTCCTAGCAGGTGGGTTGGCTTTCGGGGTGGGGTTAGGGGACAAAAAAATCGTAACCCATCCACTAACCAAAGCCCTCACATCTTACAGGATAACGTGTGTGTACACCATGGTCTTTGAAAACAAAGTTGTTGTTGGTTTCTTTTTTTTTTTTTGTGGTTGTTTCTTGTTTTTCTTTTGTTGTTGTTTGTTTATTTAAGACACATTGAGGAATTTACAAAACATTACCAGAGCCAACACCAAGTTTGCCATTTTAGCTTCACCTGTTTGTAATTATTTTTTATGTTGAGAGTATTCCATCTAACCTACTTTCTAATGCGGGTTTCTGTGTTGTAAATCTCTTAAGTGTTAGCACCCAGGGAGGGCAATAGAACACACCAGCCTCTCAAGCTGATACACAGTGGCCGTCAGTAACTGGAATGGGACATTATTCTACACAAAGTTTCCAACCTTTCCTTAGGATTTATTTTCATGAGCTTATAGCATGTAGATGTTTTGAAACATACCGTAAAGAATGAAAGATAATCAAAAGGTAAGACTATTCATTTTTTATAAATGCCTTTTAAAAACCCTAGTTGTTAACAACTTGGACAAAACATTTTGGATAACGTCAATTTCTAAATTGCCATGCCGCACATTTCTTTTCCATCATACCGCCTGTAGGGAATTGTCCAGTACCTTTTCCTCCCTCTGGGTATCTCCACTTCTTTTATCCCTGATTCACCTATCATTCCCCTCAGTGGATTGCAGTCCTGAGAACCAGTGTATTGTGGGTTAGTCCTAGAACTTTGGTTCTCCACTTGGCTAGATGTCAGAATTACCCAAGAGCTTAAAAAATAGTGATACCTGGATGCTGTCCTCAAAGTCTGTGGCTCATTTGGCCTGGCATTCAGCCTAGACATTAGGAGTTTACACAACTTCCCATGTGATTCTAATCAGGTTGAAAACCATTGCTTTGAAATATGGCTAAAGCGTGTAATGTTGGGTAGATACTTATTCTGTTGGTTTAAATTGTTATCCAGAGCAGATTTCCAAAGAGAAAAAAAAGTGGAAAACAAATGAAGTGGAATAAATGAAGGTGTAAATAAATGGGATGAAAGGAGCAGGGAATGTCTGTGTTTGTATGTGGTGTAAAAACTGTCCTTTTATCTCTACTTAAGCTAAAATTATGGAATAGTGTGTCAGATAAAAGCCATGAAGTTAGCATCTAATTTGAAGCCAGAATTAAAAATTGTCAGGCAACCTCAGCTTGTTTTCTAGATACTGTATTGAACTCTGTGAAAAGCAGTTTCCTCTTTGCTAAAGGATATTGTAAGGTTTATTGGATTTATTTTATCCAGATGCTTTAAACTGTAGACTTGAAGATAGGTGTTCTGTTAATCTAAGACTTTGAGGCAAATTTTCATGTCAAAAGTGGCTATCAATTGTCATATTTATTATATGACAACTGTGTGCCAGGCACTACGCTATGCAGTTTATAGCCCTCTGAGTTAGCTTTTATTATCCCTGGCTTTCAGATGAGGAAATTGTGGCTTAAGTTAAGTAACTGTTGAAGTCTACATATTTAAGCAGTGGAGCAGGAAATTTGGCATTGGTCAATGTAATGCATGTTTACTTAATGCAATGCTTACACACGATGCTCAGTTGTCTCTCTGAGCTAATTGGGTATGTCTGTGAAAATTTGGAACCACTGACAGAGAGCAAGCACAGTGTTTGAATCTAAATGTTTGATTTGAGCTGAAGGATATGCTGACACAGTTTAAATCCTGGGATAAAGTTAGGCACAGGGACTCACCTTGATGCTTTTAGGGTTTTTCAGAAATGTAAAATATCTTTGTAAAGGAGAAATATTACATACATTGGAATATTTAATCATCATTATTAAAAATGTTACATGTAACAAATTGGGGTAATGGGTCATATTTGTCTTTAGAAAAATATCTACCATGGAGTCACTGAAAATGATTATTTTAATTACAGAGGACCTGGCTTTTGTGCTTCCTTGATCAACCCCCTTCCCTAGTATATGCCTCTTCCCAACACAGCAGCTGCCTAGTAATATTTTTGAAACAAATGTTATTTGAGCGCCCACCTGTATCTGGCATTGTTAGTCCATATCTCAGAAGAAAGTGCTAGCAGGTTTTATCTTTCAAAGCACTTAAACTACCTAAAGAAACAAGTTAACTATAAGCCTGCCTTTAATAAGGATGTTTCTGATGTGTCAAAATTTTTATCCTAAATTTATCATCACAATAAAATTACATTATTCAAACATTTGTTAAGAATTAGTTCAGCTGACTTTTTCCTGGTCTTCTGTCACTCTCACTCCCTTTTTTCCTTTCTCCCTTCTCCCAACCATCTTTCCCTTGAATGGATCCTATAGCTATAGAGCAGGGAAGAGCAGGGAGGCATCCTTACGCGAAAAGCCCCAGATGAAGGTATCAGAGGCCAAGCCCACCAAGGATGGTGGAGTGTTGGAGCCTGAGCACAGTGAAGTGGGTTCTCCTGCAGAGGGGCAGCTTTGCACAGGGTCTTAGAGCTGAGCAAGGGCATCTGTGCAGGGGCAGCCAGACATGTAGTCTGATCCCAATCAAGGTAAAGCATGCAGGACGGTCAGACCAGCACAGGAGGTTGGAGCCTGAGCAGTGAGGGAGGACATGTCTGTGGGGGACAAGTGTGGCAGCGGTGAAAAGGATACTAGAATTCAGGTTTTTCACTAAACAAGAAGGAAATAAAGACAGTAGAGTAAGCAGAATGAACCCTGCCTGGGGTATTGGATTGCAAGTGACAGTATCAGTGTGCATTCATGCATTCATGACTTCGTCTCTTTACCTATGTTTATATCTATGTATCTATATTATATAGATATAATATATAGATATAAGCATGTGTATGTATAGAAAATATATGTCTTGCATATCATAAACACATGCATATTATATACATTATATGTATATTGAGTGTGTGTATGTATGAATATGCATGCATGTGTTCTTAGTTCTGTCCACTGAGATGGAGCAGTGATTTCCCAGTAGCTGTGAGTATACTTAGCACCCAGATCTTGGATTCTCATACCATTCTTTACTAATAGTAAATCAGGACTTCTTGGAGAAATGGATTCATGAGAGTACATCCTGACATAAGTTAATTAAATGAATCAATGGAAAATTTGATGAAGCACAAAATATTACAGTTTCATAGTAACAGTAATTAC
This sequence comes from Microcebus murinus, assembly GCF_040939455.1. Classification (NCBI taxonomy): domain Eukaryota; kingdom Metazoa; phylum Chordata; class Mammalia; order Primates; family Cheirogaleidae; genus Microcebus; species Microcebus murinus. Next base: position 35,016,807 of record NC_134114.1, on the reverse strand, counting down.
TCACAAAATTCTTAGTAATACAATGGGAAAAGAATAACTTTACAGTGGGAAAACTTGACAGACAGCACTTTAATCAAATGATCAAACTAAAAAATCATCAGTAAAGAGACCAAAAAAAAATGGTGTGTCATCTTATAGAATACAATTAGAGGAACAGAGCATCACCTCTGTGATATTCCTGCCAAATGTGCCTACCTAGAATCTAACCATGTTACAACAGAACTCTCCTAGGATTTTCAGAAGTGTCCAGGTCATGAAAGCTGCATGGAGAAACATGCAGCTAATGGCAACAAGCCATTCTGAGCTGGAACCTTTTGCTACAAAATATAGGGACTTTTGTTGAACTTTAGATGGGGTTTGAGGATGAAGTGGTGCTGCATAAATGTGCATTTCCTGATTTTAATGGCAGTATTGGGATGATGCAGGGCAATGTCCTTTGTAGGAGATGTACAGTAATGTTCTAGAGAGGTGAGGGTGATCAAGATAGCAACTTACTGTCATGTGGTTCAGGAGAAAAAATGTCCTGATCTTGAAACGTTTTTGTTAGTTTGAGATTGTTTGAAAAGAAACAAAGAATTCTGTCTGAGAAAGCTTGAGTTAAGGTAGGCATTAAACTAAAAGGATAACTGAGAAATGGTCATCTGTTTATGTTCTTAAGTACCATTTTCCAAAGGAATGTATACCCTTGAACAGAAACAAGTTATATGTGTTGAGGATGTTTGTCCTAAATTGTAATCTTTTGAAGTTAATTTTATATAGCTGACCTTAAATATTTCACAGGATAAGGTGAATCTTAGAAATAAACAACTTATGACAAACATACTGATGTAAAAGAACAAACCTTACTACAGTTTGTTAAAAATAAACTCTTTACTCCTAATAAAATATTGTCACTATTCAGGCAAAACAAAATATCTCAGATGTTGGTATAGAAACAATAGATGTTATCTTTTAAAAGGTGTTATTCTGGGCTGGGTGTGGTGGCTCATGCCTGTAATCCTAGCACTCTGGGAGGCCAAGGTGGGCGGATAGTTTGAGCTCAGGAGTTTAACACCAGCCTGAGCAAAAGGGAGACACCCCTTTCTACCAAAAAAATAGAAAAAATTAGCCAGGCATGGTGGCGCATGCCTGTAGTCCCAGCTACTCGGAAGGCTGAGGCAGAAGGATCACAGGAGCCCAGGAGTTTGAGGTTGGTGTGAGCTAGGCTGACGCCATGGCACTCTAGCGGGGGCAACAAGACTGAGACTCGGTCTCAAAAAAATAATAAAAAATAAAAGGTGTTATTCTTTTCATTGAAGATAGCATTTTTTGGCATTTTTAAAGTTATTAAGATTATCGTAACTAATGTGTTCCTAATTTAAAACCAGAATCTTTTTTATAGCTTTATGGTTATACAGTTCTAAGAATCTGAAAGGGAATTTAAAGATCTCATTTGATTGATCTTGAAATGCAAAGTGCTTTCATAACATAGCCAAGAGCAGTGATCTGGCTAATAGCTACAACTGGTTTCCTGGTTTGCATTTCAGCACTCTGTCCAGTCCTCAAAACTAGGTCCTTGGGAGGAGGATGTGGTTGGTGGTGAAGGGTAGCAAGAAGTGCTCATGCTTTAAAATATCTGCACCTAAATTATGTATAACATGACCACAGGGCTACAGGGCTCTTTGAAGATTATTAAACATTATCATTTTGAAGAATCATGGATGAGAATGTATATCTATCCAAAATCAGGGGTTTTCAACCTTGGCATTATTGACATTTTGGGCCGGGTAATTCTTTGTTATGGGGGCTGCTACTATAAAATGTTTAGCAGTAACCCTGGCCTGTACGTATGTAGTGAGTGTATTGTTTGTTCCCCTAAAATATGTTTAAATCCTGACCTTTAGTACTTGTGAAAGTGACCTTATTTAGGAGTAGGGTGTTTGCAGATGTAATAACTTAGAATGAGGTCATACTAGATTAAAGTAAACCTTAATCCCAATGACAGTGGTTTTAAAGAAAAGAAAGGGAGATGTGGATATAGAGATACAGACACACACAGAAGGACAATGACAGAGACAGGAGTTGGAGTGATGCAGCTATAATTGCTAGCAACTACTAGGTGCTAGGCAGAGGCAGAGATGGATTGTTCCCTAGTGGCTTCACAGGGAATATGGCCTTGCTAAGACTTTGATTTTAGACTTCTAGCCTCCAGAAATGTGTACAAATAAACTTCTGTTATTTTCACCACCAAATTCGTAGTGATTTTTTAATTTGTGATAATTTGTTATGGAAATTAATACAACCTACTAAATAAAAGCAGGTGACCTTCCCCCAGTTGTGACAACCAAAATGCCTTCAAACATTGCCAAATGTCCCTTGTGGGGCAGAGTCACCCCTAGTTGAGAGCCACTGAACAAATTCCAAGTCTTATCAAAGACTAACCTAGCAAGTGGAACATTTAAAAAATCTATTGTCTTTAGAAAGAATAGACATCTTAGTTAAACTTTTGAGTTTTTAATTTTTTTAGAGTTTTATTTGGTATAAGATTTACTGTTAAAGTATCATATGACCTATATAGAGGTGATCTGAAACATGAGAATTTCCACACTGAACTTTCGAAATGTACTTTATTGCAAAATGTATTTTAATGAAAAAATCAATCCATTTCTGTTCCTCTGTGGTCAGGTTTTAAAAAATAGTTTTACAAAGCTAGTATTAATAATAATAAAAAGTGAATATCATGCTTATCATTAGACCATTTTTTAAAAAAATTGTCTATAAATGACCTTCTTATCCAATAGTTCCCATTTTGTATAATATCTAGAGTTCCCTATCTCCTGTTATCTGCCCCTTAGAAAATCTGGCCCCATCAGGATGACTCGAATTTTCTTGACAATCTTTCTTTCTTCTTTTCGTGATGCACTCTCTTTGAAGAATAATTTCCAGAACTAAAAGTAGCCTTATTCCCCTTATTTTCTTTCTCTTAGTGCAGTTAAGAACAGGGAATAGGAATGCTATATTCCTAGAATCCAGAAATAGAATTCTAAATGTATTGTTTATAGGCAATATTTTACTTGATTATTAAATAATTTAAAGCTATAACTTAGCCATATCCTGGTTTAAATGGCTTTTACAATTTGGCATGGCATCTCATGGTGTATATAATACAGCTTTTAAGAAGAAGTATATTCTGATTTCCAGACCTCCATTTTACAGATAGTGTATATTATTCATTCCTAAGTTGTAGTGTTTCTGTAATTCTGTTGCACATTTATAATTCTATATATCCGAATGTTAAAATTAAGATTTTTTAAAAATTTAAATTTAAATTATGCTTATTGATAACAATCAATATACAGATGAAAGGAATAAAGAGAATATTTATTTTAATAATATCTGCTTCTTACACCTTTTTCTTAATGAAGTCCAGACCCTTCCAAGATTTTAAAATACAATGAAGAGATTTTGTGGGGATAGGTGGTGGTGGGGTGGGTGGATTTAGATAGAATGTTTATCCTTAATTGGAGGTATAGTCGAATTTATTTCCTGATTTAAATAAAAGCAAATCCTAAAACCCAGTGCAGTTTTTAGTGTTATTTATCTTCTTTTTTCTTTCCAATTTACTTCAGTTAAATGAAGACTCCAAATGAAATATGTAAGAATATTATCTCAATATTTTGAGTGGAATTATAGCATGTTTATTTTATTTGAACATGTTAACAGCATAAATTATAAGCTCTTCTAGCAGTGCCTATTTTAAAATGTAACTTGTGACAAACATCTAAACAGAGACCATTTTGCTATTTCACATGAAACAATAATAGGTGAAAATCAGGAATTTACTCAATTCTTTGATGCAGAAGTCTCATGCTTTATCTACTCTGCAGAAGGAGAAAAAAATTCTATTAATCTCTAGAACAACTATTTGACATTACTCTTTTATGTTAGCATTTTTGCGACTACCTGTAAATGAATGCCAGGTGGAAATTTTTCAGCAATGATTAAGACAGGGGTGAGTATGATAACTTGATGAATGCATGTTATAATCTTGGCACTCATATTTATGCAACTTTTCTGATCCTCCTTTCTTTTCCCTATGAACTGAGGTTTTCAGTGGAAATATGTTGTCAAAGCCCAAGCTGAGTGTATCATATTTTGAAACCCCAAGTAACAAGTCAGTGACAGAACTTGGATTAGGTCCCAGAATTCCTGCCTCTCCATTTTATACTTCTTTTTGTGACTCAGTGTAATCCCTTCAGGGAAGTATTCAGACCACATCTGCCTGAATCTCCTGCCAATTTCTTTTAAACTCCAACGTTAGCCGAATCAGCCACCTGCCAACCATCCTCTAATTGAAAGGAATAAGGTTTACATTCTCACTTTTTAGTTAAAAATATCTGGCCTAAACAAATAACTTCTCACTCTTACTATCCTAACACCTTCTGTAGACTGCCCAGCTTTCCCCCCACCAAGGCATTTGTGTATATTGCCTCTTCAAGGGACTTTTCCAAAGGCAAAAAATCACCACATTATACATGTTCTTTTCCATTTCGGGATTGTTCAGTGGAAACTGGAACCTGATCAAGATACTTCAAAGGGAATATGAAGGTAGGGTACAGGTGGTGTCTGGTTTAGGAATGATTGTATTTTTAATATGTGAACTGGCAATTGGAAATGGCAATTGGAAACAGCTAGTATATTCTGGAACTACTCAGACTTTCCTACCTCTTGAAGCTTGGTTTCTCTTTCCTTTCCTATTCCTCCAACTGCAGTAAGCTGAGATTTTGCCCAAGGCAAGCTTAGAACCCCTTTCTCTTCTTGTTCTTATACTAGTCCCAGGTGGGCCAGTCCATACCAGGTCCTAGTGACCAGCAATGGGAACATAGCCCCAGCCTCAGAGCTCATCTCTGTGGCATTATCTTTACCTTCATTTCACCTCCAGGGTCAGGCTTCACACTGTAGCTTATGTGCCAATTTGTATAAAATATACAGGCTATTTATCATCAATGCAGTATATGAATGGGTGTTGCTCTGAAATTGTAATGAGTCTTGATCACAAGTTTGTGAGCCTAAACCCCTATCGTTATAATCCACAAAGCCCTTTAGGGTCCAAGTTTACTCAGTTTCATGCTCTCATCAGCATCAAGTATGTATCAGGTGTTCTATATATTCCCTCATTTAAGTGAAATAGAAATAAGAATGACAGAAAGCATTTTTTTTTTTAGTTTATGTCACTCTTATTGTTACTGATTGTGTGAATAATAATGAAAAAATGATGATGGATAATCTCAAAAGAATTATGGGCTTGTTTCAGGAATAAAGTGTATGGTAATAACCCTCAAGATTGTATTTTGCTCTATAGTGGGCTAGGCCAAGGAAGGAGTACTACCTAGCAAGGAAGCAAAGGTATCAAAGCTTACATTTTTGCAAGCTTCACAGAACAGATGATATAGAGCAACCCTTTCTTTCCCATCCATCCCCTTCTGGCTTTCTATCTATAAGTGAATAGCATCTACCCTGATCTTTCTGTAAAAATGTTCTCTTTAATACAACCTCGGAGTGAGCTATCCCTAAAAATGGAATTTTCATTAGGAAAATAATGTTGATGGGAGCCTTTTTAGCAGTATGTATGTGTGTGTATATGTGTGTTTCAGAGTAAAAGTAAGAAAAAGAGGGATAGAGGTGGGAGGGGAAGGAGAATATGAATATGAATGAATGAATATTGGATATGGGTGGAGGAAAGATTTCACATTCCAGATAGCCTGGGGAGAAACTTACAATGTATTTCCCTATATAATCACTGTTAGAGGGTAGCGTGATTTAAGTATAGTATTAAAGGATTATTTTATGAGAAAGTGCATTCCAACTTTCAAAGCTGTGTGAGAGGTGATTAGACCTTTGGAACACAGCCTATTGGAGAGTTACGTACTGCTAGGTACATTTTTTATTAGGCAATATTATAAAAGGCGTGTATAGAGCTAAAGCAACAAAAGCAATCACCAACTTTGATAACATTTTTCATATGTATAAGAAAAGAAAGAACTGGTAATGTAATCTTACACTAGGAATAATTTTTTGAGCAGAGTATTTAAACAAAAAGTGCAGTAAAAAAGGCTCAGGTTTAATTTACATTGAATGGGACATTTAAAGAATGCAGCCAAGTTTATGATAATAAGCTTGGGAGGTAAAGTCTGGGGCCCCAAAGTCAAAGGAACAGTAGACAGTGTATGAAAAGAAGCTTTAAGAAGAGAGACAGAGGTGGAAAGGGAAAACTTTGTTTCTTTAATGAAAGTTTTCCAAAGGAAAGAGAAGTGAAAGAAGAAACTCAGATGCTTAGAGGATTTGCCTCACTGTAACCATAGCTGGAAAACAAATAGCCTAAACTCACCATGCAATTATTTTTTCTGTATGCCCTAGTGTCCAGTGCTTTCTATTTTGAATTTTTCATGCCCTGTGTTGCAGTGTGCTTGTTCCTCTTTGTTCTCTTATCTTTTCTGCCTGTTCATGTCTTTCACTTTTCTGGCACTCTTGTCTAATTCCTCTGTGTCTATAGTTCATTTATGTTTTGTAAAGCAATTATAGTTGTAGAATAAGAAAATGGAAGTTTTTATTTTAAAAAGCCATCTGATATATATCAGTAGAGATTTTTAGGTAAAAGAAGGATGTAGAAAATCAGAAATTTTGTAACATTTAATAGCACAATATATTTCTGAATATCTTGGTGGCATATAAGATTTAGAGCTTCCTGAAAACACTGTTTTTCATTCATAGTAAACAATAACATTTTAGTTGTTGCAAAGGGGCTTTTAGGTAGTCATTTAGCCTTTGTAAGAATGTGTAATCCCATGTTCTTTGTCTTACAGATTCACCTTTTACAAGTCTACCTGTCCAAGAAGAGATGATGGAAAAATACAATAACCTTTCCATGGAGAGTTATAACATATCATTGACTGGTAAGTATATCATGTTTCAAATATGACAATGTCAAAATAAGATTTAAAAAATTTTTTAACTGAGCCATTACTGTTTGCTTTGTGTGAAGTGCTAATAATCCCTGTTCATGGTCTGGTGGGCGAAACACCCTTACTGTATATAATTATAGTATGATGAAAATCTCATGTGGTCAGGACATTGTGCTCTGGGTGCAGAGAGAGGAGGAAGTCATTCCAGACATGTTAGGGCTAAGAAGGGGTCCCTAGAAGAGGGATACCTGAGAAAAGAGAGGATTAATTTTGGTTTGCAGATAGTCTTACGTTTTTGTCAATTCCTGCTAGTACATCCATTAACATCACTCTACATCAAGAGGATAATTCATCTCTCCTACTGGAAAACCTTTAGCCAGGGAAATTAAAGATGATATCAAATGAGTCAATGATGGTGCTATGGAAAAACAGGCAAAGAATTCCAAAATTAAACTGAGCTCTGCTTTTTCTTTCACAGTTTTGGATTTCAGTATTTCAAAAGTAATCTTAGCTTTTTCAATTCATAAGAGTCATTAATCTGTTATAGTAACAGTAGTAAAATTGTATAATTAGAATTTAAAATATTATAAACCTGTTTGTTAAAAAATGATCACTTTTCCTGCAAATATATATCTACTTTTTAACTGTCCTCTAGGCTTATGAACTGTTTCTTCACTTCTGTTTAGTATGAATAGGTGTGTGTGTTTGTGTGTGTGTGTGTGTGCCTGTATATTTCCCAATCTGATGCCAATGGAATGTTTGCACTGTGCTTCTTGGTGGAACATTTTTATAACTTTGTGCAACCCTTGTTTGTTTCCAAATGTCTCTTTCCAATATATGTAGTTCATTCTTACTTTGTAAAAAATAATTGCAACACTTCTATGTTGTTACTTGTTCTTTGACTTTTGGCATGTTCTAGTTGTTGGTTGCCTTTGTTAGGATGAAATACTTCTCATATTATTGTCCATGCAAAGCTGGAGGTGAGAGAGAGAGAGAGAGAGAGAGAGAGAGAGAGAGAGAGAGAGAGAGAGAGAGAGAGAGAGAGAGAAAGAGAGAGAGAGAAGAGAGAGAGAGAGAGAGAGAGAGAGAGAGACTTTTGTGAGACATTAAGTTTGCAAATTCTTCAACTAGCCTGGCAGTGTTGGCAGCAGGGCACCTCTTACTTATGCAGTACAGCTGGGGCCTGGAAATAAAGGGTCAGTCCTCAGGGCAAAAGCAAGAAATGGACATTTTAATTGATGCCAGGCTGCTTATTTAGTTAACTTGTTTCAAGGGTTTAACTCCTATTTTTTTTATTCTAATAATGCTAGTAAAACCAGTATTCCTACCGCTGTAAAGAGACCAATTGTTCACAAATGTCCATTAGTTACCTTTACCTTTGATTGATCAAACTTTAGTCAGGCTTTTCTCTTCCTCACAGACTCTTGAACTTGAGTTTGCTGTAAATCTAAGCAAGCATTAAAACTCAGGACATAATTGGCTGACCACAGCACAGCCTGATCATGCTGTCTGCATGCATTGACTTGTTTGTTTTACAAACTCATAATGTCAACTATGTACCATGTACATATTTCTAAAAATAACTTAATCATTATAACAATCCCATGAGGTGAGTACTATTATTATTTGTAATTTGCAGACAACGAAAACACAAAGAAATGAAGTGAACTGAGCAGAACCATAGGTCCTAAGTTGGAGCTTGTGGTTTTGAACCCAGGCAGTCTATGCTATTGTTAGCTTTGCAGCCTTTCTTAGTACCCAATTATTCATTTCTTTGAACAGCAGTATTAAAAACAATTATATCTATTTTAAGAAGGATGACTATGAAAATAATGCTATTTTAATTGCCTTATTTCTGAAAAGGTTAGTCTTAGAAATTGCATTTGTTTAATAATGAATTTGTGAAAGCATAACTGACTTGACTAAAACTAAAAGTATTAAAACCCTGCCACTTCTGGGTTTTAAAAACTTATCTTTTGATAACGGACTATGTTTAAATCACTATATGAACTTTCCCAATGTCAATAGTTTTCAGAATTCATTGTGTTATCACAATTAAAGTTAATGGTTTACATGTATCATGTTTCTGTATTGTTAATTTTAGTTTTTCTCCCCTCTGCATATTACTGTTGAGTGTCTCAATGGGTGTGTTGTAGTTTAGCCACAGAGAATAAAGTCAAAATAGCTGATGGTTTTCTTGACTAGCCAGGTAGTATTGGCATCAGCTCTCCCATGTTGACTCAGTGTCACATTTTATTTACCATGCTGAGATGTGAGCAGCTGTCCTGGCCAAGTCCTCATGAGGCAGGGAGGTAGCATAAGCAAACATTGGAGATGCAGATTGACAGATTAAGGCACAATGTAAGGTTTGGAAAGGTTAGTCAAGGTAAGGAAGGACAGCAATGTTGCCTGCAACCAGGCTGTCAAGAGGCCACCTATGGCTGCTCAGATTCTAGGGTCAGGTGATTGAGAAGAGGAAAAGAAGCAAGAGTTCTTGCTTGTGGCTGTTTAGACACTTTGTTGCAGAGATTCTAGAATAATTCTAATGAGGTGTAACTGTTTATGATATATTTTTTAGAGGCATTCATCAAATCTGATGTATAGACTGTTGATGTACAGAGAAAAAATTGTGAGTCCTAACGTTCACAGAGAGTGAGAGGAAGAGAAAGTGCAACACAAGCGGCAGTGGCTGCCAGTGACTTTTGCTCTACATCAGGGTTTCCCATTAATGGAAATACTGACATTTTGAGCAGGATAATTCTTTATTGCAGGGGGCTGTTTGGGTATTGTAGGATGGTTAGCATTCCTGGCCTGCTAAGTTTTGACAACCAGAAACATCACTAGATATTGCCACATGTCCCCCAGGGGACAAGATTATCCCCAGTTGAAAATTATCCCCACTGTTCTATACCTAAAAAGGGAGAGCCCTGCAAATGTTTCCCATCCTCCCATCATGGGAAGACATATGGTTTAATATGTCTTCATGGTTAACATTTAATAAAGAATCTTACCACAAGGTTGGATGATGGTGTTGAGTCACAGGCACAGGACCTGTAAGGGGGACCCATCTCTTCCCTCCATCCTGCTGGTGTTCTCATCATCTTTCCTACATTTGAGAATTGATGGAGTCAAAAGCCACATCATCAATAAAACACATTTAGAGAAGCACTGTTTTTGTTTCTCTGATAGGAGTTAACTGTTTCTTTAAATCAATTTTTAACTACATAAGTAAAGATAAATTCAATTTTTAAAATATTCAAATATTATTTCCAGCATTATAATAAGAGAATCTGAAAACCCTCCTTCCACAACTACTAATAGCTAAAATATAGTATAAAACATTCTTCTAAATACATAGCTAAGTATACAAAAGTAAAGACAGTTTCCACTGCCCAAAACTGGTGATTAGGGCCTCAAACCTCTGAATTGATGTTGTGTTAGGTTTCCTGTGTTTGTTGCTTAGGCAATTGAGTTTTAAGAGTCACAGAAATATAAAAACAAGGCCTTGAATTCATGCAGGGAGGGGAATTGGAATTGAAAACCTCCAGAAAGCTGATGCTTCCTAGGTTACAAAGACAGTGAAAGCTTTGACCTAGGGGGAAAAAAAAATCAGCAGGCAGTATAAGATGACAAGTTGACTTTTGAAAAGCTTTGTTCTGTATTGAAAACAAAAAACTCCATTGTTATCTCTCAGTTAAATATAATATTAAAAATTTAAACAACCAAAAACTATCACCCCAAACCCCCAAAGATTCCCCTGATTGTTCAAAGACATGGGCCTGCTCTCAACAAGGTTTAGATCACAAATTTACATTACTTGCATTATGTCTGTCCAGCCTCAAAGTTGAGAAATAACACAAAAATGACCCATATTTCTACAGGAAAGCAATTGAAAAATGTGGAAAGATCCATTGTCCACCCTGGCTATGCAATCCTTACTGACACATGCCCCAACATGTCACACAACAGAAATATAAAAAACAAAAAAGCAAATCCTAACACTGAGAGCTAAGGAGCAATCGGATTAGACATTCCAGAGCTACAGATCCTAGAAATATTAGGTAGGGACATAAAAGAAGAAATATTAAACACATGAGAAACATGAGAAATGAACATTATGCTTTTAAAAGAAAACAAAGAAGATTTGAAAAATAGCCAACTAGAACTTCTGGAGATAAAATAAAAACATGACTGTGATTTTAAGTCCCGTTGAACCAACCATCCACCACTTCTATCTCTGTTCACTGTCCTCATTTCCAATGATAACCTGTGTTCAGTGTGTTTCTTTTTCATGCTCTGTGTGTGTTTCTGTGTGTGCATCCATAGAAACCATTGCTTTGTATTTTTTCATATTAGTGGTATAAGTCCATATATATTGTTCTGAAAATTGTTTTCTGTCATTCAACATTAGTTCTTGGAGCTCTAGCCATATTGCATACGAGTCTAGCTTCTTTCTTTGCTTGTATTCACAGTATAAATATGCCACTTTACTTAGGCATTTTTTCTCATAATGGACCCTCATTTGCTAATACATTTTTTTCTCTTATAAACCACGTAGCAATGAACACATATCTCTTGGCATAATTGTGAATGTTTCGCTAGGATAAATACCACAAAATACAATAGAATTGCTCAGTTAGAAATTATGTACATTGTTATTTTAATAGTTACTTTCAAATTGCCCTTCAGAGTATCTTGAAAGTTTGTCCCTTATTCCCACCCACATATTTGATTATAATTTTCCCTACATCCTTACCAGTCCTTGATATTAATGTATTCTTTTGTTTTTGCCAGTGAGTGTGAAAAGCCATATTATTTTTGTTTTAATTCGAATTTTGGAGTTAGTCATATTTGTGTGTGTGTGTGTGTATTTATGCGTTTATCTGTTAATAGCCTGTATTCATTTTACTATTAGGCTTATTTTTTTAAATTTATTTAAATGAGTTAGGTATAAATTTTGGATACTTATTCTGTACTTTTTCTAGAAGTTGCAAATATTTTCTCCCACTTGTCTTTAAACTTTCACATGGTATTTTTGATTGTGAAGAAATTTCATTATATTTTTTCCTACTATTCTTATAGATTTTTACCCTTTTTAACTCATCTAGAATATAGTTTTATGTTTTGTATGTGATAGAGAACTATATAGTTGTTGTTTTATACAGATACTTAACATCTCAATACTCTTAACTGAATAGTTCTTTTTCTAATAGCTTTGAAATATCACCCTAATCATATCTCCAATTCTAAAATTCTATTCTGTTTTCTACTTTTTCAGTGTTTTTCAAACTTATTAAAGTGCTACCCAAGGAAATAAATTTTACCTTGTTACCTGATGCACCACTCACACATTCACACACGTGTGAAACAAACGTCTATTAAACAACACCCACACCTAAGAGATATGTTATACCTCTGATAATTTTCTCTTCTCTTTTAAACCATTAAAAAACAAATCTGATGATAAACAAATCTGATGATAATCAACTAAGTTGATTTCCTGATGCACTAAAAGATTTTGGCTTGCAGTTGGAAAAATTCAGCCCTTTTTATGCCATTAATTTCTTGCCATTTTATAGCATCATTAATATTAATTTTTCAAACATTCTATCTTTGTTCTTTTTGAAAAATGGGTTTCTATTTTCTTGGGGTTTTATTCTTTCATGTATGTAGACTTTTAAAAGCAAGTTCTATAAAAAGTACTTTTGGATTTTGACTGATTCTTCACCAACTTGGTAGGTTAATTTTGGGGAGAATTAATGTTTTTATGATACTGTATTGTCATCCGTGATTTAGATCTCATTTGATTTAGGGTATCTATTGTAGTTAAACTTAATTATAGTTATTTTTGTTTGAATTGTATCTCCCCAGTTAGATGAGGAATTTTTAAATCATCTGTGTATCACATATAGCATATAAAAATACTGAACAAATTTGTTTTGGCTAATATATGAATCAACTATATGAGATAAGAACTTCTTAAACATTTCTTGCATATTTTCTGCCTAGAATTCCTTATATACTTCATGAGGCAGAGTTTTAATAAGCCTGAACCTTCATTCTAAGGCAGGGTACCTTATCTATCTAGAGAAATGACTCAGTATTGTAAGTACTATATTCTAGGGGCCACTTGCATTATTAAAATTAGTTCAACAAAAATTTATTGAAAGCCTATTTTATGGTGGTGCACACTGTGGACTTATCTTTCTGCCCTCCTCCCCTCCCTGAGTGTCATATAGTTTACATTTCAGTGGGAAGAAGCAATGAACAAATAAATAAATTAATTAAAAAGATAATATGACATAGTGTCAAGTTCTGGAAAGTCAATAAATAAAGGTGGTATGATAGAGACTGTTGGGAACAGTGTCCAGTTAGGGGAACCCTCTCTCTGAAGGAGGCTCATGACCTGAGACAGTCACTTGGGTGTGTACTATACTTAGGCCTACAGAATCCAAATCTTTGGGAGGAGGTCTGAGTTTCTATATTTGTAACACCCCAGAAGTTGATACCATGAGACATAAACCACTGATATAAGACAAAATCTCAAGGACGGACAATAAGGCATAAGCATCTGTAGTTTGGAGAAGTTCATCATCAAAGTAGTAAGTCATGCTTTCAATTTACATTAGGTATTTGTGAGCCCTCATCTTGATTTGGTGGGTCCTGAGGTCTCTGTGCTTAATTCTTCTTTAACGAAATCCAGTTATTTTTAAATCCTTTGTTCCATGTGATGTAACAATGATGGAGAAAGAAGATGAGGGCATGAAGAAGCCAATCTTGAATGTGTTCTACACCTCTCCAGTCTTCATTAATTGTAGCAACATATTTATCAGTTTTGTATAGTGTGTGTGTTGGGGGGCGGGGTTTCTATTGAGATTTCCTCTGATTTATTTCTGAAATAGTTCTCTTACTAAAATAATTTTGAATGCCATTAGAATAATCAGTTTCAAAATTTAAATGGTTCCTTGTACTAGGGAATCTTATGATAGGACATTTTCATTTGTTGTTCCTTTCTTCCATTGAGTTAAAGTAAATGTGTGCAAAATGGTTCAAGATTAATAGAAACATTCCATGAGGAGGCAAGTTATAATGGCATGAGATGCTTTTGATTTGTAAATGCAAAAGAGACAGGGAAAAATATAAAAGTGTAATTTAGAGCTCTAAGAACAAAAGGGGAGGAAGGGATATGGAGCAGACCATACAGCGCTAGGCTGTTTGAGTCCTAGAGTGCTGCCCAAGCCTGGACCTTGTACCCCAAGTAATTTCAGCTATTACCTCTCAGGTGCCTTGAACAGGTGTTATGACTATTATGCAGACTTTATTTTGGGGACCAAATATTACATATGTTCTAGATCTTTATTAGCTGCCAAATGATATAAGTGCTATAGAGTTTTAATCATTAAATGGAAAAGGGAAGTATTGAACATAAATCTTGATAGGTATGTATGGACTAGGGTTATAATCTCAAGCACAGAAACAGTCTATAGCCTGCTAAGCAGGAAATAATTTATTGAATAAAATATTTTGGCTAGCAGAATTGACGGAAAGGCTAGAAACCAAGTTTCTAGAATGTCAAGGATGTCAGGAGGACAGCAAGGAACAATGACATAGGTATGCTTAAGATGTTTCTGCTGGCACTGGATTCTTGATGTCAGTGCCTAGAACAAAGGCACATGGTAGATTCCTAGTAAAATTATTGAATGAATGGATAAATGAAAGGCATGTGTTACCAGTCACAAAATGGGTCCAGCCTATGTCTAGTTTCTCTAGGCACAGAAAGCCAGTTACTGAGACAAGTATTGCCAGGGAAGAAAGGGCTTTATTGAAAGCAATTGATGGGAAATATTTCTCAAATCCATCTCCCCAAGAAAACTAGGCAAGGGCTTTTATAGTGGGCTGTGAAGTCACAAAGTCTTCAGGTGGTCTGATTCAGGAGTCGGCTGTTGGTGAGGTATGGTGAGTCCTCAGGAAGTTCTGTGGAAAAGTTATTAATAGTTAAGCAAGAAGATTACAGTGTTCTGCTCTTTTGGCTTGACTGTTCTGAAAGTCTGAGGTATTGGAGGGAGACAAAAAATAACTTAGGGAAGGAGTCATTTTGCAAGACCAGTTATACAAGTAGTCGGTGTTCAGTAAATAAATGTTGAATGAATGGGCAAAATGAATAAAGGATGCATTATCCTTGCTAGACACTTGTCATTTGATATGGTTTGAATTTTTGTCCCCTCCAAATCCAACAATGAAATTTGATCTCCATTGTTGGAGGTGGGACTTGGTAGGGGCTGTTTGGCTCATGGGGGTGGATTGTTTATGAATGGCTTGGTGAGTGAGTTCTTGCTCTGTTAGTTCATGTCAGAGCTGGTTGTTAAAAGAGCCTGGCATCTCCTCCTCTCTCTCTTGCTCATTCTCTTGCCATGTGACACACCTGCTCCCCCCTTCCCTTCCTCCATGAGTAAAAGTTTCCTGAGTCCCTCAACAGAAGCAGGTGCTTGGTGCCGTGCTTCTTGTATAGCTTGCAGAACCATGAGCCAAATAAACCTCTTTTCTTTAAAAATTACTCAGCCTCAGGTATGTAGCAACGCAACAAAACTAAGACACCATTGCTATTGTGATTAATTTCTCAGTTCTGCCTAGGTCCTTAAATCCTTCTCTCTAATTTTAAAGTCTTGAAGGAGAGAATATGATTAGTCAAGTGGCCAAGCTGTAGCCCTCACTGGGGTAGAGGGAAGGGATATCTCGCTTCCATAGTGAGTGAAGGGGTTTTGCCTGTCATCAAACCTTGCAAAGAGGGGAAGAGTGTTCAGATGCTGGTTGTCCAAAAATATGATAAATGTGGACTGCTACAGTGTTGGATTAACTTTGTGTTAATTATTTGGAAATAATGGCAGCAAGCCTATTTGATTACTAAAATAATGTAACCATTTGGTATAATTTTCCTGTAACTGATGTAAGCAATAGTTGCAATATTATTACATTCTCTATGCTGTAGAAAAATATATTTAATTGTTGTATTATTACTCAACATTATCTCCTTAAATTAAATATTACATTGTTGAAAACAAGTAAGATGCAATCATGAAATTCCCATAGAATTGTGTAGTATTTTTCAGTTTTCTTTGAAATGATCTTAAATCAGTTTAGAAAGTAGAGAAATAATCATTAAATTAAGATAGCTGGTACTAATTGAATCAGAGGAGGATAGTGACCAACAGGAGCTTTATTTAATGAAATTCAACCAGCATCTTCTCTTGAATAATTTTAGCACATTGTTTCAGAATATTGCTAAATCTTTGAATTATTTTGGTAAACCTGGCTCCATTTGTGTAGAAGCCATCCACATTTTTTAGTATTTTCTTTTCAGGATGCCTGTATAAAAAATTTCCTAAAAGTCTGAGAATAGACTGTGCTCATATAATGTCAGCCACATAGTTCACAGGTCTTGAGAGATTCCCAAGGAATGACTTGGAGACTTTATATACATATAAAAGTATATAAAACATGTATATACTTTTTACTCAAGTTGGGTTTATATCCTTTCATGTTTCTCTGTGCCCATTGGTGATTTTACATTTTAAGCTTATAGAATTCAGGAACCACCTACATTTTATGATATATCAGAATTGCACTGATCAGAGGGCATATAAATAACTTGTTGACAGACTCAATGAAAAAAATGATCGTGATTCTTCAATATGAGATTTATTTTGGGAGAGAGGCAAAATTATAGGACTCAAAGACTCACTGTTCTTATGTTATTTTATACATATTGGATATGAGGTTTAAGATATCTTATTGTCATCCAGAGGAGTTATTTTATAAATTCAATTCAAGTCCATATGGTAAGAAGCATAACATAATGTTAAAATTGAGAGTGTTTCACTTTGTTTTTTTTTTTTTTTTTTGATCACTTCACTTTCATAGTGGGGTGTTGGCCTCGTGTTAGTGTGACCTTCTGATTGTTTCTGTAAGGGTTCTGCATGTCTCGTTCATTTTTTAGGAGGTAACAAGGGAACTCCTTGACTTCTGTGGTGAAATGAAGGAAAAGTCAGGTGATGGGGCTGCGTAGTTCCTTTCTCAGTTTCAATCGTAGTTGTTCCATCGAACAGTTGTACATGTTGTAGTTCATTGAACTCTTTTAGTAAAGCGCATTTGGAAATACTATCCTATACAAGAAGTCTTAATTGACTTTTTCCATTTTGTTCTTTTTCAAAAATAAATGAACAAAGTAGACTTTTATTTCTAGTGAATGGTTAAAGAGATCGGGTTCTAAATGGACCCAAGAAGATCTAAATATCATTTCTCTGAAGATTGCAAATTGCTGAAAGGTCCATATACTTTTACAATTTTAATTATGAACATAAGAATGTATTTAGACAGATATAAATTACTATATGGTTTTAAGAACAGTCTTTTGAAAATATATTTTAGAAACTGCACAAGTTTCTATAGTCTTAGAAATGTAGATGTCATGCAGGTTTTGCAAGACTCCAAAACAGCAAAAATACATTGCTGTTTTGCAATATTAGGGAAGTTGAAACATCCATTGAGCTCACATTAGTTTGTTAGCTAACCACAAAATATGTAAAAAGGTAGAATTTTTTTTTTGATGTTTTCATTTCTTGACAGAAAGAAAAGCAAGCTGTAGAAGCACCTGCAAAGTATTATAGGAAACAATTAGGGTATCAATAAGAGCTTGGCTAATACCAGTTAGGGCAGCCTTAGAGGATGGCCTGCCACTAAGAAAGGCTACATTACATTTTAAGTTATGTAAAAGAGTGTTAGCTGAAAATGTGAATGTTTTAAAATATGTTGATCACACTATTCATCTATCATTACATTCAAAATGTATATTGCTATGCTATAAATTTGTTACATTTGCTATTAATATCTTCTTTCATTTAGAATCTTGGTTCAACAATTTGAAGATAATAAAGTTATAATAATCTCATTGCCATGAGAATTTCATATCTTTGAGTGTTGGTATATATATTGTTGCTTATGAGAATCTGGACTCAGCCTTACTTAAATTTGAGATTCAGTGCTGCCATCATCTTGATGTGGGCTCTTAGACAAGATAGTCAACCTCTCTTTGCTTTCTTTGTAAAGTAAGGATGATGACAATGATATTATACTTATTTCATAAGCCTCGTAAAAATGTTGTGAAGATTAAATGATCAACATATAACTCTTAGCACGATACATGTTAGTTTTTATATTTCCCAGTGAGATAATGGTAAGAAATAAGTAGCCATTTATTGAACAATTGCTAAATTATGTTACTAGTGCTTTTCTTATGATAGTACTTTTTACAGTCTCATGAAATACGTATTATTCCATTTTACAGATAAGGAAACTGTAGTATCCAATATAAAGATATTTTGTTTTGCAAATGAAGAGTATCTAATCTGGGCAGTTAAATAGTTTGAGTTTTGCTTTTAGAAGGACAGCTTTGGTGTCATTATAAAAAACAGAGGGAGGAAGAGAAAGTAGCCAAGAGAAGTTAGGAGGTCATTTGTTAGTCCTAGTGAAAAATATAAGGAGGGTTGAAGAAAACTGGGCAAATTTGATTTATATTCTAGAGGTAGAATCAAGTGAATACTGCAGTATGTGATTCAGTGTTAGAGGTCAGGAGAAGGAAATGCTAATGGTTCTCCCTTGGATATATTGGTTTGAAGTACTTACCCATGGGATAGCCAAGTTTAGATGCTTAGTAAACACCTGGAGCTATGAGGACTGGAGATTAAGAAAGACGTCTTGAATAGAGCTTAGAGTTTTGCAGATAAGGAGTATGAAAAGTTGTGTCCAGTGCAGGAATCTCAAATGGAGAAGTGTAGAGACCAGAGAGCAAAATCCCAAGTGGCACCAACATTTAAGGGACCATTGGAAGAATTTTTGTGTGGCTAGCAAAATATTTAGAGTCTCGTAGGATAATGAAATAGAAACCAAGTAAGGGGAATTTCAAGGAATAGGTAGTGTCTGACAATATTCTAGAGACATCAAATGTTATTTTTCGTTTTGAGCATAAAATTCGATTCAGCAATTTTGCAATTATAGAAGCAGTTATTTCAAGCATGTGCTCACAAAGCACTTTACTGTTTGCAAACTTTGCACCTGGTCATTGCTTAAGAAAGCATTTTGTAAAGTTTTAAATGTAATTAAAAGTGATATAATATTTTATTTAAGTTCTGTTTGTTTTTTCTTTCCACATATTGGCTGCACATTCTACTTTTAATCATACCATACCACTATTGAGTATTAGAAGAGCTCAGGAAATTTGCTTATGTAATGTAGTTCCCTCTCCCCAATACAGCTCCTTCCCTTTCCCTTAAGAGTAACTCCCACTATTCTGATTTTTATTCTCACTTCCTCGCTTTTCTACATTGTTTAATTGCCCAGGTGTGCATCCCTAAATATTAGAGCTTGGTTTTGCTGTTCTTGTAAAGCCATTTTTGAAGTATCTTATAATCTGCAGGTTTCCTTAACATACCTATTTCTTTCTCTCTCTTTTTTAACTTATCTGTTGAAAAAACCAGATCATTTATCTTATAGAGTTTTCCCACAATCTGGATTTTGTTGATTACTTTCATCAGATGTAGTTTAATGTGCTCTTCCATCCTCTGTACTTGCTGTAAAATGAGAATTGGACCTAGAGACATAATCAGTTTTAAGACACCCCCCCCCTTTGATAAGATTATTTCCTAGGTGGTGGGGTGTTTGTCCTCAAGAGGCACATAATTCTGTTTTTGAGATTATCGCAGCAGTTGATGTAAAATGCAAAGAACGATGATTTACTAAGGGTTGCAACGTCATTATAGTATACTTCTATGCTTTCTTTTTATTTACTTGCTGGAATTCTATAAAGAGAAGTTTTCTTTCTTTACTATTTTGTTAGCCAGTACTACAATTAGTATAGGACAAGCAAGGTACATGCTTGATATTTTTCTTTTATTTCTCAGTGTTCTGCATAAAGCTTCTATGAGCATTCTTTTTCTTTTTTTTCCCCTGAGACAGGATTTCCTTCTGTCACCTGGACTAGAGTGCAGTGCTGTCAACTTCAGACTCCTGGGCTCCAGTGATCCTCTTGCCAAAGCCTACCAAGTAGCTGGGACTTCAGGCATGTGCCAGGATGCCCAGCTAATTTTTCTATTTTTTATAGAGATGGGATCTCATTCTTGCTTAGGCTGGTCTTCAACTCCTGGCCTCAAGCAATCCTTTTGCCTCAGCCTCCTAAAGGATTACAAGTGTGAGCCACTGCTCCGGGCCTATTTCCCACTGTTCAAAATTAAAATTGGCTTTATATATCCTTTATAACTGGGGTGTGTTTCTGTGTGGGTACTGGCAGAGTGTTAGTGGTTGGGAGTCTGAGGATTAAATTGAAGAACAATAGACTTGAGGCTGTTACCGCCCTCACTTGACTCCACCCTCAGCAGAAATCTGGGAGACTGGTAAGTGAAGCTTACACTTGCCAGCTTGGTCCTTAGATCTCAGTTGCAGTCTCAAAATCTGGAGAGAAGTTCCATCTGTCCCATCTTCCTTGCCAAACTGTCAGAGAGAAGAAAACTTTTCCTTAACCATCTTAGGTTCAGAGAATTACACTGACAAAAGACAGATTAGCAAAACAAAAGACAGATTTAATCCTCTGTGCACTAGAGTTCACTGAACAAATGTGACTCATAGGAACAGTTAGAATCTGGGGCTTCTATACCATCTTAATAGAGTAATAGGAGGGGGAAAGTCCACTTATGGAAAAACAAATGGCTTTTTGGAAAGACAAATGAGGCCTTAGGAGAATAGATGAGAGATATGATAATTTTGTGACAGTGTCTATTTGGGTGTGGTGTGAAGACTTCTATCTGGTGATTAGAGGCAATCTTCCCTGTTGCTCCTAAGGAGGGGATTTATGACAATTGAGGTTTTTTGAGTTCTTTTGGGAGCTCTGTGTTTAGTCAGAGAAGAGATTTCAGGAACTCAAATGCCTTCTGCTCAAAATATTGATGTTACAGTGGCATATTCTGGACCCCTTCAAAGATATGTATGTGTGTGTGTGAGAGTGTGTGTGTGTTTGTGTTCTTTTAAGGTAAAACCTCATGAATTCATACTGATATTTTAAATTCAATTAAAATTCAGAACTACAGGATGCTTATTTAAATTGTGTCTTACATCTATAGCTATATCTAGCTCCTACAGCTTCTTAAGAAGACTGGAAATGATAAAATGTAGTCTATCACTCCAATCCACATTGCACACAAATCATTCTTGTAGTAACTACCACCAACAACATGATTACTGAGAAGAGTTCAAGCAGCCACTTCATTCTCCCCCCACCAGTGTGTTTGTTTTTGCAGTTGTGCTGTTTCTACACTGTCCAGAGCATATGGCACACAGGTTTTACAGTGCTCTCCCGCCTATATTCCCTTCAGCTATAGAGATTTTACAGAGATAACTATCACAGCCTTGCGCTTTTGTGATTCTGTTAATGTTAGATGAAAACTTATCTTCAGGTGTGCCTATGAAAGAGAATAAGAACAGTAACCAAGTCTATGTTGACAGAGGAATAATGCTTCAAACAAATGAATGCTACATTAAGAAACTGTTGGTAGAACATAGTTGTTAATAACTTAAAATGTATGTTGGATATTCCCCCAAATGTAACTTTCACATTTTGTCTTCTTTTGTGCTAATAGAACAGTCCAGTATGCCAGTAGAAAAAAATATCACTTTAGACAGACCTTCTAATATACAACTCACATGCCAGTTAACAACATCTAGGGATTTGAATTCAGTAAATGTGACTTGGAAAAAAGGTGATGAAATACTTGAGAATAATTATCTTATCAATGCAACAGGAAACATCCTATATACCCAACACATGTGAGTATATAAAATCTCAATTAACCTCTATTGCTAGACAAGATTAGCTCAATTCTAAGTATTTTTGTTGACTGAACATTCTTTCCTTTGCAGTCACTTGAATGTTATGCTAATGTTCTAATTTGCATATTTACAGAACTATCTCTATTTTAAAATTTTGATTAATGGCTAAGTCTTTTCATTTTCATTAGGAAGGTTTTTGAGAACTAAGCCTATATTAATATCTTGAATTATCTTTAGGTTCACCATCACTAATAGCAAACAAATGGGAAGTTATTCTTGTTTCTTTCAAGAAGAAAAGGAACAAAGGGGAACATTCAATTTCAGAGGTCAGTATTAATAACTTGAAGATTAATTAATAACTTTGGCTTTATGTTCTGAGATTTCTAAGTCTCCCCCTATTTTTAAATGATCATTACCATAATAAACATAATATAGCTGAAAGAAAAATGCTTTCTACTGAATCATAAGAAGAAACTTTGAAAATGGTCTTAAATCTCCCAATCCACTTCACTCCTGCTTCCTTCCACTCCCCAATTTAAAGCATAGGTATTAGTTCAAAAAGCCACCCACCAGGTTATTTGTAAATCATATCAGTCTCTTGAATTTATTTATTTATTTGGTCTCTAAAATCTGAAATAGCTTTTAAAATAGTCCTCCAGATTTCTAAGTTATTGTATTTCCTGCCTGTGAGAATATGATTTGATGTTTTATATCAGTGGTGCCAGGATGTGGAATTTTAGGGATTCATAAAATTTAGAAATAACATGGAGATGCACAATGGGTTACCCACTTTTTATCTCACCAAGTAAGGACATTTAAAAATATATACAAACCTCAGCATATCATTCACAGCTGTCTCCCATGGGAAGAAACATATCAAAGTATTTTATTATTTTCATCATTAAACCAAAATTTTAGAAGGTCTGAGTCTCATAATAAGGGCTAGTCGTTTGAGCTGGATAATTATCTTCATGAAAAACCCAATAGTTTATAGTAGATTAGTGAACTACAGTATCCATGTGGGTATTTGGGAAATGCAACTTGTCACCATATTATCTACTTTGGGCTCTACTTTGCATTAATTTCCCAGGGAACATGAAAATTGTTCTCTAAAAGTTTTGTTTTCCTAAAAGTTCTGATGTCTGACTAGCTGCTCTGACCAAGTGTGGATGTGATCTCCAAGGCCCCACCCATAGCAGGATGGCCTGCTTCATTACTGCCATGCTCTAAGGTGCCTCACTCCTGTATCCTTCACTGAGGCTCCTCTGCCTTCACAGACACATTTCCTTTGCTTGGTTTTGTAGTTGCTCCAACTTGGTAAATATAATAAATCCTTGAATTTATACACTTTGGTCTCCCCAAAGGCAGATAACTAGTAGCATTCTTTGATTATATTCATCATATATATTCTTTCTTAACTTTCCTTCCTCTGTTTGCCTAATTCAACTCAGTAAAGGAATACATATACCATATATATTTCATCTCTGTTTCCTTTTCCTTCCCCATTTCATTCCCTTTTCTTTTTTCTCTGCCCTCCTTTCCCCTCCTATTCCCCTACTCTCTCCTTTCCTTGTCTTTTTTCCTCTTTTTCCTTCTTTCCCTCCCTCTATCCATCTTTCCTTTCCTCTTTCTCTCCTTTCTTTCTCTTTCTTTTTTCTTTCTTTCTCTCTTCCTTCCCAATGAGCAAAAAAGAATATTAAAAACCCCCACACTCAAAACCTCCATAAACATATTTTATTGAGTCTTTTAAAAATATGTCAAGAAAACCTATGAGTCCTGAGGAAATGCTCGCCAAGTGCTCCCAGGTGATTTAGTTTTAAACGCTGATTTGTTTTTGTTTTTTTTTGAAATAGCATTATTCTCTGTAAATATGTACTAGTCATGCCTGCTTAAAGTTTAAATATTAAGTATATTATATTTTTCTATTAGCCCTGTTGTAATAAGTTACTTAAATTATTACATGGAAGTGATTATTCTTGCCTCTAATGTGAAGATTAACAGAAGCGTTTTACTTTTCAACATACCGATACATTTAATGCCAAGTATTCTTAGGGAAGGCTTCTTGATTCCTTAGTAATTTTGAGATAACTTAGATGATGCTAGCTGGGGCCAGGAACATGACACAAGACCTACGTTTTAAATCAGTTCTTTACAGAAGGCAAAGAGTCATTGGCTATTTACTTTTTTTTCTAGTTTGCTTGAAGCAGGTTAGGTTAATTCATTTTAAATGCCCATTTAACATTAATATGATTTTTAAGTATATACCATATCCTAAAGATATTTATAAAATTCATAAGGTGGATCCTTCTGGATCTTCCTTGGTAAAACAATTGTCTGTAATTCATTTGAATTGAATATTGCTTGGAGAAATAATTTTATATCTATAGAATTTAAAGGCATCTACAGAAAAATTCATGTTATAGCTATTTAATTAGGTCTGTAAGGCTTATAGAATAGTGAATATTTTTGTAAATGTCTATTATACTCTTTTCCCACCTGGTTTGCTTATGGTTTTTGCTAAGAAGAATAATTATCTTTTCTTAGCAGTATTATAATTGAATGTGGATGAAAAGCCTGTTTTATTCTCTATTTTACACTGAGCCCCAAATTTTTTCTACATGTGTCATCTATAGTGCATGAGCCTGAACCTTCAGAATGATTCCTCAGCAAAGTCCCTGCTTCTGTCTTTATGGGAGCTGATTGATGGATGACTACAAGATTGTAAAAGGGTCTCAACATCACTTATTACTATGATGCAAAAAAATCTCTCTGACTTTGTGTGTTTAGCTGTTGACACCAGGACAGAGGAGATGGCACTGGATGCTTGTAACTGCTAACATGTTTGTGATAACTTTTCACCTGAGAATGATGAGTGAATGTTTTTCAGTAATGGGTCAAACATTCTGAATAGTTACTAAAAACTACTCAGAATATTTGCATATATTCATCGATGTTAAACTGTCTTAGTAGAAAGTATGCAGACGTTTAATTGGCAAAGAACAAGAAGTTTTTGTAAGTCATGGTGAGATCTGATGGCACCAAATGCTGTGAAACCTGTCATGGCTTAGCTATCTGTCCTTCCCTGGAAGACTCCAGAAAGTCAAAAGTATGTAAAAGTAGCATAGTAGAATCAGCTGGGACTTCAGTCCTGGATCTCATATTTGAAATCCAGTTAGCAGTCTTTGCCAATATGGTTATCAGCCATATATAGCAGCACAGAAGAAGGCTTTATGTTACTTTGGGCATGAGTTTAGGGGTCTGACAAGAAATCAGAGGAGATGGAAACAATTTTGGTCTCAGCTTCTCCAGGTCATCCCTTAGTCATTGTCAGTTATCTGCAGTTGACAGTCTGATCTTAATATTTAATTGGGTGGTTTAGTAGTGTAACCATGTGTTTCTCACCCAAATCTCATAGAATACGTAAGATTTTGTTGAAAAGCCCCTTTCAGCTGCCATAGTATGCTTCCCAAATGTGAATCTCATAGAGACTTTTTGAAAAATAGCATATCTTGTGCATTTATTTCCCAAGCATTACCTTTCTTCCACCTTTTTTTCTTAGCCTATGAGTAAATTTCAATATTTTGATTCTATTTCAACACGTATTTTCCTGTTAAAGCATGACATAATCACCAGTAAAAAGCATACTGAGATTGAGAAATAGGATATCTGGGGATAAACAACCTGGGAAAGCAGAAACTATGCCCTTCACTAGTGCCCAACACAAAGTCTGCACTACAAAGCATTGTTTGTTTGAAGGTGAGCCTAGCCTGGCTTTAGCTCATTGTACTGTTCTAGAGCTGCACTAGTATGGCTTATGCCTGTCCACAAGGAACTCAGGAAATATGGCTCGACTCTACCTGAGGTTTGGAAGGAAGGGTGGAGCTCTAGTAAAGAATCACTAGTTTAGCCAAGGTCCAATCCCTGCTTGATTGGCAGGTCTTTAGTTGACACTTCTAAAACATGGTTGATCTTTCCAAGTAGGATTGTATCCCTCATATGTCTTTATGTTCTCATACTTCACCAATTAATAAAACTGTACCAGTTGTTGGGTATTTTGGAAATAAGTATGTTTAGAAAGTATATTGAGCTGGTAGATCAATAGAGCTTTGTCAGAATATCCAAGAATAATTTAATTCTCACTTGGTTTAGTCACTCCCTCTCAGAACAAAACCTCAGATACGGAAATAAGCACACAAATGGGAAACTGAAACACTTTGCTGTTAGCCAGTCTTGGAGCAAACCTTGCTGTAGATATCCTTGGAAGGCTTGACCACATGGATGGCTGGCATCCTTTTCCTCAGCTAGGTCTTGCCTTAAACCAAAGCAGACCAGCCTATTCCTTCATAACTCAAACTCAGTTTGGTACTTACTACTCTAGAGAAAAGACACACCCTCTTCAACTAGAAAAAAAAAATTATGCTGAGCATGGGGCTGGGTTATTTATGCCTCCAAATTCCCAATTTTAGGAAAAAAGTTCCAATCAATACCATGGAATATGAACAATCCAGGAACATCTTCCTCTGTGGGGCTAGAAAACAAGAAGGTTGAATGAGAGAAAGGAATTTATACACAGGTTAACAGGGACCTCGGTCCACAGACCAATATCCATTATTGCCACAGTCTCCACTATCTATTGAAGAAACTGGCTCTACTGTGAGAAAAACAATACAGAATGAAATGTTTTGTAGTTCAACTTAATTGAGCCTTCAACATATTGTCATTTAAACAGTTTCTTGTTTCTCAAGAATTTAAAATATACTTGTTAATATTAGGACAGATGGTTGGCCAGTATCATGGATCCAAGAGTTGGTGCCAATTTTCTTACATTAGTTATTTTTCTCAATCACAGTGCTAGCTGGGTGTACAGATAAGCTCTGAGGGAGCCGTGGTAGACTAAGCAAATTGAACCAAACTAGCAAAGGTAGCTTGACCTAATAGGGCAGAACACCTCTGTGAGAAACATTCTCTTTATTTAACTTTTGTTTTTTTATTACTAAGAGGAATTTTTTTTCCCCTCTACTAAGAGGAATTTGTATAAATAAGAGGGATTGCAGTTGCCTTTTAATTTAAAAATTTAGCTCATGGTTGTTGCATCAAAGTATAATTTGCTTTATTCTGCCTATAAAACCACTATGTTGTGAATGAGATATTTCCTTTTTATCCTTGGGTTTTATAATAATATGTAAAGTCATTTCATATATTCTTTCTGCTTCATATACTACATAGGTGTGGGAATGAGGTTTTCTTTTTAGCTTTTTAAACCAATTTCATTTCTTGTTATTGGTAAGAGGCAGTAATTAGGTACCCTGATTTAAATTATTCGAATTTATACTTAAATTAGCATGCTTATACAAACATACTCTTATTTTACAGCTTTAGCCAAGCATTTGAGTATGTGGTTAAAACTGTAGAATTTGTTTTAGAGCTTCACTGAAAAGTTGTTTACCACGTGGTATTCAAGGGTGGATTGGTACCATCACCTGCATCTCAAAGCTACTGTTTCTTCCTTCTTCTCGTGGGCCTTGTCTCTTGTAAATTCATCTCTGGTTTTTCATCATTTTACTCTTTTAATATCTTTTTTCAGATGGACTGGGCAGTCCATAAAGGACTGAATTTAGAGCCTTTCCTCATTCTCAGGGGTTTGCACACAGACCCGTGGTTATGAGAAGTTTTCAGATGAATTTCCAGTTCCCCTTTTTTTCTAGGTCTTATTTATTTTCTGTGCCACATGGCCAGCTGGTCTAGAAATCATTCTTCCACATGAAGATAATCCATCCTATTAAGCTGGCTAATGATCACTGTGCAGAAAGACCATGGGCATTACAAATTGTAAGAAAGTTTAAGAAAAGCAGTATGACGTAAATCAGTCACATGTACTCACCTCACCTGTCACCTCCCTCAGAAGCCTCCTGGTAGTTCCTTTCTAGGTGTTCATAAACTAGTAGTGGGGGGATTATACATTCTGATTGGTAGTTCACATCTTTGGTGCATGTAAAATTATAGATCATTCAATTTTATCAAAGCATGCTTTCTTGGTTATGAAAAGCATGGAAACCAGTGACTTACAGATTGCTCTGTCACCTCTTATGTTTTCTTGCACCGTTTATGCCTTCACAGGTGACATACCGTCCTCTTATTTACATTTCTTTCTTGTTAGTAGTACCTCATTCATCACTGTGCTGGTTAGCACTGCCGACGAAGGGGAGAGAGATATATGAATTATATTGGATCCAATAATTTAGGCCCATTTTAAACTATAAGGAAAAAAGGAAAACTTATCTCACTCACCATAGTAATATTAATCAACTAAGGACAGAATCCATAAAGAAATCCTGTTCTCCAGCTCTGATTTTACCCCTTCTCTGGTGGCTATACAAATTAGACTTTATTTACAGTTATTAGCAAATTATTTTTCACTTCCTCATCTTTACAGTTCATATATCCAGCAAATGCCCACTTATCTTTGGGTAGTAGAAACTCAGGAGCACTTAGAAAATGTTATTTAATCTAGAAGCCCAACTTTAGCAATTAAAATTGATGTTTTTATTCCTAACACTGACCATCCCAAATATAAAACCTAAAAATAGAATAACAAGTGAATATTAAATAAATCTATAAAATTTGTCAACAACAGTATTTAAAATTTAGACATTATAATTTCATCCATCCTTTACTAACTAGCAAACTAAAGTAAAAAAAAAAAAGCTTTTTAAAATTAGTAAAAAAAAATCAACAAAAGTAATCTGTTTATCTTTTTACATCTTCAATGTAAATGTACTTTCTATAATATATCCTTCAAGATCAATCAGAAGGAACTGATTTCACCATGTAGGCTTTTAATTAGCTTTTCTTACATTGCTTATGTTATGTTTTAATTTTTTTTACCAAGTTATTTGTATACCTAAAACTTCATTTCTCTAAATTCAGTGCTCATTTGTATTCTGTTACTGTTGGCATTTGCTTCAAACTTTCATGACTAAGAAATTTATCATAATGAATATTAGTTTGTTTTTTTTATAAAATCACATAAAAGTGTTTTTTAATTTGATTTTCTTTCTGACATTTCTCTTTCTGTTAATTTTCCTTTGTTCCTTTCTCATGTTCCTACCTTCTCTTAACTCTTTGCTGGCTTTTCATAAATCTGTGTCATCTGAAGATTTCTTACTCTGGAAATTTTGTCTTGTCACTCAAAGGTTATCTATGTCTAAAACTTTGAAGGAAGTAATTGCTGTAAGGTAACTTAGTAGGTGAGAAGAAAGAATAGACTGGTAAACATGAAGCTTCTTTCTTATCTAAAACATGTAATGATTTATTATAATACTTTTAATTGTTATTAGGCTTAATAATAGAAGGCTTTTCTTCCATTTCTACATTAGAGACAATTATATTGGAGCTATCTAACCACTACTATTAATGCTACTACTAACTACACCCTAACTACTATAAATTAGTTTCATTGTATATATAACTAAAACTACATAAAATCATGTATTTTATGTATTTTTTAAAAAAATGTATTTTTTAAAAAATGTATTTTTTTAAAAAATTAAAAGAGAAAATTTCTTCAAATTTAATACATACTATGCCTTTGTTTAACTATTTCAGTAACATTTCTCTAAATTTTTCTTAGTCCCCAAAGTTCATGGAAGAAACAAACCATTGATCTCCTATGTGGGGGATTCTACTGTCTTGACATGTAAATGTGAAGGTTGTTTTCCTTTAAATTGGACCTGGTACAGTAGTAATGGGAGTGTACAGGTAAGAGCGTATTTCTTTGATTTGAAGGAAACAAAAAAACTAATTTATTTCATAAATAAGATTATAAGACATTCAAAATTCCTAGGATGATTTATACTTTTTTTTATCTTGTTTGTCAGTATATATTCATAAAGAACAGTGATAAATGGAGTTGTCATTTGATATTTTGGCATATTACATTATATTTCTGAAAATACTCTTAATGTTTCCTTAGCTGGTACTTTGTTTTATAGATTTAACAATTTCTTAAAATTCTTTGAAAGGAAGTTAAAATTCACTTTTAGTTGACCAGTTTAGAAATAATCCCATCAAAAAATATTTTGTTTTCTTATTCCTTGAAAGTAACTAAAAAAAAAAAAGCCAGCCACCTTTTCTTACTTCTCTCTCTTAAAACATTAAGAATATTATTTGAGAAAAAAATGAAAATTTGGTTAATCCTGAGTTCTATCAGCAAGTGCCATTGGCCTTTTTTTGGTCCTCCAGGTACCTAAGGAAAGTCAAATACTTTTAGTTCCTATTTTTCTAAGGGAAATGGCTATTTAAAGGGCTGATATTAAGAAAAACATTTCTGGCTTCCTTTCTTCTTCCAAAATAGCCAGGGAAATTTAGGATGTTGTTCTTTAGGGGATACCTTTCTCTTGCCTGGGTGCTAATGAGCATTGAAATTAAAGCCTCATTAAAGTCAAGCTATAATTCTAGAAAGAACATATGAGCCAGTGTAAATCTTACAATGAAATGTTAAATTTCTTCTTAGATGAAATTGTTGCTATCATAAACTATTGAAAGACAACAGATGAGGAACTTAGAAGCGAGTGTAACTTATTCTGTGGTAACACAGGTTTAATTTTTCAACAAAATAGCTCTAACCAAATCACATGGTTGTATACTTAAACCATTAATACTTCCACTCTCATTGATGATTAGGAGAAGCAATCGTGTAT
This sequence comes from Microcebus murinus, assembly GCF_040939455.1. Classification (NCBI taxonomy): domain Eukaryota; kingdom Metazoa; phylum Chordata; class Mammalia; order Primates; family Cheirogaleidae; genus Microcebus; species Microcebus murinus. The sequence goes on along the minus strand of NC_134114.1, from coordinate 34,986,296 downwards.
ATGTAAATATTTTTTAAAAGCATATAAGTTTTAAAAAATAAATATCAGCTATATTTTGTGGTATTCGAAATACAGCTTAATTTATTTATGCATGTGATACAACAATATGTGAAAAACAATAGCCTAAATGTAATTATATTAAACTTTGAGAATATTATTTTACATGTGCCTATGCTTCTTTCCATTTGCTATTCTAATCATTACCCTCTTAATTTGGCCCTAAGCCCAAGTCATATTAGAGTACAAGAAAAGTTCAGGGGACAGGTCAAAACTTTAGATCAAGTGTTTCTTTTTCAAAATGTAGACCAACCACATACATCAGAATCAGCTGGGTACTTATTAAAAATGCAACACTTTGATTTATCAGCTGTGATTTAGAGAGGGTGCATTTGTAATAAGCATCCCAGGCAGTGCTGTGCACATGGAGCCAGGTTGCTATAGTTTTTTGACAAATAATAAACTCATAGACCGTTCTTCCTCAGACAACCCCTGAGAATACTTGTATGCAGATTAGCATTTATTGCACAGCACAGTTGAGTAATAAAGCAGAGAAGGCATCAGACGGCCTCAGATTAAAATTTAATTTAAATAGATTAAATAAAACAGTTTCCGAATAGCTTAGAATGACACTTAGAGGCCTGGGGAAAATCCAGCAAATCACAGATGCCCACTTGCCTGAGAGAGAAAAATTCATATATGAAAGGACAGAAGCAGGGCAGTCTACCTCAGATCCCAGGCCCACAGGAGGTCCTATTTTTCCTTCTATATCATTTCCAAAGGCCTGAAAATTTCATCTTCAATTCCAGCCTGGGGAACTCCATGGTTGGAGTGAGAGATCTTCCTTTATAGGAATGATCAGAAATAGTAGCTTCAGGGGTGGTAGTTGTTTTGGTGTATGCCTGTGCATGTGGAGGAGGAAGTACTTTGACTGAAGAGCTAGTCAGGGATTAGAATGTGAAACCCAGATGGCTGGAATTTTTCTGGGTTTAATTCTCACATAATATTTACCCATGATGGCCTACTCATTGGTAGTTTTAAACATTCAATGCAAAATCCTTATAGCAAAGTAAACTTTCTCCTTTGCTACCTGGGAGATTAAACCCTGATAAGACTTAAGCTCTGTTATATATATGATTTCCCACAAATTTTAATATGCATTTTTCTAGTAGACAATTTTCTTGGCACTATCTTCTAGCTTTCACTCAAAACTAGATCATATAGAACATGTATCTTTTATGCACTATGATAGAAATGGATTTTAATGTCTCCTTATATTAGGTTCCTGTTGGTATTCAAAAGAATATGTATGTGAAGAATGGAACATATGCTAATGAAACAAGTCTCAAGATAACAGAGCTTTTGGAAGGAGACGGGGGATCTTACTGGTGCCGTGCATTATTCCAATTAGGGGAGAGTGAAGACCACATTGAACTTGTTGTGCTGAGCTTTTTGGTGCCCCTCAAACCATTTCTTGCAATAGTCGGTGAGGTGGTTCTTTTAGTGACCATTATTCTGCTTTGTGAAAAGTACACCCAGAAGAAACAGCTGGACTCAGGTAGGATTTTTTAAGATAATATTAATTATGATAAGTGTCACTTAATTATGATAAGTATTAAAAACTACTCCTCAGTACATCAATGACTTTAGGGTTTTTGAGAAAAATCTAATTGTTCTTATTTGAAGGAGTATTTATGTTAATAATGATGGTAACAATGAGCTAGGAACCTAAATCAATGGTCTTCCTGTTTCAATTCCTTAAAAAAAAATTTAGTATTAAAAAATACCACTTTTCCCCTTTTGTTTTGGTGCTTACTGGTACTTAAGTACCAATTAGGTGATATGTGTTTTAGCACTGAACTATTAGATCTATGATAGCTTAATATCAAAGGTCTCAAAGGCAATTATTCTTTCACTTAGATAATTCATTTTTAAAAATATTTTATCAAACATTCTGGAGTTCTTATAAAAGAAAAATTTTTATGAGAAACTGTCAGTTTTCTATTTTTGTAGCCTGTGCTTGATGGGTTATGGGTTGAGCAAGCAGTGTTTCCTTGAGAAAATTGATTATACATCCTCTATTTTTTTCCTGATTGTGTACTAAATTTTTAATAACTTAAATAATGACAAAACAAATAATCAGTCATACTTTTGAAAGTACAAGAGCACTAAATATGCTTGATCACAAATGCAGGTAAGGTCTGGAGTGCAGATCAAGAAGAAGGTGTGAGGAAGTGTCCCCATCTAGGATAGCACATCTCACCTTCATTCTAAGGAGAAAAGACAGTACAATGCCATCTTACTTAGGGCAGAGGTTTAATTGAACATGTATGTTCCATAAAAAATAAAACCAAACTTAATAGTCATATTCTTCTTTTGTTACACAGGCACCGAGAAAGAATTTGAACAAATTGAACAGCTGTAAGTATTATTTTTTACAGATAAATTTTCACTTAAGTACAATACAAATAAATATGATGCTGAATGAAATGTTTATAATTAGGAAAGAAAAATCACAGGAATATATTATGTGTTTGTTATTTTTTGTACATGTCCATATGGTGAAGAGTGGTATCCTGTGTCTGCCTACTCACCTTGGAATCCATTTCCATCGCTTATTACCTGCATGTCTCTGTGCTTTTGTTTTCTCCTCTACAAAATGGATTTAATAATTGCACTTACCACATAAGGCTGTTGGAGTAAATGAATATTGTGTGTGTAAATGCTTAGCACAGGCTTTGATGCTCAGAAGGTGTGCAATAACTATAAGGAAGTATTATTTGTTTAAAGAAATGATCCTCAACTTAAGAGGCCCTTTAAAAATATGGTTGCTCAAACCTTGCTGGATATCCTAGATCAGAACCTCTGGGATTGGGGCCAGGGCATCTGTATTTCTTAGAAACATCTACCAGTGGTTCTGATTCTCCGTCATGTTGAAAATCATTGGCCTAGAATTCTATTAGTTGTTATTTTTGAGAGAACACAGATTGTGCCATAAGTTCTCTTATAGACCCATTTGTTTAGAGTTAAGCTTGAGGAGGGCTGGGAATAAAATCACAAGAGATATCATTTGTTTTGGTGATGGTGGGAGTTCCCAGTTCTTCCAAACCACAGAAGTTAGTTTGGAGAGGAAGAAGTTAGTTAGTGAGGGAGGTGCCTAAGACTAGGATTAGAGTCTGAGCAACATAGCTAAGGGCTGGAGACCAGGCAAATGAGACCAGATTAAAGTTGCTGAAAGAAACTGAAGAAATGAAGGTCTGAGCAACTGTTACTAACACACTTGGAGTTTATCTTTATCAGCCAGTCTGAGATCTGAGGTGTGAATACTATAGCCATGGATGGCAGGAATGGGGCAGAGAGTTGTCATTCACATATTTGTGGACATTATTCAAATAGTCATGTTTACTGAGTTCACATACAACAAGTAAAATAAACCAACAAGACATGAGCTTCCAAATTAAGGGCACAAAGTAATTACATCAGGTGTCCCATAACCCTAGTTTAGAATCATAGACTCTTATAGTTGGAAGGAAATTATACCTCTCCCAAGTTCTCTTCTTGGAGAACATGGCCATCTTACTTATATTGATTTGAACTTTTAATCTTTCTGATTCCCATGTATTGGGAATTACTCTATTACTCTATTACTTTATTACTCTTAGAATCATATAAACAACATGACAGCCATTCACATATTTGAAGACAGAATCTTGCCCGGATTCTTCTGTTCTCCCAGCTCAACCTCCCCACTGTCTCTCACCATTCCTGTGAGGTCACAGTTGGAGGTTGCATCCTGGTTTGTTTAAGACACACTCTGAAAGGATGATGCCAGAACTGGGTGGAGTGTGCTGTCACTTCTGAAAAATTTAATTTTCATTTATGAGCCCTATTCTTTAATATTTTTTTCTCGACTGTCTTAGGAACAATATCAAACTGATTCAATCTATAGTATAAAAATGAACTTTCTGTCTTTTCTTTGTACATCATTTCCCCCATCCTTTATTGAACCACAGAGATCACTGAAAGTGTTTCATTTTTTTCATCTTTAGGTTGTTTCAATATCTTTGGATTTAATGCAAATATCAAGTGTACTTGAATTCATGCAGGGCAACCCTTTATGAATGCTCCATTTAGAATTTTTAGTTAGGAGATAATTTTTTTTGGCAGAAAATATTTTAGCATGTTAAATATAAAATATATGTAATGTTTATATATGTGGCATTTGGATATCACTGTTCATATGAGTTTCTTGGTGAAAATGAATTAAAAAAATAGTACTAAGCATATAATGTCAAAAGAAGCTGGTCGCTTCAAGGTAGTTCAATGAGGAGCTCCCTCATCATCTGACCAACTCAATTGTTTAAACCACATAATCCCACCTAAAAGCCCAGCACCCACACCCTCCTAACCCAATTTTGACATAGTTGATGGGGTAGTTGAATTTATTATCTGGTGGTAATGGCTTAATGAGCCTAAGTTGCCCATAAGGGCATTCATTACGGGCAGTCGTTTTAGTCATTCTTAAGAATCTGAGGTCCACATTTTTAACCTTGTTCTAATGGACATGAGGTGGACAAGGAACTATGTTTAACCTCTAATTCAATGTAATAAACATATCAACTTATTGCATCTGAATTACACATATTGGCTAAGCTCCTAAGTGGCTACTACCTTGCATGTTTCAAAACAACATGTAAGTTATGGTCATAATGCCCAAGCCTCCACTTGGGAAGAAGCAGTTTTTACTGTGCTTAAAATAAACAAATCTTTCTCACAATCAAATCTGTGGCAATGGCTCTTCTCCAAGCAGTGGCATAAAAATAAAATCAATATTATGAGTAAAACATTTTTAGGAAGAATGAATTCTGTCCGTATTGACATCTTACATTGTAACCTAATAGCCATGACATAAATGGTATACTGACTTAATTTTATGCAATGTAAACATCTAAGGGTTTTTCTTTTTGTTTCCTATACAGGAAATCAGATGATAGCAATGGTATAGAAAATAATGCCCCAAGGCTCAGAAAAACTGTAAGTTATTTCTGAATGATATTCTAAATAAAGGTAAAGTTCAATATGCACAGGTTGTTAATCTAGTTACCTTTTCTTTAAAAGACCTAGTCACCTAGGTCTTTTTTTTAAAAGACCTAGTCATTTACTCTGTACTTGAATATGCTTGTTTACACTATTATAGAAGAGAATATTCAGTGTAGTTATACAAAGATAAATAGTATCCTTTTCTACCAGAGAACATGTGGCAACCAATCTAAAAGTAAGTCTATTGTACTGTCTGTATATATATTTTTTATCACCATGAAGTAGTTTCTTTTATAATTTTTCATGTAGATTTGTTTTGTTTTCCTCTCAAATTTTCTGGATTTTTCTGTTATTTTATTTGGTATTATAAACTAATCTGCATTAGCTAATTTCCTCTACTGATTAGATTTAAAGTTTCTTAGTTCATCAACATTAGAGTAGGAGCTCTTAGTTTTGGCAGTAGGTTAGATCCTTTACTTCCCAATACTTTTTGCTTTGCTCAAATAGTAATTATAGAATATCCAGAAATCTAATTATGTTTTATTATGCTTTATTTAACTCAGGAACCTGCGGGCCAGTGAATGCAAAACATCATGTCAAAGATCATGGGAAGATGTACGAAGAATTTATATTTCAGCTTTGTTTATCCTGCCCGTTAAGAGTATCTGAGTTTTTATTTTGATTTCATTTTATATTTTTAGCATATCCATCACATAAAACATTTATTTCCTTGTGTTGGAAACACTCAAAATCAGAATCCACTCAAAATATACAATAAATCGTTATTAATTAGAGTCACCCTATAGTGCTATAGAACACTAGAACTTATTCCTCCCATTTAGCTGTAGTTTTATATCCATTAACCAACTTCTGGCTATTCTTCTGCTTTTTGTGACAATCTGATGTTTGATTCAAGATCCTTATTTCAGATTTTATTATTTTTAAATGGCAGGGAGGTAGGTACATTCAAAGTATAATGCTTCTGCATTGTTAGTAGGCCTGATATAGACTTGGAGCAAATGGACATTAATAATCCTTCCTGGTGCACATACCCTATACGTGAGTTTTTATTTTTAAAAGGGTGAAAACTTTGTGTAACATGCTTAGCAGTAGCTTCATAAATAATATATGCTATCTCATATCTAAAGATATATTTTTATTCTGCCATCGTTTGATATTAAAGCAGGGTAAATTGTAGTAAATATATTCTATGAGCTATAACCTCATAGAACCAGGTTCTATGAGCTAATTATTATAGGATGATTAATTTTATTCTGGTCTTCAAAGAACACACGGAACAGATACCAGCAAAATCACTTAATAGTTCATGGAACAAAAGTCACTCAAGACCATTTATAACCAAAGAATTCATTAAAGAGAAAGCTTTTACCATTTGTCTTAAAAGTTTGTTTTTTTTCCACTCATGCTTACTATGTATAGAAGTATTCATAATCATGTAAAGTGTATTCTTCTGTGATATTGAAAAACAATGTCTTCACTAGGGAATGAATACTTTCTGCCTTTGCTTATGATGGTTACTGTACAGTCTCCACAGCAAAACAAAGTGTTTATTCAGAAATATTAATATTTGCAGAAGGCAAGAAAACAAAACCATAGGCTTGCCTCAAGGCTCTGTCACTACAAAAGCAAAATTTCCAGTGTTTATTTCACTTATAACCACTGCTTTCCCACACAAGACCAAAGTGCCTCTTAGTCTTAAAACAGAGCAGTTTTTTTTAGCCATGGGTTTTGGACTTCTTAAGGGACTCTGGTATTGATGTTTCAGGGCGTAGGCCCACATAGTCATAATGTATCACTGCTACGTTGTTGCTTTTGTGGTTTATGGTTTTCCACTATCTTTGATTTGATACCTGATTTCCTGGTATCCATGGCTGTTTAACTATCTAAAAACATATTAATGCTTTACAATAATAACTGCTTTGACTGAAATCCAGAAGTACTAAAGAACTTTATGTTGTTCTGAATGCCTTAGACTTATCTTCAAAAACAAGATAATTGCATACATAACTGAAATATGTTATAAATTCACTATAATCAAATGAAATAAAATCTGAATAGACATGGAAAATTATTGGTGGCTTTGAATGAAATTAAATTCATGCCACAGGATACTGGATGAGGTCAAAGACCATGATGTGAAACCTGCTGGGTGTCCTTGGTGCTGGTGGGTCCAATGTCCCACTGCTGTGGGGCAGCAGTTAAAATAGAAGCAAAGAAGAAAGAGCTTGAGATGGTGACAAGGAACCCACAATGCTTGGTGACTAGGGGATTAAAGCTTGGGGAAGAGGAGTTCAAAAATTTCAAGAAAAATACTTTACAGAAATGTATACCATGTACTGGCTAAGAAAATTCTAATAATATTTTGATAGTGAAAATTATATTACATCCTAACTAATGTTTACCAATATTGCTAGTATGAATAATATACATAGTGATTTGGAAGCTGCTCATTATTTTGTTGCTGTGACAAAATGCAGTATTTTGTTGTAAAGCCTGTTAGTTAACTACACATATAAGTTTGTTGAACTGGAATACATCCCTTAAATAATGCCAGAATTCATTTTATTCTGTCTCACAGCTATGCATTTATTTTGGTTTAATTCATTATTACTTTGATAACATTATCTTGGGTGTTAGCTATATAACCGATCAGTTATCTTAGTTAATCTACACAAGTTGAATGTGATGAAACAATAGTCAGATCTGCTATTTGACAAAGTCTAATTCAAAGTTGTATATTTGTAAATGGGTATATAGGAATCCCCCCCCCCCCAAATGCAGCTCATTCCAGTATGCATCCTTCCATTTTGCCACCACATTTTGGCTAAAATAGTTTTCAAGTAGGAAAAATTGCTGCCCAAAGGTAAAATAATCTGAAATATTTATGTAGTAAATTGAATTTTTAAGTGGCAATTGTTGCATTTATTGTTTTCTAGCAAAGACAATTTATTTCAGCAACTTTAAGCAGAAAAAATACTCAAAAATTAATGTTGATTTTTGACTTTTCAGAGATTCTCTGAAGGATTTCTGGAAAATTACAACTGTTAGATTAAAAATGGACTGCTTCCATTAACTAACCTCATGGAGCTGATAAATGGATTAATGAATAATGACCAATTATAAATTGACTACAAATACTAAGGAGCAGAAAAGCTGAAGTAGGAAAATTACTCCAAGTTTATATATCAGGCACCTTGGCAAATTGTTCTCTTAATCTTTCCAGCTAACAGAGTTTTTTAGCATAATAAGTAGATTTAATGATGTCATAAAATTCCCAGATACTTTCATATTCAGTTTATCCTAATGTGTAAATCTTCTTCCTTTGCAATCTTTTGCTTTTCCCCAGCATCTAGTTACTCAGGCTCAAATCTACAATTCATTGTGATATTTCCTTCTCCTTTGTTAACTAATACTTATTGGTTATGGATTCTTCTTCTTTTGACCTTTTTAATGGTTCATGAATCCACTTCATTGTTACCTCCTCCCTACCCTTACCAGCTGCAACAGCTAATGCCTTGATTTTCCTACCTTAATCTACGGTTCTATCAATCCATCTTTTGCGTGGTGTTCCGAATCTTCTTTCTAAAACACAAATTTTACTATGCAACTTAATATGACACATCAAGTATCTGCCGGCTGACCTTTGCCATTTCTTAATATTGCAGTCCTTCAAATTGCTCATCTGTCTCCAGTGTCTTGAACTAGCCTTGGCACATAGAGACTTGGCCCAGAATGCTCTACATATGCTTCTCTCTGCTTGACTAACTCAAGGTTAGCTTTCAAGACTTTAATCTGATGTTCTTTCTTGGAGGAGCCTTCATACTCAGTGGGTCATACACCATCTTATGTGCTCAAATAACTCCACGTTTCTTTGTGTTTATTACCCTGTATTGTAAATTGTACATTTGTTGGTCTCTCTTCTGGATTTTGCCTTTTATTTCTGTGCTCTATACCTACTGCAGAGAGGGTACATTAGAGATGTCTTGAAATGTGCATTGAAGGGATGAATGCACAAATAAAAATTAAATTTCATAAATGTGGACTTATTTTGAGAAAAACTATCTTGTGACAAATCAGAATTGAAAAATACTTTAACAGAGGAAAACAGGCTTTGTATAACTTCAGTATGTGCTTCTATTACTTTGAAACACATATAATGATAGAATAAAAGTTCCCATCAGATTTTCTTAAATAATGTATTAATGTCTTGTGAACAAGGGGAGTTCTATTCCTAAACTATTATATAGAGAATGTTGCCTTCAACTTATTTAAATTCTTTTTGTTCTTCATGTTCCATGGACAATGTACAAGTATAAATTCTATTTTTATCCTGTATTTTAACAAGATAATGCACTGACTTTAAACATAAAGAACTTTAGTAGTTGTATTCCTTTGAATGGTATCATGGAGAGTTGATATTTGTGCCCATTCTGCTAACCTTCTCATTCCACTTCCTCCTGGCAGTACCTTATGATACTTTGGAGTATCTCAGAATCTAATTCAAAATTTAATCTTAAAAGAAACAATTTTTTAAAAAAGTTTCATTGATTAGTTTTGATCACTGGAAGCATATCTTTTGTCAAATTCATCAAAATAAAAAATTGTCATTTCTGTTTACTTGCTCCCTGGATCTTCATCTAGAGGCATTTAAGTAGGTTCATGCAACATGATTTACTGAATATCAACAGCTAATAGAAAAATGAATCTTCTCTAAATGAATAAATCTATATAAAGAATCGGAGACTTCCATTGGCGTTGTTTATGTTTAGGTGGGAATAAGTTCAAGTATGTATTCCAGTATTAATTAAAAGGCACAATGGAACCTACTTGTTCCATGCTCTGAGTAAATAATGAATGAATGAAAAGTAAAGGAATGACTTCCTTATTTTAGAATCTTAAGTAATATATATGTGTACGATATCTGCTTTGATTTTGATTAATTAACCATAAATTTATCTTATTCTAGTATTGAGAAAAAAACTGGAACTAAGTGCTATTCTTTCATATGATATTTAGGAATATATTTGCACTGTATCTAGAAAGTCAGTTACATGACCTATTTACCAATTGAGTTCTTCATTAAGGATATGTCATGTTGTTAAGTAGTAATGACTGACATATTGGGGGTAAAACATCTGACCACCACTGTGCAAAATGCTTTGAAATATTTTATCTTATTTAACCCTGACATCATCCTATGCTAAAAAGAGTTATAATCTACTTTTTTATAGATGAGGAAACTCAAATTTAGAGAGATTAAGTAAACTGTCTAAAATCACCCTGCCTGTAAGTTTTCAGAGTTGGGATTGAAATCTAAGGAGTCTGCCTCCGGAGCCTAAGCCTGACCACCATGTTGAACAGCTTTGCCCTGCTAGTTGCACACTTCTTAAAAATTAAGGCTATTATCAACTATTTTTATATAAATTTATTCCTGTAGCTGGTCAGTTATAGTTCCATAATCTTATTCTCAAGCTTTATTGGATGCATGCTTTGGCATTCTTGTGTCCCTGCCATGGTGCTGGGGAATCAACACACATTTATTTTAGGGCTCTTTCGTTTTTTTCTTTTTTTCCTAATTTTATTTACCAATTGTGAGGGTGATGATAAAGTATATCATCTAAACACCGAAAATGAAAGAGAGTGCTTTTTTAGGATTTCCCCAGGACATAAGGCAGAAAAAATAGGCCCTGTGCTCATACTTTTAGCCTGCAGGGAAGAACTAAGTACTTTATAGGTGGTCTACCCCAGACACTGCAGTGACATCTGCAGCCAGGTGGAATGATAAACAGAAATAAACTTGCAGGGAAATAGCCATTTTTAGTAAATGCAGGAAAACAGCAAATTTATAGTAAATGTCAGGTGACTCTCATTATAGAGAAGTATCTATAATGAGACAACTTAGTAAGCCTAAAGTTTTATTACTCTATCACCCAAAGTATCTAACATAACTAAGATTTATTGGTATTCAAAAGTATGATTCACAAATTATAAGAAAAGATGGCAAAGAAAGTCATGTTTTTGATGGCCTGTGGAATAAACTGGACAATTCCTTGGTCTTTTATATCTTCTGATTAATATGTCATAATAATGTGTGTGTGATTCTCAATCAGGCATGCTTGATTATACAATAAAATTTGCTTATGAAATCAGTGAATATCATTCATGAATAACATTGTCAAAATTACTTTCAATCTATATTTAGGCTGAACATCAAAATTTCTTACTCTATCCTTACCCCAATAGGAAAATGCTAGGTAATCCTGTTCAGGGAATTGGTTAAAATCTATATTTTATTTTGGTATGTTATCTGTTATGTTTAAAAACTTTGTTCCTAAAATTGATTTTGCTATTTAATTTTTAATTTACTTCAGAAAATAATTTAGCATGAATTCTTATTTTTCTAAAGTTTATTTGATAAATGAAATATTAGAGTAATTATATATATAATTAACTGTAATGCTATTTAATACTGCAAAAAGAATAGCACAAAATATATTAACTGCTTTTATACTTTTTAAGATAGAAATGTGACCATAACCTTTTAAATTTAAATCAAGGATCATGGATTTATTATGACATATTTCCCAATAATTGTAATGTTTTCCTTTTTTAGCATATGTGCCTAAATTCTCACCAGTGCCTTTCCATAACATGTATGCAGCACAGAAAATGTCTGTATAGGAGTGTTTTAAAAATCTTTTCTGTTGCATGCAACTTAAAAGATATATCTAATATGCAATTAAATTCAATAAAATGTACTTGTGAATTAAAATATTATGTATTGGAAAACATTTTCAAATTTTTAATTTTTAATACTGTTTTAAAAGTGAATATAAAGACACTTGATAATAGAAATCATTAATTTCTTTGTGTAAATTTTGTTAAACAATTGATCCTTCTCACGCCCAACAAAAAAGTGTATCTAGAGCTGGGACTCCATTTTGACACATCGAATCAGAAGTCATTCAGAAAGGAATTTTCAAAATGTACCAAAATGTATTTGGAAAATTAAAAGGCACTATGACCTTGACAAAAACGGACATTTAAAATGAAATTGATGCATAGAACATATTTGTTTGTTCTGAGTAAATTTTTTAAAAATTTTGCAGCATCATTTTAGATTGATTCAACAAACATGGTTACAAAATATTTCAAAGTTTCGAAGTGAGTAAGTATTTTCCGTGACTGGATTAGAAAACAATGGTTGGGGGTCAAAATCTGAATAGATGGAGTGGATATACTTTCTTCTTTTTCCTGGTAAGTACAGCTACCAACATTAGGCCTTATAAAACAAGCAGGAAAAGAGTCTGACTTTAGCCAAATATTGCTACTGTGGCTCCACCTCCACCCCCACCATCAAAGACTGAGTGGGGAACTGGGAGCCATGAGCCAAGACCCTTACCTGAACTGGTGTTAACAAGGAGCCCTGCCATTCCCAGTGGGAAGCCTGAACTCCCACTCCTGCTCTGGAAGAACTGAGTATCTCTCCTTCCCTGGACTGTCAATGGAGGCAGAGTAAGGAACTTGTATTTCTAATTGTACCTGACAGTAATGAGGTGAAGTACCTTTTGTTTTCCACCAAAGTAGAGTCAGAGAAGGCCTGCTAAGTGGAAGATTTATATAAGATCTAGAATCTCATAATGCCTACAATATCAGGTTTCAATACAAAAATCACATCATACAAAGAATCATAAAATTCTCAACTTGATTGAGGAAAAAAAAAAAAAAGATGCCAACCCCAAGGTGAAACAAATGTTACATCAAAGTGCTTCAATGAACAATTACCAACAAATGAAAAATTGAAAACCTCAGCAAATAAATACAAATATCAGAAAATAATTAGAAGGCATAAGGAAGAACCAAGTAGAAATTTTAGAACTGAAAAAAACAACTGAAATTTTAGAAAAACTGAATAAATAAGCTCAACAGCAGAATGGAGATGGTGGAAGAACAAATCAGTGAAATTAAAACAAAATAATAAAGATTATCTAGTTTGAGCAGCAGAGATAATATAGACTGAAAAAAATAGACCCTCAGGGCCTTGTGGGACTATAGCAAATGATACAACATTTGTATCATAGGTGTTCCAGAAGGAGAGGGCAAAGGGTAGGGCTAAAAATGTATTCAAAGTGATAAATAGATAAACAAAATCTGGTGTAATTCATATAAAGGAACATTATCCTTTAAAAAGAAAGAAATCCTGTCACATGATACAATGTAGATGAACCTGAAGGACACTGTGCTAAGTGAAATGTTAGTCACAAAAAAATCCCCCAAAATACTACATGATTTCACTTATACGAGGTATCTAAACTAGTCAAATTCATGGAAATATAAAGTAGAATGATAGTTACCAGGGACTGGGGGAGGGACAAAGGGAATTGTTTAATGAATATAGAATTTCAGTTCTGCAAGATGAAAATGTTCTGAATATCCATTTCACAACAATGTGAATATACTTAACACTACTGAACTGTACACTTAGAAATAGTTAAAATGGTAGTTTTATGTTTTTTAAATCACAATTCAAAAAGTGATTTAAAAAACCCTATAAATCTTTCAGAAGAAAAACTGTTTAAGACTTAGAGCTTGATAAAAAGTGCATAGACATGACATCAAAAGAACAATCCATAAAAATAAAATTAATAAATTATACTTCATCAATATTTAAAACTTTTACTTTGTGAAGGACCTTGTTGAGAGGATGAAAAGACAAAGCATGCACTGGGAGAAAATATTTGCAATCCACATATCTCACAAAGCACTCATTTAGAATATATAAAGAACTCTGAAAGTGAACAGGAACAGCAAAATAAAGAATCCAATTAGAAAATGAGCAAAAGACATGAAGAGACATTTTCCCAAAGAGCATATATGGATAGCAAATAAAAACACACAAAGATGTTTAACATCATCACTAGCCATTAAGAAATGCAAATTAAGATCTCAATGAGATATCACAATGAGAATAGCTAAAAAAAAATACAATACTAAATACTGGCAAGGATGCACAGAACTTATATTTCTCACATTGCTTGTGGAAATGTACAGACCATCTGAAAGGTAGGATAGCAGTTATTTTTCTTTTTTTTTAGCCTGTAGAACTGTGACAAGTTTAGTAGTTTCTTAAAATAATAAACATACACTTATGATACAAGCAATCTTACTCCTTGGCATTTATTTCAGAGGAAGGAAAGCTTATGTCTACACAAAAACTATGTGTGATTGTTCCTTTCAGCTTTAATTTTTTTTTTTTTTTTTTTTTTGAGACAGAGTCTCGCTTTCTTGCCTAGGCTAGAGTGAGTGCCGTGGCGTCAGCCTAGCTCACAGCAACCTCAAACTCCTGGGCTCAAGCAATCCTCCTGCCTCAGCCTCCCGAGTAGCTGGGACTACAGGCACGAGCCACCATGCCCGGCTGATTTTTATATTATATATATTAGTTGGCCAATTGATTTCTTTCTATTTTTATGGTAGAGACGGGGTCTCGCTCAGGCTGGTTTTGAACTCCTGACCTTGAGCAATCCGCCCGCCTTGGCCTCCCAGAGTGCTAGGATTACAGGCGTGAGCCACCGCGCCCGGCCTCAGCTTTAATTTTAAAAGTTCAAACCTGGAAGCAAACAAAATGTCTTAGAATGTTTAAGCAAACTGTGATATATCCATACTATGGAATATTACTCAGCAGTAAAAGGAACAAATTATTGAAATTTGCAACAATTTGGAAGAATTTCAAGAACCTTATGCAAAGTGTAAAAGATATGACTCATCTCAAAGATGGAGATGACTCCATTTATATGACATTATTGAAATGATAACATTACGGAGATGGAGAACAAACTTATGGTTGTCCGGGGTCAGGAATGCTGAGGGAAGCAGGAATGGATGTGACTGGAGAGAGGAAACCTTTGTGATGATGGGTTGGGATCATATCTTAGGTTATGTGACTCTACAGGTGTGATAAAAGAACTACATACACACATTACACCAATGTCAATTTCCTTCTTTTGATATTATGCTATAATTATTAATATTTAAGATGTAATCATTGGGACAAGCTGAATTACAGATAAATGAGACTTTTCTGTACTCTCTTTGTAACTTTCTATTAATCTGTAATTTTTTCAAAACAAAATGTTTAAGAAAGTTTGAATCAGTTGAGTAGTCTAAGCATTAAATGATTAGTGTTATAAAAGAATATGGTGGTGATTTTTTATTATTAGTTCAAGGAGAAAATCAACTTAAAAGATCAGCTAAAATCATTGGTAAAAAAGCAAAGTATAGGATCAGTGACAAGCCCATGTGCTCAGATTATAATGTTTTACCAGATAGATAGTCCTTCCCAAAAAAGAAAAAATAAATATATGTTTCTTATTTCTTTTTAAGTGATATACATGTTTTAAAATTCCTCATCATTGAATGATTGAAAATATTTATGTATAAAGTTGATTAAGATCCTCTGAGGGTAAGAATTTTTATTCTGTATTATTACAGCTACCTAGGAGAGGAATATTAAGTATATTAAATCTCTCATTGTACCTAGTCATAGCTACAATAGCCATTTTATACTGAAAATATAGTTATTTTATTTTGGAAATAAATAATAAAATTTTAATTAAAACCTTGCATACTTAAACAGATATATTTGTACATACAAAACACCAGAGTAAATATTTATATTCATGTTACCTCCCTATTATAACTATATTTATTCATGTATTTGTTTCTTTGAATAGGTGTTCTGGAGCCATTATATTAGCTACAATGTGGAGCAGGAGATAAGAGTGATTATTCAGGGTTCACAATAATTGCAGTGACAGGAGACAGTTTATGGCTGGAGATAGCATTCAGCAGCACATGTTTGTGAGTGAGACAGACACCTGCCTGATGACACCATGAACCAGCCTGATTGTTCTTCTAAGACAGGGTAGTAGAGAAAGCATTAAACTTATAGGCAATACAATTTTTTTTAATGATTTTAAAACCTCCTGATATTCCTCAAACAATGATTAAAGTATACTCTAATTCTACTTTAGTTGTGCTCCAAAGTTTCCCGAATTGGGGTGAACAAAAACCTTCAGCCTACATATTAAAATGGCAGTTTAAAACATAGAAATAAGTATGTTTATCTAAAGAAAAACCAAGGTTTATTTAGTTTTAATATTTATTTTTTATTGTAGTAGGAACACTTAACTTGACATCTACCTTCTTAAGAAAATTTAAAGTGCACAATACAGGATTGCTAAGTACAGACAAAATATTGTACAGCAGGTCTCTACGACTAATTCATCTCACAGAACTGAAACTTTATACTTTTTGAATAGTGACCTCCCATTTCCCCCTCCCCCTAACTCCTAGAAACCACCATTCTACTTCCTGAGATTGACTATTATGTGAGGTCAGATACATCATATAAATAGAATCATAATCATACAGTATGTATCTTCCCGTGTCTGGATATCTGACTTAGCATAATATTCTTCATGCTCATCCATGTTCTTACATATGGTATGATTTTTTTCTTTTGTAAAGCTAAATAATATTTCATTGTATGTATAGACCACATTTTCTTTATCAATTCATCTATTGGTGGGCATTCAGGTTGTTTCCAAATCTTGGATATTGTGAAAAATGAACATGGATGTGCAGAAATTGCTTTGAGATCATGATTCAATTCTTTTAGCTATATAGTCCAAAATAGGATTGATGGGTCATATGGTGGTTCTATTTTTAATTCTTTTGAGGAACTTCCATACTTTCCATAGGGTCTGCTACAATTCTATTTTCAAGAACAGTGTATGAGAGTTCCAATTTTTCCAAATCCTCAGTAATTTCCTTTTGTTATTTGATAAGAGCTATCATCCTATGTGTTATGAGGTGATTTGTATTTCCCTTATGATCAGTATTGAATGCCTTTTCATATACTTATTGGAGTAAGTCTATGTCTTCTTTGGAGAAATGTCTATCCATGTCCTTTGCCTATTTTTAGTTTTATTTTGTTTTTTGATTGGTTTTTTTTTTTTTTGGAGATTAACCCATTATTAGATATATGGTTTGCAAATTTTTCTCCCATTCTGTAGGTTGCCTTTTCACTCTGTTGATTGTTTCCTTTGGTATATAGAAGCTGTTTAGTTTAATGTAATTTCAGTTTTTTATTTTTGTGGTTATTGCCTGTGTTTTTGGTGTCATATACAGGATATCATTGACAAGACCGTTGTCAAGCTTTTCCCCTATGTGTTCTAGGAGGTTTATAGTTTGCATCTTCTGTTTTGAATTTTTAATCCACTTAGAGCTGATTTTTGTTTATGGTGTGAGATGAGGGTCTAATTCATTCTTCTTTATGTGGATGTCCAGTTTTTCCAATGTCATTTGTACAAGAGACGATTCTTTCCCCATTTTGTATTCTTAGCACTCTTGTTAAATATCAGTTGATTGTATATGCATGGTTTTATTTCTGGGCTCTCTATTCTGTTCTATTAGTCTAAATGTCTGGTTTTTATGCCAGTGCATGCTGTTTTGATTCCTATAGTTTTGTAGTATATTTTGAAATTAGGTAGTGTAATGCCTCAGCTTTCTTTTTCTTGTTTGAGTTTGCTTTCACTGTTTTAAGGGTATTTTATGGTTTCATATGAATTTTAGGTTTGTTTTTTCCATTGCTGTAAAAATGTCATTAGAAATTTGAGAGAGATTGCATTGAATCTGTACAATATTTTAAGTACTATGGACATTTTAACAATATGAATTCTTCCAATCCATGAATACAGGATGTCTTTATATTTATTTCTGTCTCCTTCAATTTCTTTCATCAGTGTTTTTATATTTTCAGTCTCCATACCTTTCACCTTGTTGCCTAAATTTATTTCTTAGTATTTCATTCTTTTTGATGCTGTTGTAAATGGGATAGTTTTATTGATTTCTATTTTTTTTTGGACAGTTGTTTATATATAGAAATGCAATTGATTTTTGTATGTTGATTTTGTATCATGCAATTTTACTGAATTTATTGATTCATTCTAACAAGTTTTTTTTTTTGGTGGAGTATTTTTTGTTTTCTACATATAAGATCATGACATCTGAAAACAGAGATAATTTTCCTTCTTTATTTTTGATTTTGATACCTTTTATATATTTTAATTGCTTAACTGCTCTTGCTAGAATTTCCAGTACTATGTTGTATAGAAATGATGAGAGTGTGCATTTTTGTTTTGTACCTGATCTTAAAAGCTTTCTGTTTTTCACCATTGAGTATGATGTTGGCTGTGGATTTCCTATATAGCCTGTATTGTGTTGAAGTACATTCCTTCTCTACCTAGTTTGTTAAGAGGTATTTTTTTATTATGAAAGATTATTTAATTTTTTAAAATGTGTTTTCCACATGTATTGAGATGCTTATGTGATTTTATTCTTTATTCTATTAATGCGGAACATTACATTAATTGATTCATGTATGTTCAGCCATGCTTCCATCCCATGGATAAATTTCACTTAATTATGGTATATAATCCTTTTAATGTGATGTTCAATTTGATTTGCTTGTATTTTGTTGAGAATTTTTGCATCCACGTTTGTGAGGGGTGTTGGCCTATAGGTTTTTTTTTTTTTATTGTAATATCTTTGTCTGCCTTTGGTATCAGGGTAATTCTGGCCTCAAAGAATGAGCTTGGAAGTATTCCTTGTGCTTTAGGTTTTATTTTTTTTGGAAGAGTTTAAGAAGGATTTGTGATAATTCTTCTTTATGTTTATATGTATATATAATTCTTTATATGTTTGATACATTGATCAGGTAAGCCATTTGATTCTGGCATTTTTTATTTTTGGGGAAACTTTGGACTACCGACTTATTCTCCCTATTTATTATCAGCATGTTCGGATTTTCTATTTCTTCTTGATTTTATCTTGGTAGATTATATGTTTCTAGCAATATATTCATTTTTTCCAGATATTCAATTTGTTGGCATGTTATTATTCATAATAATCTCTTATGATCCTTTTACTTTTGTGGTATCAGTTGTAATTTCTCTTCTTTCACTTATGATTTTATTTATTTGAGTCTTTTTTCTCAGTCTAAAATATTGTCTTTTGAAAAAACAACTCTTAGTTTTGTTACTTTTTTCAACTATTTTTCTATTTCTTATTTCATTTATTTCTGCTTTAATTTCTATTTCCTTTGTTCTGCTACCTTTGGGCTTAGTTTGTTTTTCTTTTTTCTAATTCCTTAAGCTATGCAGTTAAGCTATTAATTTGAGACATTCCCTCCTTTTTAATGTAGTTATTTATTTCTATAACTTTCCTCTTAATACTACTTCTGCTAAATTCCATATGTTTTCGTATTGTGTTTTTGTTTGTCTCAAGATATTTTCTAATTTTCCTTTGTATTTCTTTTTTGACCCAGTGATTGTTCAAGGTTTTTTGTTTAATTTCCACAATTTGTGAATTATCTAATTTTCCTTCTGGTATTGCTTTGTAGTTTAATTCCATTATGGTCAGAAAAGACATTTGGTATGATTTTAATTTTCTTGAATTTAAAAAACTTCTCTGAGACCTACTATGTACTAGAGAACGTTTCATGTATACTTGAAAAGCATGTGTATTGTTACTGGTAGGTTGTGTAATGGGTATAGGTATTATCTCATTTGTGGCTCTTAATCTGACTCTAAACCATGCAAAATTCATTTATTAGTTTTCTGTTTTAATCATATTCATTTGCCAATTCATTTGCTTATTGCCAATCATATCATTTCTCTAATTCCTTTGTATTTGTGTACCTACTATTGTGTACACAAAAGAAATGGACTCCGATAAATGTAATAACATGTTTCAAAAAAGTGGCCAGTATCCATAAGAGTTAGCTTAGGCAGGAAACTTCTCAGCCCAAAAGACAGGAGCTGATGCCCTTGCATTGCCTTATTTAAGAAAAAATGATGCCAAACAAATGAACTATGCTACAGCTGAATTTCTGTAAATTCCTGGGAAATATGGCAGAATGTTTTCCTTTTGTAAACTTTGAATCACTAAGATCATAAATAAGAACTTGTATGTTTATTTTCCAACAATTTTCTTTTACACTACACATAATAGAGTGTGGTAGAGTTTAGTAAGTTATTTTTGGCAGAACTGCTGCTAACCAGTTTCTAGCGAGGGGAGAGTGGGCATCAGCCAGAACTTTCCTCTGTATTCCAAGGACTTACATTTGAGGAAGGAAGTTAAGGTATTTAGATAGATAATAATTTGGAGCTAGTTTATTTCTTGGAATTAGGTCACAGTTCGGTTGAAGGAGAAAAGGACCGTTTTTATTTTCCTACATATTTCTTCACCAGGCTCCCTACCCTAAATCCTAGTTTTATGATGTTGAAAGACAGAGTGGTAATTACAAAATGTGGGGAAGAAATTGTTGAATTTAAATTGCATAGAGCATTCTTTTCACATCATTTAACCTCCTTTTCTATGACAATGCACAATAAAGGTCTATAAAATTTTTGTAATAAAGGTCTATAAAATTGTCCTTGCTCATTTTTAGTTTTTGTTTTTATAAGGCCCTTAGCACCACTTAAGATTATTAATACACATGATTTTTATATGTTATTTCATTTAAATCGTGGGAATAATTATAAATGCTATTTAAAAGACTAATGCCTTCTATTAATACGTATTGAGGGCTTAATTTGTCCAGTCATTTACTAGCCACTGGGAATGCATGGATAAAGAAGTAGTTCCTATCTTTAAGGAATTTACAAGGCAGTGGTAGGGGAAAGGTAAGCAGCAATTTTCAGTACAATCTAAAAAATGCTTTATTTTTGAATGAATAATCTCTGGACTAGAAATAGAAAAGAATATATAAAAGAGATCTTACCTAGGTAGCCTTCTTTAAAATGGAATGACCTCCCACAGGCTTTAGTGCAAAAATGAACACTTTCTCAAATTCAATTTTAACAATTTCTAAAATTTTTTCAGAGTTCTGGCTGTTAAATGTCAGGTCACTCTGATTTGCCTCTCCACCCTTCTTATTATACTATGATGGTGCCACCTCAGCTTTATTGCCTGGGTTAATTGCCACTATTTTGGGCACATCTGTACCCAGTGTGAGACCAGCCCTTTGAATTTTGGAAGGGGCCTTTACTTTTTGTCTGACTGCATTATTTTAACACATTTCATACTGCAGATAAATCTCTAAAGCATATGCCAAGGACCGTGCATTTCTGGGCAAACTACACGTTATTTAAATCATAGTAACTACAGATTATAATGCACTTTAGGTGCTGTTTTTCAATAATTATAACATTTTTACTTACAAAAACAATTAAATAACTAATTAAATAATTAAAGTTCCTAGTACTTTTTTTTTTTTTTTTTTTGAGACAGGGTCTCACTTTGTTGTCCAGGCTAGAGTGAGTGCCGTGGCGTCAGCCTAGCTCACAGCAACCTCAAACTCCTGGGCTCAAGCGATCCTCCTGCCTCAGCCTCCCGAGTAGCTGGGACTACAGGCATGCGCCACCATGCCCGGCTAATTTTTTATATATATATCAGTTGGCCAATTAATTTCTTTCTATTTATAGTAGAGACGGGGTCTCGCTCTTGCTCAGGCTGGTTTTGAACTCCTGACCTTGAGCAATCCGCCCGCCTCGGCCTCCGAAGAGCTAGGATTACAGGCGTGAGCCACAGCGCCCGGCCCCTAGTACTTTTTTAATGTATGGTACTGTGTAAAACATTTTCCTCTATGAAGAGGGACCAAACAAAATTTTCATAAGTATCTAGATTCGCTCCTTTTTCCATGGGCGGCACAAACTCTGCAGGCTCTCGTAGGAAATTTTTTCTTTCTACCCGCTGGAATACACGTAGGTTGATGATGCTTCATATCACCTGACAACCCCTTTTGGGTGGATCTTTACTAGGTGCTCTCCTTGCACCCCCAGGGGAAGGGCTGCACAGATTTGTCTCTGGTTCCAGAGAGCCTTCATTATTGTCATCCATTATCTGGTCTCTCGCCACAGATAGCAAACTATTTATACTTCATTTTTGCTTGTGGATTGAGGAGGTTGTACACTCTAAATGAATTGAAAAGTCCACAGTTTATAAGATACAGCACTACTTTTTTTTGTCCATTTCATCATTTTACTTAGAATGGAACAACACGAAAGGAATGATCCGCATGGCCAACGCCTTTCATGTGGGCATTGTATTCCTTGATGCAGGCAGGTTTTACAATATTCTCTCCTGTTTTTCTATTTTTTTTTCTTTCCTGTTGTCGAGACAGAAGTGCCATGAATCATTGATATCATTCGGACAACCCGCTTGTCTTTCCATGCTAGGAGAAGAATATCGCCTTTTCTGGAAAACATTATGTAACCTTTCTTCATTCTTGATGTTTTCATTTTCAAATTTGGCAGTAAATCTCTACTCTCCCTAATGGACAAGACAGTGTGTTGACATCTAAGGTCCATAACAGATGGTGCGCTAAACATGAGAAAACTCGTGAGCAGTACGGAAAGGTGTTAAGATGTAGAATAATCTCTTTCCATTACTTCCTCATGACATAGAGAACAATTATCAATATTTTAATGAAGAATTGACTAGACTGGAATAAAAATACAGCATAGAAAATTTACAATCATTACCCTATTACAACTCTATACCATGGAGTTTTTATCAAGTCCACTTGCTGTTTACATCCAGATTGCAAATACCAATGGGAGAATTATCAGTATCTCCCTCAAAGTCTAGGCCACATGTCCAAAACACTTAGAGCTAATGAAAGATGTTCACTCTTCTCAGCCTGTGGTGCAACTCTTGAGGTTCTTGAGGCATTTTCTTCTCCAAGACACCTTTCTAGTATAATTGACAGTGGGAATATACATTAAGGGAAAATTCTACTCCTGTCCATAACACACTCACATCCAAACAATCTGACTGTAATGCGAGATCAGTATATTTTCAAAATTCTGAATTACATAATTTTAGATAATACCTTGCTCAGTCAAAAATTGTCCAGGCTGTGGTATAACAAAGTCATTGCATTTCCTTTTCACCCTCTTTCCATTAAAAACAAAACAAAACAAAAGCCTGCCTAAATTTATGTCCTAATCTCAGCAAGGCTCTTTCTGTTTCCCGTATGTAAAAATTAAACCAACTACATAATTCACCAAGTGGCACTTTGGAGATTCTTCAGGAGACCTTTAACAAATTGACCATCCAAAAAGAATGACCAGCACCATATCAACACACCATCCTAACTGTATCTTTGTTATCCTGTACATAATAGGTACAATATATACTTCAGGATATTATAAGAATAGAATAAGAACATTGTATGGGTAAGAACATGTATACTCAGTTATTTGTACATTAATACAGTCAATAAATATGTGTTGTTCAACTGTGCTAAAACAGTTCTTGGTCTAAGAGATACAGTGGTAACAAAATGAAGAGCCTACCCTCATGGAACTTACCTCCTAATAAAGAAGACAGATAAATTAAAAGGCAAATGAAATATATAATATATTAACTGAAACTAAAAGTATTGTAAGCAAACAAAGAATAACTGGTGCTTTTATTTAAGATGTAGTAGTGATTAGACAGCTTTTCTGGAAAAGGTCCAAGCAGAGATCAGACTAAAGTTATGTAAATATCCAAGGAAAGAGCATTACAGCCTGAGGGACAGAAAGCACACAGACCCTAGTGTAATAATGTGTGTGGTTTGTCTAAGGAGCAGCAAGAGCTTCAATATAGCTAGGATAAAGTGAATGGGGATGAATAGCAGAAAATAACAGAGAGAGCCAAGGACTAAATCAGGAACACATAGGCCATGGAAAGGACTTTGAATTTTATTCTCAATTTTGTGAAAAGTTAGAATTAGGCGGAACTATAATTAATGAAATATATATGTGTGTATATGGACATAGGCTCCTCTTTCTCATTGTTCAATCATTTTCAGGCTGTGAATTCTGCTTCAGGGACTGAAAGGGCTGAATGAGCTACAGCCATCAACTCTGCATTTTAACCACCAGAAAATACAAACAAGCAAAGAAAATGCTGCTAGCTATAAAGTTATGTCCCAGAAAATGTCCAAGATACTTCTACATACATTCTATTGAATGAAGCCTACTTTCATGGCTACCTCTAGTGCAAGAGAAAGTAGAAAATGTAGTTTTTATTCCAGTTATTTGTGAACAGAGTAGTGGTTTAATTCCTAGTGAAGAATATAAGGTGGCAATGGTGGAAAATGAGTAGGACTGACATAAGAATCCATTGGATGCTCTTTAGCACAAGCATGACACAATCTGATTCTAATTTAATGATTCCTTTGATTGCACGTGAAGAATGGAAGTGTTGAGAGTTTAAGCAGGGAGACCAGCTTACAGTCTATGATAGTTGTCTAAATTCTATTAAGGTCATCTTTGTAATTGTTTAATAAATTTGAAATTATAAGGTTAAGCTTGGCACTATCCAAATATCAGTTGTTACCTACCCAAGTTTCTATTTCCTTGATCATTCATTTAATATTTGCTTCAAAAAATACAAAGTCAATCAAAAATATAGAAATCTTTTTCTGTATCCCTACTCCAATTAGATGCTTATCAGATCTCACTGAAAGGAAATTCTGTATATTAAATGTAAAGCTTGTGTGAAAATTTATGACAGAACAAATTAATACATGTTTGGTATATTGGAGTCAATATTATCTACTGAAGAGCAAAATATCATGACAAAATATTTTTCCATCTTTCTCTCGCCAGCCAGATGAACTAGACTTTAAAACATAATCTCCAATTAATACAAGTATCTCTCCAGTGAGAAGTCAGACTATAGTTGGAAGAAGAAAGAAAGACAGAAAGACAGAAAGACAGAAAGAAAGAAAGAAAGAAAGAAAGAAAGAAAGAAAGAAAGAAAGAAAGAAAGAAGAAAGAAAGGAGGGACGGAGGAAGGAAGGAAGGAAGGAAGGAAGGAAGGAAGGAAGGAAGGAAGGAAGGAAAGAAGGAAGGAAGGAAGGAAGGAAAGAAAGAGAAAGAAAGAAGAAAGTCATTTTTATTAAGGGTGGCTAAAGGCAGCAGGAAAGATAATCTTGGAAAGTTACTTAGAATTTTGACTGTTGTAATTTTTCCTATTAATCATTCTTACCAAATGTTCTTAATAATGTACAGATTTTTTTTTTTACCAAGGAGAAAAAAAATATGCTTTGTTTCCAAAGAGACATATCTTCCAACTTGGCTATGAAAATGTAATTTGTGTTGTACATGCTTGAGGGCAAACTACAATGAGAGAAAAATATAAGAAAAAGAAGCCAGAAAACAAATCATTATTTTTTCATTAGCTAAAGAGCATTAAATTTGATTTAAAAAATGACTTGATGTGTTTGGTATCTTGATATTAAGGCCAGCTATCTGTGCAATGGCCAGATAAGATGTATTAGGGAAATTCCATTGATTATAAATATTTCCTCCACTTTTTGAGTGAAATCATTCATTTGATAAAGCAGCACTTAGAAGGTCAGGGCCACATAAAGAGGAAGACTCCAAAAGTCAATTTTCTAAGGGGCAGTATGGTGCATAATGAAGTATCTACCTATATAAAGTCTAAGAATAATGTTTCAATATTTCTAACTTCATTTTACTATTCCTTGGAGTTTAAAAGAATTATTTTAGCAAGTTCCTCTGTGAACAAAATGTGCCCAAATCAGCATCAAATTTACACTATCAAGTTGGTTCTCTAAAGATTCACACATTTAGTTTACTTACCTTAGGTCAATCCCCACAGTATACGAATGGTTAGGAACTAAATTTAGTAGTAGTTGATTCAGAAGTTCTTAATAAAGTCTTCATAGGTTGTCAGTGAATTAGGCTTCCCCAAAGTTTCATTTTTTTCTCATTCTGCTGTAGATGTTTAGATATAATCCAAAGAACACTCTAGTTTATGAATATAAGTGATGGTGGAGGTCAACACCTGCAATTATGAATTGGAAAATATAGAAGTATATTCTTTATTTAAAAAAACATATCATCATGGTAGAATCTTTGGGATTTTCTATTTGTAAAATCATAGTGTCAGCAAAGAGTGACAGTTTGACCTCTTCTGCCCCCATTTTCTGCCCTTGATTTCCTTCTCTTGTCTGATTGCTCTGGCTAAGACTTCCAGCGCTAAGTTGAATAGAAGTGGTTATAGTGGGCAACCTTGTCTGGTTACAGTTCTAAGCAAGAACGCTTTCAATTTTTCCATGTTAAGTATGATGTTGGCTGTGGATTTGTCATATATGGCTTTTATCATTTTTAGGTAAGTTCCCATCTATGCCTATTTTTTTAAGCATTCTTACCATAAAAAGGTGCTGAATTTTGTCAAATGCTTTTTCTACGTCTACTGAGAGGATCATACATGGTCTTTGCTTTTGCTTCTATTTATGTGGTGATTTATATTTATAAATTAGTGTATGTTGAACCATCCCTGCATCTCTGGGATGAAGCCCACTTGGTCATGATGGATTATTTTTTTTGACAAACACCTGAATTCAGTTTACTAGGGTTTTGTTGAGAACTTTTGCATCTATATTCATAAAGGATATTGGTCTGTAGTTTTCTTTTTTGTTGTATCCTTTCTTGGTTTTGCTATTAGGATGATGTTGGTTTTATAAAACGTGTTGAGGAGGATTCTGACCTTTTCGATGTTGTGGAATAATTTCTGCAGGATAGCCACCAGTTCTTCTTTATAGATCTGGTAAAATTTGGATGTGAAACCATCTGTTCCAGGACTTTTCTTTTTAGGAAGGTTTTTTATTGTTCCTTCAGTTTCAGTACTTGATATTGGTCTGTTCAGGAATTCTATTTCTTCCTGATTGCTCCGGGGGAGGCTGTATGTTTCTAAGAATTTGTCCATTTCCTTGACATTTTCAAGAAAAAATCAAACAACCCTACCTATTAAAAAGTGGGCAAAGGACATGAACAGAAACTTTTCAAAAGAAGATAGACTAATGGCTAACAAACATATGAAAAAAATGCTCAACATATCTAATCATCAGGGAAATGCAAATGAAAACCAAAATGAGATATTACTTATCTCCAGTGAGAATGGCCTTTATCAATAAGTCCCTAAACAATATTGGCATGGATTAGGAGAGATAGGGGCACTCATATATTGATGGTGGGACTGCAAACTAGTACAACCACTGTGGAAAGTAATATGGAGATAACCTCAAAGAGGTACAAGTAGAACTACCATTTGATCCAGCAATCCCATTTCTGGGTGTTTACCCAAAGGAAAAAAAGACATTCTATAAAAATTGCATTCTGCACTTGAATGTTTATAGCAGCAAAATTTACAATTGTAAAGATGTGGAAACAGCCCAAGTGCCCATCGATACATGAGTGGATTAATAAAATATAGTATATGTAGACCATGGAATTCTACTCAGCCACAAAAATCAGTAGTGATCTAGTTCCTCTTGTATGATCTTGGATAAAGCTGGAGCCCATTCTACAACATGGAGTATCAAAAGAATAGAAAAACAAGCACCACATGTACTCACCATCAAATTGGTATTAACTGATCAACGCTTAAGTGCACATATAGTAGTAACATTCATTGGGTGTCAGGCCAACGGTGGGGTGGAGGGGATGGGTATATTCACACCTAATGGTTGCGGTGCACCCCCTCTGGGGGATGGATATGCTTGAAGCTCTGACTTGGGTGGGCCAAAGGCAATATGCATAAGCTAAACGTTTGTACCCTTGTAATATGCTGAAATAAAAAAATAAATAAAAAAACACATCTTCGTTTAAGTTTTAAATTTGGCACCTGAACTCCTAATTATATCTCATGTAGTGATTAATCAAGAACAGAAAATATTCATGCTATGAAAAATACCCAAAAAACAAGCCTTTTTCTAAAATTTAAAACTTCCTACATCTTTAAAATGCCTCTTTGGAAGACATGAAACATTGTAGGAATTGAAACTTGATAATCACAATGTTTACCAAGGAAAAGGTTACCATACATTACCATAATTCCTTCCATAGAAATTATCTTAAGGATAGAAAAATATTACTGTGCCTATAAGTTGCATCTAGTCATACCACTAAATGGTACCAATCTCAAGAGTGGGAAATGACTCCTGATTTGATTTTTCTCCAAAAAGAATTTAATTAAAACTAAAAGGAATGGCAGAAACCCAATAGACAAATAATATTTTTAACTAGTGAATAAGTTAATGGAAGGCCTTTTGTGGGGAGAAGAAAGCACAGTAAACGTATAGAGATGAGAAATACAAGATAAAATTAAGGAACGTTAAAATTGTGGCATGGATTATTAAAATGGAAGATAGAATTGGGTCTGGGATTAAGTGTTGGTTGATGACTCTGCAGAAGTAAATTGGAACTATATTGTGAAGTATTTTGAATGAAATCTTGAGGAGTTTGTATTTTCTTCTGCACATAATTGAGTTTATAGTGAATACGTACATTGACTCTGGGTAGCCAAAGTAATGGTGGCCACTTAAATTCAATTCTCCCAACATATTTTTTGAAATAATATAAATCATGAACAGCAAAGAATTCCACAAAAAACTAAGTCTTCAGTACAAGTAGAAAATAGAACACTACCACTTCCAAATACCTAAAGTAGAAAAATAAACATCATTTTTTAGTGGAGTTATTTCTTGAGCTACCACCAACCTTTTCAGAGAGTAAGGGGTAGGTGTTCTTGAAATAACAAAATTATAGAGATTGGGAACAGTCATTAGTTGCCAGGGTTAGGGAAAGGGAGAGACAGCTAGTTCATTGTGGCTATTATTAGAAAAGGGTAGCACAAGGGATCCTTACAATGAAACTATTCAATTGCTTGACTGTGGTGTTAATCACACAAATCTATACATGTGATACAATTGCATAGAATTACATATGTACACACACATGACTCAGGGTTCTCCAGGGAAAACCAATAGGATATATATACATGTATAAGAGGAGATTTATTATGGGAATTGGCTCACATGATTTATGAGTATTTCCATAATATGCCATTTGCAAACTGGAGAACCAGAAAAATTGGTGATGTAATTCAGGCTGAGCCTTAAGGCCTGCAAATCAGGGGAGCTGATGGTGTGACTTCCAGTCTGAGGCTGTAGGTCTGAGAAGCAGGGGAGGGGAGTTGCAGGTGTAAGTCCTGGAGTCCAAAGGCTTGTGACCCTGGAGTTCTGATGTCTGAGAGCAGAAGATGGTTAAACCAGGTCAAGAAGACAAAGAGAATTTGCCCTTACTCTACCATTTTGTTCTATATGGGCCCTTAACGTATTGGATGATGCCTGCCCACCGTGGTGAGGGTGGATCTTCTTTACTCAGTCCACTGATTCAAATTCTAATGTCTTCCAGAAATACCCTCACAGACACATCCATAAATAATGTTTTACCAGCTACCTGGGTATCCCTCAGCGCAGTCAAGTTGACACATAAAATTAACCATCACACACACACTAATGCACAAAGAAATGCATGCAAAACTAGTGAAATCTGAATAAGATTGACCGATTTTGTTAATGTTAATTTCCTGATCGTGATACTGTAATGTAGTTGTGCAAGTTGTTAACATTGGGGGAAGCTAAATGAAGGATACACTGGATCTCTATATTATTTCTTACAACTGAATGTGAATCTATAATTATATCATAATGAAAAGTTTAAAAAATTATTATATCTCAGAATCTGTGAAATGCATTTAAAGCAATGATCAGTGGAAAATTTATCACTTTAAATGCTTATATAGTCATGAGCTGCATAATGACATTTTAGTCAATGATAGACTGCATATATGATGGCGATCCCGTAGGATTATAATAACTATATTTTTACTATACCTCTTCTATGGTTACATATATAAATACTTATCAGTGTGTTGTAATTGCTCACAGAATTCAGTATAGTAACATACATGTTGCACAGGTTTATAGCCTAGGAGCAGTAGGTTATATCATATAGCCTAGATGTGTAGTAGGCTATACCATCTAGGTTTGTGTAAGTACACTCTGTATTGAAATAACCTGATGACACATTTCTCTGAACATATCCCCATTAAGTGATGCATTACTGTATTAGTAAAAATAAAAGGATGAATATTAATATAATTCCCAGATCAAAAATGCTAGTAAAAGAACACAAAATAGAGGAACATACATACGGAAATAATAAATATAGAAACAAAATAAATGTGATAGGAATTTGAAAACAATGGATCTAATTAAGGGCTCAAAATCTCTTTTTTTGTGAGAAAAATTAACAAAATAAAACACTAACAGACTTAGAAAAATGGAAGAAAACACCAATAGTCACATAACACATGACAAAGGAGGAAATAAACAATGAAAAAGAATAAATTGAAAACATATGGAACTACTCTGCTGAATTCCCTGCAAACAAAATCTGAAAACCTAGGTGAATGGATATTGTTTCTAAGACATACAACTTCTGTAGAAGAAATAGAGAAAAGTATCTAGGAAATACCCCACACAAAAGCATTAATGTAAGATATTTTCATAGGGAAATTTTACCAAACCTTTAAAAATTAGATGGTCCCAATGCTACACGAATTGTTTCAGAGCATAGAAAATAAAAGGATATTTCTTAATTTTTTAAAGGGAAGTAAACAATGAAACCTAAATCTAATTAAGTCAGTATAATAAAAGAAAATTATAGAGCAATATCATTTAAGAATATTATTACCAAAATACTAAATAAATATTCATGATCAGAATCCAAAACCACATTAATCAAATAATACATTATACACAAATGGGATTTATTTCAGGAATTCAAAGTGAGTTCAATATTTTTAAAAATCTATTAATATTAAATATCTAGCAATTCTACTTCTAGGAATCAACTCTGTGATAAAGTTTCCAAAATACAAAACCATATATTCTGTGTTTATTATGTGCAACATTGTTTCTAATTGTAAAATACTAGGAACAACCTAAAATTCCCTAATATAGGTGATTAGTTGAATATACTATGGGATGTCCATGCAATGGAGAACTATACAGCTATATAAAAGAATGAGCAAACTTCCTATGAACTGATAGAAGACTCCCACAATCTATGCTAACTTAAAAAAGAAAAGAAAAAGGTCAACCAAAGTTAACCTTTGTAGGAGGAAATGAAGACATAAGAAAACAAATATGTATGTGCTTAACATTACAAAAAAGAAACACAGGAAGAAATTCCAGAAACTAGTGAGCTTGGTTACTTACAGTGAATGGATGGGTGTGGAAATAAAGGGGTATGGGAAAAGGAATAATAGTTTTCTGAGTATATACTTTTGTATAGGTTTGACTTTTGGAACCATGTTAATATTTCCCATTCTAAGATGAAAGAATGAATGAAATAATGAATAAAATCAACATGTTTTGGGAAAAAAAACCCCTAAAATGTAATACAAACAGAAATAGTATCTAAGTGTATTTTAAATGAATACCATAAACACACTAAAGAGGGGGAAAAAGAACTAACACAAGTGGCCTTTGAACACAGTATTTTAACTATAGCTGGGTGTGGTGGTGCACACCTGTAGTCCCAGCTACTCCGGAGGCTGAGGCAGGAGGATCACTGGATCCCTGGAACTTGAAGTTGTAGTGAGCTATGATGACGCCACTGCACTCTACCCAGGGCACAGAGTGAGACTTTGTCTCAAAAAACAAAACAAAGCAAAATAAAACAAAACACCCCCCCAAACTATGTATGCTGAGACTAAAAAGATAGTTAAACTACTACTGACCTCTAGTTACTAGCTTTTCTTCCTCAACCTTCTCAGTGGGATGGGTTGACAATTTGGAAACTATTTTTGGTGTGTTCTAGCATTGAGCAAATAAGTAAATATATTGATAGTAATCAATATGTGTTGAACAGAGGAGTCGTAGTGAATACTGTCTAAGGTCCTCAGTTCCTTTTTTGGGCTGAAGGAAATCTTATTGCTAAGTGCTGTGGGGTGACAGCTCTCAGCTCTCAGTAGTCCATGGGAATTATACTTGGCTAAACAGAGTTGTCTAGACTGTTGCAGAGTGTATGATCCAACGATACAGCGTAACACAAGCTATAGAGAAGGATAAGTCAAATCTAGACTGTTGTCTGTTTTTATCTTTAAAATTTACTGGACCAGTGAAAGTTTGATCTCTTCTGCCCCTATTTGGATACCTTTAATTCCACTTTCCTGTCTGATTGCTGTAGCCAGGACTTCCAGTACTATGTTGAATAGAAGTGGAGATAGTGGGCAGCCTTGTCTGGTTCCGGTTCTAAGTGGGAATGCTTTCAGTTTTTCCCCATTCAGTATGATGTTAGCTATGGGTCTGTCATAAATGGCTTGTATCATTTTTAGATATGTCCCTTCTATGCCTATTTTCTTGAGTGTTCGTATCATGAAAGGGTGTTGAATTTTGTCAAAAGCTTTTTCTGCATCTATTGAGAGAATCATGTGGTCTTTGTTTTTGCTTCTGTTTATGTGGTGAATTGCATTTATAGTTTTGCGTATGTTGAACCATCCCTGCATTCCTGGGATGAAGCCCACTTGGTCATGATGGATTATTTTTTTGATAAGCGTCTGGATTCGGTTAGCTAAGATTTTGTTGAAAATTTTTGCATCTATATTCATTAGGGATATTGGTCTGTAGTTTTCTTTTTTTGTTGGATTCTTTCCTGGTTTTGGTATCAGAGTAATATTCGCTTCATAAAAGGTGTCAGAGAGGTTTCCATTCTTCTCGATGTTGTGGAATAGTTTCTGCAAGATAGGTATTAGTTCTTCTTTGTAAGTGTGGTAAAATTCGGGTGTGAAGCCATCTGGACCGGGACTTTTCTTTTTAGGGAGATTTTTAATTGCTGTTTCTATTTCAGCTGTTGAGATTGGTCTGTTCAGGGAATCTATTTCTTCCTGGTTGAGCCTAGGGAGGCTGTGTGTTTCTAGAAATTTGTCCATTTCCTCCACATTTTCCAGTTTGTGTGAATAAATATCTTTGTAGTACTCATAAATTATATCTTGTATCTCTTTGGGATCGGTTGTGATATCTCCTTTTTTATTCCTGATGGAGCTTATTAGAGATTTCTCTTTTCTGCTTTTCGTTAGCTTAGCCAGTGGCATGTCAATTTTGTTTATTTTTTCAAAGAACCAACTTTTTGTTTTCTTAATCTCCTGAATAGCTTTCCTGTTTTCAATTTCATTTAGTTCTGATTTGATCTTGTTGATTTCACTCCTTCTGCTGGGTTTGGGGCTGGTCTGTTCTTCTTTTTCCAGCTCTTTGAGTCGTTTCATTAGATTGTCTATTTGTGATCTTTTTGACTTTTGGTTATAGGCATTTATGGAGATAAACTTTCCTCTCAGAACTGCTTTAGCTGTGTCCCAGAGGAGTTGATAACTTGTCTCTCCATTGTCGTTTTCTTCATAGAATTTTTTTATTTCCGTCTTGATTTCTTCATTAATGAAGTAATCATTTAGTAGAAGGTTGTTTAATTTCCATGTTTTTTTGTAGAAATGTGAGTTTCTGTTAGGGTTGATTTCTACCCTTATTCCATTGTGATCTGAGAGGATCCATGGTATGATTTCTATTTTTTTAAATTTCTTTAGGTTTACTTTGTGTCCTAGGATATGGTCAATCTTAGAGAATGTCCCGTGAGCTGATGAGAAGAACGTGTATTCAGTGGATTTGGGGTAGAATGTCCTGTAGATGTCAGTCAGACCCAATTGTTCTAGAGTTTTGTTTAAGTCCATTATTTCTTTATTAATTTTCTGTTTGGAGGATCTGTCTTGAGCCGTCAGTGGGGTGTTGAAATCTCCAGTGATTATGGAGTTGGTATTAATCCATTTGCTTAGATCCAGTAAGGTTTGCTTTATGAAACTGGGTGCACCTAAGTTGGGTGCATAAATATTTAAAATTGTTATCTCTTCTTGTTGAACTGTGCCCTTCACCATTATGTAATGACCCTCTTTGTCTTTCACTACTTTTGTTGGTTTAAAAACTAAATCGTCTGAAATTAGAACAGCCACACCAGCCTTCTTTTGGCTTCCACTTGCCTGGAATACTGATCTCCACCCTTTTACTTTTAGTCTATATGCATCCTTGCAGGTTAGATGTGTTTCCTGAAGACAGCATATACTTGGCCTGTATTTTCTTATCCATTCAGCCAGCCTATGTCTCTTGAGTGGAGAGTTTAGGCCATTCACATTTATTGAGAGAACTGATAGGTAAGGTAGATTACTGTTCATTCTCTTGGGTTGGATGTTGTTGCTTTGACTTCTCTCTTGAGCCATAGAGATATCTGGCCTTTAATCAAATGTTGGAAACACTCTCCTAGACATCGGCCTAGGCAAAGAGTTTATGAAGAAATCCCCAAAGGCAATCAAAGCAGCAACAAAAATAAATAAATGGGACATGATGAAACTACAAAGCTTCTGCACAGCCAAAGAAACAGTCATGAAAGTAAACAGACAACCTACAGAATGGGAGAAAATTTTTGCATCCTACGTATCCGATAAAGGGCTGATAACTAGAATATACTTAGAACTCACGAAAATCAGCAAGAAAAAATCAAATAACCCTATTAAAAAGTGGGCAAAGGACATGAACAGAAACTTTTCTAAAGAAGACAGAAGAATGGCCAACAAACATATGAAAAAATGCTCAACATCCCTAATCATCAGGGAAATGCAAATCAAAACTACAATGAGATATCACTTAACTCCAGTGAGAATGGCCTTTATCAAAAAGTCTCCAAATAACAAATGCTGGCGTGGATGTGGAGAGAGAGGAACACTCTTACACTGCTGGTGGGACTGCAAACTAGTTCAACCTCTGTGGAAAGCAATATGGAGATACTTTAAAGCGATACAAGTGAATCTACCATTTGATCCAGCAATCCCATTGCTGGGCATCTACCCAAATGATCCAATGACACTCTACAAAAAAGACACCTGCACTCGAATGTTCATAGCAGCACAATTCATAATCGCAAGGCTGTGGAAACAGCCCAAGTGCCCATCAATTCAAGAATGGATTAATAAAATGTGGTATATGTATACCATGGAGTACTATTCAGCTCTAAGAAACAATGGTAATATAGCACATCTTATATTTTCCTGGTTAGAGCTGGAACCCATATTACTAAGTGAAGTATCCCAAGAATGGAAAAACAAGCACCAGATATACTCTCCAGCAAACTGGTATTAACTGAGTAGCACCTAAGTGGACACATAGGTACTACAGTAATAGAGTATTGGGGAAGGGGGGCAGGGGGGGCAGGTATATACATACATAAGGAGTGATAGGCGCACCATCTGAGGGATGGTCATGCTGGAGACTCAGACTTGTGGGGGGAGGGGGGGAAGGGCATTTATTGAAACTTTAAAATCTGTACCCCCATAATATGCCGAAATAAAAAAAAAAATTTACTGGACCACAGGCACGCTCAGTTGTTGATATATTGTCTATGGCTGCTTTTCCTCTTTATTGCAGTGTTGAGTAGTTGCAACACAGACTATATGACTCCCAAAGTTGAAAATATTTACTATCTGGCTTTTTACAAAAAAAGCTGACCTCTGCTTTAAACTACAAAATTACAAATTTAGTAGTTATAAAATATACATCAAGGTAAAAGGGCTCATAGGTCAACTCATAGTTGATAAAATCAACTCAATTTTTGCATGTTCTCTATAATTAACAACAACCACAAGGATCCATTCCATTGACATTTTATTGATTGATGAAGTCAGCATTTTCTAACATTTCTTGTATAAAATATTGGTCTCTGTTTATATATTTTTTGAAAAGATTATGTAGTTAAGTAGTTTTGAAACATATGGCACACAATCTTCCTCTCCTGAAAAATTCTCATATCCATTACTCTAATAAGGGCCCTAAGCAGCCAGAGTTCCCATTTTCTTTGCATGTGTAAAATAAAACATGTATCTATAAATTGTCATTTTTTAAAAAGCACATAATGCTATCAAAAGGAAAACAATTATAGCCTCAAATCTCACTGTAAAAATAATACAAATGAAATTACATACCATTAAAAACAATAATAAAACTATACATATGCATGGATAGAAAACTAAGCAAGAGGAACAGGAATAGGATTAAAAGAAAAACCCTAAAAATCTCCTCCCTCCATTTTCCCTCATTCCACTTTTCAAAGGTAATCATTGTTAAAATTTTTTTCCCAAGTTCTTCCAGTATTTTTTAAAAGGAAGAGAAAGGAAAACAGAGATATATCTACTTACATATTCTTTTAATAGTTTCTGTCTTACAGAAAATAGATCATATGGTTCACATCATTTTGCACCTTACTTGTACATTTAAACAAGTAATTTGAAGAGCTTATAATATCAATGTTCATGTTTATATTTTATAATGGCTGTCTTTTTGGTAGAGTACCAAAACTTAACCAGTTCTCTGTAGGTGGAATAGTTGTTATTTTTGGTGTTTTGTTGTTGCTGTTTACTTATTTATTTTCACAACTACAAAAATGCTGAAATAAAATATTTGTACATGTATTTTGATATAATTATGTCTATCTGTAAAGTAAAACTCTTGACAGTGGGATTTCTAGAATTTAAAATTTTTTTAATTTTTAAAAATATAATTAAATTGTCTTCTATAAAAATGGTGCTATTATATACTTAACAATGAATGCAGTGTTTTCTCCACATCCTTCTAGCAATAAAAATCCTTTTATTTGAGAAGTACCTTTAAATGTTACATATTTAAGGGTAAATATTGAGGAAACATAGGGCTTTGTTACAATTGCTCCTCTTTTTATGATGATATTATACTCTTCAGAAATAAGCAGCTGAATAGTGCTTCCTTATATATTTATAAGGTCAGTTTATAAAAATGTATCACTGAGCTCAAGAAACTTCTAAGTTGAGCAGCACTGAAGAAGGAAATATTTCAGCTGATTATCAAGCAGAGTTAGTTACATGATTATTAAGCTCATCAGTAATAACTTCTAAGAATTGCCTACCTAAAATTAGATGGCTCAAATAACAGAGAATGTACATTGGTATCCTATAGATGTTATTTTTATGATTGCTTACATTTGTTAGAGTCAAATGACCAAGGATTGGAAACTTACCCAAATGAAGCTAAATGAACTCCATGTGTTTTCCTGTTTGTCCCTATTGTTAGGTAATAATCCTGTTGAGTATTTTAGATTTCTCTCAGGAATATCATGTTTACATTAACTGCAGGGTAACAAAGAGAAGTTAAAGCAGTGGAAGGAATCAGGTATAGGGATAGAAGCATATTATTTTCACAAAAAACTTCTGTTTGATAGACCTTTCACCTCAAGTCTGAGAAACAATTAGTCTCATGCAGAATTACGGTTCTTTGTGATTTTGAGCCAAATAAATGAATTTATATGTTTTCTGAATGTAGTAACACAACAAAAATTTAAATCTAAAAAAATTATAAAATTTTGCTGTAGCCATTAACAAGTCTCCTTTTTGTTTGTTGGCAAGTTGAGGTATTCTCTTAACTAAAGGTGGTGAGAACCAGATATGTTCTTAATGTTTCCTCCCTTCTGTGATTTATTCATCCAGCATAACTGAAACTTTGTATGCTTTGCCCAACATCTCCTGATTTCCTACCTCCCACCTCCAGACCCTGGCAACCACCATTCTACTCTCTCTTTCTATGAGTTTGACTTTTTTAGATTTCACATATATGAGATTACTCAGTATTTTTCTTTCTATGTCTGGCTTATTTAACTTATTATAATGTCCCCCAGGTTAATTCATGTTTTCACAAATGACAGAATTTCCTTCTCTTTTGAGGCTGAGTAAATATTTCCTCATATCTGTGTATATATACAAATACACAGTTCTTGTGAATTTGTATGGCGAAGGTATGTTGAATTTTATCAGATGTTTTCTCTGTTATCTGTTGGGATGATCATTCTGTTACTACATGTGTATCACATTTATTGATTTGTGTATGTGTACGTTGAACCATCCTTGCATCCCAGGGAAAAGTTCCACTTGATTCTAGTGTATGATCTTTTTAATATGCTGTTGAATTTGGTTAACTAGAATTTAGTTGATGAATTTTGCATCTTTGTCATCAGAGATACTGGCCTGCAATCTTCTTTTCTTGTAGTGTCCTTCTTTGACTTTGGTATCAGTGTAATGTGCACCTCTTAAAATAAGTTTGGAATTCTTCCCCCATCTTCAACTATTTTGGCAAAGTTTGAGAAGGATTGATATTAGTTCTTTTTTAAATGTTTGGTAGAATTTACCAGTGAACTTGCCTAATCCCAGGATTTTCTTTTTGGGGAAGTTTTTGATTACTGATTCAATATCCTTATTTGTTATTGGTCTGTTTTAATTTTCTGTTTCTTCACGATTCAGTCTTAGTAAGTTATATGTGTCTA
Organism: Microcebus murinus; assembly: GCF_040939455.1. Taxonomy (NCBI): domain Eukaryota; kingdom Metazoa; phylum Chordata; class Mammalia; order Primates; family Cheirogaleidae; genus Microcebus; species Microcebus murinus. The sequence continues at coordinate 34,947,864 of NC_134114.1, read as the reverse complement.
GAAATGTATCATTTCTAGTGGATTATCCAATTTATTGGCATATCATTGTTCATAGTAGTTGCTTATGATCCTTTGTATTTCTGTGGTATCAGTTGTTATGTGTCGTCTTCTTTCACTTATAATTTTAATTATTGGAATCTTGTCCCTTTTTTCTTTACTTAGTCTAGCTAAAGTTCTGTCAATTTCATTTACCTTTTCAAAACACCACCTCTGTCTTGGTTTCATTGATTTTTTGGTATTGTTTTTGTAGTCTCTACTCCATGTGTTTCTGTTCTGATCTTTGTTATTTCTTTCCTTCTGCTAACTTTGGGCTTAGTTTGTTCCCTTTTTTCTAGTTGCTTGAAGTGTAAATTTTGCTTGTCCATTTGATATTTTTTTTCTTACTGTAGGCATTTATTGCTGTAAACTTCCTTCAGAGAACTGCTTTTACTGTATCCCGTAGGTTTTGGTATATTGTGTTCCCATTTTTGTTTGTCTCAAGATTTGAAAATTTCCTTTTCATTTCTTGTTTGATCCATTGGTTATTCAGGAGTCTCTACCACTTAATCTGAATGACAAACCTTACTCTTCCCTCCAGATCAATCACTCATTCTCATATTCTGTCTTGCATTTATACAGAATGGTAAATTTTTATTTATTTGTTTGTTTATTTTTGCTTCAGTTCCTCTGGATGTGATGAAGAACCAAAATATAGTGCCTGACTTGACAATAGTAAGTGAGAATATCCATTGCAGCCATATATTCTCCCACAAATTACTTTGATAAATACATTCTGAGATCACTATCCTCTTTCCCTTTCTAGACCACTCATATTCCATTGCTCCTCTTTGAAGAATATGAAGAAATGGGGGACAATGAAGGATCAATGGAGGAAAGGAGAAAATAAAATAGAGAAAACATAGCACTATGGTTTGAATGTCCCCCGGTATTTATGTGTTGAAACTTAATCATCAATGTGATAGTATTAATAGGTGGAGGCTTTAGGAGGTGATGAAGTCAGGAGGGTGGAGCCTTGTGAATGAGATTAGGGTCCTTATAAAAGTTCTCAAAGGTCTGGGATCACTCCCTTTCACCCCTTCTGTCATGTGAAGACCCCGTGTTTGTCCCCTGCAGAGGATGTAGCAACAAGGTGCCATCTTGGAAGCAGAGAGCAGCCCTCAGCAGGCACCAAACCTGCCATCTCCTTGATCTTAGACTTCCCAGCTTCGTGAACTGTGAGAAATATGTTTCTATTATTTATAAATTACCCAGGTTCAGATCTCTTTTATAGTAGCACAAACTAAGTCACATGATCACTGTTCATATAATCTGTATGTTTATGGAATTCAACCAAATCAGATCTCTAGAGGATAAGCTTACAGAGTAACATTACTACCTAAATTTTCTTCCAGAGACATTCTCTCCCCATGTATCCTGAGTTCTTAGATGGCCATTTGAATTTTGTCATTTTAATTATTTCCTCCTTCAATTTATGGAAAATTCAAGTGTCACCCACACACAATCAGCATGAAATGATTCACACATCCCCATGCAGTTTGGCTGGGAGACCCAGAGTGTGTCATAGAGCCCAGACTTTTGGACAACTGTGGGTATAATTAAGCTATCACTTAATCGTTTCTAGAAAAAAATGAGAAAAATAAAGTCAAGATAGTGAGCTATTTATGACTATACTTACTAAATGTAAAAAATGGCCCTTTATTCTGATTTTATGACTTTCCCAATTTTTTCTGTTACTGTATCTTTTATTTTATATAATGATATTTAGAAAAGGTAGCTACTTAAAAAAATTGTCCATAGCAAAATAAAAAGTTGGCTGCCCTAAATATGTGTGTGTGTGTGTGTATAAAATTTAAGTTTGTTAATGAGGTCTGCAGAATGTGAGGTATGCTTCCATTATACGTATCTGGAGAACTGTTTTTTTTTTCCTCTCAAGTCCTGTGTATCCTCCCAAAAGTATGAATGTAAATCAATCAGCAAACATTTGGAGACAATGATACAGAGAATCTAACAGGCATTTCTGAGGTGATAGGAAGTAGATATTTCAGATTACAAGAAAATCTCCCAAATTATATAGTTTTTAGATCTAAGTAGTAGTTACAAGACATAAAGATTACCAGAGTCATAGAAATACTGTTGTTAAGACAGTATGTTATGCAGTTGCAAACAAAGTCTGACTAGAGGTCCATTCTTCAATAGGCCAACATAGACTAATAACAGGATCACCAAACGTACAGCTCTGGAACAAACAGCTCAGGAAAGAAAGACTTCTCTGGTTTCTTTGTTACAACTTTTTATGTGTGTGGGTTTTAAAAAAACTCCTTGGGAAGAACAGATTTGAAGCTAACATTAGAACATTTAGGATGACTCAGGAGGCAATTTGGGACTTCAGAATACCTTTAGGTCATCATTATGGACATTTGTTATCATGGTACTAATCTTGTCTAGCTGCAAAACACTGTCCTATAACACCAAGTTTGGACAGGTGATTTATTGCAATAGATTCCCAGAATGTTAGAGCTGGAAAAAACTTGGAGAACTTATAATTCATTGTCCTCATTTTAAGGAGAAGAAAATTGAGAGTCAGAAAGTTTAAGAAATTTTCCTAGGGCCATAGGTCTAGAAAGTGGTAAAACTGGGACTTGAATTTAGGTCTTCTGACACTAGCATAAACATTCTAAAAATTATACTTCATCAGTTCTAATATGTTTCAAAATCAACAGTAGATGACAAAAGAACATTTTAGTCTGAGCTGTTAATGATAAATAGAAAATTACTAATGGTAAATGTTCTAGGAATGAAATTACTAGTTAATTTGGATTCCATTAGATTTGTAAGCTGAAGCATCATGTTAACATATGGCCCTTTTAAAAATATATAATGTGGAATTTACCATTCAATAATTCAATAAATATTTATTAAGGGCCTATTAACTGCCAGGAAGATAAAAGTAAAATCAAGGATCTTGTAATATAACATAGATTCCAATTGAAAAAAATATTATTTAAAATATCATTTTTAAAGTAACTTTTTAAATTCAGTCCTAATTTGTTCAATAATTAATTTTTTCAACAAGTATTTCTGAAATGCAGTATTCAAGGTACTGTTCTAGGCATTGTTCTAAGTATTATATATACAACAGTGCCAAAATAGACAAAGTTTACTGCCCTCCTATGACTTATATTCCAGTTGGGGAGACAGAAAATAAACATCAAAATGCATATGGAAAGTTAGAAAGTGATGAGTGTTATGAAAAATTATATTGCATGATAAGAAGATTGGTCTGGAAGCACTAGGAAGTTTGTAATTTCAAGCAGGACAATCATCGATGCCTTCTTCATAGGCATCAATGAGACACTGACACTTGAGTGAACATTTGGGGGGGGTGAAGAGCTGTACAAAGATCCTTTAAGGTATAGGACACAGTCCGTACAAGGTTCTGAGATTGGAGTATAATTGGAATATCCAGAAAACAGCAAACAAGCCAGTGTGACTAGAAAATTGCAAGCAAGAAAGAGAGTGAACAAGGGTGAGAGTCAAGAAATCACAGGAATTGCTAAAATCAATGATAAAGAGAAAAATCTTAAATCCCCCAAGTTGCAAGTTACAAGTTACATGCAAAGAAATAAAAATAAAGGTGACCAAATATTTCTCATAGGAAACAATGCAAATAAGGTATAAAGTATTAAAGAAAGTAAAAATGCTTATAGAAAACAGTGTTCCCTAACTCATTCTATAGTGCCAACATTACCTTAATACCAAAACTAGGCAAGGATATAACAACAAAAGAAAACTACAGACTAATAACCCCTTATGGATACACATGAAAAATTGTTATTGAAATTTTAACAAATAAAACCCAACAATTATTTAAAGGGTCATATATCATAACCCAATGGATTATGCCACAGGAATGAGAGGTTTGTTTAACACTCAAAAATCAATCAATGTAATTTCCTTAGTAACAAACTAAAAAAAGAAAGTTTACGAGCATCTTGATAGATGCAGAAAAACACTTAAAAGATCCAAAGCCTATCTCTAATTAAAACCCTTTGAAAATAAAAATAGAACAGAACTTCTGCAAATTGGTAAAAGGCATCGTTAAACCCTACAGCTAAAGTCATACCTAGTGGTGAAAACTTAATGTTTTTTTCTTAAGATCAGGGTCAAGGATTTTCACTCTCAGCGCATTCATTCAATGTCATACAGAAGGTTCTAGTCAGTGCAATGAGGATGGAAAAAGAAAAAGTGTTCAGATTTGAAAGGAAGAAGTAAAATTGTAGTTGTAGAATAAGTCTGTATAAAAAAATATTATATGGGACCTACAAAAAAATAAAACCAAAACAAAAACACCAAAATAAATAAATAAATTTAAAGAAAACACCCAGGAAAATTGATTTCTGATTTAAGCAAGTTTTCAGAATACAAGATTAACATACAAAATTAATTGAAGTTCTTTCTATTATCAAGGACTATGAGAAACACATGCATAATTGAACAGATTGGGTTTATTACTCATTGCAGCAAAGGAGAGACATCACAGGAAACTGGGCCATCTCAGTAAGTGTGTTAGAAAGGACTTATTATAGGATTTGAGTGTTAGTTAGATGATTTGGGGAAGGATTCATGTAAGCAAGTATTCTCTTTGGGATTTGGTGCTGACAGGAAGTGGGGACAATTCTATCATTAGGTTTCTTAATCAATTTTAGATAAAAGGAGGATTGACTAGAGCTAGGCTAATGCTATCATTGGTGAAGAAGCAACAGATAAAGTATATTACTATCTAGTATATTACTATAAAAAAGGAATATACTAAATATATTCACATTGGCCTAGACAGGAAGATACTGAGTATTTTGTTGTTTGGCCAGGAACCTTGCTTTTTTCTCTGCTTAGACAAAATTATGAAGTGGTCTTGTTTTGTCGCATATCACCGTGGTTGCAGAATGAACTTGCTCGTGTTCTATGATGTAGTTTATGGCCAACAGGACAAGAACATGGCCTATTTGTGGGTACCAGGACAGCTCCTAAAAACACCGTGGCCTAGTTGTGTCAGGTTGATTCCTGTATGTCAGTACGGTGGTTTTCTTTCTAACATATCTCCACTAAGGAGGTCAAGTTTCTGCAAGATGAAGCAAGAGTGGAGATAGGGGTTAGGATAATCTGACAAGGCTTCTTCACAGGTTCCCTGCACACATCGTTTAGTAAAGCACCTACAATTTTAGCTGCTTTTTATGTTGAGCTTTTTTACAAAATATCTTCTATTACTTGAGAAAACTTGAAAGTTACACTGTGTGTGTGTGTGTGTGTATGTTGTCTTTATTAATGTATCATGAACTGAGGCAAAGATGTATAATGTGTGGGTTATATTGTCCTTGGATCTGATCTTCCAAAGAATAGGTAAATCCAGAAAAATAGACAGATCTTCAGAAAACCTAGCCCTACTAGTATTCTTTCCATTACATGTTTTTTGATTTTATTCCTAATGTGGAGGATTTTATGCAGTGAATTCCAGTAATGCCACTTCAAAGTGTAGTAATGCTACCTCATAGTTTTCTCATACTGATTAAATTATGAAGCATATCTAATATTAAAACCATAATTTTCTTAATATGTAGAAAGGTAATGGATAAAAGAAAAAAATTAAAATTCATATCTCCATTTTAAATTTAATTTCTATTAATACAACCTTCCTTGAATATTTCTTGTGAAACCATCTTTATCTTTGACCTGTACTGTTGCAATGATCCATTTTTGCTTTGCATTTGTTTTTTTACTTCTCATTTCTACACACAAATGGTGTTTTCCAATGTAAAAAATGAGACAATTATGTTTCATTCCTTCTTCTGCTTAAGTCAATATTTCACACAGATGAGTACCCAATGAACAGTTGTCCATTGGCAACATTTGGAATGATATATATAAATTTGAGAATTTGAATATATTCAATATTAGCTTTATATGCCCCCAAAATCATTTATCTTAGGTGTTATCTTCAATGTCTGATGTGTTTGGTGGGTTTTTATTAAATGTTTCTATTTAAAAAGATACTGATTTGAATATGATTTTGAGTCATGTAGATTTGTAAACAGTGAATACTTAAAAGGGAATGATAAATTAAATCAAGATATAGTCAAAGTATTCTTGAAAAATAAAAGTGATGATGATTACATGAAAACATCCTAAGAAGATGGTGATAACTACAAAGATCAAAATACTGACACACAGTCATTATGATTGCAAGTCTCATAATCTGAAAATAGCCTATAGAAACCGACAGTTAAAATTCCAGGGTAGAAATGTAATTTCTATTTGCACAATGGGGCAATATTTCGAGTTTGATTCAATGTTTTAAAACAATCGATTTAGTCAGTATCTCAAGGAAACATCTGCACTCCCATGTCTGTTTTAGTGTTATTCACAATAGCCAAGCTAGGAAAACAACCTATGTGTCCATCAATGGATAAATGGGTAAAGAAATTATGAAATATATGTAATGGAATATCATTGAGCCTTACAAAGGAAAAAATTCTGCCATTTGCAACAGCAAGGATGAAGCTGGAGGACATTATGCTATGTAAATGAGCTAGACACAGAAAGAATATTACTGCATGATCTAATTTATATATAGTGTCTAAAAAGGTTAAATTTATAGAAACAAAGAGTAGAATGGTGGGTAGGAGTGTTCAAATGTCTCAGTTATGTAGGATAAATATGTTCAGGAAATCTAGACTACAGTATTGGGACTATAGTTAATTATATTATATTTTATGCTTGAGATTAGCGAAGGAAGTAGATCTTAATTGTTCTCACCACACACAATGAAAGCTAACTATGAGAAGAGATGGATATGTTAATTAACTTGGCTGTATTAATTAATTCACCATGTATATCAAAACATCAGGTTGTACACCTTAAATATACACAATTTTTATTAAAAATCAATTTGGTAGGGTTGTTATATTATCCTACAATAAAAATTATAAGAATATTTATATTTAAAACTAGTTGAAAAAATTCTCCAGTGACAGCTTTAAAATAGAGTTAAGTAATATTGAGGTTTAAATCTTTTCTCAAAATTTCTATTTAAAATATAAACCCATAATGTTATTCTGGGAATCAAAAATATGAAATAATTAAAAATTTATTAAGAAAACTAGAAACTGAAATGACTACAGAAAAGATCACAAATAATTTTTATCTTACAAAGAGCACTGCGATCCGATTCAACTTGTTTTGTTAACAGAAATTAAAATTTGTTTTAAATTGGTAAAAATTGTGCAACATCTTAGATGACCAGCAGGTGTCAGGCTTATCCTGTCCTATGTGATATTAAATATTACCAGGCAAACAGTTGGAATTTTGTGACTTTGTGATATCCAATAAAATAATTGAATATAAGGGGCAAAAACAAATACTACTATTCTAGAGGTCGAGTAAGGTACACTTGTTTATTTATTTATATTTTTTATTTCAGTATATTACAGGGTAAAAATGTTTTGGTTACATGAATTGTTTTTGTACTGCTTGAGTCAAAGATATAAGTGTGCCCATCACCCAGATAGTGTACATTGCACCCATTAGGCATGATTTCATCCAACCCCTTCTCTACCCTTCCACTTGCTTGATTTCACTGAGTTTTACTGCCATCTGTGCACATGAGTACTGATCGGTTTGTTCCAATTTAATAGTGAGTGCATGTGGTATTTGTTTTTCCATTCTTTAGATATTTCTCTTAGGAGAATGGTCTCCAGTTCCATCCAGATTGTTGCCAAAGGTATTGTACACCATGGTGTATGTATACCGCATTTTATTAATCCACTCATGTATTTATGGGTACTTGGGTTGATTCCATGTCTTCACAATAGTGAATTGTGCTGCAATAAACATTTGAGTGCAGGTGTATTTTTAATAAAATGACTTTTTTTTTCTTTTGGTAAATATCCAGTAGTGGGATTGCTGGGTCAAATGGTGGGTCTACTTTTAGTTCTCTGTTGAATCATAATGCTATTGTCCATAGAGGTTGCACTAGTTTGCAGTCTCACCAACAGAATATAAGTCTTCTTAACTCTCCACATCCAGGCCAGCATCTACTGTTTTGGGATTTTCATAAAAGCCATTCTCACTGGGGTTAGGTAATATCTCATTGTGGTTTTGATTTTCATTTCTCTGATGTTTAGTGATGTTGAGTAATTTTTCATATGTTTGTTGGCCATTAGTCTATCTTCTTTTGAAAAGCTTCTGTTCATGTTTTTGCCCATTTTTTAGTGAGGTTGTTTGATGTTTTCTTGCTGATTTGTTTGAGGTCCTAGTAGATTCTGGTTATTAGCTCTTTATGAGATGTATAGCTTGCAAATATTTTCTCTCAGTCTGTAGGTTGTCTACTTGTTTTGTTGATTATTTTCCTGGCTGTGCAGAGGCTTTTTAATTTAATCAAGTCCCATTTATTTATTCTTGCTGCTGCTCTGATTGCCCTTGGTTTTCTCCATAAATTCTGTATCTAGGCCATTATCTGGAAAAGTTTTTCTAAAGTTGTCTTCTAGAATTTTTGTGGTTTTATGTTTTAGATTTAAGTCTGTTATCCATTTTGAATTAATTTTTGTGAGTGATGAGAGATATGGATCCTGTTTCAATCTTCTGCATGTGGCTATCCAATTTACTCAGAACCATTTATTGAATAGGGATTCTTTTTCACAGTGTATGGTGCTGTCTACTTTGTCAAAGATCAGATGGAAATATGTGGATGGTTTTATATCTGAGTTCTCTGTTCTGATCAATTGGTCTCTGTCTCTATTTTTGTGCCAGTCTATGCTGTTTTGGTTATTATAGCCTTATAATATAGTTTAAATTCTGGTAAAATGATGTCTCCAGATCTGTTCCTTTTCCTTAAGGGTGCTTTGGCTATTCAGGATCTTTTTCTGTTCCAAATGAAGCATATAATTATTTTTTAGATCTCTGAAAAATAATATTGGTATTTTAATGAGGATTGCTTTGAGCCTGTAAATCACTTTGGGCAATGTGGACATTTTAACAATGTTGATTCTGCTGATCCATGAGCATGATATGTTTTTCCATTTGTATACATTATCTGCAATTTCCTTCCTGAGTGATTTTTGGTAATCTTTGTACAGATCTTTCACCTCCTCTATTAAATATATTTTTAGTTATCTTATTTTCTTTGTAGCTATTGTGAAATAGCTTTGATTGTGAAATCAAATCTTTGATTTGATTTTCTGCTTGACTGTTGTTGGTGTATAGGAATGCTACTGATTTGTGTACACTGATTTTGTAACCTGAGACTTTGCTGAATTTATTTATCAATTCCAGAATTCTCTTGGTGGAATCTTTGGGGTTTTCTAGATATAAGATCATATCAAAAACAAAGAGTGATAGTTTGACCTCCTCTTTCCTCATATGGATACCCTTAATTTTCTTCTCTTGTCCGATTGCTCTGGTTAGGACTTCCAGTACTATGTTGAATAGGTGATGGTGGGCATCCTTGTTTTGTTCCAATTCTGAGTGGGAATCCTTTCAACTTTTCCCCATTCAGTATGATGTTGGCTATGAGTTTGTCATATATAGCTTTTATAATTTTGATATATGTTCCATCTATGCCTATTTTATTAAGAGTTTTTATCATAAAGGGTGCTAAATTTTGTCAAATGCTTTTTCTGCATCTATTGAGATAATCATATGATTATCTTATGTTTATGCTTCTGTTAATGTGGCGAATCATACTATGTCTTTACATATGTTGAACCATACTTGCATCCCTAGGATGAAACCCACTTGGTCATGGTGGATTATTTTTTTTGGTGTGCTGCTGAATTTGGGTTGCTAGAATTTTTTTGAGGATTTTTACATCTATATTCATAAGGGATATTGGTCTATAGTTTTTTTGTTGTTGTTGTGTCCTTTCCTGGCTTTGGTATCAAGGTGATACTGGGATCATGGGATGAATTGGGGAGTATTCCTTCCTTCTTAATGTTATAAAATAATTTCTGCAGTATAGATACCAATTCTTCTTGGCAGGTACGATAAAATTTGGCTGTGAAACCATCTGGTAGGGACTTTTTTTTCTTGGATGATATTTTATTACTGCTTCAATTTCATTGCTCATAATTGATCTGTTCAGGAGTTCTATTTTTTTCTGGTTGAGTCTTAGGAGGCTGTGTGTTTCCATGAATTTCACCATTTTCTCCACATTTTTGAGTTTATGTGCCTAGAGGTTTTTATAGTATTCACAGATGATCTTTTGTATCTCTGTGGTATCAGTTGTAATATCTCCTTTTCATTTCTGATTAAGCTTATTAGGATCCTTTCTATTTCTGGATAATCTAGTGAGAGGTCTATGAATTTTATTTGTCTTTTCAAAGAACCAACTTTTTGTTCCATTAATCTTCTGTATTATTTTTTTCCTCAATTTCACTTATTTCTTCTCTGACCTTAGTTATTTTCTTGGATGTGGGATTGGTTTGTTCTTACTTTTCTAGTTCCTTCATATGATTCATTAGATTGTTGATTTGTGACCTTTCTGTCTTTTTCTTATGTAGGCATTTATGCCTATAAATTTTTCCCTAAGGGACTGCTCTTGCTGAATCCCAGATATTTTTGTTTAACTTGTGTCCTCTTTCTCCTTTAGTTCGAGGAATCTTCTGATTTCTACCTTAGTTTCCTCCTTGACCCAATAATTGTTCAGCAGTATGTTAGTTGATTTCCATAACTTTGTGTAGAATTGAGTGTTTCTGTTGGAGTTGATTTCTAATTTTATTCTCCTGTGGTCTGAGAAAATATATGGTGTAATTTCTATATTTTTAAAATCCGTTGAGACACGTTTTGTGGCATAAGATGTGATCAGTCTTAGAGAATGTACTCATGTACTTATGAGAAGAATGTATGTTCAGTAGTTTTAGGGTAGCGTGCTCTGTAAATGTTCGTTAGGCCCATTTTTCTCTAGACTTCTGTTTAAGTCCAGGGTTCTTTGTTTTTTTGTGTGCTTGGAGGACTGGCACATTTCTGTCTGTAGGGTGTTGATGTTCCAGCAATTATGATGTTGCTGTTTATCACTTTGTTTATATCTAGTATGATTTGCTTTATGAATCTGGGTGCACCTCTGTTAGGTGCATAAATATTTAGCATTGTTATGTCTTCTTGATGATATGTTCCCTTTACCATTATATAATGAGCATCTTTGTCTTTGTTTGCTATGTCTTTGTTGTCTTTGATTTGATATCTATGTTGTCTATGTTATTGATATGAGAAAGGATATATCTGTTTTCTTTTGATTTCCATTTGGATGAAATATATTTTTTTTTCCATTTGTTCACCTCGAGACTGAATGAGTCCTTGTGGGTTACATGTGTTTCCTGGAGACAGCAGATACTTGGCTTGTATTTTTTTTTTTTTAACCATGCAGCCAGTCTATGTCTCTTGAGTGGGGAATTCAAGCCATTCACATTTACTGAAAAAATTGATAAGTGTTATGTATTTCTGTCCATTCTGTTGGGTACAATGCCTTATTACTTTGTTTTACCTCTTGAGCCATTATTTTATATGGGCTTAACTTCTGCATGATATTACACTGCTGAGTTTCTATTTTGCCAATTAATGTATAATGCAGATTTGAGTATTTCTTGCAGGGCAGATCTAGTCTTGACAGATTCACTCAGTGCTTGCTTGTCTTAGAAAGTTTTTATTTTTTCCTCACATAAGAAACTTAGTTTTGCAAGATTCAAGCTTCTAGGCTGGCCATAAATTCTATTTAAAAAGACTGAAGTTGGGGCCCTGATCCCTTCTGGCTTGTAAAGTCTCAATTGAGAAGTCTGCAGGTAGCCTGATGGGTTTTCCTTTGTAAGTTACCTGATGTTTTGCGTTATGGCTGACAGGAATTCCTCTTTCATGTTAACTTTGGCTATTTTAATGACTATGTGTCTTGGTGATTGCTTCTTTGCGAGGAATCTCCCAGGAGTTTGTTGAGCTTCTTGTACCTGAATATTTAAATTTCTAGAAAGACCAGGGGAATTTTCCTCAATTATTCCCTCAAATAGATTTTTCAACCCTTGTGTATTTTCTTTTTCACCCTCAGTGTTGTCAATAATTCCTATGTTTGGCCTCTTTACATTATCCCATATTTCTTATAGACTTTGTTCGTTTCTCTTAATTCTCTGTTCTTTATCTTTGACTGATTTGTTTTATTCAAAGGTGCTGTCTTCAAGCTCTTAGATTCCTTCTTTTGCCTAGTCTAATCTATTCCTGATATTTTCACTTTGCTTTGTATTTTCATTAATGCACTTTTTATTTCCAGAAGTTCTATTTGAATTTTTTAAATAATTTGGTTTCTTTAGTGAATTTTTCATTTATTTCCTAAATTTCTTTTTTGCGCTTTCTTTGTGTTGGGTTTTAATTTTCTCTCACATTTCATTGAGCTTACTTGTAATCTATATTTGGAATTATTTATCTGTCATACTAATATTCTGATTTTCATTGGTGCCCTTAGCAAGAGAGCTGGTGTTCTCTTTTGAGGGTATCCTTTATCTCTGACTCTTCATATTTACAGAGTTCTTCTGCTTATTCTTTCTCATCTGGAGCAGCTATTTCTTCCTATTTTTGTATTTTGTTTTGTTTAGATAATGGCAGGTCCAGTTTAATTTCTGAGATAGTAGGTAGTGGTTCTTGGGTGAGAATCATCCACATCCTGTATGACTGAGTCAGCAAATGCTGTAAAAAGCTTGCAAATTGACCTCCTTATCAGTAGGTTGTGCTTGTCAGAAGGAACAAGCTGCAGTGGTGATTTTTGGGTTCTCTGACTGGCTCTACTTGTTCATGAGAGGTACGCAAAGGCCCTAGATCATTGGTGGAGCCCTGGAACTTCCTGGTGAGTCTTTATTCTTGCTAAAGCAGAGGCAGGTGGGGGACTTCAGCTGGGAGAGGCTGCATTAGGTGAGCTTGCCCTCAGGCTCCACAAAAGCTGACAAGGTATCTGTTTCAGCAAGGGTCAAAGGTTCTTTCCATCTTCTGGGCAAAGCTGCCAGAGAGGGGCTGAAGTGGCCCATTTCCACCAGAAAACCTGCTTGTGGGCGAATGGGCCATCTGAGACTCATAATCTGACAGTCTGGAGTCTGTCCATGCTGCTATGTTGTTTCCCCTTGGCATCTGCTGGCAGGCAGGAGTTCAAGCCAGCTGAGCTCCCCCACAAGTGTGATATGGGCCAGGAGGTACCCTGCCCAGGATTCCAGCCTGAGCTGACAGTGCAGCCCTCCTGTGGGGGAGAGTTGTCCAGTGAGCATATTGCAGCTGTGACCCACACTGCTTTCTCCCCCCCTGACCTGCCCATGTGGGCTCCCTTGCCTGATGAGACTAATTTACAAATCTCCCCTTTCTGCCCCTAAGCAATGTGATCGAGACCTGGGAGTTCTGGATCTGGCCTGTGGGCCTGTCCCTGGGTCCCCAAAGATCAATCCCTGATGATACTATGGAGAAGCACTCTGGTCCTGAGTTGCCTATGGCCCAAGCAGGTGTGAAGTTCCTTTGCCTTGGGGCATTCCCTGCTTTGATGGAGTTGCTGGGCCAGGGAGGGCCAGCAGGCAGGGAGCTCACAGTCTGAGCACCCTTCAGTCTGCTGCAGGATTCCAAAAGGAAAGGTCTAGCCTCACTCTTTATGGAAGCCTTGGTATGGTGGTTCAATTGTCTCTCTCAGAAGCCATGGCTGAGGGACAGAAAGGGAAGAAAAAGACTCTGGATAGAGGAATGCCAGCATTCCGGCCATGTGTGTCCCTCTTTTCGGGAGGCTGCCCTCCCAGAATATTCAGGCACTGAAGTCATGCAGATTACTTGAGACCCACTGGACCCCTGTGGCTCCTGCAATCTGTGCCAGAGTTGGCAAATGTCTATGTGGAAACATGCAAGACAAAACCCGAGGAGTTGAAGTCGCCTGAGGAGAACAAAGGTGCACAGTAGGTAGAGAAGCAATATGGTGCCAGCCATGCTGGCTTGGGTCTGTGGAGAAAGGAGGCTCCCCAGGGGGGCTAAGAGTCCAGTGCCCTGTCCACAAAAGCTCCAGATCATTGGCGGTGGCAGCCTCAGGGCTTGTGTGGATAGAAAGTCCCTCCAGCAGCTCAGGAATCTCCTAACTATAAGAGGTGCCAGAGAGGGAGAAACAAACAGCTTCTTACTGAACTCTAAGCCTCTCTGAGGTTGATCTCTGCTTATACTTCGCTCGTTCCTGTTCTGCTCCACAACTTCTCCCCATGGAGTCTCCTAAAGATTCCAGCATGCTACCCTCAGGCCCACACCAATCTATGTTTGTCTGTTTCCTCATTTTTTCTCTTTCATCTAAAACTTTTCCTTCTTACTGAGATGTTCTGATAGCTGGTGTCTCTGGTCAGCCATCTTGCCTCCACTTTAAAAAGAACATTTAAAACATACTAGATGAGAACTAATTATTTACTGATTGTGAAATGGCAGAATCTGAAAAGTACTTTGGCATTATTTATTCATAGAGTGATAAAAAAATTCACAATTTGAATTAAAAAAATGAGGCAAACATCTATGTATAAAATATGAAAATGATTCATAAACTATTTTTAACTAGAAAAGAGTAGTATATAGTTAACATCTTATAGATTACATATACAGGGATACTTTGGAGTATAATACAAATTTGGCTCCAGACCACAGCAATAAAGCAAATATTGTGATAAAGTGAGTCTCACAAATTTGTTTGGTTTGCCAGTGTATATGAAACTTATATACTATGCTGTAACTTATTTAGTAAGCCATAATATTATGTCTAAGGAGCAAATATACATACCTTGTTAAAATTACTTTATTGCTAAAAAATACTAATAACCTGAGTCTTCAGTAAGTCCTCTTAATCATTTTGCTAGTTGAAGGTCTTGTCTCGATATTGATGTCTGCTGACCAATTAGGGTGGTGGTTGCTGAAGATTGAGATGGCTGTGGCAATTTTCAAAAATGACAATAAAGTTTCCTATATTAATTGACTCTTTTATGAAAGAATTCTCTGTAACATGATACTGTTTGATAGCATTTTACGCACAGTAGAACTTCTTTCAAAATTAAAGTCAATTCTCTTGAGACTTGCTACTGCTTTATCAACTAAATATATGAAACATTCCAAATCCTTTGTTGTCATTTCAACTGTGTTCATAGCATCTTCACCAGGAGTAAATTATAGCTTAATAAACTACTTTCTTTGCTTATCTGTAAGAAACAACTCCCCATTGGTTCAAATTTTATCATAAGATTGTAGCAATTCAGTAACATCATGAGGCCACTTCTAACTCCAGTTCTCTTGCTATTTCTACTATATCTACAGTTACTTCCTCCACTGAAGTCTTGAACCCCTCAAACTTCCCTAAGGCCCTTTGATTTCTTTCAAACTTCTGTTAATGTTGATATTTTTACCTCCTCCCATAATCATGAATATTCTTTTTTTTTATTTCAGCATAATATGTGATTACAAATGTTAAGGTTACATATATTGCTCTTTCCTTCCCTCCCCCCTCGAGTCAGAGCTTCAAGTGTGTCCATCCCCCTGACAATGCACATCGCACTTATAATGTATATATGTGTGTATATATATATATATATATATATATATATATATATATATATACCCATCCCCTCCTGCCCCCTCCCACCTGCCTGACACCCAATAAATGTTTTTATTTTTTTTAACAATTTGATTAGATTTTATAACTTTGCCTTTACCTAGCAAGGGTTAGAGGTATGCCCTTCCCCTTCACACTGTTCGCTCACATCCCTCAGATGTGGGTCTATCCCCCCATCTCCTGAATCTCTGGTGAATACCACCACCCTTTGAGCATCATATTGATAATGGGTCAGTACCAGTTTGATGGTGAGTATATGTGGATCCCATTTTTCTGATCTTGAATATTCTTAATGGCATCTAGGACAGGTGAATCCTTTCGAGAAGATTTTCTGTTTACTTTGTCCAAATCTGTCAGAGAAATCATGATCCAAGGCATCTACACTCTTACAATATATATCTCTTAAATAATAAGACTTGAAAGCCAAAGTTACTCCTTGATCCATGGGCTACAGAATGAATATTATGTTGGCAGGCATGAAACAGCATTAATCTCCTTCTACATCTCCATTAGAGTTCTTCAGTGAACAGGTATATTTTTAATGAGCAGTAATATTTCAAAAATAATCTTTTTTTTTTCTGAGCAATGGGTCTCAAAGGTGGGCTTAAAACAATAGGAAAACATGCTGTAAACAGATGTGCTATCACCTACGCTTTGTGGTTCCATTTATAAAGCACAGGCAGAGTAGATGTGGCATAATTCTTCAGGGCTCTAGGATTTTCAGAATGGTAAATGAGCATTGGATTCAACTTAAAATCACAGTCTCATTAGCCTCTGACAAGAGAGTCATCCTGTCCTTGAAGTATTGAAGGCAGGCATTGAATTCTCTCTGGCTATGAAAATCCGAGATAGCATCTTCTTTAAATAGAAGGTTATTTAGTCTACATTGAAAATCTCGTTTAGTGTAGCCACTCTCATCAATTGTCTTAGGTACATCCTCTGGATAACTTGCTGCATCTTCTATATCAGCACTCGAACTTTTTGTTATAAAGATGGCCTCTTTCCTAAAACCCCAGGAACCAACCTCATGATGGCTCTTCTGCTAGCTTCAAACTTTTCTTCTGCAGCTTCCTCCACTCTCTCAGCCTTCATAGAATTGAAGACTGTTGGGGCCTTGCTGTAGATTAGGTCTTGGCTTAAGGGATATTGTGTCTGCTTTGATCTTCTATTCAGACCACTTGAACTTTCTTCATGTCAGCAATAAGGCCGTTTTGTTTTCTTATAATTTCTATGTTCACTGGAGTAACACTTTTAATTTCCCTAAAGAATTTTTCCTTTGCATTCACTATGTGGCTAACTTTTCTAGTGCTCAAGAGCCCTAGCTTTCAGCCATTCTTGGCTTTGGCATGTCTTCCTCACTAAGCTTAATCATTTCTAGCTTTTTATTTAAAGTGAGCAACATAGGACTCTTCCTTTCACTCAAATGCTTAGATGTCATTGTAAGGTTATTAATTTCCCTAATTCCCTACTGTTATGTCTCAGGGAATTAGGAGACCTGAAGAGAGGGAGAGAGAAGGAGGAACAGCAGTTCATGGAACAGTCAAAACGTACATTTATTGATTAAGTTTGCCACGTAATATAGGTGCAGTTCATGGTGCTCCAAAACAATTATAATAGTAACATCAAAGATCACCGATCACAGGATCACAGACCACTGTAACAGAATAACAGTGAAACAGTTTGAAATATTGCTCAAATTACCAAAATGTGAAATGAAGTGAACACATGCTATTTGAGAAATGGTACTGATAGAATTGCTCTATGCAGGGTTGGCAAAAAAGCTTTAATTTGTAAAAAGTGAGATATCTTCAAAGCACAATCAAGTGAAGCTCAATAAAATGGGGTTGGCCTGCTTATGAAATGGATATGTCATGAGATATCTATCTATACATATATCATGATATATATAAAATTCACAATTTTAAAAAGTATATATGTTATAGGGCATCACATTGTTAACAGCAATTATTTATGGATGGTGGAATGTTGCTTAAATGTTTTACTTATCTGCACCATTTTTTCTTCAAATTTCTAAAATTTGTGTAATGATTACATAATGCTTTATTACAAAATATAGATATTTAAAAGAAACTTCTCCAATTTACTTCTGCTCAACATGAACTCCTCCTTTATTCTGGTGAGGCGATCTGATAAAATTATAATGGCAATGTGCGACAGAGATCTTTTAAAAAGAAATATATGACAGTTTGACTGGCATGATGTTGGAATTTGCTTCACGCACTCCACTCCTCTGCTCTCCATAATGTCTTATTTAACATTTGTTTTACCCTTGAATGTAGAGGCTCAATTTCATCTTTTGTAATGTCACCTATTTTTGTATTTTATTTCTTATTTCATTTAGCAAGCATAACATAGTATATACGTACTGACTTATTTAATCCTTAATAACAACCTTAGAAGATATGTGTTATTTCTATTAAATTAGCAAACTGAGGCACAGAGCAGATAAGTGACTTGTTCAGCTAATAAGGAGGAGAGATGGGATTTAAAATCAAGCAGTTAGATGCCATCTTCTCAACTCCTCTGCTAACCCCACAAATGACATATGGATTGATGATGACATTTAAAAATGATGTTTACTTTGAAAACTAACTGGATACAAATTTAATTTTATAAAAGTTACGTGTAAAAGAAATATGACTTGCTTTTGTTTCTCTCTTTAACATGACTTTAGGTCTGGTGGGTTTTTCTGCAATTGGGAAGTCACTCTCGTGAGCACAGGGGACTCCCTGAGGATATAGTAAATAGCCCTGTCTTGCCATGCACTATAGATAACTGCTCTTTCCATGGAGTCTTGCTGCTTCATGGGTGGGATGCTTCATTCCCAAAGCAGCACACAAGCCCTCTTGTTCTCAGATCTCAGCAAAGTCTCTACCATGTTGATTCTTTCCCAGTCCTCTCTGGGGCACTAAGCACCTGTCCCCTGCTTCCAAATCCTCTGCTTTCTCTTACCTAGTATTTCCCTTTCCCGAGAAAATGAGAATAAAACACGAAATAAAACAAATAACAACAACAAAAAAAACCTTAGTAGCTTGAACATAGCAAAAGAAAAAAAAAAGAATATAGAAGAAAATACCAGGAAAAATATTACTATTTCACAAATATTTTCCAATATATCATAGAATATTAAAAAGATAAAATTCAATTTTAAAATTCAAATGTATAACTATTGTGTCTGTTTTTGTAAATTTCATATTGTATTACTAACTAAGAGCTTCTCATAATTTCTAAGAATGGGAATAATTTTATTTGCATATAAATGAATGGTAACCACATAAAGACTCACCTTTTAAAATTTTTCTGTTTCTCTGTTTCATGAAGGAGGGAGACAGGGAGAGAAAGAGAGAAACTGATTATTAGTCCAGGACAAACTAGTCATCATTATCCTTCTGCTGCTATTTCCCAGCTCACCACTGTTTGGAGCCATTACTTTTTATTTCCATACTGAGTTTTATTTGCTTAATTTGTGTATACTTTTAAAAAACATATAAATCTTAGCAGTTTATCAGATATGCATTTCCACTCCCATTAGTATGTATGTTTTCAGATGAATTATCATTCAGTGTATTGACCCTTATCTAACTGCAAGGATAAAATATGTCAGCTTCTTTGGATAGTTCTGCCTCACTGACTCTAAGTTGTGTAGGCCACTACTGAAACTATTGAAGAAGCTGGCATCTGTGAAATGACATGCAATGTGCAGCTTGCATTGAACTGCATGCCTATACTTTGTGTGGAAATTGACATATGCATGTATAGTCAAAGTTTTGTTGTTGTTATTTTTGTTCATTTGCTTGTTTATTTTCTTGAAATGAGCTGACTAGATATGGTCAATGAATTGTGGAATGAAAGGTAAATGTGTTATATGTCATTGTAGATGTGTGAGACTGTTGTGCCACTTAGATCTTACTAGAGCAGACTTTCACATCTGCTGAGATGGGGGTATGTGGTTGTACATAGAGCAACATTCTAGAAGATGCTTCTTTAACTAGGTGTATGAAGAGTGCTGATTTAGGAACTAACAAGACATTTTGTATTATAGCAGAAGCCATGGACAAAAGTACAGTCTATTCTCCATAACTTGCAGAAATGTTTTGTCCAATACAGAGTAATTTCTCTATGGCCTACATTAAAAATTTTGACACAACTGTTGTAATTGTTGCCATCAATGACTCAAAGACTTTTAGAATATTTTTACCTTATAAATAAAGCTCTGAAAAGAGCTAACCACATATTGAAAATGTAAATTTAAAAGTATCTTAATTATTAAATCACATAGAGATGCTTTTAATTAAATATCTTCAGTTCTGAATGATGAAAACTACTGGTTTATTCAAACAGCCATCAGCTGTCTAGACATATGGTTTTTAGCCTCCTGTAAATGCAACCTTTATTTCTCTTTTGGAATTTTAATCATGAACTTGAACTAATTTGAAGGTAAATAAAAATATTCTAACTGGCTTAATACTTATTTCCAGTATTTAAAATTTACCTAATATTATAATGTCAATAACACTTCATGAATTTTTCTGTTACAATATATTTTGTCCAAATGTTTCTGATAATGAGTTCTACATGAATAGAATGTTTTGATAACAGTTAGTAATAAAAAGCAAAACAAAACAAAAGGAAACAAAAATGTATGTACTGGGAGTTGAAAGCTAGCCAATAGTGAGGGAAGGAAGAAAAGGGAAGGAACATATTTGTTTAGTGAAGATTACCAAACTTGTCAACCCAAGGATTCAAGCTTCTCATGAAATTGAGTGAACATGTGAAGCATCTCAGGTGTGGAGTCATCTGTGGAAACAAACCAGTGTGGGCGATGACAGAGCAGGCCCATCTCCTGTTAGTCAGGGAGAGCAGATTACATGAAGATTTTGATACAGCCCATTCTTCTATTCTTCTGATATCCCATGACTAACTTTTAAAACTGTCTATCAAGGCTCGATGACTGTATTTATTAGTTCTTGTTTTCTTTCTTTCTTTCTTTCTTTCTTTCTTTCTTTCTTTCTTTCTTTCTTTCTTTCTTTCTTTCTTTCTTTCTTTCTTTCTTCCTTCCTTCCTTCCTTCCTTCCTTCCTTCCTTCCTTCCTTCCTTCCTTCCTTCCTCCTTTCCTTCCCTTCCCTTCCCTTCCCTTCCCTTCCCTTCCCTTCCCTTCCCTTCCCTTCCCTTCCCTTCCCTTCCCTTCCCTTCCCTTCCCTTCCCTTCCCTTCCCTTCCCTTCCCTTCCTTTTCTTTCTTTCTTTCTTTCTTTCTTTCTTTCTTTCTTTCTTTCTTTCTTTCTTTCTTTCTTTCTTTCTTTCTTTCTTTCTTTCTTTCTTTCTTTCTTTCTTTCTTTCTTTCTTTCCTCTTTCTTTCTTTTTTTCCTTTCTTTCTGAGTGGGACTTATGTGATTGGAATGGCAGAAATAACATTTTTTTAGAGAAAGAACTTACCAAGCATCCAATAGTAGCAAAACATGTAAAACATCTGGTCTTTCTCCAGGAAGACCATCTTACAGATCCCACTGAGGTTCCATTTTCACAAGTTTTTCTTCAATTGCTGAATAAACATAAAATATTTTTACATAATTTATTATTACCAGAGGATGTCTAAATGGTCTTGAACTATATAAAATAAGATTTGTGTTACTCTAACTGTCCCTAAAATATTTTAATAATTCTATGTTTTAAAAACCCTGACTGAATACACAGTATAATCTACCAATTGATAGGAATCTGTTTTTTATGAAATCAAGATATAGCTCTTAAATGGACTCAATAACTGTTTTAAGACTCTAAAAGTAAAGGTTTGACATTGCTGTGTGAATCAAAAAAACTGCTCTCCATTTGACATGTATCTATAATTGTCTGACCTTGTAATCTCTCATTTTACTCTACTCAAAGCCTATTTCTGAAATGTTATACAGACTTCTCTGTCTTGTGAAAAATTGTCTTAACTGCCTAAGTCTGTTTCCCCAAGATCTGTGCATCTTGAACACAATTAGGTTTTTCTGCTTCTTTGTATTTCCTAACTTTCTGCAATGTGACCATCATGCTTCATATTATTATCATCTCTTGCTGTGTAATGGATATCAATTTGCAAAGTATTAGGCTGGGGAGTATATTTTCACTTATATACCAAAATTATTACTCCATAGGTTATTTTCCAGCAAAGAGTAAGACATTTTTATTCCTTTTCCCACTTTTTCTTCCATTCTTTTGATTGTTCTCATGTTTATAATTTGGCCAGAGGGAACCAGGGGCACAGTCAATAAAACATGTCCTCAGGTGCAAAGACTGTCACTTATTTAAGCACTGATTTCTCTTTAGATTGTGGCTCCAGGCCTGGCCAGTCTTAAGCACTTAATAAATGGTTGAATTAATGACTGCATACAACTTCTGGATGAGAAACAAAAGCAGCTAATTGATTCATGGGGGAATTGAACTTGTAACCTTGGCTTCATTAGTATAAGTATATCCAAATATAATTTTCTGAACCATATATTTCATAAAGGAGCTTTTTATCATTAACAGTTTGAATGTCATATTTCCCAAGTATCACTTTTTTTTTTCTTTTTACCACTTAGCAAATCAAAATGTGAAAACATTTTAAAATAAAAATTGAGCTCAGAGAAGAGAAACTAACCATGCTTGTCAGGCTGCCGAATCAAGTCTGTGCATGAAATCTGACAGAGCCAGTGATCTCTTGAGCCCTAACGTTGTTGAAGGACATGAGCATACAGCCTTCTGGGGAGAAAGCCAGCTGCAGATAGTGTCACGCTATGTGGGGACATCCCTTGTCACTGAGGAAGTCATCAGAGTGAGCTCAGCTACTCAAAATCCTGGGTTTTGCTCCAAACTTTAAGTCACAAAGTATTTGAGAGTCTCCTTGTCTGTATTACCTTGTCTTTTCCTCAAAGTCCCCTCTTCCACCAACAATAGCACCACCAATGAACAAACCCCCAGTCTGAGATCTGGCAGGTTCCCAGCAACTGAATTAACCATGTTATCTAGAAAAAAAAATCATTGTAAATATAATGTTATTCTTACTGTAGTAAAATCTCAGGTTTCTCCATCACATCATCCCTCCTAGGAAAGCAATAATGCTGAGAGAAAGTGACATTTGGATAATTAGTATCTTATTGTTTATTTAACCTAGAAAGAATAAACCACCCTATGTATTTACATTTTTTTTTGAGTTTGTGTGAAGGGTTTTTCTACTTCTATTGTTTTGCGATTCTAAGAATAGTAGGATAATCTTTTTTTTTTTTTTTTTTTTTTTTTTTTTTGAGACAGAGTCTCACTTTTGTTGCCCAGGCTAGAGTGAGTGCCGTTGCGTCAGCCTAGCTCACAGCAACCTCAAACTCCTGGGCTCAAGCAATCCTGCTGCCTCAGCCTCCCGAGTAGCTGGGACTACAGGCATGCACCACCATGCCCGGCTAACTTTGTATATATACTTTTAGTTGGTCAATTAATTTCTTTCTATTTTTAGTAGAGACGGGGTCTCGCTCAGGCTGGTTTCAAACTCCCGACCTTGAGCAATCAGCCCTCCTCGGCCTCCCAGAGTGCTAGGATTACAGGCGTGAGCCACCGCGCCCGGCAGAAGGATAATCTTTAATGGTTGAAATAATAATAGTCATTGATGTTTATTGAGCATTTTCTATACACAAAACACTTGTTAGGTAACAGGCCTCATTTGATTTTATTCTCAGGAAATGTCTAGGAAAAATGCAGTGCTATTATGCCCCTTGGCAGGTGGGAAAATGAAGCTTAATGATGTTGAGGCTTGCTCAAGTTTTCATACAGCAAAAGGCAGAACTGAATTTGGAATCCAGACAGTTTGGTTCGAGGGCCCATGTTTTAGGCACTCTGTACTACAACCAAAGCTTTGAAAGCTATTTGTTTCTACAAGATTTTACCTAAAATAATTTTATTTATCAAGTTTTATAGATTCAATAGAAATTCCAATGATAGTATTTCTGAGATAACAGAAGACTGTAACTTCTTTGAGGACTCCACTCTTTCTGCCAAAACTGAAAAACATGAGCAAAAAATGAAAAGGAGGAGAAGAAAAAAAACTAAATTAATAAATTTACCAATACCATCCATGCAGGGTAAATAGCATACATTAATTCGAAAACCACAGCAAACAAAGAAAATTAAAACAAAACTGTTAGTAAAGAATGAAACATATATATCTGAGCAGACTAGAAAAGCACAGCCTGGTGTGGTTCCTCACCCTAACCTTCAGCTCACGATCCTTCTTAGCGCAGAGAAAATTTCCACTAACGTTATGCCCAAACCTGGAGGAAAACAGAGTATTAATCCTTTTTCTCCTCTACATCTGAAGAATCATAGTGAAGACCCCTAGGGGAGAAATGAAAGAAAAAAGAAAGTTCTAGTGGTACACTCCAATGGGGAAATGGTCAAAAGTTTAATAGTGTTTCTCCTGCAACAATAGCCTACCCTCTCTCCAAACTTCGTGAAATAAAAAGTTGTCCAATAAAATAGTTACAATAACAATTGTAGACTGTTTATCTGAAATTCCAATTTAAGTAGACATCTGTAGCAAATGATAATATAAGACATCCAGGTAAATTTTACTTTCAGATAAACAATGAATATTATTTTAGTATAAAAATTTACTAAATATTGCAAAAAACATACCTAGACTAAAAAAATTATTGCTTATCTGATGTTCAAATTTAATTGTGTATCCTGCATTTTAATTTGTTAGATCGGACAACCCTTTTGAGGTAGGAGCTCTAGGATAGGACAAATTAACAAAATTTTAGGATTAAAACCAAATAAACAAAGCAGAGGCCATGTAGTCTAACAAAGACTAGTTGAAAATATTGGAACTCCTACTGAACAACATGTTATCAATGTATACATAATAATAGGATATGGAGCCTGGAATATATTTTAAAATAAACCTGAGACATATTAACATGATAGTACAACTAATATAAATGTTTGAGGTGTTTAAGGGAAAAAAGATGAGAAGAGAGGTGAGAATGATAAAATATTCATCCTTCAGAGCAAAGGATCAGTGGAAATAAAAAGTAAAGTATTAATGCTTTGTTTTTCTTCATGTAAACCTTTGATGAGATTTGTGGGAAATAGTATTTCTCATAGTAAATAATAATTCAAAGTTACAATTTTTATTTTTATTTTTTCCTTACCAAATCAAGTAAAAATAAATGGGAAATTTGAAACATTTTTAAATTTTAAAATAGATCTCTTGATTCTGATCCATTTTAACAAAAATATTCCCAGTCTCTATCTTCTATCTACTTACCAATTTACCTCCCAATGTCTCTTGTACAATTTCCACTTTTAAATCTCTATTTATTCCCAAAAGTTTGTTAGAATGACATTCACCTAAGGATAATGATAATTTCTCAATGGTTGTTTTGGAGTGATTTTGAAGTGCTTGTTTTTGTATTTCCTGCAGTGTTTGACTTGTTGTAATGAGTATATATAATGCTCATAGAAATGAGAGAATGAATTAAAAAAATGGGATCCAAAATGATAAGATATGAAGAGTGAATAAATCTGGGTAGTGAGTAATCATGATTTTCTTCTAAGTACTGTTCTATACTTTTTAAAAAATTAAAGAAATTCTAAGCATACATGTAATCTGATATTTAGAACTAAGAAGCTGAAAGAAATGAGAAGAAAGCTTATAAAATATTAGAAATTATTTTATTTTTACCCAAGAAATTAATCTGCTTCCTGTAAGGAAATAGACAAAGATATACATTTTGGGCACAGAAGAAAACAAAAGCAAGAAGACAAGGGAATGGGAGAAAAACTTTAAAATGCTTCTGTATAAAGCTAATTTTAGACATTTTGTAGAAAGCCAGCTTTGCATTATAAGATTATTTCGTGAAACAATTCTCATTTCCTACCTTGTTTGGGGACTGGTATTATCCCAGGAGAGGACTGTTAAGTTTCCATCTGATCATCCTCCACTCATGAAACTTATTTGCTGCATACAGAGAAGCAGGGAGAATTAGCACTTCTCCATGCCAATTTTCCACTTAACATCTGGTGAATGTTCTACTCAGAGTGAGAAACGAATAGACTTGTTCCCCGGGGACTGACAAACAGATGATTGATGACCTGTGATGTCCAGATACCCGTTTCCCCATTGTTAGGATATTTCTCTTAACTGCCTTTCCCAGATCTTGAAGATCAAATATCTCATTCTAAAGTACTGGTTATGTTACCTGAGCTGTAATTAATCTAAAATAGCTAACTAGAATATGAAATGAATTTTAAACAAATAAATCTGGAGGAAAAAGCAATTAAAACAACTTGAGTTAGTTTCCATTTTATTACTTTTACTTCTAGAGTCAATTGTATAGAAATGTTTTGGCCTGGTAGGAAAAAAATATGGGTTATATGATATTGGATAATATTTTATCCAAAATGTAATTTTGGCATTTTTTGCAATAACTTGACCAAGTTAGTTGAGGCATATATACCTCAGTCTTTCCTTTCAATAAAGTAAATAAGTGGATTAGTTTGGTTCTAGGCTCTCTCATCTCTTTCTGCCCTATGAGTCCCCAGATTCCTTTGATTGAACCATCATGAACAAACTCACACATATTTTTATTTTTTTCCCCTCAGGGGTGTATGTTTTATTGGAAACCTTAAATCCTCTTTAGACAGAACATGTCTTCAATCATGGCTCTTGTGTGTCCTACACAGAAAACTGAAACTTTTTGGATTAGGAGCAAAGAGAGGACAGTACAAAGGGCAAATGGTTAGTTTGTCAAAAGGACCCCTCACATGAATGCTCTTCAGCCAGTTTAGCAGCTTTTGCCACACTTCTCCCATGGGTCACACTAGGTAGAAGGACTATTTCAGGAGGTGGTCATATTCACCCACCAGAATTTGCTGGAATCTTCTGATGGTCTTTTTCAGCAGTACCAGCCTCCCCATATGAAGGAAGACCTGTGAAGACCTCAAAACCTAGAAAGGCTGAGACAAAAAATACAGTATTTTCTGTGCATGGGACACAGTCAACTTGTCTTTCTCAGTTCATCCATACCAGAATGGCAGTGATGTCCTGGAGAGATCCTGCAGGACGTTTTGCACCCCAGAGGCACCATCAGAATACATATTGCCAACAACACTGGGATCCATGATGCTAGAGGTGGAGTCTAGAGAATCCACAGCTGGACAGATGCCCACCTCAGCAATAGCAAGGGACAGCATAGTGGTAGCACTCAAATGGCCAAGGCAGTGGTAAGGTGGGGAGTCATGAAATCAGCAGAAACATACAGATCCAGTACACAGGTGATAGATTCCTTCTCTGTGGTGGTGATTCTTTTCTGCACAGTACTCATGTCAGTGGCCAGGGTAGGCTGATAGCCCACAGCAGAAGGGATTCTGCCCAATAATGCAGACACCTCTGAGCCAACCTGGGTGAAGTGAAAGAGGTTATCAATAAATAGCAGTACATGTTGACCTTTTTGGTCTCTGAAATATTCAGGCCCAGTTAGTTGTCTCATCATAGCTACCTGCTCATGAGCACCGAGGTGGCTCATTCATTTGACTGGGCAGGAGTGCTACCTTGGAGGTACCATCTTTTAAGTTGATAACACCAGAAGCAATAATTTCATGGTCTAAGTCATTGCCCTGCACTTCCAGGGCATTTAGGATGGGTGGTGATTCCCCCTCAAACTCAATGTCAACCACTGCACCAATGACAGACATAATGAGCCTGGTGGTGTCTCCTGCTTTCAGAGAAGGAGATGTTTGCACTGCATAGTCTCAGGCAGGCCAGATCACTGTTGGGGCAGCCTGCAGTAATAGCTGAGCTTGGGTAGCGTTGCTGAAGAGCTGAGTCTGTCCAAGTCCTTGGAGGCGAGGCAGCAGCCACATGACCCACAAGACTCAACTTGGTGGAGTCTGGGTGGAGACTATATTTTTAAAATAATTTTTGCCACATGAAATTTAAGATTCTAATGTGAAATAATATATCACACTGTATTTAATATAACTTGTTCACTAAACCAAATGATTGGCCTACTTTAGACCAGATTCATCCCATAGAATACGCAGCCTTTCTTAAGCACAACCAAATGATAATTTAATCCATACAAGACTCTACTAGTCTACATTGTCACAATTTAACCCATACAATACCCTCTAGAGTGAACATTTTCATTAACTTTTAATATATTTGTGAGATTTAAGTAGGATCTGATTTACTGTTAAGGAGTTATACAAATGCTAGGCAAAGTCACGGTAGAGAGTTATCCTTGATATCCTGTGATACTGAATCCTTTTTTTCCAGAGAATAGTAATATTTTATTTCATTAAGTTTTCGAATCAGTTATTTGAGAATAAGGAAAATTAGCATGTTAAAAAGTATTTTATCTACAAAGCTGATATAGGGGACATAGTATTTTGATCACCAACTCCTTCTAGGAAACATGATATTTATGTACAGAAGTAGTGCCAAATGCTTTGAGGGCACAGCCCCATGGGGACTGAAGGTCTGCATGTATTCTGAACATTCATGTCTATAAAATTTGTGAGATGCATATCTCAAGAAACCAAATTCAACAAAAATTAAATAAACAGCTATAATACATTTGGCTTCCACATATTTTGGGATTAAAAGATATATCTACAGCAGTTTGCAGAAGCTCATACAAATATTTATTATGGTTTCTGCTAAATGTTTTGAAGGTTTTCTAAAAATTAAATAACTATAAGACAAAGTTAACTCTGTTGTCAGTTTAACTTTCAGAATCCCAAGCAAGACATTTTAGAAGCAGAAGTTGCCTGCTTTGACAAATGAAATAAACAGAGGTCTCTTTTTTGCAAGATAACTGTTGGAGGAAAAATAATGTTTTTAAAAACTATATTAATAAAATGTACTTTTAACAATGACCTCTTTAATAGGAGAGATACATTTATAGACATATAATGAGGGATTATGGAAATCTGAAATGTTTAAGTCACTCCAGGCTTATAGGAAGTTTAAGGACAAGCACATTCTTGTCTTCCTGAGCAAGCCAGCTGGGAGTTTGTGTTATCCTCACCATAGGGGGAATCATTGTTATTACTCGCTCAGTAAGTAATAATATTTTAGTAAGGCTCTTAACTTAATCATCGTTAGTATCTCCACATTAGTATGGCAATAGAGGTTTCCAACAGGATAATGGCTAAATATAAGAAGACAGTGCTACCACATCAAACATTTTGAATAGAAATAAAAACTAGATATTAAAGGAAAGTTGGTTTTTCACAGTATGTGTCCATACATGTGGATGCGTATTGGCGGGGGATAGAAAAGAGGTAGTAGCTGACTAGTAGAGTTGTAGATAGCAGTTTCTTATATACCATATTGGATGCTCATATTTTTCTTTGACTTAAGGAAGTTTCCCAACTGCTTTAAGAAAACAGTTGAGTACAAGATATACAGATCATGTAAAGGAGAATTCGCTTTTATTTCTTTGTATTTAGTCCAGGTTGTCTACTGGTGAATTAAAAGAAATACTACTTAAATACATTTTTTCAAATGATAACTCCTACCAAAATAGCAGGGGGAGATAGCTAGGGATTATGAGCTAACTATATGCATTTTGGAAAGCCTCTCCTTTTTGTGATCCTATATACTACCACTCAATATTTTGAATATTACTTTTAAACCACCATTGATTTTAGGTCAAGTATTTGTTTATTACTCTTTAAGTACTTTTTAAAGTTAATTGTCATATATATGAAGTGGAAAGGCTTTATCTCTTTAATAATGTCAATGGAGGGCACATATGGTATATTGTGCTTTACATATCTTGTGATTTATATAAAACATTCCATTCTAGCACCTAAGAAAGTAAAGAGTATAATCAGGATAGAGCAGTATTCTGGGAAACAGAAGTCTGGGTTTTAATTCTTAGTTTACCACTGACTAGCTTTAGGACTCTAAGATTTTTAGGGAATTTATTTAATCATTTTTTGCTTTCTGTTTTTTGCCTGTTTGGTTGATTTTTGTTTGTGTACTGGCTTGTTTTCTGACACTTACAGTTGAGAAACATAACATACCATGGCACCCTATGGTTTTGTTTTTAGTTTTAGAAACCGAAGAACAAAAAGAAAAAACTGAAATATTCTGTAAAGGATAGGAATCAGAGATGTACCTCACTAAAATGAATAAGTTTTATCAGTGTTTAACAGTTTTCTGAATAAGATTCAGTTTGGGATAGAGAGCTTTTTATTGGTGAATGCAGTGTCATGTACTTATCCATTGTTAAGGGTAGGATTACTAATAGAAGTTGCTAGAGCCTTCTCTACATTCGAATCTGTCATTTTACATGAAAATAATCAAGGGTCAGTTTTTTTAATGTAACAATTTATTGCATTTGTCATGTACATTTTTCCTTGTTAATATCATTAACCAACTGATGAAATAATGAGGTGGAAAAAGACTAGGTAAAATTATGTTAAATAATTGTGTCCAGGAATACATTAAAACTATGTGATACATTGGAAAGAGATGTTAGATTAGATCAGTTAGTCAGTTTTCATGCTACCTGAGTTTTGATATACTGATAAGGAAAGAAGTTTCATTTAAATCTCTGAGCAATCTTATCCTCTGCCATGTTTTCTACTCTACCTATATGATGATGAATCCTACATCTATATAGAGGGCAGACCTCTCTTTGTGAGCTCTGAGCCCATTTGTCCTACTGATTACTTGACATACCCACCTACATATATTCTTCCCAAACCTTCACTTCTTCCAGTGCTCATAATATTGTGAATAGCAAAGCTGGAAACCTTAGAATCATCTACAACTCTTCTCTCACCATCCACATCCAGTTGTTTAAAAATTAGTTGACTGTACCTCCTAAATCACTTTGTTTTCTTTCTGCCTCTCCTTCTCCACTTCCAGTAGCTTACTTTTTGCTTTCACTGATACTTCACCTGCATATGGGAAGTGCCTCCTCCCTGGGCTACACGCTTTCTATTCACTACTGCTGTCAGAATGCCCTTTATGAAATACAGATCAGACTATGTCATCTCTAGCTTTTGAGAAACTTTTGGTGATTCCCAGCAGCTTAAAACTCAAGATGATCGCATGGTATACAAAGCCTTTTATGAGCTGGTCTTTGTTTGATATGACATCATTATTTACTTCCATTTCTTCTTAGTACTCAATGGCTGAGCAAGAACAAATTGCTTACAATTCCCCAATTCTATTTAGCTCTTGCTCAAATGTCACTTCCTCAATGAGGCCTTCCCTGACCACTATAATTGACATTGTAAACCTCTGCTCAGCTGTCTATGCCCCTTCCCTAAGTTATCTTTCTTTGTAGTCCTTATTAACAGTGAACATACTCTTTATTTAGCTTCATTAATTATTCGTGGTCTACATCTACTTGTTTGATTGTAGGCATCATAAGTACAGAAATTTCTCATCTGCTTTAACTGACATATTATCAGCAACAGTAGGCACTAGATAAATACTTGTTTAAAAAAATTAATCAATATCTCCAGGTATCTCTATGTGCTATTTGCTCTCCTTTTGCTGGAATTTTTATTTCCAGTTCAAACTCCAGTTTATGCCTCTCCTGGAAGACTTCTGTAACCATCCTCCCCATTGTTTTCTTCAGGTTCTTGTCCAAGGTGCTAATGAAAGGGAGTGGAAGAGGAAGAGGAGCCTCAGCCTTCTAATGTTTCTACTGGGAATCAGTTGTCTTGCTACCAACCCAGTCTAGGAACATAGCATGCTCTGTAAGTTGAAATCTTTCTCTTACTCTCACAATGTCATTTGAGTGTTTCAATTAAAGATACATATTTTGTCCTTAGCTTCATGCATAGGCATAAAAATCCTTCCCTAGAAGTTCAGATGGATTACTTTGCCATCACAGGAATTCTCCAAATTGTTCCTACCAATCTCCCCACTCAGATTGTAACCCAGCCTGGGTTTATTAGGCCTCTTTGAACATGGTCATTAACACCATGCAATTCTTTCCTCTCGGAGTTAATCAAAAGCTGTCATGTACCCCAATCACTGTCTTGTCTGTATGCTTGAAAGAGCATTACTTACACATAAAGTGAGGAACTTCGTTGTAAAAGCTCAGTATTAGTCTCTCTTTATTCTCTATGGTTGTTTGACAAGATGGAGGAGTCTAGGCCTTCAAATGACTGTCAAGAATGCAGTTGTGTGTTGGAGAGTGAGTGAAATGAGTGTTTGTGCGTGTGTGTATGGGCACTTAACAGCAGACAATAGTGTTTATCATGAATAACAGAAACAAAGAAAAGTACAAGTAAGAACAAAATGTGATCAATTTGTGGGAATTTATACCTGACAGATAGTATTTTCTTGATAAAGCAATATTTAAATTAATCTCAATGTGAAAGAAGAAGAGAAAAGCGGTGCTGGGAATTTTACAGTTTGTTTTAGAATTTAATGAATTCCACATCCAAATAAACTATTGGACTTATAAATCACAGAAAGAAACGAATAATTTCATACCTTTACAAAGTTATAGTTCTTGAAGAAAACCTAAATCAATTTCATTGGCTAAAATTCCCTGCAAAGACATGACCTGGATCCATCTAATCATTGTACATCTTTGTCGGTACAGTTGCTTTCTTTGGGTATATGCATGCAGAGAATCAGCTTCATTCTCTTAAATGAATACCTCAACCAAGTGCCAGAATTGGGCTAAGAGTGGGGACAATGAGATTTAAATTTTTCTCCTTCTTCTAGATGACAAGTGAAATTTCACAGTCATATCTACTTTAGCTTTATAGATTGCTGTCCTTAAAGAAACTTGTCATTTCCCAAAAAGGACGGGTGAGTCAATAGAAATTGCTCAGAGCAACTGCTTCGTCTTATTCCCTAAGGGGACAGTAACTAACAATGAGTCAGACACTGTACCTGTCTTTGCATAACTGGTACAGCATGTAGTTTAGCAGTTTATATTCGATTTATCTGCACACTGCTCAGCAAAGCTTAGCATTTAAAAGAATGTAACATTAAGTCAGCAAGATCACTTATAAAAGTAGACCTAAAGAAAGTGTCTGAATTCCATTTGAATTTCCACCTGAACTTCTGAAATGCTGATCCACTGGCAGGCACCTACATGAACATTTGAAATTGTTCTTTGACACCATCTTGGACTAAAATAAACCTTTCTTTGGGTTTTGCAAACTCCATGGGAAACTACAAAATGTAGGGAAGGTGCCAGACGCAAAGATCAGCAAGGCTATAAAAGGACCAACAGCCCAATGTTCCAAACGTTTCTTCTCTGGTTTGAAATTCTGCACAGAGCCTGCAAGATGAAAATGAGAACAGCAATAAGCAAGGGCTGCATAGAGAAAATACTTGAGACTTTTAAAATAAAAAAGAAATGTGAATTTTGCCATTTGTTCTCACGTCTTTACTGTCTTCCTCTAGATCCCCTTTACCTAAACAATACTCTGTTATCATGCAGTTCTTGAGCAAATGACATTGGCATTGAAGCATTTTTGAAAAAAATAGTCTATCTTAAGGTAGTCAGAAAAAAATGAAAGAAAATTTTAGAAAAAACTTAAGAGTATAGAATGGAAACACTTTGGTTGTTAATATTTCAGTCAAATATTTGTATCAGTTTATTTTCTCCAAATCAGTAATTCCTCTCCATGTATATTCATGGGCATGTTTTTATGTATTGTTTTTAATGTTCTTGATGTGAAATAAATTTAAGCTTATACAAGATGTAATTTTCTATGATACAGGCTAAATATATTAGAATACTTGTTATGAGAATTTGAAATTATTTTCTTAGTGAAAAGGAATATATTCTAAAAGTGCTTTAGTCTTTTTACAAAATTCCATATATTACATGAAAAAAAAACAAGCTAGAAAAATTTAGCTCATACTTTTAAGTAGCAGAAGCAGATA
This sequence comes from Microcebus murinus, assembly GCF_040939455.1. Lineage (NCBI taxonomy): Eukaryota > Metazoa > Chordata > Mammalia > Primates > Cheirogaleidae > Microcebus > Microcebus murinus. The sequence continues at coordinate 34,914,315 of NC_134114.1, read as the reverse complement.
GTTTCTTGTGTTTTATTTACTTTGGAGGGGTACACCTTTATTCCAATCCATGAAAATTAATTGTAATTTGTTGATTTATTCAAGGCAATCTTTCAGTTTTTTCTTAGCGATTGGTTTGGTGGTGGGTTAGTGACCTAGTTCTGGCCAACAAAACATAAAGATAGGACTGCTGGAAGTAGGTGGTCTTCTGGAAAGGGTTTGATTTCCTAGTAACAAGAAAAAATATTGCTTTCTTCTTAACACCCTTCTTCCAGTCTTAAGCAAGCTCTTAATGTTGGAAGATGTGGTGGCCATATTTTGACCAGAACGCAATAAGCCTGAGATTAAAAATTTAACAGGTAAAGATGATGAACTGAAAGGACAACTGCCTGTGGCCTTGATGGCATTTATGAACAGCTAACCATACAAGTGACTGCTTGTTTCTGTGTTTTTTATCTATTAGATTAAGTCAATGTTAGTTTATTTTCCTATTTTTTGAGGCTGAGAATAAAAAGCTTCCATTGATCCCACTATATTTTATGTTAAAGTAATATGCAATAAAGTTAACTATTTTTGTTGTACAGTTCTATAAATTTTAATACCCATATAGTTTTATATAATCGCTGCCACAGTCAGGATATAAAACAGATGCACAACTCTCCAAAATCTCTGTCCTGCAATCCCTTTGTAGTGACACCCTCCCCTGCTTCTAAACCCTGGCACTCACTGATCTGTTCTCTGTCACTATGGATTTGTCTTTTTGAGAATATCGTAAAAATGGAATTGTACAATGTTAGGTTTGTTCCAGGTGGGAAACTGAAAAGTATGTATAGGACAGAATGCAGTTAATGGGTTACTTAGGCTTGTGAAACAATAGCCACAGGAGTCTGGAGAGTCCCCAGCTTGTAAAACAGACACCTGCACCAGCATTCCTATCCCCCCTGACAAGGACGAAGCTGCTCCCCACCCTCCCGCCTTTTATCTCTGTAGGATGAGACCTAGGCAAGGGTCCCATAAATTGATTGTTTAAAAAAATTTCATTACAGGGGCTGCCCTGGCCCAGGTACTCACTCCCCCCAGAGAAACCCTCTATAAAACGCAAAGCTTTCCCCTCCCTTGGGATGAACTTTCTTTTGGCTTCCACCCATTTGCACCCAGATGCTCACAACAAACAGCATTTTGCTACACATGAGGCTTCCTGTGTCTCCCTCTTGGCTAGGGACCTAACATACAGTATGTAACCTTTTGAAACTGGCTTATTTCACTCACCATAATGAATTTCAGATTCATTCAAGTGGTTGCAGGTATTTAGTTTATTCCTTTGCCCTGTTGAGTCCATTTTGTGAATGTACCACTGTCTGTTTAGTCATTAACCAACTAAAGGACATTCGGTTGTTTCTAATTTTGGAGAATTATGAGTAGAACTGCTAAAAAATTTGTGTAAAGCTTTTGTGTAAACGTGTTTTCACTAAACTACGGTAAATACTCAAGAGTGGGAGTGCTGAGTCATATGGTAAATATATATTTTACTTTGTGAGAAACTACCAAACTGTTTTCCAGAGTGGCTGTTTCATTTTGCATTTCTACCAGCGATGAATGAGCACCACAGTCGTTCCACATCCAAAATGTTAGATATTGTCAGAATTTTTAAATTTTAAATGATTTTAATGTATAACAATTACCATATATCTTTTCATTTGTTTATGTTATCTTTAATTCCTCATCAATATTTTTTAACTTTCTGATAATTGTGGTTACAATATCAATTCTCTCATTAAAGCCTTTTGAGTACCATTTGGATCTTACCCACTTCTGTGCCACCCAGTGGCCAGTGGAGATTTGAGCAGTGATATACATCTTAGTTCAACTTTCTGTCTGTGATATACTGTTTAGGGTTAAAACCACATATATAGAGCTCAATGGTGAACTCAACAGTTTACAAACCAATGAGGGGTCCTCAAACTTTTTAAACAGGGGCCAGTTCACTGTCCCTCAGACCGTTGGAGGGCCATTGGAGAGTGCAGTGCACATTCAACACATGTGCACTGTGGGCCTTGGATGAGTCGGCTGCTAAGCAAGACAGGCAGCAGAGGGAAAAACACCCTGAGGGTGGGATAAATGTCCTGGTGGGGGGGGGCACATGTGGCCTGCAGGCTGTAGTTAGAGGATGCCTGAACTAATCTGTAGAGTCACTTTCCTAAGCTTCTCCCTCTTTGCAATCTCACTGGAACTTTCTGATTCACTGGGAAACCTCTGGCTGAAAATATGTGATTTTCTTTAGCCAGTATTGATGATCATTTCCCTGTATGTACTCATGTCTGGAGCCGAGCAGTAGGAAACAGAGTCACACAAAAGCAATAGCGTATATCCCTTATTTGGGGGCCACAGTTCCTCTTATCAGAGGGGATATTTCTCTTTCTCCAGAGTGTTCAGCATCTGTGGGCCATCATGGGCTGGGATAAGAGACAGCAATGAAAAGAAAAAATGGCAGATTTCCTCTTATCTCGCTGAGTATTATGAAACTCCCTTTCTAATTCTCAAGCCAGCGATGAAGACTTCTCCTGAGCTTCCTGTGTTGGTTCTGAAGCCTCCTTGCAGATTTGAGGCTTTTCTGAAACCAGGTTGGGGAATACTGAAAAGAAATAAAAATGATAAACTTACCACCCTTTCAGAGTACTTCTAATTCTGGTCTTCTTCCACAATACATCTGTTACTACTTTCAGAGTCCTTGAATAGCTGCTCCATGTATTATGTCCAAGATTTATAGGTACAGTCAGTGGGAAAGGCAGGATGGGGGGTGCTTTCAGCATTGTATCTAGAAAAGAAAAATAATATATTTTAATAACAGCTCCAACAACTGGTTATTTACCATGTATGTGGTACTGTGGTAAGTGCTCTCACTTTATATATTTTTTTCTTTACTTATGAGCAATATACAATTGAGTGCTATTATCTGAAATAAAATATTGGAACTCAGAGAATTTAAACAACACCTCTAAGATTGCACAGCTGAAAAACAGTGTGCTACCAGGACCTAAACCTGTATTACCTGACTCTAGCATTTAGTTTCTTGGTCATTCAATGCTAACCTACCTTCCAAGGGACTCATGGTAATCCAGGAAAACAATAAAGCTACATATTACTAAAATTGAAGTGCAGTAAGATTTCTGCTAAATAGTATAGTTCTGGCAAATTAAATATACTGGGCTAATGAGAAATTTTTATGTTATTGGAATAATTTAAAAATATTGGAGTGCTTTCTTATATAAGTGGTTATAAAAATTATCATTACACTCTCTCTATAAAATATGTCAGTCAATGCTACTTATACAACCAGCTTTTGCTATATTTTTTGTACCTTCTCCAACTTACTTTAACTTTCTTATAGTAATTTATTTTTTTGATATTTTCTGGGACTATGTCATGTGGTGTCCATCACATCAATAAGTAAAACTATAAAGATGACTAATATATGTTGTAATACAATTTGACACACCATCTAGAAATGATTTTGAAGGTTCTGGTAAGCTGAATGGCTGTGCCATCACTAATCTCTTCAACAAAATATAACTAGAGGGCATAACCTTTGTCAAAATATACCTTCATCAAGAAGCTATTAGCTAGAAGAAAGGAAAACTTGCCCTTCCATATGGCACAGTCTCTCTGTCTACCTTTCTCTCTCTTTCCCTTTCTCTCTCTATCTCTCCCATGTACACATACTAGCAGAATATTATTGTGATAAATAGTGCAGATTTTTTTTTTTTTTGAGACAGAGTCTCACTTTGTTGTCCTGGCTAGAGTGAGTGCTGTGGCATCAGCCTAGCTCACAGCAACCTCAATTTCCTGGGATCAAGCGATTCTACTGCCTCAGCCTCCTGAGTAGCTGGGACTACAGGCATGCGCCAACATGCCTGGCTAATTTTTTTTTTGGTATAATATATTTTTAGTTGATCAATTAATTTCTTTATATTTTTAGTAGCGATGAGGTCTTGATCAGGCTGGTTTCGAACTCCTGACCTTGAGCAATCCTCCTGCCTCGGCCTCCCATAGTGCTAGGATTATAGGCGTGAGCCACCATGCCCAACAATAGTGCAGATGTTGTCAGACAATCTAGGTTTGAATCCAACTTAGTCACCTACTAACTCTATGACCTTGGGCAAGATATTTATTTCACTGAAAATTAGTTCCCTTGCTACAATACAAATATGATGATACTATTATCTTTCTCATAGTGTTGAGGATTCAATGATATTGTAAATGTAAAACACTTGGCCTAATGCCAGGATATTGTATAATCATTAACAAGTTCATTATTTATCTATTTATTTTGGTTGTATACATATGCATTTTGCCCCAAAATTATGATGTTTTATAGATCTGTATTTTACCATCATCACAGTAACATATTAGTTCTATGAAGGCAATAATTATACTTATATCTATGAGATATGATTACAATTGAATGAAAAAATAAAAACTTTTTCATTTGGGGTGAGTTGTCAGATTAAAATTTATTATTTTCGTCTTGATTATCTCAGCCTGAGGTTAATAAAGTAACCTGGCGTTCACGCATAGTGACCTTGCAAAGTAATTTGTTTTGTAGCATCAAACAACAGTCATTCATTGTTTGGAATGAGTCATTAATTTTATTTGACAGATATGAAGATGATATGAGAATTAAGGTGCAGCCTACAAATTACCTGTCTCAGCTGACTTAAGCAATGACATCATTCTACTTCCTCCTGTCCAATCACATTTGTCCTGAGTCTCTGATCCACTCATGCCAGCTCCAGAATATACTTTTCCAAATGACCTGAATCATGACTAATAATATTTGTGTCTAAGATTTCCATCTGTCCTGCATGATAAATAGGGGCTGGAGCTGATTAATATTTTATCATCTGTGTTTGAAACTTCTTGGGGAAATAATCAACTATTCATAATTCATTGAAGAGGACCTGGTATTTCTTATGTACTTTCGACTGTCGGTCTCTCTCTCTTAAAAATATTTGTATATTTTGTTTTGAAGAAGAGACCAAATAAATAAGACACTCTCCTTTAGCCATATACCTTTCCATTTTATTGTCATTTCTCTAGTTGAATTGTGTTCCATATTTAAGCCAATCCACCAGGTATTGTTATTTGTTCAATAATCTCCACTAAAATGATGATACTAATTTGGACAAAGGACACTTCAGCAGCACCTGCAGCTACTGAAGGTAGCACACTACTTAGATTTCATGACTGATTGACTTCTCCAGCCAAACATTAACAAATATGGGTAAAAGGGGTAGATATTATTTCATTCTGTTTAAAAGATAAGCCTGTATATAGAAATTTTGTAGGTTTATGGAAGGATCCATAAACTACCCATAAATAGAAAAAATGTGTTAATGTCAATACCGAGAGAGAGAAAAAGGGGTGAGAGAGGAACATGAAGGTAAGTATTATAATTACTTGTATTATTGATTCACCACTGATGTCTAATAGAAAAGTTATTATTTAGTTTTACAGCTGATCCATATTTAGTAAGGATCTACTATACCTAATGCAGTGAGAGTAAGAGAGACATACTCCTTGCACTAACGTTCATTGAATGAAGTTGAGCATACAAATAATTATCAATTTAGAAAGAGCCTGTGAGGATATATAAACAGAATAACTCATCCAATGCTGGGGAGTAAAGAGAGGCCTCCCTGAAGGAATAGTGACTAAAACTGAGACCGGAGGGTGAAGAGGAGTTTGGTGGCTCACCTGTACAAGGCCAGCACCTCTCTTTATCTCATTTCTTCAGGTAATTCTACCGTTCTCCATTGGGGGAGGCCATTCCTTCCCACTCCAATCACAGAGTTGTTCAGATTTCCAGTTACATTTCTCCATCTAACCCCATTTGACTAATATAGGGCCTAAAACCCCACAATTTCATGTTGGGGGAAGTTGTGGAACCCAATTTTTGGTTCAACTGCTATTGACTTAGAGATGAATGTGAACTAAACTGACAGAAGCATTGCATTTCTGGTGAATTCTCCTTGGTTTAACTAAAGAGAGCATGTTCTTTTTTTTCACTGATCTCAAGGAATGATCCAGTAGTACTTGTACCTCCTGTTTTCCCAACTAATGAAGAAATCTAAAGCATCAGCAATATTTACCATCTGAAGAGCAGGCAGTCCTCTTATCTCTGGAGTCTCAAATGCCTCAACATCATCCTCAGGAGTGTACTCTTCACACAAAAACCTTTAGATTGCATATAGATCATGCTTCTCAAGCTGGGTATGTGAAAATGTGTGTAAGGATATTTAGAGCCATGCTTAGGTATACAAAGCTAGAAATATATACAACACTATCTTTGACAACATTGATTTCATTCAAAGATTTGTGACAAGTGTTAATAATTTAACATGTAAGTAGCTGAAACCATTTTACATTAAAAGATACATTGATGTATTAAGGAGTAGAATGTAAAATTTGAAAACATTTTTAAAGGGTATACTGGCCCTTTAAATATTTCAAATTTTAGATAATACCTTTGGGCTAAGCCCCAAGCTCCCTGAGGGCTGTATTAAATTTCCTATGCCAGGTACTCAGTGTGAAATGAAGTCTAGGAGGATTATCCTAGGTGCTTCCTGATTACAAAAATATAATGTTCCAGTTATTTGTATTTTCCACTCCACATCCTTGTCTTAGGTAGCTGAAGACTTCTCTGTTTCTTCTCTGACAATGCTAGATTTTCTGTGTTCTCCTTTAGAGGTATGACCAAGGACCCTGGGAGAAACATAGAGTCTGAATAGTTAATATGGGCTACCAGCACAACTTAAGTAATTTTCCATTTCTAATTGGTATCCCAGGAATTAAAGTTGGAAAAAACCTAGCAGATGTTCCAGTTCTTCCAGAGGATCTAGTGTGAAAGTGATTACTAAGGACTAAAATGTTATTCATCATAAAGTTTTCAGGAAGTCTTCTATCTTTTTTTTTTTTTTGACTACTCTTCTAACAATCAGTTAAGAAACTACATTTAGGCATATTTTCTTATTCCTAAAATTTCCTAAAGCTATCGCTTCAGTAGAACTTAGATTCAAAATTGTTACCTTTCTTCAATACTGGGTCATAGCCCTACAATTATAATTAATTATTTCCTCATTCTTGTCAGTTAGAGGAAAAATTAAACAGTGTTACATTGAACCCAGAAGAAAGTTGAAGTCTAAGAAGTTAAGCTAGAATGTCTCATGCTACTAGGAATATAAGATTACATAAATAGCATCAGACAAAACTAAAATGAGAAATTTCTTAAAATATACTTCTTCCAGTACTCAATATATATGCTCTGTGAAAAAAAAAAAAAGTTGAAATAAAAAACTCAGGAAACTGATTCTGGTGATGCAACGAAACTACTCATTCACTGGCCAAATTTTGACAGATCAACATAGGCTAAAACAAAGTCAGACAAAAGTAGAGGTGGAGCTTCCTTAACATAATAGGTAGGTTTTTATTGGAAAATGAAAAGTGTATATTGAAACATAGTTTTTTTTTGTTTGTTTGTTTGTTTTTGTTTTCTACCTAGGGTAATCATTTCACTGGGTTTTGTTTTCATTTGCTATTGATGTCCAGAGTCAGGTGGCTCCTAGAAATTTGGGAGAATTATTTGTCCCCAGGCTGCAAAGGAGTAGTCATTTATCTTTGAACAAAAATTTTCATTGTTCATGGTAGATTAACACAAGTGAACAATTCTTCAAAGTTAATAATCTTTTAATATTGTGAATCATTGATAAATTCTTTTTTATTTGGTTTAGTGTTTTTTATTTTTTATTTATTTATTTTTTAAGAGACAAGCTCTCACTCTGTTACCCAGGCTGGAGTACAGTGGCACAATCATAGCTCACTGCAATCTTGAACTCCTGGGATCAAGTGATCCTCCCACCTCATCCTCCCGAGTAGCTGGGACCTAGACATGTGCCACCACACCTGGCTAATTTTTAAACTTTTTGTAGAGATGAGGTCTTGCTGTGTTGCCCAGGCTGGTCTCAAACTGTTGTCCTCAAGTGATCCTCCTACATCTGCGTTCTGAAGTGCTGGGATTATAGGCGTGAGCCACTGTGAGTGGCCTGGTTTAGTTTTTGTCCTTATGTTTGAATGCCAAATTTTATTAAATGATACATATCTATTAATATATTAATTCCTATCATTAACGGGTTTCACTGTTTAATCGCTATTGGAATGATAATAGCGTTCTTTCTCTGGGCCCAATTGGCTAGACTTAGCTCATTCTTCAGAAAAATCAGCCATGATTTTCTTCAAATTGTTGGAAAACTTCAAGGGCATTTCTGTGTGACACTAGCCAAAAAGTTGTCTTGACCCAGGAGTTTGAACAACTATTCAGTTGGGAATTCACCCATCAATGAACATATCATTCCCTTTCTTAAAGTTTTTTAATGGATTCATACTGCCTCCAGAAAAATGTTGCAAATATGTAGCCCAATGTACTCTGCTTCTTATTAAATCTCCAGCCTGTGTGTAAGCCGGCTTCCCAGTCTAATCTTTCATTGCCTTTCTATTCCTACTCACTCCAGCCCCCCTGAGTGTGCTGTCTCATGTTTCCACAGCTGTGCTCCTCACGTGCCTCTGCCTATAATGCCCTTCATGCTCGTATATAATTCCTGAGCCCTTATATAAGCATCAGTTCTTGTGAGAAATGTTTGCCTGACATCTTTCGGCAAGTTACTCTTCCTCTTCTGGGCCCTCAAGATCTTGCTGCTAACAACTAGTAGCATATTCATTACAAATTATAATGATTTTATATATTTATGTAGCTTTAATTAGACTACTGAATTATGAAGTCAGGCACTGTGTTTTATTCTTTTTGCAATCTCAGTTGCAGTTGTGTCTCTGGTATGTAGTACAAAATTAACTTTTTCCAACATTTTCGTATGAAAATATGCAAATATACGGAACAGGAAAAATTGATACAATTAGCACAATATCTACAATCTACATTCAATAATTTTTATATTTGATATATTTACTTAATCTATGTTATCATCTATAACTATGTAATATTATATATTATATATGATATATATCTATAGATAAATATAGATAGTTTTGATAGGAACCATTAACAAATAAGTTGCAGATATCATTATATTTAACCTATAAATATTTCATTAAGTATTTACTAAAACTAAATACTTTTCTCTACAAGCCACGATATTATCATTATACCTGACAAAAATTAACACAATTTCCTAATATCACCTAACATCCAATTCATAATTAAAATTTTCCCAATTGTTTCCAAGATGATTTCAGAGCTTTCCTTTCATACAACCTTATTACTAAAATTTTGATCAAATAAATGAACCTGGAAACTCAATATTGGCACAGCTAATTTTTAAGGAAAGAAATATGGGATGTGTATTTGATATTTGAAATTATGTTTTCTGAAATGTCAGATTAAAGCTGATAGTTATGAAAATTGGCATGCAACATGTAAAATTTAGATTATAATTGAACAAACTTAATTAAAGCATAGCAATATAGCTGTATTGGCACTTACTGAAGCAGTTGAAAAGCCTTTGAAAGCAGTGCTATTAAGAGAGAATGACATGAATCAATCCCGGTAGTTATAAAAGCATCTGCTGCTATTGTGAAGATATAAGGGCAGTAGAAGGTCACTGCTTATACACATGATTTAGCTAAGCCATTTTGATTTAATGCTGTAGCATAAAATTTCCAGGTTGTATATAAATTGTGGCAGCGCATGCAAACTCTCGGGTCATTTTCTACCATTAGCTTACCTAAAACTGCTTACCGCAGTTCTACATTCTAGATCACTGCCATCTACTGATGACTGAAGAAAAATTGTTAAGATATCCATGTATAAAGTGCTGTGTAGTTTCTAAGGGAAGCTTCAGCCTTGTCCCTGGAATTTTTCCATTCCAGCCCCTCTGTAGCCTTTGCTGTCATCAGCAGATACTCTTTGTGATTCTTCCTTTGTTATTTTCCGACTGCTCTGATTCAAGGTGGAAATTGCCATCACATGGTAACCCTGTTAGAGGAAAGTACCTCATTAGCAATATTTTCCTCAGACACCAAGATAGAATAAAGAGAAATCAGAGCAATATAGTACCAAAGATCTGTAGTGAAACCACAGGATTTAGAGAATAAAACAGCTCAAAGTGTGTAAGCATTAACCTTGGGGTGATGACTTTGGAAAAATAACTTCACTATACTTCAGTTTCCACGTCTATGAAATGGAAATGAAACAGTCGTATCTCCCAAAATGATTACAAGGAAGATATCAGATGATGCCTGTCTCTGAGTGTTCTGTGAACTACAGGCAGCTTATAATATATATCAAACAATTATCAGTTAATTTCTAGGGACTTAGGGTCTTTTTACATCTGATTTACTACAGTCCTGAGGGATGAAAAAAAAATCTAGATTGCTTCCTTTAAAAATATTTACATGAATCAAGCTAAACAGTATCAGTAATTTTATTTTGGAAACTTTTTAAACAGCTGATGGAATGTTTCTCTTTCTTTTCTAGAATCATGGGACTTAGGTATTCTAAAATATTAGAAAGGAGAATTATGTTTTAGCTGTCAGGAATATTATGCTCAAAGCAAATCCATCTGTTTCAAATCAAAGCACGGACTTGAAGTTATTGGGACAGAGGGATTGCAGCATTGCTTTGGTTTTAGTCTGTTTGCCCACATCTCTGTTGAGAAGACCCCACAGGTAGCATTATCTTTGAAGCTTTTATGAAATTCAGGACTGTATAATGGATTGGTTTACTCACTGCTCTCCACTAAGAACAGCATGAGTTCCAGAAAAAAAAAAAACAACATTATGCAACATTTTTTACCCTAAACCAGAATAAAACCCAATCTTACTGACTCAACACACACAGTTTAAAGCTTTCTGTAGAAAGACAATTGGGATAGGTGCCATGGGAGACTTCTAAGCCAAAGAAGGCACAGAATCTGCCCTCAAGAGGTTTATAGTCAGTTACGAAAGATTAGCTAAACAGATGTGAACTATTGTGAAGATATATATATATATATATATATATATATATATATACATATATATATATATATATATGTAGGTTTAAACCAAATTCTTTCAAGAGAAATTCTCATCATTTCTGTTTACCATGCTGAAAAATTTTTTTCAGCTAGCCCCAATCCTTTCTTTACTGGCTTTTCTAATCCGATTCTTGTGGAGTGATGTGCTGTTCAGTGAAAACCTGATTCTTTCCCCTTCACTGGACACTGAAATGACTTGTGCTAGCTTTTGGCATAGAAAAGTGAGTAGAGGAATAAGAAAGAGTAAATTTAGAGCAGAATTTAATCCTTGGAATAACACATCTTGGAGGGACGTGGTAAAGAGTGTAGGCAGCAATATTTATTGAGTGCCACTTTATGTCAGACACAGAGCTGCCTGCTCTGGGTAAGGGAAGAAATAAATTCATGTTTATGCAGTACTATATTTATGGTATTTCATTTAGATATAAGAAAGTCGGTGATATTACTTAGATTTTAGACATGAGGAAAACAGAGATCACACAGATAAGAGTACCTGTCCAATACGTCACGGCTAAAAATTGCACAATATTTTTTTAACCTGGTTTCTTGGATTTCAGCATTTCTACTCTATCATTCTTCTTGCCAGGCAACTGAAGACCAGAGTAACATAGTGAAAAGAGCAAAGGATCAGAACTCCCAGGGATTAGTGAAGGCTGCCTGTTAGGAAGTCCAGAGCTAAAATTTAGAAAACACAACTAAGTAGACAAACAAAATCAGGGGTACATGGAATCAAAATAGTGTACTTATAAACTATATTTGTGTGTGTGTGTGTATATATATATATATATATATATATTTATTTATTTCAGCATATTATGGGGGTACAAATTTTAAAGTTTCAATAAATGCCCTTTCCCCCCTCCCCCCACAAGTCTGAGTTTCCAGCATGACCATCTCCCAGATGGTGCACATCTCACTCATTATGTATGTATAATATCCACCCCCTCTCCCCTCCCCCCTGCCCAATACCCTATTACTGTAGTACCTATGTGTCCTTTAGGTGCTGCTCAGTTAATACCAGTTTGCTGGAGAATATATCTGGTGCTTGTTTTTCCATTCTTGGGATACTTCACTTAGTAGTATGGGTTCTAGCTCTAACCAGGAAAATATAAGATGTGCTATATCACTGTTGTTTCTTAGAGCTGAATAGTACTCCATGGTATACATATACCACATGTTATTAATCCATTCTTGGATTGATGGCACTTGGGCTGTTTCCACAGCCTTGCAATTATGAATTGTGCTGCTATAAACATTCGAGTGCAGGTGTCTTTTTGTAGAGTGTCATTGGATCTTTTGGGTAGATGCCCAGCAATGGGATTGCTGGATCAAATGGTTGATCCACCTGTATCGCTTTAAGGTATCTTCACATTGCTTTCCACAGAAGTTGAACTAGTTTGCAGTCCCACCAGCAGTGTAGGAGTGTTCCTCTCCCTCTGCATCTACACCAGCATTTATTGTTTGGAGACTTTTTGATAAAGGCCATTCTCACTGGAGTTAAGTGATATCTCATTGTGGTTTTGATTTGCATTTCCCTGATGATTAGAGATGTTGAGCATTTTTTCATATGTTTGTTGGCCATTCTTCTGTGTTCTTTAGAAAAGTTTCTGTTCAAGTCCTTTGCCCACTTTTTAATAGGGTTATTTGATTTTTTTCTTGCTGATTTTCATGAGTTCTAAGTATATTCTATTTATCAGTCCCTTATCGGATGCATAGGACGCAAAAATTTTCTCCCATTCTGTAGGTTGTCTGTTTACTTTCATGACTGTTTCTTTGGCTGTGCAGAAGCTTTTTAGTTTGATCATGTCTCGTTTATTTATTTTTGTTGCTGCTGTGATTGCCTTTGGGGACTTCTTCATAAACTCTTTGCCTAGGCCGATGTCTAGGAGAATGTTTCCAACATTTCCTCTAGAATTCTAATAGTTTCATACCTTAGGTTTAAGTCTGTTATCCAGCGTGAGTTGATTTTTGTGAGAGGAGAAAGATGTGGGTCCTGCTTTAGCCTTCTGCAAGTGGCTGTCCAATTTTCCCAGCACCATTTATTGAAAAGGGATTCTTTTCCCCAGCATATGTTTTTGTCTTCTTTGTCAAAGATTAGATGGCTATATGAGGATGGTTTTATATCAGGATTTTCAGATCTGTTCCACTGGTCAATATTCCTATTTTTGTGCCAATTATATTCCTATTTTTGTGCCAATACCAGATTGTTTTAATTACTACAGCTTTGTAGTATAGTTTGATATCTGGCATATTAATGCCTCCCATTTTGTTTTTGTTGCTTTTGATATTTAGGGTCTTCTTTGGTTCCATATGAAGCGTAAAATTATTTTTTCTATATAGATTAATTTTTGTGACAGGTGGAACAGAAATCTAAATATTCATATACATATCACAATTAACTATAAGCACTCTTATGGCTTATTGGCTTAATATGAAAAGGCTAAATATGGCTAAAATATGAAAGTATTTAAGCTTGAGGTGCTTTGTAAGCTCAAGGTCATGGCAAATGCCTTCTCCAGCATCCTTTAATTGGCCTTCCACTGGACAAGGAATCAGTTATCCTTCGAGTGTGCCTTTTCAGCATTACCTTCCTCAGTGACACAAGTAAGTTAACTCAGAACAGTGGTTTTACAGGTTCATGTCATGACCCATTATTTTACCAAATGAAGTAGAAAATAGAAACATTTCTTTAAAAACACTTTCATTTTAATGTTTTACTTGTATGGCATTTTGTTGAGATGTAAAATGAATTTCTAACTGAAGGAAATGGGCAAATTTTTTTTTTAAACTCCACCTTATGTCATCATTAAAGTAGTTGCTAGCTCCAAAATTACCTTGTTCTGTCTTCTAAAAACCCCAGGCTTTCTTTTCAGACTACATTTTCCTTCTGCCTTTATGCTCTCACTGCCTTGTTAACATGGCTTTGCCTGCTTTCATAGTACCATCCTACCCTGCTTTTACTTGTAAATTCCAACTCTCCTGCCTCCTTTCTTAACTATTCTTCCTGCCTCTAACTATGGAGGTTCTTGTAAGCATAATCCTTTGTTCTCAGTCTCCCTTGAAACACTGTTCAAAAAAAACTCATACTCAAAATATGAACTACTGTTAGGTCGATAGTGAGGGATTCCAGGTTTCCTAGAGGCGAAAGTGGGTGCTGTTGCCCCCATCTCAGTCCTGCCCAACTCTAATTCTCCATATTTGGGGGAGGAGGGAATACCCTACGAGTCTGCCAATCAGAACTTGGCAAGCCAGCTACACAAGAATGTAGAGGACTCTCTAGCACACAGGGCAAGCAGCATGGGTACCATAAAGTCTGGAAAGTGACCTAGAACCCAGATGTGCAGTTAAGTCTCAGTTCATATCACTCCCAACCATCCAATCGAAGTGGTTTCATGGTGACCTCTGAAACACGAGGGAGGTCACTATCTGGGCACTATAAAATAAGACACAAACCATAGCCAATCTCTCTTTGCACCCTTCCTTTGGCTTGTGCTTTGATGCAACAATGGGTCCAGTCGTCATCTGTGGTATATGTACCATGTAAACCTATATTGTGCTCTTGCCCTATAATCCTATCTTTCTCTCCTCAATAAACCTCATTTTCATGCTTGCCTAACATTGGCATGTCTGGTCATTCTTAGACCACAAGCGTGCCACACACCCACGTTTCAGACTGAAACCTGACATAACTACTTTTTTCTCACAAACCTCCAATAACATCTCCTCCCAGATGTTTCAATGTCATCACAAGGTTGAATTTGTCATTCTTTACCTGAAATAGGTTTTCCCTCCTTTGCAGACTCAACTTTAAAATTCTAACTTTGAGATGCTAATTTTTTTTTTTTTCACTGGGAAGGGTCACTTGAATGGCTTTTAGTTTTGCAAATATAAGGCAAATAGACACCTGGTAGAGGAGTTTAAGTGACCTTTTCTATTTAATTGCTTGTTTTTTGGTACATGAAGTCTTCACACTATACTTATCAAAGTATAGTCCCTGGATCAGCAGTATCAGCATTGCTTGGAAACTTGCTAGTATAGCAAATTCTAGCCCTGCCCAGACCTATTGGATAAGAAGTGCTGGTGCTGGGGTCAAGCAAATTATCTTTTGGTAAATCTTTCAGATATCTCTGATGAATCTGTACTAAGGTTTGAAAACCACTGTTTCACACTCATTGATATAAAGAAATGATTGCTGAACCAATTTGAGTAAGAAGCCTAGGACTGGCCTTATAGGAGAGAAATTCTGATTTCTCCCCTATACTTTCTGAAATCCAAATTTGGAGCAGCATGACCCAAGTGGAGATTACATGAGGATCCAAAACTAGAGTTACCTGGAAAAACATTTGGGCTCGTGTTTTATAGTCAGTACAATATTCGAAAAAACAAAACCAGCTTGATTGATATATAATTCACATGTCATGACAGTTACTCTTTTAAAACACACAGTTCATGGTTTTTACTATATACTTACAAAATTGTGCAGCCATCTCCATTCTCTAAAAGGGCTCATAGTAGCTGATTTGGTGAAGTATGTGTTTGTGCTAGAAGTTCGTTCAAGCTAGAATTTCTACCCTTTGGGGGTTTTGAAAACAGTGGCTGCACATATGCAAATGACCTTGGTATGCCTTGAAGACAGAGTGCAGGAGAGGGGTCACTGTGGCCACTGTGGGGCTGGCAGGAAAAAAGCCTTGCAGTGGAAGCAACCCATGTGTTCCAGAAACCTGTGTGCTTAGGGCCAATCTTCAACAGAAATTCTTTGTGTGGTAGCAAGAAATAGCATGGTAATGGGTTGATTATGCCTGCCTGTGAATGATAGGTCTGATTTATATGTGTAATCCTGGCATAATTATTAATAGCATGCCATTTCACTCCCCAGTGTTGCAGTTTAGGTGGTAAATCATGTGTCACTTTAATTAAACCCCCTAGATCCTACTCTTAGAGATCCTTACTCTCTAGTACCTTGCTTAGCAAACTGAAGCCTCCCTAGTAGCCCCCAATCCCAAGTATCCTATGCTCAGTGAGAACACTATAGACTACTTGTAGATGCACTGACTTCACAGTGTATGGCTGATAATGGGGCATTTTGAGGGTTCCATCATTTTTTTCCCTTTTTTTAAATGAATCATAAGCTTTTGCTGCTTGTTGTCCAACTTCTGAAAAATGACATTTTTACTACAAACTGATAGTCTGGGTAGCAGTTACACCGTGACATTATGTCTGTGAAATTTCTGCATGTCATTACATATAGCAGTAGTTCATTCTTTCTGTTTGTTGCTTAGAATTTTTTGTATGAATGATAAACAACGATGTATTTTATTTCTAACAGATATTTTGGTTATTACTGTTTTTGACTACTATAAATTGTGTGTGTCCTTTGGTGGATATGTTTATATTTTTTAAATATTGAAGTAGTTTTACAAAGTGCTTATACTGTTTTTCTTTTCTACCATCAATGTATGAATATTCCAGTTGCTTATGCTGTCACTAACACTTGGTATTTTCAGTCATTTAAATTTTAGCCACATTGGAGAGTACATTAAAACTTCACGATTCTTAATGTTGAACACTATCCTTTATTTCACACTTAATATATAAGTTAAAATAAAAACATATATGTTTAAAATTTATACCCTATATCTTTAAGTTAAAATAAAATCTAAATCTGTAAAATTTAAGAACTATTTCACAATCAATCTCTTTAAATTTAAGTAAAAAGTTTAAAAAGAAAAGTAATATTTTATGTATGCATTCAAGGAAATGATGACATTAGATTACATCATTTAAAAATATAATTTTTAGGCCGGGCGCTGTGGCTCACGCCTGTAATCCTAGCTCTTGGGAGGCCGAGGCGGGCGGATTGCTCAAGGTCAGGAGTTCAAAACCAGCCTGAGCAAGAGCGAGACCCCGTCTCTACTATAAAATAGAAATAAATTAATTGGCCAACTGATATATATATATAAAAAAAAAAATTAGCCGGGCATGGTGGCGCATGCCTGTAGTCCCAGCTACTCGGGAGGCTGAGGCAGAAGGATTGCTTGAGCCCAGGAGTTTGAGGTTGCTGTGAGCGAGGCTGACGCCATGGCACTCACTCTAGCCTGGGCAACAAAGCGAGACTCTGTCTCAAAAAAAAAAAAAAAAAAAAAAAATATAATTTTTAAGTCCTTTAAGTTTAAACTAATAAAAATTGCATTATACTTTGAATTCTTTCATGGTAATTTTTTAAAGTTCTTAGTCTTTCTAAACATTAAATTATCATATCTGAAAATACTGTGTCTACCAAATTCTTCAAATAAGGAGCAGAATTCACTGGTTCATGTTTTTCCATAACTGTTACCTCTTGTGTAAGGGGCACTGTACTAGGTACAATGTTACGCACACACTCATAAGTAAGGCATGACACTTTGTTTTCAACGTTCTCACAGCGGCCATCAGATGAATATACTAATGTTTACAAAAATGTATTCCCCAAATGTTTTTCAAAGAACATCTTGCTTAAGAAGGTAAATTTGGAAAAAGCAAAACATAAAAAAAAAAAAAAAAACCTGACAAAACAGTTTTGCCATCAAATAATTTGAAGAAATAATGCTATAAAACAAGATAAAATTAGATAGAATATAATATGAAATACGAATTTCTATGGATTTCAGAAAAAAAGAAGAGTACATATTTACTGCAAGGGATCAGACCAGTGTCTTTAAATAATATTGGTTTTCACATAACAGAGTTTAATAAATGGTAATTTATCTACTGCTGGAGTCTTAGCATGGAGCTTAAAAGCCCATTTATGATTGGATGTCTCTGGTGGGAACTTGGGCTTTTGGTGTTCCTTGGACCTTCTGTTAATTTATTGTATCTACATTGTTTAGTAGGACTGCCTGTTTAGTTTTTGTTAATTTCATATATTGTTGATATGTTTATTTATCTGTTGAAAAAACTTTCCTTTTTGTTATTATTTTAGACTAAAATAAAATCCTATTGACTTTAAAAGAGTTTCAATAAAGAAAATTATTGTATAACGATAGAGTTGATATTTTCAACATTTATCTGGCAAATAGAATGAACATGGCTAGTTCTCAGGGCATGGGATGTTTTTAGGACATTTTAATGGCCACAAGAGTCTAGGGAATCCCTTTAATTTTTTTTTCAGTTCAATTTAATTTATATAACCACTCCTCCTAAAAGCTGCTTCTCCAGTACATAGTAGATGTTCACTACATTATTTTAGAAGTTGGTGAAATAGCTCTTCTTATTTTGAGTTATTGTTACCAATTTGTTACTTAGCCATTTTTAATTTTACAAGATGCTTTTTACATGTTGTATATTTTAAACATTGAACTATTTTGACCTTCAACACAAATATGTGACTGGTGGTACAGGAATATTTATTCCTCTGTACTACAAGGGGGAGGTGAGTCATACATTCATAAATGGTTTACCAAAGTTTGCAAAGCCAATTAGTGACAGCAAGGACTCTAACCTTGGTACTTGGCCTCTATTTTAATTAGATGCTATGCCAGATTCAATGTTTAGTGTTTCTTTTTTTCCATGAACACTTAGCAGCAGTGTTTAAATAAATAGATATTTTATCCAAGAGAAAGTTTAATGACTTTTTGAAAACCGAAATTTAGAAATAATTTTAGTTTAAAGCTCATTGGGGATTAATTCATAGCAAATCTATTTTCCCCATGGGTACATTTTTGCAGCAAATTCAAATGCTCAGTATACTAAAATTGTGCTTACTTTCCAATTTGCTTTTATTTAATCAGCTGCATGGCTTTAATTACATCTTAGAAAAAATTTTGCTTTTTACTGTTAAAATCTCAGGACCATTAAGTTGAGATAAAATGATACTAAAAAGACTGATTTTTTAAGTCATGCATGAACCACAATCTCATTATTTAAGATCCCCTCGTTTGTACTTGGGTCAGTGACATTATTGTAGCAATGCCTCTATCTAATGTTTTCGGTTAAATAGAGAGATTCCAAATTGAAAAGGGTTTCCTTTTTGTATGTCCCACCTCTTTTCAGTTCTTATCTGTGCTTCATTTAGCCCTTTTCTCTGAGATGACTTCTTTTCTCCTTTCTCTAACACCGCCTTCCATGACAGAGAACACTTTTCCTGGGATTGCTTAGAGGTTTTTAGTAGCTTTGGCCAGTGGGAAGCACTGTTGGAAGGTGGAGAACCTATACTAAAGTATTTCTTTATGTAGATTTCTGTATTGAGCAGCACCTGTGGCAGCTACTGAGTTTCCAGTGTCAGATAGAAAGGCTCATCCCCATAGTTCCAGTTTCTAACATGCTATGGACCAAATGAGTGTCTTCTCAAAATTAATATTTTGAAACCCTAATCCCCAATGGGATTTCCAATTTGATTTCTGGGACAGTAGATGGTGCTTGTGTGTAAGAATCAGCAGCACCCTATATGACTGAGTCAGTAAATGCTGTAATGGGCTATGTAAATTTATCTCCCTTACTGTAGGTAGCACAAGCTGGGATGAACCAGTGTTGTTGTTTTTTGGGAACCTGTGAGCAGCTTTAGCTCCTCAGGAGAAGCACTCAAATGCCCCAGCAGCAGGCTGACCCCTGGAGCTCCCAGGGGACTCCTTATTCTCCACTACAGCAGAGGCAGGTGTGGGAGTGAGGCTGGTTGGTGCTAGGTCAGTTGAGCCTATTTTCAGGCTCCACAAAAGTCAATGAGGTAGCTGTCTTGGCAGGGTTGAAGGTCCACTTCCACATTGCTAGGGAAGCTGCCAGTGAGGGGCTGAAGTGGCCTCATCAAGCCAGAAAGTCTGCTCATGGGGAAGGGCCATCTGAGAGTCCCACTCTGGCTGTGGGGAGTAGGTTTCACTCATTTTCTCCCTATCCTGCCCTGTGTCTCCTTCTGGCATCTGGCTACAGGTAGGAGCTCAAACTAGCTGAGCTCCACAGCAATGGCATTGCAGCTGGGAGATTCCTTGTCCAGGATAACACCCCAGGCTGAGAGCAGGACCTTCCTGTGGGGTAAGGTGTACTTCATGAGGGTGCTGCAGATGGAACCTATACAGCATTCTCCTTTCAGTTCTGCCCACATGGGCTCCCTTGCCTCCCTATATTAGTTTACAAAAACTCCCTTCATGCCCCCAAGCAACATGATTGAGTCCTGGGGGTACAGGATCTGATCTGTGGACCTTTCCCCCGGTCCCTGAAGATCAATGCCTGACCATGACAGGGTGCAGTGTGCTAATACCAAGTTGCCTTTGGGGTGCTCAAGCAACTTTAATGCCCCTCTTCTTCAGGGTATGGCCTGATCTGCTGGAGCAGCTGGGTGAGCTGCACCAGGGAGGGCCAGCATCAGTCTGAGCATCCCTTGGTCTGCTGTTGGACTATAAGAGGAAAGGTGTGAGTGCCACTCTCTGTGGAAGTCTCAGTGTGGTAGGCATGCCAACATGGGGGAAATGGCTGCTTCTGAGAGTCTTGGCTCAATCAGCTCTCTCAACAGCAGTAGGTGGCGGAGGGGTAGGGAAGGAAAAGAGTCTGAATGGAGGACAGCTAGCACTGTGGTCATCTCTGTCCCTCTCTCTGGAAGGCAGCTGTCCTGGAGTGTCCAAGCTCCTGGGTCCCAAAGATCCCCCAGGACCCACTGGCACCTTTGACTCCTGCAGTCTGGGCTGGAGTTGGGAAATGTTTGTGTGGGAAATAGCAAGACAAAAACTGAGGGGCTGAAGCTCCCTGAGGAGTATAAAGGTACACAGTGGGTGGCAAAATGATATGGCATTTGCGGTCTTGGCTTGGGTCTGTGGTGATGGGACATGACCCTATGGGGGCTGGCAGATTGGTGCTTTGTTCTTAAGAACTTTAAGTTCATTGGCAGCAGCAGCTTTTGGGCTTGTAAGGGTAGAAAGGCTCTTCAGCAGCTCAGGAGCCTGCTGACTGCCAGAGCTGTGAGGAAGGGAGAAGCAAAACCCCCCACCTACCCTCTTTGCTGGGCTCCAAGTCTCTCTGAGATTAACCTCTGCCAGTATCTTGCTCCTTCTTGTTCTGCTTTGCAACTTCTTCCCATGGAATCCTTGGTAGTTTATTTTGCTTTTTCCTCAGGATTACACCTGACCTATGTTTTTCTTTTCTTTTTCAAATAAAATGTTTTCTTCTTTTTGTGGCAACGTTGCAGCTGAGGCCTCTAGTCAGCCATCTTGAATCAGAAAGCCAAATTTTTATTTGTTATTCCTTTGACCAAGGGATTTTAGCTTTGTTCTTGGCAGGTCCTGAGAAAATTCAAAGTGACAGATTGAAATACAATCCAGAAATAAAACTGGTTGATAAATCCAGTGGTGACATCTGACATATCCTTTGCATGATAAAGTGTTGTACCTTCTATCACTAAGGATAGAAGTTCAAATCTTTTTCATCCCAAATTCATGCAACTGAATGAACCTTACATGAGCAAGGATTATATATGATCTTTTCATTGTACCTGTACTTTTTGGTACATTTTCATTTTTAAAAGTTAGCTTTCATTAATTTTATTTCTGTAAACTTACAGGTAATGTGAATTGCCTTTTAAGAAAAATTTAATAGGTTGTTAAAATTTTGCAATTATTCCTATACTTGCATGTCTTTATAAAAAGTGGGTACAAAAATGGCTTTTTCTGGGGACTAAAATGTAGGTGGAATTTTCCATTTTCCTTGGGTCTGTGTTATGAAATAATAGTTTTGGATATTAGCATTTGAATATGTACTTAAAATGATATACAATGCTATTCTATCTTTGGAACATTTTCTGACTCATTTTGCCAGGTTACTGATCCCAAACTCAAAGATGAAATTAGGCACTATAATGTATGTGAAGGCATTTAGAAAAATATATTACATGTGTTAAAAAAAGACAGTGTACATATCGTTGTTCTAATTTGGATATTTAGCTGCATATATAGTTTTGAATAGTTTGGTGAATAGATAAAAAAATTGTTAGGAGTGTTAGAGTTTTAGAAGGTTTTTTTCCCTTTCTTTGGCATTTGATTTAAGACAGTTGGTGTTCCCAACACAATTCAGCCTCTTTGACTAGAATTTTAGAAAACTGTAATGCTGATTGGTGCTGTATAATATTTATATGATAAAGAAATTAAAATAAGAAATTTGCATTGAAATTCACATGAAATTGTAATTGGTTCTTCAAAGAGGATCATGTTAATTTGGTATTTGCTATTACATCTTTTGTGGTACAACTGAAGAAAGAACCCAAAGCTTCAATAAAATTATAAAATGTGATGTGACAAAAAAAATTAAAATATTTTTCTTGAGGGACTATTTGCCTCTACCAAAAAAATTTTTTTTCTTTCTTCTTTTTCTTTTCTTTTTTTTTTTTTTTTGACATGGTTTTGCTCTGTCACCCAGGCTACAGTGCAGTGGCACCGTCATAACTCATTGCAACCTCAAACTCCTGGACTCAAGCGATCCTCCTGCCTTAGCCTCCTGAGTAGCTAGTACTACAGGCACCTGCCATCATGCCCAGCTAATTATTTTTATTTCATTTTAGAGACAGGGTCTCACTATGTTTCCTAGGCTGGTCTCAAACTCCCTGACTCAAGCAATGCCCACACCTTGGCTTCCCAAAGTGCTGGGATTATAGATGTGAGCCACTATGCCTGACCAATAATGTTTTCCTTAATCCAGCAAATCCTAGTACAGGCACCTGGAGCTGTAAATCTTCACTATCTACAATTCAAATTCAGGAAATTAATTCTTTCCTTTAAAGAATATGCTATAATCACAAGAGGAAGATGATAGGAACTCCTGGCTGTCATTTTTTATTCAGAGAGGAGATCATCAGCTCAGATACTTTGCACAATAGAAGCAGTATTCCCAGCCACTTCATTTTGGTAGTGTTTTCTTGTTAAATTAATGAAATGGTTAAATTTCTCCCTTGCCTAGACTCTCTTCTTGCTACTTGTATTACTTACATAAGGGCTATGTCATCAAAGTAATAGTACAGAATTACATTGCATTTTACCTGCTAAATGAAGCATTTGTAACTTTTAGTGAACTGAAATCTTTATTGATTAACTTATTATGAACTTGGAATAGACTATATTCATATTAGGAAAACTATATGCATGTGTATATTTAATAATTATATAACACCACTATCAGTTTTCTTTGTTCTTAATGTCCTGCCCACTGCCTCTCTCCAATAATTCCTCTCTTGAATTATGCAATTAAAAATGATTGAGGCCAGATTGCTAAATCAATAAAGATATCAGGACCATACATATAATCTTCTTATCCCACTTGACCTGATTTAATCTTATCCTCATGAACAAAGGAGATTTGGATTTAGCATGGACTGTTCTAAGGATCAGAAATAATGCGCTGGGGAATTTTAAATGATTATTTTAAAATATTTGAGCATTTTATCTGTCAGCTTATTCAGAAAAATTTTGGTAAGTAAACAATGTTTCCAAGAAAGTAGTAACAGAATTATTTCCCACATAGTTATGGCTATTAAACATATTTTCCAGCCAGCATTTCAGAGAATAGGCTCTAGTAAGCATATGAAATGGCATTGTCCTTGGTATATAGAAAAGATCTAGCATGACATTCAATATGTCTGATTGATTTCCATGCTTCTTGGATTGCATGTGTATCTTGTTTTACTGTTGAAATGGTCTCTAAAGTCTTAATTCTGGTTTTCTTCTATACTTGCAGAAAACATTTATACTATTTTGTTGCTGTCTAGAACTTGTTCATTGGATAGCAGCGCCATCCTAATGTTGACCATGATGTAATAAATTACAAAGGACAAGCAGAAGACCTTGACTCTTTTCTCTGCTCTCAAAGAACACAGTTTTCTATTAAAGAATGCACCACAGGGAAAAATTAGAAAATGATAGGTTTTCTACTTGAAGAGATGTTATTTTGAGAAGATCATTATCAGATCAGATTGATAGAAAGATCAATGTATAGTTTACAGTTTTGTCTGCACTAAATTACCTGTGATTTCATATGTTATTGTTTTGGAAATTTTGCCTCTTTCCCAGTCTAGCAATATGAAAATGTTTATTCCCTAAAACCATTGTTTCTAATATGAGATTCCCTTCATATGTTTTCACATGTATGGAATGTTCTGTCTTTAAATGTTTAATGCGACAGTGTGTATTTTAAAGAGCAGTTTATATAATCGAGAGAATTTTTGTCTTGAACAGTTGAAGAGTTTCCACATTGACCTGGATTAGAATGAACAGATGGCCATTTTCTAAAGTTTCTTTTGTAGTTTTTAAACATTTGGCTTTAGTTACCAAAGAAAGAACAACTTTCTGTCTATCTAGGCAGATAAAATGGACAGTTGAGGTTATTGCCTGGTAAGATAAGCAGTGACCACTCTAACCCCCTTATAGATGCAGACATGCAGGTTTTTGTGACCTGATTTGATGGAGATCTAAATATCCAGGTTGATCAGATTCAGTGGATAAATGCTAAGATTTGTGCTTCACTCTGCACTTTTAGACAGGCCAAGGGGGATGACCAAAATAGAACACAGAAGGCCTCTCCCCTAGGATTTGCCTACCTACCCTCCTAGGTAACTTAGGATGTTTTTCTGAGTTCTTTTAAAGAAATTGCTTGCTTTTAAAAGACTTATTTTTCTTCTTTCATTTAAAGAGACATGTTAAAAGCCCAGTTGGAAATTCAAGCATGGTCCCGAGACATGTGATACCTTAGTAGGGATGGGGGGATGTTTCCCTAGAGACTGGATTTTCAACTTTGTAAGGCCAGAAACTCAATCCCATCATTAAACACAGACTTGCTCTGACTCAGATGAACTGACCTGTGCTAATGAAACTCATAAGAGACTCTTGGTAAGCCAGAAGGCTAGTTCATTAATTCATAATTAGAAATATATCTGCCAAGAGGAAGGAAATATAACTGGTCAGCACATTCTCTCCCAGAAAGAAAATTTACATGCAAATGCAAAAAGGTAGCTTGGTGGATACAGAACTAGTGGAAGGAGAGCTGGATAATATTACTGATCAATTTTATTCAGTTACACTAGCTTCATATTCCCTTTATTTTATGGAAAAGGGACTGATTATCCTTTTCACAGGATAGAGTATCTTCTAGGCTGAAGAGACAACAGGCCAAACTTGCTCTTTGGGTCATTAAATCAGTTAAGTTACAATATAACTGAATGACTAATATTTCTTTATACTAACCCGTTCATAGGATCTTGTGACTACTCCTTGATCTCTTGATGGAGACTAAGGGAAACTTTATTTCAGTCAGCAACAGCATTGTAATTATCTCCAAGAATGAGATAGTTATTCTGAGAGTAGCTAGTTTCTCATTTTACAGAGATTATAGCTATTTTCAATATTAGAGCATGGACTCTCCTAACTTAGGGGTCCATATCTTGGAAGAGACCCTTATACAGGTTTATGTTGATATGAATATTCTATATCAATAATCATCCCCATCTGAAAAATAAGTAAAATATTAATCAATGATCTTACATACTTTAAGGCATTGCAAAGAAATGCTGCTATTAAGTTGGGGGTTCTATTTTCAGACATTCTGTGATATTATTCCTGCAGCACCCCATGATGGAGAAAAGAAGAAAAGTGGCTAAAGTGGCCAATGTGGAGAATTTAATTTTCTTTTCCAGGTTGGTGATCCATTCCATGTGTGTTCAATGAGCATTGACTATAGTGAGGTAATATCAATAAGGTGAGGATAAAAAGGAATGCCACTTTTAATTTCTGCTTAAAAGGAGGGGACAAATACATGATGTAATTTTTTTTTCTGTTTAATAAAAATACACATACTGTTGAAACTAGTCACAATATAATTTTCTCTCTCTTGGGTTAATTAGAAGACATCATAGGGTCAGTGTCATGAATATCTATTATTACTTTAGGCATAGCAATCTAGTAGACTTTAGATTAGATGGTATGTTATATTTAAAAATGTACTATAAAGATATCATATAGAAAGATGGGAAGGTAATTTTATTAGTAGGCAGTTTAATGGCAAATTCTAGCATAGTCACAGGTAATTTATGGATTAGAATGGATTGGGAAACACTAGTAAAGCTGAAGACATTCAGTTTTGTCTCATGAAACTGGTTTTATATTTTAAAAATAAGAAAGTTCTAATTTTTATAATCTGATGGGCTTAGAGAAAATGAGATGATTAAAATAAATTTGACCTTAATTTTGACCAGAATTTCCCTAATAATAATAATAAAAGTTTGGTTGAAATTTCTATTTAATACTTTATGAAATAATGTTTTAGGAATAATTTCCTGATTTTCTGAAAGTGTTGAAATTCTAGTGCTGAGGGTTTTTTTTAGCTATTTAGAGCTAATACACTTTTACCACAGAAAATTGTAGTAATAGTATGTGACGTTTTTTTAACCACATAGCTAGGACTTCTAGAAGACAGATTATTTTTAATTCTTGCAAACTCTTTTTATACATTCAGGCTTAAAATGTGAATCATGCATAATATTTTCTCTTTATATACTTATATGTCTATTTTATAGCCTCGTTTATTAATTGAGAGAAATTTGGCAGTTGCAAGCAAGCAAATGCTTCCATCCACTCTGGTTTCGTGAGAGGGAAGTGATTAAAACTCGAGGGAAAGGAGAAGGTTGTACCTGAGAGTTAACATGTCAGAGGTTTGCTCCAACTGCATGCCACATCCCCACCCCCAGCTCTGTGATATTAGCTGCCTCTGTCGGCCCCTCTCCAGTGTAAAACGTTCCAAGTGTTTGGTGAAAAGTCTTTTAGATACTAGAAGTATTGTGTTGAGATGTTTTAATAAAGAGAGTGTAAAGGAGTCTGTAACTGGTTTTCTTTGATTCCCTCCATAATCTGGTAAAACGTGCATGAGGAAATGTAAAAAATGGTTCTATTTACTCTTGTCTTCTCTACTTTTCGCTCTCCAAAATATTTTTTTTTTTTAATTTCAGGATGTTAGGGGGATACAAACATTTTGGTTGCATGTTATGACTTTGCCTCAGGCAAGCCCGGATTAGAGGCATGCCCTTCCCCTATACCATGCTCACCACATCCATTAGTTGTGAGTTTTCCAAAATCTTAAGATGAGAATACTTTTGGGTAAATTTTGCTTTTATTCAGATAAAACATTAAAAAATAAAATACCGATGCATGGGAAGTGCTCTAGTTTAAAAGAAATCAATAATAGCAACAACAAATTAACCCTCTGCTAGGAAGTTTGTATAACTGTCATTGTACTTCTTGTTTTATATGATCTCAATTTAAACTGGGTCCTCAAACCACTATACACATTTTTATCCAGGCTAAAGAGACAGGGATTTCTAAAGAGAATAATGTCTCCCATTATTCTTAGTTCTGGATCATGGAATTCTTCTCAGGTTACATGAATTAGCCAATACTGGCAGTAATTAAATATTTTAAAACTCTACTTACAGAGAGTTCAAAACTTCAGGCTTTAGCCTGGCTGAAGTAAAAATTGTTTTATACATTCATGCACAGCATAATGACCAACTCTGGATATGGGGACACTATATTTTCCCCAGTGTTACAGTTGCAGCTTGATAATTTTTTTTCTAAATCTCATGTTTTATATTGTTTTCAATTTTGGAGAAAGAACATGAATTTTATTGATTCAAAACTCTTTTAGTGCTTTCCTCAAGCAAAAGGAAACATTCTTGGGAAGAGTATGGATTGCATCTAGAAAATGGTACCATGATGATGTTGCAGGAAAGGCAAAGAGAGAGAGGGAAGGAAGAAGGGAAAAATGAGAAGAATGAAAGATGTTGAGGAGGTGAAATTTGCTGCCAGATGACTGCTGAGGGTGTGTACAAACTCAGAATTTTGTACCAGCCAGACAAAGAAATATTAGAATCTAAGACACCTTGATTTGCTTATCAATTGCTGCTTAACAAACTATCCCAAACTTAGTGACTTAAAACAACTACTAGATTGTCTCTTGGAAGAGCACTTTAGTTGTGATCTAAATGACTTTTTTCTTTTGGGTAAATACCCAGTAGTGAGATTGATGGATCAAATGGTAGATCTACTTTTAGTTCTTAGAGGTATCTCCATACTATTTTCCATAGAGGTTGCACTAGTTTGCAGTTTAATAAATAGTGTATAAGTCTTCCTTTCTCACAGCATCCACACCAGCGTCTATTGGGACTTTTTGATAAAAGCCATTTTCACTGGGGTTAAAAAATACATATATTATATATCTTCTTAAACTCTGCCGCACACTGTGAAGTGATCATTACTACTTTCTCTTTATATGTGTGTGTGTGTGTATACACACACACACACACACATATATATACATGTATATATATATCTTAGCTTAAGCATTGGTTATTTCACTGTTAAAAAATAAAATTGATTGAGAAATAATGTAGGTATTGAGATAATCACAATAAGTTTTATGCTCTTGGTGGCATTACATGCATACATATGACTGTCTTGTTTAGATTGTTTCATTTTGGAAAGATGGAAAAATGTTTTTGAGGACACTTTTCAAAAGTAAGAACAGCAGCCGTAGGCTGTGAAACAAATCATTTCTTCAAATGAATGTATATTTTGGACTATAAGATAAGATTTTGACTCAAGGAATAAGATTGACACTTAAACTGTGATTAATAATGACTAAACAGTCTTAAAGACACCAAGTTATAATTGTTTCCTTCATCTTGACTCTTGAAGTATCATACTTAAACCTGCTTTTCACTGCCCTACTTAAATTCTGCTGCTTTAACAAATTATTACATTTTTCATAAAAATCAACAGATGAATAGTATACTTAACATCTTTTTTAGGTAATAAGCATCAGCAACAATAATAGCATGGGTGTTTCGACTGTGTTCCCTTGACTACAGTAATGTCTTACCAGGTAGCAACATTCTTTAATATTAGGTCCTATGTTTTTGATAATTGAGGGTAAATAAAAGCAACAGCATATTTTAGCAAAACTCTATTTGAGCACTTGGTCGTAATTCTGAATTACACATCTGAATTTAGCACATACACAGTATGTATCTTGGTATAGCAGGAAGACTCTATAAGGAAAATCAGAGACTTACCAATATACTAGCAGAAATTAAATAGGTCCGTGAGGGCAGTGTCTAGGTCTGGTTGTTTGGATACTTATTATCTCAGTATCTGGCACACAGCAAGTGCCCCATAAATTATGTTATGAGAATATGTAAACAATTGAATAATCATGAGCAAATAATGATGAGTAAGTGAATGAATGACCTGTTTCCAGATTATTTCAAGGAATAAACCATGGGGATGCTCTCTTTTTTGAGTAGAACTGGCCAAATGTCATACTCAATCTGGGAGATTAGGGTAGGTTGCGGGCTTTGAACCACTGTAAGTTTTGGGGTGGTTCACTTGCTCCCACACATACACAGCCTCCTGCACTATCCACATCCCCTACTAGAGTGATACTTTTGGTACAGTCAATGAACTCATATGACCCATCATTAGCACTCTAAGTCCATAGCTTACATTAGGGTTCACTCTTGGTGTTGACATTCCATGAGTTTTGACAAATGTATTGTATAATGACATGTCTCCACCACTGTAGTATTGTGCAGATTGGTTTCATTGAGCTAAAAACCCTCTCTGACTACTTATCCCTCTCTCCCCCCAACTCCTGCCAACAACTAATCTTTTTACTGTCACAATTTTACGTTTTCCAGAATGTCATATAGTTGGAATGTTACGGTATGTAGCCTTTTCCGATTGGCTTCTTTCACTTAGAAATACACATTTAAGATTCTTCTGTGTCTTTTCATGGCCTGATGGCTCATTTCTTTTTAGCACTGAATAATATTCCATCATCTGGATATCACAGTTTATTTATCATCTCACCTATGAAAGATTTCTTGTTTGCTTCCAAGTTTTGGCAATTTTAAATAAAATTATTATAAACATCCATGTGCAGTTTTTTGTGTAGACATAAGTTTTCAACTCACTTGGGTAAATACTGAGTGCAATTGTTTTATGTTTTGTAGTTTTAGTTGTGTGGGAAAGTGTCAAACTGTCTTCCAAATTAGCTGTACCATTTTGCATTCCTACCAGCAAAACATGTTTGATAGCACTTGGTGGTGTCAGTGTTTTGGATTTTCACTGTTTTAATAAATGTGTAGTGATATTTCATTGTTTTAATTTGCAATTTCCTAATGCCATATGACATTGATCATCTTTCATATGTTTATTTGCTGTCTGTGTATCTTCTTTGGTGAGAAGTCTGTTCAGATCTTTTGCCTGAACAATGTTTTACCTTGGTTGTTTATTTTCCTATTGTTGAGTTTTAAGAGTTCTTTATATATTTTGGATATCAGTCCTTTATCAGACATGTGTTTTACAAAAATTTTCTCTTAATCTGTGGCTTATGTTTTTATTCATACCCAGGTGTATATAGGACAGATACATAAATTCGGTAGCATGGAATTAAATAAATACTTGAGAATCCAGCATTCAATTTAAGATTTAGTACATTGACAGTAATGCTGACACAACCTATGTACTTTGCCAACTTCCCTCACATATTCACAAACCTAAAAAATTGTTTTTATTATTCTTTTCCTTTACAAAAAAGTTTTAAAACACAGACATATAATCCTAAATAATGTATTGTTTAGATATGATGTTTTGAATGTTTGAAAACTTGTAATATACCTTGCAGTCATTGACAATTTCCTTTGTTTCCCTCAACCTGATTCTAAAGATTCACCACAATTCTCTGTAGGTATTAAATAAGGCTTTTGGATATTCTCTGTGCAGTTACTCCTCACTCTGACCCCAGTTATCTTTCTTTTATATTAGATCCCAGAATCTTTATGATATTTTCAATTTGAATTATACTCTTAATGAGAATCTGAGACTGTTTTGTTCTGAAAGATATTTACCGAATAATTTCTCACAGTATTAATTGGGTATTTATTCCAATTGTGTTTTTATTCTAATGGAATTAAAGGAACAAGCTAATTATAAACTCCCATTCAGAAAGTTTAGATACCAGGAAACCTGTAGAGATTGATTTAGGGACATAGTAGTCTTTCTGGCAACCTTGAAATTGCAACAAGGAAGTAATTTTTATTTCCAGCCCCATATAAGTTCAGCCTTTCATTATAATAAGGAACCTATTTTTAAAATGTCAGCATTGACATGCTAATATAGTTTACTTACTGGCTGCCTGAGAACTAAAAAGAAATGGAAAGAATTTCTGTGACAGATTGAATGATGTATAAATGGGCTAGTTACATGTACAATGCAGAAATATGTCTCTGTTTGTGAATTAAACTTGATTTAGTTAGATTCTATACTATTTGAATTAGACTGTTTTGGGAGAACTAAGAAGTATGTGTTTGTGCTAGATATTTTCAATTTTTCTGGAGTTAGTGAATCTACTGGATAATACAGTTTCATACATATTAACTTGTAAGTATTGAATAATCTTTGGTATTTCAGGAACAAATGTTATTTGTTTTCAGTTCCTGTTGTCTTTATGATTGTTACCTTCAAATATTTTTCTTCTTTCTCATCAACATACTAACATTCAAAGTGAACATATGCTTTTGTAAGCAAACATAAATCCAGTTCTCCAAAAAATTCTGAGTTAAAGCTAAATATAATCTTGCTTTTCCACCATCAGATGTTTGACATCTGCACTGAATTTACACTAACAAACTGAATATTTCTTGGAAAGTTCTCACCTAACAAAGTGCTACATTTGAAGAAATTTATAATTTCTTATGCTTACAAGAAAAAGACAGCTTAGTATATATGGCAACTTTCTATTTTTGACCATTGATTCTATCCTCTTTCATCTCTGTTTTTTGAAGTGCATTTTTCTCTCTCAATATTATTACTCTAATCCACTTCAATAATTACAGCAGTTTTTATTTCAATAGCACTTCTATAATAAGTAGTACTTTTACAGTAATTGGTTTTGATAACCCAAGAAATTACCTAGCCAATCAATTACAAAACAAAAAAAAATAATGGAGTCAGAGCACTTTCTAATTCCAAATATACTGTCTCCGTTTTCTACCAGAAATTACTCTCAGCTAAGAAGCACATTATGAAATTAAAGAAAAGGAGCAGCAATTTTATCCTAAAAAGTTTCTTCAGTACATCTTGAACAAATTATACCTCTGCACCTTTTTTTCTTTACTGACTGACTATGCTTTCAGCTCAGCTGGTAAAGTCTACTATTCTTGGTGCCTGAGAGTTCAAATCTTACTTCCTTATTTCCAGTGCTCACAAATACTCACAGTGCTTCTCAAACTTTAGTGTGAATATATTTTAGAAATCTGGACCATATATACTTATGAGATTTTAACCACTTCGGTACCAGCATTGACTGTAGTCGACAGCCACAGATGAACGCGCACAGTGAGTTTAGCCAACAGCCGTGATATGACTTTTCTAATTTTTCATTTATCAAAATAAAATTGTAAACATTTAAAAATAACATAATGAAAACATATATGTATATGTTACCTATTCTGATTTACATTACAAGTAAAGCTGCCTGTAAAGTAAAACAAGCTGTCAGTGTTTTAAAGCTTTCTTCATCACACAAGAGCAAAATGGATTCGTCGTCAATGCACAGCACAAACTATCATGTGGACTATGAGTGCCGGCTGTGGGCAAGGTTTCATGGCCGGTGAGCGCCGTACCAAAGTGGTTAATATTTATGGCATCTAAAACATGCTCAAAACTTGATTTGAATGGTTAATTTGGTAGATTTTATTATTTCCCCAAGCTAGACATTATATTGTTTTATTTACTGGGCAATATTCACTTCCTCTTGAGCTGCCTTTTTCCTTTTAAAACCTGCCTCATAGGATCACATTTAATTTATCTCCTCAACAATGTGGAGCTGCCAGTTTTACTTGTCCCACTAACCTGATCAAGATCAAATTAGTGACCTCACCTAAATTAGACCTATCAGAGACTGGTCCCAAATTTCTTTTTCTTTTTTTTTTTTTTACAGGAGCTAAAAGGCAGCAAGGATAAGGGGTGAAGAGAGAGAGAGAGAGAGAGAAGATGATTGCTGGTGATATTTATTTGAGTTCTCTTTTCTATTTTTGTTTATCCTTAAGTGGACCCCTCCTCTGAAATTCCCATGGTTTGATGGCTCAACCTTTGGTTTCATTATATAGGTTACCATAGTATACTTCTGATAATGTCTCTTTTTATGAAGGAAATATGTAGAGTCCTGAATAACACAAGCTGTTATTGGATAATGTATTTTATAATCCATGTTTTCATTGAATTGAATAAATCTGCATTTTTTTTTTCTTTTTTTGCCTTTTTACTCATAGTCTGGGGAAATCATTATCTGCAGCAGTATTGGCTGGTCAACCGACATTTGGACATCACTGCTCCATCTTCAAGCAGATTTTATTTGCTACTCTTTCATGTGTATTAAGCTTGTCTCCTTATCTGAGTTGTGAAACGTCTTCAGTTCAGGAATCATCAAAAAATACTGAAATAGCTCAGTATCTCCAATTTTATAATTCACTTATTTTTAAATGCCTCAGAGTAATGGAAGTTACCTGTGATAAGTAATATAAGTGAGAAGAGTGTGGAGAATTGTGATTGATTAAATGATTTGTGAAAGAAAGAATGTATTTCCTATATCGAATTTATTAATTTCTAAGTTTGATCATTTTCAGTCCAACCACTGTCAATCAGGATCCAAATTACAACATGGCCACAGGCTACATAACTGACAGTTAAGGGGATAGCCATTACTAAATGAGTCTCTTTAGGTAGATGCTCACTCTATTTACAGTCATTTCTTTAGATTCTGACTTATAATTGAATAAAATTTACTAATATGGATATGACATTTGTTATTGCTTAATGGTACTTTGGCTTCCAAAATCTCCTAGAGGTTGAGTTGTGCCCTTTAGCATTTTATATTCACTATATTAAAACCAGTATCATTTAAAAACCTTCTGTCATTTAATTTTAGGTTGTCTTTTACAGAAGAAAAATTATTTTCATTTGTTTCCTTCTTAGTCCTAAAGAGATGAAACTATATTTCAGATGGCTGAAATCCTAATTCCTAGAATCCCCAACCAGCTGCTTACAGCTGACTCAGTGTAACAGAGGAAGGGATGTACCTAGACTAAGCCATGCAAATTACTACATTACTAACTAGAGATTTGGCTTCCAATCTCTGTGCAGTGAACTGGTTTCTCTTTCCATTCCAAGTCTTAATCGTACCTGAAATGCAGGATCAGGGCTCTATGGTTCTTTTCTCCACCCTCACGTCTTACTCTTACACTTGATTGTAATAGCCAGAAGAGCCAAACAGAAATGAACTGAAGTAATGGCACACCAAGAAAAAAAGAAAAAATAAATTATATTTAAGGTCTAGCGAGGAGCTGCTCTAATCTGTCATGCATATATTCTCATGAGCATAGGATGGAAAAATTCCAGGAGTAAGAAAGCTTTCACTAAGCCAAGGTTGCCTTAAAATTATTTCACCAAAGGTAAAGAGTGTTTTACCATATTATCTGCATAAATTGTAGGATTCCAGGGGAAAAAATGAACAAAAACCCCCAACTAAACCAAATCAAACCAGACATCACCACCAGCAGTAAGAACAGCAGCAATAGAAACAAGTAGCATTTCTATGTTACCTTAAACTTTTGACTAAATGAACCCCCCTCCTTGTAGTTTTCTGGTCCAAGATGTGCTTGTTTTGGCTCTAAGCTACAATACATTTCTCCTTTCAGGGACAAAATGTGTAAATGGATATAGTGCCAGGGAATTACAAGGAATAGGACAGGACTATTCCTTTAAAAGTTTTAGCTTTCCTGAGGATCAGTGGCCAGAACAATGCAAATATTTCTAAGTATGAACAAATGTTGGCTTTGTACAATGGTACATTAACAGTTTTGTTTTTCTTCTAACAAACTTTACAATGCCAGCATTACTGATTTTCTACCCACAGGCATTTAATCAACACTCCTACTCTAATAGTTTTTGTAAATACTCTGAACTTCACACTGACTTTTAAATTTACTTCTTTGGCCCAATTCTTTCTTTGGAGCCCAGTTTGTTGTAAGTATATTTTAAAATAAACTTTGTAAACACATTGCAGACAGTTTGAAAATCATTTATCATTTTTCTACCCACTCAGAATTTTTTATGTTACCTTGCATTCTCTCCCCACTAGTGTGACATTTGATTATCTGGAAAATTGAATCTTATTTGGAAGAATTAGAGATATTTATAAAATATTAGGGGTCCAATTATCATCTCCAGGGATCCTGTTTACACATGCCCAGGAGGACTTTCCATTTATCCTTCTTCTGATTTTTCTCTCTGTGCCAGGAAATAATTTCTTTTTACAGTCACACTATTGCTTTTTGAGAAATCCTAACAAATGTTAGAAATTAAAAAAAAAAACAAAAAACTAAATACATTATAAATACTGGTTCATCCACATTTTCATCCTTATTTTCTCTTTCAATATACCCTTTAAGATAAGTTAGCTATGATGTTCCCCACACTCCCTGGCCCACACCAAACACAAAGTAATCTATATTGGTTTGCATGGCATTTCACTATGGATTTTGTCAACTTGCCCAAATTGAGATTAGTTCATTTTCAGCATCTTCCTTGGATATGCTATTGTATGTGTAGGGATAATACAGGCATGGTGTATTCTCCTAACACCATGGTTGTTTTTAACAGCAGGAATCTAGTTTCCTCTTTGAATTTATGTGAGTGAATGGCACACGAGCTCAGTGATAGCCTTGTGTACTATGTCAGTTGTCCTTAGCTATACAGCGTCATGGCCCTAAACTTGTTCTGAAGACAGAAAGAGTACTGTTACTGTTATTTAGTTAGAATTGCTTATTTTTCTCATTATATTTCATATGACAATTGTGTTAGGCAGCAGCTATTTTTATAAAACAGACTTTTAAACAGTATTCCTATTTTATTTAAAATTAGTCATCTCTTTAAACAGATGTAATCAGAATTATTGCAGCAAGAGATAGTGAGTTGAAAGTATATGCCTATAGGTCATTTTAATTAAATTTACTTTCATTCTTTCAGGGAAAGCATAATAATAAACTACTTCCTCCAAAAATCTAATTAAATGAACAGTACATAATGGGTTGGTGCACAGGTATTATTATTGCTTTTTAAGACTGAATGGTTAAAATTTTAGTTAAAATTTATTTATTATAACACCAGTAGGCCAGCCACTCACCCAGATCTTGTTATTCCTAGTAGAGTTTCTCATTCTCTCTCTCTGTGTCTCTGTCTCTCTATCTCTCTCTACCTAGTTCACCAAGGTCCATGATCCATATGCTGTGTTGTAAACACAAAATGTATAAAATACCATCATCATGACTGAATCTTTCTCTCTTGACTTTCTGGTCACCCTACTCTTGTCCTATACTGCTGAATTAGAAAATAGTTTCCAAACTGATCTGAGCTTGTTGCCTAATGGCTTGAAAACAGAAAATGAATTTATTTTTCAAAGATAGAAACATTTTCTAGACTCCATTATACAAGCTCAGAACACTTTGTACTCTTCAGTATTTACTTTTCTGTTAATGCCATACATGAATCACTACCTTTTACAATACTCAATTCTGATAAAAATATACTGATATTTATTATAACAAATGGCAAACATAAGTTGGAATATACAGAGAATGCTAAAAAGAAAGATAGGTTAGGGGGCAATAGAAAATCAACCAATCCTATTGAGTTCAGTAAGAATACTGCATGCATATCATTCAAAGGGTGATATCCTCCTACGACCTTCACCTCATCCCCGAGCACTGCTGCAGCTGCACCAAAAGAACTCCAAGTCACCAAATTTCCTTCTCCTCTCTTGGTCTCCTTACTTTAAAAAGTGAGTTCAGGATGGAATTCTGATACACAGGTATATTTTCCATACTATATCATATTAAACATTAACATTTTCAACTACTGGAAGAGATAATTTTGTAAATGAGGAACAAAGATGACTGCTATCTCTGTTTTGTTCAATATTTTTCTATAAGTTCTAGTCAATGTTAACAATAAAATAAAATAAGACATGAAGGAATTTGAAAAATGTCAACGTAATTGTACTTTGCATATGAAATGATGATTTACCTGGATAATCTTAGAACACTTTAAGAACTATCAGAACTATTAAGAGTACACAGAAATTGACTGAATATAAAACAGATATAAAAAATCCAGTAACATTGCTGAATATGCTTTCCTGTGGATATTTGTTGGCTATTCTGGTGTTTCTTCTGTTCTCAAACTTTTAAATGCCCCATTTTTCCATCTGCTTGACCTCTCACATACACTGACATCATGCATTTCTTGTGGCTATTGGTGTCATCTAGTTCTCTCCTCGTATTTTGACATTAATGAATATTCATCATAAATGTTATCTATGGATTTTTTGGATTTTGAATGTGTCTTTGTTATTCTTATTTTTATGTTGGAATTTGGAGAGACTTGAGAACTATGACACCATTACCATATTTACCCAGAATTTCCTTGCTTTACTTTTGAACTACATATTCAATTACTATTTACTTATATTCTACTTTGTAGACTTTGAGTGATTTATTATATGTTTATTAGCTTTTATTCAAGGCCTCTGTACTTAAGAAACATCTGTTGGAGCTGGTTCTTTAAGCCACTTTGGAAGACACTTCTTGACAATATTATGATAGAAGAATTGCAACTGTGTTTTAAAAAATGGACACTCTTGAAGCTCTGGCAGAGTGGGGTGGGGAGGGGACAGGAGTAAGATATGTAACCCTAACAATATTTGTACCCACAGAATTTGGGGAAAAAACGTATTCCTTAAAGAAAATGTATTCTCTTTCCCTATTCGTACAGTTTAATGCCATTCTAAAACATGAAATATACTAATATACTCTAAATATACCTTTTTGAAGGTATATACTAACTGTGTATTGATAAATTCTATTTTGTTTTAATTTTATAAGGCAAGAAACAAAAATAGGATTTTAAGAGGGTAAAAATCTCCTTTTAAAAATAAGAATTTTAAAATATGGAAAATTAGAAATATATAGATTGTAGAAGCAGAATCAGCTAAAAAGAAATTATAATTTATAATTTTAATTGATTTTTATATATGTGTTCTTTCTTCTAAGTATACTATTTTTTGGACAGAGCCCTACACAAGAGGAAATTATATATTATATTAATGACCATATTTTGTTGTATTAATAGTATGGTTTTATTTCTTACATTTCACTCTAAGATAATTTGTCTCTCCGTTCTTCCTTTAGGAAACCTTTAGCAGTAGTGAATTGCTTAACTGCAGACATATATAGATCAGATGTATTTGGAGAGCATATTATAGAGGTCTATTTTTGTGGAAAAGTATATTTTTAGTTTTGGATGATGATTCTTTATGTGATTACAGTTGGCTCCCTATATCCGTGGGTGCCTGGGGATACTGGGTGCTGACTGTGAGGGACTTAAGCATCCTTGGATTTTGGTATCTGTGGTGGGTGAGGGAATGTCCTGAAACCAATCCCCCACCAACACCAAGGGATGATTGTATAGTCATTTTTATTCTTTCTATACCTTGTAAGCTCTAACTGTATCTTTATTAATTCAATAAATATTTAGGCTTCACTGTATTAAGCACTGTACATAATACTGAGGAGTTCAACAACAGTCAAAATACAAAATATCCCCACCCTCAAGAAACATACATTCAATAAACAAAAAATAAAATAAATTTTATTTATGAAATAAATACATTATTTAAGCTGTGGTAAGCGCCATGACCGAAGTGAACAGAATGACATGAGAAAGGACACCTGGATTAGTTAAAGAAAGCCTCTCTGAAGAGGGGATACATGAGAATTAGCCATCTTGGTAAGGAGTCAGGAGAAGCAGACCAGGTAGAGGACAGCAAGTGTAGCTGGTCAGAAAAAGCTTCATAATTTCATGGAACAGAAAAATAAGTAACACCAGAGCTTAGGAAAAGAGGACTATGAGATGTGATTTGAGAAAGATGCAAGAGCTAGGTCATACACATTCTTGAAGTCATGGTGAGAAGTTTTAATTCTGAAAGCAATAGGAATCCATTAGAGAGATAGTACTAAATACTGGTTAAGAGCATGGTTCAAATCCCAGCTATTTCAAGTACAAATTCCGTGACTTTGGCCAGTTACTAAATATCTCTATTTAGGTTTTCTCATCTTTAAAACAGAGTTGATAATAATAATTTCTCTCTTTAGGCTTGTTGAGAAGATTGACTAAATGTATCACACAAAACACATTGAAGTTTGTGTGGCATAAAGTAAGAGATCAAAGTGATATCTATTATCATTCCAGAGGAAATAATGTTCATTCTTCCTGCTGTACTGGGAAGAGGAGATTGGATAGGTATAGATCTAGTGAGGCAGCATAGAAACGAATTAAGTGTCTACTGTAGTATTTCAGGATGGTGAGAGAAAAGATGAAGCAAAATGAATCAAAAGGCCCATTTCAAATTTAATAAGTTTGAGAGACATTGGAGGCATCCATGTGAGGACATCAGATGAACAGCTGGACATGTTTGAAACTCAGGAAAGAGATGTGGGCTGGAGATTACACATTTGGAAGCCAATTAAAACTGTGACATTGAATGTGTTCACTAGGAAGAGAGTTTAGATGGGAAAAGGGGTGCAGGGGTCCTCAAACTTTTTAAACAGGGGGCCAGTTCAGAGGGCCGTTGGAGAGTCGTACATTCCACACATACGCA
Organism: Microcebus murinus; assembly: GCF_040939455.1. NCBI lineage: Eukaryota > Metazoa > Chordata > Mammalia > Primates > Cheirogaleidae > Microcebus > Microcebus murinus. The sequence continues at coordinate 34,874,488 of NC_134114.1, read as the reverse complement.
CTGTGGGCCCGGGATGAGTTGGCTGCTAAGCAGGACAGGCAGCAGTGCCAAAAACATCCGGTGGGCTGGATACATGTCCTCGGGGGGCTGCATGTGGTCCATGGCCGTAGTTTGAGGACCCCTAAGTCTCTCTCTCTCTGTATATCTGCTAGATAAATTAGTCAAGACACAAATGTTAGTTAATTTGAGAAGACAGAGGTTGGGATCTATGTTACATACCTTCACAGATTTCATTTACTTCCTTTCTTTCTCCTGATCTTCACCCTAACCATGCTGGATCATGTTTTCACTATTAGACTTGAGGTCATGTCTGTTTCTTAGAAGACTCTGAAAAGCTAGATAAAACAAACTAGGTGAGGGGAGGAGCTTGTTCCCCATAGAGTAAATGCTAATTAATGGGAACCAAGTGAGAGAAAGGAGCTCTATGGGTAAATTTCTTCTTTTCATCTCTCCAGTGGACAACTGCAAAGGAAAATTTCTCCTCAAAAACTCTAAAGAAGGATCCATGTCAAGTGAATACACATTCTGAGTGACTTGCTGCTTGTATGTGTGGCTTGTGGTGAAATAGTGACTAGCACTGTAATATTTTGCAACAGATTGCTTCAATTATGCTCCTACCTTCCTTCCATTTCCACCCCGCTCATTCTCAAGCTTATGTTCCACAATTACAGAGTTGGTTTTATCCTTGCCTCAGGCTGTAGTTTTTATAGCACCTGGACTAAAACAGAATCCCTTGGAAAATGAAGATGCTATAAACTCTCACAAACAATGGTTTGTGGTTTTATTATTTGTTCTGTCCCTTTGCTTAGGTTTTTGTGTTCAGGGACTACTATTATGCATGTGTGGTATCTTCTTGGTCTACCTACTATATTATCATTTTAATACAAATTCTTTTCTTCTCCTTCTTCATTTGTTCTTAACCTTAAAAATACCCCAAATTTCATCTCTTCTCTCTCTTTAGGTACTATCTATTGTGTTTATTTACTCCTGAATTCCTTCCAGTTTGGGCTTCATTGTGATAAGATTTTTAAAAGTTCTAATTCTTTCTTAAGTTCTATCACCTCAATTATGTGTTTTTCTAATTATTATTTGGTTTTATTTTTATATAATTCTATTAATATCATATTCATAATATATTATCCTATTTTGAAACATTAGATTATAGAACTAATATATTTTACAGGTAGATATTTCTGTCATGATCTGTCATGATGTTATTATGCTTCTTATTTTTAATGCGATCCTTCTATGAGATTTCACATTTTCAATGTGAAATTAGTGTTTCTGAAATTTTAGAATAAAAATGTGGTTGAGGACATTGTTTTCAATTTTTGGGGGGTGAAGTTTCAAAAAGATGGTGGCTTATTTTCTCTGATTTTTTTGAATTTGTTTCTTTCTCACACTTTTATCTGGATTATCTTTTTAAAAAATTCTTTCTTATCTTTGTCCCATTCAATGTTGATTCTATATCCAGCAGTTTCTTTTCAATGTAGGTTTTGTCTTTGATGGTAAGGTTTTGCTGATTAGTTTTTAGAATTCATAGGAGTCAACCCCTATTTAATCTTTCTGTAGATATGTTTTACTCCTCTGTTAGCTGTTCTCAAATTGCCTTGTTAAGCTATCAATCAAGAATATTTTATTCATTTTTAGTGTTCAGACTTACAAGAAACCTATTAGTTTCTTTGTCTTCCTCATTTACATCCACTAATAGCACACAGATCTTGTATATTTTGCTGTTTGTTGCCATCTACTTATTTTGTAGGGTTTGTTGGAATAGTTTGTCACCTAGTTTTGACTTTAGATGATGTTTGTGGAAAATATTTTTAGAAAAGAATTTAGAAAAATTCCAAAACTATGCTGTTACTACCATCACCTTTAAAGTACAGACTGGTAAGACCCTTGCAAGTTCATATTATCAGCCTGCCAAATATGATTGAATTTTATGGTGAATATAGTTTGATTTCTATTTGGGACCATTGCCTTATAACATTTTATATTTTTGTGGGGTTTATGTAGTTGATAGATCTTTTAATCCAGAAAGGCACAACAAGTATCTTTCTGTAACTGAATGCAATTTGTATTTACAAAACTATATTTACTTTCTACTACTTTGATGGTCAATAGCTGATATTAGTCTAGGTTAGGGACAAACTGGCATGTTTCCTCAGGTTCATAAAAAAAACTTGTATTTTAAGTTTTTGCACATCTGGAAGGATGCCCCATACCCCTCTTTTTTCCTAAGTTTGATTTTAAGTCTTTAAAGAATTGTATTGTTAGGTGTTATCTGCTCCTTGGATGCAGCATCAATCAATAAAGTAATCCATCAATGTATCTTGAGTCTCATTGGGTCTTCCTCATTTTCACCATCAAGGTTCTCTATCTCTCTTGGTCTCCTATTCAACCATTTCAGAGGGAGCCTTTTTATATGTCTTTTTGCCATACTGGGTAAGAGAGAACTGTGAGATTGTCTGGAGTCCTATCTATATTCACATGTCCCTCATCCGTATCTTCTCTGGAGGCTAGCTGGCTTCCTCTATTCAGCAGCTATATTCAGCAACAGATTCCTTTTGCTCTCAGATTCCCCCCAATTATCATGGAATTTAAAGAAGATTATTAGTGGTGAATTGAGGAAGTTTTGTAAAATTGACACAAAGGTGAAGGGCTCATGTATTCTCAGAGACCCACATTTTTAGGTACTCTTCACTTTATAATAACTTCCCTTCAAAAACAAAACAAAACAAACAAAATATGCTCATTTTTTTCTTTAAAGTCTTGGTCTCAGTTATTACATATGCTTTCAAATATAATTCAGAGCTTAGTGCTTAGGATTTTGAAATTCATAAACATTTTCTTTTCTCTCTGCTTAGGCTATATTTCTTGGTCTGTGGATGCCAGATTCTCACTTTCTGCATGAAAAGAATCAAGGTATAAAGGGTAAGGAAGAGGAGGGTAGACTTGGTTAATTCTTAAAATACTACCTTTTACACCTAAAATTTTTCATTTTCCCTATTGCTATATTATATATAACCTACACTTCCACTTTATAAAAAGATGCATTAGGGATTGTATGTGATCATGAGCAACTGAAAAATAAAAGAGTGGATTAAATAATTTCTTCATATAAAAAAAATCTGGAAGTAGTTAACCCAAGATAGATACAGCCCCTTGACTACTCTCTCGGATTTCCTCTGTCTTTCTTCCTAGTCATCCTTCTTTTTTAATGATGTATTTTTATTTTGAAAATAATCTCAAACTTAGAGAAAACTTACAAATACAATACAAATAACTTTTTTTCTTGAATAAGTTGAGAGTTCATAGCAGACCTGATACCATACTACCTTGAATGCTTTGGTGGGAATTTCCTACAATCAAGGACAATCTTCTACTTAGCCGCTACACAACTTGCAATGTCAGTTAAGACTGATATGTTTCTAATATCTGATACACAGACCCCATTCAAGTTTCACCAATTGGCCCAATAATGTCCTTGCCAACAAAGGAATCCACCCCCAGAATCAAGTATTATATTTAGTTATAGTACCTTGTAGTCTTTGGACTATACCTGGGACAGTTTCTCAGTCTTTCCTTGGCTTTATGACCTTGACACTTTTGAAGATTCTAATTACTTTGTAGAGTGTTTCTAAATTCGTATTCATCTGGGGTTTCCTCATGATTGTAGCCTTGGGCTATACTTCTTTGGCAGTATTGTCACAGAAGAGATGTGGAGCTTTGCATTGCATTCTTTTAGGTAGCACATGATTTCATTTTGTTCCATTACTGGAGATGGTAACCTTTCTCAGTTGAAGCTGGTGTCTGCCAACCTTCTCCACTGTGAAGTAACTCTTTTTCCCCTTTGAAAATAGTGGGGAGACACTTTGGGACTATGTAAATATCCCACTCCTCATAAATTAATTAATTAATTAATTAATTTGTATATTTTAGAGACAGGGTCTTGCTCTGTCACCCAGGCTGGAGTACAGCAGTATAATTATAGCTCACTGCAACCCTGAACTCCTGGAATCAAGCTACAGTCCCAGACCTATAGCTGGGACTACAGATGTGTACCACCACTCCTAGTTATTTTTTTTTTAAGAGATGGGGTCTTGTTATGTTGCCCATGCAGGCCTCAAACGCTTAGCCTCAAGCAATCCTCCTGCCTTGACTTCCAAAGTTCTGGGATTACAGGTATGAGCCACCTCACTCAGCTTTTATTTTTTATATCAGTATGAATTCTTATTTTTATTCAATAAAATCTGTTAGTATCATTGCTATGGAATGAATCTTTATATCCCTCCCAAATTCATATGTTGAAGCCCTAACTCTTAGTTTGATGATATTTGGAGATGGAACCTTTAGGAGATAATTAGGGTTAGATAAAGTTATGAGGGTGAGGCCCTCATGATTGAATTAGTGCCTTTATTTCTTCTGTCATTCTTAACAAATTACTTTGCCCTATGCTTTTCTCTTTGTGGTAGCAAGATATTTGCTCCATCTCTATAATCCAGGCAAGAAGAAGGGATGGGGCAAATGGTCAGGCAAAGGGTTAAACTAGCTGTTGTCTTCTAAGAACTGTCTTGGTAGATCCACTCTATGATTTCACTGACTACTTATTGGTCATTTGTTTCTCAACAAAAGACTTAGGAGTTTTTTGCTTGCTTTTTGTTTTTTATTTAACTGGGCACGTCCCTCCATTCCAAATATGAAGTTTCAATTGTAAGGAAAAAGATAATATTTAGCAGTCAACTTGCTTCTGCCACCCCATTTAATAGAGAAGAAAACTGCATCACGAAAATTTAAGTAGCTTTCCAGATGTTTACAAATTAGGAAATAGCAAAGGCAGAAATAAGTTCTAATTGGATATGAAGTTGTCTCATTTCTATTATTTTTAGATAATATATTATATAAAAAGACTGAGTTTAATTTTGAGGACTTCCTTTTTTCCTTCTACTTTGAAGTTTTTCTACCTTCTAGGAACTCAATTGCTTTAAAGCTACCTCTTTTTCTTTTTAGAAATGCTTTTTTAAAAAATTACATTTTTTAACACTTTAAAGTTTTAAAGTACTTTCACATATTCTAATTTGTTCTTACATTAACCCATGCATCAGGAAGATTAAAAGGTAGTATCCCCATTGTTTAGATTAAGAAGTAGTGTTTGTGATATTAAATGACCTATCAAAGGTCCCTCAGTGAGGTAATGGTGGAATCTGGGTTCAAATTCAGTTGTTCTGATTCCTATTATAATTCTCTATATATTATCCTGCATGGTCTTGAGACAATATTTGCTGTACCCTGAATTTTATAGAGAGAAGCTGCTTTTATTGTCAAAAAATAATGCATGCCCTATATGACAGTGGTTGTATTTTTAGTATAAATTGATCATTAATTTGTAAAATAGCAATTTAAAACTACTATATATCTGCAATAAAATTTTTAAAAGTGCTTAAAAAGTAGAACGTATGTTCACTGAAAAATATTAATAAATAATATTTAATGTAATAGTTTTTATCATTTTTGAATTTTCTGTGTGCCAGAGTTTGCTCTTCAAATGTATTATTTATTATGTCTACAAAAACAATTCATTTCATAGGATCAAATGTCTCAAGCTACATTCTAAGTAATGGTGGAGTAAGTATTCGAATCCAAGTCTGTTTGGTTTCAAAGCCTATTTGCTTTATGTGCTCAAGTATGTGTGAGATACCATATTTATTGAGTATATATAAAGTATACATAAAGTGCTTTTCTCATACACTTTAGAACTCTTTGTTGTATATTGGTAGCATAAATTGGGTATGTCACAGTAGGTCACAAATTGGGTTTGTCATAGTAGGTCACAAATTGGGTCTAAGGAATTAGTGATTGGTATTGGTATTAGTATTATTTTTTATTTTCAGGAAGTAATTCTTAATTCAAAATAGTGAATGAGCTATACACTTTCCCTGAAATGATGCCTAACACAAAGGTATGGGGTTCATCAATCAAAAGGAGTATTTATAGGTTAGGCAGATCTTTCCCAGTATCCTTCTAAGAGCCTAAGTAAAAGACAGCTAATTTCATTTTCACCCATTTTGCCTTAAAAAGCAATGCTTTACAAGGGTCCATTAGAAAACCAGATATACATAGAGCCTTCCTTCACCCCTGCTCCTGCAAACAACCCTGTAGGAGGAATCTGGGTTTAGAAAGTCCAACTACTGAATTGAGATGAAGGATAGACCATGACTTGTGCTAGGGTGCTGCCCAAGATCTAGTTGTCTTTAATTTTAGGATTACATATGTAGAGTGAGTTAGGTTATGTAGTTGAGCTCCAAAGACACAGGAAAATCAGTATCACTACTTTAAAATTACACTTCCTTTACCCAAGTAGCAGCTCAATGGCTTGGAGTTGTTAATTATGTTACAGTTTGAGAAAAATATGTTGTTTTGAATGTGACTTTGCTCCCTCAAATATTTTTCTGTTTTTTAAATCTATTGAGGAAACTATTAACAGTAGCTACCCTTTGTGATCTACTAGGTAAATAATTAATGCAAAACAGCCATATCAATATACCTGTGCAAGGTCAGAACCTGAGAATGGAGGGAGATCAAGTGAACACATCATTGTCATACAAGGTAATAGAGACAATATCAATTAACAAGAACATTGCTATTTACATTAAATTTGAACCCCTGTGTACCTAAATTTGAGCATAGTTTAGCCATGAAGCATACAAGCTGGAGAGACTTGTCAAGTGAACAGAAAATCATAAGTAAAAGCACAGAAAGTAGCTTATTAAATTATACATGGATACATGTCTGCTTAGTTACCTGTATGATAGCAATACAAATTCACTTCTCCATTAGAAATGTTACCTACATGTAAAGCCTAGACAACGAAAAAATTGATAAGCCAATTGATGCCGGCAATACTGTAGTTTAAAATTTTGTATTTATAAAGTTACATCTCACTCTAAATGATTGAACCTGACCTTGTCAGAGGACAATAAGGGAGTGAAGCTAATCAAAACATTTTTTCCCCTGATCTTACTCATCCAGAAAGATCTCAAGAATATTTTTTCATGGAACATATGTATTAAGAAGGAAAGAAGGTTAAATAGTATAAACCTACACATGTTGCTTGTGTGTTCAGAAGTTTTACCACTCTAGTCTTTCTTTATTTTCACAGCACCTGCAAAGTACAGTAGTTTGAATGTTCTCCATTTCCTGGGTATAACAATCATGTCTTTTACACGGGCATTGCTTTGTAAAGGCATCTATATGTTATGCAAAACACAGTCTGTCAAAAATGTGCACTGTTTCCACCTAACTCTCATACACATTCTTTTTAGACCATATCCTTTTAAAACCAGTAAAAGTTTTGCTTTATTGGAAATTATTTTTAAAGGAAATGGTGTGACAATTGCCTAATTTTCCAGAGACTTAAGCCTGTTTTTTTTAACCATATTGAACTGTCATAGTAAAAAATTAGCTTCTTTTATTAACTGAATCTCTTTCCAGCTAAGTCATTAAAAATAAAATCTCTTAACAATTTTGATGTTCCAGAATTTGCTTTTGGAAATTAACAATCTTATAAAATAACTATAGAAGTAAAAATATTTTATTCCATTAACACATCTATATTTTCCACTATCAAATCTTAAGGGAAATTAGTACTATGGTCAGAAATATTGCATTATAATTATATTGTTATTTCTGCTTATAGAATTGAAGAAAGGGAAATTTTCAATGTTTGAGGACAATAAATATACTTACATAAAAATAATGTTTGGAGGAACAAATCTCAATGATTCAAGAATTTGACTGTTTTCTTATCTCAGTGATTCTCAATTAGGGGTGATTTTGTCCTTCTTTTCCCAGGGACATTTGGCAATATCTGGACAAATTTTGGTTCTCATATTTGGAAGGGTACCACTGGCATTTAGAGGATAGAGGTCAGGAATGCTGTTAAACTTTACAGAATGAACAGGGCAGCCTCTATCTCCCTGTCCCCCAAAGAATATCCAGCTTAAAATGTCAATAGTGCTAAGATTGCATAAACTTTTCTTTTTTATTGCAACAATAGGATGAGTAAGTTACAATATTTAGGATGTTTTACTTCTGAGGTCCTGAATATAGATAATCTCTCCAAAAATGATTATTAAATTCAGAGAAATTATTTCACAAATTTCAGAAATTATTTCAGAAATATCTTTGATGATGATTTTCTTGCATGTATATAGTCAATAATTATAAGAAGAAAAAAACCCCAGAATATTAGAGGTAGATATAAACATAGGGATAAATTAAAACCAGTTTTTCATTTAATAGGTAAGGAAATAGAGATCCAAGGGTTCTGTTATACTCGTAGTCACAGATTTAGTGGCAGGGCTAGATTCCCCAGTCTCTTGTCCTTCAGACTGAAATGATTAAAATTTGACCCATAATTTGTAATATAAAATGATTTCAATAACTCCTATTGAAACAAATAAGAGAACAAGTAATTAGCTAAGAATGGGAAAGTAGAATTGTTTTCAGGATGCTTAAATTATTTCTAACATGTATAGATGGTGATCTGTATAAAAAGCTCCCCTTTGAATAAATTTTTGGTTCAGAAATATCCAGTATATATTTTTTCCTAAAAGGCTCCAAACCTGCAATGTTAAATATCACAACAGTTGAAATGTTACTTCTATTTTAGAAAAAGTAATTATGGAAACTCATATATTCTCACTCTTTCGATATCAACTTGTAATTATTTAGTTTTTTTTTTTTTTTTGTCTTCTGTGTGAAATGTGAAAGTCCTTATTCTCCTCATGCTCCACTTTTTCTCATTTTGTTACTCATTAGCTCCTGTGCTAGAAAGAGAGAAAGAGCAAGCAAAGGAGATGAGGCTCCAGGCATGGATATTTTCACTTGTTAGTAATAATCAGAAAGGGAGATGATGAGAGGTAAAAATAAGATTTTATTATTCTCCATGCATTTAGACATGATTTGTTGCAAAAGGCAGAGAAACAGGCAGAGAAAACAGGGAACAGTGTTTTACAAATCCTTTATTAAGAATGGCATTCAACTGTTAAATGAAATAGTCTATTAGCTCTTTAAATTATTAACCATAAATAATAGTCAAAATGGAATTGAGATTTAGTTAAGCAGCTCAATTTGTAGCTATTATTAGTAACTGAAACATTGAAAACAAAATAGATCCAGTCTAGTTTAGAACAATTAAACTAATTGCACATCAAGTGATGAGTGGATGAAGAAAATATTTTTGTTAGAAAAAATATGTATTATATAATGCTAAAGTCAGAGCTTTTAGTGTTCCCACCACCAGAATAGTGAACATTTTATCTTATAGGTAAGTCTTTATCCCTCAATCCATTCCCACCTTCCCTCTTTCTTAGTTTCCAATGTTCTTTACATAACTTTATGACCATATGTGCCCACTGTTTAACTCCTACTTATCAGTGAGAACATGTTACGTTTCTTTTTTCCATTCCTGAGATACCTTACTTAGAATTATTTTCTCTAGTTCCATCCAAGTTGCAACAAATGACATTATTTCAACAGCTTTTATAGCTGAGTAGTACTCCATGGTATATATACACCACATTTTCTTTATGCAGTCATCAATTGATGTGCAATTAGGTTGATTCTATACCTGCAGTTGTGAACTGCACTGTAATAAACATTCAGGTACAGGTGTCTTTTTGATACAATGACCTCTTTTCATTTGGGTAGATACCCAGTAGTAAGGCTAAATTGAATGGTAGGTCTACTTTTAGTTCTTTGAGGAATCTCTATACTGTTTTCCAAAGAAGTTGCACTAATTTACAGTCCCACCAACAAAGTATAACCATTCCTTTTCGACAGCACCCATGCCAACATACACTGTTTTTTATTTTTTAAATAATAGCCATTTTGATAGGGGTAAGGTACTATCTCATTGTTGTTTTAATTAGTATTTCCCTGATGATTATTGATGTTGAGCACTTTTTCTTATGTCTCTTGACCACATGTATTTTTCTTTTTTTTTTTTTTTTTTTTTTTTTGAGACAGAGTCTCACTTTGTTGCCCAGGCTAGAGTGAGTGCCATGGCGTCAGCCTCGCTCACAGCAACCTCAAACTCCTGGGCTCAAGCAATCCTGCTGCCTCAGCCTCCCAAGTAGCTGGGACTACAGGCATTCGCCACCATGCCCGGCTAATTTTTTGTATATATATTTTTAGTTGGCCAATTAATTTCTTTCTATTTATAGTAGAGACGGGGTCTCGCTCTTGCTCAGGCTGGTTTCGAACTCCTGACCTCGAGCAATCCGCCCGCCTCGGCCTCCCAGAGAGCTAGGATTACAGGCGTGAGCCACCGCGCCCGGCCCACATGTATTTTTCTTTTGAAAAAACTCTGTTCATATTTTATACCCACTCTTTAATGGAGTTATTTTTTTTTCTTGCTGACTCGAGTTCTTTGTAGAGTCTCAATATTCATCCTTTCTTGGATATATAGTTTGCAAAATTTTTCTCCCATTCTGTAAGTTGTCTATTTACTCTGTTAATTATTTCCCTTGCTGTGCATAAAGTTTTTAATTTACTTAGGTCCATTTGTTTATTTTTTGTTTTTGCTGTATTTGTCTTTGGGATCCTACTCATAAATTCTTTGCCTAGATCAATGTCTAGAAAAGTTTTTCCTATGGTTTCTTCTAGAATTTTTATGATTTCAGGACTTACAATTAAGTCTTTAATTCATCCTGAGTTAATCTTTGTATATGGCAAGAGATAGGGATCCTGTTCCATTCTTCTACATGTGGCTATCTAATTTTCCCAGCACTATTTGTCATATAGGGCATCATTTCCCTGATGTATGTTTTTTTCTGTTTTATCCAAGATTAGTTGGTCATACCTATAAAGTTTTACAAGGTTCTTTGTTCTGTTCCTTTGGTCTCATGTGTTTACCTTTATACCAGTGAGATGCTGTTTTGGTTACTATAGCCTTGTAGTATAATTTGAAGCCAGGTAATGTGATGCCTCCAGATTTGTTCTTTTTGGTTAATATTATTTTGCTTAATCAGGCTCCTTTTAAGTCTTTTTTTTTTGGAGACAGAGTCTCACTTTGTTGCCCAGGCTAGAGTGAGTGCCATGGCATCAGCCTATCTCACAGCAACCTCAAACTCCTAGGCTCAAGCAATCCTGCTACCTCAGCCTCCCAAGTAGCTGGGACTACAGGCATGTGCCACCATGCCCGGCTAATTTTTTCTCTATATATTAGTTGGCCAATTAATTTCTTTCTATTTATAGTAGAGACACGGTCACACTCTTGCTCAGGCTGGTTTTGAACTCCTGACCTCGAGCAATCTGCCCGCCTCGGCCTACCAGAGTGCTAGGATTACAGGCATGAGCCACCGCGCCGGCCTCCTTTTAAGTCTTGATGCCCGGTAGGACAATTTCACTGCCTTGTTTTACTTCTTCGGCTATAATACTGTACCTTTCTCTTTTACATATAACTAAGAATCAGCTTGGAAAAGTCCTTAAATATCCTTTTTGGATGTTTAAAACATTATTTTGAATTTAAAGGCCAATTAGAGGAGAGTATATCTTTAAATATCTGTACTTTCTATGTATAAACATGCCATGTCTCTCTGTACTATATAACATTCTCTCTGGTTCCTCTACCCCAAACTGGAGTTCAGGAAGCAAGGTACCAGAATCTGTATGCAAGTAAAGATTGCTTTCTTACCACTTCAATTACAAAAATTTATTATCTCTGTGGTATGAAGTTCTAAGCCATGTGTCATTATTACAAATATTATGATCAGCTAACACCTGAATGGGTATCAGTGTGATGTTATTGGAACAGAAAGTAGCTTGTCTCTGCAAATGAGTTATTAATCATCACAGTAGTAAGGAGGAGGTGGCTGACTAGAAAAAAAAGAACAGAGCTGAGGCTTTAGAAGGAATCATGGCATTCTGCTTGTCCCTTGATAGTCCAGAGAAATCAGCATGAGAGAGCAAAACATCTGAAGCAATGGCAAAATCTAATTTTAAGACATAGTTTTAAAAATATGGAATTAATTTTTCTTAAAGCCAAGTAAAACTACTTATTCTTACTTTCAATACGAAATGTGAGAATTTAGAGATATCAGAATTATGCAGGTGATTATGCTACATCAACATCATACTCTAAGATCCTGACATATGTCTTGGCTAACTACCAGGATATGCTTGTCCTAAATGTGTAGACAAAAGTTTCTAGATGAACCAGCAGATAAAATGTCAGTGACTGTTAATGTGATTTCTCCTTGGCCTTCAATTTCACAGCACTGGTTGGATCTAACCTACTTTATATATTTTGCATAACTTTAAAATTTTTTATGAACTTAAAAATGCAAGAAAAGTAAAATGTATCTATTAAATTATTGCAATGCTTTATTTTCAGTTTTAAAGACTCAGAAGCAAAAGCCTTTCTATTCTTCTCTTCATCAAAGCTCAGATAAGGAATATTGAACATTCTGTTCCCAGTGAGTACCAGTCAGAAAAACCAATTGTTCTAATTATCTCTAGATAGCTCAGTGTTGTCCCCAGTGTTGTTTCTACTTTACCTACACTGTCCCCTGCATGCTATTCCTTTCTTCTCTAGAGTGTTATTTTTTATGTGCATAAAATGTGACTGCAAAAAACCAATATGGCACTGGTTCTTCAGCATATATTGTTTATGTGGCTAGCCTGTATTTTACTGATGACTCAGTACCAGATTTTACCACCTTATTTCTCTTTGTGTCATTACCTGATGTTTGACTGGAGGGTTTTGTTTAAGGTCAGTCACACCATGTCATATTTTCTATTATTGAAGTCTGGAAGGCACAAAATAGTTCATCATCTTTGATTTGAAATAGGAGTTACAGGGCAGAGAAAATAGCCTATTTTGGCTTCAGGAGCATAAAATATAAAGGCACCAAAGTTTTGTTTCAAAAGTAGGTGATAACATAAAGCAACCCTTGTCAATAGTGTGTTTTCCAGTGGCTATAATGAACAGCAACACCTAGTACCTAGCAATGCCTAGTAACAGTAGCAATGCTAGAAGCAGTTTACTTTTGCACATTTTATTTCGCCATGATGAAACTCAGCAAAGAAAATTCTCCTTTTTAACCATGTATAAAAAAAGGTAACTGTTAAGCAAGAAAAAGAAAAGCCACCTAATATTCATTAGTAGCTGTCTGTTTTCATTAAGCATATAGTTATGAATATTATGTTTTTGAGATCATATAACATGATATTTAGCTTGCCTTTCAAGTTTTATTTTTTCAAAGAATTACATCCAGTTCAGCAAAATTTTGTCAGAGATCTATCATTAGAATAAGATAGTAATAGTTGTTTTGAGCAAATTTAGGAAGAATTAAGACTTCTCAATCTTATTGTACACTTCTAATGAACAGATGGTACAACATAATGTAGGAAGAAGGGAAATGGGCCTAATCTTTGTTAAATACTGAATATCTGTCAGGAATTATGCTAGATGATATTAAAACCAATGAAATCAGTATAGAATTGAGTCAAATGTGATATAAATATGGTCATCCTTACAGATCATTAGAGGAGGGAAAGAAGCCTAAGGGATCTGCAAAGACTTAAAGGAAGGAGTAGTATATGAGAGGGGTGTTGAAAGAGAAGTAAACAATTGATACGTGGAGAGAAGAAAGTATGAGGAAAGAGTATGAGTACCCACAAGGCAAGGATAAAAGACCATAATTTTGTCTCAGAAATATGGAAATACCAGTAAAGCAGGAGCACTGGTTACTTCCGTAGGATAATAGTTGGAGTTACAGTAGGAAGATGTCTAGGGAACAGGATATAATGGAAAACTCTTGAGTTCTAGGCTATGAAATTTGAGTGTAATCCAAGCAGCCAAAAAGAAAAATGATTTTCTCTGTTTGTTCACTTGCATTTTCTGTTGAGAGTTTCTGATTCACATAAAGAAAACTAACCAACAGAATTTGCTACTGGTCCTCTGGTGGTCTTGTCCAGCTAAACTAGCTCTCTGGAATTACCCCCAGCAGGATACTTTTCAGTCCTGGAGTACCTTGTGTGAGCCAGTCCTTGATTGTCTCTAGATATAAAGTACTGACCCATCTCTCTAACCTTATTTCTAAGGAAAATATTCCCTTATTTTTATGCCTTTCTGCCTGGTTAGCAAACTTCAAAATTCTACATTTGGAGACCGTCAATAAACATTTATGTGAAGGCTTAGGGAGCATTTGCTAAAGAAAACCAATGAATGATAAGGAGAGCAAAGACAAAAATTCCAGATATCATCTAGACATAAAGTCCTTTCTATTCTTGGAATTATTTCCTAAACTTTGTGTTTCCTTAGCAGTAGTTTTGCAAATTAAAGGCATTTAACTGTCTTAGTTATCCTATGTTAGATCATATCACACTGTTTAGTTCGGTTCCTTTAGGGAAATCTTATTTTATTAGCTTGCTATTATTATTCCTTGAGGATTTTCATGAATAGGACTGGATATAAGTTTATTGAATTGATTAAAATGTTTCTGACCTTATCTTTTATTTAATGATTATGACCCAACCTAGAATATGCTCTTTTGTCATAAATGACAATACTATTATTGTCATATCACTATGTTACTATAAATGCAAAAGCTTAATAAGAAGGCTTTAGAGGAAAGTACTAATGGGCCCCAAACTCTAATTTTTCAGTGGAATTTATTAATTATAAATTTTTCAGTCACAAATACTCATTCACTACACAGATACAAACACTTTAATGAAGGTTCACTCTAGTTATCATTTTTTCCCAGAGTAGCTATCCTGGATTATAGCAAAGTGAGATTATTGTGGGGAAAAGAGAAATAGGTGGGGGGGGAAGGCAGAAACAGAAGACAGAAAAAATTACTAGAATGTTGCCCATGGAAAAGAACAGTTATAAGCAAAGATACCTGAGAAGGAGAAGAGACAAAGGTGGAAAGGAGTGGTAAGGGCAGGGTGGGTTTGTGGATGTGGGTGGAAGGATGGGCATGAGTAATTCAGAGGTTCTTATTGCACCCACATTTCCCTGTGGGCCATGCAATAGATGTTCATGTTTTGTTACTTGGCTTCCTGCATTTTTAAATTTTTTTTCTGCAACCTCTACCACTAATGTTAACTTGTATTCTGGGATTCTTATTCTGGATTTTTGTCTTTTCAGTCATGAAATATATATTAAGAAATGATATGAAAGAATAAATTTCCAATTTTTGAAAGCTATGTTTAAAAAACATTAATAAGGAAAAGTGAATGATTTTTCTTTCTCTAAGTTGTTAAGATTCTATTTTTTTCCTAAGTTTAAAATAAAGAAGACTGGAGATCTTGCTTAATGTAATAAATTAAAATAAATTACACTGAGTTTTAAACAATTTATGAAGCAATGTTTTATTTGTGAATGAGTTGTTCATTCTAAGCCAATTTTCTGAATTGATTAGAGCTTATGTTTACTCTGTTAAACATTTATACACACATATAAACACACACATACAGAATTGAATTCCCTTTCCTTCTCAAACAGAATATATCTAGCAGAGTTGAACTCAGCCTTGATCGGGGTTAAACAAGGACACCACTACATGCATTGGGAGGCTGAAATGTCCCAATTTAGTAAGCTAATGGATGTGGAGTGATAAAGCAAAGCAGTGTTAGGGAAGTCTTGGCAGAAGTAACAGGTAGAAGTCCATGAAACAAGGAGTAATAATTGAAAGTCAATAGTAAAGAAGAGTTAGAAGAATCATCAGGTTGAAGATTATAGAAATAGCAAGAAAACCAGCCAGAAATTTAGTGTCAATATATAGGTATCATGGGTCAGAGTCTGGGCCTACAGGAAATGGATCAGAAATACACAGATGTAAAGAAATCATAATCTTAAGTGCCATAATTTATTGAATACTTACATGCACAAGACACTATTATAAATGCTTTATAAGTAGTATCTCATTTAATCCTTATCCACCTATATGTGCTGGGTTCTATTACTGCAATAATTTTTAAGATGAAGACATTGACACATAGAAGAGGTCAGTAATTTTCTTAAGTTTACAAAAGTAATTAGTAGAAAAAACAGAATTTGAGCCCAGGCAGTCTGGTTTTTAAAGCCACATTCTAAACTAGTATTCTCTATTGCCTCTCTTAATTAGCAAACAAAATGAAAAGAACAACTAACAACTATTTTTTATTGTACACCAGGTAGCATTCTATGTGTTTCACCTATATTAACCTAATGAATCTTAAACATAATCCAACTAATACTAATTCTCATTTTGCAAAAGAGGAAACCGTCTCAGAGAGGCTAAGCAAGCCTCACCAGGGTGACGCAGTGAGAGAGTTGTTCGTCCAGAGGTTAACCGCTGCAGTGCACTGCCACAGAGACGTGTGAGGGAGGAAGAGGCTTAGTCATGGGTAAGAAGGTCATGCACAACTCTACTGGGATTGGGTTGATGCCTTTAGAGAGGGACCAGAGCAAAGCTAACATGACAGGAAGTCACTAGTCAGCAATTCTTGATTTTTTTGACTGAAGGCCCTGCCCTGCTCTTAAAAGTTATTGAGGATGCCAAAATGCTTTAGTTTATGTGAGTTATATCGATGGGTATTTAGTGTATTATAAATTCAATGTGAGACATTTAAAAAAAATTTGTTTACTGATACATATAAATATAATAAGTTTATTACATACTAATATACATGTATTTTGTGAAAAATAGCTACACTTTCCATAACAAACAAAAAATAGTTAGGAGTGACATTGTTTTACCTTCATGCAATTAAAAGTGACTGGCTTAAGAAGGCAGCAAACTCTCATGTCTTCTGCATTTATTCTGTTATACTAGGTGGTTTCAGTTGATGTAGATGAACATTCAGCCACATAGAGAGGTAGTTGGAAAAGGGTTTAATAGCCTTTTGTGAACATTTTAGGTATTGTTTTTGCATACTTTAACCCATTCAATAAGTGGCATTTTCTTAAAAGATAATTGCAATATGGAATATGAAATCTTGGCAGTAAACATTTCTTACTTGATTATGTTTAAATCCATTGGTCTATGTCACATTTTGAAAAGATTCTTTCATTTTGCAGGGATCCTATGCTGGATTTTGTAACATCATCTGGAAAATATTGGTTTATTGAGTTTTTCAGATCTCTTAAATGCTGATACATTTAATTTGATAACTGCAAAATCAATCACATTAATTGATATCACCACTGGTCTCACCAGAAATCATTTGGGAATCTGCCAATTTCATGATGCCAGTTAAGACTGCCCAAAATTCTAACCTTTTGATTGAAAGCCCACATTTTGTCATTGGCAATAATAATAAATTTTTTATTAGTTATTTTCCTACAGAGGCTCACTTTATTAATTTTTAAGGGAAACATTTGATAAGTATTCAAATATAAAAAACCTATAGTTTGTCTATCATTCTTTCTTTCTAATAAAAATGATGTTTCATAAAAAAAAAACTGGTTAGTTTAGTTCACAATTTAAACAATTGCACAACTGCTTGTCCTTGATAACTATTATAGTTTCTTATGGAGCAAAATGCTTTATGACTGCTTTATGAACTATTATTTTGTCACACAGAATAGTGAAGAGACATTAAAAATATGTTAGGGTTGAGATTTAGTAATATTAATTATATTTTCCTTATTAAAGATACTCCAACTGAAACTGCGATGGTGTTGAAGAAGAGTTTGTAGAGGTAATGAATTCAATGACTATTGAAAAATTTTCTTAGGTTAAGAATTATTTCTTCTGGGTTTTCAGCTGTATTTATTAAATTTAAGAATCAATTTTATCTAAGAAATATTATTTCTTATTTATTACACATCAAAATTTTGCTAGGCACTGAAAACATACAACAAAGAAAATATAGCCACTCTACTTGCTCTACATAGTCAAGTCTTGAATTCAGACACATAAATCATTAATTATACTATAATGAGGTGAGTGATATAATGGTGGCATTTATGAAGTTTTTTGTGCACATAAAGGAAGGATAATTAATTCTTTGTCTGGAGTTAAGCATGTGATGGTCATGCAGACTTTTAAAAAGGGCACATTTGGTTGAATGGTCAGTATTATTTATTACAGTTAGGAAGACTCTAATATATAGATTTGATTAATAAGTATCATGCCAGGAATGATTAATGTCAGTAAACTTGTCAATATTGTGTTTTCAAGGCTGAAATATGCGTTAGTTCTTAAACAACTGACTGAGGTTCAGCACATGTGGCAAAGTAATGTATATTATACTTCATAAAAAATAAAAGAGTACTCCAAAGTTTGACCCAAGCCCAGGCTCAGATTGGAGAATGAGGCCAGAACCAGGTCTAACAGCACAAGGTAAATCAATATGCATTGTTTAAAGATGAAGATTGATTGATCCTCTCATGAAACTTTCAAATAATGTATAAATACAGTAAAAACAGCCTGTCTTCAATGAACTGTCAGTAAAACTGAAGTTAACCATCCTATATCCCTTTATGTATAATTGTCTTCCCAAGCATGTGGGAAATAAGTTACAACAATTTGAGTAAATAGTTTCAGCTTAACCACAATCAAAACCAAATAGTACATCTGGTGAAAAACAGAAGCACATGAGAAACAGCAAGGCTTAAAGCTCAGCTATGGGACAGAGTGTTTGGAAAGGAAGAACAGAGATGATGCTGGAAAGCTCAGAGGCTCAGGCCAAATAGTGCGTGGACTCACATGCCATAGTTAGAAGTTGAATCTTCAGCCTACAGCTAGTTAAACTAATTCAAACAGGGAAAGGAGTCATCAGAGCACGTTGGGAGCAGTAGGGAAGATACTTTGGAGGCTGGTGAAATGGAGGCAGGGAGATCAGTTAGCAGGTAATTGAAATAATATGGCACATAAACGACTTCTTGAAAAGTGAGGCATCCCTGTACCAAAATGTACGAACATATCTTTTTATTTGGTAGATAAGATTGTATCTGTTACTGTGTAGTTTAATATACTAAAATTGCAGTGTGAATGGAGAAGATTCTAGTATTGATTTGCAGCTCCCTTGCCTGAGTGCAGGTTTTAAAAATCAGGCTTATATGTGATTTTCTTGTACAATATTGCATAATTTTGTCATCAGGAGATAGATTAGTTGTCATACATTGTGTATTTTAAAGGCCCCAGATTAATCTCACTAGTAAACTTGAATTAATTTGTATAATTTTCTTCCATGTCCAAGCAGAACAGCATAATTCTCCCCTTAGGAGTATCTGCTTGTTTACAAGGGAAGGTGAGATCACAGGACATTTTTCTATAAAGCAGACAGAAGCTGGCTGTAGGCATCTTCCTAGGACATATTTCTAGAGAATAGATGGTCAATGTCTTCTCATCACAGCATGAGGTCAGAAACTTGTTTGCAATTTTTCAGCCTCTTAGTCACTTTAAAATCTATTCACTGTTTTTTTTCACTCAAGCAATAGAAATGTGACACCATGTTCCATGTCTTGTTTTGAAAACGGTTCTTCTACTGATCTATTTTACCAGCACAGTAATCCTATGGTATAGATACAATTATCCCAACATTTTACAAGAGACAGGTAAAATTAGCATCTCCATGGTATAGGGAAGAGAGCTAAAGTTGAGAATGATAAAAGGACTTGACCAGATAGTCAGTGGTAGAGCAAAGATGTGCAGTGAGGTGTTTCAGACCTACACTCTACACTAAACCCCAATACTAACCTTCTTCTCTTAGGGTCAGTCACTTAAACTTCTGTGTTGGTTGTGGCTTTCTGCTCTATGAGATGAGTTTCTCAGCCCTGCTGATCTTTCTGATGCCTTTCAGCTGGCTTGCCCCATGTCTATGATTTGAAGGTCAGTCTAGCTTCTTGGCAATAATCTTTGGTCTGTACGAGACCATATCATCCTTCAATTTTATGTAGACTAGAACCCCAGAAGTTATTTGAAATAGTGCCTCCCAGGATGCACATTGTGCTGCATCTGCCCTTCATGTCCAATCTCCACTCTTTTTCATCATGATCTCTGCCCCAGGAGGCTGACTTATGTGACCTCTAGCTTCCTAATGGTTTTGGCCAATAGGAAGCCATACCAGAATATTAGAGAAAAGAAGAATGAGGTTAAGATATTTTTTCTCCTGGATCTCTCTTACATAGAGTCCATCAGATAGGCTGGTGATCCTAGCTCATCTCCAGGCAGTCATCTATATGTGACCCTCTCTCTTCTGGTTCTGTTTGGTAATTGCTTCCTCTCCTACTGTCTTCTGACCACAGGTGGTAGCAGCTGTTCCTCTATTATACTTTCTCTTGTGCTTTGCCTAGGCCATGCTCACAATCTTGTACACAGTCTTTTTATAAATAACCCCCCTTGAAATTTGAGAGTCCTATCTGTGTCTTCTGTTGGAACTTTGACTAATACATATACCACACTGCATAAATACACACACACACTCACACACACACTCGTGCTAACACTTGCTCAAGGTGCATCTAACTTCCTGGTAAGACAGTGGGTAAGAGTAAAAGTCATAGGCAATGAGCTATGCATATGCCCAGTTCTTTGCTTAACACAGTAGGTGGAGGAACATTTTAACTTCACTGTGCAGGAATCAGAGGTGGACTTTGATCAATTCCACATTAGTATTAAATATAAAAACACAGAAGTCATAGGAACACCAGGAAAGTAATCAAATTAAATTTTAAATGATCAAGTGCTTTGTGTTGAACCATTAGGAGTGTGTAATATATTATGTAGATTACACCCAGTAGAGGAATACATTAAAAGGAAAACAGACACAAATATAAATAGTAAAGAAAGTCACCCTTCCTACAATATTCTACTAGGATAATTGCAGCTGCTCCAAATTCTTAAATTCCTCTTAGCCCTGACCATCTCTCCATCATGTTGTTTTTAGTAGCTTCCTCACCTGGTATCAATCAAGAACTCTGCTCAGCATCCCAGCTTCCATTTCAGATGCTTCTTTCTGGGCATTGGTGGCATCTACCCTTTCTTCACTGCCAATTGTTTCACCCAATGGCTTTAAAATTACCACAAACATGAATGTCCTGTCTCTAATTCCTGCATGGTCTCTGACTATCTATCTCCTGTGCTGGAAGCACTGAGCTCTGTTTGAGGAACTTTAGATTTCCTCAATACCTGACATTCCAATCATTTTGCCATTTCTAAAACAGGGCCTTCTTATTTCTTTTAGTTTTTATTGCTTTAACTGAGAGAAACACAGTATAATCTATATGATAACTTTCCTCCAATTTTATTTCTTACTGCCTAATTCATCTGGTTGAACTTGAAATAGATGTTTTGAGGGACTACATCTGAAAAGAATGCAAATGACCCTGCATATTTTAAGAGATCAAAGCATTTCCCCTCCAGTGACAGCTAGTGATCCTGTATCAAGCTGACACATTGCAAATCATTGTCACTTTCTGTGGTGGTGATACCCTTCCCATCCAGGCAACTTCCCTAACGGCTAAAGAACAACAGCCCTTGTTTCTTTGAAACATAGTCCGAGCACTTCCTGTCATCTCCAATCATGCCGAATTCTCTCTTAGGAGACTCATGGGAAATATACAGACACGACACCTTGTTGTTCTCTTTTAGAGGTAGATTTGCAACATGAGTCCTGTTGGGGTTGGTAAAAGTTTATACTATCTATCTAATGAGGTCATGATATTATTAAACACTGGCTTGTTCAGAATGAATGGATGAGATAGCATAATATGGAAGTTAAGAGGGTGAGCTTGGAAATCAAAATCAGTATAATTTGAAATCCTTCTTCGTGGTGTAACTATTAATTCCTTAACTTCTTTCAGTCTCTTTTTCTTTATCTGTAAAGATAACACTAATGGTACTTTACTCTTATGGTTGTTTTGAGGACCAAATAAGGTACTATATAAAATATGCTTCTTATATTTTTGTTGCACATATAAGTTCATATTGTGTAGCACTGCTATTCTCACTAGTTTTTAAATATTTATTGACATTTACTGTTTCACTCTATTGTTATGAGTAAATAGACACACCTTGTAAGTTTTGAGATATATTAATATAATCTGTCATTGACAATTAGGAGGTGTAGTAAGGAATGTTGTCTTGTTGCTAAAACAGTATCTATTATAGATTAATTTTTTAAAAAATTCAAATATAATTGAAATATTATAACATCCAATGGCATTTAGTATATTCACAAAATTGCAAAACCATCATTACTATCTGATCTAGTACATTTTCATTGGCCCTCCATCCCCCAAATCCCATGCCCATTAGTGGTCACTGTGCATTCCCACTTATCTCAACCCCTGGCAACCACTAATCTATTTTCTATAGATTTTCCTATTGTGGACATTGCCTATAAGTGGAATCATGCAATATATGTGGCCTTTAGGGTCTGGCCTGTTTCACTTAGCATAATGTTTTATAAGTTCATGCATGTTATAGAATAAATCAGCATCTCATTCCTTTATATGACTAGATAATAGCCCATTCTCTCTCTCTCTCTCTCTCTCTCTCTCTCTATATATATATATATATATATAGATACCCCTTTTTGTTTATCCCTTCATTAACTGATGGATATTTATAGTTTCTATATTTGTAGAAACACAAATATTGTTTGAATGATGTATTATATGTATTGTATTATTATGAATAATGTTCTCATTTCTTCACTTCCTAGCCAATACTTATTATTGCTTGTCTATTTTATTATAGCCATTCTAGTGGGTATACAGTGATATCTCACTGGGGTTTTGATTTGCATTTCCTATTGGCTAATGATGTTAAACATCATTTCATATGCTTTTCAGCAATTTATATGTCTTCTTTGAAGAAATATTTATTAAAATCCTTTACCTAGTTATTTTCTTCTTCTTTTTTTTTATTTCGGCATATTATAGGGGTACAAATTTTAAGGTTTCAATAAATGCCCTTCTCCTCTCCCCCTACAAATCTGAGTTTCCAGCATGACCATCCCCCAGATGGTGCACATCTCATTCATTATGTATGTATTTACCTCCCCCCCTCCCCCCTCAAACCTGCCCAATACCCTATTACTGTAGTACCTATGTGTCCACTTAGGTGCTGCTCAGTTAATACCAGTTTGCTAGTTTTTAATTGAGTAATATGCCTTTTGTTGAGTTGTGATAGTGTTTTATATATCCTGGATACAAGACACTTATCAGATATAAAATTTGCAGATATTTCTTCTATTCTATAAGTCGTATTTTCATTTTCTTGATAGTGTCCTTTGCAGCACAAAATTTTAAATTTCAAGTTCAATTTATCTATTTTGCCTTTTGTTGTCATCTCTAAGAAAACATTGCCTAATCCCATGTCACAAAAATTTATACATGTTTCCTTCAAGAATTTTATAATTTTAGTTCTTACATTTAGGCCTTTGATTCATTTTGATTTAAATTTTGTGTATGGAGTAGGAGTTCAACTTCATTCTTTTGTATGTGGATATCCAGTTGTCCCAGAATCATTTGTTGAAAAGACTATTCTTTTCCCGTTGAATAGTTTTGGCATACTTGTTAAAAATCCATTGGACATAAATATATAATTGTAGTATTATACAGATGGATTTACCCTTTTATCACCATAAAATATCCTTTCTTTTTCTCTAGTAATAATTTCTGTCTCCAGATGTATTTTTTCTATTAGTATAGCCACTCCGACTTTATTTTGGTTAGTGTTTGCATGGTAAATATTTTTCCATCACTTTATTTTTAACCTATCTTGTGTCTTTGAATATAAATTGTATCTCTTATAGATAACATACAATTGGATTTTTTTTAACATTTTGCCCATCTCTGCCTTTAATTGGAAAATCAAATCTATTTATATTTAAGGTAATTAGCAGTTAAGTGGGATTTAGATCTGCTGTTTTGTTACTTGTTTTCTTTATGTCTTACCTGTTTTTCATTCCAATATTCTTTCATTATTGTCTTCTTTTGTGCTCAATATTTTCTTCTTCATCATTTTAATTCTCCTGTCATTTCTTTCACTATGTTTTTGAGTTATTTTCATCGTTATTGCATTGGGATTATAATTTACATTTAACTTAAAACAATCTTGTTCTGATTAATAACAATTTAATTTCAATTCAATATAAAATCTTTGCTCCTGTTTATCTCCATCCTCTCTCCTGTGTGCATATTGGGTCATGCCTCCAACACTTCTTTACAATA
This sequence comes from Microcebus murinus, assembly GCF_040939455.1. Taxonomy (NCBI): domain Eukaryota; kingdom Metazoa; phylum Chordata; class Mammalia; order Primates; family Cheirogaleidae; genus Microcebus; species Microcebus murinus. The sequence goes on along the minus strand of NC_134114.1, from coordinate 34,850,307 downwards.
CTGCCTTAACCTTCCACAGTCCCAGGACAATGTCAGAGTTTTTCAAAGCATCCTGTGGACATCTCCTTACCTAACTTTTCCTCTGAAGCATTTCCTTTTTAAGTCTGTTGCTTCTCCCAGTTGTTATTTACTACTCAGCAGAAATGTTCAGTAATTGCGTCTGATTGTTTTTAACAATTGCTCCTGAGGAAAAGGCTGTTCACGTTGGGCAAGTTCACAGTCAGATAAAACAAAGACAGTGTAGCATATTAGGTCTTCCATGGAACTATCACACAGGCCAAATAGTGACAATTCTCTGGAAATGGGGCTTTAAAGGAGCTCTCCAACCCCATTCTTTCTCCTCCACATGCTGCTAGCTTGCTGGTTTTGGTCATGATTGTGGACTGTTGCATATGAAAGCTATTGTGGCATAAATGTGGTGTAGGAACAGAGAGAGTTAAAACATGACAAACTCACTGCTCTTTCCAAGTTTCAGAGTTTTTCCTGAATAAATTCTCCCTAGATTGCTGCAACTCTTTGGTTAATTTCCAGAGTTCTGGAAAAGCTGATGTTTTGAATTTTTGCCAGTGTTCTCATTTTTTTACAGAGAAAAATTGTTTTTGGAGGTGCCATTTTAAACTGATATTGCCCCTTTAGACTTATTTTTAAAATCACTGGGCACCTATATCATTTTCTTAAATCAGATTTCCTGTCTTACTAATCAGTTATTCTTGCACCGAAGCCATAGCTTGCTGTCAGCTTTCTTAGTGTCTGAGGTAGCATGACATAGGAAAAAATGAATGTAGTTTAAAGGCGAAGGATCTGAGGTTGAAATTTGGCTCACATACTGTGCTAGTCATTGGGCTCAGGGACAAGATTTAGGCTTTATAGCTCTTAGTTTTCACACAATTTGATTTTATTCATAAATAAATCTCTTGGTATATCATTTAGAAAAAAATATGAAGGCAATTCATCTACCCAAACCAGTAACTAAATATTTAATAAATTGAATCTGAACTTTCTTCTTTTTCCCAAAGGGGATTTATTATTATCTTTGACATTTCACTGAATAATTTCTAATATCTACATCAAGCATCTATATATATATATATATATATATATATATATATATATATATATCTGTGCCATATAAAATGTTTCTTTTAAAAATGCAAAGTATTTCCAAGGAATTTATTTTTTAATACTCTATAAAAACTACAATGTATTAAATGGACCACTCTATAATCAGAAAACAGTATGATAAATGTCTTAAACCAGTGATATTTTGAAGAATATGCCTGTTTCAAATGGAAACTTGGCTTCACCTACTGTTCTAATCTATGTACTAAGTACAGCATCAATCACCATCTGTCTTTCTTCTCTCATTCATTTAACTTGTCTCAACATATAGCTGTGTATAATTTTTGTGGGTGGGATAGGGTGGGGTAGTTATACCTTCTGCCTAAGTTTCCTCTTTTAAATGTGGCCAAATGTCAATAGCTAATATTTTATTTTTTATATTTAAAAGTTAAGAGAAGAACTGTGGAGTAATGAGATGAGTTTACTTTTCTAAAGTAATATAGAATTTTATGCAGTATCTATTTATTAATTTTATTATTCATAAATAATATTTTCTTTTGAATAACATTTTTTTCTGATTATAAAATCAATACATAGTTTTTTTTGAAAACTTAGAAATCAGAGAGAGTTACAAAGAAAAAAAATTAAAATTACCATCAATGCTCACATTTATAAGTGATATTTATTATAAAATTCAATTAACACACAACCACACAAATATTAAATGAAGCTTTAAATCTTGATTATTCTTTCTTTGTTCTCAATTTATTTAGGCTTTACCCAACTACTTGTTTTGCTATTGTTCTGTGTTTGGTTTATTGACATTACAGGATATACTATTCTATGAATAATTATCTTGTTTATCTGGAAAATAAGCATTAAAAATCAATAGTTGAAATCATTTCATTACTTGGCTGAAAAGATGTAAAATAAGGCTTTGTCTCTCTTAAAACTAGTAACTTACTTATAAAGAACTGAAGAGGACTTTTATCTTACTAAATGTAGATGTATTTATAAAATTATAGGATTTTGAAAATTGAAGTTTATGCTTTGATTATAAGGGTGAACTTTGAGTCAGTACATGCACCCAAAGTTAAAACAATTCCTCCACATTTCATTAATGGCACAATTATAATACAATGGAAACAGTATGTGCTTCTCTCATCAAGTAGAATTTTATGTGTTTGACACCTTGTGAGGGAAGGAATTTTTGTTATTAAGTGCCAACATTTTCTTCAAATGTGGATTTAACCACAGCAAATCTCAAGAGCAGTATTATGTCTGAAGACATTTTATACTTAGGTGACAATTTCCTTAAAGAAATCCATTATGTGCAAGTGTACATTATCCTCTAGTCTTATGTATTATTTGATCATCATGAAGCTTCTTACAGTTTCACAGGCAATGGCATGGGCTTAATGACTACCATTTTTGTATGGCACTGTCAAAACATTTAATTGATTTTTGAAATTCATAAAAGTTCACATTCATACTTAAGTGTACTAAGTTGAAAAGAGGTTCCCATAATGACATTTTAAAGACTGAAAGTCAGCTAAGTAATTTAATGCTGGAATTGAAAATATGGAATAATATTAGTGTGGTCTACTTTTACGACTATTTTATAAGTATGTAATCTGATCCTGTAACTTAATCTGATCCTATAAACAAGAAAAAATATGAATGGAACTTAGAGGAATTGACCTGTTTTTGAGACAGAGTCTCTCTCTGTTGCCCTGGGTAGAGTGCAGTGACATCACCACAGCTCACTGCAATCTCAAACTCCTGGGCTCAAGTGATCCTCCTGGCTCAGCCTCCCAAGCAGCTTGGGCAAAATCAATGTACACAAATTAGTAGCACTCTTATATACCAAGTCAAGCTGAGAGTCAATCAATGACTCAATGCTATTCACAACAGCCACAAAGAAAATAAAATACCTAGGAATATACTTTAACCAAGAAGGTGAAAGATCTCTATTAGGGAAACTACAAAACACTGAAGAAAGAAATCATAGGTGACACAAACAAATGGCAAATATATAATGTCATGGATCAGTCAAATCAACATTGTTAAAATGTCCAATACTACCAAAAATAACTTACAGATTCAAAGCAATCCCCATGAAATAGCAATGTCATACTTCAGCGATCTAGAAAAAAAAAATTCTATGATTTGTTTGGAACCAGAAAATAGCCCAAAGCCAAAGCAATCTCTTAAGGAATAGAAAAAATCTAGAGACATTACATTACCAGACTTCAAACTATTTATCACAAGGCTATTGTATCCAAAATAGCATGGTATTGGCACAAAAACACAGGCATAGACCAATGGAACAGACCAGAGAACCCAGATATAAAAACATCTACATACAGCCAACTGATCTTTGACAAAACAGAGAACAGGATACACTGGGGAAAAAAAGTTCAATTCAATAAATGGTATTGGGAAAATTGGACAGCCACATGCAGAATAATGAAACAGGATCCACATCTCCCAATGTTCACAAAAATTAATTCAAGATGGATAAAAGACTTATACATAAGGCATGAAACCATAAGAATGCTGGAATAAAATGTTAAGAAAACTCTCCTAGATATCAGACAAGACAAAGAATTTATAAAGAAGATCCCAATGGCAATCAGAGCAACAACAAAAATAAATAAATGGGATTGATTCAATTAAAAAGCTTCTGCACAGCTAAGGAAATAATAAAGAGAGCAAATGGAAAACTACAGAATGGGAGAAAATATTCACAAACAATATATCCAATAAAGAGCTAATAACCAGAATCTAAAAAGAACTCAAGCAAATCAGCAAGAAAAAAAATAGACAACCCCATTAAAAAATTGGGCAAAAGATATGAACAGAATTTTTTCAAAAGAACAAGAGACAAATGACCAAAAAACATATGAAAAAATGCTGAGCATAACTAACCATCAGGGAAATGCAAATTAAAGCCACAATGAGATATCACCTTATACTAGTTAGAATGGCTTTTATTAAAAAGTCCAAAAACAATAGATTCTGGCAGGGAGGCAGAGAGAAAGGAATGCTTGCACACTCTTACTGGGACAGCAAATTTGTACAACCTCTACGGAAAACACTATGGAGATTCCTGAAAAAACTAATAGTTGAGCTACCATTAGATCCAGCAATCCCAGTGCTGGGTCTTCACTCAAAGGAAAAGAAGTCATTTTATCAAAAAGACACCTACACTTGAATGTTTATTGCAGCTCAATTCACAATTGCAAAGATGAGGAATCAACCCAAGTGCTCATGAATTCATGAGGGGATTCACCAAATGTGGCATATGTATACTTTAGAATACTACTCAGTCCTGAAGAAGGATGAACTGAAGGCTTTTGCAACAGTTTCGAAGGAATTGGAAACTCTTACCCTAAGTGAAATATCTAAGAATGGAAAAGCAAACAACACATATACTTGCTGTTAAATTGGAACTAACCAATGGGCACACATGTGCATAGAGGGAAGTAAAACTCAGTGGGAATCAAGCAGGGGAGTGGGGCGTGAGGAGAGGGGCAAAAACCTACCTAACAGATACAATGAGCACTATCTGGGTGATGAGAATTTTATAACCCTGAATCAAGTATAACAAGAGCAATCCATTTAACGAAAAATATTTGTACCCCTATCATATTTTGACATGATAAAAAATAAACAAACAAACAAACAAATAAATAAATAAATTTCCTTAGTGACTAAGTATAGGCATTAAAATGGAAAATCAAAGATATGTAAACTGATAAAGCAAACCCTTTTACCTAATATTTGCTCCATATATTTCATATGCACTTTCCCTGATTCATTTTTTAATGTGTTTGTTTTTCTTTTTAGGTAGAGTCTTGTTTTATCACCCCGGCTGGAGTGCAGTGGCTGCATCATAGCTCACTGCAGCCTTGAATCCTTAGCCTCAAGTGATCCTCCTCCCTCAGACCCCAAAGTGCTGGTGTTACATGCATGAGCCACTGTGCTTGTCCTTAATTTTTGAAGTGATGTGTGGAAAAACTCTGTATTTTTTTCCCCTTGGTTTCATTTATCATTTAATTTTGGAAGATTTGACATTTCTCACCAAGTCTTTTCTCAGTGAGGAAGGTGGAGAGAATTTCACATGGACACTTTCATCAAGATTTATGAAAATGTAATTTTTGGCTTTCAAATTCTGATTGGTAATAGCAGTTTTTAAGAAATTAAATTAGTATTGGGAAGTGATTCCTTGGAGCAATGACCTAAACATCTTAAAAATGTGTAGAAAAATGAGTCTGGGTTTCATATGACCTCAAAAGAGATGCCGTTAGAAGCCTTGACTTTAGGCTGGGCATAGTTGCTCACACATGTAATCACAGCACTTTGGGAGGCTAAAGCAGGAGGATCACTTGAGCTCAGGAGTTTAAGATCAGCCTGGGCAACATGGCAAGACCCCATCTCTTTTAAAAAAAAAAAAAAAGTTACCAGGTCATAGTGGTGCATGGCTCTAGCCCTAGCTACTAACTCTCTGTTTCTTTCTAGAATTCGTGACTTATAATCAGGCAGTCATAGGCTTGAATAACAGTTGGCATAGCACTTGTCCCCAAGCGCTCATGCAATTTCCTTACCTAGAATTTCCTTCCTTCCTATTAATTCTAGACAAATAACAATACATTTCTCAGTTACCACGAGAATTTTCTGATCCTTAAAAGCTGTGATATATTGTGCTCTGCCATTTCCATTGCTGCCAGTTATCTGTGCTGGTCTACCTGTCTGTCCCCCTCATCGGGGCTCCGATTCATACTTATTACAGGCACTGGCTTTGCTCAGGTGGGAGATCAGTTATTGACCCCAAGTGACCATAATTTCTCCTTCATTTTTGTTTTCTGTCCACTAAATGATTAAAGTTCTATAGCTATAAAAAAGACACACTTTCAATTTTATATAACTCTTAAAAAAAAAAAAAAAACCTTGAAGGTCACAGGATACCAAAAAGATGCCACCAAATAAATATCCTCATTCCATTCTGAGGACTAATTAGGGAATGAATATATTTATATGTATGTATGTATTTGTGCATGTGTCTGTGTGTATATTTCCATATATACTTTAATAATAATTCCATAATTTATGTATTATTATTTCATTCAGAGTTAACATATGGAAAAAATAGGTCACAGAGAAGTAATTTGTTCAAACTTACAAAACCAGTGTCTTACAAAAGAAGATTCAAACCCGTATGATTTCATCCAAATGCCCATGCTTTTCCATGCTGCCATGCTGTGTCTTGAACCAGTTATTTTTATTGACTTGAGTAGCTAAACCACTCTAAACATTTGGAGTTTATATTCTTATTCACATCTTTCCCATTCATTTCACTGCCATAAATTATCGAGAGTTTAATAAAGGATCTCTGCTAATTAGCATCTATTTTATAGTTAGAATAGAAATTTTTATGGTCATGTTTCTTAATGGTGGAAAAAAGAGGCCCTTCTAATATGAAGCTTACAGCGTGATGAGTAATCACAGCACACCTGTCAACATTATAAAAACACTCTTTTGAGAGTTGTGACTTTTTCAAAAGACTACATAAAAAGAATCATTCTTTTTAAACTTCATGTGGTGATGCCTCATTGCCATGACTCAGCAGGTATTCTTATGATTCCCTAGACATAAGACAGTTTTGAAAATGATTGCATCAGATCTTCAAATTTAGTAATCTTCTAAAGATATTATTTTAAACTAATTTATTTATATTATTAAATAGATTTGAGAGGTCAGATTTGGCCTGAAATAAAATCATAGAGTGGGTGATATTTGTCTTTATTTTGCTAACTTTATTACATTTTTTTGATGACCTTTTCTCCAATTATCCTATGTTTTCATACCTCTCTGATTTCTCCTATAGCAAGAAAATGAAGGCTGGATTAATTCATATTAAATGTGCATAACAAAATGACATACTCAAAAATTTCAGTTTTAAACTCAAATGATGGTAAAAAAAAAATAGTGCTGGAGCACTTGTGTAACTGCTGGGGTAGTCTCCTGGCTCCCCTACCTGCACCCTGTGTAAATGATGACCTTTTCTATCTGCAGTAGTAGAGCTAGTGCAGTAGAAAGCTTTACATGGTGATGCAGAGCCCATTCTTTCTCATTCACAGTCATTGCCTCTCTAAAGACTGGAAGTCAAAATGTTAATGTTCATCTTGATTCAATTTACACACCATTCTTGTCAAAACTGAAGTTTAGGGGAGGGTTTATAAAAATGATGGCTGATTGTTTTGTATCTGCTTGCCTTGTAGGGTTACATAATTGTTGAAGGACCCAAATTTACTTTTCTTGCCTTTGAATTTTTTCTGGTTCTTATTCCACATATCCACTTTATGATTATTATTGCAGGTGCTCTTGTTGAAAGCCATTTCAACTGTACTGTGAAGTAAGAAGGGGATATGGCTAATAGTTAAAACATTTTTTTTCCAAGGGTTGGAGTCTATGCATGGGTGGAAGTAGTGCTAAATCCCACATCTTCTAGCTCATACACTATTTAAAGAAAAATGTTCAATATCCCACGAGGGCACAGGAACTTCCTACCACACCCATGCTTATCACAGCCTGGTAGTGAAAGTGGCTTTTGGTATTACAATTAACATTCTCTCTAATTCACATCATGTGAGCTACTCTATTCATTTCTTCTCTCTTCAATGAGACACCTTTTATCCTACACTGTAAGATCCCCAGCACATTAGGCTTGCTTCTCAAATTCTCACCTATTCCCCTACTGCCTCATCCCTTTCCCTGGTTTAAACAATATGTATTGACTTTTAGTTATAAAATCCATTTGCTTATTATTAATTTCATGCCATTCATAAAAATATTCAATCAATTGAAAGTACCATAACTTATTTAAAATTTTATTTCAACATTTTAGATTTTTTTTCAAAATTATAAATAATCCAAGAAAAAAATCATTGTCCATAAATTTTTGGCCATATTTAGGTTAATTTATTATAAGTGATATTAATGATTCAAATCATAAGACTATCCCTATTTTTAAAGTTTCTTTATGTTATATATGTATATATGTGAGCATGTATACATATATCAACTTGCATTGCTTTACTTATTAACAAACATTGAACATTTTTTCAAGGTTTCCACCCAAGATTTTTACTTTTGATAATTAAATGTTTTCCTTATTTTAATATTTATAATTTGTATTATTCTTAAACTTGATACATAAACCATACATTAAGGCTATTAACATTTATGCTATTTGTTGCAAATATTTTGCATTCTATTTTTTTCTTTTAATATTGTTTCTTATTTATTTATACCTAATTTAAAAGGTATGTATCAATTCTATTGGTTTTTATTTTGTTATTTATCCATTAACAAAAACAATTTAAAAGCAATGACTGTTTTATAAGTGAACCCTTGCCAGGGTTTCATTATGCACTTGGGCCGTGCTCTGAATTTCTGACACTGGAAGAGAGGAAAAATAGACTTGAAACAGGAAGATCTTTATAAGATTAAAAACAAACCAAAAAAATAGTACAGATCACACTAGGCTAAAGAGAAGTTTAGTCACACATAAAGAGCTATTTGTCTTTTCTGTCTCATAACATTTAAGAAAACATTACTGTCCTTAACCAATATGCAGAGTCTGAATTGTAGAATAAGCACAGACACAAAAGAGAACATGGACTTCATTTCCTCTTAGGCCCCTACTGGATTCTTTCCTTCTTGTTCTTAGAGTGATTTTCTGAGTACTTATTCATCTGCTTCAGTTCTGCTTCTGAGTACTTATTCATCTGTATTAAACTGCTTTAGTGCCTATAATCCTAGCACTCTGGGAGGCCAAGGTGGGAGGATTGCTCAAGGTCAGGAGTTCAAAACCAGCCTGAGCAAAAGCGAGACCCCATCTGTACTATAAATAGAAAGAAATTAGTTGGCTAACTAATATATATAGAAAAAATTATCCAGGCATGGTGGTGCATGCCTGTAGTCCCAGCTACTTGGGAGGCTGAGGCAGCAGGATTTCTTGAGACCAGGAGTTTGAGGTTGCTGTGAGCTAGGCTGATGCCATGGTACTCACTCTAGCCTGGGCAACAAAGTGAGACTCTGTCTCAAAAAAAAAAAAGACTACTTTAGTTCTAAGACTTTCATGTCATTAAAAATTTGAATCTACCAACTGATGGCTTTAACATTTTTTTTCTGTTTTATCCATGGGTCATTTCTAAAACCTTTCTTGAGTTTACCAATTAGGAAAATACTTTCACCTTTGAGGGCAGATCATCTTTAATACTTTTACTATCTACTGAGCTTATTCTTGGTAAAATTTTACAACAAAATGAATGAAAACAAAATGGATGTTTCTCAAGCTAATAAAGGACACATACAAAAACCTATAGCTAATATCATAAACAATGGTTAGATAATGAATGTCTTTTTCCTAAGATCAGAAACAAGACAATGATGTCTACTCTTGTTATTTCTATTCAACAGTGTATGGAAGGTTCAAACCAGTGCAGTCAGGCAAGAAAAAAGAAATATAAGGAAGCTAGATTGGAAAGGAAGAAGTAAAATTGCATAGGTACAGGGAGTATGATTCTATAGGCAGAAAATCCTAAATAATTCAAAATAATATTTCATATAACTAATAAATTTTCAACAATGTCACAAGGTAAAATACCAATATAGAATAAGTTGCATTTATCTATAGGCAATGAACGATTCAGAAAAGAAATTAAGGAAAAAATTTCATTCAAAATAGCATCAAATAAACAAGATAATTAACAATAAATATAACAAAAGAAGTACAAAATTTGTATACTGCAAGCTATAAAATATTGCTGAGAGAAATTAAATAAGATCTGAATAAATGGAGAGAAATTCTAGATTTATTGATTGGAAGATAAAATTGTTAGCATGGTAATTCTCCCCAAATTGATCTATAGATTCAATATAATCACAATAAATATCTCAGCAGGCTTTTTCTGGGTAGAAGTTGATAAATGAGTCTTAAAATTTATATAGAAATTCAATGTGTATGTGTCTACATACACACACACAATTTTGAGGAAAAGGCAATTTTGAGAAAAAAGTAAAATTTGGAGACCTAAACTTGCCCATTTCAAAACTTACTTTAAAGTTATAGTAATTAAATATTATGTTATAGTGTAAATATAGACATAGATCAATGGAACAGAGTGGAGAGTCCAGAAACAAACTGTTGACATTGGTGGTCAATTAGTTTTTCAAGAAAAAAGACAATTCAGGAGGAGAAAGAGCAGTCTTTCCAACAAATGGTGCTAGTAGAACTAGATATTGGCATGCGAAAAGGATCACTTTAGATCCTTACTTCACACCAAACACAAAAATTGAACTCAAAATTAAGCCTCAATGTAAGAGCCCAAATTATAAAATTTTCAGAATAAAATATAGGGTAATGTCTTTATTACCTTGACTTGGCAAATGATTCTTAGATATGATGCCAAAAACACAATCCATAAAAGGAAAATATGGGTAAATTGGGCTTTATAATAATTTGAAAAGTTGCACTTCATATAACCATTAATAAAAAATGAACTACCACTTTACAGCCTTTGGCTAAGATCAAGTGAAGAAAATGAAAATTAAGCCTTAGACTAAGAGAGATATTTAAAAACATGTATTAATATATGTTAATATATTATAAGCTTATATCCAAAATACATGAAAGTCTCCTACATCACAATATTAAAGAGACACTCTAATTAAAATGAATGAAAGACTTTAACAGACTTTTTACCAAGATATATAAATAGCTAATAATCAGATTAAATGATGTTCGACATCATTAGTAAAGAAACACAAATTAAATCTACGATAAGAACTATACCCACTAGAATGGTTATAATAAAAAAAAATCCTATAGGAATAAGTCAGTAAGGATGTAGCAAAACTGGACTCTTCATACATTACTAGTGGGAATATAAAATGGGAGAGCCATTTTTTAAAATATTTTTAAAGTTTATACATAAATATACCATATAACGTAACAAGACCATGTCTGGGAATCTACCCAATAAAAATGAAAACATATGTCCACATAAAGACTTATATATGAATGATCATAACGGCCTTATTCACAATAGCCAAAAAGGGGAATCAATGTAAGCATCTGTCAACTGGTGAACAGATGAACAAAATATAGTATATCTGTACGCTGGAATACTATTCAGCAATATAAAGCATGCTGATACTATACATATTGATACTACACATGCTAGAATGTGGATGGACCTCAAGAATATTATTCTGCATAGTGTGATTCCATTCATATGATATGTTCAAAAGAGTCAATTATATACAAAGTCAAACCAAATTATTGATTAAGGCTGGAGGTGGGAGTGTAGTTTGAATGAACTTTTTGGAATGATGGAAATATTAATATACTACAAGTGATCATGGTGATAATTGTACAACTTTCTTACAATTTTCAAAAAAATTGAATTTTGCACTTAAAATGTGTTAATTGTATGACATAAATTATACATCAATAACATATATAAATATGCCTGCTGCATATTTACATTGATATATCTATTTTACATGTGAATACAACTTGAATTTTAGCTTTTTTTTCCCTGCTCTCATTAAGATTCTCAAATTCAAAGACACTTCCCTTTTGTTTCAGCTCTAATTTCTTTTGTACATTGTCTAATCACAACAGGCACTTGGTAAATATCACAACTGGTCGACTTACTTCTTTACTAGAATTGTGAGGCTTTAGTTTATTCTGTTTATTGGTTATTCTCCTTGGTATTTCATGCTGGGAATTTTTAATGATCTCTTTTGTGCATAATAACACTTTTAATTCTCATAATAACACTATAGGAGATTTTTCCCACATTCTAAAAATGGAAAAAAAAAACCCCACGTGACTCACAGAAGTTAAGCAACATAGCACAGCTGGGGGGTAGTCAAGTTAGGATGTGAACTCACGCAGTCTGAGTCCCGCCTGTTTGCACTTAACCGTAGTTATTATCTGCTTTCCATCTGAACACAGTTACTTGTGAAGTACATTTATTTTATATTTAATGTTTTTCAGAAGAAAGAAAGAAATATCTTAGAAGAACGCTTTGATCTGAAAGATAACGTTTTTGCTTCAGGCTATGAGAATTTTTATGGTTATCAATGTTTTGAGGAATGATGCATTAGGCAGTAAAAAGAAAAAAAATTTATGAGTAGAAAAGAAAGAAGCATGTGATACTATAGATATAAAAGCAAGGTCCTCATTTCCAGAGGTGGCCTTAATAGTAGGTAAAGTGGCAGTTTTACAATGATCCTTCACTACTTTCATACAAAATACAAACCAAAATATGAAATCTCATAGCCCTCTAATCCTAAAAATTAGTCCCTAATTTCTAAACATGTGATATAGCAAACTGAGATAAATTCCTTTTATATAAACCAAATGAGTTTTGCTCTTGTTAATTATAATCATAAAAACATATACATAAATTTATAATTTAAATGATTTTAAGAACATTTTTGAGACCATATTTTGATTAAGTAACAGTGTATCAAATTCCAAAGAAATATGAGCGATGGGATGTGGTGTCTAAGGATTAAAAAAGGAGGAAGGAGAAGAGAAGCAAAAATGTGGAATCTTGAAGGCAACATTTACCTGCCTCAAATTTTGCGTTACCAAGGTAAGTTTCATATTATATATTAAATATGTGAGTATTAGTGAGTTTGTGAATAAATTTATTACATTTATATTATTATATTAATTTATTATATTAATTAATTAATTTATTATATTATTAATTTATATATTAATTTATTATATTAATATAATTTATTATATTAATTTATTATATTATTATTATATTAATTTATTATATTAATTAATATATTTAATTAATTTATTATATTGATATTAATATCAACAGATATTAATAAATATCTGTTGAATACCAACAATGGGCTTGGTATTGTGCCAGGTCCTGAGATAAAATAGTGATCAAGTCAGGTACTGTCCAAGACTTCATGAAACCTGTATTCCAGTAGAAGGGATGGATAATATTTAAATAATTATGCAAGTTAATGGATACAGCCTTTAAAAAGGCTCTGCAAGATTAGTATGGAATGATAGGAAAGTAATTTACAAAGGATCTTGATCTAGTCTAAACAGTAAGTTGTTGCTAGAACAACTAGAAGAATTAACTAGGTTTGGAGGCATGACGTGAATGAGAGGGTGAGCTGAATCTATATCTGTAGAAATTATCAGGAATTTTTCACCTCCATAGTTTATTTAAATTTTAGAACCTTTAGGAATAGCTTGGTCTGCTTGAGTTTTTCCATTTACAAATAATATTCACTTATTAAATGCTCCATATGTAGCTGAAGGGAAATCGCAGTCATACCTCCTAAATTGCTCATCTCTGTGAGATTGGGATCCTTGTCCGTTTTTGTTTTCTCTGTACCATCCTAGAGCAGCACCTGACAGAAGAAAAGTATTTGCCTTACTCTGTTTAGGATTGCTATACCAGAATACCTAAGGCTAGGTAATTTATAAAGAAAAGAGTTTTATTTGGCTCACAATTTTGGTGGTTGGAAAGTTTGTGATTGGGCAGCTGTACCTGGTGAAGGTCTTATGTTCCTTGAACTCATGGCAGAAAGACAAAGAAGAGACTTGTGTGCAAAGAGACTAAACACAATAGAGAACAGCCTGTTCTCAAGGTAACTAATCCAATCCCTTGGGAGTGAGAACTCACTCCAGCAAGATGACATCAATCTATGTATGCGGGACCCACCCCCATGACCCAAACACATCTCAGGTGCGTCCATCTCCCAACACTAGAACGTTAAGGATCAAATTTCAACATGAGTTTTGGTGGGAACAAATTACATCCAAATCATAGTAGCCCTCAAGAAATGTTGAATGAGTAAATGAATGAATGAAGCAAAAATATCTGAAAAAAACATTTTGAGTTTTCTATTACTTCTGCATTAATTATTACATACACTTGTAAGCATATACCAAAAAATGCTTACTTATACTTATCAGCTCTTTTCTGTAATTCTTTTCTGAAAACATAATGTTTTAACTCTCCCACAAAATGTGCAAATCTTTTAAAGCAGGTGGACATTGACAATATATTCCCTTGTTTCATGAAGGTCTGATTCAATGTGCAAACGATGCTGTTAAATCATATCAAAGTAATTCCTAAAAATTGCCTTTTCTCTAATTTGCATATTGTCCTTTAAACAAGGACTTGCGAATGCACCATAAAAGACTAATTGGTATACTTATTCTGCCTTATATATTCAAATTTTTGCTATATAATACACTTACTGCCACTAACATTCTTAAATAGAAAATGTGTTATATTGTAAATGTTTTTGAATACATTATAATCATAATATCTTAATAAATGTTAAAAATCACATTTGTAGACAACTAATACTATAGATTATATATTTTTCATAATTCTAAATATTTATTTTGTGTGAATTCATTTCTTTTTGAATTCTTGAACACCAACACTTACTCAAGTATAGTACTTAACTTATTGAGACATCTTTGAGTAAACATTTAATGATATGCTTCTATCATGCAAATGAAAATTTAGTTAAGAATATTTTGAATTCATTTACCCAGGGTGGACAAAATCTCTTAGATATCCATAGTCATAGAAAGAAATGACGATCATAGATCATAAATAAACAGAAGAGCAGGAATTGGCAATTCCAAATTTGTTTATAATTGATTTTAAAATAAATATGAGTCATTCTGTAAAAGATTCTCTTCTTTAGTTACTAAAATTCCCAAGGGAGAAACACTAAACTATTAGCATATATATAATCTAGTAATATATATTTAATATTTATATGTATGAATATACCATTTAGTAATTAGCTGATTATTTTTTACATGGATTGATAAACATGCATTGTGGTTATGCATTTCCACATATTGAATACCATAGTCATGAAGTTCTTAAAGTGTGCACACTATTAATAGTTGTAAAATATTTTTAAGCTAAAATTATTATATATCATACAATATTTTATAAATGTAGTGAATACTGTGGTGAACTTCCCTGATGTCTCCTTTAGAACTTAGGTATTCATCCCCTCTGCCATTGGGAGATATGTCTGCTGATGTGTTTGAGCTGAGTACCTTTTTTTGGAAAGGTAGATGAGGGATTGTAGAGGTCCAGACCCCTTGGCTCAAGGTGGGACAAGTATTCCAGTTGATATTTGTCAAAGAACAACTAACTATTCCAGTTTCAGTGCTCCCCATGGGACCAACTGACGCCTCAGTTGTGGCTGGGTGGAACTTCCATTCTTTGCTCTGGTTAATCTTGCTTTCTTTATTCTCTCACAGGTGTTGATTCCCAAGAATGTGCGCCGAATTTCTGTCCTACATGCACATTTTTGTCTCAAAGTGTTTCCTGAGAAATATGATCTTACACAGTTGGTGCCAGGTGTGGTCTAAGAAATCTGACCTTAAGATGAATTTTAAAGTTGGACCACTAACTGCAGGAGCCTGTTTTTTTGTGGTTAGTGGAAAAGTGATGCCTCTGCTGTGCTTACTATCAAGGTGCAATGACAGCATTGATGGGGACGGAATGTCAAAAACGAAAATCCAGTTGTTGTCACAATATTTCAGGTTTTTTTGAGACATTCAGAGTATGCAGTAATTATAGGGACAAAGAAATGAGATGGCTTTTGCCGACTGCCGTTGATGCACTGGAGAAAGTCAATGACAGGCTGAGGCAAAGTATGAAAGTGAAAGGGCCTCTTCAGCAGCACATAAGGCTGCTCTGATGTCCTGCAGCAGGAAGGAAGAAAAGCTGAGAATGATGCCTAGGACTTAATTATGAGTAGCCAACCCACAGAGAATATTGAATGTTCAGCTCTGGCAAGTTTCCCATACCAAAGTCATGTTCTTGATAAGATCAGGTACCTCATTGGCAAGAACACAACCTTGACAGAGAGTGCCTCCTTAAAATTTGTGTCCCAGGTACTTCACTTGCTTCACCCTGTCCTTGGCCTTGCCTCTGAGAAGGGGAATCCAGTTGGCTAGTGCTGATGCTCCTGGGTAGAGGCAACATGAGGCTGATTTTACAAGTATTGAAAACACTGCAAACTGGATGCAACTACCAGAGTGCAGAATCATCGCTTGAGTGTTACGTAAAAGAAAAGGAAGCAATCAGGAAACCAATAATAGCAACCAGGAAAAGCAAGTGATTGCTTCTTCCTCCAGCCTCACAGTGTCTCTAGTGAGCCATATTGCAGATCCTAAGCAAGAGTCAGCAGGCAAAGCAGAAATGTCCTTTGCAGAGTCCCAACTTACAAAGCTGAACCTGCAAAGCTGAATATAGCAGAGTGAAGCTGGCAGATGATCATTTAGTGACTCTTTTGGTATAGTGGCAGGAAGTAAAACCTAATGGCAGTGCGTAGGAGAGAGAATTGGAAGAGAGAATTTTGGGACAGTGAGTGTATGAAAATCTTCAAGTTTGCTGTAAAGTGGTGCAGAAAAATAGGTCAGTAGCTGGAGGGGCATGAGAAATCAAGGAAAAAATATTTTTAAATATAGAAGAAACAATGCTATGTTTGTGTGCTTATAGGAATGGTCCAATAGGAAGAGGAAAACAAATACTCCAATGTAAAATAGAAACATTGCTAGAACAATGTTTTTGAGTTAGGTGAGATAGTGGAGGTTTTGGCCATGGATAGATGCACAGAGAGTTTGTACATGTTAGCAGAGGATGGCAGAGTTCATTAGAACTGAGGAAACTGGTTTTGTAGATGTAGTAGAAGGAACATATGAATGTTTTCATTGCTTTTTTCAGTGAAGTAGAAAGCAAGGCTTCTGGCTGCAAGTGAAGAGAGGTTGTGGAGAAGACTTAATGTTTTAAAACATTTGTTCAAATATTAGATAAACAATTCACTGTTTGGTGTTGAAGTGGTTTTTAAGATAAAGTAAGATTTTCCCCTTATCAAAAATTTTTGCAATGTCAGGTAGAAAGAAAGTGATTAGATATGAATTAGGTTTTTTATGGTTCAAAACAATATAAGATGCCGGATATTTGTCATAGCTGTATTATTTTGTCTTTGTATAATAGGAGTTAAGAAAAGACTGAGCCCCTGACTAGATGCTATGAGAGAATTTAACTGAAAAAGTAGGAAATGTTAAACTTCTACCCCTTGAGAACTGAAAGAAACATACATTCTCGGGCCTATACTGACCAATTCTAGATGAAGCATACTTTTCTCTTCCTGTGCCAAATAGTAGAAGACTAGGCAAAAATAAACTGAGCTATTTTCTCCAAAAATTTTTCTTCTGGAAGATAAGAATAACTAATTAATTTTGGTTGGCATAATTCTAAGATGACCTACAATGACACAAGTCCTTGAACAATGCCCTCTCCTTGAGTGTGGGTGGTACCTATAAAATGGCAAAGGTGATAGTGTATCACTCCTGTAATTATGTTATGTTTTATGGCAAAAAGTGATGGTATTTCACAGATGTAATGAAGATCTTAAGTCAGTTGACTTTGACATAATCAAAAGGGAGATTATTTTGGCCAGACCTATCCTAATCAGGCAAGTACTTTAAAAGAAGGACTGAGACCCTCCCTGAGATCAGAGAAATTCTCCCACTGTCTTTGAAGAAGTGGCTGCGATTGTGAGCCTCTAGGACCTAAGAGTAGACCCAGCTAACAGCAAGAAAGCAGGAATTCAGTCCTACAACCACAAGGAACTGAATTCTGCCAATAACCCTGTGTGCTTGGAATAGGATGCCACATTTAAAAAAGAAAGGTAGTTTGACATATAGATTGCAGACTTCTGAGAACCTGGACAGAAAACCCAGCTAAACTGTGCTCTGACCCAAAAATACTAAGAGATAATAAAAACTGTTTTAAGCCACTCAACTTGTGGTGATTTGTTATAGAACAATAGAAAACTAATATACTAAATTAAATATTAGCCTATTTATCAAATCTAACACTTTTCTCATAAAGATTTGCATTGAGATACTTGCTTCACTGTAGCCCTAATTCCAAAATTACTGTCTCATAAACCCTGCCCAACCAAACCAGTTCCCTGTCTCTAAAGACCTTCCTTAAAAACTCAGTCTAGGCCCTAAAACTCCATAAATATCTTTCCCTGGCACCCCCCTTTTGAAATGTTAGTAAGACTGCACATTGGTGTTCTTCTTTCCTACAGAAGATTTCATAATGTGAGTTCCGCTAGAGCATCAGGTTTTCTAGTGGTCTTTTGGTGCATGCACATTTAATTTAGCTTGTAATATTTTAAATAATATTGATTAACAAAATAGTTTGGTGACCAGATAGGAGCATGAAAAAGAGTTTAAATGTGTACTAAATTAATAAATATGTCTTTATATAAATATAAAGTGAATTAACATATGGTCTGCTTTTTTTCCCAAATATTTTCAGAATATTTCAAGTTCTGGCTCATTGTAGGTAGATGGTACAAAGTTACAATCTGGAAATATGTTATAAGTAACCCCCTCATGTTCACTTCCGTGGGGCTAATTTATTGAATCAGAATTTATTTTCAACAGATATAAAAATAGAAAATGTTCCAAGCTGCCTGCCTATATGTTTCCAACTGGTTTTTAGGGCAGAATGAAACTCCCAGTTGTTACAACAGAACTCAATGTCCCAATGTACAGAAATAAATTATTTACCTTGTGCTGCTTTCAAGGATGCAAACCTAAAATGAGAAAAATAGTCAAATAAGTAAAACTCATAAGAATTTAAATGTTTGCAGTTGTTATTCCATGAGTTTCTTCAGAGGCAAACATTGTAAGCATACTTTTTAAAGTTTACATACATAATCAATGAAAAATTTGATATTATAAATTTTTAAATGTCCTAGCATATACGAGTATAATATTTTCCAAATGGGTGGATGGGGATGTAGATTAGCTCAAATGACCTTGGTTTGAGTTGACTTCACTAGTGGGGAGCTTCTTTTTTTTTTTTTTTTTTTTTTTTGGTGACAGAGTCTCACTCTGTTGACCGGGCTAGAGAGCCGTGGTATCAGCCTAGCTCACAGCAACCTCAAATTCCTGGGCTCAAGCAATCCTCCTGCCTCAGCCCCCTGAGCAGCTGGGACTACAGGCATGTGCCACCATGCCCAGCTAATTTTTTCTATTTATTTTTAGTTGGCCAATTAATTTCTTTCTATTTTTAGTAGAGACGGGGTCTCGCTCTTGCTCAGGGTGGTGTCCAACTCCTGACCTTGAGCTATCCTCCCACCTTGGCCTCCCAGAGTGCTAGTATTATAGGCGTGAGCCTCCATGCCCAGCCTTACTTCTTTTTATTAATATACACTTGAATGCATATTTCTAGTTCCTCACTAATATTAAAGAGTACACTTCTTCGCTAATACACAGATTAGAGTATATATTTATGTTTCCAGAAACTTTAACATTTGTTAATTTATTAACATAAATGAAATAAATGTATCAATGTGACATTTTCAATCAACTAACATTTCTTGATTGCCAGCTCTACATGAGCCTGTATTAAGGACAATGCAAGAGGTCAGAGGTCAGTGAACAATGGCCTGTAAGCCAAGTGTATCCTTTACCTATTTATGGTCCACCAGCTAAGAATGTCTTTTACATTTTTAAATGGTTGAATAACAACAATAACATTTCTAGACATATAAAAATAAGTTAAATTCAAATTTCAGTGTCCATAAATAATCAACACTCATTCATTTACATATTGTCCATGGCTGTCTTTTTACTACCATCTCTGAACTGAGTGATTGGATCAGTGTCCACATGTACTTTTATCACTTTGCACTGCTGCTGAGCACCCTACACAATCACAGTTATACTCGATGGTAGTTTGAGTGCCATGTGTATTGCCGTAGTTCAGATTTTGTTTTATTTGTTTGTTTGTTTACTTATTGTGCACGTCCATTATTACAAAAAAGAAAAGATGGGAAAGTCAACTTTGAATGTTATTCTTTAGAGGCAAAGTGGAGTATGGATTAGTTTGATATTAAATTAGATGGGAAATCATTGTGTTTTTAAGCAATAGCACTATAGCTAGGTTAAAAGAACATCGCCAGACTAAGCAATCCTCTTAATATTCCCAAGTGATAGGGTAACACTGGTGAAGAAATGAAGAAATCTAAAATGGAATGTTTTATCAGATTTTTTCCCAAGAAAGAACAAATGAAAATGAGGCCCCAACCTAACTTTTCAAATATCTCCTTTGTTAATCAATTGAGGAAAGTCATTTGCCAATCATGAGTTAATTAAGTCATGTTTGATCACAGGAGCTGAAGAAATGTCCATAAAAAATAAATCCCTATTAAAATATCAACATTATTTTTCATAGATCTGGAAAAAATAATTCTATGCTTCTTATGGAACCAGAGAAGACCCTGTCTAGCCAAAGCAACCTTAAGCAAAAAGAACAAATTGGGAGGCATCCAATCACCAGACTTCAGGCTATCCTATAAGGCTTTAATAACTAAAACAACATTGCATTGGCACAAGAATAGAGACATAGACCATGGAAAAGACTGAGAACCCAGACATAAAACCATCTTCATGTAGCCATCTGATCTTTGACAAAGCAGACAAAAACATACACTATGGAAAATATCCCTATTTCAATAAATGGTGTTGGGAAAATTGGATAGCTACATGCAGAAGACTGAAACAGGATCTGCACCTCTCACCTCTCACAAAAATCAATTCACAGTGGATAACTTTGTTTACCTTAAACCTAAAGACCATAAGAATCCAAGAAGAAAATGTTGGAAAAACTCTTATAGACATTAGCCTAGGCAAAGAATTTATGAAGAAGACATAAAATAAATAAGCAACAAAAATAAATAAATAAATGGGACCTGATCCAATGAAAAAGTTTCAGCACAGCCAAAGAAACTATCACTAGAGCAAATAGACAGCATATAGAATGAGAGAAAATATTTGCATGCTATACCTCTGACAAAGGGCTAATAACTAGAATCTATATAGAACTCAGGAAAATCAACAAGACAAAAAAGACATTCTATAAAAAATACAACTGTACTAGAATGGTTATAGCAGCACAATTCACATTTTCAAATATGTAGAAACTACCCAAGTGGCCATCAATACATGAGTGGATTAATTTTAATAAAATGTGATATATGTATACCATGGAGTAATACTCAGCCTCAAAAGACAATGGTAAACTAGTAAGTCTTGTATTATCCTGGATGGAGCTGGAGCCCATTCCACTAAGTGAAGTATCACCAGAATGGAAAAACAAGCAACACATATACTCATCATCAAATTGGTACTAATTGATCAACACATACATATGGAAGTAAGACTCATTGGGTGTTGGACAGGTTGAGGGGAGAGAAGGGATCAGTATATTCATACCTAATGGGTATGGTGAACACTGTCTGGGGGGATGGGCATGCTTGTAGCTCTGACTCAGGCAATGGAAAGGCAATATATGTTACCTAAACATTTATATCCCCCAAATATTCTGAAATTAAAAAAAAATGATAAAAAAGTAAACTTGTTTAAGGCTATTAGCCTATAAGCAAAAATAGTTGTTTGAATTGTTGAGGACTTTGAGAGGAACATCAAAAGGAAAACAGAATAAAATATTTTGCGTGGTTTTCCCTGGTTCCGGATGAATTGCCTAATGTTGCCAATACTGCTCAGTTATTGCTTTGTCAAGGACTCAGTGCTGAGTTTGAAGTGAATGAAGCATTAGCTATATGAGTAGTCTATGAAAATATTTTCAAAGTTTAGAAAACTCAAATTCAGTACAAACTGTAATGAAATCTGCTAAGATTTTAAAAGATGATGCATTTTATTTATTAGCAGTTATTTAATGGAAAACATTTGAATCTGTCATGTGTTACTGAACCAAGAGTGTCAATGATGAACTTTATTTGCTCTTGTAGATTAAATATCCTACATTAGCTCACCACAGAGTAGAATTATGATTTAGCAGTGATTTTCTTTTTTATTTTTTATGTGGTGTTTTTAGCTCAGGGATGAATGAGATTAAAATTTTCCTAATGGAAAAGAATCACCTTTAAATACTGTTATCAAATACTAAATGTCTTTGGAAATTAGTTTTTACTGCAGACTTTATAATGTTTCTTAATGAATTTAACTCAAAATTACAAGACAAAATAGTGCTTCTATGTGAAACTCACACTATAGTAAAGTCATTTTGACAACTGACATTTTTAATTACAAGTAATATCACATTGCTTTATACACTTCCTGTGTCGAAGGTTAAAACAAGAAGTAAGACCTCCATTTACCCAAAAATCATAGTGGATGTATTTGCTCAAACTTCAGTTTCATTAACATTGTTCAAACTTTAATGCAAGTGCAAAAGAAATTTATGTATTTTAAGATCTAATTTTGTAATTGAGGAATTTCAACCTCATCTTCAATTGGAAGGGTTAATCTGTAATGTAATGATATGCTAAAAGGCCAACATCAAAGAAAAACCTAATAGGACCTACAAATCAACTCTTAATTCAAATACAAGCTTTTTTCCTCAGATGGTGGTAGAAAAACTTTTGGGAAAAAAAGTCTGTGGTGGTAGAAGGGGAAGAATTGATAACGTCATTTGCTTTCTAATGCTTTGATCATGATACAATCTCAAGGCGTGCTACTCACTTTTAGTAGCTCTCCCTATGAAGGGTGAGAAGATGAGTTCAGCTGCTTTCCCATCCTCAGTTGCCTTTGTCTTTTAGAGGTTTATCAAAAGCAATTTTAAAAACTGCAACAGCTGTGTCCTAATCTGTGCACAAATGCTTTGCCATTATCCACCCATTTAATTATTAATTGAAATAGATTTGTGTCCTTCTACTTTAATCCAGTGGAAAGACATACAGTCAATGTGGGATTTTACTGTAAAACTGACTAAAATCTTAATATTTGTTCATATTCATTTATTTAAAGAATGTCAATGAAACTATTATTTGCCAATATTGAACACAACCTTTAAAATAAGCCTATTTTGTTGTGTCTTGAACTTGTAATGTAAACGAGTATATAAAAGTAGGACCTAGGGTTAAAAACATTTTATTATCCCTCTAAACAAAGAAAACTTTTTTTTAATAAAGAAGGAAGTGGGAAAATATTCCATTCTTGTTAAATAAGGCTCTGTGATATTTGACTATCTGCAGCTCAAAATTCTACCTCCAAGCTTGTTCAGTTCCATAAAGGCTGAAATGGTGTATGTAATATGAGAAGTTCTTACACCTTAACCTTATACAGAGCTATTTTAATTATGTAAAAACATTAAATGTACATTTTAAATATAAATGATTTTATTATATTACCATTTCCCTTTCCCCGTGAGAAGATTGTTGAGTAGGAGACTACACTTATCAATGACTTTTTTGCTAGGGCAGAGGAAAGATGAGCTGTTTCTAGAGCCACAGTTACTATAAAAATGAAGGAATAATCCAGGTTTGTGAACCGAGGCAGCAGAAATTGGTAAGACAAAATGGATGTCAAAACAAGAGAATTCAGACTGACTTTGGGAAATGGACTATGGAGCTATAAAATTAGAGACCAGTTTATAAGGACTCAGAGGCTTGATGATCTCAGCAAGTAAATATTTGAAACTCCAAACTTCCCTGAGGATATCTTTTTTAGTGATCTCTTAGCCATGTTTAGTTTCTGGGTCAAGGATGGGAAATACATATTCGAATATAAGTTCCAATATCTGAGCTAAATGAAGTACATAAAATGACACAAATAGGTTATCTGGTGAAAGAGAAAAAGGAACAGGACTAACCTACAATGCTTGAAGTAGGCGAGCATATCCTGAAGGGTGTTTCTCAGAATATTACTTTAGGATATTAATAAGTGTTTACACACACACACACACACACACACACACACACACACACACACACCTGCCACACAAACCTTCTGTGGACAGTTATTTCCAAATTTCTTTAAACATGAAAACTTTTTTTTAATATAAAATTTTATTTGTGAGCAACAGTTGACAAAACAAACCTTGAAACTTAGACAGGTTATTTCATTTCATGCTGATGATAAAATTCTTAATGTAGCATTTCATTTTTATGTCTCTCAATGTCTGGCATATCGTGAGTATTCAATGACATTTGTTTACCTTCGTTGTTTGGCCCAATAAATTAGCTAAGCCTGTATTAATTTACATTTGCAAGTGAGAAAACTGAAGGAGAACGATTATAAGTCATGTGCTGAAGAGTTAGGAACATTAAAGGCAGATCTCTTTGGCAACAACAAGAGATGTGCTGTCATGCTACTCCAGGGGTGATCATCTAGTATATATAGATTATAACCCTTTGGAACTACTCTAAGAACCATTATGTGAATGATAAGTTCCCTGCAGTTGCCTCACACTGTGTCCTAGTAAAAGCTATGCACTTTCCCTTCTTTCCTGGGGCAAGGGTGCCCTTGCCTCTACCTCCTCTCACAAATGCTTGTCTTTAGCAGAAGTGGATGGCTCTAAGGGAATGTTTGTGGATATTGCTCTTGGTTTGGGCAACCATGATAGCTCAGTCCTGGGTAATGGGACCTTTAGGAGACAAGATCATTTTGGAAACACCGTAGGATTTTTGTTCAATTTGCATTATCTCCAAGGAGCACAGGGATATAGTGAAGCAGGTACCTTTTGGTCTCTCTCAGCACAGGGATTCTCAAACTTTAATATATATCTGACGTACTTGGGAATCTTGTAAAATCAAGATTCTGATTTGGAAAATCTGAGGTGGGGCCTGAGATTTTGTACTTCTAATAAACTCCTATATGACACCAATTTTGTTGATTTGCATATATACTTTGAGTGGCAAAGCCCTGGACTATATTGGAAATCTAGAGGCAGAACCTTCCCCATTTGAAATTTAGAATCTTTTTGATATTTTGTACTATAAGTGAAAACAAACTTTCCTTCCTGAGTTGCAGAGTATGTTATTGGGTAAGATCAGCTTTCCTGAGGCTTTCATAAAACTCAGTTGTACAAAAATCGTGAGGTAACAAAGGCTCTTAATAAAGTTTTCACTGGACTGGCATTTGACTGGAGCCTGGCTTTAAAATAATATAACATTCTTGTGTAAAAATTCTTGAGTGAAACCTTTTGATACAGGCAAAATATTTGAGAATTTAATTAAATTAGACAAGTTGAATACTTAATTTAATTCAATTCAATGGCATTTGATCACCTATTATTTTGGAGAAAAAGAATTCAAAGATGACTAAGATAGCCCAGTTTTTATGGAGACCACTATCTGATAAAGATTTGAAACAGCAATAAATAGATAACTAGTAAAGCAGCTAAATTACTATAAAACAATATTTCCATGTAAAAATCTTAATACTACAAGTGCAGGAAAAGAATGTGCAGCTAATTCCATACAGGGCCGTCAGGGAGGGTTTCCAATGGGGAAAATGAGAGGACAAGGTGGGGGAAGCAATGCTAAACAGTAATACACAGTCAACAACACAGGTAACAGGGTCCAGGTGTATTGGGACAGATTCCTATTCAGGGAAAGTGGAAGAGTTCAGAACTCAAGACAGAGTGATAAAATAAGATATTTTAACCTCTTGGTAGAAAAGGCATTATTCATTAGAGCTGGAAGTGACTATAAACATCATTCGGTTAGGCAGATAGGGCTCTCTGTGTTACAGCACATTTTAAAAAAGTGCACTTGCCTTTTAAATTTAAGTCGCATTTTTTTGTGACCAAGAGCACAAATGCAGATTCAGTTGTCCTTTCAGCCCTACCCACGTGGACACTGGCTATATCCAGGGAAACTGTTGGGTCACAGTGACATAAGGATAAGCTGTTTAAGAAATAGAGGGAAAAAATACATGTCATCTCAGGACTCTCTTTAGGTCAGCGTGACCTATGATCAGCCTTTGTGAATTTTTGAAAGCTTGTGATATTTCTTGATCACTCAAGAGGCAGACATATTCTTCACACAGGCCCTCCATCCAAATATGCTTCTGTTTTCCCCTGCCCCTTTCTTGACCTGTGAAGTCATCCATGGTGATCAATACCAAGGAAGTTTCTCTGTGTGCTACTTCTCCAAGAAAGAAAGCAGACACAGATGGAGTCACAGAATGAGGTTTACATAAACTAAGCTTTATAGTTTCTCTTTTTGGAGTCCTTAAAAGAGGAGTCCTGGATTATATGTTATCTATTTGATAGAAAAAACCCTTTAAAACTTTATATGCATTATTATTCTATCATATCATTTGGTTGGTTTAATAAATGCCTCCTCCCTTTTTTAGAAAATGTTTTTAGAAATTCCAAAGATGCAAAATTAGTGTATATAATCAGAAAGTTGAATCCATTATGACAAAATCTAGGAAAAATAAAATGTTCATTTTGTTATTTTGGATTAAAATGTTGAACAATCTAATTATTCATCCAAAAAACATAACTTGAAATATTTTTCTGCATATTTCACTGAGATAGCTTCTGTGCATTTCCGAAAACACACAAGACAGAGCTTATGATCTTATAATATGGTTAAATAAATTAATAAAAATTTATCCAAATATTGGTATGGTATGTGAATGTCATGTGAATGTAAGCAGGCCCAATAAGAGCCAACCAATGGTCTGTTGCAGAAAATCACAGTATACATTGGTAGAACTTGGCTTTGTAGGGAATCAGGAGAATCAATCTTCTGTCTCATTTTGTAATATTTTAGAAAGTCCTGTTTTATCTGCTGTGCATTTTATCAATCATTTTAAACTATTTTAAAGTTATTTAAAATAATTTTTCAAAAATAAATATCTTGCACACCCTCTTCATTCACTCACTTTCTCTTTCTGCCTCACTACTTATTTTAGGTTGCATTTTTGAATGAATTCCTATAAGTAACTCACCATTTTACAGGATTCATGCATGCCCTTTCATCCATCAGAAAGCTTCTACTCCACTGTGCAGCTCTCCTTAGAGCAAGTCTGAGGCACTTCATTTTCACAAGCCATTAGATCCAAAGCTTCAGGAGAGTAGCGATTACCTGAGTTTACCACTGACTTCCTGGCTTTTCATTCCAGACTCTTGTTTTTGATATACTCTTTATGTTATACAATACACAATGCATTTATTCCTTAAAATATGCAATAAATATTTGGTTTATTCAATAGTTTCCTTTTAAAAATATCGATTTCTGTAAGCATAGATTTCTAATGCACTTGTGAGAACCCAGAGGGCATATCTGTGATTTTTAAAACAGGTGTTGTACAGTGCCTGGTATATGCACAAAATGAAGCATTCATAGATGTTTTTAAAATACTGATGCTGACAATGATGAGAGATTTTCTTCTAGAATGAATTTTATGGTAGTTAAAAATGAGGAAATTAAGGTAAATATTTAAAAAATTACTGGGCTTACACAGTGAAAAGCAGCAAAAGTTAACTTGCTGCTTAGTGTTGTATCAAGACCACCAATACATATGTATTACTCCATTTGTAATTAAAAAGCAGTATTTTCAAAATATCAGTATTGCTAGAAATTTTGTAGGTCAAATATTATCCTTATTTGCCATGTCTTTTCCTGTGGAATAACACTTAGCATGACATTCCTTCATTTCTCAATATAAAAAAAGCTTGAATTTTCTGCTTTAAACTGTGTTTTTCTTTACAAAGAAAAGGGTATTCTAAGTATTAATAAGTTTTTTTTATTAAGTTTCACAAGCTCCAGAAGCTTTTATTTGTCTTCCCTGTTAACTGATACTTTAAAGACTTTTCCTACTTCATAGTGTTGAGAGTCTTGGATTTCTCTTTTGTGTTACCAGTGCCAAAACTTTTAGAACAACTAAACTAATATTTATGTAAATAGAAACATGTCCTGCAGTGCTCTGCAACTGCTGTCATGATGAAAATACCAGTCTTTTTACCTCACTCTGCTTACACCCAGCTAAGGAACATCTGTAGCCTAACCTCTTTTGCTTCTGAACAATGAATTGTAATGATTTAATCCATCTTCACAAGTAAAGAATTTGTTTATCCTTTTACATTTCAGAGTTATATAAAGTACTAGCAGGACCAGATATTAAGAAACAACTTTATGTACTCCTCAAGAAACCATTCCAAATTGGAGCAAGGTTGCTACTGTACAGTATGCTCACAGTTGACCATTGCTGGTGACTTTGGATGCAAGGTATCAGTGGACATATTCCTAATCCAAACTCGAGGGAGACAATTTGGGATGTCATTTAACCAGAATTGATTCCACTTGCTTTACTGAGTGAGAAAGAGATAGAAAAGCTCTCGACCATTGCAATGAGAACTAGGACTCTTTGCCAAGTTGAGAATTAGAATTGTAGTTTGGTAACAGCCACCAAAAAAATAAAATTCCAGGGTTATTTTAGAATCCAACGGGTATAAATTGTCAGAGGGAATATACAATTTGAGCTGAGAATACAGTTGACTCTTGAACGACATGGGTTTGAACTGCCTGGGTCCACTTAGTTTTTTTTTTTTTTTCAACACATATTTTGGAAAAATTTTTGGAGATTTGTGACAATTTGAAAATACTTGCAGACAAACTGTATACCCTAGAAATATCAGAAAAAAATTGAGAAGTTTGGCTTGTCATGAATGCATAAACTAGATATAGGATTTAGTATACTTTATCATTTACTACCATAAAATATACCCATATCTATTATAAAAAGTTAAAATTTATCAAAACTTACACATACAAACACTTACAAACCATACAAGATGCCATTTGCTGTTTGGAGAAATGTACACAAATGTAAAGATGCAGCATTAAATCATTACTGCATAAAATTAACTATAGTACATGCTACACAATTGTAATAATTTTGTAGCCACCTCCTGTTGCAACTGAGGTAAGCTCATGTGTTGCAAGTATCTGCTTAAACATCTTGTGACATTAATTATTTTCATAAGAGCAGTCCATCTCTCCAGCCCATCAAGAATCACAGTAAAAAGTGATTTCTTGTGGTTCATGCATATTTTCCATCATGTTTAGTACAATACTGTAAACCTTGAATAACACCATGGGAGCCATACGAAGTGCCACAACTGATGCTTGAAGTGCTCTCAAGAAGCAGAGAAAAGTCATGACACTACAAGAAAAAGTTGAATTACTTGACATGTACTGTAGACTGAGGTCTGCAACTGTGGGTACTCACTGTTTCAGATGGGACAATTTATCTTCTAAACAGATGACATAAACTTACAGTACTGATAAATACAGTACGGTACTGAAGAGATATTTTCCTTATGATTTTCTCAATAACATTTTCTTTTCTGTAGCTTATTTTATTGTGAGAGTAAAGTATATAATACAAGTAAAATACACAATATATATTAATTGGCTGTTTGCTGTTGGTAAGGCTTCTGGTCAACAATAGGCTATTAGTAGTTAAGTTTGGGGGAGGTTAAAAGTTATATGTGGATTTTTTATTGTGTATGGGGTGTCAGCACCCCTGATTCCTGACTTATTCAAGGGTCAACTGTGCATATAAAAGGAAAATCCAGTGTAGCTAGTTATATAAAGTTTCCAAGTCTAGAATGAGAGTACTATCTTCGGTAGATTCTTTTATTTAATTTAAAACTATATACATGACTTTATATAAAGTACCTGAATGTCAGCTCAAATAAATTACTTCACAGTTAAAAAGATTAGTACAAAAATATGACTCAGAGTTGGGAGTGGGAAGTGTGAGAGTAATAGTTTGAAGGCAAGAAGTGAGCCTGTTAAAGTATCTTACATAATGTTCATAAGGGAAAAAAAAGGGTGAAAAGAAGTATTATCTTTTTAGCTATTGATGTTAATGTAATGTATGTGGACAATTTGGATCATTTTAGAATTGACATCGAAATACATTTTCCTAAGTAAAATGTCATTCTGTACTATGCTTATTCAAGCAGAACCCTCCTCCCCCCCTTTTAAAAATTGGGATCTGTGTTAACAATATATAGCTTTGTTTTCATGGCAGAGAATACCAAAAGTTGAGCTATGGGTATATTTGGCAAAAATTAAGCATTCAACTTAGAAGTTATGGACTTAGATCTTAGGCTTAATATTGAATTTCTTCTAATTATTTTTTTAGAAATTGTCTGTACATACCAGCTTATGAAACGAAAAACCAATAAAAAAATTATCACAACAATGATGGACTACTCCTACTATAAAAATCACTTCACATTTTAAAAGGTGACTTGTTTTGGAAGATACATTTTTGAAAACAAGATAGGGTTTTAGATTTTATTTGCTGATAATTTTTATAAACTGTCATTTTCCCTCTAACAGTTTGTGATAGGCAGAATTCTAAGATGGCCCTCAAGATTTCCCAGACCCTGGTGTACACATCCATGCTTGATCCTCAGGGCTGTAAATGTGATGGATTTTACTCCTGTGAATAGGTTAAACCCTGCTAACCTCAAGATATTGAGGTTATCTGGATATGTCTGACCTAATCACATGAGCCTTTTGCAAGAAGAGAGTTTTTCTCTCAGTGGTCTCAGACAGGAAGCTTGGGAAATTCGATGCATGAGATTGATTTCATACAAAGGATATTGTCTGCTGCTGAGATGGAAAGGGCCAACTGGCAAAGACCTGAGAATAGCTTTTATAAGCCTAGAGCTCTCCCAAGTTCTCAGCTGGAAAAACAACAGGGATCTCAGTTCTACAACTGCAAGGCAACAAATTCTGCCCACAACCTGAATCAGTATGTCAGCAAATCCTTTCTCTGGGCCTCCAGATTAGAATGCAGCCTGGTTAATACTGTTTTCAGCCTGTGAGATCTTGAGCAGAGAGATCAGCCACACTGTGCCTGACCTCCTCCCCTACATAACTGTGAGCTAATAAATGGAAGTTCTTTAAGGTCACTAAGCTTGTCATAATCTGATAGGGACCGATAGAAAGCAAACATACTAACTTTTCCCAACATGATTGTTTTGATTGTTTTGTGCGTTGGCTGTCATAGCCTCAGAAGCTCCAAGCTAGAGAAAAGCAAAGTAAGGACAGTATGGGACATGCAGTATCCTTTTATATCTTATTTTATATCTTATTTTATATCTTTGAAGAGATAATCAAATATGTATTATCTGTGTAAAATGCTTCAGATTACTGTTTATTTAATAAACTAAAAATTCCATCGAGAATTATGATTTTATAATTATTGTTTACATGTCCATTATATAACTTTCATACTCCAGATGTTTGAGAATAAGAGAAATATAGAAAAAAGGATGAAGGTGGAAAATGGTAAGGTGACAAGAAAAGGAGAGAGAGAGAGAGAGGGGAGAAGGAGGCATGAAGAGAGGGGAGAGAGAGAGAGAGACAGCATGAATGCAGAGATATCAGGAAGCCAAAAAACTGTCTAATAAAGTAGAATGGATTATTTGAAAGGTTAGAAATGAAGTGTTTCTGCACATATTGTCCAGCCTCCTTTATGCAGCATTTCTTCCCTTCAAATGCTCACAAAATTATTCATATGTCTTTTCCTCTCTGTCAGACTTATATGAGCACTCATTCTATAACCATAGGCCCAAGAATAGTTTTACTGCCCTAAAAATCTCCTGTTTTCCACTTTTGTCCCCCCTTTCTTCCCTTCATCCTGACTCCAAGACCCTACAAAGTACTAATCTTTTAAATTTATCCATAGTTTTGCCCTTTCCAGAATGTCATATAGTTAGACATACAGTATGTACTCTTTAATATTGGTTTCTGTCACTTAACAATATGCATTCAATGTTCCTCTATATCTTTTTGTGGCTTGATAGCTTATTTCTTTTTTATTCCTAAATAATACTCCCTTGTATGGAGTACTACAGTTTGTTTATCTATTCATCTATTAAAGGATATCTTGGTTGCTTCCAACTTTTGTCAATCATGCATAAAACTGCTATAAATATTTGTATGTATTAATAAGTTTTTGTGTGGACATAAATTCAATTTATTTGGCTTGATCAAAAATTTCTGCTCTGTGAATGAGAATGAAATGACATGACACAGAGTGGCAGAAAATATTTGCAAAACATATATCTGATAAAGGACTGGTATCCAGTTCAATATATAAAGAAAATTTAAAATTCAACAATAAAACACATAAGCCAAGTAAAAAATAAGCAAATGATCAAAACATATCTCATCAAAGAAAATATACAGATGGAAAATATACATATGAAAAGATGTTCAACATCAGGTCACTAGAGAATTTCAAATTAAAACAATGAGATACCACTATAAACCTATTAAAATGGCCAAAATCCAAACCATTAACATTACCAAATGCCAGCAAGGATGTGGGGCGAAACGAACTCTCATTTATTGCTGGGTTAGAAAGCAAAATAGTATAGCCATTGTGCTCCTTGGTATTTAGCCTACTCTTGTTATTGATGCAATATTATGGTTTAATGGGTGTCACATCCTCTTGAATCTCCTTGGCTATATAACTAGATTTTTTTAAGTTCATGCTTTAAAAAGATTAGTTTTTGATTAAGTTTCTGTTGATACATTCTAACTTGCTAACCACAAGGTGAAGCTTGCTCAGGGATTCCTATAAATATCTTCATATTCTAAGGGGGATCCGCAGATTTGTGTTGATACATATTAGTAGGTAGAGTGATTTTCATATGCATTTATATTTGGATTTAATTTTTTATCTACTGTGGCTCCATGCCCCTGGAATGTGAAGGTGTTTGTGGGAATCCTTGAACAAGTTTCACCCTGTGTGCAGCCAGTGAGCACTGACTGACTGTAAGTCTTTATTCCTAGTCCTCAAGCATTCAACAGATTAGTACTTTGGGTTGCTAGAAAGCTGGAGAATCCATCAAGTTCTTTTAAACCCTGCCCCCATCCCCAATGCACATCGTGCTCTTTTACCCATTCATCCTTCCAACATCCGCTATTGGGAATTTAGCTGTGGCAGTGTGCAGTTAGAACCTTTGGTGACAATGAGAATTATGGGAGAAGTTATAATGATGACATTGGGGATTTCACTGCTGTACTGTGCCAGATATGTTTTTCTCTTTATTTGTTGGTATAGCCCCAATTTAAATACATTACTATTTCCTTTTCCTCTTAGCTTTTTCTTGGACCTAATATCCACATTAGAAAAAAATTCCCAGTATATTTAGCATGCACTGTGCAAAGTCATTCCGGAAAATACTGCAATTTAACAATTTCATTAGTTATTCGCACTGACCACTCATGGCTCTACTGTAATAACTAAGCGCCTATATTTCTGAGCTTGACATTTAAACGTTTCTATTTATTTCTCATTAAGACTCTCTCTGCTTATGGAGCCATGTGGTACATGCCCAGCAGTTGTTTTAGTCCATCAATATGATCTCTTACACATCTCTTCCAGAAATTCCTCAGTGCTTTGGTGTTTCAGTAATATCTTTAATTTATTTCATTGGTTCCATGGATTTCTGTTTTTCTTTTTTCATTTCTTGAGCAATTCAATGGGAATTTTTTTTAAGGAAAGAGAAATAAATAAGTGGGCTAATTTCATCTTCCTAAAACAGAGTTCCAGATTTAGAATACTCTCTGAAATTCTCTCAAGTTCAGTCCTTAATTCCTATTGCATTTAATTTAGTTTGGGTACAAATTCATTAGTATATTAAGTTGACATCCTTGTAATATTTAACTTTTTAACTTAAAAGTATAATAAAACGTTGTGCATTTATATTATCTATTACACTTTTAAATAATATTTTTTAGGGTTCAAAATAACAGTTTTGGAGGCTCTTCCTTTTCTTTACCCAGGATATTACTTATTTTTTTAAAAATATGTGTGTTTGTGTGTGTGCAGTTTTTAGTACATGTATTTTTTATATATGTATATAATCAATGGTGAGTCAGTCACACAAATGATTGATTTTTAAAATCTGTTTGTGTTAATATTGGAAAACCAAAGTGAAAAGAAGAAATGTAATGCTAATTTTAGCTGTTAGATCCAGTGGATATTGACATAACTGGAACATACAGAGACTCTCAATCTTTGACAGGGTTTAATCATTTAAATTCTCATCTTTTGCATTGCAGGGTGCTTTTCCATGGACTGAACACAACTGAAGATTCACAGAAAGAGAAGAAGTAAAAATTGGCTTTGGAATACAAATGGGATGTCTATGACCTAATCACAGAATTCTGTTAATTTTAATTCTTGTCAATTAAAATTTAAAAGAGTCAGGCACAAGAACAGAAGCATCGATATTTGGAATAGAACTGAGATTCCAGAGATGAAACCATCTGCATACAGCAACCTAATCTTTGATAAAGCAGTTTCTCTCTTCAATAATGGTGTTGGGAAAGCTGGATAGCTACATGCAGAAGATTGAATCAGGATTCCATACCTCTCACCTCTCACAAAAATTTATTCGAGATAAATAACAGATTTAAACCTAAGGCATGAAACCTTAAGAATCCTAGAAGAAGATGTAGGGAAAACCCAATCAGACATTAGCCTAGGCAAAGAATTTTTGAGGAAGACCCCCAAGGCAATCACTGCAGCTTCAAAAATAAACAAATGGGATTTGATCAAATTAAAAAGTTTCTGCAGAGCCAAGGAAACTATGATTAGAGCAAATAGACAACACAAAATGGGAGAAAATATTTGCTCTCTACACCTCTGATAAAAGTCCAATAATAAGAATCTATCTAGAACTGAAAAGATTTAACAAGAAAAAAATCAAACAACCCCATCAAGAAATGGGCAACAGAAATAAACAGAAACTTCTCCAAAGAAGACAGAATAATGGCCTGCAAACATATAAAAAAATGCTCAACATCTCTAATCATTAGAGAAATGCAAATCAAAACCACAATAAGATACCACCTAACCCCAGTGAGAATAGCCTGTATCAAGAAATCTCCAGACAACAAATGCTAGCGAGGATGCGGAGAGACATGCACACTCTTCCACTGCTGGTGTGACTGCAAATTAGTGCAACCTTTGTGGAAAAGAATTTGGAGATACCTCAAACAGCTGGAGATAGAAATACTATTCGACCCAGCAATAGCATTGTTGGGTATCTACTCAAAAGAGTATAAGACATTCTATTATAAAGACATCTACACCCAAATGTTTATGGCAGCACAATTCACTATTGCAAGGACATGGAAACAACCCAAGTGCCCATCAATTCATGAGTGGATAATCAAAATTTGGTATATGTTTGCAATGGAATATTACTCAATTCTAAGAAGCCACAGTGAGCTAGCACCACTTATACTATCCTGGATTAAGCGTAAGCCCATTATCCAAAGTGAGGGGACACAAGTTCAGGAAAATGGGCTCCACATGAACTCGCCATCAAATTGGTACTGACTGATTTAACCTATGGTGCTCAAATGATAGTAGTGTTCACCAGGGATTGGGGAAGTAGACTCACATCTTAGAGATGTGGTGAGCATTGTGGAGGGGAAGGGCATACCTTCTAGGGAGAGGTAAAGATATAAAATGTAACCAAAATGTCAAAAAGAAAAAATAAAAAAACTTTTATCGGGTGGGGGGGCAGGTGGGGGGGGAGGAGGGGATGGGTGTATACCTACATAATGAGTGCAATGCGCACCACCTGGAGGATGGACACGCTTGAAGCTCTGACTCAGTGGGAGGGGAGGGGTGGCAAGGGCAATATATGTAACTTTAACTATATTTTTACCCCCATAATATGATGAAATAAAAAAAATTTACAAGAGTCTAAAAATGGAGTTCTAACTATACTTTGGCCACTAAGTGGCTATCATTTTAATTTTCATGGGTTATTGAATTCTAATAAATTCGTGCATTGGTAATTTTCCTTCATGTTTTGTAGCAAAACAAGATATTATTTTTTAATTGTACTTTGAACTATATTTTGATGATATAACTTCAAATGTTATTTAGACTAACTTTCATGGCTTTCAGCTTTTTAAATAATTTGAATATTACATTCATAATGTGTGTAGAATCAAATCCCTCAAATACTATGCTATTATATAAATAGAAAATAAATTCATTTTTTTAACATGGAACTATATTAGGCCACCAGTTAAACTAACATATTATAAAAATGGTCAATTACAGATCTTGTCCTGATTTACAGCTCCATGCTCTCCCAAAAGTCTGTATTATGTGATCTATACAAAAAGCTGGCTTCCTGTCATAAAGAAAATAACAAATGTGCTGATTTATAAACTTTGGAAGTGGCTTTGAATTTAAGTTTTGTTATTTCTGCCAAAATTTCTAAGTATTTTGGGGAGCAAATGAGAAGAGAAGTGTGATGAACAGAATAGAGATTAAACTTATTACATTGTCAGTAGCCTCAGCTTTATAGTGATGCTGTTTCTACTATTTCCAAATTACATTACGAGAAGTTTAGCCATCTGGGTTTATGCTGAGAAATCGTTCACCTCTGAGAAACCTGAACATCATAATGTCTGGGACTGGACAGACAGAGGAGTTCAATCAGTTTTTAAGAACTTGATGGTAAGATGGACTTGTTAGAGGGGCACTAGCTGAAGGTTTAAGTAGAAAATTTCACTTTCTCAGCTACTGCCCAGAAGGAAGATTGACTCAATCCAGAAATTTCTTTTGACTTTAATTTATACTTTTAATATGAAAATAATCATTTTCTTCTCTTATTTTTCTCTTTTTTAATTTCAGCATGTTATGGGGGTATAAATGTTTAGGTTACATATATTGCCTTTGCCCTGTTGAGTCAGAGCTTAAAGTGTGTCCACACCCCAGACAGTGTCCACTGCACCCATTAAGTGTGTATATACTGATCCCTTTGTCCCCCTCACCTGCCCAACACCCGATGAATCTTACTACTCTATGTGCACTTAAGTGTTGGCCAGTTAAGTCAGTTAACACGAATTTGATGGTGAGTACTCGTGGAGCTTGTTTTTTCAATCTTGGGATACTTCACTTAGTCGAATGGGCTCCAGCTCTATCCAGGATAATACAAAAGGTGCTATATCACTACTGTTTTTCTGTGGCTTAGAATATATTTACCACATTTTAATAATCCACTCATGTATTGGTGGGCACTTGGGTTGTTCCACATCTTTGAAATTGTGAATTGTGTTGCTATAAACGTTCTAGTGCAGATGTCTTTATTATAGAGTGTCTTTTGTTCCTTTGGGTAGGTACCCAGTAGTGGCCTTGCTGGATCAAATGGTAGTTCTCCTTTTACTCTTTGAGGTATCTCCATGTCACTTTCCACAGAGGTTGAACTAGTTTGCAGTACCACCAGCAATGTAGGAGTGTTCCTAACTCTCCGCATCCACACTGACATTTATTGTTTTGGGACTTGTTAATAAAGGCCATTCTCACTGGAGATAAGTGATATCTCATTGTGGTTTTGATTTGCATTTCCCTGATGATTAGAGATGTTGAGCATTTTTATATGTTTTTTGGTCATTTGTCTATCTTCATCCTTAAAAATTTTGGTATGCATACACATACACTTATTTTATATCCATGTACATCTGTATCTATCTATCATCTATTTTTCAATTAGTCATCTACTGAAAGGGTCAATATTATGATAAACAATTTCATTTTTTAAATTTCAGGATATTATGGAGGTACAAACATTTTGGTTACATGTTATGATTTTTCCACACCCAAACCATGCTTTGAGGCATGGCTTGCCCTGCTACAATGCTCACTGCATCCATTAGTTGTGAATTTACCCACCCTGACTCCCTCAGTCCCTGAAGAATAAAAAAAATTGACCAAAATTTGACAACGGGTGGTTTAGAAAAACTCTTGCAGATGCACCAAAAAAGACATGAATTATGTGGTTTATTGGAGTCTGAATTATATTGGGAAAATATATGAAACATTTGAATGTTCAATGGAAGAATAGAGAAAAAAAGTATTACACAGTTAAATTAAATGAACTAGGTATAAATGTATCCTCATGGAAAAATTTTCAAAAATATATTGTTTAGTAGAAAAATTAAGTTTGGTGTGGTACAATGTATGTAAAATTTAAGAATATAAGAAAATGGTGCACATCATTTCTGGATACTTAAATACATAGTAAAATATAAAAACATGG
Source organism: Microcebus murinus (assembly GCF_040939455.1). NCBI lineage: Eukaryota > Metazoa > Chordata > Mammalia > Primates > Cheirogaleidae > Microcebus > Microcebus murinus. The sequence continues at coordinate 34,812,190 of NC_134114.1, read as the reverse complement.
ATGAGAAAAATATGTTCAGCAGCAATGGGGGTCAGAGAGTTAAATAAGTGTCAGGTGGGGAAAAGCCTTGACAAACTAGAAAAAGCAGATCTGAAAATAAAATGGAGTAAAAATAGGTTAAGGTTCTGGTTGCCACTTTCAAAACAGTATTTACTGAGTGCATCAAGTTGTGTCATGTCATTATATATTGAAAAAAAAACATATAGGAATGATACTAACACCTGACTAGATGGGAAGGAGGGAACCAATCTCCTTAAAAAGCCTCAAAAAAACTACCTGACCAAAGTCAACAAATACAAATAGCAGAAAAAGTCTGGAGTGCTCATCAGAAGTCAAGTAAAAGTTGGTATTTAGAGCTTTGGGCCAGATGTGTGTATCTTGCTCTATTTCCCTATAACTATTGAGCTTTTGGTCTATGTAGTGTAATATGTAATAAAGACTTAATATTCAGTTCTAAACTATGTGAAAATATATTAATATATTAATATATATATCAATATATTAATCCTCCAAGTGTGATTTGGGGACTAGATAGAAGCATATCAGAGCCTAAAATAACTACAAATAATGGTGTAAGTTGTGGGTGATAGGAGGAAGGGGCTAAACAGTTTTTGACTGACTATGGAGTTTGCCCCTGATATAACTCTGAAATATTTCTCTTTGAAGTGGAAATTCTTGATACCATGTACTCCCAGAATTAGTACCAGATCCTTCCTGAGAAATAGGTTAATATATCCGAGTACCAGTAATTTATGGTGAGGATGAAAAAATAAATTCCAGATACCAGTACGTAATCTAGGCCTTCAGCTTCACATATGAACAGGCAAACAAGAATCAATAATGTTTTTAGGAAATAAAACACAATGAAAAAGAACTCTAAACAAACAAAAAGGAGAATATCACCAAGGAAAAGAATTAAGAAAGAAAAAGAATAAAATTATATATATGTATGTATCTATCTATCTATATATCTAATTAACATCCATTGAGATCTTTGAGAAGGTAGCATATCAAAATAATTAACCATTTAAAAATAAACTACTTTAAAAATATACGGTTACTATAATTAAAGGAACCTCACTAGGAACACAACTGAAGACAAAAACAGTGAACCAAAGGATGGAGCCAAGGAATTGCCTTAGAGAGCAGTGGAAAGAAACAAAGATTTAAAATGTGAGAAAAAAGTTAAAAGATGTAGAGGTTATACTTCAAAGTATGTCTAATAGAAATTATAAGAAGATAGAACACAGCAAATGAAAAGGAGGAAGGGGAAGGAAGAGAAGAAGCAAATATGACAAACAAAGTAAGCCACAGCTGGAAAAAGATACAAAACTTGAGATTCAGAGGGTACACACAGAATATTTCCAAAATAAAAAAATCAAACAAAAAGCTAACTTACAGGTTTACAAAAATCAATACACAAATAAATAAAGCTTTTAAAATGCTTTACTGCTAAGACTCAAAATGTCATCATATGCTCTGTATTTTATACAGTTTGTTGCTAATATCATATCAATTATAAATATGTATATATTTATATATACATATATTCATTTATTTAATTATTTATTTATATGCTTTGTACATCCATGTGCTTTTCATCAATACCACCTGATTTTAAAAAGAAGAAATATCATAAGAATTCTAAGTGTGAGTTCCAAAAAAGAGGGATATATCATCATATCATTGTTATATATTTTCCCTCTACTTAACATGAAAATATAGTGCAATTGTGATCCCAATCCCAATAAAACAGTTTATGGAATTTGAAAATCTGATTCTCATGTTCATTTGAAAACAATATATCCAATATTTATAAATTTGGTTGGTATTATCCTATCAGAAGTGAAATTATGTTCTAAAATTAGAGTAATTGAAAGAGTGTACTTTTGGCACAAAAGTAGAGCAGTGAAAGTAAACAAAAAAATTCAGAAGCATGTCTCTGTGTTCTTTGAAATTTAGCATGTGATGAAAGTAGCAATTTATATAAACACAGAAAAGATATCTTATTCAATTTATGGTGTTGAGTAATAGCTATTTGGGAAATAGATGAGCTTTATTTCATTAGTAAAGGTACAATAATTAAAGCTATAAAATGTTTTCTTTTTTAAATTTTAGCATATTATGGGGGTACAAGTGTTAAGGTTACTTATATTGCCCATGCCCCCCTTCCCCCTCGAGTAAGAGCTTCAAGCATGTCCATCTCCCAAACATTGCACATCTTACGCATTGTGGTTTTGTTATAGATATTAAATTACTAGAATAAAATGAGTGAGAATAGTTTTGTGGCATCAGTGGAGTCTTACTTTGTCACCTTATAGTTCTTGCAGCAGTTCCCCACCTCCTCTCTGCCCAGCATGCCTTCTGCCCATTATCTTTTTTCTACTTTATTTTAGTCTTTAGCTCTCATCTCCACCTGACATTATAATTTCATTTATTGTATGTCTCTCTTAACTAGAATGTACATTCCATAAATGCAGAAATTGTGTCTGCTTGGTTTTATTTATGGTATCTCAGTGCTTTGAAAAATGCCTATAAGATGTTAGTACTCAAAAATTTCTTGATTAAAATAATGAATTATCATGATTATTGGGAACATATTTACATATTGTGAACTTTAGTCTCTTAAAATAGAAATTCAAACTTATTTAATATAACAAAATATGAAAAATATGTGTCTAGCTTGCTGGGGAGATATAAAAGTTATGATTAAAAACCCAAACTTTCATTTGCAACACAAACAGTGTTTTCCTTTGCCACTGTTTGCATCATCACCATTTTCAACATATAAATTATTCTTTTGAGAGGGAAGTTTTGAAAAAAAAAGAAGGCATAATGTTCTCAGTTAATCTTCCATATGCAAAAATAGCTGCCCAATGATGATGATGCCTCTATGTATGGCATTGGCGACTAAAAATCATTTTGAAAGATCAAAATATTGTATCATTCTGGCCATTTCCAGGTTCTGTACTGTCTCATTTGGAATCTTTATTTTATCTGTTTTATACTTTTAAAATTTTCCAAATGTGCACTCTTACCTCATCTTTGATTATGAACTGTAGTTATTTATTTGAAGTTAATGTTACAAGAGAACAAATTACTTATTGCTTTTTAAAAAGTGCATTATGAATAAATCATGACTTGGCTTATGACAAATGATGCAATTTGCAAAGAAAAATAATGAAAATTGAGTTACAAAATAATGTCCACAAACATCAGTCAGTAGGCTCAGTAATAAATGTGTAGATTTAAAACATTTCATTATTACTTTCAAAACATCACAATTTCACACATCTTGATTCTTACTTCCTAAGAAGAATCTAATGAGTCAGATGTATATAAAATAAAAATGATTCAAATTTCATTAATTTGTAGCTTTGTAATACATTAAAAGATTACTGTTAACTAGTTCCTATACTTTTTTCCTTTAATTTTCATGCACTGACATGCAAACATTAGAATTTTCTGAAAGCATGTGTGAGAAGATTATCTATGATTAAAAATGTGATATAGTTATATCAGATAATATAACTTAGCAAAGGAAAATTTGAATAACACCATTCAATTTAAAATATTAGATCTGTTGGAGGATTTTAAAAACAATGAATGATTTTACAATGTGCATAGTTTATACCAACAATGTCTGGTAAAGATTTAAACTTATTGTTGGATAACATATGTGTCAAAATAATCTTGTAAATTAAGGTAATAAAATTCTAGCTATGATAAGAAACATGGTGACAAATTATAGTTCCAATAAGTAAACAATCCATATTTCTGGAGGTAAATATGGTCAAAGTCAATCACTACTTCAGAGCAATAATTATATTAAGTAGTGGAACTAATTAGAAAATATATTAGTTCTGACTTTTAGTCTATGTCTTTTATTTCTCAGTTTCTAGCTTAACTACTCCTAAAGCACACTGGTTTTCATGGATGTGTGTTTATTTGGAAGGTGATCCTTGGAAGCACAAGGGAGGTGATGGGAAATTGAGGCCAGGACAAGAGGAAAGCCATGAAAGAGGGCATTGATAAGCAGTCTACTCACTGGACCAGGGTCCAGTCCCATTGATAAATGTTTGAAGAACTGTGTAAAACTCACATCAGAATTATACCGCCAAAGAGCAGGTAAGCTACAGCATTTAGCCACCATGAGGGTCCATTTTTGCTTGACAGTATTCCCTGAGGTATACAATTTTTAAAACTTCTAGGCCTTCCAATGTGCAAGGTAAGCAAGCTCTCTAGAGAAGGTCCTCAGGCAGAAAAGCAAAAGGTTAGGTAGTTAATAAAACAGGAATCTGTCAGTGTGCCTAATCTTAGTGGTGTCAGTGAATCTTAGTGGTAGAAAAGCTGTTTTTGTCTTTTCCCATTCCATACCATGTAAATATATAAATCATGTACACAGATTAATGCAGACAGCAATGTAACCCATCTTAGGTATATACTTGACAGTCTCCTAAATCCCTAAAACTATATTTTTCTCTTTTATACTAGGATTTTCTATCATTCTTCTGACGTCACGGTTGCACCCTGGTGTTTGCTTCAGGTTTTCTTGCTGTTGTATTGATCCATTAGCCTCATCTCCCAGGCCTCTCTCCCACCTCTTTCTTACCCCTCAACTTGCACATTACCTTGCTCTTCTTTTATTTAGGTGTTACTGATCTTTGATAACATATGTCCTATTCTCTGCTCTCATCTCCACATGAATTGGAATCAGGTAATACCTATTACCCATTATGTCTATAAAAGTATTTCATTATGCTGAGAAAACATGGGCAACTGAAGTAAGACGAAACAATATTACCTCATTGAGAATAAACATTTTTATTTCATCTTGATGAGTATATTAATCCAGCATTAGTTACCAAACCACTCTCTTCTAAATAGATAATCAAAACTTACAGTTGGCTTGGTTCTAATCCCAAGGAACATAGCAAGGCAATGAACTTGTATTTCACTCAAGGCCAGCAAAGTATATATTTGCATTAATATGGATTTAAATTTGACTCATAGTATTTATGAGAAATTTATTTATTTTCCCCAAATCTTGAGTGAGTTCATAATGCAATTTTATTCCAAGAATTTTAAATAAAATATAAACAATTGAAGACACTGTAAGATATAATATACTGAGTGGTTAATAACATTCACTTAGCATTTCCTAAAGTAAATCATGTTGATTGAGATAGGATTCAGGGATTCAGGAAGTCTTATTAGAGCAGTGTAAAATGCTCCAAAATTGATAAACTACATTTTATTTGCACAGAAAATTAAATCTACAATTTCTTCTCTCACGAAAACCATAACCATAAAACCATGGGAAGATGCATGGAAAAGAATACAGGGAAAATGCTTTTTTAAATTATACTAAAACTTTATTTTGTGAGATTTAAATTATTATGAGTTTTAAAGTGTGTTTCATTTAGAATAAAAATCATTAAATGGAAATTATTTTTATAGAATTATTTTTCACTTAGGGACAATAAAATATGTTTTTATACAATTAAAAGCAAAACTTCTCTATTGAAGGGAAAAGTAGTACTCAGGGTCTTAATTCACCAGTGGAAATATACCTATCAACTACTCTAGCTACTTTTCTTTACCAGTATAAATACAGTTTCTAAGGATAGAATTTGGTTCTCCATTCTGGAGCCCAGAATACATACTGATAAAAAGTCACAAAAGAGGCATTTGGCAGACACCAAAGGTACCAAAGAAAGAAATGTTTATTAACAGAAAACATAGAATATTTATTAACAGAGAACAAAAATAACGATTTAGACATTTTTAATCTCAGAACCATTTTCACAGCTCTGAGCATTTTAAGGTGGCAAATGTGAATGAAATACAATTTATACTGGTTACTCATTAATAAGGCATCAGGGATGAAAGCAAGAGTGTAGTCTTAATAAGGCAACTTATAGAATACTAAGGACCAGTTTTGTCTCAAGAAAATTTCTGAAAATAAAAAAAATTGTTTCAAGTAAGTATTAAGTATTGTTTCAAGTAAGTATTTGGTTGGGAGTTTCAGGTAGACAATTCTGGGAAATAACTACCATATTCCCAAGGCCAATTCCCATTCATCCCTGACAAAAACTATAGTAAGCCCCATAATTGATATTATCATACCAATTTTCTTTAATGTAAAAACTTGATAAAGCAAAGCAAAGAATGTTAAAACTATATGCCAATTCTCTGGTGGATATAGGCACAGCGTTTACATAAAATGTTCCCAAATAAAATTGGAAAAAAAATCACTCTCAGGAGGGCATCAGGACCTAGTAGGCAGATATCAATCAGTCTTGGAGAGGGGAATCCTGAGACTTTGAGAGTGGGGGTTTGAAACTCCATAATCAGGAGAGCACTATCCCTCCCCTAATACAGTCAGGAGGTGAAGCTGGGGTCCATACTTACTGTTCTTACTGTTGCAGCTGTATAATATGGTAGAACTTTAGCTTATGGCCTATTCTGCTCCCCCCTCAAATTTGTGGCTGAGGAAGTACTGGATAATATTAAGCACTTGGCTGCAGCCCATTTTCTAGGAATTTTTCCAGGAGGCCATCTCCTTCTCAAGGCCAGTCTTGAAGCAACTAGCACACGAGTTAACACTGAGTTCTGAAACCCACAGGAGAAAGTACCTCAACTATGTCAAATGCAAACCATAAAATAAGTTTTTAAAAAAATGAGAACTGACAATGATCAGATTTAACAATAGGAGGTAATTTGTCATCTCAAAATAAGCTGTTTCAGTAGAATAATGGGATCAAAGCTGGATTAAAGCAAGTTGTACAAAATAGAGAAATAAGTAGCAAAAACCAGTAGAGAAAATATTTAGAGGAATGTATTTGTAATTGCACTATAATGGCAATTTTATGTCAACCTCAAGTGGGCTAACTAACACATGCCATATAGCTGATAATATATTTTTATGGGTGTATCTGTGAGGGTCTGAGTGTGTAACAATGAAGTGTCTGTGAGAAGAGTTTAGCACTTGAATCAGTAGACTGAGTAAAGAAGATCACTCCCATCATGTGAGTAGGCATCGCCCCATACTTTGAGGGCTTCAATAGAACAAAAAAGCACAAGGAAGAGCAAATTTGCCCTCTCTCTTCTTGAGCTGGGACATCCACATTCTCCTGACCTCAGACATCAGAGCTCCTAGTTCTCTGGCCTTTAGACTCCAGGATTTATACCAGCTGCACTCTCAAGCTCTCAGTTCTCGGGTCTTCAGCCTCAGACTGGGAGTTACATCATTGGCTCCCCTGGTTCTCAGCCCCTGGACTCAGATTGAATTATATCACTGGCCTTTCTGATTTTCCATCTTGTTCTCATTCAGTGATTTTAGACTATTGTACATTTTTATTCTAGTTTGAAATGATTCCTCAGTTTAAAAATTAAACTTTCACTTAGGATTCAGAAAACAATGTGGTTTATATTATTTTGGACTGATGGATAACTTTTGTTCTAATCTTTGATAGCAGTTACTCTTGCCTTAAATATATATGTCAAATCTTTCAGTAACTATTATAATGAACCAAATAAACTAACTGGTATAATTGGAGTAAAAAAGCAATATGAGTTAAAGAAGAGGAAAAAATCAGTTAATTGAGGAAGATAAGGAAAATCTTTTAGAAAAAAATGACACTTCAAATTGAATCCATAAGCATGAATATCATCGATAAAAGACATCATATATGAAAGAAATAGAAAGTCTAAGTAAAAATCTCGAAGAATATTTATAACTAAAGGTACAGAAAGATAAAAAGAAGAAAGAAATGACTGAAAGTGCAAAAAAAATCAAGAAGTTACCAGAAGAATCAAATCTTTGGGTTCATCCACTTATTGAAACATTGCTTGAATGTCAGGTACTCTGTCAAGCACTGGAAACATAAGAGAGAGTTCACATCTTTAAGACATTCACAGTTCAATAGTGGAGCCAAAATTGGATGTCTCCCCATGGCTAAAAATTTTTAGGTTGGGGGAATTCTAATGTGTTTTAAAGGAGAGAATAAAGACCCACAGTATACTGAGAAAGTTGTATGTTGAAATGGAAGCTGTTTAGTACAAATTTATTAGCACATAGACATATAAAACCTGGTTGTTTTATTTAAAATTCAATTTAAGATGAGTGTGTAGAAACAACCTTTAGTTGACTACTTTAAATATATAACCTCTGTTTCAGGACACAGTGGCTTCCTAAGATTTGTTGCTGTGAAAACTGTATGCTGATCTACTGGGCCAGTTAAACTGGAAGTAACCTTTAAATTCTGTCATTCAGTGGAGCATGAGACCATTGAAAATGGAGTTGTCTTAAGGCAAGCTGGGAACTATTGGTGTGTTGCATAGGTCAGAACTGCCATTAAATTTCATTTTCTTCTGTAATAAAGAGATTTCTTATTACACAAACTTGTTGCCACATTTACCTTTGTTTACAACATAACCCCAATAGTTGAATGTCTATATTTTGTTGACTGAATAATTCAAATTTTAAACTTACTGTAAATTGAGTTTTCCTTCATGAAACAATGCAAATAACTTTTTCTCCTGTGTAGTAACTGATGAAATATAATCCTAAATCCGGCATCAAAAGGATATCACAGGCATTTTAATATGTGTTGGCTGCATGTACCATGTTTCGCCGAAAATAAGACCTACTCATAAAATAAGCCCTAGCAGGATTTCTAAGCATTTGCACAATATAAGTCCTAACCCGAAAATAAGACCTAGTGATGGGAGTGGCTACATAGCGTATCTGCACAACCCATGCATTTCGTCTGTCACAGAGCGGTAAAGAAGAGGAGCAGTCCTTTTCATGTGTCCCATGAGAGCTCTGTTGCTCAACATGAGAGATTGGGGCCAATGGTTCTAAAGGAAATAGAGTCACAAGAAATTCAGGATGGAATTCGGGGTTTGGAGAGTTATGATGATGTTCCAGAAGAAGACGACTTAACTATATTTGAATAAATGTAGATTGTTGTACCATACTTAAAAAATTAACACATCCCCTGAAAATAAGCCCTAGGGTGTCTACTTGAGGAAAAATAAATATAAGACCCTGTCGTATATTCAGGGAAACATGGTATGTCTGAACTGTGGCATGGCTGGGCTCTGAGCATAGGACTCAAACTGAAACTCAAGATTTCAGGCTCCTAGTTCAATGCCTCACTTTTGGCTTAAGTACATACTGTTCTCTTACTAATGTAATATATATGTATTATTTATCACCTTGGGACATAAAAGTAGAATCACAACTATCTTAACAAATTAAGCATCTCTGATCTACCCAACCCATCTCTTTTGAAATCTTTCTTCCCTCCCTCATCAATATCAATCTGGCAGTCTTGCATTGCCACTGTTTTCTAAAGAGCATCCTTTGGTGACAAAGTCATGAGCTCTAATTGCTGATCCAATTTCATGTTGGCGTGGATGCAGACATAGGAACACTCCTACACTGCTGGTTAGGACTGCAAACTAGTTCAACCTCTGCGGAAAGCAATATGGAGATACCTTAAAGCGATACAAGTAGATCTACCATTTGATCCAGCAATTCTGCTACTGGGCATCTATCTGAAAGATCAAATGACACTCTACAAAAAAGACACCTGTACTTGAATGTTTATAGCAGCATAATTCACAATTGCAAAGTTGTGGAAACAACCCAAGTGCCCATCAACACATAAGTGGATTAATAAAATGTGGTATATGTATACCATGGAGTACTATTCAGCTTTAAGAAACAATGCTGATATAGCACCTCTTGTATTTTCATGGATAGAGCTGGAACCCATTCTACTAAGTGAAGCATCACAAGAATGGAAAAACAAGCACCACATGTACTCACCAGCAAATTGGTATTAACGGAGCAACACCTCAGTGGACATATAGCAATAACATTTATCAGGTGTCAGGCAGGTGGGAGCAGGGAGGAGGGGATGGGTATATACAAACACAATGAGTGAGATGTGCAATGTTTGGGGAATGATCATGCTTGAAGCTCTGACTTGAGGGAGGGGCATGTGCAATATACGTAACCTTAACATTTGTACCCCCATAATATGCTGAAATAAAAAAAATAATAATAATAAATGAAAAGGAAAAACTGTTATGCTCAGGGGTGATCTCCTATGTCACTCTGACACTACAAGCTTGAACTCCTTATATCTGAGCACTTTCTTTAAACTATTTCATTTATAGACACAACCACTATCCCCATAATGCCAGGGTGGCTGGAACAGGAGGATTTGTATTATGTGTAAATCAGGCTTCTCTACTGACAAATTAGGGTCTGGTATTGAGTTTGACTCACTTGTTCGGAATCCCCTCAATCATGAAGAACTTACCTTCTGAAGCTTCTAGTGTCTTTTCTGCCCAGGATCTTAGATTTGGTCACTTCAATTTATCAGAAGTATTCTTTATTCCATTTCAAGATAGAATAGCCTGATGTTTCATTTTATTATTATCTTCCTAGACTACTTCTTCTTTTTCTATGTAAATATTTTTATATATCTTAGTAATCTTTGACTAATTTCTTTCAGGAAAATGCATATATAACAAAGCAAATAAAAAACAAAAACAGCAAAAAGAAAGAAAGAAAATATTGAGACTCCCAATAGACAAGCATTGTCATGGAAAAATATATTTGGAGTTGCGACTTCTTTGGAGGATATAGTAAGAATTTATGTGACTTTTTAAGCATTAAGTAAATCAGTAAGAATTTCCAGGTCATGGAACAATTGAAATTTTGAAAATGCATTAATGATGGCATGATAAAGACGTTTTTGTAAAAAGAAGAAAATATGTGAAATCTGTTCCAAGTTTCAGAAATCCCACTCCCACTACCTTCCTTTTATGAACTTAGTCTAACATAAGGAAGTGACAAAATTTGAGGATTCAAAAATTTAAATATATTTTATTAATGTCATGATGTATATTTGAATTATTACAAGGCAACAGATGCTTCTAATCTAACATTTACCATCATTTATATAAGTCAAAAAATCCCTCTGCCATTGGAATATTTCATTGGAGTGAAAATTATAACTGAGTGGCCTTATTTAATAAAGAAATGCTGGATAATATGGGTTTCAATAGTTCTCAAAGCTGAACTATATAGAAAACCATCAGCACTTATGGCATAATACCCTGCTGTTTAACTCAGAACTTGAAGTAGCTCCCAGACAATTCATGTCTCAATCTTCCTCATCAGGATCAATACAATAAATCAGATAAACTTTGAAGTTCTTCAGAATAATGTAGTCTGTAAATTTATTTAATTACTCATAAATCATGATTCATATTAAAGCTTTATGTGACACTAGCTAGTAAATTAATCAATTTATCATTATTTAAAATGTGTTTATCCTTTGAAACACAGGGCAGAGTGAGTTCATTTTATACAATATTGGGCAAATTAGATTATGTAATAGACTTAAGAGCATATGAAGTCAACAGTTGGAACAGGAATGAGGAGTCCTAATTCATGGTTATTTTATTCAATTCCCAAATAATACTTTGCCTGATATCTTTAATTACATAAAGATTCTTTGTGGTTTTCTTTTCTGCACAGAAATGTACTCCAAAGTTCTTTTTATCTGATTAATCTGTAGACAGAGCCATGGAGATAATTGTATTAATCCAAAGAGGAAGAATCACTTGAATTTCAAGATTGTTCTGGATTCACCAGATGTTGAAGAGTTTTTAAGGATTATCAAAGGCAAGACATTTAGCATCTATTTGGTCAAGATACTGTTTGACATATCTCTTCCTCTCAAATAATTTTTTTAAATAATTAAATTAATTTTTAATTATCTTGATTTAATCATTTCAAAATGCATCTCAAAAAATCATGTTATATCTCATAAATATATACAATAAAAATATAAGTATCTGGCTGTGGGCAAATACAATTAATCCTAAAATAAAATAATCCAGGTTCTCCAAGAGTTATGTCTTGGGCACAAAATAAGCACATTTGGAAGCTGTTTAGTTTTTATACCTAATAAAATTAATGCCAGTATTGTTATAGTAGGCCCTGTTTGTCAATTATAGGGCCTATAACAATGTTATAGGGACACTGTAGGACTTAGGTCAGCTTCCCCCATATCCACCCTAAGATGGTGATCCTTATGCCAGTGATTTATTTGAAAAAACTTCTAGGCGAATCCACTAAAGGAATGGGGTAAGCAGGGGGAAAGGCAGGGGAAGAAGGCAAGCAAAGGTATGATTTAGGCAAAGCTCTGTGGAGGCTACTAGCATTAGCCTGCTCTTAACAGGGAGATCTGGAGGGAAAGTTATGTCTTTTTATAATAGTTGGGTGATTTTAGGCTGAGGAAGCTGGCACCATTCAGTCATTGATTAAAGACCCTTTTAAGGATAATGTAAGCTCCCAGGCTCTCCATACATGTATCACAGCAAAGCAGCCCAGTAGCCCACAGGGAAGCCCTCCACAGCTGGGGAGGAGTGCAAAGAAAGCATAAAAAGGATCTACAGAATTATCTTCCTTCAAATGATCTAAATGTTATTACCCAAAGTGTAGCTGAAGAAACTGAAAAAGGCTTAGCAAATTTGTTCTAAATCACATAATAATAAAGGTCAGAGGTTGAATTTGAATGATTTTTAAATTCCTCACAATGATAAGGCTGTCTCTAGTTCACAACAATGAATTGATTGATTCCAGGCAGTAAAATAAATGTGGTTTCCAAATACCTCAAAAACTTTCATATAATAGATGAAGAAGTAATAATATATGACTTAATACATATTACTCCTGACAAAACATTTTTAGAGACATTAAATCTATTTTTAAAAATACTGCTAATTAAAATAACATGAGATAACGACATTTAATTGTGTAGAAATTGTCATGATATGAATTTCAGAAGCCTTTAATTTTAGGATTGGTTTAAAGTTAGTAATAACTTTTTTATATTATGTGAAATAACTTATTAAAACATATAAAACAATGATACCTGGACCCGCTATTGGAGTTTGAGTATCTTGGTTTAAAGGAAAAGATTTTCATTTCAAGTAAACATACTCTTGAATGGGGTATTAGTGCTTTACAGTTTACAAGGAGTTTATATGAGCAATATCTCACTCATTTCCCATAATAACACTCTGATGTAGGTTTTTTTTTGTTGTTGTTCTTGTGTTTTATGATCAAAAAGATTAAGAACATTTTTGATGTCACCCAGCCAATTAGATTCATGTTTTGAACCCAAGTATTTTAGTTCAAAAACACCATAATAGAATCTATTGCATTGTCGACCAATATTACAAAATATGTGTACTATGTACCTACTATGTTCAATGTGCCACTAAATACCTCCATGGACCTTTTATCAGAAATTAATAAATCATTCACACTCATACTAAAACAGTATATGTACAAGTGGGTAGTGTGGGGGAGATTACAGGCTTGGTTGAGAAGCTGATGAAAGCCAAGGATTTCCTCTCCTAACATAAATTCACAAATACACACATTTTTCACACATAATTTCAGTTGATTTCTCGACCTCTATGAGTCCCAAGATTAATAACTCTGTTTTGTAAAACTGTTCAAGTAGGGACATCATATAGTAGGATGAGTGGGAGACAAATGCCTGAGGAGACATAACCATATGGTGCACAGCTGTGAGAAACCTGGAGCTCTGGAAGGAAAAGAGCTATAGAAAATGGTAGGAGAGCACCACAGCTTGATTCTCATGTTCATTTGTATTCAAGGGTATCTCTGCTTATTCTGTCATTACATTTTTGGGGATCTTCAACTTTCTCAAACTTAACATATTTTGATTTTCCCAACCATCCAGAATTTCTATAGTCCAATTATTCTATCATGTGTCCACACATCCCAGTCTCTTCCTCAATCATCACTGGAGTCATGTATATAAGACAGTGTTCCAGAAAAAACAAACAAACAAAAAAAAACAACCAAAAAAACAAGCAAAATGACAACAACAAAACCCAGCCAAAATACATGGGTTCAGATGATGAATCTAACACCAAAAAATCATATCAGTATGATTTTGGTCTAGGCACACTGCCAAACTGAGACAATCACTCGGTATGGGAGCTAAGAGAATAAATCCTCTGACTCCCCCTCCTACACCCTTTGACTCCCTGTGTGGTCTCCCCATTGGTCAGTTGAACCCAACACAAAAGGTGAGTGAATCCTCTGCTGTAGTCTATTCAGGTCATTTTCCAAACTAAAAAGCAAGATAACATCAAATCCAAAGGCATGAGCAGAATATACCCAGCTTATACACTCCTCTTGCCTCAGTCAAGTTCTGAGTGTCATTTACTCAAGGTAGAACTGAGTTTCTCTTCCTTGTAGGAAGTCCTGTCTGATGGCCTGCCCCATGCTGAATGGAAAGCAGGACTGATTCTTTGAAAAGGTTTTCTACTGTACTCTGAGCTGAGCCACTACTCTGGCACTTGATTTGACCTTTCTCCTTATTTAAAGAATTAATTTTCTTCAGTTTTTTTCTTCTTTATTGCTTGAGAAATGTCTTAAATTAAATTGGTAGGGGGTTATGTTTTATATAGTTTTATCTCCTTTCCAGCACCTCAATAAAAATTTGAGCAACAGACTCTAAGAATTTGGTTGTGCCTATCATAAAGTGGGGTGGAACTATAAGCAATTTTCTTTTAAAGCATGCATCTCATTTACTTTATTTATTTATTTATTTATTTATTTTTGCTTTTAAGCTCACCAGATTAAAAAGCACTTTATCTAGGTTGCTTGGATACTGATGTTTTCTTCTATGCTTATGAAAAGACTTGTAATGTCTTTCAAACAATTTGTTCAACCTTTTAATTTCCTCTGGCATGGAAGACAGCCAGATGCATTCTAATTTTGATTTACTTTCTATACCCAAATAAAATTAACATAATATTTTTTCACATTAAGTTTTTTTACTCATTGAATGCATACTTTAAGATAAAGTAGTCATACGTAATTATAATCAAATGTGGGCATCAAAAATGGTTATAAGGGGATACAGCATGCTAAGTGAGGTCAGAAAGTGAGAGTTTATTTCTTGTTGGGGGCATGAGGAAAGGCTTTCTGGATGGTTGGCTAAAGAGTGTGAACAGAGGTGGTTTGAGGTGGCTAAGACTAATCTTAGTATCAGTAGAGAGGAACAAGGTGATTTATACCTCTGTGTTTTTGCTGATACTAACATTTTTACTCTGGCTCTCCTCTGATCATATTCCTATTTATTTTCTTCATGACAGATCCATAGATTGTTAGGCTTAGAAGGGAACTCTTTCAATTCATCAGAGATGAAATTGCTACCCAGGGAACAGAATTGCCCTGAGGATAAGCAGATAATTCAAGCCTAATTTTATTTAGAAAGCATATCTTTTGCCTTCTAGATTAGGGTTCACGCTCTTCTTGCTGGAGCTATTTAGCTGATCTTGAGAAGGCTAAGGACAAAGGCACTAAAATTTTGGCCTTGCAGAGGCATAGAGTGAGTAAGTATTTCAGAGAGCTGACATGAATAAATCTACAGTCATCCTGGTTTCTTAACACAAAGCATGGTCAGTGAGATTCTATAACGGCTGAAGACATTCTAATAGAGCTATAAATCATAGTAATAAGGGATTCTACCCTGGAAGTATGTTTCTAATCTTCTTGGAGATTGAAAATCTGAAACCTAGAGAAAATGTAAATGAAGAATAGGATTTAGGGCTGAGTGGACAAACCAAACATCTTAAAAGGGAGATGAAGAAGAGCATGTTATAGAGGTGATAAGAGAGAGACACATAAAATACGTCACTTGACATTGCTCTTAGATGAGAAATGGATGTATTGAAATGTCTTATTCTCTAAACTGATTGTTGATAATAAGCAACAAAATTATTCATACCATAGAGTCCACACTTTAACTTAGTTGGGACCATAGGTTAATGTTCACAAAAGTATAAAAGGAGGCTATATAAAATATATGGATAACTTTTTATAACATTTTTCCATCTATAACAGAAAGCAGAGCTCTCTTCTTTTCACCAAATTATTGGCATAACTTTTACTAAAAACAGAAGTGGGCTTTAACAACACCCTCGTGCTCTCAAAGGTAGATTTGTAAGGTGAGGTGTAATATTTGACTGGGGAAGTTCTTGTCATTTTTGAAAATTTTTATGGTCCATACAGTATTCAGATTTCCTTAGTCTTTGCCCAATGTCCTTTTTCTGTTCCAAGATCCCATCCAGGATACCACATTACATTTAGTTGTCATGTCTCCTCTTCTCGCCTTCATGATTGCTTAGCATAAAATCCTTCTCTGTTGCTTAAATTAACTTCAAATGTTCTTAACTGGAATAACGAGGATAAACATAGATAAAAAGTGTGAAGATCAGCATGACAAGAACAAAATTTCTTATATTTTATATTTGTATTACATCTGCCTCACTAATTCTGTGCCTTGGCTTTCACTTCCTGGTATTTTTAATATGAATTGAATTTACAAATTGATTTCATTTTAGGGGTATGTTACCATGTTGAAACATAAGAAATCACATGTGAGGGGGCTGTACGTGTGAGTCAGGAAATCCCAAATAACGGCCTCTCTCTTTGTGCCAGGGAAATGCAACTTAACCATGTTTAAGTCTTTACAGAATCTGCCAATTACATTTTAGCCTCTGGGCTCATTTAAAAGCATCACAGGAAAATGGGTAGTTTTTGCCAATATCGCTAACAAGGCAGAATTAATACAGGGAATGTTAATGACACTTTAAAGAACATCATAATTGTAACATGATGTTCAGAGCAAATATATGCTAAAAGAAGTATAAAATTAAGTGAGAAAATACTTTAATAGAGTTAATTACTTTGGGAGAATCTAGGACCAATCTAAACTGCTTGTGTGTATACATACATACATATATACACACACATTCATATAAATATATGTGTATATATATTCATACTTAATGTATATTGTATATGAATGATTTTCCCAGGCTCAGGTGAAGAAGAGAACACAAACATAAATTAGACATGATCTGTCTTTAAAACAGCTTATACCGTAGTGTGCAAAAATCGTGGAAAAGACAGGTGTGAAAGGAAGTGCTGAGTGTAAGCTGATACAGAAGTGGCCACCCCCAATTCTGAATTAGGTACTCTGAATGAGATGCCACTCTTAAATTCTGCCCCAGCCTGGCACTAAGATCAGAAGAACAAGGCAAGATGGAAAAAGCGAAAGGTAGCCTGCAAACAAGGAGCATTTTAAAGTCACAGCATATTGCCTGTGAAGAATGACTCTTGCTTCCTTCATGAGTGTCAGACCCATGAGTATCTACTATCTTTGATACCTGCAAAGCCTGTTAGCTTCACAATGCAAATGGTAAGAAAAATGACCAACTGGCTGTTTAAGAGAGAAAAGATATAGTTATTTGTTTCTTGGTTTGAAATATTCCTCATTTTTAGTAATAGTTGACGTAGTAATAGAACCAAATGGCTAGTGAGTGGCCCATTTAGTTTAGCCTCTCATTCCTCTGTGCTGTATACTTAAATTTTCCTTGCTATTAGAGTTAACAAAGAAAAGACAGACTATGAACAATAAGTTATAGTGGTGTCTTCTTCCAGTCATATTAATAGTAAAACATTATTTTAATATCTTTAACTCTGAGTTAACATATACATATATCCTAAAACCAGCACATTTTGGAGAACTTCCAGCATGTAAAAAAAACACTCCATAACAGTGCCCAGAGCTAACAGTGGAGCTCCAAAGTATGTAGAATTACATCAGAGAGCCATTTAGTTACTGAGAAAGCACTTATGCTAATCTTATTTGTTTACTTTTGTTTCAAAAATCACTGAATCCCTACAGGAAGATGAAATTTAGTGAGGATGAAAGTTGGAGCATATATGCACGATTTTCCTTATGTAGAAGTGGCTAAATTGTTGCAGCTTTATTTAAAATAGATCTCTTTTGTAAATGTGAAATAATATTGAATGTGCCATTCCATGGTGAGTTTTATTTTTGTGTAAGAAAAGAAAACAACCAGTGGGTATCTTCTGTTCTATTCATAAGTTTTCATAAAATATAAATTCTACTGAATAAACACAGGACAAAGTGCTCAAATATAAGATGCCTATACTTTTCATTCAAAAGGAATTGAGCTTAGAATGAAATTGAATGTGTCAAGATAAGGTTTATCATTAGTTGTAGGCTTAACTACAACTATATTCTATATTCTTGCTACAGTTCATTAGATCTTCCTATAAGATGCTCTGATATTATTTATGACTTAGTATTGCTGCTTTCAATATTCACAGTGTTGTTAACTATGACTACCAGCAACACAGACAAACAATGACAACAGGTTTCATTCATACAAGGCAGAGGAAGAGAGATAAGAAAGTAGGAAAGGAAAGATTGAACAGGGAAGATCATGAAGTTCAAAGAGGGGAAAACAACACCTGTGGTGAGAAGAGTTAACTTCCTAGATAACACGTTTTGGGTACCAGTGTATAGAACCAATGGCCCAGGAAACAAATACTGCTCATTTGTGTGTTTAAAACTAAACTCTCACAAGTCATAAATACACACAAAAACTTCATAAACCGAATTAATATTCTATGCCCTGGGAAATAGTTAAAACAAATCCTACTGATTAACGGTAGCATTCTAGTATGAACTCTCATAAGCAATAAGAACACCAATAACCCAACCAATAAAGAGAAAATGACATGAATAAACACCTATAATGTTTATATTTCTTTAACTTAATTTTTCATTGTATTGCCAAATATTTCATTAAATATTTACCAGGTATATTGCTAGGCACTGTGGGTACAGAAAAGAATATAATGAGTTTCTTATTCTTGAAGAACACAGTCACTTTGTTTGATACAGACGTGTAAGCATACAATTTCTATTACAAAGATATTAACAAACCATTGAGAAGAGACAGCTAAGGGTCTCAGTAATTGGGTCATAAAAAAGAGTTGTCAAGTAATGAAGTCATCAGTAATAGGTAAGTGGGTAGATGAGAAGCATATTGTAGGTAAGGAAGCAACATGATGAAACCTATTTGTTTCGGTGAATGTGGGAGTCCTCTGACTCAAGTATAAGTAGTTAGTGGCATGAGTCTTTTGACTCTCTTCCTGTCTCCTCTGCCTCTGAGTATCTACAGCTAAGAAAAAGAACTTAGCAGGATTCAGGAAGACAGAGCATACATCAAAATTTTCATTTCCATTTATAACAACACCATATCATGCATATATAAGAAGTATTGAATTTTGGAGAAGTGATATTTGAGACAGTTCAGAGATCAGAATAGAAAACATCTGGGCCATAATCATGCCATAAACTTCAAAACAGTATAAATTCTCTAGTCTGACAATGCATAATAAAATTGCACATGCTTAGTGATACTTTTCAAAACAAAATTTGGATCCTGGATTTTTTTTAATTCTATGTTTAACTGTGAATGAAAGAACTAAAGAATTGTTTAATATAACTTATGTTTTGATTGTTGTACAAGAGGCAATGTGACAAATTTCAGAGTAATGTATTGTGCAAGAATATTCCTTTCTAAGTAGATTCATGATTGCAAAAGGGGGATACAGAAGATATATAGATAATTTCACAAAACAATAATATGCATATATACGCACAGGTTACATCTTAATAAAGTATATATTATCTCTCTGGATATTTTGCTGGCTCATATATCTTCATGGTTCCCTGAAGCTGTGATTAATTACTTCTACCTCCTCCTTAGCTTTCAAATATAATTATCTTAAATAGCACTTTTCCTGGTTGTTGTCTATTGTGTTGGAGGATAATGGAAATGCAAGTAGGCCGAAATTTCTGCATGAGGTTTTAGGAGACAAAAGAAACTTTTAATATGTGATTTTGTTATATTTTGAGGTCAGAACATTTGTTTCCCCCACCCAGAGGTGTGCTTCTTCAATTCTGTAATGAAAGCAATAAAAAATAATCTTGGTTGTCATTTTACTTATACTTCTCCTCTACTCCTTCAATTTAGCAAAAAAAAAAAAAAAAAAAAAAAAAAAAAACTCTTATGGCCATTTATAATTATATGCTGCAAACCTGTGATCTATATATCCTTTCAGATTATAGGAGGTTTTTCACACCCTGTGCCATTAAGAGTTGATTCTAAACAGATTTGTCATGCCTTAAGTAATTGTTTATAGGATACTCAATAAAGAAATCTTCCCCAACATTTTTTGTAGTGATACAAACTGATGAATGTGTATCATTAATTTTCTTTTTGTACTTCTTGCTGATACATGTAGGAAACTAATTTCCTAATTACATTAAAAGTATTCTTTCTAATTTGAATCTGTTCTGTAGAGATTGACTCAGTTCTAGTTTATTGAACTTCAATATATTTAACTTTATTTAGATTTCTTGATGAATATATCATATTCCTGGTGTAGGAAATTAAGGAGCTATGAAAGGAATTAGAGCCCCAAGTACCCGTACCTGCTACATCCCTCCCATTATAAATTTCACTATTTATTGGGAAGCACTTTCCACTTGTTTAGATGTTTCCTTAAATATATGCTGCTAAATTTCAAAATCCCATACTTATAATGGCATTTCATTTTTTTCAGTTTTATATAGTAAACTTTGATTTCTCAGTATCTGAGATGTAGATATAGTACTTTTATACTACCACCCAACAACTCCAAACAAATTTGTTTTTAAAAAATTTTCCTTGTGAGTTTTATATCATAACTGTGGTTAGATCACAAGTCTAAGTTTGCCTTATTAAGATGCGAATACATATTATTCACAATTGAATGTATAGTGAGTGATGATTTCATTTTATTTCTAGTACCTCTTTGGCACTCCAGGAGATAATAATTGCCCTTTTTTAAATTTTAATGTATTATGGAGAGTACAAGTGTTAAGGTTATATATATTGCCCATACCCCCCTCCCCCCTCGAGTAAGAGCTTCAAGCGTGTCCATCCCCCAAACTTTGCATGCCTCTTTTTTTATTTGTTCAGTTCTCTCTGTAAATCATTAATTAGTCACCAAACTCTCTGCAATAATGCATATTCCCTCTTAAAATATAATAACAAACTTGGAAGTCAATACAATGCATTTTTTTCAAAGGCATTCCTCCCAAAGCCGTCTGTCCTTTTGATTTGGTTTAGTATAAATGATCTTTAGCTTGGTGCACAATTGCCAACCTAGAATTTCCTTCAGCTCTCTCATGGGTCAGAGCCCTTGTATCCTGCAGCCAGTGCCTTCTACTTCATTTGGTTTCTTCCCTGTTTTGATCATGATTTGTGACAAAGGATTCAGGGGAAATAACTTTTTGAGAACTTGCATGTCTAATAAAATACTCATTCTATACTTATCAGTAAATGACAGTGAGCTTATTTATATAATTTTGGATTGGGAATTCTTTTCCCTCAGAATTGTCAAAGTATCATTTCATTGATTTCTAATTTCTAATGTTTCAGCTAGAGAAATCCAGTGCCATTCTGCTTCTTTTTTTATATATATATTTCAAGAAAATATGAAAGTACAAATGTTTTGGTTGCATTTTATATCTTTGCCTCTATCTAGAAAGGGTTAGAGGTATGCCCTTCCCCTCCACAATGCTCACCACTTCCCTCAGATGTTGGTCTATCCCCCCCATCCCTGAGTCCCTGGTGAACACCACCACCATTTGAGCACCATAGTGTTAATCAGTCAGTACCAATTTGATGGCAGGTACATGTGGAGCCCATTTTTCCGACCTTTAGAGCAAATAGACAACCTACAGAATAGGAGAAAATATTTGCTCTCCACACTTCTGATAAAGGTCTAATAACAAGACTCTATCTAGAACTCAAAGGAATTAACAAGAAAAAATCAAACAACCCCATCAAAAAATGGGCAATGGAATAACAGAAACTTTTCCAAAGTAGACAGAATAATGACCAGCAAACATATAAAAAGTGCTCAATATCTCTAATCATTAGAGAAATGCATTGTGCTTCTTTATTATTTCTATGGGTATTGACTATTTCTTCTATTTCTCGAAGATCTCAGCATAATCAAATTGTCTTCAACACGTCACTGATATAATGAGTGATGTCATTGACATAAGTGATGAGGATGGCTCTTATTACTTTAAAAAAGATCTTCATTTTAAAACTCTTTTATATTTAAAGAAAAATTTGAAGATAGTAGAGAGATTTCCAATATACTCAACACATAGGTCCTCTATTATTAACATCTTATATTAGTATTCTATGGTACATTTGTTACAACTAATGAACCGGTACTTATATCATTTTTATTAACTAGAGTCCATGCTTTTTTCGTATTTCTGTTGTTTTCATCTAATGTCATTTTCTGTTACAGAATCCCATAGAGGATACAACATTGCATTTAGCATTGTGTCTCCTTAGGCTTCTTTTGGCTGTCCTGGTTTCTCAGATTTTCTTTGGTTTTCATGATCTTAATGATTTTGGGGATTTCTTGTCAGGCATTTTGTAGAATGTTTCTCAATTGGGAATTGTCTGATATTTTTCTCATGAATAGACCTAGGTTGTACTTTTTGGGGAGGAGGTATTGATATTTCCAGAGGTAAAATATCATTTTAATCAATTATCAAAGATACATACTATCAATATTGTTTATCACTGTTTATGTGGCCAATATAGTGTTTTTCAGTTTTCTGTGTGGTAAAGTTACTCTTTTTTTCTCTCTTTTCAGACTATACCCTTTAGAAGGAAGTCACTAACTAGGCACATTCACACTTAAGAAACAGAGAGTTATTCTTCACCTGCTTGAGGGCAGAGTACTGAATAAATTATTTGGAATTCATCTGAATGGAAGATTTGCTTCTTCATCCCCATATATTTATTGACTTAATCATCCATTTAGATCACTATGTACTAACAGAAGTTTATTTTATACTTTGGTTTACAACTCAAAACTACAATATTTATTTTATTGCTCTTTTTTTTTCTTAACTGTTTGCCATTGGAAGCTCTTTTGATCAACTCCTGTGTTACTTTCACATAATTTATCATTATGGATATTATTTTTTGAGAACTTTATTACTTTTTGGTACTATAAAATTTTCCAAGTTCATCTTGTATATTTCCTTTTCCAGTTCAAGAATCAGCCATTTCCTCAAGGAGTCATTTCTTAAATATGACTGGGGTAATATTATGTCTAGTATGTGTATATATTAACCCCTGTATGTATACATATGTATATTTTTCCAATGTGACTATATATATCTACATTAAGATAAACCTGACTTAATATTAATGTCTCTTACTCTTATATATTACCACATGGATTGTTTTAGCCTCATCCATTTGGTTATCTGCAAACTCCCACTCCAACAATTAGAAACCTGGCTCGCACTGTCTGTCATTCATTTGCTTAATTGTTTAATTTTAGTAAACATACATAGCAATATTAGAATTGTTAACCTATAGTCTCATGGAATACAACTTTATTAACTAGAATACAGTGCTTAAATACAATTTATTTTGCCTTTAGTCTTACGTACTAAAATCATTTCTAAAGCTACTAAGCACATTTTATCCCCACCCCATTAAGTGAGCTTGTTTTATATCTTTGTAATACAGTTAGATTGTTATATTAACCTCCACATTCCATCTTGGGATCCTCCAACCTCACAAACATTTTTTTCTCAAAATTTACATATATTCTTATTTACTCTTTGTGTTGTAAACTTCTGTGGGTTTTGACAAATGCATAGTGCCACTTATCCACTACTGTAGTATAATATGGAATAATTAAATCTCTCTAAAAAAATACCCTGTGCTTCACCCACTTATCCTTCCTACTCCAAATCCTTGCAAGCAGGTCCTTCTTATCAACTCCACAGTTTCGTTCTGTTTTGTTTTTTAGTGTTGACGAAACTGATAGCTTTATTTAGGCATATATTCTCACATGTGCAACTTATACAAGCTTCTCAATAGTACAAAGAACATAAATTGCTTAAGAAGTGCTGTAAATCCAAATATTGAACTGTACTATGATCCACCAAAAAGGGGGAGATTTAACAGACAATTTGGGCCTCATTGGGATTGTACTTTATTTTTTTTCTTTTTGAAATTTTTATATATTTAAGGGGTACAAGTACAGTTTTGTCACAGATATATTATGTAGTAGTGAAGTCTGAGCTTTTAGTGTACCCATAACCCAAATAGTGTACATTGTACCCAGTAGGTAATTTTTCAGCCTTCACCTCCTTTCACCCTCCTAACATTTGGATTTTCTAATGTCTATTACATTCTGCCCTGTATAGCCATTTGTACCATTGTTTATCACCCACTTATAAATGAAAACATGTGGT
The DNA here is from genome assembly GCF_040939455.1 of Microcebus murinus. NCBI lineage: Eukaryota > Metazoa > Chordata > Mammalia > Primates > Cheirogaleidae > Microcebus > Microcebus murinus. Next base: position 34,787,870 of record NC_134114.1, on the reverse strand, counting down.
ATATGATTTTCTGTTCCTGGGTTATTTAATTTAGGATAATGACCTCCAGTTCCATCTATGTTGCCGCAAAGGACATTATTGCATTCTATTTTTAAGGCTGGGTTGTATCCTATTGTATGTATATATCACATTTTCTTTATCCAATTATTGGTTGATGTACACTTAGGTTGGTTCCTTATCTTTGCTATTGTGAATGGTGCAAATGAACATACAAGTGCAATTGTTTTTTTTTTTTTTTTAATTTAATGATATTTTTTTCCTTTGAGTAGATACCCAGTAGTGGGATTGCTGGATCAAATGGTAGATTTATTTTTATACTGTTTTCCATAGATGTTGTACCAATTTATATTCCTATAAACAGTGTGTAAATGTATTCCTTTTTCTCTACACTCTTGCCAAAATCTTTTATTTTTTGACTTTTTAATAATGGCCAATCTGACTAGAGTAAGGTTGTATCTCATTGTGGTTTTAATTGGCATTTATCTGATGATTAGTGAAGTTGAGCCTTTTTTAATATGTTTGTTGACCCTTTGTATGTCATCTTTTGAAAAGTGTCTATTTATGCCCTTTACCCACTTTGTAATGGGGTTACTTGTTGTTTTCCTTGTTCAGTTCTTTAAGTTCTTTGTAGATTCTGGATATTGGTCCTTTATCAAATGCATAATTCATCAATATTTTCTCTCATTCTACAGGTTGTCTATTTACTTTCTTGATTATTTCTTTTGCTATGCAGAACTTTTTAACTTAATTCATTAAATGATTCTGGGTAAATTTGATAGACATGTGCAGAAGAATGAAACAGGATCCCTACCTTTCATTATATATAAAAGTTAACACAAGATGGATTAAAGACTTAAGCATAAGACTTGAAACTATAAAAAATTCTAGAAGAAAATCTAGGTAAATCATTTCTGGACATGGGCGTAGGCAAAAACATTTATATCTAAGACCCCAAAAGAAAATGCAGCAAAAACAAAAATGAACAAATGGGACTTAATTAAATCTACAGTTTTGCCTTCTCCAGAATGTCATGTAGTTGGAATCAAATAATGCATAGCCTTTTAAAGTGTCTTCTTTCACTTAGCAATGTGTATATAAGAGATATCCATATCTTTTTGTGGCTAGATAATTTATGTATGCTTATAGCTGCATAATATTTGATTCTGTAGATCTACCATATTTTGCTTATCCATTCACCTATTGAAGAACATTTTGGTTGCATCAGTTTTTGATGATCATGAATAAAGCTGCTGTAAACATTTGTGTACAAATGTTTGTATGAACATAGTATTTAAACTAATTGGGTAAATACCTAGCAGTGTATGGTAAGGCTATGGTTAGCATTGTAAGAACCTGAAAGCAGTCTTCCAAAGTAGCTGTATTATTTTGCCTTCCCATCAGCAATGAATGAGAGTTCTTGTCGCTCTATTCTTACCAGCAATTAGCCTTGTCAGATTTTTGGATTTTAGCTATTCTAGCATGTATATATTTGTAACTCCTTGTTTTACTTTGCAGTTCCCTAATAAGAAATGATGTTGAATACATTTTAATATACTTACATGTCATCTATATATAGTCTTTGCTGAGGTATATGTTCAGATATTTTTCCACTTCTTAATTGGACCATTTCCTTATTGTTGAACTTTAAGAGTTGTTTGTATATTTTGGAAACAGCCCAAAATATTAGCTGTGTATTTTACAAATTTTTCTTCAAGTCTGTGGCTTATCTTTTCATTTTTAACAGTCTTTGGCAGAAGAGAAGTATTTTATAATTTTAATAAAGTCCAACTTGTCTTTCTTAAGGGTTATGTTTTTGTTGATGTATCTAAAAAACTCTCCTCCAAATCCAAGTTTGAAATTTTTTTTTATTGTAAATTTACTTCCACTATGTATTTTGAGTTTATTTTTGTTAAAAGTGTAAGATATACATTTGTTTTTAATTATTATTATTTTTTGCATATGATACCCATGTTGAAAAGACTATCCTCCTCCATATTTTTAAACATATATCATATGTTTTAAATTCAGTATTGTTAAAGAACATTGTATGGACAAGCATAGCATTTATTTTCTTCTTCCATATCACAGAACTGCCCCCAAATTCTTGTTTCCTATGGACAATTACATGAAAGTCATTCAAGAAACACAAGAATTAGGGCTGATATGGCAAGGTCACTCTACGGGATTAGTTTTCTGTGATCGACAGTTTATAAAATGGAACTTTGATCCTTGTAAATATTCCATTTTCTGAAATCATATTGATAGGTCTTTAGGTATAATAAAATATAGAAAGATTTGTTTTTAAGGAAACGTATGTAATAGTAATAAAGTCAGTTTCCATGAGGAGAGTTTGAGTCTCTATCAAATTTTACATTGATGGTGTTGAGTAAATAAACATGTGTCCCACATAATCATGTCTATTATATTCAATTTAGTGTTTAAGTGGCCAGGTCAATACATATCTGTTAAGTCTTTTCATTTTCAAATCCTTCTAGTAGGATATCAATATTAATTTTCTTTGAGGATATTACAATTTTCTGAAACAGCTTCCCTAACAGAATTTCTGAGGGATTTATTTTAACATACAAGCAAAAAGGAGCCTGAAACAATGGGAATTAAATAGGAATTAGGACATCTACATTTATTATTCAATTTCACCATCATTTTGCAAGATGAATTAGGGTAAAACATTTTATTTTCTTACAATTTCAATCTTCTATCTGTAAAATAGAGGCAATTAGTGTTTTCTAGGTGATATTTCTCATAAGTCAGATTTATGAACAGATAATGGAAATTATAGTATAAATTCAATATATTTAAACAAATTATTCTAATGCCAGCCTACTCCCAAATTATGCTAGGCCATTTTTGAAATAGATTTCGATTTTGTAGATTGATATATTTTCCTTGGGTAGGAAGTTACATAATTGAGCAATTTGTTGGGCACTGTCAAAATGAATTTTATCGTATAATATAAGTAGTCTGTAGTGTAAGTAGTCTGCTAGTATAGCTAAAATACTTATTAATTCTTTATTAAAAGAGATTCATATCTTGGGGGAACTGAAACCACTACTTATGAATTCTTTTTATGAAATATGACAATTTTACAAAAACTAAACAACAAAAAAACCCAAATAATCAAACAAACAAAACTAGAATCATTTAAAAGGGTGCCTATCTGAGATAAATTCCTTACCCAGAAACCTGGAATCATCTCACCACTTGACAACCTTAAAATCTGATACCATCCTGAAATCCATCTGGCAACTATATTTACAATAACATAGTAAAACATTGTTTTAAAAATATTCAATAAATAATTCTACCCTGAAACAGGAAAATTAAAGTGAAGAGAAACTCCAAATGTGCCACAGATTCCCAAGTGTTCCTCTTGCAAGGAAAATGTTCTACTTTCAAACTTTCAATCCCTTACTGAGTCTTTCTATAGTGGAATTCTCTGTGAACTTCTTTTTGAAATCTGTTAATAGTAACTTGTGGGTGCTGTTCAACAGTTGAGCTATTCATGTCCTCTTTATTGTTAATGTGGTTACATCGATTAACTGCTTTCCCAGTTAGTATTGACTATCCTCTGCAGGTACCCTTTAGGCTCTCTCATGTGGTGATTTGATGCATTCTAATCTCTCAAGCATGCAGAACATGTACCACCCTGAGTATCCCATATAGAAACAGGGCTCCTTGAATTTCACCTCCAGATTCAGAGTTGTTCTACCAGAGTTCCAATCTCCAGCACCGGTGTCAGAGGAGAGGTTAACTCAGAGAAGAAATGGATGCTTACATTTATAGTTTGTTTCCTTATGCTCTCTCAAGTCATTTAAGAGAAGGATCACTGTGTATTTTACCGGGTGACATCCTCTCACCATTTCTATGGACCTCACCTTCTTTTCTGAACTATAAAATGCAAGCATACAAAGATTTAATTTTAATCAATACAGTACAACAGAAATTCACCTCAATTCTAGTGTCATCCCTACTGCTAACAACAACAACAACAAAAATTGAAGGGTCTAGTTCTTTTTTCTAGAGAGATAGGGCTACAATTTATGAAGCACTAATAAAGTCCTATTTCTTATCCAAAGCATTTTCTGTATACTCTCTGTTTATCCAATATAATCACATTCTTTAGGGATATTTTTATTCATAAAATGGGAAGTTGGATATGTTAAGTAATCTTCTCAATGTCTCATAGTTAGTATGTGGTAGACACTTAATTTGATTCACCAAAATCTATTTTTTAAAATATCATCTATATGTACGGCATCTAACCTGTGAAATTTATCTTTATTGGTATTGATCAGTAACTTTAGAATGATGAAACCTGGTCACTGCAGAGATAAAAATGGTTGCCAATCTATAGCTGTGAGTCTGCATTTAAGAGTCTTCTAGGCTTTCCCAGCAGGAAGCATGAAGGTGAGGGCTAAGATTCCTCATCTAGTTAAAAAGGCCCCTCCTTACTATATTACAAGAAATTTGAAGGTGTCTATCAATACAGACAATCAAAATAAATATTTGAGAATGTTATACAAAGAAGTATAAACAATTATGTCTTTATGTGAATTTAATTGGAAACAACGTCAATAAGTAATTGAACCTATATCCCTTTGTAAGTCTATAAAAGAAAATATCACACATATAAACAAAAAAGAAAGGAAAAATGGAGAGAAAAATATCTGACTGATGAGTCAATTGACTCAATTGAGTATTTTAAGAGTCAAACTATTTAAAACTAATAGAATAGTTTGAAATAGTAAAAACAAAGCAATAAGATGACAATTAATTTTATTTTTAAATGAATAAACTTTATTTTTTAGAGTAATATTAGGATACAGCAAAATTTACTGAAAAGTACAAAGAGTTACCAGATACTCCCTATCATTATCCACTCACAACCTTTCCCATTATGGACATCCCATACCAGAGCGTTATAATTTTACAATTGATGAATATATATTAACAAGTCATTATCACCTAAAGCCCTTAGTTTACATTAGGATTCACTCTTGGTGTTATACAGTCTATGGGATTTGACAATTGTGTAATGACTTGTATCCACCATTATGGTAGTATTGTACAAAATAGTTTCACTGCCCTAAAAATCTTCTATGTTCTGTCTTTTCATTCCCCTCTCCCCCCAGCCCTTGACAACCACTATTCTTTTTACTGTCTTCACAGTTTTACCTTTTTCGGAACACCATATAGTTGAAATTATATGGTATATTTCTTTTTCAGTTTGGTTTCTTTCACTTAGTGCATTTATGTTTCCTCCATGTCTTTTCATTGTTGGATTTCTCATTTCTTTTTAACACTAAATAATATTCCATTAACTGGATTACCACAGTTCTTTAATTCACCTACTGAAGGACATTATGTTTGCTTCCAAGCTTGGAAATTATATATAAAGCCACTTTAAATATCTATGTACAGGTTTTAATGTAGAAATAAGTTTTTAATTCATTTGGGTAAATACCAAGGAGTGCAATTGCTGTATTATACCTTAACAGTATGGTTTTGTAAGAAACTGCCACGTGTCTTCCAAAGTGACTATATCATTTTGCATTTTCACCAGCAATAAATGAGAGTTCCAGCTGCTATACATCCTCATGATCATTTGGTGCTGTCAATATTTTGGTCATCCTTATAGGAGTGTAATGGTATCCCATTATTGTTTTAATTTGCAATTCCCTAAAGACACATGGTGCTGAAAGTTGGTATAGCTGGAATTTTTGTTCCCTCCAAGTCTCAAGTCAAAATTTGATCCCCAATATTGGAGGGGAGAGGTGTTTGGATCATGGGGACAGATCCCTCATGAATGGCTTTGTTATCATGTTAATGATGGAGTACTTGCTCTATTAGTTTCCAGTTTTCAAAAGGTTGTTAAAAAGGATCTTGAACCCCTTTGTCTCCTATCTCTCTTTCCTCCTCTCTGGCCATGTGATCTGCACATGCCAGCTCTCCTTCACCTTCCATTGTGACTGAAAACTTCTTGAGGTCAGTATCAGAAGCAGATGTGGTGCCATGCTTCCTATAGAACCCGCAGAACCATGAGCTAAAAAAAAAAAAAAAAAAGCCCCTCTTTTCTTTATAAATTACCCAGCTTCATATATTTTTTATTCTTCATTATGAAAACTCACAAACAAATTAGATGTAGAAGGAATGTACCTCAGCACAAGAAAGGCCATATATGACAAACCCACAGCTAACATCATACTGAAAGGGAAAAAGTTGAAATGTTTTTTCCTAAGATCTGAAATAAGACAAAGATGGGCCACTTTCACCAACTTTTATGTCATACTAGAAATCCTAGCTAGAGTCAGTAGGCAAGAGAAAGACATGTAAATTGGAAAAAGGGAAGTCAATTTGTGTCTGCACAGCATGATTTTATATATAGAAAACGCTAAAGACTCTACCATAAAACTATTAGACTTAATAAATGGTTTTGGTTTGAAGTTAGAAGATACAAAATTAATATTCAAAAATGAGCAGCATTTCTATATACCAATAGAGAACTATCTGAAAAGGAAAGCAAGAAATATATCTCACTTACAACAGCTACAAAAAAAAAAAGATACCTCAGAATAAATTTAACCAAGGAAGTGAAAGATCCCTATAATGAAAACTATAAAACACTGAGGAAAGAAATTGAAGAGCCCACACAAAATATTCCATGCTCATGGATTGGAAGAATTAATATTATTAAAATGCCCATCATACCCAAAGCTATCTATATAGTCAATGCAAGTTCTATCAAAATACCAATGACATTCTTCACAGAAATAGAAAAAATAATCCTAAAATTTATAGGGAACCAAAAACTATCCTCAATAGCCTCGGCAATTTTGAGCAAAAAGCAAAAAGAACAAAGCTGGAGGCATCACACTACAGAACTTCAAATTATACTACAAAGCCATAGTAACCAAATAGCATGATACTGACTTAAAAATAGACACACAGACTAATGGAACAGAACAGAGGACACAGAAATAAATCTGTGCATTTACAACCAATTGATTTTTGACAAAGGTACCAAGAATACACATTAAAGAAAGCACAGTATATTCAATAAATGGTGCTGGGAAAACTGGATAGCCACATAAGGAAGAATGAAAAAGGACCCCTGTCTCTCATCATATACAAAAATCAGATCAAAAGGTATTAAATACATAAAACTACATGAAAAAATGAAAATGAAAATGAGCCACCTGGGTGACCTGAGACCAAGGTGGATAATGATGAGCTAAAAGCTGTAGCAGAAGCGAATCCATCTCAACCTGTGCATGAATTAGCAGCAAGGTTTGATGTTACTATTCCAACAATATTAGACCATTTGAAACAAATTGGCAAGGTAAAGAAACCAGATAGATGGATACCTCATGAATTAAACAAGTGTCAGAAGAGAATTTGTCTCGAAGCTTGCCTTTCTTTGCTGTCACGACATAAAGGAGAACAATTTCTACACAGTATTGTTAAGTGTGATGAAAAATGGATTGTTTTTGACAATTGCAAGCATTCAGCACAATGGTTACACAAAGATGAAGTGCTGAAACACAGTCCAATACTCATCCAAAAAAGCTAATGGTGTCTGCTGGTCCAGAACTGGTATTATTCACTATAGCTTCATGAAACCTGGTTAATCGATTACAGCAGATGTCTACTGCAACCAGCTAGATGAAATGACAAGGATGCTTGCGAGTAAGCAGCTGAGATTGGTCAATGGAGACAGGCCAATCCTTTTGCAAGACAACGCTCAACCACACGTTGCACAAACAGTGCTGGTCAGATTATAGCAGCTGGCCTTGGAAACTCTCTATTACCCACCATATTCACCAAATCTTGCACCAACTGACTACAACTTCTTCTGGGCTTTGGACTACTTCTTGCAAGGAAAAATATTCAATTCTCAACATGCTGTGGATAATGCCTTTTGCAATTCCATTGCCACTCACTCTCCAGGCTTCTTCGTTGCTGCCATGAACAAGCTACTGTTAAGATGGCAAAACCATGTCAATAATTTAGGCACAAACTTCGATTAATTGTACTGCTTCTTGTTTGAGATATAATAGACTACACTTTTGATTCAAAATTGGACATTTCATATTTAATGACCTAATACAATAAAATGCCTCAACAAAGTCAAAATTTTGCTCACTGAAAAATTAACTCAAATTCAAAATTATCTGAAAAGAGCAATAAAAACCAAATAAATACATAAGTAATATCTGGAATAAAAAAGCAGTTATTACAAATCCCACAGACATTTAAAAAATCTATAAAAATATATTATTATGTACTTCTTAATACCTTAGAGCTAAAAATGTAAAAAAAAATTGAGGAATTCCTGGAAATATGCATCTTACCACAACTATCACAAACAAAGTAAAATATCTGAATAGTCTTACATCAGAGACTGAAATTGAGTACCTAATTACAAATTTATTTATCAGAAAATTTTAGGCCCAGAGAGTGTCACTGTTGGCCCTTCCAAACTTTCAGGAAGAACAGTCATTCAATTTTAACACTTACAGAGAAAGAAAAATTGAAATCACAACATATTTTTATAAGGACAGTATAATCTGAAAATCAAAACCTAAACAGGACATTACAAAAATAAAAATTATCAGTTACCTTCTCTCACAAAGATATAAAAAACCTAGCCAAAATATTAACTAAGTGAATCAAGAACAAAAAGGGCTTATTCTAGAAATGTGTAATTGGTTTTTAGCATATGAAAATAAATCAATGCAATTCTTTTCCTGAACAGAATAAAAATCATGTCTTTATTAACATCTCAATAAATACAGAAAAAGCATCTGATAAATTTGAACATACTTTTAGAAGAACACTTAGGAATCTATAAATTGCTAAGAAAAGAAGATTGGTAGCAGATTATAGAGCATTTTGGCAATCCGAATAATTTAGAGTTATTTTCATGGGCAGTGTGTAAGCATTGATGTTTTTATCAGAGAAGTGATGTTATATTACTTAAGAAAGATAAATCTGGCATCAACTATAATTAGAATAAATAGGATTGTAGAAAAGCAGAGAAAGGAAAACCAGTTAGAAAGCTGTTGTTATAACAAGAGTAGGAAATAATGAGACTAGCATGAACATAATAGATTTGGAATGAAAATAGATAGGATAGATTCTAGGGACATTGGGAATGATAGAAAATGATAGGAGATAGCAGGATTGGATTTGAATGGCAAGGGAAAAGGAGGAATTAAATATGAATTCGTGGTTGTATATTAGAATAATACCTATTAAATGCCTTTAACAGAACAATGAAATATATTAATATAATGGATAGCAGATTTAGCAGAAAAGGAATGTATTTTAATAACTTGATTTGCAATTAATGTACTTAATTTTTTATCAGGGATAGAAAAAGTAAAAAGTATGGTAATATTATATAATAATATTATACAAAGTAAAAATAGTATGGTAATATTATATATGTTTTAGTTTGCTATATCTGCTGCAACAAATTACCACAAATTTAGAGGCTGAAGGTAGCACAAATTTATTGTCTTACAGTTCTGGAAACTAAAAATGCAAAATGAGTTTCACTGGAATAAAATCTAAGTGTCAGCAGGGCCAAATTCCTTCTGGAGGCAGGAAGGGAAAATTGTTTTCTTACCTTTCTAAACTTCTAGAAGCCGACTACAGTCCTTAGCACATAGCCCCTTTTTTATCTTCAAAGATGGCAGAAAACATATTCATATTTCTTTCTGACTCTAATACTGACTATCTCACCTTCCTTGTTCACTTATAAGTACACTTGATTACATTGGGCTCAACGGGATAATGCCACATAATCTTCCCATCTCAAGATCCTTAATTGAATTATATCTGCAAAGTCCATGTGAAGTAACATGTTTTCAGGTTCTGTGGATTAGGATGTGGACATCTTTGAGGAGGGGCATTATTCTATCAACACCAGTATATAATATAAACACTGAGAAAAAAATCACATTGGCCCAATATTTCCATATCTTGGGGAATACTGTCTTCTCTTTCTAGAGGTTCAGAACAATGTCAAAGTCAAGTTGGCATGACCTAAAATTAATGCTGCATCGAGCTGTTAGATAGATACATTTTCTTTCAAAATAACTGAAGTTATTACAACACTTGGGATATAAGTACATGATTTTTTATTCTTGGGGACAATGTGCACTAGAAAAAGATGGCTCCAATATTTGAACATTTTCACAAGTAAAGGGGATGTCTATTTCTCCATCTGTTGCATCTTGGCTCACACATGTATCTTGCATTGGCCAGTGGTCACTAGCAAATGTGACAAAAGTTGAAGCTTGAGAAGTGCTTGCACATTGGGACTTTTTTTCTCTTGCTTCCTTTTTCCATCAGCATGTGAACAAGCTGGGCTACACTCCTAGAGGATGAGAGAACACATGGAGAGAAGACATCAGCCACTCATGTGAACTAGCCACCCTTGCCATACCCAGCTAAGGATGCAGACATGTGAAGGAGGTCCTCATAGAAAATTCAGCCCCCCAGGAAAGGGTCAAACCACAAGAACAACGTCAGCAACACACAGAAATGTGTAAAATATTAAATGCTCGTTTTAAGCCAGTAGGTTTTGGAGTGGTTTGCTATGCAGCAAAAATAACTGCTACAGAAATCACTATTTCTTTTTGTGATGTTCAACTAGTATTTGAAGGCCTATTTATAGAAAGCAAAATCACTTCAGGATGTCTTTGCGCTTGTTATCAAATGACATGAATTGACAAATAATGTTTATTCTTATTGTGATGACGTCTGATTTGCTACGGTATCACTTCTGAAAGAAAAAAAAAATTGGGCACACGAATTTCAGTAATTCAAAACCCCAAGTCCCCTAAAGCACTTTAGGTACCTACTTTATTTCAACATCTCCAATTAAGGATAAATGTTCTTGTGTGCTAGAATGGCTAACTGTGAAATTCCCCTGATCATATTTCACCATAGTCTCCTTGAGAAATACAGCTTCTCATGCTTAGGAGGACAAGCAACATTCAGATGCTCTGAACACCTGACACATTCACAATGTAAAACCATGTTCCTATTTTCCTTATTTTTGTATAATTTTTAAAGATCTTTTAAGGAAAAAAGTAAATATTTCAGCGTAGCTGATCCATACATATGCAAGTGGAAATATATAGATATTTTACTAAGAATCATAATTTTACAGGTATCAAAAACAGCTTAATTTTGAAGAGAATATTTTGGAGTGTCATCAAAAAAGCACACTGTTGTAATATTAATAGCACATTAGAAAAATAATACAGATAAATTCTGTTCCACGTTTTGAAACATGTTTAGCTTTAAATGTAATAGAATCCATGGTCCTTTTAGTAAAAGGAAAGAATGGTCCACTAAACCTAGAATAAGGGGCCTCTCAATATAAGCTCCAATTTTATTTTTTAACATATGAGGAGGAAAGAAAGCAATATAACTGAATGTTAGAAATTAAAACTTCTAAAATGTCAAAATGCAATTTTTTTCATTTTAATAATCACATTATAAATGAATCTTTCAGAGTTATAAATAAATTGTCCTTTCTAAAGTTATTTAATATAAATGTGAATTTCTTTTAAGTTTCCCTTATGAAAATAATGCCAGTGTTGTCAATCTTCAGTTTAAGGAAAATAATTTTTGGGCACTGTTCCCAGGGCAATGGATACCATTGTGATTTTTAAATAAATATTTTTATAAGCATTTTCACTTTATACTTTTTTCATCAAAATATTTTGCATACAGCTCTTCTCACTTCTTAACTCTGTACGTTCTTATTTTATGTAAAACTTTCATCAATGTGGTTGATAACGGCTATAACTTTGTAATACTTTGTAATAGTTGCACTATACTAATTTTAATGGAAATTATATACAAATGAGTAAAAATATTTATATGTCATATTTATTCGTCATTATGTCATTTCAGTGAAGTTAGACAGAGATTTTTTTTTCACAGATAATGTGTTTTGAGCCCTTTTATAATTAGAATAAAAATATCTCTAAGAGTGAGGATGCCTAAATATGTTTTATAATGTATGTTTATGCCTAATATTAATTTTGTATGCATACATGCATATTCATATTTATATGTTAATATATGGGCAAAAATGTACTAAAAATGTTTTGAATGGCATTAACAAATGAAATCATAGCATGCAATATCTATGGCAAAGTAAAATACAAAAGCACATTATAAAGGAGAGCATAAAGGACAAGTAATATTGTCTGCATTATGGCATCAGCCTCCTAACTTACAAATCCTTCTATTCTTTATCTTTGCAGTTAATCCTCCATATTTATTTTGATTTAGTTCTCTAATTTGCAACTAGGACCAGTTTGCTTCTCTCCTTAAACTACTTCAATGAGGTTTTATTTTTCTATTGACTTCTAGTAATGTTCAAAGTTCTATGTCCTCAACAAAAAATGGCTCCTGCCTAATACTGCAAGCTCATCTCTTTCCAGCCCTACACTCCAGGCATACAAAACTACTAATTATTTCCCCAATTTAGTCTGACGTTTCACAATTCCATTTCCTTTATGCACTATTGCCTCACTAAGTAATTTCCTCATTAAATGTTATATTTCTCATTTATTTTGTGAATCTCAAAATTCAGATTATGTAAGTTTCCTCTTCAAAGCCATTTCTGATCTGCCTAAGCATGGTTAATCACTTCTTATTTTTTGCCACTAGTGTACTAATTATTTAATTCATAAGATGAAATAAGGAGGATTAATGAGCACATTTCTAATCCAATTATTTGCCTCTTCCAATGGATCATGAGTACCATGGCATTAGGGAGTTATTTTTGTATTTAAAACATCTAACAAAGTCATTGAAAAAAATCCATAACTAAACATTGGTTAAAACAATTTTATAATTATATATAATGTATACTCACACACATAAAGATACATACAAACATATCCTTAAAATTTTAAACTAAAGAAATTATAAAACTAACTTTATTTCTCCGATTTTCATGCACGGGAAAGCATATTGAATCTCTTTGCTTAGCTAAGAGAAGGAAGTATGCCAATATTTCATGAGAAATAATTTTTCCTTATTCACATTCACTGTCCTCTAAAAAGAATATCTCATAGTCTTCAGTATTTCTATAGATGAAACAAGGATATGAATTAGAACTTCAAAATTGCTACATACTTTATTCTTTTATAATTCTAAATAATGTGCTTCATATTCCATATATAAAAACCAATAGTTGCCAATCTTGGATTGCAGCTTTCAATAAATGAAATATGAACATAACACAAAGGAAATGTATCAGTAATAGATTTTGTAATTTTGTATTTCTGAGAAAAGAAATGTATTGCCATGAGTTATATTAATAATTTCAGTTAAGATGGTATTTTTAATCTTTCTCATTAAGTTAATCAGTTTTTGGTTAATCCCAGTAACATTTGAGTCTGGGTCAAAATAAATCCCATTCATCATAATTACAATTCTCAGTGCTTCGTACTTTTTCTCTAGAAATCTGATGAGTATTAACGTTAATAAAAAGAAAGGCTCACAATACAAATATTAAAATAAAGTAAAATAAACAACAATATCTTGACTTATTTTTGGAAAGGAAATTTTTTTCTGTATCAGTGTAGAAATAAATTTCTTTCTCATCCATGTTTTTTTTTCCTCTAAATATTCTTTATTCTAAATAGACAGAGAAGAAACAACTGTCATTTCTTTTTCCTTCAAGAAACATCAACTACTGTTTCCTTTGGTTTTAAATCGCTGTTTTGTACCAGCAGCTAAAACATGTATTTCTGATTTTTTAATCTGATACAGAAGAAATAGCTATAGATTTTATCAAATTTTATTTTAACGTTTTAATAGTCATAAAGGAAATACAGCCTGTTTTAATGACACTCAATAGAATATTTGACTGAAGTTAATACTGGAGATCACTATAGAGAAATTTTCTAAAATTCAAAGAACAACAGAAAATTACAAATGCGAAGGTTTTTACACAATTGTTTTTCACGTGTATGTACTTTGTCCGTAAAAGAAGGAATCAATGACTACATCTGTCTTTCTTTAATCTTTTGATCCTCAGAAAAACTGTAAAGGACAATTATTTTTTTTTAAATGTGTTCTGCTGCACAATGTTGATTTAAGTTACTAGGCATCTAAAAGAAAAACTTAGGCACATTAAAATTTTAAAAAGTTTATTTGAACAGACAGTGATTTATGAATCAGACAATACTAGACCCCAAGAGGTTCAGGGATTCATTGCAGGGACACAAGGGGAAAACTTTTATAAAATATTTGTGGAAAAAAGCCCCCGTATTTGGTTGATTAAAGTGGAAAGTCCCTAATTAGAGGTTAGTTGGCAGTTTCTGATTAGTTAAGGTTATGTTTTGTTGTACTGTTTACAATGAGTGGGATTTTGGTTTGTTTTTGTAGAAACCTAAGGGTCTGAGGCCATCACAGCCTAGTAGCCACTCAATTAATATTTTTAAACAGTATAAAGCCTAATGGAACTTTTCTTTCTTCACATGTTGTTTTCTGGACCTCCTTCTCTCCATTTATTTTGCAATTCTTGGTCAATCACAATGCAAGAAAATTAAGAGAGTATTAATATTAATATATTACTTAGAATGGAATGACCACACAAAGATTGCTCAAACTTGACATGGCCCAAACTAAACTTATTAGCAATAACCATGCACAATGCTATCTTCAAAAGTGTCATTGTACCTACATTTCCCATTAATTAGTCACACCAATTTTTAGGCAATCATTTGAACCAAAAGTGAAAGGTTATTTGCAACTTCTGTGTGTTTTACTTCTTACCAAATAAGACTCAACAGTTTTGATCTAAGTCCTCAACTCTTGCCCCATTTCTCTTGTCACAGAGATGGAGACCTAGATAGAGGATGATAAGAAATGAAACACAGCAAGTATTTTATTAACAAATTTATTTTATTTACACTTGTTTTTGTGTTTATAAATGTATATGTATTTTCATTGAAATACTTGAAGTTGTTATTTCACATACCAATTTATGCTAAAGTGTTCTTAAATTTGAAGTTTAATACTCTGCACAGTGCTATTAATACAAATATTTGAAATAACTGCATAAAAAGCCCAACCACTTACATCCTCCCTTCCCACTAGAATTGCCTTCTCTGTCCTATGCCCTTCCTTTTGTGAATGTTTGAATCTTTATCTTACTTAGCTGTAACTTCATGCTCATTAATAGTTTTTCTCAGTTACATTGTTGTAGAATTTCAGGACATTTATTATTTTATTCTCACTTTCTCAAATTCAATGACCCATAGCAGACATACCATGACTTTTATATATATATATATATATATATATATATACACACACACATATATAATTATATAAATTATATATGAAAATTTATATTATATTTATAAATTTATATTAAAATATATATTCTTATTGTCTTCTTCGAGTAGGTAGGAAGTTATCTTTCTTCCAAAAATCAATATTATACATAAAATACTTTTAAATAAAATGACTAATAATAAACATATTACTTTGATAGTAAACAAAGACATATGTTTTTAATATTCAGAAATCCAATCTATTATTTTCGTTTTATGGTTCAGGATTTTTTTGTCTTATTAATGAAAAGTTTGCCTAACCCAATATAATAAAGATTTTGTCATATACTTTCATATGGAGTTTTAAAGTTTTAGCTCTCACACATAAGTCCTATTTTGAGTTAACTATTATATATTATATATAAAGTAAGGGTTAATATTAACCCTTGTATATATGAATAGCTAATGGTTCCAATAAAAAACCATAGTCTTTTCAACAAATGTTTTGTTGAAAAGACTATGGTTTTTTTATTGAATTATCTTGGCACCTTTGTTCTCTGTGCATGTTTGTTTCTGTTTCCGAACACCCTATTTTGCTCCACAGACACATATGTCTTTATGTCAATAACACACTGGCTTGACTACAAGTAGACTAAGTCCTTCAGATTTATTCCTCTCTTTGTTTTTGCATCTACATTTTAGAATTAGCTTGTCAATTTCTTCCAAAAAAAAAAAAAACCTAGAGTTTTTACAGAGGTTGCATAAGTCTGTAGGTAACTTTGGGAAAATTGACATCTTAACAATATTGAGCTTTTCATCATCTCCCTATTTACTGAATATTCCTTTTTTTCCCATTTTTTTTATTTTAGCATATTATGTGGGTACAAATGTTAAGGTTACTTATACTGCCCCTGCATCCCCTCCCCCCTCGTGTCAGAGCTTCAAGCGTGACCATCCTCCAAACATTGCACATCTCACTCATTGTGTTTGTATATACTCATCCTCTCCTCCCCCTTCCACCTGCCCAACACCCCATAAATGTAATTCCTGTATGTCCACTTAGGTGTTGCTCAGAGGTCTTTTTGTTTTGTAATATACAAATATTTTGCTTGAGAATTTTTGCCTCTATGTTCATGGGGGATTTTAATCAGTAGTTTTTTTTTTCCTCTGGTGACTTTGTCTGGTTTTGGTATCAGAGTAATTTAAATTTCTTATTTAATTTGAATAAGTAAATAGAATTTCTTACAGAGCTAAAGACTACTATTTGAATAAGAATGTGTTTCCCCCCCCCTATGAATAGGAATGTTCTTAAGGCATTCAAGAGCCTTCAACAGCTTAATATTATAATGCTATAGAAACAGCTACTGGATCATTATGGTGCTGGAATATGGTAGGATTTAGTTAAGGTATAGATGGGCAGATATTTATCAACCTTTGTTTCAAAAACCATGTTGAATTCTTATTAAAATCTAGAATTCTGGGCCCCTCCTTAGACCTAATTCCTCTGTGAATCTCCAAAAGGTGAAGGGGTAGGTAGCAACCAGGAAATTACATTATAAAATAAGCATCCCAGGTGACATTTTTGTGTGAGAAAATTTGAGAAACACTATTTAGATAGGGGTCAAAATGTGACAGAAATGGGTCAGAGCAAGCAATTAGTTTAAAAGTTAGTGGAGGACAGAACTGAAAGAGTTTAAGCTAAGCTTTGTGAAAAGATTGAGAAATTATTAATACTATCCTATGCATCAAAACAGGTGACTGATGTCCTGGTAGCTCAAATCAGAAGGGTTCAAACAAAAGTGGGGCGGCATGACAAGATCTGGTCCAATATAATGGAGAGGATTTTGGGCAAAGCTAGCACAGCCCAACAGGGGAATTGTGGCTGCAGGTGTATCTAAATAATCTTGGCATATTTTCCAGTTGGAACTCAGTTTGAAAAAGGGTTCTGTTTTGGGATGTTTGCCCACATGGAACTGGAGCATTCTAATTCATGCAAGAGCTTATGTAGTTCCCCTACTTTGTAGGGAGGGTCATGTCTGCACCCTGGGTTTGTACTCAACAAGAACACCTATATTCCCAAAGGTGAATATTTTGTTGTGGACTTAGTCCTTTGCTTCACGGTCTAGTTAATTGTGTGTTATGAGTATGTGTGTCTGTGTGTGTGTGTGGGGGGGGGCAGTGTATGTGCACTTATTTCTAATTACTTCTTTCCTTACCCACAGTTGTGGATCTAGTCATGATTTCAGGCCCTGACAATAATGTTAAGTATTAAGATTTATTCATGGCAGTTGATATTTTAATAATGCTATGGGGGAAAAAAGCACCTTTTCTAAGAATTTATTTCATAATCTATAAAGACAGATAAAGGTCCTGAAAAAGGGAGAATATACTTTGTTCTTCCAATAAAACATCGCAGAATTTTTTCAGTGTCTGTCCATTTTTGCCATTTCTTGCAAATTTCTCAGCTTTTTCTTTTTTCCTTTGTTTTCCATCTTCTCTTTCTTGACATTATGTCAAAAGTATTTAATGTTATAAAAATTTTATGGGTGTTTGTGTACTGGAAGCAAAGATTTAATCAGTTAATTATTAATAAAACCTTATTGCTATGATAAAGATAAAAACATTTATTGAAAAGCATTTAGAAAATTACTCTGTTAATAACAGAGATAAAAATGTCACTTTACTTCAACAATTATTTCTAGCCCATTATCTCAAAGTTTATTATATCAACTACAATTCACCATATGAGTTTCTAAAATGCTTATTTTCAATAACTATTTTAAAGAGTATAAAATAAAAATTACCAGCTTCAACATCTACTTTGCAATTAATAAAGCAGTTCCTATCAGTAACCACTGGGAGGTAGCACGTGTATTGTTTTCATTATTTAAAGTATAAAGTTATGAACTGAGTTTATGTTAACTGAAAATAATAGCATTATTTTTGTTTGCATTGGATTTATGTTAACACAGGTAATTAATGACTGTGGCAAAATTGGTGAACAGCGAAAGCTAATCAATACAAGAAAGTGAACAGCCTTGCTTTGTTAGGAGGTCACTATTTTCCATTGAGGAAAATATTAACATATACAATGCTAAATACTTGAATATTTTGCCATCTCCATGACTTTCTAAAAAATGAACAGAAAGTTTTAGACTTATCTATGCTCAATTTGGAAATAGTTTAGAAATTAAAAAATAGTTATGATTACATGCCTGAGTTAGAAAATAGCATCTACTTTAGGAAACTAATTTATAGGCCTGTATACAAATCCCAGTGGAAAGAAATCTCTGTTCTGCATAGGTTTTCTTTCAATAGCCATTAAATTGTTAATGTTAGTGTATTACTGGAGGTTGAGGCAGTATGGATCTTTGGAGATTCACCACAGCAAATGAATTTCCTGTTCATAACATGCTATTTCTAGATTTATTAATATGGAAATCAATCTCAAAGCATTTTTTTTCTATAGATGCTAATGTCTTTGAAAGTGTCCAATATTTTAAACTTGTTGCCAATTTTAGATATGTCTAATAAAAATGTTTTTGCTAAAAGGCTTTGGGGTTAAGTTTGACTACTGATGAATTCTAATTCACTTCTTTTTTCAGAACTTAGATATAATTTAGTAATAGTGTCTATAATAGACAAATGTTTAATAAAATCAAAATTCATAAATTTCATCAGAAAAATTATAAAACTAATTCATCAAATATAAGTAATTCATTATTTGCTATATGCAATTTTTAACTGAAATCGTCTTAATCAAAACAGATTCTTAGTAAACTAATTATTGAAAATTCTTATACTATAACCAAGACAAACCACCTTCCAGAAAAAACAAAAGAAAAAAAAAGAAGAGAAAAATTCATCTGATTGTTTATTAGGCAAAAGGAAGAAAGATCTTCCACGAGCCATGATTAGAAAATTTCAGTGTGCCTTAAAATAACATTTAAAGGCTCTTTTTCCTTGCTATTGATTTGGCCTTTCAGAAAATCTAAAGAGTAATATTTATTCATCATATGTTGACAACATTCAATGCAATAGCTACTATGTTTCTATTAGGAATATTTATCTTATGCATTGCTACTGTATTTCTATTATGACTATTTATCTTATACTTGTTATTACTAAAACATGTGAACTCCTTGACTTTTATAATGAATCAATCTTTCAGAAGAGAACTCCAGGATACTGGTTTTTACCATGTGATTTATAGTTATTTTGGAGCCTACTAGACAGAATGACAGAGAATATTGCCATTTAATATTTTAATCTGATATTTTCTCTTCTTAGTCCACAAATACACCTATAAAAGTACCAGAGCATCTCCACCTTGCTTTCCAGCTCACCCCTGGACATGAATTAAAATAACTAATCCTCAGACATGATCACCAGTAATAAAGGAGAAATTCTCTCAACCAACCATCACATATCTCATTCACTAGTTCATTTAGACTCTCTATTCCTCTGAAAAACAGACTGATGTCAGGCACATTGAATACTCTCAACAAAGAATTTGCCCACCAGTAAACCTGTAGACTGATCTGCTGCATCAATCAGAAATATTAGTTTCCGATAATAAAGCAGCTAGTTTAAGCAGGAAAATTATTTACCTAAAATAAGAAACAACCAATAGAATAGAAGAAAATATTTACATACTACCCATCTGACAAGAGATCAATAATTTGAATATACAAAGAGCTCCAAAAACTCAATAGGAAGAAATAAAATAATCCAATTCCAAAAAAAAATTGGATTTTGGTGGGGATGTAAATTAGTGCATCTACAATGGAGAACAGTATGGAAGTTCCTAAAAAAACTAAAAATAGAACTACCATATGACCCAGCAATCCTAGTGCTCGGTATATATCCAAAGGAGGGAGATTTAGTATATCAAAAAGATATCTGTACTCCCATGTTTATTGCAGCACTATTCACAGTAGCCAAGATTTGAAATCAATCTAAGTGTTCATCAACAGATAAATGGATAAAGAAATTGTAGTACATATACAGAGTGGAATATTATATAGCCACAAAAAAGAACGGAATCCTGTCATTTGCAACAACATGAATGAAACTGGGAAAACATTATGTTAAGTGAAATAACCCAAGCACAGAAAGACAAATCTCACATGTTCTCACTCATATGTTGGCATTAAATATTCAAAACAATTGATCTCATGGACAGTGAAAGTAGAATGATGGTTACCAGAGATTGGGAAGCATATTGGGGAGAGAGGATAAAATGAGATGGTTAATGAGCACAAAAATATAGTTAGATAATTAGAATGAATAATATTTGATAGCATAACAAAGCGACTATAATCAACAATAAGTTTGGGTATAATTTAAAATAACTAAAAGAGTGGAATTGGAATGTTTCAAAAACAAGGAAATGATAAATGCCTAAGGGATGGATACCCCCATTACCTTGCTTTAATTCAAATGCCTGTATCAAAACATCGCATGTTCCTTACAAAGATATACAACTAGTATGTGTCCATAATAACTAATTAAAAAAAATAAAGCAAACCCAGTCTATTTAACTACTTCGGTACGGCGCTCACTGGTCACGAAACCTTGCCCACAGCCGGCACTCATAGTCCGCGTGATAGTTTGTGCTTTGTATTGATGACGAATCCGTTTTGCTCTTGTGTGATGAGGAAAGCTTTAAAGCACTTATTTTACTTTACAGGTAGCTTTACTTGTAATGTAAATCAGAATAGGTAATAATATATATATATGTTTTTATTTGCTATGTTATTTTTAAATGTTCACAATTTTATGTTGATAAATGAAAAATTAGAAAAGTCAAGTTTTGTTATTAATGCTAAAGTCGACCCTCGGCTGTGCGTGTTCATCTGTGGCTATCGACTACAGTCGAGGCTCCTACCAAAGTGGTTAATAATCTCTTGCCTGGGAGGAATAAGACTGACGTACCTAATGGGAAAAGTTGTCTGGCAGGGATCCAGATAGACTGTGAGGACCGTGCCAGCCTGCCACCCGTGCTTCACATACTCAAGGAAAAATATATATGTGTATTGATTTTGTATCCTGAGACTTTACTAAAAGTCTGAGTTTGTGGGGGGAGGAGGAAAGGGCATTTATTGAAAGCTTAAAATCTGTACCCCCATAATATGCCAAAATAAAAAAAAATAAAAATATGTAAAACAAAATATATATATATGTGTATATATAGACAAAATAAAATAATGTAAGAGGTAGCTCACAGCACCTCAGGGAAAGCTAGAGCATCAGGCTTTGAAGTAGAATTTCCCTAATGTTTGGGAGGTGGAAGCAATGGAGCAGAAGCAGCACCCTGAGCATGACTTCCACTCTCTTCTCACACTTGACTCTATCATAGCCAGGAAGGGTGTCATGAACATTGTCCATGCCATAAGCCTCTATGTCCTGGAGATACGCTTAGCTGTGGTATAGTCTGCTTTTGGGAGGACTGCCCCAGAAAGAAACTTGAATAGGTCCAACACAAAAGTCTAGTTAGCCGAGAAATGGGGTGTTGAGTTCCCAAAATATGTTCTAGAATCACGTGCTTCAGGTTGGTACTTCCCTCTTATGCTAGGGATCCTGTTTCATGGGTAGGGGCATGGGCAAAACAACTCACCAGTTGCTACGGTCTAAAAGTGGCATTACTTGGAGTCTATGCAGTAAGGTATCCTGGAACTATTGAAAGACAATGTGAATAACTGGCAACCTAATATCAGAACCTCTGTTGCAACTTCTATTATGCTGGAAATTTTCACCACCATTCCCACTAGAAAATCAATTCCTGTAAGCTACTTCTTCGTGACAGAAAGAGAATATAGGTCATTTACCTCCTTCCTAATGTGCTCACATCTTAACGGCAAAGGAGGTTGACCAAGAAAATTTCTAGCTTCCACTTCAGGAAGGCCTAACTCATAATGTGGGAAATTCCCCCAAGCCAAGAAGATTGTTTGATATCACTGTATGGCACAAAGACATACACAATGTTCACTAGGCTTAAGATTAATTGTGCTTTTTTCCCCAAATCCATTTATTATGAAAAATAGTTGCACTATTTTTCAATCATATAATTTAAACAAATGTTATATGAACTTATGAAAAGTAAATAAATAAAAAGGAAAATTATTTCATTTAAAACTTTGTTGAATAGTTTGGAAAAACTTGAGGATGAGCTGCTTTAAAAATGCTATTAAATTAAGTGTGGGTGGAAAAATCATTAAACTCTAAAAAAATACTGCAGTTAGATTGCTTCTCAAGTGGTTTTAGGTTAGGTCTTCATACCACTTTAAAGAATGCAAAATTTGAAATCAATTGAAGATAGCTCAATATGGGTATAGATAATTTAGGAAAGACAACAGGTTACTTCAGTAAGCAGATCCGTGTTCAAAGATAAGATATTGGCCCTATGTCAAAAGATTATTAGCACAGCATTTATCAACTGGTTTGACATTTTGGAGAAAAACATCATGGTATTCAGCCATAGAGGAGTAACATCCATTTATCAACCTGAAACTCAAAATTGTTTTAAATTTCAAAATATTAAGGAAGTACAAATGTTTTTCATTAGATGGATCATTTTTGTAATGAATGAGCCCTGGCTAAAGGTGTGCCCATCACCCATATAGTGTTTATAGTAGCTGTTAGATAGGTTTTAGCCCCTCCCCTCCACGCCCTGATCCCCCTGCTTGATTTCCACCGGATTTTAGTCTCCTCTGTGCATATGGGTGCTCATTGGTTAGTTCCAATTTAATAGTGAGTACACATGGTGTTTCTTTTTCCATTCTTGAGACACTTCACTTAGGAGAATGGTCTCCAGTTCCATCCAGATTGTTGCAAAGATATTACAGAAGCTTGAAGTCACTTATTGATTGAGAAAAACTTGACAATATAGCAAAGTTTATTTTATGATTCCTTCCGTGAACGGACTTCTTTTATTAACCAATAAATTATTATTGATCTCATTGGATAAGATGACTTCCTCTTTGTGTCCAGATATTTAAAATTATGATTGTAATGTGTATACTTGTGTTATTTTACTTTGTCCTTTTTTAATTTCAAAATATCAAGGGGGTACAACTGTTTTTGTTACATGCAAACCTTTCATAATGCTTAAGTTGAAGCTTTCAGTGTGCCCATTATCTAAATAGTGTTCATTGTATCAGATAGGTAGGTTTTTAACCCTCCCATCCTCCTCCAACCCCTTCTTGATTTACAACGACCTCCATTGTCTTTGTGCCCATGTCTGCCCATTGATTAGTTCCAAATCATTAGAGAGTATAGGTAGTGTTTGTTTTTCCATTCCTGAGATACTTCACTTAGTAAAATAGTCTCCAGATTCATCTTGTTGCAAAAGATATTATTCCCTTCCTTTTTATGGTTGTGTCATATTTCACAGTATTTATACACTACATTTTCATAATCCACTCATGAATTTATGGGCATTTCGGTTGATTCTACATCTTTGCAATTGTGAATTGTGCTGCAATAAACATTTGGGCGTGGGTGTCTTTTTGATAAAATGAATTATTTTCCTTTGAGTGGATACTCAGTAGGGAAATTGCTGGATTAAATGATAAGTCTACATTTGTTTATTTGAAGAATCTCTATACTGTTTTCCTTAAAGGCTGTACTAACCTGCAATCCCACAAACAGTGTATAAGCATTCCTTTCTTTCTGCATCCAAGCCAGTATCTATTGCTTTTTGACTTTTTAATAATAACCATTCTAACAAGGGTAAGGCAATATCTCATTGTGGTTTCAATTTGCATTTCCCTGATGATTAGTGATGCTGAACACTTCTTCATATATTTGTTGGCTATTTGTTTATCTTCTTCTGAAAAACTTCTGCTCATGTGTTTTGCCCACTTTTAAAATAGGGTTATTTGTTTGTTTCTTATTAATTTCTTTGAATTGTGTGTAGATTCTGGATATTAACCCTTTATCGGATGTATAATTTGTAAATATTTCTTCCATTCTGTAGGTTGCTTATTTGCTCTGTTAATTATTTCCTTTGCTGTTCAGAAGCATTTTAATTTAATCAAGTCCCATTTATTTATTTTTGTTGTTGCTGGATTTACCTTTGGGATCTTAGTTGTAAATTCTTTACCTAGACTGATGTCTAAAAGAGTTCTTTCTACATTTTCTCCTACAATTTTTATGGCTTCATACCTTACATTTAAGTCTTTCAACCATCTTGAATTAATTTTTATCAGTAGTGAGAGATAGGGGTCCTGTTTCATTCTTTTGCATGTCACTATCCAGTTTCTCAGCACTATTTATTGAATAGGGATCCCTTTTCCCCTGTATATGTTGTTGTCCGCTTTGTTGAAGATAAGTTGGTTGTTGGCAGATTGTTTTTTATCTGGGTTCTCTATTATGTTCCGTTCGTCCATGTCCCTACTTTTATACCAGTCCCATGCAATTTTGGTTACTATAGCCTTGTAGTATAGTATAATTTGAAGTTTGCTAAGGTGTAGCTTCCAGATGTATTCTTTTTGCTTAAGATTGTTCAGGCTCTTTTTGGGTTCCAAATGTAGCATTGAATTATATTTTTCTATCTGTGAAATATGACATTGGTATTCTGATGGGGATTGCATTGAATCTGTTTATCATTTTGTGCAGTATGGGCATTTTTAACAATGTTGGTTCTACCAAGCCATGAGCATGATATGCTTTTCCATTTGTTTGTGTCATCAGCAATTTCCTTTTCTTTTTATTTCCAGGGTACAGATGTTTAGGTAACATATATTGCCTTTGCTGCACCTGAGTCAGAGCTTCAAACATGTCCATCCTCCAGACAGTGCTCGCTGCACCTATTAGGTGTGATATATCCATGCCCTCCTCCCCTTCCGATCTGCTCAACACCCAGTGAATGTTACTACTATATGTGCACTTAAGTGTTGGTCAGTTCAGTCAGTTAATACCAGTTTGATGGTGAGTACATATGGTGCTTGTTTTTCCATTCTTGTGATACCTGACTTCATAGAATGGGCTCCAGCTCTATCCAGGATAATAAAAAAGGTGCTAGGACACCATTGTTTTTTTTGTGGCTGAGTAGAACTCCATGGTATACATATACCACATTTTATTAATCTACTCATGTGTTGATGGACACTTGGGTTGATTCCACATCTTTGCAATTGTGAATTGTTCTGCTATAAATGTTCTAGTGCTATAAACATCTAGTGCACATGTAGTTTTTATGGAATGTCTTTGTTGTTTTGGGTAGATGCTCAGTGATGGGATTGCTGGATCAAATGGTAGTTCTACTTGTAGCTCTTTCAGGTATCTTCATGTTACTTTCCACAGAGGTTGTACTAGTTTGCAGTCCTACCAGCAGTGCATGAGTGTTCCTATCTCTGCAACCATGCCAACATTTATTGTTTTGGAACTTTTTGATAAAGGCCATTCTCACTGGAGATAAGTGATATCTCATATCTCATTGTGGTTTTGATTTGCATTTCCCTGATGATTAGAGATGTTTAGCCTTTTTTCATATGTTTGTTGGCCATTAGACTATCTTCTTTAGAAAAGTTTCTGTTCATGTCCTTTGCGATTTTTTTCCTCAGTGTTTTATAGTTCTTCATGTAGAGATCTTTCACCGCCTTGGATAAGTATATTCCTATGTATTTTTTTTTTTTTTTGCAGCTATTGTGAATGGTATTGAGTTTTCCATTTGACTGTCAGCTTGACTGTTATTTGTATATAGAAATGCTACTGATTTGTATACATTGATTTTTATAACCTGAAATTTCACTGAATTTATTTATCACTTCTATGAGCTTTGGTGGAGTGTTTGGGATTTTCTAGGTATAAGATCATAACATCAGCAAAAAGTGATATTTTGACCTCCTCTTTCCTAAGGATACCCTTCATTTCTTTCTCTTGCCTAATTGCTCAGAATAGGACTTCCAGTACTATGTTGAATAGAAGTGGAGATAGTGGGAACATTTGTCTTGTTCCAGTTTTTAGGAGGAATGCTTTGACCTTTTCCCCATTCAATATGATGTTGGCTGTGGGTTTTTCATATATGACTTATAATTTTGAGATACGTTACTTGTATGCTTAGTTTGTTGAAGGTTTTTATCATGAAAGAGTGCTGGATTTTGCTGAATGTTTTTTCTACATCTATTGAGATAATCACATAGTCTTTGCTTTGCTTCTGTTTATGTAGTGAGTCACATTTATTGAGTTTCACATGCAGAAATATGCCTGTATCCATGGGATAAAACCCACTGATCATAGTGAACCCTATTGTTGATGTGCTGTTGAATTTGGTTTGCTAGTATTTTATTGACAATTTCTACATCTATGTTCATTGGGGATATTGGTCTATAATTTTCTTTTGTGTCCTTTCTTAGCTTTGGTATCAAGGTGATACTGGCTTCATAGAATGACTCAGGGAAGATTCCTTCCTTCTTGATGTTATGGAATAATTTCTGCATATGGGTATCAACTCTTTCTTGTAGGTCTGGTAGAATGTGGCTTTGAATTCATGTGGACTGGGACATTTTTTATTGGGAGATTTTTTATTACTGCTTCAACCTTCCTGTTCATTATTGGTCTGTTCAGGATTTCTATTTCTTCCTGATTGAGTTGAGGGTTGTGTCTTTTCAGAAATTTAACCATTCCCTCTACATTTTCTAGTTTATGTGTATAGAGATTTTCATAGTATTCATGAATGATATTTGTCTTTCTGTGATATCAATTGTAATAGCTCCTTTCTCATTTCTGATTGAGCTTATTTGGGTAATTTGTCTTCTATTTCTGGTTAATCTATCTAGAGGTCTATTGATATTTATCTTTTCAAAAAACAAGCTTTTTGTTTTGTTGATTCTTTCTATTGTTTTATTTGTTTCCATTTAGTTTAGTTCTGCTCTGACCTTTGTTATTTTTTTCTTTTGCTGGCTTTGGGTTTGTTTTGTCCTTCCTTTTCAAATTTCTTGAGATGTGATATTAGATTGTTAATTTGTAATCTCTCTGTCTTTTTTATGTGTGCATTTATGGCTTTGAATATTATCCTTAGGACTGGTTTTATTGTATCCCATAGATTGTGATAGCTTGTGTCCCCTTCCTCATTCAGTTTGAGGAATATTTTGATTTCCACTGTGGTCTGAAAAGATAATATGGTATGATTTTGATTAAATTGAATTTGCTGAGACATGTATTGTGGCCTATGATATGATCAATCTTGGAGAATGTCCCATGTGCTGATAAGAAGAATGTGTATTCAGTAGTTTTAGTATAACATGTTCTGTAAATGTTTGTTAGGTCCATTTTTTCTAGAGTCCTGTTTAAGTGCAATGTTTCTTTATTGATTTCATGCTTTGATAATCTGTCCAGCTCTGTCCCTAGGGTGTTGAATTCCCCAACAATTATATGCTATTGTTCATCTCATTGCTTAGATCTAGTTGAATTTGCTTTATGAATCTGGGAGCTCCTATGTTATCTATCATCTATCTATCTATCTATCTATCTATCTATCTATCTATCTATCTATCTATCTATGCTGGCCTGTTTATTTGCTCCCTTTATGATTATATGATGACCATCTTTGTCATTTTTTACTGCTGTTGACTTAAAGTCTCTGTTATTTGATATGAGAATGGCTACACTTGCTCTTTTTTTGTCTTCATTACATGGAATACTTTTTTCCCTCCTTTGACCTTGATTCTGTGTGAGTCTTTGTGGGTTAGATGTGTTTTCTGGAGACAGTGATACTTGGGTTGTGTTTCTTCATTCATTCATCCCATCTATGTCTTTTAAGGTGGGGCATTCATACTGTTCACATTGAGTTAGTTTTGATATGTTGGATGCTGTTCTGTTATTATATTAAGTGATATCTTATTGTTTTGTTTTCCTTTTGTGCTATTGTATTATATTGAGAAGTGCTGTGAGCTTTAACTTTTGGATGTTTTTACACTGGTGGGTATCTATTGTGCTGTCCCATGTATAATACAGTTCTAAATATTTCCTGTAGGGCAGGTCTAGCAGTAACAAATTCCCTCAGCATTTGCTTGTCTGGGAAAGTTATTATTTCTTCATCATTCATGAAACTAACTGTTACAGGGTACAAAATTCTTGGTCGACAGTTGTTTTGTTTAAGAAGATTGAAAATGGAGCCCCAATCCCTTCTGGCTTTTAAGATCTCCATTGAGAAATATGCTATTAGCCTGATGGAATTTCCTTTGTAGGTTAGTTTGCTTTTATCTTGCTGCTTGTAGAATTTTCTCCTTCATTTTGAGTTTGGTTAAGTTGATTATTATGTGTCTTGGAGATGTCCTGTTTACTATGAATCTTCCCAGTGTTGGGTAACCATCTTGTATCTGTATATCTGAATCTCTGGCAATACCATGGACATTTTCCTCAACAATTCCTTTGAATAGATTTTCTATGCTTCTTGCTTTTTTATCTTCTCTGAAGGATATCTATAATTAGTATATGTGTTTGCTTCACATAGTCCCATATTTCTCAGAGTGATTGTTCATTCTTCTTTATTCTTGTCTTCATCTTTGACTAACTGGGTTATTTAATGTGCCTTGACTTTGAGCTCTGTGATTCTTAAGCTTTCTTAGCTTGTTGTTGAAACTTTCTGCTGTATTTTAAAATTCCCTAAATGATTCTTTTATTTCTTTAAGTTATTTTATATCCTTTCTTATATTGTCTAGCTCTTTAGTGACTTTTTCATTTTTTTTCATTAATGTCCTGAGAAATTTTTTGTCTTCTTTCTGTTGCTTTTCAACTTTCTCTTTAATCCATCTTATTTTCTGTCTATATCCTGAATTCCATTCCTGGCATTTTGACAATTTTGTTTTGGTTGTGGCCCATTGCTGTAGATCCATTGTGATCCCTTGGTGGTGTCAAACTGTTTTTTGTTTGTTTGTTTGTTTCATGTTGCCAGAGTTCTTTTGCTGGTTTCTTCTCATCTGAATCCTCTTTTCTCAGCTCAGGGCTGATAGGTTTACAGGACACCTGTTCTCCTTTGCTGGGAACTCTCCTACTTAGTGAGAAGAGGGGGATTTCCCTAGATGGTGCTTTTTTTGTCCTACTCTGGAAGATTGACCCAGCAGGTGAGAGGAATGTGCACTGAGAGCCTGTAATGCAGCTGTTCTGTTTGGTTCCATTCACCTTTGACAATCACAGTTCAAGCTGGTACTGTATGATCTTTGTGCAGAGTAGCGAATTGTTCCCTAGGTTGTTGTTAGAATCCTGTGTTGGGGGCTGAGTGAGACCTTCTCCATGGAGGTTAGAATTACAGGTGATTGCTTTTTGGGTGTCTCCCCATGGAGGTGACAGTGGCAGCTGGGTGAAGCTATCTAGGCAGTGGTCATAGGTGTCTGTGCTGTGGGTGTTTGCTTGAATAAATGTCCAGGTACAATGGTGGCTCAAGGCTGGCAGGTCCCTGGCAGGGTATTGGACTGCAGGATGGTTCCCACCAGGTAGCCAGTGGGAGAGAGGAGCAGTGGAATGGGTGGAGCCTCAGAACCCAAAGGAAGTGCTGAAGCCTCAAGAGCAGAGTGGGAGGAAAGTGCTGGAGCCTCAGGATGGAGCCACACCTGGAGACAGGGTAGGGTTTGTAAGCTGTTTGTGCGAGCACATGGGATCAGACAGCAGCATGGGAACCAGGGAGGTGGAGCTGTGCTGGGTGGGCAGCAGTGTGAGGGTCACAAAATTTGAGGTCCCCATTGGGGAGCCAGGGATCTCCTGCCTCGATTCCATGGAGGCAGTCCCTACAAGGCTTCTAAGGTTGCATGTATGGTATCTGTGGTGTTTGTTCTGCTCAAGCCCCATATGGGGGGGAGAGGTGCTTAGCTCCTACTCATAGGGCACTGCATGGGAGAATATCTATTCTGCTGGCTACTTCCCTGGCCTAGCAGGGAAGATTTGGAGGTGGGTGCAGCAAAGCTGAGTCCTGTGTACATTTGTCACTCTGTCCCTGAGAGCTCAGAATGGTGTCAGTTGCAGTAGTTCTTTAAGGGTAGCCACCAGTACTCTGCTGTACTTGCTCTCCAGTATAATGTTGCACAGGCCCCAAGCAGCTCCCTGATCAGACCAGAGGTTTGGGTTGCATTGAGGACCCTCTCTCCACTCGGGCCACAGTGCCTATGTAGGGAGCCCCAAGATACCTTATAATCTTGCAAAATGAATTGCCCCGCCACCTCCTCCTTCACTCTGAGTACCCCCCCTATCACTTTTCCTGTGTTTTACAATGCTCTTTCCAAGAAGGCCCATTTGTTGGCATCCACCTACAACTTTCAATCCTCTCTTTGAGAGTGCTGTGGGCTGCTTGTAGTCCACCATATCTTGCCCCTCCCCTCTGGCTTACTTTGTCTTTGACACAGATTAATTTCCAATGGATTAAGATATACCATATTTTTAAAAATAGGCAAAATTACCTCAAATTATTTCATGAAAATAATTTTAGATTATTACTGGTGTATAAAAACCTTACTCATTTTTGTACATTGATTTGGTATTCTGTAATTTTACTGAATTCATTTATCAGCCCTAAGAGTTTTTGGTGAAATATTTAAGTTTTTCTAGATATGAGATCATATAATCAGCAAAGAGGAATAGTTTGACTTTCTCTTTTCAAATGCAGATGCCTTTATTTATCATATATTTTTAATGAATAGGATTAATGATACCCTATTGTAAAGAAAAGGGATTAACAACTTTTAAAAAATGCTATTACATAACTGCATTGGCTTGAGTTTCTATTCCTATAAAAAGACAACTGAAAAAATTATGTAACTAATTATCTTTTTATCATATTCTACACTATCAGGATCTAAGTTATATAATTTGCTTTTATTTCTACATATATCATCTCAGCTGTTATTCAAAGTTAGTAAACATTTTGAATGCATTCTGCTATAAAAACAAGGTTTTCCTGGTACAGCTGTCTTATATTGTTTCCCTTGATACAGCTTGCTCTGGCCTTAATTGCCACTTATAGTTCCTAACATTTATTTGGACTCAGTCTTCTGACTTCATTTCTTACTAGGCCTTTTCCAATTCTTGCACTCTGTTCACATCCTTAATCTGGTTTAACCATCTTTGCTAAGAATTGGTAATATTCTTAATGTCAGCTCTTACGCAGAACTTTGTCTTGATGACCTGATTTGTGTTCTTACATTTGCTTAAATCACCAAAACCTTGCACTTTGCCATGATGACAAGATTTTGGGTAATAGCTGAGTGTAATTTGTGCTGATGGCTATCCTCTACTCTTCTGTATCCTGTCTGGTTGTAACTTTTTCAGTTCTAGCTCTGTGCCATTCATTCATCGGCTGCTGAACCCCAACACGTAGAATTTTCAGGAGACCAAACTATCTCAGAATATAAGTATTAATCCTCTTGGTTTTCTGGTGTCATTTGTCTTCTCTTTGCACTGTTTTGCTATATTAATTTTTCCCATCTGTTTTTGTTTATTAGCCCATATTTCTGAAGCAAGTCAATTCTATCTTTTCACTTCTAAGCTGAGGGCCATCCACTATACCTTAAAATTTTTATCAGTCATTATTGTGTGCAGTTGTATATAACAGAAAAGCCAACTAACAGTATCTTAAGTAATTAGTCATTTATCATTTATTTTTTCTCCACTATTAGCAGTTTGGAGTTAATAGGTCCAAAGTTGCTGTATCTGCTGAGTATTCCCAATAGCAACCCAGAATCCTATCTTTATCAACTCACTCAAATAATTTACCTGTTACTTTTTTCCTATTGGTGTTTTGATGACCACTTTGTTTTGTCAATTTTTTAGCTTATTCTTCCTTTCATGAAGCACAGCCTTTACGCCTGTGAACTTTTTTAACCATTTTGATTAGGGTATGATTGGCACACAATAAAGTATATTATTTAAAGTAGCCAATTTGATAAATTTGGACCTATTTGTATACACACATAAAACTTTCACCACAATCAAAATAATTAACATACCTGTTACTCCTAAACATTTCTTTAGGTTTCTTTATATCCCTTTCCTTTCGACTCGGTCATAGATAAATATCTTTTATGAATTTATTTAACAAATTTATTATAATAAACTTTGTATTATAATATAAAATAAGATATATTTCAATATATTTATTTTAAATATTAATATTTTATAATTTGTTTTCCAAAGTGATTGCACCAGGTTTTTCTACTGGTATTATATGAGAGTTCTAGTTGTTCTACATCTTCATCATGTGGCATGGTCAATCTTTATTTTTTTAGTGTAGTATTATGTCATGATTTTCATTTGCCTTTACCTGATCAATAGTGATGTTGAGTATCTTTCCGTGTGATTATTTACCATCCTTATATCTTCTTTGGTGAAGTGTCTATTAAAATATTTTTCCCATTTTTATTGGTTATTTGTTTTCTTAATAATGAATTTTATATTATGAATATAAGCCTGTAGTCAGATATGTAATTTGAAAATACTTCTTTCTGGTCTATAGTTTGTCTTCTGATTCTTTTATCAATGTTTTGTGCAGATCAGAAATTTTTAATTTTAATGAAGTCTAACTTTATCAATTTGTATTTTATACATTCTACCTTTGGTCTCATATCAAAGAAAACATTTTTAAACTCAAGGTCACATAGGTTTTATCCTGTATTTTCTTTTCGGAAGTTTTAGTTTTAGGTTTTATATGTATGTGTATGATCTATTTTGTTCTTTTAAAATGTGATAAGGGGGGTAGATTGATATTCATTTTTTATATGGATATCAAAGTTGTTCCAGTATCATTTGTTTTAAAAATTATTCTTCTATTCAATTGACTTTATATCTTTACTGAAAAAATTGACTATATATGTATGAGTGTATATATGTAATCTATTCTTTTTCATTGAGATTTTAGTTTATCTTTATGCCTATACAACACTGTCTTGAATGCTATTGCTTGAAATCAAGTAGTGCTAGTTCTCCAACCATGTTGTTTTTCAATGTTGTCTTGTGTATTTCAAGTTTTGCATTTCCATACAAATTTTAGAATCAATTTGTTTACTTCTACAAGAAAAACTGTTGAGATTTATTTTTGAAAATTTACTTATTTATTTTATTTAAAAATATTAAGAGAGTACAAGTGTTTGTGTTACATAGATGAATTGTATACTGCGGAAGTCAAGGCTTTTAGTGTGCCTGTCACCAAAGTAGTATACATTGTACCCAATAGGTATGTTTTTATCCCTCACCCCTCTTTCACCTTCCTCTCTTCTTAGTTTCCAATGTACTTTACACAACTATATGGCCATGTATACCCATTGTTTGGCTCTCACTTATAAGTGAGATCATATAGTGTTTGTTTATTCATTCCTGAGATACTTCATTTAGGATAATGTTCTGTACTTCCACCCAAGTTGTTCCAAAGGATATTATTTCATTACTTTTTATGGCCAAGTAGTACTCCATGTTATATATACCACGTTTTCTTTGTCCACTAGTTGTTTGATGGGCACTTAGGTGATTCTGTATCTTTGCAATTGTCAACTGTGCTGCAAATAAACATTTGGGTGCATCTTTTTGATGTAATAACTTCTTTGCTTTTGGGTAGATACCCAGTGGTGGGATTGCTGGATCAAATGAAAGGTCTACTTTTATTTCTTTGAGGACTCTGTAGTGTTTCCCATAGAGGTTGTACTAATTTATAGTCCCACCAACAATATATAAGCATTCCCTTTTCACTGCATCCATGCCAATATTGATTGTTTTGTTTTTGGTTTTCTTTTTATTTTAAATTTTTTTATAATGGCCATTCTGATAGGGGCAAGGTAGTATCTTATTGTGGTTTTAATTTGCATTTCCCTGGTGATTACTGATGGTGAGTATTTTTCATATGTTTGTTGGCCACTTCTCTATATTCTTTCAAAAAATTCTGTTCATGTCTTTTTTCCATCTTTTAATGGGTTATTTGTTTTTTTCTTCTTGATTTGTTTGAGCTCTTTGTAGATTCTGGATATTAGTCATTTCTTGGATGTATTGTTTGTGAATATTTTCTCCTATTCTTATACTTGTGTTAAGTTACCTTGTTTTTGATATAGATTGATTTCCAGCAATAATTATAACACTTTAATTCCTATTTTATTAGGTTGTTATAACTCTATTGATAATGTATGCAGAATATATCATGTGTAGTAAGTTCTATTAAGTGAAGACCAAATGTAAAAATATAAAAAGTCTAATATGGAAAAAATCCCAATTACTTCCTTTACTTATTTCTCTAAAATAGAATAAGTATTGGACCATCTATTTACTTTCACTTCAGAGAAAAGAGATATTTATAACATCTACTTTTCTATTTCACAATCCCTGCTCTCCTTCAAGCATTAGTGCCTCAGATGCAATCTTTTAATAATGGAGATAAAATATTTAAAAAGTACAGAAAATGAATGTTAAGCTACATAGACTCATTGTGGTTGAGTTTTGATAAAATAACCTTTTTCCCTTTGGTGTTAGGACCACAGATTTTAGGCAAAAATGTGAATTTATGGAATAAAAAATTTAGCCTATTTTCTCAAACTTCCATAGAAATCCAAATGAAAAAGTTTAGAATTAAAAAATGTATTTAACCCAGATATCAAGGCTTCGCTGTTTCATGAAGTTGGTACTGCTTCCATCCAACATTTGTAGTGCCCTAAACTTTCAATGTCTCATTGCTCTGGTGACAAATTTATATCGAACTTTTATGTCTACTATGTTAAGTGTCCTTGGAGATTTTTTTTTTTTTGGCAATAAAAGATTTGTGGGAAAAATGAAGGAAACTCTGGTGACTCCAACTCAAATAAAATAAGTAGCCTGCTGGGGAAAATGACATTTTATGTATCCTGACACATTATTTCAACCAGGCATAAAACAGATCTGATAGCATTTAGCTTCAGTTACCAGTGTCTCATCAATTAACTAAATTCTCATTCCTTGAATGTGGGAAAGTCTAAATGACCTGGTGACCAGGAGATAGAAAAAATGTGAAGTGCCTCTAATTTAAAAACTTGAGTTATTGTTAGAATTCATGTCAGTGAGCCCAGACAATTCAGACATACATGTGTTTTTTATATTTTGCGCACAGTTATATATTAGGATTTTTATCTTATTTCTTAAACGTTGTTATATTTTCATAAATACAATATTGCTATTCTCATCATAAATGTACCTGATGCTTAATTAAAATCTAGTGGCTGATGCATCAAAAATGTAAGGCCTGTAATAATGAGAAAGGTAAGTGTGGTAGAGTAAGATACAACAAGATTCAAATCTCAGCTCTATGATGAACTTCTTTACTCAGGGTTAGAGTTTGGATTGGGGTCAGGACCATGTAATTAAACTCAGAGGAGTTTCAGTTTCCTTGTCTGTAAAATGTGAGTAATAATACTTTTCTAATGGATCAGGGGTGAGTTTTAATGATGATAATGATGTGCTTGACACAGGTCATCCTCAAAAAACTGTTGCTTTTATAAGTAGTATTACTTTGTACATAGTATGGTACACTTGGCAAGGGTGAGTTTGGATATTGTGAAAAAACTCATATTTTCTCTTCCAATTTGAAAATCTGGCTGAATATGAAATTATGCATAATATGACGAGACTTTCTGTCATGCCTTAAGAGGTTTTCCTTACGGGAACAAAAACTGCTGGGGTGTAGAGAGAATGTTCTGCAAATGTGGGGTTGTAAAATTTCTCCAAATGAATTGAAAGATTTACACAGTGGAGAGGAAAACATGAGTGGGTTAAGGAAGAACAGAGCAGTAAGAAGATGAATTCAAGAGAGAAAATAGGAGTATTTGTTATAAATCATTCATTTTATTTTTGTTTTTTCTCCTATATTGAAAATATCACATATTAAATAAATCAATATATATGTGAGATATGTATGTATGAGTGTGTATGGGTATATTTGTGTGTGTTTGTGTGTATGTATTTTCACATATTTTGAAAATAATACTCATTTGTTTCTTCGATTCTTAACTATTTTTCATCACCCCTCTTTTTTTCTCACTCATCTATCTAAAAACCTGATCCATAAGAAATATTACCATTTATAAATGTGTGAACATGAAGATTCAGCCCAAGTTTAAAATGACAGCAACCACAATAACATATTGGGAACATTTTAAACTCAGGAGGACTGTTAGCTCTGATTGAAACTACTCTGACCGTTTGCTGCCTAGATGAAACTCCATTGGGCTCTTGACTTAACGTCCCAGGGCTCATGCAAAATATTACTTTGGAACTCCAAAAATAAAACATCTTGTACGTAACAGCTATATGCATTTAGAGGTTGGGAAATTGCTAATTCAGTTATAAAATGCGTTCATCAGAATAAGATATAAATTTTGAGCTTGCTGTTTGTTTCTAAAGCAGAGAGCATGGAGATTTATATGTGTATTTAATTGAAACATAACTGGCTTTATTAATCCTTTTCATTTCTCAAAACCTTTTTATACTATAAAGGAATGTAAGCATCGGTGCATGAAACTCAGATATAGTCAAATGATTTCACACATTTAGCTGAGATTCTGGCTTAGGAATTGTACAAAACAGATGAGCTTGAGGCCATAATATTCATAAGCATACTGTGAATATTTTGATAGCTATTATGCTTTGAACAAATTTGAGAACTCTTTTCTCCCTTTGAATCCAGGCAATTCAAATGCTATATTTGCCAGCAAATATAATTTTAGATATCATTAGAATTAATGAAGTCATATTTTTAAACAATAGAAATATTCACTGCACTAAACTATTTTTAGATGTATGAAAATACATTTTATTATATATGTTTAGAAATTCTAATCCTCTTAATTTTACCAAGTAGCTCATGGTCATGGCTTTTCCATCCCTAACCCGCTCTCCTGCTCTTTTTCTGAAGTAAATGAACCACCAATAAAACCTCTAGGTCTTTTTAAAAAATTTTATGCATATGTTTGCCAAGTTAATGAAATAGTCTTATAGGCTTACTGGTAACTGTTTGAGGTTATCAACACTTTCAGTAAAACTTTAGAAAACTGAGTTGCATATGAGACATAGTCTTATCTTCATATGGGTTAAACAGATACCTGCTTTTGCATTTCTGATTTTTAATTGTCAAAACTGGGATGGATAATCAATAAAAGAAAAAGCTAAGTTTATTTAATTTTTTGTGTATATTTTCACCCATTTCTATGGTTAATTTACAGCATGTTTCTGACGTTAAACTTGATGTCAATAATCTGAGTTACTCATGATTAAGGATTCAAAATGTTCAGTGGCTATTTTGGCCTCTCCCATAAAACCTCCATTAGTGCTGGAAACCACCAGAAAGTTTTAAATAATTTATGTTAGACCTGAGATGGGTGTTATTCTTTTAATCTCTCTTGAGAACGTATTAGAGGAGAAAGGTGAAGGCAACTACCATCTTCTCTGACCACAAAGCTACAAAATATTTTAACCAATATTTCCATATCCAAGGGAGTGAACACAGAGACAATCCGGTAACCCATTTCACCCTCATGATTTTCAGGAATTAGCTTAGACAGGTGTTTTACATGCCAGTAGGTACTATGGTCTTTCTTAGAGTTACCTACCTAAATACTTTTAGGGGAAGACAGGCCTGACTTTCTTTTTGAAATCTTTTGTATTTGTTGCCTCCATCCCTTATTATCTAGTGGAACCTATTTAAAATTGTGACTAATGCCATTATACAGTATTGTTTCCAGTCACTGTGGCTGAAGAAGTTTAATAATATTACCCAAGAAGTTATGGTTTTGTGCTAACAAAGTTTTTTGTTTGTTTGTTTAATCTTTAAACAGAAGGATATTCTTCCCACCACCATCATCCCAGTAGTCAGAGGATGGAAATTTCACAGGTTAACAGAGCCACAGCATTATGCAAACATTTTATGCTGAATAAGGAAAAAAAAACCCGACAAACTAGGTAATGTTATGTAATTATTTGTTTTCTTGTTTGTTACTAGCCTCCCCCGTAAGACTGTAAGTCCTTTGAAGGTCTCTGGCTCACTACTGTATCTGCCCAGCTAAGAACAAAGCTTAGTGCAGAATAGATGTTCAGTAAATGTTTACTGTATGAATAAATCAATAATAAAAGTCCTGTGGCAAGAAGTGAGTATTCTGGCACAGATTAACTCTGATGGGAAGAGTAATCAGGGCACTTAAAAAGAGACAAGAAAAACTTCAAACCTAGGCAGTGGCAGTTTGATAAGTCAAAAACATATAGAGATAATTAAAATGTGGTATCAGAACTCATACCATATACTTTATGATTCACTACATCTAAGTAGGTATATGAAAGTGTATGTGTGTGTGTATGTGTGAGTGTGTGTGTGTGTGTGTGTGTGTGTGTATATATATATATATATATATATTCACTGTCCCCTGAGCACGTGCTCACACACAGATGCACACACATACACATCTCTTACACAAAACACTCCAAGAAAATTTCCTTCATGAGAAGATCAATGAAAACATAGATATCACTGAGCCACAGATAAAGGGGTGGGGTGTTAATTAATGGAGGGTTTATTTTTCAACTACCTTTTTAAACTGATAGAATGGACCCCATTGAAGGGAGATATTTTATTCACAAAAGAGTAGGAGTATTGAAATGTAAGATTTCTTTTAAAACTTTTGGAGGCAATAGCATCTCCAGCAAGATATTTACCTCAAATAAAAGGCTGGAGAATTTCTTTAGTGAACAAGAATGAAGAAGTATATAAAATGTAGATGTAAGTGTTTATGCCTGGGGATGGAAAACATGGAAATTGAAAGAAAATAGAAAATTCAGCAAAACTTGAATAGCAAAAAGAGAAATACAGAATTAATGGGAAAAGTGAACTTCATGAAGATATACATTGAGATTGCCATGTATGTCAAGTGTGCATTTAAACTTGTAAATCAAGATTTTATGCTGGAACCAATATATCTTATTTTCTGCATTTTCTCAATAGTCTTTGCTTTAATGGAACAGGTATGGAGAAAATGTACATTGCCTGAAACATAGTTTACCTTTGAAATGATAAATTACTCATAAAATCTTTCTCAAAGTAAATTATTATCAAGATATTTTAAATCTAATGGATTCCAAAATTTCCTAAATCAAATTATATTTATGTAAATTTCTTTGAAGAAAATTAACAAAGGGCCATACGAAACTAACAGGCATTTATTCTATTGATAAGAAATCTATAATGATTTTGCATGTCATCAATTACTTTCAGGCCATAGGGCAGTACTATATCTATATGTAAAATCTTAACCTCAATGGGGAAATGGCCACCATATATAATAAGAATATGATAGGGCCTCCATATATTAAGACATTGTTAGGATTTTTTCTGTAGCAAAGCAAAGTGAATTTAACCTGATTATGAAGCTAAGGATTACTATCCTAGGTTAAACAATAACCAGTCCAATTTTGCTCTCTGAATTCAGGATGTTATAAAGAGTGTATGTCCTCTTAAGTGTTGAAAGGAGACAGCCCTTTTGTTTGTTTTTGCTTGGTTTCATTGAACTTAGTCTACCCATATTCATTATTTCTGGAGAACCAGTAGATAGCTGTCCACACTAGTAAAAAGACAGACTAAATAATCTGAGTACAACTCATGTTGAGCACTGAGTTGATTTTTAATCATACATTTGTATGTGAGTTTTTTTGTTCTTTTGAGAATTCATAACAACAAATAATGAAATGATGCTGACATACTTTCAAATTTGAATTTAAGGGAATAAAGGATTTCCCGTAAAGACCGTTAATTTTTTGCCTCTAACATGTCGCACTATTCACATTCTCTCTTTACATTTTGTGCACGCTGTCTGCTAAGTGCGTTTGGTATTCCAAACAACAATTTATGCTGAAGTACTGTTTTTTAAATTATGGCAATTCTGGGTCATGTGGTCATAGATTGATATGTTAATTAACTCTTCATATCTAAATGACTGAAATGCTTGCTCTAAGACTTAATATAAACACAGAGAATCAACAAAAAGATTTATCATCTGCTTTGATAATTAGTATGCTTCTGGAAAACAAATAGTCTTCCTAAGGATAATTTTTTAAACATGTAAAATAAGCTTTAGCTTGTCACAGAGGATTCAGAATTCTGTGGTTAGAGAGTTTGATTCTGTGTAGCTCCTGCCTCTACACTCCTCTTCTTCATTTTGCACTCAACAGAAAAACTAACATCTGCACTACAGGAAGGACATGGTACTTTGGCCTTGCCTTGAGACACCTGCTAAGGCCTAGCAAAGCTCTTGTTCCCTTTTATGTGTAAAGCTGCAAATGAAATGGGGCTTTGAGCTAGTGTTTATCTAAAAGTGCGTGTATTGAATACCTGCTGGTCATGCATAGTGCCAGAATCAAATATAAATTTTTAAATACATAGAGAGACTTCTAGTTTCCACTTCTATAGGTAAGGAGGTTGGAATTCCCCCCACTGTGTCCTAACAACAAGTAAAAACTCTACTTGGATCTGTAAGAGATCAAAGACTGAAGAGACAGATAGTAGAGTACAGACAGTCACAGCTTACTGGAGGGAGACTCACCACTGGAAAACAGTATGGGATCAGTGCCATGGCGGGAAAACTGTGAAATGTAATTGATGAATTGCTGGAGGCTCAGTGTGGATAACTTTAAAAGTTAAAATTTCCAGGCAGATCCAGTCATGAAGGGCTGGGGGGTCGGGGGGAGTCCCACAATATTATGAGATTTACAATCAGGAACTCAAGCAGGCTCCCACAATAAATATTGAAGAAAAGTACCCTTGTGCTTCTGGCAAGGATAGGGGAAAAGGAACCTTTTTGAAATATGACAGTGTATTCTGTCCTTCTTAACAAGGCCTGTACTCAGGAGAAATATGTTAGCCAGAGTCTATTTTGTTAGGGCATTATCAGGGCCTAATTGACCTAGAGTCAGGAAAATATCCAAATCTAGGCCCTTCTAGACTTTCTGTACCACCTAAGGGGGAAAAGAAAAACTGAAAAGCACTTGTGAAGTTCACAGTCCAGAGGCATATGCTCCCTAAAACTATGCAAAATACCATGAATATGTCTGTGACCCCCAAACAGTACTCGATAATTTATTTGGCTTCAGGTGATGAAGAGGTATTGGTTGACGAGCCTCTGGTCAGTGCATATGGGGTGTGGGCATAGTGAGTCAGCTACTGGGGAACTAAGGAGAGTCCCCATTTATGAGAGTATTTGTGAGAGGCAGTAAACCACAGCTCCCTTGGTGCTCCACACCACCCATGCTGCTCAGACACTGAGAGAGACCTAAGAGCACATCAACTCAGGGAGAATTTCCATTTCTCCGGAGAGGCACCTGCATCCGGGGGAGGCTAATCCCCAAGTTCTTTCTGGTGCCCTGCAAATTAAATCAGATGGCCATTCTGTCCCTAGAGTTAGGCATGACTTTAAAAGTGAATAGTACCTTTGGAAAATAAAAACACCCTGAAGAAGTCAATTCTCAGCAAAAAAGAAAGAGGGGGGGAGATATATTTGTTATGTATTTGTGCATATATACCTGATAGTTTTTAAATTTATTTTAGAATATGAGAAAATCAGACAACACTAGTGTACTAAATACATCCCCTAACATCCTTGAGTATACTTTGAGTAAAAATCAATCTTTTTCTAATTTTACTGATACTCAGATGTTATGGAATAGGTGTTTATAATTATTCTTTTAATTAATTCTTTAATTAATTCATCAAAACAAGCCCTTTTAGAATTGAAAATTTGGGGGCAAGCTGCATAGAAGAGAGAAGAAGACTCAACAGTCAGTTCAATTCCAAAGACAGACTTTCTAATAAACTCTAGAATTTCTATTATATGAAATCATTATGAAATGATATTGTCTCCTTTCATTTGTTTTCAAAATTCATAAATAATAACACAAAAAGGTACTATGACCCTTTTTTAGCTAGAATTATGCTGAAAACTAATATTTCCTAATGTGTTTTATAGAACACTACTTCAAAGTATGTAAATAGGTATTTAAGAAAATTATAACTCATGAAATGAGTTTATATTTCAATCTAGAAATTTCTCTGCACACATTATCTTATAAATGGTAGTGAAAATTCTGTGGTTAAATAATATAATATTTTGTAAATGATTTATCCTTAAAACACTTATTTTTCTCTTAGTACATCTGTAGAGAAATTCTAGAAAAATGTAGAGTAATCATGAATTTGAAGAAAAACTTTATATCCATGGGTTCTGGGAATACAAGAATAAATAAGCCACAGAATCTACCTTTGAGTAGGGAACAGGCAAATCTATCACAATGGAACTTCACAATTTTTAAAATGTATTCAATAATAGTAAAGTCATAAATTTACATGTTTTCAAAGTAGTAAAGGGTATGGAGTAATTTAGTTTGTCAGGGAGTTATAGCCTCATAGAGGAAGTAAAAGTAAGAACTTTTAAAAAGAAATTAGTTTGAAAGGATTGAATAGAGCATTTCCAGCAGAGAAAACAGAAACTGAAATCCTTGAAATATTTTAAGCAAGGAAGAAACAAATCAAATTTATTTTTTTAGATAGATTAATCTAACCAAAATATTAAGGATGACTGTGAAAGGGCAGTGACACCACTGGAAAGACACATGAATGACGGCAGAGAAATCACTAGACATTTCCCCATCACTTTGCTGCTATAGTACTCCCACTTTTTGTGGCTGTGGGATTGATTTACGAAATATCACAAAACTCATCACTTACATTTGGAACTATGGATCAGGTTCCTTTCATTTCTAATTCAACTAGATTATGGGTTAACTGAATTTTTTGGACTGGTCTAGAGGGTTGACCACTATTGTGAAAGTTGCCAACAACTGGGTCACAAAAAATATTTTCACAGGTCAAAAACTGCCAGGATAATCATATGTTTTCAGGGACTAGCTGTTGATTTAGTCTGTTTCCAGGCAGCAGGATGTGTGATAACTGCTTGAAAGTTAGTAGAAAACCTAATCAAGAGTGCCCTCATGCCTTCTGAGAACTGGCAAGGAGAGAAGAGCACCATTATACTCCATTCCAAATTTAAGGGCAGCTGAGAGCCAGCAAAGTCCAACCTTACGCATGATGGTGTAGCATGGATTTTCCACCCACATCACAGCTGGCTCCTCGAGTTGTCTCATCAGTGTCACCTACAAAGCATTCTTTGCTTGAGATAATTTGGCAGAATCTCCCATCCTGGGACATGGAAAGTAGCCAATCTATCAGCATGGAAGTTAGCTTGCAGGAAGCCCACGTGGCTGTTGGACGTGGGGCTGACTGAAAGAGGAAAATTCTGAGCAGCTTGCATAGTAAAAATCTCCTATGGGCATAATAATTTATACTCAGGATGTTGGAAACAATGTACACTCTTTTTCCAGCAATGAAAAGCTCTGCAAATAATTTGATTTTGTTTTATTTTTTATTTTGCTGAAATATAACCATTTGAAAGGAGGGAATACCTATTAGCAAAAGAGCCTGGCAGATAAAGGTGAGTGCCCCAAAAGACTCTGAATTTGAAAATAGGAGCACTGTATTCACAAATCAGAGAACTCTGCCATCTTGACAAAATGGTAGGTTTATTGGGCAATATTCACGGCATTTAATTTAGGATAATTGGGGAACATCTAGTCAGCTCCATTGAATTCTCTTGCGAACATCCCATAGAAATAAGAGCAAATGGCTGTCATGATATGGAGTTT
This sequence comes from Microcebus murinus, assembly GCF_040939455.1. Classification (NCBI taxonomy): domain Eukaryota; kingdom Metazoa; phylum Chordata; class Mammalia; order Primates; family Cheirogaleidae; genus Microcebus; species Microcebus murinus. The sequence continues at coordinate 34,743,855 of NC_134114.1, read as the reverse complement.
TTCTGCCCCCAGGTTAAATAGATATAGCTGCTTGTGAAAAATTTAGTAAAATATTCAGAAAGATCAAGGTTCTAATTGTGAGCCTTGGAATGGTAGACTAAAGCTCTACTTGTGGTACTAGAAGTTTGGAGAAGAGCTGATCTTTAGGCAGTGTGACCTAAAATAAAGTTGGCCAGTGAAACACTCTGCCCATATATAGAGAGCAACAGCCAGTACTATCATTCAAAGGAAAGATTTGTTAGAGAAAAAAAAAAATTACCTGATGACAGAAGATTTCCACACTAACTACTGTATTAGTTGAACTGGTCTGTAATTTATAAACATGAACTGACAACCAAAAATCACCAGATACGTTTAGAAAACCAACAGTGTAGAGAGAAAAGGCTAGCTAAACAAACAGAACAACTGATATTAAAGGAAACAGAACCTACTTTGAGAATCAGAGTAATCAGTAAAACTATTATTTCTATACTCAGATTCAGTTGAATAAAAGTACATCTACTTAAAAAATGATTATGAGAGAACAAGAAAAATCATTTCCAAAACCTGGTGATCTACAAGTAATAATAATAATAATAATAATAATAATAATAATAATATAGGGCTAAAAGACATAGGAGAGAAAATCTGAAATGCACAGCAAGATAACATAGAGATAGAAACAGGGAAAAATGTAACAATGTAACAAGTCTAGATAATCAAGCCAGGAAGCTTAGCATTTATCAAATAATAGATTTAAAGGAAAGAAAGAACAGAAATATGTTAAGGAGAAGAAAAAAAAGTAAAGAAATAATAGACACTATTTACTGAAATAAGAGAAAGATTTGTACTGTTAATTTATTATTAGCATATTTGCTTTTTCAAAAGAAAAAAACAAGTTGAAGAATGTATATGCAATGTATTACTACTATTGAAGAGTCCTACAATATGTAATGTTACATTATTGCAATGTTACAGCAATATTACAGTCTTATAAAACCATAGTACATATTCTTTATGGGATGCATAGATATAGAGTAAAATAATAAAAATGTGCAAGAGAATGATAAGCATAAAACACAAGTTGGTGATTAACTCTGGGGAGGGAAGGAGAAAGAACGGGTTTGGGTAGAGTATACTGGGGCCACAACTGTATCTATAATTTTTGACTGTCTAAACAAAGATGAAGAAATATGGCATCTTTTTTAAGATTTGATAAGACTGAGTGATAGATTGAGAAATATTTGCTATATTTTTCTATATTCTTTTTAAATTTGATAGAATTCAAAATTTAGAAAATAAGATAAAATCCTAAATATAGAGATAGCCATGAACTTCCTGATAAAATACCTTTCAAATACATACATTTATAAGTAATAAAAGTAATGTTTCTTCTTCCTTTTATTTTTACTGATATGATAAATTTGAACCTAGAGAAATTATCTTGGAAAAATAATTGTGAACAAAGTAGAATTGAGGAGACAGCCTAAGTTACATTTATGAGAAATAGCAATCACTGTTTAAATTTGCTAGGCTTGATATGAGATTTTGTCTACTTTGTAGAGTGGGAAATCTTTGAGGGAAAAATCAATCTGTCTGTGTGTTGATGGTGCTTATTGACTCAACAGTGAACTGTTTAATGAATTGAAAATGAAGAAACTAAAATGACTTGCTCTAGAGAATTCTGCATTTCCTGCCTGATTCACGTAGGATCTTAAGGGTATTCAAAATTTTATTTAGGTTTTGCATGTAATAATGAGAAATTTCAGTTATTTTGCCTACTGATGATCTTGTGGAATACTACATTTCTTCCATAAACTTTGTGTCACTTTTTGAATTAAACCTTAATTGGTTTCCAAGACAGTGGTGAAAAAATGAAAGTAGAGGAGATGACAATATAAGTAAATACTCTGTATTGATCAATTGAATGTTCTTCCTCCTGTTCTCAGGAAGAAATTTGTAAAGTGTGCTGTATGAATCTTAATACATCTATATGATAAGTGAACTATTCCAATCAGGGCCCCACAAATACATGAATAGGTAGACAGATGATAGAGATGACAGAGAGATGATAAATAATGTTCACAGATGTCTACTTATAGAGAGATAGATATGGAGATGAGTATAGATGTAGACATGCATATATAGAGGCATATGGAGATGTAGTTAGCAAGAAAAAAACTTAAATTATGCACTTAATATCTAGAAAGATATAGAGTTACAGTCCACTACATGAAGAAAATAATGTCATGATTAGTCTGAAACACATAGAATCCAGGAGGTGGAACAGAACATTTCAGTACTTTTCAAATCCCTTCCCAGTTCACACAGAACTGGCTTGGATGGGCACTAAAGTCCTTTCTCTTCTGTCTCCCCTCCATCCTCTCACCCAGTCTCACCTGTTCAGTCTTTTCCAGGTCCCTGTCCTTCTTCTGACTTCTGTCCTAGAGATGGGCCTCAAAACCTCAAAAGTCATGCACAGTGTTCCCCTTCCTGGAATGGTTGTGGTTGGTTGTTAAAGTTGCAGTGGAGAAGATATTAACTTTTCCATAATTTAGAATTAAGCCTCCACAACTTTCGTGGTGTGTCCCTAGTGGAGTGCACACACTCCAGGGATGAACGGAATGATCTATCAGAGTTTGGGAACATAATAGCCACAATTCTATTTATATTCAACTTTTATAAATTCTTTGTAAAATATATAATGCTGAATACTATAATAATATATATACACACATAGTAGTATATAAAATGCAATGAAATATAAATACATAAATTTACACATATTTCATGCTCAATTTGTTTAGTTGAGAGAGGCATACTATCAAAGGCTATTCTAGAAGATGATTATTGACATGCTAATTTTGCTGTGTTTTATACTAACAATAACAACAGAAAATACTGTTTTTTACACCATCTTAACAAATGTGTTTCTCCACTTGAAATAAAGAGAAAGGAGAGCTAGAAGAATAATAGCTCATCCTGCCCTAAAAAATTACTAATTGAAGGAATATATCTAATAGATACCACAAATTTAAAGATATTAAAGAGTTATTGATTTTTAAAGAACCTGTCAGCTCTCACAGGAGGAAGTCAAGTGTGAAGAAGACATTCGGGGTCATCAGGTTGCCTGTAATGTGCTGGGTTCTAATCACTGTCCTTGTCCCCCACCCTCCTTGTCTCCTCCTGTCTCTGCCACACAGAAGCCATGGGATCCTTCACCCTCATAAGTCAGAGCATGTCTTTCCCTTGGTATCAGCCTTCCATTTCTGCCCATTTTACTTGGCATAAAATCTAAAGCCCTACCTATAGTCCCAGCTACTGGAGAGGCTGAGGCAGGAGGGTTACTTGAGCTCAGGAGTTCAAGACCAGCATGGACAACATAGTGAGACCTCATCTCAAAAAAAAAAAAAAGTAAAATCGAAAGTTCTTATTATTTCCATAAAGACGTAAATGTTTGGGCTCTGGCTGCATGTATGATTCTGTTTCTTACTGATCTTTCCCCCTTGCTTACTGTCTCAATAAATAAACACATGCCCTTCTACCACAGGCATCTGCATTTCCTGTTCTTTTTGCATTCAGTATTCTTCCTTTCTCTACTGATATGGCTTCTTTTCTTTCCTTTATTCATATTTCTTTTCAAATGCTACCACCTGTTCAAATGACCATTGTATCTGGACTAGGATCCTCATGTCACTTTAAATCCTCTTAATATTCTCTAATGATCCTCTTAGCACTTACCACCAGGCACACTACACAGGAATTGAATAAAAATATCAACAGGGAAAATGTAATCAGTCCTCTTTAAATTTCTTATTTAAAAACAGGAAAGATTTAAATCAATTTCTAGAAACCTATCAATACTCATGGAAGCTTGTAATGAAAGTATATTTGTCAGATTTAGTTTGGTTTAGTGGCATTTCTTGTGACTTGCTCAGCAAACACATATTTTGGGAAGCTTCAGATGATTGATATTTTTCCCATGACATTTAGCAATACTAATGTGTTCTCTTGGAGGTGAAAAATCTTTTGAAACAGGTTTCTTTTCATATTTAGAGGCTGAATGACATGATGTGGAAAGCTCCAACCCCTCTCCCAACATTTGCAGAGCCCAGGGCAAAAGACTCACAAACATATTTCTAAATATATAAAAATTGTAAATCAAACTATTCTCATGGCCCAGACTAGTTGGCCCTCCCTTCCTCCACCCTCATGCAAAACTGTTGTTTGGATACAGAACTTAGTATCTGGAGGCTAAAGGGGCCCCAGTTTTCCTAGCCAGCCTTGCTGTCTAGCAGCCTAAGTAGGAACAGGGACCTGAAGTGACAAAACAGGGGGGAGGCAGGTCTGTGTGGTGGAAGGACCTGCCTGCACCCGTGACAAATCAAACTCCCCAAAGAGCCATAGAGGTCAACTTTCCTCCTCCAAAATCACTTTTCTGACTCAGAATTTACAGGCAGTTCCAGCTTCACCACCTACTTTCAAAGATTTGGGACAGTGTAACTTGAACAAAAGCAGTCACTCTTCCTCTGTTTTCCCCAGACAAAGGCTACAATTTTCTTGTCTCACTGACCTCCTACACACACACACACACACACACACACACACACACACACACAAACACGCACGCTCCTCTGGCTTGAGTGGCTCAGTTCAGATCAAGTGTCCATCTCCTGTGATTTTTATCGCCAAAATTTTTACAAAATTTTCCAAAACTTTTCTTACTTGCCCCAAACAAAACATCTTTGTGTATTGCTATTTATAATATTATGGAATCCTCTCAGACTTGGGGTCCAGAGTAAAGTTCTCCCTTGCCCATATCTGAACACAGGACCAGTCAGCTACATCGAGCCGATTATCTGGAAAATCACTCAGTTCTTAGGGACCCAGTGACTCATGCTAGCCCCAGGACATGCCACTTAACATCTCAGTCATGTTATTTCCTTTCTGTATAATCTTTTTAGCAATAAAAAACAACCTCTACCGCTATCATAAGAACATATACAAAGTTAGTTTTTAATACCTAGAGAATGCTTTATGGGAAATCCAAAATAATTCTGACATTGGGTATCATAAATAAAGTAATCTGTAGATGTTTTACATAAAATATTAACAATCTGTGCCTAAAACTTTTATTGAATAATGAGTAATTTGCATTCTACTATATATAAAAAAGTATTTCCTTAAAATTTAAGTTTAATTATAAATAGATAATAAATAGTTGATAAAATATACTAGTTAGGCAATAAGAAAGTGTTATTAATTAAATTCTCATTTAGGATAATTAGACTTTATTTTAGGAGCACAGACTGGATCATTGAGGTTGAGACAACCTCAAAACAATAATAAAGATTATAATAAATGTTATAATAATGATTATAATGGTAAAAATATAAAAAAGGTTTTAAATACATTCCTTTCACATCACAGGTGTTAGATATATTAAATTATAATTTAAAGATAGCATATTAACACCTAGAAAAATGTCAACATATTTACTGAGTTTCAATTTAGGGTAAGGCATAGTGCTGGGATTTATGGGTAGATTCAAAAATGGGTAAGACAGTTGTTGATCCTAAGAAAACATTAACAAGGGTATAAATTAGTATAGCATAACTTAAAATACTATTAGGTAGGCCGGGCGCTGTGGCTCACGCCTGTAATCCTAGCTCTTGGGAGGCCGAGGCGGGCGGATTGCTCAAGGTCAGGAGTTCAAAACCAGCCTGAGCAAGAGCGAGACTCCGTCTCTACTATAAAAATAGAAAGAAATTAATTGGCCAACTGATATATATATAAAAAATTAGCCGGGCATGGTGGCGCATGCCTGTAGTCCCAGCTACTCGGGAGGCTGAGGCAGAAGGATCACTCAAGCCCAGGAGTTTGAGGTTGCTGTGAGCTAGGCTGACGCCACGGCACTCACTCTAGCCTGGACAACAAAGCGAGACTCTGTCTCAAAAAAAAAAAAAAAAAAAAAAAAAAAAAAAAATACTATTAGGTAATAGAGGTTTTTAGAAATAAATGATTTTCAATTAAGAGACTAGACATGGCTTTGCAAAGAAAACTCCACAAAGAAATGTCCTTACAGAATTCAATAAAATGCAATTTCTACTCAAAATAAAAACATCTAAATAAAAATAATTTCTATTTGCATTCATATGTATATTTAAGTATATTTGAATTTATATGTGTATGCTTTGTGTGGATAAAATCTTCAAAAAGCCCTTTTACATGTATTATCCTATGCATCCTGAAAGGTAACTAGCCATCTCATATTATTAATAACATTACAGATAAGGTTGTGACTTGATGGCCAGCATTAGTTAGTAAAAGGAGGACTAACATCAGAATCCATAGATTTTGGATTACAAATTGAGTGCTTTCCACTCATAGGATGCTTTCTTTTTCAAATGAAATGTGGTGGATTTTAAAGGGCAAATATTTTGGTTCCTGCTATATCTGTGTTTTCAGCTGATAACAGTTAATGTTATCAGAGAAATCAAATTTATTTTAATATATATCTAAGCAATACATTATTAGATAATATTATCATAAATCAATTATGGATCTCATAAATGGGATATAGATTAGATTATCTAGGCTGTTTTCTAAATGGGAGTTGACTAGTCTTTGGGCATTTTTCAAGTGTGAGATGAGAGTGGGTGGAGACTCATTTGTTCCATAGGTCAATATTTCATAAAGTAATTACTATAGGGCCTGTACTTTGTGAGTGCTCGATACATACTAGCTATTATTATTTTTAGTCTGTTTTTGAGTTCAGCAGAGAGCCAAGTAAATCTTCAACTCAAACAGAAATCCCAGGCAGCAGACAACAAGCTCCCTGCCCAGCAGTGGGTGGGGACAGGTATTTTATATCATGGCTCTCACTCAGAGCCAGGGACATTTGCCAGGAAGGGGGATGTTTACAGTCTCATAGCTACAAGTGGCTTCTTGGTTCCTAATTCATCATAAATTCTTTACTGTTAAAAGAGACAAAGGCAAAAGAAGAAAGAGGAGGAATGTTTGACACACTGTGCTAATAACTGCCTAATTTTGCCTGCTAACACTCCCAATACATGTGAGGGAAGTTTAAAAACTGACACAAATCTCACAAACCTGTAGTAAATAATGAGAGAATCTCAATATTGTCAGTTCACAAGTAAACTTATTTTTATGGATTTAAGATTAATTTTTTTCTATAGTATTTCTGAAAGGAATATTCTGATTTGCTCGCAATCAATAAACTGACTTTAATGTAGTCTATATCCACACTAGATGTGACCCTCTGCTATAATTTGAATGTTTGTGCCCACCAAAACTCATGTTGACATTTAATTGCTACTGTAACAGTATTAAGAAGTGGGGCTCTTAAAAGGTAATTAGGCTATGAGGGCTACACCCTCATGGGTGAGATTGGTGCTGGTATAAAGGGCAAGTTCAGCCCTCTCTTGCTGTCTCTTGCCCTCTGCCTTCTGCCATAGGATGATGCAGCAAGAATGCACTAGTCAGATTCTGTCCTTTCCATCTGGATTTCCCAGCCTCCAGAATAGATTTCTGTTCATTATCCATTTCCCACTCTCAGGTATTCTGTTATAGTAGTACAAAATGAACTAAAACATACTCCAAGGTGGGGGAAAATGTATTCTCTTTATTTTAACATCACCTAGCCTTATAATAATGCTGAGTATATGACAGTTAACGAATGACTAATCTGCTAAGTAGTTTACATACAACAAGTACAACTGAAAATCTCATGAAGTTATCCAGACACTTTTTTACAAGGAATTAAGTGAGCATTGTTCTGTTATAGAACCCAAATATTTTAATATAAATACTATAACAAACACCAAGAAAAAATCTATTGAGAATTGGAAAAGAAGCACTGGCAATATAAGAATAAATTTCAGCTTGAAGATTCTACAAACATCTGAAGAAGATTGTAAGTGTAGATTAAACAATGAGGGTATTAAATAGGCTTCAAAACTCAAAATCAAAATATTTTCTTGTGGCTGTGGTATCCTTTGTAAGTTATAATTGTATTTGCTTGCTTTGAAACCAATAAACTCTTCATGTGACTTGTGGTAGTTAATTTTTGGGACGTTATTTTCGAGCTGCTAAAAGAATGTAATACATTAGACTGTGTGAGCTTTTGAGTAAATGGTTTCTTATGTCATATTTGCAGGACAGATGCCTACAAATTGCAATTTGTTTTCATAATCACATGCATATGTAGCTCATCCTGGGTTTGTGCAATTTAAATGTTTGTCCTTAGTTCACACTGGAGTGGTGTAACTCAATGTTTTCTTCTCCCAGAGAATGATTTAATCTATTGCATGTTAATCAGTTGGCTATGTCTTCTTAACTGTTAAACCGTGTTAAATAAAACATCAATTTCTTTGGAAGGATGGCTTATTTTGAGGCACATTAAAACGATCCAACTTGTTTTTTCCTTTTTCTAGTTTTCTAAGGTAAGTGCTTAGATTATTGATTTTAGATATGCTTTTCTAATACATGCATTCAATACTATAAATTTCTCTCTAAGCATTTATTGAAGACCACAAATTTTGTTAAGTTGCTCAAAATATCTTTTGATTTTCATTTCATTCAAAATATTTAAAATTTTTTATTGATATTTCCTCTTTGAACTTTGGTTGAAGTATGCTGTTTAATATTAGGATATTATTTTGCTATTTTGGAATTTCCCAGTTCCTTTCTACTATTTTTTTTAATTTTCATTTTTATTTATTTTTGAGACAGAGTCTCACTTTGTTGCCCAGGCTAGAGTGAGTGGCGTCAGCCTTGCTCACAGCAACCTCAATCTCCTGGACTCAAGCAATCCTCCTGCCTCAGCCTCCCAAGTAGCTGGGACTATAGGCATGTGCCACCATGCCCGGCTAATTCTTTTTTTCTATATGTATTAGTTGGCCAATGAGTTATTTCTATTTATAGTAGAGAAGGGGTCTCGCTCTTGCTCGGGCTGGTTTCGAACTCCTGACCTCAAGAAATCCGCCTGCCTCCGCCTCCCAGAGTGCTAGGATTACAGGCATGAGCCACCGCGCCCGGCCTCCTTTCTACTATTGATTTCCAGTTCAAATCCACTGTGGTCTGAGAACAGATATTGTATGTAGATTTCTATTCTTTAAATTATTTTAAGTGTTTTATAGCCCAGAATGTGATCTATATTGGTGAATTTTTCATGTAACCTTGAGCAAAATGTATTATCCACCAATGTTGTATGAAATAGTTTATAGATGTCAATTATATCCAGTAGATTGATGGTGCTATTGAGATCAACTGTGTCCTTGCTGATTTTCTGTCTACTGGAGCTGTCCATTTATGACACTGGGGTGTTGAGGTCTCTAACTAGTATAGTGGAACAATTTTTTTTGCAGGTCTGTAATTTTTTGCCTCATAAATTTTGATGCTTCTTTTTTTAAGGAACATACACATTAAAGACTATTATATAGCTTCTTGAGGTATTCACCCCTTTTTCATAATGTAATGTCCTTCTTCATCTCTAATAACTTTCCTTGCTCTGAAGTCTGTACTTTCAGAGATTAGTATGGCCACTCCTACTTTCTTTTGATTAGCATTAGCAAAGTAGACCTTTCTCCATCTACTTACTTTTAATTTATATGTGTTTTTAAATTTAAGTGGATTTATCATAGACAATATATACTTGGTTCTTGTTTTTTCTCTGGCAATGTCTATCTTTTAACTAGTGTGTTTAGACCATTGTTGCTTAATGCGATTGTTAATATAGCTGTATTATTATCAATCATATTTGTTACTGTTTTCTATTTGTTGACCTTGTTCTTTGATCCTTTTTCCCTATTCTATATTTTTTCTGCCTTTTGTGGTTTTAATTGAGCATTTTATATGATTCTAGTTTTTTCTCCTTAGCATATGTTATACTATTTTTTGAAATTTTTATAGTGGTTGCCCTCGAGTTTGCAATATATGTTTAAAACTTTCCTAGTTCTCTTTCAAATAATACTATACCACTTTATGCTTACTGCAAGTACTTTATAATAACAAAATACTTTTAACAAAGTAACCCGCCTTCTCTGTGGTTTCACTTTTCATGGTTTTAGGTATTCGTGGTCAACCACAATCTGAAAATATGAAATGGAAAAGTCCAAAAGTAAAAACTTCATAAGTTTTAAATTGCAGGCCATTCTAAGTAATGTGATGAAATTCTTCACCGTCCCACCCCATGCCACCTGGGACAAGAATCATCCCTTTCTCAAACCTGTCCATGCTGTATATATTCCCCAATCATTAGTCACTCAGTATCTATCTTAGGTGTCAAATTCACTGTTGCAGCAGCACAGTGCTTGTGTTCAGGTGAACCTTATTTTACTTAATAATGACCCCAAAGTGCAAGAGTAATAATACTAGCATATTACTATACTAATTCTATTTTATTGTTAGTTATTGTTGTTAATCTATTACTGTGCTTAACTTATAAATTAAACTTTATCCTAGGTATATATGTATGTAGAGGAAAAAATCATAGTATATAGGGCTTGGTACTACGCACATAGGTTCAGTCACCACTAATGGTCTTGGAACAGATCCCTCAAGGATAAGAGGAGACTATTTTATTCCTTTTTCCCATCTCTGGTATCATTGCTATTATTCATTTACTTTGTATATGCATAAATAAGCATATATATGCATATATAGCATATATAATCAAATATATAGTTGCTATTATAATTCTGAACAAATTTCTATCTGGTAGATTAAAATTAGGAATTAGACATTTGAAAGTTTTAATTTTACATTCACTTATTCTTTCTCTGATGCTCTTCCTTTCTTTATGTATATCCTAGTTTCTAATCTATATTATTTTACTTCTTTCTGAAGAACTTCTTTTCACATTTATTGCAAGGCAAGTCTAATGGCAACAAATTCCCTTTAATTTTTGTTTGAGAAAATCATTATCTCTATTTCATTTTGAAATGTAATTTCTGACAGTACAGAATCCTAGGTTGGTGTTGGCTTTTTTTTCTCAACACTTTATTTTTTTTATTTTTTATTTATTTTTATTTTTTATTTTGGCATATTATGGGGGTACAGATTTTAAGGTTTCAATAAATGCCCATTTCCCCCCCTCCCCCCAAAAGTCTGAGTCTCCATCATGACCATCCCCCAGATGGTGCACATCTCACTCATTATGTATGTATATACCCGCCCCCCTCCCACCTGCCCAATACCCTATTACTGTAGCACCTATGTGTCCACTTAGGTGCTACTCAGTTAATACCAGTTTGCTGGAGAATATATCTGGTGCTTGTTTTTCCATTCTTGGGATACTTCACTTAGTAGTATGGGTTCTAGCTCTAACCAGGAAAATATAAGATGTGCTATATCACCATTGTTTCTTAGAGCTGAATAGTACTCCATGGTATACATATACCACATTTTATTAATCCATTCTTGGATTGATGGGCACTTGGGCTGTTTCCACAGCCTTGCAATTATGAATTGTGCTGCTATAAACATTCGAGTGCAGGTGTCTTTTTTGTAGAGTGTCATTGGATCATTTGGGTAGATGCCCAGCAATGGGATTGCTGGATCAAATGGTAGATTCACTTGTATCGCTTTAAGGTATCTCCATATTGCTTTCCACAGAGGTTGAACTAGTTTGCAGTCCCACCAGCAGTGTAGGAGTGTTCCTCTCTCTCCGCAACCACGCCCGCATTTATTGTTTGGAGATCTTTTGATAAAGGCCATTCTCACTGGGGTTAAGTGATATCTCATTGTGGTTTTGATTTGCATTTCCCTGATGATTAGAGATGTTGAGCATTTCTTCATATGTTTGTTGGCCATTCTTCTGTCTTCTTTAGAAAAATTTCTGTTCAAGTCCTTTGCCCACTTTTTAATGGGGTTATTTGATTTTTTCTTCCTAATTTTCGTGAGTTCTAAGTATATTCTAGTTATCAGTCCCTTATCGGATGCATAGGATGCAAAAATTTTCTCCCATTCTGTAGGTTGTCTGTTTACTTTCATGACTATTTCTTTGGCTGTGCAGAAGCTTTGTAGTTTGATCATGTCCCATTTATTTATTTTTGTTGCTGCTGTGATTGCCTTTGGGGACTTCTTCATAAACTCTTTGCCCAGGCCAATGTCTAGGAGAGTGTTTCCAACTTTTTCCTCTAGAGTTCTAATAGTTTCATATCTTAGGTTTAAGTCTGTTATCCAGCATGAGTTGGTTTTTGTGAGGGTCCTGTTTTAGCCTTCTACAGGTGGCTATCCAGTTTTCCCAGCACCATTTATTGAAGAGGGATTCTTTTCCCCAGCGTATGCTTTTGTCTGCTTTGTCAAAGATTAGATGGCTATATGAGGATGGTTTTATATCAGGATTCTCACATCTGTTCCACTGGTCAATATTCCTGTTTTTGTGCCAATACCATATTGTTTTAATTACTACAGCTTTGTAGTATAGTTTGATATCTGGCATATTAACGCCTCCCATTTTGTTTTTGTTGCCTAGAATTGCTCTTGATATTCGGGGTCTTCTTTGGTTCCATACGAAGCGTAAAATTATTTTTTCTATATCTGTGAAGAATGCTGATGGGATTTTAATAGGTATTGCATTGAATCTGTAGATCAGTTTGGGTAGTATAGACATTTTGATGATATTGAGTCTGCCGATCCACAAGCATGGTATGGATTTCCATCTGTTTACATCCTCTGCTATTTCCTTCCTCAGTGTTTCATAGTTCTCCCTGTAGAGGTCTTTTACGTCCTTGGTTAAGTAAATTCCTAGGTACTTTAATTTCTTTGTTGCTATTGTGAAGGGAATTGAGTCTTTGATTTGGTTCTCAATTAGATTGTTGTTGGCGTATATGAATGCCTCTGATTTCTGTGTATTGATTTTGTATCCTGAAACTTTACTAAATTCATTGATCAGTTCCAGGAGTTTCTTGGTTGAATCCTTCTCAACACTTTAAATATTTCACTCCACTATTTTCTTGCTTGTATCACTTCTAAGGAGAAGACAGATGTAATTTTTGTATTTGCTTCTCTGGATATAAAGTGTGCTTTTATTCTTTTGAGTTCTTTCAGGATTCTTTATCTTTGATTTTCTAAAGCTTTAAGTTTATGCCTAGATGTAGTAGTTTGGACATTTATTCTGCTTGGTTTTCATTGAGCAACCTGGATCTGTGGTTGGTATTTGACATTATTTGGGGGAAATTCCCAGTCATTATTACTTGAAATACAGTTTTTGTTCCTTTCTTTTTCTTTTACTTTTGGCATTGCCATTATGCATCTCTTGTAACTTTTGTAGTTGCTCTATGGCTCTTCAATATTCTATTCTATTTTTCTCAGTTTTTTTTCTTTGCTTTTCAGTTTGGTAGGTTTCTATTGAAATATTCTCAAGCTCAGATGTTCTTTCCTCAGCAATGTCTCATCCCATCTACTAATATGCCCATCAATGGCTTTCTTCATTTCTATTACAATGTTTTGGCTGTTAGCATTTCTTTTGGTTCTTAATTAGAATTTCCATTTCTCTGATACATTATCCATCTGTTCTTGCATTTTTCATTAAAGCCCATGCCATATTGATCATCATTAAAAAAATTCCTAGTATAACACTTCCAACATTTCTTCCATATCTGACTCTAGTTCAGATGCTTTTTTAATCTCTTTAAACTGTGATATTTGCCTTTTAGTATGCCTTGTAATTTTTTCTTACAAGATAGATATTTTATGATAGGTAAAAAGGACTGCAGCAAAGTGGCTTTAATAATATACTGGTAAGGTGCTGGGAAAGGGGAAAATTTGTATAGTTCTCTGAAGAAAGGGCTTTTTATTGCTCTGGCATATTCCGAAATGGTTTCTTTCCCTTCCCCCTGCTTGAAGCATGAGTAGATTTTTCTGCAATATTTACCATTAGTATCTGGTAGAGCTCCTGGAAATAAAAGTCACAATAGTGTGGAGACTCCTCATGCATGAGTCCCCTCGAAGTTTTTAACTCTCAGACTTGTTCACACTGAACCTCTAGCAATTTATCAATTAAGGTTTCTGACATAGGCACTGGTTTTCACAGTAGTTTCTGTTCATGGATTTCTTTTTTAATAAGTTGTGATTTTCTCCATTTTTCTACCTCTCCAATTTTGAGGGCAGTAGTTTGCCCTGTGACCTCACTTCTCTAATGCATCTAAGAAGAGTTGTTGATTTTTCAGTTTGTTTAGTTATTTACTTATTAGTATGGAGTGGCAGTTTCTAAGTTCCTCACATGGTGGACTGGAAACTGAAAGTTCTTGTTTAAATATAGATCATAATGATATTTAAGCTGGTAATTTGGTGTCACTCTGTGCTTTATTTATAAGGGCCTTTTATTTTGTTTTCTTTCCTGTGACTGGAACTTCCCTAGGATACCACAGCTATTTCAGCTAAATGTCCATTATGCAAATTAACTAGATCTTCATCCAGGTTATGATTGAGCACATCAGCTCTTTCATGAGCTATGCTGGAATTGTTGGATCAAAGCATACTAGAAGAAAATAAAAATTTTCAGGCAAATAGCTAGGGATAGTAGTTCATACAAGATGTCACATGCAGGTGGCTCTAACTTCCCAGTATTCATTTTCAGTGTCCATATGGTTACAATATAAATTGAGACAAAAAAAGACTATATATTTCTTTAGTGAATTGATGAATTATAAAATTAGTTTGAATTCCCATTTCCCTTCTGTTTAGTGCTTCTATGGTCAGTGTTTTGTGAAATGTTGGATGTTTTCAATAGGACAATACAGTGTAAACTGAATTGATTAATAAGTGAAATTCACAACATCAAGATATCATGAAATCAGTAGTATGACATTGACCAAATGGTGGAATCTAATGCCAGTCTAATACCCAGTAAAGGTATAAGAATTAGAACAGACTCACATGTACACGAAAATCATCAATTTTTAGAGCAAACAAACAAAATAAATGAAATTGTGTGTGAGTGTGTGTGTTTGGACCTAGGTAAATTTGGGGGGAAAATTACATAAGAGCACAGTAGGTGCTTCAAAAGAGAGCATTTTTATCATCAAAGAAGTAAAATATCTGATAAAATCACTGATGGGTCCTTATTGTGCATAAAAGTATAATTTTTGAGGGGTAATTTAGATGTGAAAGTTAAATGTGCTACAAAGGCTCTAAATATGAGATATCATAAAATTTTGTCAGAAAATTGTTTCTTGATAATTGAAGAAAAATAAATATTTGATTCTTTCATTGTTCAAGTAATAAACTCATTTTTACAATTAATTATAAATTCATTTTGTTAAATATAAACAATTTAAAATTTTAATTTTATTTAAAATAGAAAATCCAAATAAAATTATTTAACAAACTATTTACTTGAGTACCCAATTAAAATGGTCATTTTCAGTATTATTTATCCTTGGATAACAAAACATCCTATATTCCTAAGCATAATGCTGCAGCTATTCAAATATATGCACAATTAAAACGTGTTTAACATATATTGCTCCCCTCCAGAGATTCATTCTCAACTGAATATACACAGATTTTGAAACTGGCTGAACCATTCAGTGTGGGAATGCAAAATAAAAATTTTTTTAAAAGTACTCAAAAACCCAAGGGATTATTAGAGTATTACTAATTAATTGGGTAGCCACATACTTTCTGATCAAAATTTCCCCCTGGATTTAGCATGCATTGATGATTCTTATCTGTACCCATCTTTATTACAATGATTGCAAAATATTGTTCTACTAGTTCATGCTTGGTATATTAGTGTAGGAAGGAGATTTTCCTCCTCACTCATATGTATCTATCTTTTTTGGAATTTATAAGTTATTAATATTCATAATAATTTGCATGCTCAAAGAGACATAGATTTTGCCAGCAGGAGCTCATTCAATCTCGTTCTGTTGTCCCTGTGGTAGGCATAAATAAATTTTCTGTGGGTGCACTTACACTCTGGTATAATAAAATGTTCCAAGCCCAAGTTCTACCTTGCCTGCCTCAGCCCTGGAATCAACCACTTATCCAAGGAACTTAGGATTCTTTTAATGGAGAAAAAATATGAAAGATATAATATGGTTACTGTTTATGCTTATTTTTACTGTGGAATCATGGCTTTAATTCCCTTTCAACAGCCAAGATAGAAAAAGTACACACACACACATACACACACACACTCATAAGCATATACATCTACCTACATACATATCCATGTGTACATATACATGCATATACACACTCATACATACTTTACAAATTAAGAGTTTGCACTGAAACCTCATATTTCAATCCATCCCCACTGATATTTTTTCTTGTGTTTCTCCATTTCATATCTGTGTGTCTTTTCTTCCACAGCAGGAACCCTGGTTCCCAACATCATTAACATATTTGTTCAATCCCTTAACATATCTAAAATCATTTTAGAATTAATTCATCCACACTAATTAATTAATAGTATTTTTCAGTTCCGATCCAGCAGAAGTATGCCTTTATTATTTTAATTTGAAAATGAGCCTTCCTTTTTACCTTGTAAGAAGGATATGGCTAATATCCATTTGTTACTGTTGTATATATATATATATATATATATATATATATACACACACACACACACTTTGTGTGTATATGTCTGTGTGTGTGTGTGTGTGTGTGTGTGTGTGTTTGTATTAACAGGGAAATCTCTTCTTCCCCATGTATCAGAATTTGTTTCAAGTAGTTTGTGGAAAGAAGACTTAAGCATAATTAAATTATAACACAAATTACAAACAGAAGAGAGATTTACCCAATTAGCCCTCCTTGGTGTATTCTTTTTTCACAAACTACCATTTCACTTCAAGTTCCTTCAATACTTTGACTACCTTTTCAGAGTCAATTGTGAAAAAAACTAAAGAAAACTGTAGCATTAAGATAAGTGACTTCCTAGCCTGATAAATGTAGTTCTGAGGCCCAAATTCACCACTTAACTTCTTTAAGCAGCCAGACATACTCACCTAGTAAGATGTTTGTTTTGTGACTTAAATCAAAAGCATATCTAAAAGTGCTTAGCATAGAGTCTGGCACATAAGAAGAATTTAATGATTATTAGTTAGTATTACTGTTATGTAAAATCTATGATATCTGCATAAAGAATTTAATCCATTTAGAATCTCTGTACCTTATTCTAAGTTGTGGCTGTATAATTCCCCATCATAATTGTATTCAGAGTTGAAACCCAATTAGCAAATTTATTGCTATATTTCTCAGCCACACAGCTTTTATGAAAGAAATGACTGATAGGAGTGAGTTTTTAATTTCTTTCTTCAATTAGTTGACTATGGTTTAACTCTGTGATTACAATTGCTCAAAACCATATATTGCATAGGTCCTAACTAGTAAATAGATTCATTGTTGACAAGTACATCCAATAAAGAGTTGATCTTAAAAATAAGAAGGTTGTAAAGTCTAAAAAAAGAAATGTATCTGAAAGGTATAGGTGAGAGGAAGTCAGTCCATATAATGCTGACCTTTTCACCAAGTACTAATTTTTCTGCTTTTCTGTGGGAACATTAAGGAGGGAGTGATCTCATAGATTTTCACTAATGTCATGACCTATAGCTTCTGCCTAACATTTCTGCCAATTATGGAGACTTCCTTATCATCTTCGGGATGTGCTTACCTGTTTTCTTATGCTAGGCTGACAGCTTGTTCACTTCCCTTGGCCTTGACCTTGGCTTTGACATCCACAGGAGGTAGGCAGGCTGGCTGTCAATACTAACATCAGAACAGGGGAGAGACAGTCTGGATGCTAGAATCTGGGACAAGTTTGGCAGCTCCTGCAGATTTGTATTTCCCATGTGATTATTCAGCTTGCCCCCCTCCCCCAAAATGTTAGAAGGCATTCCAATGCTAGAGGGCTAATACATGTAATTAGAGAGGCGTGGTTTTTTGCTATTCCCATCCCATCTGCAAAAGCTTGAGTACCACTGCATTACTCATTAGGAGTCATAAGCCCTGACCTACTGGATACCCAAAGGGCTCAAAGGCTAGGGGGTGGACAGCTTGGGAGGGAGCCAACATCGCTTCTGACCTTGGATGGTCAAAGGAGCCCAAACAAGATTTATATTCTGCATCTCACATTTTATGAAAAGACTTTAAAATATTCCACTTTTATGTGTTTCCATGAGACCTATTATTTTTAGCTATTTTTATTTTTTTAAGTTTTTAAATTCAGGGAGCAGTATAAGTGTAGCAATATAGCATAGCAAATTAACAGTTTCCAAAAAGGATCCAATAAGTCAAAAATATGAAATGCATATTAAAAAATAACCTTTACTTATCATTTTCATACTAATAATAGAATGCATTAATCTTCATTGGTAATAATGGGAAGAGATTCAGAAGAACTGAATTTGCAACCCTTTTGTTTCTTTTAGGAAGTAGCTCCCACCTAATGGACTTCATAATTTGGACAACTTGGTATTCTAAACACATGGGAAATACAAATCTGCAGGAGCTGCCAAACTTGTATTCAGAGGGTGTATATGAAAACAGGTGTAGAAAGACTGTTGTCTTTTAAATTCTAACCAGAGCAAGGAAATTGACCGGGTTACTAAAACAAAATGATGAATAAATATTTCTCAACAATTGTCTTGCTTTTGATTTTGAATGTTTTTGTATCTGAGAGCAAAATCCAAAGACTTTACTATGGTTAATGAGATGCAATCTACTCACCTTCCCTACCTACACTCACTACAATCATAGCACAGTTATAGTTATCTTTTCAAATGCAACTGCTACCATTCCTCGCTTCCCCCTTATTCACTCTATTGAGTAATTCTTTAACCATATCAAGCATGTTCTTGCTTCAGGAACTTTGCACTTAAAATGGTCTATGCCCTCTCTTTGAAAATCTTCCTCAGCTTTGCTCAAATAACTTCGTAAGAGTGAGCAAGTTCTCTGCTGACCATCATTTGTCAATATCTAACATACTATATAGTTTACTTATTTACTTATTCATTATCTGCCTCCATCCACTGGAAAATAGAAGCTCTGTGAAAGCAGAACTTTGCAATTTTATTTATTATTCAATTCCTGGAATTTCCAGGTAAATTCTAATCATTTAGAAGTGATTGGGTTTAGGATATAGCTAGGACATAGTAGGCATTAAGTAGTTAATTGACTAAATTAATGATTGATTAGGCTGCATAAGTGATTTATATTGCACCAGGAGAATCTGGGCATAGGTAAAATTATAAAGGAAGCTTAGTGCATTTTTGATCTCCCTTAATTCTCTTTTCATTATTTTACCTGGGAGGCTGGTTGCAATGTGATAGAAAGAACATGGAATTATGTATCAGAAAGACTTGTGTTTGATTCCTGGCTGTATAACATTGGGCAGGTTACTTATCTCTGTAAGACTTAATTATTCTCTCCTGCAAAATGGGCATGATAATCTTATTCTATAGAGTTGGTATAAATATTAAATGATATTAGGGATATAAGTATCACAAGAATGGAAAAAGAAACATCTCATGTACTCACTATTAAATTAGAACTAACTAATTAGCACTCGTGTGCACAGACGAAAGAAAAATGTAGCAGGAGTCAAACAGGTGGGAGGAGAGAAGAGGGGGTGGCTGAAATCTTACCTAAAGAGTACAATATGCTACCTGGGTGATGGGAACCCTTGTAATTTTGACTCAGTAGTACAAAAGCAATCCATATAACCAAAACATTTGTACCCCTGTAATATTCTGAAATTAAAAAAAAAATTTTTCAGTGCAGTTTTGGCACATTGTAGGTATTCAATTAATGCCTTTTTCTTTTTTAGGATCCCTTCTTTTCTACTTAATGTTACCCAAGATTTCACAGAACAAAATGTTATGCTTCAGGGTCTGACAAAGTTCTCAAACTCTCTGGAGACTAATAAGATCTTATAACACTTGCTTAAATTTAAAACAACTGCTTTAAACTGAGACACCAGTGATGTGTGGTATACCTCCTCTATGACCATGTGTGGCATACCTTCTATTGCAACAGACACTGTCAGGGACCACCATCCCACCCCCCCATACTCCCTCAGATGCCGTCTACCACTCTGTGCTTGCCTTCTCAGGTTTCTGTGTGCTTCTGTTCGTGGCCAGCATCTACTAATTCTCTTGGGAGAGCTACTCTTGGACTACTAAAGCTTCTTTGCCCATAAATTAGAGAGCCAAAATTACTTAGGAATTTATATCTACCTGCCCTCATTTCAAAGTCCTTAGCTATTGACTGACTTTGTATGGGAACCAAAACGTTCAGTTTCCTTGTCTCTAATTAGTATAAACTCTGAGATCCCTTCCAGAATCAGGCTAAAGAGTCTTCCCTCCATGGGATTTTGTCTTTCTCAGATACTGAGATGATGTGCAGAACCAGCTCTTCTGTGCTGATTCTTTAAAATACTTGGCAGTCCCCAGAGGCTGACCCTGATCCTCTGTACTGAGTCACCACTTACTAGGACCCTCCTCTCTGTCTCCCATTATCCCCTAAGATAAGCACCATCTCTGCCCAAGGTTGACACTCTTTTAGATGACAGGGGAAAGGGAAAGTTATTTCCTTTCAATTTCCTTTGCTATTCTATCAGTATGATCCCACCTCTGTGCCTAATTTTTATTGAATATTTTGTTTGATCCATGGGAGCCTGCTTTGGAAGTTAAAAAACTAAACATGAATCCTCCCTTTTTATTTTCTCATTTCCTTATAACGATCTTACTTTTCTTTGAGGCAATATAGATGGTGGATGGCACTGATGGACTAAAGGAGAACTAGAGAATGAAAATAGTGGATATTTGTAATTCAGAATAATTTCTCATTGTATCAGTGCATTCCAGTTAAGAAACCAAGGTTAGCAAACAGGGCTGTACTGACACGTATCAATTTCTTGTTTGGTTATTTGTTGAACAGACACCTTGCTATCCTTTAGGAGTGTTAGATGAATGATGCATGATCCTTGTTCCTATGGACCTAACAGTCCATGATACTTTGGATACCATGAAAAAGTTGTGCCCAGAGTGGAATGGTAGTTCTGAGAAGCAGGACTGAGCTAACTCAGCTTCATAAGGCCTGCATTGGAGGTGAGGACATTGAAACTGTGTCTTGAAAGTTGAGAAGGATTTGGTCCAATTAGGAAAGAGGAAAGAACATTTTGCATCAAACAAGTAGCAAGAGAAAAGGACTAAAGTAGGTGTTCTGGGCCCAGAACTAAAATCAACTTTGTATTATTTGAACATAAAATGTGAGACAGGAACTATTAGAGGTTAGGTTAAAGAGGGGGAACAGCTTATGTGCTCATGAATTTGACCACGAAGGGTTTGGAGCAGAAAGAGTACAAGACTAGCCAGACTTATTTTTCTTGTAGTTTTGTCTGATTATGTCAAAAAAAGAAAGAAAGAAAAAGGACTCTAAAAAGCAAGAGTAAAATTGTGGCACAAGCTACTGTGGGCCTGAACCAGAAGGGGGCCAGGGAGACATGTGAGGAAGGCACACTTTTGAGGAAGAAATTTCACTGGCAGAGGTTCAGAAAGGATCTCAGAATTCTGTACATTCTCACAAGATGCTCTTCCCTGGCCTCCACAGTACCACTGGCAAGAAGGAATAAGAGGCCTCAGACTTTCTCTTGCTCCTGGTAAGAAACCCTCTCCCCTCATGTGTCAGCAAAAATCTCATTATTACCTTTATCATCATTTACGCTAGTCACCACAGGAAGCCTAGCGACTCCCAGGCCATCCTTCATTCCTGGATTCTAATCCCCATCTGGCTCTTTGAGCAGCAAGGTATGCCCCCTCCTATGGATCTCCCTATATGCTTTCTTTAAGATTAATTTTTTCCCAAATCACTTGCCATCTTCTGACATACTGTATAATTTACTTACCTATTTGATTACTCCCCCTGCCCCACACTGACACACATATTAGAATCTCAGCTCTATAATGGCATCAATTTATGTCTATTTGCTCATGGCTACTTCCTCTATGCTTAAGACAGTATCTAGCACAATAAACATTGATAGAATGAGGAAATTTAAGAGTAATAACAAGACTTGCCTGCCAATTGTACTTCCATAGTAAGAGAAAGAGAGTAGTTGAGGCTAATTTCAAGTATTTGGCTTAAAAGACCTGAGAGTATAATTTTAAATATTTGAAAAAAAAATCCCTTCTATATGCTGTACTAATTTTGATTCTTTCAATTTTAGTCAGAGAGCATTTCCATGGAACTTTGCAAGCATTGCTTATTTTACTTGTTGCAACCAGTGACATTTATCATGGCAAAAACTTCACAGAGATTTAAGTATGAATATTTTCAGTGCAATAGTGAACAGAAACAATTTGCAAATCCCATATATTTCCCAAGTATGTGACAAATCATTGACTCTATGTTAAATATTAGGGGCCATCAGGCTATAAAAATAAATTTTTCCAGGTTCTGTCCTGGAACATTGCCATCAGGAAATAAAAGAGATAATGAAGGAGAAGAAAAAGAGGTTTGGGGTTCAAAGGGAAAAGATGAAAGATAATTTGTTTTCTTTTCCATTTCCAAAGAAAGGCAACCTCAACAAAGGACAGTAGACAGATGTGGAAACCATAAAAAATAGGGAGAATTAACAAATTGCATCAAACTTTGCCTCAGCCAAGGATAGCATATCCATATTCTGGTGAATGTTTCATGCTATTATTTTATTATCCATAAGAAATTACTTGATATCTGACCCTTCTATTAACAAAAAAAACTTTAACTTCATTCATCCCCCTATATACGTTATATTTGCCAATGTACTATGACCCAAACATACATATATAAAACCTTCTATATGAGATTTTACATTTAGTCTCCTGGCTTATTTTGGTTACTGCAAAATCATTATATATAATTACATATAAGTGGCTAGGAAGATAGACGGTTTTGTAAATGTATAGTCAATTAGGAAGGAAGTGGGAAGGTGCAAATGGAGCTCTCATTTATTGAGTGAGATTTCTGTGACACCTACAATATTTATATGGCTTAAACTTATTCTCAGGCAATCATTACCAAAATCCTGGAAAATATATGTTATTTTCCCAATTTTATAGATGAGGATAAAGAGTAAAATCACTCAGCTATAAACTGAGATAATGGAATCTAATCCATTTTGTCTCACTTCAAATTGTTCATTACCATATATTTCAAGCCATATTGCAAAAGAAAACATAATTTCTGTGTTTAAAGATCTAAAAGTCTAATTGTACAAAATGGAGAGTGCAGTCAACATGTTAAGCTTGCCAGCACTCCCATGCTTTGTCGGCATTTATAAATTCTACTAGATTTGGGTTAGAAGCAGCACACACACTACAAGGGGGAAGTTGTTTGTGAGTGCTTTGGGAAGGAGGAGAGAAAGCAAGAATTCACCGTGGGAGTACAGACAAAGAGCAGTGTTCTTAATGTGCAGCAGTGACTAAGAAAGATTTTGAGCTTCAGAAAAAGAGTGGGGGAAGTAAAGCAATAAATAAGATCAACCTTTCTTGTAATAAAATGTAAAGACTAGGAGTTTCTACCACATTTATCATGCTCAAATATTTCAAAAATTATTTTATATATTGTGTCTTATTCAATGGCATCAGAATATGTATTCACTGCCTAAAACTAAGCAACGGAAAAAAAAAAACAGAAATTCACAAAGCACTTTTCCACTGAAGAAGAATAACTTACATTATTTAAGAGAGTGGAATGATGCTACTGAAATGAGCCTGCTAATGCCATTTGTGTGTGTGTGTGTGTGTGACATTGTAAATTTAATAGATCAGCCTAGTCATTTATTTACTTTTGGCATAGTATGCATAGCCTCATTTTATTTTCCAAGTTCTAAACTAATGACTTGACCAATGAGCTTTCGGAACGTAAGCATTCTTAAATATGAGTCTGCCTACATTATGAGATTTTGTTGAAGTCAATAAACACCTACATACTACTGGGAACCAGTTATCACATTGCTCCAAATCAACTCCTTTCTCAAAGAAGTAGAAAGGGATTTTTAAAATCCTGTTTTGACTACCTAATTGGCATAATTAAATAGACTCTGAACCTTGTCTCTAACATAGGATTATTGCGAAGATTAAAGGAGATAACATAAAAGTTCAGTAGTTGGGATATGGTACACATTCCATAACAATAGTTATTATTCTTGCCCTTTAGCTATTAATTGGGAATGAGAAAAAAAAAGGAGAATAAAAAGAGAAAGAGTGGAAGAATGGAAGAACAAAAATAAATATGGTAGTAGTATTATAATATTTCATGTGAAGAAATCATTCAATTTCATCAAAAACAACCATGAAGTTCAAATTTTTATACTACACCACAGTATAATAAAAATGCACTAGAAGAAATATGTCATTAAGCACAATTATCTTTCAGAGGTGATTAAATCTATAATATTTCAATGTTGATCAAGCTCCACGAGTGGAAATAATTGTGTTATTATTTTGTGGGAAAAAGAAAATATTTTATAATTGGAGCATTATTATAAATGAATCAATAAATGCTGCTAATATTTAAATTAAAAGACTCTTAAAGTAAGAAACATGATAAAAGTTTGTTTCTAATTAAATTTTGCTATCAGAGTTTACATCAATATCATCTTACATTCTTTAGGTGAGCTTATATATATGAAATGTCAACTATCTGAAAATCTGCAAGTGACAAAGAAATCATGTGCCTGACTGATGGACCAAATATTACCAAAATATACAATTAAAATTAATTTTACTTTTTTGGATTATTTATTGAAAGAACTAAGTTATGCATTAATTGTGATAAAATAATAAATAATTTATAAATTATAAATTTTTCTTTAAGTCAAAAAAAATTCCAGATATGATTATATACTTACTGTAAGGTATTCTGAGTAGATTAGAAAGTTTCTCCACAAAATACGAATTTGACACAGAATACCCTAAAGTAGAAATATTGGAAAAGGAAGAAATTAGTATTTCTGAATTTTGTTTCTTTGGGAAGTGGCTATTAGGTTTCTACCAGATTTAATCACAGTATCTTCTAATAGCTTGTAATTTATTTAACATGTTCTCTAGTCAACACCAAATTAGAAGCACTAGCTTCCTTGAGTAACTCAGGCAGGTTTGGACCTATAAAGTGCATAATATGTTCAATACGATTATATTTTGCACAGGATTTCCATTTGCTGGCATGCACTTGCCTGGAAGGAGAAGACTAGATTATTGTTCTTCCTCATCTATCTCCAGTCTCTGTAACTTCTAGTTATTCTAACTCTGGAATGTATTAAATAAAAAGAGTATTTATAAATACTTTGCAATTTTAGAAATATCAATTCTTTAATAAATGCCAGAAACAACAGAGGATGGCAAAGGGAGACTTTTTCAGTGGAAACAAGTTCTGGAGACAGTATTATAAATATAAAATTATGATTTGAAATGATCTAGTTTCTTTATGATCATTATAGGAAGCTCAAAGCACAAAAGCCATTTTTTTTAATGAATAGAAGGTAAGAAATAGAATTGGTTAGTTTCCTATGATGCAGGAGCAACGTTCTGTGGTAAAGTGGGACCATTTATCACAAACTAGCTTGATTTCTAAAAAATGGAAATTAAATCAATATTATAAGAGTGCTCAAAGTATCTTTGTGAAAATCCTCTTTCTTTTTCATATGTATCTTATTGTTATCCTACTTAAGAGTAAGTGACAAACTTACCGGAGATAGTAGGAGGATAAGAGTGTGAATAAAAAGGAGATACTTCCATTCTGTGTTTAGTATTTCACGTGGAAGAGAGAGGGCAAATAAGCATTATATTCTTTGATACCTATAACCAGTTGATAGTCTTCCCAGAGTGGTGTCAAAAAAAAAAGTTATTCAAGATCATGATGCTTTGATTTGTTGGTAATGTCCAAAGACATGGGTGAAAGGAGTGAAGGACTGACCATTTTTTTGTTCAGCATTTGCCACTCCTGACCTGGAACATTGCTAGTATTTAATGTTGAAAATTTCATGAGATAATCAGTATTTGTTATTAATAGCATTCAACGTTATCCAAAGGGTTAGGAAAAATTTAATTTTTAGGGTTTCTTATTATATTGCTAATTATTAATTCTCATTTTGTGTAAACATTGTGATTTTGGTGATGTGATAGAATGGTGAAATGAAAAACTTTGATAGAGGAAAAAAATAAACTTCCCTACTCTTACTCTGGAATTTGTCTCCTTTTACTCTTCCATGTCCCCCACTCTTCCTGTCTTTTTTGATCTCTCCTCCTCTCTGGATGGTATTATTTTAAAATGTTCTTATCTCTGAAGCAGCTAAATTTGAATTGATATATGCAGTAAATCGGTTCCAAGTCTATCAGCAAATACTCAGCAGGAACTACCCCTCAGAAGTGCACACTGGGTTACTGGCAGCCACTACTGCTTTGGAAGCCTGCCTTTGCCCTTAGTTCAACAATACCACTTGAAAAGACAAATACCACAATAATTCACGTTGAGTTGGGACACAGGTCTTCCTCTAGCACACTATGATTTCATGAAAGCATAAATCAGACTAACAAGATGATATCTGAGTCAGCTGTTCCTACTTTTGTATTGAATCTAATTAAAACCATGAAAACAAATGCTTGTCACACATTCTGTCTCACTGAAAAAAATATATAAATAAATATGGAGACAGAGAATTGGAAGATATGGCAATTGGAAAGACAATAGGTAATTTTATCCAGAAAGGAAGTCAACTATCTGACACCCAGAAAATCAATTTAACTTAAGGTAGCATAAAATACAGTATATTAAACATGCTAAACACTGAGAGATTCAAATTAGTATTATGAGAAGATATTAGGGTATATGGATGTCAAATAAATTATACGAGTGTATCTAATGTTACAGGTATGCTAATATAATAGCTCCCTGATTAATGTGTTTTTTAAGTTCATAATGCATGTGAGCTTTAATTATAAAATTGCTTTGTTTAACAAAGATTACATCAGAACATGGAAATATGTAACAAATGTTGTAGCACAAATTACAACAAATTACTTTGGACATATGGTGACTATTTAAAATTGAACAGTATAAAGAAAATATTCGGTAGGCTAACAGTGGCATACCACATGCCAGAGGCTATAATGATTTACTCCAGCTGGGACAGCACAACTGGAACATCAGCGGCAAATGGGATCACCATACCTGGGTAAGCTTACAATAATCTCCCACTGTTCTCTTAAGACTCATCCTGTTTCTGCTCTGTACAAACTAGAGTAAAATTGGAGTATTCCAGAAATCAACAGCCCTGCATCTTTCAAGCATAAATAGTAACAGAGATTCCTGTAACTTGACATAAAATACAGCACTTTTTGATTTAAAAATTTGATTGGGAAGAATTCTAGGGCCTAGGCTTGGCCATTCGTACCAGAATAGCTTATCTCAGTGGTCCCCAACCTTTTTGGCACCAGGGACTGATTTCATGGAAGACAAAATTTTCCATAGACCAGGGTGGCGGTGGATGGTTTTGGGATGATTCAAACTCATTACATTTATTGTGGGCCTTATTTCTATTATGATGACATTGTAATATATAATGAAATCATTATCCAACTCACCATAATGCAGAATTAGTGGGAGCCCTGAGCTTGTTTTCCTGGAACTAGATGGTCCCATCTGGGGGTGATGTGAGATGGTGACTGATCTGACAAGAGGCAGAGCTCAGGGGGGTGATGTGAGTGACAGAGAGCAGATGTAAATACAGATTAAACTTCATTCACTTACCTGCTGCTCATTTCTTGCTGTGTAGCCTGGTTCCTAACAGGCCATGGACCAGTACTGATCCGTGGCCCAGGGGGTTGGGGCTATGGGATTAGTGTATAGGTCTACAGTCTACTGAGGTCCTTCTGCCTTTTGCTAAGGAGGTCTGTTTTTAGCCAACCTTATAATCAAAGCTTGGACACTTATAATACAAGCTTGGACACTGTTAACAGAGAAAAGGGCATCAAAAAATTAAAATTACTTAATTTTTTGCATACTGACTTATTGATTGAAAAATTCATTAAAAAATGAAATTTCTTATAAAAATTATAAATAACATTATCTGTATATTGTATAAAATATCTGTATTATGAGAATTTTAAAAATAAGTAAAATAATTGTTATTTTTGGTAATAATTATTTCTTGAGGATTTTCTCAATTGAAAGTGTAAATATTTCTGCCCAAATATTTTTAAAGATACTATATTTTCATTCATACTCATAATAATGCTTTACAAGATAAAACGCATCAATGTTGTCACTATTATGCTGTATGGTTTATAAGTTAGGGTTTGTTTTTATTTTTTTTACTATTTTGCCAAATGTTATATGCTACAGTATCGTAGGATCTCTTAATTTCATTTGTATTCAACATCACAGCCATAACAGGTTCTGCATGCTACTACTCTGACTTCACCAACTGTAGATTGGTGGTTTTGTGCACCATGCAGGTTCCATCATGAGCCATGGCACACTGACTAGGACACCAAGTGGCTGGTAGTGGAAACATCATTGTCTGCTTCTTTCATTCTCACCGGGGCTTGAAAGGGTTAGGTATCCCTGGTCACCCATGCCCAGGGAAACTTGTTTTATCAGCACATACCTCCGTGCTGACCCTGAAGTGAGGTGTTAGATACATCATCTCTGAAAAGACAAAGACAAAGAAATGGAAGTTATTTCTGGTCATCTGGCAGACTTTCCCATGCATTATAAAAAAACTCAATTTTCTGAATAATGTGTTTCACACACTAGTAGATGAGGCCATGGCAGGTCTACCAAATTCTTCCCAAATAATTCTAATGTAAATATCAAATATGCTCCATGCTTTACTTAAAAACTGAAAAACTCAGGACAATTTCTGAGTCTAAGAGGATGCTGGGGCCATAAGTATGAGCCACCATCTTGAGCTAACAGGGACTTTTGGCAACAGGTAGGAACTTGGGAAATAATCATGTTCTTAGCTTTAGTAGACCTACTGATTTATGAACTTGTTTTAAAACTTTGTTTATCACTTTTTCCAAGGCAGATCTGGGTGTGATGGTCCTTGAAGCTTATACAGTATAATCATATTTCTTTGCAAAAAAGAAGATACAAATATCTTATATTTACAAATTGTAAAAAATATAGTGACACACTGCTAGAGTTCTCCCAGGATTGTGTAAGTGAATTAAAGCTTGGACCTCATCAAGATCAGGGAAATCTGTTTGTGATCTCCCTTTTCTACCATCAACTCTATGCTCACCAGATGACAATAGGGGTTGTCTGAATCTCTAGGACTTGGGTTTATTTGGAGATGGTTAGCAGGAGAGAGGAGGGCTCAGTGAAGGACAATGCAGAGAAAAGAGGGGAACCATTCTATGGGTGAGGAGAAAAGCAAGGTAGCTGACAAACCCAGGGTATCAAGCACTAGACTATTTAACAAGCACCATAACTTAGTCCTTGCTAAAGTGTATGCAGTCTTCTCTTCATTCATGGAGCTTGAAATTTATGAACCTGCTTCTGTCTGGGAATTGCACATGAGGCCTAGAATCCTCTATTTGGCTGACTTAACTCACTTCTCTGTCACACTCATATTTTTGCTGTTACAACTAAGATCCATGCATCCTAGAACTATGCAAAGCAAGGACTGAGGTTTCTGTCTTCTTCCTGACCCTGCAATGATGCTGGACTCTAATCTCTGAAAAAGGGACTCTTTTCAACTGGTGCAAGTATCTCTGAGAGGACATACTGGGAAAGTTATGGGGGATAGAAAATCTACAGATTACAGCAAACTGCTGCTACTAGGAACTGCCAATGCCATGGTGAAGAGCCACTGGTTGTGTTGGTGATAGAAGAAGGAGGCAAATAGGAGAATTGTTTCTTTTCCCTTCTCCAGCTTTCCAGTTCCCTCTATCAACCCTTACTGGAAGAGCTGAACAGTGATTCACTGACAAAAGAGAAATATCATTTGTAGAGTCTCAGAGCCAAGTATAAATGGGCCAGTTTAAAACTGAAAAACAATGGCTTAATAATCAGCACATTATCAGCAGTGGATATACCATGTCAGTGTCCTTAAATTAAATTATTTAGAGAGTTAGAGTAGTGAACAAAATGGACTAAGTATCTGCCCTCATGGAGTTTATGTTCTAGTGACAAAAGGCCAATAATAGCAATTTTAACTAATAAAAATAATATTTCTGATAACCAGTACTGCAAAAACAATAAATGAGAAATGCCTTATGCTGTTTATATTGTTTCATACCAATAGTTACCTGGTTCTCCAGAATCTCGCTCTCAATGTACAATCAGTTCTAAGCGACCACAGGCAAGCACTTAGCTGTTTTGCCACTTCACCTTGTACTGCCAGTTTCTAGGTTCCATTATAGGGATATGATTGGAAGTTTTGCTACTTTAACCTCTATCTAGGAAACATAATTAATTTCAAATACACCATATCTCCCTAATGGCCTATATTCGCATCCCCCTTTTGGCATCACTTTATATGTCAAGATATTTGATTATAAGCAACAGAAACTAACTTAAGCAAAAAGAGAATTCATAAGATTGAAGAAAAAGCAGAAGAAACTAGCTTGGAGAGTATAGAAATCAAGTAGCTCCAGTGTATTTTGAAGCAAAAAGGGCTTACTAGTCTCATCTATGTGCCATTGCTGGAATACATAAGGAAAATTATGGTTGTTTTTTTTTTTTTTTGTTTGTTTGTTTTTTGTCCTCATAGTGCTTTACTCAGGATTCAAAATCCCATGAGAGAAAATACTCGGATCATGTGTATACACCTTAGTTCTCCTAGAATGGTGAGAAGAGGGATTTGTCTCATAAGAGCCTTCAACTCATTTCAGATTTCACAAGAGAGTACAGAGATTAATGCAGTATGCCAGGAAGATAGTGCGAAATCAGGGAGGCCACTATTCAAAATGAAATTGGAAGGCTGTTGGGTATGGGACGTAGATGCCAAGAAGCATTAATAAAATATCACTAAAGTCAATTTCACTATTTAGCTGCCATCTCCTATTAGTCCAAATAATCTAGGATTGACTTGATATATCTTACTGGGTTTTGAATGTGTATACACATTTGAAGGAGAGTTATAACTGTCTTCTTAATTAAGTGAAATAATTGAAAGGCAGAATTGCTACACTATTATTTTGTCCCAGAATTTTTTGCACCCCTATACTTATGCACATTTGACAAAAAATACCTATGTTCAATGATGTTAATGATAAATACCAATCTTTGTAGAACTTTACATAGGGAATCATTTTCATGAAGGCCTCATTTTGAAGGAAAGGAAGCTACTCCTTCTCTAAACCAAATTTCCATATTCTTAGCGAATAGTGAATAAATCTGAGGTTACATTTAGAAATAACTAAATATTTCATTTTTCTTATGTCTTTCTCGTCTGACTATATTTTTTGGGGGGGGAGTCTCCAAGGAGTGTTGTCTTTGTGCTCACAAGTGAATCCATTCTCTCTGTAGGATTAATGCACAAAAGATCTTGTAGTAAGCTGCCTGAACATGATCCATAAGGCATCTCCGAGGAAACTCCACGACCTCTACTTCATTTTAGTTGGCACTGTTGTGATGCTGAGAAGCCAACATGTTGTCAAACCTGCCTGGTGCCGTGTGTGTGGCAAGTATATATAAGAATATTTGTGAGTCAGTGTTGACTAGCAAAAGTCATCCTCTCCTTTTAGTGTTACACTTTGTTATAAAGATGCCAATAATCCTTTTTCCTTATGTTTTATAAATGTTAGTGAAACAGTTCTTTCATTTTCTCTCTCCTGGAGACTCAGGTATACACGAGAATAGGCAGAAGTGACGTCCAGTAATAGGCACCACACTGCACTCAAAATCACGATATCCTCTACCCTAGGGCTGATTCAGTGGTCCAGGTTTATGGTGCCTGACTACTTTCTTTGATACGAGTTTTCCTAAGAAGCTTCTTGCTCTTTAAATAAATGAACCTCTGGTGGCTCATTCTTGAATTTTCTATTAATAAATACTGCTTACTAACATTCTCGATTAGTGTTATCAAATCCAAAGTCAACCCACCTCTGCAGAAATAAAAAGGGGTTTTCATGAATTCATGAACCATAATATTATTTTGACTGAACTCCAAGACCAGGACTCTAGTTGTCTTAAATCTACTTTTAGCAGTGATAATCTCTGAATCTTGGTTTCTGATTCTTTGGACTGCCCTTGGGATAATCAATTTGCTTATTTTCATGTCTTATGTTTCCTAGATAGTTTAATAAGTAATGGTCCTGGTGAATAGCCTAATTTCTATCCTTTAGGCACTTCCCAGGCTGCCATTAAATAAGGGCCTTGCATTTGGTAATTATACACTTAAAGACTCAAATATAATCTACCACTAATTCCATCAGCTACTAATACATGGCATAATAAACTGCCACTGAATTTCTACTGGAAAGTTACATTTTAAAAGATATTGTTCATAAATGAAATTTTATTTTATAATATACAATTTATTTAGTCTCCATGTAATAATATACTAATATCTCTTCTCCTTTTTTTCTAAGAAAAATAAAAATTATACTTTTAAACCTAAAATTTAGGGTCATTTCTCTCTCACATAGTCACTTGATTAATTTTAAATGGCAATATTAAACTAACAATTTCATTAATATTTGATGGTACTGCATGACATAAGCCTAGTTCTGTCATGGGATATTGTCACAGAAAATGCAAATGAAGGTAGAAGAGAAATACTCTGTGAAATTTTTTTTCACCTTGTCAGAGGATTCACTTAAATCTTTAGTCAGTTGTAGTAAAAGTAAAACTTGAAATAATTATAAAGTTAGTAATAAATAATGGGTTATTTTCTGCTGTGAATTTCTTATGTAGAGGGGCAAAAAGTGCCTTCAGTTATTTTATTTCATCTCATTAATTTCATTCATTCAAAATATTTGTTGAATATGACTAGAAGCCATTGTTCTAAGTGCTAGAGGTATAGCAGTGAATGAAGCCTTAGGGACTTCCATTCTAGTGCGGAAACATAATCTACACATCAAGAGATAAATATTGAGCATGTCACTTGATGTCGAGTGCGGTGGAAAAAATAAAGCAGGGAAGTGAGATAGGAGGCAATAAGAGGGATTGTTTTTTCCATGTAAAAGGATCAGGGAAGGCTTTAATGAGATTATCAAAAGCACACACCTGTTTGAGGTGAGCAGCAGCACGTGCTATGTCCTGAGCTGGATGTTCGCCTGGTGAGTTTGAAGAAGAGCAAGCAAGTCTGTGTAACAGGAGCAGAGTGTGGGGTTAGGGGATGTATGCAATGGCATAAGAGAGGCAATAGGGCTTAGAAGGCCACTGTCAAGACCGTGGCTTTTAATGGGACAGTCATCCCCTGAGAGGATTGGGATTAGAAAAAATGAGCTGGCCTGGCTTCTGCCGTGAAAGACTCACTCTGGCTATTGAGTTAGATTTTGAAGTTGAAAAGTAGTAAAAAGTGGTCAGATTCAGAATGTATAGAAAATAGGAAGTGGTGACGAATGTAAGGGAGAAGTGAAACAGAGAAATCAAAGATAAAGAGGTGTTTTTGTTTTACAACGATTAAATTAAAAAAAATAGAATGGTCGAAGAAACTTCTCTGAAAACAAGTGCTGCTGAATGATATTTTGTAGAACACATATTAGAGTATACATATATATTTATTTAATATTTTCATATGTACACATAATTAAAAAAATAATTTGATGAATATGAATAGGCAGCAAGATCTATCAATTGATTGCTTGATTCAACGGTCATATGGTGTGGAAAACAGATACCATCTTTGCTAAAAAAATGTTTTAGACATATACTGGGAAATTTTACCAGGCAAGGTCCAGGCAAGAAACAGATAGCACACTCAAGAGATTAAATTGAAGCTATTTTAATGAAAGGGGTGTTTATAGAGATATTGACAGAGTTAAGGGTACTGAGAAATATAGTGAAGCAGCCACATGGGAACCAGCCAGAGCAGGAAACCATTACCACTTCTAAAGTATCAAGGGGAAGGAGATTATTACTGAACAGGCCACAGCTGTAGCCACTGAGAAGGGGCTGTGGCCATAGAGGAAGGCAGCCAAGGACAGAACCATGGTGAGGAAGGGAAGTGCGACAGAGAAAATAAAAACTCTATTCTATTTCTCCTCCTGCCCTTCTGACTCCTCCTGGTCCCCCATGGGACTAGACTGGTCAGAATATTTGGGAGCCCTGGTGATACAGTTTATGGGGCTCAGACTCTGGAACACTAGTAGGGAAGACAGAGGTAGAGATTGAATCAGGAGGGACAAATGAAGAATATACATTGCAGAATTTCACATAATTTAAGGAAGAATGCTAGGATACAAATGAGGGTGGCTCAATGGAATTCCAGTAGGAGAAACTGTAGATTGCATCTCTATATTGTTATCATGGAAAATTCAGCTAAAACTCCCCACTTTCTCAACTACTGAAGAGCTCGGATTCTGGGAGAAGAACCTTCATGGCTAGGCTTGAATCCAGCACCCACACTTGTGATAGGAAAGGGTTTGTGGGGTCCTAGATGGGTGCCCAATTCTAAATTCATTTAGTTAGGAAAGGGTGTACTTCAAAGAAAAGGATTATAGATTTAAAAAATCAACATACTTGCAGTATTAAATTATTTATTTTTTATGAAAATGGGAAAGTTTCTTTAATGGATGCCAATATATCAGAATACAGGAATGTTTACTTCATTTCTCAATTCCGGTGAGGTCAATGCTTTATCTTTTTTGTGGGATTGTCTATACTCTTTTGTTTTTTTTTTTTCAGGCAAAATCTTTATCTGCAATTCCAGATTATGTGTTTTAAAATTCTAAAAGTTTACAAAAATCTGAAGAATAGGGGGTGGTAATGGATAAGTGTAATGTAATTGCCACTACTGGGGGGAAACAAAATAACTAGATAAACAGAACCTTGAACTATAAGTTTTCATTAGTTGCTAAAGAGGAAAAGAATCACAAAATTTAAGCTCTTTTAACCCAACATATGCAATTAAATTGAATCAGAGACAAAAACAGTAATAATCTCATTTATAATAGTATGCAATTTTATTTCCAGACTTGTTCTGAAATTTCTTGCTAAAGAAAAGGAGAAAGTCAGCTCTTAGACTCGACGTTGATCAATGGCCTCTTTGTTGGTGACAGTCCCCACCCCCTCTTTCTGAGACAATTAGTCATGAGATCCTTGGAAGTGAAAGGTTAAAGGAGAACACAATTTTAAAAAGTAAATTAAAATCCAGCAGTTCAGTATTTATAAGTTATTAACTCTTTTGTATATTGTTCATTCATTAATTGATCTAGGAGACATTTAATAATTTTCAATGTCAAGAAATAAGCGAGTTTGAAAATATATTTATGCTTCTTACTAAAATAGATTAGACAGCATTTTAGTTAGGTGTGCAGGCATGTTTGGAGTAACATGGACTACCAGACTATGGTAAGAGATAGTTCTGTCACATAAAAGCTATGGAAAATTTTTATGTTAATAAACTATCTGTTAGAGTATCAAATGGAGACAATATTTGTCTTAAAAACTAATGGTGATGTTTAAGTGAGAAATCTGTGGAGCACAGAGCACAGGACGCAGTGCAGTATAGCTTGGTACTATTATTATTATAGAAATTATTTATATGTAACCTTAATATTTGTACCCCCACGATAGGCTGGAAAAAATAAATAAAAATAAAAAAAGAAATTATAGAACTAATATTATACACACTCTAGGTTAAAACATACAAGTTTTATATTATATTATATAATCTATTATATTATTAATATAATAGAACTAATATTACTCACACTTTAAGGTAAATGATGCAACACTTAAACACTGTTGGTGGGACTGCAAATTAGTACAACCTCTATGAAAAACAGTATGCAGATTTCTCATAGAACTAAAAGTAGACCTACCATTTGACTCAGCAATCCCACTACTGGGTATCTATGCAAAGGAAAATACATCATTTTATCTAAAAGACACGTGTACTTGAATGTTTATTGCAGCACAATTCACAATTGCAAAGATATGGAATCAACCTAGCGCCCATTAATTCATATGTAGATTAACAAAATGTGGTATTTGTAAATCATGGAGTACTACTCAGCCATAAAAAGGATGAATTAATGCCATATGCAACAATTTGGATGGAACTGGAGACCGTTATCCTAAGTGAAGTATCTAAAGAGTGGAAAAACAGGCCGGGCGCTGTGGCTCACGCCTGTAATCCTAGCTCTTGGGAGGCCGAGGCGGGCGGATTGCTCAAGGTCAGGAGTTCAAAACCAGCCTGAGCGAGACCCCGTCTCTACTATAAATAGAAACAAATTAATTGGCCAACTGATATATATATATAAAATTAGCCGGGCATGGTGGCACATGCCTGTAGTCCCAGCTACTTGGGAGGCTGAGGCAGAAGGATCACTCGAGCCCAGGAGTTTGAGGTTGCTGTGAGCTAGGCTGACGCCACGGCACTCACTCTAGCCTGGGCAACAAAGCGAGACTCTGTCTCAAAAAAAAAAAAAAAAAAAAAAAAAAAAAAAAAAAAAAAAAAAAAAAAAAAAAAAAGAGTGGAAAAACAAACACCACATGTACTTTCTATTAAATTGGAACTAATTGAGAGCACACATGTGCACAGAGGGAAGTGAAACTCAGTGGAAATCAAGCAAGGAAGATGGAGGAGAAAGGGAGGGGCAAAATCATATCTAATGGGTACAATGGATAAGATTTGGGTGATGTGTGCACTTATAGCCATGACTCAAGCATTACAAAAGTGATCCATGTAACCAAAAACATTTGTACCCCCTTAATATTTTGAAATAAAAAGAAGAACAAAGCTACAGATACAGAGATGAGTTTTGTGGTTGCTGTTGGTAAAGAGAATATAGTATACAAATTCAATCTTGCACATTTAAAAGCTTGGGTGAATTGGAAAAATTTCTGATATAATTATAAACTATGAAACTTAATTCAGTAAGAGCAATATCAAATAACCTTATAATTGTAGAAGTATCAAGAGGCCATCAAAGATACTCTTAAATGAACACATAAATTCTACCTAAACATTGATAGATAAATGACTTATATGAAATATAAACTACTATAGAGGAGAAAAAAATAAAGCTTTTGGATCTCAGTCTATGAAAAGCTAGCATAGCCAAAAGTGCCCAAGAATAGGAAATGATAAAAATAGTTACCATTAGCATTATCATTATTCAATGATGTATTAAATGAATAGTCTAATCTGACTATATAAAACTTACCTTTATAAATAAAAAGTTGTTAAGCGCATTTATTAATATAATTTATTACATTAACATTAAAAGAAGTAGCATAGGATCTTTTTGATATCTATAAAATTAATAACATTTATCAGTTTGTTATTTTCTCATTAAAAATCTTCTTAGCAAGAGGAAACCTATCTTAATATGATGAAAGCTATGTACTGGAAACCTATAGTAAACACTATAATGTCAGACTGTTAATATTAAACATCAATGTGGCAATAGTGTCAGCTACCATAATAACTATTACTATTCAGCATTTAATTGACATTCTTTGCCAATGTAGTATGTCCAGAAAGATATGTTATAAAAATTGGAAATAAATAAATATATAGTTAGTATATAATGTGATCATTAACTTAGACTACCAAAAAAGGAAATAAAAATTAGATACAATCATATAATTCTATACTATAGCCATATGCATGACCATCAAGAAAAGAATATTTTTCTATAACCAAAATGACAAACTAGAGTCTAATAATATAAATCAATCTTTTACAAAGATCAGAATACCTATGAAATAACCTACAGCAAACCTCTACAAACAAAAAATTTTCAAGACGCATATGAAAAAGCTATACTATAGATTACATTGTATTTAGATACACAGATTAGATGGAGAGATTTAGCAAACCTGTATTATTAACTTAAGATTGTAACTATGTTAATTATTCTCTGATTATTACATTAATTTAATTTAATTTTATCCCAAGCAAAATTCCAACAGGGTTGTTTAAAAAAATTTGACAAGCTTATTCTCAAATTAATCGGAAAGGGAAAATATGAACAAAAGCAGCCGAGCGTTTTGAGGACTAAGAATAATTGTGGGAATATTTCAAACAGACATGGAATTAAAGTCTTGTGAAAAACACTAAATACATTTTCATTTTCATCTTAAACTTGTTATTCTTTTATGTGTTGTTTCTTCTACTTCTTTTCATGGAATTAATTACTTTAAAATTATATACATGGGATATATTTCATACATAAAATATACTTAAAATAAGACATATCAATCATATGTAATCAAATAGTAAAAATAGGTAATTCACAAATGAACAACTATAAGAAACCCAATGAACATGTGAAATCTGTTCATTCTTATGAATAATTGGAAAATGTAATTAAAACTACAATAGGCCTTTTTTTTCTCACTCATCTTAAATTGGAAAAAATTGTTAATGTTAATAATATCGGTGCAAGTATATGAAACAGATAACCTCATGCAATCCAAATAAAAATGTATATTCATATGGCTCTTGGAAAGTAATTTGATAGTTATTACCATAAGTAAATTTATACATTAATCTAGTAATTCTCTTTACTTTCAATATTTTTCTCCAGATCTATATTCACAAGTACACAGAGATTTATGAAGGATATTAATTGTAGCATTGTTCATAATAGCGCAAAAGGAAAAAAAGCCTTTAGTAAAGAAGAAGTTAAATATTATGGTAAATCCATTTTACAAAACAAATGCAGGCATTAACAAAGGGGTGTTACAAATTCTGTTATAGTATTATCTCCAAGATATATTTTTAAATGTTAAATACAAGTGATGGTATAATGTGTATATTAAGAGATTAGCTATATAAAATAATAAGAAACAATATAGGCATAGATGTGAATGTATACTAAAAAGTCAGGAAAGACATTTGTCAGCAAAATGAGGAATAGTTGATGAGATGCTTTCAGTTTACTCTTTCTAATTTTGTTTCATTTAAATTTTGAAAAAAATATGTATAATTTAGTATTTGTGTAATTAAAGATAAATAATTAAGAAAAAAGATCTATTTTGGTTTTGGATAGAAAGGATTAATATTATAAGATAGTAATTCTTTTAAAATAATCTCTAAATGCAATGCAATACCAAATTAATTACAAAGGTAAATGTCAAAACTTGTCAAAAATAATTCTATGTGTATCTGAAAAAATAAATATGTTTAAAATATATATGTATATACTCAAGAAGAGTAATACAGTTGTAGGAATTGTTCCTATTGTATAGTAAAACATACAAAAGCTATTAAAATATCATAATATTGTTTATTAGTCTTTAAACAGATCAATAGAAAAAAGATCCTGAAAAGTTAATATATATCAGTCTTTTAAAATGGCATAATACTTGACTCTGTATTCATAACACTGGGAAGTCACCTTACCTTATGTGACATTTCTATTTGTGCAATACACATGAAATAATCTATTACATGATGTATATTGCAGAATAGTATACATGGAAAATAGGACAAGTGAGAAACATCTCAAATATCTATATTCGTAGGCTGCAGACCAAATAATAGGATACTAATAAAATATATTACACCTACTTGTATACATACATATGATAGAGAACAATTTAAAATAGCAAGAAAGATTGCCGTTATATATTATATTCTTAAATGTAAAACAAAAGCAAGCTGAAGAACAGTACAGTAGTAAAAATTCCATGTATGTACTCAGATCTTCCCAGTGTATGTGAATGTGGATGTTTATATGTTTGCCTGTATAAGAAAGGGATGATGGGAACTTTGAGCGTGTACTATTCAGTATGTTTTCTTAACAATCACAGTTTACTGTTTTTCAAAATTAATTAATATATACAAAAGCTTAACATATATATTGCTCCAAGTACATAGTTATACATATGCATTTTTTGAGTTCACATAATTCCAAATGTATAAAAACATTGTATCAAATTGTTGTAATGATAAATTTTAATGAATATTCTTAAGTAAATATCTTTTTGTATACTTCTAATTTACTTAGAATACATTTGAATCATTAGATAAGAATATACATATTGTTAAAGGTTTCTTTTATTTACTGATATGAAAGATTGTATCACTCTTGACTGTACAATTAATGTTTTTTTTCAGGCACTTTTCCTTGACATTGGTTATTATTTTTTATTAACAATTTTAAATTGAATAATTTATTTTATTGCTATTTTAATTTATAAAATTTTGATTTCATGTGTTCTTAGGTATTATTATATATTTTTTAAAACTCGACCTTCTTTCTCTGTTGAACTCCTGATTCACGGTTATTTTTCCTCTGGGATGTTTGCATTTTATTTATATAAAACATATATATAAATATATGTTTTATAAATAAAATTTATATATCAAGCATATATATATTTTCCTTATATAAAGAATCTCTCACTAATATAAATAACTCTTTACATATGAAAGATCACTTGTTCTCATGATATATATTTTGCATATTCCTTAGTTATCTCTGTCTTTAAATATGCTTACGGTATTTTTGACACAGGAATTTTATACTTTCTGATTCACAACTTTCATGATTTGAAAGTCTTTCCCAGTGTTTGCTTTTGTAAACATTTACCTACATTTTAACGTATTATGACTTTGGTTTTTACATTATAATAATATTAAAACATCTTAAGTTCACTTTAGGAAATAACATGAGAATATATTCTACCTTCTTTTTCCTGGAACATTTACTTAACTATTCTAGCACCATTTGAGACACAATGTATCCTGTGTTCATTGACCTGAAATGACAATTTTGATCTATAATCAATACTAGAATGTGTTTTTGGTTTTTGTCCTAAGGCATTGACTTATCTGTTTCTTTCTGTGCCCAGTACTACCCTAAACAGCTCTAATACTTTGGAAATCCCTTCATTATTCGCATTTTTTAATCCATAGCTCATTGACTATTTAAAAACCAACTTACTGATCCAAATGAACTTTAAAAACATTTTGTCATATTTTCCTTTCATAAAAAAATTAATAACATAAATCACATAATTTTATTTGAAACTTAAAAATTAATTTGGGAATAATCACCATCTTTATAATACTGAGTATTTATTTACATTGTGGACAGGGGATATATTTATAAAACATATTTGTTCAAATGGTTTATGTCTTTTACTAAAATTGTTTTTTAAACTGGATCTTAGACATTTCCTATTAAATTTACTGCTGTGTAGTTTTCTTTTTTAGTTGCAATTGTAAAAATAATCGTTGTTCTCTATATTGTCTTAATGGTCATTGTTGACACTTAGGAAAAAATACTAATTTTTTCATGCTTGTTTTATACCAGCTTTATAAATTCTATTATTAGTTATGATGGTTATGCAGTTGATTATTCTGGGTTTTCAGGGAGACGATATTATCAACTGAAAATAACATGCATTACAGAAATGCTGGGAATAAGTATCTTGTTCTGACTTTAATAGCTCTAGTGTTTCACATTAACCATGTAGTTGGCATTGCTTTCCAGATAGATAATCAAATTCGCCTGCCCATTAGACACAGAAAAGCTGTGAGGTTGCCTTTGGTGAACTATTTTTTTCACTGCTCCTTACCATTGCCTTCTTCAACAGACATGCCTTCTGACTTTTACTTCCTTACATGTGAAATATGTGTTTAACGTATTCCTCTGTTCTACTAAGAGAGCTAAAATGTTTTAGCCCTTAAATCTTTAAGTTTCACTGAGAATTTTCCAATAAACTGTCAAACTTCAAGTCACCCATCTATCTCTTTTGTCTCATTTCATATGTGCTTGCGTCTGCTGCATGGAGATTTTATTTTAGATTCATATTAATCTTCTGCTGCTGTCTGCAATTTGATCTTAAGCAAAGTATTAAAAGAAACAGGGAACATTTTAAAAGATGCACAATCCTTGTATATACTGAGCAGCACACATTGCAACCACTTAAGAGACATTCTCATGAAATAAATTCATAATTGATATTCTCTGATGGGTCCTCAGATATCAGATTCTTCTAAAATACAAGGCACATTGACATCATGGACATCTAGTGACGGAGAGTCAAACATGATGGTAGTCCTATTTCTAAGATAATTTTAAAGAAAATACTCAAATTTAGCTCAGTGTATTTTAGCATGAGATAGTTTATCAATGAACAGATACAGAAACAAGCTAAAAATAAACTATTCTCAAGATTAAGGATTGTCTCTTGTCTCTCTCTCTCATTGCTTCTATTCTTTTATTGCTTTCACTTTGCCCCACTCTTCTTGCAAGTTCATTTTTCTTTCAAAGGAATCCAAATTCCATAATCCAAATTCTAAATAACTTTAAATCAACACTCTGAAAAATGAAGAAATTTGACTTTTCATATTGCTGACAACTTTAAGTTAATACATTGATATAAGATACACATTCTCAAATTTAAAAAATAATGTAGTTTTTAAGAATTAGAATGAATAAAATACGGCCTAAAAGCTATACTTGGAGCAACCAATGACTTGTAATCCCTTTTAGATATTTCTTACCTCTATTTTGAGATCCCGTTTTTCAGTGATTCTGTTATATTAGTTTAGTGCAGACACTGAAACTCAGAAAACTTTTACTAAAATAACTGCCTGGTCATGATTAAGATTAAATCAAAATAGAACAAATAGAGGGATTGGCTAAAAGAAAAGAGAAACTTACTTCAACTCAGCATAACATTTTAGATGGTATATTTTTACATTATTATAAAACTTAAAATTTATGTTAAAATATACATTGTCACACTCATGACTGAAAATAGAGGGATTGAGGAAGCATGCAGAATGGGAGAAAAGTAGGGAAACATCTTTAGTCTAATAAAGAAAAGCTGCCTGAGTAATCCGGCCTTTCTTGGGCAGAACTGTGCTTTGGGCAATGTTTGTTTTTATCCATCCCCGTGGCTTCCTTCTGCCCTCAGCACCTGGTATCCTCATCTGACCTCTTGGATTTCCAAGGTCCCTACTTTGATAGATCAGAACTCTATATTGTTCACATTTTCCCCATCTCTTACCATTAAAATTTGGCCACCTATACTTATTTCTTAGGGTTCTGGTTTTTGATTAGTTGAAAACAGATGGTGTCTGAGTCAGGACATAGCTCACTGAAAAAGATTTAGCATAGGCTATGGTAAGTAGAATGGTAAGGGAAATCTTATAGAACTAACAGTTAGGCCTACTGGTTTCTGGTTTTTGCTTCTCTCTACTCTTTGCTCTGTTCTCCGCTTCCTTTCTCAGCCTCTGTTAACCCCTCATAAAGGGGTTGTCTTCCCTTGTCTTTATCCTTGCCTCTCCCATCGTTAGTTTCATCACTGTTCAATTTTTCAGGAAAACACCTTAATTAGCCCCACTCATTTTTTTTTTTTTTAATGATAGGCCACTGGTTGCAGCTGACATACATTCCCTCCTTGAAGTGCCCATCCACTCTCTGCAAAATGTGGCTGTCAGGAACCCAGGGGATCAGGGACTCTTGGCAGGGCAAGATTTCCTTTGAAGAGGCTGTGGGCAGGAAGGCAATGCTTGTATCTGAAACAGATGTTTGGGGACATTCTGGAGTCTTGAAGCTCTTCAGACTCCGGGGCTGCCCTGCTGAGTGACTGGTGGGGTTTGGCAGCACATTTTGCTTTCTTTAGCTAATCCAGTGGGTTTGGGAGACACAGCAGGAATAAGAAAAAAAAACAGAATGCTTTCCTCAGCACCCGTAGCATGTTTACAAGTTTCACTTGCCAATACTCCCCCAAACCCCAACCCTCATCTGAAATGGTGATTACATTCTGACGAGATTCCAAGGC
Organism: Microcebus murinus; assembly: GCF_040939455.1. Lineage (NCBI taxonomy): Eukaryota > Metazoa > Chordata > Mammalia > Primates > Cheirogaleidae > Microcebus > Microcebus murinus. The sequence goes on along the minus strand of NC_134114.1, from coordinate 34,699,986 downwards.
ATCTTGACTTCCTTAGATGGTGCAGGTGAACATCGACCAACACACACGCCTCTAGTGTTTTATGGATTACATAATTTATCTAAAAAGATTGGTCAGCTCAGGTGAGGTCTCCCTCACACAATTTTCTCTCAGTATTGGTGGCTGATAGACCTGCTCACCTGTGTGTTGAAGTCAGTGCCTTTAGTGAGAAAGAAATCCCATCCTCTGCTTAAGGAAGTCTGTAAAAATAAACAGGGATAAGTGCAAGGAGGTCAGTTGTCCTTCCCCAGGTGCAGAGCCTTAATCTGAAAAGCCCCAAGCAGCTGGTTACGCAGGATTACACAGACCTAGTAGCTGTTGCCCTCTGCCTCTCTTTCTCTTGCGCGCGTGTAATAAACACACACACACACACACTCACACACACACACCTCTCTTTTCTATTTCCCATTGTTAAACTTTATTTTCTAACGGGCATCTAGCTTTCCATGTGAATTTTCGGCACGTAGAGACAGCCTGTCCTCCCTTTCTGAATTGCAATATCATTCAAACAGGCGTCAGACAACGTCGCCAATGAGTTTTAGGATGTTTGTTTCTTTTGTACGAACACACACTCACTTGCTCAGGCCTGCTCTCTCTTACGCGCGCTCTCTCTTTCTGCCCCCCGTTTCGTGCAAACGCGCGCCGAGTCTGTCGCAACACGCACAAATAGATGTCTCCGAGGGCTCCTGAGTTCAATGTCACGCTGGGCAGAAGTGGAGCAGGAGTGGAGGAAGAGCGCGTGCGGCGTGCGGGCGGGGAGAGGCCCTTCCCGGCCAGCAGAGGGCAGCCGAGGGGAGGCGCTGGCGCGAGGGCTGAGCCTCGCCTCGCCTCGCTGAGGCAGCCTCAGCCTCAGCCTCAGCCTCAGCACCAGCCGCGCCGGAGCCGGGAGCGCAGCCACTGAGGGCAGCGGCGGCGGCGGGAGCGAGGCGCGCAGCGAGCAGCGGCGCGGGCGGGAAGCAGCAGGCGCCGCCGCCGCCGCCGCCTCGACGGACGGCCGGGTTCGCCGGCAGCCGGCTCGGGCCCCTGCCCGCTCGGCTTAGTGTCTCCGGCGCCGGGCGGCCGGCGAGTCTGGAGCCCGCGCCGTCGCCGGCCGCGTCCTCTGGGCATGGAAGGAGGCGGCAAGCCCAACTCCTCGTCCAACAGCCGGGACGATGGCAACAGCGTCTTCCCCGCCAAGGCGTCCGCGACGGGCGCGGGGCCGGCCGCGGCCGAGAAGCGCCTGGGGACCCCGCCGGGGGGCGGCGGGGCCGGCGCGAAGGAGCACGGCAACTCCGTGTGCTTCAAGGTGGACGGCGGCGGCGGCGGCGGCGAGGAGCCGGCGGGGGGCTTCGAGGACGCCGAGGGGTCCCGGCGGTCGTACGGCTTCATGCAAAGGCAGTTCACCTCCATGCTGCAACCCGGGGTCAACAAATTCTCCCTCCGTATGTTTGGGAGCCAGAAGGCGGTGGAGAAGGAGCAGGAAAGGGTTAAAACTGCAGGCTTCTGGATTATTCACCCGTACAGTGATTTCAGGTGAGCTCTCCCCGTCGCCGCCCCACCCTCCTTCCAGGCGCGCCCTCGAACTCGCTCCCTTGGTCTTGGGAGTGGGCGCCGGGGACTCGGAGGGCGGCGGGCGGGGGTGGCGCCGCCCGCAGCTCCGCTCGGCTGATCAGGCTCCACTCGCCTCCAGCCAGGTTCCCCCAGGAGGGGCTTGGATGGCGAGTTGCTGTGCCCGGGACCCCAGGCAGGTTCTCCTTTGCCTTCTGAACTTTGGGGACATAGCGGGCAAGGATGGGGAGAGAGCACGATGACCCTGCATGGGAGGATGCTAAGTTGTGCCGGGGAAACTTTTGCTTGGGAGATGAGGGTGTGAGGGAGCGGGCAGACATCCTTCCTCGCGCCGCTCCCTCAAGACGTGGGTCCCTCCCCAAGGGGAAGAAGGAGGCTTCTGGGGTTCAGGAGAAGATGGTGTTACCGGAGACAGTGACTCACAAGTCTTAGCTATTCCAGACCGCCTTGCCCCTGGGGAGTGTTAATCTGTTTTTCTTCTGCTTATAGGCACTGGGCATCCTCACTGTGTTTCTTCCAAATAGTGGCAGGCAGGCTGAAGGAGGGTGATTTGCGCTTGGACATTCGCTAACTTGAGGTTTCAGTGGAGCCGGGCGCTGCCAGGCTGGGCAGGAGCCTGACAGGAAGCCTCTGGTTCCTGAAACAGAGACAGGGGGCGTTTCCAGAGCCCCCTTCCTGAAATAGAGCAACACCCTTTCTTGACCTTGACTACAAGTCTATTTTAAAAAATCTCTTTCCCGTTCCCCAGCTCGGAGAGAAGGGCAGGAGAGCTGTCAGCAGGAGAACTCTGCTTTGGAGAATTACAATTAAGACGTTTTCTGATCTTATTTGTCTCCCAAGTATGATTCATTCAGTTATAAGCGTGTTTAGCGATTGTCAAATGAAGGTCGTGAAGTAGATCCTCTTATTAGCGTGCGCGCAGAGTTATATTAATTCTGAACAAGGCAGGACTTTCCATTTAAAAATCTGAAACCAGTAACTCAGGGATGTATTTATTTATTTATTTATTTTAACTGAACTAGTTGGAAAAGGAAAAAAGGAATCAACTAGAAGAGTATGAGCACATACTACAGCAGTCTTAATAGGCTTCTACTAAACAGCAAACAAATATGGCAATAAAAAGCAGCATTACTTTGAGTTGTGTTTAGAAACTAGGGGAAATTGCCAACTCCAAGCCTTTACGGGAACTGTCCACAGTTCTGAATGATATTAACTGTGGAAAACCCATACTGCTGCCACACAAAGGCTTAGAGTGACTGTCTTCCCCTTCTCTGAGATGTTTATTGTCTCAGAAATCAGTTGCCTCTGTTATTTATGCACAGTGAATGGATTTTAGAGAGTGCATAATTTTAAGGTAATTATTTGCAAAAACACATAACAAAGTCAGGAGAACCTAAAAAAACCCAATGACGTTTATAGTCCATTAGAGCTTTGAGAGTGTGATTGAGAGAATGTTCATATTATAAGGACTTCCTAAATAATCAAACATGTTTCCTCCACTAGGAAGATACTCAGGGAAGCAAATTTATAAATGAACTTGTTCTAAGATACATAAGATTGTAGTGTTCTTTAAAATTTTAAAGGTCTGAATTAAGTGTAAAATACTATCTCTTCCTCAATCACCCGTGGAAATATGTTACAATTCATATTACAATTTCAAATGAAAAATTACATATAAACAGCCTCAGTCTTAATAACAAAATTAAACATGGTATATTCATATATATATGAGATTCAGTAATAAAAAATGCTTAACTTTGTTTATTTAAATTCATACTCAACTAAATGATTACATATAATATTTTTATTTCTTCAGCAGTGTGAAAAGGACTATACTATTCTAAATGGTAGCACATATAGAATAAATAAACTTTTTACGACTCACTGGATAAAAACACACGGCCACCATTCAGGAATTAGAATAATGTGCCAAAACCTTTTGAATGAATGAAATTCATGAAATTAAAAGATTCTGTATATTTTCCCAAGGAAGTCTTCTGAGACAAATATCTCTTTAAAAACAAACATTGTTACTTAACAAAGGAAGGAATTGCAATCAGATGATGGATGATACATTTCAAAGAAATGGGAAATGATTAAAAAGTGAGCTAATACTTTAAATAGACCTTAATGTGGAGTAGTTTGGAATATTTGATTTTCCTTTCTGTAAATGGACAAAAAATGGCAGACATAAACAATTACTATTTAAATTTTTTTTAACAGTAAGGTATCTGAAAAAATAGATTTTGATAGATTTTAAAACACATAATTACTATATACACTGGTTTTCTAAAACAACAAACTATAGAAGTAATCATATACTTATTTGCAGTCAGAAATATTGGCATCTTATTTTTATTTCATGAATGTTTTTGTATGATCTCCAAACTAATGTAAGATTTTCCAAAACCTATAACATATCAAGATAACATAATGAAAACAGCAAAAATACGAAGGACAAAATTCTGGCAATTCTACAAGAAAAGCAATGTGTGAGTAATCTTCAACAGATTCTAGAAAAGTCTCTGGTCATGTTCTGTTCACCTCAGGCCCTTTCCTGAAGGATACTTTAAGGGAAGTGCTTTGCTACAATTCTTAAAATGCCAAACTTAAGTTCATTTATTCTTTAGCAACTAAGCAAGTGGCACTTAAGAATAATTTCTATGAAGAAGGGGAGATATTGGAAATGAACATCCCAAGATTTTTTTCCTTGACACTTTCATATGCCTTTTCATGGCCATAGAAGTTGACTCTGTCTGCTCTTACTCCAGAGCATGTTGTGACTTTGGTTATTGTTCTAGTTTCCTTTCTCAGGATGATTTCTAAGGCTGGTTCCTTTCCACTTCCCTTAAGGGGCAGCACTGTCCTCCCACTGAGACCTCCAGAGAGCCAGCTAGCGTCTCTCTCACCCTCCAGAGCCCCAGAGTGCTTCTGCTGTGTCTGGCAGGTAGTTTTCTCCTACATCCAGTGTAAGTAGGGCAGAGGCACTGTATTTCCCTTCTTTCTCAAGAGAGGATGATGTTAGAAATCTTTAGGGAGTACAGAAGAGTTCAATATTATGGATACTATTAGAAATGACAGGGTGGAAGCTAGAGAATTTCGTAAAAAACAACCTCACATTTTTGTTTATACCATGGTATATAAGCACCCAAACTAGGGAAAATATGAATACTTACTATAAAAAGAATTTATACCAATCTTTGTGTAGTGAGAGCATGGTCTCAGTCTTACAGAATTTCACATGAACAACATATGCGTACATTTAATTTGGAAGTTAAATATGAATTTTTGAACTGAGTAGTGATTATATATTAACTAGATAAAATTTTACTTTCCATTTACTTAATACAAAGTGACACCGGCCAAACACTGTGTTTCTACAGCTAATTAGTAGTTATAATCATTCAAATTCGTATTGAAAGAATATTTGGAATACTTTTGTGGATTATTTTTATTATGCAAGTAATTTATCTTGGAAGAATTTATCACCAGGCTGCTTGCCATTTTAGGGATTCTGACATTATTTTTTTGGATCATGTTTACACAAGGGCTTTTTTAAAAATAACGCTCCTATTCCATATGTATGTATGCCAGCCAACGTCTTCTTCCTGAAAAGGGAGGAGATTTTGTATCTTGACTTCTTATTTCTTCCACTTCTTTTCATCATTAGTGTGAATGTGTGAAAAGCTTATTGTATCATAAGTACCCAAGGACTCTAGAGACAGGAGTCATTTCCTGAAGATATTGCCACTGCTGGCCTTCCATGTCTGCTTCGGATTGCATCCACAACGGCGCTGATGTCAGAGATCACTGATGTGTTCATTAGGGGAGGGAGGCTTCACCCATATTATACAGTTTGTCATAAAGAGAACATTTGTCTCCAGGAGCTTCTCACAAGAAAACAGTTCAACCTTCTGGGGTTTAAGGACTAATTAGCCTACTGTTACATTATCTTTGTGCAGAATGCACTCTGTATTCTCCTAGCAATGCCTCTATATTTGCTTTCCATATCAACATAGCCAAAATTAACCATAAGAATTTATTTATTTTCTGCTATGTTAGTTGAACCTTTTCCTATCTTTCTTTCCTATCCTAAATTCAATTAAGTTTCTCTTAAGGGGTCTAGCAACTGTTAGGCCCAATTAAAGTGTAATTGTTTGAAAGATTTGGAAGTGTGAATTTATTCAGATACTTTTTTCGTATACATGTAAGTTATCAATTTTATAACTTTAAATTTTAGCAGATGTTTCACTATTTAATTGAACTTAATAGATATTATGGTGATCTACTATTTTAAGATTATGGTGATCTACTATTTTAAGAAAACGTCCTTTTTATGAGAAACTTTCTTTAAAACTACTTTTAGGGGTCTTGATATAAAAGGAGAATCAGTGGACAAATGCACTGTATCAATAATATTTAATTATGTGGACTTGTATTTATGAATTTGCCTGTTAAATAATTGGAAAGGTATATTACTTATTTTTATCATAGGCCCATTTAACAAAATTGAATTCAACTATATCTGCTTTGTCAAAACTTACAAACTGGCATCGCCACCAAAAAGCTATATAAATAGTATTTATAATTCTGCATTATTTCACTCAATGAGCCTGTGCCCTAATGTGAGCATGAGACTAGCAAAATACATTTGATGTGATTTTCAGATGAGCTTCTTGCCATTCTGAGAATAATTCTTGTGTTTAGCAAATAATTCACTTCATTTCTTTGAGACAAAAATTGGGCTTATGACGATAAGATGAGGACTTTAAAATAGGTCTCTTGTAAATACAGTACAAATTGTGGTAGATCATTAACACTATATGAAGAGTACTAGAAATTTTCAGGGTCTGTGATGAATTTTCATTTTATCATTTTGTATATAGAAGCAGCAAACTATGAGCTAGTTTGACCCTATTTTAGTAGCAGAGGTAATGACGATGAAGAAAAACATCAGCGTGTGCTAGGAAAAAACTTTTTACTTAGACAAGTACTTTTCTTCTAAAAATAATTTTCTTTATGAAGGCATGTTGATATAAAACTTGCCACTGATTTTCTAGAAAAAAAAATCAGGGAATCCCTGGTGCACCCGGTAATTTTCTGATTTTGCAAAATAAACCTTCATGGCTTATTAATTCTATGTGTGTGTGTGTGTTGCATATGTTACCGAAACTATATAAGAGATATCTATATACAATTATGTATACATAAACATATATATATATATAGAGAGAGAGAGAAAAGTTAATTATTTTTAAGTTGAACATTCATTTGATACATTTCACCCAACTTTGACTGACAAAATTGATTTCGTGACCATTTCAAGTTTATTAATTTCCTTGTAGTATTCTATTTTACTTGACAATTAACTACTCAGTTAAAGCAAAGAAGCAAAATTATGTATGCCCTAGATTTACAACATGACAATCTCATTTACTTGATTTTACTTTCAATGCATTAGCTGCATCTCTTAAAAAATAAGGCTAATTCTACATAAGATAGTTAACACTATTTATAAATTTTGGACTTTTAAGTTTGTTTTCAGTGTTTCAGTGTTATAAATATTGGTGCAACAAACATCTTTGTGTATTAGTCTTCATTATGTTATGGGAAAAATTCAAGTGATGGAATTACTGGCTATGAACATTTTAGAGGTTCTGTGAATATTGATTTACCAATTAATACTGCTACCAGTTGGGATACTTGTTAAAATGACAAGAGTAATGTAGTTTTCCCAAGGTTGATGTTGCTATTTAGAAATTCACAGTCATAACATGTAATCAAAATGTTTGTACCCCCAAAATATCCTGAAATAAAAATAAAAAAAATAGGACAGAAAGTTTAAAGTGTCCTCCATTCCATTCTTCATAGTGTGGCAAGAGTGATCTAAAAAAGCAAATCTAATAATATTATTACTCTGTTTAAACTCAATTACTGGCTTTCTGTTATTCTTAGAATACATTTGACAGATGTGAGCTACAAGACTGTGAGCTGCAAGACCCTGCGTAATTTCAACCTATCTATGCAGCTTTATCACGTGCTACTCAATCCAGCCATTTAGATAAATTTTCAGCTACTGGTACAGGCTGAGTTCTCTCCTGCCATAGGGATTTTAACGGCACATTTAACTCCACTACTTGAAATTTTCTTTTCACTTTTATTTCTCCACATAGCTAGTTTCTAGTCATCATTTAGATTTCAGTTTAATCATTGGGATCAGATGCATTTTATTTTCTATCTAGGCCATCACTGCAATCTAGTGATCATTTTGTTTTCTATGTAGGCCTTTTGTTCATCAGAATTTATAATTATTTTATGTAGTTTCCTTCCCTAGAATTTAAACTTTGCAAATTTAAACTTTGCTACCTCATAAATCTTTAGTTTTACATTCCCACTGTTGTAAAAATGTACATAATAAACATATTTTGGCCAAGATTTCTTAGATGCTTTATTTTTAACATCTTTTTTGAGATACAATTCACATACCATATAATTCACTCATTTAAATTCTACAATTCAGTGTTTTTTAGTAAGTTCAGAGTTGTGTAACCATCAACACAATCAATTTTAGAACATTTTAATCATCTTGAGAAGAAACCCTATACCCATTAGCACTTACTTTTATCTCTCCCTTCCCACCTACTCCTTGAGACTTAAGCAACCACTAATCTACTTTCTGTCTATATAGATTTTTTAAAATTCTGGACATTTCATATCAGTAGAATTATACAATATATAGTCTTTTGGTATTGGCTTCTTTAACTTAGCATGCTGATTTTTAAAAGGTTTATCAATGTTGTAACATGTATCAATACTTTATTCCTAACTCTACTTAATACCATTACATTTTATGAATATATTTTATTTATCCATTGATCAGATGATGGTCATCTGGGTTGTCTCTGCTTTTTGGCTATTATGGATGCTGCTGATGTTTATACTTTTGTACCAGTTTTTATGCAGTAGTGTTTTCATTCCTCTTAGGAGTGAGATTGCTGGGTCAGCATAACAGATTTTTAGATAAATTTTTATTGAATGAAGGTACAAGAAATTAGCATTCAACCAAGTCATACACACTTTTGATCTTAGAGTTAATAAATCCAGATGAAAGCAGTGTAATTTCTTTCCCTACAATACCTGGCACCCCTTTTGCCTTGCCACTGTAAGTATGTACTCCAACTATTACATTTCCCTGACTAAACTACAGATGGATAAATGAAACTTCAGATAAGTTATGTAGCATGCATATAGTGACATAGATAGATAGTAAGAACTGGGCCAGGAATTCAGTTCTTTTGAATTTTAATGCCGTCATTCCAAATCTTTTACCCGATATGAAACAAGGCTACCAGTATAAATAATTCTCCAAACCTTCAGGGAAACATGATGTATTAAACCTAATCATTTATACTTCCTCCTTCTTGAAGTCAATCCAGAATAATATGAAAAAACATAGACACATTAATAAGTAGAAGAAAGAGGAGACTGCAGAGGATATAGATACCCAAAGCATTTTGGAAAACAGAAGGCTAATGGAGAAATTATTCTACTTCCATAATCCTTTACTCATTGAAACACAGAAGCGCTCATGACTTGGAAGTGCCAGTTAAGAAATAGTTCTGGGAAAGACCCACTGATAACAAGATTAAATAAGGGTTTCCATAGTGAATACAAAACCCTCCATGCTGACATTAGAATGTTTGGAGCCAGGTCATTTCTCTCCAGGCAAGAAACTCAAGAAAAATACTTGCAATAGGAGACATTTTGAAATCTTCCAATAAAAAAATCATATTTATTACTTCATCAGTCTGCAAAAATTCCCACATATGTACATAGAGGCTGTAATTATGTATTTTTTGTATTGCATTGCTTAATGTGAGCCAAAAACAAAAAATTACCAGACTTTTGGTAAAAGTCTTTTAAAAGAGAAAGACTAAATCAAACAGAAAAAGAAAGTCCAGAGGCCTGGGATAAAAGGAATTATTAAAAACATACTCTTTAAATGAAATCTTCAGAAAGATATTTTATTTATAAAATAAAACTAATAGGCCAGGAAAAGAATAACAAGATATTAAGAAACAACTCTTGAATGGAATGAGTTAGCAAATAAGGCATAGGAAGTCTTTCAGAGCAAAAACAGAAAAGGGAATGGAAAATATAAAGAAATATAGTGAAATAAACGATTAATTCATAAGGTCAAAATCTACCAAAAGGAATTCCAGAATTTTACACTTTGTATGGAACCAGAGAAGATCCCATATAGCAAGCTGAGGCAATAAAAACAAAATGGGAGGTATCAATTTACCAGACCTCAAACTATACTACAAAGCTACAGTAATTAAAACAGCCTGTTATTGACACAGAAACAGGGACATTGACCAGAGGAACAGAACAGAGAACCCAGATATAAAACCATCTTCATATAGCCATCTAATCTTTGACAAGTAGGCAAAAATATACACTGGGGAAAAGAATCCTTATTCAATAAGTGGTGCTGGTAAAACTGGATAGCCACATGTAGAAGACTGAAACAAGATCCACACATTTCACCTCTAACAAAAAGCAACTCATGCTGGCTAACAGACTTTAACCTAAGGTGTAAAACTATTAGAATCCTAGAGGAAAACGTTGGAAATACTCTTCTAGACATTGGCTTAGGCAAAGAATTTATGAATAAGACCCCAAAGGCAATCACAGCAGCAACAAAAATAAATAAATGGGACCTGATCAAATTAAAAAGCTTCTGCACAGCCAGAGAAACCGTCATGAGAGCAAACAGACAACCTAAAGAATGGGAAAAAATTTTCACAAGCTACACATATGATAAAGGACTGATAACTAGAATCTGTTTAGTACTCAGGAAGATCAACAAGGAAAAATTAAACAACCCTATCAAAAAGTGGGCAAAGGACATGAACAGAAACTTTCCAAAAGAAGACAGAATAATGGCCAACAAACATATGAAAAAATGCTCAACATCTCTAATCATCATGGAAATGCAAATTAAAACCACAATGAGATATCACTTATCTCCATGGCCTTTATTAACAAGTCCCAAAACAATAAATGTTGGCGTGGATGGAGAGAGATAGGAACACTCCTACATTGCTGGTAGGACTGCAAACTTGTTCAACCTCTGTGGAAAGCAATATGGAGATACCTTGAAGTGATACAAGTGGATCTACCATTTGATCCAGCAATCCCATTACTGGACATCTACCCAAAAGAACAAAAGACACTCTATAAAGAAGACACCTGCACTCAAAGGTTTATAGCAGCACAATTCACAATTGCAAAGATGTGGAAACAACTCAAGTGCCCATCAATACATGAGTGGATTAATAAAATGTGGTATATGTATACCATGGAGTACTACTCAGCTATAAGAAACAACGGTGATATAGCACCTCTTGTGGGATGGAGAGGATGAGTATATACATACATAATGAGTGTGATGCACACCATCTGGGGGATGCATATGCTTGGAGCTCTGTCTTGAGGGGGGTAGGAGGAAGAGCAATATACATAACCTTAACATTTATACCCCTATAATATGCTGAAATAAAAAAATATATTTATCCACTTTTAACAAATCTGTTGACTATAGTACGTATTATAGCCATTATATTTATATAGCTGCAAATAAAATGTGTTGATGTAAATGCTTTTAAATGAAATTTATGTGATATCACTTTCTAAAAACTGTATCAGCATTGTCTTTTCTTTTTAATATGGGATAAATTTCAAAATTTCTTAAAAAAAAAGAACAAAGAGTGAAAATGGATATATTGAAATGAGCAGAACATTTTAAACAAAATTTTCCAGATAGCAACAAATGAAATGTTTGTTCTTAGAGATTCGCAGAGTGCTCAGCACCATGAAAGAGAGAGACTCCTCCAAAGATCATCACGCAAAAGCTTCAGAACACCACTGAAACAGAAAAAATAATACTATTAATAAAACACTCCAAAGAGAAAGTTACATATAGAGAAATGGGAACGATGTTTCAAGTTAGTGACAGTGTAGTGAAGTCTAAAGAGTTCTGATAGAAAGTGATTTCTAAAAGAATTCTTCTATACCTTGCCATAATATGAAGATTAAGTAAAGACATTCAGAATTCAAGAACTCTAATATTAACCACCCATGTACCATTTCTTAGAAAGTTACTGGATGATGTGCTCTAGAAAAACAAGAAATTACACCAAACTACTCGAAGACAGAGAAGATAGGAAATGAGATCTACCACAGAAGAACCTTGATAGGAAGTCTCAGGAGTAGCCTGAGTAGAAGGAAGCCATCTAGACTGCTTCAGGAAAGCAAGGGTTCTAAAGGAAGGCCTTCAGGTAGGAAAAAAATGGATGGATATCAACATTTGAAAAGTATTGTTAACAGGTCTTCCACAGATCATTTGGAACAAAATATATATAACTGTCATGTAAAGATTTGAGGAATACATTAGATATAATTAGATAATGGACCTTTGGTAATACTAGCATGATCTCAAGGTATATAGAAAAGGGGGAAAAATCACAGTGTCTTGCTTGGTTTGGCAGTGAGTAATGCTTATTTGGTCGTAATAATGTAAATATGGTGGAGTGATTTAAGCAAAGATTATGGTGCAATTACTCTGGGAGGGCAGGAGAAAAGGTAAATGTGGCTTTGGTGGTATTAGGAAGCTAACTCCTCATCTTCCAGAATTGGAATCTAATGGATAGTGTTTAAAGTTGATAAGTTGATTTCTCTTTGAAATATAAATTAAATGCCAAATGGAAAATAATTAGGTTGGTTGACTTTGAAAAGTAGGTGTGTAGAGTGAAAGGAATGGGGTGAGGCTTATATGTTCTTCTTATAATTCCTTAATTATGTTTTACTTTAAAAAAGACTATGGGCATATATTATTTTGAGGTGACATATAGTTTTGTTAAGAACTGTTGGGTTAGAATCACACCTCCACCACCTCAGTAACTGGGTCTTAATTTCCTCAATTATAAAATGAGGAAAATAATAATATATGTATCTCATGAGCTTGTTGAGAAGATATATATTTTATACATATATATAGTGTGTTATATATATACACTATATATGCCATATATTTATATACATTTTATATATGTAATTCTTATAAATTATGCTCTTTACTATGATATTTAAGCATTAGTTGTTATGAAAGTAAAATTAAAACACAAGTCATGTGAATCATTGGAGAAAATAAAATATTCTCTAAGTGCATACTCTGACAACCTTCAGAATTCTTTAAGAAAATGCACATGTGAAGAAAGGGCCATGTAAATGGTGTGTTGCTGTTTGCTTTTTACCTTCATGGAAGTCTGGGCAGCAGAATCCCTGATGTGTAATGACATGTTTTATGTGTGCTATAAGCAATATATCTACTTGTGAGGCAATTAGCATTGGATAACCACTAATATACTCCCTTTCTGCAAAATTTTTCAGATATAAAATTTTATCCTATCAGTCGGTATAGAATGCTACAGTATTGAACAATTGGAAATAGCTTTTAGAGAAAATTCTAATGGCATTGTGTGGCATGTACTACTTTCTGTTCATCTTTGTTTTCATCAGAAAATGGCATAAACTATTTGGCATCTTATTGCAAATCAGTTAAATATTATATATGAGCCAAATAAGATGAGTCATAACCTGATAGATTCTTTCATTTTCTTTGTATTGTCAAATTTGGCAGTCTTTGAAAAATGTTTATTTAGAAATTAAGAATTTGAGAAATGTTACAACTTTGACAGAATGTTTTTTAAAATCTTTCTTATATCATTTCTAGAGCAGTTGTCATTTATAATCCTTGCAGAATGTTTTAGCCTTGTTATTTTTTTAAAGACAATGCACTTTTTTAAAAATTAGGCAACCTTGATTTGAGGGATGTGAGCACAACTAAAAAAATGAATATTGAAAGTTGTATGATTTTTATATGGCGCACAAATGTTCCTGATTTTTCCTACAGAAGAGTCATTAGTTGTTTAAATAATTATTTCAAAAGAGCTTTCTTGTTCTGAACAATAAATTTTGTATTTATGTTGAATAACCATGTAAGTATGTAAGTGAATTAGAATGAAGACTGGAGACACATGTGTTGTCTGGGATTCAGATATATATTTAATAAATAATATAGCAGAAATATACACTAGAAGCACAAAGTTATGCTTATGTGTGTATATATATGTATACACACACATATATGTATATATTGCAGAATATAAATAATACCAGAATTCTGTTTGCTATAATTTTTAATTGTATTAATTATTCATGGTTATCCATTTGTGTTAGTGACTCTTAGGCTTCTGGGGTCATAGAAAACTCCATGAATCAATTAAGGCTGTGGCCTCTCTGCACTGGAAAAATGAATATATTTATAATATGTGTCCATTATTTTGAGAGTTTTGTTGTTCTCTTCAGGCAATTTATTTTTGGACCCCAAGTTGAGACATTGCTGAACTATCTATTAATAATAATAACTATCTATTAATATTATAATGCAGAAATAGAGACACTGAAAACTATTAATGAAAAGAAGCTAGAATAGAGGGTTACACTTAGACAAGCCATTTAAAAATTAGAGCTGAGGCTATACTACTTGCCTTGAAAGGGTGAGCATTCCCTGTCAATGAAGTGGTTTAGTTTTGAGGCTAGATATATGGTCAGGACGAATTGTGTAGAGAAGATTTGTTATGGATCAATCAGTACTATGAGGCACTGAATTATAACTACAAATATACTTAGGTGAGAGAAGGCTAATTTTTTTTCCAGTTGATGTTTATCTGCCTCAAAGAGTTGGTTCAATCAATGCTTAAATGTTAATGTTATCTGTAAAGTTCAGTGAGATGGCTGCTTTCATATATATATATATATATATATATATATTTGTGTGTGTGTGTGTGTGCGCGTGCGCACATGGAGGAAAAATTATCACTGACAACAAAAACCAAAAACATAAACTGTATACCCTAATTTGAAATTAGAAAAATAGTGTTAATGAACTAAAATAATTGAGTAAAATTCATATTTTTCAGTTTTTGGCAAAGTTAAATCCAAAGTTAGGTTCAAATTTATAAATGGTAAAAATAATTGAAATCAGAATTCCTAGAAAAATATTAGTGAATTGTTTAATAATATTGCTATGGGATGAGCTTGCTGCCATATGACTCCAAAAGCTACTTTAATTTTTGCAACTTTTCTCTAAAAGTCAATTTGACCTTACATAAAAAATATTCTTGAAAATGTATAGGCTGATAAGTTATATTAAAGGAAAAATATGACAATTTTGCAAACACATGGAAACAAGGATGAGTCCTGTGGTATTTTTCATAATAGTAAAAAATTATAAACAAAACCTCAGTAAAATTTCAACTCTGTCTTAAACTCTTGGTCATCAATTATTTCCCATATTTCCGCCTTGCTTTACTTCACAGAACTTATCACGATTTACACTAAATGTTTATTTATTTACTCTGAGTATTATTTATACTGTTTTAACTATTGCATTTCCAGGGCTAGAAGTATGCTTGGCATGAAGTAAGCTTTTAATAAATTTGAATAAATTAAGAGACTTTTCAAAACATTATGCTCAATCTTGGTTTGATGTATAATTTCCAACAGCCAGATTATCTTTTTCCCTATATTCCCTACAAAAAAACCTATATTTTAACCTAATCTGCTTTTTAATCCATTCATAGAAACATGCATTTAAACGTATTAAGATTTGAAGCCATTTAAAATAACATATATGCATACTTCTATTAATTTTATTCACTATAATGCTTGCTTTTATGTAGTTTTAAAAATGTTATATTTTGAAAGATGTATATTTTATCTTTCTTTATATAGAATTATATAGATAAAATACACACACATACATATATATATGAGAGAGAGAGAGAGAGAGAGAGAGAGATGACAGAGAGAGAGGGAGAGGATATCTTATCTTAGTTCATCTGTGCTGCTATAACAAAATAACATAGACTGGGTAGATTATAAACAACAGAAATTTATTTCTCACAGTCTGGAGGCTGAGATGTCCAAGATCAAGGTGCTGGTAGATTTGCTGTCAGGTAAAAGCCTGCTGTCATAGATGGCTGTCTTTTCACTGTAACCATTCAAGGTGAAAGATCTCTTGGGGTCTCTTTTATAAGAGCACCAACCTCATTCATGAGAGCTCTATCTTCATGACCTAATCACCACCACACACCACCATTCTTGGGGTTAGGATTTCAACAAGTGGATTTTGGGGAGAAATAAACATTCAATCCATTACACTTGAGATGGCTTTTCTTTCACAGCCCTACATAATCTATTTAAATGCCATTGCCTTTGGAATCAATGCTGTCTTAATCAAAATGAAGTAGAGAATATATCCCTTTAGGCAGTAACATTTAGAAAGAATGATGTTACTTTCTGGTATGTATCATCTATTGTTTTCACTTTAGCAAATAGTGTTATTTGACATAACAGTGCACATTTAAAACACTATTGTACAGGGATAGGAAATTAGCGCTGTGTCCCACTAGGTTTAATTAATAAAAAAAGAGTCAATATTTCGAAAGAGGATTAATTTTGACTTTTAACTTTGTGATAACCAGTTTTTTTATTGTGTTCAAAAACTTTACAGTAAAGAAAAAATTCCAACCAAAATTTTCCTGAATGAGTGCTGTTAAGTTGGTCTTTGTAGGAAGTTAATAAAAGGGATATCATAGATATTGATAAATGAAAATTTAAGTTGACATAATTTTCAAAAGCACAGGGACCTTGGGGCTGAAATGATTGTAGTGGTAGTGGCAGCTTAGTTTTGTGCATTAAAAACAGAGGAAATAGCTAGACCAGAAACCAAACCAAATAAACAAATAAAAACCATGCACAACTCTTACAGCAAAACTATCCCAAAGAACCTAAAAGATAAGTAAGTTTGCATAAACCTTCAGCTGCAAGAACTGTGTTTCTTGAACCTCTTTGGTAGGAGGAGGGAAGCAATGGTAAGCAAGGGCATCTGACACATCTCAAAATAGGCGAGCCTTCTACATAGCCAACAAGAATTGGCTGGAGCAGCAGTTGAAACTGAGATTGGATTCGCACAAGAGGTTTGCATCATTTGGAGAGGGGAAATGGCTGATCCCAGGTCTGGGGCAGGAAATGTACATTAAGAGCATGGAACAACTTGATATACCAGATATTGACATATTAGATATAAGGAAGTTATCAAAGACTACCAAGGTAGTAGCAAAAAAAATCAGACGCCTACTTGAAGAAGCCAAGGACCAACATCAAAAAGGATATGAATTTCAATGAATTCAAATCTATTGGATGTTTAAATTTGAGTTCATAATAATGTAAAAAATGACTACCTAGTGAAGGTACCTTTTCTTTATAATCTGAACCAGCGTGCAACCAAATAAAAGAGGAAAAGTGTGTCTTTATAAAATTATTTCAGCTAATATGTGAAAAGATCATAATATAATTAGAAAAATCATGATTTTATTACCCACATTTAATTAATGCATCTAGACTTCGAACGTCACGTTGAAAAGGAAGATATCTTAATTCTGAAAAAGAAAGATTAGACTGTAAGAAAAGTATAGCACAATATTACTATTTATGTCTCTGTTTTACTGAGAGATCTGATTTGTATTTGCAACAGAACCCTAATAATGCTCAGGCAAAGCAACTTAAGGTAACTTTATGCAGGGAAAATGACCCAGACATAGTCTCAAAACAGTTAAAATCTTAACTCTTTTAATTTGATTTGAATGAATTTTCCCTCTCTGCTGAAGAATGAACACTCTTATGGCTACCAACATTTTGAGATGCAAATGTTTTTATTATTTGGTTAATGTAGTTCAGATAGAAAGGAGATATTATGTAATGGAATAAAAGAAACCTAATAAATTTATACTTGTTTCTCCCCCACCCATTCATTTGCTGTTTTGAAATAGGAGATGTTCATTCTTTTAGAAGCTAAACTATACAATTTGAGAAAATCATGTCTATTCCTTAAAGATATTGTAATAAAAAATAATATGTGAAGGGTTCCTGACACATAGCCAATATTAAATAAATATTAAATTCTCTTTTATCACTTTTTTGTTCTGTTAATTAATATTCAAGTACAAGTAAAAAAATAATAGTGGCTTATCTAAAAGCTATAAGATTATTGACATGAATTCACTCATTCATTAAATATTTACTGAGTGGTGAGTGTGTTTTCAAAGACTCTTAGGTACTTTAGACACAGAAGAGAATGAAACAAAGTCATAGCCTTTCAGGAGTCTTTTAGTCTAGTAAATGAAATTGGCACACAAGCATGTACCTTTAACAGTGGGAACAAAATTTTAATAGGGAAATTGTACAAAATAGCATACCACTAGGGAAAGTTGTGATGCTTTAATTCTATAATATATGCAGAATGCCAAGCTAAAATTTGGAATTTTTTTACTATTTAGTTCTTTTTTTTTTTTTTGAGACAGAGTCTCGCTTTGTTGCCCAGGCTAGAGTGAGTGCCATGGCGTCCGCCTAGCTCACAGCAACCTCAAACTCCTGGGCTCAAGCAATCCTGCTGCCTCAGCCTCCCGAGTAGCTGGGACTACAGGCATGTGCCACCATGCCCGGCTAAGTTTTTTTTTTTCTATATATATTAGTTGGCCAATTAATTTCTTTCTATTTATAGTAGAGATGAGGTCTCGCTCTTGCTCAGGCTGGTTTTGAACTCCTGACCTCGAGCAATCCGCCCACCTCGGCCTCCCAGAGTGCTAGGATTACAGGCGTGAGCCACCGCGCCCGGCCATACTATTTAGTTCTTTTTTGTAAACCATCGCAGATGAAAAATATTTTATATATAATATTTATTCAAAAGCAATAGCTTTTATTAGCTCCTTGTTACGCCATTGTGATTCCAGAAAGCAGAAAGCATTTTCAGGAGAATTATTTCAGAATTGTACACTTAAAATGGAGAAAAATCCACTGAAGATGGCAAAGGAATTTAGTTATTGACTGAAATATGGGCTTTTGTATCTCTTTCCTGTGTAAAATAAAACTGATATAATTCCTTCTGTATTAACAAATCATGTTGGAAAGAGAGAGAAACGCTCTTAACCTACTTTCCTATCTTCAATTTTTAACTTTATCATGCTTGTTAATTGCCTGGGTGTCCTTTAACCATCTATTTCCACGATTCTTTCCCAGAGGCTTGGTTTAATTTTAAAAGTGCAGTGTATTCAGCCCTAATTATGTGAGAGCTCACTGCAGGCAAACAGCAAGAGATAGTAATGACCAAAACGTGTTCTTAAATCAGTGTCACGGCTAGTACGAGCACGTTGCTATAAACATTTAATGACTAGGAGATACAGTCATATAAGGTAATACTTCGAAACTAATTTGAATGGAAACTAATACTAATTTGAAAATAGTATTCCTTCCTAGAAACGTAATTTCATTAAATGTGACTTTAAAAATATCTACTTTGTACTTTTCACTTTTATTTTTTATCAGTTATTTAAACCAGCTTAACACCCACACATTCAAATTCCTTTCATAATCAACAACTAGACATGAGATGGTTCCATTATTTTATCTGATCTAGAATGAAGTTCACAAAATATGCTGTGTACCTAAAATTATGTCTATTATTTTCATTGAAATGAATACTTCTATGTTGACTTCAATGCCCATAATAAATTGAGGTTTTAATCACTATCTGGCATAGCTACCTTTACATTAATGTAGTGGGAGAAAGATTTGCTTTTGAAATGTTTTAACTGGTCACACATAAGAAAAGCAACACAGTTAGTTAGATATTCTATCAAAGGTGATCAAAATGCAGTATTACTAAGTTCTAACTATGTGCTTAGACACTATTCTAAGTTTCTTTATTCATGTTATTTTACTGGGTCATAAGAGCAATCCTATGACAGGTATTATTTGTGTCCTATTGCAACTTAGAAAACCAAACTATGGAGAGGTAGGTGGTCACAACAAAAAGCTTTTCAGTGAAGAAAGTGACATTTGAACTGAACTGAGCTCAGAGCCCAGTATCTTAACCACTATGCTTTGTCCCAGAGGTATTCACTCATATCCTGATCCAATGATTTAGTATTTTTCTCAGAATTTATAAAAATTTTCTTTTAGAAATGATTTATATTTTTGTTCAAGTGATATGAATTCTAATTATTTAGCTGATACTCTTAAGGGGGAAATGATGCTTTATTAGCCAAAGATTGGCTTCCATTTCCTGAGAGCTTCATTTCTAGTTCATCATGTTGGATTAGATGCTATGTGTCAAAACCTAATTATTTCAGATGCTCATTTGTTTTTCCAAAATGCTAAATATTTGACAGTAAAGAGTTAAGAGTAAATCTTACAGCTGGAAATATTCTTATCCAGGCAGGCATGTAAAAAAGAAGCAAAACTTTTTTTGGCTGTACTTAAGTTTAAAACTCCAGAAAATATAAGAACCAATGAAAACATTCTTCCTAAAAATACTTTTAATTTTCTTTCATTATGCTCTTATATACTTTTGAATAGTAGCACTTACATACAAAAATGAGCAGAATATTGAAATGAAAATAGCAATGAGGAACTGTGCTCATGATGAAGTCATTGAGAGGCATATGAAAATAGAAAGAGGTTCTAAAACTTTAGCCATAAATATTATTGAGGAGAGACATAGTTATTACACTACAAAGTCAATGTTTACCATAAGGTTGCAATCTACCACCACATAAATGCCGTGTATTAGATAGTTTATAAATGATAGTTTATCCGAATCATGATGGATTAAAATTGCTTGAGAAAATTTAGGAGAATTATTATCCGACTTTGTTTCTACTGGAGAAAAGACAACTAAAAAAAAGGCAAGAAACAATGCATGAAGTTTAATGTGGCAGATGTCCAAGAAATTCCCTCATAACTACAGTACTGTTGTAACTCTGGGACCATTCCTTCTGGTTTCTTGAGGTCTGACAGTTGGATATTTCACCTAAGGGAATCAGTGCATCCAAAAACAATTTCAAAAGTAACTATTACTTATTGGTACTATAAAGCTATAGAAATAACCTGTGGAACCTAAATTTCTAAAA
Organism: Microcebus murinus; assembly: GCF_040939455.1. Taxonomy (NCBI): domain Eukaryota; kingdom Metazoa; phylum Chordata; class Mammalia; order Primates; family Cheirogaleidae; genus Microcebus; species Microcebus murinus. The sequence continues at coordinate 34,679,323 of NC_134114.1, read as the reverse complement.
GAATTAGAAAGAAAACGGATATACTGGAGGATTAGGGAAAATCCTGCTGAAACTTCTCTGCTTAAAAATAATTTTATTTTTAACTTCTTGGAAAAATTAGTTAGGTGATGTTATCACCAATCTTCAAGATCAGAATTTCATGTTATAATGGATAATTTAAAAATGTATTACATCATTATCCTCACTAATGTGGGTAAATTTAAATTCTTCCTCTATAAGAAACATGTCCAAAACATTTTAATTCAAATAAACAAACACAAAACCAACCCTTGGCTCTCAGTTATGTTTGCTACTTCCGTAATTTACCCTTTACCTTCACAGACTTTAGAAAAGAGGAACTTACATTCACTCTTTCTCTTTCTCACTTATTATCACTCCTTAACCCCGTATTAACTGGGTTTTCATTCAACTGTATTTCCATTCCTTGAAAATACAAACAAAACAAAAACAGAATAAAATGAAACAAACCAAATAAGCAAACAATAAATCTTGTAAATGTCATTTAACTTTGATTCTAAGTCTAGTCAACACTTTCCAGAATTTATTTAATTTAACCCCTTAGTGGTACTTGACAGTCCTTCTTGACTTCTCTGACTCTTGTTTCCAATTATCTTCCTACCTTCCTGCCCATGGCTTCTCAAATTTCTTCTCAGGCTTCTACTCTTTTACCTTTAGCTTGAATGTTGGTAGACCTCAATGTCTATCTTTATGGCCTCTTGTCTTCTCACTGTCAATATTCTCGATGGGAAATGTCATTCATTATTATGTCTTGAACTGTTATCGTATGCTAATGATTCCCTGGCCTGTTCCTGCCCGGGCCATATTCCTCAGGACCAGACACATATCCAACTACCCCTTTCATTTGTTTGGTGACCTTTGACCTGATGGCCAAATCTGCTTTCCAGCTTATGTGTTCTTAAGGATTGAGTGATTATCAATGGCACTTAACCTGCATCTCATTACTATCCTAGGGAGCTGCTGACATTCAGCCTCTGGTGCATAAGTGTGGCCACAGGTGTACATGCACACAGAGACACACACAAACAGCAGTCACTCTGCCTTCCGTATTCTATCTCTTAAATATCTCCTAGGTCTGTCTCCTCCTGTTCATCAATACTACCATGAGTCAGATCCTCTTCTTTTCTATTAATACGTTTACTATTATAACTCATCTCTTGGCTTCTAGTGTGGCTACGCTTCTGTCTTCCAAACCAACACCACATTGTTCCTGCTACATTTTGCTTGTTTCTAAACATACATACTATGATCTTTCATATATCTCTATATTTGCATATATTAAATACAAATGTTTAATATATATCTAAGACAAAATGAAAATTAAAAGCTAAAGAGACAACCCTACCTAATTATCTATTCTTAGGGATTAAGCCTTAGAAACAACACTAGGTTGCAGAATTAAACTGATAATACTAAACCAGAGCCAGACTATTTGCAAGTAAATTCAAGAGGCAGAGCTCTATGAAATTCACTGAGGCTCCACAGCTATGCAATTTATTTCAATACAAATTATTAATCACCTGATAATGTGCCAACTGCTGAGCTAGACCCAAGGGAGAACATTGAAGAAGTCATTATTTCTATTTTTTGTGTGAAAGACATACAGGAAACAAGTAATGAGAGTTGATCATCATTAACAAAGAAAATTACAGGTTAACATATGGAAGGAAAGAGCTAGGGGTTTAGTCAAATCCTGTGAGTTAGAAAAAGTCCCCGTGAAAATATGGCAATTGAACTTAGAATTCAAAGACAAATGCATTAGCTATTTAACCAGTAGTTTCAGACATGTATGAAGACAGAACCAACCACCTGACAAATGACAGATGTAATGAAGCAACTACTCGTAACATTTTGAGTCATTTCCCACCAGTATTAGTTGGATATGTAGGATATATAAACTGACGATCAATAGATAGTTGATGGATAGATAGATAATAGAGATAGCTGATAGATAATAGTTAAGAAGCTCTCAAGGATCATACTGAATATGTTTTTTCTATAATGTGTCATCTGAGCCTTTGCTCATCTTTCCTCTGTCATGATTGTATTTAAATATATTCCCATTCAAGGTTCAAATTTTTCACAAATCTTTCAACACATAATTGACCATTCCTTTACTTTGCATTCACTTAGAATTTATTTATAATTTATATTCCATTATCTTGACACTGCAAATATTCTGTGGTTATTTTAGCCATTCTATTCTTTCCTCTGTGTTTTTCAGATTCCTTCCAGAGCATTTATATCTTCTACTTCCTTTTGGTTTTGTTCCCTCCCACTTATGTTTATCTAAGTGGCCTGAATATCTTGTTCCAAGACATACTCCAAACATATCTTGATCTGAACATGTAAAAATATTTTTCTTCTGACATTCTTTTAGAGAAATACAAAGGACATGAACAGAAACTTTTCAAAAGAAGGCAGAATAATGGCCAACAAACATATGAAAAAATGCTCAACATCAGGGAAATGCAAATGAAAACCACAAGAGATATCACTTATCTCCAGTGAGAATGGCCTTTATCAAAAAGTCCCCAAACAGGCCAGGCCTGGTGGCTCATGCCCTTAATCTTAGCACTCTGGGAGGCCGAGGTGGGAGGATCCTTTGAGCTCAGGAGTTTGAGACCAGCCTGAGCAAGAGCAAGACCCTGTCTCTACTAAAATAAATAAATAAATAAAATGGAAAGAAATTACTTGGACAACTGAAAATATACAGAAACAATTAGTTGGGCATGGTGACACATGCTTATAGTCCCAGCCACTCAGGAGGCTGAGGCAGGAGGATTGCATGAGCCCAGGAGTTTGAGGTTGCTGTGAGCAAGGCTGATGCCACATCACTCTAGCCTGGGTGACAGAGTGAGATGTTGTCACACACACACACAAAAAGTCCCAAAACAATAAATGTTGGCATGGATGCGGAGAGATAGGAACACTCCTACATTGCTGGTGGGACTGCAAACTAGTGCAGCGTCTGTGGAAAGCAATAAGGAGATACCTTAAAGCGATACAAGTAAATCTACCATTTGATCCAGCAATCCCACCACTGGGCATCTACCCAAAAGAACAAAAGACACTCTATAAAAAAGATACCTGCACTCAACTGTTTATAGCAGCACAGTTCACAAATGCAAAGTTGTGGAAACAACCCAGGTGCCCACCAATACATGAGTGGATTAATAAAATGTGGTATATGTATACCTTAGAGTACTGTTCAGCTACAAGAAACTACGGTGATATAGCACCTCTTGTATTTCCCTGGATAGAGCTGGAATCCATTCTACTAAGTGAAGTACCTCAAGAATAGAAAAAGAAGCACCACGTGTGCTCACCATCAAATTGGTTTCACTGATCAACACCTAAATGGACATATAGGAATAACATTTATTAGGTGTTGGGCAGAGGGGAGGGGGAGGAGGGGATGGGTATATACAAGCATAATGAGTGAAATGTGCAACATTTGGGGGATGGGTATATACATACATAGTATATTCCCCCCGTCTGGGGGAGGGTCACACTTGAAGCTCTGACTCGAGGGGAGAGAGTGAGCAAGGGCAATATACATAACCTTAACATTTGTACCCCCATAATATGCAGAAATAAAAAAAAAATCTGGCTGTTTTCCTGAAAAATTCATAGACAATATTCATGACAACAAAGCACATTATACTGGATAAGCTAAGTGATAAATTATATATGAATATTTAAAATAAAGCGATGTCTCAAAAGAAAAACCCGATCTTCTGGGAATAAAGCTTGTTTGTATGAAGTCCAGCCATGTAGAAATACTTACATACACATACATGCTCCCACATACTTTATAAATCATGTGAAGCAGGGATGCATGCACACAACTACAGTGGACTGCTCCTTGTTTGTCTTGATCCAATTAATGACTGACAGGGCTGAGTCTTGGCAAAGTTGTGAAGTGTGTTAATCTGTGGTTTGTTCACTACTGTTTCCCTATAGCATTTTCCCTTTTCAGTCTTCAGCTTCTCAATTAAAACAGAAAATGATCTGACATCAACCACTTATTGATGGTATTTAGAGTGAAGTATATTCACACTGAAATGACTTTGTCAAATTTTGGTGCTATAAGTTTTTATGTTTAATGGTAGAAAAGAAATTGTTTACAGTGAAAGGAAGCAAGCAAATTGCATGGTTGTAATGGGAACTGTATAGAGATGACCCTTAAATTATATTAGGCTTATTTGGCTCTTCCTGAAGCTAACGCTGATTTAATACTTTGGGATGATCCAAGGAAAGGTCAAAAGATGATAGCTGAGTATGACAAGTGGGGCTGAGGTTGAAGAACATAAAATTGTGGTGATATCTTTGGCATGAGTGGGTCATTTTTCTCCAGCAGTTCAGCATCCCTTTGTGTATAGAGAGTATTTAGATGGTATCCTCAATCCACATTTGGGGTTAGCTGGCAGATGGGTTTTAATGAAGGATCACTACTGACTCTGTGGGGCTAAATAGTAGGTGCTGTCCAGGTGATCCACTGTGAGATCTAGTGTGTTTGGGAAAGGAGCATCCAAAAAATGTTTCGGTGGTTAATAGACATAATGTGACTAGCAGACAGAGTGAGAGAGAGGACTTGGCTGGCCTAAGATATCTTAAGAGACTAAAATTGATTTCTTGCCACATCTGAATCAGGAGCCAAGCTAGTATCAGACTCTATATGAGATGGGTGTTACACATTGTCTGGGAATATATGGCAGTATGCTTCTCCCAAGATGTAGCTGATAAAATTCAGAGTAGTAGTGACAGTACTGGTTCCAGCAAGTTTATGAAATTATATTTTCCAGAAAACTGTATTGCCACTTATTTATATTTTCCAAGTAGCAATAATTGTTTGAGAATCCTGAAGTTATGTGCCATCAATATACAAGATATAGTAAGTGCTTTTATATCCATGCATATCTTACTGAAAATAAATTTACTTAATATTTTCTCATTTTAAATCCCACAGGCATTTTTATTGTACTCTAATGTATATTAATAAAACATTCAGCACTCATGATATTTAAATATCTTGTCAGCTGGTAACATTTTCTGATCTACATGTAATGACTAAAAATATACTGAATATTAAATTAACTCTGAAACATAGAAGAGGAAACAAAATGTGTTAAGTTATACCTAATAAAATGTACTATATTAGTACTTGTATAACTCACACATAAGTATTCTCTATTTCATCCTTGAAAACTTTGTTAGAGTTTGTAATGTAAACTTAACATAAAATTATAAACAAATATTATATATATGTAGAGAGAAGATTTTCAGCTTAGAAAATATTCTTTGTAGAATGCATGTTTCCCTCTTTTTAGTCATTATTCTTTTATTAAGTGGTTTTGATTGTTGCCTTCTTAGAGAGTTCTGTGGTACTTTAAAAATGTAGACTTCAATGTTTTCCTCATAAAATAGCTTTAAATTATAATTTAAAATGGTTGAGTTATTTATCTCGAAGAGCTAATTTACATAATTCACCACAGGCAGCGTAATTAAAGGCATACTTATGTATACATATATTATCTAAAAACCAATGAAAATTAGCATTTTAATATTAAAATTTAAACTGTAACTATCCCATGGAAAATTGAGTGTAGTAACTAATAGGTTTTCACTTATTAATTAAATGTCTTAGTATGTTCTTTTGTCAAAGAGGAAGAATGATTTTGCTTTAGCATTAAAAGTCATTTAACATATGAAATTAATAAATGATAGGAAATAATCTGAGAGCATCTATATGTCTATACTGAAATCATGAGTAATGAAATAAAGGTTAGTACAAGAATGATTCTACTGTGCCTTCCTTGTGGTAGAGAGCATAAGGATAAGTTTGTGGCCATTGCTTAAGGGATCTATTTTAGAATGTCCTATCAGTTGATTGCAGCTATAGAAAACTTTATTTGAAGACAAACACATTTCTCTATCACCTCTGACCCCTCACTTGTGATGCTGATATAGCAAAGAATTTTGCCATTTGAAAAAGCCACTGATGACTAGGGGTGCTTGGGTGAAACTTGAAAAGATAATCTAAAGAGCTTCCAGTGGCCAAAGAAGGAACAAATTGAGCAAATAAATAATAAAGTAGTGTTGAATTACAGCCCAAAGTAAAATAAGCATCCATGAGACCATACTGATATAAAATGATTACATTTACAAATAAATGGGGAGAAAATTTCCCAATGATTTATGTAGATATTCTACCTTCAAGGAAGCAGACTGTAACTTCCTATTACTTAATTGTGGACTACCAATAGTGATTTCTTTCAAAGAATGAGTTGAGAAACCTGATCATCACTACCACAGCTAGGTGATGAAGAGTAACAGTGATAAGTCATGTTGATACTATGTACTCTACCTCTGTGGTCTTTCTCCTCGAAATCCATAATCCCAGTCTAACCATGAGAAAAACATCTGACAAATCCAAATTTTGAGGGAAATTTTACAAAATACATGACCAGTACTCCCCCAGACTGTCAAGGTTATCAAAAACAAGAATAGTCTGAGAAACTGTCACAACCAAGAGGAGCTAAGGAGACATGGCAACTAAACTGTAATGTGGTATAGTGGATAGGATACTGGAACAGAAAAAGGACGTTAGGTAAAAAATTAGGACATCTGACTAAAGTATGGGCTTTAATTAATAATAATGTAGCAATATTTATTTATTATTTTTGACTAATGTGATAAGTAATAATAGGGAAAACTAGGTGAGGGAACTCTGTACTATCTTTGTTATTTTCTTTAAATTTAGGACCATTTAAAAACAAAGGTTTATTTTATAAACAAGAATAATCAGAAAAATCTTTGATTTTTCAAGTCTACAAGACTTTCCAATAAAAAATATGGACTTTTGCATAATATATTTTATTTTTTGTGACATAACTTGCATTTCTACATTATTTAATATGGTAACCTTGTGTTCCAAATGCTTAGACCATAGCAAGTACTTACAGGCAACATAAATCTACTTTAGTTAGTTATTTTAACTTAATAACACAACCACTTTTTAATTACTTGATGGAATTCAGTTTTTTCATTGAAAACTGGATTGATAATATATTTACATACAGCCTGATAATGAATATTAGCCATACAACTACAAATACCAGCAATATATTTAATGTAGAAAAGTGGCCTCTGAAAACATCCTTCTCACTATTCAAACTCACTGAGGCCTAAGAAAGATTTACTATCATTTCTACCTTTTGAAATTAATTATCATAATTATCATGATAAAAATAATATATTTTTTAAAAACAAAATTCTGTAGATGAATGAGTAAAATAAAACAACTGGTAGCATCTTGCACAAATACACTTTGTTCATGCATAGCATGTGGCTTGGTAGGGTGCTCATATTTAGTTTTTTAGGCACAAATTTAGTAGTACACAGTTCCCATGGTATTTTTTGACTTCTCATAGACATTGAAATAGTGAAATCACTTTATACATGTAGATGCAGTGTTGAATAATTTATTTTCCACATTATCTCTCTCTTTTGCTCCTTCACTCTTATTTCTCCACATTGTTGAATTCAGGAGATGGCCAGATGAGGTGGCTCATGTCTGTAATCCCAGCCATCTGGGAGGCTGAGGCAGGAGGATAGCTATAGGCTTAGAGTTTGAGACCGGCCTGGGCAGCATAGAGAGACTCTGCCTCTACAAAAAGTTTAAAAATTAGCCAGGGTGTGTGTGTGGGGTGCACCTGTTGTCCCAGCTACTGGAGAGGCTGAGGTGGGAGAAAATTCAGGGGAGAAAGCATTTCAAAATGATGTAGGTTTTAACTAAAGGATTTGACCACTCTCTTGGAGTGAATATCTTTCTTATATGAATTATAACTTTAAACCAGCTTAAGAAAAGACAACTCTATTATCTCCTAACTTATATTTAGTGAATTTTCAAAGAGAAAATCACCAGGTTTTCTGACACCCCTGACTCAATTTATATTAGTGATAACTTAGAACAGAACCATGTCAGTCTCATAAAAGACACAGTCTTAATATTTAGCTGTTGTTTATAGTGGAACACTTTATACAGAGCTTTACAGTTGAACTATAACTATCCATATACCTTTTTCTATAGGCCTGGAAGTAATCAAAGGACTAGTAGTCATCAAAGTGATGTCATCACTTACCAACATTTACTCAGTAAACTACATATAAATCCATGTACTAGTTGCTGAAATAGCTTTGAAGAAGGATAAGACATGAACCTTGCTCTCAAAGATCTTATAGTCTAGTGGAGGTGTGGGCATGGAGGATGAAGTAATTATATAAGATACTTTAATAATATGTTACCATTTAAAATGTCACATAATCTAATGCATTCTGAACATGATTTTCTGGGAAGGAACATTAGGGTTAATAGGACAGAGTGATTACTTCAAGCTGGAAGGTTACAGAGAGCTAATGGAGGGAGGTGGCATTTGAGAAGGACCTTAATGAGAGGTGAGATTTGGGTGGCGGAGACAGAGAGGAGGGAACAGGTATTTCAAGTAGAGAGTACAACGTAGATGATGACCAGGACAGAACATTAGGAAACGGTAGTGGAGGCTGTTAAGGAACATATATGGAAAATGTTTTCTTTAAAATGACTGAGGAATGGGTTTGAGTTTTCTGACTGATAATGCACTTAATTGGTGTTTTGCCAGTTTTCAGGGAATTAAAGCCCTTGGTGTTATATTAAAAATAATTTGATCATATGATTTAAAATGTAATTAGGGTCATTAAGTTGTTTGTATCATCCATATGTATCAGTTACTGTTATAGAGCAACTAAGATTGAGGAATATTTGTTTGAATCTTTTTTGTAAAATGTGCTGTTTGCTTAGCATTTTCTTGAGTAAAAACTGATTTTGAAGGAAATTTTATTTTAGAGGAATAAATTGTAATTTATTGCATTATAGAATTATATTAGTGTATTTGTTGCACTCAGCCTTTGAAAAATGTTCATTGAAAGGAGGATTTAATCATTTCCTGAAAAAGTATAATTTTTCCAGTAGACATAAACTGAAGTAATAGAGTTTATGTTGGCTGTATTTCGAACATTAGAGAAATTTATGTTTGTAAGTTACAGCAGAGTAAATGGAGGCTTCTTTACATTTAAATAGTGTAGGGGCATGACAATTTAAGAAATTATTCCTTACTCATGTTCTGCTCAGCCACAAAAGACAATGGTGATATAGCACCTCTTGTATTATACTGGATAGAGCTGTAGCCCATTCTACTTAGTGAAGTGTCACAAGAATGGAAAAACAAGCACCACATGTACTCACCATCAAATTGGTATTAACTGATTGACACCAAAGTGCACATGTAGTAAAAACATTCACTGGGTGTTAGACAGATGGGAGGGGGAGGAGGGGATGGGTATATTTACACCTAATGGGTGCGGTGTGCACCATCTCAGCGATGGACACGCTTGAAGCTCTGACTCAGGTGGGGCAAAGGCAGTATATGTAACCTAAACATTTGTACCCCCATAATATGCTGAAATAAAAAACAATTAAAAAGAAATTATTCCTGTTAAAATACATGGTCCAAAAATATATCATATTTGCTAATTCAGGATGACTTCCTTAACAGCCTCCAGCTTGAGGACTAATGCCTACATCCCTTAAGGAAAACGCACTGCTATGTTTATATGCTCCTTTGGGAGCAATATTGTAAAGAAGCACAGGGCCTGATCTAGGAATTAATATTCTCACCCAGCTTCAGTGACGTAACCCCCAAAACATATGAAATGATTTGGATTTAGACTGTGGAAATTCACTGTTTTGATTATTGAGAAAAAAGAAAAGTTCCAATCATGCACCATTGGGAGATTCAGATTTTTTTTTGGCTCTGTGTTCCTAAATTTACCTTTTCTTCTTTTTCTTCAGTCTGTGTGGAAGATATATCACATCCATGATTCAAAGTAAATTTCTCCACTTTAGTCTATGTCCCATTTTTCCCCTTCACCTGTGACTATATTTTCCATATTTTTATTGTTTATATTCATTTTTTAAATTAGTAGTTTCTATCCTATCAATCTTCAAATATGACCAGGTGATTCTTAGTCTTGAAAAGTAGAAAACAAATGTACACCTTCCCTCGTTCCCAATCATGGGAGGGGATGGGAAACACTATAAACTCATCTAAGTAAATGAAAGAATAAACAAATCTCACTTACTCTCAAAGGCTTTCAAGGACCTTCCAATCTTTGCTCTTCCTTTAATAGCCCTGTTAACACATGGTCTATAATATTATATACTTCTGCACAAACTATTGCTTACTATTTATAATTTGTTCATACTACCAAACTACCATTTATTTTATAATGATAACCTATCTTTGCATGATCAATCCAAAAATTTATTCTTTATCTACATTCCCCAAATTTTGAGAATCATTTTAAACTATTTCTTAGTATTTCTTGTGCTTCTCTAATGCTGAACTTTCTGCTCTTTTTTTTTTTTTTTTTTTTTTTTTTTTGTGAGACAGAGTCTCGCTTTGTTGTCCAGGCTAGAGTGAGTGCCGTGGCGTCAGCCTAGCTCACAGCAACCTCAAACTCCTGGGCTCGAGTGGTCCTTCTGCCTCAGCCTCCCGAGTAGCTGGGACTACAGGCATGTGCCACCATGCCCGGCTAATTTTTTTTTTTTTATATATATATATCAGTTGGCCAATTGATTTCTTTCTATTTATAGTAGAGACGGGGTCTCGCTCTTGCTCAGGCTGGTTTTGAACTCCTGACCTTGAGCAATCCGCCCGCCTCGGCCTCCCAAGAGCTAGGATTACAGGCGTGAGCCACAGCGCCCGGCCTGCTCTCTTTTATTAACCTCTGTTCCTTTTGTTTCCCCCTACTCACCCGTCATATCACCTCTACTCACATGGCTCCTAAACCAGCATTTCCACTGCTGACCACCACTATTCCTACCGTTTGGACTTGTGTTTTCATCTGTGACAGAACATTGCCACCTGTATATTCTTTCAGCTTCCTCAAATGAACCTGTCCAAAAATGAATCAAATCTTACCATAAAACCAGATCTTCCCAATTATCCATTTCTGTATCTGGCATCACCTTTAACACCATTATTCTCTAAATCTTAGAAATATCTTCTTTTTCCATCATTTCTTCCATGTCTACACTCGGTGTTGCTAGAAAGTAGAAATTCTTTCTTTTCTCCTGTATTCCCATAGTCTCCAAACTAGTCAGACCCTCACCATCCTATCCATCTTTTATACTACCATACTTCCTTCTAACTGAATTCACTTTCTGTGCCAACTTTTCAATCACATTGCTTTCAAAGCGGTTTTCAAAACAAAAATGTCATATTTCATTATGCCATTCAGCTGTTCAAGATTTTCTAAACTTTTGTGTTATATTCCATATTAATTACAAATTGTATTGATCGATCGTAAATTCATTAGTAAAAAAACACCATTGTACTTATTCTACCCTATTTCCAACTTCTCTTCGGAATGCACTCTTTGCTCTGCAATTGTTGATTTCTGCTGAGCCTCTCAAATACTACACAGTTCTTCACATGTTGGCACAGTTTATTCCTTCTGCCCCCTATCCAAATTCTACCTGTCAGTTCTAGCTTCACCAACCCCTCTCTCTCCTTTCCAGGCAGGTGTGTTATTTTTTATCTTCAACCTCATTTTTAGGGAGTTTTCACAAAGTTTAATAGTAATTATTGGCTGGGTTTAGGAAAACTAAACAGCTGCTTAGATCATTTATCCAGCTATTCACACTCATACTCATCATTCTTTCCACTTTTATATATGTGATTCTTAATCTAGTGTTACTGCTCCTGACTTTCTTGTTGAACGGAGAACTAGGCTATACACATAAGATGAATGTAGTCATTATACACATTTCATGTGAAAATAGCACTACATCTTTGAGTAAATTTAGATCTTTTAAGATAATCAATATGCATTTTTTCAAAGTTTGGCCATTACAATAGTTATTGAAGTATCCATAGTATCACATGTGAGAAATTATAATTACATTTCTGGGCAAATATTCTCATCAACAATTTATAATAACTCAATTTTTAAGCCAGGCTTCTTCAGTTTGAACACAAGTTTTTTAGTGAAGATAGTCATTCTAGACAACTCAAGAGTAAGCAGAGAATAATAGCATTATCAGTAAACAAAATTACCAAAATTATCTGATACAATCGCAGTCAACATCCGATTGCATCATGTGATTTTCCAAAGCTTTATGATAGTTCAAACATTTAATCATTCATTAATATAACAAATATTATATATTTGGAGTACTTTCTATCTGCCAGAATTAAGTCAGATGTTAAAGATAGAGTTTCTGAATCTACTTTCTCTGGGTCTTTCCTAATCCATTTTTCTTTCATCTGAAATGCTCTCTCTAGCCCCATCATCATCTTCTATCAAAATTCTACTACTTAATTGGGTTACCTAAATGTCACTTCTCTGCAGCCTCCTTTAGTACTCTAAACTAACTGAAGTACTTGCCCTTTCTCCTGAATTTCCAACCAGTTTATGTTCTGTTAATCGTCTAAATTGATCATGTTGTCCCTTTTATTTTAGTCTTTTTAATTCACTTATTCATACTTGTCATGTCTGTGTAAAGTGTAAAACATTATAATTTTTAAATGACATAAAATTGTTGAAGTGAAAAATATGCCAATAACACTATATTTAGGTGAACTTTTCAAATATAGCATTTCATACTGATTGACATGATTACATAATGACTTGTCGTCCCTTGGCTTAAGTTATTATAATCTGGCCTAATGACATAATTATGTAAATATGTATTAATGCCTAAACATGAATCTTATGATATATTGAATTTCATTAAAAAACTTATCTCACTAATCTCAATAGTACAAATAAATGGTAGAGAAAAATATTAATTATTAAGACTTGTAAAGAGATATAAGAACTAAATTTATGTGACTGTCTTGAATTAATCACTTCATCCTCATTTGGGAAAGTTATCTCTTGGTACTGTCCATGCCAAACCAGTATCTTCTTCTCTCAGAGATTTTCCATCTCAGCCTCATTTGCTGGTTCATCTTCTTCTTGACTAGTGCACTTGGCCGTGACATAATTTTGGTTCTTTTCTTCTTTCTCTCTAATTTTGCCCATGAAGGGCTCATGTTGCCCCATAGATTCAGTTCTCAAATCTGTACAAGACTCCTAAAGCTGTTTTCCTGGTCTTGGAATCGCTTATGAGTTCTATAATATTACAGTTTCAACTGTCTTCTGCCATGCAAATGTGAAACATTAAACTAATTATCTCCAAAATTGAACTTATAACGTCCTCTACATCTACTCTCAAAATGTTCACATTATCATTTTCTACTTTCTCTGGCATAAGACCTGGAAGTTATATTTGACTCCTTCAACTTCCTTTTCCTCAAATATAGGCAATTCCACATCTTACCTATTTTTCTCTCACAGGATTCTTTACTCCATCTCTTTTTCTCTGCTTACCTAACTTATTCCAGTTAGTTTTTATATTAAATTTCTTAAAAGTTGCTTTAGTTCTCTCAGTTTCATAGTCTGACACATAATTAACTCCTATAAAATAAAATTGTTAGATTTGTGGATAGTATTGGAAATTTTCTAGGTTGACTTTCTACAAGGAAGGATATAGAGACCCAGATATCAGGAGTTCAGCTCTTCTGCATTTAATCTAGTCTTCTTTCTGCTATGTCATACTAGTATTCTTTAGTATTTTTTTTCTCCTGACATCAAGGAAATTTTGTGGTCCATTATAAACACTAATAGGACTGACAAGATACCAGTGGACCACTATTTTGGCCTAAATACAGAACTATTTTTTAATAGAATTATTTTAAGGGAAAGAGCAATTAAGTTGGAAGATGTTAAAGCAAAAAGTCTACATCAGGTTTTTAAATCAGATTCTTTTTATGCAATATAATGTTTGCTTGTCTGCTGATATCCATAAAGGTCAGAATTTAGAAATGGCTATCATTTAATTTACCTTTTAAGATGTTTATGCATTTTCAGTAGTACGTGTTTGAAGTGAAGCTAGAGATAAATAAATAATTTTGCATTTGTGAGTATTTTAATAATCAACACTAATTATTTTCCATTAAGCTACTTTTATGCATATGAGGGATTGTGCTATTGTTGTAGCATACTTTTTTTGTATGTGTGTAAAAATACAAAATCAAAATAAATCTGATGCATCAGACAGGAAAGAGCCCTGAGTTAGTTACCAGAAAATCTGTCTCCAAATCTTAGATGCCACTAATCGGCCAAGTGATCTTGGCCAAGTCACCTACCATTTTAATTGTTTCAGATTTCTCATCTGTAAACATAGAAATAATAAAACATTGTTATATTTCTCATAGAACTGGTGAGAAAAAACAATGAAAATGAGTACTGCGAAAATACTTTATGAATAAAAATTGTTTTATAGTGATTAGGAACATATATAATACTCTTACAATATCATAGGAACTTGACAACTGAGTTGAAACATAACAAAATAGAGCTGTAAAGTTTATTTGCCATACTAATGTGAGTTGTGTGTGTTCCTAGAATTTCAGGTTATAATTGAGTGTCTCAGAATGTTTGAGTTGTGTAATAACTTACAGAAAATTTCATATTGATCTTAGGCATGGTTTTATTTCAATGCATATTTTACAATTCGATGTGATGTAAATTTGTCAATGGCATCAGTCTCTGCTAATATTTTTCTAGTACCTACAGTATGTCTGGCACTGTGTTAGTACATAAAATGCCTCAACTCATTGTTGTTTTTGGAATTTCTTGGGAAACCCTATAGTTTTCAATGTGAAGGTGTTTATTAATCTAAAATACCTTTATTTCTTTTTAAAATATAACCTAAGTCTTACTCGAAGAAGGAATAGGGTAAAGCAAGTGGGTAGAAACCTAACAGTTTTCCTTCAAATATTTGTTTTGCAGCAAGCAGTATAAATAATGGCTGCTTTTACTCACCAGGGCCAGCATGGATCTCTCTGGGAAGGTTGTAGGCCAGACAATAGCCCTTGAATTCTGATCTCATGACAAACCACTAGGTGACATCAGGGGCTCCTGATGGTTGAAAAATATACCCTTAAGCATTCTTACTGTGACCCTATGTGGCTCATTTCTTGAAAGCAGCAGAGTGAGGTTTGTAGAATCACCCAGACTGGGTTTCATGGTTCTTCTTCACCTTCTTACTATGCCAGTCAGCTTAAGTCTTCACTTTACCTTCAAGAATGTGTGGAATGTGTGCACATTTATTCATAGTTTCAATCTAGCCACGTTTTAGGTATTTAAGTTTTTAAAACTTTCTTTACACTTTAGGTGTTTTACTCCTTTAATCATTTTCCTACTTATTTTTTTCTGGATATCTTCCTGTTTGTCTGCATTTTCATGATACTGAGATGCCCCAAACAATAAAATATTCAAGGAACAGATACTTGTAGACTGATATTACAATATTGTACCTTTATTTATTAAAGCTATGAGTATTCATTTATTCAATAGATATTTATAGAGTTAACTCTGGTTTCAGATACTGTGTTAGACAATGTGGATATAATGGGAAGTAGAAAGAGATATGATCCCCGACCATGGTACAACCACTTTAGTTGGGGAAATAGACCTTTAAAAAGGGTTGTCCATATACATATAAAAATACAAAGTATTTTATGTGTATGAAGGAAAAGACATGATATAGGTACTGTACTACTGGGCTACCTGACCAAATCTGGGAGTAATTTCTTCAGTCACTGAATACTCACTGAATATTTGTTTTTGGAATTTCTTGGAAAACCCTATCGTTTTCAATGTGAAGGTGTTTATAAATCTAAAATACCTTTATTTCTTTTAAAATATAACATAATTCTTACTCAAAGGAGGGATAGGATAAGGCAAGTGGGCATAAATCTAACAGTTCTCCCTCAGATATTTGTTTTGCAGCAAGCAGTATTAATAATGGCTGCTTTTACTCACCAGGGCCACCATGGGTCTCTCTGGGGAAGGCTTACTATGTGTATAATGTTGTTACATTATAAGGCTCATTTAGGGCTTACTATGTGTATAATGTTATTACAGGCTATCTTTAAATGCAATAGAAAGACATGCTCTT
The DNA here is from genome assembly GCF_040939455.1 of Microcebus murinus. Taxonomy (NCBI): domain Eukaryota; kingdom Metazoa; phylum Chordata; class Mammalia; order Primates; family Cheirogaleidae; genus Microcebus; species Microcebus murinus. The sequence continues at coordinate 34,663,191 of NC_134114.1, read as the reverse complement.
GCTTCATATAGCTTTACCAAGAGGTGGCTATGAGAGTTTATGCCCCCCCAGATGTTTTTGCCATATTATATGAAGTAGGAATAAGAATCCTTACAATTTGTTGCAATTTGTTATTGCAAAAAAACAATGTGCTGGTTAAGGAAACAGTTTTAGTTCAAATCTTCCTAAACCAGTTTTCCATATTGCCTATTTGCCACCCCGTCAATTCCACCTAAAAAGATATTCTCAAGGGGCTACTGCTTGCCCCTGGATTAGATGTATTACATCTAAGGTTCACATGCTACACAGGTTCAGAAGAAAGAGGGCAGTGACTGTGGCTCAGAGACCTTGGGAATTTTGGGGGGTAGTTGGTAGTCCACTTGGCGATGGAGAAGATAAAGAAGAGGAGAGGATGGGGGAGAGTATTCCAAGCACTTTCATGGAGCAATTGTGCACAAGAAATTAAGATACAGAGGTGCAAAGGTTAAGTAATCAGATTAGCCTATCTAAAACTCCTTGATCAAGATGAGGATTAGTGCAAGAAAAGGTCAGAGAAATTGGGTAGGAATGAGAATTAAGACATTTATATCTTTATATCTTTAAATAAAAGATTTATATCTTTAAATTGTCAATAGTGTTGGAACAATTTAATGCTTATAGATACATTCTATAGGTTTATATTTCTTTTTTAATCTTTTCTGTTATTATATGATACCATATGAAATTTGAAATAATGACTTTTCAGTTAGTAATCTACAAACACAATGAAATTATTATTTAAAGAACTGCTGTTTTTGACATATTTATAAGATCAGTTCTTGAGTCCTTATGTTTTCTTTTTTCTAATTATCTCTCTGCTACCAAGAAAATCCAAGGTTTTATTTCTTCACAAGTTTTCTGTTTTTGTTGTTTGCATTTTTAGCTGTTGAAGAAACCAAACACACAGACTGTCACTTAAATTACCTAAAGGTAGAAGCCATATCTTTTGCAAATGAACTGATGTGTACAAATCACAAAACCTCTTGCAGAATTTAGTAAATTTATAATTAATTTTGAAACTTTCCTCTATATTATTGGCCCACATAAAAAAGCAGGTGCAACTTCCACATACTAGTGGGATTCTGTTGTCTATTGAGTAACATATTATCATGGGAATATTTTCTGTTGTAGCAAAAAGAGATTTAATACATACTGTTGAATGATTAAGAAAGGGATGAATGAGGAGAGGACAAAAACATATGTCTTCGTATACTTACCCAGAAAAATACATATATGAGTTCTTTGTGAGGACTGAAGTGAATTGGAGTGGGTATTCATTTGATTTATTTGTAGGTGACTAAAATATTTCTCAGTATACTGGCAGTTCTGCATAAAATATGCCCTAGTGTTAGTGTTAATTGCCCAGAGAATGAAAGAAACTCAGCCTTTAGTTCTTTAATATTTCGTAGCAAATGTTACTCTGCCCACACACCCTCGATATTTGTTAGAGACCTGGAAACATATGCTCCTGGTAGAATCATTTTTTCCTGACACATCGCCTGTTCTGCTCCTCACATAATACACAGCTGCCGGTGGGTGAAAATCTCAATGCAGTTTAAGTATGAAATAACATCTTTAAACATTACTGTTTTAGGAAGAAAAAAATAAACCAAACTAAATGGAAATGGCATTCGTATTTATCTATGCAGGGCTCAAAATCTGTGGAAATGAATAATTTTTAACTTCAAAAATCTGCTGTTAAAATAAGCAGATATTGATTACTTTAGAAAAGCATTTTGAAGGAAGAAGAGAGTACTATAAAATTTATAATTATAAGTAGAACCTAACACATTTTCATTTGAGATTTTATTTGCTCACATTTTTGGCTGTCCTTGATCATGAGCTTACATTTTAATTGGGAAAATGAGGTTGTGAAAATACATGAGGAACAAAGTCTTGAGATAGCCTTGGATTTATTTTATAACATAATAGCTAAGGCATTAGCTGAAAAAATAAATATACCACCAGACCTTTTAACATTCTGTTATATTTAATTCCGTTATCTCTACGTTGTGTCTAATTCTCTTGGTATTCCTAGTGGCAACCTAGGCATGAGTGCTATGGTTAGTGCTCAATGATTGTTTGCATTGTTGTGTACACCAAAAAAGTTTTTGTAGCTGTGTAGGACAGTTATCAATTCACCAATTTCATGAAATCCTGTCCAACTCTCCTGCCCTACCCCTGCAAAAAACTCGACTACTCCACTCTGTGTTTTTTAGGATTCCTCTTTATAAATTCTATGATAAAACTTATCATATTTTATAATACATTAGTGATTTATCTTTATTAGACCATGTCTTCTTGAGGACTGAGCTGTATCTAATTCTCTTTATATGGATAGTACTGAGCCCAGGAAGCAGCACATATTTGTTGACAAATTAATATTTGTGCTATGAATAAATATGCAACTCCAGGGTTTCTTAGAAAATTCTGTGTTTGAATTGCTTTCATAGTAATACTTACCTTAGACAGATGACCAATTGTTTCTCTTGGGAACTCCAGAGTACCTGTCATGTACTATTTAAAAATATGTATTAAATTCTCTTTTAGTCTTATTTAAGTCTTTATTTCCTGTTAATTTTGGAGGGCATTGAGGGCAGTATTTGTGTATAATTCATGTATGTATTTCTCGAAGTGCTTAAAGCAATACCTGCCATGGAGAAGATAGCCAATACATATTTGTCGGCTATAATGTAACTATCTGGAGAGAATATTTGGTACTACATTTGATTCTGGCTTCCCAAGTGCTATTTGCTTTTAGAGCATCTGAACTGACTTTGGTTAATAAACTAGTGAGATATCTTTGCAGGCTAAAGTAGAAAGAATTCAGAAATTCCTTTTGAAATAGGTGATGCCATAGCAGCTTTATTTAGAAATTGTGTGCAAAGGGACAGGTGAGCTATCATTATGATTCTCTGGGAATGTAGGCAAAGGTTCTATAGTGGCTTCTGTATTGAAAGGCTCTGAGACCAAAGGCCAGCCATTGAGCTGTATCTAAAGTACCATAGACTACTCTCCTTTATGGTCTGGACCTTCTTTGGTGAAAACAATTGTGTATACTATAATATTCCTCAGATGGGTGAGTGATAAGGACAGGTGAAAGTATGGCCTTTGCTACCTTATTAAGTGTGGGATTTTATTTTTATGCTACTCTTAAATCCTTGAATCATTTATCGAGAAACTCATTATTGTGGAAGGAGTAGAAACACAGAAGTTGGTCATGGGTTCATAATCAATTCTCATCATTTCCTCCCTACAAGAATTTAAACAAGGTCACTAACTCGATGATTTCCGTTTCCCTCTTGTCAAATTTAGATAATGTTGCTTACCTCTTTGGTTGTTTTGAAAATCAAATGAGTCTCTCTATATAAAGCACATATTGTCTAATAAATGTTACTTATGTTTTTAGCCCTAATACTGATTTCTCAATATTCAGTGATGTAAATTATCTAGAAATCAGGATCATGAATATATTCCAAAATTCCTGTAAAACATAAACAGACTTTAGGCCACATTAACATATTTGGAAGTTGATTTTGTACCATCCATCACACCCACAAACTGGAACAGTAATACCAAAAATCTGTATGGCATTAGCGGCTTAAGAATGAACAAAGGATAAAGGTGTTTTGAGATTTGCAGAGTAAAAAGAAACATAGGGAAAGTGACTTGTATAATGTTATCAGCAGCAAGATAAATAAAATGGATGATTTGAAAATAAGCAATGTGGTGGGAGAATTATGATAGCAATGAGGGATAAATCTATCTGAAATTAAAACCCTTAAACTTGAATAAACCTTAACTTAGCCACATATTTAGACAGAGAAGTATTCAGTAATCTACCTTCTTTTAAAAATTTCACAGTGGTTAATATATCAGTAGATATAAAGCCCCCTGCAACTGACAGTCATTTAATTGAGCTTCATAATAAAGGTGTCTTCAATGTCTATGCCATGTGACTATCTTATCAGTAAGATAACCTAATGTAAAGTTTCTTTTAGTCCTTCCTTAGAAACAGTTAAAAAATTGAACCTCAACTTACTGAATTTTATACTAGAGTGAATGGTACTAGAACACATTTTTCTTGAGGATGGCATGACCACTGACAGTATCTTTGCTTTTTTTAAAAGAATAAAATACTGAGAGTTACAAGTAGGAAATGAAACTGGTCAATCAAATAAAAAATGCTTAGAAGCTAAGGTGTAGTTTTAGATTGGACTTTTTGAAGAACTCTAAATTTAAACATTAGGAGCTATATTATTCATTATTTTTAAATATTATAAACTAATGATTTTTAGTGGAAAATATGCACGTCACAATAACGATAGAACACTACAGCATAGATGCACTTAATGTTCAGGGAGTTCTGCCCATTTGTGTACCCTTTGATTGAAGCTGTAGAATTGTGGAGGTATAATCCATGGTTGACAATTAGGGGGAAAATGGATGTTTGTATTCAGCAGAATGAAATTTGTGGCCTTCATTTGGAGTGAATTTGAATGACATAGTGAAAGTATTCATGAATGACACTTTTTTTCTGGTAGTCTAAAGCAAGAAGATTAGGACAGTTTGAAAATATGCATCATAATTTTACCAATCAAGGAGAAATAAACAAAGGCTTGTATCCAATTAATTTCCAAACCATCCAAAAGAACAAATGATCATATATATTTTAACTAACATTTTATAATGGTATTAAAAACCCTCATTAACACAGGTGTGATTACTTTGGAATTTGATCTTTGGGAAATCAGCAGTATGTATACTATTTGCTGGGCATTTTGAGTGTACAAAAGATAGGCATTTAATTTGGCTAGGAATAAGAGCTAAAACATTATTTAGAGGCACTATTTATTAAGTGGTCTTTGTTTATCAGTTTATTATTGTCAACTGGACTGATGGGGTGTGAGAGGCCCCTGTGATGGAACTGGAATTAAATTGACTGTGAAAGTAATATTAGTGTATGTAGAGGTAGAGTTTGGGTTTTAGGAAAAGGAAATCCCAGATGACATTTGTTGGGGAATGGCAAAGACAATGACTCAGAAAAAGTTTTTGTTTTTTTTTTTTCTTAAATTTAGCTGGGGATCGTGAATGTAGGAGGAAAAAAGCTTCAAGAGATTTTGAATGGTTACATTTTGTTTTGTAAGCGATAGGAAAGTCTGGTAGATATAAATAGGATGCAAGTTACTGGAGCAGGTAGAAACTGGGAAAGGGGAAGCAGAATAATTATATAATAAGAATTACACCCAGGTTGATGGCAATGGAACAAAATAAAAAGCTGAATATGAAAACTATTGGATTAGAAAAAATATAGAGCTGGGCAAATAATCAAATGCCAAAGCTAGGCAGAGAGAGAAGTCAGGGATCATTCTTGTTTTACATTTAGTAGATGGATGAAAGAAAAAAAAAAGCTATGTTATATACTATAATAAACAGAAATAAAAATATCAGGTGACTTATTACAAGGCCATAAGATTAATTGATTTGAATTTAAACTGGATAAGGTGACTGTTCCATTGGGACATTTGGAGGTCACTGACTATGCAGGATGTAGTTAGAAATGTGTAACTCCAACACAGGGGTTAAGGCCAGTGATATCTTTGAGAACAATTTATATTAACATATTAGTTAAACCTGAAGGGATTGATGAGGCCAAAGAAGAAAGTGAATAGAAGGAAGAGAAAGTGGGTGGAATGGAGTCATGTGCCCACATTAATGACAGACAAGGAATCAGGTAGGAATCGAGAAAAATAAGTTCCTGCTAATACAGAAATATGAATGAGGAACCATTAATAAGATAATGTGGGATCATAGAAACCAAAGATTTCAGAGTGTTTCAAGTAGAAGAGTGAATAAAGTTGTAAGATGCCACAAACAGGAGTATGTGAAGCAATCTTAGGCCACTAATATCAACAGAAGTTTGATACACAATGAAATAGTGCAGTTCCAGGAGTAGGAGTAGATAAACATGTTTACTTTTGCTTGGATTGGTACACATGTTAATACTTTCATAGGCTTTAAATTTCTATCTCACTAGCTCATTTTCACAAGCTAGTCACACAATTAGCTAAAACAATGCACTAGCTAAAACAATGCACCACCCACCCTTTGTATGTTCTCATTGGGTACATTTCTAGTTTACTGGAAAGCATCTAAACAGCTAACTTAGTTTTAATCATAACTTCAACTAAACTTCCCCTCTAATGGGATCATTTACAAGGTTTTACAGTTAGGGAAGGTAGCATATTTCTACTTCAAATTGCCTATATTTGAGTTCTCTGTATTTTCTGGTATCTTCTTCTCATTCTCCATGAATCATAAATTTGCCCTTGTGAGACATCAAGGCATTAGACCAAATAATAGACTTGACCGAGGAAACTCTTGTAAAGCTTCCTAAATATGTATGTTTTACAAAATTTCAATCCCAGTGTGAATCCTAGGAAGAGGACTTAGCATTTATTTATTTATTTTTTTGCGGCAACTGAGTTTATTAATGGATAAACAAATATATCCATATAAAGGAATATTATTGAGCCATAAAAGGAAGGAAGTGTTGATGCATGCTACAACATAAATGGATATTTTTCTTTATTTCAGCATATTATGGGGGTACAAATGTTAAGGTTATGTATATTGCCCATGCCCCATCTTCCCCATGGAGTTAGAGCTTTAAGTGTGATCATCCTCCAAAAGTTGCACATCTCACTCATTATGTTTGTATATACCCAAGCCCTCCTTCCCCCTCCCACCCACCTGACACCCGATAAATGTTATTCCTATACGTTCACTTAGGTGTCTTGATTCGTTAATACCAATTTGCTGGTGAGTACATGTGGTGCTTGTTTTTGCATTCTTGAGATACTTCACTTAGTAGAATGGGTTCCAGCTCTATCCATGAAAATACAAGAGGTGCTATATCAATATTATTTCTCCAAGCTGAATAGTAGTACTCCATGGTATACATATACCACATTTTATTAATCCACTCATGTATTGCTGGGCACCTGAGTTGTTTCCACAACTTTGCAATTGTGAACTGTGCTGCTATAAACATTCGAGTGAAGGTGTCCCTTTTGTACAGTGTCATTTGATCTTTGGGGTAGATGCCCAGTAGTGGGATTGCTGGATCAAATGGTAGATCTACTTGTATGGCTTTAAGGTATCTTCGTATTGCTTTCCACAGAGGCTGAACCAGTTTGCATTCCCACCAGCAGTGTAGGAGTGTTCCTATCTCTCTGCATCCACACCAATATTTTTTGTTTGGGGACTTTTTAATAAAGGCCATTCTTACTGGAGATAAGTTATATCTCATTGCAGTTTTGATTTGCATTTCCCTGATGATTATAGATGTTGAGCATATTTTCATATGTTTGTTGGCCATTATTCTGTCTTCTTTTGAAAAATTTCTGTTCATGTTCTTTGCCCAGTTTTTGATAGTGTTGTTTGATTTTTCCTTGCTGATTTTCCTGAGTTCTAAATAGATTCTAGTTATCAGCCCTGTATTGGATGTGTAGCTTGCATAAATTTTCTCCCAATTTGTGGGTTGTCTGTTTATCATTTTTCACAGATATAGAAAAAATAATTTTACGCTTCATATGGAACCAGAGAAGACCCCATATACCAAAATCAATCCTAGGCAATAAAAACAAAATAGGAGGTATCAATTTACCAAACTTCAAACTATACTACAAGGCTATAGTCATTAAAACAGCTTTTTACTGGCACAAGAATAGGGACATTGACCAGTGGAACATAACAGAGAACCCAGATATAAAACCATCCTCATATAGCCAACTAATCTTCGACAAAGCAGACAAAAACATACACTGGAGAAAAGAATCCTTATTCAATAAATGGTGCTGGGAAAACTGGATAGCCACATGTAGAAGACTGAAACAGGACCCACACCTTTCACCTCTCACAAAAATCAACTCATGCTGGGTAACAGACTTGAACATTAGGTGCAAAACTATTTTAGAATTCTAGAGGAAAATGTTGGAAATACTCTTCTAGACATTGGCCTAGGCAAAGAATTTATGAAGAAGACCCCAAAGACAATCACAGCAGCAACAAAAATAAATAAATGGGACCTGATCAAATCAAAAGCTTCTGCACAGCCAAGGACTCAGCATTTAAAAGAAGGCACTTCATGTTATTTTTCAGAAGGTATGTTTCCAATCATCAGGCCATTAATTGGACTTTTGATAACTGGATCAATTTTTAATAAAATGTGGGGCATGATTATGAGCACTATGTGTTTTTATAAAAGGTAAATATAGCTGAGTATTTGCGTATTTGTTTATGAAGACTGATTAAGTTGGCATAAACATATAACCAATTTATGATTGATAATCTAAAAATATAATTTAATTGATATCATTAAGTCATTTTTCTGAATAAATTGATACACTCATTTATACTGCATCTAGCAATGTGTACTAATATGGATAACTAATAAATTTGAAACCTGTGACAGTTCACAGAAGTATCACAATGTGGCTATGTATCTGCAAAGGAAGTGCTATATTTCACTAGAAGTTATCAAAATAATTTATCTTTTGGAAATTCTATCTGTTTCTTTTAGAAGTGAGTCTTAAGTGTGAGTTAATGGGACAGGTTCATCACATCATTTAACTTCAACTATGAATAAAATAGGAATGACTATAAATCTGATATCATGTCAGGATTTAACGAACAGTTTTTTTCCTTAATTATGTTTAATGACAAGTATTTATTTCATCAGAGAGAGAAGAAAATAGGTACTTTCATTAATTATTTAGAGAGAATACTGTAAATGCAAGCACCTTTAGTAGTAAAGTATGGAAATTGTTTAAATTTCTTTAAGACTTTAGAAATGTCTGATATCAGATTATTTCAGCTATAGCAGATATAAAAGGAGCTGGGGCAGGGGAACCTCAAGGACAGTGAGAAATCCTTGTTAGGAAAGAGGGGTAATTGTGTTTACCACAAGCCTTAGAGAGATGCATATGGGTAGGGAAAAAAAAAGCATGACTGAATTTTGAATTCTTCCTGGTTTAATATTATGGACTAATCTTTGCAATGCCACTTTCTTTCTACTAAAAGCCTATAGTAGGAAATGGTTTCTTTATATAAAATATAATTGGTCTATGCAAAATATTTTATTAGTAATTAAAATTATATTTATTAGTAATAATATATTAATTATAATTGGAAATAGTATTTTGTTTAGCCTATTTAATCCATTTCTATTAATAAGGTAAAATAATTACCTAGATTATTACTTTGCTATAATTATCAAGGCTATTAGTTTTCCAGTATATGTCCTCTCTATTAGTATTTCAGAGAAAGGAACTTTATATGTAATAGGTTCTTCCCTCACCCCTTTGAGTTGATGGAGATTTATTATAAAGATGAAGAAATAAGCAAAGAATCCTAGCAATGTAAATATCATGTTTTATGGAGAATGTAGTATTCAGGATACTGCAGAGATTTCAATATAAGATAGAACTCTCAGGCTACCATTTGGGTCTTGACTTCTGTCTTCTATATAACAGGTTCTGTACTCTACACTTTGCATACACCATTGCATGTGCTTCTAAGGGTAGTAGAAGAAAATTAAAGTTCATTGAAGTTAAATATCCTGCTCTGAATCATCCAGCTAGTGGAGCTAAGTATTTGAACTCCAGTCTGCCTTCAAAGTCCAACCAGGATCTTTTATAAATACTGTTTCTCTGGGGCAGGATGAGTAGAAGTGAATGGATTTTATAATATACTAGATCAGGTATCAAATTATATTAAAAACTCTTTTTTTGTTGCTGGCTGTCTAGCCTAAAAACTGTCTTTGTGTCCTATTTTTATTTATTTTGATGTATCCTGTTATAAGAAAAGAAATCCTTCACTGAGTGAAAACCCAGATTCATATAAAAGATAAATTAAGAAGTTATTGTGTATTGCATTAATAGCTCTTTGTCTTATTATAAAAAGTTTTCTTTAAATATCCCAATTAAAGTATATGTTTTCATTAAACATTAAATCAATATATATTTATAGCATTTGCTATCTTAGATACTGTCTACATTATAGCAGAAGATAAATAGAAGACAAGGTACAGTTTTGAACTTAAAAGAACTTAAAGCCAGTTATGATGGAGGAGACAAAGACAAATCATTAGTAACAAAAGAAAAAATAAAATAGGAAACATACTGAAAATATATGTTGCTCTGAGAATTGTAAAAAACAATCTAAGAAGTGAGGGGAAGGAGAACAGAGGATATTTAGGGCAGTAAAACTACTTATGTATGCACATGTCACTATAAATTTGCCCAACACATAGAATGCACACACCAATAGTAAGCCCTAATGTAAACTATGGACTCTGAGTGATAATGATGTGTCGATGTAAGTTTATCTGTTGTCACAAATGATCTTCTGTGGTGGGGGTTGTTGATAATGGGGTGAAACTTTGCATGTAGAGGGGCAGAGGGTGTATATGAGGAATGTCTGTACTCTCAGTTCAATTTTGCTATGAATCTAAAACTACTCTAAAAAATAAAGTCTATTAAAACAAAAACACTAAGAAACTCCTTTCAGAATGGTATTTGAAGGATAGGTAGAATGCTAATGGGTAGAATGATAGGTTGTCCAGAAGTAACCATCTCTCCTGTACCTGTACCTAGGTAGACATGGTGGCAAAACATGGACAAGTTCTCCCCTTGCCTGACATATGGGGTACTTGTCATATATTTCAAAAAGAAGGGGCTAGGAAGGGACAAGGATGCCATATCATGGAATGCCTTGACAATCATATAAAGTTACTTTTACTTAACTGAGAGAGTAATTGCTTGTTTTTGACCTGGCAAGTTACATGTTAGGTGGGTTGCTTTGGAACTACTGTGTAGAATATCAGAAAGAATAGGTGGGAGATTGATGAGGAATTTTATTCAAAACTTAGCTCTGTCTGAACCAGAGAGATAACAACAGTAATGGAAAGAGGGGATCAATAGGAATGACAAATTGATAGTAAATGTGTAAGACATAGAAATTGACAGTTAAGGAAAAGAAAGAGACTAGATATCCAAGATAAATTTTTGGAGCAAAGAGTCCAAAGAGAAATTTGTGGGCAGTTAGTTGAGTTAGAGATTCTCATGAGGTCAGTTTTCAGGAATACATTATTGCTTTAAAAAAACAGAAGTTACACCATACTTCTAGAGTAGGTGATAGCTGTATTTACTTTGGCTACCTAAGGAATGAATCCATGTTATACAAAGTCAGTGTAATAGTAGACAAGTCTATCACAAGATTTGTGTTTATGTCTATAAAATGGAGTCAGTGATACTTTAAAAGGCAATTGTAGGGTTTAATGGAGCTTCATATTGATATTGAGATATCAAATGGCTTCAGACCATATTAAGTACTGATAATAAAAATCTATGGTGTGATAAGCATTATGATTATAATAAAGAATGGGTAGAACTACATATTTTTCATCTCTATTGACTTAGAAGGATGGAATATTAGTTTTCCTTCAATAAACACTTCTGCCTTAATGACAGAAATATAAGGATGTCTGTAGAAGTGAATATTTTTCAATGGGCTCCTGAGTGCTTTTCACAAAATTGGATTTCTTTTGGTAAGTAAAGAAGAGTAGGTAATTGCATACTAACTAGACCACCAACATTGTGTGCCACAGTTCATTATATACCAGTCATTGTGATTTGCATATATCATTTCATTTAATCCACAAAATCCTGTACATTTGGTTCTATAAGCTTCTTCATTTTACAGACAAGGAAATTTAGGATTAAAGAATTTAAGTAACTTGTCTCCAAATTAAACAGTTGGCAAGAATTTCTGAATGACAGCTGCAGTGGGAATTGTAAGAGGCAAATGGATGAATACAACAGATCTTTAGGTATTAGAACTAAACAGCTTTGGTGATTGATTGTATATGGGGTTGGGTAGATTTAAAGCCAGGATTTACCTAACATGGCTCTAAGGTTTCCGGCTTGCAAATCACATATAGAGTTATTCCATTCCCTGAGATAAAGAACATGTGAGGAATGTATGTGGGAGATTATGAATTTGAGCTTAGGCATGCTGTTCAAGATGACTGTGAGATATGCCAGGAGAGAGATTTAACAGGCTGCTGCTGATCATGAGGTTCTGGAGGCTTAGAAGACAGGAATGGACGTGGATAAAGCTTTTGGAGTCATCGGTTACAAATTAATCATTAAAAACATTGATGAGGATGTAATATTGCCTCAAGGGCATGTGTTGAACAGAAGATAAAGGGGCTATGTGTGACACCCAGAGGTAGCAGCCTTCAAGAGGAGTGCAGAGAGAAAAGCTCACAGAGGAGACTTGATAAGAGTGTCCAGAAGTGAAAAATCCTCAGGGTACACATGATTTCATTTTAGAGTTCAGTGATGTCATTTCTTTGTGAAATAGCTAATACAATATTGCATCCCCTTTGTGTCTTTCCTCTGTCCTTAGTGTATTAAAGGGCACATTTTGCATTTCCATTAAGAGAGGAGGAAAAACAAAAGGTTTCATTTGAATTACCAGTGTATGTTGTCTGACATGGGTATTTATATACATGTTTATAAATGTACAGGTAAGTTTTGGTAGAAATACTGGTGAAATCTTCAAAATGACAAACATTTTTCATCTACATCATTCTGGGTCTGGAGACAAGGGGAGAGAGGACCTGCTATAGTTTTTTCTTGTACTACTGCTTTTATTCCAATAGTTATTTATAATTAGGGATGGTATTAACTTTGAAAAGTTTATGCAAATGTATACCTTGCCAAAATGTAGCTCCAATAGTCTAAATAGGTTAATTAATGTAAAACAAAAATATCTTGGTTAACAGAAATTTTAATGTGGAAATTTATATTATTTATACAACAAAACTACCAGCAGAAGATACCTATGACTTTAAGATAAAGTAAGTCATGTTTCCAGAGACTATTTAATGTTTATACAGTTGTGTTACATGATTTGATTTTTCATTTTATAAGTATATAGTGTAACAACTATAAATAGTCTGTTATTTAGCTGGTTAATAGTGGTGCTAATAGACTATGAAAAAACTCTCATGAAAATAACTTTATAGTCATCTCTGGTGAATTTAATTAAGCTATATAAATCTGGCATGAAGTTCCTGGTTTTATTTCAATTTTAATGTAAGTTGAGATAAGAATGTTTCAGAAGGTAGTTAGTAATCACAGACTTGTTCAAAGTTAGATTTGAAATTTTAAAGAAAAAATTGTGTGGAAAAATAATGGCAATGTATTTAAAGTGATTATTTAGTAAAGTAGTGACAAAAACGTTAATTTATGGTCAATTCTAGATTCACATCTGAAGTAGAGTCTGTTAAATTCTTTTCAGCATCAGACAAAAATTAGTTTTCTTATTTCACATAAAAGAAGAATAAAGTATAAGTGTTTGGAGTTTTGCATAGCTGCAGGCTATTCTAGAATCTATGGCTACCCTAATCTGTGCTCCTTGAGATATGTGTGTAGTATGGACCTTTTTGGAGTACCATTTTTATTAATGTTTATTCGAATCAATGTTGCATTTTTTTATAAAACTATTTCTTCGTTATTTTACTTATATATCTAACCACATATCAGTAATAATTTTTATGGGGGGGAAATAGGCTGGTTATTTTCTACATTTTAAAATCTGATTTTTTTATTTGTTGTAGGTTTTATTGGGATTTAATAATGCTTATAATGATGGTTGGAAATCTGGTCATCATACCAGTTGGAATCACATTCTTTACAGAGCAAACAACAACACCATGGATTGTTTTCAATGTGGCATCGGATACAGTTTTCCTGTTGGACCTGATCATGAATTTTAGGACTGGGACTGTCAATGAAGACAGTTCTGAAATCATCCTGGACCCTAAAGTGATCAAGATGAATTATTTAAAAAGCTGGTTTGTGGTTGACTTCATCTCCTCCATCCCAGTGGATTATATCTTTCTTATCGTAGAAAAAGGAATGGATTCAGAAGTTTACAAGACAGCCAGGGCACTTCGCATTGTGAGGTTTACAAAAATTCTCAGTCTCTTGCGTTTATTACGACTTTCAAGGTTAATTAGATACATACATCAGTGGGAAGAGGTAAGACATAACTTTTTCTTTTTTAAAGCCACTGTATCATGATATTGTTAATTATGACTGTTTTAAAATGAACAACTGTGTTGTGTGTAATGAGTTTTATGAAATTCAAGTAGAATAATTTGATTCATCTTTTTAATGAATAAATGTTATATTTGTAAATTAAGAAGATGATCAAATATTTGAATCAACTAATTTGAATTTGAATCAAATTCAAATCAATTTCAAATTCAACTAAGTTTTAGTTGATTTGAATCAACTAAAAAAGTAGTGTATAAAATAATCATTTTATGCACAATTTTTTAAAAGATCCACTTTAATCAATAATTTTTTTTATCCTAATCAATGTAACCTCTCCCTCACCTTGGGGATTTTTAAATCTAAAATGAATACATCAAATATCATCTTTGACAAGGGTCTGATTCCTAATCTAGTATAACATTAGTTCTCTGGTGTAGTGTAGTAAATGTTCCCTCTAATATTGAAGTTTTGTGAATTTATGTTTAGATAAAACAAAGTGTTTCTTTATTTCCAAGTTTTACGTATAAAACTTTGATTTTAGCATAATAATGTTGCTCATTGTTATACCTTGCCTATAATTACTTATTATAGTTTCTCTCTATTAGTTTATTTCATAATACTGAAAACAGCATACCCAGGAGGGAAATTAGTACATAGAAAGCACAAATAGTACAGTGAATAAATGGAGTGAGTCTGGCCAATCAGGCTTGTATTTTGCTGAATAGGGCATCGGTTGTTCTTAGGCAGTGGGTGGGACCCAAACAGGCTCAGCCAACTGAGTTTCTAAAGATCTGAGTTAAATGTACTCATCAGGCAAAGGAGTTTATGTCCCTAATTCTAAAGTCTGCATATTAACCTTTTTGGCTTTCTTTTCTCCTAAATCTAGATTTTTGTATTAATTATAACCTGAGTTTTATTGTCTGCATAAAAATGAGAGTCAAAAAGGCCTCTAGAGTGCCTAAACCAGCAATAATGAAAGCAGTATACTGGCTATGGATTATTTCTTTACTCCCTACAGAAATGCTTTTTAACATTTATAAGATAAATTATGCTTTTAAACAAGTCATAAAATAGAAGTTCTGTTTGCTTTCTGTGAGGCTGTAGCAGTGTTTTTGTATGTGCTTGTCAATGACATTTTGGTTCACAGGATTTCAGGAAATGACATGCAATAATAAAACACTGCATAATATACTGATGCAAAGGCATAAAAATGGATCATTCTTAAAATATGAATATGGAATATATTTAAAATCAAATGAAGTACATTTGAGAAATTGGATTCATTTTGTAATGTTTCTCTATATAGCACATTCCATCTAAAATGGGATAAATGTTCAGTTCTTTAAGCTTTTTCATAACACTTTGAGATTAATACCAAACTATGATGATTCTTGATAATAATTGCTAATATTTATTGAGGGCTTATTGTATGTCAAGTAATATATTTGATTTTTTTACAAGGATTAGCTCACTGAATCTTCCTAACAACCCAATGATATAGACACAATTATTATCATCATTTCACAGATGAGGACAATTAAATACAGTAAAGTAACTTGCCCAGATTCACAGAACTAGTAAGAGGTAAAGCTGGGATTCTAACCTTGGCAATCTGACTTGGGAACCAGTGCTCTTAACCGCAAAACTATGTAGGTTCTTACTATAACATGTACTCTTTTAATTATAAATATGTGAATAATTCCACCATTTTATAGATTGTTTAAGAAACTGTAGGGAACTTTTCTTAACTAAGACTGTGATCCATGTATCATAACAGAGTTAAATAGTTACCTCTTAAAACAAGGCCACAAAAACTATTTTAATAAATAGCCTATGAGAGAGAAGTCACTGATATAAATATCCAGTCAATTAAAATTACAGTAAGCAATGTGACTATTTTTAATGTCTTGTAGTTTTAACCCAGTTACCCTAGAGAATGGCAGCAGGATGAACAGATGGCATCCGATCAGATAAAATGGCAGGCCATGTGGTCATAGAAGAGGACACTCCTTAACACTGATGTCCTCTGGCTCCTGGCAGTAGTCACAGGCTCCTAGATCTGTGTAACATGATGGTGTTTTAAAGATGCCATGATACAATTCAGGAGCTTCGGCTCACTGCCATCATTATTGTAAAATGCAATTTAATATGCACTCACAGACATTAGGTAACGTAACACATTCAGGCCAGAGTTGTGAGTTGGCAAGATCCTTCTTATAAATAAATGACCTTGGTAATAAGTGAGCCACAAGCTCATTTAGGTAAAGAATGTTTACCTGATTATATGATATCCCCATATAATATCATATTTCATAGATATTTAATGCCTGTTAGTAATACTCTTAAATAGAGAAGAAACATATCAAGTCATAATCTAGAATTTAATACAAATTCATCATTCCATCACCGACATGGTTCTAACTGTAGCCACAAAGAAACTTGAATGGTTCCCAAAATGGCAAATCTCTACCTGATTTTTATAAATGCCACCGGGATGTGTTTACAAGTGGAAACACAACAAATAAATCAGAAGTAGCTCTGTGAGCATTTGAAATAAGAATGCAGAGGAAGATGTGTGTTCACCCACATGTCTTTGGTTCTGAGTGTTTTAGTACCAAGCTGGCTAATGCTAAATTCAGCAAATTTGGGGAAGTAATGTGTGAAGTCTGGAAGCTGCCACTGTTCTAAATGAATCATTCCTGAGGAAAGCTGCTGCCTTCTATAGGAAATTGCTTCCATCTTCAACAATACATTTTTTTTTTTCTGTACTGAATTAGTTCAACTGAAAGGCAACAAGAAGCCCTGAAGACAGATGTATTAACGAAATATTATGAATGAGATACAGAAACTTTAAAACTTAGCACCTAAGTTACTATCACTACTAAAGTTGAATTAGTGGTTAGTACAGGAGGAAACAACTGATTTGGGTAACTAATTTATGAAACACACGGTGTTAAAAATCAGGAGGGAAGTTGTTTTCACAAGCCAATTATAAGATCAATGACTTTAGGATGCAAAAGTAGAGCTCTCTGACGCTATACTGAAACTTTACATATATAGTCAGGTGAGGTGAACAATTTGAGGCAATTTAGATAAATCAGGCTAGAAAATTCCTTCTATTTTAATCTCCAGAAAACTGTGGCGAATCTTTCCTATTCTTTATTTTTTTTTAATATGCTTTTAATTCTGCATTGTTGTTATTGTTGTATTTCAAGTAAAGACAGTGATCCCAGCCAGATTGCTATTTCATAACCTATCACAAGGGGAACCAATTCTGTATGATCCTCCTAAAAGAGACATACGGTGAGGAAATCCTTGGAAATTAAATGGAGTATGTGACAATCACAAGCCACTGAAGAGATAAAGGGTAGCTTAAGAGCTCAGTAAATAGGAGATTATTCAGTGTGTAAAGGTGAAGAGTTCCTTTGCAGCTGCTAATCTCACTCATTTTATCAGAGGGGGATAACCTTTGAGATTTTTAGAAAATAGCAGTTGAAAAGAGAAATAATACTCTGTAATGATTATCTGTTTGTAGGACTCAATGTCATAGCTAATGTCTAAATTCTTCATGGTCAATGTAAAATAATGTGGGAAGTACATGCTTATGTAATAACTATGGCTTTGGCATATATAAGCATAATATTCTATTTTTTATTCCTCGTGTCCTATCCTCCCAAACTCCCTTCAGTAGATTTAGGACATATTCCAATTAATTAAATACATTTTGAGGCAGAAAAGGGGACTTATGATTTTGATCTCTTTATATGTCTATAGCAATCGCAGAGAAATAATACATTTTGAACATTGCAATGCTCTTCTAAAAACCAGTATTAGATTTTTATATTGCCTTAGAGATAGTTTTATTAATATATACAAATTATATTTAACAACACAGTGTCAATAAGGAAATTTATTCCATAGGGAGTTAATGCAGACCACAGTTTCTGTCTCTGGTTAATTTTAGTATTCAAATTGGTTTAGAGTAGAAACTAACTCTTGCTATAAATTGCCTATCTATAAATATAAAATACATGTTCTAACTACTTTCATTTACAGAGAAAAACACTTAGGATTTGAAACCTTGCCATAAGCAAACAGCAGTGTTTTCCTAAACCTGCCCTGTACTAGAACTTACAGAGGCTTTCTTTTGCCTATCACATCAAATTTGTGTTTCTTTGCTGTGCCTTCAAGGCTCTCTAGCACACTGTTCCCCTGCTTCACCATTGTCACTTTGTATTTACACCCAACAACTCTTTTCTGGTTTTTGTTTTTTTTTAAGTTTTAGAAGCCTCTTTCAGAGAATGTTCTTTCTGCTTCTATAATTTTGCTTGTGCTAGATCTCAGATTTGGAAATCCTTTCTTTTTCTATCCCTCTTTAAAAATCAGACTCAAACTCATCTCCAGAAAGTATTTTACAGTGATGGACTCTACTATAATAGTCGATACCTTTACACTGAAAAATTTTACTGGCTCTGCATGCATTTGTTCATGACTGCATCCATTTGTTCATGGTTACAAAATTACATGCATTTTCATTTCCTTTTTCTGGCTATAGACATCTATAGGGAAATAGTCAGTATCAACTTTTGCCCTTGAATCTTCTTGTATACTAGTGCATATTATAAACATGATAAATAATCAAAGCATGCCTATCCACTAAATACATGACAATCTTCCATGTTATCAATCCATTAAATAATTATAAGGCAGTATTCATTCTTCACTTCCTAGCATTTACTTAGTAGTCTCTACCTGCAGATGCTGCAATAAGAATACAAGGCAGATGCCAGTTTTGTAGGAAAAGCAGTCTTGTGAGCAAATAATCACAGATGGTATGGTAAGTAGTGGCATAAAGAAGGGAGTGAACAACACAGTTTCTTTAGCATGAGAAGAGCCTTTAGAGATACTTGATCTGAGCTTTGAAGATGGAGGCTGGATTACCAAAGTGAAAAAAATGAGCCAGGCAGAGGAGTGCATTCCAATAAAACACCAAGTACAAGTAGTCTAACACTGTTGTGCATCTCCAGGGTGAGTTTGGATATGTAACTGAAATTTGTGTTAATGATGTACTTACTCAATAAACTGTTATTGAGCCATTTTAGATAGGAGGTTTATGTTTCAGATTGCTGTAGCATGAAGGGGATTGGAAGTCGCTGTGGATAGACCTAGTAATAACAGTTGGTAGAGAGATTTATCACTTACTTGCATATTTTTGTATATAGTTAGTGTCAAGCACTAACTTTTTAGATAATTAAAAGACGTTTATCTTTGCCAAGCACTCTTGTCATGAAATATTTGTGTCAATCAATAAAATATAAGTCTTTTTCTGAAGTCTATTATGTAGTATTTCACAATTTAAATATCAGTTATATTGGAGGTTTGATTTTTTTAGTGGTGTGGAATGGATACTATACTAGAACTTGGTGTATGTGGGTGTTTATTCCAACTGTGCCTTTATTTTCTATTTAATCTTGGGGAAATCACATAAAGTGACTTATTTATGCCTACAGACAGTTGAACAGTTGTGAAATTCAAATGAAATGAGGTATATGGAAATTATTTGAAATATTTAAATTAAATTGATATATCTATAATACTTATAATTATTATGTTCATGGTGATATCTGTCACAGATTAGCACATCTATTAACACCAATATTCTTATACATGTGTGAATTGCCTAATATTTTCTGCAGGCAAATATTGATTCTGCTAAAGACCACTAGGTGTCCTCTATTGTTTAAGTTACTTCAGGGTTCTATGTTCTAAAATATCAAACTGTCTTATTTGAAATTATTCATCTACATTCTTTTAGAATCACCTAATTGCTTGGCTAATTTTTTCTTGAAAAAATAGACAACTATGGATATTCATATATGTAAAAACCCTCCATCTATACTTTCTTCTCAGATTAAACAGTTTTAAGTTCCTTCTCTAAACAATTGTTAGCCCTTTGAATTGTTTTCAGTATTATACCTTGCAATTTTGAATGTTATATTTTAACAGATACTCTGAAGTCTAAGGTACAATATGATAAGATCCATTTGGATATGAAATGTTAAGACAAGAAGATATTAACAAGGTGTGTGTGAGTGTACATATATGTGTGTTAGGGGTGAGATCTCATTTTATGACTGTTCTTTGGTCAGTGTTCTGAAGCAAATCTGTATAATCCCAATGCTTTTGACATGGAAATCTCAATTTAATGTAGCAATGTAAGATTGGATTTGAAATGTTCAGGCATTTAAAGATTAAATATTAAACATTATTAAATTATTATTAATTATTTATTATTGAATATTATTAAATATTATTAAAGTTTATTAATATTATTAAATATTCAGTTTTCTTAATTCACTTCCCTTGGCCCAGTCTATGTTCTTTTGTAGGTTTTTCTATAATTCCATAGCTTTGTATTGATAATAACCAGATTAAAATTCAAAATTTCAAAAATTTTGCACCCTATTGCCTCAATGTCCAAAAGACTGAATGACATCCCTGCAGAGATATCTCATGAGCTCCTCAAGCTCTATATGTTCATTTTTCCTTTATCTTTCCTCCTTTTTCCTGTTGTTCAACTTAGAAATTTAAAAGGTATTCTTGACTTCTCTTTCAATTTCCACAGCTAGCAATAAGCAAATTCCATTGATACTACTTCTTGAGTGTGGTTTGAATCCTGTTACTTCTTCACTTGATCCTCTTCTCACCATCCTAGTGCAAGCCAACTTTGATTATCTCTCATTTGGATTTCAGGATTAGATTCATAACTGTATTTTAAAATTCACCTTTGCATATCTTCCCAGGGACTCAAAAGTGGGATTTTTTTTTTTTTTTTTTTTTTTGAGACAGAGTCTCACTTTATTGTCCAGGCTAGAGTGAGTGCTGTGGCATCAGCCTGGCTCACAGCAACCTCAATCTCCTGGGCTCAGCGATCCTACTGCCTCAGCCTCCCGAGTAGCTGGGACTACAGGCATGCGCCACCATGCCCGGCTAATTTTTTCTATATATATTTTTAGTTGGTCAATTAATTTCTTTCTATTTTTGGTAGAGACGGGGTCTCGCTCAGGCTGGTTTCGAACTGCTGACCTTGAGCGATCCGCCCGCCTCGGCCTCCCAAAGTGCTAGGATTACAGGCATGAGCCACCGCCCCCGGCCAAAAGTGGGATTTTTTGAAAAGTGACTGTTATTGTATCATTTACCTGCTGAAAATATTTCTATAACTTTTCATTACCACCAAGATAAAATCTAATATTCAAGGCTCTTTGAAATCTGATTCTGGCCAAATTGCCTTACTTTACCTTGCAAAATTCTTGCTCATTATTCTTTAATTATGCTGAACCTCCTATTGTAAAATACGCCATTTTAATCTTTTATATGTTATTCATTTTTCTTAAAACTGCTCATCTCACCAACCCAAACTTATGCATTGCATTTCATCTTAAGCATTGCTTTCTTGAGGTGCGATGAACTAATCTCCCAAACACAATTAGTTTCATCTGCAGTAGATCTGGCTTAGCCCCTTGTGCTTTTGCTTTCTATCATTCATTACTTTTGTAATTTCTCTTAAATTATGTCTTTAAAATATATATTAAAGTATAGAAAGGCAGAGACCATAGCTTTCTTGCATTTTCAGCTTTTACCATAGTGACAGGGAAATAATTGGACACAAAATACTTGCTAAATGTGTTCAATTATCCCCTCAAGGGAACTTCAATTCTGTAGGAAAAGCAAACATGTAAACAAACTGAAAAGCAAAACAATAGTGTCTCTAATCCAATATTAGAAGCTTTTATGGTGTAGAAAAGCAAAGCAAAAGAGAGACATTGTATGGTGTATAGTAAAAGGTGAACCAAAGCTAAGTGTATATATCCTTCCGAGTGAATAAACATGAGAAATATTCCAAGGGAATTTAGAAATCATGAAAAAGAATCTATCAAGTTCCTCATTGATAGAATGAGAATAATGATAATTTTCTGTCCCTCTCATAGAATTTGAGGCTCAAATGAGATGTTATTGTTGAACATACTTTGAAACTAAAAAATTCATAGAAACGTAAGTTATAATTATTACAGATGTTTCTACTAATTTAAAATGTGAAAACCTCAAAAGGGAGCTGAATTGTTGGTCCTTTCTTGCACATTTGCTTACTGCCTTTGCAAATATTGGAAGCATTATAAATGATTTTATGCATTAATTCTCTGCCCAATATATACCAAGAGGAAAATCGAAGCAGCAAATGAATCAGGCTAATTTAGGACAAAATATATTTAGTCTTAAATTTATGCAAAGTTTCTGAATATATGTCTTAGTTTTTCCTTTCGTTGTGTGTGCAGAAATGATCTATATTATAACTACTGCTATTTTAGACTCACTTATGTATATTAGAGTGAAAGTTGGTGATGCCAGTGGTTCATGAATATTTCAGGGACAATTTGTGATGTGCTCCTGGTTTAAACTTGAAGTCTGCTTCAATTGCCAGAGTATTTAATAATAAACATGTGCTACTTTAATTATCCTAGTAATTACCTCAATTGAACAGGTCACTTTGGTTGGTCTTATACACCATGCACCTGTCTATAAACAAGGAGAGTGTGATAAGACATGATGTACATTGGAAAGTGGTACAGTGGCACCCAAGAATATTTTCTTATTATGAATAGTGAAGTGAAATTAAACTCACCTCTGAAGGAAATGTTAAATATATTTATCTAATTATAAAGGGAAAATGTATATTTTTTAACTGTTAGTTTCTAACAAATTAGTCTTTCACTCTGATATGTCAGCACTGTTTTTTATTAATTTGAAAACTTTAGAAAACAAGATTATGCCTGCATCATTTCAAAAGAAATAGTTGACTCAAATTTAATTGGGCAAAGCATAATAATTGAAGTATACCATCAGTTGTCACAGGAGGTCACTTTTATAAGGCATTATAACTATGTTATGAAAGCTCAAGAATAAATAAAATTAAAACTCTTCAATTGCACTGAGTAATGGCTGAGAAAGACCTACTTCGATTTCTCTTTCTGTCTTGCTGATGTATGCACTTTAGATTTTGTATTAGAAGAGTCGTGTCTTAGTGTGAAAAAGAAATACATTTGGTTGGTTATATAATTCTAGTGGCTATTTTGAGTTAAGTCTGCCATTTAGGCCATTTTTTTAAGGCAGACAAATTCTTTTTCTTATAACATCTTAAAGTGAAAGTAGACATAGAGTAAGGATTTTGGAGACTAGTCTCAGGGATCCTGACAGTTTAAAGCAGTTGTGAAATAAGGGAATAATGGCTATTAATATTTTGAGATAAACGTATCTAAGTCAGGAGTGGTGAAATAAGAAAGGGTTTCCCCCTTGAGACTGGTCATGGGGAGAATATTTATGATAACATGCTTATTATCTCAATTTGCTGCTTTTGTTGTTGTGGAGATATGAGTTGGGTGAATGTATAAAACAAAGGGATTCAGAACTCTGAGATGAAGGTCAGGAGTACCTTATGCAAGTCATTTACAGACACTTTTCTCTCATTTTTAAAATATGAATGATGGCTTCTTCTTGGTTGATATGGTTGTTTTAATAATCAAAGGGAAAATTCACACAAATTGCCTTGTGAACTCTAAAATTGAAAGTCTAAAGAGTATATTAATATAAGATACAATTAGCCTGTCAATTAATTCACTGATTCTTTCACAGGATCTATGAAAGTATGAAAATTCCTCCTTCCTTAATATACTAGATCATATTGGAGAGTAAAAAGTAGAATTTAGATTTGGCAGTGTGTGCTTTGAAATTTAGAATCCAGGAGCTGTAACTACCTTAGACCACCTAACAATAATGTTTAGGAGATCAACCAACTTTGTAGGTGAGACATTATCTTAGTGCAGGAAGCAGTTTTCCACTGTGTGAAAATAATATCTCCATGATATCAAGGAGAAGGATAAATGTTCAGAACAACTTTTTCCAGTTGACTGACAATAAATTCCAAGTATTTAATTTCATAGGTTTTAATAATACTGTACAATTTAAAAATGTTTCCCCATTTGTATGTAGTCTGAAATTCAGGGAAATATAAATTTAGGTAATCCTTAATGTGTCAGAAGGTTGCTTCTCTTTCTTCCCATGGCATGCATTTGTTATACAAGTGAAACAATTTTACTATAACAATGATTACCAAGAGTAGTAAAAAATGTGTTGAGAAAGACTTATTAAATAAGTTCTATAGTTGTAATATTTTAGGCTCACATAAATTATTGAGTTTAGAATAGTTTTAGAGCATGTATGGTTTCCAAAATAGTATTTGTATTCACTCTCCTGACTGCAACGCCAGGTTATGAGTAATAGATTCTTGAAGTTCTAAGTGACTAGTTTTCTGCTCTCAGACATTTCTTAGGAATTATGACATTAATGACTAAAATTTCACCACTGGGGAATGATTAATTTAAGTTTCAAGGCTTTCTCAATTTCAAGAGTATCCTAAAAAACTTCAAATATACTTTAAGCTATTACTATTAATAGATAACATCTTAGCTAGCTATTGGTTGACAAGTAGCTAAGAATAATTTTTTATACAAGAGGATAAGAAGTAACACTGTTCGGGTGATAGTCACACTAAAATCCCCAACTTAAGCATTATAGAAGGTATCCATGTAACAAAACATTTGTATCCCCTTAATATTTTGAAATCTAAAAAAAATAAAATAAATGATGTAGCAATTCTAACAAATGAAAAAAGAAAAAAAATAACATACAAAGTCCAATATAAGCAATGCTAGATATTATTCAGAAAACAGAACTCCAGTTTTACATCTTTGCTTAGAGTCCATAAAACAAAATTTATTTCAACAAAAAAGGACAAGTGCATGAATATTAGTGTCACATCTCACATTATGAATGAGAGAATGTGAATTTTTATGAGAGGGATTTTCTACTGAGATATGGGAAATTTAGATTGGCTAGCAAAGAAGATAGGAGGGCACCAAAAGCAATGCAAAATTTTTATTTTGTAGTTTTACTGAAATATTTCCCTGCTTCCACATTACTAGTATTTGCCTAATGTCAAAGAAGAATGTTTCACTGTTTCTAAGTGTTACTGGGAATTTTACCAAATAAATCCTCCATCCTTTGTCTCGTTTATGTGAATCATTATTTCAGATGTTCCAAAAATTTCCAATAGCTTGAAATTACATGACAGTATGGCTTTAGATGAAAAAAATTATTTCAGTGAGCACATTTTGCAGCAAAATGCTACTGTTTTTGAAGAATTCTGTTTAGTACCACCTTTCTTAAATGTACGATTTTAGGCAACCAGCTAAACATTGTATATCTAATTATATACCAGCTATACAAAATAAAAATAACAGACTATATAGTCAGATAGTTTCTTGACTCCTCATGCGCAAATATTATTATCAAATGCAGGCTTTAATCAATCATATAACATGTATAAATTAACTGTATGTACACCATATGTTGAGCTGTACTACCCAAATACAAGGATGAATAATAACTGCTAAAAGGGATTTTGTATTTTAGTGGAGGAGTTAGAAAAGGAAATCAATAATCATAACAGATACACGTGAATTTCTATCTACTATTAATTGTTGAATGGGAGATTTCAAAAATGATTCTAAAACTACATCTAAGCTCAGTTGGAAAGACCTCTGCAATTGATTTATAAAGGCTTCTCAGAGAATAGTAGTGGGGGTAGTGGTGTTGGGGCCATATGATTACCACCTTTGATTAGTCAGTTGAAACAAAAAGGGACTGTGATATACCATACTTAACTAAAATGTGAGATTTGATGAGTTTTACAATCAGAAAGAATAATTTTATTTAAAATAATATTAATACTGTTTTGAGATCACGAAATGACTTCCTAATACTAGAACATGAAACATTCATTTGATTCAAATTGTACAAATTTATGAAAGATCCATATATATTGAAACTTTTTTAGGAAGAAGGAACAATATATTTTAATTTTATAGGCAGTCTTACAAACTCTACATTTAGTCAAAGAATTCAACAACAACAACAAAATAACCTAGTTTCTTTCTTTTTCTCTCTTTCTCTCTTTCTTATAGTATGGATGCTCTCACAGCAGATTCCTAATCAGAAAATATGGTATCACAATTACTAAATGAACAATTAAGAATGTGTCACAGATATCAAGAAACTAAGCTGCATTTAGGGACCTGAGTGACCAATAACACACCAGTTATTCTGTAGTTATGAAAACAGCAGACCCATCCAAAATATTTAATTTGTCTCAACATTTTCCACATGAGTATATTACTCATTTTCTTTTTACTCCCCAGCTTCTGTTCTCGCATGGAGTCATTTCCGACATCCTAACAGCTGTGGCTACTGCAGCTATTGCTGAAACTATGCCCAAAGAAGCCATGTGTTGATAGATTCCACCCGCAAAACCAAGGCATTCCTTCCACAAAAAGCTGTTATAAAATGTTGCTTCAATGGTAGAACTGTTTATTGATGTTGTTTTTATTTTTGTTGCCACTTTTGTTGTTGGGAAAAGCAGCAGGCAGTGAAATTACCCAGAATCTCAGGTTATATAATAATACCTATTTTCCAAGAAGTGAGAGATCAGAAGACTCATGGAAGTGGAATTCTTTTCCTTGACCTTCTCCTCTGCCATATTTCCCATTAGAAGATTTGCTAACAAAGAGTGTCAACATAGTATTTTAATCATTTTTTTATAACTGCAAAAAATAAGTATAATCTCCTTACCAGGACACACACAGGCACACTATGTAGCCTTAGCAGAGGGTCAAAGAAGTCCTATTTCAGGGACCTACGTTACTGTATATTCCATTGTTCCTTGAACTGAAGGATGGAGTATTGAAGGTGAAGAAACCAGTGTGATTCACCTCTCTGTTGGAGAACCATTAATTTTATCTTTTCATTTATTGATATATCATTTCATTTCTGCCTTCCAAAATGGAAAAAAATAATATTTGTATAAAAAATAAAAGCAATTAAGGAGATGATTTAATTCAAAATGGAACACTTCCAAATTGGCAAAATATCTTACTAAACTTGAAAAAACAAACACATTAGATTAATCATTTTCCTTTGTACCCAATAAAATCTCTGCAATATATTTTGTTCAGTTATTTTATTTGATATGGAAAGTAAATGCTTCAGATTAAAAAAATACAACTATAATGTGCTATAGTTTTATAATAGTTATTCCAGAAACATTTTCTCCCAAATTATGCTATTAAAATTTTCCTAAAGGAAAAAAATAGTTCACTTTTTCCACAGAAACAATCAAAAATAGTTTCTTCACAGCTTGGTTATACAGAACATGTTATTGTTGCAAACTTAAGGCTCCAAAATAAAATCAAGATGTCACAGAATTTGGGAGAGGGTTTCCTTGGAGTGTTTTCTTCTTGTTCTAAGAGTTTTTAGAAAGTTTGATCAACATTCCCCAGTGTGTGGCCTGTAAGTTGTTAATCATTTCCTAGAGATAAATTGTTTTTCAGTGTTGGAAGTGTTGTGCAGGTTAAAATATCTTAGTAGCATCACATAGCAAAGGTCAATCAATACATTGCTCCCACTATATAACTATTAAAGGTGGGCTAGCAGCATTGCTTCTTGTCACCTCACACTTGGATGCAGATTGACTAAGCTGCTACTATCACAACTATTGTCAGTCATTTTGATGGGGAGATATCCCTGTAGGGTCTTGACAGCCAATTAAATGATCTGACTTAGAGGTGATATGTGTCACTTTTTGGCCAAAATATTATGCAGCCTCACCCAGTTGCGAGAAAGTCAAGAAGAATGATTCTAACAGGTAACCCAGGTAACTGGAAGGCAGAGAACCGAAGCTATTCGCTTAATAGCATTACTTCAGTAGTTGCAATAGATGGAGACAGAATGTGTCCCAAATAGATCACCAAGGTGACCTGTCACTAACTTTTATTAAACTTGTATCCAAAATAAAAACACAGACTAGCTTGATCTCTTTGTATTCCTCTCATGGAAGGTCCCAGATAACCTTCTAGCTAGATAATGAGGTCATAATGGAGGAAATGTGCTCCAGTTTTCTACAATACAGTAAACTGTATCATTCACTTATTCATTAACTCGTTCTTTCTTGTTTATGTTGAATAAATATATATATATAGGATTCATACTGTATGCTACACATATAGATTATCACAGTACACAAAAATAGTTTCTGTTCTTACACAGCCTACAGTTTAGTAATATGAGTTATACAAGAAGTTAAAATATAGTATGCTATGATGGGGAAAATTCTCTGTGAGGATATATAATGGTTTTGGAGGCCAGAGAAGGCTTCTGGCAGAAAGTGATATCTGAACTGAGACTTGTAAGATGAGTAGGACTTTTGGAAAAAGCAAAGGAAGGACATAGTAGCCAAGGAAATATTTCTTAAGTAAAAAGACAAATAAGAGGGTTTTCAAGAAACTTAAGTCCATATAGCCTAGGTATACAGAGATGAAGTTGGAAATATAAGTTGGTATTTTGAAAGTCAAACTAAAGAGTATAGACTTTGTCCTGAGGACAGCTAAACACTTTTGAAAGGTTTTAGACAATACCATGATACATTTAACAATCATATAGTATTTATTAGGGAGCCACATGGTGTTCTAAACACTTCAAATTAATAAAACTATTAACTTACTTAAGCCCATAATAGATTCTGAGCTAGGTAATATCATTATCACCATAAATAGAGGAAGAAGCTGAGGCACAGAGAGATTAACAACTTGCCCAAGTTGTACAGCTAGCAAATAACAGTGCCAGGATTTAAATTCACACAACATGATCATGACCCAGAATCTTAACAAGTAAAACTTGTTCCTTCTTTGCTTAAATATGACTTAAAAAAAAAAAGCATACAAATGGTATGGAAAAGAGGCAGGTAAGAATTGAGGCAGGGACCTCATTCAGTGGCACGTGCTATAATTTAGACAAGAGAGGAGGCATTAGGATGTCAATGGTAGACGCTGCTACCATATTCTCTTCCTATGCTCACAAAGTGGTTAGAATGCTGAGGGAACTGGTACTTACCCTGGGTGACTCCCTTAATCAGGGCTGTCTCTTGGATATATCAATTATAAAGTAATCTTTATTTTACTTAGTTTTTATAAGTGAATTCAACCTTAATAGGAATTTAAATCACTCCATTAATGGAAGTACCAATTTCCAGGCTTCAAAACATTAGATTTAGTGTGAGTTTAACAATTTATTAATTGTGGATGAATATTTGCATAATTTAATTTCCTAACTTTCACACTAAAAAGAATTGCAATGCTTAATTTTCAGATCCTTCTTCAATCAAATAGAGTACAAGTGTTCTGCATGTATGATATAATCAGAATAATTCTTTTACAAGGAAAACTTATTGTACATGAAATCTTGAGAACACTTGAAACACAAGCATTAAATACAAGATCTTAAGTGTGGCTCACAATATATTCATTTTTCTTAAAATGTGTTACTTTGTTTGGACTTTATTTTTCAAACAATTCATACTTTAAAAGTACCTAAATGTAAACTACTCAGTAATAAATATTATTACTATTATCTATATAATATCTAATATTTAATATTAGAATCCTCTTTGAGTTTATGCTTTCTGACAATTTATGGAGACTCACTTTATTTCCCAGAATATGGTCTATCTTAGTGAATGTTGTATACTCATTAAAAGAAAAAATATTTTCTGCTGTTATTGATTGGAATGTTCTATAATGTCCAATTAGGTCAAATTCAGTCAATTAATAGTGTTATTCAAATGTTCTGTTTTCTTGCTGATTTTGTGATTGCTTGGTCCAGCAGTTCTTAGGAGGGGGATATTAAAATGCTGAGCTACAATTTTGGATTTGTTCATTTCCTCTTTCAGTTTTATCGGTTTTTACTGTCTGTACTTTGAATCTATGCTATTAGTTTAATTCATAGTTAAGATTGTTATGTCCTCTTGATGAATTGCTTCCTATAACACTATAAAATGACCCTCTTTATCTCCAATATCTGCTTTTATATATATTAATATAACCACTATATCTTTATTTAATTAATAATTTTATGGTATATCACTTTTCATATTTTATTTTCAACTTATGTAAAGTGAGTTTCCTATAGGCAGCATATAATTGAGTCTTTTATTTATTCATCAAATCTGACAATCTCTACCTTTTAATTGGAATACTCAAACCATTTACATTTAATAATTAATGTTTTTATTTTCTAATAAACATTTTATCCAGAGTGGCATACTTGATAATATGCTTCTATTCATCAAAGTGTCTACAGAGATTCAGAAAAGCTTTTTCCGCTTGTTTTGTAGCTTTTGTTCTATTTTTACTTTTCCTTTCATGATTTTTTTCAAAGTAGGTAATTTCTTGAGAGCCTTATGAAAGGGTTAACAACTTAGGTAAAAAAGCTATAATGGTAATGAGTATTCTTAGTAAGCAGGGCCAGGTGTGTGCTCAGATTTTTGATGACATGGAAGCATGTATATCATGTGAAATACTCAGGTGATATTAAAGAGGCACTAATTTGTTCAATTTTTTTTTTTTTAAGTTCAACTCTATGTACACTCTACCTTTACAGGGCCAACTTTTATTTCACCAGGAGAAGTAAAGAACCATCCGTGAAAACACAAATTGTTTGGCACTTTATTTCATATTTATACTACCAGTGTATTAATGCTTTCTGTAGACAGAAGGGTTCAAAATGCTGCTAGTTTTCCAGTTTTCTACTCTGGCATGGCAATCTGTGTATTATTCATTTTGCTTCTATATTTATATGAAGTTCATAAATAAAATTTGTTATATTTAAGTAAAGGTATCTAGAATTTCACAAATAAATTGAGATTATTACTGACATTTTTGTTGTGAATGGCTTATGAAACCATAGGATGATTATTCTTTTAATAAATACCATGTTATAACATTTCTCTTTTACACAAGTTCAAGGATAATGCCCTGCCACTCAAATAAGTAAATCTATGCTTATTTCTCTTCATGTATATTTTACCTAAAGTTAGACTTTATATTCATAGACAAAAATACCCATGATAGGCTCTATCTATCTTGACTGTATACCTTAAATTGGGAGTTCTTAGATTATATTTCATGAAGAAGAAAATTATTTTTGTCTCAGAACGTGTGGTGCAAAATTGACATGCTAGATTTTAAGCTTAAAGTTACTTTTAAGTAATTTTAAAAATCTGCTATCCACTATTATTACAGTTTTGTGTTACACTAGAAATGTAAGAGGCCATAATCAACATTCAATGAAAACCTCTCGGCCATGCGTGGTGGCTCACGCCTGTAATCCTAGCACTCTGGGAGGCCGAGGTGGGCGGATTGCTCGAGGTCAGCAGTTCAAAACCAGCCTGAGCAAGAGCGAGACCTGTCTCTACTATAAATAGAAAGAAATTAATTGGCCAACTAATATATATCTAGAAAAAATTAGCCAGGCATGGTGGCGCATGCCTGTAGTCCCAGCTACTCAGGAGGCTGAGGCAGTAGGATTGCTTGAGCCCAGGAGTTTGAGGTTGCTATGAACTAGGCTGATGCCATGGCACTCACTCTAGCCTGGGCAACAAAGTGAGACTCTGTCTCAAAAAAAAAAAAAAAAAAAAAAAAAAAAAAAAAAAAAAGAAAAGAAAAGAAAAGAAAAGAAAAGGAAAGGAAAAAAAACACCTCTGTTGCTTCCCCAGATGAGTGAAAAACCTCACCATGGCTGTATCTGGTCCACAGAGGAACATTTGGAGAAAGGTTCAGTATAACACAAATCACCAAGAGTATTAAAGAGAATACTATACATCTTGTACGTCTTTCTCACATGAAGCAAGCTGATCATATGTAATCATATCAAAATTATTCTGAAGAAAAAAATGGCATGTGTGACTTAGTAAGAGGCGACATTCTTGCTATTCAGATAGGAAGCCTTCTAGTGACTTGGAATGACAAATGGCTGATTTTGCAGGTTCTACATTTCAATGTCAGTTACCAAAAAGAAACCTGTCATCTAGACAGAAAGAACAAGATGAAATAAGAATTACCAGAATTACAGAATTGTATTTCTTCCTGCCTTAAGGCATAGTCATCTTATTCTGCCTCAGCACTTAAGAGTTTGACTTTAAGCATTATAGTTGGAATAGAAGTACAGGCAAATGAATGGACCCAGTTATATATATATATGTATATATACACACACATACATGATCTGTATAAATACACATATACACATGATATATATGTATACAGATGCTGTGGATATATATGCAAATCATTGCTCTCTCTATATATATGTATATATAAACACTGAATTCTCTGTGAGATTTTTATATAAATTGTGTGTGTGTTAGATTGGGTCTTGTAACTCTCTGAATCCTCTGATTAAAACCTTCTATTAGCCTACAATAAAGTCTAAACATCTTAACATGGCAAAGACCCTGAATGATCTGGTCGCTGCTTACCTCTCCAAACTTAGCTTTATCTATACTCCCCTTCTGAAGACCATTCACTAGCTTCATTATACTTATTTCTGTTCCTTGAAGCTTGGTCTTTCCTTAAAATGCATTGGTTGTTTTCTCTATTTCCCCAATCTTAACTCAAGATGTTGCCTTCTCAGATTGACATTTTCTGCACACCTTTAGTTAAAGTTGCTGTTTCTCTACATTCACATTCACATCATCATGAGTCTTTGCTTCTTGGCACTTAAATGGTTTTGTTCATGTGTTTACTGCTTTCCTGCTCTCTGTGTCTCCACTGGGACATTAGCTGGTTCATAATTGATTAGTATTGAATTCTCAATGCCCAGATAGTACCTCCCACATGGTGAGCACTCAGGAGTGATTGTTGAAGGATGTTTCCTGGGAGCAGCACACTACTGATTGTGGTCTTGAGTGATTTCCACATCAATATTCAGAACTGCTGGTCTGGATAGTCATATAATTATTTTCAACAAAGAAGCATTATTAGATGTTTATTCACAATTGACTTCAATAGTCTTTCACAAGTATCATAGAATTGATAAGTAACAGCAATGTGGTGTGGTTGATATACACATAATTAGGCTGAAATTTTATTTCTGCTTCTTATGAACTCTGTAACCTTGCTAAATCTCTATTTCCCTTTCTATACAGTAGGGGCAATAACAGACAACTCATGGGAATGTTATAAGGACAGAATGATTTAGTGTCTCTGTAAAGAGTCCAAGACGGCCCAAACACAGTGGCTGGCACATAGAAGAAATTTTATAAATTATGAGCACAAAACTTTTTCCTGTGTCACCCCAAATTATCTTTTTTGTTGTTGTAAATATGGCTTCTATGTAAATAATATCAGAGAGATAATAATAGAGATTGATCAAAATAGTGGCCTAATAATGCATTGAAAAGCTTGTTATCTTGTTTAGGTGTTTTGTAATAAAATAAATTTTACAGTATACCCTGAGGTCAAGGCTTAGCTCAGTGTAATTTTGCAACTTTATTTTATTTGCACTGTATTGATACATTTTATTAACATATAATTGTTACATGTTTTCCCTGTGCATTTTGGACTCCCAAAAACTTAGGTTTTGTTTTCTTCTTTTACAGTTTTTCCTCTTCCCATCTGAAAGTGCTATGCATTATGTAATTTTTGTGGGTTAAAATTTAGAGTTCTTACTGATTTATCCATTTCTTACCTAATTAACCACAACAGCATCATGAATTAAATATGTACTTCCTTGTAATATGTGTAGATACTAAATTTGCAGTGTGTAGTAGTATGAAGTGTCAGGAAGATATGGACAACAAGGCAACCATGAGGACTGGGGTACAGAGCCTTATCTTTGCAAATACTGTAGGAAAAGGTAAACCTTCACTAATTGTACATGCAAATAAGTACTTATTTAGTACTAACATCTAACCACTACCTTGAATACCTATGTATTACCAGGTCAGGAAACCCCATGGGGAGAGCCAAGGGTAATATTTTGGCCAGGAACCTGAGGTTGGAGAATGGAGCATGTGCATTCTCATCATCTCAGGAATCACAGGTTCCTGTTAAGAAGAGGCTTCCCTCCCCCAGTGTTCACTCATAGCTTTATCACTCAACGTGGTTGACCTAAGACACCATC
This sequence comes from Microcebus murinus, assembly GCF_040939455.1. Taxonomy (NCBI): domain Eukaryota; kingdom Metazoa; phylum Chordata; class Mammalia; order Primates; family Cheirogaleidae; genus Microcebus; species Microcebus murinus. Next base: position 34,628,917 of record NC_134114.1, on the reverse strand, counting down.
CTGACTTATCCCAGTACTCCCTACATCCCTGCCTGCCTTCATAAACACAAGAGGCTCCAGACTACCATGTATTTCTCATACCTGAATGGCTGCATAGGTCCATGATTCTGACTCTATTTCATGCGCCCCCCTCTAATTCCCATCCTCCACATTTTCTACTGGGTTCTGTGGAGCTTGACATCTTTACCAACAAATTCCTTCTGTCCTCCATTTCTTCTCTAAATATTCCATTCACTATTTTTTTCTATTAAACCAAAAACTACTTGATCCCTGAGGACTCTGCTTTTCCCCTACATCCCATGCAAATGGTGACTTTTCTCTTTACCTTTGCTCATTCTCAGGGCCTGCAAGTGAGACAGGTGCATTCCTTGATCCTCACCGTCAGTTGCAGTTCATTCCTTTTCTCTGTTAAATTGCTGTTCCCTACAGTTTCAATATCCAATTCCTTAGCTCTGTTTTCAAAGTCGATCTGGAGTCTGACTACTTCTAAGAGTTCCACCTTTACCATTCTGTTTGAAACTACAATCATCTCCCACTTAGGTTATTGTAACCCCTATTAAATGGTTTCTTTTCCCTCCTGGGGCTTATTTTTCATATAGCCGTCAGAATATTTCTTTGAGTCCTGAAGACAAATCATGTCACTCGCAGCTTCAAACCACCCAAAGTCCTCTAATCCTGTGAAAAAGCCCCTGAGGTCCTAAATTGTCCAATTGTCCACTATCTCTCTGGCTTCATCTTCTGTTACACAGTCTTTGTTTACTCCTTCTAGCTACAGTCTCCCTGATGTACCTGTAATGTTCAAGAGTGCCCTTAACTCATGGTTTCTATATGCTGTCTGTCTTCTATTGGAATGTGCTTTTCATCAGATATTCTCTCATCTTTTACTTCCTTCAGATCTCTACTCAAATGTCAAATTATCATTGAGATCTTTCTTGACTACCCTTACAAAGTAGTAATCCTCTCCCCATCAGTCTTCATATATCCTTCTCTGTGTTATTTTTTCTACATAGCAGCTATCACAACTTCATACATTATACATTAATTTGCCTTTCTCCCCTACACTGGTAACAAATGCTGTAGGAGAGCTGAGACTTTATTTCATTATTGTTTTGTCCACTTCACCTAAAACAATTTCTGAGATTTAGTATATTTATATTCAGTATTTGTTGAACAAATAGTTAAATAATCTCATCGCTCTTTTGAATTACAATAGTAAGGATTCTTCATTTCAATCACTAGGAGATATATTCCCCTAACTGAAAAGAAAAACCACCTTTACCCTGCTGCAGAAATAATAGAGATCGGGAAGAGAGTTAGGAAAATATTACTATAGTCCCCGAAATTAAAGTTCCTTGGGAATCTCATGTTGAGATTAGGAAATGAATATTGGATAACTTATTTATTAAAAGTTAGACGCTTTGAGGTGGAAGTGGTCTGAGGGGAAACGAAGACGTGAAGAGGCAAAGTGAACTCATTCAAAATAAATGAAAATGATTAGTGGAAGTGAAAATTGCATCTCAGCCTCGTTATTCTCTATCCGGGATTCATTCATTCTGCAATGAATATTTACTGAGTGCCTGTTCAACATCAAAGGCAGACATGGTTCTCCTTTTATGGATCTTAAAGTTTAGCATAGGAGATGAATGTTAAAAATATGAAAATTAAATACATGTATTCTTGAGTTATGTATTCAGAAGGAGGAGACAGTATTTGAAAAATGGAAGGAGGCTGACCCAATCCGAAGGACAAAATAAATTTTCTCTGGCTAGGTGTAATCATGAAGCCAGTGGGGTTTTGAGTGCCATGAGGAATTAGCAAGAGGAAGAGGAAGAAGTTATGTTTCTGGCAAAAGAACAAGGCATTAGTTCCTGATGCAGGAAGGAGCAGAGCACTCACTCATGGAAGAAAGGCCTAGGTATCCTTTCATAATGCCAGACTCCTGCTTTGGTATCATTGTTGCTATATTGACTACTTATTAAAGCATAATAGATGATGACAGTTGTATAAACTTATTCACAGTTTGACTATTAATAAATGTTCTTTTGTCTACTCTTTAATTTTAGGAATGAGTTTGTCATTAGCTGAAAAGTTTAACCTTAGTTCCCTTGTCCATGTTGATGGGCTGCTTTTCATTTCTTGTTCTTTCTTTCAAAGGACCCCCTCCCTGACAATCTGTTTCACTGTAGCTCATCCTTTCTCATCCAGCTAGCTTCCTATTTTTATTGCTGAGTCATCCAATCAGCCTTAATTGTCTCTCTCTCCAGCTGGCTCTGTCTTTTTGGAGAAAAATTTCTGCTACAGGTGCATTTTTTAAAATTAGGAAAATGTGAGTGCCTAAATATGGGCACAGCTAGATTTTAGTGGTGAATTCTGACATTATAAAAGATGATTAGCACCTTTTATCTTTCATCATGCCAACCGTTTTTGAAGCATTTATTTCATCCACAGACTGACCCACAGCACTCACTGAAACATCGTTTTTGTTTTAAAAAAAATTTCCTTTCACACAGCTTTTCTTTGTTGCTTAATTATTTCCTCTCTTTTATCTTTAGAAAATTTAGATATATGCAAAGTTGGGCCACACATTTGTTTTTAACAATGTGGTATGAAATAAAATACAATAAAACAAAATGATTGGAAGGTTTTGGAATTAATGACAAATCATTTTAATTTCCCCTTCAATTATCTATGAAAAATATTCTATTTCCAAATATATCAATTATTTAAAAGTTGAAAGGGATGCTTAACATACCTAAGAACAAAGCTTATCACTGTTACAAAATATGAATGTTAAGAAAAATATGAAGTTATCATATATGTAAAGATTCTAGAATAATTTGTTCCATACACTTGAAAGAACGAAACAGAATTAATTTTAAGGTCTTCCATAATTGTTGTTTATTAGTGAATTTTGGTAAATGGTAAACGAAAGATATTCTTTTTTCTCCTCAGGTTAATCAAATGTTAACAATCAAATGCTTATATTTGGTTAAACTGTTCACTAAAAAATCCACTTATATTAACAAAATAATATATATTTGATTTTTGTAGACCAAAGATTCAAATTGTTAGATTAATTATATTTTGTGAGTGCAAGGTCTGCAAATGGGATACTCAAAATGTTATCAGAACATTTATTTATCATTTAATTTTCAGACATTCAGATTTAATTTATCAGACATTTAATAAATAAATTTTTAATTTTTAATTACTGTAGTAATACAGTATGGACCTAGTTCTACAAATAATTTTTCTCAATTATCTCATTTTAAATTTGATTTATGAGGCTAACATGGTTCGAAGAATAGAAGGAAAACTTAATTATGCATGCAGAGATAAAGTGCTAGCATTTTATATGCATTATTTTAAATAATCCACATGATAGCTATGAAGGTAGGTATTATTTATCCCTTTCACAGATAAGGAAACTCAGGGTTAGAGAAACTAAGAAACCTGGGCATCATAGAAAATCAGTGTAAAAGTTCTGTGAGTGTAAAATGTTTCATGATGTCTACATTGTGTGTTTCATAAGCATGCAATAATACTCCATTAAAGTCTTCTCTTCATCTCCCACACTTTACAATGCTTCAGGACACCTTCCCTAATAGTGAGAGTACTACAGAGAAGTAGAATTTAATTCAGTGTGATAACATGAGGTGAAATAAGGCAAACATGAGAAATCGGGAGACTTCTATTTTCAGCTTTGTCACTATCTCATTAAATGAGCTCAGAAAAGCAGTTAACCTTTCAAAGCCTAACTTTCCACTCCTGGGGGTAAAAAAAAAAAAAAAAAAGAAGTAGAACAATTATGAAACTTACCTAACAAGGATTTTCTGGAGATTAAGCAGTGTGAGTTTCAAGTTCCTGGAATAAAGATTGCTAGAAGCAAGAACTCTTTGAATAAATCATTATCATGAGCTCAAATTACCCTTTGAGGATGGAGAAGTGTTTCCTAATTACAAAGAAAACAACCACATTTTACAACTTTCCCAGTGTCCTCTTCAACCTGGAATCATTATTTTGATTGAGAAGAAAGTTGCTGAAAAAGACATTGGTTTCTAGCCCACTTTTGTCATTAACTTACTCTGTGATCTTGATTAAGTCATTTAGATCTGAAACCTCAAATTTCCTCATATGAATAATCAGGGGATTGGGTTAGGTGCTATGTATTATCTGTTCCAACTTTAATTAGGAATGGTGTATTCCAACCATATATAACAATGCCTGGCACAGAGGAGATGCTTAATGAATAATAGATTGAATAAATGAGTAGAGCATTATGCTTTATTTGGTTTGTTAGATAGGGTACTGTAGACGTTTCACATAGAGAAACTACAAGGATACCTGAAAGGGAGCAATATTATAGGGAGAAAGTTTGAATGAACTAATGATTTTCTCTCACTCTGCTCCAACATCCAAGGTGGGCCAATAGAATTCTGCTGAAATTTCCTTGGTTGTTTTTTGTGTGTATTTGTGTTTCTTCTCCTTCCTCTCTTTTGACTGTAAAATTAATTTATATAACACAGAATTAGCCTTGATATAATAATCATATATATATATATATATTTAAAAACCTAAAATAGCATGATTTCCTAATGTTTTCCATATTTGTCTTCTGATAGCAGTGGGAGAATTAAAAAAACAACTTTATTTTGAAATAATTTTAGATTTATGGAAGAGTTGTAAGATAGCATATAGACTGTCTATATAAATTTTATCCAGCTTCCCCAAATGTTAACATCTTATATAAATATGGTACATTTATCAAAACTAAGAAATTAATTTTGGTACATCATACATTGTTATAACACTATTAACCACACTACAGGCTTTTAAATTTTACCAGTTTTCTTACTAATATCCTTATCTTGTTGTAGAGTTAAATTCAGGATCCCGCATCATAGTTAGTCATCATGCCTCTTTAGGGATATATGATTCTCAATCTTTCCTTGTTTTTTGCAAACTTGACACTGAAGAATACTGGTCAGGTATTTTGTAAAATTTGTTCTTTTCTATTTGATAAAACTTGAGTTACAGATGTTTTTAGGAAGAATGCTTCTGAGGTGAAGTGGTCTTCTCCTGGCATCTTATTAGGGGTAAATAGCATCAACAAGACTTATCACTCGTGTTGTTAACCTCGATCACTTGATTAAGATGGTATTTGCCAGATTTCTCCACTGTAGTTATTATTATTTCTTTTTCATACTCTTTTCACTAGAAGCAAGTCACAAAATACTGCCCATACTCAAGGGGACATAAATTAATCTCTACTATCTAGAGAGAGGAATATCAAAGATTTTGTGGTCATGAATTAAAATCCCCACATTCATTAATAAGTATTTTGGGGGGGGTAGATACTTTTAGGCTGTGCAAATATCTTCTTTATCCTTAAAGATTAGTCCACTAATTTTAATATTATTCAGTGGAGCTTGGCTGAAGCTTGACAAATATTTCTGTAGTAATTTAATAAGGACTTTTCTATCTTCCTCATTTCTTCTACATTTATTATTTGAAACCCTTTGTAAAGAAAATTTATACCATCTCATTCATTCATTCGTTTGTTTACATCACTGTGGACCCATAAATATCTGCTGAGTTTCAATTCAATACTATTGTCATTTATTTTGTTTCTCAAAATGGTTCAGCTTTTAACCAACACTTTTAGGTTGGCTACTGTGTCCATTTGATATGTCCCTAACTTTGTTTTTCAACACTTCTTATTTTCTGGTACTACACAATGGTCCAAATTCATCTTTATTTTTCTCTTCCCAAACTTTGAATGTACAGTTTCTCTAAAGAGCCCTAGTTATTTTTATTGAAAAATGACATTTAGAAATTATGATCAGGCACCAGATATGCTTATTGCTACTGGGATATAGGGGTGTCACTGCTTTTGGACCCTCTCAGAAAACAGACAATGGGAATAGTCTTAAACTAGGTTAGTGTCTATGAATGAAAACATTTCTTAAGAAGTTTGGTTTCTACTTCTGTTATTTGAGGACTTTGATATGGCTAATTATGTTTTTTCCACTTTATTTTTTTTTTTTACCATTTTTTCTACCAGATAAGTGTTAAAACCATTTTTTAAAGTAAATACCAGGAAGAAATAAGATTTCACTACTACTAAAATCATAATGATTTTCAAGATAATTTCACCTTATTTTTCTGTTTCAGACTTTCATGTCCAATTTCCTGCTTAATGTTCCTACGTTAAGGTCTGTCTGTTGCTTCAAATGCAATATGTTAAAAGGTGAACTCTTCCCATCCTTTAGAGACTGATATCTCTTCTTTTTTTATTTATCTTTATAGCAACAACATCCAGCCAGTCATTTAAGTTTGACTTGCTCTATCAGCTCACCTATCCAATCAATTACTAAATCCTGCTGAATTTACTTCCTAAATGTAATCTGTATTCCTTTCTTTCCTTTTCTTCTAATCTTGTTCTAGCTCAAAACTTCATTGTCTTACATTGGATGAATTGCATCTGTTCCCTAACTGGTCTTTGTTTATGCTAGCCTTATTTTTTCAAACCCATTTTTCTCACTGCTTAAGCAAAAATCTTGCAATGCTATTTCTCTGCTTACATCCTCTCAGATGAGTCCCTGTTATTTACAGAAATACATGTAGCTCCTTAAAATATCATCCAAAACATTCTAAACTTCTATGTTGCCACAATCACTGTAGGATTCTGGTTCAGGTATAAGCTACTTCTGTTTTTAATGCCTCTGGGCTTCCGCTTATTACATCTTCTTAGCAGGAGAAATGACTCTTCCTTTAGCACCTGTCTCACCACAATATATACGCATACACATACATACACACACACACACACACACACACATACCCCTTTCTTCTAGCATTTTTTCCCTGATTTCATTTCATATGCTAGTTTAGTATATTAGCAGTGTAATCATGGCTACTTGCACTTACGTCACCATTTTATTATTATTGATTGCTTATAACATGCCAATAAATCTAAGTGCACTATCTGCTTTATCTTCTTCATCTTTCCTAAATTATTATTTAATTTCTCATCTGTCCTGCCTCCTCTAGTATAATGAAGTCCTGAGGAAATATACCAGCCCTGACCCTTTGTTTCATCACTAGAGATTAGCATGGTGGATAGTAAATATATTTTATAGTAAACAGATGAGTAGACTCTGGAGCAGCCTGGGATGGGGAGAGAACAGCTATAGTCTTCTTTGAACGTCCACTTTTTAATTAATTTCTATCCTGAGAAATTGGCCATGCTTGCTGCTAAGATGATGTAAATGAGGACTAATAAAACAATAAACACTGGTTACCCCTTAGTAAATATTTATAACATTAAAATATTTCTCCTAAAGTTGTGCATTTTCTCAAATAACTTTTGCAAAAAACATTATGAATTATGTTTTTTCCCCTATTTTACAAATCAAGGTGTGGCAAAAATTGTTAGAGGTTCCTTGACAGTTCACAATGCCATTTTGGGTGAACTCTACTTAAAAAGTGGAAAATAAAGTAACAGGACTAAGTTCTTGCCTATGGAATATGAATAAAAATAATGTGCTTGATTTTTATGCCTTGCTTTCTCTTGCATTCTCTTTTCCTTTCTCTGGCTTGAGCCACGGCCACCATTTGTGGAAGACAGTAGAATCACAAGATGGGGGAATGTGAGTCTCGGAATTTCAACTTGTAGCAGGGACATTTTGTCCGGGAGGAGCACCTTTGGACTTTAAATGAGAATAATTAACTTGGTTGGTATTAGGGTTCAATTATTAAACTACAAGTATTAGCCTAATTAATGAAGAAGTTAGTAGAGGTTATTAACTTGTCCAGGGTTACACATGTCTATAAAACATGTGCAAGCAATTCAAAGCTGGTTTGCTCTGACTTCATAGCTGTGTCCTCTAAACCTATATGACATCCATTATTAAGTATAAATGTACATTTTTCTGTTTTTAAAAATTTGGTTTAGGACTTGACAAGTATTTTCCAAATCACTGCTCCCACATTTATCTCCCATTAAAAGTTTGCCATTATAAATTATTTTCACAGTGGTGTTTCTATCAAGGCATCTTTAAGACCAGGATAAATGTTGAAGTATTTAGGACATGTCTGGGGACTTGGTAGACTCAATAATGTTTGTAGGATTTTGACTGTATATTAGAAATGAGGTTGTTGTGTGTTTATGGTGACATAGATACCTTATTTTGATTAAAAACTATTGGGAAAATGGAGTTAGTTGATATATTTCAATCAACCAAGCTTATTTTTTATTTGCTGGAGGAGCCAAAGGATATATTTTCATTAAGTTATTTCTCTTCATTTCCTGGATTTTCAATATAATATAGAGCAAAGATTATGGTATATCAGTGTAAAACACTTGAATTTTGTGACCAACTTCAGATATTACTGAATATATCACTTCGAAAATGTTCTTTAAACACTCTGAGAAAGAGTCTCTTTATCTGTAAATTGCAAATACTAACATCATACTCAGATGATTAATGTTAAAATAAAATAAATAATTTAAGCATAGTTCCTAGCACATGGAAACCAAATCAATAACTTGTACTAGTGCTTATTAGCCTTGTGACTATTATTGCTATTTTATTTTTTTATTCACTTTCACTCACTTGGACATAATCTCAGCACTTAAAGTAGCCTGAAGGGCTCTCAAGCTCCATATTGTGTATCTGACATGGTTTCCTGGTTTTTCCATTATACATAATAATATACTTAAAGTCACTTGATCTCATAGATTATAACTGTTTCATGTATTATATCAAATGTTATGCCCATAGCTCTGGCACTGCTTTGTAAGGATTGGTCTGAAAAGAATTATTGCCAGTTAATTCTTTTCTGTTAATTATAATATTTTGCATAAATGTACATCTTCCAATAGCTGGCTATACAACCCTTTGGACAAAAAGGGCCATCTTTTTTTTTTTTTTAAATATATTGTTATATACCAGAAACCATCTTTTAGTCATTTTAACATGTACACTTCATATGTGTATAAAAATACTTAGAATAATGCTTTTAAAACCTCTTTAAAGACATTTTTTACTTTAATCTGTTTTTCCAATATTTTGAAAAAAACAATTTCAGTTTTCTGAACTGAATAATTATAATATTTTGAGCCATTTTGCAATTCATCATCATTGGGGAGTCATTTGTAATCAGAATTTCTTCATGAGAGGAATGAGATCAGCACATCATACTCATCCTCCACCCTTCATGTGATCAGAAAAAAGACATAACACAGGTAATTAAAAATAGTAATTGACCTGAAACCACTTATATTTGGCTTTAAAATGAGTTTGATGATTTTGAAAAACCGATTTACTTTTTAGATTAGATTAATATAGACAATCACTAATATAGCTTTATTCCTTAAGCTCACAATAAATTATAGCAAGGGACTTTGGCTGAGAATTGCGAGAAGAGGCTGAAATGATCCACTGAGAATGTTTCAATCAACTCTTCTCTGTTCTGGAGTCTCACAATTAAGTGCTGCAATCTGTACCCACACTGGCATATTTATGAAGTTGCAGTGTGTTTGAAATAAGCCTTTCTTTCATTAAGGCATAAAATATATCCCAGTATTGTTTCTAGCTTTCATTTATATTTAGAAGTTATCAAATGTACAGATCAAAGCATACAACTTTGTGTATAAAAAGAGTGTTTATATTCCACTTTTCTGAGACCACTTGTCTCTCTCTCCCTCTTACTCTCTCTTTTATCAAAAGATCGTGGTTCACCACCATATTAAGACTCCTTGAATTATCAGGAAGACTGCCAGAGTGCTTAAATTGCAAAGATTTCTGTTAAGCATTAATTTAAATGTGATTATTTTAAGTGCATAGATACTTTTCTACTCACTGCTATTTATATTGTCTTTTTAAAAATGAAAGCATTGAAATCTGATTATAAGCAGCAATGGATTTTAGCTCAGAAACTCATCAATTGAGATACAAGGAAATTTTCCAGCTTTGAAAAATTAATTTGAGATAGGGAAATTTTGCAGCTTTGGAAAATTAAAACCAAATTAACAAATTGGACTTAAGCTTTTGTTTTTTTCATCTGTGGTTTTGAAACATATTCCACTCTCCACTGGTGAATATACAGTTTTCAACTAAATGAACCAATGGATGAATTTCCAAATTTAAATTGGCTATTAATGACATATACACATTTCTCATGGAAATATTGTTATACCTTGGTAATCAAGTTCCAATAACAATCAACAAAACTTCACTTAATTTACAATGCATGTCAAAGACCTGGAAATAATGCATAAAATAACTAACATACATTTTAAAATGTATTTGAGGAAATGTGTATTTATGGAATTTCATATACATCATTCAGAGTGCAGGGAGTTTAATGTCCCATGTGTCAAGCTACTATGGGTGCATCAAGGAAGGAACTTCAGTATCTAAGATCTTGGCCAATGAAAACCGTGAATAAAAGCTATGTTGCTTCAGAAACATAGGATAGGACACACACACTGTTCTCTTCTATGCTATTATATATATCTATAGATATGTTAATTGAGAAGACCTGAGTGTGAAGTCTGACTCTGATAATTCCTGGTCATGTGGAATTATAGAATTTATTTCAAATACCCCAATTACAGTTTTCCTCATCCACAAAATCATAAGGTTTTCATGAGGACCAAGAGGAGATAATTATATGAAAATTCTTTGAAAACTGTAAAACTCCCTGAAATGTTAATTATAATTATTTTATACACTAAGTTTTGTGTTTTCCTGAATTTAGTATAAAAGTTACACGTCTTATAAGTCATTCAATCTTAAATATTCTTTTGCACAGAAAGGGTTAATTTACATTTTAAAAGATAATTTTGATTCTATTTTAGAATGTCATTCATAACTACTGCTTTCACCAAAGGTGATGACTATTTTCTTTTTTTGCAAAATATAATGGAAAATAAACTGAAAGAAGAAATGTACATACTTGATATAAATGAAAATTTGAACATCCTGTGTGAAGATAGAGTGGGGTGAGATAATGTGGAATGTGAAATATAGAGATGGAATAACATAAAACATTGAAAATACAAAAACATATGAGCACAACTCAAATTCTTATGCAGTACTGCTCATATGTACCAACTTTTGCTGTTTTGGCTTCTTTTCTGTTTTCTTCCACTCATTTAGTATTAAAAGGGCCCATGTTTAAGGAAATAGCCAAAGAGGGGACATCAGAGGAGCAGGAAGAGAAGCTGAAGGGATGGGTCACAGATTGTATAATCAGTCTCTAAATAATTAAAAGATGACTAGATTTGAAAGCTTTATCAATAGCAAGAAAACCTTGCGAAACTTTAAACCTCTTACCATTCTCAACATGGAGAAGTGATCTATTTCAAGTTTCCCTTTCTTTTTTGCATCCCCTTTGGCAGCTCTTGTGAGTGAATATGTCCCCAGCTTTACAAAATATAGAGAACCCTAGTTTGTATTAAGCCATGAGTACTAGAAGTATATTTCTATTTTTTTTTTCAGGAAAGTTTATCACCAATTTTATTAAAATGTTGGATTTAAATTTTCCTCGGAAACAAGGAGATGGATGCTTAAATAGTTATTTAATACATATCATGAATAAATAAGTAAGGGAAATTATTTAGCTTCTAGGACAAATGAAAATATATACTTCTTCTGATCTGAAGAATGAGGTATTGGGGAAGGGACATTTGGAAAATGGCAGTTTGTGTTAATAGAAGATTCCTGATTATCAGTGATCACATAAATATCACATATAAATATAAACATAAATATCACATAAATAACAGATACCCATTGCTACTGATTGCCTTAGCCATAAGGAAAGAACAGGATCTGGGGAGCCACTGTTACATTGTTTTTCCTGACCTGCTATACGTAACAAGATAAACCTGAGGCTAAGGAGCTAAATATTTAAAATGTATTACTAAACTTGTCTTACCACAGTAACCATTTTTTCCTATACTTTAAATTTGAATGTAAATTCACTAAGACTGTAGATTATCTATAATATCCTGGGTCATAATTTGGAACATTTGTACTGCAGAGTACAAAACATACTAATTTGGAGGTGACTATTTATATGGAAAACTATTTTTCATTTCACTGAGGAATTTTAAATGAAAATTAAATTACATAAAACAGTGAATTCATTCCTCCAACAATTGATGTCTCTAAATAATTAACCATTTGAAAATAATCATTAGGAATAGTTGCCAATTGAAGATAGCTTAAAATTAAAAAAAAATATGCATCTCTCAATACTTTATTTCTCATTGATTCCCTGGAATGCATACAACACATAAAGCTAAATCTATCTCTGTCTTACAAGGTCATTTCCATTTAGCCTTTTGAAAACAGAATAGGGGAAAGTGCTATAATCAAGAAAAATGGCTGCTATATATTTCAGTGATATCATCTGGCTCTTACTGACTTTCAAACATGCGCTCTCTGCTTTCAGGCTTCATCACCGTAACTGGGAGGTTGAATAAATTCACAAAAACTAAAAGAACTATAAGAACACACAAAAATGATAGAAGTCAATGTGTCATGATCTGGTACAAGTCAAGAGACTGCAAATTTTGCAGACTTAGGTGTCAGGAAACAAATATTTAATGGAATAACTTCATAATGTTAGGGATTACATAAATAAATGTATGCAGTTACCTTTTAAAATAAGAAAATAAAAATTATTTTAATATTAATAAATATGTATTGATTCTCATTATGAATGTGCCATGCCTTATGCTAGGCATTATAAATGGAAATTGCTGTAATACACACATCCTTTTTCCAAGAGACGTAATGCTTACTAAGAAACATTGAATACTTTCTGCGGGCTAAAAGGTATATGAATGGTACAGACAACAATTGCCATTAAAGTATGGAGGACAATAACAATCAAAGATGGTTTTCTGGAGGAATTAGAACTTGATCTAGTACCTGAAAATTAAAATGCTTCTTAGGTAAGAGGGAGACTGAGAAATTAAATCAAAACTCCGGAAATAATATAGTGATATTTAATTATCATAAGATCAGTTATCACTCTTGTGGCTGTTATATAGTTTGCTATTTTGTGTGTCAAAAATTTGAAATTTGTAAATAGGCTTCAAATATTACATAAATTCTGAAAAACTTGTTTGCAACCATTTGTATGTATGGTCAATATAAATATTTATAAGAAGTACTTAAGATATAAGATTTTTTTCAGTTTCCCAGAAAGGTCTAACTCCTCCCAAAGGTTAAAAACCTCTGTTCTCTATTAAGATCTTTCTCCCAGATAGCTACTTTTGCATGATAAATTATCTGCTTAAAATTTATTGTTCAAGTTATAGTATATTTTATTCTAAAATAGAAAAGTTTTGGTAAAGATGGTTTCCTTAATCTACCAAACAGTTAACTGAATTTTTTAAAAGGAAGAGCATTTTTTAAAGAGCATTTTTTATTTTATTTATTTATTTATTTATTTATTTATTTATTTATTTATTTTTTAACATTTTGGTTACATTGTAAAAAAAAAAAAAAACCAAAAAAAACCTTTTAGCAGGTGGTGGGCAGGCAGGAGTGGGGAGGAGGAAAGGGATGTATGTTTCCATAACGTGTGTGATGCACACCACCAGGGGATTGGACATTTCGGGGGGGGGGCAGGAGCAATATTTGTAACCCTAACAATATTTGTACCTCCATAATATGATGAAATAAAAGGAAAAAAAGAGAGCATTTTTTAAATGTTTGATTTTGTCCATTGTAGCATGCTTCTAGAATACTACAATATATGTGTTCTAAAAGTATTCATGGTTTTATTATTAAAAAATGTCAGGTTGAGACAAATAAAACTAATAAACATTTATTATATTATTAAGAACTTAATGGTAAGACAACTTTTAGTAATAGTTGAAAACACTCATTTAATTTCTTAACCCTTTGCACTCGGATGTCGAGTGTGGATAATGTCGAGTAGATAATGAGAAAAAAGCAAGCAAGTGCAAAGGGTTAATCATTTTTTACAAGTCATTATTAAAACATTCAAAATAAATATAGCATTTTTGAACAGACATATTTCTTTTTTAGGTTGTCCTAGATAAAAAAGTTTTAATAAATACTCCCATTGTCCAAAATTTTACAGTAATTGTTGTAGGGGCACATACCTTTTATTTGTACAGAAGTAATTTGATTAGTATTAAAGTAGGTGTACAATTTAAAGAATATTTTAAGTTTTCCCTATTCATAAAGTATTCTTTTCATTTTTCCATTAAGTTGTTAAGCTAATTATGGGATATAAAAGTGTAGAATAATATCTTAATTAGTAAAAATTATACCATTAAGTCTAATAATACAAAGCCTTAAGAAAATGTTTTATCATAAGAAGTTTGGAGATAGATCATATATTAGCCATTTACTTATATATTTTTCTATATATATTTCTATTTTATATATACTAATGTATTTATAATAATATATTTATATGTGGTATATATTTTAAATATAAATATTATAAAATATTAATCTAAATTAATGTATATATTTGAAATAGAGTCAGATAAATGGACATGGACTTTCAGACTTCATCGCAGAATAAAATGTTAACATATTTCAATTTGAAGTTTTATTTTAGACTTTAGGCTCCATTCTTTCTATATTCACATTAATATTATTGTTATGCAGATACATAACTTCATATTTTCACAGATAGTTCCATAAGAAGGTAATTACTTCAGTGTCCCTTATCCTACATTTCCTACATTCTCATGGTTATTTGCTGCCAGAAGATATAATTCATAATAAAAAGATTTAAGTTAAAGAGGGACTAAATGCTGGAGAGGAAATTTATACATGAGAGTCACAGCTCTTTTTAATATAATCTCTATTCTACTACTAAAACCTTCTCAAATACAAACCTTATCCTGTCATTTCCTGAACTCTTTTCATGACTTACTATTTTCTGTAGGATGCTATTCCCATTAGCATTATAAACAAGACCTTTCTTGATCTGACCTCACTTTACCCTTGCATCAACTTTCACAGATATCTCATGCCAACGCATTTTTTCACTAGCTTTACACAGTTACTCTTCATTCCCCAAAGGAGCCATGCAATTTCATCAGGTTGTTCTTGCAAATTTCACTTATCCTTTCAGGCAGAGTTAGTTGGCTCCTCTCTGCTTCTCCTGCATATCATAATATTATGAGAGCTTATTAAAATTTTGTTTAAAAGTTTGTCTTCATCATTACACTGAAGGATCTTGAAGGGCAAGGGCTGCTTTATTCATTGTGCATTTCCTGGAACGAATATGTAGTGTGGCAAAGGGACTCCATCATATTATACAACATAATTCACACCAGCCTAGGTAGAAATAATATTTTAGCTGCTATAGCTGGGCTCTTTTTAAGGTTTAATCCTCAAAATTACTATAGAAATGAACATACAATGTTAAGGTATACCCATTGACTTACACCAATTGTTCAGTTTATCCTGCTATTGTAAAATAGCTACTATACTGAAGGTATTTTGAACATTAATACTTCCCATAATCCAAAATGTCAGGGGAAAAATGTAACAAATGGAGAGTTGCCATTTGGGATCTTTTTTTTTTACTAGTATTTCAATGTACAACAGAGCTATAACTTTATTTATCCATCGTACTGTGTATGGACATTTGGATCACTGCAGATGTTATTGTTGTTATTGTAAACATTGTTTTATATGTCTTCTTTTGTACATTTCCAATATTTTTTTCTCTAGGGAGTATAACTGGGAGTACAATTGCAAGTTACAAGATATAGGAAATTTGAGCTTCACAATGTGATGCCAAATTGTTTTCCAAGAAATTGACATAGTGTTCTTCCACCAGCCAATGAGAGAGTTACTATTATTTCATATCCTCTCAAACACATGGTATTGTCTCCTTTAATTTTTATCACTTTTGACTTAAATGGTGTCTCATTTTGGTTTAAATTTGTGTTAGCTTGCTTATTAAGAAAGTTAAGCATGTTTTCAGGTTGTGGGGCATTTAAGTTTCTTGAATGTATTTGTCACATTTTTTTCTTACTGATTCATAGGAGTTACTTACAAAACATTTTGAAAATGTCTTCACCTCGTTTGTAGCTTGCCTTTTATTTACACCCTTTATATTTTATCTTTTGATGTAAAGAATTTTTAACTTTTATATAGGATTCAATTTATGAATATTTTGCATTATGAGTTTGTGTTATTTGCGTGTGTCTTTTCTACACTGAATCAGAAAGTTGTGGGGTTTTCTTTGCATTTTCCAATTTAAAATATACCTTTAGTGATGGGCTATGTCATTTTCCACCTACAATTTATTTTTGCAGACTGTGTAAAAATTTCTCAAATGTATAGGTTAGTTTTATAGTTTTCTGTTTTCTTCCATTGATCTGTTTGTCTATAAGTATGCTAATACCAAACTATCTTAATTACTCTATGCTTATATCACATATTTAAAGCTGAGAAGGTACATTGTCCTACTTGATTCTACTCTTTTAGAAGTGGCTTAGCTATTTTTTTTTAATTTCAGAATTTATGAAACTGCAAACATTTTGATTACATGTATTGCTTTTGTACAGATTGAGTTAATGTTATAAGTGGGACCGTCACCCAGATAGTGAGCACTGTACCCATTAGGTGTGAATTTACACAATCCCTCATCCCACCTACTTGACTTCCATTGAGTTTTATTCCCATATGTGCATATAAGTGTTGGTTGATTAATTCCAGTTTAATAGTGTGTACATGTGGTGTTTCTTTTTCCATTCTCGTGATATTTCACTTAGAATCGTCTACAATTTCACCCAGATTGTTACAAACGATATTAGTTTCCCATTTTTTATGGCTGAGTATTTACTCCATGGTATATACACCACATTTTATGAATCCACTCATGTATTGATGGGCACTTGGGTTGATTCCACATCTTTTTTATTGTGAATTTGCTGCAATAAACATTTTAGTGCAAGTGTCTTTATTATAAAGTGATTTTTTTTTTTTGAGTAAATGCCCCTAGTGGTATTGCTGGATCAAGTGTTGGTCTACTTTTAGTTGTTTGAGGTATCTTCATATTGCCTTCCAGGGCTTGCACTAGTTTGCAGTCTGACCAACAGTGTATAAGTATACCTTTTTCTTCATACACACACACCAGCATCTACTCTTTTGGGACTTTTCAATAAATGCCCTTCTCACTGATGTTAGGTGATATCTCATTGTGGTTTTGATTTGCATTTCCCTGATGATTAGAAATGTTGGGCATTTTTTCATATATATTGGCCATTAGATTGTTGATTTGTGATCCTTCTGTCTACAGATTTTGATAATTTGTGTCCCTTTTGTCATTTAGTTAGAAGAATCTTTTGATTTCCATCTTAATTTCCTCCTTGACCCATGTATGGGTTTAGCAGTATGTTGTTTAATTTCCATGTCCTTGTGTAGAGTTCTGTGTTTCTGTTGGGGTTAATTACTAATTTTATTCCATTGTGATCTGAGAAGATACATGACATAATTTCTATTTTTTATGTTTGTCAAGACATGTTTTGTGTCATAGGATGTCATAAACCTTAGACAACATTCTGTGAGATGATGAGAATTCTGTTTATTCAGCAGTTTTGGGGTAAACTGTTCTATACATGTCTATTAGACCCATTTGTTCTACAGTTCTGTTTATATCCATTGTTTCTTTGCTTATTGTCTGCTTGGAGCATCTGTCCTGTTCTCTCAGTGGGATGTTGAAATCCCCAGATTAACAATGCTATTGCTTATCAATTTGTTTAGATCAGGTAGGGTTTGCTGTATGAATCTGGGTGCACCTGTGTTAGACACATAAATATTTAGGATTGTTCTTGTTGAATTGTTCCCTTCACCACTATATAATGACCATCTTTGTCTTTTTTTGTTTGAAATATATGTTATCTGAAATGAGAATAGCTACACCAGCTTTCTTTTGGTTTTTATTTGCATGGAATATTGTTTTCCATACCTTCACCTTGGGCCTGAATGAGTCCTTGTGGGTTCGATATGTTTCCTGGAGACAGCAGATATTAAATACACACACACACACACACACACACACACACACGCCATTCAGGCTATGCCTCTTGAGTGGGGATTTCAAGCCATTCACATTTATTGAAAGAATTGACAAGTGGGCTTGGATTTCTGTTCATCCTGTTGAGTAGAACTTTATTGCTCTGTTTTATCTCTTGAAACATTGTGGTATCTGAGCTTTGACCTTTAAATTTTCAGTGATTTTACACTGGTGGGTGTCTATTATGTTGATCCATGTATAATGCGGTTCAGAGTACTTTCTGCAGGGCAGGTCTTGTCTTGACACATTCCCTCAACTTTTGCTTGTCTGAGAAAGTCATCATTTCCACCTAATATAAGAAACTCAGTTTTGCAAGATGCTACAATCTAGGCTGGCCATTATTGTGTTGAGAATACTGAGAATGGTGCCCCAATCCTTTTTGGCTTGTAAAATGTCAGGTAGGAAATCTGCAGGTAGTCTGATGGGTTTTCTTTGTAAGTTACTTGGTGCTTTTGTTTTATGGCTCATAGGAGTGCCTCTTTAGTTTTTATTTTAGTCTGCCAGATGACTAGGGGTTGTGAGGTTTGCCTCTTTATGATGAATCTTCCAGGAGTCCTTTGAGTTTCTTATACCTTGATATCTAGATTTCTAGCAAGGTCAGGGAAATTTTTCTCTATTATCTCTAATAGGTTTTCCAACTCTTATGTATTTTTTTCTTTGCCCTCATAGATGTCTATGATTCTTATATTAGGTCTCTTTACATAATCCCATATTTCTTGTCAGCTTTATTTATTTCTTTTATTTTTCCGGTCTCTTTGACTGATTTGTTTAATTCAAAAGTATTTTATTCAATCCCTGAGATTCTTTCTTCTGCCTGATCTAACTTATTCTTAAGGCTTTCCAGTATGTTTTGTATTTCCTTGAAGAAATTTTTTATTTCCAGAAGTTCTGTTTTATTTTTCTTTAATAATTCAATTTATTTAGTGATTTTTTCATTTATATCCTGCATTATTTTTGTGGTTTCTTTGTGTTGGGTTTCTATTTTCTCTTATATTTCATTGAGCTTCCTTATAGTCCATGTTCATAATTCTTCATCTGTCATTTCAATATTCTGATTTTGGTTGGTATCCATTGTTAGATAGCTGGTGTTCCCTTTCGGGGGTGTCCTTTCACTCTGCTTCTTCGTACTTCTGGAGTTCATTAACTGATTCCTTCTCATCTGGAGCATCTGTTGCTTTTTATTTTTGGAATTGCTTTTGCTTAGATAATTTAATGCCCAGTTTACTCTCTGAGACAATAAATAGTGCTTTTGGGTGAGAATCAACCACACCCTGTATGATTGAGTCAGTAAATGCTATAAAGGACATGCAGATTGACTTCCATGTCTGTATGTGACAGTTGCTAGAAGGAACATGTTGCGATATTGTTTTGGAGTCCTGTGACCGGCTCTACTCCCTCAGGATTAGCACTCTAATGCCCCAGTTGGTCAGTGAGGTGCTCGAACTTCCAGGTTAGTCCTTATTCTCCACCACAGCAGAAGTGGGTGGAGGAATATGACTGGGTGAGACTGAGCTGGGTGAGATTGCTCTAAGCCTACACAAAAGCTGGCAAGGAACCTCTTTCATCAGGGGTCAAAATCTGCTCCATGCCTCTGGGTAAGGTCACCAGGGAGGAACTGAAGTGGCCCCATTTAACTGAAAAGTCTGCCCATGGAAGTGGGGCTGTCTGAGACCCACAGCCTGGCAGTCTGGAGCACACCTTGTTCCTTTCTGCCCTCCCCTATTCCACTCTTTCCCCTGGCATCTCCCTTCAGGCAGGACCTCAAGCCAGCTTATCTCCCCATGACTGTGATGCGGGTCAGGAGGTTCCCTGCTCAGGATTCCAGACCTCGGAGCAGGGCCCTCCTTTGGGAGGAAGGGTGCTCCAGAGGCATGCTGCTGCTAGGATCCACACTGCACTCTCCCCCTTGATCTGCCCCTGTGGGCACCCATGTCTCCCAATACTAATTCACAAATATCCTATCCGTGCTGTGTGGTAACACAATTGAGACCTGGAGGTATGGGATCTGTCCTGTGGGCTCGTCCCTGGGGCCCCAGAGATCAATCTCTGACCAGGCCAGGAATTAGTGTGCTGGTCCTCAGTTGCCCACAGGTGCCCAAGCAGGTTCAATGTTCCTCTACCTTGGGCATGCCCCACTCTGATGCAGTCGCTGGGCAAGCAGCACCAGGGATGGCTGGCAGGCAGGGAGCTAAAATCTCAGTTGGCTGCAGCATGTCAAAAGGAAAAGTGTGACCCCTACTCTCTGTGGAAGCCTCTGTGTGGCAGTTTAGTTGTCTCTCTGGGCAGCTGTGCATGCAGGAGGGGAAGGAGAGAGAACATGTCTGGATGGAAGTAAGCTATCACTCTGGTTATGTTATGTCTGTCTCTGGATACAGGAGGCAGTCTGCAGAATGACCAGGCTCTGGAGTCATGCAGATCACTGGGGACCCACTGGATCCCTGTGACTCCTGTTGTCTGGGCCGGAGTTGGGAGATGTCTTTGTGGTAGTAAGCAAGACGAAACCCAAAGAGTTGAAGCCTCCTGGGGAGGAAATGGTGCATGGTGGGTGAAGAAGGAATATGGGACCTGCCATCCAGACTCAGATCTGTGGGGTGAGAAGTGCTCCACAAAGGCTGGGAGCCTGGTGCCCTGTCCAAGAAGCTCCCAAGTCACTGGCAGCAGCAGTCTTTGGGCTTACGTGGGTATAAGGTTTCTCTAGCAGCTTGGGAAACCACTAACTGTTAGAGATGTGAGGGAAGGAGAAACAAACTGCTACAGCTGCCCTTCTCACTGGTCTCCAAGCCTCTTGGGGGTTGGTCTCTGCCAATACCTTTTTCTTTCCAGTTCTGCTCTGCAATTTCTTCCTATGCAATCTCCTGAAGGTTCTGGGACCTCTTCTTCAGACCCTCATCTGATCTGTGTTTGTCTGTTTGTTCACTTTTTCTCTTTCAATTAAAACTTTTCCCTTTTACTGAGATTCTCTGGCTGGTGGTATCTCTGGTCCACCATCTTGGAGTCTCCTCCTCTTAGCTATTTTCTTCACCATATAAAGAAGCAGCTCATTATCAATTCACATGCTCATCCCACTTGGGGCTTTGATTAAAATTGTAATGAATCTATAGTTGTATTGGGGTAAAATTGATGTCCTAACAATATTGAATTTTCTTAGCCATGAATATTTTATGTTTTTCTATTAATTGAGGTCTTATTTATTACTGTTTTTGAATAAAATTTGATAATTATCTAAAAGCAGTTTGTACATTTTTTGTTAAATATATTTCTAAATATTTAATGCTTTAGTTATTTAAAATAGTATCTTCTTTTTAATTTTAATTCCTAAATGTTTGTTGCTAATACATAGAAATGCAATTGACTTTTTTTTTGAATGATAAGGTAATGTTTAATGAATCTATTCATAATATTCTCAATATCAGGAAGAATAGAAGGAAGGGAGGAAAAAGGAAGGAAAGAAAGGCTCTGATATCTTATTTCATAAATAGAGCTGTTCTTGTGTGTTTTATTCCCTTATTTTGGATATCAATACTGACCATGCTGAGGTTTGTAGTCTTTAATTCATTTTGGCCAAATTCCCCTGAGGCTTTTATTTTCTTTTCAGGTCCTACTGGGTATTCTTGTGGTAATTGGCTAATTTTGGACTATATTTGAGATTTACCCTTAAATTTTGGATATTCTGCCTTTGTTCTTTTTTAAATGATATTAGCATTTACTTTTTTTATTGCTGTTTTTTTTGGGGGGTACAAATGTTCAGGTTACATGTGTTGCCTTCTCCCCTTTCCCCCCAGAGTCAGAGCTTCAAGCATGCCCATCCCCCAGATGGTACACATTGCATTCATTATATATGTATATACCTATCCCCTCCCCCCCATCTGCCTGATGCCTGATAAATATTATTCCTATATGTCTACTTAGGTGTTGATCAGTTAATACCAATTTACTAGTGAGTACATGTGGTGCTTATTTTTCCGTTCTTGGGATACTTCATTTAGTAGAATGGGTTCCAGCTCTATCCAGGAAAATACAAGAGGTGCTATATTCCCATTGTTTCTTAGAGCTGAATAGTACTCCATGGTATACATATACCACATTTTATTAATCCACTCATGTATTGATGGGCCCTTGGGTTGTTTCCACATCTTTACCATTGTGAATGGTGCTATTATAAAAATTCGAGTGCAGATGTCTTTTTTATAGAGTGTCTTTTGTTCTTTTGGGTAGATGCCCAGTAATGGGATTGCTGAATCTAATGGTAGATCTACTTGTATTGCTTTAAGGTATTTCCATATTGCTTTTCGCAGAGGTTGCAACAGGAACTTTTCAAAAGAAGACAGAATAATGGCCAACGAACATATGAAAAAATGCTCAACATCTCTAATCACCAGAGAAATGTATTTAAAAACCACAATGAGATATCACTTATCTCCAGTGAGAATGGCCCTTATCAAAATGTCCTAAAACAATAAATGTTGGATGCAGAGAGATAGGAACACTCTTACCTGCTGGTGGGACTGCAGTTGACTTTTTTTTCCCTAAGTTCATTTTTTTTTTATTTCAAGAAAATATGAGAGTGCAAACATTTTGGTTTCATTTTATGTCTTTTGCAATTGGCTTTTAAAATTGCTTTTAAACCCAGCAACATTTCTAAACTTCCTTATTAATTCTAATAATGGATTTTTATCTTATTTGGATTCCCAATATAGATAACTATATCTGTGGTAATAAAAGTTTTTATTTCTTAATAACCAGTATTCTTTCTTTTTTTTCTTTTTCTTTTTTTATTATTTAAAAATATTATGGGGGTACAAATTTCTTTGGTTAAATGTATCAATTTTGTTGTGTTTGAGTCAAAGATATATGTGTGCACAGAGGAAAGTAAAACTCAGTAGGAATCAAGCAGGGAGCAGGGGGTAGGAGGAGATGGGAGAAAACCTATCTAACAGATACAGTGAGCTTGGGTTCTGGGTGATAGGCACACTTATAACCCAGTATTATATCTTTGAATGTCTGTTGCATAGGCTAGGACCTCACATACACTGTTAAATAGAAAAGGTGACAGCAGGTATTCTTTCTTGTTCCTTATTTTAAAGATAATGCTTTTAAATTTTGACCAATCAATATGATCCCTGATGCTTTCATTGATACTTATTATTAAGGTTAAGAAAATATTCTTCCAGTCTTAGTTTTCTAAGAGTTTTCACCATCCATCAGTTGTTGGATTTTATTGAATGTCTTTTCTCCATTTGTTGATATATATATATATATATATATATATATATATATACACACATTCCCTTTAAACCCTATATCCCTATATCCCCTTTAATCTGCAATGTTGAATTAATTACATAGGATAATTTGTTGAGCTACACTTTTATCTTGCATTCCTGGAATAAATCCAACTTGATCTTGTTAACTTAGCTTTTCTATTTTCTTAATATTTTTGGTTGGCTATTAATTTGTTTAATATTATATATTTGCAACTATTTGAGGTTTCCTTTCTCAGAATGGCCTTTTCTGGTTTTAGAATCAAGATGATGCAAATTACATGCATTAGGCCATCTTTCTTGGTCTAGTCTCTTAAAAAAGATTTTTTAATTGGATATCTTTCTTCCTTGACAACTTCCCATTAGCCCTCTGACACTGATATTTTTTTTTTCTTGGAAATATTTTTTAGTGATGATTCAGCTTTCAAATTGTTATTTAAACTTTGTATTTCTACTTGACTCACATTTGGCCATTTATATTACTTTCCAAAATATGTCTTTACCTAAGTTTTTAAATTTGAGTACATAGCAGTGTTTGTATATTTTTCCATATAATCTTTTTCTTAACTGCCCTTTTATTTTTTCTTCCTACTTTTTTGGTGTTATTCTTCTGTTTCATGTCTAACATCTTAAGTCAGATTCTTAGTTTACTAATTTCTAATGTATTTTTCTAATGTAAGTATTAAAGTCTCTCTTTGTTCCTCTACATACCACTTTAGTACATTCTACCAGTTTCGTATGTAGAAATTTCATTATCACTTAGTTTTAAGTCTATTGTGTGAAAATTTAGATTATCTTCATTTACTTTATTTATGTGCATACTTAGATTCATTCCCAATGACTCATTTTCTTATTTCTGTTTTGACAGCTATTTTATAAGTTAACTTTAGTGTTTTTGTTTTTTTACCTTTGTTGGCTTTGGGGGATTGAGTCTTTTTTTTCATTCTTATATTTTCCCCTCCATCACTCAATAGATATATCATCTTATCTTGCTTCATTCCAAACTCAGGCCTAGAGAGATGATCTACTTTTGTGGGATGGGTTTTATGCTGATTTATGTTCTGGAGGTTTGGCTTTTGTCCTATAATTTGGGAAATTGAGGGATCTTTGATCCAACTTCCCATCTGCCTGAGAGCCCTGGGTTCCTGCTCCCAGTCTACCTTTTTCACTAAGGGTGCATACTCCTTTCAAACATATTCTAGGCCACTGGAGTTTAGCATATTCCCCAGGATAAATGCCAGCTCTTAAGTTTCCATAGTGGAATCGTATTTTCTTCTTTTTCCTATGTTTTAATGTTTTTTTTTGTTTTGTTTTACATCAGCTTAGACATGATATACATATATATGTACCGTCACTCCACCCTACACACAATCTGTTCTGTACCAGGTGGAGTTTCTTTATACATGTACATTGTCATATTTTCCAAATTAAAGTCTTTTTTCCCCTCATTTTTTACTAGCTTTGATGCAAAGGAAAATTTCTTAAAGTATAGAAAGTGAGACTTAATTTTTCTGGAAATGAATGCTTAAATAGTGGAAGAGTCATGGTGTTCTTGATTGTGGAATTATAAACTGAAAACATTGCTTGACATAGCATTTCCACCCCTGCCTACAGAAGAATACTTGGCAAAGTTTGAAGTTAAAGTTTGTATTAAAATAAAAGGATGCTAAGCTAATATTTCCCATGAACTCTGCTTACTTTTGGATTTTGATTTTGCTTCTTATAATTGTCTTTGTTTACACTTAAGTCAGAAATGTGAATTATGTTATTTCATTAGATTTACTGATTTCTCTCTTCCTAAAAATCTTTTTCGAATTCATTTGTAATCTTCACAGGCTAGTTAATTACGGTTTTAATTTTTAATCACTTTTTAAACAGTATTGCAACAGAAATATAGCTATCCCTTAAAACTTTAAGTATAATTTCACTGATAAGTGTAAAATAAAAGTCCTCATTTGACTCTATTATTCTTATTCCCCAGATAACAACTGTTAATTGTTTCGTATATGTGCTTTTGCATTCTTTGTTTATGCAGTCATTTACAACATACAAAACCCATATGTGTGTGATTTTAAAACTATAATCATGCTGCCCACATTATTCTGAAAGCAGTTTTCTTCAGTTTAGAATTTATTTAGGCTGGTGCAAAAGTATTTGCAGTTTCAGACCATGAATTTTAAATTATTATAACTAGGCTCAAACACATCTTTATAATCAAAATAGAAATCACTACAATCAACACATTTCTGCCAACAAGAAATAAGTTTGTTTATTCCTGTAGCACAAAAATCTATGCTGCAGGGTTTGACAAACTCTGAGAAAGCAGCTTTTGCATCCTACCAGTCGTGGAAGCATTTTACCTGCAAAAAGTTGTCAAGATGCTTGAAGAAGTGGTAGTCGGTTGGTGAGAGGTTAGGTGAACATGGCGGATAAGGCAAAACTTCATAGCCCAATTTGTTCACCTTTTGAAGTGTTGGTTGCACTACCTGTGATCGGGCATTGTGGTGGAGAAGAATTGGGCCCTTTCTATTGAATAATGCCGGCTGTAGGTGTTGCAGTTTTCAGTGCATCTCATTGATTTGCTGAACATACTTCTCCAATGTAATGGTTTCACTGGGATTCAGAAAGCTGTAGTGGATCAGACTGGCAGCAGACTACCAAACAGTGACCATGATCTTTTTTTTTTTTTACTGCAAATTTGGCTTTGGGAAATGCCGTGGAGCTTATTCTTGCTCCAGTCACTGAGCTGGTTGTTTTTTCTAACATCATTTCCATAGTCTAAAATAAATATAAAATAAACAGCTAGTAAAAAGTCATTAGCAAAAACCATAAAGTGAGAAATGTGTATTAAAATGATGTATAATGTAACCACATTTATTTAAGAATGTATTCTAATACCAAATGGCAAATTTCAACAATGCTAAATTTTTAGCAATTACTTTTGTAACAACCTAAATATTATGGGCATCTTCCCATTAGTGCTTGAGCTACCTTGATATTTTAAATGATGGCACAGAATTTTATTGTGTTTTTACACAATATAATTAATTATTCCTTAATCATTGGCATTTAGACTGTTTCTAAGTCACTGCTATTAAACACAATGCCACAAAAATTATTCTTATATATGTCATTGAGTGGTTTTCAATTATGTTTGTAGAGTAAGTTCTAGAAAAAGAATTACATAGTTAAAGGCATGTATGTTTTTAATTTTCAAGAGATATGATTAAAATGACATATTAAAGTTGTTAAATATTTGGCTATAGTGGCAAATAAATAGAGGTACTCATTTAATTTCAAGCATCTCCATAGCTTAATCACCTGCTTAAAAAATATGCCAACTAGTAAGCAAATATTTGGCTTGCTTTTATTGCCTGTTTGACTTATATTATGTGCTTAAATAGTAAGATGTTATGCTCTTTCATTTTCAGTGGCTTTTTAAATAAGCCTTAAATATAAACAAAAGTTGCTATGCTCATGTTCATCTTTTATTTCTTGAAAGTATAACTAAATATACCTGAAGATCTAGCAAAGCAAAATCAAGATTTGCATATTTCTTGAGGTATGGCTAACTCCGTTTATTTCTCTGCTAACTCCCACCAGCAAAATAGTATTATCTGATAAATTTTAATGAAAGTAAATTACTGTTTAGATTCAGACTTTGGGTAATTTGGCAGTTATATTTTTCTTTGCCTATATTTGTGAATTAGGTATAATATTTCAACACAGTTTGAAATTGAGCCATTAGTTTTGTTGTTACTGCTCTTTCAATTATTCTGTACGTGTCTTATCTAAGAAAGTTGTCCATTTCCATTTTGTTGCCAATTCTTAACGTGAAAGCATTCATTAGCTCAAATGTATTATTTTTTAAAAGGCTCATATATTTGGCTTCTGTGAACTTATGACATGTAATTTCTCTCCCTTTATTATTAATACATTTTGAAGAATCATTTATCAGCAGACCATAGAACAGTAGCTCACAGATGCTTTGTCACCTATGTGGCTGGCTCTCTAATTCTTACAATACCAGTATTTATTAATAGGACCTTTTTAGTGTGTCAAAAGCCCAGACTTTCTTTAATGTTCATAACTGGAAAGTTGAAAAATGACATTACTAGCAGAATGGTTAAGAGTGTGTAATCACCACCCAGACTGCCTCTGCTAATTTTGATTCCACCACTTGCTGGCTGTATCACTTTAACACTAGTAAATTCCTTATCTCCTCTGAGTTACCACATCTATGAAATGGGAACAAGAGTAGTACTTATCTTATGGGATTGTTGTGAAGATTAAGGAAGTAAGTAAATTTGGTTAGCCACTGCTGGAGTTGGATTATTTGTAAAATTCTACTCGTCATTCCCTGGATTCTGTGTATAAAGTATTAATCAAAAATCACTTCCATTTGAGTTTTGAATTTATTTCAATAATTTTGTGAAACAGCTTTTTAGGGCTCATTCTTTGCAATGTTTGATTGATTTGCTAAGTGACTCTCTTTAAAAATTAAATTTTTGCCTTGCATGATCTACTTATGAATAATTGAGAACTGTCAATAAATTAAATGAATTTGAAAAAGCAAGAAAGCTTGTCACATATGCTTACTCTGCTTTTTACCCTCAATAGGTTAATTCACATATATATATGTGAATTAACACATATATATGTGTTAATATATAATATATATTATATATAATATATATAATATATTATATATATTATATATAAACACATATATATATATCCTGAAACATAAGAATGAAGCAAATATTTAGTTAACCATGATCTAAATTATCTTAGATACCAGAAAACAAATATAAAGAAACAAAACCTTAAAATAATTATGATCCAAAATATTATATTTATGTCATGAGGGAAACTTAAATGCTTTAAAAAAATGCCTTGCATTCAGTTACTCGGCTTTGTTTTTGTATCTGAAATTAAAAGCCTCCTCTGACACAAATTTTTTTTTTAGAATGTTAGAGCAGATACTGTTTGGTTTACAAGTAAGTGATAGTTTCAAACTTGTCGTAATAAAAAAAATTACTATAAGGGAAATAACTAATAGTAGAGAAATAGCTCCAAAATATTTACTCTAAGAATTCATAAAATCAATCTTTTGTAAAAATTGAGAAATAAAGAACACACTATATTTAAATCCCTGAGTGGGCAGGAGCCTATTTTTATATTATCAATGTGGAGGATTGACATGAACCTGGAACAAAATAGGCTTTTAACAAAGGTGAGGTATGTAAAGGAAAATCATGACAGGTGTGTGTGCTGTAGGGGGTGGAGGAACACAACTGGCCCTCATCATCATATTGCTATTGGCTGTTGATACATATTATTGGTACAAAATATTAGGCCCCAAACCTTGAATATTACCAAAAAAGAACTGAAATCAAAGACACACTCATTGTAATACTGAAACTTCAAAGCAGGGCTGTTATATACAAAAATATCATCTGTAATAAAAGATAGCCTCCCTCTATTTAATAAACTTCAGTTATATCACTTTTTCTTTATAAATTATTTTTTTGCTGTATAAAGATGATGTTTTTTGTTTTTTAAAAGCAGACTATGTTTTCTATGAAGGTGTTTTATTTGTATTATAACAATAATAATCTTAATGATCTATTTTTCCTTGAATGTGAAGAAATTATCCAAAAGTGATTTTGGAAAATGAAGGAAAAACTATTCAATAACTAACACCACCATATTTTATCACACTGCTCAAAAACAAACAAACAAACAAACAACAAAAAAAAATAAACGAAGCCATTTCATTTCTTTAGAAATGCTTAGCATTGCAGCTTCAAGCAGTAACAATTTGTAAAGTTTATCATACAACTAGTCATATTTTAAAATCCATATTGGGGAATGTTTTCAATAATTGGCAACATTTCATTTTGCTTTATGCTATTCCTTTGGCCATGAAACTCCATAATTGATTACCACTTTAATGCTTTTTCTGGCAGTAAAGATTTTGTAACAAGGCTTTCAACTATAAATGCATGCAGGAAGCCATATATCTGGTTTTCCCCATAACAAATCCAACCATTCAATGCTATGATTAGAGTCCATTTTAAACACTGTATAGAAAGGGCATGAGATAAATATTGAATTAAAAATGAAACTCACTGGAATATATGCGATAACCTCACTTTCGTCCAATATTCATCTGAAAAATTAGAAGCCAGATTACATCATCTTTAAACAGCCTCCCCAAATTGTCTTGCTCCTATTTATCGCTGGATAGCATTTTATAACCTTTTTGAGTTTTTTTGCAAAGTTTATTAAGAAAAAGTGCTGGAAACATATTGGCGATCTATGTAAGCCATTAGAACCTCTATGATCCATATATTTAAAGTGTATACTAGAAAGGATGTCTGAGAATAGAAAGAGAATTGATTGGAGAAGTTCTTTGGTAATACTAAAACATTAAATTAATTGAGAATGCGTAAGATATCATGACAATGTACTTTTGTACATTGTCTTTATTTATTAGCTATGATATTATAGGTATTTTTTCTTCACCTTCCTAAACTTTTAAAAGGATGAGGAGTAGGGAACATTATACTATTCATATTGACTTATAAAACAATACTCAATTAAAAGACATCCAACCGTGTTTTACGATTTCTCCCTTTACTGTATAACTACCTCCACTATTTTCCCCTATTGAATTGGACAGATGTTTGAATTCACCAATTTGACTGTGTTGATGTTCTGTAGGCACAGATTGCCTCTACAGACTAGAAATAATGAGCTTAAACACACATCTATTTTGATTGATCATTAATAAGAATAGAAATAAAATCTGGTCGCAAAATTCTAAACTTTTTGTGCCACTGTATCAAAGCTGTGTATATGTATATTTGCTCAAGATTTAATGAACACTTGGAGAGGGTGCCTCTCAGACATTCAAATCTGAAGAGTGGATTGCAAAGTTATAAATAAATGTTCTATCTTAATCACAAGCAAAATAGAGACTCTGGCACTTTTTCACAGTCAGCAATCATAAAAGTATTCAAAAAGAGGAAGCCAAATTCTCAACTATTTTAGGTAAATGGAAAGCGAGAAAGGCAGATGTATTAGTTTACTAGAGTTGCCATAACAAAATATCACAGACTAGGTGTCATAAACAACAGAAGTTCGTATTCTCATTACTCTAGGGGCTAAAAGTGCAAGATCAAAGTTTTGGCAGGTTTGGCTTCTTTTGAGGCCTCTTTCCTTGGCTTGCAAAATCTCCTTCTGGCTGTGTCCTCATGTCGTCTTTGCTCTGGACACACACATTGTGGTGTCTTTTTGTGTGTCCAAATGTCCTTTTCTTATATGTACTCTAGTCATATTGGATGAGGGCTTATTTTAATGGTTTCATTTTAACTTAGTTACTTCTTTGAAGAAATTCCCTCCAAAAACAGTCACATTCTGAGATACAGGGAGTTAGCACCTCAACACATGAATATTTCCTGCTCAGTATTAATTTTACATGGAAAATTAATTAGAAGGATGCAGTTTGGCTAACAGCAAACATTACATTCTTTCTCAATTAATATTTGGAAAATATAGATGCATTATTATCACAACATATAAAGGATTTCTTTAGCCACTTTAATAAAACAAAAAAATAATGCAATTGTTAGAATTGCTAGATATAACTAATCATAAATAACTAGAGCTCAACCAGTATTTTTAAATGAATACTGAATAGCCAAAACAGATATCACAAAGTCCATGTGCAAGAGATCATATGCTTTACTCATAGGGACATATCTTAGGTCTTTAATCAGAACTGATTTATTTAAAATTTATACATGTTTGTAACAAATATGATTTGATTTTCTGGGATTGCAACATTAGTAAGTATTAGGATTAGAAGGGAATTAACTTTTGTTATATATTCCAGCTCCTAATTTTACAGGTGAGAAGCAGAGATTCCAAATGTCAGTGGCAGAATACACAATAAAACCTTCCTCCTGGCTATGCATAGAGAGCTTTCAAGTAGGTTGCTTGCTGATTTGAGATTGCAGTCTAGCATCTGAGCCTCCGTAGAATCTATTCCTTGTTGGAAAAGGCTGTTGAAATTACCTGCCCACAATGCAGCAAAATACTTTGTTTGATTTTTGTTCCAACCCCCAGAAGAAATAAGTACTTATTAGCACATGTCAAATGACATAGAGATACACAGCAAAGTCCAGATATGCTGCCATCACCAAAGGTGAACTAACCAGTGTAAATACTCACTTATG
This sequence comes from Microcebus murinus, assembly GCF_040939455.1. NCBI lineage: Eukaryota > Metazoa > Chordata > Mammalia > Primates > Cheirogaleidae > Microcebus > Microcebus murinus. The sequence goes on along the minus strand of NC_134114.1, from coordinate 34,597,308 downwards.
CTCTGCTTTCCCGCAGCATTTTCCATTTTTAGCTTTTTCTAATCACTGGCCAGAGACTAGAAAAACATAAATAGGAAAAAAAAATCGATTTCTTTCAACTTTGTACCCATCGTCCACACCCTTTATATTTCAGTCTTAGTTATCTGAAAATAGGAGATAAGCAAGGAACTGGACCTTTACTTTTTCACGTTCTTCCCACCTGGCTTTCCTTTATTTTTTTTCACAGACAATAATTTTGGCTCTTTGAAGTTTAGCCTTTCTTCAAAAAACACTATTTTTCTGGAAAGTATTTCCCAACTTCTCTAACCCACAGGGCTTCTCTTTTCTGGAGTCTCCAGTAACACACACTGTCTGGAATGCTCACTCAGCATTTATCGTGTGTGGTGTATGCCTTTGTCTTTAAATTGATTGCAAACCTCTATACTGCAGGGAGTTTGTTGACGTCACTATGAATTTGCTAGTTGTAAGGTCAGGAACTGCTAACCAAGTGCATTTCTGTCTCCTCCAACTGTTTCCAGTCTGATAGCTTCAAAGTGAGATGCTGTTAAGCCCTCTTCTTCCAGATGATCTGGCCTGTAAATTTCTGGAGTGACGCACTAATGGGTAGTTTCCTGCTCAGTATTAATTTTAGATGGAAAATAACATTTCACAGGCTTTGAAGTTCTTTGAAACTAAAAATTTTATTACAAATGAGAATTTCAATGACTTTACATTAGTTATGAAATTCTGGAAACATAAGAGGATTTTAAGAATGTGAGTAATGTAACATATTTTGATCCCGGATATATGTGATTTCTTGTAAAAGAGAAAGGGGGTTATTTCTGGAAAAAGAGAGAGAGAAGAAAATATTTCTGGGTTAATTAATCAAAATATTTTGCTCATAACCCACCTATCTCTGATTGATTGCTTTGCCGTTTTTGATGAGGTTATGGGAGGGTGGACACAAACATAAAAGCAGAAAATTGTGTGTGTGTGTGTGTGTGAGAGAGAGAGAGAGAGAGAGAGAGAGAGAATAAGCATAAAATTGGAAAATTGTGCCTAAACTATAACTATTTGTATAGAGCTAGTCTAGATAAAATGACATGACCACACAGGTAAATACATAACAGTAATTATCCTTGCTAACGTCATGGTGCTTCTCATATTTAGCCTCATAAAGCCAGTAGGACCTGAGTTGTGATCATACCTGGGCAAATGGTAATGTTTTCGGTATCATTTCTTATAAGTACTTTGTCTCTGTGTGCTCTTAATGGGAGAGAAAACACACTTCCATGTTAAGATCTGCAGTGAATTCAGCCTCACATTTATTTCAGTGAAATAGCATAGGGAAAACAAAGGTAAAAAACAAAAAGTAGAAAATACTATTGTACATTGGAATATATAATCGGCCTGAACTACTTAACTGATGACATAGGCACTTATGATATGACAAACATAACCAGAGCTTAAAATATCACAAAACTTTTTTCCTGACTGATAAAGAGCAACCCATGGACAGTGATTTTCTAAGAACTATCAGACGCTGGAGGAGGAACTTCAAATTGTTCTAAACCCTGAACATATAGTGATTGTCTTTTTTTTTTTTTTTTTAATGGCAGCCTTGCCAGTTTTTATCTGTATTTTCTAAAAAGTAATTTTCTCTTTTAAGGTAAAGAAACAAACAAACAACCATCAAGTAGATAAAAGTACTGTTTGCTTTTAGGGAAATATTTAACACCTATTCTTTGTCGCTTTCTCATCTCATGTAAGATATTCTTCTTCTAATTTTATTTTGGATGATGTCAAAGTTCTGGAGCTATACTAATTTAATTTATCCAGTCAGCATCTTTTCCTTCAATATACAATTCTGATGTAAATTATGGATTCTCTTTCATGAAAAAAAGCATGCATAGCATAACAGAACTTTGCGCATAATTTCATGATTTACGGGCAACTTCAACACCACCTAAGGGTCCTCTTTTAAAAATTGTAACTAAATGTCAATTTGACAGGGAGATATCACAACTCCATCCAGCCAATCCATGTTCTAATTCCCTATTCTGAAAAGGCAGCAGCTGGAGTTTTGCTATTTGCTACCTATGTGTTTCATGCCCGTTTCCATGTGTACTGTTGATCCATGCATGATTATGTACATAAACTATGTATTCATTAACACTCCTGTTTGGTCAGCTGAATTTCTCTTGAATGGGAAATCAGATTAAATCATTTATCTATTGATTTTGGTCTTTGTGCAAGGGATTGTCATTATGTATATTTACTATGATACGGCAATTTAGAATAAATAACAGGTTTGATCATCTACTATGTGCAAGGCCCTGTTCATGCATGGCCTTATTTAAGAATCTCAGTAATCTTAGTGAGGCAAACAACCATTACAGATATTCTTCAACTTACAATGAGGTTATATCATGATAAACCCATCAAGACTCAAAAATATTTCAAGTCAAAAATGCAATTAATTCCCTGATAAATCACAAAGTCAAAAAAATCATAAGTTGACCCATCATAAGTTGAGGACTGTCTTTATTACCCATAAGATGCTGGAACACAGAATGCAATTTGGATGTTTGATTTTTTAAATTGTTTCATATAGAGTCAAATAAAAACTGTAAAGTCATATGAATTTCTTAAGGAGTAGGGCTGGAATAGGATGCTGGACTACAGTATTTCAAAGCCTATGTTCATTTCACCTAATTATACCTTAAATATATGTTTAGAGTTACACAATGATTTATTGAAATTTAAATATTGAATAACCAAGAAATAAAACACTTTAGCAAAACAAGACAAAACAATTGATGCTCCATAGAGTCGTTAAGCATCTAATTCCTAACTCACATATCACTTTGATTATTCTCAGAGATATAACTTGGCCAGAATCACGATGAAGTAACCAGGCTTGAAAACATGGTCATAAAGGTTGAATTTCTCCTTGTGCATGACTGGTCCTGACAGCTTGGATGTTAGATGGCTTCAGGCTTTTAGCTTTTAGAAGTTTGTACGCTGTATGTTTCCGCATTTCAATGTCCCTTGGTCTCTATTACTTAGAAAAAATCCTTCCCTATACTTTTTCCAGATTACCTGTTTTACCATTTGTATTTCTCTCCCTGGGTAAACTCATTTTACATCCACAGCTTCCCATGACAGAGGCTCCCACTTTATATTTCACCCTCACTTCTACCTTAAGCTTCAATTTCAGTTTACTCTTAGATGTTCTATTCATAATTCAAGCATTCCATACACCAGAATTTCTAGGTAACTCTTCTCCTCTTGGCTAATTAATCCCATTTTGTATACCCACACTGCTGTAACTTCTGTTTTTTAATCATAATCCAAGTAAAAGAAAGCAACATGGGAAGGATATTTAGGGACGAAGAAGATGATGAATTTGGTTGTTAGATGTTGGATAATTAAGGAGATATCTCCAAAATGTAATTTCAGTAAAGATCTGGCTGTTGTACTAGAATTATGGTTTAGATAGATGGAAAATCTATAGATGGAGCATATGTCTATTATTTACTTGTTTGTTTTTTAATTTATGGTAACCTATAAAATTATTTTGTGACATTCCTGATGATGAGGTTTAATAACCTAAAATCAGGGAATGCTTTAGCTAGAAATTTCATTAGCAATCATTCAGTTTAATAACTTTTTGTTTCAGTTTAGGAAACTAGGATCCAGAAAAGTAAGACATTTATTTAACATTTTGAACAAGAACTAATTTCCAGGGTCCCTCACATTCAGTAGATAAGTCAAGAAAGCTTTAGTGGCTGGTTTCACTAGCATTTCTATTACCCATGACTGGTTCACTGAAACTAATTCCTCCTCTTTCATCTCAGAGATAGGATGCCAGAAGCAATAATTTATCTGAAATTAAAAGAGAAGAATCGTTATATCACAATACCTTGATGTAATATTGGCCACCAAAAAGCAAGGAAAGATAACAGTACTATCATCATCAAACAACAGAGAGAACAGTTTTTTCCTCTGAGTTCTGGGACTCTGAGGCACTTGGGGAGGCATGATAACGCTTTCATTCCACTAAGGGAAACCATGTAGTAAATTGCCAGTGAAATGCTCTTAAGGGTCCCCTAAGTGGTCTGCAAGTGTTAATGCACCTCCCAAAGTATCTGGCCCAGGTCCAGGGAAGAACAGCAATACTCTAAATTTAAAATTAGGTAGTAATAATAATGATGAAAATAGCTACCCTGCTGTAGCAATGTGGCAAGGCTAGAACAATTTCTTTTGCTCCCTTGCATTTTCATGTTGGCAGTAGCAAGGTTAAATGAGGTTGCTTGTCTGTCTGTTAAACATGTGGGCATGCCCATTGGAAATTTGCCCAGGTGTTACAGAAATTTACCAGATTAATGTCTTGCTAAATATGGCTTATCATTATGGATAAGTGAGGTTACAGTGAGAAAACTTGTAGTTTCCTAATATGAATGCACCACACTATGTCCTGCCTCTCTCTCTCTGTCTCTCTCTCTCTGTCTCTCTCTCTCTGTCTCTCTCTCTGTCTCTGTCTCTCTCTGTCTCTCTCTCTGTCTCTCTCTGTCTCTCTCTCTGTCTCTCTCTCTCTCTCTGTCTCTCTCTCTCTCTCTCTCTCTCTCTCTCTCTATATATATATATATATATATATATTTGTGTGTGAATATGTCTCTGTCTTAGTCTACCTGGATGTTTCTGCCAGTATTGTGTGTGTGTATGTGCACATGTGCACCTTTAAGGACTAATAAAGTCATTACTATTACAATAAGAAAAGTTATATATATAGAATATACAAAAAATACTTCTGTTTGGTGATCCAAATGATTTGGGAGAGGTGGGATTTGTTATGTCCAAACTAGTTATCCTTTCTGAAAATTAAACAACTACTGATTGTATTCAATGATATTTTAAAACAAAAACATTAGGGAAAATATTTTATTTTCATATAATTTCTGAAATGTAAATAGCTTGATCCATGATATATTTTTTAAAAAATTAAATAGAATTTTCTGACATTTCTTTAGTGAAAGTATATAGGCAAATAAGGAAACAACTTTACCTTGCTTCTAAATCTTCAGTGGTTTATCTCTTGTACTTACATTGAAGTAGGCTTTGCCTAGATTGGTTTATAGTCCTTATTCTACGAGTATGTTTAGGCAAATACAAATCCCTCTAACTTATTCAAATGATTGATTGTTTGAATTCATATAATGATATTAAAACAATTTAACTCCATTTCTTTAAACAAGTTCATATGTACTGAGTGCAGTTCAAGGTCAAAAATAGTCCAAGAAACAAGTCCATTCAAGGAAAAGAAAGGTTCTTAAATAAATTCATTATTTTTGATTTAGAGTATGTAATATAATGAAAACAATTATTAAAGACCAATTGAAATGTATAAATGTAATAATATAGAGAAGAATTAAAAATCAACAGCTAATTAGTATCCCATATTATCTATTTTCTGTCTCAAAGATATGTATGGCTCAAATGAAAATTAAAAGATTATGCTAATATTAAAAGTCAATCAAATAATGAACTCCCATTGGTATTCTATGGTAAATTTTATTCTCACAATATCTTCAGTTATTTATATCTTCTTTAATCTAAGTTTCTTTTCATTATGAACTCTACACACTTTAAGATTTTCAATATTTAAAATATTTGGTTGCATGACTGACACTACCTGAAGTAAAACTTATTATAAAGCTACAATAATCAAGACAACTACAATAATCAAGACAGAACAGTAGTAGTGAAAAATTAGACAAACAAATCAATGAAACATAATAGCCCAGAAACATTATATATATATACATTATATGTATTATATATATAAACATTATATATATTACATATATATATAAACTGATTTTTGACAAAGGAGCAAAGGTAATACAATGGATAAAAAATAGTCTTTTCAACAAATGGTGTTGGAACAACTGGACATCCACATGGAAACAAAGGAAGCTAGGCACAGATCTTAAACCCTTCACAAATGTAAAATGCAAAACTATAAAACTCCTAGAAAGACGACACAGGGAAAAATCTAGATGACCTTGAGTTTGGCAGTGACTTTTTAGATACAATAACAAAGGCACAATCTGGACTTCATTAAAATTAAAAACTTCTCCTCTAAGAAAGACAATTTCAAGAAAATGAGAATACAAGTCATAGACTGGGAGAAAACATTTGCAAAAGACACATCTGATAAAGGACTGTTATCCAAAATATACAAAAAACTTTTAAAACTCAACAATAAGAAAACAAATAATCTGATTAAACATTTTTTAAAAAGGTCAAAAACCTTAATGGACATCTCACCAAAGAATATATATAGATGACAAATAAACATATGAAAAGATATACCACATTATATGGCATCAGGCAAATGCAAATTAAAACAAATGCCATTAAACACCTTTAGAATAGCCCAAATCTGGAACACTGACAACATCAAACGCTGGTGAGGATGTCAAGCAACAGGAACTCTCTTTCATTGCTGGTAAGAATGCAAAATTGTGCAGCCACTTTGGAAGACAATTTAGCAGTTCCTTAAAAAACTAAACATGCTCTTACTATATGATCCAGCAATTGCACTGCTTCCAATTTACCCAAAGAAATTGAAAACTTAAGCCCACATAAAAACCTGCAGACAGATGTTTATAGCATCTATATTCATAATTGCCAAAACTTGGAAGGAACCAGGATACCCTTCCATAGGTGACTGGATAAATAAACTCTGATCCATCTAGGTAATGGCATGATATTTGGCACTAAAAATGAGTGAGCTATCAAGCCATGAAAAGACATGGAGGAAGCATAAATGCATATTACTAACAGAAAGAAACCAATCTGAAAATTGTATATAAATGTGTATTACTAAGTGAAAGAAGCCAATCTGAAAAGGCTACATACCATATTATTCCAACTATATGACATTCTGGAAGAGAGAAGATTATGGAGACAGTAAAAAGATCAGTAATTTCCAGGGATTGAGAAGAGAAAGGGATGAATATCAGGAGCACAGATGATTGATTATTAGGGCAGTGAAACTACTCTGTATGATACTATAGGGGGCCAGTTTCTCTGTGCCTCCATTTTTTCATCTATAAGATGGGGATATTAATAGTAATTCCTTTATAGAATTCCTTTATAAATTCCTTTATAGAGTGTTGTGAGAATTAAGTGGGTTAGTACATGTAAAGCACTTACAATATTGCCTGAACAAAGGAAATGCCCACACTGCTGAGCTATTATGATTCAGGAGTCATAGAGTCTCCAAAATTGGCTTAGAGACTGTGTGACACCATAGCATGTTTGCCTCACCACCTCTCACTCTTATCTAATGCTTCCTGGAAACACTGGAATATAGTTGTGAACACACTGGAGAGGAGTTGACTAAGTGCATTTTTTTTCCACAGCAACAGGAAAGGAACAATATGTGCTGCATGTTAGACCAAAAGGCTCCAGATATTTTACTGTCAAGCCTGAATCTAATGTCAATTTATATTCACTGCCAAGGAGAAACCCCCTAATCACTATCTGCAATGTATTCCCAGCCTGCTGTTGATATCCCTAACACACTCATATGAGAGCCTTAGGATTGGCCTAAGTCTTACTAAGTTGGGCTTCCATTAGACCCTATTTATCCCATTTTGGCTTCTTAGAACACTATGGTGGGTCATCCATAAAAAGAAAGAGGGTACACATTATCAATGGCAGCAAGGAAACCTCACCTTACCATGCCTGTGAGAGAAATGTCCCTCCTTTTAGGGGCTTAAGTCTGCTTACCTCTGCCATAACCAATCATAGTATATAAGGTTGGTAAGTCTCATTGCTTCAGTGAATTATAATCACATGTTTAGTAACCATGGAGTAGAGATAGGATACAAAGTAACAGCTACACTACTTACAATCAGCCCAATCCTTGGTTAATGTGATTTTGAAAGTTCCTAATGTTAATAAAATCTAGACAACATTATTTTTATTAATTTTTAGTCTTTTTCTTAAAATTCAGTCCAAAGAATAGATGTGTTGTTTCATGTTTGTAAGGGCATATAAGGAAACTAGATCTCAGATATAAGAAAAAATAAGTTATAAGGTTTGTAATGTCAGAAAAGTTATTATTAAGCTAGCTTTATAATTTGCATACTAATTGTCATTATAGATATTGAAATAACTAGTCAATTATGTTAATTACATTTTAAGTGATTCTTTCCTCCTATAAAGAGTTAAGGACTAGAGGCAAAATCTTTTGTAAAATTGGAAATTAGTTGTTATATATATAATCAATATGCTAAATCTATGCTTTAGTGTATAATTTTTGATTTCTTACATTCTTATGAAAATATATTTTAAACTATAAGGTACTTTGCAAATTGACTACATAATAATTTGTGAAACTAATTTTATGTACTTTAAACTAAATCTAATATGACATAGCACATCCAATCTTGGCACCTTAAAATTACACCTAACCACCGAGCACTGAGGCCCTGCACTAATGTCACCTCCTTTAATAAAATTTCTGTGTCATTCTAACCAGAAGAATTTTTGTCTTTCTCTGATCTCAAGCAATTCATACACATGCCATTAATCATGCTATTATTTTCATATGCATTTTTCCACCTATTAGATTGTAATAACCTTAAAAGAAAGAATGATTTTATTTATTTTCCACAATATTTTGATTGCACTAGGAAGTTGATATTTGTTGATTACATGGCATTGTAGTAAGAGTAACTGCCAGTAAATAGCTTGTTGATACTTCAGCCATGCCAAAATAAAGATGTCAATTCAGGAAGAGAATGTTCTAGACATGGTGAATATCAAGTCATTCAGTTGGTACAAAGACATACAAAAATATGATTTTTAACATTAAGAATGTTTTAAATTTCAACAGAGGAGTAAAAGCCTTAGCATAACTCCTTGGGAATATGGAAAATGAGAGATTAGGTTCAGGATGATTCAGGAATCTGGGAGAAGGGCTGATAGGGGAATTGGGATGAATTTATATAATAGAGGCACATACCTAGGAGATACTGCAGATTTGGTTCTAGATCACCACAATAAAGCTAATATTTCAACAAAGCCAGTCATATGAATTTTCTAGTGTCCCAGTGCATATAAAAGTTATGTTTCCACTATGCTATAGTCTATTAAGTGTGCAATAGAATTATGTCTAAAAAAGTATTGCTTTAATTAAAAATACTTTATACTAAAAATGCTAATGATTAACTGAGCCTTCAGAGAGTTTAATCTTTTTTCTAGTGGAGGGTCTTGCCTCAATGTTGATGGCTACTATCTGATCAGGGTGGTGATTTCTAAAGGTTGGGGTGGTTGTGGTAATTTATTAAAATAGGACAACAATGAACTTTGCTTCAGTTGATTCTTTCTTTCATGAAAGACTTTCTCGATAGCATTTTAAACCCTTTATTGTCATTTAAACAATATTCATAGCATCTTCACTAGGAGTAGATTCCATCTCAAGAAACCACTTTCTTTGATCATCCATAAGGAGCAGCTCCTCATTCGTTCAAGTTTTATCATGAGATTGTAGCAATTTAGTCTCATGATCAAGCTCTACTTCTAATTCTGGTTCTCCTGCTGTTTCCACCACATCTGCAATTACTTCCTCTACTGAAGTCTTCTGCCCTTCAAAGTCATCCACTGAAGTTAGAATTAACTCCTCTCAAACTTCTGTTAAAGTTGCTAGAAACAACCTCCTCCCATGAACTACCAATGTTCTTACTGGCTGCTAACATGTCGAATCTTCTACTGAAGGCTTTCAATTTACTTTGCCTAGATCCATCAGAGGAATCACCATCTATGGCAGCTAGCCTTACAAAATGTATTTCTAAAGTAAAAAGACTTGAAAGTCAAATTTATTTCTTGATCCATGAGCTGCAGAATGGATGTTGCATTAGCACACAGGAAACCAGTGTTAATCCCCTTGTACATCTCCATCAGAGTTCTTGAGTGACTAGGTGCATTGTCAATCAAAAGTAATATTTTGAAAGGAACCTTTTTCTGAGCAGTAATTCCCAACAGTGAGTTTAAAATATTTAGTAAACCATGGTGTAAACAGATATACTGTCTTACAAGTTTTGTTTTTCCATTTATAGAGCACAGAGAGTAGATTTAGCATAATTCTTAAGGGCCCTAGGATTTTTAGAATGGTCAATGAGCATTGGCTTCAGCTTAAAGTCATCAGCTGTATTAGCCTTTATCAAGAGAATCAGCCTGTCCTTTGAAGCCTTGAAGCTAGGCATTCGCTTTCATCTACATTGAAAATCTTTTGTTTAGTATAGTCACCTTCATCAGTCATTTTAGCTAGATCTTCTAGAAAACTTACTGCAGCTTCTATATCAGCATTTGCTACTTTATCTTGTGCTTTTATGTTATGGAGATGGCTTCTTTCCATAAACCTTATGAACCCACCTCTAGAAGTTTCCAACTTTTCTTCTGCAACTTCCTTACCTCCTTCAGTCTTCATTGAAATGAGGAGAATTAAGACTTTGCTCTGGATTAGGCTTTGGCTTATGGGAATGTGTGGCTGATTTGATCTTCTATCCAAACCACTAACATTTTCTCTACATCAGCAACAAGGCTGTTTTTCTTTCTTATCATTTGTGTGTTCATTGGCATAGAATTTTTAATTTCCTTCAAAAACTTTTCCTTTGCATTTACAACTTTGCTGTTTGATGCAAGAGACCTAGCTTTTGGCCCATCTCTGCTTTTTACATGCCTCCCCTGCTAAGCCTAATCATTTCTAACTTCCCATTTAAAGTGAGACATGTGACTTTTCCTTTCATTTGAACACTTAGAAGCCATTGCAGGGTGATTAATTGGCCTAAGTTCAATATTATTGTGTCACAGGGAATAGGGAGGTTCAAGAAAAGGTAGAGAGATAGAAGAATGGCTGGTTGGTAAAGCAGTCAGAACTTATACATTGATCAATTAACTTTGCCATCTTATATAGGCATGGTTTGTGGTAACTCCCCAAATTACTTTGTTAATATCAAAGATTACTCATCACAGGTCACTACAATAGATACAATAATAGTGACAAAGTTTGAAAAATTGTGAGCACTACCAAATTGTGACATAGAGATATGAAGTGAAAACATGTTATTAGAAAATGGCTCAAATAGACTTGCTTGATGCAGGGTTTTGACAAAATTTTAACTTGTAAAAAAAATTGTAATACCTGCAAAGCACAATAAAACAAAGCACAATAAAACAAGATATACTTGTGAATTGTTCCAGATGTAGTAGCTATGTACCCTCATGATATTATAAATAGAAAAAAATAAATTTTTATCCTTCTATGGCATTTTAAAATGGCATATGACATTTAATGATAAGAAGTAAGCCACTTTTACAGAATATGTGCTATTGAGAATCATTTATGTTATATTTCTTAATACTTAGAAATTATAATATTACAAGGGTAGATCCTTAATATAATTCTTATAAAACAAATTCATTTGGGGTTCATTTCAGAAACCTCATTTAATGGTTTTAAGAAACACAGATCCTGAAAACATATCTTGTAAATACCTTTTTTTAGAAATCTCATTTGATTGTTTTTAAAACAGCAACTGGAATGTCATTTTCCAAGGCTAAATGTCAGCAGTCAGTAATAATAGATATCTTAATTCAACCATCTTAACATATTCAAGCCACACTATTTTCTTTTTTAAAGAGAATATAGTGAATGAAATGGCACTATGGCAGCAATTTGCAAGTCTATTTCTGGAACACTATTTCTGTTAATAGCAGACAAAACCATTTTTCTCCTCTTCTAATGGTTCTATTCTCTGACAAAATGACCACACTTATAATAAAGTAAATATACAAAAGAATAAATGGTATTACACTTTTTTCAAATTTGTCTAGCAGGTTTTCCAGGTTTTAGTGGAAATCCCCCATAAATAAATAAATAAACAAACAAGCAAATGGAGTTTCTAATTAGTTGTATTTGCACTAGACAATATTAGCAATTGGATTTTGGTAGTAGAAAATACAGCTTCCCAGATGAGATAGTACCTTAGTCAGCCTGGAGTTATAAGAAGGCTTTCTTAATGATGTCTATATTTTTGATGCAATGGTGATAGTGCTCCTTGCTATTAAGAAGATGATTGGGGAAAAAGAGGAGAAAAGAATAATAGATTTGTAAGACTATCACTTTAATTTTAAATATTTTGAAGCTTTTAAAAAGCTTTTAAAATGTTTTATTTTCGGAAATGTGAATGGAGACTTTTATATGCATAGAAATATTCTATTAGAAATTTCTTAAATCTAAAACGTTCCTATCATCAACCTCCTAAGCATGAATTTCTGTATGCGAAAGGTATTTTGTACAGTATGGCACAACAAATGCTAATACAGGTGTTTGCTCAAATATTATGTTGCAATAGGGCCTTTCCTGACTATCTTAAGAAAAATGAAGCCCTCCTCCTGATCCCCACACTTCCTATTCTACTTTTTCTGCATTTTTCCTCCATAAAACTAATCATAATCTGATACTTAATATATTCCACTTATTTTTTATCTCTTTTTATCCCTCCATACCACTACAAATCCCTCCATTAGCACAAACGTTTGTGTTCAATTTTGTATCCATAGCAAAATTTGTGTCAGACACATAATAGGTGCTCATGATATTTTGAATAAATTAATGAATATTGAGTCAATTATTAGTCCCTGAAATTCTGTATCAACAATCTTTTATATGTAGTAAGACTTTTTCACCACTAAAAGAGAACAAACATATTTCTCCAACTGAAAAAAGAAAATCGATATGATTATATTAGCCTCAGTCCTGGCTTGGCTATACACAGGGCTGAAATGAAACAATTGTGCATCCACACATACAAAAACAACACAATCATGCTTTCTTTTATCATTTACAGACATTTCCCAAATGTATGAGTCCTTAATATTATTCCCCTGAGTAGACTACAGTAAATTCAAGTTCATTCTTTTTAAAGTACTTTGAGCACACCTGACAGAATGAAGGTTTATGGTCAAGAAATGGACTAAGTATGAAGATACCATAGGGAGAATATTAATAGACAATGAGAATTGTTTCTCACAAGTCTGTTGCAATTCCTATAATTTTTTAAAATTAGATATCCCATTCCTCTGAGTTAAGATCTGATTTAAAATCCCTTATTAGAGTGAAAGTGCTTTTTGAAGGGTGTTTATTTTTTACCTATCCTCTGGCTTAATAAGTTATGAAAGTAATTTCTGTAGTGAAGAGCACTAACTGGGAGGAGGATAACAATGAATTTCACTTCTACAAATGAATGGAGGGGAAAGTGGAAAATACACCACTGCTTAGGAACCAACAGGTTAGGCTCTGTTTTGATTGGATCAAACCCCATAGTGCCTAAAGAGAAAGGGCATTGAATGCTTTCAACTGCATTTATCAACAAAATGCAATGACCATAAAGGATACTGACTTTAAGATAAAGATATCTGTTATAATTCATAATAAATATCCTGGCTGGCTGTGGAGCTCATGCCTATAATCTCAGCACTTTGAGAGACCAGGAGTTGAAGGCTGCAGTGAGCTGTGATTGTGCCACTGCACTCCAGCCTGGGCAGCAGAATGAAACTATGTCACAAACAAACAAACAAACCATAACAAATATTCTGAGGTTGAGCAGGAATGGAGTTGATTAATTTGGTTACTCTAAATTCTCATGAAGCATACAGATTCTTTTGGGTCATCTTTCAGCCACCTCCTCCTTAGCGTGTCTACTTTGGTCTTCAGTCTAGCTTGCCCCAGGTCAAAATATAGGGCAGCAACTCTGGTATGTCCAGATAATATAATACCCAGAGGAAGAAAGAGTGTCTTCTATGGTTCTCCTTTTGATTTTCAGGAAATATTTCCAAGAAACCACATGATACCTCCCACCTGCCCAAATTTGCACCCATCATTTTCAGAGGGGATGGGATTACCAGGTTGTTCACTAATCGAGATTTAATGAATCACATGAGAACTAGTGGAGACACCAATAAAATCATTATCACTATGCCATTAGGAAGGAGTGAGGAAGCAATCATAATTGGACAAGCAATTGTGCCTACTAGAGGAACCAAAAAATGTATTAGAAACCAGGATTACTTAATTAAGCCAATGTAGATACGGAAGAGGTCGAAAATGTGAAATAGCATTTTATTCAACAGTAAAATCATGTCACACATTAAATTAGCAAGTATGAGCAATGCTGATATTAAGAGTATAAAATATGAACGTCATAGAAAAACAGAAGATACTTGTCACAAGAGCAGATGGTCACAAAATGACTTGAAATCCCCCTAGCAGATTTTTCCAGGTGAAATTTCCTTGTATATTTGTGCTGGAAACATCAGATAACTATAGAATAAGATAATTAAAAAAAATCAATGAATCCATCTATAAATTATCTTTTTATCTCTGAAAATTTATACAAAGTTGTGATCATTTAAAAAATAAATCAATAAAAATAGCAAGTGTGTTAGTTTTGTTTAATTTTGTTTTTAGCTAGGCCAGTTTCACCTATCCAGTTTAAAAATTAGGATGGATAGAATGTAGGGATAAAATTTAGTTCCATAATCTAAGCAATGTTTTAGACATCTGGTACTAAAGATATTTGACCTGCTTATTTCTATATCTTCTGTGTAAACCATGAAAGCAAGAAAAGTAGGTTTCCTTATCTCTATTTTAATTATTGCTTCATTAAAGTTTTTCTCCTGATTAATAAGCTAGTATGGTGGGGAAAATATTATTGCTAAAACACTTTTAAAAATTGATTACCCTGCCTGATACACAGACAAAGTAAAAAATGAATTTTATCACTAGATTTCATGCTCTAGATGACATGGAATCTAAGAAGATGCATAATGAAAGAAACACAAGCAGAGGCACAAGAAGAATCTATGTCAGCTTTTAAATATACAACAAAAATCCCCTAGGGGTGGGGGAAAGAGAGAGAAAAAGAGAAAAAGAGGAACAAAGGGAGGAGAAAGAGAGAGAGAGATGGGATATCAGACTGAATTAAATATGGATAAAAGATGTTCATAGTCACATAATTAAAATAAAATATAGCTTTGGCAATTAAAAATAGTGATAGGACTTCGTCAGTGTGCACTAACATTTTGTGACATAATTTTAGATAATCCATTTGGCAAGTATGTGCAAATTCATTACTTTAGTCAGTTTGTGGCTGCTAGTCAAATCTCTGTGAAAGATTTGACGCTTAAGCTTGGTTTTTGCATCAAGCAACATAACTCAGTCATCACCTATGTTTTAAAATATACTAAAATAAGAGAATGTTATATTCTTGACACCAAGGCATATAATAATAATTATATTAATAATAGTAATATTAGGGCCACATAATCAACTTATAAAATATACAGTAGTTAAAATTATACTTGCTAATATTAAAATTCCATTAACTATACTGATATTCTATAAAGTTATATCCTGCATTCTAAAAAAATGAATGTTTGAATTTTATAAGAACAGATGAAGATTGTTAATATTAGATAAATCTTATAATACTTAAGAACTTTTAAACGAGCAGTGTTACTTCTGTTTAAAATATTCACAACTAAAATAAAAATTGAGATTTAATCAAATAAGTTAATTAAATATAATTCTAAACATGGCAAAATGTTACAGCCTAAGGTTCCAAAGAATGAGCTCACAGAAGTCTAGGGGTTTAATATATCAAACAGACTTTTAGCCATATGTAACCGTCTTAACATTTCTGAATTTCCAAAATGAATTTCTGAAACATAAATCTTCCTTTCCACATGGGAAAACCTTCAATATTACAGGGGAGAAAAAAAATCATATATTTTTCTCACTTATCATAAGGTTCATGGCTGACCTCCTTATAATAAAAGATAGATTAACAAGAGAAAGCATAACATATTTATTTGATATAAGCTTTATGTTACATGGGAGGCTTCAGAAACTAAGACTGAAAGACCCAGGGAAATCAGTGTATTTTTATGGAGAGTGACACAGAAGTATGGTTGGAGGACTAAAGGGTCTGATCTAATGGTAATAAACTGAAGAGAATGCAGCAAGGTCTGTTTGTTCAGATTCTTTCCTGTGTTTCTGTGACATTGCTTCCCTCTGGGTACGAGGCAGGATACCAGTCACATGAAGGTCTTCAGAGGAGAGGAAGAGAGACTGCCAGAGAGTGACCTTTTTAGGTTTTATATGGCCTGCTTCAGGGAAGAAGGGGTGAGGGGAATTTCAGTTTCTATGGCCTGTTTCAGGAAGACAAGGTGTGAGAAGATCAGGGAGACCCTCCTGCTTTTTCAGTTTTATCAATTTCCTTAAGTTTGAAATGCTCAGTATGCCAAGATGCCATATTTTGGTGTATTATGTTCTGAGCCTTGACATATATAATTTAAAAATAAAGCTGCTTAAGATAAAGAATCCAATGTTTTGAATAACTAAACAAATAATTCTTAGGTTGTCATGATGCTTCTAATATTTTAAAGCACATTTTAAAATACAATGAGCATGAATTTTTTTTTCTGCTGCCAATTTAGTAGGTGGTAAAATACTAAATATGGTTGGTTTTTAAAACTAATAATAACAATAACAGTTGCTAACATTTAATGAATGCTTACTCTGTACCAGAAAATCTTTTAAGCTATTATACTTTATACATATTAATTACTTGAATCTTCACAATAACAGATACTATTAGTGGGTCCATTAAATGATGAAGAAACTAAAAGACAGAGAGTTATTCTAGGATCAGCACTCTTTGGTCCAATTTACTGTGCCTTTTTCAACTTTTGCTTTTTATATTTATGAAAATTGATGTGATCAAGAAATTTAGCCTAATGCGCCAAACTTTCCTAAATAATAAAAGGAAGATTAGATTGTGTTGATGATACAATTATGTTTATTAAGGTAGAGAGTCAACTAATTATTATATTATTTTTAAGAAGAAAGCTTTGCACGAAATGTAATTTATGTGTTTTTAATCTGATGATCCTAAAAGTGGCTCAAGAAATAAAAAATGCTCTAAATATGATTTTTAATGTGCAATTACAAATGACAATGATGACTAAAATATTGGAAGTAGCAAATACAAAACAAAACAGAACCCCTGGCAACGCATGACTGTAGTAGAAAGATCTATCATATATGAAGTTAGTACTGGTTTTAAGTCTTTATCAACAGTATAATTTTGAGCAAGTTCTTAGTGAAAACTCTAAGTAGCATTGTTGTGTCCATGTCCCTGTGTGTGTGTTATTTTACATATGGAAGGAAGTAAGATAGAGATGGTATATGTTTAAGCCATAGTTATACTGAAATATAAGCAAAAGGAACAGACCAAGAATTGTGTCAAGAATGCTGAATTCAGAATCCAGGTTTGTTTTGAAACATGCCAGGGATAATCAAAATGGCCATTTCAATGGGGGCCAGGGTTAAAATTGAATTTTAACCTCATTGGGTTGGCAGGCAATCTGCTAGATGAGAACTCTTGTTTGGTCAATATTTCCCCTAAGGCACTTTTTCAATTCAATCTGTTTGAGAAGCTGTGTTTCTTTGCCCTTTTTTTTTTTTTTTTTTTTTTTTTTGCTAAAATGTCCTCTTCCACCCTCACCATCTGTGTCTAGATAACTTGTGTTAATCTTTAAGATTTACTTCTGCATGTCAACGTTTAGCTCTGCAGGCAGGTCAGCACTATCTACTGCCTACTGTCCACTCTTGCAGCTCCTTCCTTTTCATGGATATTCCTCACAGCACTTTCACCCTGCAAGTCAATTGTTTGTTTAATGCCAATCTCCCCAATCCTTTACATGGGAAAGGAACATTGATTATTTGCCTTTATAGTAGCAGAGCCAAGAACAATTTCTGGCACATAGTAGATGTTGAATAATTTTTGAAGAAGGAAGAAAGGTAGAAAGGAGGAGGAAAAGAAGAATACAAAAAGAAAGTAAGGAGATTCTGTGATACCTGCAATGCAGGCTGGTGAGATAGACTTCAATTCAACTGATTTGTCTTAATTCCATTCTGACTCAGTTAATCTCGATTGTCTTAATTCTTTTGTACATTACATGTGATTTTAAAACCAATTAGGTAAAATTCCCTTATGTATTACCAATAATATTAAATTATAAAACATTTTATAAGCTTCGAATGGACAAACTTGCAGCAACTCATTTCTTCTGGAAAGTACACCTGAGTTCTTTCTTATGCTTCAATCTGTGTCAAGGAGAAAATAACAGGGACCAAGGCTGACACTTTTACTATATGTGTGTTACTCACCCCAAAACTGATTTGTCCTTGTTCAAAGGTTTTCTGCTTTTTTAAATCACCTTGTATGTGGTTGCACAAGAAACCACATGAGAATTCCTGTTTGTGCATTTTTCTTGATAGCTGGGAAACCATCCTAGATTACAGAAGGGCTAATCTTAGAGAAAGCTATTATGATGGGATAACGTCATTTGGTCATGGAGACCTATAGTCAAAAGAGTATTTTATTTTTGTCTGCCTTGGTATTTCTCTGGTTTTATTCTTATTTTTTCCCGCCTTTATTTTCCCTTTAAAAAATTACTGTCAATTTCTACCTTGTGATTACTGATTTTTATTGTACCATCATATAAACTTTTTTGATATTCTGGAATTTGATTTATAAAGTTGTAGCTACTCTTTGATATGAAGCTACTAAAAAATACAAAATTTAATATTTTAAAATAAAACACATGGAAATATACTGACCTCATTATATAATTTAAATATAAAAAATCTATATTCTGAAATACTAAATTATCCAATAATAGAAAGTGTTGAGTAATAAAAAGTGAGCATTTGATGTTAACTTTTAGGCTCTATATGTGGAAGAATGACAAGAAATTGTTATTATTTCAAATGAAATTACCTTTCCTGAATTAGGTTTATTAACTCTACTTACTTCTAAAGAAGAGAAAACTAGTTTTAGAATTTAAAAAAGAAAGTCAAATATGTGTATAATCAAGGTGGTCTTATGCTGGTCAGTTCTGATAGAATCTCAAAGTAATCTTAGCAAATAGAATGCTTATTTATTATTTTTACAACTCTTTTACAATATCACAATAAAGTTGATTTCTATGGATGCAAAACATAACTACCTGAGGAAACAGTCTTTCTCATGAAAATGCTGTTCAGTGATGGTAGAACAGACATCATTATACATGTAAATATATTCTATAGGGAAAATCATTAGTGTATATGAGAGTTTATTAAGGCTGTGAAAGGCTACAGAGTAGGGCCTGCAATGCACTGGGAAAGATGTCAACTTAATGATGACACTTCTCCCATTCAGCACTCCCATTGGCTTCTGCAGATAAAAATATATACATAATATATACATATATAAAATGAATTTTGTATCATTCCCCTGAAAGAGCATCTGGGAATATAGCAGAGTCTTAGTCAGATCAAAGGAAAAAATACCCACACTCTGTATCATAAGCCTTAAGTTTATTGGCTATTTTCATTGGATGGGTCTTTAATTTTAATTACCTTTTCATTGCCCTTTCTCTGATATCTTCTTCCCATGATGAATTTCAGTTCAATTTAATTTGACTGCAATACATAGAAGATTCTTCTGACAAGACAGTCCCTCAGGGCTATTTTATAAAGGCAGTTTTAGTTTACAGGGCAGAGAAAGAAAAGAAGCTCTTAAGAAATACAAATGTGTAGCTCCAGTATGTCTTACAAATCCCTTCATGTTTTTCTCCTGCTTCCTCTTCTTTCCTACCCTTCTGATACAGATTAATAGCAGATGTAACTTAGGCTGCCACCTGTCTCTTGTTTATTTGAGATTATTCATTTTTATCGTCTCACATTCCTTACTACTGATAATTATGGAAAGCTTATGTTACTATCAGATTGTCTGTGAAGTATGATCCTTTATAAAAAGAATATAATGCTAGGCATAATTGCTCTTATAAAATGGGACTTGCATCATCAAGGAATGTATAGTCAGAACAAAATTAAGTTTAGTTATTTTAAGAGTTCACTCTTAATATAGCTAAGAAAACATACATTGACTTTTCTATGTGGACACAAGACACTTTTATAGTAGTAGGATAGGCATTTGGAGTTGGAGATAATAGCTTCTTTTGGATTCATCCGCATTTAATTTCCTTGTTCAAATTGTTAATACTTATGCTGGATAAGAGACGCATTTGTGAGGAATCAGAATGGAATTAGTCATTTAAATTTTCCTTGTGGAGCAGAATGAAGTTAAATTAACTTAATGTTTAAGTGTTTCTTTTTTTCCTTTGGTCGACAAATTATCTTTTGTCAAATAAGGCAGATTTACTACATATGATGGAGCCTGAGGATACAGATAGTCAATGGTGAGGCCCATAGTTTTGCCCAGGTACCATATGTCTTTGTTAAATTCACTACTAAAAAGTTGCTGTAACCCATGGACACGATGGGTTGAAGAAAATCTAGTGCCAAATCAAAGTGAAACTGACCTAGATAGAAATTGGGGGGGGAAGCTCATGGTAAAGAGGAAGAGGACATATATAATTAACTGAAAGGACTTGAGATTTGAAGGTAGGGAACTTGGGTTAAACTCTCATTTCAGCTACTTCACAGCCATATATGTTTTGTTATGTTCCTCCATTTTTTGGGACTCAGATTTTTCATCTGTAACTATAGATCAAAATACAGGATTATTGATTGAATAGAGAAATGTTCTTTGAATTTTTCCAGGAATAATTTATACCTTCTTAATTTTCTGATATGATAATACTGTTTCCTCTTAATGTAGGAATTCCAATGTAAATCTTATATTTTTAAATCTTATATATTTAGATATTATACCACTTTCGACATATTGTTCATGCTATCATTGAAGTAATATAGTGATTCCACTATATAGCTTATGTTCCCTACATATTTCCACTATATTAAAAGAAAAAAATAATCTAAGTATGACAAATATCAAATTTTTTATTCTGGGCTGATTAAAGAATTGTTTCAGAGAAAGCCATCAAAATGTTGAAAATTTGTTGATATGAATTTGTTCCTATGAGCAAAACTATGCCTCAGTACTCATTATTCTCCTATTTAGTTTTGTGCTAAATATATTCATCCTTTATTCAAGTTCTAGTTTTAAATGGTCCATCATATAACCTATATATTTTGTTTACTTCAAATTAATGTTGTCTTTTATTATCTGTCCATTCAGCAAACAAAGTGTCAGTCTTGACATTAGGAAATAGTTAAATGTACATGAAGTGTGATCTATAGAACTGTCTTTCTGGTGCATTTGTTAAGCTATTTTTATTCTGGTGTGACTTGTAAGAAGGAAATGTGGCAATCCTTCTTTTAGTCTTTATCACCTTCGCTTTGTCAATTCTCACTTTCTTAGTATTTTAAATCACAGGATTCATCTCAAGGAATTAGCTTTGTGGCAGTTATTTGTACTCAGACATTCATTCATCGCTTCTTATGGGGGTGGTGTGTATGTGTATAAAATTTACCTAAATTTTAAGTCAAGAGACTTTTTTCTCTGTTATCATTCTGCTGATGGTCATCAACATAAACAGGATAGGGAAACACACTTTGGTAAATTAGGAGGATATGACATGCCTACACACAAAGAATAATGAAACCACAAAATGTATGTGGACTTCCATACAATTCCGATTTTAACATCCCAGAGTTCATGTCAGACTGCACAAGTTTAACATCATAATCACCAAAAAACTGCTATGACTTTACATGCCATCCATAAGTTGGGGGGGGGGGTCACCAGGCCACCTATACTTCTGACCAACTGGCTTCAAATCTGGTGGGTTCCCATGATCTCCCTCAGAAATAGCAATTCATTAGAGTGACGCACAGAGCTCAAGTAAGCACTGTATTAATTATTCCAGTTTTATTATCTAGGATTAAAAATCAGGGACAGCCAAGGGAAGAAAAACACAGGACAAGGGCTGGGAGAGTCTCAAACACAGAGCTCCCATGCCCTCTCCCCATGGATCAGAGTGCGCCACCCTCCCAGCACATTGATGTGTTCACCACGCTGAAGTTTCCATGTATAGAGTTTTTACTGGGCTTTGTGATGTAGGTATGATTGATGGCAACATTTCATCATTGGACACATTATTGAACTCACTCTCTAGCCCCTGTCCCAACCCTGGAGGTCAGGCTGACTCAAAGCCTCAAATTTCTAATCACATGATTGTTCTTTCTGGTGAACAGCCTCCATCCTGAGTCATTGCCCTTGAATAAACTCAGGTGTGATACTTATAAATAACTAGGAGACTCCTATTACCTGGGTTATTTCTTCCCAGAAGCAGGGCCAAAGACCATTCTATATAATTTTTTTTTTTTTTAAAGACAGGGTCTCACCCTGTCGCCCAGACTGGAGTTCAGTGTCACATAGCTCCCAGCAACCTCGAACTCCTAGGCTTAAGCCATCCTTCCACTTTAGCTTCCAGAGTAGTTAAAACTATGGACTTACTAACTTTTATTTTTTTATTTCTTTAGAGATCCATCTCCTTATGTTACCCAGGTTGATCTCAAACTCCTGACCTCAAGTGATCCTCCTGCCTGGGCCTCCCAAAGTGCTGGGATTACAGGCATGAGCCACCACACCCAGCCTATTATAAAATATTACACATAAAAGTGTATCTTTCTTTTTAGTTATACACATTTTCTCTTTTTTGCTATACACTGGAAGTCTGATTTACAAAATATTTTAGTCTTTGAAGAATGATCTTAGAAATCAATCTAAGTGTTCTATAATAGTATTGAACTTATTGGTAACACAAGCCTTCTAAATCCTATTTGCATTTGGTTTAAAACAATTTGGAAGTTTTAATCAAATTATTCAATAAATTATATGCCAAAAATCACATCTGGAAGCTCCCAATGAATAGAAAATATTAAAAATAAAGCTTATAAAGAGGAAGCTATAAAAATTTCCTATAAAATCAAGTGTCAGCTAAATGAATTAAATAATAATACCTCAAAAGCTTTGGAATAAATAACTTTGCATGGTATGCCTATATTTAATTATATAAAGTTTTTTAAATATATAGAGAATGGAATAAAGTTGAGAAGGCATGAAATTTTGCAAAAAATAAATTTGGTGAAATACTAAAAAAGATCATTAACAGACAACTGACTTGACATATTTTCTGCATTAAAGTTATTTGTTGAAGAAAGGCACTCTGAGTAGAGGCAGAAAGAAAAAAAACTTGCAAAAATATTTAGGTTGAAAGAATTACACATCTTCATATAAAAAGCTCAGAATATCCTTTATTTATCAGAATTTAATATGAATTTAGCAGATAACTTAGCACTTGTAAGGAGATTTTTGTTTCTCAGTTAAAAAATTTATACTGTATAGAGAAAAGTTGACAGAAGTTGCAAGCAGTCTCTTATATAGTAACCATATAATGAACTTTTAAAGAAAATATGAAAATATTAAAAACAATATGACTATATTAAAAATAGTCTTCACAGTATCTGAATATGAGACTCAGATGAAGAAATTGATTAAAGTATGTGAGTATATACCAAGAATTATTGTTAATTAGTTTTTTGGTGTTAGGCACTCTTAATTTTTTCACTAATATAAATGAATCGTTTTTATTTGTTATATATTATTTTATTTTTGAAAATTATATGGATAAGATTATTTTTGCTTTCATTAATACAGTAACATCAATCTATTGATCAGCATGTAAGCATTTCAAATATTATGTAATTTTCATTATTAGGACCCCTTTTTAATGTTTTTAAAATTGTTACATTTTGAACAGAAGAATTATGATTATTTACTTATAATTACCTATATAATCAGCTATGCAATATGACCATTTAGAAATTATAGGCATTATGCCTCAACAGAATACCTAGTAAAATTAAATATAATAGTGTTTCCTGTGCTATGACTATCATAATTAAAAATCCAACAAATTTTTGTAGATATGCCTGAATCACTTTAGTCTATCTCCTCTTTAGCTATGAAAGTCCTAGATGACATCATTTCCCCATATTCCAGTATAAGGCTGTTTCTGCTATATTGAAAATGTTACTTAGCGTGGCTACCTTCATCAATCATCTTAGCTAGATCTTCTGGAAGATTTGCTGTAGCTTCAACATCAGCACTTGCTGCTTCACCTTGTACTGTTTTGTTCTGGAGATGACTAATTTCTGTAAATCTCATGAACCAACCTCTGCTATTTTCCAACTTTTATTTTACAGGAAGTTTTCTTCAGGAGGATGTTCACCTCTCTTCACCTTCATGGAATTCAAGAAAATTAGGGCTTTGGTCTAGATTATGCTTTGGCTTCAGGGAATGTTATAGCTTGTTGGATCTTGTATCAAGACCACTCAAGCTTTCTCTGTATCAGCAATAAGGCTGTTTTGCTTTATCATTTGTGTTATTAACAGAGTAGCATATTTAATATTCTTCAAGAACTTTTCTTTTGCATTCACAACTTGGCTGTTTGGCACAAGAGGCCTAGTTTTGGTTTATCTTGGCTTTTAGCACACCTTCCTCACTAAACTTAATCATTTATTAGTTTTGATTTAAAATGAAAGATATGTGACTCTTCTTTCACTTGTATCAGAGTCTATTGTTGGGTCATCGATTGGCCTAATTTCAATATGGTGCAAGGAATAGGAACACCTGAGAAGAGAAAGAGAGTGATGAAGGAACAGCCAATTGGTAAAGCAGTCAGAACACACACATTTATTAATTAAACTTGCAGTCTTATATTGGTGCACTCCATTGTACCCCGCCAAAAGTATACTAGTAATATCAAAGATCCCTGGTCACAGATCACTATAGAATATGTAATAATAGTGAAAAGTTTTGAACAATTGTGAGAATTACCAAAATGTGACACAGAAACATAAAGTAAGAACATGGTGTTGGAAAAATGGTGCCAATAGACTTGTTCAATGCAGGGCTGAAACAAATTTGTAAAAAAAACACAATATGTGCAAACACAATTAAGCTAAGTGCCATAAAATGAGGCATGCCTGTATTGCTTACTCAGGAGCAATCATAAGGCATTTAAAACTATTTGGAAGAAGATTAACTAAAGCCATTTTATTTTGAGTTGTCTGCTTGGTAATGTAGATCAAGAAGAGAAAGTCAGTCTCACTATGCAGTTGACAGTTGAAAATATAAAAACTACCATTTTTTCATAAAATGGAAAGAAAATTCACATGGCTCAATGATGAGAACCTTGAAGAATTCTGAGTTTCCAGATCAGTGCATATTAGAGTGAAGAAAACTGAGTAAGAAAGCAACAGCAAACTAAGAACACAAACAACAAAAATATTCCAACCCCCAAAAGTGAGCAACAGAGAACTTTGGGAGAAACTAGGGATTTTGATATTACTGCTTTAATTGTGATTAAAACAAAAAAGGCTCTACATTTTCTGTGATACTGGAGATTTTGTAAGTTTTAGGAAAGAAAAGTGAGAAAGACCAGTGTCAGAGGAGATTGAACTGACAGGGATGGGAAGAGGATGGGAAATGAAATTTTAAGAAGGTCACTAGACAGGAGGAGGTAGAAAGCTTGAGAGATGAGTCCAGCTTTAGAAATGTGATAGTTGAGATATAGATAGGATCTCCAAAACAGGAACTCCATCTTCCTGTTGGCAATATGGGCAAGAGATTGGAGTGGGAGGTAAATGTTTTATATGAGAAACAATATAAGTGGATGGGAGAAGGAACATAAGGGAAAGAATGAGTTTGAGGGAAGGGTACATTAGAGAACTTGAGGAAGAACTTTAGAAACACATTAAGAGACAATTAAAGAAAGTGTGCTTTTTGGGGTAAAGAGACAGATATTCATCTTTGTATCTTCAGCGATTGTAACATTGTTAAATAGAAAGATAGAGAATATTGCAGAAGGCACATAGGAGAGTAAGGAATGAATATTATAGCAGTACAATGTCACTTAGAGTTTGGACTAGAGCAGGTAAAGGTTACAAAGAAGTTTATGTGTAGTCATGGAAAGATATGACTAATAAAAGGAAGGTATTTGAAAAGGACATTGAGCTGTAAGCAGAGAACAATGGCCTTGTCAAACTCATTTTAGTGTAAGAAAAAATGGGACATTATCAGAGGCTCTTACTTTCTATGCTGACATCCAGAGTTTCTTGGAAATGCATTAATCAAGAAGTGAAGGATAGATTTGAGTGAGGATTTCAGCAGAAACCCAAGAGATTGATCGATTATTTTTATAGCAGTCAATTTATTAGTAATTAAAGATAATATTGCTTACAATATTAAACTGGCAGATATAGGAAAATAATAAGAATAATTCAAAAGTTATAATTCAAAAGAATCAAAAAGTAAATATTAGCTACATGCTTATAGAAGTGTTTTCAAAATTTTCCATTGCTTCTGTATGAAAAAATGAGAATTTCAGAATTTCTTAAATGATATAGATGGGCATTTTGCAAGATTTTAAAGGAAAATGATTGTGAATATGTTTGTTCTGAAGCAGAGCATTTTGATGTGTGTGTTTTGCTTTAGGGGGATTTGAAACAGCTTCATCAAAACAGCTATAAAATGGAAATTTTTTAATTAAAAAGAAATTTCTTATTTACATTGCATACCTAAGCTTCATCCCCATCCCTGAGCCTCTGTGAGACTCATAGAAAGACTAAGTGTCAAGAATGGGGTGAGATGCTCTTGCATGTATTATTTAAAAATAATGCAGAAGAAAGTTAAACCATTTTTCAGACCAGCTGACCACATTTTAAGATCAAATTGGCCTTAGCAAAGTAGTGCCACACACACTATTATTCATGGGCAATTAACTAGATCCTGGCACAGTATTACTGATCTTGGTTATTTGCTGGTTGCCTTAAGGATTATTCTGAATCCTCACAGGGTGGATTAGGCTATGGTGTGTCTAGCTAAGTAGTGTGGAATAGCTTTTGTTAATTGTGTTAACAAGGTTTCCAGATCTATTAGATGCTGTCTCTGTATAGAAGAGCACAATTTGGTAACCCTGGGCTGAGGCCTTTCCTCTCGATCAAGCCTGAATTTAATGGGTTTTTAGGAGGAATTTCATTTATTCTTTCATTAAATTCAAAAACTATGGGCAAGACAGTAGTATATTTGATTAATAATAGTCTGTCATGCTAAATTTTATCAGAGTCACGGAAAACAGAATATTAGAACTGAAAGGGAACTTAGTGATCTTCAACATCCTTCCTAACCTGAGAACTTATTTTTTTTTATTTTAGAGTATTATGGGGGTACAAGTGTTAAGGTTACGTATATTGCCCATGTCCCCCTCCCCCCTTGAGTCAGAGTGCCAAGAGTGTCCATCCCCCAAACGTTACACATCTTACTCGTTGTGTTTGTATATACCCATCCTCTCCTCCCCCCTCCCATCTGCCCGACACCCAATAAATGTTATTCCTATATGTCCACTTAGGTGTTGATCTGTTAATTAATAACAATTTGCTGGCTTTTAGATCTCTGACCTCTAATTACTCATTATGGATACTTCATTCAGGGATAGCCACAATTTTATGAGGATACCTATTTTGTATTTCAATGGGGCTGTCTGTTAATGATAAAAACAATTGCTTATTTAATCCTTCAAAATTAAGATGTCTTTACCCAAACTGAGCTCTGCTAAGCACAGTTGCTATGAACTATCAGTGAAGGAGAAAAATTTGAAATCAGGAATGGGCCAGTGTTCTAGGGCTGAGGCTGAGGTAAAGCCAGGCATTCCCATAGCTAACTTCGATGTTGGGGTACAGTAAGAATTTGATGTAAGTAGTAAAATGTAGAGATGTCAAATATAGTGGGTGAATATAAGTGAGAGAATATTTCACTCATGCTGTTCTTAGAGTTAGGATGAGTGTGATATACTTTCAGATACAGTTCCCCCTTTCTATTCACGGACTCTGCATCCTTAGATTCAGCCAAGTGTGGATGGAAATATTTTTAAAAATCAATAAAAAATAGAAATCCAACAATAAAAATAATGCAAATTAAAAATATAATATAATGGCTATTTACAAAGCATTTCAATTGTATTAGGTATTTTAAATAATTTAGAGATGATTTAAAGTATATGGGAGGATATGCATAGGTTATATGCAAATATTATGCCATTTTATTTCAGAGACTTGAGCATCCATGGATTTTGATATTCACAGAGGGTCCTGGAATCAATCCCCCATGATACTGAGGAAGATTCTATATTCTTTTGTAGGGAAGGGAAAACTCTTCCTCAACTGAATGTTTGATAATTGAGTCTATGAAATAAAGTGACAGCAGGCAGATTAATAGGAGAAAAGGTGTACGAATACATAATGTGTGCAGGGGCATCATATACCTCTTTATAGGGGAAAGGGGAGGGAGGATGTATGCAACCTAGGGGAGAGTAAATGATTTGGGGGAAAGATGAATGTGCCCTCAGAAGAACAGGTGGCAGCCTGTGACAAGGTCTGTGTGGCGTGGTGTCATCCCCAGTCTCCTCTACTGTGAGAGCTAATCTGCCCTGGTTGATGATATTCCAGGGAGCGGATTCATGTCACTTGCATGCCTTCTGGAAGTTCTGTCTCCAGGCAAGGGGATTTCAGAGGAAGCCCCTCCCTGATCTCCCTGTTCCCTGGGTATGCCCATTTTGAAGTAATCAGCATACCAACTGGCATATTTAGAGGTGGCATTTCCTGAACTCCTTCACTTTGTGATTAATTTTATCATTCTCTGTCATCTGATCCTCTGTTAAGACCATATTCCCACATGTGTGTCTCCATCTGCTTTCTTTGTATCCCCAGTGTCTTCCATTTTTCACATACATTGTATCATGTAGAATGTATTTATCCTTGTATTGAACCAAAATTTGCCTCTCTTTAACAATACTCATTGGTATTAATTATGATGACAAACCTATAAACATTTGCAATTAGTCATTATAACCCTGTAAGATAAATGCTATTTTGAGTGGAGGAGAAAAATATACAGCATGTTTCTGGACTTTCCAAACGCTGCTTACTTAAACTCCTACCTTCAATTTCTTCTTTAGAGCAAAAAGCTGATTGAAAACTGATTCAGATGTTACATTTCCAGTACAACATTAAATGTAACTATGATATCTTCATCATAGAAATCAATTCTGTTTATTTAAGTAGCAGATTTCAAGGCTTTTACTTGGTGGTACTTACGGATGTAAATAATAAATAGTAATATTAAAATAATATTATGTGGACCTAATAAGTTTTTTGATTCCACAGTTACAAGATGTTGTTACATTGCAATGAAACACTTTAACTGCTAGTTTAAATAAAACGCTGTTAAATATGTTGACTACTATATTACTTGAGTTCATGCTGCCTTTTTTTTTTCTATTTTTAAACTATAATTTGTCAACAACAACTGCATTATAAATTTATAGTTTCAGAAATGGGGAGTACAGTGCAAACATTAAAGAGGGAATGTACTGGTGCTGAAGTTAATGGAGAAGTCAGATTTAATGAAGCTTTTGCAGTTCTTTGGAGATATGTGATAGATTTCACTAAAGATGTTATTTATAGACCAGCCTTTCCCTTAGCTGAAGCTCAGATTCAAAATTTGAGGATGAATCTGCTGTTATCCTCTATCTGGTTCATGGATTTCTCTCAAAGAATATAAGATAATCTTGATGTGTAATGAAAATTGTGGCAGAAACGTCTAAGAGAGGATAAATGAGTGGTCACTGTGTATATATTTATAATATTTTTCTGGGATATGGTTTTATTCTGTTATAAAAATGAGTGTATGCAGCTTAATTTATTACCATTTTGGCTACTTACAGATAAATAAAATCACTTTTTAAAAAGCCAGACAGGTTTTATATTTTATGTATAATTGAAAAATTGTCACTCATTAAAAATTCTTCTTCACTAAGTTCACAGTAATTGTTTATCATTATAAATGCTTTGTAGAGTTGCTCAGAGTTATCCTCCACAGTTAATAAATTATACAGGTAAAAACCAAAAAGATAATTGCTGGAAATAGTTATTACTGCTGAGAAGAATATAAATGTCATTTAGGAATGAAATTTCATATAATAATATTGACTATGATCTGAATAAATGTCCTTTGTGAGGAAGCATTTTGCCTTCTTTTTTGAATATAAAGGTAACTTTTACTCATCTTTGATCTTCTACCATTTTATAATTATCCATGATTGCTCAAAGATATCATTTCCATGGTAACATTGAGAGTTGTTCTTTACTATCTTGGGATATCATTTATTTTTGTCTGGAGACTTGAACTCATCAATATATTCCCTCTTGTAGCCAAGATAAAAAATGGTAGCAAATTTATTAAAATCTCCCTATGGTTTCATTTGTTCATTTGCCTGGTGTGACATTAAATATATAATAGATAAGAGCATGATATATTTTTCACTCTTTTGTCATTGGTTTGTTATCATTAGTGTTTACTGCCCAATTTTTCATTGAAAGACCCAGCCAGAAAATTAGTCAGAAAATTCTAACAGTCAGACATGCATATCACAGAATATGAAGTGACTTTCCAAAATTTAGGCCAGTGAAGTAGATAGATATAATGAATTATAGAATGCTAGTATGCATCAGAGTTTTTCTTAAGAATAGAGATAATGAGTTGTCATTCTGTGAATTATTAAGATCTGTATGCTTAAGATCATGTAATTTAGTTTTCTGTATGTGGCTTTCAAAAATAGTATGGTCCCTTTTCTGTATTTCTAACAAATGCAAAATCCATAGAAATGGAAATTAGCTGCAGCTGTGATTTTATGAATGGCTTCCTAGAAACTACATTGAAGGAAACTTTAATCCACAAATGAGTTTTATACTTCTCTTCTAAGTAAGTGCAGATGGGAGATTTGTGAATTTTCATTATTGCTACCAAAATGTATTAAATATGCTTTTTGAAGATGATAGTCACAGTTTTTCAAGTTTAAGGTAACATTTACATAAGTACTGTTTTTGTTGAATGGACAAATGTATATGATTTAGCAATGGAAACTTTAGCAATCATCTATTAAAATGAGCAACCCATTTATTATATTTTAAAAGCTAATTTTTTTAAAAAAATCAAATGTTCATTGGCTTTTTTGTTTATTCAAACAGACCTGGAACTCCCATATCATCCCTTACTCCAGATGATCATTATTTATTTCTTTTGTTGAATCTAGGTTTATAAAATTCATTTATATAAAATGTATTCTTTGAATTCTCACTATATATAGGACATTGGTGATAATCTTGGTGAAAAAGTAAAATAATCTAGAAAACATGTCTTTTGTCCAGTTTATAAATTCACTAGGGAGATAAGAAATATGTTATCAATAGATTGATGATAGACTCTAGAAATTTCTAGAACCAATTGTTAAATACATAATGCTTAAGTGCCTGAAAAAACGATGGTAGTAGATGCTTATGATATTTCACTATTAATACTTAAGCATGTAATATTCTAATAACTCCACTTTACGTCTGAAAAAAATTCCATTCTGGTCAAGCATAGAAAAAGAGAAGATGCAATGCCAGGATGTGAAGAATTACAATGCAAGTAGGCATTTGTCAACACTTCTTGTGTTAAGATAGTGAGATATGAGTAGATGATTGGTAATATATTTACTAGTAAATATTGGATTGACACATCAATATAATCCGTGATTA
Source organism: Microcebus murinus (assembly GCF_040939455.1). NCBI lineage: Eukaryota > Metazoa > Chordata > Mammalia > Primates > Cheirogaleidae > Microcebus > Microcebus murinus. The sequence continues at coordinate 34,565,630 of NC_134114.1, read as the reverse complement.
AAAGGATTAATATCAGCCTTAATGATGATTTCTAATGGAAGATCTCTTTTCTCTGTCCTATCCATCACAATGTTTTACATATTTCTTAGGTGAAAACATTGAATGTTTATCAGATTTATAGATGAAACAAATTCTTGATATATTAAACAACATATATTAACACAGAAAATTAGGACCTAAAAACTTATACTATAAAAGAATGATACATCAAATCAAATGAGATATATTTTAATAAAAATTGATATATGCTCTGCACTTGGGCTCAAAACACAAACAAATGTTAAAATATAGATAAGCAATAACTCATGGAGAAGATAGGTGAGCAGTAAATTCTACATGATGGTTCAGCCTGAAATGGGTAGGGAAACTGCTAATTTCATCTCACAAACTACTTTAATAAATGCATAACATCTCTGCTAGTACTATATATTCTATCAATAGCTTATTTTCCTACCTTAATATCAATGACTAATTCATATTCAGAAAATAAAAACGGAAACTTATCTTCCAAAATTGTCTCTTCTCCTACTTTTATTGTTCTAGCAGCTTCTTGTCCTTGATTGCTGTCTCTAGAAATTTAGGAGTCAGCTTCCCCTTCTTCACTCCATTCATATAAATATCCAATGTGTCCTGTAAATTTAGTCAATATAGTTGGATATATATCATGTATATTTTAAAATATTAATAATTTTATATTTTACTCAGTAGACAATACAGCTCACTAAAGATATTATCATAATAAAAATCATAGTAAAGTCATTTACATGATTAACATGCATTCTTAAGGTTGTGCTAATGTAGAGAATGGCAAAGAGACCAACTGAAAGGGTAGTGAAATAGCTCTAGTCAGAAATGAAGATGAGAAAGAAGGAAAATAAGAGGAAATGGGCTGAAAACATATGTACATGGGAAAATCTGTGGAGGGTTTTGGCTTAATATAAGTAATAACTTTCTAATAATTAGAGCATTCTAATCTTAAAAACAACCTGTTTCGAGAGAAGTAAGCTGCCTTCAAGGTAATTTTAAATAGCAGAATATGGCTGAAATAGTAATATTTAAGGTATCTTCTGGCCTGAGAAGTTATTCCATTATAAACATCCTTGAAGATATATAGGGAAAATGTCATATAAATTGGCAAAGTAAAATAACACAAGAATTGGATACAGAAGAGTGGGGGAGAGGGCAGGGGAGGGAAAAAAAGGAGATGAAAGGAAATATTACAGAGGAAATTTTATTTGAATTGATAATGGTAGAACTATGAAGGAATTAAACAATAGAACTAAAATAAGAAATGAAAAGACACTTGGAGAATCATCAGTCTTGTTTTTTTTGAAGCATAGAATAGCACATAGAAATGTTTTAAGAGATGTGCCTGGAAAGTCACATTAGGTGTCATTGTAGAATATCTGAATGGCACAGCATAGATTTTGTACATTAGGCTATGATGAGTACATGTAGGTTTAGAAGCCAATTAGAAAGCATTTACAGCATTTAAACATTAAGGTGAGATTTTTTTTAACTTGCAGATTTGAAGTAGCAATGAAAAAAGTTGTATACATATGAAATAAATTGCAAATAAAGTGTTGAGAAAGTGTTACTTTTATTACACATCAGCAGAAGGCCAACTAGAGTCTAAATTTAACATGGGAAACATTAAGAGAACAAAGAAAAGAAAAGAAGAGGAATAGGCCAGCATGTGAAGAATTACAATGAATATACTTTTAGTCTTGTTGAGTTTATGAAGACATTAATTTTGAAGGAAAAATGTCCATGAGATAATTGTAATGCAGCATTTTAGGCTACAAGTAAAGTAACAAATGGAGATACAGATTTGCAAGTCATTTTTATTGAAATGAGAGTTAAATCAGGTAAGGAAACTATCACTGGTGTGATGTGCATAATGAAGAATACAGAGGGCATTAGAATATACATATTTATTGTGTGTGAAGCTAAAATATTTCAAAACTATCAGATAAATTGTGATCCATATTACAGTAGAAAGAACAATAATATCTTACTGCAGGAGTGAAGGGGGAAGAGTGTCTCGTGGAGGACGTGACAGTCAACAATGCACACATATTGTGGAGAATTAAGAATTCAGAAGATATCATTTTTCTTGTCAAGTAGGAGGTAACTGGTGATTTTCTAAATTAGAAAACCTAAAATTCTAGAACTTCCCATTTGATTTTCTAGTTTTTTTTTTATTTCCAAAATTTTAGTATTTTATTACATATAATTCTTTTTTTTTTTATTTCGGCATATTATGGGGGTACAGATTTTAAAGTTTCAAAAAATGCCCATTTCCCCCCCTCCCCCCAAAAGTCTGAGTCTCCATCATGACCATCCCCTAGATGGTGCACATCTCACTCATTATGTATGTATATACCCGCCCCCCTCCCCCTTCCGACCTGCCCAATACCCTATTACTGTAGTACCTATGTGTCCACTTAGGTGCTACTCAGTTAATACCAGTTTGCTGGAGAATATATCTGGTGCTTGTTTTTCCATTCTTGGGATACTTCACTTAGTAGTATGGGTTCCAGCTCTAACCAGGAAAATATAAGATGTGCTATATCACCATTGTTTCTTAGAGCTGAATAGTACTCCATGGTATACATATACCGCATTTTATTAATCCATTCTGGGATTGATGGGCACTTGGGCTGTTTCCACAGCCTTGCAATTATGAATTGTGCTGCTATAAACATTCGAGTGCAGGTGTCTTTTTTGTAGAGTATCACTGGATCATTTGGGTAGATGCCCAGCAATGGGATTGCTGGATCAAATGGTAGATTCACTTGTATCGCTTTAAGGTATCTCCATATTGCTTTCCACAGAGGTTGAACTAGTTTGCAGTCCCACCAGCAGTGTAGGAGTGTTCCTCTCTCTCCGCAACCACGCCAGCATTTATTGTTTGGAGATTTTTTGATAAAGGCCATTCTCACTGGGGTTAAGTGATATCTCATTGTGGTTTTGATTTGCATTTCCCTGATGATTAGAGATGTTGAGCATTTCTTCATATGTTTGTTGGCCATTCTTCTGTCTTCTTTAGAAAAGTTTCTGTTCAAGTCCTTTGCCCACTTTTTAATGGGGTTATTTGATTTTTTCTTCCTGATTTTCGTGAGTCTAAGTATATTCTAGTTATCAGTCCCTTATCGGATGCATAGGATGCAAAAATTTTCTCCCATTCTGTAGGTTGTCTGTTTACTTTCATGACTATTTCTTTGGCTGTGCAGAAGCTTTGTAGTTTGATCATGTCCCATTTATTTATTTTTGTGGACTTCTTCATAAACTCTTTGCCCAGGCCGATGTCTAGGAGAGTGTTTCCAACTTTTTCCTCTAGAGTTCTAATAGTTTCATACCTTAGGTTTAAGTCTGTTATCCAGCGTGAGTTGCTTTTTGTGAGAGGTGAAAGGTGTGGGTCCTGCTTTAGCCTTCTACAGGTGGCTATCCAGTTTTCCCAGCACCATTTATTGAAGAGGGATTCTTTTCCCCAGCGTATGTTTTTGTCTGCTTTGTCAAAGATGAGATGGCTATATGAGGATGGTTTTATATCAGGATTCTCACATCTGTTCCACTGGTCAATATTCCTGTTTTTGTGCCAATACCATATTGTTTTAATTACTACAGCTTTGTAGTATAGTTTGATATCTGGCATGTTGATGCCTCCCATTTTGTTTTTGTTGCCTAGAATTGCTCTTGATATTCGGGGTCTTCTTTGGTTCCATACGAAGTGTAAAATTATTTTTTCTATATCTGTGAAGAATGCTGATGGGATTTTAATAGGTATTGCATTGAATCTGTAGGTCAGTTTGGGTAGTATAGACATTTTGATGATATTGAGTCTGCCGATCCACGAGCATGGTATGGATTTCCATCTGTTTACATCCTCTGCTATTTCCTTCCTAAGGACACTGGGGATTAACTTACTCTGAACTTTGTACTATTTTCTGTTTCATAATATAATATATAATATTATTTTCTATTTAGAAATGTAAGTGTATTCTAAAGAGGCATTCTGTTTTTCTGTGGTCTGTAGATAGCTCCAAAATCTTTTATTTCTCAGAATGCTAAGTTACTCCAAAGTCTTGGAAGCATAAAAATATTTGATTTCTTTTGTGTTAAACCATTTCAGAATCATGGAATAATGAAATTTGAAATATTGTAAGTGAGAAAATGTTGTCACATATATGCAATAGCCTTCTTTTTTCTACCTGTCATCTCTGGCATTTTTCATCCTATTGTCCCCTCCTTCTCTTCTCTATCTGCTTTATATATTGGTCATTTATAATGAAATAAAAATGATGTTCTATAATTATTTAGCCTAGGGCACTTAAATAATAAGCAATATCTCTAATTATGTCATAGAATAAGACTAAGCCCTGGTAAGAAAACAAACTGTATGAGCATAGAAGGACTTTTTTTTATTTTTGTGTTTAGTTTCTTTGATAGGATTTTCCAAATACGGATAGTATTTCTACTACCTCAGTTATCAAATACACATTTTCATTAAAGTTGTGTATATTGAGAGATGTATATTGAGAGATGAAAGTGGGGTGAGGAGGGAGTGCAGGGGCAAGATATGTAACCCTAACAATATTTGTACCCACAGAATTTGAGAAAAAAATAATAAATAAAATTAAAAAAAATAAAATAAAAATGATGTCTGAAAATATGAGAAAAAAAAAAGTTGTGCATCCTGGAAGTTTCTTTACCAGACTTAGATAATCTTAATTGATTGTCACCTATTTGAAAAATTATTTAGAGCTGGGCTTAAGCAAAACTTGAAAAATTCATTTATTCATTCTTTTACTCATTAATTTCTTTATGTAATAATTCAAAAAATGCTTATGGAATGCAAAGTACAGGACTGTGTGTCCTAGGATGAATATCCTTGTGAGGAGATAAAAACTGGTAACAGAATTGGAATGATGGTTGAGAGGAGGTTATTTCTAAAGCAAGTGATTAATATGTCCTTAATTAGGAAGATAACACAATTCCATTGGACTTTATGCCAATATTTCTGGAAAGGTTACTATTTTTTAAAAATATCTCCCGTCATATTATAAAGTCACACTAATAAACATTCCTATTTGGCTTTTGATATGTATTAGTTTTGATTGTCATTTTTATTCTGAAATGGTCCCTTGTTAATTTACCAAATTCAATGAAACAATAATCATTTTGAATATGATCAAAACCCAAAACGTTCTTCTGTGCCTCTTATAAATAAAAAAAACCCCTAAAATTAAAAGGATATTACTCTTTAGAGAGGGAAAGTAAGAAATAAGTTAGCAACTTTGGGGACCATCTTCTATTCAAAAAGTAATTATAATCAGCTTTGTTTAAAAACTTCATTATATTTTAGAATTATAATGCAAAGACATAAGAATATATACCTTTTTGTTTTTCTATTGGGTATATTCATATTTAATCAAATACATTCTAAAAACAGCTCAGATCTCTTCTTTATGGAAGAAGTCTCCAATTGCCTGAACATACACTGTATTTTTCAATGGTTATAACATCTTCTTTTAAGTGAAGTTCAATATCTCAGTTTTATTTCTGAGTAGTTTCTTCCAATTTCATTAAAATATTATTTCAGCTAAGCTCTGTTGGAAATACAAACCTAGCAAAAACAGCAAAAATCTTGTCGCTAGAAAATATTCAGGACAACGCAGACCTCTTAGATGACTTCCCTACTTTTTGCATGTCATAGTTCTTAGCTAAGTTTATTAGAGGACATTTTTTTCTTTAGCAGATCTGTTGCTGGTCTGCTCAATGTCACCACTATAGTATTCATCAAGGTAATAATGCCTTAGAAAGAAAGCACAGCAGTCTCCAAGGAACTGCTAATCTAAAGTCTTTTTCTTAAAAAAACTTTTCTTTTCCTTGGCTAAAAATAACATTAAAACTATGTTAACAGATACTCTAAGAAGAAAAGATATGTACTAGAAAAAAAATTCTAACATACAACAGAGTCAGATACTAGGATGTGAAGTGATGAATCTACCCTTGTCAAAAATGCAAATAAAAAGCCATTAATCAACTTATTGGGAACTTAATTAGTAAAATAAGTTTAGAACATTATAAATATCATAGAATAAAACTATCTATATTTATTGTATAGTAATCAATTATGTTGACATTGGCTGTGTGTAGCATCAGTCTTTATGTGACTGATTACGGAGGAAAAATATGTGAAAGAATTTTAACTGAATGTAACCTGAACTCAGTGAACATGCTATTTTTTCAATCTTATTTGATTAAATCTTTAATTTATTTCCTAATTCTAATTATCTGGCTCTTTCACTTGAATTGACTTATAGAGAAACATGTAAATTAGTTCATCTAGATTATAATTAATCAAGTTTTAAACATATATTGCTTAGTTTTTTATATTATCTGTCCACAAATTTGTTTGTGTTGTAGTGTCACAATTCAGCAGCCCATTTCTTGTTTCAAAGTCACAACTGATCAAAGAAAAGATTCAAAGCTATTTAATTTGTGATTATTCATTTTTATTCTGTGTTTCAATTTACATTTTATAAGTTCTCTATACTTTTTCCTTTACCCATTACCTATAGATTATAATTACTCTTTATCTACTCCCTAAAGAAAAAGAAACTATATAATAGTAAACCACATTATTCTCTTTTATAAATTTTGTTAAAGAAAATGTTTGCAAATCATGAAATCAAATTCACATTATGTGAGTTATTCATGTTGTAATTCTTTTTAGTATTCCACATGTTTTATGCTCTTGCTGAGCTCTCTTTTTACTGGGGAATGATAGACGATAAAATGGTAATAATGTGTGATAAGTACAATGGCTAGAAGTTCAAGATTCAATGAAAGAACATAGCTTCACTTAACCAAGTTTTAAAAGATCATAGACTTCTGGAAGGAGTCTTCAAGAAGATGATAATTAAACAGATTTGGAGATTCCTAGATTAAAGCAAGAGTGAGTCTGGGTGTTCTAGGAGTGTGCAAAGAGACAGTAAATCCACTAGTCAGCACATGACATGTCACATTCAAGACAGTTGGAGAACAGAGGTCCAGAGATCTGGCACTAGATATACGATTTGGTAATCCAGAAAGTGCTATATTTTGTACAGAGTTAGAATGCCACTTAGAGAACTTTATCAAAACAAGGTGACACTGCCGTCATGAATTTTTATACATTTATTTTTACAGTAAGTGTTTTGTATCATTATATGTGGAGCACAGACACAGATATTTTTTCAGTTTTCATGGGGCAATGTTTTAGTCATTTTTTTTTAGATTAACATTTTTTTTTCTGCGTGACTTTAATGAAAACTTTGTGGTGAGCGTTAACTAAAGCATATTAACAAAGGTTTGTGTGTTTAATCAGAACAAATCAGTCATATATGATATTCCTTTTGGGTTTCAGGTTTTTTCCTTATATTGAAGAGAGACCAATAGTTGGAATACATTTTGTCACCTCATGTTATAGACATACTCTTTTCTTTTCTTTTAGGATTTTAAGATCACATGATAAAAATACCTACTATAAAAGGCAAATACATAGTAAACTATTTTTGTCAAACAGAACACATTATGTAGCACTACTATCAGATTATTACAATTAGGATATGTAGAGTGTGAGCAGAAAAAAAACCAGAAAAAAAAAAAAGTCAACCAGAAAAAAAAATAGAAAAATGTAAAAAAATTAAGGAAATGTGCAAATTATATATTGTGATATATATAATATATAGAAATAACAAACACATGGTAAATTGTAAAAAAAATCCAATAAAATAGTGAGATAGTATTTTTCAATGATTTCAGCAAAAATTATGAAAATAAGAGCAGTCATAGCTTGGGTAGTTATGTGCAATAAAACACTCTCATACATTTTTGGTTGTTATATACATTGGTATAACTCTTTGAAAAAGTTACTAAGCAATTCTAACTATAGCCTTAAAATTTTTATGCTATTTTACTTCATTATTTAAATTCTATCCAAATGAACAAATAAAAATGATATACAAGAGTTCTGTTTGCAGAGATGTTCTTTGCAGCAGTCTTTCCCATTGTGTAAAATTGAAAATAACTAAATACCCTAAAATTGGAGACTGATTAAGTCAACTAGGGCCTATCCTGACAATGGAATATTGTGAAGCCATTAAACATATAGTTGTGTTTAAAGGCACTGGGATTTTCTTACACTGTTAGTGAAAGTGAAAAAACATTTAGTTTTGCTATAATTATGTAAAAAATGTGTGTGTGTGTGAAAATGATTATATTCAAAAGAGGAAATTACACATGTATTTTTCTATTTCTACTTTCATGTGTTTCCCATATTTTTTATTATGCATAAGTTCATTTTAGAGTTTGAAAATTAAAAAAAATATTTGTAGATAAAAGCAAACAACACAGATATTAGAAAGGAGAAAAGAAAACAACCAGGATCTATGAACATCTACTGCGTGTCAGAGGCTATGTGATTTAATACTTAAAATAAATCTAAGTAGTAGATATTACCGTCCCTGTTTGACAGATGAAGATACTGATGTTTAGAAAGATTTTAATTTTTGAGACTGTTCTTAAGTTACAAATAGCAAATATGAACCTGGATTTTAAACCTCAGTCTCTTGATTACATAATTCACATTTGGTCCTCTAGGAAGTCAGAGTATGAGGAAAGAATATTAATTGTTACATTGAGAAAGGAAAGATATTCATTGAATATTCAGCGAATGTTACAAATGAAGTAAATAAACTCAGACTAAGCGTTTTTATTGGGCTTCTAGAAAGAGCATGTGATATATGGTTATATCAGGTTTCAGATCCTAGTTCTGGTATTTGCTAACTATGTAACCATGGGAAAGTAATTTAAATTCATGAAGTTTTATTTCCTAATAAGTAAGATTATGATATGTATCTACTTCACCAGATTGTAGGACAAATGGTAACATATTTATAGAGAATCTTAGATATCATTTTCATTTAGCTGTTATTCAATACATGGTTATTATTATCTTTATGAATTGAGTGGATACTTTAAATTTTATTATAAATGTGATATTTAAATGGAACCCATACTATTAAGTGAAGTTTCCCAAGAATGGAAAAACAAGCACCACATATACACACCAGCAAATTGGTATTAACTGAGCAGCACCTAAGTGGACACATAGGTACTACAGTAATAGGGTATTGGGCAGGTGGGCGGGTATATACATATATAATGAGTGAGATGTGCATCATCTGGGGGATGGTCATACTGGAGACTCAGACTTGGGGGGGAGGGGGGTAATGGGCATTTATTGAAACCTTAAAATCTGTACCCTCATAATATGCTGAAATAAAAAAAAAATGTAAGGTCTTTCCTTCATAGTAATTAGTGTATCTCTGCTTTCAAGCTTAAAAAACTCATTGCTTATTTTATTCCTAGAAATGTGAATTCAATATATATAAATGTTTATATTATAGGAAGTGTAGTTATAAGATTACTCCATCTTAGTTTCATTTGAATTTTTAAAAACCCACCTAGAATTAGAAATACTTCAAGATATAAATCCAGTCTAGTCCCACTTACAGTGATTTTGTACTCCTTCCCTAACAACCACTAATTATGCAAATTTGTTTTTTTAACTAATATTGCATAGAAGAAAAGCTTACCCTCTAGCAGGACCATTGAATACAATGGTAGCAATTCTCCTTTCATATCACAGTTGACAGGGCACTTTGACTATCCTTTTGGTGAATGATCTATTAAGCCTTGAGTCTATTACAAAGCTAGTGCTATCCTTTAGGTCATTTTGTTAGTTTTCTAAGTGGTTCTAGGTATATTCTGTACATAGCTCTAGTCAAATGGCCAATAACACAAAGAACAACCTGGAAAAAGGCAAGAAATAAAAAGCCTAAATCAAACATTCAAGTATTAATAACAAGGGAAGAAGATGGGAAGATAACAAAGTGAGTAAAATATCTTATGGTACCTTAAGTCAGTTGGTATTAATGAAATAAACAGCAGAAAATTGACAACAGTTTGTAAGAGTATCAAGATCTAACATGTTTGGCAAATGTATTCAGACAGGTGTACTATTCATGCAACTCATGAATCAGGATTTTCCACATAATCACTTCAATAATAATTTAAAATATTCCATAGTGAAGCTTTCATCATTTGGTAAAATATTAGCAATAATAATAAAAAAACTGGACGATATATTTTTCTTTAAAAATTATTTGAGAACACTAGAGATTAGATCTACTGTTAAAAGACAAGAACTGCACCTTGTGAGATTTTTACATTTAGTTGTTTTTTATACACAAGGACACTCCTTAACCCTATTACTATCCTGAGAACAGAAAGTTGCAGCTTTACTGGCCTGGGCTGTCAAGAGGGCAGAGTTTGGAACTGAAAGAGCAGCTATAAATTTAGCAAGAAATCTGAAAGGGAAGGATACTCAGAAGGAATAGGACACTCAAATCGTGGTACAACATCCGCCTTATTACATTTATAAATTATGCATGTTGGTTGACAAGTTGCACATGGGTTTCAGGGGACTAGGGAAAAACCAGCAACTAGCAGCTGGAAAAACTGATTGGAGATTTGACCTGCTGCCAACCTTCCTGGATCCTGAGTTTGGAGCCCAAATTCAGCTAAGTTGATTGCCTCTTAGAATAAAATGTATTTTCAGATAAATATAACAAAGTCCAAATTCTCTTCAGCTTCTCATTACTAATATTCATTATCCAATTACAAATCAGTAGATATATGAAGAAACACAAAAGTTTGACCTATGCTCAAGAAAACAAGCAGTTGATAGAATGTGACAATGGCATAATTAAGTTCTCTCTATCAGCAGACAAGAACGTTAGAGCAACTATAACATTTTCAAGGACTTACAGGAAAATAAGAATAATGAATGGACAGAGAATGAAATTTCAACTGAGAAATAGAAACTACCAAAAGAATGAAATAAAAATTCTCATGCTGAAAATACATTAGACAGACATGATAAAGGAAATCACTGTATAGGTTTAAAAGAAGATTGAAAATGACAGAAAACAAAGTGTCAGTAGAGTTGAAGAGGGAACTTAACTAAAGTGAAGTACAGGGGGAGGAATGAAAAAAGCAGCAGCAAGATAGCCTCCCAGACAATGCAACTGGTGTAACATAATGTAATTGGAATTCCAGAGTAAGATGAGAGAAGAATTGGGGCAGAAAAAATGTTATGAAGAAATAATAACTGAAAAATCCCCCAAAGACATTAACTTACAGCTCCAAAGATTTAAATGAAGTCCCCAAATGATAAATACAAAGAAAGAAAACCACAGCTAGGCATGTCATAGTCAAATTGCTGAAATCTAAAATTAAGGAGAAAATCTTGAAATTACATAGTGGGTTGGGGATGATACACATAACAGTGGACTTTTCATTAGAAGCAATAGTATCTTTAAAGAGGGTCTGGAGAATAAATTAGAACCAACAACAAAATCCTGTCAACCAGAATTCTCTATACATAGAATCTATCCTTCAAAAATGAATGTGTATAAGAAAATTTTAGTTAGACAAAAACTGGGGGATTTCATCATTAAGAGACATACACTATATGTTATTGAAAAGAAAGTTCTTAAATATGAAAGGAAACAACATCAGATGGAAACTCAGACCTACAAGAAGAAATAAGATTAGTAGAAAAGTTTTAAAATAATCAATGTATGTAAGGCATATAATCAGTATGTATGCATACTTTCATATTGTAGAGTGCATTTTTTCAACTTTAGCACTGAATGTGATACAAAATGCCATATTAAAAATAATTATTTAATGCAGAATGATGAGAGTTAATTATATTTACTTGTCTATTATCTTTCTAATTTGAGGAGGATATCTTCAAAGAATATGTTAAGACATTCTCAATCATATAGATTAGGGACATACATGTTGCTTACATTTGTTCTCTAAGATAGTCTCTTATTTTATATTTCAGTGTAAGAGAGTCTAAATATCATTCAGTTTTTTACTTTATTTAAAGATCATTTCCATTGTTTATATTGTTATGTAATTTGCATTCTTTTAAAATAAAGGCATAACACTATGCTATTGTTTTTAGTTTTATAGTGCATGGCTTAATTTCATGGCATGTAATTGTTACACTGAGAAGAATGCTGATATTTTAGTTTGGAAAGATAGAGTTTTATTGTTTCAATGGCTTTCAAGTCAGGCATATAATTAATGTATATGCTTGTTGAAATATGTTGTTATTCTTAAAGTGCTTTTTCACATTGTGAATTTCACAGTTTAGAAAAAGAGGTTTCATTTTAACCAATACTATGTCTTTTTTTCTGCTCTAAAAGAAACCCTGTGATTGTAATCAATTAAAATAGCCTATTTAGAAGATGAATTCAAAGTATAAGGTAATCAAGTTAACTCTTTTTGCTATTAAAATCATTCCTCCCATCAAATTTTGCTGAACTAATTGATGCAAGATAAGCCTAATTCTTAATTTTTTTTTGGTTAGAATTATCCTATTGACTGTGCTAAGCTACTCCCATATCCTCATCTTCCTCATCTTCCTCCATAAACGTTTATCAGGCCACTGCTTAACAGTTGGTCTCTGACATTTTTGTAAGTTAATTATGTACTTTTTCTGTTTCTGGAGCACTTTAGAATTTCTCTAAAATTTCAGGCAGAAGAAATCTTACAGCAAATCCCTTTATTTTTTTTTAATTTTAGGGTATTATGGGGGTACAAGTGTTAAGGTTACTTATATTGCCCATGCCCCCCCCCCCAAGTAATAGCTTCAAGCATGTCCATCCCCCAAACGTTGCACATCTTACTCATTGTGGTTGTATATACTCATCCTCTCCTCCCCTCTCCCACCCTCCCAACACCTGATAAACGTTACTCCTATATGTCCACTTAGGTGTTGATCCGTTAATACCAATTTGCTGGTGAGTACATGTGGTGCTGGTTTTTCCATTCTTGAGATACTTCACTCAGTACAATGGGTTCCAGTTGTATCCAGGAATATACAAGAGGTGCTATATCACCATTGTTTCTTAAAGCTGAGTGGTATTCCATGGTATACATATACCACATTTTATTAATCCACTCACGAATTGCTGGGCACTTGGGTTGTTTCCATAGCTTTGCAATTGTGAATTGTGCTGCTATAAACATTCGAGTGCAGGTGTCTTTTTCATAAAGGGACTTTTGATTTTTTGGGTAGATGCCCAGTAGTGGAATTGCTGGATCAAATGGTAGATCTACTTGTATCTCTTTAAGGTATCTCCATATTGCTTTCCACAGAGGTTGAACTAGTTTGCAGTCCCACCAGCAGTGTAGGAGTGTTCCTCTCTCTCTGCATCCATGCCAGCATTTATTGTTTGGGGACTTTTTGATATCGACAAAGCAGACAAAAATATACACTAGGGAAAAGAATCCTTATTCAATAAATGGTGCTGGGAAAACTGGATAGCCACATGTAGAAGACTGAAACAAGACCCACACCTTTCCCCTCTCACAAAAATCAACTCACACTGGGTAACAGACTTGAACCTTAGGTATGAGACTATTAGAATGCTAGAGGAAAATTTTGGAAATACTCCTCTAGACATTGGCCTACACAAAGAATTTATGAAAAAGAACCCAAAGGCAGTCACAACAGCAACAAAAATAAACAAATGGGACCTAATGAAATTAAAAAGCTTCTGCACTGCCAAAGAAACAGTCAAGAGAGCAAACAGACTACCCACAGAATGTGAGAAAATTTTTGCAAGCTACATATCTGATAAAGGGCTGTTAACTAGAATCTATTTAGAACTCAGGAAAATCAGTAAGAAAAAATCAAACAACCCTATCAAAAAATGGGCAAAGGATATGAACAGAAACTTCTCAAAAGAAGACAGAATAATGGCCAACAAACATATGAAAAAATGTTCAACATCTCTAATCATCAGGGAAATGCAAATCAAAACCACAATGAGATATCACTTAACTCCAGTGAGAATGGCCTTTATAAGCAACCCCCTTTAAACTGCACTAATCTTCCTGCATGACCATTCATTTGTTACTTTTCCTATAGAAATCAACACCTTGGAGTATACAGTGTGGATATTGGGTAGTGGTCTGTAGGTGGCTGAAATAAGAAATCTGCACTTAGTGGAACTGGATTTATATAATTCAATACTTTCAGCTAATGCATATTAAAGCTGGGTGCCAACATTATGCTGCTCCTTGTTCTTTCTTCTCCCTCCACTGGCCACTTAGCAGATGGCTTTGAGCCCATGGAACTGTGACCTGCTGCACTTCACCCTATTATCAGCTCTATCTTCTGAGAGCAATGCCACCAGGTAGAATTATGTAGTTTGTAAAACACACAAAAGCCCTTCTCTGGGTAGTCAGAAAGGACTTAACTCCAGCTCAGCCTTTGCTCCCCAAGTTTTATTCCCCAGAAGGAATGCTTGGTCCTGCATTTACTGGCCCAGAGGGAGAGCCTTTCTCTAATTCTTGCCATGTCTCTGTATGGTTTAACTATTGGCCTATCAGAAGATACACATGGGATTTTGGTATAATAAAAATACTTCCTATTTCTTACAAAATGTTGAAATAAATTAATGAGGATATGAATCAAGGCAATATTACCCACTTTGGAAAGGCAAAGCAGTATAGGTGAGACTGTCATCAGAATTTTTGACAGAGGAAGGAAGAGCTGGACTTCATTATATCACTATTCTTACAGAAATTAAAATAACATTTTTTTTAATTTCAGCATATTATGGGGGTACAAATGTTTAGGTTATGTGTGTTGCCTTTCTGCCTTGCCCCCACCCCGGAGTCAGAACTTAGAGTGTGTCCATCAATTTGAATAAGGCAGCTCCCTATAGTAAGTCTAAACAGAGGATGTAAAAAGGATTAACTTGGAGTCTAAGTATTTAGTGAGATAATTTTGCCTTTATTTATTTATTTATTTGTTTGTTTGTTTTGATTGATTGTATTTTTGAGTTACAGTGAACAAGCAAGGCTTTTTATTTTTCTAATCAGTTCTCATGTAACAAATGTACAATGTTTACTACAAAGAGAAAGACTTTACAGAACAAACACCTACCACACATACCAATTGTACTGATTACTCCAAAGCTTATTCTGAACCTGACACAATTTAGAATTGTGTCCCTAGAGCAGTGGTTTTTTCCTTGGAGCTCAAAATCTTAGCTGTCGAACTTCCCCTAAACTCATTAAGACTCATTTGTCTCTGTCAGTGACACATTCTCTAGAGCTGGTTCATGCTGGCTGCTTTGTCTCACAGCCACTTTGAATAAGGGAAGTTTATGAGAGAAAAGAGAACCTATGCCTTGGAATGTATTATATCTCAGGGAATTGCATAATTTTTTCATTACAAAGTTCCATTTGCAAGCAAAAGTGCAGGTTAAGCACTGTCTAAATAAATTAAATGGCACATAATAAAAATATTCTCTCTATAAAAAACTCAATTCAGAATACTGTACACTGGTCCAAATGAACATAGTAGAGAGATGCTGACCACCTTGGCTGAAGGACAGCAATTGTAGGATAATCTCTTAATACTAAGTTTAGAAGTGCCTGTTACCATATGCTGTGATAAAAATAGGAGATATATATATATATATATATATATATATATATATATATATATATATATAAAGCTGGTTATTTGTTTTAATTCAAGGGCAGATTTTGCCTCATTCCAAGAATAGATGATAGAGTGAATATAGTTAAAGCCATGACCTATAAATATAATTTATCTCAATCTGTTTTTTAAAAAATTGAATGTAAATGATTCCTAGGTTATAATTAAGTGGCTATACTTTGCAGTACCATATTTTAACAGGTGAATATTGAAGGTTGGAGATGACATTCTTTTATAAAAATAGGGTAAATTAATACAAATGTCCACATAAAAGGCTGCTAGAATGATCATCATTCTCTTCAAATTTTTTTGTCTGCTCTAACATAAAAGCAAATAAACTATCAAAGTTTCACATTTCTATACTATAGAGCATAACCACAAATGTTTTATCTTTTAGTATTTTGTTAAGATGAATAAGATTTGTGGTCTCTACCTTTGAAGAGTTTACACCCTAGTGATCAAGATTGTATTTAACAAAGAATTAAGGGAGGCAGTGCTAAAAATTACATGAACAAAGTATGATGGAATCATCAAGGAGGGAGAGATTGACTATGACTAGGAACAGCATCTCGGAGATATCATATTGGAACACAATTTTTTTAAACTGTGTAGAAGTCTACCAAGTAAACTATTATACAGGAGGAAACCTATTCTAACACTCAGAAAATCAGAAAGGAATGAAAGAGAATTACATGCTTGACATATTGGCAAGTATGGCCGACAGAGGTTCCATATGAGGAAGTAGGAGGGTAGAGAGAAATCAAAAAGGAAGAGAAGTAGGGCCCATGTAGGTTGCACGATGGTGATTGAATTTTATTCTGTAGACAACAGAGGGTGATCTTTGAAGAAATGGAACTGCTAGTAATAGAATGCCAGGATCAGACTTATCGATAGAGATAACCTTGGAGACATTATGAAGCATCAATAATAGCAGCAGAGGATTCTTAAGTGAGAGAGAAGACCCATTTCAGTGGGAAGGCTATTTCAAAACCCTGAACAAGAGCAATTAGAGTCAAAGTGGTAGAAGGAATGTTATGAGAAAAGAACAGAATCCATTAGAGAAACACTTAAGAAGAAAAGTAACAGTGCTAATTAGAAGGGAAGAATCAACAAGAAAAATTTATCAGGGATTATTTGGTTTCACTGTTGTCATTGATTATTTATATGAAACATCTGAATTTGGGTCAGAAGTAATGGTACAATTTTAAGCATGATAATTATTTCTATTTTTAATGTGATGTTTTGTGAATGTCTTTAATTTCAGATCAGCAAACTACACTCAATATTTCTTGGCATTTAAAGCAAAATTCTATCTTTGTAAAAACTTGTCCATCACTGCCACCACTAGTCTTTCTGTCCTTTCTTCCTTCTCTTCTTCCTCCATGGTTTCAAGCTATCTGCATAACTCCTGTTTTGACTTGTTATTAGCTGTTTGACCTTAGGAAGCATATGTAAACCTTTCTATACCATCAGTTATATTATCTGTCAAAAGAATATGTTAATAATAAAACCTACCAGGTAGAGTTCATGCAATATTTAAATTAATACACATGAAGTTCTTTATTTATTTACTTTAAAAGAAGTTTTTAGAAATTAATTAAAGTTGACTGGGTGCTGTGGCTCATGCCTTTAATCCTAGCACTCTGGGAGGTCAAGGTGGGAGAATGGATTGAGGTCAGGAGTTTGAGACCAGCCTCAGCAAGAATGAGACCCCATCTCTAATAAAAATGGGAAGAAATTAGCTGGACAACTGAAAATATACAAAAAAAAATTTCCAGGCATGGTGGCACATGATGACTATAGTCCTAGCTACTCGGGAGACTGAGGCAGAAGGATTGCTTAAACCCAGGTATTTGAGGTTGCTGTTAGCTAGGCTCTAGCCTGGGCAACAGAGCAAGACTCTGTCTCCAAAAAAAAAAAAAAGAAAAGAAAGAAAGAAGAAAGAAAGAAAGAAAGAAAGAAAGAAAGAAAGAAAGAAAGAAAGAAAGAAAGAAAGAAAGAAAGAAAGAAAGAAAGAGAAATTAACTAAAGAATTAAAGTTAAACTTTATTATTCTGAAAGGTCCTTAAGCACAAGCATGCATAATATTCTTCAGATCACAGTTATCTTGTAAGCCAAGAACCTAAGAGATTCATTGCCTAAACTTTTACCCCAAACATACTTGTTGATAAAATCCATATTAAGATTTCATAACTATGAAACATTATGAAGTACCTAACATATAATACTTACTAATAGTATAATTGATAATAGTTTTTGCCATGTCAAAATACCCTTAATTTAAAAGACTATATTGGCCGGGCGCTGTGGCTCACGCCTGTAATCCTAGCTCTTGGGAGGCCGAGGCGGGCGGATTGCTCAAGGTCAGGAGTTCGAAACCAGCCTGAGCAAGAGTGAGACCCCGTCTCTACTATAAATAGAAAGAAATTAATTGGCCAACTGATATATATATATATAAAATTAGCCGGGCATGGTGGCACATGCCTGTAGTCTCAGCTACCCGGGAGGCTGAGGCAGAAGGATCACTTGAGCCCAGGAGTTTGAGGTTGCTGTGAGCTAGGCTGACGCCACGGCACTCACTCTAGCCTGGGCAACAAAGCGAGACTCTGTCTCAAAAAAAAAAAAAAAAAAAAAAAAGACTATATTAATAGTCTGTTGCTAATTGAGAGATAATTGGGTAAAATTAGAAATGCCAGTCTCTTCATCTAATCATTTCTTCTCTATACATAGATATTTACTTGTTCTTTTAAATAGAAATAAAATGATTTTTTCCACTTAAGTCATCTTAAAATGCTCCAAGGCTCTTAGTATGTTACATATATAGCAGAGCCATTCTCCCATAGCCACAAAATGACATACTTAAAAGTATAATTTTACTTATGCTTACTGAAGGTTTTTGTTGTTGTACAATGCCACTTGAAGCAGGCCTCCATTTATTTTTTAGTATGATTAGTGCTGTATGATTTACAAATCATTTTCAAACGTGAGTCAAGCCAGTGATTTAGAAGTGGAATCTTATTCACCTTGCTGCTCAGAATAAGGCGCTGAGAAGCAAAAGCCCTACCTGAGCTTACAGATTCCAGATACACTGGAGCCAAAACTCAACCCAAATACTCTGACTTCTAGGTCATCATTATTTCCTTTGCAGTATCTTTCTCCTAATTCACCTCTATTATGTTTGTTTGTTCACATAATTGACATAACAATACAGGTAATAAGTATGTGAAGAGCAAGAAAATCCAGAAGCTTACAGCATTCTTCATATCTTTATTTGAGGCATTGAAAGTAGCCGCAAAATATGGTCCAAACACTCACTTCAATAATTTATCACCTTGATTTAAGAAGATACAGCAAATTTGTAGGAAATATTAAAGATAAACACAATTTTAAAAACAAAAAGGATGTATAATTGGTTAATTGCAATTGATGATGCTATGAAATTGCAAACTAAATATTCATAATGAAACATAAAATATGACTTGGCAACTGTGGGGAATACTAGATTTAAGAGTTTACCTTATAAGAAAATGTCTATCTTCATTTGTTTTTACATTCAAATGAGTACTTTTGATTTTGCTTATTTTAGTTTGGTGTTCTGCCCAAGGCACCATTTGGAGCCGATCAAAATGACTAGGTTTTAACACACTCCTTATTTCTGGATTTTTCTACAGTCACCATTAATTACTACCCTCCACATGTAGCCTTCCTCCCAAGTTACACAGTATTTCCTTTATTATTTTGACACATTTTAAGAGAGCAGAGCTTACTTCTCAAACAAAACACATCAGACAGCTTCACTATTAGAATAAACCTCCACAGATACCTTTATGCCAGCCTCCATCTCTCAATTGTTTAATGAAGCCTGAAAATTGGCTTTATCTGGACTCTAATCTACCCTTATTATTCATTAGTTACCTAATTAGTGACTAATTAGCTCATAAGAATTGAAAGAGTGAAGTAATGGGGTGAGAAGGTAAGAGTGAGTGCTTTCTGCTTTCTTTTGAATTAGTGTATAGTCAAAAAAAATGTTTAGTAAAGGAGTTCTTGAATACATTCAACTGGAGAAACACAATATAATGTTAATGCCTCATGATGAATTTTTTTTTTTCTTTTTCATGCTGAATAAAAAAGGATCTTGGGAACTTTAAGAAATATTAGTCCCACTGGAAAGTAGAGAATTATTTGCTTTTTATTTTAAAGCTCAAATGTAGATGCTAGTCTTTACTGTTTTGAATTCATTGTATAAGTAGGCTATTTCTTGCCTCATTTTTCTATATTAAAGTTTTGAATTTCATAAAATCTAATAACAGCTTCACTAAATTTTACTTGTCTTTACTTTCCTAATCATATCTATGGTCTTCAATTATCATGCCAATTATATTTGCCTTAAGAACCTATGCTTTCAATTTTAATGACATGGTCTGTACTTGTCTTATCATTGAGACTCCAAGTCACAAGCAAAGACATTTTGGAAGAATTATCTTGTCAGAGTTTCATAGATTTTGAAGACAGTGTGGGCCTTAAGGCAAAATTTTGATAGAGACAATGCTTTCTTTAGTGTCTTTCCACTTCCTCTTTCTGGGGATTTTTGCTCTGTGTGATATATTTTTTAAACTTTTAAGTGGTATGAGTTCTTGGAAGGTTATTTAACCTCCCTGAGATTTGAATTACATATCAACAACATTGGTATAATGATGTCTGCTTTTCCTTCCTTTTAAAGCTTGTTCAAAGAACGAAAAATCAAAATGAAAACTTCTGTATTATAATAGAAGAGTGGTCTTAATCAGATATTTATCAACCAGTACCAACCAGTAATGAAAGCCAGCTGGTCTAATGTGCTGGTACATACAGGCTAACAGTCCTGTAGTAAAATACTTGCTAAAACTCTAAAACACTAAAAATTACATATATATGTATATATATATATATATGAAATATAAGCTATTAGTAATGTTTTTCACAGTAGTATTAATAGATGACTCTCAGAAAAGAGAACCTTAATTTATAAGTACATATCAATAATGGTAGGATTTAAATAAGGTAGGTCAGACACAGATTTGGAAGACAGTGTCCTTCTAGAATACATTATATCAAATTGCATAAATAGGTAATCTTTTTGTCTCTTATATTTGAGAAAAAACTGGCATATAGATGAAGATTTTCATTGTTTTCCCTGAATTTATTTAGAAGATTAAAACATTGGAGTAATCCTCCTATGTATTAGTAAAGAAATAAATGGAGCTAAAACAAACTTTTAAATTTTATTTTAAATTTATGTTTATTTTTCCCCAAGGACCATAGAGTGTCCTTGGGTTAAAAAAATAATCAGCCCTGACTTTGGAATCAGACAAAGTTTGGTTAGATCCAATCTCTACCATTATTGGCCATACCATCTTCAGAAATTTAAGCCACTAAACATTTATTGAATGTGTACTACATGCCATGCAAATGAAAATATAAAAGTTACTAGATGTTCTCTGCCTTCAGTTCCTCACATTCTGTTCAAGGAAATAGGCAAAAAATATAAAATTATAATGTGAAGGAAGTTTCTGGGATCAAAGGAAAATTATCTCTCTGTATCTGTGAAAGGATGTGAATGTCGATGTGTGTGTGTGTGTGTGTGTGTGTGTGTGTGTGTGTGTGTGTGTGTGTGTGGTAGTCAGGAAAGGGAAACTTTCTGGTAGATAACCCAAGTTAGGCCTTAGACATTTTACTTAGCTTTCCTTCCCTTTTCTGAAAATTGGAGGAAATAATATGGAACATACTTCTGAGGGGCAGGGGGATTAAGTGTGAATAATATATTAATACTAGAAGCCTCTGGGACTGATCATGGAAGTTTGGCTTGTACAATCCAGAGCCTAAAGAAAGGCCCACAATAAGCAAAGGCGCACTGAAAGTGAAGGCTAGTGTGGACTGGCAGTCCAGGAGATGTTGACACACAGTCCCCAGCTCTAGGCCCAGGAGCAGGAAATCTAGCCTCCGACATGAATCATGATATCTGAAAGATAGAGCCCATGATAAAGACAAAAGAAGTGATATCTCTAGAAAAGAGAATTTCTCCAAGTGTCAGAACATATGGTTGGCTGAGTCAGCTGACTTAGAGGAACAGACAGGAACCTAACCTTTGAACAGAGGAAGTGGTGGGATTGGGATAAACTAGAGAAAGGTGTAGTCAAGGACCTAGATGGCATCAGACAGGTTATCAGGATGAAAAGTGTGGCATAGTGCATGAAGGACAAAGGTCATTTGATGAAACTGCGATTCATGGTCAGTGTAAGGTAAATAGTGGCTTCTGCCTGCTATATCCTAGGATGTTTAGCCAAATCTCCTTTATAATTTCTGTATAAGGTAAGCATTAGTCTAGAAGTTAAGGTGGGGCTAAATCTGAAGAAGGAGCTCAGGTGACCCCAACAGTGAAAGAAATTGCTGACAAAAATTGCAAATTAGAAACTGATATTTTATAGTAAATTTTTTGACTTAGCAAAAGTTAGCCTAAATGTCTTAGTCAGTTTGGGCTGCTATAACAAAATCCCATAAAGTGGTGGTTTATAAACAACCAGCATTTATTTTTCAAAGTTCTGAAGGATAGAAGTCTGACACTGGGGTGCCAGCATTGTCAGGTTCTGGTGAGGGCCCTCTTCTGGTGGGCAGACTGCCAACTTCTCACTATATTTCCACCTGGCAGAGAGAGCCCTTTCTCTCTCTCTCTTTCCTTATAAGGGCACTAATCCCATCATGAGGGCTCTATCCTCTTGACCTAATTACCTCTCAAAGCACTCACCGTATAACGTCATTGTACTAGGGGTTAGGGCTTCAATACATGAATTTTGTGGGCATACAAACATGGACTGCACATAATGGTTCAATAAGAATAAGATTATTACAGAGAGCATCTGGGGAAGAGCAATGTAGCAGTGAACTGAAACTCCAGCTTATGCAGGTTACTAATTCTGTAGCCTTAGGTGAATTAATTACCCTCTCTTGTCCTCTCATTCCTCATTTGTAAAATAGAGCAATCGTATTTATTTTAACTTGGTTTGGTGTATTTTATCATGATTTTTAACAAGTTTAATTTAGCTTTTATTTTTTACCATTTTGACCTTATTTAATATAGAATTTAAAGAAGCAATTGGATTTATATCAAACTTAATATATTAACTACTATATAAAATAATACTTTACTTTTTATCTTAATCTTATTATTACAATTACTTGTACATGTTAAACAATCTCTAACTTAGAGGAAAATAAAATGGTGCCCAATTTTTCTTCATATATTCATTGAATACAAGGCTAATTTACTTTTATGAATTTAATGTCAGACACAAAAACATTACACTTTGTAAGTTTTCTTTTCAAGTTAGGAAAAATGTTATTTTGATTAAGGTTAGGCTATTAAGTGCTCATATTTTTAAATTTTATTCTCAGTTTGCTAATGAAAAGAGACTCACATTTTAAGAATTTTTACTACATCAAAGTATTCTCTGAGTAAAACTTCAGGCAATCAAACAAAATTGTTTGTCACTTCAAATTACATTTCCTTTTAAATTATGGTCGTAGGAGTATAGTACTAATTAATGCTTATGCTTTGAGATTCATGCTAAGGGCTACTCTGTGTTTTCATTGTGCACAGGTTTGAAAATCAGTATATAATTTAACACAAATGAGTAAATCTGACACTACTTTTTAAGACAGAAGGGATTTTGAACAAAGATTTTGATCATTACTATAACCTACTAAAATTGTCACATATATTTAATTATTTACACAGTAAGTTTAAATATATGGCCTAAAATGAAGATGAAGGTAATAGAAGGAAAACTAATTTTAGACAGACGACTTTTGTAAGATTTAGGGGACTCAAATTATTAGTAGAAAGACTGTTAAGAAAGTAAATTTCTGTATTTTAAAATAATGGAATAAAATTAGGTTTCTAGTTATATGACTATTAGGTAAGATATAGAAACAGTTGAATGAAATTTCAAAGTCATTTAGTGTCTAGTCTTTCATAATTTAGAAACAATTTTAAATGATCAATCTCACTCATGACCAGTTAGTTCTAGAATGTTCTTAAAATCATCTGAATTTTAATTAAGTTGAAAAAGCCCTTACAGTGACACTGTAAAATTATTCTGCCAATGATAATAATTCCCTTTTTTAATAACATAGCTGAATAAAGATTATTGAAAACTGCTGGCATGTATCTTTGCTGATCATAAGTAAAATTATAAAATAATTTAATATCTTGGCCAGATCAATGGAATTTCTTATTATTATGGGTTGCATTTTGTCCCTTTTCCCCCAAAGATACCTTGAAGTACTTACTCTCAGTACCTCAAAATGTGACCTTATTTGAAAATAGGGTCACTACAGTGGTAATCAGATTTAAATGAGATCATTGGAGTGGGCTCTAATCCCATAAGACGGGTATCCTTATAAAAAGGGTTAATTTAGACACAAAGACAGATACTAATAAAAGGACAATAATGAGAAGAGACACAGAATGCCATCCACAAACCAAGGAATACCTGAGGTTACTAGAAGCTAAGAGAGTCATGGAACAGATTTTCCCACACAGACCTCAGAAGGAATCAACCCTGCTGACACCTTGATTTCAGACCTCTAGCTTCCTAGAGACAATAATAAATAATGTCAGACATTAATAAATTGTCAGCCATTTATTACTACCAGACAATAATAAATTTCTGGTGTTCAAAGCTACCCAGTTTGTGGTACTTTATTACAGCGTCCCTTAGCAACCAATATATTTTCCTTCTGGCTTCCTTTTAAATTTGGCCAACTAGAAGTTGAGAGAAGGGCACAAGTGAGATCAAAGCATTTGTTTTCTTGACTCTGTCTTTGCAAAGACCCTAGGGTTGGCTTCATTCTCCTTCAGAGTTCTCTCTCTACATATTTCTCTGGACTCTTGAAGCTAGTTTCTCTTCTTTACTCTTCAGATCCAGGTGTTCATGGGCTCCCTGCTTCTGCAAGCCTCAGGAACCTGTGTTATCTCTGACTCTTTCCAATGCCCATTCAAACCCCTTTTGTAAACTCTTATGAAGGTATCTGGTTTACATATGACATCTTTTTAGTGGTAGGACCTTGACTGATACAGTAACTTTACTCTAAAAGAGAATTGATTACCCTCTACTTTATGCTACTACTGGACATTGTATATATGATTAGAGTTGTTACGATATATTATAATGACTTGCTTAAGTAAGTCTTTCTATCTTTAAGAGAAATTCCTTGAAGCTATTTATTCTCCATTGTAAAACCAGCTCCTTATACAGATTTTGGCATAATGTAGGTTCTCAAAATATAATTATTAAATGAATGCATAAATTGCTTTACATTTTTTAAAATGGTGTTATATTTTGTCTTGTCCACACAAAAAAATGAGACTTTGGGTAGCTAACAAAAGTAAAGTAAGCATCATATAATAATATTAAAACTAATAAGTGAAGAAATTCAAAGGATAATAAGGTCAGAGAAAGAAAATACATATGTAAGAATAAAACTAGTACATGAAACATTATAATATACTATGTACTTGCATGAAGTGGATAACAAATATGGTTCTGTGCTGAATAACAGATAATGGAAAGCCAAAATAAGATCAGTTGCATAAATCAAACTGTCCATAAGTTAAATACAAAGTAATTACTGTATGATGCACACATATTCCAAAGACTGAGATGAGACCAGATGCAAATATTAATCCCCAGTGAATCCTCATGAACAGGCAAGCATGTCATGTTGTGAACAATGCCTTCAATATGCTCCTGCAGATAATTAAAAAACGAGTTTCATAAGGATGTTCTTGCACAATACTCTCATGTGGCCAATGCTATAATGCCCAAATAATATTCAGTTAAAAACTATTCCAATGGGAGCAGAGTAAGCAAAGCAATATAGAGCAGGTACCCTGACAAAATGATTAAGCTAAGCACACATTCAGAGGACCTAGGATATACAAACTGCTCATAGTTTTTTTTTTTTTTTTGAGACAGAGTCTCGCTTTGTTGTCCAGGCTAGAGTGAGTGCCGTGGCGTCAGCCTAGCTCACAGCAACCTCAAACTCCTGGGGTCGAGCGATCCTTCTGCCTCAGCCTCCCGAGTAGCTGGGACTACAGGCATGAGCCACCATGCCCGGCTAATTTTTTATATATATATATCAGTTGGCCAATTAATTTCTTTCTATTTATAGTAGAGACGGGGTCTCACTCTTGCTCAGGCTGGTTTTGAACTCCTGACCTTGAGCAATCCGCCCGCCTCGGCCTCCCAAGAGCTAGGATTACAGGCATGAGCCACCGCGCCCGGCCTACAAACTGCTCATAGTTTTGATAACATTATAATTCATGCCCTTGATAACTATATTCATAAATATTATGAATAAATAATATTTTTTCACCACTAAGAATTCGATCAGTATTTTGCGGCAATGAATTCAAGTTTTAAGTATACTATGAATGTAAATAAACATTGTTAACTGTTACGGGTAAACAGGAGTTTTTACAGAAAGCTAGCCTCATTATTGGGTAAAAACTGCTTATAAATATATTAACCACCTGGCTAAGTTTATTTTGTGTTTAACAAATAAAATAAGGGCTAAAATGGTAAAAATAGAAGGCATTTTAAAATGAATGGTTACGGCAAGTTTGTAAAGGCCAGAAAATACAATTTCCCACCTAAATTTTTCAAAATAAACTTCAATTAATGATGAGATTTTGAGTCCCATATCAGCTATTTAGAATGGAAGACATCATTGAATGAATAATTTTTTTGCATACATGTGATAAAATCTCACACAATCCACACACATTTCTTTTTGTTGACCCAGGGGGAAACACATCAATGGGAAGATCACAAAATACTAACTGCTTGTCCTTTGTAGAAAACTATTCACTTTTTTGTTTCAAAAGATTACAAATTCAATATCACAAATCCTAGCATGTAAAAAGTAGAACTACTATGGCACAGTTTTGGGACCTATCTACTAAAAAATTAGTGAGGACAGTATGTGTGCATATGTTTGTGTTCTATTTACAGCATACCTTACAGTCATCAAAGTAAAAAGTAGAAACAAAGTAAAAAATGTATTTTTCAGGACCCATTAGTTTCTCTCAGTCTCATCTGCTTATCTTCTTGGACTTCTCATAGTGGTGGTCTGTGATAGTCTCATTATTTTGATGAGTTAGGAGGAGAAAACTCACATTTTCATTTCCTAATAGCCAGACTTACTTGGAGGCTCTTATTTCTCTAGGTATAAGCATTCAATTCTTTGTAATAAAATTGGTTATTAATTAACCAATACAATTAACATTGCTATAATTTATGGTCATATAATTTGATTTTGATGACTATCTTCTCATTCTGCTACACAGCCACCAGAAATGGTGTTAGTGCCCTCTGTGGAAATTAATTATAGTTATATATTTGTATTTATTTATTTATTTTATTAACTATTATACATATAAGTAGTTGCATAATAACTAGTTACATATATAACTAGTATATAAATAGTATATAACTATTATAACATATATAATCTTTTACATCAATGCCTGTTTTCACCTTTGGGCCACTTATATCTTTTATGAAGGTGGTTTTCGGTTTTTATTTATTTAGGAAGTAAACAGTTGTTTTCTGAAAGGTAATAAAGATTTTTCTAATTTCTTCAGGTTTATTTCTGCTCCTCATATGCCAAGATTTCCTTTCCCTTCTTCAGCAACTTCTTGGCTCAAAATACTTCACCATACAATTATATCCTTTCTGTTGCTTTCTGCTGAATAATGATCCCCAGGTTGCGTTGAATTCTTCATCTGTACTAATCTTTTCCCACATGGCATTTGATTGTCTTCACTTTCTGAAGGAAGTGTCTACACAATGGTCTTTTCCTGCACCTTTTCTCACACTAGCAGAGTTTGAAGAGAACTCTTCAACTGCTTGGTAAATATGGATAAATGGAATGCCTAAAACATGACTTGAGATTTTTTCCACAACAATTTCAGGTATGCTTTAAGGCAAAGGAAAATAAATGATTGAGGTGCCAAATGTTCGACATCATAGACTATCATCTTAGTAATTTCAGTCTTATGAAATTAAATGGTTATTACTATATGTGTAATTAAATGTTGATCAGTTACTACCAGTTTGATGGTGAGTGCATGTGATGCTTGTTTATCCATTCTTGTGATACTTCACTTAGTAGAACAGGCTCCAGCTCTATCAAGGATAATACAAGAAGTGCTAGATCACCATTGTTTTTGTGGCTGAGTAGAACTCCATGGTATACATAACATTCTTTCGGAAAGTATTTAATTTAAAGAGATATAACCTCCTCGTAAATCACCTAAGATAAATCACCTGTTTCAAATTATTACTATGGGAATAAATAAACTTGCAGTATGAACCTTTTAGCCAAGAGTCAATTAAACACTAACATCATCAGCCAATTGGGCTTAAGATTAGTTCATTTGAATTTCTTATTTCTGACAATACTTAGAAGGGTATGTAAGTAGGGATTGCATTAAACTATATATTGAAAAGAAACTCAGATTACAGTGGCCAAAGGTTGTTTTATGATCTGCTTTTTTCCACATAAAAAGTTGTCCAAAGATAGGCAGCTAGAAGCTGGTATGGGGACAATATGATTTCATCAGGGACACAATAATCTTCTTTTAGCTTTCTATGTTCACCATTTCCAGGTGGTGGTTTCTGTTTTCATGCTTACAAGATGTTGAGTTAGCCTCCTCAGAACCACAATGCTAATACTTTGGCTTACATATATGGCCATTACTATTTATAAGGACAGATGGGAAATATAGTATTTTTTTAAACCTTGGCAATGTACTGACCCTAGTGAAATAATGGTTACTTTTTACCTAGACAATGTACTGATCTCAGTGAAATAATTTTCCTTTTAAAGGAGTAATTACGAATAGTGCCTTTGCCACAGAAGATTAGATAACTTTTGAGACTATATGATAACATATACTTAGGAAAAAATACTTTTTTGTTTTCTACAATATGAATGTATATCTGAGTAGGAATACATGTATGTTTGTGTGTGTGTGTAGTGGGGGTAGGGTGGGAATCAAAAAAAAGAGCATGCAAGCGTCTCAGACAAAAGTAGTATGAACTTATCAATAAAGCAGTAAAAAGAAAGAGGTAATCAGAATATATCCCCATTATAATATATCCTTTCAGATCCTAATATATCCCCAATATAATACCCCAATATTCTGGGATATTTTTATCCCAGAATAAACTATATCTGATTAGAATGCCTGTGCAATGAGCTATCGTGGTTGAATTATGGTGCAGGTCCTTAGTAACTATCAATATCCAGGAGCTTATATTGTGGTCACCCTACTTATGTCCATGGCTTATTCTTATTCATGAAATCAAAGTATTCAGAATACGTCAATAAAAGCTCCAAGCAGTCTTACATTTTTTTTTTCTAACAGAGTTTTCTACAAAGCCCTAAGGTTTTCTTTTGAGGTGGATAAATAAGCAAGAATTGTGTCTAAAGTCTATATACTTCTCGTGAATATTATTCTGAAAAACATAACAAAAGAAATTTGTTACTTTGATAATATAACTAACAAGTTAATGAGATAACTAAAAAGTTAACAAGTTAATCATATATAATATATGGGACATGATATGGAGATTGTAATATTTAGGTGCCTAATGGACTCTGGCTCTCATAAGATAGAATCTGAACTGATAATATTTGATAAGATATCAAATATCATCATATATCAAATATAAGATAAAAAATTTTAAAACAGGGGCTTAAATAATCTTCAAGATAATAAATAATACTCAGAGTCATTAGCTTGAATTTATTAATCAAATTACTCTATGATGGAGTCCGAGGACTCATTTTCAAATCATTCTGGAATTGACAACGTTTAGAGCAGTTTATAAAGCCAGGAAAATAATTTTCTATAGAATTACAAAAAACCTCTCATACCATAAACTAGTTTACCAAATTCAAATTATGACTGACTTCAATTGGAGGGTGTTTTACTAATAAATTCTGTCCATCGTATCCTCTCATACCAAGAACTGCTGAAAGGACTACAAAAGAAAGAAAAACAGAAAAAGAAACTATCACTTCTCATTTGTTTGTTTAAAAAATTAGTTTTATAATAAGTGTGATAATGTCTATGAGCCATTCTTCTGGGAATCTGGATGGTACACTATATATGGTCAAATGCCAAATGTTTTAAGCTAGAGTATAAGTACTCCAGTAGCTTAAGGAGAAAAAAAAGTGCTCAATATTGAAATAGTTAGGGAAGGTCTAGAAGTATTAATAGGAGAGAAGATGTAAACTGTGTCTAAAAGAATGGGTCAGATTGAGAGGATAAGTCAACTCCCTTGCTGGGACCACTTACAGAACAGCAGGCATGGGAATCATCTATGTGTTTGTGTAGTGCTACAACAAATAATATCTGTGGATGTGTTGCATGTGTTGAATATTAATGTAAAATAAGAATAGGGCTGGGGTATTAAAAAATAACTCTTTGGAGTTTCCCAACTTAGAAGTATAAATTAAAACTTGACATGCATTTGTATATCAGAAGAAGTCACACTTTCTGTTCATGCATAATGTTTTTGTATTTTTTTTTCTGGAAATAAAGAAAAAGCAATGTTTGCTGATCAATTTAATAAAGTATTTTAATGGGTTCATATTTTTTCATATATATTTTTTATCCTGTAAGGTAATTTTGACATTAATTTTATTTACATTTCAACGTTGATATATTTGTTATGAAACCATTAGCAGGTATTCTTAGGATCTGAAAGGATATGATGTTTTTTAATGTGGTTATGAATTGAGTATGAAGTAGCTGGCTGAATAGGTGAACTCTTTGTATTCACTCCATGTTGAACTTTAATAGAACTGTGGCTTCACTCTTATAGTATCACTGAATGAATACTATATTTATACATTTGCCAACTCCAGTTGTTATGATAACTTATATATTTGACATTCCCAGGATGTGAAAATAGCTATGAAGACAAAAATGGTATCTTTTTAGTTAAGACAGTGATATGCATAGAGTGAAAATAATACATTTTTATTGAATTGAATTGAATGGTACTTATTGCTACACAATTTTGTTCATATTTCTCTAAGACATCAAAAGACATTCAGTATTTGTGGAATGAAAGCATGACTGATTACAGCAATTTCCACAGTGACTCTACTGATGATTTTGGGCAAAAAATGTTAAGTTTTGAGGTTCCTTAGTTTGACACAAAAGCATTAACTAGCCCTCATTACTGATAATCAGAACTTCTTTGGGCAAATAATTTGCCCAAAAACAAATATATATAAGAAAAAAAAACTAAAAAAACTAACACAGTATGATGGACTTCATAAAATTTGGAGTGGCAGCAGTTGTCATGTATTTTGACATCAACTATGATTTTCCTTCTGCCCTCCATATGTTACAATGAAAACTTCACATAGGGTCCATATACTATGATAAGGTTTTATAGATTTTATAAGATTTTATATCTAGTTCTATAGTTCTTATCTTTAAATTATCATTGAATAAAAAGGAAATAAATGAGGAACCTTATTATTAATAAAATTTAATAAAAGAACATTTAAAAACATTCCAAGTTAAGCAGAGTGTTCAGGATAACTGAATTGAAATTTTAAGAAGATAGATTTCAATTAAGCAAAAAGAAAGAAAAATCATTAATAATGAATGACTCATGAAACAAATAATTATTTTTGAAATAGTCAAGTAATGTCTGGATTTTTGTCAGGAGTTTCTTACATTAAATAGCCTGAACAGCTTTCAAATTAATTCCATGAATGCTCACCAAATGTGTATTCTTTTCAAGGATTTAGTAAAAAGGTTTCTTCTCTAGTTTTGGATTTTGAAAGATGAGTTGAAATTCAGTAGCTGGAGAAGGATGAGACTAAGGTCATTTCAAAGTATTCTGATTATCAAGAAGGAAATAATTTGGGGAAGGGTGGTGTTCAGATAAAAAATGCTTAAACGTTGAAGTAGAAATAAAGGTAAAAATCCTTTTAAAATAGACTTGGAACAGCAGAACTTAAACTCAGCAATAAATTTGCTCTTTTTTTTTTTTTTTTTTTTTTTTTGAGACAGAGTCTCACTTTGTTGTCCAGGCTAGAGTGAGTGCCGTGGCGTCAGCCTAGCTCACAGCAACCTCAAACTCCTGGGCTCGAGTGATCCTTCTGCCTCAGCCTCCCCAGTAGCTGGGACTACAGGCATGTGCCACTATGCCCAGCTAATTTTTTATATATATATATCAGTTGGCCAATTAATTTCTTTCTGTTTATAGTAGAGACGGGGTCTCACTCTTGCTCAGGCTGGTTTTGAACTCCTGACCTTGAGCAATCCGCCCGCCTCGGCCTCCCAAGAGCTAGGATTACAGGCGTGAGCCACAGCGCCCGGCCTTAAATTTGCTCTTTATTCTTATTTTAAGAATAGTCCATGAAGGTTTTTTCTGTTTTCTTTTTATAGATTTAGGGGGTACAAGTACAGTTTTGTTATGTGGATATATTTTGCAGCAGTATAGTCCGGGTTTTTAGTGTACTCATCACCTCAAAAATATACATTGTACCCAATAGGTAATTTTTCATCCCTAACCCCTTCTATCCCACCTTTTGGAGTCTCAATGTCTATTATTCCACTGTGTATGCCAGGTGTATCCATTGTTTAGCTCCCACCTAAAAGTGACAACATATGGCATTTGATTTTCTGTTCCTTCATTCTAAGTTGGTTCACTTAAGATAATGTCCCCCAGTTCCATGCAAGTTGCTACAAAGTACATTATTTCATTCTTTTTTATGGTTCAGTAGTATTCCATAGTGTAGGTTTAGTACATGTCTTTGCTATTGTGAATAGTGCTGCAATAAATGTATGAGTGCAGGTTTTGAATTACATGATCAAGTTAGTGCTTTTGTATACTTGTGGTTACAATCAGAGTGTTGGATTAGAGCAGATGGAGGTGAAGAGGCTGGTTTGGAGGCTGTTTTTATGATTCAAATAAGAAATGATAGAGTGGTAGTAACAAAACAGAAGGGAAGTCGGACAAGGTATTTGAAGTGTAATTTTAAAAATTAGGATACTATTTATAATAATATTAAATAATAGAATTAAGTTTTTAAGCAGAAGTCACAGGATATATGACTATATAAATTGTTATGGCTTTTCTTAAAACCCAGAAACTAATGAAAATGTATTTTGAGAAATTTCATTCTGTGTGTTCTAATACTTTGTCCATTGGTCTTAGTATGTTCCTACTGTTGGACATTCTGTACTATGCAATTCTGTCCTGTACCTTTCTGGGAACAATTAGTAGGTGAAAACCTATCAGCAAATCAAAAAAAAAAAATCAAATCAAAACAAAACAAAACAAAAACAGGAAGTTGATCAATATGCTAGATATTCTTTCTGTATCTCTTTCGCCTTGGAACATTTGTGTCCTTTTAAAAATATTTATCATTATGGAAAAACTTGCAAGTTTCTAAATTTTATGTATCTCCTTTAATGTGGGATTCAAATCTATGGGGTTCTATAGATAATGAGTCTATGTAGCTACTCATTCTGGCCTATATGGTTTATATTATTGAAGGACATATCTTAAATTTAGGATAATTACAGGATTATTTTGATTCTATATTTTATCATGTAGAGAATGTGGTTTTTACACATATCTTTCTTACCCTCCTGTGCCTCTCTTTCCTTCCTTTTGAACATCTGATATACCCTCCCATGAGCTCTCATTCCAGGCTTCTTCTGAATTATATCTATATCTATATATATATCTTATATGAATATATATAGTATAATTACATAAAATTATATACATTTACTTTTTGTTTCATCATAGTTTCCTTTCCTAAAGCAGAAGTAGGTGGTGATATATTTGGTTCTAATTCCTTTTCAAAACATAAACACTCCTTAATTTCTAGATGTGTTTATATTTACTGCTAATGTCAAAATCTAGGGTATTTGCCATATGTGTGTTCTGCATATATGTTTTTAATGCTTTGTGGATATCTCTGAAATGTAATCTACATTATATTACATTGTAAGGATGTGTTTAGTGTGTCTATATTTCACAAGAAAAGTACATTATTGAAAGATAGAGGTGTACTTTATTAATCTTTAAAGTCATGATCTGGCATGAGTTGGAACTTAGTCAATGGGTTTTAATAAATCAGCATTTTTTCTATTAAACTTTACTTCACTTTACCTAAAACCTCATATTCACCTGTGATTTTCATCAGGTTTACTTCTTGTCTATATCTTGGTAAATAAAGCTTGCTATGCTAAAACTTGCTATGCTACAACTTGCTACAATTGGGTAGATTTTCTAATCCCATTTTCTATTTTATCTTAAGTCTGTGAATTTCCGTGTATTAGAGTATGCTTTTATAAAATCTTTTCTATGAATGGGACAATGGCTACTATGGAATTCAGTGGCACACCATGACCTGAACATTTGTTCTTTAGAGCAATATTTTTTTAAAAAAAAGAGTTATTTTAATAAAAAATAAATTAAAATATGCATGGGACATGACTTTTTAAAAATTATTAAGTCTTAGAAAAATAGATTATATTTTATCTAAATATAATGTTTGCCAACATTTTACCTAAGTTATTTATTAAATGAAGATCAAAATTTTGTTGCTTTATATATACTAATATGTTAATGCGTGGTTAGATCTGCAAAGTAGCCATAAGGAACCAGCTTTCCAATATTTGAGCCTGAAAGTAAATTTTAATCTGTCAACTAGAAAAAGAAAAAAAAGAGAGAGAGGTTATGTCTGACACAAGTGCATTTCAACATTTTTTAGAGCTTTAGACCACATTAACCATATCATATTCCAGAAGACAGGGTCATTGATTTTTCAGAAGACATTAAAGTATTCTTAGCAAATAGCAATTTGAAAAAAAATTTTTTGACTAGCAGAATACAGAAAATGAATTAAATATGATTGAAATACCTTGGGTCTATAATTAATGAAAAAGATAAAATAAGGTTTTGTAAATAGAAAGTGAAGAGAGAGAAAGTCCATCTAGGAAAGACAGCCAGCTCTCAGAGACTTACATGATGTTAACACCTTATGTGAGGATGAATATCTTATCCTTACCTTTACTGGTCATGAATTAAATACTAATTCTTTTTGCAGAACTTATTAAGCTTAGCATTATAAGTTTGAAATACACTTTCAGTTTTTTAATGCTTTTATATTTACTGAAAAGGTACAAAAATAGTACACTTTCCATACACTGCATACCCAGTTTACCCTATTCATTAACATTTTACATAGTATGATACATCTGTCAGACTAATGACCTGATGCTGATAGATTATTATTAACTGAAGTCCATACTTTTATTCAGATTTGCTTAGGTTTTTTTTTTATATAAAATTTAATGTCCTTTATCTTTTCTAGGATCCCATCCAAAAACCACGTTAAATTAAGTCCTCATGTCTACTTAGGTTCATTAAGACTAACATTTTTTTCTGACTTTCCTTCTGTTTTATGACTTTGACATTTTTGAGGACAGTAACATATAAAATGTATTTCAATTATGGTTTGTCTAATATTTTTCTTTCTGTTAGTCAGGAGTTTTAAGTTTTGAGAGAAAAACCACAGAGGTAAAGTACCATTCTCTGATGGTACATTCATATCAAGAGTACATGCTATGAATATGACTTATCACTGATACTGATGTTAACTTTTATCATCTGACTGAAGTAGCATCTTTCAGGTTTCTCCACCACAGAGTTCTTATTTTGACCATGCTGTATCTCTGGAATAAAGTTACTACTTGCAACCTATACTTAGAGGGTGGGGAGTTAAACCTTATCCTCTTTAAGGAGGTATGTCTACATAAATTATTTGGAATTCTTCTGCACAAAAGATTAGTTTACTTCTTTCATCTATTTATTGATTCAATAATTCATTTATATTATTATAGACTTATGGATAATTGTTTCATACTCTGGATTATAATCCAATATTACATTATTTATTTTGTTACTTAAATTGTTTCATTTTTAGACATCGGTGGCTCATAGAGAATGGCCTTAGAAACCAACATCTATGCACTGGTTGTACTCACTGCTCCTGGGGGTGTTATTAACTTTTGTAAAGAAGACTGAAAAATTTTTTTCATTAACCTAAGTAACTGCTTAGATCATATTACCTATACGATAATATCCAAACCCCATTAAACTGACAGGAAGAGATTGCTCATTTTTCCCCAGTTTTTATTTTCTATTTTGTTCTGTTTAATAAGACCCCTAAATTTTAATTGAATCTGAACACCAACAATAAATCCTACATATCTAATCTCACTTGAAATCACATGTGGCCATGTTACAGTTTTTGAAGATGAGATAAAACAAATCTTTAAGTAACTTTCTATTCCTTAAGTGGAAGAGACATAAGCTTCTTCTATTCCTACCTTCTTTTATTAGGCTGGAATGTGGATATGATTGGAGGGGACTGAGTGGCCATATTAAGAACATGATAGAAAGAAACAGGACCCTGTTCTTCACTGATTCATTACAACTGACCTGGAATGCCAAAACTAAATGAAAGAGACATAAAATTGTCTCTTTTAATCCTTTGTTTTTTGGGGTTTCTTGTCACTCACATGTCAACCTAATCCTAACTATGTTTGTTATACTCACTTCAGATGATTATATGTTCCAGCCACTTACATCTAATCAAATAAAGATTTATTAAGCACCCTCTATGAGACAGACTCTGTAGTAGGACCTAGGAAGAAATTTGAAAATGAACTAGTTAAAAAAGGTCTTTGCCCTATTGAGGATATACTCTAGTCATATAGCAGGCTATTTTCTAAATGATCAATTCATTTCTTATGTTATGTGTATATGCATGCCTCTAATTAAGGTGTCTTTCAGTTTCAATTTTCTCTGTGGAATTCTCCTAATTTTTTTTTCTTTTCTTTTCTTTTTTTTTTTTCTTTTTTTTTTTGTGTGTGTGTGTGTGTGTGTGTGTGTGTGGAAGGCTCAGCTGAAGCATTAACGCATGTGGGAAATCTTTCCTTGTACAGGTAGTCTTAGTAACTCCTTAATTTCTACTCCTGGAAAATCTAATACAAACTTCAAACTTTCCGTCTTGATATCAAGTCATACCATTTTTTTTTTAGTAGACCACAAACTCTTGAAGATGGGTTGTGTCTTTCATTCAAGTATTATTATCATTTACCAAAATTGTGGCAGATGCAAGATGTTTGGTATAATTCAACTTTATTAACTTACAATGAGTAATATTTTATTTAGGAGAGGGTAATTTTAGTATCTACTGTACAGAGAACTCATTCCACTTATGCAGGTGACAGGGAACCTGGATTAATGATAGTAAATTTGCATGACGATTTTAGAATCAAAAGGGTATTTGAACCAGGCCATGATGAAGTCTGATGAATAGTAACTGTCCCACAACAAAACTCATTTCAGTGATTTCCTTTAGTTTCTAAAGTGTATCACATTATATTGAAACAAATTCTTGAAAATCCTCATAACAGTAGTACACTGGAGATAACTGTCTATAGCTCCAACATAGCCAGTTTTTCCTCTCAAGTTAGAATATATCACTTTCTTTTAGTTGAACATGAGTTGACATAATTAGCTTGCATTTTGAGGGTACTTTAAAAGAAACCCTATCTTTAAACATTGGAATCACACATGTCCCACTGAGATGCTCCGACTGCAAGAGGAACACAAAAAATGAGAAGGAGGAATCTGAACTTTTTTTGAGTGTAATCCCTGCTGTATCTGCAACACACAGACTGAGAATGCGGTGCTTATTCAAGTCTTCTGGACTGTTTAAATGCTTTCTTCTTTTTTTCTTCTCTTTGTCCCAGCCTGTGAGCATGTATATTTGAATTTGTAAGTTTAACACACAATGTGATGTACTTTATCATATAGCGCTATGTAATCCAAAAAGCTTAAATGTGCCTTACTCCCTGGAACAGCCAAACCTCTTGAATTAATTTCACCTCGTGATATCACATTTACTGTATGGTAATGTCATTTTTATTGTTTGGGTGGAGGAGCCCTCATACACAGTTACAATTTAGCAGAAAATGATACAATGCTGACATGTTAAATATTAACATTAATAGTAATCTTTTGTGAGGCTCAAAGAAGAAAACATGTGTGTTAGTCATGTTTAAAGATCTTGAAAGCAAGTAAAACATTTATTTTACCCATGTGCTTTGGGCAGGGTGGGCACTTAGTAAATATTTGCAGAATTGACAGAATAAAATAGGAGTATTTTTAAAAAGTAGACAATTCTAGGAAAAAAATTATGGCAAATAAGAATGATGAGAAAAACCATTTTTTTGCTAGTCTTAGCTTGTATGACTTTTAAAAAGCTTCAAGGTGGAAGCCCAGACCTTGGCCTTGTGCACAGGTTTTGTGGTTTTATCTCTTAGTTTCTCAAACTACATAGTGCAGCACAGCCTACTTGTATTCTCTATTTCAAGTTTACCCATAATCCATTAAAAACAACCTTTTTTATTAGTAAGGTTTTTATTATTGGTTGACACTAAGTCAGATATACTATATAAGGAAGTCCAACTTTGAATGATGCTGCCCTCTGTTTTGAAGTTTTACAATGATGTGATTGTTAGAACATAACCCTTGTCTTTCTTTCCTTAATTTTTCCCAGAAAAGACTATGTATAATGTTATTATAGAAGCTGATTATTTGAGGAAAATTTGGTTAACATTCATTCTGTTACTTAAATTACGAATAGGTGAAAATTATGAACATAGAGAGTAGTCTGGATTATAAAACAGGTGGCATAATCTGACTTTCTATAACTTCCAAAAGTAGGACAGAGCAGCCTTTGTCTGGGATTTTTCTGTAGTCTTACTCAGAGGTTCGAAGAGGACAAGATGTCCTGTTAAGACATATTTCCAACTCTTGTACTCATCACATGAACCTTAAGAATTAGTAATATTTCTACCTCCTTAAAGCTTTGACAGTAGTCTCCTTTAAACTAAAATTAGAATCCATTGATTTATATAGTCCTTTTTTGTTTTCAGTGCTTTAAGTTGTCTTTCTATACAAAATGTTTTTGTATACCCCTTATCAACTTCTGATTGTATAGAATTAAAATAAGATTTTGGTGAAATTCTGATGAGAGATATATTTTTCTGCAAACATATAAAGACATAGTATAGGTCCTATTTAAGTCAGGAATTAAAGATTGGTAATCATGATTTTTAACATGGAATTAAATAAAGTAGCTAGAAAATACTTGCTTTACATTTATTCAAACATTAATGTAGCCATTTAAGTAATGAGTATGTGATTCTTACTTAAGAGTAATTTTCAAACATTGATCTAACACTTTTGCTTATGGCTTGTCTTTCTAATCTTTCATTAATAAAGACCTGAAAACCCTCCTTTATCACTTTCATCCCTTGATAATCATGTAATCCATGGGTCACCTTCTGAGCGCGTGAGGGTGCTTCCTCATTCTCAATTTGCTGGGTTGAATGTTTTTCACTAATACACATTTATCTCCCTTTGAAAAAGGTGTTTCTGTAATGTGGGTATCTTTTGTGAAGCTGTTATTTTTTCATCACATTTTCAGTGGGAGCTTGGAACCATTTCAAAATCTCAACAAGGATCATGGAAATGGAGTGTGCTCTTATTCTTTTCCCATCCTGTTGTAGCCCTCTTAGCTGCTGCCATGGCAACAGACTGGCAACAGTTGTGGAGGAAACCATGCTCAGACTAGGGCCAGATGGAGGGAGTTAGTGCCAGTGGCAGCATCGCAGGGAAGCTGTGTAGCGATGATGAATTGGAACTTGGCAGTGTTCCTCTCCAATAAATAGGCAAGATAGAAAGGAAAGGAAAAGGGCAGAGACTGTGGAGCACCACATAAGCTGAGCAGTTGTTCAATTGAGTGTGGTCCATGTTAATGTGAAATCTAGATTTCCTTCTTAGTTTTTGTTTAATGATGTAAATCATGCTAATGTCGATGCTCTATTAAAAGAAATCTCTGTGACATAACCTCTGTTGTAACTGACTTGCTATGAAACATTCCCTCTATAAATTATTTTTTTATTATATCTCTTTAGTCTCAGGACTAATGGACCCCTGAATTCTTTTTTTTTTTTTTTATTTCAAAGTAATCTGGCACTACAGGTATTTTGAGTTACAGGAATCACTTTTATAATGCTTGAGTTACTGTTACAAGTATGAATTCTTAATGGTAACAGTGTGTCCCTTTACCATTGATGGTGACAGTAGGAATATTTTTTTCATTGAGAAATGGCATCATTAGTTTACAGTATTGAAACCACTACATGTGTAACATTTTTGTTATAAATATTTTAAAGATGTTTCTTTAAAGTCAATAAGAGTTTTCTATTCTCAATGAGCTTTTATGATATAATAATCACTATTAATATTAAATGAATGTAAAAGAATAACAATTGATTTTAATAATAAAATACAGATGTCTGTATAGAGCTATGCTTTTAGGCAATTTGTCCTGAGGAGAAGATTTAAAGCCTTTCCAACTCGTGAATAAGAATGGAAATAAAATAAAAATAAAAATAAACATTTTTAAAAATAGATATTTGAGTGATAATTTCCTTTTTTATTAATGAGACATAATTTGCCTCTGTGCTGTCCAAATTTTTTTCTCTTTATTTTATTAAAATAAAAAAACTAGAGGTACAAATGTGAAATAATGTGCTTGATTGTTATTTAATATTTAGTTGATGTTACATTACTTTTTCAAGAAATTTTATATTGAAGATCAAATTTGAGATGGGTTTTGTTTCATATTCTAAATGGCTGGTGTGAAACACTGATAACTGGTATCTCTCATTCAATTGACAGATATGAAAATGTGGTTGTTTATAGATTCCCAGATCTAAAATGTATAAGTTGTCTTAAGAACATGTGCTTTGAAACGTGACAATAAAATAATTAATTTTCAAAATGGTTCTTGGGTCTTAGGAAAATGATAATCTTACTATCTAAGTTGGAACTATATTTTAGCAGATAAATATGTCTAATCTTCAACTAAACTTCTTTTAATTTTTAGTATGAATTGCAATTATCATCTATGTAATAGAATGAAGACATGCCAATTTTATTTCATTATAGTGTCTATAACTATACTATCCTTGTTATTTTAGTAAGGAGAAGAAAGGCAAGATTGCACTTTGAATTATTTATATTTGAGTTTACCAAGATATAACAATGCCTTTATTATGTTTGACAGTAACATACTGAAGCAAGCTTAATTAGCTAATGTTCCTTATTTCTGCTAGATGCTCAATAAATAGTCTCATCAAATTGATGAAAAATAAAATCAGTATGTGAAAATGTTAAACATTTATTGATATCCTTTAACATGTATATGTATATATTTACATACACACATATAAATATATGTTGAAAAATATAGATAATAATACATTAACCTTCCACATGTGTACTTTTCTAATTGGCATTTTAATTTTTTTACTAAATACATATGCATATACTTAAGACTTTTTTTAACAAAAAATTTGATATGTATTCAAAAATAGAAAGAATGATATAATTAACCCTCCTCCAGCTTTAATAATTTTCAACACTAAGACATTCTTCTTTCATCTATATAAAACACTACCTCCCCATATGATTATGAAAAGAAATCACATATAGAATGCCATTTAATTATTAAACATTTGAATATATAACTGTAGAAACAACAGTATCTTTAAAAACATAAAAATATTATTATACTTAAAATATTTAAGAGTATTTATTTCTATCAAATATTCATTGATTAAATTTTTCTGACTGGATTTTATTCTTTAAAAAAAGAAAAGCTTTTTTCTAATCAGAATTAAATAAATATGTCTCTTAAATACCATTTAATATAAATATAGATCTAAAATCAATATCTGACTCTCTCTGTGTCTCTGTTTCTGTCTCTTTCTCTCTTTTCCATTCCTGCTATTTATTTGTTGGAGAAACCTACTTATTCAGCTTTAGAGTTTCCCAAGATCTGAAGTCTTTTAACTTCAAAATTTTCCCCTTTTCTGTTTATTTAGTGTAAGTTGGTAGAAATACTCAGGTTTGATATTTTGGCAAGACTACATCATCGGTAGTATAGTGTGCTTACATCAGAAGAAACATGTTTTGCCTCTTTGTTATGTCAGTACCCAGTGCCTAAATCCATTATTTCATTAAAGTTTGCAAAACAGTGATCCTTTAATTCATATGCTCTTTCTTAATTTACTTACGAGTATCTAACATTTCATCAAATATTTTAACCTACAATAAGTTGCATGTAGAAAAAAAGAGATAAATCATTATTATTATTTATTTACTTGTTTATTCATTTTAACTATTGTGTTATATTGCATTTAACATATGCCAACACACACATAGCATCATATATGTTGTTTCTAGTTTTTATTGCTATAAAAAATACTGCCATATAAATGTTTATACATATTTTGAAAAATTTCTACTTTAAAATTGCCAAGTTATTTTCACATACAGGAACATAAAAATTCTTCTTGAACCAACATTCTCTTGCATTTATTTTTTTATTTAGCAATGGTTATTATTATTATTATTGTGGCTAATCTCATAGGAGTACAATGATTTATCAATATTGTTGGTTAATATTTGTTGCATGATTGCCATATGCCAGGCCTTCTTTTAGATATTTTGCTGGCACATTTTTTAAATTTACATAACACTCTTATTAGATATATACTGATATAATTCTGAGTTCACAAATGAGAAAATGGAAGAACAGAAATATGAAAAACACTTGTAAATCACTGGAAAGTTGATATTTTCACCAAGATAGTCTTATCACTAAATAACAGTAGATTCCAATTGTTTGGATTTGGATTTCTTGATTTCTAGTGATATTGAACCTCTTTTCATGTTTTACAGCCATTCTGGCTGCTTCTTTGTTATTTTCCCTGTTCATATCCTCTATCTTTTTTTTTTTTTCTTCTTAGATTATCTTCATTTATACAAGTTTGATCCAACATCAATTTCAGTTCATCTACTTACCAGAAATCCTCATTTTATCATTTTTAAGGATAAAGTATAGATATAGCAAAATCCTTTGTTTGCACTGGGATTTTAATTTGTAACTCCTTCTGAATCTTGAAGAAGTTGTTCAAATAATAATCTAACTGTGACTGGTAAACAATAAAGGATACGGCATTTTTTATAGTAGTCTGAGGTTGACATTTTCATTAGTATAATACAAACAGTATATTGTCATTCTAAGTTCCTAATGTGTCCAAGCTAAAGTTCATGCTCCCACTGTCAAACAATACAAGAAAGAGAATAGTCTAATAAAACACAATTTCTATCCTGAAATTTACAATTTGATTGAGAAGGTAATTCCAGCAATTAAAATAATTAAGGACTGAGGTAAAGGAGAACATAATCAAAGTCTAGGGAATGTGGGGCATACCATAGCTCTATCCTAAAAAAAAATGTGAAATTTCAGTTTCAGAAGAGTTTTCAAATACTTTAATATTTTCTTATGA
This sequence comes from Microcebus murinus, assembly GCF_040939455.1. NCBI lineage: Eukaryota > Metazoa > Chordata > Mammalia > Primates > Cheirogaleidae > Microcebus > Microcebus murinus. The sequence continues at coordinate 34,522,386 of NC_134114.1, read as the reverse complement.
ACACAGCATAATAGAGAGATAGCATTAAATTAGCTATTTAAAATAAAGCTATTTCAAAAGTATTGTTTGAACATTCCCTCTGTCCTAAACCTTGGAGATATACTGGTAAATAAAATATAATTTTCTCTGAAGTATGATATGGTATAATCAGGATTGTTTAGTATATTTTCTCTTTAAAAATAGATATTGCCCCTGGGAAGACTACAATCTACATTTTGCTTCTGCTGCCCACTCAGTCATTATTTCAGCTGCCAACTATTTGAGTCTGCTTATCAAACTTTGTGTAATATTGCTAGTCACTAATTCATGATATTTTACTCTCCCTTGTCACATTTGATATTATTTTCCATAACTACTATGATAGACAGTGAGATAAGTAGAAGAAAAATTGTCAAAAGAGGAGTGGTACATTTATTGATGTGAATTTTGTTAAATTCTAGAAAAAGTGTCACTAGGAATGTTAATAAATTGGAAAGAAACTCATGTCACATCTTTCTGAGAATTACTAAGCAAAAATGTGAGTTAGCTTAATAGAACATTATCAACAGATATTATTTTCCTCAAGTGAAATGATTTACATCCCCTAACATATTGAATTAAGGATAATAGGCCTAACTAATTAATATTAGGATTCTTTTGATAATTCTACAAATTTGTAATCCTATATCACCATGGTGAATGATAATGGTGAGGTTATGGGTTAAGATGAGATAAGTTATTGCACAAATACAATCTTATTTTAAACTAGCATTATGGGTTGTTGAAACTACATTGTAAAATAACGACTTGATAATTTATCAGTTAGTTCTACCAGATGTAATAGTCATTCACCTAATCCACAAGTTGTGCAGCTGTATATTTACATGTGACATATTATCCTTTAATTTTAGGCAGGGTTATTGTTTGTTTCTACATAAAAATACTTTGTAAGCATCTTATCTTTAAAAAACACATTTCCATAATTTTAATTTTGCTCACAAAATATTGGAAAATTATTACAAATGATAATCAATAATTTTACCCAAACTATTCTCTGTACTGTCAAAATCCACCAGATAATGGCACAATCTTCTGCTTATCTTAATCTTTGCAGTTTGGCCAGGGCTAGACTTAGGTAGAATGCCTTAGCTAGAAAATGTTAATTTTAAAATAAGAAAAATTAGAATTTTTGAAATTGCCCAAAATCCTCAAATTTCACCAGTGATGAAGATGACATCTGTATTGTTTTCTCTGGAAACATCCAGAGTACAGTTTTACCAATAGGAATAAAATTGTTTCCAGAGATATTTACTAATATTATAATATTCTTTATCATGTTTCTATTACAAAATTATAATAATATAATTTCTGAATCATAAATATGCTTCAAGATTCTAAATGACCAAGTCAGTGTATATTTGTGTGTTTTATTTGTTGTGCATATGCTAGCTTTTGTGTGTATTAGGTCTGAGTAAAGATTACCAACAAAGTCAATTGTGAAGAGATGTATGCTAAAAGTGAACAAAATCTGAAATTAGAATAGCTGGGTTTGTCAAACTTCTGAATCCTGTTATGTAATAGAATTTGGAAATAGATTTATATTTCTAAACTATAGAATGTACTATCTCCTGACATAGCTATATACATAGAGATATGTCAAGCTGATATCTAGTTTGACAATGAAGCTATTTATCTAATCATTGATTTATTCTTAAATCAAGAAATATTTATTGAGCACTTTCTCTGTTCCATGCTAGTGATACCTTGAATTGGAACATATTGGTAAGTACATGCATATAGTTTATGATCTTATGGAGATTATATTCTAGGTAAAGGTAGTAAACAGGTACACAAACAGAGCTTATAATATTTGCAAATATTTATCAATTTTCAAAAAGCATATATATTTTTAATTATCTTTTTATATAAAAGAAATATATAAAAATACTACATTAATGGGAAAAATTATGACCTTGAACACATTAGAAAATCATTTTAATTGATTTTTTTGTTAGAGTGCAAAATTGTTTGTGTTGGCTGCCATAGTCATTTGTTTTCAAAAATAAGTTTCCATATGATCATGTAGCTTCATTATTCCCTTATTCTTGGTAACTGAAATTCATACACACACGCGCACACACACACACACACACACACTATTGTAGATTTGTTGCTTACTTGTGAAGAGAAAATACATTTAATACTTAAAAAAAAGTTAGTTGATCTATAAAAACTCAGTAGTCTTTGTTTAGTCTCAGTGTATTTACAGGGTATGGCTAGCAAAAATGTGTATGAGAAGTATTCCAGTTATTTTGTTCCCCAACATAAGGAAAGAATAATTCTCTCTATTTTTTTATATTTCAAGTGTGGAACATTTTATAAGATTTAGTAGACTATAAATTATATTAAATGATATGAAGATCCCAGCTTGACCAATCCATTGACTTTCGGAAGCTTTCCATTCTCTAGTCCCTTTTCATACTTCAAAGGGTTGTTTCGAGAATAAAAACCAATAAAGGGATGATGGGAATTACTTATAACCTAGAAAGAAATGTATTAAAATGTAATGTAACATTATTGTAAAAGTAGAGAACTATTGTTGGTAACTCCACTCTCATGCAATTTTAGCAAAGAACTTTGGCAAGCGTAAATAACAGAAGTTAACTTAAAATTGTTTTTTTTTCCTTCATTTAAAGAATTCTAAGAGCCTCTCAAACCTAGGTTTAGCTTATTTGTCAAATGTACTGAAGAAAGGATTTCTGTGTGTGTGTGTGTGTGTGTGTGTGTGTGTGTGTGTGTGTGTGTGTGTGTGAAAGAGAGAGAGAGACAGAGACAGAAAAAGAAAGAGAGAGAGAGAGATTTAGCAGGGTAAAAATGACTGCCTATTTCCTGTGTTTATTTTTCCTGTACCAAATGAATTCTTCTAAGAAATAGTTTGAGGTTAAACACTGTATGTGGTAGCTAAATATGATGTGGGAGCAGCTGGTCTAACATTTATATCATGTGATGGGTATTAGCTTAATTGTTCCTTGTGTGTAGCATGAATAAGGTACCAAAAAATTAAGTGGTTGTCTAAAATTTTTGGATGAAGTTGGATCAATTGATATGTTTGTCTTGGTTTGTTATACTTGGTTATATATTTGAATGTTCTGACAAAATTTTATAAGTGTCAACATAACATTACATTTACTGTAGGTAGTGCTTATTAATAATTTAATAAGACTATGTCAGATCTTGGATTAATGAAAACTAAAGAACTAAGCTAGATTTTAACATTGCCTCTCACCTTCTTATACAGGGCTTGCATCATTTCTCCAAGATATACAATTTTAATGCATAACTTTCTCACACATACTGTTTTTCTCATTTGCTCTTCATTGATTTTTCTCAGCTAAAATAAAAGGCACAAAGCACTGGAATCACATTATTCATTTGAACATGTGCCATGATATAGCACGTGTGTAATTACAAAACACATCCATAAAATTTGACAAAATAAATTCATGACTGAACAAATAAATAAGGCATACAGGAGATTTAAAAAAAATTAGGGAAGTTAAGCAATTTACGAAGTAAATTAGTGAGTAACTAATAAATCTATGATCAAGTGGGCAAAGGTTTGGACAGTGTGAAGTCCTGGGCACAGATGGTAAATTAAAGGCCCCTGAAAAAATGTCAAATTTGTTGTGCTGAGTGTTTCAACTGATTGCATAATTATGATATACTCACAGAGTATTGTGTGTTCCATCATTTTGTGAAATTGTGAGAGATTAAAGGAAGAATTTGATACTGATTGTGGATAAGGTTTGACATGACAAGACTTACCAAATACCAGTTATCTTGAATATATAAAAGTTATTTCCAAAATATGTATATCAAATAATATTATACAATTCTGGGAAATACATGTTAATTTCTAATTTTCATATTTAGACTCTGAGTGTTATTCAGTTATTACTTTGGCTTAATGACATGGAAGAAGCAGAAGCCAAATCTTGCTAAGTTCAGGAGAGAAAGGGTTTATATAGCAAAAGTATATTCATAAAGATAGGGAAGGCAATGTGTGGATAGGGAGGGCAATTTGAGGGAGGATTTTCTGTTTAAGATGGAAACGCCTTGGACATGCTTCTACATGGAATATAGAGCTAGTTGAGAGGGTAAAGTGAGTGAGATGTGCTAGGTGAAGGATGATTGGTGGAGAAATGTCAAGAGTACTTAGGAAAGGATGAAATCTATTTTAGAGCAAAGATACAGAAATGATGCATTCATCAAAGTTGGATAAAAGGAGAGACTTATCTTTTTACGAGCAAAGAGTAAGAATAAGAAAAGTTGGGCAAACAGTTTAATAATGATGCTTATGTCAGTGGCAGAAGTGACAGATGCATATTGGAGGAGAGAATATGAGTAGGGCGAACTGGGAATTGATCACACTTTATCTATTTTTTCTGGAATTCTATTTCTGGAAAGGAAGAAGCAAAGTACCTTAGTAAGAATGCTGATAGAGAGGAAGGCACAGGGAGGCTGAAAGAGATTGTAAATATTTGAAATAACTATTTAGAAATAATAAGTTACATCAATAGATAAGTAAAGAAACTATAACCCATAAATTTGTCAGGCATTAATGAGGGGGGTGAGTCAATTCTGGAAAAAATATGAATTTGTAGTGAATCTATCAGCAAGGCCTTCAATATCTGTTTCCTTCAGGAAAACATTCTAATCCCCTTAAGATCTGCCTCCTGACTACCCTACAAATTTATCTCTTTGTCATTGCACTGTTGGAATTCTAGGTCCTAGTCATAGTGAATTTCCTTGCCTTTTTCCAAATAAGCAATTACCTCTCCTGCTTCCATATGTTGCACATGTTGCTCCCTCTGTTTGAAATTTTCTTTTTTATCATGTTTCACCTAGTTAGTTCCTATACTTTATGATGCTACTCCAAAAACATCCCATGCAAGAAGTGTTGTCAGTGGAGTTGCCAGGTAAAATCCAGGATACTGATTTAAGTTTGAATATTTGGGGCATACTCATATTAAAAATTATTCATTGTTTATGTGAAACTCAAATTTAATTGAATGACTGTATTTATATTGGCTAAACTTGGCAGCCCTAATTGTCAGCAGCAATTAAGTTAGTTAACTAGATTAGTTGTTTTTTGTGTTTCATCACAGCATCCACTACAGAAGCCTGGATCACTCTGTATCTTGATGAGCTGTCTCTCCCTTTATATGAAACTTCTTGAAACTAGGGATCACATGTTGGTGGATTTTTCACCTAGACAATTCCTGGCTTATCATAAATTGTCTCATCATAGGCTTATCATGCTAAATTGTTTATTGCCTTCACTGGAGAAATTTAAGCTGTTTGCTTAAAGATCTGGGTAAAGAGAAGCTAAGTTCAGTTTGACCACAGCTTTAATCGATTGTGTACATAAAGAGCACCTTACTCTGTGTGGGTGTGTTAGAGTGTGAGAGATACATGCAATATCTGATGAATCACCAATTCTCTATATCTATGTTGTTCTTGTATACTTTTCAAGCTGCTTATTATCAAAAAACCACTTTTTTATACAATTGATAAAAGTATTTTTTTCTTATTAAATGCCTTCAGGGATCCCCCACTATTGCTTCCAGAGCAAAACTTAAATGCTAGCCTATGAGCTTGAGTGCTCTTCACCCCAAATTATCTTTTCAGCCATAATACTTTTATTTTTCCTACATGCCCTGGTTTCTCACCACATGAAACTATTACTTCTCCCCCCAAATGCAGTGAAACTTCACATTTCTACAACTTGGAGATGTGCCTTTGCCTTCCTCTTTGACTTAGAAATTCCACTCCAAATGTAAACCAAATCAAATATCTTGTCTTCTGTCAAGCCCATGGCCAATGCTGTTTACTCTTCTGAATGCAAAGTTAAATATTCCCTATTGAGGAATTCCTTGAGTCCTTACCTGTCTCAGAGTCAACTGAATGCACGCCAGCCTTTCCCAATACATCATGTATATTTGAGGCCCAAGATGTGGTATAATTTGTGGCAGGTGATCAGTAACTATTTTACCCAATGACTTGTATAATCAAGGCTCTAGGGCAGAACCTCTCATAACACAAACTTGGTGCCATTTAGGTGAGTTTTGAAGGTATGTGTTTTCTCAATTTCTTGACAGAATTGTGGCCACAACACCCAGTATCAAATCATAGCCTAAATACAAATACCAAAATAACAAGTATAGGAATAGATAGAGGAATAGCTATAGCTGTGATATTCATTATCATATAGTTATATAGTTCTGCACACTTTTTCCAATATACACTGACTTTCCATGTTCTGCTCAATAGGACTGCAACTTTTGAAGTTCCTGAATTGCTTCTGTTTTTCCCAGTATGAAGACTATTACAACAGGTTACAAAGATTGTTTGTTATGAACTCTAGTAGCTCCTGAGGCATGTCAATATATTTTATGAAAATATGAAAATGCCATATATCTTTTAAAGAAATAGCATACAGAATTCAATGAAAGTACAACTGGCTTGTGTTGTTATTTTCATATTACTACACAATATGAATAGTTCCTGCTCTTCGATTGAGTTATAACTTTGGGGAAGTAAATATTTTTGTCCATTTTTCCTGAATATCAATTGTTATTAGTCTTTCAACAAATATTTATTGAACTACTATTAAATGCTTTCTAGTGTTTCAATGTTTTGGATCCTTAACTGAAAAATATAGGAAAAAGGTCCTCATTCTTGGGAAGTTTATGTTTTAGCAGAAGGGTACACAAAAATAAACATAATCAAAAGAAATTTACTTAATATTCTGAAGTCAAAAGTTTTATGTAAAAGAATTAAAAGCAGGGTAAGAGGATCATGAATGCAGAAACAGGTTGTTGGGGGAGTGTTGGGAGAAGGCAGTTTGCAATAATAAGCCAGGTGGTCAGGGAAGGCCTCACTGAAACGTAAAATTTGAGCCAAGACTTGAACAAGGAACAATGGCAGATGTTGGTGGTGAGTCCCATATGTATTCATCCAAATTTAGATGATCCTTATTTAATACATATTGTGTACTCTCTACTCAAGATTACTATACTTGCAATGTAGTCCAGCTTCTGATAAGTATGAAAATCAGTTCAGTTGTATCACTTAAAAATAGAAAAAGTCAAATTAATATTTTCAGTTCAGAACTCATGTATTTCTTCTCTATCATTCAGCAAATGGAATCTGGCTGTGAGTTTATTTAATCAAGGTTTCCAAGATTAATTTACCCCCATGGTGCACATCAATCTTGCATTTTTTAAGAACTTGGCCTGAATATGTTAATTTGATTTTATTTACCTCTCTAGATATACTCATCTGAAAAAAAGTAATTTGACTAAGTCTTACTGCAATTTTCTTCAATCCTTGTTGTGTGTAACATACTACTCTATAATAATAATATTCTCGCATCATTTTGAAAATATAAAATGTTCCATCCATAGAAATTGGAATAAAAACTCACATTATTTTGTCTATTTTCTTAGGAAGAATAAAACATCAGTAAATGTCCTTGTACATGCACAGATGTCTTCCAAAAGGCACTTAATGACAATGGATTTTCATGTTTGTGAAGTGCACACTAGGACAAAGCTCTGACAGAATATGCCTTTTAATTTTGAAATGGCCTAGATATATCAAAATTAGTGATTGGGCCACCATACATTGCTCTAATCAAAAGAACATATAGAGCTGATTCTGCACAATTTGTGTCACCTTACTGACCTTTTAAATGCACAGTGCTATTCTCAAAAAATGTATTTTATATTGAACAAGAAATATTTTTAAGAAAGCTGGAGTGAATCACCACACAAAACTTTTATTCTTCCTGCATAAAGTCACCAAATGCAGAGTATTGGCAAAAAGTATGTACTCACTAATTTCAAATTATTAAATATTTATCTGGTATTAGGCACTAGATTTTCAGTTTAAATATGTCAATCAAAATCATTTTTCAGTTACCAAAATTACTGTTGAATACATTGTGAATAAGGACCAAAAGTGACATTTCTGTTTCAGTTCGTTTTGGCATTAGGCAGAGGAGTGTTCAAAGTTTTGTTATATTCTTTACAGTTGTACAGTTTAAGAAAGTAAGAAACAATTACTGCTAATGCAAATGTAAAACATCTGATGAATTATAGGCAACACTCATGGAAACAGAAGAGATACCCATCAAAATTAGGCAGTAGAGACTGGATTTTGGACAACTATTATAATTGTGAATATCTACCAATTAAAAAAAATAGGTGATTTGGTTTGGCTGCCTACTATTATTAACTCCATATTTGAAGATGCATATAAATTATCTCCTAATTTTAAAAACTCATGAAGATTTTAAATGTATATATAGATACAAATGTATTCCTTTACAATGCCTTTTCTTATAATAATATACCATTACAGTATTCCTAAAATATTTCACTTAATTTAAAGATTTTGATGTTAAATTAAGATAGTTCTTTATTATTTGTTAGTGCTTTCTTTTACTTTTAAACAGGTTTGCTATTAATTCTATTTCATGGCTTTAAAATTTACATTGACATTTCTTTATGTGTCATCAGTAATAAAGTATGGATGATGAAGAATGGAGAATGGAGACCTAGCCAGTGTAATAAGAATTGATGCTGTATAATTCTGGATATACTGCATGAGGGTATATCTTTTATTTAATATCTTATGCAATATTTATCTTTTATATGTTTATTAGCAGAATAATAGTTCTTTATCCCTGGTGTGTCAGTTAAAAACCAAAGTTTTTGTAATATACAGAATCGATTTGAAATATAGCTCCATTTCTTCTGGTGTTGTACAATTTGGCAAGTTACCTAATTTCCACAACATAACCCTTTGTTTCATCATTTGTGTAGTGGAGATAATTGGACAATAAAATATTGTGTTTTTATAATAGTTAAAAATATAAGCACTTACCAATTAATCAACAGCTATAATGCCTCCTATTACAAAATCACAAAATCTTATGATTTTGGGAGGCTAGTCAGACATTCTGGATAACGTTAGGACTTTTCTCCCGGTCTCTATATAACCTTGGGTAAGAAGAACATGTTAAATGCTGAATATGGACAATGTTTGTGGAGCCTTTATGATTCCCAAATGTGGTAGTTTAGACCATAATCTCCAAAGTCAGACTGCATGCGTCTGAACCTTAAAAACAAGACTTAGCATGTAGGGTCTTGAGCAACTATTCAAATTCTTTAAGCCTCATTTTCTAACTTGCAAATGAATATAATAAGAATATATAACTCAAACAGAATGGTAAACACTCAAAATGGTAGCTGCTTTTATTATTCTCTTTTAGGTGGACCTAATTATGGGGCCTAACTAATCTCCATCTAGAAAGATAATTGTCCAAGCCTCCTTCTGAACACAGGAAATTATGACTGCTGAGACCATCTATTCATGTTCCACTATTACTGATCTCACTCCCTGCATTTCACTCAAGCATATACCTCTATGCTTTAGGAATGTTGGATCTTAGCCTCTTGAATCTTTCCTAGTATGCAAAGTTGACAACCAAAACCCTATCTTTTGCCAATTTTCTTTTCTTCTAATCCTGAATTTTATTTTTTCCAAATATGCAAATAAATTACCTTTTGGCTCTAGTTTGGACAAAAAGAAAAATATCACTTTATACAAGGATAAGTTGCAAAATATGAGTACTTCCATTCTATACAAGTTTTTGGGAATTCATAAAATATAAATTGCTTGTAATGATTAAAATAAGATGAAAACAGTTTTTCACACTTCATAATTATTAAGACAAAAATTTCATTTTGTATTGTTTTCTGTATTTTCACCATTTCTGTGGTAGTTAAAAAAAATTAATCGTGCACCTAAAAGGTAAGACACAATCAGAAGAATGGGGAGAAAGAAAGGGAGGAGAAAGGAACATGATTTTCATTCAAGGTTTAACAGTGTTGATATTCCTTAGTAGGAAGAATTGGAATAAGGTGTGCATAGAAAAAATTGAATAAAATCAAATGCACCAAGTCATCACTTATGAAATAAACTGAGTTTTTAGAGCCTATATTGAAGCAGAAACTAATCAATTGCTTTTGGATAGTCTCCTAGAACAGTTTTTCTGCCCCCATTAGCAAATGTAATAAATGATACCATAAGGAATTTGAGCAGAAAATCACCACGTCTGACTGAAATCTATCAGGAAATTAGGGCATATGTATGGATAATGAGTTTATCCAAATTTAGTTTGGCCACAACTCAAAAGGCCAGGCTTACAGTTGCCAAATTGCCACCTGTGCCCTATATACCACAGGTGTTCAGGCCTTCAGAGAAGCTTTTCTTTCTAAAGATTTTTGGGCCAGCAGTGCTGCCACACATACCCCATTGTGAATTCATGCATGGAGTTGATACTTGCTTCTGGACCAAACATTAACATTCACCTTGACTTTGACTACTTTCTTTTTATTTTTTTTAATATCAAAAATGTTTATTTATTGTTAGAAAAATTGAAATTTTGCTAGATAGCTGTCCCCAAAGCCTGAAAAATGCTTAGTTAAAATTTTGAAAATAGGTTTATTTATTTTTTTACTATTTAAAATTCTACAACCTTTAGTATTTTTATTTATTTTATTTTATTCTTTCGGAGAAGTCTAGGGTTTTAATATACCTGTCACTTGAATAGTGTACATTGTGCCCAATATGTAATTTTTCATCTTGTACCTCTTCCCCTCTTCCTCCTTCTATGTCTTCAGTGTATGTTACGTTTCTCTGTATGACCTTGCATGTCCATTGCTTACCTCCCACTTATAAGTGAGGATATGTGATATTTGTTTCTTTGTTGCTGGGTTACTTCACATAGAATAATGGACTCCAGTTCCATCCAAGTTGCTGCAAAATACATAATTTTTTTAATTTTTAATGGCTGAGTAGTATTCCATGATACATATAAACCACATTTTCTTTATACACTCATCAGTTGTTTGGTACTTAGGTTGGTTACATATCTTTACAATTGTGAATTGTGCTATGATAAACATATGAAAGCAGGTGTCTTGTTTATAAAAATGACTTCTTTTCCAATCTTTCTTTTAAGAAATAGCATAATAAACATAATGCAAGTACAAGCTCTGTATCAATTAGAATTGAGTTGAGCTGTTACTATTAGACACCCAAGATAACAACTAGACTCCAGGGATTATATAGCATCATCAAGAATCCAAGACAATTCATTCTCTGCTCCATCAATCTTAGACAGAAGCTTTTATTATCAAGTTTTTATTATTATTACAATGTAACTGCTGAAGCCTTCACCAACATATGCTAATTTAAAAGGAGCAGAGAAGGGCAAAATATGAGCCACACACTCCCCACACCACCACCAAAGAGCTTCCCTGGAAATCCCAATGAAGTATTCTGTTTATATTTCATTGCCTACCATTACCTGTAAAAGAGCCTAGAAAATATAATTTATGGCTAGAAACATTTCTGACGCCATCAAAATAAAGTTACTGTAAGGAAGAAAGACTATTGGATAGGCAACCAGGACTTCCTGCCATATCCTTTTATGCTTAAATCAATTATCTAAACGTGCTTCAGCAAATAGTATAGCTAGTAGCAAGTATATAGCTGTTTTAGCTTAGGGACAATTTACATGCGTCAATAATGTTCAAAGTTTTTAGTTTGTAGAAAATATAATGAGAGTTTGTTTAAAATACAGCTTCTGAAATTCTGGTTTCACAGGGCTGAATGAGGCTCAGACATCCCTTTTTGAGGTCCCTGAACCCCATTACACTCATTGATGGCCCCCTAGATGTGTTATGGTGGAAAGTCTTCTCGATAATTTTTATTCTGATAAATCTGAACAGTGCCAACTCCAGAATTTCTATAGGACCTCAAGGGTGGCAATCTCCTCAGTGGGGAGGGAGGCATATACAGTGTTGGAAGCTACAGAATCAAAGTCCTTTATGTAATATTAAAACTATGCCTCTAGGCCACATGAAAGAATTGGGCAGGTGCCGATTATGGGTTGGTGGCAGGAAGCCCCTTTTCCTGCCATTTGGTGCTTGCCACTATTTGTGCACCTCCTTACCTTCTAATTCCTCACATGCAGAAGATCAGCAAATTTTTGAAATGCTTCAAAATCACACCCAGCCTTTGTCTTCCCTTTTCATCTTTCCCAGATATTTTATAATAGTAGAGTCAGAGTTAAATTTATCAGATACATGATAACAAGACAAGAAGAAACAGATGGGCAATTGAAAGGAAAAATGAAAGTAACAAGCCAAATCAATAACACTATCACTATCACTTATTTAGCACCTATCAAATGTCTTGCTACTTTTTTTTCTTACGAATTCAATTAATCCTCAGTATAACCTTCCAAAGTGGATATTTCATCATCCCCATTTTATAAATGAGGAAACTGAGAATCTGGGAGTAAACTACTCAAAATTATAGTTGGTGGTAGGCACAGGTAGGTTCATACCTGGAATGGCTTCAAAGCCGTGTTCCTTTGACTGCCATAGTTGGCATAATGGAAAAGAAAAGAAGAAGATTGCAATAAAATTAGAACAGGTGCATATGTTAGGGAACAAGAAAGGAAATCCATTCTGCTCCAGACATGTACCCCACGCCCCAGCCCAAGAGAGTTCTTATTCTTCACTCCAGATCTTCCAACAACATACCAGATCATTTACTTTTCTGTTCAGCTGCTACATCAGAGTTTGTGTTTCTCCAGTCACTAGACCAGCCACAATTTTCAGTCACAGCTGCAGTCCATTCTCATTCCTCTCCAATCTCTATTAACCTCTCACCAATCTCTTCCAGGTTTGATCTTACCTAGTTTCTTCATTCTACATCCAGTGCCTTCTTAGTTTCTATCTGACAGATCATGAGAAAATACAAAGATGCCATATGTAACCAGATTCATGTCTAGTTTCAAACATTTTTAGAAGAATCACTGAGATCCAGGTTATTTAAATCCATTCTTTTTCTGACACGAAGAAAGCATGGTGTGTTTATCCTTTGCTCTTGTTCATAAGAGATGTCAGCAGCCATTGATGCTAATTTCTCGTCAGCCACTGCATTGCTTTAATTGTTCTTCTGTTGGTCTTCTAATGGGATAGGTCAACCTATGTGACCAGAATGTGTTTTGCTTCTCTACTGGCAGAATTTCTCTTATTATTATTATTTTTTTAAATCTAGGCTCTCATGTAGCTCTATTATGCTGTGTTAGTCCCTAGTGGCAGTATAGCAATGGTGATTCAATTCTTTTCTCTGTCATTAACCAACTGCATAAATTTGTGGATATTACTTAAACTTTAAACCTTATCTTCAAATATTAGAATAATAAAACTACAAGATTGGAGTTTTCTGAATAAGTACAAAGATAAGTCTCACAACCCACCTTGCATTATGTTTGAAAAATGCTATTTATATTACAAGAACTATCCCTACAGCAACTTTTCAATTTTATTAGGATGTTACCAAAGGTGGCATTTAATCCCATGTTCCTAATATTGAAGATCTCTCTTAATTGCTTTTCTTTATAAATTTCTTACAGTTTACTCACTCGGGAAAAAAATCAGATAAATTCATGAATGCTGTATCTCAATGGGCCAGTAAGGAAAATTTGAATACGGTATAATAATATTACAGAGGAAAGCATGTCTTTTCACAGTAGATGTCCTTTGTCTCTCCTTTCTATATCACAAAGAGAAGTTGCCAGCATAAGCCATTGATCTAATTCCTGTTATGAATAAACACTTTTCTTACAGTTAGCAAAATAAATTTCTGTAAGTTCCATTGAACATTGACCTTTTGGAGTTTTAGATCAACTTTTATCTTAACCTTCTAAAAATAAATCTTTTCATGGATAGTGAACTATTTTCTCTTTGATAATGGGTGTTAGTTACCATCATTAACAGAAAATCTTCTTTGGCAATTTCACTTAGCACTATGTCTGTACTGAAGTGTTCCTTTGTGGGCAGAATGACATTCTCTCCTGAGGAAATTGACTATGAAAATGAAAACTTGAGAGAATACTATCCAAGCCAATGTGGGGAAATGATAGTGAAAATCCAGGTACCTGATCATTTTCCCATGATCATTTTAGTAAATCATTTTTAAAAATAAATCATTTTACTTTTAAGAAGAAGGAGAATTTCAGAATGCTTTGCAATTTTACTACTCACAATGAAATTTTGACTTTCTTATTTAAATTATACACTTATATTTTAGAAGATATTCTAGTATAATCTGAAAGGTCAATGCGAAGTTGTTTTATTTTTTTCTGTTCTGCAAATAGAATATCAAGAAACTAAAGATAGTTGTTATCATGTTGTTGCAGATCACTTTGATACTTTATCTTTTCTTACACATTTCAGCTTGACTTCAATAATTTTAAAATATTGTATAAAATATGATTTCTAATTTAAATGGGCCTCAGAATTACAATTCTGTTACTGTATTGCATGAGGAAAGCATGTATCTTATATTAGGTTCTCATTTTGATCATTTGATCCAAAATTCTATTTCCTGAGCACTACGACAAAACAAGTTGTATTCCCTTCTTTGTGGCATAGATATTACTTCAGTTCTAAAATTTTACTTAAAAGGGCAGGGATGATATTAAAAGAAAAATAAACTTTGGTAGTTTTTTGATTATAAAGTGTAAGACATTAGAAAAGGTTAGAAAATGTAGAAAAATCATGATGTTGAAAATAAATGTTACTGTCAACTTAATTATGATTATCAACTCATTTTTTTATCTATTGTAAAGTCTATTTTTTGTAGAAGTGTATTTACTTTTATAAGACATTCTTGATCTTCAAGGTTATGTCTTCGGTCACCTTTTCTCATTGTATAGACTCCTCATGGCCATCTTATTCATTCTCATGATTTGAGGTGTGGGTGGGAAGTTGGCAGGGCTGCCTACATGGGTCCGTGTCTCATGTAGTCACACAGGACACCACACTAAAAATGGCTCAGTGCTTGGTTTGATTCTCTTTTGTTGCCATCTTGAAATTCTTAATACTATTTGGCCAATGATCCTTTTGTCTTCATTTTTCCCTGAGGCCTACAAATTATGTAGCAGGTTTTGAGAGTTTGTGCCAGTGGTAAAATTCAGAACTTATAAATTCCAAAGTTAGTACAGGTCATCTTAGCCTAAAGGAAGAGTCACTGTTTTCTTTGCATAAAGGAATCTACAGATTCCAAGCCTCATGTGTAGGGGGCTGAACCCTCATTGAGGGGTTACTTTGATTAATCCATCTCTCCAGAAATATTTTTATTTCTGAAATAACGCAATAATGAATTATAGGCTACCAGTGTCCTGTAATCTTACCTGACCCTAGTACCTCCCATGTTCTTACTTCTTCCCAAATTCATCTTCTGAATGTCATATTCACATAGCCAACTGCTTACTGGATCTTTCCAAGGGGGTGAGCTATAGACAATTTAATCTTAGATTTTCCAAAACTGAATCTTGGGTCATGCCAGTGACAGTTTGGAATCAATTTCATGTTAGCTATGTTTTCCCCTTTATAATTCATTCTTTTTACAGTTAAAGAAGTACTATTACTAAAATTCAAACTTGGTCATTTTATTCCACCATTCATAGTCTAAGTTTCCAATATCATCCTTCGACTCAGCCCAACCTCTCAACCTCTCCTCCTTTCTATACTTGCATTCAGATACTGTCCTGGATTTCTTCCTTTTTTATTATTATTATTTTTGCATTAATACTTTTCTATATTACTGAATAATTAGACTTACTAGCACTCTTTGGTTTTAAGTCCCTAGCAGACTGGGATCCCTGCCTACCAGACTCTTCACAGGCTCATCTCTTACTTAGCTTAGCTCACTTTTTATCACTCTCATCCCTCAATATCCATTCCTACCAACATTTTGATTATCTAACTTTTACTCATCAGTCAGGTGCTTGTGTGCCCCACAAAGTCTACACACATACACAATCCATACACATTACTTCTTTGGCTTCATTTTCAGAAAGCTTCTTCCTCTCCCTCTATTCTGCCCACATCAGTCACCTAGCATTCTTTGAACATGCTAGATACTCACCCACCTTAGAGTCTTTACATTCAGTGGCTGATCTCTCTCACTGTGCTTCTTTTCTTTCAGAATTATTGAAGATAATTCCACCACCTATGTTTAAGTCCTTTATTAACCAGCCCTACCTATGATGATAAACCCATTTTATATGACAACCGCTTCCACACTTGCGCTTCTCCAACCAAGCCATCCACCATGAACTGATATGACATTACTTTTTCATTTTGGGGGGCCATAAAATGTATCATCTAACATTCTACAAAATTAATGTGTTTGTTTTGTTTATTGTGTGCTCTCTATGTCCCCTTGCCCTATTAGAATGTAGTAAGCTTTTTCACTTTCATGAGAGTAGACATCTTTGTTTTCTTTACTGATGTGTCCTGAGAGCTGTATGTATATATCTGACCATAGCTCTGAGTATTTTCACCAAGCTGGCTTTTTTGTTTTAATTTACTATTTCAAAGTATATGGAATGTTTTTGAACATTGATGCATGATTGTCCTTTATTACATAAAATTTGTACCAATTTATATTTTAAGCAATAGTGAATGAGTGGCTTTTTCTCTGTGCTCTCAACAGAATAATATATATTTTAAGTTAAACTATATGTTTGGTGAGAAATAGTATCTTGTTAAAAACTTGTTTTAAAATTTTGTGTTATGCAGAGATTGAATATTACTTATATTTTATTGGCTTATTTTTCTTTGAATAATTTTATATTTGGATATTAGAGTTTTTTGTATATTTTTAATATATTTTTGCATGTTTCTGATCTTATTCTTTAACTTAAATTATATTTGACTAAAATTTTATTGGTATTTTTTGAATAATTTTTCTTCTGCTTTTTATTTTTATTCTCTATGCTCTCTTCCCAAACACATATTACCAAGTATACTGACCTGCTCATCATCAAAACTAAGAGCTATTCTTTTTCCTTGACCTTTTATCCTCTTTTATTATTTTGTATAAAACATACCATTGACCTGAAAAGTATTAGTCTTGGTTGTTATCTGTTATTTCTCAAGGCATATTTTAGGCATTTCCTTTTGTTTAATTTCTTCTATAGACTAACTTTGGATCACCATTCTGAATGATTATATTATTTTCCTCAATTTTCACTCACTGAACAATGTGTTACTCCGATAACAATGTTGCCAAGCAATGTTGCCAAGATATTCATAGTCTACCTTCCACTCCTTTTTTGATTGAATCCATGTCTTGATAAAATGATAAATGTAGAGGTTTTATGTTTCTGGAAAGAATGTTTTAATTAATTTTGAGAAATCAAGGTATAATATAAAATGTTGTCATTGACACAATGCTGATTTATACTAGGTGGTAGGATTTTGGAAATTATGTTGGATATCATGTCTTCATGTAATTATAATGACTCATCTGAGTATGCTTTTGCATGAGATAAATGTATCTTGAAAACAACATGAAGCTAAATTAGCTAGATCTATGATCTTGCAAACTTACTTGAATTCTTATTTTTTTTTAATTCCACAAATATTTATTAAGCTTCATGGAAAAGTAAAAAATACTGAAAAAGTACTAGAAATATTATGAAAAACAAAACATAGTCTCTATACAGGTTGCATATTCCTTATCCAAAATGCTTGGGACAAGAAGTATTTCAGATTTCAAATTTTTTCAGATTTTGGAACATTTGCATTTACATAATGAGGTATATTGGGGTTGGGAGCAAGTCTAAACATGAAATTCATTTATGTTTCATATATACCTTATACATACATCCTGAAGATAATTATATACAATATTTTTAATAATTTTGTTCCTGAAACAAAATTTGTCTTACGTATTTATATGTGGACTCTTCCACTTGTCACATGATGTCAGTGCTCAAAAAGTTTTGGATTTTGGAATGTTTTGGATTTTCAGATTAGGGATGCTCAACCTGTACATAAAGGGCATATGGCCTAATGGAAAGGACAGATGAATAAACAGGCAATTACGCCTCAGCATAATAAATGCTAAAATTAAACACCAGGGAGTTGTGGGATTTCCAGTACAATCCCAAGGGCACAGAAAAGGTTTACTGGAGGAAATAAAGGCTATGCTGAGACCTAAGCTTGTAAAGAAGTGAGATGAAATTGTAGAGAAGGTGAAAGAAAGGTCGAGAAATCCAACAGCTCCCATGGCTACCTTAGTTACTCCATAGCTTCATTTTTAATGATAAAATTATATGATATTTGAATGCAGTTTAAAAAAATAAGTGGTGGTGTAAATATGACTCATTATGAATGCTATCATTTTCATTTTGATCATTATCATTTTTTTATTTTCATTTTAGATGCACAGATATGTCATTTAGAAATGACATTTCTATTTGTGAATGTTACAGCTTAGACCCTCTTTTCATGTTGTTATAAAGGACTCTATTAGAATAAAACTCTATGCTAGTAAACATAGTAAAAATCTACTTGATTCATTTTTCCAGCCTATATTCATATAAGCATAAAATATTTTCTGTTGAATAAAGGAAAACCAGGTTTTGTTGAAAAATATAATTAATGTTTCTGTATATTTTAAATTATAGCTGTTGACTTCTGCCCTCAGTGAACTATATATTATATAAATATATATGTATGTGTGTATATATATGATGTATATATAAAATCTCTATATTCCATATATATAATGGAATACAAGTGATGCCTCAAAGAGAATTTCTATTTTTATAGCCTAGTTTTAGTAAAAATAATAGACTTAAGGATAAGTTTACTTAGTATATTTAAATAAATATAAATTAGGACAAAACTATTATTAATAATAAAGAGTAGGAAATTATTTCAAATGCAAAATTACATTATATGGAGGAATGTTGATATTGCTTAGGATTAAATGGAATCACTCATGGTGAGAAGTATAACATTATCTTTTGACTAAAATACATTATTTACTTCATTTGCAAAGTAAATAAGCCTTTCCATATTAACTTCAATAAATATGTTTTAGTATTTTTTCAAATTTGAATATATAATTCAACAATAATTATAGTTTGTGAATTTTAATTTAGAAACTTAAAAGACAAATAGTTTTTAAAATTAAGACAAAATGTGTTAATATGTCCTTTTCTCTTATGTACTTTATTCGTCTGAACACTGAAGAAAAATACTCATATAATTGTAAAGACATTGTGAGAAATTTAATTGGTAGATTTTAGATGAGTTTAAAGTTCTTTCAATAAAATATAAATATAAATCAATTATTTGCTCTTTTGTTTAAGATGATCAGAGATGTCAAAGATAAAGAAAGAACTATTACAAATGTGAGACTAGAAAACACAAACACACACACAAGTATTTTGAAGATAAAAGCCAGTTTCAGAGTCAGAGAAATGTATCACAGTCAATGGGAAAAAGCCTCGAGGGAGTGAAGTATACGAGTCCTTGATTTTTATATTTGTGGTGGTCGAAGCATTTATCTCTTTGGCTTCCATTTTTTCCACTTATAAAAAGAACAAGTTGGATGACACCTTTTCTGATGATTTTTATAGATGTTTATTCATTCAGCATTCTGCGCAGTTCTGTATTGATTATGAATAATGAGGGCTACCTTTAGTGAATACTCATCACTGTGATCTCATGCAAGCCTTACAATCCTATGAAACAGGAATAAGTTGCCCATCCTGAGATTGTTCTTTGTGATTGTGAGTGATGTCTTGGACCGAGTGTATCTAACTCAGTTACAAGCATTTTCCGTCCTTTAGGGACAGCCGGTGCTCCCAAGAGCATCAATAATAGCCTGATGTTTGACTCCTAAACAGTTCCCCTTGGAGTTCCCTGCCAGTTTGAAAACTAGAGCATCACTTCAAATTTTCCATTTCTTAGTGAATTTCTATCTTTGATATTTTTCAAAAGGTACATATAATTGTGAAGGATAAGATATTTTATATGTACTTAAGGGACAACTTTAATGGTATACACAAATAACTGTCCTAAACATTATCATGTGTAGATACAAATAAAAAGTTTACAATCTTTATGTAATATTATTTTTAGAATATTCATCCTTAAATATTGCAATACTTTCTTTAAATATTAAATTAGTAGATCTGGTATGCAGCAGTTGCATATTTAGGCCAGCATCCCCAAGGAAACACTACAGCTGATGTGTTCTGTTTCTATATTTCCTCTGTGCCTTTCTTGCCTTTGTTGGTTCTCTGACCTGCAGGCATACCACATTTGCCACCACATCCTGGCTACCCACTAAAGTCTAGACCTCTGTAGTGCACCAAATTACTCTTCTGCTCTACAGCCCTGTCTTTGTTTATTTCTAATTTTTTCTAAGCTATCCTCAATAAATATATACCCTGAGTAATTGTTAGCCATTATGACAATTTAGGTTAAAAATGATGGCAATGTGAATTATTGGTAGTTGAAAAACATAGGAATGGGAGAGAAGCATGAAATATTTATGACATAAAATTAATAGGAAGAGAAGGTAGAAGAAAAAAAGAATGGTTAAGGCTGAATCTCAAATTTCTTGGTTGTCTGGCTTAATGACTTTGCCACTGACTACAATGACTGAAATAGAAATTATTTGGTGAAAGAAAGTTGAAGAGTTTAGCTTGGGGCACAGGAATTTGATATGAGTCTAGGACTCATAGTAAAGTAAATAAATAAATTCTAGGAAAGATGTACTGCAGGAAGAGAGTTAGCAGGAGCAAAATGAGAGGAATCAGCTAGAGGTAAGTCTCTGGGGAAAATGAATTTTCAGTAAAGGCAGCAACAATCACAATAAAATCTATGAACAAGGCTAAATGAAGTATTCTGATAGTATGAGCATCTTAAAAATGGGGGTGGAGGCGGAAAGTTTCAGAAAGTCAAGGATCAAAACTGCAAAAAGTAATAGAAAAGTTAAGTCTCTATATAATGCAAAAAATAAATTGTATATGACAATTACAAGGTATTGATGTAGACTTTGGCAAGAAGAAGCAATGGGTACAAAACCTAGATTGTTGTGAGCTAAAGCAGTGAGTAGAAAATTAGGAAATGTAGATAATCAATATAACTGAAGTTTTTCAAGTATCTGTTGAAGAAAAGAAAGAGAATGAAATTTAGATGGGTATATGAGTGAAGGAAATCATTTCCAATTTTATTGTTCATTGATTTTTGATTTTTTAAAGGATGATTGAGATAAATTTCTAGGACAAGCTGCAAAAATTGTTCAAATTAAAAAAGTTAGATGGGATGACATATGAGATTATGTTTCCTTTTAATTTTTCTTCCTAAATTGTGCCTGGTTTTTACAGTATAAAAATTGAGGTCTTGACACACACTAACTGACTGTAGAAAAGCCAAGCCAAAGGTTTGAGACAGATTTCAAGGAAAAGAGTTATGATATAAGACTTTACAGAGTGCCATCAAGAATTATTCACTGGTGAAAACATCACCTCAAGACAAGGAAAACATTTAGAAGGTAGTGACTCCAACCCAGTCAAGAATTAATGAAAGTCTAGAACATTGCTGAAGAAGAAGAAATGGGAAAAAGGAAGAAGTACAGATAAAAAATAGTTGCTAAGTAATTGAATGACAATGAATCTCTAAGGATCTCCAGGTTTGACAAATTGTACTGAAGCAGTGAATCTCTCTGAGTCTAGGAAACAGGTCATTGGTCTCACTGTAGCTGGAACAGTCTGGTCCTTCTGTTCCCCTTTGATACCAGGTTTTTTTCTCTCTGACTTTTTGCTATTGACTCTACTTTCAAACTTATTTACTGCTCAGATATTGCATCTCCCATTTCTCTGTGTCTATGGATTCAGCAATGACAGTTTTATTCTGTATTAATTTACAATCTCACAATCCCATTTGATTTGGTTGTAGTCTTTCCCTAATCCATATTTACTACTTGAACTTGATCCCCATGCATTGATATGGCCCTTGGAGACAAGTTTATTTAGCTATAAAATTAAAATATTTTTGTATGTACTTAAAAACACACATATTACACATTAATATATACCACTCACTTAATACTGATTTTACTACATACCACTCATTTAATAGTGTTTTCACTTCAAATCCTATTGACACTATGGTAGTTGAATATTTTTAAAAGTTATGATTTATTTGTTTTAATACATATAGTTTTAAGTTGTTTATTTAAATTTGCTAGATAAATACGCCTCTTCTGATTTTCAAATTAACAGTAAATTGATACCTCTCTGCCTTAGTCTGCTTGGGCTACTAAAAATAAAATACCACAGACTAGGTGACTTAAACAACAGTTAGTTATTTCTTACAATTCTAGAGGTCAAGAAATCCAAGATCAAGATGCCAACAGCTAAGAGTCTAGTGAGGGCTCTCTTTCTGGTTTGCAGAAAGCTGCCTTCTTGCTGTATCCTCACATGACAAATAGAGATAGAGAGAGAAAGCAAGCTCTCTGGTCCTACTCTTAAAAGGAAACTTATTCCATCATGAGAATTCTATTCTCATAACATAATTGCTTCCCCAAAGTCCCATCTCCTCATGCTATCACATTGGGGGTCAGGACTTCAACATATGAGTTTTGAGGGAGCATAGCACATCAGACCATAGCACTCTCTTTTCAAGTGTGGCTATCTACAAATTTGGATGGTTAATAGTTGTTCTAAAATCTTTAGAAGAGCTTTGTGGCATTGGCTACATCTGACAGGAACCTTGAGAATACTTTTTTTCTCCCTTCAAGTGTAAAAATATTGTCCTGTAGTTACTCTTGCCTGTGATTTAAAAATTCTTTTTAAATATGTTCATTTAAAGCATAATCCTAGAAGTTTTATAATTTATCTTGTCTTATATATGCACCCCAGAAATTGGGCTGTTGGATATAACCATTTATTTTAAGAAATACTTATTCTTTTTGGAGAGAGTTAAAGGTTAACAGAAATGTAACTATAGAGGTAGATATATTAAGACTTTTTTCCCTTGTTAGTCTTAAAAAAAGGCAAGCTTTTTCCCTCTAAATAAATAACTAAGCATAGAAACTGGAAATCAAGTGGGGAGTAGGGAGAAGGTAAGGGGCAAAAACCTACACAGCAGATAAAATGAACACTTTTCAGGTGATGGGCACACTTACAACCCAGACTCAAGCCATGTAACAAAAACATTTGTACTCCCTTAATATTTTTAAATCAAAAGTTACTAAGCATAATGAAAATATTATCTTCTATTAACTTTCATACTATGTAAATATACCAAAGAAAAGAATAAATGTGGATGCCAGAATCAATGCTGAATTTAGTAGAAACTATGACAGTGATTTGTGAGCTTGAGTGCTGGGTGAAAGCCCAGATAATAATGATAGTAACCTTTTGGACTCCTCCATTTAGAACTTGTCAGAAATAGTGAATTCTATTGAGTTTACATCATGCCAACTCAACAGGACTAAGTCCAAATCTAATTTTTTAGAGTGGATTTTGGCACAACCTTGGTTTCTTTTACAGGGTTAGCCTATTAGCTGAAATCTATAATAGATCTGGAACTCCCTAAAACACAGTATGGTTCATGTTGTCAGATCCAGTATCAGTGGAAACTAATATTTTTTGGTTAATTCAGAATGGTCTCAAAAGCTGAAAATAGTGTATACCATCATAAAAGAGATATTAAGAGAATTAAGTGCTTCCTTCTATCTCCCAAGAGAGATCAAAGATGTCTTTTCTGAGGAAGAGACATGTGCACCATGTCTTGAAGTATGAATAATATCATTAGTTAGAAAAGGATAAGATGGAAGGTATTATACCAAGAGTGAATAGCATGTAAAGAAATGCAGGCTGTGACCCATCACGTTGTTTAAAGGGTACTATGACAAGTTTCTTTTGCCTTAAGCACAAAATACCTACAGAGGAAGGGAAAGAGATGACAGCAAAATGGTATAGTATAGAAGGCAGATCACAAAGGGCATTTGATGCCAGAATGATGAGTTTGAGCATCATGTAGATACTTGGAATTTCTATCGAAAGTTTGAGCAGGAAATCACATGGTAAAATTTGAATTGTAGAATGATAATTCTGGATGTAAAATAGAATGTATCTTCAGGGAAAGTGAGATTAGATGTGAGATTATTGTTAAAGTTGCTAAAAATAATGATAGACACAAATTAATTTATGAATTCAATCAGTGACAACAAAGCCCAACATAATTTTCTTAATGTTAGAAGAACTTAACAAAATGATTCTAAATTTGTTTTGAAATATTAGTGTTCAAAACACAAACTGTCTATGAGAAAAATTATTGGGGGAGGCAGCTGAGATGTTGAGAAATATACTGCAAAGATAAACTAATTTAAACAACAACTTGTTGGCTCTTAAATTGATCAATGATCCATTGGAACAAATTGGTTAGTGCAGAAAGAATGTGCAGTTATGAAATTTGAGTTATATGTCTTTTAACAGATTGGCAATTCAAATGATTGGGAATGGTATATATTATAAAATAAATGTTTCTGTTTCAAGAAGATGGATAAGACCACATGTGGGCTTTCTGTTCTTCATAAGAGTCTAACACAACTAAAGAATCAAAGTGAATAAATGAATACATCTATAAAAAAGAAGAGAACAAGTTCGGGGGACTTATCGAAACAAGAGAGTCCTCAAAACTTTTAACCTATCGAAAGCCAATGGGATGAAGAATGAAGAATGATACAAGAATAAAAATTCCCATCCTGGGAAATGCTACAAATGAGTACTACAAAGAAGTGGGAGCCAATCTGTACAGTGGGATTTTTGAAACATTTTGAGTTGGAGTCAAAAGGAATAATGCAGAACATAACTGAGCAGTAGGACTGAACATAGAAAAGGAGTCCAACACCTCTATGTCATCCCACATGTGTCATCACTATAACCTGCCTCTCTGTTTCTGCACACTCATAGAATTTGGGTCATTTTCATTCATCCTCATGCAAAAATCATCATCTTTCCACTAAAGAAATTAAGCCTATATTTGGGAAAATGTATAGTTTCACTAAATGCTATATATATATTTGTGAGAAAATTATTTTCAGTCTAGAATTCTATATCCAGACAAGGTGTCATTAAATGGGTAAGACAATAAGATATTCTTTAAACATGTACCTACATTTCTAATCAATGCCCCCCAATAAAATTATTAACTGAGACGAAGTGGGGCTACCAGAAGATTTTTTTAAGGAAACAACAATTATAGCTGTGAAGCAGATCTAGAGAAAAATGAATCCTTATTAAAACAGGTGAGATGTCTCTGGAGAAGACAGCGTGTGAGTTAGAGAGAGTATGGTGGGTGATGTCATGAGCAATGAACTAGATGCCTAATGTTGCGTTCTGCACATAATACGTGTTTTATAGGTGGTTTTGGTAATAAGAAAAATTGAACTTATACAAATAAGGCTTATTACTTTTGAGTCCTTCCAAATATATTAGTTTTTATAATAAACTTATAAAAATTCTGATAGTTAAGTATTTTCAGCATTTCAGGTGGTGTAGCAAATATCTTGATGCACTATTATCCCAATTGATGGACCATTATAATGTCTTCATTTGGAAAGATATTCAGCTAGGGAATCTGAAATTTTGCCATTTTCCAGTAGATCGAATCTTATTCAAATGTTTCTTGGTTGCTAGCAACTTTGCCAGTACTTGTTTATTTTTTAAGGTTTAATTTCTTTTGGGGGTGGTTTGCACTGATATGTTTTTCTCTCTTATTATGTTTCATCAAATGGAAGAATGTGTGGTTTCTTTACTAAGATTTATAATTCTATTTTATTGGCTTCATTCCAAAATCATGTACTTAGTGATTTCTTTTGGAAGGCATATGCCAAAACAGTGAACAAACATCTCTCTCTCTTTTTCCCCCAGAGCATCTCTGACACAAATGCACTCAAATAAATAAGTATTCTGCACTTGAGTGCTTAACTGGCCAAAATAACAAGATGGTGTGCCAATGCATGATGTAACTCTGATGGCCACTACATAAAAAATTATGAAGAAGTATTGTTTTCATCTCAACAGTTTTTTCAGAAGCCTGTTTTTCTTTCTATTTTCTCCCCTATAGATTTCACCTAGCAAATGGTACAATAAGCTAGTTTGCACGTGGCCTTTCTAAGGTGAAAATGATGAGATAAGGCTGGGGATGTTGAAAAAGACATTGTGTAATTTGTCCAAATATATTGGCTCCTACCACATTTTATTGTACAACATATTTATATTACCATTATTTCTCTTATTATATTTTACTTATTTACATAAAAGAATTTTTATGTCTTTTTTATTTTCCAATTATTTTGTGTGTGCATGTATGTACTGTTGGATGCCTTGTGTTTTCACTATTTAAATTCATACTTTTATTTTAAAGTAAAGGATATTATGGAGTTTTATACATGGAATGTATTTTGAATCTCCATCTCATTTCTTTTAGTGGATAAACTAAGGCAAAATTTAGGAAATTGATTAACATAATCAGTATTAGAACTCTGGTTGCCTGGGAGCATGTTTCAAGTACGTGTTTCCCCATTGAACAACTTTTCAAAGTCCTTATATTACAAAAACTTTTATTTAGTGTCTTTTTCTCTCATGGTGACTTTATTATTCTCTATAATATTAACAGAATAATTATTTAAGAATTTAAAATATATTTTATATATCTCGAAATCTAATGTTCTATGAACATATATATGACAAAATTTTAAATATTTATAGCACACTATGAATTCTGCAATTTCCAATATTTTCCACTCAAAAACTTAGTTGAAATGCCAAGCATTTATCATTTATCTATGAACTTAACAAACTTCATGAATGTGAGACCACCCAAAATTGGAGTGGATTATTTCTCAAATAATTAACAGAAAATGGAAGAAATAATAGTACATGAAATAATTTTTAGGTATACTGAAAAGTAAATTAGCAAGAAGGCACCAAAGTATATTATGCATTTTATACATGTTTCAGGGGTACTTTAATAGAATTTGATTAAAGATTGTATAGATATCCTTACTGGATATCATTCAAATGGAGTGTAAAATATGTCATATTCTTTCTTGTTAATTTCAAATCAATTCAATAGCTAGTTATGGACTATGTAATATCTGCAAGGTACTGTCTACAATAAAACAATTTATAAAGCATATAAAGTGACTTTAAACATATCCCACTTTGTTTGCTTTGAAAATTTGGTCAACAAAGGCTGTACATTGAAGTGATAGCCTCCCTGTTTTAAGAATGCTCATTATTTGGATAAAGACAAAAAAATTTGAAATACAAATTAACGAGATGAAGATGCTAAAGTAAAGTATCTGTTCTTCAAGAGTAGGTATATTTTTCCATTCCACCCTATGGTATATTTTTTTCCTTCAAAAAGCACAAATACATGTATTTGGTTTCATATGTTGAGTAAATTGGTAACAAAACTAGAATAATTTTACTATTTGTAGCTCAAAATGTAGAGATAAGTAAATGTGTATTAATCGGGTCATGTAACATATTATAAATTTGATAAGACAACATCCAAAAGAGAAAGAGAACAAAAGATTAGCATAAGACTATAAAGATAAAAATGAGACTATCATTAACATTGTTATTTCTTAAATGAAATCTTCCCCACCTCCTCAAAAAAATGTTAGGGAAATACATTTGAAATTTATTCATAAGAGGTATGCAGAAGTCATAGAATATTATTAATGAGGTTATTATTAATAGTTTGATTTTTTATCTTCTTTCTCTACATGTACATACACACACACTTCCATAACTATTCATATTTTTGATTATCTCTTTTAAAGTACTATGCAATTAGAAGAGAAAAATTATTTTATCTTTCTAAAAATTTTTTTTGTTTTTATTTTTTAAGACATGTTTCAGGAAAAAAAATGCTTTAGAAAAAATAGTTATATCTCATCAAATCAATGTCTTAGTGCTGACTTCATCCCCAAATTAAATGTGTGTTATAAACATGAAATAGTCCTCACACAAGCATCATTAAAATTAGGTTAAAAGATCCCTCACAAGATATGAGTTTTTTTTTGTCATTTAAATATACCATTTGTACAATTTGTACATACTGTCTATATTTACAACCATTTGAATTTTTTTAAGGTACATCTCCTTTTAATTTCAAAATATTATTGGAATACAAACATTTTGGTTATATGACTTTGCTTTTGTGCAGTTTGAGTCAAAGTTATATGCCCATCACCAAGATAGTGTGCATTGTCCCCATTAAGTGTGAATTTACCTCCTTCCCTCGCCCCATTTGAAATTTCTAATAGAGAAATAGGGAAGATCTTAAATTGTTTCATTTTAATTAATCCCATTTTTCTGGAGTGCCAATCCATTGAACTTTCTTTTTAGTAGAGCCATTTTCCATATTCATTTGTAATTTAATTTTTCCATCATGTAAGCTACTTTTTAAAGAAAATTTAGCATAGGAGGAGTTATACTTGCTCTTTCATTTTTCTAGGGCACATTTCAATATGCAGATGTTCTGACATATTACATAGTCCTAATGGAAGTGAAAAATATACTTTTTACTCCTAAGGAACTTAAACAAATGTTAACATTTGGGTGCATTTAGTTTCAAAAACCTATTATGATATTTTGAAATATGATATTAAATAATATTTAAATATAATCATATCAAAATATAACCTACCCAAACATTTTTGTTTTTGACCTGTTCCCAATTGTTACCTGGTTATTGATTTGAAATTCAAAGGAAAAGGAGAAAGATGAATAGAAATGGGTCAGCTCAGTTAGATACTCATAATACTGACTTCTTTATACTAATTCGTTGTTAGTGGAATAACATCTGTGAGAGAAAAAACATTTGCTGCTCTTCAGCTTTGTACCACTAGGCACTATGCTTGACAGTTTTCAAAGTTTGTACTTTTACAGCCTAAATTATAATTGTTTTCTATCATTGTTTCCTACCAAAAATGTTTAAAGGATTAATATTAAAATACTTTCTGATTTTTTCTCGTATTTCTCTTAGGAACACATTTTCTCTAATTTTTCTCAGACTGGTAAAGCTCATTTTCATAAAGATATACTTTTCCTAAATGTTTTAGATAGATGGAATTAAAATCCCATTCAAAAAGATGATGTTTATTATTTTTTTTTTTTTATTTTCATTGCATCAGTTCTTTCACCAAAAAAGTTGATGTTTAAAAATGGCTGAGACATGAGTTAGCAGCAGAGGAATGAAACACATAGATAGTTTCTAAATAACAGTCAAAGTAAAAGTTTAAAAGATGGTTAAGAAATATGACAGATATTTTAATAACTAAAATATCTAAAATTCTTTCTCTTTTATTTTATACAAACATGTACGTTTGTTAATGGAATATGTGAATATGATCAAAATACTACATACACGATCTGTTATACTTTTTGTCATGATTGGTAAATACATTCTGTTACTTCTATGACTACTTCTATCTGTTATGACTATGTAAGTACCGATTAGTTTAGTGTAGAGTCCTGTGATGAGGCATATCTTTTTCTACAATTCCAATAATATGATATCTGTGCCACTTTAAAAGACTGCTCAAATAAATGTATATTCTTCCTAAGTTTCGATCCTCCATTTTGGCAAAAAAGAGTCAGCCCCGTCCTGTGTGAAGAAGTGGGGGAGGGACTGAGGCACAGAATAGGGATGACACACATGTTCTCAAAGAAATCAAATTTTGCTTTGTGTCAAGTGGTGAAAAGAAAAATGCTTTACCCACTAGGGCAGACCAACTCTCTTCGTGTCTGAAAGTTCCAATGAGGAGAGTTTTATTTGAGAAGCTAAACTGAAAACACCATAAAGAAAATGAAGAACTAGATTATTTTTCAATTTAAAATGTTTCTGAGGAATTGAGAAATTTAATTTTTTTTCTAAACATTTGGATAAAGCTAGTCTAGATGAAGTTAATGAATCTGAAGGAAAAATAATATAGTAAAATTATTTCAATATGATATTGCCCCCACATTAAAGCAAACAAGTGTAGGCTTATATTTTGTATGTCTTAAGGTTTTTTAATTTCATTTTTATATTAATTCACTTGTCGTGCCTTTTACAAAACTATCTGTCCATAATTGATGAAGGAGGGATCTGTTTTACACCATAGATTGAGGAGTTCTGAACTAATTGATTGAATTCTTGAAAGAGAAAAATCAGATTAATATCACAAGATTGGTAGCGACTGGTTTTGAGGAAGACACATATGTTCTTTTGAGACTACAAGAAAACAAGTAAGAAGAGTTACAGATATACATATTTTTTGAAAGCATGGGTGTCAGATTTGAGGGAATTTAAATATAGGAATGTAAGTTTCCTCTTAAAAAGATAAAATTTTCAACTGAAAGTGAGCAGGATAGCCATAGGCTTTGAAGAAGTGGGAAGAGAGGACAGGATGGTGTTACAAATAGGGAACAAGTAAACTACAGTTGGAGGCCTCAACTTAGGTTGCTATCCTTTAAAAATTTTTAGTGTGTTCGATTTTCTCTCCAGTAATCTCTTGTAGCTCAGGTATGGAAGATGGCTGTTTGGGTTAATCAGAAGGTGACATTTTGCAGAGAAAATGCAATGGGAAAAAGAAAGAGTCCTAAATAAATGGAAATGTGTGGCGGGTAGAAATTGGGAGAGTGTTAGATGCCAAAAATGAGGACAGTTATGGGTGGTGTAGTCAAATAGAATGAATGCTAATGAGAAGGGATTTTTCATATAGCTGAACACATAATGCATAAAGTGTCAAGAAGGAGTGGGGAAATGACACTGCAAGTAAGGTAAGAAAGAATTAAACTCACTGTGTTTGGGAAAATGAGTTTCTCTTCTACTAGAGCTGAGTCTTTGGTGGAAATGGGTGAGGGATAGGGATAGAGTCCTAAGTCCCAGGAAAAGTGGAAAAGGAAAAGAAGCTAATGGTTTATGAGAGTTAATTGACTCTCCTATTGACAGAGGCTAATAGATTTGAGATGTCCAGATGACTGACTTTTCTAAAGGTTATGATAATCTCATTCAGAATGAGAATAGGGGACTGATAAGATTAGTTCAATGACTGCAGTCATCAGTTGGTGTTCAAAGAGATCACTGTGAAGAGTGCCATTATCTCATATAAAGTAAAATCTTCTGCATTTTGTACCTAAAGCGTGGCGGGATGACCAGAATAATTTTCAGGGTAATAATTATCAAAGGGCTCTTAATATATTAAATAGAGTTCTTTAAATATTGATTTTTACCATCGATTAGGACTACTCGGTATTGAGCCCTGAATATTTGTTAGTGATTAATCAGACTCTGAGTAGCTTTATAATTTTTTAAAGAAATTTTGTATTCTATGTCAGGATGGCCTACATGCATTCCATCTAAAAAATTATATCAAGTTGTGCTGATGTGGATTATAAAGAGAAATGAATGGACCCAACCTTGTTTTATACCTTATTAAATAAAAATATTGTCTGTCAAGAGAGCCATTTGTGACCCATCTGATTCTTTTAGCATAACGTTGATACTTATGAAGATATATTAAAAGTCTTGAATCAATACTGAGATCATACAAACTAGTCCATAAATGATCCCAGTCTGTGAAGTCAAAGATTAAGACAGATCAATACATGCTTTGAAAAGTCTTAAATTATTCTTAATAGTTTTTTGTTTTCTTTTGTTTTTGTTTTTTGCTGGGTAAACTGTAGTGGATCAAATACTTAAGCATAGGTTAAGAACACTGATTTCATATGCAGGTTATTAGATTAAGAGATCCTTGAATCCAGTTAATTGGAAGCATGAAAAATATGGAAGCATTTCAAAAGAACTCAGCTAATTTGTGGATTTCTGTTGTATAGCACAGTATGGAATTTTACCTTTTAAAAATAGGATGGAATAAACATTGCTCCTGAAAAGCAAATTACAAAAAAATACTTATGATGAACAATTCTGCAAATATTAGGGCAAGACATAGGATTCTGACTCAAAATGTCTTAGAGCATTCTTCAGTTTTAGAAAGTGAATTAGGATATCCTATCTAGAGTCATTGGACTTCAACTAGCTAGAATTCTACAGCTATAATATTTTGAAAGAAATTCAGTGAGAATTTGTGACCAGATCTTTCCTCTTATTGGTATCATGTGAACAATACGGTGTCCTGAGCTAGACAAATATGAAGCATCTTGCCTTCCATAGACATCTATTTTAGTCTAGTTTTTGGTGAACATAAAATTAAAGATCTGCTTAAAAACTTGCTCTATTTTTGTTTTAGTTGACTTCCATAAGTACCACTTGGAAGTGTATTGCTAGTGGGTCAGAGCAGTCTGTCTTTCTGTCCCCCACACCCTGAGCACTCAAGTCAAGTTTCAAGCCAGATTACTTAGAGAATAAAAAATAATGAAGTTTGTTGTTGTTGCTGTTGTTACTTGGTTTATTTATTTTTCATCATGTTTTGTTATATATTTAGTCACTATGTAACTGGCTTTTTCTTTTTTTAAAAAAATGTATTTTTTAAATTTCAGAATATTATGGGGCTGCAAATGTTTAGGTTACATATATTGCCTTTGTCCCACTCTAGTCAGAGCTACAAGCGTGTCCATCCCCCAGATGGTGCGCACCCCACCCATTAGGTGTGAATATACCTAATATAATATTGAATGTTTGTTTGTTTGTTTTAATTCCCTGGTTTAAAATGCACACTCTTAAGATCATAAAGGATTAATTGTGCTATCATTATTAAACTCCTTCAACTTTCTCATTCATTCAATTAGCAACAATTTACTGAGTGTCATCTATGGTGCCATTTTATGTGCAGTCAAGTTTGTATGCAGTAGCATTAAGATAGGTGATTTAGATGAGGAATTTGTCACTTAAGGATGTCCACCTAAGAGATGAAGAAAAATTGAAAATATTAATTAATCAGTGGTATTAGTCACTTTATCACTGGCAATTTATCACAGCTGATTATCAATGGTATTGGCTACTTTTAAATCACATTTAGATTTATCCTACAACCTGCCCTTACACAATAAGAAATTGTGGCTATGCATAAATTGTATCAGATATTCCCTTCTTTGGTTAATGAGACTATCTACAGATGCGTGAGCTTCATAAGAAAGTAGTCTTCTCATTCCAAATCTTCC
This sequence comes from Microcebus murinus, assembly GCF_040939455.1. Taxonomy (NCBI): domain Eukaryota; kingdom Metazoa; phylum Chordata; class Mammalia; order Primates; family Cheirogaleidae; genus Microcebus; species Microcebus murinus. The sequence continues at coordinate 34,489,253 of NC_134114.1, read as the reverse complement.
ATGAACAATATCTTAACAGGGCCATTAATCCAACATTCATGTCAGATGTAATGATTATACCTGACAGAGTATATTAATTATAAGAGCTCAAGACACAATCAGATTGGGCCCAGGTACTACACAAATTCATGTATGCATCAAAAGTAATACTACATACATTATGATGGTCTTTTACCAGTTAGATAAATCAAAATGGAGTCTGAATATTTGAAATTAGTGTTTGATACTAAACAGTGTCAAAATAACAAACTTGCTTGTACCTCATCTGAAGTTGTATTGTGGGATAGTTCTATAAAGTGAGGTCACGTTTGAGATACATAATGTTAAAGAGCATAAGAGAGACTGCTTATGAAATTAATTATATGAGCAATTATGAAATACTTTCCATACAGTATAGTTAATGCATAAATCTGGCAGTAGCACTGTACACTAGCATTGTGAGTTTGGGAATAAATATGGGATTGAAGATAGCCTTAAATCTAAGGATTATCTTGTTACAATAGTTCATGCAATTATATGGAAGCCAAACAAACAAATAAAAATGTTTCTAATATATGATGAAAAGTCTTACATTCCCACCAACTTCCTCTATAAAAATAGTGGTTATGTTTCTCTGGAGAACATTTCAGAAATAAAGGGATTTCTGTGGGGGGATGGGTAGGGAGAGTCTTTCTCTGTTGCCCAATAATTGGGTTTTCTTAAAGGGATTGGTGAATAACTGTTAGAATCTCTTATTTGGACTCAATAAATAATCCCTTAAGATCCCCAAAAAGAATCTAATTTTTCAAAAAGAAAGTAGAAAGTGAAAAAAAACAAGTCCGCTTTACTAAGAATGGACATTAGTTTTCTAGAACATCCCAGACTCTATTCTAAAGTCTTATAATTGAATGATGGTTGCGGCCCATATGCTTTATAATTTGTAGGCTTTGGCAGAGTTTCAGATAGACATTGGTTACTTCAAATAATTGGACTTGAAGGTAATAAGGCTCCTATTTCATACAGAAGTTTATAAGCTGCATTTTAGCTCTGTTTCCCAACAAAGTTCAGGACTTACCCGTGAGATACCTTAAACCACTTTCTTAGGATATATTAAGATATAAATATGAATTATGTTACTAAACAAAAAACTTTCTAAATCCATGATGAGTTTCCTTTCCTACTTCATTAATAGAAAGTTTTTTATTATGTTTTAGTATGTTACTTTTAATAAGAAATTATTGATTAAAATGTTGGTATAGTTTCTATTTAAAAATTCAGTGACCAAGGATTATCAGAGATTATCACCTCTGATAATACTAAAAGCACCTTTCTGTGGGTTTGACAAATTCAAAACCTGATTTTTAATTTTTTTTTTGTTTCAGCATATTATGGTGGTATAAATGTTTAGGTTACATGTATTGCCTTTGCCCCAGCTTCAAGCCTGTCCTTCCCCAAGACTGTACGCACCGCAACCATTAGGTGTGTATATGCCCATCCCCTCCTCCCTCCTTCCCATCTGCCTGACACCCAGTGAATGTTATTATTATATGTGCGCTTAAGTGTTGATCAGTTAATACCAATTTGATGGTAAGTACATGTGGTACTGGCACAAGAACAAAGACATAGACCAATGGAACAGAACTGGGAACCCAGATATAAAACCCTCCTCATATAGCCATTTAATCTTTGACAAAGCAGACAAAACAATACCCTGGGGGTAAAAAAAACTTATTCAATAAATGGTGCTGGGGAAATTGGATAGCCACATGTAGAAGACTGAAACAGGATCCACACTTTTCACCTCCCACAAAAATAAACTCAAGGTGGATAATAGACTTAAACCTAAGGCATGAAACTATAAGAACTCCAGAAGAAAATGTTGGAAAAACCCTTGTAGACATTGGTCTAGGCAAAGAATTGAAGAAGACCCCAGGGCAACCACAGCAACAGCAAAGATAAATAAAGGGGACCTGATCAAATCAAAATCTAATTTAAATTAGCTTAGAGGGAATAAAATTCTTAATGCTGTAAAATAAATTGCTGTGTTTATAGCTGTCTGAATGTCAAAATATGTGATCTGTTGCCTTGAAAATCTAGAACCCCCCTCCCATATTACATTTAAAAGGAATTAAGAACAGTGTGTACATTCCCACAAAGGAGAATTTTTTCTCACTATAATTACTATGTCAAAAAGGAAGATTGTTTAAAGAAAGAACTAATGCTCATAGAAATATATCAGAGTGAAAAACATTTAATTAAAGACAAATTTGGTGATTTTATATTATAATAAAATCAAACCCACAGATGTCCTGTAATTTTACCTCTATGTACTTCAGTATGCATATTTTAAGAATTTTAGATGTTTTCTTGCAAAGATGAAGTTCTAAATCAAAATATAGATTTTGGTTTTTTAATAATTTATCAGATAATTTCTCAATACAAATTTTCTTATTACTATACCATTCTTTAGTGAATTATATAAAATGTGATTCCAAATCTCTCAAGATGTTGTATTTATGTGTACCTATGCATATTTGTTAATTATATGTATTAACTTAGTAATTCTTTAACAACTAAAAGAAAACTTCATTCTAGAATGTAGGTATGCTCTTAAATGGATTTTGTTATTCTAGACTCAGTGAAATATAAGCAGAAAACATATTAGTAGTAGGAGAGTGCTATAAGCTGCTAAAAAAGAATCACATTCTGATTTTATTTCTCGTAATAACTAGAAAAGTGAGTAGTTACAAACATACTGGAGCTGAATATTTGTTTACACTTCTAAAATTTTGTTGGAGCATCTTGATTTGTCATATTTTTCTGCTTCTTCTATAATAATCTTATCTACCATATTGGATTTCATGAAAATATTAACAATAAGGGGTGACAGAATAGAGAAGCCTGCATGATAAAAATACAAAAAAAAAGATGGAAATAATTGTGATTTTTAAGAAGTGTTATGTAATTGTTTTTTTAACCCCATCCAAGCAACTTTTATTAGTTGCAAAGGCCTCTATTCATGTTCAATATACACAATTAGAGAAGTACTTCCATCCACATAGCTATAAAGTTAATTTCAATTTTTTCTCACTCTTACTTTATATTTTGAAATTAAATTCCTTTTGCTTATGGTTTTTAATCCTTGGCCATTTTCTTTGCCCTTCAACAAATCTATTAATCTAACGAGTGATGAGAAGCTGAATACAGGCTACCTATCACTTGTTAACTTTGCTACTTTGTTTTAAAGCAGCTTTGCTAAAATGTCCAGAAGGATAGTAAATGAAAACTACCAGCTAAACTGACATTCTTTAATGTTTATTTCTATTTCTTGAAAATTCTTCCCATATTTTTATTAAATCAATACTTAACACTACATAACATCAATGCCTACTGACATTGATAGTATGCTTGATTATTTTAAAAACATGATTATAAGAATTGATTTCATATTTTGGTCAACAGATATTCCACATGACGTATGATCTTGCCAGTGCGGTGGTGAGAATTTTTAATCTCATCGGCATGATGCTGCTCCTATGCCACTGGGACGGTTGTCTTCAGTTCTTAGTACCACTACTGCAGGACTTCCCACCTGATTGCTGGGTGTCTCTAAATGAAATGGTTGTAAGTAATTTGTATTATTTTACACTCTGCCTTTTCAAAATTTTGCAAAAACATAACAAGAAAAACCTTTTAAGTATTTATGTTAGAATGATCTGATTTATCCTCTATAAATGTTTAGAGACAACTTTATAAATTTATCTTGCTTCCCTGAGTATATCAAATATTATGGGGCTTTTTCACACCTAAATTTTATTTCCATAAAATATTCCTGGGAATGTGTATGTTACAGCATCTATTTTTGTATATTTTACTCTGTTTACACTGAGCTATCTTTTATTTTGAAGGTATGACCACATACATACGCTCATGGAACGATGTTCTTCCAAAAATGCCTACAGCTTAGAGTAATGCCTTCATTCTTTTCATTTCTTTTAGCAATGACTATATTTGAGACATGCAATTGTAGGGCTTGTTAAGCATACAAAGACACATACTTCAGTATTGATGCAAATGAGGTATGTATGAAGTACAACCATATTTTAGATAGTACTTTTTGCTAGGGAAAACAAGAACAACTTCATGGAAAAGGTAGACGTTAAACATACCTCTGAAATATATGTAAACATTAAAAAACTGTAAAATATCGATTTGACTTACAAAGCTAGGTATGTTTTTATTTATACTTATTAAGAGTATAAGTTTTGATTTACATAGTACAACACTCAACACTTACAAAGGGATTGAAACAACAGTGAATAATGTGTTCACAAACATTTGTTTTTTTGGTGTAAGTTTTCATATTTTCTTTCTGCATTACATTTTAGTTGCATCACACTTAATAAAACACTGTTAAAGTTAACTAGCATTTGAATAGTCTTATGTGTGACATTTTATGACAGATAAATTTTATAAGATTTTCACAAAATTTTTACATTAAGCATGAATTAAATAGTCTCCTCTATTACCAAAGTGGTCTACTACTAATTACTTGGCTTTCTTTTGTCAACATTACATGGACATCAAAATATTATAGTTTTTTTTCTCATAATAATTATAGCTCAGGCTTTCTATTTGAGAGACAAGGGAGTTTTCATTGCATGATATGGAGTATTGTCTTCTTTTTTTCCCTTCCTTTATCCCTCCCTCCCTTCCTTCCTTCACCTTCCTTCCTTCCTTCCTTCCCCTTCTTTCCTTCCTTCCTTCCTTCCTTCCTTCCTTCCTTCCTTCCTTCCTTCCTTCCTTCCTTCCTTCCTTCCTTCCTTCCTTCCTTCCTTCCCCTTTTCTTTGCTTTCATTGAGATCTGATATCCACCTAGATCTCATTTTCATTTCATTCATATCTGCTTAAATATCACTACCTCAATATCTATTGATATTGTAACAAACATATCAAGGCAAAATTAAAATAGGTTCATTTTTGTTTTAAAAGCCCATTTACTTGGATAGCTAATGATTGATTGGAATAATACAGTCAAAATGATATAACTAAGAAATGAAACCAAAAATTTCCTCATTAAAAATATATTTCTCCTCTGGTGAGGTCTAGTAATCTATTTCAGATTTGAATTTCTATACATTAGAAATGGTATTATTCTGGTAGTATTGAATACTTTTTCTAAAGAGAACATACTGCCATAACAGAATATTTTTAAATCCTAACAAAAGGTAACTAATTTGCTGACAAGTCACTGTAGCTTTACTTGAAAAAAAAAATGCATCCATAGCTCCTATGAGTTATAATTATAAGTAGGTCAGCAGCCTGCTGAATGTTGTGATTCTTCTTTGCCATCCTGTTTCTGCCCATTGGGAAAGTCTGCCTGGCGACTGCTTTCCATTGGATAGAAACATGACCTCATCACAAAAGGGAAATGAATTGCATAAGGTGTTCTTCCTTGTCAGATGTGCATTCTTTTATGGGAATGAACATATGGCAATAAATTTGAGTCTAGTATTTTGTTTTGAAACAAAATGTGTATTTCAGAAGACTTTTAACTTGAATAACATTCTCCTAATAGAAAGGGATGAAAGATATTGCTGAAATTATATGTTGGCTAAGACTACATTGAATTGCTTTAGCAATACAAGACCAAGCCATAAGTTCCAAGCCTGTTTTTTTCTTCCTATGTAGACTAGCTCTTAAATTTTAAGCCACAAATGGCTAGAAGAAGCACTAATCAGGGAATTACCTTCTCTAACAAGTGTCACCAATTTTAATTTGGGGAAAAACAATATTGCAGTCCAATATTTTCTCCAAAAGGCTGATTTACTAGCCTATGTTCTCTGTATATATGTGTGTGTATGTGTGTGTGTGTGTGTGTGTGTGTGTGTGTATATATATATATATATATATATATATATTCTTGATAAATGTTAAAACTTTCACAAATGTAGTCCAAACATATGTGTAACACATTATCTCTCCTATTCTGAGTGAAATAAGTAAAAACACTTCATTCCCATTTTATAGATGAAAAGTCTAACACAGGGAATTGTTAATCCATTTGCACAAAGCCAAAGACAGAGTATGGGAGCTGGTTGTAAAATCCATGCTTCCCCTTGGGTTAAGGCTGAACCCACCACACAATTCTACTTCATGGGCCCCAAGAACTTTATCCATTATTTGCTGTTGTCATTCATGTCTACAGAAAACAGCTATGAATTGACTGCACCAATGGAAGAACTCAGTTGAAATATCTGTGAAAAAGTCATTGTGTTTTGTATATGGGTGTGTTGGTTTTTCTCTTTTAACTACTGCCATAAATCCAAAAGAATCTGGCAAAGAGAATCAATTATAACTTTTTACTTATTCTGAATTCCTCATGTACTTAGATTTCTTATGAAAAATATCATTTTAAATTGATATAGGTTGTAATAAAATGGTAACATTGGCTTGAATCTCGAAATCAATGGAATAGCAGATTAATAGTTTCTACTGTATTACTACACTTAAAAATATATGGATGTCAGGTAATTCATCTGAACTTCCCGTCTTTCTAAAGAGTACAAAATTATCACTCTTTCAAAAGAGAGAAAGATTTATATAGACTTGAAATATATAGGCTAATTTTCCTATTTTCAGATAATTTTTAGGACAAGGTTATATACTTACTTCCCACAATGGAGGGTTCTCTACAGTTTTCTCCTTTACTATTCCAACTTATCTTTTATTTTCTCCTGCCACTACCACTGACTTAAATATGCCACTCCAGAAATATATGACAGAATCAGAGGTGCCATAAAGAAAGCCATGTGATAAGTGAGAGATAAAAAAATAATAGCAGAAACATTTATTGAATTGTAACATAAATGCTTTCCTAATCCATTATATACATAATCATTTTTGAGAAGTATTCATTATTTTTAGAAATGTGACATATTTTGGAAATGACAAATTCCAATGGCAAATAGATTTTGGCTCATAAACATATAGTTTACTTCAGTTATTTGAAATTTATCCTTATAACTACTTTAGGAACTTTATCCAAAAAGATCTTAAAATGTGTGATAGATGCATTGGGCAGTCTTCTTCATGTTTTGGGGTTATAGAGATGAGACCAGTATGATTAATACTTAAATATGTTTCTAGTATTTACCAGCCAGATGCCGGATAAACACAGTTTCAATTCAAGCAAGAGTTAACACCTGGCTCTGTTCAACAATTTGCTATCTCATGCTCCATGTATAGAGAAATGAGCATACCCATCTGTGCACGATAAGCAATTATTCTCATGAATAAGCTTGGTGATGATAAAAATTACGTAAGAAAAATTGGAATTTACCATGATATCTTTGTAATTTATTTTAAAAAATGCAACTGAATCAGAGCATATTATCTAAATTTAAATAGCAATTTCTTGGGCATATCATAAAATCAATAAAAATGATCTCTAATTAAATTCTAAAGATAGAATAAATATCGATTATAATGTCTACTCATAATTCCCACCAAAGCAATTTGTGTATATTTGGAGATCATTTATTTTGTGCTTGTCTTTGCCATTGTGATTAATGTGATAATCTAAGATCCTGATTCCTGCAATTTAGGAAAGTGCTTCCAGTAGAAAAATGTTTAATTTCAACTGTATTAAAATGAGGACCATTTTACTTCTCAATCTATTTTTACTGAAATAAACATACCACAAAATTCACAATTTTAGAGTGTGCAATTCAGTGGCATATATTATATTCACAAGATTGTATAACCATCACCACTCTCTAATTCCAGACCATTTTTGTAACCCCAAGAAGAAATCCTATGCCCATTAGTAGTCATTCCCCATTCCCTACTTACCTCAGCCCCGGAACACCACTAATCTACTTTCTGTCTTTATGGATTTACCTCTTTGGGATATTTATATAAATGGAATTATACAATCATGTGACCTTTTGTGTGGTTTCAAAAAATTTTGTCTAATTCAAAAGCTTCAAGTGTCACTACTTTTTGGTCTTTAGTGTAACTTGGTAGCTTAAGGTCAGGATATCTGTGCTTACCCCTCTCCCCACTAACTGGCCTTCTCTACCCCAAACCTCTCCAAGTAGGAGATGGGCAGTTCTAGAACAACATAGAAGTCACACCTGTTTTCCTCTTGAAATTTTGACCTTGTCTAGATCTCATGTTGGAGTGGTGTGTTGCATCATTATTTGGACAGCACCTGGCCACTTTACCAAAGAGATTGATTAGTTTTTTTTTTTTTTTCCCATTTCTTTTCAGGAATAATAAATAAATCTTCAGTTACTTGGTAAAGACATGTAAAATAAATTCAGGGAAGAGTCATTCCCTGATGCTGAAACAGCAGTGCAAAATATGCTTACCTAGGCTGGGTTTAAGTTTTCGATCACAAAAACTTCCATTTCCTTACTTTCACATTTTTCAAATTAAAGAAGAACACCCTGTAAATATTCCTGTTTAAAATTCAGTGTAAAAATGTGTAAGAACATTCAAAACAACTAAACCACAATTCTAATCCTCTTAATCCCTTGAATTTCAAAGAGTGAAACTAGGACAAAATTTAATTTGAGATTTTCAGTTTTCCAAAAACTATACTTTTGTCCTGTAGATGATTTTTTGGTTACATTTAAATGATCATTGTGCTTGTCCTAAGGTGAGCTATGTATTTACTTTTTAAAAAACAGAGTGTTATTTAATTAAATAAAATTATAATGTAATAGGAAAAAATACTGTTTCACCTTGTAGGCATTAGTCTTTCCCATTGCTCCAAAACTAGAAGAAAAACATTGATATGCCAGTTAATGATGATTACATTCCCTCTAGCACTTTTATAATTCTATCCTCAAATAGATAATCAATTCTTAAGGAAAAAGAATAAAAGACAGTTGGTATATGCTTGTACTAAGTAAATATTAGGCAAATCAGATTATATGTTTATTAATCTATAACATTTAATAGAAATAATTCTTATGAGGGCAACTTGTCATTTCATTCATCAATGTAATTATTTTTCTATAATATTTTTGTTCTTATTGTACCAGGAGATCAGAACTTTTTATTAAGTAGCTGCTTTGATAAGTATGAAAAATAAATTTAAATACATATTTTATACACAGAACCATATAAGATTGAAATCTTATAGATAGCTCTAGATATTATTTGCATATGAATATTTATGAGAATGTCATGTTTTAAAGCTTTCTAATGTATTTCCTTATCATTTTAATTTGTATCCTAATGCTTTGTGTGAACACTGCAATTTTCATTGTGGTTTAGTATTCTACAGGAATTAAATAACCACAAAATTTGAAAGAAACAAAAAGAAGGATAACATATTATTTTAGAGAAGAATGAAAAAAAATCTATAGATATTGGAGACAGAAATAAAATAGCTAATGCTATAAAGGCAGCTTGCCTTTTCTCCTCCAGGCAGTGTTTCTGCCATTGAGGATATTCATCGTTGGCACTAGATGTCTTTGAAGCCTGTTCTGTTTCTTCCAAAGGGAGTAAAACTTATACGTTTATAATGATTATATTGTTTGAGATTGTAATACTGTTTCTTTTGCTTAGTTACATTCTTATGAAGATCTTTTATTTCTTGTACAGGAAGTAAACAATGTAAATTTATGGAAATATTTCTACAAACTTTAAAAATGATAATCTATTACAATAATTTATATAATAGCTATATTTCTACCACATATCTTATATTTAGTATATATAATCAAATATTATTATTTGATTCTTTATGTATCTGGCAGTTTTATGACATCCATCCACAACCATGAGCAGCAAATTGTCTATATTAACAGCAAATTGTCTATATTAACAACTGATTAATCTGTTTCACAAATGCCTTTTAAAAGTACTTTTAGAGGCAATAACCAATATTATCAATATGTTATGAATTATGAAAAGAGATACTCAAGATATCTGTCTAAAGTCAAGCAGAAAGTTAGTGACAGAACTGGATCTAAGATCACAGTCTTGTACTTCCTTCTATTTCCTATTTATCTATAAATGAAGAAATCATATCCTAATATATTAAGGTCCAGGTGATTTGGAAAAATGGAAATTCCCATTTCATTGTTTCTCATTTAAAAATGGAAGTTATTCTTAGTCAGTTGATAAGATAGCTACTGAAATAAACAAATATTATATAGCTTACCAAAACCTATCTTGAAGAAATAGTTTGATGATAGCCATAAGTAAAACTTACATCTTTGAAGTTTCAATATTCTAATGCATAGGTATGGCATTAGACTCAAATAATAAAATCATTAAATTTGTCAAGCTAGTATTTATGGTTGAATTAATTTTTTTTTTAAATTGATCTAGTTAATGGAGACCATGTGTGTCAAATATGTGCACATCTACATGGAAATCTAGCATGATGGGGAAGATTGAAATAGAAATGTAAAGAAAACATTAACAAAAAAGCATAATTAAGAGTGTCCTAGAAGGTACCAACTAGTAAAATGGAGGATTGTTTGTTGCATGCCATGCAACTAGGAAAGCTTATTAGAAATAGAGATTGAACACTGAACTATTCTTAAAGTAAAATACTGATGAGTTCTTGGCTTGCTTGGTTGACAATACAAGCAATCTTCATCATAGATGATGAATGACTACTTCAAGCAAAATTGAAGAATTTCTTGATTAGGGGTAAGTGATCAGGATCTGAAAGGAACCATTCAAGTAATCTTAAACTAAACATGAGAAATGGTATTGCAAAGTGGTTAAAAGTGATCAAGTCCTGGAAACTAGTTTACCTAGTTTCCTTTCCTGGTTCTCTCACACCTAGTAGCTGTGAGAGACTCTTGGATAAGAGGCTTAACCATTTTGTACTTTGGTTCCTCATCTGTAATGTGGGGATGATAATCATAATTAATACACAGAGTTTTGAGGTAAAAAAAGGATCTTATGTATGCCAAGTAATAGATCTTATTACATTTATAGAACTTATTACATATATAGAACTTATTACATATATAGAACTTGTTACAGCTATTACTTATAGAGAATTTATATTTCTCAGCTCAATACACAAAGGTTATTATTAGTATTAATAGTTGTAGTGTGTGAGCTGGAGTTGATAATGCTTGTCTATATATTGGTACATAACCCTGTTGTTTCACAAAAAAAATGATTTGAGGTAGCTGGGAATAAAAGTAGATATGCTATATAGAACTAGCATTAGATTACTAGAAATATTAAGAGACCAAAAGCATAGAAAGAAAAATTTTATAACACATAAACCTGGCTAACAAAGACAATGGAATTTGAATGTAGAACCATGTCTTTAATTTGCCACCACCTAAACAATTCTAGACAAAATGATCTGAAGCTGTAAGAGTAGCTACAAAGAACATTTAGATTGAGAGAAACATTAATGACATATAGTAATAGTTGGATAAAGGACAAGGAAGTGGATAAACACTCCACTTGGGGTCTGCAGAATAATGATAAATGAGAGAAGGTAAGTGGAATATTTTCAGGATTATATAATAATGTCTTTTGTCAGAGTGAAATATTCTGAACTAAATAGACTGAAATAAAGTCTAGAGAAATTAAACTCCAAGTCAATACTTTGTTACTTCATATGATCTCAGTCCCATGGACCATGTGAATTTCATCTTAAAATGGTGATATGTTAGAGAAGAAATTGGGGACTGATTGCATAGGATCTTTCTTTTGATAAACCATATAAATGGTGGAAGGACTGTTTTTCCATGAAACAATAAAATGATGTATGAATTTACAAAGACAGAATGAAAAAAGATGCTGCAAATTACAACTTGGTATGTTTGACATTAATTCCAAGCAAGATTGCACTAAATTATAAAATAAATTATTTGTGAGCACTGAGAAAACACAGTGTTTATGTGGTCAGAGCAGGTCTTGGTTTAATGAAAGCAGGTTGTAACAGATTATCTTTTTTCTCTTTCTCTCTTTTTTATATATAAGATATCATGGGGGCAAAAACTTGTTGAAAACCTTGCTAAGTTCATATACCGGGCTTTTTGAAGTGAAACTTTGATTAGCATATGCACTTATACAAGGTTTTCTATAAGGCTCTTCATGGTATCTTATGAAATATTTAAACTAATAGACAATAGAGTTGAATGAGTTAATAAGTGATTGAGTATTTTCTGCCCTCACACTGCAAAGTGCAGATGGACAGATTGATTTCAACAAAGAAGATATTTAAGTAGACATCTGTAGGATTCTGTCTTCAGATTTGAGGTCTGCAACATATTCATAATAATCTGGTTGAAGTCACCAATGATGTAGCTAATGCAAAGCCAAAAAGAGATGGCTAGGTATGCTGAGTTATAGATTCATATATAAGAAGATTTTGCTATATAAGAGCATAAAGTGAGCCTAATTGAATGGATTAGCATATGGCAAACATAAGGACCTATAACACGATAAATGAAAAAAAAAAAAAAAGGAAACGAACAAGCTCAAGAATCAGACGTGGCTAAGCTAATGACATGAACAATATTAATACTTAGGGTTTTATAACTATAACCTCAATATATGTCAATAATTGACATATTGTCTATGTTAACTAAAGAAAAAATTCTAAACAACAGTAACATTTTCTTAGAGAGTATTTAATTTAATTTTGGGTACCAAATACTATTAATAAGATCTTTTGATTCGTTGATAACTATTTTCTGACTAGAGGATACCCCTTTGAAATGTAAATACTCACTGTTTTCTATTTGTATGGCTGAAATGATGCTTTCAAAACTAATTTAGATCTACTTATGAATTTAGTTAAATTAAGGACATTGTGATGAATAAATAATTAACTTTGTTTTTTAATAACCACTTTTCTTTTAGAACTCAATTATTTGATGGAGTATTTAGATATGAAGAAAGCAATAAAACATGCTTTAATATTACTAAACCAACCCAACCAACCCAACACTTATAACCCAGCTTGTTATGTCATTAAAAAAAACTGATCAAAATATTTAAATAATTCTTTTCTTTTCTTAATTCCCTATAATTTGGTACAGAAAAGTTCAGTTGGCAAGAGAAATGGGGAAAGTATCTGAGAGCGATTCTAAAAAAATAATTCTTAGCTATGGAATTGATACAGGTTTAAATATAATCCAATACCCTATACTTGCTTCTTTATAGCATACTTCAGTTGAATATATTATGGTGATAAAAAAAAATTCTGATTACCAAAAAGCAACTTAATACATTTTATCATATTCCATTGAACATGAGGAAAGAGAAATCTTTCATCAACTTTTGAAATCAAAATTCCTCTGTAACTATAAGTGTCAATAATAGTCAGAAAACTTAAACTTGCATGCCTATAGAAGCCACTCTAGAAATATAAGTGTGTGAATTAGACCAAGTGTAAGACAAAAGGCAGCCCCTTGATTCTGGTGAGCTATTAAAGAATATTCTGGTCAAGGGACACAGCTACTCCTCAATTTTAGCTACTAATTGTCATGTGGAAATTTATGCCCAACGGTTCCCAGAGATATCAAAGAAGAAAACTGGATACTTAGAATTTTATTGGAAATGCCATAATTTTTGAGACATGACAACTAATTCATATATATATATATGCATGTATATACAAAAATATACATATATGCAAATGTTATAGTATTTAATAACATTTTATATATCAATTTATATAATTATTACTTTTTAAAAACACAATATGTGTTCCAAAGAGAAAAACAACATATGACTGATTTAGAGCCAGCAGCCTATTAGTTTCCAACTTCTGAAATTAATCAAACATAGTTCATAGGGTTGGCAGCATGAATACAGGCTTTGCCACTACATCATTGGTCTCATCCCTCAAACTCAGATCCTAAGAGATTTTCTCATTTCTTCTCCAATTACAAGAGGAAAAAAAATCAGTGAATATAAAAGACAATTGGGAAAATAAGAGAAAAGAAATTTGTACACATTAGCAGCTCAGCTGGATTTAGCAGACCCCCTGCACTGATTTGAATTTCTTTTCACATGAACTTAGGTGGCTTGGCAATTTGTTTCAATATAGTAATATGAAAAATGATCAAGCACTTATGATTGACAAAATAGGCATACATAAAATACATAAATAAAATTAAAAAGAGAAGACATGCAAGTTAAATCAGCATGCTCCAGAATTCTTTATTGTCGTAAGGAAAAAAAATAATTCATTTGCATTCAAGTTATGATATTACTAAAAAACAGCATATATTCGCTGTGCACAATTTGTTGAAAAGTAAGGGTTTTCTAAAAGTTATTGTTCCTTTTCTTCTTTACTTCTCATTTTACCTCTTGCTGAGAAACATATAATGAAAAATCCATTAATTAACAAATCATGATTTACAGCTTTAATGCACCTATTCCATAGTAGACAATTACATGACTCATGGGACCTAGAATTCAAGTTTTCTATTCTAAAGATTCCAGATAAAGAATAAATTCACTAATTATCGGGTATGTGATATCATCCATATGTCAGCAATAAGAGCAAAACTATATCCAGCAATAAATCTTAAGATTTAAGATTAATTGTAAAATTCTTATAAAAGAATTGTGTTTTAGTCTTAAGTATGTAGCATCTAGACTAGATTGAAAAAGATTTGGAAGAGTATTGCATATACATCTAGATATAATACTCCTTCCAAGTTAAATCTTATTAGATGTAACTAATAAGCAGACATCATGCATTAATTTGACCACATTATCAATTTGTACCAACTTATTTGCATGACATTAGGATGCATTAAATAGTATATTATTTATTTAATTATCTATTTATTGAGTGATTATTCTTATACTCTCTGATTTATTAGGAAAAACTATTTATAGTAAAACAAAATCTTTTTCTCGTGGTTGTCTGATTTTTCCTTGAAAAAGAGAACATAAAATAAATAGCTATGAAATGTCATGCAACCTAAATCCTATTAAGAAGTCTAAGGACAGATAATGTAATCTGGGTCAGCAAATCTTTTTAAGATAGAATGGTTCTTAGATGCCATCTCAGAAAAGATGATATTCAAGCAGAGAACCCAAGGAGATGAAGGAAAGAGTTATGCAAATACCTAGAAGACTATCCCTAAAGGAAGGGACAGCAAATGCAAAGTTGGCTGGTGTGTTTGGAGTGGAGTGAGAAAGAACAAAAATGATGTGGAAAGATACCTGTGAGCCAACCAAATCACAAAGGGTCTTGTAAGCCATGGGAATATTTGGGGTTCTATTCTCTAGAAAATATAAAGCTAAATGAGACTCAGTTGTCCATGCTATGAGAACCTCTACCATGGCTAAACACAGAGAAAACATTTTACTATTTCTCAGAGTAAGCTCTCGTACCGGGTACTAAGGTGTAATAGTGGAGCAAATGTGTAAGTGAGTCTGCAATGAGTAAGTGGTTTGGGCAGAACAGTGTAGTGGTCAATAGTGTTTAATAAAGCCTTCAGGCAGCCAGGACAGAGTTTTACCTGAACTAGTGAGGTCCAGCAACGGGGCAGAAACCCCCTTCACCCTGAGGGAGAGCAAGGAACACAGTGGCCTACACAAATAAGTTAGACTAGTTTGAAAATATGTGTGTTATATTTCTTAGTCTTGAGGGGCAACCACAAGAGGGGCATGAGTTTTATTGCTCATAAAAATGAGAGCTGCTTAGAACTGAATGTAGATATAATGAATAAGCAGACCTCGTGTTATTCTAAGGAGAGATAATTTAGTTAAATTCATTCTTTCATTTATGTCAGTTGGTCAACAAATATTTATTTGTTGTGCCTGCTCTATTCCAAGCACTGTTGTAGGCACTATTATCTTGTGCCAGAAGTTATACATTCTAATTGAACGTGTTACTATATAAGGAATAATTGAGGGTAAGCTTTACTTCCTGAAGTATTATGATCAGTGAAGAGAAACTAAAACAGATGTTTGCTTTGGGCAATCTTGAATCATTAATGATGTTTGAGCTCTCTGATTTATGTTTCTATATTTAATATTTGAAAGATTCTCAACTTTTGTTTCAAATTGAGGCTGATTCTTTGTGTGTGTGTATGTGTATGTAATATTACCAAATATTAGTGTTTTATTTTTCTTTTTACCTTCCTTTTACCCCTTTTTTTATTTAAGTGGATTTAACAGCTACAAGGATTTTGTTTTGTTTTGTTACATGGATAAATTGCATAGTGAAGAAATCCAGGCTTTTCATTTATGTGTTACATGAATAATGTACATTGTATCCAATAGGTAATTTTTCATTCCACACATCCCTCCCACTTTCCCACTTCTAAGTCCTCAATGTCCTTTAAATCACTCTGTATGACCAGGCATACCCATTGTTTAACTCCCACTTATAACTGAGAATACATGGTATTTGGTTTTTTTGTTCCAGGTTACGTCACTTAAAATAATGACTTCTAATTCCTTCCAAGTTGCTGCAAAAGACAATATTTCATTCTTTTTAATGCCTAAGTAGTATTCCATGGTGTGTGCATGTGTGTGTGTGTGTGTATATACACACACACATATAAATATATAATTTTATTAATCCACTCATTAGTTGGTGTCCACTTAGGTTAGTTCCATATATTTGCAGTTGTGCATTATGCTGCAATAAACATATGGGTGCAGGTACATTTTTTTAAAAAACAACTTATTTTCCTCTGGTAGATCCCCCATACTGGGACTCCTGGATCAAGGGGTAGATCTACTTTCAGTTCTTTGAGAAATCTCCATACTGTTTTCCATAGAGGTTGTACTAATTTGTATTCCCACCAACAGTGTATAAGCGTTCCTTTTTCACTGTGTCCACACCAACATCTGTTGAATTGTCTCAAAGAGCTGGAAAAAGAAGAACATACCAACCCCAAACCCAGCAGAAGAAGTGAAATCACTAAGATCAAATCAGAGCTAAACGAAATTGACAACAGGGAAAGTATACAGAAAATTAATAAAACAAAAAGTTGGTTCTTCGAAAAAATAAACAAAATTGACACACCATTGGCTAGACTAACGAAAAGCAGAAAAAAAAAATCTCTAATAAGCTCCATAAGGAACAATAAAGGAGAAATCACCACTGATGCCACGGAGATACAAGATATAATTTATGAATACTACAAAAACTTCTATGCACACAAACTAGGAAATGTGGAGAAAATGGACAATTTCTTAGAAACACACAGCCTCCCTAGGCTCAACCAGGAAGAAATAGAATTCCTAAACAGACCAATATCAAGTACTGAAATTGAAACAGCAATAAAAAAGCCTTTCTAAAAAGAAAAGTCCTGGACCAGATGGTTTCACACCTGAATTTTACCACACCTACAAAGAAGAACTGGTGCCTATCCTGCAGAAATTATTCCACAACATTGAGAAGGATGGAACCCCCCCAACACATTTTATGAAGCAAACATAACCCTGATACCAAAACCAGGAAAGGATGCAACAAAAAAAAGAAAACTACAGACCAATATCTCCTTATGAATATAGATGAAAAAATTCTCAACAAAATCCTAGCAAATAGAATCCAGATGCTTGTCAAGAAAATAATTCATCACAACCAAGTGGGCTTCATCCCAGGGATGCAGGGATGGTTCAACATACGCAAATCTATAAATGTAATTCATCATATAAACAGAAGCAAAAACAAAGACCATATGATCCTCTCAATAGACGCAGAGAAAGCATTTGAAAAAATTCAACACCCTTTTATGATAAGAACGCTCAACAAAATAGGCATAGATGGGGCTTACCTAAAAATGATACAAGCTGTATATGACAAACCCACAGCCAATATCATACTGAATGGGGAAAAATTGAAAGCATTCCCACTCAGAACTGGAACAAGACAAGAATGCCTGCTATTTCCACTTCTGTTCAACATAGTGCTGGAAGTCCTTGCTACAGCAATCAGACAAGAGAGCAGAATTAAGGGCGTCCAAATGGGAGCACAAGAGATCAAACTCTCACTCTTTGCTGATGACATGATATTATGCCTAGAAAACCCCTAGGATTCAACCAAGAGACTCCTTGATCTGATAAATGAATTTGGTAAAGTCTCAGGATACAAAATCAATACACAGAAATCAGAGACATTCATATACGCCAACAACAGTAAAAGTGAGAACCAAATCAAAGACTTTATTCCCTACAAAATAGCAACAAAGAAAATAAAGTACCTTGGAATATATTTAAGTAAGGAAGTAAAAGACCTCTACAGGGAGAACTATGAAACACTAAAGAAGGAAATAGCAGAGGACATAAACAGATGGAAGAATATACCATGCTCATGGGTCGGCAGAATCAACATTGCTAAAATGTGTATACTACCCAAAGTGACCTACAGAGTCAACACAATCCCTATCAAAATACCATCATCATTTTTCACAGATATAGAAAAAATAATTTTACGCTTCATATGGAACCAAAGAAGACCCCGTATACCAAAATCAATCCTAGGCAATAAAAACAAAATAGGAGGTATCAATTTACCAGACTTCAAACTATACTACAAGGCTATAGTCATTAAAACAGCTTTTTACTGGCACAAGAACAGGGACATTGACCAGTGGAACAGAACAGAGAACCCAGATATAAAACCATCCTCACATAGCCAACTAATCATCGACAAAGCAGACAGAAACATACACTGGGGAAAAGAATCCTTATTCAATAAATGGTGCTGGGAAAACTGGATAGCCACATGTAGAAGACTGAAACAAGACCCACACCTTTCACCTCTCACAAAAATCAACTCATGCTGGGTAACAGACTTGAACCTTACGTGTGAAACTATTAGAATTCTAGAGGAAAATGTTGGAAATACTCTTCTAGACATTGGCCTAGGCAAAGAATTTATGAAGAAGACCCCAAAGGCAATCACAACAGCAACAAAAATAAACAAATGGGGCCTGATCAAATTAAAAAGCTTCTGTACAGCCAAAGAAACTGTCAAGAGAGCAAACAGACTACTCGCAGAATGAGAGAAAATTTTTGCAAGCTACACATCTGATAAAGGGCTGATAACTAGAATCTATTTAGAACTCAGGAAAATCAGCAAGAAAAAACAACCCTATCAAAAATTGGGCAAAGGACATGAACAGAAACTTCTCAAAAGAAGACAGAATAATGGCATAACAAACATATGAAAAAATGTTCAACATCTCTAATCATCAGGGTAAATACAAATCAAAACCACAATGAGATATCACTTATCTCCAGTGAGAATGGCCTTTTTCAAAAAGTCCCCAAACAACAAATGCTGGCATGGATGCAGAGAGAGAGGAATATTCCTACACTGCTGTTTTTTGACTTTTTAATAATGGACATTCTGACAGAGTAAGATGGTACCACATCTTTTTTCCCTTCCTTTTAACTTCCTTCCATATCACCTCTTCTAGAAGTTCTTACTAAAGTATTCCGCATATTTACATGTATATCAAATGAAATAATTATGAATCAATTTTAAAATGTTTTATAGCTCTAGTAAGAGTTATAAAAATAATATCCTGTTGGTTAGCTGGCCATCTTCTCTTAACTCTGGAGAAAATCTTCAATGTCTCTGAGCCATTTGCACTATATCACTCTACTTATATCATGATAAGGATAGTTGGAATAACTATATGGAAATAAAACAAAACTCTGTTTAAATAAAAAGAGAGATTTACAATTGACTCATTTTTCTCTAAAAATAACATTAATTTACAGTATTTCCCATTTTAACTTATTTATTACAGTTTATTTTCTTTTGCTAAGAGAAAAACTTACTAAATATTAAATCATGCTATGTATTTAATTTGAATGCTACGGTGCTATTTGTCCCATTACATTCCCATGGTAATTATATATTTTTTATGTGAATTTTTTTTTGTCAAGTCTGTTACATAGCCACTGAGATTTGCATTATAATTCACTTTACCTACCATTTCTCTGAAAGAGAGAAAGCTACACTTAAACTTATAAGGACAATATATTTTAGTGACCTTCCTGTGAGATTTTAATGGGCTACTGGTGGATGAAAACATAAGATAACCAGCTTATTAAATTGAAATAGTGTTTTATTCAAAATATAATCATGTAGTCAGAACATATACAGATTGTCCCTTGAAATATATCTTCCAGATCTACAAAAGAGTTATAAATTTTCTTTTGACAAAGGAAAATATTAATTGAATCTAAGGAATATTCAGAACATTACACAATTCTTTCATGTGATTGTCATTTTATTAGGCATTTGATAGCTATGCATAATTATTGCCACAGAAGTTGATATCAAGAGATACATGATTTAAATGAATATTCTTCTTGTAGCTAGGGTTGGGAGAAACGTATTAGTAACTATTGCAGACCAAATTAAAGCGTATATTTCTATTTTTTACTTGATCCTTTAACAATTGTGCTTACTACGGTATATGTTAGGAACCTTGATGTGCACATTATCTCATTTAATCTTCGCATACTCCAAATGATGCATTGCTAATCCCAATTTTATGATAAGGAAGCTGGAGTTTTGTGTAGTTAATATCACACTCTATAAATGGTAGAGCTAAGATATAACTCAGGTGTGTTAATCTCTATACCTCAAGAGCTCTTTAATTACTAAGCCATTCTATCTCAACATCTGGGACTTTATTGTCTATCTAACCTGTTAGAACGCTTCCATCCAGTTTAACTACAGGTCTATATCTTTCAGGTTATCAAAATTGGATATGTCAGCATGTTAATTTTTGAGCTGGTGTGGTAAACAGCCCTCAATGGTCCTGCCTTGGGCTATTCAAACACTAATGTAATCCCCTCCCATATATTACTGCCAGGGTTGGTCTGTCTTCTCCATAAAATATGGTAGAAGTTATGATATGTCACTTCTGAGATTAGGCCACCTTCTGTCATGGGTTCTTCCTCTCTTGAATCACTCACTCTGCAGGGAGCCAGCTGTCAGGAGTGAGCTGCCCTATGCAGAGCCACTGAAGCCTCCTGTCAATAGAAACATAAAAAGCTGAAAGTGGCTCCAGCCCTTCAGATGAAGCATCCCTACCTGACTTCTGGACCAACTCTCTCAGGAGAGAACCTGAGTCAGAAAAGCTCAGCTAAGCTACCCGCAATTTCTGATTCTCAGAAACTGTCAGAAATAATAATTTTTAGTTTAAAGCTGATAAATTTTAGGGTGACTTGTTATGCAACAATAGATAATGTGTGCACCTGTCATTACATCCTGTATTTTTTTGTCAGTGTACCCAAAAATGCTTCCAAGCATTTTTCTTCTCCACTAGGAGCATACTTCAAATGTCACAATCTTTATGAAAATGATTATTCACTTTGATACTCTCAGGATTTAAAATTGTGTCCTAGGTTAAAAGCATAATGTGGCAAATTTGTTGTGTGCATACCATGAAGGTGAATGGAGATTAGGAAAATATATCCTTGGAAATAATAAAATCTCTTGATCAGAATGCTCTACGTTTAGAATTTATGGTTATTTGGCAAGGACCAGAATGAAATTTGCCTTTTCATTTAACTATGAAGAAAGTATTATTAGCCAAATTAAAAAGCCTTTGTTTCTAAAGAAGAAATTATAATAGTTTAAGTAAAAATGTTTTCGGAATTTGTGTTTTATAATCACAAATTGATAGGAAATTTACATTTATTCATGTTGATGGCCAAAACACAATGAGATTGATTCCTTTTTGTGGCTTGAGCATAACCTTTCATTCAACTTTAAAATGGTTTGTATGTATTAAATTATTACCTAATGGGCACATTTAAGCACACCTTTGTTGAAATAATTACCAATTGCTACTTAACTGAGCAACAAAATGGTATTTCTTTATATATATATATATATATATATAAAGAAATATATATATAAAATATATATATATAAAACATTTTAATACATATATATATATAAAACATTTTAATACATAGAATTACAAAAGAAATAACTATATTGAAATGCAGATATCAAAATATTTTGTTTTTTTCTCTTTTTTTTCCTCCTTTTATTTCATTATATTATAGGGGTACAAATATTGTTGGGGTTGCATATATTGCCCCTGCTGAAAGGGATCTGATTCTGACTTTTCACCAGTATGGATTTGCCATGCTCGCCAGAGACTATAGCAGGGATGTTTTGACATTAAGAGGGCAGCATTATACAGAGCAGGGAGTACTAGATAGACAATTAGGAAAACTGACTTCTAATCCAAGTTTCCCCTTATTTCACTATTTAATCTGGTAAATAGGACTTACCTTCTGCGGCCACTTTTTACTCATGTATAAAATGAGGGAGCTAGACTGTTAGGAGTTAGCTTTAGAACTCTTTATTCAAACAAAAGCTACAGACCAATATGTGAAATAAATAAATGTGGATAAAAGCCTAGCTGGTCCAGCTGAAGTAGGGGTGTGGCCCTGGAGCCCAGGCTTTATCCCTCAAAATCCTTCAAAGATTCTGTCAATGTTGCTGGGAATATGGTACAATAACTCAATAGATTAAATATTTTCTATGGCTATTATATTTATAATATTCTAAAATTATTCAGTAGAAACCATTTAGTAAAATACATATGCTACTTGCCATAGCAAATGGAAGTTGGCTAAATTGATTTCTTTTGGAGCTCTTGTAAATTCATTATTACCTTTTTAAACTTGTTTATAAATAATCACCATTTCATCATTATTATCCCATAATAATTGGTGACCTCTATGCAGAGACATATATCAAAATTCAGTGGATTTTCCCATATGAAATAAGTAAATATAGCAAGTAACACAGGTATGGTAAAATGCAGAATCTCATCTCTGCCTTAAGCAACAGATGTTTGAGCTAAGAACATCTGTAGCATTTCATATAGTCAGTTGGGTTTAGGTAGAGAATTCATTATTGGCTTTGTGTGTCGGGCTTAGTAAAAAGCTGATTGGACAAATCCTAAAACTCTGAGTAATCCACTGCCAACATGAAATAAAAACTGTGGGAATGAACAAATCTGTGCCATAAGGAGTCTTCCCCAGTGACATTCACAGAAGCCATGAAGCAGATTGCACACAAGTGCTGTCTATACATTCTTATAGTCATGTATTTATATGTATGTCTGTTAAATATTTGTAAATATAGAAAAAACTGAAGCTCCAAGTATTTTTTTCTGCATGCATGGAATAATTCAATAATTCAAGAAGTCCAGATAAAATGCTAAAATAATGGAGTCTACAGTGCAATTGAATTTTTTAGTTAGCAAGAAACTCCATTTCGGTTTCTTGGGGGTGGTCTATGGGAGCAGACACCAAGTCTGAAATGCACACTCTTGAACACGTGTTACTATTTCATTGTTGCATATTGTCCCCTCTGAAATGTGCTATAGAAGCATATTGTCTTACTTACTAATTTTGTATTGTTTGGATGAATTTATCTCTAGGATCTTTTTTTTTTTTATGTTTGCATGAGTTGACTCTTTTTTAAAG
Organism: Microcebus murinus; assembly: GCF_040939455.1. Lineage (NCBI taxonomy): Eukaryota > Metazoa > Chordata > Mammalia > Primates > Cheirogaleidae > Microcebus > Microcebus murinus. Next base: position 34,465,817 of record NC_134114.1, on the reverse strand, counting down.
AATGTTAGAAGAAAATGTTATTAAGAATTTTGATTAGTAGATTTCAGGTTGTCAAAGTCCTATGTAAAATCATTTCTTCTCTTAATGGATATTGCACCCACACACCCCATCTCCGAAAGTGTTATGAGTGGCTAGTTCATTCTTTTAAGTCTAACAGATTTCTGTGATTTGTTTTTATTAAATTTAGTCATTGTCTAGTTGCCTGAGCTTTTCCTGGAATATAAAATATGATATTATCTTACTGGTATATTTTTTTCCTGGAACTTAGTTATCAAAAAGCAATATAGATGTCATCTTTTTTATATATAATTTTACTGAAAAATTAATTATATTGGGATGGCTAATTTTTCAAAAGAAGTTAGAAAAATAATCAACTTTAATTTTTTTTTATTTCAGAATATTGTGGGGGTACAAATATTTTGGTTACAAGTAATGCCTTTGCCTTGCCCAAGCCAGGGCTAGAGGCATGCCCTTCCCCATACATTGTGCTCCATCTTCATTCATTGTGGGTTTATCCCCCTACACCTGACTGACACTGAATGAATATTACTACCATGTGAGCACCTAGTGTTGATAAGTTAGTACCAATTTGATGGAGAGTATGTGTTGCTTCTTTTTCCATTCTTGTGATACCTCACTTTGAAGGATGGGCTCAATCAAGTTCTATCCAGGATAATATAAGAGGTGCTAGATCACCATTGTTTTTGTAATTGACTAGTATTCCATAGTATACATATAAAACATTTTATTAATCCACTCATGTATAGATGGATATTTAGGGTTGTTTCCACATCTTTGCAATTGTGAACTGTACTGCCATTAACATTCAGATGTCTTTATTATAGAGTGTCTGTTTTTCCTTTGGGTAGATACCTTGTAGTGGGATTGCTGGATCAAATGGTATTTTTAGTTTTAGCTCTTTGAGGTATCTCCAAATTATTTTCCACAGGGGTTGTACTAATTTGCGGTCCCACCAGCAGTGTAAGAGTGTTCCTATCTCTCCACATCCATGCCAGCATTTGTTGTTTGGGGACTTTTTGATAAAGGCCATTCTCACTGGAGTTAGGTGAAATCTCCTTGCGGTTTTGATTTGCATTTCCCTAATAATTAGAGATATTGAGCATTTTTTATATATTTGTTTGCCATTATTTTGTCTTCTTTTGAAAAGTTTCTGTTCATGTCCTATGCCCATTTATTGATGTGGTTGTTTGATTTTTTATTGTTGATTTTCATCTTGTGTTAGATATAGATTCTTGTTGTCAGCTCTTTATTGAATGTGTAGAAAGCAAACATTTTCTCCCATTCTGTAGGTTGTCTATTTGCTCTAATAATAGTTTCCTTGGCTGTGCAAAAGCTTTTTAATTTGATCAGGTCCTATTTATTTATTTTTGTTGCTGCTGGGGAGTCTTCTTCATAAATTCTTTGCCTAGGCAATGTCTATAAGAGTTTTCCAACATTTTCTTCAAAAATTCTTAAGGTTTCATGCCTTAGGTTTAAGTCTGTTACCCATTTTGAGTTGATTTTTGTGAGAAGTAAATGCAATTATCCAGTTTTCCTAGCACCATTTGTTGAATAGCGATTCTTTTCCCCATTGTATATTTTTGTCTGCTTTGTTGAAAATTAGATGACAATATGTGGATGGTTTCATATCTGGGTTCTCATCAACTTAAAAAATTTTTAAAGTGGAATATATATTTACTGATTTTGTTTTTCAAGAGATATGTCAGAAGAGTAAAATATATTGATAACATACAAGCTTCAGAAATCGGCTTCATAACAAATTGGGGAGCTATTTCATTTTTCTGCACTAATAAACTTTCCTTCTAAATATACAAATCAGTGATTTGATGATTACCTCATAAAATTATAATGTGAATATTATCTTAGATTAGTTTCTTCTTACCAAAAATATAACTAATGATATTCATGCATTAATATATTGGATATTTTAATTAGCCTTGACTTTGTGCACTCTTCCTTTAGTCTTTTTTTTTTTAATTTATCTCAAAATACTTAGTAGGTGCATATGGTTTTTGTTATACGGATGAATTGTACAGTGGTGAAGTCAGGGCTTTTAGTGTACCCATCACCCTAATAGTGTAGATTGTATCTAATAGATAATTTTTCATCCCTTGCTCTCCTGCCACCCTCCCCTTTGAGTCTCCAGTGTCCATTATTCCACTCTGTATGACCATGCATAACATTAAGACAACGTAGCAAGTGCTATTTTAAAAGAAATAAAGATGATCTATGAATTCTTTAGCAATCTGTTGGCTCTGCTTGATGTTAGGACTATAATTCTTTCAGAACACAGACAGAGGATGAAAACAGAACTCCAATTGTGATTATTCTGTACTTTCCCTTTTATAGTTTTAAAAGATTCAGTGAATCCCAACCCATTGGGTTATTGTAAGATTTATAAGTACTCTCTATAAAATTGCTTAGTGTGTCTGACATATAGTCAACACTCAAATATATTACCTTTAAGTAGCATAAAGTTCTATGTACCAAAATTTGATAAAACTGGCAATTTTCAAATCATCCATACTCTTCGCCATTGTTTAGACTTTGGCTAAATGCCTTTTCAGTACAACCTTGGATACTGAAGATTATATCTTTCATTAGTTTATTCTCAAGAAAATGTCAACCCTTCCTCACATTGTATCTACTTTAAATTCTATTTCCTATATTTTAGTATTCTTCAGTTCCATTTTCCTTCTAGCATTTATTTACTAACTAAGAATTTTATACAACACGAAATGAATAATAGTCTTTGCTTTGCTTCATTCCAATAATGTATAAGCCTTATAGGAAAGACCACAAGTATCCAGTGGTATCACTAATATTAATATTTAGGAACCCATAATCTTATACACCTTTATAAAAATGAAAATTCTACCACTTTCCCTGTAGATCACTACCTTGTGTCATGAAGCCCGAATATTAGGTCTATCAATCCTTCAGAAGCTACTTAAAATTCATTTCCTTTTATTTTTTCCAGAGGAGACATGTAAAGCACTCTCTGAGTTCTAACCTGACACCTGCTGTTAAATGACCTCTGCTAAATACACCTTGAAGAGAGTGAGGGGTTGGCTTGAGTGTTTCCCTGACACTGAGACATTTGCTTAACTAATACACCATAAATGGATTAACCTACTCCTTAGGTCACATTGGTTAGGTTTGAGGGTAAGCCAACAGTTTTTGTATCCTCCCTCACACCATGGGATATTTTACCAATTGAATGTTTATTGACTGATCATTCAGCAAACATTATTAACTGAGAATCTATTATATATGTCAGGCATGTGCTAAGTCTTGCAGACAGAATGAAGAAAGGACAGACACGTTTTCTACTTTAGCTTCACTTCAAGAAAAGGAATTGTCTAGTTTGACAAGGTGCATTTCCTGAATGTTTTAACCTTCAGCAAAGCACATAAAAATTGCACATTTTGCCAAGCTAGCCACAAAAGAGGAGGAAGGAAGACAAAAATGGAACAGCAGTTATACTTTAATGACTGGAAACAAAACATCCAGTAAAACATGGTTTTACCACATTTTGAGATCAAATCAGCGAATTTTTATGGCTAAGTTATATATTTGGTAATGTCATTGTTATCTATGCTCTGTGATTTAAATTTGCCTAACTATAAAACAGAGAAGTCTATGAATATTGTTTTGTTCTTTTATACTCATTTAATTATCCAGGGATTTACAAGAAAAAGAATGTATTGGAAGGTTTTTGTTTCATGCTTTTATTTGTTTATGCCTTGAGTCTTTGAATTTATAATGGCTCAATTCTTAGTTATATTGCTGCTTACAGACCATTCTCTTGCCCTTCTTCCCAAAACATCCAGCTTTTATGTCATTATTATGACATTAACTACCAGTCCTTATTGCAGTTTACCCCCACCACTCTTCCCCAGAGCCCTGTAAGAGTTCCTTTCCTATGTTCCTTAAAGGTCCCAGCTGCACGCATGCTGTCACTGTGTCCCCTGCTACTCTTATTATTTTTCTTGTGGACTTCAATATCCACATAAATGACTCTTTTAGCACCTAGAACTCATCCCCTTCTGTCATCTACTCTACCACAGCCACTCACTCCTAAGGTCTGCACCGAGACATTTTCATTACCAATTCTATATCCCCTCCAAAAATTGAACTTCAGACATTCCACTTCCTGGCCACCACTTCATAGGTTTGCAGTTTATTCCCTTTATTTCCCTAACCCCAACAATGTTTACAGCCCACTGGGAAATTCAAACAACTGATATATAGTGCCATGTTTTTCCTCATTTCTGATGAAACTCATGTCCTCACACTCCCCCTCCCAAAAAAGTTGAGCTCTCCCTTCCCAGCCCTCAACCCCAGCTGAGGTTTCAATAGACAGCCAGCACAGCTTGTCAGCTGAGTGAGACATCTTGAAAATGGATTAACTAGTTCCAGTTGAGAAGACCCATATGAAGGTGCACAGATCAGAGATGAGTCCCTCTTGCTGAGCCCCACCCAAATTTCAGATTCCTGAGCAAAGTAAATGGTAAATAATTGTTGTTATTTTAAACCACTAAGTTTTGGAGTACCTTGTCATTTAATAATATATAATTAGAACAGGTGGCTACTGGAACAAAATCTTGAGATTGTAATTGCCATCATTTCTTATAAATTCTGTGATCCTTGGAGTGTAATTAACCTCTTTGAGCATAAGTTCCATCATCTATAAAGATAATTGTTTTTCATACTTCTTAAGGTTATTCTGAGGGCTAAGTGAGAATGTATTTAAAGCCCTTAGAATAGTTACTTAGGTCAAAATAATTTCTTACTACTTCCTGGCTATTATTATTATTTTATATATTAAGGTATTTTCTACTCAGGTATAGAATATTTTATTTCCACTCTTTTCTCTGAAGCCTCTATTTGCTTCTCTATTCTCTTTTCAGATTATATATGAAGTGATTTACTACATTATACACAATATATATTTATATCACATTAATATTTTATTTAGTTTTGTTTTAACATTTCATATCATTTTGTTTCTAATTTGGCTTTTTTTCTCATTTTGGTGGATTTTTCTCATTCTAGCCTTTCTATCTTACTGCTATATTCTTTCCAGCTCAGATTTAATTTTCAAATGCTGCAGTGTAGTAATATTGCATTAATTTAATAATTCATGGAAGGTAAATTATTATAAATCATATCATATACCGAACATTTAATATAAAAATGTGCAATAGCCTTTATTGCTAGTAAATCAAAGAAGGTTACTGCGTATGTAAATTAGCTATTAAACACTTAAATACAAAGTATATTAATATAATTCATTTTTACAAATTCCTAAGTGTAAATTAGAGTGACTTAAATATTTTTTAAATGAATGATTCTACTTTGTTTCAAGTGAGCATTAAAATGACTGAAGAGCAGGCATCACGGTTGAGAAGGGAAAGCAAGGACCTAAATGACTGTTGACATGGATTATCAAAATTTTAAGTAATACCCTTGAGGGGGTTGGGAGGCATGGGCAATATACGTAACCTTAACACTTGTACCCCCATAATACAAAATATAAAAATCTAAAATATAAAAATCTAAAATATAAAATAAAAAAGATAAAATAAAAAATAAAAAATATAAATATAAAAATATAAAACATAAAAATAAAATAAATAAATATTAAAAAATTTAAGTAATAGAAAAAATCCAGACTCATTAGTACTAACAACATAATTGAACTAACTGTAGAAAATTCTAAACTGACAAAATCATCTCTAATAATCAAATTGTACAATGTAACATTGTTTACACAATGCGAGTGAGTACGTAGAGTATTTTTTTAAGTATTTACCGGTGGTGCTTCTATTGTATGCCAAGGGCATTGCATTCATTATCTCATTTAATTCTTTTAATGGTTCTACAAATTCTATCTACAGATAAAGAACAGAACAGAGGAGAATACAGATTCAGAGAGATTCAGTGGCCTGCCCAATATTAAAGAGCTAGCAAAAAGCCAAGCAAGAATTTTGCTTAAGAATCATTTCACTCCAAAGTATGCTGTCTTTCCCCCATACTACAAATTTTATTGGCCAAAGACATAATGTTCTCCATTGAATAATGACCTGAAATTTTGAAAATGGAGGGTAATCAAAGAACTCCCTCTATTAGCGAAGCAGGATCTGTTCCCAGAACCAAGTTGAAAAAGGACCTAAAATACTCCCTTATATTTTATATGACATAGAGATATTTTACACTTTGTTTAATTATAAAAAAAATTATCAATAACTATAGTCAATAAGCACAAGTACAAATAAAAGCAATTTAGTGGAACAACATCTTGATATATCTGTTTATATGTTAGAAATTTTACATTTTCCAACACTAATAATTGAATCAATGCAATGATACCTTTTCCTCACAAATGATATTATCAAAATCTAGACCTTGGTCAAATATAACAAAACACCTGACTGCTTTGTAAACTAATTTGTAGGATAAACTAGGAATATTATAGAAAGAGAGTCTGAACAGATTTTGGAGCAAACATAAATATTTGATGTAATTTTAAAATAAAGGCAATTAATGTATTGACACAATTTCTAGTCACAACTTTAATGTTTCTATTTCTCTAAAGTAAAACATACAGTTTTTATGGAGTATTTTATAGAAGGATGAACTTGGCAAGATCAGTCAAGGTAAGTATATGATAGACATAGCACTTTGAAAGAAGTGTACCTGGGAAAATAAGAGAAAAATAGAAAAAAACACAAATTAAAGGAATTCCCAAGAGAGAAGTTGAAGCTATTTTGGAGTTGAGACATTTAGAAAGTCTTTATTAAACCTCTGTCACATGTTAGGCATTGTAGGCATAGAAAAGATATTCACTATATTCAAATTCCTGTTGGTATCTCTGTGTTTTATTCCCTGTCTCCAGCATAGGGCGAGACACCTGTTATATGTAAGGGTCTTATAACCTATTTTTTAGGAAAAGTAGGTCAGAGAATTCTTTTATGGCCCATTTTCACATGGAAAGGTGGGAAAAGGTCAGAGAGTGATTTTTCTGCTTTTGCTGTTTTCTCAATTTCCAAGTAACAGTATTTGAGGGTAATATGCCCTGTACCCCCTCAAAGGAATTAATGCCCTTATAAAAAAGGAAGAGACGAAATATCTTTCTGTTTGTGCAAGCATCAGGGAAAGGCCATGTGAGTACATAGCCGGCAAGAACCTTAACAAAAACCCAATCCTAATCTTTGACTTGACACTTCCAGAACCATGAGAAATAATGTTATTTAAGCCACCTAGTCTATTATATTTCACTGGAGTAGCCCAAACTGATTAAGAGAACATTCAATATTGAAATCTGTATTTTTCAGTTTTTTGACAAAAAATAGATTTAAAGCATATATGCATATTCAAACAAGATTTTTTTTTTTTCAGAATATTCTGTTTGGTTTTATCAGTTCCTGTATCTTGTAGGACTTGCTTCCTTCACTCATTATTTTGGTGACATGTTCATCCATTTTCTTTCCTATTGCTATAGTTCACTCATTTTCAATGCAACCTAATATTCCATAGTATACATATACAGTTTCTAGTTTATTGCTGTTAAAAGCAATGCTGCTATGACTATTCTTCACAAATATAACTGTACAGGAGTTTTTCTTGGGTATCTAACTATAAGTGGAATTGATGAGTTTTAGGTTAAGAAAACCACATGGATTAAACAAGTTAGCTGTCACTTTGAGAATTAGAGACTTATGTTGTTTTAGGTTTGGCAGAGTCTATGACAAAAAGAGGGAAAGCAGGCCTTACTGGGGGAAGTCCTGAATGAGTGCTTCAGGGAATGCACGGGGTGTGCAAGAGTGACTTAGTGATTATGTTCTGCTCTGAGTTAGAGAAATATATATAAAAATAAAAAAATAAAAAAACACAAAAAAACTTATATTGGAGAAAGTAAAGGACTACATTAAATAAGCTCTGTCACCTAACAAGTTGAAGGACAGGCCATGCAAGGCTGGTGTGCCATTTCTGCAGTGTCATCAGAACCTAGCCTCTATCTGCCATACAGTGTAACTGCTACTGTCACTCTCAGGAAGACTTCCCCACCACAGCCATCATATCCACACTTCAGGAAAGAAGAAGAGGAAGGACAAAGGGCAGAAAAAAAAAATCACATTATTCTGAGATGGCCTCTTGTTTCTGAATCTCCACCCAGTAACTTTGACTTTTACCTCATTGAATGCTACTAAACTACTTGGATGCCCCATTATTCCATAATATATAAATAATGTGTTTTATTAAGCTGGGAATATCGCCACCCCAAATCTTTTGGGGTTCTATAGCAGAAAAGAAATAGATATTGGTAGGTAATCAGTACTGTACCACAGGATGGAAGAAGTATATATATAAAAAAATAGATACCAGCTATCTTATAATAAAGTTGATTCTGTATTTAGTCAGAAATATAAAACTTCAGAGGCAAAAATAAACTTTATATTCTATTACAGATTTGCTTTTTAAAAATAAAAAAGATGCCTAGAGAAGACAAATGGCTTTCTTAAGTATATAGAATTATTAGCTACTGATCTCTTGGTCTAACGTTTCTTGAGTCTTAGTTGAGTTTTACTTTTGTTTTCCCATATGTAGTCTCCCTTCTCTACCTAAGGACTACACACACAGGCAGGGTCCCAACAGGTTACAGAGTGGAAGGAAGCCTTAAAAAGGGAACAATTTACCAAGTTGTGAGTGGGACGTTGGGAACCACAAGGGATAACAGGGCCCCAAAGTATAGTAGTAACAGAACTGTTACCTGCACTAAAACCCAGAAAAGGGAGTCACGTAGATATGGATGCATTGGCAGAAGTAGTGACCTTTGATAGAAAACACAGCAGGCCACTCTCTTCACAGTGGGAGCCCATGATACTATGACACTGATGGTATTCTCCTTCTTTCCTTTGATCTTCTGTCAGGGTTCCCGTTGACTGAATCCAACTGGAAGTCAGAGGGCAAGGGAGTTTGTTGAAAGTTTTGTTCCTGAAAGTGTTCAGGAAAATACCTAGCAAAAGCTAAGTTCTCCATCTTCAGTGCTATCTAAAAACAAAAAGAAACATGTATGCAAAAGGAATACAAAGACACCACCATAAACCTCATAGTATTCTGTGATGAAGATGAGTTGCTCAAAAGTAATTGTGCAGTTTATTCCCTGGTGATAATTCTGGGTTAGGTTGTGCCAATGACAGATAGAATCATTATGTACATGCATCTTCAAGTTAAAATAAAATATTCCTACAGAGAAGCATTAGAACTTTCTATAGGCAAACTGGCTTGTAGATTTACATCTTCTGCTCAGAAACAATTCCCGGATGGCTGATATCTTTAAGCATAGTGTTTCTTTCCATTTTCATATTTGTATTTCCTTTCCTATTCCACATCTGTGTTAATCTTAGGACACAGCTGTTGACAGTTATATTGATATATCACCATCAGATTCTTGTGGGAAATGTGCCATTATTTTTCTTAGGGATTCGCAGCCTAAAAACATGACCTTTCCCTACCATAATATTATCTAGAAAAGATCAGATTGTTTGGTCTTAAAAGCTGCATGTAAATCCATATTAAATAAATTAGAAGCCTATTAATGCTATCAGCATTATTTTTTAGCCCAAATGCACTCTATGATAGGTGATTGTTTGCCCTATCAACTTAATAAGGGCAAACAATCACTTACCACACACACACACAGATACACATACGAATATAGGCAAATGATCATCTATCCATCTATAATATATTTGTATCTATATCTGTGTATATATGAGAGAGAGGAAAGGAGGGAGGGAGGAGAGAAATAGAAGCTTATATAATAGGGGCAAACATATTTATTCCTTATGTTTGGATATTTTGTTTGATAAATGTAGTTTAATAAATATGTTTTCTCACCTTTGCTTGCATTTCAACAGAGTATATTATAATCACTTTTTCTTTTGTCACTCTAAATATGGCAAGACAAGATTAAAAGATAAATTGGGAAAATGCATTTGTATCTATTCATAAAATGTTGACTTTTTTCCTAAGATGTAATTCACACAAAACTGCTACTTTACTATTTTGAGGTACTCATTTTTCAAATTCAAACTTGTGCAGTCGCAATTCTGTATGCCATTCTAATAAGAGATGTTCCTTGCTCAACTTCAACCTTGTCAGCCTCACTTTGTAACAACATATAACTCAGTATATTTAGAATTTCTAGTTTCTTCTATCTTATTTGTCCAGTGGTCCAAGTGAAATTTTGAAATCTGTCTGACAGTTGTTCTGCTAGCTTTAATTTCTTTTCTGGAAGGTGTTTGAATGATTGAAATTTTCCACCATGAAGTGATACACCTTGAACATGATCGTGATTTTTTTTCCCTCTACATTAATGAGACCCTGGGTAGCTCTTATTTAAGGAAGCTGCTTTTGTCTGCTGGGTGAAATTAAATTGATCATAGCTGACTATGGATAACCTATTATTTTACTTATTTATAGTTTTGAATACATTCAAAGGATCTCAAAAATTCTTATTTTTGTGTTGGGTGTCACAATTAAGCATATTAAACTCTATTCTTTAACAGAGTTTAAAGGCTGAAGGCAATGACCTTGTATTTATTTTAGAAATGAAACTGGATATAACCTGATCACTTTCTCTGCAATAGCTACCATAAAAGAGTGTGTAAGGTCAAATTCTACAGGATCTAATAAACACAAACTATAGATTCCACCTTTAACTCTGACCTTGACCTAACTTATTACCAAATGCTAATAAAAAGTGACTTCTCTGACAATTTCTGGGTTTTGGGTTTTATTATATACTAAAATATTACGAAAATATTATATTAACATAGTATACAGAAAAGTAATTTATTAGTGGTCATTTGTTTAATTGGAAGCATACCTAGAGATAGATGTACAGCTAATTACTACCTTGGGCCATCCATCAAAAATAGACAACCCACTCATATTTAATGGCTACACATTATGTGCCTGAAACTGCACTAAGAGAAAATCACATCTGAACGTTCTCATTACTACTGTCTTTTAGCCTTACACAATATCAAACTAGTTCAGGGTCATTGGCAAAACACATTCAAACCTTAGTGTATTTAAATGTATTCTCTGTTATTTTTTTTTATTCTGGGCTTTCTAGGAAGCCCAGAAAATTCTAAGACTAGGCAACAAGATTTTCTAAAGTTTAAAGATAGAAAAGTTTTAAAATATTTGCATTGCCTCTGTCCTTTTTTAATCTGTTGAGGGGAGCGGGGACTAGTAAGGTAAAGAATGAGATTTAGTGTCCCATACTCACCAAAGACTGCAGTTTATTCTTATATGAAGAAATCTATGCCACTTTTATTCTCTACTGTAAAAAGAAAATTGGAGCATATTGAGAACAATCTTATCTGATTAATGATGTTTTGGTAAGCAAAATACAGTTTTGTTTTGCTTTTGTTTCTAATATGTACAGGACACATCTGAGGCTAACTAACAATAGCACATAACTAATGCTGCCTATTTATGTATGTGCCTCCATCCACTTCTCATCAGATCTATAAGCCTGTTTTCACCAGGCTAGTCACATTTCTACCTTTGAGTAATAGACCATGCTTTTGATATAAATTCTAAATTTGTTATCTTTATCTAAGGGAATCAAAAGCAACTTCTGTTAGGCAGCCTGTCAGTTTATGTATACTGTGTTTGTGATCCATTTTTGCTTCCTGAAGAAAATATGTATAGAATAATATTTGCATTATTGTAGTGGTGTTTCAAAATTTAACTCTCAGCACTTTGTATTCAGAAAAGCATAAACATATTTGTGGAATGACATTTGCCTTCCTCCTGTGAGCAAATCAAGTGAGAGAAATAAAGTGTGCCTGAAAATTAGCCAGTTATTCTGATTCCTTGATAAAGCATTCATGAGGAAAAGAACTTAACAAATTTGAAATATTTTGCATTATTTTAATTTTTAAACCAGTATTTAATTAAATGTTGAGTTGTTTATGATATCTGCAATATAGGTAACAATTGAGAGAACAATTTATCAGACTGCTAAGGGCATCTGTTTAATTTCATTAAATTTAGAGTTCACATTTCAATTGCAGTTGGAAATACCCTGAATCTTAATGAGAGATACTAGTTTACGTTGTGGTTAAGATGAAGGCATCTGGCTTACAACTTCCAAAATAATTCAAGGTACTATGGCAATATTAGAGAACAGGATAATACTTGCATACTGTTGTCAGTTAAATATTTTTCCTAGATTCCACTAATATCAATCACTCTGCTACATGTTTGGCATACGAAGATGACTAGGATATGGTCTCTGCTCCTAGGGAGCTTTTCTTAAACTGATAAAGGCAAACAAATAAACAGATGGTACAGTGCAATCACATGATAAATTGAAGCACAAATGCTGGCGCCATGTAAATAAGAAGCTGGACCAGGATGGGAAGGCTGAATTGCAGGAACTAAGGTGCATCTTTGAGAAAGTTACAAAATGAACCACATCTTGAAAGACTAATAGAAGTGTCTAGGCAAATAGGAAAGGTACCACAAAGCACATTAAGTCAGAGAAAACTACCCATGTAAGAGCATGCCATGGGGTGAATGGGCTTGTTTGGGGAGCTGCAAGTAGATCAGGGTGGCAAGAGTACATTCTTGAATTTTGGTATAATGATTAGGTAAGTTAAGGGGTATTGCTGAATAAACAGGCAGGGACCACATTATGACCAGCTTTTTGTGATCCCCATGGTAGGTTGGCCCTACTTTTGAGGCTATGAGACAGCTTTAACCACAAAGGTGGCATGTTTGGCTTATTGTTAGATGCTTTGAAAAATGGACTAGTGGAAGTTAAACTGGAGGTATAAATTACTGAAATTTTGTGTTAAAATTTGTAGTCACCTAGACAAAAAGAATTTGATAAAAATAAACCATTTTTCATTGGAATGAAGAAAAGGAGCTATATTTTTTTTCAAGAGCAAAGTGAAATAACAGTAAAAAAGGAACCCTATATAGCTCTAGAAATAAAAGTCCAAGGTTAGTAAAAGGACAGATGGGTTAGGTTAATTCAACCACTGCTTATAAAATATGGCAGAATGATAATATCGACTTATGATATAGTGTTGATTACAGAAGTGTTATTTGACTTTAACAAAACTTTGAAAGGAAAACTGACATCAGAGTTATTAAGGGTCACAATCAAAGAAGAAGTACAAAAAAATAAGTGTGGTTATTAGGGATGCCAAGACATCTACTATATTACAAATACATCGTAATAGAAGTAACAGGGCTAATATAGCCACAAACAAGTGACATTATAAGACTGCCTGGAACTATGTACCAGGCAGGGGATGGGAGCTTGGGCATGACAAGAGATGTGACAAAAGAAAGATTCTTTCTAAGTGTTTCTTGTGTGTGCTTAATTGGTTGTTTTTTGATAAATACTTTCAAGACTTAGCCTGATTACTCTTTGGTATTTGGGTGGTAAAGTGGAAGCAGATACTTCTTGATGCCTCTCCTGCTCAGAAGCTTTGGATCCACCCAGTGACTAGGAGTACAACACGGAGTCAATCAAGTGGTACTAAACTCTTGGGGATTCAAGGAAAACAGGTTTTATTGGTGGTAGACTCAGGTTAGATGTGTTCATTTTGGACACACAGATTTGGGACGTCTGTCTAAAGCTGAGTAAAGGTAAATCTATCTAAACAAATAGATAGGACCAGTGGTCAGGAGAGTGGTCTGTCTTATTTTGATGAATCATGTTCAACTCTGTTCTCATAACTAATGAGTAAAGCAACTTTATTTTTAGTTTGTTGCTTGTTTTATGGGAAAGGTAAACATAAAGGAAGGAGATGAGATTAAAAGTATCTAACTTTTTGATTGCAGTATGATCTAAGATAGTTCACTCGATAGTGAGTAAGACTCTATACAACTATCGCCTGTTTAGTCTAGTGTTTGGTAGATCAGAGCCCCTCTGATGGCTTCAGATTTAGATTGTGATAGGGTAATAATATTGAATTAGCTATGAAGGTTTGTTTTCTGGAACTTCTTCCCTTTTATTTTTTTTTTAATTTTGAACTATCATGAGTACATAAATAATTGTATATAATTATGAGGTACATGTGATGTTTAGATACAGGCATACAATGTGTAATGATCATATTGGGGTAATTGGGGTATCCATCACCTTAAGGATTTATCATTTCTTTGTGTTAGGAACATTCCAATCCCACTTCTTTAGTAATTTTAAAATATATATTATTGTTAACTATAGTGAACCTATTGTGCTACCAAATACTAGATGCTATTAATTCTAACTTTAACATCTAAAATTTACAGCAAAGCTCAGATATTTAGTTGTTTTTCTTAAACTTTGGGAACAACTTGTTGCAATTTAAAATACATGAATCCTGCTTTAAGATTATCTTTAATCCATGCATTGTATGTTCATGGGACATTGTTGATAATTTAGTTTCCTGAAAGAGATATTTTATCATTAATATATTTTATTAAGATTTAAACCAAGTAGTAGATTATTGTCTTTAAAAAATGCTTTAGTGCATTATCAAATTTGTCTTTAGAAATTTCTTAATGCATACTGAAATAAACATTTTCCTATATGGCTAATGTTATCAAGATCACTACTTTAATGGAATTTTCCTGCCACGTTTTATCCCTGTGATTATATTATCATTTTAATTACTAAATATTCTTCTTTCATCCCCTACCTTGAAAGTTCTCTTCCTAAACTTTATGGATGTCCCACTCTGCTTGCTAATGCAATTTGCTCCTGCATAGTACAGCTAACAAACTATGGAGAGAATACATAACCAGGAGCAAATCTGAATGTCCTCACATTGGCATATATAATTGTGATCCTTAGGCAACCACATCATTGTCAATGTGGGGCACTGACTAATTATACTAACAGCAATACTATTATTTATACTTTCATGGAACCAAGTGATTTACAAAGAATGTCAATATATTTACCTCTTATGGTGAAAGTCTTGGATATCGACAGTGTTGATGTCAGGTAAACTTATAGAAATAACTTAAATGAAAAGATTTTATTCCTAACTTCGTTTGATACTCTACCCCCTTCATGGATCTCACCTTCATTGAGAATAATCAATACTCTGGGATATATTGGTCTCTTATGAGTTAACTATTTTCTACCCAGTTTCTGTAAACTGTTCTGTTCTACAAATGGAACCATATCTATCTGATTTTTCATCCTTTGGCAACATTCTAGGTTGACTCCCCATTAATCTAGCCTGTGGCCTCACCATAATAGAATAGAGGATAAAAATAAGCCTTTGAACAATTCCCTATTTTAACCACATGCTGCCTTTCCAATGACAGACAAAGGCAAGCCAAGAACGCCCCAATCAACATCAGTATGCCTGCATGCCATCTTCTGTACTCAATATACATTTACTGTAACCCTGTCTACTTTCAATTGGAATATCCTTCCTCTGTCATTTGCTTTCAACTTTGTGGCATTAGATCCCTGTCTTTGACTAAAGATTTTGTCATGGGATGATCCTCACGCTTTCTCCATCCTGTGTTAACGTGTGCTCACTTGTTTCCAGCTTCTTGGGAGTCAACCCCAAAAGCCCTGTTGAGTCAACCATGAACCCTCTGGGCCAAGGCCGAAGGATATTTGGATATTGACTTAAAGGCAATGTACAAACATTCAAATAGTGGCGTTTCAGAGCCATTGTCATTGACTCAACTTTATAACCTAAAATAAATTCAATAGAGGTAATTTCAAGATGATTAAAAGAAGATATGGCAGATACTTTTGTGTAGGCTATTCTCTGATTCTTTGTCTCTGATTAGAGAACTAGATACTCTCCTCTAAATCCTCATCTGCAGTGTGATTAAACTTGTCTCCCTGAGGCTTACTGCTGTATCAGGCTTCACTGTCCATAAACCCCTGAGGCACAGTGCAACCAAGGGCAGTAGGTTGGTTTTACATAAAGTTGCCTACTAAACTATACTTCTTCTAGTCCAACATGGGGTAGGCACACATGTATATGTACACCTGAATACACAGATGATTTTGTTAAACTTGTCACTAGTACCTAAAGAAATGTAAAGAAGAAAGACTACTGACTCATTGAAGCAGATAAATCATTTTAGAACTAGCTGGGGAAAATCTGACATGAGTCATAGAAGTGATGCACAAGAGAAATCATTAAGCTTTGAGTGTTTACTTCTTTTTCTGAACAGTCCCTGTTGACTAAGAAATGTATGCTGTTAATTATTAAGGATTTCTCTAGCTTTACCAGTAAGCCATAGTGCCATTTCCTTTTACATCAGAGGAAGTTAAGGCAAGATACACGTATGACTTGTCTGGATGTGTTCCTTAGCTTAGTATGGCAATCTGGGGCAAACTTGGAACTATGCCTGATCAAGATCTTATAGTTCTTCTACAGGAATTTCACTAAATGGTGTACTCCCTTCAAAACTTGTCAATAATTATGTCTCATACTCAAAGTAGTCAGAATTGTGAGAAGTATTGGCATTAAGTAATATTATAATTGGAAGCAAATAAGAATTCTACTGACTCACTTAAGAATACTAAATTTCTGGTCTATTTGATTATCTTTTCCATTTCTTCTCTATTTCTGAAAACTAATACTTCATTAATGGGTTATAATATTAATTGGGTTGCATTTACCTTTCTATTAGTTTTTATCAAGCAGATGTGCACTAAAAAGTACTTTTTTCCTAAATATAAAATAACCTTAGTTTTCTTCTCTATGGCATAAGAAAATAGCAGAATATCCTCATTAGCATGATTTCAAATGGAATCTGCTAAAGTTTAGTAGGAACCTGCTTCACTTTATTTTCTTTGGGTAGTAATGCCATCATTGAATATGGAACATTTGTTCATATATTTTTGTTCTAATTTTAGACAATTGAAAGGAACTCATCAAAATAAGAATTATACCTGAATCATCATTTTTCTAGTCTTGTAAGCTGGTAGAATCAAAAGCCAAAAGTTAAAAAGGAAAGAGAGAGAATAAAACATTATTTCAAATACTCTTCTTTCTGTGCATGTTTGCTACAGATTTCCAAATAAGTAGTCTACATCCGAATTTACAAATAGGTCTGAGAGAAGATAATCTGGGCCTTAAAAAGAAATTCTCTCTCTCTCTCTCTCTCTCTCTCTCTCTCTCTCTCACACACACACACACACACACACACATACACACACACACACACTCACACTCAAATGAAATGTGAGTGGAGAATTGTTTTATCAGAGACAAGTGAGATTCTAGGGATTTAACCTTTTTCAGTACTAGTAATATTGTATTTAGCTTGATTCTATTAACCTAAGAAGTCGTGTTTTGCCTTTATTAAGTACTGATTGGTATTTGAATTTTCTGTAAAGTTGACTGTGAGATCATGGAGTCCACACATCATAAAACTTACATTTGTATAAGGCTTATGTGGATTTAGAAGTCAAAATAGAATATTCTTTCAGAGGGATAACTC
Organism: Microcebus murinus; assembly: GCF_040939455.1. NCBI lineage: Eukaryota > Metazoa > Chordata > Mammalia > Primates > Cheirogaleidae > Microcebus > Microcebus murinus. The sequence goes on along the minus strand of NC_134114.1, from coordinate 34,448,288 downwards.
TGACACAGAAGCCTTATGTACTAAGAATACACTGAATGCACATCATAGGATAAGAGCCTTAAGTTGGGAGTTAGCCTTCTAAAAATAACTGTAAGTGTTCAATACCGTCTGCCTTTTTACATAGCCTTACACAGCAGAGGATTTCCTAGGCTAATCATGTTAGATTGCATAATCAATATACCAAGTTCTAGCATTACTTGTAAATGAAGGCTTTATTTGTTTGTATGCAATTTTAGGTTATGCCTTTAGAATTGAGGAACATGTATTGTTGCTGATTTGTGTAATTATAACTTAACTGTAAATAAGAATATGACTTTTAAATGTAGTTTTCTAAAATAATCCGATAATTTTAATTGACATCATTCATATTCTAACCTTATGATTGAAATAACTTTAGCATAGAGTAATAGTTATTTCTGTAATTTGATTAGATACTGATCTCAGAAGAGTATATTTGCATGAAATAGATAACTCTATGGCATTATTTGGCAATACAGATCATGGTGGTTATCCTCATCATTTTATCCAGGTATATTATAATCATTTGACTTACACTATCACTTTCATAATGGAGATGATTGAACCTGACCATGGTTGATTTTTTCCTTCTAAATACTCAGGTACAGCTTAAAATGTTTAATTTTTTCAACCAGCATAAGAGAGATCCAGTGTACAAATACTGCTACTTACCATGAAGCCATAGACTAGTTAATGAAACCTGAACTTTATCTTCATCAGTAAAAGAAGACAATGATGACTGTCCTACCTACACAAGTTTGTTGTGAAAATTACCAGATCTACTAAGATTTTTATTGTCAGAGAGCCATATAAACCATACTCATGTTTTTGCTATCAGTAGTGGTATTATGGTCATTATTATGATTATATAAATATAATGGAAATAATACTTGCTAGCACATAGAGAAATGGGTTTGTGATTCTTGGTTGTTGTTTGTTTCTTCATTCCTAAACAAACCAGATGAGACCTTGGCAAGTAATTTAATACCTTTCATGACTTTAAAATGTATTGTTCCTCATATATTAGATTAAAATAAATTAGACAAGCTGAGTATATTAATTTAAATATTAGTTTGTTTATGTAGTTATGTATTTTGATCTTACAATCTTGGAGATTCTGAAATTCAGTTTGATCACACAAAGGATAAATTTTTGCTCAGATCTCTTACAATTTCAACTTTCTATTGATCTATGTATAAAAGTCAGTCTACCATTAAAAATGTTTAATGGGTCAATACTTTATTTTATTTCACTATTCCTTCTTACATCTGGTAGTAGGAGCCCCAGCCAAGTAGCAAATCAAGGTAGATAAAGAGAAAAAAAAAGAGAGGTTTGTACAATATTGTCAAAATTGCATGGATATGTTAAGTGTTGAAGTCAAATTCTACCATTGCTAAGGTGGAACCTCAGAAGTTTTAATAAATGAGAGCATGATTATGAGAGAATGGAATAGCTCTTTTATCCTTGATATAAATAATCAATTCCTATGTGATCTCATTAGCATATACATTTCTTTCTCTCTAAATTTTTCTGTATTTTACTTATGTCTACCTCTAAACATTAGAATTAAATGAAATTCTTTGTGATTTATGCATTTGTAAAGAGGTTAGAACTGTATCTGTTAGCAGAAAGTACTATGAACATATTTTTAAATTAAAATGCACACACATACACACACTGGTAATAAATTTAGCTCTCATTTACCGAAATATTCCAGGTAGAAAACAAAGAGTTTATTATTTATTATCCCTTTTATATATAGCCTCTTTATGTGCCAGGCTTTTATATAAAGCCTCTTGTTTAATTCTCACAAAAAATTCAAAATTCTTTCCACATTGTACCATATGTCATATAAATTGAAACATATACAAATTATTTGGAAAGAAACTCTAATGCTTTACTCTTTTTATGGTAAGACATTTGTATATACCAAAAATGCATATTTAATACATTTTATGATCTAATAATTGACATACACACTCAAGGTCTATACCTGTAATGAAAAACATTCTTAACTTTTCTGCTTCTTTTATATATCAGGCAGCTACTTTGTTCATTGAAGTCATAAATTTGAGCCTAGCACTAAAAATTATTGTTCCTTGTTTTCACTTTAATTTCATTCTAGTTTTAGTAGTTTTTTAACAAGCTAATGTGCTCAAACCTCAAAATAGCAGCATTAAACAATTCAAGAATGCCATCAAAAGAGATGATCTATGAATTTGAGAATTATCAGTTTAAAAGTGCTTGAGCTGCATGAATAAAACTCATAAAAGTAATTTAAATTTGCACATGCACATTTAATAGTTCATAGGAAATATGGCATCATTACAATCACATGTTGCTTAATGATGGGAATACTTTCTGAGAAATGTGTCATTAAGCAATTTCATCATTGTGCGAACATCATAGATTATACTTAAATCTAGATAGGATAACCTACTACACACCTGGGCTACATGGTATGTCCTATTGTTCCTAGGAGAAAAATCTGTACGTGTTACTATACTGAATATCATAGGCAATTGTAACACAGTGTAACACAAAATATGTGTTACACAATTCTAACACAGTTTTTGTATCTAAAAATATCTAAACATAGAAAAGGTATAGTAAAAGTTAGTATACAAGGTAAAAATTGGTACACCTGTATAGGGCACTTACCATGAATGAAGCTTGCAGGACTGGAAGTTGCTCTGGGTCAGTGAGTGAGTGGATGAGTGAGTGTGTGGAGGCCTAAGACATTACTGGGCACTACTGTAAGCTTTATAAACACTAAATTTAGGCTATAGTAAATTTATTAAAAATATTTTCTTTCTTTAGCAATAAATTAATCTTAGTTTAAATTAAATTTTTTTATTTTTTAAATTTTATACTTGTTTTAATTTTTTGTCTCTTTTGTAATAACAGCTTAAAACACACATACAACTGTATAAAAATATTTTCTTTTTTATATCCTTATTCTATAATCTTTTTTTTTATTACTTTTTTTAAACATTTTAAACTTTTCTTTTCAAAACTGAGAAATAAACCCACACATTAGCTTAGGCCTACACAGAGTCAGGCTCATCAATATCACTGCCTACCACCTCCACATCTTTTCCCACTGGAAGGTCTTCAGGGGCAGTAACACACTTGGAGCTGTCATCTCTTATGATAAAAATGCCTTCTTCTGGAATACATCCTGAAGGACCTGCCTGCAGCTCTTTTGTAATTAACTTTTTTTTAATAAGTGGAAGGAATATGCTCTAAAATAATAAAAGTATGATATATTATATACATAAACCAGTAACATAGTCATTCATTATCATTATCAAATATTATGCACTGTATGTAGTTATACATGCTATACTTGTAGTGCAATGGGTGCAACTGGCAGTGCAATGGGTTAATTTACACCAGTATCACCACTAACTCATGAGTAATGCATTGTGCAATGACATTACAATGGCTATGATGTCACTAGGTGATAGGAATTTTTCAGCTTCATTATAATCTTATGGGACCACCATTATATCTGCTATCCATCGTTGACTGAAATCTCTTTATGTGGCACAAGACTGTACTTATTTTAGTTTGGCTAGGTGTTGGGTGAAAGCACATGGTATCAATAAATGTTTCAGATTGAACCTGTGTCTCTGTGCCCCTGTACTTTCCACACTCTGGAGGATTGAGCCTCAGGCAAGGATTACTTTCAGAGGACTGTTCCTATTAGATAACAGGACAGGTTGCTTCATATCAGGCTTTGTAGATAGGTGGAGAGAAGAACTCATTGAGAATTCTTGGATAACAGGAAACTATAAAAGTTAAGTACAATTGTATGGTCAGACTATCTTGATTGACCTCAGACTTTCTAGGGAATTTTCCCTCAGAAGTTTCCCCTAGAGAAAACATTAGATAATTTTCCTCTAAATTTCTTCATGGTGTAGTACAGTTCTCTTTTGCTCTTTGAGATGAAACATATACTTTAAAGAATTTCTATGCTATGATTATGTTCTTAAAATGCTTTAAAATCCTACATTATAATTATTATGACTTTTTTTCATATAAGTGGTTATAAAAGAAATGGCTATGATCTTTAGAATGGAGAAAATATATATTGGGGTTCAGGCAGACCTGTGATTGTATTCCAGCTGTGGCATGTACAAGTATGTGACCTTGAGTAAGTTTCTTAATTTTTCCAAGCTTTGTATTCCCTACTTATAAGAACAGTATCAATTAGGTTCCAAGAATGTTAGGGGGAGCAATGAAATGTCATTATAATAGTACCTTGCAAGGAGTAAGTACTCAATGTATGTTAATGTTGCGGCCCATTTACAGGACAGAGGATGAACACAGAACATAAAACACAAACACAGAACACAAAGAAAAACGCAGACACATAGACAGACAGTTGACTCAAGTAATAATACACCGGGTCAGTTTTATTTTTATACTCTAAAATATTAAAGTTAGTTCCTTGTATATAACCACCCAGGCATTGCAGCAATGGCCATAAATTCCAAAATACATAACCTTAGGGAAGCAGATATCCCCTGGCTCAAGGTTTCCAGGTGGTTGCTGTAGGTGCTAGGCATAGATAAAGGACCAAGATTAGCAGGAATGGGCAAGGTGAGCCACAGGGGGCATTTCTCATCCCCAGCTTCTCTTAGGGTGACCCCCTAAGATCTTTGGCTGACCCCCCAGTGGCTGTGCCTGGCTTAGGTTACCCTTCCCTTGAGGGGTCTTACCTGTCATTGACAAACCAGCCATCTTATGGGGTGTACGCAGCAATCACAGGAACAATATGTTTATCTCATGGCCTCCAGACCCCCAATGCCGTGGAGCGGGGCCACTCTTGCTACTTGCAGCCCAGGTCCTTTGTTATGCCTCTAGGCAACATCTTGTTTACCACAAGGACCTTGTCCAGAACAGATTACTTTTAAACACTCTGGGTAGAACACGTACATTACTCACTAATTTTAATTCTTAAACTAGGACAATATATGTCAGTCCCCTACATGTTAATCTCATCCATGTGCTTTTATATGTATATATATGCATACATATAAAATAGATTTACTAGTATTTACATGTAAACATATATAAAATATATTTGCTTATATTTATTTACACAAAGAGGTACACCATGAAAATATTTTGATTTGCCTGAAAAACTAATCATAATTGAAAAAAATCTCACCTAAAATATTGAAATATTCTCTAATTTATGACTTGTTTTATAAATGGTACTAATGAATCCTTAGTATAAAAAATTAGGCTAATGGACAAGGCATATTTAAAAATAATGTATTGACTTATTTAATTTTTATTTTAAATTAATGTAACAACATCAAGGAAATATGAGAAAAAAATCCATGGTCTCAAGCATCATTAAATTTTAATTTACAAATCTACTTAATGCAAATTTTGTGTTTTATCATCATTTTTGAAGAAGGAAAACATACACTTAGAACTTGTGAGATTAATTGACCAGGGTACAAGTTGAAAACAAACTCCCCAAATGACCACATATCACTATTTACAGCAACAGCAATTTAGTTATGCAATAACTCTGTATTTTACTGTTAAAATTGTTTGAATCCTCCTATAATGCAAACGGTTGATGTCGGATGTACAAATATTTTTGTGTGATTCATAGCATAAAATATATGGAAGATAAGTAAGTTTCTCTGACTGAAATATGTATATATATGTTTGTGTGTATCTGATTTTTTAAAAGTCATAATGCTAAATATGATGACATTTAAATTATTTGGGGATATATTGGTATAAAGAATGCAAAATAAATTTAAGAAGTCAGGAATCTTCTATCATGTGAATTGAAGGGAAATAATCCACTATTTCCTAATACATTAAAAAATATAGTGCTAATGTTAGGTAATAAGTTCAACTAGTCATGAAATCAAACAAATCATAGTGTTTGGTAGGCTTTCTTTCTTCCTACCTGCTTATTTTGGAGTTTATGTTTGCATTGTGCGGTCCTATACCATGGGGGAAATGGTGCATCATCTATATATGTGTTACCTGTTATTTTATATATATATATTTATATATCTGTAATATATACATATATGTTATTATATATAATGCATATATGTTTTGAAGAAATAGTCTTACCTTTGGCTATCTTCATTTTGACCTTACATCTAACATGGCTGGTGGTCTTTTTCCCTAATATTTAGGAAAGACATGTCCACATGCTTATACCAAATACTTTGAGTTAAGCTGGCCACATTGACTTGATACCCACTTGGCTTTCTAGTCAAGTGTATTTCTTAAATGTTTCTGTTTATAATAAATATATAAATCCAATAATTCTAGGACTCATACTTCAAAGAACAAAAAAACTCTCTAATACTTAAAGACAATGATAATTGTATTTCAGCCACTAATCAGTGTAAACACATTACCAAAGTCTTTTCATAGTCATCATACTTTGGCCCTGTGAAATTCACGGGAAATAACCATTCACTTCCCTGACTCTGTCCTCTTATAGAGTTGGCTCTTGAATAAGAAATGATTGAATTGCGCAAATACACTCATACATGCATTTTTTTCAATAAATACATTGGAAAATTTTGGGGAGATTTGCTAACAATTTGAACAAATTTGCAGCTGAACCAAGTAGCCTAGAAATATCGAAAAAATTAAGAAAAAGTTAGTCATGCCATGAATGCATAAAGTATATGTAGATACTAGCCTATTTTATCACTTCCTATCATAAAATATAGACAAAGATAAAGAGTTAAAAATTATTAAAACTTAAACACACAAACATAGACAGCACACATCTCCATTTGTAGTTAACAGAAAGGTAAATTATAACTGTATAAAATTAACTATAACATATGCTATACTCCTTTAATAATTTTGTAGCCACTTCCTGTCACTATTTCAGTGATTTAACAACTTAACACATATATGACATTAATTATCTCCACATAAGCAGTTGTCTTTCTAGTAAATTGGGTATCTCAGTAAAAAGTGCTCTCTCCTGGTTCTCCTATATTTTCCATTATGTTTAGTGCAAAACCGTAAGCTTTGAATAACACTATAGAACCTGTAGGAAGTGCCACTAGTGATGTTGAAAATGCTCCCTAGAAGTGGATAAAGTCACAACATTATAAGAAAAGATTGAATTGCATGGTATATGCTATATATTGAGATCTGCAGCTGTAGTTGCCTACCATTTTGAGATAAATAAATACAGCATAAAGACAATTGTAAAAAAGAAAGGGAAACTTGTGAGGCCATTGCTGCAGTTATGCCAGCAGGTGCAAAAATACTGGATTTTTTGTGAAACACATTTGTATCTCCTATTGAAACTGCAGCTTTTATGTGGGTGCAGGATTGCTATAAGAAAGGCATACCTATAGATTCTAATATGATTTGTTTTTAAAAAGTGAAGTTATTACATGACAACTTAAAGCACAAAGAATATGAAGGATCGAAAGCTGGAGAATTTCATGCCAGCAAAGGATGGTTTGATAACTGTAAAGAGGTTTGGCTTTTTTAAAAAGTCATGATAACAAGAGAAGCAGCTTCTGTAGACCAAGATGCAGCAGACTAGTTGCCAGATTTCATTATCGAAATCATTGAGGAGAAACAATATCTTCCTGAATAGATTTTTAATGCAGATGAAAAGTATTCTATTCTGGGGGATGGGGGTGGGAAATGCCATGGAGGACATTTATTGGTAAGGAAGAGAAATGAGCACTAGGAGTTAAGTCAGGAAGGGATAGGGTAATTCTACTATTTTGTGCAAATGCAGTCAGATTTATGATCAGGACTGCCTTTATCTATAAAGCTGCTAACTGCTGAAACTTTACAGAAAAAGATAAATATTGCCTGCCAATCTTTTGGTTACAAAACTAGAAAGCCTGGACAAAGAGAACCCTTTTTCTAGATTGGTTCCTGTGATGCTTTGTCCCTGAAATCAGGAAGTACCTTGCCAGTAAAGAACTGCTGTTTAAAGTTCTATTGATAATGGACAATTCCACTGGCCACCAGAACTCCATGAGTTCAATCCTGAAAGTGTTGAAATGGTCTACTTGCCCCCAAAACCAATATTTATAAATCAGCCTCTAGATCAGGGAGTCATGAAGACTTTTAAGGCTCACTACACACAATACTTTATGGAATAAAGATTATCAATGCTATGGAAGAGAATCCCAACAGAGAGAATATCATGAAAGTGTGGAAGGATTAAACCATTGAAGTTGCCATTATTGTTATAGAAAAAGCCATAAAGGCCATCAAGCCCAAAACAATAAATTACTGATGGAGCGTCTAGATGTTGTGCATGATTTCACAGGAATTAGGATAGAGCCAATCAAGGAAATCATGAAGAGATTGTGTATGTGGCAAAAAAGGGGAGACATGAAGAGTTTCAAGATATGGATCTTGAAGAAATTCAAGAGCTAATAAACACCACACCAGAGAAATTAAAAGAAGATGACTTGATGGAGATGAGCATTAGAGAATCTGGCAGAAGAATTCTGATTATTCAAGACACTTTTAACTTATTTTATGACATAGACCCCTCTATAATATGACACTGAAACTAAAGCAAATAGTGTAAGAAAGGTTGGTAACATATAGGCTCATTTCTAGAGAAATGAAAAAGCAAAAAATTAAAACAGAAATTGTGACGTTTTTCTGTAAAGTTACACAGAGTATGAGTGTGCCTGTCTTTCCTGCCTCCCCTTCCACCTCCTTCACATCTTCCATCTTTGCCACCCCTGACACAAGACCAACCCCTCCCCTTCCTCCTCCTCCTCAGCCTACACAATATGAAGATGATGAGGATGAAGACCTTCCACTCAATGGATAGTAAATATATTTTCTCCTCCTTATGATTTTTTTAAAAACATTTATTTTCTCTAGCTTGCTTTATTTTAAGGATATAATATGTAATACATATTTTAATAACATACAAAATATGTGTTAATTGACTGTTTATGTTATCAGTCAATTATAAGGCTTTTAGTCAACAGTAGACCATTAGTAGTTAAGTTTTGGGAGAGTTAAAAGTTATACATGTATCTTCAACTGTGCTGGCTGCGGTGGTGCCTTTAGCCCCTGCATAGTTCCAGGGTTAACTGGATTCAGAAGGTAAAAGCACTGAGTATTCAAATGAGCACAGTCTCTTTGAAACTGGTGACCAGCTATGCTATACTTATGACTTCTTGCAAATTATGCTCTGTTATATTCCTTCCCTTAAGAGCTCCTTAATATAACTTTATATCTGATTGGCATCTCTTTAATTAATATAAATGAAATGTTTTTCCAATTATTACACAAGGAAATTGGACACACTAATCAAAATTTGGTAGCCTCACTCTGTAGAGTTCATCCTCTACCTGGCTTTCTAGTTCTGCCGCTTTGTTATCCTCCTGATTCTTTAATATTCCAGCAGTTGTGTATACTTCTGAGTTTCCAAGTCCTGCATTTCAGATGTTGCCAAGACTGTACCTACTTAACATGTTCATACTTGTATTTGCTTGCAAATGATAAAGAAGAATTAATTTAGTTCTTCAATAATGGAAAACTTTAGCCCCTGAAATTAACCACATTTCTGTTCCTGTGAAAGCTGACAGATTGGAGAGCCTGCTTTTGTTCCCATGGCAGGCTATTAAGTGGCTTAGTTTGAATTTGAATGTCATATGCCAGGAGGTCTAGGACGCTGGAGAATAAAAATTCCTTTATAATATTTTTTTTTGCAAATAGCCCCCACTCTAACCCCCCAAATTCAGTAACAATATAGACAAAATGTCAAAACAAATGCTAGAATGTATTTTAAGTTAATCCTAGAGAAAGCTCAAAATGTATTATTTCTATATGAAAGTTCTCAGATGGAGTAAGCAAGTTTAATTATCTATGTTCCCATTAATTTGGTTCAGTATTTTTCCTCAAAAAAATAATTATTTGCAATGATGCCTCATTGAAGTAATTAAGTGAACACTTCAAATAATAAAAAATTCATTTATAAGGAGCAATTTGTTGGTAAATTATTACCTAAAGTGAAAACAAGATAAACTTCAATTAAAACACAATTCACATTTAATACATTTTTATGAAAGATGGCTGAATAGAGGCAGCTGGCATGCATCTCTTCAGAGAGAAATCAGGGATATCCATCATATGCTGATAATTTGAATAGATTGTCAGAGAAAGAATGCTTGAATATGACAGATGGGGGATGGGGAGACACTAAGGGTAAAGGTGGAGGCTGGACTGCCTCTGCGGGGCCCCTGATAACCTTGAGCAGCCACCAAGACCCAGACCCAGGGAAGTGGTAAGCAGGAGACTTTTGGAGCTCTGCACTCCCACCTTAGGCCTCTGCAATTTTGGCTGCAGAGGAACTCCTTGACCTCCACAGGCCTACAGAGTGGCATGGGCAGCTGCCAGGAGATCATGCAGAGGCACTGCTTCAGCTCACATGGAGCTTCACAAGCTTCTGAAGCCCGGGCATCTATGGACAGAGCCAGTCAAGAATCCCTTCCCTCCAGTGTTCTAAGCTCTGCCTAGAGGTTGCTGCTGTCCCACTGTGGGTCCAAGGAGGGAGACAGGAACCCAGGCAACCTTTTGTTCCCCAAGGTCAAGTTTTGCCACCACAGCTGTGGGCCACTGCAGGACCAAGGGATGTTCAGACCAGGAGCTCCACACCTGCCTGCTTTCCCTGGAGTTGCCTGCTGGGCTGCTCCAACAGAAAGGGGCATACCTCCTGGTGGCTGGACTACAGTGGAAGGGCAGTTGGCTTGCCTAAGGATTCTGGTGGACAGTTCAGGACCAGCCTGCCTATCCCTGTTAAAATTAGCACTTGAACACAGAGGCCTTGAGGACAGGTCGGTGGGGCTGATCCCGTACTCCCAGGACTGGACCACGTCTTTCAGTAAATAGAGCAGAAATTTGTGAACTGATCTTGAATGGGGAAGGAGCTCTCCTGGGCAGAACTGCGAGGACAGTGTGATGTAGATCCATGCTGCAGCATAAACATGGGGCACCCCCTCCCCACAGGAATGTCTGGGGAAGCCTCACTTTCTGTCCTAGGTGGGAAGGCTCACTAAATGTGGCATTTCGTGACCCAAGTGTGGTTGCCATTTGACTGGCCTGGCTGGTTTGGCCTGCTGCTGGCAGCCAGATGCTGGAGGGAGATTTGTCGGAGTAGAGCAAACTCTACTCCCACCCACTGGATTGTGAATTCTGGACTGCCCCCTCACACACAACAAGCAGGTTTGGGGGCATGGTGGGGTCACCTCCACCCATCCCTAGAGGTTTCCCCCAGCTTTCCAGGATCTCACCCACAAATTTGTTGAGATTGCACTTGCATCAGTCTTTGAGGAGCCTAGACATGGATTTGCCAGACCTGGCTCTGCCTATTTTCAACCCCTCATCTGCCTCAGGGATAGTAGAACTCAAGAAGGAGCCCCCTGGAAGTTCCAGGGCCCCACCCATTGCCTGGGATGTCAGAGTGCTTCTGATTGACTAGGGTCAGGCATAGATGCCACAGAAACCATTGCAGCTGGCTCTCTCCTGCAAGTACCTCCTACCGGCAGGGAGGTCAATTTATACAGCCCATTTCATCATTTGCTGATTCAGTTGCATAGGGCTTGGCTGACTCTTACCCTCAAGCTCCACCTACAGGCTGATAAACTAAACTGGACATGCCAATATAATTCATAGCTAGAAGTGCACAGGCCTGGGGAAAGAGAGAAGATTCCAGGAACCTCCATCTTCCCTTCTTGACAGGAGGAAGGGGACCTGTCCACACACATAGTATACCACCATTACAGCCTGCAAATACTAGTATTAAAAAAAAACCAAAAAAACAAAAAAACAGCACACTAAGGTTATCTATAACCAAGGAATTCATTCAGAGCCTTGCTCCCTGAAAGTACACAAAAGCAAAGCCAAAGGTTCTTCCCCAACATATGCTACAGTCATACCTTTAAGAGGGTAAAAATAGTCCCATCTAAACAAAAGAAAACTTAAAAACAAGTAGTGAAATCTTCCCTGAAGAGAAGGAATCAGTGAAAGAACTTCAGCAGTGTGAGATAACAGACTATAAAGACCTGCTCCAACAAAAGTAAAAATGCTGAATGTCTCCACTGAATCATGAAATTTAGACTCTGAAACATAATTCATGAGATATGGTCCCTGCCCAAATCTATGAGCAGATTGGACACCTGGGAACATCATCAGAAACAGGATTGAAGTTGCCATGACAGGTGAATACCTGAAGTTCTGTGGCAGTAAAAGAAGTTTAAAGCCAATAAGAAATATCAATATTAATTTCTGTTTGAATGGATCAGAAGAACCAAGGCCTTTGTTTATTTTATAGCATAGTTGTAAAAAATGCGGTTTTAGTATATCAGTATATTACAGAGTTGAATTTTAGGAATTTAAGCATGCCATTTTAAATAACATGTACATTTGAGACTTTTGTAGAACATGTATTTTTGTTCATTGAGTACTCCATCTTTTGTTCATGGAACATTTAGAATTTTGAAAAACTAAGATGTATTTCTGAGCATAATTATATATTTTCATGTATACAAATGTAAAGAATTAATTTGTTCCTTCACCAAAATAAAACGTTGTGCATGGGTTCATTATATTATCTGCATAGTAAAATATATGATATACAAGTAATATTTTACATTAAAATTAAATCTCATTTTTTTTTTTTTCGCTTGTTGCCCAGGCTAGAGTGAGTGCCATGGCGTCAGCCTAGCTCACAGCAACCTCAAACTCCTGGGCTCAAGCCTCCCGAGTAGCTGGGACTACAGGCATGCGCCACCATGCCCGGCTAATTTTATATATATATTAGTTGGCCAATTAATTTCTTTCTATTTATAGTAGAGACGGGGTCTCGCTCTTGCTCAGGCTGGTTTCGAACTCCTGACCTCGAGCAATCCGCCCGCCTCAGCCTCCCAGAGTGCTAGGATTACAGGCGTGAGCCACCGCGCCCGGCTAAATCTCATTTTTATATTTGTAGTTATATTATATATATTTATATGTAATATATATGCATACACATACACACACTTTAGTAATTTAGTATAACAGCATGACTTGACTTTGTAAGTAAATAAAGAAGAATTTCATTTCAAGAGCCTTAACTCTTTCAACTAAATGGGGCCAGTTACTTAATATTTTTTAGTAACTACATGCAGTTCCAATGTTTATGAGGATGGGCTTTTAAACATTGTTTTATTTTTTAAATCTAAAAATTTGTTTTTGGAAAACCTCATTAAAAACAATGAACATTTGCCTAATGATTAGAGATATTGAGCTTTTTTTCATATGTTTCTTGGCCATTAGTCTATCTCCTTTTGAAAAGTTTCTGTTCATGTTCTTTGCCCAATTTTTAAAGGGTTGTTTAATTTTTTTCTTGCTGATTTTCCTGAGTTCTATATAGATTCTAGATATCAGCCCTTTATTGGCTGTGTAGCATGCAAATATTTTCTCACATTCTGTAGGTTGTCTATTCACTCTAGTGATAGTTTATTTGGCTGTACAGAAGCTTTTTAATTTGATCATGTACCATTTATTTATTTATTTTGCTGATGTTGTGATTGCCTTTGGGGTCTTCTTCATAAATTCTTTCCCTAGGCCAATGTCTATAAGAGTTTTTCCAACATTTTCTTATAGAATTCTTATGGTTTCACACCTTAGGTTTAAGTCTGTTACCCATCGTGAGTTGATTTTTGTGAGAGGTGAGAGATGAGAAGTCCAGATCCTGTTTAAGTCTTGTACATGTGGCTATCTAGTTTTCCCAGCACCATTTATTGAATAAGGATTCTTTTCCCCACTATGTATTGTCTGGTTTGTCAAAGATAAAATGGCCATGTAAGGATGGTTTTATATCTGGGTTCTCAATCTTGTTCCTTTGGTCTATGTCTCTGTTCTTATGCCAATAACATGCTGTTTTAATTTACTATAGCCTTATAGTATAGCTTGAAGTCTGGAAAACTGATGCCTCCCAATTTGTTCTTTTTGCTTAAGATTGCTTCTGCTCTATGGGCTCTTCTCTGGTTCTACGCTTCTCTGGAAGAGTAGAATTATTTTTTGTAGATCTGTGAAAAATTAATTGGTATTTTAATAGGGATTGCATTGAATCTGTAGATCACTTTGGGTAATATAGACATTTTAACAATGTTGATTCTGTCAATCCATGAGCATAGTATGGTTTTCAGTTTATGCCCTCTGTTATTTCCTTCCTCAATGTTTTGTAATTCTCCCTGTAGAGGTCTTTCACCTCCTTAATTAAATATATTCCTAGGTACTTTATTTTCTTTGTTTCTATTGTGAAAGGTATTGAGTCTTTAATTTGATTCTCAGTTTGATTGGTGTTGGCATATGTGAATGCTACTGATTTGTGTACATTGGTTTTGTAACCTGAGAATTTGCTGAATTTATTTATCAATTCCAGTCATCTCTTGGCAGAATATGTGGGTTTTTATAGGTATCATTTAACTCTAGTGAGGATAGCTTTTGTCAAAAAGTCCAAAAACAACAAATATTGGTGTGGATGTGGAGAGATAGGAAATCTCATACACAGCTGGTGGGACTGCAAACTAGTACAACCTCTATGGAAAGTAGTATAGAGATACCTCAAAGAACTAAAAGTAGAACTACCATTTGATCCACCAATCCCACTACTGAGTATTTACCCAAAGGAAAAAAAGACACCCACACTCAAATGTTTATAGCAGCACAACTCCCAATTGCAAAGATATGGAAAAAATCCACATGCCCATCAATACATGAGTGGATTAGCAAAATGTGGTTTATGTGCACCATGGAGTACTATTCAGCCATAAAAAAAGATGAACTACCTGTTGTATTATCCTGGATGGACCTGGAGCTCATTCTTCTAAGTGAATTATCACAAGAATGGAAAAACACCACATGTATTCACCATTAAATTGATACTAATTGATCAACACTAATGTGCAGGTATGGGAAATAATATTCACAGGGTGTTGGGCAGTTGAGGGTGGGAGGAAGCGTTGGGTAAACCCACACCTAATGGATGTGGTGCGTGTTTTCTGAGGCATTGCATTCTTGTCAGGTAGTGCAAAGGCAAATTAGGCAACCAAAGCATTTGTACCCCTGTAATACTCTGAAATAAAAATAAATCAATTAATTTAATTAAACTAAAATGTGACCCACAAAAAATGAACAAAAATATTCATATCTACTGAAATAAAATAACTATAAAATTTTCTCATAAAATAATGGTTTTTCGATAAAGGCAGGGGTAGCTTCATCGATGTGTCATTTTGAAGTTGCACAGGGCCCCCTATTCTCAGAAGGACCCTGTGCTGGGTTTAATGCTTTGTTTTCACCATCTTGAAATTCTTAACAATTTTATCTTTGAGTTTATGTTTTGTAAGTGAAGTACCCTTGGGGCAATAAAATGTGAACATAAGCAACATATCTGCAGGGTGGCGACAGTACACATACAGGCTCAGGCCTTCAGGCACAGCAGTACACAGATGCCAAGCAACTGGCCTACAGCAAGGCGCCCCATGCATGGCTCAGCAATCTGGACGCTATGTGTCCCCGATTGGCCAAAACAGAACTGGGCCCAGATTATCAGTGACAATCTGTAGAGCAGCAGCAACACAAGCAATTATGGGTAATAAAAGTGGCTACCCACCAGGCAGGGGGCACATCCATGGTAAGAAATGAGTTTGCACCTTCAGTCTCCGGAACCAATACCTGTATTATCTACAGAAATATAAAATCTCCTGCCTAATTTCCAAGACAGTACCAGTGACACTCAGGCAGTAAACTTTATCCAATAAATTATTACAAAATAAATGTGTGCATATCGACATTTCAATAAGCACTTAGGGAAGTGTCAGAATCCTTCAGAGTTTATGTTACAATGTTCAATTTTGAAAACTACTGCAACATTGCAAAGCAAATGTCCACAAGCTTAGAAATACAAATTAAATTTAAGGATCACATTTGATGACAAATAACACTATTTTCATATGAAGCTCTAAACTGAACCAATTATTAACAATGAAGACAATTTTTAAATTAACCTTTCCTTACAACTGGAAATACAGCAATAAAATATATGAATACAAACAAGCACTTTGAGTTATATATACATCTTTGAACTACTTTTGGTTTCTTGTACAACCTGGACAAGCTATAGGAACTATCAGAGGTAACTCTAAAATATCATCATATTAATTTTCATTTAACATTAAATTCATTAAAAGGCAGTATAAGTGATACTTGTTTTGATGGAATTGTTCTGTATCTTGACTGGTGTTGAAGATGCAAACCTACACATGTAATAAAATTGCATAGAAGTAGATACACATACACATAGAGGCACACAAATGAATACAGTTAAATTAGTAAAATATAAATGAGTAGAGAATATCAACATCAATTTCCTGGATGTGACATTTTTCTATAGTTTGGACAGTGTTACCTTTGGAGAAATCAAATGAAGAGTGCATGGGGTCTCTCACTATTATTTCTTATAACTTGCATATAAATCTATAATTATCGCAAAATAAAAATTTTAATTTAAAAAATCAAATTCATATGTACATGAAACTGATGTACACATACCTTAAAAGTTAAATCATTATTGAACAGTTGTTCTACAAGGATCATCAGCTCCAGAGGTACCAAAATTTATAGGTTAAAATAAACCAAAATGTTTGAGCTCTCATATTTTCCTGAAATAAAAATAAATAAAATAAAATAATACAAAATAAATTATCAGATATTTATCCAAATGTTTTCATGGCCTCTAAAATACTCCAGTAACTCCAGTACTCCAATACTCCTAGTTGCTCCAATAACAATTGAATCAACAGAAATAGCTTTCTCAAAATTAAAAACTATCAAAAATTATTTGTGATCTTACATTAGTCAAGAGCAATTGATGTCACTTTCCACTATGTTATTGAAAATGAACTGGCTAATTATATAAATTTTGATAATCTAATAAATACATTTGTAAAAAAGTAAACCAGAAACATTTTATGATCAAGATATTGCATTAATAAAATACTATTATTTATCATATTACATATAATTATGACACCAAAATATTAATTTTTATAATTTATTAGTTCATATTATTATTCATCTATCCTTATTATCCCATTATATTTTATAACTAATAAAATATTTTAAAGGGAAAATATTTTGTCATCTTTAACAGTATTTTTTGTGCAGTATTTAACAGCATTTTCAACTAGCAGCCTCACGTTTTCATTTTGCACTGTCTATCATAAATTATGTAAGTTTTGAGTTAAGAAGTTACATAGAAATTTATCAAAAGAAACTCTAAATTTTAGTAAAATATAGATAAAAATTACTATATTTTGGCCCATATGCCTCACATCTGTCTGCTGTATTTCTCAGCTTGCAAATATATTGCTATTGACTGGATTTCCTAGAAACTTTAAAATGAACTCATCAGCATTTATTCTTGGCACTGTTATGTGATACACCATTGTCCCAAAAGGAGTTTTAATTTTAAAAACAGCAAACTTAAAACTGACTAGGAGTTGCATGTTTTAACAGTCGACTATTTCTATTTCATCATGGTAGGCAAGATTTGAAACATATCATTTTATTAGAAATTAGTGAGAAGTACATTTGTAAATGCTTCATACGAATTTTTCCTATGTCCGCTATTCTATAATGCTTCTGTATACAGGTTGTATTCACTTTTCATTCTGCTATCCTAATGGCTCAGTCAATTATCTTTTTTTCTGATATTCCAGAATGATTCTTGGGGAAAACAGTATTCATACGCACTCTTCAAAGCTATGAGTCACATGCTGTGCATTGGGTACGGAGCCCAAGCCCCCGTCAGCATGTCTGACCTCTGGATTACCATGCTGAGCATGATTGTCGGGGCCACCTGCTACGCCATGTTTGTCGGCCATGCCACAGCTTTAATCCAGTCTTTGGATTCTTCAAGGCGGCAATATCAAGAGAAGGTAATTTGTTTTATCTCTGACATCTTCAATTAGCTAATTAGTAAATCGAATTACCTGTGTTCAAGCAAACTAAACTCTCTTCCTCTATCAATAATATAATGAGATAAAATGCTTAAAGCAAAAAAACCCCACAATCTGCTTTGATATTTTGAGGTTTCTTAAAGATGATCCTCATAGCTTTTGTTTTTCATTTTTGTCTTGAAATAATAAATTTAAAAAAATAAAATATGACTTCACACACACAGACAACATAGTTATATGTTTTCAGATGTTTAACACTGATATAAGTTGTTATCATAGTTCATTTTCTATCATATTTTAGTAGTTAAAATAATATAAAAACTTCTCTAGTTTATGTTAGTAAACTGTTAGCTGGTTAAGTGGGGACAGTCAGCCATTGCACCTGACCTTCCGTGCCTCTCCTCATGATATAATCATAATGTATATTACAATCCATATTCTTAGCTGAACATATGTTTCCCTTAAATCTAGATAAGTTACCACATCCTCCAGTCTTAAAACTGCATATTAACAGCTGCTATTGTGTATTCTTATGTTCAATGTGCTAATTAAAATGGTTGCTGTTCTAAATTTTTCTCAAAAAGAGAGAGAAAATATATATGTGATGATTTATTCTTTGGACTCTTTGTTTTCATATGCTGAATTACTTTGTTTGGGGCTAAACATAGGGTAATTGGACTGTACCGATATTCCTGGCCAAGCATCAGTAACTTTCTGACAGATAAGTAAGAATGTTTCATAACTGAAGGAATAATGCATACTGTGGGGGCTGTGTTGGTCATGACAGAGTCTGCAGCATGCACCTTGCCAAGGAGCATTTCTGAAAGTAACAGTTAAAATGGTTCTAGAATACTTCTGGTGAATGATAACAGCTTAGACTCACAATTATTGTCAAGCAGTCAAAGTTTATTTGAGTTGTGGCTTTATTTACAGAAATTTTTAAGCACTATTATCACACAATAGAAGAAAGGAAATCTAGATACTTTCTTTCCCTTGAATGTAATTACACTGCCACCAACTATTACAGTGAGCGAGTTGGTATTTTATTACTGAAATAATGAAAAGATAAACCACCAGAATTTCTTTTTATTTTAAAATAAAGCCTCCAATTAACTTCGAAAGAACAAAGCATAGTAAGGGAGAAGAGACTGCTGAGTTTAACTGAAAATTATATACTGAAAGGAATGGTGGCTAATTTTATGGGGATATAAGATAAAACTACATTATGGTATATCTGATGTTTCTCTTATACTGTTGCTTTTTCCCTTTCAGTTGATGTTGCTTTTAATGAAAAAATACTCCTTTTTAATGAAAAATACTCCTTTCACATCACCTTTTTGTTTCCATCATTGCTGCATTTTGTTAAAAAAAGAAAGGAACAGATCTTCAGTTTTCAAGATTGCATTCATTAGCAGCGTATTGCATATTAAATAGATTCATAACTTTAATGTTTTTAGATTTGCTGTAGCAGCCAAGTTTAACTTGGGAACCCAGTTTATTCAACTATGGAATCATAGATATTTATACGTGAAGATGTTATGATATTTGCCATAATTCAACTCATTGAATTCTTGATCTTACAAGTGTGTGATAGAAGACAAGAACACTGGAATAACCCTTTGTTATTTTCTGACATTTGGAACAATTTAATCAGGAATAGCTTTAATTAAAGGAATATATATATTTTAAGTCACCAAACCAAATTTATAAAGGAGTTTGATTCTAGAATATTGTATTCATTTTTCAAGTCACTCTAATTCAGGACATGTCTTAAAGACATTATGTTACTTTTTAAAATTTTATTTTTATGGACAGTATATGTTTAATTTTCAATTTAATATTATAGTTCTTCATAGTATATGATTGATTTGAAGATTCTTTCGTGATTTGGCCACTTTTTGGTTTTTATTTTGCCTAGTTATTATTATTCTTTTATTTAGGTAAAATTCTAAGAATATAAATTTTACCATTAACTATTTTCAAGTGCAGAATTCAATGTCATTTAATCAATTCACAATGTTATGCAACCAGCACCTCTGTTTGGTTCCAAGACATTTTTATCACCCCAGAAGGAAGCCATTCAGCAGTACTCCCCATTTCCTCCTCTCCCCCAGCTTCATGGCAACTAGTGGCAACCACTCGTCTGCTTTATGTCTATGAATATCCCTGTTCTGAATGTTTCATATAAATGTAACTAAATAATATGTGACTTTTTTCATGTTTTTGAAGTTCATCCATATTTTACCATGTATCAGTGCTTCATTCCTTTTTATGACTGATTAATATCACATTGTATACATATATAAGACACATTGTGTTTATTAATATTCCATTATATGGATACAACGTGTTGTGTCTATCCATTCATCAGTTGATGGACATTTGAGTTGTTCTCACCTTTGGCTATTATAAATAGTATTAATATTACTATTAACATTTGTGTACAAATATTTGGTTGAGTACCTGTTTTCAATTTTTTTGAGTGTATACCAAGGAGTGAAATTACTGAATCATATAATAACTCTATGTTTAACTTTTTGAGGAACCACTTGATTATTCTTGGAATTAATATTTGTCTTTAGGACTATTGAAACCATCTACCACAGTAGCCTTTAAAGTTAATATTATTTTCACTTCCATGTACCCAGTAACAACATACTTTTTATGTAAAGAGAGCAAGCTCCAACCAATAGCTTTTATAGTAGTTATTCAGAGTGCACTGGTATTCAACCCACCTAATCTGGCTACAGAATTCACTCTTAGATACATTATTATACTTACTGTCTCTCTGTAACTCATCATACTCAAGTAAACATACTGATCAAATCTAGTCTGCTCCAAGTCATCCAGCCTATTGAAATTCCAGAGTCATTTGATTCTTCCTTTCTAGGGAATATCTGTCCAATCTTTATCTTCCAATTGTGAGTAGTTTTATCATCCCAAGCAAAAACATAAAGTTCTCTGATTATGTGGTCTTTAATTACATGATATACCAATACTAACAATCTGACAGGGCTATAGCATTTTCGTCATTATTATCATCGTTATCATTATTATTATTTTCTCTCTTGACCAGAAAACATGCGATGATTTTTATACTGTCACATTACAGGTTAAACTTTGATTTGAATCACAATTTAAGCTTCCTCTTTTATGGGTTATTATGTTTTATATTCTAGTACATTTCAGACAGATAAATATCCCCCTTCTCTAGATAAAGTCTCAGACTTTATGGTGTAAGAAGGGTGGTTTTTAAAATGTGCCTCTCCTGATACTCTATTCTAGATTACCAGGAAGCTGCATAGCAGTTTCTGTAACTGTTATACTGAACAAGCTCAACTTGGAAATAACTACAGAAACAATTTTACTTTTTTCTGTAGTTGTCTTTTTAATTTAATCTAGTGAGATTCATCTTTTATGGTCATATTAAATTCTTCCCCAACTCCACTCAGGGCTTTGGGGCTGGAGATCAGGAGTGACAAAGGTGGACTTGGTCCATGGCCTCTCTTCTTTTTCTTTTCATAAGGTTATCAGGAGCTGCTGGTTGTCTTCTCATTAGGTAAAAGACAGAAGGAGAAGGTAAACAGAAGGGAAGAGACATTTTCTACCTAGTAGAAATGCTAAGCTAGTGTCCCTGAGTGGGTCTGCAGATGATTAAAACTGACATTTCCCTTGTGATATTCTTTGAGTTCTTTCAACAAACCCTGTTGAATCCTCCTTCACTTTCCTAGGTGAGGCCCTAAGAATCTGGCAGTTCATCGTTAGCCATTTCCTGCTGAGGGTTCCTTGGTCCAGCAGGAGGCATTTTGGGACAGGACACAAGAGACAATGCTGTCTATCCTGGATGGCTCAGATCTGGTCCACAGATCTTTGATCTTTTCTCAGAACTCCTCTCCCTCTTCCACCAAACCAGTGAGGAACCTACAATTAGTTTCCTTTGGCAAGAGTCAGACCCCAATATCCACAGACTGTATACGTGTTCTAAGATGTGATTCACACCCTGGACCTGATCTCTCAACCATGTGATCTTATTTCTAAAATTTCTGAGTGGATTTCTTGAAGTGTTTCTCACAGTTCTAGTGTTAAAAGGTAGCCTTCCCACACTCTTATCCCAAAAGGAATTGGGAAGGAACTCACAGCAGAGAAACTGCTCTCTCAGAAGGAATTATCTCATTAATCCCATCAGGAAAATTCTCACTCTACCCTTTCATCTC
Source organism: Microcebus murinus (assembly GCF_040939455.1). Classification (NCBI taxonomy): domain Eukaryota; kingdom Metazoa; phylum Chordata; class Mammalia; order Primates; family Cheirogaleidae; genus Microcebus; species Microcebus murinus. The sequence continues at coordinate 34,426,039 of NC_134114.1, read as the reverse complement.
TATATATATCATCAATGAGATTGAGGCCCCCATGAATCGTGAGCCTTGGATCACCATTTACAATTGTAAACCTTCATAGAAGACAAACTCTTATAAAAATGGTATTCTGCTATCTCTCAGATTAGCAGCTCAGTGAACATGAGCCAGATTCAGTCCCCATCTAGCATCCCATTAAACCCTTCTTTATCTCATCTCATCTCAAAGCCTCTTCTACAGGTAGTGTCAATAAATATTATGCATATATAAAAACTATGGCCTGGTCAAATAAGGAAATGTTGATTGAAAGAATGATTAAAGTGTTTTTGATGTAAATGTTTGTGTTACCCTCCATACCAAACCTGCATATATTTTAAATTATTAATGTTCAAATGAATAAACCATTGGGAAAGACCTATCTAAACAAGCTCCTCACAGTGATCATTTTTTTTGACTGACCTTGGGTGGTCACTCTCTTTTCTAGTTATACCTGCAGTTCATCTAGCCTTTATGAAATGAAACTGCTTTTAATCACTCATTTCTTTTTATCATTGCATCTTACTTCATGCATTTAGTCACTCATGGTGAGCCTACTGTTATTTCCAGCCTTGTCACTCTCTCTTTCCTGTCAAATAATTATACTTGTAGCACTTTCTGTGTGCAATTTTCCCTCCACAATGGGCAAGAATTTTAGCATAATACACATTATAAATTTAGAGTAAGAGATTTTCAACTCATGTTGGTATACTTGTCGTACATCAAAGATTTTTAATTGGAATTTGAATATGATCAAAAAATCGCTTTAATTATGTAAGGAAATGATCAATTCCAATTACCTTTAGAAACTGAATGGCTTCCTAAAACCAGGAAGCCAGCTGCACAAGTCCAAGATAGGTATAGGATGGCTACTTAAATATCAAAGAGGAAGAGTTTAGAATAATGCCTATGATTATTTATAAATAATACTATCATTTAGTTTAAAAGAAAAAAAATGAACAGTTACATTCCGTCTTACAGCCCATCTTCATTACACCCAGAAACTCAATCAGTTGAATTGCTTAATTTGGTTTAGGATTTTGTAGCACACAGTAATATTTGTCTTCAGAAGAGTGACTTTGGAGTTATAATGATATTGACCTTGGAAAATCATATCAATGGAGTGCTTAAATGAAAAATTGTTTTGTTACTCTAATTTCCATTTGGATCATTCTTAGGGGAAAGGGTAGCTCTGAAATCCATATGCTTTCAACAAAATGTTTCACTTGGTTGCCTTTATAACTCATAAAAGCTTTATTTGTTCCTTTACAAACGAGATGCCAGGAATACAACTCCCACATGGTTCCTTAGTCAGAAAATTATATATTGAGCTGCACCATATACTGTTGCTTCCTCAGAACTGAATTTAAAGTACTCTGGTATGTTAAATTGGTATTACTGCCAAATGTTCTCAGGACAGAGAGATCCTAGGACTGGGAATCTATGAGATTCTTTTGCAGGAAAACAAGAGTGCGATGACCCTTGGGTTGATTCAATGTAGCCACTGAAGCTGCTAACAAATTAGGCTCTTCCTAGAACAATGATACTTTCTGTTCTCATATGAGAAAAATATTTTTAAATTAACTAAGTGCTGTTATAAAGATTGGCTAAGTAAAGGAAGGGAGTTTGAGGCTGTTAATTCAACTAAAGGGAAAATAGAATTTTGCCAGTTGTAAATCACTTATACCACTGATTTTTATTTATTTTTTATTTCAGAATATATGAGCATTTGGGTTGTTTCCACATATTTGCAATTGTGAATTGTCCTGCCATGAACATTCAAGTACAGATGTCTTTATTGTAGAATGTCCTTTGTTCCTTTGGGTAGATGCCTACTAGTGGGATTGCTGGATCAAGTGGCATTTCTATTTTTAGCTCTTTGAGATATCTCCAAATTATTTTCCACAGGAGTTGTACAGTTTTCAGTTCCACCATTAGTGTAAGAAGATTACAATCTCTCCACATCCACGCCAGCATTTGTTGTTTTAGGACTTTTTGATGAAGACCATTCTCACTAGAGTTAGGTGATATCTCATTGAGGTTTTGATTTGCATTTTCCTAATAATTATTGATATTGAGCATTTTTTAAATATTTGCTGGACATTATTCTCTCTTCTTTTGAAAAGTTTCTGTTCGTGTCCTTTGGCCATATATTGATGGAGTTGTTTGGATTTTTTCATATTTATTTTTTGAGTTCTATATAGATTCTTATTATTGACGCTTTATCGGATGTGTAGAAAACAAATATTTTCTCCCATTCTGTAGGTTGCCTATTTGCTCTAATGATATTTTCCTTGGCTGTGCAGAAGCTTTTTAATTTGATTTGGTCCCATTTATTTATTTTTGTTGCTGCTGTGATTGTTTTGGGCGTCTTCTTCATAAATCCTTTGCCTACGCCAATGTTTATAAGAGTTTTCCCAACATTTTATTCTAGAATTCTTATGGCATTGTCTCTTAGGTTTAAATCTGTTACACATCATGAGTTGATTTTTGTGAGAAGTGAGAGGTGGGGATACAGTTTCAATCTTCTGTATATGGTTATCCAGTTTTCTCAACACCATTTATTGAATAGAGATTCTTTTCCCTAATGTATTTTTTGTCTGCTTTGTTGAAAGTTAGATGACAATATGAGAATGGTCTTATATCTGGATTCTCAGTCCTGTTCCAAAGGTGTATATCTCTGAAATCTAGAAAAAGAATTCTGTGTTTCATATAGAATCAGAGAAGACCACATATAGCCAAGGCAATCATAAGCAAAAAAGAACATATTCAGAGGCATGAGTCTACCAGACTTCAAGCTTTACTACAGGGCTATAGTAAGCAAAACAGCATGGGATTGATATACCACTGATTTTTAAGCCTTTATATTTTGGTATATCCCACTGGGAAATATGACATCCCTTTTATATTAGTAATAATTTTTCTACCAATACTCTATGTTATATGCTGAAGTGCCCACATATGTAGTGTAGCATCCACAATTTCAGGATTGTCCCAAGTGCTAAAGATTTGTTTTCACTAAGCCTTCATTTAGTTTTTTGCAATTTACCTTTATCAGTTATAGCACATGTGACAGTTTCTTGTAATGCCTCTGAAGTAGAGTTGTATTCTCTATTTTCTTTATTAATTGATCTATGGATTTGATTTACGAGAAATGTTTGAAGTTTTATTTTAATTTTCCCCAAAGTTCTCTTTCAATTGTTGTCTTTTATTGTATTTGTGTCCCATATATATCATAAGCTACAAACACTCTGTTAATCACTCTCATACAAAAGAAGGTGGTGGCCAGGGAGTCACTATAAAAACCCATGGTACACAAGACTCACCCTACGTGAGTCTTGCTTTCATTTAGCCAGAGCGCTGGGATATATTGGAAATGGGCCTTGAAGAACACAGAGGAAATAATGAGGCAGAGATAGTTATCATGGAAGAAATGTCCCAGAAAAGAGCCCTAATTTTGAGAGGATTCCCAACAGACAGGAAGAAAGTGTGCAAAAGTCCAGAGATAAAAATGTGCAGAGAATATTAAATTGCCTAATTGAATAAAGCAAAAGATATTTTGCTTTGGAAAGTATAAACTAATCCTGTGTTATGGTTCACCTAAGAATACTTTTGAATGCTGAAATGATAAGGTTGTACATTAGGAAAAAGATGTCAAGACAAGAGGGAGAGAACACAGGACACCCCTACTCACATTCCATGGATTGGAACTTAATTATGTTGCTACTCAAGGAGGTTGAGAAATTAGTCTGGCTAACCAGTTTTGTGAGCAGCCAACAACTATATCCATAGGGAAGAGCAGAAAACAGATTTAGGTGATCTGTGCCACAGAGTAGTGATCTCTGCCATAGATACAAGAACAAAGATGAGGAGGCAAAAAAAAAAAAAAATGATTAGAATTTCCTAGGAAATTCATATACTTTGAATAGGACATGGAGTACTTGAGAAAGTAGATATGAGACCTGTAGTCATTTGTGTTTTGTTTGGTAAGCAGTGGAGAATCACTGAGACTTTGAATTACAGTATTCCTCCCCTTGTCCAAGGTTTCGCTTTCTAGTGTTTCAGTTACCTGAGGTCAATTACAATCCAAAAATGCTAACTGGAAAATTGCATAAATAAACATTGACATAACTTTTATAAAAATATATTGCTATAATTATTCCACTTTATTATTAATATTAGTTATAATTGTTAATCTCTTACTATGCCTAATTTACAAAATACGCTTTAGTGTAGGTGTGTATATATAGGAAAAAACAGAGCCTATGTAAGGTCCATTTTCATCCACAGTTTTAGATATCCCCTGGGAGGTCTTGGAACATATACCCCGTGGATAAGGAGGGACCACAGAATATGGCCTGACTCTAAGAATATAGATGATAGAGAATGTGGAGGTATGCAGAATAGTTGGTGGGAAAATAAAATGTAGAGCAGAATGTAGAGCTTCTATTAAGCCATCTGTTAGTAAACTTGGAATGCATTATACAGAATGCCCTTATGCACTGTGTCTTCTCTACAGGAGTAATGAAGTGCCTTAAAAATAAAACATTAATGGAATGTATTCTCTTCACTAACAAAGATATCACCATTATTAAAAATTTCAGTATACATTAATAAAAAAATTATGTACTAATAATTTTATTTTCTCTGTATTTTCATTTGTGATCTAATAATTTATTCTGTATCACTAACATGGATTTTCTCTGTCATCATCAATGTAAAACAATTTGTATAAAGCAAAATTATACTATACATGTCATAAATAATACACTAATTTACTTTCTGAAGTCAGAATTTTTTCTATAAAGGATATATGAAATTAGAAAATAACTCAAGAATTTTGAACTGAATATATTAATAGTGTACATTTAAAATACAAATTAAAAATTTTGGATAAACAAATGAAACAACTTTAAACCACTTTGAGACAAAATATTTTCAACTTTATATTCTGACTATACCAATATTTTACTTAAAGGGTACAAACATGTTCAGACAATAATATAAAAAATGATTATATTCCACATTTATTGCTTAACCTTTTCAAGTGAAATTATCTTAGAATACTATATTCATTTTAAAAAATGTCTTGCTGGCCGGGCGCGGTGGCTCACGCCTGTAATCCTAGCTCTCTGGGAGGCCGAGGCGGGTGGATTGCTCAAGGTCAGGAGTTCAAAACCAGCCTGAGCAAGAGCGAGACCCCGTCTCTACTATAAATAGAAAGAAATTAATTGGCCAACTGATATGTATATAAAAAATTAGCCGGGCATGGTGGCGCATGCCTGTAGTCCCAGCTACTCGGGAGGCTGAGGCAGAAGGATCGCTCGATCCCAGGAGTTTGAGGTTGCTGTGAGCTAGGCTGACGCCACGGCACTCACTCTAGCCTGGACAACAAAGTGAGACTCTGTCTCAAAAAAAAAAAAAAAAAAAAAATGTCTTGCTATCCTCCTACTTCATTAAGTTATTATTAAAATTAATGCTCATATGGTCTTTGTTTTTGCTTCTGTTTATGTAATAAATCACATTTATTGATTTACATGTGTTGAACTATCCCTGCATTCCTGGGATGAAGCCCACTTGATCATGGTGGAATGTTTTTTGTTTGTTTGTTTTGCTTATGCTGCTGAATTCAGTTTGCTAGCATTTTATTGAGGATTTTTGCATCTGTATTCATAAGGGATGTGGATCTGTAGTTTTCTTTTTTTGTTGTGTTCTTTTCTGGTTTTGGTGTCAAGGTGATACTGGCATCATAGAATGAGTTGGGGAGGATTCCACTCCTTCTCAACGTTATGGAGTAATTTATGAAGTATGGATTCTAGCTCTTCTTTGTAGATCTGGTAGAAGATGGCTGTGAATCCATCTCGTCTGGGGCTTCTTTTGTTGTTGTTGGAAGATTTTTTATTAATGCTTCAATCTCATTGCTCATTATCAGTCTATCCAAAAGTTCTATGTTTTCCTGATTAAAACTTGGGAGATTGTGTGTCTCCAGGAATTCATTCATTTCCTCTATGTTTCTGAGTTTATGTATGTAGAGATTTTGATAGTATTCGTGGATATTTTGTACTTTTGTGATATCAATTGTAATATTTCCTTTATCATTTCTGATGGAGCTTATTTGGTTCCTTTTTCTTCTATTCCTGGTTAATCTACCAAGAGATCTATCAATTTTGTTGATCTTTTCAAAGAGCCAGCTTTTTTTTTCATTGAATCTTTGTATTTTTTGTTTGTTTGTTTGTTTAGTTCCATTATGACCATAGGTATTTCTTTTCTTCTACTGGTTCTGGGTTTGGTTTGCTCTTCCTTTTCTAGTTCCTTGAGACATTTTATTATATTGTTAATTTGTGATATTTCTGTCTTTTCGATGTAGATATTTAAGGCTTTGAATTTTCCCCTCAGGACTGCTTTTGCTGAATCCCATAGATTTTCGTAACTTGTGTCAACTTTGTCATTCAGTTTGAGGGATCTTTTCATTTCCATTTTAATTGAATTATTGACCCAATAAACATTCACAGCAGATTGATTGAATTCCATGACTTTATGTAGAATTGAGTGTTTCTCATGGACTTGACTTGTAGCTTTATTATACTGTGGTCTGAGAAGATACATGGTATGATCTATATTTTTTTTTAATTTGGTGAGACATGTTTTGTGGCCTGAGATATGATCAATCTTGGAGAATGTTCCATGTGCTGATGAGAAGAATGTATATACAATATTATTGGGGTAAAATGTTCTGCAAATATCTGTTAGCCCCAATTATTCTAAAGTTCCTTTTAAGTCCAGTGTTTCTTTATTTATTTATTTAAGTCCAGTGTTTCTTTATATATAGATCTATCTGTCTAGTTCTGTCAGTGGGATGTTGAATTCCCCACAAATTATATCTTTGCTTAGATCTAGTATGGTTTGCTTTATGAATCTGGGTGCTCCTGTGTTAGGGGCATAAACATTTAAGATTGTTATGTCTTCTTGTTGAATTGTATCCTTTACCATTATATAATGATCATCTTTGTCTTTTTTTACTACTGTTTGTTTAAAGTCAATTTTATCTGATATGAGAATGGCTACATCTGTTTGTTTTTTTTTTTCGGTTTCCATTTGCATGGAATATCCTTTCACCTTGAGTCTGTATGAGTCCTTGTGGGTTAGATGTGTTTCCTGAAGACAGCAAATATTTGGGTTGTATTTTGTCATTCACTCAGCCAGCCTGTGCCTCTTGAGCGGAGCATTCAAACCATTCATGTTGATTGATAGAATTGATGATATTGTTCTATTCATCCTGTTGAACAGTACCTTATTGCTTTTGGGTTTTTTTTTTCCTCTTGTGCTATTGTTTTATATGAGATGTGAGCTCTAGTTTTGAGTGGTTTTACTATGCTGCGTTCCAGCTGTCTAGTGTGTTGATCTATGTATAATGCAGTTCTGAGTATTTCCTGCAGGGCAGATCTGGTATTGACAAATTCCTTCAGTGTTTGCTTATTTGGAAAAGTCTTTATTTCTCCTTCATATGTGAAACTAAGTTTTGTAGGATACAACTAAATTTTTGAAAGCTACTCAAGCAATTTGGGAAAGCTTATATTAAAGTACTTATAATTGGTATATATAATAAAAATGATTTTAAGTTTCAGTTTTAGAGTTTTATTAAGTGATATTTAGACAGGATTCAAGATTTCTATTAAATGATTCAAATAAAATGTTTCAAGTTTTTCCTCCAATGAGATCATAAAATACTGAATTCCATTTTAATATGAGATGAAATTTTATTTCAATTTTTTTTTTTTTTGAGACAGAGTCTCACTTTGTTGCCCAGGCTAGAGTGAGTGTCGTGGCGTCAGCCTAGCTCACAGCAACCTCAAACTCCTGGGCTCAAGCAATCCTACTGCCGCAGCCTCCCGAGTAGCTGGGACTACAGGCATGCACCACCATGCCCAGCTAATTTTTTCTATATATTTTTAGTTGGCCAATTAATTTCTTTCTATTTATAGTAGAGACGGGGTCTCACTCTTGCTCAGGCTAGTTTTGAATTCCTGACCTTGAGCAATCCGCCCGCCTCGGCCTCCCAGAATGCTATGATGACAGGCGCGAGCCACGGCTCCTGGCCTATTTCATTTTTAAGTGATGGGCTGAGCTTGAGAATGTTGAATCATTTCTTAGTTACCTACATAAATATTTTGCATCTTTGGAGTTCATATTGCTAGTAATAATGACTCCCTATACTAAGCTTCACCCCAAAATTAGTGGAAAAGCAACATGGTAGAAGGAGATATAGAGCTGCCATAGGTAGATGTGCACAGAGGAATGAAGAGAAACAGAAAAAAGAAACTAAAAGCCAGAGGAGAAACACAACAATGATAAGTACAGTATTCATCAACTAAAAAGTCAGCATCACTGTGGCAAATGCAAAGTAGGACTATGCCAGGTAGCGTTCATTTGTTTAGATAAGTCTCTGGTTGAAGGGCTCACATCCTCATCTGTCCACCACTAAATTTTGATCAACTTATGAAATGTTTTTTGTTTTTTTTTTTACTACAATGACAATTTTTCTACTGTTTTGGTAGCATCTGGAAGGAGGATTTTAAAGCTGACATGGTCCTAGAGACTTGAGAATGTTGGATCACACATGTTATAAGAAGGGAAGAGGCTCTGAATCACAGAATAGCTGTGCCTAGCCAAGAATGTGACCATTCCCAAACAGGCATGTGGCACTTAAATAGAATATAATTATGGAATTTTGTTTGCCAGTTCACTCAAACCTGCTTTTCATTTTTAATTGCTTTTACCATTTGATTCCTCAAAAATTTTCGCTAGATTTTTAAAGTATTTAAAAACAAATAGGAATTTTAATAACCCTGGAACATGCCACCTTATAAAGGTGGTAAACATTGTGTAAAATATCAAGAAAATTTACAATAGATTTACTAAAAATTCACAAAATATTTGATTATATTGAAATATGCTGAAGCATCTTTATGGGGTAAAATGATAAAAGCTTTATTTTCCTGAAAGTTTTCCTTATTGGAACACTGTTCCCTGATTGGATGACTCATTCTTCCTGGCTTCTTGGCAATAATATTATAGCCTCCCAGTCATGTAAGCCCCAGAAAGTTATATGTTGGAGAAATTACAAAATTTAAGAAAGTAAATTTACAAATTAATTATCTCTTTTTATAAAAAGAAATCAGATAACTAGCTTCTAAAATTCAAAAATAATATTCTTTATGTTGTTGCATCAATAATCCCTTCTTTCAGCAATGTGAAAAATCTAGCATAAGGAATATTAGATCACCATATTTATTAAAATATTATAAAATATCATCCCATTATTATGTCAGTTTTAGGTATTAACTAGAAGCTAAATTCACACAATGTCAAATAATCAGAACAAAGGAAATAGTCAGAATTCTGAGTGTGCTTTGAACTCACCAATAATAGAACACATCTAAATTTTAAATTACTAAATTATCATCCAGATAATTAATGCTATGTAGACAACATTAACAAACATGTTCTTTTAGTTTATAAGCTGCCTAGTTAATTTTTTTTTGATGTCTCTAGTACTGGAAGGAATGAAGATTTTTCTGTTTAGATTTTTCTCTTATTATGATTTTACTCTCAATTCATATTTTAGAGATAAAAATCCTGAAATCGAGAAAGATTAAATTATATTCCACATTTATACTAACTAGTAAAGTGGCAAAGATACAAAGCAGGATTCTTATTTTCCAATCCAATGTACTATTGAGAAATGCATAGATAACTAACGAGTTTAAAATTTTCAGAAGTACTTTGTAGATCAGCCTTTGCATTAGTCTTTGAACTTCCAAAAATAGACCATAACATCCAAAAAAGACCTTATTATGAGCTAGAATTGTTATTCTAAGATTGTGCCATCTGTATAAATAATTTTCTTTGGGAAAGAGTAAACATTTGATGAATAGATTAATTAAATTTCCAGGTTGATCACCTGTGTTTAGTAAACTAGAGTATTAAGCAAGCAATATATCCAAATATAAATAACTTCAGACTTAAAAGATTATGTTTTGAAGTTCTGTTTATGTGCTTTTGACTATATATTAAGTGAATTTACACTTTAGAAAATCAATTTTTATGACTTCTATTAACTTAAAATAGTCTATCACAGATTTCCTGTTTGGAGGTTTTTCTTTGAAGTATTTAATGTAATATAGACATCATTTAGATATCTGTGCAGTTTCTTAGTATCTTATTACATTCATTCATCAGATGTGTACACAAAACTTTTATTTACTTGGAATGTAATGATCTTGGCATTGCAAGCAGCTTTACTAAATAGCTAACACTACACAGAGATCTGAAGGGACACATGAGTGTATGCTGTGGCTATTAAGCTTTGATTATTACAACTCCCCCAGAAAATTCATGGGGGAATTATCTTTTTATATTTAATAGATAGATAATTTGTGGCATAAATGTATTATAAAACTTTTTGCAAGATACAGAGCATTTCACTATTTTAGAAGATAAATAAATGCAATAAATTCAAAGAGTTTTGCTAGCAACTTCTTACCTGTTTCTCACATAATGTGAAGTTCAATTTTGTTTTTGTGGAGCAGAAGGATATAGAAATACTACCTTGTTGTACAAAAAAAGAGAGAATCTTTCAATTTTACTACTATAACATTGCTAGAAAATTTAACATTTTGACATTACCTGAACTCAAGTTATTTAAGTGGCTGAAGGTTAATAATTTTCTTATTTCTTTATGGAATTTAAATTTAGTTGTACATTTTGAAATTATTACTCATGTTTTAAAATTATAATTGTCTTCTCAGGAGTATTAGTACAAATAGTTACAATAATTTAAAAGAAGAAGTGATAGCAATGAAACATATTAAAGCTATCATGACATCGTAATCTGTAACAAATAACCAGAATATTTGAGAATATGTACATTTTATTTTTATTATAAAAATGTCACTTGAATCAGTTGTTGTATTGGAAAATGCAGTCTTTAGTACCAGACTGAATGGAATTTGGCTCACAGCTCTTCTCTATAACTACATGACCACAGCAGGTTTTATAATCCCTTTGAGATTTGTTTTCCTAATCTCTAACAGTAAATTAACTATTTTTACATGATAAGACATTACAAACTAAATGATATCATAAGCAAAATCCCTACCTAGAGAAAAGAGTAATTATATGGTAGTTATGTTTTCCCAGATTTTCCATTCCCTAAACTGCAACAAATTTCCTCATTTTGTCATAACGATTGTTTAAATGGGTGAGTGTAGCATTAGATATATGAATCATTCCATAATTCTATCCTTATTTCATCTGAAATGACATTCAGAGAGGGAAACTCACTTTCTAAGGTCTACAGTTGATTTTTCTTATTTAAGTAGTTTATTGTATTCATTGATTCATCATATATTATTGAGGGCTTATAATACTTCAGATGCCTAAAAATAGATATGGACAATACAGATATGACCACCATGTTCATGTAGAATACAAGTTAATGAGGAAGAAAGAAAAAAATCATAAATTAATAAATCAATCAAAAATTAAAAGGAAGCAAATAATCAAACATATATCTGTATGTGATACAAATAGTACATATTGTGATGAAAAGGTATGAGAAACTTATATAGAGAATAATGAGAGTTACCCAGTTAATTTATATATTCATTCATTCATCAAATACATACAGAACCTTCTATTTGTCAGGCACCTTTTTAGGTGCCAAAGATTGCAGCATAAACATGATATATGTATTTTCTTATGGCACTTACAGTATAGTCAGATAATAAACATAAAAAAATGTAAGTAAGATGCTTTCAAATGGTAGAAAGTGTTGTAAAGAAAATAAAACAAAGTAATGGTATAGAGAATAACTTGGTATGGGAAGTCTAAGAATAACTTGTCAGAGGAAGAAGTTACTCTAAGAGGAGGAACAGCTGCAGAAGCCCTTCCTGGTGAAGTGACATTGTACACTGAGACCAGAATCCAAAGCATCTGGAGAAACATGTTTTTCTATCAGAAAAGAGAGAAAGTACAAACCTGCTGAGATGGGAAGAGCCTAACTTGCTCTAACAATTCAAAGTCAGTGAGGTAGGGTCAGAGGGAGCAAGGGTGACAAGGGTTGGATGGTAGGATTCAAGCTCAGACAAGGAGACAGGCCAGATCAGGAAGAGCTTCTTAAACATTGACTAGAAATTATAATTTCAATCGTTTGCCAATGGAAAGCTGTAAGCAGGAGAATGATATGATTTGCTTTTTTTTTTCTTTTAAACACATTGGCTCTTGTATGGGGTATAGGCCCAACTTGGGACAGGAATGGTAGCAACAGAATCAGATAAAAGCCCACAGAAAGATATTATGTCTGGGCTAGAGAGGTAGCATGGACATAGCAAGGATTAGTAAAGCCTGAGGTATGTGTAGAAAGGAGAGGTGACAAGATTTGCTGGCATGATTGTATAGATGTGAGAGGATTATGGACAGATGATGAATATGGGAAAGGCCTCATTAGCAAGGCGACACCGAACCTAGCCCTGAAGGATGAGATGGAGCTGGCTATACAAAGAGTAGGGGAACAGAGAATGTTACATGGGGAGGGATCATTATTATGAAGAGAATAGCTTTAGGTTTATGAGAGCTTTGTGTCAAATTTCCGATGACCATCTCTTTGTAATATACAATCCATCTATATGCATAGGATATAGTAGAAACTAAAAAATTCACTGGGTCTTAATATGTCCATAATGATAAGAAGGCGCCCTAGAATCTATGCTTGAGGTAGAAACTTATCTTAAATTGTTTCCTTGTGTTATAGAATAGGTTTCTGCTAGTTCTGAGAATTTCTCAGTGATTTTTCATGAAAATGTTAAATTTTCTTCATAGGTATCATGTTTTACAGGACATACACCTTATTAATACATCTATTACTAGGCTATGGTTTTCATTTCTACACCTGCTAGTCCTATAATCATTATGGAGATTCTTACATAAATTAATTTTAAGAAACTATGTAAGAAATCTAGCTTTGTTCCTTAAAAAGAGCTCTGCAATATTATAAAAACTCTCCTCTAATGGAAAACTCTGTGTGATTCAGTGTAGCTGAAGATAGCTGCTAATAATTACTGTGCTCACAGCACACTTATCTTGACTGTCCCATTTTCTTTAGAAAAGGAAATAACATTTAATATTTTCTAGTTTTACTTAGAGTAAGGGAACTAACCTCATTCTGAACAAGCAACAGGATGTCTTACTCTCTTTGTGCCAGGAAGTTTTCTATCTTATAAGTTTTCTGTCTTAAAAGATTTCCTCATAGTCCTTTGCCAAAAAAATAGAATATTACTACATCTATAGTATTCAATAGAAGATGCAGTTCTAACAAAAAGTACAAAATGTATCAGGAATTAATAGGTATCGTCTTAGGTGTCCAGGTCATGAAATCTTATGCTCTTTAGTTTTTCCAATTTTTTTGCAGTAAAATATAAATAATAAAAACCTCATCATTTTAACCATATTTTCTGTTGGAAAATGTGCACGTGTTTATTATATAAACACATTTAAATATCCAGAAGTAGGCAATTTTGAGCATTAATATCCCCATAGTCAAATTTCCTATATCACTTAAGTTCTCCCAGAATGTTTTCTCAGCATACATTAGATATCCATAGACTATGCAGAGAATAATGGTGTTATGGTTTGAATGAATGTGTCCCTCCAAAATTCATATTGAAACTTAATCCCCAAGGTGATAATATTAAGAGGTGGGTCCTTTGAGAAGTGATTAAATCATGAGGGCTCAACCATTATGATTGAGATTAATACCCTTACAAAATAGGCTTCAGGGAGTAGCTTGCCCTTTTTGTTCTTATTATTATCTTTCTGTATCAAGCAGAAGTTGAATAAATCACCAGATATGTCAATTAAAACTGGTATCTAAGTTTATGTTCTATAATGTTATTCAAGCCTCTTGTTACATTTTCCTTGGAAATATTTTTTAGATCTTCCTTCATGGTTCATATATAGAATTATGATAATCATGATGATTTATTTGTGTTCTTTCTTTGAGAAGGCCAATAGAAATTATAATATTTGATAAAATATTTATGAAAATTAGGAAATGTTATTTTCTTTGGATTAATTATAGAAATAAAAGTTTATTAATTTATGTTATGCCATTATATTGGACTTCACTTAGGCCATTCTTCTTTATTTCTTTTATGTGGTTTCAAACATATGTGGTTTCAAACACATTTCTTTTATGTGGTTTACAAAAGCTAAAATTGCTAAATTTAAGTATTGCTTTCAGATAAAAGAATACTTCTTAGACATCAGTATTTCTTAGATACCATTTAGAGACTAAATAAAGTGAAAACGTCCCAAGTAATTTTCAGACTACGAGGAGATTATCATAGAAAAGTACACATGAGAGTAAAAACAAATGCCAGTGACCTAACATTGTAAAATTAATTAATGAATGGTTGGGTCAATAGATAGATAGATGGAAAACAATTATTTATAGACCTGCATCTGGAGAGAAGGGTACTTAAGGTTGCAGTTAGAGCTAGAGAATACATCCTGATGTTGCCTGGCTCCACCCATACCTTCAAACTCAGATGGAACCCATACTGTTGCTTCATAACAGAATAGTTTTCCGCTTCCTGGCACATTTTCTAAATGCCTTTCTCTGAAGTTGTGAAGAAAATTGGTGCTCTTATTTATTAATTATTATAGTTAACAGGGATATAAAATTTGACACAAGAATTAATAAGAGCCAAAGAATAACGAAACATACTGAATGGTAGTATGTCATGGGGATAATGAGAAAGAGTGAACGTCAGGAATTCAGAGGGTGGTTTTATTCCTGACATTTACTAACTAGATGTAAACCTTGTGGAAATAAATTTGCCACTTCTGGCTTCTTTTCCTCATCTGTGAAATGAGATGATTGGAAATAATTATCTCTGTGGTGCCCTCCAGCTCTTATTGTCTCTTTTCTATACTAAATATGTGTTAATCTTCCTTGGACCATCCAAAGCACACTTTAAATGTCTTTTGGGTCCTTCTTATACACATAATTCATGATTACATAGTACTGGCTGGGGATAAAGGGTAAGGAGATCCCTATGCTTAAAATTATCTTACTCCTTTTATTTTATATAAATTACTTTCAGGGCTTATGCCAATAATTATTTCTACAATTAAATATCAACTTTCTATATAGCCCTCTTGGGGGATTTCCTTCTACTAGCTTTGGGTTTGAGCTACAACCTAGTTTGTTTTGGCATTACATATTTATAGTAACACCTGATCTCATAGCTATTCAACTTCTAACAATCTCAAGTAGGTCAGTCACGAAGCCAGAAATAATTAAGCTAAAGCACTCCTGAGTTTTAGGGAAGTAGGTGTCAACATGTAGGTAGAAAGAGTGTTTGCATTTTGACTTCTCAAATACATAACATCTTGTGGGCCTGTGGGATGAGAAATGAAGTTAAGCAGAAGCACTAGGAGAAAGCAACCCAGAAATATGGAATAATCCAACCAGTAACTACTGAACTATGTATAGTATAAAAAGTGTTCATAAGGATTGCTATGAATCATCAAGAACAATTTAAATTCTGTTCAATATGTTCTATTTTGTGGTCATGAAGTAGAAGGTATATGAGTGATTTAGAATCCAAGAGTTCTAAAGCTGCAAGAAATGCTGGAGTTAGAGAATGCAGATCTCCAGCACTAAGACCTCTGGGGAGACAAAGAAATATCATTTCCCATTTTATTTAAAATTTTTATATTTTAGTATTTTCACAAATATTTTCATTTCTTATTCTTTCATATTTGAACTTCTTTGGCTATTAGTTCACTGATGTCCATGTTTGTGCCATTGCACAACAATTATAAATTGTTTGTAATTAAGGTGGTCATAATTTAGGAAGCTAACATTTATTTAATACTGCTCTATATCACATTACATTTAATCCTTAAATGTAGTATTTTTAACTAGTGTTATAATATTTTATGAAATGGAGGAATATAAGAACAATGGAGTCAAGTTACTAGTTCAAGTCATATAATGAAAAACAACAGAACTGAAATTTTAATTCAAATCTCTGCCTCCAAAGGGCACGTTCTTTCAAACATATGCTGCCTCTCCTCCTAAAAATCTTAAAGAGGAGTATGGATATTGGCATCATTCTCAGTCCATAGAAAAACATTTCTTCCTCATATTTTACAAGGAAAAAAAAGTTCAGAAGTCATTTTTTTAAATGAACACACTTGTTTTTATCATTAGTGATTAAAAAATGCACAAAATTTCAAATAGTCATGAGCAGAAGAATGAGAATTATGTTAACCGCAAATGAGAAAGCATATAACTAGCTTGAAATTTTAGGGCCTTAGAATGATCCCTCATATCTCCATAGATTACTGGCTTCTAGCATTTTTCTTGATCAATGGTTACCCATTTTTGGTTGAGCACTTTTCTGAAGGTTATAATTAACAATGCACACATTTATTTTGAACTGTTTTAATTTTAGGAATGGTAAGCCTTCTATTATCTGGCATCTGTCTCTCTATAGCTGCTAGCCACTTTCTGTAGTTCTTCGTGGTGCAGTAAATCTAAGCCGAACCCTTCGAAGTTTTCCCAAGTCTTCATATGCCATATATTTCTAATATGACAAACTCCTGGTTGAATTATTATTCTAGACCAGTCTTTCCCAAACTAGGGTGAACATTGGAATTACCTCAAAGCCTATAAGGAATATTAATGTCAGGAAGTCATCGAAGCCTATAAGAAATATTAATGTCAGAAAGTCACAGCAGATTTTCACTTTTTTTTTTTTTTACCAATATACAACAGTTAATACACAGAAAAATGGGCATATGTTCTGTGTGTGTAGAACATTGTTCAGAATCCCAGCAACACAGTGAAATTGCTGTATGGCCTTAAGCATGTGATTTCCTTCTGTGGGTCTCAAGATCTTCATGAAGACATAAGCATAAAATTATGTCTGTTCCGTCTGACTCATGGGGTAGTTGGGAAGATCAAATATCCTTTGTAAACTTTAAATCATCATACCAATGTGATCATTACAATTAATATCATCCATTACATTTTCAAAGATTGCTTTTCAAAATTCTCATTGTCCACATCTCTGCTTACCCAGTATTAATATTCCCCAACATCTGTATCCTTTTCTTTCTTTTCTAGGTTTGAGATTTTTTCCCCTTCATTACTTATGCCAGAAAACAAAACCACAAAAATATACATATTTATGGAAAGTCAATAGAAAGAATGAGAAGGAAAATTCAAATTATTTAATGTTCCATTTGCTTGTCATCACTATACTGCATTTTATTTCTTTTAGACTAAATGCAGATGAAGCAATATTTATCTTCAGCATTTTATGTATTTTGTGTTTAGCTAAGAGTAAGAGCACCATTCATTCTTCAATCAAGAGAAAAATTTTCTGTTGTTTGCTCTGTCACTAGTAAGCTCTGTGGCCCTATGAAAATGTAGAGAAAATAATTAGAAATAAAGAGGCACACAAATGTAATGTATGGTAAATACCAATTGGCTTTAGGGAAAAACAATGTGTAATTATATAAAACTTCAAACATCAAGAAAAAAAATTCGATGTAGGTTTTATTATTTATACATTTGGTTTATATTTTAATTTATTTATAACCTCCTAGGTATTTCTTCCATCTCTTTCAAAAATTTGATTCTAAGTTTCAGAAGAGCTATGAAACAGGTGTATATATACCATTTCCTAATGTGACATCTATCAGTATGTTGAATATGTGCTCAGTGTTTTCTGAAGCACTACAAAATACACTTTAGTATGGAAAGACACTATTGTCCTGGGACGTTACTGTTAAGGCGGGAAGAATGGGCATATCTAATGGATCAAGTTTTTCAGTTAGCGTTTTTATATCCTTAGGTTTTTTTTTTTTCACACTATCTCTTTTTTATACTTAATAGTATTGGAGAAATATATTTATTATTAATCAAATTTGGTAAAAATAGTTGGTTGTTTTGTATACAGTTGTCTATTTGAAGACCCAAAACAGCCTTGTGTTTTTCACATTGCAGTATTTTCACATACTCCATTAACAGTGAAATAAAGCCATGGTATTATATTTTCAAAGCAAATATGAATTTTATTATCATTTTCCCATGAAAAAAAATCGAGTTTTTCTGAATTTCACCCAATTAAAATAAAATTCTAGCCAAACATCAAGTAGCACATTATATTTTGCTGCTGCCATTGTTGTTATTGTTACAAACTTGAAATCTTGATTTAACAAAATATAAAACTAAAATTATTTATTCCTAGAGATTTTCTTGCCTCTTAGGTGTCTTAGCATAGCTTGAGCTATAATTAAATTATTTATATTCATGATCCAGAATGATCAATTAAGTCAATGATTTTCACACTTCTTTACCAAGTAAAACTAAAATGCAGAGAAATGTAATCATTTATACTGGGGTATTTGGGGGTATAGAGTCATCTCACTTGTCTTAATCTGAAAAATTTATTTGAAAGTTCAATTTTATAGCATATTCTATAATTTATATTATTTGTTTAGAGAAATATATTTTTATATTTAAAGGCTTAATATAAGTCTTTAAATTTCTTACCATTGAGGAAAATTGATGATGAAGAGAGATATGATATATCTATTCCTGTCTTTTCTGATACCCTCGTACTCGCCCTGTATTCCAAGTTTAAGAGTACCATTCAGGCAGAGCTGAGTGAGCAAGGAGGATAGTAATAGGATAGGCAACAAAAGGCTGTGTCTCATAAGCTTTTCTAGGTCATTGAAAGGTTTTTGGTTTCATTCTAAGACTGAGATTATTTGGGAGGTTTAAGCAAAGATCTGCAATGGTTAGGTTTACATTTTAGAAGATTAATATTGATAACTAAGTTAACTATAATTATGAGCAGTCAACAGTAGAAACAAAGAGAACAGTTATAAGGCTATTATAATAATCCACATAAAAGATAATGATGAATTGGGCTAAGTTTGTAGCAATAGAAACGAATAGACGAACGTGTTGAAAAAGGAAATCTAGTAATATTATTCCGAAATAATAAAAGGAAAAAAAAATGTTTTCTACCAATATATACAAAAACACGAGTGTGTCTAGGAAACATCATGTTTAGTGAATAAAAGCCAGAGCAAAACAATGAATATTATATTGTTCTATTTATGTAAAATTCTAGAATAGGAAAAGTAAAAGTGACAGAAAACAGATCAGTGGTTTCCTGGGATCAGGCATGGGGATATAACTTAACCACAAAGGAGAATGAGGGAACTTTTGGGGGTGATGGAAATGTTCTAAAATTTAGTCATGGTGGTGATTGCTCATGGAAATATTCATTTAAAGTGTGTGAACTTTATTATATGTAAATTATACTTCAAAAAACCTATAAAGGAAAAAAAATAAAGCACCCAATGGTTTGCTGACAGAAATGGTGTGTGAGAGAAAGAAATATATCAAGACAAAAACTGCAAAGGTTTTGTCCTCAGCTCTTGGTAGAAACTCATTATCTGATACACAGAA
Source organism: Microcebus murinus (assembly GCF_040939455.1). Lineage (NCBI taxonomy): Eukaryota > Metazoa > Chordata > Mammalia > Primates > Cheirogaleidae > Microcebus > Microcebus murinus. The sequence continues at coordinate 34,406,469 of NC_134114.1, read as the reverse complement.
GACTATGATAATATGTCTTGGCAGACCATTTCAGTTTTGAATGTGTTACATGTGAGATCCTTAGTACACACCCAAGTGGAGATGCCAATTAGGCTGTTGGATATATGAATCTTAATCGAAGGAGAAGTCTAGCCTAGATATATACATTTAGGACTTATCATTATATATATAGTGTCTAAAGTCAGAAAACTGAAAGAGAACACAACATTCTCTATCAATGAATGTTAATATAGAAGAGAAGAGGGGCGCTAGAAAACATTTCCAAATTCTTCTACCATTTATCATTTCTATTTAAATGTATATAACTCATCCCAGCCCCCCAACTTAACTATGGGAAACATGATTACTATTTTTTTTTATCACTGCTTGGCTAAATGCCTGACTAAAAAGATGTAAATTAACAGTAACTATAGATTGAATCTGCCTCCTTTAGATCATTCAGCACACAGAAAACAAGAAAGAAAAGATCAAACTGGTATTATCTTGAAGACTTAGTTGATTTTGAGAAATTATTTGTAACTTGAAAACAAGTTACAAATACTAATTGAAATACTAATTGAAACAGAATATTCTCTTCTCTTATTAGAGTAATTTAATAGAAAATACTATTTATTAGGAACAGTGTAAACTTCTGGCTCCTTTATGGCTGAGTGGAACAGAAGTGGAAACTCCTTTGCTTGGCTGTCTCTGCTCACCTGGTATTGACTGTGGATATCCAGGAACCCACTGGTTTATTTATTTCTTGGATTCCACTTATTCACTTTGCTTGACCAATAACAGCCAATTAATTACCTGCCTGTTGATACATTTGTCTTGACTCACCTTCATACTGTATCTGAAACCACTGAATTTGTAGGTCTCTATTTTCTTTTAGTAAACATTTACTGTCAACTGCAGAGTTCACCTGGCAAGCTCATTTTGTTTTTTTCTTGATGAATGGCTCTGACTTTAATAAAGTACTTTGTAATTTCTGCTAGTTAGGTTAGGAATTCTTTGTCTTTCCTCACTGCTTAAGGAAACACATTTGGTTCTGAAAAGCCATTCACATTTTAGATTAGACCAACCAGTGACTATTAGTTTCATACTTTCCCAGTTGAGAAGTGCGGTTTTTTTGTTTGTTTGTTTGTTTTGTTTTGTTTTGTTTTTGTAAATTCCTTGACTGATTTTCTGGTAGTGTCCTTTTTTCATTGGTAACATTATGCATGATGGTTATGATGCTGTGCTGAGTTACTATCAAATTCAAAGTAATGTTAACACATACTAATAAATCCCTGCCAATTCAAACTACTATTGTTTAATTTGTGTTACATATATAGACTTAAATTCAGAAATCCATATTTCTGTATGTTGATAATGTATATATACAAAATACATACATACACATCTGTGAGTATTTCTTTGAAATCAATCATCAATATCCACTGATGGGTCTCTTTTAATTAAAGATTGTTTTGAACTTAAACAAGACTCAAAAACTGTTTTTTCTCGTTCTTCGATGCTATACTTTGTACTTTCTTCTAATGACATCTCCTTACTCTTTGGTAGGTCCTTACGAAAGGTTACTAGAGTAATCATATACTGTAATTTTCCCCATTGAATTAAGACAGAAATTTAAATTGATCTGTGTTGAGACTGATGACTGATCAATACTCAGATCTGAAACATGGTCTATGAATAATTTAGCTTAATATGTGTGTATGCTATTTCATTGCTTATTAATACCACATCATATCAGATTTGATAAGTACTATAGTAACACCAATTTTCATCTAGTTTTATAATATGCATTTAAAGAAAATTATATTTTAATTCATAATGAAGAAATTATACCTTTTTTAGAATTTTTCACTTTTGAAAAACAAATTAATCCAAAGGAGGATAAAAGTTAAGCATAGGAAAAGCTCCTTTCTTCACCAAATATTTTGCCTCTACATGTTAATTTTCTGGTGAGTCATTAATTCCTTGTCTTCTTTTCATGATTCTTCAGATTATATTTACTTAATAATTATTAATATGTATATCTCAAGGTATTCTGTTGCTTTAAATTCGGAAAGCCATAAACAATGAAATAGCAACAGTTGTATTAAAAGCAAACTAGAGAGATTTACAAATGTAAATCAAGCTATTATTAATGTTAAGACATATTTTGACAAAGATAATGAAGAAGAATATTAGTTATATTTAAACAATGTCCTGTTTCAAACTATTAATCTTTTTTAAGATTATATATATTATATATAATATATTATATATAAATATATATTTATATATTATATAAATATAAAATATTTATATATTATAATATATATTTATATATTTTATAAATATAAAATATATATTTATATATAAATATATATAAATATATACTTATAAAATTTATAAATATATATTTTTATATATGGACTTAATAATAATTTACTGCCCATCACAAAAAGCTTAAAAAATTGATTGGGAGGTGTGGAAAGAGGATATTGGGAATATATTATTAAAACAAATTTAACTGTTTATTCCACAGAGTGAGTATATTTTCCCAATGGAGATTCATCAAAGCTAAGCTTCCATCTTTTCATTGAAAAATTACCACATACACACACACATTAATACATATATACACACAGATGATATAATTTGACAATATCAATGTACCCAAATCTTTTAGATATTTATACCATTTTGATTACTCCAAACTCATCCAAATTATTACTCTAAAAGCTGCAACCATGGACAGCCTAGTAGATTTAACCCTTTGTGAAATATTATCTCTAGATTTATGACTACTCTGCTTCATTGTTTAGGAAACACTATGTCCTTCACCATCTAATGTTTAGGAATTAAATGAAAAATCATTTATAATAAAATTTAATGAACTAAGTTATGAATCTTTTGACTACTTCAAATAAGGCACATTATGTGCCTTTGAGAAAAAAGGTACCATTCATGTGCTTTAGAGATATGTTTTAAGGCTAGATCCTTAAAGAGAGATGGAGATCAGGGTTAGTTCTCTGCTAGAGGAATTGACTTGGAGATTGATGGTATATTGATACTAACTGAAGTTATATGAATGGGAAGGATTATCAAAGGAAAACATGTAAGGTAAAAAGAAAAGAAGGACTTTAGCATAGACCTTGGAAATACCAACATACAAAAGATGTCAACAAAGGAGCCTGAAAAGAGAAGCCAAAAGAGAAAAAGGAAAACCAGAAGAATAATGGATAGAGGAGACAAAAGAAAGGATGTCTGTAGCAAGAAGGAGTCAATAGAAATTTTGTCTTCATTTGGGTTCTTCTATAAGCAAAGCATAAGAAAAGAATTTGGGTGTAGGTAATTTATCATGGATTAATTCCAAGAAGCATGATTGGGAAACAAGAAGAAAAATAGATGGAAAAAGGGAAATCCAATGAAGAATATTTTATTGAGTTGTTTTTCATTACAGGCAAGTGGGACTGAGTTTTATCAAGACCCTCTGAGGAACTGTGCAGAATGCACCTTTCCCTTGTCTCTGTAAAGGATAGGGGACTATTTTATTAATTTGTAGACTCAAGTGCCTCATTGGTTGAATGTTGCACTAAGAGGTGTTACATATACCTCTCCCTACCCTCAAGCATCCATGCAACTCAAAGTTAAGCTGAGCAAGTTTTCTAGGCTTCTCAGACTTCATGCAAAAACCTTGAGAGGGACTGTCTACTATAGGTATTCTTTTTTATTTATAAGTATTCTTGAGATCAGAGGTGGGTCAGCTTGCAAGTATAGAGGAATTGCATGGGACATCAGTTGTGTTTGCTACTGGTTTTCAATATCGTTCAGATACCAAATAAAAAAAATTGCAAAGTATCTAATAAAGAATTATAATAACAATCAGGAAATCAGAGAAGTACAAGAGCATTATTCATGAATGGAAGAATGAAAGCTGAAGTTAAATGTTTAAGATTTTAATGAGAGATGGAAAATAAGATAATGAGTGTAAACTACAATTTCAAGAAATTGGTTGAGAAAGGAAAGAAGAAAGATAGAATGGTAGGTGGAGGGTTCTTTGAAGTCAATAGAGTCATTTTTGGAAGACAAGAGTGTCATGTAGTGAATCAGAGCACAGACTATGGAGACATATTTCCTGGACTCAAATCCTACCTTCAGCATTGATTAACTATGTGACTTTACACAAATTATTTACATTCTTTGTGACTTAGTTTCATCATCCGTAAAGTGAAGATATTGGAAACAATCTCATAAGGTTGTTGTGAAGATTAAATGAGTAAATTTGAGTAAAGTGCTTAAGTGAGTGCCAAGAAAAAAGTATTTGATATCCAAGGATTAGGTATGATTATAACCATGATTATTTTAACTAGAAAGGTGAATATCTTTAAACACTATTTGGCTGGAGCCAATATTTAGACAGTTGAGAATAAAACATAGAAACTATGAGAGATAAAGTAATGTTTCTGGGGAGGGATGAGGAGAGACTATTCAAACATAGTTGAAAGGTTAGCTTCACATGGGAGAAGAGACACCTCTTTCATAGTTTACAAGAGAAAGAATAGAGGGAGAAAAAAGTATGTATCCCTGGAAATAAGTTAGATGTCCTCATGTGAAAGCTTTTATTTCTTTTTGAAATTTTGGGTAAGGTCTTCATCTGTAAGCAAAAGAAATTGTTGGAGGAGGGAAATAAAAGTGTTGCCACAGCACAAAATGTTTTAAATGGTTCCTTTTAAAAATAAAAGAATGATTAGGTTACCATGGTTATATCATGGTATGTTATATCAAACTATACTCTTGTTCAATTAAGGACCAAAATTATTTTCTACACACACACACACACACACACACACACACACACACACACACACACACACACAGAAACATATAAAGAAAAACTGCAGTAATAAAGTTCAAAGTCATATAGAGCAGAAAAATACCCTAAAGGAGTTTTAAATATACAAACACATATTTTAACTCTATTATAATGATTACAATGAATGTTTCTATTTCTAATAACCATCTAACCCTTGACTTTTGTTACATAATTACAAGTAAATTAACTTTCTAAAGATGCTTTATTTGGACAATTTACTTGCTCAGTAATTAAGCATTTTCCTCTAATTGCTAAATACACTAACCTCTCATTATTACTATTTTTTCAGTTACATGGTTAGTTAAGTTTTAAACAGTGTTAAACAAAACAAATGTTAAAAATGACCATTTTCAAACAAAAGTATAATAATAATTTATAAAGAACTATGTAGTGTAAACAATTTCCAAGGATTTTTTAATTTCATATTTTTAAATAGATAAAAGTACAATGTACTGTGAAATATCTTAATAGATATCTACATTTTATAAAAAAGAGGGCAAGTGGCTATTTACATTGAAGAGATCATTATGAATGGAAGAGTAGCAACTTTTACTTTGTAATATTTTCTGCAAGGATTTTAAAATCATGTTAGTTTGGAATTTTTATAGTTTTACAGGTAAAGTAGATACTTACTGAAAAAAATTTCCCTATATCTTGAGAGCTGAAAGATTTACTCTCCTATAGAAAAATGTATGTTTCATTACCCAGCTATTCAAAAAAGGCTGTTAAAAGAAAGTTAAAGATAAAATTGAGGTATCTGACAAAATGTTTAAACCAAAAAACTCTTTACAGCCATCTACTTTTTTTATTTGTGATTTTTCTTTAGTTTTTTTCAATTAATTCACTGAAATTCAAATTCATGTAAATTATGAAGTCTTAATTATCTTGTGACTTATTCTGTAAAAATTATGTTGCTTAAAATTTTTTCACAAAAATGTAATCCATATTGTCTACAAGAAAAAAAATTCCTCAGAAGGTATGAATTGAAAATTTTGCTATATTTAGAACATAGTTCTTGTAAATGATTCCATCTTGCTGCAAAAATTTTAGAAATAATACTTGTTAAACAGATTTGCATATAATTTAGCATATCTATATATACACATACATATGGATTAGTTTATTTTTAAATGCAAGATAAAAGTAGAAATTATGAATTCAATTACTGTGTAAATAAATGGCAATACTAAAAATATTCTTGGTAAAAAATGAAGTAGATTAGTCATAAATCTAATGAAGATTGACTTAAACATAAAAACCAAAGTGGTAATTTATAATTGATTATTGGTCTTTGAAAAACAAATAGTTTCAAGTATTTTATTTTTATAAATTACTATTTTTCAAATTATTTAAAACTTACAACATAATTATTTGAATATAAAACTTACATCAATTTTTTAGTCTGTAAGAAAAATGTCATTTCACACTATTTTTGCAATGCTGTTATTTATATTGATAATGAGACATGTATTTTAATTCAACTATATTTTTAAGCTATTTCTTATTAATGATTTCCCCAAAATTACCTTTTATTACATATCTATTTTTTGTCAAATACATTAAATGCATGCATTTTTGACAAATTATCACAGCACCCAGAAAGCTCAATATTATCATTTCAAATAGACATATTAAAAACTGAGACACTAAGACATTAAAAACCATATACATATTCAAAATCAAAAGTAAAGAATGTAGTCTAAATTAAACCTAGATTCCACTGATGCCAATACTCATGGGTGTTTTACAATGTAGTAGAGTTTACCTTGTTCAGTTGACACTCAGTGATTTGTGAACACCCTTGAAATCATCAACACATTTTCATGCATGTCATTTTTGGGAGATGGTCTCCCAAAAATTACCTTTTTGGTTTTTATATTTAAGTCAATCATCATTAGATTTATGACTAATCTACTTTATTTTTTTACCAAGAATTATTTTATTTTATTTATTTATTTTTTTGAGACAGAGTCTCACTCTGTTGCCCGGGCTCGAGTACTGTGGCGACAGCCTAGTTCACAGCAACCTCAAACTCCTGGGCTCAAGCAATCCTTCTGCCTCAGCCTCCCAAGTAGTTGGGACTATAAGCATGTGCCACCATGCCCGGCTAATTTTTTCTATATATTTTTAGTTGGCCAATTAATTTCTTTCTATTTTTAGTAGAGACAGGGTCTCGCTCCTGCTCAGGCTGGTCTCGAACTCCTGAGCTAAAACGATCCACCCGCCTCAGCCTCCCAGAGTGCTAGGATTACAGGCGTGAGCCACTGCGCCGGGCTCAAGAATTATTTTAGTATTGCCATTTATTTACACGGTAATTGAATTCATTGTATTTTTTAAGAATAGAAAATTCCAAAAATAAAGACAAAATATTTTAGATATAAGAATTAGAGTCCTATTACTTTGCAAATTAAAAGAATATCGGTTAGGTAAAGAGCTGGACAGATGGTTCCACATGAATTAAAGGTGCGTCAGAAGAGAAATCATCTCAAATCTTGCCTTTCTTTGCTGTCATGACATAAAGGCGAACCATTTCTACAGCGTACTGTTAGGTGTGATGAAAAATGGATTATTTTTGACAATTGCAAATGTTTGACACAATGGTTGGATAAAGATGAAGTGCCAAAACACAGTCCAGAACCAAATATCCATCAAAAAAGCTAATGGTGTCTGGTGGTCCAGCGCTGGTATTTTCCACTACAGCTTCATGAAACCTGGTCAATCAATTACAGCAGATGTCTACTGCAACCAATTGGATGAAATGATGAGGATGCTCGTGATTAAGCAGCCACGATTGGTTAATATAAACAGGCCAATCCTCTTGCGAGACAACACTGTTCCACACGTTGCACAAACAATGCTACTCAAACTGCAGCAGCTGGACTTGGAAACTCTCTGTCATCCGCTGTATACACCGGGTCTTGCACCAACTGACTAGGCTTTGGACCACTTCTTGCAAAGAATAATATTAAATTCTCAACAAGCTGTGAAAAACGCCTTTCACAATTTCATCGTCACTCACCCTCCAGGCTTTTTGGCTGCTGGCATAAATACGCTAAACTGTGTTGATAGTTTAGGTGCATACTTTGATTAATTGCACTGCTTCTTGTTTGAGATATAATATACTACACTTTTGATTCAGAATAGGACATTTCATATTAAATAACAATATATTTTTAAAGGGGTCTCAGGATAAATTCACCTCTGTACAGAATCTCTTTTGTATTAATAAGCTCCGGGAGACAACATAAAAGTTGTTTAGTGTACCTTCATTTTTCTTTTGTTTTTTTCTCACTTAAAAAACAGTATTTTTGATATATGCCTGAAACCCATAATACAAAGTGTTTGTAATATTCAGCAAAAAATTTAAATATCTATCTAATGTTGCCTTTATTTAGTGTAATAATATACTTTATAAAAATAACATCTATTATATAACTATTACATAGTATTATATATGATATATTGCATAAATATTAATATTATATAATATGAATTTTCTTTTATTTGCCTACTTATAAAATTTAAATGACCACTATATGTTATGTGAGTAAAATAGAATATTTTGAAATATATTGGAAAAATAGTTATCATTAAATATAACTTCTAATATATAATATAAATATATTTATGATACAAATATTATTATAAAGAGGAAGGAATAATTGATTTTAGATAAGATGGCATATGTTTTTGGCACTCATTATTGCACATGTACATGTATATATATCCATATTATACATATTATCTATAAATATACAATTAGTTATTCATGTACATACATACATATATTGATAATTCTCCATGATAAATTTGTTATTTGAAGTACAGTCATGCATTGCTTAATGCCAGAGATCTGTTCTGAGAAAAGCATCATCATTGTGTGAATATCACAGAGTATACTTAAAACAAACCTAGTTGGTATAGTCTACTATACATATAAGATATATCGTATAGCTTACTAGTGCTAGGCTATAAACTTGTACAGCTTGTTGCCATACTGAATACTATAGGTAATTATATCACAATGATAAATATTTGTGTATCTAAGAATCTAAATATAGAAAAGGTACAGTAAAAATATGGAATTATAATCTTATGGGACCACTGTCCTGTATGTGGGTCATCATTGACCAAAACATCATTATGCAGTGCATGACTGTAGTGCTATTTGCCCAGCATTTTATCAGAATGAAACTAAATCTATCTAATGAGACTCTCTATAAATACCTTGAGGAATTCAGTGTTTGTATATGCTAATATTAATAGAGAAATGTATATTCTTATCCGTCTGTCATAAAACTGGTAAAGTTTTAGATAAATAGGACATTATAATGAATCATATTAATTTTTAAAAATTAATGCAAAAGCAACAAATTGACCTTTGAAATAAAACACAGGAATTAAGATTCCCTGTCATAGGTTACCGAGAGGCATATTTACTATCTTCTCTCAGGACTGTAATATACTCTTTCAAGGAGGCTGATTTTTAGTGGCAATTATCTCACCATTAAGTATTATTATGTAATTATTTGTAATCTCTACACAAAAACTTTGAAAAGTGATGAAAAGATAGTTTAGTAGCATCAGTTTCCATATAAATACCTTACAGGTTAAGAGTCTACTGTGGGCATATGCTATATTAGAAACTATCTTGAGATATTATAAAAACAAGTTACTGTATGCTAATTCAATGCTTCATGAAAGTAAAAAGTTAACTTCTTATTTGCAATGTTGTTTAGATTTGAGACCTGAGGTTAGAATCACAAACTTAGAATTCCACCTGATTTTATGAATAATTATTAGTAATTCATTAATAATTTACCATTTTTCATTTTAATGTGATTTTCTCTTCTAATACAATGTGAAGTTCTGATCCCTATCTTCCAGGAATATTCAGTGTATAAAATTATGCCTGGAGACCTAGAGAATATCTATTTAATTTAGTTGTACACTTGGGGCTCTTGGTGATGAAGAAAACTCCTTTTATTTTAGAATAGAACACATATTTAATAGGGAGGATGTCTTAACAAGACAATTCCTTTCCTAAATAATCATTATATTTTCTAATAAATACATTAACCATTAAGTTTCTTAAAACAATAACTAAATCCAGACTTATACTCTCCAAAGCTCAATAAATATTCTTATTTATTGGATAAACTTGAAGTAATTACCACAATTTCAAAATCTCAGTAGAAATAGTTGAAATAAGAAAGCATCATAAAAGTGCTGGTAATCAACCAAATATTTTATTACTTAACATAAAAATTAATATTCTTTGCACATATTTTAATTACATTCTGCTATTTTTCTAATTTTATAAACAGTTTTGGCCAGGCGTGGTAGCTCACACCTGTAATCCTAGCACTCTGGGAGGCCGAGGTGGGCGGATGGCTCAAGGTCAGGAGTTCAAAACCAGCCTGAGCGAGACCTGGTCTCTACTAAAAAGAGAAATAAATTAATTGACCAACTGAAAATATATATACAAAAACTTAGCCAGGCATGATGGCACATGCCTGTAGTCACAGCTACTTGGGAGCCTGAGGCAGTAGGATCGCTTGAGCCCAGGAGATTGAGGTTGCTGTGAGCTAGGCTGATGCCACGGCACTCACTCTAGCCAGGGCAACAAAGTGAGACTCTTGTCTAAAAAAATTAAAAAATAAACAGTTTTAGGATTATAAGAAGTTTCTCTTTTCCAATCTATAATTTCCTCCTACTTATATTTATATTTGATGTCCAGACTGATACACAGATTCAGACAGAAACTGCCAATTCTTTAAAGCCAAATTAAGTTAATTTGTTATAGGTTAAAGGTTCAGAATCTCGCACTTTAAAAAATGTTCTAAGAATGATAAAGAATAAAAACCAATAATAATAAAATACTGGTTTAATATGTCAATCCATATGGGAGAGCCTCCCTAACTGGCATTCTCCACTGAAACTAGTGCTTCAGCTGAAAGGAGGCGGACATCACATTCTGTGTCTCTTCTATCCATAGATTTTCAGAAAGTGTATAAGAAACCAGATTTCCATTCAGTGAATACTCACTCGAGAGCTTCATACTTGCAGACACTTTCACTGATTCGGTGTGAACAAGAAAGGCAAGGATAGACACTTAACAAGTAGTTGTACGTGTTCTTTTCAGTCTTTGTAAGTGTACAGCAAGAGGACCTTGCGTGGTCTAAGGGCTCAGATAATACTTCTCTGATGTAGTGATATTTGAGGAGAGGATTAAAGGATGAATAGACATTAGCCAAGAAATTATGTTGTAGAAGAACATCCCAGGTAGAGGAAACAGCAAGAGCCAAGACACAGCATCCAGAGACCAGGGCAAGTTGGGGAATATGAAAGAAACTCAACAGGACAGAGTAAACCAAAGGGAAAGGGTATAGGATAAAGGAAGAGAGAACACCTTTGTAATGTAGGCTTCAAGCCAAGGAAATTGGTCTTTATGCTAAAGACAATAAGAAGTCATTAAAAGGCTTTGAGGAAGGGATTATAAGGAAGTTTAAATTTTTCCCCTGAAATTTTGATAACTTGAGTCTATAAAACAAATTGAAAATATACAGATTAACAGGGGGAAAAGGCATACAAATTTGTTATGTGCACACTTGTTTACAGGAGTCACACAAAATATGACAACCCAAAGAAATGGCCAGATGGTTAATGTTTTTATGCCAACATGGGTTTATAGAAAGAATAAAGAGAGTGTGGCAAAACAAGTCATGGTAGTAAGACAGGTTATGGGAAGGAAGAAGAGGAGGAAAACCATGAAGCACAAGTGGAGTGGTCTTGTGCAGATTAAACCTCACTGGTAATATTCCTCAGAAAGAATAGATGGTACCTTTGGTAAATGTTTTCCTGTCAGACCTTAAATCATGTCAGACTCTCAATTAATAATTCCTAGATCTGGACAAAAGGTGAGGGGGTCTGCTCAGACAACACCTGTTTGCATTTGTTCTTTACTTCACTCTATTTCCTCTACAGATGCAAATCTCCTTCACAAAAGGTAGCTTTGCAGGCTATTCTTGTCTGTCTGTAGGCCCTCTGATTGTATCACTTTCATGTATTCTTTTAATCATATGGAATTTTAAAAATAAAAATATGTTAGAATTTTAAGTGGTAATTATTTTATAGTCTCTTTAGATCTAATGGTAGAAATTTTTTATCCTATCTGTTTAAGAGAGAATTGTATTTTCATCCTTGTCTTTCAAAAATCCATTTATCAGTACTATTAAATGTATCATATCTTCTTTTTCATATGATATATTATTACAACTAATAGAAACTTTGTCATGTTATAATTTTTTGACTTTGCCAGCTTATGCATAATGTGTGGAGTTATTTCTACATTTTTCTGCATCATTCAGTTTATAGCAACCCCACAGCACCAAACAGCTAAGGTTAGCTTTTGTGTCAGAAATATGGCACAATATTTTTGTGTCAAAATATCAATGGATATTTTGCTCAGTGAATAAATTATTTCCATTTTTAGTTTCATTTAATTTAAAAATATTAATTGACAAATAAAGATTGAATATATATACATAAAACATCTAACATCTAGTTTATTTCATTGTCCAACTACCAGTAGGTAGCTTCTTCAAAGAGTAGTCTGTTATTTTTATTTCTTCATATCACTTGGAAGTGATATTTTCATACATTCTTGCAAGTCTTGTTAGGTGCGAAAGAAACAGACAAAAAGATACAGTTCCTATTTTTGAGGTTTTGTACTCTAACAAAGATTACTACCTAATTTCCAAATTCACTGGCCACTGTTCAGTACCTCTTTTCTTAAGATATATTCCTTTTGACCACCCACCCTTGAAACTTTATTCCTCTTTGGATTCTACTAATTATGTTTTTCTGGTTATGCTCTCACATCTTGCTGGTTACTAACATGATCAACCTCCATGACCCAACTGCTTTAAAAATTTGTATTCTACTGTTTGCCTCTTCTCCTCACTTGACATATCCTCCCTTTTAGTAATTCCTTAGTCATTGATGACGTGCATATTTCCTTCTTTGAATGCCTGACCTACATATAAGCATTAGGAAGTATCATGGGCGTCTTAACTTGCCAAAACCTGAATTTATTTTCTTTCTCCTGCACTCACTCAAGCATGTTTCCTTATGTCCTCAGATAACATAGTACTTGGCATATCATATAGTAGTGGTTCTGAAATTTTAGTGTATAGAGGGCCTGTTACAACGCAGACTGCTGAGTCCAAATTGTAGTGTTTCTGATTCAGTAGGTCTGGGTGGCAACTGTGAATATGCATTTCTAACAAGCTCCCAGGTGATACTGCTGGTTTGGCAACCGCACCTTGAGAACCATGAGCACACAACAATTATTTAATATTTGTTAGTTCAATAATTACCATGAGTCGGTAGGTGATTAAGACAGTAATAGGCTCAAAAATCAAACTTAATGTGATTAAATGACAAATATTAATAGAAATTTAAAACTTTAGTCTGAAAGAACAAGGAAGATCATTCACTCTAACATTCTCCTATTGTAAATTAATAAACTGGGGTCTAGAGGTGTTAAATGACTTGTGTGAGAAAAAATAATTAGATTCAATCCATGCCGACTTTCCATAAAAATAACTGTATATGTAACAATTATATTTAGCGATTCAAGAATAACTTCCAATTTTTGAGACAGAGATAGAGTAGATTACGTTTTCTCTAGATGAGTAGGCCTTTGCCTACACACAAACATCAATTACCCCAAAAATGAATAAATTACTATTAATACTAAGTTTTAATGTTGCTCCTCATACCCCTGAAATAGATGGTAAAAAAAGGAGAAATGTAGAGCTCAATGTGTTGATTAAGTTACAGATTCTCAACTCTCCAAGCATATTGGGGCAAGCGGCATGCTGAGGAAAGAACACAGACATGACTTGACACCTACTTGTCCTAAAGAAAGGTTAATCCTTTATTTGGCCAGAACTGATAACATATCCATCTATGCATACCAGTGAATGTCAAAACTGTGGCAGTCCTGTTGTCTTAAGTTGTTTTCCTATTTGTAAAGTTTGGATGTTTGACAGGATTCACCAGACTCCACCATACCCATTTGAGGCTTTTATTTAAAGGCAAAGGATAAAATGCATCAAAAGAGAGAGAATACAGACAAGCATCAGAAGTGCAAGACCCTTGCCACAGCATGAGTTTCGTTTTTCCTGTGTGCCCAATCTTAGGAAACTAGAGTATTCTGAGTTTCTTCTGGCTTGAACCAATGAGATCTAGGAATCTTAGTTTTGAATGATCTTAGAAATAAAGCTGTCATTGGCTCTTTTTTTTTCTTTTTTTATTTCAGCATATTATGGGGGTACAAATGTTAAGGTTATGTATATTGCCCATGCTCCTCCTACCCCCTCGATCACTGGCTCTTTAAATCATCAAGCCAGACTAGTCAAACCAGGTGGGCTGGTTGCAAACCATTAGTGCAGAAACTAACCTTAGGGATCTCCAGTGGAGCTTCAGACTCTAAACTACACCACAAAGCCCATGGCTCTCTTTTTTAGCTAAGAATAACTATCATAATCAAGTTACTTCAAAGAGGTGTATATATGCCTGCAGGCTTTAAATACTTTAGGGAACAGTCTGGTTACCAAATAAAGGAAGTCTTGTGACAAAATAGTATTTCCTTTGAGGTTACTAGTCTCCAAAAGGGAATGCTAAACAATATGCGTAAGGAAAGTATGTAGGAAAAAACAGAAGAAATACAATAGAATGGGTTGTTGTGTCTCATTAGATAGGTCTGCTATCATTTACCAATTACAATTATAGTAATTATGGATAAGGATTCAGGAAAGCCAGATCTTCTGGTCAGAGCTTTATTATTAGGAAAAGATTTGAAAAAATATTCTCCATATATAATATACCAAGTGTGTTTACTTAAGGAAAGAATCTTATTCCAGTATCTTTGTTTGTTATGTGCCCAATATAGTACTTCATATTCTAGTATCTTTATCCAGTTTTATTACTTACTTTTTTACTTGTACTTAATTATATTATCTGTACAATGACACATTTTTAGAATCTAATTATTTTAATAATTACTAATGTTTTAATATTTTAATAATTATTTTAGTTGAAAATGTGGTCTTCTGACCACCTCCATTAGAAACACTTAAGGAATACTTCTCAAACTTTAATATACATATTATATAGTATATAAGAGTCATTGGGGAATCTTTTTAAAATGTAGATTCTGATTCCATAGGTCTAGGGTGAGGACTGAAATTCTCTGTTCTAATAGGCACCCAGGTAATATCCAAGCTCCTATGATTCTGTCGAATTCACAGGAGTGATTTGAAAAAACAACAACTCTGTGTGTATGTGTAAATAAAAATAGGCAGATACATCAATAGAATAACAATCAAGTTTAAGAACTACTTGCTTAAATAAACTTCAATGTCTAACTTACTTTTAGCTACGGTATTATGTAGATCTAGTCTCATCTTGATATTCTCCTAAATCCTAAATTGGAAGTCTGATATACTCTTGAACTTCTCAGTATTTTATAGGCGTCTGTGTTGTTTAAATATCTCTGATTTGCAAAATGCTGCCAAGCCTTCTGCCTCTAGATTTAAAATTTAATTAGATTCTGATCTTTTGCTAGGTCTAAGTTATGTCCTTTGTACTATCCAGAGGTACAAGATTCTTCCCCAAATGAAGAGCTACACAGATAAAAGGAAGAGGTGGTTTTATTAGAATTCAACTAAAATTTATAGCATCACACTTTTTTTTTTTTTGCCCTCGTATTGGCTATTTTGGAACTATACCCTTAAATTCACTCTGAACTCCTTTCATCCTCTCTACAACGTCACAGTTTTTTACAGGAAATGTTTACCTAAATAAAATGCCTTATACAGTATGTGACACAGAGTACATACGTTAGGACCTAGTAAATTATTTCCTTCTCTTCATGAATTTCTTCTTTTTGTTACTGAGTATTCAAATATTATTGACTATAGTACAACAAAGTAATGTGATGATTTCTCATTCAGCCTAACAATGTTTTTTCTTATTTTTCTTTTTCCTTTCCTTACAGTATAAGCAAGTGGAACAGTATATGTCATTCCATAAATTACCAGCTGATATGCGTCAGAAGATACATGATTACTATGAACACAGATACCAAGGCAAAATTTTTGATGAGGAAAATATTCTCAGTGAACTCAATGATCCTCTGAGAGAGGTAAGATTTATTGTTCCCGAACTCCATGGTTCATGTTCATTGTTTATGTCCTTTTTTCATGGGAAATCTTCTAGTCCATGTTATGACATTACTCAAAAGAAAAATCAGAACTAAATGTTGAGATATCTTTTTTGGTCCTTATTCTCCTTTATGCTTTTCTTATATACAAGCTTTTGTTTAAAAAAAAGTTACTGAAAATTGTTTTTATAATTATTAGTCTCAAAACTGTCCTATTTTTTGCATTCCTGCCTCTTAAAATTCTTTCTTGTGGCCTCATTGTCCATATCCTCTCCATCTTTTGCTCTCTTGTGCTTATTAAACTGATTCTGTATCTTCTTTTTGATTTCTATTCTCCTTCCCGTCTTCATTTTCCGTGATTTTCCCCTGGCTCCTGATCACAGAGTGACCTGCTGCATGCAATTCATTTCCTATTACCTCACTGAAACACTTTGCAACATCAATAACCTCCTATTTCCTTTGCATCCTCCTTCTGTCCCTCCCTAGAAATCTTTCTTCCCAGTAAAATGTTCAGATCACTCCTAGACCAAACAAGAATGTTCTTGATTATTCATATTTCTTACACTGCTTTTTTGCTCTCCTCCGTTTTACTACCTATCTTCTCAAAAGACTTCTACATATTCACTGAATTCCGGTTTGCTCTTAACTTCTTTACCAAAATTGTTCCCTGGCCAGTTATCAATGATCTATTAATCATCAATCCTTTGAGCTGTTGGTGGTGCTTTTTATGCTGCTAGTAAAACACATTCTAGATCTCTTTTTCGGGTTTCTTTAACAGTGAACCATTACTGCTATTAGCTTTCATTCTGTATCTTAGAATTTATTTTATTTTATTTATTTCACCTCATACTTCAATTCTATGAATTTGAACTCTAAGTTCCTTCCCATATACTCCATTTTCTTAAAAGTCTCCTACTATCTCCTGGCCTCACATATGTAGTAAGCTATGTAATAAAGCCACTATCTTCCATCACTAAGCCATTATCTTTTAAAGTCTCTCTGTACATTTTTTAAGTCATTCTTTCAAGTCACTTGGAATGTAAAATTTCAGTCCTGTTTCAAATCTTTTCTTTCTGTGCCTTGCCAATCCCCAAATGCTATCAATTCATTTTGGTCAACATCTGTGTGTCCTGTATTCTATCCCACTGCCACACTTTAACCTGGCACCTCTTATGTAGACTATTTGCACTGTTCCCTTAGTTTGCCTTCTGGATTTTGGTATGATTTCTCTGACAATTTAAAACACCACTGCCAGATTAGTGTTCTTTTATGTACATAAACTAGTCATTTCTCTGCTTAGAAACTTTCAGTTTTTACGTTACAAGTTAAGTCAAATATAGAATCTTAAGGCTCACATGTCAGCCCTTCTGGGCTCTGACTCCAGCTAAACTCCAGCTTTCTTTCCCCCACTGCTTCACTTGTTGCAAAGTGGCCTACATCCAAGCTGTGCAAAAATTGATTAGATCATAATTTCTCACCCTTGCATCATGTGTTTTCCAGAAATGTCTCTCATCTGTTGGGGAAAATCTAGTTCAAATGATACCTTTTTATTTCTACCTTCCTTGATAAGATATTGGACTCAATCTGATCTCTCTTTTCTCTGACCACGGGTGCACTTAGTCCATAAGTGTGCTACTTATCCATTCTGCCCATTCTATCATTAGAAGTAATTCAAGAGACAGTAGCAGGAAGAAATATCAAATCAAAAGACAGGAAGATAAGATAAAACTAAGGATATATTACAAGGAGGTGGGGAAAAGTTAGGATTCCAGAATAAAATCTCATGGAGGGAATACAAAAAATCAACAGAACAAGAGAGTATAAAATTGAACCCTAAGAAATTGTACCCTTAAATTAGAAGTATTCCTCTGTGTTGAAAATTCTCAATGTAATATAAAATAAGGATAACCAGAAATTTTTCTGTATTGTGTGTTTTATTAGGTATCTTTCCTCTTGCTGCAATATAACTTACAACTGATCTTGTATAGAAAAATATTCACTTTTCATTTTTACCCGCATCCACAGACAAATCTCCCATTTCCTCAATTTGCACAAACATTATAAAACTAAATTATGACCAGATTTTTCCTTATATATTTGAATTCCATAGTGCAGGCTCTCAACATGTTTTACCTTGACATCCAAAGTGCATTTTCAGCTTTTCTCCCTGGCTTTAATTTCAGGTAGCTTAAATGCATCCCATCACAAGGCTACCATATTGATTGATGTAAAACTCAAATTTGACAATGTCATTCTCTTACAACCAACCCATGACCTACCAGCCCCTGCAGGAAAAAAAGCACAAGCTCCTTAACATGACACAGACTCTTCATGGCCTTCCTTCCATCTTCATTTCTTCACATGAATCTTTCATTAATAGAGTATTGATGATAAATTCCTGAAAAAAATGCTGATTGCCTCTTTGCTTTTCTTCATGCTACCCTCTCTATCTTCAATCCTTTCTATTCTATTATTGCCTACTACTTTCCAGTAAACACTCTTACCAGGCCTTACCTTTTTCATAAATTCTCCCTGGCCACTCTGTCTCTATCACAGTATTTCTCATTTGTTAGTTTATTATTTACTTCGAGACTAGGAGCTTCTTGAGGATAGAAATTGTGTCTTAATATTCTTGCATCTCTAGTGACCAGCATGTAGTAGGAACTCATGAAATATTTACTGAGTGAAAAATCTTCCTTAAAGAATTATGAATGAAAACCAGAGTAAGAATCGTGGCTGCTTAATAAAAGTAGAGATCCTAGAGTGGAATCATCAAATGCTCAGACACTTAACACCTTATAAATGTGAAAACATTGTTTCTCCGTTTGCTTGGCTGCTGTTCAGCTTTTGCTTATTTGATATCAGGATCATGCAAAAGTCTAATTTAATGTTGTACTGAGTTAAGACTTTATTTGAAGGAAAGAAAATGAATAGAATGGGAAAGTAAGGAAAGATATGAAAGAGAGATAATAAAAGCATTAGTAAAATAAAACTTGTGTCTAAAAAATCCAGACTTTTTTAAAATAAAAATTCAATAAGAACAATGGGAAATATATCTTTCTCCTTATCAAATTTGAGCATTGCATACCTACTATATTCAAGTCATAGTGATAGATCACAAGAAATATCTAAAAAAAATAGTAAGACATATCATTCCACATTTCAAAAGCTTTATTTCACTTAGGAGATGAGGCATAAACTTATACAAAGTTGTGTTTTGGTCACTGTTGTACTCTTAGTGTCTAGAAATTGCTTGACACATAGAAGATTTTTAATGACACAATAAATGTCAAATAAGTGAACTAGGTTACTCAGGAAGACAAAGCTGGATATTTTTTGTGATAAAAAGTAAAAATACAAGAATGCATATACAAAAACATAACAGGCAATTGCTAATCATATATTCAATTTTGAGTCAACAACTACATTCTCCTGAAACCAGATTTTTAACTTAAAATATGTCATTATCCAGAAGGCTTATTTGTATGATTGTATTGCATAATTTGAGATACTAATATATAATTAAGAGCAATGATTTCAGCTAACACAAGTCTGGAAACTCAGGGACTTATAAGAGTGAAGAATAGATCACATATTCAGAGACTAGGAAACTTATACAAATGATGTCTTGTTTAAAAATAGAGAAAGAGAGTAAAATGCAATGGTAAGGAAAGTTAAAATTATTCTGTATTCATAACTAATTAAGTCCATATTATGTTTTATCTATTTTATACCCCAGATTTTCTTTTCAATGTGTTTAAATGATGTTAAATATAAACAATCATGAAGATATAAAATGGCAGGAGAAATTTTATTTGTGTGATCTTTGAAAGCTCTTACAGTAATCTCATACCATGTATATAAAATTAATTCAGTTAGCTAATATTTCAAAAGCACTCCTTTATTGAACGTATTTTCCTACATTGATTTCTGTGGCAGAAATTAGGTGATTTATCTTTTTCATATGTTAGAGACAAATTGTTGAAACACCTTTAACAAATAACTAGCTCATCTTATTGTTCAAATCTCAATACAAATGTTACCTCCTTGAAGAGGCCTTCCCTGAGAAGCTCATCTAAATTAATTCCCTCACCATCCTTCTCCATCAATCACATAAGTGTTTTTGTTGTGTACATATTGCTCTGTTGTCTTATTTTCCCTTAATATTTACTTGTTCATTGTCTGCTTAGCTATATGAACTCAGGGTCCAAGAAAGCAAAGGCTTTACTGTTTTTGATGTTCTCCATAACTCCAATCCTCAAATAGTATATACTTAATTGCTGGTTGGGTAATTAAGCAAATACAAATTAAATAAGGATTACATACTTCACAAATCATCTCAAAGAATCATTTATTGTTAGAGCTTGGAGAGAGCACTTTGTTGACAAAACAGTGGCATTTGTATGCATAAGAAAAATGATTCTCAGAATGATGAAGTGCTCTATCCGCAGAATTTCTTAATATCACCATAGATTCTACTGTGGTCAATATTGTTCTAATTTATTACAAAAGAGTGCCAGTATCTTTAGATTTATCTGTGATTGTGTTTGGTGTATGCACTATATGCCAGAACATCTACTTTTCATGTGGTTGTTTTTACTTTCTTTTTAACTTTCTCCAGGTTTATGAATTATTTAATGCAGAGTTGTGTCAGAGGGTAGAGTAAGCAGAAAATATTTCAATAAAGTACCATTATAGAAGGGATATAGTTGTTCTGTCACTATAGCCCGATATTATCCATAGACTAGATAGAAGATACTTAATTTTTTCTTATATGGCTGCTATTGTGAGTGTTTGTGCTTCCCCTCCCAATTCATATGTTGAAGTCTCAAAGGTGATGGTATTAGGAGGTTAGAAGTTAGGATCTTTGGGAAGTGATTAGATTACCAAGGTAGAGCCCTCATCGATGGGAGGGGCCCATCGATGGCCCCTTATAAAAGTGGCCCCAGAGAGATTTCTTGTCCTTTCTGTCATATGAGGATATAGCATAAAGATGGCCCTTGATGAACCAGGAGTAGGTCCTCACCAGACATAAAATCTGCTAGCGCCTTGATCTTGGATTTCTCAGCCTCCAGAACTATGAGACATAAATTTCTGTTTTTTATAAGACACCCAGTCTGTTACACTTTGTTATATCAGCCCAAATGGTCTAGACCATTTGCTATGCCAGCTCTGCCTAGAATATCGTCAATGGCTCATCAAACAATTGTTGCTGGTTTCCCTGCCCAAACCTAAGTACTGAGACACTTCAGGGAGTAGAAGATTCACAGTGACTGATAAGGTTGTGTATTGTTCATGCTTGGGGTAAGCCATATGACCTGCCTGCTAAGCTCCACTGGAATTCTCAGCATTTTGGAAAGTGATTGTAAAGTCAAAAAATCATTTTCCTTTGTCTGTGAGCCCAAATACTTAGGCCAGAAAGTAAAGGAACAACAGTTTTCTGAGGAAAATCCTTAAGATGCCACTCCAAAAACATGGCATTCTAAATTAGAACTATTATTTTGTGATGCATTCATTATTTCTAATATTCACTCTCTAGTTGCACTGTGGCTGTGTCTAGTCAAAATTATGAGTCTGCAAAGTGGGCTTCCGTGACTTCTAGTAAACTTCCCTCCCTCCCAGTTGCTGCCTGACCTGGCTTTTGCTGGACAGCCCTCCTCCTTTTTCTCTTCCCATCCACTTATATGCTCTTATTTTCTTCTGGTTGCTCAGAATATTCAAAGCTGTTTTGTTTTGGATAGTTTAAATCACATTTGTGATTTTTCTCACCACTGTAATGAGTATGTGCATTCTTTCAGCTATATAACAAGTAATGAATCTGAACCTGCTACTGAGGGGTTACTTAGCATCACTGTTACCAGCATGGCCTTCCCTCTACCAGCACCATTTAAACCAGCTCTACTACTATCTAGCGTAACTAACACTCTGGGCTATTTATTTAACTTATGTGTACTTCATTTTTCTCATCTTGAATTGTGAATGATGAATATAATTACTATTTCATAGCGTTTTTGTAAAAATTAAGTGACTAAAATATATTTTAAACATTAGAAAAGGGCCTGGCACATGGTAAGTACACAGTGAAATACAACTCTTGGTGTTACTACAATTCAAAGAGTAGAATATAGTCCAGGCCCTCATGGCTCTTTACATTTTTGGGGGAGACAGACATTTAAGTAAACAATTTTATATAACTGTGTGTAAATGCTGAGACAGTGATTCAAAGGGTGTTTAGACCAGTACCCAGAAGGAACACCAAACCCAGCAATATCTTATGTCCTATTTCTTTTGGAATTTATTCAAATATTCTGCTAATAAGCTTCCCCTTCATTTTAATAGCCAATTTTCTGGAGGCAATGCCTTAGTACCAAAATTGAAATGTTAGGATCATAAGACTGATGTATACTTCAGGAAATGCTGCCAATATATTTAAAAATAAAAAAACTAATTAGAAAAATTCAGTGAACTATACCCTTCTATTTATGAGTGCCTGTTGGAATGTGTACAAAGTCAGAAGTTCCATTTTTAACATGATCAGACTTATACTGATTCGATTAGAACAAAATGGCAAAGTTAACAGTCAAGAAAGAGGTTAATGCCCTTCTGAGCCTGTCGCCAAAGTTCAGAACTGATCTATTTTTAAACAATGGATTGTGAAGAGCTGTGGGCTGAAAATAGGTACAGATCATGTGTCCCAGTAGAATATAGAACGTCAGTATATTTCATTTTCACAGAACATGAATCAGGCTGAGAGGATAATCTTGTCCTTCTGACCTTTAATTTGTCGAATAGACTGTTAGGCAAGAAAGCATAATTTGCGTGCATATTTATTTAGTGTAATTCTGAATCATCTTGTTTAAAGTACATACTTGTTGATTTTTTAAATGCCTTCTAAAAATGTATTTAGTTAAAATTAACTAAAATTGCTAGAATAGCAATTTTAGTTAGCATTGTAAAGCTATACTAAGATCTTATAAATTATCTGATACTCAACAGGCATAAACTAGAAAATTAATGTAAGTGACCTGGTCATGGTCACAGAACCAAACAAAGAAATTGGATCTCTCTCTTTTGGCCTAGAGCTTTTTCCATGCATCCCTACATTCTATAAAGCAAATAGACAAAAACATTTATTGATTTCTTAATGTGTGCATGACATTGATCCAGACGTGATAGGGAAGGTAAATTATAAGATGTGATTTCCAGTTTCAAAGAAAGTACTTACTATATGCTTTAAGAAACAACAAACACTTGGGGGGAAAAATGAAAAATCCTATGAGGAAAAAGTAAAACCCATTATTAAAGATACAAGAAATATAGGAAATCACATATGACTAAATGCCAGAGAAAACCAGACTAACCCTACTAAAATTGTGGAGAAAAGAATGTGTTTACCGTGGCCTGGATTAGACTGGAAAGGCCTCAGAGGAAGAGTTTGCACTAAATCTGGAAGCACATGTGGCATTTCAATAGACAAAAGGGATAAAAAATGACATTTCCCATAAAGACAAATGGGTAAACAAAAGGGATGCCTCTATTTCCAAAATCTGGTTCCTATTTCAGCTTCTCTTTTGGTCCAAGGAAGAGAGAAAATGAATTGAAAAATAAAACACTTTTTTCCTACAATGATTTAAGTTATAGTTTTGGATGTGTGGAACCATAACTAAAACATAAGTTTATTATCATTGTTATAATTATTAATTTTTTTGTTAGGAAAACCATGTCTTTTTTCTATAGTTATAATAACCATGAAGATGAGTTTAAGTGGCCTTGGGGAAAGAAACTAAATAATAGAACTCAAAGTAAGATAATTAAGATAATTAGAAACCAAACTCAAGTGTGGCCCTGATTATTGCTAATAAGTCAGTGCAGCCGATGATATGCATTAATATAAGATCAGAAAGATTTCTGTGCTTTGTAAAGCTTATATTTTGCATCTAGGCTCTCCACTGGGCTAAATGTAAATTAAAAATAGTAACGCTATCTCACGGAGTTTTAAATTAGATCTATTAAAGGAGCATATGTGTTATAGCTGTGTAGCTTATACAAACCAGTTTTTTATTGTTTAAAATACTCCCCCAAATTGGCTTATGTATCTAGAGCTTCACATTGTTAAATTATGCAAATTATTAAGATACCACATATTGTTTGATTTGGAAGCTTGCCTTGGCAGAATATACAGTAATCTTATGTCAACTAAATGCATTAATGATGATGATGATGATGGCAATAGCGGCAGTAGTGGTGTTAATGATGATGATGATAATATCAATTTTTAAACATCCTCTTTATGTGGAATGGAATACCAAGTGTTTGAGTAGTTGGGTTTTGAT
Source organism: Microcebus murinus (assembly GCF_040939455.1). NCBI lineage: Eukaryota > Metazoa > Chordata > Mammalia > Primates > Cheirogaleidae > Microcebus > Microcebus murinus. The sequence continues at coordinate 34,382,057 of NC_134114.1, read as the reverse complement.
ATCATTGCAATTATCAAATAAATTATTTAGTGTTATCATGCACAGATGTGTTGAGACAGATAAGCATTTAAACAATGTAACCTGAGCGTTCCAAAGTGAAAGAAAAGTACTAACATAGAAATATCTGAGCTTTTGAGTTGGACACAAAGTGCTAATTTAATATATACATATTGATCATTTGAAATTCTAATATTAATAAGTCTAAAAGGAAACAAACAATATTATATAATGCCTCTGAAATCCTCAGAGTGCCTTAAACTTGAGATTTTAAAAATACTTCCCCTGTTATAGTCATGTACAGGATTTATATACCTATAAGATTTATTTACAGCAAAATAGAGAAAATAAATCTATTTCAATAGAAATGACTTAGCATAATGTCTGTTTCCTAACAAGCTGTGTGTTTTAAATTATCATGCTTTACAATTAATAAAACACGTAGAAAAGAACCCAGCGTGGAAATAAGACCTCAATAATATTATTTTTATAATTATTACTGCCCTAGGAATTTTTAAAGCTGATATTAATATATTTAAATGTTGTAATCATCTAATGTGAATCCTATACTTTACCTGACATAAATGTGAGCCATTTATATCTTGTCAATTCCAAAGATCATAAATAGGAAAATCTAAAGAAGGTTAAAAATTATCAAAAATTAGTGAAACAGACTGGAAATATTTGACATATAGTTTAAATTGGAATTTTATAATCTAACTGAAATTTATATATAATATAAATTAATATAATGTGTATATAATTTATATAATCTAATTGGAATTTATAATCAAAATAAATTGTCCACATTAGAAATTATCTCAATATCAAGCAACACATGCTTTTGAAAGATAAAATTTCCCACCATAGAGATTAATTGGAAGGAAAAATATATTTAAAAGTATTTTTATGTGAATGAGCATACATTAGCAGGGCAGGAATAATCAATATCAAAGAATATTTAATTTTTACAGAATAATTTATAAAACGTTATGTCCAGTAATAAGAGTTTCTTCCATAGCTATTTCACTGAATTTTTTAAAAGCCAAATGACATGATACATCCTTATTTGTCTGTAACAAATTCTTGGTGAGTTATTTAAAACTTAGCTTCCTTTTGTTCTAATGCTGGATTTTAATTTTTTTCAGTAATGTCATGATAATTTTACATTATTTATGTATATCTATATAGGCCTGTAAATTTATTTGGCTAAGTTTTGTCATAAAAAAATAAGCTTTCATGAATTTCAACAAACTGTTGATTTACCTGTAATTCCCTTCCTTACATTTGAGCAAATTCAATTTCTTACAGAAAAACTATGTAAACTCCATAGTTTACATTGTTTAATCACTTAATCACTCTCCTTAAAAATCTATATATGCTAAATGCAGTGACATCATGCTTTGAATCCTGTAGCATAAAAAGAACACAAGTAGAAAACTAATCAAATATGAATTATGTCTGGAGTTTAATTATTAGTAATATAGCAAAGTTGATTTCCTAATTTGACAAATGTCCCATGGCAATATAAGATGTAAATCTTTGAGAAAATTGAATACGTGGCTATATGGGAACACTTATTATTTTGTAACATTTTTGTTAATGTAAAATTATTTCAAAGTAAAATTTCTATTTAAAAGTCTATATATGAAATTGGAAAGAGGATGGCCTTGCTTGACTGTTCCAACTTATTCTATGCAATCAAAATAATACCAGTCTTTCATAATTGTTAAGAAGACTAAGTAAGATAGTATGTGTATAAGAACTTTATAAACCATAGGTCACTATATAAATGTAAGTTATTTTCATCACAATTCTTGCTACATGACAGATATCTCTGAATTTTAGAATGTGGTGGAAAGATGAAAATTTATATAACTTTCCCAAAGGGTCTGCACTGCAATGTAAATAAGAATATTGAAATTTTTAAAAAATCTTTAAAATATGTGTTCCCTGTATCTCTAAATATGTAACATAAGTCACTGCAAAATAATTTATTCTGTGATCATTTGTTTTATAAACTTCTCGGGCATAATCTGTTTTGTACAATGATGTGCATTTAAATTACGATTGGATTTTTTCTTATTTTCATTGAATCAGAGAGACTGAAAGGGGAGTGAAACAGTTCATTTGTATTATTGTAATGAGAGAAATCTTGCCCAGAACATGAATCCTTCCTTTGTCCAGGGGTTCTAAGCTGACTAAGCTAGGCTCCTTACCTGTGAGTCACTTAGTAGCCCTTGGTTATGAGATCAATCATCCCTGTATCACAGTGCCTGTGTTCAAATCACCTTTATTTGACTTCCTGATGGCCTCAAAGCACAGGAGTTGTGATGCTGACAATTTGAATATGCCAAAAAAAAAAAAAAGCCACAGAATGCTTTCTTTAAGTGAAAAGGTGAAGGTTCTCAATTTAATGGGGAAAGAAAAAATGTTGTAAGCTGAGGTTGTTATTAAGTAAGATCTTAGGTAAGAACCAATCTGTCCATGAAATTGTGAAAAAGGAAAAAGAAATTTCTACAAATGCTATTGCATTTCAACCTGAAAAAGTTACAGCCACAGTGCATAAGTGTTTAGTTAAGATGGAAAAGGCATTAAATTTGTGTATGGAAGACAGGAGCAGAAGCAGGTTCTGATTGATGGCAATTGGGTATGGCACTATCTGCAGCTTCAGCATCTATGGGAAGTCGTGGAATCTAAGCTTATTAGATCAGGTGCTACTGTACTTGGCAGATATTCAGGAGGGGCAACTTCATTTTTCTTGTCACAGTTTTACCTGATTAACTTGCTGCATTAGTTTGCTAGGGGTGTCATGACAAAATACCACAAACTGGGTGGCTAAAACAATAGAAATTTGGGTTTTTTTCTCACAGTTCTGGAGGCTGGAAGTCTAAGATCAAGGTATTGACAGATTTCTGGTTTCTTCTGAGGCCTCTCTCCTTAGCTTACAGATAGCAGCCTTTTGCTTTGCTTGTACATTCCCAAGAATTTTTTTTTGTTTTTTTTTTTTTTCGAGACTGGGTCTCTCTCTGTCACATGGGCTAGAGAGTACAGTGGTGTCATCATAGCTCACTGTAGTCTCAAACTTCTGGGCTCAGGCTATCCTCCTGCCTCAGCCTCCTGAGAGTGTGTGTGTTTAATATATATATTTTTTTAATTTTTCAGCGATGGGGTCTCACTATGTTGCCCAGACTGGTTTCAAACTCCTGGGCTCAAGCGATCCACCCACCTTGGCCTCCCAAAGTGCTATATCTTTTCTTGTGTCCAAATTCCTGCTTTGCATAAGGACACCAGTCAGATTTGATTAAGGTCTATCCTAATGATTTTATTTTAACTTAATCACCTCTTCAAAGCCTCTATCTCTAAATATAGTTACAGTTATATTCTGAGGTACAGGGACTCCAACATATGACGTTCACAGGGACACAACTCAGCCCATAACAATTGCTGACACATGTAATGCTCATTAAAAATCTAACTAAAGTGAGAGATAAATGAGAGTCTATTTTAGCATCCTGCCTGATTTTAGGGCCTGGCCCGATTTCCTTAGGTCCTTATGCACAACAAAATACACTGTTATGTACGGATTGTTTCTATTGCTGATTTGTTAATAATGAAAATGAATTTATGTGGATTATATTATAAAATTCCAAATAAATGTTTTTGTCAAATTCTCCGAATAACCTTCTCAGATAATTAAGTATTCAAATTCACTCTACTATCTGGTGGCCCTGTTTTAATAATATTTTTAAATTCAGCATATTTCTGGACATCCATTTTCTGTATTTGCCAGTTCAAATCAATCTGTTTTTACCATGTCAAGTGGGCTTAATTCCTATTCCGCAAACAATTTTTACACTTTGTTACAGACAACTGGAGCTATATTATGCTGGAGCTTCTAGAAATCAAATTATTACACTTGAGTGTCTGATACCACATAGTGTAGCAGAAATACAAAGACTTAATGAGCCTTCTCTTTCTTAATATACAATTACTTGAAGTAGAATTTTATATTTTTTTAATTTTGTTTTTTAGCTTTTGTTGTCTGTTTCTACCTTTTTTTCCTTTTAAGTATAATCAAATGTAAGTGAATACTAAGAGAATTTCATATCATCTGTTGGTACCCTGCATGACACCTTAATGGAACAATATATTCCTATGTTCTAGGCAAAGTAGTGGGACTATGCTGAGATTAAATTAATTTCAAACTTCATTTACATTTATATTGTTAAGTTTAAATGTGATTAAATACCTCAAAATCAAATTAGATGTATAAGAGACCTGTATCTACAAAAAAACATTAAAATTTTTGAATCTGTACATTTTAAAATTCAGCTTGTTCTGATATGTCCTTTATAAGCAGACAGATCTCATTTAAGCCACTTAATAAAAATATTCCATTTGCATGTGCAAAGATTTTAGGCAAATTACCTTTGATTTATAATTTGAAAACTATTAATCTACCAATTAGAGAAATAGCTAGGTTTCAAAACAAGCAATAGTAAAAGATATATGGATTGGAGCCTGGTAAACTGTATTTTAGAAAATACTGTAAATAGTTCCAAAAATTTACTATCTTCCTCTAGAGATTAACAGTGAGGAGAATATCACTTTGACAGATCGTTTGAAGCCATTTTTTTTTTTTCTCTTATTGGTGCTTGTTTACCTAAGAGCCATGATGAGGACAACGGCCCTTAGAATAATCCTGGGAATATTCTGTTATTGTTCAAGAATGGTCCTACATTTTGTACCTACACAGCACCCTACCCTGAGCACCTTCTATGCACAAAGCTCTATGCTAGACACTTCATTTTGGAATTGCCATCTCCTAGAGCACTAAGGACTGGTCACAAGCTGAAGAAGCACTGAGGGCCTTGTCTCAAGATATGGATTTTTTTTAATCTTATTCAGTTATTTTTTTATTTTTTAATTTTAATTTTAATTTTTAATTTTTGTCTCACGAACTTGATATAGTGTTCTTAGAGGCAATGATTGCCAATGATTTCGCTAGAGCTTTTCAATGATATTTCTGAAAATTAACTGTGGCTGGCCATTTCCAGATATTGATTTATTCTTCTTGGAAATTTTAGGATCTAAAATTTCCAAGAGTAAAACTAAACCATATTTTATTAGTCTATTGAAGTTTCACCTTTCTCTTCAAGTTATAAATGAATATCAAAAAATTATACTTCATGTTTCTCTTGCTGAATTCTTTATTAACTAAAATTTTAACAGGAATGTTTAAAAGATCTCTAGAAATGTATTCTACCATTTTGTTTTTCAAATCCCCTTATATATGGCATCATGCTCTCTCTACATCAGTGCTCACTGTTCAGTGGAAATGTAATGTGAATCATATATGCAATTTTAACTTTTCTAGTAGTTAGACTAAAAAATAAAAAATAGAAATTAAGTATAATAAATATTGTTAACTAAATATATCCAAAATGTTATAACTTCAACCTGCACACAATATAAAAACATCATTAATAAGAGGGTTTACATTCTTTTTTTATTCTTCAAATCTGGTGTGTATTTTTGTACATATAGTACATCTTGATCTGGATGCTAAATTTTTCTCTGAAATACCTAATCTATATGTAGATTTTATAAAGCTCACAGTTGAAAAAATATATCTACCTGTCCAAGATTTTCCAAATATGATTTAATATTTTCTAAAACCTGAACTGAGCATCAGTTTTTAACTTTAAACTTAAATGTGTTAAAATTAAATAAATTAAAAATTCAGTTTCTTATCACAGTAGCCACATATCAAGTGCACAATAACCCCACATAGCTAGTGACTACCATATTAGACAACATAGCTCTAGGAACAGACTGTATAACTTTACGTATTAGTAAGCTTCACTTCCTACACACTGTGATTTTTGTCAAATAACAACCACTTTCAGACTTAATAGGCTCATCTTTAAGGTTGAGTTAATAATATAAGTACAGGTCAAGCATCCATAATATGAAAATCCAAAATTCAAAATGCTCCAAAATCTGAAACTTTCTGACTTTACTGACATGCCACATGTGGAAAAATTTCACACCACACCTCACGTGACAGGGTTGCAGTCAAAACTTTGTTTTATGCACAAAATTATTTAAAAACTTGTATAAAATTACCTCCATGCCATATGTATGTGGTATACATAAAACAGAAATGAATTTCATAGATTCGAGTACCATCCCTAAGCCATCTCATTATACATATGCAAATATTACAAAATCCTAAAAGTCTGAAATCTGAAACACTACTGGTCCCAAGCATTTTGGATAAGGGATATTCAACCTGTATTTCATTGGGTTGTTATCATAATTAAATGAGAAAACACGAAGCAGTTAGTAAATGTTAGTAATCATCATAATCATGGTCATTATAGTGCATTTGGACCAGTGGTACTTACCCTATTTCTAATAATGGCCCCTTTGAAAATTTAGTGAAAGCTGCTGTTTCACATAAGACACATTCACAGTGTACACTTATTTGCATATAATTTCATCAGGTTCAGTGCAGCCAACTGAAGCCCATTAATACTCTTATTAAGTGTCATTTAGCCTCATGTTTACAATTCTTACTTTTTAAAAATTAATTGTTGTATAGATCCATCTACAAAGACTCATTGTTCCTTTACATCATTTGTGACTATTTAATGAAGTTATTAAAGGAAATGAGTTCATGTGGACCAGGATGCTTATTTACCAATACCATTCTGAATCTTTTAGTTATGCTTCAGTATCTCACTTGTTTTCTTCCATATTTACCTTTTACACTAATTATCTGATGAGGCACAGAGGAAATGCTTCTTATTTGCCTGCCATATAAATGAATATTGACAATTAAAAATGATGTTAAGTTAGTTTTGCACATAAGATAAATATTTTTCTTACTTTGCAAATATTTTCACTATTGTGAAAGCAGCTATGTTTGTATAGCAAACTTTGAATTATATATAATATTACAAAACAAGGTTCTTTGTGTATATTTTTTAGACTAGACCCATGTATGTTTAAAGAATCTCATAAGAGTAAATATATTGTCATTAAGTAATCTCTGTGAAAATATGCATACTGCATAAAATGTCACACTCTAATTGCTTAAAAATGAACATAATCTAAAAAAAAAAAAACAAGCAAAAAAAAAAAAGCCCCCAAAAGCAATAGATGTTAGTCTCAAGTGGGTAAAAGTTTAGATTAAAAAGCTTTTAAGATACTAAAAGTCACTCTTCTTTTAATTCTAAAACATAAACAATTGCAAAATAGAAAAGTGTGGGTTAATTTTAGCTGCTAAGAAGTCCCCATGGTGGGTTTGAGTGAACAGAGAGTTAGTTTCTCTAGACATATTCTGGCTCTGGAGTATGGACAATACATTTCATCTCCCTAAGTATCACTTTTTTCTTCTGTATATGTGGGGAAATATAACCAAATTCATTTATTCCTAGGCCATTGTCCCCTGGGAATAAATGAGATATAATATGTGAAGTGACTAACTCAAAATGGGGGCTTAATAAATCTTGTTCCCTTCTTTTTTCTTTCTACATTGCTAACTTACATTAAATTACAGTGTTCCTTTGGGGGCTTTGCAGGTAGAACTAGAGATACCATTGATGGCCAGAAATATTTCCTTGTAAGGGAGAAATAAGGAACAGACATTGATAAGCACGAAGAGGGTTTTCTGTCTGTTGACACTGTCCCCTGCTACAGAAGACATGAACCTCCCACAAACCACAACAATAAATACTGGTCTCCTTCTCTTCCTTTCAGTTCTTTGCTTTATAGTCCAAAAACCTCAAATTCCATTGCTTTAAGAAGATCAGATCTACTAACTGTAGTAAATAGCAAGATATTAAATACAGGTGCTGTTTTAAAAACTGTGGCAAACTGGAACATACATGCCAGTATAAAGGCATTTGGATTCAGATTTTTAAAAACCTTTGCTCTGAGGTAAATAAAAAGAGCCAAGTGTATAACCATCAGTTTGCTGTCTGACAATCAACCAATGTCCATGTCAGTCTTTCAAAATGTATATAATTCAAAAGAACAAATTTATGGTTGATATATAAATCTTTAGAGTTTATGATTATTTTAGATATATGCAAATGTTAAGGTGGCCTCTCAGAATCCATGAAAACCCCAAGTTAGAGAGGCTGGCTGCCCAACACACCATAGTCCTCCCTCTTGCAAGTGTATGATCATTGGCAGATTACATAACATCTCCCAGAAAATGGGGCAGTAATTCTGCCATAAGACATAGGATTGTTGTGAGGATAAAATAAATATTTGTAAAACATTTAGAGAAATACCAAAAACTCAGCAAGAACTCAATAAATGTTCACTCTTCTTTTTATTACATTTATTCTTAGAATTATCCCTGCCTTAAAGAAACACCTAAACACATACAACTGCTGTTTTGATTGTAGCTAATCCAAGCTACTGAATTGAAAGAAAAAATGGGACAAAATCAGGAGCACTTTTAATAGGATGTTCTAGAGTGATGAATTGTCACTGATATAGATGTGTGTGTGTGTATGTTTCTAAAGTAAGTATAGAAGTCTACAGGTCTAGATGCCTTTTGAATGTCTGTCTGATACAAGTTCTTAGAAGGAAGCTCTTATGAGCTCTGTACAGCCTAAAAATATAAAAATATGGGACGTGTTTGAGTATAGAAATTTAGCAATGTAACAGCAGCTCTGTTTTGTTAAGATTACTCTGTGATTCATTTGTGTAATGACGGTAATTATATTTAGAGCTACCATGCTTATAACTTTTTAGAAATATACTGTTTAGAATAATAATAATGTTGTAGAATGGAGCAGAATTAGATGTTTTACAAAATGGAACTTTACATAGTGATCTTTAAGTTATAAATGTAGAATTATAGGGTTAGAAGGAAAGTATTGCTGTTCTTTTTTATTATAACCAAGTAAAATATTGCTTAAACTTTCTTAGGGTCTCAGAGTATGTATGTTTCCAAAGTACAGATTTATGATTAGCATAAATCCTTCTAAAGGCAATCTGAGTATATCATATCCCATATTTTCTCATAGTTATAAACCTAAACAAACTAAGAAACAAATTACCAACGAAACAATTACAATAAAAGATACCACTAAGAATGAAAAGCCAAGCCACAGATGGGGAGAAGGTATTTGCAGTGCATATCCCAAAAGAGAATTTATGTTAAGAGTATAAAAAGAACTCCTACTAGGAAAAAGAGGAAAATTCTTCCCTGAGCACTTCACAAAACAGAATATTCATCTGACCACAAAGCTTAGGAAATGTGCATAATAGGGCACTCCTGGGGATATTCAAATTGAAGCTACAATGAGGAAAAAAAAAAAAAACACAAAAGCAAAAAAAAAAGAAAATTGGATATCTCTACATACCCACCAGTAGTGAAAGTTTAAGAGTGATAAAATCAAATTTTGCCAAGCATATGGGATAACTGGACCTTCACATGTTACTGGAATGAGAGAAAAATAATCCAATCATCTAGAAAAACTTTTGGCAGTATCTACTGAAGTTGAATATTTTCTTACTCTATTACTCAGAAATTCCAATGTAAGTTACAAACTCAAGAGAAATAAGTGCATAAGGTGCTTCAAGAATGTTCATAACCGTTTTATTTTATTAGCCTAAAACTGGAAACAACCCAAATGTCATGAAAAGTGAAAGGGATTAATAAATTGTGGTATATTATGTTTCAATAAAATATAGGCTATATTTCAATTAAGAAAGTCTTAAAAATAATCATCTGCTATACAACATGGGTGACTCACATTGACATATTGGCAAGCAAAACAAGCAAGTTATAAAAGACAACAGAGTATGTGATTTTATTATATTAATTTCAAGAACAAGTAAAACTCATCTATAGTGATAGAAATCAGGGAATATCTAGACTCTGGGTTGACAGGGAAGGGGCAAAAGGAATCTTTTTAGAAATGTTCTATATCTGTAGCTAGATGGTTATAGTGGTGCATATATTTGTTTAAAAAGCGACTTAAGATTTGTATACACTTAAGATTTGTGAACTTTATCTATGCTGTATCTTAATTTTTAAAAAGATTCGCCACACTGTGACCAAACAATGAACATTCCTGTCATACTTTAGCAAAAATAACGGGAAGAACTGATGAATTAAAGACTTACATGTCTAAAATGACCTGACATCATGTCAAAATAAGATCAAATACATCAAACTTTATTGTTTGATATTTTATTGTACTGTTTTTTTAATGTTTAAAAGTTGATTTAAAATCTTAGCATTAACCTTTAGCAAGGTTACTATTTTTAAAATGAAGGCATCCTAGAGATGATATTAGATAATGAAAAGCTTTACAAAGAGAGAAAGAGAAAGTGAGAGAGAGAGAGAGAAAGAGAGAGAGAGAGAAAAGAATGTTTTAGAAGGCTGAAATAACCATTCCAGTTTGGTTGAATGGCAGATTCCAGAAAAAAAACAGGCATTAACATTTTTATTTCATATAATCTTCTCAGCTAATACAAATATGCTTACACCTTGGGTTTCAACTCAGAATCTTCTTGAAAACAAAGATTGTTTCTAACTTGAAATATTGGAGGGAAACATTTGTAGCATTTTCCAACCCATCTGGGCTTATTTACTTAGCTGCTCAGCGTTTAGCTCCCGGTTAGGAATTTGAGAAAGCTGTTGGTGAACTCTGAGAAAGACAATGCCCTCCAGGTGCCAAGGTGACCATTGTTCCTCCTCTGCAATTACTACCCTGTCTGAGCTTTTCTCAAATGAATAAATGGTGCTACAGTCCCATGCATTTTCCTGTGAGACACCTTGTGCAAAGAATATTACGGAAATCACATTCTTGGCATTTATTCAGCCAACGCTTCTATATTGAACCATTCCCTTTAAGTGTGGCATATCCTTTTTGGATCATGACACTTATGTCATAGTTATCAACAGTAAAGCAACAAGTCTACTCTGTTGAACTTAATGCTGTATAATTTCAAAATTATGTTATTTATGCATGTTTACCAAATATTTATTATGATTTATTTAAAAAAAATAAAATATTAACAAAATCATTAATCACCTCAGATGTTTAAATTAACTTTCTAATGAGTTAATTTTCAAATGTAGGAAGAAAGTAAATCAGCATATTTTAAACAGTAACATGTAAAATCCATTTTTGGCTAGTTGGCAACTTAAAATTTATGAAAATAAAAACTCTACTGATGCTATATAAGTTATGCAATAATATTACTTTCACAGATAAATTTCTTTGCAACAACATTTCTGTTTCTCCCTCCTTTTTGGTGCCTTTAATGGAATAAATATATTTCACACTTTAAGTTAATTGTAGATTATTGTATTTGTAAATATAAACTTGATGGAAATATATACCTGAGATTGAAAAATATAAGAGAGATATACACAATTTTGTGTTAGTATTGATAGAGTAGAGTTATGAACTCCAGAGCAGTAGAAACAGACACATTTTAGGCCTGATATTGATCAACAGACTGCACTATAATTGTTTTCAAATATTTACAAGAAGATCATTTTGCCTTACTTTAAATCAGTTAAAGAAAATGTGCTTTAAATACTATGACAAGATGTCACATATCTTTTTAGAACTATAAAGTAGTAATTACATCCTTAATAAGCTTTTTATTTTAGAATAGTTTTAGATTTGCAAAAAAGTTGCAAAGATAGTATGGAGAGTTTCCAAATACCTCACACTCAATTTCTTCTATTTTTAGTATCTTATATGGTACATTTGTAATAACTATTGTTGTGACCAGTGTTGATGCACTGTTATTACCTTAAGTCTAGAGATTATTTGGATTTTCTTAGTTTTTACTTTAAAGTCCCAAAATCCCATCCAGGATGCCACATTATATTTAGTCATCAAGTCTCCCTAGTCTCCTCTTGGCTGTGACAGCTTCCTCAGAATTTTTGGTTTTGATGGCCTTGACAGTTTTTTTCTATTTATTTATTTTCTTTTTTAAAAAAGTTTCATCCTTGACAGTTTTGAGGCATGCTGATCAAATATTGTGTAGAATATCCCTCAATTTGGGTTTTCTGATGTTTTTGTAATGATTAAACTGGGCTTACGGGTTTGGAGTAAGAGCACTACAGAAGTAAAATGCCCTTCTCATCACATCCTCTCAAGGGTACATGTTGTCAATATGATTTATTACTGTTGATGTTAACGTTGATCACCTGACTTGAGGTGGTGTTTGTCATGTTTCTCCACTGAAAGTTACTCTTTTCCTCTCTTTCCTTATTGTACTCTTTGAAGAAAGTCACTATGCTTGCCACACCCTTGAAAGGTGGGGAACTACCTTCTTAAGAGGGTAGTATTTATATGAAATATTTGCAATTATTTGGAATTAAAAAGGAGATTTATCTATTCTCTACTTATTAATTTATGCAGTCATTCATTTACATTCATATTTGCTGTTGGTTATTTATTTTATACGTTGAGTTTAACCCAATACATTATTTATTTGTTTTTGCTCAGATTGTTCCAGCTTTGTTTGATCATTGGCAGCTCTTTCAGTTGGCCCCTATGTCCCTTTGAAATATTCTCATCAATGTGAATGTTGTATTTGGGGGTTTTACGTTTTAGTTGGTATTTTTTGCTTGCTTGCTTTTAGTACTCCCATACTTTCTGGTACTATAAAACGCTCCAGAAAAGAAGTAATTACACTTTTTTTCCCTAAATTTCCAATAGTAAGCTTAGTAATTTGGAGTACCATATTATTGAGGTCAGGACCATGTGTTGCTTCCCTTAGCAAGTAAGCGTTCCTCAATTTATTTCATGTAGACAATACTCCAAACTCAGGTTACATATTTTGATAAAAGAGTTAATTATAAAAACTGACATAAATAATCTGGAAAGGGAATAGAAATATTAGTACTACTCAGCCATAAAAATAACAGTGAACTAGTATCTCTTATAATATCCCGGTTGGAGCTGGAGCCCATTCTTCGAACTGATGTATCAAAGAATGGAAAAATAAGCACCACATGTGCTCACCATTAAATTGGTACTAATTGATCAACAGTTATGTGCACATGTGGAAGTGACATTCATCAGGTGTTGGGCAAGTGGGAGGGAGAAGAGGATGGGTAAATTTACATCTAATGGGGGTGGCACGCACAGTCTTGGGGATGGGCATACTTGCAGCTCTGACTCGGGCAATACAAAGGCAATACATGTAACCAAAGTGTTTGTACCTCCATAATATTTTGAAATGAAAAAAAAGAATAAAAAATGGGTTTTATTTAATTCAATGTGTTATATCATGATTAATAGAGTAGGATCTCTAAAAGTCTTATTTTACTTATGGAGAGATATTAATAACGTCATTGAGTATGTTTTCTCTAAGAAAATGTGCTATAAGGAAATGTGATGGATGGAGATCTTTTAAAAGTTTTGCTTCACTGTAGACTCACATGGTTGTTTCTACTAAATATATATCCTCAAAACAAGTAAATTTCACAGGAGGATGAAAGGCTTTTTGAGGTCAAGAAGGTTCTATCTCATTACATCTTTCCCTATCATATATTTGTTAGAATTTACAGTTTTAATCAGATGGTATTCATGTGGAAGTAAAAGTCCCATAAAGAGAAGAAAAATTAATGGATTCCTTCAAACAATAACAATAATATTAAATTATCCCTGCAGTGTTATGCGAAAGGCAGGTCTAATGGATGTGCCTAAGTATTCAACGCATCATAAAAAATGTTATTCATATAAATAAAGATCAGTTTAATTTCTTATAAAATATACTTCCAATTATTTTCTAAAATAAAAGGTGAGAGAATAGTAAGCGAAAATTTTGCATAGTTGATATCAAGGAACATAAATGAAAGGATTCTCTCTTTTTTTCTTTTTCCTGTTTTAGGCTATTTATTTATTTATTTTTAATTTCAGAATATTACAGGAGTACTTGATGGGCACTTGGGTTGTTTACACATCTTTGCAATTGTGAGTTGTGCTGCTGTGAACATTCAAGTGCAGATGTGTTTTTTATAGAATGTCTTTTTTTTCTTTCAGTAGATGCCCAGTAATGGGATTGCTGGATCAAATGTAGTTCTACCTGTATCTCTTTGAGGTCTCTCCATATTACTTTTCATAGTGGTTGTACTAGTTTGTAGTTCCACCAGCAGTGTAGGAGTGTTCCTATCTCTCTGTATCCACACTAATCCTTTTTGTTTGGGGACTTTTTGATAAAAGACATTCTCACTGGAGTTAAGTGATATCCCATTGTGGTTTTGATTTGCATTTCCCTGATGATTAGAGATGTTGAGCATTTTTTCATACTTTTGTTGGTCATTGGTCTGTCTTCTGAAAAGTTTCTGTTTATGTCCCTTCCCCACTCCTTAATTGGGTTGTTTGATTTTTTTCTTACTGATTTTCCTGAATTCTATATAGATTCTAGTTATCAGAGTATTTCCAACATTTTCCTCTAGAATTCTAATAGTTTCACACCTAAGGTTCAAGTCTGTCACCCAGCGTGAGTTGATTTTTGTGAGAGGTGAAAGGTGTGGGTCTTGTTTCAGTCTTCTACATGTGGCTATCCAATTTTCCCAGCACCATTTATTTAATAAGAATTATTTTCCCCAGTGTATGTTTTTGTCTGCTTTGTCAAAGATCAGATGGCAATATGATGATGGTTTTATACCTGTTCCATTGGTCAATGTCTCTGTTTTTATGCTAGTGCTATGCTGTATTAATTACTATAGCCTTGTAGTATAGCTTGAAGTCTCTTAGATTGGTGCCTGTCAATTTGTTCTTTTTGCTTAGGTTGCTCTATGGAACCAGAGAAGGATTCTCTCTTTATTTTATTATTTTTGTTTGAAAATTTATTTCCTCTGCAATCTGAGTTATTTTCAATTTCCTACACATAATTATTCTGTGTCATTTTATATGTGAAATCATTGACTCTCAACAACTCTTGTGATTTTAATGGCATATTTCAGTCTTGTTTTAACTTTGCTTCACCTTTTATCTCCCTGTGGTTTTTGTATAGGAGTCTTTTGAATAATAAAAAAACTATTTTTTTTAATATATAAGACTTATTTCTCAAGCCATTTGAGAAAGCATTCTAAGAGTTAGAAATAACCAGCTCCTAACAAGAATAAAATTAGTCTTTATCAGTACTTTTTTTCACAAGTATAACTTCCCCTTCCTTCCTTCCTTCCTTCCTTCCTTCCTTCCTTCCTTCCTTCCTTCCTTCCTTCCTTCCTTCCTTCATTTCTTAATATGCATGCATATATATTGAGAACATAGTACTTGCTGAGCATTGTTATAGCCCCACACCCCACACACTAGCTAAAACTGATAACAGATTGCCCTAGATATAGCCAATCATGGAATCAACTGTTCATTATGTGGGCTTAGATAATGCAGCACAAAGTACCACCTGTTATATCTTTCTCTTGTCTTTGCCGCTATGTTCACTTTCTGATTATTGTAGCTCATTTTTCAGTATTTTATCATTTTCCATGAAGTTCCACTATTAGAGACACTCTTCTGCTCTGCTGAACTCAAAAGGTATTGTTGAGCTGGAATTTTTAATCTATCCTGGGGTCATATCAGGTAATTTTATGAAGGAAGATCATAGAAAGCTTGTTTGTCAGTCTTGGAATCGAGGAGTTTGTATAACACATTTCCCTGAGGTAGACGATTCAGTTCTCAGAAGCTGTTAATACCTCCATTTCTTTTTGCCTTCTTTCCACCTTTTATCAGAGGTGACCCATTTCTATGCCTCCTAAACAATATCATAAATGCATTCCCAACATTTTGGTTCTTTTTTGAGGAGGGAGGTTCATTGGTATAGAAATTGCTGAGAAATAGAATTATGGTAAAATGTAGATTCCCACTGTCTATTCTGTGTCTCATAACTGACTTACATGATTAAAAATGTTTCATCACACATTCCTATTTTTATCCAGATAAGTAACAATATGTCTAATCTGGACCAGAATCTACAGAATAAAATCAAACATGCAGATCTTCTAACTTAGAATTGGCCTGACCCTAGAAATGTTCTTATACTACACTAGGTGCAGGGAATACAAAATCTCAACACAAAAGTAAACCATAATCTCTGACTTTGTTGAGATATGTGAATTATTAGAACCTGTATATTTTGGGATCCAAATTTAAGTTGCAATGTTATGCAAATATATATATATATTATATATTATTTTTAAAATTTAGCACATGTTGTTCTTCCAGATGTGATTAACATCTCTTGTGATATTTGTTCATTCTTGTTTAGGAGATAGTCAACTTCAACTGTCGGAAACTGGTGGCTACAATGCCACTTTTTGCTAATGCGGATCCCAATTTTGTGACTGCCATGCTGAGCAAATTGAGATTTGAAGTGTTTCAACCCGGAGATTATATCATACGAGAAGGAGCTGTGGGTAAAAAAATGTATTTTATTCAACATGGTGTTGCTGGTGTCATTACAAAATCCAGTAAAGAAATGAAGCTGACAGATGGCTCTTACTTTGGAGGTTAGTAAAAAAGAAATATAACTTAGATTTCATCTTGAGATATGTTTCTTTATCTGAGTTTTGGAGATGTCAGAATATTGATTTGTTGGTTTTGAATGTGAACTTGTATTTGAATTCTGATAAAAGTCTCTATAATGGCATATTTTCATATTTCAGAGTCACAAGTTCAATGCATGTGCATTTACTACTACGTTGGTTGGGGTATTGTTGCAACCTCTAAATGGACCCAAATAACTATGGCTTGAAATAGATGGAATGTATGGTTTTTCTTTCACACAAAAGTCCCAAAGGTGTTGGTGGCCTTTCTCTCGAACAGTTTTCATGAACCCAGATTCCATCCATCCACTGTAGTGTTTTATTTTGTTGTTTAGGTGTTTTTTTTGTTTGTTTGTTTTTTCTGTCTATATGAAAGGAACCAATTCTTCTCCACTACATTTTGATTTGGCCTGTGATGGAGCAGAGAAAGCAGAAGAAATGAAAACTTAGCTGCTTCTTTTTAAATATGTTCCCAGAAATTGCCAAAAGCACTGCTATTCACATGATTGCCCATTATATGTATAATGGGTCACAGCCAGCTCTAAGGAAGACAGAAATGTAGCCTCTAGCTAGATAGTAGTTTACCTTGCTAAAAATTCTGAAAATTTGTATTGCTTCCAACTTTTAAACTAAAATAAGATATATATTTATATTTGTACACGTGTACAAAAATTGCCTAGGAATTTTATTATTAGGTCAAAGACTATGGATATTTTTACACTTAAATAACACTAAATTATTTCTTTGATAACAAACATTTTGCTTTGCAAAATGAGTTTTAGTTTTATCCTCTTACTAAGCAAATATAGCATTCATTTATTGTTTAGTTTACATTTCTGTTATTACTAGTGAAGTTGAGACATTTATTCATAGATTTATTAATCATTTATATTTATTTTTATGTTCCTATTCTTCACATATTGTTCTACTATGTTATCTTTTTAAATCTAAATTGTGGTAATGTTCCTAAAATATTTTCATATATGTTGTTACTATTTACTCCAAGATTGTTGTTTCTTTCCTAAATATTTTCATGTTATATTTTATCATTTTGATCCTGATTGTCATTGTCTTAATCTGTCAATCTTTTCCTTAAGATATTAAGGATTTTATATTTCTTAAGTAGGTTTTGTACACTGAAAAATTATAGAAGTGCTTTTTTATTTCCTCTATTTTGTTTAGTTTTACTACATTTCATCATTACTACTTTGTCATTATAATTTACTATATTTTATTATTGTACATATTTTATTACATTTTTGTTTTAGTATTAATTCATTCAAAGTATATTTGTGAGTATAGTATGAGGTGTCTATAGTTTTCCACAAAAGAGATAATTTTTTCACAATCATTAATATATTTCATCATTTCTATAAAACTTTGAAATGTTTCTTTAGTAAAATGTTGAGTTTAAAATTTTTTCTTCAGTCACAGCTAAGATACATATAGTAAGAAAGGTTTTGAAATTTATTAAGTGCTGTTTTTAAAAAAAGTTATCAAAATAACCATGAGATTATTATCCATTAATCTGTTACAGCTGAGTAAAACATACTAACTCAAATTAATTAACTTATTTGTTTTTCTGCTCAACCATTAAGGACAATTTTCAAGTTTCTAGCTTCTCATTTCTTCCCAGTCTTCTTCCTTGTTAGAATTATTCTGTGTTGTCTCATCAGTTCCTTACCCTTTTGTGCACGTTTGTTAAGAAAAGCTAAGAGCTTACAGGATCTACTTTATAAACTGCACAGAAATATTTGAATGAAGTAAAGAGAGAAGGAGACTAACTGAAATCTGATGGGGTAAGAAACAAAAGAATATAGTTAACCTTGGAATAACAGAAGAATTAGGGGTACCGACCCCCACTCAGTCAAAAATCTGGCTATGATTTTTCACTTCCAGACCCTTTACTGATAGCTTACTATTGACTGAAAACGTGACTGATAATATAAATAACAGATCAACGTATATTTTGTGTATTGTGTGTATTAAGATTATATACTATTTTTTTTTTTTTTTTTTTTTTGAGACAGAGTCTCACTTTGTTGCCCAGGCTAGAGTGAGTGCCGTGGCGTCAGCCTAGCTCACAGCAACCTCAAACTCCTGGGCTCGAGCGATCCTTCTGTCTCAGCCTCCTGAGTAGCTGGGACTACAGGCATGCGCCACCATGCCCGGCTAATTTTTTATATATATATCAGTTGGCCAATTAGTTTCTTTCTATTTATAGTAGAGACGGGGTCTCGCTCTTGCTCAGGCTGGTTTTGAACTCCTGACCTTGAGCAATCCGCCCGCCTCGGCCTCCCAGAGAGCTAGGATTACAGGCGTGAGCCACCGCGCCCGGCAATATATACTATTTTCTTATAGTGAATTTAACTAGAGAAAATAAAATGTTATTAAGAAAATCATAAAGAAGAGAAAATATATCTACTGTTCTTTAAGTGAAGTGGATTATCATAAAAGTCTTTATCCTCATTGTCTTCACGTTGAATAAGCTGAGGAGGAGAAAGAGGAAGAGAAGGAATTGGTCTTTCTGTCCTAGGGGTGGCAGAGACAGAAGAAAATCCATATATAATGGAACCATGTTATTCTTGGATCAACTGTACATGTACAGGCCAGGTTTGGGGATAAGTTGTTTGGGGAAAAAGTCTATGAGGAAATTTCTGAAGAAGTGGGAAATATGTAGAAAATAAGTTTAGAAGGGAATTTTTGGAAGTGTTATGCACTGAAAATGGATTTGTGAAGTTGACATATGTTTTGTGAATTCAAATGACCTTATGGTTATATTTGGTGATATGACTAAGGTTTTATACAGATAATGGAATATTTGCCCCCTAGATTTGTGCGGGTTAAGCTACTAGTAAAGTCAGTCACATCAGTGAATGTCTTTGTGTTAAACGGTAAGATAATTTCTGAGATAAAATCTATTTTTTCATGACATATTATGTCTTTAGCATAATGCAGCATCTCTGTCTGTAAGTGATACCGGTCTATAATTTCATTGTTATTGTGGTTATTTTTGTGATCCCCTAGATGACTTTGGATATCAGGTTTTGTTTACCTCTTAGAAAGAGTAATAAACCTTAAAGAAGTATTATCTGCTGTTAGTTGATAGCCTTCACAAATAAAGCCACTTATATTTGATTTCCTTCATTCTACAGCTAATGAAACTCAGATTTTCTATTTCTTTATACGTAATTATTAAGTTCATCTAATTCAATTGTTCATCATACTGAGTACACATCACAATCTCTTGGGAAGCTTAAAAAACTGATGCCTGGGACAAAATTGTACTCTATATTTTCTGATGTAATTGAGTGGAGTTGAAATCCAAACATTGATATGTTTTTTAAAAATGCCAAGATTATTCCAAATAATTTTAAAATTAGATAGATTGATAGATATGGAGATATTGATATAGATATATACTGTGTTTCCCCCAAAATAAGACCTACCCATAAAATAAGGCCTAGCAGGATTTCTAAGCATTTGTGCAATATAAGCCCTATCCCCAAAATAAGACCTAGTGATGGGCATGGCTACCCAGTGTATCTGCACAACCCATGCATTTCATTGCGGAGCGGTAAACAAGATGAGCAGCCCTTCTCATCTGCCCCATGAGACCTCTATTGCTCGACATGAGAAATTGAGGCCAATGGTTCTAAAGGAAATAGAGTCACATGAAATTTGGGGTTTGGAGAGTTATGATGATATTCCAGAAGAAGATGACTTAACTATATTTGAATAACTGTAGATTGTTGTACTGTACTTAAAAAAAAAAAAGTAACACATCCCCTGAAACTAAGCCCTAGGGTGTCTTCTTGAGGAAAAATAAATATAAGACCCTGTCTTATTTTCAGGGAAACACGGTAGTTACCTTTTTACTCTTAAAATTCGATTTCTTTTTAGTTTAGAGAGGATTTATATTTACAAAATTATTGCAAAGATTATACAGACAATTACCATATAAAAATCTTGCATTACTATGGTATATTTTTCAAAATTAATGAACCAATATTGATACATTATTAAAGTTCTTAGTAATATGCATGTTTTATTGAGATATTCCCAATCTCTACTCAATGTCTTTTTTCTGCCCAGGATCCCATCATTATACCACATTACATTTAGTAGTAATGTCTTCTCAGTCTGCTCTTGGTTGTTAAAGTGTCTTGGACTTTCCTAGTTTTTGATGAAGTTGACAGTTTTAAGGAACTCTGGTAAGATACCTTGTATAATGCTTCCCAATTGGGATTTGTCTGATGGTTTTCTCATGATTAAATTGGAGTAATGTATTTTGGGAGGAAGACCATAAATTTAAAGTGCCATTCTCATCCCATCATATCAGGGGGGTATACTATCAATACATCGTATTACTGTTTATGTTAACCTTAATTACCTGGCTTGTGGTAAAGGCTTCTTCACTGTAAAGTTACTTTTTTCCTCTCCTATTCCATATTGTACTCTTTGGAAGACAGCCACCCACTATACACAGTTCACAAGTAAGGAGTGGGGGTTATTGCTTTGCCTCCTTATGTGCCAAGTATTAACATAAATTGTTTGAAATTATTCTGAATGGGAAATTGATCTACTTTTTCCCATTTATTTTTTATTCAATCTTTGGCCATTGAGACTTCTTTCAGATGGCCCCTTTGAAATATTTCCATTATTGTGGAGTAGAATTGTTTTCTTTTTCTTTTTCTTTTTTCTTTTTTTTTTTTTTTAGATTTTTCGTATTTTTTAGCACTATAAGATGCTCCTGGCTCATCTTGAATATTTCACATCTAGTTCAGAATCATTCATTATCCAAGGAGCCTTGGATTTTATCATTGGAGAATATTTGAATTCTGGATGTGCTCATTACTGCTTGGCTGTCATTACTTCTAGGCTCTCTAAGTTTACGAAACAAAGATTTATATATCTTAACTGCACAGATATTGATAGACAAATAGAGAGATGTATATAATAACCTGTGTGTGTTTGTGTGTATGTGTGTATGTCTATGTGTAACCATTTCTTTCTATATTAAGTTAAATATAAGTTCATACTAATGTTTGCAGCTCTAATCCACCACTACATGGAATATTCTAGCTTCCTTCTCTTGCTTATTGGTAATTCTCCACTTAACAGTAAAATACTTGGTTCCCACATCTACCATTAATTTACTTAATTGTTCAATTCTGGTATATATGTATAGTTGTTTCCAAATAGTTAATCTATACATGTATAGGAAACAACTTTATCAGGGTAGAATGCAGTGGCATCATCTCACTGTAACCTCTAACTCCTGGGCTCAAGTGATTCTCTTGCCTCAGCCTTCAGAGTAGCTTGGACAATAGGCATGCACCACCATACCTGGCTTTTGCTGCCTCCTACAAATTTGCTATATTTTAATTTTCTTTATTTCACAATGTTTTTATAAATAACTTCTGAGACTTCTTCCTTGACCCATATGCTATTTGAAGTGTGTTAAATATTTGGAGATTTTCTAGCTATTGTTCTGTTGTCAATTTCTAGTTTAATTCTTGAGAATTTAATCTGTACAATTTTTGTTATTTTATATTTGCTAAGGTGTGTTTTATGGTCCTCAATCTTGATAAATATCCCATGTTAACTTGAAAAAAATAGATATTCTGCTGTTGTTATTTTGCTGTTATTATTTATTCAACCCAATTCACTTCAGTAAGAAATTCTGTAAAACACTATTTTGTTTGGGTTCAGTGATTTTGCCTCATTCATATTTCCACTATGGTGATGTGAAGTGACTATTGGTAGACCTCAAGGGTACTAGAATCACTTTTCAATGGAAAGTTTACATAAAAAAGAGTTCTTTATTATTTTCTATTCTCTTACACATCAGTTGATATTTTTTGATTTAAACATCAATGAATATAATGTAAGACAGTTAAAATATAATGTGTACTTATTTAACACATTATATATTATACAATTAATATTTCATTATCTAATATGAAATCTTGAGATCAATAAGGGAAAATTTTGTATTATACTACTATTACATTATGTAAGCTGAGTATGGCAAGTTCATAGTAATATTAAGCAGAAGAACCAGGGATTGACTAAGGAATATTCTTTCCACTCTTCTAAAATGTCTGAATAAATAAATATAATCACTGCACAGAACACTAAACTCTAACTAAAATCAAGAGTTTTGCATTATGTGCCTAACTTGATTTATTTCTGCAATAAAACAGGACTAGGTTTCTAGATCAATATAATTTTTTTAACCCCAGAGAGTTTGTTTTGCTCTTTTGCAGGGGAGGGTGGCTCACATACTACCTCGTCCAGTGTTCTCACCTACAAGTAATGGTCTAGGAGAGGGAGCGTGAGGAAATGAACCTAGAATAAATGCCTGTTGGGTATGAAGCACATTCATAGGCCATGGAGATATAGCAGTGAGCAAGAGATACCAAGTCCCCCACACTCATGGAATTTACATTATATTTCAAAAGAAAAATTTAATGAAGAAATCTGGAAATACTAAACTATATTATCAGATGATATCAGCCATACTGGGATTAGAGTTCAGGCACATGAGATTACCTAGGAGTCCTAGGCTTTTCATGGAGAGTGATGGTGAATGGGGATAAAGGGTCTAAGGAAACTTGTCTACATGGCTCAGGCCAGAAGGATGATGGCAGTGAGTGTTGAGATATTCAAGAAGTGAGGGTCTTGCTTAGCTTCTTGAGCACCATAGGACTTCCTGGAGTGGCAAAAGGAGTTCCTGGAATCCTTCTTAACTCCTCCTTTGAGATAAATCTTATAATCTTATAATCCTCCTTTATATATGAGGAAAATGAGACATGAAGCAGTTACACAGCGTGGTCAAGGCCAGGTACTTGACATAGAGCAAAGGCAGGTTTCACATTCAGCTTGAATCTGAACCTGAATCCTGTGTTCTTTCCAGGATATCTCACTGCCTCCTGAGAAGGGTGTGATTATCCTTTAGGAGGTAAATGTCAAACATTAGGCAAGTCTTCAGTTCTCTTCAAAGAGTTCCATGGCCCTTATATTTGATTTCCATGGCATTTGCTAAATTCTTTTGTAATCTATTCATATACTCTACCTGACCCTCCTATTAAAGTAAGCATACTGTTAATAAGTAAAATGTCATTAATAATCCTCATTAAAATTTAAAATAATGTATCTCTACCAATAATTTATGATTTTAAAGAAAAGCTTGTTTTTCTAATATAATATATTCCATTATTGTTAATATCTCTATTATTCATTCACTTCTTAGCAGTCATTTATCTTTCCGCACCAAAGTATTCTAATTGATTCAGTCTCTCAAATATATTTCTTTCAAAAAGCCTGTCCCATAAGTTCTTCTTATTGAATGATAATGTGAAACAAGCCTATTTAGAAGGGAAATATCTCTAATTACTGTTCTTAAATTCTGCTTAATAGTGTCAACATTTCTCTAGCCTTGAGGGGACTGCCAGGTACTTTATATAGGTAATGTATATATTTAGGATTTTTATGCCCACAATACATTTGGCCAGATAATGATAATTTGGCATTTTTAAATGTGGAGCTATAGATTTGAAAAACCACAGGCAATCCTGTCATGGTTACTATTCATTAGTTTTCAGAGGACTGAAGCATCTGCCAATCTGTAGTTTGCAGTTTACTCCATTTCTAGCACATTGTATATTTTTAAAAGCTGGTTTTATAGAAGACATGAGAAATCTTTAGATGGAAATTAACAATTTAATTAGCTAAAGTTTTCCATTATGTTTATGAGGAGAAAGAGCAATGGCAGGAAAGAACAATGAATCTTCTAACATTTTTTTCTTTCTTTTGCTTCTTCATTTGTTATCCTCTTAGATGAGAGGATGATAATGAAATAATTGAAATAATTATCTCCATGATGATAACTCTGTCAGATCTTTTTGAAGGTCTTGGCCCACTTAGAAATACCAAATAACATACAATGGCAGGGTGAAGTTTTGCTAAATCATTATTAATTACCTCACAGTTCTATGACTTTATATAGTCATTTATAAATGAAACAATGCATATTAAAGTATTAAACACAAATATCTGACATACTTACTGGAGCACATTAAGAAGACATTTTAAAGTCATAATGTCTTTCTCTCTTTAATAAAATAGTGGAAAGGAAGGAGGAGGGGAAAAGGGAGAAACCTAAGTAATCCATATTACAATTATGAGTCCACCTATATTCCTGTGGTTGTTTATGAAACCACATTTAGAGCTTTTAATAATTAGAGAGGCAAGAAGGGATTCTGAATTTAAGATTAAATCTCCATAAGGCATATATACTTTCTAAGCATAAAGTATATTCTTATTAAGCATTTGATTTTAAAAATGTTTCTACCTACTTCTTAAATGTCAATATTCATCAAAACCTAGGAAAAAATAATTTTGATGAGAAGTGTGGGGTTCTATGACAAACTGAAATAAATCTAGCCGGTTGTGATTCACTTCTTAGAATATAAAATTGTTTTTAATATACCTAAAATTGTCTTTCTTCCTCCTTTGACACCATAAATTGCTAAATTTTAATTATAAATACTCTTTGGTATTCAAATTTTATTTCTATTATTCAAATACTAACTTTTGTGATGATAAGCTTTGTATGCTATTCATGGAATTTCTGGTTATAAAGAACAGATGGAAGAATTTTTCCCTATTTTTATATGCATAGCTCAGGGGGTGGAAGGAAGCAGGACTTTCAATTAAGCATAACTGGAGGAAACAGTTATGGAGGACACAATGTTTAAGCAGGATGTGCATCACCAATACAGATCATCTGAAAAGAATTCATCTCCTGGAATGATATTTTCTTTAAAAATTCTTCTTAGAGTAATCAGTTAGCCCTTATCTCAAAGCCCCAAATTTCTCATTTCATGCATGTATTGCAAGATTCTCAGAAGGGGAGGCTCCAGAACCACACTCATTGTGCTTTCATCTATTCCATAGTCACTCTTTTCTCAATTGTGTCCTTTGCCCTCAATCCAAAGAAAAATAATGTGCAAAACTTTTCACAAAAATCTCCAAAACTCTGTACAATCTGGCCCAACCTATTTTCTTAATCTTAAGTCATACCTTTACCTTCAAGTACCCTTAAACCAACCCCTAAAACTACTAGTTCTTACTTAAACAGGCAAAAGTTGCCTTTGCAGAGATTGCTCAATCCCTTTGGTTAAAAAAAGTCCTCTCTACTTTTTTCAATCTGACACCTTGCTTCTCATCTTTTTAAAGATACCACTCAAATTTGCTTTTGTAGCACTTAACCTGTTACTGAATTATTTTAATTATTATTTTAAATGTCAGTCTTATATACTACATTATGAATTTTCTGAGTTTAGATATCCATTTTCTTTCAAAGTTAAACCTGCATCAAGAAAACACAGTGCCTAAACTTTCAACTACACTCAATAAGAATTTGTATAATGATAAATGAATATATGGAAAGATGGATGGATGAATGGATGGATGGATGGCTCTATTTTCCCTTATCTCCATTCCTAATCTTTATCTCTTCTTTTTTCTCTGCAGCCCTAAAATTAGAAAAACAGTCAAGCATCCCATTCACTTTCTTACTTTCCTGTGGTAAACTCATTCTTTGTCTCAAGATAGGAAATCTATGCATATGCTAATGATAAATTACAAACTAAAATAAATGAAACACAACACATTATATATTTCTGATAAATTATTAATACTTCTTGAATTAATTTTATCTAATTTTAAATTAATCTCATCATATTAGGGATAATATAACTCTAGAATCTAAAACAAATAGAATCTAGAGCAATGCTGTCTAGTGGAACTTTCCATGCTGATGGAAATATTCTATATTGGACACTGTTCCAAAAAGGTAGCCACTAATCATATGTGGCTGTTCAGCTTTTGAAATACAGCTAGTGTGACTGGGGAACTGGATATTTATTTTCATTTATTCTAATTAATTTATTTTAAATATTAATAGCCACATGTGGCTAGTGCCTATCACATTGTACAAAATAATTCTATATTGTTGCAAAATTAGGGTGAAGGAGATTTGCAAAGGAATTGTATCAGAATGATATAAATGGGTGTTATCTCTCCTCTATTTTTATCTTATTGGAAATTTTCCAATCTTTCAAAACTTTATTTCATGTTAAGCCCAGTATACCCTAAGGTTTAATTTTTCTCAGGAATGAAGCAAATATATTGCATTTCTTTTTCTTTTCTTTCTCTCTTCCTTCAGCAAACAGATGTTAAAAATTTTCTGCATTCCAGGAAGTATTCTCAATGTTTGTCATTTGACAATGAATAAGGTAAAACCCTAGCACTCATGGATATTATATACTATTGAGTGGATATGCAATAAAGAATAAAAAATGAATGTTAAAAATAATTTCAAATAGTAGCAAACAGAACTGGTGGACATATAATGAAGTATGGTGCATTTATGTAATTTATCATTAGCATATGTAAGGTGGTCGTCTTAGTGATAGACCAAGAAATCTAACTTTGTTCAAGTGGGAAAGTAGTGAACAGGGAATAAGAAGTGGAGTTAACCAGAGATCTTTATGGAATAGAAAAATTATTGGGAGTAGAAATGTAGAATAAAGTGAACTGGAAATACATGAAGTGGTGATCCAAAAGGAGATTTGGGAGTTGGTTAAGCTATTGGTGGTAATTAAAATATGAAAGATGGTGATAGTGAGAAAATCAAAGAATATTGAGGCCGGTGTGTTAGGATGAAGCATTTCCAAGCATGCCTATGGACACAATGATGATATGCCTAACATGTTATGACAAGAATAATTAAGTATCTGCTTTTTAAGACTCTTTTTCCTTTTATATATTACTTATATTATTTTCCTTATTTTCTCTGCATCACTGTTGTTTCTTTGTGATCTATTTTCAGCATTTATATAAAAGATATATCAAACTATGATATTATAAGATTTCTGTTATACTGCACACATATTAGGTTATTATATATGAAATATCCAATTTCCTTAAGTACTAAGTTTGACAGTTGAGATCTCTGACATGTCACTCTGATAATTCTTGTTTTATTTTTATTGTGAAAGTAGTGAAAGTACACCTTTAGTCTTTCAAATGCATATTTTGGCTCATGGTTATCTTTCAAACTTTTTTTTAGAGCAATTTTTATGAAATCATGGAAAAGTAAAAAAATTCACATTACTTTCTAATATGAGTTCTGTTGTGGAACCAATGCAGAGCAGACAGTTACAAATATCTACAAAGTGTTTGGGAAGGATGTGGCTAATGAATACACAGTACCTACATGGTTTGAAAAATTCCATTCTGGTCATTTTAGTCTTGAAAATGAGACACATGGGCAACCTGAGACCAAAGGTAGATAATGATGAGGTGAAAGCTGTAGTGGAAGTGAATCCATCTCAACTTACCTGTGAGTTAACAGCAAGGTCTGATGTTACTATTCCAACAATATTGGACTATTTGAAACAAATCAGCAAGGTAAAAAAGATGGATAGATGGATTCCTCATGAATTAAACCATCATCAGAAGAGAAATTGGCTGAAAGCTTGCCTTTCTTTGGTGTCATGACATAAAGGTGAACCATTTCTTCACTGTATTGTCACGTGTGATGAAAAATGGATTCTTTTTGACAATCACAAGTGTTTAGCACAATGATTAGATAAAGATGAAGTGCCAAAACACAGTCCAAAACCATATATTCATCAAAAAAAGCTAATGGTGCCTGTTTAGTGGTCCAGTGCTGGTATTATCCACTATAGCTTCATGAAACCTGGTCAGTTGATTACAGTGGATGTCTACTGCAACCAATTGGATGAGATGAGGATGCTTACAATTAATCAGCCAAGATTGGCTAAAAGAGACAGGCCAATCCTCTTTCAAGACAACACTGGACGACACGTTGCGCAAACAATGCTGCTCAAACTACAGCAGCTGGACCTGGAAACTCTCTGTCATCCACCGTATTCACCAGACCTCACACCAACTGACTATCATTTCTTCCAGGCTTTGAACCACTTCTTGCAAGGAAAAATATTCAATTCTCAACAAGCCATGGAAAATGCCTTTTGCCATTTCGTTGTCACTCACTCTCCAGGCCTTTTGGCTGCTGGCATAAGCAAGCTACCATTAAGATGGCAAAACTGTGTCAATGGTTTAGTTGCATATTTGATTAATTGTACTGCTTCTTGTTTCAGATATAAACCACATTTTTGATTTGAAGTTGGGCATTTCATATTTAATGACCTAATAGAGGATCATTTATGTCTCTGTATCCTCACCATTAGCACAGTTCCTGACACATCATTTTTATTGAGTAAATATTTGTGGCATTGAATCTAATTTTGGAGCCACCTTTAAGTGAATAACATTTCATATCGTGAAGTCATTTGTCAAACTTCTGTTCTAATAAATGATGCCTATTTATATATTTTTAAAAAGTTTTTAAACATGAAAGTATCTGCTTCTCTATTTTGTCTACATGATCTTAACAGAAATCATAAATATAAACCTAATATTCAGACTTCGTGTTTACCCAATACTTTACTTAGTGCTTGTTATGGACTGAATATTCATGTTGCCTCAAAACTCATATGTTGAAACCCTAATCCCAATGTGATGGTATTTGAAGGAGGAGCCTCTGGGAGGTAATTAGTTGATAATGGTGGAGCCCTCGTGAATGGGATTAGTGCACTTATACAAAGAGGCCAGAGAACCAGCCAGCTCTTTCTCTGTCTACCATGTGAGAATGCAAAGAAAAAGGCAGTATGCAAACTGGAAGCGAGCCCTCATCAGCACCCAACCATGCTGGCACTCTGATCTCGAACTTCCAGCCTTCAGAACTATGAGATATAAATTTCTGTTGTTGATAAGCCACCCAGTCTATGGTAATTTGTTATAACATCCCAAGTTGACTATGCCAGTGCTGAATAGAATAGCAAGATTCCTTTTCGGTTAATTTTTCTGTCCCCGTGTATCTGCTTTCTAGCTTCCCATTTGGCTTTCAGAGTCTCAGTACAACTCTGCTGACTAAGATGTTCTTGCCCTACTTCGGAGGATCTGTTCATCCTCTGTCATGCTCTGGTGTAATTAATGAGCTAACATTAGTAAAGTACTTTGAGTTCTTTGGATAAAGTTGTGCAAGCTATTCTTCTGTTGTGACACTTTCTTTAAGGACCATTATCATACTTCATTGTATTTGTGGAGTCTAGGAGAAAAAAGAGGGAGAAGTGTGTCTCTGAGAAGCTACATGTCAACAAAGTGTGCAAGTTCAGGAACTGCGTGGAAAGAGCCTGTGTCTCAAAATTTAAAATTTAAAAATATTAAAAATAATTAAATTAAATAATTAAAAATAATAAAATATTAAAAATATTTTATTTTTAATATACTCTCAATAATCGTCTCACCATTAATCTCACCATTTTTATTCTATACTATGTGCCCAGAGTAGAAAAAAATCTAGTTTTACATTTATAAGTTTTGGATGTAATAATTGCATAATGTACTGATAGAGAATTTTTTATTTAGAGATTAATAAATTGGTTATTAAATGATAAATAATAAAAGTTTACACATTTAAAAAAAAAGATAAAGTGAAGTACATACCATTGTTTTGTGGAGCAATAAGTGTTACCTTTGGAGACATTAATTATATATTTGGAAGCAATTTAAAAGTCTTTTACTTTCTAAGTCACATTTAATCCTAAAGAATAGTTAACAGATATCCATATGAAAGATGGTGGGCTCTTTATCATTGTGCAGTATCTATCTGGGTTTAAAACATTCTTAAGATCTTATTTGATAAATGGCCCAAAAAATACGATTTATGAGTAAAGCACTGATCTTAAGAATCTACTGCAAAAACAGGTTCATTTGGAAGGCAATGGTGTCCTGTGGTTACTTTCTATGCTTCATTGCTGGTGGACAGATGGCTGGTTTCTCACTGTGTTCTCATTTCAACTCTATCTCTAGCTTGTTCCTTTTCTATGTGGCCTTCCACCTGTGCTAATAACAGAGGCTTTTTATTCTGTGACCAGGTTTTACTCACTCTTAAATTTGGACTCTCCCTTTAAGTCTAAAGGTCCACATGGCTAAAACTGGAACTGCACTAGTGATTCATCTACTGAACTATGCACCACGTGCAAGTTAAAAGGTGATATCTGAGGAACATAAGCACATTTTAGTGCCTGATTCTTTTCTTCTTATAATAATGCAAGTTAAATTATCAAAGTCAAAACTCTAAAAGGATTAGGCTACAGCATGAGGTGGCAGTGCACTCAGCTTCCACAGAGCCAAGTTCTTGTCCCAGCTCTGTTGATGGGACCTAAGTCCACATCCCCAGGCAACTTGTTTAACATCCAGGGGCTCAGGATCTAAAATAAGATTATTAAGATAGATTCTACATACACTCTCTTCCAGCTCGATGATACTGCTGGAATGGGGCTCTTGGGTAAGGAGTATATTCTTTTTGCCAGCTTGTTTGGCAAAATGTATCAAAATGTCTTCTTGCTTATTCTAGAGGCCACAGTATTTTTGAAGAAAGGCTGCATTTAGTTTATAGTATTATCATTAACAATGTTTTTTAGGTCAACCACTTAGCATTTTTAAAAGAAATGGAGGCAAGTGAGATTTGTGATGATTCATGCTCTGGTGCATAAAAATTAACTGCAACTTTTTTTCATGGGTAGTGAACAAAAATAGAAATTGTCAGGGACTGAGTTGGGAAGCTCTTTGAAATGTAGCGAGAGATGGGAAGATGCTGGTTAAGGGTATGGATGCAGGAGCTGGACCTCGTTGGGCCTGGGGAAAGTCACAGATGTTCTCCAGGGCCCTGTTTCCAGATCCATAAAATTGGAACAATAGTATTTCCTACTTCATTAGGTTTGCTTATAGTATGAGATGACTTAACAAATCTAAAATACTTAAACACTACCTGGCCCAAAGTCTGTGCTATGATAATAGGCATTAACTTAAGTAAAAGGGCTGGTAGAGCGTAAAGCAGTAAATGCATGTAAAAGGCAGTACTAAGGTATTATTGATTCATTGCTTATGTCAAGTGAATCAACACTAGATAATCTAATTGTCAGTTCATTTCTCCTGACTCTGTGTTAGTCTTAATCCAATACCAATGAAAATCACTCTAAATTAATACATGTGTGTTTGGAGGGTAGGGAAGTGGGGGTGGAATAAACAATCTCAAAATATTTTTCAAACTAAAGATAACCTCAACTCTGAAAATTCTAATTGCCTCACTAGACACACGTGTGGATGCACACACATATGCACACAAAAGAAATCATACTCTAAAATTTCATAAAATCCACATTCTCCAAACAACTAGTTCTCGATGTGCCAAGAATTATGGTAATTTTGCATATATTGTATAACTCTATGTTAGATTAAAATAACTACAAAAATGTAATCTTTACCATTTTCAGCATAAATTTCCCAAATGCATTAGAAGAAGAATGGAGGAATACACAAATATTTTTCAAAAACTAAATTATTCAGAAACATTTTTATAACTTTAGAAGTAAGAGAAATCTAATTCATTATCTAATTCCCTTGTACAAATGAAGAGGCTAAGAGATGCATGGACTTAGAGATTGGTGGTGACAGTGCTAGGACAATTACTACTTTTAGGCCACTTATCTTCTTACAGAAACACATGCATTTTCTGCAAGTTGCTACCAATGATGTCACTCTATAGCATTTCCAAAAATAAGGATTCTTTTCATTAGATTGAATTATTAAGCACAGTATACATACACAAACACAAAGACACAAGCATTCCTTCTTGCTTATTGCTAATAATACTAATTTACTAATTCTAAGCATGCTCCAATTAAATGTGACTCTTTTGACCTATCTATTATCCATGAAGACACTTCTCCATGGGTGAATTTACTTAGACAGAAAGAGTGAAATTACTGGGCAGAATAAGTTAGCAAAAATAATGAACTGGAAAAAGTTCAGTCACTTTAAATTGCATTTCATCACCTATTTTACTGTATATAATAAATTTATTTAAATGTTTGGATATCCTTTGCAAATTTAAAATGCCAAAAGTATTTTTAAGAACTGTCTCTGTATCTCAAAACATATCTTATAAGAGAAACACATCAACAACACATTAATATTTGAATATTAATGCAATGAGTCCACTTTGTTAGGATGTGTGTTTGTGCCCCAAAGAAAGGAAAAGAGCACTCAAAAGATGTGTCTAAGTATTTTTGATACTAACAAGTCAATTGACAGTCACTCACACCAATACTGTCATACTGGCCATGAATGAGAAAGCTAGTCAAAGACTAAAATAGATCAGACACTTCCAAGAAATAGCATTTGATCTGGGAGGCCAAGGCGGGTGGATCGCTAAAGGTCAGGAGTTCAAAACCAGTCTGAGCAAGAGCGAGATGCAGTCTCTACTAAAAATAGAAAGAAATTAATTGGCCAACTAAAATATATAGAAAAATTAGCTGGGCATGGTGGCGCATGCCTGTAGTCTCAGCTACCCAGGAGGCTGAGGCAGAAAGATCACTTGAGCCCAGGAGTTTGAGGTTGCTGTGAGCTAGGCTGACACCAAGGCACTCACTCTAGCCCGGGCAACAGAGTGACACTCTCTCTAAAAAAAAAAAAAAAAAGAAAGAAAGAAAAAGAAATAGCCTTTGAAATCTTAATGGAATTAATTAATTTTACATTTCAATGGTTCACTTATTAATTCAGTACATATTTATTTATCCTCTTATTGTAAAAATTTAAAATGATCATGTTGAAAGTTCTCATTTTCTTGGAGTTGATAGGATACATGTAACTATAGAGCAACTGTCAATGCTTCCTGTCTCAACCAGAGACTGGAAATTTTGGTACAATAGTTATTAAATACTGAAATCATTTTTGTATATCATTAATAATACGCATGTTTGTTCATATACTATTATAGCCCATAGGAGATAGAGGATACAATGCTTGGACTTATAATTTCTAATAAGTTATATATTAAAGAAACTATGTAAATGGGTAAAGGTACCATCATCATTATCAATTTTCCAGTAAGGGAGGACATAAAATAATACTCCCATATCTTGTCTCCTCTATCTATCCCCCTTTCCCCATATAATTAGAAAGGGAATGCTCTAGAGAAAAGATGATTCCTTGTTTCTGAGAATCTTGGACCCCGTGTAACTTGTTTTTTTGGCTTTAGCACCTTTAGTATCAGAGAATTCTGGTTATAACTATATAGCTCAGAGTACAGAATGGGTTATAACTAAGACATTTGATCATTCTGGATTCTTGATTTACTGAA
The DNA here is from genome assembly GCF_040939455.1 of Microcebus murinus. NCBI lineage: Eukaryota > Metazoa > Chordata > Mammalia > Primates > Cheirogaleidae > Microcebus > Microcebus murinus. Next base: position 34,348,197 of record NC_134114.1, on the reverse strand, counting down.
TTGACTTTTTCTTGTGTTAAATTAAACATACAAGTGCCTGATCCCTTTCTTCCATTGTGTGGGCACAGCCTTACCAAAATGTTGTAGATGGAGATTAATTTTCATACTAGATTTGATTTCTTTGAACTGTATGATCAGGTGAAGGAAAAGAGGATATTAGGGAGAAGGATTGTATGTATTATGGATTTCAAAATGTTATTTGTGTTCCAGAGAGATAATTGTACATGGACAATGTCAAGAAAGCTAAATTAGGGGAAATGGCTATACTTGAGCAAATCCATTCTGAAGGTATCATGTTGCATCTTGGATTTTTTTTTATAGAATATAATTGTGTTTGAGGGATCAAGAAAGAAAATTATAAAACTTGATCATAAATCCTTCCTCTAAATCTGAACTTTATCCAGTGAAAGTTTGGGGCTGTCAACCCTTAGTTGTTACATAATTCCTTAACTATGTAGTTCTTTACAAACTTAAGTTTCCTCTATGTCTTTCCCCAAACAATAAACAAAAAAAGTTTATCAGAGAAGATGGGAAACTAATGGCAAGCATCTGATAAGTTTATAAGATAATCATAAAGTGCTGCTGAACAAATTCTAGGTCATTTATGGTTTAAGGGACCCCTCTGAAGCCCTCCTTTGTCACAATTATCATGTTTTTGTGTGGGTGTAGACTTCTTCCTTCACCTTTGCTGGAGTGTGTAAATTGTTTTAGAAAATAAAATGACACTCAACATCCTGCCATCATTTAGTGGAACATCTTTAAGCCAAAACCTTTTGTCACTAAAACTGTGAAGAGAAGAGAGACTGCTAATGTAATAATTTGTCTTGGCTACATTTTTTAAATAACAATCTTGAGATTTTTCTCAGAGACCATGGAAATGAATAAGAAGCCAAAATTCAGATACTTTTAAAAATTTAAAACTGAAAAGAGTTAATAAAAATGTTTGAGTGGGCTACTCTTCCAAATGAAATTTATTGTTTTGAAAGTGTCTAGGTCTATAGGACCTCAGAAATACCTAAAAATAAACCTAATTCTCACAGGGCTTCTGAGTAAGAATTCTGTAATGATGGAAGAGTGAAAATGAAAAAAAGAAATGGCACCAAGGGATGTGAAATTGTATTTCCAGCCCAGCAGATAACATTTTAGAAAGATACTTTGAATGTAATGTTCAATTCTTTGCATTAGCTATGTGCATTGGTCCACTTGTGCTGGAACCAAATGTTCAAGACCCTGAGAGTACCCAGAGAGGGGGAAGGTGGTGCTCCACAGCAAAGAGAAGTGATTATTCTGTGAAAAAGGTGACCCTTGGGGGTTGACTCTGCCAGTGGCTCTGAAGGAGTGGATATGCCTTTTCATGAAAGATTCTCATCTGTGTCCTGTTCTAGAGAAAGAAATTATATAGAATCACTTCCATTCTTTCACCTCAGGAAACCCAATTCTGATGATCTGAAATCTTACAGCTCATTCTAAGGTGAAACAGGACCCGTAAGGTAGACTTGGAAAATTGATTTTAAAGTAGTATTTTCTCCTCCATTATGACATAGAAATTGCTGGAAGTCCCACTCGGAGTGTAATAGATTTAGGGTTGACCTGGATTGTTTTTTCAACTTTCAATTGACCCATCACTCTTTTGGGGCATAGGAAGGAGGAAAGAAAACTTAGAAGAGAGAAAAAAAACCTCATGTCTATCTCTCCAAATTAATGACTGTGACATCAAATGCTTCTCATACTTTCAGAGTTTGATTTGAAGGTCTCTCCTCTTCTTCAAAGTATAACTACCATATGGCCCACATTGCGGGCTTTCCATTTACACAACAATTTAATATGCCTGGTTCAAAATGAAATACCAGCTCCCGACTGGGAAATTAAAGCAGCATTCAGCTCCTCTCAGCAAGAAGGCTGCAGTTTGATATATTCTATAAACTGAATCTGCATTAGCCACGGGAAAGAGGATTGACATAGTTAGGAAACACAGTCGGACTTGTTAAAACAAGCGTTTCAGTGCACAGATGCTAAGTCTCTTTAGAGCTATGCTTTGGATCACTTTGCTCCTACTTAGCTATCAACTAAATATATTTTTGTTTTAGTTTCTTTTAATTTTTATCTTTACAGCAACTTATATAAATGCAATCTTTCACCCCTAAGATATTTCAAAAATGTTTGTTGGGAAAGAATAGGCTTACGACATGTTACAATATTCTCTTTTCTTATTATTGAGTCCATTTTAATCAGTCCAGTATAATATCTGTCAAGACATGGTGGGACAAGAGTGGTCTCACACAGACTGAAAATCAAATCCAGGTTCTCTTACCAACTAGTTATTTGGCCTTAAATAGGTTAATTGAATGCTTTTATTGAGTATGGTAGTCTGTAAAATAAGGATAATAATATTTATATGGCCTTAAATAGGTTAATTAAATTCTTTTAGCTTGTGTATGGTAGTCTGTAAAATAAGGATAATAATACTTACAAGGAAATTGCAAAGAAGAAATGATTAATTGTTCTCAAAAAGGTCAAATATATACTTGGCCTTTACAACATCTAGAATTCTTATAGAGGTCTCTGTCTCCTGTGCCCTCTAATATTCTAATGGTCAATTGAGTTATAAAAGCAAACACTCTTGATAATGACTTCAGCTGTCTCTGCTGAGGTAAGCACAATTTGTCCCAGATGGTGGAAAGATACACTCCATTATTAAACCTTTATGTGTGAGAACAAAAGGGGCCTGAAAGACCTTTTAGGCCTTATAGAAAGTTACTCAGTGAGAAAGACTTTGCCTATGAGAACCAGAAAAACAAAGACAATCCTCTGCCCCTAAAACTGACATCTAGCCCTGTTTACCACATATATATTTGGACATATTAATGTTAGGCTAACCCAATACTCTAAGGCTGAGGGGAAACATGTAAGTCCATGACAAAAATAACTATTATTAATAGTTTAATCATGTCACCTCCATGTGTCCTTATTAGAAGGCCACTTTTAGTGGTTGTATTCCTATAGCCAAGTGGGCAAACTACTAAGTTTGTGATGGATTTTTCACAGGTCTATGATGAAATAAATAGAATAAGAACAATGTAATGAGTTATTCTTAGAGATAAGTTCATTTAACTGTCTTGTCCTTTATTCTGTGTTCTTTTCATTTTGAAATTACTTTTGCTATTTCTATATTAACATCTTTTTTTCTTTTATACACTGGTGGTGATGGTGGATGATTGGTTGATTGATGGCTGGTTGATTCTTTAGTGATACACCATAGTGCTATGTGACAGGATGGGGCCTATTTTATTCAATTTTCCCTACCAAAAATATCTTCATTCTTTTATAATAGTGAAAATATGATGCAATCCAACCACATGTCTCAATATTAATGAATACCTTCATATGTGGCTCTTTTAATATTCCTCTAATCATGTGCTATGGCTAACCAAAAAGAAAAGCTTCTCTATACTCTTTGTCTGCATTCCCTCAAATACATTTTTGTCTGCAGACACTAACAAAAATACTCAACTGAATCAAACTTCCTTTGTCATAAACAATTTGCACATTGGCTAATACTTATTATCACTAATATAAATTTTCCTTTTCTTTTTTTTTCCCTCTGTATCTAAATGCCATGGACTCTTTGGCAGATATCTTTTTTTGTGTGTGTCCTGCTTAAATAAACTGGTAAACCAACCGGAGTTACCTAACATTTAAATGGAAAAGAAAAATAGATGAAGTTTTTGAAAAGCATTTCTAATGTTTTTAAATAGCTGTCTCTCACGAACAAAGTGATTAGCATTTGTTTTACAAAGTTCCAAGAATATTATCCAAAAAAGATTGCATAATTAAAGCAAATGTCCCAAAGAGTTTAATTATAGATGCTTTGATATCTAAAACATAATTTTAAGTTTCTGTTGTAAAAATGATTCAAAAGTTGTACAAAGACACAAAGCAATAGCATGTTTACCACACTTTGGATTTGTAAAGCAGGGTTTTTGGAGATAAGAGACCAAAAATATGTCCTCATCAGCACTACTGTCAGTCTCTCAATGTGGCACTTCCACTGTAAAGGTTTTGCTACTGGCATCTAGTAGTGTGAGGCCAGGGAGATGCAGCTAAACATTTTACAAAGCACAGGACAGCTCTGAACACCAAAGATTGTCTGGCTGTTTTGATGATTAAGGACCTTTTAAAGCCTCCACATAATGTGCATCAATACCAAAAAACAAAACTGGAGGATTAGAGAAAACAAACATGAGTTTATTCAGGGATCTTACATTTCAGGGCTTTGGTGGTGGTAGGCTGGGCAATTCATGGTGTCACACCCAGAAAAAGCAAGTGATTATATAGGCAAGGACATACAAAGAAACATTAACTTGGGATATGGTTTGCATCACCAGGTATGGTATGAAGTCTTCTATAAAGGTCCACATGGACATGGTCTCAGTCACTCTTGCAAGGGATGGCAAGTCTCCTGCGTCTTTCTTTGTTTTAACTCTTTAGGCCTCCCTGAGCAGATTGGGGACAGGATCTCCAGTTACCCTGCACTAACCCAAAACATCAATAGGGCGACATTGAGAAACCCTGGTCTAGAGAGTGTCATTCAGTTTAATATATTGGAACAAAAGTACAGTAATTAATAATAGTTAAGGAGCACTAATAATTACCTTTCTTGCCTTTCTTTTTTCTTCCAAGATCCTTTCAACTCTTCCTTCATTCTCACTTGACCTCTGACATTCCAAACTGGCATCTGTCTTTCTGTTTAGAGATTTCTGCTAATGATGATAATGATGATGATATAGAAAAGTAAATAAAGACATACTTGGTAAAATGTTACTCTGGGACTAGGGTATGTTAGTTGTATTTTGCTGGCGTTCGGCAACAACAAAATCTTTTTTTGTTTCAGTTGATACTCTTTAAAAATCAATTAGTATCTTTAAAAAAAAAATACATGTGTATAATTTTCTTGACCTGGTACAATATTTTAATGAATTCCATATCTATCATGTTTCAAAGCTTATTTTTAATTATTTTAAATGTCATAGGTTCTAGGAGACATTTCTTTTAAGGCTTCTCTGGGAAGGTGAGGGAGTTGAGATATGACCTGGAAATAGCTTCTTTACAATATTTGTTTCTGCTTAGATATTTGACCATCAACTAGACTTTTGATAATAATAACAAATTATTGTTCATTTTCTAGGTATAATTATATTATGTACATTTTTACTATAAAAATATTTATATTTTAATGTTACATACTGAAATTTTGTAGTTAAAATAATGTCTGCAACTTACTTCAAAAATAATAAAGAAAAGGGGAAATGTGTGAGGTATCAGTGGAATAATTAACCTATGTCGATAATTGTTGAAGCTGTGCAATGAACAGATAGGATTTTCTTATGCTATTATATTACACCATTTTACTAGTTTATTAGACTATGAGAATATACTTTTCTACTAGTATTCTAATTGTGTATTATTATACTGGTCTAACTTTTTATGTATTCATACTTTCCCAAAATAAAAACTGTAACAGAAAAAGGAAAAAGTTGAGCTTTTGTAACATTTTTACATTTTTGTATCTTTGTAAAAGTCATTCATTGACCCCTTCCTTCACAAACATGGAAATTAAATACTGGATCATTTAGTTTCTAGTTAAGTGAGGCTTTTTTCGAATATGGTTTGAAAAAGATGTAATCACATCCCAGTTAAGCTTTGCTTTCTGTTTGTTTGTTTGTTTGTTTGTTTGTTTTTTGGTTTTTTTTTTAAATAGAGTCTCATTCTGTAGCCCAAGCTAGAGTGCAGTGGCATATCATAGCTTACTACAAACTCGGACTCCTGGGCTCAAGTGATCCTCCTACCTCAGGCTACCAGATAGCTGGGACTACAGGTGCACACCACCACACCCAGCTAATTTTTTTTTTCTTGTCTGTTTTTGGTAGTGATGGGGTCTTACACTTGCTCAGGCTGGTCTCTAACTCCTGACCTCAAGGGATCCTCCCACCACAGCCTCCCAGAGTGCTATAATTACAGGCATAACCCACCACCTCTGGCCCCAGTTAAGCTTTTAAAGGATGAGCAGGTGCATGCACCTGGGTAAGGGCCAGACCAATGCTGGTGGGAGAGTTTCCCAAACAAGTGGATCAGGCAGGATTTTTTTAAATATTAAAGATAATATGTAGTTTAAATAAATGGTTACAGTGTTTGATCAAATTATTCACTTCACTTTGCTTAAAATTTGCAAGCTAAAAACTGATTTATATATCTGTAGTCCACTAATATCTATCTTTCCAGATTTTATTTGGCTAGGTTGTGATACAAAAAAGGAAATCTACTTGGGGAAAAAATCTGTTTAACTGAGTAGGAGGCAAATTTTTCTGTAAAGGTCTAGATAGTAAATATTTAGGATTTGTGGGCCATATATGGTCTCTGTCACATGTCTGGCTTTTGGATTTTAGTTTTTATTTTTAACAAACTTTTAAAAATGTAAAACCTATGTCTTAAGTGAGTACAAAATGTAGTACAAAAGTACAAGGGTTGGATTTGGCTGTAGACCTCCTAATTGACCACTCATTTCAAAACAAGCCTTTTATCCAAATTTAACTCATTCTGAATAAGATATTATAAGCAAACCATTCTGTAAAATATGTTTTTCTTATCATTATCATCCCTTTACTGCGTATGCATTTTATCTCTATCCACTAATACATACTACTAATTAAAGTAGCTAATTACAGATGTGTATTATTGTTTCTTATCACCAACACATACTTAAGCCTATACACAAAGTTTTTAAATCCAGAGTGTCAATGTCATTTTCATAATTGTAATTATTACCTTGAATTTGCTCATTAGTTGTCATAGAGAATGATGTTTCTTGGTGTTGGAAATGATTAACAGATACCTACCTTTGCTCGGATTAATTTGTGAGTGTAAGTGCTTTCTTGGTTGAGAGGTAATAGTAGGATTGCTTTATTTGCCTAATAAATTTTTGCTGTTACCTTGCACAAAGATTGATTCTTGTTGGCCTCTCCACTGATACCTAGAATTACTCAAAAGTAGAAAAGGAAAACTCCACAGATAGGATATGAGTTTTCTACTCACAACAAGCTCTCTCTGTGGTACTTATATATTGGACTTGAAGAACTCATTGTATCAAGACAGGGAAAGTAAAGAAGAAAGGTAGAGGCATTTAACAAAATGGACTGGTATGAACTTCTAGACCTCAAAGAGATCACAGGTGGAGATGTGCATGAGTCAGACACTTTCAGGTTGATAGCACTGAGTTGAGCACAGGTTACCTGAGGTGATGGAGTATATAGTAAGGGAGCAGAGGAAGAAAAGAAGCACAGCAACCCTTCTCAGAAGCATCAGAGCAGACATTATGGCAAGTGAGAATACTCCTCAGGAAACTACATCCACAGCAGTGGCACAAGAGCCACCTTAGGGATATACCACTCCCATATTCATGTGTTCACTGACTTTCTAGTTGTTCATTCCTCACTTTAAATCTCCCCATGAGACGGTGTGATTAGGCCTATTAGTCACAATCTAATATACAGCATTCCCATCAGAAAGAGATTTCCAGCTAGGCTACCATATGGGCTGCTGCTGCCCAGGTTAGGAACTAATTTTGGTTGAACCAGTTATTGATATTTTTGTTTTAGAAAGGAACAACTGGATTAATATCAAGAATTTCATGAAATGGTATTTTTTTTCTGGGTTCCAAAGTTTTGTTTTATTTTTTTCCAAAATAACCTTTTAGCTTATGTGCACTCACAGGACAGATGTACTGCAGTGTTTTCTTTTATGTCTAGGTTCAAAATCATGGTTGCCTCACCCCCTTTCAAGCTCTGTTGAAGCCTCATTTTACAGTGAGATAACTTCTATTCTCCGTGCTACAGTTTTAGTTCAGGCAAATCCCTATCGCCTCATATCCAAAATTATTATCAAAACTTCTTTACAATTCTTTAACTGCTAAGAGCTTCCCTCCCAGTTCATTTTACAAATTGACTATGGATAAGTATTCTTGCATCATAAAAAAATGAAAGATTCGAGAGAACAAATTTACCTGTTTAAGAATGAGATGTTGAGTTACTTTCCCATATATGGCAAAATATGTAGAGAGGTAGGACTCCCCATTCTATTCCATATAACTCTGTTTCCTATTTTGCATACAAATTCCTTTCTTAAGAGCCCTAGAATAACATCATAGATCATAACCAAGCTTCTTATCCATGGAGGAATATTCTCTATGCCTCACCAAACTCCTATAATCTTGTGAGGCTGCTCTTCTTACAATATCATGAAAACCTTCTTCTAAACTCTTCTATGAACTTGTTCTCATGACAATATTTCATTCTAATGCCTTCATCTCTCCTTCTGTTCCTTTTCTCCTATTCTCTCCATACCCCTGCCCTGGGTAATGCGATCTCTATACTTCTTTCAAAGCCTAACCAAAGCCCTTCATGTCACCCATGATGTATAAAACTATATGATGATGGATAATGTATTATTTGGATTGGTATAAAATCGCTAGCAATTTGGCTTTGAAATTATGCTGAAGTCTTTTTAAAACGATTACACTTGAATTTATAACTAATTTCAAACTCTTTCAGTCAGGATAAATGCCATACATTTATTTTATATTCCCCGTAATTTCCTTCAAGACACTGGTTACAGAGAAATCACTTGACTTGAATTTATGTTATCCGTTAATTTCCATTCTTTCTGTCTACTTTTTTCCAACTTCTAGTAAATGAGGAACCCTGTTTTAATTGTAAATCTGACAGCTACATGAACTTAATTCCCCCAAAAAAACCTTATCACTGGTATTATATAGGAACTTGTTAGAAATACAGATTCTGAGGTCCCACTCCAGATTTACTAAATCCTAATCTACTTTTCAACAAGGCAATCCAGGTGATTCTTATACATATTAATGTGTGACAAGTACTACACTAAAGAATTCAATCTGAATGAGTCCACCATTAAGTTTTGCATTAAAAAACCAAACTTGGAAATGTGTATTTAAATCTCTATTTTATTATGGGTACATGCCTGATATGAGAGATAGAGAGACAGAAAGAGAGAATCAGGGAAAATATTTAGGAGACAAATAACTTCTTTTGATGTAGTAGACTTGCATCATAAATATCTAGTGAACATATTTTCTATTGAGACTATTTTTTCTTCTGTGTTTTTTTTTTTCATTTTGTGTAAGCATATTAAGCCACATAGGACAATGAAGCTGTCAAGATATTACTTCAAAAAAACATACTGGAGGTATCTAAGGGCTTAAATCCTTTGATGAATATTTAAAAAGCTGGCCACTTTTTAAAGACATTTATAATTCAAGGTGTTTGATTAACTTTTAAAGAGTTGAATGTTGGTAGATTTAAAATCAAAGGAAAAATTTGGAGTGGTCTGGTAGATTTTCAAAGCTGGCTAGAAGCAGGAAAACTGTAGTCTGACCTTCCTTAGCTTTGATATTTTTATGTGATTTTTGTTTTAATCACATAAAAGATGCCCTTTAATCTTCTATATATATCATGTGGCTAACATGGGATTAACAGTGATTGTTTCTTAGCTACTCAATAGATATTCTGAGAATTACTGATATAAAGTCCATCAGGTATTTTAACTTGCCAAAGACAAGTAGAGTGTGTGTGTGTGTGTGTGTGTGTGTATTTGATATCAGTTTATAAATAGTATTGTGCAAAGCTGTTTTTATGCAAACATTAGGCAGATGAAGGAATCACAATAGAACTGAAAAACACAGAAGGGGAAGAGGTTAAGGAGTGGAAAGTATAAACTTTAATGAAAATATCCACATATGCAACAAAATTAAATAACCATGTCATAACCATATTTATAATCAACAGGAACCAGAAAAGAGCCTTTTAATTTCTGGCAGATAGGGCTAAAGCTCCTCAAAAAGAATGGCTATTTAGAATTTTATGTTTGAAGCACTTTGTTTTGTGAAGAATATTTCCAATCTGTTGTATATCATTCTGCTTTTCATTTAGTCATTAATCCATTTATTTATTGATTCATTCATTTCATGTTTCTTGAACCAAATATTATATGACTAAATCTATGGTAAGTGCTACACATTCCAAATGTGATTGTTGTACTTGCCTTTAAGGACATTATAGTTTAGTATAAAAAATCATATAAACAATTAAGTTCAATAAAGTGTAGTAGAAACTAATGCAAGACCAGCAAGATAGAAAAGAGGCACAAGGATAAATTCTCTCTGAGGCAATTAAGAAAGGATATCTGTAAATGTGAAGCCATCTTACTAGAGACACAGCCTAAGGAATTTGGAATGTTTATGAATAAATTATTTACAAAAGGGTGAAGGAGGGGGGAGATGATAGCTACATTTCACAAATGTGGAGAGCTACTTGATGTATGAAGCATTATCTTTCATTGGCTCTAGCAGGAAGAGAAAAAATCACAATGAAAAATTACAAGGGAAAGAGAATAAACAGAAGGTTAAAAGAAAGGAAACTAATGTTTTATGAGTTTGAGTTCCTACTAGGTGCTAGGCTTCTGGTAGGCTTTTTACAGGCACTATTTTAGTTAACAACATAAAAACTTTGTCAATGAATAACTTTGCCAATGTATAACTTGTCTGAAATGTTGCTACTAGGTCAACACTGGGAGCCCTGGATGATCACCCTAATTCATGTTTTAAGAGAGTTGAGTTGATCAAACTTAGAGCTAAGATTTGTTTGACAGTTGGCATGAGTATTAGTGAAGGACACTAATAATTATGCATTTAGGAGTTTGTCTATGTGAAGTGAAATGACCAGTTATTACATGTCTTTAGAAAAAGCAAACTCAGGTATTCTGGTTATTAGAATATGTGTTACAATATATATGTTCTATACATGCTTAATTATTCCTTCATAAGATATGTATTTGGATATGTATTATATTCAATCTGTTTTGGAAGATTATACAAAATATGAAATACATTTAAATAAGTCAAATACTACAAAATTTGCATCTGCTTAATGTTTTATCTAGTGTAAATATCTTTGGATCCCTATTCAAATCCATTTGACACCCAAAGTACTTCTACCAGCCAAGTTTGGTATGTAAATTGATTTAAGCCAGATGTTACTATCTCCTATGCCACAGAGAGGCAATATTTTACTAGTTCACTAATATAAATACAGAAAGACTACAAATACAAAAAGAAAACGAAAAAGTGGCATTTATTTTTGCACATTATTATGGCACACTGAATTACAAACCTAAGTAACTTATAGGAAATTAGTATTTTGATATACAACAGAGAATTACTTTTATTTCATGATATCAGGTACAACAGATGGAAGCAGATTTTGCTTAGATTACTATCCTAAGTACATTTTTTTCCCCATAAATTGTAGAAACTCAGCTTAAACACATTACTTTTAACATTTTTGACATGAGTTTCTGATTAGTTCTGTGACACTGCAATGTCAAGCTCAGTTTTAGAGGTCAGGAAAATATTTCTGAGTTGCAATATGCTTGAAGCCATTTGCCCTACCTTATAAAAATGACTATTTATAGAGTTGACAGTAATGTCAGTTGGACTCAAATGTTTATTATCAGGGTTAACAAATGTCAGCAAAAATAGCACTGGGCAGTTGATATATCTTGTACCCTAAGGTTTATTAAAAGTATTACATATAGTGTGCTAGGCCAAATCTAATCTCCCAGGTCACACTCTTTCTGATATTGAAATTGGAAACAGTTTTATAATGTTCCCATGACAGGGTGAATTACCAACAGTTTTCATCTTACCTAGGTGAAATAACTTCTTATCCATTCATAAGTGCCCTGTATAGAAAACCAGGAAAATTCTACTAAATTAAAATTAATATGCTGTCATGATCACTTGTACAGTTGATTATAATATAGAAATTTGCGTCTAGAGAAAGGGATATTTTACTCTAGTAAATTGGCATTAAGGTTCATAAAACAGTGATTACATGATAAGTAAATTCCTAGTCGAGTTCTCAGAACATAAGCAAACAAGAAAAAAAGGCAGAGAGTTTGGAACAGACAAATTCTAGAAAATATTCCAAGACACTGTTTAAAAAGCTTACATCTGTAAACTGCACTTAGCTTGTTCTTTGGCAGTTCAATTTGACTTCATTTTGTATTTTTTTTATTTGTCTTATGAGATCAACCTGAGCACCCAAAATCAAGTTATTTTTCCAAATCTTTTGAGTAAGTGTATTTCTACACTGAAGAAACGTTACCAGATATTCTAGATACTTTTCTTCATTATAAACATTACACAAAACTCAGAGATATGTTGTATAGCTTAAAGAAGGTACATAAAAAATTTGGCAACTTCTATTACAAAGGGGAGATGCCTACCAGGGGCACCAATATTATGCTATCTAAAACTTAAGAATAGAACTTAGTGTGGGCATTAGATTATTCACTATCATTTTGACGTACCATAAGCATTTTCAAATCATTTGTCTATGCTCAAAACTCAACATAGCAGGCACTGTGAGAGATACAGTAATGCAACTGGATAGTTCTCTTCTTAAAATATCTTAAACCTGCTAGGGTAATGCAACCATTATTTAGGAAACAATTCAAAATTCAGTACCAAAATATTGTTTAAAAGTGATAAGTTAATACTTAACTTCTAAGAAATCTAAGGATATGATAGAGATGACTAAATTGGTTTTTCCCTCTTCATCTTTTACTTATCCTCTAAAAATTACAGAGACACAGACATGATAAATACACAAAAACTCTGTTAACACCTAACACAAGTCTGTGTTTACTCAGTAAGTAGATTTTCACAATAACTTAGTACTATATCAAGTGAAAATTAATTCACAGAAGCACCTGATCTATTCATATTGAATCTGGAAATTCAGTTCATAAAATCTAGCAATTTTATGATCATAAGTTTTACTTTTTGTCATTGCTTAATATGTGTCATTTCTTAATTCTGTTATTTGTGGTAGAAGCAAAGGGTATGGAGGCATTAAATGAAGGGAATATTTTAAGTGTTTTTGATACTGCCCAGTGACTGTTTCTACTTTGAAGAATATACCTCCATTTGTTCTGTTTCTCACTAAGAAATTATTGAGGAGATACAGCAAGAGAATGGCTGATTAATTTTAAGTTGGTAATGAACAGTCTTTTACATAACTTTTGAAAGGACTTGTTGGTATCTATATTTAGCCCTTTGTTTCTGCATAAGAGAAATGTCACATTAAAGCAAAATGGCTTTTCTTTATGTAGGTGGCTTAAATCATTCATTTTGTAGAGCATGTTGTTATTTGGTTCAATGACTCAATTTAGCAAACATTAAGCACCTACTCCGTGTCATGTAGGCACTAGAGATAGAAAGGCTAATGAGATTTTAGAAATAAAAAATTGAATAAGTCTAAGTTACACATTTAATATGAATAAAAATCCAGAGATGTAATTGAGTTTTACATTTTACTGATAAAGTCCACAGAATATAGGTATGTGTTCAAATCCTCATAGTCAAGAGCAGTCTATAACACAGGTATCCAAAACCCCAGACCAATATACTTTATGCTACACACACAGAAACACATTCACACAAACACAAATCTCTAAAATAACCCAAGCAATTGGATGTATATACCTGAATCAGCAGGAAACCAACCATCACAGCTGCAGAAAATTCCCCAAATAGCATTCTATACTTCATTAGTTATCAAGAAAGACCAAACTAAAATATTAGTCTTGACCCCACAAATTACAAAAGGTAAAATAGGTACATTATATTTTTAAATAAAACTTAATGAAGAAGTCAGATTTGTTGAGCAATAACATTTTAAGTTTTACTAAAATGGCAATATATGAAAAATTTTGGTTAAGAGATTATAACACATGTACACTTTATTTTTTCATATAGCTCTAAAATATTATTTAAAAATCATCCTCTGATGTATTTATTTCTTGTCAATGGCAATATTTAATGATTCAAGACAGGATTACTTAGTAATGGGGACCTATACTATGTAACATATGTTGCATATATTATGCATCTACTATATGAGGACTACAAATAAGAGAGGCCAGAAAATCATTCACAGATAATAGAGTTTAGAAAAAAATATATGAATAAACACATCTATGCCACAATAAATCCATCTTACCACATCTTTAAAATGACTATACATATTCAAAGTAGCTATATTTTTAATTTTTAAACTGTATTTTAAAATATAAAAGTAATATATAAATATGTGCTCATTGTAAAAAAAAAAAGGTCCAGGTAATTTCTAGGCATATGAAGAAATAAATAAATAAAAGTCCATTTCTTATTTAATGTGATCCTCAGGATATGTCTTTATTTTTTCCCTTTTCAGAAACCGTGTTAAAACAGTAAAAGAATACAACACAAATTCAAACCACAAAGAGACGTGATGTATGAGTGTTTATTTGGGAACAATCAGGAGATGGGACAGTACAACATAAAAATTTCTGGAAGAGAGAAAGTAGATATAAGAATAAAGTACTAAATAACATTGGTGACTTAACCAGCAACCATTACCCTTTTTTTCTTTTTAATAGATTTCTCATCTTATGTGGCTGGAAACATATACAATTCCAGGAATTAAACCAGTATTTGCCTACTTCAATCACTAACAGTAATTATCTTATTCCAGTTTACCATATGTTCACTTTTGAATACTTTCCTGTAACTAAGGGTGGCCATGTAATACAGTTCTGATAATAAGGCATTAGAAAAAATAAGGTAGGGACCTTTAGTGTGACTTTTACAATTAAAAGAAAAAAATAGGGGAAGGAAGTCTTTCTTTATCTCCCTGCTTTGGATGTTGTTGTGTGAGGATATAAAATGTGTGGAGTTGCCATAGTTGTGATCATGAGAGAAGGCAAAACAAAGATTGCTAGTACAGAACCTTGGCTTCATTGACGTGTTGAGCCACCTCTGGCCCTGCCTTCCCCAGATTTTTGTTTTGTAATATAATAACATTATTTTATTGGAAAAGCTAATGTTATTTAGATATTCTGTAATATGCAATTAAAGGCATGCTACTGGTTGCTGATGAGCCTTGAAGTGAAAGTAGAGTGAACTTGGAATACATATATGGAGGACTGGGGCCAAGGAGAGAGGAGATAATATCCTGGAAGAATCCCAAAGAGGCTCTTAGTTAAGAGACAACAGGATAACAAAGGGCAGAACAAAAAGTGAGGGCAGAAAGAGGGTGACTTATGCTGACAGTAAGTATATGGAACAATTGACTCTACATCCCTCCCTCCATGTTACAGAATAGCCTATGGGCAACCATGTACTCTCCTGATGGTAGAAAAAACTCTTTGAAAACACAATTGAACGAAGGAAAGAACTAGGACAGATAATAGATATGTCAGTCACCAAGAGAAAGTCCTCCTCATTCTGGCATTTAGGGAAATATGAGGACAAGTTTCCTACCTATTTATCCTAAAGAAAAACTCTAACTTAACAAATTCTGCAACACCACCAGGTTTTTATCTTTAAATGTGACTGAACATCCATAGGTTATCCAAAGAAAACATTGAACATACAAGGGAAAGACCAAAACATGGAGACAGAAACAATGATTCCAGAGTAAAGAGAAGGAATTCAGGAAGGAAAAGAGAAATTCAAAATACAACCATCAACACAAATCAGGTTTTAGAACATTTTCATCACTTCAATAAGATTTCTTATTCCCACTTACTATTAATCTCCTTTCCCATCCTCTGCCCCAGGCAACCACTAATCTGTTATCTTTGTCTATAGATTTGTCGTTTCTGACTGTTGTACATAAGTGGAATCTCACAATACATGATACCTCATGTCTTGCTTCTCTCACTTAACACTACTGAAGGTTATTCATGTTGTAGTATCCATCCATCATTCAAAATCATATCTCTTAACACCTACCACGAGACAGAGAACATTATATCTACAACAAATGAAAAAGAAATAATGAAAAAGAAACACATAGAGAAAAATGGAATACATTTGAAAATTAAAATTACAAATGGCCAAATAAAAATATATTTAAAAGAATGGAAGGTAAAGTGGAAGAAATTTGCTACAGTAGAAATTTAGCATAAAAAGGTTTATGTTCCTTCATATCTTGTTTTTTCTATTCTGTTCACTTAGATATTAATTTTTCTAAATAATTTTTAAAATAAAAGTCATGCATGTCCACAAATAAAAAAAATTTATCTAAAGGAAAGTTGAAAAAAGAAAAATAATGTACAGTACATTAACATAAAGAACTCCTTTTCTGTTCAGAGCAAATAATATTAATAGATACAATAGTTATCTTACATTACATATAGTCATTTTTATCATGCTATAATTACAAGCTTATATCTGGCTTTTCTCACTTAAGCTTTCATGATACTTCAATTGTTACCATGTAGACTTTAAAGGTTTTGTTGTTAAAATTGTCACATAGTTCATCCAGTGGCCATATGATTGATTATGAATTGTGACTTGTTAAACATTTAGGACATTCCCGTATTTTTAAATACATTAATGAATGCATAATGTATCACTGTGTAAACAATATTATTCTAATTATAAACTATTTCCTTTGGTTAGATTTTCAAGTGAAATTCCTTGGTTGAAGAGTATGGATAGTTTTTAGGATCTTTGCTACAGGTGTAAACAATATATGTTACCTATTAGGTTATTTATTATGAGTTTTATACTCTTCTACATGACAACTTGTACATTTTGAAGTCAATATTTAGCAGTAAAATATGTCTTATCAGTTGTATTATATAATATGGCATTAGTGTTTTAGTGACACAGAAATTTAATTTTGAGTAGTATTGAAAATGCTTCCTTTTATTACATTGTATTAGAACACTAGGCAAATTCTATGGCATAATAATTTGCCTAAAAATTGACCAATACAGATTCATCTTCCTACACAAACTCCAAATGTATGCATACACACACATACACACACACACACACACACACACACACATGATGTGCTCATGCACAAACATACATGCAAACATGAATATTCTACAATATTATTTATCAAGTTTACAATATGTTTCCCTACATGAACAATAGACTAATTGATGGTTTAGATGGCATTTCCTAATATATTCCATATCTTCCCAGATTGGCTCAGATGACCTTCTTTAAAATACTCTCAGAGTACGTATATATTTATATTTTTACCACTTATGTTCTACAAGTAATATGAATGTAGATATTATGTTTGAGTCATATTTCCAGCCCTAACATCAATAAGTACATAGTGCCTACAACAAAATTTACTCATAATGTGTATCAATAGGAACTGAATTTCTTTAAGTTCAAAAGAGTGTGAAATTAGACAAGACATTCAATCATTATTTTGTTGTTTCCTTTTTTAAGAGACTAAATTTTAAAAATACTTCTTCTTTTTTTCAAATTGCTTATTTTAAAGCTAAATTTTTTAATTATTTCCAAATTAAAAAAAAAACACAAAACCTATAGGATTGTATTTTAATTCATATTTTAGAAACAAAATGGGAAATTATTTTAATAGATATATTAAATATTTAGCCTGGAAATAATGAAATCACAATTTGCAAATGTTTGCTTATTACATTTTGGAATCTAAATTTCAACAAAGAATTCTCTTTAGAAATTATTTAAATATAAAGTCCTTCAATACATTCAGAATGTATTTTTCTTCATACTTATCTCACTGGGAATATATAAACTACATTAAGGCATGCCTATAATATATCTGAACCTCTGATCTAGATTTATCACAGGACTTTCTAAGCCAATGTTTGAACTAGTTATGGTTTCTGTCTACACCATCTGCTTTCTGCCTTCCAGAATTCATAAAAAAAAAAAAAAACTTCTGTCTGATTATAACCCCTTTCTGTTTTCAATCCACTCCATTGTGGATTTTTTTATTCCCCATTCTGTATATTTTTGTTTTCTGTGTTATTTCAGGGAATTGCAGTGAGCGGAATAGGTGTAATCAATCTGTTGCAGCGTTCCATTTGAACAAAAGCTTTAATTGTTTTAAGATTGAGTATTGGCACATGGATACTTTTAGTCCTCAGAAGGAATTTGCTGATAAAACAGAAAATGTTGCTAATCATTGGTTTCTGACAACATGAGAAAATTTTGTGGGTGGCCTTAATGGTTTTTAAAAGAAAATGACCAAATGAGTCTCTTCCTTGTTTTTTAGAGATTTGCCTGCTGACCAAAGGACGCCGTACTGCCAGTGTTCGAGCTGATACATATTGTCGTCTTTATTCACTTTCGGTGGACAATTTCAATGAGGTCCTAGAGGAATATCCAATGATGAGAAGAGCCTTTGAAACAGTTGCCATTGACCGACTAGATCGGATAGGTACTCTAGTTTTCTATCTTTTCACACATAATTTAGTTTTAATTGAATGGGATAATATAAGCATACAATCATAAGTCTTAAATGCAACTTCATAACTCACTTGTTAATTTGTATAGAAGTATCAATTAGCTGTAGCCATATTTCTTTAAAGATCTGGGTCCCTATCCATCTCTTTTAGGTATTCTGGGTTTATTTATTTATGTCTATTTTTACCAGCTGCGCAATCTGATTTCCCGAGTGATACCAATGCAGTTTGAATCTTCAGGTAAAAAGCAATGATAAAAATTCTAGATAGCATTAAAATAGAACTGAAAATATAGTAGTACGAGTCTACATTACAAACTAAATTTTATCACAAGATTTTTTAAGGATCAACTTTACATTTTATCTTTATATTAAGAATCAAAAACTTATGCATTTAAATTAGTCTCACCAGAAACTTACTGAAATGTTTGTAATACAGACTCAAGCAGTAAAAGCCTTGATATAGGTGCCCTACATAGATCCTTTACCTTGCAAACATCACCATATTTTAATGTCTTTTGTGCTACTAAATAAATATATATATAAATTAGAACGTATTAGTTATGCTAGTTTAAAGATTTACATAATTGCCATAGCAAAGTTAGATCAGATTGGCTTGCTGTTAACTTCCCTAGATATTCTAGAATATTCTGCTCTGTCCATAAGGTATGATCCATTCATTTTCTACACCTAAACCCTCTTTGCTCACCCTCCCCTTCTCTGCACCCTTTGCCAGCTTAACTCTACTCAATCTTCATATCTCTGTTTAGACATCACTCCCTGTAGAAACCTTCTCTGATCTTCTACCCACTACTAGGCTGAATTTCCTGGAGATGTTCCCCTATAACCTCTGAAGTTCCTCTAACACAACACTGCTTTTATTATAATTACTCTAGAGATACTAAGTTTTGTGAATGTAGAACTCTTGTCTAATCACCTTACCATTCACGCTACCTAGTACACGATGAATATTTGTTAAAGAGAGATAGGAAAGGAGAATGGAAAAATGAACTCAAAAGAGATGGGGCTGGGATCACTTGTAATAAACAAGGAGGTAGCTCAACTGCTTCATTTTTATAAAAGGTAAGGACTTTAGATTAATGTATTGTTAAATCAGCTTTTTTTCTGAACTTCAAGTCTTCCATTCCCTCTATATTAATAGGACAACAGACTGCATAAGGGTCTGAAATTACATTAAAAGAAATAAAGGTAGTTTGGGGATATTACCAGTAGACATAACAAACATATTAGAAATTCATATTGACATCTTAGAGATTTAACAAAACATAATTATCCAGGGAGACAATACCCACAAAAGAAATGGGTACTACTGAAAGCATCCTTACTTAATTTAAATATAAGTTCCGTCTTTGTGGTACATGTATGAGACTAATTTCTGAGCATATGATATAATATTTTTTCCTAAACCAGCTAGACAATTTTAGATAAAGCATTTAAATCAGGATATTTCAATAAGGAATTTCTATTAATCTGACATATGTTCACTCTAATTTATTAAAATTAATTTTTATAAGAAAGTTTTCATGAAACAATTTGTAATCAATAACCAGGCAATACAATTTTTAGTGAGCACTGAGTATATTTTTTGATCTTTATAAAATTGTAACAGTGCTGTAACTTTTCCAAAGTTATAGTATTTGACTATTCACATAATTACAAAGAAACATTATCTTTCTCAGTTTTGCGACCATTGCTAATAAATCTATGCTGTAGTTATTTAAGGGAATATGCTAAATAAGCAGTTGTATTTATTACTAATGTAGAAGGTTCTGTTCTTTGGGAAATAAGGACAGTCTGTAAGAACAGAGAGGTAACTATTTTGGCAATGCATCTCCTAGCAGTCAAGAGAAATTATAACACATATTTCCATTTCAAAAATATACTTTGTTACTTTCAATATGATACTTCCTTTAGCAATATAGCAAATTGATTCACTCTTCATTTGGGGTATTAGTGTATTAATGATGTCATAGAAAAATCACTACTTTTCCCTTCTTTCACCCATCTACTATTG
Organism: Microcebus murinus; assembly: GCF_040939455.1. NCBI lineage: Eukaryota > Metazoa > Chordata > Mammalia > Primates > Cheirogaleidae > Microcebus > Microcebus murinus. Next base: position 34,327,770 of record NC_134114.1, on the reverse strand, counting down.
ATTCTAGTTGTTATTCTACCAGAGAATGTTAGTTATTGCAAACCACTCCAAACATGGGGAGGAGGAGGAGAACCTAATAGCAGGAGGAAGACCTAATGCTTATTGAGGTCCTAGAGGGAGCTGTGAGGCTCCATAGACTATGCCCCTGGTCCTCACAACAACCATTCAGAAGAAGAAAGATTATGAAGCAGTTCTCAATCTGGCTGCACTTGAGAATCCCCTGGGGAAATTTGTTTTTAAACTACCCAAATCTGGACCCCATGTTTGGTTATTTAGATTTAATTGGTAGGGTATAGGTGGACATTAGTATTTTTTTGAAACTCCAGAGATAAGTATGCAGCTCGGATTGAGAATCACTGGTGTAGGGTGCTGGTCAAAAGCAAATTTCATACAGTGATCCTTAAACTTGCATACGGATCTTGGTAAATTGCAACATCTGATTTAGCAACATCTCCAAGAGGCTGTGTTTCCAGCAAGCACCCAGATGATACAGATGCAGCTGGTTTGCTATCTAGAAAGGAAATAGAATTAGATTTACTTTGTACTATTTCCAGCCCTGTTACCTACTAACCATATTTTCTTGGGCATTGCTCTTCATCTTCCCTTGACCTGCTCTTCTTTCCTCCTTTCAGATTGAATATACCATTTTCACAGGGTTGAGGATTACATAAAATAATCCCCCTAAAATCTTGTGTAGAGCACCTGTCACATAGTGACGAATGTTAGCTTTTATTGCTCCCTCATCCTTTCTTGAAAAAGTAACTTTAAAATCAAATGTTGATTCCAGGCCCATCCTGATCCAAAAGCTCTTTCTTGCCCCCATTTTTTTAAGGTGGCCCTCATGTTAAATAAATATCTCCATTTCCTCTGTAAAGTGGCTTTTTGCCACTTTCAGGCTTTGCAACTTGAGAAGAAGTTTAAGATTTACCAGAGAGATACAGGAAGCAAGAAAGGCAGGAACCACGTTTCTATTTGGTGTCTAAAGGTGAGTATTTGGTGTTTTAAGCCTCTTCTAGGAGACACCGAGATACTTCCGTACGCAGGAGCCACTCCCGCTTAGTGTTGTCGTCGGTCAACTGGTAGGCTTTCTAAGTGCCTATCTTTCTTTTGCTGGCAGGAAAGAAAAACTCAATTCTTCTGCAAAAGTTCCAGAAGGATCTGAACACCGGTGTTTTCAACAACCAGGAGAACGAGATCCTGAAGCAGATTGTGAAACATGACAGGGAGATGGTGCAGGCGATCGCTCCCATCAGTTACCCTCAAATGACAGCCATGAATTCCACGTCTTCAACTACCACCCCGACCTCTCGCGTGAGGACACAGTCTCCGCCGGTGTACACAGCGACCAGTCTGTCGCACAGCAACCTGCATTCCCCCAGCCCCAGCACGCAAACCCCGCAGCAGCCGTCGGCCATCCTCTCGCCCTGCTCCTACACCACTGCGGTGTGCAGCCCTCCCGTGCAGAGCCCGCTGGCCACCCGAACTTTCCACTACGCCTCGCCCACGGCCTCCCAGCTGTCACTCCTGCAGCAGCAGCAGCAGCAGCAGTTGCAGCAGCCCCAGCCACCACCGCAGACTCAGCCGCCGCCGCAGCAGCCGCCGCAGACGCCCGGCAGCTCCACGCCGAAAAACGAAGTGCACAAGAGCACGCAGGCGCTCCACAACACCAACCTGACCCGAGAGGTCAGGCCCCTCTCCGCCTCGCAGCCCTCGCTGCCCCACGAGGTGTCCGCCCTGATTTCCAGACCTCATCCCACTGTGGGCGAGTCCCTGGCCTCCATCCCTCAACCCGTGACGGCCGTCCCTGGCGCGGGCCTGCAGGCGGGGGGCAGGAGCTCCGTCCCGCAGCGGGTCACTCTCTTCCGACAGATGTCGTCGGGAGCCATTCCTCCCAACCGGGGGGTCCCTCCCGCACCCCCTCCACCAGCAGCCGCTCTTCCGAGAGAGTCTTCCTCAGTCTTAAACACAGACCTAGATGCAGAAAAGCCACGATTTGCTTCAAATTTATGATCCCTGCTGATTGTCAAAGCAGAAAGAAATACTCTAATAAACTGAGAATATTCTCAGATCTTATTTTATTCTATCTCCTGATAGATCCCTATAGCCTACTATGAAGAGATATTTTAGACAGCTCTGGCCTACACGCAAAATGTAAAAACATATAAATACATATACTATTAAATATATATCTAAATTCCCAAGAGAAGTCCAAAAGACCTGTTTAGCATTCAGTGTTACATGTCTTCCTTTCTTTAAATCATTAAAGAATTTTAAATGTTGTTGTAAGGTTATTTATTTCTAACCTACTTTTATGTAATTCCTTTGATATATATCTCTATTTTATGAAGAGTTCTTGGATTCAGTGGAAACAAATCTCTGATTTTAAAAAGGCAACTCAAAGGAGCTACTGAATAGCACCAATCAAAATCTTCTTGCTTTAGCTGTGTTTCTGCATCTAAATTGCTAATCATTAATTATGGAGGATTAAATAGCAAATCCCATTTTATAAGTCTAAATTGTATTTCGGTGCTTTCAATTTTGGATTAGGTTAAAGAACACACTACGTGCTTGGCCACCATAGGAGACTAGCTTTTTTTTTTTCCACTGTTAAGAATATCTCTAACAAACATGTTCATTGATCTTTCAGAAAGCTGAGGGAATATTTGTCTTCATTTGTTATTGGACTTTTACCAAGACTCAATCGATGTTAGTGTAAATAACTTTTTTAGCCCAAATAAAAATAGCTATTCTGTGTTGTATGAAGGTAAAAGTCATTGTTTAAGAATTTAGTTTTATTGCTTCACTTCAAAACTTAGAGTTTTAAATTTTACAAAACCTAATTGTGACAATTATTCAATTGTAATGCAATGGCTTAAAACTTACAAGATTATTTTAACCTGCAATGTTTTATGCAAAACTGTATGCTCGAATCTACAAATTGCTTGTATTACACCAAAAATCATTACTTTTCTTCCTTCTTGCCATACTCAAGCATCTGAAAATAGTCTGTGCATGCTTTGGGGAAAAACATAGGTTCAAATCAGTCATTGTAGGGGAAGGCTTACAGTATTTCTCATTTCTAGAAAAGTATAATAATTCATTAATTGCCTATATTAAAATTCCTATAAGGCTGACTTGGATCTCTGACTTAAGTCTAGAAGTGAGGTTTTCACTTTTATTTAATATTTATCACTATTATTATTATTATTTACATAATTATTTGTAAACCACAGCTTTATTTGGAGTTGCAAGTGTGGTCTTTGTCTTCACTGTAGTTGGTAATTTACTGTGGTGTTAATTTAAAGAAATAAATTCAATACAGCATCATGTCTGTTTGAGAACACACATTCTGCTCCATGTATATTGTAACTAAATGGTTAGTAAATCTTAAGGCATGTGGTGACTAACATAGCACTTAGGTAGGAGGTTTGTTATTTTTAAATGTGCTGAAAATAGTATGGATGTGGTAACAGAAAACAGGGGTAAAGTTGAATGTCTGTGAGCATTGTTTGTTTGTTTCTTAATTCTTTCCATGATCTGTGAGCATCCACTTCTCAAAGAAGTCCCTTAGTAATCATTTGTGCCTAATGCTTCCCACGAATGTGTTGGATGACTGGAACACAATTGGAAGATTCCTAATAACCAACTTCTGTAAATAACCCAAGTTAAGAGAATGGCCTAAAGTGGAGGTCTTCATTATTTCTGACACTGGTGATACATTTAAGAAGAACTTACAAAGATCATACATTATATGGGACAGGGCCTCCAGATAGACTTGATGACAGAAAAGAAAGACAAAAGCAAAAACTCTAAAGTGGATCCATGTTGCCTGTTATGCCTTTTATGGATATAATACCTATAATACCAAAATGAGTTTTTATGTTTAATTTCTAACAGATCCCAACTTGTGTGGAAGTAATCAACAATGCTAGTCAATGTAATGTTATCATTAACATGCTGGTGACATATGATGGCATGTCAGGAATGGTGTGAGAAAGGAATTAAATTGTTCAGTCTACCTAGAACCTATGGGAAAGCTGCAAGACCATTTACATATCAGTACAAAACTCCTTTATTTTATTAAAATATGAGAATTAACTTCAATTTATTAAGATCATGTATTGGTCCTTTAAATTATTAAAGGTTTACATTTGATAGGATTAATGGATTTGGTAGTGAAATATTTTTATATATATAAATTTTTGGTTTTTTATTTTGAGCACTATTGGGAAACAGAAGCAAAATTGAATTGCATGGTCTTTCAGTGAAACTATACAATTTTTATTCACTTTGTAATAGAATGGACAAAAAAACTAAGGTTTATATGTTAAACTAATAAAATGGTACAGGGTAAATTATATACATATATATATGAATGTATATATATTTAGGCTAAGAAAAATATTGACTCACATTCCTGTAATATAAAGGTCCATTGCTAATTGAAAAGTGACCTCTTTTCTCTGTACATAGTTAAGCCCATAAGTATGGAGTTTTAATCTGTACAGAAAGAAATGTATTATTGATTGCTGCTGGGAAGATAGTAGAATAGCTGATTCTTACAACAACTGTATGATCAGGGATGAGTTAGAGTATTTCTTTTGTCTTTGCTCAAAGCCATACATATATAAATATATATAAAGATTATTAATAAATTCAACAAAAATAAACTAAAATCATGAATATTTTATTTTATTAACATGCTCTAACCAAATGTTTTGTTTTATTAATGAGTATAGACTTGCCTCTGTCTTTCTATCTTGACCTCATAAGATTTCCACGAGGATTTATATTTGATAATCATCACAAAATGAATTCTATTCTATAACTGTATAATGAGAGTAATTTAAATAGAAAATAATTTTTCCAACCATTCTTTTGTTTTACCTGTTCCATGCGGTAGAAGTTAAGTTTATTTTATTCTTTGCTTAGTACCTCCTTATCATTTGTCCAATTATTTGTCCAATTTCAAAACACAGTCATTTTTGTGTTCTTATTGGATATGGGGATGAAGAATAGTTGTCTTGTAATTTACTTATACAAATCTATTTTTAATATACTGGGCCTTACAAATGCTTTTGAATAGTGAGAGAACCTCCCCATACAAGTGGACTTTGAATAAGACCAAAAGCCTCAGGTAGAGTTTATCACACTGAGAATAAATACTAAAGCACTCCTGAAAACAGTGAGGATAAATGCTACGGGTGGCAGTAGATTCTAGTCATCAAATAAATAGCTTATCTCCTGGTCCTGATGACTTCTTCATAAGTGAATGATTTCCTGATGAATGCTTTTCCACATTAGAAAATGGTTATTTTGTGATTTCCAAACTTAAAGGAGCATACTATTTTCAGGACACTAAAAAGTCCACAGCCAAGTTATTACAATAATTCCTACAAGACATGGATGATTTAAATAATATGTTATACTTAAATTTTAGATGTCATTTCAAACTTTGAATTATTTATACTTTAAAATATAATACTCTATTGTTTTTTAGGACTATTTTATAAATCTCCATACCTTCTTTTTCAGTTTAGGTCTTTACATTTGTTATTTTTACTATGTAACTTTACTTTGATGGACATCATTTTCATCATTTTTAATATTAAGCTGTTTGAATGAGATTTCTTTCCTTTATATCTCTTTCTAGAAAATGTACCATAAAACCCAAGTGTGATTATTTTGCTCATTTGCACTACATCTAGCAAAGTTTTATTACATGCTTCACCTGCTTCATATTTTTTATTTTATTGATATATAACATTTTACATATTTATTGGGTACATGTGAATGTTTGTTACATTCAAAGCATGTGTAATGATTAAGTGAGAGTAATTAGGGTATCCATTACTTTCAGTATTTGTATTTATCATTTCTATGTGTTGGTATCACTTCAAGTCTTCTCTTCTAGTTACTTTGAAATATGAAAAAATATTGTTGCTAAGTATAGTCAACCTAGTCTGTTATCTACTTTAAATATTACTCATGCAGTACCATGCAAAAGAAACATGGTCCATAAAATACAGAATAATTGGATGCTGAGCTATTTTAGTCCTGAAAAGAATGGCCAAAATTGAAAGGAGTATGACTGGCTGCATGCACCAAATTGTAGCTCAGTTCTATAACTTTATTCAATATGTATTTTTTTCAAGAAAATAGATTGGGGATTTTCATTGGAAGATTTGCTATTGTCCTTAGGGATAAGTGTATCTGCTACTGTCACTCAAAAACAATGACTTTCTTAAGAAATTTTAAATCTTTCCTTTTTAACAAATGACATCTATTTTTTTTTTAAAACAGGAAAACAATTAAGTTGATCATGAAGAGAAACCTGCTTTTAAAAGGAACAAAGAAAGTATAAATTACCTTGCTTAAATTCAGGAAGGACTTGGAAGCAAATCCAATCAGAGGACCCACACTCCTTCTCCTTTCATTTTGGAGTTTTTGACCAAAGGCCACATTCCTTCCTTCCCCCAGAGCAATTGATATTTCCATTTATATTGGTCATTTTGCTCTTTCTTAAATTCTTCTTAGCTTTAGGATATGAAAATCATGAGCTACTATCTACGTAGAGAGGAAAATTTTCATGGCTTCTACACAAATTTGTTACCAGAAAAAGATCATTTTATTACAATTTTTTAGAAGAAAACATTAATGATTTTGTAATACTTGGTTGCTTTTCAGTTTTCACTACTCTGTCAATGAAATCATTGCTGCCTTTTCCCTTAATTGAAACATGTCCTTTTTCTCTCATACTAAACGATCAGAAAGGTAGACTATCTCCCTAACAGGTCCTGTGCAAGAGTAGCATAAGTAAGGGATTGGCCCATGCACAAAATTTGAGGTGCCAAAAACTCAATAATAAGACAAATAATACTTGAAAAAAACTGGTACAATAATCAATAATTAACCAATTACCATCATTTTAAATTGAGACAGGATCTGAATCTCCATCTCTTGCCTTCACTCTAATCCTGGCCCTGCTTCCTATTCAGGCTTTCACAGGGACAAGTGGAGATTGGAAGGGTTTGATAGAAGCCTTGCTGAGATTTGCCTTGTCTCACCCTGAGAATTGTTTAAAGATGGCATTAAAAGAACCTCTATATAAAGCTCTGAATTTATTTCCAAGGTCTTTGATATAGAAAGAAAGAGTAATGTATTAAATGCTGGAGAAAAAAATTAACATTTCATGACAAATGAAAAATGCTTTCCTAAAATCTGGACATTGAACAGAACTCAGCTGATTGGGAACACTGGCAGTTCAGTATACCTGGAGAGTTTCATAGACTGAAAAAGACCCAAAATTGAGTAGGAAATATGGGTTTCAAAAACCTTCCAAAGGGCTTTTATTATCAGGCTAAAGCTTTTATAGTTTTTGTACCTTATCTTCTTAATTTTATGGAGCCAAGACTACCAATTGGAAAGATTTATATTGAAATGTTTCTTTTGCTAATGTGACAGGAAATAAAATAATCTGCAAAAGAGCAAAAATTGGAGGCTATTAAAAATACCACACTGCCTTGAGGATACTGGGCTCTAATGAAGGTCCTAGGTTTGCTAAGTTGAGTAAAAAGAATGGGAAATTGAAATTTTACTCACGTTGCATAAGATAAGAAAGGGGCAGGAAAAGGGAAAAGATAAGAGCTAGAACTTGTGAGAAAGGAAAAGAGTGAAATGATTCTGGTTACAATGAAGCAAGTTCTCTAAATCTTACTGGAAATATCAGTCACACTCCAAAGATTGACTAAGTGAACATCCCTTGAAGCTATTTTATTTCTAATGTATTAATATTATCAATGGCCATTTACTCCGAAAGGGAAACATCTTTACTTCATTGAACTGCAATTGTTTCAATAATAAGATTTGAGCAAAGGATACTATTTATTCAATTGAACACATCTGAGCAAATTAGTAAATAAAATAATTCTACAAAAGCTAAGGACTACTTTATATTCCCATTGGATTTATATGACTGAATGCAAGCTACTTAGAGTTATCAAGACTTTTTTAAAATAATGAAGAAGCTTTACAAAAAATAAATTGTAGTTATATCAGACTGATCATAATTCTTTATAGAGTAAAATCATATTTGTTGAGGCAAAGAGATTTTCTTGAAAGGTTTTTAGTTTCTATTAAATTTATGAGAGAATTTCTCAGAAATGAGAGATTTACTTTTACAGAAAAAGAGAATATAACTCAAAGAAATTTGATAGGTTCAAAAAGAGTTGCTAAATATATTCTCATTTAGTTCTTATATTTTTTCAAGGCCTTAGTTTCCAAGCATTTAAAAATAAAAGTTGTTTTTCTAACTTCTCTGCAATTTATTACCAACCTAACATAACTATAATTTTATTGAAAATGTGCAGTCTGAATTGCTCAAAGTATGATAGTCTGATATCTAATATAATGAAGTATTTAATTTGAGAATTATTTAAATTGTATTTAATAGATAAAAGACTTGCATATACTATATAGCATATGGTCTCCATATATGTTCATACCAAAAATCTAACACATGTCAACTATTTTGGCTTGAAAACGAACAAACAGAAAGATCCAATTGATGGTCCTCCTCACAGTAATCATCTTAAAATACAAAATACATGTGCCAAAGGCAGTAGGAAAAATCAAAATATTATTTGACCTCCTAATTCAGAATAGCTTTTAGGGCAAATGGCAAATTGATATAAGCATCCTCAACAGTGATTTCTCTCATCTTGGTAACAGTAAATCCTATCTTAGGAATCAGCCAAAACTCATTTCAAGCCATATTTTCTTTTTTTTTTAATCCTATTTTTTCTATGTATTTCTATATTTTTCAAGCTTTCAGTAATATTTTCTTAATACGGTAAAGAATCTTCTTTGGCACCCGTGTTTGTGACCAAAACCAAAATGTGATTATTTTTGTGTGTGGCTCAAATTTTGTCTCTGAAGGCCTAGAAATGCTCAAATAACATTTAGATACATATATAGCTTCCCAGGTTTCCACTCTCAAGATATAAAGATCTGTAATATTTATTTATAAAGGTCTAATACATTTGAAGCTGAATAAATAACCTGTTATTTTTACTCACTTAGATAAACATCCAATCCATCAATTTGTACTCATTTTGCATACTTCTTTTTAAAAGGATGATTACTTTATACATATCATCCTACATTTCTGAGTAAATAGTATTGATTCCTAATTTTTCCACATTTGAAATGTATACTCAGATAATAACTTATTAAATTGATCCCTGTAATGAAAGTTTAGTCTTTCTCAAGCTAGGTTTTTCTTAGCCTTCACAAGAGCCACATAAGTAGAAATCTATAACATGATTTTGTTAATTGCTCCTCCAAGCTATGAATGTTGGCAAATTTTGAGATTTTAGCTATCTTGCTAAAATGATTTCTCAGATAAATTGGTAACAAACATATGTCAAAGTTTTAGCTGAAACTTGACAAGGAACTTCTGAGTAAGACAAGTTAAAGATTCCTTCCAGGTAGAACAATTTTGTAAGGAGAAAGGAAAGAAAGAAAGAGAGAGAGAAAAAAGGAAAGAAAGAAAAAAGGAAAGAAAGAAAGAAAGAAAGAAAGAAAGAAAGAAAGAAAGAAAGAAAGAAAGAAAGAAAGAAAGAAAGAAAGGAAGGAAGGAAGGAAGGAAGGAAGGAAGGAAGGAAGGAAGGAAGGAAGGAAGGAAGGAAGGAAGGAAGGAAGGGAAAGAAAAGAAAAAAGAGAAATTAATTTAACAGTCATTTTTTTAAATAAGTAGTTACAGATTATTAATCCCTTCATAAATTGTATATTAGTTGAGTGAGGAAATATTCCCAGTAGAGATCTTTATTTTTTAAAAGTCTGTCAGAAAATTGCCTCAAGCATTTTATCAGGAATGTTAGCTACTTCTTAAAAGGACAATAAAATATGTCCCAGAAAAAGTTCTAGCCCTGATCAGGTTTGGGTTACAAGTTTTTTTTCCTTTAAGTTGTTATACATAATGTGTAAGAGTAAAAAGTAAACTTTCTTGCACACATTATTAAATGACTTCAATAGTTATATTTACCCAAGGTATTAGTTTATATCTGCAAAATGTAAACATGTGTGATAACCTATCTAAAGTAATCCCTGCCTATTGTTTCAGCACCACATATTTCTTAAAACACACGATGGCAAAAAAAAAAAAAAATACTTCTTGCAAGAAAAGTTATAACATTTCTAAAAGTGATATGGCGCCCAAATTATAAAACATTCAATGGCTTCAAAGGCTTATGATATATAAGGAGACCATGGATTTGGAAATTTTGAAAAATGGTTTTAATCATTTATGTTAGATCTTAGAACAAGAATAATTAGGGGAATTGACCACCAGCCAAAACAGGGATATGCCACATTTCAGTTCTTAAGCCATCCTCACCTAATCTTGTATGCATAAGCACAGTTCAAGACTTCTATCTCCCTACTTTACCAAGAATTGTTTTAGGATTCACAAGGGCTGCAGGCCCTTGGATCCCAAGTCAACAAATTTTAAAATGCTTATAATATAAACAGGAGAAACAATTTAAGTAAAATGTACAAAAAGGGAACAACACTGATGGTGATCAAATATTTATCTAAAAGAAGCTTTAAAAATTCATTTTGATAGCAATAAGTATATAGTATTATTTCTGAAGACAAAAGAAAATATAACATTGAAGAGGTTGTGAAGAATTACTTTTAGAATAAAAATAAATAAAAGGGGCTGATTTTTGTTATCACTTAATACCACAATCCTTCAACCTTTTTAAAGAAAATTTTTAGGCCTTTCTTAACAATCTATCTATTTAATAATCTCCTTGTTTGTTATGACAAATCCTCTCACAAAATCCTGTACTTTTGTTTGTAATGGAGCTAAAGATATGTGCTTTAAATAAGCAAAAATATACATACCAAAGGAAGTCACAATATTTTCATAAATAAGTAATGGGACAGAAATGGTTAGTTTATAATGGCAATGGCAAGGTGAAGGAGAAGGGAGAAGCTACAGGTTTTAGAAACTCAGTTTCAACATGTTAGAAATATAAAATGCATTAAGAAAGAGTAAAATTTGGTGAAAATGTCAAATGAAATTTTTACACGTTTTCAGGATTAAGTTTTATTTCTCTTCTTATCTATAAGATGCTAGCAATATTATCAATATAAATCCTAAGAACTTCACTTCAAGAAGAACATGGCTATTTTAGAGAGGGGAAAGTATGAAGAGATTTAAGAAAGGAGAAAGGCCTAAATAGGTGGCCTGTTCAGGAATAAAAAACAACCAAAAGGCAGCATTTCAACCTAAACAGAGGCAAATCTAGGAGCTGACAAAGAAAGACAAAGTAGGTAAAGAAACTTTTAGATGCACAAGGTGCATGGAGGTCTTTGGCTACTATGAGAGCACATTCAAGAGTGCAGTGTTGTCAATTCTCCAGAACTGAAACATGATAATTTAACTGATACTATGTAAACTCACTCATACAGAACTGCTTGCTATCAAAGCTACTCATGTCCTTACAATAGCAAGTTTCTTTTCTGACTGCAAACTTCTAACAAGATGTTTATGTTTTATTTTTTCATTGTGATTAGAGTTCCAATATAGTAGGTATCACTCTTCAGATAATATGGGGGTAAATGGGGAAAATGGGATTAAAAAATTTGTATAATTGTATACTAGATTAAAACATTTATATAATTGTGTGGTAGTATTTATACACTAACATTTTTAATAATTATTTTATTATAATAATTAAATATTTTAATTATTTTACTATTTTATTAGTTCTAGCATATCACATGTAAGACATTATATGTAGAAGTATTTGAAATAAAATTTTTATTCTATTAATGACTCTCATTTCAGGAAAGCAATGGGGCCATGATAAAACATTAATTATAAAAATGGGCATTGATAATGTTGAGAACCACTGTCCTAAGTGCTGATATATAGAGGGATTTCTATAATAATCTTACTACTGAACAGATATCCCAATTTCTATATGGCAATACATTTTGTAATAAAAAATAATTATTTGGACTTAAGAAAAATAAAAGTAAGGAGAGGCAATAGCAAGAAGAGAAAAAGATTATCAAATTAATTTGAAAATAGAAAATTGGACTCTATTTCTTATAGTTTTCCTATCATCAGATTTATAAAATTTAAAAAGTAGAATATAGTTATTAAAAGTGACCTTTAAATAGAAGCAAATTGGATCTTATTTTGCATAAATTAATTAGTTAATTAAGCTTATAGACTGCCATTAGTGACTGATTCTCTGAGCAACCAGAGGAGTCTCCTGAATAGTAACACCTGAAAGCTATCTAGTGGTCCTTTTATCCGTAATACTCCCCCCATACTGCTTGAAATTCTGCTGTTCAATCACTCCATTTACTTTTGTTGTGTCAATTTTTTTGTAAAATATGTTATCCTTGAGGTTCAGTGAAAAGTCAAACTAAGCCATTAGTTCTACCTAAAATTTAGATGATTCATTAATTGGCCAAATTCATTCCTTGAACACCTACAGTGTGTCAAGAAATGTTCTAGACAATGTGGATATGGCTGTGAATAAGAAAAATACAAATTTGTGCCTTTAGGAAGTTTATCTACTTCTAGGAAAAAATACATAATAAAATAAATAGGAAAAACTAAAATGATTAAGATAGTGAAAAGAGCTTTGAAGAAAAACAAGGCCAGAGGGAAGGGAATGCGAGGAATGAGGTCTGGGGAGGATTTTCCACCTTAAGTAGCATGATCAAGAGGGCTTCACAAGAGAGAAAGTGATTGGTAAACAGTGGCCAAAAGAGTCTATTAAAATAACTAGGAATCCCCTTGTGCCTGGCTACTGAAAGAGTGGTGCATGGAACTGCAGCATCAATATCATCTGGGAACTTGTAAGAAGTCAGAATCCTGGGCCCTACTGTATGCCTATAGGCAGGAGTCTGGTTTTTCACAAGACTTCCCAGGTAATTCATATATGTATTAAAATTAAGCAGCACAGGCATAGTAAAGTCATAGAAGAGGTAAATTTTAAGGGCGTTTTAAGGAAAATTCCAGATGTGAGTACATTTCTGGGATGACAAGTCAACATAACAAGGGATCCCGGCTAGACAAGAAGCATGAGAGAACATGAAATAAGCCCAAAGAACCTAGAACCAATGGCAAACCACCTGCTTAACAGGTTTACTCCGGAGCATCTGAAGCTTACTCTTGGTCACACTGCTTGTCCTAGCCTGCCTCCTGGCACATGATATTTATAAACAGGGAAGAGAAAATTAATAAGTGTTAGGTGTTATAATTTCTTTATTTGGGATAAATTTTGGTGCCATAGCTAGCAATGTTTCTTAATGTCATATAAATCCAATGTGTCTATTGCCTTCTGTAATATGTTTAATGCTATTAATAATACATTGGCATTGTAAAAATAAATAAGTTTGCTCAATGTTTTGCAAATAAGCTTCACCAGCTGTATCTATTTACCTGCATGCAGTGTTTAGAAAGCCTAACTACAAAAACTGGCTCTACCACATAAAACCTATGTAACCATGATAGAATTATATGACCATGTTATATCTGTTTTTGTAACTGAAAAAAAGGAGATTTTATAGGGTGGTTATGAAGATTAAATGAGATAAACTTTATAAGACATTTACTCCAACTCTTGATCTACAGCAAACATTCTAAGTTTAATGACCAGGATTTTCTAAGTTATTTTGGGCTGCTTGTACAGTAAATTAAGTGGGGCTGACCTCTCATACCTAGCCTTCCCAGGAGAAAGGACTACACATGCAATTTCAAATTCTCAGGAGAATGTAGTCTTCTGCTCACTGCAACATTCCTCTTGGCCCATGATCTCCATGTGTTTGATAGTTGATATTTCCAGATGAACCTGTGAATAGATGACAACACATATCCAATTGTTTTGGTGCCAATCAGTATGATTCCTGATGATGCTGGTTTTCCAAGTGTGTCCTGTAAGTGATAAAATAGCAGGAGGCCAATATTCCTTCACTGGCATCTTGGCCTCAGTAAGCTCCTTCATGAGAGAGATGATGAGATGAGATGAGATGAGATGAGATGAGATGAGATGAGATGAGATGAGATGAGATGAGATGAGATGAGATGAGATGAGGTGAGATGAGATGAGATGAGATGATATAGGGATGGTATCATGAGCCTACTCCTTAACATATGCCGTGTGACAAGAATTTGTCCTAAAACCTGGAGGGTTAGAGGTTGCTCAAACTAGGACACTGTGTATGACACACTTGATGACAAACATCATTGTTATCACACTTTTTGAATAATTATAATCTATAGTTGAGTGCAATAGTCACCATGTTGTTGGTAAAGTTGATAATGATTAAAGCATGCATGTGTACACATACACACCCACATGTGTTTGGTTACACACATAGAGCCTTGTCTTTCATATGGCATATTTAGGAAAGGACAGGTTTCTTAAAGACATCAAACTCAAGTGCTTTTCTCTTTGTTCAAAGTACAGATCTCATTAAAGAGCCTAAAGCCTATTTAATAAACTAAAAGAGATGACAACTGTGTAATTGAAGTTCTGTAGGTGTCTTTCTAAGTGTAGTCCGACTCTTAAGGCATGCAGTAAGCATCCTACTCCTAAGAATCTGATCTTCCTGCCCTGTCTTTAAATTTAGGCTCATTGCTAGACAATAAAAACTTAAGGAGGTGATGCAAGACTATTTTTTTTTATAACTTATTCTTTAAAATCTCCTACTGCAATTACAAAACCATAAAATCTTTTGGGCTGGTATGCTCTACAGGAGATCATCTGGACTCAGTTCTTAAAGCTTTGTTCACAGCAGGAGCTGAGATTTAAACTTCTCACTATTATTTTATGATTTATATAAAAATTGTAGGAAAGAAAACACCCACCTCATGTCAGAGTGCTTTAATGTTACTGTGGTGAACATTGTTGTTAGACAGGTGATAAAAGTATAAGACTAAAATAATCAAAGAACTGTGAAGTTTGAAAATTGAAGCTTCCAGAAGTTTCAGATCAGCTGCATATATTTAATCAGATGCTTAGTCTAGCAACAGAAGCCTAGAGCTGTTTATTTCAACTACTCTTTATTGTTAAAAAAGATATTAGAGTGATTTGGGGAAAGTGGATGTCTTTTAGTAAGAAAACAAAATTTACTTTTAAGTTTTCTTATTTTTAACATTAAATTTAGTTACCAGTTGAAGATCAAACTTTGTATTTGTGATATAACTAAAAAAGAGAAACGTTATTTTTAAGGGAGATAGTTCACTGCATATGCCAATTGTGACACTTTGTGATCTTCTTCACCTATTATTTGTCTTAAAGTGCTGATACAGTTAAATTTTTGACATTGGGCATGGCATGAAAGGCTAAATGTTTTCAATGCTTTTAATACACCTGATTCTCTAAGATTGCTCAATTACCAATACTTCAGTCATTTATTTAGCACATTTCTTTCTTCAGCAATGAGTTCCTGCCCATCATATATATGCAAAATCCACAATTTATATTTTAATGTAGATGTGATAAAAGTGAGTTCATCTTTGAATTCTCTAACTACCCTTTCTATATAATTTCATCCTTTTATACTCCTTCAGTTTTTCAAGGAATACAAAGATCTGATATCACTAAAAACTTAGTGTGATTTAATTAGCTCCTGAATTCTCGCAGATATATTTGCATTTGAAAAGAAAATGCCATCATTAAAAAAAAGGGAACAAAAGATGTAAAAATAAATTTGCTACTAATGAACTCTTGGACACCAGTAAGTGTCCTCACACCTAGAACTAAAACTCTGAAATTTGGAGACTTTTGCATCTTGATGAGTGGGAGAGTTTATGTCATCAGAATGATTTTCCAGGACTTTATGCTACTCAAATGTGCATGTAACATATCCAGAGTTTGAAATAAAGCAAATTAATAAATATTTTTTGATCATCTAGGTACATGCAGAAACTAAAAACTTGAAATAAATAGTAGCAAAACATAGCTAAATAGTTCAAAACAAAATCAAAAGAGATACCACAAAAGTAATGATTTTAATTAAATTACACAAAAGAGAATCATCATAATAATTATCTTTTAGACAATATAGATGAAGGGAGTGTGTATAGAATCAAGGAGTAATAGAATGTTTGATTTACAAGGGTCCTTATAAATGATCTGTTCAACTCCCTTATAGAAGAAAAACAGAACTGAAGCCCCAATATTACAAGAAATCTCATGAAGATTCAGGATTATGATTCACTTGAACATAGAGAGTACTTCAAGATTGTGATAATTTAGAGTGATTTTATGGAATTCTAGATAGATGAAAATAATTGATAAAAATGGAAATGAAGAAAAAGTTGGGGATGTTCCAGAATTTTTGCCACATTCAAAAACTTAGAGACAATAATGTACATTTATCTAACATAGGATAGTTGACTGGAGGGGAGAGATTTTATAGAAGTGAGTCCCTAGATTGAAAAAGTCTTACTTATGACCTTAAAAACTTTCATCCTTACTAGGAAGCCAACAAAGAACTATTGAAAGCTTTTGAGTAGAGAGCCAACAGGGCAAAAACAGTACTCTTAGAAAGAGTATCATTGTATATGATGAATTAGATGGCAGGGGTTGGAATCTTGTGGAAAAGTTAACTGATTTGTATAGAGCTCCTACTGTGAGTTCAGTTTGCAACCTGAACTTCAGTGAGAGTGGTGATTTGTGCAAATAATATTTCAAAAACTGAAGCATAGTGCCAGTTACACTAGGTACTTAATAAATGTTGGTTGAATTAATTAATTAATTGATTGAAGTATGATCATCCTAAGTACCCTATTGGAAGCAATCTTAAAGAATTGTTTGGTGTCTTTCTCTATTAGAGTAATTGTTGTTGCCATTTCTCTTAAAGAGTAATTGGGGGAATATTGCAATACTAGAATATAAGACATGGACCCAAATCCTTTGAGATATTATAGAATGCATCATCACATATTGTTTAACATTTTTCCAACCCAAGTTAGCTTCCAGAGAATGTTTCTAGTATCTGATATAAATAGCAAAACTGAGTATAAAAGTTCCAAAACCAACCATAGATAAAATAATATCTTTCTGTTAACTTATAATCCCAACATGATCTAGATATAACATGTGGCCTCCACTTTGGCAAGATTGACGATAAGTTCATATTTTTTCATCTTAAGTAAAGGAAACCTTCCTGTGGCTCCCCTGGTTGTCACAATCCAGTATATCTCCTTCCCCTCCCAGTTCAGACCTGCTTCATTTGTCTTTTTATCAACTCTTTTTTTCCACACTTCTTAAAATTCTGCTTTTGCCAACTACTGTTTTACAAAAGTCTCCTTATTGGTCTAATATACATTTCTTTGCACTTCTAATTTTCATTAAAATCTCTTTTCTTTTGAAGTAAAGATATTTTACTCCTCCATTACTCACCCTAACACAATTCTTTCTTAAAATTTCTCCCTTAATTTTAATGACTCAATTTTCCAATGCACTACCTACAAGATGCTTTGTATTGCTGTCTTTTACCCTCCTCAGAATAAATCAATGTTGCTACTTTTATTAGTGGCACCACACTTCTACCAACACCCAGCTAGAAAACGTGGCATATAATTGGTTTTCCCTTATTTGTATACCTGAATACATATCAACACTTGTCCTACATTTTTTCCCTCCAAATTGTGTCTTACAATCAGACAACTCACTGTCATTATCACAGTCAAGGTCCTTGTCTCCACCGCTTTCTGCAACACTTCCCCGGCCCACTTTCCGCAATATTCTTCTATATCTTTACAATTTACATAATCTTCCCAACATTTCCTCTTATTCCCACTGCAAATTTTAACTTTAATCATTCACATTTGTCTTTCAATAGAGCTAAATACATCAAAGTCATTCTAAGTCTAAGCCCTCTACCACAAACTTTCCTATTTCTTTTTTCTTGACATTAATGGGTCTTTCCTTTGAGTTTCTATCACAATCATTGACAGTACCACTTACCATTTTGCATTTCAGTTTCCTAGTTGCATAGCAACAAGTGTTTCTTTAATTTATCCATTCAGTATTCTAACAAAATTTATTGAATAATGACTATATGCCAGTCAAACATTGTACCAGGGGCTAGAGATATGAATGTGAGCAAATTCAAGGACTCTGACTTCCAGTTTTACTTTTAATGGAGACATAGACTTTTTTGAGATCTGATGAAAACCAGGATTTCACAGGTAAAGGTTGTATCATTGGGATGAGATGTCTGGCATATAGGAGAAAAACATTCCAGGCAGAAGGAATATCAAAGGCAAAGTCCCTGAGGCATCCAGGGAGAATGACTCATATAAGAAGCTAACAGAGGAGCAGAATAACTAGAGTCCCAAGAGTGAACTAAGGCAATTCTGGAGAAGCAGGGCAAATTCAAACCATGCAGAATCTGGTAAGACCTTGGTCTATCTTAAAAATTTGGCTCTTTATTTTCAAAATAATGGGGAGATGTGGTTTTCCTACTCTCAGATATCATCTATTGCCTGGAGTAAGTATCACCTCTAATGCTTAGATTGACCATATAATTGAAGGTCCAAATCAGGACACATTTGACAGTGAAAGGTGACTCTGTTAATACTTGTACTGGGAGAACAGGCTTAAACTGAAACTCTGCGAGGCAAACTGTGACTTCTGCTTACCCTACATGTTGCTTCTGTATCTCACTAGTGACTAGCTCTAGCTGAACACAAATCTCCACCAATGCAATGTAAATTAATTAGCCAATCAGCGAGAACAATCTGTAAATGAACTTTCTTGAACAGCAGGGGCCTATGTTTTGTAAGACTCCTATTGAGGAACAGCCTTAGGCAACATTTGATGGAGGACACTTGGGTTTAAACATTCCTTCAATAATTTGTTCAGTGTTTTACTCAATTCAGATTGAATTGGCTGCCCCAAATGCCCAGAGTTAGTGCCTCACATTGTTATTTCCCTATTTTAGTATAGAGAAAAAGTACCTGTTCTAAAACCTTAGGTAATGGTTGGATAATGTAGTTCCAGTGGAACACTGAGAGAGAGGGAAAAGATAAGAACAAAGAGATACGACAATTTATCACACCGTCTAAATTTTTGAAGACTCAACCCTCTAATATTTTTTAATTGTTATTGTTTATCATTTAATTGTTTATCATTAATCCTTTATCTGCTCTGTCCACTGCTATTTCCCTAGAACCCTGCTTGAATAATACTGAATGATGAATGAATCTGAGATAACAGAGTTTATATATTTCTAAAGATGTGGTTCCTTTATTCAAGTCCTAAGAATTTGCAATTCTTACTCTAGTTCTCTCTTTGGCAGAAAAAATAAACATGAATTTGAAATTTAAAAGTTGAAATTCCATGTAGTAGCTATGTGATCCTGGATGAATTTTTTAACTTCCTCTGATTTAAACAATTTCCTCATTTGTAAATAGAGACCACAATAATTGCCTGAGAGAGTGGTTATAAAGGTTAAAGAGAATCATTTTCTTAGATGCCAATGGCAATTATGAATAAAAACAAACATATTTCCTTTACAAATGTTTTCTCTTATTTCCATTTTTTTTCTTTGGTCCATGAAAGGCTGAGAAAAAATAATTCTGTATTCTACTTCTCTTGAGTCTCTAGAACAAGATCTTATCAATTTCTAATTTTCTTAAGCTTATAAGTCTACTGCACTTTTCAGCTTTTTTAAAATGTGTCAGCTCTCTATGTATTTTCCAGTTCTCCATTAGTATACTGCCTTCTGACTTCAGATCCACTCAGATCTTAATTAACTCTGTTCTGGGGTTTATCTCTTTGCTGTCTCATTTCATCTTTTACAATCCCCCCAATGTTTTTACTTTGCACCTGGATTCAACGTATCTCCTTATATGTTTATTTTAAATCATTGTAGACTCATGTAATTACTCTTTTCAGTTCTCCATAATGAAACAAACATCAGTTTGTAAGCATATATTTAGCAATTTAAGGTAATCAGAGATTGACAAAGGGAATAACTCCCATTTTAAAAAATAAACTTTTCTCAACTGTTTTATTTGATGATATGAAAATTGGAGATCATGAAATGAGGGAAGATAGAGAGAGGAATGCAAGTAAGAGAACATGTTAAGAACACAGAGAAGAGAGTATGCCCTAGTTACTTCTAGGGTACTCATTATTAGAGAAGAGGAGATTGGGAATAAAAAGATAAACTATTATAAGCGTGGCAAATAAATATTTCTGCATGTCCTCTGATTTCTTGCTTGACTGTATGAATAAAGAACTTTTAACTTTTAAGATTGAGGATTGTGTCTAATAGGGAATGATTCTGCCAGGCATGGATTGAAGATACACCTGTTTTGACTGGAGAAACATACAGAAGATGTATCTGCATAAACAATTGAATGGTCGGCCAGCTTAAAATAATTTGTGTTTGCACAAAAACTTTGAATAATATGGAACTTCTACATATTATAAAATTAAAGGATTAACTTATAAATATCAATGAAACTTTTCACTGTCTTTTCTGTAGAGCATAATTAACTTTAAGAGTTTTTAAATCAAATGAAAATGCTCAATTCTAATGAGTCAATATACAGTAACCAGCTCCATTTTCTTCTCTCCTAAGGTATTGCCTCTTAAAGTGTTGTCTACCACCTACCTACTAGACTCTGAGTGTTTGTTAAAAGTGTAGAGTTCTAAGCTGTACCGAGGTCTCACAGAATCACTGACCTAACGCATAAGAAAAAAAAGGATTCTTAAATTAAGATAGTAGTGCTTGATTTAATAAGAGAATGATTTTCAGAGCATCCCAAAGACCTCTGATTGCCTATTGAAACATGGATGCTGCACTTAGTTTAAGCTATTTTTGTTTAGTAAATGAGCAAAAAATTATATTTTAGCTCTGATTATGCTAGCAGGTGTGCACCAGATAATCATTTTGACTAAATATCCATCTTGAGTTCATACCGGCAGAGTGAAAATGATTAAGATTAAAACTGCCAGCCTCTGCTGTTATGGAAGGAGTACTTAGAAAACAGAGGTCAATTAGGACAGTATTTGTGTAAGGGAGATCTGCTTATTTTTCTCATTAGTTTTATTTCAAGATGACACTGCATGGGCATAGGGTGGCAGTCCACATTTGGATATATTAATACTTACACAACCTCAGTGTAAAGATTCAGGTCCCTTATGAGACACAATAGATACTCTGATTATATCCACTTGATGAATGATATTGAGTTCAACTTGTCCTTAATGATTTTCTACCTGATGGATCTGTTCATTTCTCATCAAGGGGTACTGAAGTCTCCACCTACAATAGTGGATTAGTTTACTTCTCCCTGCAGTCCTGTCAGTTTTGGCCTTATGTATTTTGATGTTCTGTTGTTAGGTGCATACACAAAATTGTTATGTGCCATGTAAAATTGACCCCTTTACAATTATCCGATGCTCCTCCTTCTCTCTGATAACTTTCCTTGCTCTGAACTCTGTGATGTCTAAAATTAATATAGCCCTGCTTGCTCTCCTTTTTTTAATGTTGTCACAGTATATTAATATATTTCTTCAGGCTTTATTTTTAATCTGTGTGTGTGTGTGTGTGTGTATGTGTGTTCGTCTATTTATTTACTTATTTTTGAGACAAGATTCTACTCTGTTACCCAGGTTAGAGTGCATTAGTGGCATCACAGCTCACTGAAACTTCAAACACCTGGTCTCAAATGATCCTCCTTCTTTGGCCTCTTGAGTAGCTGGGACTATAGGCATGTGCAGCTACACCCAGGCAATTTTTCTATTTTTGGAGAGATAGGGTCTCGCCATGTTCCTCAGGCTGGTCTTGAACTCCAGATACTAGGCAATCCTCCTACATTGGCCTCCCAAAGTGCTAAGATTACAGGCATGAGCTACCATACCTTGCCTATTTTTAGATTTAAAGCAGGTTTCATATAAAAAACATATAATTGGAGCATGGCTTTTGATCTACTTTGAGAATTTTTGTTTTTTTATGGTGCTTTTAGATTATTGCTATTTAAAATTATTATTGATATATTTGTATTAGTATCTGCTGTACTTTTTGGTGTTTTCTATTTGTTGCCCTTATTCTTTGTTCTTATTTCTGTCTCCCAATATTTTTCTTCTTTTTGTTAAAAAATTAAATTTAGCAGAGTATATTTGAGCAAAGAACCATTAATGAATCAGGCACCAATGTAAACTAGGAGAAGTTCAGACAGCTCCAGCTAGAAATGTGGGCAGACAACATTTATATACAGAAAAAGGAAGTAAGGTGCAGAAACAATTTAATTGATTACAGCTTGGCTTTTGCCTTATTTGGTCATGATGTGATCAGTTGGCAGCTTGTCATTGGCTGAAGTTTGGCTGGTTTGGCTGAGACTCAGTTAGTTGTTATAAGAATGTGCTTCTAGGTAGGTTGCAGTTTGTTTACATACTAAGTTAGGTTGCAGTTCACTAAAAGGGAGCTCAAAGCACAGAGGCAACCCCTGGCCGATTTAGTTTAACAATTTCACCTTTTTGGGTCAGCCTCTCAATTTAAGGGAATGATCAAAATCTTGAGCATCGACATTCTGTGTCACCGTCATAATGGCCTTGCTTAGTCTTAATAAGTAATTCACAGTTCATGACGTCTGATCTGTTAAATGATTTTATATGTTCTTTTCATGTTTTCATTATTCTAACTGTAGTAGGTCAATTTGACCTATAATAGGTGGCTCTGTAAGAGCATTTAAGACTATTGAGAGAATACAATGCACCAGGGAGACTATTGCGATGGCTCCTAGGAGGATAATATGAGAGACTGAAGTATACTTTTTAATAGGAACCAATTATTGAACCAATTAAAATCAAATATATAGAAAATGAGCCAGAAGAGGAATCTGTAGGGTTTCCCAAAAGTCTACATCCAAAGGAAACAATTTTTAGTGAATGTTTTGTAAGTAAAAGTAATATGTAACTACAAATTCCCATTTTCCCTATGTATGGTGACTTTTGGGACACCCTGTTTTAACCAAGTAGCTTGTTTGTTGATTTCTTGCAAATTAATTTCAGATATATCAGGTATATTTATACAAATACAGCAAGAGAAATTAGTTATCACATACACTTTGATAGCTCAGCTGGTGGAGTGGAGGACTATAAACTGGAGAGAAATTAGCTATCACACATAATCCCTCTCTGTTCAACCAACAGCTAGTCCAAAGCAATCCTGTTACTTAAAACAACTTTAGCAAAAGAATTTAAAGACATTTGCTGGGCAACTATAGCCTTTCCAGTAGAGTCAGCTATAACAAGCTAATAAAGTCATTTACATTTACATGAAGCCAGGGAAGGAGCATTCTATCAAAAGATGCACAATTAGAGAAATTTATGTCTGCTAGCAAATTATCTTTATTCCATGGTGCAAATTAAGAGTTGTTCAGTTTCCAATTTGCTTTGATGTAGGTGAGTACAATTAGAATCCTTAATCCATATTGAACC
The DNA here is from genome assembly GCF_040939455.1 of Microcebus murinus. Classification (NCBI taxonomy): domain Eukaryota; kingdom Metazoa; phylum Chordata; class Mammalia; order Primates; family Cheirogaleidae; genus Microcebus; species Microcebus murinus. Next base: position 34,304,272 of record NC_134114.1, on the reverse strand, counting down.
CTTATTTTTCACTTGTTGAGATACAGAGTTGTCCACACATATGGTTGATCATTAAATTCTCCACAGATAAAAAATGCCCAGAAGGGCACAACAGACAGTTCCCTGTGGGAAGCTGTGTGCACTAGGGGTCAACAGTAGGGAACCACTGGTAATATTTATCTGAGGCTCCATTATTGAATCATTGCATGGTTTCAGGCTACTCACAATTAAGGGATTAGGGTTATAAATTTGTTTACAAATTGTCACATTATCTTTTTTGGGTTTTCATATTCACTTTCTGGCATAATTTATCTGCAAAATCCTCACAATAGGTTTTTATTTAAAGAAGAAACATGAATATGTGACTCTAAAACCCTAAGCCTATAGAAAAGAACAGATATTGCTTGGAATATCAGTGAAATTTGTTACAGAGTCAATCAGAGAATCTCTAAAATCATGTAAGTATTTAGGTTTAACATAACATATCCAACATTTAGTTAAGTTTCCTGTGTAAGCTACTGATCAAAAAATCTTAATTATTGCATTATCTTGCCATATATAAACAGAAAAGAAACACAAGAAAGAGAGAAAAGAGGACACAGATTTCATTGTGACAGAGAAAAGAAGTCTGGATCTGTGATCTTGGGAAAGCTATTCATGCCTAGGATGTCATCCCCTTCTGAAAAGAAGCCACCTTTGTTCAGTTTTTCTTTGAGGTTTCCAGTGGGTGTACAGTCCCAAGCTAGAGGGTTGAGAGTCTCTCTCTTTGGTCGAGAGATGTGAGTCTAAGACTTGAGGCCTTGAAGTTTTATTGGCATATGGGTAGTAAGAAGAACTTGGTATGTAAGAAGAACTGCTATGATTGGTTGATACTCAGCTACTTGTTGCAATAATTTACTCCTGAATTAGGTGGCAGTTTCCTTGCCTATGAATTTAGATTGTACTTAGTTACATAGATATTCAAATCGTGAAGGAAACCTCAGGCCAAATTTTGTTTAATTTGACACTGTTATAGTTTTAAATGAGCATTTTGAATGATTTCATCTTTTCTCCTTTCTTAGCATACCAGATATACTTCTTTTTTTTTTTAGTTTTAAAGTATTCACCCTAGAGTTTGCAATATGTATTTACAATTAATCATAGTCCGCTTTCAAATAACAATATGCCACTTCACGTGAAGAGTGAGTACCTTATGATAACAATCCCAATGATAACAATCCCCTTATAAAAATAATCCCAATTTCTTCTGCTTATCCTTTGTATCATTCATTTCACTTATATATAAGCATACCTAAGCATATTGATCTATCTACATACACATAAGACATATACAAAAGCATATATAATCTAATGCACACTTATTATTATGAACAAACATTGTTTAGATTTATTAAGAAAATGAAAAATAAAAGTTTTTATTTTACTTTCACTTATTTATATTCTAATGCTCTTCCTGTTTTTATGTAGACCTGTGTTTCTGACCTATATCAATTTCCTTCTCTCTAAAGAGCATCTTTTAATATTTCTTGTAAGGCAGTTCTACTGGCAACAATTTTTTTTTTTTGCCTGAGAAAGTCTTTAAATCTTCTTCACCTTTGAAGAATAATTTCAACAGGTACCAAGCCTAGGTTGTTTTTGGTTTTGTTTTTGTTTCTTCTCAATGTATAAATATTTCATTCTTTATGTTTGCATGTGTTCTGAAGAGAAGTTGGATGTAATTCTTATCTTCACTCCTGTATAAGTGTTCATATTTGCCTCTGGTTTTTATCAGAATTTTCTGATTATCTTTGTTTTTCTATAGTTTGACTATGATATGTCTACTATAGTTGATGGCATTTATCCATGTTTGCTGCTCTGTGGGATTTCTAAATCTGTGGTTTGGTATCTGACAAGAATTTGGGGAAATTCTCAGTCATTATTATTTCAAATACTTCTTTTCCATTTTCTCTTTTTTTTCCTGGTAGCCCCATTACACATAAGTTACATCTGTTATTGTTGTCCCACACAGAGTTCTTGGATATTCAGTTCTATTTTTTTGATCTTTTTTTCTCTCTGCTCTTCAGTTTTGAAGGTTTCTATTGAGATAGCCTCAAGCTCAGATATGCTTTTCTCAGCTGGGTCCAGTATACTAATAAGTTCATTACACTTATTCTCCATTTCTATTGCAGTGTGTTTGATCTCTATAATTTATTTTTGTTTGTTTCTTAAATTTCTATTTCTCTACTTACATTGCTTGTCTCTTCTTGCATATTGTCTACTTTATCCATTAGATCCTTTGGCATATTATTAAGTTTCCCTCTGCTATTCACCAGGAGAACCTGGTAGAACCCCAGGATGTAAAACTCTGAAAGCTATGGGGAGTGGTTGAATGTGTCCTGGTGAAGATTTTGACTCTTAGAATTGCCTACACAAAGCCTCTAGCAAATTTTCCATTACAGTTCAGGATTTCCCAACACAGGAATATGACTCCCGATGTCGGGAGCCACTTAAAGTCCAAATAGGTCCTTGGCTTTGCACATGAAAGAATTCAGGAGCCAGCCAACAGTGTAAAGTGAAAGTGAGATTTATTCAGAAAGTATAGCGAGTCTACTTCACAGACAGAGCAGAAGCTAGTTCTCCCAGTAGAAGAGTACTGTGGCCCCATGGTTCCTTTTGCCCCTCTATTTAAGCGATGGCTTACAGGCTAAACAAGGGGGGAATATTCATGCTATTTCTTGGAAAGGGGTGGTGATTTCCTGGAATTAGGATAATGCCCTCCTTTTGACTAAATATGGTCAAACAGGAAGTGTCATGGCATCAGGTGCATGATGGGAGTGGGAGATTTTCTTAGAATTTTTATGTAATGAAGTGTATAATGAAGCTGTAAGGTCAAGAAGCAGTCAATTTCTCCACCATCTTGGTTCTAACCAGTTGGAACTTGTCCTGCTTACATCTTGTTTTCATCAGGGTAGCTTAAAAGAAAGTTTCAAGTCTTCCTGACTCAGGCAATGCTTGCCCAATTAAGCAGTGCCCGCAGCAGTGCTTGCCAGTTCCCTATCTCATTCCTACCCCTGGTACTGGTTGCTACTTTTAGCTTCTGAATCTAGTAATTTGTGGTTCTCTGCATGCACTTGTTGGTCTCTCTAATTTTGGGAGCAATGATTTGCCCTTTCACCTGATTTTTCTTATATATCTAAGAATAGTTTTTGCTTTTTCAGTTTGTTCAATTTGTTTACTTTTTGTTAGAATTGGAGAGAGTGGTGAATTCTAAGCTTCTTACATGGTGGTCCAAACACTAGAAATTCAAGAAAAGCTTCTTATGAAGCTATATATAGTAAACAGTGTAGTTGATGTATATATTTGCATTGTATTCACCCACTCTGAATCTTTTATACTGGTAAGCAAGAAGAACATAAATAAATGTTCAAGGCTAAAAAATATTATAAGGAAATGTAAACAGCAGCAAGAGTTTACACTCTTATATTTAGTTTTATCTATTATTCTTTTCTCTTCCTTTCTATTTCTTTTGGATTGAGGTTTTTTTTTTTCTTTTTTTTACTTTTTTGAAACAAAGTCTCACTTTGTCCCCCTGGGGAGAGTGCAATGGGATCATCATAGCTTAGTGTAACCTCAAACTCTTGGGTTTAAGTAATCCTCATACCTCAGCCTCCTGAGTAGCTGGGCCTATAGGAACATGCCACTATACCTGGCTAATTTTCCTATTTTTGGAAGAGATGGGGTCTCCCTCTTGCTCAGGCTGGTCTCAAACTCCTGAGCTCAAGGGATCCTTCCACCTTGGCCTCCCAGAGTACTAGGCTTATAGGTGTGAATTACTGCACCCGGGCTTGTATTGAGTCTTTTTCTGATTGTCTTTTATGTCCCCTGTTAACTTACTAGCTATCTTTACTGCCTTATTTAAGTGGTTGCTTTAGTGTTTATGTGATATATATTTATCTTATCACTTCTTATCTTCAGGTTATATTATACTACTTCACATACAATATGAGAACTTTACAATTGTATACTTTAATTTTTCCTCTGTAAGCCTTTATGTTATTATACATTTATCTCTATGTATGTTATAGAATCCCTATAAATTATTGCTGGTTTTACTTTAAACAATTGATTATCTATGCAGAAGATTAAAATAATAAGCAAAAGATTTTATAATTCATCACATATTAATCATTTCTGGCTTTCTTTATTCCTTTTATGTAGATCTGTTTCTATCTTTTATCATTTTTCTGCTGCTTGGTGTGAGCTTCCCGCACTCTTCCCTCCAATATTTACAGCTGTGTCTTTCAGCAGCCTAGAATAGTTTCCTTACCTAAACGTGCTGATCATTATTCAACTAAATATTAGAGGATGACCCTCTGCAGTTCTCTGGAATTTTGTTTGTGTGTATTTCTCTTCTCTGCAACACTTTGACCTGCAAATTCCAGCCACCTTGCCGTCTCCAGATTCACAGCTCTGTTTCCTCGATGGTAAGAGTCTGCCTGGCTCTGCCTGGGATGCCCTTCCTGGGCCATGGCCTGGAAGCTTTTTTTAGGCAGTCTGCTGAGGCAACCACAGTACTCAACCTAGTTTGTTTCCAGTTTCTCAGGTAGTGCTATCCTTTATTGCTTGCTTTTCAGTGACTTGAATATAAGTTTTTTTGTATATTTTTACCTAATATTTTAGTTTTTCTAGGTGAGAGGATATATTTTGTTCTTATTACTCTATTTTGACATGAAGCAGATGTCCAAAGCTTTATTTCGTTTAACAACTCTTATGTAATGCTTAATATGTAAGTCACTGTTTTATGTGTTTTACAAATATGCATTTGTATAATCCTCATAACATCCCTATGAGGTCACTACTACTACACCACCCTCCCATAGAGACTAAAAAACCTGTTCAAATTCACATCGATAAATGAAGCAGTCCATTTTAAATACAAAGGAGCATACAGAGAATAGCCACTAAAATGAATTTCAAACATCCTGGTCCTCTAGATCTAACAAAGGTGCTTTTCTTGATAGCTCTGCTTCAGCATCTAAATTTTTGAATCCCTCTTTCTGCAATATACCAGTGAATTTTTGGTATTTAAAATTCATTTAGAGTAGGTCAATAATGAGTCCAGGTTTCAGTCAATCAAGCTGCCAATTAGAAATAATTTAAGCTGCTTAACTTAGAACATTGAATCTAGAATCTCTGGTAACATTTCAATAAACAAAACCCACTCTAACATTGCATTTTCCTCTACATAATTTAACACTTTTGAAACTAATTTTCACATGTATTCTGATTTTTACCGTAATTATCAATGTCTTATAATTCTTTTAGTGTGGATATTGCTCCATCTGATATGGATTTTACTGACCTACAGACACCGACATACATCCACCACCACCTTCAAACATTCCCCCCCCCCCCACACACACACACACACGACAGTGGAATCTGACAAAGGGACGACATAGTTGAGGCATGTAGAAAAGTGATTCTCTTTGCAAGGTGACTATCTCAATCAAGGTCTTAAAGTAAGGAATTACTTTAGTTGACAAGGCATTGAAAATATAGGGTAATTGGATATGCTCTCACTCTTCCTGTATACTTCCATTTCAATTTTCGAGGACTCATTCTTTTGTAATTATTGTCTTATAAAAAGAAAGGAACCTGTAAACTCAATTGACATTATAACTAGGCAACCTTAACAATCAAGCTTCACTCTTAGATTTTAGCTACCTCATTCCTTTAGTTTCAAAAGGCATAAAAATTTCTTTAACAAATTTAAAGAAATTTATTTAGTTCTTATTTATGCCTTGAGCCAAAATTAAGGAAACTCTTCTATAATTATTCTATTTCATTAAGCTTTACAGGGCCATTAGAAGAAGCCAGCTTATCTCAGAGGTCTTAAATTTTTGCATCATTCAATCTTTTAGGCATCTGTTTCTTGCTCATCTTAAAACCTTGTGTTCTATAAGCATTTCATTCCAGATAACCATGAGTGCTAATGTAATAAACTTTGCTTCTGAACGCCATGGACCTCCAGAGCCTCTCCTTTTCTACACTCTTCAGTCCTGAGCCACATAATAGATCTCTGAACCCCATTGTGTTGGGCAGAATGGCCCCCAAGATGTCCACATCTAAGCCCTGGATCCTATGAATATATTATGTCTCATGGGAACAGGGACAAGGACTTTGCAGATATAATTTAGATTAAAATAGGGAGATAACTTAGATTTACCAAGTGGTCTTAGTATACATGAGCTCTAAAAGCAGAGAACTTTATCCAGAGTAAGACAGACGTAGGAGGAGAAGCTAAAGAGACTTGAAATGTGAGGGGGACTTTACCCACTGTTGCTGAAGGGAGACCACATGGAAAGCAAGAGAAGGAATGCAGACAGCCCCTAGGAGCAAAGACTAATCCCCCAGTGAACACCAGAAAGGACATGGGTACTTTGGCTCTACAACTTCAAGGAACTTAACTTGGTCAATAACCTGAACAAGCTTGAAAGCAGATTCACCCTCAGAGCCTCAAGAAAGGAAAGCAGCACTGCCAACACTTTCATTTCAGCATTATGAAACTCTGCGGAGAGGCCCAGGCTGAGCCATGCTGCACCAGGACTTCTGAACTATAGAACTGTGAGATAATGAGATGATAGATGGGTTTTTATTTTAGAAACAGGGTCTCACTCTGTCACCCAGGCTGCTGGAGTGTGGTGACACAATCATAGCTCACTGTAACCTCGAATTCCTAGGACCAAGCAGTTGTCCCACTTCACCCTTCCGAGCAGCTGGGACTATAGGTGTGTGCCACTACACCCTGGCTAATTTATTATTATTATTTTTTTTTAGAGATGGGGTCTTCTATGTTTTATGTTGCACCAGGCTGGTTTCCAACTCCTGGCCTTACCTGACCTTCCTACCTAGGTCTCCCAAAGCTCTGGAATTACAGGCATGAGCCACAGACTGATTTAAGTAGATTATGAATATTGGTTTATTAAAGCAATATTAAATAGCTTATAATATCAAGGGAAAAGTAAAGAAAACAGGCTCAGAAAATGACAAGGAATAAAAGATGGTTAGTTGAATATCTGTTCCTCGGCCAAAAACGTACATTAGGTCTTATTGATGATATTCCCATCCTTCCTGCGGAACAGTATATTTTACTCCAGCACTCCTGTCAGGTCTAGACACCGGATGATCCAGTCTTAACCATTGAGCCTTAGCAACTGCTTGCAAATACCACCACCACCACCGTTCCCAGAAATTAGTCCTCATAGTCATTCTTTTTTGTTATTATTGCTTCAAAATCTGGAATTCAGCATCTGGAGTGGATACACTTGCTTGGCTATAGCTTAGGTGCCCACAGCTGACCTGCTCTCACAGCTGGGAAATGAGTATCACTTCATATTTCAGGAGATAGAAAAAGAGATGAACTCTTCCAACTACCATGTAGTTGATAGTACTCCAAAAAAAAAAAAAAAAGGAAGAGTTTTCAAAGGATGGAAGTTCAATACATCCCCATTTTCAGTCAGTTCACTTGCCTAAAGCTTTCAAAGGTCCTATCTTAGGGTCCTCCAGGTTCCTGCTACATGTTTCAGTCTCTTTTCTCAAATTTCTTAAATTGTCTGCAAGCCCAGGTATTATAAATCATATGCTGAGAATGTTTGGTTAAAATCTGGATTTTAATTCTTTCTTAGTAAAACAGCTATGCATTTAGAATAGGGATTATAGAAGCATGTTAGTGCAACAAATATAAAATGTTCTCTTTTAATTTCAAGTGAGGTGACCTTGGCTATGTCTCCACTTAACCTTTTTATATTTGCCTCCTCAAGTGTAGAAATGATAATGAGCTTACCTCAAATGGGTATTGATTAATTAATGTGATCGCATAAAGCTATTTCGAGAAACTCCTGAATAGGTAAATATAGATGTAAGACAAATTGTGAGTGGGTAGTGGACAGGGAGAGTGTATAAATCGTGAATGTAAAATTAGGTCTTGCATCCCAGAGATTGCCTTTTGTAGCACTATGTGTCAACTCATGTCAGATCTAAAGGTCACGGCAAAACAAAATAAAAGCATGTTTCTGTGACATCATTTAAGCCCTTTTTCTCAATGAAAACAAACAAACTATATGTGTGTACAGTATATCCATATATACATTCTCTGCTGTTTCTCCCCTACTGGCCCTACTGACTGATGGTGCTTCAGATGAATTGTCTTTTACTCTTTACATTTCCCAATCTCCTCAATTCTTGATTTTCTTGGAAGAAGGAGCTATAATCTGTGGCTCCTGTGACATTTTTCTTAAATGTCTTGTATATAAGGAACCGACTATTTAACTTAAAGGAGACAGTGAAGTAACTTAGAGAATTCTTGCCTGAGGTACAATCTGTGTGGACGTCAAACTACCTCACAAAGTTAAACAGGATGACAAAAAATAAGATGGAATGATGGATAGAAGAATGGACAAATAGATATGGTGAAACAAATGTGGCAAACTATTCATTAAAGATTCTAGGGTGGTAGTTATGTCATGTTTCACCATACAATCCTTTTAACATGAAAGTGTTGGAGCTAGAAAAAGCTTTAGGGTTCATATAGCACAAATCCATCATTATATAGTAGATTATCATACTGAATAAATTTTGGGGGGCTGAATGAATGGAATGAATCTGACATATAAAATCAAGACTCAGGTAATTACATAACTAGTCAGTGGCAGAATCACAACTTAATTCAGGTTTTCTCAGTGCCAATCAGGAAATCTTTCTTTAATAGTCCATGTTTACATTTGGGTAATTAGTCCTAGTCTCAAACTATATGAAGCAACTCCAGCTGGAGACACACATCTTTAAGTGCTTGGTGTATGGCATATAGTAAATGATTTTTTTTTCATTCTTATCGAGAAACTTTGGGGACATTCTAATGGATTTTGAAAATTGATATCATCATCCTCAAACTAGTGATCATTTTTAACATATCCTCATTCTAAATCTGACCTTTACCATTTATTTGTCAAGATTTCCCTTTGCTGTGTATGTATAAGTGTTTGTAGGAGTGAGTGTTGGATGGAGTTGGGGAAGGTAGTTGGTGTGAGAAAGAAAGGGCACAGTACTACCTCCTGAAAGGCAGCCTTACTAATAACCTATCTAACAGAGGGAAATAAACTATCTAACAGAAAGTAATGGAAATAAACTCACAGCACAAATTACTCCTTTAAAGAGAAAACTCACAACACAACTACCCCCTTTGTTTTGTTTAATTAAAACACCTGTGGCCTAATTCATTATCTCTAAGAATTTAGTTTTCTCAGCCTTGAAAAGCCCTAAGATGACAGTAGGGATGTGATCTCCCCACTGCAGCTCTCTGCCTCAATTCCTGCCAAAAACACATTTCAAGGATTCAGATAACCTGGCCTCACAAAGAAGAGAGAAAAAAATAAAGAGCACCTGCCACAGCTTCACAGCCTCTTCTGTTATCAGTCTGCAGAAGCAGAGGTAAAAAATCCACCATTTTTACCCTTTAAAAATGGCAAGCCGCTTGGCCTCACTACTGGCACTTCCTTTCTGCCTCTGTGTGCCATGGTCAGTCCCTGCCCCTCTCTCTCGCTTTCCCTCTCTCCTTTTTTTATTGGAAAAACAAATAACTTTTAATTTTTATATATCCTAATCACTGCATGAGAAATCTGTCTCTGCGTGGGCACCTGGTGAGCATATGTAACTATTCTTTAGGACTTAGGAGTCTCCTTTGGTACTAAGGAAAAAATAAGATTAACATAGATATAGAAGAATTGAGATTAATAGAATGTTTTTTTCTTTTCTACTTTCTCACATTGGACTAGGGATTCTGTAGTAGGCTTAATAAATTTAATGTGTCCTCAACCACTGCTTAAAAGTGGACAATAGATTGCAGTATGAACTGGTGCTGCCATTCTGGAGAGAAAAGCACCAGAGATTAAGTCATATACCTTATGCATACACTTTTTGTGTCAACAACTCCACTTCTAGGAGCAAAACTCCATATGAGTCTACAGGGACTTCACTGTAGCAAGAATTAGTGGCAACCTTGGTGATCATCCTTAGGATGAAAATTCAGTAACTTGTGATTTGTACATAATGGGAGCTCTTCATAATAATAATAAATACCTTGATTTATATGAAGCAACATTATAAATAATTTAAAACATTAGCAATCAAACATTAAATATTAAAATTAAATCTGTAAGAAAATACTATTTATTTAAATTAGAATAAAATTAAATTAAATTAGAAAAAAATAAAACAACACTTGTACTCAAGAAAGTACATACATTTAAGAACAAACAGGGTGGGAGGGTTGGGAATAGGGAGGCAAAGGAGAAACACATCACAATAAACAATAAAAATAGAGGCCCTTTGCACCATTTGATGATGATTATAATGTGCTGAAAACTGAGGTGAAGATTACCTAATTCTATACATTTGAGGTAAAAAGATAAGAAAAAAATGAAGCAATGATTCTTCACCTAGGATTCAAGAACCCCTACTGGGTCATGGATGATTTTAAGGAAGTTTATTTTGTTTACAGAAATTAAATGCAAAAGGACAAAACAATTATTTCCTAGCAATCAGTGTTGCTTACAAATGAAATGGGCTTCTTCTTGCATAAGTGGATTCTAGAATTTTTGAAGGGCCAAGTATGAAAAATGAGAAAGTTTCTGTCTTAAACATAAATGCTGAACCCAGTATGGTTCTTAGCCTTGCTGGGGACAGTGAACATTTAGAATATTATAAATGCCCATCTGTACCTATAAACTTGACACACATTGAGGGATTGATTCCCTGCAGCCAAGTATAAACCTCTTCTAGGGTGACCGACCACTATAGAATACCATAAATTGAGACGCTTTAAACAATTGAAAAATGGTGTAGTCTTCCTATTTATAAATTCTACATTCAACAGAACTTGCATTTTTTAACTAACAATTTACATATACATCCATTAGATTAAATAAAATGTCTAATATTTTTTGCAAGATGGTATAATCTCACACGAGATCTTCAAAGCTTTAATTTAATTTGTTTCTAGTTAAAGTTAGTAATGTCTTCCCCTTAATGTACAATATAGAAAAATTCTCCTCCATCTAAGCCCATCTTTCCTTGTGTTTCTTTCTGATTTTTCATAAGGATGACATTCAGGACTGTCATCCATGGTTCTTCATTACCTATCAAGCCTTTTTATGCCATTCAACCTTTTTTGCATTGTTTTTCTTCCCAGCAGTAAAATGCCTTGCCATTTCCAAATCATGCCATGTTTTCTTAAGTCTCTGTGATTTTCTACAGGGGGCCCTCTGCTTGAAACCATTTATTCCCCTTCTTCAGCTGCCTGACTACTATTCATCCTTTTAGACCAGCTCAGATGTCATCTCCCCCCAAAATGCTCCCATCACTCCTCAGATGAACTTGTGCTCTATTTTATGTATTTCCATAACAATCCATGTCAACTTTCAATAGACTATTCTTTCCCACTGTATGTATTTATGTCACCATCTGTCTTCTATGCTTTGAGTACAAAAACTGAAACTTTTAACCTATATTTGTTCATGTAGGTTCATGTATATTTGTTCTTCGGTAGGTTCTTTATTACTGAGTAAGGCAGCAGGTTCTAATTGAATGAGTGAATAGCTATTCATTAACAAGCATGCTGATTGACGTAATGGTACTTTATACTGGATCTGGTGCAGCAGTTTAATGTTAGATTAAATTTTAGTCTTAGGATATTTTAAGTGACAGGAAAGAGAGGAACAGCACACATTGAGTTAATTGATAAGAATATTCAGGAAAGTAAAGGGTTTCATGGGACTATCCTCATTCCCAGACTCCCCAGGGATGAAAGGCCATGTGTCAGGACACAGTGTGCCTCAGCATGTCTTTGTACTAAGGCTCTGCTTCCATGGAGACTTCCATGGAGACTTGCCTCTAATATTCATCCTCCTCCAGCCACCTCTAAATAACTTGTCTCACTTTCAGCTTCATATTGCTTCTCACTCATGTTTTCCAAAGCTTCATAATTTTTTATATGTCTTTTCTAGGAAACTTTTGTGCCTTGGTCCCATTGTTTTTATTCACACGAAAAATCCAGCAGATAAATGTCTCATCTGATCCATAGTTACCAAGCAGTACTGAGTACTTTCACTCAACAAAGTTATTGTAAGAAGCCACTGGTCAGCCTACTTTTGGAGAAGGGAGCAGTGCCCAACCACACCAGTGATGGTTAGGATAGTAAAGACATGTGGCAAAAAGCAGAGCATAAAATGCACATTCTTGCAGCTTTGATCAGATCCTCAGAACATAATTGCCTCTTTAGAGTACAGACTCCCACTATGTGATTCCTTCTTTCCACCTCCATCACACTAATGGATTCCATTATTGTCTCCACTAGCTTATGCCCAGCTCCTGATTAATACCTTTCATCAGCTTGGCATTCCATTAGCACACATCAGTCAGTCCAGAGTGCAAAATCTGGTCAATAATGCTTTGCGTATCTCTTTAAGAGTATCATATTGCCATTTTAAGAGCCTTTAAGCAGGGTGAAACAACACAAAAACATCAATAACAATACCAACCATCATGATTAATTTCAAATGATTAATATGAGAATAAAAGCTCTAGAATTGAGCACGCAAAAGTGACTTCTCTCCCTCCATTGTAGTGGAAAAAACAAAAAATCACTTTTGTTTCCTGAGATAAAGTAAACGCAAACAAACCAGCAAACAAAAACAAGAAACAGGGCCAATTGTTTATAATAAGCTTCTAAATTTGTGAATCCTTGAGCCTATTTTGTGAAAAGTCTTAACTTACTCATAAAAACAACTTTGTTCCTGACTTCTACAATATGATTTCTGAAGATATATGATAATATTTGCAGATATATAATCATATAAAGACAATGATTTGGCCTTTTCTTTTTTTCCTTTGTGAACAAACTAGCTGCATCTTGGTAATGTTATGGTTTTATTTCTTTTAATACTTGCTGTGTCTTTTTCTTTTTTTCTTTTTGGAGTGAAAGAGAAGAGAGCATAGTGATTTCTCTTTTGCAAGCTGAGCTTTTAATTTTTTTTTTTATATCTGGCCTTCTTTTCATGAAATTTAGTCCTTAGAGAAATAGTATCAAGAGCTAGAAAGGCAGTATAGGGCTATAAAGTTTGTGAAATATTTTAAGAATTGGTAGGAATGAGATTAGCAGATGGGACTAGAAGCAAGCCATCTATTGAAGGAATAGCACAAACCAAATCATGGAAAGTAACATGCTCAAAATTTGTCAGGAGTCTGATTTAGATGGACTACAGGTTTCACATGGTAGCAGAAAGACGGTAATGTAGGAAAAGTAGTATTAGAAACAAATAAAGTATAATCAAGTCAAATATCAAGTCACTGGTGCTTTTTACCAAATTGAGCAATAATAAACAATATCACTAATATTCATTTACAGACATTTACATTATGTGAATCTTCTTAAATGTCTTTTATGATGGATATTTCTATGTTCAAAGCTTCTTTAAAGAAGAATCTCAAAACTCCCAAGCAGCTTTATTATATAATACATGATCTCTACATCTTTTTTTCTTTGCCATTTTCCTCAGTGAAATAAGAAAAGAAATGCGAAACCATGTAATATAGAGTAATGTGGGGATTAAAGATTATTTTCATTCAAAGTCTTTCAGTGTGCCTTGCTGTTTTCATAATGTTACTTATGTTCTACAGCTTATTCTGAGATTAATATCCCATATGAGTTTCAAAGTGAACAGATAAAGTAAATATATTTTTGTGTCATAAATAGTGATTAAATATAAAAAATCAGTTATCACAGCCATGCTAGATAATAAATGCATTTCAGTAATCAAATACAGAAATTACTTATTCATCTCCCAATTCTCCTGGGGGAATGAGTTCCCCTGGCATTTATTCCCTATAGAGTTAAATTAAACCCAGTTGTGTTTCCTGATGTGGATAAGTATCCATCTGTGGCCCTGATTACCACTATCATTATGTGTTATTAACCAATGTGAAAATTATCAAGTTACATAATGATAGCAGTCAGTTAGCACCATTTGCCTTCACATCCTTACTTGAAAGCATTTTATGCAAATGAAGAGTTTAAAATTAAAATTTGCTCTTTGAGAAAAGTAGGTACAGTTTTTTGTATGTGTTTAAAAACATTTAAATATAATTGTTATAGGTAATACACTACATATATTATTATATTATTTGCATTATTTCTCCAAAGCTTTCATCAAATGTGAATAATAGTCATTCACTTACTATGGAATTAAGTACAATTGTCTAAGATGATAATGGCACTAGAAACTAGACTTGGCTAGTCTTGGGGGTAATTAAAAGAGTAATCTTTTAAGAATTCCAATTTCAAGCTTTCTCACTGAGTAAATTATAAAGATGCACCCCATGGAACTTTAAGGAAGTAATGAGGCTTTCATTTCCATATGTCAGCTAGTATACTTATCATAAAAGGCCATGAGCTAATTTCTTGGCTCATACAAGGCAGAGAGACGACCCTGAACAACATTTTGCAGTAAGAGGCATAAGGGGAAATTCAGTGCTGATGGGAGTTTGCTACCAAGGCATTTTTCATGTTTGCCATGATTCTAGAGGACCATCTGTGTACATTTGTGCAAATGGAAAAGAGGCGTGTGCAGAAGACAATGTATCTTCAAAAGTAATATGACATTGTCTATCCTTACTATACATAACCTTTTCTAGTATCAAGGCCATTTGATACACCAAAGTCTTGGAAAACACATTTTGAGTTAACTTGCTTTATAATTTCTTAGCCAAACTGCTCATTTAAGTTGAAATTCACTGGATATCTCCAGCTGGATATTTTCACAACTTGCTATTTTAGAACAAGATTCTAAAATTAGAAGATCTTATTTTGAAATACTCTGGAACTGGCCTGCACATATTACAGGTCCAGATGGTGCAGCTGATCCCCAGAAGAGGCATCTTGTAGATCTGAATGGTTTCACAGGCCTGAGCTACACCACACTCAGCATTTCATCTCTCTTTTTGTTAGCATGTGATGCTAATTGCATGCTCTTGGCTTCTTCTTGGATCTCATTGACTCCAGTACTGATGATGATTTAGATATGAACCCATATCTCCAACCTAACCTTGGGTGCAGGCATTAATTTATTTGAACTTGGGCTTAGTTTCTTGAGGAGATAAGTCTTGCTGGCAGACTATCCAAACAAGGAGCCCTGCCATTTTGCTAGAAAGAGTAAACTCTGAATAATAGATCTGTCGATGGCACCAGGCCAGAGAGCAGATATCAGCATCTCTGAATATGTCTTCAGTCTTCAAGTCAGTAAGAGTTGACCTAAAATTTAGGCTATGCTCAAAAGGCTTTTGAGCATACTCTGTGTGCTCAGTAAGAAATTATTTTTATCACTATTTTATCTGAGATGGAATATTATATGGAAACATCATGAAACTAAAGATATAGGGAGTGCTATTTCAGACTAGTCTGCAGGATGGGCATGATCAAATCTCGGTAACTAAGCTAGAGAAGAAAGTTTATTTTATTTAAGAAGGAGAATGCATATAGGACTTTCAGTTAAAGATGTTCTCCATTTTTACACCCAAACTTATTGTATTTTTTAGCAACTTTGGAATAAATGCATTTAAAACAAGTAAGTAAAGCTTCCACTCCTGAGTTCATACGGTACCCAGGGAAATCCCTTATTTGAAATTATAAGTGGATTAAGTGGGCAGTAGAACAAATCTTCCATAGTTAAAAGATTTCAGATAATGTACATATTGAAGCACTTAAATCATGAAAATTTTAAACCTGTCCAAACAAGTGGTACATCACTTGATTTTTCAAATCAGGATATAGTTAACCTTAAGTACTATTTATAAAAAAAACTTGATTTCTGTTTTAAGATAATTTGTGATTATACATCCTCAATATTGAAAGGTGCTTCTCTTTTGGTAGAAACTAAATTCAGAAAATAATTTAAGAAAATATTTCAACACTTTCCTCAGTAACTTTTCCTAATTATAAGTATTTTGATCTACTGTAATAAATCATAGCCTCAATTGTTCCAAAGAAGTCAATGACAAAATCTTGAAAAGATGCAGTTGAGCAAAATGTTTAACTATTTTGATCAGTATCCAGCCTGAAAACACAAATATAATCCTAACTTTATGACTTTTATACAATTACAACTCAACCAAATTGTATGGTAATAGAATGACTCTTTTGCTCAATCATTATTAATTACTCATCATTAGCAAAGACACTAACAAAATCTGATTTCAGACACTATACTAAACACGTCACATCTGTTGATGTATTTAATTTTCTCAACATTATCATATGATAGCACCTCCATTTTTCAGATGAAGAAACTAAGATATATAGAGACCAAAGACTGTGTTGAGAATTGATGGAACTAGGAATACAAATTCAGGATGTATTCATGTGGTGTTAAAATGTAATCTAAACTTACTAAACTAAATGATAGTTGTCTATAGAAAACAAGAGACATGGCTCCTAACCTTGAGACAATAATCTAACAAGTAAAATAAAACTATTTAAAAAAATCTGCAGCACAAATTAGTGAGATAAAACTATAATAATATATAACAAATCAGCACAATACCACCACAGTAGATATGCTACATGATGAGGCTATCCATAATGTTCCATGGTACCAAAAAATAGTAAAACCAAAGTCTTCAGGAGGCATCAGAAAGGCTTGCTAGCATCATTTACATATGGAGCTGCATCTCAAATGTCAGTAAAGATGACAAATTTGGCAGAAGACAAGGAAGAAAGGGAATTTTGGGAGAGTAATATCAATAGTATATTAAAATGTACTGTATTAGATAGTATGTGGAGAAGTTTAATTTCTCCTATAGCCATTGAAGAATTATTGAAATATATTAAAGGGGATAGTGACTTGACAATATTGCTGTTTGAAAATAAGAGTTTGGTGATGATATGCAGCTTGAATTTGAAGGGATTAGAATAAAGAAAAAGCTATTGGAAAATTCTAGATATAAAGGAATGAGAACATCTTCTATAGTAGTGAAAATAAATGAAAGGGAGCATGAAAAACATTTAGGCAAATTAAATCAACAAGATTTGGCCATGCATAATGACAGCCAAAAACTGCATTTCTTTGAATGTGTTTATTTTCAAATGGGGACTTTTTATTCAAAAAGACTGAAGAACACAAGTTTGTTGTTTTCTGCTACAAATGCTTGCAAGAGCTTTGATGTAGACAGACCTATCAAGGCACTCAAAGCAATTAGAACCAGAGCATAATTTAAAAAATTAGATATGAATTATAAAAAAGGTTAATTAGTAAGGGGGAAGGAACACTAGTTAGGAGAACTGAAATCAAGTCCTCACTCTGTTACTAATAAGTTTGCAAAAATAAATTTCCTTTTCTGGATCTCATAATGTTCAGTTCTTTTTTAACTCTTACCCACAGAATTCTCTAGAATATTCTTTGTAAAACAGCACTCTTGTTGTAATAGGTATATGGGAGGGGGTAATTATTACTTATATAACTAAGTAAGCAGTAAAAATAAAAATCAAAGTCCATTAAAATGGTGGAATATCTAAATGTAAAAAAAAATTAATACTCTTGAATAATTCATATTCTATGAAGGATAAGCAGATCAATAGTTTGATTATTTATTTCAAAGAGCTGTCATAATCAAGTGAGATAATGCATATAAAAGTACTTTAAAAATATGAGATCAATATGCAAGTGTAAGATGTTCTTTCCAGATACAATTCTTACTAAAAGATATCCATAGTATCAAAAACTGAAGTAGCATTTGATATTTATTCAAAAACATTTATTGAATTTCTAGTTATGTGTCAGGCACTAATCTAGGCACTGACTTCTAACTTTTAACAAAATATGTCAGATTCTTATTTCCAGGTGTTTGAATTCTAGTTGCCACAGTCAGACAGTAATCAAGTAGATTAGACTGGAAGATATCAGCTTGTGATAGGTACTGTAATTGAAATGTAACAGTCCCTTCTGTAATAGTGACTGAGAAACAATTTTAAGTGGTGTGGTTAAGAAAGTCTTCTGATGTTTGAGCCAAAACTTGAATGACAAGGGAACTATCATATATTGAGCACAAAGAAGGAAGCAGGAGCCAAACCTCCTTTATCTAGAAAGCCAGATAAAAACTAGAAGCTGAGATCTCATTCTAAGGCAGATGTGGATCCACTGAAGTTTTAGGCCAGAGAGCAAATGATTTAATTTCCATTTTAAGTGAATTTACTACTGTTTCTTTATGGAAAATGTAGAAGGACAACATTGGAAACAGTGTAAAGAATTAAATTGCAGATGTGAAGTGATGATGATTGAGTCTAGGTTAGTACAAATTACAACAGTGGGAGGAGCATAAACGTAGGATGAATTTTAGAGAAATTTAAAATTTAGAATCAACAGTACTGGATAATGGCTTAAATGCTGGAGTAGGGTGGAGAAAGAGAAACAAAGATTATCTATCAGTCCTTGATATGTTGTAGTTTCTCCATAAATAACTGTTGAATGAATGCTAAAACTGGATGTTGGGAGCTATCAAGATATTTGCAGGGTTGAATGAGAAAAGGGGTATTTAAAAGTGGCATTCACTAAGATTGGCAGCCTCCCTTTGATACTGATCTCGTTGATAGTCTAATTATCTAGTCAACTAAAATTTCAATCTAGAGTTGGAAAGTTGTTTCTTCTCAAAGAACAAGAGAGTACTTTCTCTCATTGTCTTCTCCTGATTGGGTTATGGGCAAGCCAGGAGCACTAATCCTATTTTCACTTTAACTTTCAGGTCTCTTTCACTGTCAGTCTTGATACTAGCTAAGCACTTATAGAGAATGACTCTTAGTTTTTACTAAGCCTCTAATATGCACATACACACACTAAAATCCTGATATATGTTTTAATATATATATTGGGTCTGTATTGTAAAACCTCATAAAGTCAGCTTGGGGAAGTGAGAGATCAGAGCTCCAAATCATTGGCTTCACTAAGTAGAAACGTCCAATAGATTGAATTTTCCTAATGAAATTTATTTTCACATATTCAAACTTTTTTCATTAAGGAGAACATACTATGAAGGCATTCGAGTTCCCACCTACCAAAATAAATGTGAATGACTGAATTTATGAAAAAGCTTGCTACAAAAACATCACTTTCGGATGTGAAACAAAGTAGGAGATTCTTGAAATTGAAAGTCAACATGTCTAACTTTAGGAATGGGCTGGTGATTTCACAATCTCATAATTTCCTAAAATTTTAAAATGATAATCTGAGATATGAGTGATTATAAAGAACATTTACATTTATCCTTCTTGATTTTTCTGCCTTATTTAGAAAAATAAGTGATGAATAATTCTTAATTTCAAAGTAGAATCATGAAGTTCTAATATATTGGTGATAGGAACACTTTGAGATTCTCTAAACCAGTGCTGTCAGATAGACATATATTAATAATATATTAAATTTTGGAATATGTTAATAATATATTAAATTTTGGTAGCCATAATAATACAAGTAAAAGGGTAAATGTGAAACTAATTTTATTTTTTTATTTTTATTTTTATTTGTTTTTGTTTTTCTTTTCTTTTATTTTTTTCCTTTTATTTCATCATATTATGGAGGTACAAATATTGTTAGGGTTACAAATATTGCCCCTGCCTCCCCCATGTGTCCAATAGCCAAAATATTATGGTTTCAATCTATAACCAATATGATAAAAGTATTAATAAGATACTTTACATTATTTTGTTGAGGGATAGGAAGTCTTCAACATCAGGTATGCATTTTATACTTACAGCATTTCATAACTCAGACTAGCCACATTTCAAGTGCTGAGTAGCCATATAGTGCTAGTGACTATTATAGGAGACAACACTGCCATAATCCACACTTAAGAGATGAAGAAAACATGATTTTAGAAAGATCCAAAGCCCCAGAAAAGAACTTTGCAACCTGACTCATGTATCTCATTTTTAGGACACTGGGTTTATGAAAAATAACTGTTGACCCTTTCTGGACATTTACCACGTGCCAAACATGTGCCAGGCTCTTTACATTTATTATTTCATTTAATTACCATAACAATGAAGAAGATGCTATTTCTCTATTATATTGATGAGAAAACCAAAGTATAAAAAGAGCAAAACTTGGCCAAAGGTACCAGCCTCTAATGGCACAAAAAAAAAAAAAAAAAAAAAATGATGTGAACCTAGGGAGTCTGCTCCAGTTTATGTTCTTAACCATGAGTTTTCTGGCAGAGGGTAAATAAATGACTGTATATTTTATAGTTGAAAGCAAAGTACAGAACGATCCTGTCAGTCAAAGACAGTTTTATTTAATGTTTTCATCAATAATAATGTTTGTTGAACTCAGCTGAACTCTTAAATGATGTTATTCTGTGAGCTAAAAACATCCTTTTCAGCAAATTCACTGCCTTTCTGGCAAATATGCTGTTATTGACTAAGTATCTTGCACCCCTTCCAGGCAAGCTTTAGGATATTTCAGTTTCTCTTTCTGATTTTTCAATTTGGTACATTTCTTTCTATTTATTGCTTTTGTCTTTTTTTTTGTCTGTTTGAGTTTTTTTATATTATTGTAGGAAAACAGTGGATTTATTGTTATTGTATTTCTCTGTAGGACATGTATTTTGCATTGCAGTTAGTGTAATTTATCTACATATGTACTGACATTCCCTTGTGCTTGTTACTGACTGCTGATACACATAGAGCTATTTTTGTTATACAAAGAAATAATCGGTTGACTGTGTAACAAAATTACCACTTTCAAACTACTCATATGACATTAAAAATATTTGTTATCTCATGTGGGTCTTAATAAAAGAAATTGATCTGACTTACTAATAAATTTAAGTTGCTATATCATAAGTCACCTATCCATGTTGGAAACTTCCAAGGTCAAAGTATTGTTGTCAAATGTAGAAGTGTACTTTATTTTACATGCCATCTACTTAAGTCAGTTAGGAGGTGATACTAAGATTCTTTTTCTCCCTCTCTTTCTAAGACAAGATATATCCACGATTCAAAGCTGCATTATAGGAAGAGGAAAACCATTAGCCTGCCAATTTTCCTTTTCTTACTTAGATGTAAGGCAATGTAGTTTGAACAAGCCATGATTATCCAGTATTTTGCTTTTCTTTTTGTGGCTTCAGATATAGAAATGGATCCCTGACCTACTTAGTGCTGACAGTCGCACCAGACACTTTCCTTACCCTGTGAGTAATGGTCCTGGTGGCAACCTTCCATCCCAAGGCCTCACACCTAAGGGAACTGAAGACACTTGCTGAAGGGACAAGGACCATTGCAGACCATGTTCACTCATACCATGCATGACTCCACCTGATTAAGCCAAAGGACTTTTAATATCATCCCTTTATTTTAGAGATAGTCAAGAGCTGTCCTCTTTTGGAACACATTGTTTCAAATACGGCCTCAGAACACCACAATTAATGAAAAGTATTTTTCCCTCCAGTTTTAACTTGAAAATAAAATGATAATTTTCTGTCTTGAATTTTCTACTCAAGATTTCCTGTTAAAAGTCAAGCAAATATTGATTTTTTTAAAAGTGGCTGTGCAGATGGAAGTAATTTCCCAGATTAGTTCATAGCATACCAGTGTGCTTTGTATGCACAAACACAACTCTAGAGTCAGCAGACGCTTAATATGCATTCTGGGGTGTTCCTCTGGGGGAAGCATTGTGACAGCGCTATGTGTGAATTTCATTTCCCTGTTATGGCCTCTGAAATTCTTGATCCTGCAAGACTGTATATTATGGGAACAAAAATGGCCTGAATTTGGGGGGAGGGGTCAACATATGGTCATTGCAAAAGATAAAAGGTAGATCAGAGAGCATCATTACTGAATAATATAACCATTACTTTCTTTTAGCCTCAAAGTGTTGTGCATTTAACTCCTTCTTTTCCTTTTAGTATAAGACTACTATTCTTTGTCCTAAATAACTTAAGCCTTCTTATAAGAAAAATAAATCCTAATCTAAAACTGTACTAAAATGTCAATTTATAAGAAAAAAGTACAAAGTGGTCTATTAGATAGCTTTCATTGTTTAGAAGTACATTTTCCAAAAGGTCTTTACAGCTTAGATGTTAGAGATCTTATTTGAAAATTTCCACTTTTTAGTACCTCCAGGAAAACCATATTTGAATGATAGTAATTGAGCTTCTGAAATATTTAATTGTGACAGCTCCTTAAATGTTATTGAGATTTATTGTAATGGTTAATCAGACAAATTACAAAAAAAAGATATTTATTATGATTGTCTTAGTATTAACAAAAAAATGATACAACTAAAGATCAGCTTCAATCTTATCACATCCCTGATCAGAAATATTCAGTCACTTCCCATTTACCTACAGAACAAAATGTGAACTCTCTCAGCTTCCTTTAAGGCCCCCATTATGTGGCTCAACCTATTTTACCTGTCTTATCTCTGTCACACCCTGTATGCAACAGCCAATCTTATTCTTAAAAATATTCAAAAATAAAGACTCAAGAGCCTCTCTTGATAACCTGTGTCCATGTAAAGCATTCTTATCTGCCTCTAATTTATTTCTGCTGTCTAACCAGATAGCTTAAATGTTCTAAGTAAATATTCTGCTTTTGTTCAAGACTGGGCAATCTATCTTGAGGAGAATAGACTACATCAATATAATTAGTTATGCTAAATTCATAAATAAAGTAATGCACTTTTATTATTCCATAGGTATTCCCCACACATACACAATACTGATACTATCATAATGGACTCCATTTTGGAAACATTTCTATTTTTGTGGTAGCATCATAGTTTTTCTCTTTCACCACAGTCTTCAACCATAATAGCACTTGTCTAGGTGCATTAAAATTATTCCTTGTGTCATATGAAGCCTACCCTACATGGGTTGTTAGGATATCTGAAAAGATTTTAGGGGTTGAGTTTTCAGAATGTTTAAGTGCCTTAAAAATAATATTCTGAAAGTGTGCCATAACAGCAACTAAAAACAACAGGATTAGTTATTTCCTATGTATAAAGATGTATCTTCCCTTAACTTCTGTTAAGTTCGATTTTTTATGTTATCTCCATCTAGTCTTGGAATTCATTTTCTAACCTCATAATTATTGATCATCACAAAATTCACTGACCAGTTAAATCTGTGACTTTTCTTAGTTAGCAAGGAATTATATTAAGACACAAATTTAGGATCATAAATTTCTTTCAAAATGGAATGATCTTATTTACACCTGAATTAAGCTACATTTCAAATGATCTTTATAGATAATGCAAATAACTTATTTATGTATAAGAGTTTGGAATATCAGGCCCCTACCTCTCACATTTTTAAACCTATAAGGGTAAGAATCATGCTTAAATCACCTTCTAAGTCCTTTAGAGATTCCCCCAGGTTCATAGTATAGAAAAAAATTATGTACAAAGTTGCCTGATATCTGAGGACTAGAAATGTTGAAGTACAAGTGACCTCATGCCTCTAAAGATAACCTGATTGATATCTAGCACTGGCTAGCCTGTGAATTTTCCTTGGATACCACTACCACCACCATATGCATAAATAATCTTGTTGATGTAGTATCATCATTACTTTACATGTTTATTTTACACTAGCCTAAGAATTTCTAAAGATCAGGCCCTCTGTCTTATTCATTTCTGATTTCCCCAAACTAGCCTCACAAATATTAAGTACTCAATAATAATACAGTAATGAATGAGTGTAACTTTTCTGGCCTCTATAATCTTATTATTATCTGAACACATGTAGCACTTTCACTCAGCCTTTTGGTAATTAATCAAATGTTACCTTTAGTTGTTTAATCATTTAGTATGGGTGTCTTCCAAAAGCCAAGAAACCGGCCACATTTCTTTTTATGTCATATTTGATTTTTAAATCTCTGAAAAAATTGTAGTCATAACACTTGTTTTAGTAGGTAAATACTGAAATTTCTCATTCATTAATTTGTCAATTCAAATATTTATTGAACAACCATTATACTAAAGACTGAGAATACTATGAAGAACAAATCTAAGACAGTTATTGTCTTCAGGTCATGATTATTTCTTTAAAAAGATAATTTCATGCTGGAAACTCAGACTTGTCGGGGGAGGTGGGGAATGGGCATTTATTGAAACCTTAAAATCTTTACCCCCATAGTATGCTGAAATAAAAAAAAAATGCAAAAAAAAAAAAAGATAATTTCAAGCTTCATTCCAAACAAATCCACCAAATCAGAAATTCTAGGAAAACAGCTGAGAAATTTGTAATTTGAAACTTTAAAGGTGATACTGATAATCAACTAGGTTTGAGGATTCTTGAACTAGAGTTTAGAAAGAAAGAAAACAAGCATGAGATTGAAGATAAAGAAGAGACAGAGTTCCCATTGGGTTCCCATCTCATTCCCCTGCTATTATTTACTCCCTTAATAATGAATCTGAAAACACAAAAAATCCACTGATATGCTCCAAAAGTTGAAACAAATGCAAAAAGACAGAACCATCTCTACAAATAACAAACCAATTACTTTGGACAATACATAGTATATATACACACATGAAGATTTTAATCTACATGGTGGTTTCTTGTGACAGATGTAAAACTGAGAAACTCTTAATATTGAATATGTTATGTATGGTAACTAAATATTCATAACTATATATGCAAATTGAATAAAAAATACAGGGGAAAAACAGAAGATTAAATGATGAAATGATGGAATGATAGAAATACCTCTTATTTAGAAAGTGGAGTAGCAGCTTGAAGTACACAATGGAGTTCTATGTGTAGTCCAACATTTCATGGGGTCATAGAAAAAGCCAATAGATTTTAGGTTGTTATTATTGGATTGCCAGAAAATTTGCCTTTTAAAATATTAGAAAGTGTGTATGGCTAATCTCATAAGGCAGTCCTCTGAGGGCAATGAATTAATAGAAGTGCAAAGCTAGGAGAAACCTACTCTAATCAGGCAAAACAATTTAGATAGGAATCATCAAATTTTTATCAGATGTAATATATAATTTCTCATCCATGCAGGCAGCTTAGGACAATAAAATATTCCCAGAGAAAATCAAACCAGTGTGAAATTATGCACACAGAACTGATGAAAGCCTACACTGAAATACAAGCAACTGTTGAATAATAAAAGACAGATGGGAATTTTTTTAATGATTACATCCTTTCATTTCCCATATGAAAATATACATTATCTATGGACCTGATTTCCTGATAATTTTAGCCTAAAGTGAAGGCCCTTTAATATAACAGTAATTATTAATGTGTTTATATCTTATGATAGTGTTTTTAAGAAATATTTATCCTTGGATGTTCATTAAAGGTCTGCCAAGTGTTCATAAGTTATTCTGAGTAGTTAATTTAATTGATTTGCAAATGGATGGCATTTAAAAAACTCTGGTCAGAGGCCTAATAGATAGTTTGATAAAATTTGAATGTGCATCTTCCGGTTGCCAACGATTTAATTATAGTGCTGACATTCTAAATTCAGTATTGGGCTTTTACGTTCAATGGGCTAAAGTAAAATTTAAAATCATTTATTCTTCATTTCATTGCTTCCCACTCTAAAAATTAAAGCAACCTTGAAACTAATGTATATAATATATATAGGGCGTAATATGTAACTAGGACCATGGGAAACAGGTCACAGCACAAAGAGATGCCGGCCTAACTTGATTTTCTTCCCAACGCAATACATTTTTTTTTTACCTTCTCATTTTTATGCTGTCTTGAAGATCTAGAACTTTCAAAGAAACACATTACACTGTGTTTTCTTCTGCCTGTGTATACTTGGCCCTCTGTATCAATGAGTTCTGCATCCAAGGATACAACCAACCATGAATGGAAAATATATGGAAAAAAAACAATAAAAATAACACTATAAAATGATGCAAATAAACAACAATACAGTATTAACAACTACATAGCATTTAGGCTGTATTGGGTATTACAAGTAATTTAGAGAGGATTTAATGTATACAGGAGGATGTGTGTAAAAATGCAAATACTATGCCACTTGATATAACAGACTTGAGCATCCATGGATTTTGGTATCTGTGAGGGTCCTAGAACCAATCCTCCATGGATACTAGAGGACAGCTGTGCTGCTATAAGCTCCTCACTTCCATGGAGACCAAGCGGCACTTTTAAGGACATGAGGTAGAAAAAGATAGAAAATATAGCTTTCACTCTGCTAAGTCCAGTTGATCTTCCATTTTTTAAAAATCAATTAAACACATACATGAGTTAATTGCCTACACCACGACAGTACTATGGACAATATTCCCTCCTCCCAATAAGCTATAATACATGAGTGGATTAATAAAATGTGATATATGTATACCACGGAGTTCTACTCGTTCACAAAAAACAATGGTGATCTAGCACCTCTTGTATTATCCTGGATAGAGCTGGAGCCCATTCTACTAAGTGAAGTATCACAAGAATTTAAAAACAAGCACCACACATACTCACCACCAAATAAGTATTAACTGATCAACACTTAAGTGCATATATAATAATAACATTTATTAGGTGTCGGGAAGATGGGAGAGGGGAGGAGGAAGGAGAAGGAATGGGTATATTCACACCTAATGGGTGTGGTGAGCACTGTCTTAGGCATGGACATGCTTAAAGCTCTAACTTGGGTGAGTCAAAGGTAATATATGTAACCTAAACATTTGTAACCCCATAATATCCTGAAATAAAATAAATAAATAAAAACTAAGCTATAATCCAATTGAAACAAGGAGACATTTAACCATGCATTAGGTAAATACACAAAACATTATAGGTTTAAGTTTTGAACTGTATCTTACTATCAATTAGGATCAAGATATTATGTAAATGGAAGAAAGTGAAGGAGATTGAGGATTGGTATAATGATAGGAACATTTAGGAATAGATGTCTAATGAGATATCATGCTTCATGATAGTTACTAAATTTCTTCCATTTCACTCTGAACCTACCCGTAGTTTAGACTTTTAGATAAGCTCATGTTCCGACAATTTTTACAGTTGGGATAGAACAAGTTAGAAATGGTGAGGAATGTATAAGGATTGATAAAACCATTTTGTTCTTCTATTCTTCTTTGCCTTTCTATCATTCTAGTATCTGAGTTCTGTAGAGAAATAACTAGATCCAGAAATCAGGAGTTCCTGAGAGGATTCTGGGGGAGTTGGTTGCCTAGTCTGAATTCTTCCATTCTGAAGAAAGCAGACACAATTTCCACATTAACCTCTCAACACCTAAACAGTCAAGAGAGGAGATACATTAAGAAAGACAGGGGAAAAAGGAAAGGTATAAGATTGCTTATTTATTTCCAGAAAAAATTGGGTTGCATATTTGAAAGCTAATTTATATGACTGTTTATGGATTTCTGTACATGTTTGCATGCCATTTTTAGAAAGTGCTTACTCTAACTGTATCAAATCAGATCAAATAATTACTTCAACAATGTGCAATTGCTGTCTAATTTACTACTTTTTAAAGTGACATTTATCCCCACAGATAGTAATGCAGAAAAGTGGACAGTATAGCTTTAAACTCTCAATGGATTATAATTCAAAAATTGCATTTATTTTTACCAAATTCTTAATCATTTTTAGTGCAAGGACTTTGCAAAACTCCTTGCAATTAATCTTGTAAACTTCCCAATTAGTCAGGCTTATTTTGGGAGGAAGTAGTAACTATTCTTCTCATTAGCGTGTCCAACTACAAGACAGGAAGGCTTTGAGAATAACCAGGAAGCTTGGTAAATTAAGATCAGTGCTTGAACTTTTAAGTAAGTGTTATATCTCTTCCTGAGAAGTTCTTAAAGGAGAATTTGTTAACTTAATCAAAAGTCACAAGCATAAATGCTTTCCTTGGGGTAGGGGCTGTTGAGGTGAGGGGGAAGAGAGAAAGGAGAATCAGTCCCATGACAGGATTTCTAAACTTGGCTCGACATCCATTATCACAAAGGTGACTGTGTCATAATGACAGATCACAAAGGGGGAGTACAAATGACAGGGTGGGGGAGATTTTTAAACACAGGCACAGAATGCTCATTAGTTACATTAATCTTGACCTAATGGAAATCTTGGCTTAGGAAGGTGGCACTTACATGAATGAGACTAATGTTCCAAATGCCAAGATGCTGGCAGAACAGAAAGTGAGTTACCATAAGGTCATAGGCCATAATCTCAATATTTAGTTTATGGATTCTGCAAGATGAGTGATGAAAAATAACCATTGTTCAAATAATATGATAATGAGAATTGTTTCTAAATGACCCCACACACATATGCCCCCTCAACGAATTCACTATATTTCAATGATAAAAGTAAGTTAGTTAAATTTTGAGTAGGTGCTAAATTTACCTGGTTGATTGCTTTGAAGGTGTTACTATGTTTAGTCAAACATAGTGTCCTAGTCACCTATTATAATATTTTTAAAACATGAGAATTCTGGAAAGAAGCCCAAGTTGCAAGATTAAAAGTAAATTGTACATGCTGACAGTCTGTTATCAGTTATCTATGTTTGGTCTCGTATGCATTTTTAAATGACTGCAAGGATGAACTGCAAGAATGTACTGCAAGAATGTCTGAGCTTACAATTTACCATTTACCATTTTATTTTCACTTATAAAATAAATCAGAGCTGTTATGGGATTTTTCCCCCTATGTTTTTTTCTTCCTTTCCTCCCTCCCTGCCTTCCCTTCCTTTCCATCCTTCTTTCCTTTCTTCCTTCCTTCCTTTTATTCTTTTGAGAACTAGAATTGAGAAGGACCTGTGATATCAATCTCTTGCCTTTGTGTCCATAAGCAGGGAATAAGTAGACCACTATCCCCATATATTTCTTGAATGACTTTTTATAATTAGAATTATACTGAATCTGACTTACCTGCTAGACCATCAATGCCTGGTTCTGGGGAATCTAAGGCATGAACTCTATCACTTTTCAGAAGCAAATTTATTTCTTTAATTCGTGCAAGCTTTATTCTAGGTAACAATAATACAGTTATCTGTAGGCTAAAGTAATAGTGGGAAGGTGGGGGATGAAGGGAGAGAGGACAGTGAAAATTAATATTTTAAAATTAACCAGAATTTGGGTCACTTAGGTTTTGTACATTATACTACATGATCCTCTACATTATAGTAGAAAGACCTAGGGTCTAGACAAAAATAGTCTCTTTTGTTAAAGGCATATGCTCTTACTTCAAGCTCTATTTCTAAAGACAATGAAAGCTAAATTCAAGGAAAGATAAACTCAAGCAAAAGTATGCCAAGAATAAGAATTCTTCAGAATAATATTTTCTGTAGCTTTCAATTTTCCCAAGGGACCAGTTCGTTTCTCATGTTGGAGATAGGACTAAGTCCATACATCACTATATGATAACTGACAGTAAGAATCCATGTAAAGAAATGATAAAATAGATTGCTCCCCAAGCATTTGGGCCTATCAATGCCTTTGAAATGAAACCACTGATTTAAATTATTCAACAAAACATTTTAGGTGCTTGGAATGTAATATCAAGGAAAACAAAGAAAGATACCTCTTTCCTAAAGCTTACATTCTATGGGGGAAAGGCAAATTATTTTAAAATTTATTTGTCTATTAACAAATAGCTCTTATTAATATGATAGGATGTGTCAGGTCTTGTTCAAAATTTTTTATAAATATTAATGCATTTGATCCTTGCTACTGCCTGGAAGTTGGTATGTGAAGTGGGATACCACTTGAAGGTAGACTGTGATAAGTTAGAGATGTGTACTACAGACTCTAAAGCAACTACTATAAAGCCAGTGACACTAAGATACCAAAACTTGACAGAAATATTAAAAGGAAAGTAAATCACAAGCCAATATCTGTTATGACCATAGGTGAAAAATTGCATGAAATTTTAGCAAAGGCAATCCAATAATCCAAAAAATGATTATACATCATATCCAGGTGAGATTTATCTCAGGAATGCAAGGTTGGCTCCTCTCCTTCAACCCTTTCTGCAACTCTAGTACTATTTGCTGATGATGTTCAGTCTATAAATATTGACTACTGGGAAGTTTACTTTGATTTTCAAGGTTGATTAGTTGCCCACCTGCCTTCCTCCCTTCCTTCCTCCCTTCCTCCCTCCCTCCCTCCCTCCCTCCCTCATTTCTTTCTTTCTTTCTTTCTTTCTTTCTTTCTTTCTTTCTTTCTTTCTTTCTTTCTTTCTTTCTTTCTTTCTTTCTTTCTTTCTTTCTTTCTTTCGCTGTCTCGTGTATTTCTCTCTTTTTTATGGCAATTTTTATGTTCTTCTATATTACTTCTACCATTGAATTATGTGTTTCTGGAATCCTGGAGCTGTGTCTTATATATTTCTGAATGCTCAAAACCTGTCATACATTTGTTGCATAATACCTGTCTTTTGAAATGGACAAAACTAGAAAGGGAACAGGACAGGCCCTAACTCTGAGTGTTCGCATTTCCCTATTGCTAACATTTCTCCATTAAAACTTCAGTCTTTGGAGAAAATGCTCTGTCCTTTATTAACATGCAAATGTTTTTGACTACTTAACACATTTCAGGCTATGTCAGCAATTTACACCCTAGTGTTAATTGGTTTATCAGAGCTTTTCTACTGCTGTGGTTTGCTGACAGCAGGTTTTAATAGTGGGAATAAGTGTAAGTGATGGGAGGGTTTGGGATTGAATAGAAAGAAGATAAAGGACAATGGAGGGGAAAGAAAAAACAAAAGGAGAAACAGCCTTGTTTTGTGCCTAGAGGGAAAGGTAATTCATGAAATTGAGCACTATAGGAGATTGCCTGTAGTGGGGGACAGAGGGGGACAAAACAAATGAAAAACCTCAGGCAGAATAATGATTTGGTGCCTAGTGCAATTAATAATTTAGAGTAATTAGCCAATATTCTTTAAATATTTCTTCAATATTTATTAAGAGAAAATTACAAGATTATCCCTTAATTCAAATTGAAAAGACAAATATTCACTCTTCATCTACTTCCACTAGAAATACAGAATTAATCTTTTGACAAAAGAAAAATCTACAAAACATTTCTTATTTTTCTACTCACATTTTGATGTTCCTGATACTTGGCCTGTGTGTGTGTGTGTGTGTGTGTGTGTGTGTGTAATTTTCTTAATAAAATAACTTCTCTGGAGGCATAAAGAAAGTTTATAGTGTAGATGGTTTAAAAAATCACTCTTTGCTGGTAAACAGATTTATGCCATGGGGTGTGTTATTTGGTTTTAGAATTCAGTTATTTGTAATTCTACATAAGAGTCACAGAAGACATGGTTGCATTAAATCTGTCATTTAGAATCCTGGTTAAATCATAAGGGTTCTAGTTCCGGAGTCTTGCATTCAAACCACAGCTCCATTTGTTTCTTATCTCCGTGGCACTGAGCAGTTTATTTAACCTTTAGAGTCAGGGTTAGGGTTAGGGTACAGTCACTTTTATTTTGCCTATTATTAACATTCACATTAGTATGGTACATTTGTCATAGTGAACAATGAACAGACATATCGATGCATTGTTAGTCAGGTTCATACTTTATTTTGAATTTTCTTAGTTTTTACCCAATATCCTTTTTCTGTTTCAGAATCCTACCCAGGATATCACATTATATTTAATACACATGCTTCCTTGGGCTCCTCTAGACTATAACATTTTCACAGACTTATTTTTGATATTTTTTAGAAATTTTGTTCTTCAATTTGAATTTGTTGGATGTTTTTCTCGTGATCAAAATGAGGTAATGTGTTTTTAGTAGGAACACAACAGAAGTAAAAGTGACATTCTCATTCCATCATATTAAGAATACATACTAGCAAATATGATGGTAAATTGGACTCCATCACAATTAAAAATAAATCAACTTTTAAGAGGATTTTCAGAAAAACAAGCTACAGACTTGGAGAAAATATTTGCAAACATATATTGGATAAATGACTCATATCTAGAGAAAAACACAGAAAACACTCAATGCTCAACAGTAAAGAAAAAAATCAAAATAGAAAATGGCCAAAAGGCAAGGAATACATTTCACTAAAGAATATGTACAGATGACAAATAAACACATGTAAAGAAGTTCAGCATCACTAGCCCTTATGAAATACAAATGAAGACCATTATGAGATAGCACTATACACTATTAGAACAAAAATAAAAAATGGTGACAATGCTAAATCTCGGTAAGGATGTAAAGAAATTAGAGGGGGAAAAATCTGTTAAGTAATAACTTTATAATTATTGATTGCAATAATTTTTTTGGTGTAAATAGAAGAAATTTTTGATTGTATTTCATTTATAAATAAAAAGTATAATATTTCAGTCTGCCATCCACATAAGTTTTAATTGATTATATGTAAATCTAATCAATTATACATTTCTCTTAACTTTTGGCAAATTAGAAAGACTATAAACTGCAAAGAAACTAATAGAGAGGTATTTCTCATCACTGGCAACAAAACAACAACAAAAACAGAACAAACACCAAATCCCAAGAGACATAATATTAACAATAGATGATGGACTTAGAATTTGAAAATAAATATGTTAATTTAGAATAACTGCTCTAGACCATCTTCCAACACATGTACAACTTCAGTTTGCAAGAGATGCTGCTGCTTTTTCAGATGAGAATTATTATAACGCATACAATAGGATGTTAAAAAGGAACTTTTCCTGTCTGTTTTAGCTAAGGTGACAGCCAACAACAACTAAAATAGGTGGTTAATATTCTCACATTTCAAAGAAAGGTGATAGACATCTTATGTAGTATTTATAAAAGACAAGGCAGAAGACTCTTTCTGAGATCATAAACCAAGCAATTATCTCGAAAAGAGAAGAATTAGTGCTGAAAAGTCTGAGAGAGGCAATTTATTTGGGAGAAAATGTGTTGTAGCATCATGGCATTTTACTTCTCCACCATGTGGAGGGGGAGTAAGGGCCCACAAAGAGGGAACTTATATCATGTGCCCTAAACTCTAACCTGTACCTTGAAAAGTTTCAATTGAAAAGCAGGCTTCCTAGATACTTTGAATGAGGACAGGTGGCTGCATTGGGCAAGTTCTAGATGCTGAGATTCTATCAGTTCCAAGGACATATTCATGTTTCCCAGGACGAAATCTGGGTCTCACAGAAGATTATGGAGGTACTTTAAACCTTACTCTAGTATGCTGCTAAGAAGTGGGATGAAACACTGGTATATAAATTGAAGTACTGAATTCACAGGGACTGAAGAAAGAAATGTAATTAGCCAGCTAGATGAAAATGCATGGCCTGCATATTGAGAAGCACTATCAAATGGTCCTAAAAGAAGGTTTCCAGTGAAGCAAAACAAGCACCTGTTCTCTCTTGAAACCATCAAACACAGAAAGCACCAATGCAAATTACACTGGTACAAGTTAAAAAACGATCATACTATCTTTTTACTTTTTTTCTCTTTCCTGCTTCATCTCTAGAAGAGCCAGACATGGTTTCTTAAGTGGAGAAGAAAAGAAGAAGGAGAAAGATTATTCCCTAAGCCTAAGGAAAAACTTTTAGTTCCTGAATACTAAAGTTCAGTGTGTATTTTCTAGTTAGTTCAGTGTGTATTTTCTAAAACCAAAGACATTGTTTTAGATGATAGTACAATCATTGAAATCAGGATATTACATTGATATAACATTAATTCTAATCTATATACCTATTCAAATATTTAACCAATATCTCACTAATGTCTTTTTAACAAAATAATATATATAATATATAAAACAATACATAAATATACAAAATAATATATCTATATTCCTAATTAAATATTATCTAATAAAATTGTATGTGTTTGTGTATACATATATACACATATAGGAAGAGAGAATATATTTTATGTTGTAAATTATATATTATGTTGTAGAGTAATTATATATGTATATTATATAGGTTATATATACCACCCTGCAAATTATTAAAATAGTGTCAGAAAACATTTTAGCTATAGCCATAAGTTAAAATTAGTAAGCTGAATGATGTAATCTATATTACTAAATTAAAAGAGAAAATCTGTCCATCAATACAGGGGTGCTTAAATAAGGAAAAGTTTGTAGGATGAGATGACGGCACAAACATGAAAAAAGGATAAGACCTTCGATCTAGGAAAGCATCCTCCAGATAGGATCGATGGTCTATAGTCTTTGCTCAGTGAATAGTAAATATACACCATTTGCAAGTAACAAAACACACTGTATTAAACAAAAGGAATTTGTTGGCTCAAACAACTAGTCACTGTTTGCATTTGGGGGAAAGGCTTGATCTAGCAGACTAACCTTGTCACTAAAAACTATATTTCTTTCTGCCTTCCTTCTTTACTGTCAGTTGTATCAGTTTTTTATCAAGATGTTTGCAAGATGCTTCCAGATAGCAAACATGACCCACTGTTCTTGTTATTCTTGCTTGTTCATCTCCAGTAGGGGAGAGTGCATTACCTCATCAATCAATAGTCTTATGTTTTACTCTGGGCTAATTTTGATTGCTTTTCCACATTGAATCAAATAATATAGGCAGGGGATTGCATGCATTTGTTGTCGTAGGCCAGTTTGAGATATCTATTATTAGAGTTTGCAGTGAGTTCAAGCCCACCTAACCACAGGATGCTACACAGTGGTAAAATGCACTCCATGATGCAAAATCCTCCAATAGTATACAGAACATCTGGTAATCACTTCATATGCCCCACCATACATATTTGAAAAGGGGGAGGCAGGGGAGTTACTCAATTGGTGCAGCTTCATAGACCACTTCTATACTTCTATTTCAGAATTCCATGAGAAATCTCTTTTCCTTAACTTGAGATGCTCTGGCTTAAAAATAACTGTAGGTCCCTAATATTTCGAGCTAAAAATTAAAAAGAATGTTTTGGGTCTTCTTCCTATCCATGTTTTTGTTATTATTCACTGGATAAATAAAGGTGGATGAGGTGAGAAAAAAATTATATAAAGATGTTCCCCTTGCTTCTCCTTTATTTTCCAGGCTCAAAGAAGTTTTGAGACATAATCATCTATTGTAAAAAAAAATTGGTAAAAAAAAAACAACTGTTTAATATATTTTAAGTTAGAACCAACGAAGATGCTTCCTTTCCATTATAGCAAGAAAGTGTAAAAGATGTGACTGGTTTAATAATAAAACATTTCCAACTTTTCTTGTACTGTGATTCAGTAGTTTCAACTTTCTATTTTCTCTTTAGGACATGTTATTTGACTTTGCATTGTGGGGAAATTGTTTGCATAAATAAAAGCATTTCATTTGACACTTTTTGTTTTTAATTTTTTCTTGCTAAATGTGTGTTCTTGTGTCTTAAAAAAAAACTGGTAGAACTGCTAAATATGATGCATATCTGCCAAGAAAAGAAAATCCTCATTCTTGAGAAAATAGACAATCACATTAGGGTAGTTTGATAAAATGAAAATAAATTATTTGTAAGTCTTGAGGAGAATCATTAGTCTAAACAGGAATGCTAAAAGAACACACTGTCTAAAGAAAAAGAAGGCTGTTTTCTCATCACAGGGACTAATTTATGCAGAAACCAAACATAAATATAAAGATCATGGTGTATTTGTTTCCACTGCATTGTTTGAATTAATATCTCCAAGGAATAGAAAATCAAGTGAAATCAAACTTAAGAACATCTTTCATGAATTGCAAAGTCCCAGATTAGCATTAACTATTTGTTATTTAGAAGACCAATCTTCAAAACTGTCTTAATAAAATTATCTTTGTTATTAGATTATATTCTTTATTATTTGTTCAGTATTCTAAATGTCACAAAAGCTCCCCAAAGAGAAAAATTATGGGAATGAGTTTGCTAAGTAAGTATCTTAAAAGGACATAGGAAGGATGGAAACTAAAATTTCATCCTGAGTTAATAAGCAGTCTTCATGGGGCTCAATTCACTGAACAAAGACAGAGAGGGAGACAAATGACCCCACTTACTGATACAACAATAGGTAGATCTGGGATAAGATTAAAGGCCTGCAGGAAGGATAAGACCAGTATGGAACCTACCATCATAGTGGGGAAGATAGAGACTCTGGAGTTGGGTGAGGTAAAGGAAATGAGTTGGAAGCCTGAGAAAGCAGGCAGTTAAGTAGTGACAGCTTCACCTGATTGCCTTCATGAAGACAGGGTGAATATTGTTCAGACAACAGCATGAACTACTGGCTAGATGTGCATGTCTATATAACTAGCTTGGAATGCTAAAAACCTAGAGTCCTGTGGGGATCTGAAATAAGAAGTTATTTGGTGACTCACTCTAGAATCTTACTTTCTCTCGCTCGCCATCGTTACATGGAAGAGGCAGGAAATTTGGATACGGCTTGATTACTTACAATTCTACAGAAAGGGGATGACTCAAAGGAACATCATTTTATCGCTGTGGATTTTTTTGTGTGGGTATGAACATAGTGTACTCATGACTGATGGCCTAAAGCATATATATTAAATACAAATAACCTTTTACATTTTTCCTTTGCTTTTATAAAGGGAGAGATCCTTCAAAATATCCAAAATCTGAAACTATGACCATTAATATATCACTTATAAATCATCAGATTTGCAGGTACTTATAGGAAAGATCAACTTTTATAAATTAAAAATTCCCTCTTAAATAAATAGAAATATTTATCGCTTGAGCTTTGAGAAACATTTTAAAAAAGATTTTTAAAAGAATGATAAAGATATCCTATTTTTTTTTCTTATCAAGAGAAACAATATTATGGAAGAAAATTGACCTTAAATCATCTATTTAGTAAAAGGCAAATGGGAATTACACATTTCAAGGACTGATAATTAATACTTGGTAACTCTTTTAATGAGAAAAAGTAAGCTTTCTCCATAATTTGTCAATTTACCTAGACACTCCTTAAATTGGAAATCAGGTTACAGAACCTGCATTGTCTGTTCAAGAAGTATATAACATTCTGGCTCTCCCTTTTCCTTTTTTTCATTCATAATTCAGTTAAATTCACTTTAATGTTTATCAGGAGTTGCTTATTTCTTCTCCTGCATTTTCTCTTCATTTCTTTTATAAATCCAAAGTAGGTCCTGATTTTGGCAGATATACCTAAGAACAGTGCTTAATATGTCTGAATCAGTGAAAAGGAAACACATTTGTTTGACAGTGAAATGAGGACAACTTCCCATTTCCTCCTCCTCCTAGCCCCTGGTAACCACCATTCTAATCTCTGCTTTCATGAGTTTGACTATTTTAGGCACCTCATATAAGTGGAATCATGCAATATTTGTACTTCTGTGAGTAGCTTATTTCACTTAACACTATGTCCTCCAGGTTCATTCATGTGATTGAATAGAGCAGAATTTCATTCATTTTTAGGGAAGGGTAATATCCCATTGTATGTATATACTATATTTTCTTTGTCCATTCATCTGCTGATGGACATTGGTGTTGTTTCCATAACTTGCCTACTGTGAATAGCGTTGCAATGAATATAGGAGTGAAATACTTCTTCAAGATCCTAATTTCAGTTCTTCTGGGTATATACTCAGAAAGGGTTGCTGGATCATATGGAAATTATTTTTTTAATTTTTTGAGGAACCACCATACTATTTTCTATAATGGCTATACTAACTTATATCCCCACCAACAGTGTATAAAGGTTCCAATTTTTCCACATTCTTTTTTTTTTTTTTTTTTTGAGACAGAGTCTCGCTTTGTTGCCCAGGCTAGAGTGAGTGCCATGGCGTCAGCCTAGCTCACAGCAACCTCACACTCCTGGGCTCGAGCGATCCTTCTGCCTCAGCCTCCCGAGTAGCTGGGACTACAGGCATGCGCCACCATGCCCGGCTAATTTTTTATATACATATCAGTTGGCCAATTAATTTCTTTCTATTTATAGTAGAGACAGGGTCTCGCTCTTGCTCAGGCTGGTTTTGAACTCCTGACCTTGAGCAATCCGCCCGCCTCGGCCTCCCCGAGAGCTAGGATTACAGGCGTGAGCCACCGCGCCCGGCCCACATTCTTGATAACACTTATTATCTCTTGGGTTTTATGACAATAGCCATCCCAACTGGTGTGAGGAAATATCATGGTTTTGATGTGCATTTCACTGATGATTAGTGATGCTGAGCATATTTTCATGTACTTGTGAACCATTTTATATCTTCTTTTGAGAAATATTTTTTAAAGTTCTTTACTTATTTTTAATTGGATTATTTGTTTTCTTGTTACTGAGTCATATATGTTCCTTGTATATTTTGGATATGAACCCATTTTCAGATATATGGTTTGAAAATATTTTTTCCTGTTATGTAAGTTGCCTTTTTATTCTGTTGATTGTTTCCTTTGCAGAAGCTTTTTAACTTTGCAGAAGTCCCATTTGTCTTTTGTTTGCTTTTGTTGCTTGTGATTTTGATGTCAAACAACAAAGAGATCCAAGAAATCATTGCCAAGACTAATGTTGAGAAGCTTTTTCTCTATCTTTTATTTTAGGAGTTTTACAGTTCCAAGTCTCACATTTAAGTCTTTAATCCATGCTGGGTTTATTTTTATGTATGTTATAAAGGGACAGGGGCACAATTTCATTTTTTTGTATGTGGCTATTCAGTTTTCCCAACTCATTTGTTGAAAAGACTTTCTTTTCCCTCTTGGCACCCTTGTTGAACATCAGTTGACTGTACATGTGCATATTTATTTCTGGGTTCTCTATTCTGATCCATTTGTTTCCAATAGGTATAAAGTTTAAGTTATGCAAGGTTAATTACTTCTGGAGATCTGCTATATAGCATAGTGCCTATAGCCAACAACACTGTATTATGTACTTAAAATTTTGTTGCAGGTAGATCTCATGTTAAGTGCTCTTACCACACACACATACACACACACACAAAGGGACATATGGAAATTTCTAGAGGTGATGGATATGTTTATTACCTTGATGTGGTGATGGTTTCACAAGTATATGTCCAAACTAATCAAATTGTACATTAAATATATGGAATTTTCTGTATTTCAATAAAATGACTAATTTAAAAAAATGAGGAAATACAAATACCCTCATATACATAAAATGCAAACAATATGAAGAATGAAAATCCCTGAAAGTAGCAAGAATTTCTCCCCTAAATCTCATTTTCCTATTACGTCATTCACCTCTTCTCTATAAACTTGTAGTTGTTTATCCTTTTTAAGAAACTCTTCCAAAATGAATTTTTACTCTTTGACTGTTTTATTCAACATCAAGAATCACACATTATCATTTTTCTTTATTTTGCATTGAGAAATGATTCAGAATTCTGTAACCTTCTCTGAGTCTAGTTTGTAATTGTGTGACACTCCAATTAATATGAATTATTTGTTTAGAGGTCCAAGAAAACAGAGCCCCCAAAGGAACATAGGCACCCCAAAATAATGCCAAGTGTAGACTGAAGACAAAATATCTATCTAAAAAAATAATAGATACCAATAATTCCCACTAGTACAAGTGACTTCTGCCCTGGAATATTGTCTGACCTTAGTCCATTCAATCTCACCACATTGACTCCCAGTCTTTAGTGGACACACTGGCAGCTGCCCAATGGCAATTTTTTTTCATTCATAACACTCTGATATTTCACCTATTTCTGGCAATAAAAAAGGGAAAGAAAATAAAATAATTAAAGCATTCAGTTACTACAGAATTAAATATTGCTTTTTTAACAGTAGATTTATTTCCTTAATACTGTGTGTGTTGCTCCTGTCAAGGAGGTGGCAAGCCAATTCTGTAAAAAAGCCACACTTTTATGGAGAAGACCACATGCAGATGCACTTGGTTGGCAGCAATCTGGTGTCTAACAAGTGAATTGTGACTCCATATACAGAGGAGACCCTACAGAGCCCTCACTAGTCAAGTGAAGATACTGGAGCTTGTTTTTGTTACACAGCATAGTTCCTTCTGTACTGGATTTCCTGGCCTGCTTTTTTACTTCAGTTCTATTTTCCATAACGTGACTTTTTTACAGAAATAAGAAAATGGCTTGGAGAAAAAGCTGGAGGCAGAGGTTATAGATAAAGATTTGGGGTGAGATATTTTGAAGACCTCTGAAAGTAAGTCAAGGGAAGAAGGGTTGTAGCCAAAAACTCCTTGGGCACACCAGCTGAAGTATCATTTTGTTCTTGGCATCAACAAGTTAATTGCTCCATTCAAACTCTGGTATGCCAAGCTGAATTCTGTGGGGTGTTGCTTTAGTCAGATGACAAAAGACCCCTTATTCCCTCACTCTCTGCTTTTCAGTCTGGTTAGTTGGTATGTATAGTTTTCCAGTGTAGACTCTCTCCAGATTTTTTTTATATCTCTTATGTCTCAGACTGGTTGGTACAGATTTACATATTATAATGTTCTAATAAGGAGCTCTAATTGAATCCAGATTGAGTTAAGATAGGCTCTTTGTCTTATGCAAATGTGTTTGGTTCCTAAAGCTGAATGAACAGATGTATACAATAAGACTTCATTTTCAGGATAGACTGACATCCTTATATCTTTATAGAATAGTCAGGTGCAGTAGATGGGAGCCAAATCAAAGTTATAAGTACATGAGGAAGAAGGTAACTTGGGGAAGCAACATGAAAAGGAAAGTAACCACAGAGATTCTGGCAGTAATGAGGCTCATCCCACAGAGAAGGAAGCCAGAAATACTGCAGAAGAACAATTGACAAATATTAATGGCAGAGGTTAAGAACTGCTTTCTCCCTTTCTCACCTGGATTTGTAACTAATCTTATCCTCTTAGTGCTTTGATTTTCTCATAAGAAATTAGGCCAGTATTCTTCACTACTATTTTTAGAGTTGCTATGATAATTTCAAGGACAATCATTGTAAGTGCTTATTTATCTTCCCAAAAATGTTTTGTTTAGCAAACCATTATGAATCTGAGAGAAGGTGTCTTATAACCACAAGAATCTTTCCTTGAAACTGATCTGTTTAACATTTTCATCAATTACTAGTGCAAGAGTGTATGGGTGTACTTACCATGTATATAGTACCTTGGATCTATGTGAAGTAGAAACTATGTTAGATGAAAGAATCAGCAAGAATATATTATAATAACTTGCAACCTGATGATGTGGGGTGATCTAACTAATTAAAATTTAATATTCATAAAAATTTATAAGGCCTTAATTATGATTGAAAAACTAATTGTTTAAGCACTTTTTTGTGGGGGTGGAGGGGGAATGGTTAGCTTAGTTCAATAGGTGTAAATAAAATGTAGGGGTCCAAGTCAACTGGAACTTTAACATAAATTGCCTTGGTGAAAAGAGTATTAAAAAAAAGTTATCATTATCTTAGGCTACCTTAATAGATTTTCTAAGTAAATAACTCCTTAGCTTTTCATTCAGGATTAGGTGTCACAGATAAACTGTTTCTCACTCAGAGGAGAATGACCAGGATGAGGAAGGAAATGACTAAAGTGTCAGGGAGCAGAGTAGAAGGAAATGAAAATTCTAAGCCTTGAGAAAGAAGACAGAGGAAACACCTAAAAAAAGAGAGAGAGAGAGAATTCTCTTCAAATATTTAAATGGTCTAGCTGTCAATTATAGAAGACTTTGCTGTTGACCTAAGAGTTTGAACTTGAACCTTCATAAGGAAGTTGATTGAACACAAATTTGAATCACTATGTGAAAGATTTTTATTGTTTTAATATAAAGTGTTAAAATAATATAACCAGTAGATATTTATAGCATAAATGCTTTTAAAAGTTCAGAAAATTTTAAAGGAAAAAGAATTGCACATAATTCCAGGGATGTAAAAACTTTGTTCCCATGGAAGCAATTGAATCAAAGTGATTTATTATAATTTACCTCTCTATTAGAAACTTCAAATTATTTCTGATATGCAGTTTTCTCATTAAAGTTGATAATTAATGAGACATATATTATAGCAATCAGGAAATCAAACAAAAATAGCAGGGAAAGTCAGAAATGCCCACCATAAGTGTAACCAGCCTGTATTCTGTGATGGAGTCTGCTTTGTTGGTGTGAGAATAATTTTGTTTCTGTATGTCATGAAATATACAGTCATTGTTCCTTAATTTCACCAAAGAGATTAAACCTATAATTTTGTATTCTCTAAAGAGCAGTCAATAATCCAGTATAAAATATATATTTTATAAAATATTTGATAATTTAGAGAATACTAATATTCTGTTATTAAGAGCCTATTTTTCTATTTTTTTCTTAGTTTAAAATAATAGTTTAAAGTAAATACCATGATTATTTAAATGGAGGCACTTCCAAGCTAATCATACAAAAAAGATACATCACTTAAAGCTCTCATTGCTTCCATTCATTGTATCCACTCTTCAATCCTATTAAATTGTTAATTGTGTATAATCTCTGCTAGTACCTCACCAGAATCCTTACTCAGACAAAATCAATAAACCAATTCATAGATGCTGAACTACAACCTTAGTTGCCTTATTTTGCTTAACTGCCTCTTCTGTGTGACAATACTTAGAATGACTCAGGAAGAGGTTTCCTGTTTTGTGTCATTTTACACCCATTATCTTGTTCCATTGCTATCTTGACGCATTCCCTTCTCACAGCTTTGATTCAGGAGACTGAGATAATAAATAATAAATGAGTTTAGACTTTGTTTGGCAGATACTAGAAATTCTCAAGACTGAATGTCCTCTGTAAAGTAAACACAGCCTCACTCTGCTCCCATTTGGCTCTTCAAACTGCCAGGACCTATTTCCTCTGACTGGCACCACCATTTCTTCCCCGAGTGGAGTTTACATACATTTTTTGAATGGAAGAGCTGACCCTTGTGCCAATATTGCTGTGTAGCAGCTGAATCCATTATTAAAATGAATCCCTTAAAAACTCAAAGATGTAGCTAAGCCAGGCATAACAACCTTGCTAACCACCTCCTCAAGTATAAATCCTGGCAATGAACAAGGGACTCACTACATTCAATACTTCATTTTATGTCACCTTATGTATGTCACTTTCTCTAGCCCATCATTCAAAAATAGGATGTCTTCTATCATCCTTTATGCTGCTTTAATTTCCATCATTCTTTTATCCTGCTTTAATTTTCTTCTTAGCACTTTGTCACCTGATCTATTATACTATATTTTGTTATTCAGCTTTTGTTATTCAGCTATTGTCTCACTCCCACCAGTCCTGGAGTATAAGTACCAAGAAGGCAGAGACATTGCTTTTGCCTATTACTGCAATTCCAATGCTTAAAACAGTGCCCAGAACATCTTGGATGTTCAATAATATTTGTGGAATAAAAGAATAAAGGAGTTTGCTGGAGAGATGGAGTATAGAAACACTGAAGAGTATGATGGTTTGCTTATATCAAACACAACTGCTTTCTTGCCCCTTGGCTAAGCGCACATGCACACACACGACTCCAGAGTGACCTGTGAGGTCATCCTCTCCTGTGATAAAAGACATGCGCTCAATAAGTATTTGTTAACTAAATAAACACATTCATAAAAACATGAGTTTGAAAACCAGTCAAGATTTTTTTTTCTAATTTGAGCTACAAAAGAATAACCAGGAAGGAAAAGACAATGGGATAAGTTTTTATATATTCTTGCACAATTGTGGGGGTGTTAGGCGGAGGTTGAGCTTTTCCTTCTAATTTTTAATTAGGAGATCATGAAGAAAACTTGGATGGCTGAAATAGAATAAAAACTCTATGTGTTTAGTTGATAAATAAGTTCAATTCTAACCAAATAGTTAAAAAATTTTTTTTGGTTTGGTCCCCATTTCACTGGAGGCACAATTTTAACTTTTTGGTCAGAGGTGATGACAATTTTCTCATCAAAAAGTCACATCTAAAGGGAACAGTAAGGCCTGCCAGAGTGTCTTTCAGCTCAAGGTCCAATTTAAAATTAACTTTCTGCCTTCTCTAAAGATATGAAAACAGTGTGAGAGCCCTGAGCAGATAGAGGGCTTGTCAGTTCATTAATAAACATTGACTTGACCTTCCCTTTAAAGACTGACTGAGTTGGTTTCCAGCACACTTTCAGGCTTGCTGTGTATAATGTGGACCACGAGGAGGACCTGGGACAGTGGATCAACTTCCAGGATCCCAAGGACCTGGTCACATGACATTTCCTTCCAGATCCCGGCAGCAGCTTCTTGATTTACGCCCACACATTAATGTACCACTGCCCTCTGCAGCCTGGCAGAGAGCCCAGTGCAGGAAAAAGTGTTCTGCTTCTTTTGTAAAATGCCATTAAAAGCCACAGGTCTTCCCAGCCTGAATTGTGAGATGCTTCTTAGCTTTCTAGCTTACTTAGTGTGTCTTTTGTGTCAGTACAAGGTTTCTCTGTAGCCATTTCTCAGTTCCTAAATTTCACCCAGTATAGTTTGGAAAAGGATTTTTGCCCACACTTTATAATTAATAAAACAGAACAAAAACTACATTTCAGAATGTTCCTTATTTAAAATATAAAAAAACTTTTGTATAGTATTTTGTGTGCAAAGTACTGCCTCTAGCTGGGCCTCTTTAAAGAAATGGCCTTTTTTGACAGCTTTTAGAGACAGTCCCTAATAATAATTTTCTGCCTTTCCAAATGAAAAAAATGAAGAAAATTTCAACTTCTTTTGTTTTTCAAAATTTTATCTTTTTTCTTTTTTTTTTTTTAACAGTTCTTCTTACATATAAAGCAAATCCATCAAATTATCTCTTTATCCCTGGCTAAAAAAGAAGCACTATTGAGCCATAGCGATTCTTGCACTATTGATTTGTCATTGGTGTCATTGGTTTTGATAGATTATAAATCCCCCAATTGGTATAGATCATGTCTTACTCAAAGTTTAGTACCAAGAAACAATCATAATGATATTACTGCATTTATTGACAGTTTATTATGTGCCAGGTACAATTTTAGGCACCTTGCTTTT
The DNA here is from genome assembly GCF_040939455.1 of Microcebus murinus. Taxonomy (NCBI): domain Eukaryota; kingdom Metazoa; phylum Chordata; class Mammalia; order Primates; family Cheirogaleidae; genus Microcebus; species Microcebus murinus. The sequence goes on along the minus strand of NC_134114.1, from coordinate 34,259,348 downwards.
TTAGGCCATTTCGTTTTCACAATAATTCCAGGAGGGATCATTATTTTTGTAAATAAAGGAGCAGAATTACAGAAAAGCTAAGTCATGCACCTGGTAAATTGTGGAGCCACGATTAAAAACCATGTAAATGTCACCAGATACTCTTAACTGGAGTGTGTGTAGTAGGCCCTCAAACATTTGCTACATGAGCAGTTATTTTTATCTTGACTGTAGAGCTGTTTGGGGTGCTTAGTGTGGCCCATATATCATATGTCCTCCAAAGTAATTCTGGAAATACCCACCATCCATTTTCTAAATATTCCATTGTAAGCCTGTCCAGAAGTTTTCTAGAAGCTTCATTATCTTTTTCCCCCTTGTGTCTTAAGACTAAACCCCAATCCAGTCTGCCTAGTGCCATTGTTTCTAACAAAAAAAGGTCCTATTTGGAGTGGCTTTGAGGTATGCTTTGACATGCCTTCGTGTGTCTCCTATGCCCATCTCCCTTACAATTTAGCTCCTCATACTTAAGTTCTGTTACATCCACGCTCTGTTCTTGTGCTGCCGAGAGGTACATACTTTTTTTTCCCTGACCTTCTCTCCACTTGGGCTATGTCATTTTTCATGTGTTCGGTATCTTCTTTTCGTGGCAGAACTGCCTTATCCAAGTTCTCAATCTAATCTTAAAAGACATTTAACCAGAAGGCCCTGTTGCATGAGAAAGGTCAGCTCATCATGAGCTAAAAGAGACAGTTTATGGTTTGCAGCCTTAGAATCAAATGAAAAGACTTAACTCACAAAGAGAGCTGACAGAAGCTTCTAAAATGTAGCATGTTCCATCATAATGAAAGTTGGCTGTAAAGGGCTGGAAGCTAACAGCCACCATGGTAAGAGTGCCACCCTGTAATGGTTTGTAAAGTTGTTGAAATTACAAATATCAGTATAAATATATATATATATTTATATATATATATATAATCACAGAGTCCTTGGAGTGAAACTGTTAGTAGCTTATTTTGAAGTCCAATATTTTAGATGAGTAGTTGTATGATCTAGTGTTATCTCAGACTACAGTACCACTTTTAAGGTGGCCAGAAGATAGTGAGTAGCCAAGTTAACCTTTATATGAGGGCAGTAGCACTGCTAGTTTCTAATGTTTTTAAAGTATTTGCTGTGTACAGGCAAAGTGATAAGTATATATAATATTACATATAGTAGTCATAATTATTGTCTGAGACAGGTACTAGTGTTATCATCTCAATTTTCCATATGAGGAAACTAAGATATAGGAAAAGTAAGCATTTTAGTCATGGCAACACAATTAGTAAATGGAAATAAATGGAAGTAAGATTTAAAGCCTCACTATAGAATTACTGTAGTGTCGTTTGGCTATCAGGAGCCAGAAAAATGCCTCTGGGAATGTATTGAAGGGATGCTTTATCAAAGGGTGAGAATATAAAACTGGATAGTCAAGAATTGCATAAAGAGGCATCAGATTCCCCATGTGTTATAGGTTGAATTATATCTCCCCCCAAATTCAAGTGCTGAGGTCTTAACCCCCAGTAAACTCAGAATGTGACCTTATTTGGAAAAGGGGTCATTGTAGATGTAATTAGTTAAGATAAAATCATTAGGAAAAGGGCTCTGATCCAATATGACTGATGTCCTAATAAAAAAGGGAAATTTGGACAAAGATACAGACAAGCATACAAGAAAGACAATATGAAGAACACCATCTATAAGTCAAGGAATGCCTGAGGCTACCAAAATCTAGGAGAAAGTTATGGAACAGATTCTCCCTCACAGCTCTCAGCAGAAATCAACAGGGCAGGCATCCTGATTTTGGACTTCTAGCTACCAGAACTGTGTGACAATAAATTTCTGTTGTGTAAGACACCCAGTTTATAGTACTTGATTATAGCAGTCCTAGAAAGCTAACACAGCATGTTACCCATGAGGGGGTGAACAGCACTTTCCCCTCTTCTGTATCCTCTCCAGGCCTGGCACAATGGGTGCAGAAATGAAGCAGCCCTGGTAACAGACACAGATACTTCTGAAAGTCCAATCTTCCAGAAACAGACGTCAGTGCTGATCACTAGATATGGTAGTATTCTTTGTGGATACCAACTGCATACCTTGAGGCAAGTCAACTAAACTGAAGCTTTTCCATTCCAGAAAGATAACTGATTCATCCTCACTGGAATGAATCCTCATCCAGGTATGGGTTTGCTTTCTTGCTTGCAGAGACTCAACTAGTACCACAATCCAGGAGCTTACGGAGTAATTTATTCACAGGCATGAAACCTCACTTAATAGAATCCAAATGGGAACCCACTTCACAGGTATGAAAGTGCAGGGGTGGGCCCATCAACATGAGCTCCACTGAATATATCATATCTTCACCATCCACACCATCTAGAGGCAGTCATCTTCATAGAGTGTTGTAGTGGCTCTCAAAGGTGTAACTAAAATGCCTTCTCAGTGACAAAAACTGGAAAGGATGTAATGCCATCCTTTAAGATGAAGTATCAGGGACCTCTGTATGACTCTGTGTCTTTAATAAGATGAATACATGATACCAGAAACAAATGGGAGTAAGCAGAAGTATCCCAAGTTGCCATCCTTACTGATAACCAACTTGTGGGGTGGGGGTTTGTGTGTTCTGTCTCACAACTCTATGGGTTGGAGGTCCTTGTTCCCAAAGAGTCATACTCATGCCAGGAGACATATTGAACAACAAACAACAGCTGCTACCAGGGCACTCTGGACTCCCTTTGCCTGGGAATTAGATGAGGAGTCACCATATAGGAAGGGGTAGTTGTCCCTGAGAGGAGGTAGGGCTACTTTTACATAGTGGGGGCAGCAGGAATATATAGAATTTAAGTGATCTGCTAGGATGTCTGTAGGTACTCCCTTGCCCCATTTTAAGTGTGATTAAACTCATGCAGTCATCCTGGCCTAAGAAAGATATGATCATCAAGGGTTTAGTGCACTCAGGAATGAGGGTTTGGGTCATACTTCCAAGACGTGCTGAGGTGATTGCTGAGTGTGATGGGAATGGAGACTCGAAATGAAGGAATGAGGGAATGAGGATCAGTGGGAGGCCTAGATCAGGCATCCTCCAACTATGGCCAGTGGGCCACATGCGACCTGCTGAGGACATTTATCTGGCCCATTGGGTGTTTTTGCCACGGCTGCCTGTCCTGCTTAGCAGCTGACTCATCCCAGGCCCACATTGCGCACATGTGGAATGTGCACTGCACTCTCCAAGGCCCTCCAATGGTCTGAGGGACAGTGAACTGGCCCTCTGTTTAAAAAGTTTGAGGACCCCTGCTAATCAACTGAAGTGAGGGGGCTTCAGTTCATCTTACTAACCTCCCTCCTCTAAGTTTCCCTCAGGAAGAGAGACCCACGGATCCACCAATATACCATCCCCTAATCCTGTTAGAAGAAGATCTATGCAGCACACAAAAATGTTCCTCTCAGACCTCCAACTTAGGAAGCGTAATTTACTGAGGTCCCTGGATGCTGTGTTTGAAGTTCATCAGTGCAATTACACCAAGGCGACACTTCTCACTGGCTGCTCCTTGTGTAAGACAGGCCCATTCCTGGGCGATGCAGGGCTCCTTTGAGTACTGATGCTTTGTAACTCTGCCATCTAAAAGCATAGACTAAAGGATAGAAAAAGATGTCTACAATTTCAGGAACTGAAGTCTTAAAGAATAAAGGAAACAGACGTGAGTAAACAGGTTTAAAACTTTAAGATATAAAAGCATGATTCACGTTTGTCCTAGAATCTCTTGAACACACTTTTTAGTCTAATCTACTTTACTTGGTGAAGGAGCTGCTTTGACGTCATGTTTTGGACACTCCAGAGCCATCCTTCTGCTGGCATTCTTCCTCAGGAGTCCCATCCAAACAATCTCATGTATAAATTACCGTGTAAAATCAAGTCTTCTATTATCTCTCTCAGGCCACATTAGCTCAGAACAAGATGATAAAAATGGAGCAGAGAAAAAGATGTGACCTGTAAACATCTTAGTGCTGCCCCAATTAAAATGTATTTTCACATTATAAATTAATGTAGACTCAGAAAATTCAAACGATTCTAAAACAGAGCAAGTAAAAGACAAACTCATCTGTATTTCTACCAAAGATAATTAGTTACACTTTTGGTGTTATTTCTTTGCATTTTAAATTTTTATGCATGATTATTATTTTGAATAGCTGTTAAATTAACAAATAAATATACCAAAAGATTGATATCAATAGATGATTGTTGGATAGAGCAATAGATTTGATAGATCAATCCCTGTATAGTTAATGTCATTCTATAGATAAAATTTTTATATACCCATCTTACTGAACAGTATAAGAATATTTAAAAAAGAATATTTTATTCATTGAACATTATAGAAATAATTTTAATGATTGCCTAATATTCTTTTATATACATATTCCTTATTTATTATTTAATTTAAATTTTTCTTTATTCCTGTTATCAGTCACACTGCTATGATCATCTGTACAAAAAACTCTTTTCTGTATCAAGAATTATTTCTGGTTTCACAAAAGAAAAATCACGGAGTCAAAGAGTTTGAATTTTTTATATTTCTTGATATGGTATTTTTAAATCCTTGAGGAAAAGCCAAAATAAAGAGAGAATTTACATGAAGATATGTGGATCCCACGTTTCTGTTTTTAGTACATAATATCTTGGACTTCTGCTGGAGGAAAGAGCAAAGAAGAGTGGGTCTAAAAGGGCATTTTCCACCATAAAGGACAATGGCAGCATAGTGCTTTTTCTCCTCCTGTCCTCCCACTCTACATCAGACTTCTCGGATTATCACATTGGAAATCTAGGAAGCTGGTTGTGAACTATAGGGCACAAATGGGAAGATATCATCCCTTCATTCACTCAACAAATATTGATTGAGTCCTTTTTATGTGCCAGGAAATAGTCTAGGTCAGGGAGCTAGAGGAGTGAAAGAGAAGGAAAAAGCTTACTGAGGAACAAAGAAGCAGCGAATTTAAGAAGAGTCAAGTGTAGGAGTAACTGATTTCCTGCCTTAGGTTTAGAGGTAAAGAAAGCCTTTCCATGGAAGACACACTGAAGCTGGGATGTGAAAGGCAAGTAAGAATTGGTCCTACTGACTTTGGAGAAAGATCATTCTAGGCAGGACAAACAAATGAGTGCAAGTTTTCTCAGTAAGAAGCATTGGCTTTATAGGAGACAAAGGAAAGGCAATGTAACCAAAATATATCATTTTCGTCAATTATGAATACGGGCAAAATAAAATAGTATTTGAAGTATTTACTATTGTGTTACCATTAGAAACCTCACATCCTTTCATGTCAAATTATAGTTTTTGCAGATATATTTAAATAATATTTATGCTCATTATTTCAAAATTACTGTAGCTATTATGTCTGTTGCCTAGTATTACTATTTAATGTTTTAATAAAACAGCATATATTAATATATTACTATAACATTTCTTTAAAAATATCCTGATGACTATATCAATGTAATTAGTTTGCTTTTTTTACTTTATAATTAATAACATTATTCTGAGAAAGAGTCCATAGCTTCATTATAGAGTTGAAAAGATCCATGGCACCAAAAAGGTTATGGACACCTATCTAGAGGAAAGGGGAAGGCCTGATTTTTTTCCAATCATGTCACCATGTCAATTAACTCAAATAGCAATAGGAACAATTAGTGTAATATGCTTTGTTGATTTCTTAGGTCATGAAAATCTAGAGTTCCTTAGTAGTAAAGAAACTTTCATTAGAAGGTGGTTGGTAAATATTTGTTTAAGTAATTGAATTTGGCTGCAAAGAAGGTATTAATAGAATTCATCTTGTAGGTGACTTCTCAACTCAAATGTTAGTTGCAGTTCACTAAATACCTGTTTTAATATTTAAATGAGCAATACAACTGAAATTTTCTTTTAGAATGTAGTGAACATAATAGACTCATAGGAAATACCTCCAGTAGACATGCTTTATTCTAGGGACATAAGCAGTACCATTAAATGAAAAGGTTAGTTTCTCAATTTTACTGCCCTTTTGCAGTTGCTCAGAAATCTCTGAGAGGGCTTCACCCTTCATTAGATGAAATCCCAACTGGATCATTGTGATGTGACAAGTAATTTGGCCTCTTCAACCCTGTCCACACAGGGAGAAAACTAGATGAAAATTGAATTACTGAATATCAACCTCTGCATTTCAGTTTATTTTCTTTGAGTAAAGGACAATAAGCACTTTCCATTTACTCATAGTGGAGAGATATTTCTTTGAATTGATTTCAGGAGTCTTTACTAATTAAGTGATCCCTAGAGTCACCATTTTAAATGTCTTAAGTTAATTTGGTACAACATATTTAGCACTTTCCCGGAAGATGGAATTCACTTATTTGATACCCGAAGAGCTTTTAACTGTGTAAGCTTTAATCAGAAAGCCATGCCATTTACATTTAAATTTTATTCTCACAAGTAGGAATGAAGAAAGGATTATGAATGAACATGACTAGAGATGTGGAAATACCATTATTTGTTTAGTAACTCTGAAAAAAATTATGATTCTCTGTATAGAATTCCTGTACATCCTATTACCTCAAAAATAATTGAAAGACTTTTGTCATATATAGTTTTATTTTTTAAATATCAAGTCTGTTTTCAGAAATTCCTGAATGTTCAATGGTTTGGAAATGCTATTTTCCAGTATTTCTAGAGCTTTCTTCTTTATTTCTTAACAGTTTTATAGAGCCATAGTTGATTACATTTATTTATTAATAAACTTTTTTGTTTTAAGAATTGTTTGTGGGACTGCAAAAAGTTACAAATACATGGAAAGATATCCCTTATATCTCATACCCAGTTTCCCCTATTGTTGACATCACAACTAATGAAATCTTAATGATATATGATTATTAATTAAATCCCTTGCTTTAGTCAGGTTTTCTTAGTTATCACCTAATATCCATTTTCTGTTCAGGATTGCATCCAGCATATTGCATTACACATAGTCATCATGTCTCCCTATGCTCCTCTTGGCTGTGACAGTTTCTAATGGTGTTCTTGTTTTTAATGACCTCGAGGGTTTTGAGAAGAGTACTTATCAGGTGTTTTGTAGAATTTCTCTCAGTTGAAATTTGTCTTATTTTCTCCATAATTAGAGAGAGATTATGTGTTTTTGTGTGGAGGACCACAGAGGTAAAGTTTCATTTTCATGACATCATATCCAGGGTACATAGTATCAATATGATTTATTGCTGTTGGTGTTAACTTTGATCACATGGCCTGAGGTGGTGGTGGTGGTGTTTGTCGGGTTCCTAAACTGCTTTTTTCCCCCTTTCCATACTATGCTCTTTGGAAGGAAGCCACTACATGCAGCCCACACTTAAGGGATGAGTTGTTCTACCTCCATGAGGACAAAGTATTTACAAAAATATTTGGAATTCTGTGAGGGATATTTGTCTATTCTCTTTACTTGTTCATATATTTATTCAATTATTTCTTTATAGAAGGATGACTCATCAATATTTATATTATACTCTGGGTTACAATTACTATCACATTAATTTATTGCTCAAATTTTTATATTTTTAGTCATTCGGAGCTGTTTCTGTTGGTTTCTGCACCCTTTTGACATATCCTATCACTATAATTTTTTTTAGTACTCTTTTACTTTTAGATACTACATGATATTCCAGGCTCATCTTATATATTCCTTGTGCCAGCACTGCAACCAGCCATTTCTCTAAGATTTAGGTGGTAGGTGTGTCTTGCTACAGAAGTATTACTGTTTCTAGACCCTTTTAGTTGGTAGAGCAAAAGGGTATTTTTCAATTATGTATTCCAATAGACTATAATTTGGTTACAATAAAGCTATTAATTCATCTGTATTAAAAATAAAATAAAAAGCCTTAGAACATCATTTTTTTCCAAACTGGTAATGGCCATAGAACATCATTTTTGAAAAAATTCTTCATGCTATATTTTCTTAAGGCCGGTGTGAGAAAGAAGTAAAATGCATCCTGCATTCAGTATTGTAATGTTTCATTATTTGAAGTCATCTAAATGCATGCATTGTTTAGATCATAAAAAATAATTTTTCTACAAAATTGAACACAGACACACACCCAATATAAAGATACATGCATTCCTCACATTATTAAAGGAAAACTTTAGAAGGCTCAGTTTTCCTTACTTGCCTATACTTGAGTTGAGGAAGTTAATGCTAGAAATATTATTTTTTTCTTAGTTAATGTTATGTCAAATTCAGATAACCATTTTCTTGGGAGGGGCAGAATAAACAGTGTCATAAGAGATCATTTATGGCTCAAATAAACTGTCCAATAGAATCTTGGGATTTATTCCATTCCTAATAATAACATTGTCTATTTATAATTATCCTTTTTGCTTGTTTTTGTAATTAATAAGGGGAACAATTAAACAATATTTAATACAGAGATAAGTCAAGCTCAAGCAAGAGCAGGTGTTAGGAAGTGGCAGGGCAGGGAGAAGTGATACTGATGTTCTGCTGACAGCATATTCCATAGCACAAAACATGCTTCTGACAATTATGTGGTGAAAGGGAAATACATGAAATTGCTTTTACATTGTTTATTGACCTTTAAATTACCTAAGTGTTGAATTATAGCTCAAAGGATAAAGAATTGTCATTATACATGGTTTTAGGATTAGAGAATGAAAAGAAAATGTATCTGAGCCATGGATGTTTGTTAAAATTCAAAAATCAGGTTAATATGAACATACTTTTTTTTTTTTTTTTGAGACAGAGTCTCGCTTTGTTGCCCAGGCTAGAGTGAGTGCCGTGGCGTCAGCCTAGCTCACAGCAACCTCAAACTCCTGGCTCAAGCAATCCTCCTGCCTCAGCCTCCCAAGTAGCTGGGACTACAGGCATTTGCCACCATGCCCGGCTAATTTTTTGTATATATTAGTTGGCCAATTAATTTCTTTCTATTTATAGTAGAGACGGGTCTCGCTCTTGCTCAGGCTGGTTTCAAACTCCTGACCTTGAGCAAACCGCCCACCTCAGCCTCCCAGAGAGCTAGGATTACAGGCGTGAGCCACCGCACACGGCCTAATATTAACATACTTTTTAATCTTATATTTAGAAACTAAAAATAAATTGAAGCACAGAATAGCATTATCTTGAGCCCATTTCGAGCCAACACATTTTTCCAAATAGTTATCTAAAAATTCTTCCTACAAACCAGTCTAAATGGTCAATATAGAACCAAAACTCTAGAAAAATAATAAAAGATGTTTTTTCCTCAATAATTATTAATATTTACAAAATTTTGTTCTTGATGGCCAAAATGCTGTGGCCCCTCCCATGAAATTCCAGAGTCCATGTGCATTCAACAGATATTGATTCTATTTCTCATATAGGACTTGGGTACACTAATTAGACATAAGTGATTCTGCTAATATGGCTAACATAAAGCTCTAGCAGGGGAAAGAAATCAAAGGCAATAAAAAGTACAGGCATATGTGTTTAAGTGGAAAAAACAATGTGAGTTTAAAAAAGAGAGTGGGAACCTTATACTTTCCCTAGATTTAGGAGCAGCAAAGTGTGTTAGGACATAAAACAGACACAAGAGTTTAGTGGTACTGCCAATCATACCAATGGATTATTGCATTAGTGTATTTCTAAACCTCTGGTCAGTAGTAGAACTTTTTACTACCTGGAAGAGAAGGAGTCTTTAAATTGCAGGCATGATCTAGCCTGGAGACAAGGGCAGAATCCCTAAATTTTACTATAAATTTTAGGGTAACGTCTGAGAAGCACACTTGATATTGGTTCAATTCACAGTAACTTCCCTGAACAATATCTTTGCCAAGATTAGGTTAACTGGTTTAATGGTAGCCCTCAAAAACATATTTCTGTGTCTTAACCCCAGGAACCTAGGAATATTACCTTATTTGGAATAGGGTCTTTGCAGGTGTAACTAAGTAAAGGATCTTGAGATGACATCATCACGGATTATCTGGATGAGCCCTAAATCCACTCACAAGTGTTCTATAAGAGACAAAAGAGAAGATGCAGACACAGAGGAGAAGACCACGTGAACACAGTGGCAGAGAGTGGATTGATGTAGTCACAAGCACAGAAATACTTGGAGACCCTAGAAGCATTGATTTCAGAGTTCTAGTCTCTAGAAGTATGAGAGAATAAATATTTGTTGTATTAAACCTGCAAGTTTTTGTTAATTTTTTTTACAGCAGCCACAGAAAACCAACTTCCAAGAAAATATGACCTCTGTGCTGCTCCTTCAATGTGCAAAGCTTTTGCCTTAGTTAAGACTTGTTTTTCCCTCTGCATGAACACTCTTCCCTAATTATCTGGAGGACTCCCACACTCACTCCATTTAGGTCTCTGCTCAAATACCACTTGACAGAGCAGCCTCTCTATCACCTAATCTAAAATAGTAGCCCCATCCCACACTTCCCTGCTCTATATTCCTTCCCAGCTCTGACTATCCTTAGAATATCAGCTTCACATGAATGGCGATCCTGTATGTCTTGTTCACCTGTGTATACTCTAAGAACATTCCTTGCACATAGTAGGTATTCAACAAATATCTGTTGAAACAGAGGCCTAATCTTTGTTTCTTTGTTTGGTTTGGTTTGGTTTGGTTTTTGACAAGATGGGAGAGAGGTATAAGAGAAAGCATCATATTAGTGGAAATCTAATATGTTAATGACAATAATTCAAAGCACCAGAAAGATTATGTAAGTGGGGACCTCTGGTTACCTGCAATAAGCTTATTAACTGTTGTGGGAGACCAGCATATGCCTCCCATTAAATATGAAGGATTGTTAAACTGAAGACAATTAAGAAGCAAAAATTCAGGAAACCTCTTTGCCCTTCTATTTGACTAAAAGCAGGAAACAGATTCACAAAAACAAAAGGTATCCTGCTCCATTCTCCACCAGAGAGAACAAAAACTAACCACTGAAGGCAGTTTTTGACTCTTATAGGCCTGGACATGATACCAGAGGAATCTAAATTAACAAACTTACTAACTTTTATCTGCCAGTTACTTGCCTTCCCCCAAGTTGCCGCCCACTGAGACTCAAAATCGTTTTATTTGCCTTGTCCCTTCTCTAAAAATTGACTGTTCTCTGTTGAAGATGCTATAGAAACTGGATGGAATTCAAAGCCACTTCTTTGAGAACTACGCATTCTCTGGGTGCCTTCAATGTATATATGAAATATACATGTTAATACACTTGCTTGTTTTTCTCTTATTAATCTGTCTTTTGTAATAGGAGTCTGTTCTAAGAACCTATGAGAGTTACTTTTCATCTATGCTATAAAAGAAAAAGACCTCAAATTCATTGCTGATTACAGAATATTGGAAATATGTGTCAGTAGAGTTGGATAGAAATGAACTGTCAGTGAATTTTCTCACTTTAATACTGAGATGCATTACATGACTAATGCTTCATCTTTATTTCTGATATTTACATAGCAGTGGCTCTTAATTCTTAGGCATTAGATTTCTCTATTCTCAGTTCTCATTCAAGTAGTTAATGGTGTGTAAATATATTTTAAATACAATAGGAGAACATGCTATTTAAAGAATCCCTGATGGTTTAAGTGACTCGTTTTTAATATAATGAAATGGTCAATGTTCAATCTTTTTGAACCTGTTGTTTCAAAAAACACATTTCAGGCTTTGATAACAATAAGCTTTGTTCTTCTGTCTGAGCGTTTTTGTATTTTTTTCTCACAAATTAGAGAAGATCTGAAGGAAGTCACATCTTTATTTGCTGCCGAGAGAAGGGATTGTCAGAACCAGAGTTAAGCAATTTCATTTTTATATAGTGCTATTGTGGACTCTATTAATATTTCATAAGGATGAATCATTTAATCACGAATATATCTTTCTTCAGACACCACCTTTGCTTCCAAACATTTTGGAACATAATAAAAATCACACATATTCTTTCACCTTTCCAGGGTGAGAATTTATTATTTTATAATGTCCAGCTAATTGCAAATTTAATAGGCTTACAATTATCTAGTGAATTTTTAAACAGTTAATGTGCTATTTTCAAAGATTTTTGTTAAAATTCGCCAAATGGAAAATTTATTTACTTTTGTGTTAAAATTATGTAAGAGTAAATTTTTGCCAATCTATATCCTTTGTTTGTTTGATTCTATTTACAGAGTCAACTGGCTCAAATACACTATAAAGTTTTGCTTCCCTTTTTATTTAGAGTTAGAATCTCAAAGAGTTATGTTTACAAGTTATTTTTCTCAAGTAATAAGTATCACAATATTGACTTATTTCATCAAGTAAATTTTCTGTGAATAAAAGGGTAAGAGAAAATATTGATTTAATATTTTACTCTGGCTTAATATACAGAAAGGAAGACAGGAAAGTATAGGACAATTTTAGAAATATGTTACATGGGAACGAGGAGGTCATTACAGAAAATGCTGTTGAAGCAAAAATTTCACCAAAGTTAAATAGGCAAGGAAGACTTTGTACAAGGATGTTTCCATAAAGAGAAAGGACAGGACTCAGTCTGAACTCACCTTTTGGGATGAGCTAGTGGAAAAGTACTAGAAAACTGTAGAGAGGAGGTTAATCAATGGGCTTTGAGCAGATTGAGTTATTTCTTGAGTTTGCAAATGTTTTTCTCTGTGATTAGGCCATCTGTGTTTGCCAATCAGTGCCCATTGAAGTTAGGCTCCTGCCCTTCTACAAAGACTGGGACATATGGACTCAGGGGGACTGTATCCTCCTTGATGATTATATTTAATGTGATGGCTCCCAGGTCCTTGAGAAAAACATTCTTTGGATTGTAAAACTGGTGAGAGGGTTTTAAAATGATCGACATCTCATAAGGGAAAAGAAATAATTTATAATTATAAGATTTCTAAACAAAATGCTATAAGAAAAGTGAAGACAGAGACCTCTGTGATTAGTCTATCTGGATTCTGTAAGGGCCAGCTTGAGAGAGTAGTCAGGAACTCATAGGCAAGAGGAAGCCTACCTTAAGTTTAGTCAAGCTAAGAGAAATGTCAAAGCAATCTTGGTCAATGGTATCTTAAATTTAAAAATGGTCTGTACTAAATAGGCAGTGGAGACTTTTTCCTAAAGATCTACTTTCAATGTCTTACAGAACTAAGTTCAATTTTTATAAAGCGGTTAAACAGAGGTGCATATATTCTTAATTCTTAATAGTTACTGTAACATATTCAATATTATTTGTCACTCAGGTACTTAAGACATAATTACAATATAAAGGAATAATATTTGGATCCCACAGTTCTACCAATGTAACCATGGCTGACCCATTTATTTCGGAATTAATCAACTATAATTACAGAGTAATGGCAGCTTTTTTAGTGCCAATAATGAGAATCTGGGTCTAACTGAAAGAGTAAAGCAAAAAACATTTTAGTGTCTTCTTTTTCTGTAATTTTGGCCACATTTTGCTTGGGGTTACATCAATAAGAATATTCAGAAATAAATATTCCAAAATAATCAATAAGGCAAAGATGATTGTTTAAGCATTTAAATGTCATCCTGTACGTTGTCCAATAGCCCACCTCAGGTTATCCTACTCTCCATGGAATTGTAACTTTGTTTAACATGTTATTTACTATTAGTTAGGTATACAAATTTCTGAACTCTATAAAGTTAGAAGCTAACTTATAGAAAACCAATAAGATTCAGTGATTTTCTTATTTGTCTAATACAGAAGATATCATCAAAATTTGATATTTTTATGTCCATTAGGTAGTCAACCGATTTTGTAACTAATATAATGTTGTATTTAAGAATTTATTTTCTTTTTCATAGATTATGGAATGCCAGTTTTTCAAAATATCTTTGGAAATAGCTTTGCATTCTTCTGGTTCCCTAAATCATGATATGTACTTACTATCTAATTGTGTGAGTGTTTTTTTTTTTTTTTTTTTTTTCATTTAGAGAATAATACTTTGACAGGAGGCTATAGAGAAAAACTTTAAAGTCCCATTCTGTATTCTTTTCTTTACTTTTTTCTTTCTTCTCTTTTCCAATATTGATTATTTCTCAGTGTCACTTCTCCACCTCCTCTGATCTAGAAATCTATCCAAATACTGGCTGGACCAAAGAGGTGAGGTGCACGTGTGTGTAAGTGTTTGCACCTGAGGTGTGTGTTAGTGTGTGAGCAAAGTGGTGGAGTAGGAATGCAAGGGAAACATAATCATCATTCTTATTATATTGCTTGAAAGGCCCAGAATTTATACTTGTGAAAGAATTACCAATATGTGCAGAAGCCTCTGTTCATCTAGAGAAAATGAACACATTAGTATAACCTCACTTTTATAGACTAAATTTTGCCCTCTGCCCCACTTCAAATTCATATATTGAAGTCCTAACCCTCACTCAATGTGTCTGTATTTTAAGATAAAAACGTTAAAAAGGTAATTAAGGTTAAAGGAGGTCATATGAGTGGGGTTATAATCCAATAATACTGTTGTTCTTATAAGAAGAGGAAGCGACACCAAACATGTGTGAGCACAGAGCAAAGACCATGTGAGGACACAGGCAGAAGACAGCCATCTGCAAGCCAATGAGAGAGGGTTCAGGTGAAACTAAACCTGCTGACACCTTGATCTTGGACTTCCAACTTTCAGAACTGTGAAAAAATTAATTTCTGTGTTTAAGACACCCAGACTGTGGGTCTTTGTTATGGAAGTCCTAGCATAGTAATATACTCACACTTATTTTCTGTTACTGAGAGTCAATTTGTCAGGTGTCAGTCTGAAACATCAGCTTGGCACACCCATGGGCAAAGAATGACCAGACAAACCAAAGTTAGGCAAGCACAAAAATTAGGTTTATTGAAGAGAGAAAGATAGGATTATAGGGCAAGAGCAAGATAAAGGTTTATAGAGCCTGGTACATATGCCACAGTTGACGACCAGACCCATTGTCACAGCAGGGCAGGCAAAAGGAAGGGCAAAGAGAGAGCGCTTGGCTATTGTCTGTGTCCTATTTTATAGTGTCCAGATAGGGACCTCCCTTGTGGTTCAGAGGTCACCATGGAACCACCTTGATTAGACAGTTGGAGTCACATGACATGAGCCTTAACTACCCATGTGGATTCTAGGTCACTTTCTGGACTTTATGGTACCCATGTGGCTTGGCTTGTGGGCTAGAGAGTCCTCTGCATTCTTTTGCAGCTGGCATACCAGATTCTGACTGGCAGATTCATAAAGTATTCCCTCCTCCCACAGGTGTGGAGAATTAGAGTTGGGCAGGACCAAGATGGAAGCAACAGCACCCACTTTCATCCCTAGGAGACCTGGAATCCCTCACTATCTACCTAACAAATATATCTTGAATTTTTTAAAGCATGTCTTGAATGCTTTTTTTTTTATATATTTGTTGTCACTTTTAACATGGAAATTGCTCTAGAATAGATGTGATAAGCCAAATAAACTGTTACAAAAGCATAGTTTCAGTTGTTGCATTATGGATTTACATATAGCCTTTTCTATTTGCTAAAGTAGTATCTGTTAGAAAAAGAAGTGCCATGTAATAGTCATACATACCAAAATAAAATTAAATAATGTATCTGTATTGTCTTAGAGTTTTAGTTCTCAAGCTATTTTGTTTCTAAAATAAGTTAATTATAAAAAAAATCTTCAAGTAATTTATCATCTGTTAAAACTACTATTCTTAATAGGTGTTATCCCTTGTCCTATAGCTATTTTTAGTGAACACTGTGGTGCACCACCTAGATTGCTTCTTGAAGACCAAGCCACTCATTTCTCCAACTGTCAGCATTGTTACTCACTAATATTAATTAGTTTAGAACTGAGTCCTTTTCTAGGAATTATTATTGGCTAAATAGAGTCACCTCGCCCAAAATTATGGTCCCTTTCTGGGTCCAGATAACATCCAGTGACTGAAAGATGTGTAGTTTAAAAGCCTAGCCTGTTTTTCTCAATTTAAAACAACCATTTGGGGGATGGACATGCTTGTAGCTCTGACTTGGGTGGGGCAAAGGCAATAAATGTAACCTAAACGGTTGTACCCCTGTAATGTTCTGAAATTAAAAAAAAATCATAACAATTAAACTACTAGAAAAAAAATCCAAACAACAATACTCCAAGATTATAATCCTGATTGAAAAGAAGTAGAACCCTGAGACTTGACAAGGAGATATATGGGTATTGTGCTTAGAAATCTTGAATCTCCAGATTGTCCAAACCACATTAAGCCTGCAAAAGTGGCTCATTCTCCCTTACTGGAGGCTAAAGTTCCACCTTACTTAAAGATTATCAGAGGCCTCTGCCTTCCAAACAACATGGGCTCACACCTTACATCAGCATCTCCTCTCCCTTCCTGGCCAATATACCAGTGACTGGGGACAAATCACAATATCACCTGACCAGAAAATTGCTGGATTGTATAAGAAAGAAGAGGAAATATATACTAAGGAACTTTACAATATGGCCTATATATCCATGGCCCAGGTGACTATATATAGCTGCTGGATCAAGAACAATGAAATAGAAAAATTGAATAACAAAGATATTATTAAGGGATTGGTCTCTGATGATTCAACATTTAACACTCTGACAAGAACCTTTGGAGAAGATGGAAAACCATACCATGTTTATGGATCAGCAGAATCAACACTGTTAAAATGTCTATTACCCAAAGTGATCTACAGATTCAATGCACTCCCTATTAAAATGCAAACATAATTTTTCACAGGTCTAGAAAAAATAATTCTATGCTTTGTATAGAAGCAGAGAAAACCCCGTATAACTAAAGCAACCTTAAGCAAAAAGAACAAATTAGAAAGCATCAATTTACCAGACTTCAAGCTATACTATAAGGATATAGTAACCAAAACAGCATGGTATTGGCACAGGAACAAAGACAGACCAATGGAACAGGACTGATAACCGAGATGTAAAATCATTCTCATTTAGCCATCTGATCTTTGACAAAGCAGACAAAAACATACACTGGGGAAAATAAACTCTATTCAATAAATGGTGCTGGGAAAATTGGATAGCCACATGTAGAAGATTGAAACAGGATCCAAATCTCTCACCTTTCACAAAAATCAACTCATGATGTATAACAGACTTAAACCTAAGGCACGAAACCATAAGAATTTTAGAAGAAAATTTTGTAAAAACTCTTATAGATATCTATGTAGGCAAAGAGTTTATGAAGAAGACCCCAAAGACAATCACAACAACAATAAAAATAAATAAATGGGACCTGATCAAATTAAAAAGCATCTGCACTGCCAAGGAAACTATCTTGAGAGCGAACAGACAACCTACAGAATGGGAGAAAATATTTTCGTGCTACACATCTCATAAAGGGATGAAAACTAGAATCTATATAGAACTCAGGAAAATTAACAAGAAAAAAAATCAAACAACCCTATTAAAAAATGGACATGAACAGAAACTTTTCAAAAGAAGACAGACTAATGGCCAACACACATATGAAAAATTTCTCAACATCTCTAATCATCAGGGAAATGCAAATCGAAACCACAATGAGATACAAAGTCCCAAAACAACAAATGTTGGAGTAGATGTGGGGAGATATGAATACTCATGCACTGCAGCCGGGACTGCAAACTAGTAGTACAACCTCTATGGAAAGTAATATGGAGATACCTCAAAGAAATAAAAAGTAAAAGTGCCATTTGATCTAGCAATCCCACTACTAGATATTTACCCAAAGGAAAAAAAGACATTCTATAAAAAAGTCATCTGAACTCGAATGTTTATAGCAATACAATTCACAATTGCAAAGATGTGGAATCAACCCAAGTGCCCTTCAATACATGAGTGGATTAATAAAATATGGTATATGTATACCATGGAGTACTACTTAGCCACAGAAAAAAGTAGTGAACGAATATCCCTGTATTATCCTGGATGGAGCTGGAGCCCATTGTTCGAAGTAAAGTATGACAAGAATGGTAAAACAAGCACCATATGTACTCACCATTAAATTGGAACTAATTGATAAACACTATGTGCACATATGGAAGTAACATTCATCTGGTATTGGGCAGGTAGGAGGGGGAAGGAGGGGATGAGTAAATTCACACCTAATGGGTGCAGTTTGCACTTTCTGGGGGATGGGCATGTTTGTAGTTCTGACCTAGGTGGTACAAAGGAAATATATAAACAAATATATAAACAAAGTGGTTGTACCTCTGTAATATTCTGAAATAAAAGCATAAAAATTTAAAAACCCTGGGAGATATTACTAACATATGTTAGTATGGTTCTTATAAGCCTAGAGAAAGTAATGCCCCAGACTAAGTGATGCAGAAATGCCAGAACTTTATGGAAGGCAATAGAGGAAGGGATGAAAGGCTTAGTATGGAGTTGCTAGAGTGGGATACTATGAGAGGCTGGAAAAGCCACTTTTGACCATGCTCCACAGGGAGGTCTAGATCATTGCCCATTTACCAAAAGGACAATGAATGTGGTAGTGAGTGGAGGACCAGCATCACTGATAATGTGAAGAACTTGTGGGCGTCCTCTATAGGCCAAACTTGAAAGTAGGAGATACTTTTACAGAACTGGCATCTTGACAGCAATGGGACCAATAGGCTCTGGATTAATAGAGGTCATTTGTAACAGTTAACTGCCAGAAAGCATTTGGGTGCATCTATTATAACAAGTAACAAAGTCAAAGAGACAACCAAGGGTATAGAAACATAGAGAACTGTGGTGAAGGTTAATGAACACAGTGCACTTAGTGGCATGGTAGATGGGCAACCAATAAGGATATCACCTAAATAATCAAAGAAAATCAAGGCTGGGTAGTAGGAAGCTGAGGACAGACACCTCAAAATCAGAATCTTTTATCATTACTGGGTTTCCATACATGAGCCAGTTCTTAGACTTGAAACACGTTGAAGGATGAAAAGACTGGGTTCCAGCAGGGTCTTTGTCAAGTAGAAACCATGGCAAGTATATGTGATAATGATTGTTTTGGATATTTTTCCAAAGGACCTATAGCTATTCTGAAGTAACTATTGGGCACAGGATCTAAGATGGCATTGATACCCAGGAGCCTGAAGCATTATCATTTATTCATTCAACGATTTATTCATTCTCTTAGCATCTCTTGGTATCTTCCTGAACCTCTGTTATTAACAGAATGGGAATCAGGTAGTAAAAAGGATCCTGTTTCGGACCCAGCTTAGTGTAGAATGAATGGATCCACAGACTTACCCACATGTTATTTTTCTAGTCCCTAAATATGCAGATGAAATGGACATATTGGGGGGGGGCAGTGATGGAAAATCCATCTCATTATTTCCTTGGCCTTTCAGGTAAGAGTACATCGGATGGTGAAGGCCAAGTGGAAGTCTTTGAAATTAGGCCCAATGCCTATGCCACTAAGTCAAGAAAAACAATTTTTTTAAAAAAATTTCAACCCAGAAGGAGCAGCAAAGATTCACATAAATTTTAAAGACCTAAAATGTGCAGGAGTAGTCCTCAACATCATTTAGTTCACCATTCTGGCCCCTACAAAAAAAGTAAAATAATTGCAATAAACAGTAGGTTATCTTAAACTATCCCAATACTTTTTTTCACATGAATTCATACATCAGCAAAGTAATATACTCATTTTAATTCATAATAAAATTTAGCCATAGATTGGATTACATAGCTGTGGTGAAACTGATTTTACAAGAGAACCTCTTTTTTTAAAGAAATTTGAGTCAAATTCTTTCAGAGATGCATTGATTGTACTGTTATTCAACAGTATCTTATACTTTCCCACAATATCTTGCTTTTAAGTTTTTTTCTCTTTATTTATTTTATTTGAAACATTTATTCAGTCTCTTAATTTCTTTTCCCCCATTGACATTCTTTTCCCCACTTGAAAAATCATTTTTATCATCTTTTACATTTTCCTTTTGTTTCTTTTTTCTAACTGGATGAATGCAGTTCAGTGAACTTATGAAGTAGATTCCTTCTTATCTATTAAAAGATTGTCCAAAACTATGAGAAGGTATAATTTCAGAACAGCAAATGAATAACATAAACCACATGAGAACACTGGTGGACTATCAAAATAAATCAATATACTATTCTTTAACTTCAACGAGTAGTCATATTCTCATGACAGTTTTAAAAGAAGTAAATGCACCTGTCAATATCACTCTAGAGACTTGCCAAAATGCCAAGCTTAGCTTTTTTCACTATTGATATATGTAACTGAAGGTAAGTATTAGTTTCTTGGAAGTATTTACCTTGTAAAGAACAAATAATATCTTCAATTGCATATTCTTCCTTTATGTTTGATATGCAGATCAATAGCTTTACTCAATATTACTTTTTCTCAAAATTAAGAAGAAAAAATAACAACTTTTCCCACAAATTTTATTTTATTTTTTATTAAAAATATTATGGGGATACAAATATTTTTGGTTACATGGATCACTTTTAGAATGCTTGAGTCAGGGCTATAAGTGTGCTCATCCCCCAAATAGTGTCCATTGCACCCCGTAGGAAGGTTTTCACTCACTCCCTCCTCAACACCCCCTGCATGATATCTACTGAGTTTTACTTCACTCTATGAACATGCAGGCTCATCGATTAGTTCCAATTTAATAGCAAGTCCAAATTGTGTTTGTTTTTCCATTCTTTAGATACTTCACTTAATTAAGATAGTAGTCTCCACTTCCATCCAAATTGTTGCAAAAGGCATTCATTCATCCTTTTTATGGCTGAGTAGTATTCCCTGGTATACATATACCACATTTTGTTAACCCATTCATGAATTGATAGGCACTTGGGTTGATTCCACCCAATTGTGAATTGTGTTGCAATAAACATTCAAGTGCAAGTGTCTTTTTGTTAAAATGACTTCTTTTCCTTTGGATAAATATCCAGTAGCGCAATTGCTAGATTATTTAGTTCTTTGAGGAACCTCCATACTGTTTTCCATAAAGGTTATACTAATTTGCAGTTCCACCAACAGTGTATAAGTGCCTCTTTCTCTCTGCTTCCATGCCAGCATCTATTGTTTTTGGACTTTTTAATAAAAGCCATTCTGACTGGGGTAAAGTGATATCTCATTGTGGTTTTAATTAGCATTTCTCTAACGATTAGTGATGTTGAGCATTTTTAAACATGTTTATTGGCCGTTTGTCTATCTTCTTTTGAAAATCTTCTGTTCATATCTTTTGTCCACTTTTTAATGGGGTTGTTTGATGTTTTCTTGCTGATTTGCTTGAGTTCCTTGTAGATCCTTGTTATTAGCCCTTTAGCAGATGTACAGCATGCAAATATTTTCTCCCATTCTGTAGGTTGTCTATTTGTTCTGCTTATTATTTCCTTAGCTGTACAGAAGCATTTTAATTTAATCAAGTCCCATTTATATATTTTTGATGTTGCCATAATTGCCATTGGGGTATTAGTCACAAATTATTTGCTTAAGCTGATATCTAGAAGAGTTTTTCCTATATTATCTTCTAGGATGCTTATGGTTTCATGCCTTAAATTTAAGTGTCATACTCATCTTGAATTAATTTTTATGAGTGGTGAGAGATATGGATCCTGTTTCATTCTTCTGCATGTGTCTGTCCAACTTTCCCAGCATTTATTGCATAGGGCTTCTTTTCTCCAGTGTATATTGTTTAAGCTAAGTGGTAGTTACGTGAGTTTTGTTATATTTCTGCTGTCTATGCTTTTTTGTACGTCTGAACTAATTTTAATAAGTATTTTAAAAGTATAAAAAAGAATAACTGTGTCATCCAATTACTTTGGAGCCTTTTTAATTCCGAAAATGACAGAGGCACAAAGAACAGAAAGTTCAGTGACTGTTAAATCATGTAAGGAATGATCAAACCTGTATATCAGATTTGTTGTAAGTATTATGAATCTAGACCCTTCTACAGTTAAATAATTAAGGAGGATAAGATGAGATTATAAGTGTGTTAGAGATATGAGTGTCTGTTACAAAAAAGTACAATTCTTGCAGGATGAACCTGTGGAATCCAATTAAATTTCTAGAATTGCAAACACAGCTCTGAATAAAATTGAAGATTTTTCTCTGATTACTAATCAGAAGTCTTCTGAGTGATTGTGCCAAAAGGTTATTCGTTAATTAGAGCCATGTGGAATTATGTCTATGTGATTCAGAAACTAAGTGAACTGCTGTTACGTTAGAATGTGTGCAAGAACAGCAATTACAGGAACCACTGAGCAGCCATTATTAAGTGATGACTGTAGATACATAAAATTTTGTATTCAATTGATTTTATTATAGTAGAAATGCATCCCTTTCATAAGACTGAATATGTAAAACAGTCTTTCTAAAGTAGTATCTACTTTCCTTTTGCTTTAATGCAAATATAAGAGCAACTTTCAAAAATATAAATTTAATTAATTTTTTTGAAAGCAAATTTTATAAGGAAGGGTGCTCTCATTTCCTATAATATAAAATAAAGTTGTAATTGAAGAATGTTCTTTCACTTGGAAATCACATTTTAACATCCAGTAAGTTTTCACTTGTTTTATTGAAGCATCTGCTTAAAATCCTGACACACACACAGGTATAGAATAGCAAAAAAGGACCAGAGTTCCCATTGACACAAAAGTATGAGTGCATGCCAAGGAATACTGGAATTCTGAAGACTGTTAAAAATAAATTAAATTTGTGTCACTCACTTTTTTTCTCTCATATCAATGAGATTTTCTTTGAAAATGTATCTCTCATTGAATAGTTTTTATAAGGAGAATAGTGTTATGGACTGCATTGTGCCCCCTCCCCCCAAATTCACAGGTTAAAATTTAGCTCTTAATGTGACTGCATTTAGAGATAGGATCTTTAAAAGATAATTAAGGTTAAATGAGTTCAAAGGAGCAAGATGCTAGGACTGGTGTCCTTATTATAATAGAGACATCAAGAGTGCATGCACACAGAACAAGGCCATGTGTGAACAGAGCAAAAAGGTGCAAGCCAAGAAGAGAGGCCGCTGGAGAAATCAAACCTGCTGGCACTTTGATCTTGGACTTCAAGAACCTAAGAAAATTAATATGGTTGTTTAAGCCATCTAGTCTGTGGTGTTCTGTTATGACAGCTCAAGTAGACTTATAATACAGGTTTGAATTTAAAATTTATATTTTTAGGTTAACTTCTTAATGGAAGTAAGATTAAAGAAAATTTTTTTTTTTGGTGTCTGAGTATTCTTATGTTTGGAAATTGAAAAGTTTTTTAATTATGGAGTCTCACCAAAGAAAACATTACTCCAGCATTGGAACATTTAAGGATGTATTCAAAGTGCCCACCTCTGATACCCTCTTTCATCCTGGCAGCTTGGCCAAAGGCTTCCTAGTTTTTCAGCAGTACTCATTAGGGTGACTGCAAGGCTTTGATCAAAAGATTCATCTTATTCAAATGAATGAAAATATTTGCCCAAATTCTCTATTTGAAATTACTTTAATAGAGGTCTTCAAAACTGTAAAAATTCTGTCCTCAGCTTAATCTTGCTCTTTAAGGTTTATCCTTGAGAATGAGAGTGAACTTATTGGTGATAGGAAAGAACTTCATATTCTGTATTGATTTTTGACAGTACTATTTAAAGAGGCAGTGATTTAAATCCCTTGTGCTGATGGATTTGATAAATCTCATGACAATTGACAACATTTCTTTCAGATATTTTGGCGGTGTTTTTAATGCTAATGCATAGCAATATAGAACACAGTAAAACTAGATACGTTGTCAAGCACTAGAAGTACTTCATCAGTATAAAGAATTTCTAAAATTTTGTCCGAGTAGAGGTTTAACATTGCAAATAAATCCTTCATCATTACAAGGATGCTGCAACTCTTACAGCATTTTGAAAGGGCTCCTAAAATGGGGAATCTTCTTGGACAGCATCACAGTGAACGTAATAAATAAACACCAGCATCTGAATGGGATGAAAGACTGTCTAGGCTCATGTTTATGAAAACTGATGGTAAATCACATAGCTTCCTGTGTTCTAAGATCTGTTTCAATGTATTATACAAATACATTATCAATTCTGTATGGGATATATCATTAGATTGCAGCATTGCTTTAATGTTTTCTTTTTTTCTTCAACCTAAGCTATAAACCAGCTTAATCATTTCCCGTGCATATGGCTTCACTACTAATCTAGATTCACTCAAAGTAATTTTCAAGTAATTAATATTTTAATGATCTGAAATGATTTTACCTTCTGTTCTCACATGCATGCCTATTTAAAATGTATATTAAACTGTCAAAAAGTGGGCACCAATAAGTAGATTGGAATTTTTTTCTATAGACTTTGTTAGAATTCTTATCTTGAGTCATAGTGTGGGGGTGGTCAAATAAAGAAAGCCTATCTGTAGCCGTTGCTGTCATCCAAACAGATCTGCTATGTTCTTCTCTGTGATTTCTGACGTTCGCCAGGATTAAACAGCATTGATTACAGCTCTTCAACAGTATCCAAAAGCTTCTTCATTTCATAACATTAGTTAAAAGCTCGATTTCTCCCAAAAAAATTAATTAGAAAAAAATAAACCATAATCGCATGAAAGTCATACATTTAGGCTTATATACAAAGATTCTTTGGAAAATATCTCTGTATTCCTCTCACAAGTTAAGCATATAAACACTGAAATTAAATTTCTGTTTATGGCTTTGGGTTCAATTTAATACATAGGACCAATCATTAAAAGATTATATGAAAACATTCATTTTTACAATGTTATAGCAATAAAATTTCTTCCAAGCTGATCACTTAGAGGTCTCAACTATTGATACTAAATACCACAGTGTTTCTGGAATGAGGCAACACAGGCAGGAGGACTCAACAAGGGAAACCTGGTATGGTTGTACCAGATTTCTAAATGGCTGAAGAGTGAAGTCCAATTATGTATCATGACTCATCTCCACCTTCCCCCATCTCTGCTATGGCAGAACCCATGCTCGAGTTATATGAGACTGTCACTGCTGCCTCAACTATGCAGTATTCTCTCCAATCTCATCTTTTTATGCCTTCTTTGCTTCCCTAGCTGGCAAATTCTTAATTATCTTGCAAACCTCAGCTCCTTAAAGGTGAAGACTTCCCTGACTTTTGAAAAGAGTCAGGCATTGACATGCACAGAATGTCATGGAAGAGCATCTCAAATGACACTTACAACCCAGTGCTGCAAGAGGAAGGGATCATTGCTAAATGGTATTGGCATAAGAACTAAGACATAGACCAATGGAACAAGACTGAGAACCGAGATATAAAATCATCCACATAGAGCCATATGATCTTTGACAAAGTAGACAAAAAATACAATGGGGAAAAGAATTCCTATTCAATAAATGGTGCTGGGAAAATTATATAGCAACATGTAGAAGATTGAAACACATTCCAAACCTGTCACCTCTCATAGAAATCAGCTCACAATATATAACAGACTTAAACCTAAGGCTTGAAACCATAAGAATCATTCTAAAATAAAATGTTGGTAAAAGCTCTTATAGACATTGGTCAGGGCAAAAAGAATTTATGAAGAAGACCCCCAAAATAATCACAGCAAAAACAAAAATAAATAAATGGGACCTGATGAAATTAAAAAGCTTTTGCACAGATGGGGGTAGAGTAACTTGCCCAAGATCTCACAGTCAGTAGAGGTAGGTAGAGCCAAGGTGGGAACGCAGATGGTCTTGTTCTGTATCTCATGTTCATAACCAATTCTCCTACTTTCTTATCTCAACTCTTCAGTCCATCAAAATTTAATGGTCACCAGTAATGTCACAGACACCATGTGGATGCATAAACACTAGAACTGGAGTAGAACTTTTAAGTTAGTTTAATATTTTTATGGTTTTATATTGTGAAATGTCCCTCCATTTTTTACTGTACTATTTTAATATAATTGACCTCTCAAATAAATTATGGTCTTTAATGCTAACTGAAATGAATCACTGCTATTACTTAGTCAATTTTGGGTGGAACTCATTACCTACCTGTTTGTTTATACTCTATGATGTGATTTGAAATGCAGAACTTTGATCTAGGTGGTAACTTAGTTTATCAGGTAAAGCAAAGCAAAGAGAATGGAGCCCTTTCTTTGTAGTGTGAATGGAATTTCTTTCACATTATCTAAATAGTATAGTTCTCCACACATCCAAGTATCAGATCTCATGTGGGAGGGAATAATTTTTTAGAGGGAAAAATAGCCAATTTTGTGAGGTCATTTTTGCTCCATTGTCTTTATGCAGATATTTGGTTAACAATATGTCCCAGTCACTTATTTTATAGAAAAGAACTGAATGTTACAAAAGAACATCGGGCAAAGAAACACACTGTAACCAAAATGTCTAAAAAAAAAAAAAAATTGTTAATGGGAGGTGAACAGGTGGAAGGGGGGAGAAGGGGAAGGGTATGCACTTTCATGGTGGGTACAGAGTGCACCACTTGAAGACTGGACACACTTGAAGCTCTGGCAGAGCGGAGTGGGGGGGGGCAGGGGCAAGATATGTAACCCTAACAATATTTGTACCCACAGAATTTGAGAAAAAAAATAAATAAAATTATATATATATATATATAAAGAATTCACTTGCACCTATCACATTATTCAAAATTCAAATTGTGTTAAAATTATAAACTGTGTATTTAACAAAAAATGTTAGCTCTTGTTATATGCCAGGAGCCATCCTAAATGATTTGTGTATACTGTTTAACTCTTTGCACAGCCTATGAAGCTTTATTTACTATTAATTCTTTCCATCTTATCAAGTTGGACAATTGCTACTATCCAACTATTTTTGACCCATAGAAATGGATTCATCCTAACACATATGAAAGTATAAATCACTTGTCCAAAATGACAATATCACAAGCTCAAAAAATGAGGAATCTAGATTTGAACTCAATAGCCTATTTTTCTCTTTACATTATATACTTTCTCATTTTATATATAAACATATACACATATATGTTATATATACACATATAGAGATATTAATATACAGAGTCTTAAACTCTGTGCATATGTATGTTTTTTGTTTTTAGAAAAATAATGCATTTTAGGTATTTCTTTAAAGGCCCAAATATACATAAATAGGTGATCTTCTACTTTATGAACTTTAACCCTAAATTATAAAAGCTGTTCATTATTTTTCACATACTCTGTCATTACTGTTATCCCCCCGCCCAAGTACTTTAATTTTGTTTTTTCTTTTATCCCACAATTAATTCGATGGCTAAGTTTATGACCTCAACACTTAAAAAAAAGAACCCTGTTTCCCTCATTCATCTCAACCCTTATTATCTCTGCAGAGCATCTTCTCTGAGCACAATGAGCACAGTGGATTCATAGCTATTAGGGCATGGCTATTTGTCAGTGGTCCTCAGGGATACTGTTCCTTGTTGTCATACAGAAACCAATCTGTAATTATTAGTGGGAGCTATTTACAAAAGAGGCACAGAAAGTTCATCTTTCAAATCCAAACCAATGTGACCTACAGAGGCTCTTGTTTCTCCACTGGCTACATGGGGCGAAACATTAATACAACCAGAGATCGTAGGAGAATTAAGATCCTAGAGTGTACCCCCCATGCGTGGATGACATTCAGTTAGGACAAAAAAAAAATCACCATTAGCAAACAATGAGTTCTGTGTTTTGTAGATAATTTCATCTGATGGATTAAACATACTCATCTTTTAATATTTGATGCTGTTTTTAGTCTATACTTATAAAGCATATGCAACATTGTGATGAGGTTTCTTGACAAAAGGTAAACTTCATTCTTCTTAATTTTATAATGGTAAACAGTACAAAGTAGTATAAGTGGTATGAGTTAATTATCTAGATAATCAAATTAAATATAATTTTGTTTTTGTGGCCCAAAATGTTACATAAATAAAATAGGTACAATTTATATTTTATATTTTTAAATGTAAGTGGTCAAAACAAAGAATTATTCTGATAATTCTATATATAGCTCATACAATTGATTGGTAGATAAATTTATGTATATTATGTGCATCTTCTATCAAGAAAATTATGTGTGATTCTGTATATACCTTGTCAAAATCCCACTTTATGCACCTTTTAGAAAAACTTGGCCCCACCTGCCCACCAGCTCCATCTGCATGTTCTGTTTCCTGAATTGGGTGGCATCTTGTTGGATCCCACCATTCCTGTCCAGACACTTCTGTTATCTCTCTCCCCTTATCTCCCAATGCCACTGACTATCTCCGTCTCCATGGGAATGAGAGTTAGGCTTCTGTGCCACTGAGAGGCACAGAAACCTCATCTTCCAAATTCAAACCAATGTGACCTACAAAGACTCTTGTTTCTCTATTGACTACCCAGAGATGCCAGGTAGGGTGATAGGACTAGAGACTGTAGAAGAGTTGAGGTCTCAGGGTATGAACTTTGCCCAGTGAGAGATGGGAGACCATAAGAGGCACCTGGTGAATTGTTTGCTTTTTACCTTCTACTGGACTGTTCTTAGTCCCAGCGGTTCCATTCAGACTTTCTGGAAAGGTTTCTGGAGACCTAAGAACAGCTATGTTTTCTTTCATTCATTGACCAGATTGGTAACAGTAAGAAGATGTACAATGCCAAGTCAAGAAGTGTCTTCAAAGCAGAAATTTACAGAGATATTTTCTTTAGCTTCATGTGGCCAAAAAACTAATTTTTCTCTAATGAGGAGAACTTCAAAGTGAATGGCAGAATATTCTACATATTATCTATAGTCCCTTTTATGTGGAACATAAAAATAAAAGTATATTTAGAATTCCTTCCTTTTCAAAAAAAATAAATAAAAAGAGAGAGAATTCCTCCTTTTCAGTTTTCAAAGAAATGAGTCCCAAGGACTGTGCCTTTTGCTGTTTTGGAGCAGTAATAGCTGAGATTGCAAATGAGAGAAGAGTTCAACTTACAGGAGAAAGGGCACAGCTACCCAGAGAAGCTTCAGAGAGAAGGTGAAGAAAGAAAGAATGAAAGAAGGAATGAATAATTTAAGCAACAGCAGGGACAAGTAGAACTTTATTAGGAAAAAGACTTGCCCAAAAGATTTTAGAAAGTTTTAAAGTTTTGACCTTTAGTATCCCTAACGAGACTTTCAAAAAAGACTCTCATTACTATTTAGAGTTTGGTGTTTTACTTTAATACAGCACAGTGCTGAAAGGGACCTGCAGGCAAGAACAAGACCACTTTTTTTCCGGTTTACATATAGGCAATTCCACTTTGGCTAACTTTAGTGAGCTTTGTGTAGTTCATTTCATAGTGTGAGTACAGTTATCCTTTACCATTAGGTGTCTCAATCTAATGTCCTTAGTTAAATAATCTTTCCCTGATGGTACCCATCCCTAATTCCACAGTGGTATTCATCTCCAAAAGTTAAAACCCAGTCACACACCTTGCAAAACTCAGGTATCGGGAATGTTATATATCCTGCAAAATCAGGTTAGCTGACTTATCTCCCTTTCTGTCCCATCCTCAAGTCCCTGAGTCACTGAAGGCATGCTCTTTGCTGCTCACCTCCAGTTTGTGCTGTATTGTCACACCATGATTTTTGCAGCCCTTGTTCTGTACGCACAGTGTACATCTGCTCAGATGCCCATCCGTAGGCGTACTGTCTCAGGTCCTGCCTCTGTTCTCTCTCCCTGGGAGGCAGAAATCTGCTGAGCTTTCTTTTGAAGCCAATGGACTGGTGGCTCAGCATGATCTCATTATTAGGGGCTTTTACTTTGTTCTTTGATGTTAAAGGCGACAAAACTGTAGCTGTGGTAATTCATCCAGAAACTGGATGTGAGAACTCTGGCAAGTTCTCTTCTAGTATTTGTCTGTGTTAATTAAGCTCAGGATGTACAGAAAGCACAGAGAGCAGAGGGCTCAACTCTGTAGAGCAACACTTTTCTAAATGCATCAAGCCTAATAGATGCCCGACAAATTGAGGTCAAACATAAGAGAACTCTTAATACTCTGCCTTTCATTCACCTGTTCCCTCTCAAATCTACTTCCCTCATTTATCTACTCCACTCTGTATTATAAAATATATTTCCCAGGCTCCCTGGTCCTCTGGCTTCCAGTAAGGTTTGGCCAATGGAGAGGGCACAGGCAGAAGACTAGAGCATGGAACGAGAGGATAAGTTGGAGTATTTCTCTCCTCGTCTATTTTGGATAGATTCTCTAGAAGCTCCAGAGCTTCCTCTGTGGCAACAGCTCTTGCCTTGTAGACCTGCGGTGGTTCCACCTCTCACCAGGTGAGCCAGCCCCTGGAGGAATAGCACACCTCTCCCCTCGCTCCTCTATTGCTAGAGGGATAGCAGTTCCTTAATGTTGCTAATATCTGGGGTTCTTCATCAACATTTCTCTAGCTTTTTGGGTTTTTTCATCACATGTAAAGAGTTACATGAACTAAATTTATTCTATTTAAAATACTACTTTTAATCATATGAAATTGCTGATGTTGAACTTAATCTGGTCAGCAAAAATGGCAATTACCTATGGCTTAACTGCTTCTAGTTAACTTCTTTTTTGTGTCCCTATCCAAATGGATACACGCCCTCAAAGTTAACTTAGAGAAGTTAGGACAATTGAAACCTCTGCCATAAGTGAATCAGGGTGGGACTTGACAAATGTTAACAAAGGAAACTGCTATTCTAAAGATGAGCATGAGTTTACCAGATGAAGAGAAAATGGATTTGGGGAAGTGCAAGCTCTGGGAAAGACAGGGGTTGAGAAGGCACAGCATCTTTGGGCGATGAAGAGCAGCTTGCAGTGATTCTGATTGTGACTTAAACACATCTGATGGCAAAGACAACATCAGAAAACCAGCGCATTAGTTTGCTAAGGCTACCCTAAGAAAGTACCACAAACAGGGGGGCTCAAACAATAGCAATATATTGTGTCAAATTTCTGGAAGTTAGACGTCTAAAACCAAGGTGTCAGCAGTGTTGGTTCCTTCTGAGGGTTGTGAGGAAGAGTCTAGTCCATGTCTTTTTCCTACCCTCCAGTGGTTTTTCTGGCAATCTTCGTAAATTCTTAGCTTGTGGACATATCACCCCAATCTTTGCATTTATGTTGACATGGCACTCTCCCTGTGTACATTTTCCCTTTTTATGAGAACATCAGTAATATTGGCTTCAGCCCTCCCCTAATGACTTATTTTAACTGGATTATCTGTCTAAAGATCCTCTCTTAAATAAGGTCACATTCTAAGGTACTGAGGTTAGGATTTCAACCTATGAGCTTGGGGAAGATACAATTCAACTTCTAACAGTGATTTATGAGACTTTGCCATGATTCAAGCAAACAATAAAGAAACCAAAACTCAAACAATTATGATATTGAGGAAACAAATAAATATTTAAACTGTAAGTTAACAGGAGTGACAAATTAAGTATCAAAATAAGGTGATAAATAAGGAAATGTTGAGGTTGCCATAAAATATTTTTTTCAAAGAAACTTGTGACATGAAAAAGCTTTTAGGTGAAAGAGGAAACAGAGAAAACATTTTTCTTGGGTATGTAATATGTGTGGGTTTTAATATGTTGAATTTGCAGTACACATAGTACACTTTGCTGTAAATATATAGCAGGCCATGAAAATTTTAGTTCTGGAGCTTAGCAGTTAGAATTCCTGATTTAACTCACATCTCTTCTGTTTCTCACATTGTGACTTTAGACACAAGGCTGCAGTTTCCTTATCTGCAAAATGTGTATGTTAACAATGTTTCCATGGGCTGTTGGAGGATTAGAGCTATAAGCCACGTAAAGCACTAAGTTTGGGGCCCGACACTACAAAAGTGCTTAATATTTGGTAGTTGTTATCATAACTATTAATACTATTGTTCCCCTTGTCAATATTGGTATTAGAAATACAAATGCATGTCAGCAACCAGAGAATAACAGAA
Organism: Microcebus murinus; assembly: GCF_040939455.1. Lineage (NCBI taxonomy): Eukaryota > Metazoa > Chordata > Mammalia > Primates > Cheirogaleidae > Microcebus > Microcebus murinus. The sequence goes on along the minus strand of NC_134114.1, from coordinate 34,227,436 downwards.
AAGGGATCTAATATCATTGCATAATAAAATGGACAACGGCACACAATAGAAGGGACACCAAAGATTTAAAAGAAATCTCGGGAGCAAAATATATTCCTTTCCGTCTTTTATGGAAGATAGAAGAGGGGCTGGAAGAAGGAGGAATCCTGCCATATGTGCTCAATGTATTTACTTGATCTTTGTGCCCAAGATCATACCTGTTTATTACCCAGGTAAAGAGTATAATAACTGTTTAAGTACTAATTCCTCTGAAAAACATTTAACTACTCTGTAAAATATACATGTAAAAGTACTGTTTCTTTCCCTACTGAAGAGAAATCCTGTGCAGTATTTAGTTTTGCTACCCAGACACCGTCATCACTATGAGGGGGTGATTCAAAGCATGTAAGAATTGAAGAGACCTTGATAGAAGAGTTTCATTGCATTACGAGCAGTACTATTTACTCTGCAATAAACACTCATCATTTTTATTCATAATCTTCCCTCATGAAAAGAGATAAAAGTTTAACCTATTAAGCATCTTCTTACACTCACAACATACATTTCGTGAAATTTTCTAAGCCTCTTCTTTCCTGAAATCCAGATAGAAGAGAGCTGAAAAAGGTTAGAAATGCATACAAAATGCTCTAGAATTACAATTGATCACCTAACTTTTACACAAGTAGGAATGTTCATGTGTTGATTTGAGCATTTCCCCATTAACAATGAAATTAGGAGTGTGCCTGCATGGAATATGACAAAGATGCTTCCTTTCCTCCATATTCCAGAGCATCATTTTTGAGTTTTGCAACGTTAAATTCTTAAAGTCTTAGACTTACAAAAGACTTTAAAGTTCATTTTGCTCAATGTTTTTCAGAGTGCCTGAATTGCGACTTGTTAGAGCTTTTTCAGCTGGAGAAAAGGAAGAGTTGAGAGGAAGTAATTGTTCATTTGACACAACTGTGTTTAATTGACAAATAAATTACACACTGAGGGTGAGAGAAGTAGTTTGGAACAATGTGAGACAGAGCCATAAAAATTTAGGGCTGGAATGGTCCCTCAGAGAACATTCTATCTTACCTTTACATTTTATTTATGAAGAAACTAAAATCAGAGGCTTAAGTGACTTTTTATGAAGTCTTAATTGCCTAATGGCAGACTGGAGGCCAGAAACTGTGTCTTCTGATTCTGAAACTAGGGCTCATTTCACTGTATCATGCTGACCAACTAGGGAGAGATATAACATTAAAAACAACATCTATGAGTGAATATAACCTCTTCAGTGCTCTTAATCCAATGGATGGGGGAATAAGATACCAAGTTTCCTTTTACCTCATCTACAACCCAGCCTAGGCACAGCATCATTGAGAGGCCCAGAAGAACCTTAAATATGAAATGGTCCCACCTCCTGCAAATGAGCCAGAGTAAAGGAGAGGAGCTCTGGGCAAGTGGCTGTGCCCAAATAAAAAACTCCAAATGGAGTCATTTTCCCACTCTGGTGCAGCTGTCGTGATCCCTGGGGGAAGGAAACGGAACAAGAAGGGAGAAGGTAACTGAGGCCAGGGATCGGGGGAAAAGAAATTGTAATCTTGCTAAATAGATATAGCTTTATTCATTCTTGGCAAACTTTAATTACAATTACAGACTGATTCTTAGCCAAAGCAAGTCATCAATGTTTGCAAACTGCTTCTGTATTCCTGAATCTCTGAAGGAAAAACAAAAACATAAATAAAAAACACAGAGACAACAAACACTATCTAAACTCTAAATAGTATATAACAGCATATACTGTCACACAACTTGATGCACTCAATAAACATTGTTTTAAAACTGAAAATCAGAACCTAACCCATGTCTACTTCATTTATTTTCGTACCTGATGTTTCCAGTGTTTCAAAGTTTATCCTTCTGACCCTAATTTTACTCTCTAATCCTTATTGATGCTGAAAACATTTGAATTGTATTGGAACTACTGAGGTTAAGGAAGAACCCCTGGTCCGTGGTGAGAAATAAGCCCTATTTGTTGTACTTTCAAAAGGAAGGAGAATCAGCAATTTCTGAGCACCAGCTCTGTGATGAGCTATGCCAGGGTCCTTCCTATGCACTGTTCCTTTTGATCTCCTCAACCATATTTTACAGATGAGAAAACTGAGGGAGAGTGAGTTCACATCTTTTTCCTAAATGACTATAAAGTGACAGCGAAGGCTTTCAAACAACATCTTCTGACTGAAACTCTAGGCTTTCCACCACAACATCTCAATGCATCTGCCATGAGTGATTTAGTGGAATCATCAAAGTTTATAAATACACATACTTCTATCCATATACAAATGTGGACTTTTAATATTAATCTTGGATAATTATAAGTACTGTTTTTTGCTGTTTTTCCTCCTGAAGAATATGAATATTGATACTACTAAACCATTAAGACAACTTCTTAGTATAGGTCCTATTATATGGTTATATTGATTGTTATGAAAACTAGTTTTCATACTTCTCTAAGAATTTTGCTACAATTATGGCATTATTTTATAAGCAGCTCATGAGAGTAATTTCATAAATGTAGCCTAGAAAAATTTGCATTCCACTTTCATCTGTGTCCTGGGATCATGTTGAGGATAATAAATTGTTCTTTTATTCTTTAAAAAAAAAATCCTTATTATCCAAACTTGGACTCACATGTTAAGTCCATATTCTCTAAATCTTTGAAAGAATAGGAACATTTTCTAAATGAATTTAGTGCTTTTCTGTAATGTTAATGTTTTATAAGTGTCCATGCATAAAAATTGAATTGAGGTGCAAAATAGTAGTTTTTGCTTAAAAGCACTTTAACTTTTGTATAGAATTCACAAACTGATTTAATCAGATTTTTACACACCCAGGTGATGTGGAAGGTAAGCCAAAGTTCTGTAGAAGAGGGTCTTCTTAAGTAGGCACAATTATTTGGATTACAGTTCCATTGAGTTCTCATGTTTCCCATGTCATCCAGTATTGCTGAACCAGAGGACTATGATGCATAATACTTTCTTTGAACAATGTCTTATCACATTATTTATAAGCTAAAATTAATGTAAAATTAATATCATTTGTTGACTTTTGTGGGTCACTTTGTGAAAGAAATATCTTGTAAATTGTAGCTATTATGTTCATTCAGACTATAACATTTACCCAATAATATATAAAAGGTGAGAGAGTTAAAACATGGTATTTTATTTTAATAAAGGGGTTAAGTATTAAAAGCAGAGGAAGGAATATTAATATCCTTTCTGGGAGTGGATGGAGAACTTCTCAGAACCAGAACCTCGCTTTCTTTTTGTCCCTTTATGGTCCTTTCCATTTGTTGCCATGGTGACTGTCACCTTTCATGGCATCAATGGGAGTGTCTTTTAGCATGGAAATTATTATAATAAGGTTAGAGGTTCTTTAGAGGTCAAGTGAGCTGCCATCTTGGATCCTACTGGTTTCAGCAGGTTTGGTCACTAAGTGAAACTTTGACTGCAGGGATTCTATTTCTTAAAGATCAGGAGATTTAGAAAGGGGGCAGGAACTCAGCTATGTCATGTAGGGTCTATACCAGGTAACATTCTAAGTATAGTACCTGTATATACCCTCAAATCAACTTTACCAGCAGCTTTCTGTTTAAATTCAAATGTATATATGAACAAAGTGAGGTATACAGAGATAAAGTAATTTGCCCAAGGTTATAGAACAAGCATTGAGACAGATTGGAAACCAGCAAACTGGCTCCACAGTAGACTCCTAAAAGCTACTGAATAACTCATTCGCTTATATGAACTTACCTTGTGGATTTGGATTTGAGGTAGAAAATCAATCGTATTGAGGAACTTTCACTTTCTAGGCCCATTTCATAAATATCATTTTTCCAGGATAGAGGAGAAAAAGTGATTCTCAAGAAGATTCACAGAGGAAGCACAAAACCTAACCTACTATGGGGATTGAATTGAAGAAATCCAAAGACCGGGGCGAATTTCATAAATATTAATAGTATTTTGCCTGGCAGTTCTCCCATTGTCTTTGCTCCCATTTCTGAACTAAAGTAGAACAAAACTCTGATCTGATCTGATCCAGGTTGCTCCCTCTTAGTCTCTTCCTGGTTTAATGTTTATGTAGCTGGTCATGTGGGTGGTTATGCAGCAGTAAGGTTGGCTGTGCTCAAATCCAAGCTCCATTCAATTTGCTTCTTTGTGAAATAAGGCTAAAGACAGCAATCCCTGTAATGTTATGCATAGAACCTGTTATGAGTAAACATTAATGTCAGCTGTTAGTGTTGATCTTAATATTCTTATTCTTTTTTCTTCTTTTACAACTTTTTGTGTCTTCTTATCATACTCTTCTTCCCTAGATTCTAGATCACCTCCATAGTTTTCAAGCTAATTTTTCATTAAAACTAATTAATAACTGAGGTCCATGCTCTTCAACATTGAGGTCTTTTCATTGGTTATGTTCAAATGATCTATTTCAGCTGGCTTTTGAGAAATAGCCAATTGTTTCTGTTGGGCTAGGGCAACCTTGTCTGGGAAGTACTTCATGAATCAGTACCCTTGTATAAATAAATGGCATATTCTTTTTGAAACAGAGGGTGACCTCATTTAGATTTATGATTAAACAGAAAAAATGGAGCTAGCACTTCCTGAGTACCTACTCTGTGTTTGGAGCTGTGTAAATATGCTCACAAATATAATATCATTTAATATCATCAATGCTGGGCAAATGCATTATTGTCTCATATTACAGATGAGAAATATGAAACTTAGAAGTGATAAATTAGTTTTCCAAGTGCCACATGTCTTTATTTGACTACAAAGGTCATGGTCTTTTCATAGCTTGAAAGTGTATATCTGGACGGATACCATTAAGATAATACAAAAGAGACTGATGTCTGTCTGAATGAAAAACTCCTGTGAAAGGAAAGGCATAGAAACACCATTTAATTAAAAATAAGATAATTTCAAACAGTAAAACTTATTTTACAGAGTTGTGAGCTGAAGATGAAAAAAAGTTTATACTCTTCACATCTATTCACTCTACCATTGTGGAAAATGTTCCTCAGAGCAAAATTACAGAATGATTTTAATACTATCACTCTTTATTGCTGCATCTATTTGATTAAAAATGGTTATTCAGATAACCAAGATCCAGCACTTCCTTCACTACTATAACTCTCATCAGTATTTTTCTCTTTAAATTTGTATTTTATGATTTCTTTCCCCTTCCAAGGTGTTTCTTATTGTTAATTTTTCCAATTTTTATTTTCTCTGTTATCCTTTCGCCCACACTTATCTCAAGATAAGCCCATTAAATAGTTTAAGATCAATACTTCAAAATAAGTACAACATTTGGCTATGCTTGTCCATATTTTTCAAAGAAAGAAAGCTTACCAGAGGTTTCCAAGCATAACAAGTAACTTGCCTCTCCAGATCCTAGAGTAACGTCTGCTAATCCTATGAAAGGATATAGATAGCATTGCACTCTTGCACCCAGTCCTTCCGGCACTGGGTATCCAGATTTATTTTGCTCTCCCTCCTTATTCTTTGTAGTTAGCAGTGCTCCCTCACATCGTATGTTCTCCTATGAGGTGATGCTGACATACATTTAAAACTACTCACTTAAGATGTGTGTCTGTTTAGAGCTAGGTTTGAATCATATAATTTAGTCTTTCTGATTTTTGCAAAACTTTTTATTTTTCTATCAGAATATGTTAGTAAATATATATTTCTAAAGCCAAATTTCTCTGAACAAATTTGGTTATGTAAATATGGTTATTTTACCTGGATGTGAGCAACAGATTGTATGTCTAACATATATTGACTACTTAGTGTGTTGGATATGGGATGTGATCCAATCATTTCCTACTTTTCATGCCTCTTTAAACATTATTCCATAGGGAGTAAATTGCTGTAGACCTCAGACAGAAAATTTGGCAGCTCCTAGGTGAGTAAAATGTAGATTTTCCCATATTTAAAGCATAATTATATAATTAGAGTATATCTAGTGCCAAGTATCAGCATTATCATCCTAATTTATAGATACGACTTCTCCTTTGCCCTCTTCCTGTGCTAGGATCTAGCAGGTGAGATTGCCTGCCTCAGAGGAAGGCGTTGTAGTCAGTTTCTAGTTTTCTTCTGTCACCTAACCTTCTTCCCACACGTTAACTACTGTTTCTGTCTTCATCGGAGTCAGAGAGTGGGTAGATCCAGGAGACAGAATGATTTTCACTTGGCTCAATAGTTTTGGCAGTGTCTAAAGCTGATTCTCTAGTCCATGCTTCTCTGCTTCTTTAGGGAATCCCACAGCTGGGCTCTTTCTTTGCATGCCTAGAGTGATGCATTTTATTCCCTGGGTTGGCTGCTTGTTCCCTGGCAGTCCTTATTACACAAGCTCACACTGTTCTAACCCCCATACTTTACCAGGAAGCTCTTTTGGACAGGATTTAAAACTAAGTTATCAGGCCAGTCCAAACATGACCACCTCTATCTTGTTGCCGGGCTCCAACATTTTCAAATGCAAGTCAGACACGCTAGTCTGATTGGCCTACCACACCAAGTAGGTAAAGGAATTCAAGAGTCCTTCTTGAGACTATTTTATTAGCATTTTCTTAATAAATTTAGTGTATGATGATTTGACTTTGGTGTCACATCTTGGTGTGAGTTCTCTTATGTTCTAGGACAAGATTATAGCATGATTGATAGTCTCTGAGAGTTTCTGCTCTCACTTGTTTACCACCCTAAAAAGTAAAAAAGAAAACAAGTGACTTATGCTTAGGTAGATAAAAGAGCAAAAAACTAAAAACTTTTAAAGATGATGCTATTATCTCCAACTAGTGATTACTAGATATTATTTTTTAAAAAAATAGGATCTTTTTGCTTTTCTCTTAGGATTACAAACACTATAATTTGACATATTTTGAGATGTTATCTCTGCTTCTTCAGTTAAATCTTGTGTGTGTTTTTTTTAGAGATAATTTTTATGGAAAAGAGTCAACCATGTGGAAATAAAGCTTTTTATGTAATTCAGTGTTTTCTTTATAGGCCATATTCTCTCTGTTGGTGAATTTGAGAGACCTGTCATCAGCAGGTTGTCATTTAGTTAACTACATTTGGCTCAAAGTCTATAAATGGCATATTCGTTAAGAAAACAGAAAACACTCTGGACATATCAAATTAAATGGTATCTAATATGGGAATTCTCTGTTTGCAAAACAAGGCAAAGGCTGGATGATCAGAGGTCAGAAAACCCCATTTCCAGCTTTCAGGAATTCAGATAGTTGCAGGAATTTCAAGAAACCACTACTCATGAACTTACTGCATGTAGCACTTAAATTTTCAGAACACCTGGAATCTACTGACAAATCACCTATCTGCTCTCAATTGAAGTTCAAACAGGTACCCACCACTGTTAAAAGCATAATGATACCTGTTTCTTTTCCTTCTTCTAAACCATGCATATCTATGCATGGTGAAACCTGAGCTGGCAAGAGAGTCAGCCACAAATAATTTCCAGGTTTCTAGTGTTTGCCACACAAAGGGCATGTGTAGAAGCAGCAAGGGTGGTGTGATGATGGCAGCAGACAAGCTGGAACAAATGTTATCATTCTGGGGATTGGTCACGTTGTAGTTGCTTACTTTGGATCCAGGTAAGATTTGACTTCTGTTCAAAGAGAAGCTCAAGGGTCAGATGGAAAGTGAATAGGCTCTATTGAAGGTCCAGGGCTTAATAAATACAACTTAATAACCAACATTAATTGTAAATAATTTAGTCATTAACTAATTTAAGCATTAGATAGTGATATTCAGCCTGAATATTGATAAATTCCATTTTAATTTTTTAAGTTGTGAATATTTACAAACAAACACAAGTTGAATTCCATCTGAAGAAAATTTTCACTAATCTGTCAGTTAATACAGGCATTATACAAAGTACTAATTTTGGAAATATGTAAAATACCTTATGATTAAACTAATATAATGTAGTTAATGTATACAAAGGACTATGTTTTCCAGGCTGATTTTGAGGGCTTTGAGTTATTTTAAAATTTAATTACTAAGACATTTCCTATATACACATGTTTTCTTATTCCTTATTTTTCATCCCATAGAGTTAAATTAAACTCGATCTTATTGGAGGTAAAATAGGTTCTCTAAGATTATTTACTCACAAATCTTTAATTAAAAAATATTAATTTTATTTTATGTTAAACTTAATTTGAAATAAACTATGCATAAATGGCATATTTGTTGTACTTTTCTAGAAATTAACTAATTTCTTCTTATCTTAAAAATAGAAAACATTATTATTCAGATTATAAATCCTGTTAATAATAATTGAATATAAACTATGACTAATATCATGAAGATATATTTTATAAATATGATCCTAATTATACTCATTAACATTTATTTTTTTACATTATGTAATAAATTTATTATATTTTATAAATTATATTTGTATATTTTGTAAGTTATATTTACACTTTCCACTTTCTCTTAATTCCAACTGTATACTGTATATTCAACTGCTGTTTCAGAAATAAAATGTTTTAAACATAAAAATATAAATTCTGCTTCTTAAAATTAAGTGCATACACCTTGAAAAACAAAACATACAAATAAATAACAGAAGTCAGTGACACATCTCATACTTGTTCTTATCATAGGAAGAAAGTAATTATAATGTTAGAACTGTAGAATTCTTATTGCCAAAATAAACTCAATTGCAATGATGAATCCAAATAATAATTTCTAAAATTTCCCTTCCATATAAATCTCACAATTAAAGAGTTTACACTTCAATATCCGTTAAATAATAGTAATAAACTGTAAAAGAATCAATTGTATGTAAATTATAACCAAAATAATATAAATCAATAATTATATTACTTGCTTCAGATGATTGTCTTAACAATAAAAGGAAGTAATGAATGAAAACTATTATTCTTACTCTAGCTACTAACGAAGAGATTATTTAATAATTCCTGAAAGCGGCAGAAAAATTCATGTGATCTTTGTTATTTTTCATTCTGTTCATGTGGTATACAATATTTTTTTTATCTATGTGGAACCACAAAAGACCCGGAATAACCAAAGCAATCTCAAGAAAGAACAAAGTAGTGACATCACACTACCTGATTTCAATGTATATTGTGAAGATTTAGAAATCAAACAGTATGCTTCTAGAATAAATACAGACACCTAAACCAATGGAACGGAATAGAAAGCCTAGAAATATACCTATGCATATACAATCACCTAATTTTCAACAAAGACACCAAGAATACACAATTGGGAAAGAAGAGTCTCTGGAATAAATGGTACTGAAAAAACTGGATGTCCACAAGCAAAATAATGATATTGAACCCTTACCTGACACCATACAAAAAATATCAACTCAAAACTCATTAGTTGTAAACATAAGACCTGAAACTATAAAAGTCCTACAAGAAAACATAGGGAAAATGGTGTTGCCAATGATTTTTTGATAAAACTCCTAGAAGCACAGGCAACAAAACAAAGTTAAACAATGAGACGACATCAAAGCAAAAATTTCTTCACACAAAGGAAACTATTAACAAAATGAAAAATCAACCTATGAAATGGGAGAAAATATTTTCAAACTACGTATTTTATAGAGGGCTAATATCCAAGATATATAAGGAACATGTACAACTTAGTAGCAAAAACCAAATAGCTCCATTTAAAAAACATAGGCAAAGGACCTGAAGAGACATTTTTTCAAAGAAGACATACAAATGGCCAACAGGTATATGAAAAAGTGTCCAACATAATTATCAGGGAAATGCAAATCAAAAGCACAATGAGATATCACTTGACACCTGTTAGGATGGCAATTATCAAAAAACAAATAAACAACAACAACAACAAAAGAGTTAACAAGTATTAGCAAGGATGTGAGAAAAAAAAGAACCTGTGTACACTGTTGGTGAGACTGTAAATTGGTATGGCCCTTGTGGAAAACGGTAAGGAGGCTTTACAAGAAAATAAAAATAGAACTACCTTATGATCCAGCCATCCACTTATGGGTATATATATTGAAAGGAAATGAAATCAGTACCTGGAAGAAATATCTATACTGCCATGTTCATTACAGTATTATTCACAATATCCAAGATATGGAAACAAGTACATATTAACAGATAGATGAATAAAGAAAACATAATTTTACTCAGCCTTAACAAAGAGGAAAATCCCCCATTTGTGACAAAATATATGAACCTAGAAGACACTTTGCTAAGTGAAATAAGGCAGACACAGAAAGACAAATACTGTAAGATGTCATGTATATGTGGAACAAAGAAGTTGAACTCATAGAGGGTAGAACAGCAGTTCCCAGGTGCTGGGAGGTGAGGGAATGGGGAAGACTTTGGTCAAAGACTATAAACTTTTAGTTATCAGATGAATAAGTTCCAAAGATCTAATATACAGCATTATGACTATAGTTAATATTACTATATTGTGTACTTGAAATTTGCTAGGAGAGTTCTCACTACAAAATAAAATGGTAACTATGTGAAATGACAAATATGTTAATTAGCTTGATTCTGGTAATCATTTCACAATGTACATGTATATCAAAATATCAGGTTGTAAACCTTAAATATATAAAATAAATAAATACCATTGGTAGATGACTCAGCTCTGATGTCCAGAGAGAACTCTCTGGGTGAACGACAGTTAAGATAAAGTCAAAATTTTATTAGGATTTACATAGGCCAATAAAAAGGAGAGGATGGAATGAAAAGAGGGGAAGGTAGTAATAAACAGATAGTAATAAACAGGCTGTGAGTGGAAAAGAATCCTAGCATGTTGGTGTAGTGGTGGTGTAATGGAGAAACAATAATAAAATATGGTACCTGTCATTTTATAACTTACATTAGTAAGATGACTATCTTTAAGAGTCTATCAACTAGTGAATGTGAAACAAATTCATACAATATGATGGTTTGGATTGTGTTTATATTTCACACATCCTGTTGAAAACAAAACAAAATCAAATAGTCCTTCAGATAAAGTAATGTTTTTCAGGCAAATGGATTTTAAAGACATGAATAATCTGCAATAATATTAATTAAATATACAATGCTAAAAATTTATAATAATAATATCTTAATAAATGAAAAACAGAGCAGCTATCTCCCCTATCAGAGTAACCAAGTTTTAAGAAAGGACTGAACAAGAGTATCAAAATTTGGTAAAGATACGGGGAAATCAAATGCACATGAAGACAGTTTAACAAAGCATATGAAGAATCCATAATATGCTCTTTTCTGAATTACAGAATCCATAATATGCTTTTTTCTCTTGGCCTGAGAGGATAACCATTGCTTCATTGTTTATCCTTATAACTAGAGCTTAATGTCCCACTGTTGGAGAAAATCAAATCAAATCTTTCCTCAAATATTACCTTCTTGAAGCTTCCTCTGAGCAGACTAATTAAAATGAAAACTTTTATATACCTGGGCTAGTTTCATTTTTGTAAGGGAAGATGGGCTAGAAATCTGGGTGGGGCTGAGATTGGAGGCCTTGGCTAGTTTCTAAAATTTTTCTGCACCTACTTATGTGCATCTGACATGATTTACTCTCCAGTTTACTGCAGTAGCCTCTTCCCACAAGACTGTAAGCTCCATGAGGATGGGAAATTTTAAAAAATTCATAATTGTATAAATAATATCCAATGGTATTTTGTCAATGTAGTAGATGTTCAATAAATATTTTTATTAATAGATTGAACAGAAGAGTAAGTTGATGTTATTTTATTGTAGAATTAAGTTTATTGATCTGGAGATATATTTATTATATATTAAGTAAGGACAGAAAAGTACAGAGCATGGTATAAGATAGAATTTGACTTTTATAAGATTATAAATATTTGTGTGTTGTGTAAAATGAAGAAAATGAAATACAGTATGTCATTTTATATGTTTCCATTTTTATCTTTATTTCTTTACCTTTTTCTAAGGATTGTGTATTATATATAATAAAAATAGAAATCAATTAATGTTTAATTCATAAGATAATCATTAATTTAGATATTTTAGGAATATCAAGAAAATATTTTACTCTTTTTTCATAAATTCCTCTGTAAGGCAGATACAAGCAAGTGTAACATCTTGACTATTCAAGCACCTCTGAGGTTTCAAATTCTAGCCCTTACTAGCCACCTGTTGCCCAATTTGCATAGATTCACTGAGCTTCAGTCTTTCATAACTGTGGGGCTAATTGGAGTACTACATCTTAGAGTTCTTATAAGTTATTACATGACTTATAATATGTAAATTACTAATAATAGTGCTTATTACATAGTGATATACACAAACACACACACACACACACCCATTAACATTTACTATTTCTAATCACATTGGATGCTAGCAGGGTTAGCTAAGGGAGTGTCACCCTTATTTAGGCAGTAGCTAAGGACAAATCTTAGTGTCTTAAAAGGATGTGAAGACAAATATTAATGCATAATAAAAATAAAAATTACATATTTGAACAGAAATAATTCACAGTAGAAAAACAAAAGCACAAAGAAGGTGGAGGAAGAAAGGGCTGGGACCAAGGAATTTAAGACAGAGAGGTAGTATGTCTTAGTATTTCACTTGGAAATTTGAAAATGACAGAGAGAAAGAAAGAGTTTTAAGGAAGGATATTGAGATTGTCAGATATCAAAAATAAAATATTTAAGATGTTTTGCTTTTTAGTTATTGAAAAACAAACCAAAAATTGGAGTGGTTTTGGGGGAGTTTTTGCTTGTTTGTTTGTTTTTCTGGGAATATTTCTTTGAATTTCCACCTCACTCAGAACGGGCTATGTGGGTTACACAGTTCTTCAATTACATTTCTGGTAATGAAGTACCAAGCTGAGAATTCCCTCCTTCTGAGACTGTACCCTGCTTCTAACCCAATGTGAAATCAACAGAAACAGCCAGGTATTAAAGAACAGTATGTTTCTTCACAGTCTGAGGCCCCGTATGCTTGGACTTGAGTTTCCTTTCAGCCTTCTATGTTCTTTCTGTTTTTGGAGAGGTTGATTTATTTTTTCCCATCCTCATGGCCTCAGTCTTAAATAGCTATTGACAGAAGGAATAGGAATGTCAACCAAAACAACTGTGCTCACTATGCATTCCACGTAGCAGCCCAACACTAAATTACCATTTTGCAAGTGTATGTCTGGGCAAGCATTATGCCTGCAGCCTTCTAACTTATTGCTACTGGTTCTTATCCCAAAAAAACAACTTTTAAATGTGTGTATGTGTGTGTGTGTGTATGCTTTTTCCCGATTCCTGACTAGAAAGGAATTTCCCTCAGCTTCAATAGGAAACATTCTGGCTTCCATTTTATAAAATTTATTGGAAGCTCTGACATTTCTTATAACATGTTCTTAATGTCTTCATGCTATCAAAATTATATATTCTAGGAAAGATTGAGGCTATAATCAATATTTTATTCACTACTCTGAAACCAAAAACACAAATTTATAAAGGAAAGCTTCTATTGGAGAACTCTAAATACTGTTGGTCCTAGTGAAAATAGCATGGCTTTTGAATCAAAATACTGAAGTTTTATAGGAAAGTTGTTTAAATTCTATGAACCAATTGGTTTAAAGTTTACTGATTGTATTAAAGGGGTAATAATAGTTAATTATTAGGGAGGTTGTGATTGTGAGGAGGATTCAATGAGAAATGTATTGTTAGGTGTCCATTATTGTGGCAGACACAATTGTTGCTCTACTTATATATCTGCTTGTACAGATACTCAGAGACTCAGAGACTTTCAACTGCAAGCATCTACAATGTTTTGCCTGAGGGCTTTCTGTGGCCACCAGAGTCTGTGGTAGAACAGAACCACTTTCAACAATTAAGTAGAGAGAATGACTTGTCCACTAGATGCTACTTAGTCTCTACAGTTTGCCACTTAAGTGTTTACACAATAGGCTCATGAATGGAACAGTCATGGTAGAAGGGATTAAGAGTATCCACGGGCCAACAGCATAGGCTGTTTCTTACCAAGGCTGATTTAGCTGCCAATACTGTTAATGTGTGACCCGTCAGCAGCAACAGAGACTGATACTATTGTCTTGGTTAGGTGCTATTCCTTGAGAAGAAAAGTCAGCCCCTGTGTGGCAAGTTGATTATATTGAAACCCTCCACTTAACTGGTGAGGAGGATAGTAATTCGTCTTCATTGAGATAGATAACATTTCATGCATGGCTTGATGTTGTTTTTAATAGTCCCTCAGCCTGCATCACTATGCTAGAGCTCACAGAGAGTTTCATGTCTCATTGAGATCCTACATAATATTGCCTGGACCAGGGGACCCACTTTGTAGTGAAGAATGTGCAGTGATGAGCAACTGACCGCAGAATCTACTGGTTCTCTGAGCAGATCGCATCATCCTAAAGTAACTGGCATGAAGGAACGTTGAATAGCTTCTTAAAGATTCATAGATAAGTTGGGAATAATGACACTGTAGATCCAGGATATTGTTTTGCAAGATGTGATATATATTTTGAACTAGTAAAAATTATGTGGTGCCATGGTACTAATAATAGCTAGAATTCCTGGATACAGTAACAAAGGGCTAGAAATACAAGCATCTTATTTGAATGAATGTGGCTTCCTCCAGATGTTGAAACTGAGGCAAGGATCCAAATGCAAGTAACATATTGGAGAGGCAAAGGGCACACCAGTAGGGGTGTGAAGAAGTGAGACAGAGAAGGAAGGAGGCCAATAATTGCCACTCTATTATGTTGTTTCCACTATGGACAGCAAGCTTATATCTTGTAGGATAGCTCAGTGAATGTGTAAAACACATGGCTCAGAGTTATACCACCAAGAAGTGAGGGATCTGGGATATTCATATTCCAACTCTAGTCAGTAACTTGTCAAGTATGGCTTCTGGAGGCTTTAATTCCCTGGTATTTGGCATCATGAAAAAAAATGCAGATGCTGGCAGCTGGAAGGCTGAGCACTAGGGCATTGAAGGTAAGGGTATGATAGGGCATCAGACACATCTGCCACACCCTTTCATCCTCACTGCCAGTTGTCTGCTTGAGGAATTTTTGTTGTCTCTTTGCTCAACTTTAGGATCTGTCAAATTAAAGATCCTGGCTCCCAGTGGATGGAACTTTCTACCAGGTGATGGCTGCCACCTAGTCATTCAGGGTTCGTCATGCCATTCGATCTTGAGTTATTAAAAAAAAGGAATTACTATACTGGCACTGGTAATTGATCTTGCTTTTCAGAAACAGATTGAGTGAGCTGTTTGTAACGGTGGTAGGGAAGAGTGCCTGGAACTCAGGGAAGTCACTAGATACCTTTGGTTTTTTTGTACCTGGTAATAACCATGAAAGGAGAGTGCTAGTATTTAGCACTGATGAAGGGCATGGTAACCAGATGCTCAGACCTCTCAGTGATTATTACCTCTGTAGGCAAATAAACTAGACCAGCAAAAATTATGTCTGAGGATGACTGGAATCTAGACCAGCTTCCAGAAGAGGCAATGAATATTATTATGACCTTGGTCCCAGCTGCAGACATGGGGACTGTCCCATGTTATAGGTCTTGGTTTTGTAGTAGTTGTTGTTATTGTATAGCTAGGTAGATAGATAGATAAAAGAAACTATGGTATAAGTACTGAAAGTGCAGAGTGTAGATACTAATTTATATAGGGCATAAAATATAAAATGCTATTGTGATTGAAAAATTCAAAAAATTGTTTTTGATATGGCAAATCCAGATAAGGTTGTTAGCACTATTTACATGTTAACCATTATATTAATTGTATAGTATCAAAACTTTTCACAAGTATGTTTAACAAATGTAACTGTGCAGGATTGCAATCTGAAAAGTTTTGAAAGCATTACGTTGGTATAGGCAAGTTAAGAGATTATTCTAAGCTAGAAAAAATATAATCATAATTTTTCTCTTTTCATATACTGTATTACTATCTTAACATTAATAATCTTCATGTTACAAAATATCTTACAATTATTTCCTTTCTGAAACCATTATAGAATTTCTACTAATCAAAAATAATATATGTTGACCTCTTCATAATAAATTAGTGCTTCCATATTTTTCTATGCAGTACTATATAGAAACAGGTCACTTGTAAAAGATTTTTCAGCTTTAAATATTCCTCTTTTACTTGCTAATTTTCTTTTTCCATAGGAGAACCAATATTCATTTACATGGAACTTGTCACATCCATCTGGCAAAATAACTAAATCAAGAATTACCTCTGGAAATACTTGTGACAAGAATTACTCCCTAGAATGATCTTATAATGTTATTCAATTGGTCCCCATACATTTGTTACATGACATTGTGATGCTAAATTCTAAAACATTGGTAACACCCTCTATCACCCTTTGTCTAATATAAGACAAATGATAACTTTCAAAAAATTTCACATCAAGGTTTAATGTCAAATTAATAATTTCATATATTCAAAGATGACAAAGTAAATGACAACTAAATGAGATTCATAAAATTCAATTTAGTTACCTAGTCTTGGATTTGTGATATATATTCCCTTAGGTACATTTTAAAGCTGCCTCATTATTTTTGGAAACAGGTGTGACATAAATTATAAATATATTATATTTAATATTTATACGATGTTAAGATATAGTGATTTCAGTAAATCAGATGTCAGCCAGATAGCATATGCTGAGGATTTATTGGGTATGAAATATCTTACTAAGGGCTCTGGAGAGATGGAAAAGAAGATATAGATTGATTCAAAAACTAGACATGCAAAAATGAAATATACTAATTTTATCCTCAAGAAGCACATGGTTTAGTAAGAATGGCAGATAAGGGGACAATATAACATAATAAAAGCTTTAAAAGGAGCTGTGTATGGGTATAGGAAACTCTGGTAACCCAAAACACAGTTAGGGCTCCATCAAAGCAGGTCAGGGAAGGTACTTGAGAAGACATGAAGCTGGTAGGGAGCTTTATGGGGTTACAAGTTGGCTGGGAAAAGATACAGGAGAATAACATTCAGTGTAAAGAAGTTTCAGGGAAAAACCTTGGATTTATGAGAAAGAAGGCACATTTAGATAATTAGACATGTTCTGGTAGACCTGGAGCATGGGGTATCTGTTGGGGAATGAGTATAACTGACTCTCAGCAGGCAGGCAAGAGTGGAATTTCTTTGTAAGACTCCTTTATTACCTTCAAAAATTATGTGATATTTGAGTTCTTCTATCTAAAATCGCTATTTTTAAAATATAAAACAACTGGTTTTCCATGCAAACATTGAATCCAATAAGAGATCCTAAAAGATTTACCAAGTTTCTTTTGTCATTTCAGGTTTGTTCATCACATCACCATATGACTTTGAGAGTTTGGGAAACACAGACATAAAAGACTCAAAATAAATGAGAAGATCTACATACTATGAAGAATTCCTTTTGGCTAAGAATTTTATAAACTGGAATTCCACTGTTGGTTTCTTAGGCATTACCACAGTAATTCTAAATTAGTTCCAACCATGTACTTATATCATGGAGAGCTCTTTTCATATTCTAGAGAAAAAAATGTATAACCAAAAGAATAACATTTCTAAATTGATGTTGGTCTCAATATGATGCAATTAATTTTCTTTCCATTATTAAAATACCAGAGTGTGCTGTTGACAGGAAAAGGATAAAAGTACATTCTGTTCTCATAATAAAGTCAGGAACTGAACAAATTTTTGTTGTTGTTCTTGTTGACAATGAACAATAGGCTTTTGAGAACGTTTATTTTGCTGTAACAATACACGAGTCAAACCCATTGTATCAATGAAAACTAAAATGTTTCTGAAAATGTATGTTGCCAGGAATTCAGGTATCCAGCCGTTTTCTTCAACAAGCTGGTATTATAATAAATTATTGGATTTTGTAACTGAGATAATCAAGCTTTAGTATTTTTTCAACTACTTAAAAGGATTGACATTTATGGTCATTTATGCCCCTTGAAACAATGATAAAATATTCTCAAAGCCTCTTTTCAAGTAAAGATAAAAATTACTGGTACAGATTTAGAAAATAGATTACATATATATTATATCTGGCTCTTAAGATAAAATTTTGCATATAAATATTTCCATCATGTCTTAATAAGAATATTAGATGATAAATTATAAAGATCTTTTTAATGACATTAAAGGAAATTTCCCATATTTTGCATTGTCAGAATCAAAATACATATATGAATTAAATTTCAGAAACATTGGCTCCTAAAGGACCATTTCTGGACCACATTTTGTGACTGTGCAAGTTATTGTAAATATTCATAGTCACGCATTTAGTTGCAGGCTTCCTATTGGGTTTGCTGATGGCCAGCAACTGGGCTAAGCACAATACAAAGTCAGATTAGACAGGGAACTTACTGTTAATTGGAGCTTATTTAAACTAGTCAAGCCTCAGTTTCTTAATTTATAATATGATATACTTTTCCCTTTCTCTATTAATTAACATGTTAGTAAACTCAACTAAATTGAAAGTGGTTAAATTAGATATATTCACATACACACACTCACACACAACATACAACCTCCTCCAAATTTTTTAATTATACATTTTTTACTTTTACTTTAATCTTTAATCAAATAGCATTTTACACATGCATTTGGAGAGAAAAATAAAAGGTGTGTTAATAGCATCATCAAATTTAATCTCAAATTTAGAGTAAGTAGATTCACAGGGATTGGGTAGTGGCCTTGGCTTTTTTTGTTTATAGTAGGTAAACATATCCAATGTATAAAGTTAAAAATCTTTTTTTTTTTCTGAGGGAGCTTTCTTTTCCCACATTGGAACTGAGCCCCTAACTCTCCTAATGAAAAGGCAGATGCTTAATTCACTCTAAATTCAGAGTACCCAGCCTTGGCCAACACTGTCCTAGTTGTCAGTTGGGACCTTACAAGTTGATTTATGGCAAAAGTGAGTAAAAAACTGAAAAGAAAATAAGTCATTGTGATCATTGTGAATAAAATATCTCAAACCTAAGGACAAGAGACAAAACTGCCGATGTACAGGGCACATTGACTCATGGAAAGCTATTTGAGTCACACTGGTTGCTAAAAATAGTTAATTAGAGCCTCACATGTGTAACCTGAATAAGGCAGAAGAATGGCTGTATGAACACTGATGAGGGAAACATACTGCAACATCTATAGACAACATTAATATGCTCAAGAAAATAGATCCATATGGCTATTCCCTATTCCCTCTTGTCTCGGAATACTAACAAAAACCTTTATCTAAATTAAACACTTATAGAAATATGTCTGATATTGTATATAATCTACAGTTTAAAGTTTGTCTAGAATATTGGTCCCTACAGTTACTCTGATCTTTCCTTAGAATGCTTTGAAGATGTCTGCTTCTAAAACCTTTCTTATTATTTTACCTGTTTCCATACTTATCACCCAGTCTTACTCTCATTTTCTCTGTGGATGATATACCATCAATGAGTGGGGTGATCCCACTACTTATGTTTCAAATATCATAAGAAAAGTTACTTATCGCAAATCTTTATTTATAGCCAGGACCTCTTTACTGAGCAGTGGATTCAGATTCTCACTTGCTTACTGGGAATCTCCACAGTAATGTTCAAACAGCATCTCAAACTCAGTGTTCAGAAATAAACTCAGTTTCTTGACCTGAGTTCACCCGAGATCTTTCTCTTTTTTAAAAAAACTCACTTAATGACATAACTTTGCTGTAAATGCCTCATGTCAATAATTACAGGAACACTATAACATCTATATGTTCCATTTTTAAATATTAAACTCCCTAGTTACTAATTCTTACTTGTTTACACACAATCTTTTCCAATTTTGCTTATATTAACTGCCAAAAATGCAATTTAGATCACATAATTACAACTAGACTCTACTGTCCTGTAATATTGTGTCATGTTCCTTACTGTATCCTCAACTTTTAATTGAGGCACATGTTCCAGGCACATGTTAAAAACCAGTTAGTGCTATTTTAATGAATAAATATTTATACCTTCCTTAGAAATTTTTACTGTTAAAAAATTCAATGCTTCATATTCTTCACCTAAAATAAAAAAAGAAAAAAAATTAAAATTAGTGTTTTGGGATGTCCCCTTGACTACAAAGTGTGAAACTGCACATTAATGGAGTTATCAATGATTTCATTAAAATAAAGAAGGTAGGAATTGCAAAAGTAGATCTAAAAGAAAGATCTATCCTCCACACTCATAAAATAATTTTTTGTATATCTTTTTTTGGAAAACGGAGGCTATTATAAGATTTTCCCATAATAACAGTTTGTGATTTTAAAATCTAATAGACCTTGAAGCTATTGCCTCAAATGAGTCAATGAATGAACATCTTCTGATCTCAATTTTGAATAGACTTTATCACTCATAACATACTCAGCACTTTTATAAATGTTCTATTTATGAAAGATGTATTTATAGGCAGTGTAAGAAAATTCATCCTCTATTTTAATTAAGGAAGCCAAGCAGAGATTAAATTAAATCTGAATTGCATGATGTGTCACTTGCTAGATCTTAAAGTAAACAGGACACACGAACAAAATGTGGTCTTGAAAAAGGACCAAATTGCCACTTTTCAAAATAAAGAAACAGATTAAAGTGTGATAACAGCCAAACCCTTTAAAAGTTTAATGACAAAACTGATCTTGTCCTTCAAAGACAATCCATTAGAGTTTGGAACTGATGTTACATTTGGTCTGGGCAGTGTTTCTATTCACTTTTCTATAAGAAAATATTTGTTACTGCCAACAACCAGTTTCAGATATTTCTTACCCATTTATGCCTTTACCAGCATGCCTTTAACCACTTCAGAGCTGGTTCTGTCTTATCCTCAAAATATCTTCTCTTCATTCATTACCAGGTTAATACATAGGAAGAGTCACTCCAGAAATACCTGGCATGTTGGATGGAAATAGACTAGAATTAAAGGGCTGGGAAAACCTAATATGAATCCTGCCTCCCTGGAAGACTATAGTATCATGATAATATTAATATAATATAATATAATATAATATAATATAATATAATATTTTTTCTTTTAATGTACCATTTGCTATATCATGCCTGATCTTCTGAGAAAGGCTCTGAACTTATTGCCCTCTCAGGGCAGAGTATCATACAGCCATGAAATAAGTTCAAGGGCATGTTCTGAACATTGGAGATTTAAATTGAGGGAATAACCTTATTGTAAGAGGAGCAGCTCTCCTTGATAGATTGTTGTCCTTATGCTCGGAGGGAGCTATCACTACACCTTGAACATTTACTTAATGGTTAAACCTAATGCGTTAAGCAAGCAAGCAAGCAACAGCAACAACCTGAAGACTTTGGCAGGTATGAAGGACATTTCTTTTACACTCCTGTAGCTCATTAGTGTGGCACTCCTGACTGACTGTCAGTCCCTCGTTCTCTCTGCCCTAAGACAGTAGAGTCACCCACCAGACTGGTGAGTGGAAGGAGAAGCTCAGCACGCATGACTCCTGAGTGCCAGCACACATGGCTCCGCCCTCCTATATGTTCTTTTCCTCTTGGGAGTGAGCAGTCTTAAGGAATGCAGACTGTACTCCTCCAAAGTAGGTCAATATGTTCAATTTAGAACATTATTGGGAAACCCACTTGTCAGAGATGTAAATGACATTTTTTCCTGTGTAGTTTTATCAATAAAAAGGAAATATTTGGCCACCATCTTACTTTTTCTTATTTTTTCAGTTGGTTCAGAACTATAACAGGTAAGTTAAACAGTATATTTTGGGGACTCTCAGATTCATTTCTTAATACCTTGAAATTTCTCCTACCACCAAAACCAAAACATACACTGGGCATTGAATGAGATAGTACCTAGCACATGGTCATACTCTTCTTCCTCTTTTACCTCCAGATCCTACTGTAGCTGCTGAAACTACAGCTTCTACTACTATTACTGCTACTACTACTATTAGGATGACTAGCCTTAATACTACATATGAGAAAATAGTCCAAGAAACATATTATCAACAGATATAACTATCTTCTTTCATTAGGTTTTCATAGATATCCCTATAGGTTTAAAGTGCTGTGGCTTTGACATGCATGAAGGTCTGATTCTGGTGGTGAGGGGGAGAAAGGCAACACACATAACCTAAACATTTGTACCCCAATAATATGCTGAAATAAAAAAAAATTGTTATCAAATACTTAAAATTACTAGTGATTCTCAAGGAAAAATTACATTATATTGCTACTAACTTCCTCTGTAACCCTTAGCAAATAACTTCATTGAGCCTATATAGAATGGAAATGATAAACAGTTCTCCTTATGAATAGTTATCACAGTAGAATATTACATTGGTAAACAGCTGCTAGTAATACCTTCTTAGGCTGAATCTCCTAATATATTTTTCAACCTTTTTAAACATTTTGCAACCCCAAGCATGGATACAATGAAAACCTAATTGTCTTGAATGAGGACATGCAGTATATCTCTGCTGTTCACTGGGATAATCCTTCCTGCGTGGTTGAGTTTAGAAATCAGAGTTATACAACTGGTCCCATAAGCAACCACACAAAGACTATTGGCTATAGGTTTGTTTTTCCTAATGAAAAAAAAAAAGTCTTCCTGACTGAGTCACAGAATTTAAAAATCTTCCTGCTATGAAATCTAATAAATCTTGCTATGGTTGGAATATAGAAAAGTCACAAAAATTCCACATTCAAAGTCTACTTGAAGAACAGGGTGATGAATGCCAAGACTGGCCCATTTGTGTAAGCACAGAAAGGAAATCTGTTCAGTGTCGGTTATAGTGGGCCCTAATCTAATCTTGTGATGTGCTGATGATACTAGAGTTCTGAAAATACTTGTTAGCTCTATCACTGTTTCCTGCCATTTCATATGCATGGTACAAATAATTTTGGAGTAGGCTTTTTGGAAAGATTCTGTCTAGGCTTTAAGCCACATCTGTATTCCTGGAGAATTACATTCACCCTTTCCCTCCCAAATAGTTTTTACCCTTTCCTATACACATACTAGTATGCTTTTATTTTATTTTTCTTTTAAAACTTACAACTTAGGACAGTTTCCTGACTTTTTCTTTAATCATTTGTTTTTTGATAGGGCTCATTTGTCACAACACAGAGATACAACATAAATTCTGTCTAGATATAAGAAACTAATTAGTTAGTCCAAAATCCTGACTAATACAAATTGAGGGATTCTGAACTTTTAATTTGGCAGGTCAGTCTTGACACAAAAATGATGAGAACAGATTCTGTCTTTGGAAAGGAACAAATGTTTGGCCTTTGAATTAGCCACAGAGGGTATAATAACTTAAATCCCTGTTATGTTTTTATATGAAAAATGCTGAGGAGTGAGTCATTAAATAACCTATAGAATAAATTAGATAAAATCTTTTAAATTGAGCACTATTCTTAATTTTACATTGGGCCATTGTTTACTGCAAAAAGGTACCATTCCATAGAAATGTCATTTCAGTAGTCTTCCGATTTGAAAGCTGGACATTTGTCTTATTTATATTTATACTATCTGCATTTTAGGTTTTCTGTTCAATCTTCTTTCTTGCCTCATGGCTTTCCTTCACAAGTCTCATATTCCTAATTGTTTCAATACACTATAAACTACCAATAAACCAGTCCATTTTAAAATATAAGAAGCCTTTAGAATGGAAAGTTTGCACTGGCAGTGGACCTTGTACTCTATCTTTATGCAATTTTGCCTGTCTCATTATGCCAGCTTTCAGTTAACTGATGCCAATGGACAACAAACACAGTGAACAGTTTTGCTGACCTCTTCTAAGGTGATCCCATTATTTCTCAATAATGAGAAAAATGAAGGATGTTATTGCCATATATTTTTAATATTGGAGCAGCATGCTCTCTAGAATTTTGTTAAAATGGAATTAAAAGCTATTAAAATTGTTTTATAGTTATATCATTTGGGTAATCTGTTTTACGAATAACCACATTGGATGATTTCCTTGATTTATAGCGTATGAATAAAGATCACACAGTACATACAGCATGAGTTATTAGTACAATTAAATTTTGCAAGTGCCATGGTAAAGAGGTGATACAATCTTGTTATTCAGTATTATTTAAGTGATAAATTACTAAAGACTCATTTAATAATTTAACATTCATCTGTACAAAATTCTCACTTCCACTTGTTTCACTGTATCTCATGTTGAATTCGTTGGCTGCCTAATTAAATATATTGGTCCAGCAATCTGAAGAAAGCCTCTCAGGTCTGCTGGTGCAATGGACTGCATTTGTTTTTTATATTTTTAGGGTGAAGTTTATTAATAAAGGGATATGCATTCACTAATTTGCTTATTCAACAGATTCTTAGTTATCACTTCCTGTGATCAGAGCCCAGGTGTAGCTAAAGAATGCAAAGATATTTAAAATATGTTTTTTCATAATGTAAATTGCATTATTTTAATTCTAATTATTATTTCCATAATTTTAGTTATGATTTTAATACAACTGCACTTCATCTGAAAAGAACAATTGGGCATGACTATGTATATAGTAATAATATAAAGTAATATATAGTGTGTGTCATATGAGTGATACCACAATAAATAGGTCTTCATGTAGCTCAGAGGAAAGATGAGATCTAGCTAGGAAAGCCTTTTATTTTTCATAATGATTATATGAAGGGGCATGGTAAAACTTAAGAATTTGTATGTGAATCATGCAAATTATATTACTTTAAATATTATAATAGACATTGCACCACTTGGAAATTATGAAATGACTAAAAATATTTATGCCTAAAAATTCATGTTACCTTCTTAGTTATTACATATAGCTATTACATATAGCTATTTGAATTTATTTCCACAAATACTCAGATAACTTTATGCCACTAAAGGAAATAAACACTTAATGTGTTCAAGTTTGTTATTTTTAATATACAGCATCAATTATGCTATATGGTTTTACAGGCAATTAGAAAGCTTTCAAGCTTAAAAAGATATTTAGCTCAGTCATCCATGAGTTCTCAAACTCAATTTAACACATAATGCATGATGATTCTGTTCAACAAGAGTAAACCACTCAGAAAAATGCTAGTCAATATGTGCTAATTTTACCAATAAACATATAAATAATTGTGCCTAGAGTTTGTCATCCTCTATTTCTACTCTCTATTTTAAGCCAAAAAGAGTATTTGAATGGGCTGGAAGTCTACCAAACTTTTCTTATCTGTAGTCACCATCTCACATCACAAATATAGAAATTGTATTTTCAGTATTTGGCAGTTAAGTTCTTTTGGAAATAATGAAACAGTACTTCTGAATTGATCAGTCATGGGTTTGTATCCACTCTCTATTTCAAAGTATATTCCCAGTGCAGCTGATATCTCTCAGTTTCTTAGTTACTTTTCTAAAGAATCTAATTACACTGCTTGGCTAGACATAGTGGCTCACGTCTATAATCCTAGCACTTTGGGAGGCTGAAGCAGGAGGATCACTTGAGCCCAGGAGACTGAGGTTACAATGAGCTGTGATTGTACCACTACACTCTAGCACAGGCAAAAAAAGAGTGACCCTGTCTCAAAAAAATAAAATACAATAAATACACTTGTTTTCGAAACTTCTTAGATTACTTTCCTTGGACTCCTTTTGTTCCTCAGAGGAAAAGATTCAAATATTCTATGGTAAGTATTTTCATTCGTTGTTTCAACATCTTACAAATATTTATTGCCAGGAGCAGAAGTATGAATATAAAAGTCAGCAATCATCCAAGCCTAGAGCCTGCCCCGTTGACTAATCTATGCCCACCCTCCCCACTCTCCCCACCTCCGTACCCTTTCATAATCACTGTTCTACTCTGTACTTCTGAGATAAGCTTTTGTAAATTCTGAAAATGAGTGAGATCATGTAGTACTTTTCTCTCTTCCTGGTATATTGTACTTAACATAATGTCCTTCAGATTCATCCATGTTGCTGCAAATGACAGAATTTCATTCTTGTTTATGGCTGAATGGTATTCTGCTGTGTAAATATACAACCTTTTATTTATCTATTCAATCTCTGATGAACACTTAGGTTGATTTAACATCTTGGTTATTGTGAATAATGGTGCAGGCCAGTTGGCTCACCAATAATGGCTCACGCCTTTAATCCTAGCACTCTGGGAGGCCGAGGCTGGTTGATCATTTGAGCTCAGGAGTTTGAGACCAGCCTAAGCAAGAGTAAGACCCCATCTCTACTAAAAATAGAAAGAAGTTAATTGCACAGCTAAAAATATATATAAAAAATTAGCCAGGCATGGTGGCACATGCCTGTAGTCCCAGCTACTCGAGTGGCTGAGGCAGAAGGATTGCTTGAGCCCAGGAGTTTGAGATTGCTGTGAGTTAGGCTGACGCCACGGCACTCTAGCCCAGGCAACAAAGTGAGACACTGTCTCAAAATAATAATAATAATAATAATAATAATAGTAATAGTAATAATGGTACAATAAACATGGAAGTGCAAGATCTCTCTTCAACATACTAATTTCATTTCCTTTTGATGAATACCCAGTAGTAAGATTGTTGGATTATATGCTATGGTCTATTTTTGATTTTTTTGAGGAACTTCCTTACTGTCTTTTATAGTGGCTGTACTAATTTACATTTCCACCAACAGTGGATAAGGGTTTCTATTTCTCCATATCCATATCCATATAGTATTTATTACTTTTTGTCTTTTTTTTTCTTTTTTTTCTTTTTTCTTTTTTTTTTTTTTGAGACAGAGTCTCACTTTGTTGTCCAGGCTAGAGTGAGTGCCGTGGCGTCAGCCTAGCTCACAGCAACCTCAAACTCCTGGGCTCGAGTGATCCTTCTGCCTCAGCCTCCCGAGTAGCTGGGACTACAGGCATGCGCCACTATGCCCGGCTAATTTTTTTTTTTTTATATATATATCAGTTGGCCAATTAATTTCTTTCTGTTTATAGTAGAGACGGGGTCTCGCTCTTGCTCAGGCTGGTTTTGAACTCCTGACCTTGAGCAATCCGCCCGCCTCGGCCTCCCAAGAGCTAGGATTACAGGCGTGAGCCACAGCGCCCGGCCACTTTTTGTCTTTTTTATAACAACCATTCTTATTGGAGTGAGGTGTTATCTCGTTGTAGTTTTGATTTTCATTTCCCTGATAATTAGTGATTTTAGCATTTTATATCCATTTTAGCCTTTCTTTGTTCTTTATGACCTTGACACTTTTGGTGAGTCCCAATCAGGTATTTATAGAATTTCTCAGTTTGAATTTTCTGATTTTTTTTATAATTAGATTGAGAGTGTCAATTTTGGTGAAATATTCTTCTCCTTGAATTGTATCAGAGGGTAACTTATATCAACATGATTTATTATCAGTTATGTTACCTTGATTATTCGGTTAAGGTGGTATCTATCTGATTTTTCCATTGCAACTTTACTATTTTTCCATTTCTTTAAGTGTACTCATTAGAAATGAGTCATTGGGACCAGCCCACACTTAGGGAGGAAAATTAAACTCTACTTCATGGAGGGAGGAGTATCAAAGAATTTGTGGATATGTGTAAAAATCACCATGATAATTAATGAATATTTGGCAAAATAAAAATAACATTATGGTCAAGTAAATATTCTCATATCCTTAAAGTTTCACCCATTAATATTAGAATTCATCTATGGATTTGCTGTATAGCAGCAATTGTTACTGTTGTTTTCTATCTGTGTTTTTCTACTTCTCTCATTCTTTCTCCATTCATTATTTGAAATTCTTCTGAAGGAAAACAAATCCTTCTCCTCAATTTATTTAGTTATTCAATCATATATTTATATCATATATTTATATCAGTGTTGATCTATGGGTGTTTATTTTATCCTTTGGATTATAATCCAAAATAATCATTATTTATTTCATTGGTCAAATTATTCCAGCTTTGGCCATTGAGAACTTTTTCATATTGGATCCTGTGTCATTTATATGTACTCCCAGTTTCATCTTGTATTTTTCCTGCCCTACCATAGAATCTCTATTTCTCCAGAGAGCACAGCTTCCTATCATTAGAGAATAGTCTTTTCAAAATAAGATCATAGTTAGGTATACTCATTGCTACTGAAGTGCCATTGCTTCTAGGACCTTTCGGTGGATAGAGCAAGGAAAGGTATGAATGTATTACCCTACGTATATATACATATTTATATTTATTTGTGTGTCTATTATTTGATCCATCTATTCAATAAACATGAGTTCATACTATTATATATGATTCTACTCTAGCACCATGGGGTTCTTTCTAATCTCTCCATTTATTTATAACTTGCTTTCTCCAGCAGTGAAAAATTTGACTACCATTATCTACATTAATTTGTGTATTGTTTCAACCTCAGTACACATAGTTTCAGAATTGCTAAAACATGCTCCAGTGAAGAACAAATTTACTAAATAGCATATAGTGTTTACCCTATAGTTCTTTTTGACTTTAACCTTACAGAAGCTAATTAAAACAGTGATTTCAAAAATCACTTAGTCAGCTTGATTTTCCTCCACCTTTCAACAAAAGTGTCATCCATGTGTAACAAGTTTGTTGCAGCCAGCCTGGGATTCTTGTCTTCCTGACTGATTTTTTTAATTTATATACAGGTAGTTTCACTTATTGTGATTTTGCCAAATGCAGGTTTATGTATCCACTACTTAGGTGTCATACAAATTAATTCCATCATCCTAACATTTTTTATCTGTGCTCCTTTTGTAGCCAATCCTTCCTTCAAACCCCTTGCAATACCCGATCTGTGTTCTCTCCTATGGTTTGCATTTTCTCAGAAGTCATTTAAACAGATTACACAACATGTAGCCTTTTGTTCTGATTTCTTTCACTTTGCAAGATAAATTACAATAAAAAAATAATCTCTCCTTTTAAAGACAATTTTTAACAAGAGTGTGCAAAAGAAACATTTTTCTATAGAGAAAAACCATCTTAAAATATTTTAAAATCATTTTTAGTTTGAATAACAAAAGTGAATAACTACTAATTCTTAACCTAAAACGAGAAATTTTAAAACTTTTTAAATGAAGAGTTTTAGGGGTATTGAAAGCATTCTTCAGAAATATGAAAATTCATTAGCATTCCAATAAACTTATAAGAAAAACTGTTTGAAAGCAGGAAAGTTAAAAACTTATAGTCAAATTTCTGAAAAAAATTATATTTTTTATACTTGAAAAAAAGTGTTGAGCTTTAATAAACCCCATCAATGCTGTACAGTCTTTTAGATCTATGTATGTATCTTTAAGAAGTAACTTTTTCAGGTATATCAGCTGTTAAAATGAAGTACACAAATAAAAATAACTAGAATGAGTACTTCCAGTCACTTTACCACAAAATATTAAATTAGAATTTTAAAAATACAAAACAATTATGTTATTGTCATTGTGTATTTCTGATTAATAATTACAAGTAAGAATACTTTAAAAATATTGTTTGATTTATATTCATTTTATCTTTTTAATGTGTTTTCTTGGTTATGCTTTTTAAGAAAATATCACAGTAATATATATTAATAGTAAAAGTATATAATTGAGGCAAGATGGCTAACTAAAGACATCAGTTGCCAGATTATCTCAGAAAGAAGGAAAAGTTTTAGATTAAAAAAAAAATAGCTCAGGTGTAACTCTGAGGGGAAAGTTCCAGAACCTACTGGAGAATGCATGGGAAGAAGTGGAGCAGAACAAAAAGGAGCAAGATTTTGGCAGAGATAAGCTCCCCAAAATTTGGAGCCCCATGGAAAGGGTAGATGGGAGAGATTGTTTTTCCTCCCCTCTGGTAGTACACCTCTGGTAGACTGCAAGCTTTTGAACTGGTGGAGAGCTTCTCTACCCTCATGAGGCCAAAAGCTGCTGCCCCAGTGAACTGGGAGCTTCTTGAGAACAGAGTACCAGACTGCCAGACCCCTCAGTGTTGCTCCGTATCACCACAGACCTGAGCCCAGGCAGTGGGTGCCATACTGCTTCTCCATCCGTTGTGTGCCTTTGTCCTCCCCAGGATGCTTCAGCCCTTCAGTATTCTTGTCACTGGTCATAACATAAACATTTCCCAATGCCTGCCCAGACTGTGGTGGTTGCAGGGGGCTGGTGGATCCCAGAGGAACTATGTAATCCCAGAGCTTAGACATTCAACATGGGCTGCCTTTAGGGGAGAGGAGATTGCAGCACACCTGGGGATGCCCCGAGAACAAAGGGGACTAGAGTGCCAGCTCTCCTCCATTCAGACTCTTCTCTTCTCTCTCAACTCTCCTACCAACTGCTACCAAGTCAGATGGATGTCTCAAGGGACAATTGAGCTGGAGCTCTCAGGAGTGGCTGCTTCCCCTCTGTAGGTATGCCCACTACACCAACGCTTCCACAGACAATGGGGCTCACATCTTTCCTCTTAAAGACCTGCAGCAGAACAAGGGGCACTCAGACCATGAGCTCCTTGCCTGCCAGTCCTCCCTGGTGCTGCCTGTCTGGCTGCTCCAGCAAAGCAGGGTGTACCCCAAAACAGAGGGACATTAAGCCTACTTGAGCACTCCATGGACAACTGGGGATCAGTACATTTTTTCGCTGGCATGGTCAAGGGTCAAACTTGTAGGATGGGAGGACAGGCCCACAGACTGGATTGTGTACATCCAGGACTGGATCGTGCTGCTCAGGGCCACAGAAGGGAGATTTGCGAGCTAATTTTGAGAGGCAAGGAAGCCTATGTGGGAATAATTAAAAAGAGAGTGAGGTGTGGGTCCAAGCCACAGTGCACTTGCAGAGAACAGCTCCCCTCACAGGAAATCTACACTTTTGGTCTGGGGCGGGATCTTGAGCAAGGAAGTTCCCAGCCCGCAAAACTGTTGTTGGTAAGCTCTGCTAGGTTGGTCTGCTGCTTGTGGTCAGATGCCAGAAGGCGATCTGAGGGACAAGGGTACAAAAAGAAGAGCAAAACCCACTCCCGGCTGCCAGACTGTAAAATCTATACTGCTCCTCCCCTGTAAGCAGACTTTTTGGCTTCATAGGGCTGCTTCAGCCCCTTTCTGGTGTCTTTCCCCATCAGCCTGGATGCTGATCCTTGACCTCTGCTGAGATAGCTCTTGTGATCACCTTTGTGAAGCCTGAATGCAGGCTTAACTGACCCACCCTTGCCCAGCCTCACTCCTTCACCTGCCTTGGCTGTGATGGAGCATAAGAAAGGGTCCCCTAGGTGCTCCAGGGCCATACTCACAACCTGGGACATATGAGTGCTTCTTCTAATAGAGTAGAGCCAGTCACAGGTCCCCAAAACCACCACTATAGCTGAGTCCCAACAAGCACCACCTACTGTCTCAGAGATTAAACTGGGCAATCCAATATAATTCATGCTTTTAAGAAAACCACAGGACTGGGAAAGACAAAGGATTTCAAAGACTGCCATCTCTGCTTGTCAACAAGAGACAGGGAATCTGCTCACACATATAGTATACCATTGCTACAGCCTACAAATAACTTGCAACTGAGAAAACCACAACACTAAAGATATCTATAACCTAGGTATCCATCCAGAACCTGTATCCCCATCAAAGTACCCATAGGCAGAGCCAAAGGTCCTTACCCAAACTATGCTACAAGCACACACTTAAGAGTGGGGGTAAAGAAAAGTCCCATCTAAACAAAAAAAAATCCCCAAACAAGAAGCAACAGCTGCTCCAGATGAGGAAAAAATCAGGGCAAGAACTCCAAAAGTATGAAATATTAGAGTAACAGGACACCCCCAACACAGCACACCAGCTCTCTAGCAATGGATCTCAACTAAAATGAAAATGCTGAAATGACAGATAAAGAAATCCAGATATGGATTATAAGGAAACTCAATGAGATTCAAGAGAAAATGGAAAACAAACACAAAAGAACCACAGACATAATTCAGGAAATGGATGAAAATTTTACTAGATAGATAGATATATTTTTTACAAAACAAATAGAACTTCTAGAAATAAAAAATTAATTTAGGGAGATACAAAGCACAGTGAAAAGTTTTATAATTAGATTAGACCATGCAGAAGAAAGAATTATAGATCTTGAAGAAAGAATTATAGATCTTGAAGATAACTGTTCTGAATTAACCCAGCATTGTAGAAGGGAAGGGCATGCCTCTAACCCTGCCAGCGAGAGGCAAAGATAAAAATGTAACCAAAATGTCTGTACTCTCATAATTTCCTGAAATAAAAAAAGAAAGAAAGAACAAAGAATCAAGAGGATTGAACAAAGTCTACAAGAAATTTGAGATTATGTAAAATGGCCAAATATGAGACTCATAGATATTCATGAGGGTGAAGAAGTAAGAGCAAAAGTCCTGGAAAACATATTTGAGAGAATAATTGAGGACAATTTCCTTGAGCTGGCTAGATATTTAGATATTCAGATACAAGATGTTCAACAAACACCTGAGAGATTCATTGCAAAAAGGGTATCATCAAGACATACAGTCATCAGACTGGCTAAAGTCAAAACAAAGGAGGAACTTCTGTGAGTCATGAGGTAAAAAGATCAAGTAACTTACAAAGGAAAACCCACCAGGCTAACCACAGACTTCTCAACAGAAACTTTACAAGTCAGAAAGGAATGAGGTCCTATCTTTAGTCTACTTAAACAGAATAACTACCAGCCAAGAATTTTGTATCTTGCAAGACTAAGTTTTATAAGTGAAGGAAAAATAAAATCTCTTTCAGACAAGCACACACTAAGAGAATTTGTCACCACTAGCCCTGCTTCACAACAAATGCTTAAAAGTGTTCTATACATAGGCTAGAACAATCCATACCCACCAGTGTAAAAACCCTCAAAAGTTAAAACTCACAACGCTTATAAAACAGAAACACAAAGGAAAGAACAAAGCAACTAGGTAACAATCAACATGATGACCAGAACAATATCTCACATATAAGTACTAATACTGAATGTGAAAGGTGTTAATGCCCCTCTTAAAAGATGTAGATTGACTGAATGGATTAAAAAACACAACCCAAATGTATGCTGTCTGAAAGAAACCCATTTAACTACTGAAGATTCTCTTAGATTCAAGGAAAAGGGGTGGAAAAAAATATTCTATGCAAATGGAAACCAAAAGTGAGCAGGAGTAGCTATTCTTATATAAGATAAAATAAACTTTAAATCAACAGTGGTAAAAAAAGATAAAGTCATTAAATAATAATGAAGGGCTCAATTAAACAAGATGAAATAAAAATCCTAAGTACATATGCACTTAACACAGGAGCTCCCAGAGTCAAAAACAAATTCTGTTAGATCTAAGGAAAGAAAGAAATAGTGACATCATAATATTCAGGGACTAACACTTTATTGATAGAACTAGACAGATCATTTTTTTCATTCTTTGGTTCTTAAAAATGGCTTTATTTAATCTGTGAAGAAACCCAATCTTGTGGTATTGTTGAAAGATGTTTAGCAATGTTTATCACTTTATAAAGTGCCATAAGATTTATTTCCTAAGGTACACTATTTCCAGGAGAAATCTGTTTTCCATTTTGCAAGATTTAAAGTCTTGTAAAACTTTAGAAAGACCATACCAGAACTATTATTTTCATCTTTCTTTTATAATTCTGCAAATTATTTTTAATTTTAATTCCATTCCTTATTTCACATTCTCAAATATTTAAAATACTCACCAAATTTAGAGAATTAATTTTCATCTAAGGGCTTTGAAAAAAATATTTATTTTTGTATGTTTCCTGGTTTCCAATGTATTTTTTCAAGGCTGTGTTCTTATGGCAGTGGCACTAACATGGGTAATAAAGTTCAGAGGCAGCATCATTTAACCTGCTTGGCTTAATCTTCCAGCATCTGGCTTTGCAAATTTCTAAGGGAGCAACTACATAATTTATACCTCATTGGAGAAGGAGGAGTGAGTTGCTAGGCCTCCCAAATGCATTCAAAAGATACCAAGAAAAAAATTTATATTCTGTCAACATCTTTCTCCCTTTTTTTTTTATCTTGTTACAGTTGAAAATCCATCATGCAAATTGAAGTTGTACTTTCTCCATGCCACTAAATCAAATAGAATTTTTGGTTTTCATCAATAGAAAATGTGAGCAATTTCCTAAGTACTCAAAGAAGGGCAGTCATCTCTGTCAGGGGCCTAACTGATTAAGGTTTAGTTCAATACTTATATGTTCAATAAACACTAGTCTCATGAAATGCTCTGATAAA
The DNA here is from genome assembly GCF_040939455.1 of Microcebus murinus. Taxonomy (NCBI): domain Eukaryota; kingdom Metazoa; phylum Chordata; class Mammalia; order Primates; family Cheirogaleidae; genus Microcebus; species Microcebus murinus. The sequence goes on along the minus strand of NC_134114.1, from coordinate 34,193,222 downwards.
AAAAAGTGAAGAGGTCTCTAAGGTGAAAGGTCAAATAAATAAGGGAAATTGTGACTACAATATCCCATTCTCTGAGATTCACAATGCAGATTAGTCTATTAAAGGCTCTAAGATGTCCTGCCCTGTATCTTTCCTTTTATATATATGAGTAGATGTTATTTATTTTAATTATGTATATATTCCTACACACATATGTATATAATAGATGATATAGATAGAGATAGGTAGATAGATAGATAGACAAGGATTCTGTGGAATTGACTTTGACTTGGGAAATAATAATCTTGTCACACACTAGGGAGCCCCCTTCTGAATGATTCTTCATCTTGTCTGTGAACAAAATTCACATTCAATCTCTCTTGAAATAGAGATTTTTTATGAGAGCTGAATATTCATACAACCCCATATTCCCCAATGAATACAGAATTCATCATTTTATGTTGCAAAAATTAATTGTGAAATGTCTTTCTTTTTCATATCTTCTCCTTGTCTTAGATAATGATGTCCTTTTTAAATAATTATAAAATAGAATATTATGTGTATATATATGTGTGTATATATGTAAAATTATAAAAGTAGGTAACATCTACTTATATATTCTATATTAGAATCAAAATTTTTGTTACATATTATAAAAATTCTCTATTCAAAACAAAGATTCAGAAGAATCCAAATTAATAAACTTTCTTCTTTTTCCTTTTATTTCATCATACTATGGGGGTACAAATATTGCTAGGGTTATATACATTGCCCCTGCCACTCCTCTATATGTGCCAGATCTTCAAGCATGTCCAATCTCCAAGTTGTGTGCACCGCACTAAAGTTTCATTTTTTAAAGAGTATTTTCATATGATCCATTTATTATCATATATAAATTGCTTCACTTTGAGAAATGACATAAAACAATCTATATTTCATTCTAGCTATTTATTTTTTCATCAAGTTGAAATTTGAAAATAATATTACTCAGGAGATTGCTATTTAGCATGCATCAATCCATGAGAGATGAATGTGTTTTCAAAGATATTGATTTCCTTGTGTGGAAGCAATGTAACAAATAAGAAAATCCCAGACTCTACTATGATACAACAAAGTTGTTTTTTTTTAAACCTTGGAGGATGCAATCCTACTCTAAACACATTTTTTAAACATAAATTTATCTTTAACTCTCCTAGAAAGCTTATCAAACAAGCTGAGTTACAAATGGCTAAGTACAATATATAGCATCCCCAAACTGAAATAAGAACTTTTATTATAGTATTCTGTGTCCCTCTTCTTTGGTCACCAGAAGCATGAAATAGTAGCAATGAGGTTGAATCGATTCTGACCATGTGTCTCAATAACTGGACTGAATTTTAAACTCCAGTCTTTGTTAAGAGAGGATCACTGAGCCAACATTTGTAATGATATTATTTCACTAGAAATAAACTGAAGCAAGATTATATACACCAAATTACAAAGCACAATACAGTGTGCTCTCATATAAACTTTTAGTTCCTCTTTACAAAGACATTGTTGAGAATCCCTAAACAACCTGGCCAAGAAAAATGTGCTTCTTGCCCAGTCTCTTTTTCTCATCTTATTGTCCAAATTCTGATCATCATCATTACGTCCTACATCATCTCTTCTGGCATTGATTCACTAGTTAGAGGGCCATTACTCTAAAATTTGATGATAGACTCAGAGATTTTCTTGTTGATATCAAGCCATTATGAATTGATTCCCATGGAGGTTTGTTTTCACTGGTATCCCCTCAAACTGCCTTCTACTTTTTTTTTTTTAACCAAATTTACACTTTTCTAATCTTCTCACATGTGCTGAATTACACTTCTTTTGTTAGCTATCCATTACACTTCTTTGTTAGTTCCATTACACTTCTTTTGTTAGCTATCTATGCTGCCTAACTGGTTTCCAAGATAAAAGATGGTTCTCCCACTAATGAAATTATGAATAGATAGGCTTTTTTTAGGAACACCACTAACAGCTCCCTGAGCTGCGAACGATCTGGATTTTTCAGTTTAATAATATCTAACCTTGTTTAATAATTTCTTGTGCAGGTTATATTAGCTTTGAGAAGATAACTGGACCATATTTTTCCATTTCCTAAGTGGCTACTTCTTTTTTGTACAGGTGGCATTTTAAGCTCTGAAAGTTCTATGGTTTGCCACATCAGTGCAATAAATTCTACCTGAGTGAGGCATGGATTACTAATCCTTAATTCACAGAGGTAAATATTTAACACTTGACTCTCATAAACCTTTTTCTGTACACTGTTTTTAATAAGGCCTCTAGTATGTCTAGATTCATGGTGCTAGTCTTTCTTCACTGGTTTTCTTACTAAACTATAAACCTCTCCATTAGTCTTAAGGAAATTGGAACTGTGAGTCACATTGTTGCCTTTGCTCACTTTGAAATTCTAAAACCAATTCCAGTTGAATGATTGCCATAATTCAGTTTTCTTATACTGTAGTCATTTATACATCACTAGCCTTCATTTGAATGTGCTTTTAGTTTTTGAATTTGACAATGAAATTCATTCCTGAAAAGTAACAACTGAGCAAAACACACTAATAAACAAAAACAAAATATATTTAGAAAGAAACATTCTTTAAGAACATTGTAGAGTTTTCATTGATATTGAATAAAACTCAATTCTAGGCCTTTTAATTATTTGAAATGAACAGTTTCACTGCCTGCATTAATATCTGATAGAATAGAAAACTTCATAGTCATCTTATATTTGCAATAAAACTCTTTAATAATAGCATCTTAATATATTAGGAAAGTACTGCTACAGGTGAGGATTAGTCCTCTTTCTTCAACTAGTTATATGAACTAAACACATTGCAGAGTGGCTTCTGCAGATTAATTATAATATTTTACAGTCTTTTCCACTTCAGTAGCCATCAACATGGCTTGAGCAGATTTAACATGTGCTGTATGTTGGTGATCAGTCCTATTTCTGCCCTTTTAAGCTTGCCCCTATATTTTAGGAGCTGAAAGACTGAAAATTACACTTTCCAGACTCACGCATTAGGATTCTGGCTTAATGTCCATGTGCAAGATTTGGAAAGAGGAAGAAGAGAAGTAGAACCAATATTGTTCCAAGAGTTGGGAAGGTTCAGAATCTTTTGGCAGCTAAACATGAAAGGGCTTTGCCCAGGCTTCTCTGCATTCGCCTATAAATCACCCCCTTCAAGACTGCAGAGAATTAAAATTACTGGGGGTATTTCCCTGCTGGTTTTGTAATTCACTATTTTCTAAACAGTATTGTTTTGACTTGTCTGACAAGTATATTTGGCTATAATCCAATATTGGCTTCCCTGACCTTAATTCCCTCAGCCTCTGACAGTTTAAATCTCTAATCCCTCTTTTAAATCCCTTCTTGCTTGAAATATGTTAAAGCATTATCTATTTTCCTGATCAAACCTGACTTATGGAATACCTGAAGGAACTAGGACCCAGACCCTTTATAACATTCAGGCCCCTAAATGCATCAGAACAAAACGTTCCTCACCATTAACTTACTGAACTTTGGTTTATTTTCTCCTTCACAAATTGGCAAGTTAGCAAAGACAGTAGGTTTTGGTAGTATACACTCGGGGGGGGGGGGCATTAATTCATTATTTATTTGTCTTCCTCTCTGTTTTATGAGAAAAAGTATAATACCTTCAGAGGAAGATTCCTGAACCTATTCTGTCAAACCTCTTTCAACTTGCTATAATTATATAATCACTGAAAATCTTCATTCCAAATACTATGAAGAAATAATTACAAGCAAACCTCTTAAAATATTTTCTATAAATTTGGATGAGTAAAGATATAAGAAACTATAATACATATACATACAGTGTATACATACATTAAACTGAGGAAAGGAGAGAAGAAGGAAAGAAGAGGTAGAGAAAGGTCAAAAATCCAAAATCCAATGGTAAAAGGGATGTATTAATTAAGCACAGAGCTTTATTATAATATAGGAAAGCAAGAAGACATTGGCTTGGCTCTTCCATGGAGGTGATTGGTAAGAAAGGGCCTATGCTGAGTTAAGAGAGGAATCCAATTTCATTAGTTGAAGATATTGAGGAAAAATTATTCAATTTTCAATTGTAAATTAATTGGACACTGTTTATACTTATAGGGTTCATGAGTAGAGCTGAGCTACTTTGTAATTCAAGTATAAAAATGATCTTTTCTTTAGAATACAATGTTGGTCTTAAATTTCTATTAAAAGATTCTCTCATGTAAATGATTACATATTGTGGGAGCAAATTAACTTTAGATCTTCAAAAAATACTGCTAATGTGAAATATCCTACTTCAAGAAAATTAAATATCTTTGCAAACAGAATGACCAATCAGGAAGGAATAAGTTAAAAATCACTTTACATGTAGGCTTATTAATAAAATTTTTTAAATACTACATATAAATTGATAGAGTTATGAAGGTTTTATAAATACTCATTCTTAACAATTATTTATAATAATAACTATTTTTTAAAATTATTTAGAATAGGCTTCTTTAGAATTGAAAATAGACTATATTTAATACTTCATGTCAGGATCTGTGATTTTTAGAGTAAATGTAAAATAACAGTTCAACGAACTATACCTAGTTAGCTATAGTTAGCTTAGTTAAGTGTTTTGTTTTTACTTAGTAGAAATGATTATTCATGTTTAATAATTTAATATGCATATGGTAAAATAAAGAGATAGAAGGTCTTTTAGAATCTGATTCAATGCATTATTTAATGCTGAAGTTTTAGAATATGTCAAGATAGTGTGTAAAATATACAAACTTACCAAAATCTAGTACCAAGAAACATTTTTGTCTACAGTTTAGAATGTTCAGGCCCATATACCATAGAGCTTCACTTACCTTATAAAAGTAAAAGTTCCGCATTTGTGGTCAAGCTTAGAGGGTTCAGAGTAGGACAAAACAGGCTGTACACACTTATACAAAAAGAAATCCATAAGCCCATTTAATAATTAACCTTAACAATAATAAGCATTCATGAAATATGAACTAGCTATTCTATCACTAATGGACAAAGGTGCTCAAACATTATGAGAGTTTGTAGGTATCAGTTTAAAGTCTGCTGTTTATTTAAAAGAGGATAAGGTTTTAATGACTCTTTGACAATAATATTTTCAATTGAAGAATAAAGTAAATCATAATGGTAATGTCAGTAGTAAACTATTTAAAACTTCAAATGAAAGGAAAGACATATTTATATAGTTGGATAAATATACAACTTGAATTTAGCAATACGTATGTGTGCATATTCATTACAAAGCTGTTTTTGATCTCCCTCCTCTCCTGTCAGCAAGCTATTTATTTTATTTAACAACCACTTATATAGCACTTTCTATGTGCCAGACTGTTCAACATGCTTTACCAACATTAGCTCATTTAATGATATGAGTTCTGTTCAACTCTTGATTAAATCCTACAATTACCTGTTTCCTCCTTCAGGATTATAAAAAGTAGTAACATGTCTGCTTCAGACATAATCTTAAACTCAAGTGTGAGGTCAGCGTGGAATGCACTTTGCACAATATTCCTTGCTATACTGTAATTATACCTTGGTGTCCATGAAATTTCTGTGTGGAAAGTAGACTTCGCTTGGCAGTTTCCAGGGACTTACTTAAACAAAGTACCAAGTCCATGGCTTTTGCTTCCTCCTGTCCTTCCCTCAGTTATAGTTTTCCACCATTGCCTATTGCCCATATTGCTACATTGTGTATAGTCTATTAAATAAATGTGTCCATATCAGCATTTCCCAATACTCATTCCTTGGAACACACCTGTCTTGAAGGATTCTCTGAGAAACAAACAAAAAACAAATTAAAGATAGCATAATATCAGTAACAATTTTGTAAACTATTCTCTTGGAATATGCATTCTAAATGCTCTGAAAAGTCTCTCTTTTCTCAACATATCCAAAAAAATATCCCCTACCTACCTTAATTGATAATTAATACCGCCACAGATCCTAAACAATTAGTAGACTAGAGAAGACATGTTGAGCAACAATGCACTATACCAGGGTTCAGCAAACTATATCCCATGGGCCAAATCTGGCCTACTGCCTGTTTTTGTACAGTGCATGAACCAAGAAAGGTTTTAACATTTTTAAATGGTCAAAGAAGAATATTTTGAAATGCATGGAGTACTGTTCAGCTATAAGAAACAATGGTGATATAGCACCTCTTGTATTTTCCTGGACCCATTCTATTAAGTGAAGTATCCCAAGAATGGAAAAATAAGCACCACATGTACTCACCATCAAATTGGTATTAACTGATCAACACCTAAGTGGACATAAAGGAATAACATTTATTGGGTGTCGGGCAGGTGAGGAGGGAGGGGATGGGTATATACATACATAATGAGTGTGATACACACCAACTGGGGGATGGACACTCTTGAAGCTCTGACTCTAGGAGGATGGGGGGCAAGGGAAATATATGTAACCCTAACATTTGTATCCCCATATTATGCTGAAAAATATCCATAAATGAAGTTTGATTGGAACACAACCATGTTCATTTATTTATGTATTATCTTAGCTGTTTGTTAGCTCCAGCAACATAAATGAGTAGTTGTAGCAGAGGATCTACAGTCCCCAAAGTCTAAAATATTTATTTTCTAGACTTTTACAGAAGAAAACTTCTTGAATTCTGGTTTGCATTCAAAAGAAAGCCTTTTATTTTTTCAAAAAATATTGAACGTTTCATGATGCCATGCATTATTGCAGGTGTTAGTAATACAGTTATATTGGGTTAAATGGTGGCATCCCCCAAAAGGATACATGCACATGCTAACCTCTATTACCTGTGAATGAGACCATATTTGAAAAAAAGGGTCTTTGCTGATGTAATAAATCTACAGCTCTTGCCATGAGATTATCCTGGATTATCCAGGTAGGCCACCAATTTAATGACAAGTGTCCTTATAAGAGACAGAAGAGAAGACACAAAGAAAACAGGAGAAAACCTTGTGAAGTTAGAAACAGAGACTGGAGTCATGCAGCCACAAGCCAAGGAATGCCTTGAACCACCAGAAGCTAGAAGAGACAAGAAAGGATTCTCCCTCCTACAGAGCCTTAAGAGGATGCATGGTCCTGCTGATATCTTGATTTCAGACCTCTGGCTTCCAAAACTGTGAGAGAATAAATTTCTGTTGTATTAAGTCACAAAGTGTATATAATTTTTTATTGAAGCCCTAGGAAACAAATACAACAATTCATATTTTACCCAGGGATAACAAATAAGAAACAGAAAAATAAGTAGAATATATAGTATGCTAGATGATGATAAATGCAATGCACATGTTAAAAATAAGAAAATAGGAAAGGCAATGCAGCACAGAGACAGAGAATTTCCATTCTAAAGCAGATTATTCCTCGAGAATGTGACGTTTGAGCCCAAATCTAAAGGAGATAAAGAAACAAATGATAAAGATAACTAGGGATGAGCATTCTAGGCAAAGGTAACAGTAAATAAAAATATCCTAATATGAGATCATGTGTGTCATCATCTAGGAAAAACAAAAATCCCAATGCATCTTGAATAAAATGGGGAGGATTAGATAATGGGATATGAAGTTAGACATAATAAGGATGCAGCTGATAGGCCATGATAGGAATTTCTGAATGAAATGGCATGCTATTATAAAATTTTGAGCAAAGAAGTAATATAAGTCAATTATTTTTAAAATTATAACCTTTCAGCCACATAGAGATGAGACTGTAGTTGGATAAGGGTAGAGATAGGAAGACTCTTCATAACTGTCTGCTAGATTGTTGACAGTGACGACTCAGACCAGGATACTGGTGGAGAGCAGTTGTCAAATTCTGATTACAATTTTTTTTTTTATTTTTCAGCACAATATGGGGATACAAATGTTAGGGTTACATATATTTCCCTTGCCCCCCCCACCCTCCTAGAGTCAGAGCTTCAAGAGTGTCCATCTCCCAGTTGGTGTGTATCACACTCATTATGTATGTATATACCCATCCCTTCCCTCCTCACCTGCCCGACACCCAATAAATGTTATTCCTTTATGTCCACTTAGGTGTTGATCAGTTAATACCAATTGATGGTGAGTACATGTGGTGCTTATTTTTCCATTCTTGGGATACTTCACTTAATAGAATGGGTTCCAGGAAAATACAAGAGGTGCTATATCACCATTGTTTCTTATAGCTGAACAGTACTCCATGGTATACATATACCACATTTCTGTATTGACTGGATGTGAGATGTGAGAGAATGCAAAAAGTCCAAGATTTTTGGCCTGGTGTACTAAACTTATGGAATGTCTACTACCTCAGTTGAGAAAGAGTTCTGAAGAAATATGATTTGGGGCAAAGTTTAGGAGTTTATTTTGGGACATATTAAGTTTGAGATGCTTGTTACATTTCCAATTATAGTTGTCCAATAGGTAGTTTACATTGAAATTTGGAGTTCAAGAAAGAATTTATGTTATAGATATAAATTTGTGAATCAAAAAAATGCAATTAAAGCTATGAGACTAGAGGGGATTGCTAAAGGAATGAGTCTAGATAGAGAAGATTTTGAGCTAAACTTGTACATTGCACTATCAGAAGTTTGTTTTGCTTTTTGTTTTTCAAGACAGGAAAAATAAGAGCTTGTATAGTGTTTGGAATTATCCAGTAGTAGGAAATAACCTAGTATTGCAGGTGGAATGATTCCCTTGAGTTGGAAACAGGAGCTGGGTCCTCTTTATGCCAACAGCATGGACAGGAAATTGATATCTACTAACATGAGACAAAGGTATTAGAAGGAGCATCTAGAAGTAGTTTGAAATAATCAATAATTAACTGAATAGTTGTGTTGGAAGAATTAACAAAGGACCAGGAACTACACTCCTCAAGAAATGAAGATAAGAAAGCTAAGAGTCAAAAAATGACTGCAACAAAGAGAGAAAATGGACGGTATAGTTAAATGCATGTAATTTGAAGCTGGAGGTTTTTAGGAAGGAGGGAGAAAGATTAACAAGAAAGAAGAAGGGTCAAGGAGGAAACAGAAAGTAAACCAGGTTATATTAAAAATATGTCAGTATCAATTTAAAATATTTTAATTGAATTGTTTTTATTAAAATATATTATTTTAGTCAAGCAGTACTGTTTTGCAAGAAAATTAATGTTTTATAAAGAATCCTCTAGTTTCTGACAATTTTACTTTATCTTTTTAATTCACCCTTTTCATTTTCACAATTGCTGTAATAAAAATGTATTCATTTTCAATCTTCATTTAATAAGATATCTACTCTTTCCCAGAATCCTTTGGTCAATTCAAATCATTAGATCTAAAGTCCAACTAATTCTTAATGCATGATCTGTTCTTGTCAACAGATTCCATACTCTTCCACATCAATAAATATCTGTCTCTTCCAGTGACTTTGCTAGATTCACCTTCCTGCACCTCAGAGCTTTAGTAGGTCTATTCTCTTTCCTACGTTTTTTTGCCTAACACTGCACTCAAGATGCCTCTTAATAATAAAGGCTTCTCAAGATACACTCACTTGGTTTTAGGGCTTAAAATTTTTTTAAGAATCTTTAGCCATTTTATTTTTTTATTATATATTTTTTTTATTTCAGAATATTATGGGGATACAAATGTTTTGGATATATGAATGTATAGAACTGGAGACCATTCTTCTAAGTGAAGTATCACAGGAATGGAAAAAACAAACACCACATGTACTCACCATTAAATTGGAACTAATCAATCAGCACTTATGTGCACATATGAAATAACATTCATCAGAAATCCAGCAGATGGGAGGAGGAAGGAAGGAATGGGTAAATTCACACCTAATGGGTTTAAACTATGAATAAAGTCTTATATGACTGCTCTTGGTTGTGCTAGTATTTATGTTATTTTTATACATATACATCTTATAAATTACTACTTGAATATTTTATAGATTTGTAAGATTTTAAAGAATTCAAAGTCAGGGTCCATGCATCTCCCAATGTCAGTGTCTGATATATTATGCAGGGTACACAAAGTATTCAAGTCAGGGCCATGAATATTTCCTTGACCTTTCTAAGCCTACCCATATTGCACTCTCTTACTCAGCCAACACCTGCTTACAGTCATTGAATAGCTGAGCTGGCAATCAAAAAATACGAAGATATTTTATCACTCTTCTTTAGGATTTTAGAGAAAGTTTGGTTTGTTGTTTCCCCTTTCTTATTTTTTTTAAACCCAAGCTATGATGATAGCTTTATATTTCAATATCTTATCATCAAAACTTCCTGATATGTGAGAAGTCATATATTTTACCTGATAAAAATGCAGTTGCAAACCTCTGAATAAATCAGAATCTTTTCTAAATACAGCCATTAATGCAGGGCAGAGAGTAGTCTGGAGTAAAATATAACTGCCTAAATGTTTCATTTGGCTTTTGTTTTGTCCAGATCCACATATATCCCAAGTACAAAAACAGAAAAGAAGTTATTTACGACACCATAAATTGAGCCCATGTCTAGACAGTATGCAATGCAGGTGAATCTGAATTCTCAGCTATATTACCATGTGATAATTGATCAGAAAAATCAGTTGGCATATTCAATTACCATTGTGACAGTCATAACAATACCTATTCTATTTTTAAATTTCAGCTTAGGCACATTTTTTCTTTGCCCTGTGAACTTGAATAACTTTGAAATATTTTCTATGTGATTAATGTGTTAACAGTTTTAAAACTTCATTATCTTATTGTAATTTTTAATTACACTTTAATGAAAAAGTTATAGCTCCTTCTTCAAATTAAATCAATACAAATCTAATTATTTTGGTTTTTGGTGACATTTTTATTCTTGACAAAGTAACCTCTGGTTCTGTATGTAATTGACATTATAATTGACAATAATTAAGCAAAATCAAGCCCCAACAAGAACCAAATATTCTCCTTGAGAGTCAATAAAGCTCATTGGAAAGATTACCAGGTCTAAATGTCAAGAGTTATAAGTTTAACCCATTTCACCTTGAACATAATATGTGACCTTTGTCAAGTAACCTATTTCTCTACATCAGCTTTCTCATCAATACAAAAAAAGTGCATTGAAATCCTTTCTACATCTAAGGATCTATATTTCCTACATACATTTCAAGCACATAAATTACAGTATAGCAAGAAACTATAGGTTTAACTTAAAAGATATTGACCAAATACAAATATTTTATCATTTTTATTATTTTAATTAGGAAGTCATATTTAGAGTTCAAATTTATTTTATAGCATGCTCTCACCCTCCTCTCTCTGTCTCTATCTCTGTCTCTCTCTTCCTCTCTCCATCTTTTTCCCCACTTACAAAGTGAGATATTAGACACATTACTCTGCAATTTAATTTTTCTGTGTGTTAACTACATGTACATGGAAATTCCTTTTGTTTAGTACAGAGATATCCACCTCATTCTTTGTGATACCTGTATAATGTTCCATAATATAGATTTACCATTGACTTTTGATGGACATTCAGGTTTCAGATATTTTGTTGCAATTACAAGTAAAAGCTATGCCAAGAATTCTTATGTATCTATGTCAGTATAGCACCTGGTACTTTTACTTTAATAAAAACAAGCTTCAAAAAGGCATGCTGAGACAAGGTATACACATGTGTTACATTTTAATGGATAATATGTAATCTTTCCAAAAAGACTGTAAGAATTTACACTCTGATCCTATGCCCAGGTACTAGCCAGATTTAAAGTCTCAAATGCCACTTTGAGGACATGGGATGGTGGGAGATTAAGCTGGATGCTGACATGCCCATTTTTCATTTTAAGAGATGTCTAGCACTCTTATAGAGTTAGACTGAACTTGAGACAGTCTGAAACCAAACAGAAGCACTATAAAGTTGTTGCATAGTCTGAATATGATAAAATAAAGACCTGAACTAGGACAATGCTAAATGATTGTAGATAACAGTCATGGAGGTAACTCCTGAGGTGGAAGTGCACAAAGTTGATGGTTAGTTCATAAAAAAAAAAAAAAAAAAAAAAAATGGCGAACATTTTGAAGGTGAACTGAAATGACTTCAGTATGTATAGCTTTTTTCTTTGCATTCATCTCCTCAGTAATTATTTTTTGAGCATCTACAATATGCCAGGCACTATTTTAGGCTCCAGGGTGATAGTGTTAGACAAAAGTCCCTGCCCTTACTAAGCTTAATGCTACAGATAAAACAAATCAATAAGGTTTCATAGCAGATAAGAATAGAGCATAGATCTAAAGAAGGCCAAAGTCAAAGCAATATATATATAAACGCTAGGTTGTCAGTAATCAAAACAACAGTGATAGAAAACCTTATTAGATTTAGACTTCTAACCATCTGAATGTAAGAAAAGATCATTATCTGGGAAAATTTTTGTGGCATACATAATGGAAAAGTTTGAGAAATTAAAAAATAACTGATAATTTAAAACCCTGTTACCTAAAGATGCATTCTGTTAAATCTGTTAGGCTTTTGTTGCAAGAAATAACCTTTAGGCAAATTAATAAATGACCTCATTAGAACAGACTTTACACATCTGCCTACAAAAGCAAATGCTTCTTAAAAATTACAGCCAGCTCATTAAAATAATGATGGGCAATTTAGTGTGCATTGAAAAGTCTTGGTTGCTTTGTAGTTATTCTGTGTGTCCCTGCCCTTGTGGGGACGTCCTTATCTTCCCCCTAGGTTTTTGGACATAGTTGCATCTGCTCTAAATGCATATTGCATAACTGATTTCATAATGCTATTCTGTGCCCTCTGTGGTCCTTGTTGCATAGGTAATCAGGGTTTTATTTAGAGAATGTAATGCAACAGATAGCACATTCATTTTCAGACTATGAAATCTAAGCCTCAAGAGGGTTGATTGTCCAGAAATTGCTTAGTCTTCCTCAGCCTGCAAAATAAGTGTTAACAATACATTTTGAAAATGAACATAATTAAGCCAACAGAAAAACATGATCATTTTAACTGTAACACCTATTTTCTCATCATCTCAAAAAATTTTAAATGAGGCATTACAGTTTTTTGTCTTAGCAAACTGCCTGCCATTATATTTGACCTAAGGGGAAGGTTTTCTTTATTGCTCTGAAGTGTGTAGATAATTGATACATGTATTCATTTCACTGTTTAAACTTTATCTGGGGAGCATATTTTGCAAATTTTTTATTCTAATCACCTTCTGAAGAGTAACAGCTGGTTAAGTGTGACACACACAAACAAACCTAAGAGGAGAGAGAGAGAGAGAGATAAGTGAACAAGATATATTCAATGATAACTAAATAAGGGATTTGATTAGAAACTGAAATTTACAACTAAATCTATATCTATCTCTAACTAAATCTTTCTAAGCCATAGACATATAAAAATCAGACAATTTACCCCCCCATGCAGATAACATTTAACTGCATTTATTAATGTTTATGTGGCCTCACATGCATTTTGCCTTGTATAAAATAATATTTTATAATAAGAATGTTTGTTCTTAACTATCTCTACTTTGAATTTTTATTTTTCCTCTTTCTTATATTCTTTCAGTAATGTTTGTGTACTGGTTTCTTAGCCAGTCATTATTTAAATAATTTCAGTCATTATTTAAACAATTTCAAATTTCTCTTTAGCATTTTGAAACACCTCTCTCCCTCTACTTTGAAAGGGCTTTAGGCAGTAATACCATCCATGATTTGCGCTAGAGATATCTGAGAGTGTAAAGAAAGACATGTTGATATGCGAATTGTGCTAATGATAAATAACATTATACTTATTTTTAATCTTGAAGGTATCCATAACAGAAAATAATTGCCTCAAAAAAGTTTAGCTTATATACATCAGACACAATTTGCATTGAAAGTCTCAAAACAATTTGATCTTAATATTTATTCTCATGAATATTCATATATAAGAATATGTTTGAATATGATACTTTGTCATTCTTGATAGACTAAGTATCTATCAAGACATTTGTGGAACCCCATCCACAGTTGTTTTTTATAACATTTTATAATTTTAATTTAATTTTATAACATTTTAATTTAATTTTATAACATTATTTGCCTCAAGTGACAAAAGTTTTAGGTATTTAAAAAAGTAAAAAATAATGATAAATGCAATCTATACCTTTATATTAAAAAGTGTTGGATGTTCAAGTGCCAAAGGCAGAAAATTTTAATTAAAACACTTTTACTTTGATAGAAAGAAGATTTGTATAATTTTTAAGGAGAAAAATAACAAAGAAATTATGTCTGTATTACATATTAAAATTATCAGAGAAATATTGCCCTGTTTATCATAAAGAAAACATTAAATAAATAATTTTAATTATATTTCCATGGTGGACAGTGAATCATAAGTTTAAAATAATTATATTACAATTGGTCACCAATAATGCTAAGAATGAAAATTGATGCAAGTCTGGGAAAACATTCTGCTAATTTTCTGAACACGAAGGATTTATAACTGCTGAGAGTGGTTTAGATTGTATCTATTACAACACTTATTTTATATTAAGTAACTTTGTGGATTGTGGCTATGGCTCTAAAACAGGCTCAATTTTGCACCTTAGACAAAATATTTTGCTTCTTCAAGTCACAAAATTATAATTTAAGAAGCTTTTAGAGGTACTATAATATTTATGTCTCATTTGGCTAAACATACTTGTGTGCTATCAGCCACCCAAGTATCTAATGTAGTTCAGTCAATAATACAAGTTTTAAGAAAAGAGAATTTGAAATAAACTCAGAAATATAATATTTAGTAATTAAGACTGTAACAAAGGCCGGGCGCGGTGGCTCACGCCTGTAATCCTAGCTCTCTGGGAGGCCGAGGCGGGTGGATTGCTCAAGGTCAGGAGTTCAAAACCAGCCTGAGCAAGAGCGAGACCCCGTCTCTACTATAAATAGAAAGAAACTAATTGGCCAACTGATATATATATAAAAAAATTAGCCGGGCATGGTGGCGCATGCCTGTAGTCCCAGCTACTTGGGAGGCTGAGACAGAAGGATCGCTCGAGCCCAGGAGTTTGAGGTTGCTGACGCCACGGCACTCACTCTAGCCTGGGCAACAAAGCGAGACTCTGTCTCAAAAAAAAAAAAAAAAAGACTGTAACAAAGATTGACTAAAGATGTATATGAAACAGGCGCAGCTACTTAAACTCAAAACCTATAAAAAGTTTATAGGTGCAAGAGTTCTGATTGAACCACCAGTCACTACTCCCACAGAGAGTTAATAAAAAATTGCCTGGTGGATAATTGTGCTACATCCATGACTCCATCTCTGTCCTGTCCAGTAAGAATTCAGGTAGAGAGGCACCGAGTAACAAATATTAGTTGTGTGTTCTTAAGTACCAAATCTTATGACCTTCAATTGCTTCATTTTTAAAATGAAGATGATAATACATACCCTAACAGAATTTTTTTGTGGATAAAGGAAGATATAAAAAGATAGCTGTTGTGCATTACTCTATAACACACTATTCATATCCAATCCTCCTTTTTGTAATAATTACTGTAAATTTTACCCTTTACTGTCTTTAAAGGAAATTCATCTACACACACACACACCTACTCATACACTTAATTGAAAAGAAAAACAAATAAAAAATCCCCACATACACGATATAATGCCTCTATAATGCAAGAGAATTAGAAATCTTTATTGTAAATTATGTATTTAATATATAAATACTCTGATGACTGTCAAGAAAGCATAACAAAATATTCATATGCTTGCAACTGGAATCATCATGAATGGGAAATTGTAATTACAAACCACTGGAACTGTGGTATATTGGTGACTCTAATAACATAGAAATATCTATGCTATTATATTCTGCCCTGAATATGATTAGTATCCTCCAATCATTGTGATAACAAAAGTTGCTTCCCCAAATTTTCAAAGTACTATCTAAGGAGTGGTAGTATCCCTATGAAGAAACACTGAAAAAACATATTCTGCACAACATTGGCTTTGCAATTGCAAAGACATGAACTTAAATTTCTTCTTTATCAACTTGGGAATGTGTAACCTACCTAGCATGATTTATCAAAGCTCAGTTTCCTGGGTCTGTAAAAGGTTAGAATGGGGGCATGATACATACCTAAAAGCATAGCTAATGGAATTAAATAAAATTATGTTTGCGGCCGGGCGCTGTGGCTCACGCCTGTAATCCTAGCTCTTGGGAGGCCGAGGCGGGCGGATTGCTCAAGGTCAGGAGTTCAAAACCAGCCTGAGCAAGAGCGAGACCCCGTCTCTACTATAAATAGAAAGAAATTAATTGGCCAACTGATATATATATAAAAAATTAGCCGGGCATGGTGGCGCATGCCTGTAGTCCCAGCTACTCGGGAGGCTGAGGCAGAAGGATCACTGGAGCCCAGGAGTTTGAGGTTGCTGTGAGCTAGGCTGACGCCACGGCACGCACTCTAGCCTGGGCAACAAAGTGAGACTCTGTCGCAAAAAAAAAAAAAAAAAAAAAAAAAAAATAATAATTATGTTTGCAAAATGTTTAGCGGTGTAACTGTACCTGGCACAATGCTTTCTAAATATTTGTTATGTCTCAATACCTGAGATAAATGTTAGTTCCTTTTTCATCCCTATTTGTTTTCCTATAGACTTTTAAAACTTGCTAATGCTAACTTTATCCTTTGTTTTCAAAATTCCCCAGATTCGCGTGTGTGCCTTATTATTATACTTGCTTTGATTTCTAATTTATTGCTAATGTCTTGTTCCTGCTCTTACCCCTGTGTCTCCCTCACCTCACAATATTACTCTTTCTCCCTTACTCACTCCTGCATGCTGTACTCCTCTTCATATACTGTTTTCTAAATTCTCACTCATCATAGAAAGAATGTTTTAAAGTCCCTTAAGGGAATTTTATGGATTTCTTGAGAGCCCACCAAGAATCCCATAAAGTCAAATGTTATACCTCTGGCACTTAGTGAATTTTGGGAATGAAAACAGTAGTTTATTTTATTCCAGTGTTCTTTGCTAGAGCTAATTGCAGAGAATAAAGTGCAGGAAAGACCACAGATATGAAAACCAATAATGGCTGCTACACATAGCAGCAGAACAACATCTCAGTGGTTTTCTCTCATATTATCTTCAATGAAACTCAAAATTCAAAGGCATTTTTTTATGTTATAGCTTTCTGTATGTTAAATATTACTGAATACCTTCCATATAGGCAAAAGAAACCAAACTGACATGCTTGGGGTAATACATGATTTGACATATGCACAACAGACCTGGAAAAGTTGCTTTTACATTAACTGAGAAACTAAATAGCAGCTGTATACATATAAGAGATATCTGTCTCAGTCTAAGAAATTAACTAATTGGAGACTTGAGTACCTAATTTTCAGTAATAGAACTAGACAAAAAAAAAACCAAAGAAATTATAGAAGGCTTGAATAATGTTATATAATAACTATATTTAACCCACATCTGTATATAAGATTACTTGCCCGTATTAATAGACTAAAGAAGAAAAAGACCACATAATCTTCTCAATAGAAACAGAAAAAGCATTTGACAAAAATCTGACAGCTTCTTATAATTAAAAAAACTCAAATAAAATAGTAATGAAAGAGAATTTCTCCAACCTTATAAGGCTATTTATGGAAACAGATAACATCAAATTTAATGGTAAAAGACCAAATGCTTTCTTTCTATGATCAGAAACAAGATAAAAGTGTCCATTCTTGCCACTTCTTTTCAACATTGTTTTGAAGGTTCTAGCCAGAAAAAATAGGGGGAAAAATATAAGACATCTGATTAGAAAATAATAAAGGAGATCATCACTCTCCAAAGATTTTATGATCTTATATATAGGAATCAATCTCCCTTCGAAAAACTATCATAACTAAAAAAACGATTTCATCTAGGTTGTAAGATATAAGATCAGTACACAAAAATGGATACAAAAATACATTGTATTTCTATATGTTAGCAATGACTTAATCTGGAAACTAAATTAAGGGAACAATTCTATTTATAATGGCATAAAAATAAAATATTTAAGATTATACTTAATAAAGTAAGTGCAAGACATACAATGAAAACAAAAAAAATCACTGAAAAAATAGAGAAGAATTAAACAAATGTAAATATATCTCATATATCTTGTGTTCATGTATTGGAAAATTTAATATTGTTAAGATGGTAATTCTCCCCAAATTGATTTACAGATTCAGAACAACCCCTGTCAAACTCCCAGCTGCCTTTCTGCCAAAATTGAAAAATTAACCTTAAAAATTCATTCAGAAATGCAAGAGATGAAAATAGCCAAAATAATCTTCAAATGGAAGAATCAGTTTGGAGGATTCACATTTTTCAATTTCAAAACTTAGCACAAAACTATAGTAATCAAGACAGAATAGTTCTGAAATAACGATAGACATATACAGCAATATAGCAGAATTGACACTCCAGGAAAAAACCCTTACATTTATGGTAAATTGATTTTCCACAAGGATGCCCAGATATTAATAAAGAAAGAATAATATTTTCAATAAATGGTACTGGGACAACTGGATGTTTATATGTAACAGAATAAAGTTGAATCCCTACCTCATGTCCTATTCAAATATTAACTAAAAATGGATCATCAATTTAAATGTAAGAGCTAAAACTATTAAACTGTTAGAAAAAAACAGAGGGATTAATTTTTATGACCTTAGATTAGGCAGTGGCTTCTTAGATGTAACACAAAAACCATAAGCAACAAAAGAAAAAAATAGATAAACCAAATGTCATCAAATTATAAGCTTGTACATCAAATAATACCATCAAGAAAGTGAAAAAAAGCCACAAAATGGAAGAAAATATTTGCAAATCGTATGCTATGTAATAAAGGTCTAGTGTCTAGAATATACAAAGAACTCCCTACAACTCAACAGCAAAAAAAGACAAACAATCCAGTTAAAAATTGACAAAATATTAGAATAGATATTTCCAAAGAAGATATAGAAATAGCCTAGAAGTATATGGAAAGATTCTTCTTAACATTAGCCATCAAGGAAGTGCACATCAAAGTACAATGAGATACCATTTGATACCCTTTAGGATGCCTATAATAAAAAAGCAGACAATAACAAGTGTTGGTGAACATGTGGACAAAATTTGAAGTGTTACACATTGCTGTGAGAATGCAAAATGGTGTAGCTTCTTTGGAAAACAGTCTGGCAGTTCCTTAGAAAGTCAAAATCAAGTTACCACAGGGTCAGTAATTCTACTCTGAAGTATATATCCAAGATAATAGAAAATATGTGTCCACACAAAAATTGTACATGAATATTCATAGCAACATAATTTATAACAACCAAAAAGTGGAAACAACCTAAATATCTATCAACTAATAAATGGATAATCAAACTATAGTGTCCTTTGAATGGAATATTATTTGGCCATAAAATGCAACGAAGTACTGTATTGGTGACACTGAGTGAATAACATGATCAGGTCTGCCAAATAGCCTGCTCTGCTTGCTTTAGGTTGCTCATTTTTTGTTTTCTCATGAAGCTGAAGGCTGCGATAGCTGAAGGCCATGCCAGCGAACACTGAAGCTTAACCTTCACTGGCTGCCTTACAGATAACATTTGTAAGTTACCATGGTCATGGTCCTTTCAGCTGTTTCTCAGGATCTTTGGGCTACTCCTGTCCAATTCAAATTGCTTGAGACTACCAACCCTCCAACGGGACCTGTGCAAATATCTAAGAGGTGGTCTTTAGTTGTCCAAGGGCCAAAAACTTCATCCTCAGATCATGCTAACTCCACCATCTTCTGAACATATGTCCTATGAAATGCCATGAACCCTGATTATGCTTTCATAGATCACTAATTATTTCCTTTTCCCCCATTGCCAATCGCATTTCCCAGGCCACCCCACTTCTCTAACCCATAAATATCCCTAAGCCTTCTATTTGGAAAGTCATATTTGAGAGCTGTTCTCCTGCCTTCTCTCTTAGAAGCTTTGCAAATAAATCTTTTCTCTCTTGCAAAAACCCATTGTCACCATGATTGATTCGATGCACACAGGCAGTAACAGTCCAGTAACGTACCTGGACCTGGCCGATAACTCATACATCAACACAGGTGAATCTAGAAAACATTATGCTAATTGAAAAAGGCAGTTGTAAAAGGCCGCATATCATAGAATCCCATCACCTAAATTGTCCAGAATAGGCCAAACTATAAATACACAAAGTAAATTTGTGTTTTTCATGGACTGGAGGGAAGGAGGCATGGGAAGTGATACCTAATGGATATGGGGTTTCTTTTGGGGGTGATTATAATGCTCCAAAATCAGATAGTGGTAACTGTCATGTAACTCTAAGGACATACTATAAATCACAGAGTTGCTGGGCGCGGTGGCTCACGCCTGTAATCCTAGCACTTTAGGAGGCTGAGGCGGGTGGATTACTCAAGGTCAGGAGTTCTAAACCAGCCTGAGCGAGACTCCGTCTCTACCAAAAATAGAAAGAAATTAATTGACCAACTAAAAATATATATACAAAAATTAGCCGGGCATGGTGGTGCATGCCTGTAGTCCCAGCTACTCGGGAGAGTGAGGCAGTAGGATCGCTGAGCCCAGGAGATTGAGGTTGCTGTGAGCCAGGCTGACGCCACGGCACTCACTCTAGCCTGGGCAACAAGTGAGACTCTGTCTCAAAAAAAAAAAAAAACAAAAATCACAGAGTTGTACATTTTAAAGGAGTGAATTTTATGGTATGTAAATTATATTTCAATAAAGCAGTTATATTAAATAATACATATGACCTTTTTCTCACTTTTTTTCACTGCCAGAAATTAAATCCAAGTTCTTTTCAACATGGAAATGAATCGTTAAATTCTCCTAACCAATATCTCTCTCTCTTGTCTTCCCCTCAATCCATCTTCCACATACAAGATCATTCTTCACAAACATGGTTTTTACATAATCATGACTATCTTTGTAACAATGTTTGAATGAATAAACATTAAAGTTTAAAATTTTGGCCAACCTTCTTTCCATTTTGACCTATTATCTTTACTCCCTGCTGTTGATATCCTATGTCTCCTGTATCTCTCCCAAATATCATACATTCCCCATTTTCATCTCTAAAAAATGACTTTTAGTTCATTAACATAGTTACATTGCTAAAAATCTGCTCCCTTTCCTTCATACTTCTCCCTTTCCCCATTCTTTGGGGCCTAATCCAAGCCCTATAGTTTTTTGATTCTTTCCTTGTCCATCTCAGACTACAGTCACCTGCCCCTTGCCAAAATCCTAATGTATTTCTAATAAGTATTATTCATTGTCCATTTGATCAATCTTTATATTTTGCATGTATATTTTTAACTGTGTCTTGAATACTTGGAAGTGACACTCTATGGCATATATTCTTTATATGGTTGACCTATCATAGGTGCTTATAACATTCAGTAATTGATTAGATAAGAAATATTGAGAGATAATTTGTATGCAACAAACATTTTTCAACTACACTGAGCTTTTTGAAGTAACTTAATTTTTTTTCAAATGATACAATTTTAAAATCATTATTTGCATATTGTAGAATATTTTCTGGCTGTATGGGTTTTTTTTTTAACAATGCAATTATTTTCTAAATCAAAAGCTGGACATATGGTCTGACATGTAAAAGAGAAGGGAATATTTTAAATTGCAGCTAATTATGAATATGAGTCAAATGTTAAATGTATAATAAATCAAAATTAAGAGAATTTGGTGCCACAGAGATCTAGATTCTAGATGTGGTATTGTCATTATAAACCACTTTATCTATGAGCAAGTTACCTAATCTTCCAATGTCTCATTTTTTCATCTACAAAATGGAGGAAATAATTGATTCAACATCATAGGGTTTTGCCAAAAAATTTAAAGAGAAAATACTACTGAAGTGCTTTATACTGTGTCTAATACAAATAAAATTCTCAATCAATTTTAGCTGTAATAATTACTGGAAGAGTAAAATAATTTTTGTTAAGGATAAACTATTACAACAAACCACATTTAGATAGATGAATAACAAAAAAATGGCAATTTAAATTTGCCTTTGGTGGATTCTATTTGTTGAGTCTGGAAGTATCTCATTTAGGGATCATGACTTTTACTAAAATATGAAATGTCAGAGAAATAGCATTCCCTGTGTGTGGGAATGCAGAATCTTCTCCTGCAGTATTTTATGTCCCGCACTGAAAATAAAAGTGGATAAACCATTTTCCCATTCACTCCTTGGCCTTTTCACAGACAAATCTACTAACCCAATAAAGAGATGGGTACTATCCTCTAAACACTATAAATAAGAAAGTAGGGAATGATTACTATCATACAACTTGACCAGAAGAGGCAGAAAAGTTTAGAAGAGGTTCTTACTGCCCCCTAGTGTTAAATTTCCTTTAATTTTTGTTATGATTTGTTGTGTTTTTTTTTTCTTGTCACATAACACATATCATTATCATTATTATTATTTTATTTCAGAATACTATGAGGGTACAAATGTTTTATATACATGGATTGCTTTTGTACTGCTTGAGTCAAAGCTATAGGTGTGCCCAGATAGTGTACATCATACTTGTTAGGTATGATTTTACCTATCCCCTCCTCCCCCCTCCCACCTACATGATTTTCATTGAGTTTTACTTCCATCTGTGCACATGAGTGCTGGTCAGTTAGTTCCAACTTAATAGTGAGTACATGTGATGTTTGTTTTTCCATTTTTACAATACTTCACATAGGAGGATGGTCTCCAGTCCCATCCAGATGTTGCAAAAGGTATTAATTCATTTTTTTAATTAGTGAGTAGTACTCCATGGTGTACATGTACCACATTTTGTTAATCCACTCATGAATTAATGGGCACTTGGGTTGATTCCATATCTTTGTGATTGTGAATTGTGCTGCAATAAACATTAGAGTGCAAATGTCTTTCTGATAAAATGACTTTTTTTTTTCCTTTGGGTAATACCCCAATAGTGGGATCATGAAATCAAATGGTAGGTCTACTTTTAGTTCTTCGAGGAATCTCAATACTATTTTCCATAGAAATTGTACTAGGTTTGCAGTCCCACCAACAATCCTTGATTTGTTGTTTTTAACATAGATGTTTTTACCAAGGAATTTAAAAGTTGTAAGAACTAAGGTTTGTTCAAATGATCCTTCATATTAAGCTGCTTCAAAATGCACACACATTGGCAGGGCATGGTGGCTCACGCCTGTAATCTTAGCACTCTGTGAGGCCGAGGCAGGTGGATCGCTCAAGGTCAGGAGTTTGAAACCAGTCTGAGCAAGAGCAAGATCCAACAAGATCAAATCAGAACTAAATGAAATTGAAAACAGGGAAGCTATTCAGGAGATTAATAAAACAAAAAGTTGGTTCTTTGAAAAAATAAACAAAATTGACACACCATTGGCTAAGCTAACGAAAAGCAGAAAAGAGAAATCTTTAATAAGCTCCATCAGGAATAAAAAAGGAGATATCACAACTGATCCCAAAGAGATACAAGATACAATTTATGAATACTACAAAAATATTTATGCACACAAACTGGAAAATGTGGAGGATATGGACAAATTTCTAGAAACACACAGCCTCCCTAGGCTCAACCAGGAAGAAATAGATTCCCTGAACAGACCAATCTCAACAGCTGAAATAGAAACAGCAATTAAAAATCTCCCTAAAAAGAAAAGTCCCGGTCCAGATGGCTTCACACCTGAATTTTACCACACTTACAAAGAACTAGTACCTATCTTGCAGAAACTATTCCACAACATCGAGAAGAACGGAAACCTCCCTGACACCTTTTATGAAGCGAATATTACTCTGATACCAAAACCAGGAAAGGATGTAACAAAAAAAGAAAACTACAGACCAATATCCCTAATGAATATAGATGCAAAAACTTTCAACAAAATCTTAGCTAACCGAATCCAGACACTTATCAAAAAAATAATCCACCACGACCAAGTGGGCTTCATCCCAGGGATGCAGGGATGGTTCAACATACGTAAATCTATAAATGCAATTCACCACATAAACAGAAGCAAAAACAAAGACCACATGATTCTTTCAATAGATGCAGAAAAAGCTTTTGACAAAATTCAACACCCTTTCATGATACGAACACTTAAGAAAATAGGCATAGAAGGGACATACCTAAAAATGATACAAGCCATATATGACAGACCCATAGCCAACATCATACTGAATGGGGAAAAATTGAAATCATTCCCACTTAGAACTGGAACCAGACAAGGCTGCCCACTATCTCCACTTCTGTTCTACATAGTGCTGGAAGTCTTGGCTACAGCAATCAGACAGGAAAATGGAATCAAAGGTATCCAAATAGGGGCAGAAGAGATCAAACTTTCACTGTTTGCTGATGATATGATATTGTATCTAGAAAACCCCAAGGATTCAACCAAGAAACTCCTGGAACTGATCAATGAATTTAGTAAAGTCTCAGGATACAAAATCAATACACAGAAATCAGAGGCATTCATATACGCCAACAACAATCTAATTGAGAACCAAATCAAAGACTCAATTCCCTTCACAATAGCAACAAAGAAATTAAAGTACCTAGGAATATACTTAACCAAGGACGTAAAAGACCTCTACAGGGAGAACTATGAAACACTGAGGAAGGAAATAGCAGAGGATGTAAACAGATGGAAATCCATACCATGCTCGTGGATCGGCAGACTCAATATCATCAAAATGTCTATACTACCCAAACTGATCTACAGATTCAATGCAATACCTATTAAAATCCCATCAGCATTCTTCACAGATATAGAAAAAATAATTTTACGCTTCGTATGGAACCAAAGAAGACCCCGAATATCAAGAGCAATTCTAGGCAACAAAAACAAAATGGGAGGCATTAATATGCCAGATATCAAACTATACTACAAAGCTGTAGTAATTAAATCAATATGGTATTGGCACAAAAATAGTAATATTGACCAGTGGAACAGATGTGAGAATCCTGATATAAAACCATCCTCATATAGCCATCTCATCTTTGACAAAGCAGACAAAAACATACGCTGGGGAAAAGAATCCCTTTTCAATAAATGGTGCTGGGAAAACTGGATAGCCACCTGTAGAAGGCTAAAACAGGACCCACACCTTTCACCTCTCACAAAAACCAACTCACGCTGGATAACAGACTTAAACCTAAGGTATGAAACTATTAGAACTCTAGAGGAAAAAGTTGGAAACACTCTCCTAGACATCGGCCTGGGCAAAGAGTTTATGAAGAAGTCCACAAAAATAAATAAATGGGACATGATCAAACTACAAAGCTTCTGCACAGCCAAAGAAATAGTCATGAAAGTAAACAGACAACCTACAGAATGGGAGAAAATTTTTGCATCTTATGCATCCGATAAGGGACTGATAACTAGAATATACTTAGAACTCACGAAAATTAGGAAGAAAAAATCAAATAACCCCATTAAAAAGTGGGCAAAGGACTTGAACAGAAACTTTTCTAAAGAAGACAGAAGAATGGCCAACAAACATATGAAAAAATGCTCAACATTTCTAATCATCAGGGAAATGCAAATCAAAACCACAATGAGATATCACTTAACTCCAGTGAGAATGGCCTTTATCAAAAAATCTCCAAACAATAAATGCTGGCTTGGATGCGGAGAGAGAGGAACACTCCTAAACTGCTGGTGGGACTGCAAACTAGTTCAACCTCTGTGGAAAGCAATATGGAGATACCTTAAAGCGATACAAGTGAATCTACCATTTGATCCAGCAATCCTATTGCTGGGCATCTACCCAAATGATCCAATGACACTCTACAAAAAAGACACCTGCACTCGAATGTTTATAGCAGCACAATTCATAATTGCAAGGCTGTGGAAACAGCCCAAGTGCCCATCAATCCAAGAATGGATTAATAAAATGTGGTATATGTATACCATGGAGTACTATTCAGCTCTAAGAAACAATGGTGATATAGCACATCTTATATTTTCCTGGTTAGAGCTGGAACCCATACTACTAAGTGAAGTATCCCAAGAATGGAAAAACAAGCACCAGATATATTCTCCAGCAAACTTGTATTAACTGAGTAGCACCTAAGTGGACACATAGGTACTACAGTAATAGGGTATTGGGCAGGTGGGAGGGGGGAGGGGAGCGGGTATATATATATACATACATAATGAGTGAGATGTGCACCATCTGGGGGATGGTCATGATGGAGACTCAGACTTTTGGGGGGAAGGGGGGAAATGGGCATTTATTGAAATCTTTAAAATCTGTATCCCCATAATATGCCGAAATAAAAAAAAATAAAAAAATAAAAAAAGGCAAAAAAAAAAAAGATGCTACAGATGCTTCTCAACTTATAATGGGGTTGCATATTGATAAACCCATTGTAAGTTGAAAATATTATAAGTCAAAAGGGCATTTAATATCTCTAACCTACTGAACATCATAGCTTAGTCTAGCCTACCTGAAATGTATTCAGAATATAGCTAGGCAAAATTATCTAACAAAAAGTCTATTTTGTAGGCCGGGCGCTGTGGCTCACGCCTGTAATCCTAGCTCTTGGGAGGCCGAGGCGGGCGGATTGCTCAAGGTCAGGAGTTCAAAACCAGCCTGAGCAAGAGCGAGACCCCGTCTCTACTATAAATAGAAAGAAATTAATTGGCCAACTGATATATATATAAAAAAAAAAATTAGCCGGGCATGGTGGCTCATGCCTGTAGTCCCAGCTACTCGGGAGGCTGAGGCAGAAGGATTGCTCGAGCCCAGGAGTTTGAGGTTGCTGTGAGCTAGGCTGACGCCACGGCACTCACTCTAGCCTGGGCAACAAAGTGAGACTCTGTCTCAAAAAAAAAAAAAAAAAAAAAAAAAAAAAGTCTATTTTGTAATAAAATGTTTAACCTTCGGTACCACATATTACTAGCCCAGGAAAAAAATAAAAATTTAAAATTCTAAGTATATTAAAATTGCAATGTTTTATATCATTGTAAAGTCAAAAAGTTTTGAGTCAAACTCTCATAAGTCCAGGACCATCTGTATAACATTCAAGTACCTGTGTATGTGTGTGTATACACATACATTTTTATTTTTCTTGAATAAAAACCCAGAAGCAGAAAAAAAAAATATATATATAAAGAAATTAATTGACCAACTAAAAATATATAGAAAAAATAAGCCAGGTATGGTGGTATGGAGGCAGAAGGAGCCCAGGAGTTTGAGGTTGCTGTGAGCTAGGCTGACACCACAGCACTCTAGCCTGGGCAATGGAGTGAGACTCTGTCTCAAAAAAAAAAAAAAAAAAAAAAATGCACACACATGTAATTCTTCTGAGACAGAAAATCCTTGAAGGCTAATGACACAAAATTTGGTTATTTCATTAAAGAAAGGCTGAATTACAAATGAGAGGAAACATATCTAGGAAAGAGAATCACATTCCTTTAATTAAATAGGTTCAGAAATTGAAGCAATCAAATAATTAGAATATATACATAAATATATATATTTGAGTAGAGTATTTAAGCCTAAGTAACTCTAACTGAAGCAATATAATGATTGAATCGTGTTAAACTCCTTACCTAGGCTATTTTTAATGGAAACGCTGACATCCGTAATACAGAGATCTGAATACTTATATTCCAATAGTATATATAGCCTGCAGACAAGTCTCACTAAAATGTGCTGAGTTAACTTCTCAGCTTTAGGGATATTATTTCACAAGGGTACAACATTAATTTTATGACCTTCAAATGTTCTAAGTTACTGTAGTTAACCACTGATTTAAACAACTGGTTTTATTTTAGCTATCAAGCCTATAGAAGGAGGCCCAAAGTTATAGAAATTGGAAATCGTATCTGTAGTTTAGTCAAAAAGTACCTGTTATTTTAGTTGATTAAATTTCATCTTTGAAAACCTATTATAAAAATGACAGTTGAAAATCTAAACTATATCAGAACATTTATAGCGAGCTTAAATAGACCTGAAATAGGTCATCATAAAGAAATAATTAACTGGATTGCTTTCAGCCTAATGTTTCTATCAATCTGATTATATTAGAAAATAATTTTATTCTTGAAGATAAAACTATATCTGATATAAAATTGGTCTTAAGAGGCCTTAGGTTTGAATCAGAATGTTTTATCTCTATTTTGTTATAGTCCCCTCAAAATTCAAGAAAAAAATACAGTACTTCTACTCTTTCTTATAGTCTAGTGTTCTGCTGATAAGGATCATTCTTAAGTTTTCATCATTTTCAATTTCACCTTTAAAATTTAGAGAAGAGGATGGTGAGATGTCATTCAGAGTACTCACAGCCAAAATTATCCTTTATATACTCAAGACAGATTATTTTCCCCCATCATTCCCCAGCCCAGTTACTCATAGTACAACACATTTTGCATACTGACTCCTCTCCAAAATTCATTCTTACAAGGTATCCAATGTCTTTTTAATTTAGTCCTTCTGTATCATTTAATTCAAATTAAGAAGAGTTAAGAATTAAATTCAAAAATGAAGAGTCTAAAGTTGTGATCATACTAAATGAACTTTTCCCAAATGATGAGATTAGTAAAGAGTGACAATTTTCTTTCAGACAGACACTGGGGTAGTTGATATAGCTGAAAACACCCTTAGTAACAATGTTATCATATGTACTAGAAAGAGTTATCCAAAGCAGATTGTCTAGATAAAAAGTCCAATTACATTCTTCAACTTATGAATATAAACTTTTGAATTCAAAACTTTTAAGGAATCAGATATGATAATTAGATATATATGTTACAAAATTTTATATGACCCCTAAAATGAGATGTCACAAAATATTTTCACAGTCAACGTGAAACTTATTTTTAAAGGGTTTTTAAAGCAAAAAAGAATGAACAATTGTGGATGAGAATTTTTAGGGAATCAAAGCCTTAGCAAATAATATGGAAAGAAAAGAAAATAGTAGGTTCAGTACCTTTAGTCTTAACACAACATGAGAATTAGAAGTTTCTGTAGTGTAGGAAAAACTCAAAATTTTAAATACTAGTACAAAATTCCACATGTTTTTGCTCTGTGTTGCTTTGTTTTCCTCTATCCCCTTCCCAGAGAGCACAATGAGTTCAATAAATTAAACAATCTTTGCTCCTGAGGCAAGACACAAACACAAATTGAGGCATGAAGTTCCTAATCAGGCCATGGAGGGAAACTCATCCTACTATCATGTGAGTTGACATGCTTAGACAAGGCTGTAAGAAAACATGACATTTTGAAGAATACCACACAAAATCAAGACATCTCTGGTTTAAGAATCTGAGACTCTCTCACCATCTATTAAACCATCTCAACATGTTTGGAGTTCACTGAAAAACAACAAGCACATGGTTTCTGCCCATTACGCAGGTATAGTACATAGTCAAGTCGGCCATCATCCTCATGAACAGGAAAAACATGAGGAGTTTCCAGTACAGAGAAAGCTGACTGACACTCAGCAGGTGGCTCAAGCACTCTCTGGCCAACTTTCAGGCCTGTAGTAAAACTCAGTCTCTTACTCAACAGAATTTGTGACTTAGACTTGTCATCCCAGTGTCACCTCATATATTTCACAGTCTCTGCCCACTTGACTCTGATGCTTTTTCTATTCTGTATTCTAATTCCTAATCCCTTGGTTGTGAACTCCTGTAGCTTGTCTATCTTGCCTTAATGATCATTCTTGCCAACTCACTCCAGATTAACCTGACTCCCACCGATATGCCTGCCTAGGTTGTTTTGTTACTGTATAAAACTTGGTGTGAACACTCTGAATTAATATTAACAGGGTAGATAGAAGTCTAAAAATCTCAAACTATTGGATATATACCTTGTCTATTAATTATCAATTTTTATTTTTCACTCATAATATAGGTTTCTCAACCAAGATGATAGAAAACTCTATGATATTGGGTCAGCAGGGATTCGGAACAGTAGCTATGGGGGTTTCAGATTTATTTCTAAAAAACAAAATGGTGAAGAGAATAAATTTCTTAGCTATGACAAACTTTAGGACCATGCAAGGAAGACTTTTGTTTTAGGTACTGGTAGAAAATATAAATTATTTTTACTTAATTTACTTAACTTTTACTTAATTCCTTGCAAAATGCTGGGAAGACAGTAAGGCTTCAATAAATGAATAATGAATAATGGAAGGGGAAAGAGAGGGAAAGAAGGAAAGATACAATGAGAAAAGAAGGAAGAAAAAAAGGAAATGTTGTTAACTGACCTAAGCCAAATTGGACAATCAGAAAGTAATAAACTGTTTTGATAAGTAGACATATTCTCTGGCCATGTACAACCCTTATCCACACACTGCCTACTAAGTGATATTAGTAAATGTAAGCAAGGATCAACAAAATACTATTGAATTACAAATATTTTTGAGCAAGCATGAAAAATAAAATAAAATATAAATACATATAGTCTGTTTCAAGAAGGCCTGGAAAACTCCACCCTGTCCTCAGACACTCAGAAAATCACCCTGCTTCAGATGTTCACTGTGAGACAAAGGCAAAAACATTCTCTATTAGATATCCTTTTATCTGAGTGAGGCAAGAGTCCTTAAGCTCTAGAATTTGTTTGACATGTAACCCTTATTTATGAAGAAGTGATATCTGCACAATCTTGCTAGCCAAGTGCATGTCTTAAACACTCATTGTTACCAAAGACATATTTTCTAACATATATAATGCTGATTAATAAACCTGTTGGTTTAAATTTCAATACATTTCTTTGAATATTTCTAGAATGTGGAATCTTGACTATAGCATTTCAAATACTAACTTACTGCCCTTAAAAAATAAACGTATATTCCATCTCACATTCCAAATATACACTTCTGCCACAATGTTCACAGTGAAACGTTTCAAAGCAAATTATCACACAGAAAGTAAAACAGGAGGGAAGGAAGCCCATTAGAATCCTTGAGCAGGATATATAATGTAATTTTTTCAGTAAATTTTTGGTTAATTTAATTAAATTTTATTCTATGCTATGGTCCACTAAAATATAAATTTCAAGTATTACTTTTTTCTTTAAGTATGAAATAAACAAGTAGGTAATAAGAAAATGCCATGTGCAAAGAAGGAAAGCTGTGGCCCAAATGAACACTGCAAAGAGTTTGAGAGCCATTTTAAAGGGATGAGAGAAAATAAGGTCAACAGTTTAAATGACGATTGATGAGAACAAATTGCCTTTTGAAATCCAACTTGAAAATCTCTTTCCAAAATGTCTATTTTATTAAGTGGCAAATTAATTTCTTGGCACATTTTCCAACTTTTAAAATGTAAACATAATAATTTAATTCATATTTTGTACAGATATATTCATTTCCTATCCCCAAATCTTAGATATTTCAATCATTAAAGTTATTTTCAAGTTTATTTTCAAGACTATAGGAATTCTAAAAAAATTATATACTGGTAGTTGCCAACCACTGTGAAAAAAATTTTTAAAAAATTGTATACACATTAGAACATTTAATGGTGTGAAGGCCAGTTTTAAAATGTGCTTAACACTTTCTGACACTTATTCACAGAATACTGTTATGATTCTTTGATGTCAAAGAAAACCAAAAAATATATTTTCCCCAAAGTAAAATCAATGGCTGTGCCTCCAAATGGCGTGCCAAATTGCCATTCTACTAACCTGGATATAACTTTGGAGAGCTTAAAATCAGCAAGTTATAAATATCAAATGATTGAGAATACCCATAAAACACTCCTTACTTTTCATTCTATTGTGGCAATTTTCAGTCATCACTGTGCAAAGAAGATTCTGGGGAGATTTTAAAAAACAGAGATGTCCAGCCTGCACATCAAGAGAATCTCATTTAATTTGTCTGGAATAGGGAGGTCAAGATATCAATATATGTTTAAAACATCATTTTATTCTATTGTGTTGCCAAATTAGAGAGCTACTAATATTACTAAGATTTTTGCCAGAACTGGAATATTTTAGGAATCAATTTGACCTTAATAGATATCAGAAAGTGTCTTTAGAGGATTTTGAATATATATCTGAACCTTGTCTTTTCAATGAGGTAGCACTAACCTTATGTCATACTTACATAAGGAATATTTAGAAAATTACTACCTACAGAATATTGCATTATTATTTGTCCATTTTGGTAAAACGATCACCTTATTAAAAGATGTAAATATAGAAAAATATTAGAAAATAAAGAGTAAGGTTATTATATATTCTTCCATTTATTTGTGTCATCTGCAGTTTCTTTTATCAGTGTTTCATAGTTCTTCTTATAGAGATCTTTCACCTCCTTGGGTAAGTATATTCCTAAGTATTTTATTTTCTTGGTAACTATTGTGAATGGTATTGGGTCTTTGATTTGACTCTCAGGTTGACTGTTATTAGCATATAGAAATGCTACTGATTTGTGTACATTGATTTTGAAAGCTGAGATTTTGTTGAATGGAGCTTTTTTCCCTCCTCACTGTTAAGTGTGTGCCTGTAGCATAGGTTGGGTAAGGACCTTTGGCTTGCTTGGGTGTGCTTTGATGGGAGTCTAGGTTCTGGATAGATACCCTGGTTATAAATACCCTTAGTATGGTGGTTTCTCAGTTGCTAGTTATTTGTAGGCTGTAGCAGTGATGCACTACATGTCTGGACAGATCCAGTGTCTCTTGTTGATGAAGGAATACGGATGTCTTTATAATCTTTTCTCTTTCCCCAGTCCCGTGGTCTTGTTAACAGTGTGAATTATTTTGGGATGCCTAGTTTAATCACTGAGATAGTGGTGGTGCTTGTGGTAAGAATAAGCTATGCCCTCTATGATTGAGTCAGTAAATGCTGTAATGGGCTGTACAAGTTTTCCTCCCTGCCCATAGGTGGTGCTTACCAGAAAAAGCCAGCTGCAGTTTTGTTTTTTGGGACCTGTGTTTGGCTCTAGTCTCACAGAAGTACTTGAATTCCCCAAGTGGTGGGCAAAGCACTAGAGCTCCCAGGGCACTACTTATTCTTCACCACAGCAGACATGGGGGCAGGAGAAAGGCTGGGTCAGGTGAGCCTGCCTTCACACACCACAAAGGCAGACACAAAGGAGACCCTTTTCCCAAGGTACTCAGGAAAGTCTGCTCTTGGATGAGGCGATCTGACTGACCTTCACAGTCTGGTCATTGGGAGTGAGTTTTGCTCTTCTACTTCTTCCGCTGCCCCAGGTCTCCTTCCAGCATCTGGCCGCAGGCAGAAGCTCAAACTAGCTGAGCTCACCAGCAACAGCACTGTGGGCTGGGAGCTTCCTTGCCCAGGATTTTCCCCCTGACCAAAAGCATGGCTCTCCTGTGGGGTGAGGGGTGCTTTATGAGTGTTCTGTGGCTCAGACTCACTCTGCACTCTCCTTTTAGTTCTTCACACGTGGGATCCCTCGCATCATGAAATTAGTTCACAAATCTACTTTTTGTGCCCCTGAACAACACAACTTAGTCCTGGGTGTATGGGATCCAGCCTGCGGGCCTGCCCCTGATCCTCCCATGTTCAATCCAAGAACATGCCAGGAAGAAGCATTCTAGTCTCAAGTTGTCTGTGGAGAGCTCAAGCATGTTTAAAGTCCCTCAACTTTGGGGTTTTCCCTGCTCTGCTGGAGCAGCCAGGCAAGCAGCAACAGGGAAAGATTGTGGGCATGGAGCTCACAGCCCAATTACCCATTGGTCCACTCTAAGTCTTTAAGAGGAAAGATGTGAGCTCCACTCTCTGTGGAAGCCTGAATGTTGTGGGCACATCAACAGAGGGGAAGCAGCCACTTCTGAGGGTCTCAGCTCAATTGTCCCTTGGGCATCTGTGCCACTTGGTAGCAGAGTGGTTAGGGGAGGGGAGAGGAGGAAAAGAGGAGTCTGAGTGGAGAAAAGCTGTTACTCTGGTTCTTTGTCTCTCCCTGGAAGGCAGCCAAACTGGAAAGTCCAAGCTCTGGGATCACACAGACTCCTCAGGACCCAGCAGCCCCTGTGGCCACCAAGTGTGGGTTGGAGTTGGGAAATGTTTGTGTGGGGACAGGCAATATGAAAATTGAGGGGATGAAGCTCCCTGAGGAGGACAAAGGCACACAGTGGGTGGAGAAGCAATATGGCACCTGCCGTCTTAGCTTGGGTTTGTGGTGATGGGAAGCAACCTGAGGGCGCTAGCACCCTGGTGCTTTGTTTTCAAGAAGATTCCAGTTCAGTGGTGGCAGCAGATTTTGGGATCATGAGAGTGGAGAAGTTCTCTAGTAGGCTCAGGAACCCGCTCACTACTCAAAGTGTGAGGAGATCAGAAATGTATCCCCCACCCACCCTTTTCATAGGAATCCAACTTTCTCGGGGTTTGATATCTGCCAATATCTTGTTCCTCCTTTTTCCTGCTTGGCAACTTATTCCAATGAAATCTCCAGTAAGTTTTGGCACTTCTCCCTCAGAATTACACCTGAGCTATGTTGTTGTTTTTGTTTGTTTTGTTTAAATAACATAATTTTTTTAAGTATACTTGAAAGTCACTATGTACAGTCATGCCCTATATAACAATGTTTTGGTCAATTATGGACCACATATACAATGGTGGACCCATAAGGGTCTTGCTTGTCTTAGTTTGGATTCTCCATAAGCAGATCCTGAGGTGTATGTGCAAGTGTCCCCAGAAGAGGCCAGTGAGGGAGAAATGGAAGCAAGAAGAGAAGAAGCCAAACCAGTGCTTTTGAAAGCAAAGTTTCAATCTCTGCTGATACCTCCAGGAGCTCTGGGGCAAGACCTAATTCAAGGGAACTGTGCTTTTATACTCCTGTATGGGGCTGTCCTTGGCTACTGACCACTCAGGGAATGTAAACTCCTGAGAAGCTGCAGTGCTTGGTGTTTGGGCAAAGCAGCAGTACTGGGAGCCAGCAGGAACTAAGCAGAGCGGAAGCCAAGGGGTAAGTGCCTAGCACCCATCAAAGTGACAGAAGGGGACCTGGATTTCACTCTGATAGTCACTACTACTTTTGAAAATCACTCATTTACCAGGAGTCTTTATACTTTATATTAAATGAATAATTAATGTTACTTCATAGGTGTTAAAAACTGAATGAACTACAAAAGATATATCTACCAAAAGTAGATCTGGGTAGGTCCATGAGTTAAGAAGTAAGTGAATGTGAAGACCTAGGACATTACTGTACATGAAAGTAAGCTATAAATACTGTACACTGAGGCTATACTAGTTTTATTTTTAAAAAATATTTCTTCAATAATAAATTAACCTTAGCTAACTATAACGTTTTTTACTTTACAGACATAACTTTTTACTAACTTTTTGATTCTTTTGCAATACACTTAACACGAAATGTACATTGTAGAGATGTACAAATTTTTTTCTTTATATCCTTATTCAATAAGTTATTTCCTATTTTTTACTTTTAATCTTGAAAAAGAATAAAAACAAAGACATAAACATATACATAAGCCTAGGCCTACACAGTGTCAGGATGATCAATATCACTGTATTCCACCTCCACACCTTGTCCCACCGGAAGGTCTTCAGGGGCAATAACATGCATGGGGCTGTCATCTCCTATGATAGCAATGCTTCTTCTGGAATACCCCTGCCAGACCTGCCAGATGCTGTTTTACAGTTAATTTATCATTATCATTATCAAGTATTGTGGACTGCACATAATTGTATGTGCTATACTGTAATACAATTGGAGTGCAGTAGATTTGTTTACACCAGCATCACCAAAACATGTGAGTAATGCCTTATGCTAAGGTGGTGACAGCTACTACATTACTAGGTGATAGGAATTTTCCAGCTTTATTAAAATCTTATGGGACTGCCGTTGTATATGTGGTCCATCATTGACCAAAGCATCGTTATACAGGGCATGACTGTACATAGTGACTTTCAAGTGTACTTTTTTTTTTAAAAAAAAATTACCTTATTAAAACTCCCAAAATTATAATTATTTTACTTCAGAGATGAATCACAAAATACTAAAGAATATTTCTAGTTTCGATAAGATTTTATGTACAAAAGTTTTGTGTACTAAATGATGTGTCAGCCACTATCTTGACCGTTAAGAAGTGAAAAGACTCAAAAAGACTTAATTTAGTGTTATGTCTGTAATCAGTCTAAAAAACTTCAGTTACAGAAATAATTCAACCCATGCTGGTGACAGGATTGGTAAACCATGGGAATTCCTTCCCAGCATCAATGTAAAACAAGACATTGTTATCTAAATTATCACGATAATCTGCCTTCTTCCAAGCACACTGAAAATGCTTGTTAGATGATTTAAGGAGAAATTATAATTATTTTTATAGGCCCCCATAGGGTGCCCTCTTTTTATGTTCTGTGATTGAAATGATGCCAGATTTTTAAGATAAACAAAGCCAGCTGAAATGTCTAGCAGATTCACAAATTTAAACCTCTTTCCTCAGACACAAAAAAACTTGATAAGTGTCTCCTGGGATCATTCTTGAGTGTAGCTTGAGGGGAAATGATTGACTGGATAAAAAGTGACAGTGAAGAATAAGCTCAGGTGTTGAGGTCAAGGACAAGGCCAACCTTGACCTAGACCAATTATATTTTTTATCCAGTCCCCATAGAATTGTGAAAGTATCTGCACAAATCCAAAAATAAGCATCATAGAGAAATGCCTCAGAACACATGATTACCTGCACATGAAAGTAAAACAATGTATACATAAAAATGACAACCTCTTGTACTTTGGAAACATATTTTTAAAAGGGTAAAATATGACAATATCCATAGTCATTTGTGAAGCTAAAAAATGAGAATGATTGCTAATTTTAATGGAGAATTGTTTTTTTACCTTCTTGTTCAAGTTAACAGAAAAGTTAATGCCGTTAACTTTTGAGTACATCACGTTGTACTCTTAGCAGAGTAACTTCTTCCGACCTCTATTTTTTTTCTAAAATGGCTATTTCTCATGTGTTTTCTTTGAATCATATGGCTTGAAAAATATCACCAATAAAATTGATAAAGGTTGTGGCTGCAGAGGACTGGCAAGAGTGTGACCAACAGGGCCTATACTCAGCAGACTTAGAAATTGTGTAGGAGTTTATAAATTTTTACCTTGGTTTTCCTCCTTTCTTTTTAAATTGTATAAATAATACCTATATCTATTTCAGTTGTAAAGTTTCAAAAATAACATAGAGTAAAAGAAGAAATATCCTGCTTTGAAGAGAAGTACGAGATAATATTAAATAATCATTAATAATTTTAAAAGAAAAAATTCTTCATAAAATAATAATAGATGGGAAATCTTTAACTTAATAGAAATTATTTTTCAAAAAGCTGTAACAAGCATCATTCACAGTGATAAAAACTTAGAATTATTCCTGTCAATGCCCACGTTCACTGATTCTTTTCAAAATTACACTGGAAGTTCTAAATATTCAAGTAAAAAAAGAAATTAAGGTATAATGGAGGGGGTCAAAGATGGCAGATTAGAAGCAGCCTGCACATGCCACTCTCACAGAGAGGATCAAAAGTGACAAGTAGATTTTCACCTACATATTGACTGGCTAGGAGAGAGCTTTGGGAATCAAGAGAAAGGAGACATGGGCACCCAAAGTGAAGGAGAAGGAAGTGGGTGAACAGCTCAGCAGGATCAGAGATACCCAGAGAAGGTGCCTGCCTGTGGGAAAGGTACAGAGGTGAAAACCCTAGAACTCTACACTTCCTCCGCAGAAACTGCAGTCAAGCTGCAGGAGGGCCCCTCATCACAGCAGGCTATTGGTCTAATATAGGGAGCTGACTAGAGACTGTACAGCAGTGTTGCTCTAGAGAGAAGGTGCAGCAGGGTCTTGCTGGTTCCTGAAACTTGGGTGCTGAGGCTGGCACTATTTTGAGGTCACAGTCCCAGAGTACTACGTCAACCAAGGGGTCAGATCCATTGCCACCATCCTCCAAGCACCCCTGCTAGGCCAGGGAAGGAGGGAGAGGCCAGGCATTCTTGCACACTTCATGAGTGGGTGGCATGCACATCCACCACTGGGGAACCTGGGCAGAGCAGGGGCCCATGAAACTGGCTCCTGCCACGACTGCATAGGTGGCCCAAGCCAGCCACAGCTGCCATGGTATACAGGCAAAGCATGCATCTGAAGCCCCTAGCTCTCACCACTGACAGACGTGGGAGGGGTGAGCCCTCATGCTGCCACCACCACTACTGCTGGACCTGCATACAGAAAATACCGAGTCTGCCATGTGCAGACCATCTGCTGCACCCTGCCTGACCATGACAATCACAGAGGAAAAGGGAGACACAGAAGAACAGTAGTGTTAAAGGCTCATAATGCATCTGCCCCTCTCCTGCCTCATCAATCTACTGGAGTAACACTCAAGCACACTATCCAGGGCCGTCCACAATTCTTCAATGAGCAACAGAGTTCCCAGCAGAGGAGAACAGATGTACTGTAAAGGTATCTGTTTTGAGCTGACAGAAGAGGCTCTAGATGAGAAGGAACCAGCATAAGAACTCTGGCAACATGAGAAGACAAGCTATTTTAGGAGCCCCAAAGGTCACACTAGCTCTCCAGCAATGGACTCTAACCAAAAAAACTTGTTGAAATATCAGGTATGGAATTCAGAGTATGAATCACAAGATCAATAGAATAGGATTGATGAGAAAACTGAAAATCAGCACAAAGGAAATAAATAAATAAATAAATAATTCAGGACATGTAAGAAAAATTCTCCAAGAAGATAGATAATACAGTAAAAAATATAATAGAACTTCTGGAAATGAGAGTCATTTCAGGAATGTCAAAATACAGTAGAAAGGTATAACAACAGACTATACCAAGCAGACGAATTTCAGAACTTAAAGAAAAAGCTTTTGAATTAATCAAGTCAGTCAAAAATGAAGAAGAATAAAGAAGAATGAATAATCTCTCTGAGAAATATGTAAATATTTAAGAATCATAGTATGCCTGAGATAGAAAAAAAAGGATAAAGCATGGAAAACATATTTGAGGGACTATTGGAGGAAATCTTAGAGGTATTGCCAGACATTTAGATACAAGAAGTTCAGCAAACATTTGGTAGATTAAAGGCAAATAGGACATCACCAAAGCACACAATAATTTGTCTACCAAAGTCAAAGTGAAGAAGAAAATTCTAAAAGCTGTGAAACAAAAGCGTCAAGTACCTTACCATAAAACAAAACAAAACACACACAAAATCAGACTAATGACAGATTTCTCAGCAAAAATCTTACAAGCCAAGAAAAGATTAGGACCCATTTTTAGTCTTCTTAAACACAGTAAGTGCCAGTCAAGAATTTTATACCCTGCAAAACTAACTTTCATAAATGAAGAAGACAAACAAACACCAAGAGAATTTATAATCCCACTAGACCTCCCCTACAATAAATGCTTAAAAGTGCTGAATACTTGAACTAGAACAATAGATACCCACAAGTGTAAAAATACCTGAAAGTTAAAATTCACAGCGCTAATAAAACAGTAACACAAGAGAGAAAGTAAAACAACTAGGTAACAATCAAGATGATGGCCAGAAAAGTATCTTATATATCACTATTAACACTGAATGTAAATGATCTTAATGCCCCACTTAAAGATATAGATTGGCTGAAGAAATTTAAAAAAAAACAACAATATATGCTGTCTCTAAAAAGCCTATTTAATCCTAAACAATTCTCATAGACTCAAGGTAAAGGGGTAGAAAAAATTACTTCACACAATGGAAACCAAAAATGAGCAGGAGTAGGTATACTTAATCAGATAAAATGTACTTTAAATCAACAGTGTTAAAAGACAAAGATGGTCATTAAATAATGAAAAAGGGTTCAATTCATCAAGATTATATAATAATCCTAAATACATGTGGACTTAACATAGGAGCTTCCAGAATCATAAAACAAATTCTGCTAAATCTAAGAAGAGAAATAAACAGCGACATCATAATATCCAAGGACTTCAACACTCTACTGATAGAACTAGACAGATCACTGAGGCAGAAAATCAACAAAGAAAGACTAGACTTAAATGGTACTCTAGAACAGCATCTCTCTCTGTCACCCAGACTAGAGTG
Organism: Microcebus murinus; assembly: GCF_040939455.1. Taxonomy (NCBI): domain Eukaryota; kingdom Metazoa; phylum Chordata; class Mammalia; order Primates; family Cheirogaleidae; genus Microcebus; species Microcebus murinus. The sequence goes on along the minus strand of NC_134114.1, from coordinate 34,153,141 downwards.
CAGTAGGATCATCATAGCTCACTGCAACCTCCAACTTCTGGTCTCAAGCAATCCTCCTGCCTCAGCCTTGCGAGTAGCTGGAACTACAGGTGCTCACTATCATGCCTGGAAAATGTTTCTATTTTTAGTAGAGATGAAGTCTTGCTCTTGCTCAGGCTTGTTTTGAACTCCTGACCTCAAGTGATCCCCCTACCTTGGGCTCCCAAACTGCTAGAATTACAAGTATGAGCCACCATGCTTGCCACCCCACTCTTAGTTTTCAATATCCATTACATCACTTTATGATCATAAATACTCCTAATTTAGCTCTCACTTATAAGTGAGAACATGTGGAATTTGTTTTTCCATTCCTGATATACTTCACTTAGGATAATGGCTTCCAGTTCCATCCAAGTTGCTGCAAAATATATTATTTGATTCCTTTATATGGTTGAACAGTAATCCATGGTGTATATATACCACATATTTTTATCCACTTCTCAGCTGATGGACACTTAGGTTGATTGTATATCTTTGCAATTGTGAATTGTGCTCTGCTATACATATATATATATATATATATATATATATATTAAAAATACTTTATTGCTAAAAATGCTAATGATCATCTGCAACTTGGTGAGTCATAATTGTTTGCTGGTGGAGAGATTTGCCTTGACGTTGATGGCTGCTGACTGATCAAGGTGGTGGTTGCTGAAGTTTGGGGTGGCTATGGAAATTTCTTAAAATAGGACAACATTAAAGTTTGCCTCATCAATTGCCTCTTCATTTTAAAAAAAGTTTCTCAGCAGTATGTGATATTGTTTAATAGCATTTTACACACAGTAGAACCTCTTTCAAAATTATAATCAGTCCTCTCAAACTGCCATTCTTTTATCAACCAAGTTTGTATTAAGAAATCTTCTTCTGTCATACCATAATGTTCACAGCATCTTCATGAGGATTAGATTCTATCTCAAAAAAATACTAACGTCCAGAATAAGAATTCAAAGAAATCAGCAAGACAAAAAACAAATAACACTTTCAAAGACTGGGCAAAAGACATGAACAGATGTTTTTCAAAAGAAGATAAAGGGCCAAAAAATATGAAAATAGGATCAACATCTCTACTCATCAGGGAAATGCAAATTAAAACTACAATTCTCCCCTGTCATAATGGCCATTATTAAAACATCAAAAACCAATAAATGTTTGTGCAGTTGCAGTAAAAAGCAGTAAAAAGGGAGAAGAAACGCTTACATGCTCTTGGTGGGAATGTAAACTAGTACAACCTCTATGAAAAACAGTATGGAGATTCTTCAAAGAACTAAAAGTAGACCTATCATTTGATCCAGCAATCTCACTACTGGATATCTACCCAGAGTAAAAGAAATCATTTTATTAAAAAGACACCTGCACTCGAATGTTTACTGTAGTACACTTCACAATCTTTGCTCATACATAAGAAGCAACTTCTCATTCAAGTTTTACCTTGATGTTGTAGCAATTCAGTCACATCTTCAGGTTCCTGTTCTGATTCTAGTTCTTTCTTTTTCCACCACATCTGTAGTTACTTACTCTACTGAAGTCTTGAACCCCACAGTCATTCATGAGGATTGCAATCAATGTTTTCCAAACTCCTATTAATGTAAGTATTTTGACCTCCTCCAATGAATCACACACATTCTTAATGATATCTAGAATGCTGAATCCTTTTCAGAAGGTTTTCAATTTACTTTGTCCAGATATATCAGAGAAATCACTATCTATGACAGGTATAGCCTTACAAAATGTGTTTCTTAAATAAGAATTGAAAGTCAAAATTACTTCTTGATCCATTGGCTGCAGAATAGATGTTGTGTTATCAGGCATGGAAACAACATAAATTATCTCATATATCTCCATTAGAACTCTTAGGTGACTAGATGCTTTGTCAATGAACACTAATTTTTTAAAGGAATCTTTTCTGTTTTTTCGTTTGTTTTTTGAGCAGTAGGTCTCAACAATGAGCTGAAAATATATTCAGTAAAGCATGCTACAAACAGATGTGCTGTCATTCAGGTTTTGTTGTTCCATTTGCAGAGCATAGGCAGAGTAAATTTAACATAATTCTTAAAAGTCTTGGAATTTTCAGAATGGCAAATGACATTGGCTTCAACTTAAAGTCGCCAGCTGCATTAGGCCCTAACAAAAGTCAGCCTGTCCTTCAAAGTTTCGAAGCCAGGTATTGACTTCTCCTCTCTACCAGGTTATTTCATCTAAATTGAAATTCCACTGTTTCTCGAGTAGCCACCTTCACCAAAGATTTTAGCTAGATACTCTGGATAATTTGCTACAGCCTCTGAAATTTTATGTTATGGAGATGCTTTCTTTCTTTAAACTTCATGAACCCAACCTTCTGCTATATAGCACTTTTAATTTCTTTCGATAACTTTTCCTTTGCATTCATGATTTAGCTGTTTGGTGCAAGAAACCTGGCTTTCAGCCTTTCTTGGATTTTGACATGCCTTCTCACTAAGGTATGCCATTTCTAGTTTTTTTTAAAAGTGAATGCATGGAAGCCATTCTAGAGTTATTAATTGACTTAATTTTAATATTATTGTGTGTCAGAAAATAGGGAGGCCTGGGGAGAGGCAAAGAAAGGAGAACAGCTGGTCAGTATAGCAGTGAGGAGAGACACAATATTTATCAACTAAGTTTGCAATCTTTTATGTGCGTGGTTTGTGGTGCCCCAAAACAATTACAAAAGTAGCATCAAAGATCATGGAACACGGATCACCATATCTGACATAATAATAAAAACGTTTGAAATATTGCAAGAATTATTACAATGTGACATACAGACAAAAAGTGAGCACATGTTTTCGGAAATACCGGCACTGATGAGACTTGGGAGATGCAGGGTTGCCACAAACCTTCAATTTATTTAAAAAAAAATGCAGTATCTGCAAAGCACAATAATGCAGATTCCAATTAAATGAAGTATGCCTGTAATTATAGAGTCAAAAAGAAAATTAAACTATTGATAAATACTCCTAAGGAGAGATATATAGCCCTATAAAAGACATAGCCCAGAAAATTGATTTGTCAGAGAAATTAAGAATGACCCCCTGGAGAGGAAAGTGATAAATCAGCTACCTATAGGACAAACAAGAGAAGTTTTCTAGCAGAGGAAAAAGCAAGTTCAAAGACCTTATGTCCACAGTACAAAGGGTAAGAGCTATAATAAAGTTGAAAAATAGGAAGAAAAAAAAAAGACCTAAATTAGAACACAGGTTGGGCGGCTTGTTGATAACATCAGGGCAAGAGCTCCCTGGGCATCTCCGGCAGGTGGTGGGGCCCACACCTGGAACAAGGGTCTCTTTTCCGGCTAGTTCAGGAGCCCCTGCGGACCCGGAAGTCCGGGTCGGTTGCCGAACGAGGGAACCTGGTCCTTCCCGCAACAATTCCCCCACACCCTGTGCCCCGTCGTTCTTCCGGTGGAAGAGTAGGTGAGGGGGCGCCCGTGGGGAGTCAGGCCCTGGCTTCAGGGGCGGCGGTGTGACCGGTGGCCTTCAAGGGCTTCCTTCCTCCAAGCTGGCAGCGAGGACCCCGTGAGCCTCTGGGCCTCCGCGCAGACGCACCCTGAGTCCCTTTCTCTGTTCCGGGACTCTGCAAGGAGGGCGAAGGTGGCCTTCTCGCGAGAGATCAAAGGGGAATTGTCACTCTGGTCCAGAAGTGTTGGCTGAGACCCATAGAAGTTAATGCTTGTTTGCTTAAGAACTGTTTTTCAGTGGTGGTTTTGAGGGTTTTAGGGGTTTTTGCACACTGTGGCTCAAGAGCAAGGAAATCCCTTTAGTACCTTATTATGGAAGTCTCTGAATTTTCCCAATTTTGAGGGTTTTATATCTAAAAGCAACACGTGAAAAAATTAGTTTTCTTCCGCCAGGGCCATTTTCCAGTTTCTTCTTTTTCAGAGGGGAGGGCGTTACTGCTGTTCCTGAAATAAAATTACTTATTGCTAAAGTTCCCCAGAGGGGGAAATAAAAGAGTGAAATTAGTGTACTCATTTTAAGCTTGATCTTACCACTCGCTGTCAACCCTCCAGTGATTATTATTTAAACAACAGTCTTTATTAATTTATTCATCTCTAGTCTTAGAGTAACTATGTAATGAAAAGGGACTGAAGACTGGCTGTGTAAGAGTGTAATACACCTTTACGTACCAGTAAAGGTCAGTTACCATCAACGTGTGAAAAAATGTCAGCATATAAAATGTTTTTGTAATATTTTCCCTGTAATCCAGTTGTACTGTAACAAATATGGTTGATTTTTAGATCTCATTTTGAACGTTTTTTTAAAAACATTTGGTAGGTAGACTGAGAGGAAGTAGAAAAGTGTTCCCTGTTACCATGAAAAGATGATATAGTACAATACTTTGTGGTTTTTTCTGTATTAAAAGCATATTATTAACTATCATTTATCACTGATTTGTCAGACTGTAAAACAATTGATATTTTTAATAGTCTAGGAAGAATTGTCACTTTAAAAAGTTTCTTACTCTAAGGGTCTTAATAGCTTTCTGCATGAACTTAAATTACACCAATTTTCACTGTGCCATAACAATATAACATATCTTTCTGGTATGAGAAAATGACTACATGTGAATCTAAGAATAAGTAATTTATCATGTATATTTTAAAAGAAAATAATCATGAATGTGGTTCTATTCTTTAAAATCTTTAGTAATTTCATTGTTGCTCAAATAAGATTTCTCTAATTTTATAAAAACCATCTAGGACATTACATTTGCTACATAATGGGAGGAATTAAGATAAGTATCATAAATTTCAGTAATTTCCATTAAAATTGTATACATTCTCTTCTCATCCTATACATCTGATGTAGCAGAAAGAGTTCCAGACAGCGTTAAAATTTTCGATTTAGAGTCCAACTTTAACACCTAGGAGCTGCGTTACATTGGGGCCAGATTTTCAATCTGTAAAGTTGAATAATACTACTACTTATATTACAAGGTTTGATCTAAGAAAAGTGTATACAAGCACAGCTTGAATCTTTTTGAGGTAGAGATCTTATCTTAAGGTTCATTGTATTTCTGGTAGTATGTGTGGTTCCTTTGCATCTAGAATAAGCCCAATTTATATATGAAAAATCAGATCTAATAAATTATTGAGATTAATATTCCAAAAGAAGTCTTCACTTTGTAAGTAATTTCAGGGAATAAATGAAAAATAGATCATTTTTCTCCCAAAGTTATCAAGAAATTTCACAGAAAGTCTTGAATAACATAGATTGACTCAGCAGTTTATATCCTAACACCCTTTCTGAGAAAGCTTAAAACATTTCATACCTCACTTAAAAGTACATGTCTTTGGAAAGAAAATAGCTTGAAAATCTTATATGTTGGACCATGATTGATTGTGGAGAAGATTGGATTGGATTTATTTCAACAAAGGAAGTATCCTTGGAGAAAGATATATTCTTAGTTCTCTTACAGAAGGGACATATACTCTAAGAAGTCCTTGGCCTTGATATTAGAGGAAAATGATTCATAGGTCTCATGAGTGAATGGAATCAGTCCCTTTAAATTGGAAAATAATGAAAAATTGTCATTTATTTCTAAAACAGAAGCTGCTGCTAATATACATGTAATATTTTGGGAGCTTTCATTTGTTAAAATGTTTCAGAAATATATATATATATATATATATATATATATATATATATGTATGTATGTAATCTCCAAACAATTTATATAGAGAGATGTTGGACATTCTAAATAGTAGTCATTTATATTTTAGATAGGTACAGTATCAGATAAAATGAGACATCTGGTAAAGTCTATAAAAAGGCATATGAGCTTAAGAGTCTGTAGGAAATTCACAATAGGAAAAGGTAATAAAACAGTAAAAATAAACCATATGTTGCTAATGATTTAGAATGTGAGGAAGATTTTTTTTTTAAAGCTGAGATCTATTACATATGGATTCAATTTGTTTCCTGGAATACAAAACTCTCAGTGATTATCAAAATGAATAAGCTTCTTTATCTCTGACAATAAAAAAAGTATTTTTATCAGTGACACTGAAGGTACTTCCCATCCATCTGCTCCTTTACTCTGTGTAGAAGGAATGTGAACTTGAACAAAGATGACCCCAATCATTTCTAACTTGCCCTGTGGCTTTGTTAACAATCCTCAAAGATTTGAAATTCAGTATGCTCCTCTAAACAATTTTTTCACAGAATTATATGCTATTATAAATACTATATGCTGAAATTATTGGAACTGAAGGTTCTGAAAATCCTAGAAACTATAAAATTAGTGTTAGAAGAGATCTTAGAGATTTCTACACAGCAGCCTTTTATCAAGTGTGCCCCCATTATCTCCTGCGTGAAAATCATGAAACTGTTTGTTAAGATACAGATTCTTGGATTCCACCCTGACCTTCTAAATCAGACTCTGTAAGTGAGAACCTGGAATCTTTTAACAGTTTCTCTCAGGTGATATTTAGACTCCCTAAAGTTTGCAGCTAACTTACTAATCTAGAGCTGTGCTGTCTAGCCTCAGTCGCATGTGGTTATTGAGTCCTTGAAATGTGGTTGATGTCATGCTTGAAGCATAAAAATACACCTCAGATTTTGAAGACTTATTATGAAAAAAGCAAAATATCATAATAATTTTATATTAGTTACATGCTGATATTATAATATGGATAATTGGATTAAATGAAATATATTACTAAAATTATATTCACCTCTTTCTTTTTTACCTCTTTATTTTTATATGTCTACTAGAAAATTTTAATATTTTATGTAGCTTGCATCATATTTCTTTTTTATAGCACTGCTCCTTAGGTCACAGATGTTGATAATAACTTCAGATCTTAATTTTAATTTTTATTTGTGACATCCAAGTACTAAAATTTTGTACATAAGCTATTTGTCATAGATGATATCATGACTTTAATGTTACAAGAAAAATCAGTTCTGTAAATAAATTTGATGTAATTTGAATTTATGAACTTGAACAATTGCCATAGATTCTAAAATAAAGCTACTTTTCTAGCTATAATAGTTGATGGCTGCCTATTGTATGAGAATTACTATTGCTTCTTCTGTATTACAAAGTGTATGCCCATGCACATGTGTGCATGTGTGCATGTGGGCACAGCACTTAATACACAAAGTAGCTAATTAATCAAATGAGTTCCCTGTTCCACTTGAGCACAGAGCAAGAATCATATTGTAGACATCCTTGTAATTGTGTGAAAGTCATGTGACTAAGTTTATGGAATCTGGGTGGAAATGATGAACCAAATTTTCAGCTATGGTCTATAAAATCCTCCATTCACAATCCTCCATTCTTTTTCTCTGTCAGAAAATTAAGGGAAGAAAGTTTCAAGGACCTAAAAGAAAATGATACCAAAAAGTCCAAAGCATGACTCAGAGAATAATGGACCATAAGAGACTCCCAATGAGGAAACTCTTTAGATTGTTACATGAGTGAAAAAGTAATAATAATAATAATAATGCGATAAGTCACTTAAATTTTAGAGTTGTTATAGCAGTTAGCCTACCCTAACAAACAAATATATTTTTAGAATGTTTTCTTTTCCTTTCTAAACCCCAACAGGTAATGTTTCATATTCATTGTGTTCTTGGGCTAACTCTGATTTTTTTTAAGGAAACCTATAATTTTAGAAAAATAAATCTCATCACACACTATTACTTATCTCAGACTTGTATAAGTCATCTTTGCCTTTTTTATTAGTGAAATTTCTTCAGTTATGTCATTTAAAATAACTTTAATTATTTTCATTTATATAGACTAAGGTTTGGAAAACTTTTTTTCCTGCAAAGAGTCAGATAGTAATATTTTAAGCTCTGTGTATCTCTATCACAATTAATCAACTCTGCTCTTACAGTACAAAGGTAGTCTAGATAATATGTAAAGAATGGGTATGACTGTGTTCCACTAAAACTTTATTTATAAAAACAGGTGGTGAACCCGCAAGCTATAGCTTTCTAATCCATAGTATCAACTGTTAATGGCTGTAATACAAATTTGGACATACCAAATAGTATCAGGATAACTAAGCAACTTTATTTAGCATGCTAAAAGTATTACCTTTTAGTGGTGCTCTATATTCAATTTAAGGTACTTTGTTGTTTCTCTCTTAATGTACAATTTTGGATAGATATTTTAGAACTTCATGAAAAATGTTTTTCTACTTATCTACATTGTTTGGCTACTTTGGATATCAATTTGGGCTTGACTTTTTTCCTTACTTGCTTCTGTGCTTTCTATTTCCTAATTTACTAAAAAAAATAATTATTGAGTATAACTGACAGGACAGTGCATTAAAAGGGAAGAGGAAGGGAAAAATACAATTCAGGAAGAAAATAATAAATTATAACACAAAACAGTCACATATTTACACTATCTTGATCACAGAAACCTCTTTGCAGCCTTTTTTTTTCAATGATGTTAGTGCTCTTTTCATTGTTTTATTGTTTGTTAAATTTTTGGAACTTCTTCCTAAATCATTATTTGTTATGCTTTCTTTGTAAATTGTATTTTTATAAAAACTTGATTTAGGCTCTACTTCAGTGTCTTCATGTGGTTTTTCTACATTAAAAATGCATTTGAAATAAACCCCATCCCCCAAAAGGAAATAAGGTAACCCCCAGAAAGAAAAAAAGTTGTAACAAAGTATTTCTACTCCTTGGCTCTAACTATAAAGTAATCAGCACAAAGAGGAGGCAGAGGGTAAGAAAATTTGTTTTCAGTTGAATGTCTTTCTTTAAAGGACTGAAATCTAATTTGGGTGAGTTGTTGCTTGATTTTTATCAATTTGATCAAAGCAGAAATAAAACAAATATTCACATCAGTTCAATCATTTACATAACCTCAGATATTCAACTTTGATGGGATGTTTAATTTTTAATCAAACATGTCACATATCATAACCAAATTTAGTAAGAGTAAAGCACGCCATACATATTTTAAAATTAACTCAATTTTAAGACCAAAAATTTTGTGCTATATTTTTAGGTGTTCTCTCTTATTATGTAATCGTAGTTGATCTCATATTTTCTATCATCAACATGATGAAACCAGAAAGATTGTACTATAGTCCATCGATTTTAATCAACACTGCAATAATTTCAGTCACAATCGCAGGTGGCTTCATACCCAGAATGTTCTAGGTTTATTATCAGTGGTTTCAATGCAGGTTGCACATACACTTAATAGTAAAACATAAGCAGCAATGTTCAGAAACTGGGAATATGCTTCAGAGGAAAACTGATGAAAGAGGCCCTCTATTATCCTTATTCCTGGAGAAAAGAGTTCCCATGTGGTCAAATCATAAAGAACTTTCTTAACAATTCAAGAGTATTTTTTATGAAGCTTGTGTTCAATCCATGAGAAACTCAGCAATTTCAAGATAGATGCCATCAGCATTTGAAACAATCTTCTGTCAGTTTTGAGATTCTAATTTCCTCTGACCTTGACACTTTTTACAAACCAGATGAGAATCAAAAGTGCTACCCTTAGTCAAAAAGGACTCTATTTTTATATTATAGAGTTGAGTAGTCAACAAATTCTGAACTTATTGAAAAACTAAAACAAGATCAGAATTTGGCAAAGAGATGGAGAATATTGCTTATTATTAAGAAAGCATGTCATGTTTATAATTTCTTGGAAATAATTCTGGCTTCATATTGTTAATTGTCCTAAACTAAATAGTCAAGACATTTCACTATTATCTGGAAATTATTTTTGCACCGACTACCAATTTGTTATTTCAAAATATACTGATGACTGTGGAAAAGAAGGTGGTGGGTATAGTTGAAATAATGCTTGCTTAGTTACTAAGTCTGTTTGTTTTATTCATTTCACTGTGTCACAGTATTTTTTAATAGTTTAATAGTTTTTAACTATTAATAGTTTTTTTTTTTTTTTTTTTTTTTTTGGAGACAGAGTCTTGCTTTCTTGCCTAGGCTAGAGTGAGTGCCATGGCGTCAGCCTAGCTCACAGCAACCTCAAACTCCTGGGCTCAAGCAATCCTCCTGCCTCAGCCTCCCGAGTAGCTGGGACTACAGGCACGAGCCACCATGCCCGGCTGATTTTTATATTATATATATTAGTTGGCCAATTAATTTCTTTCTATTTTTATGGTAGAGATGAGGTCTCGCTCCTGACCTTGAGCAATCCGCCCGCCTCGGCCTCCCAGAGTGCTAGGATTACAGGCATGAGCCACCGCGCCCAGCCAATAGTTTAATATATATGTATAACACACACCATACTATTTCTAAGGACAATGTAGGGGAAAAGACTGATATTTTGTCAGACACAAGAGAACAGAAGTAGACAAGCTCAGCTACACAGGTATACAGATCAGGAGTATAAGAAGCAGAAATAGATCCTTTAGACTGAAACAGTTTCAGAACACTGAGTATGAGGATTTTATCGTTCTTTAGTTATAAAGGTTCATAGATTTTTCTTGTGGCAGGAAGATTCCAAGAAGATCAATTCATACATTATGGCCTTTCAAGAGCTCTTGATTTCCCATTGTTCTGTCTCAGTACAATCAATCTCAAACAATCAGGATGATTAAGAGCAAAGGTAGCAACCGTGTAACATAGTTCAGAGACTCTTAAAACCAAACAGATTGAGTGTGTCAGTTTTTTAGAAAAATTTACCTTCAAATTTTTTAAATAAAATAGCATAGAAATCTCTCTCTCTCTCTCTCTCATATTTCATTTTCAAACCAACTTCAAGGCCTAGTTTTCTAATTGTCTGTTTCTAGGCTCTATTGAAAAGAGTATTATTTTCCTGTTAGTTTTGTTAATTTAACTTTTAATTTCCCTAACATTTTTCTTAATTTAAAAGTGAATTCTATATGAGAATAAGTGTGTCTCACAAATGCGTGCACGTGCACACACACACACACACACACACACGGAGAAGCTATTGATTAAGGCTAAGAGACGGGGCTTTGAACTATTGAAATATTCATGCTGGAAAGCCAGTGTTTGCCTCAGAAGCTTTTTAAGAACAGGAGTAAGAAATGTAAAACACTTTCTCCTGGTCCAGAGATAGCATATTTAAATTCTTAATGTCCAGTTAGATTCTGCCTCTGTCAACTTCTAAAATTTGTTTGAGCTTACATTAATTTTTCTATGCTGTGTTTTCATCCGTTCACCTTACTGGATTATTTCAGTAACAGCAAAAAGTACCCTTATTCTTGATCATTCATACATTTTACATAAAATCTTTATGCACCTATTGTGTGCCAGACACTGTCCTAAGCATGAAGGCTATAAAGGTGAGCAAAATAACCCTAGTTTTTGCTCCCATAGATTTCCTACCGTAGTCTAGTCAGTAAATCATACATGAACCAAATAATCCCATAGCAGCATTTGTGCTAGCTAGCTCTGAAGTTCCCATGGGTCCTCTGATGATGTAAAACAGGTACCTGACCTAGTTTGAGAAGTCAAAGAAATGCTTATTGAAACAGGTGAACTGAGATTTGAAGGATGACTAAAAACATTCATCTTTATTTTTTCTAGCAATTAATTTGTTGCCAATATGGATCACTCTTTCCACATAATAATAATTTTGTGTTTCTGGCAGTCATCGAAAGTTACCATGTTCTTTCTTTCTCCAGAGCTTTTGATTTTTTCATACGTTTACCCTCCCATATTTGCCAGGGATCATAAGGGTGAATGTCAGTTGTCTAACCCAGTTATAACAATTCTATTCTTCTTGCATATAATTTGTTACAGCATGTCATAAATTGTAACCCTGGCCAATGAGATATCACAGGAAATCTTCTGGGGGGCTTCTGGAGAAAATATTTTAGAAGGACATACGTTAGGAAAACTGCAGTTTCCACCTTTGGATATTGTTGCATGAGGACCTGATGCCCAAAAGAGCTGTAGCCATTTTGAGACCATAGGCAAGTTGAGGTGTTTCTGTCCAGGTGAAGATGGGAGTGTGGACAGATGGAGAAAACCCATATCTGAACTGATATCATTTATCTTTTGGGTTTATCTTGGAGTTCCTGCATTGTCTCTGGATCTGATTTGTAAGAAAAGCAGCTATTTGTAAGATAAGCAGCTATTTTTAAGCCTCTGTTTGTCAGATACCACAATCATTGAAGCCAAAATCAAAATAATCCCAATTAGAAAAATATGTTTTAATGCTTAGATTTAACAGACTAATTATAAAATCATAGCAATGACAGAAAAATATCTGGAAGAATCCTAACAATGGTTAACTATAGACAGAAGGGAATCAATCCATATTTCTTGAATGTGTTTTGATTCTTGGATTCATTTCATCAAAATTATTCTCTATACCTATGATTTCTTATTTTCACCTAGGAGTTTCACAGAAATGCATTCATTCTTCATTCATTTATTTAATAAGTTCTATTATCTCAAGTAATTTAGGAGCTCAATACAGCAGTAAACAAAAGCCTAAAAACTTCAGCACTTTATAGAGAGCTTCTTTTCTATTGATAAAGACACACAATAAACAAGTAAACAACAAATAAACAATACATAATGGTAAGTACTTGGAAGAAAGAAAGTAGGTTAAAGTAAATAAAGTAGGTTAAGGAATAGAAATGGAGAAATTGAGGGCAAAATCGACTGACTTGAAGGAGAAATCTATGTGCACATCTAAAGACAAAGCATCCAGACAGAGGGAAGAGTAAGTTTAATAGGGTAGTTTGCCTTTTTTTAAGGGGCAGAATGAATTCCTAACAGGCTGGAGTGGTGTGAGTGCCATTAAGAGAGCATGGAGTGAAGAGGAAGTAGGGGCAGATCAAGTAGATATTTTTAAGCCACTGTAAGAACTTTAAGTTTTATCATAAGGGTAATAGGAAACTACCAGAGAGAAACATATTTTACTTTATAAAGTGTCCTTGGCTATTGTATGGAGAAGAGACAGGGAGGGGTTAAGATTATTAATAGAGTTTGCAAGACCAGTTGGGAAGTGGTTGCTGCAATCATGTGAGATGAGGGGATCCTGCTCATGGGGAAGAGAGTGACAGAGTAGAAGTGATGAGAAGGAATCAATTTGAGGTGGGAATGATGAGATTTGCTGATGGATTGGATGTAGGTATGAGTGCAAGGGAAAGAGAGGAACAAAGATGACTCTTAAGTTTCTGGCCTAAGAAACTACGTGTGAGAAACAGCAAAAACAATGACTTAGCTCTTAGTCCACTCTTTAGGCAAAATTGTCAACTAGTATACGCATAATTCTGGAGAAAAACAGTTTCTGAAATGATCGTTGACAGGGTACTATTTGGGAATTTCAGATAAATTCCAAAAATCGGTGATGAAAATGCTATTTCTGGTAAGAAGGACTCAGAAAATATTGTTCTCAGAAATACTGGTTCTGTTTTCCTTTACTTGCTTATCTTTGTTTAGCATGGTTGGCTTGATTGATAGAGATTATTTTTGAGTCTGAGTATGACATGACTATTTTTCACTTACTTATTTGGCAGCATGTCAACACTTTGATTAAATTCCTGCAAGTTTTTTCTACAAATATGTGCTAATTTATAAAGATCTCAGGATTCTACTTATTTACAAACACTCCAATTTATAGTAGCCTCTGGGCATTTAACTAGAGTATCTATCTGAAAAGAAATTCAAGTTTTAAGACAGAAACAATTCTGTATATCGGAGAAGTCTGTTATGTAAAATCATCCCTAGAAACCTAATGATAAGGAATTTCCAAAATTTCTGACACATACCAAGCTCAGAGCCTTCAATTCAAATGTTTCCTGATGAACAGTGATTCTGAACAATACGACCATAGTCTAAGCAGCTGGGTCTTCCCATATTTGAAGCCAAAGTTTTGTCCATTCAATTACTAAATGGCAAATCATCATAATTACCTAAAATTAATCTCTAATGCACATTTTAGACAAAGATAAAAATAATGCAACTATCTAAGGTTATTCAGATGTTTTGCCCATCAATTTCTAACTCTGTTCTTTCAATAATTAACCTAACTCATAAATAACTTTTAATAAGAATATTTTCAGAACATATAGGCACATTTGTACCCTACTGAATATTTAATTGCTTATCTAATTTATTTCTAATAACTTTATTAAGGCAGTAGTTCACCATCTCTTTGTACTTAATCAATATGAGAAATAGTATCCTTTTATCATCTCGTTTCCAAAATCTAAAACTAAAGGCAAGAGGAATAAAACCAACATTTTTTGAATACTGCTATATACCTTGAAGTTTAGACATACCACTCACTTTAATCCTCACAACAGTCCTATAATAGAGATAATAATATTCACTTATTTCTAATTAAAAAGAAAGGAATTTGGAGGTTGAGTAATTTTTCTGAAGTCACACAATGTGTAAGTGGTAAAATTGTAATTATGGTATAGGTCTGTCTGAGTCCTGGCCCATACTATTGCTACTACATTATGCTTAATCTACTCAGTTAGAGGTGAAAGAAGATTTAATGTATTTGTGGGTAATTTCAAGTTTTTATTTCCCTAGGCAGTCTCTGTTCTCACCTCATATTCATTTTATAGTAGGATTGATCCTTTGTTACATTACAAAATCAGTTTCAACTCAGTGGTATTTTTGAAGCATGTGTTAGTTAATACAATGTGTCAACGTGGCTAAACTATGATTCCCAGATGTTTTGTCAAACACCAGTCTAGATGTTGCTATGAAGGTATGTTTTAGATGTGATTAAATATTTAAATCAGTAAACTTTGAGTAAAATATATTATTCTCCATAATGGGAGTGGGCCTGATCCAGCCAAGGTCGTTAACAACAGAGACTGAGGTTTCCTACAAAAAAAAAAAAATTAAGAATTTTTGCTGTAAGACTGAAACATAGAAAATCTACCTGAGTTTCTTCCCTGGCCTGCCCTGCAGATTTCAGGTACAAGACTACATGCAGCATCAACTCTTACTTGAATTTTCTTCCTGCCAGCTTGCTATACAGATTTTGGACTTATCATCCCCTACAATCATGTGAGACAATTCCTTAGAATAAATCTCTCTCTCTCTCTTTCTCTCTCTCTCTCACATATAGCACACATTATATTATACTCTGATTTATTTCAGTGATTTAGATGATGAGATTTGGGGTATTGAGTTGAGATTTTGATGAGATTTTGGACTGTGAGTTGATTCTGGATGGATTAAGACTTTTTGTTGGGATGGGATGAATGCATTTTGCACATAGGAAAAACTTGAATTTGGCAGGGACCAGAGGGGCAACTGTTATGGGCTGAATAGTATCTCCCTAAAAAGATATATTTGGTCCTAAACTCCAAAAACTCTAAATTTTATTTGGAGATGGGTTCTTTATATAAATGATCAAGTTAAAATGCATTAATAAGTCTGGGCCCAAATCCAAAATGACTGGTATCCTTATAAAAGGGGGAAAATTTAGGCACATAGACTGATACACACATAAGGAGAATGCCATGAGAAGATTAGAATTATGCTGCCACAAGCCAAAGAGAGAGGCCTGAAAAGATCCTTTCCTAGTATCTTCAGAGAGACCGTGGTCCTGATGACACATTGATCTAAGACTTCCGCAACTTTGAGACAATCTGTTTCTATTGCTTAAGCCACTCTATTATAAAGTACCAGTTTGCGGTATTTTGTATGGCAGTCCCAGAAAACTCATGCAGATTTTAGTAGGATTTTTATGGAGATTTAATCCAAAGAGGGAGAAGAGAAATTTATATATCTCTACAAGCAGTAAAATAGAATAAATTCCCCATTAGGCATCTCTAAGTACTCAAGTCTCCTTTCCAGCTCCAACTAATCTCATTTCTCTATTTTCTTTCTTCATTCAGCAATCAATTATCTCTTTTGTTTGTGCCTAAATTTACTCACTTTTTTTACACAAAAACAAAAGTTTTTCATAGTTAGGGAGTGCTGGGATTCCAAAAGTAGCTTAGCAATTACATAATCATGCCTCCCTCCTCTACTATCGCAAATACATCACCAAAGCATTCACCCAACAACACAGACCTCTTTTAAATGGCAATTAAAATATTTTTCTCCCACCTGACTATTGTCCTTTGAATTTTGCCCTTTGAAGCTAGCATTTGTGTTTATATTTGGCATCAAATGGGCACCAGGCCTGCATCATAAAGAGGGAATTTGATGCAAAAACTGTAATAGATTAAATAAAGTACTATCATAGATCACAGCCTATATCAATTTATATTTTCTTAAATCCGGAAATAATATATTTTATAAATGGACTTTTCTTGCCTATATAGGGCCATCAAGAAAGAAATTGACAGCATGGAGAAAGCATCAGATACCAAAAGGGGAGTGGATCAGGAGAGAGGCACCATCAGCTGGAGTCCTTTAGTAACTCAGGCCTGTGCTCTGGGACCATTCTAATTTCTGTGCTGGTTCGGATGTTTTTTTTTTTCTCTGTATTCTTACCTCAATAACTGTATCTTGTTGTTTACTGCTGCTGTTTGAACAATTTTACCAGTGAATTTGTAAAATGGAAATCCATGCTCATATGACCTGATGTCTTAGTGATTTTATTGTACTTCAGAAGATTCAGGAAAAAGATAAATACAATTTATATATGCCACAGTTAAATACATTCTCAACAAAGACTGAACTAAGAAATGTTAAATATATTGTTTAAAGTAAATACATTTTCCTATGGAGTTGATAATGCCATACTTATAGAAAATTTGAAAAGTCAACAAAAGTAAAAATAAGAAAATAAAGATCACCCACACATAGAAAGCATATGTTCAGCTTTAATAGATATTACCAATTTTCAAAATAATTGTACCAACAAACATTTTCACCAGCAATGCATTATCTTTCAGTTTCTCTATAACCTGACCCAAACTTGTTATTATCACATTTTTACTAAGTTTATATATTGTGCATTTGCTTGTTAAAATCATTCTGATTGTTGAGTAGTGATATTTCTTTGTGATTTTATTTTGTACTTTTCATATGACTAATATTGTTTTTGGACACTTCTTTTCTTTCATTTTAAAGTGACTGATCAAGTCTTTTGCACATTTGAAAAATTAGGCTGCCTATTTTTTCCTTGGTAATTTTTAAAGATTGTTTATATTGAGAATATAAATCATTTGAAATATATCTGTTGCAAATATCTTTTATCACTCTGTGGCTTTCCTTTCCACTATCTCATGGAGTCTTTTTATTAATATAATTTTAATGAATTCAAGTTCATTAATCTCATTCTTTATAGTTAGTACCTTTTGGGCTTTATTTATGAAATCTTTGTCAAATCCAAGATCATAAGTGTCAGTGTTTCACAGAGAAATAAATCCAATAGGATAAATGTATGTGTATGTGTGTGTGTGTGTGTGTGTGTGAGAGAGAGAGAGAGAGAGAGAGAGAGAGAGAGAGAGAGAGATTTATTACGGAAATTGGCTCACCTGGTTATGGAGGCCAAGAAGATCCATGATCTGCCATCTTCAAAATGATGAACCAGAAACGTTGTTGCTGTAGCTTCACTCCAAGGCTAAAGGCCAGAGAATCTGGTAATTGTGTGGGAGTTGAGGTTAGGGTTTGCTGGTGTAAGTCTAGGAGTCTAAAGACCTAAGAATTAGAAACTTCCATGTCCAAGGGCAGGAGAAGATGGATGTGTCAGCTCAAGAAGAGAGAAAGAATTCATCCTTCCTCTAACTTTTGTCTTATTTGGGCTTTTAACAGATTGGATGATGTCCACCCACATTGGTGAGGGCAGATCTTCTTTACTCAGTCTACTGATTCAAATGCTAATCTCCTCCAGAGACACCCTCACAGACACACCCAGAAATAATGTTTTACCAGCTATCTGAGCATCCAGTCAAGTTGACACACCAAGTTAACTATCACATATGTTTGCTTATATAATCTGCATTATCCTCTCTGCATGATTTGATCTACATATTTAGACCTAGAGTAGAAATGGTATTTTGAGTGTTTGGCTTGATGTAGACATAGGGGAGGCAAAATTTTACCTCTACCTTTGAAAGGATAATTGAATTGACATAAGACAGATAAACAGAATAAATGCATACAAACTTTTTAATGTAAAGAGACTTTATAAGGAAATGAAGACCTAAAAATGCATTCAGAGTCAAATACTTATGAATTGCATAAAGTAGTAAATTGTAAGCATGTGATAAGGCAAAGAGTCTTGGATTAGGGTAGTTAATTGAGTAGAAAAGTATCTAGGAAAATAAGCTTTGTTTATATAAGTTCCCTGTGACTTCAACTTTCTGTCTTTGATGATAAGAATCCTACTTTCCTTTTGGTATAGGAATTTTTCACATGGGAATTTCATCTCCTGATTTCAAGAAGCAGAACGAAGGTCAGAGTGATCTTCTTGCACCTGCTATATTTAAAGCATTTTTAACTTAAAATAGTCAATGTGCCAGAATGACATATTTTGGGATGGCATATCTTAACTCCTTCATAGAGATAAAAACTCTTTTTCCCATATAGATATCCAATTTCCTTTCTCTAAAGGATCTTGGGCCTTAAGGAACTGGCAGTCTTCATTGCTCTCTGATGCCTTGAAATAATATTTATTTTACTTTTACATTTTATACTTACTTATGGTAAGAGTATTAGTCTAACAAAAACTACTCTTTAATATATGAAGCAGAAGTTCTATGTAGATTTTAGTGTCAACATTCTATACGTGGCATATTCAAGGATTTTTCCCTTTCTTTAACTTAATATATCAAATAACCTATTTTCTTCAGAATAATCATAAGATATACATAATATGATGAAGAAAGAATTTTCTGTTAGGAGTCAAGTTCAAGTAAAAGAAGTTTCTAATATTATACTTATTTGGAATAAACATTCCAAAAAAGCCTCCAAACCAAGAAGTCACAATGATCTTTATTAAATTAATAAAATATGAACTATTTCCTGAAAATTTAACTTTAATGATGAAGAAAAATTATATTAAAAGATTCTAAAGGCTCTCTTTTCCCCAAATAAAAATGAATTAAAATAGGCCAAAATTTTCAAAATTTAGATTTTACATTTATTGAAATAAAAGTAAACAAAATACATTTACATAAAGATTGATGATTCAAGATTAAAGTAGTAAATCAACATTTTGACTTAATGGCCCCTATATATTAATACCTCCCACTTGCAAAAGAAGTTGGAAAATGATACTATTTCTTGAGTATAGTAAAAAACATTCACAAAGCACAAAACTTAAAGAATGAAATAAGAACATGAAATTGTTAAACTATTTTTAAAACAACGATAAGGAAAGTGTCTCAAATAAACACAAATTGAACATGTTCCTAAACTGCTAGGGTCATAGATGCTTACATATTCCTCTTTTAAAAAGCCCCAATCAAAAGCCTGGTTTTATACTTCTCTTTCCTCTGCAAAAATGTGTTCTTCCAGATTTTGCCTTAGACTCTTGAGCACATCTTTTAACTACTTGGTCAAGTATTCTCTTCACCTCACCCCATATAATGTTGCTTTCTACAGGGTTGCTTTGTCTTTAACCCTGCGTTATTTTCTTTATGGAATTACCAGTAACTGAAATTCTGTTTTGTTCTGGTTTTGTTGTGGTTGTTGTTACACTGTATTTGCTATCTCTTCCATTACAAACTCCTTAAAAATGGAAATACTGTTTTCTTTAACACTGTAACCTCAGTATTTCATACAATACCTGTAATACTAAATATATATTAAAAGAATGGATCAATAAATTATTAAATGAATACACAAATTTAGGATCTTTCATATATGTGGTAAATCACCAATTTCAGATTGGGAAATATAACCAGGTTTCTTGAATTCCAATTGTGTTCTCCTTTCAGCAAACATGACACCTTTTTTTGTTTGTACAGACTTTTAAAAAGTCAATTTATACACATTTAAATTCATATATATAGTCATATAGCCACCATCACATTGAAGATATAGAATACTGTCATCACTAAAAAAAAAATCTCCTTTCCAATCACCTCCAGCCACTGGCAAACATGGATCTTATTTCTGACTTTGTAGTTTTACATTTTAAAATATTAATAAAATGAAATAATAAAATATATGATATTTTGAGTCTGACTTCTTTCACTTGCATAATATGTTTGAGATTTCATCAATGTTAGTGTTTGCCTTTTGTTGTCACTATTGTTACCTTCAGGACACCATGAGCTTCCATTTTTCCCTGTGATTGATTGATTGACACACTTACCTTATGCTTAGAGAGGCAGCTGGGATGCTGAGGGATTTCATTTCACTACTTCTTCTTCAGCTATTCCTACACACCTTGCCACAAAGGAGGTCTTTCACTATGCTCTTGTACTTTCCCCAGTCTTAGATTGTTATTGCTTGTCATAGGAACTAGGTTTGTTATAGGAGTAGGTGGGGTTCTTTTTTCCTTTGGTCCAGCCTCAGCCTTGGGCAGGTCCTATGCAAAGGACTGGGCATTCTCATCATTCCTGCACCTTCTTGTGGAAGCTACACCCTAACTGTATCAGTAGTTGGTGTAGGCCAACAACTTCCTGCCCAGAATATTTTACTCCTTTTTGCAGAAATGGATCTTTGTCTGTGCATGGGGGCCAGAAGGTGTTTTATTTCCTGCCCCATGCCCAGTAGTTTAGGGCTTAACTTCGTAAGACAAAAGTTTTTGTGAATTTGGAGAGGCTGTTTTTGTATTCTCCAGCAGCCACTGCTCATGTCTGCACTTGTGCCACCAAAGGAGACTCACCCTCATCTCTTGTCCTGCCCCAATCTTTCCCATGAACACCTGATAGAGTTTGGTAATAAATACCTTGAGAGAGAAGATGAATCCCCTTTGAGTTTTGGACCTTAACTATCCCAAAGTGGTCTTTACTTGGCTGCCTTACAACCTCAGCTTTTCAATAGGCTAGAGAAAATTTATGCTTTGTGGAATTATTTGACATTTTCTCATTAATAATATGAGAACAACATTCTTTGTAGATTTCTTTACCCTGACAGAATCAGAGGTATGTCTGTGCACTCAGCATGGGGATTTCCTGCAGATGCTACCCAACTTTAGGTAGTATTGACAACTGCAGGTTGCTTGCCACAAGCCAAAAATGTGTCATACATAAAAGAATTATTTGTGATCAAAGATCTAGCCTACTCTTTCGAGCTAGTCTTTTATGCTAATCATAACCCTTTCGAAGTCATCAGGCAACAAGAGAAAGTTTATTAAATAGCATCATTTTGAATAACAACAAAACTGAGAGATAACAGAACATTAAGTGAACATTTTGGGGGGCATTATTACAACTATTTACCACAAACGTTTTATTTGTTATCTCTTTTAATCTCCTCCTTGTCTAATTTTCTTATTTGTACATTTTTAATGACTTCATCTTCTTCTTCTACTTTGATTTGTGCAATCAAAATATAGCTAAAAAAACTAGTATATTTTTTTCAAGTCTGTATAATTGTGAACATTATTATGCCATCCATACAAAAATGTAAAGAAAACTGAAAGGCATTATCTCCATATGTTTTCGTAACTACCTCTGAGTCTTAGAATTACTGATTTATTTTATGTTTAATTGTTTCCCCTCTTATCTCTCAATTATATAAATTGAACACGTTACTATTATCAGAAAAAGTTTAAATATCCTATATATTCAATATATTCCTCTATGTAATATCTCCTTCCAAAAGTCTGTTTACAAATTCTGTCTTAGCATAGAGAAAGGCCTTTTCTCCACCCCCACCCTCTTAATTATAATTTTCTCCTATTAATGTGGAAACTCAATTGCCTCAATGTTTGAAGACTTCATCTTTGCTGCTTTGTATTTCTTCTCTCTCTCACTGACAGTCTCAACAAAATCTCAATATTTTAAAAAGTAATTATTCCTTTCTATCTCCATAGTGTAGCTTCTTACTTATATATTAAATATCTTTTTGTTGTTGCTTTTTTTTTTTTGTCTCTGTCTACACTTAAGAGGTAAAGTAAATATCTAAGGTATTTATCTTAATAATGCCAACATAAAATTGAGAATAAATTAGTTTGGGCTAAAATTTTAAGAAAAATATCTCATCTCTATTGCTTTTAAATATATAGACAAATTTCTTAAGTAAGAGTGCTTCTCTTTCTAGTCATTTGTATTATTATATAAGAAGTTAATACTCTGAATAACTTTATTTAAATATTATTAATTTATACTAGGGATTGAAATTTTCCAAATTTCCTTTTCTTCTTGATCTGAATCTGTCACTTTTTCTGCTAAGTGCTTTGCTTGCTTGGTTTATGCTTCATGGAAATAATCTAATAACCCTACCAAATTGTATTCATTTGTTGCTGTTACTGTTTTAACTCTGAACCTAATCTGCTGCTTTCCCTTAGATAATTTACTGTTGCCTGAGAGATCTTCCAGTATGTTCCTTAGCCCTGTCATTTTCTACACTTTCATAAAAATCTACTGTCATCTAAAGATAACTTTTCAAATCTTTCTACTATAACAAAAACAACATAAAACTCATAGGGAAAAAATGGTCATAGATCAAACAGTAAATAGTTGTTTCAAGATCATTTTTCAATGTTTCATTATGCCTTGAGATTCAAAATTCTCAAACTTCATTTCAATACCTAACTTTAACTAGACTCTAAGAGGAGAGGCCTCATCAGGATGCTTCTTCATTGCTTTCCTGTCTTGCTCCTTTTTTACCATCTCCCAATTTTAGGCTTAATCGTGCATCGCGATACTGAGTATTTAGGCTTTTACCCTTATGTTATCGGGTAATTCCTAACATAGAATCCAGTGAATCAGCAACTATCTTTGACCCTTCCCCTCGTATTATTCTAAGAGTCCTGTGCTCATAAGCCCAGAACTTAGTGACTCTAGGGATAAATCTCCCTCATTGTCACTGTGTAGGTCAAGTCCATAGGATTGGGGATCATTTTGGATTCTCCTCCATGGCTAGTTAATAATTTTATCTAAAACAGTAGTTGTTTTCAAGAGTGTGAGGCCTGCTTCCAAACCCTAGTACAAGAACTGAAAGGCCTCAAAACCAAGGAACAATCTCTAAGACAACGACCACCTACTTGGGTAGAATTTTGATAATAAAACTCAATCCTCTAAAGCTCCCCCAACAAGCTTGTGAACCCCTATTTTTTCACATTAGTGTAATCTCTTCTATCTTCATGAGCAATATTAATATTAAGATATTTCCCATTAGTATATATATGATATATAGAGTATAGAATATCCCATCAGGATATTTTTCTGAGGATCATATACAGAGCCTTATTTTTCAAAGGGATTGGATGACAAATCCATATGTAAGTAACACATAGATAATACATAAAGCACTGACAAGATTCTTCTAAAAACAGTTTGGTGAAGTGAAATGGGAATCCAGTTTATAATATGAGTTTTTGTGTTGCCTTTTTCACTATCAAGCTGTAAGGCTAAGAGTTGGCATTTTATCACTTTGAGCCTATTTCCTTTTAAGCAAAATGAGCTTTGGACTAGATATTTATGAATTTCATGAGATTTAATAATCCTCAAAATTTTATATTTAATGCAATTTGAAAACTCACAAAGTATATATATCAGATGAAGATTAAATATTTAAAGTCCATTTAGCATGCAATTGATGGCAGTGTGTTATTGAAACAATAAAATTTTGGAGTCAGATAAATCTGGGCTGACTACCTGCTCTACCACTCACTAACTATATGTTTTCTTGCTAAGTTAGTAATTGTCCTGAGCCATAGTTAACTAATTATGTTACCTAGGTTAGCATAATTTGCAAATACAGATAACAAAGTATGACAGGGTTATAAAGATTAACTGGTTCTTATACAACACAAGGTCCAGAGAAGGCACCAACTTATTTTAGGCCCATTGCTTGTCTCCTTTCCCTTACAATTTATAGAAGGAATCACCACAATATCTTTTTGAATATTAAGCTCTTTTAGTGTGTTTACATAATTTAAAAACTTGCTCATATATTAATATTAAAATAAGGAAAATTATTAAAATAAGGAAGAACTATTGTCATTTAAAATTAAGAAGAGTTTGGTGGCATACAGCTATGATTCTATACACAGATATATATTATGTTGAGCAATATTTACTTGAACTCACAGAATGAGGAAAAGCACATTTACATCTGAAGAAATTATTCATCATTTAACTTAGTAAGAGATATGGTATTATAATTATTAAAAGTCAATTTTGTTTCCCAAACATAAATTCAAATATTATTTTTGTATAAAGAACAATGAATATGTCAATAATTTTCATTTGCCTTAATATCTAGCCTCATCCTTGAAACCTAAAGTTGGGTACATGGTTTTAGGAGAATTTATTCACAAAACCTTTCTGCTGATACCTACATGCAACAAATGCAAGCAATTTCTGATTCTACATACTAACTGAGGGAAGCAAGGAAGAGTATTATCTGAAATAATGAACTCAAAAATATTAAATTTTGAAATATTATTTGTTTTCTTTCAAAATATTTCTCTTCTTATTCATGTTTGACTTGCAATAAGATAAAGGAGAATTAGGGATTATGCTCAGGGATGTGACTGGACATGGTACTGGTTTTGGCCTAGTCCCATCCCCACTGTCCCACCTAAAACACAAGGACATGGTCTCACTGATGATCAATTGGACTCAAAGCCCAGGAAGATTGTCTGTATCAGTTGAGGAAAGATGTAAAGCTCATTTAAAGAAAGTAGTCTTCAAGACATCAGGCTGCTCAAATCTAGCAAGGTCCTCTCTTGCCAAGGCAGTGTCACCGATGGCAGCAAGCTCCATTTATGCGGGTGAGCTAAGACATGCTCTCTCTGCAACTATTCTATGGGACCAAATCCTTTTTGGTGAGATGCTGTGCTTTAAACTGAGATCAGGAAACTCAGAAAATCTTAAAGTGTCTACTGGGAGGGGTCTGAGCTGAGATGTATTTCTTCCCACCGACTCAGGAAATCTGAATCTAAAACACTCCTATCAATAACAATTCAAATCAGTAATTGAGGACAGGAGAAAGAAGCTCAGTAGTGTCCTAAATGACAGGAGAAAGATGTCCTGAGGTTAAATCTGACTGAAGATAATGCAAAAGTGAATAATTTAGATGAAGAGCTCAGAATTTATTTATGGGGATAACATTTTGAAGTTTTAACTCATATTTTTGTTCTCTCTTTATCCTTGTGCCATGTGACTGTCTCTCAGGCTAGACAACTTGTTTATTCCACTTCCATTTCTCCAGGGAAGGAATTCTAGTAAGCCCACGGTATAAAAAAAAAAAAGGAATTATTGGTTTCTTAGTTTCAAATAAGCTCTCAAAATTCATAACAAAAACAAGAGTTTTGAAATTCAAATGTTTTGCTTTACAAAAGCTATGCTGTTTTACTTGTAATTGTCTAAGGCTTAAAGGATTTCAAGGCATGAAGTTTATTTCATAAACAACTGATTTTGAAGAGATTTGTAGTCAGGCAGTTCTTCCCCCTTTCCTCATTTGTAAAAGTTTTTATAAGCTAAGGGAGAGGGGGCAATTGGAAAGAGGAACAAAAGTAGGGTTCCCCCTTTAGCTGTCAGTAGGGTTCTCCACCTCTTCCCCAACTTCAGCCAAGCTCCTAAGAAGGAAGGGAATATAGAAACAGAGTTAAATTTGATACTTAGAGGCAAAAGTTCTTGTGCCTGCATTCACAGGCAAAGCTTTGAAAGTCAGCAAGACTTATAAAGTTTGTCATATCACTCACCGCATAGGATCTGCATCAGTTTCCTATTGCAGCTGTAACAAATTGCCAGAAATTTAGTGTCCTAAAAGAGCACTCATCTTTTATCCCACAGTACTATAGATCAGAAGTCTAAAATGGATATGACTGGTTTCCTTTTTAGAGGCTCTAGGGTACAGTTCACTTCCTTATCTTTTCTAACTTTTAGAAGCCACTCACATCTCTGGCTTCTGGTTCCTTTCGTCCATCTTCAAAGACAGTAATGGTGGGTTGAATCCTTTTCACATGGCATCACTCGGTCCTCCTAATATCCTCACATCTCCTTCTCTGACTCTTCTTTTGCCTTCCTCTTCCACTTTTAAGAACTTTTATTACATCTGACTCATCTGGATAATCTACAACAACCTCCTTATGTTCAAGTCAGCTCTTTAGCAACCTCAACTTCCCTTTGCCATGTACTATAACATATTCACAGGTTCTGAGGATTAGTATGTAGAAATTTGGGAGGGAGGGGGCATAATTTTTCTGCTTACCATAGGATCCATATACTAGAAATAGCTGCATGAGGTATCTAGCTATATAGGCATTCAGGTTTGGGGCTCACAGAGGTTCTACTTGGGTAAGAAGATTGGTCAGAGCTGAAGTTTCTCATAAGACAAAGAACCAATGGACACAGAAAGGATTTTGTGGTTGTGGTAAGAAGGACTCAAAGTGAATCTGCGTGGGCCAAAAATGGGAGAACAGAGATGGGTATGGACAAAGGTAAATGCCAAGGTACATAAATACCAATTAGGAATCTCTGCCTTCTCCTATACTTTGTCATTATTTAAACACTGTGGAATTTAGATATTGGCTTGAGAAAATGTAGACAATCATAAATTGAGTAAGATTAGTCTGAATTGATAAGAGATTTCCTTGAAATGACTGAGATTGCACCTTTATCACTTAGCAGAACTAGGGCCTAAGAAAAAAGTTAAATTTTATCTTTAAAAAAATGAGTTAGACTTTTCACTTATCTGAGTCCATGGAATAAGAAATTGTACTGGTGGGGTGTGGTGGCTTGCACTTGTAGTTTTAGTAACTCAGAAGTCTGAGATGGGAGGATCCCCTGAAGCCAGGAGTTCAAGACAAGTGTAGGCAACATGGTGAGATCCCATCTCTAAAAATATGAAAAGAGAGAAAAGAAATTGTACTTGTGCACTTTTGTACAGGGAAAACCCTTGTTTAGACAGCAACAAATGAAAAAACAAACAAAAAATAATTTCCAGCTTGTGTTTCTGAGTATTAAGACTAAAAGACATTTTTGCTTAAACACTTTAAATAAATTATTCAGATTTGTTAGGAACTGAATGTTTGTGTCCTCCAAAATTCATATGTTGAAGCCCTAAACTTCAATGTTACTGTATTTGGAGATAGGGCCTCTGAGGAAGTCATAAAGGCTAACTGGGGTCATGAAGGGCTGGTGGTGCCCTTATAAGAGGAGAAGAGACACCAGAGTTCCCTTTCTCTCTCTGCCATGTGAGGACACAACTAGGAGGCTGTCTGCAAGCCAGAAAGAGAGACCTCACCAGGAACTGAATCAGCTCACACCTTGATCTTGGACTTCCTAGTCTCTAGAACTGTGAAAAATAAATTTCTATTTTTCTAAAAGGCATTCAGTATGTGGTATTTGTTATGGCAGTCCAAGCTGACTAATACAAGATTTCATGCTTAAAGAAACACTAATTTTGGAATACTAAAATGAAATAAACTCTGCTTTGCAATACTAGATATTTGAACACCTCAAATATAGGTATTTAAGTGGCAAGAATTTTTATGTAAGAAAATGGTTTAAGAAAAATCTGGCATTGTCACAGGAATTTCCAATTGAAAAATATTTTCATATACAAGGCTTCCTTGAATGTATTTATTTTCCCCTTGCAATTAAAAACACTTAAGTTCTCCTCTTGATTTTCTTTATCTCTAACAAAAAAGAGGAAAATGACAAAGTAAGATGTAAATCAAGGCACTATATTACAATAAACATACATATCTTGAGCAAGATTATAATTTTCAGACTTTTAAAATTATTTTTACCAAATTTATCTAGAAAGCTCTCTCAATCTTATAGCATCTATGTATCACAGTTGAAGAATAAACGTTGACTAATTTGTCTCAGCAGGAAGAACACTTACCTAATCATAATTTATGGTTTTGTTTATCTTTCTATTGTGAAAGCAAATTATGTGTCTGAGTAAGAGTTTCTGCCCTATTAAGCCATTGGTGAGTGAAAACACAATTTAAATTTTATGTGCACTTTCAGTTCACAAGCTTTATACCTCCCATTAGGGAATCAAATACCTTCAAGATTTTTGTGAATGTATAGCCCCAATAGAACTAAAATACGATGCTTCAGTTGTAAATCATGGGCAACAGAAGGTACAATAAGCAACAAAGAAGACCAAAACACTAGCCACTTGGTTTACAATGACTCAATTATGTGACCATGACAGCAAGTTATTGGCCTAGCCATTTAAATAGCTCTATTTGAAATGAATGAAGAAAATATTTTCTTCCTATAATGTCTCTAAACGGCTTGTGGACTATCTTCAGTAATTCAAATAGCTCCAGTTCCATTCTTCCTAGACCACTCATCTGTGTCAAACCAACTCAATGTTGAAAACAAGGAACTAAAAATAAAGAGCTTGAGAAATATGGAAATGGAAGCAAATTGCATCAAATGCCTCAAATCCCTATCTTCTGATTCCCTTTGCTTAGCTCTATTTATTCATTTGGAATAAATATGACTTAGTGAATTCAGCGCTAATAGTGCCCAGTAAATGACTCAGCTTTGTGATTCCTCAGCTTTTCTATTCTAGGGAGACGGGAAGAAAAGGGTCACCTCCCAAAGAGAATAGGCCTCTGTTATCTACAGTTTTTTGTTCTATAAATGTGTGCTGTTGACAATATGTATATCATGTAATTGTTGTGAGGATCAAACTAAACCACGATATATATACAAATTTCTTGTACACCATAGTGGTAAGAGTAATTATTTCATATTATAAATGTCTTGAGGTTTTCAGGAAAGGGAGGATGATCATGTTGTAGTGGTTTTTAACAAATATCATTAAACTCTGATTTCAGCAATAAAATAAATGAGAATGTATTTTTATTTATATATAATTAGAATCAAACGAAACAGGTAATATTTTCAGATACAGATGATTTTACCAATGGTGACAATGTAGTACATAAAATACGTAATTTGGAGCTTTAGGATTACTTTGGCAATTTCTAATGTATAAATTCAAAAGAAAGGATTTTACTAAAGAATCAGAATTCCTAGCCAGTAGTCACTTAGTCAAACCTTATTAATAAGAATGACATTTGCTCATTTTATCATCTTTATTTTTCCCACATATATTCACTCCTAAACAATGTTTGTGTAACCATTAAAAGAAAAAGAGATGTCAAAATTTCTAAACATTTAGAGGTAATAAGCAGTATATATAAGATTTGTAAGGATATGATAATTCACATTATTTTAATGATCCCATGAACTTCTTGTTTGCTAAAAAAAAAGATAAAAAATTTCAAAAGTAAAAAAAAAATGAACCACTTATTTGCTTCTACTGCTTACAAATCAAAGAGAATTTTTCATCAATATGAGTGTATACTCCAATAACCCAGTAGGATCGTATTAGTTCAGTAAACCATTGTGAATTGATTATACATTATCTTTTTAAACTTCTGTTTTAGAAAATGGTAAGTCTAGTGCATTAAATAATTTAGCAGCACATTAAAAGTATCATTCACCATGATCAAGTAGGATTTATTTCTGTGATGAAAGGATGGTTCATCATACACAAAACAATACATGTGATACACCATGTTGACAAGGACAAAAACCATATGATCACCTTAATAGATTCAGGGTAAGCATTTAACAAATTCAATATCATTTCATAATAAAAACTCTCAACAAATTAAGTATAGAAGGAATGTACCTCAACACAATAAAGGCTATATATGACAAGCCTATACCTAACATTATATTCAACAGAGAAAAGTTGAAAGTTTTTCCTCTAAGATCAGGCAAAAAACAAGGATGCCCACTCTTGTCACTTGTATTCAATATGATACTGAAAGTCCTCACCAGAGCAATTGAGGGGGATAAGACAAAGAAGAGAAGAGAACAGAAGAGGAGAGGGGAGGAGAGGGAAGGGGAGGGGAGAGTGGAGGGGAGGGGAGAGGAAGGGAGAGGAGGAAAAGAAAGAAAAGAAAGAAAAATGTTTACGCAGGGTAATTAGAGTTAGAGAGAGCCCCCCCCCTCTCTCTGTGTGTGTGTGTGTGTGTGTGTGTGTGTGTGTGTGTGTGTGTGTGTGTTTCCTCCAGGAACCTGGGGTACTATTTTTATGTCACAGTAAAGAGGCTAAGATACTGCTTTTAGAATTCATGCTGAACTTTTTATCATTGACCCTTGTAGCTAGCACTAGCCTGCTAAGCAAAGGAGCTGATATGAGTGATTCTTTGTCAAACCCTTTGCAACCTGCAGTTAAGTTATTTGAAAATAATATTTTTTTTCTTTCTGCTTTCTTCAGAAACAAAACAATACCACCACTACCACACACAAACTGACTCACACATATCATTTCAGTTTTCTACAGTCAGGCTCACCTAAAGTTTAGAAACACTGAAGTTCTAATCCCTTCCTATGTACTCTACCTCCCAAACTCTTCTCTTGAAACACAAAAATAAATAAATGTTTTTTTTGGTCATGCTTGAAAGTAATTAACATTTTATTCTTGTTTAATTTCTAAAGTATCGTGATATTTAATTGCTTAAACTTAAGATAACGATTGGAGGTTAAAAATAAAAAGTTTGTAGTTTTTTGAGAAACCTCCATACTGTTCTCCATAGTGGCTATACTAGTTTACCCTCCCAGAAACAGTGTATAAGACTTCCTTTTTCTCTGTATCCTCACCAGAATTTGTGGATTTTTTTTTTGTCTTTTTGATAATTTCCATCCTAATTGGGATGACCTGCTACCTCATTTTGGTTTTGATTTGCGTTTTTCTGATGATTAGATATGTTGACCTTTATTTCATATATTTTTTAGTCTTTTGTATGTCTCCTTACTGGACATTTATCTAAAGAAAAGGAAATCAGTATATCAAAAGACATCAGCCACCCTCATGTTTATTGCAGCACTATTCAAGATATGGAATCAACCTAGGTGTGAAATGAATGGATAAAGAAAAAATATGGTATACATACACAATGGAATACTATTCCACCATTAAAAAAGAAGAAACTCCTGTCATACATGCAACATGGATAAAACTAGAGGATGTTATGTTAAGTGAAATAAGACAGTTAACAGAAAGTTAAATACTGCATGTCCCCACTCATATGTGGGAGCCAAATAAAAGGTGACCTCATAGTAGTAAAAAATAGAACAGAGAATACCAGGGGTAGGGAAGGATACGAGAAAGAAGAGGTAGGGAGAGATTTGTTAAAAGATAAAAAATTACAGCCAAATAGGAAGAATACATTCTACTATTCTATAGTACTATAGTATGACTATAGTTGACAATGATATATAGGTTCAAATAGCTAGAAGGAGGATATTGAATGCTCCCAACACAAAGAAGTAATGTTTCAGATGATAGATATGTTAATTGATCTGATCACTATACATGATGTTAATATATCACAACATCATTCTGTACCTTCTAAATACATGCAATTATTTTAAATTCTTAAAACTTTTAAAAATATTTAAAAAATTATAAAACATAAAAAAATAGAAAATCTGAAATATAAAGCCAATATACATGAGGATGGGTATTTGAAAACCTGAAATCAGCAAGGATTATGACAGACAGGATGATGATCATTGTTGGCCATGGCTCAGTGACTCACAGAGTTTAATAATTTAGGAGGTAATTCCCAAGGCTGAACTGCATGTAGCAAAATTATTATGCTAAAAATAAAAAGAGAGACTAAGCCTAGAGTCATTGGAGAGTCAAAACCTTCTCTCTACTTCCTCTAATGTTAAAAGGGTACTTTGACAAAAAAAAAAAATGATCAAAACTAGAATACAGCCTGGTTTCTCCTAGTCCTGAACCCATAGACTCATATTTAGTCCAACAAATGTCACTGAGATCAGCAAAATTTTAGTCTTTATTCAGTAAAGTCTCTGATTTTATAGTCTATGTACCAGGATAGCACAATTTGGAGGGAAATGTCTTGTGCTTACTTACTTGTCCTTATTTACATTGTCTCTTCTCTAAAGAAGAGAATCAACATAGTTGCCAACTGTGCCAAGTTGCCCCAGCGCACAGCGGGACCAGAGAAGGTGTGGGAAGGGCAGCTGTGGTAGTTTGTGTGGCCCTGCCATCAAACAGGAGTTATTACAGCATTAATTTGGAGCACAAGTGGACACAATGATGACTATTCCTTATGGAAACTGAGAAAAGAGTTCCCAACCTCATGAGAAATTTCCTTAAATAATTAGGATTATAAAGGCCGTAAGTGGAGCTAAAACCAGACAACTCTGCTTATATAGCCCAGTGACAGTACTGTAAGTCTTCGTCATCCCTGTTGCATAGGGAGTTTATATATGAGAAAAAAAATGCCTTGTGCTTGCACTTACACATAAAACTTAAGTGTGAATATTAGATATATCTATGCCTAAACACCTCACACCATTTTCTTGTACAGAGGAATCTAGCCCATCTTCCTCTAGTACCTTCTACTTACTGACCCTACTCTAAGGCTCAGCTAGTCACACAAAATAGCCCCTCAAGCTGTGTTCCCCAATGAAGCTAATTCTTTCCTGAGGGTAGATACTGGATATGTCATTTTAAAGCCTCATTTGTAAAAATTTGGGTTTGTGCAAGTATCTTTTAAGTCTTTTAAACACATTTGCAAAGTTTTGGTTTATACAAATATATTTTATAATTAAATAAATGCTGAAGCCTCTGTTTAAACAGAGGCTTAAAGAAAATTCATTGAAGCTCTACAAACTCTTTGTAATTGCTAGTTGGGATGTGACAAACAGAATGACAACTTTTTTACATCAATTTCTATGAGTGCAATCATCAAGGTGTTAACAACTAAAGTGTAGGAGGAAAACATCATTTTTAACAAGGAACATTTCAATGCAGATGAACCACTCTAAGATATAACAAATAAGTGATAATTTATCATCAACCTCATTATCAACAAATATTCACTCAGCATGTCAATGGTGTGCATATGCTTTGTACAAGATTCTTTTAGGTTCTTGGCAATGTAAATCCCCTGAAGACCCTAAAGAGGAGGAAAGATTTATAAATATCTTAGAAAGAGAGAAGTTATTATTGATTCAGAAATTTAACATTTGGCATTCTAAGTAGGCCACAACTATTTCTGGCATATGCATAGCATGACACACATTTTTAAAAAATTATATATAAAGGTAGCAAATTTTCTAAAGTTACCATTCAGATAATAAGCTTTAGCCAATATCTGTATGTTGTTTATATTAAACTGTTCAAGATAATTTATTTTGTCTGTTTTTAGTTTATTTTACTTTATATTATTTTATTCCTCAATGTAAGAATACCACTTATGTGATTTTCATCAGTCAAGCCTACCATGTCATTTTGTCTGTTTTAATAATAAAATCAGACTAATACTTGAAAGAGTACCAATCTCACATCTATTAGGACCTTAGACCATCAAACAGATACAAACACACATACAAACAACATCATGCAATGTTACTAGCTATGTTAGGTCTCTACATTTTGACTGGTTGCCAATTATTCAGTAATAGTCCAAACCAATATGTGGCTATTACTAAATAATAGGCAACCAGTCAAAATGTTAGGATGAGCATAGGAAAAGATTTTTAACATCACTCGCCACCAGGCATACGCAAATCAAAACCACAGTGAGATACTTCTTCACACTAGGATGCCTATAATCAAGAAGACAGATAATAACAAGGAGGATGCTGCTGAGAATGTGGAGAAATCAGCATCCTTATGCATTGCAGAGGAGATAAAACTCAGCCACATTGGAAAACACTCTAGTAGTTCTAAAAAGATTAAACACAGAGTTACCTTACATCAATTCCACTGCTAGAGAGATGAAAACATATGTCCACAGAAAAATTTCTACATATATGTAGAGTTTTTCATAATAGTTTTCCATAACAGAATTTCTCATAATAGCCAAAAAGTAGAAGCAACCCAAATGTACATCAACTGGACAAATAAAATGTGATCTATCCACAAAATGTAGTATTATTTGGAAATAAAGAAGTGAACTACTGATACGTGCTATATAACATGGACACACCTTATAAACATTATGCTAAATGAAAGAAGCCAGTCTGCAAAGACCATATAGTAAATGATTCCATTGATGTGATATGTCCAGAGTAGCAGTTAATTGGTGGTTCCCTAAGTTTGAAATGGGTTGGGTTGGAGGGTAATGGAGAGTGACTGCTAATGAATACAGAGTTTCTTTTTGGGATAGTGCAAATGCCATACATTTGATTGTGGTGGTGGTTGTGGAGTAATGTGAATATACTAAACTCCATTGAATGGTATGCTTTAAATGAGTAAATTGCATGGTGTATGAATTATATCTCAATAAAGCTATTTTATATAAAAACATAATTTGAGTTGGGGTTAAAGATGGCTAACTAGAGACATCAGGTGCCAGTTTTCCTCAGAAAAAAGAACCAAAATTATAAACAGGTGATCATAACTCAAATAGAACATCAAGCAGAGAATTCTGGAGCCTAGCAGGGAACTCACAGGAATAAACTGGGGCACAGAAGAAGAAGGAAGTGAGAAGCCAGATTGGCTGACAGTGATCAGCTAGGAGACCAAGGAACTTGATATTTCATGGAAAGGGTATGTGGGAGTGTTTTGGTTTCCTCCATCCCTGAGGCAGACTGCCAAAATCCAAACTGTCAGAGATTATTTCAGCCCTCGTGAACCTGGACACTGGTGTGGGTGGTGATTTCCCCAAATCTTTTGAGGACTTTTGAGGGCATGATACCAGACTACGAACTCACATAGGGTCACTCACCCTCCCCCAGACTCAAGCAGCAATGGCAGGAGGCCAGTAATCTAGCCTTTAGGTAGTGCTTCTCCTATGGGAAGGGAGAGTTTGGTGCAGCAGGGCAACAACACTGGGACAAAGGAAACCAGAGCACGTACTTTTCTATGCCCAAAAAGCCCTGCCTTTGTGGGCTGTGAGTGGTAGCACCATTCCAGCAGAGACAGAGACTCTGTGTGTGGCTTTACAGAATAGGAGTGAAATCCTGTCGCACCAGCTGAGTGGCCTCCATGCTCAAGCCCAGGCATAGAGACGGGGTCTTCGTCTCACCTTTCTCCCACTTCTTCAGACACAGCCATTGCAGTTTCCATGAGAAATTGGCACAAGCACACCAGAAGTCAGATACCACATGTTGTCACTTAACAAGTGAGATCTAAATAATGTATACACATGGACATAGACAGTAGAATAGACATTGGAGAGTCAGGAAGGTGAGAAGGTGGAAGGGGAGAGGGACAAGAAACTACTTTATGGCTATAATGTATGTTATTCAGGTGATAGCTACACTAAAAACCCAGGCTTTACTACTATACAAGATAGTTACATAACAAAATCATACTTATACCCCATAAAATTGTACAAAAAATAATAATAAAAGAAAGGCAAGTGAAAACCCGGAAAACAAGGTCTCAGAAATTTCCTCTTATCCTCACTTGGATTTGGAGATACTAACGAAATTCAGGCCAGCACTCTTTATTCTCTATGCTTATCTGAAATGAATCTCAGATTCTTGGCAAATTCCACAAAGATTAAGGGGAGTGAAATGATCCCTTGTCTAATTATTGTATTTCAAAAAAGGCAACACTCACTGAAGCCTGACAGTGAAAAGTGAAATGATCCAACATGCTGTTTCTCCACAACTGAAAAGAATGAAAACAAGCAACCACTTATTGCCTCCAGACCCAGGGTTGTCAATTTAGACACAACAAAGAACTATAATGTTGTGGCAGCTATGTTATAAAATGAAAGTAGGAAATTTGAAATTGGTGCTTTAGAAAATGTGCATCAAGTGAAGTTATGCCTCCCAAGATTAGCTAATGAGCAATCTTGCACAGGATCCTTGCTGGGGGAGAAATTGTTTACACTCTAATGTTTGTATAGTGTTCCAAAACGCCTCAGTATATCTGATTTGACCTCAATCATAGCCTTTCAGACATGAAAAAACCTACTCCAAAACTTAAGTTGAAATGCAAGCTAAGAGATACTGACATTTTTAGAATCTAAACATAACCACATGTTCCATAAACATACATATTTTCCTTTATACTCCTATAATAAATAATAACATAGATATTTTGCAATCACTGCTTTTTTCATAAATTCTTCACAATATAAACTCTAATATTTATGCTGTGCAAGTCAATTTTCCTATGTGCAAAATATATAATATGAATGCATTCCAAGGTTGTCAACAGGAAATTAATGGAGATCGATCAAGAACGTTTGCAAATCACTTTAAAATATTCTAGTATTTGACAACACAGCCTAAATTATAATAGTCATATAAATAGCACCTAGGCCAAGGTTCCATATATAGCAGCCTATCGCCGTGCTTTACCTTGGCATATTATTAAAATAACAAAATGGTTTGCTGAGAACAGATAAACCTACACTATATTAATATGCGTACAATGTACAGTTTAGTAAATGTTTGTGTATACATATTTATAATCAATAAGACTCGATAGTGCTCAATATTTTTTATATTACTTTGTGGTTCATCCTTAATAAAGAACTAGTATGAATTCCTAGTCAGTATATTTAAGATCTCAGTCTCTATTCCGGTTTGATATGTATTCTTCTTTTCTGATATCCTGCTAATCTACTTTTTGGCCCCTACTCACAGGTGCCTCATCCTTACTATCTGACTTTGATGGATTCTTACTCAGTTGAAACTCATTACTATTTGTAGAAAGTCATTATTCTTCATAAATTGATTTCTGTGAGGGTTTACTTTTTCCAATAAGCTTTGTAAGTATTGGCTGCCACTTATACTTGTTATCCCAAGAAAATAATAATGAAAGTTACAGTGATTTCCCTTTGGTCAAGAGATTCCCTTTCTAATCAGTGTCTGGACTGATGGCAGTTTCTGCTATTGCCCAGTACCATGACTCTGCCTGCATTAATCACTAAATGTTCCCTCAGCAGCGACAGCTGAGAGGCTTAACTATTTAAACACTTTTTACTCACTCTGGCAAGGTTTTATTCATAAGGTATAAGTTATTGTTCAGATGGGTAAGTTTACAATTTTTATACAAATTACATCTAAATTATAATACTAATTTTAAGACAAAAGTATATAAAAATGAGTCTAAATGTATTCCATATCAAAAGTGTTATTTTATGTATTTTGCATTAATTAAAAAACTGGAATTGCTATTCTTAAAAGATGTCACTGATACATGCTGAATTTTTTTTCAATTCTCTTTGGTTTGTTTTATTTTATTTATTTATTTATTTATTTCAGGGTATTATGAGGGTACAAATGTTTGATACATGTTGAATTACTGGAGTATATTAGTGATCTATGTAATAAAATACTGCACACTTAGTGGTTTAAAACATTGCACACTTATTATCTCACAGTTTTTGTGTGTTAGGCGTGTGAGCATAGCTTAGCAATGTCTTCAGTTTAGGGTCTTACAAGATTTCAGCAATAGTTTTGGCCAGGCAACATTCTCTGGTGACTGGGGAAGAGTTCCAAGTTTACTTGGGTTGTTGTAGAGTTCATTTCTTTACAATCATAGGACTGAGAATCTGGCTTCTCACTGGCTTTCAGATAAACGCTGCCCTTAAGAACTGGAGGCTGCCCATAGTTGCCTGCAATATAGGCTTCCTCATCATGGCTGCTTACTTCATCAAGCCAGCAAGGAGTCTCCAGAGAGAGTCTGTTGAGAAGACACTGTTATAAAGCATAACATAATCACAGAAATGACATCCTATTACCTTTGCTATATTCTATTAGCTAGAAGCAAGTAACCGGTCCCATCTACATACAAAAACATAGGTGGGGCTCATGTGTGTAATCCCAGCACTCTGGGAGGCAAAGGTGTGAGCATTGCTTGAGGTCAGGAGTTCAAGACCAGTTCTGAGAAAAAGTGAGACCTGGTCTCTACAAAAAATGGAAAAATTAAGCACATATGGTGGCATGTACCTGTAGTCTCATCCTAAGCTGCTCAGGAGGCTGCGGTAGGAGGATAACTTGAGCCCAAAAGTTCAAGGTTGCAGTGAGCCATGATGCCATTGCACCCTAGCCCAGGCAAAAGAATGATGCTTTGTCTCAAAAAAAATGAAAATAAACAAAAATATAAAAACCAGGTGAGGATAATTGGGGCCACCCTACATACAGTATATAACTAATTTAATATAAAAGTAGCAGTGTATTACATATAGTAGCAATACATAGTTGCTATTCAGAGCATAACTGAAAATAGGTAGATATTGTTCATCTGAGGCTGTATTTTTCTGAATATATTCCATATAACTCTGTTTTAGTCCAATGATCTGTGGAGATATCATCTTCTATGCTCCTCTTGTGTTCATACATGTCTTGACAAGTTTGCCAAGAATGCAAGGCCCCAGCTGCTGTTTTTGCAGGGCCATTTCTCAAAATTGTTTATGTAGCATATAACCTTCAGATGTTGTAATATCCCTCTGCCTTGGACACATGCAGGCTTGCTTAGTGCTTTCAATTAAAGCAAAGGAATCCCCAAGATTAATGCTCCTTATCTATGACACAAATCCACTGTGCGTAGTACAACATCCATCTGGGCCTACTGTATAGTCCTTAGGTGGCTCTGCAGCTAAGAAAACTGACATAGTAAGTAAGGTATTTGGTAATCATGCTGCTTGCTATACCATAAAGAATAAAGTCCTTTGTTTCTGATTCAGGAACCTCATGTTATCTACCAGCATCTATGAAAAGGTAAAAGGCTAACTTATTAACTTGTAAGTAATATAAAATCAAAGATCCTTCACAGTTCTTATCATCATCTAACCTTGGAATTTCAGATTATAGGACTAATTTGTATTCCATTCATCCAAGTTTAAAATCACTAGACATCTAACAACTATTTTTATTGCTTATCCTTTTAGTCTATTTTAAGATACTTTGAATTTCACTTGCAAAAGCTAAATTAGCAAACAAAGCCCAGGGTACCTTCCAAGGTTTAGTAACTTGGCTTTTGCACTAAATTTGTAATTGATCATGACCATTATGAAAGTCATAAATACAGTCAAGTTTCTGAGACCTAATGGAATTTCTGTTAAGATATTCAAGTTGGGTGGGGGGGGGGAAGTAAGGAAAAGTCCTTCTTAATATATACAGATTTGACAAGATACAACAAATTTTGTGATGCTCCTATTTAGGGCACACCAGGCAGCATGATCAAGACATGCAGAAGCCTTCCCATGTGATATAGTTTGGATATTGGCCCCTCCACATCTCATGTTTAAATTTGATCCCCAGTGTCGCCTAGTACAAGATGTTTGGGTCATGGAGGTGGATCCCTTGTGAATTAC
Organism: Microcebus murinus; assembly: GCF_040939455.1. Taxonomy (NCBI): domain Eukaryota; kingdom Metazoa; phylum Chordata; class Mammalia; order Primates; family Cheirogaleidae; genus Microcebus; species Microcebus murinus. Next base: position 34,113,805 of record NC_134114.1, on the reverse strand, counting down.
TTGGTGCCTTCCCAGCGGTCATGAGTGAGTTCTCACTCTATCAGTTCATGTGAGAGCTGGTTGTTGAAAAGAGCCTTGCACACCCTCCTCCCATGATTGCTCTTTCTCTTGCCATGTGACACACCTGCACCCCCTTCACCTTCTATCTTGATTGGAAGTTTTCTGAAGCCCTCGCCAGAAGCAGGTGTTGGTGCCATGTTTCTTGTACAGTCCGCAAAACTATGAGACAAATAAACTTCTTTTCTTCATAAGTTAATTAGTCTTAGATATTCCTTTATAGCAATGCAAAATGGACATTACTATGTGTAAAATTTTAAGCTGTAGTGGGTTATATATTTCCTACTTCTTGATATTCAAACTTCTGTACATTCCCAGGGTACATTGCCTTCCCAACATAGGTTGTGATGTTCAGGTATCTTTCATAACATGAATTCTCCTTCCTGTCTCTGTAATTTAAAGTAAATCATATTATAATCAATGGTCACAACTGATGGTTGTTAGAAAATAAATACTGATAACTTCTGTTAACATATTGACAAATACAAAATTAGCATACACATCTTCTGTATGTGTGTACTTGTGCAAAACTATGATAAGCATTCATATACATTATCTCATTTATCTTTATAAGAATATTTTAAGGAGGTATAATTATCAGTCCTATTTTATACTTAAGAAGATTTTGGTTTAGCAAGGTAATGTGTCTAAGATGGCACACCTAAAAAGTGACATCTCTGAATGCCATGTGGTGGCTTTGAATCCATGTGAATTTGACCCTAAGACTTATCTTGTACATAACATTTTCCCATCAGAACCATTTTAGAGCTTTAGAGATGTATTATGTAGTATATGTACATTTTATATGCACATAGAGAGTGTATATATATATATATATATACACACACACACACACACACACACACATATAATGACTTGTAACTGATAATGTCTTTGGCAACACTAAGAATAATTAGCCATAAGGTAACATATTTATTTTTAAGCAGTATTGCTTAATAAGGTATTTAAGATAGAAGACTTTCTGATAACTGATATATATAATTTGGGGCAATAAATACTTCTCTTCCTCTCTCTTACTCTTTAAACCATTTATATCTCTGTACCTTCACTAAATGTTATTAAAATAATCTTAATTATGTTGTTATAGTCATGATTTTAGATATTATAGGAGAGAAATGGATAGGTTCAAGCTCTATGAAATAACTAGGATTACAAAATATCATGCCAGTTCTTTTTGATTTTTTATTATAAAATAAAATGTCAGTTCCTTTTGATTACAAAATATGCCAGTTCCTTTTGATTTTTGATCATTTCTCCCTTTTTCATAAAGTGAAATATGGAAACATAGCTCTAGAGATTTGTAACTTGGCTTTCTGCAAAGTATATGTTTGATTCACTGGTGGAAGTTTTCATTTCCTCTGTGATTTCTTTAAACCAAAACATATTCATTGCCAAATGAAAAGGATGATACCTGGGCAGAGATATATAAAGTAACAGTTTACTTCAAGATCTCCTTTAATATTTGACCTGGAATAGAATTCAAAGTTTAAGCAACATTATAAGGTGTGTCTATTGAGATGAAAATGAAAATCTTGTATGTCTTAGATTGAGTGGAACAACTTCCTTGTGACGTTTTATGCCAAAGAGTACTGTGTTTTATGGGTTTAAAACATGAAGAATCATTATTCAAGGACAAAAAGATAATTATGCACACACACATACGCACATATACATACATATATATGTGTCTATTGATATGTATTTACTCACACTTCTTTTTAAGACTCAGTTTAGAGTCATATTCATAACATTATTTGTTATACTTATTAAGTTTTCATTTAAACACAAACAAAATGACTTTAACAGAAAGCACAAATAGACCAAGGCCAATGAGAAGTTTTCTTGGTAAAGTTCTCCCTAGGTTACATTCTGTATATGAAAGTTATAGATCAATTTTTTTAATAAAAAATGATCTACTGTTGGGAAACCTAAACCATTATATGTTCAAGAACTAATTTCTTAAAATGAAGATAATTTAATTTGGGGAAAACTTCAAGCTTTTCCAGAAAGCTTACTAGCATTCAAAAATTATGAGTTAGACTATAGGCAGAAACAAATTGTTTTAAAATAAATTATTCTTAAAGGCAACAGAGTGTATAACAATAATATTATTATATTGAGAAGAAGGATTTGACAGGAGCTGCCAACACAATCTTCCATGCAGTTTGAAACTGTTCCTCTCAGAAGTGGGCAATGAAACAACCCTTGAATCCTACAGCTGGACACAGTTGCCTTTGCTTTGGAGGACATACAATAAGATAGTTTGAAAAATGTTTCCTTTAGGCCCAAATGTTGTCACAGGAGCAGATATACACACTTAAGGGCAGTGTGCTCATACTGATGTGGCTATATGTACCTTAATAAACTCACTTTAGTTTTGTTTGTAACATAAAGGGCCTTCCACCATGCAGGGCACAGAGCAGGGGCACCTTTGCCAGCATGTAAGGGTGGTACTGATCACAACCACCAGATGAAACCAGTACTGTTATTACCCTCATTTGAGAATATGAGGAAATGAGGCTACAATGAAGAAACAGATACAGAATAGTTAAGTAATTTACCCAAACAGAAAGCTAGGAAACAGCATACCCAGATGCAACCTAATCAAGGTAAACCCAGAACTTATGATTTACCAACTATGCTGAATAGTACCATGAAACTTTTAGAACCACTGATGGCTAAATCATATGTTGTCCCCACCCAATCCTTACAGACCTCAGAGCTCTTCAATTTGATCCTTCTCTACTGTTAGAGAATTAACTGCTGTACCTTTGTTCTGAACTGCTTCTACATGTACTGTTGTTTATTGCTTTATTTTCTTCCCCTGCTTTCCCCTTCCCTGACATCTCTTCTCCTCTCCTGTGATTATATAAACTTATCTTCCATCTCCCCAATTTCTCTGTTTAAGATGATACAATGCCAAATAAAAAGACAAAAAGTAAAACACTTTTTATCTGTCTGCCATTGTTCTTAATGAAGGCAGCGATTTTACAATAAACTAAATTATATACCTGCTAAATTATGAAAATTGTACTATGACTTTGACTTTATATTTTTCATCTTGCCATATTTTAATTGTTTATGGAAAGCAGGAAGACTTGAATGTGTAGTATGTGATTAAACTTTGTAGTCACTTTGAGTTCCAGTGGAATTTTCCACATTGACATATCTACTTTTCCACTTATTCAGGTCTCATTTTTGCTTACTATAAGGAAAGCACATATTGATTCTTATTGTCTTTGAAAACTGGATGATGCACAAAAGTGTTACAAAATTTTTATGTATGTATTAGAGTTTTTCTTTTAAGTTAACTTTTATTAAACAACTTTCTCCTATTTTCATTAGCAAGTATTAGTAAGTGTTTTGTTTCCAGTGAAAGTGGGCAGTGCTATGAGTTATATCCATAAAATAATAAAGTAAATTCTATAACCCACCTCAGATCCTGTAATTACCTTATAATTTTAAGGGAAATTTTTTGAAGTTCTACTTGTAAATATCTCAGAATGAGAGATATTAATAAAATAAACTTGTGTCAGCTTGAGCAGGAAAAACTTTTCTAGTAGTATTGTTATGATTGTGTTACCATGATGAGAAAAAAGCTAGTCATACTATGCAGGTTTCTGTGGGAAATGAGTTTTGATTCATAATGAACTATAGACAAGAAATAAATTTGTGTTAGTGACATCTGGCCACAAATTCATTTTAAACCTTGAGTATTAATTAAACTTTGTTTCTTTAAGTAGAACCAAAAAATGGAGCTAATACAAATCATTTCTTTTTCTCTAAATGTTTCAGAAGAAAAGGAAAACCTTACAAGAAGTATGTTCCCATTACCCATGTAACAACCTGCAAGGAGAGAGGTAGTGGGAGGCTTATTCTACTCTTATGAACAGAAATAAGATGGAAGAGACCCTAATATCTGTTTGGGGCAGATATTGTGTGTATGGTCCCTTACTTAGTACTTTGAGATGGAGTTCGATACTAATCATTTTACCTGTGGACAAAGCACCCAAGGGGAGTCAGCTAAAATCCCCCATGGCCCCAAAGGGACTATTAAGATCACATGCTTCATCAACCACATGCATCCCACAGAGGTTTCTGAGATTTTTCTGCTTCCAGACCATGGATAGGAAAATGCTGAAGGTGAGGGGAGTGGACAGGCATTTGATATTACTTCCCTTTACTTTTAAAAATCTGTTATACCCATAAAATAGGTGTGCATAGACACACACACACACACACACACACACATAGTTTTAAGGTGATTGATTCTAAAAACCATGTTGATGGGATGGCAAGTATTTTTAACAAGATGATTCCCCCTCTTCAAATTTCTACAGCTAATGTCATTATTGAACCACAATTTTATCATCAGTAAACAAAAATACATAAAATGGGCCTCCAGTTTTCTAAAACACAGAGTTCTATCCAAATCTGGAGTCTTTCTATATAGTATACCAAGTCTCAAAAATTTCTATGGCTTTTTTAAAAAAGAACCTTTAACATCAAATATGTATTTTTCCTCAGCAAGCAGCAATAAAGAGGTGACAAGGATTCTCAAACCAAGTGCTGATTCCATTCATCTTCATTAGACAGCACACAAATAGAAGAAATTAATGCTTTTATTGGCTGGCAATAACTATAAATGATATTAAAGGTAGCCATTAAATACTGAGTGCTTACTATGCTGAATGCTTTATGTATAATGAAATACTCACCAAATATTGTGGTGGTTAAAACAGAGATTCTGGAGCTAGACAAATGATATTTTAATCCTAATTTCCCCATACCATGAACTGAATGTCACTGAGCAAATTATTTACCTTTTTGTGATTTAGTTTTCTCATTTGCAAAATGCTGTTGTAATAATAGTATCTACTGCATAGAATTGTTATGAGGATGCCTGAATTGATATTTATTAAGTGCACAGAGCAATACCTGGCATACAGTAATACAAAGAGCATAAAAGAAACACTACAGCACGGCAATGCTTCTCTTGTTTCAGAAACTGAATCTCAGAGAGGTTTACCAACTTTCCTTAGATTGCAAGGTTTGCAAAGGTCTGGATTTGGTAGAAGCGTTGGAAATGAGAAGGCAATGTCTGTGACAGACATCGCCAAGTCACACTTATTAGTTATTAGTTTTATTATTAGAATTAACAGGACTTAACAACTCTTTAAACTTAAGGAGTAAAATACTTCTGGATTTTTTATGTCTACACTCAGCAAGATGGTTAAAAATGAAACTCCATCTGTTATTTTTAGTTGAATCAAAATGACAAGCTTCTTACCACTTTTACAAATTGCTTTTAGAGCTAAACACCTAAAAAGCTTCAATTCATTTAGGTCATTGTACCTCCAGCTTGAACGTTAATCTGTTTTTCATACAGTTATTTTTACAGAATGCAACATAATTAAACAGGATAACTATAAACATGAAGTTATTTATAAAGGTCAGCATGTTCTGTCCCATGTCATTTGCTGGGGGAATTTTGTGTGAAACCTCCCTTTTCCCCACCCAAATCTGTACCTGCACACTTACAGCAAACATTTCAAATTTAAAAGTTTCTGCACGGCCAAGGAAACTATTACTAGAGCAAATAGACAACTCACAGAATGGAAGAAAATATTTGCTCTCTACACCTCTGATAAAGGTCTAATAACAAGAAACTCAAAAGAATTAACAAGAAAAAATCAAACAACCCTATCAAGAAATCGGCAACGGATATGAACAGAAACTTCTCCAAAGAAGACAGAATAATGGCCTGCAAACATATAAAAAAATGCTCAACATCTCTAATCATTAGAGAAATGCAAATCAAAACCACAATGAGATCCCACCTAACCCCAGTGAGAATGGCCTGTATCAAGAAATCTCAAAGCAACAAATGCTGGCAAGGATGTGGAGAGACAGGAACACTCTTACACTTCGAGTAGGACTGCAAATTAGTGCAACCTTTGTGGAAAAGAATATGGAGATACCTCAAACAGCTAGAGATAGAAATACCATTCGACTCAGCAATAGTATTGTTAGGAATCTACCCAAAAGATAATAAGACATTCTATAATAAAGACATCTGCACCCAAATGTTTATGGCAGCACAATTCACTATTGCAAGGACATGGAAACAACCCAAGTGCCCATCAATTCATGAGTGGATAATCAAAATGTTCACATTGGAACATTTTGGTATATGTTCACAATGGAATATTACTAAATTCTAAGAAACGACAGTGAGCTAGCACCGCTTGCACTATCCTGGATTAAGCTTAAGCCTATTATCCAGAGAGGCGACACAAGATCAGGAAAGTGGGCTCCACATGTACTCGCCATCAAATTGGTACTGACTGATTAACACTATGGTGCTTAAATGGTTAGTGTTCACCAGGGATTGGGGGGAAAGGTAAAAACACATCTTAGAGATGTGAGCATTGTGGAGGGGAAGGGCATACCTCTAACCCTTCTTAGGGATAGACAAATATATAAAATGGAACCAAAATGTCAAAAAAAAAACAACCAAAAAACTTTTATCAGGTGGCGGGCAGGTGGGAGGGGGGACGAGGGGATGAGTGTATACTTACATAATGAGTGTGATGCACACCACCTGGTGGATGGACACGCTTGAAGCTATGACTCAGCGGGGGGAGGAGGGTGGCTAGGGCAATATATGTAACCTTAACTATATTTGTACCCCATAATATGATGAAATAAAAAGAATTTTAAAATGAAAAAATAAAATAAAATAAAATGAATGCTTCTGTGAAGTTGAAAACAATTCAGAAAGGGCTTTCCAGCAGTCTGTTCTGCAATTTGGGAAGGAGTAAATATCTTTTTAGAAAATCACTTACTGAGCCCTTTTGTAAGCCTCTGAGTTTTATTCTGTGGAGTCTTGGTGGATAAGAAAACGGTGGTGTGTTGAAGGGTTTGCTTGCTTTTGTTTACTCTTTATTTACATGGTGTAGTAGCATTTTCAGCCAAAGGAATCTTAATTAATTCAAAGCCTTCTAATAATAAAGCTATTGTTGACATTGTGTAGAAGAAACTAGGCATTATGGCAGTGACTAAATGCCTTGGGCATCAAGAATATTTCAGGTTTTTGGAGAAAGTCAAACCTCACAAGGCTTCATTCTTCCTTTTGCCTTCAGCCCACATTCCCCACTAAGCTTCGTGGCCCCCAAACACAGGCATCCAAGATTTTGTCTCCTGTGGGGGAGGAGAAATTGGGCAGCTTTTGATGGGCCTCTGTGTTGCATCTATGAGAGGGAGGGGGAAAGGGGATGATGACTCACACTGAGTGTGACTAAGTGGGACTCCAGTTTTATGCAAGTTTTGTAGTTTGAAAAAAACATTTCTTAAGCATACTTGGGCAGTCTGATTTGTCAAACAATCTTGTCTTCTATTGCTAAATAATTCTATAAATGTGAAAGGTCTTGAGTAAACTTCTCAGTTATTTAAATGAACATTTAACTCTTTTCATTAGTTTCTGGAGTCTCATAAGTTAAAAAGCCAGAAGTTTTTGCCTGAAATGCCCAGTTACTTTATTTAACTGGATCAAAATAAATCCTAGGTAGAGAACTAAGAGCAAGAAGATCCAGTACAGACATTAGAGAGGACATGGAGATGTTTTCTCTCGTTGAATCCGTTGGAAGAGCATGCTTTCCTAAGGACTGATCCATGGTAACCATATCCATGGGGATTTCTAAAACATGGCATTTGAGCATAAAAATGATAAAAAATTAAAATGGCAGGAATAATAGGAACAGTAATTGGTATGCCATTTTAATTACTCTGTCATATTATAAAAGGAATATATATTGATTGTAAAATAAATCTAGAACTTAGAGAAAATCAGTAAGAGGAAAATAGAAATACCATTTCCTAGAGATAGTTTATTGCCCTATTTATTACAAATGCCATATATATGTCAATATAAAAATAACTTTGAAGCTATAGAAAAAACAGGACAGTAATAAAAGTTATTCGTGATCTTCATAGATTAAGGACTAACCACAGTTAACCACTGTTGACTGGTTAGATGATGTGATTAAATTTTTACATTAACGAAATTCAAAATTTAACAGGTAAGACCACTGTAGCTTAAAATAATATATTATATAGTTTCAAATAACTAGAAGGAGAATATTGAATGTTCCCAAGACAAAGAAATGATAAATGTTTAAGGTGATGGATATGCTAATTACCCTGACTTGTTCACTATACAACATTTAATAGTTAACTTTTCAACTTAAAATCCTAGATAATTAAACCCAGCCTAATTAATGTCAAGGTGATATACAGTATATGAAGCAATAATTTCACATTTTAAATACATGTTGCAATGGACTGAATATTTATGTGCCCCCCCAAAAAAATTTATATTTTGAAATCTTAACTCCCAAGTGGATAGTATTAGGAGATAGGGTTTTGGGGAAGCGATTAGGTCATGAGGGTGGAGCCCTGATGAATGAATGACCTTAGTACCTGTACAAAAAAGACCTGAAAGTGACCCTAGCCCTTTCTACCATGTGACAACACAGCTAGATCTAAGGTGCCATCTATGGGCCAGAAAGCAGGCCCTCACCAGACATCAAATCTGCTGGTGTCTTGATCTTGGACTTCCCAGAGTCCAGAACTGTGAGAAACAAATTTCTGTTGGTTATAAGCTACCCAATTTGTGGTATTGTTATAGCAGCTTGAAGAGTCTAAGACACATGTACATAATGCTAATAGTCCAGGATTCTATATGCATCATTCTCGTTATGGAATCAAATTTCAAAAGCATGTTCTGGTACCGAAGGTAAGTCGAAAAACAATCTTACCCTTTAGAGTCCTCCATATTCAACTTAAACCTCATACCAATACTTTCAAGAGGCTCTGAACCCACTACTTAATTATCCCTAGCTAGCAGTTTCTTGGGAAACACAATTCAGACAGCCAAATTTTCTTTCTTCTCTTCAAGCTTTTATTATACAATTTCTATTCTAAATTTCATTAGACCTTTGGCCAATTGCACTTCCAAGCCCAATCCAATGCCTCCTCACTCTTTAGACCATCTCTCTTTCTAAACATTGAGGTATTACAAAAATCAACTTCCCTTAGAATGTTGGACAGAGAGAAAATTCAGATGTAAATAACTGAAGGTTAGTTGGTGTGTGTGTGTGTGTGTGTGTGTGTGTGTGTGTGTGTGTGTGATAGAGAGAAAGAGAGAGCAAGAGGGGCTAGAGTTTATACTGGGTCCCTTCAAGATCTTCCGTGGGATGGAAACTGGCAAGTCCATCTCATTGGCTTAGGTGGGTGCATGTCTGCCAGCAGGTCCCTGCAAAACTAACAGAGTTTCTTGACTGCAACAAGAAGCTCCAGACTGAGACTGGGTCTCCTTAGGACCTGCTGTGAAATGGAAGCTGGGGATCCCATCTTGTTGGTTCAAATGGACATGTGTGTCCCAGTAGGTCTCTGCATAGACAAGATAGTTCTCCAGTTTCAGCAGAAGGGGCTGGAGCTGAAACCGAACACTTTCAAGATATGTGAGACAGAAGTTGATGAGCCCATCATGGTGGCACAAATTCCTAGGCTGCAAGATATGAGTGAGTCTTACTCTGGGTTCTTGTGTGAATAGCTCTGAGCTGGGACCTTAACTGAGGGGGGCTGGAATCAAGCTATAGAGTAACTTTCAAGTTCACTTCTTAGGCCAATGTCAGAAGGCAGACCAGCCTTTCCACTAGAGCACTAATGTGTGTGATTCCTCCTGGACTCCTTGGCAGATGGTGTTAGTTGCAGATTCAAGGCCAAATGGGGAATGGAGCCAATTCTGGGCTACCATCTGGGAACAGGATTAGCAGATCAGCCACCTAAGTAGCAATCTGTACTCTCAAAACAACGCTCCTGGGCCTTAGGCTCCACTGTGTTCTCATAACCTCCTGCCTGAACCTTGAGGCTCCTGTGGAGAGACTTTCATCTGTGTATGGATGCAGAATTCTTGTTGTGGGGAGATGTGAGTTACCACCTTATTCCACCACCTTGCTGATGTCACTGGGAAAAAATTTTATTATAAATTGAAGAGTAGTAGTACTTTTATTCTTATATAAAACACTGCTGACTTTCAAAAAGATGTAAAAATACTGATACCTCTATCTCTTAGAGACATTGTAGTGAAAATAAAGATGATGATAATGACAGTGAGGACTATGATGATAAGAAGCACAAGAAGGGGAATGTAGACTCCATATCGTCAAAACACATCACAAAGGAGCTTGAGACTGTAACATTATATTTCTTGGAAAGATATTAAGAAAAATATACAAAAACAAAAACAAGGACATCTGTTTTTCTTAGGCATTTGTTTTCTATCTTAACTCAAAATTAATAAGAATATATGTAAATACTCTATAAACTTTAAAGTAATTTACAAGAGTAAAATATTCTTATTTTCATTATAATTATTGGTGTCATTATGGTTATATTTATTTGATCAATAAATATTCATATCACCATTTGTCATCATGTTTTCATGTTTATATATGCATGCTGAATGTTATGATGAGAAACACCTTGCCCAAGGCCAAGATAAAAGTAAAAAATATGAGGAGCAAAGATGGAATTTATTTTATGATTTTCATATCTGGGCTTCAAGTCTATGACATGTAGCTCTATTGTCACACAGCTTCAAAAATGACTCTGATGTTGCCATTATCCTGTTGGAAAGAATCATAGAGTAAATGCTTATCTGAAATTGGAATCATTTTGGCAAAATAGGGTTCTGATTGCGTAGACTCTTGTTTCTATTGTGTATATGCCTTTGTGTATTTCACTCAGCTGAAAGAGAAAAAAATAGGAACAGTTTATTTTGCCTTAAAAAGATCCTTGATAATCTGCAACATTTCTTGATGATTCATTTTCTATTTTACAATCTTCTGCAGGTGAAATTCAGAATGTTCCAGAATGAATTTTCCCAGCAAATAGCTGTCAGGATAGTAAATCTCACTAGAGGAATTTATTGTAGTGTTTGGTGCACAATCAGCACACCTGTATTCTCATGAGGATGTATAAAGTAGAGCACATTCACAAATGGTGTGCATTCACATAGACTGTATATAAGACAATTTATGATTCATTATGTGGTGTAGAGTCCTTCACTGTCCAATAGGTAGCTACTCATCATGTGTGGTTATTTAAATTTAAATTAATTAACATTTTACAAAATAAAAATTTAGTTTCCCAGTTATAGTAGCCATATTTCAGGTACTCAGTAGCCATCAACAAATATAGGACACTTCCATCATTACAGAAAACAACACTGTTATTGAACAATGCCGGTACAGACACTTGCTAAGCAAAATATGGTCCAAGAACAGGACCAACAGCAATTACAGCAGCAGCAACAACATGTTGGAGCCTGTTAGAAAGGCAGAATCTCGAGTCCAACGCCACACCAAGTACCAATTGAATTAGAATCTACATTTCAGTAAGCCCTTTAGGTGACTCATAGGCACATTAAATTTGAGAACTGCAGGTATTCAAATAAGATAATTTAGTGTGTTTTAGAACAGAAATATCAGTTTTGTCTGAAACAATTCAATTATTCTCATAATTTTGGTAGTTCTGTGGTAGTTTTAGTAGCAGACTACTAAAATGTCTGCTTATATATTTGGAATTTTGTCTGTTTTTCTACCTAAATGTTGTAATTCAGAAGGAAATAACTTTAATATTTACAAAGAAGAATTAAACTGTATTATAATTCATAATTCGAGCTATAATACTATTGTAAAATGTATTTAATTCTGCTAGTTTATAATTAATTCAATTTTTCACATAAAGTGATATTATAATAGGAAGAAATAAAATTCCAATAACTTTATCATTCTTTCTGTGTATGTGTGTCTGTGTGAAATTTTCAATTAAAAACTATTCTTTTTCCTTTTCTTGTCATATTATTTTATCTTGGTTTCATTTTTATGCTTCAAGGTTATAATATTTCTCGTTTGTGGAAGTATTTATAACTCACTACTGTCCTTTCCCATGAAAAGATTTTCAGAAAGATTTTTCAGAAATGCAAAGATCATACAGGCAGAAAAGCAACAAAGAAATACCAGAATTAAATTACACTATAGACCAAATGGACCTAACAGACATTAACAGAACATTTCATCCAACAGCCACAGAATGTATATTCTTTTCAGCAGCACATGGAAAATTTTTCAGTATAGATCATATGTTAGGTAACAAAATGAGTCTTAATAAATTTAAAAACTCACAATTATATCAAATTTTTTTGACCACAATGGAATAAAACTAGAAATCAATAATAAGAGGAACATTGAAACTGTACAAATACATGGAAATTAAACAACATGCTCCTAAATAACCAATAGGTAAATGAAGAAATTAAAAAACAAATTAAAAAATTTCTTGAGACAAGTGAAATTAGAAACACAACATATCAAAGCCTATAGAATACAGCAAAATCAATTGAACCAAAGAGGTTTACAGCAATTAACACCTACATGAAAAATGTAGAAAGATTTCAAATAAACAATCTAACATACTCCTCAAGGAACTAGAAAAACAAGAAAACACAAAAACAAAAATTGGTACAAGAAAAAAACAATTAAAATCAGAGTAGAAATAACCAAAATAAGAGATTTACAAAAATACAAAATATCAATAAAACAAAGATAAACAAAATTGCCCGACCTTTAGCTAGACTAAGGAGAAAAGAGAGAAGACCAAACAAAATAAAATATCAATTACTTTATTTACTTATTTCTAAATTATGGACACTTTAACATAATTAATTTGATTTAGTGTTCACAGGATATTAAAAGGGAATCTCAAAGCTTTGTATTTATAATAAAAGAATAGTATTTATATGAAGGAAGCGAAGTCAAATATGTATGTTTTATTCATGTTAGAATAATTCCAAAATGGAGTCAGAATCATTTCAGGATGATTCTTTGTAAAATTTTTATTAACATTTTAAAATATATTTTTAAAGCTTTTATTGCCTCTTAACATAAAGAGGGAAAAAGGCTATCAATGCAGTTAAAAATGCAGGAGCATATATTTAATAATACCATTTAATTTTGAAATAATAACAGCTATTAAAGCATCCAATTTTAATGCTAATCCTTTATTTCAACATCTTCAATTTTCACATGAAAGCAGTGAGCTGAAAAGAGAAAAAAGGTTGGTTGTTTATTTATCCATCAAGCTTTTTAAAATGTCTAAGATGTATCAAGTGTCTCAGTCAATAAAATGTAAAATGAATTAGACATGGTCCTGTTCTCAAGAACCATACAATTTAGTGAGAAGATAGATCCATACATAAAGCACAATATGCTATGGGAAGGGCCCCAATAGAAGTCTGGGTGAAGGAGAAAATACCATCTCTATCTGCTGGATGATCTTAAGGAATTCCAATAATGTCTCAGGGAAGGAACTATTGAGCTAATTAATTTGGGGAAAGAGATGAGAATTCATATTTCTAGGTTATTGATTTATTTGGTCCACTTTTCTTTATGCTAGATACAAAATGCTGACCTAGTTATAATGATGCATAGAGCAGGGTTCCCTTGGCCCTAACACTTTGGATTTCAGTATTTTAAAAGAATTTCACTTTAATGACAAAGACTAAGGAGTTTTTCCATTCATTTGCATAAATTAAACAATTACAAGCTATCTTTTCACTATGCTTTTCTCACATTTTGCATGAATATCTCTGCATAAAATTTGACTTACATTAATATATGTATGTTTAATAGAATGTTGAATGAGAATTTCCCTCTTGACTCATACTTTTGACTAAAGCCCTAATACTGAGAATATCAGGTTAATTGCATGCTAACAAGCATTTTTAAGCTTGTCCTTGCAGGACATAAAAAAGATAGCAGAATTATTCCAGAAAGAAAAGACTAGAAACATGAAGGGTAATTGATGAAAACCTTTGACGATGGAAATTATTGATCTAAGGCAAGGAGGGAATGAGACTTTTATTCACCCCAGGAAATAATTTTATTCCATGACTGGAAGGTTGCTATGTTTCCTAGGGTTACCATAACAAAATGGGTGACTTAAAACAACAAAAATTTATTCTCCCACAGCCATGAAAGTTAGAAGTCAAAATCAAGGTTTTGGTAGAGCCATAAGATTTATACCCTACTTCCTGACACCTCTTTCTTCCTTCCTTCTTCTAGTTTCTAATAGTCCCAGAAGTCTTTCATTTGTGGCAGAAGATCTCTAATTTCTCTCTCTATCTTTACATGGTGTTTTTCTCTTTATGTCTGTTGGTTTCTTCTTAAAAGTACACTGGTCACACTGGATTGTTATTAGAACCACCCAAATGACCTCATTGTAGTTTGATTACATCAACAAAAACCTATTTCTTTATAAGGTCACATTCATGATTCCTAAAGTTAGGACTGCTACATTTTGAGGAGTGGAGGTGGTGGGGAGACAAAATTCAACCTATAACAGTTGTCAAATTGAACTTTTAAACTAACTTTATAATAACATTCACAATAATATCACGTGTTCCACATGTGACAATGCTTTATTCTGAATCAAGAATTTTACATAATTTTCAAATTTTACTTGATGCTAATTGCTATTTATTACATTGTTTCTGAAAAGGATTATAAAAGAGAGATGAATTTTGTATTAGTATTACAGAGTTGCTACTGCAGAATACTGTAGACTGGATGACTTATAAACAAAAGAAATGTATTTCTAACAGTTCTGGAGTTTGAGAAGTCCAAGAGCAAGCCCTCGGCAAATTCAGCATCTGGAGAGGCTTACTTCCTTCTTCATATATGGCCATCTCCGAGCTATGTCCTTACATGGCAGAAAGGTCAAGGGACTTGCTATGGTCTGAACGTTTATGTCCTTTCCTCATTCTAAATTTGTATGTTGAAACCTAACCACTAATATGATGCTATTAGGAGGTTGGACCTTCAGGAAGTAAATAGGTCATGAGGTTGGAGCCCTTATAAAAGAAGATTAGTGCCCTACAAAAGAGGGCTCTTCCACCAAGGAAGCACACAGACAGAAGTTACCATCTGTGAACCAGGAAGTGGGTCCTCACCAGACACTGAATCTGCCAGTGCCTTAATCTTGGACTTCCCAAGAATCTTGAACTTCATGGAACTCTCATGAACTAATCACCCATCAAAGTCCCCATCACCTAATATGATGACTTTGGGGGTTTAGAACTTCAACATATAAATTTTGGGGGGGGATACATTCAGTCTATAGCAGGCTTGTTGGTTGTTTTACAGACTTGACTTTGTATCAAATTGAGAATTCTGTTCATCACATATGTGTTGCCCACATATCAAATCATGGAAGAAGGTAGAAGTACCGAGGTCCACCAAATGTATCTAAGCTTTTGTTTAATTTCTTAAGAAGAAGAGGAAAAGAAGCAGGAAATGGTGGAATAGGGGGATTAAAGGAAGCAGAAGAAACAATCTAGGACAAGTACTAAACTGGATTCTCCCTACCAATCTATTATCAATGGTCACCACACACTTAGCCTATCACTGGCCCATACTCTCCATGCCTCATTCTACCGTGGTATATATTTCCATTATCTGTTACATGGTTAGTTTTCTCTTTAAAATTTTCATGTTATTAAGCCACTTGATTACATCCTTCACCCTCTGTGTACCATTCAGCTCATTTCTTGATACTGTCTAATTCAACATTTACTCTAATTTAACATATTTATAAAAATTAGCATTAATAAAGTGTCTATAAATCCCTTTACTGCTAACCACCCTCCAATCAAATTTTTTACTTTTTATATTTTTGCTTCCACATACTTGTAGAAGAGAATCTAATGAGGTTTTATTTAAAACTTTTAAGGAATTAAATAAAATGTAATTTTATAATTAATAATCCATAAGAAAAGTGTCAGCTTTTTCTTAGAGATGTTCAAGGATAGTTCCACCTTCACATTCTCTTACTCATTTCAAAATTCTGAGATCAAATCCATGTTTCCAATGGCTTCTGAGAATCTCTTTTCTTAACATATATTACTTATTGTCTATGATGTCTTTTGATTTGGACACAGTATTTTTACCTGTTTCATTTTTAGGTAAGTAGATAATCCATTCCGAATTCTCTTTCAAAATGTTAATCAGTAACTTTAGTCAAGTTGTTTTGCAATTACTCTGCACATTGGCCAAAACTCTGTTGAACATAGTAGAGCTAGCAGTGGTTTTTATTTTGTAGTCTCAGATATGTATACAATTTAAAAATTGAAGCATTTAGCCCAGTTTATTTGCTTCTAAGATCTCCAATGCATACTTTATCTAGTAATAAAGATGAATTTTTTTGATTTGTCACAATAAATTTGAGTTAAAATGTCTACTTTTCAGAGTATTCAATTTTTGAAAGCTGCAGACACAAGCAATTTTTGAATAGGTCAAAATATCTTTAGTTTTCAGACTGTTACTTTAAACTAAAGATATTTTGACACAATTATGATACTAATAGATTACTTTACAGCCAATAAGTCTATATTATAGAAGCATATCTATGGACATAGAAAGAATTTAATAATATACTAATAAGAGAAAATTTCCTTAAAACATATATTCACTGAATGCTGTCTTCGTCTGTTAGGGCCGAGATAAAAAATGACTATAGAATGAGTGGCTTATGAACAACAAAAATCTGTTTCTCCCAGTTCTGGAGGTTGAGAAGTCCAAGATCAAGACATGAGCAAATCTGGTGTCTAGTGAGGGTTCACTTACTGGTTCATGGACAACCATCTTTTCACTGTGTCCTCACATGTGAAAGGGGCATACAAACTCTCTTAGGCCTCCTTTAGACAAACACTAATCTTAACCCAATCATTTCCCAAAACCCTCACCTACCAATACCATCACCGTGGGATTTAGGATCACAACATATGAATTTTGGATGGGATTTAAACATTAACACAATATAAATACTCTGGTGTATATTTTTATAAAGAGAAACATAGAGGCACATACACACAAACATGAAACCAAATATCTGTAAAGATAGGCATCACATTTATAACAGTGGTTAATTTTAGGTAGTGAAATTTGAACAATGAGTTTTATTTCTCTGTATGCTTTGTGAATTTTCAAGTATTTACTTCTAATTGTAAAATATGTTATTTATATAGGTATATGTGTGTATGTGTGTGTGTATAATATTCTTTTTCCACAAAGAATTTTTTCTGTGCAATCTACTCCTCTATGAGTAGATACTTAAAGTTAACAACCTCATTTTTATTATATTATAGGCTGAGTTTCTGCTGAAGTATGAACCCTCATTCTTTAGTTATTGTTAACATAAAGCATTGACTTTAAGTTTACCACAGACATCAAAGCGAAAGGGTAAGGACCTTATTCTGCAATTAAGCTTTTCTAACACAATAAAATTGTCACGGATAAAGCAGTTTGCCTTTTAAATGTTTAAAGATGACTTTAACATCACCCAAGCAAAAGCATAAAGCATTGTTCAGAGAGAAGCCTTACACTCTAATGGATGAGATAAAAATTTTACTGTTTGTTTACTTCTTCAAGGAAAACAAAATACCACAGAGAAAATGTATTAGGCAATTTAACAATTGACAATTGGAAAATTAGGCAATTTAACAGTGTGATTCACTAACTACTCTTTCTGGAAAAGAATAATTTATCCTACCATATTTTGTAAAATACTGAGAACTACGTTAAGTATCAAGGTTGGTGGTAATGATGAGTATAGGTAAGTCATCATTATGTCAATTCAATCCACTTCAGCAAATACTTACAATTAACTGTTTTGTTTTGCTAGGCTGTAAGCCTAGTTGTGTATAGTGCCAGCTCTAGAAACAAAATTCCCACACAAAATCTGGATTCCAGTACTTCATAACTTTGTGACGTTGCACAGGTTACAAAATCTCTTTCTGCCTTAATTTCCTCAGGTGTAAAATGGGAATTAGAACTACCTTATAGGGTTAGGTAAGTTAGAAGCATAAAAGCCCAAACACATTTTACCAGGCAAAGTTAGAAAATGTCACTTTCTCAAATGTAAAAAGTATATCTTCAGCATCTCCCCATCTGAAAAGGTGAGATACTCTATAGATGAACTTAGAGAGTATCTTAACATAGTCTCAAATTGATTTTTTTAAAAAATTCCTGCAATATTTAATCAAGAAAGCCATCGTTCTAGGGTGTTTATGAATTATATTGTTTAAATAACTGGTGTTATAATTCTCTCCTGTATTTTGAGGCTTCTCTGCCTAACCTCAACTGTCTATGCCTCTGAGTTGCAGGAATGCCAACAGCCCTCTCATGGGGTATACATGCAGTACGGGGCAGGCAGGTGGTATATATAACTTTCCAATTTCTGCCATGCCAATTTGACCTTCATCCTCAACAAATAGCGGTTGTTCAGTGTTTGACTACTGCTTATCTCTGTACCTCATTATCTCCGTCTAATTCTAGCATTTCCTCTGCTAGGTCTGCCCAGAGTGCAGAACATCAAGTCTGCTACATCCAGGAAATGAGCTGCCAATCTCACTTTCTTTAATGTACCTCAATCTCTTCTATTGATTCTTTTGGAGCTATTTCCTATTTGGTTTTACAGGAGAGGAAAAGGAAGTCAAAACATCTTTTCTCAGGTAGAAGTTTAGGTTTCCTTGAATTAATTTAATTTTTTAGGGCTTGGGAGAGGAGTTGAGGACTCAGGAAAAGTCTGGGAGTAGCAAAGCTGACTTGGCTACTTTTGGACAATGTTTTGAACTCTACTGCTCTCAGCTTTCATTTGAAGGAGCCTATGGTAGGCAGAATAACGAGAATAATGGCCTTCCAATGATATCCATTCCTGGAACCTATGAATATGTTAAGTCACATGGCAAAGGAAAACTAAGGTAGCAAATGATGTTAAGAGTACTAGTTAGCTGACCTTTCTATCTTCTAAATCTCACACAGGGCATTTAATAGGCAGGACATTATTTATATTTAGAATTCTAGTGGCAGGGAAATGGAGTACTAAGTTTCCAGGCCATATAGGACAAGTAGATCCCTGAGAAAGGGGTAAAAATAAATAAATAAATAAATATTGGGTGCCAATTAATCATATTTGACACAAGGTTTCATTTTAAATACTTAATGTTTTTCCCCAAGTTATTTCCATCTTTCTTAAATGTTATGCAAATGTAAATGATATCCTATGAAGTCACAGTCTTTGCTAAATGTACAAAAAATTAATCAGTTAATCTAACACTCAAAAGTCATGAAACTCTCTGTTAACTCAAATCTAGGCATTTACCATTAAAATAATAAGTGATTCTCATATTATTAATTCTTTTTTTCTCATGTTATTAATTCTAAAGCACAAAACTCCTTCTAAGTTACTGAACTGTCTCTACACCAACATGAAAACTATATTTCTTTATGTTTGCTAAGTGATTTCATTTCAGAAAAATAATTTTGCTTCAATTAATTATAGAATAATGCAAAAATAGGAAATATGACACTATATATGTATATATTCATTAATATTCCTATATCTAGTTACAAGATTCTTTCCCACCTGATTTAGCTTCTACAGGATCTTACATTTAAACTTCAAGATTATGTAAAAGCTGATATGGGGATGGATTGTCTCAGACTTATGGAGACAAAGAGACTTCCCAGGCTGGCAAAGCTTTTAGGACTCAGTAACCTAATTCCAAAATTGATATGGAAACGTGAAGGCCCCATAATAACTAAGACAATTTTGACACAGAAGAATAAGGTGGGATTAATCACACAATCAATATTAAGTCTTACTAAATAGTTACAGTAATCAAGATAGTGTGATATTGGTTGAGGAATACACAAATAGATTAATGGAACAGAATAAAGAACCCAGATAGACACACAAAAATATGCTCAACTGATTTTTGAAAAAGAGATAAAAAGAAGTTAATGAAAGAAAGAGACAATTTTCAACAAATGTTGAGAATGTGCTAAGCAATTGATCATAAATTAGCAAAATAATGAAACCCAATCCAAACCTAACACCTCATACACAAATGGATCATAGACTTAAATGTAAAACATAAAACTATAAAACTTTTAAGAAAAAAAGTGTAGAAAGTTTGGGGATCTAGAGCAAGAAAAAGAGGCCTCAGACTTCACACTGTAATTCATACAAGAAAAATGTAACCCCATCAAAATTGAAAACTTTTATCTGCAAAAGATTCTGTCAAATGGATGGAAACACAAGGTAAAGAGCTGAATAAAATATATACAAATATCATATACAACAAATAATTATATCTAGGAAAAGAGAATTTATATATATATGTGTGTGTATATATATATATATATAAGTTGTGTGTCTACACACACACACACACACACACACACACATCATAAAATTCAATAGTAAACAAACAATTCAGAAGAAAATGGGCAAAAGACATTAACAGACATTTCCAAAACGAGGATAGACAGATGGCAAGTAAACATATGAAAGGATATTCAACATTATTATTCATCAGGGAAATAAAATGACAAGGAAATATAACTATATATCAATACTTACCTGAAGGGTTAAAAAAATAGTGACAATACCAAATTGTGGTATAGATGTAGAAAAAGTAAATTACTTATACCTTGAAAGTGGGTATGCAAAATGGCATATTTATTCTAGAAAGCAATTTGCATTTTCCTAAAAATATAACTATGTAGCTAGCAAACCTTTCAGCAATTGCACTCCTGAGTATATATCCCAGAGAAATGAAAACTTATGTTCACAAAGAAACCTATACATGATTTTTTATAAAAGCTTAATTATTAATAGCCAAAATAGAACCAACTCAGATGTCATTCAATGGGTGAATGGTTAAACAAACTATGGTACATCCATATTATGAATACTACTCAGTAATATAAAGGAATAAACTGTTGATACACACAACAACCTGTATGTATTGCTGGAGTATTATATTGAATTTTTTAAAAAAACAGTCTCCAAAAGTTACATACTGCATGGTTCCATTTATATAACATTTTTGAAATGATGAAATTTTAGAAATGGAAGAGATTAATGATTGCCAGGGTCAGGGATAGGGAAGAGTAGAATGTAGATGAATGCAGTTATAAAAGGGAACCAGACACTGCATTTGCTTCTTCAGTTTACTTGTCTGCCACTCCTTCCCCCCCCCAGCTGAGATCAGAAGCCAGATTCAACTGAACGCTCCCTTCCTTTTGTCTCTGGCAGTATATCTCACATTGGCAAACTGAGAGATTTTCTTCTGGAACACAGGAAAGATTATATTAATGCTTATAGCTATATCATGTCTGATTATGGAAGGATGACAGACACAGAACGAGACCAGATAGGCCAGGATGCTCAGATATTCATGAGGACCTGTTCTGAAGCAATTCAACAACTAAGAACAGAAGCCCACAAGGAGATACATTCCCAGCAAGTGAAGGAGCACAGGACGTCTGTTTTGGATTTCATTGAAGATTACTTAAAAAGAGTGTGTAAACTTTACTCAGAACAAAGAGCCATCCAAGTTAAAAGAGTGGTGGATAAGAAAAGACTATCTAAGCTGGAACCAGAACCAAATACAAAAACAAGAGAATCCACATCTGAGAAGGTGTCACAGAATCCTTCAAAAGACTCTGAGGAAAAACCTACCACTGAAGAATATCCAGAAAAGATTTCAGCCAAAGCACAACCTGAATTGGGAACCTGGGGAGAGGGCAAAGGTGAAGATGAATTATCCCCAGAAGAAATACAAATGTTTGAACAAGAAAATCAGCAGCTAATTGGCGAAATGAACAGCTTGTTTGATGAAGTGAGGCAAATTGAAGGGAAAGTGGTTGAAATTTCCAGGCTCCAAGAGATATTCATGGAAAAGGTTTTACAACAGGAAGCCGAGATTGACAGCATTCACCAGTTAGTTGTAGGGGCGACTGAGAACATCAAGGAGGGCAATGAAGACATAAGAGAGGCCATTAAAAACAATGCTGGCTTCCGCGTGTGGATCCTCTTCTTCCTTGTGATGTGCTCCTTCTCCTTGCTCTACCTTGACTGGTATGACAGCTAGCGTGGGACATGCTGACAAACTGAGCTCTCCTGTGTCTCCGGCATTGGAGTGTGGTGGTGACCAGATTTTATCACGGAGCCACTTGAGGAAGAGGGGGTTGAGACAGACATATGTACTCCCACAAAAGGGCGCCCAACCAGTGGTGCTGAGCCCATTTAGCAGCTGAAACAGAAAGCGGTGGGCATGGGAGGAAAGTGGTCTGTGTAGCCACCATGAGGCGAGACAGACTGAATGGGGAGAGCAGGTTATCAACAGCACCTAAACGTAAGGCCACCTTGGCAGGGGCTTGCTGCATGGTTAATAACGTCTCTCCACAAATTATTACTTCTTTGTTTCCTTGTGGCTTCTTGTCTGCCTGAGTCAACCAATACACAGACTCATTGTATCACAGAAAATTCACATTTGCCTTGTTAATCTAATAAATACAATTACAACCAAAAAACAAAAGGGAACCATGAGGGATTCTTATTATGAGGAAACAACTCTGTATCTTGCCTGTAATTGAGGATGCACGAACCTATGCATATGATAAAATGTATAGAACTAAATACATACACACTCAAATGAGTAAAAGCAAAACTGAGAAAATCTGAATAAGACAGCTGAATTGTATCAATGTCAATAACTAGGCTGTGGCATTGTATTACAGTTTTGTAAGATATTGTCATTTGTAAAAACTGAGTAAAGGGTACAGGGTATCTCTCTGAATTGTTTTCTAAAACTGCATGTGAATCTATAATTATTTCAATAAACATTTCAATTTAAAAAGTCAAAGAAGCAAATATGAACAAATTACCTTGAATTATTCTCTAGTTATATCACTCATGTATCTATCACTTGTCTTAGCCTGCTCTGTGTTGGTATAAAGGAATATCTGAGACTCGGAAACTTATAAAGAAGAAAGGTTTCTTTGGCTCATGATTCTGCTGACTGGAGGATCAGGCATCTGATGAAAGTCTCAGGCTGCTTCTACTCAGGACAAAAGGTAAAGGGGAATCAGCATGTGCAGAGGTCACATGGCAAGAGAGGAAGCAAGAGAGAGAGAGGGGAAGAAGGTGTCAGGCTCTTTTTAACAACCAGCTCTCAGGGAATTAATAGAGAACTCACTCACCCCTGAGAGAAGGCATTAATCTACTTATGAGTAATATATACCCATTACCCAAATGCCCCACCTCTAACATTAGGGACTAAATTTCAAAATGAGATTTGGAGGAGACAAACATCCAAACTATAGCATCACTTTAAAAACATATTTTAAAATTAATTTACTAAAATTTTTCACTGGGAACCATCTGAACTGGGTCACTTTCTACATCTCAGTTATCCATTAATGCTGGGATCCAGAAACTAGATGATTTCACAACTGACAGAATAAAAACCCCAACCCAAGACCTCAAAATTACTACAGGCAAAACATTTGAAGCTCACTTCCTTCACTTTTCTCATTGGAGAAAGTAGAAACAAACACATACTTCAGATAATTTTCAAAAGGGACAAAAAACTTATATGATGTTTATTTTAACACTCACACACTCTCACACACATCGCTTGGCCATTCATCAATCTTACTGGTGCCACATCATTACTGTCCCATCACTGGGTTTAGCCAGTGAGCTCATATTTATAAGGCAATCGATTCATTTTTTAAATACTTTACATTTGCCAAGGTCTCTAACATCAAGGAGAGTTGTTCTATTTTCATCAATACTGTTAATAAATATATTGTACTACAAATGCAAAAATGGCAAATGACAAATAATGATCTATGGAGGTAATCTATGTGGATACTTGTTGATTAGATAAGATTTAAAATCATTCAGTCTGTGCCTGTGCTATAATTTTGAGCTTCTTACCAGTATAATATAGTTTTTCTAGGTATCTTAAAATTGAGCAATGCTTCTCCCTATAACAGTATAATGCTACATTATCAGTACATGGAATTCGTACATCAGAAGCTAGATGTCTTTATTCCCTAGATCTATCACCACACTTAGTAATTAGAAATTATCACAAGTAATTCCTACAAGGAAAAATAATTTGTACTCTGATGTGGGGCAGGAAGGAAATAAAGTAAATTAGGAGTGTGAGGGAGACATCACTTCTGGCTCGTGTTATTGGTTCATTATCTGTAATGAATGACGCCAGCAGTTACTGAGTGCCTGCTCCATGCTAGGAGCTGTTCACACCTATCATTTTTAATTCTCACCAAATATCCCCACATTATTTAGAATGTTCTCTCCATTATAAGACCAGCAAACTGAGACAGAATTTCAGCAAATTGCATTTTTTTTCCAATATTAATCTATCGGTCTACAAATCCTTAGAATGAGAAATTATCTGTGACCTGATAAGCAAAAATGCCATGACACTTGTGTCTGCTTGGTTATAATTAGAAAAGCTACTGAGCTTTATATACCAATAACGTCACTGCTATCAAAATAGTTTTTATACTTCCAAGCATAAAAGGTTCTTGTTATTCCAAACTAGGCTAAGACACTAGATAATAACGTTTGAAGACTGGGACATTGATTAGAATAGAGAGTCAGACATAAGGTTGCTTTCATTTTGGTTTAATACAGACCAGCAAACAATGCAAAAGAAATGACTAGATAATGATAGAAGTGAATGGAGCTCCCCCACGCTTACCTAGTTACTAGTTACCTAGACGCTAGTCCTACACAAAGTATCCTTCAAATTTCAGGGGCCAATGTAACCTGTGTAGGATAATCACCATATGCCAGTTCAGAGTTACTCAGAGCTCTTGGTTTTCTGCTTTTTATATTAATACAATTAAACGGGAAGGGCCACATCAATATTCAAGAATTTACCTAATATGTTACATTAATTCTTGACTCTGTCTCTTACTGGTTCTTTGGGCAACAGCAGGTCTGGCCATGACGAAACTTAGAGGTGCTTATTTTTCCTCCACTATACAAAGGTGTATTTGAAAGCATACCTCCCCACAATTCTTTGACATTTCTACCCCTGTAACTGCTGCAATAGATAGATTACCATAGAATTCAGGAATGGGTTATAGAGGGCGATGCAATATCTACATTGTTGAAACACTTGTGCTTGGAGCCTTGTGCCATTCTCTAAGTTGCTTGAAACATTTAAGGCTACCATGCTTTGAGGAAGCCAAATCACATCAAGAAGTCATATGTAAGAGCACCAATCATCAATACTAGGCTTCAACTTCTTACAAGCCAGCAGCAGATCTGCAAGAAGTGGACCTTCAGATAATTCCTTCCCCTAATTCCTGAGTTATCCCAACTTTCAGCTCTGCTCAGTCACTACAGAGCAGAGTCTAGCAATTTCCTCTGTGACCTGTCCAAATTGTGGATCCACAAAATTTTTGAGTGTAATAGAAGAGTTGTTTTAAGCCACTGCATTTTAGATGTTGCATTATACAGCAATAGTAATCAGAACAAATGATCAAACACTTTGTATTTATCTATTTTTATTACTTCATATTATGGGAGTACAAATATTGTTAGGGTTACATATCTCGCACCTGCCCTCCCTCCTCCACCCTGCTATGCCAGAGTGAGCTTCTAGCGTGTCCAGCCTCTGGGTGGTGCACACGGCACCCACCGTGTAAGTACATATCCCTCCCCTCCTCCCCCCTTCCACCTGCCCACTTCCCGATTACATGTTCAACATCTCTAATCATTAGACAAACACTTAATCAATTTTTACAGTCCTGCTGTGTGGAATGTACAGAACCTAAAGCTCAGTTAAAGGGATTAAATTCTTGTCTTTAAATGTCAATAACTTCATGCCTTATCTAGTTCTCCGGCTTGTACAGAATTTGTGAGTGTGTGTGTGTGTGTGTGTGTGTGTGCACATGAGCATGCACTGTAAATATAATTCAGATATATCTGAGAACTTTGTCTAAAAGAGACCCTAGCAGAAGTGCTATAAAAAAATAAACCAGAAAACTATGTGAATAGTGTGTCAATGCTGTTTATGTTACCAAAAATTTGGGGGGCAGGTGTTAGTTAGGGTTAGGTTTTACTAGTTGAGACAGAAATATAAAATTAAGAGTGGCTTATATGCATTAGATTTTATCCAGATAATTTGACAGTCTAAGATACCAGAGTCAGACAACATACTTACATTTGTGCTATGTGTCATTAAAACCACACAGGAAATGCCTTTGTGGTTTTCTAACTGACCCATTTCTAGGGTTTGGCTCTCTTTTACATAATTCAAAATGGCAGCTCTTGCTCCAGGTATTATATCCACATTCTAGTCAGAAAATATCAGGAAAGAGAAGGAGTAGGCCAAGCTACCTATCTAGCATACTTTCTGGAAGTTGAACATTCTACTTCTATTTTATATTGGTCAGAATTAATATGGCCACACTCATCTGCAAGGACACCTGAGAAATTGAGTGTATCTAGGGAAGCAATTTTCCCAGTTAACATTCAGAGATTCTGTAACTAAGGACAAAGTGAAGAATGGATTTTGTGTTACTACTAGTACTCTCCTCCCACAGAGTGGATGCACAGAAAAACATTTGAATTTAATACTTGTTTCAAAGAGAAGGGAGAACAAAAACACGTATAAAAGAAGCACCTACTCTGTATCAGAGACTACATTGTTATCTCAGCTTGTGATGTAGAAATTATTGGCCTCATTTTATAGAACAGAAATATATTCCCCAGGGTTAAATAACATGCCCAAGTTTATATTGCTAATAAGTAGCAGAAACATAGTTCAAATCTAGGAAGGCTTTCTGATCCCAAACCCATTTTCCTCATGAGAGAGGAAAACTGTGGAGAGAGATATGGGCAGTGACCTAGAAGAAAGGGACCAATGTTTTGCTTGGTATCAGCTGCCAAATACTCACAATGATGACTGATGAAGAAGAAGAAGATGATGATGATGGTGATGATGATGATACTAACTTGTGTTGAACACTACCTGCAGGAATTCCTTTTTAAACCTTTCGGGTTTTTTTTTCCTGTACTCATTTCTAAAGA
The DNA here is from genome assembly GCF_040939455.1 of Microcebus murinus. NCBI lineage: Eukaryota > Metazoa > Chordata > Mammalia > Primates > Cheirogaleidae > Microcebus > Microcebus murinus. The sequence continues at coordinate 34,086,676 of NC_134114.1, read as the reverse complement.
ATAGGATTATTATTTTGTTCAAATATTAAAAATAATTGCCAATAGTTCCTCTTTTAGGTGCTACAGTGCTTTATCTGGCCTTACATACCAGTTGATTTAAGTAACTTGTCTTGATTGAAGTAAAGAAAAAGTTTCAGTATTTTTAGTTGTTTCAGTTCATCTGAAGAAACTAGAATACACTTTATCCAGTTTGCTAAACTGGAAAATAATTCAAATGTCAAATATTAATGCTATAAGAAGTTATGTGACCTTTTAAATTTCTCTGATGTACTTCAGAAATGGTTATTTCCAATATCTTACACTTGGCTGTGCATGGGTTTATTTTATTCTTCATTAAAAAATAAACTACTGTGCATGCCTGAGAAATTTTTGAAAGCTGGTATTACCCAACATCTTTGGAACTTATAAAATTATTGTCTTGCTAAGGCATTATAGCTCTTGAAATTCATAAAGTCTGAAATAACAGCTCTAAGAAAATATGGAGTGACCAGAATAACACCATTGTGAAGTAACAGCATAAACAGAAGAACAAATAAGAACACTGCTCCAAAGTGGTTTCTTGCAGGAAATGGGATGATCATAGCAAAGATTCAATGAAATTTAGAAATAGTTTGCCTGAAGGAAACCTATTAGGCTAATGGATTTTAAAGTGAAAAATATTTTCTAGAATCAATATTTTTTGTTTGCTTCTTTAATTTCCTACCTGCTTTCTCCATTCTTCAAGTAAATTCAGGTTTAAGTAGCAGAGTTATTTCAGAGCAAAAAACAGCTACTTTTCCCCTGGTGTTTCCAAAGCAGTAAAGCTCAGGATATTAGCTTTTGTGAGATATTTTTACAGAAAATCTTAAATCATGGGTCTCTGGGATTTGCCAAATAAATATGAAGTTAAAAATTGAAAATAAAAATTAATCTGCATGCTATTAAATCATTGTCAAATACAAATTTATATTGACCATAGAAAGATTTAATCAACTATGTTTCTCTATTCCCAGCTGTTAAGTTTTTAAACCCTAAAATATAGTAGGTGGAAAAGAGCTGTGTGTTGCTAAAATGTATACTATAGGCTTTGAATTCACAGTCTTAGTAAGATATAAAATCTTTAGTTTGATATTTCATAATAAATTACATGAAGTTATCTATCTACTGGCAGTATGTCTTTATCTGCTATTTTCCCATTCTTCAAGCTGTTGTTACTTTTCAAATCAAAATAGTTATAAGTCAATGAGACACAGAGAAATTTCCAATCTTGCAAATTAGATTCATTTTAAGTATGCGGCTGTTAGCGCCATACACATGGATTTATTTACAATCCATGTTGGATAGTTATAGTACTAGAATTTAGGCATGTCCATACCTCATGGAGTAGGCTGACTTTAGTTCCAGTTGCATTCTTAGTTCTGCAAATTTTAAATGTGAATTAAAGAAGAAGATACCTTTCAAAATATAACATATCACCCTATATGCCATTGTTTGTGAGGTCAGGATTAACATGCAACAATTTGATGTATTTAAAACTTTATGACAACTTAAAATTTTTTTAAATTAAATATGCTAATTCCCAAGGATCATAAAATCATCATCACGCCTTCATGTTATGAAAATAATAAAATAATTAAATCAGTTAAATTAATAATTAAATTACTAATTTTTTTTTTTTTTTTGGAGACAGAGTCTTGCTTGTTGCCCAGGCTAGAGTGAGTGCCATGGCGTCAGCCTAGCTCACAGCAACCTCAAACTCCTGGGCTCAAGCAATCCTGTTGCCTCAGCCTCCCGAGTAGCTGGGACTACAGGCATGCACCACCATGCCCGGCTAATTTTATATATATATTAGTTGGCCAATTAATTTCTTTCTATTTATAGTAGAGACGGGGTCTCGCTCTTGCTCAGGCTGGTTTCGAACTCCTGACCTTGAGCAATCCACCCGCCTCAGCCTCCCAGAGTGCTAGGATTACAGGCGTGAGCCACCGCGCCCGGCTAAATTACTAATTTTAAAATATGTTTAACAATTAAATTAATTTTTAAATTATTATTTAAAAGTCACGGCATGAGCCCCAGTGACATGGTATGGGGTGGAAGCTGGCATGCTTTCCTCCTTTCTCTTTATTACATAGTCTTGGGAATTATTAGTAGTTGAGTGGCTGCCAATAGCCCAAGACTAAAAACAGTTTCCGCAAGCCATTCAGAGCAAAAGACTGGAAATAGAATATACATAAAGAATTTGAGGGCAATGTATTTAGCAAGAGAGTTGCTGAAATCATTATGTATGAAATTTGAATGGTTGAATGTGTGACACAGGCAATTTCCAAGCATGATACTTTCAGCTCATTTTTGATTTGTCTGGACAGATTATTCAATCTATAGGCAATTAGTCCTCCAATATCACAACCTAAAAATGAAAGATTGATTATTTTATTTTTCTTTGACTTTTTCCTTTTAGATAGGTTTATTTTTAGCTGATGTGGACATCTGTGACATCTCCTATTATTGACAATATTGATTTCTTTCTTGAAGGAAGCTTTTTAAAAATGAATAGCTTATACTAGTTAAGTTTCATTTACTATTCTTTGAAAGGAAAGCTAATTGTAAATCATTTGGAAACTAATTATTATATTATCTAATTATATTTTAGATTAAAAAGATATTCTGAGTTTCTTTTTTTAAGAGCTATAACAAGTTTCTGATTTTTGAAAAACATGTAATACATCTATAGTTTACATACTATGCCATAAATCAGATAAGAATATCAGGCATTCATTCAAACTACAACATGGAAGCTCACCTAGCTGCCATAGTTTAGCATACTGAATACAAAACTAATTTCCATTAGAGGTTTGAAAATTTATCTGCTTTAGGAACTATATACATTTTGAAAGTTTAAACAAGAAGAAAAATTCTGTTTCACACAAAAAAATTGGTAAATTAGATATTTAAAGAACAAGAATTTCCAATCTGTGTTTTAAAAAAAATTATAACCAAGATTAATAATTAAAATCTAATCAATAAATGTACACATAACCAAATAGCCTTGGCAGTATTTTAAGATTCGCTTCTAGTAATAGTAGAGTTTTTGAATTAGTCATTAGCTGACTTATTGACATACATGTTGTTTGTTCTCTGTTGAAACTACACTGGCCAGTTAAGGGACAGATGGTGAAGGCATGGTTTCATTACATCACCAATGACTGCTTGTCAGGATACAAAAGAACAATTCCCTGTTGGAGCACAGCTCGGAAACCTTGCATTGCTTTTCTTGCCCATGTACAAATATGAATGTTATTTTTCTACTAAAGGGCAATAGAACATATTATTTATAAAGTTCTTCCTTGTTTTTGTCATACCCACCTATATTAAATAGTTTATTCAATGAACTCTATCTTGCATACATGTATACAGGAAAGAAAAGTGAATGAACAAACCAACAAATACCCAATAGAGAATGGTGAATATTGTGGGGAACTCAAGAGCACATGCCCTACATCAAAGGAGTTAGTCACTTCTCAGCCCCAGCTAATTGTCATCATGAGCCCAGTGACGCGAAATCATCTTTCTTCTTCTCCTCCTTCTTCTTTCTCCCTTTCTTCTTTTTCTTCTTCTTTCTTCTTCTTATACTCCAGCAGTTCAATTTTTATGTGGAATCTCCCAATTTTTAAACTAAGATAGCAAATGTATAACAAATAAAATACATATAGAGATAGATATTGCCAAGAAGCCACAAGTCCTCATTTTACAAACAAGATGAGTGAGTCTTCACAAAATTAAGCACAAGCATTTACATGGAGAAACAGGAGTAGAATTCTGAGTTCCCCATGTTCAGGCTGTGGTTTAATCTTCTAAATTTCTAACTCTCTACTCCAGTATTTTAGTTGCTAGAGAGTGAGTCCATCACATTTCTCATTAATCGAAAATAACTTAGCACTATTCTAGCACATTATTTTCTTTTTATAATATATCTGAGTATTTTATAAACTGTATCTCCTTGGGAAAATATTAATATAAGGAAGAATAAGTTGTAGTGCTCTATTGCAGTGGTCCCCAGCCTTTTCGGCACCAAGAACTGGTTTCATGGAAGACAATTTTTCCATGGACCAGGGTGGGGGTGTATGGTTTCAGGATGATTCCAGGACATTACCTTTATTGTGCAGTCAAACCTCTCTGCTAATGATAATCTGTATTTGCAGTTGCTCCCCAGCACTCGCATCAGTGCCTCAGCTCCACCTCAGATCATCTAGCATTAGATTCTCATAAAGAGCACATAACCTAGACCCCTCACATGCGCAGTTACAGCAGGGTTCGGGCTCGTATGAGAATCTAATGCTGCTGCTAATTTGACAAGAGGCACAGCTTATGCAGTGATGTGAATAATGAGATGTGGCTGCAAATACAGGTGAAGCTTCTTTGCTTGCTTGCCCACCAATCACCTCCTACTGTGCAGCCCAGTTCCTAACAGGCCAGGGACCAGTTCCATGGCACAAGGGTTGGGAACTATAGACTAAAGAGGAGCTATAGACTCCTCTTTCAAAATACTTTCAAAACCTAACCACTTTCTCACTACCTCTACTTCCTTGTTCAAGTCACTGCTCTTTCTTTGATTCATAAAATAGCCCCTTAAGTAGTCTACATGCTTCTACCTTTCTTCAGATAGCTGCCAGTGATCCTTTTGACATAAATTGGACTGTGTCACACACCCTCACTTAAAGCTATTCACTGGTTTCCCACAGCATTCACAGTAAAAACTAAAGAACTTACTATGACTTACAAATCTTAAGTGAGCTGGCTACTTCTCTCACTGCCCTTTGTTACTACTGTGATCTCGTTTCCTCTTATATTAGTCTTCAATTGTTGCATAACAAAGTACTACAAACTTGGTGGCTTAAAACTACCCACATTTAATATCTCACAGTCTGTGTGGGTCATGGGTCTGGGCATACCTTAGCTAGGTCCCCTGCTCAGGGTCCCACAAAGCTACATTGATTAGATGTTAGCCAGGCTGTATTCTCCTCTAGAGGCCTATCTGTTGAAAGATCCACTTCCAAGTTCCTTTGAGTTTGTGGAAGAATTTGTCCTCTTGCAGTTATAAGACTCAGGTCCCTATTTCTTATGGGCTGTTGGATGGGAGCTACTCTCTGCTCTAGGAAGCCACCCATTGTTCCTGTCCACGTGGGCCTCTCACAGCATGATAACAAAGCTTATCTTTGATTTTTGCTCTTAGTTTTCATTCTCATGGAATATCTTAATAATACTTCCATCACAGTTAGCTAAAGAAATATTTCAATAAGGCAGAAAAAAACCCTCTTGTGAGTACAACTTTTGCCCTTTATTTAAAGATATGTATCCCGAGGTCCCATTTTTATCTTCTCTCTCTGAGCTTTTAGCCTCTTAACACACTCATTTTGACATCTTTTACTTGAGTCCTTCCACTTTCAGCATTCATAGAATAGAACATTATTTTTTTAAAAATTATGAATCTTATAGAAGAACTACAAAAGAGGTTTAGAGAAATACTGGAAGCTAAAAAGAATTTTATTTTAATATTAGGTTATGTTTCTATTTAATAGAAAACAGAAGGCCAGACTATAAGAGAGCAATGGGGAAATGTATCAACCAGAACAGTTTGGTTTTACACCCAAAATAGCCCTGCTCATTTCTAGTTGAAGTCAAACTCAACAGTCAGTAGAAAGTTTTACAAATCTCAGCTCATTTTAGATGTTGACCTTCCTGCACTATTCTCACTGATCCATGCTGCATTTCTATATTTAGACTTATTTGTCTTCTTTTAGGTTATACATCTTCCTTTTCATCAACTGTGCATGCATTTTTATAATCTAAACACATAATAAAAGTTTCTCCATAGTTCTGCCATTTTCTTCCACTATCAGTCTTCTTTTCTTCCTCAGTAAAATAATTTGAGATTTACATTGTCAGAGTTATACTATTAGCACTTTGCTACCTTTCTGAGCTTTCTTCTGAGTCTTTTATACCTGAAATTTTTGAAGTCTTCCCTTTTAAGATTTAGAGTACCTGTCTAATGAACATCCCTCTCAAGATACTCCTAATTCTAAAATGACACAGTCAGTTTTTCCAAAGTCTCATGTCAGGTGTACTTTATAAACCCAATTCTCCTTGCTGGTCCAAATTAGGCCAAAAATATTAGTTCCTATAATCACTTCTTTTACCCTTAAGGGCATAAAAATATCAGTAAGACCAGGTAAGAAATGGTCACTGGTTTAGCTTATGAAGAATAGACTTCCAGAAGATAAGCAGATTGTTGAAGGTTTTGTGTCACTTCTATATTTTCCATTATGACAGTTTTGTGATTGTGTAAGATATACAATCTTATTTAAATATACTTTCCAACATACATCCGTATGAAGATGTGTAGATTTCTCTACTTAGTGTATAGTTTCATGATGCTAGTGATGTTTTACCTTCACTTCTGATTTGTGAATTTGAAGTTTTTAGGATTTAGTTAAATGCCTATGACCTAGAAGAGTCTCTAGTGCATAGTAGGCCCTCGTTAAATATTTGTGAAAGGAATATCACATTATGCAGGTCATTATTTTAATTATTAAGAATTCTCTTGTATCTTTCTCTCTGCAGCTTGTCACTGGGCTTCGTGTCATTAATCATGATTGGTGTACTCCTCTAACCATCCTTGAAGACAGGATTCATGAGGGAGTAGGATGACTGAGACTGAAAGTCCTTAAAAAAGATGTTGATTTTGTCTTGCCTCAAACTCATTATTTGCAGAAAGCTTTTGAAGTGTGACTGGAGCAGAAATACACTTGGAAGATGTACAGAAAGCAGCAGTTGATTATGGCAATGGTTTACAGGATTTCAAGGATGAATTTAACCTCCATGTGTGTGTGATGGAAGGCAGGCAGGATGACAATACTGCCAGATTTATTAGAAGATTAGTGAAGTAGATTGGTGTAGAATAAAAAGAACTCATTTTAAAAACTATATTGCTTTGCATTTCCCTGATGATTAGAGATGTTGAGCATTTCTTCATATGTTTGTTGGCCATTCTTCTGTCTTCTTTAGAAAAATTTCTGTTCAAGTCCTTTGCCCACTTTTTAATGGGGTTATTTGATTTCTTCCTAATTTTCGTGAGTTCTAAGTATATTCTAGTTATCAGTCCCTTATCGGATGCATAGGATGCAAAAATTTTCTCCCATTCTGTAGGTTGTCTGTTTACTTTCATGACTATTTCTTTGGCTGTGCAGAAGCTTTGTAGTTTGATCATGTCCCATTTATTTATTTTTGTTGCTGCTGTGATTGCCTTTGGGGACTTCTTCATAAACTCTTTGCCCAGGCCGATGTCTAGGAGAGTGTTTCCAACTTTTTCCTCTAGAGTTCTAATACTTTCATATCTTAGATTTAAGTCTGTTATCCAGCGTGAGTTGGTTTTTGTGAGAGGTGAAAGGTGTGGGTCCTGTTTTAGCCTTCTACAGGTGGCTATCCAGTTTTCCCAGCACCATTTATTGAAGAGGGATTCTTTTCCCCAGCGTATGTTTTTGTCTGCTTTGTCAAAGATGAGACGGCTATATGAGGATGGTTTTATATCAGGATTCTCACATCTGTTCCACTGGTCAATATTCCTGTTTTTGTGCCAATACCATATTGTTTTAATTACTACAGCTTTGTAGTATAGTTTAATATCTGGCATATTAATGCCTCCCATTTTGTTTTTGTTGCCTAGAATTGCTCTTGATATTCGGGGTCTTCTTTGGTTCCATACGAAGCGTAAAATTATTTTTTCTATATCTGTGAAGAATGCTGATGGGATTTTAATAGGTATTGCATTGAATCTGTAGATCAGTTTGGGTAGTATAGACATTTTGACGATATTGAGTCTGCCGATCCACGAGCATGGTATGGATTTCCATCTGTTTACATCCTCTGCTATTTCCTTCCTCAGTGTTTCATAGTTCTCCCTGTAGAGGTCTTTTACCTCTTTGGTTAAATATATTCCTAGGTACTTTAATTTCTTTGTTGCTATTGTGAAGGGAATTGAGTCTTTGATTTGGTTCTCAATTAGATTGTTGTTGGCGTATATGAATGCCTCTGATTTCTGTGTATTAATTTTGTATCCTGAGACTTTACTAAATTCATTGATCATTTCCAGGAGTTTCTTGGTTGAATCCTTGGGGTTTTCTAGATACAATATCATATCATCAGCAAACAGTGAAAGTTTGATCTCTTCTGCCCCTATTTGGATACCTTTGATTCCATTTTCCTGTCTGATTGCTGTAGCCAAGACTTCCAGCACTATGTTGAATAGAAGTGGAGATAGTGGGCAGCCTTGTCTGGTTCCAGTTCTAAGTGGGAATGATTTCAGTCTTTCCCCATTTAGTATGATGTTGGCTACGGGTCTGTCATATATGGCTTGTATCATTTTTAGGTATGTCCCTTCTATGCCTATTTTCTTAAGTGTTCGTATCATGAAAGGGTGTTGAATTTTGTCAAAAGCTTTTTCTGCATCTATTGAAAGAATCATGTGGTCTTTGTTTTTGCTTCTGTTTATGTGGTGAATTGCATTTATAGATTTACGTATGTTGAACCATCCCTGCATCCCTGGGATGAAGCCCACTTGGTCGTGGTGGATTATTTTTTTGATAAGTGTCTGGATTCGGTTAGCTAAGATTTTGTTGAAAATTTTTGCATCTATATTCATTAGGGATATTGGTCTGTAGTTTTCTTTTTTTGTGGCATCCTTTCCTGGTTTTGGTATCAGAGTAATATTCGCTTCATAAAAGGTGTCGGGGAGGTTTCCGTTCTTCTCGATGTTGTGGAATAGTTTCTGCAAGATAGGTACTAGTTCTTCTTTGTAAGTATGGTAAAATTCAGGTGTGAAGCCATGTGGACCGGGACTTTTCTTTTTAGGGAGATTTTTAATTGCTGTTTCTATTTCAGCTGTTGAGATTGGTCTGTTCAGGGAATCTATTTCTTCCTGGTTGAGCCTAGGGAGGCTGTGTGTTTCTAGAAATTTGTCCATTTCCTCCACATTTTCCAGTTTGTGTGCATAAAGATTTTTGTAGTATTCATAAATTGTATCTTGTATCTCTTTGGGATCAGTTGTGATATCTCCTTTTTCATTCCTGATGGAGCTTATTAGAGATTTCTCTTTTCTGCTTTTCGTTAGCTTAGCCAATGGCGTGTCAATTTTGTTTATTTTTTCAAAGAACCGCATCAAAACCACAATGAGATATCACTTAACCCCAGTGAGAATGGCCTTTATCAAAAAATCTCCAAACAATAAATGCTGGCGTGGTTGCGGAGAGAGAGGAACACTCCTACACTGCTGGTGGGACTGCACACTAGTTCAACCTCTGTGGAAAGCAATATGGAGATACCTTTAAGCGATACAAGTGAATCTACCATTTGATCCAGCAATCCCATTGCTGGGCATCTACCCAAATGATCCAGTGACACTCTACAAAAAGGACACCTGCACTCGAATGTTTATAGCAGCACAATTCATAATTGCAAGGCTGTGGAAACAGCCCAAGTGCCCATCAATCAAAGAATGGATTAATAAAATGTGGTATATGTACACCATGGAGTACTATTCAGCTCTAAGAAACAATGGTGATATAGCACACCTTATATTTTCCTGGTTAGAGCTGGAACCCATACTACTAAGTGAAGTATCCCAAGAATGGAAAAACAAGCACCAGATATATTCTCCAGCAAACTGGTATTAACTGAGTAGCACCTAAGTGGACACATAGGTGCTACAGTAATAGGGTATTGGGCAGGTGGGAGGGGGGAGGGGGGCGGGTATATACATACATAGTGAGTGAGATGTGCACCATCTGGGGGATGGTCATGATGGAGACTCAGACTTTTGGGGGGAGGGGGGGAAATGGGCATTTATTGAAACCTTAAAATCTGTACCCCCATAATATGCCAAAATAAAAAAAATAATTAAAAAAAAAAAAAAACTATATTGCATTTTAGGTTTCAGAAAGACATCTGACCAAAATAATGAGATCTGCAGATTAGTATACATATAAATTTCTCCATTAGGTAAAGGGTTTTCAAATATTCCAACAATAGATGGTTTAATTTATTCTAGAGAGAAAATTCAAATCCAGTTTTGTGATATGTTACCATGACCAAAGATTATCTGTGAGTTAATAATGAACAAAAATTTTGTCAGAAATTTTAGCATTTCTAAAACGTTTGACAATTTTAGCCTTTGGTTTTGCAGAAATAGAAATGTATGTGCCAAAGTGGCCCAGAAAATACTCTACATTTCAGCCATGCAGTTGAAAAACATAGATGATGTGTTCCTGGCTGCCAAAAAATAAAAACAATCTGTACAAATACAAAATCAACAATTAAAGACAATTGTAATTAGAACTCCCTGAGACTAATTTCTGTATATTTCAAAAACGTAATGACTAGGAAATTTGAATACAGCAAAATGAAAATATATTTCTCTACCAAGATCATTCATAGCAGTTACTTTTTCTGAAGTGAAATATTAGCTCTGATAAATCTGCCATGATGTTTGTTCCAACATTGTCTGTCTATAGTATTGCTTGATGGCTTCTCTATAAATTCCACTTGAAAACTTTCTTTCAGGATTAAATGCCTGGAAAACATGACTTTCCTTGAGGAAATAGTATGTTTTCTCATGAACAGTAAAATTTATATGAATAATCAGCATTTTCCTTAAACCACTACAAATCTCAGAGCTAAATATATTACTCAAGTTTAGTAAACCTCTAGCATTCTGTAGTCTATTGGCATTCTTGATTTTCTATTCTAATTTGTATTTCCACGGACACCTGACTGTAATTTAGTCTTTATACACTTGATTTTTGTGGATTATTCTAAACTACCCCAAATACTTTCAGAAATGAGACATGTTAAAAAGTAAGAGAAGAAGGGGAAAAAGGGAGAAAAAGAGAAAGCAATGACCATTATACTAACAAGCTGTGGATAATTTAAGACAATTTAGTTAATCCAGTGGGTGGGTTTTATTGCTGTGAGATAAAAAAAAAAAAAAAACATTATAATGAAACTACTACAAAACACTACCAAAAAGAAACTACTAGCCCAAGTTTTATTCATATTGTAGCAGATTCAGAATGTTCTTCCTTTTTAAGGCTGAATAATATTCCATTATATGTATATAACACATTTGACTTATCTTTTTATCCGTCAAACATTTGGATTGCTTCTACAATTTAGCTATTGTGGATACTACAGCTATGAATGTGGGTGTATGAATTTCTTCAAGACTCTGTTTTTAAGTCTTCTGGGAATATACTGAGAAGTTGAATTGCTGAATTTTACAGTATTTCTATTCATACTTTTTTGAGGAGTTGCCATAGTGTTTTCCACAGTGGCTATACCATTTTATATTCCTACCAACAGTGCACAGTGTTCCAATAAGGACACTATGCTGAATGAAAGAAGCCACTCAAAAGACAAATACTGTAATGATTCCACTTATATGAGGTACTAGAGAATTCAAAAATTACAGGTACAGAAAGTAGAATAGTGGATGCCAGGGGCTAGGTGGAGGGGGAAGAGGGGGAGTTATCTATTAATGGCCAGAGAGTTTCAATTTTACAAGGAACATTCGTACACTTCTGGTGGAACTGCAAACTAGTACAACCTCTATGGAAAGTAATATGGAAATACTTCAAAGAGCTACAAGTAGAACTACCATTTGACCCAGCAATCCTATTACTGGGCATCTACCCAAAGGACAAAAAGACTTTCTATAAAAAAGGTGTCTGCCCGCGAATGTTTATAGCAGAACAATTCACAATTGCAAAGACATGGAAACAATCCAAATGCCCATCAATACATGAGTGATTTAATAAAATGTGGTATGTGTATATTATGGGGTTCTACTCAGCCACAAAAAACAATGGTGCTCATTTTGACATCTTTTACTTGAGTCCTTCCACTTCCAGCATTCCAGTGTTCATAGCACCTCTTTTGTATTATCCTGGATAGAGCTGGAACCCATTCTACTAAAGGAAGTATCAAAAGAATGGAAAAGCAAGCACCACATGTACTCACCATCACTGATTGACACTTTAAAGCACATATAGTAATAACATTCAACAGGTGTCGAGCAGATGGGAGGGGGAGGAGGAAATGGGTATATTCACACCTAATGGGTGCAGTGTTCATTGATTGGGGGATAGACACGCTTGAAACTCTGACTCGAGTGGGGCAAAGGCAATATGTGTAACCTAAACATTGGTACCTCTGTATATGTTGAAATAAAAAAAATTTTAAGGTTATTTTATTGCTTACTATGGGAAATATCCCTAAATATTCATCCCAGAATTGACCATTCTTACTAACACATTTTGACCTGATTGATAACAAATAATAAGAGATGCTTAAATGGAGATATTTAATTGAAGCCAGGGTGGGTTATACTGATTTAAAAGGTAGAGGCTTAAAGTCAAACCTTTCTTGCCTAATGTCTCTCTCTTAGCCTTTTACTGTCTTGATTTTCAGTTCCTGAATATTCTTATCTTATACTATGGAAGAGGGTCATATACTAACAACTTGCTTTCCATTTTGACTTACTGTATGTGCCCAGCCTCCATTAACATTAAACTACCATTCCCTACATCCTAGTTGATGTGAAGAATTTAGGTCTATTTTATTTTCCTCTTATCTATTCATGCTTAATCCTCAGGAATTAGGAATGTATTTAAGCACAATTCCCCAAAACTCAAATCTTCAGATATCATTTCACATTTTTTCAATCCTTATACCACGTGTTATATTTCATGATTTTCCCTAAAATTAAATTACTTTTTTGTTTAAATATGTGTATTTAGAAAGAATTTAATATCGGTCTAAAAATGGCTGGTACATAAAGCATATAAAAACATTATGATTAAATGTGAGCTTGATGCCTTTGCTGAGGATTGACACTGAAGTCTTCTCTCAATTTGTTAAAAACAAATTACCAAGTTTTAAAGAGCTGTAAAATATATAGTAACACTTCTGTGAGACTTTCTATTTGACCTATTTAAAAGGACCAAATATATTGATTACTTTTTTATTTGATGTTATTTAATGTTATGTGTGTATTTATGTGCACACCATCTACCATCATATTTCAAATCACTAATATCTGCTCCATACTTTGGGAAATGCTGTATCTAAGCATATTCTTAGTGCCAAAACAACCGAAAAACCAAATTCATAGACAGATTTTTGAATGCTAACAGGTAGGTGTTGTATATGACAAGATGCCAAATAACAAGAAACTAAAATAATGACATGAAAATAAGACCATCATATCAAACCTTTCAAAATACCTTTAGTTGTGGGACAAAGATAATGTTTTCATACTCTTCCCATCAATTGCTAATACCTTTATTATATGTCATGAAACATGGGGTTGTTTTACTGATAGAGTCAGGACCTTATATTCAAGACCCTGTGCCTCTTTGACTTTATACAGTAAGCACCTTTCTTGCTTCACCCTACTTCTGGCCTTGCCTAATTAGTACTCATTACTGATGATAAGTAGAGATCCTATGTAAAAAAAAAAAAAAAAATTCACTGCCTTTCATATCCATTGATGAAGCTTCTGGGATATGAAAAATGTCAAAATTAATTGGTAATTGCTTTCAGTGTAAAATAACAATGCATGTAAATTCTATATTCCCAGACAAATATTAGATATTATAATTTTTACCCAATACATTTTTTCAAACATTGATTGAGGTCTTTCCCTAGGAGTAACGAGAGAACCAAAGATAACTTGAATTCATTCATTATCCTAGAGAGCTTAACATGCATTTATTTCAATAGGATCCCCCATAACCACTACCTGGCAATGGTAATAACTGTATACACTGACCAGTATCCATTCTCTTGCTTCATTTTTTTGTTAAGGCATTTGAAAGGTGGCTGCATGAGATTAGGAGTGCAGCCTAAGATCAGTAAAGAAAGCAAAAGATATAGTACCTCTCAAACCAAAAAGATTTGACTGCAATGGGATTCACACCCAAGTGCTTAAAGAAGCAATGAGTGTTATGATGATTCATTTTCCTCTTGTATAAGGCAGTTTAAATTAAGCTGATATTCTTTTACCAATGGATATGGTGAGATTTCTGGTACATCAGCAACCCAAACTAAATGGATTCTGCTCTCCTAGGCTTTCTGTTGTTAAAAAGTCACTATTACTTAGTGAAAATCTCATCCACGGCGACTAGCTTATATCAATGAGAGAACTATTGTATTCTGAATTTTAGATCATTAATATTTTATGACATTAATTTGGTTTATTGTAAATAGTACTCTGCTTTCTGAAGGGGTCAAATTGCCTAGAAGCAGTCATTAAGACTTTTTGATATATATCAAATTACTAAAAACTTTTAATAATTTACACAGAGATTTGCAGGAACATTTTAGTGTATCTTTTTAAATTAATCTTAAAATCAGTGCTATTACTCAATGAGTTAATTTTGATGACCAATATATGAATATAACAATAATATGTACCATAATGTGTTTTTACCAAGTGCTATAACATCTTTTATTATATGTTTTGCTTCAAATAAGAGGAGAATTTGAGATTACCATATAGTTTCCTGGCTTTAGCTTCAAGAAGTAATTTAAAGTATATTGTAATGAAAAACCAACAAATGATAGCATGAAAAATTGTCATTTATATTGCTAGCTATTGATTTTTAAGTAGTCATTTTCACCTTTCCATATCCAATGGAATTTCTATGGAATGAGGAGCGGGTCTGAATATAAGGTAGGATGGCAAACACCATACCAGGCAATGGAGATATATTAATAATTATATCCAGAAAACCCTCTTACATGTGGATTCTCTTCTGCTCTAAGCTTCTCTGACCATTGATGCTAAAATTACAAAGACAAATTGCTATAGTGCAGTGTTTCTCAATTTTTTCATTATTGCACCCACAAGGAGATAGTTTAGACATTTTAAATTGTCTCCCTCCCATGAATTTTAATTATATATCAGTTTATGTACTAGGTGTATTTCCGTACATTATACATAAAAATAGTAAGATTTTTTTTGCCTTCCAAGAACAATTTTTTACTCCTTTGGGAGCAATACTGCCCTCCTAGGAAATGCATGCTACAAGGTGATAAATAGCACATTCCCTGGCATTTGGTTATGCAATAAATGCTTGATGTCAAACATGTTTGCTTGGATGGAGCTGGACAGAGTTGCTTAATACTGGATCCACAGAAACCTCAGAATACTGGATAGGCTCACCAAAATTGTATGAGAAAATTTGATTCTTCAGGAACTTTTCTTAGAAGGTCCATAGCTTTCACTATATTCTGAAATTGTTCTTTAAGAAAGAAATTAAGTAGTACTGATTTTAAACCAATAGGAAAAGGGATAATTGTATGATGGGTATAATTCTGATTAGTAATTGTTTATTTTCTACAGGACTAGAAATGTTTTAAAGTCATTAATTAAATTAATGCATCCTATATAATAATTTCCTCTTTTTTTTAAGTGACCAAATTCAATTTAAATCACCAAACTGTTGCTGAGTATTGACCTTGTGCAGATTGCTAGAGTGTGCAAAAAGAAAGTAGAATACTGTCTTAAGGAGCTTTGCTTAGAACAAGAGTTCTGTCAGATGGTTTGCACTGCTAGCTGAAGTTCTAGCCTCCAAGTAGCTGGTAGGATTACTACTAGAGGTCTAATAGTTTTTGTTTGTTTGTTTGTTTTTTTACCTTTAACAAATTCCAATTTCATTTTTTTTCTTTTGGTTTTTTGCATTCTTTTTTTAATTATTAGTTTTTATTTCAGAATATTACAGGGGCACAACAAACATTTTGATTGCACATATTTCCTTTGCACGGCCTGAATCAGAGCTACAAGTATGCCCATCCCCTAGAAAGCAAATTTATCCTGGTTGTATGTGTAAAACTTTAGATCACATATGTCAATTTACATAGGCCTTTGAGGTCTCTAAGTGGAAGAAGTCATAAGACAGTAATCTGACTCTGAAGTGTCTTAAGAATGTTTAAAAATTTAGGAATTTAGTAAATAAGACAAGTTATATAAAGTCAAAGTTGAACAAAAGCGGAGATTAACTCAGATTAGTGTATATGTGCAGGTAAATTATTTAAGAGGTCTTCCCATCCCCAAAGATCTTCATCTGCAACACAGAAGACTTAACATAAGATGGCAAGGGAAGGAAATGTGTTTTAATAATAAATATTTTTCAATCCAAACTTCCATTAGTAGAATAAATGATAGAATATCATGCAGCAATGAGAATAAATGATCTGCAACTATACACAATAACATGAATGGACCTCACAAACATAATATTGAGCGAACATAAGACCAAACACAGTGTTTATGCTTCATGATTTCATTTATATAAATTCAAAATAAGGTAAAATTAATCTTTGGTGATAGAAATCAGGATAGTAGTTGTACTTGCCAGTGGGGAGGTGGGTACTGAAGGGGGTATGAGAGGGACTCCTTGATTATTGGAAATGGTCTTTTTCTTTATCCAGGCAATTACACTAGTATGCATACTTCGTGAAAATCCATTAAGCTTTACACTTACAGCGTGTGCCCATTCATATATACTATACTTAAAAAATTTACTTAAAAAGAATAAGTATTTATTTAGACTCCTGAGGGTTCCAAATATAGACACTATATAGTTAATTGTGCCTTTTTATATTATTTTATGTTAATGAATAAAGTATTCTATAAATAATGTACACTTATAAGACCTATATACTCTATGTTAAGGGCACTATAAAAGAGATACCAATTAAGAGCATAATTATAAAGGCATAAATTAAAGCTCTCACTGGTACCTTCTTTTACTCAAGAAGCATTAGTCTTCAGTTACCAAATTTACTACAGAATTCTGTTTTTCAGATAGACCTAGCAACCTCTGGAATGGCATAGCAAAGCACACCAAAGTGGCAAAGAGCTTGGACTCTGAGGTAGACCTTGGGCAAGTGATACAACATCCTAAATTTCATCTAGTTTATTTGTAAAATGAGGACAATAATAGCATATATTTAATACAATTGCTATGAATATCAAATCAGCTAATATATATAAAGTGAATAATCCAGTATCTTGTACATTCTAGAATCCTAGAGGGAGTTAGTTATTATGAACAACATTGATTCAGATTACACCAAATTGATTTGAATTAGAGATTAAAATACTTTTTTTAGTCACAATTCTCAATTATGTATGAAAAGTGCTTCTATTTATCTCATTTTGCTCCCATGTTATATCATTTTTAATTATGTTTTATCCCCCAATTTCTAAAAATGGGCTGCTTTTTGCTAAACTAAGAAACTCAAGGGAAAACTATCAAATCTCTATCTAGTGTCTGCCTGGATCATACATTAGTAAAGTTACACCCAAGAAACAGCTAGTGCTCTTTTCCCTCATCCCCGTACTGGGCTCAACTCTTGGGTGTGCTTTTCCAATAGTCATGATTACCTAGGTGATTAAATTATTATCTTGACCACCTCTGTTCTCTCTCTCCCCCCCCCCTTGATTTCCTTAATCCTAGTTTATGAGCTGTTTCTTTTTCATTAAATTGCTTTTCGTTACCAAAGTGTGCATTGAGAGTTTCCAGGTTAGTGAGTAGTGAGCTGGTAAACTTTTAACCACCGGTTCTCTAGGTAGAGAAATGCCAGGATTTGTAGCATGTGCTTAATTTTGCAGTGTAAATGTTCCTACTATGGCTTATTTGAAGCTATCAACACAGTATCACTGAGCACGGAGTTGAGAGGAGATGCACACAATTGGCTCCAAGAGCCAGTATGAGTCACTTCTAGCGTACCACTGTGCTAATTCAAATCTATGCCCAATATTAAATGCAAAAACTCATTTAGATCAGTCATCTCTTCCCTCCTTCTCCTCCTCCTCTACTTTCCCCATCCCCTCAATAGTTGAGTCTCCTATTCTTACAAGGTCAATTTGAACTTGCTCTGATTATGTTAATGCCCTTTCCCATCGCATTGTCAGAGTTCCAAATGTCCACCACACAGCAAAGTTTGGTCTTTTTGCTCCACAATATCTAGGTTTATACTTGTTAAGTTCTTATAATACATCAGTCAATTCACCAACAATTTAAAAATTTTAGCATGAAACTAGTCCTCAATAGAAATTAGTGAAATAAATAAAGAATGCAACCTTCAACAAAAGAAAAGAATGCTAAATATCTGACAACATATGGTTGGCAAAATTGCCCATGACAATTTGACTGTTTCCACAGACACAAATGTAAGAGTTTTGTTAGAAAACTCTAGAGAATAAAGTTTGTTTTTGCTTCTTTTTCTTTTTCCAGGACAGAGGGCATTGACAGAAAAGCCTCACATATTTTTCTAGTGTAAAAAACATTTCTTCTGTTGTTTGACATTTGAAGAGTTATTTTCAAAGTGAGACAAATTCCTTTTGTGAATTATATATCAAAAGTTAAAATCTAAATGAAATTTCTTTGCAGTTCTAACTGAATGACGGGTTTATCTTAGCCACTATGGGAAAGGTGCCTTTACTTGTCTTCATTTTCTCTAATCTTCACAAGTATCATAGTCTTTAAATCTGTTGCCAACATAACAGATTAGTCAGGACACGTCTATTTTTAAAAGATGGTCCCACACCAGCCTACATTCACCAAGACTGGTCCTATTTGACATCATTCTTTGTAGGAAGAAAACTACAGCTGTTCTGAGTGGTGTTCCAAAGCACACAAGTTTGCCCATCAGCATGATATATGTCATATACCATTTGAAAGCTTTTCTAATTTTGAGATGATTTTAAAATTTTTTCCCTGCTTAGCCACAAAATGAAAAAAAATGGAGACTGGTCAGTGTGCATTTATTACCATTGCAATGGGAAAAAAATAATCCTACTATTATAAATAAATACTAAGAACCAAGGGCAATGACTGCGTTCTAGTCATCTTTGGCTCTCTAGTTACTTCTGGGGAACGACCTCAATCAATGTTCAAGGAAGTTAATTGGGTAAAAAATTATAGTATCTGGGAATTGGAGTTCACATGAAGTCATTTTCCACTGAAAGCAATTACCTGAGGTCATTATTGTTAGCCTGGCTATTTTTCATGTCCCAGAAGATTCATCAATGGATATAAAAGACAGTGGAATATATCTTAACCTAAGATCTGTTACCACCATCAGCTAATGGGTATTAATTAAGCAAGATCATAACTGGAGTGAAGCAAGAAAGATGCCTACAGTGTAAAAGTTAAAGAAGCATTTGCTGTCAGGGTCTTACAGGGCAGGGCTCTGATACTGACACTGCATTTAAGGCACAATAAGATAAAAATTCAGTTGACATTGGCTATTACCTCTAACACCTACCACTGCAGGCTGTAACCACATGTAAATTGTCCCTCAAATATTGCTGTGAGCCTCAGGAGGTATGTTAGAAGTAGTCAAGAATAAACTCACTGCTACTGGAGTGGTCTCTCAAAATTTCACTATGTTTTGGTGTTAAGTTGGGAAGAAGGTTTTTCCCCTTACATAATAGACTTTATACGCATTGCTGTTTGTGTTTCAAGTTATGGAGGTTTTAATGAAACCTGGTTTTAATGGAACCACTTTATAGTCATCATTCACAGCTCTCTTGATATCCTCTGGACTTGGAAATGAGTTCAATGTAGTCAGGACACTAAACAAACACCGGAGATAGATCCTATGCTCATTAGAGTGAGCCTCCTCTGATAACCCAGAAACAGTTTTCTTAGTCATTCCTGTTCTTGCGTTATCATTCATGGTAAATTCTCTCTCTCTTTTCTATCTGTCCATCTATCCATCCATGCATAACCTATTGATTCAACAAATATCTACCAAGAAACTTCAATGAGCAAAATACATTGACATGCAATGGGGGCCCAGTGTTGAACAAGAATTTTATGGCCTGGGATGTCAACAGACTTCTACACTCCATTCCATCAACTAACTGTTCAGACTTGACTGAATCTTTATTTTTGATTTAAGATCCCTGCAAAAGTTAAAGAAAATCATTATGTAAAAAATAATGATGATGGCAGTCTTGTAAGCTTTGATTTTATAGAAACATCTCTCTGAAGGGTATCTGATAAATGTTACCTTAATTATTTTTATTTCAAAGATTTCCATTCAGCTGAAGATTGGGGGATTAGTTGAGAAAATTTTTTTCTTTAAGGAAATAAACCATAAAAATATATATTAATTTAGCAAATAGTATATGTAGTTGATTAATTTTGTTCTAGATAAAAATGTCATGTGACAAAATATTTTCTTTTAATACACCTAAAAAATGCCTTAACACAGGCAAAATGAAGCAACTGAACTCTAAGGAAAGAAGAAGAAAAAGCAGTGATATTTGTGGTGATCCTGAGGACAAGCGAAATGATTGGTTACACTGACTCTTACAAACAAAAATAATCATCAAAATGAAAGATTGAAACTTGAGCAGTAAGTTGAACTAATATCTTCAGTTCTTTGGTATACCTGATGCTCAACAGATATTACTCAACTTGAAATTAAACATAATTCTCTTAGGCTTAATTTTTGCTTCTGCAAATTGATTCCAAATACCATCTACCTGGTGTTATTTGAAGGAATGTTGTGAAACTCATAGGAAAAAAATTAACTTCCTCAAAACATCTCATTTCTTTTACTATAAGGAGATAAGGAATTTTTTCCTTTATTTAAAAGGTAAACTATGTGATCTAAATTCTCAATTTAAAAAAATCTAATTTTGATATTGTTTCTGAAAAAGAAGTATCCCTTCTGGTCAAGGATACACATCCTCTCCCTCAAAATCATAATCTCTTCCTGCTTTCCCTGAAATTTTGCTGTTAATTGTCCTTTAGGATTGTATTTTCAAATTGTCTTTTACTTTATTAGTCACTTCAGACGTGGTGGTATGAATTTTTCAAGCCACTAATTCAACAGTTAAATATATGTAATTTTTGGCCAGGCGCAGTGGCTCACACCTATAATCCTAGCACTCTGGGAGGCCAAGGTGGGTGGATTGCTCAAGGTCAGGAGTTTGAAACCAGCCTGAGCAAGAGTGAGACCCCGTCTCTACTATAAATAGAAAGAAATTAATTGGCTAACTAAAAAATACATATAGAAAAAGTTAGCCGGGCATGGTGGCACATGCCTGTAGTCAGTCCCAGCTACTCGGGAGGCTGAGGCAAAAGGATTGTTGAGCCCAGGAGTTTGAGGTTGCTGTGAGCTAGGCTGACGCCACGGCACTCTAGCCCGGGCGATAGAGTGAGACTCTCTCTCTCTCTCTCTCTCTCTCTATATATATATATATATATATATATATACATATATATATGTAATTTCATACGTTATTAATTTTCATTTCAAGTACACATTCTGTGTGTACTTGAAAATGTAATCTACTTAATTACAACGGGGTTGTCTGGTCACTAGCTGGCAGCCTCTGCCTAGTTGGTCACAACTCATAACTCAATTGTACAGTTCTTTCTGGTCCTAAGCTACTGTCATCTTCCAAAGTCATTCCACATAACTGTCCTCTGTGATAGCCTCTTTTCTTAACATCTGGATTCCAGTATCAACAGCTCTCTCTTGCTCTCTTTCTCCCTCTCTCTCTTCACTTCCAGAGCCTTCCTGAGAAACATGGAGAAATTACTTAGTTCGTCCATGCAACTGTGAAGGCATAGGAAACCCAGAGGAGCTGCCAAAGCCATTTTTGTCCTTGCACTTCAACCAACCATCCCTCTTCTACACTGTTGGTCCTTGAAGTCCTACGGTACTCTCAGGCTTACAGATGGGGAACAGAACATAAGTTTCATTGACTCTGATATCACTAAATTATCTGAAGAGTTCCCTTGTCCACCTCATGCCCCCTCTTCATTATGGAACTTAGCCAGGGAAGCCATCATTTTCTCAGAAACCCTTCTCCTTTTATTCTCTCCTCTGACTCAGATCATTTTCTACAAGAAGAGAGCAAATGAAATTTTCACATCTGGAGCTTTTAAACTTAAAAGTTGAGAATGTTTGTTCTATACGTTTGTTCTATATGTTTGTTCTCTGCTCCTACTGCCTTGGGGAATAAATCTTTAAGGCCAAAAGTCTGAAGGGAGTATGACCATTAGGCAAAATAAGAATTATGACTTTGTAGAATGAGTTGGGGTCTATTTGCTCCTTCTTGATATTATGGAATAATTTCTGCACTCTGGGTACCAGCTCTCCTTTGTAGGTCTGGTAAAACTCAGGTGTGAATCCATCTGGTCTGGGACTTTTTTGTTATTGTTGTTGTTGGAAGCTTTTTTTATTACTGCTTCAATCTTGCTGCTTGTTTTTGGTCTTTTCAGGAGTTCTCATTCTTCCTGATTGAGTCTTGGGCATTGTGTATTTCCAGGAATTTTTCCATTTCCTCTACTGGAAGTTTATGTGTATAGAGATATTCATAGTATTCACAGATGATACTTTGTATTTTTGTGGTATCAGTTGTTATATCTCCTTTTTCATTTCTGATTGAGTTTATTTGGATCTTTTCTCTACTATTCCTGGTTAATCTAACAAAAGTCTATCAACTTTATTTACCTTTTCAAAGAACCAACTTTTTGTTTCATTAATCCTTTGTATTGTCTTTTTGTTTTCCATTTCATCTAGGTCTGCTCTGATCTTAGTTATTCCTTTTCTGCTGAATTTGGGTTTGGTTTGCTCTTTCTTTTCTAGTTTCTTGAGATATGTCATTAGATAGTTAATTTATGATCTTTCTGTCTTTTTGATGTAAGCATCTAAAGCTAGGAATTTTCCCTTAGAAATGCTTTTGCTGAATCTCATAGATTTTGATAGCTTTTGTCCCCTGTGTTGTTCAGTTCGAGGAATCTTTTGGTTTCCATCTTAATTTCATTATTGACCCAGTAATTGTTCAGCAGCAGGTTGTTCACGACTTTGTGTAGAATCGAGTGAAAAAAATGCTCAGCATCACTAATCATCAGAGAAATGCAAATTAAAACCACAATAAGATATCACCTTACCCCAGTTAGAATGGATCTTATTAAATAAGTCAAAAAACAATAGATGCTGACATGGACACAGAGAGAAAGAAACACACTTATACACTGTTGGTGGGACTGCAAGTTGGCACAACCTCTATGGAAAACAGTATGAAGATTTCTCAAAGAACTAAAAGTAGGCCTACCATTCAATCCATCAATCCCACTACTGGGTATTTACCCGCAGGAGAAGAAGTCATTTTACCAAAAATACACCTGTGCTGAAATATTTATTATAGCACAATTCATAATCACAAAGATGTGGAATCAATCCAAGTGCCAATCAATCCATGAGTGGATTAACAAATGTGCTATATGTATACCATGGAAGACTAATTAGCTATGAAGAAGGATGAATTAATATCTTTTGCAACAATTTGGATGGATATGGAGACCATTATCCTAAGTGAAATATCTAAAGCATGGAAAAACGAACACCACATGTACTCACTATTAATTTGGAACTAACAAATGAACACACATGTGCACAGAAGGAAGTAAATCTCAGTGGAAATTAAGCAGGAGGAGGGGATGGGTGAAAACCTACATAATGGGTAC
Source organism: Microcebus murinus (assembly GCF_040939455.1). Lineage (NCBI taxonomy): Eukaryota > Metazoa > Chordata > Mammalia > Primates > Cheirogaleidae > Microcebus > Microcebus murinus. The sequence goes on along the minus strand of NC_134114.1, from coordinate 34,063,085 downwards.
AATGAACACTATCTGTATGGTGGACACACTTAAAGCCCTAACTCAAACTTTAAAAAAACACCAGGAAGATAGTTTAATCCTTTCTCATGAAAAAAAAGAAAAAGTTCAGGTGTAGGCAGTTTAAGGGTGGCATGGTGACTTCATAATTATCAGGGACCTAAACTCCTTTGAAATTCTCCAGTGCCACAGGTCATCTCAAGCTCTAAGGTGACTACTCCAGGGCCAACTAACAGGAAGGAGGAGGAACCAGAAGGGTAAGATATCTGCTTTCACTATTTCTTACCCGAACAAACTTAATCACCTAGTTACCCAAAACTTCCAGCCATGATCTTTTTGTTGCAAATGCCAGAGGGATGAATCAGAAACCAATCCACACTGCCCCACAACCGCAGGAAACATATGTCAAGCTCTTTAAACAGCAGTGGTGAAAACTTCTCACCAGATCTGAGGAACAGTGAATTATCCTCCTCCTTTCCCTGGGCTGGGAAACATGACTGAGAATACAGATTTTGTCAAACCAGTCCTCCTCACCAAGTCCTGCTGAATCTCCTGCAACCTGACCATTTTAGATCCTTGATGTAGATGACTCATCTAGTAGGTTCACAGACACCTTTGAAATTTCAGCGTGTTGATCTGACTCACAGCACATTGTAATTCAGAGATCAGTCAAATGTTCCAATTTAACATCCTGTTACCCTACTATAAAAGGAAAACTCTTGATTTTTGAGTGCAGCCATCTTAGTAAATTTTCTTTTTACTTTGAATAGATTTTTAGTTGAATTTCTTGATTTTCTTAGGTATTCAATTATATCTGAAAATATAACTTTTTCTTCACTACCTTTATCCCACACAGAGTCTCATTCTATTATCTAGAATCACCAAAACAATATTGAATCATCACAGTGATCATTTAAATCCTTGCCTTCTTAATTTTAATGAAAATTCTTTAATATTTTTCTCTTTTCTTCCAAGAAGTAATTTTTTTATGTTCTCTTGTTCCTCCTTCTTAGTTATCCCTGTAGAATCAGGAGTTAGCTCTTTATTACCCTTTGATGCTTTTGTCAGTACCTTCTTCATAATTATGGAGTGTCTTAATTTATATAAAATGTGTAAGAGTCATTTTTTTCTGAAATTTACTTTGGCCACTCAATAAAGTTCCTCCCACATTGTACATAAAAATCGAGTTCATTCTTTTGAACTGCTGGATAGCATCTTATCATATTGTACTTGAGTTTTTTCCAATTTTTACTACTAAAAGGAATGCTTCAGTGGGAATCTTTGGACATTTCCCTTGTGCACATGTGCAGTAATTTCTCTAGAGTGTATTATCTAGAAGTGGAATTATTAGGAAATACTCCTTGTGCATTTTCAAATGAATGTTACTAGATTGTTCTCAAAAATGACTATACCAATTCATATTTCCAACAACCACTCACTTTTATCCTTCTTCATTTTCCCTATCCTTCTATAATTTTCTTGTCTGCTACTCTACAAGTTTCTGAAATAGATGAGCTAACGCACTCAGTTATGGTTATGAATTTTTACATTTCTTCTTGATGTTCTGCATAGTTGTTTTTATATTTGGGTTCCATTTGGGTTGATACAAGTTCACAGCTATTATACTTCTGGGGAAAAACATGTTACTGTACACTTACTTCCCCATTTATAATGCTCTTTTGTCTTAATTCCGTATATTTCTAATAAAACTATTCTTTGATTCTTTTGGTTAATATATATATATATAGAATAACTTACCATTCCTTAATTTTCATCTTTCATTTGTAAGGCATTATCATTTGCCAGTAGTACATAGGTTCCTGCTTATTTCTTTTTAAATCAAATCTGATCGTCTCCGCCTTTTCACAGAGATTATTAATTTTTATATTTATTTTGATTACTAACATATTTGAATTTATTTCTACATCTTATTCTAAGTTTTTTAAACATATTATGTTTTTCTTAGTATCTTATGTTTTTTTCTTTTCCTGCTTTCTGTTGACTTGATAGAAATTTTCTTCTTGGTTTAGAAATTAAACAGTCTGTTTCTCTTGTTTTAGTGGTTTCATTTCCATTAAATTTTTAAAAAACATTTAATTTTATTTCTTCCTAATAAAGTCTAAGGTTAATTAATATACCTATCTTCCTTCAAAAGACTCCAGGATATGCAATAAATCACATCTCCTTCAGGTACTCCCTTTTAGTCATTGTCATTGCAATTACTATTTGATATTTAAGTTCCACCTTGTTTTTAAATATTCCAAAAGTAGTGATTATTAGCTTTCTTAATAATGTCAATATTTAAGAGTTTGAGCAATTGCTTTGCTTACTATTTCTTTTTGCTTTCCAAACTTTTGTTATTAACTTAATTTTCTTGCTGAAGTACATCTTTTACTAAGGGTCTGTGGGCAACAATTTATGTTGTTTTATGTTTATAAATATCTATGTCTTTAACCCTTACTTTTGGATTAAAATTTAGATAGGTTATATAATTTCACTCCCCAGCATTTGAAAATATTAGCTAATTATATTCATGCACTTATTATCCCTAATGAGAAATCTGATATCCATCCAAATGTATTTCCTTGTAAGTAATCTGTCATTTTTCTCCATTGTCTTCACATCTTTAAAATCTTTGATATCCTATAGTTTCAGAACCCTATGTCTAGTTATAGATTTGTTTTATCTTTCTTGAGACTTGATATGTTTTCTTCCAATCTCAGAATTTAAGTTTCTCTTCAAATCTAAAAATTTTATTATTAATATTTTTTTAAAACAGTGTTTCTTCTCAATTCTCTCCTGGCTGGATATCAACTGGGTGAATTATGGAGAATATAGTATCATTTATTTCTTTCTGGGGGATTTTTCTCAAGTTTATCTTGTATTTTATTAGTATTTTCTTAGCTATGTATTACTGTTTAACCCAAATACGAAGGTATTCAGGATTTCTAGAATTTTTTTACTTTTTTTCTGCATATTTCTTTTTTTAGAAGATTCAGAGATTGCAGGCCTATGGCCCTGACAAGAATCTACACTCGCTGACATTAAAGCATCAGTCATTTCCTAAGAATAAACTCTGGGCATGCACCTGTGGGCTGGAACAGTTCATTTGCAGCTCATTTTTTCAGCTAAAAGTTCTTTCAACATTTCTGCCACTTAGTACTTTTTAAAAATTTCTTTAATTTTCTTATATTTTACTCAACTATTTTACATGTTTCATGGAAACAGCAATGGGGCCATATATTGATATCTTTACCAGCTAAATTTAACAAATTTTTCCACATTTTGGTTTGAGTATATTTTTCTTTTTCTATCAGTTACCTATACTTTCTCATAAGAACAATTGTTATGAACATGTTTCCTACATGATTCCTAACCTGGGTATATGGATATAATATATAGCCTAGGAACCATTTTTCTCTAGGACAACATATGTATCAAATTTTATTTCCTGAGCTTTAAGAGTAATTAAAACAGTACAAAATTCTGATAGTTTATTGATAATCAAAACTTTACAGAGTATAACTACATTATCATTTTTATCCAATGTTTTATTGAGCTCAATCTCATATTATATTAAATTAATTTTTTGAACTATTCATTTTTGGGAGCCATCATTTTGATGGACTAAGAAACAATATTAGTATAGACCAAGATCAGATGGATTGTTTCATTAAATAAACATACCATGAGGATGATTTAATTATACAGTTAAGACATTATTGGCACCCTAAAGTCATGAAATATGCTCATTTATTTAGTATAATTTATTAAAGAATTAGCTATAGTCATAATTGGAAAACCTTGAAGTTTATTTTAAGAAACAATTCTAAACATTTTTTAAATGATTGCTCAGCAACAAGAGTACATTTGTCAATTACTTGTTAATTTGACTGAAATGGGACTACATAACTATGCCATCTGTCACCAACACTCATTCCAAACATCAATTGATCCCTTAGTGTTAAATGCAAATTGACCTGTTCATTCAACTAATAAATTTCATGTGTTGAATTCAATTATACCACTTTGCCACTCTTTTACATTCAAACATCTGGGTTTATTTTTGCCATGACAAAAACTGTGTCAATAAACATCAAAATTTATATCACTTAACTACTGTCCTCTTTTTCACTCTGAACACAGCCTCAAAATTCATCCATTTGCCCACAGAATTTAGCTTTATTATTTTATTTAATAGTCAATGTAACTCTTAGTTATAATTTTAACCCAGATCAATAGAAGTATTTTAAAATACTTATGTCTGATAGTAATATATTTGAAAGTCTATTAGAAATAAAACAAAAATATGAAAAACGTTTAATGTTATTTTGATAAAAATGCTACAAACAAAACAATTTTGTATTCATTTAAAGACTGAAGTAAATACAGGGATATTCAAAGCTTAACACATGGTGATGTTTTTATTCTTTCACTAACACATGGGATTCTGTACAAATTATTCTCATTAAAACTAATGATAATCTTGACTACAGTTTCCCTAGGGTCTCAGTGGGAAATCAGAGGCTGGCATTTTAGATTTCTAAAAATAAAAATAACCATGCTATAGAATAATTCATATGTTGTCTACCACTTACAAGACATAATTTAAATAGTTTTAATATTCTATCTAACACTCAAGTTAATCATCACTCACAATTGGCATTCCAAATGTTGTACCAAAATTTAAGTACCTCATTGTAGTGAATACTGTAGTGAGCTGCCTAGATTCCCTCTTCAGGAATGAAGCACTGATTCCTTCCATTGCTGGCTGTGTTGATGGTCAATGCCTCTCAGATTAGTTTCTCTTCAGGAGCTAGCTTCAGCCAAAGAGGACAGACTAACTCAAAGTCATACTCCCTTACCAAGGATGGCTTGCATCCAATGACTGGTGGATATAGAAGTATAAAAACCTGGTCCCTTGCCTCAAGATACAAAATCTCTGAAGGGCCATCTCAGATGGAAGGCTTCCTACATGATTGTTCGAGGCCACTGCTGCAACTGCATCATAGTTCAACTTCTGCTCAGCATTGCTTCAATCACCTTTCCTATTGTTTCCAAGAATGATTCCCAATAAACCTCCTACGTGTAAATTTCAGAGTCTCTGGATCTGTTGCTTGGGAATCTGTCCCATGGCACTAGTTTTCCTTGACTTTTGTGATGTTTTTGTAAAAGAAATGTAACATCTAATGTTCTATGCATGGAGAAAAAAAAAAAAACAACTTCATAATCAGTAGAAGTAGCTAGAATAAAAGAACTGAATGATCTAGGTACTATAACCTAGTGAGCTGGAAACATTTGGAAACACATTTTTAGTTATCAGCAGGAATCCATGTTTACTTCTGTTTTAGAAGCATTCATAGAAACTTGTTGTCTCAGGATAGGTGTGGAATTTTTACTAAAGGAATGTAGCAATACTTAGTGTGAACTAAAAATGTTATGGTGAGTTTGTAATAGCATTTAATTAGCTATAAGTATATGCATTTCCTCTGAATAAAAGTGATAATTTATTAGAGAAATGCTTCATCTTCAAAAAATAAGAAAAAGAAGTAGAAAGAAATATGATATGTAATATATTAATCAAAACATTTAGGGCAGGATAATCCTAATTTAGCTATATATAAATGCACAAATACTTAAGAACTTGGGTTCTGAAAGTGAAGTAGGATGAAGATAAAGAGATTATATCAAGGTCCATTTTTTTTTTTTTTTTTTTTTTTTTTTTTGAGACAGAGTCTCACTTTGTTGTCCAGGCTAGAGTGAGTGCCGTGGCGTCAGCCTAGCTCACAGCAACCTCAAACTCCTGGGCTCAAGCAATCCTCCTGCCTCAGCCTCCCGAGTAGCTGGGACTACAGGCATGCGCCACCATGCCCGGCTAATTTTTTATTTTTTATATATATATCAGTTGGCCAATTAATTTCTTTCTATTTATAGTAGAGACGGGGTCTCGCTCTTGCTCAGGCTGGTTTTAAATCAAGGTCCATTTTATGATGACCTGGTCTCCACTAGGGCTACTAAAATGACAGATAGTTTTTGTAAATGCTGAAGTGACCAAAAAAAAATTGGCAGACCTATTAGAAATTCCATATACAGAATCTTGGATTCTAGGACACTTCTGCACCTGCTTCCTGCATAATTTGGGAATCTCTAAGGAAGCAGCCCATTTATACCACGTAATCACTTCAGTTATAGATTATATAACTACAATTTGTTATATAAAGGAGGTCCATCAAACTCAATATAAACATACTTACAGAATTTTCACTGATTTTAGACAAAGAGAAGCAAAGCTCCCCATTAATAATGCTGATTTATCACTTCCCATGTGTCCAAACTTTGTTTACTCAGACAAAAAATAATCATTGCATTTTTGCTCTTCTAAGGAGTATAAAATAAACTCGCTAGCTATTACAAACTCTAATTAATCACAAACAGTTGTGCTTTATATAACTCTGTATATGGACCAGAAGACAACATCTCTTGCAACCCAGTGTCCTATTAATCATGCTTAAGTTTTTTTTTGGGGGGGGACTAATGAACACATTTGTCCTCCTAAACAAATATAATCTACTGAATTAAATATTCTACAGCTGAAGTTTGGCTTTCTTTAATTCTTAATTGTGAAGAGAAAAACACAGCTTTATGAACAGTGTTTGTACGTAAATTCATTCTATAAATATGATCTGTTACATTTTATTATAATAGATCTGTGCTATATATGTATATAGTACTATACTAAACCTTGTATCTACCAAAATTGTGGTGATGTAAAGATTTATAATTTATAGTAGTCACTGGCTCACTTTCTCATATCAAATTAAAAGGAGTGATCAGAGGCTGATTCTTGAGTTAACAGATAGCTTAAATTAATGTTGGCCATAATGACAGCCAGGTAAGAGATTATGATTGGGGCCATAAAAATCTATCTGTATTAGCAGAAAAGCAACATAAGATGTAGACTACTGAAAAATAAATCATTAGCTTCAAACTTTATAACTAGACAAAATTAAAATGAATAAGAATGACAGAAAATATTTTATGATATTTATCTGATCACATAATCTTACTTATAGCCCTAATTTTAAGACTGTATTTTTTGTTTTAGGGTATTACCTTTGAAAGACCATGAATTGCAAGTAATTTATTCAAAAGGAATGTGTTTGCACCCCCCATTCTATGCCTAGCATTATGTTATCATGCACGATACTAAGAGGATTAAAACAAAATTTTTGCTCTTAAGCAGATGTTAGTCTAGAGGAGGAAATAATGGAGATAAAATATAGATAAGTATTACAGTAAAGGCACGGACAAAAAGTTATGATAGCACATACAAGTGGGAGATTAATGCTAAGGGTGGGGAGGGAAGGTGTGGCTCAGATTAAGACATATAAAACTGAGAACAAGTAGGATTTTTCTAGACGGTCATGATGTGGAAGGGAATTCCAGATAAAGGAGCACCAGGGGCCAAATCATAGAGCCATGAAGTGTATGGACAATTCCAAAATGAACCAGGAAAAAGTGGGTAAAAGGTAAATTTGAGATGGGAAACTGAAGCCAGTATTGAAGTACAGTAATATCTATACTCCTATATTAAATGCCATTTTTTCCATTTTTTCATGTCCTTAATATTAAAAATAGCATTTCAAACAATTAATTTAGAAAGAAAGGTGACTCCAACAAAATCCCAAAAACATTGTCTATCAACTTTATAATTGCTTGATCTGATTATCTCATTGAGATACAGTGTGTCACAGAATTCCACTGAATTGAGAATTAGGAGGCCTAGGTCTCTCTCATAGACTAAATACATCACATCACTTCATTGGATGTCAGCTTTTTCTCATCAGTAAATTGATAGTGTGAGGTTGAATTTTTGCCTTAAGGTCTCTTGCAGCTCCGAGTCAGTCAGTCAGTCAGTCTGATTCCTATTGAACTGAGTTTCAACCCTGAAAGAAAATCCATTACAAGGAAATTGTTTTTCTAAAAATGAGAAAGGCAAATTAAGTGAAAATACAACAGGCAAGGATTCTTAGGTCAAATGGAAAACACACTGAATGTGAGTTGGAAATGTCATACTCCTTAAAAATCTATCAATTTTTGCAAAATGGCATATTCTATTTATTTCAGAAGTTTCATATAGAAAGTTCCTTGCAGGACATTTGAAGTATATTTGCAAATTTCCCTTTCATCTAGATTGGGCTATTTGCCTCTGAACTCTCTGTTTGAGGGGATTTGTATAAGGGAGACTGTTAAATGTTGATAACTCATGCTTGTAAAAGGCAACCTGATAAGAGAGAAGTCATTAGCTTTGGAATCAGATACACCTGCTTTTCTATCCTGGCTCTATCACTTAGCAACTGTGTGATCTTCGGCAAACACTGCATCTTCTTTCTAAGTCTCAGTTCCTTGATATGCAACAATGGGATAACTATGCTGAAACACCTCACGGAGTTGTGGTGAGGATTACGAGGGATCATCCATGTAATCCACTAGCATAAGATTGGCAAAGGGGTGGGCACTTAGTAAAAAAGAATTGCTTTGGGATTCATAATGATGTCTGCATGTGCTTTCTGTGGTGCTATCTTAGGCTCCCACCAAAATTGTGATAACTCTCTTCTTTAGATGAAGCCTAATTTAGGTTCTTTTAAACTAATTTAAAAAGTTGAAATTTTAGGCAATGTATGTAACCTAAACATTTGTACCACGTAATATGCTGAAATAATTAGTTAATTAATTGTTCTTAAAAAGTCACAATTTTAAAACACTGATAAGTTTAGAGATAAGCCAAAAAGCTCTTTCTACTGATCTTCTTTTCTTCACTCAGAACACTATCATACAACATCCAGGTATTTCTTATTACACTAATGTTAACTCTGCTTGTGAGAGATACATGAATATTGACGTGGATATTTCCCCATCTTTTCTAGATACACCCAAGATTGTTCTCACAATTGGGCATTTATTACAAAGAATAAATATATTCTGACAAGTTTCTTTTTAAAAACAATTTAAGGCCGGGCGTGGTGGCTCATGCCTGTAATCCTAGCACTCTGGAAGGCTGAGGAGGATCGTTTGAGCTCAGGAGTTCGAGACCAGCCTGAGCAAGAGTGAGACCCCATCTCTACTAAAAATAGGAAGAAATTAATTGGACAGCTAAAAATATATAGAAAAAATTAGCTGGGCATGGTGGCACATGCCTGTAGTCCCAGCTACTCGGGAGGCTGAGGCAGGAGGATTGCTTGAGCCCAAGAGTTTGAGGTTGCTGTGAGCTAGGCTGATGCCATGGCAATCTAGCCTGGGGAACAGAGTGAGAACTCTGTCTCAAAAAAAAAAAAAAAAAGTAAAGGTAAATAATGGGGCCATTAAAGGTACATAATGGGGCCTTGAGAATAATACGTCCCTAACATGGTGCCATAAAAATCATAGAAAAAGACAGAAATTGCTCTTAACTTGATTTTGCACAAACCTGCTTTCTGTATTCTATTAGTGAGCAATCAATCATGGTTTGGAAGAGATTATTTCTTCTAGTTCCATACTTGGGAACGATTTAATCAACTGTTAATTATCTGAACTATTATTGAAAAGAAACATGCATTGTGTAATCTTTGGTGACTATCCAAAACCACTTATATTTTGCCTGAGAATGTCTTTTCAGCCATTTTTGAGTAACAATTGTATTCAAAACACCACAAGGGGAGCAAAAGAGTATAAGACCCCATCACTGGCCTAAGAGCTTCGCATACAACAGGACAAATAAAACATTGTTGGAGTTAAGGGCAGTACAAAACAGTACAGTAGAATACAGAGCCCATGACTGAAATTGGTAATAAATGTCATGAAAGACCAGAGGAAGGAGAGATATGGTCAGGCTCTGTGATTAAAACAGACTTCACAAATATGGCAGGGCTTGGACTGGGTTTGAAATGATGGGTAGGCTCTTGACAGATGGTGAGGAGAGGAAGTGGTGAGCAATACAGGTAAACAGGACAGCAGAAGCTATTTTATGACCTGAGTGGAGATTGAAAATTATGAAAGAGATTTACATTTATCACCAAGGTAGCATGCTAATTAAATCTTCTGGAGTTCTCAACATAGGAACCTGTCTAATGGGACCTGGGATAGTGCCAAGCACTTGTGAGAACTCAAACATAGTGATAAACAGTTTCAACTACACAATTTACACATAGGAATAATAAGACAAACTATCAGTTTCTGTCATGCACTGAAATATCTTATCTGGATATTTATAAACTTGCTTAGAAAAAAGAAAGGCATGGTTTATTGGTTATGAAAAAGGAACAGAAACTTTGCACCACCTAAGGGACACATGTAATTTTTGTTAAGAGCTTTCCAAAAATTCTGCAAATACTTAAATAAGTAGATAAACATGCCTTCCTATTCCTAAATCATATGAGTGTATTGCTTTGAAATTTTTTCATCTTTTTTCTTTTCTCCCTAAGTTTTTCTTAACTACCACTATTTAGGAAGGTATTATAATGGAAGAACATAGACTAGAGTATGTTCAGAGGACTGTGATTTCTTCCAATTGACCTAAAAAAAGTTAAGTTTATAAATAAATATGCACTTCAAAGAAACTTGTTTAAAATCTTCTCTTAAATAGCAGAATCTCTTCTGTTTTAACTTTATGTCAAGTTGACATCAAAAGCATAAGATTACTTCATTGTTTTTTGTTTTTTTCTGCAGCAACTCAGCTAACATCACTAATACGGTTTGTTTCAAAGACTCATGAAACAAATAAAAGAGATCTATTTAGGCTAATTTTCTCCTCCAAGGACAATGTGAGGGAGTCTTGTCCATGGATAATAGGCAGTGTCTATGTAAGACAATATCCCTCTAACTTGAGGGCAAGAAAATGAGTGTGGCCATGCCAAACTAATCCATCTGTAACCTGCTGTTTTAATTACTGGGAACTGCAGTACAAATGGCACAAATAACATAATGTTATAGATAAGAAGAGAAAAATTATCTTAATTGACCTTGGTAGAATTTCTGCCCTAAAATAGATGAAGTATATCAATTTTCATAGGTAGTATTAACTCAATAGAATTTTTTATCTTTGATAAAAATTTATTCTTTGAGAAATTGATAGTAAGCAATGTCATAATAAAAAAGCTTAAAAACAGGTTATTTGACAGACCTTAAATAATAATTTATAATACAGATATTTTTATTCATTCTGCTAACTGCATTTTCTTTACTTCAGCTAGGTTTTATCAATTTTGTCTATACTATATATTTTTTAAATTTAATTTTTTAAATTTTTTAAATTTAATTTAAAATTTTTTTTAATTTTTATACTATCTATTTTTAAAATTTTTTTGTTCACTGCACACAACTAAAATTTCTCTCCATTTTTTACATATGTTATAAAGGTTTGATGTGTAACATATCTTGTGACATCATTGTCCAAAGGAATAAATGATATTAATAATAATATTATATAGACTAATAAAATTGTACTAAGTAACATCACCTACAATCAGGAGTCAGCAAACTTCCTCTAGAAAAAGCCAAAGATTTACAAAGGTAAATATTTTAGACTTTGTGGACCATAGTCTCTGTCCCTGGGAGGAGGGAGAAAATGAAAAAAGTTCATGAGAAAACAAATTTAGGGACTAGATAATAAAAATAAAATAATTTTAAATGTTTTTCAGCTCATCGTGTGAGTTTACTTTTTAAATTTTGTTTGGACCCTGATTAGAGGACCACTATTTATTTTCATAGGATTATTGGTTAAAATAACAAATGAGAATTAAGAAATACCAACTTTGTATTTCAATATTAGCCCTTTCCTCTCTCTCAATGTAACAGTCAAGGGTGTCTTTCCTGATCTTATTTTATACACAGCAAGCAAATCATCTTGTGTTATTAATACAAGTCTAGGAGGCATATTTCTTCATCTACTTCCCATCACTCCCTAATATCCTGTTTCTTCCATAAACACCCCCCACCGAATTACGTGTCTTTTGTCTTTCAACACACAGTTCTTAAGTCTGTTCTTTGGCAAAATCTTTTCTGATTCTCTTGAGTTAAGAACTCACCTCTGGGTTCCCATTGCCTTTATTATTATCATCTTGTTAATGTGGCATTTATAAAGTTGAATTGTAATTGTCTTTTTTTTCCTGCACTAAACTGAATTTCTTGAGAACAATGATCATGTGTGATTGTAATTTTTATGTATGCCATTATTTAGTAAAATAGCAGGCACATTGTAGGCCCTCAGTAAATATTGAATAAGTAAAATAAAAAATAAAAAGTACCGATGAAATCAGATTACTAAATTTATTATGTAGATTGCTATAGGGTCCCTTAGTTCATGTAAAGTCTTTTTTTTAAAAATCCTAACAGCTGTTTTTCTAAGTTGATAGAAAATATGTGCCTGCCTTTGCTTCACAGTGGTTTGGAATAAATAAAAAAAATTAGCTCATATGGTCTCCTAACTTAGATTTAAAGCTAAATCAGCCCAGCTGCTCAAGAGGCTGAGGCAGGAGGATCGCTTGAGCCCAGGAGTTTGAGATTGCTGTGAGCTAGGCTGACGCCACAGCACTCTAGCCCGGGCAATAAAGCAAGACTCTGTCTCAAAAAATAAAAAAATTAATTAATTAATTAAATCTAAATTAGAATATCTTACACAAATATACAATATGTTTATAATGTATATGCATAATGCATTCATAATATTTATATAGATGATAGTGGATTTCCACTTTATGTAATATTTATAAGAAGTTTTTTATCATTACAATTAGCATCAGAAGCTCTCCAACACAAATTAAAATGATTAGGCAATAAATTAAAATAAAATATAAAATGATACATCATTAACTGTTCTACAGTTGAGGGTTGGTTATTGTTTTGGTTTTTTGTTTGTTCCAATTAGCAGAAATGTTTAGTCTTAAGGCTACAGGATACTAATAATGTAGTACTTAAGCTCTGGAGAAAATTACTTGCTAAGCATTTCTGTTAGCTTAGTTGTTAGAGATTTTTTCATCCTTCTCAGCTGGTGGAGATGCAGCTATTATAGGTCTTTTGAAGACCTCTGGTGGTAAAAAAGAAGCATTGTTCACCTCACACTTCACAGTTCACCAATTTCCCTGGATGCACCTTTTATGCTTATCTTTAATTTCTATTTTGCATAGACACAATTGACAAAGTTTCCCCAAAATATGTACTTCTGTTCTAATAATTACTTGAGTCTCAACATTTTCAACTATAAACTGAGCAAACAACAAAAACATTATCAACACACATGCAACACAATGATACTTTACAAATTCAGACATCTTTAAAGTTTGAAGATTTGACATATAAAGAAACAAATTTGTTCTCTATTGCTTCTGAGTATAGAATTTTTACCAGGAAAGGAAACAGTTTTCTATTTTATGGTAACAATTCTCTCTATCAAATATGGAAAGGAATATGCAAAAGGCTGAACTTTTATCTCTAGTTGAATAACCATTTATCAAGGCAGCTCTAAAAGGGATCTTTATGTTTGACCAAGTGATCTCTGCAGAGCTTCCTACTTCAAGATGTGAGAATTTTCTACCTATAATTCATCCCATGCTTGCAAACAAATTCATTTTAATAGCTTGCCATTTACATGAGCTGCTTGTAAATTGTTTTACATGTAAACTTAGGCAAATTATCTTCTCTCTCCGGGACTAAATTGTCTTCTTTGCAAAACTGAAGGGGTGGTGGTTGACTAAAATTTTGAGTGTCAGAAGCTGGGTACAATGCAATACTTATTGGATTTGAAATAGACCTGATTTTGAGTTCCAACTCTAACATAATTTGTGTGATATAGGAAAACTTACTTAATTTTCATGAGGTTCGAATATATTATCTGTAAACATAGGAGATGTCTCCTAGCCCAAAAACTTATTTAGTGCTTCAATTACTTCTATAACATTTGCAAATACAGAAAATTATCTAAATGATTGTTATAAAATTACTTTTAATCTATCACAGAAATCCATCTTCCTATAATTTGTATCTATTAGCATGGACAACTCTTAAAAGACAAGTGCCTTCTCCTTTTCTATTTGACACCTCTTAAAATGCTTAATAGCTTATCCTTCTCCTAGTTAGCTAAACTTTCTTGAGCTCTCTTCATATGACATAGTTTCATGTTTTCCCAATTACTCTTTTATGAGCTACCTCCTATAGGGCTGGTACAGATTTAAAATAGAGCGTACAGTGAGAAGGAAGATTATTAGTCTCACTAAAGTAGGCTGCAAGCTTTCTTCTCTAATGGCCTTAAAATTTCATCCACTCTGAATGGCCCAGCTAAAGTGAGAAGAGAAAGAAATAGGAATACATAACATTTTAAAATTCATTTTAGCCTCATGATACAATTGCATAAATCTTCCATGTAGAGGCCCCACTGCTATAATCTGAGTTAAGAGAAAAAACTTAGGTCATAAATGCAAGACGAATGTACCATTTCACCTCAAACATTTTCAGTGGCCTGGAAAACTCCTTGTAAAATTTTTTTTATAGAAAATAAATTTCCCAAGATTTTAGTGATTTAGGAGTTTCTGGTAAATGAAATAAAAGTATATATTCTTATCCTTCTGCATACAATGTATATCCCCTGTATGTATATTTTACTATAAATACCTATGTTTAGTTTGTTTTTTTTTTAATTTCACTATTATTTACACATAAATCTCTCAATCTAAAAACTAGACAGTAACTTCACATTTCCAATTTTATGGCACAGACAACATCATTAAAGGATGGACAATTACAAAACACAGGCTAAAACTGAGCTATAAGATGAGATCTTAACGGTTACCATCAAGGTTACCATTATATAATTACAGATTGTCTTTTCTATAAGTAAATATAATCTTCAAGAATGAATACAAAACTTTTGCTATTGTGATACAGAGCACAATGTTGAAAAATACGTTATTTTAAAATTTAAAGGTCTTGATAAAAATGTCAAGGTGTTTTATGAAAAAAGTGACTAAACTTCATATGTATAAAGACGATTTCTTGGATTATGCAGATGGATGTAACTATTAGAGCCAAATCTTACTGATGACTTTAGCTCTCAGCTTTATAATTTGCCTGACTGTGTATAATAACAAGTCATTTATTGTGTAATGATTGTTAAACATTGCTAAAACACTATAGGCTTAAATTTATTAGACTAAAGTTTAGAAATATGTCTCATCCACTAGGCCTACAATTGTGAGATTCTGCAGTGAAATGTCATCATTATTAAATCATTACCTTCATTAGTACTCTTTAATATAAATGACCAGGTCATTCATAGGCATATATGTTTTAGAAAAAGGTTATTACACTGTTCCCATTTACTCAAAAATCTGTCTTTATTAAAATAACCAGACATGAATATTTATAATATTCAAATAGAATTAGTATAAACATGCTACTTGAGAAGACATGATGGAAAGTAAGATTTTTTTAAATGTAATATTTTAAGTACAAAAAGGTTACCTTTTAATTAATTCTTAAAAACACTTTAATAGAACATATTATACTTTCAAAGATCACACAAAGTTGACAAAACAAATTTTATTCTAATTTCCCAATGAGACAATGGAAGTTCAGAGAAGTTAGAGGTTAAATTCTTAGGGAAAAGGCTAGAACTTTCACATAGTTCTCTGGTTGCAAAATTATAAAATTATACTTCAGGAGAAAATTCCTAGTATAGACATAATATTTAAAAATGTATATAGAGTTAGAATCCAGTTATATAGTCTATGTATGTCATGTTATATGTACCAGTTTTGTCATCTTTCAGGGCTTCTAACATCCTCACAAAAGGTTAAATATCTGCACCCTCTTTTTTATCTTTTCAATATTTAGCTTCATTTTGAAGACTGGGGCTACCCAGAACTTTCTATGATGATGAAAATGTTATATATCTGCATTCTCCAAAATGGTAGCTAATAGACTTATGTGGCTATTGAAAAATTGAAGTGTGGCTAATATGACTAAGGAACTGAAATTT
Organism: Microcebus murinus; assembly: GCF_040939455.1. Lineage (NCBI taxonomy): Eukaryota > Metazoa > Chordata > Mammalia > Primates > Cheirogaleidae > Microcebus > Microcebus murinus. Next base: position 34,047,082 of record NC_134114.1, on the reverse strand, counting down.
TCAACTTTATTTAATTTTGACTAATTTTAATTTAAATTGCCACATGAGCTAATGGCCTCTGTCTTGGACAGTGCAGCTATAGACAATATAGTATATTAGTCCTATGTTTTGAGGCTTGTTTCTTTTAACACAAAGAAATGGAAAATAAAAATGTAAAAAATAAAACGAAATGAAATAGCTGAGAAATAAAGTAAAATGACCATCTCTGTAGCACAGGAATAAAATCAAAACACAGTGCCATAGCAGAACTATAAACATAGGCCAGCCAGCCTTAGTGTTTACAAAATCAGATGGGAATTTCCAACTCTTGAAGAGAAACTATCCATGGAGAAGTTATCGAAGCCAGAGTGGACAATAAGACAAATCTCATCAGACTCAAAGCCTGGGCAGGTCTCCCAGTCTGAACTCACACTCTGGCTTGAACAAGGGAAGTAGAAACAAGCTAACATGGCATACAGGCCAGGACTTAGGCCATATTGAGAACTCACTGAGCAACTGGACTTTCTGTGTTGTCAGTGTCTCTGAGGAATAGGAGCCCTGAGTTACAAGTACAGGACTTAGTTCTGATCTGGGAGTTTAGAAGTGTTTGAGTGGAAGCAATTGCAAAACAGTCAATGAGAAGGGGGTAAAGGCAGGTGAGATAAAAATAAAAATTCTTAGTCAATACAAGACTATAAATAATGAATATGTAGATAACTTACAACATTAAGAAATAGCTGATAAATTCACCCCAGATAAGATGAAAATGTGGCAATCTAAAAGTATCTTTAAAATAAGTACAGTCAGCATCCTTACAGAATGAAAGGAAGAGACGGCATTCATTAAAACAGAACAAGAAATTATAAACTTTAAGAAATGATGCAAGAATGGGTGGATTTAAAGAACAAACTAGAAATACTAAGAAATGATAAAATAAATTCACTGAAACTGAAAACTGAAATATGAGATAAACTCCAATCTGAAACATTGTGAAGAAAAAATGAGTAAATTTGAATATGATGTAGAAAAATTCATCTAAAACATAGACTGAAGAGATAAAAGAGAAACTTGAAAAAGCAGGTCTAATACAATAGCTTAGGAGGCTCCAGCATACATCTAACAGTAATTCCAGGAAAGAAAGAAAAAAGTGAAAACATAAAATAAAATGACATTTAAAAAAAATCAGTAAACACAGCAAGTAAAAAAAATATAGCTAGATGCTGGCTCCAAAACACACACCTTAAAAATGACATGGGAAGTTTAACATTGAAGAGATTAATAAGGACACTTCAGGTATATAATAATCAGTAACCAATAATAACATAATAAAAATGTAATTACAACCAAAGATTATTAATAAAGAGGAAATTTATATAATGAAAATAATAAAAAACACTAGGAAAAGATAATCATTTACATGTAAACACATAAAAGCATTGCCTCAAAATGTGTAAAGTAACAACTAAGAATTATAAGAAATTGATGGAATTTATAAATATAATTGGAGGAATAAATATATTATTTTATTGGTGGACAGATTAGGAAGTCAAAAAACTGCTAATGAGAGAGAGGATTTAAATAACATAATTAATAAACTCAATTGAGTAGATGTATTTTCCTCTATTAAAAATACTGGCTTTGAACATTAACAGGGATCTTCTTTTATTTTGAAGATAGGGAGGGGGAAATAATGTTCTTCAGGGGGAAAATTATCATAAATGACTAAGTGCTATCATAATAAAATCCTTAGTCTGAATATTAGTAACATTTCAATACTATTTTAATAGCATATGTCCTTATTCTGAAAATAAGGACATATGTTAATTGGGAGGGTAAGAAATATCCAGTCCATTATAGCCATTTCACACCCTAACCCCAAATCCCCCAAAGGCATTTAGATTTCTCCTTCCAGTCGGTATATTATTTAATAAAAGAAAGTTTTCTAAGTAACCAAGATTTTTCAGGGTCAGCTAAAAACACGCGTTAAAGATTATCAATACCCATCTTCTTTTGGAAATGTCTCACTTTGATGAGGGTATGATACTCTTGACATTGATGAGTTTGGACTTGGTCGATTGGTTGTTATTTTTAACTTTTCACAAAGACAACTTGGGTTGTCTGGGTACATAATTTGTTTATAATTGCACATTAGACTGATACTAAAATAAATATTCAGTACATCGTTCAGGTATCATACCTTTCACAACTCATTCTTGTATGACCAAAAGAAGCATAACTAGATGGAGTCTAATCACTCTCTGACGTTTAATTTATTTCCACTTGTAGATATAATCATATTTTGAAATTAATTGACAGTGATATAAAAGAATCCATTTTAAGTTTGCTATCTTCTTGACTTACTTTTTTCTTATTACTTTGATACAGAGGGATACAGATATATCCTAAACTAATTGTGACTTGTTCATGAAATTTACACTAAGATATTTTACTAAGTCAATATTCACACATCTATTTCTAATTAGATTTTCATTTTAATTATATCAAGGTCCCAATCAATGATAGCACAGTTAATTGGACATAAATAATGACATATTCAAAATCTGAAAATTCTAATAGGCAGTGAAACATTATGCAATTATAGTACAATTAGCACTAGCATACGGGGCAATAAATATATCCACAAATGTATTCTCATCTAAACTTGGGCTTGCTTTGTTCCTTACTCTTTCAATATATAGGAGTCTTATGCATGAACCCCAGTCCTTGTGATTTGGTTCCTTCTATTTGTTCTTTTTTTTTTGAGACAGAGTCTCACTTCGTTGCCCAGACTAGAGTGAGTGCCGTGGCATCAGCCTAGCTCACAGCAACCTCAAACTCCTGGGCTCAAGCAATCCTACTGCCTCAGCCTCCCGAGTAGCTGGGACTACAGGCATGTGCCACTATGCCCGGCTAATTTTTTCTGTATATATTAGTTAGCCAATTAATTTCTTTCTATTTATAGTAGAGATGGGGTATCGCTCTTGCTCAGGTTGGTTTCGAATACCTGATCTCAAGCAATACTCCCACCTCGCCTCGGCCTCCCAGAGTACTAGGATTACAGGCATGAGCCACTGTGCCTGGCCACCTTCTATCTGTTCTTAAATTCTTTTACTTCATGCCTTGCTAAGATGTCAAAACCTATGAATTACCTGCTTTATGTAAAAAACAGGCTGATTCTCTTCAACAACCTGCAATGCCCACCCTTCCTCTTACTGGCTTCTGATAAAAATCTTTCCTAGATCTCTCAACTGTGATGGCAGTTCTGTCTACTAGCCAGGTCTAGCAAATCTCAATACCAGCTGATGCCCAGTGCTGACAGAGGTCTGCTGTCAGGTAGGACATTGGCAGTCCCCAACATTTTTGGCACCAGGGACCGATTTCATGGAAGACAATTTTTCCACTGCCCGGGGTGGGGGGAGGATGGTTTCAGGGTGATTCAAGCACATTACATTTACCGTGCAGTCAAACCTCTCTGCTAATGATACTCTATTTGTAGCCACTCCCCAGCACATGCATGGCCACCTCAGATCATCAGGCATTAGATCCTCATAGGGAGCGCATAACCTAGATCCCTCACATGCGCAGTTTATGGTAGGGTTTGCACTCCTATGAGAATCTAATGTTGCTGCTGATGAGGCAGGGGGGAGGAGCTTATGGGGTGATGCCAGCGATGGGGAGTGGTGGTAAATACAGATGAAGATTTTCTTGCTTACCTGCTGCTCACCTCCTACTGTGCAGCTATGTTCCTAACAGGCCGAAGACCAGACCAGTACTGGTCCGTGGGCCTGGGTTGGGGACCACAGCCTTAGATATATTCAATCTGCATTACCAAGGAAAACAGTGCAGGACAGATTTTATTTTATTAATTAATTAATTTATTTATTTCATTTTAGGAATTGGGTTTTATTCTTAAGAAACCCTCATTGCATTCTCTCAAAGAAAACCATGTTAAATAAGAGGGAGGAGGAGGAGAAGGAAGAAGAGAAGGAGGAGGAAGAGAAGACAATTGAAGAAGAAAAGGAAAAGGAAAAAGAGAAATTAAAAGGAAGAGTTATATTTAGGCTATTTTTTTATTAGAGGTAAAATTTTAGATAAAATTTTCTCTGAAAAAGCTGTTGGAATCAACTTTGAATTGAAACTTCCCTTGTACATATTTAGTGAATGGTCCTCCTCCACTTGAAGAGGTAAGCAGGAAATAAGATATTTTATCCTCTCAGTTCAAGGAGCTTGCATTGTTTACACATGATTTATTGATGAAAGGATCAATAGCACTTTCTCCATTTCCAGCTATTATTTCTACAAATAACAGTGTAACCTTGCTTGGATTCAGTGCCACAGACACAAGAGAAAATGCAATTCATCAGTCTACCTTTCATCGACATTGTGTCCCAGACTGGTCCTTTTGTGGATAGATTACAAAGTCTGTGAGGTGCAAAATTGGCTCCCAATATTCTCTTTTACTGGATTTTGTTTTGTACCCAACATGACACTATTCAACCTTAGGCATTTAGGAAAAATATAATCACATATAATTCAAATTAGGAAATCTGTTTTCATATAATTTTTGCCATTTAGTTAAGGTTATAGTGCTTTATATATAATTTTCCATATAATGATTTTGAAATTGGTTGTTGATAAATGTCAATCTTTAAAGTAATAAATCAATTATATCTAATATTATCTCTGTACATCATATAGCCTACCCACTATAATAAAGGTTTTGTCAATTTTCATTACCATCTCTGGGCAACTGCACTTGAGCAAAATCTTGTTTCCAAATTTATTGATAGCTCTATTTTCCTAAGTACTTGAACTCTAATAGATAACATATAGAGTCATAGAAACAAGTCAATGATAGAAACAGCTCAGCCATATAAAAAATAATGAAATATTATGAGTTCTTTCATTGCCTAAGCATAGAGGAAAGAAGAAATGAATTATGGGATATCAACCCAATGAAATGTTTTCCAGAGATTTAGAATTATATTTGTGAGAAATATGTAAGAAAATATGATGTGTACTGGGCTAAAAAAATGCAGAGTTTGATTACTTATACATAACTTTGAAAATTGCTAAAGGTAAGCTTATGTAAAACACGAGGAGGAAGTACATGGAAGATAAAACACAGCCTTTGAATGGTAAAATTCACAGTGGTTTTTTTCTCCTCTTATTTCTTCTTGTTATATACTCCAAATTTTATGTAATAAAAAAGTTTTAAAAATAAGAAGCTGTATAACTTTCCTCCCTTTTTTGAGTCAAATCTCCACAGTATTGTCCCCATTATTTTATAACAATGGCATTTTCTGATCTGATCTGGGAACTAACCTCACAAAATGAGGATACACATTCAAAAACCACATGTTCTTTTATTTTAAATTACCTATGATTTTGAAATCTTCACCAGTAAGTATATAATCCAAAGCTAACATCAAAAAGAAAAAGGAAAAATATGGAAATCTTGTCATTTTTTTCATAAATCCAACATAGATTGCTCAGTGGGTAGCATGGAAAGTATTACTTCAAATTTTTTTTCAACGTCCCAAACTACCAAATAATAACAAAGAAATTTTCATGAAAAGAAGACATATGTAATATCGCTTCATGAGAATTTAGCCAGAATAGCTAAGCAAGAATTAAATAAGTAATGATTTATATGGTTAATGAAGTCACATAAGGAATAAGTTGTTTACAGGATGATGATTTAGCTGAATTTGTTAAATTTCGCTTGTATTTTAAAAAGAAAAACATTATCATTATAAAATTATTACTTTCATTTTAAAAATTTATTATTCTTTTATAATCACTAAGGAACTATTGTTTAAGATATGGTTTAGGATCCTTTTTTTGTGTGAAACTTATGATACCTAATATCATGTGAGTTCTTAATTTAACCATGAAAAAAACAATACCATATGACTAGCTACCATTTTCCATTTATCTTAGTCATTTCCAGATATTTGTGACCATAACTTGCAATTTGAAAAACAATAGTAATAATAGAAGGATTGACAAACTATATTTTAGTTCTTAATAGGATATAAAGATTTTCAGGGATAACAAAGATTAGTGAATTTTCCAAATAGTTTAAATAGTTGATGGCCTATTCTAAAGTACCAGACAAATTAAATCCAAATTATTTTTATTTTATACAACTAAACTAGAGTAGCACTTTTAAAATAAAATATATCTTCAATGAACTGAATGTGGTGACATCTTGGCCTATTTATGTGATAATGATTGCCAAAAATGGAGAAAAAATACACCTCTTTCTTGTTGAAGGACCTAGAACTTACATTTATTTATGTATATATTTATGTAATGTTTTTAAAGTAACAGATTTAAGATAAGGAGTATGCTATAAAATACATACTACACAGCCTAGAACAATTCATCTTTTTATATCATGGATGAAAATCAAAAGCAAAATATTATTTATCATAACCTTGTTTAGAAGTACTACTAGTTAGTACATAATTCAATTTCGGATAATGGCCTAAAATCTCATTTCATTTTTTTAAAATTTTTTATTTCAGCATATTACAGGGGTACAAATGTTTAGGTTTCATATATGGCCTTTGCCCTACCTGAGTCACAGCTTCAAGCATGTCCATCCCCCCATTGGTGCGCTCCACACCCATCAGGTGTATATACACCCATTCCCTCCTCCCCCTGCCACCTGCCCAAACCCAATAAATGTTACTACTATATGTGTACATAAGTGTTGATCAGTTAATACCAATTTGATCGTGAGTACATGTGGTGTTTGTTTTTCCATTCTTGTGATACTTCACTTAGTAGAATGGGCTCCAGTCCTACCCAGGATAATACAAGAGGTGCTAGATCACCACTGTTTTTGTGGCTGAATGGAACTCCATGGTATACACAACCACATTTTATTAATCCATTCATGTATGAATGAGAACTTGGGTTATTGCCACATCTTTGCAATTGTGAATTGTGCTGCTATAAACATTCAAGTGCAGATATCTTTTTTATAGAATGTCTTTTTTTCCTTTGGATAGATGTCCAGTGATGGGTAGCTAGATCAAATGGTAGTTCAACTTGTAACTCTTTGAGGCATCTCCATATTACTTTCCACAGAGGTTGTGCTAATTTTCAGTCCCACCAGCAGTGTATGAGTGTTCCTATCTCTCTGCATCAACACCAACATTTATTGTTTTGCCACTTTTTGATAAAAGCCATTCTCACTGGAGTTAAGTCATATCTCATTGTGGTTTTAATTTACATATTCCTGATGATTAAAGATGTTGAGCATTTTTTCATATGTTTGTTCGCCATTATTCTGTCTTCTTTTGAAAAGTTTCTGTTCATGTCCTTTGCCCACTTTTTAATGGAGTTGGTTTTTTGTTGCTGATTTTCCTGAGTTTTATATAGATTTTAGTTATTAGCCTTTTATTGGATGTGTAACATGCAAATATTTTTCTCTCATTCTGTAGGTTGTCTGTTTGCTGTCATGATAGTATCCTTGGCTGTGCAGAAGCTTTTTAATTTGGTAAGGTCCCATTTATTTATTTTTGTTGTTGCTATGATTGCCTTTGGGGGTCTTCTTCATAAATTCTTTGCCTAGACCAATGTCTATAAGAGTTTTTCCAACATTTTCTTTTAGAATTCTTATAGTTTCATGCCTTAGATTTAAATCTGTGAGCTGATTTTTGTGAGAGGTAAAAGGTACAGATCCTGTTTTAGTCTTCTACATGTGGCTATCCAATTATCCCAACACCATTAATTGAATAAGAATTCTATTCCCCAGAGTATGTTTTTGTCTGCTTTGTCAAAGATTGGATGGCTATATGAGGATGGTTTTATATCTGGGTTCTCAGTCCTATTCCATCGGTCTATGTCTCTGTTCTTGTGCCAATAACATACTGTTTTAGTTACTATAGTGTAATAGTATAGCTTGAAGTCTGGTAAATTGATGCTTCCCACTTTGTTCTTTTTGCTTCAGATTGCTTTCACTATGTGGGATCTTCTCTGGTTCCATACAAAGTAAAAATATGGAAAACAATATTCCATGCAAATGGATACCAAGTAGCTTGCATAAAAATCTCATTTTATAAAGATATTTTATAAACTTTTTATAAAAGTTTCAATTTTCCTCCATATTCTACATTTTCTGAGGTCAAAATCATTTTCAGAAAAATAGATACTTGATATAAAAATACTAGTGCTCTCCAAAAGGAAAGCAACTGTAAAGTTGGGGAAAAGAAGAAGGCACAAAAAAAGTAGGAGAGTAAACTAGTAGCTAGATTTACACTGTATGAAACCCATGAACAGAAAAATTAAACACTACAAGGAAGTGTTGCAATAATTCTTGAAAATCTTTTAGCAACATCTGGGATCAGAGCAATCAGCTAAATTCTATATGGTGCTTTCTTTGGTGATTAAAAACATCACAACCTAAGAATCTACATTTTGAACACAAATAATTATCCTTCCTTTTGAGTGTAGAAATTAAAAGATACTGAGCTTTTGAATTTCTAACTACACATGCACTCCAGACATTGTTTTACCTCCCATACACATTCTCTACACATACTCATTTACAGGTGATTTGTCTCTTTCCCTCAAAGAGAGATATAGAAAATAAAAGCAGTTAATTGAAATTCTTTATCAAACTCATATCATAATGCATTTGGAGCTAGACTTAACTATCTTTAAAACTTACATATATTGTGTATTTCAAAATGTTAATTCTGTGTTCATTAGGATAGCTCAGGTGCCTTTAGAATAGGAAATTAATATATTGGATAAGAAAAAGTTAGAAAATAGTGACACAACTATAAATCCACTGTCATGATTTGGCTATGGAGTCAAATTGAGTTTCTCAAATTGAGGATAGTACCATATTTTCCCAGGGATTTAGGAATTCTCTGATAATCTTTCAATTTTACTTTTTTATTTTAAAGGTAAGCCTTAAAACTAATTTTTTTCCTTTTGAGACAGAGAATCCCTCTGTCACCCCAGCTGGAGTGTAGAGACATCATCATAGCTCACTGAAACCTCAAACTCCTTAGCTCAAGAGCTCCTCCTGCCTCAGATTCCAAGTAGCTGGGACTACAGGTGCGCACAACCATGCCCAGCTAATTTTTTTCTATTTTTAGTAATAGAAAACATATGAGCTGTTCCTCAGGCTGGTCTCGAACTTTTGACCTCAAGCAATCCTCCTGCTTCAACCTCCCAAAGTGCTAGGATTACAGATATGAGCCACCATACCTGGCCTCTTAAAACTATTATAACAGGTTTAATGACAAAATTCTTTTTCAGTGATAATTAGTATGTTGAAGACATTTAAAAAATATGTCATTAGTTTCTTTTTTAGTATTATAAATTTATTTTAAAATATCTAATATATTATAATACTTTACACTTACCAAATTAGATAATATATTGAGTACTAACAGAATAAATGAAGTTAGGATCACTGCTGCTTTAAAAACTCAAGATAATGACACATTGCAGTAATAGATTTGCATAAAGCCCAAGGCCTATTAGGGAGTTCATTTAAGACCAATGTAGGTATAATGGACTCTACAAATTAGTAGTAAAAACAGCAAACTTTAGAGCTGGCATATACTCTTACCTTCATGAAGAAACTCCATAAAAGTAGGAATTCATCATGAAGAATGAGAGATTCTCTGGGATTCCCATGGTTTTATATTAAGAGATAATTTTACGTTCAAAAATTAATGCTACTTCTTGAATTTCTATCATTATTTGAAGTCTTTAGTTTCTTAAGTAAATGTTTCTCAAACTTGTGAACCTTGGAATTTTCGGGGTTTATTTAAAAATTTGTAAATATTGATGTGACGACAGTGAGTTCCCAGTTTTTCTGAGGGTAAATTTATTTGAGTTATTAAATAGATAATTTTCCCAGACCCTCCCCTAGAAAGTCTACAGTCTTAGGGAAAACTACAGAATGTAAAATTTAAGGATTACCTCAGGTAATTTTTATCACCTGGCAAGTTTGAAAAATAACTTCATTAAAGAAAATAGTCTCCCAAGTCTAAAGCTCAGAGGAGAAGCTCTTCCCAAAGTTCAGAGACAAGGAAAATAGATTTATGTGAATGCATTTCACTACAACAAATAGAACTCCATTCCCACACACCTCCAAACGATATCCAGTGTCATAGACATCTAATCCAATTCAGTTAAATGTACTTTGCAGCATGGTATTGATTATTTATACTATTTTGAAGTCGGTGCCTTTGTCTGTGAAACAATTTACAGTTTTATCTCCATTATAGTGAGTTTTCTTCATCCAAATGGAACTGCCCTGCCTCTGCATACAAAAAGGATCTGAAGACGTAGAAAATAAACTGAAATATTTGAATTGTATGATATTTTTGTACATTCATACAGACAGTAGAGAATATATTTGAATTTGGTATTGCTTTAAAAAAATCAGGACATTTTTTCTGTACTGTGAAATCAAGCCCTTTAGCATGAATCAAAACAAAGGAATAATTTCTTCTTCTTCCTGATGCTAATTCATTCCGAAGCCATGCTTCTGAGTCTCTGCTTAAGGCTTTTAAAAGACTTGGAAAAATATGTCATGAAATGTGTCTATTTAAATATCACAGGGAATTGTTGGCTTATTTATCATTGGCAATTGCAGGTTCCCAGTTAACTTTCCAAAGGCCAGTGGAGTTCATTAATCCCCAATGGTGACTTTTAAGCAGACTGCAGATAGCAGTATCCAGTGGAAATTTAAAGGCAAAAGCTTGAAAAGACTGGAAAGGACCTCTCCTTCTGTCTGTTATCTTCCCAAGTCAAAAAATAAAGACCCTCTCCCCTCAACCTACTTGTTTATACTCAGGCAGGCAGGGAATGAAGGTGTACTGACCACCTCCATCATCTGTCTGACTCCCATCTGGGCAATCCTACCTCATACAATAGATACACCATCTCCTTTGTGTTTCTCAAAGCTGAATCCTTCTCACCCTTAAGATTCCAACCCCAATATTATATCAATAGAGAGACCTTCTCTGATAGCCCTATTTAAAAGAGGTGCTTTTGTTTACTTTCTGTCATATCACACTACTTTTTTCATAGAACAGGGCCTTCATCCATCTTGTTTACATCTGTATTTCCAGTACATGTAATGGTTCCAGGGTTGCAGAAGGTGCTCAATAGAAAAGAAATGAATGAATGAGAGAATGAATTAGTAAATATTCCCATATCCAGTATTCATCTAGTCATTAGAGATACAAAGTTGAATCAACTGTGGCAAATTCAGGAAAATTACTGGACCAGAAGAATGTCAGCTAAATTTAGAACCCAAGATTCATGTTTTAGAAAGATCAATGTGGATAGGTAGAGTTTGAAAATGGATTGGAAAAGAGCTAGACTGTAGGCACGCTATATATTTTGGAGGCTATTGTGGTAAGGTAAGCAAAATATTATGAGGCTCTGATGAAAGGCTGTGATGTAGGGAAAGACAGAGGGACAGATCCCAAAGATGTTAAGGACAGTGAATTAACTGTCTGTAAGAGGCAAGATGGATGTTTGCTCTCAGATTACAAGTTTAGGTACTACGTAAATAAAGGTGACATCCACTGACATAAGTATATAGCAAAAGGGCCATGTTGTTGTAAAATCGTGGGTGGGGGAAAATTATCTTAAGATTCTAACTTGTTGAGTTTGAACTTTCTGTTGGATATGGAAGTTGAGATGTTCAGGGGGCATTTAGATATATGTATGTAAGTATTCAGGACAGAGATATGGGTTGGAAATTTGAATTGGCATCTTTCATTCATGCATATTACTAGAAATCATAGGAAGAAAGGAAATAAGCCAAAAAGCATCAATAGAGTGAGAAGACATGAAGATCAAGAATTAAATCTGAAGGTGTATGTGCAAAGTGACACTCATAGAAACATATGCAGCCACATGCGTGAGGAAGTAGCTGGCTTAGCAATCGTGAAAGGAAGAAAAATTTCCACTGCACCTGGTTAAAGTGGTTGCCCACAACAGCATAATTATAAAGTAGAACAGTCCCCTTGGGAAAGCCATGTGCTGAATGGAAGAGTTGGAATAGAGCCATAAACTACTGAGCATCCTGGGTGAATATATATATTAGCCTTTAGTAACAGTTACCCTTTAAGGAAAAATACAAAACTGACATTTACCAAAAATGTAAAATTCTGTCCAAGGAAAAGTCAGAATTATTTATATAATTTGCTTGGTGGACCAGAAAAATGGGATATAGGATAATATGAGTTTTAATTCAATCTGCTAATGTGTATCTGACCTTCCTTCTCCTGAAGGAGTCTTCTTATTTTGTAACTACCTACACTTGAGCTGTGAAAGTTATAAGGGTAATGTATTTACCTAGGATGTTGAGATTTAAAAACCTTGTGATGAAAGCATTATAGTTTTTAATATTCAGTAAAGTCTTTTGTCTCACTGCCACCACCCTGCTCTATTTCAAATCACCACATAAGGGGTATGGATATTCGTAATGATGGTTTAAAATGAAATCTGGAATTATTCCTTAAATGGGGAATTATGAATGAGAGCAAAAATTAAATGCAGCTTATCACTGCCTTTTTACTTTAAGGGTAGGAACAATTGCTCTCACTGTGCTTAGTATTGCAGTTCTTGGCAAGGTTCAATTTTCACAGCAGCCCTTTTGTTTTTCTCCTTCTTATTCAAGAAGTGAATTAGAATTTTTTGAGAATGAGCAAACTAAGTCATGTCAGTTAGACTTAAGAAATCTGGCATTCTATAGTTACCTGCAAATATTCAGACTCAACTATGTCATCAGTGTTTGAACAATCTTTTTGGACTTAAAAATATTTCTGAATAACAATTCAATAGAACAGATACTTGAGAAATGATATTTTTATAAAAGAAAACTCTTCATCTTTAAAATATTTTAAAGCATAGGTATTCTTCCCTGAAGTAATCTGTGTTAATGTCTTATTAAAACAAGTTTGTCATGATGTAATTGCCATGATGGGGTTTCTAAGGTTATATTCTAGTACTGGTAAATTGAGAAATAACCAGAAAAAATAAATGTTTTCTAATATTTTTTCCCTAATAGTCTTTCAGGTTTTTAAAGTAAGTATAGGCAATTCTTTGCTCTGTTTATCATTGTTTCAGCTTTTTAAGTGATGTTTCATTATTTCATCTTTCCAGAAAGCTGAATATCACACACACACACACACACACACACACACACACACACACACACACACACACACACACTCGCGAGCGTTGTCCACAAGTTAGATGAATGGTTCTGGGTCTAAGTATTAATCCCTCCACTTCCTCATTCTTGTCTTTATTAAACTATAAACCATTGTATTTTTTCCACTCTAATCAGGGAGCTCAGAAGTTTCCAGGCTTGAATTTAGTTCATTAACTACTTTTTAATCTTTAGTAGTACTGAACATAAGTACCCCTAGCTTAGTCTTCCTACTTTGGAAAAATTGGATGACTACTCAATTTTCCTTTACTGTTAGGCTCAGCTGTATCTTTGGCATAAGGAAAGCACTTGTTTTTAAGAGAATGATAAAATGTGTATTGAAGAAAAATTGGAAGCAATCTAGTACTTAGGGATGGGCCACTGGTCATGTAAATTATCTTGTGTATACCCAATGGAGCACTTTGTTGCTATTACAATAATGGTGTCCAGAATGATTTATGGATATTGAAACATTTTGAGTAAACAAAAAAAAAGCAAATTAAAAAGCAGTGTGTAAGGATATGATATGTGAGAGAGGGAGAGAGAGAAATGTGAAGAAATTTTCCAAGATATTAAGAGTGGTTCTCTTTGAGGAGCATCATTAGGAGTGATATTTGCTATTCTTGCAATTTTAATAGTATTTATTATTTTAACAAAACAGCAAAGCTATTATAAAAAATGAGAATAAACTGGAAAATCAGGCAGTTGTGCATTGTTGTCTATGGAACAAATAAACCTAGTATATATCCATGCAAATGTAGGATAGACAGAGATAAGAAATCTTAATCTTGTCAGTACATCTTACTTTCCACAGTATCTTTCTCTCTCATACCTTGTTTTGTTTTAATTGTGCCTAATGTAATTTCAGCCAGGGATTTAATATTTATTGTTAGTTCCCCATATTTGCATCATTAGGATGCACATAATTGTGATATGCTTTATTCTGAGGTTCTACATAAATCCTATTTCTTGTTTCACTCTTTCAATCTACTATTACACACTTGTCTCACTTTCTTGTTTTACTCTTTCAGTCTACTATTATACACTTTTCTCTATAGGTAGAAAGCAAGACAGGTAAAAGAAACACAAACATGAGTCAGTGAATAAAATAGAGTCACCCAGCAGGCAATTTTACTTTTTGTAGAACCATACCTTTGGTGACATTTTGTTTCAGTGAAGATAGTTTAACATAAACTTTTGAACATCTGTACAATTTGGCTGTGCACATTCTCCTTTCATTCTTCCACCCCTCTATTCTAATCAAGTAACCAAGTCAGTTGATAAACAGCTAGGCCTATATTAGATGGCAAAATGAAAGCAATGAGTTAGTGCATCTGCCTATATATGTCTACTGTCAAGTTTACATAGCATAGCTCCAGCTTAATTTCCATGCTACTTCACTCTTCTGTGATAGATTTTGGTAGACCCTTGATATCAAGGATCCTAACTATTCTGCCTTCTAACCAGAGCCATATATACTATATTAATCCAGGATCCCCTGCTAGATCACCTCTCTCACCCATCCCTAAAAGCAAACAAACCCCACAAATCTATGGGCCTTTTTTCATTCTACAAATAGTTTTGCTTAGTGTTTAGTTCCTTCACCAACATTTGAGTTTCTCTTAACAAATTCTGATCATGGAAAAAAAAAGTCTTTTCAAGAAGTAGCATTTGAGCTGGGAAAGGAAATGGTGGATAGTTGAAAGGAAAATAGTGGATAATTTCATTTCCAGCTGGGTAAAGAATATGAGGAAAGGCATGGAGTCTGCCCAGATGCAGCAGAGAAGAGTTATTTGGATAATTGTTAAACAATACCAATGTCTGAAGCTCCAAAAAGAATGGGGTACAAGATATTAAAAATAGAATGAGAGCATGGATTTTGGCAGAATGTATGACAACAGTAGATAAGAATGGTTCCTTTTAAAAATTGAGTAATACCTGCTTGGCAGCCTGCAGTTTACTTAATAATACATCATGTCATTTAATCCACACAGATGCAATGAAGTGAATGCTATGATTAGCACCATGTTACAGTGGAGGAAACTAACACTTAGGATTTGGAATTTGAATCCAGATCTTTCTTACTTGAGATCACTAACTTTTACATTAAATTGTTTGCACAAGCCATGACACCATCTGGCATCCTGAGAATCTAAGTCCTATTTCTCACATTCCTTCAATGGGAAAATAGGTTATTACTTCCAAAAAATTAACTTTCAAATGAACTTCTAAGACACAACCTATTTATAACTAGATGGAATTGCCTATGTAATTTAAAATGTCCTCTTCCTATTGGGAAAAATAGTGGAATAAAGGTGACTTCCTGGCTCCCTGCTGTTTCCCTGCAGAGAAACAGCAGGGGACACACAACTCAGGAACAACAACAACAACAACAACAAAAAAGGTTAATAGGTGAATGGGAAATAGAATCCTGAAGTCTGGAGAGTTTGAGATAAGCAATAGAGAGTAGAGTGTGGGATGGCTGCACCCACCTAGCCAGCAAGTGCAGTGAGGTCTGACCCACAGGAGAACGTCCTGCTTCCCCAGTGACCTTCACACCCGCTCAGACAGTGACCTGCCTGTGCAAAATCAGTGCAAAGTCAGTGCAAAATCTCTGCAGGAGACGTTGGGCTCTGTGGAGAGGAGAAATAGGGGGAGCATCTTGAACTCCCCAGAGCTGTGCTAGGACTGCACTGGACTGGGGAGGGACTGGTCTGAGCTACCACTCAGGGGAGTTAGGAGACAGGCACCTTGCATCTGGCGGTCAGCAGGACCAGAACAATGGAGGTGAATGAACCCTGAAAAGGGGACTCTAAACCACTGCGGATGATTAGGCTGGCTCAAGGTGGGTCATAAAGTGCAAGACCTAGAAAAGTTTGCCTGGGAGCTGGGAGACAGTTAGATAGAAGCTATAAATTTGAATATTTGATAGTAGAGTTGGATGACTATAGTTAACAACAGTGTATTGTATATTTCAAAGTAGCTAGAATAGAGAACTTGAAATGTTCCCAACACATAGACATGATAAATACTCAAGGTGATGGATACCCCAATACCCTGACTTGATTATTACACATTCCAAGCATGTAATAAATACTCACATATACCCCACAAATATATATTAATGCAAATATTATGTATCAATAAAAAATTAAAAATCTTAAACAAAAAAATGTCCTCTTTCTTTATGCAAAATGTTGTTTTCCACAGAAATAGTAAAGTTATCACTATACAAAGTCTTGAGAAAGTATGTATTCTTGGATAAAGCATTTTCTAATTCTAACTTATTTGAAAATTGCAATGAGCATTTTTCCACTTACCAATTTCTTTTTATTTTCCATTAATTCATACATAAAACACATATCTTGTTTTTATTTTTATTTTTATAGTGCTTTAATGTGATTTTTCTTTTCTTTTTTTCTTTTTGAGACAGAATCTCACTCTGTTGTCCAGGCTAGAATGCTGTGGAGTCAGCCTATCTCACAGCAACCTCAAACTCCTGGGCTCAAGCGCTCCTCCTGCCTCAGCCTCCCGAGTAGCTGGGACTACAGGCATGCGCCACCATGCCCGGCTAATTTTTCTATTTTTAGTAGAAACAGGGTCTTGCTCTTGCTCAGGCTGGTCTGGAACTTCTGGGCTCAAGCAAACTGCACCCCCCGACCCCCGCCTCGGGCTCCCAGAATGCTAGGATTACAGGTGTGAGCCACCATGCCCAGCTGTCAACACATATCTTGAGGCAATAGTCAATGTTTACAAAATAAAGCATCCAAAAAGAGTACATTAAAAGATAGTTACACTGCATGAGCTTATTCACACTTATACTTCACACCCAAGTTTGGGTTCTGAATTACTAATAACCTTTTACTTTCAAAGACTGCCATTTAAGGTTTTGTTTGACAAACTTTTCTCCATTTGATGATATATAAATTGGTCTCTCCTACCCCAAAACCACACATACACACACACACACACACACACACACACACATATTCACACACACAATCACATCTGCAGTGTTTCTATTAAGTATCCAGAATTTATCCATTCAATAAATATTTATTGAAATCCTCCTAGGAGTTAATAGTGTTAAACTAATAGCTACATATTATGTTAACTGCTGGGATTCAGTGCTAGGTGCAGGATGCAGAATTTATTTAAGCTGTATATTTTTCAATTGAACCAAATTCTCTCTTTATGTTAAGATAGCCCTCTGAATGAGATGGTTGTCCTCTTAGACATAGCCCTTTACTTGGACACAGCTACCCTCCTTAAAATGTGATAGATTTGATATTTCTCCTATTTTCCTCTGGGAGCTTTACAGTTATTGATTTAAATATATACCCCAACACATTAAATATTCAGAACACCAACTACTTCAAAAAAAATAATATTGCCAGGGATATTGTCAAAAGAATTAGTCAAGCATAAACCTACAGACTTCAGAGGCAAAAATGTACAAACCCAATATTGTCCCTTAAATTATCAATATAGCAATTTGGTTTTAATAACCTACCATTTGTATAAAAGTGTTAGTGAAATTTTAATTGCAGTTTTTCTTGGTGGCTATTTCTCTAGTGCTGGAAATAAGTACTAATTATGAAAACTGTATATTAGTAAAATCCAGGGGATTCTATATTTCTTCAATTCAAAACACTCACAATTTTGTAAAAATTTGCACCAGATCAAAATTCTTGTTACAGTAATGAAGGGAGAGGGGTAATTGACTTCTGAACTGTTAAATAACAAATGTAACATTTACTTCCAGAATATTTCACATTGCATTTATTGAGACTTGGCAGAGCTTTTGATATTGATAACATAAATGTAAACATAACTCTATTTTAAATTTGGCTCTCTTAGTGATTTTCAAAATTAATGTGAAATCTCTATATTGCTGACTTATTGCTGACAAACTTCACTCAAGTGTCTTAAAGGACCTAAGCTTTTGCTACATTTGGAAATCTTGTCATTAAACATGGCAGAGCTAAGTTGCTGTTCATGGAGGGAAAGTAGAATAAGTCACAGATTTCCAAATCAAGAGGCACTTATGATGTGGTAACTAAAAATTGGGAAACTAAAACAAGACTACCTAGGGTCAACTATTGTCACTGCCATTTACTAGTTCTGTGACCACAGACCCATCTTCAAAATGAGGATGATAAGATAAAAATAATTAATTCACGTGAGGCACTTGGGTCAGTGCCTGGCAAAAATCAGGGCTCAATATGAACAACAATGCCACAAAATAAGCTGACATTTTTGGCAACATGCTAAGCACCGTACATGGATCATCTCATTTAATTTTCAAAACAGCACCAAAATGTAGTTCCAATTATTACCCCCATCTTCTAAGTAGCCTTTATTACATTAAAGGAAGGAAGAAGAAAGTTTAAGCTTCATAAAATGAAAAGATAGGATAACATAGAACACTTGTTTCAGCCTGTGTTTAACAATTTGGGATGTTAAAGCACACATATTAATAATTAGTTAGGTAAATATTTATAAGCAACTATATGTAATTACAATTATTTCTCAATATTCAGTGACTAATTATGAAATCTGTTTATTACCTGGGAATTTCATTTCTACTTCTCTCTGCACATTTCATGGCATATACAATTACTGTCAGGAAAATAAAGCTGAGTCAGAATTTAGATCAATAGCACATATTTTCTGCACACCTCTTACATGCATAGCACTGTGAATGTCCCTGTTTGTCAGGAAAAGGGGCATTGAACCAAAGAATACTATTGCTAAAGATATGGGAGAAGCTGAATCAACAAAGCCTGGTGAGGAAAATTGAACAAAGATATATACTCTATCATTATAAATAACCCAGATATTTTTTAAAACTTAATAAACTATTATTAAGCTTCAAAGTAAAGGTTCCATTTACATAACTATTCACAGATTAAATACATTTGTTTTATTAACATTTCCTTGGGCATTTTTCTTCCCTATCACTCTTTTGACCTTCTTAAAATTTGTATGCATATTTTGTTTCACAAAATTGCTCCTCAGGAAAATCTCCTGTGTTATATCTCCAAAGGCAAATAGAGGTGAAGAATATATTTTCTAGTAAAATAATAATTTTCCCAGCATTATTAGCTAATCTTTGCTCACACTGGCTGTATTAAAAATGATAGATATTTTTTGTCTCATACACATACTTAACTGATTTATCAAAATAGGTTTGGAAAAGAATTTACATATTTGTATAGTGTATATAGCATTCTTTTGCTGTTCTGATGGGTCACACTTTGTGTCCTGCTTATAAAGTTGATCTCTATATATTTTTATCAAAACATATTTGAGATTCATTGTAAGATTCTAGAAAAAGCAGTGGGCTTAGAACTGGAAGCATTTGAGCTTGTATCATAGAGTTCTTCTCACTACCTATGTGACCTTAAGCAAATCATTTAATCACTCTTGGATTCAGTTTGTCTTTTCTTAAATAATCCTTGCCATAATTATCCCACAAAATGTCTGGAAAGACCAGAAATAATATATGTGACTTAAAAAAAAAAAACTATGGTGTTATTATGGTATCTCTGGTCAAGTGTAGTTTATTTTATCTCAGAATCTAATAAAAAAAAAAAAAAGATCTTTTTAAGTAATGGAACGAAATATGAACTGATGGTCCAACCACTGGTGGAAGTCTCAGCTATTAGAACATTTATTCCCTCTAAGCACTTAACTAATGACCATGGCAGCTGGGAGAGAAGTCCACAATACAGTGAGCACTATCATACTGTTACTTTGTCTCTTCTTTTTCCTACTGTATTCCTTCTTTTCTCAATTAATGAGTTGGACCATAATCTTGAATTCATACTTATTTATTTGCAAACAAAAATGCCTGCAAAGGCACAGAGTATCCAGCGGTCCAGTGCATCTGCTGCTTGTTCCAACTGTGTTTGGATGCACAGACAGGGACTTTGCCCCTCCAGCTCAGACCACCCTCCAACTTTCTCTCCAGTCACAACCTCCAAAACCATCTTCTTAGCTATCCTCTAGCTTCCAGATCAGTAAATGCCATTTTATTTTCATTTTGATGTTTGTTGTTATGGAGGTTTGGAGGTATATGTGCTCCTTGTTGCCAACCAACCATGAGCAACCACATACAATAGGATTATTCCATCACTGTTGAAGTCACCATCCACTGTCAGGTCCCCTGGATCTGTAGGCCTCCTCCACCTACCTTCCTATGGACTTCTATTTCCGCTGTAAAAATGTGGCCCTGGAGAGTATGGGGCACTTTTGGTCAACCACCTGACCAACCACCACAGACAGTTTGCCTCTGGCCGGAAAAGGTGACTACCCTTTCCAAAGGCTCATCCTCAGGCATGACAAGGAGCCTCTGGAGCCCAGTGGCCTTCCTTCATACTGAAGCCCTCTCCCAAGCCATGGACCAAATGGAAACAATAAAACTTTTTCTGTTTGCATTAAAAAAAGGAAAATAAAAAATTGTAGGGTGATTCTTTCCTTCCTTGATTAATTCAATCATTTTTCTTTCTGTAGTGGAAAGAAGATTTTTATTCCAACTTCAAGAATTGTGGTAGGCTTCCCTTTATTAGCTGAATTGAACTCTTCATTGCTTCCAGGATAAATTCCAAACTCCTTGTGGTAGCATTTAGAAACATTAACACTTTTCCCAAAACATATTTCCAACCTTTATCTCCCAATACATCTTTTTCTAAACCCTTATGTCCTAACAATATAAAGTTACTGGATTTCCTGCAAATACAATATATTTTGATCCATCTTTCAATTTATTATGCTATTCCTCTAATCAGGTATGTCCTTCCTTCCCTTCTCCTACTTGACACCCTACTCCTCTCTAAGACATAATTAAAATGCTTTCTTCCTGGGAAACCCTCCCCCAGACTTCTCACCCTACCCCACTTCTCCAGATTGACCCAGAGGAAGGTCAGTGGCTGCTTATCAAGCACTTTAAAGAAATTTATTCATTAGGCTAAAAATTAGACAATTTTAAAACTCCTTTGTGTTAGACTTAATAACATGTTTCCAAGCTTGGAAGAGAAGCAAATTATCAGCACAAGACTCTCATACTGACCCAAAGGCACATCACAAGTGGACTCCACCTAATTTTGAACTTGGTATGCTTTGGAAGTTCCTTTTCAGTCCAGGACCAAAAGTTTTTATTTCATAATCTTCCAAGACAAATTTTTTAAAAGTTATATAGAATTATATCCTTTAAAACATTTTTGTTATCTATTGCATTTCAGCAGCAAAATGTGTTTTTCATAAACATATTTAATTCTAGAGAGTTTAGTAATCATGGTTCCATTTTATTTTGTATAAATTGGAACGTTCTGAATTTACTCATTGACTTCTGCTATCGTAAGGAAGACATGATGGGCTACCATAATTTCTTCCTAGGATAAGAAGAATGTTAATGTATGAATATTCATAGCCTCCTTAGTTTCCTGGCCCTTGCTTGGCTTCTGAGCTCTACATTATATTGGTCATTTTGCTGATCAGAATTATGGCGTAGGTATCAAGTGGCAAAGCTAAAAGAAAACACAAAAAACTATATTACTTACATTAAAATGGACAAAATCTAATCTTGGGAGAAAAAAATAGATTACAAAAAGGAGAAAGAAATAAAAAGACCAAGAAAGGTCTGAATTTTCATAAGGAGTTTTGGAGTGGAAGAGATGATGAAGGGAAAGGGGGAAGGGGCAAATAAATTAACAGCTGGGTGTGAGGGAAGAAGATCCAGCAGCCTTACTGTGATGATTGCCTATGGGAGGTGGTTGAGCCCAGCAGATTTCCAGGATATTTTGCAGTACATGATGAGCTAATCACTCTGGACATTTTTAAGGAAAATACACAAAAATAAGTTGATTTTCAGTTTTTGGATTGAAATCTTCATGCAAGCCGCACTCTGAAGGGCATAACCTGCCCAGATGGGCCACGTGGTAGTTCAGTTTTATTCAGGCCACCTACTAGTGTACTTATGATAGTAATTGTCTCTTTAGTGGTTTTTTCTACTAAGGTATATCTCTGTGTGGATAGGGATTCTGTCTTACTCATTTTCTAACCTCATCATCTAAGACATTATTTGGAAAGTACTAGGTATTTAATAAATAATGAATGAATGAATGAAGATGATGCTAGAAGTCTTGTGCCAGCTTCAGTCACATTAATGTAGAGGGAAAAAAGTCTTAAGATAGAAAACTTCTTCAGAGTTTAGGACTAGTTATATAACAATATTCTTTTTCCTAAGGTAAGAACAGACACCGCCTACATTTTTCTCCACAGTCATTTTTCTTCTTGCATGGACAAATTACACATCAGAGCACCCACACACAGTGCCTTGCAAAAGAGAACAAATATGATATACAAAGCATTCTTCTGATTGTAGGGGAGGAAATCACAAAGTAGACAGTAGAGATAATAAATGTGTTGATGTCTATAATTATTGCAACTATTTGATAATACCCTACAGTTGCAAACTGTATTTTCCCCCAAAGGTCAATACATTTAAGTCAGATACCATTACATTCTTAAAATATTCTGATTGATTATAAGTGAAGTAAGTAGTTGATTCAATGTATTTGTAACTACAAAGTTCGTAAGTCAAATATCATTGCATGGTAAATTATATTTTAATTGCTCTCATCAAGTGTTCTAATTAAGGAGGTGTATTAATCCATTAGGTAGATATTTGTTGAGCATTATTATGTACCAGGCTTTGTACAATGTACTACAGACTGAATGAAGAACAAACACAATCTATACTCTCAAGGAACCTAGGAACAATGAAATACAATACAGTGAGAACATAATGGAAGTGTATACGGAGTAACTGGGAAGACAGTCTCAGTCTGTGTGGAAGAGCCAGGGAAAGGTGTGAGATTAAGGTTAAAATGGAGCTATGTCTTGAACCAATTGTCTATGGAGGTAAAACCAGCCAACCAAACAAACAAACAAACCTAAAGTCAAGGAACTAAGGACCAACTTGGTGCATCTAGTGAAAGGCAAGTTTTTCAGTATTGCTAAATCATAGGAGGTGAAGAACGATAAGACATTTAGGCTAGAAAGAAAACCGGAGGTCTTCCACGCTTGCATAGAAGCATGGATTTCATTCATAAAATGAATGAAAAAGACTCCTGGACCAGGAAGACCCTTTTGATTGCTTTGTGAAGGCTGATTAGCGGGTGGTGGGAATGGAGGCAAGGAACCTTGGAAGAGCCTTGGAATTGTTCAGGTAAGGGACCATGGGGATCTGAAAATAAGGTAGTATTAGTAAAGGAAGAATTGAATGGTGAATCGGAAGCATATTTAGGAATCTGCAAGACTTGGTGACTGGATTTGGAGAGGGAGGAATGAAAGTCAAAAATGACTCTTAGGTTTAAGCAGCAGTGCCAATCCCTGGATTTGGGAACACTGAAAAGGACAGGAAGCTGATGAGTCAAGTTTGGAACGTGTTGAGTTTGAGCATATTTTGGATGTCCAGGTGGAGATTCTGGAAATATGGCTTTGGTGCTCAGGAGTAAATTCTAGCTGAAGAAATAGACTTGAAAATTCTATCTGTGTATTCTTCACATACATGTAGCCATTGAAACCTGCTCAGGAGTAAATTCTAGCTGAAGAAATAGACTTGAAAATTCTATCTGTGTATTCTTCACATACATGTAGCCATTAAAACCTTAAGGTAACATGCCACATGTTTGGAACATCTTAATGAAGCTATTACCTTTGTCATCTAATCTAGATTTTCATGTATGAGCGTTTGCTGAACACAGCAGTTCATAAACTTTTCCTTTTCCAAAACATGTGGGAAATATGAAATGCTCTTCCCAGGTACCAGAAGATTAGTACAACAGTATTTTCAACCTTGCAGACAAACATAGTGATGGTGCAATTTCAAAACTCTGTGTAGACACACAATCTGAAATGACTCCCCAGATAACTCTGACTTCTCTATCCATAGATTATCACTGGTTAAAAGTAGAGCATCTCCCAGTATAGATGACTATTTAAATAAATATTTTCATAACAAAAAATTCCATGATCCCATACGGATGTGTTATGCTATATATTTTTGTTCAAATTTAAGAAACTGAGAAATTACAGATTTTACAACATTAAATATTAGTGAAATAAACCATTTCATCAAAATTGCTAATTTACATTTCAGCAAAAGTTAGCACAAAAGTTGGCTCAACCTTTTATATCTGGGATGTTTTCAAACACCCCTACCACCTTCACCAAATTTCGTCTTTGTGGAGAGGTCTATGGTATAGACCACAGAAAATATAGTCCCTTAGCATAAAATATAGCCCTCTTTAACAAAGGCCTTGTAGTTTACTAAAGGCATTTTAAGAATATTATTTCTATGACTAGAAGGATTTTGTGGCTTTGTTCCTGTAATATAAATTCTCATTTCACACACACACACACACACACACACACACACACACACACACACACAGGGTTTTTAATAATTAAACAATTTCTTATTCTTTTACATTCTAATTCACATTTTATATCATAATCTAAAAGTAAGAATTACAGCTCATTGATTAAAATTTGCTTTAAATGACTTTCCTGGAACGATGATTATGTAGGTGTTTTTATAATTAAGACTCATTTATGCTTACTTATCGTGTTATGGCAAAAATAACAATACTGTATTTTATATTTCAATTTTAATTGTATTTGTGTCATATAAATGATAAAAAATGGATCTCAGAAATAAACAAGAAGTAATTAAAGTAAGATTCTCAAAATCCATACGCATCTAAAAATATTTGAGTCCTTTAAATTTTTATTACTAGGAAAAAGTAAACTTGGACATAAAGTCACTGTCCTCTGAAAACTCCCTATATCTGGGATGTTTCCAAACACCCCTACCACCTTCACCAAATTTAGTCTTTGTGGATTTAGTTTAATATTAATCAAAAAAGAATTATATCTTTCCTTTGTATCATCCTTTTCCTTCACACCTGCCCTTCTCTTCTCCCACTGCCAAGTACAGAGACATTGGCATATGCATAAACCATAGGCAGTACTCTTGAAAAACCATATTATATTAAGAATATCTACAGTAAGAAAGGAGATTCCCTGAAATTGCACTAAAAATAGTGTTTACACCTGAAAAAAATTTTTTCATACATCTGTAATTGAGTAGTTTAACATTGAATACTTTAAGTAGGCTGACGTGATGACTAGTAAGTGAACTTGCAGGAGTCCCCAGTTTTTGCTACTCTATTCTAGGAGATAACAGAAACCCTTTAATTTTGCCTGATGTGAGGAGTTCTTATTGCCCCTGACAATGTAATGGTACTAAGGAAGACTTCCTAAAACAACAAGTGCCAAAACCGAAGAGAAATCTCTAGAGCAACACTTGGATAGCCAGCAGCAGCCACAGCTTCATTAGAGTCAAGTGCCTTCCACAGGCAGCCTGCTCTGGGCAAAGAGGGTAGAGTTTCTCATCACCATTTTCATTTTGTTGTCCTCTTTTCTAATTTTGGTGACTTTCAACCCATGTTGGTTTTAAAATATGAATCCAAAAATCTTTGATATTCTTACCATGAAGAAGTGAGGTCAATGTCCCCTTCTCTTGAATGCTGATAGCCTTATAACTGCCTTGATCAATTGGTCACAGTGGAGGTGAGTGGAAGTGATGCTATGAAACTGCTGAGGCTAAGTCAGAAAAGGCCATGAAGCCTCCATTAGTTCTTTTTGTATTTTGGAGCCCTGAGTGCCAGGCAATAGTTCCAACTACCCTAACATCACTATGCTGTAAGGAAGCCCAGGTCATATAGAGAGGCCATGTGTATGTTCTCTAGTCAACTAGTACCAGCTGGGATCCCAGCCAATAGCTAGCATCAATTGCCAGACACGAGAGCGAAGATAGCTCCAGATTATCCCAACCCCTACTTGTGAAGTCACTCCCAGCATATGAGTCTTACCAGCTGAGACCCCAGATATTATGGAACAGAAACAAACCATTCCTGCAAGAGGGCTTTATAATCTCTAAATCATATCATTTAAGCTATCATACTACACTGCTCTAAAGGGCCAATACTGAGTCCAATCATCCATTGCCAGTTCCTGCCTAAATGTTTTGTTACTTTCCCCCATGTCCAGTGCCTCTCCATTGCAGACATTTTATCATTTTCAAATGGTCAAACACTCATATTGAAGACTTGGAAATGACCACATTTAATAAGCATTAATTAATAATTTCTAACCCTGTATCTCTGGATTATTTAGCATGAAAATCTATCTTTCACATGAAGAAATAACATATTGGAAAATAACTGACACAAGTGGAATATCAGAATACTAAAAATCTAATTCCCAATACCCAGAGTTGTGCCCTCTCCCCCTGGAATGCTTAGTGACTATAAATATAGGACAGAGGATGGGTACAATAAATGACCTCCATTCCTTGTCACTTGTTTTAATGCTCCCATGTTCACTGCTTTCTCCCAGAGGAAATAATTCCCTTACTAAAAATATAACTACTTCTCCACAAAATTTATGTGATTCTATAAAATATCTGACAGCACTAAAAATGTTCCATTTTGCTAGTCACAAATCCATTTATCTAGGTTGTCAAAGAAAGATAAGATGATCTGGATTCTAATAAACTCATTGAACACTTTCTTTTTTACTCTTTTTAGAAACAATACTGTATATCAATATCTTAATCTAAAAGATCAGGTAGCTAATACAGGCCCCAGAAGAACTTTTTGATACTTATCTTTGGGTGTGACAGCAACATATTTGTACTACTACTTTGAGCCTGGCTTGGCATACACAACAAATAGGTCAATACGTGATTTTATATTGCAAAATTTACCACAAACTACTTTCCACTTGAGTCTCAAACTTGATGTTAAATGGAAAATTTCCATATGGAAGTAAATGGTATCATCTCAGTTACTTTAGGCATGCTAATATTAACACCACTTCTAAATGTCTTTTACTATAAGTAGAACTAGTAGAATATATAATAAAAGGGAATGTGTAAAGAACATCACAAAATTATCTACCATATGCAAGTCATGAGCTATACATTAAGGACCCATTTGTGGCAATGTAGGAAGAAAACCAGACAGGACTCAGAACACTTGGATTCCAGACCCAGCTGTACCACTAACATGCATGTAAACTTGGGCAAATCACTTAAACCTTCTGGTTTCAATTACTTTATCGATAAAACCAGGAAATGGTACTAAGTCATCATATGGGACTGTGGATTTTCAAGAAAGTTTGTACCAATTTCTTATTCTTGGGATCATTCCATGCTTATGTTACTCAGAAATTTGCCCCGCCTGCCTTTGGCTTTGTTTTTCATACACACACATACCCCCCCCACACACACATACACACACACACACAACACAGCTTCTATTTATCATGTCATTTATTAATTTTTGTTTATATAAACTTAGATAAATTTTATTACATACATACATATTTCAAACATCCATAAAAATTTAGAAAATATTGAATGAAATCCAATACACCCATCAACCAATCTTAACAAATACTGTTATTTTATCATAATTATTTCTAATCCTCCTTTTTAAAAGTAAATAAAATGTTACCAACGTAATTAAAGTCATCAAACATAACCATCACCCCATCTCAATGCTATCCACTTCCTGTCTCATACTAACAGCATTATGAAGTGTATGGAGCTTTCAGTTCATATTTTTATATTTTACCATGTGTCTATACCATTACCAAGATAGATAATTTTTTTGGATTTTTTTAACTTACATAAATGGAAGGACACTGACCATATTGTTCAACAACTTGCTTTTATCTCCCAATTTTGTTTTCAAGGTTCATTCATATTAATACACTTATAAAGTTCATTCATTTCAACTACTTGGTATTGTATATGAACATATTACAACTTGTTTTATCTATTCCTTCATAGATACACGTTTAGAGAGTTTCCAGTTTGTCTCTATTATAAACAATGCCACAGGGAATATACTCTTACATACTTTCTTGTGCACTGGAGCAAGAACATCCTTAGGGTATTGATGTAGAAGTGCAATTTCTGGGTCACAGGGCAGGTTCACCTTCAGTTGCACTAGATAACACAAAACATCAACCCAAAGTGGTTGCACCAATGTAAATGCCAGCTTGCAGAGTACAAGAGCCACCATTTTCCCACATCCTGGATGACATATGTTATTTAGATTTTCTAATTTTTTTCAATAGAATGACAATGGCAATGGCAAGTAACTCACTATTTTCATTTTCATCTCCCATAGTGCTAATGAGGCTAGGTAAGGACTTCTTTGGTTTTTCTTATATTTCTTGGCCATATGGCTTCATTTTCTGTGAATTGCCTTTCTTGTTAGTCCCTTCACAGTTAGGGCAGAACTGTGGAGGACTCAGATTTTAAAGTGGGATAAGGGGTTGTTGAGATGGGGTTAGAGCTGTTTTTGTCACTAGGCTTGAGTCTTATGTCATGGACATGTCTACCTTCCCTCAATAAGTGTTAAAATACTCAGCCTCCACAGCCTATATCTATGTATATCACACAGACTGCTCCTGCATCATTCAAACTCACTGCTCAGGCATTGAATGTCTTGTTAGGTTCCATTTTTGGACTCTTCCTTCCTCTTTTCCTTCCTTTCACCTCAATCACCCTTCCAATTTCCACATAGACAATTTAGGACTTTATGCCCATTTCCCCCACCCCCATCCCCTTCAAAAGAAAAAAAAATATAACCTGCTTCATAACTACTTAAAATCCTTGGGAATTTATTAAATAACAAATGAATTTTCATATGAATAATTAAACAGATATATTCACACAAATAACAAATTAATGAAGGAATAGCTAAAAAAGGAAAAGAATAAGTAACATGATTTCCTCAAATAACTTATAAAATGAACTAAAAACATTCATCTTATTTGTATTCATCTTATAGATTGCCTGCATTCTGTTGGTCATATTGAGGTATATATCAAGCATATATTTAGTATGGTGTGGAATTTGACAGATATTGTCATTAATACAAAGACTTGGGAAGCAAAAAATCAAACAGAGACAGTGACACTTCCTTTACAGAGTTGTTTTGAAGATTATATGACATTACTGCATGTGATTAAGTAGTTGGCATGTAGTATGTGCCCAGCAAATAAATGTTAGTGTCCCTATTCTGCTTTTTGACAAGGTAGAGGGAAGAGCTACACTAGGAACACTCCTACATTGCTGGTGGGACTGCAAACTAGTTCAACCTCTGTGGAAAGCAATACAGAGATATCTTAAAGTGATACAAGTGGATATACCATTTGATCCAGCAATCCCCTTACTGGGCATCTACCCAAAAGAACAAAAGTTACTCTATGAAAAAGACACCTGCATTCGAATGTTTATATCAGCACAATTCACAATTGCAAAGATGTAGAAACAATCCAAGTGTCCATCAATACATGAGTGGATTAATAAAATGTGGTATATGTATACCATGGAGTACTATTCAGCTGTAAGAAACAATGGTGATAGAGCACCTCTTGTATTTTTCTGGATAGAGCTGGGCCCATTCTACTAAGTGAAGTATCCCAAGAATGGAAAAACAAGCACCACATGTACTCACCAGCACATTGGTATTAACTGATCAACACCTAAGTGGACATACAGGAATAACATTTATCTGGTGTCGGGCAGTTGGTGGCGGAGGATGGGTATATACATACATAATGAGTGCGATGTACATCAACTGGGGGATGGACATGCTTGAAGCTCTGACTCGAGAGGGGAGGAGAGGCAAGAGCAATATATGTAACCTTAACATTTGTGCCCCCATAATATGCTGAAGAAAACAAAACAACAACAACAGCAAAAGCCTAATTCTAATCAGTGGGAAGGAAATGATTGTTACAGTAAAACTGACAAATTCCTTGGTAAAAGATAACCACTTAATCTCAAAGTTGATCACCAAATTGGAAGAAGCTGAGTATTGCAATATTTTAAAGTTTGGGAAGCAGATTTCCAAAATTTCAGAGAAAAATATAGGCTTCAAATCTTTAACAGAAAAAAAAAATAACTCAAGAATAGAGCAAGATGCTAAAAAAATGTACTTAAATCTGAAAAGAAATGGAGAAGATCCCCAAATAGCCTTAAGAGGTATAGCTAAAATGAATGGGATGAAGCAACAAGAAAACATATTTTAATTCACAATAAGCATTGCCTAATAATCAGTACAGGAAACCGGGAAAGTGGCAGCCTTAGAGGGTAATCAATCTTTGTCCTTAAAGCACAGAAGGAACTAAGTATTTAGTGCAAGTGTTTCAGAGCATATTGGGCACTGAATAGTTAGCTGCACTTGATGATAATCAAATTTCTTTTTATTCTAGAAGTTTATGAGTCTAGCCTTGGGGAACATTGCTATGGGGAAAAAAGGTGTGAAAGAGAAGTATGACAACAAAGGACATTCAGTGAAAGGGCAAGCTAAACTCCACTCAAATCTCTAGCTCTTAAAACATTATTTTGTTATTTGGAAACAGGAGTTTTAAAAAAGAAAACTAAAAAAAATTAATGTTAACAGAGTGAAAGGCTTAGAAGAAATGATTCATCATATTGTTATAGGAGGGATTTGGAAGATTATTTTTTCCAATCCACTCAATATATTACATGAAGAAACTGAGTTCAAAGAAAATTTGATATGTCCTAAGTCATTTATTTAGTTAGTTAATAACAAAAGCAAGACCTCAACCTAAACTTTCAGATTGAACTGGTAACTGATTTTAAAACCTGTTTATATTTTCAGGTAACATGAGAATTTGACTGATAGAAATTTTCTAGCATTTTTCTTTCAAATGGCATTTAAAACTCCAAGTTCCAAAGGTTGCAACAAATTATACTTTACTAGAAGATAATTATATAGATATTTTTTACTTCTTTGGGGGCTTTCCAAATACACAGATCCTTTATTTTTCCAATTATGAATCACACCCAGGTGGTAAGATATGAAAATCTCACAAATATATTGAAAGTCAGAATTGAATCATCTTGTACTTGTGAACTATTCCAACATTAAATATATTTACGCCCACATTAGATAATCCTATATAATTATCATGCATGAGTTTTTTACAGTTAAAAAAAAGGTGATTCTTTTTCCCCGGTAATGAGTATGAACTTAGTATTATGGAAATTTCATGTCTATATATTTCGCTTTTAGTCTTTAATATTGTGATAATTTTACTAATTACCTACAAAATAACCACCAAAGACTACTTATAGAATACAGAAATTTAATTGGGCAAAGTGATTATGAAATACAAATGTGAACACCTGTATTTATAGTATGATCTCAAAAACATAAAATATCAACAAAAATCCATGGATAAAAGATATGTCAAAATGTTAACAGCATGAATTTATCTTCCCTACTCATCTGCTTTTCAAATTTTCTATAATGATCATGTATTTGACAGCAACAAAAATTATATATTCTAAAGATTAAAATGAAAGTAAAAAACAAAATATGAAAATCTGATTTTCTAAACTAAATCATCCATTCTCCACCTGAAGTGGATAAAATTCATCAGACATAAGATATTACTTAATACATAGAAATAAATTCATAGACTTTATGGAATGATTCTGCAGAGTGTTATTGTAAATAACTATTTATATGTCCCTTGGGCAGTCCCTGATAAGTAACTGAACATTCTCATCTTCGAGTCCCAAATGAATAGGAATGCTGAATGTTGGCTGCTTTAATGTTAATGTAATACCTGGCATTAAGAAATTTATTCACCATATGCTTTCTTTTTCCTTCCCAGCTTCCTGTGCATCTATTGGAATGATGCAGAAAGTTTCTGGATTTTATTCAGCATCAATTCAGCTGAAGATCATTTTCAAACTAATATGCAACAGATATGAACTTAAATTTACAATGATTTCTTAAAAAGGAGAAATATTATAATGACTTTATTTCTAGAGGACTTTGCTAATCTAACATTACAGGTAGCTTGGATTGCTGTTTTTGTCCAATTTTGCCATTTGAAATTGGTCTTTCAGATACAGTAATGATTTATTCTAAAGATATCCTGTCAACATTAAAGAGATTTAATCTCTTATAACTAAACTGAGCAAAGACAGAAGGTCTATGAGATAAACTAAAATGGCTCTTGACTTGTAGTTGTGTCATGTTGTTTTATGGGTTTAAAATATGTACTGAAATATATGTTTCTTCCATTCAACCACAACTTCAATCAACCTCAAAAGCAGATGGAATGACAGGGGGATTCCTAAAAGGGACTGATGCAAACTGACCCAAAATGGGGACAGTTGAGATTCCAAAGAAAGAAGCACTTAAACATGAGGGTGATCACTCCAAAGCATTTAACAGGGAGACTTACACAGAGTGCTACAGCAGTCCTTGTCATAGACAGCAAGAAGGGAGATGCTCTACCTAGATAAATCCACAAGAAGCGGATCAGGTATGGAGTTTATATGAGGGCTTAATGAATCTGTATTTGTTCTGTAAAATTTGGATTGAGCCAAAAGGCTGCCCTTAAGGACCTAGAAGGCCACATGTGGCCTTAAGGATGCAGGTTTCCCATCCCTGGGGAACCTGCTCACTCCAGCTTTAAATCCTGTCCACCATCCCTGGGCTAGATAGCCTCATCCGGAGGCTCAGCTAGGGAAGGATCAGCTTCAAATTTCAAATAATCTAGTCCACAATTTTTTAAAGCAAAAGTTGAGGGTTTTGATAGAAATGGACAAAATTTCTTCCAACTTCATGATAAGTAAACTACCCAAACAAATCAGGATTCACTTTACCATTCATTTAGCAGAGGAGGAAGGAAACAGAAGTTCACATGTTCTGACAGATAACTTTTTATATCACTCTCCAACCCCAAAATTAGAGGTTTTTTTTTATTTATCTCAAATGAACTTGAATTCCTTTGAATTTATGATTACTATAATACCTACTGTTACAAAACTGAGGTTCTAAAGCCTAAAAAGTAATCACAAAAGTTGAGTTTTACCACCAAAAATGCAAGTTCTTTACAACAATCTGGGCCTCAGGAATCATAAACTCAATGCCTCAGCAACAAAACACTCAATACAAATTAGTGAGGTAGGACCAATGATGCTGGCCAGGTAAATAGAAGAGAAATGAGGAGTGGTGGGAACTGTGACAAATTGGAGAGTATGCCTATCTAAAGGGACCCACAGCAGACCCTTCGCAGCTTTTGTCTATTGCTGACATGCAAGAATGTAAAGTAAACCTACAGTTGTCATATCTTCCAATTTTTCAAGAGAACCTGAAATTCTGGATGTTTTATAACTTTTCTCCTTTTTAATATTGGCAATTAATTAAAAAACAAATAAATAAAAAACACTGCATGGAATGCCATAAACAAAGCTCAATTACCTCTGATGCTCACTCCAGCTTTAAATTCTGCCCACCTTTTTTCTTAGCACTGTTAATGATTAAGACAGAAAACTTGTAGCTTCACAAGATCCTAATGAAGTGCTTATAATATAAATATTATTTTGCAAATAAAAATTAAATTTTACATAGACTGAAGACCCAAAGAAACACTTTGCAAGTGGCTAAATCCCATGTAAACTTTCATTTACCTAAAGTGCGGGCAGATTTTAGGAATTCAAACCTAAATTAAAATGATAATTAAAAAGTACAGCTGGCTTATTTATAAAATTTAATGACTATACGGGGGTGCATAGTGCTGCATATATAGCTCTACAGTATGAATAAGGTCTTAGGAAAAAAAGGATTCCCATTTTATACATACAGATATACATATATTACATCTAAAAGACATTAAATTTGTAAATTTCTGTTTATCAACAGAGAATATTCATAAAAATATTCTGTGTATGTTTGAAGTAAATATTAATGTATCAAGTGTATATCATTTAACAGATATCTATTTGAAAACAAAGGATAGTTGTTTTGTCTTCAGTTTTTCGAAACTGGCTGATGAGTTTAGTATTTGTTGATTAAGTTGACATGTCACCAAAGACTGGAATAAAATTTCATTTATTTTGTCCAAAACTAAGAAAGGTTAAAAAGCAAATGGTCTTTTATCTCCTTAGTTAAATATATTTCTAGGCATTTTATTTTCCTGTTGCTATTGAGAAGGGTATTGAGTCTTTGATTTGGTTCTCAGTTTCACTGTTGTTGGCATGATTTCTGTACATTGATTTTGTAACCTGAGACTTTGCTGAATTTGTTTATCAATTCCAGTAGTCTCATGGCAGAATCTGAAGTTTTCTAGATATAAGATCATATTATCAGCAAAGAGAGATAGTTTGACCTCTTCTGCCCCCATTCGGATACCCTTGATTTCCTCTTGTCTGCTTGCTCTGGCTAGGACTTCCAGCACTAAGTTGAATAGAAATGGTGATACAAGGCAACCTTGTCTGGTTCCAGTTCTAAGTAGGAATGCTTTCAATTTTTCCCCTTTCAGTATGATGTTGGCTGTGTGTTTGTCATATATGGCTTGTATCATTTTTAGCTAAGTCCCATCTATGCCTATTTTGTTAAGCATTAAAAGGGTGTTGAATTTTGTCGAATCCTTTTTCTGCGTCTGTTGAGAGGATCATATGGTCTTTGGTTTTGCTTCTATTTATGTGGTGAATTACATCTATAGATTTAGCTATGTTGAACCATCCCTGCATCTCTGGGATGAAGCCCACTTGGTCATGATGGAATATTTTTTTGATAAGCACCTGAATTTGGTTTGCTAGGATCTACCTGAGAATTTTTACATCTATATTCATAAGGGATATTGGTCTATAGTTTTCTTTTATTGTTGTGACCTTTCCCGGTCTTAGTAACAGGGTGATGTTGGCCTCATAAAATGTGTTGGGGAGGTTTCTGTCATTCTCGATGTTGTGGAATAATTTCTGCAGGATAGCCACCAGTTCTTCTTTGTAGGTCTGGTAAAGTTCAGATGTGAAACCATCTGGTCAAGAACTTTTATTTTTAGGAAGATTTTTTATTGCTATTTCAATTTGGTACTTACTACTGATCTGTTCAGGAATTCTATTTCTTCCTGATTGAGCCTAGGGAGGCTGTGTGTTTCTAAGAATTTGTCCATTTCCTCCACATTTTGAGGTTAATGTGCATAGAGGTTTATATAGTATTCATAGATGATTATTTTGTATTTCTGTGACATCAGTTGTAATTTCTCACTTTTCATTCTTGACGGAGCTTATCAGAGTCCTTTCTTTTCTGCTTCTCATTAATCTAGCAAGAGGTGTCAGTTTTGTTTATTCTTTCAAAGAACCACCTTTTTGCTTTATTCATCTTCTGTATAGTTTTTTTGTTATCAATTTAATTTACTTCTGCTATCATCTTTGTTATTTCTTTTCTTCTGCTGGGTTTGAGGTTGGTTTGTTCATCCTTTTCCGGTTCTCTGAGACAATTCACTAGATTGTTTCTTTGAGTACAACCTCTGTGGAAAGTAATATAGAGGTACCTCAAAAAGCTAAAAGTCAAACTACCATTTGATCCAGCAATCCCATTACTGGGCATCTACCCCAAAGAACAAGACATTCTATAAAAAAGACATCTACACTCAAATGTTTTTAGCAGCACAATTCACAATTGCAAAGATGTGGAAACAACCCAAGTGTCCATCAATACATGAGTGGATTAATAAAATGTGGTATATGTATACCATGGAGTACTACTCAGCCACAGAAAACAATGATGATCTAGCACCTCTTGTATTATCCTGGATAGAGCTGGAGCCCATTCTACTAAATGAAGTATCACAATAATGGAAAAACATGCACTCACCATCAAATTCGTGTTAACTGATCAACACTTATGTGTACATATATTAGTAACATTCATCAGGTATTGGGCAGATGGGAGGCGGGAGGAGAGGATGGGTATATACACACCTAATGGGTGTGGTGCACACCCTCTGAGGGATGGACATGCTTGAAGCTCTTACTCAGGTAGGGCAAAAGCAATATATGTAACCTAAACATTTGTACCCCCGTAATATGCTGAAATTAAGAAAAAATTTTTAACAAAGCAAATGTGATTGTATTTCCATTTAAACTTGCATTACCCTCAATTTCATTCATTTCTAGAGAATATTACCTGCATTTTAAATCCAATGGCAGTTCCACTATATAATTATAAAAATAAATCATCTGATAACCATAACTTACTATGAAAAATACAGAGCCAAAACACAGCCTACATATTAAACCTCAGATTTCTGTACAAACTATTATAAAATTTTCAAAAGCCAATTGCAAGTGTTAAACACCCTTTACAAAAATTTTACAAAGTGAAATGGGGAATTCTGTAGGATGACAAGGAACACAAAAAGTAATCAAAACCTGAGACAGAATTCAGTATTTTTCAGAGGAAAAAACAGAAATAAGAAATAGAGATTACTTTGAAAAAGGATAGCTTACAGAAACATCACTTAAAACAGGCCAATTATGAGTAGCCTTAACATTGTATAGTCATATAAGCTATATTTAATGCCTAGATAAGCTCATTTTGATAGTAGCTGTTACCAAATTTTAGTCTCCCATGTGCATATTATTAACCAAGATAAGAATCACGTTTATACATTTGAATTATTACCTATAAATTGCCACTCTTTGTGGAATCTTTCTTCCCTGATTTTTATTTTTTATTGTTTTTTGTTTGTTTTACAAACTCTCCTTACCAAACTTTGGACAACAAAGGCCTTTCAGGTTAAGAAATTCAACCTGTTCGAATATTGGCCACTAACAATGTTTTAAACCAGCAGGCCTGTTTGTATCTATTCTCAGTATTCTCTGTAGCATTTTTTCTCATTTATTTTCCTTGTGCCTTTCTCTTTTCTCCATTTCTCCTGGCCTCCTTCTAAAGCCATGATTTTATTAATTTCTATAATAGTAATTTTTAAAGTTATTGTACCTATTTACATAACCTTGCCTTTTATTTAATTCAAGCATTATGCAACATAGGCTGGAATTTAATGTCAAATGCAATAGGTATAGAAATTAACCTTACTGGTTATCTTAGAACATTTAATAGAAATTTATTTCTCACAGTTCCAGAAGTTAGGAAGTCCAAGATCAAGGTGCCAGCAGATTCAATGTCTAGTGAGGGTTTGCTCTCTGGTACATGGATGGTTTCTTCTTTCAGTGTCCTAATATGGTGGAAGGGTTAATAATCTCCCTTGGGTCTATTTTACATGGGCGCTAATTCAATTCATGAAGACAGAGCCCCCTTATAAATTATGTTC
Organism: Microcebus murinus; assembly: GCF_040939455.1. Lineage (NCBI taxonomy): Eukaryota > Metazoa > Chordata > Mammalia > Primates > Cheirogaleidae > Microcebus > Microcebus murinus. The sequence goes on along the minus strand of NC_134114.1, from coordinate 34,009,635 downwards.
CAAAAGCACACACATTCTGAAAGGCCCCACTTCTTAACACCACAACCTTGAAAGTTAGGATCTTAGCATATAAATTTTGGGAGAGCACAAACATTCAGACCACAGTACTTGGTCTTGTAAAATAACTCATAAAAAAACCTAAGGCCTTTATGTCTAATATCTCGTTTTCAGTTTCTAGGGACCAACAACTTAAAGTTAAAATACACATAGGATGAAACTTATGTGAATTTTCTTGAACAAATATAATCAAGAAATGCCTTTTCAAATACAATACGATTCATAAGGAAATTGCTTAGGATAGAGTGGAATTTGACGTAAGTTAATGGTTTCATATTAGAGTCCATCTGAGAAAGGACTAGTTTCTTAAATTCTTTTCTGATTATAAAAATAATATATATTTTGAGGAAAATATGGAAAATTAGGGGGAAAAACTGCCCACAATCTTAACCACTTAGATCTGTTGTTACAATGGTTAATGCTTACAGGTCAGATATGAAACACAAAATGTGCTTATATTTAAATCCATGGAATTTGGTAAGGCCATCTTGGGAGTGTGTGGATAAAAAAATATAGCCTAGAATAGAATCTGGAGCAATATTTGAAGAAAGGTTAAAGGAAGAACAGCAAAAGGAAATATGAAAGAATATTCAATGAGATAGAAGGAAAATTGAGTATGTTTCATTGAAGGCAATAAAAGGTACTTCAAGAATGAAGGATTAACCATGCAAAATGTATCAAAGGGTACTAAAATAAGGACAGAAAGCTGTCCAATGGATTTTGCTACACAGAGGTTAATACCGTGTTTCCCCGAAAATAAGACAGAGTCTTTTATTTATTTTACCTCAAGAAGACACCCTAGGGCTTATTTTCAGGGGATGTGTTATTTTCCCCTCAAAGCCTCAGCCTGCAGCACACACAGGATGGCTGGGACTTGACAGGGGGAGCCAACCTTGTTGGTGGGGCTACCCGTACCTTTCTAGTCACCTCTGGGATAGTAGCTGTCATGACAGGGCAGATAAGGGTTGCTCATCTTCTTTACCGCTCTGCAACGAAATGCCTGGGTTGTGCAGATATCCTGCATAGCCACGCCCATCACTAGGTCTTTTTTTCAGTGTAGGGCTTATATTGCACAAATGCTTAGAAATCCTGCTAGGGCTTATTTTATGGGTAGGTCTTATTTTCAGGGAAACACAGTAGGTAACTATGTTGATAAGCAGTTTCAGAGGAATCTAAATCAGACTGGATATATGTATCTCATGGGAATCAATTTTAAAATTTTTTAATTTAATGAGCTCTTAATTTGGTCATTTACAAAATAAATACATAGTGACTATATAAAGCCATTCTTAGAAACTATAAAAAAGGATATAATTGTTAAGAAAAAAATTCATTCACAAGTATACAAAACTTTGGGCGTAAATGGGAAATGTGTGGAGATCTACATACAGAAAACTCTAAACTTTGCTGAGAAACGAAAGATATAAATAAGGAGATATACCATATCTCAAACTAGAAAGACTACCTTAAATTCATTAATTCATATCCATTCAACATTTATTGAGTTCCTACTTCTATGATTCTAGGCACTTGGAATGGATCAGCAAATAGCATATAGAAGTCAGAGCTGGCAGTCTTAATTTGATTTCAACAGGAATATCACTATGCTTCAACATTAAACAAAAGTTGGATGTTGACTAATAAGACTCACATTAAAGCATCTTATTAATACTTATCTATTTTTCTTTTCTTTTAAACCAAGATCAAGAATTTTATCAAAAGCCTTATTTTTCTCCTTTCAACAACTAATGTTCTTTTTTTTTTTTTTTGATGCATACTGGAATGGAATACAACTAATGTTCTTTATCAGTATTATTCCCAACATGTTTTGTTGAATTAATTCTAGTCCTCTGTAGAGGATTCTTTTAATTACTATTGAATTTAGTATGTTAGCGTTTTATTTAGGATTTCCAATTTTATAAAATGCACATTCCGATTTATTAAATGCACATTTATAAAATGTGCACTTAATAGCTCAATTAGTCTTATCAGTTAGCCACATATAAATTTTTTTAAACAAATATACATCTATTTTCCACTGCGGATGAATCTGAGCAGAATGAGAGGTCTAATCACACACTGGTATAACAAACATTAGTCTCAAAAATCAATGCTTTTAATATTTGACAGTTATAAGTCTCATCATTATTGTTCCCTCAGTGAAATTTAAATAGTCCCAAAGTCCTAAATCAAATGTGTTTTCTTAGTTTTCCAACAGCTGTGATTTGTCTTCTTTTGGTCTTTTCAGTAGAAATTGAACTATTTGAAGTAGAACATCATCATTAAAACCTTTCACATCATTCTCTTCAATTGTTTCATAAAGAGGCTTACTTTGTGTCCCCCAACATATATTTTTACGAGGGTTATTTTGATTAGCTTGTGCAGTCAATGCCAAAGTATTTAACTGGTAGCAGAAAAACGAAAAGTATTTTCCATCTGTAATCACTCCCTGGGAGACAAACGGTCGAGTAACATCTGCTTCACTCCAGAATCCTGTAGAAATAAAGTTATACTGAAATTTACGCATAGAATATATTTTACCAAAACAAAACAAACACATTAGAGGGCAACAAATATCTCTTACAACCTAGATATTAAATACTTTACTTAGCAAATCCCAGATCTCAGAGTTTCCTTATCTTCTCTATTCTAATCCTATATTCCATTCTGCATCAAGAATTCTTTCCTTCCCTCTAGTATCCCCAAACTCATGATTCAACTTTTTCAACAACTTCAGCCTTCAACAGCTTTCAACTTTAACTTACTTTAGCTAAGAGCAGCAAGCTCTATCTATGCAAACTCTTGCTGCATCTGGTACTAACTACATCATTATTCACTGAATTAAATATGTTCCCATACCAGCAGCATCTACCACTCAATAACCATTTACTTCTGGACATTTACTTCACCAAAATCACACACACACAAAAAACCTTCAGAAAATACTGTCTAAGGCTTTCAATATCCTTACATAAATTCAGTATCATCCTTTACGTATTTCAAAACTGGTTTTATACATTGTTGTCATTTTGCAGAGTGTCATTAATTTCATAAAGTTCAGGATACCTTAATACTTTTAATAATTAAATTTTCTGGTTGCTTTTTTGTTTCAAGATGACTGCCTTTAATACTTTTAAGCCCAAATGCCAACACCAAGAAGTACCTTTATTTCTCCATGCATATTTTATATCATCCTTAATGGAAAGAGCCAATGAATAATAATATTGTTAAAATATGAAAGTAATTCCACTGTAAAAAGAAGTACTTTATTTTTCAGAAATAAATGGTGCCATTTTAACATCTTCAAGAAAGTCACCCCTCACTTCTGATTCCATCTACTATTCCCATTCTCTCCACTCAATTCTATTACAGAAATATAAGTCAATAGTTATGAATATAAAGTTAAAATACATACATACGTAAAGGAAAAAGGTACATCTAATAATAATGATGTCAGCATTAAAATTCCTCTTGGATATCTACATAGGATTAATGTAGTTCATATAATATTACTTTGGGTTTTGGAAGAAAATCCAAATGCCTCACAATGGGCTCTAAAGGTCCTCTATGTCATTCTCCATTATTCAGCCCCTCCCTTTCTTCATCAGCCTTCAAGTCATTCCTTAAACACTTCAAAGCCTTTTTCTACCTCAGAAACTTTTAGTTGCTATTCCTTTTGCCTGGAAGTGTTTTCACCCTGATTTGTGCATACATAGGCAGCTCTTCACCATTCAGGTCTCAGGTCAAAAGTTATTTTTTAGAGATCTCTCCGAAATGACTTTATTTAAATAGATTCTTCCCCATACCTCATTTATGCCCGTTCCCCATAAATCATCCTACTTCTCATTCTAGTATATTTTCTCCATATTGTTACCACTAGATGAAAATATTACATGTTTATAATATTTTACTTTTACTCTCTCACTACAATATAAATTCTAGGAGAGCAGGATCTGTTTCATTTAACACTTCATCTCCAACACATAAAATGCCTGGCATATAAAAAGTATTCACTATTTACTGAATGAACAATGTCCTAATCCAAATCCTGGAAATAGCCCGTAAAGAAATTATATAGAATAGCCATGATTTAACCTAAATATTTTATCCATAAAATCATTTTTTTTCCTACTGTCAGAAAGCTGTTATCACCTACAAAGGGTTGAATTAATTGGCTACAAAGTTTTTGAAATATTTGCAAAAACCATTAGAAAAAGACACATTCACACAGGACAGAGTAAAAGATCAAAATAACTACCTTGGTGTAACTTGTAATTTTCAATTGTAAACTTATTTTTAAATTATGGATTTTAAAACAACTATCTTTTATGCTAATGAAAGTTTTCAAAATGTTAAGATTCAACCTACATATTAATCCAAAACAATGGGTTAAAACAATTTGCACTATTAAAATAAATTTGCACTATTAAATTCCTGAAATGTCACAGATACCTTCAAAAAGTGATAATGCTGTAAAATTAGTTTTACCTTGATACATAGCTTGTGCTCCAGTCCAAGCAAAAAGGCTTGCTATAGCATTAGCTCTAAAAACAACTTCTATTTGATCAGCACGGTTTTGCTTCAAAAGCCTTTCCCTTTTTAAAAAGTTAGGTAACAGATGAAATTGGGTATGGCCATAACAGCATGGATCTGCTGTTTTAGAGCCTGAAGAGGAAAATAAAAACATTTCAGATAAAATACACAGGAAGTACATCTGCAGCACGTTTTAATATTTGTTTCAAACCCATCCTTATTTAATGTTATGATTACATTAACTACATTATTGAATATAATGATTACATACTTCATAATTTTTAATAAAAATGATTTTTTTTACTACATTTCTAAGTAAAGAAAATAGTGAGCAATATTTCAGGAAATGCTCAAATACTTGAATTTAGTGGTAAAGTCTTTTCAACAAAAATTTTCCTATAGGTAACTCCCTATGATCATAGTGACTAAGAAGGGGCTGATTTTCAGGGGTCTGGAGGACTAATATAAAGCCTTCTTAAAATATCATTTAAGTTAGCTAGCAATTAAGAAAGAAAGAAAAAGCAGGTAAAGAATAAGCTACATTAGGGCAGACATCAGGTCTTGTTAATCTGTGAATTCCTGATGGCTATCACCATCTGTGGCACAAACACATTTTTTTATTAATACTTCAGTTTTTTCCTAAACATTTTTACTCTTGAAAAAATACAAATTATTTTTTCTATATATCAACAAAGCCTATTGGTATAACTATTTTTAAATTTAAATACTGCTATTTCAGTAGAAGTAAAATTTCAAATGATAAGCTGAAAGAGTACTTTCTTTCCAAGTATACTGGCTGTGGATTATCTGAACCTTAGTTAATGCTCCAAAATTTGTAAGACCCTCTGAACATATTTATGGTATGATATGTCAAAAGAGAAACTTACCAATAAATATGCTGTTTTCATATTGCCGTTTGAATAACGGAAGTGTGTCTGGTTTACATTTCATAACAGGGATTTCTATAGGAACAGAATAATCCAATGGCACAAACTTAAAGAAAAAAGAATAGACATAGTGAATTCACAGCAACATTAGTATGTATTTTACACATACTATTATTATATTTAAAAATCTTAAAATGAGGTGTTTTCTACAAAATGATTTCATAATACTAATACCTAATGATGGGCCAAATCCAACCAGCCACCCATTTTTATAAATAAAGTTTTACTGGAACACATTCATTTATATACTGTGTATGGCTGCCTTTACACTGTAAGAGCAGAAGAAAAAATAGTTGTAATGGAGACTTATGGCCTGCATAGCCTAAAATATTAACTATTCTCAGAACTTTACAGAAAAAGTGTGACAACCCCTGACATGGAAGCATGGACAATACTGAAAATATACTTGTTTTTCTCCAAAAGATCTAAATACATGTAAAATGACCCAGCTCATAACTGTAAAAATCCCTTGACTTATGACTAGCTAGTATAGTCAATATAGGTCAAAATAATTATAAACTATTATCACCATTTTTATATTAAGAGAAAGAGGCTGGGCATGGTGGCTCACGCCTGTAATCCTTGCACTCTGGGAGGCTGAGGCAGCTGGATCGCTCAAGGTCAGGAGTTCAAAACCAGCCTGAGCAAGAGCGAAACGTCTCTACTAAAAAAATAAAAAGAAATTAATTGCCAACTAAAAATATATAGAAAAAATTAGCCAGGTATGGTGGCACGTGCCTGTAGTCCCAGCTACTTGGGAGGCTGAGGCAACAGGATTGCTTGAGCCAAGGAGTTTGAGGTTGCTGTGAGCTAGGGACTCTATCCTGGGCAACAGAGTGAGAATCTGACTCAAAAAAAAGAGAAAGAAAAAGATCTATACAGTTCTACAAAAGGATGGCTTAACCTGTCATTCTTAAAATAATTCTTTGACCTTTGTGGAATACACCATAAGTAGATTAAAGAGCCAAAAAGATTTTCAGATGAGATGTCTTCAAAGGAAACTTAAAAGGCAGGAGACCATCTCAAACATTTTATCCTACTAAATCTATTACCTAATCTGCCTATGACATTTCCTACATAAGATATCAATAGATACGCATGCAATAAATCCTTACCTCTGGCAGTTGCTTGTATATTCGGATCTGGTTGTGTGGTTTATCATTTATTTGGTATCGCACAGCATCCACTCGACCTTTTCTATGACCACGGGGAATAATTTCTTCACCACACAACCAGTAAAAGTTAACTGGGCGTTTACAATCTACAAAAAGATATTCAAAATGTTCTCATCTGATCATTTAAATAAATTGTTATGATTAGAACACTAGAGAATACTGACTTTAATACAGACAACTTAAGAATGTGTCTAATTTAAAAACATAAAAATTAATGATATAAGATAACCTGGGTTATGAGATAATTTAACTTTATCATGATGTAATTATTAATAACACTCAAACATTTATTATCTACTTGTGCCATCATTATGCCGAACACTATAATCAAAGAGGTTTCTCGGTTAAAAGTAATGAAAATAAGGCTAATTAATAGGAATACATTCACCTGAAATAAAGAGTTTTATAGAAGTAAGCTGTTTTATGAATTACCAATTCAATGTTCACAATTACTCTAAAAGGTGCATATTGTTTTCATCATCTCCATTTTATATAACAGGAACCTGGGACTTGACAAAGTTAAGTAAACTTTCTAGGACACCTATTAGGAGTAGTCAAAGACCATGATTCTTTCAAGGCCACTTCCTTTCCAAACCAAGACTCGAAGTAACATGCACACTACAAGGCTCAGCTCTTCAAACATCTAGTCATAATAACATTAATTCAATAAATATTAAGACATCCACTGGGAGGTACATATAAAATGAGCATGTCAGAAACACTGCTTTTTTTTTTTTTTTTTTTTTTTTTTGAGACAGAGTCTCGCTTTGTTGCCCAGGCTAGAGTGAGTGCCGTGGCGTCAGCCTAGCTCACAGCAACCTCAAACTCCTGGGCTCGAGTGATCCTTCTGCCTCAGCCTCCCGGGTAGCTGGGACTACAGGCATGCGCCACCATGCCCGGCTAATTTTTTATATATATATCAGTTGGCCAATTAATTTCTTTCTATTTATAGTAGAGACGGGGTCTCGCTCTTGCTCAGGCTGGTTTTGAACTCCTGACCTTGAGCAATCCGCCCGCCTCGGCCTCCCAAGAGCTAGGATTACAGGCGTGAGCCACAGCGCCCGGCCTAGAAACACTGCTTTTTAAAATTGTCTATATGTTAATTATTTTTCTCGTCTGCATTGTATAGTTAAACAGAAGATACTGACTGGTTACTGGGAACTCGGAATTGCTGGGTTTGAAACTAGACCTGGGGTCTAGCTTCCCCACCCCACTGTACCAGCTATAGTCTTAGACTATATACATTTAACATTTCTGTGCCTCAGGTTTGTTTTTTTATTTTTTTACAAAACAGTGCTACCTACCGTAAACGGTTATTGTGAGGATTAATTGGCACATAAAAATTTAGAAGAGAGCCTGGCACATACTATGGAATAAATGTTAGGTATTTTAGTTAGTATAGCATTTAATCTTCATAATTCTACGAGGAAGTACTATTACCATAATTGTCATCTTGAAAAATCAGAATAAGCTAAAAGAGGTTAATTTACACACAGTCTCTTAGCTTTTAGCTGGAAGAGCCAATAAGCAACTCAGGTCCCACTAAGTGCCCTTTTAACCATCGCCGCTCTTCCATTTGGCTGGACACCCAAAAAGCGGTGTCAAGAACTGGGATCCTGGAGAGCTCAAACTACCAGTCTAGAGTTGAGCAGCTACTTGGTGGCAGCGCAGTCTCCAGATTTCTAATGCAGAAACTGCTACTACACCAGGCCGCCCCCAGCTAGAAGGGAAGGGACTAGGAAAAAAAATGAACCAAGCAAAGAAAAATGAAAAGGGGGCAAATCTGTGGCGACCCAGTACAATGCCCACCTCTCCCGTCCTCCGCGACAGATCCAAGGCTCACCTAGGGCGGCGGTGGCCAGGGCCGGGTTGTGCGGGCTGAGCAGGCCCAGGAGGGTGACCACCAGCTGATCCAGAAAGGGCGAAGTTATGGCCTCAAGCTCCTGGTGGCGGTGCACGCGCCCCTTGCGCCGCAAATAGAAGTGCTCCTGCAGAAGGCAGTCAAAGGCAGCGGCCCGCAGCGCCGCTAGGTCCAGCTCCGGCGCGGGTTCGGGCTCCGCGGGCTCTGGCGGCAGACCGGACAGGAACACGGTCTTGGTGAAGCCCTGGTACCAGCGGTCGGCGTTCAGGGAGAAGGTCTGCGGATAAACCATGTACTTCATGAACTGCATCTTGGTGAGGATCTGCAGCTTCTCGTCCACCGACTTTGCCGCGTGCACCGTAGCCTGCCAGCGCTCCACCCGCCGCTGCCGGGCAGCCTTGCTGTCGGCTGTCATGGAGGCCACAATCGGCGGGTACCGCGCGACGGGGGTGGCCGCAACATCTAGGCCGGTCGATGCTGGAGCCGTGGCTGCAGCCTCAGCAGCGGTGTGTAAGGAAAGCCCCGGACCGCGGAACACAAACCTCCAACGCCCGGCCACCGCCATTTTCGCCCGCGGTTCGGTACCCAGAGGTCAACTTCAGCAATGGTCTGGCACTGTTGCTGTAGGGACCAATCGAAAAGCGAAATATTAGGCAGGCCTAGGAGGCCGATTCTTAGTGGACGTTGGGATACGTAGCGTCATTCATTTCTTAGCCAATCAGATTGCTTCTCCAATCGTGGTCTGGAGTGTTTATAGATGAAAGGAAAAATCGTGTCTTAAGCGTTTTCTGCCGGCCTAACACAGAGGGGAGAAGCTGCTGCATAGGTTACTTTTAGAACCAAAGCAATCTTCTTGCCCATAACCGTTTAGGAACATGCTGCACGGAAACTTCAAGCCGTTGGTTAAATTTACTGGTTTCATTTGTGTATCCCACACCACTGCTTTTCTGTTTTAGTTCTAGCAATGGATACTTATTTTTGAAAATAAAGTACTAACGTGTTTCGATATAAATGATTATTTTAAAAATTAAGCATCACTCAAATGTGACTCTTTACTACTAGTCTTTGGAAAAATAATTCCATATATTTGTGCTTATGTATAGATAATTTGTTTAATGATATTTATTTTTAGAAGGAGGGAATGTATTGTTACTTGGATTTAACTGAGAAAAAAAGAAAAGAGAAATTTAAAACTACTAAAGAATTCTGTTTGAGTTTTGCTTTGCATTAAAATACATTATTAATTCAGCATGAGTTGTTCCTAGTAATCTGTGAGCTCCTTGAAGAAGGGACTGCTTTATGTTTTAATCTTCAGCAGCCAATCAATGCCTGTGCATAATGGATGCTTACTAAATATTTGCTCAGAAATATGATGGAAATCACTCAAGATCTAAGCTTATTTCAGATAATTTAATTTATTGACTTGCTCTCCTACAAGAACTGGAATAATATCGTTTTGGATTTATTGTAATAACTCTTGAGGATATCGATTTGAATACCAAACTTTTTATTGTTAATAAACAATTGTAATAACTCTTGAGGATTTGAAAACCAAACATCTTGTTGCTAAAAGGGACTTACAATTACGTGTACTTTTAAGTTAGAACTGATGGTAAAATTTAACTATGAAATTACAAGTTTATTAAACTGACTTTTAAAAATAAAATATAATGCCTCAATTTCATTAATAATACCTTCTCTGAGAAGTTTCTAGCAGAATCTCAAATATCCTTCTGACCTTAATAAAAAAAGAAGGACATAGAAGTCTTATGATCTTTAAATCTATATTCACTATTTAAAGGATAAAAGTGGCTGGGTGCAGTGGTCCTAGAACTTTAGGAGGTCAAGACATGTTCCTCGAGGCCCAACTACTTGGGAGACGGAGGCAGGCGGATCACTTAACCCCAAGAGTTTGCCTGTGCAGTGAACTGTGATGACACCAGTGCACTGTAGCCCAGGCAACCATGTCTCAAAAACGGGGAGAGGAGTAAAAGTGAGGTGCTCAATGTTATCTAAATTGAAGTGACACTTTTTGTGTAAATAAATAATAAATATGCTTTTAGAGAATGAATCATAGAAATCCTAGGTCAATATCTATAGAAATTTTCATACTATTCCTGCATAGATATTAGGATTAGAAATCAGGGCTAGAGACCATTAACACTAAAAGACGTAATTCTGTCAGTGTCTTTACGCGTTCTTGGTGAGCGAATCAAAATAATTCCAATTTCTTCAATATTTACTGGCTATCAACATTATGAGCCAAGGATGGAAGCTGTGGGAAAGGGCAAGCAAACTTAGTGAAGGATAGAGCAGGCAGGGCCAGAGGGAGGTAGGGTAAGGACAGCAATGGGCAAAATGGCATACTGATGAGAAAAGACAAAGTCAGAACCACGGAAGAATACTTTCTTAGTAGCATCCAGAGCTTTCGTATTACTTAAAAGGAAACATACATAAGGCTAAAGTTATATAGTATGGTAAGGGCAGTATTGGGACTAGAATTTGGATTGCCTACCTCTCAGTCAGTTTTATTTAATGAATTTTATTGTATGCATTCTTTGTGTCAGGCAGTGACCTAAGTGCTCAGGATACTTAGTGAACCAAGTGGACAAAAGCTTGTACTCTAACAGGGAGATGGACAATAAATATAATCATAATAAATAAATTGCATGATGTGTACCTGTTTTAATACCCTTCTCTTGTTTTGAATAAGTCTTATCAAGTGAATGCTGAAGAAGTCACCAACTGCCAGTGTCTTATTTTTGAACTACTCTCTTCATTCATTTATATTATCATCAAAGATTTATTTAATATTTAATGTATGTTAAATGTTAAGCATAGAAAGACATGAATATGATGTCTTGTTGATGATATGTTCCTCTTCTTGCAGTCTTCAAACCATAACTGTGAAGACCATTTCATAAAGAGATACTTCAAATACAATGTGTAGATGCTACATTAAGAATATATACAAAGTAGTATATAAACTAGTTTTTCATTATACTGAATTGAGGTTGGTATTTCTCTATCTTCTCATTTGTTCAATTTTGATTCCTTGAAAGAACATAGATTGGTTGTGGCAGATGATTTTGGTGGTAACCCAATTACCACCTTCTTGTCCTCTTCTTCCTTTTTAGAAGAGCCTTGTGTTCAGGCATTTATTCTCCAATGTGCTCAGGAAAGGCGACACTTTCATCATTACATGAAGTAAATCATGATTAACTGGAACCAGTTGTGGTAATTCTAGCCACTTCCCAATGATGGCTCAAAAATAGGCTTGTGACCCAATCCTAGTTAACAAAGGGTGAAGGGGAATTTTTCCTGAGGACTTCTGAAAAAGACTTTTGTCTTTGATAAAAGCAGACACCCCATCTTCTTCACCTACGATTATTATATCTCCATGTATTGATTCAGCCATATGCAACCATAAAAGGAGACATCAAAGAAATGCTGAGGATGACAAAACAGACACATGGCCATGGTTTTTTTAATTACATTTTCATGCTGCTGAATTAAACAATTGTGTAGCAAAAGGGTTAACTCGCCAATTTTGGAGTGTTCAGATCCTGTTCATTCCAAAGAGAGGTCTGGCCTTGGTGCTCCTGGGAGATCTGGAAGCCCTTGAAATAGCATGTTTGATGAGAATATCTTTGTGTACCTGGGGCTTTTGGCCACCCTTTCTCAGCTTGACCTCTGGAGGGATGAAACACTGAGTGAGTAAGACACTCCATGTCTATGTGACTGACCCCTAATAAAAACCCTGAACACCAGTGCTCAGGTGAGGTTCCCTGGTTGGCAGCACTTTGTATGTATTGTCACATATCTTTGATGGGAGATTTAAGCATTGACCATACAGCTCCAATGGGAGAGAACAACTGGAAGCCTGCACTTGTTTTCTGCAGGATGCTAGTCTATGTGCCTTTTTCTTTTACTGATAAGAATCTGTGTCATTTTACTGAAATAAACTGTAACATGAATATAACCACTTTTATGAGTTCTGCGTCCTTCTAGCAAATCATCAAACCTAACGGTGGCCTTGGGAACCCCCAATATGACAAGTCTGGAAACACACATTTCCACAATACTTATTATCTGAATTATTACACTTATCTGAATACTTGAATAATCTGAATTATCTGAATACTTATTATCTGGTGAGACCAGGGGAGACTTGGCAGCCATTTCAAACTGTTAATTTATATTGAGTTTCTGTGAAGCTAACTGTAGTCTTCTTATGTGAGATAAGACTAAACTATAGCCCTTCTCTGTTGTTATAGTCATTAAAACTTAAATTCAGCACTTTACATTTATCTCATTTACTGCCATTTTATCCAGATCATACAACTCTATGTTTTCAAAATCTTTTTAGGTTCTAACTATGTTACCAGCATTTTTGTTATTATTCCTTCCTCACTATTTGCCAAAGTATATGACATGCCATCATTCCTGATCATATCTTTGTACAACTCCCATAAAGTATATTCCATGAAAGTAGGAATTCCTACTTGTGTCTGTGTGGTTTACAGCTTTCTGTGTGGTTTACAGCTTTCTCCCTAGTGCTAGAAGAATACACATTTTTGTAATAAATGAATAAGAATATATTTTATCTTTTATTCTTAAATTCTTTTTAAACACATATGTTATCCTAGGAATAATAATATAATTACCATTAAACAATTATGTGTAGTTTAGATTATCTATTATACTGGCTACAACTAGATAGGAGAAGAACACCTAGGAATAGAATGTATTTAAGACTTCTTTTGGCTGTTGTGAGATAAATAGGCTTTGGAAAGTATGAAAAAGAGCCCATGGAAGAATGGTATGGTTGGAGGATATAGTAGGAAATTCTGACTTTCAGTGGCCACATGAGCATGCTGAACCACTGAACAGAGAAGGGAAGAGAAAGGTAACCAGGTTATGCACACTGAGCCAGGAGTAAAGCAAATGCCTTACTTGGCTCCAGTGCAAAACATAAGGAGGTAATTTAAAAAATTAATAATGATAAATAATATTTATCATTATTATTTTTTTAAAATAAATAATATTTTATTATTAAATATTTATTATTTAATAATTATTTATTAAATAATAATTTATTTATTAAATAAATAATTATTTATTATTTAATAAATATTTAATATTTATTATTATTAGAACTAAGGACTTTAATAATAAACATAAAAATATTTAATGAAATACATTTCACAATTAATGCCAAAAAATCCATAGTGACAAAAAATGAAGACAGAATCAATAGAAATACTGATCTACTCACAATCCATAAGCGAGCCTCCAAGAGACCATGTATATGATGCTCCCTTAAATATTAAGGTAGTTGAGTTTCCCTGTATCCTATTTTCTCGATCCATACATAGTTTCTGCTCCTTCCTCCCCAATAAAGACTTTTTAGGAGTTACTAATGGATTTGAATATCATCTTTTGAATATAGGAACAGATTTCAGTATAACTTAAGATATCCCACTATACTTATTATACTCCAAACACTGGGCTACATATTTTCCTATTTCTCTGTCATTTAAATATAAATAGGTCTGCAATATAAATTATTGAAATTCAAACATATATTTTAAATGTTATTTCAACTTACACAGCAGAGTGTTCCTTAACTTTTGCACATGGCAGTAATCTGTTATATTTAGACCATATGGCTGCATTTGATATATCAAATGTCTTTGGCAAGTGAAGTCATCCTAGTTTTATGGAAACTTGTCTGCAATATGACATGGGAAAAAACAATAATTTTCCATTCACATTTCTTTCAAATTTACATGGATATAAGTTGACATAAAAACTAATTTTTTTCTAAACTAACTCAAGTAGTTAAAATAACCCCAAATAATTTATAAATAGGCATCAAAGTGTGTGATACAATGGGAAAGTAAATTGTTACCACCTTTCTGGAGAGTATTTTGGTGAAAAATTTCTGCCTTTTAGAGTGTTCATTACTTTTGACCCTGAGGAAATAGTTCATAATTCAGAGAGTGACTTGATATAATTTTAAAAATTAAATATATATATATTTAGTTTCATAATGGTGACAGTGGGTCAACTGTTACCCTACTCCCAGAAGAAAACTAGTTTTGCCCAGGTTAAGGGGAGAGAAGCTCACTGATCATGGCACCATCACCGCGCCTACAATCTTCCGCAGATCTAAGTCCTTACTCTCTAATCAAGATGGTTTAAAGTGCTCAGAATTGTTGAACTGCAGGTGGGGACAGTCCTCCCTCTGGTCTGTGAGTCCTTTCCACCAAGCTTCCTAGTCCTCTGTCCAGAACAGTTTTCTCTTTCTTCTTAATTAGTGACTCCTGTCCATTCAAACAGTCTCCTTTCTCTCTTGCATTTGAGCCACTACTCTGCCTCTTCTTCCCCTTCCTCCAGGCCCTATTTTATATGGAGGCCTCAGAGTGAGGGGAAAAAACAGTCCTGGAAACAGGTCCTTTAGTTCAGGGTCCTTAGAATCAGTGTTTACCCTTAAGTGTAGTCTGAGGTAGAGAAAATGGCCTCTGGGTAAAAGTGAAAAAGGGGAAGAGGATATACATCAAGAATAACTTTCTCCACAGTTAGCAATAAAAATTGCCCCATTTCTAATAGCAAATAACCTAATTATATACATATATAACCCAGTTAATTATCATAACCTGATTATATATACAAGTGTAATAATGGGAGACTAGTAAAATAAATTATAGTACATTCAAATTAAGACTATTATATAACTATTAAAGCAAAATTTATAAAATAGTAAAATACTTGTGAAATAAGAATGAGTTTAAAAATCATGATTTAAAAAACTGTATATACGGCATGATCTGAAAAGAAACATATGTGCAGAAAGTCACAGTATAATGTTAGCAAAAGTTGAAATCAGATGATGGGATTATTGATATCTTTCCTCTCTGTAATTTCTAATTTATCTTTACTAGACACAGGTTGTTTCTTTCTTTTAAAAATCAGAATAAAACTTGGCTTAGAAGTAAGAAGTGAGGAAGAAAAGTCATATATCACCTGAATCTAAATAGACACAACACATAGTATTCCATCAAATAGCCAATTACTCGCTGAACATATCTGATTGTGTAGAGTCCAAAGTAGAATCCTACATTAGGTTGAATTGATCCTCTGTGCCAAAGTCTAACAGCCTGTATACCCAAGTTCAAATTTGGAGAGGATAAGCTGGAAAAGTAATGATATTTTAGTGACTGTATCTTTAGAGCCTTATACATCATATAAATTTTGCATGTGTTTCTATAGGGGATAGACAACCATGGGCAGGGCTAGGAGAGTAAATAAGGGATGTTGAAACACTCAGAGACAGGCAAAAGCAGGCAGGAATACCTACCCTAATTTCTGAAAGGGCGACAGAGAAAAAAGCATTATCAGAACCCAGAAAGACCTGTACCCTGAAAGAGGGTCCACCTGATGGGAACTTGGTCATAGAGAAATCCAGATACAAAGCAAGGAGGACATACAGAAAAAAAAAAAAATACTTTAACTTCTCTCTTGTTTTACCCTTTAGCCAAACCTAGCTAGGAACCAGTCAGCAATGAAGCCCAGAAGAAGCAGATCACAGGGCTAAGCTTCCCAGTGCACAGAGCATAGCAAAGAAGGAAGCCGGTGCAGATGGAGAATACCCAGTGAGTATAAGTATAGAGCCTGAGCGATGGGAGTGGGAGCCAGGGCATTGTTTATGTAGACTGTCATGTGAAAGACAGATCAGGTTTCTCCTTTTTCTATATCCAGCTAGGCAGGACTGGGATGCTAGATACAGGTTTCACATTAAATTTTTACTTCATTGAACAAATATTGAGTGCCTACCATGTACTCCACACTGTGCCAAGCACTGAGGATTCAGCTATGAATAAAACAAACAAAACACTTTCATGAAGCTTCCTTGCTGGCCCATGAAGATAGAAAATAAATAAATATGCAATATTGCATTTGGTGGATAAGCACACCGGACAATAATAAAGTAGGGCAAAGGAACAGGGAATCATGATGGAGGTTGCTTTTTTTATATCAGTTGATCAGGAAAGACTTCTCTGACAAGAGACATCTAAGCCAAGAACTTGAGGGAATGGAGGAATGAGCCACAAAGAAATCTAAAGAAAGAAGGTTCCAGGCAGGCAGAATAGCAAGTGCAAAAGTTCTTAGGTGAGGAGGAGTAGGAGAAGGGGACAAGGTGAAGGGGAATAAGAGATAGGAGATAACATCAAGGGTAGGAGGAGCTACTTCTATTGCACTTATAACTCCATAAAGAAATTGTCTTGTTGTGGTTGGAAAGATCTAAGGAGAGAAACTCAGGGATGTGGTATCTGGGGGTTAAGCCCTGAGATTTTCTCCAAAGAAATAAAATTTTAATGAACTCTATTTTTACAGCAATGTAAGCACATTACACAAAATCCGGAAAATTCAGAAATTACAAAATCTTTTTTCTTTTTTAAAAATTTTATTTCACAATATTATAGGGATACAATCTTTTGGTTACATAAATTGCTTTTGTACCATTTGAGTCAAAGTCATAAGTGTGCCCATCACCCAGATAGTGTGCATTGTACCCATTAGGTGTGAATTTCCCCATCCTCCCCTCCCCTCCCACTTGCTTGATTTTAAATGAGTGTTATTTCCATATGTCAAAATCTTTTTCT
The DNA here is from genome assembly GCF_040939455.1 of Microcebus murinus. NCBI lineage: Eukaryota > Metazoa > Chordata > Mammalia > Primates > Cheirogaleidae > Microcebus > Microcebus murinus. The sequence goes on along the minus strand of NC_134114.1, from coordinate 33,992,393 downwards.
TTTGGTTGTATTTTTGTTTCTGATTTTTGGAAAGAATATGTCCCACCCCATAAAAACAATGATATTGCATAGTTTAAGAATATTTTTCTAATTTAAACAAACTTAAAAAATTCAGAATAGTTTTCGATTTACAGAACAGTTGCAAAATTATAGTGGCCCATCTCTATATACCTGCTGTTAACATTTTACATTCTCATGGTGCATATGTCACATTCAGGAAACCGACATTGCTGCATTTCTATTAACTAAACTCCATTCTTTATTTGGATTTCACTAGGTTTTCCATAATGCTTTTTCTTCTGTTCCAGGATTCCATCCAAGTTGGAATCACATTACATTTAGTTGTCATGTCTCTTAGTCTGCTGACTATGATAGCTTCCCAGATTTTCCTTGTTTCTGAAGACCTTAACAATTTTGAGGCAAACCAGTTAGGTTATCTGGAGTTTGCTTCTCAAGTTGGATTTGTCTAATATTTTTTTCATGGTTAGGCGGGGTTATCGATGTTTAGAAGGACGACCACAGATGTGAACTACCATTCTCATCACATCATATCAAATGCTCATGCTATCAATATGACTTATATGTTTATATTTTTAAGCAACCCATCTAACAGCAACTAAAGAAGATTTATATAGTAGATAAGCACCATAAAAATATTTGGCAGTGTAAGAAGAAATTGTATATTTTTACAATAAAACAAAAGTATATATTTCTGTATTTTGCCTATATATATTTTCTTAAGGAAAAACTGACCACAAGATGTCACTGTTATCTTACATATGGAAGGGAAGGTTGCCTTAAACAGCAGTTAGATTTTGTGAGGCTAGTGTGGTTAGAAAACACTATTTTAAAATTCTTGGCAATACGTAACAAAACCACTGGAATGTTTTTAGAGTATGGGATGCTAATTTATTTCTTTTTTTTTTTAGTTTTGAAAAATATTTTCCATTGAATTCACACCCAAATATATTTATTTGGAAATTTAATTTAAAACAATATGGTTTACTAATGAAGTTGAAGCCTCTATTCTCAAAAGGAGAAACAAATCTACAAAAATCACTGTGAGCTGACGTTATTCTTTTAACCAGGAACAATAGCTTTATTTAAACTAATGAGCATTTCCTCCCTAAAGAGATTGAAGATGAAAAAGAATAGAAGAATAGAAGATGAAAAATAGCATAGAACAAGATGCTTTAAGTGACTTTAATTGGTCTTATTGCCAAATAACAGCTTAGAAATGGAAGTGTTAAATTTATATCTATCACTTTTTCTACCAAATTTTTAAAAATTGCTTTGCATGTAAAGTAGAAAGAAATCTATTTTTAATTTCCTACTTCCCAGCATATTTATATTGAAACTTTCCTGAATGTAGCAGTTCTGATTTCCAAAGCAGGTCCAATAACTCTAACTCTGCTTTGGTTTTACTGTTTTATTCCCCCTGCTTTCTTTAGGGTCCTACTCTTTCCCCTCATTTTTCTTCTCTTGCCCCTACAGTACCATAGTCCCACATTTAGACCTCTGTTTCTGAACCAATTCTGATTCTTAGCTCATACGCTATTGGGCTAAGACTTGGAAGGTTCTTGGAAATATATAGAACAACTCCCCATTTCATTTGGTTCTGTTCAAACTTCTTCAATTATAGCTACAGGCCAGTCTCTGTGCTCATTATCTATAATCGAAAATTAAATGAGTCTCCATCAACAAAATCTGCTCCATGTTACGATCTTTTTCACAAACTCCCTGTGGGCTATGCTTGATTAGCTATTAAATGTTTTCTAAGTAAAGGAAAATGATGACAAATTCATTGCTTTTGAGATGGAATGGAGTAGTGAAAAAAACACTAGTTTGTACAAGAGAAAGAATTTTAACCTGGGATCCACAGTTAGTTTTCATCACTTTCACCAATCCCTTAACCTTGCCAAACTACAATTTCCTCATCTGTAAAATTAAGGAACAAGACTAGAATTTTTAAGGTATCTTTCGTTTTTCCATTCTGTATGAATTTAGGTCAGCCTTTTCCATTGTTGAAAAATATTAATGACTAGAAAGTTCTTTCTGAGTTGAACCTGAGGTCCACTCTATAGCTTTAAGCCATTGGTCCTAGTTCTGCCCTTGGGAACCACACAGAGCTCAGTCCTTTCTTGCTTCTGTGTAACAACGCTTCAAATACTTGTCGACACTTGTCATTTATATAAGCATCTTTTTCATTTTCCTAAATTCACCCAGACTTTTTGGCCATTTTAATATTAATACTAATTTTCTGTTAGCTATCATCATCTTTCTATTCTCCTCTGATGTCAGAAGCTTATAACAGTCTTCTTAACTGTGATGCTCAGAACTGAAATTTAATATGCCTGACATAATTGGAGGAACCAAGAATACATTAGAATCATTGATTCCAGAATGATTTTTGTAGTCTAATGACATCATCCATTAATCAAACTTTTCCAAACCCCTCTGCCTGTGAAATACTTTGACCCAGCTTCCTACTGGTCTGTTGAGTGTGTGTGTGTGTGTGTGTGTGTGTGTGTGTGTGTGGCCCAAATATACCTCTCCAGCCTTACACTGAACTTCTGACATTTAGGTTATGGCTGATTAAGTAGAAAAAGGAGTTTGTCCTCTGAGTTTTATTTCCTTTTGTAATAACACAAGCCAAGACACCACACAGGCCAAGATGTGAGATATAGTTCGGATATTTGTAGCCTCCAAATCTCATGTTGAAATTTGATCCTTGATGTTGGAGGTGGGGCCTAAAGAAAAACCTCTGGGTCATGGTGGCAGATCTTTCATGAATGGCTTAGTATTATTGTGCTGGCAGTAATAAGTGGAGTTCTTGCCCTGTTGGTTCCTGCCAGAAGTGGTTGTTAGAAAGAGCCTGGCACCACCTTCGCCCTCTCTTTCCTTTTCTTTCATCATGTGATGCCTGCCCCCCCTTCACCTTCTGCCTTGAGTGCAAGCTTCTTGAGGCCTTCTACAGTTGCAGATGCCAGTGCCATGCTTCTTGTACAGCCTAAGAATTGTCAGCCAGATAAATCTTTCTTCATAAATTACCCAGTCTCAAGTGTTCCTTTACAGCAATGCAAAATTGCCTAAGACAATGTGTATGAGATATAAACACTTTATATTTTATTATATATGTATTTATATATCTCATCTATATACACTATTTATCCATGAGTTCTTATATCATTCATGTGGTACCTGTTCATATGATTTTCCATGGCACAGAAAAAGGAAAGATTATATCTGCTGGATTTCTTTTTATAAAGCAACCAAAATGGACAAGTTGTAATTGGACTTGAAATCCCAAATGTTTGAATTATCATCTAGTTTAAAATATTCAACCTAAATTAACTTATGAGTCAACAAACTCTTTTGGAATATATCAAACAGTCTTAAGTGGCTATATAGAAACAAAAAACATTGGAATACTAATATAAGTGGCTTAGAATGTAGGAAAAAGAAACAGATGAACTGGCTTCAAATCTGGTGTTTCCCACTTACTATAGCTCACATATTTGGTTTAATATGTGTTCCCAGAATTAGTGTAAGTTTAATTTAAATAAGGTATATACGGTTCTTAACATTGCACCAGTACACAGAAGGCATTCAGTAAAATGCAACATATATGATGAATAATAAACAGTTTTCAAATATGTTTGTACTTTCTGTGTACACAGAATTGACATATGTTTATAAAAACTTGTTGATGGATTTATCATGATACCAGAATATCTGGCACCTTTTGTGATGCTCGGTCAGTGCTTATGAAAAAGCTGTCAAGAATTGAAGAATTGGCCTCTGGTGATGAATTAGAACTATTTTATAGGATTAATTTCTGATGGAAGCTTTTTTAGCATTCTTGCCAACTGATCTTCCTCTTTTCTTTAGTATGGTAGTAATAATGTTTTTTTTTTTTTTCTAACAAAACCACTTTTATTTTTAAATCATTTTTACTACCAAATACAGAACAAAATTCTGTGTGGAGGCAGTGTTCACTTGATTTCAACAGTAATAGTGTTTGACTGACGTTTCTACACAGAAATACGAGGGAGAGGGGTAGCTAAAGACCATTTTGTTTCTCTCCTCACTGCCTGTTTAAACTAAACTCTGCATTTCCTTTTTAACTTGGGGCTCTTGGAAAACTGATGCTGGGAAAAAATAAAAACCTCCATGTAACAAACCATGTCTTAGTCCCTGAGTATTGTAGAAAATGGTTATATTGAAGTCAGGGTCTTTGCATTTGTTCCTCTAAATGAGGACAGTTTGGGGGTTTCAAAAGTCTTTCACCATTACCTCATTTCTATCCCACGGGTACATTTAAGTAGCCAGCTCAGCAAGAAGTCAGATGATGAATTCCTCATCACTGTGTTATTAAACTAAAGATTCACTGACTGTCCTCCCATGTCTAATAGACACAGTTATCAATCTTTCCACAACAAGTCATCATCTGGGTCCAAATCTTACAATATTTTGCCCCAGCACCATTTGGCTGTGGCTCAGTGACCATTTCTTCTACTTTGGTAATCTATTGATTTGTTTCCACTGATCTCTGTCAATATGATGACACTAGAATACATCATAATTACTACATAGATATGGTATTATGGGTTATTTATGTTACTTAGTTATCAGAAAAGCAGATTGAGCCATATTAACTCACAGGCTCTATGACACTACAAACTGCAAATTAGGCAATTTTAGAAAATTTATAGTTTTCTTCAGCAATTTACTAAATAAATTCCATACTCATAAGTATGTTGTCAGTTTATTTATATAGGAATTCAGATTACAGCCCTTCATTAGGGATCTACAAGGTCCATAGGGTCTTTCACTGTTTTTTTTTATCTTTATTCTTTTAAAAAAAACCCTTTTTTTTTAAAATGTATAAAGACATTTTTTTTGACATTGATAATTTGCACCTAAAAGATATTTTCTTAAGTTGGAAAATCTCAAACTTGAATTCATGGATCCTCTATTTACTGGTCTGTTAGAATCTTTTTTTCCCTTTAAAATAAATCTGTTCATTATTCAAGCTTGAGAAGAAATACTTAAAGTGCATTTATAAGTAGCAAGTACAATCTTATTAAGTTTTCCATAATTTAATTTCAATGATATTGATTTTATCTGATAGACACATTAGTCTTGATTTTTCTGATCCTCGGGATTGAACAGAAACTATTGTAAACCCCCACTCTGCTGACCTTTTCCCTCAGAGGAGAATTAAAGTCAGCAATGATGCATGTTCCAGGATATTTGCAGGAAAAAGAGTAAAAGGTCCTCTTAAAGCTGTCCCCTTCACTTGTCTTTTCATATCTTGGAGATGTGGGGAGGGCTACGAGCCAGTGCGGTTGCTGGCTGTAGATCTGCATATCTTCTCCCCAGAGATCAGCACAAACTGGGCGTTGGGACAGAATCTCTGAGGGGGCTGGTGGAAGTTCTCCACTCAACAGTGTGCTCTGAGACCGTAAATGTTCCAGGAAAACATCACAGAGCACTGTTCTGTTGACTAAATGGCCCCAAACTTTCAATCTGTCCTTGTTGACCTAAATGAAATAATATGGGTTATAAAAGATGAGGCCTTTGCAAGCCAATGAATCATTAAGCAATTTATATTATGATGTTAATGCAATTTTTAAACTTGGTTGATGACTATCAGGAGTGGTGTTCTAACTTAGAATTCAGAGATAAATCTGGTTTTACTTCATGTTTGTTCTGTATGAGATAGCTGGATAAAAAAACTACAAACTATGACATATAGGTCTATATATCTGGATTTAATATTAAATGACAAATTTGTGGGAAAATAAAGGGTTATTATGATTAATTTCCTCATGTGCACATATCATTGTTACCAAAATGACGTGATTTTTCAAATAAAAAATCTATTTCCCTCTGCTAGAATAACTGTATTCTAACTCTGAAAACTGATTCTTCATACTCTGCCCACTTATGCACCGTGGACATCGGCAGGGAATCTGGCAGAAAGAATCCATCCCAGCCCTTACCTTAGTCTGTCATTAATGATCTGGGATCAGGATATTTCCTTGACATTAATATTGGCGCTGGGAATGTAATCTTCAGCTACCTTATTGAGGTTAGATGACCCATCGGATTTATAGTAGTTAACATTTAATTTGCAGTTCTAGATTATTTCTGTAAGTCACCATCAAGAGCTATGTGCTAAAACTCTTGTTATCTAAAGCTACCTATTAGCTGACAGGGCTTAGTAGCCCCTTCAGCGAGGCAGAATGGATTGACTATGAACCGACTATGTCTATATCAAAACTTAAGCTCTGAACTACAACAATGCCAGCAGCTAGTCACTGACCTTGCCTTTGTTCACCGACCTCAGTGATTACATAGACAAATACGGTTTTAGTTCCCTCCCCATTGCAGTCCATCTGCCACATATTCACTTTTCACCAGCACTTAATTTCCTATCAAAATATTTTCCAGGATGAGAAAAGAACCAACTTCCAGGCAAGAGAGAAATGAGCATGAGTGATTCTAGTTAATGACTTCCAGATAAGAACTTGCTTATTTTCCTAATGGTCTACTGGGTCCTGCTAAGCTATCATGTCACAAACAGAACAGATAATTTTAATGGGAGAACTGTGTAAGGTTTCAGGACATAGCCACAGCACTTTTGTCTACCTAAAATGTTTTTTAAAATAAATAAACTAATGGGACTTGCAAACAAGTGAAATCTAAGAGTAATATAACTGAGCCTTCAGGCAAAATATTTTCACAACCTGTGAAATCAATAAAAGTAAAAACTCTAAGAACTAAATGCATAAATTTTTTTGTCTACCTTGAAAAAATATATTTCTATACTTAAGAGATAGTGTGGAGAAAGATGTGAATGCAATGCAAACATATTTCTTCACTGGAAGGCAAGGTTGAGAATTCCAGTATAGAGTTGAATCATTTAGACTTCTCTCTACTGTTTAAGATGTATCTCCTCCCAGAGTAGCCACTAATATGAAACCCCTGCTAAACAAAATGCAAACACTAAACAAGTAGTAATGGTGGTCTTTAGTTCACCACAATGGTCTGACCACATCAAAAGTGAATGAGTAGGTGGTTTCCAGAATACTGTCAAATAACAGAACACAACTTGCTGCTGAAAATACATTGAGTGGTAGAAAAAGAGATGCCAAATTGTTTCATCCTGATGATAATAAATGAAATGAAGTAAAAGTATTAATAAAAACATAAGTGCATACCAAGAGTATCATTTAAGAAAAACATTTCCTTATGTTTTATTGTAGTTAATAATTATAGAAAGAAAAAACAAGAAACTGCAAGGAATTATGGTTACTATTTTCAGAACTGCTGTGGCAGGTAGGGTACCTTACCTGCCTTTAAGAAGGCATTCATTTATTATTCTGTTTTTATTCATCTGTAAATGATGCCTGGGGGGAAAGGAAGTCCTATTTTTAAAAGATACTGAGTTTAACATATGTAAAGTGGTTAGTTGCTTAGAAATAAAAAAAAAAAGGAAAATAAAAAGTATTATTATAGTATTTGTGGCATTTAAACCTATAATTAAGGTAACCAAATATTTTCCATAACCCCCCTTATAGTTAGTCACTTACAAATATTCTGCAAGTTTATGGTTTGAAGCTAAAACTTTCCACCAGGTCTATATATGTACTGCCTGGAATCACTTAAAAATAATTCAAGTAAGTTTGAATTTTGATAATTTGTCTTTTGTTGGATAATTTAAAAGAAAGTCATTGACATTTTTTACATAAAGTAAAGCAAATGCTATATTTGATTTTGGATTAGACCTTAAAATCAAATGTAGCATGCATGGGACCTTCAAAGGGAGCTTATATGAACTTGGAATATAAAAGTTTAAAGATAATAATGCCATTCATAGATTAAAACCATGATCCAAACATACTCTGTTGCAAATTTTACTTTGGAAATGTGTTCTTGCTACTTGGATCATTTCTTCCTCTCTCACTTGATTTACAGCCTTACCAACTGGTGGTTTGAATGCTGTACAGGCTGCTTATAATACAATAATTATTTTTTACATTTTGAAAAAGGCTATATTTCTATAAGCATTATATTCAAAAATCTCCTAATATTATGTATAATGCATATTATATATTATTTTACATTATTAATTATTTAAGAGAAACAGTATGTAAACTTTTGAGATAAATTATAATATTGTTAATATATAACAAAATTCAATCTTAGATTGATTATTGTATTTTAGTTTTAGCTCTTTGGCACTTAGCCAATGGATAGTATGGGGTAAGGAGTATAGGATGGGAATGGAAATAAAAGGAGTAAAGGCAAATTTTGATAATTTTTTCAGTTTCACATATTATGTATAAACTATGTATATCTTTTTTATTTGTTTAAAATCCAGAACTGCACCAGCAAGTGCAGTTGACTAAGTTGTTCACTCTACATTATCAATGAAAGTAAACAAGTTATAAAGATGGTTTTTTTTACTTGTAACTTGCAGAGGTTTGGTAAAGATAATGGCATATTTTCTATGCCTTCCAAAGTGTGAACACAGGCTCATACATTTATTGAGAACCTTCAGCATCCAGCTGGATTGGTCAAAGAAGTACCAAAAGAATTAGACACACAAAGTTCTTTCAAGGAATTTAGGAGAATAAAAATTAATTGCAGTGTGGAATAGTGAATGTTACCTTGAAAGTAAACTTGGTAGGTTTTGGAATACCTGGGGAAGAAAGTCACAACAGTCCTAAAGAGTTGACAAGGCCAGTTTCGAGGATGGTCATCTACCCTAAACTCTTTCTTCTACGTTAACTCTGCTTTCTCGTGAGTCTCCAAATGCTTTAGAATTTAATGAGATCCTTGCTTCCTTGCTCTCACGGTGTGGTCTACAGATTGGCAGTAGTGGCATTATCTGGAAACTTGTTTGAAATGCAGAATTTTGGGCCCTATCACAGACCTACTAAATAAAAATCTGCATTTAAAGGGATTGCTTGGTGATCCATAAGTATATTAATGTTTGAGAAGCATTACCTTGGGTTCTGTCTTCTTAATAACTTTCAAAACCATCTGAAAGCAGAAGTTTGTATTTCCCTTTACTTTTGACCTTTAGGAAGATACAATCCCAAAGAACACCTTCATCCATGCAGTGTATTTAAGCAGAGAGAATGGGCTCAAGATAACTCTTGACTCTAGTTCCCCACAGCCTGCATGTGAATGTAAAAGGTTCATAAATTCCTGTTTGCTGAGGGCATGTAAAAGTGATGCTAAAGCAGAACTGAAGACACATGGGATTGGCACTAGGAAAGAATTAAGTACATGGTTCATTTGACTGAAGCTGTGGCATGATCACGGGCAATAACAAAAGATGCCCCCCTCAAAAGCCAGAGAGAATGAATGTATCAACAGTGGAGACCAAGAAGGACCCAGAAGGCAGCTAGTGGAACATAGGCCTCTCTTATTCCCACTCTTATGAGTTGTTATTTTTAAGCTCAAATACCTCTCAGGAAAAGGCAAAAAAGAAGGGTGGTGTGGGAATGGGAGAAAGAAGGTAGATGGAAAAAATTGACCTACTTAACCTGAAAGAGACTAAGTTCTCAACTGGAAGAAAATGGGTTGTGTGTCAGGGTTAAGTTTAATTTTTTTTTCTCCATTAGCAGATATGAGACTACAAGCAAAAATAATCATTTTATGGAATATAAAACTCTATGTATGTGTGCCTGATTGATAATATGACAATTTTAAACTACAGCATAAACATGAAATGCCTTTGTTTAAAGTCCATCAGTGGCTTCTTATGGCTACTATGTTATAGCCTGGAACACCCCATTTTATTTGGCCCTTGCCTACCTGTCTAACATCATTACCTGAAACCAACAATGGAGATTGAAATTTTTTTAAAAAATTCTTAAAGAAATAGAGGTAATTTCAGTGCAAGTTCTAAGCCAGTAGATCTGTATGCTTGTGGGGAGCAGTGTGTGTCTGTTTGTCTGACTCTGTATACTACGTATTACAACATTGACTCCTTTATCAGTTAACTCTGGCCAAAATAATGTTGCATTAAAAAAAAAACCCAAAACCATTGGCCTAAAATACTGAATAAATTATTCTCCCAGATCGGCAGATTGGGTGCAGTTTGTTAAGCCAGGCTTGGTTGGATGGTTTCACTGGTCTTAACTGGACCTATTCATGCTTCTGAAACCAGCTGGGTTCAGTTAGGGGCAGCTTTGCCTGCATGTTTCATATCCTCCTTCTGAGACCAAGAGGCTAGTCTAGCATGTCCCTCTTGTGCTAGCAGAGGATCAAAAGTATGGGGTCGGTCAGTCATGTTATAGCTTCATAAACTTCTGTTAATGTCACATATACCAATATTTCATTGGACAAAGAAAGTCACATGGAAAACCTAGAATCAAAGGGTAGGAAAGTTTGTTCCATAAAATATAGAAAAGTGCTGAAATATATATGCCAAAGAATATATATTTATAATCCAATTACTATAGATGGAAAAATAATACACTATATCTTAAACCCCCTTTTTAAAATAACTGCCACCACATCATAAGAAACGAGGTAGCAATTAGAGATGCAAAATCTGACAGAGTGGTACTTAATCTCTCCACAATATGACCCCATAATCAAGTCTTGCTTGTGTTTTCTATCTTTTGGAGAAACTTATTTGCAGGATTGCAATTAATCACTGAATTATATTTTACAATTCATGCATTCATAAATTTGCTTGTATTGTTTTCATGTTCTATTAAAAGGGTCAACAAACTACACTCTGCAGGCCAAATGCAGCCCACCATTGGATTTTGCAAATGAAGTTCTGTTGGATTACAGTCACTCTCATTTGCTCACTTACCATCTCTGGCTTCTTTTATGCTACAAGAGCAGAACTGAGTTTTTGTGATAGATAACATTTTGTCTGATGAAATATTTACTGAAAAGCTAAAAATATTTACTAACTCACTCTTTAAAGAAAAGTTTGATGCCCTTGCTATTATATTTAAGGCAATTACCCCGTGTATTCATCTTAAATGTTACCAAAGATCCAATTCCTTTCAAAAAAAGAAGAGAGTTTTAATAAATAGAGCCAGAATCTGAATGCACACCTGTGGGTCCAAAGTCAATGCTTTTTTCTCATATACTATATCATTTCCAGTCTGGGTGATTTTCTTATAATCAACTTTTTCAATAAGTACTTTGGGCAGATTATAAAAATAATCAGCAAAAATATGACACAACATCAATACAGTAGAAATAGATTATCATAATGCATATCTATATTGTGAGTTTTTTTCATTCAAAATGTTGTGTGACTTTACTCTTTGTTGAAAAATTGCTGTGAAAGAATAAAACTGAAATCAAATGGTCATTGGCGGCCAGGTGCTGTGGCTCACGCCTGTAATCCTAGCTCTCTGGGAGGCCGAGGCGGGCGGATTGCTCGAGGTCAGGAGTTCCAAACCAGCCTGAGCAAGAGCGAGACCCTGTCTCTACTATAAATAGAAAGAAATTAATTGGCCAACTAATATATATAGGAAAAATTAGCTGGGCATGGTGGCGCATGCCTGTACTCCCAGCTACTTGGGAGGCTGAGGCAGAAGGATTGCTTGAGCCCAGAAGTTTGAGGTTGCTGTGAGCTAGGCTAACGCCATGGCACTCACTCTAGCCTAGGCAACAAAGTGAGACTCTGTCTAAAAAAAAAAAAAAAAAAAAAAAAACCCAGGTCATTGCCATCCCATTTTTCAGGTTCAGAGAGATACCTCCAAGTAGGAAGTCTAGAGTGGGATCCAGCCACTGCACTGCAGCACTTGCTAAGAGGCATCGGAAACAGTCTTAACTACCATCCGCCAGTTAGTATATGTAGGAGCGGTGTTGCTTTTCCCTCCCAACAGCCAAGTGAGGCACTGAAAGCAAATCTTTCAAAAAGACTAGGGAGTTCCTGCAAAATGAGATGCATGGCATCTTGTCTTTCCTAACTAGAAACTTGGTAAGATACAGAGACTAAAAGCTCAGCTCCAGCCACCACTAGAGAAGATCCCAGTGACAGAATTCTCCGAAGAGAATTCTGAAACCTCAGAGTATATTACACTATTTTTTTCAGTTGCTTTTATTCGAGTATGGGAAGAATTAGTGGTATTTTAGATGCATCCTCTGAAATTTGAGCACAGACACTTGTGCCTCTTCTGGTGTAGAGATTTCTGAAGCCTGGAGGTCTAGTGGAACAAGGCTATGTTCTCGGGTCTGAAAGGGCCATGGTGTTAAATGTCTGGGAAGAAAACGGGGCCCCATACGGGTTATGTGAGAATGCATGAGAGGAGACCAGTGGGTCTTGATATTCTATGTAAAGGAAAATGAAGGTTAGTGGTGTGGCATAAGGGCCGAGCTGCTTGAGAGGTCATAGAGGTCAAGTGATTAAATGTATATATTGGCAAAAGGATTGGAAATGTTGTATTTCGGGCTTGTCAAAGAGACTCAGGACTGTTCTTTGAAGGAGTAAATGTATCTTAGCGAGGAGAAAAAAAAAAAGCCCATATATCACTTCAGCATTATATCAATAGAACTCTAGTAGAAGATGAGACCAGTCAACCACAGAGTGGTTACAACAACATCTTACTTTAAGATACTAATTTCTATTTCAGTTACCTATTGCTAAACATCAAACAGCTCCAAAACAGTGAGTTACAACAACAACCATTTTATTTGCTCACAATTCTTTGGGGTGCCAGGAGCTGAGCTGTGCCATTCTTCTGCTGATCTTGCTTGCAGTCAGATGGTTGCTGGAGCTGGAACATTCAAGATGCCTTACCTCACATGCCTGGCTCTTGAGCAGAGACAGCTAGAAGTCTGGGACTTCTTTTTCTCTCCATTTGGCTTTTTCCACATGACTGGCTTGGATTTCTTTACATAGTGTCTTGATCCCAAGAGCAAGAATTCCTAAATGACAAGCCCCATAAAGTGCTCATCAAGCCTCTGCTTGAATTATGCTTGCATATACCCCACTGGTCAAACTCGAGTCACTTTGGGAGATTATATTCAATTTTGGACAATGTGAATACCTTTGGGGCTGCTTCACTGGGAGCCACACTATAAGATTCTATCCTGCAACCCCCAGTTTTCTCATTTATTCCTATTATTGCACTTATAACTGCAAGTTTTTATGATTTTTTTCTATTCATCATTGTGCCCATAAAGACTAGAAAAAGGGCCTAAAAAGCAGTGGGTTAACAATAAATGTTTGAAATTCCTTCTTAATTAATGAATAAATGTGGAACTCTCAAAATCCAATCTATTTACAACTATTAAGCATTTCACAGCTAGGAACCAACTATACTAAAGTAGTATTAATAATTCTACACCATTGTGCTTATACTAAATACTTATTCAAGATGTACAGGATTTTCCTAAAGAAAAATAAGGTTTTTCAATACTAAAATATGAAATGTTTAGAGAAATAATTTAATATATCACATGGAAGAAAAAAGCATTTAATAATTCCCTAATTCTCTCAGTTAAGAGAAAACACATAGGGAAGAATTCATTATCAAGCTTTGAGTTTTGAGAACTTTTAGCCTTTAAGAGTAGGGATTCTGAGGTTATTAGTTTCCTCTTGCTGCTGTAACAAATTACCATAGATTTGTGACTTGTAACATCCCAAATTTATCTCTTACAGTTCTGGAGGTCAGCAGTCCCAAATCAGTTTCGCTGGGGCTCTTAAGGTTCTAGGGGGAAAATCCATTTTCTTTCCTTTTAGCTTCTATCGCTATTCACTTGTGGTCCCTTCCCCCTGTTGTCAAAGCACATCATTCTAATATCTTCTGCCACTGACACATTACCTTCTACTTTTCCGACTCTGATTCCTCCTGGTCCCTCTTATAAGGACCTTAGGCCCACCTGGATAATCTTTGCATCTCAAGATTCTTAATCACATTTGCACAATGTCTTTTTCCATATAAAGTGACATTCACAAATGCTAGGGATTAGGATTTGGACATATTTGGGGACCATTATTCATCCTACCACAGTGAGATACTAAATTATACATACTATACTAAAATTATACATTTTTTCTCTCCTTTGCTCAATTTTAAGGAAATTGCCAGTTTTGAACAGTTTTGGGGGCAGTAGAAGAGGCAGAAAGCAGAAATAAGCTGCAGATATTTCTGACTTTTGTTTTTAGAACATCTAGGTCGTAAAGAAATCTAAAGCATGTAAAAGAAGATTCTCAGATTATGACAATGTTCCTTGAAGATAGATAAGAATGGGAGTGTCCATATACAAAAAAAAAAAAAAGGAAAAACTTGTTTTTTCCTACTCTTATATACCACAACACTTCTGGCACCAGATTCTCCAGTGGACACCAGCTGGGTGTCCTCTAATTCAATTCAATTCTGACAGTACCCACCTGGAGACAGCATCAGATCCCACAGGTTAAGGGCTCAGCCCCACAAGACTACACCCACTTCAGACCCCAATTACAAATCCCAGGTTGTTATCTGTGCTTCTGACCAAGTGACTAAAAATGAGGGTCCCCACAATTCCCTCCTTTGGTTTTATTAGTTTACTAGAGCAGCTGACAGAACACAGGGAAACACAATTACCATTTTATCATAAAGAATATTACAAAAGATATAGATGAATAGCTAGATGAAGTGATTGGACAGGCTAAGGCATATGGGAAGGACTATGGAGTGTCCATGCCCTCTCTGAGTATGCTAGGCTTAAGGTACCTCCATGTGTTCAACTATCCAGAAGCTTCTCAAACCCAATCCTCTTGGGTTTTTGTGAATCTTCATTATACAGGCATGACTGATTAGAGCACTGTGCATTGGTGATCAGCTCAAACTTTGGCCCCTTTCCTCTCTCTGGAGGTTGGCGGATGGGGCTGAAAGTTCCAACTTTCTATTCATGCTTTGGTCTTTCTGGTGACTAGCCTCCATCCTGAGGCTATTTAGGGGCCAGCCACCAGTCATCTTATTAGTATACAAAAAACATTCTAATCCATCTGGAAATTCCAAGTGTTTTAGGAATGAAGACTAAATACAGACTCACAACATCATACCATAGAGAGTGGGCAACCCTCACTCAAAAATAGAAATCCCCTGAGCTTATGAAGGAGGAGTGCCACCAGGGAAGCAGCAAGTTGCCTGCCAAGAATGGGACCAAGTAGGAAAACATTCCTTCATGGGAACTGGCATAGAAGCAACAGACCCTTGAAGGGATTTTGCAAACAGGGGAGTGGATGATTGAACAGTGTTACCAATGACCGTTCCCCAGTGCCTTGGCACTGGAAAAAAAAAAAAACAAGGGGTTGAGGTGGGGGGCCAGCAAGAATGATGACAATTGAATTTTTTACCAGATGGATAAAACGGAGTCCTGGTAGCAGAAATTAAAGATTTGTTGAGATTTTTTTTTTTAAATGATATTTCTTACATGCCTATGTTTGAGATTAATATTCATCCCTGTGTACACATGTGCACTTTCTCCCACTCTACCATGTTTGTTATATAATTTTTAACATTGTTTCAAAAATATAAAAAGAGGTGCAATGATTTCGATGTGTAAACTTTTGAAATAAAAGCATAAACATACTTTAGAAAAACATTTATCACTCACTCATTATTACTTTTTATTGGTCATGTTAATTGGGTTACTTTTCTTTTTATTCATATTTATTCTTATAAATAATGATTTGTTTATTGAATTACAGAGAAAAATGTAAATTTTTTCTCACTAGACTTTAAATATCCTAATTCCATAATTTCATCTTAATAATATCCATCAAGTATTACATCAATTTTTTGAAGTTGTTTTTCAGGGGAAAAATGTGTATCTCTATGATCCTATTTTGACATACTGTTTATGAAGATTTATAGTCTGTACACAATTTCATTTTCCTCTGAGAGTAACTGAATTATGAAAAAAACAAAAAGCTATAAAATTGATTTCCAGAAAGGTAGCCAAGAGTCCTTGCTACTGGGAACAGTAACTTCAATTTTCATATGATTTTACATAAATTGTCCCATTTGATTTCCAGAACATTAGACAGCATGGCAGACATTTTCATGTAAGTTTGACTAAATTAATTCTTTGAGATACTCATGTGGGCTGTTGTGGGGATTAGAGATAGAAATGAGAAGTTTCTAACACATTCCAGTTGTTCAATAAAATATTAGCCATCATTGCTATTATTTCATAAGTATGAGAAGTGAGGCTTAAAGTGATTATGGCTTGTCCCCCCAGAGTTTCATTCTCAATGCCCAACAGAGATTCCCAATTAATTTCTTCCATTCAAAGAATGAGAATTGATTTAACAATAGAAAAACAGCAGAAATAATCTCACAGATTGTATTCCATCTGCAGGATCTCAGCTTCTTAGGCTCAACATTCACTTCTGGACAAAAGGGCTCTGCCCAGCCCCTGATCCTCTCAACCTCCCACACTACCAGTGTTTATCTTTGGAGGAGAAAAAAGGAATCCCTAGAAAGGCCTTAGTTCTTTTCTCTTGAAGGTGGGAGAAAAACACCTTTTGAAACTACTCCTGCTGTCAAAGTTCAAGCCTTGATTTGTGAAGCCTGGTCTTGCAAAAGTACTAAATCAAAGTAAAATGGATTTACATTTGTAAACTTTGTTTCCACTTAATGGGATTAGAAAGACCACTCACATTAAACAAACAAAAACATCAGTTCAGCATCAAGATGGATAGACAGTAAATTAAATGTACACAAACTCTGAAACTTAGTGTGAATTTGGGCCTAAAAATTCTATTTTAAGATGGCTTGATGAATCAAGAAACTTCCAGAGCCTACTTACTCTTTTTAATAACTACTCTTTACCTGAGCCACGTGCACTATTAAGGGAAGAGAAAAGCCACAAAAAAGAGTGAAATACAGTGTGCAATGAGGTTGGTTGGAGAGCAGTTATAAAACGACTCTTCTAATCTTCTACAGATGCAAATATTTAAGTGAGGATTTAAACTCAGACATATGCAGCAACACCTCTGTTGAAATCTCTCAATACGCACAGAAGAAATGCACAACAGTTTTTCGGACTAAACAGCAGTAAAAGTTTTCCTATTTAAAAATATCTTAAGTATTCCCAAATAACTTAGCTTTGACTATTTCCTGCAATAAGTGGACCTGATAGTAATTATTTTTATGACCCACTGTCTGCTTACACTTCTAACAGAATTTTTGTAATCTTCTTACTACATCTTTTTACATTCTTATCTGCCCTAAAAGACAACTCAGTACCATCTTCACTTTTGGCCTGGGTTCCTATTGACATCAGATGGAACCATGAAGAAATCAACCAAGGCGTATGAAATTCAATTCAAACTGCAAACTATACGACTTTTATCAATTTATTCTGTCTTTGTGGCTTTGCCTCCACACAATCCCATAACCAACTAAATTTGTCAGTTCAAGGGATAGTATCATTTGAATTGAGGTGGAGAAAGATCAGGTTAGGGCTTGCGGATGATGTGGGAAGAGTTGATAAAATAGGAAGGGGCTAGAAGCTGGGCCTAAAGACTTACTCAAAAAGTTCACCAAAGACAGAAAATGTCAGGTAGATGCTGTAGGGTAAGGTCAGCAGGGTGACTAGGCATCTAGATTTGAGGACCAAGGCGAGGTAAGTGGCCAAAAGAAGCAGAGTCCCAAATCAATGATTTTAGCAACAAAAAGTCAGATTATTTGGGCAGAAAATCTTGAGGGACCAGAAAACAATGTAAATTGATGCAGAGCAACTTACAAAAGCTTATTTTTCAAGGGATGGGTATGATGTATTATGAGGAAGTTTAGGTGTTTGGTGTTTTAGCAAACATCTTAAAGCATATACATCCAGATGAAGCCTCAAAGTTAATCCATTGAAGCTGCTGTTAACAAGCATGGCTTTGAAACCGTCTTGTTAAAATTGCTTTAAATGTTACAATGTTACATGATCTCATTTATTTATGAAATCTAAAATTCTACAAAGAAAAAAAAGAAAACTCAAACAATTGAATACATAGAAATAGTAGAACAGTGTTGGGGGAAATAGGGAGATGTAGGTTAAAGGGTGCAAAGTTGCAGCTGTGTAGGATAAATAAGTCTAGAGATCTAATGTACAGCGTGGAGATATAGTCAATAATATTTTCTGTATACTGGAAATTTACTAAGAGAGTAGATTTTAGACTCTCTTACCATATGACAAAAAAAGGTAACTATGTGAAGTGCTGGATATGTTAATCAACCTGACTATAGGAATCCTTTCACTGTATATGTATATCAAAAAATCATGTTGTAGACCTTAAATATAGCAATAAAAAGAAAAATAGAAAAAAAAGAAATGTTAAATAGCTGAAAAAGTTGCTTTCACTGCCCACTTTTAAATCATACAGTGAGCTCATAGATATTACTCATGGGGAAGCCAAGCAGAATTTATGCTTATACACATGCTTGTCCACTCTGCCTCCAAAATCTCACCCCTACATCCACTATGATATTAAGTAATAGTAAAAGAATGAATTAGCTACTACTTTTTGTAGCAGACATTTAAAAATAAAAATATGGAACTGCCAAACACCAATAATGGCCAAGGCAGAGTGGTGCAGATGGAGCCATTGTATTGAATGTCTCATTCTTAGTGGGTGTTAGAAAGCTACCAACAGTTACAAAGTTTATATGGGACCTTGCCTCAGTGATGTTACTTGAATAACTCTATAGTCAATGCCTTACTGAAAAAAACATACTTTTCACTATATACTTATCTTAGGTGTCCCAAATTTTATTAATTGGACTGCCATTGACCCTAAGCTCCATATACTTGCACACTGACAAACTTTTTTCTCAAATACCACCAGCATGTTGATATACATACCTCTTAGCCCAAAATATCCATTGACAAATAGCTAGTGAGGCACTGCTGATCTGAGATAGAAACTCCTATATCTCTGTACGTAATTTCATAGCACTCATAATAAATGAAATGTTTTCAAAACTTACAGCATTCACTCTTCTTTCTCATTACTGTCTTTCCATAACACTTCATTTGTAGGGATTATATCAATTAGTATACTGTACAGCATCACTAGGCAACCACTCCCAACACATACACACATGCACAAACTCATACACACACACATTTCTGACTAGTTGTTTCCTATTATTTCTTGTGGCCTTCAAACAGATGTACAAAGAGGGTAGTCATGGTAGCAATAATCATTGGGTTATGGGGTAAGAAGAGGAATTTCAAAATATGGCTCCCATAGAGTAGAAATATATATGTCTAGTTTCCTGACTGATGCAGATTTATTTCTGAACCAGGGAAAATATCAGGAAAGGGAAAATTTTATCTACTTTTAATTAAGCAAAGAGAGGTTGGAATACCTATTGCAATATTTAATCCAACACTTTTAGTTCTCTAGTTTATGAAATTCCTCATAGTTACTGGCAATGGGTTTATTGTCAATTTTGGTTTATGGTGTTTTGACTTTTGTGATCTTCCTGTGCCTTCACACATATGTTGGTAAAATGTTGAGCCCAGCTGGACCATGGGCTGCAAACCATATGCCATTTTACACCAGAAACCTGTTTGCTTTCTGGACCTGCTTGCAATTATTCCCATATACTGATTTCCTGAATTTCTGGCACCTCAGTTCAATTTCTACATCTGCTTTTTACCCATGTAGTTTGTTGAACATCCCTTTCCAAGCTTCTTGGACTTAGTTACCCACACATTCTGGGATCTGCTTATTCCTCTGGTTTTGATGTCATCTATCCTCATCCCCCATCCTGCTAGCATTCCAGCTTTTGCACTGAAACAACCACCAGATGGGGGCTTGCCTACAGAACTAGAGCCAAATACAGGGTAGTAATAGTTATCTTGTAATACCTAAGCCCTTGTGTAGTCTTTGAATCTGGTGAGCTTGACTTTCTGGTGTATGATGATTATGTTATTATTATTTATTAATGTATATGGCCCTTTTTCATTAAATATGATTTCCCCATGATATGCACCAAGTAGAAAATATATTTATTTAGGCAAAAGCCTTAGTGATTTCTGGGTTACTAGAGAATATGTTATGTTTAGGATATACAACAGAATCACATGAGATAGTTATATGAAGAGCAAGAAGTAAGACTATAAAGTGTGATGTCATTAAAGATTATTGGGTTAAAATCTGGAACTCTTATGCTTACTGCATTACTGTAAACTTAATCTAATGAAACTAAAATGATTCAGAGGGTGAATATCACTCAAGTCATGTTGAATTATATTAATTCCTACATTTCTTACTCTTTTTGAAATCAGCAATGGGAAGAAACAAAATTTCGACAAGCTTGGAGTTCTTGCCTAAGCACTGAAAAAATTTACAAGTTAGCAAATGTTTATACTTTTGAAATAACTGGAAATGACTTCACAACGAATCTTAAAAATGCACCAGTTATATATTATTCCAAAATGCCAATTATCTAGTTATTAAAATGTAGCATAGTAAATTAGCTGGTATTGTTGGCAGCTGAAATAATACAAATGATTTGGATACCTAAGAGATTTCTTCAGATACCCAGTAAAAATCAGAAAGTCAGTTCCATGAGCAATGATATTAGTGTCTTAAGATGAATATTCTAGGAATGTGTTAAGTTTCTGTCTTGCCTTTCTAACTCTTTATACTTTTACTCTCATATAGTTAAAACATCTTCATTATTTATATATTTCTACAGAACAGTATAAATTTCTTTATTTATCTGATTTCAAAATCTTTGGGGGATTAAAAAGGCATGAGATAAATAGTTTATTTTAAAGTAGTCATTTAATTTCTTCAATTACTTATAATTTTCCCTTTGTAAAGAGATTAACATTTTTATTTCTTTGTTCTTTAAGTATCCCTTTCATGATCTCTGGAACATGAGGGAAGCATGCCTAAAGATATTATGCCTTTGAATCTAAAGTCCTAATCTGGTGTATGAACTAATTTCCTTTTATATTTCCAAATACTCAGTTTTTAAAAATTAATTTTGTATGCTGTTGTATAATACATTTAACTCAATTTATGCTATAAATGAACAAGGATTATGGTTCTTTCTTTCTTTCTTTCTTTCTTTCTTTCTTTCTTTCTTTCTTTCTTTCTTTCTTTCTTTCTTTCTTCTTTCTTTCTTCCTTTTTGTTGTCTTTTTCTGCTTTTTTTTAGATGGCAAGTTTTTTATCCAGTACAGTCTAGATTTCAGAATACGTAGTATGCCCACTTTGATCCATTTCATTGCTGCTTTGATATTTCATTGTGATGCTGTATTTAGAGAGCTCATATGCATTGAAGAGGAATTACTTGGAAAATACAAGATGAGCAGAATACAATAGCAGATAACCTATAGTGAATTAGAGGGAGGAAAGCAAAAGCAAATACGATGGATGCAAAAATAAGATTAAAATGCAAAATCATATTTGAGACAATAGTTTTAATTCGCCAGTATCATGGTTTTATTTTTATAAAGTGGATCTTGAGGACTCATGAACTTTAAGTCCTAATTGGCAACAAACAATTTTATAGGGAACAATATTATATACCTTGGGAAAACATCTTCATTAGTCATAATTCATTGATTAACAAACTATAAGTGCCTTGATGGCAGCATCTAAGTCTACTTAGCCTTTGAATAATCTAAAATATTTAAGTGTAAAAAATTTAATGAATTCCTCAAATGTAATGGATGTTGTTCTACAGACTGGGAAGTCCTTGTATTAGAGAGTTCAATGTCCTAGGAGGAAAGGCAGACAATAAACCATGAGTCAGAGTTCATTATAATCTGATTTCCAAATGTTTTCATTTGTACAACTCATCAGCAAAAAATTTTAGGTCATGTTGCCCCAATATTTGTATTTTTATTCACAAATTTTTAATATGTACTTTCATTAATTATTATTAAGGTACAATTTATATTTAAAGTAAGGTTCATTGTCAAATAACTTTTTTATAAATCCACATTCAAAAAGTTTTATTTTAACTTTTTCTCTTATTTTCTCACATAATTTCATTACTCTTAAACTCTTTTTCGAAGGTGGATAGTGTCAGCTCTGCCATATTTTTGCTCACTTGTGCTTACATTATTGACATTATGGTTTAGTCCAAGATTTCTTTGCAGAAACTTTAAAAGCTACGCTTTAAAGGCTTGCTTTCATGTTTTAACTTGTTAATATAATATATAAATCTAATTATCTGGGCACATGCAAATTGCCACTGGGTTATATGCCACACTCCCTGAAAGGTGAATGCTCAAAGCAAACATTCTTATGACACAATGGGAACAGAGCTATACTGCAAAAACCTTTGAGTATACACCCCATTTTCATTTTCTCTCTTAAACTAGTAACAGTGTTATTCTGTGTGACACCATTGTTCACTAATAAATGAGATAAAAGATCAGACCACAAAACTGCGGTTTCAATTTGAAAAAGACTTTGACCTCAAATGCCAATTAGCCCTTTGCTGAAAGTAAAATTCAAGGTAATAAACATCATTAACAAAACAGCATTTCAATATAGAAAGAATTAAAGTTTGTCCATATAGAAGAAAAAAACAGTTATTGAAATATGCAATACTGATATACATAACAGTAGAAACACATAAGAAGAGAAAGATATTTCAAAATGATGAGAAAGTTAATGGAAGGTCTGTGAATCTTTTTTTTTCTTTTAAGGTTTTGAATCTTTTATGAGTTTTTTTAGAAAAAAGCATTTGCAATGTTCTGTGTCTTGTATTTAAACCTGAGCAATGCCTGAGTAACTAAGGTTTGTTTAGTTAGTGTAGTATCATTCAATGTGAGTTTACTGTACTGTTTAGGCTTTATTTTTTTCCTTTTTTTGGATCCTTAACCCTAAATAGAAATTTTGCAAATGAGTTCTACTGATAAATCTAAATTAATCAATGATTTGAAATAAGTAAATACATACATATTTACATAAAACCTATTAATGATAATAGATTATTAAAATCAACTCTTGAAGAAAAGGCTCATATAGTGTTATAGAGTTTATATAAAATCTGAAGATTATGATCTAAATGTGATCCCTTTTGAAAAACCAAGATCAAATCATAAGTAAAATAACACACTTTCAGTAAACTCTGTTCTGTTGATAAATGTTTCTAACCAATGAAAAGTTACTTCTTGTCACAAACTTTGAGATGGCAGTGATGATGATGATGATGATGATAATCATGGTAGGAATGCAAGCCACAGAAAACAAAGCTATGGCTACCTGTGATGGACTGAATGTTTGTGTCCTTTCCAAAATTCATATGTTGAAATCTAATCTCTATTGTGATGATATTTGGAGGTGTGGCCTTTTGGAGGTAATTAATGCTCTTGTAAAAGGAGGCCAGATAGCTAGATCACCCACTTTCCACCACGTGACCATACAAGAAGTTGGTAGTCTACAACCTGGAAGACGGCCCCCACCAGAACCTGACTATGCTCATACCCTGATCTCAGCTTTCCAGCCTCCATAACTGTGAGAATAAATGTTCCTTATTTTAATCACAAGCCTATGATAATTAGTCATAGCAGTCCAGACTAAGCCAATGCCTCATTTACCAAGTATTATTTATCTTGTTATGCAGACCACTTTCAGAAATGCATGTTCAAATTAGAGATAAAAAACTGAACACATAACACAATTACTAACTCTTAATACACAAATGTTAAAAAGTAGTTTATTAAAAGTCATCCAAGAATGCAGATTCACATTGTTTCTTAGAAAAAAATTTACATATAATTAACAAAATAATTTACCATCATCCTTTTACCTGCCAAAAGAATGAAAAAAATCTTTAAAAATCCACAGGTGATGTGGACCTAACTTATAGTTATACAGATATAGATAACACACAGAATACACCCTTTTAAGCCTGAGAAAATGTCATTGGTGCTATCTGTAATGGTACTTTTATTTAAACTGGAAGACAAGGCATTCATGTGATATCTCTGGCCATCAGCAAAAAGAAATGCAACAAAAAGAAATGACCACCAAAAAGCAGCTCCTTAAGTAAGTGTCTGATTTCACACTTTCAGAAACAGTGCTATCTTTCTTCTGGTAGAGCCAGCAAAAATTGAGAGAGATTAGGAAAGTGTCTCAAAGATGTTCATTAAAAAGTAGTTATAAAAATATGAAATAGACATAGCAATGAGCATGCCAAATAGAGTAAAACTGTCATCAAGAAGACTGAATAGCTGTGAAAAGAGTTCTTCAAAACGCAACATGTTTTTCCTACATGTAACAAAATCTATCAATTCCAAATGCCCGTATTAGTCATGGATAAAGAGACCAACGAATCACAGAAAAAAAATGTGTTAAAAACCTATCCCAAGAAATCATGCTAACAGCCTGATGTGTTTTCTTCCACATAGTTTTCTCTGATCATTCATATTTACTAACATATGTATCCATAAATACATTCTGATTTTTTCTTTTGTTGCACTTGAATTTTTGTATACCAAAACAATAACTCTGCAATTTGTTTTTTTAAGTGAACTATATGCCCCATGTCAACCTTTCAGTTCAATATAGTTAATGATTAACACATTTGTTTTAATAGCTATATAGTATTCTATAAATATGATTTAGTCAATTATGTGGGTTAGTGTGTGAGTGCATGAGGGGGGGAAGTATGTATAAGATTGTGTTAGTTTGTCTTCTGCTGATATAAAAGAATAGCTGAGTAAAATAGGTAATTTATAAAGAAAAGAAGTTTATTTGGCTCATAGTTCTTCAGACTGTGTAAGAAGTGTCCTGCCAGCATCTGCTTCTGATGAGGACTTGAGGGAGCTTCCAATCAAAGTGGAAGGGGAAGGGGGAGGCAGGCATGTCACATGGTAAGAGAAGGACCAAAGAGAGCGAGGAGGTGGTGCCAGTCTATTTTAAACAACCAGTTCTTGAAAGAACTAATAACTCGAGAACTCATCATTATCATGGGGAGGGTACCCAGCCATTCATGAAGGATCCGCCCCTTGACCCAAACACCTCCTACCAGGCCAGACATTCAACATTGGGATCACATCTCAACTTGAGATTCGGAGGGGACAAGCATCCAAACCATTTCAAAGATATTCAGAGATTCCTTCCACCCCAATATTTTGGCACAATGCTGAAATAAACATACTTGAATGCATGTCTTTATGATTTTATTTTTATAGAATGGATTATCAAAAGCAAGTTTGCAGGCCGGGCGCGGTGGCTCACGCCTGTAATCCTAGCTCTCTGGGAGGCCGAGGCGGGCGGACTGCTCGAGGTCAGGAGTTCGAAACCAGCCTGAGCAAGAGCGAGACCCCGTCTCTACTATAAATAGAAAGAAACTAATTGGCCAACTAATATATATAGAAAAAATTAGCCGGGCATGGTGGCGCATGCCTGTAGTCCCAGCTACTTGGGAGGCTGAGACAGAAGGATCGCTTGAGCCCAGGAGTTTGAGGTTGCTGTGAGCTAGGCTGACGCCACGGCACTCACTCTAGCCTGGACAACAAAGCGAGACTCTGTCTCAAAAAAAAAAAAAAAAAAAAAAAAAAAGCAAGTTTGCAAGGTAAAAGAATGGATGTGCTGTTACTTATAATAAATATTAAGATATTAATATCCAAAATGATCTTGTACTTTATTTTTGGACTATGCAATTTGCACCTTCCTGTCAGTGAGGTTGAGAAATGTTTTATGCTAACTGACTTTTGGAATATTTGTTTCATTATCTATTGCTCATTTTCCTGTTACCCTGTTTGACTTTATGACTTATATGTATCAGAAAGATTAAAACGTGATTTTATGTGTTGAAAATACTTATCCTGGCCTAGCACATTTCATTAGAATATGTTTACAGAGACTTTTGTAACAGAAAAGTTAATTTTTACTAGTAAAGTGTGTTTTTTATTTCCTTTATGGCTTCTTAAGTACATTTTTTATTTATTATACCTTTATTCATAAGTATCTTTAAAAAGTACATATTCTTTTAAATACTTTAAAGGTATATTTTATTTGCATTTAGATTTTAACCTACTTTTAATTTTTTTTCTTTTATCGAAATGTAAGAGAAAAGTATATAAATCATAAGCACAAATTGAACTAACCAAGGTAATACAGAACTTTTTCAAAAAATTAAACATTACCACTACCTCCTACACTGCCCAAATTGCCATTTCATTCCTCTAAAGCAAATGTTAGTCACTATATTAATTTCTCCCATAATAGAATAGTTTTACAGTGCTCACTTCCACAGAACATATACTAAACTTGGAATGGATTTTAACTACATAAAAATGAACCACACAGAATGCATTGTTTTGTATCTGGCTTCTTTCATTCAAGATTTTGTTTATGAAATTCATCCATGTTGTTGAATATAGTAGTTGATTGTTCATTTTTATTGTTTTACAGCATTTCTTGTATGAGTAAAACACTATCCATTCTATTATTTATAGACTTTAGGTTGCTTTTTTTGCTTTGGGACTATAAACATTCTTGTATCTATTTTTAGAGTACGTCTTAATGAATCTGTGCTGAGTAAATACTTGGGTGTGAAATTGCTGTGAGATATATAATAGCCAAATGTAGTAGATAATGAAAAATAATTTTAAAGTGATTGTATAATAGCATTGTATACTCACAACAGCAGTGCCTGACACTTTCAGGTGCTCAAATCCTTGCTAATACTTGCTATTATTTGTCTTTTAATTTCAGACCTTCTGTAGGGTATGTAGTAATTTTTCACTTTGGGCTTAATATACATTTATCTTACTGCTCAAAATTTTGAAAACTTTTTCATAAGTTTATTGGTCATTGGATATTATTTTCATTTTGAAGTGCTAATTATACATTTTTCTATTGGGTTGGTTATACTGAATTGTAAATATTCTCTGAATATTTAAATATGAGATCTTGGTCAGTTATATGTCACAAATATTCTCCTTTTCCACTTTGCTGTCTTTATATTATTCTGCAAGCATCATTTGATTAAAATTAACTTAATTTTAATATTGTCCAATATATCATGCTTTTCCTTTACAGTATTTTATTTTTGTGTGTGTGTCTTGTTAAAGAATTCTTTCTCTCATTTGGCATTAATTTGGCTTGATAAAATTGGCATTCATTTTTATTATAACCAATATCTTTTTCTTGTTGGTTATATGCCCATGGTAGGGCTAAGGGAGGAATCTATAATAAGTTCAATGTTGCCATTTTGTCAGGAACTAGAAACATGGATTTATTTGGGAATATTACTTTTCCCTCTCTCACATTTTTGAGTTTTTATTTGAATTTTTTACATCATTGCATTTTATTGCCAGTAGTTTCACCTTGTGAGTCACTGAGTACTTTTTCCTAATGCACACAATCTTCACATCAATCTATAAAGTTATTTAAGATGCAGCACTTTTTGAATCCACAGATGATGATTCACTGGTATTCCCTCACACAGTTCAGTGTCATTTGTACGGCATAAGACACTTTCTCTGCCAATAGTATCTTGGCTTTTGCTTGGTACCAAAAAGAACAAAATTCTGTAGCTGCTCTCTCAACCCCAGTTCCCAGAAGAATACCCTAGTCTTTAATGCACCAGGTGAGGGCAGCATACCTCTAAGCATTATGTAATTTCCCAGAGACGGAAGGACCTTGGCACCTAGAAGTGTGGCCAAGATACCATTCTCCTGGGATTTCTCCAGCAAAGTCTGAATTGATTGCTTCAGTTCCATTCTTAAACATAGCTAAAATGAGTGCATTCATTGCCTGCGGTATAATGCTAAGTAGATGATACATAAAGTATCAAGGTGGTAAATCAAACAAATATTATCTGAATAAATATTTGAAAAATACTTGGTTAAACCAGAAACATTTCTTTACTGCAAGATTTTTAAGATCTGTGAATATGGGAATATACATTATTGCTGTCCGAGGTAGAGTTCCTGGTGTTTCTGATTATTTTGACTGAAGAACACTTTTTTGTTGTTGTCATAGCTATTTCTGTGATTGTCTTAACACTATTTACTAGACTATATTTCTACAAAACATATTTTGGAAAAGGTTGAACTTTACTTTTGTTCCAAAAATTGTTGAATATATTATTATTTTCACATTTTTCAAGAAAATTATTATATAGTTTTAATTATAATACCACTATATTTTCAATTATAAAATAATGTATATATTTGATAAAAGTAATTAAACAATTAAAAATTATTTTATAATTTTAATAGTCAAATTATGCATGATAGATAAAGTGAAAAGTTTTTCTCTTTCCAATCCTGATATCCAATGCTATTCCTAAGAAATACATACATACACACAAAATTATATTTTCTAATTGTGTCTTTAAAAAAACATTGTAATCACTCTTCAGGTACCTCAGCTAATCACTCTTTGCCCCATTTAAAGATCATCTTAATTGTACTATTTTGGAGATCTCTGTATTACCTACATATAAAGATTTGTTTCACTTTTAGGCCTGCATAATATACTATTGTATGGATATATTATAATTTACTTAACTAGTCTTCTATTGAAAGACTTTTAGATTGTTCCAGCTCTTTGCAATTACAAATAAGTAAATAAACTTGTAGCTAGATAGTAGAAATTATTTTTAGCATAGATTTCTAGTAAAGAAATTGTGGAATCAAATATCAAGGATATGTTTTAATTAAAAATTATCTTCAAAAGCAATTATAGCAATTTAAACTTGCAATAACAATGTAGGAGAGTGCATGTTTATTTATATTCTTACAATAGAATTCTCACATTTTAAAAGTATTGCCAGTCTGATCCATGGAAACATGGCAACATTGAGATTTTATAAAGGATGGGTAAGGCTTATTATCTTATTTAATAAAAATAAGTCATTTTCTGTTCTTTATTTGTGAACACTAATTACTTTGCACATTTTTCTAATAAAATTTTAGAGCTTTTCTTATTTGTGAAAGATTTTCACTGTTAAGGAAATCAGCTCTTTTTTACTCTAATGTACATTATAAATGTTTTCCAAGTTTGTGTTTTTATTGTTGTGATGTTTTATTTTGGTTATGATGTGCTTATTACAAAGAAGTTTTAATGTATTCATTGATCAAATGCACCTACTTTTTTGGATTATGGGTTTTGAGTCTTGCATAAAATGGCATTTTCTTTCAAACAAAAAAGAAAGCACATTTATTTCTGGAGCATGTGTGTGTGTGTGTTTAAATCTTTGATCATTGGGAATTTTGTAAAGTCGCAGGAAACAAAATAAACACACAAAAATCAGTAGTATTTCTATACACCAATAACATTCTAGCTTACAATGAAATTAAGAAGGCAATATCATTTACAATGGCAAACAAAACAAAACAAATACCCCTAGAAATATTTATCAAGGAAGTCAAAAATATCTACAAGAAAAACTACACAACACTGCTAAAAGAAATTGTAGATGACATAAACAAATGTAAAAACATCCCATGCTCATGGAGCAGAATTAATATTACAATAACCATACTGCCCAAAGCAATTTACAGATTCAATATAATCCTTATTAAAATATCTACATCATTCTTCACAGAATTAATAAAGTCAGTCATGAAAGTCATATGGAATCAAAAATGTACTTGACTGCCAAAGCAATTGTAGATAGAAGGAACAAAGTTGGAGCCATCTTATCTTGATTTCAAATTACACTACAAGGCTATGGTAACCAAAACAGCATGGTATGTATATAAAAATAGATATATAGATTAATGGAAAAGAACAAAACCCAGAAGTAGAGGCACATATTTACAGCCAACTGATCTTTGACATAGCTGATAAGAATGTACATGGGGGAAAGGACAACTTTTTCAATAAGTGGAGCTGGAAAATTGGATTGCCATATGTACAAAAATGAAACTAGATCCCTATATTTCACCATATAAAAAGTACACTCGAAGTGAATTAAAAACTTAAATGTAAGACCTAAAACTCTAAGAATACTAGAAGAAAACCTAGACAAACTCTTCTGGATGTTGGTCTAGGCAAAGAATTTATGACTAAGATCTCAAAAGTATAGGCAACCAAAACAAAAATAAACAAATGGGACTTAATTAAACTAAAAAGATTCTGTATAGCAATATAAATAACCAACAGAGTGAACAGACAACTGGCTGAATGGGAGAAATTATTTGCAAACTATTTATCCAACTTGGGACTTATATCTAGAATGTACAAATAACTCAAACTCAATAATAAAAAAAAGCTCAAATAATTCCATTAAAAAGTAGAGAAAGGACATGAATAAATGAACAGACATTTTTTAAAAGAAGACATACAAAGGACAATAGGTATATGAAAAAAATGGTCAATATCATTAAGCATCAGAGAAATGCATATTAAAACCACAATGAGACATCTTATTACCCTGGTCAGAATGACTATTATTAAAAAGACAAAAAAATAACAGATGTTGATGAGGATGTGGAGAAAAGGGAACTCATATATTATTGAGCGAGTATAAATTAGTATAACCTCTATGGAAGGCAGTATGGAGATTTCCCAAAGAAATATAAATAGAACTGCCTTTCAATCCAGCAATCCAACTACTGGATATCTACCCAAAGGAAAATAAATCAATATATCAAAAAGATATCTGCACTCATATGTTTATCACAGTGCTATATACAATAGCAAAGATAAGGAATCAACCTGAGTGTCTATCAATGAATGATTAGATATTGTAGTATATATACATGATGAAATACTCTTCAGCCATAAAAAAAATGAAATTGTGTCTTTTGCAGCAACATGGCTGACACTGGAAGTCATTATCCTAAGTGAAACAAACCAGACACAGGGGGACAAATGTTGCATGTTCTCACTTATAAGTGGGAACTAAAAAATGTGTACACATGGATGTAGAGAGTGGAATGATAGACAATGGAAACTTGGAAGGCTAAGGGCATAAGAAGGAAATTGATGATGAGAAATCACTTAAGGGGTACAATGTACATTTTTCAGTTGATGAATACCCTAAAGGCCCTGATTTGACCACTATACAATCTTGTACCAAAATTGCACTTTTATCCCATAAACTTATAAAATAAATAAAATCTTTGATCATTGAGATTTTACTTTTGTGTAAGTAGTAAGGTAGAAATTCTCTCCTGTCAAGTCTTAAAATGACTGTTGACTCAGTGGACATCTTGATTGCAGCCTTGTGAGAGACCCTGAGCCAGAGGCACTCAACTGCTCCTGAATTATTGATCCACAGAAATTGTGAGATAATAAATATATTGTTTGAACTTCTAAGTTGGTGGTAATTTCTTATGCAGCAATAGACAACTAATGGGGCACCTTTGTGGTACAATGAGCATCCTTATTTTGTTCTAAACTTATTACATAGGTTTCTAGTGTTTACTCAACTTGCTCATTTATTCAAATTTTGTTTAAAATTTTTTAAAAATCAGGAATGGATGATGAGTTTAGTTTTTGGTCTTTCAACTTATCAATATGGTAATTATATTAAGAGATTTTCTAATATTGAATCATCCCTGTATTCCTGGAATGAACTTCATTTATTTTCTTTATATTTATTTTTAAGTGCCCTGTAGGGTTATGATTTTTGTGATTTATTTAGGATTTTACATTAGCATCCATAATGACGTATCTATGTGCATTTTGATTGTGAAAAGTTTTGTCAGTCTATACTTTGGAAAACTTTTAAAGCATTGGGATTTTCCATTCTTTAAGGGCTTAATTGAATTCACCTGTGACTCTATTCAGGCTCATGTTTTGTAGAAATGACTATTTGAACATTCTCTTAATTCTATAATTGTTTAGACTTTATATTTAGTGCATGATAATATTTCATATTCTTCTTGACTAACATACATGATAGACTTGTTTGAATAATCATATATTGCGCAAAATGCTTTTATATTTCTCTAACATTTCTGGGTATCTCTGCTTATTTCCTCGTTCTAAGGCTTCATGCTTTATCTGGTATGATTTGGAGGTAAATACTCCTTCTTCACTCACGTGGGGTAATCCTGAGGTATGTCTGTGGTTTCCATTGATTTCCTACCTGGATGGAGACCAGTTGACCAGAGCAGAAACTTGCTCAATGTTATGTTCTGTATGGACTTCCTTCTCTTTACTGTTTCTCTTTGGGTGCTTTTGGGAATCACCTCCCAAGTAAAGTATTTGCACTGAAATCATTGTCTCAGTAACTAAAACTGGGAGAAAGCCTATTAGCTTTCTAGCTAGCTTTTTACCTGCGTAGGTAAAAAGACTCTTTTGTGGCACCACCATAACAAAATTCACTAAAAGTTTATTACCATTAATTCTTAGCCTTCACTGTGTCAGAATAGAGAGAAATTAGGCATTGTTAAGATGATAGCTAATGACGAGAAGGCAGCTCCTTGCAGGAATACTATTTTCAAATTCAATGTACTGAAGCAGTAGTTTACAAATCCTGTCATTAATCATTCCATGATTCATTATGATCTTCACATTGAATGTCAAAGATCTCCTATATTGGTTTAAAATATTATATTACATTTATTATATTAATATTAAGCTTTACAAAAGAACAATTGGTGAAGAAAACTTTGGCTATCATAATTCTAGCTTGTCCTTTTTAATTAACTTTATAGAAAACCCGCATTTGCTTCTATTTTATCTTCAGACTCTAATGTAATGTTCTAAAATCCTAAGGGCTTTATGATCGCTAATAACAACTTGGGATTTACAATTCTCTAGACAGTGTGCACTTCTTCCAAGTAATGAAAATCTAATAGGACCTTAGTGTTTAAATAAATAGTTGTACTTTAAAAAATAATTAAAACATGTTGTGGAAATACATTATTTATTGGTCTGTTATCAATATGACAGAACTAATCTGTCTCTTAGTGATTTACTATAGCCCTAGTGATACTGAAGGGCTGCCATTTTCAATACTGATTATGAAACACAAGGACATTCATGACAGCCTATTTCTCTCACTTATGGTAATGGCTAACGAGTATCCAGAGAAATACTTAAGCTTTCAGGTTAACATAACCTTATTCTTACTGATCACAAAAGGCTCCCTACTCTATTTATGCATCAAACACATTGTCATTATTTGAAAGGAATTGTCCCACTAAGGTCATACATTCCTAGTCTACTTTAAATAGCTTGAATAAGTTTTACCACTTGAGGCATTTTTCTTGGGAAGTAATTTACTTTTTCTAGATCATTTAACAACCTTTTTTTTTTTTTGATGTCCTGTTTTTAGTTATATCTCCTCCAGTCAGATTCATGGCTCTCAATATTGCATGTATATTTTAAAGATTGACTTAGCCTAAAAACTCATATAAAGAATGTCCTTGTGAACATATGCTTTTATTAACCTGGACTCAATAAATGTTTGAATACACATTCTCTTCAGATTTATAATTTCACCCTCATGAAATAACCAAAGATAATGATAAAGAAAAAAATATATAATTCTTTTTACTCCTATTCTCAAAAAAACTATGCATATGAAAAGAATTGTATTTTGAATGTGTCTTTGACAATGCTTTTTTTGTTAATATAGATTTTTCCTTTGGAAATTTGAGTAATTAATCACAATGTATAATTTAGAAAAAAACACTTTTAGTAAAGTATGAATATAATCTATTTTAAAACTATGACCTACATTAATGAGAGCCTGCTAAAAGAAAATTAGAAGATATTTTGTAATTATATTCTACATTTCATGATTTTCACTAAAGTGAGTTCTATTATGAAAATTAACGATAGTATTTAGTGTATTTTTTCCTTTAGCTAATGTTCTAATAAAAGTAAGTTTCTATAATAAAATTTTTAAAATATGATGCTAAATATAATAAATTATTTTCTAAGGAAGAAGATTTGGTTGTCACTATACAAAAGTAAATGGCAACAAAAAGTAGTTACAATTCTTCATGAAGACCTATGTGCCATTTACTTATTCTTTTAAAGGTAGCAATGTAGGACCTGGGCTGTCGTACTAGGTAGCATGGACAAAGCACCAGTCCCTGCCCCATCCTGGGCAGGGAAGATACCCTAAACAAATTCAGATTGTGTATGCCAACTACACATTTCACAAATGAGAAAATAAAAAGAACACAGTGCTTGCTCGAAGTTCCACAAATAGGCCCAGGTTTGAAAAATGGCATATATCTGCTGATTGTTAGTTCATGTTGCAACTCTAATAATAAAACCACCATCATCTCCAGGAAGTCACTTTTCTGAATAATCATAAAAATTATTCTTGACCTTCTGGGAGTCAAGTAGGGTAATTATAGTAGTTTTCATTATTATAACATGTGAAAACATATGGAATTCTGTAAGGCCATGTTGTAGGGTGACTCCTTTAAGATTTAGCTCACATTTGGTCACCTCCAGAAAGCCTCCCTGCTGCTCCTCTCAACCCAGTCCAGGATAGGTGCCCCTGCCATGTGTTTCTGTAGCTCCCTGTCTTTTTCTATCATGATTTTTTCCCTACTTTGAGTGCCATATACCTTGCTTGTCTCCTTCAGAGAACTAACACTAAGCTCCTTAAATACTGGAATCACTCATCTTTATGTCTCCAAGTTATATTATGGCCTAGAATAAAACAGATGCCCAGTCACTTATTTTCTAAATAAATATGTAAATGACCATTCACTATTACTGAACCTTATCATTATTGTGTACCCAGATGACTGGCATATGGCTTGCTCTCAGCTGTTCATGATTTTAGCTGATATGGGTCATCATGTTTTCCTTTTAAGTGTATTTAAATTTTCACTGGGAGCACATTAGAGCATCAGAGTTTAAAGAAATTCTGATAAAGGACTTTTAGCAATTGTCATAGACAATAAGGAGGATTTTTTAAACAAAGATGTGCTCTATATCATATCATATAGGCAGCCCCCTTCCCCACTTCATGAAGCTTCCCAGCCTTGATGTTACATAGAGATGTACAAACTCATGTACACATATTGCAGAGAGATATAGTGGGTACAATAGCTGTCGCAGTTCAATGTGACTATATTAATTGTTCCTTTTGCTTGCTTAACAATGCTTCTCATATGAAATGCAATGAAAAAGAAAGAGAAAATGACCTGCCTTGTTAGCAACAGTAGTACATCCAGTTGCAAACTTAGTAAGCATGGGTAATGGTTGCTATCTACTCTTCACTATTTTGCTTCTCACCTGGTAATGATTCTAAATAGATGAGATTTGAAAAAGATATAAATCATTAGTTCCCAGTTAGAACAACCATTCCAAACCAAGCAATGTGTTTGGCATTTTCAGAAATGCTTTATTGGAATGATCAAGGGATTGCAAGGCTGGAGTTAGGTATAATGATCATTTCCCTTAAAAGGGAGAAGGTCATGATGAAAGTAGCTTTTTATCAATAATTAGAGTTCTATAGCAACAACATGTCCTAATTATGATATTTAGACCATTAGCAAATGAACAATGTTATTTAGATTTTGCTACGGAAAATTACCCCGGGCCATGTGGCATCTTATGGATTGAGTATAACACTGTTTGTGGTCTACATCTCAGGAACTCAACCAACCCTGTCTCACATACACACTCCATCTGGACTCATTTATTAAGGGCATTTTAGTGTTCAACACAGAACTTGAAAAGTGGCACCTCAATGGGCTTGGAGATGAAACAAACATCCCTGTATCTTATTAAATTTTGCACAACATGGAAAACATTATGTATGGTGAGATACAGTGAAATTTAAGTATCTAATGAGCAATAAACATATATGAATGACCACAGTCCTCTATGAATCCTTCTTTAAGAAATATAGGCAATAAAATCAGAAAGATCTAGGATCAGAAATTAGAAAATATCTAGAGGTTCCTTTAAAATATTTATCCTAGCTTATGTTTTATCAAACACGATCATACACTAGCCACATTTACAGCGACAGGCAATACACCAGATACTAAGAATAGAAGAAACCCTGCAATAGTCTGAATGATTCTGAGAAGTATAAACAAAATTTCTACGCAGAGGACAATGAAGATCAATTGTTGGGATAGTTACCTGGACTATTTTGTACTTTTCAAGGGTGAGAAAGAAATAACATTGACTGGATGTTCCCACAAACACAGCTGAGTTTTAATCACCAAAAGAATTTTCCTGGTCTGATTTATGGTGTTAGCCCAACTCAGCTTTCCATGGGATGACAATCTAGAGTTACCTGACCCAAGTGGCTGCTCAATCACTTTGCTCAAAGGACAACAGTTCTTTAGCATTTAAGAGCCCTTTTGTTTCAGGAAATTCTGCCAATTATTCAATCTAAAGTTTCATTTGTTTAATGACTTCCTCATTTGACCATCTAATGTGCTTCCTCATTCCTTTATCTTTTTGTCTTTTTATTTCGTTTAGTTATTCTTTGGTCTAGCTATGGTTAATTTAATCGTTCCTCCAGAGTCAATGCCTCTAACCCCTGAAGACACAAGGCCAAAGGCCAAATGACTTTAACTGCCAATGTATGAAAACTCTGAAAGCCTGGTGAGGTGAGTGTCGTTACAGGGGGTGCATAAGTGGGGAGGGTGATGTCTACACTGTCAGTCATAGTAAGGTGTCAACTCTGAGGTTCAGTAATTCAAAAGAATGGCCTTTCATTGAAGTAGTAGAGCCGTTAAAAGTCTTCCTTTTCTTGTTTATCTGGGCATTTTGTCCTATTAATTGGGGAGGAATTGAGGCATTCACAGGAATAATACAATAAACACAGAGAGGAGTTACAAACCCTTGGTGAGGTGTGGCCACTTGGAACTGTCAGAAGGGATGTATTTTGTGGAAAATAGTTAAACAGATTTCTGTGAAATGTTTAAGAAAATTTGTGCATAATATAATAATACTTTAAAAGCTTTTACTAAGCAGAATACTTCCTAATTTGTGGTGTAACAAACTATATAAAGCAATGGAAGAAATCTTAGAGGCTTTAAACATATCAACATGTGTCCATTGTTTCTATGTCAGATCTGTGATTTTCTTTTGGTCAAAATCAATACCAGATGCATAAGAGTACTTAATAAATGTTGTAGTTAAACAACAATTTTTACTTATATTCATAACAATTTTCTTCTTTCAATTATCTGCGGTTTTATATTTCATGAATTCTAACCTTATTTTGCCAGTCTTCTTTCTTTCAAGTTTTAATTTTAAGTTTCCTTTTCATTACTTTCCAATATATTCAGGTTTTGTTGTAGGAATTTACACTTTATATTCTTTCTGTCACTTATTCAATTTCATCTTTGTTCTGTTTTGAACATTTTTTTTAATATTCCTTGCCAGTGTTTGCTGCTTATATAAGTGAGGTTACATTAATTTTCATTTAAAAATTTTCCACAAAATTATTTGGGTCATGTTTTAAAATGTACATTTTATAAGATGATTTTTTAGAAATTACAGATTGAAAAAAATGTGACATTAAGAAATTTGCCATTTTTTAGGCAGTAAAGGGAACAACTATTTTGAAAACCCTAGTTCTCACTTCAATCATTTATGAAGTCAATATTTTATTGATTGGAAAGTATATTTATAAGTGTAAGTATAAGTATAATTCTTATCCTTTATGCCAGGTGCAATATAAAATCTGGCTCAAAGTATGCATTCAGTAAATGAAAGTTACTTTCTATTATCTGAAATGATTTGAGTCCAAGGCAATAATTTCACATAAGTATTAATCCTTTCATATTACGGAAAACATTTCATTTGAATCAAATGATTGGGGAAATAAGGATTGGGTATAACCTCCCTCTTCTGGGTCAGTTTATCTATCTTTTAGGCTATTAGGCAGCTTCAGTGTATTCAGAGAAATTTGTTGGTCTTTTTAATATAGCCAAATGAACATCCACCTGCAAGTGCATTTTTCTAACCTAAATCTATTAGGCTAAACCATTTTAGATATTTGAGGATTATTATTCATGAAAAACCCCCATCTATGATATTTCTAAATACAGATTCAGGCAAATTTTTATTACTAACTATTCTAAGCATCACAGATTAGACTAGGTTATCACCCATCTGACACTTTCAGATATCTTAACTGTTGATCTGGAATATCACATATTCCATTTGGTGGTAGCACCCATCAAAATACTCCAAATTACTATGCTGGTATGCCAGCTCCAGTCTATAAGTAACATATAAACATGATCGTCATTAACAAATATGGGCCAGATGTTCATTCCCTAGAAATCTATGGAAATGATTACTTATGTTACGTTATGTAGTCAGTCTTGATATGAATAAAACAAACTTAATTTAGTGTAGAAGAAAGTACAGAATTTCAAATGATTGTACTGCATCTCTGGGAGAAAAACAATATGAATGAGATTTTCTTAAATTGAGGCTTTTTAAAACTATTGATGCCTAATAAATTGCTCAACAAGTATAATCTTCCCATCTATTCTTAACTGTGATTCCCTTAATGCAGGCATCCTCAAACTATGGCCCGTGGGCCACATGTGGGTGTTTTTGCCCGTCTGTTTTTTTTTACTTCAAAATAAGATATGTGCAGTGTGCATAGGAATTTGTTCATAGTTTTTTTAAACTATAGTCTGGCCTTCCAACAATCTGAGGGACAGTGAACTGGCCCCTGTTTAAAAGTTTGAGGACCCCTGCCTTAATGTAACATCTAATCTACTTTTTTTAGTAGGGCCTAATTTAAAAGAGTTGGGTTTTAACTAGGGTATACTTCTTTTCTTTCAGTCATTCTAATTTCACCATCTACTAACTTTACAAAGAGGGGAAAGCCAATGGAGACTCATTATTTAACTAACCTTCCCTTTTTAAAAATCATTTTCTTTTGTTCATGTGACATCGCTGGGTTGTCAATGGCAATTGTCAATCAATTGGCTTTGAGATGAAACTTCATTTACAGCTCTACAAGGCATGCTATTTGTTGTATTGTGGTCTATTTTGTTTTCTCCTGATAAACATGAAGGCTAGAGGATATTGCCACTTTTTAAAATCCAATTTCTGGACACAACTGGACTTGAAGTATCTTGCATTGAAGTAGAAAGAGAAATGCAATACTTCTGACTAAAATATGGCTGCAAAAGTAAAAGAATACAATTGCTTCTGCTACAGAGGGCAAAATACTTCACCTGGGTTATCAGACTATATTACAATAATGTGTAATAGTGAGATAATTCATTGAATCATGACTGTTACTGGTGTAGGGCATTACTTTTGGAATATTATATTAATTAAAAATTTGCTATAATGGCATGAGTCAAATAACTTTTCATATTCTCCAATTCCATATGTTGATCTAATCTTGGTATATTTGAAGAAAAGATGTTCAAGTAAGCCAGATATGGATTGTCTATACAAAGCACATCAAAAAAAAAATTTTGAGACTCAGTTGAAGAGTTTATACTTTCAAAGACATTCCATTGATCTGCCCTTCACAACCTATATTTTTGCTGTCACAGTCCTAAATGTATTACTCCTTTATAGTCCATATACATAAAGGCATATCTGAAGATCACCAAGTAGGCAGGATTGATTAGGCTTTGTAATTCCATCTCTTCACTTAAAAGTAATTTGAAATGAGCCGAACATTATCTATGAACTATGTAAGTCACAGAGACATGATCATTGGTGGATATCAAAATCAGCATGAAAAGACCCCTCTAATATAATATCAACTCTAGAATTCTGTAGTTAATGAACCAAAATGTTTTACTTTCTAAAGCATTTTTAGTGTGGAATTATATAAAAAATTCTCCAGTGACAGTCTAGTAATTGCCTTTCACATTCCAGTAATACAAAAATATCTAAAAGAATTTTAAAACTAAGCATGTTTTTACTTCAAATATATCTTATAACTATTAGTTACTTTTAGCTTAATCAATCAAATATTTATTGATGCCTACTGTGCACTGATTATGTTGCTAAATTTTCCCTGGGCATGGTTTATTTGTTTACATCAGAGACTAAGTTTCTACTCAATTGCAGCCATAAAATTACCTACAAGCTCTAAGGCCACTGAAATTAGTCATAAATATGTATTAACAAATTAAACATTAGCACTGATTTAAACTCTTTTGAATTTGTTCTTTTAATCATTATTAGGATAATGGTTTTACATATATACTTGGATTTCTTTTATTCATTTATTTTGTGAATTTAAGACTCTCCCCTATTCTCTTGAATAAAGTCCTACTTGTCTTTCCTTTAACTTGCATCTAAATTCCTGACGATTCCAAAAAATGTTACTTAACTTTCTGGGCTTATAGTTATCTCTCTGTCTGTAATATGCTTTTGGCCCTTAGAGCCTGAGTATGTTTTGATATAATTCTCTCATAATTTGATGTTCATAACACCTGATATCAGCCTCTCCACACTACTCTGAGACCTTGTATTGGATGTTTCTTTTGTATCTTCTTCTTTTTCTTTTTGTAACATCTAGTAAATTATAAGGCATACAGTATGGTACACAACTACTGTTTGAATTAAGACAAAATTTGTATTGAAATGTTATCAAATTCTCATAAATGAGTAAATGTATCTATATATATACACATATACATAAATACATAGATATGCCATAGATACATGCATATACATATTTAAGATTCTCTGCTTGAGATAATAAACTGACAAGAAGAGAGTGTGAAAAATATATAACTGTTAGTAGACAACACTAATTTACCAAAAAGAAAACAAAAGAAATAAAGAAGTTTTTTCTACATTATAGGCCTTCAGAATTAAAAACAAACAAACAAACAAAAAACCAACTCTGCTGCCTATTTATCCTGCTCACTCCAGTCCTTCACTCCAAGTGCCCTGTCTACCTGTATTTCTCAGCAGGCTGAAGTGTTGCAACAAAACAACTTTCTAACTATTTTTGAGCAACTTTCTTCAAGTAAATAGATTCTTCATGTGCATTATGAATCTCTAAGTATGATATATATACACACACATATTTAGAAAATGGAAATTTTGAAATGCTTTTAATTTTTAAAAAATTCTGACTTCATATAAATTACCTATTACACACAGAGTCAATGATACCTTAGAAGGAACAATGGTTCATTTGTCAGACTATTTATTTTGGAAATAATTCAATTTGAAAGCAATCTTGCTTCAAAATAACTAATTTAATTTAATAATTTACATTTCTCCATAAAGTGTATATTCTATATTTAAAAATCTTTCCTCTCCTTCTTTTTTCTTTCTTTCTTTCTTTCTTTCTTTCTTTCTTTCTTTCTTTCTTTCTTTCTTTCTTTCTTTCTTTCTTTCTTTCTTTCTTTCTTTCTTTCTTTCTCTCTCAGTCTCTCTCCCCTCTCCTCTCTCTCTCTTGCTCTTCCCCCTTCTCTCACTTAGCAAGCTGGTCCTTGGCTTACTGTGCTAGCTTTTGCATTTGGGAGTGGTTCTAATTTTTATTTTTAAATTTGATTAGCTTTACCCTAAGCTAAAATTTTTGGTATAATATAGGAGAAAGGATCCAAAGGCTCATGGATTAATAAGTACTAAAGAGGACTGGATACATTGGACTGTTTAACATTCTATTATGCTCTCTAGAGAACTCAGTATATGTTTGCTCCTCTAAGGTTTTGGGAAATACTCCAGTGAGTGGAGTCCCAGCGTCTTCAAAATGTGTCCCAGTGGCTATACTCTGGAGGCAAGACATGCTTGTGCATGATACTGCAGTTGAAAAGAGTTCTCTGATTTCATTGTAGTACTAGATACCAGTGTGCAAGAAAGTAAGGAGCAACACAACTTCTAGACTAGTGGGATCAGAATGGTATGATCCATAAGGACATTTAATAGTGGTATGACAATCATGGGGTAACAAATATGAACATAGAACTGAATAAACCATAGACCTAGTGAGTGGAGGTCTTACTTAAGCCACCAAAATTTATAATATTTTCTTACCCAATGTGTAGACTTGGGTCAGTTTAAATATCCAGTTGTCCTTGAACCAAAAGAAAGATAAATGATCTTGAGTTTGGACATTAGTAATCTCACAAATGTGTTCTCTGACTCTCCTTCTTGATGCTTTAACAAAGGTATTTATGTCTATTCATCAGGATAACCATATCTTTGGGAAAGGCAATGATCTATAACTTTCAGAGAAAGTGGGAGAGGAGCAAGGCCCACTGCTGATTCCTAGTTTGTGAAACTCAGATAGACTTGCCTTCACAAGCAGACTTTTTGGTTGAGTGGGATCACTTTAGCCCCTCACTGGCAGCCCTGCCCAGAAGCTGGGAGCAGACTTTTGACCTCTGCAGAAACAGCTATCTTGCCAGCTTTTGTGGAGCCTGAGTGCAGTCTTACCCAACCCAACCCCACCCAGCTACACTTCCCAACCTGCTGTGGCAGAGAATAAGAACCTGCCTGGAAGTTCCATGGCCCCATCCATCACCTGGGGCATTCAAGTATTTCTCCTGAGGGGCTAGAGCCAGTCACAGGACCAAAAACAACATTGCAGTTTATTCCTTCCAGCAGGTACCTCCTACTGTCAGGGAAGTCCATTTGCATGACCTTTACAGCATTTACTGAATCAAATTTACAAACTGTGTGAGGCTTCAAGAATTGGCCTTTTGGGGGAGTGTGTACCCTCCCATACAGAAAAACTGTACTACTGGATAAGGGCATAAAGAATATAGCCTGAGGTCTTAGC
Organism: Microcebus murinus; assembly: GCF_040939455.1. Classification (NCBI taxonomy): domain Eukaryota; kingdom Metazoa; phylum Chordata; class Mammalia; order Primates; family Cheirogaleidae; genus Microcebus; species Microcebus murinus. The sequence continues at coordinate 33,949,789 of NC_134114.1, read as the reverse complement.
GTACAAGAGTTTAGCCCCTTCCCCCATAAACAGCTCTTCCAGTTTGGAGAACTTGTCCCAAACCTCCTACCAGTGGCTCCCACTAGTGGCTGGAAAAGCAATGTTTGAGGTCCACCAAACATTGCAAAGTCTTTTGCAAAGTCTTTCAGGCTACCATAACCTAGCCACAAACTGCCTTGCTCTTCCCCCTATCACAGTGGTGATAGAGATCAAGAAATCCCTGGGAATTACAGGGTCCCTCCTAAAGCTTGGGGCACTCAAGTACTCCACCTGGGGGATCAGAGTCTACCAAACACACAAAATAACATTTCAGCAGCTGTCTCTATCACACAAACATCAACCAATGATAGGGAGAACAACAATATAGCATATCATAGCATCTTCCAACTCAAGCAAACAGGGTGTGGCTGATTCATACTCAAAAGTACCACCCACCATCACCAAAATTAAGCTGGGGAACCTAACTCACTACACACTGTTGGGAAGAGGTGAAGACAGCAGGTCAGAGGTTACCTGAAAGGTGTACCAAACCTGCTAGAACACCCCATAGGCAACTCAGGACCAGCATTCATCTCCCTGGCATGCCCATAAGCCAGGGTCTCAACCAATAGGCCAAATGAGAAGGAAGAAGGGGAAGAATCTCAGAAACATGAAAAATCAGAGCAAAAGGACCCCCCAAAAGAAAAAAATAGCTCTTTACCAATGGACACCAATCAAAATGAAAAGATTGAAATGACAGATGAAGAATTCCAAATATGGATTATAAGGAAGCTTAAGGATATACAAGAGAAAATGAAACCCAACACAAGAAAACCACAAAAACAATGCAGGAAATGAACAAAAAATTGACTAAGAAAAGTGAATTATTTAAAAAAAATCAAAGAGAACTTCTAGAAATAAAAACACAGTCAAGGAATTACAAAACACAGTGGAAAGCCTTAACAATAGGCTAGATTAGGCAGAAGAAAGAATTCAGAGCTTGAAGACAATACCTTCAAGTTAAACAAGTCACTCAAAGAGAAAGATCTGAGAAACAAGAGGAACAAACAAAATCTACAAGAAATATGGGATTACGGAAAGACACCATAAGAATCACAACCATCCCCGAAGAAGAAGATACACAAGGGTAGGAAAATCTATTTGAGGGAATAATTGAGGAAAATTTCCCTGACTTTGCTACAAATCTAGATATCCAGGTGCAAGAAACTCAAATGACTCCTTGGAGATTCATCATGAAGAGGCAATCACCATGACACAAAGGCATCAGGCTGGACAAAGTAAACATGGAAGAGGCACTTCTAAGAGCCATAAGGCAAAAGTAGTAGGTAACTTACAAAAGAATACACATCAGACTAACTGCAGACTTCTCAACTGAGACCTTATGGCCAGAAGAGACAGAGTCCCAATTCTCGGTCCTCTCAAACAGAATAAGGGCCAGCCTAGAATTTAGTATCCTGAAAAACTAAATTTCCTCTATAAGGAAGAAATAAAGACATTCTCAGACAAGCAAACACTGAGGGAATTTGTCAAGACAAGACCTGTCCTGCAGGAAGTACTCAGAACCACATTATACTACATTATACACAGATCAGCACAATAGACATCTACCAGTGTAAAATCACCCAAAAGCTAAAGATCAGAGCCCAGATAACACAATGGCTCAAGAGGTAAAACAAAGCAATAAAGTTCTACTCAGCAGGATGAACAGAAATCAACCCCACTTATCAATTCTTTCAATAAATGTGATGACTTGAATGCACCACTAACGAGATATAGGATGGTTGACTGGATAAGAAAAAAAAAATACAAGCCAAGTATCTGCTGTCTCCAGGCAACATATATAACCCACAATGACTCATTCGGACTCAAGGTGAAGGGATGGAGAAAAATATTTCATGCAAATGGAAACCAAAAGAAAGCTGGATTAGCCATTCTCATATCAGATAACATAGACTTCAAATCAGCAAAAGTAAAGAAAGACATATAATGGTGAAGGGAACAATTCAACAAGAAGACATCACAATCCCAAATATTTATGCATCTAACACAGGTGCACCCAGATTGATAAGCAAATCCTACTTGATCTAAAAAAAATGATAAACAGTAGCATTATAATAGCCAGGGACTTCAACACTCCACTGACAGAATGGGACAGATCTTCCAAGCAGAAAATAAGCAAAGAAACAATAGACTTAAACAGAACACTAGAACAAATGGGCCTAATAGACACTTACAGCACATTCTACCCCAAAACCACTGAATAACATTTTTCTCATCAGTTCATGGAATATTCTCTAAGAATGGCAGATGGAGGGGAGAGGAGGGAATGGGTAAATTCACACCTAATGGGTAAAATGCACAATATCTGAGTGATGGACACACTTATAACTTTGACTCAAACAAGTAATTTATGTAACCAAAATGTTTACATCCTCATAAAACTCTGAAATAAAAATAAAAGATGACATAGTGAATCCCTTTGTTTAGTGAAACTCACCTGTCTCACTGGTACAGAAAATAACAGATTATCTTTAGTTTAAATAATAAGTAACTTCAATTGCAGCAGCAGTTCCAGATGTGGTTTCTTTCCTGGGTCACACCCATATAATTCTAGAAGCTAGCATAATCTGGAAATTTGGAGGTTTTACATCTATTTATCTATCTATATATGCACACACATGCACATATATATATATATATATATATGTAATTTTATCTGGCATGAACAGGACATCTTCGATGTCTTGCCAAAGAGATATGCTCTCTCTGATTATACATGCTATAATTTAGTTTACAGGAACTTAATCTTACTAGCCCTCATAATACCATGCTTGCCCACTATCTTCACAAAATTAGACTGGTAGTGCTAGGAGAGTAGGAGTTTCTTGGTACTTTACTAGAAGATAGTAAAATGCACAAAGAGGAAATCCTGCCATGTTGGTTAAGTGTCCTTGGTGAAGACCCGTATGTTCACAGCATCATCAAGATACTCTCTACAAAATGGCAGAGCAATAGCTGTACTTTGCATTCCCTACCACTAGGTAGGGATATAGTATTTGGTGAATCTGTCTGCATTTAGAGGCAACAAACAAATTTATTCACTGTGTGACCCAAAAGGCTAGCTACCTTGAGTAGGGCCCAAAGGAAAGAAGACCTGTCATGTAGCCCTTAAGATTCAGTGGAACCAGTGAATCATGAAATGTCTGTGGGATGCTATATGGAGCCAGAAGCAAGCTCTAATAAAGAAACTGCAGTGGAGACTCCCCAGGGGAGACATGTTTTAGCCTCTGCCAAACATACCACAGATTTGAATGTGAAGTTAATGACACCCAAAACTAGGAATGTTACAGAATTTATTCTGAAGATGAGAGTAGATATGATGATGGCAATTCTGCACCATCTCCACTGGCAACAGGAATCAAGCAGCTTTATTCAGGGCCAAGTGTCTGTTGTCACTATTTTAGTTAAAGCTCAGTCCTAGTCATGCTGGCAGCAACAACAGAGGAGTTTTCCTTCTGATCAGTTATGCAGCATTATTCTGGAAGAGTTTTTTCTTTTTCCTGGTTGTGTGGGCTTTCTTTTGTCATTCTGAAGAGCATATGAAGTATCCAATGGTTTTATCACAAATCATTTTCTGCTTCATTGTCCAGTGTTGATTTCTTTTGCTTGCAACTTAGAACACCAACTGATCATAAGCAATATCTTTAAAATCTTATTGAGAACATGCTGGAAGTAAGAGGTGGCTTACAGTATCCTAGTATGCATTTTAGGTGGAAAAGCACTCTGAACAAACTGGTACTGTTGAAAAGATTAATGGGTTGATAGATTTGAAACTATAGAGTTTGAGCAACTCTAAGGATTTCTCATAAGATTATAAACAATTAGTTTTATAAGGTGAAATCAATAGTGGTAAACTGCTAATCTCCCTAAATACAATCTAAGTCCTTCTTTACACACATAAAGTAGAGGTTTGGCTTTTATTTTTTATGTTTTTAAATCATGTGTCTCCCTTGTGTAGAAACACACAGTGACTCTCTAATGAAATATTTGTAGTTTATTAGACGTTTTAACACTTCATTTTTCTTGATTTGGTTTCATGACATTTCCTGCACACATTTTTTAAACGTGTCCAATAAAAATAATATTGTTTTCAGAATTTTCCAACACTTTTTAATGTTTAAAAACAGAACTAGAAAAACCTGGTCTTTCATCAAGTGGTCCTTTATCGCTTAACCATTTAATTCTTAGTTAAGTTTACTCACACCAGACCTTAGCCCAGGGGTCCTCAAACTTTTTAAATAGGGGGCCAGTTCACTGTCCCTCGGACGGTTGGAGGGCCGGATTATAGTTTAAAAAAAAACTATTAACAAATTCCTATGCACACTGCACATATCTTATTTTGAAGTAAAAAAACAAATGGGCAAAAGCACCCTCATCTGATCTGGAGGCCGTAGTTTGAGGATGCCTGCCTTAGCCAATTAAATATGTTTAACATCACTTGGTTACAGATGTACATGTTTCTCAATTACCTTGTTACATACCATTGCACTCATAAAAGAGTTGTTTCTTTTCCACTTTCTAAAATATATTCTTTGTTGATTTCAAAACTTGAATTAAATATATTTTTCTAAATACATACCACTTTAACTAGGAACACTTTTCCTCAGGACTATTGCCATCCTGCGGTCATCTGTGCTGTAAAGAAAAAAGCACAGAGTCAAAATTATATGTTCTTAATTTTATTTACTATTTATTTGTCCATCCAACTGATATTTGTTGAGGGCATTCTGAATGCTACCACTTTTCCAAGTGCTAGAGATGTGAAGATGAGTACCTTACTTCAAGGTGTGGATCCAATAGAGCAAGGAATTCCCAACCTTTACCAGGTATTAATTTTTAAACCTTAGAAAGTCATTTTGTTTTTCTGAATTTTCTTTTCTTTTTATGTGAAAAAAAAAAAAAAGAAAGGAGAGTTTATAGGGTTATCACTGCCCAGAGATTGTAAATTTAGAGGGGCATATTGACAGATTAAAGTGGGACTTGGAGTTGACCATGCTATTCCATTAGCATCTATTGATTTACATTAGGAATCGATATGGTATATCAGATAAAGAATATGGGCTGGGGAGTTTGAATACCTAGGTTTGAGTTTCAGCCCCTTCACTTACTAGCCAGATTGACATGGTCATGTTTTTTAATCTCTCTGTGCATTCATTACACCCTCAAATCACCGAGCTCTGTGCCTGGTACTCAGTTCACCCTCAATAATAAAGCAAATGAGGATGTTAGATTTTTCTTATCTGGAAAAAGAAGGATGAGTATTTTTCCTGGGTCAGGGGTTTAGGGAAAGGCAAGAAGGCAAGGAGGTAAGGGTGGAGGAGCATAAATAAGGATAAAATTCTTACATGTTCTTATCAAAAGAATTTTAGCCATGATATTTAGAGGGGTGGGCCAGAAGGTAGAGTAGATTAAGGAAGACTCTAAATAAAGGCAGTGCTGGCTTGTTGTCCAGGTAAGAAATCATGGCCCAAGGCTGGAGAAAGAGCCACTTTCCTTCCTTCTTTATGAACTCAGAACCAATTTGGTCATATTTAAAAAGGCAGATTGAGATGACTGGCATATGTTTGTTCAGATACCCCAAGCCTCACAAGAAACACCTTCGTTAGAACAAATACTGTCAGTTTTTTTAAGAGACTGTGTGAGCAGCAAGAGTTGAGGAATAGGAGCCGGGTCAGAAGTGGAAGATCACAAAGACACATGTCACGTCATGACTGTGGCTGACAGACTGGATTGCAGTTGAGGCAATTTTGGGGGAACTTCCCAAAATAATTGGAGTAGATGTTGTCAATGGAATTAAGACATTACATGAGTAAATGGTTGAAAGATGAGGAATTTGTGCTTGTTGGAATGAATATGATTTCATTTGTATTACATTTGTACACATTAATATGATTTCATTCCTACATGGTATCTATATAAAAGAAGGAGTATTTATACTATACAGTGTTATACTGCTGTATGTTACAATAGTTACTATATATGCTCATGTCTATATTATCTTTAACATATTGCTAATTCTTTCTTACATACATTCCTAATTATTTTGCAAACCCCTTAGTTATTCTTTTTTGAGAAGGATAAATTAAAGAGTGTGTTTTAAGTCCCTGCTACAGTGCTTAAAACTGCTAGATTTACAATACTCAATAAATATTAATTGATTTATCTCTGAAAAAAAGTAAGGCAATTTATAAAGATACCTGTGGAACTACAAGATTAAAAATAATAAGTGGAGAAGTTCAAGGTACAAAAGAAAACACAAGTAAGAAATTTAAATTTAAATAAAGATTGTACTCCAAATGTCTTATGTGTTTCCTAGAGGTATGTTATAAATTTACTTTTATACTTCATGGTACCTAAGACAAAATTGAAATTTTGATCATTTATATGAGTCCACATTACATTATACATTACCCATAAAATAAAAACTAATTTCCCTGAAGACAGTCCTTCTACTGAAGACTGAGAGGAATTTCTTTCATAAAGACAAGATCATCTTAACTAGTGAGCAAAAGCCATGTCACAAGTATGATGATGACGTCCTTATGGATGCTTATTCTAAATTTCAATGTAGGCTGAGGAGTAATAGGAAAGCCAAGGTTAGGAAACGCTAATCTTTGAGGGACCAAACAATGTGCTGCATGTATTTCAACTCCCTGAAGGTCTTCTTTCATCCCAAAATAACATTTAGAATATCTAGAGCAGTCAGGCAATCTTTAGAAATATCATAGTTTATAGTTATGACTATTAGATGTTTTCAGCAAAAGTTTCAGGTTACATTCCCTGTAATTCCCTGAAGAGTTGATGAAATTATTTAGTAGACTCCAATAAAAGAACAACACTATCATCAATATTAATGTCAATGTTGTCTTAGTTATTAGAATTCTTTTTATTAGGGTTGTGTTAGGCAGGTCTCTAAGATGATCCTATAATTCCTACCCCCAATCACCCATGCCCTTGAGTGATCTCCTCCCTTTGAATGTGGGCAAGGCACACAAATCCATTGACTATCATTCCTGTGATTAGATTATGTTAAGTAAAGGTGAAAGGATTTGCAAATGTAATTATTTCTGGAAGCAGGTAATGTTGATATAATTGAAAGGATGATTATCCCGTGTGTGTCTCACATAATCAGAAAAGCTCTATTTGAAAGACTTGCAGCAGCTGCTGTAAACACTCTCCTTGGATTTGAAGAAGCAATCTGCAGTGCTGTGAAAATAGCTATGTATCTTGGACGTAGATGTGGGGTATAGGAGATGAGAGCAACTGCTGGTCAACAGCCAACAACAACAATAACAAAATAAAATTGGGATCCGAGTTTTAGATCTACAAGTATCAGGATTCTGTCACCAACTTGAAGGAGCTTGGAAATAGATTCTTTCCTAGTCAAAATTGCAAGCAAGAACACAGGCCATTCATTAAATTCAGCTTTGTAATACCTGAGCAAAGAACACAGTTGAGCCATGGCCAGACTTTTAGCTTACAGAATTCTGAGATAATAAATGGGTGCTCTTTTGTGGTCATTTGTTACACAGCAATAGAAAATGAATACAAGGGTATTTAAATCAATATGATTACTAAACAGTAATTCTGTGCTCAGTCCTATATAAAAGAATAGAAAGCTTGTTGCCAAATTTATTTAGATATATTACTACATTACTAATCAAAACTTGATATAGATTATAAGTAATAAACTAACAGAAGAGTCAATGATTATTCAACAGTTATGTTTTGAAATTTTAAAATATTTCCTTGCAATAAATTGGGATATATGTCAATATATGGGATATATGGGATTATATGTCAATATATATATATATGTCAATGATATAAAGGATATATGTCAATGATAAAATATTTCAGATGCTTTCAGGCTTTGAAAATTAAAACAAAACAGCAATGAATTCTAAGGTATCTGTTTAGATACTGTGGGTTTTTAGCATTTGCTATCTCTAGTAACTTCTTGGAAAGAGTGAAACATTGATTGAAAAAAAGAATGAGGAGTTATTAGAGGTCAACCAAACATTTGAAGAAAACTTTGACCTGATTTAGCATATAGGTAAAGCATAATATGTTGCATTCAGAATATTTACATGCATGCAATGAGTATATATGGTAATAACAGCATGAACATTTTGAAGGACTTTTGAGGGAAGAATAGCCAGGAAGAATGAAGATAATTAAGGAGCAATTCTCTAAAATATCTCAGGGTTATTTAAAAAGGTAGTCCTGGGTGAGGGGGTTTTACAGCAGTATTGCTTAATGCAAAAACCAGACAGACTCAACCAGTTGTTTAGTAAATGTTGATAAGAATGAGACTTTTATTCATAATGGTTAATTAGTACCTAATTAAGTCAGTTAGGAGCACCTATTGACCCTAGAACTCCCTATAGCCTTTGTATAACCTCTTGCCTGCTTCTAGGGAGTATACAGCTTTGCTCTATGTAAGCGGTCAAATGTTAATGGCTATATGCATTGATGAGTAATGCTTCATATAATAAGAAGGCTGCTTGGAGTGCATACAAACACAAAACAAACCCTTTGGTCTCAGGGAGTCTGAAAGTACGATTATGAGCAGTTACTCCTACTAACAATAAAAATCCTCTAATGGGAGCCCTGCTGTAGCCCCCTTGAGCTAGACGGGCTACTTATGGCTTTGGGGTTTACTCCACTCTGACGGCTAATATAAACAATCTAATGTAGTTATGGAAAGAAAGAAAATTCAGAAGAGAGGCTTACTATTATATAAAGGTTATCAAACCTAAAAAAGAGAAAGAAAGGAAAGATGGAGTAGGGGAGAAAGAATATTTTCTATCAGCCTTCTAGATACAACAAATCCATTTAACAAGACAATTAGAATGTCATGACCATGTATTTTCTGCTAAAAAGAAATCAAACCTATATTATCTTTTTAACAATTAATTGGTCTTAGGCTTCCATTGTGCAACAATTGGCAGCTTAACTGCCTATTTTCACAAAACCAATACTTACATGTTAATATTTTTAAGCAATTATTATTTTTAGCCTAGAAAGGATAGATCGAATTTGTAAGAGCTAATACCTTTTAACATGTTATTTTTACATTAATTTCTCATTTTTTCCTTTCAAAAATCTTATGAGGTAAATAAGGCTAGAATCATTACTTTTATTTGAAAGAGGAAAATTAATGACTGACATGGTTCATGGCCTTCGCTGAGGTGGTATGGCAAAGCTGCTGGGAGAAGCCATGTTTACTCTCAAAGTAGTGCTCTGTCACATAACTACATTTTCTTGAAAAAAAAAAGAGAATAAAATATTATTATGGTCAAGAGAGAACCACCTCTCAGGAATATTATTAATTTCATTTCTAACTTTAATGATTTTATTGTAGTGTTGGAGATAAAGCAATTTAGCTTTGTTAGGAAAAGTAGGGGAAAAATTACAGGGCTGTAAAAGCCATTCTGTAATTAAGTTAACAGTCATAGATTTCTAATTTACTCTCCACTTTTTTCCAACCACAGTTAACTCTTGAGGGTACTGTGTTCTGGTGAATCAAATAGCTTCTTTAATATAGAGTGCTTATTTGACAAAAAGAATGATAATACTGTGAAATACACTAAAACAAAAACAGCACAATTGATTTTGATATTGCAGATTTGGGATATTTATATTTGATTATTTGTGAGTGAGCTTAAAGATTTAATATGAATTACATTAGGCACTCCTTTGTATAATCTGCATTGATAACTCCATAAATAGGACATTGTGTGTCATGCCATATTCCACTGAATTATTTTTGATGATATAAAATCGTTTTAAGTATCTGTATTTTAAGACTCTGGTTATAAATGCATTTTCATAGTGCTGCAGATGTGTTGAGGCATTGGGTAATAATACAAATGCCAAATAAACAAGTTTTTTTCTCTTTCAGGGAGAAACAAACAGCATTTTAAATGTTAGTATAAATCAAATTTTGCACTTTGTAGTATGTTTTTAAAAAAACTTTACCATGTGCATTTTTTCTAGGTCACCAATGACGTGTGTGTGAGTGTATGTGTGTGTGTATTTGCAAATCCCAGGGGCCTTTTCTTTGTTCTCCTTCACTTTGATGATTCTGTAGCATTTGAAATTGGTGACCCCACCCTTCCTGAACTGCCTTCCTCCATTGGCTTCTGTGAAATGACGTCCTGGTTGGCATTCTGCTTCCATGAATAATTCTTCTTTGTTTCCTTCACTGGCTCCTATTCTTTAACCACTGACACTTCCAAGTTCCAGTTTTTGGCTCTAAGTCCTGTTTTCTACATACTTCCTTTTCAATTGTGTTGATGATTTTCAAATCTGCATTTCCAGATAATTCTCATCTAAGCATTGACTCCATATATATATATATACCTCCTGATATTTTAACATGGATTCCTTGATGTATCTGCAAACTCAGCATGTTCAAAGGTAAACTCATGAACTTTTCCACCTCATATCTCTCTATCAGTTCTTTTGCTTATCTGGGCCTGAAGGTCAGAAGTTATTCTTAATTCATATCTTTGACAAATGTAATGGTAAATAGTCAAAGTAAGTCAACAGTTATTAGAATTTTTAATCCAATTTTACTTCCAGCTATAATAAAATTAGAGGAATTCCCTCTTGCAAAATCAGTGCCAACCTGATCTTTTTATTTATTTATTTTATTTCAGAATATTACGGGGGTACAAATGTACATTTGTACATTAGGTCTTGACGTACCACTTTGGTAAAGTCTCTTGTCTGCTCTGAAACCTGTGATGCACTCTATTTCTTAGCAAAATAAGTTTAGGCTCCTCAGCCTGTGTTTAAGGCTTTCATTAACCTGTCCTATTCTGCCTATCCTATCTGCTTCCCTCTATTATTTTACGTACACCTTTCTCTTCCATCAGGAAAGACATTTCGTTAACCAGTGAACACACCACACTCATTCTGAATCTTCTGTCATCACCTTGATGTTTGACTTGCCTGTTGTCTTTCTTCATTCTCTTCACCTGTGAATGCCCCACCCATGTTACAAGTTCTAGTTCCAGAATCACTCCTTATGACAGTAGTCCTTCATAAATATTTTCTCTGCATTTATTCACTATTTAATCAGATGCAGAGGATAGATATACTCTATAAAATACCACTGAATCATGTCATTTCATATATTTCAGATTTGAAGTCTCCTTAGGCAGGAGACATGTTTAGTAAATAGAACGTTAGACCCTGGCTGTCAGATTAATATTCAAAAAATAGGTGGTCAATAATTAATAGTTGATCGAGAACTCAGTTTTCTAATCATTCACATTATTTCAATATCCCACCTGGTTATTTGGAAAAATAAAGTGGTATCTCAAAGCTTTAAGGATAAAGACAATTACACTCTCTTCTTTAGTTAAGAACATAGTTTTCCAGTTCACCTTTGGGAAAAGAGACTAAAAAATACTTGATTTTTTTTTAATTAAGGAAAATCATTTCACAAGTCTGGCCCTAAGTTTATCCTACTTTATTAGCAGGAAACACCTGAAACTAATTGCTTTCTGGCCTACAGAATCCTGCTTTTTAAAACTTTCATCCTTTACATTTAAATACAGACATAGCTTTGATAAATATTGCAATCACTTATGTTTAGAAAATATTACATTCTTTGTTTCTATGGCAGGCTGAAATTCTTTAATTAAAGGTGATTTTATTTTGAAATTTCAAGATGGTATGAATTAAATTCTACAGTACTTAGGGGAGAAGGAAAATATTTCAAGTGCTGCTCTGGGTGTTCTAAAAGCCATGCAAAGACTGCCAAGTGTAATTTTAACATATTTATTATCCTGAAGCTTCTTTTGTGGATTTGCCAGAGTAAATTTTTACTTTGGGGCCATAACTGAGTAATTTATGTTCTTTCAGATTTTTGATATTAAAGTTATTTAATCTTTTAGATTCTTGCTGCCTATTATTACAGGGTTTGGGGTGGGGTGGTTGGAGGAGCTGGGGCAGGTTTGGAGAAAAAAAGTAAGCCAGGTATGATGGGAGCAAGCCCCTAGCTCTCTCATAAACTAGAATAGCACTTCTCACAGAATCTAGTGCTTGAATACCGCATGACACATGATCTGCAGGCTGTTACCTTACATTATTGGAAGATCAAGTTACTGCTCAATGGAAGGGCAGCATTTTGGGCAGCACTTTATTGCACTTGTCAGGATTTCCACTTTACACTTGGCAAGAATATATTCTAGACATACTCACCAGAGTTTCCTGAAATATTTGGTAGTGAGACATTTGAGTGGGAAGAGGGTGGGAGAAATATGAACCTCACTTTGTAGAAGCCGTTTGCTAGGTCTGATGTAGAGAAATGCTCCATTAGGAAAGTGACTTGAGAATTAATTACACTAATACTAAACAAATACATAATACTAAAACAACTGAAATAATGATACAGCTAAAGTCTATTTTGAGAACATTGTTTTCAATTCTAGTACCATTTCTTCATCTTCAGGGATATTGTTATCAATTTTGTGTGTAAGTTTTTTCAGTTCGTTTATGTGCACATATATGACCTTACAGAAAATATCACATTGTTTTATCATTATATTTTCTAATAGCTTTCTTGGAATACAACTCATAACATCAAATTCACTCATTTAAAGTGTGTGATTCAATGATTTTTAGTATATTCACAGACTTGTGAGTCTATCACCACAACCAATATTAGAGTAGTACTCTGATCCCATTAGGCGCTATTTTTCAAATCCCACCCACTCTCATTCCCCTAGAGTGATATTAAGCAAATATCAACATACTTTCAATCTTTATATATCTACCTATTCTGGATATTTCATGTAAATTGAATCATTCAATATGTGCTCTCTTGTGATTGGCTTCTTTTATTTAGCATAATTTTAAAGATTCATCTGTGCTGTAGCATGCCTCTTATTTTATTTTATTTTTATTATTTTATTTTGTTTTATTTTTTGAGACAGAGTCTCCCTCTGTCACCTCGGGTAGAATGCAGTAGCATCACAGCTCGCTGCAACCTCAAACTCCTGGGCTCCAGTGATCCTCCTGCCTCGGCCTCGAAAGTAGCTGGGACTAAAGGTGTGTGCCACCATGCCAGGCTAATTTTTCTATTTTTAGTAGAGATGGGGTCTCGCTTTTATTCAGGCTGGTCTCTAACTCCTGAGCTCAAGCAATCCTCCCTGCTTGGCCTCCCAGAGTCCTAGGATTACAGGCCAGAGCCACCTTGCCTGGCCCATCATTTTTTTTTTCATTGTATTACTAAATTAATTTAAGCCCTTTAACACTTCTCTTGTGCCTTTGTCATCAATAAATACCGAAACTAGTATACTTGTCTACAGTATGTTCCCCCTTTAATCCTTCTTCCTCTTTTTTCAATGGAGTCTTCTTCAGAAATAAGAAATCTGAGTTTGCTTCATTTTTCAGTGGCACCTACCTGTTTTCAGCCCAAACTACACTGGGCTTGGTCATGTGGTTCATAATCTGGTCCATGCCTTGCTCCCCCGCCTCTTTCCAAACACTGTTTCTTCAGATGGAATGTTTCAGCATGCCAAACTTTGTAGTTCCAGTTCCTTGAGATGGTTTATTAGTTTGTTGCTTTTTGAGCTTTCTGGTTTTGGGACATGAGCATTTAATGCTATTAGTTTTCCTCTCAGGAATGCCTTTTGCTGTATCCCACAGATTTTGATAACTTGTGTCCCCGTTATCTAGTTCAAAGAAACTTTTGATTTTCCTCTGTATCTCCTCCTTGACCCAGTAGTCACTCAGCAATAGTGTTTAATTTCCATGACTTTGTGAAGTGGTAAGTGTTTCTGTTGGAATTGAACTCTAATTTTATACCACTGTGGTCTGAGAAGACACATGGTATAATTTATATTTTTTAAAATTTGTTGAGGTCTGATTTGTGGCCTAGGATCTGATTGATTTTGGAGAAAGTTTCATGGGCTGATGAGAAGAATGTATATTTGGCTTTATTTGGCTGGAATGTTCTGTAGATGTCTGTTAGACACTTTTGTTCTAAACTCTGTTTAAGTCTATTATTTCTTTGCTTATTTTCTGCTTGGAAGATCTGTCCTGTTCAGTTATTGGTGTATTGAAATCCATGGCTACTATGGCATTACTGCTTATTATGCTATTTAGATTAAACAGGTTTGCTTTATGTATCTGGGTGCTCCTGAATTGGGTGCATAAATATTAAGGATTGTTAAGCCTTCTTGTTGGATTTTTCCTTTCACCATTATACAGTGACCATCTTTGTCCTTCCTTACTTTTGCTATTTTAAAGCTTATGTTATCTGAAGTAAGTATAGCTACTCCCATTTTTTTTTTTTTTTTTTTTTTGGTTTCTATTTGCCTGGAAGTTTATTTTCCAACCCTTGACCTTGAGTCTGAAAGCATCTTTGTGTTTCCTATAGACAGCAGATACTTGGCTTATGATTTTTTTATCCACTCTGCTAGTCTATGTCTCTTCAGAGGACAATTCAAGCCATTCACATTATTGAGAGAATTGATATTTGGGGTAGATTTCTGTTCATATTGTTGGATAAATTTTTATTGTTTTACCTGTTGAGCCATTGTGGAATCCAGGTTCTGGACTTTAACTCCTGAGTTATTTTACTTTGGTGAGTGTCTATTACACTGTTCAGCGTATAATGGAGGTCTGAGTACTTCCTGTAGCACAGGTCTTCACAAATTTCATCAGTGATTGCTGGCACATCCTGATCATTTTGGAGCATTTTATTATTTTTTGGCAAAATGTTTCAAAGTCATAGTGAACATTCTCTGCTGTAGCCCTGGTGCAACCATTATTCCAAGGAGCTCTGGCTGCTTTTATTGGAGGATGGTGAAATGATATTTGGATTATTTGACTTATTATTCCTGTGCTGTAAAAGTTCTCCACATATTGTGGATGTAAGAAACATTTTGGAAGTATATATGACAAATAATTTCTCCTAGTCTGTTGATTGTCTTTCTATTTTCTTATTGATATATTTGAAGAGCACAAAAGTTTTAATTTTATAAAATTTATCATTTTTCTTTCTTTCTTCTTCTTCTTCTTCTTTTTTTTTTGTTGGTGTTTTTTGTAGTCCTGTGTTTGAGATCTCTGTGTACCCAAAGATCAGAAGATTGTATCCTATGTTTTCTTCTGAGTATTTTTTTTTTCCAGGATATTATGAAGGTACAAACATTTTGGTTACAAGGTCTGACTTTGCCTTGCCCAAGCCAGGGCTAGAGGCATGCTCTTCCCCCATACAATGCTGACCACATCCATTAGTTGTGAGTGTACCCACGCCCACCCCCCCAAACCCAATGATATTACTACCATGTGAGCACCTTAGTGTTGATCAGTTAATACCAATTGGTAGAATCAATATTGTTAAAATGTCCATTCTTCTGAGTTTTATAGAATCAGATTTTACATTGTGGCCTTTGATTCACTACAAAATATTTTTGTTTGTTGTGTGAGGTAGGGGTAGAGGTCATATTTTATTATATGGCTATTCAGTTGGTCACACATCTTAGTTCTAAAAGTTCATACTCTTATTTTACTCCACTGCCACAATACAACTTGCTTCTCCCTTTCATGTCTCTAGACTGATTTTATTTATATGAGAAAGATAAGCATTTTCCTCAGCTTTTTTTATTCTATCCAATATGGAATACTTTTGACCTCTTTCTCATGAGCTTGACTTCCTCATTTCCAAATGCTTTCCTAGATTTTGTATTTTGCTATCCATTAAACTCCACAGATTTTCCTGTCTGTCCACTTCAATTTCAACTGTATTCTACCTTTATGGCTTACACATCTCAGATAGTTCTGATTCTCTTTCTTACCCCTTGTTAACTTTTCTTACTTTTCCATATTTTCTTCTTTCCACATTATTATGTAGATTTTCTGGTTATGGATGGATACTTATAGTTATCTCTGAGTTACCAGTTCCTTTAGCCCAACTGGTACTACTGACACTTTAGGATGATCATAAACAAAATTTTAAGAATAATATATAGTGCATGTATGTAGCAATTGAGGTCATTATGCTAGAATTATATTGTATGTAGAATGTGGAGGGATGTGCAGGACTAAACCTAAGCAATTTTAAGAAGACATTAATCCAACTTATTTTCCAAATAGATATAGACATAATGAAGAGTCATTAAAAGTTAGAATAATGTTGATAGCAATTATCATATTATAATTATGTTATAAATAATAATTATAAAGGATAAAATATTATTTGAAGCCTAATGAATGCAGAATTTATTCTTAATCCAGATGGTTTATGATTAAGTTCTTTTTTTATTTTAAATAAAGCATGTTATTACATTATAGAATAAGAGATTTAGCTAATTTTAAAAATTAAAGATATTTCATGCATTTAAAAATATTTATATGTCATTCTTTGAAAAATTACTCACCTAATCAAGAGCCTTAAAGATCTTTAATTACATAACAAAATTATTTTTGTTATGAATATCCTTTAAACTATTATAGCAACAGTTTTTTAAAAAAATATTTTGTCATAATTTAATTCTAGTAATTTAGACTTACTTTCTTCAAATTATTATGATACATTAAAGTTTTTCTACATATTCATTTTAATATTCCCCTCACAAATTAGCATTTATAAAAGATATTTTCTCTTGTTCTTTATCTTTGGTACTACCTATTTTTATAAGAGCAGAGGCAGAAATATGTTAGCGATAAGTTTTGTGTATGATCTATTTTCTCTGATTTTTGTGGTTAAATTTGTATTTTGAGGGGATCATGTGAGATGAGAGACTGAAGGAAAATCATTGAAGATGGTCTACATTACCTACGTTACCATCATTTCAAATTCCAGAATGGCACTGCCCTGTAGAAAAACAGTTTTCTACAGCATCTGTAGCCTGGGGACGAACTGTTCTGGGTCATCCATTTAGGGTGACCATTTTTTGAAATGGTCACTTGGTGAGGATGTGCCGAAGGTGGCCACTGTGCCTCTCACAAGCGTGCTTGTTTCTCTCTCTGGCTCTCTTATCCATGTTGTTTTGGTTTCAGGTCAAGTAGCTCTCAATAATAAAGTAATGTTTTCTGACTTCTCCATAACTTGCTGCCATTTATGTTTCTGTGACTGCAGGGTCGAAGGGGCTTAGCTCAATGAGTGGCTTGTTTATGTTGGCAATGAATAAGAAATGTGGGAGGCAAGCAACTGTGACCCAACTCTAAATATCTAAAACAATGACAACTGGCTTCCTACCCTGAGAATTTACTTAGAATGACACAGGGGGATAATTTAGACCGGATCTTGGTCCAGCATCCTAAGAATGAGAAGAGGGTGTTTACTATAAACAATAAACTTTGCCATTCAGAAATTCTTCTTTAGGAACTCTTCCATAAACTGACAGAATCCACTTTCCATTTGTAAGCACTCCTCTCTGACCACCTAGAAATAGACAACCAAACCTTTTTTTTAAAAAAAAAAAAAAGAAATATAAAATCTGTTTCCAAAGAAAGCACTCAACATAAATAAAAAATAAGGAGTAAAAAATAATTTCATTTTAAGTGTTATATCACATTTTGGAAAGAATACTTACTATCCTTTAGCAGTTGCTATTCTTACATTAATGGAGTATTTTTTAACCTCAAATTTAAAAAGTAGATACATTTTTATTTTTATCTATTATAATGCTTCCAAGGACAGACATATTTTTTAAGTAACACATGACAGTTGAGATATTTAACCTTAAATGTGTGAATGCTTCTTTGACTACCAAAGCCTGAATTCTGATCTTAAAAGCAGAGAAAGCATAGAAGTGAAAAATAAGGAAGCAAAAGCAAAATTTAGAGAAAAGATTTATATTCCTCCCAAAAGTATTTACTATATGAATGTTCAGTATTTCCCCCAGGAAGGCAAGTGTATTGATAGTCACTTGCAAACCTACCATAGAGGTTGGAGACAAAAACCCAAAATGTTCTGCGCCCGAGATGTGAAGCAATGACATGAAATATGGCTAGCATATGTCCCAAGTTAGTTTCTTACTCTTAGTCAAATGAAATCATCTCCCTCTAAATCCCAGATCTGTTAATGATAGAATATTTTTTGCCAATCTCAGGAGTCTTAGGGCTTACATTTATCCAGATGTTCTGATTTTTTCAACAAATGAATCTCAAACTATCATTCTTATTGCAGTTGCTGCTGCCACTTCAAGTGTTTCCTGTGGTCTTTGTCATCCTTCTAAAAACTTCATGGCCTGAGTCAGGCACCTTGGCCTTTTTAGTTGTGCTAATCACATTTTCACACACAATGTAATGAAATATAGACCTATATAAAGCACTAGAGATGTGAACTATTTTATTTATAAAAATTGTGCTTATATTTATGAAAAATTCACACGATTATATTAAATTACCTCTACATAGAATCTAATGAAGAATTATATACAAAAATACATACTGCAAAAGTGTCAGGTATACATTTATGAACCTTTGGTATTCCAAGCAAGTAGCCCAATTAATGATCTCACTGTCCATCCCACCAAACTTTTCATAATTTCCAGCCAGTTTACACTATCTACTTGGTGGTTGTAGTCTGTCAATATAAGGTTCAATTTAGATTTATTTGATGATGGGAAGTTGCCAGCAGGGCACTTTACAATGTAGCCTTAGCAGTTTTAGCATTTCCCACAACTGATGTCTCAAGTATATTAAAGAAAGATTAATTAAACAATCTATTCTTCTCAGATTAAAGTATGTTAAGGTTTGCTAACCTGAGCTACGTGTAATTATGCACAGGTTTATCTTTTTCCTGGAATTGCTCATGTTTGTAATGAGAATTCCAATCATGTGAATTTTTATCCTTCCCAACAGAAGATATTTTGTGTTTATCCCAGTATTTATAGATCAAAATTGAATTCAAACTAAGTATATTTAAATGCAGGGATATCACAAAAATTACTTGAGAGAATCTTAACTTCTGAAAATGACTAGAAAATATCAAATCATTTGACATTCTTTTTACTTTTACAGTACAGGTCTTTTCAGAAGTGAAGAGCCAGCTTTGATAACCAACTAGAGTTAACAGTATAAGCAGATGGAAGGAAAAAAGAGAGTAGGAGACATTGTACAGGAAGCTAATGGTTCTCAATGGAGTATGTGAGAGGGTGGGAACTAGGAGGAGGGGAGTCACTGTGCTCCATAGGCACATTTAGAAATGTCTGGAAACACTTTTTTTGTGACAATTTGGGTGGGTGAGGTGGAAAAGGGTACTACTGTCACCTAATGGATGGAGTCGAGGAATGTTGCTAAACATACTATAAAGTAAAGGACCCCCTACGACCCCAGCACACCCACAAAGAATTGTCCAGCAAAAAATGTTAGCAGTGTAGAGGCTGAGCAACCCTGCATTAAACTAAAATCAATATGACAATATGACTGTGAGTTGCCTGCTGGAAGAGAATTCCAGGCAGGAGAAATGGCTGTGGCAAATATCCTAAAACAAGCACGAAACCTGTCTTGGGCAAGTAGGAAGAAAGGTGAGAGGAAGTCATTGGACAAACTTCACAGGCCATTTTAAGGATTTTGGATATAAGTGCAATGGGAAGACATGCTATTCTGAAGAATAGCATGAACTGCTTTGCATTTTTAAAAAGATCACTTTAGCTACTACATGGGGAAAAGAAAACAGAGAGGGTACACAGCGTTCAGATAGTCAAAAGAGGAAATCATTTCAAGGTGAACACATTGATCACTTGCATAGAATACTGATAAAATTCAATCATTTTATGACATTAATTTCTGACTTTTTAATTTGCATTATCTTTAACACCACCATATACTAAGTTCAGTCTAGTATTGAACACTGTGCTGAAAGTTATACATATCTCATGTAATAGAATCTTTGTAACAGCCCTTTGAAGAAAATATCACTATCACAATTAACAGATGAGACAACTGAGGTCAAAATAATTTAAATAACTTATCCATATTCACCAAGCTAATAAATTATAGAGCTCAGATGCAAACTCATCTATCTTTCTTCTGAAACACTCTATGTGCACTTCTGAGTTAAGCATAGGCAAGAATTACCTCTTCTTTTAGCAAGGAATCCCAGAACATTTTATGGCATTTTGATCTCAAAAAAAACCCCACATAATAACATTTTTTACTATTTTAGTTCTCCAATCAATCAAACAGACACTGAGCAAACCCGTATTTTATTAGAATCATTGGGTTGTCAAGCTCCCCAAAAGTTCCTTTCTTCCCCACATCTTGAATAATACAGATATTGGATAATTACAAGTAGCTATTACTTTTAATAACATATCTTCAATCACTCTTTTCCCCCCATGTTCAACTTCACTCTATTATTGTTCTCTGCGGTCCTCATGCTACCCATAATATAGTCCTTACCCCTTCCTCCCACACCCCCAACTCCATGATAGTGTATCTCAGTTGGCGCTGCCTTAACTAGCTACAGCTTGTTGGAATGGTTTACCCTTTGTGAGTATAGCTTTTCTCAGGTTCTAAATAGAGTTGGAGCTGACAAGTACCACATTCCAAGTTTTGAATAACTTATAAGAAGTTCCGGCTGGGAGTGGTGGCTCACGCCTGTAATCCTAGCACTCTGGGAGGCCGAGGTGGGAGGATCACTCGAGGTTAGGAATTTGAGACCAGCTCTGAGCAAGAGCAAGACCCCGTCTCTACTAAAAACTAGAAAGAAACTAGCTGGACAACTAAAAATGTACAGAAAAAATTAGTCGGACATGGTGGTGCATGCCTGTAGTCCCAGCTACTTGGAAGGCTGAGGCAGGAGGATCTGCTGAGCCAAGAGTTTGAGGTTGCTGTGAGCTAGGCTGGTGCCATGGCACTCTAGCTCAGGCAACAGAGTGATACTCTGTCTCCTCCCTCCCAAAAGTAAAAGAAGTTCCCTCAGGATCGAGAAGTGATAATTTAAGGGAAACCTGTGCCATCCACAAAATAGGGTATTTTTTTCTTGTTAAATAAGAAGCTGATAGCTTATGATGATCTTTCACTTCCAGATACCTTCCTTGCTATCCGCAAACATCATCTTGCTCTTTCCATCCATTCCATCCCACCCTTTTACAGAATAGCTTTCATGGATCTTGTTCATGAGTCTTATTTCTAGTGTTGCTGGGACCTGCTAGAATTCATGCATTTGTTATGATTCTATTTCATCATTTCTGCCTGAAGGTCTAATAAATTGTAATTCTAGTGACCTCCTGGTAACAAAATGAATGAAAATTAGATTGCTTTTGACCTTATACTAGTGATAACCACTGAACAATAATGTGACTGTTAAAATAGTGTCTGCTAAAATATAGGATATTAATAATTAATAAAATTAAACCATTTCTATTGCTGTAGATTTTTATAATAAATAAACACATAAATCATTGTTATTCAAGAAATAGTAAAGTATGGGTAACAGTAAATATTGTGGACAAATTACCAGACACTGTGAATTCTGTTTCTGATGTTGCCACATTTACTACACATAAGATTTAGGAAACATCTCAAAAACTTTCATGGTCTGTTTCTTCTTTTTTGTTTTGTTTTGGTTTTTGAAGTGTTTACCTAACTATCCCACAGAACTCTAGTGATAATTTCAAAAGTTAACAGAGTTAAAAGTGCTTTGAAAACTACAAAAATAAAAGGTTATTTTTATAAAGAAATTAATGGAAGATATAATCACCCTTTCAGATGAACTATTGGCAGTTAAGATAAAGTGTGTGGATTTGTAGTGCTATGTATTTAAGGTTTGTAAGATAATCACCGTCAAGTCTGAAAAGACAAAAGGTAGCACTGTCTACAATAAGTATGGTCATCTAGTAGAGATTAAGTTCTATTCTAACCAGTTTGGCACCCATGGTAATCTTTGCGTTTGATGGTGACATTCTGTTTAAGCTTTAAAGTATTACAGGAATGAAAGAAAAAAAAATTAGACATTGGTTTACCTGAGACTGAGCCGTGTATAAATAACCTTTAATAAAAAGGTTGATGCTTTGTTCTCAAAAGAATTCATGACAAGGTCTCTCCTTTCTCAAAAGCTGAAATGAACAGAGGGGATTGCTGAGGGAAATAAGAGAGATTAAAGGCCTTTATTTCTATATTGTTAAATTATAGCAGCTTGAGCATATCATTCAGTCGTCATCTAATTGAGAAGCTCATTCAATGGAAGTAACCAAATTCACCTTGACACCTGATTTGTCATGGAAGATAAAAATCTAACGTTGTTTGGATCAGTTTTAAGAACCTGGCTAAAGAGAATTTCTGTCATCTTTTTTGATCCTTCCTTGCTTACAAAATTATACTCCACTATAGTTTGGTGAGTAATGATGATAGCATATGAAAATTCTTCCCTCACAAACCTGATTATCTAGTTTTTCCCAAAGGAATTTCTTTGATGCTGCATCATTTAGAGGGTGGCTAGCAAAGGTTAAGCACATGAAGAAAGTTCTTAACATTTTTGCAACTGAAAAAGACAATTTGATTCAATATTTTGTATCAAGATTTCTAAACCTAGAAAAGCAATGGGATCATTTTATAGATCTTGTTCATATTTTTAAGGGAAATTTCCTATTTATTTATCTAATGTTGACAGAGCAGTAAGTAGCTTAGGTCTTCTGTCTTCATTTATCAGTTAAATTCAATATGTTCAAACCCATTGCCTATGGATTATTAGAGGCCCTGGAGGCCAGATCTGGAATGCCCCCCTGAAGCTCTGGAGCCCTGGTCTGGAATCTCAGTCTGGGAACAGCCCATCACTGAGCATCACTTTCTGTATTGGGAGGACTTGGTTAATAACCCTGTTATGGTATGAATGTATGTGTCCCTCCAAAAAATTTGTATGTTGGAACATAAATCCCAAGGCGATGGTATTAAGAGTTAGAGCCTTTTGGAAAGTGACTAAGTTCTGATAGTTGAGCCCTTATGAATGTGTTAGTGCTCCTCTAAAAAAGTTAAAAGGAATGTCCTAGTGGCTTTTTGCCCTTCCTCCATGTGAGGATGCAACAAGAAGCTCCATCTTGGAAGTAGAGAGTAGCCCTCAACAGACAAGAACCCGCCAATGCCTTAATCTTGGACTTTCCATTTTCCCAAACTGTGAGAAAATGAATTTCCATTTCTTATACTCAGTCTCAGGTATTTTGTTATAACAGCAGAAATGAACTAAAACAACCCTACCCAGAGAGTTGTGAGAATTAAAGGAGTTAAAATATGTAGATACCTCACAGATAGAGTATAGAGAGTTGACAAAAAAATCAGTCATCATACTGATGTAAAGAATGTACATATTATTTTAACTTTACTTGTCAAAAGGTTAAGTTGCTTATTTCATATATATATAATATATATATTATATATATATTATATACTATATTACTGGGTTGATTGCATGCTCAGAGTGAATCTATGTTTTACCCGTGTTGTACCCATATTCAGTATTTTTCACCTAACCAAGTGTATACAGGAGGTAAACGAATGAGTGGATAGATGACTGGATGAATGAATGAATGAGTGTTCTTACTCTTGCTTCCTATCCTAACAGTGATATATGGTCATCAAAGATACTCAGTTCACATTTATTGATGCATCCATTTTAAGAAAAGTAATATAGAGATGAACTGACTGTGTTTAAGACCCACGTGGTCCAAATTAGGAATCTTCCTATGGGCAATGACAAAGTATATAAATACTTTGGAAAATTTGGGATACTTTAAACCAAATTCCTACTGTGTATTTTAACTCTTTCACTTCACAGTTTATTCCCAGTTAATTGGTTGCTGATTCCACTTAAAAACATCACAAAAACAATTTCTTAAATAATAAATTCATTCAGATTTTCCCTGACCAAAAGTTACCTTATATACCTTATAAATAGAGGACATTTTTAAAAATTGAGCTTTCACATTTCCAATTCAAATTAATATTCATTTTAATTTTATTTCCTCTTTATTTCACCTAAAATTAATTAGTAGCCAAGTTATTAACAAACAAGGTAGAGAAACAATGGGAAGAATTGTATTTTTCTCACTGATAACCCAAAATTAAGATTTATATATGGTTTTCTTTTTTCCTTCATTCTATTGCATACTTTATAGAAGGTCTTCTTTCTTTTGCTATTCAGGATGTTCCTAAACTACCTTCCCAACCAACATTTGGTTAATTTGGCATTGTAGTCCATTCTGTTACTGTTCTGCTCATTATCTCATGGCAAATACAACAATGACAACAAAACAGCAACAACAACAAATAATGCCATACCTTCTAAAGACCAAAAGAGAGGATTTTTGGATTATCTACTATTTGGGATAATCTTTACTCCTGATTTCCTCCATTATTGGCATACATAATTGAGAATTCCCTGCATGTAACTTGACTTCTCTGCAAAAGAGCCATAAAAATCTCTTGCCCTTAAAGCAGTTTCAATGAATGAAATTAATTAAGAAAAAGAATTTGAGGTCCTGGGATGGGAATCATTGCAAAGCACTTTTAAATTACAATGTCATGACTGGATATTGGAGTAAATTCTTTGATCTCCTTTCTCGTTAACAAGATGATATGATATTTTAAAGGCAATCATTCCATTTTGAAGGGCTGCTGACATCACAAACCATCAGAGCACAGTATGGAAATAAGATACCCACTTCTCCCTGTTTCCTCTTACTGATTTCATGCAATGACCTTGCAGTTATTAAATGTAGGCCAACTTGCACTCTCAGACCTCAGGCAACCTCTTTTTTTAAGTGATCACTTACTCCCCAACAATTCTACTAAAATTTGATGCTTAAAGATCACTTAATGGAGGCAACCAATTTATCCCTGTCCCTTGGGTGGTCCCTGAGGGCAGTTTTCGCCGTTTCAATACAATTACAAAATGCTTCCAGGCTCTGTGAACTTGGTTATACAAGAAGGTTATGGCAACAAAGACTGTTTTCTTTGGAAAATTGTTACAAAGTGCTGACCTTCTGAAAGTATACAGCAATATGAAAAACCTAAAAGCCCAGATGCTTAGCACCGTGAGAGGAAGCGCCAATTTCTAGAACCAGAGGCATGAGTTAAAGCACAAGATGCATTGAACCAAGAAAATAAGCAAGAGAACTTTCTTTCAGGAACACTTATTTCATGTCCTGTAGTCTGGATTCAAGCAAAATTCCTTTGCTGACTCTAAAGTGTGTTCAGAAGAATCTGACCTAGGAATAACTTTTGAATCTCATACATGGAGCAGAGAGTTGGAGCAAAACCAGGATGATTTTGCAGACTGCAATCAGAAGCAAGAGCTCGTTTGATGTCAGTAAGGTCCCAGATGCCTTCATGTTAAATATCAGGAGTCTGACTCAAACAACTAAGTATACAATCCAGGCAAGAAAACATATAAATAAGATAAAAACTTGGTACAGCCTCAGGTTTTGTCTATATTCATTAAAGGTCATGCACAAGGAAGTCACGTATTATTTACTGAAAAGGCATGTTTCCTAACCATGCATACAGATGTAAGGGAGGGTGTTCATATGGGTTGGGAGAGGGATTGAGAAGGATGGGGGCTGTCAGTGAGAGCCCCCCTCTGCCCACAGAAGAAGTTATCATAACAGCAGCAGGCTCCCAAGGCCAAAATACCATGGGATGCACTGGACACTCATCTCCAAATCCTAGAGTTGAGACCTAGAGGTTTCATAAAGCACATTTGCAGAAACAAGTGGCCTAGGCAATGCTGCAAGCAACAGCCTTAAGTCTAGAAAGTCAGTATTTATAGTATGATGATTTCATCAGATGTAGATTTTGCTAGAATTTTAAAATACATTCACAATAGTTCAATAAGTGGTTATAGTGTAACCATTGGATTATTAAATGCTCCACAATTTATTTAACTACTATATACATTAATTTCTATGTTGGTTTTTTTATTTACATTTTATGATATATAATGTGAATTGCATAGTTCTGCATAAAGCTTTTTGTTCTAATGTATAGAATGTCTGTAGGATAAATCTCTAGGATGCAAAGCACATAACAACTTTTATGGTTTCTGGATATATTTGGATAGTCTAATTAAAGAATAATAGAAAAAGTAAATTGATTTTCTTTTCTATTGCTTCACTTTTCTACCAAGTGAAATTTTCTTCATTCTGAGAAACATAAAACATTGGTAAGAGAACATTACTGTCCTAGTAGTTCTGGTGATAATTATCTACCCCTTAAGAGAGGTCAAGTTCTCAAGGTACTTAGAGAATTGCAAAATAGATTGCAAAATAACTATCGGTTAGACTGGAAAACTTGTGTAGAGATAATAGAAGACTGGAAATAAAGTAAATATCATTTTTATTGTCAAAAAGTGAGAAATGATAATTTCTTTTCATTGGAAATCAAATAATTTCGTACTGAAGCAAGGCATGCTTTATTAACACATACTAATTAATTTTGCTGCTTATATGCATATGTATATACATAGACAAATACATATATGTATAAAATCTCACATCTTATACAATGGTGGTCTGGGTTCTGCTGCAGCTTTGCTCCAGGCTGGCGTGGGCTGCAGGCCTTTTTGATTCCAGGGTCCACGCACAAGAGCAGCCTCTATTGGGACATGCCAGGCTTGTGGTGAGGCAAAGAGCGAGAGAGCTGATGGAACCAGGTGAAGACTCTCAAAACCTCTGCTCAGACAAGGTGTATGCACCACATCAATGGGCAGGGATAAATTTTGTCATGAAAGGCACTGAATTTAAGTGGTTACACAAGAGGTACAGGTCTCTCACTGCAAAAGGGGTTAAGTATTTGGAAACAAAGATATAATCCATCATATTTCATTTATTTCATTGAACAAACATAACTTGAGTATATTCTAATGTGTTAGGCAGCGTGCTAAGATTTGGGGGTTTAATTGTGATCTAAAGAGACATAGCTTCTACTTCAGGAGCTATCTTCTAGAGTAGTGAGTTTGTATTAAATCAATCCATTTTGTAAAGAGCTATATAATTACAACTATTTGTTATGTTAGAATACAATAAAGAAAATCAGAGAGGGCATAGTTTTTGTTGTAAAATGTTTGAAAAATTGTCACTTGAAAACACTAAGAGACTAGGTCCACAGGCCCTTAAAGACATAAATAAGTACAAATATATATGGAGAGTGCTAGGAATTAAATTTGGTTCAGTATAAGGAGGAATTGTCAAACAATTCTAAAAGTGTGATGGGAGATACTTAGTGAGTTTCCTATCACTTTAAATGGTGAATGCCTTCTTAATGATATTATATAGGATACTCAAGCTATGGGCCAAACAACTGAAACAGGAATTTTTAAAGGTTTTTAATACCTTAAGATTATATAAAAATATACCACTTTTTAAGTCAATAAAATTGTTTATAATCAAGTTCTCCATTAAAAAGATATAGCTATATAATGCTTTAGAGCTTCTAGGTTAAAATTAAACTATCAGATTTTCTTACATTAACATTACTAAAAGAAAATTTCTGGATTTTGTTTAAGAAACATTGATTTTTTTGCCATTTTCAAAGGCTTTTAATCATTTCTGTATCTTTCTATTAAATAAAGATATAGAAAATAAATAAGTATAAATCTTTTTAATATATTTATAGTTTGATATTTTCAATGATGTCCACTGAACTTGGCACGTAAAACTATTCAAAAATTTTTTCTCTCATGATGAGTGAGAATCCTGAGAATCAAGCAACTGATGGACCCTTGTTTACTGTAGTAAATATGCCCACATTTGAACTTTGATTGTGTATTGCAAGAATCAAACTACATTTGATTCTATTGTGCAGATGCTTTTTTCTGTGTCAAATGATGTGGCCATTTTGTGACACGAAGTAACTTCTGCCACTGATAACCTGAGACCTATAGTGCTTGTTTAATTTATGCTCTATTGATTTTGGTATTTTATATTTTATTTTTAATTGACAACTAATAAATGCTTCTATGTATGGATCTATTGATTTTGTTTAAACAGGACAGAGCACTCAAGATTGAGCAGAATAAGAACTTAGACATCTCCAGATTCTTGCCTAATTTATCCAAAACTGATTTGTTAATGGTATGTAATGGCAACTACCATTATAGCCCACTGCAAATATGTACATAATATAAAGGGTTGAGTATCTTAGTAACTCCATTGGACCATGAAATCACCATGAACATACATATATTGACAGCTTGTGGCCAAATTTGAGTGACTTAAATACTTGAAGATACCATATAACTTCATAGAATATGCCAACTCTAAAGATTCAGCTGGTTCTAATCACGGTGCATGAGTTTCGTTCTGTGTAATACTGATATTGGAGACACATAATGCAAAAATGAGAGCAAACATTGATTGCACCCTCATTTACTGACCGGTCAAGCACTGTTCTAAGCATTAACATATATTAATCCCGTTTGATCCTAATAAAAATCTTATGCAGAAGGCACTATCAAATTCCCCATTTTTACAGATGTGAAAAATAAGGCATATGGAATTTACATAGCTAGTTGCAGGTTACACAATTATGAAATGACAGAGCTTGGATATGGTATGGCATAATAAAAAAAAAAAAAGAAGAAGAAGTTGTTCCAGGTGAGAAAGCCTGGTTTCAATTCCTGGCTCCTTTACTTACTGCTTATGACATCATAGGTAAATCATTTAAACTCTCTGACATGAGGAACTGGGTTAGATGGAGACTTCTACAGTACTTCATACGATTATTTATTTATTTATTAATTTTGAGACCAGGTCTCCCTCTGTTGCCTGGGCTAGAATGCAGTGGCATCATCATTGCTCATTGCAACTTCAAACTCCTAGGCTCAAGTGATCCTCCTGCCTCAGCCTGGGACTATAGGCACACACCACCAGGCCCAGCTAATTTTTCTATTTTTTGCAGTGCCAAAGTCTCACTCTTGCTCAATCTGGTCTGCAACTCTTGGCTTGAAGCAATCCTTCCACCTTGGCCTCCCAAAGTGCTAGAGTTACAGGAGTGAGCCACCATGCCCAGCCATAAGGTTAATATTAAAGAAAAATGGCAAATAAATTTTAAGTATCTTCTTATTTTCGTGCGCTTTTTTTTTTTTTAAAAAGTACCCAGTGAATTTAAAATGCCCATTCAAACATACTCTGTAAATTGGAAATCACCTTGTAAATGTTAATTGCCATTGCTACTACTGTTTTCTCTGTGGAAGTTCATGCTAAGGAGACATGGTCAAATATTTTAATCCCTTGCTATTTGAATAAACATTTACTGGTATATCCTCAATTTCAGATTTTAATGAGTGTATATGAACTAAAATACAGAAAGCATTGGCAAGCATTTTTTTATGAACTAAATAATGTATTCCTATTCCTACCACTCAAACTCATCTGCCCCCATACTGAGAAAGCTAGGAAATGGGACCAAGACCTCTTCAAGGCTGATGCTCTGAAACATCTCCTCTGCCACTAGAACACAAGCCACGATCCTACAAAGTATTCTCTTAGTGACTTGATTTCAAGTTTGTCTTCAAGTCAGGCAAACATGAATTTAAAACTACCATGGCTATATGTTAGTTGTGTGATTTACACAAATGACTTAATTTTCTCAACCCCCAAATTATTCATCTATAAGAACAGTGAATTCTCATATATTATTATAAATTTAAGTGAAAAAGAATAAATAATAGGAATATTTTTTAATATGGTGCTTGACATTATCATTACACAAGAATGTCATCCTTACAGAGTCAATATGGCATTTTAATTACTTTTTTTCTGATCAAAATTAGCAGACCTCATAAAAATGGTATGGTAAACCCTTTTACCTTTCCAAAACAGAAGCTACCATGCTGCTCACTGAATAATGCTGCGGAGTATCAGGATTTTAGCTGGAAATTTCAGCTCACTTATTCTCTCTAAAAATGTATTAGAAAATAAGTGGTAGGAAACCATGGACAACATATTCTCCTAACTATAATATTTAAGCATCACACTTACAATACTTGGATCTCATTTTCACTGGAGTCATAGGCCTGAAATTTAAAGACTAACAAATTTCACAGGAGTTTGCACTTATTTTGTGAACATCCTTCTTTTTCTCTAAAAAGAAAAACAAATGTTTAGAGAAATCCCACATAGATTCTACCACTGATATAATTTCATATGTAATATACATATGGAAATAGGGCTAACTAGTTAAATTTATAGGAATTCAGAAAGCTCTCTGCCAAATGCAAAATATTGAGTAAAAGCACAGCTCATTACTCTTGCCCCTAAATTTCACAGCAGCAGTCTCCTCTGTGACTGAACATTAGAATCACCTGGGGAGTTTCTAAAACTCTCCAGACCCAGACCACACCTGAGACTACTTTAAACAAGTATCAGGGGTTTTTAAAACTCCCCAGGTGATTCCAATCTGTATCTAAGGCTGAGAATCTCTGTTTTAAGATAGTTTAGTCCTTTTTTTTTTTAACTTCAAACCTATTTTATGATAAGCACATGAGTATAAGCTTTGGATTTTTTTTTTTTAAAGTAAAGCACTTTTCAAGAGGCAAAGCCCTCAATTGAATATTTTAGAATCAGCCGTTTTAGAAATGCTTATGTAAAATTTTAAAGGCATTAATTTTTTCAAGAAATAATTGGTGGGTAATAAAATGGTTTCAACACAGATTTCACATGATGTCAGCATCACCCCATGTCACTACTTTAAAAGATGATGGAATCATCTGCTTCCATTTTTCACTGATAAAAACCTTATGTCAGAAGTGGGTCCTGATGACTTGAGCCTTTATTTAGCCATAAACATGGGAAATGACAGGCAATTCTGATGGATGTTTAAGAAAAGCCAAACCACTATGCACAGCTTTCTTTGGCCTTGATGCAAATAAACAGGGATTTTCCTGCACCCAATTGGTATCTGATGGGCCACTTTCGGATGCTCTCAAAATGTGTGCAGCACTAGGGACTGCATCTGCCACTAGTTAGCTCAGTTGGTTGGAGCACATCGCTAATGAGGCCAAGTTTGTGGATCTGGGCAGTTTGAATTCCTCTGTGCTATGGCTACAGACTTTACCACTAGCCTCAGCCAGCCAGCCCCAAAATATATGTCCTCAGTCACAAAGCAGACTAGGTGAGAAAGTGCAGATGATTCAGTTCAAATCTATTTCCACAGCTAGAAAAACAACTCAAAGAACATGCCCAACTGACTATAGACACAGGGCACCATCTTCATGTGTGATGCCCAGTCCTCATACTTCATCCAATTTTGATTTTATTGGATGCCATTTTAGTACATTGAGAGAACATGGTACTACTTTCTTCACTAGTAGTCTATAGGCATTTTATATTGTGTATATACTGGATATATGTTTTTGGAATATGATTATGAATAGCAGTTATAATCATTTGGTAAACCTCACTGGAAACACATTTTATAAGAACAGAGGGATAATATTTGCCCTTACTCATTCTTTTCTCTTCCCCTTTTTGTTAAGGTTTAGAGATTAAAGTGTTCCAAGACTACCTGCCAAAATGAATCTTGAACTATCTACAATTTGTAAACTCAGAAATTTCATCTCCCCTAGACCACGATTTTAGTGTTTGTCTTCTTCCTATGCCTTTTTCACAGGACTCTCTTCCACTTTGGCACCTTAACATTGTGCTAAATTTAATTATCTTTTTTGTGGAGTAACTTATTTCTAATAAAATGGGAGGAAGTCTCATGAACCAAATTGCATATCAGTGAGTGATTTGCTGATACTCAGGATACTTATTTATAAGTCATGGCAAACAGAATGAGCTTATAACAAATATACCCCTTGGTTCAGCTTAATCTCTTACAGACCCACTTTCATTGTTTACATTTCTTTCACCCAATCTTTGTTGAGCACCTGGTACATTCAATCATTCTGTTATGTGCAAGAAATATGAGCTGATTATAAGGTTTCTTCTCTTCGTAAGTTGCAACATCCAATGTAAAACAAAATGCAATTGAGCATTCTGAGTTCTGCAATAAAGATATGCACAGGTATAGCGATGTCCTAAAGAGTGTTATTGTTCCTGCTACAAGGATGGAGGAAAGGCCCCGCATAGCAAGATGGTTGAGTGGTAATTTCTAAGAATGAGTTGTGGGTAGGTGTTTAGAATCAGGGTCAAGACTGTACAACAGTTCAGAATCCAGACTATGGATCTACAGCTTTGATTCAACTCTTGGCTCTCATCTACTTCCTAACTGAGAGGTGTCTTTTCATCTTTGTTCTGTTCTCGTTCTTCTAACGTATTACTATTCTTTACAATCCTGACTTCAGTGATCCTTCAGTGACAAATGGTTTACAAGTCTACATCTCCAAACAAGATCCTTTTGCTGAACTTCACAAGCAAATATCCAACTATCCATTGCACATTTCCCTGTGAATATCCCTTAGGCAACTTAGCTTTAATATATCCAAAATTGAATTGAATTTATCATCAACCCCAATGTATTGATTATTTATATGATTATTTTTCTTTTTGCTTTTTTTCTTCACTGATAAATGAGTCTACCATACAATCAATCACATAAGCAGAAGATCTGGATTATCACAGCAGTTTTATTTCTTTTTCCCTTTCCACAGCCCTTCTTTCCACATGCATTTATCTAATAAATATCCTCTCCTTTCTTACCACTTAAACCTTAGTGGAGGAGTTTTCGTGGGTAGGATGGGGTACAAGTGGTGCTTAATTGTTACAATTACCCACACTCCACAATATTTCTTTATTTTTATCCTGCTTCTCAAATTTTATTTAATTTTTACCTTGCATGAACATCTACAAAAGCCTCCAAGTTCTCTGCCTGTGGTCTAACCTCAATTTCAATATCTTTTTTCATTACTTCCAGAGTTATCTTTCTAGAACACCAATTTTATTATATGATTTTTTAGCTCAATATTCTACCTATGTTTTTGCAGATAAAACATAAACTACTTCCAAAGATCCATCTTAATTTTGTCCCTGACCTCTTCTCCAGCCTCGTCTCTATTATAATATTTTCCATTAAATATTTTGCATCAGCAAGGTTGAGTTACTTATAGCTCACTAAATTAATCATTCTCTTGCATTCTGTCCCTTTCTGTCTGTGTCTGACTGTCTCTGTCTTTCTCGCTCTCCCTTTCTCTGTCACACACACACCCCTACTACATATTTCTGTACCCTCTGTTTCCTATAAGTACACTGCACCTGCTGCTTGCTATAAATATAATACCCTTCCCACACCTTTGTAAATGTTATTAACTGTTTTCTGACCTTCAACACATAGGTCAATCTTCTGGGAAGCCTTTCACGACACTCCTTTTCCCCTTTAATCAACTGGATTAAGTTACACTTCTGCAGTTCATGCATGACTGTAATTGAGTTTCTTTTTCTAATTCCCTGACCAGACTGCAAGCAATTTAAATGCACTACTGGTCGAAATATCTATAGCAATAAACACCGTGCTTAGCACATACCACCAATAAAAACTTCCTGAAATAAACTCAAAGACAGCTCATTTAATTTTCCAGTTGGTCACTGTAATGTAGCCTCTTTTTCCCAGCCTCTTCTTTGGTTCATCTCCTCTCTCTTGTATTTTCTTCAGTGCCACCAGTTACATTATCCTAAACAATATTCTCTGCTACAAAGCCTCTTAATTTTCCCTTTGTCTTCAGCAGTACTTCTCCAGTGGAAATGATTTTGCTCCTCCTGGAAACACTTGGATGGAGTGGGGTGGTACTGGCATCTGGTGCATAGAGATAAGAGATGCTGCTAATTACCCTACAATGCAAGGGACATCCCCCCAATGAATTATCAAATCTCAAGCACTAGTAGTACCAAGGTTAAGAAGTGCTAGTCTACAGAAGATGAACATGCATGCCAACTATCAACCTGCATGTCTATAAGGTATACCATCAAATAATGTGGAAAATATGGCTGCTAAAAACCTGCTACAGTTGGCCACCTACCCATCTGCTAGGCTGTGAAAAACAGAGTTACTGCATTGGCCTCAGACCTCAGGATAATTTTGTGTCGTCTGGGAGGCAGTGCCACAAATAGGCACTGACAGTGCACAGGACAGAAAGACCAGATTTCACACAGGCAAAGTGCAGAAAAAAAAAATGCTGCTC
Source organism: Microcebus murinus (assembly GCF_040939455.1). NCBI lineage: Eukaryota > Metazoa > Chordata > Mammalia > Primates > Cheirogaleidae > Microcebus > Microcebus murinus. Next base: position 33,915,642 of record NC_134114.1, on the reverse strand, counting down.
TTGACTTTGCATCCACGTACCAATTAGGCTTCCTATAGCAATGTCTTTGAACACAGACATTAATGTTTTAATGCGTTTGTTATGTGTGAAATAGTATCTTTGTGGCAGGAAAGAATTAACAAATATGTATGGCTGTCTTACCAGAGAGCAAAGCAGGCACTGTAGAATGTTATACTCAATAGTTTCAGGAAAGCTATTAGAATTAATTAGTCACCATATGCATAATTCAAAATTTACTATAGAATTTGGAATTCAAAGGATTTATTGACCTGACTCTATTTTCTACTCCTCTTTCTGATGGAATGATTTTAAAGGGAAGTTACTAGAGCTAAAAATATTAGATTTTTAAAAATTTAATCTTAGTCAACATGAATTTAGTAGTAAGCTGGACTACAAGTTTACATGTAAAGTTGCCAGGTATTAAATCTGGCCTGTTCTTCTGGAAAAATGAGCAGATATGCTGCTTTTACTTGGCAGAGAGACAGTGGTGTGCAGTCTGTTCAACATTGTAAGAGGCAATAATAAACAAGGTATTAGGATATTGTAATAACATACATGTTTGTCCTGGGAATAGTATAGTTGTCAAAACTCACTGCAAAAACTGCAAAAAAAAAAAAAAATTGGCAAATATAGTTTTGGGGCAAGCAATGTTACCTTGCAAAGGATTAAGCCTCTTGGGGGTTTCCAGAGTGTCAATTTAGTAACATCTGCTTTTAATTTCTATATGTTCTGTTTCCCTGGAAACTTATAAAATACTCTAAATTCAACACAAACTGACCTTTTTTGTAGCTCATTTTATTTTTAACAACTCTAAGATAGGCTTTGGTTTCAAAGAGACTTTCAAAGATTTTTTTCACTTTTCTAAATTATAACAAATTGGAATTTAACTTTCTGAAAACAGTTTGAAACAGATTTCATTAATTCAACTTACGTCAATCCCTAAGTTGTGCAAATTTGGAAATCATTAATACATCTAGGTAAATCATATGTTAGAGAATCCACTGAAATGGAAGGACATAGTCATTTGAGCTTTCATCTCAAAAGCCAAAAAAATCTATCTAAACAATAGTTCTTTGCTCCTCTACTTATAAGAATCCAAGCAATAATATACAAAAAAAAGCAAGAATAATAAACAAGCAATACTATCTAATGTAAACAAAGTAAGAGACCTACGATTTCATTTTAAGTTCCTAAGTTTCCTTTGAAGATCAGTCAAAAATCTCTTGCTAACTACACTGCCCTTCTCCTCTGTTAGCAATTTCTCTGACAACTGTTTATTTCTCGTAATGTTGGCACTATCATTCTCCTCATCCCTACCTGCCTTCATACATCTATAGGCCCTGCCATTGATAGGTTTGATGCCATTGACACCCATGTTACCGATGATTTTCAAACACTGGTAATCCCTAATGAAGAGGCCATGTGTTTTCTGTCAACCACCTTCTCTGTACCTAACAGAAAATTTCCCAGATTTCCTTGGTTCTGCCAAAAAGGAAGCTCTGGAGTTTTTGTTGGACTAGACAGTTTTAGCTCTTTCAATAGACTCTACCTTTTTCCATGGTATAGTAAAATATCTTACAAATGTTATTACTTTGTTATCTTGAATGTCCCAATAGGAAAAAGGCCAGACTCACCATAACTCAGAAGGTAGGATATATGATGTTCCTTAGTCACATTCTCCTACCTTCTATAGCTTTTCCTTAGAACATGCTTAGAATATATTGTGTCTCTCAATAAAAAAAAAGCCAAACTCAGCTTTTGCAGGTGATCCTGAACTTTTTAGATTAGCCCCAAATGCACTTGGCTATATTATGCAAATTGGGTTTGTCTATACAACTAGCAAGTGTTAAATTATACATATATAATCAATAATGAATTTCTAAATATTTATTCTAGTATGAATCATAGGTCTTACAAGTCCTTGTGTCTAAAAATCAAAATGCATTTAAAGTAAAGATAAGAACAATTTTTCAGCTTTCCATGAAGCATCAGTTTCAGCATCCCAGAAAAGACTGATAAATACGCTTTTTAGACTTATTACACCTTATTCTGTAGCAAAGGCCATCTCTAAATTGGAATTCCATTGTACACCATTACTTAAGCAAATCATTTCAGTTAAAGTAATTTATACTGACCGTTATTGTTAATTAATAAGGCTGCACTTTTTTCTGTAATGATTAAATTTAATTCTTTATAACTTCCCAGCAAAGGCAAGCTGACAAGAGGCCCCACTAGGCAGTTTGCAGATCAGAATAGATTAACTCTCTTATCCATATTTCTGGGAGGTGGGAATAATAGCAAGTTCATAATGGTGGAGGTAGAAGTGAATTTATATGTCAAAACATGCCCTGGTGGATTATGTCCTATAGGAATGCCTAGGACAAATCAAGGAAGTAAAACTGGAGCATTGGTTCAAGAAACAGACTAGGGATTAAATTATACAGCAAAAGCTATGTCTACACAATGAAGGATGTTAAGAAAAGGAGAAAGAAGCAATTGAAGAGACAAATGAAAGAAAGCCACAATTCATTTTAAAAATAGAGTTTGGATATTTGAAATGGCATTTCAACAATCCTATTACAAGTTTTCCATGTTCATTTGATGGGGATGGGGCCACCATGACACCTTGTTCTCTATCACAATGTCCTTGTCAGATCTGTCTATAATTTATTTAACCCATTAATTTGGTTAATTATAATATATAATTGTATGAAATTAATATGTGCTATTAATGTATGTTATTAATAAATTAATATATACTATATTCTTATGATATATGTTTTGAAAGTCCATTTTTTCCATTTAATCTATAAAGATTTAAGTGATTATTTTATGGCAGGCACTATACTGTGTGACAGAGGTGTAGTGATAAATAAGGCAGGAATTCATCTACTCACATGGAATAATCATTCTAGTGCTAGAGAAAGAAAATAAATATAGACTGTGAAAATGACTGTGAAGCATTTACACAGAAAGAGATAAGAGAAAATAAAGAGTTCGTTTTGGATAGGGTGATCAGAGAAGCCTCCAAGGAGATGGCATTTGAAATAACAACCAAAAGGTAAAAATTAGATAACAAATAATGAACTGATAGAAGATACTTCCAGGCAGAAGAAACAGCTAGGGCAATGACCCCGAGATGAGACATACATTAGAGAGTTAAAAGAAGAATACTCACACCCAGTGTAGCAGTAGCAAAGTAGTACTCTTAGTAAGAGTCTATGAAATAACACTACAGAGGTAGGCAGGAGCTAAATTACTCAGGGCCTATATCGAATAAGAAACCTGAGTTTTATTCCAACTTAATATAAGTCATAATTATATTAAGCAAGGGACTAATGTGATCTGGCTTACAATTTTAATAGAACATTATGTTTCCTTTAAAGAAAAATTGTGAGGAAAAAGCATGTATATAAGCATGAAGATCTGCATACCAATTGTCCATATGAGAGACAACAGTGGCTTGGACGCGTAGTGGCAGTGGGAAGAAGTGGAGAAAAATCCGTTGATCTGAGATATATTTTGGATGTACATACAAAAGCACTTGCTGATAGTCTAATAGATTTGATGAAAGATGGAGAGAGAAAAGGAAGACTCTTCGTTTGTTTGCTTGCTTGTTTGAATAGATGGTGACGGCATTAACTGAAATAAGGATGATTGTATGAGAAACAGATTTTATAGGTTAGTACATTTTGGACATGATCATTTTGAGTCATTCATCAAATAGACAGTTTTATATACAAATGTGAAGCTCAATGAATAATCTGGCTTAGCAATATCAACATAAAACAGGAAAATCATCAGTATTTGATTGTGTTTAAAGCTAAGGGGTTGGATGATATCACCTAGGGAGAAAGCATAGATGGAAAAAAGAATAGGTCTCAGGAAAGAAAGTTGAGGAACTCCAACATAAAGAATTGAAGTAGATACAGGAGGAGTAAAATAAGCTGCAAAAGAGATGAAAAGGAGAAGCCTGAGATATTTGAAAAGAAAAGAAAAGAAAAGAAAAGAAAAGAAAAGAAAAGAAAAGAAAATCAGGAGTCAGTGGTGTCAACAGTGACAAGAAAGAAAGGAGAATAGGCCGGGTGCGGTGGCTCACGCCTGTAATCCTAGCATTCTGGGAGGCGGGCGGATTGCTCAAGGTCAGGAGTTCGAAACCAGCCTGAGCAAGAGCGAGACCCCGTCTCTACGATAAATGGAAAGAAATTAATTGGCCAACTAATACATATATAAAAAATGAGCCGGGCATGGTGGCACATGCCTGTAGTCCCAGCTACATGGGAGGCTGAGGCAGGAGGATCACTTGAGCCCAGGAGTTTGAGGTTGCTGTGAGCTAGGCTGACGCCACGGCACTCACTCTAGCCTGGGCAACAAAGCATGACTCTGTCTCAAAATAAATAAATAAAGGACAATATTTTAAGGAATAGGGAGTGGTTGCTGTGTTGTAATGTCACTGAGAAATCAAGGGCAGTGGAGAAAGAGATATGTCCATTGGAATTGGTAAGAGGATGATCTAGGTGATCTTGAAAACGGAAGTTTCAGTGGTGTGATGGAGGCAAAAGTGAGATTAGAATGGGTCAAAATCAGAGTGGGAGGTGATGATGTGGATGTTACCAGGGTAGATTATCTAAGAGACTTTGTGATGAAAACTAAGCAGAGTAGTGAGCAGTAGCTAGTGAGGAAAATGGCATTAAGGAAAGGTTTATTTTTTAAAGATAGGGCATAGTAAACATATTTTAGGTACTTGTGAGAATAATCTAATGGAAAGGAAAGCAATATTGTTGATAAAGAAAATATAAGAAATGATTATAGAGGCAAAATCCTTGAGAGAGCAAGAGAGAATGAGAACCGCCGCACCAACAGAGGCGATTTCACTTGACAGGAGCAGGGATAGTTCATCTGTTGATTAGGAGCAGGAGAAGATCCATACACCTGCAAGCAGGTCACTTTGGTGGTGCAAAAATAAGATGGGTTTTTTTTGAGAAAATGTATTGAATTAATTTGAAATAAATGGCAATTTCTAGACTTTCAATGAAATATAGGAGTACAGAGATTATTAGCTGGAGTACGTATATGTGTATGTTTGTGTAGTGAGAGGAATTGGAAGGGGTTTGAAGAATAAAGAAGGTATAACATAGTTGTCTTGAAAAGAGAGAGAAGATTTACTAGGGAAAGGTAACAAAACCACACAATATTATAAATTACCATTTTAAAATTGCAAGTGGTAATTTAAAATAAAACCAGTCAACCCATTTATGTCATTATTCCATAATATTCAAAGGCATAAAGAAGGCAGAAAATTGGATCCAAGGAGGGTTGGAGTGTTCATAAGTGAAGGGTTATAATAATGGATCAAGAAATATAGGAGGAGGAAAGTAAAGATAGGAGGGGTGGATGAATGATGAAAATGTGATGGAATGAGTAAATTGGATTAGAGGTCTTAATGTGGTGTAAAAATTGTTGAAATGAACTGACAGTAAAGAAAGTAGTGATAGATCAGGAAATACTGAAGACAATAAAGAAAGTAGTGATAGATCAGGTAAGTTACTAGTGATAACATGCATGACCCAGGGCATGATTTTGGAAATGAGTGGCTAAGGCTATGGGAATTAAAGATTGCAATGGGTGAGGCAGGTAAAGAAATGATTGACCAGTGTTGTATGTATCACTCCCTTGGATGCTCAAGTCATCAGGAATACGACAGGGCTAGAGGTGGAGGTATGTGAGTCTTCAGTGAATGAGGGAGGGTGACCCAGAAAAGCAGCAATACAGGGGAGTGTGTAGCATGAAATGAAAGTTGAAAAACCTTGCGTTTTGGAAGCATGAAGGCAAAAGGACATCAAATTATTTTAAACCAACAATGGGAAACAAGGGATCACCCAATACAATACCTGGTCCTGGGGTAAGTAGGAAATAAACAAAACAAACAGCTTCCATTTAAAAGGTCCTTGGGAGAAGTAGCTTAATCTGGTTTTAGTCAAGGAAAAGAGAATGAGGATAGATGCAGCATTTCAGGGAACACAGGAAAAGGGTGTACGAAGGAGGGATGGGCTGAAGGATGTGTCAGATTAGAGGATGACAATGGATGGTGATTAGACTAAGAAATCGCCTGCCAATGTGTGCCCTGCAAAGCTTGGACTTCTTTGCCACCACAAGAAATATCAAGATGTGAGTTATAATGGTCTTTATTCTGATAGACTATTAGGAGATGACGGGAAATCAATAATAGGTAGACCATGATGCCATGAGGACCTCATTATTGTTACCTCTTTCAGTTCCAGATATCCTAAGACCTTTAACTGTGTCAATTTTATATTACATATTGCAGAGTTATGCAATGTGAGTCAAGTACATCAGTTGGAAGCAATTTTAAAAAATATTTTACTACACACGTTAAATCTTTCCCCTTCTTCCCTACAATAAAGGAGTTTTCAAATTTAGTCAGGGTTTAGACCGTATGGTTTATATTTTATCTTTATTTGTTTTCATTTTCCAAATGTAACCACCTATAACATACTTTTCCTTTCACTGATGTACTTTAGAAATCTGGCTGCAGATTGTCTTGTGATAGGGAATAGCATCTCAAAGTAAGAATAGAAATACAAGTGACTCCACTTCACCAATTGTCTTTGACAGAAGAACTATTGTTTACTTTTCTTTGTGACCCTAATGAAATCTTAAATAGAATCCTCAAAACTTCTAAACAAGAAATGATATTCTCATTATTTCTCTTATATTAAGTCACCCTGAGAAGTGATTTAATATACACTGAAGCCAAGTCAATTATGTAGGTTTGGAATTGGTTATCTCTGCAATTTCATCAGTGATGCCTTCACAAGCATATTAATTCCTCTCAGGAAATATAAATCTCTGAACAGCAAATAATGGTAGTAGGAAGAATTGCATAGTCAGTAATCCCATGAGTTCATTGAATGGCCTAGTCATAGCACAAGCTCAACTTTCACTCTAATGCAGATATCTTTCTACTCATCTGATACTAGATCAGACATCCTACCTCAATGAACTGTCCCTCTTCCCATCTGTGGCATGGGACATAGGTAGAAAGAAATTTCATTGTTGTATCCTGAAGGCAGCAAAGGATCTTACAACAAATAGTTAATTATATTGAACTCTTGAGAAAAGTAAATATTTCTAGTCAGAAATTTTTTTTTTTATTTCACTATAAAGTGTCTTTTCATATGAGTCAATAGCCAGCTGACATCAAACCATGGAGATGGAGACATTTGAACTGGGAATTAAAACATGGATAGGAGTGCTGAAAATACAAGGAAAGGCTGAGGACTCAGTGTTTGCAAACTTATGCATGTCTAAAAAAATGATGATGTATTCGGAAATAAACTTTAAAGTTCAGTGTGGTCATAGTGAGAGAGTGCAGAGCAAGAGGAAAGATATCTGGAGACAGAAATTAACATACAAAAAATTCATTTCCATGTGAGCATTTCACTTCTCCAGTAAATTATGTGTTGCAATAAAAAATAATCTTTTTCCATTCTCAGATATTTTTCATCACGTTTAGCGCCATCACATAAACCTTGCATAACACCATGGGACCCATATGAAGTGCCACTAGTGATGCTGGAAGTACTCCCAAGAAGCAGAGAAAAGCCATAACATTATAAGAAAAGTTGAATAGTTGCTATGTACTGTTAAGTAGAGCTGTGGTTACCTGCCATTTCAAGATAAATGAATGTAGCCTAAAGATTGTTATAAGAAGGGGGGGGGCAAGGAATTTGTAAGGTTGTAATTGTAGCTATGCAAGCAGATACAAAACCTTTATACTTCTTGCAAAATAGCTTTTTATCTCCTTTTGAGAATGCAACTTTTATGTGGGTGCAGAATTGCAATAATAAAAACATACCTAAAGACTCTAATATGATTTGAGAAAAAGCAAAGTCATTATATGACAATTTAAAGCAAAAGCAAGGAAAAGGATCTAAAGGTGGAAAATGTAATGCCAGCCAAGGATAGTTTGATAATTTTAGAAAGAGGTTTGGCTTTAAAAAGATCAAGATAAAAGGAGAAGCAGCTTCTGCCAACAAGAAGCAGCAGGCAAATTCCCAGATACCATTAAGAAAATCATTGAGGAGAACGGATATCTTCCTGAACAGGTTTTTAATGCAGATGAACGTACCCTACTCTGGAAAAAAATGCTACAAGGGACATTTGTTAACAAAGAGAAGCTAGCACCAGGATTTAAACCAGAAAAAGATGCACTGATTCTATTGTTTCATGCAAATGCAGTTAAGTTTAGGATCAGGACTGCCCTAATCTATAGAGCTGCTAACCCCTGAGTCTTGACAGGAAAGGATAAACACTGTCCGCCGGTCTTTTAGTTCTGTAAGAAGAATGCCTGGAAGAAAAGGGTTTTTGTGGATTGGTTCCATCAGTGCTTTATCCCTGAAGTCAGAAAGTATCTTGCCAGTGATGGACTGGCTTTTAAAGTTTTTTGGTATTGGACAATGCCACTGACTGCCTAGAATCACATGAGTTCAGCACTGAAGCTGTGGATGTGGTCTACTTGCCCCTAAACACAATGTCTTTAATGCAGCCTCTATATCATAGGGGCCTAAGGACCTAAGGTTCATTGCACACAATACTCTATGAAAAGTATTGTCAACACTGTTGAAGAGAACCCCAATAAGGATAGCATCATGAAAGTCTGGAAGGATTACACCACTGAAGATGCCATAATTGTTATAGAAAAAGCCATGAAAGCCATCAAGCCTGAAACAATAAATTCCTGCTGGAGAAAACTGTGTCCAGATGTTGTGCATGACTTCACAGGATTTACGACAGAGCCAATGAAGGAAATCATGAAATAGATTATGGATATGGCAAAAAAGGTAGGGGCTGAAGCATTTCAAAATATGGATCTTGAAGAAATTCAAGAGTTAATAGATACCACGCCAAGAGAATTAACAGAAGATGACTTGGTGGAGAGTAGTGCTTTTGAACCACTGCCAGACAATGAGGAAGAAGACTTAGAAGAAGTACTGCCAGAAAATAAATTGACATTAGACCATCTGGCAGATGGGTTCTCATTATTCAAGACTACTTTTGACTTCTTTTACAACATGTACCCTTCTGTGATACAGGCACTGAAACTAAAGTAAATGATGGAAGAAGAATTGGTACTATATATTAATATTAATAGAAACATTCTTAGAGAAATGAAAACGCAAAAGAGTCAGACAGAAATTTGCAAGGTATTTCTATATACAGAGTGTGAGTATGACTGCCTCCCCTTCCACCTCCTCCACCTCTTCTGCCTCTGTCAGTAGAGGCAGCAAGACCAACCCCTCCTCTTCCTCTTCCATCTCAACCTAAAGGAGGATGAAGACAATGTGAAGATGACAAGGATGAAGACCTTGATGATGATCCACTTCCACTTAATGAATAAAATATATTTCCTCTTCCTTTTGATTTTCTTAATAACATTTTTTCTAGCTTACTTTATTATAAGAATACAGTATATAAAATGTAGAACATAAAATGTGTGTTAATAGTTTATGTTATCAGTAAGGGCTTAAGTCAAAGGTAAGCTATTAGTACTTAAGTTTTTGGAGAGTCAAAAGTTATACATGGACTTTTGACTGTGCAGGAAGTTAGTGTCTCATGTTGTTTAAGAGTCAACTATACTTTGGGGTGTCAATAAAGCACCACCATCATATTTTCTATCTTCTTATCTAGATATTTCTTAGTATACAAAAAATTAGTGACACTAACATTTTAAAATATCTTAAATGTTTTTAATTTAATTTTAAAATAGTGAAGATTTCTTTAGAATTAAGGTAAAATATATTTAAACTAGTTTTCTCCCTCTTAAATGTCAATAAACATTCTTCTAAAATTAGATCAGGAATCCTAAATTTTCTCTTTCTTTCCTGTGAATAAATGGCATGCTAAAGAATCTTAAAAATAATTTTGAAAAACGTTGGTTTCCTAAATATCTTCAGCCTATCTAAGAAAGCAAGAGAAGTGTGAGGTCTGAGAAACAAAAGGAGAAAATGAGATGAAAGAGCACAGCACATTTGAAGGTTGCTTTTGTGAGCAGGTAATGACAGGTGAAGGCAAGAAGTTGGAGCTTCATGCCAGCAATACTGATGAAATAGACCTAAATTTGGGACCAGAGACAAAGATGTAATCTAGCACAGTTCTTCTGCTCATTCACTCTCAGCAAGCTGAACACCAAAAGGCAAGAAGAGAGAAAAACAGAACAAGCCAGCATACTAGCTGCAGGGCTTGGTTTCAAATCCTCACACTACTATTTGCTAACTTTGTGAGTGACAAGCAAGTTATTTAACCTCTCCAACCCCCTCAATTCTTATATGTAAAAATGATACAAAAGAACCAGAAAACAATGAACAAAATGGTACTAATATGTCTTTACCCATCAATAATTATTTTGAATGTAAATGAATTAAATTCTCCAATCAAAAGGCATCTAGTAGTCGAATGAATAGATAAACAAGACCCAACTATATGGTGCCTACAGGAGACTCACTTTGCCTTAGAGGGCACTCATAAATTAAAAGTGAAGGAATAGAAAAGGATATTTCATGCAAATGAAAACCGAAAGAGAGCAGAGGTAGGTTATTTATTTTTGACAAAATAGACTTTAGATTAAAAATTCTAAAAAGAGACAAAGAGAGTCATTATATAGTAATAAAGGGATCAATCCATCAAGAAAATATGACAATTGTAAAGGTATGCATGCACCCAACATTGGAGCACCTAGGTATATAAAGAAAACATTAAGAGATCTGAAGAGAGACATAGACTGCAACACTAACACTATAATAGTAGAGTACTTTAATAGTGCACTTTCAACATTGGACAGATCATTCAGACAAATAGTAAGAAAACACTGGACTTCAGCTATACTTTAGACTAAATGTACCCATTTGGTCTAAATGAGATATACAGAACATTCCTCCCAATAGCAACAGAATACACATTCTTCTCAAGTGCACATGGAATATTCTCCAAGACAGATCATAGGTTAGGCCACAAAACAAATCTTAACAAATTTAAGAAGATTGAAATCTGACCACAATGGTATGGAAATAGAAATTAATAACAAGAGGAATCATGGAAAATTAACAAATATGTGGAAATTAAACAACAAGCATCTGACCAACTATTGGATCAAAGAAAAAATTAAAGTAGAAATTTTAAAAAATCCTTGTTTCCATGAAAATGAAAACAAAAAATACCAAAATTTATGGGATGCATCAAAAGCAGTTCTAAGAGGAATGTTTATAGCAATAAATCCATACAACAAAAAAGAAAAAAAATCTCAAATAAACAACCTAATGTCACACTAGAAAAGAAACTAGAAAAAGCAGAATAAACTGAGCCTAAAGTTAACAGAATAAAAAAAAATGACAAAGAGCAGAACAGAAATAAAGAAAGTAGAGACTAGAAAAAATAGAAAAGAACAACAAAACTAAACATTGTCTTTTTGAAAAGCCAAATAAAATTGACAAACCCTTAGCTATATTAATTTAAGAAGAGGAGAGAGAAGATCTAAAGAAAGGATGAAAGAGGAGACATTACAACTGATGACACAGAAAGACAAAGGAACATTAATGACTACTAGGAACAATTATATGCCAATTAATTAGACAACCCACAAGAAATAGATAAATTCCTAAAAGCATATAACCTACTAAGATTTGATAGCTTTGACAGTTTTTGATCTACTTAGTCTTAAAATCTAAGTGGCATGATTATTTGGGGAAAAATAAGTTTCCATTGAACATACTCATGTTCTGGAAGGTGTATTTTCAAAATTCTTGCAGAAACAAAAAAATTTTCCATTTTCTTAACAAACGATACTTCGCCTAAGGATAAAACTATTTGGTCACACATTTTGCTTCAAAAATTTGTAGATTTTTTGTTTAACTTCTTGCTTTTAATATTACAAAGAAGTCTGAATCTTTACCTAAATTTTGCTTGTCTATATATAACCCATTTTTTTCCCTAGATGCTTATAGACTGCTTTCTTAAAATGGAAAAAGTTCTAAATATCTGTTTATGTGTGGGTCTATATTCGTTTTCTTTTATCTGGATGAAATAAGCTCTTTCAGTCTTTAAACTTATTTTTTTATTTCAATGTATAATGGGGTACAAATAATTTTGGTTGTATGAATTGCTTTTATAATGCTTGAGTCATGGTTAAAAGAGTGCCTATCACATAGACATTGTTCATGGTACCTATTAGGTAGATTTTTGACTCTTCCCTCCTCTCCCCTGCCCCTGGTTAATGTCTATTGAGTTTTACTTCCCTCCATGCACATGTGTGCATATTGTTTAATAAATACCAATTTTGTACACTTTCAGAATATGTAGGAGTATAGAATACTTCCAAATTCATTTTATGAAGTCAGCATTGTCCTGAAATCTAATCCAGCAAACACATAATAAGGAAAGAAAATTACAGAGTTCTCATAACATAACCATAAAGATTCTTAACAAAATATTAACAAATTGACACCAACATTATATGAAAAGGTAGAGTTTATTCTAGAAATGCAAGGATGGTTTGTCATTAATCAATCAATGCAATTCATCATATTAGAAAACTAATCAAGTAATCATAATCATCTCAATAAATGCGGAAAAATAGTTTGACAAAATTCATCACCTATTCATAATAAAAACTTTCAACAAACTAGAATGAATAGGAAATTTTCTGAATTTGATGACATCTGCAAAAATACCTACAGCATATAATTAGGGGTGAATGAATTAACATTTCTCCCTTAAGATGAGAAACAAGGTAAGACTGTCTACCCTCTCTATCAATATTTAACATTATACTAGAAGTTCTGAACAGAGTAATAAGGCAAGAAAAGTTGATTAAAATATGGATAGAAAGAGATATAATTAGATATAGATTTTAATTAAAGAAATAAAATGGCTTTTATTAATAGATAGTATGATTGTATATGTAGAACATCCTAAGAATCTATAAAATCCTATTACAATTAATATGTTAAAGAAAAAAAGAGCATAATATATCATAGTCATATATTGAAAAACTTAATATCTTAAACTCCCCATCTTTCCCAAATTCAACATATTGCCCTGGCAAAATATTATCAGATTGTTTTTACATAAACTGACAAAACTCTTTTAAAATTTACATGGAAATGCAAAAGACTTAGAATAGCCAATGCAATTTTTTAAAAAGGACAGATTTTATAGAATTTTCACTATTTTATTTGAAGGCATAATCGTGACAGTGTGAAAATGGCATGAAATTAAGGGAATAGAAGAGAAAGGCTATAAGTAGACCTATACATATACAGCCAATAGATTTTTTTTTTTTTACAAAGGTGCCATCGTAGTTCTAAGTTCAAGAGATTATCTTTTCAACAAGTCACACTGGAACAATTGGATATCCATAGACAAAAAATAATGAAAAACAATACTATATCACATCAATATATAAAAGTTAACTTGAAATCTATCATAAACTTAAATATGGGAGCTAAAACTATAAAACTTTTAGGAATAAACACAACAATCTTTTTGATCTTGGAATGGCAAACATTTTTAAGTAGAACATTAAAGTACTAATCACTAAAAAATGAATAAATTAAATGTTTATTAGAATTTAGAAGTCTGCTCTTTGAAAGATACCACCAAAAACTGAAAAGATAAGCTATAGATTTACATAAACTCATCAAAATGCATATGTTTTACAATATTTTAAAAATTCTAACTAATTAATAACAATACAAATAATTTAATACAAATAAATACTTTGAACAGACATTTTGGCAAATAAGATATACAAATAAAGCATATGAAAAAATACTCAATATCATTATTTATGAGGGAAAATATGAATTTAAATCTCAACGAGTTATGATTGCACACTTACTAGAATGGGTAAAGTTAAAAGGACTGAAAATACCAAGTACTGGTGAGGATGTGGAACAATTTGAACTCTTACACATGGCCGTTGGGAATGTAATGTGATATAAGCACTCTGGAAAACAATCTGATAGTTTCTTGTATAAATGAAAATTTACTTATCATGTGACCCAACCATTCCTCTCCTAGTTGTTAACCTTAAGAAATGAAAATATATGTCCACAATTAGATATGTACACCCATAGCAGCTTTCTTCATAGTAGTAAAGACCTGGAAACAACCAACGTACCAAAGTGAATCTGTAAACAAGTTGTGCAATAGCCATACAGTGCAATTAATGCTTAGTCATTCAAATGCAAACTACTAATTCACACAATGTGGATGATGTTTGAAAATATTATACTGAGTAAAAGAAGTCAGATGAAAAAGAAAATACTGGATGCTTTCATTTATATGAAATTTGAAAGAGGAAAATTTAATAATTTAGGGAAACCAAGCCGATCAGTATTTACCTGGGGTGAAGAATGAAGGTGTGAGATTGAGTGCAAAAAGGCATAAGAAAACTTTTGGGGATGATGGACATATGCTATATATTTACTAGAATGTTGTTTATATAAGGATATATGTGTTTTCAAACTCATTAAGCTGTGCACTTAAAATAAATGCATTTTGTTTTATGAAATTTATACTTTCATAAAATCCATGTAAAAAATTTTAAAATATTCTAATCAACAATTTAAGAAAATAATAATCCAGGAAGTTTTCTTCAAATTGGACTAAATTAAAAATGAGTCTGACCTAATACATACATGTTAAAAATAAGTCAAAACTACAAAGTAACGTGCATTTGCCACGTATACATGCTCTTTGGGCAGAAGCCTCATATTTTAAGCATTTAGATTTTACATTTCCTATATTGTTATTTTCCACCTTGCTTCTTTATGTTAGAATAGCTATTTTAAGATAAGCCACAGGCCACAAGCTGTCTATTTCTTTCAGTATAGTGACAGGGGAAATAAACATTTCCCGTTCTTCTCCTACTAATGCCAGGTCACAGTCAGCAAGATCTTTGGTTACTGTCATAGGTAGCAGCCTGTCTTTCTCAATGGTAAGAATGCATTAATCCATCTGATAAAGGGCAGTTTGAGGAAGGTGAGCACAGCTCAGAGCTCTTTAATCTGTCAAGTCCTATTTTCTTTTACCTTTGAAACGTTCCAGAATCCTCTTTACAATCTGTCATAGGTAAGTCTAACATCTCACCCCAGAGTTTACATTAACCTTTAATAACATTATTGGCAGACACAAAGCCAAGTCACAAAAAACATAGTCTATGAATTTTTGTATTATTAGTGTTTGAATTGTATTATGAATTTACTTTTCCTGTCTTTTGTTAATAAACACTATGCTCACATACACAATATTTCTAGCCTGTGGAGAGAAAAAATATAACACTTTTTGCTAAGTAAATAAAGTGATGTTTAAATTATTTCCAATGTGAAAACAACTTGTAAGATAATTACAACAGTCCTTCCATTATAAAGCAGAGAGTTTGTCAAGAATGTAGTAAATTCTACTATAAAACAAATAAATCCTCCCAATATATTTAATACTTGGAAATAATAGTTTTCCATGCATGTACAATCTTTAAAACATAAGTTGCATGCCTTAATGTATGGATTAGAAGTTTCCTTCTTTGAAACCCTATGCTACAAAACCTAGAGAAATTTATGTGCAACTAATGTAATTGTTTCAGTGAATTATAAAATTTTAAATCTCCCTAGATATTTCCTGTTAGATAAATCTCTAGTGACAATTTCAACCGAACATCTCTGGCAGCCTCTCAAAAACCTATATGACTTAATTAGCCACTCAAGCAGATGGAAATCCATTGCTGGAAATGGTAATATTTTGAGTTTGTGCTTAAAGGATATGCACTAATACAGCTGAAACATGTTTCAGTTTAACAATCACTTAATAAGTTCTTTCTTCATTTCTACCCACAACATTCATTTTCTCTACCCCAATATAGTTACTATTAGAGATGTGATTTTGATGGACAACTCTTAATTATCCATTGTAATGTGCACACATTTAAGAACATTTATATATAACAAGTATTCATCTTTAAGAAGTCTTGGCCTATATCAACCAATCAGTAAGCAGATATGCTCAGTAGTAATCATGAATCCAACACTACTAAACATTGTTAATATGACATGGTAAGCACAAAGCAATATGGCCTCTAGGTTCAAAAAATATTTTTTGTATTAAAAAACCACATACAAAGCAGAGATTACTAAACTATGGCTATCTGTCTGGCTATGGAAGAGGGGAAGCCAGCAGTTGTGAAAATAATCAGTAAATTTGGCATTTACTGAATAATTTCTATGTGCCAGATATTGTTGTTAGGAACTTTGTCATAGTCAATATAACAATATGTAAGGTCAATATTATTGTAAGGCCCATTTAGCAAGATGGGGAAGCTGAAGATTAGAGCAGTTAAGATACTTGCCTAAGGCTCATGCTTAGAATTTACAATGCTAGATTCAACCCAGTTCTAGATTTCAACAGGTACTTATTGGTACTCACGCTGTTAAGACATTTAACCAAACAAAATGATGATCCTGCTTCCTTGTGGGTTTTCTCACCAGTTAGAAAAGAAATGATAAATGACATATGTAATTGGACAGTGAAATCTACAGAGCCATGTATTAAGGGGGTCCTTCTTATATCCATAATTTAAGAAAAGATGTAAGATATAGATAAGATAGGAAAGTGAGAGTGTAAAAAATAATATCTCATTCCCAGCATTATAGTCAGCAAGTGGGCTATAATCAGATCCAGTGGCATAAAAACTGTGAATGTATCCCATGGGTGCAAACCACTAGGATTGGATACACAGAGGTTAAAACCAAAAGGAGAATCCTTCAATTCCAAGGACAGATGGGTTTTCTAAGCAAAATTTATTCTTTTTCTTCTAGAATTGTTATTTTTTAATAAGGAATTCTTCTGAGAATAACAAGGTTTCTGTAAAATTGTTAACATAATGTATATATTAATATATATTAATATAATGTATATAAGTGGTTTTGATACAAATAATTTCATACAAGTAATTTTATCTCTTGAAATTGCAAAATTTATTTAAATCCTTTTCTAAATCTATTTCCATAAATATTAGTAAGTATATAACATTTTAATCAACATAGGCACATATATATTTCTTCCGTTAAAAACTATGTCTCAGTGAGATGTTAATGGCCCAGATTTGATAAACAAGATACAAATAGATTTGACTTTTTTTTTACTATTAGGCAATTTAAGATTTTAGACCAGAAAGATTATTTGCATTTGAAGATATAAATTACCTCTCAAAAGATACACAACTGACTTTTGAAACCCACATTTTGTGCATTGTTTTACCATCCCCACCCCCATTCTGAAAAATTGTAAAAAAAAAAAAAAAAAGGAGAAATATCTAGGGCTTAAAATAAAGACTAAAAAAGAAGTCATCAAAAGCACAAACATAATTGCTATCATCAGAAATAAAGAAAATTTAAATCTTCATTTCAGCCAGCTACTTGGTGAAAAGGTGGTGGAAGCTAAATGAAATTTCTGAAAGTAAGAATAGTGAAAAATATTTCCTATATTGTATTTCAAATTTTACTCTTTGGCCAAATTGTTCTTTGAGGCTGAATTCCAAAAGCAATATTTTATACCCGAACATTTATCACTCTTGCTCAGCAAAATATAGTGTGCTCTTATAGGGCAGAGGCTAGAAGTCTACATGGAAAACAAGGCACTTCATAAGACTACTAACACATGTAGGTCAAGAATGCTCAGATTCAAAATGGACCATGTAAAATCTCTGAACTAAAATCAAAGCGTTTGTAAGATCATGATAAATAAAAGATGAAATGTCTTAAAAACCAAGATTTTGCCATATTTGGTGAATTTCTTAAAACAAAGTATTTCCAGATTCTTTTTGTTCAGCCTAGCCATTATTTAAATTCCTACCATGCATATCCAAATATATTATTATCATTTTATCCAATTGTCATTTTTACTCTAGCATAATTATTTTGCTGAGCAGTTATGCTTTTATGTTAACATGTAGTTTATTTTATATAGTTTTCTAACACTACTACTATGTGTACTGGGATATAAGTCAAGGAATTACTTCTATTACTTGTAATTACTATATAATAGAATCACATTTTTAAAATGGCAGACTGGGCCAGGCGCGGTGGCTCATGCCTGTAACCCTAGCACTCTTGGAGGCCGAGGTGGGCGGATTGCTCGAGGTCAGGAGTTCAAAACCAGACTGAGCGAGAGCAAGACCCCGTCTCTACTATAAATAGAAAGAAATTAATTGGCCAACTAATATATATAGAAAAAATGAGCTGGGCATGGTGGTGCATGCCTATAGTCCCGGTTACTTGGGCGGCTGAGGCAGGAGGATTGCTTGAGCCCAGGAGTCTGAAGTTGCTGTGAGTTAGGCTGACGCCCCGGCACTCACTCTAGCCTGGACAACAAAGTGAGACTCTGTCTCAAAAACAAAACAAAACAAACAAACAAAAAAAATGGCAGACTTATTTGGTTTCTGTACTTACTAATGGCCAGGATTAGTAAGGATAAGTAAATATAGGATCCACACATAAGAAAAAAAATACCAGTAGAACCAAATAGGGAGCAATTAAATTCATATGTGGGACTCACATTTCACTGCCTGGGTTCCAAGGACAAAATTTCCCTCCTAGTGGGGCTTGCTATAATTTGGAAGGAGTTCTAGTGCTCAATTAGTAGATCTCTGCCATCTCAGTAGCTTTATTCTCCTAACCCAAGGCATGTTGTCACCAATTTTCACTCAGTTAAGTCTTTTGAGTGAATAGTTTTGCTCAATGAATGTTGGAGACATAAGTCATAGGGGGAGTTGAGAGACCTTTTCACTAATCTAGAATTTGCAAGATTCAAGCAACAGGGCACTACTGGGAACTAAAGAAAAGTCTTGATTTGACGAGACATGTGACTTAAGCTGAGAAAAATATTTAAACTAATGAACTGAGATGGCTGGATAAGTATGCTATAAATCAGTCAAGAAGTCCAGAAGACATTATAAACCACAATCATAATACTCTTGTAGAGAAGTATGCTCTTGTGGTTTACAAAAACATTCTGAGCCTTTGAGAGATTTCAAAGGTGGAAATCTATTCATAGTCATTCAGTATTATTTATAAAGGTGAGGGGGGTTGTTTTGTTGCTCTTAAGGTTAAAAAATTCAGCATAAGACAGCAATTTAAAAAAGCAGCTTAAGAAATTTAAAATAAGAAAAAATGCTTATGAAAAGGGATATTGCACATGCCTAGGGGCTGTTTGACATTATATGGCATTGGGCTTCCAAACTGTCAGGTTAGTTTTACTACAGTGTTATTCAGTGATTCTGAAATCTCACCCCTCACCCCCCACCCCCACCCCCGGTCACAAAAAGAGCATCTGTCGCTCGGAAAGGGGTATGGAAGATCACACAGGTTGAATGCACAAAATTGTATGTTTCTCCAAATGACAGCAAAGCCAGTTAGAAAGACAATTGTCTACTACCACCCAGTGACCCTCCCTGTTTCTTAAACTCCTCCTCTTAAACTCTTCTATTTAAATGCCAACTTTCTATATTTTGCTTTGTCCTACAATTAGGCTATTCTTTAATTCATTTATATTTTTATGCAGTTCAATTTGTAGGATAAAGAAAAACATGTGTACTTATTTATTTTTACATAGCCTATGCATTTCCAGAAAAAAACATCAGATAGCTTCCATCAGTTCATGAAATTATACAAAGTTGCATAAATTGAATAGTATACAAGAAGTGCAATGGAAGAGACAAAAATTTTGGCTTTTGCCAAGCCTAAAAATGTTTTCTCTCTTATGATCAAGTCACAGACTTGCCTTCAAATCTGTTAATACTTTCAGTCAATCTGATGAGAGAAAACTGATGGATTAATTATCAGAATTCATAATATTAAAGTTAATCATTATGGCAAATAATAATAGTGAATACAATACCTAATACAATAATTCTAAAATGCTAGGTGTGGTTCTAAGCATTTTACATATATCAACTCATTTAATCCTCACAATAAGCCTATTAGGTAGGCACTATATCTATCCCCATTTTATAGATTAAGAAATTGAAGAAAAAGAGATTAAGTAACTTGCCCAAGGTCACATGACTGGTAAACAATAATGTTGGGATCTTAATGTGTGCAATCTAACTTCAAAGTCCATGTTCCCAATTGTTCTGTCATATTGACTGCAGAAAAATACAGGAATTCCAATAGAAAAAAAAAATCTTATCCTCATGATGACACTGGGTAGTAATGTTTTCAAGAAAATCCTTATAGTAGATTCCACAATAATTTGAAAGGCACCGTCTTCAAATGGACACACATATCACATCAAAATGCAAATTAGTGAAATTAGACCAATTCTTGTCAGTGTAGGAAGAGATTACTTTCAGTTATGATCATGGAAGGCCACCTAGAGTTGGTGGTATTTGCATCAATTTGAAAGGGTAAGTAGGTTTCTAGAGGTAGAAAGTGTGAGGAAGATGAGAATTATCTTAGATAGTATTTTTTAAAACGAGAGCTAATACTTGAATGCAATGCAGGAATCAAAACTATTAGGACTGGGACTGCACATTAAATCAATCACATTTCAGTTCACAAACTAGTCCTCAAATCACAAATACACCCTGGCAAAGTTTTGATTGGCTGAATTCCCAGATAAATCTATAAAAATATAGAGTCCCAGACTCTGACAGACCTACTAAGTTGGATTCTCTGTGTGAAATCTGGGATTCAAAAAGTTCGGATAAGTCTCTCAATGTCTACAAGTGAAGACACTGAACCCAGGTATTTCAAATTGATATAAAATTCCTCAGGTCCATGTCACTCACCACAAAAACCTTGAGAATCAGCCTGTGACTATTGACATATTTTAAAGCAGTAAATTCTCTAATAAAAGAATAATCTGCCACAGCTCACCTCAAACTTCATGTTCAGATTGGTGCTGCATTTCTATTTACCTCTTCTTACAGTAAGAGAACATTTAATTACTTTTAATCACTAACTTGGACAGAACATGTACAATTAAACCCAAATATGCCTGCCTGGTTTGAAAAATACATTGTGCTGATGTGTTGGGTTTTTAAAGAGGCATATTTTATATGTTAATTAAAGTGAAAGCCTATCTTTAAAAAAATATCATTGATACATATTAATAGTTTTCATTAAATCTCAGATAAATTATGCTTTTGAGTTTTTAGACTTCTGGAATTGTCTAACACTGAGAGGCTGGATCACTTATTGCTGGATACCTGAATAGCTAATTGTCTATAAAATAGCAAACAAAAGTTGGATTTTATTGAATTTGTCAGCCTGTTGGGTTTTCTCAAACAAATACTTTTAGCCAATTCCAGCTCAGATGCAACAAGTTGTTCCCATACACTCACATCTAGAAAACAGGCCCACAGGCTGCTCCCACTTTTTCTTCCTACATTGAGTTAAGGTGTAAGTCAGAAAGCTGATGATGTTTTCGAGTTTATGTCTCCTAAAGTGCTTAAGAAAGAAAAGATGATGACATACACACAAAAAAAGCACATTGCTTAAATAGAGAAAGGACTTTGTGGGCTCATAAAACTTGGAGAATGAGATTTCCATGGTATTTCAGATACTTTTGCCAGCCACTCTTTCAGGCAGTACCACTCAAGAGCCAGCTTTCTTAGAAGGGAAATCCTAGGTTATATCTTGAACCAGAGATGTTTTCCTCAATCATCAGGTTTAAATGAAAAAATTTAATAATGGTTTATATGAAAAATGGTTAAGAAACTCATTATTAACCAAAGAAAATTTGGATGGAAAATAGGTGACCAGATGGATGGATGAATGGTAGATGGATGGATGGGTAGATGGACAAATAAATAGATAGGAGCTCAGAATTAAATAAAACTGTATCCCTCTGTAATTCTAAGTCTAAACCCCAAAAGTAAATAATAACGGCTATTACTTAAGTTTTAATTTATGCAATCAAAATTTTTAAGATTTTATATCACTCTCTCCAAAAACCTATCCATATTTATCCTGTTCATTTCCATTTCTAACTGCTCTGGTGTACTAATTACTCTTGAATGAATTTGTTAATCTGCAGGAAAATTGAGGACCAAGGGATGTTGATTTATTTCGATGATATGTCTTCTTAGATTTACATTCATTACTCCCTTTAAAAATGAAACACAACAAGCTAATATGCTGTGTCCATGTCTTTTTCCACCTATGAAAAACACGCAGCACACTGCCAGCCATATAGTAGATGTTTAAAATAAAGTTGCTAAATTAAACTAACTATTGCCTACACTGCACATAAATTGCAGCCTTAAAAGAAGCAGTGTGTGAAAGCACACTTTGTAATGGCCCAGTTGAGCTGGACAGATGAAAGTCTGGGCCGTAGCATTTCAGTGGCTTGATCCATCTGTCACCAGTCACTTGTGGGAAGAGGCTTCTGTTTCTTGTCAGCCGGCAATAGGAAGCACAGCAGGATTTAGTAGCTGCTGAAGTACCAAAGGAAAGGGCACAGCACACACCATTCATGTCAAGTCCGTTATGAGATCCTGGCTTCCTTATCCTCCCCATCTGGTAAATAAACACTCTCCATGCTGTTTTGCCTCGGATCATACCTCACTTATTAAGTGAGGAGAAAATATACTCACTTAGGGAGGAATTCAATAAGCCTATTTATAAGGATAAAAATATATAGAATTTATATTTTATCTCACAAGGACTATGAAAAAATTTGTTTTTTGGCTTGCTCAAATTTTTCTTCAACTACCTATGATTATTTGATACAGTCAGGCAAAGTAAGATTTTAAAGTAGTATTATCAAGATAATTTCAATTTTCAACTTCACATTCTGTACACAGATGGAGTTAAAGTGAAAGAAAACAGGCAGTCCCCTCAGTTAAACTACAAATGGTTTTATTTCTTTCTTATCAATAAGAAAGTAGAATACTTAAAACAGTCATGATTTGCCATTAGATTCAGCCTTGGGCCTGTCAAATGGGAAAATCTTTGTCCACAGTCAGTGGGCATGTAATTTGGAGGTATGTGGTCATACTAACAATGTTTTTTTGTTGTTGCTGTTGTTTTGCTGTTGTTCAGAGTAGTCTTTTTGTTCAATATCTCAGATCCTGTTTCCTGATTTAAAGGACAAAACAGCAAAGTAATTTGATGTGTAATCACTAAATGTATATACAATACTATTCTAAAATAAAAAGTAAACTGGTAATGTTCCACCAAATAGAATTTCAGCAGTAAAAATTCCTCAATGAACAGATCAACAGAGCCAGTAGTCATATTGTGGGGATTGGAGCGAGGTGGGGAGGTGGTGTGGGGAGGGCGGTCATTCATCAGCACACCTGGAAGGGGAGGAAGGCAATACTATGTAAAAAATCTTGGTATGTACTAGAAATCTTTCAGAAACTACATGCTTGATTTTTCCATTATGTCCATACTCAGTACCCTGCTTTTGAGGAAACAATTGAAAAATAATAGGAAAATAGATAAGAAAATGTTTTTTTCTGTTCATATGAAACTGAAATTTCATTTACTAAAGGTTTGTTTCCTACTGAGTAGATGAACTGAGGTTCTAAAAAGTTTTCTTTGAATGAGGCTATACAAGCTATTAGTCTTGTGAAGCACCTGCTATTAAAAAGATGAATGTACAATGCACACTATATGGGTGATGGACACAATTATAACTTTGACTCAATCTGTACAAAAGCAATTCATGTAACCAAAAAGTTTGTATCCTCATAATATTCCAAAATAAAAAAGAAAAGATGAATGTGGGCTTAGTTAAGAATAAAGACAAGTGAAGGCATGAGAGTGATGGTCAGGTAACCTTCAGTCACCTGAGTGAAAACAACAGTCCTGATTATTTTCTCTTTCTGCAATTCCACATGTTCAAATGGTCAGCCAGACTGGGAGAAAGGACTTTCAGGTAATATATACAGTACTCAGTCTTAGAATGAACACTGTCATTCTCTTCAGGGATTGTTCAGTCTTCTGTGAGTACATCAGGACAGATTAGCCAGCAACTGCTGGGATATAGTTATACAGGACTCATGTCTTACCTAGAGAAAATTATGAGGTGACTTCCTTAAGCTGCTATGCCCAGCTTCCTTTCCTCTCCATTCCCACACTATACTCTGGTACTGACCCTCAGAAGTTCTTGCCTAAACTGCATATCCTCTGCTTGGCTTCTGTTTTGTCAGTAAGTATTTGAATATCAGAGTCGTACTTTTAATGAAGCTCTATGAAGCACCCACAGACTTTTTTAAAAAGGTAATATCTTATTAACATGATACCATATAAGGTACACATTTATAATTCACTCATTACTATATCAATCAGTGAGACAGTTATGGGAGACAATTGCCACCTCAGGGTGTAATACATTTCAAAATTTTACTCTGGTGACATACTGTCAAGAAATTTCTGAACACAGACACATTACTCAGTTAGATAGACTTAGAAGGTTTGAAGATTATGAAATTCAATTGATTTCAATTATGAAAAACAAGTTTGCTTCTAATTCATATTACAAGGTTAATAAGTATTCACATTTCTCTAGTGAGTGTCCAATTTGGAGAGAATAGATGAATAAATTTCTTGGCTAGGCAAATATTTGTTCTTAGGTAGAAAAAAAATCTAAATGACTTTGTAATAGTACAAAATAGCTAATAGCATATTTTTATAGTATCAGATACTTTACTATTATCTATAGACATTTATCATATATTCATTCATTGTTGCATTACAGTCACATTTAGTTTGTTTTAACGTGAGGTTCAGATATTTTAATTTTATTTCTGACACTTTATCTGCAGCTGCAAGCAAAGCTTCCTCAAATCAAAGCCATTCAACTCTTTAAAGATATTCATAAGGTATGAAAATGATGCTACCTTGTTTAAGAGGAAATCAACTAAAGAACTTACTTTATTTCTTAAAAAGGTAGCACACTTCTGCCTTGTTTGAAATACTTGATTCAGTATCCTGCCTAAAAGGCATTTATCAAATTAAAATGCAAAGGGACATTTCTGCAATATACTGTCAACATGATTTCAGTTACCTGTCAATAAAACAGGTAACTAAAAAGTCTGCAATTTAAGATTGTGCCTAATAAATCAAGAATTTATGTGGGATTATCCAACACCATTTTGAAAGATACTTTCATCTTCTTAGCAGCTAATACTTGTCTTGCATACATTCTCAAAAGTACCATTACACCTTCGTGCGTATGTTTCTTGCTCCTACTGGATTCATACCATTAGTAGGGCATCACTACACTTTTGCCAACCTACTGGATGATGTTTTAAAAACTGAAAGCATCTAAGTTTTCCTCTTATGTTGTAAATTATTGTGTATGGAAAAAAAATTACACTATGGTTAACTGCATGAGCATGTTTTTAAAAATCAAACAAAATAGAAAAATAAGCAATCTTATGCTTTTATGTAGGTAAATTATAAGGATTCCACATAATTCTTGCCTTTAAAAAAATTCATCTATTATGTTGCACATTATTTGGTTCTTCTCTGAATCATCATCATCAGGAAATGGTTACTTCAGCAATCCACTCATGTAAAAGACTCATTACAGTGTTGAAAGCAGATTTAAGATAAAGATGTGTATAAGACAATGCCCACTTCTTCATTGCAATGCAATTTACTTTGAATAGATTTATAAATTTTTATTGACAAATTTGAATTTTGTTTATATATGTGTGTTGATAATAAACTGTTCAGTAAGTGATGAAAGATAAGAGCCTTGTTTTCATGTGTTGGATGTTTTCTTTCAAAATGACATTATAACAGCAGGGGCTATAAAAATATTTACCAATTTCATAGCATAAAATATATCATGGACTTAGATAATTTTTATCATCATAAAAGGTGAATATCAATGAATTACTAGCATCTGCTTTCTTGTCAACAGGAATTTTCTGTGAGAATTATTATTGTTTTAGCAAGCAGCATGGTACAGTAGTTAAGGTAATACTTTAGAACATCAAAGCCAGTGTTTTCCCTCAAAATTTTGCTCACTAGCTGTGTGGCCTTCGATGGTTGTTTACTTTCTCATATCTCAGTTTCTTCTTCTATAAAATAGAATGAACAAAGTAACACTTATAGGATTATTATAAGGGCAATATGAATTTAATCTCATATAGGCAAACATTTGCAGGACCCTTGACATTTGCAGAATGAGAGTTCAAATGAAGGCTCACATGCTATATTTCCAAATATTTAAGAGTTACTTAAAATGATAACAAACTATTAAGTGTGTTATATCTGGTACACTGACAAATATATCTTTGTGAAGATGTGAATGGCCAGATTTGAACTTAGAAGCCTTAAATCTGCAGAGTCCTGCTCTGGTATATCATGGTGTCATAACAGCTGGCCTCCAGTCTGCAGTCTGCCCAACTTCTCTTCCCATCCCTGGCTTCATTCCATTTTTGAGGAGCTTTCTATGCATGTGTATGAAAACCTTGGCTAAATGTCAAAGCTCTAAAGACACCCAATAAAGAATCACACTTTGGCCACCCCTTAGTCCTAAGGGTATATGCACCAGCAGTATACATGCTTCAGGAGGATGGACCAGGTGAGATCCCCATAGAGGCCCTTGAAGTGGGCATAAAGGCAGTGAGTTCTGGGATCTGGAATACCTATACTCATGGTCTGGAAAAAAGTTGTGGGCTGTAATTGGGATTACATCTTTCATTTCATAAACTAATTTTCTCTATGGAAAGGGATGCAGCCATGGGAGGACAAAAATAGAACCCTCCAAAAAATGGAGACCCAGGTAGAGGCTTCTCTTGCCTAGGTCTAAAGGTAGTGTGATTCACGTCACAACTTAGGGTATCTATAATATAATAGATAGTCAGAAAACAAAACAAAACAAAGATTCATGAACTCTCATTATTTTGTTCTATTCTGTTTTCAAGGTATTTATCACTAGTTGTGAAATTGTGAAATTAGTTGGCACTACAATTTATAGATTTCTTTCATCCTAATCATTCTTATCATAGCTATCAATCATTAAATGCTAGTTTTTAACTTTGCTTTTAACCAAAAATTCACTTCTAGTTTCAAAGGTAATTATGCTACCTCTTCTATAAAAAAGTAAACAATTAAATTGATACATTGTCCATAAAAGCCAGGCAAAAAAGAAACCCCCTGTAAATGTCCAGTAATATTGTCACATATAAAATAGGCAAATATTTTATTAAAGAGTGATGAGGACCTGCACCCCACTGCTGTGCCTGCCTTTGCCAGGTGTGTGAGTTTACTCATGGATCTGGAAACAATATTCTTACTTGAATAATCTCATAAAGCTGGATGGGTTAAACACACAAATAAACATCTACAACAAAAACAAAGAGTGAGCACAAAATTAAAACCAGTGTGGAGCAATAAACTCCCTAGTCAAATATATTTTTATAAGTACTTCAAATAAATTTGCAAAAGCAGCCAGAGAAGCCTCATCCTGAGCTCAGCACATACAACAACTTACTAAATTATCTCATTAATATTTTCTTTGTGTCAATTTTAGTGAGGCCAGATTAATCAACAAGACAATTGCTAATTTTGCGTCTACTAATTTGATGAAATAGTTTATAACGAGCACATGTGAAAAAAAGGAAAGAACAAAATTTTTAGAGTTTTAAACCTTCTATATTCCAGAATGAAGAAATAGATTGAAGTTATTAGAAAGTTAAATTATATGATATATTCAGTGTATGTAAATTGGTAGACTTGCTATCTTCTATGGAATTTAAAGAATTTTATCTTACCCAGAAATCAAGTTATAATGGAATATATATAGAAACAAGCCCAGGTTAAATAAGATCTATATAAAATATAAAGTATATACCTTCACTAAATATGAAATCCTTTTATGATAACTGCCAGATTTTATGATTCTAGTAGTTTATAGAAGATTATAATGAATGGATTAATTTATCAAAGATACAAATCTTCATTCTTTTAAGGATGATATTTTAGAATAGAAATGCTGCATATACAATAAGCTATCATTAAATCTTCACACCATCTACCCCAAAAAATCAGAGGATGAGAAAAATCAAGTGTGCACATGAATGGGTACTCACACTCACACGTGCACATACACACAAATACACACACACATACACTTGAAGAGAGAATCAATACTTGTGCATTTTTTAAATAATGCTCTCCCAAAAAAGAAATATAAGAACACATAAGAATCTTGAATACTCACAAAAAAATTCTTTCAGCACTATCCAATTTTAAAGCAATAGCTAGAGAAGTAGAATTCTCCTTGACCCACAAAAAACGCTTTGTTCATAGAAGAATAAGCTCTGATATACTGGAGTATGGGCTACCTTATGTTCCCTCAACTTAAAACTCTTCAGCATATTTTTAGCCTTATAGAGCAATAAGCTACCCATGATTACAAACTAGTTAGAGGATTTCTTAGTGAATATCTTCATAGTTATTAAGAAGTCAAGCATTTGCTAGATCATACGTATTCTGACCAATGAGAGAAATAGTCGCTCACTCAAGAAACAAGGTGCCTATCTGCAACAAGGGCATTAATTTGTGTCCTACCAACAAAGGGCTTGAATCCCACCATACTCAAGTCTGCCTCAGGAAAACATCCAACTTTATCTCAAAGTTTCAGGCAAAGATTGCACAAGAAGGAAGGAATTGGTATCATTAGAAAAAACTATTGGTGTCACTAAGCCAAGGGGAAAAGAGGTAACAAAAATGAGAAGGAAGTCCTGAGGAATAGCCATTGGATACTTACCTGGAATGTGAGCTTGCTTTAGTTTTGCTTTATCTCTGCTGCAAATTGGAGAAAATTACATAGTAATTAGGGAAGCAGTTGGAAAGGGTCTGAACTTTGCAGTCATACTGGCCTGCTTTTGAGTTTTGCTCCACCACTTGTACCACTGTGCTCTTGAGTTACTTTATCTCTGAAGCCCCAGGTTCCTTATGTAAAAAATAAGTATAATATCCATTTTATAAGATTATTGTGAGGATTAAATTGGGATTGTTTAAAGTCATTCACACCCTCAGAGTGTGAGTGCATATGTTAACAGAAAAGAGAAACTGTTCTAAAGGTTGAGTCCTGAGGCACATATAGAGGGCAGGAAAAGAGGAATATCTTGCATAGGAGACTGCTGGAGACAGTTCAACCAATGACTTAGAAAGAAAAAACAGGAATATGTGATACCCTGAAAACCAAGGGAAAAAGTCTTTTAGGAATAAAGGTGCGAACATCTGCTGTGAAGATGAAGAGGTGGAGATGGTCAACATATACAATTATTTGAGAAGTTTTATTTAAAGGGGAAAATGGAGCAATAGTGAAGGGAAATGTTGGGATATGGGATGTTAACATTTTTCAATGAGAGATATTATAGCATGTTTGATGCTAAAATCTTTCTCAGTAGAGAGGGAAACATTGAGAATTTAGAATTAATGCTGCTATTAATTTTAACAAGATTTATAGTACAGTAGAGCAGGAGAAAGAACAAGTGATTCCATGAGCAAAGAACTTAGGTAATGCACAGGTAGAAAGATTGGCTTTACATAGGAACAAAGACATGGTTATTTATAAGCAGACACAAGCAGGTTGATAGGTTTAGTTCTAGTTAACTGAAGAAGTTTTTATATATATAAAATTAGCTGGGCATGGTGGCACATGCCTGTAGTCCCGGCTACTCAGGAGGCTGAGGCAGAAGGATCACTGGAGCCCGGGTATTTGAGGTTGCTGTGAGCTAGGCTGATACCACGGCACTCTGGCCCAGGCAACAGAGTGAGACTCTGTCTCAAAAAAAAAAAAAAAAAAAAAAAATCCACAATGTGTTTCACTGGTTAAAATCAAAGTGACACCAGGGCTGCATTCCTTCTGGAGGGTCCAGAGGAAAATCCATTCTTTCTGTCTTTCCTAGCTTCTTAGGGGCTGCTGGCATTCCTTGGCTCATGAACTTTTCTTCCATCTTCAAAGTCAGCAGCTGGCATCTTCAAATCTCTCCCTGACTCTGACACTCTCCCCTTGTTCTTATAAGGAGACTTATGATTATAATGGCCTCACCTAGATAAACCAAAATAATCTTCCCATTTCAAGATCCTTCACTTACATCTACAAAGTCCCTTTTGCCATGTAGGAGAACATATTCACAGGTTCTGGGATTTACACATGGATATCTTTAGGGGTGAGAGGTGGAGAGAGGCAGTTATTCTGCCTAGCAGAATACCTTTGGGCCCAGTGATAAAGGAGGAGTAAAGGAGGGGGAAAGCCACATTGTAGTAGCCCAGAAAGGATTTGGTTAGTGCAAAAAAAAAAGGATAAAAATATTCATTAAAAGTTTGGTAAGGTAGGAGATTTTGCTGACATTAGATTATTAGATACAGTGAGTACAATAGAAGAATTTAGAGATCAGGGAAGAGTGAGGATTGGGTCAGATTAAGGGATACAGAAGACCATGGGTGGCTAAAAATGTGCATGATGATGGGAGACTTTGGAGGCTGGTACATCTAGTCTTAAGTGAGGGGAGAAGGGATGTGAGACACAGTTGGATTTACTCTGAGGGTTGGATTTACTCTGAGGAAAAGGTGACTATTTAATTCTAATTATAGATCATTTATTGGATTTTGTCCCTTGCATAGTTTTTAATGGTGAGACTGGCATCTTCCCTAGAGCACACAGTCTGTTAAGTCTTCCTTAAAAATTTTTTCCATGTATTTCATGTCTATAAACTACTGTCTAACACTAGTAATTTTTATAAACAGAAAATGAAAATTTGTATATTTTGATGATTCTATGAAATAAATATGGATGTGTTAAGAAAAGTAGAATCTTTACTTCTAAGCATGTATCTATAATTCAGTTGACCACATCTCACTATTTCTGTTCAAAAATTTAGTAGATCTTGCCATTCTCTTCCCTGTAAGAGAAACTGATAAGATTCCTTGTTTAAGCAAGACAGAGAGATTTATAAAAATATCATGAGTCCTCTGGGAATATGAAGTCAGCAACTACTTGCTATGTGATCTTGGGCAATCCCTTTCCTCCCTATAAGATGAATATCATAATAGTCTCTACCTGTAAGAGAAACTGATAAGATTCCTTGTTTAAGCAAGACAGAGAGATTTATAAAAATATCATGAGTCCTCTGGGAATATGAAGTCAGCAACTACTTGTTATGTGATCTTGGGCAATCCCTTTCCTCCCTATAAGATGAATATCATAATAGTCTCTACCTCATAGGATTATAGGGAGAATTGCCTAAAATAATGTATGTGTCTAGTACAAATTTTAAAATTATTATAATTTTTTATTCTAGTAACTTTACCAAAACCTACTCCAGAATAAACTGTTTGTGGTGAACTCCTTGATGCTAGAAGATGAAACCCACAGAGAATGTGTGAATCTCCTAATTTATATATTTCTTCAATCATTTACTCATGAATTCATTAATTGAATTCTAATTATTAGGCATTGAAATTATAGCATAAATTAAAATGATAAGAGCCATTGATGTCATAAAGTTAATGTTCTAGTATGAGAAACATATATGCCATGTGTAGTATCAAGGGATAATGAGTGTCAAGAAGCAAATAGAACAGGGCAACTAGCTAGAGAATGACTAGTTGGGTGAGGGGGCTCAGGGTAGAAAGGATGGTCACAGAAGGCAGCGTTTGAAGAGGTGACATTTAAATAGAGACTCAAATGAAGTAAGGCAGTTGGAGAAGACAGTTTCAACTGAAGCAGAGGAAAGAGCCAGTGCAAAGGTTCTAGTTTGGGAATAGATTTGGCAAGTTCACAAGGCAGGAGAAAAGCCATGGTGGCTGGAACTTAGGGCATGAAGAGGGGAGAAGTATGTTAAGTTCTTTGGATTTTATTCTAACAGCAGCTCTTTTTCTGATAACCATGAAGGAGTAGCTAAACTATTCTGAATGAGATGATAAGAAAACTTATTTAAATTAATCCTTATATTATTAATTTAAAATAATATATTTAAATTAAATTTAATTAAACAATCCTGAAGTACAAAACTGAAAGGAAAGGCCATTCCTGCTAACCCAGCATCCCTCCCTAAAAGGAACTGTTATAATAGTTTTTTATATCCTTCCAGTTCAAAATATGTTTATATATTTCCAAAAATGAGAACATATCACACTTGTCATTTTGCATCTAGATTTTTTTCACTTCATAATAGATGTTGGAAACTTTTCCTTTTAAGAATATACAGATTTTCATTCTTTTTAAGTGATCACTCAATATTACATGGATTAGCTTGGTTGATATAACCATGCCCTTATATAAGAAAACCTTGATTTTTTTTCCAGTTTTAACTATTACAAACAATATTGTTAGTTAAATTTTGGTATATACACAGGCATACTTCGGAGATATTGCAGGTCAGTTTCCAGACTTCTGCAATAAAGCAAATATCACAATAAAGCAAGTCACACAATTCTTTTTTGTTTCTCAATGCACATAAAAGTTATGTCTACACTATACTGTAGTCTGCTAAGTATGCAATAGCATTATGTCTAGGAAAAATAATGCACATACCTTAATTCAAGACACTTTATTGCTAAAAAATGTTAATGATTATGTGGGCCTTCAGTAAGTCTTAATCTTTTTGCTGGTGGAGGTTCTTATCTTCACCTTGATGGTTGCTGGCTTATCAGGATGATGATTGCTAAAAGTTGGGGCAGCTGTGGCAGTATCTTAAAATAAGACAACAATAAAGTTTGCCACATCAATTGACTCTTCCTTTCACCACCATTTCTCTGGTGTATGTGCTGTTGTTTGATAGCGTTTTATTATTCACAGCAGAAATTTCAAAATTGAAGTCATTCCTTTCAAACCCTGCTGCTGCTTTAGCAAACAAGTTTATGTAATTCTAAATCCTGTGTTGTCATTTCAACAATGTTCACAGCAACTTAATCAGGAGTAGATTCCATCTCAAGACACCACTTTCTTTGCTCATCCATAAGAAGCAACTCTTCATCTGTTCAAGTTTTATCCTAAGATCCTACAATTCAGTCACATCTTTAGGCTCCACTTCTGATTTTAGTTCTCTTGCTATTTTCACCACATTTGCCGTCACTTCTTCCATTGAAGTCTTGAACCCCTCACAGTCATCCATGAGGGTGAGAATAAACTTCCTCCAAACTCCTGTCACTGTTGATATTTTCACACCCCATGAATCACAGATGTTCTTAATGGCACCTAGAATGGTGAATCTTTTCCAGAAGGTTTTCAATTTACTTTGCCCAGATCCACCAAAGGAGTCAAAGGAATTCATGGCAGCTATAGCTTTATGAAATTAAGTAATAAAACTTGAAATTCAAAATTACTCCTTCATCTATTTGCTACACAGAATAGATGTTTTGTTATTAATAGCAGGCATGAAAATAACATTAATCTCCTTGGACATCTACATCAAAATTTTGGGGTGACCAGTTGCACTGTAAATGAGTGGTGATATTCTGATATTTTGAAGGGAATTCTTTTTTTTCCTGTGCAGTAGGTCTCAACAGTGAGCTTAAAATATTAAGTAAAACATGCTATAAACAATATACTGTAATATAGGTTTTGTTTTCCCATTTCTAGAGCATGGGAAAACAATAGCTTTTAGAGCTATTAACATAGCTCTTAAGTGCCCTAGAAGGGTAAATGAGCATTGGCTTCTACTTATAATCACCAGCTGCATTAGTCCCTAATCATCCTGTCTTTTGAAGCTTTGAAGCCAGGCATTGACTTCTCTCTAGCTATGAAAGCCCTAGATGGCATCTTTTACCAATACAAACCTATGCCATCTACATTAAAAATCAATTTTTTAGTGTAGCCACCTTCATCAATTATCTTAGCTAGATCTTCTAGATAACTTGCTGCAGCTTCTCCATTAGCATTTGTTGCTTCACCTTGCACTTTTACATTCTGGAGATGGCTTCTTTTCTTAAACCTCATAAACCAACCTCTGCTATCTTTCAACTTTTCTTCTGCAGCTTCCTTACCTCTCTCAGCCTTCATAGATTTTAAGAGAGTGAGGGCCTTGTTCTGGATTAGGTTTTTGCTTAAGGGAATGTTGTGGCTGGTTTGATCTTCTATCCAGACCATTAAAACTTTCTCCATATCAACCAGAAGGCTGCTTCACTTTCTTATCATTTATATGTTCAGTGGAGTGGCACTTTTAATTTCTTTCAAGAATGTTTCCGTTGTATTCACGACTTGGCTCACTGGTGCAATAGGCTTAGCTTTTGGCCTATTTTGGCTTTGACATGCCTTCCTCACTAAGCTTAATGATTTCTAGCTTTTAATTTAAAGTGAGAGACATGCAACTCTTTCTTTCACTTGAACATTCAGAGGCCATTATAGGGTTATTAACTGGCCTAATTTCAATATTGTTGTGTCGTAGAGAATAGGGAGGCCAGAGGAGAGAGGGAGAGAGATGGGAGAATGGCTGGTAGGTGAAGCAGCAAACACACATTTATTAAGTTCATTACCTTATATGGGCATGGTCTTTGGCAAACCCAAACAATTACCATAATAACATCAAGGAACACTGATCACAAATCATCATGAGGTATAATAATGAAAAACTTTTAAATATTATAATAATTATCAAAATGTGACACAGAGACATTAGGTGAAAATTCTGTTGGAAAAATGGCACCAATACACTTGCTTGACTCAAGGTTGTCACAAATCTTCAATTTGTCAAAAACACAATAAAACAAGCTATGCCTGTATTTATAAATGCATGAATTTATCCAATGGCACAATTCCAGAGAGGCTGAAGGGCCAGTGGAAATGACCATTTGGAAAGATGGCCAAAAGAATTAAAGTGAATGAATAACTTTCACTAACTGTGAAGTTATTTTTCTTGTAGCAGTGTAAATGTTGCTGACCTCTTAATCTCCTCTCATCCCAATCTTTCAAAATGTTCTCTATGCTCACAAATGCTTCATGTGAGTGGGTACATTTTTATTTTGTGAAAATTAAAAAAAAAAAGTTCAGAGTCTAAATCTGGAATAATGTAGTGGGTAAAAGAGACAGGAAACAGGGAAGCACAGAAAGAGAAGGCTGAACGAAGAGGAGGCATTAGAATTCAAGGTACCTGGATTTCACAAATATTTTGAAAAGGGTTTTGGCCTTCCACAAGGTGGGTATCAAGATTCAAGCCAATCTTATCTGGATCTCAAAGAGGACATGGTGGCCTCAGCTGACATCTGGGTTACATATTTAATATCCAAACATCCAGGGAGGAGGGAATCAGTCAAACTAACTCTTCTGATTTCATGTAAACAAAATAACCAATTGATGGACTGATTGCTTTACTTGTTTTGGATTTCTGTATACAGAGTCACATGCTGGTAATGAAAAAAAAAAAACATCACCTTCAAATTCAAAGCAATGTACAGAGCCATGCTCTATTGCTTGTAACAATCTATGTTAGGAAGAACAATGTGTTTACTAAAGTGTTTTTCATCCCCATTTTCCCAAAATACCAAGAAAACAACAGTAATTAAAAACAATACTTATAATTTATACAGAATACAAGTAAAATTTAATTTATAATTTTGGATTTTTATTATTTCTTCTGTCAATAGTGTGGCATTTTATTATTCATCCTTATTTTCATAATAGTCTCAGCTGAGAAAAAAAGAAAAGAAACTCATATTCATATTTTTCAGCTACCCTACTAAGTGTTTAATAATGAAAGCAATACCAATATTTTAATTAAAGAAATCAGGAGTCTCTATATGTTTTATATTCATCCATGTTTTCATTTACTTTCTTGAAAATTTATAATAAGTTTCAAATATCAAAAATGTGTCAATTGTTATCCATTTCCCTATATAAACAGTTAAGAAGTATATTTAATAGTATTTGTCCTTGTTTAGAAAAAAATCATTTCACACCTATTTTGTGTATATAAGAAAAAAACTGGTTTCCTCTGTTTACTGTAATTTTCACATTTTTGTATTATTTTGAAAGTGGGTTCTTAATAAATTATATGGATTTTAAACTAAAACCTGAATTATGAAAGTAAATTATAAAATATACTCCTGTAGATATCCTTTAATAATTATTATAGAACTAGGATTATATAGCTGTAGAGCTATGATACTATATAAAAACAGAAAAGTAAATAATTTTCCTTTCTGTTTTTTTCTAATTTAGGATTATGAAATCAATTTCTGGAACTATTATTATCTTTAATGATGCTGTCTAACTTTTCAGTATATCAAGCAGTTTTCTAAAAACTCGCTCTGTTTAGTGGTTGTGTCTCATGCTACTTCTCATTCTCCCCCTCTTGTGTTTCTCCACCGTTACTGCTGAACTTCAGGGTGTGCTGAACCCTTTTCTAATCTCACTCTATATGTTCTCTTTGTCCATTCTTTATCAATTCCCATGACTTCATTCACCATCTATTCAAAATATATACCTAATCCAGTTTCTTCTCTTGAACTGCAAACTTTCATATCAATTAATATTAGGACTAACCACTAGAGTTCCCATAAATACCTCAAAGTTAACACGTTCGAACTACCCAAGAAAGATTTTTCACCTGTAACTGACTCTTCTTTCTAGCTGAGTACACACTTAAGTAATTTGCATTGAAATATAATTCACCATCACCCTTATGATCAACAAGGCTGGGTTTGGTGTTCCTTCAATGTAATCCCAAAACATTCCTTACTTTCTAATCAGAGAACTTATTGTTTTATTGTAATTATTCATTGTCTTAGTCTTCTTGGGCTGCTATAACAAAAGACCAGAAACTGGGTAGCTTAGACAATAGAAATTTATTTCTCATAGTTCTGGAAACTGGAAAGTCCAAGATCAAGGATCTGGCAGATTCAGTGTCTGGTTAGGACTCCACTTTCTTTATAGATGGCACCTTCTCACTGACATGGTGGAAAGTGTCAAGGGTCTCTCTTGGACCTCTTTTATAAGGTCACAAATCCTATTCATGAGGGATCCACCTTCATGACCCAATCACCTCACAAAGGTCCCAACTTCGTAATACCATCACCTTGAAGGTTGGAATTTCAACATATGATGTTGAAGGGAGCACAAACATTCAACCATAGTACTCACCTAATTATGCCCTACAGTGGCATCAAGAATGTGTACCGTTTTTATCAGTGTGTCTTCAAAACCCAGCACAGTTTGCAGAATAAACATGTCCTCCGTGAAAGAATTAATGGATCAGTGAATATATGCTGGTATATCAGGCAAAAGTATGATAAGATAAGGGTCATAACCTTATTCGAACAAAGAATTATGGTGAAGCACAAGATACTTGTATATAAAATTAATGCCATTATTACTATTCCATTTGTAAGGTAAGTTGTACTACTTGTTCTCCATCCCCAAAAGCTGAGAGTTATTAAAACTGCCTCTGCAAGCAGAAATGTTCAAGGAAAAGATAGGATTCACTAGCATGTTGTTTCCTAATATTGCCTCGTTTGGAGGTGACAGCTCAGCTCTTACTGAACACAGCCAAACAACTCCCAAGGACATAACTATAATAAAAACACACAGGTTGCCAACAAATTGTTTTCCAAAAGAATGATTATTACGACAACAAAATCATGTAAACAAGAAATGGAAAAGGCACAACAGGTCACTTATATCTCTCATGGGAATACTCTCTTAAATGTTGGCCTCAATGATCATCAGGGTGAATTTTAAGTACAAACAGTGATGTAAATCCCACCTTTACCCTTGGGAGGCTGTTGTGCAAACCAAAAGTTTTCATTGCTTCTGCTTGGATGAATATTTTAAAATATGCCTTTTCCCAGTGTGTGCTACATGTCGTATCTCATGCCTCTATCTTTTTAGGTTTTATAAATGGGGATAAAATCTTGGAGCAGTAGTTTTCCTTTAACTAAGAGTTGAGTTATGAGCAGCAAATTTGCTCTCTCTATTTAAAGGTATACCCAATAGGGACAATACTTCATTCTATGTTGTGTTTAATATGCTTTAATTTTATTCTATGAGTGTCTAAAAATAGAAGAGGAAAATAGTCAGGATTATGTCCCTTCAGTAGGTTAAATCTCAGTAAACTTCAAGGGACTCTTCAGGAATTTTTGTTGTTGTTGTGGTACAAAAAAAATGATGGAATATTGTTTAAATGTTTAAATAAATGAATTATATGCTGGAGCTAAACATTTTTTGCACTATGTAGAATGTTATAAAATTTATATTTGTTTGTTTACCATATTAATTTTTTTATTGGGATCTTACCTGTAACATTTCAATATGTTACCCTTTCATGTCATTAAAAATAGTTTGGTTCAATAGATAAGGCAATTTGGCAAATAGCCTTTCATTTGCAACATTTCCCAAATAGTCTCCTGTGTCCCTAAACATTTGGCCACATTTATACCCCTGTACCAGTTTTCACTTAATATTTTCTTGGGATAACTTATTTTAACATAAATATATTTTAAGTAATATTTATGTCATGATTTAGTTGCTTATTTTTCCCCTAAAACACACAAATATATATAATTTAAAATATTTTTACAAAACTCTTAAAATATCTTTTAGTCCACACTTTGGAAAAACTGTTCTACCATATTCCGTTATGAATATGTTGATGATTTCCTTCTTCTTTCATGAAAAACTCGCACTTTCAGAGCTATTTTCTGATAGTTCTCTACCTGTTAAAAATCTGTTATAGATACTATATTTTCAATCTGTTTTACTTAATGCCATTCTGCTGTTATTATAAAATCTATTTAATTTGAACAAATATAGAGAAATTACAAACACAAATTTTTTTAAATTAGAAAATGTAGGGTTTTTGATACTGTGTTTATAATAAAGGTGCTACTGAACCTACTTTAATAAGCAGGTAAAATGTATCATTAATACTACCTAGATAACAAGTGGTACTCTTTAAAATACTGTGTTCTCTTCTAGCATCAGCTGTTACCTGAATATTATGTATGCATATATATTACATGACAAACATTTTCAAAACATGACTTAGTCAAATTCATAAACTCTAATTTAGCTATTAATTCATATAAAATCTTATATTTAGGTCTCATTATTTTCTTTTGTTACTATATCGAGTATTACTGAAAACATTTCTACCTCAAAATTATGGAGGAAAATATTCTTTAGCAAACCAATAGAGATTTACAAAACTTTGACTATTGAAAAACCTGCTACAGTTATCCTCCAACTGAATTCATTGCCATCTATTATTTTTTTATGATCTTTCAGCCAGTTCCCAATCCATGTGACTCTGTTTTCATCCAAGACAATTATAATTAATTTGTAAGTAAAAGTACATAATTCATTGTTTCAAATGCTTCACTGGAGCCCAAATATATGACATCAGTTGTATCCTCTTCATCCAATTAGTTTTGCAACTTTATCAAAGAAGCCCATTATCATGGTCTGGCATGATTTGTTCATTATGGACCAAGCTGCTGAAGGCTCAAGATTGTCTTCTAACTGCTTACAGATTGGTAGTCTATATTTTCTCCCATACTTAACTCCATATTGAGATATTTTTTGGTTGTATGTAAGCATTTTTCCTGTTTGGGCCTCTTAGCGTGAAAGAAAACCTGAAAAAAAGTAACTTGTAGAATCACTTTTTGCAAATCACATACATAACATGTAAATGAGGTACCTTGGGATCTTTGGTCTTTTCTTTATAATTCTTTAATTTAACATAAAAATCTTTCCTTGAGAATGAATAAGGCTTTCAGCATTATTAGTTAGTTGGTACTCGCATTTTCAAAGGACAATAAAACTAGGCTAATTAAAGAAAAAGTATTATCTCAGAGAGTTTACACATAAGGCCATGGGTCCCATCATGGCTCAGAAAGAAAATAAGCTAACTTTTGGGCACAGTGGAGTAAATTGATAGGATCTAGGATGTCTATAGGAGACATGGTAAAATTCACTTATAACATTTATTTATATTATATGAATATAAATATTTAAATTGTTATAAATATTTTAATGGATATAACACTGATTGTAAAAGTAAAAGATTTACAGCCTTCAGGATTTTCTAAAGCACCAGCAGTAATTTCATGAAAATTATTTTTAAGATCCGCAATAAGCAATAGTTTTAATTATATCAATTATCAAATGTACTGGCTCCCATTCCCATTATAGTTAAATTGTTCAAGGATACATTCTACATGTTAATCCTAATGAGGAGAAAAGTTTGATCCTTTGGTATTCCTCCTAGAAATGACTGACATTTGTCAGTTATACAGCAAATGTCTTATTCTAAGAAAAGTTTTTTAAAGGAGAAATTCACAGCACAACACTTGTGTTCAACCTTCAAGATTATTAACGTCTGAGAAATTAAGGATTGCTCTACTACATTTCCTTTCTGTTCAGAGTAATTAAAAAACATGTTTGCAGAAAGTTAATTACAAAAATATTTGCAAATTGGGCATCCATGTTTAAAATGTTTTTGCAAACTTCTTGCTTTCTCGCTTTCTCAATTACCAAAGCTATTGTTTTCAAAGTGAAAACATATAAATACTTTGCCTTTTCCTGATCCAGTTCAAAGCATTTTCATTTATAACTGAAGAAAACTCCTATTTTTCAAATCTAATTAACATTTGATCAAATCCCAGGCTAAGACTTGGCCATGAAAGGACTTGGCAACTTGAAATTTAAGATGTGTAAAATGGCCCTATTCATTGCTCATTAAGCAAAAAGTGGGAGTGAGAGGACAATCAAAGAAAAGAGAAAATTCATTTCATTATTTTCCAATCAAATAGCTAATTTCTGGAGAATTCTATGAAATTATAAATGAAAAACAGTAATGAACTTCTGTGAACTTAAATGCACATGACTTAAAGGCTAACTGAAGTGTAATATTGGAACAGTGTAGAAGAAACTGAAAATAATGTTTTTAATAGAAAAATTAGTTGTAACACTATCTATTTGAAGGGTTGCATTCCCTTCAGATTTGCTTACTGACAATGTGTTTGTTTATTTCCTTCAAGATTTAAATGAAAAACACATGCAAAAGGGTGCCCCCAAAATCTTAAAATTTTAATACTTACTTTCAATTTAATGATGAGAACTCTTTTTATGCTTTTTTTTATTGTTCTGATAAACACATTTCATGATTAAATATTTCCCCACCAAAAGTATTAAGAAGTCTGTGTTATAGTCACATGAATGAAGACGCCATGTTAGCTACATGACAATACATTTTTAAAAATTGGCAATGGAGAGCAATGAGGCAACAGTCATAGATCCTAAGGCAGGTAAAATAGCCCTTCTCTGCCACATTCATACCCAATTCCTGTACCTAGAAGCATAGAAGCACTTAATTAATATTTTCTTAATAAATTTATTATACTCAGAAAGTATAATTTTTTATTTATTTTTTTCCACTTAGAAAAAAATCTAAATTTGCATTTTAGTAATGGAAAATCTAGATTCATGGAAACAAACAAAACACTAAGTCACTGAAGTAAGATATAGGTCGCATTTAAAATCACTAGAAAAAATGTCATTGTTTCCATATGAAAACTTAACTAAAATAAAGTTTCATCTCCTTATACTTCTACTTCATAGCAATGCTAATTATTTTAAGTATTCATGTTTATAAAAATTTGTATAAGGCAATATCCTCTATTATTATGGATCGCCCATTCAATGATAGCAGCAATATTGAATTTGTTCTCTACAGAGTCCTTGGTACCTAGGACAATGCTTATTTATCATACATAAAACCCATGGTAACTATTTGCTGAATGAATCTATGCACAGGCTTTGTATTAGTCAGGGTTCAAGCAGAGAGGGAGAACCAGTAGGAGATATCTATTAAGAGATTTATTGCAAGAAATTGGTTTATGGCAATTGTGAGGACTAGCTAGGTGTGTCTAAAAATCATAGGACATGCAGTCAGGAAGGGCAGGCTGAACCCTTGATCAGGTGCTGCTGTCCATAGGAAGAATTTGTTCTTCATCAGAAAAGCCTCAGCTTTTTCCTTAAGGCCTTGCAACCAATTGAATCTGGCCCACCCAGGTTATCTGGGATGATTGCTGCTTACCTGAAGGCAACTGATTATGGACCTTAATCACACATACAAAATACCTTTCTAGAAATACCTGGATAAGTGTTTGATTGAATAACTGGGGCTGTAGCCTAGCCTAGTTGAGACAGCAAAAAGACCTGAAGAAATGAAAGTGTGCTGCTTTTCCTGGTGGTATGTAATCCATCACTGGGAATTTAAACAGAAGCAGATTGTCCATCTTACAGGTTACATTTCCTTGACACTTATTTGAATCTAAAATTTATTCAGTTTTAAGGTTTTCATATGTATTATCATTTGTAATACTTTTAAGAATCCTATGTTATTGTCCTTATTTTACAGAGAAGAAACTTGAAGTTAAAGAAAGGCTGAATAACTTTTGATGTCAACCAGCTAGGGAGGGTAAAAAACTGAAATACATTCATTCCAAATCCCTAACTCTTAAAATCTATAATCTTAGTATGGCATTATCAAATAGAAATTAGCTATAAAGAAAGAGTAAAAATAATAGAAAAATTAAAATGTGTCACTTTAGTCAAGAAACTCAATCTCATTGAAATATATTGTTCTTACCCTCTCCATTGCTATGTTCATCCATGTCGCTCCTCAACACTCCTGAGAAAGTGTTGAAAGAGCATATAATGAGAAAATGATTACAAAGATATTAATTATCATTTGTGTCTTATTAAAACAGAATATTTTGAAAGCCACTAAAATGCTTTTTAAGCCAACAACAGTAGGAAAAACAAACTTTTCTCATGTGCAACTGTCAAAGTTTATGCTCAAATTATTATTGTTTTTTATTTAACTTTATTCAGTGTCTGGCTCTGGTTTTTAGATATTTCTGTAACTGAAAAGAAAGAACAAGATTTCAGCTTCTTAGCATGTAATAAATAATTTCTCCATGACAGTTTTTATTCTGCTTTCTCTTATTCTGCCTTACTATCTAGTTTTCTTCTTTAATAGTTAAATCCATAACTACTGTTATGTACAAATCTATTTTAAATATAATCTGGTCTTCTGAATCATATAGAAATAATGATGAGAGAGATAAAAGTGAATTTACCTGTAGATAATCAAATAGAATACTGTTTATTATAAACTTTAGTATTATCCAGTCTAAATTTATAAGAGTCTGGACTTTGATACTAAATTTGATTTGTGAATTTGGTAATGAATTTAATAGTGAATCTTAATCTGGCCATTATTCCTTTGCAAAACAAAAAGTTATAATAGTATAATGACAATTTAAGAAATAGTAATCCATTGTAGCTTTCTCATAACAAAAACAAACTTTTATTTATTATATTAAAAATCATTTTCTTCTATTTACTGTTAGTGCTACAATGTAAGCTATAAGTTCTGTAACTGCCCAAAAGATAGAAATGGAAGAGAACTAGCAGAGAAGTCCAAATACAGTCCAAAAAGAAGAAAGTCCTCCCAAAAGAAAGAAAAATGAAAACAGATGCAGTGTCATCCTCCATTATGTTAGCTCATGCATGGTTCTTGCTAAAGAACAGACATTGAATCTGCTTTGAATTATTTGTCACTTGGCTTCTTTATATTTCCATGCCCTATTTTGCATTTTGTTCACTACTCATTGTGTTATGCAATCTACATTCTGTAAAAATAATGTTAATATATATTCTTACCAATGATTGAACTATGCGTAACCAAGTTTAGAACCTTCATAAACCTTGATGTTTTAGAGTTTGCAACCAAACTTGATGATTTTCGGGTCTGAGTTCACTTGCTCTTGGCCCAGCTGAATGTAAAATCCAATGCATAGGACTTTAAAATCTTATAAAATATTCAAAAAGCTTGTTGCACATCAAACAGCTCTTAAGACAGAACATTTTGATGAGTTTAGTGTAAATGAATCAGAAGCATATGGATTAAATTTACCTTAAAATACTCCTGGGTTTAAGAATTAAGAGAAAATGTGCTTGGCAAAACACATTTTGGGTTTTTCCTAACCCAGAACATTGGAAAAGTAGTTCAAGATGTTTGACAAACCCAAAACATGGCTGGGTTCACCCATTCCTAATTCCCTGAGGTAATAGCAAAGGACAGGCAGAGGCAGACTTTAGGTGCATAAATCTAGTTCAGGTTTTATCATGGTCATCCCAAACTATTAGAGAACTTGAGAATGCCTTGCCTCATCTAAATCAAATTTGTGCTGTGTGCTTTTTATAATCTCTATTTAAGGAGTATAAAATGTGTGTTTTATATGAAAGGTGTGGTTCTGCATAATTATATATAGCATCTTCTATGTACCTATTCAATAAAGAAGAGAAATCATGGGGATTATCTAGAGCATATCAAAAGATACACAGAGACATTATTATTAACCTTAGTGACTATTCACTTTAATTGAATGAGAAGTTTATCAATTACTTCTACTTCTAAAATTAACAAAAGTATGCTAAAGAACACACAGGCTTCCAAAAAAAAGCAACATGTACAACAATCAATGTTATAAAATTTGATTTTCTTTTTCTAACATCACTTTTCCTTTCATACAAA
The DNA here is from genome assembly GCF_040939455.1 of Microcebus murinus. Classification (NCBI taxonomy): domain Eukaryota; kingdom Metazoa; phylum Chordata; class Mammalia; order Primates; family Cheirogaleidae; genus Microcebus; species Microcebus murinus. The sequence continues at coordinate 33,871,052 of NC_134114.1, read as the reverse complement.
AAATGGACAGCCTCTGAGCATAGCAGTATACTAAAAAACAACTATTCATTCCTGATTTAAGGAACTGCCATTAATACTTTAATTATTTTTACTTGAATTTATGACTAATTTTTAATTGTAAGTAAACAAAAGTGGAGAAAAAAATTATTATTATATGCCATCTTTCTTCTCTTCCAGTAGACAAATAGCTAGGGAGACACATAGATCATAGATTCACATTAAATAGATACCTCTGTGGCTTGGTAACATACAGAATTTTGAATTATAACATGAAATATTCATATAAAGTCTAGTTAATGTCTTTGATTAAGATGGTATGTTAAAGATAGCCTCTAAAGTGAAACCTACAAGTGAATTTTTGTAACAATATGTAAATGTAAGATATATTCTTGAAACGTAATAAATTTGAATGACATTTTACCACGTCAAGCTTGAACACTGTAGAGTGCTTTCCACAAGAAAAAAAATGTATCATGTTATGGAGTAATGATAGAGTATTTTCTGTAACATGATAAGAAATAAAAAAGGAGATATAAAGACCTATTTTTACACATATTTATGCAAAGAGGCTAGATTTTTCAAAAATTGTTTATTTGCTTACTTAGATTATAAATAAGCAATGTTTGCTTTCAAATGAAAAATTGAGAGATAATTGATTCATAAAATGAGGATGTTTACATAAAAATGTGTATAGATGGAAAATATACCAAGTTTAATGACAAAAGTATAACTACAACATTTTATAATAATTTAGTCTTTCCTCAACCTTAACTTTCTGAAACTCAGTAATACAAAAGATATTCTTAGCATCCTAAAGAAATGGCATAAGTCCCCTACAATAAGGACATACATTTAATTCTAGCCCTTCATTCATCACCTTTTGGATTCTCATTTACCATACAATTCACTCAACTATTCCACAAGTATTTACTGAGCACCTACTATGAATAAAACACTGTTGGATACAAGAGAAGTATAAAGAAATTATTTATTCAGAAGTGTTTTTCCTCAAAAACGTCATACATTGGGTAAATTAAAGCATATAAAAAGCTATTTTTAAATACAAAAAGTGATATGAAGTCACTATAGAAAACATCCTATGGATTCTCAAATGAGAGTTAAAGAGAACCCATGGAACAGGCACAATGTCAGCAGGAATAGTAAGAGCTAAAAGTATTACATTAAGGAAGGATACAAACAAGTGTAAACAATAAAAAAGACAAAAATATATTGCCTAACTATGTAACAACGAATGTCAACAGGAATCATTTAAATAATGTGTTCAGTTTATTTTGTCTAAAAAGGTTCGAACGTCTTAACACATTTTCAACCAGCATGAATTTTGCGTGAATCTAATTATTTGGAGACAATTGTATAAATGCTGTGCATAAGACATTATAATGTGTGTAAAAGTGAAATAATACAAATAAGTGTAGAATGCATAACTTTGTAAAACAGAACAGCACTGGGACAGTAACCAGGTCTTAGCTGAAGATATTCATAATTTCAAAGGAGTCTATGAGGAAGATTTTCAACTAGTTTAAAATACATAAGACTACAGATGTACAGCAACTAAAACCAATATATTTAGCCTGCTTCCAGCTAAGTTTATAGAAATAAATAGAAAATATTAGTCATCTAAATGTGTGTTCCAAGGATTGAATGTAGCCAAATAACTAGAAGAATGTGTTAACAAGAGCAGTTTTCTAATATTGAACTTCTGGGAGTAGGACCCAGCCATCCTAAATGTTAATGAGCTTTCCAAATAATTCCTAAGCATTTTAACTTTTGTATACCACTATTCTAAATTCTATCAGGAATATTTTTTGAAAGAGGACTGGTAAAGTTTCTTCAGGCAGTTAGTGAGCAAATATCAAAGAACATCCCATTTTATGATACAGAAAGTCAATTTACCAGACTTCAAGCTTTACTAGAAGGCTATAGTAACTAAAACAGCATAGGACTGGCACAAGAACAAAGAAAAAGAGCAATGGAACAGAACTGAGAACCCAGATATAAAACCATCCTCATACAGCCATCTGATCTTTGACGAAGCAGACAAAAACATACACTGAAGAAAACAATCCTTATTCAATAAATGGGGCTGGGAAAATTGAATAGCCACATGAGGAAGACAGAAACAAGATCCGCACCTCTCACAAAAATCAACTCATGGTGGATAACAGACTTATACCTAAGGCATGGAATTATAAGAATTCTAGAAGCCAATGTTGGAAAAACTCTTATAGACATTGGCATAGGCAAAGAATTCATGAAGAAGACCCCAAAGACAATCACAGCAACAACAAAAATAAATAAATGGGACGTGATCAAATTAAAAAGCACCTGCACAACCAAGGAAACTATCATGAGAACAAACAGACAACCTACAGAGTGGTAGAAAATATTCACATGCTACACATCCAATAAAGGGCTGATAACTAGAATCTATATAAAACTCAGGAAAATCAGCAGAAAAAAAATCAAACAACCCCATTAAAACGTTTGCGAAGGATATGAAGAAAAACTGTTCAAAAGAAGACAGACTAATGGCAAGCAAACATGAAAATATTCTCACCTCTAATCATCAGGGAAATGCAAGTCAAAACCATGATGAGGTATCACTTAACTCCAGTGAGAATGGCTTTTATCAAAAAGTCCCAAAACAAAAAGTGTTGGCATGGATGCAGAGACATAGAAACACTCGTATACTGTTGATGGGACTGCATACTAGTACAACATCTGTGGAAAGTAATACTAAGATACCTCAAAAAGCTACAAGTAGAACTACCATTTGATCCAGCAATTCCATTACTGGGAATCTACTCAAAAGAACAAAAGACATTCTATGAAACAGTCATCTGCTCTTGAATGTTTATGGCAGCAGAATTCACAATTGCAAAGATGTGACAACAATCCAAGTGCCCATCAATACATGAGTGGATTAATAAAATGTGGTATATTTATACCATGGAGTTCTACTCAGCCACAAAAAACAATGGTGATCTAGCACCTCTTGTATTATCCTGGATAGAGCTGGAGCCCATTCTACTAATTAAAGTATCACAAGAATATAAAAACAAGCACTGTAGGGGACTGACATATATTTTCCTAGTTTAAGAATTAAAGTTAGTGAGTAATGTACATGTTCTGCCCAGAGTGTTTGAAAGTAATGTGTTCCAGACAGGCTCCCTGTGATAAACAAAGGTTTTGCCTAGAGGCATAACAAAGGACCTGAGCTGCAAGTAGCAAGAGCTACCCCACCCCACAGCATTGGGGGTATGGAGGCCACATGATTAACACATTGTTCCTGTGATTGCTTAGTACACCCCATAAGATGGCTGGTTAGTCAATGACAGGTAAGACCCCTCAAGAGAGGGGCAACTTAAGCCAGCACAGCTGCCGGGGTTCAGCCCAAGATTTTAAGGGGGTCACCCTAAGAGAAGCTGGGATGAGAAATGCCCCCTGTGGCTTACCTTGCCCATCCTTGCTAATCTCAGTCCTTTATCTATGCCTAGTGCCTAGAGCAACCACCTTGAAATTCTGAGTCAGGGGATATCTGCTTCCCTAAGGCTACACATTCCAGAATTTATGGCTATAGCTGCCACACCTGGGTGGTTATGTATAAGGAACTAACTTTAGTTTTTTAGAGTATAAAAATAAAACTGACCCGGTATATTACTACTCGAGTCTACTGTCTTTAAGTGTGTCCACGTTTTTCTTTGTGTTCTGCGTTTGTGTTTTATGTTCTGTGTTCATCCTCTGTCCTGTAAACAGGCCACGACAAAACACCACATGTATTCACTATCAAATTGGTATTAATTGATTAACAGTTATGTGTACATATAGTAATAACATTCATCGAGGGTCAGACAGATGGGAGAGGGGAGGAGGGGTTGGGTAAATTCACATGTAATGGATAATGATGGGGGATGGATATGCTTGAAGCTCTGACTTGGGCAGGGCAAAGGAAATATATGTAAGCTAAACATTAGTACCCCCATAATATGCTGAAATTTAAAAAATCAAATTAAATCAAATAAAAGATACTGTAATGTAAATAATAATGATTTGTAAAATTTGATGAACAAAAGTTTTGTCATATGGGCATTACGTATTAGAGCCAGTTACTAGTTATATATTTCCATTGCCATTCATTGTAAATGTCAAATAAGTGGTTTGGTTTTTACTTATAAACCAATATCATGTTTCTATCTTGTTATTTTGTGCATCAACTTCACACAAGTCCCAAAATAGCTATGCTACTCAACTACCTTAAACTCCTGGCACTTGACAGCACTTTCTATTAGGAATCATATCTTTATTTTTCCGCCATAAAAGTACAAACAATAGAAATCTATATGATTTTCGTTTTTGTGAGGGCAATTGTTATTGCAAGGTTTTGGAAAAGAAAATGGTATGAAATAATTTGCTTTTTAGGAAAATCATTCTGACAGGAAGTTTGAAGATTTATTTAACCAAGAAAAAAGCAATGACTTAGAGATGAAAAGTCAGGAGGTTGTTACTGTAGAAAAGAAAGAGAATGTGTTCTCTGAAGTTCTGAATGGGAGCCCTGGATCAAATAACCATGAGTTAGTTATTGTGAGACTCATTTGGGTCAAAATAAAAAAGGATATTATTAGTCCCTGCCTCTAAATATTACTCTTCAAGACCTTCCTCCCTTGATTTTCTCATGGCAGTTTTAACTTTATTCATTCAACAAATATTTATTAAACACTAAACTATAATCTAGGTGCTATGTGACATGCTGGGTATAAAACAATGATATCAGAGAAGATTTGTGTCCTCACACATTTCAAAGTGTAGCCAAGAGGCTAGATATTAAACAATAAACACAGAGCCACTTCGAAGCCATAGAAATAGCTACAATTAGACAATCTACTGGGAAGAAGACCTTTTTACTGTGGCATTAGGGAAAGCCTGCCCTAAACTTCTTTATCATGTTGACTACTTAAGCAAGGTGAAAAGTGGGGGGCAAGGGTATTCCCAGCAGAGGGAAGAGGAAGTGCAAATGCCCTGAGGTAAAAAGATTGCCTCTTCCAGAGCCTGAAAAGCAGCCAAGATGTCAGTGTGTTTCCTTCCATGAGATTGTGGGTTTTTTCAGCAGAAGGACCAAAGAAACCCTAGCTATCTATGTAAGGCATCTACATTTCTTGAATTTGAATAGAGTGAATAGGTGGAAAAGGAAAATAATGTTTTGAGTAAAGAAAGGGAAAGGTGGTTACTAGACATAAAATAGACCAAGTTCACATTTGCAGTTATACTCAACACTTATTCTGACTATAGAGGAAAGTAGTTCCTGTATCCTTTCCTCAAAGTGAAGTTAGTCTTTCAAGTGAATATATTGTTGACCAATAGGTCACCAATAGTTTAATAGGTGATTATCAATATTCATATCATACATATTATATAAGGATATTATTTTCTTTAAGTTTTTGTTTTAGTATATGTCTTAGTCCATTTGCATTGCTATAATGAAATACCTGAGGCTGAGTAATTTAAAAAGAAAAGAAGTTTATTTGGCATGCAGATCTTCAGGATATACAAGAAACATGGTACCAACATCTGGTTCTGGTGAGGGCCCTAGGAAGTTTCCACTAACAGTGGAAAGCAAAGGGAAGCAGGTGTCACATGGCAAGAAAGGTTGAAAGAGAGAGAGAGAAGGGAGGGAGGTACAAGGCTCTTTTTAACAACCAGTTCTCATAGGAACTGATAGAGTGAGAACTCACTCATTACCTCAAGGAATGACACCAAGACTTTCATTATAGATCCACCCCTATGATCCAAACACCTCCCACTAGGCCCCACCTCCAACACTGGGGATTAGATTTCAATAAGAGAATTGGAGGAGAAAAATACCCAAACTCTATCAGTATATTTTATATGCTGTATATATAGTTTACATATTATTCAGATATGCATGTATTAGTTTACAAGATAAGGTGTATTTACTGAATGGATCTTGGTCAAAAATGGAAATTGAATGGACCTGTGTATAAACCTTTCTCTTAGTATAAGGAATGATAGAATAACTTCAATAAAAAGTGTGTGCCAAGGTATCCCACAACAAATCCATTGAAAGAAAAAAAGTGTGGGCAAAGAAAGAACATAATAGATAACAACATGAGCATCAGTGGACAATGCCTCATGAATCTGTGCTCCCCTCCACCATGGGGAGACATTTAAGTAGAATCCCTACTATTAAGCTTGTTTGTGAGTCATGACTAAGGCATGGTCAAAATATCAATTAGATTTTCTTGGGCTTTTTGCTGGGTCTGCTCAATGCAAAGAGGTTCTTCCAGAATTGTCCTAGAGCATCTCACTCTGTTTCCCAAGGTAATATTTTGGCAACTAAACAAAAGTGAAGAGTAAGCTATTTGGAATTTGCCCAGGCAATAAAAGAAACTTGAGTTTAATTTGTGATAAATTATGTGAACTAGGAACATGCTGTCCAACATATCTTTATTTTTCAACCATAAAAGTACAAACAATACAAATCTATATGATATTTATTATTAATAATACTATGGAGAATACTGCTTATTCAAAATGGAAATCTAATATAAAATAAATAAATTATGATATCAATAAATTGTAAATATTTTATGGGTCTCTGATCAGAGTTAGAAAAAGCTCAAGGTGACATTTATTTAATTCATATTTTAGTGAGAAGTTTTCATTTATAGTCAGACACAATTGAAAATATGCTTTCATAAAGTACTGTAGAATAATTCCATTTAAAGGTGAGATAACCCTTCATTTCCTTGCATAAGAATAAATGAATAATCTGAATTTCATTCTGGAGAAAAATAAAAGCACATAGGTAGAGAGGTTGACATTGATAGGAACAAGGATGGGACACTTCATCCGTAGAGACAGGATGATTGCTGGAGGGAATGGTTGCAGTTATAGGTAAGTTGATAAACCTGTGGCAGGATATTAAGGAGTTCCTGTCAAATTGTCTCCATTTCCCCCATAAATACAAGCCAAGCTTAGAGGCAGGAATTTAGGGAAATAAAGGGAGGCCAAAGAAGGGAGATAGGTGCAAATCATCAGAGTCTAAGGAGAGAAAAGGTTTAAATTGATCATTTTCTTTTAAAAGAAAATATACTAAGGATTAAGAGAGTATAGTAGGATTGTCCGCCATATTGTATGTCCACTTTGATGGTTTCGGTCATGACCTTAGAGTAAGACAAATGAGCATGGGAGTGCATGTGTGTGTATGCATGCATACTTGCTTACATGCACCATCTATATTTCTAACAATATTCAGTGTTCATGTGTAAGCATAGTATAGACAGTTAGATTTAAATAGAATTCAGGATTTTCCAGGTGAATTTAACAAGATAAGAATGAGTAAGGGATTTAATGGGGTGTACAAAAGAACAATTATAATAAAGGTCCATGGACTCTAAGTTGGTAGAAAGAGCAGATGGTAAACATAAAGATGATTTTAATGATATAAAAGTATCACTGGTCTTTATAAGACTTTTACTGTCAAACAATCCCACCTTATTTTTGCTTGTATTTTATTTCTTAATCAATGCAATTTTCTTTCTGCCTTCCCCATTCTATTCCAATTGCTATTTTAAAGAATATCAATTTTTTCCCCATTGCCAAATGGATGGTGGTGTTTTTTGGGGAAAGGAACACACAACATTAGAAGATCTAATGAAGTCTCAAAGAATTGAAGCAGCACAATAGGTGAGCTAAAATGTTAGAAGTGAGGAGCACAGACTGGGAAACTTAGAGCCAATATTTTGGAGATGGTCTTTGGTGTTGACAAGGACATAGGTGGGAACACAGACATGGTGGCTGAGGTAGAGTAGAGGTAAATATTATTTTAAGAAGCCACACACTCTGGTCAATAATTCTTGAGATCAGCAAATACCAGTATGATGTTGATTTTCTCTGACTTTATCACTAGTTCCCTCTAATTCAGATTCCCTAGATGTAAATTTCTGCATTTTGCCCTTTGTGAACATATTTCTATTCATCCTAATCTCTGGGTTTCCAACCTTCAAACCCAAGTTCAGATGAGTAGCCTCAGTCTGGACATTACTTTACTATTCCCTACAGCCTTGTGATTTATCACCTCTTTTCAGATATCTATCTCCATCTTGCCTAGGATAATGAACGTTTGGCATTTGCTCAACCCTGAATCTTTTCCAGAACCCCAACCCAAGTCTTCCTTTATGACTTTCCACTATTTGCTGAGATTCAATTTTGATAAAAATAGAATAAAAGGGGTAATACAGAATCTCAGAAAATCCTCTGACCTTGGGAAGCAGAGCCAGTACAGGAATAATCAGAAAGGTATGAGATAACTCATAATAGCACAACTGTATAAATAAGACAGCAAAATTTCAAGAGTGTACCAAATACTGCCCATTAATAAAGTAAAATTGAATAAAAGCAGAGATGTGTGCGTGTGTGGGTGTGTGTATGTGTGTAAAGACTTTGGAGTTAGTATAAATTAACTAACAACCAGAGAATTCTTCTTTTATAGAGAAGTAAAACCAATGCATAGATAGACAAGAAACTTCTTCGAAAAACTACAGTGGGTCAAAGCAGAACTGAATCTCAGAAAAGTTGTGTCTTCCTTTCCCAAAAAAACACCACCATCCATTTGGCAATTGGGAAAAAAAATTGATATTCTTTTTTTTTTTTTTTTGAGACAGAGTCTCACTTTGTTGTCCAGGCTAGAGTGAGTGCCGTGGCGTCAGCCTAGCTCACAGCAACCTCAAACTCCTGGGCTCAAGCGATCCTCCTGCCTCAGCCTCCCGAGTAGCTGGGACTACAGGCATGCGCCACCATGCCCGGCTAATTTTTTATATATATATCAGTTGGCCAATTAATTTCTTTCTATTTATAGTAGAGACGGGGTCTCGCTCTTGCTCAGACTGGTTTTGAACTCCTGACCTTGAGCAATCCGCCCGCCTCGGCCTCCCAAGAGCTAGGATTACAGGCGTGAGCCACAGCGCCCGGCCAAAATTGATATTCTTTAAAATAGCAATTGGAATAGAATGGGGAAGCAGAAGGAAAATTGCATTGATTAAGAAATAAAATACAAGCAAAAATAAGATGGGATTGTTTGACAGTAAAAGTCTTATGAATCAAATATTCTTGAAATCATTTGACTTTCTTCTGTGTGTAAAATATACACATTATTAGCATATCAGGATCACAGTTTTCTCATTTGAGATAGAGCTTTTTATCTCATTTGAGAGCATACAATCCTGAAGGGGACTTTCAGACCTCAAAAGTAATTATTTTAGGCAAAAATCTAAATTAAATGGTTTTAAAAACTAATATGCATGATATCCCATTAGAGGGATTTGCCTCAACTGGCAAATGAAGTAAATAAAGTTAAAGGTTCTAAGTGATTTGCCTTAGGTTACTTGATGTAGAAAAGAAGCAAAAGATAATGCTCTTGTATACAGTTTTCCAGGTTCAAACTAGTGGATTTAAGTACAAAATCCAACGGAATTCCAAAGACTTGCCCTACAAATCTTTAAAAGATAATAATCTCTAAACAAATAAATAACATTTGGAATATAAAAATAGGCCAAAGTCTCTACATTCTCTAGCAAAAATATCCTTTGGCCTCTTTCCTGTTTCATATTACAGTATCATATAATATATGAACATAAAGTATTTTAATAATACTCTAACCAAGGGTGATTAAGGAATATGTAAGTGAGTCCCCAGGAGGATTTGTTACAATCTCACTTCAAACAAAATAAAGCACGCTGAGCCTGAAGGGAAACCTAAAGAAGCCTGGAACTAGCATAAGTAAAAGACATAGCATGTACATATGTTGACATAAATGGATTTTAATAAAAAATATATCTGTTAACGTTTGAGGCTGCTTTCCGTGGCACAAGAGACCCTCCAGTATTCATGTCTTGGTTGCCATTGAGAATTGGTTTTTTTTGCCTGTCTATCACCCTTGATAAATGATACTTTAGAACACAGATGTTTCTTTACCCAACAGACAACATTACTGGTGCCAGGACTTCATAATGTACACAAATTTGAGAAGATGGCTTAGAAAATGTGAAGTTTTTTTTTTTTGTTTTTTTTTTCTTTCTGAAAGCAGGTTGAAAATGGTAGCTTTTCTGGCAAATTTAAAAGCAAATCAGGCCGGGCGCTGTGGCTCACGCCTGTAATCCTAGCTCTTGGGAGGCCGAGGCGGGCGGATTGCTCAAGGTCAGGAGTTCAAAACCAGCCTGAGCAAGAGCGAGACCCCGTCTCTACTATAAATAGAAAGAAATTAATTGGCCAACTGATATATATATAAAAAATTAGCCGGGCATGGTGGCACATGCCTGTAGTCCCAGCTACGTGGGAGGCTGAGGCAGGAGGATCGCTTGAGCCCAGGAGTTTGAGGTTGCTGTGAGCTAGGCTGACGCCACGGCACTCACTCTAGCCTGGATAACAAAGCGAGACTCTGTCTCAAAAAAAAATAAAAAAAAAAATAAAAAAAAAAAATAAAAGCAAATCAGGGACTAGTTTAAAATTTGGAGGCAGTATTTTCCAGGAAAAAAAGTCTTATTTTGAGTAGAGATAATGTAGAGTAAGGTGGAAATATATTTGGAAGATAGGAGAGAGGGAGACTGCCTAATTTTTAAAGCTCTATAATAGTGAGTCTTTTGATAAGGCATCTATAATGTCAATAATATGATTAATAAATTATTTTAGAGCACACTGAAAGGAACTAGAAATGTCTCTTCTTTTTAATAGATAACTGATTTCTTATCATATCTTTGACTTCTAGGTAGTATTTGAGACCTTATTTTGAGACTTTGTGACTTCAGTTACTTGTTCTATTTAATCTCAGGTAAGTCAATCATCTGCTCTGTTGATTTGATCAACGGTAAAGTAGAAATAGTGTTATTGAGGCATATGCATAAAGGGCCTGTGAAATGCATACTTTACAAAATTAAATGTGGAATATCAATATAAGTCATTTTGATAAAAAAGTCAATGTTAAAGTATTTTAAACTTTATCCTCAAATGTATTTTTAATATTTATTTATTTTCCAAATAGAAACAAAGAACTCTGCACTGAACAAAGTAAAAAATATTATTAATAGTTTACAAAAGGCTCTTCAAAAGCTTGTCTTCAAACATAATTAATCTTTTTGTTCTTGATTAAATTTTTAGACTTTTTTCTCTTAGTAAAATCACACGTAACTATTTGTGACTACATTGGTCCATGGTGTGTCATTTTAAGCAAAATCCCTCTCTTATCCACAGTTGGATTTTCTGTTCATGTGTCATGACTACACTAGTTGGCAAAAACAGTATGACTTTCTGCTATAAATGATAGTTCTTCAGGCTTTCACTACTTCCCCCTCTCAGTATTCCCTGGCACCTTTTTCTTCTTTTCCCCTGCTGCCAAGTTGAGGTCTACATACTTCATTTGGTTTAGATGACCAATTAATTTTATAAACTCGTGAAAAAGTTGTAGGTAAAACTGCATTTGGTAGAATTGTTTTGGTCACAAGTAAACATAAAACTACTTCTAGTCTTGGCAATAAAAGGCCACCAAAGGAAGGAATCAATAAAAAAATTATACTCAGTTCATGGCACATTATCATATTTGATCCATGCAAAGTTTCTTGTTTTTTTTTGTTGTTGTTGTTATTTATTACACTTATTCTCCACATTCCACTTTTGTTCCCTTCCCTCTACTCTAAAGGCAAATGTCCTAACTTATTTAATGTGTAATGCCACTTTGATGCCTGAAATTTAATTTACTTAAATAGTGTTATGCGTATCAATCTGTTTCTTAACTATTTTTCTTAGCACTATGACGTTAAAATCATTCCCTGTTTATCTACATAGAGAGTAAAGTTTTACTTTTGTAGAACATAAAAGTGCTTGGCAGTCCTAGTCCTGCCATTAATTTACTTTGTGACCTTGAGTGAGTCATCTATGTTCTTCGTGTCTATGTTTTTTCATTGAAAAATAAAAATTGAAGATATTGAATTAGAATGTGTCAAAGAGTTTAGCAATAAACCATACCAAAAGAAAAAATACTGAATTTTGGCAGCTGCTGAATTGATAAATTCTGTAGCTACACTGGGGGAAACATGTTGGGAGAAGAGATTACCAACAACTTTGTTAGTTGACGCAGTTTAAGAACTATGAAGTATCAAAGAGGATGAAGAAGAAACAAGACAGCTGTTGACAGCAACTGAAATTAGATCTTATACTGTATATTAACATCCAAAACAGTTGCCTTGATGATACTACCTTTGGTCACTAATAGTTGAAGCTTGGGTGTGCAGCATGAAATGTCAATCCCTGGGATGAGAATTATGGATGGGTGGTGTTCCTCCCAAGTAGAAGCAAAGCCTCCAGCTGTAGAAATAATAAGTCTTCAGGAGTACATCAGGAAGGTTGCCTTACGTATATTTATGTTGGATCACAGACACTTCCAGCTCTTGTTAGAGGACATTACCCTAAAATTATAACCATTGTAGGGAGAGGAGATATTTTTAACAAGATCTGTTTAAAAGTGGGGGTGGACTTTAATTGAAATTAAAATTCCCTTTGAGTATGCAATATTTATATTACTTATTGGTTACATTCTGTAAAACATCTGAGTTTCTGGTGATAAAAATTCCTGCCAAAAAGACCCAGTTATTTCCTGGAAATGGTTCCTTATGTTTAAAGTAAATGAATTTAGAATAGTTTCCAGAGGAGTCATCATCTAAGCAAGAAACTCTTGAGTTCTTAACTGAAAACCACAGCCAGTGACTGTCTACACAGCTAAATATAAAATGTAGGGACTTGAGTGTAAATAAACCACATTGGCTGTTTACACATTATAATTACTCAATTCTATGTTTTCCTAGATCTATATTAACATTTCCTAAAGGAGAGAGAAGCAATGGGTTGAATATGTTAATATTTATTTAAATACTTTTCTCTACTGAGTCAGTTTTCCTTGAATCAAGCAGTGCATGAGTCACTGATATATTTAAATACAATAATTATTTTGTTCATTATTTAAAATTGCTTATTGTGCTAGGTTCTGGGAGTTCAAAGGTAAATGAGATGTATAACCTCAAGAAGTCCTATCCATTTACCTCCTCTGTGTAGATTGATTTGTTCCTTCCTACCTGCTCCCCCTTGTACAGACCCTCTGTACAAAACCTCCATTATCTCTAGCCTCATATCCTACTAGAATGTTTTCATTGATCTCAACACATGTCCTTAAATTATTTTCCACATTACAAATTAATCTTTTATAATGCTGATTTGATGGTGTCCCTTCCAGTTTCCAATTTTAATGGCTTCTCATTATCTTAGGATAAAGACCTAAACCCCTAACACCGCCCATGCAGTTCTGCACAGCCAACCACCCCTGACTCTTTCCAGCCTCAGCTTTGGCCTCTCTCTTATATTGTCGATACTCCAATCCCATTGAACTATCTTATTTTAATCTTTTGAAAATGCCATGTGCCTTCCTATCTCAGAGCTATACACAGGTTCCTCCTTTGCCTAGCATACTGGCACCACTCTTCATTTCACCACTTAGTTCCCAATTTTGCTATGGATCTACATTCAATGAACACTCTTTCAGGGATGTCTTCCTCCTCACCAGGTCAGTGCCCCCTGTTTCATACTATCAAAGCATCCTACACATTTCCTTCAAAGAAATTATCAGTATGTGTAATAATCATTTATCATACTCTTGATTTATATCTGTTTCTTTTATTGGTCTCTTCATTTCCATGAAAATATCTTTGATTGTTTTGCATTGTTGTTTTGTTGATACCTTGTAGAAGGCCTGCCACCTTAAGTGCTACAGATGGAAGGAAGAAAAGATGGAAGGGTGAGGGGCTAGGAGGGAATCATCTTAAATACCCAGAATTTATTGTTTTATTTTGTTTTTGTTTCTGCTGTCAGGGTACATGCTGAAAGATGAGTATGTGTACTTTAAGTGAATCAAATGGTGTCATAAAATCAGAATATTATCGAACATTATTAAAAGAAATCATTTTCTTGACTTCTTATTTTCTCAAATTTCATACAAGACTGAGGCTTGGCTAAGCAATCCTAAAATCACATGTTTATAATAACTGTATTATTTGATGATACAGAAATTGAAAGTTATTAATCCCAGTTGTCTAACCTAAGGGTTAAAGAAAAAACTGTGCAATCTTTGCAAAGAGAAAGTCCTCCATACCTCTTACCACATTAAGATGACTTTTAAGTAATACATTCTGAGCCCAGACCCAAAACTCAAAAACCATTAATTCTGCTACTAACCATGGAGGAGCCATAGAACATTACAATTGGAAAGGAATTATAAATCATTTAGACACTAGTCTATCCCCTTTATTTTGAAGATGACATAATCTAAGAGAAGCAAAAGATCATAACATGCACAAAGATAATGTAGTAGTAGAGCAAGCAATAGGTTTTAGTTAGGACTTTTGGTTGTTAATAGTACAAAACCCAGCCAAACACTCTAAAGGAAAAAAAAGACTTATGGATTTATGTAATTTAAAAGTTAGAAGGTAACTAATCCCAAGTACCAATTGATCAGACAACATCAGCAGGACTCAGTTTCTCTCTATATATTTCTTGGATCCACATTATGCAATCTTGGCTTCACTCTCATTTTCTCAGATTCTTAGATTCTCATGGTTAAAAAAATGACTGTAGCTATTTTAGTTCAATATGCATTGAGATTTATGCCCTCCAGGAAAGAGAGTACCTTTTCCATCTGATTAAAATAGAAGTCCAGGAATTGAGGATTATTGACTCATAACATGAAGAAATTGGATTATATGTGATCCATAAGACTTGGGTTTAGCACTCCATTCGGGTGAACTTGGCTGCTAGAAATTGATGACATAAACATTGATATGCAAATAGTGAGTGTCTACTTCATGGTGAAATTCTGGCATCTAGATTCTGTATCAACTGATCTTTTTGAATGATGAATTCATTGCAAGGGATCAATGGTCATGTTGACCATAGCCCCAAGTTACATAGCATGGGGATGAAAGAGAAGACCTAGGAACAATCTCAACTCATATCTCAGAGAAAGTAGTTGAAAAAAATATAATTATCTAACCCTGTCCAGGGCAATTGACTGTGTGTTTATAGATGCTCCATAGCCCATCAGGAAACTATAGCCAATGCTCATATACTTCCCAGACATGCATGCAGGGATGGATGAGAGGGTAGGGAGGGAAGGTACAGGAGTCTTTATGTCTTCTGGATCTGAGTAAGACTGGTATGTGGATAAGGAGAAGGGAACATTTTCAGTTTGATCAGATGAACCAGAGGTTGGAAATAAACTCTTCTTTTTCTTTGTAATTTAGCTGTATTGTTACATCATTTATGATATGGGAAAAGTGGAAAGAGGAATGTGTGATATCACCTTATCTCATCAGGTATCAGGAGATTTAAAAATAAATTATAAAGGACTTCTAAAAAATGAAGATTCATAATATCTCATTGCCAATAGTAACACTCATTGTTAATAATTGGTAGTTGGGAGATGTATGAATTATTCTGGATCCTGGCATAAACCAGTGGTGCCACCTTAAGCCACCTACGTGATCTTCCTGGGGATTATATCAAGTTCTTTCATTATATTATTATGGGACTAGATTGGCTTTTCCCAAATTGTGTTCTACAAGATGTTGGTGAAGGTACTGTAAGAAAAGTTTTCAGTGGTTCAGTAGGCTTAAGAAACTGCATTTTAAAAAGTTAAATACAATGCGATAGAATTTTTATAGTCTTTAATATACAAGTGAGCATATCACTGATTCTCAAACATATTTAATGAAAAAAAATAATGTATAAGTTATATTTTGACCTAGTAGGAGAAGCTCCTACAAATTATTTAAATGCTTGAATTGATCTCATTATCTTAAAAAGAATTTGCTAAAATTATCTCAGCATCTTACTTTTAGAGAATCTTCTAATGATCAAATTATAATAATATTTCATCCATCAACAGCTATCATTACTCTAAAATGCTGAGATATGGAATAATATTATGATATTCATATAATGAATAATTAGAAATAATTGCAGCTCATTGGAGTAATTTTGATAGAAATTTATTAAATATATATGGGCACAAAGTCCTACCTATTTATTTTCCCCAGATATATTAGATGAAACAATTGGGATCATATACATGTAAAACAAATTTTTTCTGAAAAATTTACTGATTAACAGATGAAATATTTGATGCTAAAACACTCCCAGGCATTAAAAAGTAATTAAAATTTTCACTTTGGAGAACAGCTTGTATGATGCATATAAGTGATTCCTATGAATGAGAAAAGATTCAATTTTATTAAAGTTAAAACTCGGGAGAAATTGCATGTGTCGTTTTAAAATGACATTAATATTGCTATCTATCAAGTGGTGCTGCCCCTTTTAAAATACTAATATTAGTTACAAGGTAATTAAAAAGCCAAAATGGCCAAGTCACTGATAGTCCCAGAAGGAAGGTAAAAATAGATTCACTATTACTTTGGCAAAGAGTCGTTGGATTCTATAAGGCACATAAATGATTTTCTGACTTGGCAATGTGACGGCCAGTTTCCTGGCTTTAAAATTTTACCCAATAAAACATAGGCAGGCTGCTGTGTGAATTTGAATTTCCTTTCCCTGTACTTTCCTTTCTCCATTTTCATCTCCTTTTCCCCTCAGTTGCCAAATACATTTCCCACCTCTCACTTGACCAGCACCTGCCTTCTTCCAGTGGAGATTTTAACAGTTAATTTCTCTTCCATTCATTTTAAATTGTGTACTTTACCTGGTCACAGCATGCTCTCTTGAGTCCTTGATTTTAAATTACCTCATGATGCTCTGTACATTTCATATAACATGAGAGGTTTTACTTCATTCCTTTCTCTTTTTCTGGTCTATTCTGATAGTCAGATTGCCTTCTCCAGGCATGTGTAGAATCATGCTAATTTTCTTTGTCAGCTAAAGAGCTCTCCTTCCATCCAACTCTACGCTGTCATTACCATCCATCATCTTCAAATGGCAAATTTAGGAAGATACAGATTTTTTTTTTCTTGAGGAAAAAATCTCTTCTACAATGATGGTCAGCTTCATCACAGATATAACTTTAAAAAAATTATTTTTTTGGTTTCATCATATTTACTGGATAAGAGCACTATGTCTAATCTGCTATCTGGCCACATATCTTCTATCTCTAGCTGAACTCTAGTGATATTAAGCCTACAGATAAGTAAAATTTTAAAAGATCATTCCATTAAAAGTTGCTCTCTGCCTGCTTTCTCCGTTGATTATTTTGAAAGGAATGAGACCACTCAGATAATCCTGAGTGTCTGATGTGTCACTGCCCCATCACTACCAAAATGAAGTCTCTAAGAACTGGGAAAATGCGGAACAAATAACCTCAAAACTACTAGTATGGCCAGGAAAAGCAGAAGTGATACTAATTATAGAATTCATAAGTCTTCACCTTGCTTATAATTGTAGTTTCTGGATTGTTGGAGGGAAGGCCTGCTTCCCAATCTATCACCTTGACCCCTCCCTCAACTGTCTTGCACGGTATTACCATAGCCTAATGGTTTGTCCATCCACCCAAGGGGATGCTAATGGGAGAAATCAGCCCCTTCATAATCAAGAGAACTTTATGCCAAGTATTCTAAAAGTTAAAACCTAAACCAATAAACCTCAGCATAAACCTTTTTTTTCCTTCTGAACACAACCTGTAATTCTCTTTTGCTTCAGATGTATATCTGAATATTCTTTTAGATGTATACATTACATTGTTTACTCTGATTCCTCTTGGTTTCCAACATGTATCTAATCTCTTTTCAAATGTGTATTTTAACCTCTGGTTATTATTGCTCTCTTGTAAACTTGAATTGTTTTCAAATGTATGTTATAACTTTGTTTACATTTGAGTAAAAAGGACTCTGTCCCCTGTGGCTATCAAAATAATTTCTGGATTGGAGGAGTTTGGGAGGATTTGGAGCTATACTCATGATAAGTAAAGAATTGAGGTGAAGTAGGAACCAGTTCCAGGCTTGTGGAGGCTCACCTCAGTTATTCCGACATGTATACATTCCCAGCTTCACAAAATGCCCCACAGTGGAGGCTTCCAAGTTCAAATAAGTTTGAAAAATAGTGCATCCTCTTTCCCTCTCTTTGGAAATCAGAATGCAGATTAATATTTTGAAGTAGCTGAGGTGAACTTCATTAAGAAGACTGGTTCATAACTCAATGTTTTACCAAGGAATCCTTTTTTCATCAAGGGCTAGGTCTGTGATGAGAGGAATGAGACAAATGAGACACAAAATTTAAGGCGGGCACTCAAAATCTCGGTAATTGATATAGATAATATTTTGATACAATATTTTTAAAAATCAAAATTAATGTGAAAAAATGATGAAAAATTACCAAAATGTGAAATAAATATGTTATGATTGTGTCGCTAGTCTAATAGCATAGCAGGGAATACTTTATAAGAATAGAGAATAAGAGAGGGAGAAAAAGGATTCTTTGATTCCCTAGTGATCACTTATGATATGGTAGGAACCAGTCTAGGCATAGAGGATCCATCAGTGGTCAAAATATTATGGTATTATTCTCTGGTGGAGTAAGTAGAAAACATGTTAAATAAGTCAAATGCACTGGATGTGAGATATAATCTCTAAGACCAGGAAAGAAGAATAAGAAGTGCTATGCACATTTTGATAAGACCACCCAGAAAGTCTTCTCTAAGAAGTTGGCCATTTAAGTAAAGACATAAGAGAGAGAAGGGAGCAGCCTTGCAGAACGAAAGCTTTACAGGACAAAGGGAATACCAGAGGCAAAGGCCCCAGGTAGGAGTGTGCATGGCCTGTTCCAAGAACACAAGGAGGCCAGCATGGCTGGAGCAGGTGAGTGGTGTAGGTGTAAAAGTAGCTATTGCACCTCACTATTTTATCCCTTTCTAGGTGTTTCTTTGGGTTAGAAAAAGAAGGGACAATGAGTTGCTCTTTCAGTGAGCCAGGGGCTATACTCCTGGGTTGTGAGACAGGATCCGTACTCAGTCTCATAAGGGAGCTTAGGGATAATGTTTCACAAATCCATCTCCATATCCCATCAAACAGTCATCGAGGGCTGTATAAACCAACTCTCTTTTCAATATAGAGATAAATGTAGATTTATAGACATAGATTTAGGCATAGGTAATTGTAATTACAAATATAGATGTGTATATGAATATGGATGTGGATGGTATATGGATATGGAAATGGATATATATAATGGCTATGTCCTAATTATAGAAGTTTTAAAGATACTTTTATCTGTTTATTAAACATTTGGATATATATTAATATCTTTCTTATTCAAATATTAGAATGCATGTGATACACAGAACTTAAGAAAGGAAGAGACAGATGCTTTTGCTTGTATGTGTGTGTGTGTGTTTTCCTATTATTAGGATCTGGCACAGAATTTTATAATATTCTCTGCTTCTAATATAAACTGCTTTGCTATCCAGAGCTTTAATCTCTTTTAAGTTTTCTTATTTAATTTATTTTTGGAATTTGTGAAACAAGGAGCATTTTGCATGTTGGAAGGGTGCCTTGTTTATGAATATTGCTACGTCAAATATTCATCAAGATTGGTAGCAGACAGCCACCGATAGTGCATAAACAGGGAGTCAGGCCTCTTGGTGCCAAATTCTACCCTCTGTTATGTGAAGACAACGGCAATTTTTACTGAAATCAACAAAAGTTTTTCCCGTGACCCTGACTTCTATCAAAAGGCATCTAAAGGCAGAATTTAACCTTAGTTTCTTTTTCATTTGTTTGGAATAGAATAGAATAGTGGAACAAAATGAGAGGTGCCGCAGGCTAGGCTGGTGTTCAGCCAGTAAGCCTCAGCTTGGCCACAAGGGTTGCTTATGGCTACCATCCAGTCTAACTCTTCAGTGCCCCATCTTGAGGGAATGCTTCCCCTGGCTTCCTGGAGCTAAATGTTTTGACTGTCACCTCTGAGTTCAAGAACTGAATGTGGCTTTTATTTCACTCACTTTTAAATCTAGTTCAGAATCTTAGGGAGAATGTGGGAGATTTCCAAAAAAGACAGATTCGCTGCAGAATTTGAACTGTCATTAATACATATCTTCCCTACTTCTCTCCTCTCCTAAAATGAGAGTGCTAAAGCTTGCATAGTTCATTACATGCTTATTAACATGGGCAATGAAATTATAGCAATTAGCAAATTAATAAAACATAATATATTCATACAAATTTAGCCATATATGAAGCAGTCAAGTGTCCCCTGTGATTCACAGCCCAGCCATAAAAATGTTAAGCAATGAACATCATGATGGGTGACTTTCACAATAGCCCCTAAAAAAAGTCATATTTATTTTCCCATTCCTATAGTATAGTTTGAAAAGGAGAATGGTTCTGAATTCTATTTCTTCCATTCTTTCAAATTATTATTAAATTCAACTCACATACTTCATCATAAACCTTTAATATCACCCTGGATCTTTACCTCTCTTTATGTGGCCGTATCTATTAATGTTTTACCATTTACAAATGGAAAATACCATTGCATACTTATTATCATACATACTTTTAGGCTTTATCTATTTGAGGCAATGCTAAAAAAGAAGAAGAAAGAGCTATGATTTGAACCAATCAGCTTACTCATCTCTACAGTGACCTGGCACAAATCTCAGCTTTCAGCACATTCAAAAGGATAAAATGTGGCTTTGTACTGATTTCCAGCTTAACCTACTTGATTACATCCAGATAGATTTTTATAATCTCTGAAAGTTATGTTCTTAGTATTAAGATGTGAGGGTACTATGATGATATTTTCTACAAGAAAATATTCTTGTTAATAGTCACTTCAGCCTGAAAGGTCACATACAAGCTCTACTCTATAATGCTTTCCTACAGAAAGACAGAAGAAATCCTGATTTAAAAAATCCCTTTTGAATGTTGAAATGTGTTATGTTTGAATAGACAAAGTTGTAATTGGTCACGTTAGAGGCAAATTTAACAAACAGAAATATTCTATTGTCACAATGTAGTCAAAATCAGCTCTGATCAAATGCTCAGAATTCTCTTCCAGGTTAACCAAAAGACTGTGCAGAGTTTGTGTCCAGTTGTAGTTATTATTGTCACCAATAAGAACCAGAAGATTCTTTTTACAGATATTAGATGATAAAACTCAGGAAACAAGGCACAGATATGAACCAGAGTCTGAGAGTCACAGAAACAGGTAATATGACAATGTAGAGTGAGAGAGTGAGGGAGATTGTTATAGATTGAATTGTGCCCCCCAACCCCAAATTCATGTGTTTAAACCTTAATCCCTAATATGACTATATTTGGAGATAGGGCTTTAGGGAACTAATTAAGGTTAAATGAGGTTATAAAGGTGGGGGCTGTAATTTCATATGACTGGTGTCCTTATGACAAGAGACAGACATTAGAGATACACATACACAGAGAAAAGGCCATGTGAGGACAGAGCAAGAAGGCAGCCATCTGTAAGTCAAGGAGAAAGGCCTCAGGAGACAGCAAATCTGCCAACGGCATGATCTTAGACCTCCATGCTTCAGAATGGTGAGAAAATAATTTTCTGTCTTTTCACCTATCCAGTCTGTAATATTTTGTTATGGTAGCCCTAGCAGACTAATATAGAGGTCTCAGCTCTTCTTTTGTTTTTTAATCAGACTAATATATCACTTGGGTCTTAATTTAAAATGTAGGGGTATGCCTAAAAATATATAGCTTCTTTCAAAATATATGTATTAATATGTAGTACAAGCAATGTGAATTTGTGCACACCACCCACAAATGTGATAGCATTATTTTCATTTTCTCTCTTACTGTCCTATACTTCTGCTGCCCCAAATTCCATCCTAGCTTTTCTTGTTTTTTAACTTAAATCCAGGAAAGATGCTCCATAGACCTTTTTTAATAATAAGGTTGAGTGTGATGTTAATTTTTTTCAGGTTAAAGGTCAGGTTGCTTTTAGCTACTCTTTCTTGATCTTAGACCACCCCAAAATACTTCTTCCCCTCTTCTTCCTTTAGAATCCAAACCTCTTAAACTCACCTCCCCCCACCTCCTGCTGCCTCCCTCCAGCAGTCACCCTTCCACAGAGCAGAGAATGCATACACTGGTGTAGGGCACTGACATATATTTTCCTAGTTTAAGAATTAAAGTTAGTGAGTTAATGTACGTGTTTTGCTCAGAGTGTTTGAAAGTAATCTGTTCCAGACAAGGTCCTTGTGATAAACAAGGCTGTTGCCTAGAGGCATAACAAAGGACCTGAGTTGTAAGTAAGCAAGAGCTACCCCACCCCACAGCATTGGGGGTCTGGAGGCCACATGATTAACACATTGTTCCTGTGATTGCTTAGTACACCCCATAAGATGGCTGGTTAGTCAATGACGGGTAAAACCCCTCAAGGGAGGGGCGACCTAAGCCAGGCACAGCCACCAGGGGTCAGCTGAAGATATTAGAGAGTCACCCTAAAAGAAGCTGGGGATGAGAAATGCCCCCTGAGGCTCACCTTGCCCATCCTTGCTAATCTCGGTCCTTTATCTATGCCTAGTGCCTAGAGCAACCACCTTGAAATTCTGAGTCAGGGGATATCTGCTTTCCTAAGGCTACGCATTCCAGAATTTATGGCTATCACTGCCACGCCTGGGTGGTTACGTACAAGGAACTAACTTTAATCTTTTAGAGTATAAGAATAAAACTGACCCAGTGTATTATTACTCAAGTCAACTGCCTGTATGTATGTCCACATTTTTCTTTGTGTTCTGCATGTGTGTTTTGTGTTCAGTGTTCATCCTCTGTCTTGCAAACGGGCCACAACACACTGGAGGCTAAATGAAAGGAGGACGAATGATAGGAACTATCAGGAGGTTGCCAAAGGGGAGAAGATTCAGAAAAAGCAAAGCTTCTTACCAAAGAAAACTAGCAATTTGTAGCATGTGGAAGAGAATAAAGCTAAGCCTCAGGCCCCAATGTAGCTCAGGAGCAAGATATATGGTTCATAGAAATCTCTAATTAACCTGTGCCACATGGGAGTCTCTGTATCAGGTGGACTATGTCACTTGAACATGAAAAGAAGGAAAGAATAACCTTTCTCTGGGATTCCATGTGTGAGGTTGAGTAGCTAACAGTACAGCTCTTTTGTTATGGATTGTAGCAGCCCCTACCTTCTTTGGTAACTTGTGTAATATCTTAATGTTATAGCAAATTTCCTTAATCTAAGATACCTGATGCTTGGACCTAATACATCAGCAGTTTGTATTTTGGCTGTGCCTCTTTATAATCATTTTTTAAGAGTTTTGATATTTATCTTTATTAGTGAACATTTGATAAAATTCTAAAATTTACATAGATAGACAGGTGTAAAAAAGAACTACATGGACTTACAAAGTACAAATATAGTCTTGCTTGGCCAAATCAGTATGACCACCATATTTTACTTATTCTAACAGGATTAAAAAAATGCAAACTATGTTATCATTTCATTACTTATAAATAAATATATGTCATTAAGAGAAGGTATTTGTATTCTTTTATATTACCCAAGAGATTTTTAGTATCACACCACCGTATTATATCATATTAAATGAATAAAAAGGAAAATCATGCTCACTTCTGTAGACTAGGCAAAGCAGTTGAAAAACTTTTGTTTATGATTTTTAAAAAAATAGATATTCTTAGTAGACTAGTAGTAACAATGAACCTCCTTAATTTGAATAAAACATTTACAAAATGATACACAACATGATACTTAATCATGATACATGGTGCTACATACTTTCTTTTGTCCTTCCCCTTAATAGTTATGCAATAAAATAATAGTACATAATAATAATAATAAAACTTAATGCTTGCTGAGTGCTTATTATAAATGGATCTCTGTACCTTTCACATGCATTATATAATTTAGTCATGCGGATACTCTCAGTGGCTAGAGTTTCTGAAGTTTAAGCAGTAGGAAAATAAAACATAACTTTCTAAGCTAATAAGAGATTTCTTTTTGAGATAGGGTCTCTCTCTTTTATTCAAGCTAGAGTGCAGTGGTGTTAACATAGCTCATTGCAACCTCAAACTCCAGGGCTCAAAGCAATCTTCCTGCTTCAGCCTCCCCAGTAGTTGAGACTGCAAGTTATGCCACTACATCAAGCTAATTTTTTCTATTTTTTGTAGAAACAGAGGTCTTTTTTTTACATTTTTATTTTATTTCAAGATAATATGAAAGTACGAACATTTTGGTTGCCTTTTATATCTTTACCTCTCCCTAGCAAGGGTTAGAGGTATGCCCTTCTCCTCCACAATGCTCACCACATGCCTCAGATGTGGGTCTACCCCACCAACCCCTCAATCCCTGGTGAACACCACCACCATTTGAGCACCATAGTGTTAATCAGTCAGTACCAATTTGTTGACAAGTACATGTGGAGCCCATTATTCTGATCTTGTGTCACTTCATTTTGGATAATGGGCTTAAGATAAATCCAGAATAATATAAGCAGTGCTAGCTTGCTGTTGTTTCTTAGAATTGAGTAATATTCCATTGTAAACTTATACCAAATTTTAATAATCCACTCATGAATTGATGGACACTTGGGTTGTTTCCACATCCTTGCAATAGTGAATTGTGCTGCCATAAACATTTGGGTGCATATATCTTTATAATAGAATGTCTTATGCTCTTTTGGGTAGATGCCTAATAATGCTATTGTTGGATCAGAAGGTATTTCTATTTTTAGCTCTTTGAGGTATCTCCAAATTCTCTCCAAATTCTTTTCCACAAAGGTTGCACTAATTTGCAGTCCCATCAGCAGTATTAGAGTGGTCTTGTCTCTCCACATCCTCACCAGCATTTGTTGTTTGGGGATTTTTTGATACAGGCCAGTCTCACTGGGGTTAGGTGATACCTCATTGTGGTTTTGATTTGCATTTCTCATAGTCCAGCTTTTGTCACAGACAAAAACTTCAAGAAACTTCAAGAACACAACCTCTCCAAGTGACTCTTATTTTAGCTCCAGTCCATGGTAGGTCATAGAAGTCCATGGGGTTAGCATTCAGCTTCTATTTCTCCAAAGGAAATGAGGAAAAAGTGACACCGATACAACTTGTATAAAAATTGAAAAACATCAAATAAAAAAGGGGCCTCCCTATGTTTGTCTGTGCAGACACTGGATCTCTGATGTGTGTAAAGATGGAGAACCTCCATGATAATTAAAACCAGGGCCCATGACTGATCAAGGAAACAGGCTAAGAAGGACAAAATAAAAATTTCGTCTTCTTCCATTTCAGTCAAGAAGATTAAGTGCAGAAATATCTGGGTCATCAGCTAGGGAGAGCTTGATACCAGTTTAAATTGGAAGTAAACAGAAAGCTGTAGAGGAAGGGCAGGCTGACTGGTCAAATGGAAATCTTTGATCAGATTTCATTACATCATCTCATGGAGAAACAAGCTAAAGTCTACTATTAGATGAAGAATTTCTCTCCTACAAGTAGGCCAAAATAGCATCCAATAAATATTTTATGTAACAGAAACTTCCCATTATCTAAGTTTCTCTAGCTTTAGAATGAGGTAAATGATTTTTTTCCTTTAAACTCTTACAGAGATACATTAATAAGATACTTCCTCTAATATCTGTTAAATTCCTCTGAAGAAAAACATAAGGAAATATGAAGCATTATTAACATTAAAAAATTAGTTGTTGACTATTTGCTTTATAATATAGTTTCTAAAAATCTCCCCAACCCCATGCCTTTAGGCAGAAAATTTTAGTTGATTTTTTAAAGTAATGATTGAGTATGCAAAGTGAAACAAAGCCATACATTTAAATTTAATCAATAATTAATTTTCATTTTAATTCAAATAGAGAAAATATGAACTTACCAAGAAAATAACTGATGTCAAGACAGCTATCCTAGATACAGTAAATTACCCTAAAATTTGGGTATGTACTAGGAAAATAGAATTTAAATTTATTCTGTTCCTAGTTATGCAAATAAATTCAAAACATTTATTATTTTTCAATGAGACATTCTTTTTTTAAAATTATTAACTCCTTCAGACCATTTGCATGTGAACAAAACAAAATCGAATGCTTTCAGCCTCAAAAGAATGGGACTTTTCTTAGTATCTAATTAGCTGCCTTTTTTTAAGTCAGGGAGATCTGTTCAGAGTCAGACCATCTCTTCAAAGCAGACTCAGCAAACTCACATTATACAAGGTCATACATTTTCAGAAGACAGAGTTTCCAAGTACAGTATGTCAGGTCATATTTCCTTTGGAGCTATAGGAAATGGAGAAAAGTCAGAAAGTACAGGTTATCCCACAGGCCAACAAATGACTATGTCAATTACTCCCTAGGGTAGTCCAGCACAATTGATATAGTCCACACACTTAATTATTAGTGACACAAGCATTTGCTTTGGCAAAGTTGATTGAACTACTGACCTGAAATAGTCACTAAACTACATGGGTAAATAAACCCTCCTTTATTGCATATTTGTCAAAAGGGATTCATGTAGGGTCTTTAATCAGACAATTCAGAAATAGTTCATACACTTTTAAAATGTAGGCAAAGTAAATATTCTCCTTTAGATAAAAATAAAAGCATGGATATTTGAACTTTATATCAACCAATTACTGCAGGTATAGTGCTGTAACACTTAGCAAATCAGTAAAGTTAGTGCATTTGTTCTTTTCTTCTTTTATAATTTATTTTCTGGTATCAGTGCTAATAAGCGAGTAATTTTCAAAAGTCAATTGATTTGAAAAATAACAAAAAATGTTGAAACTAGATGTTCTACAAACTGGATAATAATATGCAATAGATAAGTTTCAAAAAACTGTGAACAAATTCAAATTTTAAAAAAGGAATCATATTAAATACATTAATGGTATTTAGCAGTATAGGTACTTTAGAGTGATCCTATACAGCTAATAGGTTTTTTTTTTTTTAATATACACAAACCTACCAAAAAACTCTTCTCCAAATTTTCTTTTTGTATCTAGGTTTCAAATTTTTATGCAAAATTGTGCTATACTCATGTACTTAGTCTAACGATATTTATTAAATTAACTATATGCTTACTAATACTTTAATTCAGCAAAAGAAAGGTTTATTATAATCCCTCCTGAAGTGACATCACGTTGACTTTTGAACTTTTCTCACATTCTGCTAGCCACATTAGTTTCCTATTGCTGCTGTAACAGATTATCATAAACATAGCAGCTTAAAGTAATACTCATGGGGACTTCCAGTTTCCAGTTCCGTATTTAAGGAGCTTGGAAGTAAGTCACCATTTTGTCCAACAGGTAAAAAGCTGAACAGGCTGAGAAATCAATAATTCTTCTTGAATCTGTAAGAGAGGTGAGGACACAGGGCAAACCACTACCTCCAAGATTAGATAGACAGATAAACAAATACAGGAGTCTTGGCTTATCTAAGCAGAGACTCATGAGCAGAAACTGCTACAGAAACCAGTGCCAAGGCAGGAAAACCTGAACTATAATTGACAAATTGCTGGAAACTCAGCATAGACTACTGTGAGAGTTAAAAACTCCAGGGACCCAATCATACAGAGGCTGTCACAATATTGTGAGATTTACCTTCAGGAGCTCCACCAGGTTCCCACAGTAATTACTAAAGAAAAATCCCTTCATGTGTCCAGTAAGAGAAGGGAAATGGAATAATTTTGGAATACCTGGAGTAATCAGTTCTTATTAACAAGGCCTGACCTCAAGAGAAACTATTTTGCTAGAGTCCAATCTGCTGGGATTTTATCAAATTCTAACTGACCTAAGAGAAGGAAAATACCCAATTCCAGGCTACTCTTGTCAACCTGCCTCACCTAAGATGGGAGAAAAAAAACTTAGAAACACTTGTGAAGTTCACAGTTCAGAGGCATAGGCCCATTAAAAGCATTAAAAGACTAAGACCTAATCATAAGACTATACAGGACATTTTTGCTCTCCACAAACCTCCTCACCATATTACTAAAGGTCTATTTACAGCAATTTCTCAGACCTAATAGTTGGTATTGTAGTCATGTATGGCTACCAAGACAAAATTACAAGGCATATCAATAGGAAATAACACAATTTGAAGACAGAGCAAGCATCAGAATCAGAAATGGCAGGAATATTAGAGTTATCAGATCAGGAATTTAAAACAACTATGATTAATTTGCTAAGGGCTCTAGCGGATAAAGTAAATAGCATGCAAGAACAGAGGGGCAATATAGGCAGAGAGATGGAAATCCTAAGGAAAAACCAAAAAGAAATGCTAGAGATTAAAAATATTGTAACAGAAATGAAGACTTCCTTTGATGGGCTTATTAGTAAACTGCACACAGTTGAATAAAGAATCTCAGCTTGAGAAAATATTGATAAAAACCTCCCAAACTGAAAAGTGAAGAGAACAAAGTCTGAAAAAGAAACAGGACAGAATATTTGAGGATTGTGGGACAACTACAAAAGATATAAATACATGTAATGGTAATACTGGAAGAAGAAAGAAAAGCACAGAGGAAATATTTGAAACAATAATTACTGAGAATTTCTCCAAATTAATATTAGATATCAAACCACAAATCCAAGAAACACAGAAAACACTAAATGGGAAATGCCAAAAACAAACAAACAAAATACAAACTACACCTTAGCATAAAATAGTCAAATTATAGAAAATCAAAGATAAATAAAAAATTCTGAAAGAAACTAGAGGACAAAAATACTTACTGAGGGACAAAGATGAAAATGGCATCTGCCATCACTTCAGAAACCATGAAAGCAAGAAGAGAGTGGAGTAAAATATTAAAGTGTTGAGAGAGTTAACATACCACCCAAGAATTCTTTACTGTGTGAAATTATCCTTAACAATGAAAGAGAAATAAAGACTGTCTTAGACCAAAATATCTATCCAGTAGACCTGGCTTGCAAGAAATGTTCAAAGAAGTTATTTAGAGTGATTAAGGTGAGTGATTAGAGTGATAAATGATTAAGGTCAGAAACTTAAGAATAAGTAAGGATAAGATAATTTCTTTTTTATTTAGTTCATCCTAACATACAATAGTTGTCTAAAATAACAGCAACAATGTATTCATTTATGTATGCTATTATATATATATATATATGTTCATAAATATATATGAGTGAAATGTATAATAGTAATGATACAAGGGATAGGATGGTAGAATTAGAATTATTTTATTAGTTCACGGTACTCACACAACTTATGAAGTGACATAGTGTTATTCATAAGTGGACTTAGAGTAGTTGTAAATGTGTATTGCAAACTCTGGCACAACCACCAAAAAAAGTAAGAAAAGTAGTATAATGATATGCTTTAAAAAAGGAGAAAAAGTGAAATAAAAAATTCTCAATTAAAAAGAAAAAAGGTAGAAAAATGGTAGAAAACAAAAATCAGAACAAAGGGAAAACAATAACAAATAAGGTAGATATGGATCCAACTATGTCAATAATTACTTTAAACAACAATGATCTAAATGCACCAATTAAAATGTAGAAATTATCAGAGTAGATCAAAAAAACAGGACCCAACTATATCTTCTCTAAAGAAACCAACTTTAAATATAGACACATATAAATTAAAAGGACAGAGAAAATATATCATGTTAACATTAATCAAAAGAAAGAAGGAGTAGCTATATTAATTTTAGACAGCAGATACCAAAGCAAAGAGAGTTATCATGGATAAAGAACTTTATACAGTGATAAAGTAGTCACTTCTCTAAGAGATAACAATCTTTAATATGTACATACCTCACAAGAGAGTTTCAAAATGTTTGAGGCAAAAACTGATAGAATTGCAAAGAAAAAGATTAATCCACTATCTTAATTAGAAACTTCATCACCCTTCTATAAGAAAAAGGTATATTCAGAGGACATATTTGTAAGAAATCAGTAAAGACATATTTTAACTTAAGAGCACCATAAATCAACTGGATATAGACATCTAATACTACTTTATAGAACAATAGCAGAATTCATATTCTTCTCAGGCTCGCATGAAACATTCAGCAAGATAGACCACATTTTGGGCCATTCAAACACACTTTAACAAGTTTAAAAGAATGGAAATTATAAAATGTCTGCTCTTAGACCACAATGAAATTAAACAGAAATCAATAACAGGCCGGGCGTGGTGGCTCATGCTTGGAATTCTAGCACTCTGGGAGGCCGAGGCGGGCGGATTGCTCAAGGTCAGGAGTTCAAAACCAGCCTGAGCGAGACCCCGTCTCTACTATTAAAAAAAAAAATAGAAAGAAATTAATTGGCCAACTAATATATATAGGAAAAATTAGCCGGGCGTGGTGGCGCATGCCTGTAGTCCCAGCTACTTGGGAGGCTGAGGCAGCAGGATTGCCTGAGCCCAGGAGTCTGAGGTTGCTGTGAGCTAGGCTGATGCCATGGCACTCACTCTAGCCTGGGCAACAAAGCGAGATTCTGTCTCAAAAAAAAAAAAAAAAGAAAGAAAGAAATCAATAACAGAAAGATAGCTGGAAAATCCCAAAGTACTTGGAGATTAAACACCATAATTTTGATTAGTACATGAGTCAAAGAAGAACTCTGAAGAGAAATTTAAAAATATTTTTAAATAAATGAAAATGAAAGAACAACTTATCAAATTTTGTGGGATGTAATAAATGCAGTGGTCAGAAGAAAAATTATATGGTTGAAGGAATATATTAGAAAAGAAGAAAGATCTAAAAATCAATCATCTAAGTTTCTATCTTAGAAAACTATTAAAAGAAGAGCAAATTAAATCTAAAGTAAGCAGGAAAAAGAAATAATAATTAGAGCAGAAATAAATGAAATTTTAAAAAAGAGATCAATTGAGAAAAATCAATAAAACCAAAAGGTAGTTCTTATAAAAGATCAACAAAATTGATAAACTCCTACTGAGGCTAACTAAGAAACAAAAAGAAGAAACAAATTACCAATATCAAAAATGAAAGAAGAGGCATCACTACAGATCCTAAGGACACTAGAAGAATAGTAAAGGAATACTTTGAACAATTCTTGGCCCACAAGTTTGATAATCTTTTTTTTCTCCTTTTATTTCATCATATTATGGGGGTAAAAATATTGTTAGGGTTACGTATATTGCCCCTGCCACGCCCCCTGCTGTGCCAGAGCTTCAAGCGTGTCCAACACCCATTACGTAAGTATACAGCCTTCCCCTCCTCCCCCCTCCCACCTGCCCAAGTTTGATAATCTTGATGAAATGGATCAATTCTTCACAAGACACATTTGCCAAAACTCACAGAAGAAGAAACAGACAATCTACCAGACCCAAGTGGGTTTACTGGATAATTCTATCAAACAATTAAAGAAGACATTATACCAATGCTCTACAATTTCTTTCAGATGATCAAAGCAGATGGAATACTTTCTAACTCATTTTATGAGGCCAACATTACCCAAATGCCAATATCAGGTACAGACATTACAAGAAGAGAAAACTACAGATCAATATCTCTCATAAACATAGATATAAAAATCTTCAACAAAATCTCAGCTAATTGAATCAAATCACATATAAAAAGTACATACCATGGATAAGTGGGATTTATCCCAGGTATGCAAGGCTAGCTCAACATTTGAAATTAATTATGTAATCCATCACATCAACAAGCTAAAGAAGAAAAATGACATGATAATATCAATCGATATAGAAAAGTCATTTGACAAAATCCAAAACCATTTATGATCAAAATTCTTAGTAAACTAAGAGTAGAGGAGAACTTCCTCAACTTGATAAAGAATATTGACCAGAAAAAAATCTACAGCTAATATCATATTTAATGGTGAAAAAGTTGAAATTTTCCCACTAAGATCAGGAACAAGTCAAGGATGCTCTCTCTCACCACTGCTTTTCCACATATTACTAGAAGTTCTAACTAATGCAATTAGTCAAGAAAAGGAAATAAAAAACAGACAAATTGGTAAGAAATAAATAAAATTCTTTGTTCATTTCTGACATGATTGTGTATATAGAAAACCTTAAAGAATCAACAAAAAAATCCTGGTAATAATAAGCAATTCTATAGTAAGGTTGCAGGATACACGGGTAATATACAAAAGCCAAATGCTTTTCCATATAACAGCAATGAACATGTGAAATTTGAAATTAAAAGCACAATACCATGTACATTAGCACCTGCAAAAATGGAATACTTAGGTATAAATTAACAAAATATGTACAAGGGCTAAATAAGGGGAACTACAAAATTCTAACGAAAACAGTAAAGAAGAACTAAATAAATTGAGAGATTTTCTTTTCATGAATAAGAAGACTCAATAATGTTAGGACATCAGTTTTCCCCAACATAATCTATAAATTAAATGCAATCCAATATTACCTTGAGATACAATGAGGATAATTGAGTACAATGTGGCAGTTGTCATTCAAAAATAAAACCAGTCCTACTACTGGAATGCATTTCTTGGGAAATAACACCTGCAAGATTTAGTCACATGACTCTGTCACATAAGGAAGCTGGGGAAATACAGTTCTCTGTATTATCTAGGAAGGAAAGGAAAATCAGTGAGCACTAGTAATGTCTGCAAAGTACTATTACTTTTACTTTTTATATTGATTTTGCAGATGGTCACTTCTCTGAATTCTCTTATAGTTTCTGAAGTTTCATTTATTAATAATCTTTGATTTTGTATGCAGATAATATCTAAAAATAGTCTCAACTTTGTCTATTTCTTTTACATTTTGTACCTCCTTTTCCCCTTATATTATTGAACTGTTTCCAGTAATATTTGTTGTGTATCTAATGATATGATCATGTTTTTCTCTCTTAATCTTTTAATGTGGTAAATTTTATTGATAGATATTTTTATAATAATGAATTATCCATGTACTCCTAGAGTATAGTCTGTTAGCTAATGTTGTCTGTGTATATGTATTTATATAAGTCTGTGTGTATGTGTATGTTGGATTTAATTTAACACTTTAAGGTTTTTGTAAAATAAAATTAGTTAATAGGTTTGTTTGACTAATTTGGACATCAGGGTTATAGTGTCCTGCTAAATTAAGTTTTGTAGCTCTCTTTTATTTTCTAACCAAGAAAACAAAGTTCATGTCATAAAGAAATTAAAAAGCTTCTGCACAGCCAAGGAAACTATTGCTAGAGCAAACGGACAACCTACAGAATGGGAGAAAATATTTGCATGCTACACATCTGATAAAAGGCTGATTACTAGAATCTGTATAGAACTCAGGAAAATTAACAAGAAAAATCAAACAACCCCATTAAAAAGTAGGCAAAGGACAAGAACAGAAACTTTTCAAAAGAAGACAAACTAATGGCCAACAAATATGGAAAATTGCTCAACATCTCTAATCATCAGGGAAATGCAAATCAAAACCACAATGAGATATCACTTAACTCCAGTGAGAATGGCTATTATCAAAAAGTCCCAAAACAACAAATGTTGGCATGGGTGCAGAGAGATAGGAATACTCATACACTGCTGGTGGGACTGCAAACTGGTGCAGCCTCTGTGGAAAGCAATATGGAAATACCTTAAAGTGACACAAGTAGATCTACCATTTGATCCATCAATCCCACTACTTGGTAATTTACTCAAAAGGAAAAAAATACATTCTATAAAAAGATATCTGCACTAAAATGTCTATAGCAGCACAATTCACAATTGCAAAGATGTGAAAACAACCTAACTGTCCATTAATACAGCAGATTAATAAAATGTGGTACATGTGTACCATAGTGTACTACTCAGCCATAAAAAACAATAGTGAACTAATGCCTCTTGTATTATCCTGGATGAAGCTGGAGCCTATTCTTCGAAGTGAAGTATCACAAGAATGGAAAAACAAACATTGCATGTATTTCCCATTAAATTGGCACTAACTGAGCAACACTATGTGCACATGTGGAAGTAACATTCATTGGGTGTCGGGCAGGGGTGGGTGGGGAGGAGGGGATGGGTAAATTCACACCTAATGGGTGTAGTGCGCACCATCTGGGGAATGGACAAGCTTGTAGCTCTGACTTAGGCAGGGCAAAGGCAATATATGTAACCTAAACATTTGTACCCCTGTAATATGATGAAATTAAAAAAATATGCACAAAAAAGAGGAAAAGGAAAAAGAAACATGAAACATTCATTTAAAAGCAATGGAAGCACTTAAATAAACTAAACTATGAATATTCAAAAAATAAATAAAAATAATTTTCTTGGGAAAAAAAGAAATTCTATTCCTTAAACTTTACTGAAACCTATAACAACATTTGGGTTTGGGAGCACTTTTGCGGAGAAAATTTTGGCTACTGATTCTATTCTTATGTATTGTTTTGTCCATTCAAGTTTTTGTAAAAACATATTTATCAATTTTGGTAATTTGCAAGTTTCTGAAAATGTCAATTTGATCTAGTTTTTTACATGTATAAAAACAAAATTGTTTATAATATTTTCTTTTTTAAAAAAATGTTTGTGCCATCTTGCCTATTTTTGTTTCTAAAATTATTTGTGTCCATTCTCTTTTTTCCTTTTGCAATCTTGCCAGAGTTTTATCTTTATTATTTACGACAAAAATAAAAAGGTTTTTGGTTTTGTTCACATTTGCTTTTTCATTTGTTAGTTTTCAAATTTATAAATTTTTAATTTTTATCTTTTATTTTCTTCTATTTACTTTTATTTCTTTTCAGTCTCATCAAACTTCTTGATTGATCAGCTTACTTACCATCAGCATTTCCTGTCTTATAAGAAATAAATTTAAGGTAATAGTTTTATCCTAAAGTGATGTGAAGATCACATAATTTTTCCTATGATTTTCTATTTAAACCGTGTGTTATTGAGAAGTCTATTCTTAAAGTTTCAAATACTTGGAGATTTTTGGCACTATCTTATAGTTGTTGGTATTTAATTTCAAAGCACCATGCTCAGAAAATATGATCTACAAAAGGCTAATATTTTGAATTTATTGAGGTTCTCTTTATTGCCTAATATGTCATCAACCTTTGTAAATATGTTAATCAATTTTGGTAATTTATGTTTCTAGAAAATTGTCAATTTTATCTAGGTTTTCAAATACATAAACATAAAATGTTATTTTAATATTTTCATTGGTTAAATAATGTGTGCTCTGTTTGGGCCCTGCAAATGTCTATGTGTACCTATTACTAATAGCTTCAACTCCCCAATTGTATTTCTAAACCATGTATGTTAATAATTATTTCTTATCTGCTGATTATGTGAGATTATAATCTCCTGGAATGATATGAAGTGCTACGTAATTCTCTGTAATTCTATCAAATTTTACTTAATATATTTTAATATTCTGATGTTAAGTCCATGAAGATGTATATGTCATCTTGGTGGATTGCTTCTTTTTGCACAAAAATTCTCCCCCTTTTTTTAATGTTTCTCACATTAAATTGATTTTGCCTGATAATATTGTCCTCCAGTTTTCTTAAAATTAGCAGCCCTTAAAATGTGGTTCAGGAATCCTTGAGGGGTCATTGAGATACTTTCACAGGTTATGCAAAATTAAAACTATTTTCCTAAAATTACTAAGATGTCTTTTGTTTTTTTCAGTCTCTATATCTTATTAAGGATAGTGGAGTTTTCCAGAGATTATATGACATGAAATGGCAACAGATTCAATGTAGATACTGATTTAAGAAATCTAGCCAAACTCTATTAACCAAGACATTAAAGATTTGCAATAATGTAAATCAATGTAATTCTTCATGCTAATTTATTTTTGTTTTGAAAACTGTTATTTTTCAAAAAAGGTTAATGGGTTTATTTTTATTTTTAGAGACACTAATAAATATTTCTCTTAATTTCTCTGTTTTGATTGTAATAAAATGAATACCAATGAATGTAAACCATATAAAGAAAAATAATTCTTTTGGGTCTTCAATAATTTTTAAGAGTGTAAAGTGTTCTGAGACCAAAAACAATGCAAAACTCCTGCTTTAATTCAAAATATCTTTATTTGAAACATTTCTATGTTGAGTTTTCACGGATGGACTCATAAAGAGCATTTTTTTAAATTTTTCAAAAAATTCAATCTACCTTAGTGACTTTAAGTTACATATTTTGTGATCACCAATGTACTTAAACTTACTTTTCTGATTTTTGCTAATTTTCATATATATTTCATTTTCCTTACCCCAGCATTTTGCTATTTCTCTAGCATATATTGAATTAATCACATTCCACTGTAGCAATCTATTTCCAAAAATGGTAATTGTTACTCTAACTTTCTTAATATAAAATGTTAAATTGAGCCGGGCGCGGTGGCTCACGCCTGTAATCCTAGCTCTCTGGGAGGCGGAGGCGGGCGGATCGTTTGAGTTCAGGAGTTCGAAACCAACCTGAGCAAGGGCGAGACCCCGTCTCTACTATAAAGAGAAAGAAATTAATTGGCCAACTAATATATATACAAAAAATTAGCTGGGCATGGTGGTGCATGCCTGTAGTCCCAGCTACTCGGGAGGCTGAGGCAGCAGGATCGCTTGAGCCCAGGAGTTTGAGGTTGCTGTGAGCTAGGCTGACACCACGGCACTCACTCTAGCCTGGGCAACAAGTGAGACTCTGTCTAAAAAAAAAAAAAAAAATTAAATTGATATATTTCTTTTAAAAAATTAGTGTTCCTATTTGTTCCTTAAAAACTTAAAAAGAATTTTTCACTATTTTACGTCTTAGGATCTTTTGACTCTACTCCATTTCCCCCAACACTCACATTCAGCATCTTCTATCTTTGCCATGAAAGGTATAACATATGTTCACTCTACCATGCTGTTTCAGAAGTCAAGATATTTTATCCAATGGCAGACAATTCTTGCCTTAAGAGAAACTCTGGTACCCATTGTTAAGATAAAATTTCTTCCCCTTACACCTTTAATGGCTTCCAATTTTCTTTAAAACATATATAAACATATGTGTGTGTGTTTATAAACTTAATCTAAGATTTAAGACTCTAATCAGTGTTAATCTGAGACATCTTTCAGTCTGATCTACCACTATGGTCCCTACCTAAAATACATACTTCAACTGAACTAGATTATAGGACACTTCCTGGACATGCGCCATCATTCACCATTTCTATGCCTGTGTCCACTCTCTACTTCTACCTTGAATTCCTTCCTCAGTCTTTGAATTTCTATAGCTAACTTGAATCATGGCTTGGTTCAAATGTTTCTTCTTCCACAAAGACCTCCCTGAAAAGCCCATATGGAAGCAATTTCCATGTACTCTTGTATTATTCAACATGCAGGTATCTTATGCTGCATTGCTTCTAGTCATTTGAGGGTTCATACTATTTCCCAAATTATATTGTAAATTCTTTGAGGGCAGACATTATTTAACCCATTTTTGAGTTTCCTACATTATTAAACAGAAGATTATTTAGAAAACATTAGGGAAACTAATAATTTTCAGGAATACAACTGTTAAAACCAACTGGCATAGAGTTAAGAAATTACTTTTTAGTTTCCTGATACAAGATCATGATTTCTTTCTTAGATAGGAGATACAGTGGGTACTCTTGGTTTGGGTATACTGGCAATCCTTCCCACTGTAAGCTGACAGGGAGAAAAGAGATGCTGCTTGGTGTCTCCATCCATGCTCGGCTCTTACAGCTTCAGCCAAGCTCTGAGAAGCTGCAAAAGTATGTTTTTTTTTTAGCTATCACCATTGCCTCTTTGTCTACTGCCATCTGCCAAATCATCTTAGGGCACTAATGCAAAGCAACTGATGAAATCATTATCTACTGAACTTGTAAGCAACACTGCTCCATAGATATGGTTTCTAAAGCATTTCAAAAGATTTATCAATACCGTTTGATGCTTTTTTGTCAATATCCACTATACATGCCAAAAAGGATTGAAATGTAATAGATCATTAAAAGAGTGTGCCTACCATACATAGGATGAAAGTAATACTTTTAGCAATGATTTAATTTATCTTGATTCCCTCTGTTTTCACAGAGATGTGTTACCATCTAAACTGCAGAATATGTTTGTGTATATGAAATATAACTTACAAATAGTTTCCATTGTTTACTTTTCAAATATACATCATCTGTTATCATTAGTTTATTTCAACAAATATTTATCAAGTGCCTGCTATTTTCCAGATACTGCATTAGGCATTAGGTATGTGGAGATAAATACAACACGTTCCCTGTTCTCAGTGTGCTGGAGACAGTGGAGGCACTAAGTACCTGAAGAGATAATGTCAATATAATGTGGTAAGATCTCTGATAAGAGGTATTACTACATATGGTGGGATTTCAAGAAAGGCTTCCATGGAGCTCACTCCTGCTTGGATTTTTGAGGGAGAGTATGAGTTCACTAGAAAATTGTCATTAAGGCACTTCAGATGCTTTAAAGTATAAAGTATCATTCTATATACTTTAAAAAATACTAAAAGGCAATGGGGAGTACCAGGGAGTGGAGTCAGCCAGTCAGGTTGTGAAAATAATCTTGTATTGCATGATAATAAGGTAAGAATTAAGTTACAGTTATCATCTCCCAACTATGCTGCAGGAGAAGACTAAACTCCTATAGAATAAAGCAGGTTCTCTTAAAAAAACATAGTGCCATAGTCAAAATAATCTCCCTTTCAGAGAATCACATTGAGAATTGTAAAGGCTATGAAAAGTCCTGAAGTCAAGAAGCTGGCTGTATGTTAACTCAGCATTTCTCACACTTACTTGGATTCTAATCATTTTTTCACTGAAAAACTATTAACATCCCATGTGACTCAAGTGTTTCACAAAACATAGTTGGGGAAATATTGAATATAAGCTATGGAGTAGCTACTGGGCTCATCACTTCACATACATATTGATGCATTTGAACTTTACTTGACATTCAGTAGGGAACCATCAACACTGTTCCAGCATGAAAATGGCTTGATTGGAGCCATGATGAAGCAATGCAACTCAACAGCAATGTAAGGATGAATTGAAGGGGAGACAGGCAGGAGGCTGGAACACCAGTGAGAATTCATTCTTGGAACAGTTAAAAATATAAAACTATAAACATATGTTTTGGAAATGTTTCTAGATTTAATAAATTCTATGATAATATACTAGGGAGACTTCTTTGAAAATCTGTAACAGATGCCAAAAAGAGTACTATTCACTTTATCATCAATTCACATATATTTGGGCTCTCCGGAGGGCACTATGCTTGTATATAACAACCATAAACAAATTGCAACAGGCTTGATTTGCTGTCAAACTGAAGGAAAAATGATCAAGATAAAAATAATTAATTTCAAGTGGATGCAATTACTGTGGTCAGTCACAACACAACTATTTATTAAGCACCCACAGGGTACATGGCACTTTATTAGGTTCTTGTAAAACTTCATAAAGATATTAATACCAGAGATTTTTTTCACCACAATAATACATAATTGGCTTTAGAATTTGCATGAAAAACAGTGTTTCCTGTGGCTTATCAATGCTGACTCCACGCAAAGAAAACAGCCACCAGTGAGCAGCCATTAAATAATTGTCCTTAGTGCCTAATCAAGGAAAATAGACCTTTAAACATTCCAAAATTGGAGAGGATATTGAAATAGATAAGTTACAAAATTTTAAAAGGTACATGTCTAGAATTAGGTAGAAATATTGGGATAACTCAGAAAGTCTGGCCTATAAGCAATTCTAGCATCTCAGAACTGGGCTAATAGAAAATTCATATATTCAGTCAATCATTTAGAAAAGATATATTGAGCACAGATATGTATGTGGCATGGAACAAGTATAGCAGTGAACAAAGTTTTCTCAAATCCTTGCCCTTGTGAAAGTTAAATTCTGTCAATGGAAACAAATCTTAAAATAAATTAATAATAATAGATATAGATATGTTTATAGATATAGACATAGATGTCTGGGTAATAAATGCAATGAAGAGAAATCAGGCAGAGTTGAAATATAAGGGCTTCCAAAAAGTTGGGGGAACTTGAGAGAAGAATATTTTAGGTAGAAGAAATACCAGGTGCAAAGGACCTGAGGCACGAGCATCTATGGCTAGATTAAAATGAATAAGAGAAGGAGAAATAGGAATGAGATGAAAAGATGCAAAATGTAGACAATGTAGGATCATTGTGATGAGTTTGGCTTTTATTTTGAGTGTGATGGACATGTTTAGGGGGGTTGAAAATAGGGAAGATAAATTCCAACATGATTTTAAAGGATCACTGTGGATTCTGTATTAGGAAGGGACTGGAAAGTCAGTTGACAAGGAGAGAAGCAGGCAAATTGGCCAGAAGACTTTTGTAATAATTCAAAGGAGAAGAAGTGGAGGCTTGGATGAAGGAGGTAATAGTGGAAAAGTGGTAGGATTTAGGATACATTTTAATGATAGTGTTGACAGGATTTATTGGTGGAGGAGCCAAAGATGACTTAGTCTTTGGATTGAGCAACTAGACCAATAGAATTGCCATCTAATGAAATGTGGAAGACTGTAGGTAGAAGTAGGTTTTGGGAGTTCATTTTTGGAATTATTAAGTTTGAATTGTCTATTCAGCATCCAGCTGGAGACATGGAGTTCTCTAAACTCTTATATGCAACTACTTAGCTGCATATAAGAGTTTAGAGATCAGGGAATGGTTCAGGGCTGGAGATAGAAAATTAGGAATGATGATGTACCCAAGGGAGATGCAAAGATAAAGAAAAGGCTAAGTACTCTGGGATACACCAATGTGTAGAAATCAGGGAAACGAGGAGCCAGTAAGGCAGATAAAGTAGGAACAGCCAATGAGGTAATAAAACTAGAAAAGTGTGTTATCTTCAAAGCCTAGTGAAGAATTGTTTCAGGAAAGAGATATCTCAGCCTGGCATAGTGGATCACACCTCTAATCCTAGCACTCTGGGAGGCCAAGACCAAAAGACTGCTTGAGCTCAGGAGTTTGAGACCAGCCTAAGCAAGAGTGAGACCCCATCTCTATTAAAAATAGAAAAATAGCCAGAGTGGTGGTGCTCACCTGTAGTTCCAGCCACTTGGGAAGCTGATGCAGGAGGATTGCTTGAGCCCAGCAGTTTGAGGTTGCACTGAGCTATGATGACACCATTACACTCCACCCAGGGTGACAGAGTGAGACTCTATCTAAAAAAAAAAAAAAGAAAAGAAAAGAAAAGGAAAGAAAGAAAGAAAGAAAGAAAGAAAGAAAGAAAGAAAGAAAGAAAGAAAGAAAGAAAGAAAGAAATAGATATCTGGTCAATTGCATCAAATGTTGATAAATCAAACAAAGTGAGGATTGAGTATTGACTATTCCATTTAGAAACAGGGAAATGATTGACTTTGACAAACAAAATAGAGCTTTAGTGGAAACCTAAAGGCAAAAGCCTTACTAGAATGAATTTAGTAAAGACGAAGAAAATAATTTAAGACAAATACAGATAACTTGTTTAAGGAGTTACTATAGAAGAGAGGAAAAAAATAGAACAACAGCTTTAAAGATATGAGCATCAAGAATCTAATTTATAATGGTAGTTATTATACTATCTTGTATGTTGATGAATCCAACACATAGAGAAAAAAATGATCATTTAAGAATGAGAGGATAGTTTCCAGAGCTAAGTGTTTAGGTAGGCTTTAAATTGGTACTTATTGCTCACATGATGAAGTTGAATTTACTAGCAGTAAGGACAGTTTACATTTTTAATAGAGAATAAAGCAACCAGATGTAGGTATATGGATATATGTGTATAAAAAGCAAGGTCATCAACCTTGAATGAGGATAGGAAAATACATGGTCATTGGAAGACAAGATGAGCTAGAGATGTTATTTGAAGATTTCAGTAGAAAAGAGAATGATTGTGTAAAGAGACAGAAAAATACAGTAGAATTACCAGGCAACCCTAAGAGGGCCTACCAGAGGTTGACAGTCTTTAAGGTAAAAATATTAGCATGATTTTGTGTGTGTTTTTTTTAAGCCAAATTAAGATAAGCTAAGACTTTAAAGGAGTAGATGAAGACTTGACTTTAGCCACTGATGAGCTTTTGTAAGGTGAGTATACCAAAGTGAAATAAAGTATGAGGACATTGAAAATAGCTTCAAAAGAAAGATTATTTATGGGTGATAGAATTTAGAACAGATAAGTAAGGAAGCCAGATGTGATGATATTAATCAAAAGGAAAAAATGTAGGAGAATCAAATGGATTGTAGGTCCTACTAAGATCAAAATTTTATTTAAGTACCATAAGGATTGGAATTGAAAAAGAGTATATGGTAGTGATGAGTAGGGTGATCAAAACTGATATTATGGTAGATTAGCAATTTCTAGGTATTACTATAGGACCAAATGGTGAGAGGAGAAGAGGATAAGAGAATTGGAAG
This sequence comes from Microcebus murinus, assembly GCF_040939455.1. Taxonomy (NCBI): domain Eukaryota; kingdom Metazoa; phylum Chordata; class Mammalia; order Primates; family Cheirogaleidae; genus Microcebus; species Microcebus murinus. The sequence continues at coordinate 33,828,623 of NC_134114.1, read as the reverse complement.
AGAGAAAGACAAAGAGCTGAAAAGCCCATATTAAAGGGATTCTATTCATTGGTACTGACATTATTATGAATTCTTTCCAAGAGTTGAGAATTGAAGGAAATTAACATGAGAAGGTTTGGAGAAAGAAATAAATGAGATAGAATGATAGGAGTTTCCAGGTGAGAATATTTGATTTTTAATCATAATTTTAGATATACAGTGAATAGTACTCATCAAATTTTATGTGATTATGGATTACTTGAGTAATTTATTCAAAAATTAAGATTCTGATTTAGTTGGTCTGGAGTAGGTGGCTTGCATTCAGCACCTACAACATAAAAAGTTGAATAAACAAGAAAGGGAGAGAGAGAGTGAATCAAGATTTATGTTTAAAGAATACCGAATACCTTTCAGGAGAGCTCTTAACTTGTTTTCCTCCTCCTCCTCCTCCTCCTCCTCCTCCTCCTCGTCCTCCTCCTCCTCCTCCTCCTCCTCGTCCTCCTCCTCCTCCTCTTCTTCTTCTTCTTCTTCTTCTTCTTCTTCTTCTTCTTCTTCTTCTTCTTCTTCTTCTTCTTCTTCTTCTTCTTCTTCTTCTTCTTCTTCTTCTTTTGTTGTTCTTTTTATTTTCTGCCCAAGTACACAGGATCAAATTACACTCTCATTCAGATATCAACAGAGAAAAAGAAAGTTTTCAAAATATTAAAACCAATTCAGCTATGAGATAGACATTAGTGATGCCTCATACATAATCAGGGTTTTGAAAACATATCTAAAAGTGCAGTGCTTTGAATATTAACATTTTATATAGGTGGTAAAACCAGAAAGGAAAAATTTTAATCTCCTTCCCAGAAGGAATTACTTATTTTTTTGATTTCCATTTTAAAGAGATGAAATGGATGAAAATTGTGTTGCTTTTTGTTTGTTTAACAAAAATAGAAGACCTCCAGGAAATAAAATTGTGGGCAGGTATGGTTTATTCCAATTAAGAAAAAATGATCTTGATACAAATGAAAATGTATTTCTTAAACTATGAGAAACTCAGTATATAACATAGGTATTTTTTTTTAATGACATAAACTATTCCATTAACTAAACTTTTGGAGTGGCTCATTTCATAGTGCCATAAAGGAAGCAAGAAGGTTCTATTACCTGTAGTATGCTTCCCAGTATGGCCAATAGAAGAAACGTGAGATAAAGAATCACAGAGAAATAGGGTTAAACCTTAATGAAAAATTACAGGTTTTAGAAATTATGAATTGAATTGATGTATGTTTCTTTCCTGAAAGACAACATGCAGATTAAAGAGCTTTTAACTGTTCTCAATGCAATCAAAAGGTTATGGTCGTCTGCTAAAAACTCAGTTTCAGCCACAGTTTATGTAAGTTGTTCACATTACTCACTCAGTAATGATGTACTTGGCCCCACTGTTTGTGGTCTGTTTCTCATTTGTTTGGTATTACATTCCAAGACTGCAATGACTCAGAAATGTTCTTTATTTTTTTACAGTAAGAAGAAATAGCATGCTTTGCTTGAAACATCTCAAGTTTAATCACTTGTCTGTGGTCTTCCCACAATATATCCAAGCAGGTATATGTTAAGTGAAGACTTCCACAAGTGGAACTAGAAGAACCAATAATTTCTAAACATAAAATTTCCCAAGTTATCTTCTTACACTCATATGACATCAACAGAAAATTTAAATGCTTTACAATAATGTACAATGTTTCTTGTTATCAGAGTATAGCTGCTGAATACTAGCAAGTAGGCTTTCCATAACACAGAACTATTTTACCAGGTAAAGAGTATCAAATATGTATAAACCCCCCAGCCAGTTAGGTGTGATGGAATATGAAAGTTGTACTCAAATCTATTTGAAGATAAATTATATGCAAGAAGTGCAAAATTTGTGCCATATTGACATGGAAGATAGAAGTAAGGTAATTGATAAATACAAATATATATATTTTTGACACAATATAATTTTTTTCTATGGACTATTCAGCTTTAGTGTTCTCAGAAAATAGAATGACTATCTTTAAACCTTTAGGTTTCTGAAGACATCTAAACAGAAATAGAAATAAAGAATCATATGAGGAGTTAATCTCAAAATACTTGTTTTCTACAAACCTGACTGTCTTGGATTCTAGCAGGGAGTTAGTAGGTATTCATTCAATGGAACAAGTATGGCCTCTTTCTCTCTCGTGACTTACTCTATTTCCATGTTTACCTTCCATAATCTCTTGAGTTACCTGATTTCTTCTCTTTCTCCTATAGTAATTTATAGCTTTCTATTCCACTGACCAGCAACAGAATAAGAGTTCCACAAGAAATATAGGGAGTGACATCTTTAATTTAAGGTATTCTTTTCCAAGGAAACATGTTTAAATGAGTATTTACCTGTACTATATTAAATATAATAAAGCATGAATATAAATTAACATATTAGCCAAAATTCATTTATTATGTAAAAGAATTATCTCTCAAAAGATGTGTCTTAGTCCTTTTTCTGTTGCTTATAACAGAATACCTGAAACAGAGTAATTTATAAAGACCAGGACTTTATTTCTTACAGTTATGAAGCCTGAGAAGTCCAAGGTCAAGAAACTGCATCTGGTGAGGGCCTTTTTGCTGTGGGAACTCTCTGCAGAGTCCCAAGATGGTGCCAGACATAACATGTGAAGGGACCTGAATGTGCTAGCTCAGGTCTGTCTTTTTCTTCTTATAAAGCTGCCAGTCCCTTGGCCGGGTGTGGTGGCTCACGCCTGTAATTCTAGCTCTCTGGGAGGCCGAGACGGGCGGATTGCTCAAGGTCAGGAGTTCGAAACCAGCCTGAGCAAGAGCGAGACCTCGTCTCTACTATAAATAGAAAGAAATTAATTAGCCAACTAATATATATAGAAAAAATTAGCCGGGCATGGTGGCGCATGCCTGTAGTCCCAGCTACTCAGGAGGCTGAGGCAGGAGGATTGCTTGAGCCCAGGAGTTTGAGGTTGCTGTGAGCTAGGCTGACGCCACGGCACTCACTCTAGCCTGGGCAACAAGTGAGACTCTGTCTCAAAAAAAAAAAAAAAAGCTGCCAGTCCCAATCCCATGATAACACATTAATCTGATAACACATTAATCCATTAACCCATGAATCCATTAGTTGATTCAAGAGGGCAGAGCCCTCATGACCCAATCACTTAAAGACTTCACCTCTCAATGTTGCCACATTGAGAATTATTCCTCAACATGAGCTTTGAAAGGGACAAATATTCAAACCATAGAAGGATCCTAAAGAAATAAAATAAAGGACAATAGAGTTTATATCAAGGAAGGACAAAAAGATGAAGAAGTGCTGCCTATAGAGGGAAGATTAGGTTAATCACTCAAGTGCTATGTACAGGGTAGCAACAGGTGCTGGGGACTACAGACTTCCGTTGTAATCCAAACTTTTGAGTTTTTCTGTGAGTATTTTTCCTCCCTGAAACATAGCCTTGTCAATTATTTTCAATAAGACCTCAGAAAAACTTAGGAGAAGGGGTTCCAAAGCCTGATAAAAGTTTAAATAAATGAACTAGAAGTTAAAAGATGAGAATTCAGTGTCCTTCTCTTAATTACTTGAAATTCCTCTAATTAGACAATGACTGTTCTGATTCTTGCAAGAATTCTTTATAAAGCCATATTTTTATATTCAATGTTGACTTCAAGTAAATTGTCTGGTATTGTAGAACTAGCTCTGTTGTTCAGTTCCTCAGCTTTCTCTGAGTTTTAAGTTTTAAGTTACTCAGTTCTCTCTGAGTAAAGTTTTAGGAAGTCTGAGTTACAAAGGGAAAAAAGTGGCAGTAATTTATTGAACAAAAGAAGTATTTTTCCCTCTCTGAAGTGTAACTGTTGCAACATAACCTCTAGGGGTATCAAGATCCTGATTATTTTGCAAATTGTAGCTGAGAGGTTCTTTCTCATATTTGTGTGATGCCAGAATTTCTGACTATGATGTGAAAGGTAGGGATACACTCCTTTCCTGATGTGTAAGATAAAACACCTGCTCAAAAGAAGAAAATCATTTAAAGGATACAACACAGTCAATAAGCGTTGCATTTATTCATTACCTCAGTTGGCCAGAATTGCCACACTGTACTTGATTTAGGAAAGAAACTCTTAAAGATTTATGATTTTACTTCTCTAAGGCTCAGTTAACTCCTCTATAAATTAAGGCAACATAATACATGATCCCTAAGATCACATCCAGCCCCAAATTTTATGATTTCATTTATACAAGTTCAATTAATTCCAACCCTATTACCTTCTAGGCATTGAAGAACTGACATTTGAATTCATCTTTTCTGCCCCCTCTGGTAAATCAACAATGTCCAGGATGGCCCATAATCTTCTTCTGAAAGAACAGATATAGTATATTCCAGTTTGTGACCACTTTAAATCCTCTATGAGTTCTTGAAGAGAATGGTTTGTGACTCAGCAATGACTTTGGCCAATTTCTTAAGTTCTTTAGCATCAAAGATATCAAGACCTGCGGATTTAACTTAGCCAATTGGAGTCGATCATTTTTATCTGTCTCTACTTTAGTGTGGCTCTCTGCTTCCCCTCACATCATTGCCTGATTCCCTGATGACATCATGACTGACATTTGTGAGGAAAGAATGAGGTTAAAAAGATTTTCCTGGATAGCATAAACAGTGCTAGCTCACTGTCATTTCTTAGGATTGAGTCAAAGTGAGGCAATACAAGACATGGAAAATGGGCCCCACATCTACTCGCCATCAAATTAGTACTGACTGATTAAAACAATGGTTTTCAAATGGTGATAATGTTCACCAGGGATTGGGGGTGGGGGTGGAAACCCAATCTTAGGGATGTGGCAAGCATTTTGGAGGGGAAGGGCATAACTCTAACCCTTCTTAGGGAGAGGCAAAGATATACAATGTAACCAAAATGTCAAACAAACAAAAAAGAAAAAAAACCTTTTTATCAGGTGGTGGGCAGGCGGGAGGGGGAGGAGGAGAAGGGTGTATACTTACACAACGTGTGTGGTGCACACAACCCTGGAATTGGACACGCTTGAATCTCTGGCACATCGGGGGGAGGGAGGGGGGCAGGGTAAATATTTGTAACCCTAACAATATTTGTTCCCCCATAATATGATGAAATAAAAGGAAGAAAAAAAGATCTTCCTATCACTGTCATTTCTCAAGTGCTTTTCTCTTCATCTGAAAAAGGGATAGTATTTTTCACACCATGTTTCACTTAATGCTTTTAAACACTTTTTAATAATTCTAAACGACAGGTGTATCTTACATCTTGATTACATATTATGTGTTTATCAACCATAGCATAGAAGAACATTAAAGTTCATTGGATTTGGAATAGGGACGCCTATGTTTTTTGCTGGATAATCCCTGGAAAGTAATTAGACTCTCTGAACTTAGTTTCCCCCATCCTTAATGCTAGTAATTAAGTATGTGATCTTAAGACATCTTCCCCCATTTAAATGTCTTCTAATCCTCCTTAACATTGGCTTCATCCTGCAGCATTTTCATTTGATTCATAAACGTGTTAGTTATATGCGTAAATAAAGCTGTAATAATAGAATTTTAGAGTCAGAAGTTTCTCAGCAATCATATAGTCCAATTCTTATATTTTACAGATGAAGAACCAAGATCCAGAGAAATTAAGTGACTTGTTACCTAATTAGTGACATGGTTGGAACCAGACATTGGATTGTAAGCTCCAGTGTTTTTTACCCCAAGTTCTAATGCAGCTTTTACTGGTTTTATAACCCTATAGAATCTTCTTATCTTTCTTCCTATATTTTATATGGGGGACAAGGGACTAGAAACATTCTTTATCTGGCATCAATTGTTAATTTCCATTTCTACCACTTCCTAACTTGAAGTACTTAAAGGTGAGGGAAGAGGGTCAGTTGTGAAGCACAGACTGGCAGATGGAACAGGGGTGTGAGAAAAGTGGCACATTAGTGCTCTGTGTCCACTGTGCAAATAAGAGAAGTAAATTCCTTTAAGAGTCTACCAAGCATCTAATAACTAAAAGCCTATTGTTAGTATAGATAACACATAATACAGAGCCTCAGTAAATCATTTCACAGTAACCTATACTGGGAAAGTTCTATTGCTAGGAAAACAGTCTTGCCTATTTTGAACACATATTTTTCCAGCAACTTCTCAACATCAAGGATTGAGCTAGGCATTGGGAATATAAAGGGACATAACCAGAAATACAAGCCTCAGAAGAGATTACTGTCTAATGAGGGAAGCAGATAAACAAATGAATGATTACAATGCAGGCTGCTGTGTTCTTCAGGATGTAAAGGGCTTGTATGTAACTAAGCAGAGAAGTGACACTGAACGGCACCTACTTAGGTAAGTGGAGGTCAAGGATAAGAGTGTTCCAAGAAGAGGAAACAGTATTCAGAAGTGTGATATATTATTAAATGACCTGAATCCTTTGGGGTTCCCACTGGCCATTATGGACAAGAGTATAATCATCATAGGCCACATGGAGTTACTGAGGGCTTTCAAGATGGGTAGCTTCAGGATTATATTTTAGGAAAACCACTCTGATAATTGTATTGAGAGATAGTTAGTTAACTGGGCACCAGAAGAGTAAGGAGTTAGGAGGGGTAGTTTGCCAAACTGTATACAAGGAACCAGCTTAAATAAAAGCCATTGTAGTGGTTCAGCTGAAAACTGACATGACCATTTACAGAGAAAAATGGCAACAGAAAATAATTAGCAGGAATTATTGATGGAGTAGGGAAAAAGTGAAAGAAGAGGGTTTTTAAAAAAATCCAGTGTTACTAACCTTAGTCACCATGAGAACACATATATGCTTGCATTTAAATAAAGCGGTCAGGCAGCACAGTAAATTGAAACCCATCACACCAAAATCACACTGAAAGTCACTTCTTCAGATTAAGGTGCTATATCTCTTTGCATGCAAATACTCCCAATGATTAGGACATCTTAAGTCATAATCAATCACTAGTGAGTTTTAGTTTATTAATGATCACAGGGAAGACTAGTTTTAGGCTTTCAAGAATAAAACACAGGACAGAAAATTTAATGAGAAGTGGATTGATCCATGTTGAGGTGCCTAAGGCAGATCTGTTTGGAAATTTCATAATAGAGGATTTTGAGCAGCCAGACTTAAGATTAAAGCTCAGGACATACGGAGAAAAAGTGGCTGTAGGGTGCAGGGTGCAGAAAGTCAGAGGAGGAATGGAGATATGGTGAGGGGCTGAAGGCAGAGAGAGAGGTGTGGCACTCCCAAAGCATTCATCAGCTGAGTTCAACATCTGTCCCAAGCCAATGCTGGCACCGGCACTGATGAGTGTGACAGGAAAGTATGCCTGAAGCATAGACATAGGGGGATCTGTTGGTCATATTTTTTTAATATGGTTAATTTTAGGTGTGCAAGCATCCAAGGGGACAGAAATAGACATACAGGAATAGCCATGATCTTAACAATTATCTAGGTAAGATACGACCCAGTGTTGGGTCCAATATCTACTTTCCTTCATTGGAGACTATGCGATCAAACCACATCTACTACAGAAGAGACTGCAATCTCCAAATTCTTTGGTCAATGAAGAACTAAAATAACTGAATCCACTAAAACAATTGTTTGGCTCCTTTATAAAAGAACTATTAAACTGAAGAATAACTAATAACTAAGGTTTGCCAGCTTGTAATTTTATCAACAAAGGATATTTAAATGAGAAATTTACCCTGCATTCTATACTTTCTCCATAATTTTATAAAGAAATGGACATTTCAATGGCAAATAAAAATAGAAAAAAAAATTCTCAGAAGAATGGGCAGTCCTTTAAATTGAATAAATTTAATGTTATAAAGAGTTTATTAGGTTTCTCATTCTATCCCAGACAGATGAAAACCTGGTACTAGACTGGCACCCACCAGGGAGCTGCAGGCAGGCATCACCCTCAAATTATGACAATAAGACTCAAAAGAAGGATGGCAGCAGTCCCAGGGGCACCAGACGCCCTCTCAGTGGGAGGAGTCAAGGAGCATAACCTGCACTTCCGTGGAGTCAAGATCAGACTAATTCGCAGCTTCATAGAGTAACATTTATTTATTTGCCAAAGGCAAACAGCATTGTTGTTCCTCTTCTGTGCCCAAGTTTTCTGCCAATTGAAAATGTTCCAGTGTGTTATTAGATTCAGGTGTTCCTGTAGTTGTCCATTTTCTACCCTCTTAATTTGCCCTTTACTGAAATTGTGCAGTAATTTATGAAGCTTCTGGCATCAACAACTTTATTTTCTTCCTGACTAGTTGTTGCAAGCCTCCTGCATATTTCTGGCTTGTTAGCAGGTGGCCTGGCCTGCCAAGAACTACTCAAGGTCTTGGATTACCCCCAGAGTTTAACCAGGTTCCAAAATTGGTATCAGCCCTTATACATATTACACAGCCTCATGGGCACTTTCACGTTTGTGCAGGGCAGACAGGCCTGTAGGGTATAAAGCTTCATCCAAACACCTCCTGAGTGATCGAAGAGGAATACAGAATGGCAATGGGGTCCTTTTCTTAAAAGTTACTTTTACAAGTCAGTGAGAAGATGAGAAAAGAGGAAACAGGTGAAAAGTTTGGGCCAAGTAAACTGCTGCTCCAAGTCTTTCACAACTCAAGAGGTAGCAGAAAATTCAGAAAACAACATCAAATTGCTTTTGTGAGATTTCTTAATCTGTATTGCCTAAGCGGAGGAAAGCCACTCCTATTCAAAAAACATTTGCCGGATTTTGAGTTGGAACCTATCCCTATAGGAGGGATGCAAACTGGAGCTGCAAAAAGAAAATTACAAATACATGACGCAGTCAGGAGCTGGAGATGCCTCAAATTATTTATTTGGCCACACAATAAAAGTGACAGGAGTTGCGTATCCTTAAACAACCTTCTTCTGGCAGAAGGATACCACAAAATGGCCTGTTTTGCTTCTAGATGCACTAAAGATTAGATAAGAAAGCAAACAGTTCCTTGGGGGACGTTCCAAGTCCCTTAACTGCCAAAATAAGATCCCAGATTAGATCAAAAGCAGAACGGATTCTAGGGTATCTGTAAGTGCTTCTCAGAAGCAGCAATGTGATTTGAGACCAGAGCATTGGAATAGAGTTGAGTATCAAGATCAGTTTCTGATGGAAGGATGTTGTAAGGACTTCAGCATATAGTTTATGATCAAATGTGCCATTCCTAGGCTTTTCTTCTATCACTGCTCAGATTTGTTTGTTAACCCATGTCATAAACTAAGTAAAATCATGATGATCTATTAATCTGTGGGTCAGAGGAAAGCAGCAAGGTGGAGTGGGAGTAAGTGGGGGTCTGGTTGCAATTTGCCATTAATAAGCAGTGTGGGATCCATCTGGCTTTCCCATGCCATAGTTTCCTTATCTGTAAAAATGATAGATATGAACTAAGGTCTTCTCCAATTCTTAAAATTAACTACCTTGTGATCTTGATCTTAGCTGTAGCATTTTATATGTCAATTAAAAAAAAAGCCATATGCCAATGACCATTCAATGGTAATCACTGTAGCTAAAAACTGGGCTAGGAAAAGCCCACAGTTAGGGAATACATGGCATGCCAGTCTCTGTTTTGGTAAGACCACAATGAAAGGAATTTTGTTCATTACCAAATACATTTGATCTGTCCTATAAACCTACTAACTCTGGGAAGAGCAAATACACATAGGTATTTCTGGACCATTGATATACTAACATGATATAACACTCACGAATATTTTACTGTAAGACAATTGCAAACAGATTAAAGAAACAAGAAATACAACGCTCATCTACATTAAAAAATGATTATTTTCTTTATAGAAAGATTACCAGTTGCTTTATTTAAATGCTCACCTGCTTTAATTTGTTTAGACTTAACCCTACTTAGAAATTTAGATACACACATTTTTTATTAAAATACTCTTTTATTTATTCAACATATAATTACTGAAGGTATAGTATAATGCATAATAGATGTGGTATTAGTCAGTGATGACACAAAGGTAGAAAGTTTGTTCCTATACTGAATGGCTTACATTCTAAATAGCAAACTGAAAAATACAAAAAGATATTTTAATGTGAAAAATCATAACACTAACAAAGTGAACAAAGTGCTTTGGCAGACCAGAAAAGATTAATTAAGATTTAAAATCCTGCCTTTTGTAAGGATGGAAGTAATCCAAGAGGTTTCACAGAAGATCACGTCTTTGAATTATAGGTTTGATCTTTTCTAAAGCAAAAGCTTTTAATTAGATCTAGAGCACAAGCACTGTAGCAGGAAAGGCCTCTAAAACAGAAGAGGCACATTTGCAAAGGCATGGAGAAGTAAAAATTCAATAACTGGTAGGTGTTCCCACGTGAGTAAATGTGAGCCATCAGAGGAAGAAAGAGGTGAGAATGAAAAACATGGAAGACTTTGTTTTAGACAATGCTAATGCTTTTCCATTTTACCTATAGGCAATGAGGAGGAGTTATCAAAACTGAAAGCATTTATTCATAATGAGATTAATGATAAAAAAAATGTCTCTAAAAATGATCAGGAGAACCGCATGATCCAAGTAACTATGTGATTCAAATTCACCTAAACCTTAGCTGCAGTTTGGCGCCACCTGGTGGCAATTTTCTACCTGGGCTTAAATATACATGGAGAAGATTCTGGTTCCTGTGGTGTCTGGACTTCTAGGACATAGTGATTCCAGTATGTTAATGGCCCCTGCTTCCTTGATTCAACTTCTTGGGCCACGAGAATACTGGGAACATGGTTTTCTGCAGGTCCTACCCTATTTTCTCTTCACTCTTCTTTTCCCTACTTTTTACCCCCATAAGAGATAAGGGATCACATAAGGCTGGTTGGAGGAAAGAACCAATCTCCATTCCCTTTGCATTATCATAAGATTAATTGGTCTTAAAATCTACATGACTGAGGTGCATCTCTACAATGGAAACGACAAGAGTATTAAAGATTGCCTAGTGTTCTCTTAATTCATCATAATATTGAGTTGGTTGTACCTCTTGATAATCAGTTTAAGGAAATATTTCCTGAAACACAATATGGCCAAATTTATCGACACTAAAAATACCAGAATTTTGAGAAAATAAAAGGGTCTATGAGATTATCTAGCGCTAAATTTATACGTCTGTAGGTTTAATAAAGAAACTAAGGTTTAGAAAGCCGTACTTCTCTTTGTTTATGCATAGCTATGCACAGCATGGTGAGAGCTCAATGAGGATTTGGCTAAAATTTTGTTTTACTTGAGCTATTTTCACATTTGTATGAATCAGGTAGGTTTGGAAAATATAGTCATCAACAAAATTCTTTGTATCCTTCTAGCACATAGCAAAGAAAATGGAGGGCAGTTATATTATAACCATTACACATTAGCAAACAAGAGTCAACCCAAATGTCTAAAGAAGTTTTAAACACAAATCATGTTTCTGATGTTCCAAATACTCTAGTTGACTTTGTACCAGAAAGTTTTTAAAAAGTGCACATACCTTCTAATTTTATGGAATCAACCCAAACCACAAGTTAGAAGTATCAAAATACAGTCTAATAACAAATAAAAAAACAAGCAAAACAAACAAATAAGAACCAGGCAAAGAAAGAAAGAAACAAAACAGTTCTCCCAGGACTTCTAACTTAAATCGTGTCCTGAAATAAAGAAACGGCTTCAGGAACAACTTCCAGATCAAAGAAATTTAGACTCATTTCTAAATGCTTGGATACTTCCTTGAACAGTAAGTGACTAAATGCTCATAGATTTAACCTTATAAGCAACATCCTTAGTCTGTCTTTTCCCTACGACAAGAGGAAAATGAAAATGACTAGTCCCTCCTCAATTTAAAAAATATTACTATGATCTCTGGTAGTCAAGGAGTCCAAGACAGATGGATTTTTTACAACAAATAATGGAAAAAATAGTTATATACAGAAAAACTCTTATGTGAGAAAACTTTGTATGGGTAAAGTTAATATGACTATTTGCAATGTCATTCTGCAAATGCACTGAATGTCTCTCTTTGAAGGAAAGAGCAAAACCTTAACACAGCACTAATTATCTAGAACAAGAATAACAGTGGGTGGTGGTGAGCTATAAAATGATAAGTGTGGCCATGGTTAGGTCTGGCACTGGGTGAAATAATCAATAAAGTGACATTTATCTCTATTCAGTCTTTAAAAAAAGTCTTCATCCATACAGGTAGCAAATACCATGAATACCCTGCTCCATACCCTCAGCTTACCTCTCAGTTCACCTGCAGTTCAGGTGGACATTTCCTATGACAGCTGACAGGGAATCTCTCTGTTTCATTGCCTGAGGCCTTTCTCTAGTTGTAGGACAACTTGTGCACACTGTCCACAGCTCAGGAGTGGGGATTAAATATGGGGATTTAATGGGCCCCAAAATAATCTCCAAAATAATGAGGAACATAAGTCACTGGTAAATATTCCAGCTTCCCTGTCCACTGTGGTATTATTCTGAGGCATAGTCTACACAGTGACTCAGAGAGTCCCCAGTGGGCTTGAGCCCTAGATGCTACCAGTGATAAATCACTCATAATCACATCCTTTATTGGTCCCACTCTCTTTTTTATCATCCTTTTCTCTTATACTTCCTGTGAGAACTTCTCCCCAAAACTACCTGCATTCAAGGCCTTGTCATAGGATCTGCTTTTGGGGGAAAAACCAAGCCACAACATTCCAGGTGTCTGTGTAATATTCCCTGTGTCGCCTTCTCATGGTCTGCCAAGCGTGATATCTGGAACAGGCACTGGGCTAGGAATTTAGAAGTTGAATGCTAACGCTGTTAACTAATTGTGTGCCCTGCCCTCTGTGATACTTAGTTTTGTTCATTGAAAAATGAGAGAGATGGATTGTATATTCTGCAAAGTACCGTTCAGATATCACTCTATCTGTTATTTTAGACTGGAAAGAAATATAGCACCAACAAACTAAAGTGGATAGGAGAATAATGTGTCACAATCTTGTCTGAAATTGAGGACACACTTGCACTTCTCACATTGTGTTAAATTATTATTTATTACCTGGCAACCTTACTATACTGTAAGTTCCTTGAGGCTAATAAACATGTCTTGTTCATCATTGTATTTCCAGATTTTAGCAGAGTGCCCCACATATAATAGGTATTTAATAAATGTATGATTAATGAATGAATAACTGTTATGTACAGAAAGGAAAAGCATGAAGATTGTCCAGACTGATGGAAGAGAGAATATAAGAAATATGTTAAATAGGTGAGATGGAGTAGATTATGTAGTGCTTTGAGTGATGGACCTTGGGCTTTAGCAAAGAACCATATCAACACACAAATGTTTTTGAGCAGGAATGGCATAATGAAAGAATTAAAAGTGGTATAGGGAAGAAAGGTAGAAGGGAGAGAATTGAGAAAAGAAGTGATCTATTTAGCTCTCAATTGCAAGATAATAACTAAAAAGAGCTTTTTTCCAAATTTCCCAACAATTATAATAAAAAATGCTTTTCTGTGTGATTATTAAACTAACAGTAAATCAATAAATTTGATGTGTCATAAGCAAATAGGTGCAAACTATGGCACAATAATTGGCTCCTTATCAATTTCAGTATTTTGTCTACTTAAAGTAAAAATATTTTTGATGTTACCAAATTGGTATGACTTTGTTTATTTCACAGTTTTTAGTAACCAGGCTTAGTTCACACATTCCAACTGTTTTCAAAATCAAGTTCTTCTTCAGAAAATGAAAATGTTTCAACATTGAAGAGGTTCAAAACAGTACAGAAATCAAAACTAATTTATATAAATAATTTCTATTGAATTTATTAAAATAAAAGAAATGTCATTTTTATAGTCACGACTTTTATTAAAAGAAGTAATCATTTCAAGATGAGCTAGCTCTAGCTTGCAAAGATGAAGCCTGAGAGTCACTTTCAAAATCTTTTTACTTATCCTCCTCACCCAATCAGCTCCTTCCAACATAAGCATTGCATATATGCTCTTGCTACATCTAGAAACCGAATTCACCAGCAGAGCACTGTCGTTTTTATGGCCAAAAGCAACAGGAGGGATACAAATCCTACAGAAAATAACTTGGTTTTCTCTAAGAATCCTTTCTAATGGGCCATTGGCTTGTTTCTTCTTCTTCTCTTCTCCTCCTCCTCCTCCTCTGCCTTCTCCTCCACCTCTTTCCTCTCTTCTTCTCTTTTGAGCTTAGATAATGTTAGGCCTCAGATGAGCTTAAATAGACCTCTAAGCACCAAAGCACATAAAAATACTGGCTTAAAATAAATATATATAGCCAATATCAAAAGAAAGAAAGAAAAATTAGTAAAAGTGAGAAGGATGGTCACATGAAGAATTTTAGATGTGCAAGATACCACAAAGTATCTTAAGAGTACAAGATACAAGAGTGAGAACAGAGGTGGGAGTCAAGCATATATGCTAATGACCAGAAGATGGGTTTTGGCAGCCACAAGAGAACATGGGATTTGGCTCTAGTCCTTTGCAAGAAGAGGAGTTGGTTCATGATTTAGGCAAGTATCATGAATGTATATTATAATCATTAAGGGAAAGATACTTGGGAAACAGTAAACTAGGTGCCAAAGTATAAACACCCAAAACACAACTTATAAGAAAAGAAAATGTATCTTTACAACAGAGATCACTGGAAATCACCATCTTAACTAAATGAATGCATTTAGCATTTTTCAGGTGAGTCAACCTAGCATTAGCATATATGCTATGTCACTTGATGCTATGCAATAAGAAGTAGACAGTACTGTTCATGAAGTATCATTGCCAAAAAAAAAAAAAATTAATCTGAATCTAAACAAGACTCTGGACCTCCAGATCACAGGAAATAAGGAAGAGAACCAAATTAAACCATAATATGAAGAAACAATCAGACAAACTCAGAAGGTTGATCATGCTTTAAGAAACCTGTCCTGGGCACTTCCAAAAGTCAATGTCATAGGAAAAAAAAAGTGAGAGGATTGTTCTAGATCTAAAACAACAAAAGAAACATAACTTCCAAGTGCAGTGCATGATATTTTATTTGAACATTGATCAAATTAAAAAGCTTCTGCACAGTGAAAGAAATAATCAACAGAGCAAATAGACAACTTAGAGAATGGGAGAAAATATTTGTAAGTTATACATCCAATAAAGGACTAATGACCAGAATCTACAAAGAATTCAAGCAAATCAGTGAGAAATATCAAACAATCCCATTACAAAGTGTGCAAAACACATGAACAGAAGGTTCACTAATCATTGGTGAAATGCAAATAAAAACCACAATGAGACATTACCTAACTCCAGTTGGAATAGCCTTTATTAAAAAGTCCAAAAACAATAGATGCTAGTGTGGATGCAGAGAGAAAGGAACACTTATACACTGTTGGTGGGATGGCAAACTAGTACAACCTCTATGGAAAATAGTATGGACATTCCTCAAAGAACTAAAAGTAGAACTATGGGATTTGATCCAGCAATGCCACTACTGGGGAAAAGAAGTCATATTATTAAAAAGACACCTGCATTCAAATGTTTATTGCAGCACAATTCATAATTGCAAAAATCTGGAATCAACCCAGTGTCCATCAATTCATGACTGGATTAACAATATGTGGCATATGTACACCATGAAATACTACTCTATGATAAAGGATGACTTAATGCTTTTGAAACAATTTGGATAGAAGTGGAGAACATTATCCTAACTGAAGAATCTAAAGAATGGAAAAACAGATACCACATGCACTCACTACTAAATTGGAACTAACCAATGAGCACACATGTGCACAGAAGGAAGTAAAACTCAGTGGAAATCAACCAGGGAGGAAGGAGCAGGAGGAGACAACAAAAACCTACCAAAGTACAATGAACAATATCTGGGTGATAGGCACTCTTTAACCATGACTCAAGCATTATAGAAGTGATTCATGTAACCGAAATTATTTGTAACCCATAATACTTTGAAATAAAAAAAAAAAAAAGAAAGATCAATAATGGACATTTGGGGACAATTAAAGAACTTTGATTATGAACTGAATATTTTATTTTATTAAAGAATCATTTACTTTTAGAGAAACATGTTCTTATTTTTAGAAGATGAAATATCAGGATCTCTGCTACTTACTTGCAACTAATACCACATTAATGTATGTGTGTGTGTGTGCGTGTGCACACATGTGTATGTGTGGAGGGTAGGGAAAGAAAAAAAATGTGACATTGTTAATTACTGAGTTTAAGTGAAATATACACTGGTGTTTATTGTACTTTTAAAAAAATCTTTATTTTTTATATTATTTCAAAATGATGTATTTGGGAAAATAAATTTAAAATGTATCAGAATTTGATAGAGTTTTATAATTTTGTAGTCAATTATTATGTCACCAGTGTTTTTGTACATAAAAAAATATACACCTATATAAGTAAATAAATGATACAGAAACACCAAAAGGTCCTGTTTAATTTCAGCTTGTTAGAAAGAAAAGGTGCTGAAAGTTAAGCTGTAAATTAACCATTGTACCATTTCTGTATTTCCTATACAACTTTGGATTCTCTCCCTTTTAGCCATGTGTGCCAAATCATGAACAAATTTCTAAGTTCACTTCAGACTAAACATGATATGCTTATATTTCAGAAAGGGAAAATACTGTTTAGTTAAAAGAAATGTCAGAGCCATGTAATTCCCTGGCTGTATTATAGTCCTGAAAGGCAGTGTAAAAATACTTTTTATCCTGAAACCTAATTTCCTCTATTTTATCATAGAAATTACCTGACAGTTTATCCTCTCTCCCACTCCAACAGCAGCTTGGTAAGATAAAAATTCTAAAATAACAATCTACTATTATTAATTCTTATATTTTATTATTATAAAAAATGATCTAGAAATTAATGCAATGATCAAGAGTCTACATTACCCAGACTGCTTTTAAAAATGAGCTGTACATGCAATTCTAATTGAACTCATATATCTTACGTAATTCTATGATGTTGGGTTTCGGTGGTGGTTTGTTCGTTTGTTTGTTTTGAATGAGAACCTCCCTAATAGGCTAGAGGAACTCAATCCAGGGCTTCAGAAACTGGAATCCTGGACCTGAGCAAGGAGTTGGAGAACAGGGAATCAGAGCAGCAGGAGGTCTTTGGACCAGAAGGCAACTGGAATCAGATGTATCCTATGGCCATATTCTTATCACAACAATACTAATGTAGGGAGAGTGAAACTCAGAATGACAGGAAAGTGAGAAAGCTGATCTTGCCTTGACAAGGGTTGAAGTGATCCTGGTAGGGCATGTTTCTGACTACTAGCACACTTCTCTGGGGAAAAATTTCCTAAAGACAAACCACTATGAGTAAGACAGGACAGAAATAAAATGCAAGTTATTTAGACACTTAATATACACTGAATTTTATCCTCCTAAAATTTATATGTTGAAACCTTAACCCCCAATGTGATGGGGGCTTTTGGGAGATAATTAGGTTTGGATGAGGGCATGAGAGACCCTCCTTATGGAGTTAGTGCTCTTATAAGAAGAAGAGGAAGGGACACCAGATCTCTCTCTCTGTATCATATAAGGACACAGTGAGAAGGTGACCATCTACAAGCCAAGAAGAGGGTTCTCACCAGAACCTGACCATGCTGACACCCTAATCCTGAACTTCTACCCTTTAGAATTGTGAGAAAATATTAATACATGTCTTATTTAAGCCAACAAGTCTATGGCATTTTGTTATGGCAGCCCAGGAAGACTGATACATCACTAATATGCAAATGTTGAAAATGAGAGGTATAAGACATGAATATATAATAATATGTATACATATTTTAGAAAATTAAAGAGACAAGTAAAATTAATATAAAACATCAAAAATTAAAAGTCACATTGAAAACAATTCCAAGAAATAAAAACAGTAGGTAAAAGCAAACACTCAATGGTTTGGTTCATTAACAGATCGGTCATAGTTAAAGAAAGAATTCATAAACAGAAAAAATATATTAGGAACTTATGAAAAATGTATCAAAGTTAAGAAAATAAAAAATATTTTTAAAAGCGGTTAAGAGATAAGAAGGATCAAATAAGAAAGTGTCTAAGATATGTCTATTTGGAGCTCTGAAGCCCAGATATGGGAAGCACAATATGTAATAAGAGAAATAAATAAAAAGGTATCCATATCTAAACACATTACTGTAAAACTGGGAATAAAAACCACCAAAGAAAAAGAGAACAACTTTAAATCATCCAGATATAAACAATGTATTAATCACTAAGGGGGGTAGTTTTCTTTATCACAACAGTGGCAACTTAAACACACTGAAATTGTTTTCAAAGTTTTAAAGAGAATAAATAGCTGCAAACCTAGATTTTTATTTTCAATTAATTTTTCTCTCAAGAATGAGAGTCAAATAAATACATTTAGGGATAAACAGCAACAAAAATGTTCCATCAAAGGAAATACCAAAAGGCAAGGACAATAATATCAAAGAACATGCAGAGCTTCAGAATGAGTCATAAACACAAAAGTAAATATATAAGTAAAAAGACAAATTGTCTATACAACTAATACTTCTAAAAATAGTTTCTAACTTGTGGGGCAAACAGACACAAAATTGACTATAGAATTGAAATATTAAACAATAATAATATGTAAGTTTGAAAGTGGAAGATGAAAAGTAAACTGCTCAAAAATCCTTTTATTATTTGAGATGAGGGTGTAACATCAAAATAAAAGGCAATTTTACACTTTAAATATGCATGCTACAGAAGTTGTATTTCTGCTTATCAAAAGGCACAAAACACAAACAAAATAATTATGTGTGAAAGAGGAAAAAGTATGAGAGATTCCTTCTATTGTACTGGCATACGGGGATTTCTGAAAACCAAGGGTGAAGTAGGAATACTGAGAAAACTTTTTAATATCTCAGGCCCTACACAAGGAAGCAGTAAACTGTTCCTGGAGGAATTTGAAGTCTGTAGTAGATAGAAATTAACTATAGCAACAACAATAACAACACCACACACAAACAACAAAAAAACCTATATCCCTGGAAACCACAGTCTTTTGTCCCCACTTTTTTGGGTTTTACACACCAGTTTCTCATAATGAAAAGCTGAGAACAATCCTCTTGCGGCTTTTTCAGGGAGGAAGCAAATAAATAGTAAGCACTGTGAGTCTTCCACTTTGCAAAATTAAATCTGCTGGGGAAAAATTTACCACCACCATGTCTACCTAGGGGAAGGGCATTTTTCCAACTCTTGCTCCCTCTACTTTTTCTGTCTCACCTAAGGTGGGAAAGGGGAGAAATCTAAGAAACACTGTGAAAGTCACAGACCAGGCTTCCTTAAACACAAATTTAATCATAAGTTTATAGGATACTTTCTTTCCCCCATACGATGTCACTGCACCAGCAAGGCATTAGTATAACAGGGGATTACAGTAGAAAGAACTGCACACTCTATTTGAGGAGGAGTACTTAGGGAAGCTCGAAGACAACAGGAGAGACACAAACAAGGATGATAGAAGAATTTGAGTATCTGGCATCTATAGCTATAGCAAATATTAAATACAGTTCAATTTCTAGCCAGACAAAAATAAAACTTCACACTAATGGCCTATTCACCTCAATTCCAGTTACTTGATATATCATGTCTGGCTTTCAACAACAACAACAAAAAATTACAATCATGCTGAAAAGCAAGAGAAGGCAGACTGAAGAGACAGGGAAAGCCTTAGAACCAGACTCAGATATGACACAGATTTTAGAATTGTTAGACAATAATTTAAAATAACTATGATTAATGTTAGTTAATATGTTACTATTTTAAGGGCTTTAATGGAAAGAGTAGACAGTATACGAAAACAAAGGGTAATGTAATCAGAGGAATGGAAACTAACAAAAAATCAAAACACAATGCTGGAAATCAAAATACAGAAAGAAAGAATGTCTCTGGTGAGTTCATGGGCAGACAAAACACAGTTAAAGAATCAGTGCACTTCGAGGTAGGGTAACAGAAACTTCCTAAACTGAAATGCCATAGTGGGTTGAATAGTGACCTCTGAAAAGAAACATCTAAATCCTAACTCCTGTTACTTCTCTTTGCAGATGTAATTAAATTAAGGATCACAAGATGAGGTCATCCTGGATTTAGGGTGGGCTCAAATCTTTTCCTCATAAGAAAAAAGCTGGAGATTTAAAACACAGAGACATAAGGAAGAAGGGGATGTGAAGACAGAGGCAGAGTTTAGAATTATACAGACTTAAAAAACTTTTCTTAATTATTAATATGTCAAAAAGATAAAGTCAACAAAGATCCAGAAAATTTGAACAACTCAATTTAAAAATGTTGATTTGTTGGTCATATAGAGAATTTGTACCTAACAATTAGAAAATATGCATTATTCCTAAGCATACACAGAATATTTATAAAAATGTATCATGTACTAGACAATAAAGTAAGTTTCAACAAATTTTAGTGATGAAGTAATCTAAAATTTTTTCTACCCACAATGAAGTTGATAATATAAAACATTTTTAAATTTAAAAAACTTTAAATAGCTATGGTTCAAAGAAGAAATTGTATAGAAATTTCAGAATACTATAAAGAGTTATGAAAACTTACATGTAAAAATAATGCAATGTCAAAAAGCAGTGCTTCAAGAATAATATATTGCCTCAAATATTTATATTACAAAAGAATAAATTATAAATTAAAATTCTGAAAATTTAATTACAAATCAAAATTCTAAAAATTTCTCCAAGAAGTTTGGGAAAAAAACAACAAAAGAAACTTCAAAATGTTAGAAGAAAATAAAATCCCAAAGGATTAGGAGAGAAAACATGTATCAGAACTAAAATAAATGCAAAAGAATATGTAAGTGTATTAGAAAGCTTAATCAAATAAATTGATTCTTTTTTTAAAAAAAAATTACAATTTAGATAAACCTTTTGTGAGTAATCAAAAAAAGGGAACAAATGTATCTTAAGAATGAAAGAATAAATAAACATTAAACTTTTTAAAATAATAGAATACCATCAATAAATCTATAGCAATCGATTTTTTAAAAAAATGAAATCCTAAGTAATCCTATAACTGTAAAAGTGAATTCACAATTAGAAGTCTTTCCACAGAGCAAATATCCTGCTCAAATTGTTTTAAAAGTGAGTTCTGCTAATCTTCCAAAAAACAAATTATTCTATCCTAATATACACTTTTATGAAAAAAAGAGAACTCTCCCTATTCCATTCTGCTGCAACTCTGATAACAAAATGAGATATCAAAATTAAAATACAAAGGGAAATTTTATAAATCTGTCTCACTCATAAATAAATATGAACATAATATTATCAAAAATTAATTTTGTGTAAATAAGAAATATGTTATGACCCAGTTATATTTATCTTGGAAGTGCTAGGAAGATTTAATATTAGAAAATCTATAAATGTTGATCACTACCTTAACAGACTGAAAAAAGTACATAATCTCAATGGAATCAGAAAAGAAAAAATGATGTTTGGCACATTTGTGATTTTAAAGAAAACTTAGTAGATTGATAATACAAGGAAACCTCCTTAATCTAGAAAAGATAATTTATAATAATTATAGAATGAGTTTCTCAAGGCTGAGAATTTTGCTAATAGATGTATCTCAAGCATATAAAATAAGGGCCAGCACATAACTATTGTTCAATAAATATTTATTATAAGAATAAACAAATAATTAGAAAAATGTTAAAAGCATGCTGCTGTTGGAAGTATTCTCCAGTAAAAAGCATAGAACTAAGAAACAAGATAAATTCACTCACTACTATTACTTCAGTTGCACATTGCATAGGAGGTCTTGATAAGTACCAATCAGAAAAGGAAAATAAATTAAAAACAGAACCTGGAAAGGAGGAAATAAAACTCTATTTGCTGATCACATACTTTTTTACATAGAAAGTTTGTAAAAATAAATGGATTATTCCATAATGAAAAGGAATAGATTAATATTTAACAGTGGTGCTTAGACAACAAAATAAATTCGAGATGAATTAGAGAGTTATATGAAAACAAAATAAAAATATAACTTTAGATGCATATAAAAAGGGAACTGCTTACTAAACATAAAATCCCACAACAGTGTACAGGAAATTAATATGTCTTTCTTTCATAAAATAAATTTTTCTGTAAATCAAAAATATCATATGCAAAACTAAAGACAAATGACAAAATGGAAAAATACTTAATGTATCTTTTTTAACAAATCAATAAGAGAAGGACTGTGAGTTAAAAAAATGGGAAAAGAACAAAACAGATTTTACAGAAATGGAAATGGAAATAAACATAAATTAGAAGATTCAGCTTCCTTAATGAGAAGAAAATAGAAGTTAAACCAAAATTTATGTTTCTATTTTTCTGTCAAAGAAATTAACTGTTGGTTCATACAGGAAATTTAAATTGGTTCAACCTTCCTGCAGAGCAACTTGGTATCAGACCTTAAAATAGTTCAAACATTTTTTGACACATTAATTTCATCCAGGTGAAGAGCACAGGGTTTGGAAAGGGCCTATCCTGGGTTTACTCTCTGACTTTACCTCTTGCTAGCTTCTTCACCCAGAGAAGGTAAAATACAAAATTAATACCTACCTCATAGGTATTTTGTTAGAGATAAATGAGCTAATGCTTACGAAGGGCTTAGCTCACATTCAAACCCATAAGAAGTGCTCAACAAATAATCACCATCATTATCAATTCTATGTTAAGAGTCTATCCTAAGATTATCATCAGGGATGTGCTTGAAAACACACTCTAATAATTAACAAATAATTGTTTTATAATAGTAAAGATGCTAAATGACCTAGATGTGAAAAATAGGGGAGCAGTTAAATAATTTAGATGGGCTATTTTTGTAATCATTAAAATAAGAAATATTATGTGTGGTGGTGGTGGTGTGTGTGTGTGTATATAAACGTACAAACAAACTGAAAAGCTTAGGTGGTATGATGGGGATGGATAGTCATCAAACTGAGCAATCATGAAATATTTATTTTATAAACATAGAAAAACCATACATGTGCAACTTTTATACCTAAAAAGAATACTTTTAATAATCACAGATATTAAAGTATTTTTTCTCCTGTCATTACATTTCTTTGTATCCTTAGGCATAAATATTTTAACTCATTGTGATTCATCACTTATTTTTCCTTCATAATATCACCTTACAGGGATAAACTTTCTGCTTGTTCATGTGATACCAGATACAGACAGGGAGTCATTAAGCAAGTAATTGTGTAAAGATACTGTATCCTGGATTTAACATTTACTCCCCTGACAGAATTATTCATGAGATTTAGCAGAAGGGTATCAATTTAGGTAGATTGATATTACTTAGACAAAGGCCATGATTCGTTGAGTCATTGCTCTGTAATTCTGGTATACAAAGTTATTTAAATGTTCTCTCATTTACATTTTAGGAGTCAATAATAAAAATATATAGAAAACAAATGTTGAACAGAGCAATATTTGATACCTTTCATACCTTTTCAAAAATCTTTCAAAGTATATTATTGCATGCAAAAGTCTCAAAGACAAGTGTATACCTTTGAGTTCATTGAATTTATTAGAACACTTTTTTAAAAAACAATATCAAGAACCTACTTTGTGACTGGTACTGGTCTGCAAAATGCAATGGTAAGCATCAGTAGGTATAGTTCCTGCCATAGTTCTAGATATTTCAATCTAGATATTGAACCAAAGTGACATTCAAATCAGCCACACAGAAAATGATGATGGCTCTTTCCTGATGAAATCTAATAGTACTTGCCTCATGTATTAGAAATGTGATTCTCAAAGTTTTAAAGGGCATAAAACTCAGAGCTTGTATAATATAGAGATTCTCAGCCCTGCCTCCAGAGATTTTGATATGGTGGATCTGAAAATGGGACTAGGAGTCTGCATTTTTAGTATTTCTGACACAAATGATCTGCATTCCACACTTCAGAAAAACATTAGCATTTGATGTAACTAGCACTTCTGAATTTTGCAAAAGTAGGAAGAGACCAGAACTGACTTCAAATTTCTGGAAACTCTTTCTGGTTTCCTGAAATGATTAAACAATGATTATAAGGTTTAGGTATAAACAGAGCATTTTGATAATTTAGCATGTATTCTATTATACCTGAGTGATTGGTGCACCTGTGTTGTTGGTAATTATAGGTCATTAAATATGAAATGTTCAATTTCAAAGCAAAAGTGTAGTTTATTAATCTCAAACAGGAAGTGGTACAACTAATCAAAGTATGCACCTAAACTATCAACACAAGTTTGTCATCTTAATGGTAGCTAGTTATGCCAGCAGCAAAGAAGCCTGGAGAGTGAGTGGAGATGAAATTGTGAAGGGCGTTTTCAACAGATTGTTGAGAATTGAATATTTTTCCTTGTAAGAAGTAGTCTAAAGCCTGGAAGAAGTGGTAGTCAGTTGGTGCAAGGTCTGGTGAATATGGTGGGTGACAGAGAGTTTCCAAGTCCAGCTACTGTAGTTTGAACAGGATTATTTGTGCGACGTCGTGGAACGTTGTCTTGAAAGAGGATTGGCATGTCTCTGTTGACCAATTTCAGCTACTTAATTGCAAACATCCTCATCATTTCATCCAGTCGGTTGCAGCAGATATCTTCTGTAATTGATTGACCAAGTTTCTTGAAGCTGTAATGGATAATACCACCGCTGGACCACCAGACACCATTACCATTTTTTGATGAATATTTGGTTTTGGACTGTGTTTTGGCACTTCCTCTTTATCCAACCATTGTGCTGAATTTGCCATGCTCAAAAAGAATACATTTTTCATTGCATGTAACAATATGGTGTAGAAATATTTCACCTTTATATCATGACAGCAAAGAAAGACAAGCTTTGAGACCATTTCTCTTCTAATGCTTATTTAATTCATGAGGAACCGATATATCCAGCTTCTTTACCTTGCCCATTTGTTTCAAATGGTTCAATCTTGTTGGAACAGAAGTCAAACATTGCTGCTAATTCACGTGTAGGTTGAAGTGGATTCAATTCCACTATAGCTTTCAGCTCATTTTATCCACCTTGGTCTCAGGTCCCCTACATGGCTCATTTTCAAGATTAAAATAACCAGAATGATTCTCAAATTTCTCAAACCATCAACGTACTGTGCATTTTTTAGCCACATCCTTCCCAAACACTTTGTTGATATTTCCAGCTGTCTGTGCTGTATTGGTTCCACTATGGAATTCATATTTGAAAATATCATGAATTTTCTTATCCATCATTTCAACAAAAATTGTTCTAAAAAGAAAGTTGAAAGATAATCACAAGCCAAATTGTGTTTGAAAGACAGAGGGTGTACCTTCACTATAAAAATAAACCAAGAAGTGTCAAAGTGAAATGTTGGAGATATAAACTCTGAAACTTAGTACTTAAGAAAATCAGACATTTCATACTTAATAACCAAATAGTACAATGTCAAGAATACCATCTGATTCACTTGTTGAATGAGACAGAAACCCACACAATGTGTGAGGTCAGAGTTGATTGGTACTACCAAAGAAACAATGAAGAATCCAGCTGTGCCTTGCATTTGTCAAACAACTTGAACTATTTTTCAAACCTTTTGGATTCAATAAAACTAAAAACTCATTTTGCCAAGCACTTTTGCCCTTAATTGTTAAACCCATGTGTATTTTAAGAGAAATTTAATCCATATGTTTCTCATTCATTTACACTTAAATCATCAAAATGTTGTTTTGTAAGAGCTATTTGATGTCCAAGGTTTTCTGAGCTTTGTAAACTTCTTTTCTTAGAAACAGAATGTTGCATTTTGCCAGAAGTTTGATTCCTGGTAGAAATGCCAAAACCAGCAGGTTTCAGTAGGTTCCACATTTACCACAGAAAGTCTCTTCTTTCTTTAGATCAACATAGAACAAAACCAAATCCCAGAGGTCAGCTGACAATATTCACACTTTATTAGAATACTCTTTTTCTCTTTAATTCATGTTGTAGGAATATACTGGAAGGTTTGAAGTTTTGCTCTCTGTTTATGAAATTTCTCCAATAAGATGATTATACAAGGTCTCTGTAACCTTGGAGATAGCTCACTCAAAGCTGTTCACATAAATTATAATGCAAAGCCAAAAACATAGACTTTTGAAATTTAAAACATAGATCTGCATACAGAAAAACAAGCAGTTTACATTTCATGAACGTTTCCAATTCTTTGTAAAAGGTATCTTTCTAACTTTTCATTTTTAATTTCTTAATCAATAACAGAAGTATATTTAGAAAAAGACAATTGTTAACTGAAGGCCTCTCTATAATTTTTCTTTATAAAATAAATGCATAATGTCAATAATTGGGAAGTATTAAATGTAAGAACTCAATAAAAAATATAATTTCAAGATTATTTCCATTCAATTATTAGAATAAGTTAATATACTTTCAGGAAATATAGTACTTTAAAATTAATAATCAATTATAAGGGTATTGTAAAACACATTGAACTATGTGTTACATGAACAATGAAGCACAAATACATCTTAAAATAACTAAGGATACAATTTTCTTTCAATCATTTATTAATTGTTATTTTCTTAAGTACTTAAAGACACCGTAAAGTGTTACAAAGATTTTAAACTTTTGGTTTATTGAACATCCTGCTGCTTGTTTTTAAATCAATTCATAAGAAAAACTCAAGGACACTTAACTTGTGGTTTGGAGTCCTACAGATTTTTCAATTTTTCTTCTTTCTTTGGCTGAACTTTTTGATAAAAATGAGACAAAGAGATAAAAATGAGATTGTGAAATCTGAATGGATTTTGTCCTTGCATTTTGCATTTTAGTTACCCTTGCAACCTTGACTTTCAAAAAGCCTAATGGATACTTTTCAGGTTTCAATAAATTTTAAGTATTTGGTTTTATGATTTTTCTTTAATTGTTTATGTAACCTACAGACTTCTACTATTTATTAGAATGGTTTTACAAATGACTTAATGCCTGTTGCTTTGACAAATAAAAACCAGGCTTATTATTCAGTACATAATCGAACAATAATTACAATGTTGATTATCTTTTGTTGGGCTTGCTTAATAAAGCCTTAAGTAGTTTAGTAGGATTTATGGCTTCCAGGATTTGAACAAGGGTCATAGAGGTCTTTACTTTTTGCCAGCTGACCTTTTGTTTGAGTTTAAATTAACCCAATTTGTGCTGCTTTTATATCTACTCCAAAAAGACAAGCCTGTGCAGAATCTTATATAGACCTGTAGAGCTGTCTAATCAAGTTATTTTCATTTTTTATTAAAATTTATTAAAGTATCCAGGTAATTTAAAGATAAGACTAACTGGCGTTAATCACTGCAAACACAGCTATGTAAATAACAAGAGTTAGACCAACCACATGCTTTAGTGAATATTGAATTGCTTTCTGAAAATTCTCACAATTATTGGTTGGTAAAGACAAGACATTTTCTCTATGCACCTTTTGGTAGTCTTAAATAAGGCAATAATTGAGTTTGCTTTTTTAATAAGAGCAAATAATAACCATAATAACCACTAAATCTGATCATTATAGGCCAAGACTAAATGTGGAAAAAAATCTTGTCCTCCTCATGTATCCTTACCTGCTTAGCCTACAAACAGAAAGAGGACACAGGGAATTTTGTTATTGCTTTTGTATTTTTTCTGTTTGTTTGTTTGTTTGTTTGTTTAGAGACAGGGTTTGGCTCTGTTGTCCAGCTGGAATGCAGTGGTGATCATAGCTCACTGCAGCCTTGAACACCTGGGTTCAAAGCAATCCTCCCACTTCAACCTCCTGTGTAGCTAGAACTATGGGCACATGCCACCATACCTGGCTAATTTTTTTGTAAAGATGAGGTCTCACTATGTTTCCCAGGCTGGTCTCAAACTCCTAGCTGCAAGAAATCCTTTCACCTTGGCCTCCCAAAGTGCTGAGATTATAGGCATGAGCCAGTATGCCTGGCTCATTTTTATTGTTTTTACAATTAGATCCAGGATTCATGTTTCATAGAGATAAATGAAACTTGGTCCCTACTCTCCACAAATTCAGAGTCAAGACAGGAATACTCTTTAACCTTCAGTACTATATTCCTCAGTACAGCATTTCCTTAGACATTGATTTTACTGTTTTCTGTTATATTACATAATTCAGTTTGTCCAACACAGGGCTTTATAAGTATCTGTGATTTTTTGTAGAGGGATAAGCAATGTTTTGTCTTGTTGCTATCTTACAACTCTATATGGCTCTTTCATGACTGAACAGTACCATCTCCCAGTGAGGGGCAATATTTGTTTGGATGTTTAGGTCTAGTGTGTCTAGTTAAAAAATCAGCTCCTAACCTTGTTATCATCCTCAACAGCTACTGCTAAGATAGCTATAACATTGTGTTCACTCTAATGAATGTACAATAGTAGGATCAACAATATGTTTGTTCAAATAGCTTCAAATACAAATATTTTTAACAGACAGTATGAGAGAAAAAGCAGTGTGGCATAAGAGGTTCTGGAATCAGAATCTCACTTTTTATTATCTGTTTTACCAATTGTAGGCACTGGAAAAATAACCCCTGTCAATCTCTGTCCTTATCTGTGAAATGGGGATGATACTTACCTCACAACATTTTGGGGGTTTCGCATATGTGTAGCTTTGTTTTGTTTTCTTTTGGTGAGGATTAAATGAGATTAATATAGATGAATGCTCAAGGCACAGGGGCTTGCAGACAGAAAGTAATCACTAAACATTAATTGGATCATAAGGACAAGGAAAATATCCATATTCCTCTAAGCAACAAGTGTCATGCATTCAGTCATTTGCTGGAAAAGCACAAGGAACAAAATACAATTCCTGTTCTTGAAGAGCTCAATTATATTTACTAGAGTCTAGGAACTAGACATTTTCCTCATCATTTGATCATCACAAGCTTCGTCTACAACATCTTCCTCCATCCAGCTGGCTCACATCAATGTAGAGGACATGATTGTCAATCAGGATCAGGAATTAACTGCTGAAAATCGGTTTTTATTTGTTCTCTGTCAATCAAGAGATGAGGCCCCAGCATGTTTTGAAAAGCTATCTAAAATAAACCATACCGATTTCCTAAGAATAACATGTTTTCATTATTTGATTATATAAAAATACTTGTTCTAATATTTATTTTCTGAGTGGTATGTACTTGGACAAATCTCTTCCTATGTCTTTATTTCTCATTTCATAACGAATAAATTAGACCAAGTGATTTCTACAATCTCTTCTAATTCCAACATTCATTTCTTATGACTCCAGCAACTAGTTTTTGAAAGAATTAATCCTATCAAGATAGGTAATGGGAGAAGAGGAAGCATTATATTTAAGAAGGTGAGAATAGCTACAGTACTAGTGTTAGCACTCTGAATAATGATCTCTATTAGTATTCACATTTAATTGAATATGGAAACTTACAACACATGTATTTAAATTCTTTTCATGATAGTAATTGCTGAGTTGTGGGCGACTTACCCTCCTGGTTTGGAGTTCATCTTTTCAGTTACACATTTTAAATCTGTGTTAATGTCTATTATTGGCACTTTTGATGTTAAACTACATCCAAGCTCTGCAACTTATATATGACTTAGACAAAAAATTTTTCAAACCTCATAATTTTTTTCCTGTATGAAATAGAGCCAGTAATACCTAATAAAATTTTTAAGCCCTTATCACAGTGCCTAGCAAGAATGTAATAGTTATTATTATGTTCTTATTAGTTATTAGTTATTATTACATTTTAATTAAGAAATTATCTATTGGTAACTTGGCATAGAGTTACTTTAAATTTATTCATTCAAGTATTTAATAAACTTACCTTTAACATAACTATAATATATATATACACTTATATATAATAAGTATAATATAATATATAAAACAGTATATATTATACATATTATAGTACATACACTTCATTAGAAGATACTAAGAAAAAAGTCCATATATTCCTTTCAATAGAAAAAGCTGGTAATCTAGCTTAGGAAACAAAATATAACTTTTCTTGAATAGAGCAATTAAAAAGTAGTAGTTATAAGAGATGCCATAAAATATCAATAGTATTTGTTAGATAGAAAATTAGTGGCATAGAAAATGTACGTAAATGGATTTCAGAGCTAGGGGATATCACTGTGAGAGAAGTCTGTGTGGAACAGCTAACAAAGCCAAAGGAAAAGTTTGCAGGGAAACACATAACCTCATCCCCCCAGACACTGAAAAGAAACTTTTTAAGAACAAGTTCTTTAAACCACTGAGCACATTGTCTAATCTATCATCAAACAGTTAATAAATGTTGCTTCTTATTGCAGAGGCCACAAACTTGTGGCCTATTGGGCAAATCAAGGCCACAAACATGTTTTCTTTGGCCCATGTCACAGTTTTATATAACATATAGAAAAGCCCTTAAAAAGTAAAGGATTTCATAATTTTTTTAAAAAGAAAAAATCTAGGGTTCTGGTTTCTCTTGAAAAATCCTAAAGATTTGCTATAACTGAGGCTGCATTCCCTTAACACAAATCTGCTAGAGCTGAACAGTTGCTGCTGCTTCCTTTAAACTTGACCTCAATCACTAAGGTCTCCATCAGCTCACTCAGTGCTTTCAGATGTTCTGATACCCAGTGCATGCATTAGCTACGACCTTGCTTGCACAGTTTGGAATTTACAACCCCCAAAACCCTGGGAAGAGGCTTCATATGCTTCAGTCTCCTGGGGTAGGACAGATGCCATCAACACAGACGCATCAAGATAACACTGGGGACATGCTGGGAGTTGTATATCAGAGAAGGCTTTGGAGGAAAACAAAATAGTATAAGGCCTCATACTTCCCTTGTCTCCTTGCGCTCTAATCCATTTTCATAATAGATAGATGAGACTACTTAAGGTTTTTCTAAGCATTTTATGTTCTAAAGGGTTAAATATGTGGACCAGTGAAAAGATTAGCTGGTCCTAATCTGAGGTTTGAGAGAGAGGTTTGAAGTGGGGCCTGTTGTCTTTGTATGACCATTTAGCTCAGCTCACTGAAAGCAGCTAGGAATTTAGGACAGAAGCTCTAGCATGGAAGAAAAAGTGGACATTTAGTAGGAATGCCTCTCTTTAAAATTTAATTGGAGTAATGAGTGGCTTAACAGGCTGCAAAGCACAGACCAAGACAGCAGTTCCCTTTCCTCTGTCTGTGGGACATACCTTAGGGATGCTGTAAGGATTCTACAGCCTAAATAAGGCTGGGTGACCCTATTTTCCTTGATAATCTTTGTCAACGTATTTGTCCAAAATGTCTAGATTCACTTAAATATTTAATTGACAATTTAAAACGCTCTCCTCTCCAAAAGAATAAAATAAAATAAATCACTTATTCCATGACTAAAAAGACTAGAAATTTCAATGGAACTTTCAAAATATGCAACAGCAGTCCAGAAGGAGCGGCAAGATGGCGGACAAGAAAAACCCTCAGCCAGACTGTCTCTGCAAGAAAGACAGATTTTAGAATAGAGTGAAAAAAAAAAAAACCAAAAAAGACAAAAAAAAAAAAAACAGGCAAATAAACATAGATCAGATGAGGGTCGGAAGGAAGGGTGCCTGAAACTACAGGAGACTCCATGGGAAGAAGTTGTGGAGGAGCACCAGAAGGAGAAAGGTCCCCAAGAGGCTTGGAGACCAGCGACAAGGGTAGGTGGAGTGATTAAATTCCCCCTCCCTTGCATCTCCGACTGCTGGTGGGCTCTTGAGTGGTTGGAGAGACCTGCCAACACCGGCCCAGAGACAACGCCGCCATTGAGTGGTGAGCCTTTTGTGGACAAGGCACCAGGCTACCAGCTCCCTCCAGGCACCTCCCAGCCCACAGGCCTGAGCTGATCACCGGCACCATATTGCTTCATTCTTCCCTTCCCTGTCCCTACCTATGGCTGCAGAGAGAGACAATTTAGCCACCACCGAGAGGTATCTGCAGGGAACAGGACATTTCCTTTTGGGGCCCTACAGCTGACTGAGGGGTACTCAGACTGTGAGCTCCCTACCTGACAGCCCTTCCACATGCTGCTTTCCTGGTGACTCCAAGAGAGTGGGGCACATAACAAGGCAACCTTCCTGCCATGCGAGGGCCATGCTTCCAGCTCAGGCTGCAATCCTGGGCAGGGAACCTCCCAGCCAGGGGAGATCCACTGGCTTGAGGTTCTGCCTGCTGGCAGAGGCCTGGGAGAAACTGGGAATAGGGGAAGGTGAAAAGGAGGGAGACCTGTTCCAGACTGCAGGTCTCAGACAGACCCACCCCAACACACAGACTCTTCTGCTGAGTGGGGCCATTTCAGCTCCGCCCTGGCAGCTTTGTCCAAAAGCAGAGAACAGATCTTTGACCCCTGCTAACAGCATTTGTGGAACTTGAGAGCAGGCTCACCCAATCCAGTCCTGCCAGCCTCACTCCCCAACCTGTCCCCACTGAGGTGGAGAATAAGGACACAGCTGGAAGTCCTAGGGCCCCACCCACAACCTGAGGCACTAGAGTGCCTCTCCAGAGGAATAAGAACTGGTTATAGGACCCAAAATCAATACTGTAGTTTGCCCCTCCCAGCAAGTGCCACCTACTGACATATACATAATCATGGGAAATGGAAAGAAAACTAGATGCAGCAATTAGTGAATAGGCGAGTGTAGAGCTGGACCATTAGGCTGTCACAGTCTGCTGTAGTTAATCTTCATCGAGAAAATAAGCTGTACTATTGGTTTTGCCACTTTTTTGATACAGCATAACTCTCACTAACCAGACAGATGAATGTTGTGACCTCTGTGTGTTTTAGCCAAGACTTCAGACGTATTTTCCATCTCATCCAAAGAGAATGCCTAAGACTATACAGTATCTTTAGCAGTAAGGATTGCCATAATGTTGTAATAGGAGATATTTATTAATAAATTTCTTAATCCTTTTATGTCCCAATTTTCCCTCTATAAAACAGGAATAATAGTCCCAATTTATGTGGTTGGCATTCTGTGCTTAGTAGGGTCTCTGACCCATAATAAATGTGTAATATTACAGTTGGTGTTTCTCATATACCATTCTCATATACTATTCAACTTTAAAATTGAATTAAAAATATATATTTACATACTAGCTTATGATATTGCAAAGTGATTGCATGGGGGTAGTCAAGGAGAAGAGTAAATAACATCTTCATTTTATATGTAAGAAACAGGAAAGTTTAAGTAATTTGTCAAAGGGAGTAGAGCACAAACCAAAGTCCATGGCTCCTTTCACAATTCTATGCTACCTTGTCTATCTCCCTTTAATAAAATAGGAACCAAAAATAAAGTGTTTCTAGGAAACTAATACAGAAAAATAAAACTCCCTGTGGCCATTTATATGTCACTTTTGTTCTAAGAAATTGAACAGAAAACAGAAAAATTGCCTCTGAGTAACTGAAATGCTCATTGATATAAGTGCTAAAATTTAATAAAGGATTTTTTATTTATGTGTGAGATGCTGTGAGGATTATCTTGTGTATAACCAATTTTACACTTAATCCTGTTTTACAAAAATCCTCTTTCCAGGCAGCAATTATTGAAATACCAGTGTACAACTTCCACCTTTGTGACAACTCAGAAAGCCTAACTTTGTTTGGTTTCCTTATGGAAAGCAAAAGAAAATTATCATGGCTCTTTCAGAATTTTCTGTGAAATGTGATTGAATGAAAGTACTTCCCTTTCTCTATGAAATATTCCTCCATCAAGAGGCCGCCTATTAATAAATGTCATATTCTACTCCTCTTTCCCCAACCTGTTTGAAATGGGATAAATCCTTTTCAAATCTGGACAAAGCTAATAACATGACTCTATTTAACAAATGCTAAAAATGTTGTGATCCATGACATGTGTTACTATAAAAATGGCTTACACCTGCAAATAATTCTTCTTAGCAAGATAAAAAGATCTTAGAATGGCCAATAGCTCATTCTCAAATATTTGTGTAAATACATTAAAAACCATTTCTTTACAACAATGCACTGTAAATAAAAATGTTCAGGTAAACTGTATTACTCTCAACATATTATTCTCAAATTGATTTTCCTGAGAAACATGGGTTTGAATCCCTTATTAAATATAATAATAATACTAGAGATCTAGCACTCTGGGAGGCCGAGGTGGGCGGATTGCTCGAGGTCAGGAGTTCGAAACCAGACTGAGCAAGAGCGAGAACTAAGTCTCTACTATAAATAGAAAGAAATTAATTGGCCAACTAATATATATAGAAAAAATTAGCCGGGCATGGTGGCACATGCCTATAGTCCCAGCTACTTGGGAGGCCAAGGCAGCAGGATTGCTTGTGCCCAGGAGATTGAGATTGCTGTGAGCTTGGCTGACGCCAGGGCACTAACTCTAGCCTGGACAACAAAGTGAGACTCTGTCTCAAAAAAAAAAAAAAAAAAAAAAAAAAAAAAAAGACATATTAGAGAGTAATTGACATTGTTTTACGCTTACTGATTTTTGACTTCTTTTAAATAGAATAAATTGGCTTAAAGTAGGTGGTAGTGTATTTTCTTAAGAAATTAAATATCCATCATATCAGTGACTGTTGTCAAAAGGAAAACTAGAGTGCAGTTCTTACATACCATTGTGAGTTAACTTTCAATTGTAACTTGAAAAATTTTGATTTTTTTTAAAGAAAATATGTTGTTGCTTCTGTGATATGCTGGTCTATAGCTTTAGATAATATATAACATTAGTTTTACTTAAATTATTTTTTTTCAGTTCTAACAAATTATTTTTATGAAGCTTTCATAATGTAGATTTAAATAATATGTATACAAGAAGTCATTTCAAACATTAAAATAAATAAAATTCTGCTGTTGCTGCTTTTTAAAAAAGTGGAGTACTAAAGTTATATCTTTTTAAAAATACTTGTAAAATTAGAAGCAGATCTATATTTTCTTTGTACTGCACTTGCTCTTTTTCCTGCCTCCTGCTCTTACTGGAATGTTTTGTTATCCCCATTGATAGTCAACAGCTGTACTTTCTCACAGTGCTTATTAGCAGCTGTGAAATGCTACTGTCCTAAGTAGCAGCATTTGCTGGTGACTGTTGAGATGTGATTCCTGTGATAATAAAATTACTTCATAGGCTTCAGCCAGTCTTCAGTCAACATTTGCTGGAACCTACTGTTTACAAAGTACTGAATTCACCACACTCACAAAACTTAATCTAACCACAAAGACAGAATCTAGGTGCTAAGTTACTTTTACTGCATACCAGTGGGGACACATTAATGCCATATAAACTGAGTATGTACATCTGAACTGTGGCCAAATATAATATAAAATAATTCAAAAAAGGAAAATGAAACTCTCATTTGGACCCAAGAGAAAGGAGTAGTGACGAACAAAGAGCATCTGGTGGTTATTAGCCTTGTGAAGGTAGTGGAGGAAATATTAACAATAAAACTGAGGAATAATAATGAAGCACATATACTTTGATGCACTCTGGTACCATATTTTGTTAAACATCTACAAACCAAGGGAGAGGATGCATTCCAATAAGTTGCTTTTTGCCTAGAAACATGTCTTAAAAGAAGTTAAATTACTGTAGCATGATTTCAGATTGGAAGGAGATTAGACATGAAATAGCTAACATTTAAACAAAGAGTTTGCAGCTAACATCATATTCAATGATGAAAGACTGAAAGCTAATCCTCTAATATCAGGAACAAGGGAAGGATTCCTGTTTTCACCACTTCTATTCAACATAGTGCTGGAAGTTCTAGCTAGAGCAATTAGGCAAGAAAAAGGAATTAAAGGCATCCAAATTGAAAAAGAAGTAAAATTATCTCTGTTCACAGATGATGTGATATTATATGATGAAAACTCTAAAGATACCACACACACACACACAAACTTTTAGAACTAATAAATAATCTAGCAAAGTTGCAGGATACAAAATCAATACTCAAAAATCATCTGCATTTCTGTATACTAACAATGAACAATTCAAAAATAAAATTAAGAAAACAACTTCATTTATATTTGCATCAGAAAGATAAAGTACTTAGGAAATAAACTAACCAAGGAGGTGAAAGACATGTACACTGAAAACTATAAAACATTGCTAAAAAAAATTAAACAAAACATAAATAGAAAGATTTTCTGTTTTTATGGATTGAAAGACTTAATACTGTTAGAATGGCTATACTACACAAAGCAATCTAGAAATTCAATGCAATCCCTATCAAAACTCCAATGACAATTTTTTGTTTGCAGAAATAAAAAAATTTACCCTAAAATTCATATGGAATCTTGCAGAACCCCAAATAGCCACGAAAAAAAAAAAAAAAAAAAAAAAAACTTGAAAAAGAAGAACAAAATTAGAAGGTTCGCAGTTCCTGATCTCAAAACTTGCTACAAAGCTATAATAATTAAAACAGTGTAAAATAATGCATGCAAGATGGCCAGCTAGACACCAGTAGAAAGTACCTTCTTCATGGATAAGAACAGAATAGTAAGCAGATTCTCATATTTTAAACAGATCGTCTAGAAGAGAATGCTAGGATTCATCAGGGAAGTGACAGGAAGCATCAAAAGTGCATATAGAGAAGGTTCAGGGCAACTTGCCAGTCAGGGACTGGCTAAGGGCTAAGAAGCTTCTGGACATGGGGAAATAGTAAAAGAGAAGCCCTGAGAACTTACCCTCCAAGATGAGCTCTTTCTTTCAACAACTCAACAACAACAAAATAACAATTTAAAAATGGGCGAAGAACTTGAGTAGACATTTCTCAAAAAAAGATATACTAATGGTCAGTCAATAAACACATGAAAAGATACTAAACATCACTAAACATTAAGAAAATGAAAATCAAAACCACAAGGAAATACCACTTCATACCTACTAGAATAGCTATTATCATGGGCCTGGCACAGTGGCTCACGCCTGTAATCCTAGCATTCTCGTAGGCTGAGGCGGGAGGATTGCTTGAGCTCAGGAGGTAAAGGCCAGCCTGAGCAAGAGTGAGAACCCATCTCTACCAAAAAAATTGAAAGGAATTAGCTGGACAACTAAAAATATATAGAAAAAAATTAGCCGACCATAGTGGCACATGCCTGTAGTCCCAGCCACTCAGGAGGCTATGGCAGAGGGATTGCTTGAGCCCAGGAGTTTGAGGTTGCTGTGAGCTAGGCTGATGTCATGGCACTCTAGCCTGGACAAGAGTGAGACTCTGTCTCAAAAAATAAAAATAAAAAAAAAGAATAGCTATTATCAATAAAACGAAAAAACAAAAAGTGTTGTTGAGTTAATGGAGAAATTGAAACTATTGTGCATTGCTGATGGGAATGTGAAATGGTGTAGCCACTATAGGAAATAGTATGGAAACTCCAAAAACATTAAAAATATAATTACCATATAACCCAGCAATTTCACCTCTGGGTATATGCCCCCCAAAATTGAAAGCACGGACTCAAATATTTGTGTACCTATATCCATAGCAGCATTATTCACATTAACAAAAAAGTAGAAGCAACCCAAGTGTCCATCAACAAACGAAAGTATAAACAAAATGTGGTATATACATACAATGGAATAGTATTCATTGTTAGAAAGAAAGGAAATTCTGACACCTGCTACAACATGGATAAACCTTGAGGACATTATGCCAGTCACAAAAGAACAAATACTCTATGATTCCACTTATCTGAGGTACCTAGAGTAGTCTAATTCTTAGGGAAAGAAAGTAGAATGATGGATACCAAGGGTGGGTGGCAGGAAGAATGGAGAGTGACTGTTTAATGTGTATGCAGTTTCAGCTTGGGAAGATGAAAAACATTCTTGAAAGAATGGTAAGGATGGATCCACAACAAAGTCAATATGCTTAAACCCACTGAACTGTATATTTAAAAATGATAAAACGGTAAATTTAATGTTATGTACTTTTGTCACAGTAAAAGAAACAATAAAATAATCCAAACTATAGACAGTAGCATATAGAAAAAAAATCAAAGAAATCAGGATTGTTTTGTCTTGATGAGAGATGGTGATTCTTTCCATGAAATAAAGGGGATTTCTAAGGGAACATTGCAAATGGAGAAGTGAAAAAAGAAACCTAAAGTAACATCAATTAATTGGTTAGAAAACATAAAACTTTCACCTTGACACTGAATGTCAAATAAAAAAAACAGAAAGTAAGAGAACAAAACTAGATTTAAATGAATCAAGTGAAATAAGAGGTCTGTGCAGAACACAAATGGGGAAAGAAAGATTTTCAAGGATAGGTGACTTCCAGGGAACTTCTGCTAAGAAAGAGGGCTTGAATCTCTACTGCCGTCTCAAAATCAAGTTTGCCTTCATGCTAATTTTAAGAATAGGCACTTAGGTGTTATTCATAATTTGGAGAACCTGCATCTTTCGATGGTCCATCAATATATTCTCCAACCAGAATGCAATATATTATGGGAAACATTAATGACTAGAAATTGAAAGGTACAGAATTCAGGCTAGATTGTGTCACCAGCTTCATGACTTGGGGCACACCATCAACCTTTCTTGCTTTCAGTTTTCTTATTTTTAAATAAAAATATTGGACTAGAAGAGTTCTAAGTTTCCTTCTTAAATTCTTAGTTTGTATAATAATTTTATGTAACTCCAAATCTCCTTGACAGGGAATGGAAAATGCCCATCAACAATAAAAAATAAAGGTTTTTTAAAAGCTAGCAAGGATAGTACTTTAATTGAAATTAATAGTAGATTCAAACAGTATAAATGACTAATGTTCCTGTTTTTATGTACAGGGAAAATGGTGATGGGAGTAGGATACTATTTGCATACCTAAGATCAGGCTCAGTGTTACCCACAAAGTAGCATCAGGAGAACTATAGTCTAAGGAAACAGACTACTAATTTCACAGGCGTGACATAGTGTGGCTCTCTTTATCTTCCTTGCAGAAGGAAAAATAGAAGTATGTACAGGAGGCATGTGTGGAAGCATTAGCTACAGAGGCAGCTCTGTTTTCATGACTGAAAATCAGTAACGCTATCAAGGAGCTTCATTGCAAGCAGATTGTTTCATCAAGATACCCCGATGCCACCATCTACTTCGGGATTTGGGCAGGCAAATCTCCAGTTATTCTTTAGTGATTGGCAAAGGAAATAGCTGGCTGAAACATGACAGAACTGGACTGAGGAGGTATGAGGTTTGGCTTGGTGGAGAAGGGAGAATCCAAGCAGGGAATGGAATTGGAGGGACCCAGGAGAAGGAAGGGATGAGTCCTGAAAGGCAGAGGGACTTGGAAGGGGTGGCAAGTCTGCCCACAGGTGAGAATCCAGAGGAAAATTAAAGGAAATCTCTGCTTACAGTTTTAGAAATGTTCAATTTAGGGATATTGAGCCATTACTTGTTCTTCAAACTGTATAAAAATAATTTTTCAGGAAGTTAACTAGCTGGGATTCTAGGACACTTCCAACTTGATCTTTGGGGAAATAAATCCTACTTCAGAGAGGTAGCTTTGGAATCATTTATTAATTCAAATTTATTATATTTCTGTTATATGCCACATTTTCTGTGAGATGTTAGAAAAGAAGTTCACATTTGGGTAAGGGAGATAGGCACATAAATCATTATAAAATGATATGAATGTTACATGAACTTTGAAAAGGCATCTTAACTCAGCCTGAGATGAGCAGGAAGCCTTTTAGGAGAAACTCAACATCTGTCATGAGTCTTTAATTAAAGACATGGTTAATTAGGGAAAGGGATAGGAAGAATGCAAGGTGGAAGGTTCTAGGCTAACAGAGCAGCTTAAACAATGATACAGATGTTAAAAACAGCATTTTGCAAATGATTTGGTATTTCTGAACCAATATTTGTTATATATGTATGTGTGTACAGTGAATCAAGACAAAAATATTCTTACTGTGGGTTGTGATCAAAAGAAAATGAAAGCTTAGTAGAGATAGTATGGCAGAAGTCCACATAAAAGTAACAAATAGTAGTAGTGAGGATGGAAAAGAAAGAATATATTTGAAGAATATTTGGATGTTAAAATACTCAGGACTTGGTAATTCACTTGGTAATTCATTGAGGACATGAAGGAGAAAATTCAAGGTCTCCTAAGTATTTCATTTTGGGGACTGAGTATAAATA
This sequence comes from Microcebus murinus, assembly GCF_040939455.1. NCBI lineage: Eukaryota > Metazoa > Chordata > Mammalia > Primates > Cheirogaleidae > Microcebus > Microcebus murinus. Next base: position 33,788,462 of record NC_134114.1, on the reverse strand, counting down.
GATGGCAATGTGACTAATAAAGCCAAAGCAAGAAAAAGAACAAGCCAGTTGGGAAAAAATAACAAGTTGGGAGAAACAAAGGAGAAGTACCATTAACTCATTTCTTCTGTATGAATGTACATGGTTGCTCCACCAATTATCTATTAGGAAGCATGAGAAAGCATATTTTCAGAAGGTGTGTGAGGGAACTAAAATAAGTAGAGTTTGCCAGGCTCTCAATCTGCAAAATGCTCCTGAATAAAAAACCAAAAAAACTACATTTTCTAATTTTTACCTGCCCTCCCCTCAAATGAGCAAATTTCCACTTTCTGGGATCCCAGATAGAAATAAAGTAAGTCATAAAACAATTATAGTGAATACAAGCAAAAATACTGAGTAATGCAAACTAATTCATGAGTGACGTGTGGAAGAAGAGAAACAGTCTCACAACGATTCTGTAGAATCTTGCACAATCTTCCACTTTCTTGGAAAATTGCTTGATGAACTGGCATGTATTCCAAGGAAGGCCCACAGAATGTACTATACCCTCATCTTTTAGAGTCTCCTGACAATTAAGACATTTACTCCTATCTTTATGTATTTCATCTCCAGCAGCAGAATATATAATCACTCCCATCACCACCTCCTTATTATACAAAAATTGGGATTTTCAGTGGCTGAACCACTAACAAATACCAAATGCATATACTACCATACATATCAAAGGTCCTTGGAGACAGCACTGAGTAAGCAGCTGGTATTTTTCTGGTCAGTGAAGTTCAAGTCTTTCCCAATTTATACGATGCTCTAGGAATATGAGACACTTCCTCATCTTTTGCAATTTGTGAATTTAGGGAGATAATTCTTTTATCAAAGACCATTAAAATAAGGAAAAAGATAAATTGTCCTTTTTTCCCAAACTTCTGTTTCTGCAAAGCCAACATTTTTCGTAAGACTGTGCTATGGCCAATTGGGTAAATAGCAGGGCAGATTTTTTTGTTTGTAAATAATTGTTAAGTGTTGCAGTAATCCACTAAAACAATAAGAATAACTCTCAAAGATCCAAAATCTCCTATGGTGATGGGATTTCAGTAACAGAGCATTGAATAATTTTTCTCTGCCTTAGTCTGTTTGGGCTGCTATAATAAAATACCACAGATGGAGTAGTTTATAAACAACAGAAATTTATTTCACATAGTTCTGGAATTTGGAAAGAACAAGATCAAGGCACCAGCAGGTTCAGTTTTCCAGTGAAAGCTGCATCCTCCAGAGGGAAGGAACTCTGTCTTCACACGGCAAAAGGCAGAAGAGCAAGAGATCGAAAGCTATGTGAAATCTTCAATAGGAAGAGAATGTGCAGCAATATGAAAATCAATATATAAAACATCCCTGAAAGTTCTTTGAAAAGTAGCTCTCAACCCACATCAATAATTTTTCATCCATAATATTGATACGTTTTAACAGCAAACATGGATAGTGCATTTAGAATGAGTTTCTTCATTATACTCTGTATTCTTTCTGTATAGCTTGAATCTAAATATGGTAATAATAATAAGGCCTCTTTACTCAATACCAGTTGCTTCTCTTGGAAAGCACAGAAAGGCTCCAGAGTTCCTATGGCCCCAGGTAAAGAGATATTGACATTGGATAAGGGCAAGACCTTTAGAGCTCACCAAGCAAGGGTCAAACCAAGCAATGAGATGCCCAATTTACAGAATGGGTCACAGTCATGGTTAGAGGCCATTGGGAGACACACTTCCGAACACTATCCCAAGAAAGTCACACACACTATCTAGAAGGAGACCAGAAGTCCATATAACCAAAGTAGAGATATCTGTTTCCCTCTTACTCATCCACACCTCCCTCAACAGAGAATCTAGGCCCTAAATAAGTAGAGAGAGAAAATACATCTGATCCAGGCCATAACTTCTCTCTTCTGAGCCTCCTTAATCACTATCTCTATCAGTAACAGGGAAGAGTTTCTCTAATTTTTGTAACCAAAATTGACCAGTGAGTTATAAAATTATTCAACATATTAAGATATAGTAAAGCGGATGGGGATGTAATATAGCAGAGTTGAAAGCAATAAGGAAAAAAATGTTACTTTTTAAATTGAAAGAAAATGTTGTGTCATAATTAAGAATATTGCAACAGATATTGGAGCCAGATTGCCTGAGTTAAAATCCCAGTTTACAATTTACAAGCTCTTTGATCATGAACAATTTACTGAACATCTTGGTATCTTAGTTTTTTATTTTAATTTTAAAAAATGGAGATAACACTAGTAATTACCACACAGGATTGGCATGAGGATGAGACATGCTAATATATAATATGTCAAGTGGGAAGCATGAAGTAGGTGCTATATAAGTATTATCTTCTATATTGGTATCCCATTAACTGGCTACATTTGACTAATTTTAAGGTTCAACTCTATACGTGAAAATAATTAAACTGAATTCTTTCATTTGTGTTTGTATAGTATTCTTTATACATTACTATAATTTTTGAGAAAGAAAAATATCCCACTAATATTAACAGTTATTGGTTTACCTTCCAATTGATCCAGTAAGGTACATTCTTATAGTAATTTTATTGAACTGTACTAATTATAAATTGGATTAGAAGTTTTCATTATTTAAAAAATATCAATTTCTAGCATAAAAGCTTATCTTCACTCTAAAAATTATTGAGAAAATTAAATCATAGCTAAAACCAAGAGATCACATCATTTTTTATCATAATACATAGATATACTTGCTATCTTATTAAATCCGATATATGTATATACGATTACATATGTGTATAGATACACACATATATACTATATATGTCCTTTTAAATCACACACTTACTGATTTTCTGCACTGTATCCACAAATATCTTGGATTTAATGGAATGAAACTTTATTTTTATTAATACCCTAATATTTTATGAGAGAATAATTAAAAGCTCATTTCTCATATATAATATTTTAACACTCCTTTTAACTTTTCCTCTAATTTGTTATTTGTTCTTGAAATATCTGGGGTACCAACTAAATTGAAAAACCAGAAGTTTGTTCTACTTCAGACTATAAGACAAGCACAATGCTAAAACTATATTATAGCACTCTTCTAGTGCTTTATGTAAGTACATGTTTTAACCCCCAAATGTAGTAAAGCAGGTTAAGACTGAGAAGGGGTAGCCCAAAAGATATGCTTTGGCATCTGTCAGTTTTGGGACATCAAACAGCTACATGGTGGTGATACCAATGCTATACCATTCTCTGTACGATTAAAGGAAGAAGGAAATTTTCAGCAATTCCGAGTTTATTTAGTTACAGAAAGTTTAGTGAACTTTAGTTAATGTTAAGGCCTGTTAACAGCAGGAAGAATCCAGATTTCTGCCACTGAGAATTGGGGCAGTCTGGTGACATTAATAAGATCCAGATCCCCAGGTCAAATAACTGTGATCTTCCTTATCCACTGTCCCACCGGGTGAGTTTGTTAAAGCTTTTCATCTCCTTTCGGTGGTTTCCCCTCCTCCCCCATCTCTGATCTGCAAGGAGAGAAGGGGAAAGGGAAAATAAGAGTAGAAACCACCAGAAATTACTGTTCTAATTTAGCATTAGCAGGAATTTGTAAACCACCACTAAGTAGATAAAGCTAAGAGCTACTAACTACAAACATAACCAAACAATAACCTCTGTGACTGTTTAATGGAGACCTTGATTAGAAACACAGAAACCAGGAGCCTTTACTGGAAACCAGGGAGCAGTAATGTATTCAGAGAGAAAGGCTAAGGGGGCTTGAGCACAAAATCAGCATTCTGGAAAGAAAAGAGGATGAAAGAGAGATAATTTGGTATAGAAGGAGTTAGAATTAATACAGCAATTTGAAGTTGGCTGTAAAGTATTGACACTGAATTATTATTCTGAAGTTAGTAAAGTAACCCACTGAAATAAAGAATTATAATATTTAGAAACATTCACCTACATTAATTTTGCAAGATTGCCTACAGATATAAGTAGATTTCAAGTCATTGTTTTTGTTTCAAATGTAGTTTGTTGTTTAGAACTGCATGAGTTATCAAATAATCATCCTCAGGATATAGAATTTCATGTTGCAGTCAGTTCATAGTAGCCTATTTTGCATATTTATTTGTTTCCCAAGACTTGCCCATGCATCCAAAGAACAAGTTAAAGTACACTATGGAATTACAGGTATCACTTTCTATGTCAGTAGTTATAAATTTTGTCCACTAACATTAAATGTCCACAATAGTGTGGAGTTAAAGTGTCTCTTCTATTACCTAGGCACAAGTGTTTTCTCATATTTAATTTTTTGGTTTCCACAGGATTTTTTGGAAAATATTGTAACATCTCATCCTTCCTTGTAATAATGAAAGGTAATGCTACAGGAGTTATCCATTTTATCGAGCCAGTACTCTATACCTGCGGTCTCCAATCTACAGTCTCAGCCTAATACAGGTCAGTGGCCTGTTAGAAAAACATGGCGGCACATCACCACCTGAGATCTGCCTCCCCACCTTGGAAAAATTGTTTCTATGAAACCAGTACCTGGTGCCAAAAAGGCTGGGGACCGCTGCTCTGTAGTATGTTGTCCAATAAAGTGGTCCACTAGCCACGTGCTATTCAAATTTAAATTAATTAAACAAAAATTCAGTTCCTCATTTGAACTAGCCATATTTCAAGTCCTAGAACAAAGCCAAATGTGGCTACTGGCTAGTATTTTTGGACATATGGACATACAGCATCATTGCAAAAAATTCTCTTGGACAATGCTATACAGTAAGTCAAAACTTACCAGAGAATCCTATGTGTAGAAAAGATAAAATTCCAATAAATAGAAAATTACACTTTCCTTTATTTCATTATTTTCAAAGATTTTTCTAAATGATAAGGATTCCTAAAAGAGCGTAATTCCCATACTAAAATTGTATACCATATCTTATCCATGTAGCCTTCCCCATTTTATGTAATTACGGTCCATAAAGTAAAATTTAATCAGTTCATGTAAAATGACAAATCCAATAAAACTTTAAAATAGCATTTCAATTTCAAGAATGCAACAAAATTTAAGACTTTTTAGGCAGGTTGTTTTGAAATGTAATGTTTTCAAAACAATCAGATTAAATTAGAATAGACCTAAATATGCCACACGTATAAAATAGAAGCAGCTGTTTATTAATTACATGATAGATATATGGAAAAATTAAATGTTCACCAAATCATTGGTTTATTACATTTTTTAAAAATGTCATTGCTGAATTGGTATCAAATGTTTCAAAATATTAATTCTCAATGATGTGTTTTTACACAAAAGCCAAAGATAAACTAGTTAACTTGATCTCTAGGAATTAATAGTTTTCAGTATTATTGACAATAGTATCAGCAGTGGTACCTCTTTTGAATTTCCATGGCCACATGAATGATAGCAGTAAGTACAACTTCTATTTGTTAAAAAGCTATTGGATCTGATTTTTCTCTTAAAATAGTGACTTGTTAAAAATGTATATATATAATTATAGTTACACACGTATACATATATTATAAATATAATCAGAGTTTTCACACATACTGTTCAAAGAAAACACTCTTTCTTTGAACATATCTGGTAGCATTTCAAGCAAAGTTTAACCTAAATGTATGAGGAGGTAATCTGTTGCCTGTAATTTAGGACTTTTGTAGTACGGTAGTGGAAAGGGACAGATTGCTTAGTGGTTTCAGATGTTAGACTTTAATGAACTAGGATGGGTTTTCTTAGCATGACACTAGTTTATCTAGTTTATTAGCTTTGTAGTTTAAAAATTTATTATTCTTTTGTGTCTGCAAGCATTTTCATGACTTTTCTTCCTTTTGAAAAATGTGCTATATGGGAAGTAGTCCATTAAATAACCACTTAATTGCTAGAATTAGCTCATTCAATCATGATTCAATTTCTTTTAAATGTATTTCTTTAAGGAAATTAAGGAATCCAAACATGCAGGCTTATGTCAATTTTCATTAGAATCGCTCAGCAATTAGTGGATAAGTGCTTCATAGAGCTCAGCTGATGAGTGGAAGGGACTATGCACTTCAAGTACCTTTAAATATAAAACTACTTTTAACATTTCTTATGATATGTAGTCTCAGTTACTGTATACTAGTTTTTTCAAATAGTTATTTTTTTAAGTTTTCAATTAGTCATATTTTGAGCAACCCAAATAGTAAAATTTTAATAACATGAAACAAATACTTATTTTCTCTGGATCCAAATGCATGGTCAGGCTACACAAATTATCTGCCAGTTTTATAGCAGTCTTGTGAGAAATCTCAGACTCATTGGAATGCTTATAATCCCAGCCTGATGTGTTTCTTATGCCTGAATTGGCTTTTTTTTTTTTTTTAATTTACCATGTGTGGCCTGCCTGGATTATAGCTAATTGGAATGGACATGAGAAATAAGACAAAGTAACCATCCTGCAAGGAAGTTATAAGGGAGACTCTGACCAATGTGTCTATCTACGCTGGAGATGATGAGCCAGACCAATTGGAACCTCTTTTTCACCCAGTTATGAGAAAGAGAAAAAGAAAAAGAGAGAGATCAGTTAGTTAGCAATTGAGTAAACAGGATGAATAAAGATGGAGAAGGGGCTCAATTCTTTTGCAATAGCTAATGGAATTGCTGTTGAATCACCAGACCTGCTCTTAAACTAGAAATCCTAATTTTTTTAAAACTAAACAGCAGTGAAAAATGTTTCAGTTGTCTACGATGCCTCATTGAGACATGTGAGACATTTTTTCTTTCCAACAAACCCTCTATTTATGAAACAAACTGAATTTATTTTTACAACTTGACATTAGAAACATTTTTCATCAATGAAAATTACTACAATCAGTGATGAAGAAAACTGAATAGAAGATACTAAGTATTAGGTTCTGGCAAAGTGATAATGTTACAAATTGGGCTATGACTTATCTTTTGGATTCAGCTATAACTTGCAAAGAGCAAAATAAAGGGTGGAAATGTTATCAGTGTCTCTAGATATATTCAGGCCTCATTATAATTATATCTATAGATTAACATGCACAATGAACCCATTAACAATTCCATTTGATATAATTCAGCATCAAAATGAGCTCACCAAACAGAAGTAAAATCAAATAGAAGGGAGTTTTCTTTTTTCACAATCTCATGTAGTTTATGGAGGAAAAAAGTTATTGTTTCTTTAGAGCCCTTCCCAGACAACTTTGACAATTTTATCCAGTCAGTTGTTCCTCTATTATAAACTCAGAATGTGGAAGAAACACCAGTAGTTATTAGTGATTAACTAAAAATATGCATGTAATGATAATAGAGGAAGCATAGATTAATTTGTCTCAATCTTCTAGGTACAGTTGCTGATCTGACTCCCTGCCTGTCCTTGGAAAGCACAAAAAATCACCTTGGACCCTTATTAGAATGTGTTTTTCTTCGCCCTAACAAAAATAGTTGAACTCTTCACTTAGGCACACCTTCCAAAAACAGTAATGACTTTGGATAAAATCATTCCCCACACTTTCATAATTAATTTGGGGTTTGGGTGCAGAAAGGGAAAAAAGTTCAGTGTTAAATATTGTAAGACTTCCTCAGTTTTATATGTAACATCAGAAAAAAAAGGAACTCCTACACAAGACTATTCTCATGGTTTTCATTATCACATAGAGTTAATCAAAAACAGTTCAACCTCAGGCAAATATCCCTGGGATGAAAGTATTAAAGAGGAATAAAGGTTTGTATTCACTTAGATACTAATTAACCTTGAGAAAGCCCAAATCAGAGCAAAATTTGACATATGTTCTCTGAGACATTTTCCCCCAATACCAATGAATGCAAAGTTGATAATATATATTATACATTATCAACCCTAGATTAGATATTATCAACCCTACACTGTGGAATATCAATACCAAACCAGCAAGTGCCTGTCCTCACTATATACTTTGGGCACGAGGCATTTTAAATGTATACTTGCATAATTTAATGCATGACACATTTATTTTATCAAGAAACAGCATACTAAAATGCAATATGCAATTGTTTAAAAATGTTAAGGGCTAAAGCACTGCTACAGTATGCAGTTCAGATGGCAAATTATCAAGGCATAGAACTGGAAAAAAAATTTTAAGTGTTGTTTGGGTTTCTCAGTCATGCAGCTTCCTAGCTTGCTTTTACCTTTCAGCACTAGCAAGGATTTAAATGCAATGAAAGCAATTAGTATAGCTTAGAAATAGGATTTGTTACAGGACTGCTGCTCTTTTGAAAACATCTTTACTCTTGCTAAAATGTCCTCGGCTATTTAAGTTCTTGTGTTGCACTAATTAATAATGAATAGAGCACATTAAAGCACATTACCTAACTTCACATTGCCTGCAAGCTAATATACACATTTATTATTTACATATAGTATACATCTTTCTGCTGTTTAACTTTTGCAGGACAAAGAATAACCAGTGACCTAATTTTCAAAATGTGTATGTGTCATGTGTAACTGATAAAAAAAAAAACTAGAGTATAGACGAATATCGAAAAAGCAAATACAATTTTCTTAATTAAAACGTTAGTCATCCAACTATGCCAAATCACATTTTAATCAAATAAACCCAGACCTTACCATTAAAGACAAGCACTTCAATTGCAGAATTTTAAATAACTTAATTGTATATGGAAAATGTGGTTTGAAAATATAAACACAATTAAGACAATTTGTTTTAGTCTTTTTGGTCAGTCTACTTAAAAGGATAAAAGTCTTGCATGTATTTGAGATTAGATACAGCATTAATTTGCAGCTCTTTGTCACAATATCCCAATAAGTGTTCTTGATTGTTGTTGCACAATAAACAACATTGTCTTCTGTCCAGTTTTTTTTGAAAATTTTGTTTATCTTGGTTATGAATGCCTTTAGAAGTTGCCAAAATCTCCAGTAGCAATGAAATCTTTAAAACAATATTCACCTCAGTAACTCAGTGATCACATATTTCACTTATTTGTTCTAAACTTCTTTAAAAAAAAAAACACCCGAAAAACCAGCAGTCTTCCAGCAGCTACAAACATCATCAATTGACTTTTTTCGAACCAGGGCTCATATTAACAAAATGTAAATTAGATAACAGCTATTAGTGTTATAAAAACAACATTGGAATGAGCCTAGCATAATATGCCAGTAACATGAAAGATACGTTGTTTTGGTTTGGGATTTATCTGAGTTTTCAATCAGGCTCAGCCAACTTGAGCAAATAGTTCTTGTGGGCAACCATTATGGTTTTACTTGTTTGTTTGATTTGCGTTTTAGGGTTTTTTTTGTTTTTTTTTTCCTTATTTGATCACCGAGGCACACACAAACATTAGTCTCAAGCCGAAAGCCCTAAAAGTAAGCCATTCTTTAGCTGGTGAAATTCTAATCTCATTTTATTATGTTGTCAATGAGCTGCTGAGATTCGCCTTGGCTTGTTAACATGATAGCAGACAGATGAGAAGAAATAAAAAGTACTGGCCTGTGAAAGCCAAATCAAAGAGCCAGATTGAGGAGATTCTCAAGTTACTCAGGTGAGGCCCTCAGAGCCTCGCTAGTGACCCAGCTAATGGTCAGAATGCTGTAGGTTCCGTTTGGACGATCCAAATGTTAAAACATGGTATTCAAATGTCTGCATAAATGGCTGAGAATTTGCTTTTTCTTTGTAAGCTTACTATACAATAAACAAAAGACTGGTATTTGATACTAACCAAACATAGAGAAGGAACAGACAATAACACTGGATGAATGTATTCAAGACACAAATCTTTATGTGGCATTGGAAGGACTTGAGGGTCCTACATTTCTCTATCAGATTTTTAATTGTCCTTGGGTATAAGTCTATTGTCATTTACCAAAAAGCATACTCATTTCCATAAACATCTAACGATATAAATTACCTGAGAATGGGATAATGCTTTCATACAGTGAAATCTGAATAAAATAAAAGAAAGTTGCTGCTTTTTTAAAAATGACTGTAGAATTTAAGAGAAAGGGTACTTGACAATACTCTTTCAAGAAATATTTTAAGTGTTATAAAAACGCTAGTATTGTGTCTAAGAGCATTGAATTCTGCAGACTGATATTTCTTTTTTGTTTTCTCTTGTAGAATAACTGCTTACTAGGCATTAAAGCTTTTTTGACAACTGCCAATTAAATAAGTACACCTTAATTTTAAAGCAAACAAAAAAGCCAGAATTTTTTGTTCTATAGCTTTTTTCCTCTTGTTTGGTTTTACATGTGACTTTATAATTTCCTCCATGTGAAAGATTTTAACTTTCCAATGAAAAGTTTACTTTGAAAGTTCATGATAATTAATACAGAATCATCAAATTTCAATATTAAATTTGATGATTATGTATTAATATTGAAATTTGATGATTTATTTCATATGCCTATTTACAACTTTTAGACTAAGAAAGCCAGCTGTGAAATACCAAGTCTTGACTAGTAGTGCCACCTAGCATCACAAGGAAAAAGTTGTTCAACTACTTGGCAAAGCATTGGAAAATGTATCAAATCATCTAATATACTCTTTGATCCATTTTCCAGAGAAAAGTAAATAAGCATAATTCAATTAGTAGAAATGTACACCAGTGCTATATTTTTGGAGATAGTTTACTATATATTATGAATTTCAGTGTTTTTAGGAAGATGTTATTATGAGAGGTAACAATGAGGTAGAATTTCTGGTTTGCTAACTTTGATGCCACCATTTTTTCCTCCAATTTGAGAAAACATATCAGAATTCAAGTGAATAAAAATAATGTTCATGTACTGAAATATTGGCTATGAACTAATTTATAGAATAAAAAGCAAGTCATTCTCAAACTTCAGCATTTTGAGTAACAATTTATGACACCTAATAACTGATGGAGACCTGATAATATGTGAGATAATACATTTAGAAACTTTGGGATACAATATAATGCTAATAAAGATGTCACAGATTCACTCTAGGATGGAACTGAGGACAGTTACTCTGACCATTTGTGTTAAGATGTGTATCTTATTGGTGATAAGCAATAGAGGGTAGATGACTCATGGCAGATCCATTTCTTGCACAATTTCAATAGATTCAGTTGTGGAACATAGCAGGTAATTGAATAACAAACATCATTCTGTTCAAAGTCACTTTAATATAATGTCAATGAAAAAAAAATAATTGATTCCTGGCCAGGTCCACTGTGGATGTGGAGTTTACGAGTTGTCCGAATGTCTGTGTGGGTTTTCTCCAGGTCCTCTGAGTTTCTCCCACATCCTAAAAATGTATACTTGTGGTGAATCAGTGTGTCTCCATGGTCCCAGCACGAGTAAGTGTCAGAGTGTGTGTGAGTGCACCCTGAGATCAGATGCATCCTGTCCAAGGCTGGTTCCCATCTTGTGCCCTGAGCTGCCAGGTAAGTTCAGGCCACCCCCAATAAGCAGGTTGGATAATGAATGAATTAATGAATACAAATTATTATAAAATACAAATTCCTAAAGTCTATGATAATCATACAAATGCATGACGATAAATGATACCACGCTAAAGTGCTCTGCAAGCCCATCATATTGGATTTTGGGGGACTGCGGGGTAGCTGGTGTTACTTGAAATTTTTGCTTTGCTGATATTTATTTCTTGCTTTGACCCACTACTACTATGATCATGTTACTCATTGATTCACCAAAAATTTGATAAATCCTTATCTTACTTTTTTTATTAATCTTTCTTCATGTATAGCTCATGTTCATTTCAATGTTTAATATTAGAAGTGTTTTGGTGTTTATATAGAAGTTTGGTGTTGTTTTTGTGAACAGAAATATGTCATGGGAACTTAACTCTTGTTTGTATCTACTAGCCTATGGTAAAAGTGGTTTCCATAGACATGGCTTCACTTAAAAGTCGCAGTTTTCAGGAACCTATTGACTGTGTTAAATGATAACATACTGCATTATAGAACTTAAGTGATTATCTTGGATAAGGAAGGAAACCGTAGAACACAGGTCATACTCTATGGCTTGCTCCTCTGGGAATGACCAGCCACTCAAATTAAAATATGATAACAGAAAGAAAGGCTAACTTGAGCTCCTTTCAGAGCAATACCCAGGTGTGCAAAGTCTACTGAATGGGACCCCAAAGGCAAATTAGACAGCCTCATCAGGAATAGGTAGATTTTCAAGACTTCAACCAATTAAGTTGAGATTTAAAACTAGAATATAACTATAAATATCTTTAGTAAAACAAAAATGTACACCAGGCAACAGTATGTCTAAAGACAAGCAAGGCCAGGCATGGTGGCTCAAAGTGCCAGTGTAATCCTAGTACTTTGAGAGGCTGAGGCAGGAGGATTGCTTAAGACCAGGAGTTCAAGACCAGCCTGAGCAACACAGCAAGACTCCATCTCAACAAAAAATAAAAATAAATAAATAAATAAAAATGAGCCAATATATAAAGTTCCAAACATACCAGACTTCAGCAAAAGTAACCTTAGACTCTTATGTTCTAAGAAGCAAGATGGAGTAATGGCAAAGAGCATGATTCTGGAGGCTCTCTGCCTTACCACGTGCTAGCTATGTACTGTTGGGTAAGTTATATCATTTGTCTAAGACCCAGTTTCCTCATCTGTAAAATAGACAACATCTGTATAGTGTTAAGGTCTAATGCAGGATAATGTTGAATACGTATGAAAGGAAAGCACTCAGAATTCCTAGTGCATAAACATCCAATAAAAGTGTGTTCTTATTACTCTTATTTTATCATTGTTCCTCTCTTCTCTGGTTAGATTTGTTCAGGAACTGAATGGGTCTGGTCTGTAGATACAAAGTCTTAATAGCTCCAACTAACCATAGCTAGTGGAGCCAAGCACCCACCACTAATATGTAAGCATATTGTTCCTGGCCTAATGAAACTGCATAAGTAGCACTGATATAATAATATAGAAGTATTTGTCACTGATGGGTAAAAGGATATCACATATTTTTCTATATAACATTCATATATATTAACAAATTAAAAATGTTATCAATCTGTTTATTTAATTCTTTTACCAAACTTTAGATTCTAGTTTAACACACTATAACATTAGCTGACATCATTAATGTTTGTCACTAGTTATCATTTTTTCCCCTAAAATATAGGTTTTGATGTCAGAAAAATGAAATACTTCTCAAATGTGTAATCCAAATTTAAGGTCATCTTAAGAACTATTGCTATTATGATAACTGTTACTCTTCCTCCTTTTTAACTTTACTCAGATTCTGAGTTACGGATAATTACAAAGAAACTTGGTGAAATTACATAGAGGAAGAGGAGAAGGTTTCATTTTTCAACTTCTAAGTGAGAAAATAAGCACTGCAACATCATGGAAGGGAAAAGGTTCTGCCCAGGAGGAAAGTGCCAGGAGCTCAGCTTACTTCTTTTGTTTCCATTGTTGTCTTTATTCTAGAGATGTCAAGCATCTGATATATTAATATTAACAAAAACATTTTATTTGCAAGTCAGATTAGTTCTGGTTTATTAAGCACACCCACAGTTCTGATTTTCAGTGGCCAAAATAAGCAATTTTGGAGACTATCGGTGATTTTTGTGAGGGGGCTCCAGATTTAGACTGAGGGAGAATGGCCGTTGTAAGTTTTGGGCCCCTAAGGATAGGAGGGAGAGGCACAGATTTAAATACCACCAGCAGATATTCCAGAATATGAGAATCCATGGTCTCAATTCTGCCATTCCATGATATTAATTTCATGAATGGAATATAAATAGCATGAGAATATATGAAAAAAGTATGCCTAAGCTAGGCCACCAATCCAAAAAGGATGGGAAGCACACAGAGGAAACCTGGACCAATGGCTTGGTGGCCAAGTGTCATGTCCGGGCCAAGGCAACTTTCCTTTTGCCCTTAGAAGTTTCACTGAAAAATCAACTCCCAATAAGGCAGATTAATAAGACAAAAGGCATACAAATTTATTTGATCATAGTTTTACATGACACAGGAGCCTTCAGAATGAAGACCCAACCCCCAAATGGTGTGCAAAACCTTATATAACATCTAGAGATTATAAAAGAAATGGGGGTTAGATCTTGACAAAATGAGTTATGGGACAGGGGAGAATAATTCTGTTGAGGGACAATAAATAATTACTAGGCAGAAGTCAATGGGCTTGAAGAACATACAATAGTCTGGGACAAAGTCTGTTGGGCCCACAGAGTAGACAATGATTTGTGACAAAAGTCTGTCTAGATTTGTTGACAGATTTTAGTCTTCCTTCCTGTGATATGGATTTAGTTAATGAAAACTCAGGGAAGGAACCAGAATTGTTTTCTTCTTTGGTAGATTTGGACTTTAGGCAGATAAGGGAGCTTCAGCTTGTGCTTCGGGAATAGTGAAGGATTGAGAGAAACAGGGAAGGAGGACAATTGTTCTCCTTAGTGGATCTGTCCTGTCTGGTATTTGTGTAGATAGGAAAAAGTCTCTTCTACCCTCTGTTAATCCCTAAGGGCCTTTAACTCAAAATATTCATTACACCAGGGAGCCATGTTTTGAGGTGAAGTTCCCTGCATTGCTTCACTCACTAAGCTCGGATGAGATCAGTTTAACCTCAGCTGATTTACAGATATGGGAGGAAAAAACAGTTGCCATTTTATGTCATGGAGTTTTGGAGCATCTTGGAAGCAGCACTAACTGATACACCTTTTCTCATAGTTTCCATTTTTTAACCTTTATGTCTTCTTTAATTTCTCTCCACTTTCCACATCTTTAAGATTCAACATCATAATCTTTTAGAGCTGAAAAAATGTAAAGTAAGCCAATGGTTTATTAAGGTTTTGTTTTTGTTAGTTTGTTTAGTTTGACTAAGAGACATTGTCATTATAAAAACATTAGTACACCAGTATTGCACAGATAGATTCAACAATGTTTAAAATCATATCATAATTGTCAGTATCAATATTGCCCACATGCATAAAATTATATGTTTTTCAGTTTAATGTGATTATTTTTTTCATACAAAGCTGTCACCAATGGATATTACATATGTATATGGGATATTATTAAGTTAAGAGATTCATCATAGTTTTATTTAGTTAATTAAATCAATCTTAGAATTATATAATTTGAGTAACACTACAGAACAATTTGATAATTGTAACAAAGGCAATTAAATATCAGATAAGGAATTCATCCAAGTACTTAGTTTTTAAGAAAAAGTAAGAAAACTAAAGCATGTTAGAAAGCAGTGCAATTCTGAAGGAAAACATGGCAATTAATCATAATTTGGTTTTATTTGATGCAAGCCTTAAATGATAGTTTCATTATCTCATAAGTTTTCAAAAACTTATAATAAACATGATTTTCTAATCTTCATTTATTCAAACTTTTATTGTAAACATACTATTTATCCTAGATACTTCATGTATCTTTTTTTACATTTTCTGACATTTTGCATAGATATTCATCTTTTTATATTCTTTATTATATCTTTAAATTCTACACATATTTCTTACAAGATATTTTGTGAATAATTAGAAAGAAAGCAGAAATTTCGCTTTTTTATTTCTAGTTCTCATGTACTCCTTTCTAAAATATTGTTTTAAATATCATAAATATTCTGTGAGCCTGCAGTCTCATAATTTTCTAAAGCATATTCCACCTTGCAAATAGAGTTGCATTTCTAAAACAATAATGTGTTCAAGTCATTTTGGGGTTTAAATTTTTAAATGACTTCCCCATTGCCTATGGGATGAAGTTGAAATCTTTGACTTTATTAACCAAAAAAAAAAATAAAAGGATTATTTCATCCTACCTTATTTCCCAACCTATGCTCTACCACTTTCTCCTCAATAAAGCATTCAAATGGCAATTGAAAATAATGTTTCAAAAGGAACAATATACATTTGAGGACAGTAAATGAATATCTTCTTAAATTATCATCAATTAAATGATCTATACCAGGGTAGAGGAAAATTTCTAGTAATATGAAGCAAGACTTCATTGACAACTCTATTTAAAAGTTACTTGAAAGATATCATTGCAAACTGCACATGCTGAAAAACAGGAAAATCTTAGTGACCATATTGGGTAATTAAAAGATAAATATTAACTTAAAGGAAATTGAAGCAATGGATATAATCCGAGAGTGATAAATGTAAAACACTATTCATAGGTCCAAAAACAAAGTAATTTACAAATACAGAGTGAGGGAGAGCTAGTAGTACACACAGTTGAATAAAGTTTAGTTAGTTGTTTTAGTTGTCAGCTAATTTTAACATCTACAGAACACTTTTTATGTACCAGCCTGTCTTTATACCAGATGTTTGAGGTAAAAGGTAGAATAAGTGATGAAGGAGCTTTCAGTCTTGAGAGTAAATTATGAGACTAAATGTTGTATAATTTCTTAATAATCAAATTTATTGTTTGCTTATATTAAGAGAAATATATCAAAAACTTCACAGAGTTATTGTGTTTGTGTGCCTTGCTTAAAGAATAATGTAGATAAACTGAAGTCAAAACAGAGAAGTAAAACCAGAATTATGAGTAGAATTTAAGTGATATATTAAGAATTAAGGATATTTCATTTACAGAAGTGAAAACTGGATGGATGCTAGGAAATAATAATAATGCTGGTAATGATAACATAAGAAAATAAAAATAATTAACCCTAATTGAACATTACTTATGCAATACATGTTCCACTGCATTAAAATTATGTAATTCTATCCTAAAATATTTATTCTTTTTTTATTTCTGTTTTATAAATGAAGAAATGAAGCTTTTTTAGGGCTAGTAATTCCTTCAAGGTCACTAAATTATGGGTGGAAGCTTCAAACCTAGGTCTGTCTAATTCCAGAAATTGAGTTACTAACCATATAATACTGCCTAATGTTATTACCTGGTGTCTTTGATTATCTAAGCAACAAATAGGTTTTTAAAAGATTATAATTATTCTATAATAGAGTATCATTGGTTCCATGAAAATAATGTCCAATAACTTGGAATCAGAAAATCTAAGTTTATTTCTATTGGATTAGAGACTATAAAAAAAAGAAAAAGAAACTCTAAGTTTATGATTGGTATCTGTCACTTGCTAGCTACATGACATTGAACACAGTACTCTCTCTCTGAATCTCTACCTATTAAATAGATAAATAACAACTAAATTATCCTATAAGGCTGATAGATCAAATAATATCAAAGAAACATATATGAAAGTATACTTTCAAAAAGATACTTGTAAAATGTTTATTTGTAGTATTATTATACCTATTAGGGTCAAGCAAGAATGAATGGATAGAAGCCATAATTAACAACATATAAACTTTTAAATGTTAGCAGTCTTAAAGGCAAATTTGTGCTCTTAAACTTATATCAGTGCAAGTATTCAAATATACCTTCAATGACCATTTGATTGGGTTACCAAAGGGAAGAAATGTAGGCATCAGGAAACTGTTCACAAAATTTGAAAACATTTTTTTCTTCAACAATACTTTTTTGAAAACACAGGACTCTCCTTTCTCCATTATTGGGTACTTTCACAGAAATAGTCCCAATACAATGAATATTTTTTGCCATATATCTCAGAATAAATTCATGCTATTTTACTTAATACTTTTACTATCTCTAAATTTTAAATGATTGATTTTTGAGCTTCATAATAGCTACAGATGGCATCAAATTATATTCTCTGATGAATTCTATTTTATTTTCTTGAAATGTTTGCTAGTTATGCTTTCACAGTAGTATATATACAGTTTAGCATCTAGTTTAACTTTTAAGCTATGTATTTTACTTTGGTCTGAAATGGTGAGAAATGGTCCATTTATTTTCCATTATTATGAAAACTCCTGGTTTATCTAATTTCCCATTTTAGAGAAATATTTGTCCATTAATGATAGATACAGATGGTGTCCATCTGGTACCCATCTTTAACTCTAAAACTGGAGGCATAAAGATACCCTGAAACATTAGACTTTTCAAGTCAGATGCAGTCTAACGTCTTGAGAAAAAAGTTATTTGATCCACTGTGAGTTTTTTTGTAGTATTCATCTTATATTACAAACAAGATAGAAGATAATTTTTTTCTGAAAATAAGAGTTGTAATTTTAAGTTCATAATTTTGTCTTACTCAAAGCCAGCTAATGAATATCAAAATCATTAGTAAAAACAAATTTTCCACTATGGCTGATCTCAAAAACCTTTGGCAGTCACCAATATTTGAGATATCTTCTGGAATTTTATTATTGGAGTATTAGTAATAGTTCCTTGCATAAGGAAAATTAAAATATTTCAGATCTCAATGTAACTAAATAAAAAAGAATATTGCTTCATATAATCTCATCCTGTATAGGGTCCTAGAAGAGAAAAGTTGTCTTGTTCTCAATCAAGGTCACTAGCAATCATTGTAGTGATTTAAATTCTATTGGGCTTATTTTCCCCACCTAGAATATATCATGACAATGACCTTCAGGAATACTGTGATGATATAGAGAAGGCTTCAAAAGCATTTTAGGCACTTCCCTAGGAAGTGTTAAATATTACAAAGATATGTCACACATTATTTAATAAAACAGAAGTAAACATTTTAGAAAAAATTAAAAACATGAATAAATACTTGAAATAAACATTTTCATGAAGACAATATATTAAATATAAGAAGCAGAATATCAATAGCAATAATAACTTTAGTAAATTTAATGTGATGTTTTTGGATAACTATCTAAAAGTAACAATAAATGCTGTACACTGATGCCAATGCAAAATTTTTAAATTGTTAGATTTTATATGTACTTTCATATGGCTATAAACTGGCTTCTATTAACAATGTTGCTAAATTTAGATTCTATTTTAGTGTGTGTGGTATGTGTACACTTCAGTTCTTCAAGTTCAAAAAGGCTAACAGTTATTTTTTCATCCAATATACCCATAGGTCAAAATATATAAAGGCATAATATTTTCTAGTCCTATGCCATGCACTTATCACCATGTATGATGAATATATAGTTTATTTCTTAATATTCTCTTTAGCTTCAGGAAGCCTATGAGGTATTTATGAGAAATGAAAGCTTTCAGACATTCCTTTTTCATCAGAAAATTGCTTAAAGAAGTTTGGGCTATTTCTACCTGTTAACCCTACCTGAGTGAAGACCAACTAGTTCTTCTTATTAGAATTGAAAAATACCAATATTTGTGGTCTATGAGTTTGAAGTGAATAAATCCATGCTGAAGGAGTTTTACCATCTGTTAGTTCTCTTTCTTTTCCCTCATCACTTAAGGGAAGAAAACCGCGTGTGTGTGTGTGTGTGTGTGTGTGTGTGTGTGTGTGTGTGTGTGTGTATGTGTGTTTTCAAAACCAAAATAGAATAAACTTTCAAATTAAATGCCCTTCAGAAATAAATTTACTCATTTGAGCTTTGCCCACTGCCTGGGGCTACTGAAAACCAAAACAGGATGTTTTTCTAAAAGGAGTGGCTGGCTAGCTTACCTTACTTTCTCATTATAAAGAGCAACCACCCACCTGGGTGTCACTGTTTTGCTCCAGAGGAAGAGCAATTAGGATTCAATTTAGGTCACTTAAATCTCCAAGTTTAAAAGTCCTTTAAAAAACCTAACAGTTCTCAAGGATCTCTGACAACAACAATTTCTAATGTTTTTCCATGTCCTTCACAAGTGCCTCCGCCCCCTAAATTGGTCGTATTCCTTTGTCATCTTTTTAAAAGTAATTTAGTGCCAGTGTTTTATTTAAGGTTAATTCCTAGTCCTGTTTCTTCAGAACTCTAACAAAAAACACTGAACTCACACAGCCTTCTCTGCGGTAGATGTTATTGTCTTCACTTTATAGAAGAAAAACAAAAATAAGATACAGCAACAGCAATTGACTTGGCCAAAATCACAAAGTAAATCGGGGAACTACACACCCTTTCAGGCAAAAGATTTTTGATAATACTACAAAACGCAGAAGAAAACTCCCTAAGATTTAGAATCTAGTTATAAGGCAGGATGCAGAATCTACTCTAAGTTAGAAAAATAGATGACTTTCCCAGCCTTTCTAATTTTTATTTGTAATAATATTTTATTATTATTATTGTAAAATAATTCCAACTTTTGCAAAAATTTAAGAGAGGGCATTCAGGCTATGGCATGAAGAAATAAGCAAATTTTTTCTGTAAAATCTGCTAGGGCTTTGGTTAATAAGAGAGGAAGTCTGAATTCTTCTTTCCCCAATGTTGTCATCTTCCCAGCTAAGCTAAGTTTGCAAAACTGATAGCTTAACCATAGTGGGTCTTACGACAAACATTAACAGAAAGCTGCCAGATGTGTTGGGTTTGGCAATCTGGTTCTGGTTCTGTGTTCTCAGTTCTTGGTGCGATCTTGGCTGAAGAATGACCAGATGCACCAAAGTTAGACAAGCATGATATGAAATTTATTGAGGGGGAGCAAGATAGGATTATAGAACAAGAGCAAGATATAGGTTTCAGAGCAAGAAACATAAACCACAGATGATAACTGGACCTATTGTCATAGCAAAAGAGGTATTGGTTATGGTCTGGATCTTGTTTTATATTGTCTGGATTGGACTCTCTTTTGGTGGCTCAGATGTCATCATGGAACCACTTTGATTGGACAGTTGGGAGTGATATGACTTCAGTCTTACTAAACATGCAGATGTCCCCTGAGCTTCTCTGAAAGCTAGTTGTTCTAGGTCACTTTCCAGACTTTATTGTACTTATGCTGCTTGGCCCATGGGCTAGAGATTTCTCCACATTCTTTTGCAGTTGGCTGATCGGTAGGAGGTTCCCTCCTCCCCAAGGTATGGCATTTGCTCAGGACAGGATTAAGCTGGGGTGGCACCAAGATGGGGTGGGAAGGTGGGGGAGGTCTGGGGCCCACCTTTGTCCTTCTTCCCAGGTGAGGCAATTGTTCAAGGCAGCACCAAGGCAAGGCACCCACTTTCATCCCTAGGAGATTTGGAATCCCTTGTTATCTACCTAATAGATGAATGGACAGACTCAGGAGCTGGGTGGAGGTGCAGGGATTATTATACCTCAACCAGGTTCATTGCCCACTGCTTAAGAGGAAGCCAATCTACTGAGACAGCAGGAGTTACAGCAGAGAAATTATGTTATTACACAAGGCACCAGGTGAGGAGATGGGAGTAAATTCTGAAATCCATTTCACCAAAAATTTGGGAGAAAAGGTTTTTAAAAATAGTTTGGTGGTCAAAAGGCTAGGCAATTTGGTCGGCTAATTGCCTGGGTTTGGAACAGAACCGTAAGGGTGCAGAAATTGTCTTCCTTACTGAGTCAGTTCTTGGGCAGGATCCCCAAGACCAGTTGAGTCAGTTCCTTGGTATGGGCCACTGGTCTGAGTGGGATGAAGGTCCTGGAAGATATCTTAAAAACTAGCCTTTGGTTTCACAAGTGGATGTTATCTATGGAAGCAATGAAGAAAGCTAAGAATCTTTATGACCATCAGTGATATGACTCCTGAGTAGTAAGCAATTATAAGAAAGCAAGCTAGGGAACAATGGCTGGAGATATATATATATATATATATTTCCCCTACCACAGTTCCCACTTTGTGGCCATTTATTAATTTTATAAAGGATAATTTCATTATGACAACCTACTATGTGCTCTAGGCTTTAAACACAGTGAGAGATCCAATTAATCAATTTAATGTTTTTAAGAACCTACTATGCAAAGTTGTACAATACATAGAACTTGAGGCTGAAAGAGAAATTTAGGGATGCAAATCCATATCCCCTCTCAATAAGAGATTATAAGGGAGAAAAAGTAATATTTTTCTCACTCACGAGGTTCATGGCTGATATCCCTACAGCAAAAGACAGATTAACAAAATACATTAAAAGTTTATTTAATAGAAGTTTTACATGAGATGGGAGCCTTCAGAAATGAAGATCCAAAGAAGTAGGGAAAACTGTAATTTTGTGCTTAGGTTTGATAAAGTGTGGACAATCATTTAGAAGTATACTTAGACAAAAGTAAGTATGATCCCATGTTAATAGACTGAAAAGAACTTAAAAAGGCCTATCTGTTGAGATTTTTCTTGGCTTCTCTGTGTCTTCATTCCTCTCCTCCAGGTATAGGGAAGGACATATAAAGTTTTTATGACCTACTCTCAGAGGAAGTAGGTCAGAGACTTCTTTTATCACCAGATCTCACACACAAAGTCAGGAAAAATCAGAGAATGACCTTCCTGCTTCACCATTTTATCAGTTTTCCAGATGCCATGTTTTGGGGTAGCATCTCCTGTACCCTGTCATTATCATGGACTAAACGGTAAGGTCAAATACACATGCATGGAAAGAAAACAAATGTCTGCTATTCATGGAAACCAAAAATATTTTACCCCCAAATATACTTTGAGATGACTATTCAGAGGGCCTGAAATAGCCCGGCAAAGCTGCTTTTTGTGAAGGAGATTTTCATCTTCAGAGAAAACTCTACTTTAGGGAAATAAACAGACAGGCTTTCTCTGAAGGCCCCCTTATCCGGATCTAGGAAAGATTAACTCACAGGAAAGGGAGTGTGATACCTTTCAAGGTCTGTCAGAGAAACTGTTACCACAGGCTACCATCTATTCTCTTTGAGAGCTGCTATCTGTGTTTCACCTGCATAACCAGGTTTCACTTGCATAACAAGACTGCCTCTTTGAACCATGACTTTCCTCTTGCTTCCCTCACATGACCTGTTTTGCCATGTGCCAAGCCTCAAGATGCCATAAAGGCATCAACCATCTGGCCCTTTCATTGGCTTTTTTACATTCCTTGCACATGTATGCACATTAAAAAATTTGTATGCCTTCTTTACCTATTAATCTGTCTATTATCAGTTTGTTTTATAGACTCAAATTACTGACACTTCTGGGGAAAAATTTAAACTTCTCTATAAGTTTTGGTGCTATGAGCAGGATAACTAATCACTGTATTTGCTTTAGAGCTTATGAATGGGTTCTTGGAACAACTGACAAAAAGCCATCAAAGAAAGGTGAGAATTTTTTTACCAAGTCAGATCTCCCAGATTTCTGCCTGTGGTACCCTGTCAAATAAGGGTGATAAGAGTCTCTCTTTGTCATTTTCTCTTTCTCAATTTGGATTAACAAGAAAAAAAAGTATGTAAATTAGTTCTTATATTGTTTTGACTCACTTTTGAAATAAACCAGTTATATTTGAAAGAAAGCTTTTAGAGAGCTCTTAAACAGCTGTCTTGTTGGTACCTATGGAAAGATACAAAAAACATAGCCTTAGGAACTCCCTTGGCAAGATTAAAAAAGCAAAAGTCAAATTTAAAACAAAGGTAAAATTGTTTGTACACTCAAACTGTCTGCTTTGGATCCTCTGAGGTATTTTTTTAAAAAGGCGTCTGACCTGTAGTTTAGCAGTTAAGATTCTACATTCTGGATCCCATGTTTGATTCAGTCCCTTGGAAATGTATTAATAAATCATTTAACTCAGGAAATGTATTAATAAATCCTTTTATAATTTTATAAAAAGTAGTTTGAATTATTTGTTTTGAATTTATATTTGTATGACTCAACATTTGGGGTACTCATTTATTTTGTAATCCTTTCTTTCTCCTATAAACAGCACTTTTGTTTTCCTTTGTCTTAAGCCTTACAGGATATGGCCAGACGGAAATGTGGGTTGTACCCCATCTGCAGCTAGCAAAACTTTCTTAAAGCCGTCATGGGGAATGGTCTGGATGTTGGAATGGTTGCAGCTTTTGCTCCTCTTTGGAACCTTGGTTAACGCCCTAAAGGGCTTCTTGATTTTAGTCTCTTGCGTACATATTTGTTTTGGTTTGGAGTCATTTGTTTAGGTATCCCTTTGGTTTAAAACTTTGCTTTATTTTTAGAGTGTGATAGCAACAAGCAACTTTTTTCCCATTTATCTTGCTTCCTTTACTGGGCTGGAGACATAACCCCTGCTGTAGCTGGGAACCAAACCAGTGAGCCGGCAAGGCATACTCCTCCCAGACAGCAGAGAGAAAGGAGAGAGCCACTACTGCTGCTGCTGCCATCCTCTCTGCTTCCGTGAAAGGCTGACTGCTCATGGGATTAAACAGTTTAATGTTTGTGTATTTAAAAAGATTTCTTTTATTAAAAAAAAAACAAGAGCTCCATGATTAAAAGCCAGCATGATTAAAAGCTGATATTCTTCTCTATTCTCTTTTAAATCCTATTTCTCCCATAGGAACTTCTTAGTTGACTAGATCTTTATTTTTTTTAAACCCCTGCTAAATAAAACTTCATTGGTCTTTTGTGAAGCTTAAAATCTTCTCAAATTGATTCCTAGAGGAACACTTGCTCTTCCATTTTTTTCCACTTCTGCCCCTCCTCCCTTTTCTATCATTAATAGCACACAAATCGAAATACAGTGGACTTCTAGTGACCCCAAGACCCCTTGACAAACAGACATGCATGCAAAGGTGCCACTGACCCCCTCTTTTGGGATCCTCTCTGTCTTCTTCATGGAGCCCCAAGAGTCACAGGAAGTTTCCTCCAAGATTCTCTTACATCACGCTTCCTAATCTCTTTGGCTTTTGGAAAATGGCGTGTGTGTGTCTTGCATGTTATGTCTGCATGAATGTATATGTCTATATATGTGTTTGTATATTGTCTACATGATGCCAAATTGACTTATAAATAAATGAGTACTCACTAATTAAATAACCAGCCAAAATGCTTTTTCATGTTCACGTGATGTTAGTAATCTTTGGTAAATAAGCTGCGTTTTATTTAACTTGTTGGTAGAATAAAATAAAAATGTCTTCAAATTTAATTAAGGCATTTTTGCGTGGGTCTGCTGGTTGCACAGATTTATGCTGTCTCTGTCAGATGTTTGAAAGTCATAAAACTGTTGCTTCTGTGATGTTTTTGATACTTGTTGGATTTGTCTTTGAGTTTATTTCTTTGGTTTTTGAGCCTCTGGATTCTGGATTATGGATAAGTGGACTGGAGTGAGGCCTGGGGACAAAATGTATGTCATATTGCCTGGAACACCAGCTGCAGGGCAGAGTCAAGCGCATATGGACCTATCCTCCCTGGCCCAGCTCTGCCTTCCCGCCATGCTGGAAGGGTTGAATCCTTAAGGCATCATCTTCATAATTCTGTTCTCTGCCCTAGGCTCTGCAACTTGTGTGTAGATTCAGGACACAGGCCTTGCCCTTAATAGCTGCTCTGGGTATCACGTGGGTATTTGGGTATTCAGGAAAGCTGAAGGAGACATTGGGGAGGGTACTGTATCAAGTATCTTAAAGACCTTGGTTAAGATGAGACTGGCTGATGCAGAGTTAGCCTGGTTTTGCTTTTCCAAAGGAAAAAATAACTTAAGTAGCTTTGTTTTCCCTCAGCAATTCAAATATAATTGTTAAAAATGAGTAAATTGGGTAATTGTAAATGGAATAAAAATTTATAAATGACCATTTAAATAATAATTATGTTTTATAATATGTTTACTTAAAGGTTTCCAAATCCCTTTTGTAACCACACCCTTGAAGTTTTTATAAGTTAAATTAAATTTATTAAATATATAAATCATCTCCAAAGAAAGTATAATGCAAAAACATTAATTGCTGAATATAAGTATAAACTTATATAATTTTGACTTCTTATTTCAGAGAAACAAAAGATATTTGAGTTTGTTAGTAAATATACCCTGTTCCACACTTAGAAATTGTTCCACGAAAAAAAACCCATGTTTCTAGAAATTATAAAATATGTATTCATAAAATGCTTTGATATTTAAATAGTTTGAAATTACTTCCTAGGTTTTCACTAGAAATTAAGGTTACTAAGAATTAAAATTATAGTTAATATATAATTAAAAATACTAGATAAAAGAGAAAAAATTCTATATACAGAGTGCATAAGAAAAGTAGGATATGTTTTTGGTTTTAAAAAGTTTATAAATAAGATATAAAGATATGATTTCTGTTAAAGAAAAGCAATCTTGTCTAGTTTAGAGGTTATCTAAAAATTGTATCAACTTAAAAAATATAGATAGGACTAATGATAGTAAAAGTATAAGAAGTTTAAATAAAAGAAAGAACAAAGAAAATAATGTAAGAGCTTATAAAAGGTTTATGGAAATCTTATCTTATGTAATCAAAGCCAACTGTAATTGAATGAATTTGTTTATAAGGTCTTATTACAATTAGCTTTAGTATTAAAAGTACACTAATACAAACTTAAATTTCATTTTTTCTTTTAAACAAGATTTTTGTGTAGTATTAATAAGAGATAGTAAAGAATTTTTGTTCATCTGTTTAGTAAACTGCAAAAATGAAGGCAGAGAGGAACATATTCCATGTGCCTCAGTTGTCTTTATTAAGTTTTTCGATTATTTGGAAATTGAGTCTCCTCCCAATCAAAGAGTAAGAGTTTTTACTTTTTGAAATTTTTTAATTATCACTTTGGCTAAATGAATGACTATAATTTTATACTGAATTGTGATCCTATTTTAATCAAATGTTTTAAACTTTTGACATATCGGACAGGCTTCCTGAAATCAAATCTTAAATTCTAAATTAAGTCCTTTTTACCTCATGCTAACTTTTAGTCATTCCAGAACTGTTCCTGGAAGTTTAAGAGAGACATTTTAGGCTTATTTGGCATGTAAAATTATATAATAAGCATTATCAAATAAAAAAATGGTCATTAACCTTTCTTAAAAGTCATATTTGTATGGGTATATTATTAATATGTGTTCCAAAATTGCATGAGATTCCTAAAAATCTGTCATGTTAAATGACTGTAGACCCCAGAAAATAAACAAATTTCCTTTTCAATTTCAACTTTTTTTTTTATTTCAGCATATTATGGGGGTGCAAATGTTTAGGTTACATATATTGCTCTTGCCCCACCTGAGTCAGAGCTTCAAGTGTGTCCATCCTCCTCGCGGTGCACACCACACCCGTTAGGTGTGTATATACTCCCCCTCCTATCTGCCCAACACCGATGAATGTTAGTTATTACTCTATGTGCACTTAAGTGTTGATCAGTTAATACCAATTTGATGGTGATCAATGGTATCTTTAATCATGGCTATTTTAAATCTGTTATCCACAGTAAGTTGATTTATTTTGATGCATTTTTTCTAAAAGCTCTTTGTAAATTCTAAAGCATGTGTCTCTAAGAAGGTTCACAGAAAAGACTTCAACAAGTACTCTTAAAAACAGGTTGCTGGGCTGGGCACAGTAGCTCACATCCGTAATCCTATGTAATCCCAGCAATTTGAGAGGCTGAGGTGGGAGGACTGCTTGAGCCCAGGAATTTGAGATTGCAATGAGCTATGATATGCCACTGCACTCTAGCCCAGGCAACAGAGCAAGACCTGAGATCCTGTTTCAAAAAAAAAAAAAAAGGTCTGATAACTTTGAGACCATATACAATTTGGAATGTATAAAAATTCCAAACAGTCCAATTAAAAAATTGGATTCATAAAACTGCTGGCCTAACATTAAGTAGAAGAAGAATTAATTACATAGAGGACTGAAATAATATTTTATGACTTTTTGTTTGAGAATTACTGTTTTTTTATGTTTTGTTTCCTAAAGTCAAGAGAACTTTTTCTCTTTGAAGCCATTTATAGCTTAAAGCAATTGAGTAACATACAATTTTGTGAGAAAAAAACTGAAACATTTACCTTTCTCTCTACCTTCTCCCTCTAGAATTCAGAAACTATTGTGAGTCTTACATTATGGCAATATAATTATTTATGTAAGTTCCATAAGAATCTGTTTTCTTTTATAACAGGACACTATTAGAGACACTGGATATTTTAGCAAGGCTTTGACTAAAATGTCATATTTTCAGATATGACCAGACTATTTTGATGGATTGACTTTATAAAGCCAATAGACTTGGAAAAAGACTGGCCTTATCTACGCAGTTCCTTCAAAAGGTTCCTAACCTTGTGGTTGGTAAAGAATGTCACTTTTTAACAGAGTCATAAAACTTAAGATATTTGGGGGACCTCAAGAGGGATGTATTCACCCAATTTGTACAGGTATTACAGATATAGTCTGAAGGTGAGTCAAATACTTGATTTGACTCCTAAGCCTCAAGAGGCTTTTTAAGAGTCTAATGAAAAAATTCTTATAAAAAAATGTTCCAGCAAAACTGATTTAAATGAGCTTATATGACAAATTGCCATTCTTGATAAACCTATTTAAATAATCAGGCCAAAGACTTAACTTATTTTGCAAATAAACTAGTCTACTGTAAATATCTTTGGTAGAAATGAAGGCAAATGTTGAAAGAAAAACTGTGTTTCAGAAGAAAAGCTACAGTACACCTATTATTAGATTCCACCCCATCATTATTGGGGTTTTTTGGGGTTTTTTGGTGTTTTTAATGACATTTTATTATTTACCTGCAATCTGGACTAAACTCTCAACTTTTACTTCCCTCCAATATCTAGCTGCACTTCTCCAGACTAATGTTTCTGATTTTTCTCCCACCCTCTTACTTAGAATTGCTAAAAATTAAAACCATACTTTTCCTATGGCCCTACAAACTGAAGCTAAACAACTTGATATAAACTTTGGGAGAAATCACTATAGCAACTTATATATGAAACACCTTCATGCCTGTTGATGTGTAGAACACTCAGAAAGTTTGCTGGAATATCTGATTCAAACTGTAACTTGGAAAAATCTGTTAGACTATCACTGCCTATCCACTCCAATTGAATATGTTCCAGAGACTCTATAAAAACTAACTTATAGATTACTCCAGACATTAATCTTTGTTTTTTCCTTCTGTTTTCATATAAATTCCTCTTATTAAATATTTCTTGCCTAGGTCATATACAGAGGCCTACCTGTTTTTTTTTTTTGTTGTTTGTTTGTTTGTTTGTTTGTTTGTTTCTGAGAGAGAATCTTGCTCTGTCACCCAGGTGGGAGTGCAATATGCAATCACAGTTCATTGCAGCTTCAAACTCCAGTGCTCAATCGATCCTCTCACCTCAGCCTCTCAAGCAGCTAGGACTACTGGCATGTACCACCAGGTACAGCTAATTTTTTATAGGGTTGGGATCTCTCTGAAACCACCCTTTATAAAATTAATAAAGGGCCACAACGTGGGAAGTATGGTAGGAGAAATGTATGTATAAGCAGCCATTGTTCCTTAGCTTGCTTTCCTATAGTTGCTTACTACTCAGGAGTCATATCTCTGATGGTCATTAACGATTGTTAGCTTTCTTCATTGCTTCCATAGATAATGTCACTCTTGTGAAACCTAAGGATAGTTTTTGACATATCTTCCAGGCCCTGCTGACCCACAAAGACCAGTGGCCTATACTGAGGAACTGACTCAACTAGTCTTGCCAACCCCATCCAAGAACTGACACAACAAAGAAGACAATTTCTACACCCCTATGATTCTACCCAGAACCAAGCCAATTAGCAGACCCAATTGTCTAACCCTTTGCCACCAAACTATCTTTCAAAAACCCTTTTTCCCAAATTTTAGGGAGACAGATTTGAGAACTTCCTTCTGTCTCCTCACATGATGCCTGTGATACTAAATTCTTTCTCTGCTATAACCCCTGCTGTCTCAGTGTATTGACTTCCTCTTGAGCAGTGGGCAATGAACCCGGTAAGCCTGTAACATTAAGTAGAGGCCTCACTTTAAGAGCCCATCAGCAGTGCTGCTTCCTGGGATGAGGAACAACTATTAAACTGAACTGACCTGTCCTTAGGACTGAGAAACTGATTCAAGAAAATATGAGCCACTTATTCTAATCTATATGTTTTTCCCCTTTGCCAATCTCATATCTCACAAATCTCTAACCCAAATCTCTCCGTGTTTATCAATTCTACTTTACTATATAAAACTTTCTAAAAATAAATTTTCAAATGGGGGACAAAAGGAAACCAAAAATATTTTACCCCAAAATATACTGTGACATATTTTGAGATAACTGTTCAGAGAGCCTGCAGACTGGAATAGAGCTACAAAGCATCTTTTTTGTGGAGATTTTCATCTGGGGAGAAAAATCTACATTAGTAAAAACAGGCTTTCTCCTCAGGCTTTGCATGTACATATCTAGGAACGATGAACTCACAGGAAAGAGATTGAGAGTATAAAACGCCTTCATCTGACAGAAAACCTGTTACCACAAGCTAACATCTATTCATTCTGACCACAGGTACCTGTGAGGTACCTCATAACAAGACTGAGCTGTCTAGCCAGGTCTTTTCTCTTCTCTCCCTCACATAACCTGTTTTGCCATGCTGTAAGCCCTATTCTTCCTATAACCTCAAGATGGTATAAAAGCATCAGACATCTGGTCGTTTCTTTGAGTGTTCATATTTTGTATGACTCTTGTACATATGTACACAAATTAATAAATTTATATGTTTTCTTTACCTGTTGTTAATCCATCTATTATCATTTTGTTTTATGGACTAAAATTATCAGACTTTCAAGGGAAAAATTTAAACTTCCTTCCAATATTAAATAAGTGGAGAATGATACCTTTAAAGAAATTACTGCCATGGTAATTTCATAGAAGAGATCACTTTGAATTAGAAGAGGCAGGAAAACAAAACCCATGAGTACAGATATGAGTAGACCTTAAATGATGGTGGGTTTGTGGAAAAGTGGAAAGCACTGAGAAGGCATTCTAAGAAATGAAAAGAACATAGGCACAGAAGAAAGCACAAGGGCACATTCAAGGGAGTTTTAAAGGTTCATAAAACATAAATAATAGTTCTGGTCGCAATGGGAAAATAAGTTATTAGAGAAACTTTAAATCAATATAGAAGGCTGCATATGTAAAATACATCAACTGCTCCAATAGCATATAATAAATAGCTAGCACAAAATGCAGCACACTTATTTTTAATAAATCTGAACTGTAAAAAAAGGCAATTTCTAGATGTCAGAAATAAAGAGAAATTTCAAATCTGTAGCAAGTTTGTAATTTCCCCATATTTGAGGTTTGTGAGCTGGGATGCTTAGTAAGACCTTAAAGAGATGTATCCCACACTCCGGGCAGGAAACTTAGAAATGATCATCTGAATACTGTTGAGAAGTGGACAGTGGCTGTCCCATTAACAGAGAACATAAATACTCTCAGATGTCACACTAATAGAGACCAGAAACACTCTCCTGCCAACTCGTGAGCTTAGACCAGAACTGAATACTTTTCTCCCCACAATGGCAAGTTATGAGTGCAGATAGAGTCACCCAGAAAAAAATCAGAGCCCCAAATCTGAGTCATATGCAGATGTAGATGCTAAATTCATGTCATATATGTGATACAGAAACAGTAGACTGAGAATATAGTATAAAGATTGGTCATGAACTACTAAAAGCCTTCATGTTTGGGGTGAGAGAGAGTTTGATATAATCAAGGATAATCAAGAAGATAAATGATGGAATAGAATCCATAAGACAAGAACAGGACATCATTTTTAAAAGTTTGTTTGAAAACAATATAGAAATATTTAGGATTTAAGAAAACCATACTTCCTCATCTAGAAAAGGCACACCAAAGCCAATAAAATAACAAAAAAAATGTATTCATAGGCATATCAAATGATGTAATTTTCTTAAATCCTGGAAAATACTTTTCCATTATTTCTCTGGCCAGTCTCATCTTCTGCAAACTTCAATAGAAGTACACTGGAGATCATCTTATGCAAAATGTGTTTTATGTTTTTTTTAAAAACTCTATTTTGGATGGCAGTCTCCATGTTATCTTTTAAGTGACTATTTGAAGAATTTAGTTGACTCTATTTAACCCTATTTAACCAAAATATTTAATGTTTTTCATAATTCAATTACTATATATGTATATATATATATATATATATATATATATATATATATATATATATACAGTTGACCCTTGAACAACACAAGTTTGAATCATGTGAGTCCACTTATACACAGATTTTCTTCAGCTTCTGCTACTACTGAGACAGCAAGAGCAACCCCTCTCTTCCGGCTCCTTCTCAGCTTAGTCAACATGAAGATGACAAGGATAAAGATCTCTATGATGCTCTACTTCTACGTAATGAGTAGTAAATATATTTTCTCTTCCTTATGATTTTCTTAACAACATTTTCTTTCATCTAATTTATTTTATTGTAAGAATACAGTGTATAAAACATATACAATATACTTGTTAATTGCTTATGTTATCGATAAGGCTTCCCATCAAGAGTAAGCTATTTGTAGTTTAAGTTTTGGGGGAATCAAAAGTTATAATCAAATTTCCAACTGCACAGGGTCTCAGCACCCCTAATTCCCATGGTGGTCAAGGGTCAATTGTGTAGTTTAATGTTTAATGACATTGTTTAATGACAAGGATAAGTTCTGAGAAATGCATCCTTATGCAATTTCGTTGTTGTGTTAACATCATAGAAAGTACTTACACAAACGTAGATGGTATAGCCCTACTACACATCTAGGCTATTTAGTATAGCCCAGTGGTAGAAAACCTTTCCATGTTGGAAGGCCACAATAATTTAGCTGTAATCAAATAAGGCCACATATAAGAAACTTCAATTAGGTATACTTAAAAATGTACATTATTTTATAAAAATCTAACAACTATGTACTTAATAATTTTAAAAATGAAAACTATGTGTTAATTCTAAAGTTAACTAACCTTTTAATGATTTTGTTGTGTCTACTTTTTGTTGGAAAGCATTTGAATATGTGGTTGTAGCATGGAAGTCCAAAGTTTCAGTTCATCCTCTAGATAAGTATCAGTTATTTGTGACCTTAAGGGCATTTTGATTTGCATTAGTGGGAGAATGTAGATTCACAGCAATAAGGGGTTGAAAATAAAGCATTTTTCAGCCACGTTGCTGAATTGTACCATGTTTTTTGATATTTCAATTGGATCTTTCTTAGTATGAAACAATGACTTTAAAATGTCATCTACTGAGAGCTCAATCAATTCCATCTATAATTCTTTAGGTGCCTTGGCTATACTGACTAGGTGAAACTGAAATGCTAATTTGAGCGTGTGGTCATGATTCTCAAAGTCAGTGAACCTTGCATTGTATTCTCCAATTAACAGGTCTATAACAGCTGCATATTCTTCAGATGATGCCATATATCATTCCCATCAACGACCTTTGCTAACTGGGGAAAATGGTCATCTGAAATTTCCTTTTGAAGAAGTATTTTTAAAAATGTACTTTTTTCAAAATGCTCAGATATTTTTTGTCACATATCATATATAGACTTAGTTTTACTTTACAAAGAAATATTCAAGTCATTTTAATTTGACATGATGTCACACAGAAATGCTGCATTCCTATAGAAACCTCTTTCAATAATTCACATTGCCAATTCTATTCTTCATAAAGTTTAACTATCTGTTCTTATAGAGATAAAGTTTTGCCTACACCTGTCCCTATGATAGCCAATCCACTTTAGAATGTTACGGCAAATCCACATGGAATACTGCATTGTTCAACTTTAGTATGTTGTGAAACTGACAATGCCACATTGCCTTGCATGAATACAGTTAACAATACTTATAATTTGATGCAAACCATCACTTAAAATAGCAGCTTTAGCACAGAGATTTTGCTGATGCAAGATACAATAAAAGAAATGAGAACAGCTGGTTCTATTAATACTTTTTTAAATCTATGCTACAAACCCTTCATGGTTTCCTGTCATGGAAGGTGAACCATTTCTACATATACTCATTACATTTACCAAATTCAGTTCAACTTCACAATATGTTTTAAGATAAAATTTATCTTAAAGTTGTTGAAGATATCTATTCCTCATGTTCTGTTCATAAGAGTGCCCAAAGTGAGTAACTCTTCACAGTAAAGAAAATCTTCTGTTGGGACCAAAATGAAGTATAAAATGTGTACTGAGTCAGTAGTATCAGTTGATTTATACAAAGCAATTGAAGAATATATGTTTTCCTTTTGAAGTAGTGCATGGAGTTGCTCTGTTAAGTTGAAGCCTAATTCATGATGCTCATCAGTTATGGTTGTCCTTGAAAGAGGTATTTGTACATTGAAACATTATCACAGTCTATGCATCCTAAAACTTTGACAGTGCATTCTTTCATAATTTCTACATCACTGAATGTCTTCCCTTTTCCCCCGAGTATATAAGCTACTTTCTAAGTTGTTTCAGTGGCATTATTTCCAGGTCTGATTGCTGTTTGAAAGAATTGTTGGCTTTTGCTTTTCATCTTTTAATTTCTGCAATACAACCTTTTGCACTCCTCCCTCTAATTTAAAATATTTGTGGTCCTTATGAGTGTTACAATGCTGATGAGCATTGACTTTCTCTAATGTTGATAATGCAGTATCACAAAGCAAGTAAATCATCTTATCTTCAGCAGAAGAAAGATAATATTGCAATTCCCAATCCTCATTCAAAATCTGTTTTCTTCCTTCAACGTTCTATTGCTTTTCGTTGACATGATGGGCTGTTAAGCAGACAGAATTAAAAAATACTGTCAAGCTGTGCAACTATTCAGAAATTTCACTTCGAACAGAAAGACAGTACACTGTTGTCAAAAGCTGATAACAGACTGGCATACTCCACTCCCATAAACTCTCACCAACCAGTCTTGTAGGGTAGTGGCGCCAGTCTGGTGGGGGAAGTTAGAACTAAATCATGAATATAGCAGACGTCAATTTAGCCCTTATTGCTTACTAATGTTCTAATTGTGCTAGTCAATCTGGGAGGATTATTTTGTTGACACTTATTTTATTCTTTGGTATTTTAGGTACATTCATTTTTAGTATTTATATATCTAAACATATCTAGAAAAGGTACAGTAAAATATAACATTTAATCTTATGAGACCATCATTTATGTGGTCTGCCATTGACTGAAACATCATTGGGTGATACATGACTGTATATATTTTTTCTAATTCAAAAATAGAGTAAAAGAAAGACATTTTCAGATATATAAAGATTGTAAAGATTTATTGATAAAGTCCCTTGCTGAAATAACTACAAAGGATGTACTTCAATAAGAAAGAAATTGAACTGAAGTGAAGGCATAATAATAAACAACAGTGAGCAAAGGAATCAAGAAGATAAAAAGATAAATGGAAGCTAGGTGAAGGCAGGAAATTTTCTCATTTGCCAGAATGTCACAAGAACCAAGGAAAAGGCTTAATAGTGTCAAGGTGGCAGTCTGCTCTTGGCTGAAGAATGACCAGACACACTTAAGTGTCAGGTCCAGCCTCTTGGTAGACTGTTATCCTAGTTCTTTGGCTCCTTGCTTGGAAAAAAATCATAAGCAGGGCCAGTGCGATGGAGTGGCCACAAGCAGAAAGCAGTTTCACACAAGAAGCTTTTTATTATAAATGAAACAGGTCTGTCTACTCAAGTTGAGAGAGACAGACTGACTCACTGACTTACTAACTGACTCTCTGGGAATTCTCGAGTTGTTTCCTTTTATTAGCCTATTCCAGGGAAGGGCTTTCAGGAGGTATGGGATGTTACCAAATGATTAACAGGTGTTCTCAAGCTTGTATCTGAATATGCCAGCTCCTTCTCTAAAAGCCCTACCTGAGGGGGTTGAACCACAATGTAGATCTAAACTAATGACATAATAATTAGCCTTAGGTTACTCTAGGTCACTTTCTAAATCCTGCTATGCCTAGGCTGGGGAATTCCCAGATTGGTAAAGTGTTCCCTCCTTCCCCAGGTGTAGCAGTTGCTAGGAATAGGATTAAGGGTGCAGCAACAGCAAAACGGAGTGCCTGCCCTTATCCTTCTTCCCAGATGGGGCAACGGTTTGAGGCAGCACCAAGGCAGGGCATGCTTGTCCATGGAAGAGCCAGAGAGCCTAGTTGTCTACCTAACAGTAGCATATGAGATACTATAAATACTTGTTGTTAAACAAAATAGGTATTAAACTTTATAGCTAAATTTTAGTTTTAAAAGCCACGTGTGTTAACAATAACATGAAAGATGGCAGGTTTGAGAGGAAGTTAAAGCATCCCAGTTTCCTTTATTTGTTAAAGGAAAGATTGAAATATTGATCACCTTTAGGCTTTTTGAAAAATATAAAATTATGAGCATTTACATATTATAAATATCTAGGAAAGGCCATTGAAATAGAAGAAAAACTATGTACACCTTTGAAGTCAGAAAAGGAAACCAAGGACGGAATGAAAATTCCATTAATATAATAAACTCTGAGAAAGAAAGAACTAACAAAAAAATGAAAATAAAATGATTGAAATAAGCCCAAAAATATCAGTATCCATAATAAATAAAAATGAGCCAGTGTAAGCAAGGAGGTGTATTTGAAGAGATTCCCTTAGAAAAGGACAGCTGAGAATCCCAATTCTCTTAAGTTCTGAGGGATTTTGTTTCAACAAGATACCACAAGTGTCTCTTTGCCCAAGGACTGAAGTATGACTCCTGCCTGGGGCACCTCAAAGTTGCAATTTGGCCTAAGTAATGGCAGTGGTGGTAGAGCCATGAGTATGCTGATATCCAAGGAATATACTATTCTCCCAGGGTTTGCTCAGATCCAGGTTTTATGAATATTTCTCTTGGACTAGATAATGGACCATGTGGACAGAGAGTAAAACTAGAGTCATTTCAAATTCAACCCTAGAAAACTGCCTTAAGGGAGAATGAATGAATGAGCTATGTGATCCAGGCTGCCTGTGAAGTAGAGGCTGTGGGAGGACCCACAAGCCTGGGGAAAGGCAAGCATTGGCTGATGCATGAGAATTACAGGTAAGAGATCCAGAATCTCAGCTCCCACAAGAGTATCAACTTTAACCATCAGCCAGATGCAGACACACAAAGGCACTCAGCTAAGGAAGAACTGCCCTACCCCCTTATTCTTATATCTCACTGATCTCTCTTATTCAATAAATGGTACTGGGAACATTGGATAGCCATATGTAGAAGACTGAAACAAGATCCACACCTTTCACCTCTCACAAAAATCAACTCACGCTAGGTAACAGACCTAAACCTAAGGTGTGAAACTATTAGAATTCTAGAGGAAAACATTGGAAATACTCTTCTAGACGTTGGCCTAGGCAGAGAATTTATGAAGAAGACCCCAAAGGCAATCACAGCAACAACAAAAATAAATAAATGGGACCTGATCAAATTTAAAAGCTTCTGCACAGCCAAAGAAACTGTCAAGAGAGCAAACAAACAACCTACAGAATGGGAGAAAATTTTCACAAGCTACACATCTAATAAAGGGCTGATGACTAGCATCTATTTAGAACTCAGGAAAATCAGCAAGGAAAAATCAAACAACCCTATCAAAAAGTGGACAAAGGATGTGAACAAGAACTTTTCTAAAGATAGAATAATGGCCAACAAACATATGAAAAATGCTCAACATCTCTAATCATTAGGAAAATGCAAATCAAAACCACAATGAGTTATCACCTATCTCCAGTGAGAATGACCTTTATTAAAAAGTCCCAAATCTATAAATGCTGGCGTGGATGCGGAGAAATAGAAACACTCCCACACTGCTGGTGGGACTGCAAACTAGTGCAACCTCTGTGGAAAGCAATATGGAGATACCTTAAAGAGATACAAGTAGATCTACCATGTGATCCAGCAATCCCATTACTGGGCATCTACCCCAAAGAACAAAAGACACTCTATAAAAAAGACACCTGCACTCAAATGTTTATAGCAGCACAATTCACAATTGCAAAGATGTGGAAACAACCCAAGTGCCCATCAATATACGAGTGGATTAATAAAATGTGGTATATGTCTACCATGGAGTACTATTCAGAAACAATGGTGATATAGCACCTCTTATATTTTCCTGGATAGAGCTGGAACCCATTTTATTAATTGAAGTATCCCAAGAATGGAAAAATAAGCACCACATGTACTCACTAACAAATTGGTTTCACATATCAACACTTACGTGCACATTTAGTAGTAACATTCATCAGGTGTCAGGCAGATGGGAGGGGGATGGAGGGAAGGGGTATAGACAAACATAATGAGTGTGATGCGCACCATCTGAGGGATGGACAGGCTTGAAGCTCTGACACTGGGAGCGGGGAGTGGGGAGGGAAGGGGGAAAGGCAACACACGTAACCTAAACATTTGTACCCCCATAATATGCTGAAATTAAAAAATAAAAGATACTCTAAAAAAATTAAAAGATTATGAAGGCAATTGAGAAATAAAGAAATTCGGCAAATATTTTTTATAAAGCTATAGATCAAACAACAAAAAATAAGCACATAAAAGAATTGAATAACATATTCCTCTGTCAACCTAATCATGATAGGTAAAAAACAAAGACTATGCCTCTTTTCAAGAATTGATTATTTATAAAAAATTGGTGAAATAGCAGCATAAAAAGAAGGTATTAGCAAAGTTCAGAGATAATATCATGTAGCTCATACGTTAACATGTAAAAAATAGCAAAAAGGAAATTTTATATTACTTTTAAAACATTCTAAATAAATCATGAGCTAAAAAGTAATAAAGTTAGAAATTATCAAA
Organism: Microcebus murinus; assembly: GCF_040939455.1. Taxonomy (NCBI): domain Eukaryota; kingdom Metazoa; phylum Chordata; class Mammalia; order Primates; family Cheirogaleidae; genus Microcebus; species Microcebus murinus. The sequence goes on along the minus strand of NC_134114.1, from coordinate 33,749,977 downwards.
TGGCTAGAGATTTGACATATTGGAAATAATAAAAATTAAAAACTCATGAGATGCAGCCAAATTTTTTTAAAGGAGATTTATAGCTTTAAATCAATATATTAGGGAAAAAGGGAAAAATAGTGATCCAATATTAAACTTAAGAAGCCTGGGGGAAAAAAAAAACTGTGTAAAGTCAATGAAAATAAGAGGATAGAAATTAATAGAATGTAAAGTAACACTAGAGATTATTTTTTATGCTTAACTTTTGAAAAGACCAATAAAACAAAACTCTTGAAAGACTGATTAAAGAAAAAATGGTAAGAGCAAATAAATATTACAAATGAAAAAGATCACAACTATAGATTAAAGCCAGGGTTAAACAATATAAAGAAATTCTACAACAATTTCATGCCAATATTTTTAATTTTTAGATGAAAAAATAAGAAAGGCTATTCAATCTATTTTTGATACTAGTATAAACCTGATATTCAAAGTAGAATTAAATGCCAACTTTACTTTAGTGCAAAAATTCTAAATAAAATAGTGTCAAATCAAATTCAGAAATGTTAATAAAATATCATGACCAAGTGAGTTTCCAAATAATGCAAGGATGATTCTGAATTAATATATCCATGAATATAAAATACATGAATGAATTTTATGGAAAAATTCTATGACCTTGTAAAAGTTTGCTATCCAACATTCAATAAAATTACTCATTTAAGATTTAGGAAAAACTTAACAAGAACAGAAAAACTTAAGAGTACACATTGCTTTTAATGGTGAAACTTTAGAAGTATTCCCAATAAAGTCAGGAAGAATTCTCTGTGGCACTAATTAGACCAAAAAAAAAAAAAAAAAAGAGTTAAGAAAACTGGACTTAACAATGAAATAAAGGTGCATTTCCTTTTTTCAGTGATTCTATGAATGGGCAGCCCACACTCAATCCATGTACAGACTTTCTATTGATGGCAATGGGATTAGTGTGAGGTTTAAGGACAAAACAAGCAATTGAGATCTACCCTTTGTTTAAAAGATTTCCTACGCAAGATGTTAAAGAGGGGCAAGGGCCCTGTCATCTTGCTTGAGGGCCAAGCCCTCCTGTTTAAAACCTTATGAACTCTTTGGGTGATCAAACTTGTTGCAATAATAAGTCAGGCAGGGTTAACATAAGTCCTAAACATAAAAGTTGTCCCATTTTAAAAGCTTTCTTAAGGTCATTAAACATTTTGGACAAATACTCGTTATGAACTAATTGGTAGCAAATGTTAATTTGAAAACTTAAACTGGCTTTGACTTATAATGGTTTGAGACTTAAAAACCAAAATAATGAGAAATTGTGTGAGCATCTTTCCAGTGCTTAAAAATTCCAATCACTAAACACTCCTATTGTTCTTTAGATACCAGTTCTGAATAAACTGAGCCTTCTAATCCCAGAGTCAGACTCTCTAAATTCTTTACATCATGAAGATAATTTCTTCTGATCTATCTCCTGCCTCCTTACACTGTCATTCTCTAGATCTGTTGAGACATGTTTGGGAAATTCTTCTAAAGTTTTAAAATCTTGACAATTAGAAATAGGCATTTTCTATAGAGATGTGCACCCATTCTTAGAATTCTTTTACATTTTCCTCTTGTTCTATGGAAACAAAATTTATGAAGCATGATGGTATAGACTCATCTAAGTATCTCAGTATTTTTTTTCTTATCTAGTAACCTGATTTTTTCAGACTGCATGATTTATTTTTCTTTCATAGATTCTATATTTTTTGTTCTGTTATATAAACATGTTCTCACCTTTTAATCAGTTTGGGGAGGCAAGGGTAAGCTGGGACCAAACCTGTCTGCTCACACACATTTTTTTTTTGTTGTTTTTACTCACACAAAATTCCCTCCCTGCCATTGTTTCTTAAAGCTGAGTAGTATTCCATGGTATACATATACCACATTTTATTAATCCACTCATGAATTGATGGGCACTAGGGTTGTTTCCACACTTTTCTCCATGCTTTTCATTTGCTACTCTTACTCTTATCACCTCCTTTAAATTTTCAGTTAAAACTTCCATCTTCTAAAAGACATCTTTTATGAGCTTTGTTTTAGCTGATCATTATTCTATATCCCTCAACTTAAAATCTAAATTATAGATTTCAATTTTGAAATCATTGTCATAAATATTTATTGAATAATTGTATTTTCCTTCTGAAAACTCTGTCATACCTTAAGCTTGATGCTTGTGTATGCATCTCTTTGTGTCCATCTCCTTTTCTCTCCTTTCTGCACTATCTTATTTTGTTCCTAGAATGGCCAGTTTTTTAAAAAAATATTTAACCAACTAAGAACCCAATTTTTATTTAGGGATATTATAAATTGATTAAATTACATATGAAAGTTGGTCATGAATGACTCAGAGACAATACAGGAAAAATAAAAAATATTCCAATTGATCTCTTCCTATCATCCTATATCATTTACAAATTGCATTAGGAGATGAGGATCAGAAAACTTGACTATAGAGCCTTGAGTATTTCTATGCTATGCTAAGAAGTCTAGTGATTGGAAGTGCAGGCCTGGTACAGTGGCCCTTTAGTCTCATAATAGCATCAATATCTCCAGGGAAGAGGCAGGTCAAGCAGACTTCCACTTACTTCTTACTGTCCGAATGATGTCACATGCTCACTTGTAGCTGCAACAAAGGTCAGGAAATATAATTATATATATATATATTTTAAAAATATTTCAAACTAGAGACAATAAAGAATAAGAAAATTGAAATGGACATTAGTTAGCCAACCTGCAGCCAGTCTGCCAGTCTGTCCAGGTGCACAATGACAGACAGTAGCACAATTGAGTTAGAAGATATTGTCACCATCAATGTTTCAAGATAAAGACAAAATGTTTAAAATTTTGTCTTCCGTGTCATAATATAACCATCTTAGTATCTGTAGTTGCTTCACTGAATCAACAATTGAATCTTTCAACCTTTTCCTCCAACTATATCTCCAAGTTTTTAGCTTTGTGGCCTTTCTTCTACCTTCCCCATGCACCAACCTACATGAGGCACTCACATTTACCTAACTGTAATTTAAGCATATATATAGGAGCTGGAAAAATTGGATAGCCACATGTAGAAGACTGGAATAGGATCTGCATCTTTCACCTTTCACAAAAATCAATTCACAGTGGATAACAGACTTAAACCTAAGACATGAAACTGTAAGAATTCTAGAAGAAAATGTTGGAAAAATTCTTATAGACATTGGCCTAGAGAAAGAATTTATGAGGAAGACCCCAAAGGCAATCACAACAACAATAAAAATAAATAAGTGGGACCTAATCAAATTAAAAAGCTTCTGCACAGCCAAGGAAACTATCACAAGGGCAAACAGACAACCTACAGAATAAGAGAAAATATTTGCATTCTACACATCTGATAAAGGGCTGATAACTTGAATCTATATAGATCTCAGGAAAATCAGCAAGAAAAAAAGTCAAACAACCCCATTAAAAAGTGGGCAAAGGACATGAGCAGAAACTGTTCAAAAGAAGACAGACTAATGGCCAACAAACAGGAAAAAATGCCCAACATCTCTAATCATTAAGGAAATGCAAATCAAAATCACAATGAGCAATCACTTAACTATCACTTAACTTAATGGTTTTTGTTGGAAAAACCCAAAATAGCAAATGTTGGCAGGGACGCAGAGAGATGGGAACACTCATGCACTGCTGGTGGGACTGCAAACTAGTACAATCTCTGTGAAAAGTAATATGGGAGATACCTCAAAGAGCTAAAAGTAGAACTACCATCTGATCCAGCAATCCCATTACTGGGCATCTACCCAAAGGAAAAAAAGACATTCTAAAAAAAAGACATCTGCACTAGAATGCTTATAGCAGCACAATTCACAATTGCCAAAATGTGGAAATAACCCAAGTGCCCATCAATACATGAATAGATTAATAAAATGTGGTTTATATATATCATGGAGTTCTACTCAGCTACAAAAAACAATGGTGATCTAGCACCTCTTATATTATCCTGGATGGAGCCGGAGCCCATTTTATTAAGTGAAGAATCATAATAATGGAAAAACAAGCACCATATGTACTCATCATCAAATTCATATTAACAGATCAACACTTATGTGCACATTTAGTAGTAACATTCATCAGGTGTCAGGCAGGTGGGAACAGGGAGGAGGAGATGGGTATACTCATACCTAATGGGTGCAGTGCTCACCATCTGGGGAATGGACACGCTTGAAGGTCTGGCTTAGGTGAGGCAAAGGCAATATACGTAACCTAGACATTTGTATCCCCCTAATATGCTGAAATAAAAATAAATAAATAAATAATTAAAAAAGCATGTATATAAATACCCATGATTCTGTGAGAGTATATCTGGAGGTGTTTTATACAAGCATGAAGAATTAAGAGTAATGACATGGTTGTATGTGTAAGCATGTGTTTGTATTCACTCCTTCTATAAGACTCAAATTGAAGGAAAAAGTACTATTACCAAGGAAAAATGAAAATATAATACACCTTTCCATAATTTCTTCTCCTCCCTTTTATAAACTTATCTCTAACAAACTTTAATTTCTAACCAAGTATTTCTCTATTTCTCCCTTGATGTTTTCTTGTTGTTATGGGGATGAGAGGGAACTTCCCCTTCGCCCTGGAAGGTTTACTCAAAGATCAACTCACAATAAGGCGGATTAACAAGAATAAGAGATTTATTTACTCTGCACAAGGGGAGAATCTCAGGGTGATTACCCAATATCCCAGTGGGGTCTAGAAATTTATATACCATCTTTTTGGAAGGTGGGGGGAAATGAGAAATACAGGTAATTCTGTTTAGGGGCAATAAACAGTTACTAGGGAGGATGAATAGGTATTTGGGAGAATGAATGGATGTGGGAAACAGATTGATTCATAGATGATTCTCTTTGAAAATTAAATGAACCTGAGAGACAGGTATCATTTTTAAAACAATTTGGGTCATATGTGGTTGCATTCTTAATTTTCTGACTTTCTTTTTGGGAGTATTTTTACATTGTCCTTGTCTGTGATGAAATTAGCTGCTATTGTATTGATCGATCATTTTTTATAATCCTCTGGGATTTTTGTCTTTTTAGAATTTATTAGGCTAAATAGTTTGCTATCAGCCGATTCTTTCTCTTTGCTACTTTCATATTTTTCACATTTTTGGCTTATCTGATTCCAATTATCTTCATACAAACACCATTATAATATCTTTCCATACTCAGAATTAGCCATTTATTCTTACTCTTCACTCCTTATTTCATAACAAATACAAAATCCATAATATGATCTCTATTTTTTGCCCCTATAGCTGCCAACCATCATTCAAGTGTTTCTTCTAAGTAAATTAATTTAAAGCACAGTGTCAACATGACAATAAATTCTCTCATGAAAATTCAATGGTCACTATTGTTTATCCTTTTTAGAAAATGCTAACACCTCATAGAATTATGGGGACAAAAAGGATTCCTCTGAGATCATTTAGTTCATGTTCTTACTTTAGGGATTAAACTATCCCAGGGTGATTAATTCTCATGTACTTTTAATATAAAAAAAGAAAGAAATTCATTTTAAATTCTTATTTGGTTTCCCAGTTCTAGGACTATGGAAGGATGTGTCAATGAGCAGTACTGTGTGCCATCGTGTAGCTTTTGGTGTTGGGGCACTGACACCAGAATAGTGAACAGTATACGGATGATTCTGACACAATCAAGACAGTCTTTTATATTTTCTAAAGATGAATGCTATTGGCTATACATCTCCTCTCTTCTTTAAATAACATTATCAATTTTAGTCAAAAGCAAGGTTATTTTATTGAGTCAATCAGCTAACCAAATTGATTTACATAAACTAATTATTTTACTTGTTTCATTACCTTTTTTACGTTTTCCATAAGTTTTACTTCCATTTTGTTGTCTCAGTGTCCCACGTTGGCTGGTTGTGTTTCCTCTGACATTAGCATTTGTAGATGCAATGAAGTTATATAAAAGAGATTAAGTTCCAAAGTCAACACTGAATCCAAAGATCTCAGAGAGTGAAATTTGATATAAACCTGATATGAAAACATGACATTGAAGATTGTTCTCTCTATACATAAATTCATCTCATCCAATTTTTGTTACAATGTTGAAGGGATGACTCATTTTGTTTTGTTTTGTTTTTTGATTGAACATCTAATATGTAGGTGACTTATGCTTAGAAGCCAAGGGCCGTGATGTACAAAAATTATAAAAGTACCTTATAACAATAGAATTACATAGCATGGCAAGATTCTCACTTTACAGAACCAACATAACATCAATATGGACTGGGAAATCAGCAAAACCATATCTCTCCTGATATTTATTGTTGGACATATATACGCATTCTCATTGATTGGAACATCAGACTGAATTGCTCACATTATTTAGATTACTATTATTATTACCATTATTATTTTGGCTGAGGTCATATGAATGAATTCCAGTAGGTTAGATGTATATGTATGTAATGGATGTTTACCATACTTTACTGACATTTCCCATGCTAAAATCACCAATGATTTCCAATGCATAATTTTCAGTCACTGGAACTCTGTTACAGTTGACACTACTGACCACTTTCCCTTTCTACTTATTAGCACTGTTCTTCCTTGGTTTCTATAGTTCTTTTCTGATTCATCTGTCACCTCTGTGTATACTTATTCTGAGTCATTATGGGTTTTTTTTTCTTAAACTCCCTCTTAAATATTAGTTTCCTTGATTCTTCTTTCCTTCTCTCATTTGCTCACGGTGTCACCTATCATCTTGATTATCCTGAGTTCTAAATCCTTAACCTGAGTTTTTTGTTTGTTTGTTTGCTTGTTGAAAGAGACTTTTTCTTCGTCACCGGGACTAGAGTGCAGTTGCATCATCATAGTTCACTGCAACCTCAAACTCCTGGGCTCAAGTGATCTTCCTACCTCAGCCTTCCAAGTAGCTGGGACTATAAGTGTGTGCCACCATGCAGGTGGCACACACTCAGGTTAGAGGCCTCTAACTCAGGTTAGAGGCCATTTACCACATTTTATTATGCACTTACCATATCCACCTGGATATCCCACAGGCATTTCAAAACTAAGCATACGATCTTTGTTCAAACCTTTTTCTACAACATTTCTTTTTTGGAAAAAAATAATGCTCTTTTTATTTATTACACTTAGAGAGTCCTACATAAGTTTGTTATTATGGCTTGAGGAAAAAAATGGCATTAATTGTTTTTTAAATGGACAACTAAGACTTTTTTCGTATTAAACTCATTAAGCCAATACATGCATTAATTCATTCACTCAACAAAAGTATAATTCAGACATAGTACAAAGCACACATTATGCTACATTCTGGGGATAAAATGCTGAATAAAACAAAGACTGACCCTGCCTTCAAGAATTTTATGATCTAGTTATGAAAAAATATATTAATCAAATATTGACACAAATAATTTTCACAAACTGTGGTGGTTGCAATGAGTTAAATGATTCTTGACCTTTTCTGGAATGGCAGAATGTTTTCCTGAGGAGGGATATTTGGGCTGGAATTTAAGGAATGAGCAAAAGGTACTTGGGTAAAAAAGAGGAGGAAGAGATTCCAGGCAGTTATAAAAACTTATGTGAAGACTTTCACCAAGGCCAGGGAGGCTGAAATACAAAGGTGACATGAAACATGGCAAAAGACAATGCTAGGGAATTTGGCAGGAGCTAACACCTTGAAAGCCACATTAAGAACTCTCTTTGGTCTTTATCCTAAGGGCAATTGAAAGTATTAGAGAATTTTAAAGTTTTGAGCAAAGAAGTAAAACAATGAATAGATAACTTCTGGTAGGACTTTGCAAGACAGAAGTTCTATTTTTGCCACTAAGGCAGAGATAACAAAAATTCAGCACCTATATTAGTGAATTCTTGTGCCTTATCCATGGCAGACATCACTAATCAATCATAATAATTTCCTATTAATAACTTGTTCAGTTTTCCAAAAACCTCAGTCATTCTAGCTTCCATTTTTGCCATCAAACCTTATATATTAATAAAATTAGTCTTTACATCCTGTCAGTGTCACCTCTTGAATGTATCTAAAATCTGTTCCCCTCCTTATGGCTACTGCTGTAGTTTAAGTCAATGTGTTTTTTTTTGTTTTTGTTTTTTGTTTTTGTTTGTTTGTTTTTTTGAGACAGAGTCTCGCTTTGTTGTTCAGGCTAGAGTGAGTGCCGTAGCGTCAGCCTAGCTCACAGCAACCTCAAACTCCTGGGCTCGAGTGATCCTTCTGCCTCAGCCTCCCGAGTAGCTGGGACTACAGGCATGAGCCACCATGCCCAGCTAATTTTTTATATATATATCAGTTGGCCAATTAGTTTCTTTCTATTTATAGTAGAGACAGGGTCTCGCTCTTGCTCAGGCTGGTTTTGAACTCCTGACCTTGAGCAATCCGCCCGCCTCGGCCTCCCAAGAGCTAGGATTACAGGCGTGAGCCACCGCGCCCGGCGGTCAATGTGTTTTATTACTTGAATTATTACCAGAGCTTCCTTACTGGTCTTGCTGATATCAGCTTTGTTTCCAGTATGCCAGCTACAATAATGCTACCAGAATAATCTTTTGGAAATGTTTAACATAATACAATTATTATGGCTTAAATTGTGTCTCCCCAAAAATCATATGTTGAAGTCCTAAACCCCAGTAACTCTCAGAATATGAACTTATTTGGAAATAAGGTCACTGTAAATATAATTAATTAAGATGAGTACATATGAGAGTAGGGTGGGCCCCTAATCCATTATGACTGATGTCCTTACAAAAGAGAGGAATCTGGACACAGACATGCCCACAGGGAAAACATCATGTGAGTATGAAGACAGAGATGGAGGTGCCATGTCTATAGCCAAGGAACACCAAAGATTTCCAGCTAACCACCAGAAACTAGGGGAAAGGGAAGGAACAGATTCTTCCTCATAACCTTCAGAAGAAAGGAACCTGGCCAACACTTGATCTCATATCTCTAACCTCCAGAACTGTAAAACAACAATTTTCTGTTCTTTAATCCATCCAGTAGTGATACTTTGCTAGGGCAACTCTAGAAAACTAACACAACAATCATATACCATTTCTATACTCTAGATCTTTAAATTGTCCAATGGCATTCATTGTCTGTTATCAAACATGAATGTCTTACCATAATAGAGTATATAAGACTTAATATGATCTTGGTCATATTTACCTCTTCACTTTTATTTCTCATTGCTTTCTTATTTACTACATTTCATTTCTCTTATATTTTTTGTGCTTAGTAGTCTATACTTGAAACGTTTTTTTTTTCTTTTTGCCAGTTTCAACCTATTATGATGCATAGATGGCATTTTATTTTCTATAAATCATTTCAAGGCAGATGTAGATTTCCATCCTGTCTGTTCTTTTGGCATCCTTTATCCACCTCTTTTGTCATATTTACCAGGACGCTTTTAACCTTTGTTGATATTCCCTGCCCACTCACTCATTCCTCACACATTGAATTCTTTAAGAAAGAGATTTTGACTTGTGTATCTGGCACTAGTGGAAGTTAAATATTTTGAATAGATAAACGAGGCCAGTCTTCAATCCTTTCTTCACTCAAGAGACCCTTTCTTTTATTCAGCAGGGTACCTAGATGCTCTGTGCATTCTCTTTTAGTTCTACTTTAGGGTTAAAAGACTAAATTTTTTGTTATTATTTTGTTTCAATCAGATGATACATTTTTTCAAAGTTGGTATTTATTTACAAGCTGGTGAAAGAACATGTTATATATCTTTTAAAGTCCTGTTGGCCAGGATTCACAAATTTTTGAACATTCAATGCAGGAAATTATTAGGCAAAGGAATAAAGTAAAGCGGTTTTACTCTATCAAATGTCTTTCCAACTTAGACGTTTGGTTTAGAGCTTAATACTAAAGTGTACCTCACAGCAGTGGGCAATACTTGAAGTTTAAAGTGAAATTCAATAACTACAAAATGTTCTTGGCTAGAAATGCATTGATGTAGAAGGCAATATTGTCAATGGAAGGAGAAAGAAAGACATATTATCCAATACAGCATTACATTTAATATTAGTTTAGCAATATTTTAGCAAGAATGTGTGATAGTTAATAGAAATTTGGACATAGTTAATAATATTTCCTTAAAAAGAAATTTAAATATGATCATTTTCAGGAATTTATGAACTCCACTTACTGAATTTTTCAGCACTATGCATCTCAGCTCTACTCTCCCGTTTAGATGGGCTGGAAGTCATCACAAGAATGAGAGTTGAATCAGATTGATCACCTCTTCTTTAATCCTACAGATTGTATTTGATATCTCCTTGGAATTCTTTAAAATATGAGGATTCCTAATGCTTATTAGCCATAACTTTGGGGGTTCGGCTGAAATCCAGACACACACGTACACAAACACACACACAAACACATAGAATCTTTGATACTTTTTTTATATTAACCTGGGCAAGTCAATTAACCTACATAGGACTCAGTTTTCTTGTGTGGGAAAGAGCACAGTCTACTGTAGAGCACTTGAACCAAGTACTACTGAAACCTCGAGGATAGGTGGGGAGACACTTTGAACAGGAGGTAGATGCACTTTGAATCTGGACTTATTTGCATGCTAATAACTAAAGGTAGAATTTGGTACTAGTTTCTGAAAGCACAAAACACATTTTTAAACCATTAAATATTTGCCTTTTTTTTAGACTGGCATTTCTGATTAAATAAAACATGCCTCCAACTGTACTGGTCAAATATGTAGGTCTTCATTAGGCCAATTTTAAAACACTTCCTATTTTGTGAAACCCACAGAGCTTACACTTCAGAATTTTCCATCCCTAACTATTCCTTTCACGTCACAGGAAATCTATTTCATTTAAAATAAAGAAAAGATTTTAAATTAAGACACAAAAGATCCAGAGAACTGTAAATTCAGTCCAGTTCTTCTTTGAAACTGTAACTGACAAAAATTTATTTTGCTTACTTCAGTTTGTGTGACATTCTTAATTTTATTTAAATGTAGGTATTTTTTAATTTCTATTTCCTTTCATATAAAAAAAAGAGTTGTCCCAGGGGATTATGGACATAAAACTTCATGAATTACATGTATCCTGCAAAAGCTAGCCTGTGCATCATGCATAACCTTCATAAACACTACAAGATACTCCTAATTTGTTATGGACTCTCTGGAGCTATCACCTGTCATCAAGTTGTGAGCATAGCGCATACATTAAAGGAATTCATAGTTTTTAAGTTACAAAGGCCATATTAAAGAAAGAGAAGAATCAACTTCCCTCTAAAAGTGCATTGATAATCTTATTTTAGATTTTATAAAGGATTATTTTTTACTTTTGAACAAAATATTACAGTAAACTAGTGTCTCAATAATTAAACAGTTAATGATTCTTAACATGCCCCATGGCTCCTGTACTATGTGAAATCCCCTTTTAAAGTATGAGTCCTCAATTGGGAATACATAATTTTCAATCACATAGATACTTAAATGGTCCATAAACAAGAACCATACACTAGAAAATGACACTTGAGAGTTGAAAGGAATTTTAGGAGTCAGCTAAGAGTGCATGCAACAGGTACCAGTAAATAGAAAGAATAAAACAACAGGAAAGAATTGGTAAAAATAACAACAACAACAAAAAAAAAAACTCTGTTACTCTTCTTTCCAAAAGAAACCACAAATTATGTTGGGAGCTGCAAGATGATAAGACCTTCAGAGAAATTAAAAGGTCAGAATTAATGGATTTTTATCATTTGCTATATTGAAGGACAAAATGTTTTCCTGGATAACATAGAAAAGTAGCCTAAACAAGAAATGGAAATGCAAGAGGTTTTGAGAAGGCAAAGGAAAATAAAACCAGATAAGTGCAATGAATGAAAGAATGCACTAAGGAAGATGAGAAGAGAAGGAAATTTGATCCATTAGAGATATATTTTTAGAAAGAGATGTATAATTTCTGGAGAGAAGGCAATATGTCCTATTTCTTTGAAAAGACAGGAGGGTCTTCTAGAGTTAGGAAACATGAAGAACTTAGTTATTGGATTTACAAAGAAGAAATAGAGTGGAGATAGCCATTTATAAAACCTACATGGGCCATTAGTAGTTTGCTCTCTCTTCCTGAAACGAATAGCTTGATCATGATGGAAAGTAGGTTAGAACTTACCCAATTACTGGCCTAGTATAACACCTGGAGTAGTCAGTCAATCAATGTAGTCTGAAGATGAATAAATAAATTAATGAATCCTCTGGCTCACTGTCACTTATTTATCATGTTGATTGGGGATCAATGACATAAAAGAAGAAATTTGGGGACAATTCTTATAATTATGAAGACAAGGAAACTAAAGCATTTTTAGTAGCATGGTCTTATGTATGCTTCTATTAATATTTTAGAGCTAGAGATTTTGTACACAGAAGATTAGAAAAATAATGATTAGTTAAATAAATACAACACGATTTGTTTGCTGCACCAGGGATTACTCTGCCAAATTGATAAACACATAGAGTATATGTGCAGAATCATCTGGAAGCCTGCCAGATTTATACCATAAAATCAAAATCTAGGAGAAGGAAAACATTGTTAGATAAAACTGTAAAACTAAATATAATGAAGGATATTGGCTATTACAATAGAACAGATATGTAAATGGTAAAGATAAAAACTTCATAGTGAAAAATTACTAAAGAGAGGGTCAAGAACACTATTGTATACTCAATGCCCATAGTGTCAGCAACATTTGAAGTATAATTTAAGATAGTAAAACACTAAGATTTGCCCTTTGAAACTTATGATCACAACACTGAAAATCTTTACTTTGTTCAAGTAAAGACTTAGAAGAAGAGGCAGATGAAGTCTACATATCATGTCATGAACATATAAGCTTTTGTGGAACTCTTCAATTCTGCTTTTACTATCATCAAAGAAAGTATCTCAGTGAAGATGATAGAAGGGAGAGAACAAAGTAAAATAGTAGAGAGAATGTTCCACAGATGAATTACTGATAGAAGCTCTTTTTTCTGCTTATAGAACTAGAATGAGCTTAGACCTGGAATTGTGCCTAGAGATGGCTCCAGTGTAGGGATCCAGGGCTGGGTCATATTAGGAATAGTGTTTACCTAGGGAGTTAAAGGCCCTGTAGCTGGAGGAAGAACCTGAGTCTTATTTGAAAGGAAAATAGTACTGAATGGAAGATTTGAAAATCAAGGCAAGGCAGAAAATAGGCATAGGCAAAACCAGAAAGATTAACACATTAACTACCATGCGAATTGTATTTAATCATGATAGTTTTGAGCCCTGGGCCTTGTGAAGCATATATAATTCACACATTTCTTTACCTTGGGAGCCACGTGGTACACAGGCGATTCAAACTGCCATGCCATAGCATACAGGGGATAGGTGGCCCCATGAGCAAAACTCTGCAGTTGGTTTGTGAAAATCTTACTTGTTAATGGTCTTATTACTACAATTAATATTGACAATTTAATTCTAATTTTTTAAAAAAAAAAACAGAGTCTCTATTGCTCAAGCTAGAGTGCCATGGTATCTAGTTGAGAGCAACCTCAAACTCCTGGGCTCAAACAATCCCCCTGCCTCAATCTCCCAGGTAGCTGAGACTACAGGCATACACACCATGCACAGCTAATTTTTTTCCATTTTTAGTTGCCCAGCTAATTTTTTCCATTTTTAGTAGAGACGGGGTCTCACTCTTGCTCAGGCTAGACTCGAACCCTTGACCTCAATCCATCCTCCCACCTCTGCCTATCAGAGTACAAGAATTACTGGTGGAGCCAACACGCCAGGCCAACAATTTAATTCTAAAAACATGTATTAAATGAATAGAAGTCAATGAATTTCATTTTTCTATTTATGCTTACCTGTAAATTAAACTTAAGCTTAATAAGTTAAGAAAAACACTTTATCCTCATGAATTATTTCTCAAGTTTAAACATTACATGTTACATTACTAATTTTCAAGTTTTTAAATTATTTTTTATTAATAAAACAGAAAACCCTAAAAAATAACACATTTTTTCATTAAATAGAAAGGATTGTTTTGTTTTTGAAGTTTTTATTCTATGCTTGTAATAAAACACTGTGGCCCCAAAGAAAAAAGTTTTTTTTTAGTGTGGCAGTCAATGTGTTAAAGGTGAGCAAGTATGTTATAAGAAGTTTGTGACAAGTAATTCATGATTAAAGCAATGGACAGAGAGCAAGAGAGTGTTTGGATTACCCTCCTAGGGGTTGGTTAGTGCATGAGACATGGGTGTGGGTAGCAAGATAGACAGATGGCAGGGGCAGCAGCTTAAGAGAATCAAAGAGGACAGATCTGGAAGGGAAAACAAATATGGTGCTGGGAATTTACAGCTTCCCTGTAATCTGTTAAAAGTTTCATTTTCTCATGGGAAAAGAAAGTTTAATATAATCATGTAAAGTACAGATTTTAGGATCAAACAGGCTTACTATAAAAATTGGCTCTATAGTACTTGGGCAAAAAAAAAAATAATATCTACATTGGCCTCAATTCCTTATCTGTAAAATGAGAATTATAATAGCAGTAGTTATAGTGCTAAAATATCAGGAAGATTAAATAAGATTCAAAACAGATTCAAAGAGTTGTATCATGCACACAGTCATCCATATATAAATGTTAGTCTACTCTTATTATTAATATTCAGGTAAAAGTAAATTATCTGATAAATTATTTGTCTTGAAGTAAATCATTTTCCACTAAAATTCCATCAACCTGACTCTCAAGGAAGATTTTGTTGGAGGAGTGGAAATGACAGATCCTCTGGAGAAAGTAATTCTGCTCTTTCATCTTAAAATAGTGCTTCTCTAATTCATTGTGCTTATAAAACACCTAAGTATCTTTTTAATATGCTCAATTTAATCTAGTTGACTTGGCATGAGGGTCCTTGATTCCCCATTTATAAAAGATTCCAGGTGATGTTGATCCTGCTGGTCCATGGACCACACTTTGAGTAAAAAGGCCATAGAATACCTGAAATAGAGTGAAGAAAACATGGCAGAAAGTGTGACATGTAACATGGATTGTTAGAAGGCAAATTTCAGAGGCCATAGAAAGACTGTTAAGATTTCTTGGATCAAGGCCTGAAAAGAAGATGGCTCAAATCCAAAACCAATGATATAAGATGTGGTTTTCAAACGTGAAATTTGGACTTTATAATCTCAAAGGGGATCCTAAAGGGGATTTCCATATACCCACAGGGATCAATTAAATAAAATAATAATGTACAGAAAATTAAAGAAAGGAAAACAACTAAGGAAGAAGAGTGATCTAAGCATAAAATAATAATGTTGGTAAGTTGATAAATCTTAGAATATATTGAGGTTTCTTAAGGCACCCCAAATTACTTTTTAATGATATTTTTGTAGCAAGAATAACACAATGAACAGACCCACTCTAAATCAATTAACCTGTCAATTGATGAGAGAGAGAACTCCAAACTCCTCAGTTTTCAGCTTGAGTGTAGACTATGGTCTACACTCTGGAAAGTGAAGAATGAAAATTGATACAAAGGATGAGAAGCTGATTAGTGGTAGAAATACTATATTATACCAATTTCTCTAAATGGGTTCAATTGTTTCTGTTTAGGTAGGTTATATTCTCTGCTAATTGGAGATCATTGAACTGAATCTTTGCAAAACCATGATGAACATAACAGTTCTAGAAGGTCCTAAATGACCAAATATTGTCCAATTTGTTTTAATAGTGGTATCCATGTCTAATAAACATGATGCTAATTTTAATAAACATGATGCTCATTCTTGACTGGGTTTGGTACATATTTTTTAAAAGATAAAAAAATAAAATATTTTTATAATATTTTTCTTCTTTGACTGATGGATTCCTGTTCATCTTTAAAGAACTTATCCAAATGTAATTTCCTTGATGAAATAATTTCTCATTTTCTTAGATAGAATTAATTACATTCTCTGTGTTTCCCATCAAACTGAGAATAAATTTCAGGCACTGTACTTACAACAGTGTATTTTGGTTTCTTATTCACGTCTGTTTTCTGACTTTATAGGGAAAGGCTTATTTTTATCCTTATAATTCTATGTTCAGCACAGTATATGATAATTAAAATCAAAATTTTAAGCATCCAAATTGGAATCTACACACATAGAACACATGCATACAGGGAATATAATTCAATTTTAGGTTGTACTCATCAAAATAGAGTGTCTAGATTAAGGGAGGTGTAAATCCCAGTCAACTTAGTGGTGCTCAAACATGTCAAAAGTATACATTTTAGAAAATGCAGTATAGTTCAGTCATTAAGAGCACAGACTCTATAGCCCAGACTACTCTAGATTCTAATGCCATATCTGTCATGTGCTTCAGCGTGTGCTACTACGTAAAGCTGCTAGAATGAGTAAATGAAATTATCTATATATAAAACACTTAAAATGGTGTTATTATAAGTTATTGTTAATTATTCCAGATATTTCCCTTTAAGAGCACCACTGATACACAGCCCAGTTCAGAGAAAGGTGACCAAGAAAACAAAAGAATCAAAATCATTTTACAAAGAAGTTTAAAATACCTCAAGCTGTTAGGCTGGGACTGAGATCTGAGAAGGATAGAAGGGACAAGAGGACAGCTGTTTTCAAAACTGAGAGAATGAATACCTTTGACCTAGGACACTCAAGAGGACAAAAATTATACCAAATTTGGATACCATAAAGAGGAAGATTTGGGTTCAAATAAGGAAGACTTTTCTCATATAGAGTAAGTAGAATGGAATACTCTGAGGTATGTAAGCAGGATTTAGAGCACTTATCAGGGGTGATAAATATGAGAATGAATCATTGATTGGTAGGAGGGCTGGGCTAGCTCATTCTTCTGGGATCTGAGCTTTATTCTGTTTATTTTACAAAAGAAGAACTAAAGGCTGTAAATATGAAGTAACTTGACCACAGACAGACAGAGAACTAGTTAGCTACAAATCCTGGCCTAGAACTCACTTTGTCAAATTCCCCCTCTAGGGCTCTTTTCTAGAAAGCCTTCTTGCTTTCAGAAGGAAAGTACTTTCCAGAACCAATAGGCATGTGCTCCGAAGTAAAATCCTGAAGCAAATGTACATGTGAGGCAATGCATGGGTGAGAAAAAGTGAGTAGAGCAAGCCCTGTAGCATAAAGTCACTAAATCCTGGCTAAGCAATGCCTAGGGCTTCTCTGGTGACTCCTTGTATGCTATTCCCAGACATAAGTTTATTTGTATGTAAACTTGATCATAGAGTGTTCTGAAATATAAAGTTTTGTGAGTATACACTATGTAAACTTGAGAATGTATTTGTCAGTTTTGCTCTGTGTCCTAGATTTTCATCTGAAATAAATGTGTACTAGGTTTCAGTTCAATGACTAAAGTTATTGAAATCAAACCCCCTCTCTGACTCTTCTACCAAGGGGACAGGGAGTCTATGTTCAGATATCTCAATAGACAGACGTCATCCCATTTTAACTATCTTTAACAGTAGTAACAAAATTGAATGAGGAAGAAAATTTCTCATTATGTAAAGAAAATTTCTTTACATAAAACTCTGTTGGTTTATAGAATTTATTCTACTTTTTCAGGCATTGGTTATATGAAGAATAAAATATTAATTAATGGATTGATTAACAAAACATTGGATCATTCAAGTTTATTATAGACAAAATAATGAACAAATCTTAACTGGGTGATAAACCATACTCTATACTCCAAGTAGGTTTTGTAGTCAGCAGATAGTTTGCTCACTGTGAGAAAGATGGGAATGTTTTAGAAATCATTCTTCTTCCCAACTTTTCCAAATGTTTGAGTATTATGAATCTGCTCCTTTGTCTTTCCTTTCGTTAAAATATATGCCTATGAAAGCAAAGTCTCAGTTTTGTTCACTGATATACCACCATGTACCTAGAATTATACTTGACATATATGCTGTAGTTGATAAATATTAGTTGAATAAATTAATAAAAAAGTGAATAAATTGACAAGTGGTGGTGGATAGAACAGGGAGAAGGATAGCTTATCAAAACCACTTTAAGTTTGCCAGATTTATCAAATGAAAAAGGAGTTCTTATAGTAAAAAAAAATTGTTTATCTAAAATTCTAAAATTCAAATTTAATTGAACATCCTGTATATTATCTGTCAACTCTACACTTAGAAAGAAAAAAAGAAAAACTCAAAGAACAAAAGTATGTGAGGTCATTAATATTTACCTATAATACAGGAAGAAATAACTTTTCTTTCAAGACAACGTTGATGGATGTAAGGAAATCACAATATATGTATTTAAAAAATAAAACTTAAAAAGAATTAAAAGGGGTAAAGATAAATCCTCTTTAAAAACAGAGTTTAGTTTTTAAAAATCTCTCTAGACTTAGGGATGTTGTCATCTATTCCATGATGTGTGCATGTGGGCGTGTTTTGGGATAAATCTCAAAACAGTTTTTAAGTGTTTTTTGTGCTTTGTCCTTCTCTGCTTGGAGGTCATCACAGGCAAGTTGTTGCTGTTGGTCACAAACATGGCCTTACATTTTAGGTTTTATGGTGGAGTCTTAAAAGAATGATTACATTAAAAATAAACATCAATTTGCTGCCCAAAACATCAAACAGGAATTGTTTTATTCACTGACACTGAGAACTAGGTACTTGACAATCTCTTAGGCTGCCAACCTCTTACTGATCCTTCAATACTCAATTTAACAATTAGCAAGAGTGAAAAAAGATATTATTTGTAAGATTCCATGTCTCCCTAATGATATCATAAACTCCAGGAATATTAAGAATAACATAGGAAATGTGCACCTTTTGTGTATCTGGAGCTTAGGATGGATCTTGGTACATAATAGCTACTTAATTATTGATTTAATGAATCAAATTTTAGGACAAGTGAAACAAATAGGAATGTCACCATCTTTTCTACCTTTTTGAGTTGACTTCACAGCAGTATATTCTTCTGTTCTCTCATACCCTTATAATATGTACTGAATTAGTAAATTAATAAAACTCAGGTGCCTCAGTTTCTTCCTCTATGGAATGGAGATGATAATATGCCTATCTCATAGTGTTGTTATGAAGATTAAATGAGTTAATATAGGTAAAGTGCTTGAAATAGTAACTGACACATGGTAAGTATTACCCATCACCATCACTAGAAGCAGCAACAACATTATTTACGGTTGGGTCTTTTTCCAGTAAGAGTTTCAGACTGGAGTTCTTTTGTCCTTATATTCAATCCTCCAGTTAGAAGCCTGACCTTAGGCTGGACAGACTATTCTTTGGATTTTTAAAAGAAGTAGCACTCCTCTGGAAGAGCCAAACCTAAAAAGTTTCCTTGAAAATCAATGTCTTCCCTCCTCCCTGAGTTTGTTAGATTGTTTATTTTTCTTCCCATTCTCTGCTTCTTTAGAATCCATTCCCCAACTCTGGTTAAAATAGTTTAATTGTATTTAGCAACACTGTTGGGTCCCCCAATTTCTCCCTTTTATTCTAAAAGCCAATTGGCCTATTGTGATGTCATTTTTTCTGTCATTTTTAATCAAAATATCTCAACTGAAAGTGGAGAATGATCCTACAAATTGACTTTTATAAACGAGAAATACAAAACAACATGTTTTATATTATATTGACTATTTAACAATTATATTAGAACTCCTACACCATCTATTGTTTGAATAGACTCAGATTAACAGACCAAGATTAAAAGTTTAGCATATATTATGGCTTGGAATATCTACTGTACTAAGCTAGTTAGTGTTCTTTCTTTTTCTTTTTTTTATTTTAGCGTTTATGGGGGTACAAGTGTTAAGGTTACATATATTGCCCATGCCCTACCTGCCTCCTTGAGTATCTCATGAGTTTTCTTAGACCAAAATTAGATTAATAATTTTAATTTTATTATTTAATTTTTATTATTTAATAAACTCTACTTAGCAACATTAATCTTTGGTTATATGAAGTTGTTAAAATCTTCCCCCATATTGCCAAAATTGTCTTCCTGAATCATCTTGCATAATCATCGAAGGTAGTAGACTAATTCCATTGAGCTTTATTGTTATGGAAACATAACTTTTTTCTGGTGAGATCATGCTCTAAATCTGCTAGAAATCAGTGTTCCATTCCCTCCTTGCTGCTTCAGGAATGGTTAACCACCCTCAGTGTCCAACTTCACTTAATTCATTTAGCCTTTAATCTGTTTCACAAAGTATTTTCTCTTGCAATGAATATGTAAATTTATACAATTAACTTTTAATATATTTTTCAGCGCTAATAAAATTTTCTTTTTTACAAAAATGTGTACCTTAATGCATCTCTTGCCTCTTTTTAATTATCCATACCCCAGAGAATCTAACCCAGTGGCTCTCAACGTTGGCTATATGATGTTTTAAAAATATACCAGAAAAATGAACTACCTCCCATGAAAGTAAATGGAAATTTTTATGAGTGGAAATCAGGCATTATATTTTTAAATAAACTTTATAAGACATTCGGATGCTTACCTGTGAGATTTTTCCCATTTCATCCTAATCAAGAAATAATTCAAACTAGTAATATAATTATTTTATTACAGGCTAAATATTTTTCTTGAAATGTACCTACATGGGTAATAAAGAATAAAACCAAAATCCAAAAATAAGGAGGAGGCATATATTAGTCTTATTCCTTTATATCCTGGTACCTTATTTTATAATTGGGAACACTTCCTTTTGGAAAGACTTGATTGGGCTCTGGTGAGGAATGGTGGAATGGCAATGTTGGAAAATTGCCTGAGTTATTCTTTAAGATACCCTGTACATGAGTGACATTGGAGTTTTTGCTCTTCAAACACCTTCGTTTGTGAATTCTGCTTGTTGAAAAGAGCCAACCTAAAGTACAGTCACATTATGCAAATTAAGTTCTTCAGCTAATTATTAGTAATAATTTACAATGTGATGAAAAGATGAATTCATTTGAATGTTAATGATCAGCTTTTATTCATACATTTTAAAAATAACTTGCAGCTTAAGGAAAATAGAATATGTAAGTGCGCATTAGAAACTTTTTCTTAATCCCAAACATATTGTATACATTTTAAATAATGCTAGACAGAAGATACCATATCATGATGCCTCAATTATCTATTTTAATATTAATAAAATTCAGAGAATTTACTAATCAATATGCATCATGATTAAACAGATAAATTTCCAAGTAGTTTTGGAGCCAAACTTTCAGAAGAATCTTAGTAGGGGGGAAATATCCCTTCATGGAAAGGTTTTACTCCTAAATTTAAATAATTGTGACTTGATCACTGACTCAGATAATGTATATTAATATCTACATATAATAATGATACCTTAAATTGGAATGTGGTCTGTTGATTCGTAATATCTATTCAAATATAAGCTAATAACTCAGTTATTTAGGGGCCTATTTTCCAGTTTATGAATTATTTATTTCCTTTGTTTTGAAGAGGTTATTATAGCTTTTAGGGGCAAGAGAATAATAAAGCTCCAGAACTTGATGATAGTGTTGTGACATATTTAAGCATGGCAGAAAGGTATTAGTTATAAAACCAAATAACTTTTAATTTAATGAAGGCAAAAGCAAAATGTTCATAATTCAAAGACTCATTTATGGCATAAAATGAATGCTCCAAAAATTTTCATGTGCTTTAGGTTTGAAACAAAATATAACAGATAGGATTTTTGCCAACATATCTAGGAGAGGGGCTGATATCAAAAACTGTAGCCATGTCATTTATTTGATACTACTAGTATTGACTGCTATTGATTAGGCATGGCTATCCAAAGCTCATTGAATTCCAGGATGATTTAAGTTTTTCCAAAGGGTATTCTATTTGGCCTTTACCCATGGATTAAATCTGAGCATGAGCAATGGATATAATAGGATTTAACCCACTGTACAATAGATAATTTTGAACTTGGCACAAAATATTGGTTTCTATAATTTGAAAAATTCTTCTAATATCATCAAAATAATGACCAGACCATTAACTATAACCACCACTAACTATTATCAAAATAAAATTTGGGAGTTGGGCCCAATCTCTCTCCCCCTACTTGACAAGATCCTGTTGCAGTCATCCCTACACTTATTGAAATGGTCCTGAATAAAGTCTACCTTACTGAGCTATTTTTTTTAATGTTGCTTTATAGATACAAGGCAGTGCTAAGAGTAAATGTCATTAATGACAAGTGCTGACCCGATTCAAGAAAATTCTATATGCCTAAGACTTCTGTGAATAATATTCAGCTAAAAGCTATCATTAATTCAGCTTTTTTGAGTGTTGGAAGATTTGGGAGTTAATTTTACTGCCAAAACATCCACAAATGATCAAATGAAGAAGCTGTAAATTTTGTAACTACCCAAGATTTTACATATTTTTTATTAAGCAATTTTATCCATGTCCCTCTGAGTCCCATTAAACATTAAGAAGAAGAATTTATAGTCACACATGTCTAAGGAAAGTGTACTTTCTATTAGGCAATAGAATTGACACATTCTTTCTTGCAATATAATCTTATTAGACTTAATTTACATAATGGATGTGAAATTAATTAATAGTTGACATAATCTTGTTTTGGAACATTCAACACCTCCTTCATCATCAAAAAACCAACATCTTTATGATACTGATTTGAGTATGCTAAAAAGTTATTTAAATTATCTTGCAACTTCTTCCATTTTAGTTAAATTCACTCAAGATATTTACTTGTGACTGATATAGTGCTATGCTTCCTCATAGAAAGCATTCTTCCATGGAAACAATTACAGAATGGCAATAGATGGCTCATGAGATGGGAGGAAGAACTCAAAAATAGGTCACTTACGAGCTATCTATAACAAATTTTATTGCTTGGACCAATGTAAGCCTGGAAAACATCTGTGACAATTGTCCAATGCAGTCTGAACTATTCCTAAAGTGTTTGATTTTTAAAATTCTTATTCTGATAATTCTTCTTTTAAAGTTGGTGTACTGAAATTAGATATGGGTTTTGCCTCTTTTATAATTCTATTATCACAATAAAAGTAATACTTGAAGTCAAGAGATAGCTATTATTTGAAAAAAAAAAATAGCTTCAGCCATAAAATGTCAATGACATCATTACCCAAGTGAATTACCAAAGTTCTTTGGACATTGTTACTAGGGCATTTAAGTAAAAAAATATATATTGTAACTATAAAGCTAAAAGTGTTCTTTTTCACAAATTTTAAAAGCAGTGAACATAGACATACTTTTGGGAAGGAATTACAGATCTTCAGATCTTTATGATAACTTAGAAGCATTAAATTAAGAAATGTATAAACTAATAACATACTTAAGTCTTAACAAGAAACATATTCTAAGATATACATTTCAAGATACCTAAACAATCATAATATCATCTGTCTGCTTTTCTAACTCTTGAAAAGAAGAAATTTGTTTTCATCATTTAGATTCTTCTTGAAGTCTTGCCTTTGGAATGATCAGAATCAATGTTTTCCTAAGTGCTGCCTTGCCTGGATTTGAATGTACTCCTCATGAACTGCCAAATGCATTTCTTCCCAACCTTCATGTCCTTATTCTCAGTCCCTCCACCTGGAAAGTTAATATATATTTAATGATTATACTTTATAGCCTAGAATTCAGGATCGTGAACTCAAAAGCCATCAGAGACACAGAAGTTAATGTTAATTTATAAAGCAGCTAGGAGAAAGGTAACTGAAAACCACAGAACCTATGGTGAACTACAAATTAGATACTTACCTCAAAGCATTCAAATTCAAATTATTAAAAAACAAATAAATAAACAAACAAAAAACCAGAGCTAGCCCAGCAAGATAATTTACCAAGATAGATAGCTTCAGCCCAACAGCTGCCATGTTGCAACTTTTAGTCTAGATCAGTGGTTCTCAAGACAGGCTGCACATACAGTCATGGCTAAATGGAAATAAAACAAAACTATACATGCTCAAGCCCTTCCCTTAGAAATGTGGGTTAAATGGTCTGGGGTGGGTGCTGATGCCAAAATTGAGAATGTCTGGTCTAAAGAAATAGATTTTATTATATCACATGGGTAATTATTTACGTTTTTCTACTTAGATGATAATTCCTACAGATAGGAACAGGTGGTGATTTTCATATTTACAATAAAGCTAATTTATGGAGCTGTTTTTCAAATTCCAGTGAGAGATTTTCCTGTCTTTGGTCACACATTTATTTGTTAGATAGTTAGCTGAGGTTAGGGATACAAACAGCCATTTCAGAACATATCCTTTGTAAGTATGTGTATTAGTCAGGGTCCTCCAGAGAAACAGAACCAATAGGAGGCGTGTGTCTGTGTGTGTATATAGAGACAGCAATAGATATAGATAGATTAGATATAGATATAGATACAGACAGAGAGGTAGGGGTGTGTGTGTGTGTGTGTGTGTGTGTTTGTATGTGTAGATGGGGTGGGGTGTATTTTAATGCATTGGCTCATGTCATTGTGAAGGTTGGCAAGTCCAAAATCTGCAAGGTAAGCCAGCAGGCTAAAGTCCCAGGGAAAAGCTGATGTTGCCTTTTCAGTCCAAAGACAATCTAGAAGTAGAATTCGCTCTTCCCCAAGAGACCTCCTTTTTTCTTTTAAGGCCTTCAACAGATTGGATAAGGCCTACCTACATTATGGAGGTTTATGTACTTGACTCAGAGTCTACGGATTTAAATGTTAATCCTCTCTAAAATAATATATTCATGGCAACATTTACACTGGTAATTGAGCAAATATTTAGATATCATGGTCTAGCCAAGTTGACACATAAAATTAACCATCACACTATGCTAACTACCACACAAATGAAGAATAAAATGACTTTCTTTTTATGAAACAGAATTACATTCTCTTACTTACCAATTAAGACTCTTGGCTACCTATCTGTTCTAACTAGCCAAACTAAAGGGTTAAATAAAACACATTTTTTTTCTTATTTCCAGGCCTATGTTCCCTCTTTTATATTTTGCTTTCTTTAGAAGATTTTGTGTTATCAAGAAAATCCTCTCTATCCAAGATCCCTACTACTAGAAAACTTAATTCATTTTATTCTTTTCCTCTTGCTCTTTCCATTTACTGAATTAATGCTCGCCTCAAAGTGATAGACTTACATTTAAGGGGCTCAGAAACTAAAAACAACGTAAATAACTACTGCAGTCGAAAGTATGAGATATGGAAATGCTACGGTTTGAATGTATCTTCCAAAAAGTATGTGTTGGAAACTTCTCAATGCAACAGTGTTGGGAGGAGGGGCCTAATGGGAGGTGTTTAGGCAAATAAATTAATGCCAATTATTAAAGGGCTTGAAGCTGTGGGTTTGATCTCTTGCTCTCTCTCTTACACGTGCTCTCTTTCCCTGCCACTTTCTGCCATTAAATGATGCCGCAGAATGCAGCCAGATGCAGGGCCCTCTACCTTGGAATTCTCAGCCTTCAGAACTATAAGAAATAAATCTCTGTTCTTTATAAATCACTCAATCTCAGGTATTCTTCTATAGAAGCACAAAGTGGACTAATACACAAGTATAGTTATAATAACGTAGTGGTTTTAAAAGATGGTTATAATTTCTTTGGATCTCCTCCCATCCAGAGGTAGTGTCTATGTCTCCTTTTTTTTGAACCTGAGAAGCCTTGTGACTATTTCAACAAGTACAGCAGAAGTAATGTTATGTGACTTCTAATACTAGATCATAAAAATTCTTGCAGCATCTGCCAGGCTTTCTTGGGACTATCACTCTGAAAAAGGCTAACCTCCACATAAGAAGTCTGACTAGTCTGAGATTGCCATGCCAGAGAAGCCACATGAAGGAATTAGAGTCTTGCCAAGGTGTCAAACAAGTGAATGAAGTCATCTTGGACTCTACAGACTAGCCTATTGGCTAAATACCAATGAGTGACTTCATTTGCTACCATAAGAATCAGATTTGAATTCTACCTAAATTCCTATCCCACAGAATTAATGCAGTACAATAAGATGGTTGTTGTTTTAAGCCACTCAGTTTTGGAATAGTTGTTACACAGGAATATAATCAGAACAACAAATAGTCAAGACAAAGGACTAAACATTAAGAGCTGAGATATCTATCTTTTCTCTTGAGTTAAATGCAGAAGGAAACTTGAATGGAGCTAATACACAAAGAAGGCAATCATACAGCTAAATCCTCTCTAGAAAGACAAGCACAGGGGTGACGATAGCATCATGTGTTCTGCTGTCTATTTAATAACTCTGCTTTGATATAAGGAAGGGATGCACTTCAAAAAATATATATCTAAGACCTCTTAACTTTTGTCATCCAGCTGGTCTATCCCCAGTCATCCTGTATTCACCCAATTATTAATACAGTGCAAGAAATTCAGAGTAATCCTAGTCTTCCCCCTTTCCTTCAATCAGCACAATAAATCCTGTTGAGTCTACTTCCAAAATATTCCTCAAGTCCATTCACTTCTTTGCACCCTTCCATTGTCTTCCCAGGTCACCATAATTTCTTCCTTGGTTTATGGCAATAGCTTCTGCACTGGTTACCTCATTTCCTCTCAAAGCATCTCACTACTCTGCTTAAAATCTGCCTTTTCTTCCATTACCATTAGAATAAAAATTCAGTGTCTTCACCATGACCTACAAGGTCTTTTTTTTTTTTTTTTTTTTTTAATTATTTTTTTTATTTTGGCATATTATGGGGGTACAGATTTTAAGGTTTCAATAAATGCCCATTTCCCCCCCTCCCCCCAAAAGTCTGAGTCTCCATCATGACCATCCCCCAGATGGTGCATATCTCACTCACTATGTATGTATATACCCGCCCCCCTCCCCCCTCCCACCTGCCCAATACCCTATTACTGTAGCACCTATGTGTCCACTTGGGTGCTACTCAGTTAATACCAGTTTGCTGGAGAATATATCTGGTGCTTGTTTTTCCATTCTTGGGATACTTCACTTAGTAGTATGGGTTCCAGCTCTAACCAGGAAAATATAAGGTGTGCTATATCACCATTGTTTCTTAGAGCTGAATAGTACTCCATGGTGTACATATACCACATTTTATTAATCCATTCTTTGATTGATGGGCACTTGGGCTGTTTCCACAGCCTTGCAATTATGAATTGTGCTGCTATAAACATTCGAGTGCAGGTGTCTTTTTTGTATAGTGTCACTGGAT
Organism: Microcebus murinus; assembly: GCF_040939455.1. NCBI lineage: Eukaryota > Metazoa > Chordata > Mammalia > Primates > Cheirogaleidae > Microcebus > Microcebus murinus. The sequence continues at coordinate 33,722,734 of NC_134114.1, read as the reverse complement.
CATTTGGGTAGATGCCCAGCAATGGGATTGCTGGATCAAATGGTAGATTCACTTGTATCGCTTTAAGGTATCTCCATATTGCTTTCCACAGAGGTTGAACTAGTTTGCAGTCCCACCAGCAGTGTAGGAGTGTTCCTCTCTCTCCGCAACCACGCCAGCATTTATTGTTTGGAGATTTTTTGATAAAGGCCATTCTCACTGGGGTTAAGTGATATCTCATTGTGGTTTTGATTTGCATTTCCCTGATGATTAGAGATGTTGAGCATTTCTTCATATGTTTGTTGGCCATTCTTCTGTCTTCTTTAGAAAAATTTCTGCTCAAGTCCTTTGCCCACTTTTTAATGGGGTTATTTGATTTTTTCTTCCTAATTTTCATGAGTTCTAAGTATATTCTAGTTATCAGTCCCTTATCGGATGCATAGGATGCAAAAATTTTCTCCCATTCAGTAGGTTGTCTGTTTACTTTCATGACTATTTCTTTGGCTGTGCAGAAGCTTTGTAGTTTGATCATGTCCCATTTATTTATTTTTGTTGCTGCTGTGATTGCCTTTGGGGACTTCTTCATAAACTCTTTGCCCAGGCCGATGTCTAGGAGAGTGTTTCCAACTTTTTCCTCTAGAGTTCTAATAGTTTCATATCTTAGGTTTAAGTCTGTTATCCAGCGTGAGTTGGTTTTTGTGAGAGGTGAAAGGTGTGGGTCCTGTTTTAGCCTTCTACAGGTGGCTATCCAGTTTTCCCAGCACCATTTATTGAAGAGGGATTCTTTTCCCCAGCGTATGTTTTTGTCTGCTTTGTCAAAGATGAGATGGCTATATGAGGATGGTTTTATATCAGGATTCTCACATCTGTTCCACTGGTCAATATTCCTGTTTTTGTGCCAATACCATATTGTTTTAATTACTACAGCTTTGTAGTATAGTTTGATATCTGGCATATTAATGCCTCCCATTTTGTTTTTGTTGCCTAGAATTGCTCTTGATATTCGGGGTCTTCTTTGGTTCCATACGAAGCGTAAAATTATTTTTTCTATATCTGTGAAGAATGCTGATGGGATTTTAATAGGTATTGCATTGAATCTCTAGATCAGTTTGGGTAGGATAGACATTTTGATGATATTGAGTCTGCCAATCCACGAGCATGGTATGGATTTCCATCTGTTTACATCCTCTGCTATTTCCTTCCTCAGTGTTTCATAGTTCTCCCTGTAGAGGTCTTTTACATCCTTGGTTAAGTATATTTCTAGGTACTTTAATTTCTTTGTTGCTATTGTGAAGGGAATTGAGTCTTTGATTTGGTTCTCAATTACATTGTTGTTGGCGTATATGAATGCCTCTGATTTCTGTGTATTAATTTTGTATCCTGAGACTTTACTAAATTCATTGATCAGTTCCAGGAGTTTCTTGGTTGAATCCTTGGGGTTTTCTAGATACAATATCATATCATCAGCAAACAGTGAAAGTTTGATCTCTTCTGCCCCTATTTGGATACCTTTGATTCCATTTTCCTGTCTGATTGCTATAGCCAAGACTTCCAGCACTATGTTGAACAGAAGTGGAGATAGTGGGCAGCCTTGTCTGGTTCCAGTTCTAAGTGGGAATGATTTCAATCTTTCCCCATTCAGTATGATGTTGGCTATGGGTCTGTCATATATGGCTTGTATCATCTTTAGGTATGTCCCTTCTATTCCTATTTTCTTAAGTGTTCGTATCATGAAAGGGTGTTGAATTTTGTCAAAAGCTTTTTCTGCATCTATTGAAAGAATCATGTGGTCTTTGTTTTTGCTTCTGTTTATGTGGTGAATTGCATTTATAGATTTACGTATGTTGAACCATCCCTGCATCCCTGGGATGAAGCCCACTTGGTCGTGGTGGATTATTTTTTTGATAAGTGTCTGGATTCGGTTAGCTAAGATTTTGTTGAAAATTTTTGCATCTATATTCATTAGGGATATTGGTCTGTAGTTTTCTTTTTTTGTTGCATCCTTTCCTGGTTTTGGTATCAGAGTAATATTCGCTTCATAAAAGGTGTTGGGGAGGTTTCCGTTCTTCTCGATGTTGTGGAATAGTTTCTGCAAGACAGGTACTAGTTCTTCTTTATAGGTATGGTAAAATTCAGGTGTGAAGCCATCTGGACCGGGACTTTTCTTTTTAGGGAGATTTTTAATTGCTGTTTCTATTTCAGCTGTTGAGATTGGTCTGTTCAGGGAATCTATTTCTTCCTGGTTGAGCCTAGGGAGGCTGTGTGTTTCTAGAAATTTGTCCATTTCCTCCACATTTTCCAGTTTGTGTGCATAAAGATTTTTGTAGTATTCATAAATTGTATCTTGTATCTCTTTGGGATCAGTTGTGATATCTCCTTTTTTATTCCTGATGGAGCTTATTAGAGATTTCTCTTTTCTGCTTTTCGTTAGCTTAGCCAATGGCGTGTCAATCTTGTTTATTTTTTCAAAGAACCAACTTTTTGTTTTATTAATCTCCTGAATAGCTTTCCTGTTTTCAATTTCGTTTAGTTCTGATTTGATCTTGTTGATTTCACTTCTTCTGCTGGGTTTGGGGTTGGTCTGTTCTTCTTTTTCCAGCTCTTTGAGTCGTTTCATTAGATTGTCTATTTGTGATCTTCTTGCCTTTTGGTTATAGGCATTTATGGAGATAAACTTTCCTCTTAGAACTGCTTTAGCTGTGTCCCCGAGGAGTTGATAACTTGTCTCTCCATTGTCGTTTTCTTCATAGAACTTTTTTATTTCCGTCTTGATTTCTTCATTTACGAAGTAATCATTTAGTAGGAGGTTGTTTAATTTCCACGTTTTTGTGTAGAAATGTGAGTTTCTGTTAGGGTTGATTTCTAGTTTTATTCCACTGTGATCTGAGAAGGTACATGGTATGATTTCTATTTTTTTAAATTTCTTGAGATTTTCTTTGTGTCCTAGGATATGGTCAATCTTAGAGAATGTCCCGTGAGCTGATGAGAAGAACGTATATTCAGTGGATTTTGGGTAGAATGTTCTGTAGATGTCTGTCAGACCCAATTGTTCTAGAGTTTTGTTTAAGTCCATTATTTCTTTATTAATTTTCTGTTTGGAGGATCTGTCTCGTGCCGTCAGTGGGGTGTTGAAATCCCCGGCGATTATGGAGTTGCTATTAATCCATTTGCTTAGCTCCAGTAAGGTTTGCTTTATGAATCTGGGTGCACCTAAGTTGGGTGCATATATATTTAAAATTGTTATCTCTTCTTGTTGGACTGTGCCCTTCACCATTATATAATGACCCTCTTTGTCTTTTACTACTTTTGTTGGTTTAAAAACCAAATCGTCTGAAATTAGAACTGCCACACCAGCCTTCTTTTGGCTTCTATTTGCTTGGAATATTGATCTCCACCCTTTTATTTTTAGTCTATGTGCATCCTTGCAGGTTAAATGTGTTTCCTGAAGACAGCATATACTTGGCCTGTATTTTCTTATCCATTCAGCCAGCCTATGTCTCTTGAGTGGAGAGTTTAAGCCATTCACATTTATTGAGAGAACTGATAGGTAAGGTAGATTACTGATCATTCTGTTGGGTTGGATGTTGTTGCTATGATTTCTGTCTTGAGCCATTGTAATATCTGGCCTTTAATATCTTTGGGTTTTGGTTGTTTTTATATCCGTGGGTTTTTATTATGATGTTCCGTGCATAACGCTGTTTTAAGTACTTCTTGTAGGGCTGGTCTTGTCTTGGCGAATTCTCTGAGCCTTTGCTTGTCTGAGAATGTTTTTATTTCTCCTTCATATATGAAGCTTAGTTTTGCAGGGAATAATATTCTAGGCTGGGCATTGTTTTGTTTCAAAAGAGTGAGAATGGGGCCCCAGTCTCTCCTTGCTTGTAAAGTCTCATTAGAGAAGTCTGATGTTATTCGAATTGGCTTTCCCTTGTATGTCACTTGCTTCTTTTGTCTTACAGCTCTTAGAAGGGCCTCTTTAGTTGATACTTTGGTCAGTCTAATGACTGCATGACGTGACGTCTTCCTGTTTGCATTGAATCTCCCAGGGGTCCTCTGGGCTTCTTGAACTTGTATATCGAGCTTTTGAGCAAGGCCTGGGAAATTTTCCTCTACTATATCTTCAAACAGCTTGTCCAACCCTTGAGTGTTGTCTTCTTCCCCTTCTTGTAACCCTATGACCCTCACATTAGGTTTCTTCACATAATCCCACAGCTCTTGTAAGCTTTGCTCTTTTCTCTTGTTTTTCTGCTCTATTTCTGTGACTGATTTATTTAATTGGAGGGTGTTATCTTCAAGCTCTGAGATTCTTTCTTCTGTTTGATCTACCCTGTTCTTGAGACTTTCCACTGTATTTTGTAGTTCCTTGAATTGATTCTTCATTTCCAGGAGTTCGGCTACACTTTTCTTCAATGTGTCTATTTCTTTTCTCATATCCTGGAGATTTTTTGTAGTTTCTTGGTGTTGGTTATTGAGTTGTTGTTGCAGCTGGGTGAGTGTTCTTATGTTCCACATACGAAATTCCTCTTCTGTCATATTGGTTGCCTGATTTTGGTCAGTGTCCGTTTCTAGGGGGCTGGTGCTCCTCTTTGGGGGTGTGTTTTCCGTTTGGTTCTTCATATTTCCTGAGTTCTTTCTCTGATTTCTTCCCATGTCGATCAGTTGTTGTTTCTTTCCTTAGGTTATTGTTTGGGTATTCACACACCTTGTTTAGTTTCTGAGACGTTAGGTGGTGCCTGTGGGTGAAATTGGACCACTCCCTGTATATTGAGTCAGTGGGTGCCGTGGAAAGGCTGTGCAAGATGCCGTTCCTGTCAGTAGGTGGCGTTTGCTTGGAGGAACAGGCTATGGTGTTGATTTTGAGTCCTGTTATCAGCTCTCGTTCTGGGCGGAGCTGGGTTGGGTAAGCCTGCCCTCAGGCCGTTAGCAGGGGTCAAAGTTCTGTTCTCTGCTTCCAGGGAGAGCTGTCAGGGCGGGGCTGGAATGATCCTGCTCAGCCAGAAAGTCTGGGTGTGGGTGTGGGGCTGTCTGAGACCTGCAGTCTGCAGCAGGCCTGGCTTCTTTCCACCCTCCCCAACTCCGCAGCTACTCCTGGGCCTCTGCCAGCAGGCCAGACCACAAGCCACCAGGCCTCCCCGGACTTTGATGCCGGCGGGGAGATTCCCTGCACAGGAACGCCACCTGGGTTGGGCGCACGGCCTCCTCCTGGGAGGAGGGTTGCCCTCTAGGACCCGATCCGCCCCTGGAGGCACACAGACCTCAGTAGGCTGTTCACGTATAACCCTTCTGTGCCCTGGGCAATGCTAGCTCTCGGTGCAGGGGATCTGGTCTGCAGGTCCGACCTCTGGGTCCCAGAGTTCAAACTGTATTCCCACCAGGGAGAGGATTTCCGGTCCTAATTCACCCACAGGGAGCCCAAGCTTGGTCTATGTCTCTCAGCCTCTGAGTCGGCACCGTTTTCCTGGGAACAAGGTGCCAGCAGCACCTGGGAGGGCGGGCGGGGTCCCAAACGGGAAGGTCCCGTTCCCTGGAGGTGCCTCTGGCTGGTGGCTGTATTGTCTCTCTGGGCAGCCGCGGATAGGGTCGGCGGAGGGGAGGAGGAGGCAATATGGCGCCTGCCGCGCGGCTCGGGTCCGTGCACACGGAGGTGCCCGGAGGAAGTTGGGAACCTGGTGCCACGTCTGCTACAGGCTCACCGTTGGCAGGCGGCGGCAGTCTCTGGGCTGATGTCCACAGGTCTCTCCACCCGCTGGGGAGCCCACCAGCAGTCCCGAATGCAGGGGAGGGGAAACAGCAGATCCACCTACCCTTGCCGCTGGTCTCCGGGCTGCTCCCGGTGGTCTCAGCCTCCAGTTCTCCTCCGCAGCCTCCTCCCGTGGAGTCTCCCGGGGTCTCAGGTACCCCTCCTTCTGGCCCTTGTCCGCTGTATGCTCGTCTTCTTGCTTCTTTCCTCTAGTTTCTGCTAGAATCGGTCTTTTCTGCAGAGACCCTCTGTCTGGCGGTGTTATTCGTCCGCCATCTTGCTCCGCCCCCCCGACCTACAAGGTCTTGATTGACCTAACTCCTAACAGCATCTGCAATCTTATGTCAAGAAGATCCGCTATTTACACACAACATTCCAGCCACACTGGCTTTCCAAGTACTCTGAACTTTCCAAATTCTTTCCTGCTGCACTGTTTTTGTGTGCTTGCTGCGTTCATTGTCTTGAACAACTCCTCACATGTATGATTCCTCATTCTCACATTTCATAATATTCTCTATTATGGAGCACTTATTTTCCTCAAAATATTAATACCAATTTAAACATTTATCATCACACTTATTTTTACACATTCTATTTTTCCTACTGGCAAATAAGCCCCAAGTGAAAACAGAGATCTTGTTTGTTCTAATCCACCACTTGTATTGCCATTGCCTAGACCCATGCCATAGACATAACAGATGCTCAGCGAATATTTCTGAATGCCCGAGTGACTGAATGGGTACTTCAAATTCTGACACTTTGCTACATCTGTAAATAATTGAGTGATCTGAATGCCTAGATTTGGCTAAGAGCACAGACTCTGTGTTGATCTACTTAACTAGGACATTCTTAATAAATGCTTTCAGTTGTCATCAGTATGGCTCTCATTCATCTATTGATTCAAGTATTTGTTGAATGCTTGCATTGTGTCCCATTACAGGATAGCATAATACAATGCACACACGCCAACCAATCTAGGACACATCACAGGCCACATTAATATTAGTACTTTAAAATTGCTATTTCCAACTTCTCATCTTCTCACTCAGGAACTCAAATGTCTTGATCCTTCCCACCTCTTTGACAACAAAAGGGATCATATATATATATATATATATATATATATATATATATATATATATACTCTAGTATCAGCTTGAAACTCCCCACTGTCCGCTGCTACTCCAAGCTCTGCCTTCACCATCATTGCTGTCTGGTTACTGTATACAGGCCTCTGATTTCATTAAGGTGCATATTTCTACCTTTTTATTTGCAACATTAATGTTCTCAATCCTAGCAGTACCACAAAAACAATGTTCCATCCTACTATATTAAGCTCCATTGGAAGTGGGTAGGGTCCCATAGTAGGACAGCTTGGGCATCTGAGCTATTTAGAGTAGACTCACAATACAAGTAGACTCAAAAACATGTAAGGCTCAAATCAATAGAAGTGCCTTTCTGGACCATGTGAGATAACAGGTTGGTAGGGCTGCTGTCTCCCATGGAGTCATACAGAGACCTAGACTGATGAAGTTTCTGCCATCTTCATCATGAGGCTTCCAAAGTTCCCTTGGAGAGGTTTCCATTGCAAGCATCAGGAAGGAGAAAAGAGCATGAAGAGGATGGAGGAACCCTGTGTGAGCCTTTCACAAGCCAGGTCTGGAATAGCAATATTACTTATCATATTCCACTGGATACAACTCAGTGATCATGGTAACACCTCATCACAAGGAGAGATGGGACATGTAACATTTACCTGGGAAGTCACTTTCCGGTAACAATTCATGAATTTCTTCTTCCTGCCACAGCCTGTAATTGTTTCAGAAAATAGTGGAACATTCCTGTCAGTTCACACACAGCCCTTCAAGTCCCCAGGACAGTCACATGCTTCTAGGGTAGATATATTGGGATTGGTTTCAGGACTTGGCACCCCACATATCCAGACTTACCATTCCACTCTGATCTTTAGTCCCTTTTGCTCAATCTGCAAACTTCTGCAAGGGTTCAATGTTCTCCCTATATCCTGGTTTCCAGAGCTTTCTATTGAACCATAAGCTATATCTGTAACATTTCAAATAAAGTACAGTTTTTTACCTCCATGTAAACTCTTCAACCCTCAAACAAATCACTGAGAAAAAATAGATATTTTCTGGTAATAGTGTTGCTTAAAATCATCTACCAGTAAAACTCATACCTCAATGCCAATCTTTCTGGGATCTTTGTTAGAAATTTGAAATGAGCCTGGATATTGTTTGGAATTTATGAAGCCATAGGGGTTAGAGAAAGAATTCCGGATAAGAGATAAGACTTGAACAAAGCTCAACAGGAATTCATTCACCATTCATTTATTCATTAAATATGTACAGCTCTGAGATTCAGAGAAAGAAAATAAATTTCTGATTTATGAGCCAGATATTATATCCTTTACATTGCCTTTAAACTACTTAATGGTAGAAACTGTTCTTTATTCTTTTACTAATCTTCAAAAAATTGATTACAAATCACATTTCACCAAAAATGTAAAAGTACATCTTAGAGTTTAAAAATAATACTTGGAGGCCTGAATTCTGATTCATTGATGACCATCTTCTCTTAATCAGAAGTAAGATTAGAATAAATTCAAATAGATTATAGGTATTTTTAAGATGAAGTCAGGAAACAAGAACAAAAAAATAAGGCTGAAAATAAGGATAATATGTTTGAGAATTGTAAACTATAGGCAAGAATCCAAAATTCATAAAGTTCAGTCTTTAGAGTACTGGGTAAGTAATAAAATTTTGGAAAGTCAATAAGCTGCAACGTTCCAATCCTTCTTTCTGAAGGAAAGCTGGACAGGCCTGGCTTAACTGGCTGAAGTTTGAGGGACCACCTCAGAAGGCAGGAGTGCCTCTTGCTTGCATCTGTGGTGCATTGTGCCAGAGTCCAAATACCAAATTGTATTCCAAGAAGAGATGCCAAGGGTCAATTTGCAGAAATGTGTCCAAATGTGCTGTCAAAAGAAACTTGAGAGTCAAACCCACAACAGCCAGGAATCCAAGGAAGGCTACACCAGGAAACCATGGGTCAAAACTGGGCAATGACCAGAATCTAATGTCTTGGGCTGTCATTGTTTTAGTTGGGGTATAGTGTAGGATAAACCAGTGTATTTAAAGGTCCTAGAACAAAGAAGACAGCAAGAAAGTTGGTTTTTGAAAAATAGCAGGATAGAAATTAATTCTATCAGAGAAGATTTCTAGGAATGTGAAATAAGCAGTAATAAATGTAACTTCAGTTGAAAAAAACTGATCTTGGCTCTTCCTAAACATATTATATTGACTTAATTTTCAAATAGAATTTTGAATTTTAACCAAAAAAGTCATTGGTGTTGAATAAGAAATTATTTCCAGAAAATTTACATAAAATATTATAACTTTAACAAGTTCTAATTCACAAATCCCCCTTTGAAACAGTTTAATTGGTTGTTACCTAGCCAAAAAAAAAAAAAAAAAAAAAAAAGCAGAGATTTACAGAGTGAAGTTTTGATTATGATAGTTTGGGAATTTAATAGCCATATATTTTGAGTATAACTGTCTTAGATTGGGTTTCCCTGAAACAAACTCAAGATACAAGAATCCACGTGCAAGTGATTTATGAAGAAAGCACTCCCTGGAAAAGCCAGTAAAAGTGTGAGGCAAGCAGGAAAGGGAGGGGAATGATCCAAACAAGAATGCAATTTCAGGAAAAGCCCCTTCCCTGGAGAATAGCTGCAACTCTATTCCACCAGGGTTCTCAGTGGTGTAGATGTAGGCTATGCCTCAGAGTTATCCTGCCCCAGCATAAGAGAGCTGGCTTCCATGCTCTTGCATTGCCCCAGACCATCATTAGCTAAAAGTCATCCTGAGTGGACATAAATACCAGACACTTCTAGCTCTTTTCACAGGCAGATGAAGGTAGTCCTATTTTGAGCAGTCATAGGTACAGGTTGCTGGAAGCAAAGGTACAACCAACCTAGGATCAGGGCTCAGTGAAACAGTAAAGGTATCTGAGGGAATTTGAGCAGAAGATTGATAATTGTGGTGGTTATTACAGGTTATTTTAGTTTATGTATGTGTCTCAGTCTGTTTGGGCTGCTATAACAAAATACCTTAGACTGGGTAACCTATAAACAACAGAAATTATTGCTCATAGTTTTGGAGGCTGGGAAGTACAAAATCAAGATGCCAGCAGATTCAGTGTCTGGTAAGGGCTTGCTCTCTGCTTAATAAATGGTGCCTTGTTGCTGCATTCTCACAAGACATGAGGCACAAGGAGTTTGCTCAAGCCTCCAAGGATACTAATCCCATTCTCGAAGATGGAACTCTCATTCCTTAATCACTTCCCAAAGGCTCGCCTTCTTAATACTATCACATTGGATATTAGGTTCCAAAATATCAATTTTGGAGGAACACCAACATTCAGGCTATAGCAGTATATAAACTCTGTTCCATGAAAAAATCCTTTTTACATGATCATATGATTAAATATTATTTTATAAGAAAATAACATTTAAGTCAATTATAACAAAAATTAGAAATCAAATAGTGTATTCTACTTCTTAATCATAACAAAAATAAACCCATAAACCTAACCATATAATAAAAATTCTAAAAGTAAAGAAAAACAGAAATTATCTAGGATGACAATAAATTGACCTAGCAACATAATTTTATAATGGCTGAAGAGAGTGTAAATTCACCCATCACTATCAAGGCATAATGGCATGAATTAGATTAAAAGATAAATTATAAGAAAAATATAAGGTACAGAGGGATGATAATTGCATTATGATAAAATATATTATAAATGATAATATTGCATGAGATTTGACATTTTAAATGAAAATGCTTTTAAGATGTATTTACAAAATCTGTAAGACATTCAGGAAGCATTTGATAGATGTGAATTATAGAGTGGGATTTAAATTCAATTGTACCTGTCAATGCATAATTAAAACTAATTATGAACATACTAAGATCAATACTATTCCCCAAATATATATGTAAAAAAATTTTTTTTGAGTCAGTCTCACTCTGTTGCCCAGGCCAGAGTGCTGTGGCATCAGCCTAGTTCACAGAAACCTCAAACTCCTGGGCTCAAGAGATCCTCCTGCCTCAGCCTCCGGAGTAGCTGGGACTATAGGCATGAGCCACCATGCCCAGCTAATTATTTTTTATATATATTTTTGGTTAGCCAATTAATTTCATTCTATTTTTAGTAGAGACGGGGTCTTGCTCTTGCTCAGGCTGGTTTTGAACTCCTGACCTTGGGTGATCCACCTGCCTCGGCCTCTCAGAGTGCTAGGATTACAGGTGTGAGCCACCACGCCCAGCCTTGTAAAATCTTTTATACCAAAAATACTGATCATAAAAAATGAATTTTGTCTAATAAGTATTTATTCAAAAGCAATACATATTTCTTATCACAACTGAAGCAATCCAAAGATACATAAAGGAAAAAGTACTTCATAAAGCACTTTCTTCTAAAGCTCCCACAAATTCTCCTCTATTTCTACTCCCTCATGCAACCAATTTAAAATTGTTAACTATTTATTGTTAACATCTCTACTCATATTTGTACAAATATATGGATATGTGGGTAAGATTTGTTTTTGTTTATCAAAAATGATAACCATATATACACAGTACTTTTTACCTTCCCTGGCTCACCATCCTTCCAGATAAATATATGCAAACATAAATATATATGTACACATTTATCTCATTTTCAAATCAGAAAAAACTGTTCGATAATATGGATGACCCAAAATGTATTAAATCATTTCCCTATGAGTGATGGACATTAAGGATGATTCCTTTTCTAGATCACTATAAAGAATGAGACACTAAAAATCTTGTTCCTATGTCCTTATATGCCAGTGTTTTATTTCTAATGGATAGATTCCCAGAATTGGAATTTCTGGGTCAAAAAGTGTGTAGAGGAGCAAGATGGCGGGCAAATAACACCACCAGACAGAGTGTCTCTGCAAAAAAGACAGATTCTAGCAGAAATTAGAGGAAAGAAGCAAGAAGACGAGCATACAGCGGACAAGGGCCAGAAGGAGGGGTACCTGAGACCCCGGGAGACTCCACGGGAGGAGGCTGCGGAGGAGAACTGGAGGCTGAGACCACCGGAGCAGCCCAGAGACCAGCGGCAAGGGTAGGTGGATTTGCTGTTTCCCCTCCCCTGCATTCGGGACTGCTGGTGGGCTCCCCAGCGGGTGGAGAGACCTGCGGACACCAGCCCAAGACCGCCGCCGCCTGCCAACGGTGAGCCTGTAGCAGACGTGGCACCAGGTTCCCAACTTCCTCCGGGCACCTCCGTGTGCACAGACCCGAGCCGCGTGGCAGGCGCCATATTGCCTCCTCCTCCCCTCCGCCGACCCTACCCGCGGCTGCCCAGAGAGACAATACAGCCACCAGCCGGAGGCACCTCCAGGGAACGGGACCATCCCGTTTGGGACCCTACACCTGACTCAGGGGAACTCTGTGAGCTCCCTACCTGCCCGCCCTCCCAGGTGCCGCTGGCACGGTGTTCCCAGGAGAACGGTGCCGACTCAGAGGCTGAGAGACATAGACCCAGCTTGGGCTCCCTGTGGGTGAATTGGGACCGGAAATCCTCTCCTTGGTGGGGATACAGTTTGAACTCTGGGACCCAGAGGTCGGACCTGCAGACCAGATCCCCTGCACCGAGGGCTAGCATTGCCCAGGGCACAGAAGGGTTATACGTGAACAGGCTACTGAGGTGTGTGTGCCTCTAGGGGCGGATCAGCATCCTAGAGGGCAAGCCTCCTCCCAGGAGGAGGCCGTGCGCCCAAACCAGGTGGCGTTCCTGTGCAGGGAACCTCCCCGCTGGCATCACAGTCCGGGGAGGCCTGGTGGCTTGTGGTCTAGCCTGCTGGCAGAGGCCCAGGAGTAGCTGCAGAGTTGGGGAGGGTGGAAAGAAGCGAGGCCCGCTCCAGACTGCGGGTCTCAGACAGCCCCACCCCCACACACAGACTTTCTGGCTGAGCGGGACCATTCCAGCCCCACCCTGACAGCTTTCCCTGGAAGCAGAGAACAGAACTTTGACCCCTGCTAACGGCCAGAGGGCAGGCTTACCCAACCCAGCTCCGCCCAGAACAAGGACACAAAATCTACAGTATAGCCTGTTCCTCTAAGCAAACGCCACCTACTGACAGGGACGGCATCTTGCACAGCCTTTCAACGGCACCCACTGACTCAATATACAGGGAGTGGTCCAATTTCACCCACAGACACCACCTAACGCCTCAGAAACTAAACAAGGTGTGTGAATACCCAAACAATAACCTAAGGAAAGAAACAACAACTGATCGACATGGGAAGAAATCAGTGAAAGAACTCAGGAAATATGAAGAACCAAACGGAAAACACACCCCCAAAGAGGAGCACCAGCCCCCTAGAAACGGACACCAATCAAAATCAGGCAACCAATATGACAGAAGAGGAATTTCGTATGTGGATCATAAGAACACTCACCCAGCTGCAACAACAACTCAATAACCAACACAAAGAAACCACAAAAAGTCTCCAGGATATGGGAAAAGAAATAGACACAATGAAGAAAAGTGTAACCGAACTCCTGGAAATGAAGAATCAATTCAAGGAACTACAAAATACAGTGGAAAGTCTCAAGAACAGGGTAGATCAAACAGAAGAAAGAATCTCAGAGCTTGAAGATAACACCCTCCAATTAAATAAACCAGTCACAGAAATAGAGCAGAGAAACAAGAGAAAAGAGCAAAGCCTACAAGAGCTGTGGGATTATGTGAAGAAACCTAATGTGAGGGTCATAGGGTTACAAGAAGGGGAAGAAGACAACACTCAAGGGTTGGACAAGCTGTTTGAAGATATAATAGAGGAAAATTTCCCAGGCCTTGCTCAAAATCTTGATATACAAGTTCAAGAAGCTCAGAGGACCCCTGGGAGATTCAATGCAAACAGGAAGACGTCACGACATGCAGTCATCAGACTGACCAAAATATCAACTAAAGAGGCCCTTCTAAGAGCTGTAAGACAAAAGAAGCAAGTAACATACAAGGGAAAGCCAATTCGAATAACATCAGACTTCTCTAATGAGACTTTACAAGCAAGGAGAGACTGGGGCCCTATTCTTACTCTTTTGAAACAAAACAATGCCCACCCTAGAATATTATTCCCTGCAAAACTAAGCTTCGTATATGAAGGAGAAATAAAAACATTCCCAGACATGCAAAGGCTCAGAGAATTCACCAAGACAAGACCAGCCCTACAAGAAGTACTTAAAACAGCGTTATGCAGGGAACATCATAATAATAACCCACGAATATAAAAACAACCAAACCCAATGATATTAAAGGCCAGATATTACAATGGCTCAAGACAGAAATCATAGCAACAACATCCAACCCAACAGAATGATCAGTAATCTACCTTACCTATCAGTTCTCTCAATAAATGTGAATGGCTTAAACTCTCCACTCAAGAGACATAGGCTGGCTGAATGGATAAGAAAATACAGGCCAAGTATATGCTGTCTTCAGGAAACACATCTAACCTGCAAGGATGCATATAGACTAAAAATAAAAGGGTGGAGATCAATATTCCAAGCAAATAGAAGCCAAAAGAAGGCTGGTGTGGCAGTTCTAATTTCAGACGATTTAGTTTTTAAACCAACAAAAGTAGTAACAGACAAAGAGGGTCATTATATAATGGTGAAGGGCACAGTCCAACAAGAAGAGATAACAATTTTAAATATATATGCACCCAACTTAGGTGCACCCAGATTCATAAAGCAAACCTTACTGGAGCTAAGCAAATGGATTAATAGCAACTCCATAATCGCCGGAGATTTCAACACCCCACTGACGGCACGAGACAGATCCTCCAAACAGAAAATTAATAAAGAAATAATGGACTTAAACAAAACTCTAGAACAATTGGGTCTGACAGACATCTACAGAACATTCTACCCAAAATCCACTGAATATACGTTCTTCTCATCAGCTCACGGGACATTCTCTAAGATTGACCATATCCTAGGACACAAAGAAAATCTCAAGAAATTTAAAAAAATAGAAATCATACCATGTACCTTCTCAGATCACAGCGGAATAAAACTAGAAATCAACCCTAACAGAAACTCACATTTCTACACAAAAACGTGGAAATTAAACAACCTCCTACAAAATGACTACTTCGTAAATGAAGAAATCAAGACGGAAATAAAAAAGTTCTATGAAGAAAACGACAATGGAGAGACAAGTTATCAACTCCTCTGGGACACAGCTAAAGCAGTTCTGAGAGGAAAGTTTATCTCCATAAATGCCTATAACCAAAAGACAAGAAGATCACAAATAGACAATCTAATGAAACGACTCAAAGAGCTGGAAAAAGAAGAACAGACCAACCCCAAACCCAGCAGAAGAAGTGAAATCAACAAGATCAAATCAGAACTAAACGAAATTGAAAACAGGAAAGCTATTCAGGAGATTAATAAAACAAAAAGTTGGTTCTTTGAAAAAATAAACAAAATTGACACACCATTGGCTAAGCTAACGAAAAGCAGAAAAGAAAAATCTCTAATAAGCTCCATCAGGAATAAAAAAGGAGATATCACAACTGATCCCAAAGAGATACAAGATACAATTTATGAATACTACAAAAATCTTTATGCACACAAACTGGAAAATGTGGAGGAAATGGACAAATTTCTAGAAACACACAGCCTCCCTAGGCTCAACCAGGAAGAAATAGATTCCCTGAACAGACCAATCTCAATAGCTGAAATAGAAACAGCAATTAAAAATCTCCCTAAAAAGAAAAGTCCCGGTCCAGATGGCTTCACACCTGAATTTTACCAAACTTACAAAGAAGAACTAGTACCTGTCTTGCAGAAACTATTCCACAACATCGAGAAGAACGGAAACCTCCCCGACACCTTTTATGAAGCGAATATTACTCTGATACCAAAACCAGGAAAGGATGCAACAAAAAAAGAAAACTACAGACCAATATCCCTAATGAATATAGATGCAAAAATTTTCAACAAAATCTTAGCTAACCGAATCCAGACACTTATCAAAAAAATAATCCACCACGACCAAGTGGGCTTCATCCCAGGGATGCAGGGATGGTTCAACATACGTAAATCTATCAATGCAATTCACCACATAAACAGAAGCAAAAACAAAGACCACATGATTCTTTCATTAGATGGAGAAAAAGCTTTTGACAAAATTCAACACCCTTTCATGATACGAACACTTAAGAAAATAGGCATAGAAGGGACATACCTAAAAATGATACAAGCCATATATGACAGACCCATAGCCAACATCATACTGAATGGGGAAAAATTGAAATCATTCCCACTTAGAACTGGAACCAGACAAGGCTGCCCACTATCTCCACTTCTGTTCAACATAGTACTGGAAGTCTTGGCTACAGCAATCAGACAGGAAAATGGAATCAAAGGTATCCAAATAGGGGCAGAAGAGATCAAACTTTCACTGTTTGCTGATAATATGATATTGTATCTAGAAAACCCCAAGGATTCAACCAACAAACTCCTGGAACTGATCAATGAATTTAGTAAAGTCTCAGGATACAAAATCAATACACAGAAATCAGAGGCATTCATATACGCCAACAACAATCTCACTGAGAACCAAATCAAAGACTCAATTCCCTTCACAATAGCAACAAAGAAATTAAAGTACCTAGAAATATACTTAACCAAGGATGTAAAAGACCTCTACAGGGAGAACTATGAAACACTGAGGAAGGAAATAGCAGAGGATGTAAACAGATGGAAATCCATACCATGCTCGTGGATTGGCAGACTCAATATCATCAAAATGTCTATCCTACCCAAACTGATCTAGAGATTCAATGCAATACCTATTAAAATCCCATCAGCATTCTTCACAGATATAGAAAAAATAATTTTACGCTTCGTATGGAACCAAAGAAGACCCCGAATATCAAGAGCAATTCTAGGAAACAGAAACAAAATGGGAGGCATTAATATGCCAGATATCAAACTATACTACAAAGCTATAGTAATTAAAACAATATGGGATTGGCACAAAAATAGGAATATTGACCAGTGGAACAGATGTGAGAATCCTGATATAAAACCATCCTCATATAGCCATCTAATCTTTGACAAAGCAGACAAAAACATACGCTGGGGAAAAGAATCCCTCTTCAATAAATGGTGCTGGGAAAACTGGATAGCCACCTGTAGAAGGCTAAATCAGGATCCACACCTTTCACCTCTCACAAAAACCAACTCATGCTGGATAACAGACTTAAACCTAAGGTATGAAACTATTAGAACTCTAGAGGAAAAAGTTGGAAACACTCTCCTAGACATTGGCCTGGGCAAAGAGTTTATGAAGAAGTCCCCAAAGGCAATCACAGCAGCAACAAAAATAAATAAATGGGACATGATCAAACTACAAAGCTTCTGCACAGCCAAAGAAATGGTCATGAAAGTAAACAGACAACCTACTGAATGGGAGAAAATTTTTGCATCCTATGCATCCGATAAGGGACTGATAACTAGCATATACTTAGAACTCACGAAAATTAGGAAGAAACAATCAAATAACCCCATTAAAAAGTGGGCAAAGGACTTGAACAGAAATTTTTCTAAAGAAGACAGAAGAATGGCCAACAAACATATGAAGAAATGTTCAACATCTTTAATCATCAGGGAAATGCAAATCAAAACCACAATGAGATATCACTTAACCCCAGTGAGAATGGCCTTTATCAAAAAATCTCCAAACAATAAATGCTGGCGTGGTTGCGGAGAGAGAGGAACACTCCTACACTGCTGGTGGGACTTGAAACTAGTTCAACCTCTGTGGAAAGCAATATGGAGATACCTTAAAGCGATACAAGTGAATCTACCATTTGATCCAGCAATCCCATTGCTGGGCATCTACCTAAATGATCCAATGACACTCTACAAAAAAGACACCTGCACGCGAATGTTTATAGCAGCACAATTCATAATTGCAAGGCTGTGGAAACAGCCCAAGTGCCCATCAATCCAAGAATGGATTAATAAGATGTGGTATATGTATACCATGGAGTACTATTCAGCTCTAAGAAACAATGGTGATATAGCACATCTTATATTTTCCTGGTTAGAGCTGGAACCCATACTACTAAGTGAAGTATCCCAAGAATGGAAAAACAAGCACCAGATATATTCTCCAGCAAACTGGTATTAACTGAGTAGCACCTAAGTGGACACATAGGTACTACAGTAATAGGGTATTGGGCAGGTGGGAGGGGGGAGGGGGGCGGGTATATACATACATAATGAGTGAGATGTGCACCATCTGGGGAATGGTCATGATGGAGACTCAGACTTTTGGCGGGAGGGGGGAAATGGGCATTTCTTGAAACCTTAAAATCTGTATCCCCATAATATGCTGAAATAAAAAAAAAAAGTGTGTAGATTTTTTAATTTGAAGGGTAAAAAGAAATTTAGTTGATAACCTAGTTTCCTATTTCACTGAGAAAACAGAAGCAATCACCGGGTAACTGTCATAACCTACCTGAGAAAAATTTACCACTTGCCAGTATATGTATCATATACCATGTCCTTCCAACCATTGTACATGAAATATCCATTCCTTTTTTTCCTGATCATTTACAATTTTTTTAATTTTAATTTTTTATTTCAGCATATTACAGGGGTACAAATGTTTAGGTTACATATATTGTCTTTGCCCCGTGTGAGTCAGAGCTTCAAGCATGTCCATCCCCCAAAGGGTGCACACTACTCGCATTAGGTGTGAATATACTCATCCCATCCTTCCACCTGCCCAACACCAGATGAATGTTAATACTATATGTGAACCATATGTGCACATAAGTCTTGATCAATTAATATCAATTTGATGGTGAATACATGTGCTTGTTTTTCCATTCTTGTGTTACTTCCAGTCTCTTCACCCATACACTACATCTCATTCTCTCTTGCCTACTCAAGGGCAGTTTTACTCCTGCACTTCTCCCCTTTTCCTCTGTCTCCTACACAAACTCAAGCTTCCCATTTCCTCAAGACAAAAAAATCTTGGTATCATACTTGATTATTCTCTTTCTCTCATGTGCATATACAGTATAAAAATACAACAAATCATGTTAATTATACTCTAATACATATCCAGGATACAACCATTTTTCACCATCTTTAATGCTACAACCTTTGGTCATTTCTTTTTCCTGGATTATGTTATTATCACCCAAATAAGACAGTTCACATAATGGCTCACTCCTGGTGTTGTACATTCTATGGGTTTGGACAAATGTATAATAACATGTAGCCACCACTGTACTATTCTATAGAGTAGTTTCTCTGTCCTAACAATCCTCTGTACTCTGCCTATTCTTCACTCCCTTCTCCTGAACTCCTTACATGTAGTATATATCCCTTTTAGATTGCTTTCATTCAAGTAGTAATATGCATTTAAGTTTCTTTCATGTCTTTTCATGGCTTGATAGCTCATTTCTTTTTAGCACTGAATATTATTTCATTGTTGGATGTAACACAGTTTATCCATTCATCTACTGAATGACATCTTGGTTATTTCCAAATTTTAATACTTATGAATAACGTTTCTATAAACATCCATGTGAAGGTTTTTGTGCATAAGTTTTCAATTCATTTGGGTAAATACCAAGGAGTGTGATTCCTGGATCATATAGTAAGAGTATGTTTAGTTTTGTAAAAAACTGCCAAACTGTCTTCCAAAGTGGATGTACCATTTTCCATTCCCACCAGCAGGGAAATTACTTTCTTTTTTCCTCTGTATTGCCCTTCTTCCTCTGTCAAAGTATAGTTGAGTGTGTTTATATATTTCTGGACTTACTATTTTGTTTCACTGATATATTTGTCTCTTCTTTCACCAATATCTCACTGTCTTAATTACTGTAACTTTATAGTTCAGTGCTTTAATTTGGGTGATATAAGTTCTCTGATATTATTCTTCTCCTTCAATATTTTGTTGGCTACTCTGGGTATTTTCACATTCTATGTAAACTTTAGAATCAGTCTGTGAGTATCCACAAAGGAATTTGCTGAGATTTTTAGTGGTATTGCCTTAAATATATAGTTTAAGTAGGGAAGAACTTCCACCTTGACAATACTGAGTCTTCCTATCTATGGACATAGATTATTTCTCCATATATTTAGTTCTTCTTTGCTACTTTTCATAAGAGTTTTGTGGCATATAGATCTTATAGATATTTTCATATAGATCTTACACATATTTTGTTAGATTTAAACCTAAGTATTTCATTTTTTAGAGGTGCTAATGTAAATGGCACTGTGTTTTAACTTCAAATTCTATTTGTTCATTGCTGGTATATAGGAAAGTGATTGACTTTTGTATATTAACCTTATATCTTGCAACATTGCTATAATCACTGATTAGTTCCAAGAGTACTTTTGTTCATTTTTCATATTTTCTACATAGATGACCATGTTGTCTAGAAACAAAAACAGATTTATTTCACCCTTCCCAATTTGTATATCTTTTCTTTTCTTGCCTTATTGTATTAGTTAGGACTTCCAGTGTTATGTTTAAAAGCAGTAGTGACAAAGGACAACTTCACCTTGTTCCTAATCTTAGTGGGAAAACTTCAACTTTTTCCATCAGTAAGCATTACGTTAGCTGTTTAGCTGTGGATTTTGTGTGTGTGTTGTGTGTATTCTTTAACAAATTGACAAAATTTCCCTCTGCTCCTACTTTTCTGAGAGTTTTTATTATTAATGGCTATTGGATTTTGACAGATGATTTTTCTTTATCTATTGAAATAATCATGTGATTTTTCTTCTTTAGCCTGTTGATGTGATGGATTACATTAATTAGAATGCTGATCAGCCTGAGTACCTGTGATAAATCCCTGGTCATTGTGTATGATTCTTTTTATACATTTTTGGATTCAATTTCCTAATATTGTTGAAGATTTTTGCATCTATGTTCATGAGAGATACCTGTATGCATTTTTTTGTCTTGTAATGTATGTCTTCATCTGGTTTTGGTATTTCAGTAATGCCGGCCTCATGGAATAAGTTAGAAAGAATTCTCTGTGCTTCTATCTTCAGGGGTAAGAAATTGATATAGTTTCTTGCTTAAATATTTGGTAAAATTCATCAGTGAATCCATTTGAGCTGTTCCTTTCTGTTTTGGAAGGTTATTAATTATTGATGAAATTTCTTTAATAGATATAGGTCTATTCAGATTGTCTATTTCTTCTTGCATGAGCATTGACAGATGGTGTCTTTCAAAGAATTGGCACATTTCACCTAGATTATCAAATTTGTGGGCATAAAATTGTTCATTATATTCCTTTATTATCTATTTAATTTCATGAAATCTATAGGTATGTTGCTTCTTTCATTCTGATGCTAATCATTTACATCTCTCTCTTTTTTTCTGAGTTAACCTGCCAGAGTTTTATCAATTTTATTGAGTCTTCAAATAACTACATTTTGGTTTCATTGATTTTCTCTATTGATTTCCTACATTCAATTTTGTTGGTTTATGCTCTAATTCTTATTATTTCTTTATATCTGCTTACTTTGGATTTAATTTGCTCTTCTTTTACTGGTTTCCTAGGGTAGAAACTTAGATAATTGATTTTCTTTTTTTTTTTACTATATGCATTTAATGCCATAACTTTTCCTTTTTGTGCTATTTTTGCTGCATCTCACAAATTTTGATAGGTTGTGTTTTCATTTTCATTCACTTAAAAATATTTTTAAATTTCTCTTGAGATTTGTTATTTGATTGATGTGTTATTCAAAAGTGTATTTTTAAATCTCCAAGTATTTTGGAATTTTCCAGCTATCTTTTTAGTTTGATTTCTAGTGTAATGGCATTATAATCTGAAAGCAGATATTGTATAATTTTATTTTTTAAAATTTGTTAAGGTGTGTTTTATTGCCCAGAATGTGGTCAAAATTAGTGAATGCTCCATATGAGCTTGAGAAGAATATATATTCTGCTGTGTTTAGTTGAAGTAGCCTATAAATGTGTACTATATCCAGTTAACTGATGGTGCTGTTGAGTTCAACTACTTACTTTTCTGTCTGTTGGATTTGTCCATTTCTGATAGAGGGGTATACAAGTCCACAATAATAGTGGATTAATCTATTTCTCCTTGTAGTTCTATCAGTTTTTGCCTCAAGTATTTTGATGCTCTGGTG
Organism: Microcebus murinus; assembly: GCF_040939455.1. Lineage (NCBI taxonomy): Eukaryota > Metazoa > Chordata > Mammalia > Primates > Cheirogaleidae > Microcebus > Microcebus murinus. The sequence goes on along the minus strand of NC_134114.1, from coordinate 33,700,767 downwards.
TTAGGTGCATACACATTAAGGAGCATAGGGTCTTTTTAGAGAATTGACCCCTTTATTATTATGCAATGCCCCTCTTTATCTCTGATAACTTTCCTTGTTCTGACATTTGCTTTGTCTGAAATGAATATATTCCTTTTTTTTTTTTGATTAGTGTAGCATGGTATATCTTTCTCCATCTTTCCTTTTAATCTACATGTGTCTTTATATACATTGTATTTTTTTAGTCAACATATAGTTGGGTCTTATTTTTTTCATCTATTCTGACAATCTCTATTTTTTAATGATTTGTTTAAACCATTGATGTTTAAGATGATTATTGAGAGATTCAAATACTATAATATAGTCACTATTGTTATTATTTTAAACAAACTATTACCTGTTAGATCAATTAAAAGTAAGAAGAATTTAAATGTATGATTTCAATGCCTAATATCTACAATCCAGTATTGAATAGAAGGAAGTGTACCCCTCTCTAGTGGTCTAATGGCTAGGATTCAATATTGAATAGAAGTGGTGACTATGTACATCTTTGCATTATTCCAATATCTGGGGCAAATATTCAACAATATACCATTTTATATGATGTTAGCTATAAATTTTTATGTATGTCCTTTATCAGATTAAGAAAATACCTTTCTATTCTTAGTTACTGATAATTTTTGTTGTAAATGAGTGCTGAGTTTTCTCAAATGCCCTCTCTGTATTTCTTGAAATTGAGTTTTCTTTTTTTATCCTATTAAAATGGTGATATACATAGATTTATTTTAAATATTAAAAAGAGTTGGGCATTTCTTGGGATAAATTTCACTTAGTCGAGATTTAATATGCTTTTTATAATTTGCATGACTTCATATAGTAACATTTTGTTAGTTTTTTTGTGTTTTTTGTTTATATTCCTGAGGGATATTGGTCTTTATTTCTTTTGGAATGTCTTTGTTAGACTTTCTCCTAGTCTCATCAGATAAGTTAGGCAGTAACTGGTCCTCTTTTCAATGAAATATATTCTGTAATTTTAGTGTTATTTTTTCATCAATATTTCTTAGAATTCATCAGTGACATCATCTTGATCTTTAGTTTATTTAGTTTATTTTCTCTAACAAATTAAATTTCTTTAAGTGGGATGGGTCTGTTATTCATATAAGTTGGGAGTCACTGAGCTTCTGTAAATCTATGAATTTGTGCCTTTCACCTAGTTGGAAAAATTTTGGCCACTATTTTTTCACCCTTTCCCCCCCCCCCTCTTTGCCAAGTATTCCTCTTCTATCTTTTGGGACACAAGTTACATATATATTAGAATTTTTAATATTGTACAACAGTTCCCAGAGTTTCTTTCAATTTATTTTATTTTCAATTTTTTTCTGTGTTCTTCAATATATAATTGCCTGATTCTTCAGGCATTCCTGAACCAATTCTTCAGTTCCACTGATTCTTTCCCTTGAAATCTCCATTCTATTATTAAGTAAAATTTTCATGGAGGATGTTGTATTTTTCAGTTCCAGAATTTCTTTTTGTTTCTTTTGAATAGTTTTTATCTATCTGCTTAGATTTCTACCTTTTGAGTCATTGTGAGCATATTTTTCTTTATCTTAATATACCTTATCGAGCATAGCTCCTTTAAAGTCCAGCTATGCTAATTCCACCTTTGGGTCATCTTGATATTGGTGTGTACTGATTGTCCTTTCTTTTAAGAAAGGTCACATTTTCCTGATTCTTTGTATGTTAAGTGAATTTCAGTTGTATACTAGACATTGTAAATGATATCTTGAGTATTCTGTTGTGTTCTTCTGACTGATTAATTTGATTGGACTCAAACTCTGTAGTAGCTTAGATCCTAGTTCAGTTCCTTTATATTTGGCTGGGGTCTGTTCCACAGATATATGTTTTAGTGGTTAGACAGATATTTTTTTTTCTGCCAGAGAATTGTATACAATATACACAGAAAATTTGGGGCCCCCATTTGCTCGCTCTATTCTTACCAGGATTGCTCCTCACTTTCCAATGGTTAAGGCTGTCATTCTGTCTTTTTATGTGTTTGGCCAGAAAGCTTGTGGTGGCCCATCAGAGATTTGATCATACCGCATGGTCACTAACTACAGCCTACTCTCGGGCTTCTCCTTTCATAGTCACAAACTCTTCCAGAATGCCTGAGATATGTACCATATCTACATATGATAATGGCTGGCAGAAGAGAAGAGACATCTCTTTTTATTTATTAGTGAGGTTGCCAGAAGCCTTCTCCTATGCCAGAATGCAGTCTCATGTTCATCCTAAGGCCAATCACCAGCAAAGCAAATATATTATATTTGGCTCAGTGAGTTATATGGCCTTAAGGAGAAGGGTGGGTTCACCAAATTAGTTAGAGATTCTGTCACAAAGGAAAAAGCTGGTAGTAGTTCTTGGATAAGCAGCAAAATCGTGTCTGCTATATAACCCTCTGCATTGCAAAATTCCAGAAGACACTTTTCACATAGACTAACACAAGAATTGTGTAATGTGGTGCTGTTAAAATTAATTACTACATAATTTATAAAAATAGGATTGGCAAATTCATAAAGTGAAAACTAGGTTTATTTCGATCTAACTGCAGAGCCACTTAAACGGGAATGAGATCAGTGTTGGTTAAAATTTAAAGTATAGACACTCTAAGCATAGTTAAAAAGGAACCAAGAGATCATTCTGGGGGGAAGCATACAGATTAATATATAATCATATTAACAAAAAAATATGGACAGAAATTCTTAGACTAAGATTTTTCTAAAAAGCCTATAGTAAGTTTTCTCAAAAAAAAAAAAAAAGAAAAGAAAAACAAGAAAGTTATATTAGGGTCCTCCAGACAATAAATCAATTATATATATGTATGTATATATATATATATATATATATATATATATATATATATATATATATATATATATGGAGAGAGAGAGAGAGAGAGGAGATTATAAGGAATTAGCTCACAAGGATTATACAAACTGAGAAATCCCAAAATCTGTAGTAAGAAATCTGAATACTCAAGAGAACCAGTGGTGTAGTAGTTTCAATCCAAGTCTGAAGGCCTGAGAACCCACAGAGCCAATAGTCTAAGTTTCAGTCTGAAAGTCAAAGGCTTGCCACCCAAGAAGACTTGATCTTCCAGTTTGAGTTCAAAGGCAAGAATAGTATAATGTCCCAGCTCACCCAGTCAGGAAGGAGTTCCCTCTTATTCATAGGAGGGTGAGACTTTATGTTTTATTCACGCCTTCAATTGATTAGATGAGGCCCACCCACATTAGAGAGGGTAATCATCTCTACTGAGTCTACTGATTGAAATGTTAATCTCATCCACAAGCACCCTCACTGACACACCCAGAATAATGTTTGACCAAATTACATTTGAGGTAACTCATGGCTTAAACAACTTGAGACATATAAAATCAATCATCACAGAAGTATATCATGAGGTTATAGTAAAAACGAACTTCTCTGCTTAAAGAATTATTCCTAGAAGATGACAGGATCAAAATAGGCAGTGATGAAATTGAGTTAGTTCAAGAGTAAAGACTAATATTAAAAATTAAATCATCTTTTCACATGGATGAAGGGAAAGCCAATGATTTTTTTCTGTGGGATAAATTCCTGGAAGTTATATAATTTTTCTTCTCATTCATACAGTTTTTGACAATTTATTGTCAATTAATTCCTATTGGCTGAGAACTTCCAACTCCAGTGTCATTGAGGACTATGAAATATTAAAGATGTGGATGAATAATCAGACAGGCTGAATAATCAGGTAGGCTCATCTCTTCAGCACTACCTACTCTTGGTTTCTTTTGGTTTCTTATTTTAATCACGCACTGTGGACTTGACTTCCAACCCCTTCCATCCTACAATACCTAGATTTATGACAACATCTTTTTATGAAAAAACTTAATATGACTTAAAAAATATATTTAGCTGGAGTTCCCTTTTATCTGCATTTGCATTTATTTACGCACTATATTACTCATTATATTTCTTAAAAAAACAACAAAATTGTATACTCTGTTAGCTATAAAATATTAGTATCATGAAAAGAATATTAGAAAGCTATGGCACATGGCTCGTAAAGGTTCTGTCATTAAGTAACTGGACAATCCAAGGAAAGTAATTTTCCTTTTATGGATCATAATTGCTTCATGTGCCACTGCAGGGGAAAAAAAATGAAAATAGAGTTTGGTATAAGATAGGCCTTTCAGTTCCATCATTCCATGTTTCAGTGAAATAAGTAACAAGGTCAGGCTTTCTGTGTTAAATACCATCCATTCTTATCATTGCCGTAGTGTGCTGTTAATACAGTACATATTTCTTTAGTCTGAGTTTCATGAGTTAGAGAATTTTAGAGCCGAAAGGTCTTTATCCCTTTGTCTAAATATTATCCCCAGGCCATACAATTATTAATGTCAGAAGCAGAAATATGATCTAGATTTCCTAACTTCCAGGACTACTTCTTTTCTTTCTGTTCCTATTCATCTGAAAATATAATAATTACAAAATATGTAAGCCTAAACGAATATTTTGAATTTCTCTTTCCTCCCCATATGAACATTATGAAAGACACTATTTGTGAAGTTAATTAAAGCACAGGTTATCAGGCATTGGTTGTTCCACATCTCACTTGCATCCTGGGTAGATTCAGCATTCTTCAGCAATATGAAAGTCTAAAGAGTGAAAGCGAAAAAGTTGTTTATTTTCCTATAAGAAACACTTTCCAGGAAATACACTTTTGTCAGAAAATAAATCCAGAATAATACTCAACAGCATACAGCACACACATCTGCTGAGGCAAACACTGATTTGTTTCAAAATATTGTCCAATTTAAAACACATGGCCTTCACACTCTATATATGTCATTTTATTATGAAAAACCATAAAATATCTACTAGTTGGAGATTCTTTCACTGGTGTTTCTATCTTTACCAAATATGTGGTTTTCTTGCTGTCTGTATTTCATTTCCCTTGCTTATTTACCAAACAAAAGCATGTTACTTTTACTAACTTTAGTAACTAGACCATAGTTCTAGAAATAAAACTTACCAAAAAATTAAGTGATGTTTTAGGTAAGGGGTCTTAAAATGGTGTCACCTTTGGAAAATCTACTCAAGAGGACAACCATGACCTTCTGTCCCTGTTCTTACCTAAGTCCTACCCCTCTACCGGAACCTTCCACCCTCTCAAAATCAAGAATATCTCAGCCACTTGTCTCTACTGAAGAGGAAAGTGCTGGAGCTCAGGTTCTTAGTCTTGCAGCTACTTGGATGAAAGGCTTGTGGAGGGGTGGGGGTAGGGGAGGATAGGAGGATCAGAGTGCCCTCTGTTTGCTCCATCCCCCACTTCACTAGACCCTTATAGGGAGCAGTCTGTCTGAGATAACATTACACCTTTCCTTCAACCCCTCTGAACTCAATTTTCTATTTCCAGCTTCTGTTTTTTCCTGATGGAAGTTGGGGTACAGAGCTTTCTCTTTCCCCTCCTGCAACATAATGTCAGCCACAAATTTTTCATTTTCCCTGAAGTCACTCAACCTCCCTCAGAGTAGAGGCAGCTCTGGAAGATTCATTTTGTAATAAAAACAGTTCAATCAGGAAAGAAAAAAAACAAAACAAAACAGATTCTCTCCAAATGACAGAAGCAAATACTTTTAAGACAGCAAAATGATTAAAATGAAACTGGCTCCCAAAACTTTATACTACAATTAATTTCTTCCTAAAACATTTATTTGCTGTCATGTAGATACAACCATGTGTATTTTCAGTAGGCCTAAAAGGATAGTGTTTATCAATAAAATGTTCCAAAGTACCAAAACTAATTATACTTTATATTGCTAAATCTGGAAGTTGCTTTATTTAAAAAAAAAAAAATCTGGGGTTTGTATCTTTACCAAATATGTGGTTTCCTTGCTGTCTGTATTTCATTTCCCTTTCTTATTTACCAAAAGATAACTAGTCACTTTTTCCCCCTGGCTTTGCTTAGTTATAATTTTTTAAAATCTTACAAACAGTTTTATTTTGGACTTTGATAATGGGAGATCTTGTCTTTAGGTTGGCTTTGTTTAATTTAAAATTTTACTTAATCTAAAAATGCACTAACTAAAATTCAACAGACAAACTCAACATTCAAAAACAAGTGAAAATGGCAGCAGTTTGTTACCTAAATTTTAACTCTTAAGTAATGAGTAAATAGGGATTTTGTTTATTTATTTATTTTGCCCACGAAGTCTCCTTTGTTTTCTAAAATAATGAATTGACATCATGCCTCAGGTTAGTGGTCAGATTAGGATCTTGTTTTAAGAATCTTCACTGAAGGAAGCTCCAAATGCTCACAGGGAACATCCTCTAGCTCCATAAGCTTGTTCTCCACCGATTATGTAGACTTTTGGTGCAGCCATCCAGCCTTAGTTTCTAAGCAAAGTGACAAAATTAGTTTTCATCTTGGCATAAAAGTAGCCCAAGAGTTAGCTCTCTGCTCCAAGGGAATGAAGAAATAGGGTTAACTTGACACAGAGCACAATCCCAAGTCAAGGACAAGAGTTCTCTTTACTGTTACTGTTGTAGTATCAATAATTAAACAGTGGCTGGGTGCAGTGGCTCCCACCTGTCATCCCAGCACTTTGGGAGGCCCAGGCAGGAGGATCTCTTGAGGCCAGGAGGTCCAGATCAGCCTGGGAAACAAAGTAAGCTCCCTTTCTCTACAAGAATAAAAATTAGCTGGGCATGGTAGCATGTGCCTATAGTTCTAGCTACTCCAAAGGTTGAGGTGGGAGGATCCCTTGGGCCCAGGAGTTTGAGGTTGCAGTGAACTCTGATTGCACCACTGCAATCATTGCACCACTCAAGCCTGGGTAACAGGATGAGACCCCGTCTCTAAAAATAAATAGATAAATAATCAAATAGGGAAGGCATTTGTGCAAAACAAACTTCTGCATTTGGGAAGGAAACAGAGAAGCAGAGGAATTGCTTTTTATTTAAGCATACATTCAGAACCCAGAACTTTCTGGAATAAACAATAAAATTCAAAATCTGAAAAAGGGAAATATAAAAAGATATCAATGAATAGTATCACTGTCCTTTCCCCAATAGCTTCTCTCAACACAGATACACCACCCACCTCAACCTTTGCCAACTAGCATTTGTGAGATTCAAAGTACGAATCACAAAACCCAAGGCTTTCCTATGCACAGGATTGTGTCAGGAGATGGAAATAAGTCCTGGCTCTACCATGTAAGCAAATGACTTCACCTTCCTGGACTTGGACATACATATACAAGGTCCATGTCTCTTTCTACTTCCTCCCCTTTCTTGTCAGACTAGAGAGCAAAGAACTGACCTGTCTATTTATAGAACACTTAAATTTCTTTGGTAAATGAACTATTCATAATTGCTTTCCAATTACAATGGGCTACTTTTCCTGTTCTCAAGCAATTCTTTTACTAAGGCTATTTCTATCAGTCTAGAAGGTGATCTCCAAAACAGATAGAATCTAGCCCTAATATATATAAATAACATTTATCTGTTATAGGAAAACATTGAACTGTGGAAAAGTTGGTTATGTAAGTCTGTCAGCTTTCTTACTATTATTTTTTAATAAATTCCAAGTGATCTGACAGGTATTTTTTTTAAAGGATTCAAAACAAGAAGAGATGTCTAACAAGAGGTCCTTGAAGGCGTGTGTGTGCTTGTGTTTGTGTATGTGTGTGTGTGCATGCAAGGGATTTATCAAGATGCTTTCCTAATGTAGGGAAAGCCCAGTATGTTCTCAACCACAAGGACATGATTTTCTAAAGACACAGGTTGGAATAAACCCTGAGAATCTTCCAACCATCACATGCTAAGTACCCCAGAGAGTCTGAAATGTTCCCTTTCTCCCTCCCTGCCCACAGGCTCAAAAGGGGCCACTGTTATTCTTGGAAGTATATGCTTATATCCATAAGCATATAAAGGCTGAAATCCTTGTCATTTGCTAGTTTTAGTGACCATGGGGCTGCTTCCTTTCATTTCCCAGGCCTTTTTAATTTCACCTGTAAAGTAAAGGCAGTAGGACTAAAGGAGTTAAATTCTTTTCCAGCTATATAGACTCAAAATTCTATAATTGCCCAAGGTGATAGGTGAAAGGATGAAAGACAAAGCTTTGATCTGGGTTTTGTACATTCTAGACTATATTGATTTCTGTAAGAAGTCATTTGTCTGTGAAATTTGTGGAACTGACTAAATAGTAATCAACCCACAAAATTATCTGTACATATATTTCATCTTGGGATTTTTGGTCCTGTGTCCAGCCTTTGTATCTAACTACACAATTCAGGAATGCTTACTGCTCCATTTTTAAAGTATTTTCTTCAGTTGAATAAAAATGTCCAAACAATAGTTCTCAGTGAGCTAGAAAATAATGCTATTAATTTTCCTCATTTTCTGTATACCAAACTATAAGTAAAGGTTAGTATAACATGTTTACTCACAAAAAATTTAATGGTTTTAAAGATTAGTGAAGATTTATATTAAGAAATATTTAAAATTTTCATAATGACCTGAAAAGAAGAAAGTTAATTTTAATCTAGAGCTTTAACTTCAGCTTTCTACAAATGTTTGTCATTTATGAACATAATTTCTACTTTGCTGAATTCCTTTTCTGAAGTCATTTATGTACAAGTATTTTATTGAACATTCAGCAATAAAAATGATTTACTCTTTGATTTTGGACCTCAAAAATCATTAGCTAAATAAAAAGCTCTCCAATAATCAATCAAAATGTAATACTAGGTTATATATTTCTGAAGGGCAAGTGCCATGTGTCATTATCTTTTGTACAGTTCAAAGAATCTAGCATATCACCAAGCACAATGTGCTTTGTATTAAATTGCACTTCTCTGTTATCTTGCATATCCACAAAAACCACATCATTATGCACTGGCTACTTACTGCAGAGGGTGTATATGGCAGTCTGCAGTCAGTGTCCTGGCTAGGACAAAATTCTTTCCAGTTAATTCAAGAGACTTTTATGAGGCTACCAGTTACAGAGGTATAGGTACCATTAAAGGAACAAGCAAGAGATGATGATGTCAGATCAGCAATAGAAAGAAATTGTCACCACTCTTTAAGCTAGAGCAGAAGGGGAGGAAATATTATGTTATGGATGTCAGTGATACATGAGGCCTGGAGAAGGGTTCATCCACTGGGAAATGTAGATCTGGAAGGATACAGCCACTGCCAGAAAAGTGACACAAACAGAGAAGAGGAAGAAATACCTAGAGTTTTCTCTCCTTCAATGGGCTGATCTGAAGATCCCCTTCTCCTACTGACAAAACCAACAGCAAGTCATCTGTCAAAGAAACACTGGTGGTGCATGATACCAGCACAGAAATGAGCAGGGGGTAGAATGAATCTGGGGGTCAATCCAGGAAAAACCAGTACAGCAAACATTGCATTCCCCTCAACACAATAATATTTCTGTTAAAACCAATTCATAGAAAATACATCTTCTTTGTTAAAGTCTACTTAACATAGGTAAAACATGTCAAATAGAATGGATATCAGGTCAAATTATATTTGATAATATATTTGCTTTAATAGGAGGCATGGAAAACAGCAGATGAATTTAGGTAAATTTTATTGGGAAATAATTAAAACAGTAAGCTAGACGACATGAAATATGTGTCCAGGAGTTGAGAAGCAGAAGGAAAGGAAAGCAGGTCAGGTTGAGATGACAGAAATCTAGTGGCCAAAATCACCACACTGTAGGAGAAATCTAGAATGAGGGATTGTGCCAGGGACTTAAATCACAAAAAGATTGAGTTTTGATCCATCCTGAAGCCAACAAATAGAAGTCACAGTTTCCGTTAGCTCTTTTTGTAGAAAAAAAGACAACCAGAAGGACTGTTCAGGGGCTCTTTTTTCTCCTCACAAATCTCTCCATCTGCTTTATAAGTCCTAAGATAACTTGATTTTGCCCATCACTAATGATAAAGTACCTAAATTCATTTATCCCTTCTTACATGCATGATTTTTACAAGGTGAGTTGCTCTGTCTTATTTATTAAAACAATCCTGCACCATTTACAATGTCTACCTAGCACATAGTAGATAATCAATAAGATGTAGTTGAATGAAAACCAGTTAAGTGAATGGATGAAGAAATGAACACACTCTAAATGTCTGTTGCAGCAAGACATCAAAGCTCTAAAAAAAATTATCACCTGCCAATTACTTCACAAATATCAATGGCTAATATCAAAATGTTTAAAATTTTGCCATAGGTAACAGGACTGGGAAACCTAGAGGTCTTAAACTGGAAGGAAGCACAGACCTACAAAGGGACAGCTGAAAACACAGAAAACAAACAAAACTCTTCAGTAACTTCACAACTTTGTCAAAGGAAGGTTCTGCTTACCGTCAGCTGCAAGGGGATAAACAGCAGCTTTGTGGAAATACGCTTCTTGTATTTGGTGCCAGGATGTACAGCTCAATTTCCAGGAATTTTTGGTGATTTATTGTATGTTTTAAACATTCATATATATATATATTTTTCTTTCTTTCTTTCAGAAGATCCTTTTCACCGTCTTGACCATCTTTCTGTATGAATAACAGATCATAAGTCTGTTTGAAGGGGAGGAAATAGAAAATTTACCTTAATTTTAAACTTTGAAAAAAAAATTTAGGCAAATATCTACATTTTGAAATATCACACTGCTTGAAGAAAACAATGTTAGAACACAGAAACCTGTACCAAATTATAAATCTACTTTTCTAGAAGGTGCCATCAATTCCTTAGAGGAGGATTTATAAATTCAGATTATCTATCTATCTATCTATCTATCTATCTATCTATCTATATATGTATGTGTGTGTATATATATATCCGTGGATATCCTGAAAATAAGTGGTATACATTGCTTTCTAATTGCGTTCCTCACACAAGCTTTGATAAAATATCCTCCTTTGCCAAGCCTATATCAATATTTATTTTGGCTACTCAGCTGGTGCTTAATAATTCAAGGCTAAACTATTTCATTTCTTTTCTCTGGCTAATCTATTGCAGCAAAGATATATTGATTTTCCATAACTAAAGCCTCTAACCCTTCTTATCACTTCTATTCTGGCATCTCAGACATAATAGAGTGATGAGTGGTCAATGATAAGAAAGGCAGCAGGGAGGAAAAAAAAAGGAAATAGACAGGACAGGTGTTGCAAAAATTAGGGTAATAGCCTAAGGTCTACCACGGGAGTTCCAAACTCTGTTCTACTACTGAGTGACCTAGGAATCAGTTCATTCGCCTATAAAATGCACGCATTAGATTCAATTCTTGCTAAGATTTCCACTGGCTCTGAAGTATTGCACTATTCTCTGTGGGTTAACACTTCTTTTCTTTCCACTTCAAGCTACTAATTTAAAACATTTAATAATAAAATATCACTACTTCATTTGCCCAAAGGTCACTGATTATAAGCTTCATGTCTAGCTGCAGCAGGGGAAGCCCAGAAGCTCTTAAAACGCCTTAAAACTGGCAACTCCTGTATCCAAAGAGAAAATGGGGAGGGACACATACTCGAAAGAGCTGCACAACATGCTTAAAAAATGAGGCCTGCACATGTCTAAATTGCCGACCACCCTGGCTGACTTTTGACCTGACTTAGCATTATTTAAAGCAGCTTACTGACACTGCCAATAACATCACACATAATAGAACACACATCTTGTAACTGAACCATAGATAGTGTTGAGCAACATAAAGAATCCAGGAAATACATACTTAAAATGTAAAGTGCTCACAGAGTAGCTACTGAAGGATCTGGTAGTACACAGATTGCTTCTCTGAGTTTCAAGAGCCACGTTTTAGTATTCTTCAATGGCTGCTGCCATGGTCTTGCTTTAAAAATCCTCAAATCATTTCTCAAGACATCACATTTAACAAAGGGCCACATCTGTTTCTCTCAATATAGAGTTAGCCTAATATTACTAGATATGTTTAGGGCATAGAAATAAAGCATGCCTTCCAGAGGTTGGATAAAAGAGAAAAGCAGCCTTTTAGAATTAGTAGGTACCACTCTAATCTGAAGCTTGTACTGTCCTTTTCAATCCTAGCAGAGAAACAATTAATAAAGGAACCCATTAAGACCTGATTATTGCTGCTAAAAAAGGAAGGTAGAATTTCAGTCCTTTGAAGTAACTGAGAATGATTCAGGCCTCATTACAGAGATATAATCTACATTCATACATTTATGTTAGTGATTCAAATCTATTGGGAGAGATTGAATTCCGTTAAATAGTGCATCTTTCCTGTGGAACTTTTCTCAGGCTTTCTCAGGCTAACCTAAGAGGTGACCTAACAATGCAAAGTAGTTGGGTATTTAGGGATTCAACTGTGCTGTAAAAGAAAGGCTGTACAGAAAAGAAAAAGAAGAATGAGATATAATCTAAAAAGCTATGTCAGCTTTTCCTTTGGGCTGTTTTGTAAATACCCTTCCTGTCATCATGCTGTACAGAATAGTGGAGAAAGGACTCTAGAACTTTCAAACGCTGCACCTGCTGCAACTATATTTTAATATGGAAGTTTTAAAGATGCTTCTCCCTCATTTTAGAAAGAATAATAATAAAAATTCTAGCTAAAAGATCTGAATAGCTTCTTCTACTGGAGCAGAAAGTTGGTAGGGGCGTGTGTGTGAGGCAGAGAGAGAGAGAGACACTAGCTTTGGGTTGGGAGCGTGTCCCATGTGAATTAAAAATTTTTAAATCCCAAATTGGCATCAATAGTGTTGGTTCCCAGTGCAGAGAAACCCCAAAATAATAACTTCCTGTGTTTTGTAACTTTTCACAGCAAAGGTTTTATTGTATGGTTTCATCAAACATAATTTTTTTTAAAATGTAGTTTTAATTATTTGTGAATTCAAACATTTGGATTCTTCTGAACCATTGGGCTGAAACCCAAATCCCTTAGAAACCTTGCACTTTCTTTCAGATATTTTTCCGATTAGGTATAAAACTGTAAACTCGAAAATTGGAATTAGCACTATGGGTTTACTTTTCAATATCCATGCTTTAAAGAGCTAGATTTGTTTGACGTATGCTCTTTTATTTGCTTAACTTTCCAGTTAATAGCTACAGAAATCAGAGCTAATTATATTAAAGTCAAAAATCTACTGTGATGTTCACCACATTGTTGAAATCTTCTGAATAAACATTGCAATGAGTTATAAATAATGCAATTAAAATCTTGATTCTAGCATTAAGTGAGTCTATTTAAAGGCTCTGAATGCACAGGAAAATATAATACAGCATGCATATAAACCCATTGTCAAATCACTAAATGTAATTGGGTAATCATTCCTAATGCCCATCTCTAAAGCTAAATTTTTAATTTCTTGTTTTTTTCCCAGCTTCACAGCCAAGCTTGAGGCCAAATACACATTATAGGGATTCTGGCTTGTTTTGTGAATACAGGCTCTTCTGATTAGTTCCCTCCAAATTACAGATGCAGTTGTTAAACTCTCAAGTTCACCTTGAAGTGTTTTCCTGTCTCAGACTGGCAGACTATTGGGTTGAACCATATGAAATTGCCACTTTTGTAGGTGGAAAACCTTAAAAAATATTGGCAGTTTTTTGGCTTCAACAAGACACAAATGTCTAACTGCCTTACATAACAAATACTTTACACCAACACATGTTTAGGCATTCCTTCTAGTCAAACTTTGCCTAGTTTAGAGTCATTCCTGAAGAAGGGGTCCTCTAGGATCTTACTCAGATTGGAATGGATTATCACTGTATTCCCTTCTTTGTGCCTCTAAACTCCTGGCAAAGGCTTTCTAGCCTTGGACTTAGTTCTGTCTGTACCTGGGTTGTTGTGAGCAAGTTTCTGTGAGCAGTGCGGGAGCTGGGAGGGGGAGTGTGGAAACGTGTGAGAAGGGGAGAGTGACTGGTAGTGCAGTTATATTGTAAAACAGAACCCTTTAAATATTATAGCTGAAGACAGAAAAAAAAATGTCCCTTTATGACAAAGCGCAAAGGAAATTGCACAGAAAAGAAAACAGACAGCAGGGTATTCGGCCAAATTGTATGGTAAAATCTTTGCGATCTCAATAAAGTGCGTTCGCTTTGAAGTGCACGCGTGATTCAGTAAAGGACTCATGTTAGCAATTAGAAATCGGTTATTTGGGTCCCTGATTTCATTTGCGCCGAGAGAGGCGACTTTTAAGGGTGACGATAAATCTCCCTGAGCTTAAAAGTCAGAGAGGGCCAAAGTGTGAACTTTTTACTTCAGCAACGGAAGCGAGAAATCAGTGATTCATTAAAGCGGAGACCTCCTTGGAAGCTGGCAGAAGAGGAGGAAAGGAAGCTAATTATGTCTCCCTTTTCTGTGCTCGCTCTGACCAGTTTATAATTTGCTGCTTTGGAGGGTTTAGCCCTCAGCATCTTCTGCTCTCTCCCCAGCCTTCGCCCGTTCTGGGACTGAGAGGGGGAGAAAAAAAGCCAACCAAGCACCGGGCTCCAGGTGGCTCTCAAGTACTTCACTGCCAAAAGAAGGAGGAAAAAAAAAAAAAAAACCAACGCTGGAAAACAAGTGAGAAAGGGGCTCCCCAGAGAGGATTGGCTGGGGCTAGAAGACAGCAAACTTCGGGAATCCTGAGGATACGGTTCGCGCCGGTGGCCGGAGCGGCGAGCCCTGCGCGCTCCAGCAGCAATTAGCCCGAGCTGCAGGCGCCGGCCCAGGCCGAGGCTGCGGCGGGCGGCGGCGGCGGCGAGCAGGGACCCGGCAGCCCCCGAGCTCCGCGCAAAGGCATCGCGCTCCCTTCTCGCTCCCCTGCTCTCGCCCCTCCCGGCCCCCTCCCCCCGCCCTCTCCCTGGCGTTCCCAGCAGCCGAGGGTTTCAGATGTCCCACCGCCGTTTGACCCCCTCCCCCCGCCCCTCCACCCCTGCAAATGAGGTTTGACCAGCAGAGGCAGAGCCCACCTCTGGCTTGGAATCACTGACATTTAGACTCCAGGCTTCAACCTGTTTACAAGCGGGCTTTCCAAGGAAGGGGGTGTGGGGGATAGGGCCAAACAAAACACTAGCCGCCGTCCCCCCAAACAAAAAGTGACTTTGTGGAGGCTTCAAATCAACAGGCACCACTAAAAAGAGAAAGGAAGAGGGGGAAGAAAACAACGGCCACCGGGCAGCTGCCTCCAGTTCTGACAACTCCAAGGGGACACACTTGTAGAAGTGGCTAGCAGGCTGGGGCTCTGCCGAGAGGGACCAGAAGGTGCCAACCGCAGAGGGGCGCAGATATCTCCCCACACCCCCACACCCCACCCGCTTTGGGTTTTGTTCACCGTGCTGTCATCTGTTTTTCAGACCGTTTTTGCCTCTAACATGGTGAAGAAAGGAGTGGGAAGAGAACAAAGTAACTCCTGGGGGAGCGAGGAGCGCTGGTGACCACCGCCGCCGCCGCCGCCGCCACCACAGGCTTCTGCTGCTGCGGCCACCCACGTCCACCATTCGCCAGCAGACTCGACAGGCGCAGGCAGCGGATCCTAGAAAGGAGCGGGGAGAGCCGGCTCTTCCGAGGAGTTATGGATGTTGGTGCATTCACTTCTGGCCAGATCTGCGCCCAGAGGGAGCTAACCAGCAGCAACCACCTCCAGCTGTCTCCTTGCCTTGCACCAGGTCTTACCCTTCCAGTATGTTCCTTCTGATGAGACAATTTCCAGTGCCGAGAGTTTCAGTACAATGTGGAAATGGATACTGACACATTGTGCCTCAGCCTTTCCCCACCTGCCCGGCTGCTGCTGCTGCTGCTTCTTGTTGCTGTTCTTGGTGTCTTCTGTCCCTGTCACCTGCCAAGCCCTTGGTCAGGACATGGTGTCACCAGAAGCCACCAACTCTTCTTCCTCCTCCTTCTCCTCTCCTTCCAGTGCGGGGAGGCATGTGCGGAGCTACAATCACCTCCAAGGAGATGTCCGCTGGAGAAAGCTATTCTCTTTCACCAAGTACTTTCTCAAGATTGAGAAGAACGGGAAGGTCAGCGGTACCAAGAAGGAGAACTGCCCGTACAGTAAGTCACAAATGCGTGCTCCCAGTCCTTCCAATTATCCACCCCCACCCCACGCGGGGGGGAAAATCTGTTCCAGATGTGGCCAGCTAAATATTTACGTCCCCAACCCCTGTAAAATGATTAAGTGGAATACTTTCACACTAAATCAGCTCCCCCCCACCCCGCATATACATTGTGCTGCCTCATCTCCTCCTCTAGGCGCGCTCTCTCCACACCCCCACCCCTTGCCACCCTATCCGCCCCTCTCTCTAGCCTGTCACTCCCTGGACCGCGCAGGGCGCCCGAGAGGGCAGTTGATGTGCAAAGATGCCCCACTCTGTTTCCATCGCCCTTCCCCACCTCATCCAAAAGGTCTCCTTTTCCTTCCTTCTGGATATGACTCAAGTAAACACATTTTGTTTCTTTTTGCTGGCAATCTTGTTGCGAGTTTTGGGACAGGCTTCTCAAGCTGAAAATAATTATCCGCTGTCAATTATAGGAGCTTTATGGGAACTTTATTTAAGAAAGAAAAGTCAATTCCACTCGTTTCCCACCCCTATCCCTTTACCCCACTACCTCTAGATAGGAAGGAAAAGCATTTTTCTGGTTTTGATTTCTTTTTTCTTTTTCTTTTTTCCTTTTTTTGGTCCCTCATGTTGGTTTGAGTGATTGCAGTCCATGCAGTTAGCTTTTCAGGCAGCACCGCTGCTATTTGTCTTCTGCTGCCTTCCCTCTTGGTAACATGATGCTCATGTCTACATTGTCAATAGCGTATGTGCTGCTTTGTGGTGTCCTGTTGTACTGTTTCTTCTGAAACCTCTCATATTGCAGAGCCATACTACTACAACATTGTAAACATCTGGGACTGGGTTCATACAGACCTCACACAAATTTCATTGTCATTCTTTTATTTTCAAAGTAAAAGTCATAAGTCTGTTTCCATGGCTATAGTTTATCCCATAGTGTGAGGTTTTCTCCTCAGTATAAATTATGCCTGGGATCCTTAGAAGTGTCTTTCTTTCTTTTAAACTGGTTCTCTTTCTTTCTTTCTTTCTCTCTCTCTCTCTCTCTTTTCCTTGTAGGGGTGTAGGCTGGATAGGGGGAGGGAGAATGAGGAGAGAAGGGGTGGGTATTGTGTCTCTTCTTGAATCAATCTACCAAAGCTAGATTACTCTGTTGACTTCCTTTCCTGGCTTCTTTCAAGTGGTGAGACTTACTCATCTTCTATTGATTGTTATTTGAAAGGATCTCAAGGCTATGTAATGGCACACTGAAGACAGTAGACAATGACATTTAAACATCTTTAATAACCATTTACCATTACCTCAATGGTAACTTACAAGTCAGCTTTTAACGGGATTTTGTGTGTGTGTCAGTTGTTGGGATATATTTGTAATACATGAGTCACACATTTCAAGATTCCTTGGTTCAGAAAGTACCAGGTACTAATGGAAATGATGGTTGACTATAATTTAGCATTTTATTTTTGAATAAAGACTTAGAAGAATTAAGACTTAGTTTTCTTCTTTGGGGACTCACACACATTGAACAGTGAGTTCTGTTCCTACTCGGCTACTACTTCTATTTACTGAAATTAGCAATATGTTTGCAAGTAATAAAATTATTTGTAGACGTATTTTAAAGTGTTCCATCTTAGTTTTAATAATAGAGATATTAACTACTTCATTACCTGTATTTTTTTCCATTCTGATTCATAGAAAGTGTCTGAAATAATATCATTAATGAGGAAGATTATTTTTGCCTAAAAGTCATTTGTTACTTGAATTCATTAGATACTATATATAGCCTTTATGGTTGTTGATTAAAATTTTTAAACCTTTGTTTACTTCTAAAACAAAATGAGTGTGGTATGATTCAGTTAGGAGGATGGGGAAGAAGCTGTCCAAACACTGGGCTGAACAGAGTGCTGGGAATAAAGAAAAAAATTTCCATTGACTAAATTTCTTTGTACTTTCAGTTCAAAAGTCAAAAAAACTTTTGAGCTGAAAACCCAAAAGAATATATCAAGATTTCAGAGTGTTGGCCTTGAGCTTTTTTTTTTTTTTTTTGTAAATTTTTGACAGTAATGATTTTGCCTTTGCTATATTTTAAATGTCTTTATGATGTGATGCAAGAACAAATCTGCAGTATTTTAGTTTAGGCAACTTAAATAACTGTTTTCTAAAATAATGATTGCTGTGTGATTAACTAGTAAAATGATTTCCACAGTACACATTGGATTTTATGTTGACAATAAGAACTATTTGCAAAGAAAAAAGCATACAATTTTTATTGTATAAAATGGGTGTGGAAAAGTTTCTAACTATCCAAAATGTACTAATGTATCTTCTGTGTGATAAGGTATATTAATAATTCTTGTTAAAATTACAAGGTAACTATCTTATATAGTAATGCAATCTTAATTGATAAAAATGAAAGAGGAGAGGTTCACTCTGCTAAATATTATCAAATCATAAATAATTTAGGCTTTCCAAGAACATGTGTGTCGAAACATAGCAAGTAAAAAGTAGAGGTTGAAAAAAACCTTAATTTCAGATGTGGCCAGGTAATCAGAATGCTGCTACAATTTCCAGCTGGACTAATTTAGCTGAAATATATGGTATCATGAAGATATTGTCTAAATGTTGTGTAATTACATGTGAACAAACTTTTGCCATGCCTACAGGGTAGCCAGCCAGCCAGCACAGCAAATGGTAGCCTGTTAAATATTAGGATATCTAACCTCTGAAGAGTGTCAGTTCCTTTTCCAAAAACCACATTTCAGTAACAATTTCCTAAACAAGCTATTAATTATTCTTGATACAGAAAGCTGTTCTTTTGAGGTTTGCTTTTTTGAAGATTAATTTTTCTTTGTTACTTTTGACCATGGTATTATTGCTGCTAAAATACAGTAACAGCTTATCTAAGAGGTTATATATTTGTGATGTCCTGGGTAATTAAACAACTGTTTTACTGGCTTTTTGCCAGCAAAATGCTAACAAAAGAAAAGTAAGGAAATAACCCATAAGTATTGCAAAATCATTTGTAACTTCTACTTCCAAAGCTAGTTCCCAGAAATTGGATGGCTCTAAAAATACTGCATGTGCTAAAGAAACTCTTCTCAGTTTGGGTGATTTTTATAATTTCTTTTCTGGGGGGAGGAGGACTATCCTGTTATTTTATTTTATTTTATTGCTTCTTTGCCATCATATGAGAGAGTAAAATAAAGAAAGCAAAAATAAATTATCTTTCTCCTGCAAGAAGTTGGAAAAAGCTTGAATAATTTAGAATAGCTGTGGTGTATCTGTCACTAGATATGTGCAGGCTCATTTAGGTTTTGTTTTATCATTCTTTACATCTAGAGCTTTGCCCTTGAAACATTACCACTCGGCTCCAGTTCTGGCCTCCTAGAAAGGCTGGGTACAGCTGTTAGGTATCCTTGCAACTGGGACCAGTTGACTTATTTCTGGACACGAGTAAAACAGCTGTAGGCTTCTCCCATGGTTGTCACTTGTAGACAAGAGGAATCTAGTGAAAGGAAAATGTATCCTTAAACTTGAAATAACTAAGGATGGATTCCCAAAATGTAAAGTCCACAGAGCTAATGGGCCTTTCTAGGAAAGGAGTATGGAAATAATGGAGAAATCAATATGTTCTTAGTATGTGGTATGTGCCTTTTCTCTTTAAATATGTATTTTATTTGATACTCATAGTAGTCCTGTGATTTGGCTATAACTATCCACATTTCTCAAATATGAGATAAAGCTTAAACAAAGTAAATCCTCTAAGGTCATTCAATTAGAAATTGGCAGAACCAAGATTCAAGCCTAAGCCTATTTGGTTATCTCTCTCCTTATTTACTATACTTCTCTGCTACTTCTAACATTGTTATCAATTTATTAGAATTAGACACCCCAAATCTCTAAAAAACAAATTATCCCAAACCTCACTTGCTTCTTACTGTGAATACTAGTTCTTTAGAATTAAATTGGAACAGAAGTAAAATGACAGTGGAATAGAAGTGAAATATGCAGGTGGCTATGCGGTATCAGACAAAGTTAGTGTATTCTCTGGGTAAAATCTCTCTTTTAATATTGTGTTTGGAATTATAATTGCTTATGGACACACACAATATATGCATATATTAATCTCACTTATGGTAACAGAGTTCATTAGGAATACAGGACTATTTAAGAAAAATCCATGAATGTCATTGTGTATAGTAATTGTTTACAGCTGAGGGCCAAATGCTTAATTGTTCCCATGTGTAATAAAATAATTTGATTGTAAATACCTGTGGGAAATTGGGCTGTGGCAGAAACTTCTGATACATGACTCTAAAAAGAGCAACATCTTAGAGACTTAAAGGTATATATATATATATATAGCTTTAAAATGAGTCTGCAAATCAGAAGGGCATTTCACCACATAAAAATGACAGATTATTGTCTAGGGTTAAAGGCTTGCATTATTACTTTTTAATCAGAACTAGAGCTTATTGTAGGAAGCTAAATAGAGAAAAATAATTGTTGAGGAAAATAGGGACTCAAATATTATCTCCTAATAAACACACAAGAGTTTTCTGGGGGGAAAACTATAGACAATTTATGGCTTCCACTGGTATCTTATTTCAGTTGTGGTTGTTTCTAGAATTTGGATGCATAATTTATAACCGGCAGCATTTAATCATGAGCATCGAGGATTTATGAAGGTGGAAGGCACTGTATTTAATGTTTACATGACACTGTCCTGTTACCTTTACTGCATTCCTACCCTATGGACCCTCCACTTTGATGGCTTTATCATAAATCCACTGAAAATGCACAATTCAAGAGAGTTTCCTCTTCATAAACCTGATTTATAACCACCTACTAGAAGAAATTCAAGAAAACAGTTGGCAGGAATCACATACCGGTATTGGAGTATGGGAATTCAGAGACACCAATCTCTAGGTCTTGGATATTACAGTAATCTATTACCCTACCCCAGGTATGGCCCATTCTTCAAAAGCAGGTGTTTTCAAAATGATATGTAAGCACAGAATTTTTTAAAAAGAAGAAAAGAAGAATTATATCTTATACAACCAAAGAAACTCTATTGTATACATATTTCTCCTACATTTTTACTATCCAGTTTAGAGTGAAAAGCTTTATTCCATGGCATTTCTTTAAAATTTAAAAAACTTACAGCAGAGCATGAATGAGCACTTTAAATTCCTGTACAATTACCTTAATGTTCAGAGGCAAACTCCATTTATTATCCCAATGTCTAACTTTCTACAAGCCAAAATGTTGGGAAAAAGTTGACAGCTCATTTGAAATGGAACTAATGTTCCTCACATTTATGAGCTGCCTATGAATATCTACATCTTTTCTAAGCCTTAAATGTCTGTATGCTTATCCAAAATTGTAGCACAAATGATATTTCTTTATTACGCTTCAGAAAGAAGAGTAATACATGTGTATTAGTTAAAAGTGATTTTAATCTATCTTAACATTAATTCTGTGAACTTTGCAATGAAGAGTAATTCAGATGACATTTTTAGTATTACTGTTCCAACATTTGTCAACATTAATAGTTGATGTTTACTTAAGTAAGTAAAATATTAGTATTTTCCTCCCAGAAATTAAAGAACTCTTTTAATTTTCCAGTAAGACAGGGAATAAGATTCATATTTATGTAATTTTAATACAGTTGTATCAGTCTAGAAATATATTGAACTTCATTTTAAGTCTTGAGTCCTTTTCTTTATGCAGACATTTCTTAATCTTTTATGATATATTGCAGTGATCTAAGATCACTTACATTTGACCAAGGGTGTTTGTTACTTGGTTTTACAGATATAAAACATTTACTTTTTATAATCGGCATTCTTTTTTCTCAGTGCATGTTACCTTTACCAGTGCCAATCAGTCAACATAATGATAAAGAAATGTGCCTTTAAAATTAATGAAAGGAAATATACCTGCATCTTGGGAAGCCACCAGTGACACTCTGATACTGAATTAATGAGTACAAAATGTTGATGTCTCACAGAATTAAAACCCAGTATTTAATATGTATAGAATTTATACAAATAGAAAGTTTCCAGATATTTAAAAGGGAGCCAAGTCACCCACAAAATAATGGCCTTAAAGGCTCCCTTGCCTTTAAATCAGATCAACTGTGTTCTTTCTTTGAACACTGTGTTCTAATTGGAACAATAAATCAAAGAAGACACTCAGAGTAGATTCCCATGTAAGGTGGACGACTGGACAGTGACTTTTTGCTGCTGTTAACACGTGCATCCAATTACCATTTGATAGATTCATAGTGCTGGCAGTAAAGCATTGCCTTATTTTATAGTTCACCTAATAATTCTTCAGCCTAAATCTATCCACCTTTACCTATACCTAATCTGTCAGTGTTTGTGTTATTAATCAGGAATTTTCAAATGTTTGGCATGCTTCCTACAATTAATGATGTCATTAAGATATTAATGAATCATCTAACCAATCCTATAAAAGGCAAAATATAGATTAAGCTGATATACCCCAAACTTAAAATAAATTTATTTGTTAACTAAATAAACCTAAAAATTTTACCACAACTATAAACTAAATTCTGAATAGTGCAGGTTAAATGAACCTAATTCTGAATAGCATGGCATACCCTCGATATTTAGAGCTTTTTAAAAAAGGAATTAAAAAATTTTTTAATAATTATTATTAATATTATACTCTTTCAGGGACCTTGCGTTAACATCCTTTACTAATAAATATACATGTTATTTCATCCTTAATCTTTTTTTGGAGGCATTGCTCTTGTGTTGAGGAGTTGACATATTCATAGATTATTATTATTTTTTTTTTTTACAATTTATGGCTAATCGACTTCTAATAGTTTTTTTTTTTTTTTGAGTCATTCTGTGACAACACACTTCTGAGGCATTGTGAATTCCTGATATTTTACCATTGCTTTGCCACCCCGTTATTTTCTCCTTCTTCTTGTTTGGCTGGCTTTTTCCTTTTCTCTGGTTGTTTGGTTGGATGTTTCTTTTCCTTTTCTCTGGTTTCTAAACCCATTGCATACCTTGAAGGCCAGGAAAAGTCATTCAGTAGTATTTCTTAGCACCCTAGGTGACATTCAGGGTCAGAGGCCTAAATATTTTTGGATGTGTAACACCCAACACTGATCATTTATATTCCATGCATAGAAATCTTTGACAATGTAAATTCAATATGCTCCCTCAGAACCCTCTTCTCATTTTGAAACTCCAGTGAATTCTTCCTATGCCAACACTCAAGGTCAATTTCTTTTAAGCTCCTCCTTCAATGAAGTACACAAACCATGGACAAGCACCCTTCTGAGAATGGACACTGATTGTCACTAGGTCATCATTCTGCATCTTACCTCCAGGTTAAGTTTCTGTTCCAAATAACTCTCCCTGCAGGTTTATTTTACCTTTCTTTAATTTTTTTTTTAGTGCATGTAATACTTAATAACTACTTTGTCATTTTCCTTTCTGCTTTTGTCAGGACTCCTATAAGAGAAAGTGAAGGTGATTTAGGAAATCAAATACTTATTTTTCTTCTACTTTAGTCATCATTTATTTCAAAGAAGGTGAATGCTGATTTGGAGGTCTTTGATATTTCCAACTTCCAGAATGTCACATAGATTATCAAGCGTCTCTGTATGTTCCAGCCAAATATATGTAGCTTTTTAAAACAAAATCCATGCTCTCATTAATAGTGGTTATTAATGGGGAAACAATGTAAAATATACATGCAAATGTACTTTGGCTTGACCAAATATAGAAATGCACAGGTCTTTATTGGAAATATTTTGAAACACTGACAAGAGTTAGAATCTGAATTAATACTCGATGTTCACATACTTCTGAGGAAGAATTTTTTGGCACTGATTGCTGAATTAGATTTATATTTCTTACATATAGAATCTTGCAATTTACATATGTTAAATGTATCTATTACTGTAGTAGTAATTAAAAGTCAAGTGTCTTTTTTTCAATTATTTTCAAATTTTATGTAATTTCATTGAGAAAATTATTAAAAGAATAATTACTATTCTGTAGCATGGAAAAAATGATAACATATGACACTGATTTATATACAATTTATGATATAAAGTGAAAATATTTATAATGATAATAATAACAGTAATTACCAGATTACTTGAGCATTTGTTAGATATCTCTATAGAAAGATATGATTCCCATAAATATGAAAAAAGTGCTAGAGATATTAATAAGATTATAGTATAAAAACCCAATGAACAAAAATGCTGAAGTGTTTTAAAGCTGAAAAATGCTCACACTCAGGGAGTAAGATAAATGATAAAGAATATATAATAAAAATGTTAGAAGCCAGAGGAAAGAGTAGAAAAGTAGAAGAATCCATAGAGCATTTCCACACATACTGTGAAAGGAGGAGAAGATGCTTTGCTGGAATCATGAAGACAACAGTTCTGAACTCCCAGCCCTGGCATTTGACTGGATGTTAAATTAATTGCACTGAGAACCTGTTGATCTGAGAGGAATCCTACAGAAGCAATCACAGCCGTCATATAAAAGTAAGGAAGACTGAGTCCCAGTTCTACTAGTGAGGCAGTGTGGGTTTTGATTCAAAGTGAATGAAAATATGGGCCCAGAGTAACTTTGGGCACATTGTCATCATAAAACAAGGATATTAACAAAATACTTACCTCTTTCCTACATGGTAAAGATTAAACGAGATCACGTATTCATTCACTGACTTATTCAGCAGAAATTTGCATGGCTGCTTTGTGTCAGATACTAGGTGAGGCACTGAGAAGAAAAGGTGTTGAAAAAAGTTGGTGTTTCTGCTCTCAGTGAACGTACATTCTGTAGATAGTGTCAATAACCCAACCAAACAGACAAGTAAGCCAAGAGATATAAAAAATTGAGGTGAGGGCTATGGAAAAATCAAGTGGGTGCTTTAACAAAAAACAACCGCGAACTATTCCAGACCACGTGACTACAGAAGTGTTTTGAAGAGGCAGCAGGAAAGGAACCCCATAGGGAGAGTTTGGTGCCTTTTCCAGGAAGTACAGAGAAAGGAAGGTACGTTAAGACTGGACTTGGAAGAAGTTTGGAGAAATCTGAACTGATGCATGGTAACAGATTAATGGCTCCTGGTACATAATAAGCCTTCATCAAGTGGGTATGATATAAAGGAAAAGTAAAGTGATGCTTCCTCTTGTTTCAAGGGAAAGCATCAGGAAAGCAACTAATAGATCATTTGATGAAGTGGTAATTAAGGAAAAGGGCAGAAATGAGGAATATACATGGTCTTTAAGAAAAGAAATATTAAAACTACTTGAAATTTGATTTGAAATCGCAGTATTCAGAGTGTTCTGAAGTGTCCGGGAAACAGTAGAGGCGTGGTTCTTTAAGGTTTTGGTAGCAGACACAAGTTGAACATCCCTACTCCCAAAATTTGAAATCTGAAATGCTCCAAAATCCAAAACTTTTTGAATGCCAAAGTAGAAAATGCTGCAAGTAGAAAATTTTGCACCTGACTTTATGTGATGGTTTGCAGTAAAAACATAGGCACATAGCACACAGTTTGTGTCCTCAAGGGAGAAAAGACTCCTCCACCCCCCACACACACCTCAGCTGCTGTTCTTTAACAGCTGGTACAAGTATTCTGGAGATGCTACTGTGCTGCCTAGTTACCACAAATACATTTTTTCTCTGTATTAATGATATGTCATATTTCTTACTGTTAAGTATGTATGTGTGAATAAGTGTAAGAAAATGATTGCTTATTGATAGCATATAAATTCAGAGTCAAGAATGATGGTGATGCTAAACAACCATAGATTGTCGACATGGTTAGCTGAGATAGTGACACCTTTGCTTTCTAATGGTTCAATGTACACAAACTTGGTTCAATGCACAAAATTATTAAAAAATATTATGTAAAATAACCTGCAGGCTATGTGTATAAGATGTATAGGAAACATAAATGAATTTCATGTTTAGGTTTGGGTCTCCTCCCCAATTTATCTCATTATGTAAGTATCCCAAAATTAAAAAAAATCCAAAATCAGAAACACTTCTACTCCCAAGCATTTTAGATAAAGGATATTCAACCTGTGTTTGAAAATTGAAGCTGGCTTGAGAAAATAGCAAGGAGTTGAAAATGAAGAATAGAAGATAACAAATGTGTTCAAGGACACAAGCTATAAAAGAACAAAAGAAAAAAAAAAAAAAAACAAGACTAGCACCAAAACAGGCAACCACAGAGATTTGAAGAGGACACATTCTAGGATGAAAGGCCAAAAGAGAAAAGTAACTCATAATTTTTAAACATTTCTAAACAATTCCTATATTTCAAGTTATGATATAGTTTTGAACCAGAATTAGTATAGATGCTCAGCTCTTGGCAAATTCTGTAGTTGTTTCTTTTTTTGTTTGTTTGTTTCTCATCCTATGACTAAGAACTTTTTGGCTTACATCCCTCAAAGAGTTTGCAATCTACATCTAGAGAGTGGAGATCTTCACTGGGAGTTGGAACATCACATAAGCCAGTTTATATTCAATGCCAGGAAGCAGGGTGGAATTAAGTAAACAGCAACCTTTAACTAAGGGAGGGATGTATGAGAGCAGGGGCTCACACTGAGAATAAGGGATCTAGCTAGACACAGAATTAGATTTAAAAAAAAAAAAAAAGAGGGGTAAGAATCTCCTAAAAGAAGGCACATAAAGAAGCATATGGGTGCAGAACCTAACAGGAGGTTTTCAAGAAACAACGAGCAGAGAGCAGAAAATCTGCATGCTTCTGGGCATCTTATGATAGGCAAAGCAAAGTACAGTAGAATGTACTATCATGTGAGAGGGAAGTTTGTAAATATCCTTATATTTGAGGACCTACATTTTCTGGCAAAATATTATATTAACATGGTTTTCATTTAAACTTGGCCTTCTTTATTTTTATGTTTTTGGGTTTGTTTAGGGTTTTTTTGTTTTTACTTTTTGAAGTAAAGAAAAAACTGAGAAAGAAAGCGGAACAGTTTTTGAAGACTATTGTCTATATTTTAATTGATATAATCTAAACATAATAAATAGAAAAATTATAACTTGATTAAACAAAGAACTAATTTTATACTAGGGACATGAAAAAGAAGCAATTTTCTGATTCTTCTGATCTTCACTTGATGTCATCATCCTAGTATTCCTGATTTGCCAAATGATCTTTACCTTAAAATTGAAAATACTGCCTACTTCAAAAGTTCTTAATTTGTATTTATCACTGGGAAAGGTTCAACAATTTCCAACAGATTCCCAAGAGGAACACCTGAGGCATCAGTATTTCTTGTTCCAGTTGCATATTTTCTTTTGTCAGTTGTAGTCTAAATTGTCTTAGATATACTTGATTTAGGTGATCAGGAAAAGAAGCAAAGTAGAGTGTATTTCTTTTCCTTGTGAAAGGTTATACTTAAGTATTTTTTAACAAATTTGGAAAAGGATACAGATAGCATATATGCAATTACACCCACTATTGAGACCATGAGCCCTGGAGTCAGATTTCTTGGTGTAGACTCAAGGTTCTAAAACGTCATAGCTGTGTGACTTGGCCAAGTTACTCCCTGGGTCTTGGTCTCTGCATCTACTGAGTGAAGGTAATAATGTCACCCACCTCATCAGTGTTAGGAGGATGAGTTCTAAATTTACAAATGAGACTATAAATATGAAATTGTAGTGAATATAGGACCTGGCACATTTTAAGGGTTGAAAATATTAGCTTTCATTACTCCTTTATGCTATGACTATTTGTGGTGTTAATTATCCGATTATCTAAAGAGATCCCTAAATCATGGAACAATTTTAAAACTTAGGCAGAAAATTGATAACATATTTCCTAACTCTCTTTTATAGTTTTTACATAAAATGTTTTAATGTTTTCATTAATTGAGTCTCAGAAAAAATTTGTGATATGGGTAAAATATTCATTGTTACCCCATACTATGTTTAGATGAGAAAATTAAGCTTAAAAGTTATCATGCCAGATTGAAGTTATATAGTTAGCATATGTGAGTCAAGATTCAAACCTAGGCTAGTCTTAGCTGGGGTGATCAGCTGGGGTTATCTTCTGTCTTGGTTTGCCTGAGACAGTCCTAATATAATGCCTCTTGTTCTGGCATATTTGTTAACAGCACCCCATTCAGTCGCAAAATTACCTATTATAAAATCATCCTCGTCTCAGTCAACCTGGTCTATAAAAGGCACAAATATACACAAGCCAGTTTCCTATTAGATAGTACTTCAATTTCTTCCCAATGTCCTCAGAATAATATCTGCATTCCTTTTCATGTCATGTAAGGCTGGCATGATTTGCTTTCTACCAACCCTCCAGGCTTATTTCTTACTATACTCCCCATTATGGACATTTTAAGTTGATTTTTGTTTGAGAACATGCCTGTGCCCTCATGTTCAGCCTTTGCAGACACTGCTAGGTCTGCCTGGAATGGTATCCCTGCCCTCATCCCCAGCTTTTCTTCCTTTCAGATTTCAGTTAGATGTTGTCTCTGGGAAGCATCCCTGACCACTCCGCTATCCTCTCAAAACTTGTGCTCTCCCCAAATCCTATATTTACTATTATAACACAACTCTACACTTGATTAATTGAATGTTTACCTATCTAGTTTTCTCATAAACAGAAAACTTGTTGAGGGTCAGAACCATATCTCAGTGACCTTTACAAGCAAGCACTTACTATAGTGTCTGGCATAAAATAGGTTCATATATATGTGTGTGTGTGTGTGTGTGTGTGTGTGTGTGTGTGTGTATTTTAAGTAAATTACTCCTTTTAACTGCATGGCCTTGATCAATTCATCTGATATGGAAAATATGATTACTATACTACCTACCTTAAATTGATGGTTGAAATAAATGGTCTCTTAAAATTTCATTCAGTTCTAAGTTCTACAATTCTGAGAACCTGCAAAATAAGTTAGTAAGGCTATCATTATCTAACTTATTGTTAAGTACTTAAATGCATTCAAATTTCTGAATAAAAATTATGTAATCAAAAACTGATAATTTTTTATATTTCTCCAATTTTCCTATTAGAGATTACTATTGATTATGTTCAGTGGAGATTAATTTACTCCCCTTTATAATTCCTGCTGGCTGTGAGATAGTTATTTAGGTTTCAGAGTTGTGTTTGGATTCTGGGATAATTTGGTGACAATTAAGAAAGAAATGAATAATTCTTTCTAATAATTTTAGAGAGGAAGGATAAAATACTGCAAAGAGTGGGAGTAGAGAGTGATGGTTTGTAGTTGTGGCTATGTCAAAACATTTACTTGTGATCTTAAGCAGGTCATTTACTTTATTTTGGCCCCAAAGGCTTAATATACAAAATAAATACATTGAACTAATTATTAAAACACTTTAGTATACTCATTTCACAGATTAAGGACCACATTCCAGGAGCATACTATATTAGGAAATAATAGCTATAGTATGTTGAATAATGGCCACCCAAAGACATCAGGTCCTGATCATTGGAACCTATGAATGTTACTTTATATGGTAAAGTTTTTGCAGATGTGATTATGGTAAAGATCTTGAGATGAGGAGATTATCTTGCATTATCTAGGTAGGCCTTCCTTAAATGCCATTATGAAAGTGTCCTTATTATGAGAGAGACACAGAAGGAAATTAGACATACACAGAAGGCAGAAGACAATTTGACAATGGAAACAGAGAGAAAGATTCAAAGATACAATGCTGTTGGCTTTGAAAATGGTAAAGGAACCATGAGCTGAGGAATCTTTTCTCTAGAAGCTGGAAGAGAAAGAATTATCTTCCTAGAACCTACAGAAGAACTCAGCCCTGATTGACTTAGGCCCAGTGAAATCAATATTGGACTTCTAACCCCCCAAACTGTGAAAGAATACATTTATAAATGTACATGTTTTAAGATACCAACTTGGGTAATTTGTTACAAAATGTTAAAAATGAGATGCTATAACAAATGCTATAGCAAATATCTAAAAATGTGGAAGTGGCTTTGGAATTGAATAATGAGCATAAGATGGATGAATTTTCAGGTACATGATAGAAAAAGCCTAGATTTTCTTAAAACAGACTTCTATTAGAAATACGGACATTAAAGGAGCTCTGCTGAGGATTTGGAGATGACAGATACAATAGAGAAAGCCTACTTCATTTAGAGAAAAAAATATATATATATATATACATATGTGTGTATATATATATATCATCATGAAGAGTATGTTGGTAGAAACATGAGCGTTAAAAGTGCTTCTGCTAAGATCTCAGAAGGAAATGAGGAACACGTTATTATAAATTGGAGGAAAGGCAATCTTTGTTATATAGTGGCAGTAATTTAGCTGAACCATGTCCTACAGTTGTGTGCAAAGCAGAATTCGTAAGTGGTGAACTTGAATATTTAGCTGAGGAAATTTTGAAGCAAAGTGTTGAAGGATCAGCTTCGTTTCTTGTTGCTTATAGTAAAATGCAAGAGAAGGAGATAAAGTGAAGGAAGAACTGTTAAGCAAAATGGAAACAACATTTGATGATTTGCAAAATTTTCAACATATCCTAATTGCAAAAGATACTAAATTAGGAGATTCACAGTCAGGAGAGCATGCTCTAAATAGAAGGCTGGATGATCTTATGCTACTGCTGAAGAGATGAGATGTGTGACTGATGGACTTCCTTAGTCATCTCAACAAAAATTAGGAATAGAATGAGATTATCCAGGAAAGATCTGCAGAGAAACCTCTTGTGGCATGAATTCCCATGGCATACACAAGAGGCCCACAAAGTTTTTGAGAATGTTATATCAGTAGAAACACAGCCAACTGAACTAAAAGGGACAAAAATATAGACAACATGAAGGAAGGCCGTCAGACTCCCAAAATTCTACAGGCAGGAAACAGGTTGATAAAACTATTCAGCTATAAACATATGATAGTTTTAAAGAAAAAAGATCACTGTGAGTACAGAGCGTTGGGCACAGAAGCAAAACCTCAAGCCACAGATGATAATTTCCAGACCTTGAAGGCTAAGTGAATTTGCCCTGCTTGCTTTTGAAATTGCTTGGGACTGGTGATTTCTTTCTTCCTTCCATTTTTATCCTTTTGAAGTGAGAATGTCTATAATTATTATACTATGCCTGTTCCACCATTATATTTTGGGAACAGATAACTTATTTTCTAGTTTTACAGGTTGAGTGATGGAGAATATTTTCCCCCAAGATGGATCATACTCAGAGTCTCATCCATACCTGATTTAGATTATTTAGATTATAAGTCTTGAGATTTTTGAATTACTGACATGTAAATGAGTCTTTGAAATTTAATTTATGCTACAATGGGTGGAAAGTTTTGGGGATGTTGGGATAGGGTGAATGTATTTTGCACACAGAATAGACATGAATATGGGAGGCTTGGAAGGTAGAATATAGAAAGCTGAATAATGGCCACACAAAAGTATTAGGTGCTAATTTCTGAAACCTCTGATTATTACCTTGTATGATAATGCTTTATAGATTAGTTAAATTGAGGATTTTGAGATGAAATGGTTATCCTGGATTATCCAGATGGGCCCTAAATGCCATCATAAATGTCCTTATGAGAAAGAAGCAGAGGGCAGATTAGATGTACACAGAGAAGGCAGAAGGTGATTTGAGGATGGAAGCAGAGGTTCAAAGATGCTCCACTGTTGGCTTTGAACATAGCAGAAGTGCTATGAGCCAAGGAATGTGGCTCCAGAAGCTGAATGAGGCAAGGAATGGATGCATCCCTGGAGAGCTTATAGAGGGCATGTAGCCCTGCCAACACTTTGATCTCAGCCCAGTGAAACTGGTGTTAGAATTCTGGCCTCCAGAACTGTGAGAGAATAAATTCTTGTTGTTTTAAGCCACCACTTTGTGGTAATTTGTTACAACAGCCCTATGAAAGTAATACAGTAACCTACGACAGCTTTGTGTGGCCCAAATTAAGGATAATTTGAAAAATAACAGTAATGTCTTATAGTGGAAAGCACTAAGCATGGACTCAAAGAGATGCAAATGCCAGTACTTTATCCAGCCTTTGTTAATTGTGTGACCGAGTTAAGTCTCTAAGTGACATAAAATATCTAGCAAAGCATCAGGATTATAATGGAATCTCAACTTTTAGTTGAATCTAAAGGGATAACAAGTTTAAATGACTACATGTTTGTAAAACAGTTTTTAAAGAATATAGTTTATTTGCTCATACTACCTTGACTGCCAGGTACCACAAGAGCAAAGAGCTTTGATTATTTGGTGCAGAAAATATCTATCAAAGTGGTCTGTTTTTCCACTGGGTTATAAATTCAATATGACTGCATTAAAGGTTTCAATTAAACTCATCCAAGAGCTTCTTTTCTGAAGATGCATGCTAAACCCATGGGAACCTTTCCTATTTAAAGAAATCTCTTTATAGTTAAGGGTGATAGAAGACCAACTTTTTAAAAATAGATAATTAGTGTTGTCTTAGTCCACTTCTATTGCTTATAACAGAATACCCGAAACTGGGTAATTTATAAGAAAAAAAATGTATTTCTTACAATTATGGAGGATAAGAAGTCCAGGGTCATGAAGCCACATCTGTTGAGGGACTTCTTGCTAGTGGGGACTTTTCTGCAGAGTCCTGAGGCAACACATAATGTTGCATGGCCAAGGGGCTGAGCATGCTGGCTCAGGTTCCTCTTTCTCTTCTTTTAAAGTTACCAGTTCTACTCCCATGACAACCTATAATCCATTAACCTATTAATCCATTAATTCATGAATGAATTAATCCATTCATGAGTGACCCCATGAATCAAAAGATGATTCATAAATCATCTTTTGAAGGCCCCACCTCTCAATACTGACACATTGGGGTTTAAATTTCAAAATGAGGTTTAGAGGGAACAAATATCCAAACCATAGCAAATGTAATTAAAATGTCAGTAAGTGTTACTTTCTGAAGGATGTTTTCAAAGTTAAACATGTTGAAGTTACTGTATATTTGCTCACTTTGAAACTAATACCTTGCATCATCTATCTTCTCTCACTATGGACAGAATTCATATAAGATCCTACATTTAAGCCTCTTATATCTCAAAATGTTTCCATAATACATAGTGCAACTCTCCTAAAACGTATTACCATGCCTGTTTGTATATCACTTGAATTTTTAAGGCCTGGAGAAAAGCAGGATTGTAAAACTGGCATTTCCTTTTATAGAAAATTAGTTTCTCTTACAGTAATAGGGGTTATGAAGTTGTAGACAGCTGATAAATGTTTGTTGTCAAGTCTTATAGTAATGGGGCTTTTGCCCAGCTCAGGCTGACTGTGACGTCTAATTGTTTAGAGTGTTATGAAGTTTACTTCTTTATTTCCTTAACACTCATTGTCAACTGAGTGCTGGGGATATAGTAATTTGAGAAGAGCGGTAAGGTGGTGATACTAGGAAAGGTGGATACAATTAAGAATAGGGCTCCTGTGCAAGGGAACTGGGCAAGAGCTATGACCCAGGATTACCTAGAGCACAGACAGCATGCTAGTGTGACGATAAATCCTACCAACCTTGATGGTGTTCAAAGGTTTTTAGTTATATTCTCTGAGACCAGACAAATAGCACAGGTCCATTCGAATCTCCAGAACATTTCTGAAAATTTCTTAATTATAGAATGGCCACGGAGATAGTTGTACATTCTAATTTTAAATGCCACCCTTACTCATTTCCCTTTATAAAGAGAAGATTCCTTCTAATAATCATTTAGCGAAGAAGTTTGGAGCAGAAGGAGAGGGAGGCCAGATTAGAAATATGTAATAATAATAGGCAATAACCAGTACTTCTCAAACTGGGTCTATGGAACACATGATCAGGATGAACTAAGATGTTCATGCACAAAAATTTGAACTTTAACACACCCCCCCAAGTGATTCTTAATACCAACAAACCTCTAAGAAACAACAAAATTGAGAGTGACACTAGGTGTTTAGGTGATGGGAGGAAAGGCCGAAGGTGTTTTGAGCTTGAGATAATTTGAAAAATTTGGCAAAATGAATTTCATGTATATATTCCATGTTTGCATATTTTCAATTTTTGCACATATATTCTAGAAAAGCAGAAAGTGCCAATATCTTCTATAAACAGGAAGTAATTTTTAAATAAGTTAAAACATATGTTTAAGTTTAAATATTCCCTGGTTTGTGGAAGAGATTTTCTGATAAATCTGAGATTAGGTTAGTTTTCAGCTCACCATTGTAAGTGTCTGAGCACATGTGTGCTAAAGCTGGAGGGAGGGAAGAGAAGACATGATACCCATGGAGAGCTGGCTGTTTTCTCACCATGTCAGAGTGCTCCGCCACTGCTATTTATGAGGATGAGCTGGAGATGCTACAGCAAATGACAATTGTGTAAACAAACTTTTAGAGATCCAGGGATCCTCCCTACTTCTTCTTTTTTAAGCCACAGGAATTTGTGCATACATGCCTCAAACCTCAAGAGTGTTGGCAGTAACCTAGCCCTCAGAATGATCACTTGAATTTGCAACACAGCTTCCAAAGCTGGAAACATGAAGAAGGAATATTGATGAGATTCTATAGTTTCTTGGGAACTATCTTTTGAACTCAAGCAGTTCTCCAATATCTTATGCTTTATTGAGAAAAAGCCATGTGTTGTGAGGAATTCTTTTTTTCAGCTGTGGAAATTATCTGAGTTTCAGTTTTTATGTGTGACCCTTTCCTCAAAGGATTGGAACTAGCACGAAAGTAAAACCTACAACTGTCCATGTTGGGTATTTTATGACTATGCAAATAATAGGCTCACTTCTTATATAATTAGCATTTCTTTATACCTACAAAAAGGTATCTAATACCAGATTTATACCTCATGTAACTCATGGAATATTTCCTGCAAAGTCATGGGGGATATAAATCTGAAAATGTTGAGAAAGAACTCACAATATGTAGCAAACTCTCTGATGCATCTCTTTTTCTCTATGCATTTTTGGGAAAAATAATTTTTTGTTTGTACTGAAGCCTTCAAGATCATTTAATAAGCTTAACCAGAAGAGGTTCAACTGAGTTGAGCAGTATGTAACCACTGATGTTGGCCATAATTTTATTAGTCTGTGATTGTGATTGTACTGACCACCCTAAAGTAGTGTGGTTGAGTTTTTCACAACCCCAAAAGACTTCTTGGGGAGTTGAAATTATTTGTTATATCCTGCTGTGCTATGTCTTATAAGGCACTTGGCCAAAGGCATTTTTGCCCTCATGTTTTGTGTTCCAAAGAAAGCATCAAATGATTTCTACTATTAAAGAATCTGAATTGCACACTGCCAATTTTATTCACCAGAAACATGCCATCCTTCAATTGTTATAGTATATATTTTTTCCCTTTTTGGTGATTACAATTAGAAAATAAACACATGCTATCTCTGTCCTAAACCATCTTACCTTCCCATGTCTTTATTCAGTGACTGGCACTCTAATTGAATTAACAAACTTTTAAAACTACTAATAGTGACATTTTGTGATGAAGTAGAGCTGGGAACTAGAAAGAGAAAAATGAAAACTTGGGAATAAGTTGCATTATTAAATTTATATTAAATTCATCCTTCTCTTATATTAAAAATAAATGAAGAATTCATACATAATCCTACAATCTCTTAGCTTGATTGTATAGAAAATCCTCATTTCTCCATGGTTATCATGGAAAATGTTTTGAGGCAGTTAAGTTT
Organism: Microcebus murinus; assembly: GCF_040939455.1. Classification (NCBI taxonomy): domain Eukaryota; kingdom Metazoa; phylum Chordata; class Mammalia; order Primates; family Cheirogaleidae; genus Microcebus; species Microcebus murinus. The sequence continues at coordinate 33,664,993 of NC_134114.1, read as the reverse complement.
TAATCAACATTTGAGTTCTTCGTATGTCATTGGTTTTATTTCTTTTTAAACATTTTGTACATCAGCAGACTCTATTTAGTAAACAGGCAGATTTAAAAAAAAATACAGTATATAAGGATTTTATTGGGTAGCATTGAATGACTGATGCACACTGGGTGAATAGTCTTAACTACTGATATCTAGCTCCTGGTTTTAGATATTGTTTCAGCTCTGTTTTAGAATAGGATAAAATAATGATAGCTAACAGGATTGCATGCTCAGTTTGTCCGATATACTTTATGTGTGCACTCATTTAATAATCAAAACAACCCTAGAGTGTGGATATTAGTTCATCTCATTTTACCCATGGGAAAATTTGAAGCTATTGAGAGAGTAACTTCCCTAAAGCCTTACAATTAATAAGTGGTGGCACTAGGATTTGAGCCCAGGTAGTTGGCTTCAGTTCACATGCACTTAATTGCTATGTTATTGTGCCCTTCAATAAGATGTGACTAGTCTAATTTGAACTCCTTCAGTCAAGCAGAGGCAAAGTAAACACTATGATATATCTGCAAATTTAACTTTATAACTAAAGGAAACTTATGTGTAGTATTCTGTGCTTTCATGATTGAACTTTGCTATAGAAAGACCAAAATCTATCTGCTTTTGCTATCCATAAATTTTCACCTGCAGCTCTAAGGGTCTGCCTCTTGATTACTTTTGCTTTGATACTCATGATGGCTAAAAAAGAAACAGATAAAATATATGTGTGTGTGTACGTGTGTGTATATATATATATTTCTTTACTGGCAGTGACCTTTTCAAAGGATGGTAAATGGAAATGTTTTTAAAATAGTTTTATACCATGAATTCATTTTTCTATCAGTTCTTTCAGCTTGAAATTTCTTCTGTCATTTATTTAATATCAAGGATTTTTAACTTACATATGAGGAAAAATATTTATTTTGTTTTCTTGCAGTTTGAGAAATATTTGTCTTGATGCAAAACTGCCTGAATACATACTCTTTCACTAAGAAAGCAAAATTTTAAGATAAGTGTACTTAAGGTTGCTGATATTTTCCCATTTATTTAATCTCTCCATAGTTCCCAAGTTCAAGACTTGTAAATATTCTTTTTATTAAATTCATTCATATTAAACTCCCACATCTACATATAGGTATGTTTAAGTCCAAGGGATAACTTGAAAATTATATAGTCACTGTATCAAATTAAATATTTATTTTCCCATCTTAGCAAATACCTTTTCTAATGAATTTCAACCAAACTAACCCAGAATCAGCTTTTGGCATACCTCATGCTAATGGTAGATTTGCTTTTTGCTTTTGAAGGTGAATTGATATTCACAAATCATATGTCACAAGCCACTAAAAGTGTCAGAATCCCACAGCAGGCCCTTGGTGGCTTGTTAATCTCTCCTGTTTAAAGGAAACAGACTAATTCACTTAAATATAATGAAAGCCATGCCTGCTCTAGCCCAGTCCCTCAAAGAGCATCAGCGGATACAAGTCCTGCCTTCTTTCTTCACCTCCTTCTTTCCTGGCTCTGACAATTAAACATGAAACTAAGAAGCAATGATTTCCTCAATGTTGCCATGTCTGAGTTATTTCAGATGTCACATATGTGAAAAATGTATAATGTGGGTTTTTTTTCTATCAAAAATATATACTAGAGGGTGTCCCTGCCCACCTTTCACCATTGTCCTCAACAAAGCATAAAAGATAAACCAGGATGTTAAATGCAGGGACCAGATGTATATATAACCTTTTGCCCTCATTATTCTAATTGGCTTCCATTAGATGGAGGGAGAGGAAAATAAAATAACACAAAATAGGAAATAATTGATATAGAGGTGAAAGAGTGAACTTTTAACATTGGATTAGCTAACATCTAAGAATATTATAATCAGAATGATAGAAGAGCAGTTTCAAAGGATTAAGTCAAAGGTGATTGATATACTACTAATAAAAGGGAGAGAATTCCCTTAAATCTATGCACCCAGAAATTGTCCAACTGTGGTCGATTGTGCCCAAGCTATATTATTTTTAACACTTCCCATATTTACATTTATTTTTGTACTTTGAAGCAAGAGCCAAATGTTCTTTGACTCTTATTGCCCAGATACACACAATCACATTGTGGTTAATTATGTTTGTAGTTAGTTCTCCCCCTTCTAACCATGTGTATTTTTCCCTTTTAGTAGCATTAGCTATTTGTGGTTCTCTACCCTGTCACTAACTGTAATATGTAGTAAGGTTAGATCTTCCTATCAAGTACCTTAGTGACAAAGGAAGGGATGTGAGATTGAGAAGAAAACAGATTCTTCCTTTCAAACATTTGTCTTAATCAAAGCTTAGAGTAATAAGAGTGAAAATCTGGAGTTAGGACATTTAGGGGAAAAAACAATTTTCATTTCAAGCATACTGTACATGTTAGTCATGGCTCAGAGTAGAGTAGGAATTTTATGGAGCAAGAAGGGGGAGGTGCAAGAAGAAGGTTTTGAGTTTCCTTCCAAATGTATTTTTAAATAGCATTACAGCATCAGGGTTTATGAAGAAGGAAATAATAATAAAAAGTAAGCTTTTTTTGGCAAATTATTTGAGAATGGAATTGACCACCAGGAAAGAGGCATGAAGAGACCAAAAGGATATGATTGATTAAAGAGCTCCCGAATGTGGCAACCTCTGGAATCCTACAAGACAATCTGCCAAAGCCTGTTGACAGCTAATTTGGGAATATAAAGTCTGAGTGGAGGTTTTAGGTATAGAAGAAGCTTTCAGAGGTCATTTAGGTCACTTAAATCTCTTTCCACAAGCCATACTCTTTGTTATTTTAGACATCTCCCACCCACACTGGCATTTGATAATAATAATTGTAATTGGAGAATCTACAATATTCATTAATATCTACTTCTAGGTTTTGGCTATAATATCTATCTATATATTAAAATTTTTAACTCAAACCTCTGTTTCTCTAATTTTAGCTCATTTTGTCTTGGTTTTTCTCAGTGAACATGAAAAATAGTTGGCTCTAAATAACCTACTTAAAATCACTACATTTTCTACGTAAAAAAAATCCACAGAGATTATATTGCCACATTTCTATCTTGCTTTCCTTAAACCAAAAGGATTCATACTCTGGTTCAATTCATTTGGAGATATTATTTGGTTTACGAGATAGTTTTACATATATAATCTTATTTGGTTTTCACAATAGCTCTATCAATCTCTATCAATTAGGCAGGGTAGGTGGTAATATGTTCATTACATATGCACTTAAACTAGAATTCTCTTCCTCTGATTTTTAATTAATAATTTCTACACTGCACAATTATATTTGTCCTAAAGGGGTTGTTAGTCACAACATATTTTGGACCAGATAATTCTTTGTCGTAGGAAGCTGTCCTGTGTATGGTAGGATGTTAAGCAGCATGCTTGGTCTCTAACTGTTGGATGCCAGTAACACCACCCTCCCAGTTATGACAACCAAAAATCACTCTTGTCATAGGCCATGGGCTGAGAGATTGACAACTTGATCATATCTGGAGAATAACTATTCAATTAGTATTAGGTATAATGAGATTCTCTAAATGTTAAGATGTGCATCTTCCTATTAATACACATAAAATTTTTGAGTTATTTTTTTATAATAACTGTGCTTGTCACCTCAAAGAATATATAATCTAGTACCTTGCCTTAAAACTTCTAAAGCCTTTAGTTTCCCATCAAAAACTAATTTCCTACCTTTCCTTTAAAGAGAGCCACAGTAAGAAATGCTATTTATTTTTCTTTTCTTCTTAAAAGTTTAATTGCAAAAGAAGAAAATATAACTCAGATGAGTTTTGGAAGTCTCCTAGCCACCTAAGACTTGGCAGATAGCCAGGGTCTGAAATCTGAAGTTTTCTTTCTTTTTTATGATGCTCCCTGAAGTTGTGAGTTTCTGAAATACATACTGAATTCTGTAATGCAACTCAAGTATAAGGAGGTTGTGTTTACTACTAGTTCCTAATTTGTTGCCTCATTACCATGTGATCGAGGGTTATCTTATTTGTGTAACTAGAGTTGTATGAGGGAGCTAAAGAGACATAAACTATGAAGGAAAATGTACTTGGGATAACCAAGAAAATAACTAATAAAAAAAAAAGAATAATTAAAGATTTCCGTAGACCAAAAATATCTATAAAATTATGAGTGATTTCAAGTGAATATGTAATTAGTGATATCCCATACTCTAAGTTAAAAATAAGTTTCCTAATGACTTAGAACAAATAGCAAATTGCCAAAAGTTACGTGTTTCATATATTGCAAAGAAGCTCATTGAAGAAAGATATTGTCAATGACCTTATTGGAAAATCACATTTAGAGTGGACTAATCCTTCATGCTCTATTTTTGCTTTTGAAAAATAGTCTCATTTTTGGTGCTTTTTGGGTATATAAGGCAATTCATGTGCAATCCCAAACTCTGTGGAACTTTCTTGGTCCAAAGTACTCACAGAAAATTTAGGGCAGTCAAGCTTTATTTGAAATTTCTTTGAATCTTCCAATCTATATTTTAAAATTTGCAATTGATTTCAAGAATGTCTACTGGTTGAATCTGGCTGTTTCACTGTAAGTATAATTATATTTCCTTATGAAAGGTTAAAATCCCCATTTCATTATTTCTATTTATTAAGTTTTCTGGTGATAGTCACAACTAGACATTAAAAGAGAATTATGTTTAATTGAGATCCACCAGTTGCTTTCATGCAAGTTTACACTTAAAGAGCCATTATCTTCAGTATTGCTAATTAAAAACTGTATTATCATTGCATTAAATGGTGGACTTTTAGGGAGCTAAGGCAAGAGAAACAAAACTTTCTTTGTTCTGACATGTAATTTTTAATTAAATTATATTCATTTGTTGTTTATCCCAAAAATAAACTCTAGGAAAATTGATATTGTCATGGAATATTGGAAAAGTTACAGAGCACACTTATTCAGGAATACATTCATTATTCAGCAACTATATATTACTGAGTACTTAGTACATTTCAGGCCTTTTCAGATATTTTGGGGACAACAAAATTAGTAATTGTTGTCTCCCATATTATGCTCACAGCCTAAAACCAGAGAGAGATACATAAAAACATAGTTGTATAGCGCAGTAAGCCCTGGAATAATAGGACAGCAGAGGCACAAAAAGGAGGAAGAGGTAGCCCTGCCTAAGTCTGAATGTTTGGGGCAAGAACAGTCAGAGATGAATGATGTCAATTCAAGTTTCTCCAAAAAGGGCTCTTGTTAGCAGAGGATAAAGGATACATAGAATATCTCCAAGATATTAGGGACATAGTGAATAGAGTAAGAGTAGCACACAGAAAGGCAGATAGGATGACAACAATTTGTCATGCTGGGCAGGTATTTGCTCGCTAACATATAGTAGCCATTAATACTCTATGATATCTGCACATAGGATAAAGAATATGACAACATGCATACAAGACTAGCTACTGTGAATAATATCAGGGTTGTCAAATATGAGGAAGTATAATAAGGCACTTTTTTTTTGTGCTACATGCTGGGTTATAGGAGCTTTCCTTATGTCCTAGTTAATTTTATCAAAAATAATGTGGAACAGATGATGTTATTTCCCTTTTTAAGAAGAATTAAGAAGTAACTTGTTCAAGTTGACCAGGACAGTAAGTAGCAGAGCCATGATGCCAAGTTAGATCTACTTGAATGGAAACATTATGAAATATCATCCCTTTTCTATGTGTTTTGTACTATTTGGCAAGGCTTTTTAGAGTGTATAGTATCTTCAAGAGACCTTCAGGAATGGAAACAGGAAGCAGAAAGGCATGAGATTTGTTTGAGCAAAATAAATACAGATCCCATTCTCGTAGAGGGAGCAAGTGAAAGAATGGTATGAGGTGACTTTGTGTGTATGTGTATTTGAGAAAGAGACTTTTTCAAATCCAGACAAAAGGGAATGAGAATCATATCTAGGTCCTTAGGAAATGGAGACTACAAAACTGCTGAGTAGATAAACCAAAATCAGTGAAAATTTTCAAGCAAACTTACAGAAAATATCAAATGCAGATTTATTAAGTGCAACACAATAATGAGTTTGTAAGGCACAAAGAATCTGTAGAAGCCTAATGTGTCTAATTCTTGCCAGACTCTGCAAGACAGACTTCTCTCTCCTCCCTGGCTCAGCTCCTAAACAGAGCTGTTATCTCCAGAGATAATTCCAGATGCTCTGACCCCTTCCAAATTCTTATTTGATGATCAATCATCTGGAGTGGAACTCTTACTCCCCATTGAGTTTTCCAAGTGATGCACCAAGCTTTGCTCTCCTAATTAACACTATGGGTTTTCCCCATGCACCCAGTAGTTCTTAGAGACTGGACTGTCAGGCTCTCAAATCTATGACATTGCCCTCGGGGAGCAGAGGGATGGGTGGACCTTTTGAGTGGCCTTCAAATGCCTCAGTATTAAAATAGAAGGCTCTCATGAGTGTCTGAAAAATCTCAGCTGTTATTTCTCCAACCTAAAAATTTTTGAACTCAAAAAGCAATAAACTACAAGTTAAGAAGACGCAGGGAGCTTCTGTGGGGTAACAGAAGCTGCTGTTAGCTGAACTAGCAAACCCTCTGATTGTCATCATTCCAGTCAAGATTTCAACATTGAAGAATAATCTTGACACAGAGGTGCTGCTGTAAGGCAATTCTATTTAAATTTTTTATTATTGTTTATAAGTACAGAGTACCTTTTAATGTAGACATTTCTGTACACTTTGGGTTCTCTATTGGGTCAATGAGATAACTAAGAAAACATTCATTCAGAAAAGTTAGAAGTTGAAGTTAGATAAATTAGGGAATTCACCCATGTTTTCAGCAGCCGCAGGCCTCCTTAGAAGATCCAAATTTCAAAGTATCATTAAAACAGAATATTTGATAGATAAAGGCATGCCGTTAATTTTTGTTGGCAATCATTCAATTGGTGATTAGGTTGATAGAGGTGTCTTGCTTCTTTTAGTGGTAATAATAATGATTGTCATCATGCCCTGAAAATATTCATTACCTGCAGGCATAAGATAAAGAGACATAAGATTCCAGCCCCCATGTTTAAAAGTCTTGCAATCTATAATATAGATTAAATTATAGAAAATATATTAATAGAAAACAAGGCAGGTAGTATAATCATAAGCACCTATAAAAATTCCTAATTGTGGAGTACAAATGGAATGACATATACAATCAATACAGAAGCAGGCACGAGGAAGCCATGGAGATAGACACCCAAGAGATGCTCTTTGAAGGAAGGCTGCAGTTAAGAGGAGTGACTACAGGAAATTGAAAGTGGTAGCCTGGTCTGTTCAACAGTCAAGAAGCCTAAGTTTGTGGCTAAATGAATGCCCTAGGGAAAGGAGTCTTGGAGATTAGCAGGGAAAGCTAAATGTGCATATCAAAAGCCATCAAAAGATCTCAAATGTCAGGCTAAGTAGGAAAGTTCTGTTCTTTAACACATTAAATGTCTTGCCCTTTAAAACTACTTTTCTTGTTGGAGTATCTTTTAAACAATTAAGTGAAATCTGTTTTAATTAGAGATGGTTATGCTTTGATGAAGATGTCATTTTACTGTGACATAATGAATTATAACACTTGGACTTCAAAATTCTCCAAGCTTATCTTGGCAAAAGCCCTCATGATCTGTCATTATGAACCCAAGCATTGTATCAGTACCAGTCAATGCAAATTCTTTGTTTTTCAGGATTGTGAGGGTTAGGATGATTTGAAGGGCAACTCTTAAGGTTCATAAAAGGTAACCCAAGAAAGTGACTCAGTCTAGGAAGATGGTATTTTCTAAACAATCACAGGACTGACCCTAGATCACATATTTTCAAGATGGGATTAGATTTTCTAGTCCAGTCAATTTCGATCACTGTTACCTAGCCAGCAAGAGCTACATGAGGGACAAAGTGAACAAACATTAAGGAGTGTCTGCCATATGCAAATGATTTTACATATGAAGAAAGTGCCATTGTCACCATTTTATAATTACGAAAAATAAGATTTTGAGATATTAAGACTTACTGAAGTTATCCAACTACTAAATTTAAGACTTTAGCTTAGTTTCTTAAACTGAAAAGTTTAATATATAACATCTTCCCTCCAATTCAGTCTATAGGATTGGCCCAGAAGAGATTTATCTAATCCAGACTTTCCTTCTCCCAGGTAATGTGGAAGTTTTTGTGATTCAGTGACTTCCCTGGAAAGCTGAACAATGACAAATGTCAGGTAGAATAATTAAAGATTGTTTTCCCTATGAGATCCAGAATATCATATATCAATATTTTTGAATATGCATGTGTGATTTTTGCACTGCTATCCATCTAATGTGTGTTAATATAACTTTTCTTTATAAAATCTCTTATGCAAAAATGTGTAAGTTTAGAGCATACCTAATAGTAGGAAGAAAAGCCTCAAAACTTTATGGGCACATAAAGTAAATATGAGCTTTCTGCAAGGTGCTATGAATGGTTCCAAAGAAGTACAAGATGGTAACCTGCCTTTTCTGAACTTAAAGTGTTGTTAGAGGCTCTCATTGGGGTGTAACTCTGCACATAATAAACTGCTGAAAGGCTTGAGCCTTTGCACACTGAGACTTGAGCATGTGTGTATTGCATCACATAAAAAACAAATGCACCACAAAAGCAGGGAGTCTTTCTTGGAGAAAATTATTCTGAGATTTTTATTTTGGGAAGCTAATCCTATTAATTACATAATTTGCATTTTTTCTTGGCTTTTAAAATACATATATCAATTTAAGATACAATGTACTGACTTTTAGTGTTGTCATGGGTAGAGCATGTACCATTAAAACTGATGTGTGGAGATAATATGCACCACATGGTTTCTTACTGTCTATATGTCTGGCTTTAATCACAGATTCTTCATGAAATGTTGCAATCCTGGGGTGAGCTAGCTGTTAGATTCTTCTGGGGTACAGGCTGGGCTGTGGATTATAGGTGGAACTGCATTACAAGGCTACTGAGGTTAATTATGTCTGAAAGTTTCCAGTACAATCCACATCAGTTGACACTCTGTGCATACTACATAAACAGTCTGGAAGGAGACCTTTATTAGCAGAGCAAGAAAGCAGCTAGCTGTCTGTGTTCTATAATGTCCTTTTGTTTTTTAGGGCTTCTGACTCAAATAGCCCTTCTGTTTTATTTAATGTATGCTTAATCAAATGTGTACTTATTAAGCCAAATCATGAAAAGTCAAGAGGATCAAATCTTGAGTATAAATTCTCTATATTTAGGAACAGCTCTTAATTTAAAACTATGTGCCCCAGGACTGAAGCCCATTGCACACCAGGGAAAGCATACCAGTGTTCACCCAGAATTTCCAAGTACATGGTGTGGCACTGGAAGCCATCCTAACCTGCAGAAGTTTTATTTTAAAAAATTAGCCAATGAACGTAGGTTAAAGATCTTCTCCCTTGAGTGTGCTGTGTCTTATCTATTGGAACTTCTGCCATGTAGAATCTTCCTAAATATCAATGAACCATAATCTTCTTATCTGTAACTCTCTTTCTGTTCTTAAACAAAGGAAGGGTGGAAAAACATTAGGGATTCAGGAGTCTAAGCTGATCTGGACCTTTGCCCTGCATCAAACTTCCTGACTTTGAAGTCGCTCAGCCTCTGGGCACGCCAGTTTTACTTTTCTGCACAGAAATATTGCTCCATCATCTTACAGTGTGGTGGATTTGGTAAATTCTGGAGGAGATAGAGGAAAATGCTTAATTTCTAGAAGTCTTCCAAGTACTTCTATGGCAGAAATGATTGGGAAACTTTAGGATCCTGGTAGCCTTGAAAGTGAGAAGGCACTTTCTTAGCTATATTTAGTTACAAAGTGAAATCTATATTGCCCAAGATGTTGAGAAAGCAGGAGAATGTTGCCCCAAATTGGCACTTTTGTGTCTAAACTACCTAAGCACCTCACAAAGAGTGAAAAAATAGCATAATGTTTAAGAACGAGGACACTATCAGATGCTGAAGTTTGAATTCTGGCCTCTCCAGCTAGGAGGTATGTGACCTTGGGCAAGTTATTGAACCTCATGTGCCTGTTACCTCTCAGCAAGATGGAGATACTAATAGTACCTCACTCAGAGCTATCAGGACATTTCAATGACTTGAAATATATCACCTGACAAGTGTTAAACAAAACTGGGAAATCTTAATTCCATCCATTTTTCTAATAACATGTTTATTGTCAGTCATTTAGGTATAGATCAACTTTTATATGAGTAAATTAATGAGAAAAAAAAAAACCCACAAGATGACAAGATCACTTTTGCCCTGAGCCCAGCACTGGCAACTGTGACTTTGTATAATAACTTAATCTTTTGGGGTTCAGGTTTCCTCAGCTGTAAAACAAGGAGGTTGAAGTAGATCCTTTTGAGTCTACCATCTAAACACTCCAACTCTAGGGTTTTGTTGTTGCTAAGCCAAAATAACTCATCATGTTTCCAAATTGCATTAGAATGCTTTTTTGTATAAAATCTTAGGAAATTGCAGGTAGTGTCAGTGATCTAAATGGCATCTCTTACCTACACATACATATATTTCCTTTGTAACAATCTTTTTTTTCTAACAGTTTTGGCAGTTGAAACAGGAAGAAGTGAAACATTAGATTTTTGAAAGCAAAGTATATTGGAGGAAAAGGGATGTAAGGTCACCCGGTTAGTATGAAGTGTGTAATTCTTTTCTCTCTCACCTCATTCTTGCTTCTTAAGAATGGCAGTTGGGTAATACTGCATCAGTTTGATAAAGCTCCCCTGCTCTTCCTAACAACTAAAACCATCCTAGACACCTTTTTGTGGATACTCCTTCCATTAAAGCACCCGAGAACTTTAGAAATGTTTTTTCAAAATATCAGATAAATTAATTATTTTCTTGAGTAATACTTTTCACTGGAAGAGTCTGACTGAGAAACACAATTGACAATACCATAAAATTTCCTTATTCTGAGTAAAGACATGGAGTACTTCTGCCTCTAGAAACATGCGCAGAGAACAGCCCTGGGCCATTGATATTAGAAGAGGAACAGACACAAACTCCGTTGCATTTGGCTGCCAGTAAAGAGCTCATTTTGTTTACATTATTACTCTCCAAAGAAGACAAGATGAAATTGTCATTATCCAAATGTTGTCCAGTGTTTTCCAACTCAGTTCCTGAGCTAAAGTAGGAGATTGCCAAAAATCATGTTTACAACATTGAATGCATTGTGTAATAAAGTGTTAGGTAGATCAGCTAATAAAATTACTTATTTCGGACTTAAATCTAAGTTGAATTTGGGTTTAATTCACTTCTCCAACAGGGACAAAGAGAGTTGATTTTCTGATAAACTGAAACATACTCCACTTTTTGTTGATAATAGGGAGTAAAATCCTTTATTTAGATATTATCCATAGAAATCACTCCCTTTCAGTGGGAAAAGTTGGCCAATCTCAACTGAATTGCTAATGGTCGTCTATTTTAATTGATTTCGATTCCCAAATTTGTTAAAATGAAGTTGGCAAAAAATAGTTTTTAATTGTCCCTGTTGGCTGACCTATGGACTCTGAGCCGGAATGGAGGTGGTGAAAGTTTAGGAATGGGGCTGAAATTAAATCCTTAGATTCCCATCATTGACTTCCTAGGGGAAATTGTAACAATTAAACCTCCCTCCCTTTCCTGACACTGAGCATTGAATGACCAGATGCTCTCTTGTTAAAGTATTAGTGGATTAAGCCTCTTGGGAAAAGCAGTGATGTGCTTTGAATATTTGACGCAAAGTACAACTTAGGATAATTTGTCTCAACTTATTTTACTTATAAAATGCAGAAAAGGAAAGCTGAATCATGATGCTTTAAATATATTATAAATAAATACACCCTGCTCTCAAAATAGTTATGCAGAGTTATATATAGGATATCATCTCTTGTATGCTGTATTGTACTTTACTGTTATCATTTGTTTTGCTAACATATTGTAGAAAAATATGGACTGTTATATTCTCTTTGTTTTTATGATACCTTCTGTACACTAACACCTATTTAGTCTTCCTTTGTTTTGTACTCAGGAGTCTGAGATATTTGTTACTTTTCTACTTTTTAGTAAATGATACCATTTAAATATACATTGTAAATATATAGCAGGATATATCCATACTCAGAGTCCTTAACGAGCTTTCTGTTTTACTTGAGGCTTTTCATATCAGATCCTTATAATTTGTTTCCTCTTTTTATTGAATCTTTTCTTTTATTATGTCCACAATAAAGACATGCATCCTATGTAGAAAGGGAATACACTCTATTTAACTTTGTATACCCTCTTTAGAAGATCATTTTTAGTATTAGGTTGGGGCTACATACATCAGAGTGGCTTAGTGAAATGAGGCTTTACATGTCCTGAAGAGTCCAGAAGACAATGGCTACACTTGGCAAATCAATTTTCTTATTTCCTATCCCATTTTCCCAACTCTAAATAACAATCAAAATGAATGTTCTTATAAATTTTATTTTCCTTTCATGCCATTTAGACCATAGTTCTACACTACATAGACACATAATTTACAGACTGGGTACTTGCAAAGAGGATGAAGTCACTGCCTTTTTAAGATCTGAGTTTACATCAATACTGCCTACCCGAATAGAAATCCTAATGAATGGAAAAGGGAACTGGTATTACAACGGTAGTGAATTATGAAAGCTAGTAAAACCAACATCAGACTAAAGCTGCATCTGGGAGTGAGGTTTTAAGGAGCAGGCAGGAATGTGCACTAATTATTGGATTGTTAATATGTTACATGTGTTTTGGAGAGGAGATAGTGTGACTCAAGGCAGGCAGTAGCTGAACCAGTAGCCCTGGGTTTTATCCATCACAGATTTAGTATTAAAACTTCAGCTACATTATAACTTTTCTAATGGAACAAATTCCCATATGTGCCTTGCTGCTACAGCCCAGTATACCTACCACTGCTTTTAGAGATTTTAACACTTATATGAGGATGGGGTCTATTTGGATACCTTCTGAATTGAATGGAAAATTTAGACGTTTTTGTTAAATGTTGATTATGGCTCTGCTATAACAATGAACAAAATTTGAGGTTTCTCAAGGTCTTCAGATGCAGTTAGATTTAAGAGTAAATCGGGCCGGGCGCGGTGGCTCACGCCTGTAATCCTAGCTCTCTGGGAGGCCGAGGCGGGCGGATTGCTCAAGGTCAGGAGTTCAAAACCAGCCTGAGCAAGAGCAAGACCCCGTCTCTACTATAAAATAGAAAGAAATTAATTGGCCAACTGATATATATATAAAAAAAATTAGCCGGGCATGGTGGCGCATGCCTGTAGTCCCAACTACTCGGGAGGCTGAGGCAGTAGGATTGCTTGAGCCCAGGAGTTTGAGGTTGCTGTGAGCTAGACTGACGCCACGGCACTCACTCTAGCCTGGGCAACAAAGTGAGACTCTGTCTCAAAAAAAAAAAAAAAAAAAAAAAAAAGAGTAAATCGATTATTTGACTTAACAAAGCCAAGATAATTGTCCTTTAGAATGAGGTACTTGGAAAGTCATGAAAAATATAATATTAAATAAAGTATAGTACTGATTATTTTTAATGGTTTAAGAAGCACTTATAATTAAACATATACTTTTCTCTTAGCCAATGTGAGAAATGCTATCAATCATAATATTAAGGCAACATGTATGCTAGACAAAAACATTTTAGTAAGAATTAAGAACATGAGCATTTAACATGCCATCTACTCTCTACTTTCTATTGAAGAGTTTTACTTGAAAAGGAACTATCAGAAATGCAACTTAAGAATCTAGCCCGTTCCTTGTTAAGTGGTCTGTTTCTTTGTATTATATTAAGAAAAAAGAACATTCTAATATTTACAAGGTATAGTAGATCCAATATATTTTGATTTTCTTAAACTAAGAACTCCAGAGTTATAGCTTATTATTCACTATCTTACTCTATGCTTGCATTGTTACCTAGTTGCATTATTAACTATATGAAAGACAAAAGTGAGAGAAAAAGCCTCAAATTATTTATGAAATACAAAGTACATATTTGGCTATATCATTTTATTTCAGAAATGGAAACATATGAGCTAGAGGGATAAACCAGAAGTGCTCTTTCAAGCTTTCCCTGTATTGTAGCAGAGAAAACAAGAGCCTTTTCCTTCATGTTAAATTGTTGAGTTTTCTCTCTCTCCATTGCTGATTTAGTAGACAGCTTACTTAATCTTAAAAGCTAATAAGAGATTGTAGAGCTTCCACCAATTTCGTTACTTACACGCTTCTTCTGAGGAAAAATTTTCTAGATACATTCCAACTTCACTAAGAGAATCTTCCAATTTAGAAGATATTTGAGAAGCTCTAATTATATCTGGAAAGTATCCTCAGGATTTATTCTATTTTATTTTTTATTTCTATCTAATTACCAAGAGGTTTGAGGCAATTTAAAATAAAAGTACAAATGTAAAACAAAACCAATAAAATGAGGAAATGGGAATACAAGTTAAATAATGAGGGTTTAATTGCAGTAGTTTTATTGGAAACTGTCCTAGAGGTTGCTATAAAGCATAACATTTAGCTCTAAGTTTATTGAATTGTAAAGAAAAAAGAAAAAACACAGAATGAAGCATATAGTTCTAAACAAAAAACAAAGCACAACAACACACAAAACACCAAAACTAACAACAAACAGGTTATTCAGAGGTTAAACCTATGTTAAAAAAAAAAACCAAACAGGTCATTTGGACAATAAAAATATATTGTGGTTTTTGGATTCTTATGTGGATGCTGAGGAGGGAGTATGGGTTACACATTTGGAAACTAATGTTAACTAAGAAGAAAGTATTGAGCAGACACTGTTCTAGGTATTTTATCTGCATAATCTAATTTATAATCATCACAAGATCACCATGAAATGAGTAGCATCTCTCTAAGAAAGATAAGAATGCTGAAACTATGTGGTTTCATTCCACCTACACATGGCCCTATGCCATGTTAGGGAATATTTTTTTTTAATCCCAAATCATTTTTTCTAAGAAAGTATCTCTTAACCATTCTTGTGACAAACTTAGGACATAGTATTAATGAAGAAGTCTGAAAGTTTTATTTTTAATAGTAACAAAAACAACTTCAGTTAGCATTTATTGAACATATACTATAATTAACTCATTCAAACCTCAGAAAAATCCCTGTGTTAGGTAGAATTAATATCTTTATTTTACCAATGAAGAAAAAGAGTCACAGAGAGAATCCTGAGGGTACTTTCCAAATGCTATTGAGATAATGAGAACGTCTCAGATATCTTCTAAATTGGAAGGTTCTCTTAGTAAAATCAGACTATATCTGGAAAATTTTTGTTCTGCAAAAGAAGCCCAGGTTCCCATAATTATAGAACCCCAAAATTGCCCAGGATAATGTCTAAATCATGTAATCCTATTTATCTAAGTTAACACTAGGGTGGCTTTTTAGACTACTTCGATGGGTATTCTTGGGCTTTAGACTGCTGAGCTCAAAAATTAGTTGTATCAAACAAAGTTTTGACAGGAGTTGGGCAGGAGTCAGGTAGAGGTCCTGGAATGCACAGAGGATGTTTTGTTCCCACAGTGGAAGAGCCTGGTTTCCATCCTGGCCCAGGTAGGGGTCATCTCACCTCTGTATTGTTGTTGCCTTTTGGAATCATGAAGGGCCAGTCTTGAGTTCTCTCTGTGGCAGCTTTTGCACTGTGTACAAGCAACTCTTTTACTGAACCCTTGGGCTCTGACAATAGATTTTAATGGTGCCCTGACTCTGTGCATCAAAACACCAGAAAAGTCTCTCCAAGCCCTCACTCTGCTAACTGGGTCAATGACATAGCGTCATCTTTGTTTGTCAGTCCTGACATTG
The DNA here is from genome assembly GCF_040939455.1 of Microcebus murinus. Taxonomy (NCBI): domain Eukaryota; kingdom Metazoa; phylum Chordata; class Mammalia; order Primates; family Cheirogaleidae; genus Microcebus; species Microcebus murinus. Next base: position 33,649,072 of record NC_134114.1, on the reverse strand, counting down.
TGGCCATTGATGCTCACACACCCATATATCTGTGCATCCCCAAATGTGCTCATTGTTCATGGACTTTGCTTCTAATTAGCTTTTGGCTCTCTTTAGTCTCAAATGGAATCACTAATAATAGCATAACTGATTGATTTTATGGATATCTATTAGCTTCTAACTTTTACTACTAAATTTAAATTTAAAAAAGTTCCTACTTGTTGAAAAATCCAGACCTTAAACTAAAAAAATTCAGATACAAATCAGTAAATATTTAACTCTAGATTGTGTGTGTGTGTGTATGTGTGTGTGTGTGTGTGTGTGTGTGAGTGAGTGTTTAATTTAAAGAAAGGAACATATTTGTTATTCCTCTTTTGGCACATTTTGTTAAATTTAATCATATACTATTTTTTTTTTTTTTTTTTTGAGACAGAGTCTCACTTTGTTGCCCAGGCTAGAGTGAGTGCCGTGGCGTCAGCCTGGCTCACAGCAACCTCAATCTCCGAGGCTCAGTGATCCTTCTGCCTCAGCCTCCCGAGTAGCTGGGACTACAGGCATGTGCCACCATGTCCGGCTAATTTTTTGTATATATATTTTTAGTTGGTCAATTAATTTCTTTCTATTTTTGGTAGAGACGGGGTCTCGCTCAGGCTGGTTTCGAACTCCTGACCTTGAGCAATCCGCCCGCCTCGGCCTCCCAGAGTGCTAGGATTACAGGCGTGAGCCACCGCGCCCGGCCCAAATTTAATCATATACTATTGATTACATTTCTCCAAATTATTTTATAAAAATGGAAATTCACATGATTCAGTTTAGTACTTCTAAAGACCAAACTGATAATAGTAGCAAATATCAATAGAAATGTTGGTATAGCATTAGTCATAGGTAATCTGGACGTCTTCCTTCCATAAGTAGATGAAATTCTAATAAGGAGGCCACCTTGAAAAGCATGTACTTCTGGTTTTCAGGGATAAAGTTCACATTGTAGCATGTTTCTTTATTTAATTAAGCAAACATAGTATTTTGTGACCGATCATCTAACTGAAGTTTTACTTACAGTTTTCGAATCCATAGATTTTTCTGTTTTTAAATCTTTGGAAAATCACTTAATTGTAAAAGAGAAGTTAGATAAAATCAAATGGAATATATCAGAGAATGCAACTTGTCTTTTATCAAGCATGGGACATCTCAATATAACATTTAATTATCAATTATCTATCTATCTTCTGGTTTATCTATTGTTGGATGATAAATTAACCCATTCCTTTATGTAAGAAAATTGATAGGTATAGTCATGTCTTAAAAGCATAACTTATATAGCTGATTAGTGTGTTTTGAATAAGATAAACAAGAAATTATATCATAGAATATCATCTTCTACAAGTATTTTAGATCCAAGAAAATTCAAGTTTTAATGCCAGCTAAACTGAATTAGCTTTTTAAATTCATTTTAAAGCAATTTGACCTGAGAAAATTAATTTCAATTAATGGAACTCTACCTATTTTAAGCAATTTAAAAATTCTTAGACATTTGCAATATAATACCTATAATGAAATTCACTGGGTGTTATTTTCCAAGCTACCTAATGATATAAATAAAAATAAATTTTCTCAACTTCGAAGTTGCTGAGATTACTTTATTTTATTTTATTCTTATTTTACTTTTTGTAGTGATAGGGTCTCACTATGTTGCCCAGGCTGGTCTTAATATGTCAGTTTTTCAGGTAAATAAATGAGATAGATTTTCCACAGCTAGTAAGTGGCAAAACTAAGATTTGAATCTAGGTCTGTATGATTCCAAAGGCTATGAATTTAACCACTCAACTTCACTGTCTTCAAAAGCTTTTCTAGAAGCCAATTTTTTAGGTCAAAGAGTATTAAAATTTTTTAAATTATTAACAGATATTCCCAAACAGCTTTTTTGTTTTTTCTAAAGATATTTAACCATAGCAGAATTAAAATATCAAACTATTTTCAAACCAAGTATGAGTCAAAGTGATACAGTATATACACACACATATATGTAACATATGTGTGCTTTTTATGTATACTATCATTTCTGATGTATATAAAAGGGAAATGCTTTATTTTACTTCTTTTTTTCATAGGGAAGAATCACCATTGTTAAAACTATTAAGGCCATAAAGTGATAGTAAAAAAGATGAGATTGTTAAATTGCTTTATACTTGAACTTAATATAGATTAGGCTGCTGGGGTAAGTAGCAAGACAAGAGAGAGAGTTGAAGAAATGAAAAAGAAGGTGAAACAAAATAGAAGAAGGGAAAGACTATGGAGACAAGTGGAAAGTGAAAAATTTGTAGAAAGTGGGAGATGGGTAGGGAGTATGACCAAAATATTCTGGGACATATTTAATTTAATCTTTTATTTAATCTTAAATGATTTACACTGACATGGTCTATATCCTCTCTCAGTGGCCAATGTTAAGCAAAGTCTGCTATGCACAAATACCTTAAATGTGTTTTGGGGAGATACATTACAAGAAAGAAGCACTGTTTCACAATGTAGTGTAGAACATAAAGAAGAAAATCACGGAAAGTGAGATTGAAATTTTAGTGGACACACACATTTAAGGTAAGCAAGAATTGAGAACCAGAAGTGATGAGGAGAAGCTATAGTCACCACCTCCCAGCATCCAACACTATATGGTTGCCAGGTAAAAATATGGGACTTGCAGTTAAATATGGACTTTAGATAACAAGTGATTTTTAGTATAAATATGTCCAAAATATTGCATGTAACATGCATACACTTAAAAAGCTGTGCATTGTTTACCTGAAATTAAAATTAATCGGGAATTCTGTATTTTTATTTGCTAAGTCTTGCAACCTGCTCCTGGGAATGTCCAGAGATAATGGGAAGGCTGGTGGGTTCCCCCTTATCTGGGACAGGAGTGATAGAAACTTGCACTGAACTTTCTTTACAACTCAGAGGGTCTGGTGAGCACAAATATGCACAATTAGTGTCAGAACGATTATAAAATCCAGATCCCATGTTAAGTGCCCTTTCTTCTGTCCCTAATTCTGTTTCCATTTATGGCAAGACTATTCCATTAGTAAGTTTTATTAGTGTTAACTTTGTTTAATACTAATAGAATATTTCATCCTACTATTGCCAGTGGTTTCATAAAAGAAAATTACATTTTTAATTACTCCCTGCTAGCCTACTTTTAAATGCACAACTCTTCAGAATAGTTAAGACATTTCTTTTAAAAAAAAAAAGTTGCAAGTCTGTTAGCCTTATTAATCACTTAATCCATGGTATAGGTGGAAGGCAGGTAGAATGCTTGGGAACTTCTGTTAACTATCCTCATATTTGTCAAATATTTTCACTCAGGCAAGGTCTATTTACATTTTATACCAAACCATGACAGTCTTAGAAAAAAAGAAATACTGCAGAATGATTGTATGGAAGACTCCTCCATTTATCTTGTAGATTAAATAAAAATATAACATAGTTCCAACATAAATAAAATCATATTACCCAGACACCCAAAATAATTCTTCTATATAAGAAAAATATTAGAAAATAAAATAAATTATTTTTCTATTAGGAACATAAAAACCTTGAGCCAGAGCCACTCACTGGGTCCTATCCACCAGTACAATGGAACCCTGCTATAAAGGCATGAGCTCAATTGAATTAGCACTTATTGATTGAGCACTTATTATGTGTTCTATGTATCTTTTACTAAAGATACAAACTAAGTCATAGTCCCTGCCATCAAATACAATTTGATTTATGTAGCAATCAATAGATGGGCAAAGTATAAAAGATGTCCAAAAAAAGGAAAAAGAAAAACAGTGATTCTTAGCAAGAGAAGGCAGATTTGCCAGGGAAGAAACATCACCCAGAGCAGTCCTTTGGGTTTTTGAAGGATGGATAGGGATTTGCCAAACATGAAAAGGAAATAATGTTCATACTAGCCTAAGATGTGTGAAAATTCTGCAAGTCTATTGGTACTGCTTGAGAGTAAAATTTGAAGTGAACAGAGCCAGGCTGGGAGAAGTTTCTGTATTATAAAGGATGCTTACACTTCCTCGTGATGGTAACATAAAAACCAAGGTGCTGTAAGCAGGAATATGTGACTTGATCACTCAGAAAGATCACAGTGACATGAAGGAGAGATTTGAATGAGGCAGGAATAGCCCCAGGGGGCATAGGGAGGATGCTATTTTTAATAGTCTAACTTCAGCAGGAGACAAAGGGATGGATTCATTACTTCATTTATCCATTTTCTCACAAATATTTATTGAGTATCTACTATGTGCTGGTCCTTCTAGATTTCAGAGTATACAGGAGTATATCCTCAGTATATGGAAACAAACAGACAAAAGATTATTCTCACCGTCATGGAGCTTATGCTGTTGAGAAGAGAAATACATTTTTAAAAGTGCATTCCTAAATGTAAAAAAATGTATAATTTTAAATTCTATTTTTTAAAAAATAGGATAAGGTGTTGTGCTAGAACTGCAAATGAAAAATAGTGTATATGTATAAGATATTCTTATTTAAGTTATAACCAACGTGTGATGTGGCTATCAATTGTAATAATTAAAATCTTTTGGGTGCCTGCAGCTGCAAAGTGGTGGTCCATATACAATATGAAAAGAAGAGAGCCAACAAATAATTGTACACAATATATGTAGCCTGAATCAGGGAAGTTACTAGGAATATACAAGTGCTTTTATCCAAATTCCAAAAGTTATTTTTTCAATCGAAATCCTTTGAAACTCCAAAAACTTCCTTTCTTTTACTGACCCCTAGAAACCACTGACCCAGTACATACCATAAAATCAGAACAATGCTGAAACTTACTGTTATTATTAGCAAATGTTCCACAGAAAATCATCTTGAAGGAAAACTTGTACTCTCTCAATCCTAAGTATTGGAAATATGAAATATTTGTCTCTGGAAGCAGAAGTGGGTCAGGGAGTTGGTAAAAAAAAAAAAAAATCAGTGAAACCCTAATTGTGGTTAAAGGGGGAAAAAAGTTTAACTTTTACTCAAATTATAACTCAGTTCAAATCTGACATTTGTTTGAAATTTAGTAAACAAAAAAACATTCATTCACTCTTTTTAACAATTTTCAAATGATACATCTTATGGTTTGACAGCAACCTAGTGACAAGTACAATTGCTCTAAATGCTATTTTGCTAAGAGTTTGTCTTAAATTGAACATGGTGTTGTCATCTGCCTGAGGTTATCCACCCACATTCAGGCATGAAATTCAGTAAGCCCTTCATGGGCAACAGGATGTGTCAAAGGCCTCGGACTGGGAAAGGACTTGGCCTCAACCTTGGAGCTGACTGCTCTTCTGTGTTTTTAGTTTCACTTGTCCCGCTGGTTCTCCATGGACATCCCTTTGTTTGCTCTCCTGACCAGATCTCTAACCATCCAACTTGGCTTGTCCTCTTGGTCCCTGTGTCCGGAGTCACCTCTGTCCCCATCTCTGATTCTTTATCATAGTCTTGCTTTGATCTATCTGTATGCAGTTAGAATTTTTATTCTCTTAGATTGTTAAACCATCATTAGCAGTATTTTCTCAACATCAGTCATTTGCATACTGCAGCCACAAATGTCGCCATATATGTCAGGTCCCTATTCTGTTCTTTACTAAAAATTTTTTCTTTAAATTGAATCACTTATTTTTAAAAAGAAAAGACCATATCACTCTAATAAAGGGAAAGCCAATATCGTGTTTCCCCGAAAATAAGACAGAGTCTTATATTTATTTTTACTCAAGAAGACACCCTAGGGCCTATTTCAGGGGATGTGTTATGTTTTTAAGTACTATACAACAATCTACATTTATTCAGATATAGCTAAGTCATCTTCTTCTGGAACATCATCATAACTTTCCAAACCCCAAATTCCAACCTGAATTTCTTGTGACTCTGTTTCCTTTAGAAGCATTGGCTCCAATCTCTCATGTTGAGCAATAGAGCTCTCATGGGGCAGATGAGAAGGGCTGCTCGTCTTCTTTACCACTCCACCACAAAATGCATGGATTGTGCAGATACGCTGCGCAGCCACGCCCATCACTGGGTCTTATTTTTGGGGTAGGGCTTATATTGTGCAAATGTTTAGAAATCCTGCTAGGGCTTATTTTATGGGTAGGTCTTATTTTTGGGGAAACACGGTATCTGTTGCCATAAGAGAAGGTAATCAAAGAATTATAATGAAAACAAAACATTATTTTTAAATTCTAGCTATATGCTGTGTTTTTGTAAAAGGATCTACATCTGAGACCTCATTTTCATTTGTTAGTAAGGGAACTAAGCAAGCTTTCCAGAGGTGTTAAAGACATATTAGCACTAAATCAAGACTTTTCTTTGGCATAATCAGAACTGAAAAGCAGTAAATGTCTCATTATATGATTTAATATTATTGCATGGCATGTCTATGTGTCACCTCAGAAGTATCTCATGTACTCTTTACTTGTTGTACACATATATAATGTCACGTGTTCCACATTTTAGGAGTTGGCATTTTAACAAAACAATCTATCAGAGTTTATGCTAAATATGAATAAAACTGGATAAAACCTTAAATGTTGATCAGTTAATACCAATTTGATAGTAATAACATTCATCAGGTGTCGGGCAGATGGGACGGGGGAAGGGATGGGTAAATACACACATATAATGTGTGGGGTGTACATCTTCTGGGGGATGGACACATTCAAGCTCTGATTTGGGTGGGGCAAAGGCAATATATGTAACCTAAACATTTATACCCCCATAATATGTTGAAATAAAAAATTTTTTTTAAATTACTGGATAAAACCATCAGCTAATGCATGATCTTCAGCCATATTTCCTATGATTGAACTTTAACATTAGGAGTAAACTTTAATGATCTTTACACTTTAAATATCCAAGGTAAATTATGATTGCAACAATTCTTCTTTCTCCTGTCAGTTGATGAGACTTTATTAAGTTTCATAGAAACCTTTTATAGAAAAGAAAATGGTGACTCCTTACTTCTCCCTTCGATCATTACCAAATGGTATTTCTGCAAAGCCTACTGGATTTGCTGGAATACAGAAGTAAAAATAGCCACTATTTGTTGAATATTTTCCACAAATTAAATAATTACTTAAATAAATCAGAGGAAGGAGCAGAGTTGTTCAATATCACCGAAAATAGTGAAAGACAAACCTGGGTTTATGTCTGTCTGATTTTAAATTTGATGATCAGTCCACTATCCATGATTTCTCCTCAGTCACTTGGGTCATGTTCAGGAATGTTCCTGTTCTTATATTTAGGTCCTATAGCAGTTCTGAGCAACCATAATAGTTCCCTAGTTGATTTAGGTCTTCAAGTAATGGGTGTAAGATCTCTTCCAAGATAATTCCTATATAATAGAGTGGTATATAATGTGGAGAGCTTTCTTTGCTCTGCCTCAAAGAGTAGGTTAAAATAACTTACCTATTTGTAAACTCTAATAACTTTTATGTCTTTTTTTCCTAATGATGGGAATATGGGGTATGGGAGTTACTAAGACTACTAAAACTACTAAGTTACTAAGACTACAATCATCTTTTTATCTGATTATATAAAATAATGAATCATATTATATTTGTCTTTCAATGTATTCAGTAAATCATATCCATGACCTAATAAAGTAGAACTGAGATGTATAGTTTTATTTTTCTAATTCTTGTTCCTTTCTAATTATTCCATAAAAGCTAAATTTAACTAATTTTTATCTAATCCAGCATTTATTACATATGCCATATTTCCAAGAAGTCATGCTCAATAAATCTGTATAAAATAAATAGGAAAGAAATCAATTCCCTTGTAAAACATTATGATAGTTATTAGATTAATAAACATGTTCTACCATTTATTTCACCTAAAACTCATATATAAACTTTTACTCTAAAATCTAGAAATGGGACAAACTCCAAAAATATTAAAAATAAGAACAAAGACTTGATTAGAATATATTTTTCTAATCAAGATGGAAAGTATACGCTAATTCATTGTGTAGACCAATTCTTAACTCCGGGTGGTTCTTATGTTAATTTCTAGGATTTGTATAGGGAAGTGGGTCATCCCCCCAACCCTCAACTGGGCTGATTCTTCCTTTGACTGCCACTTCTTTTTTTTTTTTCAGGCAAAAGAGAATAAATAAAATCTTAATTGTCTTTTCATATCTATCTTTCTGAATTTACCCAAGGTGATAGATTCTAAATCCTAGAAAAAAGGCCAAATAGTGTATCAAAAAAAACCAAAAAACAAACAAAAAAAACCACTATTCCATTAGAACCTACATTTTCAAAAGGCATTTTCTTTCAGAATTTCATGCCTGGTAACATTCTGTAGTCCTAAAGTGAGAGCTATAGGCTATCAATGATTTATGTTAATACTCTCAGAATAATAAAAAGTAAAACTATCACACTAACAAAAGACAATACCTGTTGCCATCATGATAAAGAAACTTTTCACTGTTGTCCTGAGATTAACACTTCTTGTCTTAATGCCTGCATATGCCACGTTCTTAAACTTTCAAATTTTTATTATGTCTCATAATATTTTACTATTAGATCAGCTCTATGTGCTTTTTAAAGAGCTAAAAGGAACACACCAAGAAGCTAAAAAGTCAGCACTTTGTGGATATAAGGACAGATTTTAAAGTTTATGACTCTCACTCAAGTTGACAACTCTCATGCAATTCTTGAAGGAACCGGGAAAGAAGCAAGCCCAAGGATTGTTACTCCTATTCTTTGCACCACTTTCAATTCAGCTTCCAAATTCTGTATTGATGCAACTTGTCCTTCTACCACTACTTCAGTCTCATCTGCCACTGTCATTTTTATAGATTTCTCCCTCCTTTAACACCACTGTTCCTTAACTGTTCCTTAACTGTCCAAAGTGGTAGATGAGTGTGAAATAGAAAATTTCATGGTCACTTTGGCAGTCGGCAATTGGTGAATGGGGCAAAGATAGGACTACATTCTAAAGTTTCTCACTCCTGGTCTCCCATAAATCCTGATTGCTTACCATTTTCTGTCCTAATAGCAAATAGTGGAGAAATTTAAATAAAGTTAAGGAAAGTGAAGCAGGCTATGCTTTATTTTAAAGGAGTGTATAAAAATGAAGACTTGAGTCTTCAGATGCAAAAGATGAGTGTTGATAGGAACATGAAAAGAATGGGGAAGATGGCCTGAAGTGCCAGTCCTTTGTCTGAGGTTATAAGGAGCCTGAAAGAGGGAAAGAATTTAGCCAAAAGTGGGAAGGTGAGAAGCTGAAGAGCAAAGAGCAGAAAGCATGACATTAAAGATAGGGGTCAAATGGCCAGAGGAAACCTTGAAGATAAGAAGACATCATTCAAAGAATCTCAAAGTACAAAAAAAGAAGGAAGTGGAAATTTCTCAGCATGGGCCTAATAGGTTACTGTTTTGCAAATAGAGTGTTGAAAGAAGGTTATCACTGCATTTTAGATAATTTGCAAATACACAAGAAGGAAAATTGTCTTGAAATAATAGAACAAAGCCCATTCATTCAATGAAAGATAATTTCCCTAATAGAGCACCTTATACTAAATACTTTTACAATTGTGTTTTATTTTTCTATTTTCCTCAACCTCAGATTTCTTTAATATACTGTAAGGATGATATCACCATTTATATATATATTTTAAAGTTAAAAACTAATTAAATTCCAATATGTGTAAAATTTTTTGAGTGGTGGTTTATTTCTATTACTGAACTCTAAAATAACTTAACTATTCTGGTCATCTCTTTATAACATTTAAAACCTAAGAGGTATAGACTTCAAATAAACACAAATTCTAAAATGTTCGTTATGCTTGGATTTTAATTTCTCTGGAGACAGATGAGAGATTTTGGAAATTTTGGAAAATACCCTCTTTAAAGCATATCATTGCAGGCTTTGATCACTTTAGAAAGAAAAATAACAACAGGAAAGGGGCTTTTTAAAATTAAATATAGTTGGTCTTAAATGAACAGAAAATTAGAATCATTGATTTGGCTTTCCATGAACATCTATCCACATTCTATTTGACGTTCTTAACATGCTTTCAATTCATTATTCTGTCTCTAGTTAGATAATCTCAATCTAGATATAGCTTGCTTTTCTGCATTAATTCTCTATGTTATTTTCTTACATTCCTTGCTGAATAACAATAACATGTCTCATTCTTTTGTCTTTGATACTTGAAACAGAATGTATTAATCACAAACAGCTAATGAAAATTAATACAGTACTTTAGCTCAGCTGTTGGGGCATTTTAAAAAATAAAGTTATAGAGAAATTTTATATTGTAATTTAAAACTGGGGAGAGGCATTTGTTACAATTTAGCCTTTTCATAATGAATGTTTCTTTGAACTTGTGCTGCAGTGAGGGAAGACAAGGGGAAAGCTTTGCTGATCTTTTAAACACATCAAAGCCTTAGGAAGCTAAACATGCTAGACAGATGCTTTTGTCAACCTGAATGGTATGTGTGCTGCATCTTTCCATGCAGATATGGCATTTATCTCCTCTGAATGGCAGAGGACCTCCGGTCACTGCAGGGACTCTAGTCGAGGAGATCTACACAGTGCTTTATATTTTCTATTTCTTTTGGTATCCTTCAAATTTGATTATTAAGTCTTCTTTTCTGAAAATCAGTTTTGTACTCTGAAAAAAGTTCTTAATACTGGTTGTGGAAAATACAGAAGCGTAAAAAGAAATTAAAAATCACCAATAATGTCTTTACTCAGAATAATCACTACTATTTTGGATTATCTTCTTTCTTTCTGATATATAAAAACTGTATGTGCCCTATAAGATATATGTCGAATTATAGCTTTTATAGAATTGTAAGCATACAAGATCATTATATTTAAAGCTTACATTATTAGCAATTCCTCAAATCATTAATGCTATTTCTAACTTTTTTAGCATATTTTCTATGATTATTGATGCAAATATAGGAAATATAGTCATATCTGATAATAATTAGGTTAGAATAATAATTTAACACATAAATTTAATTAGACATTTAGATTGTTTTCTGTTTGTCATTATTATACATTATGATTCCAATATACTTTTTAATACATAAATCTGTTTTTGGCATCAACTATTTTATTTTCTACTAGTGCTAGGCGTATAGAAAAACAATTGATTTGTATCTTGTGTTGAACAAACCTAAAGAACTGTTAAGGTTTTCAGTAGATTATTTTTGTGTTTTAGTTAGGTAATCCTGTCATCTAAAGAAAATGATAATATGGCTTCCTCTTTTCAATACTTATTCTTCTAATTTTTGTTTAATGTTACACTGTACTGACCTGAACTTCTTGGTTAATGTTAAATACTAGTCATTTCAGTGGGTATAGTTTAACCTAAATAGTAAAATATATTTGAATTCCTGAGATAAATTTCACTTGATCATAATAGTATCTCCCTGCACTATATTGTTGAATTCAATGATTGTTATTTTATTTAGAATTCAATAGTAATTTTCTTATTGTGTAATCATCATATATCAGTCTCAAAATTATGCTATGCTACTTTTTGCAAAATAAATTGGGATCACTATATATTAGTAATCATGAGCTTACCTATTTTAGAAAATTAAATAACATTCATAAGTAAAACCATTAATTCCTAGAGCCTGTTCTTAGAATTGAAGAAATTGTTTGTAATAGTGGTGGTAGTAATAGTGTTACTCTATGTTTATTAAGATAGCTCCTTTTCTCAGTTTGAATTAGGTATTGGGGACTATAGGATGTAAGGAAATTTGATGCTCACCTTTTGTTATTTTCCTGGTTTACCATTCTACCTTGCTCCTCCCCTACACACACCAAAAAAACAATTGGTCGGTAAACACTTGGTTTCATCCATATCACTTCCTCTATCTAGACTTCACCATAGATGGAGCATAACTCAGATGAAAAGTAACTGACTTCCAAAAGTGCAAAACAAAGATATTAATAATAACTGTCATTTTTTACCATATACCATTATTATTGTTCTACATGCTTTAAAGACATCATCTCATTTAATTCTCACCACAGTTCTAAAAAAAAAGAAAGAAAGAAAAAAAATCTGGGCTTAGCAAGCTTAAATAATTTGCCCAAGATCACAAAGATAATAAGTGGTGGAGTCAGGATTTGAACTCAAACAGCCTGAAATTTCCAAAGCCCAAATTCATAAGCATTCCTCTATACAGTATCCTTGTGAATTGTTACTTATTACAGAAATCATTCCTTGAGACAGTCCTCTCCCACCTCTCTCTAGAGGAGGAGGGTTTAGGAAATGAAGTGATATGATTACAACAAAACAAAACAAACGAAGAATCTGATAATCAGTGATTTTGGTTATAGTGTTTAAGACAGCTTATCTCTCAATGTTACAAAACCAAACCACAGAAAAATATGAAAATAAAATATACATTAACTAACACAAAACCATGCATTCAAATATCATGAAAACAATTCAGCTATAAGAAACAATAGTGATATAGCACCTCTTGTATTTTCCTGGATAGAGCTGGAACCCAATCTACTAAGTGAAGTATCCCAAGAATGGAAAAATAAGCACCACATGTACTCACTAGCAAACTGGTTTCACTGATCAACACTTAAGTACACATATAAGAATAACATTTATCGGGTGTTGGACAGATGGGGGGGGAGGGAATGGGTATATACATACATAATGAGTGCGATGTTCACCATCTGGGGGATGGACATGCTTGAAGCTCTGACTTGGGGTGGGGGGAAAGGGGGGGGAAGACAACGAACATAATCTAAACATTTGTACCCCCATAATATGCTGAAATAAAAATAATTTTTAAAAAACCAAATATCATGAAAACAATTTTGAGAAACATCAGTATTTCTTAGACTACTTACAGAATGTTTCAGATAGAAAAAAATTACATATCATGTCATCTTCATTAAAGAGATTGAATAAATTACAAATAAAAAATGAAAGTGAATATAAGGAACTGAAATTTACATACAAATGACTTAAGAATTAGCAGCCATAGGAACCACAGCTGTCCAGGAATGTTAATGAAATGCTGATAAAAACTTGTTTTCAAAATATGTTAAAAATTTGTAGGTTCACTAATGTGCAATAACAAGGATAAAGCAATTCTGTCTTATTCATCTGCAGATGTGGTTCAATAGCGATGTAAAAATGGCACATATTTTATGTTATCCTAAATTATTTAAATTTTCTTCTTTTTTATTTTCTAGTCTGTCAAGGATCTGAATTCATAGAATTTTCCTCTCTTTAGATCTCTGTTAAAGTCATTACCGTGATTAATATTCACTAATAAAATTCTGACAATTCAAATATACAACAATATGAATGGTTACATAAGTTAATGGGTATGCATGTGTAAACTAGTATATTCTATAATGTTTGTTTATAGAATTTTTTTTCATTTTCCAAATCTGTACATTTTCAACATGTGTAGTCAATAGAGAGGAAAGCAATAAATTAAAGCTAGACAGGCAAACTCTAATCCTACAGCTTACATGCTATGTGAATTTGTACACAGAACTTGTTTTCTATGATTAGCTTCCATGTACTAAAACATGGCCTAAAATAGTAACCAAAATAAATAAAATTTCATTGATTCCATTAATAATGCTTATAAATCAAGTTATAAATCAGTGAATAACATGTAAAAATATTTGGCATGTAGATTTCAGATCATAAAATCCAAGTGATTCTTACCAGTAGAATTCCCAAGAAGGCTTTTGTTCAAATTTTTCATAACTTTTACAAAGTGTCCCTTGATATGAAAGGGAATATATATATATATATATATATATAGATAGATGTATACTAAGTAGAACACTAGCTATAAATAGGATGGTAGATAAAACCAAAATTGAAGTTTAACTTGATACAAAAAGGAAATCTGAAGACTTCCAGTTTACTTGGGCTCGCTTAAGGCACGGGAGAGTAGGTCATTTCTTCTTACCATTAAGAAAAGATGCATGAATGTCTTTTGGTAAGTGATCACTGTTGTGAGTGATTATTGTTATGTTATGATCCACATATTCCTACCTGTAGGCTTAAGTCCTTATAAGAGATGGTTAACAAAAGACGATCCATTCAGATTTATAACCATCTCTTGCTGTTATTCATTATTCTTTCATGTTGAGGTTAAATTCTGAGTCTGGCAGTATGTGGAAAAGATTAAATTAAACCAAATACAATAGTATATATTTAAATAAATTCTATAACAATTAGTAGGGGAAAATGTTCAGGTGAGAATGATTAAGAGAGAAAAAGAGAAAAATTATTCTGTGATACAAGAATTTCTTTTATGCTCACTTATGATTTCCCCCCAGCATCAACTTCCACTGAGCCCTTCTTAGGTTTGTTTATGACCAGTATCTTTATTTTTCAGCTGATAAAACAATGTCAGGCATTAGCTTCCTAGTTGACCTAGAATTTCCATCTCGGTTGATAACTACTCTGCAATAATATCATTTTTCTAAAGCTAATGGAAAGAACATTAGACTGAGATTGAAAAAAACCTGAGTCTGAATTTCAGCTAGGCTAACCACCAGGTGAATAGAGCCAGGTAATTCATTCAGTCATTGGGATATCCATTGTGTCCAATCCAAATTACTGACATTCTTTAATATGACCTCTAAAGGCATTCCATTGATACACTTCTAAGGCATTTCTGAATTCATTTTTTCCTGTGTCAAGTGACCATATCCACCTATGTAGTCGGGATGAGAAGGTGGCAAGCATTTATTTTTCAGGTGAACTGGGAGAGACCTATGTTGGTATTGGGTTTCAAGAGATCTTTGTAGAAGAGGCCTAAGAATATTCCAGAGATACAACCCAGACTATTCTAGTAACGTGCCAGAAGAAGCAGTATTTTCAAATGGATTCTTATTTTGGAGTGCAGAAATATGATAAAATGGGAGAAGATGGAAGGCCCAATGTTGAGAACATAAGGATAGAGCATTATATCCTCATTAAAAAATGATTTGAGGCATCACAAAGTTTCAAGACAACTAACAGGCTTTCCTAGAAGCAGAAAACTGTGAAGATAAATTTGAAATAATATTAACTATTATCGTTAGAAAATGGCACCCTTCCTAGTCGCAGCAGCCAAAGAGATGAGATTCATCTTTTGCCCCACATAACAATTGTTTCTGAAAAGAAAGAGGGTGAGGCTCAGAATTCTTAGTGGAAGAGAATGAAGGCTCCTATGAAGAGGCAGAGTAGGGAACCAGACCTGAAACAGAGATACCAATATCAGGCTCTGCCTTCCCTCCTCCTGCCACTTCCTCCCTCTTAAGACAGTCACACTCCCCACACATGGAATACAAATGAAGAGAGACTGAGATGCCATCACACATCATTTATTATGCAAACTGTGAGCCTTACACCATGTCCTCCATTGCACTAAAGAGGCAGCTGTTAAGAATATGGAAATCAAATCACACAGAGAAGGATTCAATTCATCTGTTAACTAAATGGAGTTAATGTTTTGAAAACCAATGCAATCTACTGGTTAAGTTTGATGTTGTACCTGAATTTAGACGTTGAGTCAGCTCTTTCGGTTTCAGCTTCCTCATGTATACAATGAAATATATAATGGGGTCATCCAAGTAATGACCACACTGTGCTTAGCAGAGGGTAAAGAACATAGTGACATCCCATAAATGGAAGCTTCTATACTTTTCTTATACTTTGTATAATTTTGTTATACTTTATATAATTTTGTTATACTTTAACATGGTTACATGTTCATTTTCTCTCTTCTCCTTTGTAAAATGAACTCATGACAAAATATCACCACTGTTGGCTTCATTGTTTAGGTCTATACCCTCAGTATTTAGCATAATGCTTTGAACTTACAGTTTTTTATTGCTAAACTTAGACCATTCTATTGTCTGGAAAGAAATCCCAGTATGCAAGAATTAAGTGCATCTGACTATATATACTCATTATTCCATAAATACAGCTTACTTCTATAATAAATTACACAATGGTGAATATTTTTTATTTTAATATGTTTTTACATAATTATAGAATTGTAAAATCCTGACTGGTTCAACTTGTAACTTTTTTGCATATGAAGTCTGTTTTTGATTAAAATGTACTAAAATAGAATAAAATATAAGTCCTAACGCATATACTATCATATTAAGCCTACACTTAGAAATTTTCTAGAGATTGCTAGTGATCAAAAACAATGTTTTTTGCCACACGAGCCCTTGCAATCTGGTGTATTAAATTTTTTCTTCATCATTGTCCCCTCTCTTTCTCTAGTCCTTCTCCCTCCCCCTTCTCCTTCTTCTTCTGCTCCTTCTGCTTTTTCCCCTTTTCCTCTTCATCTTCTGCTAACTAGAAATGTATTTCATATCGTATGCCAAATATGTTTCCTTCCTTCCTTAAACCAATTATGTATCAAGAAAAGTTAATCATCTTCCTTAAACCAATTATGTATCAAGGAAAGTTAATCATTTAAACTCGTGGTATTCAAAGTGTGGTCCTAGGACCAGCAGTATTGAAATGACCTGGGAGTTCATAATGCAGAAGCGAATGCCTCACTTCAGGTGATTTGCATAAAGTTTGAGAAAAGCTATCTTAACCAATCTTGTGAGTAATCTAGGGAAGATATGGTTTCCTCCACTAGAGGGCAGTAGGACATATGTGCCACTGGGCATTGTATGTATTTCCCAAGTATGATTAAAAGCTCTTTTAAGAATCACCCACAGTTGCCAAATGGATAGTATGCTTATTTCCTTTAAAGGAAAAACAACAAAGTCAAACCAGGTTACATAGAGAAATTCAACATGTGAGAGTAATGAAATAAGCAGTTCCATGGCACTAGAATAGTATAAAATCAGGTGCCAAATCCTAAATTGTATCTTTGGCTCTTGTTCATAGATCATAGAACTGTAAAGCTGGAAAAGGCTTTGATAATCACCTCTGGAGCAACCTCCTTATTTTACAGATGAGGAAGGAGACTCTGAGAGGTTAACTGGCTCTTCCAAATTCATACAGCTTACAATTTGCCAAGCCAAAGCTGGAACTAGAAAGAGTCCCTACCAAAAGAAAACAGAGATTTTAACAAGATGCTAAACACCTTTTTGTATTATTCCATTGGTGAAATGAGGTTCATACTTGTGCTTTACACATCTGGTGGGTCTAATGTTGTTAGTTCTTATTTCTGAAGAGGTGGAGAGCTAAGGGGTGGGGGGATTTGTAGGCTTTTTTTCTTTTTTCTGCATGTTGTTTATATCCAGTTGTGCTACCATCAGAGCATAGCTTGGATGTCTCCATCTCAAGCCCAAGAATGTCCACATGTAAATGTCAACCAACACTAAGTATTGAGTAACCACAATGTTCATGGAACTGTCTGATATTCCTTTTAGCAGACTGCTAGCATGATTTCTGCACATGGTGGTCTTTGTTACATGTATTATAATAGCTTGGCTAGTAACTGCCTTTAATTCTCAACCCCACATGCTTTTTGCATGCAAAATGGGATCAACAACATTGTGTCAGACCCAAACATGTAAAAGGTGATGAAAACTGAACCAGTATATCCTCATTCATCTAAGAAACTGGCAAGGCTTTACAGAGAAAAGAACACTAATCGCACATACAACACCCTCAGTCAGTATAACTTGCTCACATGTCTTCAAAATGACCTTTTAAAGAATGTTTTAAATGTCAATGCTTTTTTAGAAAATATTGAACCAAACATGGAAATTGCTTGAGAAAAATCTCCAAGTCTCCAATTAAAGGCATAAAGCCACATTTTCAATTTCCTCTTCCTCTTTCTCTTACTTATCAATGCAATTATTTAATAAAAACTAGAATCACATAAAGTTTATGAGCACAAGGATATGATAGATATCTTGCAAGCAGTTTCTAAGAAAAAGTCCAAATTGTTAAGCAAAACTCCAAAATGAAAAATATAATGAAACAAATTCTTGGTGGAGTGAAAAAGGAGCTCCTAAAATAAGCACAAAAAACTTTTAAGGACTATCTAGTCTAGCTTAGTTTGTATCTTGACAAAAGGAAAAGGCTTGTCAGAAATCTAAACTTAGCTCCCAAGTAGATTTTTCAGGGCCATGTCTTCAAACCACAGGAAAGCACATCTCATTTATCCATCTCTCCTTTCCAATTAACTCTAGTATATAATGAAGTCAAAATCAATTGGCATAATTTTACCAGGAATCACTCATTATAGTGTCTTTTCCCCATGAGCTCATCTTTAATTATCAAGAATACGAATGTAAAATGCAGTCATTGAGATTGAATCAGTATCTGAAGAAAACATCCAAGTAGTTTTTTTCTATTTTAGCAAAATAGTCAATAATCTTACCAAAAAATAATGATGTCTGATCAATTGAGTTAGCAATACAAGATTTATAATTTGAACAGTTTAAATTATTATTTTAACATCTAAAAGATAGGCCAGATTTTATATTATTTATATACATTATGTATTTTCTCTACATTAATAAGAGCATGATAACCATGAAGAAAAATAGTAGCATTTAATATGCTTTATTTTTAGCATTCACATAAAAATACATATGCATTTTAGGACAATAATATTATAATGTGGACTTAATCTACATATTTCATCTGAGAATATCCTTTTTTCCTTCCCCATTATAAGAAAAGAATAGCTATCGATCATTGTCAATAATATTAGTGGCACACTTATGTTTATATCTCAAATATGCTTTTAATTTTCTGAAACAGAAGCGAATTGCTGGTGATATCTTAATGTTTTAAGGTAGTTAATGCCAAAAGGATTGGATCAGATCTTAAACTGAATATTTCCCAGATGTTTGGTAGGGTGAAAGGTGGAACGGCTAACAGAAACCAACTTCCTATCCATGTTAGACTTACTTAGGTGAATTTTAAGTAAGGATTAATTAAACATTGAAACCTTATGAGCAGTCAACTTCACAGCTCCCAGAGATAAAAGCTGGGGTCTTGTTCAGTTGTAACATAAGCCATATGTTGAGAAAGAGAAGTATCAACTGCCACTGTCTCCTCGCACCTTGTTTATGTTCCTCTAACAAACTTTCTTTTGAAAAGACATACTTTTTGGAAATGTTGAAAAACTATTTTCTAAAGAATTAAACAACTTAACAGTTTTCGAAATAGTATTACAGAAATATTAAAATAGCAAAAACGTATCCAAAATATTTAATTCATGGGAATAAGCTCATAAATGTAAAAGGACAGCTTAAGAATGACAAGAGGAAACTACTATGAATGTGACTTATTCTAGACTAGCTTTGTACTGGCAGATACCCTGAGGACACTAAAGCTCTGAAAACTGTATGTCTCCGTGGGAAGCCAGGCTGCCTATTATAGGAAGAGGAATTTGGCACAAATTCACAGTTGTTTGCCCAGATTCAGTAGAGACTAAAGATGAATTGGAACAAGGTCTTGCCAATTACCCATTATTAAAGGTTGGGTGCTTTAGCTTAACAAGATTTTGCCACCTAAACAGCTGTTTTGTGTTGGAGGCTAGCGAGTAATTTTGCCAAGATCTGAGCCATAAATTTCAAAGCAAGTGTTTCTGATATTGGGTGCATGCTCCTCTTGTGTGTGTGTGTGTGTGTGTGTTTCATTTAAATTATTGTGTGGATATAGGTTTTAGTTTAGGTTGGTGGTGTTGATGAAGTAGAAGACAGTGATGTCAAGTTAAAAGGCTGTGATCAAAATAAGTCACCCAATTAGGGAGAGACCTGCTTCTACAAACGTAGTAAACACTAGACTTGACAAAACCAAAAGAAATCAGTGAGATGTACCTATTTGCTAACAGTAAGAGAAAAATCTACATCAGTAAGTTTTCAAATATGTCAACTACTTATTTTGGATAGAAACCCACTTGAAATAATTTTCCTTATATGGTTTCCTCTTAGATTTTTTAAAAAAATATTTTATGAACATAGTTGAGATCGTCAGTATGGGTTAAGATCTCATTGATGAGATTATTGTAAGGGTTAAGGGAAATGTACAGAATCTGTCTGAGAAAGTATCTTAGAAAGTAACGGATTATATATTTTTCTGCCTATAATATATTTGCCAGCAAATTTGCTACCAAAAGTGTTTGTGTCAGGATTTTGCTTCAGTTTCAAAGTCAAAAATATCTTTGACTTTTCAATGTGATTGCCTTACATAGTAGTTAGCTAGCAAGGGCAACTGGAAAAAGAAAACTATCAGATTCCAATGAGTAGCACAGTCCTCACTTGACAGCTATATCAGTATTTTTGGAGGGGTTAAATGAAGGTGGGAAAAAAAAACCCAAGGAAACAATTTCTGAGGTACAGCTATTTAACAGTATAGTTTACACCTACATCTCTGGAAGTCGGTGAATAGGAAGGCATCTGAGGAAATGTCTGTGAAGCATTCTTTTTGGAAATCAACTTTGTGTAACTGGACAAGACATGTGGCATAAGCCTGTGTAATTAGATCACATAGCCCAGGACCGCAAACATTATTAGCAGCTGTCTTCATCAACTGGCAAGTTGGAGAAACAATAAAAAGAGGAGCTGATGATGATGAAAGAGGAAGAGTGTGAAATGATTGTACTCTTCCAAGTAGTCTTTAAGTCTTGACATAAAGAAAAGATTTTGTCATCCTTCTTGTAGTTAAAGTGTTGAATGACTGAAAAGGCAAAGAGGGATGAGAAGCCTGTTTGTTGGTTAAAGGAAGAAAGATAGCATCTCCTACCATGTCAAAAAGCTGTTAAGCACTCAAGATGAAAACACTCATCAGAGTTTTAGAGTCAACAAGCAATTGTTTATATTTGGATGTTTGCAGCAGACCTCATTACCTTAACATTTTTGGCCAAGTTTCTGAGGCAAAGAACTTCCAGAGTGTGGACTGAGATATTGGACTTAGTGGTTAGAGGACTTTCTTTTAAAACCTTTTAAAAAATGTTCTTATGACTGCACATTTGTGTGAAAAAAGGGAACAAAGAGGTCCTTGGCTTTTGCTGTGGCTGAAGCAAGTAGATTTAGTAGAGAAAAACAGAACAGAATAATTCCGATATGGGCTTGGGATTCTGTTTTATTCTTTCTCTTCTTATAGCATGCAAGTCAAAGTAGCCCTTTTTATGCTTAGTATTATAGATGGTTTTTTATATGCATTAAGTATCAAATATTGTCAGTATGATTTTCATAGAGTTATATTTGGCAATCAGTCCCTCCAAGTCCCTGTTCATTACTTTGAGTTGATTAGACATATGCATAATAATGTGAGGATTCCATCTTGGGCTGGGGACTATACTAAAAATCGAAGACAAATAGGGGCAGTCGGGGTGGTGGTGTGCTGCTCTGTAGTCCTGCCTGCCCTGGAGGAGCTTCTGATTTCATTCCATTAAATACCCTGGGTAGAGCTGGCACACAATTAAAAAGTAAATACCTGCCAATAAAGTGTAGCTTCCTTTTTCCTATAATGTTCCTTCTCAATCTGAGAATTGAACCATGATGAACAGAGAGAATATCCAGACTTTCTTCTTTCTTTTTTTTAGAGGAAAATGAGTTTGCCAAAGTTGAAACAAGTACTTTGCACATGATTTTCTTCAGATAAATTATTCTCTCTCTCTCTCTCTCTCTCTCTCTCTCTCTCTCTCTCTCTCTCTCTCTCTCTTCACACACACACACACACACACACACACAATATGGGTCAGCTGCTGGCAGTACAGCATCAAGGAAGCCCATATGAAGAAATAGAAGAATCATACATTCAATAAACTAAGAACAAGTTGGATCTCTTTCTACCTACAGTCTAATTCACTGTCTTCTTTCTTCACCATACTTTTCCCTTCTGCCATGTGATCAAAGGTCAGAATTTTGAAAGAACTTGAAATATGCAAACTGTGTCTCCTTGAAAAGAAAATATGCCTAGTTCTTATATCAATGCATGAAGAAACAAGTTTGTGTAGCTATAATCTCTCTATAAGTAAAAAGTGCTTAACAGAATTCTATTCTTGAGCTTCATTTTCATGATCTGCCATAATTTATTTTTTTTCAAGCTTTTTAAGGGCATGCCCATTTTTATTTACTTCTGTTTTGGTTAGATTTTATTCCTATTTTAAATTGTTTGTCTAACCTGTCTTTTTGTATAAAACAGATGTGTATATCTATTTATCTATCTACCTACCTATTGAATATCAGTGACTGTGAAATCTATACTGTATGATGGGTCCTGAATTTCAATCTATTTTGTTAAAATATGGAGATTTCAAATATATCTGCTTCTAAAATTAAATTATGACACTAAATTTGAGGATCTTTTGGGGGAGGAATGCTTTCAAATTTTGATGAATGAAATGGAAATGGAAATAGTTATTCACAATATAGTATTGTGGAGTTTATCCAGCTGAAACTAGGTATACTACAAAGAAAGTCTAAGATAACTTTTAATATTGTTTTTCTAAATTTTTAAAAGTTTTAATAGTTTTGGATAAAATTTGAATTGAGTAAAATTAGACATTTACAATTAGCATGGTTTGGATATATATTTTAATGCTAGATACACAAACTCAAGTCAGTTCAATAATTTTATTTTTTTCAGTGTTTTTTCTCTGTTAACTTTTAGTTTTTGGCTTTCTCTTTATCTCTTTTGTCCTCTAATCTGCAGCCCAGAAATACATTATGTGTATGTGAAATCAATTACATAGTAGTTGTAACCTATCTTCTTCTCTTAAATGTTGAAATTTCAATGTTTTATTTAGAACAGTTTATGAAGACTTACACCAAGACAAGCATGAAATAACACATGTGTGTATGTATCTATATACATACATACATATATGTATCTTTTTTTCCTCCACTTATTTTCCTTTTCACATTTTTAAAGTTCTCTTAAGTGTTCCCGTTGATTATTTGGGACCAATACATCACTTTTCACTTTTAAACTTGGATCAGATAGATCATGTTTTCTCTTAAAGGGCATATGCACTTTCTCAAGAATATACTATTTAAACCAATTTAAGCATTTCTTAAATAAAGTGTAATACTGAGATATTTCTGGTCTTTTTTCCACCGTTAGGAAACAGATCATAATGTGTCAAGTAGAACTTATCCTGCCTACAAATTTGTTTGTAGATAGTTTATTAACTCAAGACTTAATGAAAACAACAAAAGTATTCAATGAGCATTACAAAAATCTTACCTAACATTCCATTATAAAAACAATAAAACATATATGTTGGATTCTAATGTCAGTTTTTAGTTACATCTCTCTAAGGAAAGAGTAATAATGCTCCTTCCTCCCATGTGGTTAAGGCAATAGTATCTGTTCTTAGAACGTCTCCTAGCCCAGTGTTGCTTTTCCCATATTGTCTGTGCTAGAATGTCTGACTCTTCTGCTGATTTTTAATCTTTGATTTTATACTTTCTCAAAATACTGTTTTTAAGTACCAGGAAAACCCTTTATATTAATTTCTATGAAAGCACTCCCTCCAATATGCTCTGCAAAATACTGGCTGTGTACTTTATTAGTGACAGAAATAAATGTGTGATGCTGTCTTTTTCTATTTCCAACCTAAGGGTTCTGTTTTCATTGCCAGTTGTGTGTTGTGGCAATAACGGGGTATTTCCATGAATTTTGTGGATAAAGAATCACTGTCACCTTAGTGTCTGGCCTAAAAAGGGCAAGCTCCAGTTCAGAGAGCCATGACATTCCTAAGAATCTTTATTAAACATCTTGCTTCTAGCAGAAGCCAGAATTCCTTATTGCCAATATCATGTTACAGAAATATATGGCCGGGCGCGGTGGCTCACGCCTGTAATCCTAGCTCTCTGGGAGGCTGAGGCGGGTGGATTGCTCGAGGTCGGGAGTTCGAAACCAGCCTGAGCAAGAGCGAGACCCCGTCTCTACTATAAATAGAAAGAAACTAATTGGCCAACTAATATATATAGAAAAAATTAGCCGGGCATGGTGGCTCATGCCTGTAGTCCCAGCTACTTGGGAGGCTGAGACAGAAGGATCGCTTGAGCCCAGGAGTTTGAGGTTGCTGTGAGCTAGGCTGACGCCACGGCACTCACTCTAGCCTAGGCAACAAAGCGAGACTCTGTCTCAAAAAAAAAAAAAAAAAAAAAAAGAAATAGAAATATATAGCTATATATGGCAAATGAATCAATGTTGCAATTTGTCAAAGTATACACAAATAGATAAATTATCTTTTTGCACATTCAAAAATTCATATAACACCTAAGTATTTATATTACTTAACAAGTATTATAATCACCCACTACCTAAGTAACCATGGCAAGAATCTTTGAAATAGTGAAAAGGCTAATTATACATTATTCCATACCATATTGGAAGCTTGTCAAATTTACAATACACATGATTAACGTGAGCCTTAAGCTTGAACCCCTCAAACTTGTTCCATATTAAGTATTTTAAACTACATAGGGCTGTTTATGCTTAGATAATTTGTGAACACTTCAGTGTATCAACTAAGACTTTTTTTTTGTAAGAAACCTAACATCAAGATGTGTTCTACTGACCCATTTTATTTTTCTCATTAAATTGAGGAGAAAAAATGTTCTATATTGCAATTAGTTATATTAAGAAAATTTATAAAAACCTTGGTGAATATGGTAGACATTTTATAGTTTATCTTTAGGGTAAGTAGCTATATTAACCTGGTGATCATTTATTAAACTATGCCATGCAGTAATTCCTCTGACCCTTTATGTTGGCTTTAAAGTTTTTTTCTTCCTTTATAAAATGCAGTGGTCAAGCTCAAATTGAATGAATTATTTCTGTGTAATGAATAAGATAAATTAGTCTATAAAACATTAAGTAGATATAAAACCTTTGCCTGACTGCCAATAGTCTGTTTACAGGAGCCTCATGGTGTGGTAGAAAGCACATGGATTAAGTATTTATTTCAGGCTCTAAGTAACCTTTTACAGGTGGTTGGATAAGCCTCTCAATCTCTCTGGATCTCCCATTGTGATCTATTATAGAAGGAGAATCAGATGTGAAGCAGACAATCTCTAGATTTCTTCAAACTTTTCTTTGACTCTACAGTTTGCTAAGACATACCATTTTTATTAAGCTGTAAATGATCTGAACTTTTCTCACTAAAATAATACTTGGGTTTATTTTAATTTGGTAATTTTAGTTCATGTTGAGGCTTTTAAATCCACAATTTAAATTGGACTGATCTGAGGCTTTGATTGAACCTAGAAGATTTCTCAAAATAATCTGTAATGGCATAGTTTTGGGGGGGAAAGTATGGCAATTGACAAGCTTGCCAAAGCCTCCTTATCATAATAGATCTAATTTAGGGAGTCAGTTGGCTTCTATTAGTGCATAACATGTTTCCAATATTATTTTGCATTCTGTACAGATTATCCCAGAAGCAATAATGTTGCAGTGACTACCCCTTATTTTTTATGGTTCGTGTAGGAGCTCTTTCTATACTGAATAGCAGACTTTTCTTCCTTCCTACCTTCAATGAGAAGACATGAGCCACACAAAGATTTCCTCAGGCTTTTTCCCCAAATGTGAAATGCAGGAGACATAATAGTAGGGCCCAAAGTAGGGTGTGGTCATGATGCTCTGGCATGAAACCAGGATTTCTAACTTCCTAGAATTTTTGAAGGGTTTATTTATCTACTAAAGGAAATGAGGGAGAAAAGGTCAAACTAAAAAATTGCTTCATAAAACTTTATATAAAAATATTTTTTGATATAGAAACATATTTATCTATGGGAAAGAAATATTTCCGGTAATTACTCTCTGCCTTGCTCATGGCTTTGATGGCATTCAAATGAATTGGGCTGGGCTTTTCCAAAATGATCTTCAGTCTCCCTTTCTAAACTCTTCTGTGTTGTGCCATTTCCTATTTATTCCATTGCAAAATGGGATCAAATGTCAATTATCTTGGGTCACAGCAAATGACTCAAACATGTAAGTATTTGCAGTTTTGTTTTTTTCTTTCCTGGATTACTGATAGTTGGGAATGGGGGTAGAGTTCCTATCTCTAGGACTATACAAGTTTTTCTAAGTCTTTATTTCACCTAAAACTAGCTATAGAATCTTTTCTCACTTTGTGAGTTAATAAAATTTATATCAGCAATTTCTGGGGACAATTCTCAAGAATTCCAAATAAATTCTTGCCCTAGAAACATGTCTTTTATGTCTCACTATGAATATAGCCTAAGAACACAGAAGGTAATGCTTGAAAGCATGATGCTATAAAAATATTGATAAATTATTTTCTATTTCCTGACGTATTTCCAAAAAGTTAAGTGGAAAAACAAAATCTTTACTGGTTGGAAAAAAGTTAGAAAGAAAATATCAAGTTTGTTCAATCTATCAATCTAACACAAGGCACATTAGATGACCATCTGCAAATATTTGTTGAATAATGATTCAGTGTGGAAGATCCAGAGTCCTATTTCATTTGCAGCAAAAATTCAGTAAGAAATTGATCATTAATATCATTTAATAATGAATTTACGACTTGGGAATATTGTCCCTAGATTACATTGTAAATTTCTGATACTTTTAATGTTAGATCAATGACGATGTTAAATGACAATACTGGTTAATTAAATATAGTTTTAAATTGAAAAATATTTCAGCATTTGCCACTATACTCACCAAT
The DNA here is from genome assembly GCF_040939455.1 of Microcebus murinus. NCBI lineage: Eukaryota > Metazoa > Chordata > Mammalia > Primates > Cheirogaleidae > Microcebus > Microcebus murinus. Next base: position 33,622,451 of record NC_134114.1, on the reverse strand, counting down.
AAGCCTGAGCTAATCACTGCATTTATCCTAGAACTTGAATTATTAGGTGAGATTGTAAAAGATCATTTTGGTCTTTAGCAAATAGGGAAAGATCCATCTTCTTGTGTAGAGATGGTAAGGATTTTCTGGTAATTCAAGTTCCATCTCTGTCTGTAATTCTAAATGATTATCAAGTGTATCTCAAAGAACTGTGGCAGACAGAGAAGCTAAATAGCTCTAATGCATTATGCTGAAAATGCAGACACAGTGTACGATAGTACAAGGTGGACCAGACCTAGATCATTGATTATCCCGGTCTCGTGTTCTCTTTTAAAGGCAATGAGATCATCCTAGGGCAAGCATATGCCTTCAATTCCCGGTAGAGGTTGGGGGATAAAATGAATCTCTATGGCTTTGAGATATCTTGGCCATGAGCATAACTTTAAGGGACCATATAGTCTATTAATTTTTAGTGTCAACATAATGAGCCCTTTGAGAATGCCTGTAAAATACTTAAAGGAGTAGTTAAAGGCACTTAAGTTTCCACTCATGTTTACACACTCTTATTAAGAAGAAAAAAATAAAGATTCTGATAATAATCTTTTTGTAATTCTTTAAAAACCTAACTATAGACAACAACTCAGTACATTTGTACACAAATCCCAAATCCACATTATCACAGTCACGGATGTTAAGAATCCCACACCTGCCAAAAGCAGAAGAAAAAACCCTTACTTTTTTTGACATTCTTTAAAATTCTTCCTTTGGTGTTAATTTGCTGCCATTATTTGTGTCTATTGCTGTTTGTGGTTCTGCTTCTCTGCACATGTTTCTGTCAATGCTTTTTTACATCAAAGCTATGCTCTGTCTCTGAATCGTAGTGTATAGAGCAGTGTGTGGTCCTTGGACCAGCAGAATCAGCATTGCCTGGGAACATGCTGTTAATAGAAATGTTACTTCTCTGGTCCCAACCTGTAACTACTAAATCAAAAAGCCTAGCAGTCTGTCTTTAAACAAGTCTTCCAGATGATTCTGTTGCAGGGTCAAGTTTGAGAACTGCTGGTATAAAAGACTAGTTAACGTGTCACCATTCTGTTTCAGCAGACAGTAAATGCATATTCAACACCTACTCTCTGAGATTCTGTGCAACCCTGTGAGCTATAGGCAATTCGTCCCAATCTGCAAATGAGGAAACCAAGACTCAGGGAGTAGAACTGACTTCTTCAAGGTCACATTACTATTTAAGTAGCAGAGCTGAGTTGTAAAGCCAAGCCATTTTGTTCTTTTCCACCTATCACTTTTTTCCTTCTCATGTACAGCTAAACTCCATTAATTTCATCACATGAAATGTGACTCTGCCTTTTCTTTTAAAAAGTTGTACACTAGGGAGATGGAGGAGGATAAAATAGTACAGTAGGTAATACAGAAAATAAAATTAATATCACAAATGTTCCAATTATGCTCAACATACAGCAATTACTTAGGTATATTTTGACATTCTTTCAAGGCAGTTAAGCTAAAATGTAGATGCACTTTTTGAAATTGTTGAATCAACCAAATATGCAGTCCCAGACAGGTCTAAATCATATGGCCCCATAAGCTAACAGGCACTAACAGAGCTCTGCTACCCAGCAGCTAAGTGCCTTTCTTAACCAGCCTTCAGCAACCCATGTCTTCTTCCTTTTTGCATCTACTACTTGTAGACTATTTTGCTGGACATATGCCATTCACAAATTTGGTGACAGTTTTCTACTCCATAATCTCTGTGAGATTTTTTAAATCTCTTTTTAATGTAATTGTCCAAGGAAAAAAATGGCACTAGACACTTATTAAAGGCAACAAAGAGAGATGTTCTTCAGACAACTGCAATAGGAGAGACTCTTGTGTGAACTGAGACCAACTTCAACCAAGACAAAGGTGACTGAGGTTTTTAAAGGAAGGACAGATAGGGAACAAAAAAGTAATATAAGAAAGTTAAAATGGGGGGGGATAAAAAAGGGACTAGAGGCTATGTGGAAATGGAAAATTACAGAAGGGGAAAGTGGAGAAATACTGACAGTGGTTTGGCAGGTAAGTTGGGACAATGTACCTTTGGCAGTTTGGCAGCATTGAGTTTTCTTTAGCAAAGACTCAGTAGGGGGGTCTGTGGGGTCACCTTTATGGACACAGCCTAGTGCAGGTGAAAGCCAGATTAAAAGTTTATTATTCCATAATAATAAACTAAGCACAGTGTTCAAGAAGTCCTTTGTGCTGTGTGGGAGTTCACAGCACCCATAAGGTTTTGATGCTTCACTTAATTTAACTATTTCACATTTAAAGAAGAGTAAAAATACTGTTAGTTGAAATATTTCTAGTTATTATGATGAGATTATTAATATTTAGATACTGAAAGATGTATTGGGAGGCATGATCATAGACAGAGACTTGGAATCCATTGGGCATCCTGGTGGTAAAATAACATTTTATTGTCTATAGTCATGAATGGAATCACATTTTCTACAAATTAAAAGGTGTAATGAACTACCAGCTGAAATAATAATTGCCATATATGTTTTTTACACCAGTGTTTATGATGCAAAATTATACCCAGTTATATTATTTGCAAATTCTCTGATTATTATAATTTTTAAAATATAGAAAAATTACTAAATTTGTTTTATCATAGACATAAAACTACATATTTTTATGTTTCCCCCAGAATTGCAACATCACTTTTGTGTAGTTGTCTACTCTCTGTAATACAACTGAGAAACTTTGAAAAGAGATACTAAGATTTCTACACAAAAGCTTATACTTGTACACAGAAAAGAACATCACTGAACTTTGCTTATATTTTTGACACAATTCCAGCAGGCTTACTAACACCATTTATTTTAATGTAGGTACTCAGTTGCTCCTGAGAATATTCTACTTTCACAGCAGAGAAACTCATTAAAGCTAATGCTGATAACCCTGAATCATCAAAGAAACATTCAATTTGCTTATTAATCTCCATATGTGAAAGCAGGAACCTAAAGATATAGGTGCCAAATTATTTTTTTATACATAGGTAAAGTCTGGGTGCTGGAAAACTTTAGTTACACAGACCTATAAGGAAGGTCACCTCTTTGAGTTGACTAAATATTATGCTTCTCTAAAACACTTTTGAAATCTAACAATGAAACAAGTGTTTGCTATAATATGAAGAAAAGTATTTAAAAATGGGAAAAACTATGTTCATCATTGTCTTCGTTATTGTGTTATTATCAATTTTATTTGGGGAGGTACTAGAAAGAGGATGGGCTTTGGATCCAATACCAAATCTATCATACCTGAGTGGTTATATGTTCACCAATTCACTTAATTTTTCCAAGAATCAGTTTCCACATTTATAGGACATAATGCTTCATCTGGTATATTTTGTGAAGATTAATTGAGATATGAAGAAGATACAAAAGTGTATGACACATGAGAGTTACTCTGTATCAGTTCTTGATTTTTGTCTTTAAATTCAGTTTACCCCAAATGGTGTTTTTATTAACTGTCATGTAATATGTTTTATTGTAATTCTCCATGTATTTTTCTTTTATTCCCAATGGAGCATAGACTTTTCAAGAGAAAAGCCATAATTTATTTGAATTTACATTTCCATTTCCTAAAAGAGTACCCTTCTCCTCCTACATATTTCTAAGTATTTGAAGTAAACTGTCCAAAGGCCCTTAAATAGATTCACACTACTACCTGGGATATTCACACATCAAAACTGATGTAGCTACAATTTAATATAAGTAATAGAATTTCACTGCAAAGATATGTCTTTAAATCTACAAAATATCTGTTTTATATGAATGAGAGATTTTTACTTGTTTCTCTGAATAACAAAACAGTGCTTTTTAAATAAATTTTAATTTTGAGATAATTATAGAATCATATAAGTTGCAAGGAACGTAGGGAGACCCAGTAAACTCTTCACTCACTTTCCCCCAGAAGGTTCTTTTAATTGGCATTTAATTATGCATGAAAATATACAAATAGAAAACTATAAGTTATTGATATCAAAATCCTCAAAAAAAATCTGGAGCTCCTTTCCAAAAATAATTTGACAGGCAAACTAAATCACCCTCACCAAAGAAAAGAAAAAACTGGAGTAATTCCTTATGAAAAATACAGAAGCTCTCTAGACTTCAGTCCCACAGAAAGTCATTTTCACATTCACAGATGTTTATAATAAATGCAGTCATTGTCCATTACCTACAAGATGATCAAATTATAACTTACTGTCCATATGATGCATCCAAAAATTTATTTTAAAAATTTGAAAGGGCCTTAAATTATCTAGATCTTCCCTCTTTTTATTTTGAAGCATTAATGCTTAAACTTTTTTAAGCTAGCCTGAACTAGTTGCAGAGTGGAAAAAATGGTTGATTGATTCTTTGAATACTGAATTCCTATTTCAGGCAAATCAGAAAGAAACTCAGAGGTACCTAAGCAAAATGTGATCTACCATGTGTAGTATAGTCTTGGAAATAGTCAGTCAAGGATTTGGTAATATTTATATCATGATGTTTTTCCTTCTGCCTAATAGTCTGTCACTATAATTCATTCCTACTACTTTCCATTCACCTTCAAAAATCTTGGCCTATTCTTTGCTTAAAATCATCTTTCATTCCTCTTCGTTCTATTAAATTCCAGTTTCAAAAACATACATAGGGAATGTCTTGCAATTTACTAACAATACTACTTACCTCTTGGGCAAGACAAAGTAAGCATCAGTCTAAATATATTACCCACAATTTTATCTCCTGCTTGCTCTGTATCTTCTGCTTGTGACATATATTAGATTTTGTTCTCTTAAACGCAGACATCATCCTCTGTGGCATGCCATTATCCTTGGGAGGAGTAGCACATTAAGTCATTAAAGACAATTATCTTGATGAGTCATTTTGTCAGATGGTTTTCCAGTAGGATTCCCATGTGGGAATGGAAGGTGGTGAGGAGATGTGATGGAAAGTAAAAGTAGTCAAGGATAGAGGGCAAGATGGTCTGAAAGTCAGAGGCTCAGGTGTTGAACCTGTCAATACTGAACTATGTCACCTGTTACCTTGTGTCTGAGTCTTCTATTTTTTCATCTGTAATCAAGAATAGCAATACCTCCTTAGAGGAATGCTATGTGAATTAAAGAAACAGACTACAAGAAAGTACTTTTAAAAATATGCAAATAAATGCATGTGTGTGCATATACCTTGAGGGCAACTACCAGCATGAGGAACAGAATGTTAAACATATAAGTATTGTGTTTTTCACCCTTTGCAATCTTTCCTTGGTTTTTGGCTTGCAAATAGAGTGAGCTCTCTCTCTCCTAATAAAAAGGAGCACTGTGTAGGTCAGAGGCTTCCTACAGATATAAGAACAGAAAGGTCAGTAGCATGCAGTCTTGGCACAAGTCTCTGGTTATGTCAACTTTGCAATAGGGGAACTCAAGCATTTCTATTATTCTCCACTAAGGCTAAGCTGTGAAGGAAGAAGAAGAAAGAAGACATTCATTTCTTGGGAATAAGTCACTCTATCTATATGGGATGAGTATAAGCATGATTTGTAGACTACATTTGGGATGGTGTTTCTCATGATAGGTAAATCATGATAAATGATAACTTATGATCAACTTTCAGATTTTTATGGGCTAAACCAATGGGAATTTTGTATATTAAGGATTTATACACCCCATTGAAGAAGTTTCCTTCAAAATCTGAGTGGGTTTCCTTCTGTTGAAGGAAAACTTCCCTATAATAATAATTATGGAGATACTAAGCTCTAGGCAAATGCTAATCATTTTACATGTATTATCTCATTATAATCTTCACAACAAGATCATGAGGAAGGTATTATTCTGTTGCCTATTTTGCAAACACAGTTGAGACTTGGAACAGTTCAGTGACTTCTGTGGGTCATGCACTAACAAATGCAGAGATTTTACTTTTTTCAACTAAATCTACTCAAACCTAGACATTCTGGCTCCAGAGGATACATGCTAATTGCAATGCTGCTTCTCTACCTTTAGCAAGTTTTCCTGAGAGTTATAAAATAAGTAGTTTTATTTTCCAAAGTTTTCTTAGCTCTAAAATGGGTGGGCCATTTGAGTAGTATATCAAATGCCTTCCTTAAAGCTACCTACAAACTTTTCATCTAAATTATCTTTAGATGCACCAATCAAAACTTGTGTGTGAGAGGAGAAGGCCTCTTGTCTATTAGTTACCACTTCCCTCAGTTTTCCATTCTTTCTAGAAAAAAAAAACTTTAAAAAATGTTGACGAATTTTCCCCAAAACCAGAATAGTGATTCTGCTATTTTAAAGACAGTGTGGATGTTGGCATTAGTCCCTCTATATCTCAGAATGTCAACACATTTGCCAAAAATAGATTTATATGTTAAACATAGCCAAGAGACTTAGTTTATCCAAGTGCCCAACAAAAAAGAAATAGTTTACCACTGTTTTTACTGATTGAGGTAATCTGACATATTATTGACATATGCTATAGATTTAATTTAATACCATAGTATAGATATGGGCTATGATAAGTTATTGTGAAATTTAGGTTAAGAGGAGTAGAGTTGTTTCAATATTTATGGGGTTGAAAATGCAGGGTTAGCAAAGGAAGCATTTTAATTAAAACAATATACTCCTATTTATGCTCAGAGTAAAATGAAAGGTAATTCTTTTAAAGCCTTACTGCTTGTTTCCATATATTTGCTGGAAATATTTGCTACATTCTTAAATACATCAAAAGGGGTTGCTTGGGTTTTTTCCCAATTTTTTTTAGCTTTTTGTTTTTAGAACCATCAGAAAATAAACTTAATCATTTCTTTTGATTTGACTTTTTTCAACTAAATCTATATGATTCTTTACACTTAGACCTTTTAAATTGTATATTTTAGGTATCCTGGAGATAACATCAGTGGAAATTGGAGTTGTTGCCGTCAAAGCCATTAACAGCAACTATTACTTAGCCATGAACAAGAAGGGGAAACTCTATGGCTCAGTAAGTATTCCGCTTTTGTTTTCAAATCACTGCAGTAAATCATTACCACAGTTTTGGAATGTTTCCCCCAAACATTAAATAGCTTTGTTATCATTCTATTGCTAGTAAATAGAGTCATAGTGGGCTGGTCACCAGAGTTTCAAGGGCTGGCAAAGTAGCTCTTCCAACTCTATAATCTCCTCTGTTGTTCACCCATTAGTCTACCACACAAGCTGTTGCTGGCATTTGTATGTGAATGTTCTGAACTGCTAACCAGTCAGACTCTCACGGAAGCATCTGGTCATATTGGCACAGGAGCTGCAGACAACTTGGAGAAGAATCATTAAAAACAAAGATCTTGAATTGAGTAGAAAACCATGTGCTATGTGTGCATTGCAGCTGAAGATAAAACAGGGGCTCAGATGTTTTGTATTTTGTTAAAATCTGAAATGGGGAAACATTATCAAGAAATTTATCATTTTGCATGTTGTTCAATCAACTCTAGATTTTATTTACCTATGCAAAAGTCATTAATTCAAATCATGCCTAATCATCATATACATGTGGAAATATTATCCCTTGTAACAGAGTGCTTGTGGAATGAGTATCCAGCCAGTACTTTGGGTACATCCATACCTGTGTTCCATACCAAGTGTTAAGTATTTTCAATATCACTTCTGCAATCTTGGATCAAACTGACTCGGTCCAATTTTATTAGCCTAAGCTCTCACTTAAAATAACAAATGGTCGGCCAGGCGTGGTGGCTCATGTCTGTAATCCTAGCACTGTGGGAGGCCGGGGTGGGTGATCGTTTGAGCTCAGGAGTTTGAGACCAGCGTGAGCAAGAGCGAGACCCCGTTTCTACTAAAAAAAATAGAAAGAAATTAGCTGGACAACTAAAAAATACATATATAAAAAAGAACCATTATCTGGGCATGGTGGAGCATTCCTGTAATCCCAGGAACTTGGGGGGGGTGAGGCAGGAGGATCTCCTGAGCCCAGGAGTTTGAGGTTGCTGTGAGCTAGGCTGATGCCATAGAACTCTAGCCCAGAAACAGAGCAAGACTCTGTTTCAAAAAAAAAAAAATATATATATATATATATATGTAATAATAATAAATGGTGATTTTAGAGTTAAAATTGTAATTGTAATTATAAACACTACTACAATTTATCCTGTTTAAATTTTTAAAATAAATATGTCAATCAATCATATCAACATCTACTATATTCCAGATACTGTTTGAGATATCAAAGATGCATAAGAAAAAATGGTTAAGAAAGAAGTATAAGAAGTGGGCTTTGACTTTAAATAATTGACTTCAAATAATTTATCTAGGGAAAGTGTGAAATGATTATGGAACAATTAATTGTTAAAAATAAGGAAAGACCAGGAGTAGTATAGTAGCCCTATGATAAAACTGTGAACAAAATTTCAATTTCTTTATTATCATTGGAATGATGACAGGAATGGATCAGGTAGATACATTTCATAGTGTCAGTCCCAGAACTAGATAAAGGAGATGCTAACAGAATTTAAATTGCTTCCCTGGATTCTACTTTAGGGGAATACATTGAAGCCAGCTGCAAACTTGATCTTAAAAAAATTTTAACTGCATTTTTTTTTTGGAGGCTATACAACAATATCTATGGCCAGAAATAAAACCTATGACACAGATCTCTTAAATACTCTCATTTTTACTAACCGGATCTTGTGTCATTTTTACATTGTTTATAGGATCAAAAGGAATTTCACTTTAAGTGTATAAATAAATTTATTTTGTTGATCAGCATAAGGATGATTATAGCAACCGTTCAGAGCCAGTAGCTCTCAAACTTGAGTATGCATCAGAATCATGGAAGAGTTTACTAAAAGACAGAATGGTGAGACCCATGCCCAGATTTTCCAATTCAGTAATCTGTGGCAGGGTTCAAGGATATGCATTTCTTTTTCTTTTCTTTCCTTTTTTTTTTTAAGACAGGGTCTCACTCTATTGCTGGGGCTAGAGTGCAGTGATGTCATCATAGCTCACTGCAGCCTCAAACTCCCGGCCTCAGCCTCCCAAGTACCTGGGACTATAAGCACACACTACCATGGTTGGCTAACTTTTCTATTTTTTTTTTTTTTTGGTAGAGATGGGGTCTCAGTATGTTGCTCAAGTTGGTCTTGAGCAATCCTGGCCTTAAGCAATCCTCCTGCCTTGGCCTCCCAAATTGCTAGGATTATAGGCATGAGCCACCATGCCTGGCCTAAGGATTTGCCTTTCTAACATAGTCCTAGTGTTCCTGACGCTGCTGGTTCACTAACTACAGTTTGAGAACCACTGATCTGGATGTAGAATAGAATTGCATTTTTTTCATATCAGGTCCACTTTTAATTGAGCAATCAGAGGAATTTTAGATAAATTTTTCCATTATGCATTACTCCAATTATGAGCCTAGAAGAGTAATGGACCATTTTAAAAAGTGGTTCCATTTAGGGGTTCACATCATAATCACTTTTGAGGCATTTTTTGGTTTTCTTTTCATTAAACATACTGGGCCCCTTCTTGATCTACTATATCAGAATTACGGGGGAAGAGGACCAGGTATATATACTCTTTAATTGATAGTGATATACATACACTTAGTCAAAAACCAAGCTTTAAATTAAAAGCAAGCTAACACTAATTTAAATTAAGGAAGAAAATGTAAATAATTTTAATTGATATAAAAGATTGAAATAATTTTAATTGATAAAATACACTGAGTTAAAGACATGACATTGAGGAGAAATAGATAACTCTCAAATGAACTCTGACATAAAATATTTAATACTTTTCCTCCCATTTCTCCACTTTTTTCTTCTACCCCAACCCAGCTCATGGATTCTGCTTATGCTTCCTCTTGAGCTCTAGGCTCTGTAAATTATTTCATTCCATCTCTTTATCTGAAGTAAATGCCCAGTCCCTTTTTATTATATTGCCCCATTTTAATGATCTACAGTGGCACTTATCTGAGATTTCTCTCATGTGTTTGTCGTTGACTGTCTTCTCCCAGTAGACAGTGACCTTGGGGAGGGCTGGGCCAGCCTTATTTCCCACTATATGCTCAGCACTTAGAGCCATGCAGAGCACAGAGTTATATACAATGCACAAACTTAACTACCTCTCTTAGTAGCTCAGCCCTTTAGAAAACATGCTTTCTATTTCCAGGCTGTGTTAGAAAGGAATCCATTCTCTAAACAGTGATCTGTTTTTGAAATTTTGCATTACTACCACCAATAGTGAAAAATTATGGCTTGTTTAGAGTATACCATCAAAATTCATGAGTACATACTTATGAATGTATATAATTCTCTACACCAGGTGACAACTTTTGTAATTCCTATCTTCATTTTACTTCATATAATTTCCATTGATTCCATAAGGCTCCCTAAAAGTCTCAATTGGGGAACCACCCAGACTGATGGATTAAACCAGCTCTATTTCTATACTCTCTTGAATTATTTCCCTCTACTCCTTTTTGGGAACTATATATCTCTCTTATATTTTCATTATTCATTCCCTGAACAATGTATTTGTTGTATTCTGAGTTTTCTCCTGACTCATGGAATTATATAACTAAATTATAAAACTGAATTAAATAGAATAGGCCATCATAGAGCATGATTTAAGGACCAAAGAAAGTTCCCAAGTAGCTGGAAAAAAATCCAAACTTCTTTTAAATGACCAAAATCCTGCTTTTGAGACCTTGCTCAAAGCAGGTCTCAAAATCCAGGTCTTGCTTGAATTTTTTTTTCTTTTTTTTTTTTTAACAGTAGTACTTATGATTCGCCCAGATCCTGTAAAGCAACAGTCCCCAACCTTTTTGGGACCAGGGACAGGTTTCATGGAAGACAACTTTTCCCCAGGACCGTGGTGGGAAGGTGGCAGGGAAGCGGAACTCAGGCAGTGATGCGAACTATGGGGAGTGGCTGTAAATACCCATGAAGCTTTGCTCAGTCACCGCTTACCTTGCACTGTGCCACCAGGTTACTCAGTTTTATGGAAGACAGTTTTTCCTTGGATGTGGAGGTTAGGAGCTCAGACAATGATGTGCGGCTGGGTTCCTAATAGGCCACTGACCGGTATGGGGCCGCAGCCAAGGGATTGAGGACCATAGCGGTAAACAACATAGATACGTAGGTCCCTCCTCCAGAGATTCTGATACTTTTGAACTATGACTCAAATCTTAAAAAGCACTTGAGATGAAGAGGTGGGTAGAGATACACTTCATTTTAAGAAACAGTACTCTATAAATTAATTTGGGGGAGGAAAAATAATTAAGCATCCCACTTTTCTGTATACAGCTTTGTCTCAAATATGAAATCACTTGAAATAATCTCAATCCTCCTTTAGTCTCAAAACTCCATCTCCTTTATTGAAATGAATATAATTTTCCATGTTAAAATAATAATCATCTCTGCTTTGCAAACCATATAGTTTTAGACAGACTGAGATGAATAAAGAGAATGAAAATTAACCATACTAAGAATTTAAATTCCTTTCCAATGCAGAATTTTGTTTTGTTTTATTAAAATCCATACCTTAAGTAATTTACATTTATTTCTTACTTTCAATCAATTAAGTCATCATTTATGTGTTACATTTAAATGTTACTTTATAGAAGAGAAGCATTTAGAACTGATAAATTATAGGAAAGGAAGTTTAAATTGGTACCATTAACATAAAATATACCTACTTGTGATGGCTCTGATAATGTTCAAAATTATAATCAATCCCACAGAAACCTGATTTAAGTATACATACATTCAGGAATTTGGAATTTACTAGCAATCTCAAAAAGTCTCAAGGCAAGAAAAACTGCCAAGTAGAGGCCTCAACTGAAATATGCCCACAGTGCCCTTGATTTGGATAAAGAAGGTGGATATGGATATAAATAAAATGCAAGCCATAATTCCTTAGCTTCTTAAGTACCTTAGCTTGGGTATAGAGGGTCATTTCTAAAGGTATTAACAGAGTGTTGAGATCATTATGGTACCTCCCCTTTGTTAACTTCAGGGTAAGATCCATACAATTTTAAGTTATAGAAAATTGTAAATAATTGAGCGAAACTGAGAAATTTGGTGTTTGGAAACAAGGAAGATATCTCCCTTTTTAGTTATGTAAAACCTTTGTGGTTTTGCTATAAGATCTGCTTTCTTATCAATGTGTGTGTAGGTATTACGAATTTATAGGTCAAATTTACAAACTTGATAAGCCCACATTTTTCCTGCCATTCTATTTTGCCCATGGGACCCCTGGCTATCACTATGAAAGAAGGGTTATGGCACTATATTCTTTATTATTGGTTCATCACAAATATTGTTAGTGGGTTGTCTGCCTTTTGACAGTCATTCTAAGCACTCTAACCATGGCATATTCAAAGCACAACAGCTTTATAAGAGGGCCTCCATGGGTGGCTGTGATGATCAATTAAAATATAGCATGTGCTTTCAAACATAGAATCTGTTTTGTGGTCATCAGTTTTACTCTTCTATTGTTGACAGTATGTATTAAGTGCACAACTTATGTACAAATGACAACTACAAACAAAACTCCAACTGGAGTTCTCTAGCTGGTCTGAGTCCAATGGAATCAAGTGTCACCATAGGAATAAAAGATTATATTTTTCCTTTGCAGAAAGAATTTAACAATGACTGTAAGCTGAAGGAGAGGATAGAGGAAAATGGATATAATACCTATGCATCCTTTAACTGGCAGCACAACGGGAGGCAAATGTATGTGGCATTGAATGGAAAAGGAGCTCCAAGGAGAGGACAGAAAACACGAAGGAAAAACACCTCAGCTCACTTTCTTCCAATGGTGGTACACTCATAGAAGAAGGAAATGCTTGTGGATGCAGTAGAACCAAAGGCTCTTTTGCCAGGAATAGTTGCTATTCTTTATGAAGACAGTAGCTCAAAAAGCAAAGACACATTGCAGCTGTCTGCTTGCTTAAAAAAAAAAGCAAGCATTTGAAGGCTTTTGTACTCACTGCTGACATATGATGTTCTTTTAAATAGTTCTGTGTCATGCCTTATAATCAAGATATAGGCAAATCAAATGGGATGGAGGTTTTTCCCAAATGAACAACGTTGTGGCTGGGGTTTTTGTCAAGATTTTGTTTTTGTTTTTGAACTTCTGAGATAGAACATAAAGGACATGGAACAATCTGTTGAATGATCTTCGGGAAAGTTATTTATGGAATACAGACTCATATCAAAGACTTTCATTGCTCATTCAAGCCTAATGATTCAATGAGCAGTAACACACGCAAGCATTTACTGGAAAGCACTTGGGTCATATATGCACAACCAAAGGAGTTTTGGGTGTGGCATTATGAAAGAATTGGATAGGATTAAAAAATATAAACATGTTAGTGTGAAACTGTTCTAACAATATGAATAGTATGGTATGCTTGTGCATTCTGCCTTCATCCCTTTCTATTTCTTTCTAAGTTATTTATTTAATAGGATGTTAAATATCTTTTGGGGTTTTAAAGAGTATCCTCAGCAGCTGCCCTCTGATCTCTGATTTATCTTTTCCTTTTCTTCAGCACACCACATCCATGTCCATGACAATGTTTTTAAAACTTGGCAAATGCTTCAAAAGTCGGAGATGAGATTAGGGAAACAATATGAATGTCCCGTGTGCTGTCAGTTGACCTAATTTGCACTTCTGCAGTAAGACCCATCCACAATAGATAATGGCAGTGCTGTGCCATGGTTTGAGTGAGAGATGTCTGCCATCACTTAAAAACATATATTACTCCTGAGGCTTCCTTTCCTAAGCAATAGACCAGAAGGCCAAATTCTCCTCTTTCAATACATCAATTTGTCTCTAAGAATACACAAAAAGAAGAAAATTAATTGTTAAATACAACTTAATATCCTAGCCTCATTATGTACGAATGATTTCTTGCCATATATCACAATGGTAAATGATGAAGAGGCCATCTGCCTATATAAGAACCCTTTTAAGTCCCACATAATGCATGTTCCCTAAAGGAACCATCAAGGAATTTGGTATGAAGTGCAACTCTCCCAGGGGCTTAAACTGAGCAAATATATCCTGGTATATGTGTAACCATGTACTAAGACCTGTTCAAGTTGTATGATCTACTCTTTACAAAACCAAATAAAACTTATTTTCTGTAAATTTAAAGAGCTTTAGAAGGTTCCATATTGTAACCATAATGAAATTTATTTTGTTAGAGCAGGTATAGAAAACAGTACATAAGAGTTTACCAGTCATCATCACATTGTATTCCACTAAATAAATACATAAGCCTTATTTGCAGTGTCTGTAGTGATTTTTAAAAAGGTAGGCACATATTATTTGTTCTAAATACTTTAAGTGGTAACTATAAGAGTATATTGATGCTGCAGTTTTATCCTCATACTTCTTGTTTTGAAAAAAGTCTGTTTATTTTTATTGTTTGGATGCAGTATTTTGGTATAAGGAAAAGACTCACTAAATGTGTCTTTTAACAAAGTTTAACCTCTAGAAAGGCTGGTGTTTTTGATTCTCTTATAACTTATTTGTGTCAATGCTTAACCAGCACTTCCAGTTAATCTGTTATTTAAAAATTAGCTTTATTAAGTAATTTTCCCATAAAGTCATCCCATCAAAGGTCTTATTTTTCTCATTCTTCAAAAAAGTTGGTATTTCAAAAGAAATGGTTTTGAGGCACCGTGTTTTGGCTTATGGCTTAAGTTGCATTTCATGGTACTTTGCTTCCAACTTGCTTTTCAACTTGCTTCCTTGCTTTTCATGGGGTTCTAAAAACGTTTAATTTTTGTGGGTGGAATCTGGATGTTAAAATTTAATTGGTAACTGAGTCTGAGAGCTGTAATGTAATGCATTCCTATCAGAACTAGATATCTTTTTTCTTTTATTTTAAAATAATAATTGCACCTGACACATGAACACAGACCACCCACAACCAAAATTAAATGTTTGGTGAGATAAATATAGTATTGTATGACCACAGTAACAGCAAATAGGGCACAAACTGGATTCTTGTTTCACATAGCCATTTAGATTACCAAAGAGACTATGTGTAAACAGTCATCATTATGGTACTCAAGACTCTAAAATAGCTTCTAGCAAAATGTATCAAAGCTTGCAGAGGCCAAAAATAGAAAACATCTCCCTCCCTACCCCCTACATGCTCCCTCTCACACCCTCAAAGAGATAGACAGGAACCATTTAGTGAGGAGTAATGACATTCTCCTGCATTTTAAAATGGCATCTTTGCTTGATATTGAAATAGAATTCTGGCACCCTTTGCAACTACTGAAGGAAAAGCAGTTCCAGCCCTGAATGTTGTAGATTAAAAACAAAAAATTTGAGATTTTGGGATCTCTGCTTCTGTGGAAACTATGGGCTCTGGCCCACACAGCTAAGGTGCATCAGCCACAAATTTGTGTCCATATCAATGTTGGTTCTAAGAAGACTCCTCATTAAGATATGGAATCACTCCCTCCTCCTACCTCCCAAAAGGCTTAACAGTGTATAGTATGTTACATTTAAATAAAAACAATAAAAATCCTGGGAAAATAAAATAAAAATATTGTCCTTGTTTGTTTTATTAGCCTAAAACTCTACCTAGTAATAAAGAGAGCAGCTCAAGTGTTGTGTGTATGGCAGGATGTGGTTAAATGCCCCCCAGCGCCAAACAACAACAACAGAAAAAAAATTACTCGAACATTTGTAAGGTTTCTTTAATGTTTCACATGTGTGATTCAGCTATCCTTACTCTAATAACAACCAAATGCTTTTGATTTTTCCTAAGTATTCAGGTCCACCTAGTTTACACAGTGGATAGAGAAGAATGAATTGAAAACAAGGATGGCTTGTGAAACAATGAAAGGTTTTTGGAGGAAAGCCAGGAGGCTGCAAAATCTGATTTCAAGGGGATGGAGTAGGCCAATGAATTTGATTTGAAAAGTAGAGAGAAAAAAATAAATAATAATGCAAGTTGCTTCCAGGGCCCAAGCAATTTTATGAACACAATTTAAAAGGATCAGCATTAATACTGCACAGTTCTAATAATTTAGATGTTTTTCAGGGTTCATGATTATTCAGTGAAGTCAAATTTACCTTTTCCATATCAGTGAATGAGTTAGCTGGTCCAAACTTTCTCTAAATAAAGATATATGTAGGAAGTTTGAATATTTAAGAGAAGATGTCTAGTACATTAGAAATAGCATATATACGTGCAAACAAATACCATGTTGATTAAGAGTTCTTATTGTCTATTTCATTAGACAAGACTTTTGAAACTTAAACTAAAAAAAAAGAGTCATACATGGAAGTATGCTGGGGAAAAATGGGAACTTTGAGTTCTGTGGAAACTGGGAAATGAGGCAACACAGACCTGCTTTCTTTCAGACATTCATTTTCTCTTGTCTTTGATTGGCTTTATTATTTGGTTGGCTGCTGCTTGCTTCGAATTTACTTCTTTACAACTCCAAAGTCCAAAGCTTCTTTTTCTCAAGATCCAAAAATGGCAACATCCTAGGTATTACTCTCATTGGCCAGGTTTGACATACCATTGGACATACCAACCTCTAGACCAAGCAATCAGTATGACAAGGGATTTAGATATTGTGATTGGCCAATCTTCAGTCACGTGACCACAGAGAAGCAACATGCAGATTTTGGCAGCCCACACCCTTGGAGGTAGTGAAGAATGGTACACCAAGGACAAAACA
This sequence comes from Microcebus murinus, assembly GCF_040939455.1. Taxonomy (NCBI): domain Eukaryota; kingdom Metazoa; phylum Chordata; class Mammalia; order Primates; family Cheirogaleidae; genus Microcebus; species Microcebus murinus. The sequence goes on along the minus strand of NC_134114.1, from coordinate 33,605,735 downwards.
GAACTGGGCAAATGCAAAAACAAAATGATTTTTAGATATGTCTATTTAAATGAGACTAATGACAAACATACTTATTCCTGTATTTTTTTCACCAATTCAAATTATTCTTCACCTATTTGTCTAAATCAGAGAGACTTCCAGATCTTTCTTGTTCATACATTCTTTTTTTTTTTTTTTTTTTTTTTTTTGAGACAGAGTCTCCCTTTGTTGTCCAGGCTAGAGTGAGTGCTGTGGCGTCAGCCTAGCTCACAGCAACCTCAAACTCCTGGGCTCGAGCGATCCTTCTGCCTCAGCCTCCCGAGTAGCTGGGACTACAGGCATGCGCCACCATGCCCGGCTAATTTTTATATATATATATCAATTGGCCAATTAATTTCTTTCTATTTATAGTAGAGACGGGGTCTCGCTCTTGCTCAGGCTGGTTTTGAACTCCTGACCTTGAGCAATCCGCCCGCCTCGGCCTCCCAAGAGCTAGGATTACAGGCGTGAGCCACAGCGCCCGGCCCATACATTCTTTAAAATGGAAAGGTTATACTTTTTTTTTGTTTTGTTTTAAGCCAAAAGTAGGGCCCTGAACGTAGCCAGCCTCACTGTGGTTCTGAAAACTTTATAGAATGATAATTGGGATGAATGCTACTTTTCACTGAATAAACAAGCTGATGCTAAATATCAACCTATATCCAACATGATTTTATAAGTATTTCTCTAAGTTTATCCCAAGTATGTACTAGCATATTCAAGTATATCAACATATACAAAAAAAATCTGAAATCCCGATGTCATCCATTTTTTAAAATAATTATAAAATTAAAAAAAGGAAAAAGAAAAAAACCTGCTTTATGTCTTTTACTATCTTGTATACACACATGTGACAAAAGTAAACTTTACAACTTGTATTTCTCTTTCCTTCTGCAGATTAAGAAAAAAAAAAACACAAAATGCCCTTGCAAGTGGATAATCTAATGAAAACATCTTTATAAACACTGTGTATTCGTTAAAATGGAATAATCATAATTAAACGAATGAGATCAAAGGAATAGTCTCATTTCTAAATGGCTAACAGTGAACATTTCCATGAGCCTAGTCCGTGATAGCAACTAAGGGCAACAATTCCACACTCAGAGACAAGCCATATGCCAACCATACATGCATGTGGCATGTATTATCTTACATGTTTTTATTATCCTCCACAAAAGAGCCCATGTTCATTTTTTAATATAGGCAATTGCATCCTCTAGAGATGAGCACAGCGAATGAAGAATCAAAACATCCCATGTTCCTCATTACAACTGTAAATTAAACATATGCCTTGCTACAACTTAAGCAGTGACCCCAGCTGTAAAATAACCAACTATAGTGTGGTCTTAACCCTCCTAAAGTTTGGTTTTAATTACCTTATACACATCTTAAATGCCCTAATCATCTTACAATTTTCTAAATTATTTAGTTATCATTTCTGTGGTTCATTTAAGCTGCTGACAATGGAAATATTCTCAGAGAGGTCTTTCAAGGAGAAGTAAATTAAAACCAGTGTTTCATGAGGTATTATAAATAAAAAAGACTGATTTTTATATTTATCAGAAGCATTAGGGTTATAGGTCACATCGATTCAATTTAATATTAAAAATATTTTAACATCAGGTGTTTAAACACCAGATTTCTGGATAGTCATTTTTTTCAGTGACATGATCAATATGATCAGACATCAATGATTTTTAAGCCAATATCTATAAACATGTTATTAAAATAATCTGTTTTAGAGAGCTTTCCAACTGAGAAAAACAAAAGAGAAACATTGGAAGATGGCATTGCATGTAAGTAAAGGTATAGACAGTATCCTATTTGCTTTCCTGATGTATTGAATGCTGGGAATGAAATGCATTTTACAATTTGAGCTTACTCTTATGCAGCAAATAAATGAAACAATAGGATTTTTAAGTAAGTTTCAGCAATTGTTTCTCCTCATCTTATAAGTTCTGCACCCCATCCTCCAACATCTCCTAAGAAGTAGTCACATCAGCATATTTCAACAGCAACAGTTAATCTTTTTCTTTCTTCTCATTTTAATGCCAGGTGATATTAAATAGCTTTCTAATAGACTATTAGAAAATAGTCTAATTTTCTTATTAGACTCACAAGTAAAAGATAGTCTTTATTTGGACCAATCATCTACTTTAGCTGCTTCAAATGAGTAAAGACTGTAGAAAGGTTAGAGATTGTTAGAGGCAATTAATATTGAGAACCTGGAATTATTGTTCCATTCTCCTTTCTCAATTTTTAAAAATTTCTGTTTCTCTCCATACATATAAATATTTCCTAGTGACAGAATTAATGATCCCTAATCATTTAAATTATTCTATCCTACCTAGTATTAGAAAAAGAATAAACATAGGGGCTGTTGTGGGTTGAAGTCCTAACCCCCAGTACCTCAGAAAGGTTGTGTTTAGAAACAGGATCATTACAGATGTAATTAGTAAAGATACAGTCAGACTACAGTAGGGTGGACCCTTAATCTAATATGACTGGTGCAGTTATGAAAAGGGGAAATTTAGATGCAGAAATGTACAAAGGGAGAACAGACTTAGTCTATTCAGGATGCAATAACAAAACACCAAAAACTGGGTGGCTTTTAGAAACAACAGAAATTTATTTCTCATAGTTCTGGAGGCTGGAAGTCTGAGACCAGGTTGCCAGATGGTTGGGTTCTGGCAAGGGCCTGCCTCCTGGTTCATAGATGGTGCCTTCTCTCTGTGTCCTCACCTGGCAGAGGCTCCCTAGGACCTCTTTTATAATGGCATTAATTCCACTTCAGAGGACTCTGCCCCCATGATCTAATCACCTCCCAAAGGCTCACTCACCTCTTACTACTATCACATTGGGAATTTGGTTTCAACTTCCCAACTCGTAGTAGTTGGACTCGTAGTTCCCAACTCATAGTTGGGAAGTTGTCTGACCCATCTGGAATTATAAGTTTTTCAGTCAATACACTAGAATTGTTTGGTACCAACCTTAATATTGGCAAAGCGACCTTAAATTTCCATGGCATGTCACTGCAAAGCTTCATGTACAGTTTTGCTCAGTAACTCTTTACTCAACCAACCCATAGATTTTTGTATTATCCTCATAATTGTGTGATGCTTTACCCTCAAAATTTATTTGTAGTTAGTCCAATGGTCTTAAACGTGATAGATTCAAATAACTACATTTGACTTCTGTCTCAATGTGCATGTTAGATAAGTTTGATGTAGGCCAGAAAATTTAGTGTGGAATAGACATTCTATTGATAGTTTGTTTTTTAAAAATCTTGAGCTTCTCTGTTTACTATAGAAACAAGAAAAAACATAATCAAACTAATACTTAATATTCATGGCAGCCTCCATTAATTCCTGATAATTTATAGCAATTTCTATGGAATAACACATCTCTTAATAATGACTTTTTTACACAAAAATATTTGAAATTACACTATCAAGGACATATGACTATAAAATAATTGAAATGGTTAATATTTCAAAATTTATACTTCCAGATGGACATTGCCAACTTCAGATTACAACCTTAAAGGACTTTATTTACATTAATAATCTTCATCTTAGAAACATGCTCTCTTAACTACCTCTTACCTCCTGTCAAGGCGTGTTTTGATCCCAGTGACTTTGCATTCAATTCATCACAGTTTATACCAGAGATGGGTCCCTGGACTCACACTCACAATGATTTACAATCCTAGCTTCTGGGTTTTGGAGGTTTCTTTGGGGGGGGGGTTGTTTTGTTTTGTTTTTTAGTCTTCTTTTTCCCAATAGAATAGCACAATCAATTTTGAATCCAAATGCATTAGTTTCTTTCCTATGTTCCTACTGTGTGCAATCACAAGATAGATAAATAATAAGGGTCCCCTTCTCCAAACACTTTAGTAAATCTGTCCAGAACCAACAATATATAAAAGGAATGCTTGTGTTATGTACCCAGAAACTATAAGAATTTTTTGAAAATATAGTCACCTTTGCTAAACCTACTCCCCTAATTAGTTTATTTCTTAAAAATGTTACTGAACCATTAATACCTACATAGATTTAAGCACTATAATTTGTTAATCACCACCCAGTGTTTCACAGACTTTTTAATCAATCATTCTCTTTGATAAACACAAAAATCTAAAACCCTCCTTTAACATTATAGAAAAGTAACAATAAATTTAATATCTTGACTGAAAAGTTAAACAATCGGGCAACTACTACTTTGTTTTCAAAATATACTTGACCCATAAGAGATACTATATTTGGTGATTTTTCTCTGTTTAGCACATTGTTTAAAGCAAGAGTTCCTCAACCTTTATTGACATTTTACAATGGAGTGTCCTGTGCATTGTAAAATACTTAGCAGCATCACTGGTCTCTACTAATTATAGGCTAGTTATGCTCCACCAGTTGTGACAGCCAAAAATGTCATTAGTTTGGAGAAAATAAACTTTTTAATAATATTTTCTCCAAGTACATATGTATCATTTCCTTTATTCAAGATTTGTTATATGGTCTGCACATTTCTCATTAAGTTTATTGCTAAGTATTTTGTAATCTTCGTAATTTTGATTTCTGTTTTGGCTGTGGTCTTATTTCATTATATATTTAGACTGACTATGAGTTTGTATAATTTTCACTTCACACAGAAAGACATATTGTAGAGTGGGTACTTAGGGCAAAATCTCTCTTTCTCTTATTTACTGGTGAAGCCTATAATAGCCAAATTATACAGTGCTTTGCATTTCATCTCCTGTCTTCTCCATCTGAACTTCCAACTTCTTTTGTTCTACTAGTAGTTGAACAAGCAAGGAACTAACTGACCTTCAACAAAATAGAAATAAAATTATGCTGAAATAACTCAATGCTATATTAACCTGTGGTTACAGGAGCATTCAGCATTCAAATACCACAGATGGATTCTAAGACACAACATATTCCTGTTACCAGAAAACTTGTTCAAAATTTCAGTGCTATATCAAATGCAGCCGATTAGTGGAAATGTTGATCTCAATTATTCTACTTTAATATCTTAATTTTGTAAATGAGAAAACTAAAGTTCATTTTGTGTCCAAGACCTCACTGCTAGATAATGAAGCAGGTGTCCTGATTCTAAAATCACTCTTGTGTCCATTATATGGGCACTCAAAAACAAAAACAAACAAAAACCCCAAATCAGTTGTATCCCTTACAGTCCAATGTTCAATTTTTCACAAATGTATTTCTAAGGATAATGAAGGTGTTTCATTTTAATGGCATAACTCTCTTTGTAGATACTTTTACAAAGGAGGAATAGCATGTACTTTTGAATCACAGAAACATATTTATTAATTTCAGCTCTGCCAATTTCTAGTAATAAATTAACAAAATTACCTCATTTGAGGTAAAAATGAATGGGCAAAAAAATTGGGTAATCTTTCCTAACCCTTGGGATAGTTATAAGGGTTGAATGTTATCATATTTGTTAACTATTTTGTATAATGCCTGGCCAGCAATAAGTGCTCAGTACATGTTGGTTTTCTCTTCTCTTTCTGGTCAATTGTGAATATTTATAAAAAATTTCCTCATGTGCTAAAATGACTGAGTTACCCTCAAACTCTCCACATTCACTCAAGAGATTATTTCATTACACAGATTTCAAGTATAATTTCTATGGTATTTCTTTCTTCTCCAGAAAACCTTTCTCTGACTATTGACTAGAGCATCACTTCATATTAAAATCATACTTCTCTCAGCAAAGTGGATTACTAGGCACTGGGCCAGCTCATGAGAAGGTGCTTTGTTTCTGAACCACAATTTTTCCTCATGGGAAGATGGGCTTTCTGAGGCATCGGAATGTAAGAAAGAAGCAAAGATACTATAAAAAAGTAGGTAAGCATGACCATGGCTTTCTTACCTTAGATAAGGAAGTGACATTGTCTGTGAGAAGCTTGGTTTAAGGGCCAACAGGAATTGATGTTTTGTAATGTTCCCTTGAGAGGAAGGACATATACACTACTAGCTTGAGGGCATCTAGAAAAGATAGAGATATATATATATATATATATATATATATATATATATATATATATCTTAGTAAAACAATGGTTTAGCAATAATTTAGCTTTTTCCCTCAACTCTTACAAAGCATCACTTTTATAGAAAGTGAAAGTGGTAACTGTCCAAACCACAAGGAATAGGGGCACAAGAAAATGAACACATCTATCTATGCTCTGTGTGGTCACCTATCTTCTGGTAACTTCTTAATCCTTGCATAAATAAATTAGGAAATGAAAACTAATATGCCTATTTACAATCTTTGCTTGCAAGAAAACAATTCAGATTTTAGAATCCGTGGCAGTAAATGGAGTGCAGCATTGCCCAGATCCTAGGCACCAGGCATTTATTCCCCATCTGCTGAAGACAAATTGCATGTCTCCACTGGATCGCCACATTCAGTGAAGGCTCAATGTGAAGTATGCAAACTTTGTGGGATATCCTCAACTGAGGATAATTCTACAGAGTAATTCCATTACTGGGAACCTCAAACATCATAGGATCAACTGAAAAATTTGTTGTGTCTTTGTCTACTATCAAATGTTTCCTGTTCTCCGCCCTGCTTTCTTCACCCTATGACAGATGTTCCCAAGAGCATTCTCCAATTAACTTCCTACAAGGAAATCTCCATCACAGAATCTGTTTCTTCTTCCAAATGATGATTTTAACTTAAATAGCGTGTGAATTTAATAAATCCACTGGAGAAACCTGAAGTTGCCCAACAGTACCAGTAGCAAACTGATCAGGAAAGCAGCAATATTTAGGACTAGCTTGGAGAGAGTCAACAGTAAAAATGGATTCACCAATCTCATTCCAGGATATAAACTAGAGAGGCATGTGGCATTAAGCTATGTACCAAGTTCAGGCCAAGGAAAAATAGCAATTCTCTCAGTTCTTTCCTTTTTTATTTTTATGGAAAAACAAGCAGAGAAAACTTATAATAGATACAGTTATGTTGCAGAAAACTTAAAGATTAGAGAAGTATACTCACACATTCTGAAAGGAATATTCCTAAATATTTCCTTACAGAAAAATAAATAAAAGATGTGTAGGCACACTAATTCCTCTGTCAGAGAGTTCATTTTAACTTACCTTGAGTCAAAAAGCAAAGGGTAATATTCTCAAAACTAAAAAAAGTTCCAGAATAGCCTCTCCAAACAGTTTCTGGAACCTGTCTATGTATTTGCATTTTTGTAAAGAAAATTATTGATAACAATTTGCTATTTTTTTTTCCAACAGCTATGTTGAAATCCATTACTGGGAACCTCAAACATCATTATCCAGGACAATTCCCTATTATTACGTTGGAAATGGAACTTAATTTTAGGTTTCCAATTCCCAATCCCAAGTGGAAACTAAATGTCACAGAACAAAATGTCACGCAATGAGATCGGATACTAAAATATGTGACAGCAACCAGATGTTCTTCTAACAATTACCACACAAGCCAAAGCCAGTCAAAGCAGTGAGATAGAGCACTTCTCACAAGCCAAAAGGCCCTCCACATTGTCACTTAGCATGTTTGCTAGTTCATGTTCTGATGAGCACACCCTGGATGCCTCTGAAGAAATATAGAATAAAATGCAAACTATAATTATTTCTATGAAAGACATTTTTAAAGTTAGGTTGTAATAGTTCTGAAATAGAAGAATCATATTATCAATAATACAATCCAACTTCTAATTAACATACACAGTAGAGAGATATAGGTCCTTTTTTTATTCTATTAAAACCTCATCACCATCATTCCTGTCCCCAATATACTCACAGTAACTACTTATGAGGGATTTTCAGCTTGAACATGAAGAAGCAAAATTAAAACTGACCAAAGAACTAGAACACCACTCTCCTGCTGTACCTTGGATGCTATTTATGACACAGATCCCTGAGTCTTAGTCCTTGGATTGATTCCTCAACATCAACATCAAGTTGCCAATCTAAGACAGCAAATGATTTTTTTTTCAGGACTTATAGCCCTTTTGCTTCTTGATATCCAGTTTTAACACCATGGTAAACTTGTGGCCAGTAGTGGAACCAAAGATGAAAACCAAAAACACTCTTCAAGCCTAATGACAGGACCCAAACCTTCATGGGGCAAGGGCAAGTATTAGTTTAATAGGATAGAGAAAATATTTCAATAGCCAAAAGCCAGAAATAATTATATGAATTAAAAAACTTTTTGGAATAAAAATAAATTTAGTTTAAAATAAGTGTTCAAGGTCATCATATGGTGTAAATAATGTTTTAATCTAAGAAAATTTAAAATAATATACCTTTAATTCAACTTACATGTGTAATAGTTCTTTTCTGAGGACTCTAAAATCTCACATGAACTAGTAAATTTTTATATTAATATGTCTGAGTAGGATGGGATAAAATTTTAGAAGTGCTTTAAGTTCTAAAATGTATCCTCAGATTTTTTTCTAAGATCACAGGCTTCATTATGTTTAAGACATCACTTGGTGGCTAAAATACAACATACTATAGTTAGGAATTTTTTTAAAAAAAATCCTGAATGTGCTAAGAAATTTTAAAATATAAAAGTACCTACTGTACCTCTTTTTCCACTTTCATAGAATTAGTCTTTGAGGAACCATGCATTGCCTTTAGAACTCTAGGTATACAGAACACAGGAGACAGGTGACCTAGTCAATTTGGGGAGAAAAGGCCAAGATATGCCTTTCTATAATTTTGTGCAAATTCTTATTTTGCCCATTTGTTTTAATTGATGCGATACATTCCATTTTATGAAAATACCATCAGTTATTTATCCTCCTTTAACCTGATGCATATATAGGTCATTTTGAAATTTTTATAAACACTGACACAGTAAATGTCTTGCACAAGTTCCTTTGTGTACAAAGTCAAAAGGTCTCTCCAATATGTAATTAAAAATGGACTTCAGCATTTGAGCCATCTTTCAAATTTTCCACATGTTGTCAAGTTGCTCTCCAAAGTGTCTCCAAAAGAGAAAATTTAAATGATAAATTTTAACATAGTATAAGATCATACTATCAGCAAACAGATAATTTTATTTCTCTTTTCCAATTTAGATGCTGTTTATTTCTTCCTCTTGCCAATTGCTCTGGCTAGGACTTCTAGTGCTATGTTAAACAAGGGTAGTGAAAGTTGGCATCCTTGTCTTGTTCCAGGTCTTAGGAGGACAACTTTCAACTTTTCCCCATTCAATATGATGTTGGCTGTAGGTTAGTCTTATATGACTTTTATTATTTTGAGGTATATGCCCTTCATGCTTAGTTTGTTGAGGGTTTTTTATCATGAAAGAATACTGAATTTAATTAAATGCTTTTTTTGCATCTATTGAGATGATCATATGGATTATTCCTGGATTTGATAAATGAATTCAGTAAAGTCTCAGGATACAAAATCAATGTATAAAAATCTGTAGCATTTCTATACACCAATAACAACAAAACTGAGAACCAAATCAAGAATCCAATCCTACTTACAATAGCTACAAAAATAAAATACCTAGGAATATACTTAATCAAGGAGGTTAAAGATCTCTACAAGAAAAACTACAAACACTTATGAAATAAATCATAGATGATACAAATGAATGGAAAAACATCCCATGCTTGTGGATCAGAAGAATTAATATTGTTAAAATGCCTATTCTTCCCAAAGCAATCTACAGATTCAGTGTAATTACTATCAAAATACCAACACTATTTTTCACAGAATTAGAAAAAAAATACTAAAATTCATATGGAATTTAAAAAGAGCCTGAATAGCCAAAGGAATCCTAAGCAAAAAGAACAAATCTGAAGCATCACATTACCTGACTTCAAATTATATTGCAATGCTACCATAACTAAAACAGCATGGTATTGGTATAAAAATAGACACATAGATCAATAGAGCAGAATAGAGAACCCAGAAATAAAACCACATATCTACAATCAACTGATCATTGACAAAGTAGGCAAAAACATACACTGGGGAAAGGATACTCTCCTCAATAAATTGTGCTGGGAAAGTTGGTAGCCATATGCAAAAAATGAAACTTGACCCATATCTCTCACTGTATACAAGAATAAACTCAAGATGGATTAAAGACCTAAAACTATAAAAATTATATAAGAGAATGTAGGTAAACCTCTTCTGGATATTGGCCTAGGCAAAGAATTTATGGCTAAGATCTCAAAGGCAAATGCAACAAAAACAAAAATAAACAAAGGCAACTTAAATTAGAAACCTTTTGCCAAGCATGAGAGCTCATGCCTATAAAGCACTCTGGGAGGCCAACGCAAGAGGATAGCTTCAGGTCAGGAGTTCAAGACCAGCCTAAGCAAAATAGTAAAACTTCATCTATATAAAAAAATAAAACAATTAGCTGAGCATGGTGGTATTGGCTATAGTCCCAGTTACTCCAGTAGCTGAGGCTGGAGGATGGCTTGAACCCAGGAGTTGATGCTGCAGTGAGCCATGATCATGCCTCTGCACTCTAGCCCAGGCAACAGAGTGAGACCTTGTCTCTAAATAAATAAATAAGAAAAAAAATCTGCACAGCAAAAGAAATAATCAACAGAGTAAATAAACAATCTATAGAATGTAATAAAATATTCACAAAATATACATCCTATGAAGGACTAATACCCAGAATCTACAGGGAACTCAAACAAAGCTACGACAAAACCCCCAAATAAACACTATGAAAAGTGTTTAAAGGCCATGAAAACAAGTTTTTCAAAAGAAGACATATAAATGGCCAAGAAACATATGAAAAAATGCTTAACATCACTAATTATCAGATAAATCTAAATTAAAATCATGATGAGATACCATCTTACCCCAGTCGGAATGTCCTTTATTAAAAAATCAAAAAACAATAGATGTTGGTGAGGATACAGAGAAAAAGACACACTTATACACTTCAAATTTTTATTAAAGATTTCAAATCTTCATTAAAAATCTTTAAGGATGAATTATAATCCTTATTTTACCATAAGTAAACTGACCTTTAATTCAGCTAATAAATGACTGAGCCATGATTTGAATGCTGGTATGGCTAACTGCAATGCACAATGTCCATTTTCTCTCCATCACAGTGAGATTGTTGAGATTAGTGCTTGATAGGCCTGTGAAGTAAATTATGAAAAAATATGTTGTGTTATTTTATCTTAAAGGCGGGAGTAATAATTTAAGAAGGCAAGGAATGATAATGATTTTCTTCATTGCACAGTATATTCTTATATTATTGGAAGGATTGGAAGATAGCACATTTTCTCAAACATAGACACTACATTTGATTTTAGGGTGACCTGAATAACAGATAACATGTAAAATATTTTCTATAGGTGTTTAATTTTTATTTTTCTGAGTGATTGAAAACTATTGTGTGTGTGTGTGTGTGTGTGTGTGTGTGTGTGTACACCATCATGTATATTTATTCTTGAATCTGTAATTCTACCTAGGTGGCAACAAATCTGTTGCACATTTCATGCTCAATTAAAAAGAAATCTTACAAGATTTCCATGTATTATGGAAAGATCACCATCTGTCCCCTATTTAATTAGCTCCATCCTTGTTATGTTAAATGTGTTCTGGCTCCCTTTAAGATAATTTTCTAAATATATATGAAGAAGAACCTTTTTAAAAATGAATTGTTGACAAGAAACATGAGGAATTTAAACAAAGAAATAAACTCAAGAAAAGCTTAACAAAGACATATATTTCATCTGAAAAATTTGATTTAATAAAATATTATAATAAAAATTCTCCTTCACCTTTCATGACTAATTTATACCAAAATGCAAATGAACTTGAAACCAATCATTCTGAAAGGTTCGGAAGTTTGGTTAAGTTTTCCTTCCTGTTGCTTCACTTTGGAACACCTTTAGGCTTTTGGCATCTAACTGGAGCCAGGAGGGGAAATGCCAAAATACTAAAGAGAAGGCTCGTTCTTGGGATAATTTAGATCTGATTTGAGGAAGCAAAATGTTACTATAAATTTTATGTTGAAAAAAACCCCTCTGCTTTTGAAATATCCAGTGACTGGAACGGATATAAAAATTTCAGATAGTAAAACAAAATTTAGATAATCATGCAAAAGTATAGAATTATTAGAGGTTTCATGGGAGTGTGGGATACCATATTAAGCTCTAGGTCCTGAGGCTTGGGTTCTCTCCTTTGCTTTGCCATTAATTCTGTGATTGTTTTCAAATGTTTCCCCTAAATTTTCCTACCTTAAAAATATATAGTAGCAAGCTCTCACCATGCCCAATCACTAGGGATATGTAAGCATTTGAAGAACATTGAAATTCCTTTTTCATTCATTTATTTATTCACCTAACAAATATTTGCTTGCCAACTTCAAGGCAGGAGCAAATATAAGTTCTGGGGATATAGCAATGAATAAAAAGTTTCTGCCCTTATTAACCATAAATTCCAGGAATAAATAAACAAATAAATATGCAATGTGTTACATTATACTAAATGATATGCAGAAAAATGAATCCATGTATGAAAATATTTTTATAGAATGTTTAGGAAAGGCCTTTCTGAAAAGTGCCATTTAAGCAGAGACTTGTTGAGTGAGTGTGCCATACAGACATCCTGGAAAGAGTCCCATAAAGTAGTACCAGAATGTACAAAAGTCCTGAGGTACCCTCATGTGTTTGAATTTGACAAGCAGTGAGGATAGTGTGACTGGAGAGGAGTGAACATGGAGGAGAATGAAAAAGACATGTTCAGAATATTAGCAAGAAAGAAACAATTCCTGAGTCTACATGCTGATGTGTGAAAGAAACAGTAACCAGCACATTCACTGAAACAGTTGCTGTTCTACTTTGATATAGGAGTACAACTAGAAGGGCTCTGCTACCTAAGTTTACAGTTGCAGAATCCACCCTTCACCCAATTTGCCAAGGTAATTGGGAGGAATGGAATTTAAAAGGAGAAAACAAGAGAAGAAGATGAATGGAAAAAAATTAATCCTCCCATAAGTAAGCTATGCGTTATGAACAATTTGATCATATCTCAAAATGACGCTTCCTATTCCTCTTCTCCTTTCTCTTCCTTTTCCTTGCGTTGCATTGCCTTCTCTTCCTTTCCTTTCTTTTTTCTTGCCTTCCCTTCCCTCCCGGACTCTTGCCTTTCTTAACTTCCCCTCACTTCTTCTCCCAAAGGGTTGCATGCTATATGATTTCATTTATATAACATTCTTGAAATGACAAAATTATAAAAATGAAGAACAGATTAGTGGTCACAGGTGTTGAGAGGGAGGGTGTAGCTCTGTGGTGATGAAAAAGTTCTATCTTTATTAATTCTAATACCCTATTTATAATATTGTGCTGTAGTTTTTCAAGATGTTTCATTGGATGAAATTAGGTAAAGAGTACTGAGGATCTTTCTGCATTATTCCTTCAAACATTGTGAGTAAAACTTATGTGAATCTACAAATATCTGAGATAAAAGTTTAATTTAAAATACTGAGCATCAGCCAGGTGTAGTGCCATGTGTCTGTAGTCCTAGCTACTCAGGAGACTGAGGCAGAAGAATCACATGAGCGCAACTCATGAGTCCAGTCTGGGCATCACAGAGTGACCCTATTTCTAAAATAAATAAATAAAATTCTAAAAAATAATAAAATACTGATCATTGTAATACTAAAAGACACCTTGAGGCAACTGAACTCCCTCATTCACAACACATTTCCCCTATTATCTTTCTGCTAAGGCTGCCTTGGTACCAAATATATTCTAGCACATTTATCCCTGGTATAGTAAAGCATCATTACCAATGATTAAAATTCATTAGTACTTTCCTAAGCAAGCAAGCTGTGATAAATGAGTTTTATATGTTGAGGCTGATGAGTGTAGCAAGTTGAGAGCAGAAAAACTACCCCGATGAACAAACATCCTTTTAGAGAAACAAGATAAGTTCATCTAGAAACTCATATAGAATAGAAAAGGATTAGAAAGCAATTGAAACATTTCAGCAAAGAAGAAAAAAATTAAGTTGACTGTCCTCCTTTCTTCCTCTTTCAAAACAGAGTGTGAATTTTTCCATTTCACCAACTTTTCTCCAATACTCGATATTATCAGGATTTTTAATTTTTAGTTTTTGTAATCTAATAGGTATTAAGTGGTCTCTTATTGTTGTTTTATTTTCTAGGAATTTGCAGGACTTCTTGGTATATTATGCATACTAATCTTACTCAATAAAATGAGTTGCAAATATCATTTCCCTTTCTGAACTTTATATGAGTTTCTATATTATAAGGTTTTGTCTTTCTTAAAGTTTTTTTAACCTCTGAAACTATTTGGCATATTAAACTTTTAGTCATTAAAACTACGTATATGGCAGTAGAGATAGACAAAAGTTTTAGTAGAAGAGACTAAAGTGTCAAAAAATAGACCCACATATATGTTGGAGTCTGGTTTATGAATAAAATGACTATATATTCTAGCTTGCCAGAGATAGCTCCTGCTTATGCCTGTTTCTGGAGCATAATTATTAATAATGCCCCTGTTCAATTTCAAAAGCTTATTTGTTTGGATGAAACAAAATATACTGTCATCCTATACATAACAGGGGTGAACTTAGGAACAAATGAGTACCACTGGCTATCCATATCAAAAATAATAAAATTTTATTCATATCCTATACAATAACAAAAATAAATTCCACATGAATTAAAAATCTAAATGTGAAGAGAAATCTTCAAACTTTCAGAAATAATTACAAAAGAAAAGCTTCACAACATTAAGATGGGGAAGAATTTCTTTAAAATGATGTGAAAACACAAACCATATTAACTTTTTAAGCAAATGTGAATATTTTATTAGAACATTTTTCTTTCTCCATTGGTTCATATTAAATGGCTTTACATATACAGTTATAACAGGCAAATTCAAGCATGCTTTTAAAAAGATTCATTATTAGCTGTTTTCTTTCAGTGAATGGAAGTGTTTGACAAAAAACAACTCTCTAAGGGAAGCTTTAGAATTTTTTTTATATGTATAGATTTAGGGGGCCTATGTGAAGATTTGTTACATGTATTAATATATATTGCATAGTGGTGAAGGCTGGGCTTTTTGTGTACTCTCAATTAGTATACATAGTACTCATTAGGTAATTTCTCATCCCACACCTCCCTCCCACCCTTATGAGTCTCCATTGCCTATTAGTGCATGTTGTATGCTCAGGTGTAGTCATTATGTAGCTCCCACTAATAAATGAGGACATGCAGTATTTGAATTTCTGTTTCTGAGTTATTTCACTTAAGATAATGGCTCATATCACAGTTCCTATTCTATGGAAAATGCTCAATAAATGCAAAACCATTTGTACTCTTAGAAGGTTGTGCTAGTTTACATTCCCACCAACAGTGTATAAGCATTCCCTTTTCCATTGCATCTGCACCAACATCTATTGTTTTTTGACTTGTTAATAATGGCAATTCTGACGGGTAAGGCGATATCTCACTGTGTTTTTAATTTGCATTTCTGTGATGATTAGTGATATTGAACATATTTTCATATGTTTCTTGGCCATTTGTCTATATTCTTTTGAAAAAAATTTGTTCATGTCTTTCACCCCCTTTTTGATATTTTTGTTGTTGTTGTTTTCTTGCTTATTTGTTTGAGTTCTTTGTAGATTCTGATATTAGCCCTTTATAGGATGCATAGTTTGCAAATATTTTCTCCCAGTCGGTAGATTGTCTATTTACTCTGTTAATTATTTTCTTTGCTGAGCAGAAACATTTTAGCTTAATTAAGTCACATTTATTCATGTTTGTTGTTGCTGTATTTGTTTTGGGAGTCTTTGTCATAAAAATTTTGTGTAGGCCAAATCCAGAAGAGTTTTTCATATGTTTATTCCAAAATTTTAATGGTTTCAGGTCTTACATTTAAGTCTTTAATCCATCTTTGAGTTACTTTTTGTACATGGTAAGAGATAGGGATATAGTTTCATTCTTCTGCATATGGCTCTCCAAGTTTCCCAGTACCATTTATTGAATAGAGATTCCTTTCCCCAGCATATGTTTTTGTCTGCTTTGTAAAACATCAGCTGGTTGTAACTATATGGCTTGATTTCTGGGTTCTCTCTTCTGTTCCATTGGTCTTTGTGTCTAATTTTATACCAGTATCATTCTGTCTTCATTACTATAGCTTTTTATTTAATAACATGGTTTGAAGTCAGGTCATGTGATCCCTTCAGATTTGTTCTTTTTGTTCAGGATTGCTTTGGCTATTTGGGCTCTTTTTCAGTTCCATATAAAATTTCGTATAGTTTTTTCTAGATCTGTGAAAGATGATATTGGTATTTTAATTAGAATTGCATTGAATCTATAAATCATTTGGAGTAATATGGACATTTTAACAATGTTCATTCTTCCAATCCATCAGCATGGGATGGTTTTCCATTTGTTTCTATTATCTATGATTTCTTTTATCAGCATTTTGTAGTTCTCCTTGTAGAGATCTTTCACCTCTTTGGTCCAGTATATTCCTAGGTGTTTTATTCTCTTTGCAGCTCTTGTAAATGGTATTGAGTTCTTGATTTGACTCAACTTCACTGTTATTAGTATATGGAAATGCTATTGATTCTTGTACATTAATTTTATAACTTGAGACTTTATTGATTTATGTATCAATTCTAGGAGTCTTTTGTGGAGTCTTTAGGGTTTTCTATATATAAGATTATATCAGGGGGGCATGGGCAATATACGTAACCTTAACATTTGTACTCCCATAATATGCTGAAATAATAAAAAAATGAAAATAAAAAATAGTATAAATAAACAAACAAAAAAGATCATAACATCAACAAATAGGGATAGTTTGGCCTCCTCTCTTTTGATTTGGATGCCCTTTTTTTCTTTCTCTTGACTGATTACTCTGGCTAGGACTTCTAGTACTATGTTGAATAGAAGTGGGGACAATGGACATCCTTGTCTTATTCCAGTTCTTAGAGGAAGAGCTTCTTTCAGCTTTTCCCCACTCAATGTGGTATTGGCTTGGGTTTGTAATGTATAACTTTCATTATCTTGAGATATGTTCCTTTCATGCTTAGTTTGTTGTGGGTTCTTATCATATAGGGGTGTTGAATTTTATGGAATGCTTTTTTTGCATCTCTTGAGATGATCATATAGTTTTTATTTTTAATTATGTTATGTGGTGAATCACATTTATTGATTTTCACATTTAGCATCCCTGGGATGAAACCTACTTGATCATGGTAAATTATCTTTTTGATGTGCTGTTGTATTTGGTTTGCTAGTATTTTGTTGAAGATTTTGCATCTACATTTATGACAGATATTGGTCTGTAGTTTCTTTCTTATTGTTGTTGTCGTGTCCTTTTCTGACTTTGGTACCAAGGTGATATTGGCTTCATAGAATGAGTTAGGGAGGATTTCCTCTGTCTCACTGTTATGGAAGTGTTTAAGTAGGATAAATGCCAGTTCTTCTTTATAGGTATAGAATTTGACTGTGAACCCATCTGGTCCTAGGCTTTTTTGTTGTTATTGTGAGTTTTTTTATTAGTGTTTCAATCTTATTTCTCCTTATTGGTCTGTTCATGATTTCTATTTTTTCCTGATTCAAGCTTGGGAGGTTGTGTGTTTCCAAAAATATATTCATTTCCTCTAGATTTTCTAGTTTGTATACAAAGAAGTTTTCAAAGTAGTCACAGATGATATTTTGTATTTTTGTGGTATTAGCTGTAATGTCTCCTTTTTCATTTTTGATTGAGATTATTTGAATCCTTTGTCTTCTATTTTTGTAGATCTAGAGATCTACCAATTTTGTTTATCTTTTCAAAGAACCCACTTTTTATTTTGTTCATCTTTTTTTTTTTTTTGTCTCCATTTTTTTTGTCTCCATTTTGTTCTTTTCTGATTTTTGGTATTTCCTTTTTTCTGCTAAGTTTGGGTTTGGTTTGTTCTTGTTTTTCTTTTTCCTTGAAGTGTGACATTAATTTGTGATCTTTTTCTCTTTTTTATGTAAGTATTTAAGGCTATTAGCTTCCCTCTTAACATTGCTTTTGCTGTGTCCTAGAGATTTTGGAAGTTTGTGTCACCTTTGTCATTCAATTTGAAAATTTTTAAATTTTCATCTTGATTCCATCATTGACCCAAGGATTGTTCAGCAGCAGGTTGTTTAATTTCCATGTGTTTACATAGTGTTGAGAGTTCCTCTTGAAATTGATTTCCAGTTTTATTGCATTGTGGTCTCAGAAGATACATGGTATGATTTTGATTTTTCTAAATTCACACTTGTTTTGTGGCCTAAGATAAGATTTATTTTGAAAAATGTCCTGTGTATTGATGAGAAGAATGTTCATTCTGCAGTTTTGGAGTAGAATGTTCTGTAAATGTTTGTTATTTTTATTTGGTCTAGAGTCCTATGTAAGTCCAGTGTTTCTTTGTTGATCTTCTGCCTTAGTGATCTGTCTAGTTCTGTCAATAGAATGTTGAAGTTCCTGGCTATTATGATGTCACTGTTTATTTCTTTCCTTAGATCTAGTAGAATTTATTTTGTGAATCTGGGAGCTGCGGTAGGTACAAGTATATTTAGGATTGTCATATCATCTTTTGAATTGATTCCTTTATCATTATATAATGACATCTGTGTTTTTTTTTAGCATTGTTGATTTAAAGTATACTTTATCTGATATAAGAATGCTTTCCATTTACATAGAATATTTTTTCCACCTCTTTACCTTGAGTCCATGAAAACTTTGCAAGTTAAATAGGTTTTTGGAAACAACATATATTTGGATCATTTTTTTAATCCATTTGGCCAATCTATATTTTTTTATGTGAGGTGTTAATACAGTTTACATTCAAAGCATTGTATTGATATCTAAGATACGGTTCTGGTCATCATGTTGATTGCTACACAGTTTTTTTTGTTTTCTCCCTTGTTTTATTGTTTTATAAGAGCTGTGAGTTTTAACTTCTGAGTGTTTTTATACTGGTGGGCATCAATTTTCCATTCCAGAGGAAATTTTATGAGTTTTGTTGTTTCAAGTTAACAAGTAATTTTTGTAGTTAACAAATAACTTTGCATTTTTGTTTTTGTTTCTGTATTGGATAACACCCTACCATAGATTAGTAGGGTGCAAAATGAATTTTAAAATCTCTCAACTATAAGTTACCACATCATAACTTTACCCAATGAATCCCAGGGAAAAAAGAATTCAGCTGCATCTCAATAGCTTGTAGAATAGTTAGGAACTGTTAGGTTTTGGAATTTCACTGGAGCAATTCCAGATAGAGTTTTAAAGTGTCATTTTTCTTGTTACTTCTCTCACACAGTGATATATAGTGGAGAGTATGACCAATAATTAAGACAACCCACTATTTTGAGAGCATGTCAACTGAGTATCCACTGTGGACTTTATACTCTTCTAAGTATTTTTTTCTGATTGTTAACCACTTCTCTCTTGAAAGTTTCTCCAACTTTTAATTATTTCTTAAAGTTTTAAGATTGTATTTTATTTTGCTGGCCTTTTACTATTCTGATGAGAAAATTTTATGAACTTTATTGTTTCAAGTTACCAAGTTACTTTTGTAGTTAGCTACAAAATAGTTCCTATTTAGGAATATGTCTATGTAACCCATTTCTATTTTCTAAAATTGATCTATGCAAGTGACACAAAGGTGGAATGGTAAAACTGAGAGGAGCAAGTTGAAAACCTACTATCTCATACCACCCACTAGTTTTTTTATTCATTTGTTTTGTTTTTTAGACATTTGTTCCTAGCAAGGATTAATCCTGTGGAAGTAGTATATGATAATTTTCTATTTTCATAGAGCTACTTGTTTTGCTGGGAAGAGACAGAGAAGAGAAAAGTATAAGAATTTTATATGTGTAAAATACAGAACTAAGTGTGAATCAGGTCTCATCTTAATGTTAGCACTTCTATGAGAATGTAAGCTCCTTGACAATAGAGACCTTGATTGTCTCATTCAGCTCTATCTTCAGATCTTAGGACAGTGCTGCCTGGAACATAGTAGCAAAAAACTCTGTTGCTCCTTGACTGTCACTGACCATAACCATGGTCTTGACTGTGAATGTGGCAGCAAGCCAAAGAGGGAAAGTTCATCTGACTTAGAGAGCTTGGAAAGTCTTCTTGGAGCAAACAGGATTTGAACAGTCAAGTACATCTTTGATTCTTACAGAGCCACTGAGAACTAATGAACATTTTTAGTGAACCACAATCTATTGGCTTCCAAATCCTTCACTGCACTTTAAAACTATTTCTTATCTTTTCCTATTAACAATACTGTTGCTACAATGCTACCAATAATGTTTAGACAACTGTTTGTATGTTTATTTTTGAAATATTTCACTTCATGGTCTTTCTATACACCAATTCTGTTACTTCCAGTTAGTATTTTTGAACTTCATTATCACCAGGTGCGTAGTAAGGTGCTGAGGGTGTGAATATAAGAGACATGGTTCATTACTCAATAACCTCATGGTGCAGTATTCTTGAAATATAATTGCCATATTGAACAAAAAATGCAAAAAGCCAGACATTATTGGAGACTGACTGCGTTTTAAGCTTAGGACCAAGCAGCATGCTACTGCTATCCATAATCTTGCAAGCTAAATTCTATAATCACCAATTTTACATCTGAGGATTCTGTATTCAAGAGGCTGAACATCTTCCCAAAGCAAGAACTTGTACTCTTGGAATCCACACTTCATTCTGCTGACTACATTATACTACCACTTGTATTTCTCACCCAAATTCCATCATAATGGCTACCCCATATTTTGCTGCCTCTTTCTCAGTCTCTTTGCTATTTCTCTTCCTTTTATTCCTTTGCTTTTCCTCTGGAATGACATAAAAGAAATACATAATTACCTAAACTGAAATACTCTTTGGTAAGACATTTTTAACATCCTAAAATATCTTCTCAAGGTCAATAAAACCTTACAATTAGATACAGTAACCTCATATTCTGTGTTTTAACAAATGCAGAATGTCTATTGGGTCATGAACAATCTAGAGAAGAACTAAAAACGGATTCAAATAGTCTTTTACTGGAGATGCAATTAACTCAATAGGAATATGTTCCCATAGCTGTTACAAGACTTCTTCGAGTTTAAGCATATCCCCTCTGGCCACACAAGTGCTTTCTGTCCAAAAAAATAATATACAGTGATGGTTTTTCGTCATATCTACTAGTATGTTTCAAATATTTAATTTCAAATCTAAAAATCCTGTTAAGAATTTACATATATTTTATTGGCATTATCAGAATTCAAATTACCAGATTGTAGGCTTTTAATAATGCACTCTGCTAACTAGATGGCCAAACTTAAACTGTGAGTTCAAAACAACCTTGTAAAAACTAACAGATGCCATTTATGTGTCCTAAGTCTTGCCTCTAGTTTTATAAAATTCTTTTTCCAATGGCATCATACATATAAAAGAAATGTTTATTTTAAGTTTTTTTCTTCTATTCTTTTGTGGTAACTATTCACTCCTAGTTATTAATATTATAATACAGAAAGTATATTCTTCTGAACAATAGTGTGCCTACTGTGGCTGGAAAAACATGGGATTTTGTTAGAGTTAGCCACCAAAGCAAATAAATTGGTTTTTGAAATATACTAACTGCCCACAAAATGTTTCTGGGCTGTTTGACCTTGTTTTTCTTTTGGATAAACAGAATTCAAGGACATGAATACCAATCACTGATGATATAAACTTCGAGGATAAAACAACAATCCAATATAAACCTTCGAGGTCAATCTCTCTTTCGTCCAGCTCAAATATATTTTCAAGTTATTTTTACAGAGCAACAAGATGCTACATACACTTTTGCCTTCCTAGCAATATTTTATATTTTAAATTTGTAATATATTTAATTTGGCATTCTTCTCTGACATGAAGAAGTGATAAATAAATTTAGCCATGAGCTTCAAAGCCATAGAACAATGATACCATTAGGCCTTGTAACAATTGTCTTTTCTATTCTTTTGTCTCAGAGAGCATAGGGAAAGGTAACCTTACTGTAGTTATAGGGAACTAATCTGAGAATTTCACTGCCTATAGATTTGAAGATTTGTTTCTTCAGGATGGATTAGTGCTTACAAACAATTCCATAAATTTTTTTCACTTTGCTTGCTACACGATTATTTATGTATCTTGGTTCACTGCCTGACACATACTAAGTTCTCATGTATTTGAAGACTGAATGTGCTAATAAATTAAATAATCTATATATGAAAATCCACAGGGAAAAAATCAAAATTATAACATTAGGGAATACATAATACCCCTCTACAATAACTATTTAACCAGCAATTGTATAGCTTTTGGTGTGGCTGCTTTTCTACTATAATAGTGGGTGTAGAAATACCAGATGTTTTTACTTAGGTCATTGTGATGGCTTGAAAATAATTACTTCCTCTTTTGAGGACTTGTGGCTAAGAAAAAATGTCAATGCCT
The DNA here is from genome assembly GCF_040939455.1 of Microcebus murinus. Classification (NCBI taxonomy): domain Eukaryota; kingdom Metazoa; phylum Chordata; class Mammalia; order Primates; family Cheirogaleidae; genus Microcebus; species Microcebus murinus. The sequence goes on along the minus strand of NC_134114.1, from coordinate 33,583,240 downwards.
TGTAACTCTAGTGAAGACATACATAATGGTGACCTATCTCATCAATGTAGCTTAGGAGAAACACCTTGGTAGCTTATGAACTTGGCAATGCCATATTGTATAATGCCACTTGTAAAACATAGGCTGAAATATCTGTATTAATGAGATAGGAACCTACCATGTTTCAAGTCAGTGGTTTGAAGGAAATACCTGCATTTAAGCTAAAAGTAAAGCTTTTGTTTATGTTTAAAAGTAAACAAAAGCGGCGCTGTGGCTCACGCCTGTAATCCTAGCTCTTGGGAGGCCGAGGCGGGCGGATTGCTCAAGGTCAGGAGTTCAAAACCAGCCTGAGCGAGACCCCGTCTCTACTATAAATAGAAAGAAATTAATTGGCCAACTGATATATATATAAAAAAAAAAATTAGCCGGGCATGGTGGCGCATGCCTGTAGTCCCAGCTACTCGGGAGGCTGAGGCAGAAGGATCACTCGAGCCCAGGAGTTTGAGGTTGCTGTGAGCTAGGCTGACACCACGGCACTCACTCTAGCCTGGGCAACAAAGCGAGACTATGTCTCAAAAAAAAAAAAAAAAAAAAAGAAAAAAAAGTAAACAAAAGCTTTACTTTTAACTTAAATGTAGGTATATCTACACTACATCTATACTTCAGATGTATTTTTCTTATGAAATGTAGTGACATGTTGGGTTCCAGGAGATCTGGAGGTATTTTCAACCATCATCTTCAGTATTCCTGTTCACTACATCTTTCATTTTCTGTCCTTTCCTTAAAACTTATTAAGCATATCCTTTTGAGTGATGAGATGCCATGATGCAGATCAGATGCATTTTCTGTCCACAAATTATTTTAATTTTGACTAAAGCTATTTAGGCCCATTGTTGAAAATAAAGGTTCTTGTCAAGCTGTGTTGCATATAACAGCTGTTGAATTGTGATTGCATCATCAGAAATTTGAAATGAGACTAAGAGAATGTTGAAATGAGACCATGAGAAGTCTCACCCAATAAACAAACTATTTTCTTTGAAGGTCTCTGAAAATCCAAGCCCTGACTAAGCTTCTTAATCACATCCTGTAAGGAAAAAATAAGTTAATTGAATTAATGAGTAACTAGACATTTGTTATACTTCTTTCTAGGTTTATAGTTCAATTTTAAATTATGCATGAGTAGTATGTATCAATACAACTGACTTTTGTATTTTGACCTTTTATTCTATGATCTTGCTAAAACTCAATTTTTAGTTCTAATATTTTTTGGTAGGTTTCTCATAGATGATGAGGAAAGTTATCTTTGAATAGATAGAGTTTTATTCCTTTATTACCAAGCTGTATGCTATTTATTTATTTACTTATTAATTTATTTGTCTTATTGCATTGGTTATGACATCCAGTATGATGTTAAATAGCAGTGGTGGTAAGGGTGAATGTACTTTCCTCTTTCCCAATCTCATGGGAAAAGGATTCAGTCTTTCACAATTAAGTACTATGTTAGCTTTTTTCTATTGTAGATCCCTTTATTGGGTTGAGAAAGTTCCCTTTTATTCCTGCTTTGTCAAGGGTTTTTTTAAAAACCATGAATGGATATTTAATTTTGTTAAATGCTTCTTCAATATAAATACAATAATATTTCTTCTTTAGTTTATTGACTTACTGAATTACATTGATTTTAAATGTTGAAGCAGCCTCATTTATTCAGGATAAACCCACTTAATCTTGGTGGCATAACATATTTAAGCATTGTCGAATTTAATTGGATATTTTGTTGAGGATTGTTGCATCTATGTTCATGACAAATATCAGCCTATAGTCTTCTTTGCTTGTAATGTCTTCTGTTTTGTCAAAATGGTAATGATGACTTTGTAAAATATTTCAAGAAATGTTTACTCCTCCTCTATGTTCTGGAAGAGTTTTTGTTTTTCAACTACATTGGCAAAAATTAAGAAGTTTGATATCACCAAATATTAGAGGGTAATGTGGATTAATAGAAACTCATATACATTGCTTTTGGGAAAATAAATTTTTGTGACCATTTTAAAAATAATTAGGTACTATCTTGAAAAGTGAAACATTTGCATGCCTTAAAACACAGCAATTTGACTCCCAGAGAAATTTTTGCACATGTACACCAGAAGACATATCCACCAGAAAACAAGTATAAGAATATTCAGAGAAACCGCATTATTTATAATTACAAAACAATGGAAACTGAAATGTCCTTCAGTATTAACAGAAAATGCAAAACATGGATGAGTTATAGAAATATATATTGATAAAATAAGCCCATACGACTAGATATATATAAAAAATATGATACCATCTTGATAAAGCTTGATTGTTTAAGGATTAATATATAGCAGAAATGTCTTTTTATAGCAAGATGATGATAAATAATATTAAGGATAGTGATCCCAGGGAAAGCAAGGGATTAGGATAAAAGAGGAGCACACAAGCTCTCAGTGATTTTGGTTTCATACCTGAGCACTTTATTATTATATTATAGAATTTACATGTTTTGCATATATATCCATTGACCTATATCAGTTATATAACTTAGTAGTTTTTTTAATTAAAGTTTTTATATATTTATCATTTTATATACATGTATTATTAATAACATGTGTGTCTGTGCATGTACTGTGTGTCTTTTTAAAAGACTTAGTTATCATAATACATGATTTAATCCTGTACAGAAGGAATGAGTGAATGCCCAGATTTCCCAGATTCCTCAACCCTTTTCACTGGATGGAGCCTCTGAATGATGGGAGAAAGAAGTTCTATCTGGATTAAGGGCTCAATGAACACATCTTGGTTCACTCTAGCCCTGTACCACTCCTGAAAGAGATTTCTTACAGCCTAATTCTAATTTAGCTGCCTGTGCAGGGCTTTTGTTTTCTATGGTTAAGGTAAAGAAACAACGAGAAAGTTTTATCACCAAGACATGAGCTGAGTCTTTTTGTCTCCCAATCCCTCTCCCCCCAAAAAAAGAAGTAAAAAAAAGACCAAGTCAGTTACAAACTCTGAAAGTGCACAAGTCTAATGCCTTCCATAATACTGCAATTTAGGTTATCTCCTCATTGGGAGAAAATAAAATCAAACAAAAGTGAATAAAAAGGGAAAGAAAAAGAAACAATGCTTGGTTCATTGTTAATATTCTTTTATTTTTTGACCCTTTGAAGCTGAAGGCACATTTTTAGTTTTTAGACAAATTTGTATAACAACTAGATCTAGATAAAATGACAATATATTCCTTCTTGTGAAATAAATAATTATTTAAAATTGTCCATGACTTAGAAATAGTTTGAGTAATCTATCGATACCTTTCTGTGGTCAAATTATCCCACCGATAAATATCCTGCGGATCATGTATGGTACAAAGCAGCCCTTCCCAAGAGATATTTGTGTCATTTTCTTGCCAAAGCAAATAGAAGACTCCCTGAACCTATCCCAATTCACACTCGATACAAAATTTCTATCCATATCCATAATATGATCATAGAAATCTTAATGAACATATATGATCATTTCAACAAGCTTGGGAAAAATCTTATGAGAATAATTGTGGGATATAGTTTTACTATAAACTTATTCAAGTCATAACCTACTCATCCAGTGTTAGAGCAGAGACAACACAGAGCAATAAGTAAAAGGTAACTCAACTTGTGTACTTACATCATTCAAACACCATTAAAGGGATAAACTCTACAGCAATATGTCTTTGAAGACTCCCTTTCTTTGCCCATAAGTTTTCTTCATTTACTGTATATACTGCTACTGGTTTCCTGCTGATATCTCTCAAAACACACACATTCACACATACACATGCATAAGAGAAAGAAAAAATAAGAAAAATTATTTTCTAAGTTGTGATTAGTCTTGTCTATACATTCTTTCTTTTTCTGTTAGGTAAGATGCTCCTAAAAGGGAAGGGGGAGAGAAAGTGAATTAGCAAAGCCAAAATTCTTTTTAGTGGTCAATGAAAGAAGGGCTGTGGATAAATTTAAGTTAAAATCTTTGACTCAAGCTATTTCTGAAAACCACTGTATATATTCTTGCAATATAAGCCAACTTTTTCTGAATCAGTGGTTCTCAAACTTGACTGTCAATTTAAAATACTTAAGGAATTTTTATTTCTCCTTCACTACTGGAAGCTATTTTAGCTGGATGTAGAATTCTAAGTTTATTAGCTTTAAATATTTAATTCCACTTTTTTTTTTCTGGCATGGTTTCTAATGAGGAGTCTGCTATAATTTTTATCCTGTTTTTCTGTAGGTGAGGTACGCTATTCCCACTGTCTTCTTTTATTTATTTATTTATATTTTATCTTTATTTTTTCTTTTCTTTTTTTCTGCCGTGAAGCTTGTGCATGCTGCTGTATCCCTCTGTCTTCTTTTAAGATTCTCTCTTTGTCTTTGGTTTTCTGCAGTTTGAATAGGATATGCCTATCTGTAGATTTGTTGATATTTATCCTGCTTGGTGTTCTCTGACCTCCTGGATCTGTCGTTTGGTATTTCTCATCAATTTTGGCTTGAACCTGCGTGTCAGAATGAATCTGCTGTTTTTTACTACTTCCCAGAATGTAACTCACATGGGACAAAAAAGTCCTGAATCAGTCGTTTTTCCCACACCAAGCCCTGCAATTATGCAAGAGAACTTTAAAATCCATTAAAAACCCATAAGAGCTATTCACATAGATACTCAACTTCCTCAAGTCCTAGGAACTTTAATTCTATTCTTCTTCAACAGGAACCACATGGTTGACCTCTTAATCTTACCTGACTTCAATTACACTTAGCAGTATTGCTCACTCTGTCCTTGATGACAAACTCTCTCATCGTCATAATATTCTTCTGACATCTCTCCTTCCTCTCTGCCTATTGCTTGTTATTCTCCTTCATGGACTTCTCTTCCTCCATTCTCTCCTAATTGTTTGTGTCATCTGGTGTTGTTCTCCTTCCATTCCTCTTTGTGTTCTAAACACTTCCTGTGGATGATTTCATTCATATTTTTGGCTAGAATCGTCACCCATCAATGAAACCAAAGAGCTGCTCCTCTGTTTTCTCTAAAAGAATCATATTTAAAAGTAGAGGTTTCTACTACTGTTATGTGTCTAGTATATGTGTTATAATTTGAAAGTGCATAGTTTGATTCTTAATATTTTTATTTTTTATGACAAATACAATAATTTTAAAATATATTCTTTTTATAAAAGTTTCAAATATACCTCAGATTAAAAAGGGTACTACCACCACCAAAAAGAGATCAGGCATCACTGTCTATCATCAAAGTGGTATATCAGAGTGATATATCATCTCTTACTGATTAAATTTTAATCATCAGTTTATGGCTCCAATGGAAAAAAATAGGAGATAACATTCATAGTCGGCAGAGAATTACAAATTGTCTTTAATCACTAGCTGTTGTATACATGTAATCTGCATTTACAAACTGCCTGGATGACTCTGTTACAAATCATAATAGCTCATGTAAGTATTGTACACTAACTGTGCCAAAAAAAAGAAAAAGAAAAAACAGAGGAACACATACATTCAATGACTACATCGATTGGAAGACACATTCCTATATCAGAAATGTTAACATGGGGAGAAGAAAGAGGGAAAATGTGCCCCTTTGACCAGAAGCAAACCCTATTGCTTCCCCAGCCCCTTTCAGGTGCACCAAATGTCACCATTCATATTTGATTCTTTAGTGTAAGGCTCAAAGCCCTGTGAGAATATAAGCACCATCACTGCTACATACACATGGCCCAAACAAGGTCCTACCATCCAATTACCCATCCACCTACTAAATTAAATTTGTAGTTGTCTCTGTAGTGTAAAATAATTCTGCAACTTGTATGGAACAAGTTGTAATGGGAAAGAGAAAGAGAGTTTGAGGACATTGAATGCTACATAGAGGGAAAGAAAGGGTAAAGAACTAGAAAGATGGGGTACCCAAAAAAGGATCCCATTATTGCAATGTTGCTAAGAGCAGACTGTGTATACCTTATTTGTTTTGGCTTAGGATAGAAGGGGAGAAAAAAGCACATGAAGGTGCTTTGGCGATTTTAGACTGCACTTAACATTTCTGATGTAGGAATATGTCTTCTGGTTGATGTGGCCATTGAATGCACTGCTTCTTATTTTTCTTCCTTCTTCCCTTTCTATATTAAAGGAAAGAGTAATTTGAGAATGCTGAAGGATTTAAAGAGTTGACACTTGAGTTTCACTCATATACCCTCACTAGGAAAAAAAAGTTTGCTTCCCAAGACCTTTTGTGTTAAGTGGGAAACATCCTTTAGCTGTGACAAAAGACCAAATCTCTTTTTCTACCTTCTTACTAAGCCATCTTATGATTTTGGACATGTCACTTAATTTCTCTAGTTCTTAGTTACCACATTTGTAAAAATGATAGCATATCAGATTAATAACTATATAAATAAAATCAATGTAAGTAAATAAATCACTTTCTCAAGTCAAAAATCTCAGTAGCTCAGTCTGGTCGATGTTAAAGAACTGGTGGGTACTGATAGGCACTTGTTAATTGATTAAATGATTTCTAACCAAAACATCTAGAAATTTGACTAAATATTTATGACATAAAAAATTATGACAGTTTTCTAGTTGGTAAGGGAGTTTCTTTTTTCTTGTTGTTGTTGTTTTATTTTTGCTTTCATTTTCTGTTCAGCAATTTGACTCTGGATCCAAATAGGATCACTCTCTTGCATCCATGAGATTATTATTCTTCAACTTTCTTCAACACATTTATTATAAAAGATAATTAGAGATATTATATGAACATATGATTTATAAACCCTCCAGAAAAAATCTCACTATTTTTAATATATTCCCATTTTGTGAAAGGAAAATCATTTATTCATAGTTATTCAGCATAAATAACCAGATTATCAGTAATTAATGATTTCTAATACTTCTTTCCATTTTTTCCAAATAAACACTCACATTTCCATCATTAAACATGATTCATATCACAATTGTATTTAGATAAAATATGTCAAATATGGTAGAACAACTACAGATTCCAGCACCAACCATGAGCCAAACTTATCCAGAGGGCGTACCTTTTAAGAGTGGAAATGTGACATAACTTTAATTTTAGCCCTTAAGCACTCTAAAATAATGGTGGGCCATTATTTTCACAGTTCATCAGCATGGGTAGCTTTGCCTTATTTGCTTTATAGGGAAATTTTATCCACACTATAAAAATCTTTTTTCCTTCCCCTCTTCTTTAAGCAAGGGTTGATGATTAGACATTGAATTTTAATGAGTGTAATAATATCCTAGTTCACTGACATTGGAAGCTTTCATTTGCAAGGTCCTGTTTTCACTTCAGGAAAACTTTTCTAACACTTTCCAGGATAATATATTGCTACTGCTTTGACTTTCATTCACCAAACAACCCCATTAATTACTGGCAACCAGACTTCACTTCCTTGCGATGTTTTTGTGCACCTGGTTTGCAGACGGGATGTAGTAACAGACTACAGTACAGGCTAGAATATTGGCTACTCTCAAGTAATTTTATGTGTCTGTGGAAAATAGAGCTTTGGATTTCAACCAGCTGAAGTTACTGTTCACTGTTTCTATGTTCAACACCAATGTTGTTCTGCACAAAGTCAGAATAAGAAAAGTGAATTTTTCAAGATGTTGATCAAGTCACCACTTTGTTGCAGCCTTACTCTATTTGATTCATATGTCAAGTAGACACCATGGGTATTAAGGCCCTCCAATAGGAGCCCTATCATTGACTTTGCCTATTAACAGCATGATATCTTTGTAGTGATAATTATTGCACAATAAAGGCTGAGGGTTCCTCTGGAAAAACAAACAAAAGATGCCTCAATATTCTACATTCTTATTTAACATCTGTGTCAAGGAGTTGAACTTCTACTTACAATATGTCTTAAAATTTATGCCATACATGGGGCAATTAGCTGCATGACTGTAATAGGCCCAATAAATATTTGGGAAAGGATGATACCTTGTTTTTATTGTGAAATCAGACTCTTCATTTCCATTTCTTTCACATTTAATACCTTTTGATATATTGTGGAGGGGTTCCTGACAAGGAATTAGCTATGGGGGCTTTGGGCATTATCTTCCTGGGATCTCTCCATTAAATCCTTCAGGTAAAAGTGTTGATGGCGTTCTAGTGAACCATGCAAAGGTAGGTTGGTTTGGTATGAGGAGCAAACTCTCACAAAGATTATGGACAGAATACATTTCCCCGCTTGGACTCAGAGGTAACCCTGGGTAAAGATACAGATGGTACAAAGGACATGGCATATTTCCTCAAAGATCTCCTGCACAGCTGAGTTAAATTTGATAACTACAAACTCTTTTCAGGTACATTTAAAAACATCTTTACACCAACTTAAGCATCTTAAACTAAAATGCAAAAAGATACAGGAACTCCTAGGCTTCCTATACTAATTCTGGACTCCACAGACCTCAACTTAGAGTGATCTAGGATCAGGAAAACCACCCCAACACTGCCTTCAGGGCTACTGTGTGGCACTCCAGGGAACTGCCAGAATCTTCTCATAAAAATAATAATATACTATTTGGCCCAAATTTATTTTACTTTCCATAATGTCATAAAGAAAAAGAGAATGAGGATAACTGGAGTGATTGATTTTGTGAAGGGGCAGAGGGACTTGATAAAGATGTTTAAAGTCAAAGAAAACTAGAAATTTTAAAATGTTCTATAGTTTGACTCCAAAAAGATGTACATCTATTTTAATTTTGTTCTCTCTAGAGTGAGTACAGATATAGAGGTTGAAATGTTGCTTGACCATACAACAAAATGAAATCTATAACATTTCCTCTAATGTTGATTTCATCATTGAAGAAATAATTGGAATTTTTCTTTTAGAGAACAGACTTTGATAGGAATGTCCAAAGATTTTTGCTAACTTTATCTTTTCATCTTAGTCTTTGTGGCAATTATTCCCAGACCATATTGTGGTTTCCTGCACAAAATTATACCCTTAAGCATAGCAGCTTTACATTTGCTACAGGCCCAGGATAATAAAAAGTCAACAGCAGGAGAAAATATGTTTTATATGCTCAGTTTACTTTACACAGAACTGGAATATATTGGCAAGTGGCACTTAATTGTGCTACTCTAGTTTCTTTAATATATTTCAAAATTGCCAATCCGAACAGAGATTACTAATTTCTATAATTATTTAGAGATAGAGTAGCTATTTCTATAATTGTTAACACCCTCGAATAATCTCTATATTTATGATTCTAAAATTCCTCCCCTATTTAATTTAATAGCATTATTTTTCTTTATTTTTAACTTAAATTTTCTTCAAATGTAAAATGAAGGAAAAACAATTTTATGTGAGAAATACAAAAATATAAATAAGCTAGACATGGGTAATCCTAATTTCTTTAGCAGTTTGATTTGGGGCTTCTATTTGTTTAATATCACTCAGATCTTCCCATTGATAATACAGTATCTATGCATTAATTACCTATTGCTATGTGACAAATTGTTGCTTAAAAGAACAAATGATTATTATCTCAGAGTTCCTGTAGGTCAGAAACTCAGGAGTGGCTTTGCTGCATGGTTCTGGCTCAGGTTCTCTCATCAGATGTCATTCAAGATGTCAGCCAAGGCTGCAGTCATCCAAGGGCTTGGTGGGGGCTGGAGGGCCTGCGTCCAGAATTGCTCACTCTGATGTCCATTCTCTAGAGGACTCTGTTCCTCACTGACAGGAAGCCCCAGGTCCTTGCCATATAGGCTTTTCCATAGGGTTTCTTGATTGTTCTTGCAACATGGCAGCTGGCTTTCCCAAAATCAAGTGACCCAAAAAAAACAAAAGGAAGCCACAGTGTCTTCTGTCACTTCGTTTCAGAAATCCCATTCCATTATTTCCACAATATCCTATAGATTACTAAAGTTATTCTTACTCAACATAGGAGGGAGTGACAGTGAGAAGTCAGAGATCATTGAAATAAGCTGCAACAATCTAGCTCAGGGAAGAAGGAAGAAACACAATGCCAAAAAGAATAATCCTGAAAGATAGACTGCGAGGTAATTGACAGTAAGAATGTCAGAGCATGACTAGGTGACACATGCTTTAGTATTGGAATATTTCTGGGAATACTGCACAGAGTTTCTGCCAAAAACTATTCATATTTTAAAATAAGACCAAAATGCAAGTGACCAAATTCATGTGAGATCCCAGGGAATACAGCTTCCTTTTATTCACTTCTGTTAATTTAATTTCTCTTAAATATTTCATTAATAGATACTTCATCATGATTGCTAATTGCATTTCCTACTCCCTTGAAACACTAAGAAGACACAGAATAGCACAAATAGGACAGACCTCATGAAATTTTGCAAACAGAAATTAAATTCAAATGAGAAAAAATAAGTTGTTAACCATTTAAATTCTAAGCCGACTGCTAGTTGCAACTACTTGTGGCTATGTAACTGAATAGTAAGATTTGCAATATATAATCTGAGTTTTAACTTATAAAAATAGAGCCTCTGTTGGAAATGCCATATGTGTGCCCTGCATGTAATAGAGACCATAAGGAGGTATAAACAGAAGGCATTTTTGTAGTTTCTCAAAATCCTCGTCAATGAATGACTCATTGATCCTCTTTTTTGACAAGAGATCATCAAAGGAAATATGGAGCCTGAGTTGGTTTTGTTTCCTCAGGACTGACTTTCTAGTTGCACTCTAAGACACTATACCTCCAGAATGACAATGTCTCTTGATGGAATTAAATAATGTCCCCCATCCTGCAGGAAATAATAAGAAGAAACATGTGAACGGTAAGGTCAAATACTTTGTTATGTGGGGAGGTCTGCCCTTGGCAACAGATGGCGAGGGAATACGTAGCCTTAAATTAGAGACACAGATTGAAGGGAAACACAAAGAATCTAAGCACAAAAGATGGTAACCGAGTCCAGTAGAATGAAAAAGGCTTAAAAGAGAATGAACTGAAGGCAGGGAGAAACAAAAGCACAGATAAGCTAGGGTCGCATGGAGCAATAAGTTGCACAACTTCAGATGGGAGACATACCAAATAAAGAAAAATCAAGAGTGTGTGAAAAGAAGCCAAAAAAAAAAAAAAATCCAAAACAACTTTATTAGAATTTGCATCCAGCACAGCAGGATACTGAGAAACATACTACAAAACACCAAGTACATGCAAAAAGATACTGTCAAAATAGAAGAGACAGAGCAGAGCCTTGGGGTTATAGCTAGCTCAACAGTCAAAAGTGAGGAGTGGAGTAAGAGGCAAATCCAGACTTGTATATAGGAGTGCTAGGCCTAATCCAGAATGATGATTTATAGGTATGGTGGCGTGGGTGGGAAGGGATTGGTTGATAGGGAAGGGGCTGGAGGTAAAGGGTGACACAAAAAGCCAGGAAGTCCCAAATAGCATCAGGTGTCAAAAATGGAATAGAAGAGGCAGGAGAACAGGGCCCAGGCTAGCTCTAAAGATTATGTTCTTCCAGTTTTTATTTCCCTAGACATGAATGACAGCTCCAGTACCAAATTCATCTTAGTGTCACAGAGAAACTTATCACAAGAAGATCACCCATTAATCAAGAAAACATGAATAAAAAATTAATTAACCATGAGGAGAAAAACTAATGGAACTCATAACACCAAGGTTGCTTTATTGAAATCCTTCGTTTGCAAAGTTCCAAAAAGAGAGTTACATTAATGTATGCAGTATAATAGGCACTCTATGGATACTAATTGAGCTACCTTTTCGCTTATATTTTTTACTTCTCTGTGACTTTGAAGTTATGAGAAAAAAGTAATGCAATGCTACCTTTGGGCATTTGTAGTAGGAAGCTAAGTAAATGTGAGTGGGAGTTAACCATGTAGCAATCAAGGATGTGGCTCAAAATATAGAGGTGGAATAAATTGAAGAGCCAAGTAGCTCTACAAATCTGTGGTTCTGTTGACCACATGAGAGTAACATTTTACATAAACAGTGCACTTTTAATCTTTTGAAGTACTTCCACATATTTTCCATATTCCACTTTATATCCTTATAACAGTCCTGGAGTAAGTTGGGTGGGTATAATTATATCTATTTCGTTAGCTTGTGAAATAGACTCACAGAGGATATGTGACTTGTCTAAGTGACAGAATAATGGCATATTAGTGCTTGGAGTCCCAGGCTAGTGTTTGTCTCCCCTAGATCAATGCTTCTAGAACATTAATACAAATCACTTGGAATCTTGTTGAACTCCATGTAGATTCTGATGTAGTAGTCTAGGGAGGGCTCTGAGACTCTGCCTGTCTAGTAAGCTCCTAGGTAATACCAATCAATGTTGCTGTTTTATAGCTCCAAACCAGACTACATCTAATTCATTAATCTCCTAATTCAATGGCTATACATAAGTTATGTTTTTATACAAAGATTTAAGAGTCTTAGCCCCTGGGATTCAGCAGGTCAGGATCTGGGACAGGGTCTTGACATCTTTTTTTTAATTTCTAGAAGAGATTTGATTCATAACCAGGGCTGAGAACTTTTGCATATTAAGAAGTCACAGCAATGTACATTTAAAAAAATTTAAAGTGGAAGTCTTTTTTGTTGAAATTATACTGACTCTAGTTCCATCCTAACTCACAACAAGGAAATCGTTTATAGAATATTGTAATTGATTTCTTTCAGATTTCTGTCCCTCATCTTTTGATCTTAAGACGTTTATTTCTCTAGTTCCTCAAGTACGAAATATCATAGCACTCCATATTGTCATAGTATGTCAGTTTCACCCATTTTGTTTAAAATAGCATCACTTACAAATTTCAATCCCTCTTTTCTTTGATCTTGCAAGATGTCTGTGCTTCTCAGGGAATTTATTCTCAGGTGTAGTTTTCATTAAAAGACACATTTTAGAGGTCTACACAGAGATAAGGAGGAAGTGTTCAAGATATAAAAATCGTTTCAAGAATTAGATTTTAGAAAGGGAAAAATAACCTAACATCTGAATGACAGTTAAAGAGATGGCAACATTATGCCATGGTTAAGCTTCCCAGTGAGCACATGACAAAGGTTGAGATAACAACAAGCACTGATAGAAGGTGTTAGGGATGGTGTGCCATGCTGATCTTGCAGTGGTTTGGGGAGTTATCTACCAGATTTTCCACTCCCTGAACTAAAGGACAAGTTAAGAGCAACCTAAGAATGCCCAGAGCTTTCTTTTCTTTTAAAGAATGACCTTGACTTTCAAATTGTTAAACTATATGTCAATTCATCTCAAGGGTAATTCATGTTTACTCCTCTAATACAAGCAAACAAAAGTGGTGGCCAGAATTCTAAAAGAACAATCCAGGAGTTATGAGTTCTTCCCTCCCTAATAGCCTCCCTACCCTCCAATCTCAATTTCTTCAGGTCATTGCATTTAGTCCTAATGAGGTAATATCCCCAGAGCAGAGATGCTTACTCAGTTTACAATATTCTTAATGTCACAGTAATTTTTTCACAGCACACCTTGGACAAAAAGAAATACCTAACCATTTTATTTATTAAGTAGTTAAGTCCAAACAACTTGTGTCCTCACAATTCAGTGACTATTGAGCACAGCACAATTTCTTGGACCTTGGAATCAGATGGGACACTGCTATGTTCATTTCCTGTTCCTAAATGGTTTTCACTGGTCCCTGCTTTTTATCATAGAAAACCAACCTTTATAAAGATATGAAGTGATCAAATAGAATGTAGAAATCTAACATAGGAACTGTTAGTAGTTCAGATAGTGGCCAAAAAATGTTAATGTATTTCCCTTGGTAATTTAAAATATTTAATGCTGTCCCTACACATCTGCCAGGGCCCCCCACAGTGACTCAGCACCATCTGGGAATTTTTGCTCTAGCACTTAAATTAGAAGCCCAAGACCCAGGCTTTTGGTTCTGACTGCTGAACCTTCTGGCTATGTCTTATGGGAGAAGTCTATTACTCTGAGCTTCAATTTCCTCATTTTAAAAAAAGACATGATAATTTTCAGCTTTCTAAGAGGGAACACACTCACTACTTAGTAAGTAGAAAATATCGTACTAATGAAAGATGTAGAATGGCCTCTTAAAAGTGAGTTGTTCTAGTATATTGAATTTTAAACTTTCATTTTTTGAATATAGAATCTCTTGTTCAACTAAAACATCACTAAGAGGCAAAACACATACATGTGAGATTAAACACAGAGATATTCCAGTTGAAACAAGCAGGATGGTCATTTTCCCCAGACCCCTTCCTCATCCTCTTCATTCTCTGCTCTGCTTTTCAAGGGGGGTGGACTCCATCTATGTTTCCCAGGATGCCTTGCAAATTGGCTTCCTAGGGGCTCATCTTGCAGGTGATTGCAGGGAGAATCCAGAGTACCCCACCCAACTCTGCCTCCTAGATGCATCTTCAATAGTCCTGTTTTTAGTCTTCCATGAAAGGATCCTTCCTTGCAAAATTCTTGTTTCCTCAGTTTCTTCTTTCTTTTTCCCTCTAGCTCTATGCGTTATGGTGATTTCCTGTAGTTGCTTATCTTGGAGTTGCCTCAATTTTCCCAGGTTGTTCTATCAAGCCCATCTTACCTGTAGCTAATTTTCTATACTAAATTCCCTACTGTTAATTTTATTTTTGTGACTGGATCCTGACTAATTCTAAGGTGTGAATGGACTACAGCCCTGCCTCTAGGCCCCAGGTTTCCTGACACAGGCTTCCTTAGGCAAATCTGAGAAACCAACAAGGTTTATCCCTTATACTATCATTAAACAGCTGTATGATCTTGAAAAAGTCACAGAGTATCTCTGAGCCCCACTTTCCTCACTCTATAAGAGTCAGACTCATTTTTACCTTTCATGATAAATGAAAAATATTTGGGGCACTTTAGAGTGTTACACTGACCTTTTATTAATATTTATATCCCAAATCTTTGTGTATTTGGATGAAGTATATAATAGATACAGATATGGGTATAAATATATAGAAATAGACATATAGTGTTAGTTTCCCAAGGATACAAAATATGTACCTCCCCTATAACTTAGGCCTAGCTCTGAAGAAATCTTAAACTGCTTATTTAAATAGTAAAATCAAAGGAGGATTAATGGATTTATATTAGTTGTAGTAAAGTTATAAAAGATCTCGGATATAGCTACTGATTCATGTTTTTTAAATTCATATCTTAATGTTTATGCATAACAACCCACACTGGTATTATACTCATTCCTTCTTCTATTGTGGTTTCAGCACTTCCAGAGTGGTTTTAGGCAGTCCTAATCCAAATTTTAGGTTCATGTACTTAGAGATAATTACCTTTGGTTGCAAGGAGGATGCATACATACCATAGAAAATGGAATTAGGCAATTATGGTTTGAGAATTGCTACTCCAAATAGAAAAGTTGAAATGTATATGTTTATAAATAAGTATGGCCTAACTGTGTGTATTTTAAGTTTTGTTTTTTCTCAATAAAAAAAAATCTGGGTTTCACTTTCTGAGTTCCTGTAAAATCAACTGTGTCTGGTAGAAAGAAGACATTTGGGTCTATGCCACTACCATACGTAGTCTGACCCATGGCTGAGAGTATTAATTAAACAGATCATCATAAGATTTAACACATTGTACTATGATTGCTTCTTATCAGTCAGACTCATCAACTATTATAAACTTGAAGGGGAATAGGATTAAATCTTTTCATCATGCATTCCCAGTATCAGCACAGTGCCTGACACACAGGAGATTTTCAAAACACATGAGATATAAGTTAATAAATAAGTGGCAGACTGGATTCAGGCCAGCTGATGTCCTCAGCACAGTCCAACAATGGTGTCCTCTCAGCACTTCCATTGCTTGAAGTACAGAGCTTAGGGATCCTTTACAGCCAGCTATGTTTACATTGGATGGAAGCAAAAGTCTCAAGCCATGAGATAGAAACAAATGTGGTATCTGACAACACCTTCAAACCAAACTTTTAAATTTTGATCAGTTACCATGCCAAAGAAAACGTTTAGTAATGTAAATTAAGGTAAAACATGGCAGAGAAAAGCAATACAAAAATTGGACTAAAGTCAAGGGAGACAGTGAAAGACTTATGACTGGGATCAGGTCAGGGGAACTCTTTAGCACCCTGCCTTTCTTTGGTACACCTGCTTATTTTACTTAATAAGCAGGTGTACCTTTGGTTAATCTAGAACTGAATGGGTGCCGAAAATGCACAGCTGACTAATAGAAAAATTCTCCCTTCCATGTTCTCCTTATTTTCTTAAAATACTGTAAGCCACAGTCCACAGTTTCATTCCATGACTATTCTTATTCATGTATGGAATTGGGACAGCCCCCTTTTTCCAATTCTATGATATCATGCCTTACTCTGGTTTTTCCTGTTCTAGCACTTTGCTTTGTGACTGCCCAAGCCTTTGCTGCTCAAAATTAGTCTCCTCTCATCATCTATTCAAACTTTTTTTTTTTTGCCTAATGTGTATAGCACTTTGTGAAAAGCTTGATGAACCTGGAATATAGAGGAAAAGAAAAACAACAATAGATTCTTTCTTTTGAATGCAGTTATTACCCAGTTTGATGTTCAGTGCACAGATATATGAATGTTTTCTAGGTCTCCATCTCCCAGCTCTATAATAACAGTAGATAGTAGGCCTTTCTAGTTCTATCATTCTTTGACTAAAAGGTTTAGAAAGTAAGAAATTGACAAGTCCAAATTGGTATGGTAGTGGCAAATTGATATAGTATAAATGGAGAGTTTCTAAATGACACAAAGTTGAGCAAGAGTCATAGGTAAATGGGTTAGATAAAAAGGGACTCCTAAGAAGAAGGTGCATTATGAATGACATGGATAAATAAGAGCAAAGGAATGGGAAATCCTCAGGAAGCCTTTCCTCCCACATTCCCACCATCCAGCTTTATCAAATCCTTAACATTATCCCATACTTTTCCCAAATCCTTTATTTTTAAGAAATAATGGATTACAGAAACAATGGTGGTTCCTATGAGCTTGACCCTATTCTTTCTCCCCTTTCTCCACAGATAATATTTATCCTAATTGAGTGTTAATCATTCCCACATATTTCTTCATTTCTTGCTATAAGTGAAAAACTTACTATATGCTACTAATTTATGTAACCAAAAATATAACTATAGTCTGTATTCATATTTTAAATTATATGTAAATGTTATGGTAATATAGATAATATATATTTCTGCAACTTGCTTTTTATGTGCACTGTTTTAAAAATTTATCTATGTTGATAGATATGTATTTATTGTATTTCTTTTAACTACTGTAGACTATTCCATAGTATGCTATGCTTCATTCAATTGATTTACCAATTCTCTGTGAATGAACATTTAGGCTGATTCCAGTTGTTCACCACTACAAGCATCACTCCAAGAAATATTCATGTATAGATCTCCTTTAACACATATACAGGAGTTTATCAAAAGCATATGCTTAGAACTGAAATTTGTGGGTCTTGAAGGATATGCAAATATTCAATATTACTATATATTGTCAAAATTTCTCCAATTGGTTTTACCAATTTCTACTTCCATTAAGTAACATATGAAGGTCCTCACTTCTCCATATCCTAGTAACATTTGATAATATAAGTATTTTCAATTCTTTTTTTTTTTTTTTTTTTTTTTTTTTTTTTTTTATTTATTTATTTTTTTTGAGACAGAGTCTCGCTTTGTTGCCCAGGCTAGAGTGAGTGCCGTGGCGTCAGCCTAGCTCACAGCAACCTCAAACTCCTGGGCTCGAGCGATCCTTCTGCCTCAGCCTCCCTGGTAGCTGGGACTACAGGCATGTGCCACCATGCCCGGCTAATTTTTTATATATATATCAGTTGGCCAATTGATTTCTTTCTATTTATAGTAGAGACGGGGTCTCGCTCTTGCTCAGGCTGGTTTTGAACTCCTGACCTTGAGCAATCCGCCCGCCTCGGCCTCCCAAGAGCTAGGATTACAGGCGTGAGCCACAGCGCCCGGCCTCAATTCTTAACAATATAATGTTTGTAGGATGGTATCTCTCCTTTGTTTTTATTTATACTCCTTGATTATTTCTGAAATAGCACAACTTTTCTTAAGTTTATTGGCTGTTCATCTCTTATAAATTGCCTATTATATCTTTTACATACATTTTTAATTATTTCATTTATTATTTTATGTTTGTAGGCATTTTTATAGATTCTAGGTAATATCTTGGACACTATATGTATTTCAAATAATTGTTTATCTATTAACCTTATTAGGCCTACGGTTGTTTAGAATTTTTTCACTTATATATGGTCAAATTTGCCAATATTTTACTTTACAGTTTAGAAATTTTGTGTCTTCTTTATGAGACCCCTTCTCTATATTTGCTTCTAAAAAAGCTTCTGTATCTTTATGTAGTATAATATAGGAATCTAATTTCATCTTTTCTATATAAACAACTGATTTTCACAGAACTATTTATTGACATTGCTTTATAATTCTTTCTATGATCTATTCCTAAAAGTAGTCTCTCCAGACAATTGCATCACATTGTAAAGGAACTATTCTCTCTCTTAAGCCATTTTTTTGGACAAAAGTAGCTAGAGATAATTGAATGTGTAAGGTGTGCATGTATGCATTCCAGAAGCAATGAACTCCTGGAAATCTTGCTTTTAAAATAAATGAAAGAATATTAAAGATACTGGGGCCTTTTCATGTTACTAGGCTACAGAGTTTATCCCCAGTCACATCCTAAAACCTAGGACCACTCTGGCATAACCAGAGCTTTTAATTCCTGCCATGCATTGACATCTTACTACTGCACCCCATTGCCCTGAGGATGACAGATCACTATAGGGTTTCACTGAGGGAAGGTGACAATGTACTGAATGGTCTGGGGTTTTTTTTGTTGTTGTTGTTTTTATTGTTTTTTCTTTTTTTTTTCTGGGAGACACTGGATCATCTATCAGGGAGAGAGAAATCATCCAGCACAAAATAACCACCAAACTATCTCTAGTAAGCACCTCTGAGGGAGCCAGTGGACTCAGTACAGATGGGAAATACTGAATTATCTCAGATAATAGAGTGGCTGTTAATATAATCAGAGGGGACCTGCAAAATTCCTGCTTAAAAAACAATTCTGAGCCCAAGTAGTAAGAGCACACATATGAAAACAGTAATTCCTGGATTTTTTCACTTTAACACTCCTATAATTTAAAAAGAATTTAATGGATTTTTATTTTCAAGACCTGGGAAAACAAAAGTCCTCTTAAGCTGAGAATGAATGCTTCAAGTGTTTGCCTGAAGCCATTCTTTTTATTGGGGGAGTTACAGCCCCTTGAGAAGAAGGGATTTATAATGGAAAAAATGAGACAGCATCAACTATAACACAGCTCAGAAAATAATTAATAAAAACCCTATTAATGCCTAACATTTTATATTTCTAAAGAAAACACCTGCCTTTTATCTAAAACAAGACAGTTGCTTAGGAAGTAAAGATCAACCTAACCTGCCCACAGTGGTTCATTCGTTTTGAATATTTCTCAGACAAAAGACCAAGCTTATTATGAGAAAGACGAGCATATATATAACACAGTCCTTTTACTTATCTTTACCTTTCTTTTTCTTTCTTTTTTCTTTTTTTTCTGCCTTTATTTTTCTTCAGAGAAAATGGTCCTTTGCTGTATATTAGATTTCCCTTATTTTCAATTCCCCATACAAATGCAGCAGAAACCTTCTCAGCAAAACCACCTGTGAGGCTAGGACCATGCTTTTTTCAGCTAAATTCCAGTAGTATGAAGAGGAAACAGCACAGTTTCCAGGGGCCAAATCTGTTGCAGTAAATAGGGGTTTTGCATACAGAATTCTTTCATGAGGTGTTGTGTGATTTCTTACAGCAACAGTACAACAGTACTTTTAAACACAGGAAATGGAAATAAATACTCAATTACTATCCTCATGAAGCTAGGTACCAATATAAAGACTATGTACATTGTAATGTCCATAACTTGAACTATAAGGGTAGGAAAAGTAAAAGTACTGAGTTTTTGGAAGTGAACAAAGCTAAGTTTCAACTAGGTTCAAAATAGGCTGTCATAATTAGAAGATGTTTTATGTAAGTCTAATGGTAACCACACACACAAAAAATCTTGTAATACATACACAAAAGTAGTGAAAGGATTCAAAGCATACCACCATAAAAAACTCATCAAATTACAAAGGAAGACATCAAGAGAGGAAGAAAGGATAAAATAAACTACAATCAGAAAACAATGAACCAAATGTCAACAGTAAGTCCTTACATATCAATATTTACTTTAAATTTATATGGACTAAATTCTCCAATTAAAAGACATATAGTGGCTGAACGGATAAAATATAATATCCAGCTATATACTGCCTACAAGAGACTCACTTGAGCTCTAAGGATACACACAGACTGAAAGTAAAAGGATGAGAAAGGATGTTTTATGCAAATAGCAACCAAAAAAGAGCAGGAGTGTCTATACTTACATCAAACAAAATAGACTTTAAGTCAAAAACTCTACGAGAGACAATAATGGTCATAATATAATGATAAATAGGTCAATTCACTAAGATGATATGACAATTGAAAATGTTCATGGGCCCAAGATTAAAGCACTAAATGTAGAAAGCAAATATGAACAGAAGAAGAAAGGGAAATAAACTCCAATACAATAAAGGTATGGGACTTTAATAGCCTACTATCAACAATGGATAGATCATCCAGACAGAAAACCAAGAAGGAAACAATGAATTAGAGCAACAATATAGACTAAATGGACCTAACAGACATATGCAGAACATTACATCCAATGGCAGCACAAAATACATTTTTCTCAAGCATATACAGAATATTTTTAGGGTAGATGTTAGGCCCACACTGCCACCAAATGCAATCCCTATCAAAATTCCAATGGCATTCTTAACAGAAATTTAAAAAATCCTAAAATTCATATGAACACAAAAGATCCAAAATAGCCAAATCAATCTCGAGCAAAAAGAACAAAGTGAAAGATATCACACCTCTTGATTTCAAACTATATCACAAATCTAGAGTATTAAAAAGATATTGTACCGGCATAAAGACAGACATATAGACCAATGGAACAAAATAGAGAGGACAGAAATAAACATACACATATGCAGTGTATGTTTACATTACTAATTAACTAACATTTGATAAGGGCACCAAAATACACAATGGGGAAAAGATAGACTCTTTAATAAATACTGTTGGAAAAACTAGAGATACACACATGCAAAAGAATGAAATTGGACCCTTATCTTATACCACTCAAAAAAATTAACTCAAAGTGAATTAAAGACCTAAACATAAAACCTGAGATCACAAAATTCCTAGAAGAAAACATAGAGGACTGTGGAAAAGAATATAGAGATATCTCAAACAGCTAGATATAGAAATACCATTCGACCCAGCAATAGCATTGTTGGGCATCTACCCGAAAGAGCATAAGACATTCTACTATAAAGACATCTGCACCCGAATGTTTATGGCAGCACAATTCACTATTGCAAGATCATGGAAACAACCCAAGTGTCCGTCAATTCACGAGTGGATAACTAAAATTTGGTATATGCTCACAATGGAATACTATTCAATTCTAAGAAATGACAGTGAATTAGCACCATTTATGCTATCCTGCATGAAGCTTAAACCTGTTATCCAAAGTGAGGTGACACAAGATCAAGAAAACGGGCTCCACATTTACTCGCCATCAAATTGGTACTGACTGATTAAAACTATGATACTCAAATGGGGATAGTGCCCACTAGGGTTTGGGGGAGGGGGAGATACACCTCTTAGGCTTGTGGTGAGCATAGTGGGGGGGAGAGGGAATAAATCTAAATCTTCCAAGGGAAAGGCTAAGATATACAATGTAACCCAAAGGTCAAAAAAGGGAAAAAATAAACAAACAAACAAACAAATTTTTATCGGGTGGTGGGCAAATGGGAGGGGGGAGAAGGGAAAGAATTTACACTTACAAAATAGGTGTGATGCGCACCACCTGAGAGTAGGACATGCTTGATGTTTTGGTAAGGTGGGGGGAGGCGTGAAGGAGGAATGGCGGGGGCAATATATGTAACCCTAACTATTTGTACCCCCATAATATGAAAAAATAAAAAATTAAAAAAAAAAAGAAATTAGTAGGGAAAATAAAGTTGTTAAAGGTTTTGTATTAAGAATAAAAAAAAAAAAAGAAAACATAGAGGAAAATCTCCCTGACATTGGTCTTTGTAATAATTTCTCAACTATGACAACTAGAACACAGTCATCAAAAGCAAAAATAAACAAGTGGGACTATATCAAATTAAAAAGATACTATACAGCAAAGGAAACAACTAAATGAAAAGCAATTTACGTAATGGGAGAAAATATTTGCAAACCATATATTTGCACCTACTTGGTACAGAATAAGGTTCATTAATTTTATTATGCCTTCAAATGTAAAGGATTAATTTTCATTTAATTTCATTTCATGGAAATGTAAAACTTACATGTTTCCAAAGTAATCTGTAAAACATGATATATTCAGAGATATATACTATTTTGTCTCACCCTTGTAAATAACTATTATTTTAGGTTTGATTTATTCTGTAATTTTTAAAAAATAACAAATAAATGGATTCAGAAATACATGTTACTCCACCTTCTAATATATAGTAACAGAATAGCAAGAAACCTCACATTGACATTGTTTTATGCTTTGTGTTCAAGGCAGAAATATTATTAACTAGCTATGCTTCTTGGCAATAATAGTAAAATTAAAAGGCACAACGTCTAGTGCCAATTATGAGCCAGACATCTTTAGAACAATACTCAAGAAAACCGATACTCAGAGAACTTAAGTAATGTGTTCTAAATTACTCAGGTAACAAGTAATAAAATAGGTATGCAGTCTATCTGTGCACAGTCTCTCATATCCTAATGATTTCCAAGTTGTACTACACTGCCAGATAGTTGAAAGGGTTGGAGGAAATGGTATCAGATATTCTAACTTGAAAATCCTGTGATTCTATAATAGCCCATGTTTTAAATTCAAAACAAAATGATAGAGAAAATTGATTATGAAGATGACATCTGTATCTACATATTAGATTATAGACAATTTACAACTAGTAAATGAGTCTGACAAGCATCATATTGGTATTTTGTTTATATGACACTAAGCACAAGTGCTTTGGGAGTGAAATATGAAGAGAAGAATTTTTTTGACCCAAATGACAGAAACTGAATTCAAAGTGAATTAAGCTAAATAAATAAATATTGGAAGGAAAGTATTTATAACTAAAAATTCCAGGACTAGTTATCTTCAGATGTTTTGGATTTGAGTTCCTAGTGGAATGCAGATACTCAAATTATATTATCAGCAATGGTCCCTCTACCTATCATATCTCTGCTTTCCTCTGGGTTGCAGGTAATTTTTTTCCGTGTAATAAATCACATCTTCCCATAGCTTAGCCAGTCTGATGGAAATAACTTTTTTAAAAAAGTCAGTGTTTCCAACAGAAGTCCCAGAATCAAGTACCATTAGCCTGAATTGGATCTCACTGTGGTCAGAGGAATGGAATGTTCTGAAGGACAGACCTCAGTTGTAGCCATCCATGGGTCCAAGTGGATAGAATAACCCCATCTATGTACCACATGGACTGAGAATAGAAGAAAGGTGACTCCTCAAATGAAAATAGAGAGTTGTTATCTTAAGAATAGTGGCTAGATTCTGTACAGGCAAATACAACTGATGAACTTCATGGAAAAGATAAAGGAGGGAAGAACTGGCCATGTTCAGGATTATTGAGTAGGTAAAGGGATGGGGAACATCCATTAATCTTTTTCACTGTAATTATTTGATTTTTCCAAAAAGAAATTTGGGTAAAAAAAGATGAGAAACAGATGTTATTGTGAAGTCATGCTAGTTAAACCAATAATCACCTCATACTCCTGGCTCCCCTCTAAGGCACAGGGAGTACTTATTGAGCAACCGAATGGAAATATAAGAATTAATCTCAAGTCAGAGAAGAGGTGAAACAGTCATTAATAGAAAGAAACACTTTTCCCACTTTTTCTTAATTCCCAAGAGCATAGAGGCGATCCCTATTACCACTGGGGAAGAAGAAAAGTGAGAATAATAATCTTTGGTTTTAAGATTTTTCTTAAAGATTTTTCATTTTTCTTAAAGTCTCTTTGTTCCCTCCCCCCCATATGTTTCTCTTCAAATTCCCTGACTTACAAATTGTTAGATGAGATGCTAATTAAAGAACTTTGAGTTCTTCAGTGAAAAGTCTAAATATAAAAAACCAATGTTAAAAATACTAACACTTAGAAATGCAATGCTATTTAGGTACTGTACATCACAAGAGAAGAAAAAAGAATGTTTTCAGTCACATTTAACAGATTAAACATATTGATTTTTAAAAAATAAACAACTCTTTTGTGATCATAATTTTATCAAATTAAAATGCATCTTACCTTACACATTCAGTATTGTATATACTCTGAACATCAGAGCATAAATAATATATACATTAATGTGACTTCAGATATGTATATAAGCAGAAAAAGGTTTTCCCCCCAAATAGATACATAACTAAGAAAGCATGTTGCAAAATCTTATATGTGTTTCCAAGGATTATATATGCTTCTGCTAAGGATTCCAGTGGAGACTTAAGTTTCTGTTTTGTTTTATTTTGTTTGTTTGTTTGTTTTGTGTGCAGTCTATCTTAAAATAGGAGCTAACTGAACAACTACTTTCTAAAACTTTCTTTTCTGTCAAACTTTTCATTAATAGTCTTTGTGAATAATACATTCTGTAAAACTTTTGGAACATTCATGTTTCATTCTATTCAAGCATAAAAATGAATATTATGTTTATGGCAGCACAATTCACAATTGCAAGGATGTGGAAACAACCCAAGTGCCTGTCAACTTATGAGTGCATTATTAAAATTTGGTATATGTATACAATGGAATATTACTCAATTATAAGAAATGACAGTGATCTAGCACCTCTTATATTTTCCTGGATTGAGCTTGAGCCCATTATCTGAAGTGAGGTATCACAAGATCAGAAGAATAGGCTTGCTCCACTTGTACTCGCCATCAAATTGGTACTGACTGGTTAACACTATGGTGCTCACATGGTAGTAATATTCTTCAGGGATTAGGGGGTTGAGGGAAGTACACTCAAAACTAAAGGTTGCGGTGAGCATTGTAGAGGGGAAGGGCATGCCTGTAACCCTTGCTTGGGTGAGGCAAAGACATAAAATGTAACCAAAATGTTTGTACCCTCATAACACCCTGAAATTAAAAAAAAAATAATTCTACCAAAGGTGCCTCCACTGAGGTTGAAAATGGGACATTTAATACCATTGATTCACCTCTTGCAAAGTTTCAGGGCCAAGATTAGCTCATGAATTCATTCCTCCCAACTTTTCTTACTGTTGTAACTTTCTTATTCTTTACATATGTTGATATCATAGATTAATGGTAGAATCTGAACTCTGTTCCAAATGAAAATTGTACTAATTATTTCCATATAGCTCCAATTCATAAGAGTTCCCAGTTCATAAGAGCTCTCACATGTATGTCCTACTTTGTGTTCCTCAATCTCACTTCCAACTCCAGGAACGGCAAGGA
This sequence comes from Microcebus murinus, assembly GCF_040939455.1. Taxonomy (NCBI): domain Eukaryota; kingdom Metazoa; phylum Chordata; class Mammalia; order Primates; family Cheirogaleidae; genus Microcebus; species Microcebus murinus. The sequence goes on along the minus strand of NC_134114.1, from coordinate 33,557,586 downwards.
GGTCAGTATTTCACAGGCCATAGGTAAATTGGGGTCACTACAGGAGGAATTGGCTTTTCAAAGGATGAAAAACTACTCTTCTTTTGTACACTTAAAAATAATATTCTTGGAGGAGGATCAAGATGGCGGACGAGAAACACCGCCAGAAAGAGTGTCTCTGCAGAAAAGACAGATTCTAGCAGAAATTAGAAAAAAGAAGCAAGAAGGCGAGCATACAGCAGACGAGGGCTGGAAGGAGGGTTACCTGAGACCCTGGGAGACTCCACGGGAGGAGGCTACAGAGGAGAACTGGAAGCTGAGACCGCCAGAGCAGCCCGGAGACCAGCAGGAAGGGTAGGTGGATAAATCACCTTTCCCCTCCCCTGCATTTGGGACTGCTGGTGGGCTCCCCAGCAGGTGTAGAGACCTGCGGACACCAGCCCAGATACAGCCACCGCCAGCTAGCGGTGAGCCTGTAGCAGACACGGCACCAGGCTCCCAAATCCCTCGGGGCACCTCCGTGTGCACATTCCCGAGCCGCGCGGCAGGCGCCATATTGCCTCCTCCTCCCCTCTGCCAACCCTACCCGCGGCTGCCCAGAGAGACAATACAGCCACCAGCCAGAGGCACCTCCAGGGAATGGGACCATCCCTTTTGGGACCCTACAGCTGACTAAGGGGAACTCAGACTGTGAGCTCCCTACCCGCCCGCCCTCCCAGGTGCTGCTGGCACCGTGTTCCCAGAAGAACGGTGCTGACTCAGAGGCTGAGAGACACAGACACAGCTTGGGCTCCCTGTGGGGGAATTGGGACCAGAACTCCTCTCCCTGGTGGGGATACAGTTTGAACTCTGGGACCCAGAGGTCGGACCTGCAGACCAGATCCCGTGCTAGCATTGCCCGGGGCACAGAAGGGATATTTGTGAACAGCCTGCTGAGGTGTGTGTGTCTCCAGGGGAGGATCGGCGTCCTAGAGGGCAACCCTCCTCCCAGGAGAAGGCCGTGCGCCCAACCCAGGTGGTGTTCCTGCGCAGGGAACCTCCCCGCCGGCATCACAGTCCGGGGAGGCCTGGTGGCGTGTGGTCTGGCCTGCTGGCAGAGGCCCAGGAGTAGTTGCAGAGTTGGGGAGGGTGGAAAGAAGCGAGGCCCACTCCAGACTGAGGGTCTCAGACAGCCCCACCCCCACAAGCAGACTTTCTGGCTGAGCGGGACCATTCCAGCCCCGCACTGACAGCTTTTCCTGGAAGCAGAGAGCAGAACTTTGATCCCTGCTAACGACATTGGTGGTGCCTGAGGGCAGGCTTACCCAACTCAGCTCCGCCCAGAACAAGAGCTGATAACAGGACTCAAAATCAACAGCATAGCTTGTTCCTCCAAGCAATCGCCACCTACTGACAGGGACGGCATCCCGCACAGCCTTTTCACGGCACCCACTGACTCATTATACAAGGAGTGGTCGAATCTCACCCACAGACACCACCTAACGGCTCAGAAACTAAACAAGGTGTGTGAATACCCAAACAAAAACCTAAAGGAAAGAAACAACAACTGATCGATATGGGAAGAAATCAGCGAAAGAACTCAGGAAATATGAAGAACCAAACGGAAAACTCTCCCCCAAAGAGGAGCCCCAGCCCCCTAGAAACGGGCAACAACCAAAATCAGGCAACCAAAATGACAGAAGAGGAATTTTGTATGTGGACCATAAGAACACTCACCAAGCTGCAACAACAACTCAATAACCAACACAAAGAAACCACAAAAAGCCTCCAGGACCTGGACAAAGAAATAGACACAATGAAGAAAACTTTAACCGAACTCCTGGAAATGAAGAATCAATTCAGGGAACTACAAAATACAGTGGAAAGTCTCAAGAACAGGGTAGATCAAACAGAAGAAAGAATCTCAGAGATTGAAGATAACACCCTCCAACTAAATAAAACCATCACAGAGATAGAGCAGAGAAACAAGAGAAAAGAGCAAAGTCTACAAGAGATGTGGGATTATGTGAAGAAACCTAATGTGAGGGTCATAGGGTTACCAGAAGGGGAAAAGGATAACACCCAAGGGTTGGACAAGCTATTTGAAGATATAATAGAGGAAAATTTCCCAGGCCTTGCTCAAAATCTCGATATATAAGTTCAAGAAGCTCAGAGGACCCCTGGGAGATTCAATGCAAACAGGAAGACGTCATGACATGCAGTCATCAGACTGACCAAAATATCAACTAAAGAGGCCCTTCTAAGAGCTGTAAGACAAAAGAAGCAAGTGACATACAAGGGAAAGCCAATTCGAATAACACCAGACTTCTCTAATGAGACTTTACAAGCAAGGAGAGACTGGGGCCCCATACTCACTCTTCTGAAACAAAACAATGCCCACCCTAGAATCTTATTCCCTGCAAAACTAAGCTTCATATATGAAGGAGAAATAAAGACATTCTCAGAGAAGCAAAGTCTCAGAGAATTCACCAAGACAAGACCAGCCCTACAAGAACTACTCAAAACAGTGTTATGCACAGAACACCATAATAAAAACTCATGAATATAAAAACAACCAAAACCCAAAGATTAAAGGCCAGATAATACAATGGCTCAAGAGAGAAATCAAAGCAACAACATCCAACCCAACAGAATGAACAGTAATCTACCTTACCTATCAGTTCTCTCAATAAATGTGAATGGCTTAAACTCTCCACTCAAGAGACATAGGCTGGCTGAATGGATAAGAAAATACAGGCCAAGTATATGCTGTCTTCAGGAAACACATCTAACCTGCAAGGATGCATATAGACTAAAAGTAAAAGGGTGGAGATCAGTATTCCAGGCAAGTGGAAGCCAAAAGAAGGCTGGTGTGGCAGTTCTAATTTCAGAAGATTTCGTTTTTAAAGCAACAAAAGTAGTGAAAGACAAAGATGGTCATTATATAATGGTGAAGGGCACACTTCAACAAGAAGAGATAACAATTTTAAATATATATGCACCCAACTTAGGTGCACCCAGTTTCATAAAGCAAACCTTACTGGAGCTAAGCAAATGGATTAATAGCAACTCCATAATCACCAGAGATTTCAACACCCCACTGACGGCACAAGACAGATCCTCCAAACAGAAAATTAATAAAGAAATAATGGACTTAAACAAAACCTTGGAACAACTGAGTCTGACTGACATCTACAGGACATTCTACCCACAATCCACTGAATATACGTTCTTCTCATCAGCTCACGGGACATTCTCTAAGATTGACCATATCCTAGGACACAAAGTAAATCTCAAGAAATTTAAAAAAATAGAAATCATACCATGTACCTCTCAGATCACAGTGGAATAAAAGTAGAAATCAACCCTAACAGAAACACACATTTCTACACAAAAACGTGGAAATTAAACAACCTCCTACTAAATGATTACTTCATAAATGAAGAAATCAAGATGGAAATAAAAAAATTCTATACTCCTACACTGCTTGTGGGACTGCAAATTAGTTCAACCTCTGTGGAAAGCAATATGTAGATACCTTAAAGCGATACAGGTGAATCTACCATTTGATCCAGCAATTCCACTGCTGGGCATCTACCCAAAAGATCCAATGACACTCTACAAAAAAGACACCTGCTCTCGAATGTTTATAGCAGCACAATTCATAATTGCAAGGCTGTGGAAACAGCCCAAGTTCCCATCAAGCCAAGAATGGATTAATAAAATGTGGTATATGTATACCATGGAGTACTATTCAGCTCTAAGAAACAATGGTGATATAGCACATCTTATATTTTCCTGGTTAGAGCTGGAACCCGTACTATTAAGTGAAGTTTCCCAAGAATGGAAAAACAAGCACCACATATACTCACCAGCAAATTGGTATTAACTGAACAGCACCTAAGTGGTCACATAGGTACTGCAGTAATAGGGTATTGGGCAGGGGGGAGAGGAGCGGGTATATACATATATAATGAGTGAGATGTGTACCATCTGGGGGATGTTCATGCTGGAGACTCAGACTTGTGGGGGGAGGGGGGGAAATGGGCATTTATTGAAACTTTAAAATCTGTACCCCCATAATATGCTGAAATTAAAACAAATAATAAAATAATATTCTTTAGTAAGAGCCTGGTGAAATATTGCATGTGCATTTGAGTATTATATATACATATTACATTTATACACACATATATGAAGAATACATATTTATATGAGGAACATATTATATGAGGAATTCTTTTTTCTTCTGGAATTCACACCATTCGCATAAGAATTTTAGAGGTAAAATATTTATAATTCAATTGCTCCAAATGAGACCAGTATAAGATTTTTCATAATGATAGCTCATTAAAAATAGTTTCAAAATGTCAAAATAGTGGGCCTTTTACTGCTTTCATCTAGTCTGTTTCCCAAATGTTCAGTGAATTGAATATTTCCATTGGATATTTTCTCTAGATACTAAGTCTAAATGTAGGCTTTCCTCATTTCCCTCTAAACTTAGATTTACACACATCACATTTTTGGTTTTCCATGAGTAATCATAATATAGCCAACAGTTATTTTACATCTTACTCAGTTGGACTTTTCTTAGTTTCTAAAGAAACCCAGGGCCAAATTCTACTGCAGATATGTTCTTTTCACGCTGAAGTCAAAAGAGTTTTGTGCAGGCAACCGGGAAACAACAGGGACAGGAGTGCTTTCATCTCTCTTCAGAAGATAATAGCTCCAGGCCTCTTGTTGTTTAGCTCCTCTCCTCTGAAATTCCTGGATTGTTTTCCACTCAAAAGCCAAGCTACTGCTCCTTTAGCTAATGTCAAATGTAGGAACACCATAGCTGCCAAAACAACAACAACAAAAAAAAACCCAAAAATCTCAGATCATCACAAACCAGCAGACACAATTCTCAGCAGTATCCATTAGCTTGCTGATTCACATGTTACTTATTCCCAGGCTAAAATACAAAAAAAGTTATGCAATGGAAAACCATGGCACATTTAACCTGAAGCTTTGAAATTTGCACCAATGATAGCAAGATATGTAGTCAACAAAGGAGATATAAGTTTAGACCTATAACAAGCTCGGAGAGTTTCTGGAACAACAGATCTTACTTTGATGCTCATAGCTATTTCAATCCGACAAGTAGCAGTTGAAGAGAGAAAGCAATCAGACAACTTACACTATCATTTCTCAGAGAGTTTTGCTTTCTTTTAAAAAATTCTTTTCAATTTGTTAAATTAGCTATCTCTTTAGTAGCAATATATTTTAGAATGTAAGAATTTACCAAAGTGACAGGTAATCTACTAGGAATTAAAACAAAAGGCTAACTTAGCTGTCATCTACAAAAAATTAAAACCTTTGTTAACTTTATCCCCAAAGAAGAAGACTTAACTATAACCAACTTTCACTAGGATAATAACTAGACTATTTTGAATTATATTTCCTCCTATCTGGACAACTTAATTGACACTATCTTGATACTTAATAGAAGTATACTTTATACTTTATATAAAAATCATAATATGCTCCAAGAGTGTTAACTAAATTCTACATAAAAAAATCATGACAAAATATATATCTAGTAACAAAGTAGAAGGCAATAAAAACTAGATAAAAATATTTTAAGGAACCTAGATATAATATTATGATGCTATAATTTCTATTAAGAAGTATATTTATTCCAAAGCCAGTCATCTACACCTCATATAGGCTATGTATCATGGCCATTCACACAGCAACTTTCTTTGGAATAAACTTTGGAATTCTTGTTTACACAAGAAAACTCATCTCAGATGTAGCATCTGTTTCTCACTAAGGCTTAGCTTTCACCTAATTCTCCAAATGGGTTGACTGAGGTTCAAGAATGTGAGGTGACTTGCTCAAGAACATACAGTGAATACAGAGCAAACAGCAGCTCTCCCTCCAGTCGTAGATGGGTATCTTGATAAAACTCTACTCGTGCTGTTCTCAGGCCTATTATGCACACTTACAGCCCCTTGAGAGCCATAGTTTATTGAGTCAATCACCTAGCATCTTAATATTTTTAAGTATAGCAGAAGGAAGGGAAAAATGGCATATCATTTGAATGTGTTCAAATGTCTACTTTATTAAATGGTATGTCTCAACTCCAGAAGCAGCCTAACCTAAAATATTTGATTATTAGACCCATAGATAATATTAATATTATACACCTAGCATAATGCAGCAAGAATGTAGTAAACAGAAAGAATATATGTGGAGTATATTCAATGGTAAAAAAAGGAGCAAAAAACTGTTTATATAGCCCTATTTATTTATTTCATATGAAATACATTTTACTATATTTATATACTATGAAAGACTATTTGTATTAATCCTTGCTTGAATAATTTATTGTTTTTACCAAATAAAATATGTCATTCATTGCAAAGAAACTTAAATAATACTTAAGTTCACAATAAATCCAAACAATTATATTTCAAGGAAATTAATACTTCCATAATACAAAGTATAGATCTACATATACTCTGCTGAAATAAAATGAATACTCTTACAATTCACCACTGTGTGAACTTATATGGTTTCTATTAATACGCATGTATATTTCTATATATATCCATAGTTGTTCATTTTCATAATGACTTGATTGTTAAATCAATTGTATGTAGTACACAGAATTGCTTCAGCCCTTTTCTGATGTACAGTGACTAGAATTACTGTCTTTTATTTCAGCATTTTCCAGAGGGTAATATCTTTTGTATTCATTATAAGAATTACTTCAAATCAAGCAACAGATCTACAAGTTACTCTCAGATTTCTGTTATTTTCCTACAAAGCAAAAGTTCTAAGTTCAGATGTTTTTACATGCCTGTAATTATCTATGATTGACTTGGTGGTTCCTATACTGTTCTCTGCAATTCTAACAGATATCACGTAATTTCCTTGGAGACTCCCACCAAATAGTTGCTTAAATTACCTTCTATTTTTTTTAAATAAAAAATAAGTTGGTTATGTGAGATTTTAACATAGGGAAACATAACAGAGGTTGAAAAATATACAGAAACCCTCTGTACTATATTTTCTAATTTCAAATAAATATAAAATTTTTCCAAAATAACAATTTTAACAAAAAGTATAATCTATGTCATTGTTAGGAGGAATAAAGTGATGGTTAAAGCTAAAATAAATAATAAGATTCTGAAAGTAAAAGAAGATAAGGAATTCTTTGGAATAACTTTAAGTGTTTCTTTCAAACTTTATTAACCCTTAAATATTTCTCTTTTTTTCTTAAAGTTCTCTCCCATGTTAATTTATTAAAACAGTCAAAATATTAGTGATACCAAAACCATTGAGTCTTTCTGTAACACTGGTTTGTAACAAATGTTCTTCAATCACTTTACAGTAAAGAACACTTTATACCAACATTCTCTTGGTCAGTCATTCAGAAAACATGTATGGAGCACTTGCTGCATCCCATGTATTATACTGAGCACTGGGGATGCAAAGTTGTAACACTATTTGGAAAGCTAACTACAGTGGAAGAGATATAGACAACACATGATGAAGAGCTCTATTCCAGTGATGCTGTTCTCCAGATGAGTATTCAGGAAGGCTCCACAAAATAGATTATCTTTTAACCTAATAGCCACAAATCTCATATTGGATATATTTGTTTAGTTTACAAAATGGTCTCATGTAGTTTTTCTCATCCAAGCTTCATCACAGGCTTGTACAGCTAGATGAGGCAGCTTTTTCATTTCTGTGTTACTGATGAGAGAGCTACACCCAATTACACCCGAGGCCCAAGGAGTTTAATTCATGTCCTCAGCTTTTGCCTTCTTTCTACTATTTTATACCTTCCTAGGTGGGGGTCTTGTCAGAGTCATTCTGTAAATATTCCACACTTTCATGATATTAAAGTGAATGTCCAATGTATTTATTTTTCTTTGACCTTTAGTCTGTTCCCATTTATTTAAGATAAATGTTTAATATTTATAAAATGTTTAATATTAGTATTTATTCTAATTTTAAATCAAATATATTTTACAAGGATAGGAGATTCACTTTTGAAAATAAGTGTTTGTCCTAGAGTCCTATAAGTAAATCAGGCACATTTTGGAGATTAGTTTAATTTTCAAGCCATTCATCACTATTTAGTGTACTGAAGAAACTTGGTCATGAAATATAGTCTATGTCATACTGTTTCACACAACATATTGCTTGGCCTTTTTTGTGTGCCATATATTATGCTGAGCTCTGAAGATGCAAAAAATAAGACATACTATCTTCCCGAAACGAGCCCATGGTCTAATGCAGGTAGGAAGATAGATTATTATTACGTAGTATGAGAATTACTATTATATATATACATGCCGAGGACCATATGAGAAAACTTACAAGGAATTCCTAAAACAGAAGATTAGAGGGGATCAATTTAAGTTGAATTTGCAGCAGATACAAAGGTTTGGAGTTGAAGTTGTAGATGCTCAGGAAATTGGTAGTAATTTAGAAAGGCTAGGTATAGGGAAAGCTGAGAGTTAAGGAACTGGAGAAAGATGACATTAAGATGAGTGGCTTTGTGTGTCAGACTAAGGGGATCATAGATTTTATGCTGAAAATGAAGAGTCATGGAAGGATTTTAAGCAAGAAAGATGTGATGAGGTTTTCATTTTATGAAGATCACTATAGGCGCTGTATAGAGAATAGATTAAGAGCAGAGGAAAATTGTAGTCAGAAATAAGTGAAAAGACCATGGCAATAGCCAAGAACAAACTGATCAGAGGAACAAACTGGCTTGACTAGAGTGACTGCTCATCTTAAGAAAAGAGGAATGATTCGAGAGCTCTCAAGGAGTAAGATTTAATGGACAATTGGATATGAGTGGAGTGGAGACGGTTATGAAGCGAAAGGGGTTAAGGAAGTCTCCCAGCTCACTGGTTTAGGTAACTGAGGGAACTATTGGTTAAAAACAGGAAAAGGGAGATTGTTAAGTGGTCAGGCTATGGGAAGTTTGGGGAAAGGCAGGGGTGAGCAAAAGTGAGAGGGAATGAGAAGATAAGGTGTTCATTTTGGGACACATTGAGTCAAATCTATCTATGCATCTACAGAGGGTCTACAACATGGAGAAAATGTCTGTGATAGTAATATTTGGGAGTTATCTGCCATAGTAATATTTAGGTTTCTGAAAAATACATGTATTTTGAAGTTACAGGCTCAGGTTTTATAAAGAGACACAAGCCAGAGTTTGTTTTCATCGTGGATTTACCACTAACTACTTCATTATCAGAGCCTCAGCTTTCCCATGTACTATCATTTACCACCTATTATTTTTGCAAGGATAGATTTAAATATGTATAAAATAAGTATGGTTATTTAGCATATACAAGTAATATAATAATTGTACATTATCTTTCAAAAGTGTCCAAAGCAAATCTTCTCTTAATTTGTTAGTGATGATTAATTTTATATGTCAACTTGACTGAACTAAGAGAAGCACAGATAGCTGGTGAGACATTATTTTGGGGTGTGTCTGTGAAGGGTGTTTCTGAAAGAGATTAGCATTTGAATTAGTAGACTTAGTAAAGAAGATTGCACTCACCAATGAAAGCAGGCACCATCCAATCTAAGTAGGGACTAAGTAGATTTCTCACCTAAAACAAAAAGGTGAGAAAAGGTGACTTCACTCTCTCTCTGTGAGCTAGGACATCCCTTTTTTTCTTGCCTCAATACACTGGTCCTTTGGCTTTTACACTTAGACTAACACCATCGTCCCCCACTTCACCAGTTCTCAGGCCTTTGGATTTGGACTGAATTACACCACTAACTTTCCAGGTTCTCCAGCTTATAGATGGCAGATCACAGGACATACCCTCCATGACCTCATGAGCCAATTCCTGTCATACATTTCCTCTTACATCCTATTGGTTCTGTTTCTGGAGAGCTTGACTAATACACTAATACATTCTTTATAAAGAGTTTTTTTTAATGTAATTGTGCTAAGTATCTTCCAATTCAATTGTTTTTTATATATAAACATAAATATATATTTGTATTATGATTCATCAAGGTTTCTAAAAATAGATTACCTTGTTTTCTGGTTCAATATGTATTTAGATTTCTCTTCAACATACAAATGAAGAAAATTGATTATATCCCAGCAAATGAAACTCTCTCACTTTATAAAAGTTAATATTTTGTGTTATTATGAACTTTTATGATATTCATCACTAGTACATACTAAAGGTTAAATTAAATGAGAAAAAATGTGGAAGTATCCCAGGTTTTAATTGCCCAATTGTAAATTTTTATTGGTAATTTCCCTTTTGAAAAACATAGAGATGATAGTCCAAAAAATTCAGCTGGATTTAATAAGTTCACACTCTAAAATGTAAAAGGGTATAATCTCCTCCCATCTTACTTGTGAGCTCATCCTTAAGAATCCCCTTCAGTACTTCTTCCTTTCAAAGGTCATTGGAAAGAAACTGGAAAGTCTGGTGGCTTTTTTTTTTTTTTTTTTAGCCAACTCTTTGTGAAACAAATTTAAAAGCCTGGATGCAACATAATCAAAATTCTTCAACTGCAGGACATAAATTTTTAGTACTTGTTGTTCTGGAGTCCAACAGAAAAAATTTGACTTTTGCTGGCCTTATCCCATTAGCTTTAATAAGTTGTTTTCATTTGAGTTGTCTTCAAAAAAGATATAGATATGAGATATATATATTCAAACTAGACTCATGAAATAAATGTAGCTTTTAAAAATGAAATAAAATAGAATTATACAGAATATAGCAAAGTAGAATAAAAAATATCAAGCACCACTTACTACCAAAAACGTAGTGTCATTTGTTTTGTGTTTAAAATCATATCTACAAAATAGTCCAGAATATTTAGGAAAAGGTAAAAAGGGGGAAAATGTAGATGAGTTGATGATTTCGGGGGTTGTAAATTGCCAATTGTGTTTCCATTCAAGATTGAGGTTTCAACTGCATCTAGCTTGCAGCCAATCTGTTTTGCAAATGTCTCTTTTATTCCAAAGACTATTACAGGGCCTGAAATATAGTGGACTACTCAATAAATATTTCTGAATTGAACTAAAAATTGCAAATTGCCTGGTTATATTAATATGGAAATTCATGGTCATATGAGACAGATTAGAAATGAAAGGAGACATGGAATTGGGGGAGAGAGAAGAAATAGAGTATGGGATGGCTTTAGAGAAAGCTTCTGATATAGATAGGCACATAAAAAGAACTAGGGAGTCTCCCCTGCTTGTCTAGTGTCTGGAACATTTACAGAATATAGAAATTATCTAACTTATCTATATATGCCTCTAAAACTCCCTGAGTATGATACTTATTGATGGCAGATTTTAAAACCACTGATTTGATTACTTCAATGGATTTATAGGTAAATTATATTTGTTAAATTATATTTGTCTAGAAAATTGTCCATTTTAGCAAAATTATCACTAAAGTTTTCCACAGAATTCATTTATAATTTATTCAGTCTCTGTGCACCTGTGGAGTTTTCCCTTTTTCATTCCTAACAAGGCTTATTTAGGTGTTTTTTTTCTTATCATCATTCTTGCTATAGCAAATATATTTTATCTATATATTTAAAGGACTATCTCTCAGTTGATTTTCTTTATTCTCTCTAATATTTGGGTGCTTTTTATTTCACTCAAATAATAATAATTCCCTCTCTATAATTTTCTTTACTCTGCTTTATTATTCTGTTAGACTTTTCCTCAGTTCTTGAGCTTAAGAACAGCTATTAATATTAGATTTTAGAAGTTTTTAGTCTTAAAATTTAAACATTTTTTTCCTTTTTAACATATGCTTTCAGAGGGTATAAATTACCTGTAAGCACTCCTTTATTTGCATCCTATACATTTTGGTACTGTTCTTCCCTTCTAAATATCCACTATGATTTATTGTTGAAAAATGAACTGTTTACAACCGTGTTTTGTACGTGTGTGTGTGTGTGTGTGTGTGCATTATGGTTGACTTGGTTTTTGATTCCATTTTATATAGATAGCATTGGTAGAAAACATGGTTTGTATAACACTCACTATTTGCATTTACTGAGCCTGTTTTTCAGCCTATGGCAGGTCAAATTTTGTAAATTTTCCATATATGTTTGAAAATGTAAATTCTCTAATATGAAGGTGTAGATGTCTATAAATATACATTATTTCAAGTTAGTGAATTGTATAGTTCAGATCTTTGGTATCCTTACTAAATTTTTTCTAAACCTGTCAAATACTGAGAATTGTGTGTTAAAATGCTACTACAACTAGGGATCTGTAAACTTATTGTAATACCATTATATTAACTTGTACTTAATATTAATAGTTATGTTTTTCAGCATAGAAACTTTCAAAGTTATTATGTATTTCTTGTGAATGCTTTTACTATTATATTGTGGTCTGCTTTATCACTAGTAAGATTTTTTTCCCATGAAGTCTATTTCATATGATAAAAACATCGCTACAAATTTCTTTTGATTCATATTTTCCCCTTGATATTTCTTTATCCCTTGCAGTATTTTATTATGTTTTAAGTATATCTCCTGTAAATAGCATATGGCTGGGTTTTATACATTTTTATTTTGAAATATTTTCAAATTTTAACAAATCATTTATAACTGTACTCACAGAATGTTTTTTCTGAATGATTTGAGAGTAAATTAGAGACATCACACCCCACCACCACAGAATACTTTATGTGTAATTCACACAAACAAGAACATTCACCTACAGAAACACAATGCAACCACTAAAATCTGGAATTTAGCTGCATTGATACATGGCTATGATAAAATCCACAGACATCATTAAGATTTTAATAGTTTTCCCAACAATGTTTTCATAGCAAAATTAACCAGTCCACAGCTACATGTTGCATTAAGCAATGTCTGTTTTTCTCCCACAGTCTGAAATAGTTCCTCAGACTCTCCTGGACATTCATGACCTTGACACTTTGACAATCAAGACCATTTTGTAGAATGTGACTAAAGTTTAACTTTTATGATATTGCCTCATGATTAAATTCAGGTTATACATTTTTTGAAGGAATATCACAGAAGTGATGAAAGTGATGCTGTGTCCTTATTTTATTCTACCAGATGGTACACAATTTCAATTTTTCTTATTACTAGTGTGTTAATTTTCATCACTGGATAAAGGTGGTGTCTTCTAGGTTTCCTCATTCTAAAGTTATTTTTCCCTTTGCAATTAACAAATCTTTGAGACTAAGTAAATATTCCATTTCTCATCAAATTTCTCCGACTAGTTTCAGCATCCATTAATGTTTTATGACTGAATTGTGAGTAAGATGGTTGCCAAATGATGATTCCTCATTCCATCATTCCATCTACATTAATTAGCTGGCTTTCTATTACAGCAAAGAGCTTTCTCTTCTTCCCATTTATTTATGCATTTGTTTATTTACCTCCATATGGACAAATAACTTTCTACTTCATGCAGTGGGTTATAATCCATTACTGCCATCATTTTGATGCTCAAATCATCCCTATATTCAGCTAATGGGAGCCTCTTCCAGCTGCTTTTTTCTACATCATTTTCTGAGCACTTCTTCACTTTCTGTCACAATAAGATTTTCCATGTTCATCTTGTACTTTGCCTGCCCCAACCTTGGAACCAGACATTGCTCCCTAAAGAACCCTAGTTCCTTATAGTTGAGAATTATATTTAGAAACAAAGGTCAGTGTTCTAGGTATGCACATTGGTAGTGGAATTCTTCAGGTCTCTCAGTAGGTATAAGCAGTGAATATATGTAAAAATATGCATACATATTTACATCTACATGTATTTTTCATTCATCTATATGTATATATTGAAAAACATGAGTTCATACTAATGTCTCCAATTCCAATTCAATATCACAGGATTAATTTTAGATTTTTTTTTCCTTTCCATATTTATTGCCCCCTGCTCCCATAGTGAGAAATATAATTTCCATTGTATAGTCTGCTTTGGCTGCCATAACAAAACTCCATGTGCTGGGTTGCTTAAACAATAGAAATTTATTTTTATAATTGTAGAAGCTGGGAAGTCTAAGATCAGGGTGCCAGCCAATTCAGTTCCTGGTGTGGGCTCTCTTTCTGGCTTGCAGATAGAATGGAAGAGAGAAAGAGAGACAGAGACAGAGAGAGAACACACTGCTCTGGTGTCACTTCTTATAAGGGCATTAATCCCATCATGAGTACCCCACCCTCACAACCTCATTTAATCCTGATTACCTCCCAAAGACACCATCTTTAAATTTTAAATACCATCACATTGAGGGTTAGGACTCAATACATGAATTTGGGGAAACACAAATATTTAGTCTATAACACTCATTATCCTTGATATGATTTTTACCAGGACTGATTTTATGGTTCAATTGGTCCTTCTATGTATAACCAATGTCCAATTACTGCTGCTACACAGACACATCCCCCTATACAGGCACTCAACACTCTATTTCGCTCAGGCTGTGGCAACCATGCCAAGTTACCATCATTGCTTCCACTATGCAGTCACCAACCTGACCGAGCAGGTTCCACCACTGCATGCCAGGCTGCTGCTGTTGCCATCAGTTCTGCCGCCTGATGCAGGCACTCATCTCTCCCTCTCAGGCTCTGACATCCCACACCAGGCTATCTGCCCTGTCCCTCCTTGCAGATGCCCTACTGGCTCAATTACTACTGCAACACACATACACACAAACATGAGCACTACATATGACTCCCTTTCTTAAACTTAGCTTGTGGCTTTTGGATTTAATTATTCAGAAAGGAAGAAAAGAAAGCTTTCCTCCTTCCTGACCAAAAAAAAATTGTGAACAAATGCTTTTCGTAACAACCTAGATGGAACTGGAAACTATCCTTTTAAGTGAAGCATTGCGAGAATGGAAAAACAAAAACCACATGAACTTACTAGTAAATTGGAACTAATAAATCAACACTCATATGCACATATGGTGGTGAAATTCAATGGAAATCAAGCAGGTGGGAGGGGGAAGGAGAGGATGGGTGAAATCACACCTAATGGGTACAATGCCTACTATCTGGGTGATGGACACACTTAAAACTTTGAATCAATCTGTACAAAAGCAATTCATGTAACCACTGCATTTGTACCCCCATAATATTCTGAAATAAAAAATAAATAATAAAACTGAGAGGGGGGAAATCCAATGTAAAAATTTAACTGATGAAATTTAGTGTTTATATTTATTGAAATTATCAATATACTTGGACTGTCTGACACTATTTCTTTATCTTTCTTACTATGTTTTTTGTCTTTATTCTTTTCTGCCTTCTGTTAAATTGAGCTTCTTATCCATTTTTATATTCTTTGCTAGTTAGGAAATCAAACATTCCCCATTTTTTAAATTGTTTCCTTGAAAATTTTATCATGCATATTGACTTATAAAGGTCAAAGTTAGTCAACATTGCTATTCTCCGCTTAACAGATTCAGAGATCTGCCCTCAATCACTTCTTCCCATGTGACACATTACTTCTGTTCACCATTTTAGTTTTTTTTATGCTACCAAACTGGTAAATTTTATTATTATAATTATCTTGTACAGTCAATGTGTGTTGGGACTTACCTTACCTTATTTTTTAATATCTTAATTTCATTTTTACAGTGTCTTGTTCTTTGCTTATAGTTTTGATTAATTCTTTTATATCTCTAATCATTTTAAACATACTTATTTTATATCTATATAAAAATAATAAATAGTTCTTTCAGTCATATTATTGACAACCTTGTGAGAGAAACTATGAGGGTGACATGCACAGAAGACTACAGCAATATAGAAAAATGGACCTTCACCCAACCTCAGGGAGACAAGGAAGTGTTAAATGAGGGTCTTAGTCTGAGACTGAGCTAAAGAGCAACTGAGAAAAGAATTACAGAGAGGTACAGTAACAAGCATCATGAGGGAAATCATGATGTGAGCTCCTAAAAGCAGTTTCCAGTTATCAGCTTATACATTTGGGGGCAAGGATGATGACATATGAGGCCAGAAGGGGTAGGACAAGTGAGCATATCCTTGAGGGCTTTGTGTGCTCTAGTAGGTACTTGGGCTCAGTCTTCCAGATCAGTGATTTTTAAACTGCCAAATGGAGCCGCCTTCTTTCTGCCTAGGAATTGAGCATGTCCCCCTCTGCTCCTAAAAAGATGGACCAACTTAATTTATTTTCATTCTTTTCTTATTTTAAACATTTGATTCCTATATTTGGAAAAAGAAACATTGTCACAGCTAAATAAGGAGAAAAATGGAGAGAAATTGTTCTAGGTGATGAGGAGTCTGCCTGTGACCCTCCTGGGCCTTATGGTGAGCAAGATACAAGTAGATCTACCATTTGATCCAGCAATCCCACTACTGGGCATCTACCAAAAAGATCAAAAGTAACTTTATGAAAAAGACACTGCACTCTAATGTTTATAGCAGCACAATTCATAACTGCAAAGCTGTGGAAACAACCCAAGTGCCCATCAATTCATGAGTGGATTAATAAAACGTGGTATATGTATACCATGGAGTACTACTCAGCTTTAAGAAACAATGGTGATATAGCATCTCTTGTATTTTCCTGGATAGAGCTGGAACCCATTCTACTAAGTTAAGTATCTCAAGAATAGAAAAACAAACACCACATGTACTCACTGGCAAATTGATATTAACGGATCAACACCTAAGTGGACATATAGGAGTAACATTTATCGGATGTCAGGAGGGTGGGATCGGGGAGGAGGGGATGGGTATATACAAGCACGACCAGTATGATGTGCAACGTTTGGGGGATGGACACGCTTGAAGCTCTTACTCGAGGGGGATGGGGGGCATGGGCAATATATGTAACCTTAACACTTGTACCCCCATAATACGCTAAAATAAAAATAAATTAATTAATTAAAAAAATAAAAATTTTAGAGCCAGAGATTTCATAAAATTTTAAGAGGTCAAAAACTTCATATAAGGGTTAAAATGAGTGAAGTAAATCTAAATGAATCAATATGAACCACAAAACCAATGTTAAAAAAATAATAATAAAAATAAAAATAAATAAAGGGAAATAGAGATAAGACAATAGTTCAGGGTCAATTGTTTTACAACACCAGCCTGTGAAATATAAAGCTAAACTGAGACAACGTTTAAGTTCTATTTGGCAAGGTTTAAATCAAGAAAATATCTGAGGCCGGGCGCGGTGGCTCACGCCTGTAATCCTAGCTCTTGGGAGGCCGAGGCGGGCGGATTGCTCAAGGTCAGGAGTTCAAAACCAGCCTGAGCAAGAGCGAGACCCCGTCTCTACTATAAATAGAAAGAAATTAATTGGCCAACTGATATATATATAAAAAATTAGCCGGGCATGGTGGCACATGCCTGTAGTCCCAGCTACTCGGGAGGCTGAGGCAGAAGGATCGCTCGAGCCAGGAGTTTGAGGTTGCTGTGAGCTAGGCTGACGCCACGGCACTCACTCTAGCCTGGGCAACAAGTGAGACTCTGTCTCAAAAAAAAAAAGAAAATATCTGTACTACCCACTGTTCAAATATTTGGATGGACTAAGTTTTCTTAGACTAAGAGTCTTTTTAATTAGAGAAAAAATAGCTTATTGTGTGATCATCCTACTAAAGCTGGCTAGGGTCGAAGAACTTGCATTTAGGTCTAAAGAGAAAGAGGGTTGTGAGTGAGAGAGGCAAAGAAATATAGCAATGTGAGAATTCTATCTAGAAAGGAATTTTGAGTGTGGCAATTGACACATGGAGCTAAGCTGAAGCGAATAGGTAGGAAACCACTAAGTTTTTGAGAGTTGTACTGCCAAAAGAACCATCATCCTGAGAGAATGTGATTTAAAACATCCATGGTTCCTTAGTACTCTACAGGCAAGAATGAGCTAAGAAAGCTGTTCAGCCCCTAAGGAGGGCATGTTTTCTAATACCCACTTTAGATGTGGCCAAACAGGATAAAAAAATTTAAAAAAAGAAAGAAACTTTCAGAGGGCACAACTAAGAACCACAGAGCACAGTATAATAGGAAACCCCTTTTACAGGGCAGAATCTGGGCCTAATTAAGAAACATTTTCTATCTATATCAGGGTAGGGAGCCCACACTATGAGTGTCCAGCAGGATTCACATTTGCTACCTGATTTGTCCATGTGTTGTGTGTCTCCAATCCACCCACCTCTGAATAGTAATGTGAGCTAATTGTGGTTATCCAGTCCCTGGGCACCATTGTACACATTGAGCATACAAGAGAAACACCTAAGTGATCAGCTTAGTGTTAAGGTATCTAGAAAAACAGAAGCTACATCCCAATCACGCACCACTCAGAGATCCTGGGATTTGAGTTAGATGCGGTTGTTAGGACCTTTAGGTTATTTTCTTTGGGGAGGGAGAGTGTTGTGTATGTAGGAAGGAGGCTTTCCCAGTATGAGAGACTAGTGGGAAGACTGTGGTAGACATTAGTTTAGTCCACCAAATATTTCTGATCTTCCAAAGGATCACATTGTAAATATGCAGTTCCTATTTGAAGTTAGAGTGGTCATTCAGCTTGTCATGGCTAAATAAATGAGCAAAAGTGACATGTTATTTCGAGAGGTTTCAAGAGCCTGTATGTGATTTGCCACATTCTCTTCCTCTGCCTCAATGACTGTGAAAGCATCTGTCAAGGAAGACAATTAATCTGAAGACAACTAATCTATTAATTATAGTCATCCCTGAATGACTATATTGGACAGAGATGCCATCTAACCCTTATTGGACATGTAGCTTCAATAAGAAATAAATTATAAGCCACTATGAACTGGAGATTGTTTTTTGTGTTTTTTTTTTTTTTTTTTGAGACAGAGTCTCACTTGTTGCCCAGGCTAGAGTGAGTGCCATGGTGTCAGCCTAGCTCACAGCAACCTCAAACTCCTGGGCTCAAGCAATCCTCCTGCCTCAGTCTCCCGAGTAGCTGGGACTACAGGCATGAGCCACCATGCCCGGCTAATTTTTTCTATATATATTAGTTGGCCAATTAATTTATTTCTATTTATAGTAGAGACGAGGTCTCGCTCTTGCTCAGGCTGGTTTCGAACTCCTGACCTTGAGCAATCCACCCGTCTCGGCCTCCCAGAGAGCTAGGATTACAGGCGTGAGCCACCACGCCCGGCCCGAGATTGTTTTTTATAGCAGTAAAACCTAGTATATCCACACTGATGCATACTTCATGTGGCACATGGTATTATAGTTATCTTTTCATATATCTTTTTCTCCCAGAAGGCAATAAGTAACTTAGGTATACAGGCTCTTAACCTGTTAATCTTATTTATTTCATCAGCATTAATTGCTAGCATGTATATAGTACTATAGTACTTGCTATGTGCCAGGAACCCATTCTGAAAAAAAAAAAGTCATATATATATAATATATAGTGGAGGACCATATTTTCTGATTTATTTGCTTCTATTCTAGAGCTTTGAAGGTCATATGTGTATCTACCAGCAACTCTCTGGGCCCAGCTTCCCTGTGTACGTTCTAAATGATCATATGTTGCTAATGGTTCTATATACCTCCCATAGTAGATACACCCTTCAGTGGCCCCCTCAATGTGACATGCCTGCATGTAATCCCTTTACTTGGAGGGCAGGCAGAACCTATGACTTACTTCCAACCAATAAAATATGGCAAAAATGAAGAGATGTCACGCTCTTGATTAAGATCCATCGATGGCAAAGGTGATGAATGCTACTTCGATAATTACTTTGTGTTGTATAAAACTCCATCTTAGCAGACTAGAGACTCTATTGAGACTCTAGAGTCTCTTAGAGAATAGAAATAGCCTTCTTGCGAACTGTCTGTGGAGTAGTCCACGGGGCACAGAAGTGTGGACAACCTTTAAGACCAGCTGGTAAACAACAAGGTCCTTAGTACAACAGCAAAGAAATGAGCTTGTAAAAAAAATTAAAAAGTAAAAATGAAGCATTGTCATATTTATATAACTAATTTGTCTATGAAATTAACAGCCCTAAAATTATATTCAGTAATTCACAGTTAACTAATAAGGCACCCAGTTATTCATGTTGAGCAAATTAGAGGCAGATATTCCAAATTGAATTTAGACTTGTTCAATATTTGAGGATGGGGCTGTAGGAAAAGGAGGAAAATTGGGTGGGGGGAGTAACATTCACAAGTTACAACTATTTGGTTTTATAGAAAACTGTTTTACTCTCTTACTAAACTTGTTGAGTACAACTGTACGAAGTTTCACTTAAAACTAGAGAGCAAATACATACCTCAAAGAGAGAGCCAGTAATTTATTTCTTAGAATTCCTCCCTTTTCCATCTGTCTCCACTCCTGCCATTTCCTTACCCCTTCTCTGTAACCTATTCAATTTCATCCAGTTGTCCCTTGTTTTTCAGCATTTTCTTTGTATGAAGACTAAATCCCCATTTCCTTCTTTTTGATCTCCATTTAGTCTTGATTACAAACCTAACTGAATTATGGTCAGTGCTACTTAGCTCCTTCCTCCCACTCACCTTTATAAGACCAGTCACATCTTCTGCTTTTAGAAAAGAGTTTTTTTACTTTAAAATAACTATGAGTGGAATTGGAATGTTCCTAACACAAAGAAATGATAAATGATCAATGCCTGAGGTGATGATACCTCAATTACCCTGATTTGATTAATTCACATTGCATGTCTTTATCAAAACATCACATGTACTCCATAAAGATATACAACTAGTATGTACCCATAATAATTAAAAGAAGATTAAAAAGAAAAGAGTTTTTATGATGGCTCGCTTCTCCTGATTGCTCTAACACAACTTAAAAGAAAAATATCCTATGATATCTATATTCCCGGAGTAAACCAATGCTAAGAGAGGAAATTCTAATATTCCTGAAAAATTTTGGTAGTTTAGGGTTTAGATGAATACATAAAAACTCTGATTATTCAAGAAAAGTTGTAAGATAAACTATTGCTCTTTTGCTCTCTTCTTACATATGATACATAATTATTAGTCAAAGTTTAGATAATATTAAGCTTAAAGCTGTGATTTGAAAGTCTTTCTGTAATTACACAAAACATTATTTAACATCTTCAGTATTCAGGAAACAGAGTTAGATAAATAGAAGGATACTGAGTCTTCCCACCTTTGCTAGCCAAAGGCTCATTTCTGAAATCTTTTTTTTTTTCTCACATCCATTTATAAAGTTTGGTAGAGTAAAGGTACTTAAACTAAAACAATATGAAATATTTTCTGACTTTAGCTACTATATGAAAACATGTAATCGTAAATGTTAAATCTAAACAGAGCCAGAATGACCATCTACTGAACCATTTCCTAAACATCTTTGTGCAGATCTCTCATTCTATAGGATATTGTTTGGTGTGATTTCACTTGGTTAAGTAAGGTTGAAGGTACTGGATTCAATCAAGTTCAAGTTTAGAATAAACTGGAATTGATTTCAGTGATCTCTTTGGGAAAATAACTCATCTTTTCTGCTGTCATTTTACAAGAGGCAATATGATTAATCTAAATTATAGAACTAAAAAGTAGAAAAACTGGGGCTACAATATAGGTCTTCTGATTCCAAGCACAGGACTATTTATACTACATCCCAACACATCTCATTAATACCATGACATTAAAGATAATAAACATATAATATGCATATTTCCACAAAGGTTTGTGGATATATCCAGCTAACACGTCTGACATTTCCTTTCTTTATGTGAGGAAAAAAAATCAGATATTTATCTTTTAAGGTATTCCAGAATTTGTCTATAAAAACATAGAAATTGTCAGGAAAAAATTAACACAAAGATTATTATTTTTCTTCACTTCCTATTCTGTCTCCCAATCAAAAGCCAGACCAAACCAAACAAAAAAGCCCTAGTAATCAGCTCAAAAAGTCCCTGTAAGTAGAAAAGATCCTTCTTTTATCAAAAATAAAGATTTTAGAGTTAAGTCTTCAGAGTAAAGCACTGACTAAAAAAAGTAACCGTTGGTCCAATTTCTCCCATTCCCCATCATATGCAAAGTAATCTGGTTATTTTCTAGATAAATGGTTGACAAAAGATCACACTTCAGTAATGTCTCCAATAAAGATATGAACAGGTAAATCCAAAAATAATTGTCAATATCAAGCTGGCAGAGGTTATTCCTAAAGAGCCCAAAGAGATAAAAGTCAAACCAGTAAGAGAGGAAAAAGGAAATAGTATACAGGAGAATAATTATATAAAAGCCTATCTAATTCATATCTTCCAATTATAAAATGAATAGCATTTCTCAAATATTTTATATCAAAAAGAGACATTTTCATAATCTAGACTATCATTTTAGCTCTTTGGTAAATAAACACTAGCAGAAAAATTATTCTCTCAAAGAGTCACTAAAATGAACTCTAGTTTATTTTTTTATTCTTTTTAATCTCTGAAAGCTGCATTCCAATACTTGCTCAATGGCCCCAAAGACCAAAGGTAAAAAACACAATCCCTTTTTCCCGGTGGGTGTCTTCTAACTATAAATGAATAGAACATGAGTCAAATGAATTCAGATTCACTCTGAACTCAAAAACTATTCAGTTGCAGTCAGCATCATTTGATCAAAAAATGAATGCTGTGTCATTACAGAATCAATTGAAAAACTAGGAAAGGAAACGTAGATATTTCCTTGATTATTACTTTCTTTAAAAACTAATGTCCAAGTTCACATTGACTCCTGTGATATAGTCCTCCAGGTAACTGACTAAACTTGGGTTTTTGCTTAATCGACCAGGCTAATTAAAGCTTCTGTTCTGGTCTTTGAATGACAAAGCAGAGTGTGGCTTCAATGAAATTGCTGGTTGACTCTTCCATGGGCCTAAATCATACCCAGTAATGTAATCAAACCAGTTTGGCTAAATTACACACCATATATCAGTAAATGGCTTTTCTGGGTCACTAGCCTACACACAATCTGGCATTAAATTATAGCAGATAAAAAGAAATGTTTTAATGTTTCCAAGAAACTCACATGCATTACTTAAGGTTTTAACTAATAAGAAACTATTAGAAGAAAAAAAAAGAGACATGAAAGCATAACAACATTGTGTCCATCCCAAATGTCATTAGCTGCAATCTTTAATCAGGCACTCATTCCAGTTACTGGGCGGTATTGCCAACCTCCCAGAGGGAAGTCAGCCACAGACCAAGAATGAGAAAACCAATTTGAAAAAAAAAAAAAAAAAAATGAACCTGAATGATAACTGAGCCCAGATGGGAAAAAGAAAGGTTAACTGTGGAACTGGTCTTGTTTAAAGGCCACGAGTAAATTTAAGCCACAGAGAAACTTGTCCAAACAGGGAAAATACTATGTTTCCCCCTATAGTAAAAAGGGAAATGAACATACTCAATTGGCTCCACCAGCAGAGACTTTTCCCAAATTTTATTATGGAACATAAGGTCCATGAGCAGGAGTTATAGGCTAAATACTGCACTGGGGCAGTGTAGGAAAGAAGCAGCTGGTTCTTATTATTTGTGTATATTTTTCTTACGGGTAAAAACATGGGCAGAATGCCACAGTGTACTGCTGTGCAGACCTCCCCAAATGGCCAGGGCAGTATACTGGCTTTCCTCTGCCACCATCAGGGATGTAGTCAGCAGAAGGGTATCCATCCAAAGAAACTCCAGCAAAAAGAGGACCTGTCATGTAGCCATTGGCATGAAGCTCTATAGAAGAAGAAAATGAATGAGAGACAGCTTTTGAATGGTGCATTTAAACATTTGACTAAATGATACCAATAGGAACTGGATCTAAATATAAGCAAATTTTAAACATTGCTAAGTCTTTGGAAACTTATATTAATTGTTTAAAATGTTAAATGGTATGAGGTATGGCAAACAGTAGAGACACTATCAGATGGCAGGAAGGGCAGCAGAGGAGATGAATACCCAAATTTCTCTCCTATCTCCCTCAGGTCTCCTAAAATTATCTCCTCTTACATGTACCCATTTGGAAGCCATGGGCAAGCCTGCCCCAGAGATGCCACCACAGGGGTCAGAGGAGGGCAGAGAAGGGCAGAGTAAGGATCTGGAGGGGCAATTGAAGAATGACCTACACACTCCCATGGAGTCTATTCTCAACACAGCAGTGACAGTGAGCCTTGCTAAACCTGGGTAAAAGTGCCCACCTCTCTTCTCCTTCAGACCTCTAATGGCTTCCCATCACATCAAGAGGAACAATAGAATCTTCACAAAAATCTATAAAGACCCACGTGGCATGTCCACACTTTCTTCTCTAGCATTTCCCTAGACATACCATGACATACCCCATTTAATATTTCAACTTCACCATACTCCTGAATACCCTTTCTTTCATGATTTTTTGATGGCACTTATCCCCATCAGCCCAATTATCATTTTGCTTTCTTGTTTATTGTCTCTTCCCTAATTAGACTATAAGCTCCAGGAATACATGTTGTCTGTTTTGTTCTCAGATGAAACCCCAGAACATCTAGAATGATACCAGGCACATAGTAGGCATGCAATATTTGTTGAATGAATAAATGAATGAAAGAATGTATTAATGAACATTTGAAGATATTTAATCTTAACATGCTTTTTCATTGTTAAGTATTACTCATTTATGGGTAATTATCGTGATCTCCTATAACATGACTTGGCAAAATAAGTTATTTCAAAGTTTGATTAAGTGCTTATTGTGCTTAATGCAGGCTGAGGGACATAAAAACATTCCCACTAACCTTTCTTCACATTATCAAGTAGTATTAAAACTGAACAAATTGCTTTAGACAAGGGAAAATGACCTCTCTTTGATTTTAGGAACAAAACAAACTTTCTCTCTTCTTAACATGAAGTTGTAGGGTCACAATGAATAACCTTCTTATTACCAAATCCCACAAGCACTCCCCAGTACTTATCTTTCTTGACTTCTTTGGGTTATTTGACACTCTTGAGCATCCCTACCTTTAAAAAATTATTTAGTGATTTGATTTATTATGCCTTAATAAAGAGGTGGGAGACTGGTTGTTTAAAACAATTAAATCTATTTTGTTAAATATATTTTTGATTATTGAAGTAACAAAATTTGCAGTTTAAAAATAAAATGTGCAGTGTTATTATTTGACCAAATTGGGAATTCATGCTCATTGTTAAAAATAAATAAGAAAAATAAAAAAGAAAATTCAAATTCCATCACTAGCGGTAGGCAATTTAAAACTTTGATGTAGAGTGATATGCGCATCATCTGAGGGATGGTCATGCTGGAAACTCAGACTTGTGGGGGGAGGGGGGGGAAGGGCATTTATTGAAACCTTAAAATCTGTACCCACATAATATGCCGAAAAAAAAAAAAAAAAAGCACTATACAAATGAAAGCAATAGTAATAATGATCATGAGGTTAACCTCCTATGGAATGAAATAAACCTTATGATTAAAAAAAAACACAAAAAACTTTGATGTATATTTCACATACACACACGCGCACACACACAACCTTTTAAAATAGGAATGGAATTATATTACAATATTTTTGTAAACTACTTTTCACCTTAAAGTACTGTTAGTGATATTTTTTCTTGTTAAATTATATGCAGGTACATCTATATCATATTATAATGACTATAGACTATCTCATCGTAAGAGTGCGTCAAATTTGTTTGACCTATGAACTATTGTTAAATATTTAGATTGTTTCCACTTTTCTAGTTTAATATATCTTGATTAAATTCTTTGAATAGATACTTTTGTGCAATTAACCTATTATATCCTCAAGAATAACTCTTAGAAGTAGAATTGTTGGGTTATAACATATATGAATAAAAACTAATGCCTTTACTTTCTAAAATTTATTGCCTATGTATTTATTTATTTATTGCTTTGTTTTTTAGATGCTGTTTTGGCTAGAATCTGCAGAAAAATAGTAGAGTGATCAGAAATATTTGCCTTAACCCCAACTCTTGGAAAAATCATTCTTGATAACTGCTATTTTTAAACAGCTTTAACAAACATAAGAACTATTAGGATTAATAAATATACTGAGCACATAACTACAGAACTGAATTTTTTTTTTGAGACAGAGTCTCACTCTGTCACCCCAGGTGAAGTGCAGTGGCACCATCATAGCTCACTGGAACCTTAAACTTCTGGGCTCAAACAATCCTCCTGCCTCAGCTTCCCGAGTAGCTGGGACTATAGGTGCATGCCACAATGCCTGGCTAATGTTTTTCTTAGTTTTTCTATTTTTAGCAGAGATGGGGTTTCACTCTTGCTCAGGCTGGTCTCAAACTTCAGAGCTCAAGCAATCCTACCTCAGCCTCCCACCTCAGCCTCCCAGAATGCTTACAGGCATGAGCCACTGTGCCCGACCCTGAATATTTTTCTAAAACATAAATTGCAAACTATTGACCTCTCTGATGAATTTAGCATACCATTTGGATTTGCTTGCCGCAAGTTTTTAAACTGAACTAATAATTAAGATTTAGGAGTTTTCAAATTTATAATCAAATTAAATTTTTATCTTTTGAAAAATCAAAAGATCAGGCAGTACTAGGTCTGCATACTTAAGAGACAAAAATGCTGGAACTGAATAGCTGCTTACCCCTTTAGAGAGGACATAAACATTCTACAACTCACATATTGTATGCATATGTGCTTGCACTCAAATTATTCCACTCACATATATTTCCTGCCTCATTCATAGTCATTGGATTTTTGGTCCTTATTTAAAAACACAAATTTTAAAGACTCCATAAAATTCTCTTTGTTTGTTTGTTTTGGAGATAAGTTCTCTCTATGTTGCCCAGACTGTAGTGCAATAGTTATTCATAGGCACAATCATAGCACACTACAGCCTCGGACTCCTGGATTCAAATGAACCTCCCACCTACCCTCCTGAGTAGTAGAACTATAGGTGCACAGCACTGTGTCCAGAGTTCATAGAACTCTGTCATATCAAATGTGCCATAATTTCTTTAACAAATTATCTACTTTTAAAATTTTAAGTTATTCTCTATTCTTTCAATTTTAAAAATAGTCTTATGTATAACTCTGATTATTTACTTAGGAGAAAAATCTTACTTGTAGAATTATTGGTATGTCTATTTTCAAAGCTGTATGTAAGCATTGTTAAATGTTCTTCTACAAATGTTGTTGGTTTTACACTGGCACAAGCAGAGCCTATGTCCCATCAGTTTCCAAAACTTCAATATTATCTTTTTTAATTTCCAAAAATATTTTTATGTTTTTATTTTAATTTATTTTGGTAATGTTTTGGTTTTATTTATTTATTTTATTGCTAATAAAATGTGTCATTCAGTACCCTTTCATTGCAGATAATAGAAAACCACTGTAGCTTGCTAGAGCCTGAAGGGTGACAGCTGTGTCTCCCAGAACACAGGGCATAAGCACACCAGAGGCTCAGCAAAGACTGGAACCAAACCAGGGCCTAGAAAGGCCACAGTAACCCCAAAAGTGTAATTTGTAGCCTGTCAACTCTGAAAGTTTCTGTGAATCTGCTTATTCTTCTCTTTTCCTTGCTAATTAGATTTTTTACTTCCCAATCTGCATGGCAGCCCATAGTCACTTAAGTTTTCTGAGTTTCTGTTACAAAACCATATGTGTGGTAAGACTGACTCTCAACTTGTGGACGTGGAATTTTGGTTGGTTTGACTTGAGTTAGATGCCCACCCATCACTGGTCCAGTTGATATACATTGTTTGAACATTGCTTTGAGGGCATATGGGTGGGGATTTTTAAGGGAGTTCAGTGAGAGGTATGAAGACAACCAAAACAGCTTCCACCATAGGAGACTGAGATGTTTCTGTGTAATTATTGGTCATATGACTTTCTACTTTTTAGAACTACCAGTTTATATTCTTTTCCCATTTTACTAATGATGTGTTCATCAATTTCCTACTAACGTGAAAGTGCTATTTATTTATCATAGATACTATCCCCTTTCCACATACATTGCAAATTATCAGTAGTCATATAATTTTTCATTTTGTTTATAGTGCTTTTCAGTGTCATGGTTTCAAAGTCATGTAAAAGTATCAACTCTAGGGCAAGACTTCATTACCATGTTTCCCAAAAAATAAGACCTACCCATAAAATAAGCCCTAGCAGGATTTCTAAGCATTTGTGCAATATAAGCCCTACCCCGAAAATAAGACGTAGTGCTGCGTAGTGGCTACGCAGCAGTGTATCTGCACAACTCATGCATTTCGTTGAGGAACAGTAAAGAAGACTATCAGCCCTTCTCATCTGCCCCATGAGAGCTCTCTTGTTCAACGTGAGAGATTGGAGTCAATGCTTCTAAAGGAAATAGAGTTGCAAAAAATTCAAGATGGAATTCGGGGTTTGGAGAGTTATGATGATGTTCCAGAAGACGATGACTTAACTATATTTGAATAAATGTAGATTGTTGTACCGTACTTAAAAAAATAACATATCCCCTGAAAATAAGCTCTAGGGTGTCTTCCTGAGGAAAAATAAATATAAGACCCTGTCTTATTTTCCATGGGGAAACACGGTTCTCATGGTTCTGTCACCACTGGCTGAATGTCCATGGACAAGTTTAATTTCTCTATGATTTGGTTTTCTTTTCTCAAAAATGAATCTAATCCACTACTACTCTCTAGGTTTCTTGTGAGGATTAAGTAAGTTTTTGCAAATAGAGAACGTGACACAATGTATGGAACAAAGAACTTGCTTAGTGAACAATAGCTGTTATTTTTGATTTTATGTTTAATAGGGCCATTTAACTTCAATATTTAAAAAAATTTTCGGTGGATAGTCTTTATCATTTTATTGCTTTATGTTTTATATTAAACTCTTAAATTCATATTCAATTATTTTGGTGTGTGGTATGAGGGAGAGATTTCACCTCATTTTATATGGTTGTCCAAATGCCCCAGCACTATTTATAGATTATTTGTTTTCCACCAATTTAAAACACCATCCTTTTAACATTATAATTTATTAAATATATCTGAGTTTGTTTTGGAGAGCATTTTACCATATTCCATTTTTTTTGGCAAGTACTACCCTATTTTAAAACAATAGGTAGAAATATTTCCCTAAGTATTCTTTGTCAACTCATCTAGCAAGTTTCTCTCATTTTCTTCTAATTTTTTATTGGCTACTCTCACAAATACATTTTTCCACATTTGTGTCACTTTATCAAATTATCTTTTTTCCACCCTCAAATATGCCTAATAAATTTTATTGCATAAATTCTGCTCTGAAGAGTTCATGTCTTTATGATATTGTCTTTTTATCCCAAAACATATTTTATTTGTTGAAATATTCTCTTTTCCTATGCCTGTGACTGTAATTTCCTCTGGGGAAAAAGAGTCTCTTCTTCCTTCCCATCCTCCAAATTTTATCTGACTGCTTCTTATTTGTAGACTCTAAACCAGACCCATATGGAGAATGGGATTCTTGGATTTATAGCTCCTGAGTTCTCCTTGGCAATATGCAAAGTAGACCTCAGAACATGATGGAGGACCCTGCCAAATTGTTATCAGATAGCTCAGCATATAAGGCATCCTTCTGTGGTTCTCAATTTAAGGAAATGACTCAAGTATTTCCTTGAGTGTGAAATTTGTTTACTGTTGATTAGCTATAGAGTTCTATATGTAGAGAAGCTTCATTCTAGTCTTTTCGTCCAAGATGCTAAGACATTTTTTACTGGGAATGAATGTTGAATTATACCAAATGTCTTTCTTCTTTAAACTCTCTCTCATGGTTACTATAACTCCATTCTCTTGTATTTCCTTCCCTTTTCTTAACCCGTTTATTCTTATCACCTTTAGCTTACCTCATTCTCCTTTTTCCTCTTCAATATTGGTGTTACTAAGGATTCCATCTTTGGTCTGTTTTTCACTTTATTTGCTCACAATTGTTATAGTTTCTGTATCTCCAGCCCAGATCTATTGAACTCCAAGCATACATTTCCAACTATCTATTGAACTTCACAGTATGAATGAACACAGGTACATCAAACTCTGTCACAAAATCAAGCCTTATTTTTCTCTACAAACTAATTACCCCCTTTATATTTCCTGGATCTGCTAACACAAAGGATTCGTCCCTTTTTATAGCTTTGTTAAAGACAAAACCATTTACCCACTGGCTGGAAACATCAGCACAATCTTCAACATCTTCCATAGCCAATAAATCATAATTTTGCCTTAGAAACATAGACTGAATATGTTCTTTCCCTAATATCTTTATGTTTAAAATCTCATCATCTCTACCTAATGTGGTACTGCAGCAATCCCCTTAAAGTTTTCTCCTCATATTTTCTCTGCCCAACATTTACCTCATACCAGAGTTATCTTCAATCTACATAAAATGGCTATCTTTTTCTTATTCAAAAACTTTGTTGACTTGTTCTCAGTATCAGGACAAGGCCATGAAGAATTTGAATACTTTCTTAATTGAAAGTACTATAGCTCTCTTTGGTTGTATTCTAGAGCCATTAATTCACACTTCCTCACATTCTATTTCACATTTCAATAATGCTTCTCTTCCTTTTTGCCTATCTAGAAACTTATTGCTCATTCAAGCTTCTGTTCAAAATCAATTCCTGAATACTGCATTAGACCCACCAGAAACCATGATGACTACTATTGCTTCCTGCAGATGGCTTTGAGTCAATGCTTCCTTGAAGCATGAGCTTTATCATGCATTAAAATTATGTTTTACAAGAAAAATATTTGGACAGAGAAAATAGCTGACCAGAGACACCAGATGCCAGATGATCTCAAAAAGAAGGAAAAGATTTTGATTAAAAAGAACAAACATACAATGAGATATCACTTAACTCTAGTGAGAACAGCCTTTATCAAAAGTCCCCAAAAAATAAATGCTGGCGTGGATGCGGAGAGATAGGAGCACTCCTACACTGCTGGTGGGACTGCAAACTAATTAAATCTCTGTGGAAAGCAATATGGAGATACCTTAAAGTGATACAAGTAGATCTACCATTTTATCCAGCAATTCCACTACTAGGCATCTACCCCAAAGATCAAAAGTCATTTTATGAAAAAAGACACCTGCACTCAAATGTTTATAGCAGCACAATTCACAATTGCAAAGTTGTGGAAACAACCAAAGTGCCCATCAATTCATGAGTGAATTAATAAAATGTGGTATATGTACACCATGAAGTACTATTCAGCTTTAAGAAACAATGGTGATATAGCACCTCTTGTATTTTCCTGGATAGAGCTGGAACTCATTCTACTAAGTGAAGTATCTCAAGAATGGAAAAACAAGCACCACATGTACTCACCAGGAAATTGGTATTAATGGAACAACAGCTCAGTGGACATATAGGAATAACATTTATCGGGTATCAGGCAGGTGGGAGGGGGAGGAAAGGATGGGTATATACAAACACAATGAGTGAGATGTGCAACATTTGGGGGATGGCCACACTTGAGGCTCTGACTCGAGGAGGGAAGAGGGACATGGGCAATATAAGTAACCTTAACACTTGTACCCCCAAAATATGCTAAAATAAAAAAAAGCAAAAAAAAGAACAAGCAAACAATCATACATTGGGTATAATTCTGAAGGAAAAGTGTCAGAACCTACAAGAGTTTCCATGGGAAGAAGTTGTAAAGCAGAACAAGACAGAACAAGATATTGGAAGAAGACAACCCCAGAGAGACTGGAAGTTCAGCAAAAAGGGCAAATGTAGGTTTGTTTCTCCCTCCCTCATATCTCTGGCAGTCAGCAGGACCCTGAGCTGCTGGAGACCTTTCTACCCTCACAAGCCAAATAGCTGTAGCTGCCAGTGAACTGGAAGCTTTTTGAGGACAAAGCACCAGACTGCCATCCCCCTTGGGGTACTTCGGACCCGAGCCAAGATGACAGGCACTGTATTGCTTTTCCACCCACTGTGTACCTTTGTGCTACCCAAGGGGCTTCAGCTCCTCAGTTTTCATCTTGCTCATTCCCACACTAACATTTCCCAACTCCGGCCCAGACTCTGGGAAACACAGGGGGCCAGTGGGTCCTGAGGGATCTACATGACTCCAGAGCCTGGACATCCCAGGTGGGCTGCCTCCTGGAAAGAGGGACAGAAATGACAAGAGTGCTAGCTTTCTTATATTTAGACTCTTTTCCTTTCCTTCCCTTCCCTTCCCCATCTGTGGCTGCTTGAGATGCTTGAGCCGGAGCTGACAGGAGCTGCTGCTTCCTCTCTGTTGGGGCTTCCACAGAGAGTGGGGCTCAAACATTTCCTCTTAAAGACCTGCAGAGGACTAAGGGATGCTGGAATTATGAGCTCTTTGCTCACTGGCCCTCTCTCATGCTGGTTGCCCAGCTACTCCATCAGAGCAGAAAACATTCTGAAGCAGATGGAGCACTCCATAGGCAACTCAAGACCAACACAGTTCTCCCTGGCATGGTCAGGGAGTGATTTTTAGGGACCCAAGAACAGGCCCACAGTCCAGATCCTATATCCCAAGGACTCAATCATGTTGCTCCGTGTCATGGAGGGGAGATTTGTGAACTAATCTCAGGAGGCAAGGGAGCCCATCTAGACAGAACTGAAGAAAACATAGTGTGAGTCCCAGCCACAGCACATTCATGAAGCGTCCCTCTCCCCACAGGAAAGCTACACTCTCAACCCAGAGTGGGATCCTGGACAGGGAAGCTCCCAGCCCACAGTGCCATTTTGGGGACCTCTACAAGTGTGAGCTTCTGCCTTCTGGCAGACACCAGAGGGAGACTGTGAAGAAGGGGAAGGAGAGAAGAGACAAACCCATTCCTGAGAGCCAGGCTATGGGATCTCAGATGGCCCCTGCCTCCACAAACAGAATTTTTGGCTGGGTAGGACCCCCTTAGCCCCTCTGTGGTGGCTTTCCTTAGAAGCCTGAGAGCAGACCTTTGACACCCACCAAAACACCTACTTTCCCAGCTTTTGTGAGGCCTGAGTGCAGGCTGACCCAACCCAGCCCTGCCCAGTCTTATTCCCCCACCCTTTATTATATATATAGCTTGAAAATATTTTCTCCCATTCTGTAGGTTGTCTATTTACTCTGTCAATTATCCTTCAGTGTACAGAAGCTTTTTAAGTCCCATTTACTTATTTTTGTTTGTATTTGCCTTTGGGGTCCTTAGTCACAAATTATTTGCCTATGCTGATGTCTAAAAGAGTTTTTCCTACATTTTCTTCTAGAATACTTATGGTTTGATGCCTTACATTCAATTCCTTTATCCATCTTAAATTAATTTTTGTAAGTGGTGAGAGAGGTGGATCCTGTGAGAACCATCTGCATGTGGCTATCCAATTTTTCCAGCACCATTGATTGAATAGGGCTTCCTTTCCTCAATGTATATTGTTGTCTACTTTGTTGAAGATCTGTTGATTGTAGGTAGATTGTTTTATTTCTGGGTTCTCTATTCTGCTCCATTGCTCTATGTCGCTACTTTTATACCAGTAGCATGCCGTTTTGGTTACTAAAGACTTATAGTATAATTTGAAGTTTAGTAATTTGATGTCTCCAGATTTATTTTTTGCTTGAGATTGCTTTGCCAATTCAGGGCCTTTATTTTCGGTTCCAAATGAAGCATATTATTATGTTTTGTAGATCTGTGAAATATGACATTGGTATTTTGATGGTGATTGTGTTGAATCTGTAAATTCAACAGTATGGGCAATATGGACTTTTTAACAATGTTGGTTCTACCAATCCTTGAGCATGGGATGTTTTTTCTTTTGTGTCATCTGTGATTTATTTCCTCCATGTTTCCCATAGTTCTCCTTATAGAGATCTTTCACCTTCTTGGTTAGGTATATTCCTGAGCATTTTATTTCTTTGTAGCTATTGTGAATGGTATTGAGTCTTTGATGTGACTCTCAGCTGGACTGTTATTAGTGTATAGAAGTGCTACTGATTTGTGTACATTGATTTCATAACCTGAGATTTTGCTGAATTTATTTATCAATTCTAGAAGTCTTTTGGTGGAGTCTTTGGGATTTCTAGATATAAGATTATATCATCAGCAAAAAGGGATAGTTTGCCCTTCTGCTCCCAATTTGGATTTCCTGTCCTTTCATTTCTTTCTTTTGCCTGATTGCTTTTGCTGGGACTTCCAGTATTTTTTTTTAATACATATGGTAATAGAGGTTACCCTTGTCTTGTTCTAGTTGTAAGAGGGAATGCTTTCCACTTTTCCCCATTCAGTATGATGTTGACTGTGGGTTTGTCACATATGGCTTTTATAATTTTAAGGTACAATCTATTATTTCAAATAAAACCTCAATGAGATGTTTTTGAGTAGTTAGGACAAGCAAAACCTGGCAAAATTATTCTAAAATTTTGAATGAATAATAAACAAGGCTAACTATGAATCTTTCATTTTAAAAACAAAAGTGATGAAAGGAATTTTTCTTAGCAGGTAAACACAGTAAAACATTATAAAGCTACAGTTAATAGAGTGATATTACAATAAGAATGGACTGATCTTAGCTGAGAACAATGGGGGGGAGGAAATGTCACATAGATAATTGCCTAAGTAACATCTCTATGAAACTTTTGTCGATATCCACAGTCAAATTTTTCTCATCCTCTTCTGTGTTCTTCTATCATTTTGTATTTGGCTAGTTCATATAAAATTATCAGTATTCAATTATTTGACTAAAAAAAGATAATTTTCTTTTTCCACTATAGCCCTTATACTGGGCTTTGGCAACTAGTATTTTACATGTCTATCCCAGACTGTGATTTCCTCAAAATCAGAATACTTATTTTATTTATCTATGTATCTTTAGCACCTAGAAGTACCTAGCCCATAATATGTACATAAAAATTTGACTAAGTACTTTTCCAAATATTAAAAAATTAAATGGTACAGTTGAATAGTTCTATAGTGTACCATTTCTCTGTACATGCAATCATATCTAAGAAATCAAGTTTGACACTGACCCAAATTTGTTTTGAGTATATGTATTTGAAACAAGATGATGGTGAGAAATTGGGAAATCAAACCAATAAGGAAATAAGAGATAAAAACCAGGCTTTTCATCTCTTAAAAGTTTAGCAATAACAATATATTGCTAGGACCTAGGACCTAGCAATACTAATATATTGCTAGGACCAATATATACTAGGACTTTTCTCATGTATGTCATGTGACAAATATCTTATCTGTAAACTGCAGATTTTCAACTAAAATATAGGTAATTCCATTAAAGCTATTAAGAGTTTTTAGAAAAATCTCTAATTAATTTGGATATTTTAAAATGTGGATCATCACCATTGCTATATCTTTTATTTGGAAAAATACAAACCCCATAGACATTTCTATTAAAGAAAGGAATTTAAACCTCAAAAACCTAATTGTTTTTGAGCAATATTAATGAAAGGAATTTTGACTTAACAAACATGAAGATAATAAAATCTAATTTTATGGAGCTGTTTGGCCTTGAATCTTATTATGTCAAAGAAAATGAAAAACTAATAAGACATTGCAATAAAATCTACATGATTATAGACAAACATTTTGGCAAAAATAATTGTGTGTGTTTGCTTAGATAACACCAACATAATAGAAAATGATATTCCTATGACAGCACCATCAATTATACATTTTGTTAAAATCTGTATTTTAAATAAAATAATTCTCTTATGTTAATGGACAGTCCCCTGACCAAATTCTCAATTGGCTTTGTATATATAGCTGAAGCATTTAGCCAAAATGTGTTACAATAACCCAAGTGAAAGAATGTAAGAAAATTTGTAATAACGCTACAAATAAGATTAACTGTCATTGACAAGGGTTACTTTTACCTTTGAAAATAGGAACCTAAGAAATAATTTCCTGTAGATGTAACACTGGTGATAATATTGTTAACACAGAAAATTACAAACCAGACTAAATGAATTATTTAGTTAAATGTATACCCAAAAAGGAAGTTGGATTTTAAAACCCCAACTTTGATCATAGACTCCTGCAATTGCATCTGGATACATCATACAACAAAATAGGCATATTTTTTATCCTTAATCCAAGGTTTAAAATATAAGTAGAGGATCTTCATGGACTTATTTGTGGATCACCAACTAAAACAAGTGGTATCTGTGAAAGTACCTCTAATGAGTCTGTCGACAATATGAACTGCCTAATGCAAAGAAGATACTGTGCCGTCTAAAGCACAATCCTGCTGTCCATTCCCTTTGTTCTACAAAATTCTAACATTAGTTACAGGCTCCAAAAAAAAGAGAAAAGACTCTCTGGGACATTGGGTCACAGAGCTTTCCAAGTTCCCTAGATACAAAACCAAAATGTTTGGTTAGAAAAGAACTTTGTTGCTTTGGCTTTCTTTCTTTTTTTTTATTTCAGCATATTATGGGGGTACAAATGTTTAGGTTATATATATTGCCTTTACCCTGCCTGAGTCAGAGCTTCAAGTGCTTCCATCCCCCAAACAGTGCACACCGCACCCATTAGGTGTGAATATACTCAACCCCTCAACCCGCCTCCCACCTACCCAACACCCAATGAATGTTACTACTATATGTGCACATAAGTGTTTATCAATTAATACCAATTTGATGGTAAGTACATGTTGTTCTTATTTTTCCATTCTTGTGATACTTCACTTAGTAGAATGGGCTTCCAGCTCCATCCAGGATAATATAAGATGTGCTAGATCACCATTTTTTTTGTGGCCATGTAGTACTCCATGTTACACATATAACACATTTTATAAATCTACTCATGTATTGATGGACACTTGGGTAGCTTCCACATCCTTGCAATTGTGAATTGTGGTTTAGCTTTCTTTATACTGTGCTTAACCCAATGCAGTGTACGTGCATGAGGATCATATCATTTTATGAGTTTCATGAGTTCTTCAGGGTGACAGTGAGTAAAATTAAGTTGTGAAATGTTTCTGTCTCCTTTAGGTCAATTTTTATAAATAATTTTTAAAAGGAATTTTTAAACATCAGCAAATATTTGGTCTCCACTATAATTTATTTTTTTCTGTACAATATAGATATGATGATTTTTCTGTAGTATAAATGATACATTCTATAATAAGTGCCATGTTTACATGTAAAAAGTTTCTTATTCATTCTGAGCCTTTAGAGGCCTTGAATGAGGCAGATTCTAAGCTCCAGTCTTACTCTCAAATTGTGTTGCTATTAAAAGCTCTTTTCAGAGTCAAAAAGTCAACCTCATAACCCCAGACTCTTAGATCTTTCTCCCTATTTTAACTCTAATATTTTGGGTTCTCACAGTACCTCTGTCTTCTAGAAGGTGAAAGGAAATTGTTGGAGAGGAAATTCTTAAATTTAACAACCTCCAAACTCTAGACCTTGAGCCTACAAATATGAAAGAATGCTGTTGCCAAATTGACACCAGTCACAAAAGACTTTGAAAATTAATTCAAAAAGAGTTTGCACATGTTGTCAAATCCCTGAATAATATTACCCTGGCTCAAATGAGCCATTATGGAGGAGTTGGAAATCTCCTATAACAAGCAAATAATTATGGGTGGAATGGGCTGAATTGATTGGAGCAGACATTTGACATCTGGGCATATTTCCCCATGCCTTGAATAAAGAGATGGTTCATATTTTCTGAAAATTCAACTACTATTTCCTGCAAAAACTTTCCCTCCAGCAGATTTACCATGGAAGGTAGGTAACCAAAGCTATCTTGATTGGGAAAGGTACATGGTAAAGGTCAAACTGTGGATAGTCCATATCAACATTTTTTTAAAGTATATGTAGACTAATATACAATGACAACCTGAAGATTAGAGGACAATTATATCCCTGCTTCTTCATTGTCTGAAAATGATAGCAGTAGTTTATGTTCTAAATCTATACATAAAACTCAGATTTCTTCTTAGCATCTGCTGGTATATCCAACTCCATTTCCTTCCTAACTATTACCAGAACATGGGAGCTAAAGTGACTTTTTATTTCATCATTATTATGGGGGTACAAATGTTCAGGTTACATGTGTTGCCTTTGCCCCACCCAAGTCAGAACTTAAGGCATGTCCATCCCCCAGACGTTACACACTGTACCCATTAGGTGTGAATATACCCATGCCCTGCTTCCCCCTCCCCCTCCCACCTGCCCAACACCTGATAAATGTTACTACTATAATGGCACATAAATGTTAATACCAATTTGATGGAGGGATATGTGGTGCTTGTTTTTCCATTCTTGTGATATTTCACTTAGTTGAATGGGCTCCAGGTCTATCGAGGATAATACAAGAGGTGCTGGATTGCCATTGTTTTCTGTGGCTAAGTAGTACCCTGTGGTACACATAGACCACATTTTATCAACCTACTCATATATTGATAGACACTTCAGTTGTTTCCACATCTTTGAAATTGTGAATTGTGCTGCTGTACACATTCTAGTTCAGATGTCTTTTTCACAGAATGTCATTTTTTTTCCTTTGGGTAGATGCCCAGTAATGGAATTGCTGGGTCAAATGGTAGTTCTACTTGTAGCTCTTTGAGGTATCTCCATATTGCTTTCCACAGAGGTTGTACTAGTTCACAGTCCCACCAGCAGTGTAGGAGTGTTCCTATCTCTTCAAATTCACACCAGCATTTATTGTTTTGGGACTTTTTGATAAAGGCCATTTTCACTGGGGATAAGCGATATCTCATTGTGGTTTTGATTTGCATTTCCCTGATGATTAGAGATGTTGAACATTTTTTCATATGTTTTTTTCTTTTTTTTTTTTTGCCATTAGTCTGTCTTCTTTCAAAAAGTTTCTGTCCATGTCCTTTGCCCACTTTTTAATGGGGTTGTTTGATTTTTTTTCTTGCTGATTTTCCTGAATTCTATATAGATTCTTGTTATCAGCCCTTTATCAGATGTGTAGCATACAAATACTTTCTCCCATTCTATAGGTTGTCTGCTCTCATGATAGTTTCCTTGGCTGTGCAGAGGCTTTAGAATCAAATCAAAGACTCAATACCCTTCACAATAGCATCAAAGAAAATAAAATACTTAGGAATATATTTAACTAAGGAGGTGAAAGACTTCTACAGGAAGAACTATGAAACACTGAGGAAGGAAATTAACTAAAATGACTTTTTTCATCAGCCATATCCTAGGTTTGTTTTTGCCAACAAATATACAATTTTTCAGAGGGCTATCTGCATCACTGTATTGAAAAAAATGGAGCAAAAGAATAAACAAAATACCTGGCAAGTCCACAGTGGCCAATCTACAGCCCTTATCTATGATCCTTGCCTGGTCACTGAAGAGTACTGCAAATCAATAGGGCTAAGTGAGAGAATAAAACCAAGCCCATCTTTGAAAGTCAGATAATATGGTTTTATGGCTTTAATTACATTGTAATAACTACATGGAAGTAAATATACTCTTCCTGTTTTAAGTTAGGTGAACATCTGTCATAAATAACTCCAATGCTCTTGCTTTTGTAAACTAATTACACAACAGACCCTATCAATTCATGGAGTGTTAGGATGCAGAGTTAAATTGTATAATTCACTTAACCAAGGTTTTGCTCTTACTTCAGTATAGTTCACAATTCTCTATTTTCATAAGCCAGGTAGTAGGAATGCATTACATAATGCCTTACATGAATTTCAGATTAAAGAAGAAGGTAAAAATGGCTTTATGACTGTACCTTCCTCTTTTTACCTCTCTTTTTCATTAGGGTGAACTAATGCCATTTATTTTGAAAAGAAGCTTAAGTAATTGCTCTTAATTTAAAAATAAAGGTACACTCTTTTTAAATCACTTAACCTTTAAGTGATGCACTTTCTGAGTACTATGAGAATGAAAAGTGAAAATTCATTTTATGTACTCATTTATTATTCATAAATCAGTTCTCATTTATCACCTACTGAATGTCAGACAATGGATTATGTGCTTGAATTATAAAGAAAAATAGAAACTCTCACTAGTTGGAGCAAATAATATAGATTACTAGAATATGTTCTATAAAGGATATATGTACAAAATATTCTGGGATCCTAAAAAAGCTATTCATGGGGAGAGTAAGGAAAGACTTCTAAAAGGTAACATATGAGGCACATCTTCAAGTTAATTGCAGTGACCAGACGCTCAGTATGTGCTAGCCCTGAGAGCTTGTTTGTTTGTTTATTTTGCACAGATGCATGTTAACTGGAATTAGAATTAGGAAATTGCCTGGAACCAAAAATGTCCCAGGTACTAATCACCCTCTCTATCCTTTTCCAAGGGACACATAGTCTCTCTTGTCATAAGGATTTTGCTTTGCTTTATGTTCCTGCTCCATGACACTCCCCTTACTGTAGTTTGAACATTTGCTACTCGTGGTCAATCCTATCCATATTTTCTAGTCCAGGTCCTGGAGAGTACCAGAGTATTGGACAGAAGAACACTTTTCACAAGTTCACTTCAGATTGGCCACCAGCCGATCTGAAGATGGACTATTTTGAGGTTTTAGTCTGATTTAGTCACTGACATCCCCTATATAAGAATCACTCATATTGTACTGATTAAGGGGATAAGGAGCAAAACAATTTTTCCCAGAAGGACAGTTAAAGGTGTTAAGCATTGTGACCTATGTAGTTTTAAAGTATGAATATAAGTTTGCCATGTAGAAAAGGTTAGAAATGTTACGTCTAAGCAACATTGCCTATGTAGACATGTAGATATAAAGACATAACAATAACAATGATGATAATAACAACTACCATTTATGAAAATGTACTACAATCATTATTATGATAAGTGCTTTATGTGTACCAGGCCTAATATGCAAAATAATCATGTGAATCATGTCTATCATTCTCATTGAATAGAGGAAGAAACAGATATTCAGAGAGATTAGGTAACTTGCACAATGTCAAAGGGTTCATAATTGTCAAATCCAGGATTTGAGTCTGAGTATACTCAATCTCAAAACCCTATGATTTTCCATTGTTGCATGATGTTTCCTTGAAGCCATAAAAGAACCTGGTGCATTTATGTGATTGCAGACATACCTTTTATGAGAGGAACAGGAAATTAGACTTAAAATAATAAAAGTTAGCTACTTTGCTGACATCATTGGCTATTACATTAAGTAGTTTTCATTTGTCCTATGTAAAAAGGAAAGTGGCTAAAAAAAAAAGAGCCAGTACAGACAGAGAATCAAAATGAAGAACCTAAAAAGGCAAATGAATTATGGTTCCAGTGAGCAACTTGAATGTCTGAATTAAAGCAGTCACCCTGGCACAACTGAGAAAGAAAAAGATTTGAAGGAAATTGTGGAAGAAAAGGGAAGCAAAAGCAAGTGGGTAGAATGCCCACATTGATAGGGCAGAGAGGTGAAGAGAAGCAAATGAAAGAACTTGAGGAGTAGCCAGCAAAAGAGAAAAGAGTGATATCATAGAAACCAGAGGGAGGCAATATTCCAAGGCAGTAAGACTGGTCAACAGTGTTAAAGTACATAGAGTATTTAAAGTACATACAGTGGTCCATCAGAATAAGGACTTCAACTTCCCAGTGGGCTGATTAGAAAACATCACGAGAATGAACTACTAAAAGTGCTAGCACAATTACCTCTTCCATGTAGTATTCAGGAAAATTTCCTTCCCAAAGTCAAGGTTATTTGTATAGAAGCTACAGCTACTCCAGTGATGAAAATCTTCCTCTAGAGCAACAGAATCATAGTCTATGCTATCGAAGGATAGCTCCAGGCATGAAGAATGTTACAAACAACTCCAAGTCCACTATATCCTATACCAGACTGAGGGCCATCGAGGTTCAAATTTCACATATTTTCTTTACGAAAGTTATTTGTACATTAACCCTTCAAAATTAATAGTCAACAAAGTTCACCTTCTGATTCCAAAAGCTTCCAAGTTATTGTCCAAATAATGGAATATTTTGAATGACTTGAAAAACTGATATTGCTATTTTATTGATTAAAAGATAATAGATATCTCAGTGGGTTATTCTTTGTTATTCTTCTCACATAAAGTCATAGCATACTTTTAAGTATCAGTTCCCCTTTCCTTCACACACTCTTAACCCTCCATGTGGAGTGTTGGGAGAGTGAAGGGGGACTGAAGTAGTCATTAGTGCTGATCACCAAGTACTTTTGGCTCTCCTTACTATAATATCCTGCTCTCTATAGTTACATACGGCCCCATGACTTGCTTTGACAAATGAAATGGAACAAACGTCACTGGGTGTATGCTTCAGGAACTAGTACATGATTCATCATGCTCTTGCTTTTCCTCTGATATAGCATCTGGCAACTTTCTAGATAGTGCTGCTCTTGCAGCTGGGAATCTGAGGGAGAAATACATGGACCAGAATCTCCAGTCAATCCATATTGGACATGTAGAGTGAGAAAGAAATAATTTCTTTTGTTTAAAGCCCGTGATATGTGAGTAAGAAGGAAGGTTTTGTAGAATTCCACCAAAACAAATTTAATTCACAATTAGTGATGACTTTATTCTAATCACATTAGGCAGATTCTGAATAAATAGCCACATGGGGATGGGAATGGAAAAGCACAACTGGCAAGACTTGTATAAGAGACAGCAAGGCTATGTATATTCATTCACCTCGAGCAGCCACTGTGACATGTAAATACCACCAGTATAGAAGACACTCACCATATAATTTTTTACAACCAGGGAATCAGAACCAATTCTACTTCTTGCTTAAAGACAGTGCAGTAACACTGTGGAGAAATGGCAACCCTCACAGATTTTGTGGTGTGGATCTAGAACACCACAGATTGCTTAGGGATTATAAGTCTTCTAACTTCAATTGATTTTTATCAGTTAGTAAGGATAAATTTTACTCTATAGCTATGAAATTGGCAAGAACAGTTAAGGCAACATTTTTT
This sequence comes from Microcebus murinus, assembly GCF_040939455.1. Taxonomy (NCBI): domain Eukaryota; kingdom Metazoa; phylum Chordata; class Mammalia; order Primates; family Cheirogaleidae; genus Microcebus; species Microcebus murinus. Next base: position 33,514,779 of record NC_134114.1, on the reverse strand, counting down.
CACCATGTGGTTAAAATATACATTGGCAATTTCTTAGTTGCCCAAGGGCACAATGCATCTTAAAATTTTGTAAATTTTGAAGGCTAATTTCTTTTAAAACTTTATAGAAAAAAATTTAATTCTTTGTTAATCTTAAAGGAAGTTAATATATTAGTCTTAAAGATTAATGGAGTAAATGCCCAACAATGAGGATTAAAGAAACTATAATACATTTACATATTACACATAGATTTAAAATGATTCAAATGTTTATATACATACCAAAAAAGTTCGATAAATAAAATATTTGCAATAGTTTCCTCTAGCAATGAGTTTGTGAATGTTTTGTTTTTTATTTTTTATCTATTTTCTACACATGGACAGCCTCTGTAAAAACCAGGTTTATTTAAAGAGAGAAATAATACAAATGTGGTGTCATTAGTATTTTCATAAGAGAAAACTATTTACTCTTTCAGAATAGTTGAATGTGTAATCATATATGAAAAGTTGATAAGCTAATTTTTAATTCATTCTAGACTACTAAATTTTTAGAAGTGTTCTAAATTCACTTAGAAGTTTCTTTTTTATTACTTATTTATTTTTTTTTATGTCAGAATATTGCAGGGTTACAAACGCTTTAGTTACATAAATTGCCATTGCACTGCCCAACAAGTGTGTCCATCCCCGAGACAGTGAACACTGCAACTGTTAGGTGTGAATTTATCCATCTCCTCCTCTGCCCTCCCACTTGACAAATACTCTATGAATGTTACTTCCCATATGTACATATTAGTGTTGATCAGTTAGTACCAATTTAATGGTAAGTACATGTGGTTTTTGTTTTTCCATTCTTGTCCTTTTAATCCTATAGCATATTTCAGGAACTATGGTGTGTTAGAATAGTGAGATATTTGCTTGGTGCTTGATAGAGTTATCTTTAATTACCTATGTATTATATAAAGGAAATTTTCCCAATATGAAGCTATTTCATACATTAAACCTTAATGCTAAAAACCACCAAAACAAAAATATTTTTCCCCAGATCTTATAGTCTTAACTCTTGTAATTTTCAACTTTACTTTTCTAGCCTCCAACTTCTAACATCTTCAACCTATACCTCTAATCTTGACATGACTTCATTTGAAGTAGGGATAAGAAAAATAAAATCCTTTATGACAACAGAAGAAATTCATGACACCTGAGTTTCATAGCCAAAAACTCTATTTTTCTACTGCTAGAGAAGTGTAAGTACCATTTACATAGATAAAATCTACATTTCACTAATATACATTTAATATATTATTTATATTGGATATTAATGGGTATAAATATTTATATTTGTGAATATAAGAAAATACTAAATAGCAGGTATTTTTAAATATTTAATAAATATATAATATATAAATAGCGTATATTAATTAAACACATATTTAATATTAAAATATAATATTTAAGCATGATAGATTACAACTAACCTAGAACAATGTTTGGTACATGGTAAGCACTCAATAAATATTTGTTGAATATGTAGCTAACTGATTGGATAAGTTAAGAAATTTTGAATCCATGAATTAATTCATATCTATGAAAAAGTAAGCATTTCTAATATCTATTTGAAGATGTTTAAAAGATAAAACTATTTGTCTATGAGCCATCTTTAAAACAGTATGGAAGGGCAACATCTGCTATAGCAAACATGGAGGTTCCTTTTAATTTTAAAGAACTGTAGAAACAGACATTCAAAATAAAGATCTTTTTAAAAAAGTATGTGATTTGACTAGATTTAAGGTAACTGAACTGGGCCCAGTATCAACTTAAATAAACAAATATTTCAATATTTTTAGAGATGGGCTCTAAACTAGTATTCATTGACTATAAACTAGAGCCATATCTCAACAAAATTATTATTATAACAAATCTCAATCTAAAAATGAAAATATGGAATCAATATTTTAGCAATTGAGAGTTGCTAGATCTCTGCATTAGGATTCTTCCTTTCCAAGATTAGACATAAGAAAAGCTTCATTTAACAAACAGAATCTTCAAGTAGCAATATTTTTTTTGTCTTTTCTATTAAAGTCAGGGAGACATGCAGAAAGAAAAACTGATCTGTGCTTTATATTTTAACATAATTTTGGTGTATAGCCTGAAGTTAATACATGTTACATCTAGCCTTTATGACTTCCATGTCCATAATAATATGACAATATGTAATGACAACTGATCATTTAGCAATGACCCTGGACTTTCGAGGATCAAGAAAAATTTAGTTTGTGATCATTGTGCTTTGTTCATTAAGAGAAGAAAATGAATCTTTGTGTAAAATAATAAGATTTACAGTACCAAATGTTTAAAAAACATTTTTTCTTCATCGATCAATCAAAAAATGCCAATAACCAATATATCCAATTCTGATTAGTTGAGTATATTTATAACAACTAACAATTTAAATCATTTCTTTAAAGTTTTATTCTTCCTATCAGGGTTTTCTTTCCAGAATACCATCTGCTGCTGTTTAATCTCATCACCTAATCAGCTTTTGTGTTTTCTTCTGAAAGCAATACTGAGCTAACAGAGACCATAGCAAATGCTCTTGGACTGTGTTCTGAAAAATCTCTTAAAATTATAAAATCATCAATTGTGCATAAGAAATGACATAAACATTTTTGCAATGGGTTTGCTTTTTTCCTGCTTCTAGAAAAGTACTGCCATCGTGAAGATGTTTGCTTTTGTAATTATGCCTAATTTTTTAATTAACTTCATAGTAAAGGTAAACTTTCAGTTTTGCAGAGTATATTTCCAAACAGTAATAATTGTACAAAATATGAAAAGTAAAATAGCTTTAGTAATTATCTAGTTCTGCCAAATTCAAATGGATTGATACTGGCAGAACCTGGCAATGAATAATCTGGAATGAAAAATACAGTAATATATTATCTAAAAAACAAATATCAAAAACATTAATACAGCAATTTCATGATGTGACAAATTAATAAATTTCTCCATAGTATAAGACATAACTCAAGAAATCAGACTAGCTTAAAATAAAGATGACAAATCATATAGCAAATAAATGTTATTCCATTCAAAAACCTAAAAGTGCTTCTTATTCATTACTACCTTTTACCCTACTCATCACCAAGATCTGATTATTTTATTAATATCCTCTGAATATTTGTCCATCTCCATCACCATCACCACTGACTAAATTTATCTTCCCTGATACCTCCACCCCTGCTCTGCTGAAATAGATAGCTTAGTGGTTTAAATAAATCTACTCTTGCCCACCCAGAGTGACCTGTAAAAAATGATAATTTCATTGTCATCTACCTCATGTACAACTTTACCTACCCCTGCTTGAATTATTTCAATGGCTCTCCATTGCAGTTATACCAAGAATAAACATTCTTGTCATGTCTTATGGGGATGATGATTTCTAAAGCTTCATCATCTTTTCCTTTCTCCCTCTATTCCAGCTAAACTAGTATATTTTAGGTCTCATTTATGTATTGTATGGACTTTCACATTAAGGAGTTTATGCATGCTGTTTCCCTGCCAAAATTCTATTTCCACCTCTGTTCATCTAAATAACCCCCACTGAGTTGTCACCTGTCAGCTCCATCATTATCTCCTCACTCTCCTCACCTTCCAAACTAGTTCAAATCAAAACATTACCGTGTATATATCTGTCATTCATGGCACTCCTCACAGCTGTAATGCTATGTTTAATTGTGTGATTATTTGGTTAATCTTTTTCTCGCTATTAGAATAAATTCCATTAAAGCAAGGAACATGTTTGGTTTCTTTACCACTTAGTCTTTGACTTATCACACAAGTTAATCAATTACTATTTGTTGAGGAAATAAAGAATGAATGAAAAATCTCCATTTTGATGCGGATTCTAGTGATGCTTCTGTTGCTCAAAACATTTTTGAAACTCTACCTTTGGAATTATCTACAGAATATGCACAACCATATGATTTGCTTGATCATTTATCTACCCTAACTCTGTAGAAGAAGACAACAAACTATGCTACTTTTAAATCAGAAATACATACATATACATATACATATACACACATATATATTAATTGAAAATTAGAATTTAATTGCTAAACTGTGGAAGTTTTAATGTGAAAAAAATTCTAATGTTTTTAAACAGGGCTTATTTTACCAGTAGCTTTTTGTTTTGCTTAAATGAAAGGAGAGAAGAGATGAACTTTTAGTCCCTATTTCACATATTGTCTCACATTTAATCATGCCAGGTGGGTAGAATTTTCCCAGTTTTATAGATGAGGAAACTGAGACTCAGAGAATTTAGGTGTCTTGTTCATATGAACAGCATATGAACAGCAACTGATTAAGTTGCTAATTACAAGATCAGATGGTAGGTCAATTTTTAGTTCTTTGAGGAATCTCCATACTGTTTTCCATAAAAGTTGTCCTAATTTACATTCTCCCCAACATGTGTGTGTAAGCATTCTTTTCTCACAAGATCCATGCCAATATCTGTTGTTTTTTTCTTTTTAATAATGGCTATTCTGATAGGGGTAAGGTGGTATCTCATTACGGTTTTAATTTGCATTTCCCTAGTGATCAGTAATGTTGAGCAATTTTTCATATGTTTGTTGGCCATTTGTAAATCCTCTTTTAAAAATAATCTGTTCATGTCTTTTGCCCAATTTTTGGTGGGATTATTTGGTTTTTTCTTGCTGATTTGTTTTCTTTGTAAATTCTAGATATTAGTCCTTTGTAGGACGTATATATAGTTTGTGAATATTTTTCCCATTCTGTAGGTTGTCTATTTACTTTATTCATTGTTTTCTTTGCTGTGCACAAACTTTTTAGTTTAATTAAGTCCCATTTAAAAAATTTTTGTTGTTGCTGTATTTGTTTTCAGGGTCTTAGTCATAAATTTTTTGCCTGAGCCAATGTCCAGAAGAATTTTTCTTACATTTTCTTCTAGAATATTTATGGTTTGATGCCTTACATGGAAGTCTTTTATCCGTCTTGAATTAATTTTTGTATATGGTGAGAGATAGTGATCTAGTTTCATTTTTTTGCATATGGCTCTCCAATTTTCCCAGCACTATTTATTGAATAGAGCATCCTTTCCCCAGTGTATGTATTTGTCTGCTTTGTCAAAAAACAGTTGATTGTAACTATATGGTTTTATTTCTGGGTTCTCTATTCTGTTCCATTGATCTATGTATCTACCTTTACCATGCTGTCTTGGTTTCCATAGTCTTATAGTATAGTTTGAAATCATATAATGTGATGCCTCCAAATTTGTTGTTTTTGCTTAGGATGACTTTGGCTATTCAGGCTCTTTTGTTATCCCATATGAAACTTAGAATTTTTTTTCTAGTTCTGTGAAAAATGACATTGGTATTTTGGTGGGAATTGCATTGAATCTGTAAATCACTTTGGGAAGTATGGACATTTTAGCAATGTTGATTCTTCCAATCCATGAGCATGGGGCATTTTTCCATTTGTGTTATATATGATTTCTTTCATCAGTGTTTTGTAGTTTTCCTTGTAGAGATCTGTAACCTTCTTGGTTATGTATATTCCTAGATTATTTTTGCAGCTATTGTAAATGGTATTGAGGCCTTGATTTGACTCTTAGTTTGACTGTTATTAGTACATAGAAATGCCACTGATTTGTGTACATTAACTTTGTAACCTGAGACTTTACTGAATTTATGTGCCAATTCTTAGAGTCTTTTGGAAAAGTCTTTAGGATTTTCTAAATATACGATCATATCATCAGTGAACTTGGGTAGTTTGACCTTCTCTTATCTAATTTGGATGCCCTTTATTTCTTTCTCTTGCCTGATTGCTCTGGCTAGGACTTCCAGTACTATGTTGAATAGAAGTGGTGACAGTAATCAGAATTATGTAATTCTAACTCTGAAAAAAAAATTAGGATTTCCCCACAAGACACAAACAACCCTGAAACAACAAAAATTATAGGTCTAGCATCATCACCTAGTTCACAAAACATATTATTTTTCCTTGGGTCATTTCATCTGACAAAATACATTAATCAATTAGACCAAATTTGGAGTCATAAGACCTGTTTAGCAAACAAATGGAAAGAAGGTGTAAAAATGTCCAACAAATTTTGATTTATGAGCAATATCTGCCCTGTGATCTCTATTTCTATTCATTAACATGTGGTTTAAATTTTGACTTTTCAGTGAGTTGTGGTCAAAGTGCATTCAAACACATTTTAAATGAAAATATGTGCCCTCTATGCCCAAATGCTTCAACAAGGAGAAAGTGTTTTGATGAGATCCAACAGAAGCAAATCAACTAAACTTTGTATTTTCATAAACTGTGGCACTTTTACATATGTATATTCTTAGGCTGGGTTCCAGGACAACTGGCATTTTCTTACTGATATTTTTCAAAACTTTCTGTTTCTGGTGAAAAATAAAAATGAGTTATGCAAGAAATACATTAATTAACAAAATTCTCTTGGATATCTGAAATTCTTACCATAGTTACTACTAACTACATTAATAATTCATATAACAACTTCAGAAATGAGATAGTAACTTGAATTTTATCAAAAGCACAATAATAGTTTAAGGTTTATTTTGACATGTGTGACAGATCTAGTTTTGCACCACTTAGAAAATACATTGAAAAAAAGTTTTCTTTATCTGATGCCTCTCAACACCAAAGGCTTGTCCACTACTAAAGGAAAAAGTTATTTACCAGGTCAGAAACCTACATATGTAAAATTAATGCAAAATAATGGCATACTTAAATATATGAGCTAAAATTATAAAACATGTCAGAAGAGATCATAGGAGTAAATATTTATGACCTTGGGTTAGAAAACATCTTAGATATAGCAGAAAAAGCACAAGTAACAAAAGAAAAAATAAAGTAGTTTTAATCAAAATTCAAAAGTTTGGAGTGGTGGACACTTTCTCAGGTATTGCAACTCATGGTGTCCTTGCCTAATGCTACTTTCGCTCTTTTCCTTTCACAGGCGTTACTCCTCAATAATTTTTTTTCCATTTCGAACTCCATTACAGAGTCTGCTTCTGGCAGGACCCAAACTGTGACAACTGGCACTAAGAATAATCCAAAACATCATGTGGTAAATGGAATTTGTGGATTTGATCACTCATTGCAGACAATAATGAGAATCTCATCTCCGATGGTATGTCGTGCTCAATTGACCCCTTGCACAAGATTGCCATGCACTTCTTAGAAGTTTTATTGATTTTTATCTGGGATGGCCTGCCTATGGTAGGGAATTCAGTATCAAGTTGCCATAACTAGTAGTTAGAAATATATGAAATAAATAATAAATACAAGTATATTAGGATTGAATGGTTGTTATTAAGTTACAGACTTGACATTAAAAAATTGAAAGCGATAAAAAGACAACAGGCAAGCTTTCTGATACTTACAAAGAAGCCCTCATCTCATGAAGTGTGCAAGCAGAAAAAACTGAAAATCAAGTCCAGAATTTGAGAATAAAAGTGGCTGAGCTCCAAAGATTGCTGAATGTTTAATCAAAACAGGCCTGAGAATCTGACACTTGGGAAAGTTTGGGTGGTTATCCCCTAAGATTTGACTCCCAAGACTTCTCTGAATATTCACAACCTGCACAATTAGACCACCAATCCCCATTAAGAGCTAACTTTTACCCCATGACAAAAGACAATTCAGAAGACTTTCCCTCACAAGGCAAAATGTACTTCTCTAAAGGTTCCTACCTATTCTGGCTACTAGGCCCATAATCAAAGTTAAGTAAAAGCATAAGATAATATACACAGGCAAGTGCAAGGGTCTGATGAAGGAGGAAAAGACTATGTTCCAAAGTAGATGCAAGTCCTAGAAAGCATGTTTCATGGGACTGGATTTTGAAAATACCAAATTAAAGGGTTCATATTAGACTATCTAAGAAACAATTTGTGATCTTGGTAGTTCTCTTTCGGATTAGAGGATGAAACACCCTAATAATAATCCCAGGAGTTGGTGCAAACTTCCTGCTAGGGTTTTTCGTAGTCTGTTAAAAGAAATAATTCATTTTCAGAGAAGTTTAAGTGCTAGAATTATTGTGGCAGACAATAAAAAGCTCAGAGAAGTGAGCATTCCGAAGTGGACACATCATATAAGGGCAAAGACCCACCAAAGGATTACACTCCACAGGGCGACTGTGATTTAGAGATCATATCATTCAGCAAGACCACCATGAATTCACTGGTGAGAAGGGAACCAGCATCACTAAGAAGTTCATTGATGGCTCTCCTCCACAGTCCAGGGCTAATGGTAGGCAAGTGTGTCTGCAGTTTCACTCACTGATAGTCAAGGGATTAATACAACCCTGAAATAATAGTAGTCAGGTGTTGTCCTTAATCAACAGATTCCAGTGGGTTGTGATTATGGTAAGGATCAACACATCTGCATGGCAGCTAAGTAGGCCCCACCTGTAGAGAGTAATAGAAGATTATTAATAGAGCACAGTAGCCAAGGGCAAAATAGATGGAAAGCCAACAATGGAACTACGTATATAATCCAAAGAAATCATGAATGGATGAGAAGTTGCCAAAATGAAAATGTATAATCCCTTGTCCCATATCTAGACCTGAGCTAGTTTTTAAGTCTAGGATCTGTTGACTAAAACATCTCTAGGTCCCCAGGGGAAAGGGCTTTGTAACACCAGGGTAAGTAAATATAAACACTGTAATAATTTTTCCAGTTCTTCCCTAAGGGGACCTGTAGCCATTATTTGTGTTATTGTACACTGAGTCAAAGGGAATACCCCAATATTTAGAAGACTTTTGACACAGAGTTCAAGGTGATATTGATACCTGGAGACCAAAAATAACACTAATGCCTCTGGTAGAGTGGGGGCATTGGGACCTAGATAATAAATAGGATCTTGACCAAAGTCTGATATACAGTGAGTCGACTGGGTCCACAGACCCACTCAGAGGTCATTCCTCTCCAATCCCCTAATATGTGGTTTATATTGAAATATAAGGACACATTGGGCTCTTAGCCTTTTGAATGAGTTATTGTGTATAAGGCTAAGTGAAACTGTCCACTCACACACTTGAAGCTAAAGAGTAAATCAAAAGCAATACCACATCCAGAAAGATGGCAGAGATTTGTGCTACCTTAAAAAGTCTAAAGGATTCAGGGTAACAGTCATATTCTCATTTAATTCACGTTTGCACCCTGCTGAAACCACCCACTAAACCAGATGGATCATGAAAATTGACTTTGTACTACTTACCACAAGCTCAATCAAGTAAAAGTTATCCCTGATTACAACTGCCAAGCACACACAGTAACAATGCTACAGCAGATTAATATAACCTGAGGTACATAGCATGTGGCCCCGGATATAATGAATGCAACTTTCCATCAAAATCAGGAAAGAGGATTAGAAATAGTTTGTATACATAGATAATATACAAGAATCTTAATTTACAGTTTGGCCTATCTTGGTCTTTGTCACAATTTTATCCAAAGAAATATGGATCCCGTAGATATCACACAAAACACCATATTGATCTATTACATCAAATACATCATGCTGATCCATCAAGACAAGCAAAACGTCATTAGCATGCTGGAGACCTTGGTGAGACACAGGTATTATAGATTGTAGCAATAAACCCTATGAAGATTTAGGTCTCTGCCACTTCAATAAAATGTTTAGGGGTCTACTGGTCAGTAGTACCAGGATATCCCCTCCAAAGTACAAAACAGAATTCCTCCATCGTACATTTTCTATCATGAAGAAGGAACTACAATGCCTGGGAGGCCTTTTTGTCTTCTGGAGGTAATACCTTCCACACAGAGAAATAGTATTCCAGTCCATATATGTTTATCATGGAAGGCTACTAGTATGAGTGGAGCTCTAGCAGGAAAGGCCTGTGCAGAAGTCTAGACTGCAATGAAAGAGGTCACATGGACCATACTATCCAGCCGACCCTGTGGTACTGGAGACATCAGTAGTGGAAAAAGATGCAGTGTGGATATAGTGGTAAGCCCCAGTGAGAGAATCACAAAGCAGTCTCCTGGGGTTTTGGAGCAAGGCGATGACATCTGCAGTGAAGAGTTACACATTATTAGAAAAACAGCCTCTGGCATGCCACTGGGCCCTGGTAACAAGGGAATGCTAGAACATATGGACACCAAGTGACCATGCACCTGGAACTATCCTGTTGGACCCACCAAGTCATAAAGTCAGGCAGGCCTAGCACAATCTGTCACAATATGAAAATGGTACACCCAGTACCAAGGATGAGCAGGCCAAGAGAGCACAAGTGAGCTGCAAGAGCAGGTAATGCAGACTCACATGTTGCCCATCACAGTTGCATCAATGCCTCTGTCTTAGTGCACAATGATGGGTAAATGGGGAATTTTGTACAATCACCAAAAGGATCTTGAAAAGGTCTGAGTTTGGATTCTGAATGGATATAGCCAGTAAGGGGATAAAAATAAAAAATTGTTAGAAGGTGTATCACAACCCTACCCTCAGAAGTGGTCTTGAAAGACAATGGCAAGGATGGTGAACCTGGTCATCTATTTTGTATGAATAGAGAATAGAGCTGCCTAATAAAAAGTATCACATGATCCACAAATGCAAGCCCTGTATGTAAGTTTTAATTTTCTAGTAGCCACTTTTAAAAAGTATTTATTCAACCTAATATAGCCAAAATATTATCATTTAACATATAAGAAATTTTGAACACATACCTCCAGTTTTATTTGCTTCCTCCTAATTCAAGCTTTTGTGATATCTGTGATTTACATACATATCTCACCATAGACCATACAGTGTGATACACATATTTTATATATATGTGTATATCTTATTCACATCGTGCTTGATAATAATCCACATTCTCTTATTCACATCTCTTATTCACATCTCACTTTATGTAAATAAGCTTTGTTAATTTGAATGCTACATGTCAAAAATATGTTTCTAGTGATAAAAATAATGGCTTTCTTATTAGTGGAATAACTGTTAGATATTAGCTTTCACTAGTTAAATCAGAAGCTATTCAAGTAAAGTGAATTGGCTTAAACTATTTTGGAAATAATCTCCTACACTTCTATGAACAGAATATAAGAATCCAACAAAGTCTGTCAGCTTTCCCCTTAAGAATGGTGTTTGAGATTTAATCTCCAAATAGCCCTTTATCCAAGCATTTGTTTAGTAGGATTTGTGTTGACCTAATGTTACTGTCAAGGTAACATTCCCTCTGAAATGTTGTGTATTCCTAAAGTGATCTTTCATGTAAGACAGAAGATACTCTACAAAGATAGTAGAGCTCCAGAAAGAATAGAAAGCTGAAACTTCATCAAGCTTATGAAACATGGTGTATAAACTATTTTTTGCTTGCTTACTAATAGTTGTTAGTTTAATAAATGTATATATTGCAGTTTTTTTGTCTAAAACTTACTTTCATTATACATGGGAGGTAGTGTTAGAGAAGTAGCTAAACTTCATCCCCTCAAGATTTTCAGACTATCACAATATACCCAACTATAAAACAGTTATTATGAAAAAATTACCTATTTGTAATATAAGTCTTCTAGCTTCTACTTATACAAATCTAAGATGACTATAGAGGAAATAAACCCTTGATACAGTTAAGTTCAATGATACAATAAAGAGATCAATAAAGACTCCAAAATTGCATTGAAAAACTTTAACAGGCTTGAAGTTTTCTCTCTGAATTTGCAAAATAGTAAATGCTTTAAACAAAAATCTATTAAAATCCATATAGTCATATAATGTATGTGGTGAACTAATCTTAGAGAAATTTGCCAAAAGTAAATACATAATTTTTAACCAAATTGATCGAAATTGGGTTAGTTTTTTGGGACACTGTTTGCTGACTTTAAAAGTGAGTATAGTCAAATCTGGTGTACAAAAACAAGTATGTTTTAAGTATACTTTTAGAATAATTTTGATATCTAATTGCTAATCTCAAAGCTGATCTTTAAAAATAAGTAAAATTTCTTTTAACTCAGGAAAGAAATATTGTAAACTATCATAAATTTGTAAACTATCATAGATTTATAACAAAATAAATTCCTACCATCTTCAGTGCCTCAGAAATTGGACATAGTTAACCTGGTGGGTTATGATCCAGTGTTCAAACTTAAAGTAATTAAGATGTATTCTGAGAAACTGAAACTGAATGTTAAAAAATGCCCTCAAAGTTGTGTTGTTGCTTAGCTTTTGGCCATGCAAATGTTTGCTAGAGGCAGTAAACCTCTATAGGAAATTTTAAGTTTCTGTAGATTATTGGAAGACAATTTAGTGTTCTACTAATATAGTGTATAATAAGCAACACAATAAGATTTAGAACCAGACTGGGTTCAGTCTAAATCATGCAGTTTACTGAAGGGTTTAGAACCAGACTGGGTTCAAGTCTAAAACATGCAGTTTACTAAATAGATGATCTTGAGCAAACTCATTAAATTTTTGATGCCTCAGGTTTTTTTAACTCTAACACAGAGATAATAGTTCTAACTTTATAAGGTTCTTATAGAGATAATATTAATAAAGTACTTAGTAGAGTGCCTGACAAAATATTAACTTTTTAATAAATGTGATATTAATATTATTATAGTTAACCAAGTAAGAACATACTCCATAGAGCACAACATGATGCAGAAAGTTAGAAGTAAATTAGGATCATGGTGTCAAAGTGCTTTAAAAATCAAGTGGACATTTATTGTTTCGTGGATGTGGAGACATAGGAATACTCCTATACTGCTGGTGGAACTGTAAACTAGTTCAGTCTCTGTGGAAAGCAATATGGAGATACCTTAAAGTGATACAAGTCAATCTACCATTTGATCCAGCAATACCATTACTGGGCATCTACCCAAAAGAACAAAAGTCACTTTATGAAAAAGACATCTGCACTTGAATGTTTATAGCAGCACAATTCACAATTGCAAAGATGTGGAAACAACCCAAGTGCCCATCAATACATGAGTGGATTAATAAAATGTGGTATATGTATACCAAGGAGTACTATTCAGCTATAAGAAACAATGGTGACATACCTCTTGTATTTTCCTGGATAGAGCTGGAGCCCATTCTATTAAGGGAAGTATCCCAAGAATGGAAAAACAAGCACCACATGTATGTAGGGGACTGACATATATTTTCCTAGTTTAAGAATTAAAGTTAGTGAGTAATGTACGTGTTTTGCCCAGAGTGTTTGAAAGTAATGTGTTCCAGACAGACGCCCTATGATAAACAAAGGTGTTGCCTAGAGGCATAACAAAGGACCTGAGCTGCGAGTAGCAAGAGTGGCCCCGCCCCACGGCATTGGGGGTCTGGAGGCCACATGATAAACATATTGTTCCTGTGATTGCTGCATACACCCCATAAGATGGCTGGTTAGTCAATGACGGGTAAGACCCCTCAAGGGAGAGGCGACCTAAGCCATGCACAGCCACAGGGGTTCAGCTGAAGATCTTAGGGGGTCACCCTAAGAGAACCTGGGGATGAGAAATGCCCCCTGTTGCTCACCCTGCCCATCCTTGCTAATCTCAGTCCTTTATCTATGCCTAGTGCCTAGAGCAATCACCTTGAAATTCTGAGTCAGGGGATATTTGCTTCCCTAAGGCTATGAGTTCCGGAATTTATGGCTATCGCTGCCATGCCTGGGCGGTTACATACAAGGAACTAACTTTAATCTTTTAGAGTATAAAAATAAAACGGACCCGGTGTATTATTACTCTAGTCAACCGTCTATCTGTGTGTCCGCGTTTTTCTTTTTGTTCTGCATTTTTGTGATTTATGTTCTGTGTTCATCCTCTGTCCTATAAACGGGCCATGACACATGTACTCACCAACAAATTGGTATTAACTGATCAACAGCTAAGTGGACATATAGGAATAACATTTATCGGGTGTCGGGCAGGTGGGGTGGAGGGGTTGCGCGTATACATACATAATGAATGTAATGTGCACCAACTGGGGGATGGACACACTTGAAGCTCTGACTCGAGGGGGAAGGAGAGGGCAAGGGCAATATACGTAACCTTAACATTTGTACCCCCACAATATGCTGGAAAATAATAAAAAATAAAAACATAAATCTAGTCAACAAGCTCTAGCTTTGGCAGCATTTACATTAAAGTGAAACAATAGAGAGGGAACTGATATGGCCTACCATAAAGATGGCACAAAACCTTGTGAAGCATTCTATATATGTTAGAATGCTGCTGAATTCAACTGCAAACATGACACAGAAACTACAAATTGTATTGTTTGTCTTAAAGACCAGAATATCAGATACTATAAGATTAAAATTGAGGCAACTTAAAATCCATGTACAACAGTTGACTGGACAAGTTCTAAAAAAAAATCCCCAAAATGTTAACTGTTCCTTTGAGAACACACATCAATAAAGAGCTATTGGCTGGCTCTTTCAGTTAGATGGAAGTTTCTAACAAGGATATAGACTTTCTAACAAGTGCTGAAAAATACAAATTTCTGGTGCCTGACAATACCAAAAAATGTTGACAATGCAGCTTAAAAAATAAATTTTAATGTAAATACGCCTGATTTTGAAGCTGGTTTAATGGTTTTGGCTAAACTTCAGTTTTGTTGTCCCAGTGATTACACAGAAATTCCTAAAGCAATTTGAATTTTAGATCAGGAGTGTTTACATCAGATGTAGTTAAGTTTAGACAAGCACATTTAGATTTTGACACAGGAGATGGGTTTCTTCCATCACTGCATAAAGAACCCAGAACACAAACAAAAATTAATGAAAGCATTATAGCTGTCCAGGCAATTATTTCTGATCCAAAGACAGACTACAGGCTCGAAAAAGTTGGAAGATGTACATTCTAGGATTTTGGCTCCTCATTTTCTTAGTACAGTCAGAGCCTACACTCAATTCTAGAATGTGTAGGGAAATCAAATGTCAGATTTGGGGGAACAAAACTCCATAAATTTGACCAGATATTTCCCATATATTTTTTTTTCTAGTAAGTATTGGGGAAAAGTTATGGGTTATGTTAACAAAATGAAAATGCTATGCTATATATGCAAAGATGTTCATTTTAACTTTATTACAATAAATGAAGTTGGAAGAAATTCAATGCCAGAGTGAAATAATTTAACCATGAGACAGTAAAAACTCAATGAACTGCCTATAACTGCATAAGCTTATAAAATGCCAATAATAAATTGTAAACCCTCTGTTGAACTGTCTAATATCCCACTGTACTTCAAACCCCAAAATACTGAGTACTTTTATATATCCTAAATCAGAATTCTCAGAACAATGCTTTGGGAAAGATACAATTTAATATAACATCATTTTGACATATGGGAAAGTAAGTTCAGAAAGGCTCAGTGAGATTATACAATGTATTCAATGTCGTGCAGCTGATAAGTGATCAAGTTGGAATTCAGGCCATATCTGCCACGTCCAAATACTGCCTCCAGCACATTTCTAAACTAAATGTTCTCACCGTAGACATTCCTGTTCTCCCAGGCTTCTTTTATCTGCTACCTGAACCATCACATTCAAATCCTTAGTGTTATTTCCTTCCCTCTACATCAGTAATCTTTTGAAATAACTCTAGTATCTTTCCTCCTCTTTCTTCTCCCATTTCAACAGTCCTTAATACTTTGCTGAGAAATTGTAATCATTCTGTTTCTTGTCTCATTGACTCTAGTCTCTGCACGCCTTCACTTTTATGACTATCTCATCATCTTTCATTCACATTCTTCTATTAGCTTGGTTCCCTAAATCCTATCACGTAAAAGCTGGGGTCCCTTTCTTGTTACCCCAACGCCTCCCCCCATTCTGTCCATAATCAACCTGGCTCAATTTATCACCTCTTGCTTTCATTTATACATTATAACTTCAAGTGAATTTAGAATAACAGTATTTTACTTACATTCTAAGTTTTTCTTCTTATATGCTTATCCTATTTCCTCATTCTGGAATTTTCCCCCATTTTTACCCATCCCCCAGTCTTCTAGGGTAAATGTAAATACCCTACAGAATCAATATTTAAGGAACTGCAAAAAAAGCAGTCACAATGGTTATCTCCAGATGGTGGGTAAGATTATGTTTATTTTTAATTTTCTCTTTTTTATTTTCCAAGTTGCATATGATGAACATTTATTGTTTCATCATTTAAAAAATGTTATTTTAAGAAAATCTTACATGCTTGAAAAGAGTTATTAATTGCATATAGACAGGTACTAGACTACTAATTTATTGACATTTCAACACATAGTGCATAGAAGTAAATAATGATGGTCAATATACAGGAATCCGAGTAGAAATTAAAGAGAAAAGTTGACTGAAGTCATCCATCTATTTTTTTAAAGACCTAAATGAAACCTAAGACATGCCTAAAGGCATATGCCGGTTGAGAAAGATTTTTTTCTGGGTATAACAATAAGCTTATCCTATTGGGAAACTCTGAAGTGTGAAAAGGGCAGAGTAATTGGTTTGTTTGCTAGTTATTTGTAAGCATGTAGCATAGGATCCCTATTGTGGTTAGAGGGCAAGTCTCAGAAGAGAAAATAATTTATTCTGGGCATAGTGAATTTCTACATAGACTTAAGAGCAATCCAAGTGGAATAGATTTGGTTGTTCGACTACAGGCACAGAAAATAATAGTCCGACTAGATTTGGACTTTGTAGAGTCGATGGAAAGATGTTAGGCAACATCAGAAAGGAGAAGGAGAAGCCAGTACACTGGGCAGCAGTCCAAGGCTGTCCCATTGCTATGCAGATCAGGGAAATTTGTCTAATTGATCATAGGTTAAGTTAACAATTGCAAATGTGAAATGAGAAACACCAAATCTAGCTATGAAAGCAAATACTAGCAATGAGATGTCGCAAATGAGCTAGTGACATGTATTCAAAGATAAGTTTGAAATGACCAAAGGAACAATCATTTAAGATTTAGTATCAAAATACAGAGCTCTAGGAATTTTGAGGATATTATATGCTATGGGAAAGAGAAAATCTCAGCCGTGAGGACCATAGATCTATCTCACTGATTACTTAGGTATTAGGTTATTAAGTATAAAATGTCCAATTTCCTTAAGTACTAAGTTTGACAGTTGATCTCTCTGACATTTCACTTTGACACTTGTTTTAATTTTATTGTTAAGCTACATCTTTAGTCTTTCAAAAGCATGTTTTGGCTTGTGATTATCTTTCATATTTTTAGAGAAGTTTTGTGAAACCATAGATAAGTCAAAAATTCGTGTTATTTTTTTTTAGCGTATTATGGGGGTACAAGTGTTAAGGTTACATATTCGTGTTATTTTTTAATATGCATTCCATCATGGAAGCAAGGCAGTGCAGATAGCTCCGAATATCAACAAAGTGTTTGGGAAGGATATAGTTCATGAAGTTCACAGTATGTCAATGTTTTGGGAAGTTCCATTCTGGTGATTTTAGTCTTGAAAATGAGCCATGTGGGCAACCTGAGACCAAGGTGAATAATGATAAGCTGAAAGCTGTAGTGGAAAAAAATCCATCTTAACCTATGTGTGAATTAGCAGCAAGGTTCTATATTACTATTCTAACAATATTGGACCATTTGTAATAAATCAGCAAGGTAAAAAACCTGGACAGATGGGTTCTGCATGAATAAAATGAGTGTCAGAAGAGACATGGTCTCGAAGGTTGCCTTTCTTTGCTGTTACGACATAAAGGTGAACCATCCCTATACCATATTGTTATATGATGAAAAATGGATTCTTTTTAACAATCACAAGCATTTGGTACAATGGCTGGATAAAGATGAAGTGGCAAAACACAGTCCAAAACTGAATATTCATCAAAAAAATCTAATGGTGTCTGTCTGGTGGTCCAGCACTGGTATTATCCACTATAGCCTCATGAAACCTGGTCAATCCATTATAGTGGATGTCTACTGCAACCAATTGGATGAAATAATGAGGATACTTTTCAGTAAGCAGCCAAAATTGGTCAATAGAGACAGGCCAATCCTCTTGCAACACAATGCTCAACCACATATCACACAAACAATGCTGCTCAAACTACAGAAGCTGGACTTGGAAATTCTCTGTCATCCACCATATTCACCAGACCTTGCACCAACTGACTACCACTTCACCCAGGCTTTGGATGATTTCTTGCAAGGAAAAACATTCAATTCTCAACACGCTGTGGAAAACGCCTTTTGCAATTTCATTGCCATTCATTCTCCAGGCTACTCTGCTGCTGGAATAAACAAGCTACCATTAAGGTGGCAAAACTGTGTCAATGGTTTAGGCACATACTTTGATTAATTGTATTGCTTCTTGTTTGAGATATAATAAACTACACTTTTGATTCAAAATCGGACATTTCATATTTAATGACCTAATATTTGAAAGAGATATAAGAAAAAGAAACCTTCTGTATAGATACATATACATGTTAGAAGACAAATATCAAATATCACAATGTGTTATATTTTCATTAGGTTGTACCTGAAAATTTCTATTTTGTCATGGGCTCAGATGTGGCAGTATCTAAATACATTTAGATATTGAATCAAGAATAAAACATAAAAGCTAAAGCTATAAAACATGAAATAAAACACAGGGGGAAAATCTTCATGACCTTGGAGTTGAGAAAAATGCATTAGATGGGAGACAAATAATATTAACTATAAAAAGGAAGAAAAAGATAAATTGACTTTTAGCAAAGTTTAAAACTTCTACTCATCAAAAAATACCATTAGTAAAATGAAAAGGCAAGCTAGACTAAGAAAAATATTTGCAATGGATATATCCATCAAAAAAGTCTCATAAATAAATAATAAAATGGCAAACCCAATTTTTTAAAAAATGGGCAAAAACTTGAACATGCATTTCACAGAAGAACATGAATGAATGGTCAATAAGAATATGAAAAGCTGTTCAACATAACTAATCATGAGGAAAATCCAAATCAAAACCACATGAGATCTCACTACATACCAATGAGAATTTCTAAAAGTAAGACTGATAATAGCAAATTTGGGTAAACACATGGAGCAGTTAAAATGTCCATATATTATTAGTGAAAGTGTAAAACGGTACAACCACTTTGGAGAACTGTGTGGCAATGTCTGAGAAGGTTAAACATCACCTACCTTATGACTTAGCAATGTCCAAGATCAGTAAATGTATACATCAACAATAATCTTTGTACAAAAATGTTCTTAGAAGCTTTAATCATAATGATCCCAAATTGAAAACAACACAAATGCTTATTAGCAAGAAAATGGATTTAAAATGGTGGTAGAAATATTGCACAGCAATAAAAAGGAAGAAACTACTGGTACAGCTGCAACTTGAAGAATTTCAAAAAACATTTTGGTGAGCAGGAGCCACCTACAAAGGAGCACATATTGTGTGATTTTATCTATGTGAAGTTCTAAAACAAGAAAAAACAGTCTATGATGATAGAAATCAGAATGGTAGTTTCCTCTGGTGGGGATGAGGGATGAGGACTGACTGCAAAACGACACACGGAAACTTTCTATGGTGATGGATATGTTTGATATCTTGATTTGACTGATAGATTCATGGGTATATGCATTATAAAAATTTCAGACTTTATACTTAAGATCTGTGCATTTTACTATATGAAAATTATTCCTCAGTAAGAACAATTAATCAAAACAAAGTACTAAAGAGTGGACCTTCAGTGAACCAAGGCTTATAAACAAATGCTAAATCAACAATAAATGCATTTAAAGCTATGTTCTGATGATAATAAAGAATACATATGTCTCACTGCTTGGTCTATTCCCACCTGCTCACCATTTCTTTTGCTTCTATCATTCGGCATAGTTGAATGACTTTCACACTGTGGAATAAACATTATCAAGAGGGAGTTGGTACTAAAGGAACTGATTAAGGAGCCCTGGCTTTGCCACTAACTTGTTTTGTGATCTTGGGCAAATTTCTTCACTAAACTGTACCACCCCTTCCTCATCATTAATGTGAGTGCCAGCCTAGATAATTTCGAGAGCCCCTTCCAGCTCTAATATTTTGTGTGTGATTCCACATGTGAATTCTGCAGCTTAATACAAAGTACAGCACCCAGAGTTCTATAGTGACCTAATGAAAACATTTGGCACCATCAATAGACCTGAAATCTGGCAGCTATTTCAGAAGGTTGGGCTGCCAAGAAAAGTTTACCAAGGTCATAAGTCTATTCCACAATGATATATTGGTCATGCCAGTGTTGACAGCATCTCACATGATCCCCTCCCAATTGCTGGTGAAGTAAAGCAAGGCTATGAATGGGATCCAGGGATACCTAATTCTTTGTATGCAACAATGTTAAAAGATTCGAGAAAAGTCTTGGAAGCTGATGTTAAGATCTGTTCCCAGTCCCTTGGAAAACCTTTTCAACTCATCAGACCAAGCACTCAAGAAGAAACAAACAACCCAATGTTCTAAATAAAAGCATTCCTGTGGGTTTAAAAAGTTGCAATACCGTTAAACCAACTCCTATTTTTTAGGTTAACAATGTTGAATTTCCAATAACATTAATGGAATTTGAGTGTACTAAAAATGACTATATAAAGATGTTGCTTCATTTTCCCTTTACCAGATACTAACATATTCTACATATTGAAAAAAGGGAAGCCTCCCTTTGACTACCTCCCAAAGCTATATGAAACCGATACCAAATTACATTGAATTCTGTGGAAAAGACACTAATTTATTCAGTCCTCAAGGGCATTATTTAGCACATTCAATAGTAATTGACTGTCCTTGGATAGCCTACATGATTTATCGCTCATCTCCCAGAGCCCTTTTAGCCCAGGGAATAACAGGACCTTTTCCGTCCTAAGGCATTCATGGTTCATGACTAATAAATAAGAAACATTTTAAAAGAAAATCCAAAAGTGATTTCATAAAGGACAAAGAACTGAATTTCACATTTTTCAGCTAAACACATATAGTAATCTGAGAGAAATCCTAAGTATAATAAATAAATATATATATCATTTTCCTCAAGGGTTGTTTGTTCATTTGTCTTCGAGGGAAAAAATAGCTGTCATTTTCTGAAGAATACCTTAACTTCCCACTAATAAAAATGATTCCCAATGTATGAGAAAGAATTAGACAATGGAAAAACTTAAGACAAACATTTGATCATATTTCAATTTTGTGGTACAGGAAGTGATGGAGAGGCATAAAATTAGATCAAAGCCTGCCAAGTAAATCTGTTGGTTTCTAAAGCAGTGTGTACCTCAAATTAATTTATATTTAAGTGCAATTACTAAACAATATAAATTACTATTGAAAATCTTTGGAGGTCTTTTTATAATTAACCTCAAAGAAGAGTATATTCTCACCAAATAAAGTATTCCAATTGTGCCTTTTGCAATATAGAATCTATAACTGAAAGCCATCTTAGGAAAATAAACTTATTAAGTACATCCTACTTTTGTTCTTTTTGTGTCTTATGGAGTTTTTCTTGCATAACTAACTTCAGAGTCTTTATGAAATATATGTGGCTTTATTCAGAAAACATCTAAAAACCTTACTCAAGCAGGAATCCACTCAAAGCAAATTTATTTAAGGACTGTTGTGTTGTTTTTTTCCCCATTCTGAAGGCTATAAGCAGTGGAAGGAAAATTCTATGTTACTTTAGCATTTAAGTGAGGTTCAAAAGCATTCTTAACACTATCTTCTAATTGTATTCATGTGTAGAAGAAAGAGCATGACTTCCAATCTTTAATCATGGAGTCTTGAATTTTCTTTTCAGAAAGTTTTAAGATTCTCTATAGAGTCAGGGTGAGTAAGAGGATCGAGACAATGAAATCTAGAAAACTGGGGAACTAGAAGAATAACATGAACAACACCTCTCTTCAGTATTCAAGTAAGACTAATAAGACGACAACCACCTTAGTTATAATTTGCTAGTAGATGAAGCTACCAGAAGAACTTGAGCAACAGGATATGTCATAGAGTGTTCATAGTGCAGTTTATGCTCATTTGTAAATTTAATATTTGCAATTTCACCAACTGGCTAAAATGTACTTATAACCTCAACATCAATACTCAAAACACATTTAGTTATTCATGGGCATGCACAGATCAGCAAAAAAATTGAGGCACCCAATGTTCCCATTCCCAGCTGATGTCCAACGAGGCCATGCTCTGCTTTTTTGTTTTAGCTTTCAAAATGCAAACAAGTGCCTTTTTCATGATGTGTTTAGTGCCCTTTTTTTTTTTTTGCATTTTTGTTGGTGATTCTGCAGTTTAAAATGTTCCCCAGCATAGTGCTTAAGTGCTATCTAGCGTTCATAAGGGCAAGAAGACATAGACTTTACAGAGAAAACTCATTTTAGATAAGTTCTATTCAAACATGAGTTACAATGTTGATTTCTGTGAGTTCAATGCTGTCTTCACCAGAAAACACCCACAAACAAAGACATGTATTGATTGGTTGAGGAAAACAATAACCAGAGGCTGCGGGAACCTAACTCTGTATCTCCCATATGAAGATGTGGTTCAGTATTCACTAATTCAGTGTTCAGAGACTGCATAGAATATAACTACTGTGACTAGCAGAATCAATTGTAGGTCCATTCATTGCAATAAAAATAATAGTAAGGAAGTCTAAGGATTATTCTCTTGTCTACAAGGCTTAATCAACTGTTGATGTGTCTTGGTAGAAACTAAAATTAATTTTAGATTTTATCATTTCATTATTGCACCATTAATCATGTTCATAGTAAAAAATACTCATAATGCAGATAAATAATGAAATATTAATAATAGATGTGAAATTCTTCATAATGCTACCAGCCAGATAAAACCATTGTTAACATTTTGATGTTTAGATTGAAAGAAGAATATACATATATATCTGTGTGTATATGTATACACATCTACATAACAGTTTTTAAAGCTGATATGTTCAATTAATGTGTTGTGCATATCTTTCTATCAATAATAAAGTTTAATGGTTACCTACTATATCATTTTACAGATAATATATAGTTTATTTTGCTAATCCTCATATTGTATATATTTAAGTGGTTTAAACAAAATTTTTGTTTTGTTTGCTATAAATAACACTGCAATAAACATATTTGTTTATACCACTTTGTAAACTTATACACTTGTTTACTTGGAGAAAAAATTTAGGAAAGAATTTGTTAGACTGTTGTAAAGGTTTTTATACTTATCAAAAAGTATTCAAAAAATTGGGCCAAATCACAGTCCACCTGAGTATGTGAAAATGGATTCCCTACACTCTTATTAATGTTGTGCTTTGAAATTTTTTAAATGTTTTATGATATGCTCTGATGGATAAAAAAATGACTTATCATATGACTCTAATTTGAAGGTTAATTCTAATAATTTGAGCATATTTCATGTCTATTGGACTATTGTACCTCCCACTTGTGAAATGTGTTTTCATGAATTTTGCCTATTCAAAAATGCTATTAAAGAATTAATCTTTTGCTCATGAATTTATAAGAAATAATTTTATATAATGAAATATGCATATGATATACATTGCAAACATTTTTTCCAGTGCAGTGCTTATCTTTTACTTTGTTCACATAGATACTTTGTTTCTTTATATTTGGTGATAGAAATTTTTTAACCATCATCTAGTCAAATCATCCACACTTCTTTTTTGTTTCTGTTTTTGATATCATGCTTACAAAATTATATAAATATACAACTACATTATTTTCTAATACTTTTGTGCTTTAGGTTTTTGTACTTAATCATCTGTAAGTAACAGAGTAATTCATATGTAAGTAACTATTGCATGGAATGTGTGATACTGAGAATCTAAAGAATCATTAAGCACAGATTTCCAGTTTACTAAGAATTTTAATTAAGAATATTTAAGGAATATAACCAAAAGCATTTTTAGCATCTGTCATCAGGCCATAAGGGTTTTATTCCCCTCATTTATTTATATGATCAATTATTTAAATATATTTTCTAATGACGGACCATTCCTACATGCCCCAAAATAAAGCAGATAATTAATCCATCTATGAATTTGATTACTAATATTTTCTTAAGGCTTTTGCATTGGTATTCATAAGTGTTGTAGGCCTTTGAAATTTATATTTATCATATTTTTATGATAATTATTTAGCAAGTTTTCATCTTTTTTATATACTGGTAAATATTTCTGTAGCATGGGAATTGCTATTCCTTGAAGGGTTGAAGGTATTCACCAATCAGACCATCTGGAACAATACCTTTTGAGGAAACTATTTTTGACATTTTCTATTACAGATATGTTTATTATCTTATTTATATTTTATTTTTCTCCTTAATCTGCTATTTGACATTTTCTTTAAAATTCAACCATTTCAATTAGGTTTTTTTACTGTCACGATACTTTTTTTTACTGTTTAAATATTGATTTTTATTATGTCCCCATTCTTCTTTCCAATATTATTTGTGTTTATGTGTTCTCTCATTTTCATTAGACTTGTTACTTTTATAAAAGCATCAATTTCTGCATTTATTTTTCAATTTAAATATTTTTCTAGATTAATGTTTTCAGTTATTTTCTTTATTCTGTTTTCCATACATCACTTTTTAAAAATTTGTTTTTATTTCATTAACTTCTAGATTTGAATCCTCATGTCCCTCAAAATTCCTGAATTGTTCTTTTGGATGCTGTCGTTGTCTTAGTTTTCTGTTGCTTACAACAGAATACCCCAAACTGGGTAATTTATAAGAAACAAAATCTATTTCTTACAGTTACAGAGGCTAGGAAATGCAAAGTCAATGGCGCACATCTGGTGAGGTCCTTCTTGCTGGTGGGCACACTGCAGAGTTCCAAGGTGGCACAGGGCATCACATGGTGAGGGGGTTGAGCATGCTAGCTCAAGCCTCTCTTATTCTTCTTATAAAGCTACCAGTCCCACACCCAAGATAACCCATTAATCCATTCATGGATTAATCCATTCATGAGGCAAAGCCTTCATGACCCAATCACCTCTTAAAGGCCTTATCTCTCAGTATTACCATGTTGAAGATTAAATTTCAACAATGAATTTTGGAGAGGACAAATATTCCAACCATGGTAGATGCTGCAACCAATCTTGGAGAAAATTCTGTCATATATTTTATTCTACAATGTATTTTATATGATTCATAGTATTCTTTTCTTCTTACCTTTAAACAAGGCAAAAATCTGACAAGGCCAATTTGTGTCTTCATACAGCCTACTGAATTGCTCCTTTTTCTATTCTCCGTCCACCATTATGGTGGTCAGTTTTTAAGTAATTAGTTAGATTCACTGGTTAAGTGCTCAGATCCTAGACCCTTTTATGATTTTTATCAGGCTTAAAACAGGAGTCTCATGTCTTTTGCCAGCATCATAAAACTGTGGCAAGTCTAACTTGCTAGCTTTCAAGTAAATATCTTAGACTCTACAGAGTTCTTGACACATTCATTTCTACCTTCTTGCACACAAAGTAAAGACCTAACAAGAGTAATATAGGCATTGAGAAATAGATGCCTAAAGGTGCTTAGCAGGTAATGTAAATAAGTGAAGGTCAGATGGAAATGGTGACAAACTGCAGAGTTTACCCTCTGTTTAACAGGGGCAATTGGCATTCCAATGGTTATTGTGGGACTAGTGCTGCTAGACATGTCTGATTTTTTTTTTGAGAAGTCAAACTCTTGTTTTACATGAGTAACACCTAAAATTTGAATATTGATTAACCAGTTAAAAAGCAAAAGTGTGTTGTAGGCTCAACAAAATATGTCTATGGATCAGTGCTGCCATGAATATTGATGTCTTAGTCTGTATGTTACATGCCAAGAAACAAAGGTCTAATTCTTCTCCTTCTGGATGGCATAAAGTAATCTTTTTATAAATTTTTTGTATTTTCTCTTATTAAAGTAAGTTTTTCATTCATAAAATACATAGAGTTGGTACTTTCACAATTTGCTCTTTAGACTCACCCACACATTTTTGGGCAACTTGTGAGAGAGAACACCACAGGAACCTCCAGGACAATAGAGAAATTCAGGAACAAGAAATTAAACACTAAAATTCTTAAGATCAGACATATTTTTGTCTGTATGATCTATCTTTTCAGAAATGAGGCCTGCAGTTTCAGGGAAAATGAAACACTGTATCTTGTTTACTGGTTATTCAATCAGATATGCACGGCTGAGTCTTTAACATTGTGTTTTAGCTGCTCTGCATTTGTTGGCTAAAGATAAAGAAAAAGTATATTAAAATAAGATGCTGGTAAGAACATCAAAGATTGGGTGGAAATTGGTTTTGCAGTGTAAAAATGCCTAACTAGAATTTTCTCACAATTTGAATGTCCTATTTTGTATTGATTATTTTAATATAATATAGTAATCTCCTATAACACAACAGAAATACTGGTTGAGAATTTCATGAAAACTATTCTAGATTCAATCTGTAAGATTTAAAGGAAGATATACTATCAATGTCAATTATTACTTATTTTATTTCAAAAGCTTCAAACTCAAAAGTAATGTTTATAAAGCAATAACAAAGATATAGAGTGATGTGGGAAGGATAGAGGTTAAGATAAATGCTATTGGAGGCAGATAATTCAAATCCAGAGAAACTAAAAATTTAATTTTAAAAAGAATCTTATGATTTGAGTTGTTATATATCTGAATGAGGAAGTTAAATAGGCTTTTAAAATTTTTTTCAAGTATACTATGCTCTTTCCAGCTGCAGACTGCTATTATACTCCTCTGGGAAATTCTCTTCTCATCCTTTCCTACAAGTACTTGGTCTTCCTTCAGATCTCAACTCTGTTGCTGCTGTCACAGGAAAGTCTTCTCTGACTTCCCTCACCTGCCTAATGTGTTTCACTCTATCCTGTCTCTTTTTTTGTGGCACTCATCACAGTAGAGTGTCTTTCTGCTACCCAGGCTGAAGTGCAGTGGTGTCATCATAGCTCACTGCAACCTCAAATTTCTGGGCTCAAGCAATCCTCCTGCCTCAGCCTCCTGAATAGCTGGAACTACTGGTGTGTGCCACCATACCTGGATATTTTCTTTTTTTTTTTGTAGAGATGGGGGGGGTCTCACTATTTTGCTCAGGCTGGTCTCCCACTCCTGGCCTCAAGTTATCCTCCCACCTTGGCATCCCAAATTGCTAGGATTACAAGTGTGAGCCACAGTGCCAATCCAAAAAGAGTTCTTTACATATGGTAAATAATCAATTTAAAGTTGTTAAATACATACTCTGGTTTCTCTTCAGATCGTATAGCTCTTTTGCCTTTTACTAAAGTTGTTAAAAACAGTAAATGAATAAGTAGAGTCCATGAGGTTTCCATGCTTGTATCTTCCATTATTAAGTGAACCTGGACAAATCACATAGCATCTTCATCTTAAAAATTAAGAGTAAAACAATAGGGATGTTTTGATGAACATAAAATATTTAAAGACTGTGGATGACAGTTGCTGTCTCTTTAGTCTCAGGCTGATATTTATATTTTTATTTTATTGAATATTTTCAATACAATAGAGGTTTCATTCTTTGCAACTGGTATAAAAATTTTTGCATTTATATTGAAATCCTAGGACATTCTCTTATTAAACTAACCCAGAAAGTTTGAAAGAGGAGTACTAAATTTTCTATTATAAAATTAAATCACTCAACCATATTTAAAAACTGAGTGTGTCCCTTAATTTGTAAATGTTGGCTTTAGAAGATCTTTATTGAATGTGCCCGCCATCTTGTTTAAATTTTCTACTTGTTCCATCAATAACTAAGAGAAGAATGTTGAAATCACCAACTATATTTGTGAATGGTTCTATTTCTCCCTTCAATGCCCTCAGTTTTTCCATTGTGCATTTTACAGACCTACTATTAGGTGCTTATACATTTAGAATTGTTATATCTTCTGGATGAATTAGTATAGTCAGTCTCATGTTTTTTAAGATTGGTGTTTGCATGACATATGTTTTTCTGCCTTTTGCTTTTAACCTGTGTTTTCTGTTTAGTGGGTTTTTCTTATAAACAGCAAATAATTAGGTATTTTTTGAATTAAAATGCTCTTTCAATAGGAATGGTTACATTATTTACATTTAATGTAGTTATTGACATTCATCTAAGTAATGCTATCTTGAAATTTGACTTTAATTATTCCATCTGTTCTTTATTCCTTTTTTCTCCTTTTCTGCCTTTATTAGATTAATTAAATTATTTTTAATATTTAATATTTCATTTTATATCCTCTATTGGCTTTTAAACTGTACCTCATTGTTCCTTTAATTTAGTGATTATGCTGAGGTTCACAATATGTTTCTTAAATTTATCCTAATTTATCTTCAAATAAATAATATTATTCTACATGTAAGATAAGAACTTTATAATTATACATTTCCATTTATTCCCCCATGCATTGTGATACTGTTTTTATCATTTTCTCTTACATATGATATAAATTCTATAATACATTTTTATTTTCTTTCATTAAATAATTATCTCTTAAAGAAAGTAGTAACTTAGAAAAAAATTTTATTGTCCATATATTTCTGAAATTCTTTATTCCTTCACATATTACAAGTTTCTATCTGATATCATTTCCTTCTGCTAGAACTCCTTTAACATTTCCTTTAGGGCAGCCCTACAGGAAACAAATCTATGGCATTATTTCACTCTCATTTTTGAAAAATATTTTTACAGAATATAGAATTCAAGGTTGACTTCTTTTTCCTTAGGACTTTAAAAGTTATTGTTGTCTTCTGGCTTACATAGTTCTTCATGAGGTATCAGTCTGTTACACTGTCTGTAATATGTCTTATTTCTCTGGTTGCTTTTAGGATTTTTTTTCTTGATCACCAATTTTTAGCAATTTTATTATAGTGTGCCTTATTGTAGTTGCTTTATGTTTATGCTGCTTAGAGTTTGTTGAGATTCTTGAATCAAGTGAGTTTATTCACCAAATTTGGAAAACTTTTAGCCATTATTTTTTCAAAACAAAAATTTCTACCATGATCTCTCTCCTCAGCTTTTGTTATTGCAATTACACATTTAATAGATGGCTTGATATTGTTCCATGGGTCACTGAGACTTTGTTATGTGTTTTCAGCCTTTTCTCTCTGTGCCATTAAATAGTTTCTATTGCTCATCTGCAAGTTCAATGTTCTTGTCTTCTGTAGTGTTTAATCTAGTGAAACTTTCAATTAAGATATTTTGTTTTACAGTTCTATAATTCCCATTTGGCTCTTTTGTTATACACAAATTTTAATTCTCTACTAAGATTTCCTATGTACTCCTTCACTATTTTCATGTTTTGCCTTAAATCCTTGAACAAATTTATAATAACTGTTTTAAAATCTTATATTGACTTCTTATCCTATCATCTTTCATTATTTCTGAATCCATCTTTATTGACTGACTTAATCTTCATTAGGATTCATAATTTTATGCCTGTCTAGTAAATTTTCAGTAGTTGTTGGATGTTTTGGATGTTACATTGTTGAATATCTAAATTTTTTGTGTTTCTATTTAATAGAGTATTTAATGTTGTTCCAGCAGGCTATTAATTTACTTATATGACTTGTTTTTTTAACTTTGGTAATATGAATCTAGTACAGACTTTAATCTAGGTCTATGTGAGCCTTACTCTTTAGGTGTGGTCTCTCTGGGACTCTACTAAATGCTCAGCATTTTCAATGATGACTCTTCACTCTGATTGGTCTGAATGTGAACATCATCCAGCCTTGTGTGGGCTCTATAAATTATTCTTTCATGACTGTTTCATTGTTTTTTACTCAACAATTGGCTCTTTCTCTGGCCTTGTAGTATCTCACCCTATACATGCACAGCTTAATATTCAGCCAAATACCCAATGGGTTCTCCTATGTAGTTAACTGGAGTTTCCTCTTATCAAAACTCCTTATCTCTACTACCTGACACTGCAAATTCTAACTATCTCTGTAGCCTGGAAGTCTGATCTCTCTTTATCTCAGTGAGATTATTATGTTCTGTTGGACCTCCACTTGTGGAAAGTTCCTCTAGCTAAAAAGCCAGATAATCATGGTGCTTAGCTCATTTGTTTTTGTCCTCTCAGAAATTTCAGTCCCTCACTGCCTATTGCCCAACATCTTAAAACATTTATATCATATTTTTGGTCTAATTTCATAGTCCATTAAGGCAAGAGCAAAGTTGGATAGTAGTTATCCCCTCAGGCCTGAAGCATAAGTCCCTTGAAGTATTTTAAGAATAATGTAGATTTTGGTCAACCAGGTAAGAAGTCTGGATTTCACTTGAACAACAGGGATTCCCTAGAGGGCTCCAGACATGGAAGAGACATGAAATGATCTACATTTTAAAATATCACTATTTCATTAAGGATAGATTGTAGATGAGAAAAAAATGGAAATGTATAGACCAGTTAGAAGGCTTTTTCAATATTCCAGACAAGATATTGTGGTGGTTTAGACTTCCTAATAGTGGTGATAATGAAGAGATGTAAGGATAGTTCAGGAAATATTTGGTGATCGTTTGGATATGGGAAGTAAGAGAAAGAGAAAAATCAAGAATGGCTCCAAGGTTTTTGTTGGCCAGCTAAATGAGAAGTAGTGCCATCTACTGAAAGACTTTGTACATATCTCAATATAAAATAAGCACTACGATTTATGAACATACTAGTATTAGTTTGATAATAAAGTATCACAGACTAGGTGGTTTAAACAACAGAAATACATTGTCTCACAGTTCCAAAGACATTCCTTCTGAGGGCTGTGAGAGAAAAATCTGTTTCAGGCCTCTCTCCTTGGCCATTTTCTGCCTATGTCCCTTCACATCATCTCTCATGCATGTCTCTGTGTCCAAATTTCCCCCTCTCTATAAAGACACCAGTCATATTGTATTAGGGTCTATCCTAATGACTTCATAGCAACCTGGTTATTTCTAAAATGACCCTATCTTTAAATAAGGTCATATTCTGAAGTACTGTTAGTTAGGTCTACAACAAATGAACTTTGGAGAATATAATTCAACTTATAACGATAAGTCTGAAAGAAAAGAACCAATGTTTCTAACTACTGACACATTATAAGATATTCAAACATATGTACAGAGATGGCAATATAAGCTTTATTCCAAAGTCTCCAGGGTGCAAAATGCACTCTACACATTAATATTCATCATGATGCTAAAAGTTTGTGTATGATTTTATATATGGTTGTGTGATATTTCAAAATTATAGTGTCTGATGTATATGTGTATGTGTTAATAACTGACTCTAATATCTCTTGGTAAACTTTGTGGTGATCCTTGCTAACACTAGATTTCCCAAAGCATATTTTAAAAATCTCCTTAATAAGAAGTTTGTATAGAGAACTAAGATTGCATAGTTGAAGTGGAGACAAGAAAAAGGTCTTGAATACAAAAGGGAAAAACTCACTTAAAATTTTATGTGATAGCAAACAAGGAATTAGTTTAGTTTCATGAGCAGAGTCTTGACATAATGAAAATAGTTGTACAAACTCAAACAATAAAAAAAAAATCTTTCATGCTTGGTAGTATTAATAAAATACATGGGAATGGAGAACACTCTTTTTTCTAAGAGACCACACAAGTAAAAATGTCACTAGATGAAAATGTGTCTCCCAATCTTCAATGAGGTGGTGGTAGGTCTTTGAACTAATACAAAAAAGTGATGATTAGCTCTATAATTTTTTTTACACACATGCTATAATATAAATGTCTTAAGCCCAGACCATACTCTAATATGTTTTACATATGTTTTACTTTTTTAAGTTATTACAGATAATAACTTTCTATGGTTAAAACTCCTAATAATCATCAGTTTGTTATTCATTGGTCCAAAAATATTGTGAGATCTCTTAATTCAGTGAAGAGAGAAGCAAGACAAGAAAGGATAAATTCATTCCTAAATCAAATGCAGAAACAGGTCCCTAAAATTCCAATATGGAGCCTCATGTTTGAGATTCTTATTCCAGGATTTAGGCCACCCAGACATTCTTTCCCATTGTATGTTTGCAAGCACTTTATATGAAGCATGTTTTTTAAAAATATATTATTATGATAATATATAGTGAATTCTATAAACTTCCTAAGTCTATTTACCCATTCTGCGAACACTGAGGTATTCATGTTTTCTTAATCAAAGATCTAGCTCTTTGGAAATAAGAAAGAAGATTCAGCTTGTGTTTATTCCATGAGTATAAGTTTAAATTCTTTCTTCCATAATTCTTTAACTTCACATATGTTATTTCATTTGATTCTCACAAACTACCCTTGAACATAAGTATCGTTATTCTTATTTTAACGTTGAACAAATTAAGAGATTAAGTGACTTGCCCAAAAGAACCCAGTTCTAACTAGTAGAACTTGAATTAAACCAATGTATTAATTAGGATAAAAGCAATGCTGCTAAGACAAAGAGACGCATTCTCCTTTCTCTCCTTTTCCTTCCCAAACAAACCAGTGGCTTAAAGAAGATGAAATCTACTTTTCTCATACAACAATCCAAGGTTGAATGGCTCAGGGCAAGCAAGATGGCTTGCATCCTCCAAACCTCCCTTTATACTTTTGGTTCAAAACTCCAGTTGCCTCCATTTCTTAGCCATCAGGAAGGGGAAAAAAGGAGATACCAGCAATTGTTTTATCAATAATTGCTTTATTTTGAATAGGACCACACTCCCACTCATAGTCCAAGGACCAGAACATGGCCATACCTAGCTACAACAGAAAAAAATCTAGTTAGTAGGCCTTGCATTGGAGGATGGATTATAATAAGCATTGATTAGTAGATACAAAAAGTATTAAGTCAAAAAATTCAGAGAAACCCATGGAGGTCAGCCAATGTGCAAAAAGAGATACAGTAACAAGGAGGAAACTGAATAGTACCTACTTTCTTGCAAAATGAGGGTAACATGAACCAAGAACTCAGTTGAAAGTCTACCAAGTAAAGAATAAGGTAAAGACTGTCATTCACATGTACCTTTCCCAGTTACCTAGGTAATATGTCCCCTTCTTGTGATAATATTATATTCAGAATATTTTTATTCACATAGAGTAATAGCAATCAGAAGAGGGTTAGGCGTAATGAACTCCTGCTTAGAGGAAGATCTGGGAAGGGTATGGAGAATGGCTTCAGCATCCGCAAAGGATATGACAGATAATATGAGACTTGAATTGTAGATAAAAGGCACCTTCTTGAGTTCTGCAGAACTGTTAAAACTTCCTTTGCCTAGGTCATGGTCAAAATAAATGTAGATTTGCACTGCCTTCATGACTGTCATTGAAGGGAGTATGTTTAGGAGAATCAACATAAGCCCTTTTGTTCCAAAAACAATGAAAAAATACTCTGCCAAATAGATCATTATAGAACACTTATGGACTTAAGGTTCATTAATGCGGATTAAATGCTGAACACAGGGGAATGGAATCATCAATTTGGATTTGACTCACAAAGCCTTACTGGAACAAATTAGTTTCATCTAGATCTGAAAGTATGTGCCTGAAATAATTGATACAAAGAAAATAAAGCTACAAGAAGCATTCAAGTGGAAATTTCAGAAATAAAGAATACACACAATGGAAGTAACAATATAACTCAAGAGCCTTATCTTAGTTGTAGTCAAGGAATATATTCAGAAGCAATAAGAATATAGTTGAAAAAGAAGGGAACTGTTTAGTGAAAGAACTTAAATATTAGATATAGACTTTAGATTAACTAGGTAATAAGAAATATCAATAGGTTTTTTTGTTTGTTTGCTTGTTTGATTAATTTCAGCATATTACAGGGGTACATCTGTTTAGGTTACATATATTGTCTTTGCCCTGCCTAAGTCAGGGCTTCAATCGTGTCCATCTCTCAGACAGTGCACACCACATCCATTAGGTATGAATATACGCATCCCTTCCTCCCTTCTCCCACCTGCCTGATACCCAGTGAATGTTACTACTATATGTGCACTTAAGTGCTAATTGGCTAATACCAATTTGACGGTGAGTACATGTGGCGCTTGTTTTTCCATTCTCCACTTAGTAGAATGGGCTCCAGCTCTACCCAGGATAATACAAGGGGTGCTAGATCACCATTGTTTTTTTGTGGCTGAATAGTACTCTATGGTATATACCACATTTTATTAATCCACTAATGAATTGATGGGCATTTGGGTTGTTTCCACATCTTTGCAATTGTGAATTGTGCTGCTGTAAACATTCTAGTGCAGATGTCTTTTTTATAAAATGTCTTTTGTTCCTTTGAGTAGATGCCCAGTAATGGGATTGTTGAGTCAAATGTTAGTTCTACTTGTAGCTCTTTGAAGTATCACCATATTACTTTCCAGAGAGGTTGTACTACTTTGCAGTCTCACCAGCAGTGTATGAGTGTTCGTATCTCTCCACATCCATGCCAATATTTATTGTTTTGGAACTTTTTGATAAAGGCCATTCTTACTAGGGATAAGTGATATCTCATTGTGGTTTTCATTTGCATTTCCCTGATGATTAGAGATGTTGAACTTTTTTTCCAATGTTTGTTGGCCATTAGTCTATCTTCTTTTGAAAAGTTTCTGTTTGTGTCCTTTGCCCACTTTCTGATGGGGTTTTTTGATTTTTTTCTTGCTGATTTTCCTGTGTTCTATATAGATTCTAGCTATCAACCCTTTATCCAATGTGTAACATGAGAATAAATATTTTCTCCCATTCTGTAGGTTGTCTTCTTGCCCTTGTGATAATTTCCTTGGCTGTGCAGAAGCTTTTTAATTTAATCAGGTCCCATTTATTTATTTTTGTTGATGCTGTGATTGCCTTTGGGGTCTTCTTCATAAATTCTTTGCCTTGGCCAATGTCTATAAGAATTTTTCCAACATTTTCCTCTAGAATTCATACAGTTTCATGCCGTAGGTTTAAGTCTGTTATCTACTGTGAGTTGATTTTTGTGAGAGGTGAAAGGTGCAGATCTTGTTTCAGTCTTCTAACATGTTGCTATCCAATATTCCCAGCACCATTTATTGAATTAGGATCCTTTTCCCCAGTGTATGTTTTTGTCTGCTTTTTCAAAGATTAGATGGCTATATGAGGATGGTTTTATATCTGAGTTTTCAATTCTGTTCCATTGGATTATGTCTGTTTTTGTGCCAGTACTATGCTATTATTACATTATAGTGCAGTATTATTGCCAGTACCATGTTATTATTGCCTTGTAATATAGCTTGAATTCTGGTAAATTGATGCTTCCCAATTTGTACTCTTTGCTTAAGATTGCTTTTGCTATACAGGGTCTTCTCTGGTTCCATACAAAGCATATAATGATTTTTTCTAGAGCTGCAAAAAATGATGTTGGTATTTTAACAGGGATTGCATTGAATCTGTAGATCACTTTGAGTAGTATAGACATTTTGACAATGTTGATTCTGTGAACCCATGAACATGATATGGTTTTCCACCTGTTTATGTCCTCTGCTATTTCCTTCCTCAAACTCTACACAAAGTCATGGAAACTAAAAAACCTTCTGCTAAATGATTATTTCATTAAGGAGGAAATCAAGACAGAAATCAAAAGATTCTTTGAAAGTTATCAAAATCTGTGGGACACAGCTAAAGCAGTCCTGAGAGGAAAATTTATATCCATAAATGTCTATATCCAAAAGACAGAAAGATCACAAATAAACAATTTAATGACTCATCTCAAATAACTGGAAAACGATGAGCAAACCAATGCCAAACCCAGAAGAAAAGAAATAACAAAGATCAGTGCAGGACTAAATGAAATTGATAACAAAAAAGCTATACAGAACGTTAATAAAACAAAAAGTTGGTTTTTTGAAAAAGTAACTTTGTGATATTTTATAAACCTTACTTGTGTGATATATTGTCAAGGCAGCTGAAGCATTAATTTTATCTTCCTAAGTTTCCTTCTAAGAAAGATAATTATCACACTTTGGAGGCATTATTATCATATATATTTTTCAACACCAATTACACAAATAAAAGATAGAAATGGGCAAGGAAAATGTTCATGAAAGATTTTTTGCATTGAGAAAAAATTATTTCATTTTTCTTGTTTTGTGATTATTGTTGTGGATGGTTTCTTGCTGTTTTGTTTGGGGAATAATTGAGCAACCAACTTTAACAGTTTGTTGATAAATAGAATTAAAATCTATTAACAGAATTATTTAACTCAGAAAGTATAATTCTGAAGGAACTGTATCATGTTCTTTACAAGAACATATCCAGAATACAACAATAATAGTTTTAGTCAATAATATTTGTGACCAAAGAACCCAATTGGATTCTCTTGTCCAAATATGATACCCACTTCTCAAATATCCTTTGGTCCTCAATGTGAACACTGAAATAATGTGACATTATTATGTCCACAAACTGCAAAATACCTGAAACCTTTATAAGAGAAAGGGGGGGGTATGTGATCTCCAGTAGCATGTGTTTTGAATTGTAGCACATGAATTAAATGTTTGCAAACAATTTTGAATAAGTAAAAGAGATCAGGGAATGAAACAATACAGTATACACTGTAAAAACATACATATCCTAAGGCTGAAGTACTTTAAGTTTCCCTTTTTTGTATCATAGCAGAAATATTTGATGTAGGAGGTGAGTGTTTTGCTGTTGGGGTTTCATCCTTGTTAAGTCCTCACAAGTGGTTCATTTTCTATAGTGTACATCCTCCTCCTCACCACAAGACACACAATCAGTGTGTTTAAGCAGCTTGAAAAAATTACCTCCTAGAATTCCTGCATTGAATTCAAAATCTTTTTTTCCCCTCTTTCTTCCTCTTTCTTATTTAGAGTCATGTGTTAGAAAACTGCCAACTGCTAATAAAGGATAAGCATCTAGCATCTTGCCCACATTTTTAGATCTAAAAGTTGGTCAAAGTCACTTGAGTTAAATTGTCTCCTACATGTCATATCAGAAGGCCCGAGCAGAAGCACATCCAGCAAGTTGTGTGCTTCCCTGCCTGCTACTCACAACTTCTGTCCTACACTTGCTTTTGTTATGTATCCTGTCCTCAAAATATTTTCTCAAAGTTCTACTTCAAAGACATTTAGAAAAATTACTTCATGCAATTAAAAAAGTCAGGAAGTACAAAAGTTAAAGTTCTCACAACATCCCTAACTCACACATAATGCACAGATTGTATAGATTAAGCTTGAATTTTTATCACCTAACCTGTGATCAGAAATACTACATACATTCAGTGTGAGGGACTAAATGTTTCTCTGGTAGTCTATGACACCCAATGCTTCTATTAAAAGTTAGTCTTTATGTTTTTTCAACATTCAAATTAAAAGTGAAATTCTAAGATTAGCAGAGTTAAAGTTAATCTTACATTTACTTCTCCTTTTCCCAACACAAATAAAAAGTGGTGGAAATAATTTTTTTATTTTTCTTATTTTAGCGTATTATAGGGGTACAAGTGTTAAGGTTACTTATATTGCCCATGCCCCCCTCCCCCCTCAAGTAAGAGCTTCAAGCATGTCCATTCCCCAATCGTTGTACATCTTACTCGTTGTAGTTGTATACACCCATCCCCTCCTCCCTCCTCCCACCCTCCTGACACCCGATAAATGTTACTTCTATACATCCACTTAGGTGTTGATCTGTTAATACCAATTTGCTGGTGAGTACATGTGGTGCTGGTTTTTCCATTCTTGAGATACTTCACTTAGTAGAATGGGTTCCAGCTTTATCCAGGAATATACAAGAGGTGCTATATCACCATTGGGAAATAATTTTTTTACAAGTACCACTCCAGTGTTGCTCCTATTTGCTTAATCAAGAATAGGTATCTTGAGTTCCACATCAAAAAAATCTTTCTTCCTACACTCATCTCCAAAAGAAAATTGTAAAGATTCAGATTTTTACTTGACTATGTCTCAGCATTTAATTTCAATCTCTATTTTTTTCAAATATGCTTCATTTGATCTATTGTCAAAGAGCATAAAACTTTTTCAAAGTTCTGACATCTGTACTTGCTCTTATGGGATGAAAAGACTGAAAGTGAAATATGTAGTTTCCCCTATCATGTGAATAAAGGCACTTCTCAACTTTTTCTATCCCAAATTTATCTTTTATGAATATATACATTTAATTTTTATTTTAATCAAAAACATTTTCTCAAATAAATAACTAATGGCTTTCAACAATAAAAAGTGCTGTCATATAAAAAATATTTTTAATGTTTGAGACTTGAATAAAAGATATAGGTTTGAAATTATAACTTTCTGCCTATAAAATTGACAAATATTTTCAAAACGTATACTAATCTGGGTCCATGACATGGCAGTAAATTTGATATCCTCAGACATTGCTACAGAGAATATAATTGCTTCCATTTTTCTGGGAGGCAATTTGACAAACTTTATTAAGAGCTTCAAGATTATCTATATAAATCAATCCAGTAATATGCAACAAAATCATAAAGGTTACATGTCATTGTTTATTTAGAAATATGAAAAGAGAGGTATTATAGAAATATTAAAAGCAGCCTACCATTTCTAGTAAGGAAGTGGATAAACAAATTATGGTATAGCTGCATAATTGTATTATTAGGTAGAATTATATTCCCAAGCAATATTTAATAGATAAGGTCTCATGATGTAATTTTTCTAAGTGAAAAACACAAGAAATAAAGCTTATAAATACGAACAAAGTATATAAACGAAGGCCGAATTTATTTTGTATAGTGTTTGCAAATATGGCCTCAATAAATACCTTTCTTACTGACTACCTTTGAATCATATCCTCTCATCTGACAGCACTTTTTATTGTTGAAAACCATTAGTTATTTATTTAGGAAAATATTTTTCATTTGTTTCAACTGGGCCTTAAGACTTGCTTTGGCCAATTAGACATTAGCTGGTGTGAAGCAAGCAGAAGCTTAACAAGGGCTGGCATGTGGGAGTTTGCCCTCATCCCGTTTTTTGGAGGCCACATAAAGAATCCTGAGATCACGTACCAGGAAGTGGGAGTCATATGAAACAGTGACAAGCCATCCTGGCTGCTGCTCCCAAGACTAACCAGCTGGCCAGGACTAGGTATTTGAGTGAGACCACCCAAGGTCAGTCTGCCAACCTGCCAGCAGACACACAGGATTATGAGCTAAAGAAAATGACTATTCCTTTCTTAAATCAGAGTTTTGAGCTTGGTTTATAACAAAGCAAAAACTAACTGATATAGGTAGTAAGATGACTATAGACTTAGATCTCTTCCTTTCAAGTCTTCTAAGTTTTCCAAATGTGATACAGTGTGACCTTCTTTAATCAGAAGATAATCTTATTTTATAATGAGCAAAAAACATATATACAGAACAGAAAAAATAAAAACAGTTGAAGAAAAATTAGAAAAGATGAATCATATTCCTTATGGCTCCCCCTCAGTTATCAGCTTTCCTGTGGCAGCAAACACTGTCATTTCTGGGAATGCTTTTCATTAAACTGTTATTAATATCTTTTCTTTTTGGTTATATTCCAGTGACTTTGGTTTTATCATAGGTCATCTGTGTGCTGTTGGTGTCCCCCTTGATATTGGTGTCAGTAACAGACAAGTTTAAAGTCACCATTTAAGAGTCTCATTACAATAATCATTAGGTAAATAATGACTAACCTATTATCTTCAATTGTGGAAAACAAACCATTTCTACCATACCAGCATTTAATTATAGAATATTTTCAACAAAATATCATCAGAAAATGAACTATTATGCCATTTTTAGCATTCATCACATGCCTAATATAGATTTTAGAGAAGTCGAAATTAACTTATAATTATAAATATTCACTAATATGAAATATGTTCTGTGTTATATGTTAAAATAAGATCCATTATCTTTTTATAAAGTTCTTGGATCAAAAACTAATTTACTTTAAGAAATCTTTATCCTCTACAGTTAAATATTTATTTGGTAGAGTAATTCAATAACTCATCAATAAAGTTAATATTTATTTGGTAGATATAATTTAATAAGATATGAAAAGATATTTGGTAAAATATAATTTAATAAGATATCAAAAGATATTTGGTAAACTTGCTGCACATGACACTAGGAGGTCAATGCCTGAGAAGAAGGAGAAGGAAGGTATATAATCTTCTAGCATTCTGTGTAGAAGAAGGAGGAAAAAGGAGAAGCCTGGAGATTGGAACATGAAAAAAAACTCCATATAGATGGTGAAATTCTGTGTATTGCTCTGTGACCCTTCCTGTAGCCAACCCCAGAGACTCACACTGCTCATCTCCACTGCCCATCCCACCCCTTCTCCCTCACATATAAAATATTAGTAAAATTCTTCTGAAACTAACCAAAACTATGACAGAATTTTCTCAATGAACCTGAATGACATGGCTGCTTTTTGCACCAAGGTGAGATGGCAGACACAGATGCAGAAGCCAGATAGACAGTCACTTCTGCTTGGAACTTCCATGGACAAACAAAAAATCAGAGAAGCTAAATAATTTTTTGAGACTCCCCAAAAAGATTAAGTGGCAGCAGTAGGATTTGAAGCCTAGTTCTTTCCTTCAAAGCCAATACTAATCCAATTCCCTCAAATTACAGTTAAAAAACAAAAGTCCTAAATGTATAACAATGTGTTTTTTTTTAAAAAAAATGGCCACTTTAAATGTGTTAAGATGCTTTCCAAATACTGGAAGCTACAATATATCTGCATTATTGAAATAAAATTTATGTAAATATAAAGGCCAAGACTAAACCCAGTTCTTTTTTTCTGGTCCATGCTGCTTTTTAAATTAAAAGTATGCTAATTATTTTCATTTTTTGCCATCAATAAGTATTTATTTCTGCCTCATGGAGAGTTCTCAGGATATATTTGTTGAGTGCCTGAATGAATTATGCTTCAATAATTTGATTTCATGTTATTACATCTATCTATAAGAACTTTGAGTTGGCAAACTTGATTCCATTGGAAGTCTCTGCTATTTAAGGATGCTTGGTTCGTACAATTGTTGATCACAGAGCATGGCCATTTGGTCAGAACTTTAAAAGTCCTTGGGAACATGACATCAAAAACTAATCATGGGGATACTGCAATTGTGTGGCTATCTGGAATGGTGATAAATGTGCATCTTAGGTATCTGTTAGAATCAGCTTGCCCAAAGGGAAAACATTGTTCTTTTGTATGTTCTTTTTTCAGTCACATGGCAATGCTACTTAACAGCTCTCCAAACAGTTTTAAGAGACTTCTCTGCTCTCCCAAACCACAGGGAAGAAAGCCATCTTCTAGGGGCAGAATAACCTTTCACATGTTGTTTACTCTCCAGTCTTACTATAAGCCACGTTGGATTGTTCCTTTGTCACCCACAAGAACATGTTGATCACGTGCAGCCCTTCCCTGTTCAAGTTTGCATTGCCTTGTAAAACCCAATTTTCTCTAATTGCATCATGCCATGCACTATAAATCACATTTGCATCCTATTTAAAACATAAACCACAATAGACACTAAAGAACAAAAGGAACCACAAGCCCAGCTTTTTTGACAAAACTCCCACACATTGATAATTGGAAGCACATAAATCTCTACACAGATGAGATTTGAGGTCTGAAACTGCCGCCATGCCTTACATTGCATGTCTTTCAGCCTCATCCACTTTCAATTCTGCCACCGAATCCTCTGGAAGAGTGTGAAGCACAAGAAGCAACTACAACTAACAAACACTTTCTGGGCGATAATAGAAATAAAAATAAATAACATGGATTGCCTGTCAAATTGTGCTACTGGTGTCTTCATCTAATAATGATCAAGACC
This sequence comes from Microcebus murinus, assembly GCF_040939455.1. Lineage (NCBI taxonomy): Eukaryota > Metazoa > Chordata > Mammalia > Primates > Cheirogaleidae > Microcebus > Microcebus murinus. The sequence continues at coordinate 33,473,023 of NC_134114.1, read as the reverse complement.
TTTCTTGTTGCTTGATGGTATAGAATTCCCACTGTCCGAATTCAAATTTTAAGTTCTAAAATAACAGCTGGTTACTAACAGGTTAAGGTATATCTTTGTATATATAAAGTTTATTTAAGAAGTCCAAATTATTTTCAGAACTATAAAAAAAATAATTTTGCCCCTAGTTTATATAAACAGTTTCCATGAACAGTGGGGATTTTCTGTATGTGTTTAATTATCCATCAAAATTCCATAGTTCTAAACTAGACCAAATTCCTTTACAATATGGCCCCTAAACTTAATTACCATTTAAGGTGCAAATCTAATGGAAAGTGAAAATGCTTTCATTATGTTGCAAAACAGCTGATTCTGATTTGCTGCTGGAAACAATTTTGTCAGTTCTGTACACATAGGTATATTACACAGCCAGTGGACCCCCTACTTTAGGATGATTTAGCCTCTTAATAACAAGAGAAAACTAAGATTATCTCCCTTTAAAAATCAAGAAGAAGGCAGACCTAATCCATGCAGATTATCATCCTCCAGGGAACAATCTGAATATTAACACAGGTCAACTCCTATGTCTGAATTGTCAGAAACTGCTTAACTGGATAATAATTTGCTACAAGTTGAATGAATGTCTGGCTTGAAATAGTCTGGCAGCAAAAGCAGGATTTTAATTAGATTATCAGAGAGCTATTTGTTAGATTTTGGAATGCTGATAAATTTTTAAAAGCTCTTCTAATCTGGAGATAATTACCTTCAATCATTAAACTTGTTCTTGATTAAGAATCTGAAAATGAGCCTGTTAAGCCTTCAGCAAAATAGTAAGCCCAATAAAACACTGAAAATAATGCTGCCAAGCTACCAGGAAACTCAAACAGCTACTAGTCCTAGAATCTGCACAACTGGTGGAAATTAAACTAATGCTCAAAAAGAGACCAGTGCATCTTGAATGAATTCTGACCTTGGGTAAGCTTTTAGAACCTGCTTCAGAAAAAAATCAAAAGCAAGATTTACACTTGGATAAATCTTTGAAAAGTGCCTAGAGAACAGAACTTTCTTATGCTTCAAAGAGACAGAGGTGATAAAGACAAAGGATAATATTGATTTAACTCCTCAACACATATTCTAGATATTTGAAAAACTGGTTATAAAAAAAAAAAGAGCCAGATATAACACATGTGCAAGACTGATTATCATCAACATTATACCTAGATGGTGATTTTAGGAATTCTGCTTATAACCTTTCCTCTGTAAGTTCTGACCTTAACTAGCTGGGAACTCAATCAGATGGACCAGTGAAGGCCACATGGATGTCTTCCATTATTTCAAAATGAAAGATGGAAATACTGAACAATGATAAATGGTAATAACCATCTAAGACTTTCTTTATTACATACAGAAAGCTTCTCTTTCTGGTATCTTGATAGGAATTAGTACTGTTGGCCTAACAGTCACTACCACAGGTAAAAGGCAAGTGTTATTAATTATCTTATTATATAGTAAGAGAAATCAGGTATAAAAAGAATATCTGGCTTTTCCAAGGTTTCATAGTAAATTTAGAGGTAAAATTTAATGAAAGCCACATTCTGCCAATATCTAAACTAATCTGTGTTTGGAACTAGTAGATGCTATTTTAACTCAGACCATCTATTGTCTATTTAGTAAGTTGTTGCTAAAATTACTTGCTGCCCAGAATAGTTTACAAAGACCCACAGAATGGCTTTGGAACACATGTATTGTACAAATTATTGAGCACCTACCACGTGCCAGACATTGTCCTAAGTTTTGTAATACGTACAATGAATGACACAGAAAAAATCAATACCTGTGCTCTTGAAGTTTCATTTTAGTGTGGGAAAAGGACAAATAAAGCAACCAATAAATAAAATAATTCCAAACATTGTTTAGTCTTATGCAAAAAACTAAATGTCAACTGGGGCAGTAACACCTCCCTTGGAGGCACCATGGGCTATTAAATGACTTAAAGGATTAATGACATTTAGTGTCGGGGAAAATCATGTTAAAAATCTTGTCATATGGGGCGGGGGGCAGCAAAGGGAGAAATTCCACAAAACAATTATCTGTCCTATCCAAAGTGACAATAGTGCCCCAATGAGAAATAATATGCCTGGTTGGATTATCTAACATAGTCAATACTGCAGTTAAATATTCTTACTATAAGAAGATTACTGTGCTGGGTTATATAGGAAATAGAGGAAAAACAGGGGATACTTTCTGCCCCCAATGAACCTGATCTCCAAGCTAAATTATACAAACATGCACTAAGTGGAAAAGGAAGCAGGGCATCTAATGCAGAACTAAGCCATATTAACCAAGCATGTGCTGGTATGGAAGTTAATAGTTTGAGGATATTTTTAGAAGAGAGAAAAATTAAGTCAAATTTTAAAAGAGGGCATGAATTGTTATATATGAGGAGAAGGGGCTTTTCTAAGCAAAGGAAGAGACATGTAAAAACAAAGATACATAAAATTTAGCCCAAGAGTATGGTAGCTGTCTATAAATACAAACCAAATTCAACACCACACGTCATCACTGGCTTTTCTTGGATGTACATTCCTCAATTTTGTATCTAAATTTGCAATCTATTAAGGTGAACTGTTTCCAAAACACCTGATATTATTCCTGTTCTTACTATGCATTTTTCCTCATTTTTAAATGTTCTCTAGTTACCGTTGATAGTGCTTGTTTAAGGCTAGTAAATAGATTTTATTAATTTTCATATAAATAGTCCCCAGGCAGGTTCATAAACATATTTTCGGCAATAGATTTCATTTGCAAATGACCCCAGGAGGCAAGTTTGTCTACACTCATTAAAATTCTTGTACAGTCTAAGAAACAAAAATTAAGGCTTTTTTTTTTCTTTTCCATCGGCTAAGAGTAAAATAAAAAATCATTTATTCTGGAAGAGCAACATTCAGATACAATAAAAATACTTTTTTGTGAAATGTTAGAAGTATCTCTCCCTTCCTTTCATGGTAAAATTCTCAGAGGTTTGACATTGTGTCTTTCCTGTGGTTAGCCAGTGAAATCCGCTACTGGATAGGATATTGCCACATTTCAGTTCACAAAATGGGATTTGAAGCATTGTCCAAAAGAATGGGGTTTGGAAGTCTCACATTATGTGGTCAATCAATGGTTTATGGGAAGAAAATTCAAAAGTATTTAAATTACATATAACACAGATGCTTTAAACCACTAAGATTGCTTAGCAAGCCGCACACACACAAAAAGATATGTTTGTTACAAACCAGTTTAGAAGCTGATCTGAAAATAATGATGCTATACTAAGATTCTTAAGTAAACATTTATTTAAGTTTTATGAGGAACTAAGCCAAAACGTTTGTGCTTATACATTTAAAGATGGGAAGGTTCCCTAGGATTTGCACTGACTTGCTAGATTTTTTACTCATTTTTATTTATTTATTTATTTTTTTTTTTTTGAGGCAAAGTTTGTCACTAGAGTAATAGAAAAGTGAATGAACTTTAAAGAATATATTGAATATTTTCTGGGAGCAAGCACTGATGTGTAAAATGAGAAAGGCAAGATGGACTTTTAAAATATAGTCATTCAGTCGCTGGCTTGCTGCCAACTTGAAACCTGGAAAGACATCTTGAAACCTTTAAATACCATAATTTTCAGCTGTAAGGAATTCTCTCCATGTTATCAATGCACTGAAAAAAAAAGTATTCTTTTATAGATTTCCAGATTCAAGGTTGAAATGCATTTTAGAAGATGTGTATTTGAAAATGTTTTGCTGCTTTCCTATAGAGTCCATTTCAAGTAAGATAAGGTCAAACAAAGTTCAAATGAGATTGTGCCAATAAATTGCATGAATGGAGCAATTCCAAAATTTCTCATTCATTATGACCCAACATGGTTATACAAGAGGTATTTTTTCATAAATAGTTTATTGATTTTGTATTACTTGTAACTATTTAAATATCTCAATTATCCACTAACAAAATTACAGAACAACTGAATTTCAAAATGCTTTTGATTTCAAGGATTTTAACTCAGTATAGTACCCATAAGCCATGTGGGTTTTTTGGTCTTATGTAAGAGAAAAGATGTCATAAAGATTGAAATTTTCTTGAATATATTTATTCTGCTGGACATCAACTTAAATCAATGCCAACAGAGTCTTATTTAGCCAGGGATTCATAAAATATATATGTCCTCACTTTTTAAAAATCTCAAATAACTACTTTAAAAAATTTTTTTTGGTAACAGATACATTTATATTCTTTTTCTCCCTTCACCTCCTCCCCTCCTTTTCCCAGCTTCTGGTAACCACCAATCTACTCTCTATCTTCACGAATCCATTTTTTTAGCTCCCACATATAAGTGACAACATGTGACATTTGTCTTTTTGTGCTTGTCTTATTTCAGTTAACAGAATCCTCCAGTGCTATCCATGTTGCTGCAAATAACAGGATTTTATTCTTTTTAATGCTGAATAATATTCCATTGCATATATATACCACATTTTCTTTAACCATTCATCCACTGATAGGCAATTAGGTTGATTCTATATTTTGGTTACTGTGAATAGTAGCCAATGGGAGACCACATATCTCTTTTGGATATATACCCAGTAGCAGACTTGCCACATAATATGATATTAATAGTTCTATTTTTAGTTTTTTGAGGAACCTCCATACTGTTCTCCATAGTCGCTGTACTAATTTACATTCCCACCAAGAGTGTACACAGGTTCCACTTTCTCCCATCTTCGCCAGCATCTGTTTCTGCCTGTCTTTTTGATGCAAGCCATTTTAGCTGGGGTAAGATGATATCTCATTGTAGTTTTTATTTTTATTTCTCTGATGATTAGGGATGTTGAGCATTCTTTTTCCTATACGAGTTGGCCATTTGTATGTCTTCTTTTGAGAAATGTCTGTTCAGATCTTTTGTCCATTTTTAATTGTATTATTGTTGTTGGTTGGTTTGTTTTTTTGCTATTGATTTGTTTGAGCTCCTTATATATTCTAGTTATTAATTCTTTGTCAGATGTGTAGCTTGCAAATATTTTCTCTCATTCTTTGGGTTGTCTCTTCACTTTGTTGATAGTTTCTTTTTCTGTGCAGATTTTCAGCTTGATGTAATCCTGATTGTCTATTTTTGGGGTTTTTTAGGGGGGTTTGGTTTTTTCTAATGTATTATGGGGGTACAAGTTTTAAGGTTACATATATTGCCCATTCCCCCCTCTCCCCTTGAGTAAGAGCTTCAATCATGTCCATCCCCCAAATTTTGTACATCTTACTCATTGTGGTTGTATATACCCAACCCTTCTTCCCCACCCACCCACCCTCCCGACACCCGATAAATGTTACTCCTATAAGTCCACTTAGGTGTTGATCTGTTAATACCAATTTGCTGGTGAGTACATATGGTGTTTGTTTTTCTATTCTTGAGATACTTCACTTAGTAGAATGGGTTCCAGCTCTATCCAGGAATATACAAGAGGTGCTATATCACCATTGTTTCTTAAAGCTGAGTAGTACTCCATGGTATACATATACCACGTTTTATTAATCCACTCATGAATTGATGGGCACTTGGGTTGTTTCCACAGCTTTGCAATTATGAATTGTGCTGCTATAAACATTGGAATGCAGATGTCTTTTTCATAAAGTTACTTTTGATCTTTTGGGTAGATGCCCAGTAGTGGAATTGCTGGATCAAATGGTAGATCTACTTGTATCGCTTTGAGGAATCTCCATATTGCTTTCCACAGAGGTTAAACTAGTTTGCAGTTCCACCAGCAGTGTAGGAGTGTTTCTCTCTCTCCGCATCCACGCTAGCATTTATTGTTTTGGGACTTTTTGATAAAAGCCATTCTCACTGGAGTTAAATGATATCTCATTGTGGTTTTGATTTGCATTTCCCTGATGATTAGAGATGTTGAACACTTTTTCATATGTTTTTTGGCTATTATTCTGTCTTCTTTTGAGAAGTTTCTGTTTATGTCCTTTGCCTATTTTTTGATAGGGCTGTTTGATTTTTTTCTTGCTGATTTTCCTGAGTTCTAAATAGATTCTAGTTATCAGCCCTTTATCAGATGTGTAGCTTGCAAATATTTTCTCTCATTCTTTGGGTTGTCTCTTCACTTTGTTGATAGTTTCTTTTTCTGTGCAGATTTTTAGCTTGATGTAATCCTCATTGTCTATTTTTGTTTTAGATGCCAGTGCTTTTGAGGTCTTACCCAAAAAAATCTTCGCCCAGACCAATGCAATCCTGAATAACTCTTGGTCCATTTCCTTCACTGTGGTTTCACTGATAAATTAATAATTGTAGCTCTAGTTAGCACTTGTACCATAGTTATATTCCAGGAGGGATCTCAGGCCAAAATGGCTAGAAGATGAATAGGAATTAGGACAAATAATGGACATAATGGACGGCTAGATTGATGGTACAAGTTCAAATGTTGGAGCCAAGTACCTAAAACCAAGTGAGTGGTACAGAGGAAAGGTACATCAGTAGCAAGCAGATAAGCATCAATCTGAAACTCGGAATGAGACAAAGACTCATCAAACCAAAGAGGATACCAAGAGACCTCAACACCAAGGAAAGAGTTAGCAGCATGGAATCCAAGGAACTTTCTAACAATCAAGAAACCTATTCTTCACACATCCTATGCTACAAGTTGGCACATTTCGCTGGTACTATCTTCAAAATATATTCAGAATGTGGCCACTATTTACCATCTCCATCCTTGTGCCGTCCTCTATTATATCTTGCCTGGATTTTTAACCTCATCTTCTGCAGTGCAATCTCAACACAAAACCAGAAGTATTCTTTTAAAATGCAAGTCTGATCAAGTCACCCCTCTCTTCAAATTTCTGCACTGGGACCACATCTCACTCAGAATAAAATCTGAAGTCAACACAGCTGATTAGGGCCTGTGTCATCACTACCTCTCCAAACTTACCTGTTTCTACACTACCCCTGATCCTTCCAGGCACTGGTCTTCTGCTTGTTTTTAGCATGTTCCCACATTAGGCTCTTACTGTTCCTTCTGCTTAGAATACTCTTTCCTGGATAACCTCTTGACTAACCCTCTTGCCTCTTTCAAGTCTCTACTCAAAAGATACTTTCTCGACAAGGCTTTCTACCTTAATTAATACTAAAATGGTCTCCCCTTCTCCCAATCCCCATACTCCTAATTCTCCTTATCTCCTCTTTCTTCTGTCTATAGCACTTACCTGTCAGTATGCATTAAAAACTGATTTATTTATCAAGTTTGTTTTTCATTTTCTATCTCTCCTCAACAGAATACAAGCACAATGAGAGCAGGAATCTTTGTATTTTTATTAACTGATATATCTCAAGCACCTAGAACAGTGTCTACCCTACAGAAAAGCTCTACCCTACAAAAAAACAATTATTATTTGATTAACAAGCAAAAATTGTTTTGTTCTGGTTTGGCTTTGCACCACAATTGTTCTAAAGTCATTTGTTAGCTCAATCTTTAACAAGGTTTTATAATTGTCCATCATGAGAAATTTTTCCCCAATTTAGTACAATACTCAAGATTCTAGATATAAAAGTACTCTTGTAAAGAGAACTCCTCTAGCTTCTGAATCTACTCCCCCCTGGGCTTGTCTTATTGAATCATATATATCCTTTCTTTAGAAATTTTCATTAAGCATTTATAATGGTAATAACAACTAACATTTGTCTAGAAATTTATGGCTTTGTAATACAGTTTTATGCACATGAACTCATTTGATTCAATAAATAGAAATTACTATTGCCAAAAGATTAAACATATATATAAACCAAGAAACTAAAAATATAATGTCAATATCTGAATTACATTTTAGAGATTACAAACATGTTAATATAATATTTATTAATAATCAAATCATGGTTATTTAGAGAACGTGAAATGGTTCCAGTTGCCTACACTTCACATATGTTTCTATTTATATTATTTTGTAAAATACTTGTAGGCTTAAATCACTAAGGTAAATAATAGCATGGCTGTAAGTTTAATTTTTCTTTGCCCAAATGAAAAAAAGTAATGTTCAATCTTAGCACTAAGAGACTACTGTTTCTAAATTCTACTTTTGATTAAACATCATGTACATATAGTTGCACATATTTATAAATCATTTAAATATCTCATCACAAATGTTCACCTAATTAAATTTCCATTTCCAAAATTATATACTGGGCAAGAGCTATAACTGACAATCTATGTCAATCTATGTAAACCATAAAGAAAATATGAATTACCAAATGAACCTTTAATGAAAACTACATTCTTTCTCTCTACAGAAATATAAACCTTTAGACAACTGCTAAGAAATTATATGGGCAGTAAGAAGCTGACAAAGTTACAAGTGAAGCTATGCTGTGCCCTCTTATCTATCTTTGGTAGATCTCTTTTTATTATAACAGTTGGCTAGCCTCAGCCATTTGTTCTCAATAGAATTAATAAGCTATAGCAGTTGCAGACAACCATGAAAGACATCACTATTAAGATATATTTTTTCCACTTGTGCAACTTAACACATATAAAAGACCTATGGTATAAAACATAAACAATTTAATAAATTTTCAAAAGTCTATTATGCTCTAAAGACCATAACTTTTTTTTATTTAAAAAAAAAAAAAACCTAAAAGAGAAAATACAAAGGGCTGAAAAACATATGAACAAACTTCCTACTTCACTAGTCAAAGACATGCAAATCAAAACAGGGTAGTATTTGTCATCAATTAAGTGATAATACCCAAGGCTGATCAGACAGGCAAACTTTAGGATGCTGGTAGAAATATAAATTGGTATAGTCTTTCTAGTGGGATTTACATCACTTATCAAGGGCTTTATAAATATGTGTAATTTTCCAATTTGGTGGAACCAATCCTAAAGAAAAAATCTGGAATGCAACAAAAATATATTTCCAAAATGTTCATTAAAACAATAATTGGAATGGACAAAAATTAACAGCAAACTATTATCCAATGACAGGAGATTACTTAAAGTAATTAGAATGTTATCTGGCTATTTAGCTTAACATTTATAGAGTTTTATAAAACTTGAGGAAGATAGGACTTCTAGGAAAGATAGCAACAAACTAAGTAGCTATAATACCCTCTAACAGAAATTGACAATCCAAAACATGTGAACTCTAAAGGAAAGAAAAATATCTTCATCACAAGAGAAACTAAGAAATTATGCCAACCATATATTTTAGCATTTGAGTGATTTTTTTTTACATATCTAGTACCAGTTTAACCAAATTGACATTCTTAATAGTATGATGTAGTATTACAGAAAATATGTGAAGAAAAATGTGTCAAATTTTATTAACATGCTCCAATCTAGAGACAGAAAAGATAAAAGTATGGATGAATCATGGCAGAAACCATAAAGTGTACTTACTTGGAAAAGAAGGCAAGGAATCAAAGTGCCCTGGATTTCTCTAGCCCATCATCCAAAGAGCTGTTCTGGTTCCTTCTACAGGAAAGAAACTCAAACCCTAATTTGAAAATGTGTTTTCGGGAGGCCAGGAAAAGGATGGAAGAGGTGTGAAACATTCTACTTAGACCTATTAATACATTTGATACCAGTAATATCAAAAGTAGCTTCAAGAGAAAAAGCACCTGCATCTTGCCACCCAAATCCAAGATGGTGGTGGGCTTTACCTTAACCGGAGTACACATTACCTTTATGAACTCATTCCAGAAAATGGGAACAATCACAAATCACTAACAGAGAAATCACTGTCTCCTTATTAAGCAACTGCTTAGTAAAATTCCCTTAATTTAGTGGAGTTTCTCCACACCAGAGGTTTCAGCAATTAAAAAGAATCAATTGTACAGTAACAAAGTTCCCTAGGGGTACCTGTGTGATCTACAGAGTTGAGGCAGATAAATCACCATACTGATCAATGTAAACCTGTACCACCAGCCCTTTATGCTGAGTTCTGAGGGGAGAGATCTCAAAGGCATCACAAGTAAAGCCAGGTACATAATTTATAGAGCCCGGTGCAAAATGAACATGTGAAACCAGTTCAAAAAGCAAGATAATACAAGAGGTGTTAATTTGCCATTGTTTTTTCTGGTTGAGTAGTACTCTATAGTATACATATACCATGTTTTCCTGAAAATAAGACCTACCTATAAAATAAGCCCTAGCAGGATTTCTAAGCATTTGTGCAATATAAGCCCTACCCCAAAGATAAAACCTAGTGATGGGCGTGGCTACACAGCGTATTTGCACAACCCATGCATTTCATCACGGAGCAGTAAAGAAGACGAGCAGCCCTTCTCATCTGCCCCATGAAAGCTCTATTGCTCGACATGAGAGATTGGAGCCAATGCTTCCAAAGGAAATAGATTCACAAGAAATTCAGGATGGAATTCGGGGTTTGGAGAGTTATGATGATGTTCCAGAAGACGATGACTTAACTATATTTGAATAAATGTAGATTGTTGTACCGTACTTAAAAAAAATAACACATCCCCTGAAAATAAGCCCTAGGGTGTCTTCTTGAGGAAAAATAAATATAAGATCCTGTCTTATTTTCGGGGAAATATGGTACCACATTTTAATAATCCACTCAGGTACTGATGGGCACTTGAGTTGTTTCCACATCTTTGCAATTGTGAATTGTGCTGCTATAAACATTCAAGTGCAGGTGTCTTTTTGATAAAATGATGTTTTTTCCTTTAGGTAAATACCCAGTAGTGGGATTGCTGGATCAAATGGTAGGTCTATTTTTAGTTCTTTGAGGAATCTCTATACTATTTTTTATAGAGATTATACTAGTTTGTAGTCCCACCAACAGTGTGTAAGTGTTCCTTTTTCTCTGCACCCATGCCAACATCTATTGTTTTGGGACTTTTTAATAAAAGCCATTCTCACTGGGATTAGGTTATATCTCATTGTGGTTGGAAATCTTTAAAGGAGTTTCAGAAATTTCCAAGGAAACAGAAAAATATAAAGACAAAAGATTGGACATTTTTAAAACACTAATTCTATGACTAGTTGAAGGAGCAAAGTCAGTTTTGATTAAATAGCTGACAACTGATGATCAATAAAAAGTCTACTTCAGCTCATGGAGCTTTGACTTTCCCAGTTATTCTGGGAATTTTGAAAGTGAATATTAAAAAACTTCTTCCAACAAATATACAACTCTTGCCAGTTCATAGATGCATAATAAACTTATAAGGAACCATGCTGACAGTTTCATTGCTTTTGGTAAGGCCCTACAAATATTTGGATGTATTATACTAAACATTCCAGTTTTCTTTTTCTTTTCCCTTTTTTGATCCCAACATTTTTGATAGGGACAGGGAAAGGGTGGTGATGGGAATTAAGAAAAGGCATTTTTCTCTCCTTTTAAATTAAATAACTCTTTAGGGAACAATTCAAAAGAATCATTTATGGGTTGTATATAACTTTCATTGAATCCACAAATTTTTTTCTTTGGTTGCTGCAATTTTTATTGCATTGCAGAAAGTTCTTTTCTCAAAAGTGTTAAAATTGTTTATCAAATGCATCTGCTGCCTCATATTCTATATCAACAATAACAGACTTTGTTTATAAACTATTATACACAGCACACACTGGAAATTTTAGAAATGTTGAAAAGATTTAATAAGAATACAATCAAAAAGGCCAAAGGATTTTTATAATTTAGTTTCTTTATCAATGATCTTTATAATAATAAGAAAAAAATTATTACATAAACCCAGAAGAGCCACTTAACTGAATCCAGTGCACACACGACTGTCTCTTTCATAGTATTATCTCAACATTCCAATCTCAATTAGCATAGGTAACAACTTTTAGAAAAGCACGCATAAAATTTCTGGATTTATGAACTAACCCTTTTTCTTCCTAGGGCTGCCAAGTTTTGGAAATAAAGTTGCAGAAATCTCTTTATCAAGTAGTGTAAGAACCCCCCTTTTTTTAAAGATCCATGACTAATATATCCCAGGTCTGTTTAACTATGCTGATTACACTGGTGTCTCCTCTTGCCTTCCACTATAAAGAAAGCTACTTTCATAGGTTTGCAGCTGCCAGGTTTCCTAAGCTCCGCCCTAAGTACACCTCCTGGCCACTGACCAGTCTATGAGGTTCTAGAGCTTCTGCTGGCTATCTGGGTGATCCTTGATTCTAGTGTTCTCTCCATTTATATGTTAATTTATATGCCTAACACTCTTATAGTGTCAAAAGGTTGACTTTGGCTGAGACAGGGAACATTGCATCCATGTGGAATCAGATGAAAAGAAAACCTTCTAACAAAAGCACTAAACATAAATGAAGGGGGAAAATATCAGAATGGTACAGATTAGGGTCTCAGCTGAATGCACAGTATATATTATACTAAAACACTCCAGGCTGAAGTTGAAATGTTTAGTTATCACTTCACTCAAGTTAGCAAAACTCATGCCCATTGGGTTTGATGGTTGGCTTAAAAACCAGGTACATGAAAACAGTCTGCTCCTACACAACATGGAGACGTGAATATCATAACGAGAGATACCTCTCCATGTTGTAGGAGCAAACATACATGTTTGGGGTGATTTGGTGCACATCTGTGGTACGAAGGAAATTTTATTTACCACAGATGTGTACCAAATCACCCCGAACATGTATGTTTGCTCAAAATGTTTTTAGTTAACTGGTTATTACTTAAGAGTGATGGGAAATAAAGAGAAAAAATTGTTAACTCTTTACATTTTCTCATTTAACAAGGGCCTCTGAAGTTTAATTTTAATGAACACATAAATAAACTCTAAGTTTTACCTGCAAAATAATCAAAAATAAAAATAAACTATTTTATAAATAGAGAGATGACTGGTATGCATCTTGTGAATCCTCTACTGCTTGTGCCTACACGGATAGATCAGCAGATCTCATGCATGAAGGCAAAGTGGAAGTTGGTAGTGGCTAGAACAAAACTAGCACGTAGAATATGTCAGGTATTCCAACTTTTGCCCATTCTTTATGAGGAGATAAAATACTTTCCTGTAGAGCAATAAGGTGTCCAAGTGTGGTCCCCAAGTCACTGGTATCAGTTTCACCTAGGAACTTGTTAGAAATGTAAATTCTCAAGTCCTCCCTCCAGACCTCTTACATCAGAAATTCCAGGAGTGGACTCGGAAATCTGTGTTATAATAACCCCTCTATGAGATTCTGATGCATGTTCAAAGTTGAGAACCACTGGTGTGGAGAGTCAGTACCTAGAGTTCCACCTCTTATCCCTACCTCCATTAAGAATGGAATTTCTCTGACAAACTAAAATTCAAATCCACATGCAGCAAGTTCAAATACAGCTCTCCCAAAGGTTCTAATTTTTAAAATACCATATAGTCTGGGAAATCAATATCTTGAAATATAAACTAGATTCTTTCTGTGTAGCAAGCAACATCAAATATTCTTAGAGCATACAATAATGCAGCAAGAAGTATTTGCAAACTATCACAAACCATTACTGTGAATTAACTTTAACTTTGTAGCAAAATTTTATTACATTTATATAGGACATTATTATATGAGAAGAGATTTTTCCTCCTTTCAAAGAATAGTCACAAGTAATTTAAAATTAACTTATAGTTATGTCATTGTTCTATACTCAAAAATATGTACTGATCATTTATTTCTCTTTTCTTAGAATTTAGCATTGTGTCTGCATGGAGTAGGTAGTGAATATTTCTGAGCAAATGAATAAAAACATTGGATTTGAGAAGATATATAAGCTCCCTAGGTTTAATTTTTATCTATAAAATGGGGATATTAAAATGTATGTTCAGAGTTTGTTTTTATCTAGTAGTGCACAGATAAGATAGTGCAGGTTGTCAGCAGATCACAGTTAATACATAACTTTGGAAGGGGAAAAGTTAGGCAGCCTGGTATTTTAACATGCATGTTCACCTTCACTGTATCATAGAATGTGTCTCCTCTCTACAAAGGCATATCATAAGCTACCTTCATATAAGGTTTTTATTTTGCCACTCTTGTCATGCAATAATAGGGAATGGATTTCTTTTAAAATACGAAAACAAAAATCAAAATTTGTGGTCACTTTTAAAATTCCTCCTCTCAGAATAAAATGATAGAGATGAAGATCTTGGATGCTAAGGGGCTTTCCATTGAGAAGATTGTAAACATTGAGCTTAGGGAGATAATCAATTCCTATGTCTTTAAGCTTAAAATACTATATTTCCCAGATTCTGAGATGCATGGTTGTAAAAAATCTTTTAACAGTTAAGAAATAAGAATGCATCTTATAATTGATATGATTTAAAATGCATTGTGTCATAGTCTAATTGGTTTTCTCATTTTTAGTGGCAGATAAAATAATAGTATGTCCTACAATTGATGGCATTTTAGGTTAGTGAAATAAAGTAAACACTTGCCAAATTTCTTACAATCACTCTGATCAGGTAGGTCATCTCTAATTGCTCCTCCTTTGATGCCTGTATATACATTAGGTTTCTTGTTTTAATTTATTCCTATTCAGCTGCTATTTTAGCCTAATTATATATGTATTTTTATATTTTTTTAATTTCATAATATTACGTGGATACAAATGTTTTGGTTGAAGACCAAAAGAGAAAAATCTGTGTAAAGCACTTTACACAAACCTTAGGCCACTAATAAGTATTCTATGCCTTATAGTTTCTTTTCTTCCTTTTCCTAGTATAAACATGGTACTCCTTTTTTATATATAGGGCTTTCTTCCTATATATAAAATGTACTACAGATTATATAGAAAAGCCATAAATATTATGAACAAAAATACCCTTGTTGCACCATCAGGAATTCTAGTTGAGTTGTGTGTGGTGAGTTCACATTTTGTTTCATCTGGTGTAGTGATGCTATAAACAAACAGAAACCAATAATAAAAATCAGAATCAGTACCATGCTATTTTAGTTACTATAGTAGTATAGACATAGATCAATGGAGCAGAAAAGGGAACCCAGAAATAAAACCATGTACCTACAACCAACTGATTTTTTGACAAAGCATACAACAACACACACTGAGGAAAGGAAGCCCTATTCAATAAATGGTGCTGGAAAAATTGGATAACCACATGCAGAAGAATAAAACAGGACCCCTATATCTCACTCACAAAAATTAGTTGAAGATGGATTAAAGACTTAAATATAAGGCACAAAACCATAAAATTCTAGAAGAAAACATAAGAAAAATTCTTTTAGACATTGGCCTAGCCAAAGAATTTATGACTAAGACCCAAAGGCAAATATAACAATAACAAAAGTAAATAAATGTGACAATTAAAAAGCTTCTGCACAGCAAAGGAAATTATCAACAAAGTGAACAGACAACCTATAAAATGAGAGAAAATATTCGCAAACTGCACATCCATCAAAGGACTGATATCCAGAATCTACAAAGAACTTAAACAAATCAGCAAGAAAAAAATAAACCACCCCAAAAAAGTGGGTATAAGACATGAATAGGAGTTTTTCAAAAGAAGATAGACAAATGGCCAAAAAACATGAAAAAAGGCTTAACATCACTAATCATCAGGGAAATGCAAATTAAAATTACAATGAGATACCACCTTACCCTTATTGGAATGGCCATTTTTTAAAATTTTATATCTTGCAACTTTACGGAATTTATTTATTAGATCTAAGAGTTGTTTTTTGTAGAGTCTTTATTTTTTCTGGATATAAGAACATATTATCAGCACAGAGGCACAATTTGACTTCTTTTTCAATCTGTAGGCCTTTCAATTTATTTCTCTTGCCTGATTGCTCTGGACTTCTAGTACTATATTGAACAGTAGCCGTGAAATGGGCATCTTTGTCTTGTTCTAGTTCTTATAGGAAAGGCTTTGGCAGGTGGGAGGGCGGAGGAAGGGATGGACATATATACATAAGAGTGCAATGCTCACCATCTGGGGGATGGACATGCAGAAATGGCCATTATTAAACAATCAAAAACAATAGATGCTGGCATAGATGCAGAAAGAAAAGAATGCTAATATACTGTTGGTGGGACTGGAAATCTGTATGGACATTCCACAAAGAAATAAATGTACCCCTGCTATTCAGTCCAGCGATCTCACTTCTGGGTATCTACCCAAAGGAAAATAAGTCATTTTATCAAAAAGTTACCTGCACTCGAAGTTTATTGCACCAAAAATTCACAATTGCAAATATGTGGAATCAGCCTAAATGCCCTTCAATTCATGAGTGAATAAAACATGTGGTGTATATTATACCATAGAGTACTACTCAGCCACAAAAGGAATGAAATAATGTTATTTGCAGCAACTTGGATGAAACTGGAGACCACTATCCTAAGCAGAGTAACTCAGGAATGGAAAAACAAACACCACATGCTCCTACTAATAAGTGGGAGCTAATAGATGGGTACACATGGGCACAAAGTGATATAAATGACATGGGAAACTAAGAAAGGGAGAAGGTGAGATGGTGATTGTGGGGTAAAAAATTATCTATTAGGTACAATGATACCTAATAGATATCATTAGGTATGTATTAGGTACCCCAAAGGCCCTGACTTAAGCATTGTATGAGATATACATGTAACAAAAACATTTGAACCTCAATTTTTTGAAATTAGGAAAAGAAAATTTTTTTAAGTCAGAATCACTGCTTTGTGTACAATCCAGTGAAACTATGTATATTATTGAACACTTATTCAGATGTTTTACAATATCAAAGTTGCTTTTAAGCTATTTTGAAGGAGATTTCAGCCAGCCCATCATGGAGATTCTTCCTTTATGGAAAAACAATATAAGCAGTTATCCTTATGTGACAATAAAGTACCCCTTTCTGCAGACTGTCCCAGAAATATGCAGTAAGGTAAAAGATCAAAACCTACATTACTGGCCAGGAAACAGCAGCCAGGAAATTTTTCTTGACTTTCTTCAGAATTCAAATATATTGAACTCTCCAAGAAGAACCAAACAAACAGTAAGTTGGAAGGGCAGATAAAGTAAGGGTCAGATGCTACAAACACATACTTGGGGAGGAGAAGCTATGCCAAAAAAAAACAAAAAACAAAAAACCATTCTAAGCCATTCCGATACCTGCCCTGGATATCTGAGTTTACATATCCCCTCTGAGCAGGGCACATGGTACTTGAAATGTGACTTTGACTTCCGCATTCTGGAATGCAAATCCCCACCCTAATGTTCTAGGCCAGTACTAGAAAAGGGCTTCAGGGATTATGGCCAGGAATTCTGGAAGGCTTCACTGGATCAAGAGAATCAAAAGACTTATTGATTCTTCAAAGAGCCTCAAGAACAAGCAGAAGTGAGTGTGGGTAGTTCTCACTGAGACTCTAATTGAAATTCTAATGTAGAACTCACCAGTTTTCTACTCTTTGCATTTGTCCCTTTGATCAACAATTAGTCTTTTTATCAGTGTCTGGATTGCCTTACCTCAAGCCACTCTACTTGCTTCAATGGAGAAATGAAAAAGGATCCTATAAGAAACTTGACCTCATCATGCCTTAGTTTTATCAAATAGGGCTACCGCCTTTCCTGGGATATGGTAGCAATGACATAAATTCTATGGAAAGCAATTCACTCAGTTCCTAGCACATAGCAGATGCCAATACATTCAACTGAATCTATAATCATTTTCATGTCTTTTCCTGATTGTATAATTTCCTATAAATTGTAAAAGTTAAATCTAGAAATGTAGCAAAAAGAGAAAAATTTGTAATCATATTAAATATTTCATCCTCATTATATTCCTGCTTGGCCCTTTAAATACAAATTTGTTTTTGTGGTTCACAAAACTTAGCCCTGTATGAATTTCTATGAAATATTTTTAACTGTAAAAATAAATAAGATTGGGAATCAGAGAACTGTATAAATGGTTGAGTTTTTCTCATTCAGATTTGAGTCTGTAAATATTATGGATTAATAAGTAATGTTTTTCATTTTTCTCTAAATTATCTATCCACATTTGTAAAAACTCAACTGAGAATGATATGGAGAGCCTATCAGCAGAGGTGAGTTGAATTCCTTGCAGAAGGTAAGACTTGATTCTTTTTCAGATTATAAATCCAAACAAACACTATGAAGAACCCTAAATATAATATTTAAGAAGTAATATAAATTAGTTGAGTTTAGGTCATATAGACATGTCCAAGATTTCAAAGGTAAATTTACCCAGACTTGGTATATTTGGGGACATTTCAATAAATAAGGCATTCTCAATCTTTTTTTAAAAAAATAACATGAAACATATAGCATCAATCTCAATAAATTTTTAAATGATTCAAAGTAACTTGTGGGGTAAAGAATTAAGATTTGTTTTTCATAGAACATTGGAATTAGTATTAATCACATATTCTTCAATTAGAGATTTATTATTTTTCTTAAATTTTTTCAAATTTTAAAAAAGACAATAAAATCTACAAAAGGAAAAGTACAAAATGATTACAAAATATGAAATAATGATCACAAAATTATATTTGGGAAAATTGCATTTGTTCTTCACCCAGAGAAATCAAAGTCATTTTCAAAAGCTTATCAAAATATACAACTCTCTGGAATGAAAAATAAAAATGCTGAAAAATAATCAAGCCTATATTTCCAAGTTCAAAACTCTTCCCAATATCTCTCCCCATCATAGGATGTCAAAACCTGTAACAACTTACCATGTCCAGTCAAACTTGAATGTGCAACATTATTGAATCTGCTCAACTATCCAATAGGAAAAACCAAGCATGCAGATTGATTTTATTTATTACTGTGATGTAATTGGAGACTACAGTCATAGTCAAGAATTTGTGACCACCCCTTCCCACCACACAGCACATGCAAAGTAGTCGCCTTTCTTATTCATTAAAATCATATTGGGAGGGATAATGTTTATCTCATGTTATTATGTATTTAAGAAACAGACATAATAGGTGAAGGATATGCCAAACAACATAGGTATCACAGATTCAAATATTTTGCAACCACAGGGAATTAACAGTACCAAGTTTTCAAATGGATCCATTTTGGTACATGGATTTCTCTATGCAAAGGTAAATTTTTCTCAATTTTTCTATAAACTCCAAGGAGAAATTAAGCTCCACACAGGACTCAAGTCCATAAAGCTCAAGCTTTTTGAGTTTCTCAGAGTTCACAGGGACATTTTATATGAAAGAGAAAAGTTATCCTGAGCCCATGGTACTGTTCTTGCATGTGCCTCCATAGCTCTTTCATCAGTTTCATAGGCAAGAGGCACCTTGCTAAAGTCTCATCAACAATGAGCCCACAGCATGGCACAAAGGTAAATAATCACACACATTCTATTGTACTACAAGTTCTGCAAGGTCAACCTGAGGTTGGCTATTTCAAAATGACAAATAAAAATAAGTAGGTTAAGAGAATTGTTATTAACCAAAGAGAGTAAAGTCATCTTCAAAACACATATGTGGATGCCATCTATTGCTTTCAATCAATGGGAGCAGACTTGGATGTGTGTCTTCAGTCTTTTCTCTAACAGTAATCATTCACTAACTTGCCCGTGTCATGGGTTCACCATTTAGGAAAGCCAGTGAGAAAAGATATTTTTATAAGTATTTAAGCAGCATTCATTAATGACTAAATCCTATCAGACTAATACAAAAGCTTTACCAAAGTTATGTAATGTAAGTATGGTCCGATGTATGCCTTCCTTTATTTGAGACAATATATATATGGGAGTGGTGTTGCTAATCTTCCTTGGCAAATATATTTTCAAACTTATTCCCATTAAGTAAAATTCCTCTTGAGAGATCTTTCTGCTGCTTCTTTCCTTTCATCTTGCCTAACTTTACCTCTCTTCTTATTGTTACAAGGCAAAAAATAGTGAAAAATGTTGTGGAGGTCTTGGAGGAATGAGAGAAGTGAATTCTAATTTCTTTTTCATCCTAAATTTTAGTTGTAGATACATAATTTATTAAGCAATATGGATGATGTTCAAAGAGTGCTTGAAAAACTTGTAAAACAAGATTATTCTATTTTATCATGTAAAAATTTAATACTACCTTTGAAAACTATTGTCTCTCACTATGGATATTTCTTTTTTGTTATTTTTCTTTTCTTTTTTCTTTTTTTGCTTTATAAAGTGTAGAATATTCTTTAAAAGTCAAAGGAAAAAACAAGATAATTTTGAGCTACTATCATGTACAAGCTTCCTGCTAAGTATGGGTTTCTCCACATATATTAACTCATACAATATTTATAATTAACTATACAAGGTGGAGATCATGATTATCTCCATTTATTTAGATTTAAAAGCTACACTTGAGAAAAGTTCTGTGACTTTCCAAAATCACACATCTGAGGAGAAGTCTTCTTATCTCAAATAGTACTTTTTTAATTTTAAAATATTACAGGAGTACAAATATTTTTAGTTACATGGATTGTTTTTGTAATGCTTGAGTCAGAGCTGTAAGTGTGTCCATCACCTAGATAGTGTTCAGTGTACCTGTTAGGTAGATTTTCACCCATCCCCACCTCCCACCTTCCCCCTGCTCGATTTCCACTGAGTTTTACTTCCCTCTGTGCACATGTGTGCTCATCAGTTAGTTCCAATTTAATTGTGAGTACGGTGTTTGTTTTTCCATTCTTTAGAAATTTCACTTAGGACAGCGGTCGCCAGTTCCATCCAAATTGTTGCAAAAGGCATTAATTCATCCTTTTATGGCTGAGTAATATTCCATAGTGTACATATAACCACATTTTGTTAATCGACACATGAATTGATGTGTGCTAGGGCTGATTCCACATCTTTGCGATTGTGAATTGTGCTATAATAAGCATTTGAGTGCAGATGACTTTTTGATAAAATGACTTATTTTCCTTTCAGTAAATACCCAGTAGTTAGATTGCTGAATTGAATAGTAGGTCTACTTTTAGTTCTCTTACTCCAGTTAGAAGGCTTTTTATTAAAAAGTCCAAAAACAAGAGATGATGGTGTGGGTGCTGAGAAAAAGGAATGCTTATACACTGTTTATGGATGTTTCTAATTTGAGAAAAGTACATAAATCTGATGGCCTGATGATTATTGTTGTTATTTTTAGCACAGTGGCTAAGCCATGGCAGGCATTTATAATAAATGAGTGAATGAATGAGTGAACATCTTAGAGACAGAACTACTGAAACAAATACGGCTTGCTAGAGTTCCTAGCTCCTTCTGGTTCAAAATGAGTGCCAAACACATACAGAATTCCCTGATATACATACACCACATTTTATTAATCCACTCATGTATTGATGGGCACTTGGGTTGTTTCCACATCTTTGCAATTGTGAATTGTGCTGCTATAAACATTCTAGTCCAGATGTCTTTTTTATAGAATATCTTTTGTTCTTTGGGGTAGATGCCCAGTAATGGGATTGCTGGATCAAATGGTAGTTCTACTTGAAGCTCTTTGAGGTATCTCCATATTACTTTCCACAGAGGTTGTACTAGTTTGCTATCCCACCAGCAGTGTATGAGTGTGCCTATCTCTCTGCATCCACACCAACATTTATTGTTTGGGGACTCTTTTTGGTTTTGTTTTATATTTGTTTTATATTTCTTATAAAATATACTTTCTATTCACTTGGAAAAGTGTACTTCTGCTTAAAATCATAGTAACACTAACATTTTTTATCAGAATGCAATTAACATTAACTCCTTTTAACTTTTTATAATAAAAAGTGATTATCTCTACAATAGAGTACCTAAGCATCATTGAGACACTAAAATAACAATAACCACTGACTGTATTTAATTAACATACTAGAACAGACTATACATTCATATACAAACCTAACTTTGTATATATTTGGTTCATTGTACATAAAGTGAAAATGTGAACCACTTTTATTCCCTATTTAAGACTTTTCAAGATGTATCTCTTCCTTGTGCTTCTTCTATCTTTATTATTTTGGATTTTATCATAATGGAAAAAGTTATTTTTCTCCATCTAATAATTATTTTCAATATGGAAATCATTAGCACATTTGAATATGGAATTTAGAAATGGGAGAATAAAATCATAAACCAAACAGACTATTTGACAATGAGATTATTAATAATAACCTGAAGGCCAGAAACAACTTGATTTTGTTCCTTATAAAGTTTCATATACTAACATGAACAGTATTTATTAATTCTCATGGCTATGTAGTATTTCTGGTTTATATGACCAGTCACTCTCCAGCTTTTTAGCAGAAAGGATTCTGAAGTTCTGGTAACAAAGGAGTTAATGGAATGAAATTGTTATTAAAAGATTTATGCTAACCAGGTGTTTGAGTTGCTTGAAAAGTCAACCATTTAACATACAACCTTTCTGTTGTAAATACTGTACCAACAGAAGACAGATTACACAGTTTTGTATAAAACTATGGTTTAAAAAAATAAGGATAATGAAAAAAACATTGTGTCCAACTTTTCTTGAGTAAATTGCCAAACATGTGACCCTCAGAATGCCACAGTGTCCCTGTACCAGCAACTCACTTAAACTGTCTCATGCAGAGACAAAGGCAGTATTTGGGCTTTTAAAATATGAATGTAAAATATCCATACCAAAAACAGATTAATGACTATTCTGATTTTATATATATATATATATATATACACACACATATGTATATATGTCACATGCAAAAACTCATTCAAAGGAGTTCGAGGTTACCATGCCCTATATTTAGAGAAGACTTTCAGTTTCTCTGAGTTATGAATTAACCTGTTGACCCTGCCATCTTCATACTATATCACTGGAAATCCTGCCTGTTTGGAGAAATTGTGGTTTTCATGCCTACAGTTTTGAGCTTGCCTTATACAAACTAACCACTAAAAATGGGGGCAGGGGAGACTTTTCATGAAATGAGCATTATAGAAACTAACCCCAGGGTTAAATACTACAATCATTCACAGGTGGAATTTCCTGGGTTTTGTAACTTTCCATGAAGGGATTTACATATACCCAAAAGAAGCCACTGTTGAAACAGGGTTTTTTGGTTTTTTTTTTTTTCCCTTTTGGTAGTAGGGGAGGTGCAGTTTTAGCTAAGAGGTGAAGTAACTATTATTTGGTCATAGTTACCAAGCTGTTGTGCCTTTTGTTTAGTAGGTCAACATACTGTTGTTTCTTAATTTGTGTCTGGGCCTATCACGCAATGGCTGATGCCTCACAGAAGGTTTTAATCAAAGCAGTCAAACTAACAAAATACGCCATCCTGGTCAGAATTACTCTCTCAACCTCATTTTGAACTGTTACTTTTTCAGAGGTTTGGCAAATTTCATGATAAGCCACTTACCAATGTGTTCACATTTAATGAGAGGCAATTTTTACACAAGAAAAAATAATCTCTGGTCACCCAGTCCTCTAAAATGTCAAATATCCATAGTTAAATGAACAGTGGTGCTACATGTTCTGTCATGAAATCCGTCATGAAAACTTAAAGCATGGAGTCTAAAATTATGCTGCTCTCTAAAAAGACTTCTCTATTCACATCTCTGTAATCTGGACACCAATCTTTAAAAAACGATTTTATTTATATTTTTAACTTCCAATAAACATAAGAAACATAAGCATCATTTAGCATTAAACTTTTGAGTATCTGTATCCATCTTTCAGCCTTCTCTATGTTGCTTGGATCACGCAAACAAAACAACTTATAGGTTACTACCACAGCCTGCTACTGTAAAAGGAAACAGAAAAATAACACATTGTCATCAAGAATTACTAGATTCCCATCTGGCTTTCCCCTGGATAACAGAGTTAAAGGTACAGTTGCAGTCCAGAAATATCTAGAGGGTTCATAACACCCACAAGTCAAGGCTGGTGCATATCTAACTGCATATCTAATAGCATTATAATTGGAGATCATCCTTTCTTCATTCACGTGTTTATGGCATCATATTTTTTTGCCAATAGTTTGTTGAGGTTAGGGTTCGTTCTTTCAAACAAACCAAATGTAAAGTTCCATTCCTCTCAAAGGCAGATATGAGGTTGATGCTAATTTTAAAAGCCCAATTTGGAGGCACATTAGGACTAAAGCCTTACATAGAAAGAGTATATGTGTTCAAGCAAAAACAGCAGTTGCCACGTGTCACAATTAGCTATGAGTTCTCCCAGCCCTGTCATGTGGCACAGCACATGTGCCTAGTAACTTGCACCTCTTCGTAGTTGTCAAGCTCCTATCTCAGGCGTGGCTGCTTCTGCCCACTCTACTACTTCAACTGCAGTAACTGCAATGATGGAGAGCCTGGCAGGAGACACCTCATAAATCACTGCCTTCCCCCAATCTAGAATCATGCACAAAAAGATGGAAGTACAAAGCAGAGGCAGTGGATGGACACGTTTCTGCACAGCCTTTTGAAGGGGGTGTTCCAATTAGAGCAGCAAAAAACATTTCAATCATCAGTCCATACACCTAAGTAGATTCAGTACACTCTGAGAGAGACTGTGTGTGTTTCTGTGTATAGCGCATATGCATATATATTTGTAAACACTTTCCCTTTTTTAATCTTTTTCTTTTCCATTGAAATATGTACATAAATAGATTCCACAATGTGTCAATATTTAGTGCTTCACTGAATAAGTAGAGTTTACTTCTCTCTTTAAAAGACTAAAATTAGTCCAACTTTAGACAATTTCAATTAGTCAAAAGACTATTAGAGTAAGATAATTTTAACCATGCCATAAAAAAAAAAACCCACTTTTAAAATCATTCTATGGTAGTTCACACTTTGTAACAGCTTCTTCATCCTTATACCACCTTTGTGTATTTGAAAATATTAATCCATTTAGTTACTACAAATATTTTTATTGAGCACTTACTAGGACTTTGGTAGGTCCTGGAAATAGAGCAGAGAAGAAAATAGGTGTCATCCTTACCCTTGTGTAGTTAGCTTTTGGAAATGGCAATAACAGGTCTTTCCAAACAGAGCATTACAAAGTTATCTCTATTCACAAAATAGTATCCTAATATCTAAAAGGATGAATAAAACTACTCAGCAAAAGGCCTATATTACTATTAACAATATTCTAAAATTTATTCTGCTATAGAATGATTGTGTTCTCCCAGAATTCATACGTTGAAGTCCTAACCCTTGGTACCTCAGAATGTAAACTTAATTGGAAATAAGGTATTCAAGTTAAAATGAGGTCATTAAAATAGGACCTAATCTAATATGACTGGTATTATATTGGGTGATGGTCCTAAAATCAAAAAAATACCAACAAGCCAATACATTTCCAGAAACTAGAACAGCAGCATGGAAGAGTCTTTCTGACAGTCCTCAGAAGGAAACAACCCTGCCAACACCTTGATCACAGGCTTGTGGCCCCCAGAACTGCTAAATTTCTGTTTTTAAGATACCCAGTTTTTGGTACTTTGTTAGAGCAGCTCTAACAAATTAGTATGTCATCTAAAACCAAAGATTTTGAATTGTGCTGCCATAAACATTTGAGTGCAGATGTCTTTATTATAGAATGTCTTTTTTTCCTTTGAATAGATGCCTAGTAGTGAGATTGCTGGATCCAATGGTATTTCTATTTTTAGCTCTTTGACATATCTACAAATTACTTTCCACAGGGGTTGTACTAATTTGCAGTCCCACCAGCAGTGTAAGAGTGCTCCAATCTCACCACAACCACACCAGCATTTGAGGTCGTGGGACTTTTTGATAAAGGCCATTTTCACTGGAGTTAGGTGATATCTCATTGTGGCTTTGATTTTCATTTCCCTAATGATTAGAGATATTGAGCACTTTTTTGTGTGTTTGCTGGCTATTAATCTGTCTTCTTTTGAAAAGTTTCGGTTCATGTCCTTTGCCCATTTACCGATAGGGTTGTCTGATTTTTTCTTGTTAATTTTCTTAAGTTCTATATAGATTCTTATCAGCTCTTTATTGGATGTGTAGGATGCAAATATTTTCTCTCATTCTGTAGGTTGTCTACTTGCTCTAATGATAATTTCCTTGGCTGTGCAGAAGCTCTTTAATTTGATTAGGTCCCATTTATTTATTTTTGTTGCTGCTTTGATTGCTTTGGGGGTCAAACAACCCAAGTGCCCATCAATACGAGTGTATTAATAAAATGTGGTATATGTATACCATGGAATACTACTCAACTAATAAAAAATAATGGTGAACTAGCACCTCTCATATATCCTAGATAGAGCTTAAACCCATCCTTCAAAGGGAGGTATCACAAAAAAGAAAACACAAGCACCACGTGTACTCGCCATCAAATTGGTACTAACTGATCAACACTAAGGTTCTCTCATTGTAGTAATACTCATTGGGTGCCATTCAGGTGGGAAGATAGGGTGAATAACCCACAACTGATGGAAGTGGAGCACACTATATGGGGAAGGGCACACTTGTAGCCCTTGCTTGGTTGAGACAAAGTCATTATATGTAACCTCCCAATGTTTCTACCTCCTATAATATTCTGAAATAAATAAATAAAACCAAAGATTTCTATTTCTTATTTTGAATGTAACAAATCAGACATAGAATAAAGTGATGTGGTGGTAGGCAGAATACTAACTGGGAAAAATTTTTAATTTTTAAATTCTAAAAATTTCTTTAACAATATTAATAAAAACATTTGCTCAGTTAAACTTCAATCAAAACATGTTTTAAAAAAAGTATAGCTCCAGATTAATGGGATTTATTTTTGTTTCCAATGTAAAATAAATTTTGGCACACTCATAGTGCATTTTGAATTATAGTTTACCTGCATTATTGTAATACATAAGAAAATAAATACAGTAGAGAAGCAGAGAAAATAGCTCTCCTGGTGAGTACATGATCTTTAAATACACAAGTTTAAGTAACGTGTGTCCCAAATCAAATAAAGTGAGGATAAACACTGTTTTTAGTTAGTGTAAAAATTTAGTATTATGACCATATTATATTTCAGAAGAGAGATCAATTCTCATTTTTCCCCCAAAATATTTATCTCTGCAACTTTACTGAAAGTATTCAGTAAAGTGACAGAAGATCTATCATTTGAAAACTTTGATAATGTTTAAAGTGGCAGAAGAATCACAATCTACATACATAACCAAATTTGGTTTAAATTGATCATCTCCTATAACACTATAGTGGAAAAATACATAGAGATAAAATGGTAAACATTGAGTTGGTAATTGTCTCAATCAATAAAATGTTTCAAGATTAATATCCCTGACTTATTATTCTTGAATTGCTACTCTATCCCCAGAACTTAATCAATCCTTTGTATTTAGAAATTTTCCCACATTTTCCATATTTTCCTTTATTTATGATGATTTAATGAAACAGGTATATTGCATAGACACAGGCCTTATGGCTCAATATTTTTAAAGTAATCTATCCTTTGAGAACATAGTTGTAGCTGACTTAGCATGTCTTCTGTTGGTTTTATTTCTTCCACCTAAGTAAAGATGGGTAGGTCTTGCTGGACACAGCAAATGGATATAATCTTCCCACAACTATCCTTTTACTTGGACAAAGAAGGAAAACAATTCTTTTTATTTTCCTTATTACTTACTTATATAATCACAGATTCTTCTAAATATTAGTAATTATGTAGCATCAGGTAATCTAGATTTTTTTAATATTCATTTACACAATTGCTAATGAAAATATGGAATATTATGCCCATGATCAATGCAAAAAATATCATTAAATATCATTATAAAAAAATCAGTCCAAATAAGAGTAAAATGTAACATGAATTCTAATCCTAATATTTATTTCCTCTTCACATCAGAGCAAGGATCACAACAGGATATGACAGAAGAGGTGAGAACTTGAAATGAGGCAGTTACTGGACAAATCCAGTTGATGTCTAATACAAAAAGATCTAGCAGCTAGGAAATCAAGTACAAACCAGGAAGCCAGTGACTTCATTATAGCCAGCAGAAGCCAGTAGATTAACAAGGAGTAATAGTAGGAAATAGAAATCAAAGCTGGTTTTGGTCAAAAGTTTAGGAGAATATAAGTCCTGTTCTAAGGTAATAGAGGCTCTTTGTTAGATGATCTGTTTCATACTTCTTACAGCCAAATAGTGTAGCCTCAGGAGCTAAACTTATAGATGTAAAGAAAGCATTTACAGCTGGTTAAAGAATGTTAAGAGAAAAATAAAACTGATTAGGTCCTAATTATTGGCATGTTAAAACAAAGGTGTTTAGAAAGCAAGAGATGGTACAAAGAGAAATAAGAAGAAATAACATGGGCATGTTCTAGTTTCATCCATGATGGAGCAGCTATTATTGGACTTAAATTCTTGCTATAAACAAGTATAAAATCTAGACAAAACATATATAACAACTGTTTGCAGGCATTGGACAGCAGCCAATGCAGAGCTATGGTCCTTGAGAAAAGAGAGGCAAAAAAAGATAAACATCACATAAACCCAGGATTTTTCTCTGAGGGTATTTTCCAAACCACAGCTCAGGGAAATAGAGCCTAAGTAAAGACTGGTAGTTTTGCTGGACAGGAGGAACAGAGATAAGACTATAGGGCAGCCAAGAGAACTGGCATTGGAGTGGCTGGGTCCCAGAGAGGAAAAAACTACAGAGAAGGAGCCATAATAATTTGTGTAAAATTTTCTCTCAGGTCTTTAATCAATCTCTAAGGTGCACATATGTAGGACAAAGTTATAGAAATTTAGTTGAGAGCAGCCACTGAGATGCTGGACAGCAGTGATTTCCAGGACCACAGGATTCAGGTCAGCCAAGGATTAGAGACCTAGAATAACCATTTGAGATCCCAAAAATGCCACATCCTGAGATGTAGAGTGCACCCTTTTCCCTAGCTATGCTCAGGAAGTAAGAACAAAGCTGAAATAGGCTTGACCCCACAAAACTTCAAACTATGTTAGCAATAGTAAAGGTGATCCACAAGTAATTTTACTCCCTAGAAGAACAAAATTTAGCACTCTCTAGAAGAAGATAACATAAATCAGAGCATCTATAAATATACACAATGTCAATTATAAAATCAAAAATTACTAAGTATGTTAAGAATTACTAAAAAATGTTCAATAGTTGAGAAATAAAATAATAAATAGAATCAGAAACGAATGATTCAAGTAATGCAGTTAACAGATGAACAGTAAACAGTAACTGCAGTTAACAGTTATGCATGTTATGATGCAGTTAACAGATCATATAATTCAAAATAACTATGATGAATACATTTAATAAAAGAAAGAAAAAGATGGACAAAATGGATAAAGATTATAGAATTTCAATAATGGATTAAAATCTATGAAAAAGAATAAAATGAACATTCTAGAAAAAAATATTGAACTTAAGAACACATTACATAGACTTAACACCAACTGCACACAACAGAAGATTGGATTAGTAAATTTGAAAACAAGTCAATAGAAAACTATCTCATAAGCATTGAAAGAAAAAGAAATCACCCTAACAATAATTCTTGTCTCAGAATGGAGCCAAATTCACCTTCTACTAAAAGCTGCTACAGACACATTCTGGCAAATATATATAATAAAAACGAGTCTTGAAAGCATTAAAGTGTTTCTGGGTAATTTAATGACTTCCTACAATAAAGGCCAAAACTATTTAGAGAAATATAAAGAAATTTAGCACCCTAAAACAAAAACAAAATGATTCATAGGAAATGTACTGTTCTTAAGTTCTCATGGTCTATGGAAGTGTTACATTATTTGAAGGCAGACTGTAATAAGGTAAAGATGTAAGCTGTAAATTTCTGAATAAGCACTCAAAACACAATAGCTAACAATGAAGCTAAAATAAAATTATTAAAAATAACTAATCTAACAGCAAATAGGAAAATAAGATCAAAAGTGCACATACACACACATACACACACAGGACAGATAGAAAGCAAATAACAAGACAGTGCATTTAAACACAACCATATCTGTGGTAGCCAGAATTCTAAAAAATGACTCCCCAAGAATCTATACCCCAATCTCTGGAATTTGTGAATATTTCCAGATAAAGCCTCAATTTCTTCTTCTGTAAAACGAGGTGTTTATAGTAACTACTTCATTGGGATATTATAAGAATTAAATAAAATAATTGCTTGTAAGACATTTAGCTTAATTATGGCACATGGTAAGATAAGCAGTCAATAAATAGTACAAGTTATATAATTTTTACTGGGGGAGATCCTAGAAAACTTTTCAGCTCCACGGAGATTCTGTATCAAATTACTTTGATTTTGATATTGGAATTAATGTTACCATGTTTAAGTCAAAAGGATCTAGTTTATTGATCTAATGGGACCTCAGTCATTTTAAATAAATGGCATGGATAAACAAATCCTTAGTGTTACACCTGGAGTAAATTCCTCACTAAGCTTTCCAAGAACATGAATAAAGTAGTCCAAGATGAGGTTTTACACATAACCAAGAACATATTTTGATTTCATCACAGAGACCATGGGGAAAAATCACTTTTTGCTCAAATAGAATTAGGCGGATTGTTAAGAAATCTTGAGATGCATATTGGATGATTGAGAATATTGGTGAATTTAGGGTGTTTAAATGTACAACAGGGCCATGGGATATATGAAATACATTTTTAAATTCCAAGAAACAAATCATTTTAGCTCAATTATCATGCTTACAATTAAAACAATGAAATTGAAGAATTTCCTTTCTCACATTCTCTAAATTATTTTATAACTTCAGTCCAAAAGCAAAGTTCAATATTGGGGAAATATTTTTTATAAGAAATCAGTTGAGTAAATCTTTTGGAACAGATAAAACATGGACTTCAGGAAAAATTTTCAATAATAGAAAATCTGGAGAAAAGTAAAATCTAATTTCTGCCTAAAATCTATGGCTTGACCTTTCTAAAGAACAAAAACAAAAAGTCTACTCACATATAATAAATGCTTAAGAACAATGATATTGTTCTTAAGAACAATAAAAATGTTTAGATGTGCCAACGCACTGATATTCACTTACATGCAAGCTGATCTCTATTAAGGAGATTGATCATTGATGACTACAAAGAAATACTAAGTAAAAAAGTTAACTTCAGGTTGGTAATAAAAAACATAGAAAAGAAATCTAAAATAGAAAATTGTAAATCAATCATTTTTATTCATTGATAAAGCCAATATTTACTGATTATCTATTGTGGCATATGGAGAAAAAACAATCAGTATGACATGGTACCTGTCTATAAGGAACTAGCAATACAAAAGAATACACTGACATCTATGTAATGAGCCATAAAATTTAGGTTGGTGCAAAAGTAATTGCAGTTTGAAATTTGCCGGTTGCTATTGGAATATATTCTTAAATAAATGTGGTTATGTTATACATCATTTTATTGCACATTTCTCACTTTATTGTTTTTTGCTAATGACTTATTACTTGCTATTTATTTTATATTTATTTTAGACTACAGAAATGATGTAAGACAAAAAGCAAATTCGAGCAATTTTCTTATTTGAGTTCAAAATGTGTGGTAAAGCAGCAGAGACAACTTGCAACATCAACAATGCATTTGGCCCAGGAACTGCTAACAAACAGACAGTGCACTGGTGGTTCAAGAAGACTGGCAAAAGAGAAGAGAGACTTGAAGATGATGAGTGCAGTGGCTGGCCATCTGAAGTTGACAATGACCAATTGAGAGCAATCATTGAAGCTGATCCTCTTACAACTTAAATGCATGAGAAGTTGCCAAAGAACTCAAGCTCAATCATTCTACAGTTGTTCAGCATTTGAAGCAAATTGGAAAGGTGACAAAGCTCAATAAGTTGGCGCCTCATGAGCTGAACAAAAATCAAAAAAATTGTTGAAGTGTCATCTTCTCTTATTGTATGCAACAACAAACCATTTCTTGATCAGATTGTGATGTGTTACAAAAAGTGGATTTTATAATGACAACCAGTGATGACCAGCTCAGTGGCTGGACCGAGAAGAAGCTCCAAAGAACATCCCAAAACCAAACTTGCACCAAAAAAAGGTCATGGTCATTGTTTCATGGTCTGCTGCTCGTCTGATCCACTACAGCTTTCTGAAGCCTGATGAAACCATTACATCTGCGAAGTATGCTCAGCAAATGGATGAGATGCACCCATGAAGGCTTTTGGTGGTTTTTTTCTACATGGTTGAATCTGTTAGTCTTCTCTGTGGTTTCTTAGAGTATTTTCATGGTTTCATTTTTTTTACATTTGAATTTTAATCCAATTGAAATATGCTCCTAAGTATGGGGTGTTAGGTATGAATCCAATTTTACTTTTCATACAGTTTCCCAACTTTTCCCAACACCATTTAATGACTAGTCCATTTCCTCATTGATTTGAAATACTCTTCAAATACACACATTATTGTTGAAATGCTCTTCAAAAACACACATTATATATACATTATACACATCATATACACATTATACTCTTTAAATGCATACATTATTGGATGGGAGTGTAATTTGTATATCAATAGGCAAGAAGCATTAGAATGGCAATGCATATATCCTTTAAACCAGAAATTCCTCTTTTAAGAATTAATCTCACAGACATACATGATAGGGATAAAAATTGGTATGCACAAGATTATTCACTGTTATATGCTTTGTAATAGGCAAAGTGTGGAAACAATCTAAATATCCAAAAGGAACTAGTCAAGTAAATTATGATACATTTTTACAATGGAATAATATCCAGCCAGAGGAAGTAATAAAGAGATCTTATATGAAAGGATCTCTAAGTTCTTTCAGATTTTAAAAAACTATAACACCCTGCCATTTCATTAAAAAATGAGGGAAAAAGTGAGTGTGTATGTGAGTGTATCATACACACAAACATCTCTGAAAGGAAATACAATGGTTGCCTGTGGAAAGACTAGGAGTGGCTGAGCCTCAAAAATAAGAGATAGATGTTTCTTTGAATTATCTATTAAATATTTTCTGAATTTTGAACCATCTGAATATGTTACATATTAGAAAAATTTAATAAAATAATGAGTTAAGAAGAGAACAACAACAAAAAGTAAAAGGCCACTTGAAATTCTAAACTCTAGTCTAGTCAATGTAATCTAGAGGTATTTGGCAGAGCACTCTAAAGAATAACCACAATTAGAAAACTTTTATTATTTGAAAAAATTTCTCAATTTGAAATTATTGCCCAACAACATGTATTGAGCATTTGAGTTAATAATAAAAAGCATCCATAGACAAAAGCTTTCTAGTGAATTAAATTAAGCTGAATCTTAAGTTAAAACTCTATTGTGGTTCTGTCTGATGGCAATTTCTTAAATCAAAGAGAGAGATGGCATTTTTTTCTGGCTTTCCAAAAACTTTGACATTTCCTTTTACCTACTACTGATTTAACTTACCAAAATGAGCAAATATAGTTCTTAGCCCTATTTTTCTACCCAGTTAGAAAAACATATCTCTTATATTCCAACCATTATTCACTACTACTTTATCAAACCATCTCTGAATTCTTTTCATCTCTTCCTTGATACCCTCCAGAAGTCAGATTAAAAGAGTAACTAGGCAATGTGAGCTGCTGGGCACTGAGCAAAGGAAAGGTTGTTTGTTATTGTTGTTTTGACTTTTGTTTTTTATGTAAATATGCTTGCAAATTTAATGGAGAACTTGTTTTTAAACCTCAGTGTTCACCATTTTATGTTTCATTATGATCCTTTGAATTGTGTTGGTATGAAATTAATTACTTTTTAAATTAAGAAAACATTATTGGTTAAAAAAACTATGAATGTCTTAATCCTAGTCTGCCCTTCTTAATTAACTTTATAGCAAATACACATTTGTCTTGCACTTATCTTCAAAATGTAAGGTAATGTTCTAAAACTTGAAAGATTCCATGACCACAAATAGGAACTTGAGATTAGCTAGCTTAAATTCTTCAGTTTGAGCATCTTCCAAATGATGATAATTTAAGTGGACAAAAAACAATCCAATAAACCTGTAGGTTTAAGCAGTTTTCACAACCCAGTGCAGAAAATAGGAAATGAAGTAGGATTAGGGAACAGGGAGGAGGGAAACATCATTGAAATAATGGCATAAAATCAGAGGTATGGCAAACCTCCTAAGCTAATTAAAACCTATAAATTTACAAAGTGTTTTTTAAAGATAGGGAAATTCAACCAAGCAAATAATTTTCCTAAGAACGAAGCAATGATGTTTGATGGATATACATGTGTTATTTCTTTTAAAACAAACCAACCAAAACCCTCATTAGCAAAAAAATTTATCACTTTCAAATCTAAAAGTCTTGTTTCTTCAGAGAGAAACACTAAAAAGCGTTTTATCTCATCTTCAAATTAAATACATTTTTCTTAACAAAAATATTGCTCATGTTGAAATAGCTTCAACTCTTAGTTCCTGATCATTTCATTTGGACAAATTAGTTTTATACTAATACTATAATAACACTCTGGATATTATTCAAATAGTTAAATAGACAAAGGGATGGTAAATTTCAATCTGCCTGTGACTCTGACAGCACAGATGAGCACTAATACTGCTAAATTATGGGGACATTTTTCTAACATGTAAATGTCTCACTGAGAATTCACCAACTAAAAACAACAACAAATGAAAGTAAGCTAAAATAGTGTCTAAGGAAACCCTACCTATGTATGCCATTATGCACAGCCTGTGCATCCCAGGCCTTACCCTCTAATAACTAGATGATAAAACATTGTCTTTTTTCTAACTACATTGTTATGACAGGTTGGACCTACTACCAGACTACGGCCTTAAATTATTGCCCCATTATTGTCCTCTAGCACTTTTCTGAAAGTTGTCTGGAGGTGTCTATCTGAACTTTGTTTTCCTCCAAGGAAGTAATATAATATAGTAAAATATGAAAAAATAATAAGCTTAAAATCTTATGCCCTATAGTCAAAGTTTTACCTCCTGGGTCAGTTTCAGATATTAAGGAACTCTTTTAGCCTGAAATTATATTTCTTGAAAACAAAACCTAAGGAGAAAAAAGAAATTTCATCTTTTTAATACAAGCCTTGTTTTCCCATTTTGCCTTCTCCAGTATGGCTCATTTGGATTTCCCTGTGAGCCAGTCTGCAAGCTTAGGCCTAACTTTAGGAGTCAGGATATCAGTCAGGCTGGGGATAAGATCTTGTTTC
The DNA here is from genome assembly GCF_040939455.1 of Microcebus murinus. Classification (NCBI taxonomy): domain Eukaryota; kingdom Metazoa; phylum Chordata; class Mammalia; order Primates; family Cheirogaleidae; genus Microcebus; species Microcebus murinus. The sequence goes on along the minus strand of NC_134114.1, from coordinate 33,437,947 downwards.
ATAGACTTGAACTGCTAGGCCATTCTAAGCTCTCTTTATACCTATTAAGCAGATCCAGGAGGTACCATGGCCAAGTCTCACCTTGGCATATGTGCAGGCTCAGAACCAGTACTCTTCCCTTTCTCATTGGCCTCCTGGACTTGGGCTTTCATTTCCCTTTTGTACTGACTTCAACTAGCATGCCTGTCACCCCAGATCTCCTTATTTAACTGAACCCTTGGCACTGTGTTTAAATTTTCTTCTCTAGGGCTAGACCACTCCAGCAGACTTCCTTCCACATAATGACATCTCAAATTGACCGTCCCCCACCCTACTTCTACATTAAGACCCCACCTAAATTTAATTCTTTGCTGCTGTTCGGTCTCCTAGCCCTGGACTTCCTATTCCTACTGATTACCAGTATCCATGGACTTGCTCAGTGAGCCCCTTAGATATGCTGTGGACTACCAAATTCCTCTAGATGGAACGTTTCTCTGCAGCAGGGTTTATGAGTCTTATACTTGCAGCTCCTAGGTTTCATTTCCTTGTCCTCCTGCCACTGGTAACTTAATAGAAAGGGAAAAACTGCAACCTCTCTGTAGAAAACCCTATGAATTTTGAGATGTGAATACAACTTGTCTCTAGTAGGATGAGATTTATGCATACTTGAATACTTCCCCATTCAGTCTTCTCTAAAGTTTTTACTCAGGGGAAGAAAAAGGCATAAAAATGAATGAAGACACCTGCATCCTTCATAGTCCTGCATCACCTGTAACACCTATTGACACATATATTTAGCAATATTTTTCTAATAAGTCTTTGCAAACCTAAATTTAGATAGCTATACACAGACTAATTTGGCTTAGAAGAGCCAATAAAAAATCTGAAGCCATTTTTATAGACTCTACTTACTTAGAACTAATGTCCACCTTATAGAGATCTGGCAAGAACTGAATTCCATGGGGCAGGGGAACAAGAACTGGAAAAGTTCTGGTGAGTAATGCTTAACTAGAAATAAAAACAATCACTTTAGAGAAAAAAACATAGAAAAACAAGTAAGGGAGTATATTGGAATGACTACTTAACTGCCTTTCCTGTATTTTTCTTAAAGTGATGAATTTTTAATATAAAATCATCCTTTCCTCTCTAGTGAGTACTTTATCTTAGAGTATTAAAGGGGGGAAGTGCTGATTGATATCTTTTCCAAAGCAAATAATGCAGGGATTAAAACAGATATAGCACACTATTAGGAAGAAAGTTACTACTTTCTCCAATGCTGATAAACAATGGCTAGCTGGCATGTTTTCCTATCCCAGCCTTGAGGCCCCAAAAAGTAGATCAGATTGTGATATCCTAAAGCTCAACAGTCTATTTTGAAGGAATGGAAAAGGTACCAGAGTCAGGAAGCCAGCATGAAACCATTAGCTGGAGGTTAGTGAGATGCCAGAATTGATGATCACAAAGTCTACGAATCCCCCCAAGATGGAGTCCCTTGTCAGCGGATCTGGAGGTACCACCACCCATTGACATCAAGTTGCAGCAACCTAATAGAAAAAACAAGAGGCAGTTGCAAACTACCAAGGAAAGAAGGATGATATTGCCAAGCAAAATCCTATAAGAAGATTGTTGGTCGCCACCTACCTCACAAACCGCACAAGGGTGAGCCAGGGAAGAGATAGAGCAAGGAATAGGAGTGGGATTGCGTTTTGTGAAAAGAAGCACATGTGCTCTAAGCCACTAGTCCAGCCTAAGTGAGGGGGGAGGGGTGTCAGTGTTGGGGAAGAAGCAAGCTTTCAAGCAATTGATATAGCAATGAGAGAGTCTACAATTCTGTAGGCCCTAAACATAAATAACACATTATGGAATCAAAATGTGGAGGGGAAGGGCATACCTCTAACCCTTGCTAGGGAGAGGCAAAGATATAAAATGCAATCAAATTGTTCATACTTTCATATTATCTTGAAATAAAATAAAAATGTAAAAAAATCAAAAACAAAAACGGGGATGTCATTAAAGGATCCCACTACAGAAAATGCAAAGGGGAATTGAGAGACTACAGTGGTGGTAGAAGAAATATATACCTTCTGCATTTATATTCCAGTAAGTTAAAAGTGCTAAAAATTTTCTAGATATTGTTATCAATAGATAAAAATATGACAAATCTCTTAAAGAATTTTTGAGTCTTTATTCTTGTATGTTCTCAAAAGACCTCAGGGATGTGAATATCCCATCTATTCTAAAATGCAACTTAAAGGTAGTCTTCTTTCCAAGGCTATCCTAATGATTAATAACTCCTTTGGCAGGGCACTTTCTTCATGAGGTTGAAAATCTTTTATAAACATTAAATGCCTATATACAACTCATAAGATGTCATAAAATATTTTGCTGTCCCATTCAAAAGTGTAGATCTTGTTTGAGTCAACCCTATGACTATGGTTCATGCTAATCTATGCAAGCACAGTGGAAAAATCAAAAATGTCTTATGTGGACTTTCCTTTTTTTGTTTCAAGTTTGTTTCTCATTTTCTTTCTTTTTTATTCTTCCTTTTATTTCATCATATTATGGCGGTACAAATATTGTTAGGGTTACAAATATTGCCCCTGCCCCCCCATGTGCCAGAGATTCAAGTGTGTCCAATCCCCCAGTGGTGCATACTGCACACATTATGTAAGTATACACCCTTCTCCTCCTCTCCCATTCCGCCTGCCCACCACTCGATAAAAAGGTTTTTTTTTTCTTTTTTATTTGTTTGTTTTTTGACATTTTGGTTACATTGTATATCTTTGCCTCTCCCTAAGAAGGGTTAGAGTTATGTCCTTCCCCTCCAAAATGCTCACCACATCCCTAAGATTGGGTCTCCCCACCCCAATCCCTGGTGAACGTTACCACCATTTGAGAACCATAGTTTTAATCAGTCAGTACCAATTTGATGGCGAGTAGATGTGGGGCCCATTTTCCATGCCTTGTGTCGCCTTGCTTTGGATAACGGGCTTAAGCTTAATCCAGGATAGCATAAACGGTGTAGCTCACTGTCATTTCTTAGGATTGAAAAATATTCCATTGTGAGCATATACCACATTTAATTATCCACTCATGAATTGACGGGCACTTGGGTTGTTTCCGTGATCTTGCAATAGTGAATTGTGCTGCCATAAACATTCGGGTGCAGATGTCTTTATAATAGAATGTCTTATGCTCTTTTGGGTAGATGCCCAACAATGCTATTACTAGGTCGAATGGTATTTCTATTTCTAGCTGTTTGAGGTATCTCCAAATTCTTTTCCACAAAGGTTGCACTAATTTGCAGTCCCACCAGTAGTGTAAGAGTGTTGTCTCTCCGCATCCTCGCCAGAATTTGTTGTTTTGGGATTTCTTGATATAGGCCATTCTTACTGGTATCTGGAGATGGTATCTCATTATGGTTTTGATTTGCATTGCTCTGATGATTAGAGATGTTGAGCATTTTTTTACACGTTTGCAGGCCATTATTCTGTCTTCTTTGGAGAAGTTTCTTTTCATTTCCATCACCCATTTCTTAATGGGATTATTTGATTTTTTTCTTGTTAATTCTTTTAAGTTCTAGAAAGATTCTTGTTATTAGACCTTTATCAGAGGTGTAGAGAGCAATATTTTCTCCTATTCTGTAGGTTGTCTATTTGCTCTACTGATGTTTTCCTTGGCTGTTCAGAAACTTTTTAATTTGATCAGATCCTATTTGTTTATTTTTGATGTTGCAGTGATTGCCTTGGGGGTCTTCCTAAAAAATTCTTTGCCTAGACCAATGTCTGATAGAGTTTTCCCAACATCTTCTTCTAGGATTCTTAAGGTTCCATGCCTTAAGTTTAAGTCAGTTATCCATCTTGAGTGAATTTTTGTGAGAGGTGAGAGGTAGGGATCCTGATTCATTCTTCTGCATGTAGCTAACCAGTTTTCCCAGCACCATTTATTGAAGAGAGATTCTTTTTCCCAATGTATATTTTTGTCAGCTTTATCAAAGATTAGATTATGGTCTACTGATGGTTTCATCTCTGGTATCTCAGATCTATTCCAGATATCCATGCTTCTGTTCTTGTGCTATTACCAGGCTGATTTAACTATTATTGCTTTATAGTACAGCTTGAAGTCAGGAAGACTGATGCCTCCCAGTTTGTTCTTTATATTTAAGATTGCTTTGGCTATATGAGTTTTTTTTCTGGTTCCATACGAAGTGAAGAATTATTTTTTCTAGATCTGTAAGAATGCTGATGGTATTTTGATGGGGATTGCATTGATTCCGTAGATCACTTTAGGTAATACTGACATTTTAACTATATTGATTCTACCAATCCATGAATAAGGTAGATTTTTCCATCTGTTTAAATCTTCTACAATTTCTTTTTTTAGTGTTTCATAGTTCTCCTTGTATAAATCTTTTGTATCATTCGTTAAGTATACTCTTAGATATTTAATTTTCTTTGGGGCTACAGTAAAGGGTATTGCGTTTTTGATTTGAGTTTCTGCTTGAGGATTCTTGTCATATATGAATGCTTCTTATTTGTGTGGTCTTGCCTTTTTAGTAAACTCCTTTATCCCTGAACAAACTCTTTGTACCTACATGTTCAAAAGGCCAAAATGATGAAGGAGTTCAATAAAATTCCAAATAATTTCTAAACATGATGCAATATAAAGCCTAACACATTGGTTCAATAGAAACATTGATTAAAGTGATTTTTCAAAAAGGTGACACCATGTTGTAGCATAATGAATAAAAAGACATTGAGGATATTAAATTAGGTAAAAAATAAGAGCTTGGAAGATTGATAGGGTAAGTGGATTGCAGTTAAGAATTTTTCTATCTTCCAACATTTATGGAATCAACACATCTTACATGCAGTTAATAGTCAACACTCTCAGAAACTATAGTCATTTATATTATGGGAGTGGGACAAAGTAAAATGCATATGAGAAACTTGTAAGACAGTACAGAACAAAGACTGCCACAGGAGATTATATTTACAGCCTGAAAAATGATTGGCTAGCACAACTGTGATTGCTTACTTTTAAAAATGTTTTTGTCAGTGGTTGGTCAACATAAAGATGGGCTGTCATCATTACATAAAAATAAGCATAGAGGTCAGAATCAGCACCCAGAATTACATGGGAGGAAGGAAGAGGGAAGCCCTTGCCCCAGAAGAAGAATAAAATGTCGCAATTTTCAATAGTGTCCTAAGCCAAAAATTCATAAAAAGATCTCTTGCCAAGAAAAAATACTTTCCCAATTTGTTTCTTTTGTTGTGTTTTGCTTTGAATCTTAAAAGTTCTTTTTGTTTTGTTTTAAAGGGCAAACTCATAAATATTTACAGAGTGATCTTACTAAGCAGAAAAAGAGATTAGAAAATGTTTTTGAATGGATGCAACATGTTTCATGTAAATTGAATTTTACAATCAATTTTATATTGAAAATAAAAAATTATAAGCCACAAAAGATAATCTACTTTATGAGATAATATTTTAAATTATATGAGAAGTGAAGGTAAACCACCAAAACTATTAGGTTATTAAGCATGAAATGTCTGATTTTCTTAGATGCTGAGTGTGATAGTTGATATCTCTGCCATTTCACTTTGACACCTCTTGTTTTATTTTTATTGTGAAGGTATATCCTTAGTGTTTTTACAAATGCATATTGTGGCTTGTGATTACCTTTTGAAATTTTTTAGAGCAATTTTTGTGAAACCATAGGTAAGTAAAAAATCCATTTATTTTCAAATATGAGTTCCATTGTGGAACCAATGCGGGGCAGACAGCTAGAAATATCAATGAAGTGTTTGGGAAGGATGTGGCTAATGAAAAAACAGTACGTCAATGGTTTGAGAAGTCCTGTTCTGGTGATTTTAGTCTTGAAAATGAACCACGTGTGCAACCTGAGACCAAGGAGGATAATGAGCTGAAAGCTGTTGTGGAAACAAATCTATCTCAACCTACATGTGAATTAGCAGCAAGGTTTGATGTTATCATCCCAACAATATTAGATCATTTGAAACAAACTGGCAAGGAAAAGAAGCTGGATAGATGGGTTCTGCATGAATTAAATGAGTGTCAGAAGAGAAATAGTCTTGAAGCTTGCCTTTCTTTACTGTCATGACATAAAGGCGAAACATTTCTACATTGTATTATTACATGTGACGAAAAGTGGATTCTTTGTGACAATTGCAAGTGTTTGGTGCAGTGGTTGGATAAAGACAAGGTGCCAAAACACAGTTCAAAATTGAATATTTATCGAGAAAAGTTAATGGTGTCTATTTGGTGGTCCAGCACTGGTATTATCCACTACAGCTTCATGAGACCTGGTCAAATCCATTATAGTGGATGTCTACTGCAACCAAATGGATGAAATGATGAGGATGCTTGCAATTAAGCAGCAGAGATTGGTCAACAGAAATAGGCTAATCCTCTTGTAAGGCAATGCTCAAACACATGTCACACAAACAATGTTGCTCAAACTACAGCAGCTGGACTTGGAAATTCTCTGTCATCCACCTTATTCACCAAAACTTGCACCCACTGACTACTACTTCTTCCAGGTTTTGGACCACTTCTTGCAAGGAAAAATATTCAATTCTCAACAAGCTGTGGAAAACATCTTTTTGCCTGGCTCTCCAGGCTTCTTTGCTGCTTGCATAAATAAGCTACTGTTAAGATGGCAAAACCTTGCCAATGGTTTAGGTGCACATTTTGATTAATTGTATCGCTTCTTGTTTGAGATATAATAAACTAAACTTTTTATTCAAAATTAGACATTTCACATTTAATGACCTTATATTTTGTTTTTGTTATAGTTCAAGTGAAATTTAATAAACAGATTGGCACCTATGACAGTAAGCAAAACTATGTAAATTAAATGTTACCAAGTGAAAACATTAACTAGTTAAAAAGTCTTCATTTTAAATTTTTTATTTAAATATATGTCACACATACTGCTACCCAGATAAAATTCTTTTATGTTACAGTCTAATAAAATCTTTGATTTTATATTTTCTTATATCGCTGAGATTATAGTAAAAGTCTATCAATTACCACTTCAAAAACACAAAGTTTAATCATATTTGTGTTTTATTAGGTAGTGATACTTTTGTAACAAAATGACATTTGTGTTTTTTTGAAGAACAATATGGTTTCTAACAAAAGCACATTCACTGTGTCATTAAAAACCTCCTTGTACCAGCATCATCACAAAGACATTTAAATTTGTTGTTCCTGACAGTCTTTTACATTATTAAATAATGAATGGGGAAAACAGCTTTTTAAAAAATGATTATTTGAAGATGGTTTACACATAAATAGGCTTCCTCCTTAAATTATAGAACTGTTTAAACAAATATAGATTAGGCTCCATATGCCCCATTGTCTTAAACATTATATTCATTTCTCCTAGAAACTTCATAGTCCTGGATATGTCTACTCTATGTGAAATCAACTCTATTACGCACCATGGGTGAAAAGCTTTGCACTCTGTGATCCAACAAAGTTTAGCTATAAATTGGACATCCAAAATACTCTCCCACTCCCATTAAATTTTAGATGTAACACTTTTAAAGAAGGTGTGTATCCTCTTGGTCTTTGGTTTAATGACAAAATAACAAGTCATAAAATGCCTCATAGACACTGGTAAGTAAAATAGGAAAAGTATTAAAAAAAGAAATCTTCATTACCTTGTTCAAAGTCCTACATTTCTTTTTAATAAAATGATCAGGGAATTAACACATCATCTTATACCTGTAGGCAAGAGGTATTTTAAAAGACAGTTATCTATATTTTGCCATTAAATTCTGAAGAAAAATGTGGAGAGAAAAATTGGTCAATGATAATTCATTCATCAAGTATTAATTGAGGGCTCTCAAAAGCAAAAGTTATCCGAGCATATGTTATCTCTGTGAAAATGAAGAGGCAATGATAAAAAATGCCTACCCAGTGTACTTCATATCCATGGAGAGTATGTGTTCCCACAAAAGGTGTAGAAAATAACAATTGCTTTGAGAAATGCAGCATTAAGGTAATTATTAGAACACTAAGAGGGGCATAACAGTTTTCCCTGACAAATAGAAAGCTCCAGTAGCAATAAAAGTTATGAACTCCCCAAAATCTCTCATAGCTTTTTCCCTTTCACTAAACTCTAGTAATTAGATAGAATTCCATGTTTTACATCACTCTCTTTAAGTGTAGGAAATATAAATCACATTTTATGTATATAAAGGGCAATACTTATGAGATAGAATGGGCAATTAAAATACATTTTCAATAGCATCACATTAAGAATTATATTAAGATTAGAGTTAAAGTAAGAGTTAGGGTTAGAATTTATATACTTTTATTTGTGTTTTTCACACAAATTCTAAATAAAGTTTTTTAACAAAAAAATACTTATGTATTTTTCTAGCTAACCATCACCAGTTAATAACTTCCATGTTGTGCTTAAAAATATACTAAGCAATTTAAAAATATATCTGCAATATAGAATTTGTTGAATAAGGATTAGAAAAAAGTAATGAAAATATAATGAGAGTTCTAAAAAGCAGTGTGGTTATTTTAAAAAGCAGAAACTTGATGTCTTGGTCCCTTTTGTGCTGCTATCTCAGAATACCTGAGACTGGGTCATTTATAAAGAAAAGAGACTTATTTCATCACAGTTCTGGAGAGAAGGAAGTCTAAGATCAAGGCACTGGCACCTGGTGAGGGCCTTCTTGCTGTATCAAAACATGGTAGATGGCATCACATTTGAAGAGAGAGAGAGGGAAGAAGGCCAAACTCATCCTTTTACAAGGAACTCAGTCCTGCAATAATAAACCCACTCTGATGGTAAGGGCATTAATCCATTCCTGAGGTCAGAGCCCTCATGACCTAATCACCTCTTAAAGGTTCCACCTCTTAACACTGTTGCATTGTAGATTAAGTTTTCAACACATAAACTTTGGAGTACACATTCAAACCATAGAATTTCACCCCAGCCCCCCAAATTTGTGTCCCTCTCACATGCAAAATACATTCATTCTATCCCATTACCCCAAAATCTGAACTTGTTCCAGAGTCAACCCAAAAGTCCAAAGTCTAGAGTCTCATCTAAGTCAGATAAGGGTAAGACTCAAGGCACAATTCATCCTGAGGCAAATTCCTCTCCAGCTATGAAATTAAAACAAGTTATATGCTTCCATAATCCTGTGGTGGAACAAGCATAGTCGTTCTGATTTCAAAAGGGAGAAATAGGCAAGAAAGGAGTAACAGGCCCCAAGAAAGTCCAAAACCCAACAGGGAAAACAACACTAAACCTTAAAACTCCACCCCTCTAAAAGTACTAAAAGTAGAACTACCATTTGATACAGCAATCCCACTACTGGGTATTTATCAAAAGGAAAAAAGACATTCTATTAAAAAGGCATCTGCACTCAAATATTTATAGAGCACAATTCACAATTGCAAAGATGTAGAAACAACCCAAGTGCCCATCAATACATGAGTGCATTAATAAAATGTGGTATATGTGTACCATGGAGTACTATTCAACCATAAAAAAAATGGTGAACTACCTCGTGTATTATTATTCTTGATGGAGCTGGAGCCCATTCTTCTATAAGTGAAGTGTCACAAGAATGAAATACAAACACCACATATACTCACCATTAAATTGATACTAATGAATCAAAACTCATGTGCACATATGGATGTAACATTCATCCAGTATCAGACAGGTGGGAGGCAGGAGTAGGAAATGAGTAAACCACACCTAAAGGATGGGGGGATAGTCACTGTCAGGGGGATAGGCATGCTTGTAGCTCTGACTTGAGTGGTACAGAGGCAATTTATGTAACCAAAGCATGTGTACCCCTGTAATATTCTGAAACTTTAAAAAACCCTTAAAGCTCCAGAACAATCCTTTATTTTATGTGCCACCTCCTGGACACATAGGGGTGAGGGAAGTTGGGCAGCCCTGCTGTTATGGCTTTGCTACACTCACCAATGTAACAACACTCATAGGTTGGCATCTCCTGCCTGTAGTTCTCCTAGGTTTGAGTTGCAGAGCTCTATTTACAGTTTCAGGACCTCAGGTGCAGCCTCACTCCCATGGCTCCACCAGGCATTGCTCTGGTGGGGATTCTCTGTGGCAGCTCCACACCGGTAGCAGGTTTCTGCCTAGACCCCCAGACTATATGATTGATTTTTTGATCCATAGGTAGAGGCTGCCAAGGCTTAGTGCTTACACACTTCAGAGCAGCAGCACTAGCCATACCCGAGTCCACCTGAGTTACAGCTGGGTAGCTGAGGAGCACTGCACTGAAATGTGGGTTGTGAAGTCCCAAGGAAGCCCTGGGGAGCGTACTCATCTGGGCCCATCTCCTAAAATCATTCTGCCCTCCTAGAGCTCTCAGCCTGTGATGGGTGGAACAGCCTTAAAGATATCTGAAATGCCTTTGAGGTCAACTTCCATTGTCTTGATGAATAGCACTTGGCTCCTTTCTATCCCTATGGTGCTCCTTAGCAAACAGTCTTTTGGCCACACCCTTGTTTTGCTTTTTACTCTTTACATGGCCGGATTATGAATTTTCCAAACCTTTCTACTCTGCGTAACTTTTCAGTATCAATCATATCTTTAAATTGTTCCTACCCTCTCACAACTTACTATAAGCGTTAAAAGTACCCACACAGCTCCTTTAGTATGGTGCTTAGAAATTTCTTCCACCAGAGATCCTAGTTCATCTCTCTTAAATTCTGCCTTCCATAAAACCCTCGGGGATGGACACAATTCAGTCAAATGCTTTGCAACTTTATAACAAGGATGGGCTTTATTCCAGTTTCCAATAAGATATTCCTCATTTCCCTTTGAGACCTCATCAGAATGGCCTTTGCCATCTATATTTCTACCAGCATTTTGATCACAACCACTTAGGCAATCTCCAAGAAGATTCAGAATTTCCCTGCAGTTATTCTCTTCTTCTGAGCCCTCACCAGAATTGTCCTTAAAGCTCTGTTCACAGCCATACAGGCTTCCTCTAACTTACTCCTCTGAATTCTTCCAGCCTCTGCCCATTATCTGATTCTAAAGCCATTTCCACACTTTCAGATATTTTTTAGAGCAGCATGTCACTTCTGACTAATGTTCACATTCAAACCATAATACTTGGGAATTATGATTATTAATACTAATTCTCCTATAAATTCTTTGGTGCAATACTTTAATCTGTATTTTCCTTAGCTGTGAGACAAAGATATGTATATTAGCATCTTTAGTTGGGTTGCACAAAAAATAATGAATTTTGTTTCCAATTATTTTAAAAACAATTTAAAACTGAAGTGATAATTTTTTGACACAAATGATATTAATTGAAAACACTCAAAAGGATATAATAATTTCAACAACCTAATACAATCCTATAACATATATTCTTTAATAAGAAGTTCTAAAATGTAGGTTCAAAAACAGATGTTAACAACACACATACACAACGCACACACACGCACAATGCATTTCTCTATCCAGTTTTTTTAATATTTTCAATTCTCATTTCAAAATTCCTGTCTAGATTTATGATTTGCATCTTGGTATCAAACTCTGCCCCTAGCTATGAAGTCATTATTTTTATTGTCTTGGAAACATCCATGTGCAAGGAGAAAAACAAAATGTTATAATTCGTATTTATTTCCATTCTTCTTTCTAACCACTGACCAAATTAGGAATTGTTCTCTATTTCCTTTTGTTGCCCTTTTCTAGTCACAAGGATGCCATTAATTCAAAGGTTCAGAAATCATAATTTTTAGTAAAAGAAATCCAAGAATGAAAATGCTAATTAAATTTGTTTTAAATGCTTTTTTTCCCAGAAAGAAGTCATAATTGCTTCAAAAGTAACTATATAAAAAAATGAAATCTGCAAACTTCAAATCCTATTAAAGAATTTGTATAGTAAATACAAATTAGCATTTAAAAAGCTCTTCCTTAAAAGGGGGAAAAGCTGGGGAGTCAAAATGTTCAGGAATTTCTGCTGAAAGAAGGAAATCCCCCTGTAGGCTTCTATTTGGAGTGGGAGGGAATTCTCATCCACACTCTCCTCAAGAGGGTCGTTGGTGAGACACCATGAAACATTACAAAAAACCCACAAATCATTGCCTAGCAATAGTAATTTCTCTCTATTAAGCCAGAGAGAAAAGGAAAAGAAGTACTATACAAAAAAAAATAATTACTCCAGTACGTGAGGAAAAGATAAAGCTAAATAAAAATCACTGTTGTTACAAAACATCCACTTGGGGTGGGGGGAGGATCTTAAAATGTGATAAATAAACCTAGAGTTCTTGATCCATTAAGTTCCAAAGCTGTGGGAGAAAGTTAGAAAATTTTATTTAAGATCAGATGTTGAGTAAGAAAATAGAGATTTAGTGTAGGTATAAAGCATCTAATTGTAGATATAATTATTTAAATTGTAGCTAATATTGCCAAGTTATACTAATATTAATCAATCAATAGCTATGCTTATCCAGTATAAACAGTTTTACTGTCATTATAATTAGCAGAATTAATAGAATCCTGTTAAATCCAGGATGGAAGTGTGTTCCGTAGAATACTAGACCAGCATGACACCCTATATGATAAACATAGAAATGTTTCACTCAGATACTCTATCAAGAAGAAATACTTTACCCAATCTCAAAGAGCATGGTTAGCTGTCAGCCTATGGTTATCAAATCCTTAATGTCTGCCTCAGCGTTTATGCTGAGGTCATCCTCTTCTCAGGGTAGCACCAGTCAATGGTAGAGCAAGTCCACGGTAAAAGGGCCCAGCTACTTATTAGTCAATTTGAGACTCCTCTAAAGCAAGCACACTTTGCCTCAATTCCTCATTGGGCTAAGAGACTTTGTCAGATCTTCGTCATGATCCTATTTCCCACTGCCAACCTAATTTCCTCCCTTTCCCTTTCACAGGCATTAATTCCCAATAAATCTTTTCCCTCCTAACTCTGGCTTAGAATCTGCTTCCCAAGAGATCCAACAAATATAATGGAACATGCAATAGTCTGCAAAGCAGGCAGTAAAATGGAGTTTGGGGACTGGATCACTTGCTCCCTGGCTGACAGTAGGGACTCATCCCAGGTGGTCAGGTAGTCCCTGCCTCAAGGTATTGGCCCAATGGCAAAAACTTGCAGAAATGGGTAAAGAGGAACATCCTGGCCAGTGTGCTATAATTCAGGTATTTTAAAAGTATAGGGGGAAGGATGAATAGAAAGTCAATAGAAATGGCTGGTTGTTATTAAATTACATTGACCACTACAAGGAATTATGAAAAATTGATGGCAGTTAACAAACAATTGGAAATTGAATGTGAAGGCTATAGGGTCTCTTTGGGAGCTTATCAAAAGGCCCTTATCCCTTTTTTTCCTGCAGTGGGAGACCAAGAAAAGCTAAACACAAAACTCAGGATTTAGCAGGAATGCTCTCCCAGTTTCAAAGAAACTTGAATACTCAGATGAGGGAGGTCCACCATGTCAAGATTAGGACCCTGGTTGGGAACACCTGGGACCCTGATTCATGAAATGGTAACATCTGGGTGGATGCTTCTCCAAATATTGTTTCCCCAGATTACTCTTAAACTCAGAACATGTGAAGATGTCCTAATCCCCACTGTTAAGACTTAGCACTTCCCCATATAAAAATAACCTGCAGAAGTCCCTACCCTGCAAAGCATTGGGAGCCTCCACTCAGGATCTGCCCTCACTTCCTCTATGCCAGGTCACGAATAGGTATGATGAAGGTGCAGCAATAATCCAGTGGGGTATGCTGGGCCTGATAAAGGAGAAAAATGAACTATCTCCAAAGAAACATGAAAGAATCAGCCAGCATGTCCTAGCAGGAACGAGGATAGTACCTACTGCCTGGATTTTGAGACTGTTTGAACAAGGGGCTGAAACACAGGACTAGATTTATTAATTGGCATAGTGACACTGTCTTGGGATATGGGCTTAACACTCTGTAAAGGACCCTAGGAGATGATATCAATTTGCAGCTAGAGTGACTCCAAGAAGCCTGGAGAAAGTAATGACTCATGCTGAGCAAAGCTGAAATGCTTGCATTCCCATAGCAGATGGTATAGAAAAGAAATAAAAGGTTTAGGAAATCAGGCATATTGGGGTATCTGTATTATGCAAGGCTTGAAAACCCATCAGAGCATTCTATACCACCAGAAGGCCAAGAGGGCATAACATTCACCAAAGGCATCAAGAATATGCTGATAAGAGGGGCATCATTATTATTAAGAAGTTCATAATGTCTCTGCTCTGCAGATAAAATTTGATGATAGGAAACATGATAATAGAGTTTTTTCTCATTGATAACAGTGGAGATGATGATGCACTAAAGCAATAGAGGCCAGGTGAGGTTATTTAACCACCAGAAACTGGGGCTACAATCAACATAACAAATGGCAAAGTTAAAATGGATGCATGGAAAGGTAAGTAGAGAGAGAGAGAGATACAGAGATATATAGACATGAATTTTGCAACAAATGGTATTGGAAAAAATTAATACCATGCAATCCAAATGCAAAAATAAAAAGAAAGAATATCAATGCTTATCTCACACCACAAATAAAAGCTAACTCAAAATTGATCATATTCTAAATGTAAAACCTTAAATTATAAAACTTCTAAAAGGAAACATAGAAGAAAATTGTTGTGACCTTCAGTTTGACAAATATCTCTTAGGACACAAGCGTGAACCATAAAAGAACAAATTGATAAACTAGCCTTCATCAAAATTAATATCTTTTGCTCCTCAAAAGTTACCAAGAAAATGAAGTCAATCCCGAAGATAAGTTATTTTAAAAATATATCTGATTTTAAAAATACCTTGTATTCAGAATATATAAAGAACTCTTACAATTCAATAAGAAAGAAAAAATATCGTATTAAAATATGGGCAAAACAATTAAACAGACACTTCACCGAAGACATGCAAATGTCTTAGAAACACATGGAAAGATTCTCATTGTCACTATTCCTTAGGGATATCCAAATTAAAAACATAATAAGATACCACTGCACACCTACCAGGGCAGTTAAATTAAAAAGACTAACAACACAAAGTTTTGGAAAGGATGCAGAACACCTGGAACCCTCATACACTGCTGATGTGTCCAGTCACTATGGAAAGCAAGTTTGGTCATTTCATGTAAAGTTAGGCATATACATGCTATAGAAACTAGGAATTGTATTTCTATGTATTTCCCTAGGAGAAATAAAAGCATAACTTTACACAAAGACTTTACTTGAAAATTTATAGTGTCTTTATTGATAATTATAATTGTGAAATGTTCATTCAATGGAGTACTACTAAACAAAAGAAAGAAGGACTTACTGATACATGCTACATATAAGTAAGTATCAAAAGTATTATGCTTAGTAAAAGAAGTAGGTCCCCAGAGACTATAAACTATATAATTCCATTCATATGAAATTTTAAAAAGGCAAACAGTAGTAAAAGAATGCAAAACAGTGATTGCCAGAAGCTGGGGATAGAGGTAAAGAATGACTGTCAAAGTGCATGAAAAAAATTTTAGAATGTTAGAAATGTTCTATATCATGATTGTGGAGAAAGCTATATGACTATGCTTTCAAAACTCATCACATTTAACACTTAAAATATAATTTTATTCTACGTCAATTCTGCCTCAAGAACATTGATTTAAAAAACAAGCATACAAGAATGAACAAGCAGAAGTGTGACAGCCATTGCCCCATTAAAATGTCATAATCCCTTGATCAGTTACCAAACACAAACCAGTTTTCAAATCTGGAAACTGTTGATTTAAGAGGTGGACAGGTCTCCAGAAGAAATGGCAAGGCAACACCATAGCAAGCATGTACTGTGATGATTCTCCTAGTCCTTCTGCAAAGGGTCCTATGGCCTTTTGCTTAGGTGGCTATACACTAGGGAAACAGAAATACCTTGGCATTTCATGGACTATTACCCTGAGACCAGAGCATCATTAATGACCCACTATTAGAACGGGGACATGCAAGAGCCAGATAATAATTGACGTTCTGGCCAAAACTTAGTTTATAATGGTCCCACTGAGTCTGTGGACCTAATAATTGGTCATTTGCCTGACTCCTGAATAAATTATTAGGAATAACATATTTGGCACTCAGAGTAACCATCACATGGGTTCTCAGGCCTACAGGGTAAAAGTTGTCTTAATTGAGAAGCCCAATAGGGAGCCTCCAAAACTGTTTCTGCTCTATCCACCAAAAATAAAAAATAAAAGAAATGATATCCCAGGGTGGAGAGGAGATTAGTGCCACTTTTAAAGATCAAAAGAATGCAAATATAGTGGTCTATAACATTTTTCAATTTAATTTTCTAATCTAGTCATGCAGTAACTGATTGGATCCTAGAGAATGGCCATAGACTACCACAAGCTCAAATAAGCTGCATTATGAGATGTGACATTATTACTTTTCTACCCACAGATCCACATCTGGAGCTTATAGAGTATCTATTCCACAGACATAGAATCAAGTGCAAAACATAGAATGTAACCAGGAAGTCACTTCACAGTGAAGGAGGTACATGAATGGATCCATGACCATAGGAGCCACTGGTTGTGTTACATTCCACACCATCCTGTGGCAGCAGGCCTCATGGGACAGTGGAAAGACCTGCTGAAATCATGGCTGAAGACCAGCTGGAAGACAATACTCTGCAAGGATGTGGTGTCATCTTCCAGGAAATGGAACCCACTGAATCAGAGACACTGTGCTCAGTAGGAAGATTAAATGGGTATGGGAACCACAGGATGGAAGCAGTATGGCCCAATTACCATCATTACAAATGCCCAATCAGGGAATTTTTCCCCCTGCAACTCTGGGCTCTGCAAAGTTAAAATTCCTGGTCCCCAAAGAGTTACTCTCTACTGCAAGACCCAGAAAAAAATGCCAGAGAACTAAAAGATACAGCTGTGTTCAGGGATCAATAGGCAAAAAGAAAAGTCACATTTGGCAGGGTTAATTGAGCTTTATCCCCCAAAGGGGGAAAACAGTAAGATTGCTGTTAAATAGTAGGGAGAGAGAGGTGACCCACATGAGTAATTTTTGATATTCCCTTGCTTAGTCACGACCATGAATGAACAAATGCAGCAAACCTGTACTGAAAAGAGATGGTCTTGGACCATTAAAAAAGCTATCTGTGTTAGGAGAGGTGAGCGCAAAGGGAATTTAGGACAGGTGGTGGTAGAAGGAGAGGAGGAGTAGAGGTACAGTACCAAGACCAACCGTAGTGACAATTTGTCCCTCCAGCCTTCCCCTTCCAAGTTTCCCCTCAGAAAGAGACACAAACTGCAACCCTAGAAGAGCTGTTGCCCAAATGTGTGTGAAGTGGATCTGCCTAGTGAAAGAAGTGGACCACTCAGACCCCCCTTCAAGAAAGGACATATGGCCCAGCTGCAAGGAGTATGGTTAACTGACAACTTCCAGCTGTTAACTCCACATCTTTCTTAGCTTTTGAACTAAGGTCACAATCTTCTCAGTGTGGCACCAGCCAGTAACTGAGCAAGACTCTGGTACAAAGGCTTTGGCGTTACTGTGTCAGCACAATTGAGGACTCCTCTAATGGACAATTCTTGCTACAGAGCTCTCCGTGGAGCTGGCAGAGACTTTGTCAGATGGGTCTGAGAGCTCCCATTGCCCAATCCTGTTTTCTCTCCTTTCCTTGTGTAGGTTACTCACCAATAAATCTTTGCACTCCCAACTTTGTCTCAGTATCTGCTTCTTATTTTTTATCTTTTAAAACAAGCTTCTATCTTTCAAAAAGATACTAGAAATTATGCAACTTGCATCCTATTTTTAAAATTGCAAGACAAATTAACATATAAAAGTCGCTGAGAATTCTTGCAAAAAAGAAACCTGTTATTTTGTTGATTCCAGAACTTCCTAAAATAATTTGACCATGAACCCCTTCTTATCCTAACACCCATAACATCCCACAGATGTCATGTTCTATGAACACACTTTGGGAAATAGTAATGCAGTGGCAGCTTACCAAATTTCAAATATAGCCCTCAAGAAAAAATAAACAATCTCTAAAAACTTGTCCTGCAGACACAAATCTATAAAAACAAAAGCATTATGTCAAAATGAATAAGAAACTTATACAAGTTAACTTATTCTAATTTATTGCATCCTTGAAAATTTGGGGGAACATGTTGAAATTAAAATTTTAAGCTCTTTTGCAAGTATTTTCATCAATAATTTCCCCAAATAGAACAGTTAACTACCTTAGATTCTTTCATATTTTTTAACTAAAGTTACTTCTGGGTAAAGTAAATTTAGTTTACTTTAAATACTTTTCAGGCTGTGATATCTTTTCTCTCCATTCCTACTACTTTTAATACTTCTCAGGCTCTTATATCTTTTCTCTCTATTCCTACTACTTTTTTTTTTTTTTTTTTTTTTTTTGAGACAGAGTCTCGCTTTGTTGCCCAGGCTAGAGTGAGTGCCGTGGCGTCAGCCTAGCTCACAGCAACCTCAAACTCCTGGGCTCAAGCGATCCTCCTGCCTCAGCCTCCCGAGTAGCTGGGACTACAGGCATGCGCCACCATGCCCGGCTAATTTTTTGTATATATTAGTTGGCCAATTAATTGCTTTCTATTTATAGTAGAGACGGGGTCTCGCTCTTGCTCAGGCTGGTTTCGAACTCCTGACCTCGAGCAATCCACCCGCCTCGGCCTCCCAGAGAGCTAGGATTACAGGCGTGAGCCACCGCGCCCGGCCATATTCCTACTACTTTTAATACTTCTCAGGCTCTTATATCTTTTCTCTCCATTCCTACTTTCCTCAGCCTACACCTTTGGAGTCAAACAAGGTTTGGCTTATTAATCTAACCTCCAATTACTTTGTCAAAGATCTTTCCTTAGTTCCTGGCCATCAAACATTCTGAATCTAACCTCTGAGATCCTATAGCACATTTTCTGTTCACATTGTACATATAGTCTATTTATCTTTTTTTGCATGTATGTGTCTTTTCCTGGAGCAAATGATTAACCCCTCAAAAACAGGAATAAAGTCTTAGAAATCTTTACAACTTCAACAACTAACATGATTCATATCATGATGACTTTTCTTTCCCTTCCCAAGTCATCTCAATTTGTCTTTTATTCATACAAAAGTCTGCTTGAGATCATTGCTATATATCTTCTCAGAAGCCAGATGATACACTACCTTATTATTCTTTTTTTAATCTCCTCTCATCTTGGCTGTATACGATAAACAAATATTTTTTTCTCTCTCCAGAGAGTATAGAGCCTTCCAGACCACAGATAGGCACAGTCACATGTTCTCCTCAGGTATATCCAACAAGAGCATGATACTCATATGACACTGGGTCACTGTGGTTACTGTCTTTATAGATAAATAAGTAAATAAGATCCAAAATACTAGATGACTGAAGGGACCATATAATTTATCATCTAAACAAGGATGTTGCAGAAAGTGAAAGATTTATTAGTAAACCAGCACAACAGACATAAATTAGTAGCATCCCAGCAAACCCACACTGTCTACTGAAGAGCAAGTTTGCCACAGAGATTGTATACCACAGGCCCAAAGGAGAAGGACAAGACCACCTAATGCCTCATCCTTTTCCTCATTCATTCAAGAAATAGTTATTCAATACCTTCTGTGTTTCAGGTTCTTTGCTAGGCACTGAGATGAAACATCATAAACAAGGCAAATACAGTTCTTGCCTTTGTAGAAGAAATAGACAGAAAATAAGGGAACAAATACATAACTGAAATAATTACAAATTGTGATTTTTAAATGCTAAAGGAAACAAAAAGTTTTGGAAAAGAAAGGAAGTTACCTGTTCAGGAAAGACCTTTCTGGAGTGGTGACATTTGAACTGTGATTTGAAAGCTGAATATGCTTAGTGATGGGGCATCTGGAAGGTGGGAAGTAGGGGAGTGTTCTGAGTTCAGACAACAACATGTGCAAGGGCCCTGAGGGAGGAAAATTTGGTCAAAGTGTAAAAATGAAGACTTGTTTGCTTATGGCTTAGAGAAAAAAAGAAAAATTGTCCAAAGTAAGCTGGAGAGGTCAAAAATCTTGCATTTTATATCTAGAACTCTCCAGTGAAATGACAACAGGGCCTTAAACTGCCAATGCACACAGGAGAGTAAATTCAGTAAGCATTTACTTGTCTGTCTCCTTTTAGCAAAAGCCCATCCAAAGAGGTAAATTAAGTCAAAGATGGAAAAATGTTACTGAAACTTAGTAAAAATAAACTGTGCTCATTTCCTCCTCTATTGCCATGCCATAACAAAGAGGATAGAAAAGGAGTGAACATATTTAGAGTAGCAACATGAGTGCAAAACCACATGATACACTTTCTTATTGGGTGTCGCTATGTTTATCTTGCAGGATTGAGACCTGATGTCTCTTTATTCGGCATCTTCAAAAATCCTTCTGGTCCATGCTTTTCCCAAGTGACCACAGAATGGGCAAAACTTCTAGACAATTTACATAGTACTTGTGAGTTTGAATAAGATGCAAATTTAAGATTGCAAAATTATTGACAGAGAAGCAGAGTACATATCTTCTACCAAAAGTTTGATGACATACGAATATAAAGTTGGATGCATACTTCTGAGTATCTGGGGTTTTATCAATAACCAAAGAAAGCACATATCCAAGGAAGTAATTAGAGGTCAGAACAAAGCCATTTTCAAATTTAAAAAAATAAACAGTATTAAGTCTAAACATGAATTAATTTTAAAAGAAAAGAGACTCCAGTATAATTTGGGGGTCCAGGAAAACATTGAGCTTTATTCTAGTATTTTGGGTTCAGCAAAAATACATTTTGCCAAACGTTTTCCCCCTTAATTGAGAAAAGGCATGCATATTTCAAAGGAAATTTAATCCATATGTTTCTGATTCATTTACACTTAATTCATCAAAATGTTGTTTTGTAAGACTTATTTGGTGTCCAAAAAGTCTTATAAGACTCTTCTCTTTGAACCAGAAAGCCTTGCGTTGCCAGGACTAAATGGAACTTTATTTGCAAAGAGAGGACCTGGTGTTCCTGTAGGAAGTTTGGCCCATAAAATGGACTCTACTCCTAGAGTGATGAAGTCAAGAGTAACAGGTAGTGCTGAGAATTAACAGGGAGGCTTTTGCAAGATAAAGAGAAAACGATCAAACAACACTTTCCAGTGAAACAAACTTACCATTCTGTTGTTGAGAAGCAGTTTTTTGTTTCTGTTTTTTATTATGGAAAACCATTCCAATGTTTCAAAAAGAAAATGAAGGACTTTGGTCCTTAGCATGGAATGTTATACTTAGTTATTAGCCATGAATAAATATGTTATTTTATAATACAATAGCAAAAGTGTATTTCCTCTGGTATTTCAAGCATTTTGTTATACAGATTGTGAGCTTCCTCAATACCTTCATGCACTGCACTACTTGTTTTGGACCTTGAGAATGCTATTCTTCATCTAGTTGATGTCTGAGTTTTTCCACTAAACAGTAGGATTTTTCTCTTTGAGCAAGTGCATTCTTAATTTCTAAGACTTCTGATATTGGTTCTTCCGCTTATTTTATTTAAATAAGCATGGAAAGTCTCTAAATTTAAAACTATATTATCCTGTGATGCATTTATTGTTCTTATTAACTTGATTGTGCACATATTATGGCAATAGTTCAACATATCTTTTCCAATGATCCAAACAACATGATGCAGTTACAGTGTAATTTCTTGATAGATGTAGAAAGCATGCAGTCTCTTGAGTGACACTGAGACACAGAGATCTAAAAATACAGACCTCATCAGATTTAAAATGATTGAAGATTTCCTATGATTCAAACCATAAAATAGTTCATTGAAAATAGCTTGAACAAAATATAAACAGTAACAAAAATGGTTGTGTTAATATGCTTTCAATAATTTAAACTAGGCTGGACGCTGTGGCTCATGCCTGTAATCCTAGCACTCTGGGAGACCGAGGCAGGCAGATAGCTCGAGGTCAGGAATTCAAAACCAGCCTGAGCAAGAGCAAGACCCTGTCTCTACTATAAATAGAAAGAAATTAATTGGCCAACTAATATATAGAGAAAAAATTAGCCGGCATGGTGGCGCATGCCTGTAGTCCCAGCTCCTCGGGAGGCTGAGGCAGTAGGATTGCTTGAGCCCAGGAGTTTGAGGTTGCTGTGAGCTAGGCTGACGCCACGGCACTCACTCTAGCCTGGGCAACAAAACGAGACTCTGTCTCAAAAAATAATAATAATAATAATTTAAACTAAAAAAACCCAAGTGATTTGAAAAACTGCATACTATAGTATTATTAGATAACATTATGAACACTCATGTATATCATATATATATACTAGATATGTATATTTAGCGATACAATTCTTTTAACTCTTTTTTAATCTAAAATACTTGAGATTATAAAACTTTAAATAAGTCACAATTTCCTTTGAAAAGCTTTCCAATTAACCACACAAAGAATTTCACTAAGTGCAACTAGCAAATTAAAAGCAAAGGTTAGTGAATACTGGAAATTATTGAAAGCCAAGTATGCAAACAAGACTTTCTCAATCCTAAAGGGTTTATCTGCATAATGTAAAGTGTAAGAACTGGAGCTTATAGGAGAATTAACATAAGGGTATTGAAATAATACTAGCTGTTATAATAAATTAATGCCCAGGTACATAATGACTCTGTCATGACAAAAATTTATTTTTCACACAGAGACAAAACTAAAGGGATATTCCTGATTATCAGGAGGCTGTATTCTAAGCAGGAATATTGAAGCCAAGACTCTGTATCTTGTAACCCTACACTTTCCAACAAATCACCTCTAAGATTATCATGTTTGCATCAAGACAGTAGAAGAGGAGAGAACACAGAGCATCACATTTGAACACAGAGCATCATTTTGAGGAGATTTTGGGGCCTAAACCGAGAAATGATACCCATCACTATTACATGCCATTGGCAAGTACACACTCACCTGGCCACACATAATTGCACTGGAGAATGGCAATGTAACTAGTGGGCTGCAGAAAGAAAAGGAAACAGGATGGAAGAAAACTAACTATTCTGTTTGTCATAACATGTAAAGTGCCTTACACCCTTCCAGTCATGTTATAAATACTCAATAAATGTCAGCTTTTACCATTATTTATTAAGTTTCTGTTAAATGAAGACATTTCACTTGGGGAACAATAGTCTCATTGGTGAATACATATTTTTCTATATATTTACTGTTTTAAATGGCTGAGAGATTAAAATAAAAATAAAAATACAAGAGCAAAATTTTTAAAGGCTAAGCTTAATACATTTAAGCTTAATACATTTCCTATATCTATGGCTAGATATAGGAAATAGGATTCTAAACAAAATGGTTTTTATCTATGTATATTCTTTAATGATACCATGCTAAAAAGAACCAAACAGGCCTTTCTCAGACATCAAATGTTCAATGATCCAAGCTTAGTAGATTAGAACAAAATCCTTACTTAGACAGATGCATTTCAAATCCTATTACAGCAAACCACAAGCTACTGTACAAATCCCTTTGCTAAATTATCCTGTTGCAAAGCATACAGCTTCCATGTACACAAGTTGAAAATTTTTTTGTTGTATGTATCAAGTTCCCATTGTAATATTATTTTCTATAGTGGAATAAGGCCCATACTGGTACACAAATACCTTCACATCATTTTCTTCAAGTAAATATAAAAAAACTACACCTATGTCTCAAGGACAATGCAAAAAACCTTTTAAAAAGATCATTCCTTCCTGATTAAAGAAATTACTTTTTAAAAACTCTAAAGTAAAAGAATAGTTCAAAATTCTTCAGGGGCTATCTGGTTCTAATGGTAAAGCACTGCGAATCCAAGGGGCAGATTTCAGCAGCTTTAAAAAGAGTTAGTTAATTAAAATCACCCTTCTCTTAACTTGCCTCTTTTTCTGTCTCTTTAGTTGGCCCAACTCGTCCATTAGTATAATATTAAACAAATGAAAGCCAAAAGGAAAAATGAAGCAAGGTTCTTTCTATGCATATTTCTAAGACCAGGCAGTGTGTGCTCCAAAACCATGTCTACAAGAGCCAAAATTGTGAAAATAAAGCAGCTTTTTTAGCTGATTGAAAACTACTTGAATTCAATGCTGGTTTTACATACTAAAAACAATCCATATCCTTGGAGTTCTAAAAGCAATCACAAAGCAGATACCACGAAATACAACACTTTTTTCTACATATAAGTTTTGAGGGGCCTCTAAAATACACCAAAGAAAACAAGTTACCTCTTACACATGATTTTCACCTTATCTTCTCCCAATGACTCTTTAACCTTGGAAAATAAAGCTTTGCTGAATGTCCCTAATAACCTTGGCTTTCTGATCATGTGATCAGAGAACGCAATACACTCTGGCTTTCATTAGTTTGAGGATAACTGTGAGTAGAACTTACAACAAAAAACAATCTCAGTTACTGATCTTATTCTGTCATCTGGACCGAACAGTGTTAGTGTCAACAATTGCAATAAACGGCGTGGCTAGAGCTAATGTAAACATTTCAGAAATCATGTGCTTAATATCGTTGTTCAGAAGTTGGACCAAGCTATGACTAAACT
This sequence comes from Microcebus murinus, assembly GCF_040939455.1. Classification (NCBI taxonomy): domain Eukaryota; kingdom Metazoa; phylum Chordata; class Mammalia; order Primates; family Cheirogaleidae; genus Microcebus; species Microcebus murinus. The sequence continues at coordinate 33,413,321 of NC_134114.1, read as the reverse complement.
CTTCTGCCCTGTAGACCGCAGGCTAGAGAATGACTTTGATATATTTCCAAAAAGGAAAGTGTATCCAAACCTGCGTGATAGGAGAAAAGTAAACATTCCTGGCACTGGAAGTGGATGTGGCAATAGGTGCCTTTTGCGGGTGGATCGTGCAGAAGGTGTAACAAAGGGCAGTGATGCACTGCCTGCAGTGGGTGGGAGGCCTTCTGTGGGTCCCATTGTTATGAAAGTCAAGTCATAAAAGTAGACACTGTTTACTTCTGCAGTGGCAGTTCTTAGGCTCTAGCTCCTCCTCTGGCTGCGTTTTTTAAAATAGCTCCATGCCATTCCTATTATGTGCAGGCTTTCTTTAGACCAGGGCAAGACAATGGAAAACAAACCTAAACAAAAGCAAACGGAAACTAAATGCTTTGGGTTTACTTTATAAACATGTCAGCCACAAGGTAGGTAATTATGTTCAAATAAAGAAATAATTTGCTGGATCACTTTGCCCATGTGAGAATTTTGATGTCACTTATAAGATCATAATATTCTTTTTACGGTGTTTTGTCATCTATGTTTCTGTGCAGCCAAAGATACTTTTGAGCTTCATGTTTATTCCCAGGGCTAATTGTTTAGTCCCAAGGCTAACTCTGGGAAAAGGATTGAGTAAATAGAATGGTATCCTTTCTATCACATCTTCCATGGTATGTTTACCATCCTGGGACTGGATCTCAATAACTAGGGCCTTTCCCTTTCTATTTCCAGATTTTCTAAGTTAGAAGAATACAATGTGCTCTCCTTTTTCATAATTACATTGGGAGGCCCTTTACTGAGAAATTTCTTTCTCCATGGCTCTGTGAATCTTGCCCAACACAACCTTGAGAGGAGGACCAATACGGAATTAGGGCCCACATTTGGCAGATGAGGAAATACAAGGCAGTATAGGTCAGAGCTGGGATTCAAACCTAGGGCAAAAGATGCTAATCACCACACTCATTCCATTGCACCATACTAACTCTACACAAATGTAAGGAGCTGAATTATAATAACCCCAGCTTTGCATCTAATCTTCACAGCCTTTCCATGACTTATAGTGGCTCAGAGAGGAAAAGGTGGCCAGAGCATGCCCAGAAAATGCACAAAAAGTCCACTCACTTAGGTCCTTCACAGAATAGTCTTTTCTAGAAATCTATGATGATGAGCAATTAACAATACTGCACACCTATTATACATACTGTACATTATCTCCTCAAAACCCCTTCATAGTTCTAAAGATCAGTATAATTGTGTTCTTTATGTATACATGATATAATAAAACTGAAAAAAAACAATTTGATAAGATCATCTGCTACTGATTGGCAGAGCTAGGATTTGAACTGTTGTATATCTGAGTGCAGAGCACATGCTTTTGGCACCAGACTACCTTGCCATAACTCACAGTCAGCCAAAGACCATGAAACCTGCACTTAAAATGAGCCAAATAAATAAGAAACTATCAGAACTTCTTACATATCTTCAGCAACTTGTTCAGCTTATTATCTCATTCTAGATCTTCTTTTCTCTCTGCACTTAGATCAACCATGAGGTTTCAAAATAACTTTTTTTTTATGGTCTTCAGTCTTGGGAAAGCCATATTCAACCAATATTTGCTGAGCTAGTCCTCCATCTTGTATCCAGTCGCTATTTAATTCTCTTCTTCCTCAGTCTAAAAAGTCACTTGATAAGTATTCATTAAATGACTACTACAGTCCAAATACTGTGCTACAGATTGCAAAGTAAGAACAAAAATCGAAGGCACTGAACTAGCTTCAAAGAGCTCAGCTAGAAATGCATGATTTCAAATGATAGCAGAAAACATTCATATGCTCAACCCCCAAAAAAAAAAGTATAAAATGTTCAAAAAAGAGAAACATGCAGTGTCAGGAACCTCTGCAGTCCTGGTTAAGAAACAACATTGCAATAGTTGCTGTTAACTTTAGTACCTACCACTGTACTTAGATTCAGAATCTATGAATGTTTACTAGTTTAAAAAAATTGCTTCCCCAACCATGTGGGGATCCAGATAAATTACTGAATTACTTCCCACTCAGAATTCTCTTCTGTCTCTCTTCAATCTAAATTCTTCCAACTCAGGTCATACCCTTTATGTGAAGCCTCTGCTTGTTTCCAATCACCAATCTCATTTCCTCCATGTCTAAAAAAATTTTTGTCTATTCCACATTTAAGTAGAAATCTTTATCTTGCAAATGACAAAAGAAACTCAAATTATCTTAGGCAAAAAAGAAGATTTATTGATTCATATTTATAAAAAATTCCTGTAAATTCATTATAACATGCAACCTGAAGGAACAAACTTTCTTACTTAACAGAAATAGTTACTATGTCACTAGACATTTTTTGTTCATGAGGAATAAAACACAGGTTTGATTTTCATGTCATCAACATTTTTCAACTTGTAAACTATGCAGTTGAAAATATAGTGAAAAAGGAATGACCTAATTTTTATTTATTTATGTATTTTTCTGAAAGAAGAATCTATCTTTGCCAGTGGAAATGCCCTGACATAAGTAATATCCTCTATATCCTCTGGCTGCTGTGGCTCTCAGCCTTGGTCCATTGGGGAAACCAAGATCACAATCTTCCCACTTCACTACCAGACCAATTCAATAAAAAAGGGAGCTGGGTCTTAGACAACAGTATTTCTTAAATGCTCATTATGTGATTCTAATGTACAAGGAAGGTTGAAAATCCCTCTTCTGTCTAGCACCTACATTACACCCACAAAATGCAAATCTTTGCTAGATCAAAGATTTAGCAGTATTCTCCCATTAAGAGCAAAGGGATGGGGAGCTAATGTTGGCTACTAGAAGAGGGTAAAACAAGAATAAATGGTTAACTAAAGAATTCAGACATGCTTATTTTTCTCACCAAATTGGCAATGATTCTTGGCCATGGTACCTAACAACAATTTGCAGTTTTGTAGTAAGGATCTTTTCCCAACCATTAAATTCTAGAATATTTATGTGTCCTCCATTCTTCACTTTTTTCATGATTTTGTGTCCATGAAATTAGAGAATTATTTACCCCGTAGGCTTTACAGAAAACATGAATGGGAAGTTTTAAACTACTGCCTCCAGGCAGAGAAAGACAGTATTGAACAGACAGTATTCTGCCTTCAAACACCACAGCCAGTTTGATAGGTTGCTCCACATGCTGCTCTGAAGCAAAAGGCCAAACACTTGAGGTTATTAAAGGACAGTGATTTTAAGGGCCTTCTTAGTGAGCCATATGAAATGACAGAGCTATATAGCTGACCATAAATGTCACTTGCAGTTAAAGATACTGCATGCATGGTGGTTCATTTAAGAAAACATAGAACTGCATTAGAAAGAGAACCGGCAGATTAGCTACTGTTTTATTCATAGGTTATTAGTAACAAAAATAATAGAGTATTTTGTGGAAGAAGGGAGTCATTTACATTGACTGCATTGCAGAAAAAAAAGCCTGAAAAATGTGGCAGCTGGTTGCTTAGGGGTTTTATTTTCCGCCAACCAAAGGGATTACATGGCTGCTGCCCTGGCTTTGCTGCACGTACCTGGACTCCATAGCCATTGCTGACACAGGAAGAAAATCTATGTCTTTAGAATCAACGACTTGCTCTCAGTGGCCCAACTGGCAGAAAATAAAAACAAACAAAAACCTCTTATTTTGCAATATTACCAAAGAAAACACTGACCTTCCACCTCCTACCTAATCTACCCCCAATTGCTTCTTTGACACTATGCCTAGTAAAATGAAAAGGGGTTTTCAAAAGAAGGAAAGAAACATCTGCTTGGACTTCAGATTCCCCTCCAAAGCAGAAACCAAGCCTATAAAGGTTACATGTTTCAACAAGCCATGCAAGACGAAGGAGAAAGTTCAACTGCTTATCCCATTTGACCTTGGCTTTAACGCAGGATCACGTTGATCCTGATGGAGAGATTAAAACGCCAAGTCCAGAACCGCTCACAAAGCAAATTCACAAGGGGAGTTCTAAGAGTTCTTTGGCACTCCTTACTTCATATGGAATTAGCAGGGACGATCCCAGGCCACAAATGTAGCAATATTTTAACTCAGTGTGCAAAATTTCAAAGATAAAGCCTGAGATTGGAGGCGGTACTGAACTTTTCAAACACTGCTTTCCTAGTAGTCTTTGTCAAGAAAATACAGGCATGTATGAAAGCTGTTCAAAAGATTTCTTTTTGGAGGGAAAAAAATGAAGGTCATAGGATCATGAAAGGTCAAGGACAAAGGTAGGTTGACAAAACCAAAAACATTTTCTTTTATATATCCCTAAATTGTGAATTCATGCTACCTTCAGTGAAAATCACTTTCACAGTTCAACAAAATGGCACATAACTGGTCACTTCTTTCCTTTGTAAGCAGTAAAGCAGTTTTGCATATTAAATCAGAAACATAAATTTCAAACCTAAAATTTTGAAAATATTATCAAGAAAAGAGAGATTAGCAACAAAGTTCTGCGTTGGTCCATGAGTCCGTCTTTTAAATTTCTCTAATAGAAAGCACCTAGACGAATGATCTGGGTAATCGAGTTCTAGCTCCACTACCTGACTGCAACCTCAGCCAAGCTTCTATGTTCTTTGGGCCTCAATTTCTTCATCAGTAAAGTGAAAGAGTTGGAGTAGGGGAAGTTTAGAACCAAAGTATTTGTAGATTCTATGGAAGTTGCACAAAGCTGTTCATGAATTCTATGCCTCTATTCTCAACTTGATGTTTTTCTTGACTAGCCCGACTCATAGAGGTTTCTCCCTCTGTTCCTTTCAGGTTACTCATTAGTTCTCTCACTGATCTAACTCTTAACTTAGCCTAATATTCTTTAATTGATCTAATGCCTTCTCTCTCCATGAGATTGTAAATTCTCCTAAGGTACAAATAATTTATTTTTTAATTATTTCTCTTACTGAAATTAAAAGAGTGTTATGCACATAGTAGATGTTCGGCACATGATTTTTAGATAAATGTATGAGTTAATGAATGTTTGGTGCTTAATAAGTATCAGTTTAATTGACCAGTCAAAATTTTAGGGGATTAAGCATAAAAATAAGTTGAGAAACAATGAATTCTAGAAAACAGGATCTAATCATTAGAAGACCAAAAATTTGCCTAGACTGCATTTCTTAGACTGTAAGAAAAATATTCATGTCATCAACCACTTTAAATTCCCTATATTATACCTGTTTTGACAGAGTCACTGAAGGTATATATCTTATGTGAAAGTCTTAAAGATATATAATAAAGTAAATTAATTGACATCAAAAATATTTGTTGTTAGAATATCTTTTTTCATAAAAACAGTAAGAGATTCTATATCTTCCTAGTCCTTATTCATGTACTTAATTTCTAATGTTTTCTGAGTCTTTGTTCTATTTTATTTATTAATATAAAAATGCTTACCTCTATTAAATGTACCATTTAAAATGACTTAAACTGTCACAGTTTTTTTTTGTTTTCCTATTAAAACTTAATTCATCACAACTAGTATACATTTTTTGGCCATCTTTGTTAAAATTATCCATTGTTTTCATTCAATTCCTACAAAGTATATACTAAAGACAAACTTTTAGGGGCATTAGATGTAAGAATTAACGTACTTACGGATTTTACCAATATTACTGGCTTCTGTAGCCAGATACTTTTAGTGTTTATCATACCACAAAAGTGCTTACGTCATAAGATTGGATTAAAGAAATCATTAACTACTATTGACAAAAGGAAAAAATAAAAGGCTCTGACATTTTAAGAGTCTTGCAATATCACCAGAAACAAGAGTTCTCTCATACTAGCATATGGAAAATTTTCTTACTTGCTAATTAGATTTTGCCATCCCTCTGCTCTTTACTACATAAACACTAATTTTATCCTATGCACAACTTCAATTAGTTTTTCCTATACTAATAGATAAGGAAACAGCATGCATTTTTCTCTCCTATAGTTTGGTTATAAGCTTGTATTGAGAGGAAAACACATCGGGGAAAAATAGTAGATAGTTGATTAGAATCAATCCCTAAAAGAAAGATGTCAAAAGACAATGAAGAGCCACAAATTAGGTAAGCAGCAAATATGACAAACTTGCTTTATGTGTTATATATTCAGCCAGTGGCTGGAATTTGAAGAAATAAATATGTCCTTCATGTGTGGTTTTCAGTTTCCTGTTACAGTTTACTATTGCACACTTTGATCGTGGCTTAAATGTATTTTGAAATACAGTATTTGTTCATCTCATCTAGTCACAACAAAATCATTGAGTCCACAAAACAGTTGAGTTTATTATAAGTTGGTTAAAATCACACACACATACACACATATACACAACACACACATGACCACAGTATTTTTAAGAGTCCCTCTTTGTCATTAGAGCTTTGTTTTGGAAAGATTTTCCCTCTTTCCATATCCCTACCTTAAAAGGACAATTTCAATTCCAAGTGCCTCAGATAAATAAGAACACTGATAAAGGCAGTCAAACAGAAATCAAAGCCAACAAGGATAATATACAGCATGCACTTGCCCTTCATGTCCTTTAATGATTGAGTTCAGCCTGGATCACACCCAACACGTGGTGTATGCCAACACGTGGTGAGGCTCACAATGCTCAAGTTATAAGCCTGAACTCTAGGCAAATCAGTAGAGAGAAGTGGCCAGGAGAGCTGGATCACAACTGTGATGTATCTTCTGGCCTTGACTATGAGAAATGTCTACCAGAGTAACTCAGAGTCACTGAAACAGCAGGGCTATTAGGCATGTTTATCAGATTGGCCCGAGTTTGATATGACAGAAACAGCATGTTCTGCTATTCAATGAACCCATTGGTGTAAATACCACTCAAGCAGCTCATGAACTTCAGTGAAGATCTGTTTACTTTGTACGTAACAGAAGTAGGAGACTTTTTTGGGGATATTTTTGCTTGGGAAGTACAGAGAAAAAACTTAACTACTGAATGGACCTGACATAAAAAGTAGTTGCTTGAAATCCAAAATACATCTCTGAAAAATCAGTTGTTTGAAATATTCTTTAGTGACTATCAAATAGAATCCTTTGTATGGGATTAGACTTGGTTGATCTCTTCTAAAAAGTGCAGCATTAACTCATTATTCACCTAGAAGATACAGCTCGAGAATCATTTTAAACAACTACATGATAAATCAGAAAACTGAACCTCATTATAAACTATAAATTTTTCAGAAAATAGAAATTACTTCCAAAAATAGCCGTCTCTTTTTCAAATGAAATTGTGTAGCATTGTGTTTGAAACTGAGTAAAATCCCATAGTGAAAATAGATAGAGAAATAGCTAGCTGAGAGAAATGAACACTCTCAAATATTTGGTATTGGGAGGGTAGCATGATACAGCTCATCTGGAGGACACTTTGGAAAAAATTAACAAAAATCTTGAACATATTTAAAACTTTTACAGTAATTCCACTTCTAGGAATTTTTTCTAATAAGTAATCTAAGATACAGAGGGAAGTATATAGAACAGTATTCATTGTGGAGTTAATATTGGAAATAACCTTGATATCCCAAAATAAAAAATTTGTTAAATAAATATGCTATATACAGTGGGATAAAACACTATTTTTAGTACTTTAAAATGATGTCATAAAAAAATTGACAGCATTAGAAAACATTCTTGATAGGCTATTAAATGGAAAAGCCAGCTATAACACAGGATGATATGAACACAATTTTTAATTTATGTAAATGCATAGAAAAAAGACTCAGCATCTCTCCAATATATCAGCACTGTCTAGTAGAAATACAGTACAAGCCACATGTGTAATATTTAATTTTCTAATATGCACATTAAGAAAGTAAAGAGAAAGAGGTAAAATTAATTCTAGTAATATACTTTAACTCAATATATGCAAAATATTATTTCAATTTGTAATTGATATAGAAATTATTAATAGGATATTTATATTCTGTATTCAAACTAAAACTTTTACATTTGGTGCATATTTTATACTTGCAGCCCATCTCATCTCAGATTAGCTACATTTAAAGTGTGCAATAGCCACATGTGGCTAATAGCTAATATATTAGAACTTAAGATTATGATATGGATTATTCCTGTTTTCATATTTATGTTTTTCAATACATTCTACTTTTTTTAATTTCAAAATATTACAGGGGTCTATACAGAACTCAGGAAAATCAGCATTCTACTTTTATAATCAGAGAAAAATCAATATTTTAAAATAACCAAATACAAGCAGCAGGACAAAGGGAAAAATATGGATTTCAGAATTAGAGACCTATATTTAGAGGGTTCTGATTCTACTATTTTATCTAATTTATGTGTTGCTCTCCTTTGAGTAACTGTAGTCCAACAGGTCATGTGTAAATTGTTTGTATAGATGATGATAGACTTGTCCACTATCAGGGAAAATGGTGATATCAAGAGAAATTTAACCACTTGCCAAAGTGGATTTAACTGAACTAGTTTAAGGATATCCAATTTATGCCTATTACATATGTGCTGAATGGAAGAATAAACAAGTAAAATTTAACTCCAGAAAGAATTGTTTTCTTTGTCACTGTTAAACAGTTTTAAAGTTTAAATCCATATCATACAGTACAAAACAAGCCACATAAATTCTTGGCTAATATATAGGCAAACTCAAGTTCCATAAATGTGTTAGTATTAAGCTTTGCTGATTTCTAGAAATATAGAGTCCTTATATTTGAGTCCAGCTTCACACCACTAAATTTATTTTAGACTTTGTAATTTGGAGCTTAATGTGTTCAACATGGTCTCATGACTCATAATGGCTCAAGTTAAACTTCCCATCTACATAGCCCTCTTGTCTGTGTATGTATGCACCCTTTGCTTGCTATTATTCTATAACTATGAATACAGGATCTCTAAGGTCAGTTTCAGAGACATGTAGTGTTTAGTGTTCAGATACAAATTTAATTGAGGAAAGTATGGTGCATTTCAAAGAGCCTGGATTTGGAAACAGGAAACAGAATTTTATAACCACTAGATCTGCCTGACAAGAAACGCTAAAGGTATCCTTCAAGTTGAACCAACTATGCTAAACAGTTACACAAAAGTATGTGAAAGAATAATGATCACTAGTAAAGGTAAATATATAGACAAATATAAAATATTGTAATTCTGTAACAGTTGTATGTAAATCACTTTAATTCTAATATAGAAGTTAAAAGAAAAAGGTATTCAAAAAAGTATAACCATAAAAATATGTTAATGGATACACAGTATAAAAAGATATAACTTGTGACATTAATAAAATAAGGTGGAGGGAGTGAAAGTGTAGTTTTTCTATGTAATTAAACTTAAGTTGTTATCACTTTAAAATATACTGTTATAACCGTAAGATGTTTCATGTAAGCCCCATGGTAAGCACAAAGAAAATACCTACAGTAAGCATACACACAAAAAAAGGAGAAAGGAATCAAAGCATATCAATACAGAATGTCAATGAAAACAAAGATAGTAAGAGAGGAAAAGAGAAATAAAAGAACTACAAGACTAAGAGAAAATAACTTACAAAATGGCAATAGCAAGTCTACCTATCAATAATTACTTTAAATGAAAATTAATTAAACTCCCCAATCAAAATAGAGTAGCTGAATGCATTTTTTTAAAAAAGATTCAACTATATGCTATCTACAAGATACTCACTTTAGATTTAAGAATGCACGTAAGATGATAGTGAGAAGATGGAAAAATATATTCCACACAAATGGTAACCACAAGAGAGCAGGCAAAGCCATATTTATATCAAACAAAATACACTTGAACTGAAAAACTGACAAGAGAAAAAGAAATACATTACATAATGATAAAAGGGTCCACTCACCCTAAAGATTTAACGATTACAAACATATATCCAACCAACATCAAAGCACCTAATTATATAAAGCAAACATTGACAGACATGAAGGGAGACATAGTGACACAATAACAGTAGGGGATTTTAATGCCTCATTTTTAATAATGGATAGAACATCCAGAGAGAAGATCAATAAGAAAACAGGGGATTTGAATGACCCAATAGACCAGATAAACCTAAGACACACATACAGAACATTCCACCCAAAAGCAGCAGAGTACATATTCTTCTCAAGCACACATGAAACAATCTCCAGAATAGATTATGTGTATGTCACAAAGCAAGTTTTAATGAATTCAAGATTATATTCATACTTAGAATATTTTCTGATCACAATGGAATAAAACTAGAAATTATTTTAAAGACACTAGATAGCTCATAAACCAGAGCAGACATAGATTAGTCACTGTAAAAGGAACAAACAAGACGAAGCTGAGTGATGCAATACCATACTGAATGTTAGGAAACACGGGGAGACAGGTTGCAGAGGCCCTTATTGCCAGGGAGCAACGTGAAAGAACATTATGTTTATGTAGGGACAGATTATCATACCACTAATCACAGAATGCATGCAGAGGTAATATTCCAAAGAGGCATTTTGACAATTCTATATCTGGCTCTACATCATCCATAAATCTTCAAATTCATCTACAAGCCACACACATCAGCAGAAAGAAGCTAGCCCTAATATCCTGGCATCATTTTCAGCCCTAGTATTGTCCTATTTTGCTCTGGGCATCTTGAACTTTCCTTATACTCCTGGTTTAGGACTGTATAATTAGATGTCCTTTTTGTCTTTGTCTCTGTCTTCAGCCTGCTGAACTGTGCACATTAATTTGTCCTTGGATATGACTTTTGCTTCCCTGTTTCACTTGAATTCTCCCTCAGATTCTTATTTTCACTCAGATTCTCACTTAGAGTCATGCTGCATCAGATCATCCTGGGACCATTCTGCCCTATCACACTCCTAGACAGAACCTTAATGCCTTCCAAAGCCCACAAAAAAATTTATAGCATATGGTAGGTAGAGCACTTGGGAGCTAGACAGGTATGATTTTGAGTTTCTGGTTCAGCTAAATGTCCTTCACCTTTAACTTCTCTGATACTCATTTTATTTGGAGATAATGGGCAGCACCTCCTAATTGACTCGCCCTGTCCTTTGTTAAGTGGAAAGCAGGCAGCTTATTTAATAAATGGTAATTTTGCACTTCTGCTTCATATATAAAGGTCTTGCATTAATATATTCAACAAATATTTATAGATTACCCATTGTGTGCATATACTATTCTAGGAACTAGAGATACACAGGTGATAAAGATAGAGTTCCTGCCCTCAGAGAACTTACACTAGCTTGTAGAAATAGACAATAAACAAATTAACCAGAAAATAGCATGTCAGATGATCAGATGAAGACAATTTCTATATAGAAAGACAAAATAGAGTGAGGGAGATAGAGAATGGGGAATGTATAGTTCTTTTATATAGGAGGACCAAGGAAAGTGACATTTGAACAGATTTCTAAAGTGTGCAAGAAAGCGACACATATAACCTTTCAGAATGAGGGAAAGAAAAGTAATGGAAGGGCACTGAAGCAGGGGCATGCTTATGAAACAACAAAGCATCCAGTGTGACTGGAACACAGTGAGCAAAGAGAGAACAGTAAAAGATGGGATCAATGATGTCAAATGATCAGATTATATATGGCTTTGTCGACCATTGAAAGAACTCTGGCTTGTACTTTGAATGAAGTAGAAAGTCATTGGAAGATTTTGGGCAAAGACATAATCTGGTATGTTGAAAAGATCTGTTTGGTTGTTGTGGCCTGGACACAGACTGGAGCCATCGATGCAATCTAGCCCAACAGCTATATGGCCGAGTGTTATGTATAATGCAATCATCAAGTAGTAAACTCCATGTCCTATTGTTGGCCAAGATTGTGACTCTACCATAACTCCTGCAAGACATTTTGTAGTATTATTTTCAAAAATAGTCTTCTGCTTGTATTATAATACCATGGCAATTCTTGGTAATATTTTTACTCAATTATCAAGTAGTTTTCAAAACATAATGATATATTCATGGTTGAAAATATCTAAACAATCATTATGAAATTTTCCTTTAAGCTTTTCAATGATTACTTACCCTATTTTATTGAATAATTTGTTTTTTCTTACTCAGTGGAAGCAGGAAGAGCAGCCCTTTTAGACCAAATCTAGACCTAACTACTAATCTACCTAACAACTAATCTCGGTGAACATTTGAACCTGACTGCTGGTAATGAAGCTTACTGTACTTTTAGACACCATCACCTCATCTATGAATGATGATGTAGTTCATCCCCCACTTGGAATAGGAAACAAGAAAGGTACAGAACATGACGCAAGGTTAGGAAACTCTATGGTCAGGTCTGGCACAGTATTTTCAATTTCAACTCAACAAATATTTTTTGAATATATGCAAGTCTTTATACTAGCCTCTAAAAAAGGATAAAGTTAGATAAAGTCACAGACACCAAAGAGCTAATTTTTTCTGAAAAGTTGTATGTGTTGAGAACTTCCTAAATACCACTTTAAATGTAGCTACAAAACCCATTTTAAAAAAATTAAAATTATTTTTGGACTTTCCACCATTTTGGTTTATCCATTCCATGTCACTTCTCCCATAATTAGTGCAAATAATGGAACATTAACTTTCTTTTCAAACCAGTTGACCCACCAGCTGGGAAATGGAGCATTTCCCCAGGTTATAATCTTAATGGTCATTTTAAGACTAGAGAGGACCCTAAAATTCCATTTAATTCATCTCTCTTCCTACAGGCAGGACACATGTTCACTATACCCAGACAGACAGGCCTTAGTGTTTGCCCATTTCTTAGTAGGGAGATTGCATTGCATGATAATTTTACATGTCTAAAAAAAATTTATCTCTACTTACTCAAAAACCATAGAGTAATAAACTCTCAAAGAATTCTTTCAAATAACTATATGAAAGTAGATATTTTTAGGAGTGAATGGCTATCTTAGGCATTGTAGAACTAGCCATAAATTTTTATTTTTGGATGGAAAACTATAAGAAGGCAGAAAGGCCCTTTCCTGTTATTAAGGCTAAGCAAAACAAACATTATTTTAACCTTTGTTGTGTTTCTGGCTCACATTTACTCCACCATATTACTGGACTTTCTCTTGCATTGCCCAATGTTGGGTGTCTGCACTTTCCCCACACACACACATCTGTTTTTCCTCAAATTCTCTTAAGTTTCTACACTTTCCGTATAATTATCATTTTTCTTCTGTGACTCTTTCTTCTGTTCTGTTGTTTTTACTGATATATATCATTATACTACATCTTTACATTTTTATTTTTGCTCACTTTAAAAAATATTCTATCTTTTTTTTTCTTTTTCCCTTTTTGTTTTCATCACTTTTTAAATTCCCACTTTCTCTCCTGCCCTGGATAATACAAGTTTTATGCCATTTTGAAATATAACTACACTCCTTTCACTCTTCCAAGATGTGATCAAGCCTTGGCTTCTCTGTCAGTTTGTTAAACAATCACGTAAGTTAGCCAGAAGAGGCAGTAGAGACAGCATCCAAGTCTAGCATCTCAAATTACCCACTGAATTACAAAGTTAAGAAGTACTGAAATTTTACCACTGTAAATTTCATTCCACATTTTATCTAAGGAGAAAATAAAGTCAGACTTAGCACCGATTTTGATAAAGGACTTGTCAGGCTGAGAGAAAATTCCATCTCCATTTTTAAAACCACTACATGATTTTTAGGTGGCATTTTATAACTATTGATTTAGAAAAAATATAGACTTTGATTGGTATAGCATTCAGGTCTGCAATATATTGGCCAGCACCAGAAGTGGTCCAATGTATCTAGCAGAACAATGTCCACTTAAGAGCACAACATGCAGACCCTACCCAACTCATCTCTTTACCTTATTAGTGTTTCTTATTTAACATGCCACTAATCTCATAACCGACACAATTATACAAAGATTTTCATCATGTTGAGGACCATCTCAGCTCATTCAGTGAAATTAATAGTTTCATTAACTAGAAAAGTTAAATTGATAATAATTGTAGTAGCCAAAATAATGACACCCATCCCCAAAGATGCCCGTGTCCTAGCTCCTAGAACCTGGGAATATGTTACCATATATGACAGAGGGGAATTAAGGTTGCTAATTAGCTGATAATAAAATAGGGAGATGATCTTGGATTATCCAGGTAGACACAATGAAATCACAGGGGTTCAGGAAGGAATCAGGAAAAGGCAAACAGGAGCAGAGTCTGAGTGATTCAACGTATGATGGGTTCAGATAGCCATTGCTGGCTTTGAAAAGGGAGAAAGGGACCATAAGTAAGTAATATAGGCAGCCTCTAGAAGCTGGAAAGGTCAAGGAAACAGAGTCTCTCCTAGAGCTTCCAGAAGGAAGACAGTCCTGCTGACACCATTTAAGCCCAGGAAACTCAATTCAGGCTTCTGATCTCTAGAACTAAGGGATAATAAATTTGTGTTGTTTTAGGCCACTAAATCTGTGGTCATTTGTTACAGCAACAACAGGAACCTTATTCAATAATAAATCTCATAAATAGTTTTGTCATTATTAATTTAAATTGCAAAAGAATATAAAATCAGGTTAGAAATTTTTTTTAAAGTTTATTGTACATATAAAAGAACAGTGTGAGAATCAATAGACTGAAGGTGGTAAGAACAAACATATGAAAAAATGTTCAACATCACTAATCATCAGGGAAATGCAAAGTAAAAGCCCAATGAGATACTATCTTATACCAGCCAGAATGGCAATTATTTAAAACCGAAAAGAACGTTGATAAGGATATGGAGAAAAGGGAACACTTAGGCCCCATTGGTGAGAATGTAGATTAGTGCAAGCTCTATGGAAAACAGTATGGAAATTCCTCAAAGAACTAAAGAAACTATCATTCAATCCAGCAATCTCACTATTGGGTATCTACCCAAAGGAAAAGAAGTCATTATATTAAAAAGATGCCTGTACACACATTTATTGTAGCACTATTCACAATAGCTAAGTCATGGAATTAATCTTAGTGTCCATCAGTAGATGATTGAATTTAAAAAATGTAGTATATTTATACCACAAAATACTACTCAGCCACAAAAAAGAATGAAATCATGTCTATTTTAACAACAACGATGGAACTAGAGGACACTCATCTAAGTAAAAAAACTGAGAAACAGAAAGCCAAATGCCCCATGTTCTCACTTATAAGTGGGAGCTAAACAATAGGTATGCATGGTCATACAGAGTGGAAAAATAGTCATGGGAGACTCTAAAAGGTGTGAGGGAGGTGAGGGATGAAAAATTACCTATTGGGTATAATGTACACTATTTGCATGATGGGTACCCTAAAGCCCAGACTTTATCCATATTACAAAACTACACTTATACCCCCTAAATCTATAAAAATAAATTTAAATAATTTTTAAATGAACAGTTTGAGAACTGATAGACTGAAGGTGATAAGAAGCCTCATTCACAACACTTACAATGCAACTTATAAAGTATTTCCAACTTTATTATGATTGGCTGATATACATTTATACTCTTTCAGGTAAATATAATACAAACGTTTAGCTGATTTATCTACAGCTCATTGGTTTAATTTCATCGAATCATGTTGACATGGACATAAAGTTTATATTTTCATTTATGATTATAATTAGCATTTATGGTAAATCAGGTGATGAGTTTGGGGTACACAGGGCAGTTAGACTTAGGGTATATCTAAACAGTGGCCTCCATTTTCATTTTTCTTTAACATGTATAATATAGATTTTTAAATGTGGAAGGAGAGGCAAAATGGCAGTTGAGAAACACCTCCAGCCAGAGTGTCTCTGCAAGAAGGAAAAATTTTAGATGAAAGTGAAAAAAACAAACAGGCAGACACACACAGATTGGATGAGGGTCACAAGGAAGGGTACCTAAACCTATAGGAGACCTCATGGAAAGAAGTTATGGAGCAGAACTGGAAGGAGAAAGGCATCGGCAGGGTCTAAACCCTGAGAGGCTTGGAGACCAGTAGCAAGGGTAGGCGGAATAGTTAAATTTCCCCTCCCTTGCATCTCAGACTGCTGGTGGGCTCTCAGGCTGCTAGAGAGACCTGCTGACACCAACCCAGAGACTTCTGCCACCAGTGAGCAGTGAGCCTCTTGCAGACAGGGCATTAGGCTCCCAGCTTTTTTGGAACATGTCCTACTCCACAGACCTGAGCCCATCAGCAGGTGCCATGTTGTTTTATTCTCCACTTCCCATCCCCTACCCAAAGATGCTGAGAGAGACAATTTAGCCACCACCCAGAGGCATCCATAGGGAATGGGACCTTTCCTTTTGGGGCCCTGCAGTAGACTGAGGGGTCCTTGGACTGTGAGTTCCCTACCAACCTGCTCTCCCTGATGCTGCCTGTCTGGTGACTGTGGGGTAAACCCCAAGACAGGGAGACATTGATCCAGCTTGGGCACCCCGTGGGTGACTTGAGACCAGCATTCTTTCCCCTGGCATGGTCAGAGATTGATCTCCAGGGCCTGGGGGCAGGCCTGTAGGCCAGATCTCATACACTTAGGTCTGGATCACATTACCCAGGGGCACAGAACGGATATTTGTGAATGAATCTACTGAGTTGTGTGTGCTTTCAATGACAGACCATAGTAGGTCTTAGCTATAGTGTGCTCAAGGGGCAACTCTCCTACCAAGGGAGGGCCATGCTCCCAGCTCAGGCTATGATACTGGGCAGAGAAACTTCTGGCTCAGATAACAGTCAGGGGAGCTCCATGGCTTGAGGTCCTGCCTACTGACAGATGCCTGGGAGAAATCACGGAACAGAGGAGGGTGGAAAGGAGCATGGCCTGCTCGAGACTGCTAGACTGTGGGTCTCAGACAGTCTCATCTCCATACATACATACTGAATGGGGCCATTTCAGGCTCTCCTTGGCAGCTTTGCTCAGAAGCAGAGAACATACCTTTGACCCCTGCTAACAGCATTTGTGGAGCCTGAGAGCAGACTCCCCCAACCCAGCCCCATCCAGCCTCACTCTCCCACCTGCCCCTGCTGAGGTAAAAAATAAAGATACACCTAGAAGTCCCAGGGCCCTACCCATCCCTGAGGCACTAAGAGGCCTCTCCAGAGAAATGACAGCTGGTTACAGGATCCACAAACCACATTGCAGCTTGCTCCTCCCAGCAAGAACCAACTACAGACAGGGACATCAATTTGCATGCTCTTTTATTGATTGCATTTACTGACTAATCACACAGGGTGTGGTCAAATCTCACCCACAAGCACCACCTACTGGCTCAGAGACTAGACTGGGTGTGTCATTATCTAAACAAAAATCCAAAGATAAGAATCAGCAGCTGCTCCAGTTGAGAAGGAATCAGCAAAAGAACTCTGGAAGTATGAATAATCAAATGGAAATCACACCCCAAAGGGGAACACCAGCTCTCTAGCATTGAATATCAACCAAATTCAAAACACTAAAATGACAGAATTTCGAATATGGATTGTAAGAAAACTCAATGATATGCAAGAAAAAGTGGATACTCAACACAAAAAAAACACAAAAATATCCGGTATTTGGAAGAAAAATTCACTAAAAAAATTAAAATGTTAAAGAAAAATCAAACAGAACTTCTAGAAATGAAGAATTTATTCAAGGAATTATAAAACATAGTGGAAAGCCTCAAGAATAGGGTAGATCAAACAGAAGAAAGAATCTCAGTGATTAAAGATAACAACTTTCAATTAAACAAGTCAGTGACAGAGATAGAGGAGAGAAATAACAGAAAAGAGCAAAGCCTACAACAAATGTGAAATTACGTGAAGAGGCCTAACAGGAGAATTATAGGCATCCCTGAGAGCGAGGAAGAAAATACACAAAGGTTGGATAAACTAAGAATAGAATGGAGGAAAATTTCCCGGGTCTTCCTAGAAATCTAGATATCTAGGTACAAGAAGCTCAAAGGACTCCTGGGAGATTCATTGCAAACAAAAAGACACCATGACACATAGTCATCAGACTGTCCACAATAAACAAGCAAAAGAACCAGGTAACATACAAAGGAAAACCCATCAGACTAACTTAAGATTTCTCAACTGAGACCTTACAAGTCAGAAGAGACTGTGGCTGCATTCTCACTCTTCTCAACCAAAATAACGTCCAGCCTAGAATCTTGTATACTGTAAAATGAAGTTTCTTATATGAAGGAGAAATACCTTTTCAAACAAGCAAAGACTGAGGGACTTCATCAAGACAAGACCTGCCCGCCAGGAAGTACTCAGAACAGCGTTACACACAGACAAGCACAATAAACACTCACCAGTGTAAAATCATCCAAAAGCTGAATGTCAAAGGCCAGATATCATAATGGCTCAAGAGAGAAACAAAGTAACAAAGTCCAACCCAACAGGATGAACAGAAATCTGCCCCACTTATCAATTCTTTCAATAAATGTGAATAGCTTGAACTGTCCACTAAAGAGACATAGGCTGGACAAATGGCTAAATATACAAAAGCCCAATATCTGCTATCTTCAGGAAACTTATCTAACCCACAAAGATGCATTCACACTCAAAGTAAAGGGAAGGAAAACAATATCCCATGCAAATGAAAGCCAAAAGAAAGCTGGCATAGCAGTTATGATTTCAGATAACTCAGTGTTCAAATGAACAAAAATAATGAAAGACAAAGATGCTCATTATGTAATGGTGAAGGGTACGATTTAACAAGAAGACATAACAATTCTAAATATTTATGCACCTAACTCAGGTCCTGAACCAGATGGTTTCACACCCAAATTTTATCAGATCTACAAAGAAGAACTGGTGCCTATGCTCCAGAAATTATTCCACACCATCAAAAAGGAAGGAATCTGTCCCAACACGTTTTAAGAAGCCAACATCACAATGATACCAAAACCAGAAAAGAACACAACAAAAAAAGGAAACTACAGACCAATAGCCCTTATGAATATAGATGCAAAACTTCTCAAAAAGGCCGGGCGCTGTGGCTCACGCCTGTAATCCTAGCTCTTGGGAGGCCGAGGCGGGCGGATTGCTCAAGGTCAGGAGTTCAAAACCAGCCTGAGCAAGAGCGAGACCCCGTCTCTACTATAAATAGAAAGAAATTAATTGGCCAACTGATATATATATATAAAATTAGCCGGGCATGGTGGCGCATGCCTGTAGTCCCAGCTACTCGGGAGGCTGAGGCAGAAGGATCGCTCGAGCCCAGGAGTTTGAGGTTGCTGTGAGCTAGGCTGACGCCACGGCACTCACTCTAGCCTGGACAACAAAGCGAGACTCTGTCTCAAAAAAAAAAAAAAAAAAAAAAAAAACTTCTCAACAAAATCCTAGCAAACTGAATTCAGGTGCTTATGAAAAATATAATCCATCGCAACCAAGTGAGCTTCATCCCAGAGATGTAGGGATGGTTCAACGTATGCAAATATATAAACGTAATTCAATACATAAATAGAAGTAAAAATAAAGACCACATGATCCTCTCAATAGATGCAGAAAAAGCATTCAACAATATTTGTCACCCTTTTATGATAAGAATGCTTGACAAAATAGGCATATACAGGACTTACCAAAAAATGATAAAAGCCATATATGACAAACCCATAGCCAATATCATACTGAATGGGGAAAAACTGAAAGCATTCCTACTTAAGCTGGAACAAGACAAGGTTGCCTTCTATCACCACTTTTATTCAACATAGTGTTGGAAGTCCTAGCCAGAGAAATTAGACAAGAGAAGGAATTCAAGGGCATCCAAATGGGGCAATAGAGGTCAAACTATTGCTCTTTGCTGATGATATGATCTTATATCTAGAAAACCTCAAAGATTCTGCCATGACACTATGGAAATTGATAAACAAATTCCGCAAAGTCTCAGGTTACAAAATCAATACACAGAAATCAGTAGCATTCCTATACAACAACAACAGTCAAACTGAGAATCAAATCAAAGACTCAATTCCCTTCAAAATAGCAACAAAGAAAAGAAAATACCTAGGAATGCATTTTACTAAGGCGGTGAAAGACCTCTACAGGGAGAACTATGAAACACTAAAGAAGGAAATAGCAGAGGACATAAACAGGTGGAAAACCATACCATGCTCATGGGTTGGCAGAATCAACATTGTTAAAATGTCTATACTACCCAAAGTAATTTACAGATTCAATTCATTTCCTATTAAAATATCAATATCATTTTTTGCAGATCTAGGAAAAATAATTCTACTCTTCATATGGAACAAGAGAAGACCCCGCATAGCAAAAGCAATCTTAAGCAAAAAGAACAAATTGAGAGGTATCAATTTACCAGACTTCAAGGTACATTACAAAGCTATAGTAATTAAAACAGTATGTTATTGGCACAAGAACAGAGACATAGACCAATGAAACAGAACTGAGAACCCATCCTCATATAGGAATCTAGTCTTCAACAAAGCAGACAAAACATACACTGGAGAAAAGAATTCTTACTCAGTAAATAGTACTGGGAAAACTGGATAGCCACGTGTAGAAGACTGAAACAAGATCCGCACCTTTCACTTTTCACAAAAATCAACTCATGCTGGGTAACAGACTTAAACCTAAGGCATGAAACTATAAAAATTCTAGAAGAAATGTTGGAAAAACTCTTATAGACATTGGCCTAGGCAAAAAATTTATGAATAAGACCCCAAAGACAATCACAGCAACAATAAAAATAAGTGGGACCTGATCAATTTAAAAATATTCTGCACAGCCAAGGAAACTATCATGAGAGCAAACAGACAATCTACAGAATGGAAGAAAATATTCACATGCTATACATCCTATAAAGGGCTGATAACTGAAATCCACATAGAACTCAGGAAAATCAGCAAGAAAAATTCAAACAAACCCATTAAAAAGTGGGAAAGCACATGAACAGAAACTTTTCAAAAGAAGGTAGACTAATGACCAACAAACACATGAAAAAATGCTCAACATCTCTAATCATCAGGGAAATGCAAATCAAAACAACAATGAGATATCACTTAAATCCAGTGAACATGGCTTTTATCACAAAGTCCCAACACAATAAATGTTGCCATGGATGTGGAGAGATAGGAACACTCATATGCTGCTGGTGGGACTGCAAATTAGTACAACCTCTATGGAAAGGAATATGGAGACACTTCAAAGAACTAAAAGTAGAACTACCATTTGATCCAGCAATGCCATTACTGGACATCTACACAAAGTAAAAAAAGACACTCTATAAAAAAGACACCTACCCTCGAATGTTTATAGCAGCACAGTTCACAATTGCAAAGATGTAAAAACAATCCAAGTGCCCACCGATACATGAGTGGATTAATATATTGTGGTATATGTATACCATGGAGTACTACTCAGTCACACAAAACAACGGTGATCTAGCACCTCTTGTATTATCCTGGATAGAGCTGGACCCCATTATACTAAGTGAAGTATCTCGATAATGGAAAAACAAGCACCACATGTATTCACCACCAAATTGGTATTAACTGATCAACACTTATGTGCACATAAGGTAGTAATATTCATTGTATGTCAGGCAGGTGGAAGGAGAGAGGAAGGGATGGGTATGTATTCACAACTAATGTGTACAGTGTGTACCATGTTGGGGATGGACACGCTTGAAGCTCTCACTCAGGTGGGGCAAAGGCAATATACATAGGCTAAACATTTGTACTCCCATAATATGCTGCAAAAAAAAAAAACTTTTGATTAGGAAAGAAAATGTGATATTTACTAAAATTTACAATTCAAAATATAGCCTTTGTCATATTTCTTTTGAAATACAGATGGTCCTGAAACTTAGGATGGTTCAACTTAGTGATTTTTTGACTTTACAATTGTGCAAACTTGTTATAGTTTCCATGTAATGTACAGTATTTAATAAATTACATGAGACTTTATTATAAAATAGGTTTTGTGTCACATTATTTTGCCTAACTGTAGGCTAATCTAAGTATTCTAAGCACATTTAAGGCAGGGTAGGCTAACCTATGATTTTCTGTAAGTTAAGTGCGTTAAATGCATTTTCACCTTAAAGTTATTTTCAGTTTACAATGGGTATATCAGGACATAACCCCATCATAAGTCAAGGAGCATCTACATTGAAGGCACATTACTACTTTCTCAATAAATGATGCTGAATTTGTTTCAAAAAAAATTTTAAATGTGTAATTTAAGTCCAGAATCCAACATGGATTCTTTGCTTCCAGCAAGTTTGAATTTTGATGTGATTATTTCTTACAGCAACAATGTATTTTAAAATATTACATTGAAAAATATTTTAATATCATCTAAAGTGACATTATCTAAATAGCATCATCAGTAAGGAAATGTTATCACACACATTAAACTTTCTAAATAGTTATTTACAAGGTTTGTATTTCATCTAAACATTTAGAATAGCCCTACCATTCTGTTCTCTAATTTTGTATTGTGTTCTTTTTCATGGGATTGTTTTAATCCTAGACAAGACATTTGAGTGTCTGAAATTTCAAACTGGTTTCCATACTACAAAACTTATAAAGTTAAATCAGTAGTATTTAGATTTATGTGAATAAAGTTTTTAAATCTTGTTAGGTAAAGTCTCTGACAAAACTGATGATAAACTTTTTTGGAAATTTATAGCTATTTTTCTACCTTTCTCCTCTATGTTAAAAATATATATATATATACATATATATATATATATATGACAAGGTCTCTTTCTATCACCTAGGCTGGAATGCAATGGCATGATCATAGCTCACTGCAACCTTGAATTCTTAGCCTTAAGCAATCCTCCTGCCTAGTCCTCCCAAAGTGCTGGCATTACAGATGTGAGCCACCATGCCCCAGCCACATTTGCATTTCCTATATATGTGATTTTAGACAAGTCACTTAACCTTCTGTACCTCTGCATGCCAGAAAATGTTATTTAAGGCTCCATGACACTATGACTTTAACACTTTAACACTATATAAACAGGTGTTTGGTAAAGAAGGTGAGAACTAGAAAGCATTACAAACATTCCCTAACCATGGGCAAGCTTAAAATTTTAAGCTTAAAATTATAACTATCAAAAATTCATTACCAATATTCATCAGGTAGTCATTGGGAAATACTCCACTTCAATAAGTGACTCTCTGAAAATACCACCTCCTTCTTTCCTCCTGTTCTTTTACCTGCTACCCCAGGTCTTTCAGGTATTTAATGTTCCTAAAGTAAAGGAACAAAAAGTCTTAGAAATATCATTTAAGTGGCTGAAGATACTAAGGAAAAAAAGAAGACAGGCCAGAAATCTCTGGAAATTTATTTTCTATCAGAATATAATCTTCAACAGCTATTCTCTTTCCACAGCCTTTTGTCTCCCCATTCCAATTCTTTATCTTGCGAAGTCTTCATTCCTACCAGGGTGTTGGCCCTACACTATGAGGAAAGGCACTACCTGAGGGTACAGCTGGGAAAGTCCATACACTCAATGACTCGAGAGTAAATCTTCAACTTGTTCTCATTTTTCATAAATCTTATGCCACCTTCCTGATTACTCTTGAAAAATGTCAATCATTGCTAAAGACATACCAGCACTGACAGTTGCTTATTAACCTCTTAAATAAGTTTCTTAAAGAAAATACGGCAGTTATATGGGAACTTCAGGTTCTTCTTTTGAATTAGCTGTATGTATTACAAATTCATGTTGTCATAGAGTAGTCATGACTTCTTTGCCTTAAAAAAAGGAAAATACGGTTGCTTGACAGACTGCTTTATTGTGTAAACTTGCCACTGAGCTATTTTGCATCTCATTATACAAACTGATCTGTTAATTACAGCCATCATTGACTTACTACATTCTCACAGCATTCTAATAATAAAACACAGAGTCTGATGGCGTCAGTTACATGGAATTCATTATGAAAGAAGTGGGTATCACATTGTTATACTCCTCTATTCACATGTATGCATTTATTCCTCCAAGCTTTCACGCCTGAAATAAATTTACGAGAATACCAGCCTCTACTATACATACATTAACCCTACAATTCAAGAACAGCCAGGCCAAGGACATAGTGTTCTATCTTTACAATCAAACACAGATTTCCTATTAAAAGGAAAATTCTCTATTTCAAAAGATTTAATAGTATGGTCCTTTAAAAATAATTCCAGATGGCTAAATTTTTGGACCAAAAATACCCCCACTACAAGAAATATGTTT
Source organism: Microcebus murinus (assembly GCF_040939455.1). NCBI lineage: Eukaryota > Metazoa > Chordata > Mammalia > Primates > Cheirogaleidae > Microcebus > Microcebus murinus. Next base: position 33,389,147 of record NC_134114.1, on the reverse strand, counting down.
GCTTTATTGTAATTTGTACAAATTTTCGATAAACTAGAGGTCTTACCACACAAGGTTTTCTTTTTAAGAGATAGGTTGGGTTTAGGAGTTTTATGAATTCTTTTAATATTATTTATTTCAGCTATATTTGTGCCTATTCAAGATGGCTTCACCCTTACTGACACATTTTCAGTGACTACTTGTGCAAGACCTGTTGATATTTTCCTACAATATTTTGCTGCTTTCTGTATGGACTTGGCCATCTTTTCTCCCTCACTTGCAACCCCACCCTCTTTTCTTTGAAGTCTCTGTCTGCTTAAATTAAAAATAAACTTCATTGAGCCTAACTGAATGGTTTAGTACATCAAGAGGAAAAAAATTCAAACACAATAGTGATTAAGCACATAACCTTTAACTGAAATGAGTATTTCCAAAATAAGCAACACTGAACAAATATTTCCCAATAGTCCATAGAGAGCTCATGTGTATCACAATAACAATTTTTTTATCACCCTCACATCATATTTCTTTGCAAATATATTCAAACAGGGTGTGAATACCTTATTAACTTGTGTTCTATGACATTCAAGTCACTGAGTAATAAGTTGAACTCCTTGGCCACAGATCGGCAGATTTAAGTCACAGGACCGTAAGTCAGCTAAATTGCCAGCCCTACAACTAAAACTCTACAGTGTAAACACAGGCATTGATGGCTAAAATTCCAGGTTAGGTGGGTGGGTCATAATGCAAAACATTATCATATTTTGTACAAGACATTATTTTCAAATTATTATTCTGAAGTACCTAAATAACACGTTGAAATGATATAAGACAAAAAACTTTCTATTTTCCATTTTACTATGATTTCTATCACCTAAATACATAAATTTTTCATCATATGTAAGTTAAGCATCCTGGTATCCATACCATTTTAAAATTCATTTTAGCGACTGACACATTCCCTTTGATGGCTTGGCTGTCATCTGCAGCTGCTGCTGCTATATGTCCCTTGGCTTTTTTGGTGTGTCTTGCATAGGCCTACAGAGTCTGACTCACCAAGCTTAATTTTTTTTTCCTGCTACACTGTGGACTGTTCATTTCTTCTGCTCCGGCAAGAAAACTAGTTAGTCTGATTTCCTCTAATAGCAATTGTTTGTTAAAGGAACTACAGAAGTTTTTTGAGCACTTTTAAATAGTTGTGTTTAACATAACAAATCTTTTTTAAAACAAATAAAGAAAACTCAGTTTCTTCTTATTAATCAAATGATTTTTTCTCATCTTTAATATAATCAAAATGAGCTGAAACCTCATTACAACATGTACAATGAACAATCTTTTCAAGCCAATCCGACTGCCTCTTTGTGGTACCTAAAAATTTTGCTCAATGAGGGAAAGAATTGATGGTAGAGGATTCTTTTTGTTGTGCCATTATCTAAACTACCTGCTCAAATAGTGAAATAATGAGAACTTTACATCGCTTACTCTAGCATTATCTTCTATAATTTGTAAAATAAATAATAATCTAAAACTGCCCTAGATATTTGCATTTTATGAGGAATGGATCTAGAATGTTGAGATTTTCAAGCCACACTAATGACTTATTACATCTAAGACTCTGGGCATCCTGCAAATACTATTATTATTAAGGCCACCATGTAAACAACACATCCTCCACAAAATCCCTGCAATTGTCAAGCTACCCAACTACAATGGCCTCTGGTCTAACTTTATGTAGGGACAAACTAAGAGGTCCCTCCCATGGTGGTCATTTAACACTACTGTCTACCTAGATTTCCTCCATGTTCTGGAAAGGTACTTTGACCCTGAATCATATCACCATGTGGTTTGCGGTGAAATCTGTAACTTAAGCAATCCACTCAGCGTTTCTCCTCCTTTGAGATATAAACTCATTATTCCCTTCACCACCAGCTGACTGTAAAGAGTGTGTGACTATAGAAAGCAGGACAACAGCACCAGTCTATCAGAGTGGAGACAGCTGATGCCTCAGGCAGGAAATGACTCCAAATTTGTTTAACTGGCTTTTGTGTAGCCACTGGGCGATCATTTTTTTTTTACATTAATTCAAAATGACTATTTAGTACAACTTAAAGTAGAAAACTTCCAGTTATATTCCTACCGAAAAAAAATAGTTTGTTTAATGATTGTCACAAGTGAATGTATTGTTTATATCTCATTAGAGTTTCTATGGGCAAAACACCTAAAAATAAACATTACTAAATTTCCTTGCATCATTCTGCTAGTTGAAAGCACATTTCAAACTAGCAATGTTTGAAAATGTGAAATATTTCAAACATTGAAATTTTTATTTTAAACGGGAGAAAAAAGATAGGAGAATGAAAGTAGAAAGAAGAACTAGCACTTGTTCTCTCTTGCTTAGATCTAGCTACCAGAATCCCTGACAATAACCAAGGAGTATTTGTAACATTCTGAATGTGATATCCAGTGAGCTCTACAAAAGATAAACCATCTCCCTAAATAAAGATCAATACTTTGTCATTCATTCTACTGAAAAAAAAATTCTTTAGTAAATTTATTTTTTAAATACCTCAAACTAACAAGTATTTTTAATGCTTGCTACAAATCCAACACCATTGCAAGCTCTGGGGATAATAGAAGAGAAATAAACAATATAGTCACTGCATTCATAAGAGTCTCACAATTTTGTTGAGGAAACAGGGTTGACATATATGAAACCATTAAATAGCATAATATTAAGTTTTTAACCCATACAGATAATAAAAAATATTCAGGGTAATAATTTTCATGTACAGCCATCCTCCTATTTCTTATCACTGACTGTCCTAATTCTTCATGTAATGAAAAGCACCAGGGACCTCACTGGCCAATCCATCTTTGGTGGATATGGAGGGGAGCCAATAGGATAGGATGCAATAGTCATGTTTGTAAAGATTGCCCCTTTCCTGGTGCACATTTGTATAAGAAAGAGTGAGCCAAAGAATATTATAATCATATAATATATTGTGGATATTTGAGCTTCCAGTAATAGAAGAGAAAAAAAGATTTAAATATGTGGACCAGAAAGGAACCTGGGCAGATAAAAGCAGAGGTCAGAGTAAGTAATTAAAAATGAAAGTTATTAGATAATAATAAGTGTCATACATTGAGGAGCATGCACTTACTAAGTGCTTTAGTTAGATTATGCCTAATCTTTGCAACAGCCTTTTGAGTTTGGAACTTTTTACTCACATTTAACTGATGAGGAACCCCAAACTCCAAGTGTTTAAGTGACCCCTACAAGATTTCACAGCTAAAAAAAGTGCATAAACTAGGATTCAAGTCAGAGCCACTTGACTCTTAAGCCCACATTTTTCCTACTCTGCTGACAGTTTCTCCAAACTCACTCCATATAAGCTTTCAACCTAGGAGATGCATAGACATCTCAAGTGCAACAGATCACACAGTATGAGATGTGGTGGAACAAAAATTCAGCAAGTGTTTAGTAAGTTCCTGTTAGGTTCAGTCACTGTGCTAGATGCTAGACAGGCAAGAGGGGAAAGGCAGAGATCAGCCGCCCATCTTGTAGGGAACCTTCAATATGTGATCAGGATGGGGAGATAAGAAGAAGGACTCAGCATCATCTCACACATCAGAGAACTGCTTTTCCTACAAGATGTCAAAAGCACCAGTAAAAGGTAAGTCACACAAGATAAGATGAGGTCACAAACTATGCCCAATTTCAACCACCAGGAAGAAAAATTATAATAAGAGAAATAGCAGAATGTAATAAGAATAGTGACAACAACCAAATTTTCCTGAATGCTTATTAGGTGTCAAGCACTCTTTTAAACACTTAACATATGTTAATTCATTTAATATGAAAAGCACAAAAACCATTTTAGGCTGAGAGCAGGAAGCCACATGGCATCAAAATTTCCATCACATTTTTAACTTGAAAAACCTGCAGGCCTTGATCTCAATCTACTTCAGTATCTCCATATCATCTGTGCCAAAATCATCATTTTGGCAGACAATTTTCAGTAGTGAGAGGAATAGTGAAAACAACAAACAAAAAAACTCTACTCAGCAGCTAATTCATTTATTTTCAGGAGTGTATTTTGCAGCTAGTGCATCATGTCAAGCCCTTTGAGGAGCTGTCTTTTCCAAACCTCACCTAACTCTTGTTGAAATGGAGGTATGCTTAGGTTTGCTTTTTTTCCCCCCAGTCCAAGTGTGTGCCAGACTAACATGAGCTTGCTGATATATATAGTAATGTATATCAGTCTCTATAATATTCAAAATGAAGAATTAACTTTTTGCATTCATGCTAGATACCCAAACTATGCATTTCGCTTTGCAATCAACAGAACTATTGTATTTCAGGATCCTTTGGTGGGTCTAGGCTCAAAATTTCAAGACACTTGACAAAGATAATATCCAAATGGCTTATAAACATATGAATAGTTATTTAACTTATTAGTCATCAGGAAAATGAAACCTAAAGCCACCATATGCTACTACCTCACACCTTTCAGAATGGCTAAAATGAAAAAGACTGTCAACACCAAGTATTGGCAATGATGAGTAGCTCTCATACACTGCTAGTAGGAGTGTAAATTGAAAAACTGCTTGGCAGTATCTATTAAACCTGAAGGCATATCCTATAGTGCAATGCCACTCTTAGGTATATGCCCAATAGAAACATATATATATATATATCCCCAAAAGAAATCTATAAAAATGTCCATAGCAGCACATTCATAATAAGCAAGAGCTAGAAGCTACCCAAATGTCATCAACAATAATAGAATGTATATAGTGTTGTATTTATATAAAGGAAAACTGCACAGAAATGAAAATTAGTGATCTACGACACTAAAAAAATATGAATAAAACTCACAAACATAATATTGAGAGAAAGAAGCCAGATACTGAATACATACTTCCTGATTCCTTTTATATATAAAGTTCAAATACAAACAAAATTAATATATACTGTTAGAATTCAGGATAGTAGTTACCTTGGGAAGGTGGATCATGACTGCAAGAGGGAACAATGGGGGCTCTTTAGGAACACTAGTTAATGTTCTGGTTTTTTTATGATCTTGAAGCTAGTTACATAAGTGTCTTCACTTTGTGAAAATTCTTTGAGCTTTATACTTATGATTTGTGATGTATGTCTTTTTCTGTATGTATGTTACATTTCAGTAAAAGTTTTATCAAATAAGCAGGAGGTAAGGAGGGCTGTATGACAAACATTTCTTTGTCTTCTTCAAAATTACTTCTAATATGAAGTTCCACATAGTAAATTTCTCTCAGAATATGTTATAAGCAACATGTTTGTCTTTTTGGATATCTTTATGCTTCATTTATTAGGAAGCTCAGAGTTGACTTTTACACTTCAATGCAGCATTCTTAACCAAAGTTTTTCAGTATTTCTAACTCTCCAATTCAACACATTTGTTCTGCCCTTTAACCCATGTTTGAATGATTCTACCAGATTTATGTCTATTTAAACAGCTGAGATCTACAAAACCTTTCTGGAGTAGTTACATTATAAAAATAAATACTTGACAGTAGGGTGAATAGATTAGTGATCGAACTAAGCCTCCAAATATATAATAAATTTATAGCTAGGTAGTTTAACTTTTAATGCACTCTTGTCTTAATTCCTTTTGTGTTTCTATAACAGAATACCTCAGATTGGGTAACATATAAAGAACAGAGATTTACTTCTTACAGCTCCAGATGCTGAGAAGTCCAAGCTCAAGAAGCCCACATCTTGTATGGGCCTTCTTGCTGCATTACCCCATGGTGGAAGGTGGGAAGGCAAGAGAGCATGCACAAGAGAGACAGCAATATAGGGCCAAACTCACTTTTATAACAAACCCACTTCTGTGATGACTGTGAAGAACCTTCATGACCCAATCACAGCTTAAAGGTCTCACTTCTGAATGCTGTCACATTGGGAATTAAGTTTCCAACTCATGAGCTTTGTGGGACACATTCAAACCATAATATTCTTTATGATGTTCTCATAATATGATTAATAATTTTAAAGCAAAAAATCATTCAACCAAGTAAATAAGTCTAATTTATTAAATGCAATTATTAAACCTAAGTAGACTACCAACCATCTGGTCATTGCACTGGACTGTCTCAGATTGAACCTTTCTGTTATTTGGCAGAGAGAAGAGGAAAGTTTACATCATCTTCATCACAAAAGGTTAACATTGTAAAATCCACAAAGACATCCTCTTGACAAGAAGAAATTTACTATAACAATGAGCTTGAATGTGTAGCCCCAAACTCTCATCATATGAAAATAAAAACAAATGTAACATTACAAGTGGTGGCAAACCAATAAAGATGTTATTTGATGAATTTACTATAAGCTCAAAATAAAGGAAAATGGGAAATAACTGATGTGGAGCAGAGATAAATATAAACTGAATAGTCCCTGTTTTCCTATTGTTTATAAAAAGCAAATAAACATCAAATTGTGTAACTGTAATGAAATAAACATCAAATATTTGAAAAGAGGTTATTTCAAAAAGAAAATCCAAATTGACTTTCAACTATTAATAACTTGAGCTTCCCAAAGGGATAGCTTGGCTTTAGGTTACTGTTATTGTTGCTGTCATTGTTTAAAAAATAGTGTGACAGACTTGATCCATAAAGCCAAAAAATCTTATGTTTTTATTTCCTATCCTCTCTGGCAAATTTCCTACCAAATTCCATTATTGATCCTTTGTACTCCATTAACTTAGTAGATTTAGTGTTTTTTGTTTTGTTCTGTTTTCCTATTTTCTTTTCTCTTGCTCACTAAATAATATTATTAAAATTATATTAGGTGAGATAATAACAGTTAGTAACTATAGATCAGGCATTCTTCCAAGCATATTACATATAATAATTCATTTAATCTTCAGAACAACCCGATGGAGTAGGTGTTACCATCACACCCATCATAAAGATGAAGAAACTAAGGCACAGAGGATTTATATTACAACCCAAGGATACTCAGCTAATGTGTTAAAATTCAAATCCATTATGTAATATAGGAAGGCCATACAAGTTTATTATTCACCATATGATGAAATGAATATTTCAATACAAATTAATATAATACAATATAAAAATTCAAAGGCTGTGTCTATAGAAAAAAAACTTTTCAACAATGTTTAATTCTTTAACTAAGCATTATCTTCTTTCAAATTACCACTATTCACATAACAACAAAATGCACCGAAGTTAAGAGAAAAGAAGACCCTATGTTGATACCTTCAAAGAGAATGAGGCATTTTGTTTTGAAGACTATAAAAGCTGAAAAGTTCTTTATAGAAGAGGTGAATATGGTAAAACTCATATTTCAGAAAGTCGTGTTTAACATGACTAGAAATATTTCAGAAAGTCGTGTTTAACAACTCATATTTCAGAAAGTCATGTTTAACAGAAGAATAGGAGAAACGTTCTCAAGTTTCCTCAAGAACCAACTTAAATAACATCCCACTCTGCCAGGATCTCCTTTTCCTTCTGAAAGCTGCAACAGGTTTGTTGGTAATCAAATAAATAGAGAAATAAAATAATATAAAAACAGGTAAGTATCCTTTCTCTGAAAAGAAGCAAACGCAGGCTGGCTGAAAATTGCCTTTAGCAATACCTCTTCTTCACAATATGAGCAGCTGGTCTTTGAAATAAACTTGCTTAAGAAGATGGTCAAGTTAACATCTACACAACTGCAGGAAGAGATTAGATAAAGTCCAGTAGGAATGCTGATGACTCAGCCTAGAAAATAAAGAGACCCACAGGAAGAGGTGATTGTGTACACAGGATACACATACAAAGACAAATAGTGAAAGAAAAGCAAAACATTGAAGATTGAGCAATTCATTTTAAAAACAGAATTAGTAGTTTAATTGTTAACCATTACAAGCATCTATAACCATCATCAAATAATAATAAATGATTAAGTAAAATACAAAATTAAAAAAATAATTTTTGAGGCCGGGCGTGGTGGCTCACGCCTGTAATCCTAGCTCTCTGGGAGGCCGAGGAGGGCGGATTGCTCAAGGTCAGGAGTTCAAAACCAGCCTGAGCAAGAGTGAGACCCCGTCTCTACTATAAATAGAAAGAAATTAATTGGCCAACTGATATATATAAAAAAAATTAGCCGGGCATGGTGGCGCATGCCTGTAGTCCCAGCTACTCGGGAGGTTGAGGCAGAAGAATCGCTCGACCCCAGGAGTTTGAGGTTGCTATGAGCTAGGCCGACGCCACGGCACTCACTCTAGCCTGGACAACAAAGCGAGACTCTGTCTCAAAAAAATAATAATAATAATAATAATTTTTGAAAAAATTGATGTAGTATAGTATTACTTGAATGACTGATAACTTAAAAATATGCAATGTCCATTAACCAAAGCATTTTTGAAAAAGAACAAAGGGGAGCATTTATATTACCTTATTATAAAGCTATAGTAATTGGGGAAATGTGATATTGGCCTAAGAATGGACATATAGATCAATAAAACAGAATAAAGAATTCATAAATAGACCTACAAATATGTGGCTATTGGATATTCACAAAAGGTCTCAAGGTAATTCAACAACTGGTGCTGAAACAGTAAGATATCTATACAAGGGGAACAAAAGGAATCTTGATCTTTATCTCACACCATACACAAAAAATGAGTTTTAAAAAAATGGATCTTAGACCTGAACATAAAATCTTAAACTAGAAAATTTCTAAAAGAAAACATAAAATATTCTTGATATTAGGTTAGACAAAGATTTCTTAAACAAAACACACACTAACCATAAAGAAAAAAAAGCAATAAAGTGAACTTTATCATATTAAAAGCTAGTGCTGGCCGGGCGCGGTGGCTCACGCCTGTAATCCTAGCACTCTGGGAGGCCGAGGCGGGTGGATTGCTTGAGGTCAGGAGTTCGAAACCAGCCTGAGCAAGAGCAAAACCCCGTCTCTACCATAAATAGAAAGAAATTAATTGGCCAACTAATATATATATATATAGAAAAAATTAGCCGGGCATGGTGGCGCATGCCTGTAGTCCCAGCTAGTCGGGAGGCTGAGGCAGCAGGATTGCTTGAGCCCAGGAGTTTGAGGTTGCTGTGAGCTAGGCTGATGCCATGGCACTCACTCTAGCCTGGGCAACAAAGCGAGACTCTGTCTCAAAAAAAAAAAAAAAAAAAAAAAAGCTAGTGCTTTCAAAAATATGCTATTAAGAAAAAAAAAGGCAAGTTATAGACTGGGACAAAAAATTTCCAGTATTTTTGACAAAGAGCATGTATCCAGAATACAAAAAGAACTCAGAAAACTCAATAATAAAAAAATATGAAAAATCTAAATCTTTTAATAAGCAAAAGACTTGAACAAACTCTTCACTATAGAAGGGGAAATGCAAATTAAAACCACAAAGACACACCACCTATCCTTGCCAGAATGGCCATTATTAAAAATTCAAAAAACAATACTAGCTGGTGTGGATATAGAGAGAAAGAAACACTTATACACTGTTGGTAGGACTGCAAATTAGTACAACCTTTATGTAAAGTAGTAAGGGGACTCCTCAAAGAAATAAAAGCAGACTTACTATTTGATCCAGTGATCCCACTACTGGGTATCTATCCAAAGGAAAACAAGTCATTGTATCAAAAGACACTAGCACTCAAATGTTTATTGAAGCACAATTCATAATTGCAAAGATTTAGAATCAACCTAACTGCTCATCAATGAATGAGTAAATTAACAAAATGTGGTATATATACACACCATAGAGTACTACTCAGATATAAAAAGGAATGAAATAATGTTTTTGCAGCAACTTGGATGGAACTAGATACCACTATCCTAAGCAAAGTATCTTAGGAATGGAAAAACAAAGATTAATATTATACCACATGTACTCTCTAATAATTGGGAGCTAAACAATGAGGATTCTGATTCAGCATTGGCCAAAAAAGGAATTTGCATAAGTCCTGGAAGGCAAAAGTGAGGTAGCAACCTTAACTTTCTGAAGGTCATTGTGCTTATATATAGTGATGGACCTGTAGGTGCTCATTGGTTCCAAATTGTCTTCACTCTCTTGTACCTCATATCCAACTCCTCTTCCTCATGACTGACCTTGTTGACTAATGGTAGCTCAGACCCACAACCAGATACTTGGTGTGGGACCATGGAGATGAAAGCTACCCAGAAGCACCATTCCTTCCTCCCCACATACTTCTGCCTTCCCTTCGCAACACCATTTCAGCATCTGAACACGTTTAATTTCTCAGATTAACTGATGATTTCTTCTTTTATAACTCAACTTCTCTCCTGGACCTTAACTTTTCCAATTCCTCCTACAATTGTGTGAATTTCATTCTTATAATAAATCTTTTATGACAAGAATTGTCAATCTTTTTTATAAAGGGCCAGATAGCAAATATTTTAGGCTTTGCAAGCCAAGAGGCAAAATCAAGGATAGGTACTCATAAATTTTTCCAAGTTTTTACTGACAAAATTCAAATAAAAATAATCATAACTGAGTAAAATGTGTGTGATTAGATCTGTTAATGAGAAGAACAAATTTTTTTTTGATAGACAGTAAAATCAGTGTTCCCTAACCTCATGAGAATGAGATATTTAATTATATTCATCACTTATAGGTCATTTATTGGATTCTTCTCTTGAATTTTACCTTTTAGCACAAAGATTCATCACTTCTAGTTGAAGGATAGTAAAAGTTCTTCAACTGCACAGATAAATGGAAATTTCCTTTGCATTTGCATCAAGATCTAAAAATTGCTTGCTGAGAACGTGAGAAAATATTTGGAAAGCATATATCTAACATGAGAATACTCAGAATATATAAATAATTTCTACAACACAACAGCAACAAAATAAATGAAAGCCCCATTTAAAAGCGGTCAAAGGTCTTAAATAGACATTTTTCCCAAGAAGATACATAAATGGCCAATAAGTATAGTACATGAAAAGATATTCAGCATTACTAATCATTAGGGAAATGCAAATCAAAACCACAATGAAATATCACTTCACACCAATTAGGATGGTTATTATTTTTTTAAAAATACAGAAAATAAAAAATGTGGGCAAAAATATGAAGAAATTAGAACCTTTGTGTGTTGCCAAGGGGAATGTAAAATTATGCAGCCACTATGCAGAAAGTTTAGTGGTTCTTTATTTTTTTATTTTTTATTTTTTTTTTTTTTGAGACAGAGTCTCACTTTGTTGTCCAGGCTAGAGTGAGTGCCGTGGCGTCAGCCTAGCTCACAGCAACCTCAAACTCCTGGGCTCAAGCGATCCTACTGCCTCAGCCTCCCAAGTAGCTGGGACTACAGGCATGTGCCACCATGCCCGGCTAATTTTTTACGTATATATATCAGTTGGCCAATTAATTTCTTTCTATTTATAGTAGAGACAGGGTCTTGCTCTTGCTCAGGCTGGTTTTGAACTCCTGACCTCAAGCAATCCGCCCGCCTCGGCCTCCCAGAGAGCTAGGATTACAGGCGTGAGCCACCGCGCCCGGCCTTTAGTGGTTCTTTAAAAAGTTAAACATAGAATTACCATCTGATCAGCAAACCAACTTCTATATATATAGCAAAAATAAATGAAAGTGAAAGCAGGGACTCAAATGAATACTTGTACACCAATGTTCTTAGCAGCATTATTCATAATATCCAAAAAGGGGGAAACAACTTAAATGTCTAATAAATAGATGAATAAATAATCAAAATTTGGTACATACATACAATGGAATATTATTCAGCATTTTGACATTCTGATGTTTGCTATAATATGGATAAAACCTGAAAATATTATACCAAATGAAATGATAAGCACAAAAGGAAAAACATTATATAATTCCATTTATATGAGGTAGCGAGGCAAATTCATAGAGACAGAAAGTAGAATAGAAGCTACCAGAGGCTTGAGGAAGAGACAAATGCAGAGTTATTGTTTAATGGGTACAGAGTTTCTGTTTGAGATGAAAAAGTTCTAACAATGGATAGTACCGATGGTTCTATCATAATGTGAATGTAATTAATGTCACCAAATTGTATACTTAAAATTGTTAAATTATAAATTTTATGTTATGTACATTTTACCACAATAAAGAAAAAAATTAAGAAATACTAGAACTATAGCATCTTGGTAAAATGTATCTATGGCAAATATGTGTTGGAACAAAGACCTCACTTCTTATTTTATCTTTGACAGCACTAAGTTTACAAAGAAGTTTAACGTTATTCATGATTGCACCAATGTTAGTTGTCATTCAAATAACTTACAGGATGAGTTTATCATATAAATGCTATTTGTCTTTGTAATTTTAGGTTGAATTCATTAAGAAACATTATCAACTTTTCAGCACAAGCTAATTTCCAAAGCCATGCAGTATGTAAAAATATTGGATGTGGACAGGTCTTCGGAAAAATTCCACTTTTTTCCATACATGAGCTCCAAAACAAAAATCATAGCACTTAATGTCTGCTAAGCCATTGAACTGCTCTGTGGTAAGGGAAGTTAGAATGTTCAATTTATACATTTGGAAAAAATTCATCTAACTGGCAATGGTTAATTCCATGAGAGCTAATGAAGTTCACTATTGCTAACACTGGTTCGATAATACATGATAGATTCAAATATTTTCCAAAAAGTGCCTCTGGTGAATAATAGAACAAATATACACAGATTCAAACACCTTACATTTTCATGAACTTTGCACATTTGTCCAACTAAGTATTTTTCTGCTCAATACATATTTTACCACCATCAGTTATAACACATCTTAGCAGATTCCATTTCAAGTTGTACTGAATAAGTGTTTTCTCAACTTCTTTCAAAATATTCTCACCTATTATTGCTACACACAAACTATTCATAGGAACTTATTATTTAGTCACTTCAAACTTTGCATTGACTTGGCATTTATTTCAAATAAACAACCGAGCAGTATCAGTAAAAACTATTAACTCATCAAGATCCAAAGAAAACCTCTCATAATCATTTGCTTTGTTTTTTAATTGACTATTGATGTTGTTCCCAATGTATTTGACTCTTTCAGAAATTGTCCTCACCAAAAGATTAATAATATTAAACAAGTTATTTTCTCTGAACATATTTTTTCTATTGCTACAAACACAATTTAACTCACCATTGTTAAACAGCTTTCCTTGCTTTGCTAACAAATGAAACACGCAGAAACTTTGGTTTTAGTCTCATTTTCACTTTTTATTTTTATGAACAAATTCTTCTATGATAAGATATTCCATTTCATTCCTATAACTTGGAGATACTGTGATGAGCACTTGGTCTGGTAATGGATAGCATATATTGCAGTTTTAGCACAGCTATAGGGTTATTGCACATAAAACACAATGTTTTGTCATCTAATTTGATAAAATAATTGCTTGAACCCAGGAGTTCTGCAGTGAGTTACAATCATACCACTGCACTCCAGTCTGGGTAACAGAGCAAGACCTCATCTCTTTTAAAGAAATACATACACATTCCACTGTGCCTTAAAAGGGCAATATCGAAGCTCTACTTTGCTTGTTTTGACACAATGGGTATGCACTGATAATAAAAAATAGAATGTTGGAGGCGAAGCAAGATGGGGGACGAATAACACTGCCAGAAAGAGTGTCTCTGCAGAAAAGACAGATTCTAGCAGAAATTAGAAGAAAGAAGCAAGAAGGCGAGCATACAGTGGACAAGGGCCGGAAGGAGGGGTACCTGAGACCCCAGGAGACTCCACTGGAGGAGGCTGCGGAAGAGAACTGGAGGCTGAGACCACCAGAGCAGCCCGGACACCAGTGGCAAGGGTAGGTGGATTTGCTGTTTCCCCTCCCCTGCATTTGGGACTGCTGGTGGGCTCCCCAGCAGGTAGAGAGACCTGCGGACATCAGCCCAGAGACGGCCGCCGTCAGCCAGCGGTGAGCCTGTAGCAGACGTGGCACCAGGTTCCCAACTTCCTCCGGCCACCTCCATGTGCACAGACCCGAGCCCAAGGCAGGCGCCATATTGCCTCCTCCTCCCCTCCGCCGACCCCACCCGCGGCTGCCCAGAGAGACAATACAGCCACCAGCCAGAGGCACCTTCAGGGAACAGGACCTTCCCTTTTGGGACCCTACAGCTGACTCAGGGGAACTCAGACTGTGAGCTCCATACCCGCCTGCCCTCCCAGGTGCTGCTGACACTGTGTTGCCAGGAGAACGGTGCCGACTCAGAGGCTGAGAGACATAGACCCACCTTGGGCTCCCTGTGGGTGAATTGGGACGGGAAATCCTCTCCCTGGTGGGGATACAGTTTGACCTCTGGGACCCAAAGGTCGGACCTGCAGACCAGATCCCCTGCACCGAGGGCTAGCATTGCCTGGGGCACAGAAGGGTTATACGTGAACAGCCTACTGAGGTGTGTGTGCCTCCAGGGACGGATCAGCGTCCTAGAGGGCAACTCTCCTCCCAGGAGAAGGCCGTGCGCCCAACCCAGGTGGCGTTCCTGTGCAGGGAACCTCCCCGCCGGCATCACAGTCCAGGGAGGCCAGGTGGCTTGTGGTCTGGCCTGCTGGCAGAGGCCCAGGAGTAGCTGCGGAGTTGGGGAGGGTGGAAAGAAGCGAGGCCCACTCCAGACTGCGGGTCTCAGACAGCCCCACCCCCACACGCAGACTTTCTGGCTGAGTGGGACCATTCCAGCCCCGCCCTGACAGCTTTCCCTGGAAGCAGAGAACAGAACTTTGACCCCTGCTAACGGCCTGAGGGCAGGCTTACCCAACCCAGCTCCGCCCAGAACAAGAGCTGATAACAGGACACAAAATCAACACCATAGCCTGTTCCTCCAAGCAAACGCCACCTACTGACAGGGACGGCATCTTGCACAGCCTTTCCACGGCACCCACTGACTCAATATACAGGGAGTGGTCCAATTTCACCCACAGACACCACCTAACGGCTCAGAAACTAAACAAGGTGTGTGAATACCCAAACAATAACTTACAGAAAGAAACAACAACTGATCGACATGGGAAGAAATCAGTGAAAGAACTCAGGAAATATGAAGAACCAAATGGAAAACACACCCCCAAAGAGGAGCACCAGCCCCCTAGAAATGGACACCAACCAAAATCAGGCAACCAATATGACAGAAGAGGAGTTTCGTAGGTGGATCATAAGAACACTCACCCAGCTGCAACAACAACTCAATAACCAACACAAAGAAACCACAAAAAGCCTCCAGGATATGGAAAAAGAAATAGAAACAATGAAGAAAAGTGTAACCGAACTCCTGAAAATGAAGAATCAATTCAAGGAACTACAAAATACAGTGGAAAGTCTCAAGAACAGGGTAGATCAAACAGAAGAAAGAATCTCAGAGCTTGAAGATAACACCCTCCAATTAAATAAATCAGTCACAGAAATAGAGCAGAGAAACAAGAGAAAAGAGCAAAGCCTACAAGAGCTGTGGGATTATGTGAAGAAACCTAATGTGAGGGTCATAGGCTTACCAGAAGGGGAAGAAGACAACACTCAAGGGTTGGACAAGCTGTTTGAAGATATAATAGAGGAAAATTTCCCAGGCCTTGCTCAAAAGCTTGATATACAAGTTCAAGAAGCTCAGGCCGGGCGCTGTGGCTCACGCCTGTAATCCTAGCTCTTGGGAGGCCGAGGCGGGCGGATTGCTCAAGGTCAGGAGTTCAATACCAGCCTGAGCAAGAGCGAGACCCCGTCTCTACTATAAATAGAAAGAAATTAATTGGCCAACTGATATATATATAAAAAATTAGCCGGGCATGGTGGCGCATGCCTGTAGTCCCAGCTACTCGGGAGGCTGAGGCAGGAGGATCGCTTGAGCCCAGGAGTTTGAGGTTGCTGTGAGCTAGGCTGACGCCACGGCACTCACTCTAGCCTGGACAACAAAGTGAGACTCTGTCTCAAAAAAAAAAAAAAAAAAAAAGAAGCTCAGAGGACCCCTGGGAGATTCAATGCAAACAAGAAGACGTCACTATATGCAGTCATCAGACTGACCAAAGTATCAACTAAAGAGGCCCTTCTAAGAGCTGTAAGACAACAGAAGCAAGTAACATACAAGGGAAAGCCAATTCAAATAACATCAGACTTCTCTAATGAGACTTTACAAGCAAGGAGAGACTGGGGCCCCATTCTCACTCTTTTGAAACAAAACAATGCCCAGCCTAGAATATTATTCCCTGCAAAACTAAGCTTCGTATATGAAGGAGAAATAAAAACATTCTCAGACAAGCAAAGGCTCAGAGAATTCACCAAGACAAGACCAGCCCTACAAGAAGTACTTAAAACAGCCTTATGCACGGAACATCATAATAATAACCCACGAATATAAAAACAACCAAAACCCAAAGATATTAAAGGCCAGATATTACAATGCCTCAAGACAGAAATCATAGCAACAACATCCAACCCAACAGAATGATCAGTAATCTACCTTACCTATCAGTTCTCTCAATAAATGTGAATGGCTTAAACTCTCCACTCAAGAGACATAGGCTGGCTGAATGGATAAGAAATTACAGGCCAAGTATATGCTGTCTTCAGGAAACACATCTAACCTGCAAGGATGCATATAGACTAAAAATAAAAGGGTGGAGATCAATATTCCAAGCAAATCAAAGCCAAAAGAAGGCTGGTGTGGCAGTTCTAATTTCAGATGATTTAGTTTTTAAACCAACAAAAGTAGTCAAAGACAAAGACGGTCATTATATAATGGTGAAGGGCACAGTTCAACAAGAAGAGATACCAATTTTAAATATATATGCACCCAACTTACGTGCACCCAGATTCATAAAGCAAACCTTACTGGAGCTAAGCAAATGGATTAATAGCAACTCCATAATCACCAGACATTATAACACCCCACTGACGACAATTGGGTCTGACTGACATTTATAGAACATTCTACCCAAAATCCACTGAATATATGTTCTTCTCATCAGCTCACGGGACATTCTCCAAGATTGACCATATCCTAGGACACAAAGAAAATCTCAAGAAATTTAAAAAAATAGAAATCATACCATGTACCTTCTCAGATCACAGTGGAATAAAACTAGAAATCAACCCTAACAGAAACTCACATTTCTACACAAAAACGTGGAAATTAAACAACCTCCTACTAAATGATTACTTCATAAATGAAGAAATCAAGATGGAAATAAAAAAATTCTATGAAGAAAACGACAATGGAGAGACAACTTATCAACTCCTCTGGGACACATCTAAAGCAGTTCTGAGAGGAAAGTTTATCTCCATAAATGCCTATAACCAAAAGTCAAAAAGATCACAAATAGACAATCTAATGAAACGACTCAAAGAGCTGGAAAAAGAACAGACCAACCCCAAACCCAGCAGAAGAAGTGAAATCAACAAGATCAAATCAGAACTAAACGAAATTGAAAACAGGGAAGCTGTTCAGGAGATTAATAAAACAAAAAGTTGGTTCTTTGAAAAAATAAACAAAATTGACACACCATTGGCTAAGCTAACGAAAAGCAGAAAAGAGAAATCTCTAATAAGCTCCATCAGGAACAAAAAAGGAGATATCACAACTGATCCCAAAGAGATACAAGATACAATTTATGAATACTACAAAAATCTTTATGCACATAAACTGGAAAATGTGGAGGAAATGGACAAATTTCTAGAAACACACAGCCTCCCTAGGCTCAACCAGGAAGAAATAGATTCCCTGAACAGACCAACCTCAACAGCTGAAATAGAAACAGCAATTAAAAATCTCCCTAAAAAGAAAAGTCCCAGTCCAGATGGCTTCACACCCGAATTTTACCACACTTACAAAGAAGAACTAGTACCTATCTTGCAGAAATTATTCCACAACATTGAGAAGAACGGAAACCTCCCTGACACCTTTTATGAAGCGAATATTACTCTGATACCAAAATGAGGAAAGGATGCAACAAAAAAAGAAAACTACAGACCAATATCCCTAATGAATATAGATGCAAAAATTTTCAACAAAATCTTAGCTAACCGAATCCAGACACTTATCAAAAAAATAATCCACCACGACCAAGTGGGCTTCATCCCAGGGATGCAGGGATGGTTCAACATACGTTAATCTATAAATGCAATTCACCACATCAACAGAAGCAAAAACAAAGACCACATGATTCTTTCAATAGATGCAGAAAAAGCTTTTGACAAAATTCAACACCCTTTCATGATACGAACACTTAAGAAAATAGGCATAGAAGGGACATACCTAAAAATGATACAAGCCATATATGACAGACCCATAGCCAACATCATACTGAATGGGGAAAAATTGAAATCATTCCCACTTAGAACTGGAACCAGACAAGGCTGCCCACTATCTCCACTTCTGTTCAACATAGTGCTGGAAGTCTTGGCTACAGCAATCAGACAGGAAAATGGAATCAAAGGTATCCAAATAGGGGCAGAAGAGATCAAACTTTCACTGTTTGCTGATGATATGATATTGTATCTAGAAAACCCCAAAGATTCAACCAAGAAACTCCTGGAACTGATCAATGAATTTAGTAAAGTCTCAGGATACAAAATCAATACACAGAAATCAGAGGCATTCATATACGCCAACAACAATCTAATTGAGAACCAAATCAAAGACTCAATTCCCTTCACAATAGCAACAAAGAAATTAAAGTACCTAGGAATATACTTAACCAAGGATGTAAAAGACCTCTACAGGGAGAACTATGAAACACTGAGGAAGGAAATAGCAGAGGATGTAAACAGATGGAAATCCATACCATGCTCGTGGATCGGCAGACTCAATTTCGTCAAAATGTCTATACTACCCAAACTGATCTACAGATTCAATGCAATACCTATTAAAATCCCATCAGCATTCTTCACAGATATAGAAAGAATAATTTTACGCTTCGTATGGAACCAAAGAAGACCCCGAATATCAAGAGCAATTCTAGGCAACAAAAACAAAATGGGAGGCATTAATATGCCAGATATCAAACTATACTACAAAGCTGTAGTAATTAAAACAATCTGATATTGGCACAAAAATAGGAATATTGACCAGTGGAACAGATGTGAGAATCCTGATATAAAACCATCCTCATATAGCCATCTCATCTTTGACAAAGCAGACAAAAACATACGATGGGGAAAAGAATCCCTCTTCAATAAATGGTGCTGGGAAAACTGGATAGCCACCTGTAGAAGGCTAAAACAGGACCCACACCTTTCACCTCTCACAAAAACCAACTCACGCTGGATAACAGACTTAAACCTAAGATATGAAACTATTAGAACTCTAGAGGAAAAAGTTGGAAACACTTTCCTAGACATCAGCCTGGGCAAAGAGTTTATGAAGAAGTCCCCAAAGGCAATCACAGCAGCAACAAAAATAAATAAATGGGACATGATCAAACTAAAAAGCTTCTGCACAGCCAAAGAAATAGTCATGAAAGTAAACAGACAACCTACAGAATGGGAGAAAATTTTTGCATCCTATGCATCCGATAAGGGACTGATAACTAGAATATACTTAGAACTCACGAAAATCAGGAAGAAAAAATCAAATAACCCCATTAAAAAGTGGGCAAAGGACTTGAACAGAAACTTTTCTAAAGAAGACAGAAGAATGGCCGACAAACATATGAAAAAATGCTCAACATCTCTAATCATCAGGGAAATGCAAATCAAAACCACAATGAGATATCACTTAACCCCAGTGAGAATGGCCTTTATCAAAAAATCTCCAAACAATAAATAGTGGATTCGGAGAGAGAGGAACACTCCTACACTGCTGGTGGGACTGCAAACTAGTTCAACCTCTGTGGAAAGCAATATGGAGATACCTTAAAGCGATACAAGTGAATCTACCATTTGATCCAGCAATCCCATTGCTGGGCATCTACCCAAATGATCCAATGACACTCTACAAAAAAGACACCTGCACTCAAATGTTTATAGCAGCACAATTCATAATTGCAAGGCTGTGGAAACAGCTCAAGTGCCCATCAATCCAAGAATGGATTAATAAAATGTGGTATATGTATACCATGGAGTACTATTCAGCTCTAAGAAACAATGGTGATATAGCACATCTTATATTTTCCTGGTTAGAGCTGGAACCCATACTACTAAGTGAAGTATCCCAAGAATGGAAAAACAAGCACCGGATATATTCTCCAGCAAATTGGTATTAACTGAGTAGCACCTAAGTGGACACATAGGTACTACAGTAATAGGGTACTGGGCAGGTGGGAGGGGGGAGGGGGATGGGTATGTGTGTGTATATGTATATATATATATATATATATATATATATATATAAAATGAGTGAGATGTACACCATCTGGGGGATGATGGAGACTCAGACTTTTGGGGGGAGGGGGGGAAATGGGCATTTATTGAAACCTTAAAATCTGTACCCCCATAATATGCCGAAATAAAAAACAAAATAGAATGTTGAAATCTGGCAATGTGCATATGCATGGCAACTGAAACACCGTCAAGTCATAACTATATCACTGCCACTGATAATATGCCAAGTAGCAAGGCAAAACTATGAGAACACCACATGATCTCTCTTGCAAATTAAGTCTGCCGTTGTACCATGAACACAATCACATGTACATGAATGAATGAACGTTGCTGTGCTCCAATAACACTTTACTTATGGACACTGAAATTTGAATTTCATATAATTTTTAGATTATGAAAGATTGTTTTGATTTTTTCTACCATTAAAAATGTAAAAACCACTCTTAGCTCAAAGGCTGTACAAACACAGGCAGTAGGTCAGATTTGACTAGAAGGTCATCATTTGATAACTTATGCCATAACATATAGTGGTTATGTATCTCTGACTGAACCTTGATTGACACAACATATATTCAGTGCCAACTCTGTGTCAGACCCTTGTCAGGTAAAAGTGATGCAAAGATTAATTTCAGGGTCTCTGTCCTTATAAGGTCAATATACATTCAATAGTTTCTGTAATAAAAATATAATACGTATTTGCCTATCTACACAGCATGGTATTGCCTGAGATATAAATAACTTCAGTCCTTTGGGCCTTCCCAACCTTGTTTGGACAATAAGACATTCCTGTATGAGCTATCCATTGCTGTATAACAAATTACCACAATGTAAGCAGATTAAAACAACATGTGTTATATTATCTCACAATTTCAATGGATTAGGAATCCAGACATAGTGTAACTGGCTACTCTGCTAATTATCATACAAAACTGCAATCAAGATGTTAGGCTGCCTTTTCATCTACAAGCTCAACTGAGAAAGAATCTATTTCCAAGCTTACTTGGGCTGTTGGCAGAATTCATTTCCTTGTGTCTTCAGAAATGTGAATCTGCAAGCAACATGGAGTTTGATATAACATAATATAATAAAGGGAATAACAACTCATCACCTTTGCCATATTCTATTGGCTAATAGCAAAACACAGTTACTACCCACACCTAGAAAGAGAAAGTTATATAAGGGCACAAACATCAGGAGACACATTATTGGGCGGGAGGGTGCATCTAAAGTCTGCCACATGTCCAAAGAGCAAGACAATAAAGTATACAATCGAAAGGGAAATGGTATGATAGGCCATTGGTTTTCTAAGAACTTAAATAATAGAGAAGATAGTATGGACCAGAACTATTGGAAAAGGCCTCATGGAAAAGGAGAGATCTCAGCTTATCTTTGAAGATTATACAGGTCAAGCATTCATAAAATTCGTTAGGCAATGAAATCATTTATGAAAATGCAATAACAGCAACATAATTGTAGATTTACAGTAAAATGCTGAGATCCATCAGAATTTGTATACTATTTTCAAGAAAACTTTATATCTTCATTAATTTTGTAAAATGTTAAGATGTGATACACCACCAGTGTTCAAATACAGAATAAATCCAGTTCCCCCAAATAAAAGCCCTGTACAAAACTTGTTAGCAATTATCAGAAGAAAATAATAACTTCATTCATTCCAGTCCTATCTTACTTCATGTAAATAATTTGACAAGAATAATGTTATAGTATTCAACATTCAACTTCATAAATATAGGAGGAGAGAGGGAAAAGAATGAAAGGGAAAAGAAAGATGATTTCTATTTCTCCAACATTCTTACAAAATACTTAGACTGCTGCAAAAATGGGTGCAAACATGGAAACTCTGATGAACCATTAGCATAGACTGCATAATGCAACTGATGATGGCAATACATGTTTACAATTCTTTATAGTCAACAGAAGTAGTTTCATAATTAAAGGAAGTGGGCATTTCTAGCTTCTCATATTCAAATGTTACTTTTGATTCACAAACTTCCTTATTTAAACATTCTTTTTTCCCAAATTAGCCAAGAGATTCTTTCTCAGTGAGCACAAACCACATGGAAAGTTACAGTTTTTAAGTTGCTCCCATTTCTTACTTCTCTATGAGCCAAACAAAAATTACATTGCTTCAGATCTAGAAATGTAACTGTAAAAATTCATGTTTGGGTTAAGAAAAAGCATAGAAATTTATTTCCCCAAAAGCTAATTTTAGGAGATCCATGTGAATTCACAAATCCCAATTCCATGTTCTCAAAAACAGACCAAATAGTCCAAAACCCATGTATCCAGTGAACTAACAAATCTACTTTGACTAGCATTAATTAAAAAAAAAAAAAACTTTAGTCTTTGTATCTGCTAAAGATTATTTGGCTAATTCCTTGATTCTTCTTACCATACATGCCCTCAGTCCCAACTCTTATCTTGATTTCATTATCATCACTAAGTGTGGAACACGTTTCCTCATTGTGGAAATTTAATATCTCAGACTCTTGAACTCAATAATTTCATTACCCATCTATTCAACCAGACACCAAATCCCTGATAATTTCCCTTCTTTTCCAGGTCCACTGCCTCTACACTTGGTTTGGGGACTGACTGCCTTATTAATGGCCTATTATAATTGTCTCTCAATGACTCATCCTGCCTATTGTCCTCCATCATGTCCTATCCTCCACATTGCTACTGAGAGAGAGCACTTCCTGACTTAGAATAGGCAATAAGAGCTCCCTCTGGCCTATTAAGATGGTACACGTTCCTGGTCTTTGCTTCAGTGGCTTCTGATTCCCCTAAGCCTCGCAAATTTGAGAACATGTTTCCCCAAGCTGACCTTTCTCTTTATCTTTACTTCATTTTTATTTATGTTGTTCTTTTCTCTAGTCGCCTTACTCCACATCCCTCAGTTTAATAGCATGTCTTCCATTAAAATTTCCATAAACATCCCATCCTCCTTTTCTGAATGCAAGTATCATTCTGCACCAATCTCAAGGTTTTAATCAAACAATGACTGATACCGTAATTACTCCTAAATAAGTCTTATCTCTCTTGCCATGGCACAAGCAAATGTGGCTTATGTTTTACTCTCAAATACATTTTGAACAAAGTAAGTTCTTAAAACTAATTATCAAATAAATGTAATAGAGTAATCTTCAAAAACCTAATCCCATATATTACTATATATGATGACTCTGTAAAAAGAAATTCTTTAACAAATAAGTATAACTAATGGATTCAGACTCTACATAGAAAATTATTTATTTCCATTTTGAAAGTTTATATAGAACTAGCATACGTGATTGATTATGAATTAATAAACTTGAAGCTCCATTAACAAAAAAAGTTGGCTCAAAATAAATAAAGACAATTCAAAAGGGAATCCATTATATTATGCCAGTCAGATTCACTGAAAATGAAAATCAAATAATTGTGTAAGGAAAATTTTACAAGTGTTTACACTCACATGAACTCAGAAGAGCTATATATATATTTGAAAATTATGCTAATCTGAGAGTATTTCAGACATTAACAACTTTTCAGTAGTACTAGAATATATTTAGAAATAAGTTTTTTATTTTTATGAAATGGACTTTATTGGTATACCTAAGGATTTAATAGAATCATGGCTAAAATGCTACCTTGTAAAAAAATTTTATTTTAAGTCAACTCAAGGTAACCCAGAAATTTAAAGCAAAACCTAGCTTTCTAAATGTTCTATTGCTTTGTGTATATCAGTTAGGGTACATGGAATTGTAATTCTCTTTTTTGGTGTTGTTTTCAGTAGCAAAAATAATAATTTTATATATTTGCTATATCTCTGGGAGATATCTATTGATTCAATCATTCATTCAATCAATAAACTACTAATTGAGCCCCAACCACATGTCAGCCATTCCTCAAGTTACCATGTACATAGCAGTGAGCAAGACAAATAAAATTCCCGTTCTCACAAAACTTACCCTTTCACAAAGACAGTCAGTAAACAAGTACACAAACCAAAAAGTAATGTAATTTTAGATTGTGTCAAGTACTACAAAGGCATTAAAAGAGACTAACTTAAGAAAGAGCATCTTCAACATAACTAAACTTCAGAGAAATCAAAACCACAATGAGATATCATCTTACCCCAGTCAAAATGGCTGAAAAAGACAAAAACAAACAAACAAACAAACAAAAAAAACAGATGTTGGTGAGGATACAGAGAAAAGGGGACTCTAAAACATTGTTGGTGGGAATGCAAACTTGTACAGCCACTATAGAAAACAATATATGGAGATTTCTCAAAAAATTGAAAATAAAACTACCATTTGTTCCAGCAATCCCACTACTGCACTCACATGTTTATCACAGCATTATTCACAATAGCAAAGATACGAAATCAACCTAAATGTCCATCAACAGAAGAATGGATAAAGAAAATGTGGTATAGATACATAATGGGAATACTATTTGGCCATAAAAAGAATGAAATCATGTCATTTGTAGCAACATGGATGGAACTGGAGGTCATTATCTTAAGTGAAACACCCCAAGAACAAAAAAGACAAATATTGCATATTCTCACTTATATGTTGGAGCTAAAAAAATCTGATCACATGGAAGTAGAAAGTGGAAAAACAGATAACAGAGAGTGGGAAGGGTGAGTGGGGGGAGGGAGTACCAACGTACAGTTAGATAGAAGGAATAAATTAAATGTTTGATAGCAGAGCAGAGTGACTATAGTCAAACAAAAGTATATTGTACTCAAGTTATGGACACATCAAATACCCTGACTTGATCACTATACATTATTTACATGTAACAAAATTTCACATACCCATTAATTTATACGAATCTTTTTTAAAAATTAATAAATAAGTGTCATCTCAAAGGCAACATTAAATTGGGTGGTCAGGGAAACCTACCAAAGGCCTCTGAATTAGCAGCTGACTAAAAATAAACAGCCGATTCCATGAAGACCTGGGAAAGAGGATTCCAAGTGTAGGGAGAGATACAAGCAAAGGCTCTAACATGAAAAGGAGCTTAGGCAGTTCAAAGAAAAGGAAGAAGGCCTGTGTCAGTGGAGCATCATCGACAGAGGAGGATGGGGAGGAGCTACCTCTGGAGAGGTAGGAAAGAGCCAACACACTTAGCACTCTGTTGACCACATGAAGACTTTTGGTTTTTAATGTGAATTCGAACAGGAAGCAAGGGTATAAGCAGGTGAATGATGTGACTTGATATATACTGCAGAGGAAATTAGGTCCCATAATATTGAAATAATTAAACAGCTTATTCTTGGGTAGAACAATAGAATTACAATAAATGTAATCCCTTGCTTGGATTTATGAAGTAACTTTTTTCCATAGGTTTCCTTTGGAAATCACCATCTGTTTCATTCTCCCAACATAGATGCTATTATTCATTTTACAGCTAGGGACTGAGACATAATAAGATTAATTCATTTTCTATTCCCTACATGTAATAACTACCATCACCATGGAAAATGCATCTCAATAGCAACTTTTGGCTGCTGTCTGTCTAAATAGATCAAGTATCTTGCTTTGCTGATTTCATTGAACACTTTTACTCATCCTTCACTTCTGACAGAATTCCCTGAGTGCTTCTGGAAGGCAAAATACTGCTTGCCAAATTACATGCAGACAGGC
The DNA here is from genome assembly GCF_040939455.1 of Microcebus murinus. Taxonomy (NCBI): domain Eukaryota; kingdom Metazoa; phylum Chordata; class Mammalia; order Primates; family Cheirogaleidae; genus Microcebus; species Microcebus murinus. The sequence continues at coordinate 33,363,177 of NC_134114.1, read as the reverse complement.
AGTCCTGCCTTAATTGATGAATGGTATGAGTGTTATGAGTCACTATGCTCCAAACTAACTTGCTTTAGCCACTTGAAGTATTCAGTCATATCCTAACAATGCACTGTAGGGAATGAGTGTCTTATTGCTTTTGGAAACAGAATTCATAAATAAAAAAAAGATGGTATTGGGATGCTTTACTGACCTTACAGAACAGACAAGTCAAATAAACATCTTCCAGTTTTTCAGCCTGGAGATCAGAAGCTTAAAAGAAGTCAATCTTGAAAGTCAACCCATTAACCTCTGCCTCTTCATTACCTTGCGTTAGACTTTTAGAGAAACTTCTGTATAGCTACAGCTCTTTAAACCTTGTAATCTCAAGAAGAGCTTGGAGGACTTGACTTGTTTTAGGATATGTTAAAATGGGGTTAATAGATTCAATGAAAACTTAAAAGGTCATAGAAACATTTTTGCAAGCCAATAAATGTTTTTCTTTAATCTACCTATAGGTCTTTGATGTATATATTCCTTTAATAACACTTTTGCAAAAAAAAAATTGCCACAATAGTCACTGAAAAGGATGTGTTGGAATAATAAGAGCATAAAAACATTTTTGAGGGCATGGGGTTCTTTGAATGTTTTCCTTGAAATTATAAATGACTAGAAAGTGTTGATGGGAGAGTCCCTATGTTGTTCAAGTGTCACTTCATGGCAAAGGATTATGCTAGCAAGTTCTATTGTGGAACATTCTTCTGATAAGTTGAAAGGGTAATAACAGTTTCCTGTTATAGTTGGTCTTTGGGTATATCGCCATCCTTGTTGGTTTCCTTAATCTTGTCCACACCTCTGTTCATAGTTCTCTCTTTTAATTCTTTACAATTAAATCATTTTGACTGTGCCATATGTTTTCTGTTGGGATCTTGACTGATGCTGTATCTGACATATGATCAGAAGCAGACAAGGATCCTGTGAAAACAGCTCATTAGTTCTTACAGTATTATTGAAAAACAGAAAATTTTTTGATAAATTGTTGTGGGTTATATAATTGTTAACCTAGATATCTTTGGTTTCAGCTCAAGATGTAATCATTTTTCTCCTAAATCATACTACTGCTCTGTGTAAATTACTGGCATATTTTCTACTTAGAAGTGATTAACCAAAATGTCCATTTGCCTTTCTATTGCTCCATTTCAGAAAAGTTTCTGAAAGGCATCTGTTTTGATAAAATAGTATGGTGGGCATCATTCTGTTAGAAAGAATGTGGTGTGGTTTTTCTATCTTGCATCAGATAATAAGGAAAACACTGGAAGCTTTGTAGTGAAGAACTGAAGCTCTAATCATGGCTCAAACGTGATTCCATCACATTTCACTTTCTACATAAACTCTCTGAAAATGAACGAGAAAAAGAAGAAAATGTTCCTTCTGCTTTTAAAACAAGGGAACAGAAAGTAACATAATTATACAAATACGAAATGACTCAATATCATATGGAAGAGGTAATTATGTTAAAAGCAAAAATATCAAAGATTGAACAGCAAACGTGTATACGCAAATAGATCACCTATTTGCAATGAAGCAATTTTTAAAATTCCTCCTTTCCCATTTATTTCTCTATTTTGAATGCTTGAGAAAAATGTTCTAAGACAAAATCAAGGCTAATATATATTCAACATCCTTAAGGTTCAAATTTTAGTTCTTGACACTTCTGTCTTCATGTTCACTCCATCTGAGAGCTCATCTATTTCTACCATTCTCAGTCTTTACCATCTCAATCTTCTACAGCACCAGGCCTGCCAGCAGTCCTAAACTACAACCTCTTTTCTCTTTCTGTTACTGGACATTTCCATGTAGATGTCTCTCAGGTGTCCCAAACTCAATATATCTAAAGCAGAAGTCATCATCTTCTCCCTTCTTCTTCTGAATCAGTTCGCCTCCCATCATCATTACATGTAAAGCACTACATTTTCTAACCAGTTGTCCAATCTTGAAATCTTGACATCTTTTACCACTCCTCTACATCATTCATTACTATAAATGTTTCCATCCAAATGTGCGTTTTTCTTCATCTTGAGGGCCTTTCGCATTTGGATTAATAGCTAGAATACTTTAATTGTGTATACTATACTATATACTTCACAGCTATATGTTGAAAAACATTGCCTTAAATTCCAAACCTGGTCCTGACCAAAGTGTATGGCCTTAGGCAAGTTTAACGTCTTAAATTCTAGGCTCTTCATCTGTAAAATGGGGATGAGAATAGTAAATCGTTTTAAAGGGTTGTCAAGAGGATGAGATGACATATGTAATGTAAAAAGACATAGCACCATACTCAGTAAGTAAAAAGAATTCAGTAAATTATAGCTGATGGTATTATTACCTCTCCTAGATCCAATGCATCATATATTATAGCCAAACTAATCTTAAACTTAGATCATGACACTCACATTACTCAAATTCCATTTATCAGCCACCTAAATCATTCTGATTTATTTATTCAAATTTTTCTTTCCTGGAACTTGTATTATTTGCATATAAAACATTTCTTGCTTATGAAACAGTATTGAAACAGCATACAAGATGCCTCCCTGCTTTGTCATCAATAACTCTAAGTACCCAGGGCCTTGGAAATTATCCTTTTTTGGTTTTTCTTCTAACTCAAAGCCAAAAAAGGAAACACCAGCCATAAGCGTGTTTTATTGTTAAACTAAGCCCTAAAAACCCTACTCACATCACTCCCTTTTGACTTTGAAAAACTGGAGTCAGGATCAGGTGCAACTATGATTTTTTTTGGAATGTGATGTCTATGGCCTGGTCAGGGACTAAATGCCATATCATGGAATCTTAATAACTGATTCAATTATGGCATTTTCAGACACAGGTGGAGCTCTGCACCATCCTTTGTCAATGTCCTGTGAGAAGCAAGCCTGACACTAATCTGAAGCTAGAAGATGTTTCCAAACGTTTTCCAAAAGTTGGGTATTTGATGTTAGTTTTACTCTCCGTCATTTTTAAAGCCTATTATGTTTCGAGAAAAATTCAAACCATCTGTTTCTGATTCTTCAAAACACTGTTGTTTTGTAAGAGCTATTTGATGTCATAAAGCCTAAGGAGTCTCATCAAAGCCATTTGCTTCCCAGTAGAAGGCTGTAGACTTCTCCAAGGAATTAGTGAAACTAGAACCTCAAACATCTTAGACCTCACAGATCTATCACAATTCTAGGAATTCTCTCAACTTGCATTTTCTTTTCTGAAGAACATCTCAATAGTAAATTGCTGCCCAAAAGCCTCATTAGCCAGGCACTTCAAAATGTAATCTCCAGCTCATGTTTATCTTTTCAGTACATTTTAATTCTGACCACCACAGATAAGTAACATTCTATGTGAGGAAGTGACACCTTTGTAATTAGTATTTAATTTTTTTTATTTTAATCCTATAATTATGACATTTTTCAAAAGAAAAAATATCAAACTCATCATGACAGGCCTAAAAAAGATATTAGAGAAAAATATCATATAGAAAAAGGGTAACAATATTAAAAAGGCTTTGTCTAAATAACCATTTTAGAAATTTCTAAGACATAAACTAAGAGACGCAGAAATCATTTATAACAATAAGCTAAGGAGGATAGCTTTCTTCTTCTTAGAGTAAGCTACAATTATAAATAGAGTCCTGAGGCTCTGAACTGAAGCAATGAGGGAATTACATTGCATAGTAATTCAGAAAGACAGAATTTAACCAAAATATAATTTTGCCTTCCTGATGTAACCCAGGCTTTTGTTACTTCTTTCTCAAATAAGTCAGTGAATTAAGAAAGAGAAAATAACTCAACTTAATGTGTGTTGTGAACTCCATCCATCTGGTGGTAGTAAGATTTTCTATGGAAGTTGAATTTAATCAAAACAGCAAAGAGAACCGTATATGCTAATTTATTAACATATCAAAATCTGAAAAGACTAGGACTCTAAAATGCCTCTATAATTAAGAGCTATGTAGGAATATCATTACATTTCTTTTTATAAAACTTTCCCTAAAATATATTTATAGTGATGACTAAGTTATAAATATGAAGCTAAGATTGATATGAAGGACACAATTAAAGATCAAAATGGCTATTGTCTGGTGACTTGGGCCATACCAGGAATAAATCTCTTGATAGGTTACGAGAAATATACTCATATATACATAGAGATTTCATCTACTGGTAGTCTTTTTCATTTCACTTGATAATTTTTGTTGTTAGGTATGGAATTATTCCATGAGATGAAATTCTCAAAATTATTTTTCAGTTAATAATGTTGAAGCCAATAACAATGTGAAACATGTGCATAACTGAGGTACAGCAAAAGAGAGAGCAGTCTCAGGTAGGCTGAGAAAAAGCAGAACAGATTTCACTTTTATTCATCTCACATGAAGTTACAATACCCCAGGATGGGTGGATGTGTACACATAAGACACTGACATCTTGCACACATCCCTTTTCCTTTGATATAGACATAATCTCGTTAAAATGGAAATGTATTAGGAAAGTCAAACAATTAATTGATGCAAGAAAGGTTGTTTCATGTTTTGTGTAAATCAAAGCTAAAAATTAATATAAGGAACAGCACTGTATTGTAGACTAAACACAATTTGGCCTGAGTATAGGGTTTGGTGTGGGTGTCAAAGTTGTTCTGAGCTACACATGGTCAGTAATCCTCAGCAGAAATGTTAACTCAATTTGTCAGTATTATCTTTATGTCAACAGTAATGCTTAAATATTTACAATAGGCATAGTACGCTGAGAGTTAGTAATGCAAGATAAATTAGAAAAATGCTAACAAAATGGATGGTACTAATAGAAAGCCCTGGCACTACAGACTGTGATTTTATATACAAGGGGCTTGCCCGAAGGTAAGATTTTATTAGGTTCTTTGTTGATACGTTACTCTAAAAGTTTCCTTTAAAAATAAAAAAGATTAAATGCTTTCTTAAAGGAAGCAAAGCAATGAGTTTACTAAATTTATTTCACATAATATAATCAACATTTGAGTCCAAAGTACCTGCTAGCTATTCAAAGTACCTGCTAACTATTCTTTTTTAAATAGACATAAATAATATTGCACAACTTAAATTGCTATGCATTCTCCAGATATACTGCATTCTTAAACTTTATACAGAATTAAACAGTCCCCATGTTAAAATATAACAAAGAGCCATGAATAAAAAGAAAATGCCCCTTCTCTTCTTTCATTTCCCCAATCCTGCTTCCGTTGCTACTGGTTGTTGTGTTAAAAGAGTGCCATGTGTTTAAATTCTTTGTACCCTGAGTTCAGTGGAAAAACAGAGATAGATAAAACTAATAAATACATCTCGAGGACTAAAACACTGCTACTGCACCAAGTCATCTAACAAAAAGTTTGATGTTTTGCTCCTTCCCACCATTTAAGCTGTCCTGTAAATGTTTTGTTGTGACTTTTAAGGAGAATTGATGGAAGATGTGATGAGAAATGTGCAATGGATTGTTTCTCTGACACCTACTACAGGGCCTAATATTTCCTGAAGGACTTATTGCATTTTGTTGCCAAATAACTACATTAGGGCTCTATCCAACAGAATCTTCACTTTTCTTTCCTATGAAGAATTTTTCAATCCAAATTGGTACAGAAGAAATCTAAGATTGTCCACCTATCCTCAAAAGCAACAATGTCAGTCACTGCTATAGAACTTTCTGGCTTTTACTTATTTCTTCCTTTAATGTTACATGTACTTGAGTGATTATCAAGCTATTAAGCTTCTAGAAACTTTCAAGAGAAGCACTGAATAACCAGTAGGATAGAGTGCTTAACCAGGTAAGTTATAAGAACAGAGAAAAGACACCATCAAAGACATTGACGTTTTAATTCTCACTAGGGCTGTCACTATTTACTTCCATTTAAAAGCATGCCACTTAATGCTCATTTTAATTCCTTTATAAGAAATAATTTAAGATGACTATATACACTGGGTAATAAAGATTAATAACCAAGTTAACAGATGTAGTAAAGAAAGAAAGGATGACCTAGTAGATATCAAAGAGAAAGTCCAAGAGATGACCTCTCTGAAAAGGTAGACTCATGCCTTGTGAAAAACAGGGATTAAGACAGACTTTAGAGATACTTGAGAAATCATTGTTCCCCAGAGAAGTAATTTTTCTAAGTAATTGGAGTATAACAATACTACTCAATCATAGAGGGCCATTTCTTCTTATCTTCATATATAAATCTGTACTCCTCATACTTTTGATTTTGGCTCCAACAATTACTCAGCAGTTATATATTTCTGTTGTTATTGCTATCAATAATGATGGCTTCATAAAAGGGGCAAGTGGACTACAGTTTACTCAAGGACTTACATAGTGAATTTATCATGAACAATTATACCAGGTCATCAAATGATGTCATTTCTTTCAATGTCATTTCATCATAACATTGATGAGAAAAAAATCCACTTCCTTTTGGGGGTGGGGAAGGGCACATCTCAAATCATGGCTGAGATGTGGTAAAGTCATAACATGTAACCAAAATGTTTGTATACCCATAATTTTCTGAAATAAAAAAGATTTTTAAAAAATCCACTTCCAGCCTAGGCCGCTGTCTGTGTGGACTTTCCCCATTCTCCCCCATGTCTGTGTGGGTTTCCTCCAGGTAGTTTGTTTTCCTCCAATATCCCAAAGATGTCCACCTTAAGTGAATTTCTGTGTCTATATATCCCAGTCTGAGTGAGCCTGGGTGTGAGTGACTGTACCCAGCAATGATGGGCAGGTCCTACTCAGGGCTAGTTCCTGCCTTGTGCCCTGAGCTGCTGGGATAGGCTCTGGCCACTGGTGACCCTGGACTAGAATAATAATGTAAAGAATTATCATATTTGTTTTTATTAGTCATTCTTAAATATATGTATAGCTCACATTTATTTCAATGTTTACTATTAGGAGTGTTTCAGTATTTAAAAGTTTGCTGATATTTGTGTGACAGAACTTAACTGTTGTTTACATCAATTAGTCTATGGGAAAATTGGTTTCATCAGACTTCATTTTGCTTAAAGTTGCAGTTTCTCAGAACCTATCAACGACTTGAATGAGGACTTACTATACAAACAAACATGTGCCCTGCGTAGACCAAAAGTAAGCTGAATACCAAAAGTGCCAAGACCCTTCCCATTTGGTACCAACCAACCACTCCAGCCCCACGTCTTATAATTCCTTTTGACTTTTACTTAATATATTTCCCTCTCTTTGAGCCTATTTTTCCCTTCATCTCAAATGTTCTTCTCTTCTCTCCAAAAGAGGAATTTTCTCCATTCTTCAAGTCCTGCTTAAATGCCACCTCCCTTTCCCACACTCTCTTAGATGGCTGAGTGCACCCTCCTCTTGGCTCCCATAGCATTATTATTGTTGTTAATATTAGCAGCAGTAATAGTAGTATTACAGCAGTGATTCCAGTCTTTCTGGCTGCCTCACCAGAAAATGAACATGGTGAGGAAAAGACCATTTGTTATTTACCTTTGTATTCCCAGCACATATCACAGTGTCTGTTGTTTAGCAGGTTATCTATTACCACAACAATGCTATGTTACAAATCACCCCAAAACTCAGTGGCTTACAGAAAAATTTATTATTGCTCATAAATATGCACGTCAACTGAATGGTTTTTTGGGTCACAGTTGGGTTCATTCATGCATCTGCAGTTGCATAGGCTCTGATGTTCTGGGTTGTTCTGTCACATCTTCAGGATCAGCTCCCCTCAGCTTTTCTCCAAGTGCTCACTCCTTTGCAGCAGGCTAGTTCCTCTTGACAAGGCAGAGGTGCAAGAGCAAGCACGCGCAATCTCACAAAGGACAAGTGAAAATGCATAAATGTGTCCTTAAGCCTCTGCTTGTGTCACATGTGCTATTGCCTGTTGGTCAAAGCAAAGCCAATGGCCAAGCCCAGAGTCAGTGTGACAGGGCACTGTCAAAGGGCATGGATACAGAATGGTGAGAAAAACTAAGGTCATTAGTGAAAAGTGCTTTACTGCAGGAAGTTATCACTAAATTCTTGTTATATGAGTAAAGGGATATGAGGGACAGATTTATTTGTGGAAATATTGGGTATAATTGTAAATTAGGCAGAATTATTATACTTATTCTTCGTGACTCCCTTCATGGCTACATGATCTAACAAATAAGGAAAGGTCTAGCATAGAACTTGGCCTATTATAAGCACTCAGTAAATATGTTTCCTTTCTTTTCCCCCTTTTCTGCTTTATTTTCTTTTCTTTTTTGTTAATATTGAGGCTTCTATTTCAGCACTGTCTTCCCCAATTCCCTACTGGTCTCATACAAAGAATGATAATCTTAGATAATCTCAGTTTTCTTCCCTTCTCCTCAAAATTTATCTTTCCTGTATCACATTTCCCAAGAAGTTATCAAGACTTGGTTCAGTTATAGTGAGCTAATTTTCAAGTGTTAATGATTATAATAATATTTGTATTTTAAACACCTTGACTTAAACTAATGAGTAATTTCAGGAACCATAAAGGAAAAGTAGAGGCTTTAAAGACTCCTAAAATCACACCAACTCATGTAGTTCCTATTCTAATTGCCTTGGGTTTTGTTACAGATTATGAGGAGCAAAGGTAGAGAAACAGAATTCATCATAAACCCAATAACTTTTATCCCTAAAAATGTCTGAGTAGATTAGATTATATATTTTTTTTATATAAAATGGTATGAAAATTAAAGGGAACATAATCATTTTTCAAAACAAATTAAACTATAATTGATAATCATATGACCATAAGGTCATATGATTAGGTATAACCCTTCATAATTAGGTATAACCCTTTCATGATTTCCTCTACAGAGAAATGAACTTTTGAGTTATTATTAAAGAATCTTTTCTTGAAGAGAAAAGGGCAGTGGGCTACCAAGAGAAAAAAAACAGCAAATAAAAAAGATAAACATTTATTTGATAACCTGTATAGCCATTTACCGTCATGACCAGGAAAGTTGCTGATCTCAAAATATTAAGCCACCACTGGGCATCTGGACACCATTATGAAATGCCTGGTCCTTAATGTAGGTAACTAGAGGAAAGAAACAGAAAACATTTGTTGACAGCTCCCACGTGCAACTGGGAACTGTGGTTTGAGGAGGATAGACAGATAAGATAGGATTCCTTCCCTCAATAATTAAATTTATGGTCTAGAGCAAGATACAAACTTTAATCTAATCAGACTCTATCATACATGTTCCCCAAAAGCTTGCTTGTTTGTTACTATAAGGCACTATGAGTCACCAAGGAAAAAGTGATATATTTCAACTGAAAGGAAGAGGAAATTCTTGAGAAAAGAACAAAAATGTCTCAGAAAACTTAACAATTAGTTTGATTTTGACAGTGGTGATTAGAATGGTATTCCAGAATCAGTAAATAACTATTCACTGGCACTGGAGAGCAGTGAGTAATAGAGAGTGGTAGGTACAGAGTGTAAGTGTCTCAGAGGAAATGTGCCTAGAATGGTAGCTTGAAAACAGACTGGGTGGGTCTAGAGACCATGCTAAATATTTAACCTGGGAGTCACCCATGATTTCCCTTCTTTCACATCCAGTGTCTTTGTATAGCATATGCTGGCAATACAACAGTGACCTTTTCAATACTGCCAAGTCTGTTACTTCCCTCTCCATCCCCACCACTGCCACCCAAATTGAAGTTACCGTCATCTCTTGCCCATATCACACCTTCCTCCACTCTGGCCTCTCTGATTTCCTCTTGCTCATCTCCAATCCATCCTCCAAACAGCAGCCAGAATACTCCTTTAAAAAATAAAACTCTATCTTGTTACTTTCTTTCTTATTACTTCCTAACGCAGTTCTCAAGACCCTATATGCATCAGCCCCTTGTCTACCTCTACAGTCACATCTTGGGTCAATCTAAGTCCAACTCCTCATTTAAGCCATCTTGGACTCTCTTCAATTCCTTTCATGAGTAACATTTTTGTCATTCTAAGCCCTTACATGAACCATTCCTGCTATAGGAGCACTCTTTCCTGACTAGTCCCAACTTGCCAACCTCCATGTTTTCATCCCCTCTCTTTATATATATGTACCTCCCAAATAAGATATCAGATTTTTTAAATCCTTGCCTCAGGCTCTGTTTTCTAGAGAACACAAGCTAAAACAAGAGTACATGAAAATGTAGCATGACTTCACAAGAAAAACTAATGAAAGAAACACGAGAACTTCTAGTAGTGGAGAACAAAGAAAAATAAATCAATTAGCAAGTAATCTATAAAACATAAAACATAGATCTACTAACAGCAAGGTAATAATGTAACAAGTGCATTATTTTTGAAAGGTAATACTGTGCTTGTTTCTTTGGGCTGAGTATGTAATCATTGGCCTGAAGCATCCATCTACTTGGGGAGAGAGCCAACTTGTTATGGAAGAGATGTGAAAAGAAACTCCTGGGTCATACTCAGCTTCTGACCTTCTGAAATAGAATTTTTGTATAAAAAAGAATCTTACAAGTCAGTTATTATGTTAATAAAACATCGGTTCATTTCTCCTGGGTCCCATTTATTTTATCAGGACCAAACTTGGAAACTAGGTTGATAGAACCTAACCACAATGCAGAGTGGCTAGGTCACGAGGCAGGCTGTTCTATGGTTGTCAACAAAAGAATACGAGAAGACCTGAGGAGAGCTAGTCTTTTTGGACACCAATGTATAGTCTGAAAAAGAGAGCAGAGTAGGAAAGACATGCCAGTACACAAGACATGGTCCCAAATTTGCCTTGGAAAGGGAACATAGATTAGATAAGGGAGTTAGCACAAGAGAAGCTTAGGCAGATCTCTTGCCCACACTCCCAATTTGGGACTCAGTACAGGAAGCCCTACAACAAGAAAGTAGCTCAGAAAAGAAAATGATGCATACAGTCAGGCAGGGGGGAGTCCTGAGTGTGATTTTTCTCAACTATCTTTCCATGGAGCAAAAATAGAGCTTGGTCTGAGTGGAGAATTTGCAGAGATTGGGAAGTTGGGAGGCTGTTAAGGGAGGCAAAGTACAACACCTAGAAAGGTCCCAGAGGGGTATATGATATCATAAGACAGGATGTGATGGGAGTACCAAGAAGTACACCAGCCACTGAGTTCAGCTGCAAATGTGAGCAGGACAAGGACCAACCATTGACCCAGAGACCAGGGAAACAAGGGACGCCTTACCCAAGGACCTCTAGTTTTCCTTTCTAATATATACCACCCCCATCCTCATCCTCATCTCACCTCCTCATCACAGATACCATCTTCGAAATTAGCTAGGAGGAAAGGTAGATTAAAAAGAGGCCAAGCATTTGCTTATAGAGAGATTAAACATTACTTGAATCATTTAAATTATAGGACTAGACTAAGGTTTTAGTCTAGTTATTTTGAACTATATTGAACATTTAGAACTATATTGAACATTTAGTCTAGTTATTTTGGTAGGAGGGGGAAACAGGGACAGAGTTTCTTGCTACCCAGAGTGTGGACCTCAGTAGGGAAATGAGATTAATTACAGATAAAATTAATAAATCTGCTCTCTCTGCACATGTAAGTTATGAGTTAAATTTATGACCCTGGGCAGAGCACAGTGGCTCACACCTATAATCCTAGGACTTTGGGAGACCAAGGTGGGAAGATTGCTTGACACCAGGAGTTCAAGACCAGCCTGGGCAACATAGCAAGACCCCTATCTCTACAAAAAGTAGAAAAACTATCCAGGTGTGATAGTGTGCACCTGTAGCCCCAGCTAGTTTGGAGGCTGAAGCAGAAGGATCACTTGAACCTACGAGTTTGAGGTTGCAGTGAGCTATTATCATGCTACTGCACTCTAGCCTGTGCAATAGAAGGAGACCGTGTCTCAAAAAAAAAAAAAAATGTATGACCCTACAATGGTAAATAATAATGGTAATGGTGATATTGTTGGTAATATTAACTGGATAGGCTTCTTAGTTGCCTGCATTAGTAGGTGATATTTACCTTCCATGGCATTCTCAGGCACCATTTGACCTAAAATCAAAGGCAGAAAAAAACAGTTCATTGGGTGTACAGTGAGTAATAATATGACAAGGACAGGAATAGTGTGTTCATTGAGATGAGTAGCTAGAAATGAAACTAATCTTGGGCAAAAACATGAAAAATCTTATATATCCAACTAAGGAATTATTTCCATAAGTATTGAGAGTAAATTCATATTTTTAAGGATAAGAATGACATCAGGGGACTCTGTGAATTGGAGAGATTAACCTGACAGTTGTGTATGGGTTAGTTTGGATATGGGTTGCCAGCACACACAGGTATCACAGATGAGGCAAACTTGAAAGAGATGAGTCCTAGGACATAATTTAACTCTGATGTCATCCCACTTCCAAAAAAACTCTAGGGCATTTCACTATATGAAATCAAGTTAAAATGAACACAAGGGCAGTCTTAAAATGGAAAAGAGAAAACATACAAAGCTGGCCACTGGAGGAGTGAATGTAAGAAGAGAAAGGAATAACATCTTAAGGATGGATGAGTGGAGAATGAACGCCAGGGAGAACATCTATCTTCATCCTACCACCTCATTGCCAGCTTGATGAGCTTGCCAGAGCCCAGCAGGCCAGGCCCCTAAAGATGCACAGTGACCTTCTTTTTTATCATATCCTAGAAATGGCACTGTGGCAGCAGACCCCAAGGGAGATGGGGAAGCCACGGGCAGGGTGGCAACCACATGAACGCAAGGGTGTAGACAGATGTGAGTGATGCTCTTCTGGGAGCAGCCCTCATCTCAGAAGGCAGCTAGGAGGCCCGAGTTACAATCCAATGCTGCCATTAACTAGCTACGTGATCTTGAGCAAATTATTTAATCCCTCTGCACCTCATTTACTTCTCCTATCAAAACAAGACATGTTAAATGTTTACTAAGGTGACTTCTAACGATGACTCTAAAGTCTCAAAAGTTCCTTCTTTCTCTCTAAAATTCACAAAAAATACATATGTACCAAAAGTTATGTCTTCTAAAATCCAGTGGAGCAGTAGCCTTTTCCCAATAAAACTATAGGTTAAAGATGAGTTACTCTTTCCAGATTAGTGTCATATACAGATTCCACTCTAGTTCCCTTCAAGGAGAATGTTCAGACAATGTTCATACTCAGATAAAATAATGGCAGGGTTTTTTTTTTTAGTTCACCACAGAATTATTTTATTGTTTTGCTTTCATTTCACCACAGAATTATTTTATTGTTGTTGCTTTCATTTTAATCTACCTTAAAGGAAACTCCAAAAGGTTCTTTGTATAAATATTTTGAAAACAACATCCCTGATTATACTAATTTTTTATTTAATTTCTCTATTAAAATTTTGTGTTAAATTATATTTAAGCCAAATTTTCATATAGTCTAATTATTCAGTACAATAATAAAAAAAAAAAACTATCCAATAGATTACCCCTTCTCAAAAGATTTTTAACTAATCAAAATGTTCCTGGCTTTACTAAGAAACTTAATAAGAAATTCAGTATAGCTTAGATTGAATATTGTCATTATTTATGTCACAACATAAAATTCCTATTATAAAAGTAATTTGGAATTTTCACTCCAAAATCCTAACTTACCTTCCACCAAACACCAATGTTATTTCATTTTATTTACCCTGATCATGTATAACTTTGATTTGCAAACATGCCAAAAAAAGAATTAAAAGATATAATTTCCCCAAATTGTGTCTTTGAGATACCTTCCAAATACATGGTATTTTGCCCTATTTTGCATTATCTTATGTTATCTTCTCCTGGATATTTGCTCCCTGATAATGTGATACTTATCCTTCATTCACAAATCACCACTCAGAATCACAAATCACAAATCACAACAAATCATTCACAAATCACCACGGTCTTTGTATTTTTGTCTAGTAATTTTTTTTCTGATAGTAGTATTATAAGGGTGTCCCAGGTCTCTAGAATTGCCCTGATTAGTATTAGCAACACTTAGATAATTACAAATGTGTTTGCTTAAGACCACCATTATATAAAGGAGAAACATAAAATATTGCTATGAGTATTTTCAAAATTAAACAGCTAGAATTGATTATTTAATATTTAATAAAGTAATATTTTACCTTAACATATTAATGTGTTTATATTTCTTGACCATAGCTTTTAGAGGTAGACTAATAATTTGATTAAATTAGATATGACTATATTTTCTCTCTATTTCACAATCCTAATATTTTCAATGAGGAAAAATAAAATTACATGTCTAGCATATAAATGCAAAGAACTAATCTATAAAATATACCTTAGGATGTAAAACTTTTAAAAGGATCTAGTTATAGAATGAATAAAATATAAATATTTCTACCACCCCTGAGCAAATGCAAGCTTATATATGCTCAAGGATTGAACATTTACTATTATTTGAATTAAAGAAAGACAGCCAGGTGCTTTAAAGTAAAACACAAAGGTAATGTTTTGAAAATGGGTGAAATCCCATCTTGTCTTTGAGCTGTCATTCAAGCCATTAGACTTTGCCCCTATATTCTATTCACTATTCTGGTTCTCAACCTGTGATACCTGATTCCTACTTCAGTTACTTCCACCTTTTGTTCACAAGTATTTCCTCTTAACAATACATCATTCAGAAAAAGGTATGTCTTTGAATTGTCAACTAGTACTTTGTTCTGACAAAAGATACCACTATAGTGTTTCAAGACTACATGTTATAAATCTTGAAATTAACACCATTTGTTTACTCCTAGAAATGAGTTTGACAAGTGGCACTTTAGAAAGTATAGTCAATAACATTAAAAAACAGAATACTACATTCCAAAATGTGTAAATATTTAGCATAGGCTAATTTGATATCACTTAATCTAAAAGGATTATTCTCAAGTATGATTTCAACATGTATTTGTTATGAAAGGTTAATTATATAGTAAAGTCTCTTTTCCCCAGAGAGAATAAGGCAAAAACTGTAGGCAAATTTAAGTAATTAAAGGGAAAACAAAATGGCCATAACTTCCCAGTGTTTGTGTAGGTCTAATACATAGAACAAAGAAAGGTTTCAATTGCCCAGAATCTGAAAGAAATGTGACTGAACCAAAAAAGAGAGTTAAATTGAAAGAATGCACTACACTTTCTTCAAGCAGCTATTTATAAAACAATAAAACACTGAAACAATAAAGGAATTAGATAGACAGATATCTGCAAAAAATTCAAAATCTAAGAAAAATTTAGGAGTATTAAAATTGATTATGCTAAATTTATCAATGCAGCTAATATTTTATTAGTGTTATATTAGGAATATAACTTTTCATAATATATGGTATGTGCCTTAAATATTTTGTTATGATTTATTACAACATATCACTCAAAATAAAGTTACAAAGACATAATTATAAACTCTTCTTTAAAATGATTGTGAAATATGTTATTTGGTATATTAAATATAAAACATTCTAATTGCTTGATTTTTTTAGATTTAACATTGGTAGTTGTTTGTAATTAAAATACTCAGCTGCTAATTGAACAGTGTTAAAGTTTCAAACATTTTATTTTATTTAACTTTCATATATTTCCTTTTTTGTTTGTTTTTTACAAAAATAGACCTCATAATTGAAACAGGTTATCATACAAAGAATGAACTGCCAAAGTGCCCTTCATATAATATGGTTTCTAAAAGATTTTGTATACCTCTTTACACAGATATTCAGGCTAATGCAAGCCTATGTATGTATCTTTATATGTGTAACTCATATATACATGATTTTCTCACAAATAATATATACCGTACACACTGTTCTGTATCTTGCTTTGTTACTCAACAGCACTTCTCAGAGGTCTCTATCAATAGATAAATGGCTTCCCTATTCCTGATTCATAACAATATCTAATTCCATTATATGGATGCACCACAATTTATACATCAGTCCACTACTGATAAATATTTAAATTGCCTATCATCTTTTCCTATTACAAATAGTGCTGTAATAAATAATCTTGAATAAATGCCTCTTCCTACATAAGTAAGACCATCTGTAGAATGAACTGGCAGTGTGATTTCTGCTACAAGAGGTATTTTGGATTTGTAAATTTGATAAATATTTGCCAAATTACCAATTACACTCCCACCAACAGTGTATGAGAGTGAGAATTTCTTCATATTCTTCCAACATAGTGTGCTATCAAATTTTTTTATCTTTGCAGTGTGATGGGTGAAAATAGTATCTCACTGCTGTTTTATTTTCCAATTATTTTATACTGAGTAAGAATGAGAATGCTTTAATATGTTGGAGAATGCATTTTTAAACTTAAAAAATACAACAAACAATTTGGTAAATTAGTTACTATTTGATAGTATCAACTTATTCAATCTAATATCGTTCTTGTTACTATAGCTGTTCCTATCAAAGGCCAATTGCTTTGCTTATGCAAAAGATCCCATCCTCTCTCATCTGCTCAGTGATATTTCTCTAGCAATTCTCCCTTCTCTCCTACATCACACTGAATCATTAGCATCTTTATACATGCCCCTCACATTCCCTTTTAAAAGGAAAACAAAATCAAAAATTTTTCTGGACCCCATATCTCCTTCCAGATTTCATTTCATTTCTTTGCTTTTCTTTGCAGAAAATCTATTCAAAGGAAATGTCTGCAGTTAGTCTCTTCTTTTTCTTTCTCAGAATTCCTTTCTGAACTGTGTATTCTGTCTTTATTCCTCAATACTCCAGAGAATAGCTCCTGTTAAAGTCACTAGTGGCCACCATGTTGCAAAATCTAATGGACATTTTCCAGGTCATCTTACTTGACCTAACAGCAGCATTTGAGACTTTTGACCACTCCCTTCTCCTTAAAATACTTTTCTCACTTGACTTCTAGGACACTACATTTTTCAGTTTTCCTCCTATCGCACTGGTAACTTCTTTTCAGTCTTTTTGCTGATTTCTCCTCATCTCCCCAGCCTGTAAACATTGGAGCATCCCTAGGGCTCAGTCCTCAGAATTTTTCCTATCTGTACTCATGCCTGGTGATATCAACCAGTTGCTCTACCTGCCAATGATATCATTAGTAACACCAAAGTTATATTTCTAGCCTGAATATTTGCCCTGATCTACAGACTCATATATAATAGCTTACTGTTTACTTGACATCTCCCTTTAGATGGTTAATAAGAATCTTGAAATAATCAAAGCAAAACTCCTGATTTCCACCTCCTCAAAACATCTATCTGTTCTAGTCATTATTCTTCCCCATTTCAGTAAATTGCAACTCCATCTTTCTAATTGTTCAGACCAAAAATCTTAAAGTCATCCCAGACTCCTTTCTTTCTCTCATCCTCAACATCCAATCCATCAGCAATTTCTGTTGGTTCTAATATTCGGAATGAAAACACTGCATCTTCTTTGCCTCTATCATGCTGGTCTTAGCAGCTGCATCTGTCACCTAGATTATTGCTATATCTTCCTAATCGGCTTTCATCTTTTTCCATAAAATATAATGTCAAATACTAACCAGGGTGATCCTTTCAAAAACATAAATCAGATTTAGTTAATTCTCTGTTGAAATTCTTCCAAAGTCTTCCCATCTCAAAGTAAAATCCAAAGTTATATAATGACATAGGATGTTACATGGTTCAGTATACTTTCTTTATGGCCTTTATCTTCTGTCCAGCTTTTCTCTTTACTTACTCTGTTCCAGCCACACCCTGGAAGGAGACTCTGCTATTGCTGGAGCATGCAAGCAAAGACCTCATGGACTTTGTACTTGATATTCTCTCTCTCTGGAACACTCTTCTTCCAGAGAGTTATATGTCTTGCTCTCTCCTTTCTTTCAAGTCTCTACTCAACCCTCACTTCATCCAATAAAAAAAAAAAATTCTATATCTACCTGTGAAAAATAACCTTCATATCCTGATATTCCAAAGAGAGAAAAGGATACCCATCAGCAGCATAATTAGCAAGTTCCCAAAACCTCCATGTATGTCTTTCCCCAGTCAGAAGTTTCTGTTTGACAGGATGGAGTCTACTAAACCTGTTCTCTCCTCTCTTAGATTGTATAACTTGGGGAAATAGACCCTGATAGGGATTCCTGCACAGGAGGTTTGTATTTCCAAATATTAAGACAGTATAAAAGTTTTTGTTACATGGGTAGCTTTTGTAATCCTTAGTCAGGGCTATTAGTGTATCCATCACCTGAATAATGTCCCTTATACCCATTAGGTAGCTTTTTGCCCCTCCCCTCCTCCCACCCTGCTTGATTTTTCCAATGACTTTTACTTCTCTCTGTGCCCTGTGTGCCCATCAATTAGTTCCAAATAATTAGTGAGTACATGTGGTGTTTGTTTTTCCATTTTTGAGACTCTTCACTTTTGAGACTCTTCACTTAGGATAATGGTCTCCAATTCTATCCAAATTGCTACAAAAGACATTAATTCATTTCTTTTTATGGCTGTCTAGTACTCCATGGTACACATATACCACATTTTGTTAATCTACTTATGAATTAATGGGCATCTTTGCAATTGTGAATAGTGCTGCAGTAACATTTGAGTCCAGGTGTCTTTTTGATAAAATGACTTCTTTCCTTTGAGTAGATGCCCAGTAGTGGGATTGCCAAATCAAATGGTAGGTGTACTTTTATTTCATTGACAAATCTTCATATTGTTTTCCATAAAGGTTGTACTAGTTTGCAGCCCCACCAACAGTGTATAAATGTTCCTTTCTCTCTGCATCCATGCTAGTATCTATTGTTTTTTGACTTTTTAATAAAAGCCATTTTGACAGGAGTAAGATTTTAATTTGCATTCTCATTGTGGTTTTAATTTGCATTTTCCTGATGATTAGAGACATTGAGCATTTTTTCATACGTCTTTTGGCCATTTGTCTATCTTCTTTTGAAAAGACTTCTGTTCATGTCTTTGGTCCACTTTTTTTTTTTTTATTTCAGGATATTATGAGAGTACAAACATTTTGGTTACATTTTATGACTCTGCCTCACCCAAGCAAGAATTAGAGGCATGCCCCTCCCCTCTACAATGCTCACTGAGTCCAATTGTTGTGGACAGCCACAACTAATGGGTGGACACTCCCAACCCCCTAATCCCTGGAGAATATTACTAATCGTGTGAGCACCATAGTGTTGATCAGTTAGTGACTTTGGCCCACTTTTTAACAGGGTTGTTTTTTTTCTTGCTGATTTGTTTGAGTTCTTTATAGATTCTGAATATTAGCCCTTTATTGGAGGGGATTCCTTTGCAGGAGATTTATTGAGGAGTAACTCAAGAGCAACACCTGCAAAGGAATGAGTGAAACATAATTGAGCAACAAGTGACATTGAGTGGTGATGCAGCTGATGAAAGACCATATCCAATCCCTCAGGAAGCTCTAAAAATGGAATGATCTATTCAGAATTGTCCCAAACTGAGGCAAAGAGGATGAGCTTTTGCACCCTGTGTTGATCAGTCATCGGGCATGGACAGCCCCAGGAGAGGGTGTATAAATTTAGGTGACATGGCACCCACTGGCTGAGGATAATTTCCATAGAGGTACATGGCAGGCACCCAGTGGGATGACTATTTTGGTCTTGAAGGGGCTGTCTACACAGCTACAT
Source organism: Microcebus murinus (assembly GCF_040939455.1). NCBI lineage: Eukaryota > Metazoa > Chordata > Mammalia > Primates > Cheirogaleidae > Microcebus > Microcebus murinus. The sequence continues at coordinate 33,343,581 of NC_134114.1, read as the reverse complement.
AGCACATCAGAGTATACTCCACCACTCTTCAACCCCTCATCCTTAGCTTCCTTTTGTTCACCCCTTACATTGGAACTCATATAAACTACATTTTTTTAATACAATTGATACTGTTCATGGAGAAAGAGCTTGATATTACAAAATGCTCAATCAACACCAGAAAATATTTTGTTCAAATAAAAAAAGAATTTTTCCAAGAGAAATGAATTTTAAATTAGAATTAAATAAAAATGTAATGTAGGTTGTATACAAAGTGAAATTGTGGCAATAATATATATATGGATCATCAATTTTTAGTAAAATATAACCAAATTCATTCAATAACATAATTTTACAAAACATAATCCTTCTTTGATAATATAGGAGGCCATTCATGATCTACAGTGCCTCTGTATCATGAATAAAAAGTTAATTCACATCATATCTATCTGTACAAGAAACAGCCATAAAATTGAACTGCATCCACACTGACTATATAGCATTCATAGGAAGTTTCTGATTAACAATAAATTTTTGATATCAGCCTCTTAATTCTACATTTAATTTCATTCATAAAAGGATTTGGACACACATGTATATGTACCACATGAACACACACACATACAGTGAAATGGGAAATGACTCTACCTTGCAATATGCCTTTTTAAACATGGTATTTGGTTCAAGTTTTATATTATGTAATGTTTGAGGCATCAAGACTCTTTTGATTGAAGAAACTACTAAAAACCACAAAATGCCAAAATTCAACTTCCTGTTCTGTCACAATATCAAGTGACTTGGACAAGATCACTTAAATTTTTAAGGTCTTTTTTCTGAATCTGAATTACTGATTTGGATATTCCTTTGAAGAATGTTTCTTTAATATCCACTGAATTACCTTATCATGTTTTAGAATTTTGTGTACTTAATGATATCATTAATTTACACGTATTTCTTTGCATCACTGTTCAAGCTAAAATAACATAATCATGTGTATTAACTTATTTTGCCTTCAAAACAATTTAGTGGTAGGCATGAAATATATAAATATATTTCCATTTTAGTGATGACAAGAGTCAGAGAATCTGAAACTTGGCCCATAGCAAGCCTTGAAACTGAAGGCTTCATTCTTATCAGCACAAGTTATCTCTGTCTTTAATACACACTATACAGACAGGAAAAATTGCTGACCCTAAAGCCATCTCAGTAGTATTTTTATATGCAGATATGTCTCATTTTATTGTGCATTGCTTTATTGGGCTATGCTGATATTGCTTTTTTATAAATTGAAGGCTTGTGGCAACCCTGAGTAGAGCAAGACTTTGTGTACTTAACATCATTATCAGCGCAATTTTCCAACAGCATGTGCTCACTTCATGTCTTTGTGTAAAGTTTTGGTGATTCTCACAATATTTCAAACATTTTTATTATTATCATATCTATTACAGTTATCTGTGATTAGAAATTTTTTATATTAGTATTGTAATTGTTTGGGGGCTCCACGAACCATGCTCACATAAGGTGGTAAACTAAACTGAAAAATATTATATGTCTGTCTGCTCCACTTACTGGCCATTCTCCCATCTCTCTTCCTCTCCTTGGGGTGAGCCTATTTCCCAAGACACGACAATATTAAAGTTAGGCCAATTAATAACCCTATAATAGTCTTTAAGTGTCCAAGTGAAAGAAAGATTTGCATATCTCTCACTTTAAATCAAAATCTAGAAATGATTAAGCTCAGTGAGGAAGTCTTATTGAAAGCCAAGACAGACTGAAAGCTAGGCCTCTTGCATCAAATAGCTAGCCAAGTTGTGAATGCAAAGGAAAAGTTCTTGAAGGAAATTAAAAGTGCTATGCCAACAAACACACAAATGATAAGAAAGCGAAACAGTCTTACTGCTGATATGGAGAAAATTTGAATGGTGTGGATAGAAGATCAAACCAGCTACAACATTCCCTTAAACCAAAGCCTAATCCAGAGCAAGGCACTAACTCTCTCCAATTTTTTGAAGGCTGAGAGAGGGTGGGAAGCTGCAAAAGAAAAGTACAAAGACAGCAGAGACTGGTTCATGGGGTTTAAGGAAAGAAATTGTGTCACTAACAGAAAATTGCAAGGTGAAGCAGCAAGTGCTGATGGAGAAGCTGCAGTAAATTATCCAGGAGATCTAGCTAAGAACATTTAATGAAAGTAGCTACACTAAACAACAGATTTTGATTGTAGAGAAAACAGCCTTCTACTGGAAGATGCCATCTAAGGACTTTCATAGCTAGAGAGGAGAAGTTGATGCCTGGCTTCAAAACTTCATAGGACAGGCCGGGCGCTGTGGCTCACGCCTGTAATCCTAGCTCTTGGGAGGCCGAGGCGGGCGGATTGCTCAAGGTCAGGAGTTCAAAACCAGCCTGAGCAAGAGCGAGACCCCGTCTCTACTATAAATAGAAAGAAATTAATTGGCCAACTGATATATATATAAAAAAATTAGCCGGGCATGGTGGCGCATGCCTGGAGTCCCAGCTACTCGGGAGGCTGAGGCAGAAGGATCACTCGAGCCCAGGAGTTTGAGGTTGCTGTGAGCTAGGCTGACGCCACGGCACTCACTCTAGCCTGGACAACAAAGCGAGACTCTGTCTCAAAAAAAAAAAAAAAAAACTTCATAGGACAGGAAGACTTTCTTGTTAGGGGCTAATGTAGCTGGTGACTTAGTTGTAATCAATGCTCATTTGTCAGTAATCATTACTGGTCAATCTTATTAGTTCAGTCTCTTGCTAGCTTTATGATCTTGGACAAGTTGTTTAACTTTTGTATTCTTCAGTTTCCTCAGCTATAAATAGCACCTACCTCAAAGAAGAGTTATGAGGATTACATGAGATAATTCATGCAAAACTTTTGGACACAAAATAATCACTTAATAAGCATGAGTTATCATTATTCTCTTCATCATCATTAGTTTTCTTTCTAATAATGCTACCCTATTGAAATTAGGCCTTCTTACACCATGAGTATCATAATTTTCTCCTAACTGGTTGCCTGTCTAATGTTTTACCATTCAAATAAAGCAAAATTAACCTCCATAAAATATTCTCTCTTCTCCAAAAACCTCCAGTTGCTCCTTCATTGCCTGAAGAGTAAGATCCAAACTCCTTAGCCTAGTATTCAGACCCTGCACAATCAGACCCTACTTACTGTTGCAACCTCACCTCCCACTGCTCATCAAGTCAATGTGCACACTTTGTACTCACAGAACATCACCCTCTCACCTGAGCCCTGTGTGCATGTCATTCCCTCTATCTGCAATGCTTCTTCTCCTTTGAGTACTTAAAAGCTCTGGTTATTTCTAGTTCTTCCCCAAGCTTTTATTGAAATTTTTTCTTTTTGTAATCCTATATCATATATTGCCTATTTCAATGCTATCCCACCGAAATATAATACAAGCCACACATGTAGATTTAAATTTACCAGAAGCCACATTATAAAACTTCAAAAGAAACAGGTGATATTAATCAAAATAATACATTTTATTATACTCTATCCAAAAGATTATCTCAATATATAATCAATATAAAAGAATTATTAATGAGATTATTTACATTTTTTGTATTGTTTCCAAAATCCAGTACATGTTTTACACTTATCGCACATTTTAATTCAGTTACTAAACTTTCATAGGAAATATTTACTCTGTATTTAGACTTCATAAAATTTACCATATGTACCCAAGTTGTTTCAAACATATATAAAAGTTTTCTAACAACTGAACCAAGTAACAATTTTTAAACTTAAAATAATTAAAATTAAATAAAATTTAAAATTTAGTTGTTCAATTCATTAGCCACATTTCAAGTGCTCAATAGCCACACGTGGCAAGTGACTACCATATTGGATGGCAAAGTCTTATACCTTTCTTTAGATCATTAACTGAGTGTAGTATCTTGTATCACTATCTTCCATATGGTTCACTTTGGTGATGAAAATTATTATATTGGTTACCAATTTTCTGCCCCTGTGTAATATTGTTACTATTAGTGATGGTTAATTCAAATAAATATTTTAGATGTAAAGTCCAATATGATACATTATTTTCTTTATTGAGTCACTCAGATTCCAAGTGTGTGCATGCATATATACACATACATATGTACATAAAAGATAGAGTATATTTTTCCTTATTATATTTCTTGGCCTCTTGCTGTATTTTCATTGGTCTAGATAATCAAAAATTAGATTCAAAATAATGTGGCACTCCATTTGATCTTCCACACACATCAGGCAAAATTTGACTTGAGCAGTTGGGTGAGTAAGCATTAATATTAACTAGTTAATATTAATGCTTACTCACCAGCAATAGGTCTTGCCTCATTTCCTAAAGACCCCAATGTGGACCTTTTGGATCCTTGAGTGTGGCCTTTGACTGATCCAAATTTCACCAAAAAAAATCCCTTTATTAAAATGCATTTATTAAAAGGATTTGTTCTGTGACATTTGGATTCAGTTGAGGACCTGCACTTGGATATCTGGAGGGCCACATGTGGCCTTGAGGCCGCATGTTCCCCACCCCTGCTTGAGTCAGAGTCTAGACCAACAGAGATGTAAGTTTCAGAAGTGTGAGAATTCCATAAAAACTATTTCTGTTCTAAGTCTCATAAAACAGAGTTTGGAAACAGTTGACTTTAGATACATCATTTTGGAGGGTAAGAGATGCTAGTCTTGAAAATTACTGAGAACCAATATTAATAGACATATCAACAGAATTGAGATTAAAGTCAAAAGAAATATCTTGCTGCAGACTTGTTTTCCTAGCTAAAGGAAATAGACATATCTATGACATTATCCCAAAATAGGCATAGCATTATAGCATCTAGGAGGTTTTCAAGCATGCATGTGCAGCCTGAAGAAGATCTAAGACCCAGTCCAATGTTATAGAGCGCTAACAGCAAGAGAAAAAAAAAAAAGGCATTTTAGGAATTCAGAATCAGATTCACAAATTCAGATGTGAGTTACATTTTAAACAACAAGCACTTACTGAACACCTGCTATATGCAAAACACTGCTCGTTTCTGTGATTAAATTAAATCCCTTATACTTAAGGATCAGAGACCACCCTACCAGTGTTTTCTACAACCACAAGTCCATGTATCTGTCAAGCCAAAACATCCCTTCTCACTATAATAGATGACCCTTTCAACTTGGTGCTCAACTCAGAAAAGTGCTGAAAAATACCAGTAACTGCATTCATGGGATTGACTGATTATACCTAATGCTTCTTTTTAGTTTTCCCCAAAGTTTAAAATACTTTGAAAGTCTATTTCTACCTAATGGAACAATTTTTAAAAACAAGTCTTTGTCTCTAATTCATTACATTTACTTCACCATAGTCTATTCCATCTTTCTAAAATATCTTTCCAAGCTTACATAAATCTTCCCACTACTTTTCTGATTAGAAAACTTATATTTTAAAATGAATACTTTGTTTCTAAATACGCATATACTTCATTCATATATATTTATATATATATATATGGTTTTCATTCATATTTGAAATACATTGTCTACTTCTTGAAGTCAAAAACCAATCTTCTACTTTTTCCCTATTATCTAATCCACAGCTTGATGTGAATTTATATTAAACTTTTATGGGCATTGAATCAAACTGAAATCCTACTTTCAAAGTGTAGGCATAGGATGAAGATTTTGGGAGATAAGATTTTATTGTCAAAATAGGAATAAAGGAATAAGATAATCCCCTTAGATCCCACCTTAGACCTCCCCGGCCGGCTGCCGTGACTCCTCACCTGGTCCCTCTTGGGAAACACAGGAAAAAGAAAAATGAGAGATCAGGACAGAGCCTAGAAACATCCCTAGGCTAGGATTTGCTAGTAAGTAAACAGCTTCTGACCTGAACTTGCTAGCATTCTCTCTCTGAGAGAGAGAAAAGGAGACCGGGGCCATACAATGGGGCTCCTAATTTTCAGTAGGCCTTCAAGTCAGATCACTTTACACCAGTACATTTTCCCATCTGAGCACACCGCTCTTCCCAAAGGGATGCCCTCTCAAGCTGGATATTCAGAGTCAAAAAACAAGTCACTGGCATCAAAGCCCACCAGCCACAAAAGACATCCACTTAGGTTGGACATAACCACCCGGCTGTCAAATTTGGTCTCTATTTTGAGTACACATGGATCATTGTCACTTTGTTTTCTGGTAACGGCTCTTACTTAGAGCTAAAGAAATTTTACTCCCATCTTTAAAATGTTTCCTGAAAAGGTCAAAATATGAAGTTTATCTTATCTATGAAATGCAAGCTAAGAGAAAAAAAAGAATTTCTTTTAAATTCAACTATAATCCTGTACTTAAAGATAGAATGTAATAATAAAATGATATTAATAGAGCTTTACATTTATATGATGTTTGTTCTTATAACAAGCACTGTTCTAAGAGTTTTATATACATCAACTCATTTAGTCACAATTTATCGACTCCAACAAATTTTTTCCAGCAGCTACATTCAAGTCCTATGAAATCAAAAAAATTGAACATCAAGAATCGTTTCTTCTGTAGGACTGCATTTGCCTTTTCCTAAAGTGAGAAGTCAGGCAGACTAGTAGAATGTGTAAGGTGACATAACACTTCCCTGTCTCAATAGTTCTTATTCACTCCTCATATGTAGACGTATCTTTATAACAGAGCCAGTATGACTCTTAACCCTTCAGGAAAACTGACTTTGCTAACTGCCCTTCTCAGCAGCCAGCAGATGCCAAACAGAGGAAGTATATTTGCTCCTCACAGCAGCTACTCCCTGGCAGATTCCAGAGCCCTAACTGGCTGTGGCTTCAGATTTATCTATAGATGTGTCACTTGTTTGGGCTGTTATGTGATCCGTCCTGGCTGCCTTGTGCTCCTAAAAGCTTTTTCCATTCAATGACTTTTACACATTTTTAACAATTGTGAATGAGGTGCCATGTGACTCTCCAGTGAAATTGCAAGGAAACGCTTTTGTGGGTAGAGAAAGGGAGCTCTCACCACCTATGTGAATGCAACCCAACTGTGAAAGCAGAGCCCATCTCCACTTAATCTGCTTCCTCCCTAGGCACCCCACCCTGTAGCTTCCAACTGTCAACTCCATCCCCACAACTATGCCCCACCACCACCTCTGGCCCCCATCCCTTTTCACTGAAATGCCCTTACTAATAGGTTCAGAATCCAATGGAGGCCTTCCCAGGCCTCCTCACTTGACTTCTCTGAGGCCTGTGATACCACTGACCATCCTACCTTGATACCTTTGCCTGGGGTGCTCAGGACCACTCTGTCCTACTCCTCTCCTCACTGTGGCTGTAGCTTCACAGCTCCCTTCCCTGCTTCTTTTCCTCCAGTTTCTCCTTAAATGTTGGCATTACCCAGCCATATATCCAAGACTCTTTCCTCTCCTTCTCTGCAAATTCTCCCTAGAGAATCTTATTTGTGCTTACAGTAGCAACCCACACGGTATAAACCCTAGCCTTCATTTTTACTACCTCTCTCCTGAGGTCCAGCCTCTTGACTCCCTGTGCACAGGGAGTCTCACACTTAAACATGTTATCTTAGCACTCTCTCTTCTCCCAAATCCCTTATGTCAATTAGTGGCATCACTATCCTCACAGTTGCAGTGGCAGTTTGAACCATGGCTACAATTTCTTGGACATAGCCAAGATTTCTGAGGTTGGGTAATAAAATAATAATAATAATAACCTTCTAGCTTCTTCCTTGGTTTCTGGAAACATTTGCTCTTGGAGCCCTGAACCATAGCTCAAAATGTCCAACAATGCCAAGACTGCCATGCTGAGAAGTCACATGTAGGTGCTGCAGCCACTCCTGTAAATGAAGAGACCATCTTGGAAGTGAGTCTTCTAGCCCCAGCCCTTCCAGCCCCTAGCCATTCCAGACACCCCTGCCATTTTCATCATCCCAGCAAAGACTCCAAATATCTTGAAGCAGAGGGGAGTTGTCCTCAATGTGCCTTTTATGAATTCCAAACCCACAATAACCATGAGCGTTAAAAAAAAAAAGTTGTTGGCCAGGCACAGTGGCTCACGCCTGTAATCCTAGCACTCTGGGAGGCCGAGGCAGGAGGATGGCTCAAGGTCAGGAGTTCGAAACCAGCCTGAGCAAGAGCAAGATCCCGTCTCTACTAAAAATTAGAAAGAAATTAATTGGCCAACCAAAAATATATAGAAAAAATTAACCACGCATGGTGGTGCATGCCTGTAGTCCCAGGTACTTGGGAGGCTGAAGCAGAAGGATTGCTTCAGCCCTTGAGTTTGAGGTTGCTGTGAGCTAGCCTGACGCCACAGCACTCTAGCCCCAGCAACAGAGTGAGACTCTGTCTCAAAAAAAAACAGAAAAAGAAAGAAAAAAAGTTGTTTTATGCCACTAAATTTTAGGGTGGTTTGTTATGCAACAGTAAATAATCACACTAGCTGTCCAAGCTTCAAACATGGGAATCATTACCATCCTCTCCCCCTTGTTTTTATTCAACAAATAATTTCATTAAGGGCCTACTATGTGCCAGGCACTGTACCAAGCACTGGTGATACAAATAATTACGGTCTAGCAGAAAGGCAGCTCAAAGAGAACAAATCACAATACAATAAGACAATATTTCCCAACCCTGCTTCAAAGAAATCTGCAGGCAGATGTTTCTCAAAAGAGATATTTCACGGTCAATTAAATCTGGAAACATTGGGTAAAAACAAGTTTCTTTCCTGAATTACTTCTCAGGGACTTTAATACTCAAATGTGTATAATAAATATATAATAAGAGTCTGGAATATAGAATTCTCCAAAATCATTGACCACGAACAACTTTTTCAGTTTGTTTGTTTGTTGCTTTGTTTTGAGAAGAAATTCAAAGAAAGAGTTCTGCAAAAGACTATGGAAATAGTGCCTTCAGTCATTAGATATATACAAAACATGCACAGGGAGCCCAGGAAAAGGGATGTCCAAGGCTTTATTCAGTAATCAGGGAATTTCTTAATGAGGAAGTAGTGTTTGAACTGAGACATAAAGAGTAATTGAGAATTGAGCTTGTATAGAGATACTGAAATGAGAGAGGGCCTGCCTATTTGAGGAAACTGTAAGGAAATGTTATAGAACTTCTAATATGTTTGTCATTCTCTGAGAGACAGATGCTAGAATTCCAAGTTCAGGTCAGAAGCTGTTTTCTTACCAGCAAATCCTAGCCTAGGGCTGTGTCCAGGCTCTGACCTGATCTCTCATTTTTCTTTTTCCTGTATTTCCCAGGAGGAGCCAGGTGAGGAACCATGGCAGCCGCCTGGGGTTTTCTTATTCCTTTATTTCTATGAAGTTTTTGTTTTTAGTACGTGTTTTCTTACTTTTAAAATCTACTTTTCATGTCTGCAGTTTGAAAACAGGGGATCAATTTAATCCAATATATCCACAACTTTTATGATACTACATATGAGATGCTGTGGTTTAGATCATCTAGACCATGTACAAGATGTGATTACTTATTTTAATAGCCTTGTATATTTCAGATATGAATAGTGATTCTAAATCTGAGATTATTTAAAATATATGTGTCCAGATTCCACATGAGGAATTTACATTGAAGTGTTGGTATTTTACTAATAGAATAAATGCTTAAAATATTTTACAGAAATTTAGGTTATTTTAAGATAATGGGACACATTATAACAAAATATAACAGTGACAATTGGAGGGTGTAGGTACTTTAAGAAGTTTTTAAAATGTACATATATGAATCAGCTAGCCAAAAAATATAAGGCAGACTTCAAAGTCATGTTTTAATAAGAAAGATTATCTATTTCTTTCTGTCCTTCTTCCAAGGGTTGGAGCATACATGAAAGAATTCTAGCACTTAAGGACTAATAAAGCACAACCAAAGACCAAAAATAATCTTTTTAAATAGCTTTGACTTGGAGAGATTCAAAACCAAGTAATTTTTGTTCTAGAATTGATGAGCTCTTATCTGTCAAATTAAAGTATTAATACAATGTACTAGAATTCTCATAAGAAAGCCAATCATTCTTATAGACAAAAATCATATGCACAAGTTATGGTGAGGTATATCTCATACAAATTGAGACTATCACATAGAAACATTTGGGACATCACTCAGCTGTTCACATAAGTGGGCCTCTTTAATCTGACATATTAAAGAAGTAGAAAAAGAACAATAAACCTCAGTGGCATATGTACATGACATTGAAACAGCACCTACTTCTCCATTCACACTACAGAGAAAAAAGAGTTTGTCAGAATTGCAGTTGCTGATCCAATAAAACCACTTCCTTCATCAAACATATTTCACAAAGAAAATACATCAAAACACCATCTTCAGAAAGCCAGAAAAGCAATTTCAATTTAAAATTTTTCATTTTAATCTGCATACATACTTACTTGAGGATTAACTTAAATTGAACTTAAATTTCCAGGTTACTAAAAAAAAAAATCTAACAAAAACTTTCATCATGCTGGCAGTATTTTCAAGCTAGAATCCATCAAGATCCTTTAAGAAAATGTTGTGAAAAATATAAGCTTATAAAAGAATGAGAAATCTTCAGAAGCATTCTTATTTTGGAAAAACTATTCCTTTCTAAAAGAGACAAAAGTTATGGTTGATGAAGGACACAGGGAAAACTGCCACCTGACAAACATGAAAAGAAGCACAACTTTAACTATAATTGAAAACCGAATGTTTAAACCATGATCAGATACTATTTCACCCATCAGATTATGAAAAATGTTAAGGTCTAAAATAAAAAGGTTGGCTAGTTTACTGCAGCTAACACTCTGGCACACTGCTTATGAGAGCATAAATTGATAGTGCCACCTTGGAAAATTATTTAATATTATTTGTTAAAATTGATAGCCTATATCCCAATAATCCTATTCCTAAACATCTATACTACAGCAGTAGCTTTTAGAATTTTTGACTAAGAACTCACAATAAAAAGTATATTTTATATAACAGTCCAATACATGCATGCATGCTACACTGATATACACTAACACATAATGGAGCAAAAGTTTTATGAAACAATCCTCACCCTTATATTAATATGTAGAATGTACATATTAGGACCTTATATGTAGAATGTACTTTGACATTCTCTATTTTATTCCAGTCTACACTAAGAATTTTTTTCATGCTGGTAACAACCCACTAGATCGATTTTATAATCTAGTCACTAACCTGTTTGAAAAACTGGCCTGAGTGATACTTTAGGACATGTGCATTAGAAGATATCCAAGAATACTTATAGCAGCATTATTTACAACGGCAAAAAGCAGAAAACAATCCAATTTCATATTTATAGATAAGTCTAAATATGTTCATAGATAAGTAAATTGCTGTATGTTCATATAATATAATAATATACAACATTAAAAATGAATTAACTGGTTGGTTTGAGTGCAGTGGTAGTTATAACTAATTGATCACAATCAGTTACAGATTCCTTTGTTCCTTCTCTACTATTGCTTTACTTGACCAGTGGGAAAAAAATTAAATTTAAAAAAAGAAAAAAATGAATTAACTATGGTTACATACATCATCATGAAGGAATCTCAGGAACATAATGTTGAGTGACAAAAGAGAGTTATGAAAGTATGATTCCATTCATACAAAGTCTAAAAGCATGCAAAACTAAACTTGGTAAGCTTTCATTCTTAGGAAAATGAGAAACATAAATTTCAGTATAACAGTTACTTCTGAGAGGAGACAGAAGAGAAAGGAAATATTCTCATAAAAGGACACAGAAGGATTGTGTGCTCATACAAAAATGCCATGTTGGATACCTCTTAGGGACAGCCACTTATGCTCAAGCTGTTTCCCACCTCAAACCCCCATCAAAATCTGGTTCTCCTCCTATCCATCTCTTCAGAGCTATGCTCACTAACAAAACTTGCACTGTTAAGAAATATGAGTTGTTAACCCTCATATGCACAATATTTGTAATGTACAGACACCAAAATGAGCTGCTAATGACACTTAAAGGAGGGCCTGATGGCAGTGATTTGGCAGATCTAAGCAGGAAAGATGCTCTGGAATATGTAGATTTGCAACAGAGTCAGCAAATTTCATCATCCAGGCATCATCACCTATTGTACAAGGATCCAGAATACATTTATCAGGCTTGATTCTTCTAAGCAAAAAATTAAATTAAAATACTTGTTGGGAGAGAAATAAGAAACAAAAGATTTGGATCAAACCCATTTAATCGAATTTCCACCATGTGTAAAGGACAGATTTGACTATAACATGGCACAGTTAACGTTATTCAGATACCACAGATAAAGCAAGTGTCAGTGATATCTAGCATTATACAATGACCATAGTGTACAGTAATTTGCAGAGTACAATGCAAACAAGTTAAAATTTAACAGCATTTAGTTATGTTGTGTTTGCTTATATCATCAATTCAGCAAAAATTCCAAATAATGTATCTGTCTGGTTGTCAATGTCAACAAACTGGAAATAGATTTTAATTTATTAACTTGAGGTTCAAATAATATTCTCATTTTTCTATGGATCTATCTCATAATAGCCAGAAATCTTAACCATTAAATCGTGAGCATGAACCCTTTTTTGGGGGGCATATTATGGGGGTATAAATTTTAAGGTTTCAATAAATGCCCTTTCCCCCCTCCCCCCCCCAAGTCTAAGTTTCCAGCATGACCATCCCCCAGATGGTGCATGTCTCACTCATTATGTATGTATATATGCACCCCCCTCCCCGCTCCCACCTGCCCAATACCCTATTACTGTAGTACCTATGTGTCCACTTAGGTGCTGCTCAGTTAATACCAGTTTGCTGGTGAGTATATGTGGTGCCTGTTTTTCCATTCTTGGGAGCATGAACCTTTTAAAGATTTTCTAAGCAGTTCTAAAAGATAAATAACAAAACACTCAATTTTGTTGTTATTGTTGTTATGCATCTAACTTTCTTTAGTTAACCAGAACACACCCATAAACTTGGAAAGCATCAAACAGAAAAACATACCAAAACTCCATACGTTTTATTCTTCAAGAGAGGCAGAATACCTCTCAGATTCTCTCAGAAAAAAAATGAATTCATAAAAACTGTACTTTAGAAGTAGTATTATACCACGACAACAGGGTGAAATCATATTGATAACAAAGACAAAAGAAAAAGGGCTTGTAAAATTCTAATTTTTCTAGGAAAGAATTTAAAAAATAAAACGACTTCAGTAATTTCTCAGGGCATGGTTGTTTCTATACCAGAGTAAGAGCTGCCATTCACATTTATGACTCCAAGTAATCAAGAAGAATTATATCATCTTTCAAATGTTTTGTATTTGGAATCACTAGTTAGGTGTGTAATGCATAACAATAAAAATGTCTACAGTTGAAAGCATTAATATGTTAAAATTATCTTATGTGGAACACTGCCTTAATTCCACATATCACATTCCATATAAATAAACTATTCACATACCAGATGTCAATTACTCAAGGAAATATACTTATTATCTAAAATATCTTACTTATCCTTTGCAAAATTTTATCTTAAAGACAACTTTGAGATTGCTCTTTGCAAGCTCTTAATAGGCATTTCATCTTGAATCATTTTGGCACTCTTAAATGCCATCATTTCTTCAGTGTTTGGAAGTGGTTTAATTTAGATTTAAGTTCTAAAGACAATGTTTTTGTCCAGAATTCATCCACTGTCAGTAATAATAAATGTTAAATATCAATGATATGCCATATAAGCTGGGCAGCTACCAAGAAATTTTACCATCCAAGAACAGCACTTCAATGATCTCTATGTATGGCAGAAGTATTACTTCATCGTCTCCCAACAAATTATTCCTTCCATGCATCCATGATTTTCCTTTTAGGTAGCTGGGAGTGTCAACATTTTGGGACCAGTATTATGGGCTTTCTAGATCAATTGACACCATTTCTTAGTAAGTTTAACATTTGATAGAATCCTCTAAAAGCCCTACAGTTCTTATAACATTTAACTTATTGATACCAAAATTGCTCTACAATTTTTATGAGACTTCTTTATTTTGGGTCTTCAAAATTTTTCATCTAATCCCATAAATAATCTAACCATAAATAACTCCGAATACTATCCAAACCTGTCCATGTCTGTGCACATCTGCATGAATGAAATTCCTATATACAACAATCAATATTCAAATACCCAGTATGATTTTATATGAAGCCCACAGAGTATCAATTGAAATGTGATTAAGATACATATACATCTGTGTATAAATATTAATATATACATTTGTGTGCGTGTGTGTATGCTTTTCTCTAGAAAGAGAGAAAGAAAAAGGCTATGGAAAACTATTATCTCTGTTTTAATTTCTTCTTTTATCTTATCTGAGTTTTCCTAATTTTCTGCAGAGCATCATTACATTTATAATAAGAAAATAAATACAAGTTTTTAAGGTAAAAAAAAAAAAACTAACAATTCAGTTGTACCTGTTAGGGTTGGCATTATACAAGCAGAATAAAATATTTAAATAATATGTAAAAAGGCAATAAAACATTTTTTACATTATTGACGTCACGTTTAGAAAGGGAGAAAAGTAGGAGATGACTTTTCCAAGATCTGTCTCCTGCAGGCTGACCTCCTGAAAAGCTCCATGGAAACTGGCTATTGCCAAATATTTAAAACACTCAAAAAAGTCAATAGCAGGATTTGGACCTCAGCTCCCTATCAGGTTGGAAAATACCTGGTGCTCCCTTCAATGCTGATGAGACAAATGTGGCTAAGAGTTTTCCTCTTCACACAGTTGCAACTGTATGGCTTGGACCCCAGAGCCCAGATCATCTTTGGAGAGAGGCTGGGGCCACCTACCACACCTCCTAATGTGAGTTGGCAATTTAATTACATTCTGGGAGGGATCCATGCAGCTCAAAAGTCCCATAGTTAGGGTCCCTTTCCTGAAGGACATTTATAGGTGCATTTTAGGAAACAATTGAAATATACTGTAGGTGATTTATGTTTACTATGCACACCATCATGGAGATAAAAACTGGAACATGAAGGCAGCCTCACAAAAATATTTCTCTAGCTTAACCCCATCTTTTTCACAAGAACTCCAATCTCCTTCCAATTCCTCCCAAATAGATCCGGAGGTCCACAGACCGTGTCCAGTGGGACGTCTACCAGCCCCCACATCTATTCTTTGCATCAGTTTTTTCTCCTTCTGCCCCAATTCAGGATGGTAATGTGGCCAGTCTTTGCCATAAAAAACAACTCACTGCCACTCCCCAAAGCTGCACTGCTGGTGTTGGTCCTTTCTCCACTGAGGTCACAGGGCCCTTGATGTTCATATTAGCCCCCCATCTAACAAGGATGCTACAACTATACTCAGGATAGAGAAAAGGAAGAAGGTCTAAAAAGTCCAACATCTTGATTGCATGAGGTTTAGTGCTTCCAAAGTATAATAGATTCACTGGAGAAGAATATGAGCCAAACAAAATCATTTTAACTCTTAGACACTCACTATCACATGTAAAATGGATGAGTAAGGCAAACCCTTGTCCTAAGACACTGTCTAGCAGGGAGCTAAGCTTTGTCATAAATATACAAGTTATGAGGTAAGACTCATAAGAGAGGTACACAGAGCTGTGGGAGTTCACCACAGGAAAAAGGCTTTTCGTAACCATAAAAATCAAGGCAAACTGAATGGAAAAGACAAATGGGACTCTAGTCACAAACGGGAAAGTCCTTCTGAAGAGCAACAGTTCATGGTCTACTCTGAAATCTGGAGCAATATTGATAAAAGGTAGGACTATATCCTAGAAAAGTTTGGCCAGATCCTAGAAGATTCTGAATGACAGATTGTTCATAGGTCCCATTATCCTCACCATTAGGTCCCAATACCTTACCATGACTTATAACCTGTCAGCACCTGGCTTACACTCCAGTCTCATTCCTGCCTCTCCCCACCCCTTACCCTCTGCATTCCAGCCAGACTGTTCTGTTCCCTGAATGTGTCCTGTACTCTCTGACCAATGGACCTATATGCATCCTATCCTCTCTTCCCGTAACATTTTTTGCCTTTTTCCTTTTCCCAGTCCCTTTTACTTCTGTCCTAGATAACTCACTCCTTTCTCAGACCCAGCCTAGACTGGACTATTCTCAAGAAGCCTTGTCCAATCCCTAGCTCTCAGTCAGATGCGTCTTTTATATCTGCACTGCCCGCATCACAATATTCTTAGGTACCTATTTGTTTTCCACAAATCTTATAAGCTCTCTGAGAGCAACAATTCTTTCTCATTCACCATTTTATCCTCACTGCCTAACAGTGCCTGACATCCAGTAAGTGCTCAATTAATACTTCTTGACTATATGAGTCAATGGATAAACGACAAAATAAATCTTTCAACTAATCAAACTATTTTAAAAATAAAAAATACACAGAAACTGGAGTAAATTATAGCAGCAGATATTTTAATATGCATTCGATATCTTTGAAAACATAAAACATTTTATTGATCCTATTTTTTCATGACTAGATGGTTATTTATCAAGTACTATTTGCTAGAGGGAAAATTCTGTGCAGTTGCCAGGTTATTTAACTTCTATGCATTCTATCTTAAAATAAGCTTTATATCTCTGACTAGGTGGTAGTGACTGCAAAAGATAAAATTCTGTCTATGATTTCATATTTCAGAAATCTTCAATGATATATCCTGGGAAAAACTCCTCTCCTCAAACTCCCATATGGGATCAAAATTTTATCATCTCTCAGCGTTGGCACAACTATAATATAAAGTGGGCTTTAAATTTATGAATGTTTATATTGAGTAAAATGTGGGAGAACTATACTTATGATTTAAAGGAGGCAAGTTAAAGTAACATGTAGTCTTCTTAGAGAGAAACAGAGTTCAAAAACATGAAGAATTTGGAGAAAAAGAAACTGAAATTCTCTATATGATACGCAGAGAAATCCAGAAGTGTCATGATACATTTAAAACTGAAGAAGGAAGGGAACAGGGAAAACAAAGAAAAATACGATTCAGAATGACTTCTGCAAGAGGAAGAAAAATGTGCTGCTACTTCAAACTGTCAAAGAATAGTTTACAGATAATAAAGACAAGAACTTTGCTGCTTTTGAATGCAAGACTTATATAAGGTTGAAATGTCCACAGAGAAAGCTATTTCAACCTGGAATTGGATGCTAAACCTAGGGCCAAGTAAGAAAAACTAAGTGACCAAAGAATTAAGTCTACCATGCTTTGTTAGCCAACTGTAGAAACAAACCAAAAGACACAGACTACTACAGAGTTTATGTAAAATAAATAGGTATAGCAGAATGAGGCTGTGTTTTGGAAACTTACCCAGGTTATACCTAACTTATTTCCCAAGATCTCTACAAATAGCAATAAAGGACCATTATGTATGAGGAACCATCTAATTTATCATCCAAACTGGGAAACTTTTAAGAGTGTAAGGGGGTGGTACTAATAATTAAACTGGCACTTAATTTGAAACTGTCTCAGTCTAACTGGGATGTATGGTCAACTTAATTATACATTAAACCCCTGCATTATGCCAGAGAAATACTTTGAAGAAAGGACTCTGAAGGTGAAGTCTTCAGAGAAAAAACACAAGTTCTTTGAGAAGTTGGACAAAAGTTACCCAAGCAGGAGAGAATCGGAAAGCCTTCTGTTTAGGAGCTGACTTGGATGCACATGGTTACATACATAACGTCCTACATTATTAGGCATGCACAACATTTGCACAACTTGTAAATAATTTGCATCTGAAATTTCTCAATGTTTATATACCCTTTCATTGTTTTTTTTTTTTCAAAGTTGATGTCATCTCTGAAATTTTAAAGTCCTAAGTGTCAGGAATTCTGTTCAGTTTCCTGTATTCAGACTAAGCATATGTTGCTACTATATAGTGCACATAGGGGAATATGAACAGTCTTTCCACCTCTGAAGGAATCTCTCCATGAGTCAGAGTCTCAACAGGATACAGAGGGCATGCCCAAAAGGGGTGATTGGTCTGAGTTTAATGAAGGGGCCACTTATAAAGGTGTGGGCAGGATTAAAGGCAACCACAAGGGATGGTAAAAATACTGAGGCTTTAGCAATCCTGAGACTACTACCACCATAGACTTGAAAGGGGAGGGAGTAGGAGCTATTATAGGAACTTGGAGAAGTTCCTATAATAGTTCCAGAAGCGGTGCTGAAGACCTGACAGATAGGAACTGTGGCTTTTGGTAGAGAAACACCATTGCCTCCCTGCAATCCTACAGGAAAGAAGTTGTTGAATAAATACCCCAAGTTCTCTTTCCTCCTGCCATCCAATTTCTTGTTGGCACTTCCTTTTGGCCTAACCCATGGGTCAGGGGTTCCAAAAATTATATTCTATTGCACATATTATCTCTTACAGTCTTTTTATTTGGCATTATATTGTGAGCAATTTCCCATGTACATGGAATCCTTCAATATTATAATTTTTAATGATTCTTTAATGTCCCAAGTTGTGGTTTTATCATGCTTTTTAAATTTTCCACTATTTAATATAACTCATTTTTCAATAATAGATAGCAAATGATCCAAAGAGCTTTGTGATCCTATTATCATGTAAAAGACTATTTCTTCATCAGTTATTCGTTGACCCACAGCTGCCATTGAGAGTAATGGACCACTGATTTTGTGTTGTTCAACCCCATACAAGTTAATATCTTTCTTTGAGTTTGTTCCATATGATAAAACTTTCTCACATCCCATAGAAAGATATTCTGCAAAAGTTAATAAATGTCCTTTAAAACATTACAAAATAAAAGGACTGGTATTAATCATCAGACATTGGTATCAAGCCATTGACTGCTCTGTGACCTCTATTAGCATACAAAATCATTAATTTATTTGCCCCAAACTGATGATGGTAAAGTCAAAAATAATATAAATCTATTTACTGTGAGGCTTACCAAATTCTCCCCTTCCAAATGGGAACCTGTTCTCATAATCAACTGAATTAATTGAATACAACTTACCTTCCATTTTCTGTTAAAAAGGGTACACATAACCTCCTTTGGAAGCTTGTAAAGGTAGGGGTTAGGGAACATCTTCACAGACCCAGGAACAAATTCAAAAGAAAATATTAATAAATACTGTTACACTATATTTTGTATAGTGCATAGTTGCAACAGGACAGAAAACAGAGGCTATCTTAAAATGCATTATATAACTTTAGAGAATTATATAAATCATGAAAATGGTTTTTCTACAGCTTCAAAAGAAGATGCTGCCAAGTTATAGTTAATATTTCAATGTGATTTCACTCTATACAATGTAACCTTGAGATGGTTTTCTTAGCAACAGTACCTGAAATAAAAAATGTAATATAATAGGACACTTTAATATTGATTAAATACTTGATCATTATTTCTGATATTGCCCAAATCTTGTGATATGCAATTATTTTAAGATATGAGTATTTTTAAGAAAGTATCCCAAAAAAGATTAAAACCCAATAAGGTCCATCAGAGGAAAGTATGGCACTCACAACCAGTCTCAGAGTCTCTTGACATTTCCTAGCCTCTTTGTAAAAGGTATGATAACATGAAAATTTTATAAGTTTTGGCATCAGTATTAACTTTGAAATGCATCTCTTCCACTTATTAGCCATGTGACCTTCGGCTATTCCTTTTACTTCTCTGAGTCTGTTACTATTTCTATAAAATGATTGAATAACCACATCACAGGTATTATTGTAAATATTTAATTTGATACTGTATATGAAGAAACTAGCAAAGTGACTAAACAGAGTAAACAGTCAAAAGCTGTTTGTTCCTTTTTCGCACTCCCCACTATTTTTACTGAAACATTTTCTCCTTAATACCATCACTTGGGGCCTTTTCTTAAGCCAGCCAGACTTTGTATCACTGAATGGTTTGTATGGTGTTCCATTACAATTTTTTTATTCATTCATTTTTCTAACACACATGTGGGTATGCCTACTATGGGCCGGTAACTGTCCTAGTGCTAGGGATATAGCAGCAAACAAACAGATCAAATAAAAACAAAGAAACAAACAAAAAACCCTGAAACTTAGGAATCTTATATGATCATAGAGGAAGAATATAGACTTTAAAGAAAAGTAAAAAATGTAGTTTAAAATCTGGGGATAAATGCTGTGAAGAAAAGTAAAGCAACAAAGGCTGATAGAGAATGAATGATGGGATTGATTGCGTTAGGGTATCCTGAGTAGGCTTCACTGATAGGAACACATTTCTGCAAATATTTGAATAAAATGAAGGGAGAACCACTGGACTATCTGAGGGAAAACCGTTCCAGGCAGAGGAAAGAGCAAATGTAAAAGCCTTAAGACAGAAACAATTTGAGACTTAGAAAAATAGTAAGAAGGCTAAGGATAGTATGGCATGAATATGGGGGAGGTTGGTAGGTCAGAATGGGAGCCAGATCACCTACAGCCTTATAGGTTGTTTTAAGGGCTTTGGGTTTTACTCTGAGTTGAATGAGAGGCATTGGAGAATTGACTAGATTGCAGATCTATATTATGTATTTTGCAGTGCTCCAAGTGAAAGATGATGGTGGCTTGATAAGGGTGATAGCAGTGGAGATGGCAAGAAGTTGTCAAATTCTGGTGTACTAAAGGCGGAGCTAATTGGATTTGCTGATAAATTGGATGCAGGATGTGAGATCACAAAAAGAGAAGATCACTGAGGTGTTTGGCTATAGCTGGAAGGAAGGGCCTACCATTTATTGAAAAAAATTATGAAAGGAGAAGTTTGGGGAGGAAAGAACATGAGTTTGGTTTCATACAGGCTAAGTTTGAGATATGTACTAGAAATCCAAGTGGATATGTAGAGAAGGCACCTGGATAAAAGAGTCTGGAATCGAAAATAAAATTCAGGCCAATAATTCAAAACTGGAAGTCCAGAACATATGGATGATATTTAAAGCCAAAAAAATGAATGCAATCTCCAATCAGAAGTGAGTGTAGACAGAGAACAGAGGTGATCCAGGGCTGAGCTTTGAGGCACTCAGTGTTGGGAGGTCGGGCACATGCACAGCAAATGGTTTTTTTTCTCATGCCAATCAATTCTCCAACTCTCCAATACCAGCTAGGTGTCCTAAAATCTCGTTCAATGCTGACACTAAGTACCCCAAGCTAGAATCAAATTCCACTGGCTTAAGGCCTGGTCCCAAAAGACTGTCCTCACTTCAGATGCCAGTTGCTAGTATTGGGTCCCCAGGTTACTCACACTTCTGTCTGACTTGGCTAGAAAGTCAGTGGTTCCCACAATCCATCCCCTTGAGGTTCAAGAATTTTATAGGCCCCACAGGACTCAGGAAAATGCTGTGCTTATTATTACAGTTTATAAAGATTCAAATGAACAGCCAGATGAAGAGGTAGTTATACAGGGAAACGTCTAGAAGTGTCTCAAGCACAAGACCCTCTGTCCCCATGGAGTTGGGGTGTGCCAGCCTTCTGGCAGTTGGATGTGTAGGCCAATTCAGAAGTTCCCAAACCCTATTATTTAGGGGTTATTATAGGGGTTTCATTACCTAGGCATGATTGTGGCCATTGGAGATTAATTTAATCTCAAAGCCCCTTTCTCCTCCCCAGAGGTTGTGGGATGGGGGTGGAACAGAAAGTTCCAAGCTGCTAGTCAAATCTTGGTCTTTCTGTTTACAGCCCCCATCCTGAAGCACTCTACGAGCCCACCAAGAATCACCTCATTAGAACAAAAGATGCTCCTGTCACCCTAATCACTCAGGAAATTCTGAGCATTTTAGGAACGCTGTGCCAGAAACTAGATACAAAGACAAAAATGGTCTTTTACACAGATCCTTTACAACAAAATGATTATACCTGCCAAAAGATTTACATTTGGCGTAGCATTTATAGAATAGATACAGCAATGGTACTAAAATGAACACAGCTAACATTTGGAAAATGGTTAAAGAAACAGCTAACTCAACCCATAAAACCATTATATATATTTTCATATTCTTGTACTACTCTGTTACACTTGATTTCCCCTGATCTACTGCTATTTGTAACTTGTGATAAACTTGTGCTGAACTATTTAGCACAGAAATCAGCTTTAGAATAGCTGTGTCTAGTTATTTCCCAGGCCAGTCATTTTCCGCAGATACTACATTCTGAGGAAGCTTTAATTCAATTGTTC
Source organism: Microcebus murinus (assembly GCF_040939455.1). NCBI lineage: Eukaryota > Metazoa > Chordata > Mammalia > Primates > Cheirogaleidae > Microcebus > Microcebus murinus. The sequence goes on along the minus strand of NC_134114.1, from coordinate 33,321,422 downwards.
AACACAACTGAACACCCATATCAGTGTTATCATAAGACTTGTTTAACATGAGGCAGTGAATCTTACCAACACTACCAGAATTACACCAGTTTGCAGTATAGTTGTAGTACAATTCTGTTTCATTTCAGAACAAATCAGTAAGAATTACAAAGGTATTTGCTTTGCCTTCTTAACAGAATCAATCCTTGCCCACATACCAGATATTATTAATAACACGCACTGTTACAATTGCCCATGGCTCAGTTATTACTGGGTTCCAAGGTAACTGGAGACAAAGCCAACCACCCTGTCTTATCCCACACACTTGTACTGGCCTGATCATGATTGTGTGTTGTTATGTAGCAGGGCCTACCTGTGAGGAGGACATGAGTGATATTTAGAATAGCTTCTACCAACTTTACTTAGTAAACTATATGTTTTATTTCTATCTCCTTTGGGGATAAGGATAACGCAGTACATTGATACAAATTATAAGTGCCCAAGAGAACTTCCATAATTTTGGAGGGCCATAAGATTCCCAAAAGTGTGTGTGTGAGCCTCATCAGGCCAAATAGAAAGCCATTGCCCCGTGGCTACTTCATCCTCCATTTGTATTCAAATACCCAAGAGGCCCTACTGAGTCAGGTACAAGCTCTTTCCCAACACTAGGTTCCAGCATTCTCTAGCATTATTGGTTGAGTCAGACTGATCCACTTTGCTAAAGCCTCATTATCTTTCCAGGCTGACTCCCATCCTTTGTCTTCTTCCTGGAAGGAAACCTCCCCTAATCTGGTTATTCTATTTAATAAATCTTTTCCCCCTGAATGCTGCTTCTCACTAAAAGTAAATTCAGTTTTTCCCAGGATACCTAAACCAGTACCTATCTCTCGTAAGGCCCTTTTCTGTCTTGTGGGCCAGTGCTGTTTAATCCATCATACATGTTGTTGCTATCATGTGTTAGTGGCCTGAGTGCAGTTAGGATACATGTTTTGCATCCAAAATGTTGGGTCCCCCATACTAGGGTTAGATGAGTGGTAGCTACACATGCTACACCTAGATATCACTTAGTCTGAGTGTGTTTCAGGCCTAAGCAGCATTCCTGCCTCAGGGGGAGCCACTCCCCAGGGGAACTGAGATCCACCACTTGCATGGTGCCCACTGTTTGGATCCCATCAGGAGCTCATTGTTAACTCATGGTTTTTCTCTATTCTGTTTGATAGCTATTCATCCACAAAAATGAAAATGGCATGCATTTGTGCATAGTACACTGTGGTATGCTGGGCACATTGCTGTTATATTTCATCTATTATAACCTGGTATTTTTTGAAGCATTTGATCATCAAGATTTATTGTTGCACAGTACCAGACTACTGAGACATATACACCACACAGTTTGAAGTCCTAGTAGGAAGCAGTTCTCAGAAACTTCTTCCCAAATGATATCCTTTGTAGTAGATATAACCTGAAAAATGGGAGTCAAAAACTACTGGCCTATTACTAGAGTTCCATTTAGTCATTAACAGGCAATCCAATTTATCATCATATTATATGAACAGAATGTCACCCAAAGTGATGCCCCTCAGGTCTGCAGGCTGCCATTCAACTTTGTTGGGCTCCAAAGAGAAATAGCCTTAGCAAACATATAGCTTCACCCTATGTTCCTGATTGAGGAGTATACATGCAGAGGGGCCGGCCTACTATAGAACCAGAGATGAGTACCCATTGTACCAGAAGGAAAGCACAGACACATGATGACACATGATGGGGGTAGGTGTGGTAGTAGGAGCTGGCACAAGTGTGCTGGAGCAAGTAAGTCTCTTCTCATTGCTTTTATTTTCTCAGATGGAAAAAGAAGATCATTAGCTGAAAGTACAGACAGGAAGGAGTGTTGGAAGTTTAAAGACAGAAAGGATATGAAATTGTCTACACAGGGATTCTCAACCTTGGTACTATAGACATTTCGGGCAGGCTAATTCTTTGCTGTGGGGGACTGTCTGTGCATCATGGTACGTTTAGCAGCATTCTTGATTTCTACCCACCTAGATGTCAATAGCACTCCCTTCCCAAGGTTGTGACAATCAAAAATGTCACCAGACATTGCCAAATGTCCCCTGGGGGCAAAATCAGCCCATTAAGAACCACTGCCTCCACTAGGAAATGGGGTGAGTGAAGGGAGTAGAGAAATGTAAAAAGGATGGTGGTCATCTAACATCTCACTTGGGTTAGCAGGCATCAATTTCAAATGAAGCCAGCTGGCTAGCTTATGTGTATTTTTCCAGCCCTGGTAGCTGCATAGAATCAATACAGGCAAGAAGTTAGTACAACAAAGTAAGAAAGGAGCAAGGAGTTGAAGGTGTATGAAAGTAAGTGATTACAATGATAGAATTTAAGCCAGTAAGGAGGAAAGGAGGGATATGAAAGGAGGGAGGGACAATTAAAGGAGGATGGATCAACACACTGCAGATTCTAGATAGATGTAGGAATCTGGGCACCAAAGAGCATGAGCTGAGAAGTTATGAGGTGATGGCAAGAGAGACACTTGAAACTGACTCATAACTGGTTGAAGTTATTAGTAATTATATATAGAGACAGAGTTATATAGAGTAATATATAATTATTATTTTCATCAAATCCTGAGATTTAGCCCCATGAAGAGCCAGGAATTGTGTTGCCAGTATCCCATTATTGGAACTAGTAAAGTATAAGATTTAAATCTCCTACAGAGTTTATATGTAGAAAACACAAGCCTAGTAAAGCCTATTAAGCTGAGTTCTGCATTTTATTTGCTCATAATTTCCCATATCTCAATAAATAAGTGAAAGCAGCAGAAATTCCAACTTGCTCTGAGTCAAAGATTGACATGATAGCTAGCCTGTTTACTTATAAGAAAACTTTAGGCAGGAGGTGGTTTTATTCTCAGAAAAGGAACTATTGAGCTTGTGGATATCAAAGCAGCTAAACAAACCTCTTATTATTAGAATAATGGCCATGACATTCAATATCTTTTAGGGAAAATTTAACCTGATCTTTGATTTTGGCACTTTTCACTACTTCAAAATTAGGTCAAACAATAAAGAAGGGGGGGAAAAAAGAATACAGAACTAAAGATAAAATAAAGTCATATACCAATTTTACTTTTCAAGCATAGTTGAATGAAAAATAAGAACAAAGTAAATTTTCCTTAAGCTCTAACTAATGTTCCATCCTTCTGCTTCTGAAGAAAAACGTGTTTTTCTGTAGTTTTATAATAAATCTAAAACACTATCATTTTTTGCATGAAAAGCTAAGTATTGCTTTGCCAAAAATAGTCACCCTGTGCTACAAGAATCTAAGTTTGTTTTAATTATCCTCAGATACGAACTACCACTATGTCAGCCCCCTCAGTACGAACTACGATTATCTGTTGTTTAAAATAGATGTCCTAAGTACATTATCTAACTGAACAAAAGCATAAACATTTCAACTATCAAATCATCAGAACTGCTTAGGCAAGCATAAATATCTCCTGGCTCCAATGTATCCCTTATGGAATTTTTTTTCCCCTGTTACTTGCTCTGCTGTTGCAATGATAGCAGGCCCATGCTGAGATAATGAAATTATGGATCTTCTTTTTATAGCTTAAGGGCTTTTTATTTCTGAAGAAGTAGAAGTTTATTTCCAAGCAGTAATACATTTTAATACAGGCCAAATACAAGAAAAGATGTTTAGTAAATCAGGAATGCAATCAATAAAGGATATCACAAGGAAAAAAATAAATCGAATTTAGGAAAAGATTCATGGCCCCTAATGAGCTTGCATTAGAGAATGCAGTAAGTTAATATTCTTTATGTACACTTTATGTTATTGAGATTTTTCTCACTTCCTCCAGGAAACTGAGTTCTATGAGCCCTATGCTAATTTTCCTATCTCTTCTTTGGTTTTGGATAGTGAAGAGCCACTCCAGGGTTACATTCAACTCAGTGACTAACTGGTTTAGAAATTTTACTTGTTTTAAGTCCCAGCTTCTCACTAGTTAAGACTACTGACTCTGTCTTGCCCAACAAAAGTGACATTCTGTAGAGGATTACAGAGATATACAAGAGAAACCAAGTCCTATTCTAGGTTCCTTTGTTGAAATCATTTCTTTTGGATTGGTATCAGATTCCATTTAATACTGTCCATTTCTGAGATCTTTTTCCCCCTTCACAGAAGTCCTCTCAACTGTCACACTGACAAGTCGGCCTTTTTCTGATGTCCCTAAGTGCCTGCACTACCAAGGATTCAGATAAGAACTGCAGCTGAGTGACTGGGTTAACTGATAAAATTGCTAATTAAAGCCCTGTTTTCAACACTCCTGAAAGATTAACCAACTGGGCCAAAATTTGGAGCACAGAGGAAGTTTTACTTTTTACGGTGAACACTTTGGTAAATAAAAGGCTTTAACAGTTTCAAAGAAAGTAATGTCATGAAATTTCCCAAAGACATTTTTCCCTCCAGAAAAGTATACAAATGGGACCATTTAGTCAAAGCTTTGGAAGGGTTTTTCTTCCTCATAAACATTGTTGCTTGACAGGGGAGCACGGAAGCTGATCAGTATTATATTTATACATCACTGTGCTGAAAAAATGATAGTAACACAAACACAAAAGTGCACTGTTCTTTAAAAACAATCTAGTCTAATAATTTTGATTTAAAAATTGTTGAGAAATACAAAATGTCTATCTGATTTTCTGAGTCAGATACTGCAGAGACATAACACAACATGATGGCTTCAGGCATGGAGTTAGCAGCCAAATGCCTGGCTTTTGATCCTACTGTTGCCACTTTTTAGCTAGGTGACCTTAAGGTAGTTATTTAACTTCTCTCTGCCTCGGCTGTCCCATCTGGAAAATGGAATGATAGCAATAGTACCCATGTCATGAGCTGTTGTGAGGGCTAAATGAATTAAATCTTTCAAGTGCTTACAAGAGTATGAGGCACATAATCACATAGTAAATGTATATTATTATTATGAGTTCATAAACAAAAATGACCTGTAAGTGTCTTAACATAAGATTTAACCCCTCATGTGTGTGTTATTATGAAAGATAGCTCCTCAGAGCTTTGCAACACCACCCCATACATGACATAATTTGATGACTGAATCTTTTCCACTAAGGGCCTGACTCAATTTGAAACCAAGAATATCTTCATCCATAAAATGAATTTCTTATACCATATGACTGTTAAACTTTTGTCCTGCTCAAATGAGCACCAGCTTTAAGTCTATAAAATGAAACTTGGAACTCCTAGTTTACTTGGCCCACTTGTTAATTATCATCCTCCTGTGAAAACTCTCTCAGGGTGCTATAAATCCTCTAAGTGCCTGACCCCAAATATAAATGTCACCCACTCTGCTGGGGAAAGTCAATGTAGAATGATCTCTTGTGGAGTATTTTTTTTAACTTATAAAAGGAAGTGGAATCATTTTCTCTGAAGGCTCTTTCTTTTCCCAGAACCAGTCTATCCCACCAGTGATGGACATGTGGCATAGGGATAAAGTAGGGAAAGAAGAATGGACATAGATAGGCAGAAGAGTTAAACAGGGAAGAAACACAGTGACACCAAGCTATCAAGCTTTCCCTGGCCCATTGCCCTGTCTTAGGGTGAAAAGCCATTAAAATGTGACCATCTTTGATATTACTTCTAACAAGACTGGAAATGGGACTCATGCACTTCAAATGTGGGATGTTTAGACTGTATTAAAACATGAGGCTCCGGTCACATCAAAGGCTCCTTGTGGGTGGTTTGGGCCAGCGTGAGGTCACCACTGCTCCCGCCCAATAGGTGTGGAGACACTGTGTACCTGTGAAATAGCGATGTTTGCTTTTTTTCCGCTGATAAATGTGGAGCTGAGAGAGGAGATGCCTCTGTGTGCTGAGGAATGATCTACTGTGGAAGGTTTAAAGGCAAACAGGTATCAGGTTAGGGTTACAGGGGGCAATTTTTTGAATGGGGATGTCCTTTGTTCTTAGAGAATAGGCTTCTTTAATTCCTGATGCAAGGACAGACATTGATAAGAAAGGCTTCCTGCTTGACCACCAAATTTAAAATAGTCTTTATTTGACATTATTCTGACAATAGGTAATTTGGATGACATCAAGGAAGGACATAAAACACCAGGGCAGTTTAACCTCACTTTGCCTTTTTATACTTAAATATCTTTATCTTACATTAGCTCCATAGCACTCTTCCAATATGTTTAAATTGCAATCACATAGAATTGAGGTAAGAAAATTTCATGTAGTTACTACTAGCCTATAGGACAAGTTTTTTTAAAAAAAAACAATTCTCTTTATTCACATCTATAATGGCTTTAAAGGTCTTAGTAATATGGCTTTTAAAAGTTTTAGCATAATATTCTGAAAGTGCTTACGATTGGGCTCTTCTGAATTTTATCCATACCTAACAGTCCCAACAGAGCTTATGAATTGCCTTGTAATTGTTCACTATCAGTTGTAATCCCCCCACTCATTTGCAAATTCTATACAGAACTTTGCTTTCTATTTTCTTTTTACCCCACATGCAGCCAGTGCAACATCAACTATGAAAGAGAAACTTAATCATCACTGGTTGATATGGAAATGGAATCCCTATTTCATGGGATGGGAAAAAAGAGTAAAAAGAAAGTCTCCCTCTCCAGTCCTACTAACCCTTTCTGCATCTTCTCAATGGGCTAAAAACATACACAGTTGTTTCATTCCTAACATCCATGCTATACATTTTGGAGGGAAAAATCATTTTCTGCTAGACTCAGATCCAATTTCCATTATGATTTTTGCCCTCAAGAAGTAAACATCGTGGTCAGGATGTCTGCCCGGCATCCTTCTGGCCAACAAAGCAGTGGTTTCCAATGAAATGAGAGTGCTCTGGTAAGATTGCACGGCCCGGTGGCTGCAAACTCCTATGAACCACACAGGGTTTTTAACCACTGGCAGTGTTTCAAACCACTTAATTGAATGACAAGTCCCTCAAACAGCTGTCACTTAAGATTCCAGGGTTTAGATGAAAGACCAGAGTACTTGTAATTACTCCCCTCTAGCACCCTCTTCCTAAACACAGCACATACTACTGGCAACAATTTTCAGTAAAATGACCAGCCTGGACATGGGAGAATGAAGCAGACATCTAAAGATTGATTAAAAAAAAAAATAGTGCATTTTTTCTTCTTTTTTTTTTTTTCTTAGCTAGAAAACCCTAAGGTCCCAAAACAATTATAGCACATAATGCCCCCTAATTTTAATCTCCTTCTATCTTTCATTAGATTCCAGAATTCAATTCCCTGTAGAATCCCACATAATATAGTTCACCTGAGAAAGAAATGCTGTACAGAAGGTCATTTCTTCAGATGCATATCATCATATAATAAAATCTTGATTCATGTTATTAATAGTATTCTACTTGGAATTCTGGGGCTAATAAATCCCAATTTCTCTAACAAAAATAGTTCTAATTGTTGAATTTAAATAGCAATTTATAGCTTACCAAGTAATTTCACTCCAATGATAATATTCCTTCCTCTAGAGAAATATATATTTAATAAGATCATTTTTTTTTTTTTGAGACAGAGTCTTGCTTTGTCACCCAGGCTAGAATGAGTGCTGTGGCATCAGCCTAGCTCACAGCAACCTCAAACTCCTGGGCTCAAGCAACCCTTCTGCCTCAGCCTCCCGAGTAGCTGGGACTACAGGCATGCACCACCATGCCCACCTAATTTTCTCTGTATATATTAGTTGGCCAATTAATTTCTTTCAATTTATAGTAGAGACGGGGTCTCGCTCTTACTCAGGCTGGTTTCGAACTCCTGACCTCAAGCAATCCTCCCACCTCAGCCTCCCAGAGTGCTAGGATTACAGGCATGAGCCACCGCGCCCGGCCAATAAGATCATATTTAATATGATTTAATTATATTTAATATTATTCTCAAGACAACCTTGTGAGAAATGTCTGGCATTTGCCATTATCTCCATTCTATAGATTAAAAAATAGATTCAAACACATTAATTTACTAGCCTTAAAGTTCCATTAGCTGACAGAGTCAGTACTGAAATCCACAGCTCACTGATATCATACCCAACAATCATACTTAAAAATACAGAGTCACAACTTCTTCCACATTCACTTCTTCCTTTCTTGCTATATCCTACTCTACTCTCTTCTAATCTACATTTTCTGACCCAGTTATTCATTCTCAGCAGCTTCAGAGGTGCCTCCATGCCTTCTAATTTCCTCTATCCTCTTTTTCCTATTCCATGTGGTCCCTCCAATGCCAGCACCTGATCTGCCCACTCTACCCCTCCCACTGTGCTCTGTGGAAGCCCTGTGCCATCAGGAACAAACTCCTAGCATCTCTATGGGCTCAACCTTTCACATGATTGCTGCTTTCACCAATCTTTAATGGCCCCTAAATGGAATCAGGCCACCTTCTAGAGATGGCACAAGGGAGATGGCCACATATCCAATCTTGAATACCTCATTCCTGGGGCTCCTGATGAAGGTTTCTCTTCCTTCCTAATCACTGTTTCCTAGCCACATTTCTCCAAATTCCCCTCAATTACCTTTGCTCTTCAAAGAGGAAACTTTTCATTTATGCCACATTTTCCTCACCATGTTTTCCATCCTCTACCAGTTTCTAGAACACCCTCATCTCCTTTCATTATATCAGCCACTTGCTAACAGGCCTTCTTTCTACTCCACCATCAGCCACTGTTCTCAGTGAACATCGTGCTGATGGTGATTCCAATACCCCAATGTCTAATTTCTCGACCTCCTTGATGATAAAAAGGCTTTTTCTAAATTAGCTAAATACAACCACATGCCAAGCCAGAAAGATTGGTAGGATTTGGGTTTGCAGAGATTAGGGCCTGCAGATGTTTTCTAAGTGAGGACTCTAAGAAAAGACAGGGAGATTCAAATGTGTTTAATATTTGGTGGAAATGTCAATAAAACAGTTTGGGTAAATGATAAATAAGACAGGAAATGGAGGAAGATAAGAGTGAAAGAAAGACTGATCAGTTCTTCATATTTATATGTCTTATCTTCATTATTTGAATGTAAGCTTCTTTTTTTATTTCAGCATATTATTGGGGTTCAAATGTTTAGGTTACATATATTGCCCATGCCTCCCTCCCCCATCAAGTCAGAGCTTCAAGTGTGACCATCCCCCAAATATTGCACATCTCACTCATTATGTATGTATATACCCATCCCCTCCTCCCCCTCCCATCTGCCTGACGCCCAATAAATGTTATTCCTATATGTCCACTTAGGTGTTGATCCGTTAATACCAATTGCTGGTGAGTACATGTGGTGCTTATTTGTCCATTCTTGAGATACTTCACTTAGTAGAATGGGTTCCAGCTCTATCCAGGAGAATACAAGAGGTGCTATATCACCATTGTTTCTTAAAACTGAATAGTACTCCATGGTATACATATACCACATTTTATTAATCCACTCGTGTATTGATGGGCACTTGGATTGTTTCCACAACTTTGCAATTGTGAATTGTTCTGCTATAAACATTTGAGTGCAGGTGTTCCTTTTGTAGAGTGTCATTTGATCTTTGGGGTAGCTGCCCAGTAGTGGAATTGCTGGATCAAATGGTAGATCTACTTGTATCACTTTAAGGTATCTCCATATTGCTTTCCACAGAGGCTGAACCAGTTTGCAGTCCCGCCAGCAGTGTAGGAGTGTTCCTATCTCTCCACATCCACACCAAAATTTATTGTTTAGGGACTTTTTGATAAAGGCCATTCTTACTGGAGATAAGTGATATCTCATTGCAGTTTTGATTTGCATTTCCCTGATTAGAGATGCTGAGCATTTTTTCATATGTTTGTTGGCCTTTATTCTGTCTTCTTTTGAAAATTTTCTGTTCATGTCCTTTGCCCACTTTTTGATAGGGTTGTTTGATTTTTCCTTGCTGATTTTCCTGAGTTCTAAATAAATTCTAGTTATCAGCTTTTTATAGGATGTGTAGCTTGCGGAAATTTTCTCCCATTCTGTGGGTTGTCTGTTTGCTCTCTTGACAGTTTCTTTGGCTGTGCAGAAGCTTTTAAATTTGATCAGGTCCCATTTATTTATTTTTGTTGCTGCTGTGATTGCCTTTGGGGTCTTCTTCATAAATTCTTTGCCTAGGCCAATGTCTAGAAGAGTATTTCCAATGTTTTCCTCTAGAATTCTAATAGTTTCACAACTAATGTTCAAGTCTGTTACCCAGTGTGAGTTGATTTTTGTGAGAGGTGAAAGGTGTGGTCCTGTTTCAGTCTTCTACATGTGGCTATCCAGTTTTCCCAGCACTTTTTATTGAATAAGGATTATTTTCCCCAGTGTATGTTTTTGTCTCCTCTGTCGAAGATTAGTTGGCTATATGAGGATGGTTTTATATATGGGTTCTCTGTTCTGTTCTACCTAAATGTAAACTTCTTCAAAGCAGAGGTACTTCTAAGATTATTTTTAATCCTATACATTACCTACTAAAATATTCAGTAAGTGTTTTCTGGAAACATAATCCTCTGTTGTCTAGCAAAAAAGTACTGTAGATCTAAGATTCTTAGCAAGACAGTTTTATAATTTTTCCCAGTTTCCATGATACCTTATGCTTCTAGCAAAAAAGTTCATTACATAAGACATTCTCTACAAGACATACATTAAGGTCTTCATTTTGCAGATTACCTACATCCAAACAAGCTACCACTCCTCAGTTTACTATTCACAAATATGATCTGTACCTATTTGAATTTCTCTTCAATCAAGATGCTTTGCTTCAAATTGTGTTGTCTTATATTCTTGAATCACTGTCATACCTTGAAATTCTCTTTGGCCAAATCATTAATGATTGCTCCTTAAATTTTTATTTTTTAAAACAAAATAGTTGCTACATACTATATCACAGATGGCATTCTTACTGGGAAATACAAGTAGATTAGCAGCATGCCAAGGCATTTTTCTCTTTCTGGGATATAGTACATCTTGGCCCTATTTCTAATATCCTTCTCATCCACACTGCCAAAATAGTCCAACACTTTAGTTAAGAAGATAAAATGCTTCCCTTATTCTTCCATACAAAGCCAATGATTTGTTTTTCCCATGATTATTGCAAAAGTAAAACAAATGCCACTCTGGAGAACATAGTTTAGCCATATGACATAAGTTTCCATCTCAAATAAGTTGCCTAGTGGTCACTCATAATTAAGGGTAAATCATCCCAACTGTGAGAAGAATTTCACTTCCCTGTTAGATATCAGTTGGTTAAACCTATTATGGAATAATATCTGTCAAAGTTACAAAATCTGACAGACTCCCTATGGGAGATAATGTGGTAAGTACAGTGGTAAAAGTGCTGGACCAGGACCCAAAACACATGGCTTCTAGTAAGTTGAGACATATGGTTTCACAAATAAAAATGTTCCTTGGGTACCATTAAGCAGAAATCTGAAATCATGACTCTGTTGGAAAATTAAGAACACATGATTGCTATAACTCTCATTCTAGGGCCAGTATTTACTATCTCTGAGGTTTTATACAAGTTACATCATCATGCCCCTGTCTCTTCTGCATAGTGAAAATAATATGTACCTTACTGACCTCAGAGCACCTGTTATCACAACATGAAAAATTGGGGGGGGGTTCCTCTCATTCCTCCCTCTGTGACTGCCCTTGCTTATACTAATCTCAGATCAATCTATTACTCTTCACTCCCTGCCTCTCCAGTAACCCATAAAGACCACCTTAGACTAGTTCCCCAAATTCTTGTGCCCCTATTCCTCAGCTTTTCATTTGTCCCTCTTTTCTCTCTTTGCTTAACACTTTTTCTTCTTCTCCGTTTGTTTCCTTTTCAATCTTCTTCTCAAGGATGAGCTGAATGCCAGCTGAATCTTTCTGATTCATGAGCAAATGAAATGGAAGATGGTGCCAATTGTTCTGACTAGTTTTCTTGCTAAGCTTTCATCAAAAATTGGCTGCTCAAAGAAAAAGCAGCAAACTGACCTAGACTAGACTGATGATTTTTGTCTGCAATGTTCTCTTAAAATTCATAGTCTGCATGTTTTCTTTAAGACCTCATTTAAACTCTTTCCATTCTGAAAGTAGATGACCAACTAGTCATCTACTTTGTGTAATTAGCCAAGTTGAAATTTGATTGTGTTTTTCCAGGTTCAACTAGTTAGCATTACTTTAAAAGTTTAAGAATCAGATACTCTTCCCTAAGGCAAGGGGGTTATTCATAGTTGGTCTATATGGGGCTTGAAAGCCCAAATAATTGGGCAATTATTTGCTGAGCTCAAAACATTTTTGCCATTTTAAATACCTCAAAAGCAAGGTTCAAACATTTGACTTTGTGAATTGGACTTATCTTCTCACATGGCCTTAGGTTCTCTGGTTTTTTCTCTTTCTGTACTCACTGCTCTGTGGAATAATATAACCACATCCCTTAAACCACTGATACAAGTACACAATGGCTCCTAAATATTAGTTTAAAAACCAGCTCTACATTAAACATTTTAGCCAGCAATTTTTATGCTCACTACTCCTATTAATATGCTGAATATAAAAGATTTTCTTTCTCTGTAAGTTATCACTTCTTCCTAAATTCCCAGTGACATTGAATGATACTATCAACCTCCTACTCCTTGCAGGTCAAATATTATAGTTGGTATTATTAATACTTCAATCTTCAATCATCTTACACAGAAAGAGAACGATCCCTTGAATCAAGAGTAGGTCATTTCTCTGCATAAAATCCTCACCATCACCTTTAGTATAAAAGTTGAGTTTCTCAATGGTGATATAGCACATCTTATATTTTCCTGGTTAGAGCTGGAACCCATACTACTAAGTGAAGTATCCCAAGAATGGAAAAACAAGCACCAGATATATTCTCCAGCAAACTGGTATTAGCTGAGTAGCACCTAAGTGGACACATAGGTACTACAGTAATAGGGTATTGGGCAGGTGGGAGGGGGGAGGGGGGCGGGTATATACATACATAATGAGTGAGATGTGCACCATCTAGGGGATGGTCATGATGGAGACTCAGACTTTTGGGGGGAGGGGGGAAATGGGCATTTATTGAAACCTTAAAATCTGTACCCCCATAATATGCCGAAATAAAAAAAAAAAAAAAGTTGAGTTTCTTACCATGGTCTGCAAGACTCAAGACTCTATGGGATATGAACTCTGCCTATTTCTCTGGCCTCATCTACCACTCATCACTCTAATGCCAATGACACTGGCCTCCTATCCATTCCCATGACTATGGATTGCTACCTCCTTCTTCCTATGCAAGTCTTAGACAAAATGAATTTCCCAGACCACCTGACCGCCTGCCAAGCCACTGTTTCAACACCCAGTTTTATTTTCTTCAGAGCACTCACTTTGTCTCCTTGTTGATTAATATTCCTCCTCCCCCTCGCACACACATATTTGACTATAATTCATGAGAGTGAGCACTCCTCTGTCCTGTTCTCAGATGTTTCCTCCCTACCCATTCTTGTGCACATAACTAAACCAAAATGGAGATTCTTCCAGGATACCCTGCATTTTGCCTTTCCACTAACATTCACTCATCACACTTAGAACTACCTGTTCAGGTTCTGTCTGCCTGAACTGTAAATTCAAAAAGAATACAGAATGCATCTGTCCTCTTTGCCACTCTTTCCCCACCACCCTGCATAGAGATTGCTATAACAGGCACCAGGTAAATATTTGTGGAAGGAAGGAAGGGAGGGAACAGGAAAGAGAGGGAAGGAAAGAAGGGAAGGAAGGAAAGTGAAGAGTAAAGGAATAGGCTTCAGGATGACCAATACCCCACTCCCCAGTTGCCTGGGACTGAGGGATTTCCCTGGATGTGAAACTTTCAGTGCTTGAATCTGGGAACTTCTAGGGAATCCAGGACAAGTTGTCCATACTAGCTTTGAAGGAAACCTTTAGAAAACAGTTATCTCAGACATGAAAATGCCTGCAGCCAAAGTATGGTAAGTCTTTTCTACATGTTTAACAAAGGATTCAGATGTAATTTGTATTTATCCCGTCAAGCAAGGTACTTTCTAGTTATATTGGCCACTTCCAGGCAGTCTCTGAGTCCTGCCATGCCCGCTGGCTCACACAGAAGGGATTCTGATACCCTGGCCACAATGCTTTGACCAGGAATAAGCAGTTGACCCAGAGGCAGCCATTAGAGGCTGGTAGCAGATTATAAAGTAATCTCATATGAGAATTTGGCCCATTTTCAGCCAGGAAGGAAGCCTGAAATGGATAAGGATTAAGTTTACCACCCTTTTTGGAGGGTAGATTTGAACTTGGCGTTTACAAAGAGAGGGTCAGGGAGAAGTGTCAGGAGCAATAGATGCAGAAATATCAAGAAATATTATCATAATTGTGGCCTGTGGAATAGGAAGCAATAGGTTTTTGGGTTTCTGAGTATCAGGGTGTCAGAGCTATTAAGAACTGTATCCTAAAATATATTGCTGTCTCCTTGAGGTCTGAATGTTTAATGGTTGAAATTATTTCTTACTTCCTTATTGCCCAGGAAATTATTACAATAAATTCCATTACATAAGGTAATCTGAACATGTCTCCATTTCTTACAAATTAAAAGAACCTAAAAGATAATTGTTCCTTCAGTAAATGGGATTAATGGGATAAAAAATGAAATTCAACACCAAAAAGTTAGAAAAAAAATAAAATAAGCTAAAGTATAGACCAAGCTTCCAGGCTATCAAACTATCACAAATCCTTCATGAGGAAAGATTAGTGGCCAAGCAATACACAGTCTTATGCATTACTTAGAGCTATCTCTGTAAGTTATATGTGCTTATTTGGTTATTTTTACCCACCCACCCCCCAAAAATACTACTTTTTTGGTTATTTTATCACTTATAGTCTAAGTTTACTAATTAAAGAATTCTTTAAACTCCTGTTTGTTGTATAAATACCTGACTTGAAGTGAGTAAACTACAACAACCTTCTGATAGATAACATGGAATAGAAGCAGGAATCAAGTACTTTGATTAGAAATACTTCCATCCATAGCTAACGAGAAGAGAGGAAGATGGAGTTATAAAGTTATCATGAATTGCTAAATAAACACAAACAGGAGATACCAAATAGGGGACAAGAATGTAAACTATATATTTATTTTCTTAATTCTATAACTTCCATGGAACTGGGTGACTCAGAACCTTATCGTCATTTCAAAGTACTCCCATTAATTTCAGGAAGTTTTCTCAGCTCATACAAAACGTTAAAAGAAAGACAACTAGGAAATAGTTTCTAAAAGTATCTTTCTACTGAATCTTAAAATTGACAAATAGTATACTATTAACTTATAGTTGCTCACTTTAGGTTCCAGAACTTAGTTTTTATGGAATCCTCTATAAATATTTTACTTAGTCCTTGAATTCTTTAAGCATATCAAATAAATGAGGGGGAACAGTAATCTAAGCAGAAAACAATGTAGTCAACTGTAGAAAATTGGCCTGGAGTTAATAATTTGATTATAGAAATTTGAGAGTTAATTGTACATATATTCTTTTTCCTTAAATTTCACTATACAGATCTAATCATTTACTTTCATGATACTCACCATTATATCATCACAAGTCAAAAGAACTAAATGCCCCAAATCAAAATATCAGAATCAAATGCTAGGGAGCATATGAGGAGCAAGAACTCCCATGTACAGCCGGCAGGAATGTAACCTGGTCAGCCATTCTACAGAGGAATTTGGCAATACTTTATGAAACTGAGTCTGTGCATATTCTATAATTCAATAAACCCACTCTTAGGCATATACCCCAGGGAAACTTTTATACCAAGCACAAAAACCATGTAGAATAGTGTTTGTTACATCTTAATTTATGTTATTAAAGAGTTGAGAACAACTTAAATTTTTATCTTAGAAAAACTGAGATGCCATACATGAACAAAGTAAACTGTAATACAGTAAGAAAAGAAACTAAGTCTACATGGATAGACATGAAAAACATAGTGTTGAGTGGCTAGGTAAAAAAATTCAAGAAACAGAAGACTATGTGCAACATAACTAAAGAAAAACTCAAAACCATATTATATATTTTTCATGAATAAACACATTGGTAATTAAAATCACGAAAGTCTGAATGAGAGATGTGTATCAAATTCTTAAAAATTATGGTCAATAGAGAAAAGAGCAATGAGTTTAAGGCCAGGGATAAAAACAAGATCATGAACTAAAGATAAAACATCAATCCAATTTGTTCCTCAAGTACCAACTTGCTGCTCCTCTTTCCTCACTTTCGGGGTGCTTCTCAATCCAGTAGCTTTCATGAATCAGAAATGACTCTCTCTAATATTCTAGCTATTCTTTTTGCTAAATTTAAAGGACATTTCAGTCCTCATCTTATCTTATTTCTCACCATCTTTTGATTTCTCTTACCTTGGCTTCCTCAACAACAGAGGCTCTCTGCCCACTTTCTATTTCAGTTGCTTTTGCTATTTCATTCACTTCCTCATCAGCCTTTAAATGTTCTAATTCTCCCAAGTCCTTCCCTAAACATTCTCCTCTCTCTGGTTCATGTAAGATGTGTCCTCAACTCCCTTCCATTTTTAAATGTTTCCCAAATATATGAATTATCTCCAGCCAGAACTCTCTGAACTCCTGGCCATTTAAAAAACTGCCTTCTTGATATCTCCATCTGAATACCTCAAAGGCCCTCTGGCTCATTATGTCCAACTCATCAATGTCCCCCTAAAACCTAGCCTTTTTCCAAAGCATCCTCTCAGTGAATGGCACCACCATTCATCCAATTACTTAATTCCAAAACCAAAAAGTTATCTCTGACTCCTACTCCCTGATATCCTACTTATCTAATATCCACTGGATATATATCTAATATATAACTGAATGTGTTGATTTATGTGCATACTAAATGTCTTCTGTATACATCCACTTCCCTCTATCACTGCTGCTACTGCCCAATTTCAAGCTACCATGATCTCTCACCTGGACTCCTCCAATAATCTCTTGATTGGTCTTGTATATTAACTAGAATCCACTCTCCTCCAGGCCACCTGAGTGAGCCTTTCCAAATGCAAATCTTATCATGTCAACCTCAGCTTAAAATACTCCAAAGTTTCACATTGTTCTTAGGATGAAGATCATCATCTTTATGATAGATTCCACACTTCTGCCTAACTTAGTCCCTTTCTATGTCTACAGCCTCACTATATATCTCTCTTCCCTTCAGTTGTCTTGTTCTACCATAAGTTTCTCAAGCAAGTCATACTCCTATCCACCTCAGGGCCTTTGCACACACTGTCTCCTTTGCCTAGGATGCTCTTCCCTCTATCCTTATTCTTCAGATCTTAGCTCAAGTTTCACCCAGGCAAATATTTTCCTACAGCTAGAAAAGGGCAG
The DNA here is from genome assembly GCF_040939455.1 of Microcebus murinus. Taxonomy (NCBI): domain Eukaryota; kingdom Metazoa; phylum Chordata; class Mammalia; order Primates; family Cheirogaleidae; genus Microcebus; species Microcebus murinus. The sequence continues at coordinate 33,304,027 of NC_134114.1, read as the reverse complement.
ATTGCCCTATTTATTATACAATCTCCTGAGGTTCAGTATTTTTTCCTTTATAATAGTCAGCACCACTTATATAGGCATATGTGTGGTTATTTTAAAATTTTCTCTCACATCACTAAGAACGTAAGTTTCATGAGAGTGGGAAACATATATGCTTTGCTCACTAATCTCTCCCAATACTTAGCACAGTACCTGCCATACTCAGTAAATATTTGTTAAATGAATGAATAAACCCCCAGGATATTACCACATCCCAGAAATTATCTTCCAGTAAAATTTGATAAAAACCCTACCCTACCAGATTAAGTATTGGCTTCTCAACTAATGCTATAGAGACTGATAATTGTCTCTCAATATCTATTCTCCTTTGTTATTAAAATAGAATCTCCAATTTTTAGCTAGGAATAGGACTATTATAGATTGAATGTCTCCCCAAAATTTATATGTTGAAGCCCTAACTCCCAATGTGATGGTTTTTGGATGTGGAGTCTTTGGGAGATGGTGGGAAGAGGAGTCTTTGGGAGATGGTGGGAAGAGGAGTCTTTGGGAGATGGTTAGGAAGTGGAGTCTTTGGAAGGTTTAGATGACCTTTTGAAGGATGGACCCCATGATGGTATTAGTGTCCTTATAAAAAGAGGAAGGAAGAGAGACTAGGATTCTTTTTTTCTCTTCACAGTGAGAAGGCAATCACCTGCAAATCAGGAAGAGGGCCCTTACCTGAAAACAAATCTGCCAGCCTCTTGATCTTAGACTTTCCAGCCTCCAGAACAGTGACAAACAAAAGTCTATTCTATTTTGTTACAGCAGCCCAAGCTCCCTAAGATACAGGCGCTCAGGAAAAAAAGCCACACCTCTCAATCTCACTTGCTTCCCAATGAAACCATATGGATGAATCTTGACCCATGGGTTGCATATGTAAGTTCCCAGGCATGCCCTTGAAAGAAAGGGGCATTCCCTCATCCTCCCCCTTCCATCTTTCTCCTTCATGCTGGGCAGAAATGTTGACAAGGTGGTAAGAAAATGAGAGCAATACTCAGAATGGAATAACAACATAGAAAAATCAGGCCACTGAGGACTTCATATGCAGTCACCACAGCTGCCCAGAATTTTAGAAGAAAGAGAAAGAAAACTTGATCTTGTTTAAAGCTTTATTTTCAACCTCTGTTACAAACAACTACACCAATATTGATTAATCAATATATTCAACTCATTAATATATTCAATATGTGAGTATTCCCAGGAATGATGACACAAAAAGAAATTCTCACATGAATTCCTCCTAACCAACAGGTCTGTGCACCAAATAAAGCTAAGAAAGGAGAGAAACAGAAATGCAGACTCAGGAAAAAAAAACTAGAGAGCAGCAAGAAAAACTGCAATTATTTTTAGGCCTAACCAATTCAACCATATGCCCAGCTTATAGCTGAGCTTTGTCATCAAAATACTTTGTCAAACACACCACCATCCATCCGGATCTGCCCTCCAAGCTCACATTCTAATCTTCCCTCCTCTTTTACTTTGAAAGGCTTCTTTTAAGGACCTTGAGGAATCCATCTGCCTCCAGCTGTGCTCAGCTTATTTTGAATCCATCCCTTTTTCCCCTCTTCCCTCTTTACCCCTACAGCTTATCAAACCTGAGACTCCACCTACAAGCTCATTTCAGACATGAGACCCTGGTAGCAAGAGAAAAATAGTCCTTCTAATTTAACCCAAATACCAATGCCCCATAAATCCACCCCACCCCCTGCTACCCCTTTTCCAGAGATTGTTTACATATGCATTATAGTAGCTGCTGCTAGGGCACAGGTTGTGATCTCTCCTCCTCCCCATCTCCTACCCACTTATTTATTTCCAGATGCCCCCTGGTCAACAGTCCCTTATCCTTATGTTTCTACACAAATTTTATCTTCTCATTTGGCAGAAAACATGATGAGAACAATAACAGAGAGCTACAGGGATTAGCTGACACTTAATGATTTCTCCTTTTATAGGATTCCAGCCAAGTATTCCACAAGCCATGTAGCTCTCAATATGAATGGTATTTCCCCCATTGTGGATAATGGCTCACTCATACAGGATAGGGCTGATCCTTTGTCCCCTTAAATAAATGGAAAGTGCTGAATTTTCCAAAGGTCACAAAGTCAAGACTGGCAAGCTCCTTATATAAAATACATTTATAACATTTCATAATTATGGAAATTCAGACATATTTAAGAGAAAAATCAAAATTAAAAATATTTCTGTTTTATACCTTACTGGTGAAGTCATTTTAAATTATGAGAATCAATCATTAAAATAATAGGCATTTGTAACTGCCTATGTATAGGAGATAAGGGCAACAATAATTCATTTCTCAGTGCCTCTGTGTTTGATGGTAATTATCTATATGAGCAATAATTTTTTTCATATTTCTAAATATTTAATTCAGAAGCAGCTATTACTCCCACATTCCTTCACTGTACATGTATTATGTGCTAGATACTAGGGATATAAAGAAGTAAGATATGTCCTTAATCTCTGAAGTAGATGATAAAACAAGTGATATAACATGTAAGTGCCATAAGGAGGCACACATAATTCTATTTGGGGAAAGTGACTTTTAAATTTAATCTCAAAGAATGAGTAGGAGTTCTTAAGAGCAGAAGAGAACAGTCATTTTGTACAGAATATATAACATATACAGAAGCATGGGGCAAGACTAAGGAAAATACAGCTCACTGGTTGTAGCTGGAACCCAGGGAAATATCGCAGAACAAGAAAGGTGAGAAAGTATATGACCCTGAGCTTCTGGCTGCTTAGGTGGGTTAGGCCCACCACAAGATATACAAACCTTATGTCATTCCTTAAATTTAAACAACCACTTATAAATTATTAACCCAGAGCCTAATAGAGCTAATGCTGGGGTCTGACTGACCAACCCATGCTTGATGCTTTGCTAAGCATTTTTCTATTTCCCACATGCTTGTGAGATGAACACTAATACTCCTATTTAATCAATGAGTAAACTGAGAGCAAAAGTCAAATGACAGAACCAAGAACACAACCAAGAACTCAACAACTGAATCTAGTGAAATTTTTACACACCACAGCTGCTTCCCAAAATAATAATTATCATCATTTGTTCTGATCTATTTATCTTATGAAATAATTTTGCATGTATCATCTGGCTTAGTTCCCATAAAAACTCTGTAAGGAAATTTAAGGCTCAGGCAGTTATCCCAAGTTTGTTCAACTGGTTAAATGGTGAATCAGGGACTCAAGACATCTGAGGATGATGAACTATTTGTGAAACCATTATTCTTCTAATAAAAGCTATAGAGTACTGTTCATGGAGAAATTAAAGTCTTTGAGGGAATGTTCGGAATGCAGTTACTGAACAGTAAAAACTATAGGTCAATGAAAAACTTGCTGATCTACATTTATTTTAATAGTTGTTTAATATCTCTCCCCCCTCCCCATGAGACTATAAATTCCAGGAAAGCAAGAACAGATCCACTTTTGTTTATTATCGAACTTTCAGAATCTAATATTTATAGTAAATAATAGTAAATATTTATAATTTATAATAGTAAATATTTCTTGAATAAATGAACAATCCCCAAATCCAATGACATTTGCAATCATTACCTGGAGGATTTGATCATATTGATTCTCTCCTTCTTGAAATTCTCTTTAGCATTAGCTCCAATAAAATTCTCATTTTTTTCCAACCTTTTTCCTTACTCATTCTTGGTGTTTAAAGATTCTTCCTCTTCAAACAAACCATAAGTGTTGCCCCCTTAAGCACAATCCTTGCTTCTTTTCTCTTCCTACTTTATTTACTCTCCCTAGGTAATCTCACATACAAGTAATAGTTCACCCAGTATTAATTACATTGTCTTTTAAATCTATCAGCCAAAACCTCTTACCTGACATCCTGATTTGTATTCCAAAATATCTACTGGACTGTCCCACAGTTATCTATCTCACACACAATATGTTCAGAATTGAACCTGTCATCTTGCCACCAAGCCCCTTTTCACGTATACCTTTGTTGATGAATGCCAGTTGCTTAAGCCAGAAATTTTGGAATACTCAACCACTATCTTGCTTACTGTCTTCCCCATATCCAATCATTCCTCAAGTTTTATATATTCTTCCTCCTAGAGAGAAATTCCTGGAATTTTTGCCTTTCCACTCCTACCAGCACTACATCACTAATTTGGTTCAGTCTATTTAATGATCTCCATCCTAAATCCTTGTAGCCAGTCTTATGGTCCCCAGTCTGACAAAAGTCTGCAAACTCTTTTTTTCCCAATCGATGAGGTAACAAGAAGCCTGCACCAGAAAGTGCAACTGTGTCACTAAGCAAACTGCCTAGTTAGGCTGGCTTTTTTTAGCAGGGCATTTTTCTAAGTGCTAGCACAAACTCTTGATCTCTTTGGGCACTTAAAACTGCAGTTCAAAAATCAGCTACTTCAAGCACTGTGGTGATTACACCATCCATAAAGAAATCTCATATTCTAATCTTATCGTGGACTCCCATGCCAAGCTATGTGGCTCTCACCCCTCTGTGGAATTTGCTCTGTCCTTCTTTCCCTAGGTCAAGTCAGAGAGCCCTTAGCACTATGTGCTTACAACAGTAAGAGCACCCAACATGTTACTTTATAATTTCTATTCATGTATCTCTTACCGCGTTCTGTAAATTTTAGCCAAATAAATGAAAAATATCTATTCATGAATGTCTTAGTTCATTCAGGCTTCTATAATAAAAATACCATAGATTTTGGCTTATAAACAACACAAAGTTATTTCTTATGATTACAAAGGCTGGATAATCCAAAATCAAGGTGCAAGCAGATTCAGTGTCTAATGTGCATGTTCTTCCTAGTTCACAGATGGCCATCCTTTTGCTGTGTCCTCCCTTGACAGAGAGGACAAAGGATCTTTTTTATAAGGGCATGAATGCTATTCATGAGGGCTTCACCCTCATGACCCAATCACCTTCCAAAGGCCCCACCTCCTTGGGAGTTAAGATTTTAACATTTGATTTGGGGGTAGAAGGATATAAACATTCAGTCCATTGCAATGAGTGAACAATTTATACAGGAAAAGATTCTACAGAATTATATATGGTATAATTCTAGCCCACAGGCTTTAAATTGTTAAAATAAATTAATGATGTACAAATTTTTTTGCACCTTCTTACCATATCATTTATTGTCATACATTTATATGACTATTATATAGTTTAAGAATTTTTATTTTACAATAATTTGTCTTCATTCATTTTCCAATCCAATTATTCCAGTTCAGGATCCTGGATAGCCAGAGCCCATTCTGGCAGCTCAGGCTGCCAGGTGGGAACCAGCCCTGGACAGGACACCAATCCCATCACAGGGCGCGTGCGCGCGCACACACACACACACACAAACTCAGAAGGGGACCACTTAGCCAGTGAACCTAACATACATATCTTTGGGATGTAGGGAAACCAGAAGACTTGGAGAAAACCCACACAGGCAAGGGGAGAACATGAAGAATGTACAAATTTTAAAGCAAATCATTTATTGGCTTATTTCAAGATGATTTTAGTCATACGACACACCATGTACCTGATGTAGAAACTTATTCCTTAAGTTTATACAAGAAGAAATTCTGACTCATAATAAATATTTTGGCAGCAATTTCTGTAGACAATTTGCTGTCCCAAATCAGATTTGGCACCAAGATCCATTTCTACATCTTCTTGACCCAAAGTTTACTGTATCACTTGAAACCTAGTTTTTTAAGAAATTATAATGTTTTAAAAATTGTATGAGCATGTATTTTATTCTCATGATAGGTAAATATGTGTAATTACATGTGTGCTATATTCTTGGAGGAGCAAAAATGTGATGTAGGTAAGACATGCACACACAAACAAAACAAAAAAAACACATCCAATAATCTTGTGTGTTGACTATTTTTAAGGCAACAGCTTGGAAATATACTTCTCTGCCCCATTTACAGTTGCAACTGTGTAAGCAGCTTGCCACCACCCTCAATTTGATTATTTACACCTATAACTTGCAAACTGATAATATATTTAAAATAAACAATATTTACTCTATCCCTTGCCCCTATATCTCCCCTTTTATTCTAAATGAGAGCTCAGAAGTGGCCATTCAGCTTAGCCTGTTCAACAATCTTCTTGCCTATTCAGTGAGGAATGGGTATCTGAGATAAAACAGATAAACGTGGGGAAATTACATCATTTTCTAGCTCCTCACAGGTAAGATCTTTGCAAATGATCTTGTGATTTGTTTGAAAGGCTACAGATCTTCTGATTGTCAAATGCCTTTGTTTACTACTGTAATTTGAGGCAGGTATTACCAAATATTTCCAGTTTAGGGATAATTTGTTTGTTTTTGTTTTTTACTACCTGGGTCCTGCTCGTCTCCAAAAACAAGCATTAAGAGCTAACTATTTTATTATATATTAACTTACTTTATTTTTCTAATTATAAACCGCATTTCTTTAATATTTTAAGAGTTTAGAAACTGGGATGTATCTAAAAGCAGTGTGTACATAAATGTAGCAGTTTCTTCTTTCCCCCACAAAGTAGTTTTTTTTTTTTTTTTTTTTTTGAGACAGAGTCTCGCTTTGTTGCACAGGCTAGAGTGAGTGCCGTGGCGTCAGCCTAGCTCACAACAACCTCAAACTCCTGGGCTCAAGCAATCCTTCTGCCTCAGCCTCCCGAGTAGCTGGGACTACAGGCATGTGCCACCACGCCCGGCTAATTTTTTTTTTTATATATATATATTAGTTGGCCAATTAATTTCTTTCTATTAATAGTAGAGACGGGGTCTCGCTCTTGCTCAGGCTGGTTTCGAACTCCTGACCTCTAGCAATCCGCCCGCCTCGGCCTCCCAGAGTGCTAGGATTACAGGCTTGAGCCACCGCGCCGGGCCACACAAAGTAGTTTTGATATGGTGATTTGTCTAATAATTGATATCTTAAATTTGGTGAAATATATTAAATTCATTAAAATGCAGCAAATATTAACAGTCACCATTAAAAAACAAGTGTATTGATGTCAAGTAACTAATCTTTTTCTTTTTTTTTTTATTTCAGCAAATGGGTACAAATGTTAAGGTTACCTATATTGTCCATGCCCCCCTCCCCACCCTAGTCAGAGCCTCAAGCATGACCATCCCCCAAAAGTAACTAATTTTTTAATGTCCTTAATAAAAGTACCCAAGTTGCTGTTAACAATATCATATTCATTTCACCAATGCAAAATATGAAATCCTATTCATGATAGTCAGTCCTTCACAGTAGGAGTAATGCCATATTACTTTGTTTTCACATACCCTAGTACATACCAAGCATATGGTAGGCTCTCAAAAGATCCCTGCTGAATAAGTGAGTGAATACAATTATTGTGTTCTGTAAATCACAGTGGTGCCTACACTTCTCAGTCCTCTCTCTAAGCAAGGATTCAAGAGAATGGCAAGACTTTCAGAATCTCACAAAATATTTCCATTCTCATATCACTTCAGGGTGTTATGAAATCCCCCACCTGGCATTTGGTCTTAGAATCATTACTAGAATCAGAGGTCGGGGGGAAAAAAGAAAGAAATTAGGATTCCACCTTTTCCTAAGCCCTAGATTTCTGTCGTACAGATCCAAGAAGAGGAGAAAGGGCAGTTTCGGGTTTTTTTATTATTATTATGGGTATATAATAGTTGTATATCTTTATAGGGTATTTGTGAAGTTTTGATACAAGCATACAATATGAATCAAATCAAGTTAATTGGGGTATCCATCACCTCAGGTATTTAACATTTCTTTGTGTTAGGAACATTCCAATTGCACTCTTATGGTTATTTTAAAGTATACTCTAACTTATTGTTGATTATAGTCACTTTGTTGTGTTATCAAATATTATTCATTCTAACTATCTAACTGTATTTTTGTACCCCTTAACCATCCCCATTTTATTCCTCTCTCCCTGCTACCCTTCCCAACCTTTGGTAACCATCATTCTGTTCTCTGTCTCCATAAGTTCAATTGTTTTTAATATTTAGCTCCCACATATGAGTGAAAACATACAAGGTTTACCTTTCTGTGTTTGGAAACCTTACAGGGTTTTTAAAATATGTATATTCTTTTTCCATACACCTCAACTGAAAAGGAACTGAGAAATGGTCTTATCTAACCAATAACTTTGAAGCAACCTAACTCCATAATTAACATGATTTGCCTAAATTCATCTGGCTTCAAAGTGACAGACTGGCCCAGTCCCACATCTACTGAGTCCAAGGCCAACACTTGCTCTAGTACTTCAATTCTGTCAAAGGAAAGTACCACCTCCTTGGGCCAGGCTTGCAAAGTCCTCAAGCTCAGTAACAAGTCAGTCTTTGTGCGATGCTCTACACAGAATCTCCCTAGAGCTCAAATAAATCATAGTCTTATTCCTAACCTTAGGTAGAATAATTACCCTTATCATCAAAGCTAAGTAGGTAGATTAGGCCATATTTGCTGTCAACTCAATTAAAACTTATTTTCCTATTTTAACAATATATTCATCTCTTCTAACCATAGGTTTTTCTTGCCATTTTTCTATGACTAGTTGAAGCTATCTCTGATATTTTATATGCTAAAATATTGAAAAAAGTTTCATTTATTTATGTTAGCTACTTGTGCAATAGTGTTTCCTCTTGCCAACATAGCTTTTATTAGCATTTTGCAGTTGCAGCTTCATTCTGTAATCTTTCTGGAACCTCATCTGCATTTATATCTTATTATTCACATGTTATATTTTTCTTTCCCTGGACCATGATATGTGGGTTAGCCCTCTCTAAATTTAAAAAACAAAACTGATGAGTATTTTTGGCAATCATTTCTTATGCTTTCAATTTTGTCCTCCTTAGAGCCTTCTCCCTTGACTTTATATCTAAGAATTTCCTTTTTTTAGCATTTTTTCTGCTTCAATTTGGTAATCATCCTCCTAAGTTTTACTTTTGTGGGTCTCACTTGATTCCCAATAACAATCTAACTGAATTATGATGGCTATCACTCTGCTAAGTAGTCCCTTATGTCTACATCGCTGATCATTTCCTCTGTGTTACTCAAAAGACAGACATAAATCTTTTCCTTTCTTGTTTGTTCCTTTAAAGTCTATATTGGGTAACCAACCAGTTCCCCACTACGTACACAAACTTGGAGTTAAAATGATTTCTTTTAACATCCTGTGGGCCAGTTTATATCCAAGTGGGTGAACACTTCCATAACTCCTTTATCTTTTTCATAAACCCTTTCCTTGTTTTTCCATTTCCCAGACAGCATTAGCCACATTCCTCATATCAGTTTACCCTATGACTAAATTTAATTTCGAATTGCTTAACAATGATACTACAGTTCTTTAAAGGTCTTCTCACACTCTCAATTATTTCCAAACTTCATTTAGTTAGAAATTTGTACCTCTGAATTGGATGAAATAGCCTCATCTTGTTACATAGGAATAGGGAAGTATGCACACACAGAAAAGGATACATGAATCAGAAAAAGTGTAAGCTTTCATCAAGTTCTATATACAGATATAATTTCTAAACTGCCTGAAAACAGTTTCTTCTCATAAGTTGCCTCTGGATGGGAATCAGGAGTCCTGGGCTATAGTCCTGGCTCCACCATTAATTAATGTGTGACGTTGAGACAGTTTCTTAACTTCGATGTCTTAATCTGGAAATGTGATTATCCTTGTGATGCCATTAAGGCTAATAATTTACCCAGCAACTACTCTCTCAAAGACTTTGTAAACTCCAGCCAGTCTTAAATAACATTATCACAAATTCTGAATAAATCAGATCCAAATTAATGAGTTTGAACTATATTTTTAAATTTTGAGACCTAGTGATGCAGAACTCATTTATTTAAACCAATTAACAAGGCATGACTTTAAAGAAAATGGAGAAAAACACAATGCACGTTTCCAACAGCCAAATGAATAGGAGGGAGAAGGGACAGATGATTGCAATGGTAGATGATACAAAAATTTATTGTTGCTTTGGAAGTTTTTTTTATTTGAACTAAATTGCAGTATTTTTAACAAGCTTAAAATGAAACTACCCTGTAACTATTCCTTTCTTCCTCTAGGACCCACTTTATGTTTAAGATGGGCTTAGTCATTCTTCAAATTGATGTACATAATTTAACAAATAATGTTCTTGCTATATTCTTCAAATTTGCTAATTCATATCTTTTCTAAGGCAGGTAAATCATTGCTTCTGTTTTAATGGCTATTATTAAGATTTGGTAAACATGTTATATCAACTCAATATTTAAATATGAATTGTAGCAACACATGAAAAAGTTCAAAGCTGTATTTGGGCATTATATACCAATAGATAAGTATGTTTGTTTTTTCTATACAATGAAGTACAAGAACCCAAAATAGAATATGAATAGGGAAATAAAAATAATAGAAAATAGCTCCTATCATGCTGCCCCATCTCTACACACACACATAAGTACATAACAAAATTCTACTACATAGTTCTGAAGTAGAATGACTCCTGTTGGTGAAAACATGTTAATTTGAATATTAATCATGTTAATACATTGTTTGAATGGTAAGCTAATTTTAGGATTAACATTTTGTTATACCTAACCTAGATATTCTCAGTATGGAGGAGACAGAGTCTCATTAAAGACTGAGTTATTTCATTCTGTCAGTCATTAGAATCTCACTGGGCCCTGGAATTAGCACATCACTACAAACAGAAAAAGGAACCATGAAATAAAGCTTAGAACCATCTTTGGATTTTGGTCACAAGAGTACAAGATGACAAACAGGTTATTCTTATGTGACAGAAATTTTTAGGGAGCTAAAGGGTTGTTACTTTGAGAGCTAAGTTATGGAATGAAATAAGGTCTATGAGCCTTGGGGATTAGTTAAGTATGGTAGACTCAGAAAGCTGATTGTGTAAGTTTGACCATTTTAAGCATTCTATAGTCATTGTTTTTTCTTTTAATTCTTCTAAAATTTCATAGAAAGTCTAGTTTTCCTCAACCGGCTACAAGGGAGCCCAGTGTTTTAGTCTCGATTGAGTCAGGGCTTTAAAGGGGAAGCTGCAAACTAAGGCACTCAGCAGAAGGACCGGCACTAAGGCCAGAGTAAGAGACTTGAGGGGATGGTAAACAGGGGCAGGGAGGAAGGGAAGGGGTGAGATCACTTGCTTTCATAAAATTTAGAGAACAAGATAATCCTTGTAGCCCTTTATGAAACCCATCTCTAATTTTACATAAATACCACAAAATAAATGGCCTTAGAAAAATAATTTTAATTTAAAAATCATGAGCTTTCAAATAATTTAAGCCAATTTTTTAAGTATGATTTTTAAAGAATGATATGAAACTCAGGATTCCAATTTACCATCACCATTTTAAATTATATACATGAAATGTCATACCTATTTAATTGGTGATTGTGCAACAAGCTCATTTTAAACATTTTAGTATTGGAATCACCTGTAGAACTGATATTGAGTATCTTAGGAAAGGAATATTCTTTTAAACTACAAGTTTAGTATTTACAGATAGTTAAGAGGTAGATAGAAACTAGATAGGTAGGTAAATGATAGATAGATAGATAGATAGATAGATAGATAGATAGATAGATAGATAGATAGATAGATAGATAAAGAAATAACCCCTCTTTTCCTCCCCTCTTACCCTTACCAGTCTCTGGTAGCCACTAGTATACTCTGTATCTTCATGAGATCCACTATTTTAGCTCCCACATATTAGTAAGAATCTGCGATAATTGTCTTTCTGTGCTTTCTCATTTAACATAAAGACCCATCTGACAGAGCTTAAAGATTGCATGATGATTAATAAGGGTCATCTGGAATTCCAAATCAGCATGTGTGGGTTGAGAACATTTTAAAGGGTTTATCTTTTGGTGGAGTTATAGTGCATTACTAAAAATTAAAATTTCATTGATTCCAAAACAGTACATCCCTAAATATACCTGTTTTTATCTTTGAAAGAGCCCTTTGTATGAGAACAAATAGGTCTTTCTGAGAAAACAAATGGTAAAAGATACAGTAACTGTTATATAGATCTCACATTAGTATTTCTTATTATTCTTTCAAATATTTTTTCACCTTTGAAATGTATACTATTTTGAAATATATGTTTTCACTGATCTAAGTTCACTTTTTTATACAGTAAGCTAGAATTGTTGGCAAGGAAGTTGGTTTTAATTGTCATTAGCCTTTGGTATCAGATAACTTCTTCATTTTCTATGTCCTCTTTTAAGACATTTTAAGATTAGACAATTCAAATCTGATTTAGCCATCACCATGCCTCTAAATGCTATGGATTAGTGTTTTCAGTTAGCTTCATATTAGAATGTAAACTCTTCTGGGAATGAGCTTCAATCTCAGAGAGAACCCACAATATTGATCAGCTGCTTTTACAATTTGGTCCCTAATGACTATTTAATGCACTCAAGTCATACATTAAGAGATTCCCCACCAAATAAAAGTGTCCCAAAGGTCCCAAATGAATTTCAGACCTTGATCATTTCAGGCTAATTAAGTGGAAAGAAGGAAGCTAGCAATCTGGGTAATCGAGCTTGCTAGACAGTCTTAAATAAATATGAAATTATGTAATTGTCTGTAAAATTCCAACCATCAGTCTATAGACTCTAGAGATTTCAAAACAATTTGAAGCATCCTAACCTGAATCTGATTTTATAATAAGAAAACTATATGTGGGGTTCACTGTTCACCTTCTATAAATAATGAAGAATTTTGTTTTTTAGGGAATCCTATCCACCTAGTTGATTACCAACACAGTATACGATTTGCAATAGAACTTTGTCTTTCTGCATATACTTCTTCTGAAGAAACAATTACACATTTGGGCATAAGAAATTGGTCCTTTACACACACTTGACCTTGTCTAAGAGGTTTTGGCAGAGAGCCAGTAAGAATTTAAGTGGCACTAAACCATAATTTCTGTCTTCTAACTTCTGAGTTCATTGAGCTTATTCTTATCTACTCTCATGAATAAAATTGTTAAAAGGCATAAAATGCTACAGGAAAGGAAAATGAAATCCAAGTCCCTAAAGGCCAAAGAGTAGAAGAATGATTTTTTAAATATATATTTAGATATATAATTTATTCATTAATTCTTTCACCAAATATTTACTGAACACTTACTATACACAAAATACTTGTGCAGGTGCTGCCAATAAAAGGGAAATAATTCAATAATGTAATCCTACTGTAATGGAGTTTATATTGTAGTACAGGGTATTTGAGCTGAACAGGCACCACAGACACCACCTGAGAAGCCTAGCAGGAACTGCCTTTATGGGACCTGGGCAGAGGTAGAGCCCGCTGCTTGCCCACCTCCAACCCCTGCAACCCCCACACTGCCACCTGCCCCACACTGCTCCAACTCCACAGTTCTGGCCCTGCCCACACAGCTCCTGTCCTACCTCCAGGCGGCAGCTCTGGCTCTGGGGCTCCAGTAGCTGCCACTGCTCCCCATGAGACTACAGGACTCCTATCAGAGCCAAAGGCTTCACTCTCACGGCTTCACCACAGCTTCTGGGCCCACGGCTCTACCCTATGAGGCTCCAGTGCTCCCATCAGGCCCTGGAGGCTCCACCCCCAAAGCTCCACTGCGGCTACTGGGCAAGTGGCTCCACCTGGAGGCTCCAGCACTGCTGGTAGGCTCCACAGCTTCCTCACCAATTTCTAGCACTGCCATTAGGCCCATGGCTCTGCGCCCTCAGACTCCACCACTGGCACAGTCTCATGACTTTACCCCTAAGGCTCCAGTGCTACCACTGGACTCCTGCACCCAGCCATGAGGCTCCCCACTGCCATCGAACCCTGCAGCCTGAGGCTCCCACTGGCTACCTGGTGGGAACTGCCCTAAGGTCCAGTGCTCTGCTAGGGACCTAGACCAAGTTCGAGCAAATGCTCACAGCCAAGACACCCACGACCAGTGCCTAGATAGCCTCGCCAAGATAACGCTGTCACCTCCATGAGGAGAAGTGCACAGAGCAATACCACACAAAACCAACCTCAATGAAGAGGGTCTTGCTCAGCCTCCAAATTGAGCTTTCAACAGTGGTCTGGGGAACAAGCCACCTCTCCACACAAAGATCACCCACCATCAGCTTGAACTGTGACAATCACGAGGAAACTGTACAAAGTGGAATAGCTACATTACAGGCTCTCAGTGCACCCGCTCCTGCCCTGCTGGGTTAATCTTCCATAGTAGGACACAAATTTGCCACTAGGGACCTCTCCTTCTACTCACTAAGTAGAACATTTCCCAGGAAATGGGACTTGATGAAATTAAAAACCTTCTGCACAGCAAAGGAAATAATCAACAGAATAAATAGACAACCTACAGAATGGGAGAAAATACTTGCAAACTATACATCTGATAAAGGGCTAATATCTAGAATTTTTACAAAGAACTCAAACAAATCAGCAGGAAAAAGAGAAACAACCCCATTAAAAAGTGGGCAAAAGATATGAACAGAAGTTTTTCAAAAAAGGATAGACAAATGACCAACAAACATATGAGGAAATGCTCAACATCACTAATCATCAGGGAAATGGAAATTAAAGCTACAAGGAGATGTTGAGTAATTTTTCATACTTTTTTTTTTGGCTCTTTGTCTTCTTTTCAAAAATTTCTGTTCATGTCCTTTGCCCACTTTTTAAAATTTTTTTTATTTCAGCATATTACAGGGGTACAAATGTTTAGATTATATATAATGCCTTTGCCCCACTCCAGGCAGAGTTTCAACTGTGTCCATCTCCCAGCTGGGCAACATAGCAAGACCTCCATCTCTACAAAAAAAAAATTTTTTTAATTAGCAAAGTGTGGTGATCCACGCCTATAATCCCAGCTATTCTGGAGGCTGACCCAAGAGGATTTATTGAGCCCAGGAGTTTGAGGCTGCAGTGAGCTAATGTCACACCACTGCACTCCAGCCTGGGTAACAGAGCAAGTTCTGAGGGAAGGGGACTGGCTAAATCAACTCCAATAACTGCTTACCTCTAAACTACCCATCACATAATAAAAATAAAATACTTCCTTGGTTTTACGGTGGTTCTCAGAGGCCAAAACCAAAGCTTTACTAATAAAGAATATAAATTTTAAGGTTTCTCTTTTTCTTTAGCTGACAATATAATAAAATAAACACTTTTCAAAACTTGACGAGGTTTCAGACAGCTGAAAATTCTCCACCCTCTTAAGGCCATATCTGCTTAACCAATAATTAAATCAGCCAATCTGTGTAAAAAGTAGCCATTTGAAGATCTTTCCTGAAAACCTACAAGTAGACCTTGTCCATTGGTTAATCAGGTCAAATAAGTTTCCAAACTAGAAATTTCCCCCAGAATTTTGTGCCATGGAAAAGCAGGTCTTCACAGACAAGTCTATAAGCTTTTATTTACTAGACAATGAGAAATTTTTATAATCTATCTTACTTCCCTTTTAGTCAACTAATAGGAGGTTAAATTTCACGCTCAATTGCAATAATTATCTAATTATCTCGAGTACCTGAGGAAATTTTTTTCAGCTGCTTTTAAAACTGAGACCTTAAGCAAGGTCTCATAATCTTCATGAAGATTATGAGTACCTGAAATTTTATACAAAATTTTCCAGGATAAAGACCCACCCCTTTAATCAAAATTTCAAAGGAGGTTCTTAATACCACTCCAAAATGCTAAAAATCACTGCCCTAAATGATTTTTAATCTCTTGCTTTTCATATTTCTTCTCAAATTCTCCTTCTCTTCCAGCTACTATTGATGCACAACAAATTACCCCAACATTTAGTGACTTAACACACAGCAATCATTTTATTATCTCTCCTCATTTCTTTGAGTCGCCAGTTCAGGAAGGGTTGGCTGGTTAGTTCTGGCTTGGGTCTGTTAGGGAGTTGCAGTCAGATGGTGACTGCAGTCGGAACAGCAGGTGGTGGAGAGCTGGGGACTGCCTGGGGATCTCTGTCTCTTTGTGGAGGGTGTCTTCCTGCGGTTTTTCCACATGGGTTAGTTTAAGCTTCTTTACAGCCTGGTGGCCTCAAGGCAGTCAGACCATTTGCTGGGCTGCTAATGGCTTTGAGAGTAAGTATTGCAGCCAGCAAGGCAGCAGTTTTACACTCTATTTTGTTTGAAGCAGTCACAAAAGCCCATCCGGTTCTAAGGGAAGGGGGAATAGACTCCACTTCTCAGTGGGAAGAATGACAAAGAATTTGTGGACATATATTTAAACCACCACATCTTGGATATATATGCATTATAAATTATTAATTAGCTAGGTAATGGCAACTTTCTGTATAATTCAGAACCAAATAAAAAGCTTTTTGGATCCCATATTATGCTGTAGTGTATATAATGGATACAGTCTGCCATAGCTATAACTAATTTTGATGTCTAAATCTTTATATATATTGCCAATTACATATAAAAGCATTCTATAATGATTTTCATTAAAATGAAAGATCTTACTCTCATGAAGAATAATCACACCCTGATTTATCTCCCATATCCAGATTTTCATTTACCAAGCTTATTCAAACCTGTATGCTCCTATGTCATAACCTGGAGAAAGGCATACTTTCAGAAAATTTTCTGGGTAAATGATTATGCTAAGGTCAATTAAAAGTTTTTGGTCATCAGTTATTAATTTGTTTATTGATAAAATGTGAAGTTCATCAGATAATTAGCAATTCTTTAATCTTTGGCCAAATTGCTGTGCTACACTTCAAACCATGAGAAAATTCTGTAACCCGATATTTGGAAAACTCAGACATTTATTCCTCGGACACTTAACCCCAGCTCATTATGTCCATCATTTAAATACATTCTTACACAAAGAGTATATCATAACACAACATAATATATAATGGATACTGAAATATAAAATACAATAAACCTGACAATAAAAGCCAGTTCATAAAAACATGAGAACTTGACTGCAGCCCCCTCAGCTCAGCTGTAACCAAAACCTTCAGTCCTAAAAGAGTTGCCTTCTCTGAAACACACTTCAATCATTCAGACTTTTCTTAATAACCCACTTATTACTTATTATACATTAATTTATTTAAAACTGTTGTTTAGTATATTTTCATTCTACAATTTATCCCATAAAATCTTATGGCTATATTCGTGGCAATACTCCTTTTTTCCTAAAGTTTCACTCTTTCACTCTACAAAGGAGTTTCCCCGCTTTTATACACTAAAATGTAGAAATGTAGTAAACCTGTCACTGCTTACCTAACCCACACCCACCACCAGTTCACCGACTTCAAGCATGTGCCCCCACCAGGATATCCTTAATCTCCCCAGCCCATCTTTATAAATTTGTTTTCTCCCTGGGTTCATTCCTCTTGACTGATGTAACTGCTCTTCATCTTCCCAGCAATTCCTCCCCTGTTCCCCTCCATCTCCAACAACACTACAGACCTCCCGAGGTTCAGAATTGATCGTGAAACCACTTGAAACAGTGAGATAACATTTTCTCTTTCTTTCCAAAACACTTTCAGCAAGCTATAAATTAAATTTTTCACAGGCTCTTCAATTTCAGTGGAATGATATGGAATTGATGGTCAAGACAGGACAGAAACAAGAGATTGTTCAAGGTACAGGTAATATCAATGCACTTACTTTAGTATCCTGAAGGCCAAGAAAATGTATGTCCCTCTAGTTAGCATTCCCTTAGAGCACTTCATCACTGTTCAATATCATACTAATGCTCTCATTTCCTGTTCAGTAATAATGACCAATTGCACGAATGCAGAGATACCTCTAATAACATATTCTCTGTGGATCTTGGCATTTAAATAAAATAAGAAGATACTATAATTCTAAATGAACTCTTTAGAATATGTGCAGACATACAGGAGACAGAACCTCAGGCCTTTGGGCAGGGTTACTGCCCTATTTATCTCTGTACCCACAGCACCCAAAGTAACACCTGGTTCATCATTGTCCTCCATACATACTGAATGTTGGATTCATTAATTGTTAAGCAATAATACAACTTTATAACAGAAATAGATAGACCTTAGAGATCATCTAGTCTAACCTCTTATTTCATAGATGAAGAAACTGAAATCTAGAAGAAACTTACTCTGAGCAAAGCCTTGGGAGCTTTCCCAAACTTTAACAGCTGGGTGGCTGACAATTAATCATTTTTTCACAAGAGTGTGCTTCATCTTATGAATTTTCTAGAACCTTTTTATTCTTACAACACTTTAAAGAGATGATATTTTAAGGAATAAAAGGTCACACTTTACAACCTAAAAAGTGCGCTCAATTGATGCAACATATTAATTCAGTTGAGTATTTTCTCAGTCTCACACATGCTGTAATTGTTGATATTAAATTGGTTGGTGTTCTCTGCACCACATCCCCAACTACCGCCCCACACAAAGTCCTGAAGTAATTGCTTCATTTAATCTGGCTTTGTTTATTGAATCTAAGTTTGTTGTGCCCAGCTGCCTTACACATTGTTTATTTTGTAATATGTTAAGACTGACCTGGACACTGAAATATCCTGATGTGAACTTCAGTAGAATTTTATAAATCGTAATTTATTTTAAAACCCACTGAACAAAACCCATGTATCTCATTGCTTTTATGTAGGGTTCCCATGCAGATGATTCTCTGCCTCTAAATGAAGTAACTACGAGAGCAATTAATTCAAACCACTTGCAAAAGTGAGACTCTATAGAGACTCATCTCAATACCTTATATGAGTCTTTGTGGACCCCTTATCTACTACCACTGGCTTCACTGCCATGTGCTCCCCACCCAACTTGTCTTTTTCTATGTGCTTCCAGAAGAGGAGCATAAGAGCTAAGGAGATATGAAAATACAAGCCCACAAAGGATATTTTAATCCCTTGTTCTTTTCATGCTGCTCCTCATTATGGTATCTACAAACCACAACATCAACATCTGAGAAATAGAATTAACATCATTGAAAAAGCCACCAGATGTCATATGGTCCCATTTTTCATACCCAAGTCAGATGGTCCCTAATGATAACAAATAGTTAAACATCTCCAAGGAAGGAGTTGCTCTAACCTCCTTTGGTATCTATCATACTAACTATGATAAAGTGATGGAGTGAGTGTGGTATAGACACATCCTCATGATCCAGATGGCTCGTTCTTATAGAATGGAATTCTCTGTTAGATGTCAACAAAGCAAGAGTGCTGATGTCTTTTCAGAGTTATGTGTGAAAAGATACATAATCTGGCTTGTCCAAGAGTTGTTAAGGAAGAACAGAGATGTGAAGGAGAGAGGTTGTGCGTGGTTAAGCTTTCACTTTCCCATGACATCAATATTTAAAGACTATCTGCCTTTGCCTTGCTTAGTTAACACTATTAGAAGGCATCTGTATGAAACTAAGACAAAATGGTTGGCCTTTTAACACAGACATAGCACCTGAGAAATGATGAATCACAACCAAAATCCCTTACATTCTGACCATCTATACTGGAAAAATATCAGATTTAAAATGAGTCAGAACTCTCACTGTTCATAACAAAGGGTTCTATCTACATAAAGTTTTGAACATTTATCCAGTATATCTACTTAGATATAGAGTACGTGTCTACGTTTTAGTCAAAGTGGCAATGAGCGTAACTTCCTCAGTGGAAAATAAATGAATATACATATAAATTAGGTAAATAAATAAATATATTATATTATTGTTCATGTCCTTGACTATGAAAGAAGAAAAACATTTATTGAGTGCCATTTATTTTTAATTGTACAACTCTATGAGACAAGTACTACTACCTTCACTTTCATGTAATGAGAAATTACACAATTGGCGTAAGGTAACATAGCAAATAGAAACAGTGTCCAGGTTCAAAATCTGTTGTTTCTAGTTCTAAAACTACATGGTATTTTCTCCTGCAAAGAAGAACAATGTTATTTTCTAGTGAGAAATAATTATTGCACACTTTGGGTACTGGGAAATTACTTTTTTTAGATGATTTATTAAATAAAGAAACTGGGGTTTAGATTTACTTCTTTCAGTATTGAAGTACATTATCTGTTTCTCAACGATAGGGACTGCCTAAGTCACTATTTTATGCCCACACTGCCTTAATGAGGGTGTATTCTCAAGAGGGTCTTTGCATTCTCTCCCACTATCCTACTCCTTACCCAGACTTTTGGAAATATTATCTGGCCTAGAAAGAGGACAAAATTGAGACAGAAATTTCCCCAGGTGAATTGCCACCATATGAGAAGTGGGTCAATTAATAGCACTTATCACTGTATCATATATTATACTTTTAGAATAAATGTATTATATTTCCTTCATTTCTATAAGCCTCTTATAAGTAGTAACTGTACCTTGATAATTTATAGATTCGCATAGTAGGCACAAATAACAATATTTTGAATGCATTCATTTCAGCAGATACTTCTACAAATATTGATTGAATATTGAAGAAAGACTTTTAAACCAAGGCTAAGCACAGTGGCTCATGCCTGTAACCCTGGCACTTTGGGAGGCCGAGGCAAGAGCGTTGCTTGAGGTCAGGAGTTCACTATCAGCCTGAGCAACATAGTGAGACCCCATCTCTACAAAAAAAAGAAGAGAAAAATTAGCCAGGTATGATGATGCACGCCTGTAGTCCCAGCTACTTGGAAGGCTGAGGCAGGAAAATCACTTGAGTGCAGGATTTTGAAGTTACAGTAAACTAGGATTATGCCACTGCCCTCATGTCCGGGCAATAAAGCAAAACTTTGCATGTAAAAAAAAAAGAAGAAAAAGAAAAGACTTATTAAACCAAATATACATGTGTTGAATCTAATCAAGTGTCTTATTCAAACATATGTTATTAAAGAGCTACTGGCACTCTGGTATACAGAACTAAAAATATATGTTCCTAGAATTAGCTGCTTTAAAGCCTTTCTGGAAAATGGAAGATAATAACCAACAGTTGCAGAATGTCAGCTTTAAATGAATCCTCAAAGGTCATCGACTACAACATATTTTACTAATGAGAAAACTCAGTCTAAGGATGTTAAATAATTTGCCTAATACCATATAATATCATGGCAAGCCAATACCAAAAGCTAAGCCTCCCATTTAGCAATGAAGTGACTTTTCTCCCATGTGACTTGAATCATCTTTCTTCTCATATTTCTGAATGAATAAATAAACTGATAAGTGTTACCGAAAGTAACTGTACTAATACAATGCTGTGGGCTAACAATATCAAAGCCAGCCTTTACAAAATATGATTGTTGCCTCCCCAAAGACATAATTAGACATGTACTACATAAATGAATATTTATTATAAGTTATACAAAATTATACTGTATTCTCAAGTTACCTTTGTCTATGTCACTTTCCCTTTGAGTTTCACTGGGATGGTCACCTTTTTCATATTTTTTTTTGTTGTTTTTTTCCTTATATTTTCAAAGATGCTATGATGATAAGTCAAATTTCAGTGGAGTTCTTGGAATGCCTCAGAAACCAAGTCACCGAATTAGAAACCCCAAAATGTGTGTTTCCTGCCTCTCCTTTCCTTCTCCCTTTCTGTAGGTTAGTTTATAACATAGAGGATTCATGAATCATGATTTTGGATGGAAAACATGCTATCTGAAGGCATTCTCACTATTTTGTGGCGGCTGCAGAGAGCATGCAACAAACCCCAACAGAGGGAAAGACTGAGGAAAAAGAGGCTCCAGTGATATGCTTGTGTCTGTTTATTTCTTGCCAAGAAAGAAGAAGAAGACCACAAAAGCCATAATTTGCAGGTCTCCTTTGCCAGGGATACTCCTGAAGGCAGCACATCCCACTATGGTCTTAATCTTGTGACTCTTAATTCTCTTGAAAGAATGGCACTTCAGAGCCCCAGTAGGAGTGCCCCTGCTCCACCCAAATCTTCCATTCTCACTCTCTTTTTTTTAATATTTTTTCATTGCTTCTTTTTTAATGTTTGTTTTTCCTTTAGTTCTTCCTCCTCTTTATTGGTCCCTTCAGTATTATATATAGGACAAAATACTTTCTCTCCTTACTGCTTATGTCATAGTCTCTTTTTTTATTTCAATTGAAGTAACTGATATAAGATGCCTCAAGAAAAGGAATAGCTGTGAACAGAAATTATGGAGTTGATGGTAAGAGGATTTATAGAAAAAAGTTATTAACATACAACAAAATGAGGCCACCTAACAACCTAGAAAGAATAAAGCAATTTCCCCCAAAATTAAAAAACTTGCCCTTGCATTTGTCACTTCCATTCTAAAGCAAAGATTGACAATAGTTCATGAAAATCCATGTGCTTCTCTTTTTCATGAGCACACACCTATACTATATTTCATAGCTTTCCTTGCATTTACATGGGGCACATATTGAGTTCTAGCAAAAGGAATAAGAATGGAAGTGATATGTGCCACTTTCAACATAACCTATATAAACTTTGACTAGATTCCTCTATGTTCTTTTCCCTTTCTGGCTGCTAGAGATGAAGATAACCATAACAGTCGTAGAGCAACATGGATGGAACTGAGTAACATAACATTATCCTAAGTAACATAACTCAGAAACAGAAAGTCAAATACCACATGTTCTCACTTATAACTGGGAGCTAACCAATGGGTACACATGGACACACAGAGTGAAATAATAAACATTGAAGACACCAAAAGGTGGGAGAATGAATGGGGGTGAGAGATGAAAAATCACCTATTGAGTATAATGTACACAATTTGGGTACACAAAAGCTCAGACTTCACTTCTATGTAATATATCCATATAACAAAAGTGTAATTGTACAGCCTAAATCTACAAAAATATCAATCAATCAATAAATAAATAAACTAGACCTTATACCAATTTTCCCTAACAGACATTTCCAGAACATTCTATCCCACAACTATATAGAATATATGTTCTTTTCATCAGCACATGGAACATTCTCCAGAATAGACCATATGTTAGGCCACAAAACAAATGTCAATAAATTTTAAAAAGTCAAAATCATAACAAGTATCTTCTCAGACTACAATAGAATAAAACTATCAATCAATACCAAAAGGAACTTTGGAAACTATCTAGATACATGGAAATTAAATAACACAATCCTGAATGACAATTGGGTGAATGGATAAATTAAGATGGAAATCAAAAAATTCTTTGAAACAAATGAAAATGGAAACATAACATACCAGAACCTGTAAAATAAAGCAAATGCAGTGCTGATAGGGAAGCTTAGAGTTATAAATGCCTATATCAAAAAATAGAAAGATTATAAATTAACAATTTAATAATGCACCTTACGGAACTAGAAAAGCAAGATCAAATAAACCCAGTCATTAGCAGAAAAAAAAGAAATAATAAAAGTTAGAGCAGAATTAAATGAAATACAATCTAAAAAAACAAACGATACAGGTATCAATAAGATGAAAAGTTGGTTCTTCTAAAAAACAACAAAATTGATAAACCACTGTCTAGACCAATGAAGGAAAAAGACCCAAATAAACAAAATCAGAAATGAAAAAGGTGGCATTACAGTTGATAACACAGAACTATAAAAGATTATCAGAGACTATTATGGACAACTATATGCTGACAAACTGAAAAACCTACAAGAAATGGATAAATTCCCATAAACATAAAACCTAACCAAGATTGAATTGGAAAGAAATAGTAAACCTGAACAAACCAAAAATGAGAAGTGAAATTTAATCAGTAATAAAACGTCTTCCAACAAAGAGAAACCCAGGAGCAATGGATTCACAGCCAAATTTTACCAAATGTAAAAGAACTAGTACCAATCCTCCTCAAATTATTCCCAAAAACTAAAAGAGGAGAAAATTCTCCCTAAGTCATTCTGAGGCCAGCATTGCCCTGATACCAAAAACAAACAAAGACACAAAAAAAGGAAAACTACAGACCAGTATGCCTGATGAACATAGATGCAAAAATCCTAGCAAAGTGAATCTAAAAGCACATCAAAAAGATAATATACCACAATCAAGTGGGATTTATACCAGGGATACAAGGATGACATAACATACACAAATCAACAAACGTGATACATCACATCAACAAAATGAAGTACAAAAACCATGTGATCATCTCAATAGACACAGAAAAAGCATTTGATAAAATTCAACATTCCTTCATGATAAACTAGACATAGAGGTAATAATACCTCAACATAATAAAAGACAAATATGACAAACCCACAGCTAACATCATACTAAGTGGGGAAAAGTTGAAAGCCTTACCTCTAAGAATTGGAACAAGACAAGGATGCCCACTTTCACCACTCATGTTCAACAGTACTGGAATCCCTAGTGAGAGCAATCAGGCAAGAAAAAGATATAAAAGGCATCCAAATTGGAAAGAGGAAGTTAAATTGTCTCTCTTTTCTAAGGATATGGTCTTACATCTAGCAAAACCTACAGACTCCACCAAAAAACTATACGATTTGATAAATGAATTCAGTAAAGTTACAGGATACAAAATCAATGTACAAAAATCAGTAGTATTTCTATAAGCCAAAAATAATCTAGCCAAGAAAGAAATCAAGAAAGCAATCCCTTTTATAATAGCTATAAAAAATGTAAAATACCTAGAAATAAATTTAACCAAGGATGTGAAAAATATCTATAAGAAAATTACAAACCACTGATTAAAGATATTGACAATAACACAAACAAATGGTAAAACACTCTATACTCACTGAGGGAAGAATTAATATTGTTAAAATGACTGCATTCCCCAAAGCATCTACCAATTTAATGTAATCCTTATCAAATATCAACATCATTCTTCACAGAATTAGACAAAACAATCCTAAAATTCATATGGAACTAAAAAGAAATCCTGAATAGTCAAAACAGTCATTAGCAAAAAGAACAAAGCTAGAGGCATCACATTACCTGACTTCGAAATATATTACAAGGCTGTAGTAACCAGAACACCATGGTACTGGCATAAAAGTAGATACCTACATCATGGAACAGAATAGCAAACCCAGAAATAAAACCATATACCTACAACCAACTAATCTTCAATAAACAGATAAAAACATACACTAGGGAAAGGACACACTATTCAATAAATGGTGCTAGGAAAATTAGATAGCCATAGGCAGAAGAATGAAACTGGATCCTTAGCTCTCACCATATACAAAAATCAACTCAAATGGATTAAAGATGTAAACATAACACTTGAAACTATAAAAAATACTAGAAGAAAACCTAGGAAAAACTCTGCAGGGCATTGGTCTAAGGAGATAATTTAAGACCAAGACCTCAAAAGTATAGGCAACAAAACCAAAAGTGGACAAATGGACGTAATCAAACTAAAAAGCTTCTATACAACAAAAGAAATAAGAGAGTAAAGAGTCAACTTGCTGAATGGGAGAAAATACTTGCAAATTCTTTATCCAACAGGGTACTAATGTCCACAATATACAAGGAACTCAAACAACTCACAGAAAAAAAAAATTACTCACATTAAAAAGTGAGCAATGGACATGAATAGACATTTCTCAAAAGAAGACATACAAATGATGAACAGGTATATGAAAAAACATTCAACATCACTAATCATCAGAAAAATGAAAATCAAAACCACAATGAGATATCATCTTACCCATGTCAAAATGGCCATTATTAAAAAGACAAAAAACAACAGACGTCAGCAAGGATGTGGAGAAAAGGGAACTTTTATATACTATTGATGACAGTATAAACTAGTACATCTACCATGGAAAACAGTATGGAGATTTCTCAAAAAACTAAAAATAGCATTACCATTCAATCCAGCAATCCCACTATCAGTATTTATCCAAAGGGAAAGAAATCAATATATCAAAGAGATACCTGCATCTACATGTTTATTTCAACGCTATTCACAATAGCAAAAATATGGAATCAATGTAAGTGTCCATCAACAAATGCATGGATAAGAAAATGTGATCATTATCTTGAGTGAAATAAGTCAGGCACAAGAAGACAAATATCACATGTTCTCACTTATATGTGGAAGCAAAAACAAATGAATACATGGAAGTAGAGAGTGGAGAAATAGATAACAGAGACTGGGAAGGTGATTGTGGGGGTGGAGGAAGGAAAGAGAGAAGTGGCTTAAAGCAGCAGTCCCCAACCTTTTTGGCACCAGGGACCAGTTGCATAGAAGACTGGGGGTGGGGGTTGGGATGATTCAAGCGCATTACATTTATTGTGCAGTCAAGCCTCTCTGCTAATAATAATCTGTATTTGCAGCCGCTCCCCAGCACTAACATCACCACCTCAGCTCCACCTCAGATGAGGCATTAGATTCTCATAAGAAGCATGCAACCTAGACCCCTCCCATGCAGTAGGGTCCTAGTTCCTATGAGAATTTAATGCCCCCGTTGATTTGACAGCAGGTGGAGCTCAGGCAGTGATGCAAGTGATGGGGAGTGGCTGGAAATACAGATGAAGCTTCTCTCAGTCACCTGCCACTCACTTCCTGCTGTGCAGCCTGGTTCATAACAGGCTGAGGACCAGTAACTGGTTGGGAACTGTGGACTTAAAGGGTACAAGTATACAGTAAGATAGAAGAAATAAATTTAACAATAAATAACAACAACAACAAACAGAAAGATCTAGTAGTGGTCGGTGGTAGCACAATACAGAGAGTATAGTTAACAATAATTTATTGTATATTTTAAAATAACTAAAAGAGTGAAATTTGAATGTTTCTAACACAAAGAAATGATAAATGCTTGAGGTAATGGATAAGAAAGAAAACAAAACAAAACAAAACAAAACTGTAGGCCAGAACAACTAGCCTATTAGAAACAAATCTCACAAGTTAGAGGCAAAGTTGGCATCAGGATCCTTGACTATTATTCCCAGTCCAGGGTTCCTTTCTCAAAAAGCTTAGAGTGATTTCCCCAAAGGGAATATTTCAATTTCTGGGAAAAAGAATGCACATATATTAATTGGTATTCTATTTGTAGAACTAGCATTTTAAAAGTCATTTGATTTTGTAAGACTATGTTTTTATTATATAGTACTTGTTTTGAATGCTCATAACTAAGAGGAGAACCTCTACTGCCTATAAAAAGAAAACACACTGTTAATCACTGATTAACATTAATGACTCACAAGGAAAAATTTTAAAGTTACACATATTAAACAATAACACCACAGGTGTAGCAAATGTCAAGGCTTTTTTGCTATATCACTTTTTGCTAATCAAATCCAAAATATTAGAGAGCAAATAAATAATTCTTTGGACCATCCACAATTTCTTGAAACCAGCAGTCTATTTTGTTAATAATCTATCCTCCAAACTAGTAAAGTCCTTGACACATAAAAAACTTTGATAAATATTTGATTAAAATGTGAATAAACTCATTACATTTACCCCATAGCACTTTTATGTTATAAATCATTACATCATTATCATTAACTACACTAAACTGTCCATTATCTATCAAAGGATTTTATTATATATTATATATAAAAGGATTTTGATATATAATACCTGACTTGCAAATTTTTGTAGAAAACCCAACACTTAAGTCAAGAGGCAAAATAGTGTAGTGAGTAAAAGCATGGGCTTAAGCCGGGCATCTTGGGTTTTAATCCCAATTCTACCAATTATCTTGTGCCCTCTACTTAACTTCCCTGTGCCTTGTTAAGTCAAATACAGGTACTCGGTAGTCTGGGTACCAGCAGGAAAACAGTAACACTCTGAGAGTTTGTGGAAAGTTTAATGAAGAAACTATTTACAATGTGAGCAGGGGATCAGAGGACCCCTGAGCTAGCAACAGCAAAAATATTTTATCACCCCCTAGGTCTAATGGGTAATAGGTAATAGGTAAAAGGAGCAAGCTCTTACCAGAATTAAGAGAGAATGACTATTGGAGAAAACCGAATAAATAAGTGCTATGGTCTTTGAAAGAGGGATGCAACCAATCCACAGTGCCCCAAATAGGAGGGAACTGGGAGGATAAGTACCATGACCTCATTTGATTTCCACTTCTGAGCTCATGCTGAGAATTCCCATTGGCAAAACACAACCAGAAAAATGTAAGGTGAAATATTCAGTCCCAAAGGTTAGCCTCTTTAAGCACAAAGCAGAATATGGAACAGTGGAGAGTATCTGAAGGGATACATAAAAAAATGTGCACACACCTCATAGAGTTTTTGTGAAGACTAAAAGTGCTAATATACATAAAGTATTCAGGGTAATGTGTATCACCATAAAAGTGCTTGCTTTATTATTAATTCTTCATGAGTATAGCAGTGATATAGCATCATAAACTGAAGCCACACTGCTTAATTTCAAATACCAATTTTGCTGCTCACTAAAACTCTGACCTTGAACAAGTTTCTTAATTTCTCTACCCATGTTTCTTCTTCTGTAAAATGGAGGTAAAAATAAAACCCTCATGGAGTTACATGATAATTAAGTTAATAATACATGCAAAACACTTAGAATAGTGCCTAGTACATATAAGAATGCAAAAATTTCTATTACTCTGTTTACTCAAGAACTTTTAAATAGGATTTTGGTTAATTCTGGTGCACCAAGACCTGGAAAATAGCCCCCTTTTGGCTGAAATAATTCCCTACTTATTCCAAGGAAATGTGTAGAAGGTTTGTCAATGTACTTGGTGCTACATTATCCAACAGATCAACTAAGCACGCCCTCAGGGAAAGAGTAGAGCAAATAGGAGAGATAAAGAGATTAAAAGAAAAAGTTGAGTTTTAGTAGATTTATTAGAAAATCTGGAAAGAAGCCATCTTAATTTTAGCATACCTCTAAATTTCAGTTAATTTGGCAATTTGGCATTGCTTTACATTGAATAATACTAGGCATGGTAGAGATGAAGGGAATAATGTTTCCAGTACTTGGGGTCTCTTCAGATCTGAATCTGAATCTAGCACTAGGACACCACCATTTGTTTTGGCTGTTTTTGTTTTCTGTTGTTTGTGCCAGTATGAGAGATGATGCAATCTCTTTTCAGGATGCAATGAGAAACAAGGGGAGCCTGAATGGAAAATGGAATATAATAATTCAACACTTAGTATATAAAAGGCATTGTTTGGGTTCTGTTCAATATGTAGAACTTTACCAGAATTACTTTTGTTTTTCATTTAGTAAAACCTCTAAACAGCAGAGACCCTCACACACAAATACAACTTCGAAACAACTTTCCAAGAAAAATATCTCAAACTGTCACCAGCATAAAGGTTCTTGCTAATGTCACAGAACGGAATTTCAGGATGTGCACACAACCAAGCAATAGTGGCAAGTTTACTGAGTGAAAGCAGACAGGTTTAGGAAAGGCTTGTGCAGAAGCAAAAGCACACTCCCAAGAAAGGAAGTGAGCAGGCTTGAAAAGAGCAGCTGCGCCAAACCCTGAGTGGTTGCTGTTTTTATTTGTTGAAGTTGAAGAAGGCTGGGCGGTCAGTGTTCTTTCTGTTCTTATTCATAGTTTCCATTTTTTCCCACAAGGGGGGTCAAAACCACAATGTTAACTTACTGCAATTGTGACATAATGGAGGAAAGGTCACTTTGTACCTGTGCAATGCTGGAAATTAATGGCTCTTCTCTTCTTCTCAGATCTGTTTGTTCAAGGGGCTGTTTGTTTGAGCCAGTTGACTAACTTTTCTGTTCCCTCCTCCCTTGCTCATACCTGACTACCTACCCTAACATTCCCCCTAAAGAACTCTGTGCCCTTGAGATCTCATAAAGGTATGGGTGGAGGTCTCATTTTCTGTAACTGCTTCAAGCTGGCAGGGGGCATCCTCCCTACCTATGGGCCAGGAGTTCTTGTTCTCTGTCAAGGGAGCCTGAGGGAAAGTGGAGCACGATAGGGCAAAAGCAGTTTGATACCCGGGGCATATTTAGATGGAAACTGATCCCTGCCATCTGTGATGTCCTTATTCTCTGTCAGGACATAGATTCCAAGTGATTGGAGATTTGAGGTCAGAAAGAGACTCTCACAGAGTCTAAAGAAGAGAGAGAAGAAAGTTAAACACAGGTTGAGATTGTTGAAGAATGAGAATAGACTGAACTGTGTCATTTAAAGGCTTGGCAATAAGTCCAAACCCAGGTATCCAAATCCGGCAAAATGCTGCCATGCCCCAAAATGTGTTAAGTTGCTTCTTTGTCTGTGGTAGTCCCATGCACAAGATGGTTTTCTTGTGTTGGACCAACAGCCTCTGCTGACCTGGACTCAAAATGTGACCTAGATAGGTGACTGTCTGCAGTGAAACCTGGGCCTTGGCAGGAGAGACTTTACATCCCCTTTCTACTAAGAAATTCAAAACTTGAACGGTGTTTCTATTTAAGTCTTCTAAGGTTGAGCTGCAGATGAATATATCATCCACATATTGTAAGAGGAATCCAGTGGTTAAAGAGAACTCTCATAATTCTCTGGCAAGTATATTGCCAAAAATGTGTGGGCTATCTCTAAAGCCCTGTGGCAAAACTGTTCATGTGTATTATTGTATTGTTAGTTGATGGATTAGTCCACTCAAAAGCAAACAAATATTGGGAGTCTGGGTGTAAAGGTATACAAAAGAAAGCATCTTTAAGATCTAAAACTGTAAAACAAGCTGTTTCCTCAGGCACTTGAGTCAGCTTGGCCTTAAAACCAGCAAATGGGAGTATTGCAGGTGACCGGCATGAGACTATGAGGCCATGTTTTAAAAACTTATCTATTCAAGGCTGAAGGCCTTACGGGGCTTCAGGTTTGGTAGGGTATTGGTGTCTATTGGGGAAGCTAATCTTACCCTTGAGACAAACCTTAACTGGTTCAACAGATTTTGCTCTACCTGGGATTCCCCTGTCCCAAACCTGAGGGTCAACCTAATTCCATATCTTAGTGGTTGGGATTCTTCAAGGGGACATAGGAACAGGTCTCAGGTCCTGGTAAGCTTACAGCTGTTCCCAAGGCTCTTAGGGAATTTCCCAATAAATTCAGGCATGACTAAGAGTTTATGAGTGATTTCCCCCAGAAACAAGGGAGAGGCTCAGTGAATCATTTGGGTTTGGGCTTTCCCTCCACTCCAACAATGGAGCAGACCTCAGAAGACAGTGGACCATTATGAGAAGTCAAGACAGAGTAAGCAGCTCTGTTTCAATCACATATTGAACAGTCTTACCTGCCATGTCAAGGGTCACCCAAGTTTCTTCCTTCATAATGCAGACGATCTGTTTGGGAGCCTCTTGGAAACTCTGGCTTCCTCAGTCCTCCAACACCACTGCTAGGGCAGCTCCCTCTCTCTCTCTGTTCCCTTTGGAACAGGGGACAGTGCCTCTTCCAGTGTCCAAACTTTTCACAAAGGGGACATGGTGTCTTAGGTAATCTTGAACTTGGACTCTGTTGGCCCCCTTGGGGATGATTCTAGCTCCAGTGGTCCTGGCTCCCACAAGAGTAGCATGCTCCTTTACCTGCTAGAGGGGCACACAGGTTGATCTTGAGGTAGATCTGCAGGTTGTATGACTGTTGCCAAAAATTTGGCATGCCTTTTAGCTCTGCTTTTTCAGCCTGGTCTCTGTTGTTAAAGATAGAGAAAGCCACATCCATTAACTGTTTAATGGGGATTTGAGGACCTAGTGCCAATTTGTGGAGCTTTCTACAAATTTCTAGGGCTGACTGGCTAATGAAATATGTGGCCTGGATAATCTCTCCCTTTGGGATATTGGGGTCCACATTAGTATATTACTGGAGAGGCTCTACTAGCCTGGATTGGAATAGGGCAGGATTCTCATCAGGTCCTTGAGTAATCTCTAATCTTGTCTTAATTGGCAGGCTTGATGATGCATCTTTTCATGCTTTCCAATAGGCAAAGGACCATAAGGTCTCTCGAGGCTGGCCCTGGCTCCCCAGGCTGGTAGTTCCATTGAGAGTCAATGAGAAGAAGGGCAGTCAACTCTACTGGGTACATGCTGGACTGGCTTACATGTAAAGCATCTGCATTAACTTGAGCTTCAGTCCAAATTCTAGTTCTCTCCTCTCTCTGACAGCGGTGGGACAGAACAACCACTAGATCTCTCCAAGTCAGATCAAAAGACATGGTCAGGTTTCAGAACTCCTCAGTAAATTTATCAGGGCCCTCTAAGAACCTGCCTAAACATTCCTTGCATTGTTTTAAATCTGACATTGGAAAAGGGACATGGACCCAAGTGGTTCCCAGAGGCCCACTGGCTACCTCCTGTAAGACAGCAAAGAAGATCTGCTCCAGAAGGTTCTCTGGCAATGTTCGGTATATAAGCTGGGGAAACACTGGAGAGTCTCCAAAGGAGTCTCCACATTAGGTTTAGGGGCCTCCAGAAGTGGCTGTGTCTCAGAATCTGAATCTTGGGGAGGGGGGAAGCACTTCTCAAGGCAGGAACCACACTTCTCAGGGTCCTCTCTCAGTGCCATAAAGGCTTGAACATATAGGATTTCTGTCCACTTGCTTTCCTGTCTTACATCACAAACATCTTTTCCCCACATATAATAAATAGGACTTTGAAATAAGAATGGAATCTGGTAGCAGAGACTAAGAACAGGGCAGCCATAAAGAGTGAGTCATGGGCTTCTGTACAGCATGGGAAAGTTCCCTGC
Source organism: Microcebus murinus (assembly GCF_040939455.1). Taxonomy (NCBI): domain Eukaryota; kingdom Metazoa; phylum Chordata; class Mammalia; order Primates; family Cheirogaleidae; genus Microcebus; species Microcebus murinus. The sequence goes on along the minus strand of NC_134114.1, from coordinate 33,271,415 downwards.
CACCTCCCAAGGCCGGTGTCACTCAGCATCCGGCAACTGCTTGGATCTACACAGCCTCAGGAGTGACCCTTTGCCACCCTAGTTAGAGGCAGCTGAAGTCAGCCAGCTGGAGCAAGGTTATGCACCTGTGACTCACCAGAAAGCGAAAGAAGGAACATCCTCCAAACCAGTCTCAAGGATGAGGACAGCCATACTCACCGTGGGTCACTTGGGTATGGATTAATCTCCAGGAAGGTTCACCATAGGGACGTTGCCAGCATAAAGGTTCTTGCTAATGTGATAGAAAGGAATTTCAGGACATGCACACAACCAGGCAATAATGGCGAGTTTATTGAGTGACAGCAGACAGGTTTAGGAAAGGTTTGTGCAGAAGCAAATGTACACTTCCAAAAAAGGGCGGGCTTGAAAAGAACAGCTGCACCAAACCCTGAGTGGTTGCTGTTTTTATTTGTTGAAGTCAAAGAAGGCTGGATGATCAGTATTCTTTCTGTTCTTCCTCACAGTTCCTGGTTTTCCTGCAATTTCTGTTCCTCCTCATGATTCCTCTGTTTTTCCCGCAAAAGGTGTCAAAACCACAATGTTAACTTATTGCAATTGTGATATAATGGGGCAAAGGTTACTTTGTACCTGTGCAATGCTGGGAAATTAATGGCTCTTTTCCTCTCCTCAGATCTGTTTGTTGGAGGGGCTGTTTGTTTGAGCCAGGTGACTGACTTTTCTGTTCCTCCCTTGTTCATACCTAACTGACTACCTACTCTAACAGAAATGTTTCATCTTTCAGGAACAGGTCTACACAAAAATTCCTTGAAACACTTTATCTGTTATAGCTCAACAAACTTAGCACTTCACAGCCCAACATCTCGTGGTTTTTCTTTTGAAAGGGGAAAGTGTTTATTATGTATGTATGCCTGATGATCAGATTCTTCTAGTCTGCCTTGAGAGGATGCAAGGTTGGGGGGATCCTCAAGTTATCCATCCCTCCCACCCTTCTCCCTATCTTGTGTGGCCCAACAGAAGTACTGGGCTGCCCCTCAGCCATTCTCTCTGTAGGTTGAAGTAGCAGAGGGATTCAGTTTGCTAACCAAGGAGATGCAGAGATCCAGGTGAATTGGGAGGAGAGAGATTGGAGCCCCTGGAGTCTGCCTCTGCTCTTGGGGAGCTCTTTGAGTCAGGGGAGGAAGATGGAGAACTAAGTTCTCATGTAATAAGTACAAAAGGAAGAAGGGTAGGATATTGATATTAATTGAGCTCTTATCTTATGCAAGGATCTGTACAGGATGTGTTTTTTTATTTTTTTTTAACTAACAAATGAAAATTGTATTTATTGGCTGAGCACGGTGGCTCACGCCTGTAATCCTAGAACTCTGGAAGGCCTAGTGGGGAGAATTTGCTTAAAGTCAGGAGTTCAAGACCAGCCTGAGCAAGAGCAAGACCCCATCCCTACTAAAAATAGAAAAATTAGCCAGGTTTGGTGGTTGGAAGGCTGAGGAAGGAGAATCGCTTGAGTCCAGGAGTTTGAGGTTGCTGTGAGCTAGGCTGACACCACGACACTCTAGCTGAGGTGACAGAGCGAGACTCTGTCTCAAAAAAAATTGTATTTATTTATCACATACCACATGATGTTTTGAAATATGCATAGATTGTGATATATTCAATCAAGAAAATTAACATATGTCTTACCTCACATGCATATCATTTCCTATGGTGCGAACCCTTAAAATCTACTCTCTTAGCCATCTTCAAGAATACAATGCATTGTTATTAACTATAGTCATCATGTTGTACAACAGACCTCTTTAACTTACTCCTGTCTAACTGAAATTCTGTATTCTTTTTGTATACTATTTGCACAATTTTTTAAACTGAACATAGGCATTTCCAGATACCAGAGCATTGCATGGTGAGAGCTAGAGAGTGCAGCTCTTAGTAGTGTAAGTGTGGCTCTTCCGCCATTCTGATGGGTTACATTCCTGTTGCTGGCTAAGAGTGAAAGAGGATAGTGGGATTGGGTGGGGTGATTGGTGGTCACAGAAGACAAAGCTACTAAAGAGCAGACCAGCCAAACCAAGCCCAAGCTGCAGGTTACTTACCCAGTTTTCCAGGAGCTCTAAGTTCTCTACACAGAACCCAGAAGGTTCCTATTTCCTCTTTCTTATTCTTGATACCACCGAGGAAGACTATCTGACCATTTGAAGCTCAACAGCCGCATACCATTTCCAAAGGAGGGAAAAGAAGAGTCAGGTCCCCACATCTCCTGGTGTTGAAAAATTTTGAAATACATATTTTTAGTTCTTCAAAAAAAAAAAAAAAGTTTAGTTCTCAAAAACACTGTTTATAATAAATCATATGTCTCTGTTTTTAAATTGTAATCAACTATAGGGTGAAAGCAGCCCTTTTATAAAAACTCTGAAATTAAAACAACCACTTAACACTCCAGCCTAATGCCTGCAGTAAATCAAATGTCTTTGTTGTTTAGATTTTAGCTGTACAGGTCCATATAAAAAAAAGAGTTTTAGCACTATTTATAAGAAGAATTGTCTCTCCAAACCCATCCAACAATTTTTTCATTCTTTAGGTAAAAATGTCAGCAGGAACTTAAGTGGGGTATAGGCAGGCTACCAATAAGTTTTTGTGCCAGACATTATATAACAAGGTCAAATTGTAATGTACAGGCAAATGTACAGCAGCTTAAAAAAGCAGTTCAAAAAAGTGTCCAATAAATTATTGCCACAGGGCCGGGAGGGCTGCGAGGTATCTTGAGTTAAAACTACAGCTCTGTCATTAGCACACTGTGTGACCTTGGACATATCACTTACCCTCTGCTTCTCAGCTTCTTTCTATATGATCTCACTACTACTCACCCTGTCTTTCCAGATCAAACTCTAAAGAACAGTCCATGCAGCTGAGTGCTCCTTTACATGCTCCCTTTAAGACATTTGCTTCACTTCTGAAATGTACCTTAAAAAAAAAAAAGAAAAAAAAAAAAAAAAGACATTTGCCTCTGACCCTTTCTACAAATCTGTTCCAAGAAAACCATAATCCAGTGGCTGTTTTTCTCTAGACAAAGCAGACTCTTCCCTGTAACTTGATTTTCCACTGTCACTGAAAACAGAAGAGAGAGGTAAGAGTAGCACCGCATAGAAGGAAAAGTATTGTGTTGTAAGTCAGGAAAATTAGTTTCCAGCCCTGGCTCTGCCACTTCCTGGTTTGGGAAAAGATACTTGAACTTCTATGCCTATTTCCTCATCTGTAAAAGATGAGTTTAGCATATGAATTACCTTGCATTATTATTAAAAGGGCCAGAAAGAATATATGAAAAAGACTTAGTTCCTGACACAGAAAGGTGATCCTCTAAATAAATGGTAGGTCTTACTATTATGGATACCAAGGAATGTCTACTGATTCACTTTTACAATCCTTGAAAAGAGTTATTTAAAATTTTAAATAAATATGTTTCTGAAAAGAAAATAGTAGATTATAGAACTAGTTGGGGTTTTGGTGCTCAATCCTACACATTCTCTTTTCAAGTTTGCTAGTCAAGGGCAGTAATTGCTTATTGAAAGAAGTAACAACCAAATGAACACTAAGTCCTGCTTTAGTAATTGCTAGGGAGAGCCCAATAATCCACAATTCCAGAAATTATGTTAGGGATATAAAGGTAGCTAGTGATGTAACTAAGAACTAAAGACAAAGGGAACAAAAGAAACTTTCTTTTTCTTTGGGGACAAAAGAACTTTTTAATTTCTTGGGTAGGAAATGGACAGTAATGGGGCTAAGAACGGAAATGACCACTCAGATAAAAGGTTTGGAAAATGAAGAGCCACCCAAATGACGTGGGAGAGTATTTCTCCTGAAAAGCTGAGAGTGAGGCCACTAAAGAAGAGTCAGGCATTACCAAAGGCGTTAGGGCTTGGGGGACTGAAAAATTCCTTGACTCCCTTTAATGACCTGAGTGATTATATTTATTTATGCTATTTATTCCAAGATGAGATTCCATAGGGCTCTCAGTTTCCATATGTACTCCATAGATTCAATTTTAGGAGTAGTAAAGGGGAGGACTTTCTGCTAGTTTCTGAAGCACTGTTTATAGAGCTAAAGTCCTGGGCTTTTCTCTTGGGTGGATTTTTCCCAGATGTGCTGTGTGGGAACTCAGCCAATGATGTGTGATTCCCCATCTCCTATTGCCATCCAGCAGTTTGAGGATAAAGGTGATTAACAAAGCTTACAAAGTAGAAGTCCCAGATCAAATTCTATGGAACATTGAAATCTCATGAGGGAGTGTGGCAAAACCACCAACGATGTAATTATAATTTCAAAACAACTAAAGAAATCAAACAATTGAAACTGGACCCCATAATCTTTCAAAGATCACATTTGGACTTCTAGATATCACTCATATTAATGCAGACAGTAGCCTCATAATGAAACAAATCAATTGTAATATGGAACCCAACGTTGAAATTTTGAAAGTATATTCACCTTCCATGTCAGTGTAAACATCCAGGATATTATTGAATTCCTCTTCTAATCCACACTTGGGATAAGGATGAATCACTACCTTTCTGGACTGCTCCAGTCTCAGCCAATCCATAGGAGACTCTGGGAGAAAATTTGCCTTTCCCTACACTATAGTTTCTTCTAGGCAGTAATGCCAATTAAAAGAACAGGTAAGACAGTATGTATGTTCAGTTAATAATCTATTACCTACTAATATTTGACCAGTTAGAAGAGAAGAAATAGGTCTCCAATATCCAAAATTTTTCCAGTCATGTAAGGTTGGGTTTGTATATTCCTGTAAAACCACCACCCTCCTTCCTGCTTTGCCTTTTTTTGACTAGATTTGGATTCCCTCCTCGTATTTCCCTTGGGAAGGTTACACAGGGCCTCCCAGCTTCAGCATAACTGGGCCAATTCTTCCAATTACTTCTTTATGTTATCACTTTAATATAGGAAGTGGTTTGGAGTCCCATTTAGTTAGACACCAGCATAGGCCTCTCTTGGTGGCAGCTCTTAATAACATTGAAGCCATTTGGGGGGGGGGGGGATCCACTTCTCTTGTCAAAACTTTCTAAGAACTAGATAGTATTTATATCATGAAATGCCAATTGATATTAAACTATTTTTCCATGACCTGTACTTTAGTTTTAGCTTCTTGGCAGTTTGTGTTTGTTTGCTTGCTTGTTTTTCTTTTGTTTTGTTTTGTTTTTTTAGATTATCCTGATTCCTGCACGTTTGTTTCTAACACCCTATGAGGCCTGCTTTTCTATTTGACCTGACTCCCTTTCAAATGGGACTCTCCCAAGTCTTTGGTCTGTTAACATTGGACCCAGGGTATGTCAGACCCTTTATCCATGTTGGGTCACTTAGAGAAATCAAAGGAGTTTGAGCTTAGGAGACAAGATTGCAGGAGAGAATCAAAAAGATATGCAGACAAGGTCCTGCTGAGCAGGACCTTGAATTAGAAGTCCACTGCTTCACATACTTGAATGAGGCCAGGAAATCATCATTCAAATAATGCTATACATACATACCCAGAAAATGTAATAGTTATGAAATTCAGAGCCAAGAGAGAAGAAATTCACAATTGAACCTCTTGAAGGAAGATATAAAGATACTGTTTAAGATGTTTAATATAGCTGCTGACGCATGAAAAATACCAGATCCAGAAAAATCACATAGAAGAAAATAAAAACAGCTTTTAAGGCTCCGAGTTTCCAACCAAGTTTAGTAAGATAAATATGTAAAATAAAATGGTTATGGAATTTTAACACTTTAATATGATAGATGAAATACCCTGTTAGAAGATGAAAGATTCTGAAATAGAAAATTTCAGGCCTCCAGGTCATGCGTTTGCTCCTATCTATGAGCAACATGTTGCCAATTCCCGATGAAACCATTTCTTCTAAATTTTCAAATCTTTTCCCATGGTTATTTGGGAAGATTATCACTATTCACATTTTTCAAGCATATTTCTTGAAAAATAAAATGTTTCTAAATTTATTTCTGGTGAAACATACTGCTTCCTAATAGAAATCCTTTCTGACAAGGACCCTCACCTTATCCTCTTATTCTATAGGTTTTCCTTATCCTTCTAAAGCTTATCACTCATGATTCCCAAGCCTACGGCTCAGTGAATGAACATGAGCAAACAGAGGATTGTGCACAAGAAAACAGTGGTTCAGCTCCAGGTTGGCCCAGGAGCATCCCTTCTCACAGGCAGAATTAGAGGTCAATTCCAGAGACACGTCTTGAGGCCTATGTAACAAACCCATTCTTCTCCCAGAATCCCACCTTGATCAGCATACGAGGTTTTCATGGACAAATTGCAGTAACTAATCCCCTTTATCCCCCTTTTCCATTGTATAGGAGAAAAAAGGGATTACTAAAACTGTAAGTGTTCAAGAGAGGATTTAATTAAACTCATTCCAAGAAAACCCTATTTTTCAATAGTAAAAGAGAGATTATCCCCATCTTGACATTAACATGACACTGTATGAACCACCCAACTGTTTAGGGTTTGAGAAAATATCCCTCACCTCCTAGGCCCTGTATTTTTCGTTATTCTTGGCTAGAGCCTCTAGTTAAAATCATTGTTGTTACCTATGCCCACCTGCCTAACCTGGACCTCTGGACAAAACACTATCTAGGATCCCCAAATACAAATCTGTTTTCTCCATTCTACCAGGCTGCCTTAGACACTGAGTTCTTCATCCTCTAACCATGGATTTGCCCATAAATTCTGCTCAGTTTGAACTTCTGAATGTTTACCACAAACTGCCTTCTCAAAATCCAGAGAAGCCTAGTTTGGCTTAACCTCTGAGGCTCTAATCTCCAATTTATCCCTAAAACTCTTCTTGTTCAGTCTATCCCCAGCCCTGTCTTCTTCTGACCCTCCTCCTGCCTGACCTAACATTTCTTGACCACTTCCCACTCAGTCCAGATGCCCATGAGAAGACATCATGGAACTCTTCAGCTAATCCTTCAACTTGATAAAGAAATAATGAGAGGCCTAGAAAGTTTCCACATCTAGCAGAGAAACGGATCCAGCTGATCATTTCAAACATGAGTTACAATTAAAGTGATTTGAGGAGAGAGTAACTGAGAACTATATTTTTTAGCAAACAATTTTGCCCATTTGTAAAGTTGGGTTTTGGGGGAGTTTTTGGTGTGTGGTTTTTTAATGATTCAAAGAGAGTAGCCTAGACACATGTAGAAATGCACTTGTTAGAGTTGAGTTTTTATTGTTATTGCATTATAAGGAGTAGCTTTCACAAGAAAAATGTTAATCCTTGTAGGGAATTGGCATTACATAATCATCAAATATTTCACCCTCATAGATACTTTAAGACAGTTTTTAAATCTTGCTACATTCTCCCGTGGTTTTCTTCATTCTGATCTTAACATCAAAGGTGGAATTCCTGAATGTGTAAGACTTGGATCTTTACATCAAGTTATAGTAATACCTCTATACAACATCTCTAAATCATTTCTGCCTCAGAGTTCACCACTGGTAATTTACCATGTGAATAGTGAAATATTTAGTGTTTTTGCAAATGGTACAATATTCTAGTGGAAGATATAATGTCTGGGCCCCTTGTTCTGTCTGTCTCTGGTTTGTGTCAAGTTGACACTGTGTAGGTCAGTTCACTCATCCTTAACACATTGTTTAAATATACAGTAAAAGCAATATTCATGGAGTGGTATAAATATCATATCCCCAAATTACAACAGTTTTATTTTGATACTTCCATCTTCTATAGAACTCATGGAGATTTCAATGTCTCAATAACTTGAGATTTAAACAGGCCAAAAGAAATGCTCTGACATGGATGATACAAAAGCAAAACATGAAAAGAGACATTATTGCTTCATTAAAAAAAGTCTCCTTTTCAAGCACCATTGCTTTGCAACCTTGGAGGGGAGTGCTAGTGAACATATGGATCATTCTAAAGGGTAAAAGTCTGTTCTATAAAACACTTCTATGTTTAAAACCCTTTCTCCATCCCCATTGAGGAAGTCAGGGTGATGAAAAGAATAGATGTTTGTGTCAGCAACACCAGACTACATTTATCATTAAAGCAAAAAGACAGAATTAAACCTCCCTTGTAGAGCAAAGCTATTGAAATTGATTGCTGTACCAACTTCACACGTAGGTGAGTTAGTGCAACCAGAAAGTAATATATATTACTAATCACTAGTCTCACTGATGAAAATGACCTCATAAATATTTTGATTTCCCTTTCCCAATTTCTAAAGCTAATACCTGCAGTACTGTTTTGAAATTGTTATAACATTTATCATTGTGCATAAATGTTAATAAAGGGTAGATTTCATTTGGAGAGAAATAAAAGAAAATCCAAAATAAATGTATATCTCAGTACTTCATTTTAGTTCATCATTAATTAGCACTAGATAATTATCCCCTCTCTTGTGATGATCCAAATAAAAATGCTACAATCAATATAAATAAACGAGTTTGGTGAAATGAGGCACATTAAAATAATTTTTCTTTTGAGAGGAATGCATAGTATATCTTAACAAACTGTTTTAGCAGATGAAGAGCTTCCTGACAAGAAAGATGACAACAGATAGTCAATAACAAGGTAACACTGAGTCATAGACCAAAACTTTAGCTGAAAGCTTCAAAGATCCAAAGAATTACTAGTGAATAACATTTAAATCCATTGATATGAGAAGAATTTTAAGTATTTTTCAAATGCAGATGTCTGTAGAATAATGAATTCAGTAAATACTTGACTTTTATTAAGGACTTTTTAAAGGAAAACCCACCTCCTAATGTTGGTTCCACAGTAAAATTTATTGAAATTCAATTGTTGTCAAGTGGGGCCCCATTTCCTCTGCTTTTCATAATTGTGGGCAATCACTAGACACAACATTTTCCTAAAGTGTAAGCCAAAGCCCCAGATGCCTGCCCAGATTCTATCCTTTCCAATTTACTTTGACATCCTCAGTTCCTTTCATAGGAAATGAACATTAGCCTCTTGTGCATTTCGCCTTCTCACTTGTGTCCGTCTGAAAGACCATTGTCAGAAACAAGCCAGTTCTTACCTGACCCAGGCACGTAATTGAAATACAACTCTACAGGTGTTTGGCAGATGAACTAAAAGAGACGCCTCTGCAATTTCCATTTTCATTCTACAACCCCACTGTCTGGTGCTTAAATCATTTTTTCCTTTTTTCTTATTGAATTTAAGTTAATGTTAAAATAGTTAATAAAGAGAAACCACATTATAATTTCTGCCATTTACTGAAATCTGCCGAGTTGGTGTATTTTTTTCATTATTTTGAGACCCATTCCACATTCTGGCAAGGGCTTGCTCCCAGTCTGACATAATGAGCTGAGGCATCATTCATGGCAGGATGAAAAACTTGCCCAACAACCAATTCCCTGACCAATATAATACCATGTAAAATATGACCTAGGCCTCAAGCTATAGATTTCAGGAGAGTCAGAAGAAAAAGTTACATTTTTGCTCCTTGTACACAAGCTACCTCTGATACAATTTCCTTGTGTTTGCTGGCAATTCTAGAAGCAAATGGACTATTTGTTCCTCTATGGGAATTTTCAAAGCCACGGGATAATGGTTTCAAAGAAAGGAAGGGGCAATGATGAAATAACAACAATGCTATTCCCCTTTCAAGGAGAAAAACTACAGCATATTTCAACTGGGTGGTCCAATTATACAAATGAATATTTATTTTTTATTCATTTGTAGTATGACTTATTCCAGAAAGGATTTAAAGCATCTTCAAAAGAAACTTATAATACAACAAGATACAATAACTTTAAGACACATAAGAAAAACAATCAAAAACGGAAAACTAAAGAGAAGGAGAATGAGAGGGAGACACAATTCAGTAAATAAAATTCATGTTAAGTCCTTTGTTTTGCTAAAGGTGTGTACAGATTATTACTATTCCTATTAATTAACTATAAATTAATAAATCCACAAGTAACAAAACCACCACTTGTAGAATGATGATGTAGGATTGAAGAGCTCTGAGAGTTGTGTGTTTTTTTTCTTTTATTTCATCATATTATGGAAGTACAAATATTGTTAGGGTTACGAATATTGCCCCTGCCCCCCCTCCCTCCCCTCAATGTGTCCAATCCCCCGGTGGTGTGCATCACACACGTTATGGAAGCATACACCCCTTTCCTCCTCCCCCCTCCCGCCTGCCCACCACCCGACAAAAAGTTTTTTGGTTTTTTTTTGACATTTTGGTTACATTGTATATCTTTGCCTCTCCCTAACAAGGGTTAGAGTTTTGCCCTTCCCCTCTGAAATGCTCGCCACATCCCTAAGATTGGGTCCCCCCGCCCCGAATCCCTGGTGAGCATTGCCACCATTTGAAAACCATAGTTTTAATCAGTCAGTACCAATTTGATGGCGAGTAGATGTAGAGCCCATTTTCCATGTCTTGTGTCGCCTCACTTGAGAGTTGTTTTTTTGAAATGAAGATTGGTGTCACTAACAGATGGATTTATTTTATATTGGAGGCAAATATGTATATGCTATGACTGAGATACTCTGATACAGTTTTAGCCCCCAACTTCCTAAATATTAAAACTAACTTGAAGGAATAGCTTTATTATGAGTTTATATTTATCTGTTGGGGACTATGCCTTGAAAAATTCCCACACATGGAAGTATTCATGATTTGCATCCTGAAAGCTGATATCCTAGTATTTCGTGCCATTGACAGATAAGCAGTGGCACCATCGACTAACACTTGCAGTCTGGACCCAGCTCTCTGATGATGAGAGAGCAGTTTCTTGCACACCTGTGGAAGAAAATCCACCATGGGATTAAGCAGTAAAGGAAAATTTCTCTCTCTGCCACATGAACAGTTTATATTCCACCATGGTTTTGGATGATTTATTACAACGAGCTATTAAGTTGGCACACAGGAAACCACCTCCCTATTCACAGAACTATTCTATTCGAGAATCCTGTACATGACACGACAGGGTGATTTTTTAAAATCACTAGCAAGTGTCTTTAACTTTTTTCCCCAAGTAGCAAAGAGTTGAGAATTGCCCTGCCACTTTCCCCATTGCTGCTTTCTCTATTGCCAAACTGGGCATGAAATCCAGACATAAAAAGAAGTTCAACTGACTTAAAATGCCTCTTCAGGTTTCTTATGCTACTTTTTCCTTCAGTGACAACACAGAGAAAGAACCACAGGTCTTTCTACACGAGGCAAAACACTGGCAATATTTTAGGCTTATGTTAAAAATTTCACCTTAAGGCTTAGGTAATTTGTGATGGACTTTCCTTGGCACCAGTATAGTAAGATGTGGTCAGGTTCTGCTCCATTGACCATCAACATGCTGAGTAGTGTCCTTGAATGCATAATGTTTTATTTCACAGTGCAGAACTGAGATTTCCAAAACGTCTTCAAGATTGGTTTCAGTCCAAAGTTAGAATATATCACATAAGATAGCCAAAATCTCCTTAGTATAAATGAAATACCCTGGTCATTGGAAAATAAAGAAGAGTCAAGGCACAATTCCAGAGCCTCTCAATTTCATTTCCAGAGGCCTCCTTGGTGTATCAAGGATCAGACTAACAATCCACCTATGAGCTATTTCACTCTTATCCAGAGTCACTCACATACATATTCCTTGCATCCATAGAAATAACTAACATCATCCTAGCCCAAACTAATCATAACTCCAGTAATAACAGTAGCAGCTCCTTATTTATAGAAGGCCCTACTATGTGTCTGATGCTGTCCTAGACATTTTATTACATTATTTCATTGGGTCCTCACGATAGATTTATGAAATTGATATTGTTACTCTCATTTTACTGCAAGTAAAGTCAGAGAAGTCATTTGTCCAAGTTAATCCAACTGATTAGGTATAAAAAGTTAAGTGTGAGGCCACTGACAATGTATTTCAACTCCTCAGAGAAATACACTGCATAAATTTTAAATTATTTGAAGCTTCTGAAAAAATTGTCTCACACTATTTATTGAACAACCCTAAAATTGTTAGAAAATATGGTCAATGAAGCATAGAGGGCCTCAGGACAGCGCAAGGTCTGCCTCCAGTCCAGACAAGCTGAATAGCCTGCCACCATGTTTGTGAATCTGTCACGAGTTGCTATTTGTTAGACTACACAAATGAAATAATGGGCAACTAAGTGTCAGTAACCTTCAGGTCTTCCTAGCAATGTGCAATTTCCGAGGCATAGTCCAAGTCATTGTTCACCCAGATATTCAAACTAACTTAAACTCCCTGAAAACACCCTGTGTTTCAAGGAATCCAGCAAAATTCCATCCAACTGAAGGCTTAGAAAAATGCCTACAACTAATCCGTGGCCTGCGGGTTCATTGGGAGCTAGCTTGGGGGGTCAAAGCTTACACACAAGGGAAAACAAAACATGTGCAAATGCAGCTGAATCTTTCTTCTCAAAGCAGTGCTGGAAAACTCATGTAAATATACAAATACACGGAGCTGTATTGTGAAAGGAGCCATTTGTTTTACTAACACAAGTTGGTATGGTGCAAGATTTTTCTTGGCAAACAAATAGGACACAATGAAAAAATTTGTAAACAATGGAGTTTTCTGGCAATTTTTAAAAAATTGAATGAAGAGCCTTTCCAAAAGGTAAAAACAAACAAACAAAAAAAAAAACTTTTCTTTTTCCTCCATTTCCCATGAGAAACTACTCACATATAATTTTAAGAATTGAAGCAAATGAAAAAATGTGGCTCAATGATCAGTAGAGCATGTTGAAAGGACTGTAGGTCACTAGTGAGCTAACCTGCCAAATGTTCAATGTGGGGAACTATGTAGGCCAAGCCATAGTAGCCAGAATGAGAAGTCTCTAGATGATGGTCACATGCTGGAGTTCAGGAGGTGAAGAAACCACTGCTCTTCCTTTGAGTACAGTCATCGTCACAGTGACGGAGGTTCAGATACAGGCATTGCTTTAATTACCAAATGTTACTATAGAGACCAAATGTTCTTGCTCAAACACAGATTTCATAGAAAGTGTGTTGGCTGAAGGGCAAAAATATAAGGGGAAAAATGTTCTCTCAAGATAAAGTATATCATGTTGGCTTAAGAAACCTGAGCCTACTGTGGCCACACCTCTCTCCTGAGCAGCCCCCAAACCAAGTGGGTAAAGTCTCTTTAACAACCTGTACATTTCTTTTTCTACTTGACCATTCAGAATAGTTGAAAATGCACATCATTCCAAAGTCAGTGCCTACTCCTTTCACTCTTTAATATATTCAGAAATACATGTACATCATACATGTATTAAAGATTCAAAGGGTTATGAATTAAATCTTTTCTTCAATCAGTTGGTATCTGATACAATTTCAACTGAAAATTTTATATACTTTTTCATACATACTTGTGTAAAACCACATATAAAAGACACACAGTGGGGTTTGGTATCCAACTCCAGTTCTTCCCCTCTAAGGAACTGATAATAACCCTTAATTACTATGGCTAAGGGATTAATTCCTGTACAATTCTAGATCCTCTTCTCTGTCCCACATTCAGGCTTATTCCACCAGGTTTGTACTGGGATGTGTCCTTCTCACTGCAGTGTTTCTGCCAACAAAATTCAAAGATGCTACTTTAGTACTTAATGTCCATCTGCTCTTAACCAAGTAACTAATGTTAGCAATCTGTTAATAATCTGTGTATATAATTTTATACCCTTCTCAATGTTCCTGTATTCCTATATATTATGCATGTGAATATACATCACTTGATTTTATACACACACACACATACACACACACACACTAACATAGAAGTTGGAATTTTCTTTGATTTTCAAAAATGAGGCTATATACATACATACATATATTTTTTCTCACTTAAGAGTTTTTCCTTAAAAAGGCTTATTACTCACATTATGGGACTCTCTGTAAATATACTAAAAAGCACTGAATAAAATGTATATTTTATTACCATAAAGCTATTTAAATAAAAAGCAGACAAAAAAGTGTTGATTAAGATACAAAAAATAAAAGAGTATATCCTGCACATCCTTCCCAGCAATAACTTACCGCATTCCTTTTAATGATTGCATAACAATCCATGGTAAGGATTTTCCAAAATTTAATCAGCCATTTCTCTGTTTTGGGGGATTCATTTAGTTTCCTGTCTTTTTTCCACTTAAAACAATATATCCAGTTAGAAGTAAAGTACCAATGGAGACCTATATAAAAGCTTAATCTAGAATAATGGCCAACAAATATATAAAAAAATGCTCAACATATCTAGTCATCAGGGAGATGCAAATCAAAACCACAATTAGATATCACTTATCTCCAGTGAGAATGGCCTTTATCAAAAAGTCCCAAAAAAATAAATGTTGGCGTGGATGCGGAGAGATAGGAACACTCATACACTGCTGATGGTAGCAAACTAGTGCAACCTCTGGGGAAAGCAATATGGAGATACCTTAAAGAGACACAAGTAGATCTACCATTTGATCCAGCAATCCCATTACTGGGCATCTACCCAAAAGAACAAAAGACATTCTATAAAAAAGACATCTGCACTTGAATGTTTATAGCAGCACAATTCACAATTGCAAAGATATGGAAACAACCCAAGTGCCCATCAATACATGAGTGAATTAATAAAATGTGGTATATGTATACCATGGAGTACTATTCAGCTTTAAGAAACAATGGTGATGTAGCACCTCTTGTATTTTCCTGGATAGAGCTGGAACCCATTCTACTAAGTGAAGTATCCCAAGATTGGAAAAATAAGCACCACATGGACTCACCAGCAAATTGGTATTAACTGATCAACACCTAAGTGGACATATAGGAATAACATTTATTGGGCATCAGGCAGAGGGTAAGGGGTGGGAGGGGATGGGTATATACACACATAATGAGTGCAATGCACACCATCTGGGGGATGGACACTCTTGAAGCTCTGACTCTGGGGGAAAAATGAGAATGGCAACACATATAGCCTAAACATTTGTGCCCCCATAATATGCTGAAATAAAAAATAATAATAAACAACAAAAATAATTACATCAAAAGCTTAATCTGCATAGGTAAGGGTTCTCGAGGCCTACTCCGGATAGAATACCAAGGAAGGACTCTACATACACACCTTCTATTCCTTTGTCCCTCTTCTGAGCTGAAGTCACTGTACAAACTGTGCGGTAGTCCCTGTCTGGTATCTCTGCTTCCACTCTTGCCTTTCTGCCTTCCATTCTTCACATAGCAGCTAATGAGTTGTTAAAATAATAAATCATCTTATTTTATTCCCTTTCTCAGAACCTTCCAACAGCTTCCATTCACATAGAGAATAAAGTCACAGCCAACCAGGCCCAATGTTATCTGACCCCTGGCCACTTACACAGCTTCATTCCCTAACACCCCGCACACACTCATCCACTGACCACATTCCCTTCCTTGCTGTTCTTCAACTGCACCAACTACTAGCCTTTGTACCTGCTGTTTTTTTCCTACCTGTACCCTCCTCCCTTGGCTCCTCCTTCACTTTATTCAAGCCTCTCTTTAAATTTCCTCTCCTCAGAGAAGCCTTCTTTGATTAAAATATTTAAAATTGCCCCTTACCTTGATATATTTATCTCTGGCTCACTAATCACTACCAAAAAATACATTACAAAATTATGTATTTATTTTCATTCATTAGAATGTAAGCTCCATGCCTTGTTCTTCACAGTTTCCCCACTCCTTAGAGCAGTGCACAACCAGAGTAGATGCTAAATAAAGATTTGTTGAATAAATGAACAAGTACAATGCGCAAAAAGTGTTTAAAAGGGAACATTATGAGATAGATATAGCACATGCAGATTTTGAGTCTTTTAGGAGAGTTGTACTTAGAGACATTTTGCCTGGATTGGCTCCAGCATGCACTTTATTTTGCATTAGTACTTTATGTTACTAAATCTTCTTCACAAGCACAGACAGTTAAAATTTTCTATGAAAGCAGACAATTGTGTCATGACCCTAAGGATTCATTATCCCATTTGTACTATTGCACCCAGTTGTCTGAGTTTCCATTGAATTTTACTCTTTGTGGTCTCCCTGAGCATTAACTGCAGAGTTTTTGGTGGAGACTAAAGACAATACTAGAGAGGGACAAATGGGAAAGAAAAGTATCCCTACATCTGAGGAGTGTTCTGTCTCACTTTGGGGTGTGGTATCAAAAAGAATCCTGGAAAATGGATGTTGAGTTGTACTAAATTGTTTCTCATTTTCCCACAAGTCCAAAATACTGTAATTGGAAAGACAGCCCACCCTCATTATCTCCTGTTTACAAATATACTCATAGTTTGCATATAGATTTGAGCTTCAATCAATAGAGCTAGTTAATTAGTTTGGAATAAGTAGTCTATGAAATAAGAACTGGTTGAAGGTTCTATTAAGCATAATGTCAGTAGAAAGAGTTAACTCTATTTATAATAGAACAGCTTATCTACTGACTAGTCATGGGCATACTGTTGCTTCTGTTCCAGGGGCTTTTCTCAAAGGGCAGCAAGGTGAGGTGATTGCCTCTATCTCAAGCTTTGTGGAATCCTACTGTTAATATTGAGCAAAATCAGAGAAATTTCCCAGCAGAGAGAGGGAGGGAGGTTCACCAAGAGGGTAGAGCGAGCTGAGATTCATATGAGAACAATCAGCCTGTGAATCTCTCCACCAATACTATGGCAAGTATAGTGGTGCCACTGGTTTGCACTCTCCCTTTATCTTTACCCCTACTTGAAGGCATCTTTGATAATTCTGACTTAATTGCAACTGAATCAAGATGCTGACAAGGACAGTAAAGTGAGGTACACACTTTTTCTTTTTAACTTATCAAAAAATTATATAGCTCACTATTTGTCAAACATTGCTCTAAGCACTTTAAAATATTATCTCATTTAATTCTCATATCAACCCTATGAGGTCAGAGCTATAATCAGTGGAGTAATTGATTTATCCAAGTCACATAACTAGAGACCAGCAGAGCCAGGATTTGAACCCAAGCAGTACTCCAAAGTCCATGCTTATAACCATAACTATACTGCCCTATTATATCACTGGTAACTGACAGTGTGGGAAGAAAAGCAAAATCTTATCTACAAATTTTTAATTAAAAAGAAACTGTTACAAAAGCAAACAGACAACTTACAGAATGGGAGAAAATGTTTGCAAGCTATACATCTGATAAAGGGCTGATAACTAGACTCTATTTAGAACTCAGGAAAATCAACAAGAAAAAATCAAACAACCCTATCAAAAAGTGGGCAAAGGGGCCCTGCATGGTGGCTCACACCTGTAATCCCAGCACTCTGGGAGGGCCGAGGCCCTGTCTCTACTAAAAATAGAAAGAAATTAATTGGCCAACTAAAAATATATAGAAAAAATTAGCTGGGCATGGTGGCGCATGCCTGTAGTCCCAGCTACTCAGGAGGCTGAGGCAGTAGGATTGCTTGAGCCCAGGAGTTTGACGTTGCTGTGAGCTAGGCTGATGCCATGGCACTCTAACCTGGGCAACAAAGTGAGACTCTGTCTCAAAAAAAAAAAAAAAAGTGGGCAAAGGACATGAACAGAAACTTTTCAAAAGAAGACAGAATAATGGTCAACAAACATATGAAAAAATGCTCAACATCCCTAGTCATCAGGGAAATGCAAATCAGAACACAATGAGATTATCACTTATCTCCAGTGAGAATGGCCTTTATCAAAAAGTCCCAAAACAATAAATGTTGGCATGGACACAGAGAGATAGGAACACTCATACACTGCTGATGGTAGCAAACTAGTGCAACCTCTGGGGAAAGCAATATGGAGATACCTTAAAGAGACACAAGTAGATCTACCATTTGATCCAGCAATCCCATTACTGGGCATCTACCCAAAAGAACAAGACACTATAAAAAAAAAAGACATCTGCTCTCGAATGTTTATAGCAGCACAATTCACAACTGCAAAGTTGTGGAAACAACCCAAGTGCCCATCAATTCATGAGTGGATTAATAAAATGTGGTATATGTATACCATGGGGTACTATTCAGCTTTAAGAAACAATGGTGATGTAGCACCTCTTGTATTTTCCTGGATAGAGCTGGAACTCATTCTACTAAGTGAAGTATCTCAAGAATGGAAAAATAAGCACCACATGGACTCACCAGCAAATTGGTATTAACTGATCAACACCTAAGTGGACATATAGGAATAACATTTATTGGGCGTCAGGCAGATGGGAGGGGGTGGAGGGGATGGGTATATACATACATAATGAGTTTATAAAAGAAATAAACTAACAATTGTGAGTTGAAGAATATTATCCCACTATCTTACATTTTATAGTTTCTCTCATTCCACAATCTGAGATCTCAGACAAGATCTGCTCTCTTCATTCCAAAAGGGAAAACTTGATCACAGATTAGTGGATAGCCTAGGGTATTATGGACAATCTGAGATAGAGCAAAAACTCAGATTTTCCACTAACTTAAGAAATCAATAAGAAATGTGTCCTTCCCTGGCTTGTCAACACACAATAATCCAAAGTATAGTTTTAAAGCATGTTAGAAGAAATGTCCAAAACCTATATAACAAAAATTTTACACAATTCTATAAAACATAGAACAAATGGAAAGATATCATGTTCATGATGAGAATTCCATATTATATAGATGCCATTTCTCTCTACAGTGATTGATAAATTTGATAAAATCCAAATTAAAATAGCTTTGAGACTTTTTTCCAAAAGCTAGGCAGGCTGGTTATAAATTTTGAAAGAACAGACAGGTAACAACAGTAAGCAAAAATCTAGAAACAAGCAATGACAAAAATAAAGCCACAACGACTTGTTAAGGAATACACAATATAAAAAGATTTAAATTGTCAAATCAAAAATATAAATTTTCATAAGAAGGTAAAAGTCTAAAGTTTTGTATGCAACAGAAGTTATTATCAGCTTAAAATAGTCGATTATAACTACAAGATATTTCATGTAAGCCTCAAAGTAGACACAAAGCAAAAACCTACAGTAGATACACAAACAATAATGAGAAAGGAATCAAAGCTTAGCACTGAAGAAAATTACCAAATCACAAAAATAGACAAGAAAAGAAAAAAGGAACAAAGTATCTACAACCAGAAAACAAATAACAAAATGGCAGCAGTGAGTTCTTACCTATCAATAATAACAACATTGAGTATAAAATAGTTCTCCAATCAAAAGACATAGAGTGGCTGAATAGATTTTCTAAAAATCCAACTATATCCTCTCTACAAGAGACCCCCTGTAGCTTTAAGGACATAAATGGGCTGAAAGAGAAGGTATGAAAGAAGATATTCCATGGCAATATTTTTATCATTTAAATTTTCTTCATAGGCTCTCATTAGTTTCTTTTTAATTGGAATCTGTTTCTGGAGAATTATTGTGTTTTCTTTTGAGGTGTCATATTTCCTTGCTTTTTCACGTTTCCTGTGTCCTTATGTTGATGTCTGCATATCTGGTGTTTCAGTTGCTTCTTCCAATTTTTTTAATTTGCTTTTGTAGGGGAGGCCTTTTTCCTGAGGATGACTCTATATTGATGGTTGTTTGGGACACTTTGGCTTTGATTCTGGGTATGTGCAGTAGTATAGTCTATGTATAATTTCTTGGGCTGTAATAACATCAGCAGTATCTGAGATTTCCTCTGTGGTGAGGGTGCAGTCATTAGAGGAGGATGTGTTGCAGTTTTGCTGGGGACTGGGATGCCAAGTGGGCCACTCTTCAGGCCCAGTGCTGGCAGATGTGGATGAACATGCCTGTCCTTGGACCTCAGGGTGGCATAAGCTTATCAGGTCCATGCTGGCCAATTCTTGGGCCTCCAGGTGGCTTACTTGGATATCAGTAGTGTCATCCATGGGCCAGGCCAGGGGGTGAATTTTTAGGCACCTGGGAAGCCAGTGTGGCACAGGCTGTGGCAGTAGCAGTGGCAGTATGACCCTCTGTCGGCTAAGCTATATGCACTGGTGTTGGCAGTAGCTACAATGGGCTGTGTAGGGCAGTCTCCAGGCCTGCAGGTGGCACATGCAGGTGGGTGGCAGCTGAGGTGGTGGCAGTTGGGTGGATAGGCTCAACCTCAGGCCCCATCGGAGTATTCAATCGTCAAAAGTAACAGACTGAGCTGGGCAATCCCCTGCTACCCAGACTGTGTGTTCTGGCATGGGAGAAGGGGAGAATTCAGGCCAGCAGGCTTGTCAGCAGGCCCTCCCAATGGAGTGTAGAGTCAGTAGCAGTGGTAGGCAGGGTTGGGTCCATTCCCAGGCTACTGGCTAAATTCTTGACTGGAAGGCAGCAATGGCCACACTGCTGCTCTACCACTGAGGTGTGGTGCTGCCTTCAGTGATGGCAGCCAAGCTAACAGGTTGGGAGCACACATGCCACTAACATCTCAGCCCTGGCAGTGCTCACGCCTCTGCCTTGGGTATGGTAGCCCATGATCACTCACACCTAAGGTCTGGGGTCAGCAGTCAGCTCTTCTCTTGCACTTCAGCCCTAGTACTGCTGGGCCCCAGGACTGTGTACAGTCTGTTTGGGGTGGCATCAAGGTCTCAAGGAATGTGAGAGAGCAAGCATGAGTTTCCTTCCTGGAGCAGTGCCATTATACAATCTCCCAGCAGCTCCCTATGTTAGTTTCAGGGCCCATGAGGGTTGAGGGGCTCTCCCATGGCTAGGATTGCAGGAGTCCACAATGAGAATGTGGACCACTGAGAGTCTCTCACTTATCCTTTCCCTGTATTGGGAAGTCTCTTTCAGCTCCAAGCTGTTCCCAGCCTAGCAGATTACCACACTTGTATCTCTTTCCTTGCTTTAGGCATTGCCTGTCACTTTTGTGTTGAATTTCAGTGTTTTATTTTGAAAGATTTATTCAAAGTGTGGTTATACACTCAATATTTTGGTTCTTCTTAGTGGGGGAAGTCGGTACAAAATGCCCCTACTCAGCCATTTTGAAGCCTTCCCCTTTATCGTGTTTCCCCAAAAATAAGACAGGGTCTTATATTTATTTTTCCTCAAGAAGACACCGTAGGGCTTATTTTTAGGGGATGTGTTATTTTTTTAAGTACGGTACAACAATCTACATTTATTCAAATATACTTAAGTCATCTTCTTCTGGAACATCATCATAACTCTCCAAACCCCGAATTCCATATCCTGAATTTCTTGCAACTCTATTTCCTTTAGAACCATTGGCCCCAATCTCTCATGCCGAGCAATTGAGCTCTCATGGAACAAGAAGGGATGCTCATCTTCTTTACTGCTCTGCGACAAAATGCATGGATTGTGCAGATATGCTGCGTAGCCATGCTTATCACTAGGTCTAATTTCCGGGTAGGACTTATATTGCACAAATGCTTAAAAATCCTGCTATGGCTTATTTTATGGGTAGGTCTTATTTTGGGGGAAACACGGTAGCTATATTTCTTACATGCCTTGTGACATTGGGTAAACTATTCATCTACTCTGTGCCTAGTTTTTCTCATTGAAAAATCTGTACAAGGCCTTTGTCTTAAAAGCTTTGTGAAAATCAAAACAAATCTTAAAAAATTTGAGAAGTTTGAAGTCATTTCTATTATCATTTCTAGCTATAATGCTATGAAACTTGAAATCAATAACAAAAGGAATCTTGGGAAATTCACAAATACTGGAAAATTAACAACATGCTCCTGAACAGCCAATATGACGACAAACAAATCAAAAGGAAAATTGAAAAATATCTTGACACAAATGACAATAGAAACACAACTTACTAAAATCTATGAGTTATAGCAAAAGAAGATCTAAGAAGCCTGGGCAAGAGAGTGAGACTCGGAGAAACACTGCCAAACAGAGTGTTTCTGCAGAAAAGACAGATTTTAGCAGAAATTAGAAGAAAGAAGCAAGAAGACGAGCCTACATCGGATGAGGGTTGGAAGGAGGAGTACCTGAGACCACGGGAGACTTCACAGGAGGAGGTCACGGAGAAGAACTGGAAGCTGGGACCCTGGAGCAGCCCAGAGACCAGCGGGAAGTATAGGTAGATAGGCCGTTTCCCCTCCCCTGCATCCCAGACTGCTGGTGGGCTCCCCAGCGAGTGGAGAGACCTGCGGACTCCAGCCCAGTGACGGCCGCTGCCAGTGAGCGGTAAGCCAGTGGCGGACACAGCACCAGGCTCCCAACTCCCTCAGGGCACCTCCGTGTGCACAGACCCAAGCTGCACAGCAAACAATATAGCCACCAGCCGGAGGCAACTACAGGGAACGGGACCTTCCCTTTTGGGGCCTTACAGCTGACTAAGAGGAACTCAGACTGTGAGCTCCCTACCCGCCAGCCCTCCCACATGCTGCTGGCACAGTGATCCCAGGAGAACGGGGCAGACCCTGAGATTGAGAGACACAGACCCAGCGTGGGCTCCCTGTGGGTGAATTGGGACCGGAACTCCTCTCCCTGGTGGGGATACAGTTTGAACTCTGGGACCCAGAGGTCAGACCTGCAGACCAGATCCTGTGCACCGAGGCCTCGCATTGCCTGGGACACAGAAGGGATATTTGTGAACAGCCTGCTGAGGTGTCTGTGCCTTCAGGGGCAGACCAGCATCCTGGAGGGCAACCCTCCCCCCAAAGGGAGGCCGTGCACCCAGCCCAGGTGCCGTTCCTGTGCAGGGAACCTCCCCACCAGCAGCACAGCCAGGGGAGGCCTGGTGGTGTGTGGTCTGGCCTGCTGGCAGAGGCCCAGGAGTAACTGCGGAGTGGGGATGGTGGAAAGAAGCCAGGCCCTCTCCAGACTGCGGGTCTCAGACAGCCCCACCCCCACACCCAGACTTTCTGACTGAGCCGGGCCATTCCACTCCCTCTCTGTCAGCTTTGCCTGGAAGCAGAGAACAGAACTTTGACCCCTGCTAATGACATTGGTGGTGCCTGAGGGCAGGCTTACCCAACCCAGCTGCACCCAGACTCTCTCCTAGACTAGCCCTCACTGAAGGGGAGAAAAGGATACACCTGGAAGTCCCAGGGCCCCACCCACCACCTGAGGCACTAGAGTCCTCTCTACAAGAACAAGAGCTGATAACAGGACATAAAAACAACAGCGTAGCCTGTTCCTCCAAGCAAGCGCCACCTACTGACAGGGAGAGCATCCTGGACACCCTTTTCACAACACCTACTGACTCATTATAAAGGGAGTGGTCGAATCTCACCCACAGACACCACCTACCGGCTCAGAAACTAAAGAAGGCGTGTGAATACCCAAACAAAAACCTAAAGAAAAGAAACAACAACTGATCTACATGGGAAGAAATCAGCGAAGGAACTCAGGAAATATGAAGAACCAAGCGGAAAACACACCCCCAAAGAGGAGCACCAGCCCCCTAGAAACGGGCACCATCCAAAATCAGGCAACCAAAATGACAGAAGAGGAATTTCGTATGTGGATCATAAGAACACTCACCAACCTGCAAGAACAACTCAATAACCAACACAAAGAAACCACAAAAAGCCTCCAGGATCTGGAAAAAAAGTTCACTAAAGAAATAGACACAATGAAGAAAAGTTTAACCGAACTCCTAGAAATGAAGAATCAATTCAGGGAACTACAAAATACAGTGGAAAGTCTCAAGAACAGGATAGATCAAACAGAAGAAAGAATCTCAGAGCTTGAAGATAACACCCTCCAATTAAATAAAGCAGTCACAGAAATAGAGCAGAGAAACAAGAGAAAAGAGCAAAGCCTACAAGAACTGTGGGATTATGTGAAGAAACCTAATGTGAGGGTCATAGGGTTACCAGAAGGGGAAGAAGACAACACTCACGGGTTGGACAAGCTATTTGAAGATATAATAGAGGAAAATTTCCCAGGCCTTGCTCAAATGCTTGATATACAAGTTAAAGAAGCTCAGAGGACCCCTGGGAGATTCAATGCAAACAGGAAGACATCATGATATGCAGTCATCAGACTGACCAAAATATCAACTAAAGAGGCCCTTCTGAGAGCTGTAAGAAGAAAGAAGCAAGTAACATTCAAGGGAAAGCCAATTCGAATAACACCAGACTTCTTTAATGAGACTTTACAAGCAAGGAGAGACTGGGGCCCCATTCTCACTCTTTTGAAACAAAACAATGCCCAGCCTAGAATATTATTCCCTGCAAAACTAAGCTTTGTATATGAAGGAGAAATAAAGACATTCTCAGACAAGCAAAGGCTCAGAGAATTCACCAAGACAAGACCAGCCCTACAAGAAGTACTCAAAACAGCGTTACACACGAAACATCATAATAATAACCCACGAATATAAAAACAACCAAAATCCAAAGATTAAAGGACAGATATTACCATGGCTCAAGACAGAAATCATAGCAACAACATCCAACCCAACAGAATGAACAGTAATCTACCTTACCTATCAGTTCTCTCAATAAATGCAAATGGCTTAAACTCTCCACTCAAGAGACATAGGCTGGCTGAATGGATAAGAAATTACAGGCCAAGTATATGCTGTCTTCAGGAAACACATCTAACCTGCAAGGATGCTCAGTATTCCAAGCAAATGGAAGCCAAAAGAAGGCCAGTGTGGCAGTTCTAATTTCAGATGATTTAGTTTTTAAAGCAACAAAAGTAGTGAAAGACAAAGAGGGTCATTATACAATGGTGAAGGGCACAGTTCAACAAGAAGAGATAACAATTTTAAATATATATGCACCCAACTTAGGTGCACCCAGATTCATAAAGCAAACATTACTGGAACTAAGCAAATGGATTAATAGCAACTCCATAATCACCAGGTATTTCAACACCCCACTGACAGCACAAGACAGATCCTCCAAACAGAAAATTAATAAAGAAATAATGGACTTAAACAAAACTCTAGAACAATTGGGTCTGACTGACATTTACAGAACATTCTACCCCAAATCCACTGAATATACATTCTTCTCATCAGCACACGAGACATTCTCTAAGATTGACCATATCCTATGATGCACATCATCTCTAATCATCAGGGAAATGCAAATCAAAACCACAATGAGATATCACTTAACTCCAGTGAGAATGGCCTTTATCAAAAAGTCTCCAAATAACAAATGCTGGCGTGGATGCGGAGAGAGAGAAACACTCCTACACTGCTGGTGGGACTGCAAACTAGTTCAACCTCTGTGAAAAGCAATATGGAGATACCTTAAAGCGATACAAGTGAATCTACCATTTGATCCAGCAATCCCATTGCTGGGCATCTACCCAAAAGATCCAATGACACTCTACAAAAAAGACACCTGCACTCGAATGTTTATAGTAGCACAATTCATAATTGCAAGGCTGTGGAAACAGCTCAAGTACCATCAATCCAAGAATGGATTAATAAAATATGGTATATGTATACCATGGAGTATTATTCAGCTCTAAGAAACAATGGTGATATAGCACATCTTATATTTATATTTATATTTGGTTAGAGCTGGAACCCATACTACTAAGTGAAGTATCCCAAGAATGGAAAAACAAGCACCACATATATTCAACAGCAAACTGGTATTAACTGAGTAGCACCTAAGTGGACACATAGGTACTACAGTAATAGGGTATTGGGCATGGGGGAGAGGGGACAGGGGCGGGTATATACATACATAATGAGTGAGATGTGCACCATCTGGGGGATGGTCATGCTGGAAACTCAGACTTGTGGGGGGGAGCGGGGGAAAGGGCATTTATTGAAACCTTAAAATCTGTACCCCCATAATATGCCAAAATAAAAAAATAAAAATAAAAATAAAAAAAGGAAGATCTAAGAAAAACTTTACAGCAATAAACATCTACATTTACAAAGAAGAAAGATCTCAAATGAATAGCCTAACATTATGCCTCAAGGAATGAAAAAAGAACAAACTAAACTCAAAGGTAGCAGAAGGAAGGAAATAATAAAGATTTAGAACAGAAGTAAATCAAATAGAGAATAGAAAAGCCATAGAAAATATCAATAAAACTAAGAGTTTGGTTTTTTGAAAAAATAAACAAATCAACCAATCCTTAGACTAAGGAAAAAAGAGAGAAGCTCAAATAAATAAAATCAAAACTAAAAGTGGAGACATTACAACAAATGCCTCAGAAATAAAAGAATCCTAAGGGACTATTACAAACATGTATATGTCAACAAATTGGATAACTTAAAGAAAGTGGACAAATTTGCAGAAAAATAGTTTTCTTTTTTTTTTTTTTTGAAATTATTAAGTACATAGTAGTTATATTTTTACAAAATAATACACATTTTTAAGTATATTTGATTGAATTTTCTTGAATGTGGCTTTATTTGATTGCAGCTAAATTTATGTGGCCTTCCAACATGAAAGGGGTACCTCTCCAACCCTGGGCAAGGGCATTGCTTCTGCAATTCCTCCTGCTCTCTTCTGCATCACCAATTTTTCTCTTTACTGAGTCAACAGCATTATTTTCTTCTTGTTGAAACACTTCTTTCCCTTGGTTTATGAGACACCATTCTCTCAGGTCTTTTTCTATTTCAGAGGCTGCATATTCAGTCTCCTTTACTTGTTTTTCCTTATCTTACAAAAGTTTCAATAGAGGATTACTAAGAACTCTTCTGTTTTCTATCTGTGCTCATTTTTAGGTGAGCTCAAGTTCAGAAATTTCATCTATATTTTCATTATCTCCAATCCCAATTTGTCCCCTGAACTCTTGTCTCATATACAACCTCGGGAGTCAGAGCATTATGGAGGAGAGGAAGAATGAGCTGAGGAGGGCAGCCATTTAGAAGTGTGGCACAGGATAAGAATCACAGTTCAAGCAGAATAAAGAGTATATCAATAAGGGAGAGAAATTCAGCATGAGGTGCCAGAGCCCAAACATGGTGAGAAGGACATTCATTCAGGAAGGTGTCCTTATATCCAACACAGGAGTGGACTATGCAAGATGAGTGAGGTCCACATGGAAGAGTGTAGTCTGTTTCTCCAAGCAAACGCCACCTACTGACAGGGAGGGCATTCTGTACACACTTTTCAGGGCACCTACTGACTCATCATACAGGGTGTAGTCGAATCTCACCCGCAAACACCACCTATAGACTAAACAGGGCGTGCCATTATCCAAACAAAAACCTAAAGGCAAGAAGCAACAACTGATTCAGATGGGAAGAAATCAGTGAAAGAACTCTGGAAATATGAAGAACCAAACAGAAAGCACACCCCTAAAGAGGAGCACCAGCCCCTTAGAAATGGACACGAACCAAAATCAGACTACTAAAATGACAAAAGAGGAATTTTGAACATGGATCTTAAGAAAATTGAATGACTTGCAAGAGCAACTGGATAACCAACACAAAGAAAACACAAAAAGATTCCAGGAACTGGAACAAAAATTCACTAAAGAAATTGAAACAATGAAGAAAAGTCCAACTGAACTCCTAGAAATGAAGAATCAATTCAGAGAACTACAAAACCCAGTGGAAAGCTTCAAGAACACGGTAGATCAAACAGAAAAAAAAATCTCAGAGATTGAAGATAACACCCTCCAATTAAATAAATCAGTCACAGAGATAGAGCAGAGAAACAAGAGAAAAGAACAAAGCCTACAAGAGATGTGGGATTATGTGAAGAAACCTAATGTGAGAGTCATAGGGGAAGGGGAAGAAGAAAACACTCAAAGGTTGGACAAACTATTTGAAAATATAATAGAGGAAAATTTCCAGGCAGGCCTTGGTAAAAATCTCCAGATACAAGTTCAAGAAGCTCAAAGGACTCCTGGGAGATTCAATGCAAACAGGAGGACAACACGACATACAGCCATCAGACTGACCAAAATATCAACTAAAGAGGCCCTTCTATGAGCTTTAAGACGAAAGAAGCAAGTAACATACAAAGGAAAGCCAATCCGAATAACGCCAGACTTCTCTACTGAAACTTTACAAGCATGGAGAGACTGGGCCTCCATTCTCACTCTTCTGAAACAGAATAATGCCCAGCCTAGAATCTATTCCCAGCAAAGCTGTTTTTTGTTTTTGTTTTTTTTTTTTTTTTTGAGACAGAGTCTCGCTTTGTTGCCCAGGCTAGAGTGAGTGCCATGGTGTCAGCCTAGCTCACAGCAACCTCAAACTCCTGGGCTCAAGAGATCCTACTGCCTCAGCCTCCCGAGTAGCTGGGACTACAGGCATGTGCCACCATGCCTAGCTAATTTTTTCTATATATATTAGTTGGCCAATTAATTTCTTTCTATTTATAGTAGAGACAGGGTCTCGCTCTTGCTCAGGCTGGTTTCAAACTCCTGACCTTGAGCAATTCGCCCGCCTTGGCCTCCCAGAGAGCTAGGATTACAGGCATGAGCCACCGCACCCGGCCAAAGCTAAGTTTTGTATATGAAGGAGAAATCAAGACATTCTCAGATAAGCAAAGACTAAGAGAATTCACCAAGACAAGACCAGGCCTTCAAGAAGTACTCAAAACAGTGTTTCCCACAGATCAGCACAATAAACACTCATGAATGTAAATCTACTCAAAGCTAAGGATCAAAGCCCAGATACCACAATGGCTCAAGAGAGAAAACAAAGCAACAAAGTTCAACCTGACATAATGAACAGAAATCTGCCCCACCTATCAGTTATCTCAATAAATGTGAATGGCTTGAACTCCCCACTGAAGAGACATAGCCTGGCCGAATGGATAAAAAGCACAAGCCTAGTATCTGCTGCCTTCACGAAACACATCTAACCTGCAAGGATGCAGTTAGACTAAATGTAAAGGGGTGGAGAACTATATTTCAAGCAAATGGAAGCCAAAAGAAAGCTGGCCTGGCAGCTCTAATTTCAGACGATTTAGTTTTTAAACCAATAAAAGTAGTGAAAGACAAAGAGGGTCATTATATAATGATGAAGGGCACAGTTCAACAAGAAGACATAACAATTCTAAATATATATGCATCCAACCTTGGTGCATCCAGATTCATAAAGCAAACTCTACTTGATCTAAACAAATGGATAAACGACAACACCATAATAGTCAGAGAACTTAACACCCCACTGACAGCACAGTATAGACCCTCCAAACAGAAAATCAACAAAAAAATAATGGACTTAAACAGAACTCTAGAACAAATGGGCCTGACTGACATTTACAGGACATTCTACCCCAAAGCCACTGAATATTCATTCTTCTCATCAGCTCATGGGTCATTCTCTAAGATTGACCATATCCTCGGACACAAAGCATGTCTCAAACAATTTTAAAAAATAGATATTATACCATGTATCTTTTCAGACCACAATGGAATAAATGTAGAAATCAGTCCTAACAGGAGTTCTCATTTCTACACAAAGTCATGGAAATTAAACAACCTTCTGCTGAATGATCACTTCATAAATGAGGAAATCAAGATGGAAGCCAAAAGATTCTTTGAACTAAATGACAAAGGAGACACAAGTTACCAAAACCTGTGGTACACAGCTAAAGCAGTCCTGAGAGGAAAGTTTATTTCTATAAATGCCTATATCCAAAAGTTGAAAAGATCACAAATAGACAACCTAATGAATTGTGTCAAAGAGCTGGAAAAAGAAGAACAGACTGACCCCAAACCCAGCAGAAGAAGTGAAATCATTAAGATCAAATCAGAACTAAATGAAATTGATAACAGGGAAACCATATGAAAGATTAATAAAACAAAAAGTTGGTTCTTTGAAAAAATAAACAAAATTGACACACCTTTGGCTAGACTAACAAAAAGCAGAAAAGAAAAGTCTCTAATAAGCTCCATCAGGAACAATAAAGGAGAAATTACAACTGATACCCCAGAGATAAAAGATATAATTTATGAATAGTACAAAAACCTCTATGCACACAAACTGGAAATGTGGAGGAAATGGACAAATTCTTAGAAACACTGCCTCCCTAGGCTCAACCAGAAAGAAAAAGAATCCCTGAACAGACCAATATCAAGTAATAAAATTGAAACAGCAATAAAAAACCTTCCTAAAAAGAAAAGTCCTGGACCAGATGGTTTCATACCTGAATTTTACCACACCTACAAGGAAGAACTGGTACCTATCCTGCAAAAATTATTCCACAACATCAAGAAGGATGGAAACCTCCCCAACACATTTTATGAAGCGAATATAACCCTGATACCAAAACCAGGAAAGGATGCAACAAAAAATGAAAACTATAGACCAATATCACTTATGAATATAGATGCAAAAATTCTCAATAAAATCCTAGCCAATCAAATCCATGTGCTTGCCAAGAAAATAATCTATCACAACCAATTGGGCTTCATCCCAGGGATGCAGGGATGGTTCAACATATGCAAATCTATAAATGTAATTCACCATATAAACAGAAGCAAAAACAAAGACCATATGATCCTCTCAATAGACGCAGAAAAAGCATTTAACAAAATTCAACACCCTTCTATGATAAGAATGCTCAACAAAATAGGCATAGATGGGGCTTACCTAAAAATGATACAAGCCATATATGCAAACCCATAGCCAATATCATACTAAAAGGGGAAAAATTGAAAGCATTCCCGCTTAGAATTGGAACAAGACAAGGTTGCCCACTATCTCTACTTCTATTCAAATAGTGCTGGAAGTCCTTGCTACAGCAATCAGACAAGAGAGTGGAATTAAGGGTGTCCAAATGGGAGCAGAAGAGATCAAACTCTCACTCTTTGCTGATGACATGATATTATACCTAGAAAACCCCAAGGATTCAACCAAGAGACTCCTGGAACTGATAAATGAATTTGGTAAAGTCTCAGGATACAAAATCAATACACAGAAATCAGAGGCATTCATATATGCCAACAACAGTACAAGTGAGAACCAAATCAAAGATTCAATTCCCTTCAAAATAGCAACAATGAAAATAAAATACCTAGGAGTATATTTAACTAAGGAGGTAAAATCCCTCTACAGGGAGAACTATGAAACACTGAAGAAAGAAATAGCAGAGAATGTAAACAGGTGGAAGAATATACCATGCTCATGGGTCGGCAGAATCAATATTGTTAAAATATCTATACTACCCAAAGTGACCTACAGAGTCAATGCAATCCCTATTAAAATACCATCATCATTTTTCACAGATATAGAAAAAATAGTTTTATTCTTTGTATGGAACCAGAGAAGACCCCAGATAGCAAAATCAATCCTAGGCAATAAAAACAAAACAGGAGGTATCAATTTACCAGATTTCAAACTATACTACAAGGCTATAGTAATTAAAACAGCTTGTAATTGGCACAAAAACAGGAACATTGGCCAGTGGAACAGAACAGAAAATCTGATGTAAAGCTATCCTCATATAGCCAACTAATCTTCGACAAGGCAGACAAAAACATACACTGGGGGAAAGAATCCTTATTCAATAAATGGTGCTGGGAAAACTGGATAGCCACATATAGAAGACTGAAACAGGACCCACACCTTTCACCTCTCACAAAAATCAACTCACTCTGGGTAACAGACTTGAACATTAGGTGTGAAACTATTAGAATTCTAGAGGAAAACATTGGAAATACTCTTCTAGACATTGGCCTAGGCAAAGAATTTATGAAGAAGACCCCAAAGGCAATCACAGCAGCAACAAAAGTAAATAAATGGGACCTGATCTAATTAAAAAGCTTCTGCACAGCCAAAGAAACTGTCAAGAGAGGAAACAGACAACCCATGGAATGAGAGAAAATTTTCCCAATCTACACATCTGATAAAGGGCTGATAATTAGAATCTATTTAGAATTCAGGAAAATCAGCAAGGAAAAAGATCAAACAACCCTATCAAAAAATGGGCAAAGGACATAAACAGAAACTTCTCAAAAGAAGACAGAATAATAGCCAACAAACATGAAAAACTGCTCAACATCTCTAATCATCAGGGAAATATAAACCAAAACCACAATGAGATATCACTTAACTCCAGTGAGAATGGCTTTTATCAGAAAGTCCCCAAACAATTAATGTTGGCGTGGATACATAGAGATAGGAACATTCATACACTGCTGGTGGGACTGTGAACTAGTGCAACCTCTGTGGGAAGCAATATGGAAATACCTTAAAGCAATACAAGTAGATCTACCATTTGATCCAGCAATTTCATTACTGGGCATCTACCCAAAAGATCAAATGATACTCTACAAAAGGGACACCTGCACTCAAATGTTTATAGCAGCACAATTCACAATTGCAAAGTTGTGGAAACAACCCAAGTGCCCATCAATACATGAGTGAATTAATAAAATGTGGCATATGTATACCATAGAGTACTATTCAGCTTTAAGAAACAATGGTGATATAGCACCTCTTGTATTTTCCTGGATAGAGCTGGAACCCATTTTACTAAGTCAAGTATCTCAAGAATGGAAAAACCAGCACCACATGTACTCACCAGCAAATTGGTATTAATGGATCAACACCTCAGTGGACATATAGGAAATACATTTATCAGGTGTCAGGCGGGTGGGAGGCGGAGGAGGGGATGGGTATATACAAACATAATGAGTGAGATGTGCAATGTTTGGGGGATGGTCACACTTGAAGCTCTAACTCGAGGGGGGGGCAAGGGCAATATACATAACCTTAACATTTGTACCCCCATAATATGCTGAAATAAAAAATAATAAAAATTAAAAACAAAAAAGGGTCCACTTGAGTATGGTGTAGGGACCATGGGGCACAAGAGCCCAAACAGGAAGAGGAGGAGCTTCACAAGGCAGTGTGGCCAGGCACAGAGTATAATAGCCCAGCCTAAGTGAGGTGAGGAGGATGTCCATGTACTACTACAGTCTAGACACTACAGTGTGTCCATACAGATGAGTCACCAGGTACAGAGGTCAAGACCCAAGCAGGATAAGGAGGATGTCCACACGTCTTTTAAACCAGGGAACTATTTAGTCTCTCTAAAGTAATTTTGAAAATATCCAACCTGATGTAGTATGTGTTTTTCAAGCTCACTTTCTGTTATATCCTTGTTATAAGTACAAAATGCTGTGTCAACTTGTAATAGGAGTGGGTAAATGTATGAGCACCCATTCTACTAAGTGAAATATCACAAGAATGGAAAACAAGCATCACATGTACTCACCATCAAATTAGTACTAACGATCAACACTTATGTGCACATATGGTAGTAACATTCATTGGGTGTTGTGTAGGTGGGTGAGGAGAGGAGGGAATGGGTATAGTCACACCTGATGGGTGTGGTGTGCACTGTCTGGGGAATAGGAACACTTGTAGCTCTGACTCAGGTGGGGCAAAGGCAATATATGTAACTAAACACTTGTACCCCCATAATATTCTGAAATTTTTTTAAAAAAGAAACCTATAAAAAATTCAGAATGGGTTTTATTTGGGAATCTAAAATAATTTCAGCAATAAAATTCAAGAACAAAGTGAAAAAATAAAAAAGATGAATATTGCTCGGCTATAAGGATTAATTTGCTTACTCTAGAGGCAGAGATAGAGCAAAGTTAATCTAGGCAGGAGGAATAGCATGTGTAAAGACACAGAATCATGAGAAATGCAATATATTTAAGAATTTAATTAGTTCAATAAGGTCTGGAGGAGATAATTTCAAATTGAACAGTGGATTATCAGAATACACAATTCCTGCATAAATCAGAGAACCCAAAATCCATACAGTAGCAATGAGTATGGCATATAGGGAACATATCTAGTTCTGGAGTTAGATTTATACTATTATCTCTGCTTTAGAAATTACTCTTTGTATGATCTTGGGAGAATTACTTAACATTGTAAGCCTCTATTTCTCCACTTAGGAAATACTAATAATAAGCAATATAGCTATTTCATAGAGTCATTATGAAGATTAAATCAGTTAATACCCTTGGACCAGTGGTTCTCAGATGTTGGGTAATTTTGCCCTCAGTGGGCATTTAGTAATGTTTGGAGACATTTTTGATTGTCATGACTGGGGAGGTGGGAGGCTACTACTGGTATCTAGTAGGCAATGGTCAAAGACGTTCTTAACATCCTATCATGCACAGGACAGCCCTCCACAACAAAGACTTATTTGGACCAAAATACTGAGGGTCCTGAGGTTGTGAAACCCTGACTATGAATAATGTCTAGCTTACAGTATGCAGTCAATAAATGTTATCCATAAAGAGGAGGAGGAAGAGGAATAAGATAAAGAGGAAGGTGAAAAGAACGAAAAAGGGATGAGGGGGAGGAGGAGGAGGAATTACGTGTACAAAGGAGATGAGTTCACTGCAGGTGCTTCCTGCTATCGTGAGTGCCAAGACATCATGACCTACTATCATCAGCTGCACCTCCTAATCCCAGCCTCCACCTGTCCTTCTATATATACAATTGGTCATAGGGTTATTAGATAAGAATTACAACCTGGTGGGCCCTGGAAGAGAAGTCAAACACCTAACCAAAATGAAGTTTTATAACATAGGGAGGGTGAGTGACCAAATCCCCTTGTAACTCTATCACATGACCACCATCTCCTATCCCACAAACAATCCTCTCAGGGCTGAGAGCAATAAACGGCAGGACCCAATAACCAAGCATGAGGGCTGGCAGTTTAGTTATCCCACTAGCTTTTAAAACTTGAATCACACAATTCAGGTCTAATAGACCAGGCATATATTAAAAATGGACCACAGCACACTAAACAGGTCTCCCCCTATAAAACCCAGGAGGCCAAAAGATCTCTGAAGACCCTGCAATCCAGGAGTGAGACAAAGTGAGGAATGGCTGGGGGCAAGAACAGAGGATATCCTGATGATTATATAGGATCAGTGATATCATACCCTTCTTCAAACTAAGCTTCAGCTAACCACACTTTGGCAAAACAAATACAGAAGCAAGGCTCTGCCAACAAAGGCTTGAGCCACAAACCAAAGAGCAATCTGCATATATACATGATGTGGAAAGAACTGCTTGTCAGATGTTGTTTTTTGTCAGCCACAGGCTCACATGCAGTGGTATCATCTTTAAATTATGAAGGACAGTTGGACTCTTTACCCAGGCATGCAGGGAACCAGTGAAGGATGATATCCTATGTTGACAAGTTAATGTCTCAACAGGAAAGACCAATTAGGAAATGTGTCATTTAGAGTGCTGCCTATACTTCCAGAATCAACTCAAACAATGTTTTGTTTGAACTGACATCTCAAGAGAACAACTAAATGCTGAGGCTCTGGAGTCAGACAGAGTTGGATTTCCATATTAGCTCCACCATTCGCTGACTGCGCAATCTAGGGAAAGTTATTTAACCTTTCCAAACCCCAATTTCCTCAACTCTAGAATGGGGATGGCAATAATGGCTACATTATGGAGTCATAGTGAGGATTAAGTGTGATAGTTCAAGTAGAATTCCTATCCCCACACCTAGCACAGAGTAAGCCTTGGCTAAATACTGGCTGCCATGTGGTCATTGGGGTCCATCAAAAAACCCATTTATTTTATTTTCATATATAATCTCCTGTATTTGAGAGCAAAGGACACAGGTCCCATCAATCATATCACATGTTGATAACTGTGAATTGGAGTGCAGGGGTCCACATATTCTAAAAATAGGCCTATACACAAAAACTGTGACTCATGAATTTGTTCATGCTTATTCCCAGATGTGGACATAGCATTTCTTATAGTTTTGATATATCTATTCAAATGTTTGTCTTTCTATGTTCTTTTTCACATCCATGTTACCACCATTTTGAGGAGAAAAGATATTTCTTTTGAATAATTTCTCCCTTGTACACTTTTCTTTCTCTGCCATGATACTGACCAACCACTGTCAGGAATCTGTCAGCAACACAAGTTCCCCTGGGAGAAGTGTACTATCAGACAGTGCAGTAGCTCCGTCTCAGGAACAGTAATGTGAAAACAAACCCATTTCTTCCTGGAATTCAGAAGCTAAGCTATCTAAAGTTCACTATTAGAACACAACTGCCTCTAATGAAAGAAATACTCAGTAAAACGTTAAGTAAGCCTCACATATAGAGGCAAAGTAATAACAGGTTAGAATACTAGAATGAGAGAAAGGAAGGCAAGAATCATGAACTTAATTAAATTGGTATTTCCACTGATTGCTTTGTGACTTGGGATACAACAGTCTTCATTAGTAAATGAAACATGAAAAATGTCATGATTACTAACATTTTTTGAGTACCTACTACATATCAGGTACTCTTCCAAGTCTTTTACATATATTAATTTACAGCAATCTTATGAGATTGAAATTCCATCACCCTCATTTTGTAAGATGAGGGAAAGGAAGGTTAGAGAGGTGAAGTACCAAGATTACACAGATAGTAAGTGGCAGATATTGGGTTCAAACTCAAGCAGTATGGATCCAGAGACTTTCCTTCAAATTTCTACACTTCAATGCCCCGGAATGAAAATAAAGGAATACTGCTTATCCAACAGCATTAAAAATCTAGACAACAACCCATTTCACAAAATAACATTAGATAATGAAGCTACACCCTCATCACAGTAACAATTTAAATGATTTGGCTTCCAGTTAAAGATTAATGTCGTATTTTAAAAAGAGTAAAGAGAATCTTTGAATTCAGTAGGTTTGGACAGTTAGCCCACAAAACACTCAGAATTTGATGGTTGTAACGGTCTTAATGGATACATTTTTTTTCTTCCAATAGTTTAACATTTTTACCAGAAAGGAAGATGAAGTTTTCTCCAAGTAGCTTAACTTAACTATAAAAGCTGTCTTAAATTGTTCTAATTTTTCGTTGTCTTAGTCTATTTGATTCACAAATTTCTTGTTTCCCCTTTAACGAAAAACGTTTATTTAAACTCAATGTTTCCTCTCATTGGCTCACAAGCACCATCTAGTGAAGAAACAGAGTAATTACAGAACGGTTACTGATGGGGATCCCTATTTAATTTGCATTAACAAAGCTAATATAACACCATTTTATTATTTTTCTAAAACAGAATGAGATTTGTTTAATGCAAACGTTATGGGTAAGGCTAAAAATACATATCTCAGTGATTGTTACTGTTCTGAGTTTACATAAATTAAGAATTAGCCTACATTGGAATAATAGTGGGATGTAAGTAGACATATGGTGAGATTATGTCATGAGCCAAGGATTATGATAAATCATATTTTGTGTCCCAAAGGTTCCATTAAAAAAGAAAAGTAATTTTAATGTAACCATATTACCTAAATAATAAAACAAAAATCATAACCATTGTAATGTTTTGTCCTATCCATAAGGATATATAGTTAAAAAGAGTCTACAAACAAAAACATACTTACCAACCAATAAAGCATTTTACATAAAAAAAAAAAAAAACATTAGCCTACTTTGTATTTCTAACCCCTATCGGCTTTTCCACTACTAATGACTATGGGCCCTCAAACAACATTCAAGGGATACATGTCATAGTATCAATATCCCAGAATGCTTTTTGAAATTTGTTTCTCCATATCAGCCCATGCTTCACTCCTCACTTCTCCTTTTCAGTTATCACACTATAATGGTTTTATTTTTTTAATATATTCACCTAACCATGTGAGCACTGAAGAAGCTCACAATGCAGATTTAGACATTAGAGGAATAAAGTATTACAGGTATTACGACACAGTGTAGAGCAGGATTAAACAATTCTAATCAGAAGTATCAGATAGAATTGGCTATCTATTCTATCATATAGAATTTTGCAATTGCATTGCAGGGCAAGGAGCACATCTTACTCTACATTAGTAGCTCTCTTAGCCAACTTCCACTTAACCAACTCACCAGATCAACTGAAGCTGTCCATTATGTCTGTAAAATATATTGGCTTATGCCCATTGCACACTGAATGCTTAGGGCTAGAAGGCCACTCTAAAATACCCATGAACTTCTCTTCCTACCAGCTGAGTTACATGCTTAACAAGAAGCAATTAGATTTTCTTCCAAATATGTCCATGCCAATTTCCTTGTAGTGATATAATATTAATTACACAATTTAATAAAATAAAACATCAGCCAATAAAATATAAGTTTAAGATCAAATGAGGTTGAAGTAAACAACTATGGAAGACTGGAGGGAAATCATAAAAATCTAAATGAATTCTACATTCAACTTGCCTTTAAGATGTTTTTAGGGGTTTTTTTTCTAATTGTTTAAAAACTTGGAAATCTTAGTTTATGCTCATTGGTATGTTTTATGCAAGAAAGACAATCCATAGCATTTCTAGGATCTCAAACTTTAAAATTAAGTGAATGAAAGATGATAAAAGAATTTATAACCAAGAACAATATTAAAAAGTAGCACAACATTGTAAGAATAGTGTCAAAGAGAACATAATCACAAAATGAGCTCAAGGCTGTGGAAAAATAAGAACAATAAACTAGGCTTTTACAATCACATTTAGAGAAAAAGGAGAGCATGACAGGTGCACATCTTTGGACTATGGTAAATGATGTCATAATAACAAGAAGCAGATAGAAAGTTGATCTCAAATCCTGTTTTCCTTTGTTTGCTGTAAAATAGAATGCACTTTAGTTGGAAAAGAAGTGTATATAAGACCTCCTAATTCTTCCAAAATGTGCTCAATGAAATGTGTACATGCTATTTCCAAATGTAATTCCAGGACAGTCTTTGAGATAACAGAATCTGCTGTCAGCCACCTTTGAGCAATCAAGACAAACAGGAGAAGCATTATAAGACTGATAGTGGTCAAATGTGTCACTGACCAAAATGGCAAGAAGTAGATATTGTAAGTGATGGATTGGAAATATACTAATTGTCCTAGGTACGTTCCAGAATAAATTATCAAAATCTCATACTATGATAATCTAAAAAGGGAACCATGTTGAGTGTGAATCAGACTTAGTTCATAGGAAATAAGTCCTACCAGAACTAACTCAGTTCTGTTTTTGTACGTTTATTAGGTTAGTCAGTTTCCTATTTCTGTATATTTTTAGAATAAATTTGACAAAGCCTCTAAAGATATTTTTCTGGACAAAAAGTGAAGAAATGTGAGTTCAAAATATTTATTACTGTTTGTACCTAAATTGTCCTGATTAACAAATCAAAGCCAGCCTTGGAGAAAAGTCTGCAGCACATGTTGTTCAGTTTCATCCTACGCCCTACAAAATGAAGAAATCTTTTTTTTTTCTCAATGAATTCAATGAGAAAAATTGATGCCATACTTGCAGGTTATACAAATTAAAAGAAACAGTCAACTCATTGGATAGCAGATTCAAGAACCTGATCTCAAAGGATTAAAAATGGGCCCAAATGAGTCAGTTTAAAAAAAAAAAACCAAACCACAGAAGTAAAAATGAAAGAAAAATGGATTATAGTATCAGGAGCATGTGTGGAGAAAGAATTAAGGGTTTTAGATAAGTTCTATATAATAAAAAGAAGTATCAAAAGAGGTAATGTGTCCATAAACTATATTAATTAAAGAGTTAATAGTCTAGAGAGGAGATGTTTTCCATAGTGACTGGCCATTGGTGTCAAATGTTACAGAAATGTCCAAAAAAAGCATTCTGGGATTTCCATTTTATAAGGAGGTTACTGTTGACATTCAAGAGTGATTTCAGTTGGCCGGGCGCTGTGGCTCACGCCTGTAATCCTAGCTCTTGGGAGGCCGAGGCGGGCGGATTGCTCAAGGTCAGGAGTTCAAAACCAGCCTGAGCAAGAGCGAGACCCCCGGCTCTACTATAAATAGAAAGAAATTAATTGGCCAACTGATATATATATAAAAAAAAATTAGCCGGGCATGGTGGCTCATGCCTGTAGTCCCAGCTACCCGGGAGGCTGAGGCAGAAGGATCACTCGAGCCCAGGAGTTTGAGGTTGCTGTGAGCTAGGCTGACGCCACGGCACTCACTCTAGCCTGGGCAACAAAGCGAGACTCTGTCTCAAAAAAAAAAAAAAAGAGTGATTTCAGTTAAACAATTGAGGTAGGGGCCAACAACAAAATTGTATGAGGAGCAAAGAAAAAGTAAGCAAAAGTAAACTACTCATTTGAGGGCTATGGTAAAAGGAAGAAAATAACTTTTAAGTACAGGAGATAAACTAAAA
Source organism: Microcebus murinus (assembly GCF_040939455.1). Classification (NCBI taxonomy): domain Eukaryota; kingdom Metazoa; phylum Chordata; class Mammalia; order Primates; family Cheirogaleidae; genus Microcebus; species Microcebus murinus. The sequence goes on along the minus strand of NC_134114.1, from coordinate 33,231,400 downwards.
TTGGATTATTGTTAAAGTCTCCTGTTTTAAGAACACTTTGATAATGTTATGCAATTAGAGCAAAAAAACTATAATTAAAATTCAAAAGCTATATGCTTAGTAGTTCTAGATTATTATCCAGCTTCAGCTATGCTCTTCCTCTAATAATCAATAATTGATATAGTTTTTTTAATTTTACATTTATTTTATAAATAAGCTCATCAGAAAGACTAGCTCTAGGTGATATAAAGGAACCAGAATATGGTTTAGTGGAATTATTGGGCTAGTAAAAAAAATGGAAAGAGTCTAAACAGTGAGCAATAGCAGACAGAAAGATAATTGCCTACAAAAATTCTATCAGCTCTACTATAAACAAACAACCTCTATATGGAACATGGAAAAGCATGAGACAAAGAAGAGGGTCAGAAGATGATAAATAATCTGGAGAATAAAAAACAGGAGGACCAGAAATAGAAGGAGGACAGAGATCCTGACAGAACCAAGTTAGAGTATATATTTCATAATTTTTTAGTAAGGAAAGAGTATTAGTTAACACCAGAACTACTATGGGTTTTTGTAGTTGAATTATTTGTAGCTTGTTGGGTGGAAATGTATGTTTAGGTGCATAATAAGGTCCACAACTATACCATAAAAGAAAGAAAGGGGAGGGGAGGGAGAACAGGAAAGAAAGAAAGCAACAATTCAAGAGCAATTCACACTTAAAAATGAGTAGTTCAGATGCTAGGAGTGAAGCACATGATCCTTCTCATGGCACCACACCAAAACAACTGATTCTGTATTTCTAAAAGGTGAAGAAATCTTTTTGAAAAATTGAGTCTGCCAAACACATGCATGAAATTAAGCAAATGTCAAACTGGTACATTAAACTGTATTTCTTTGCTTCTTTGTTTAGTATCCTGAATAGTTCACAAATTACAAGTAGTTCCCAACTTACCAAGAAGTTGTTTTCTAAAAGTTTGTTGGCAAATCAGTTCTATGACATCATAGTGTTGTGATTCAGTGGAGCCAAATAGCCCAGGTTCAAATCCTGACTCCAGCACTTACTTAATAAAGGGGAACCTGAGATTCTACATCTGTAAAATGGGATACCTACTCAAAGGGTTGTTCTGTTGTGATCAATACATTATTAGATTTAAAATCTTTAGAATGGTGGCTAGTACTTAAGTGAGTGTTAAACAAATGTTAACTATTATTATAATTAGCACCCTTATAGAAACAGAAACACAGTAAAGGGTTCCTAGAAAAGGATAATAGGGCTGTGGCTATGAGAAAAAAAGAGAGAAAAATACCATGTCACCAGAGATTTGATCATGTACAGGCATACCTCATTTTATTGTGCTTTGCTTTATTGTGCTTTGCACATATTGTGCTTTTACAAATTGAAGGTCTATGGCAACCCTGCATAGAACAAGTCTGTCAGTGCCATTTTTCCAACAGCATGTGCTCACTTCATGTCTCTGTGTCACATTTTCATAATTCTCACAATATTCCAAACTTTTTCTCTATTATTATATCTGTTGTGGTGACCTGTAATCAGTGCTCTTTGATGTTACTATTATAATTGTTTTGGGCACCACAAAGTGTGCCCATATAAGAAGGTGAACTTAATCAATAAATGTTGTATGTGTTCTGACTGCTCCACCAACCAGCTAATCCCCCATGTCTCTCCCTGTCTTGAGGTCTCCCTATTCCTTGAAATACAACAATACTGAAATTAGGCCAGGTCTGGATAGATCAAACCAACCACATTTCCTTAAGCCAAGCCGAATCCAGAGCAAGGCCCTAACTCTCTTCAATTCTATGAAGGCTGTGAGCAGTAAGAAAGCTGTAGAAGAAAAGGTGGTTCATGAGGTTTTTAGTAAAGACGCTATCTCCAGAACATAAAGTGCAAGGTGAAGTAGCAAGTGCTCATGTAAAAGCTGCAGCAACTTACCTAGAAGATCTAGTTAAGATCATTGATAAAGGTGATTACACTAAACAACAGATTTTCAATGTAGACAAAACAGCCTTCTATTGGAAAAGGAGTCATCTAGGACTTTCATAGCTAGAAAGGAGGAGTTGATGCCTGGCTTCAAATCTTCAAAGAATAGGCTGATTTTCTTATTAGGGGATAATGCAGCTAGTGGCTTTAAGTTGAAATCAATGCCATTTACCATTCTGAAAATCCTAGGGCCCTTAAGAATTGTGCTAAATCTACTTTGCCTGTTCGACAGTAATAGAACAAAGCCTAGATGACAGCACATCTGTTTACAGCATGATTTACTGAATATTTTAAGCCTACTGTTGAGACCAACTGCTTAGAAAAAAAGATTTCTTTCAAAATATAACTGTTCATTGACAATATACCTGGTCATCCAAGAGCTTTGATGGAGATATACAGGAAATGAATGTTGTTTTCATGCTTGCTAATACAATAGTCATTCTGCAGCCTACAGATCAGAGAGTAATTTTGACTTTCAAGTCTTAGCATTTAAGAAATACATTTTGTAAGGCTATAACCGCCACAGATAGTGGTTCCTCTGATGGATCTGGGCAAAGTACATCAAAAGCCTTCTGGAAATAATTCACCAGTGTAGATGTCACCAAGAACATTTGTGATTCAAGGGAGAAGGTCAAAATATCAACATTAACAGGAGTTTGGAAGAAGTTGTTTCCAATCCTGAAGGACGACTTTGAGAAGTTCAAGACTTCAGTGGAGAAAGTAACTGCAGATATAGCAGAAATAGCCAGAGATCTAGAATTGGAAGTAGAGCCCGAACACGTGACTGAATTGCTACAATCTTCTGACAAAACTTGAACAGATCAGAAGTTGCTCCTTATGAATGAGCAAAGAAAGTAGTTTCTTGAGATGGACTCCACTCCTGATAAAGATGCCATTGAAATTTCAACATTGTTGAAATGACAACAAAGGATTTAGAAACGACATTGATAATTCAGTGACAGGGTTTGAAAGGACTGACTTCAGTTTTGAAAGAAGTCATTCTACTGTGAATAAAATGTTATCACAGAGCATCACATGCAACAGAGAAATCTTTTGCGAAAAAGTCAATCGATGTTGCAAACTTCATTATTGTCTTATTTTAAGAAATTGTCGGCCGGGCACGGTGGCTCACGCCTGTAACCCTAGCACTCTGGGAGGCCAAGGCGGGCGGATTGCTTGAGGTCAGGAGTTCGAAACCAGCCTGAGCAACAGCGAGACCCTGTCTCTACTATAAAATAGAAAGAAATTAATTGGCCAAACAATATATATAGAAAAATTAGCTGGGCATGGTGGCGCATGCCTGTAGTCCCAGCTACTCGGGAGGCTGAGGCAGGAGGATTGCTTGAGCCCAGGAGTTTGAGGTTGCTGTTAGCTAGGCTGACGCCACGGCACTCACTCTAGCCTGGGAAACAAAGCGAGATTCTGTCTCAAAAAAAAAGAAAGAAAGAAATTTCCACAGCCACCCAAGCTTTAGCAACCACCACCATGATCAGCCAGCAGCCATCAACATTGAGGCAAGCCTCTCGACCAGCAAAAAGATTAAGACTCGTTGAAAGCTCAGATGATTGCATTTTTTAACAATAAAGTATTTTAAATGAAGGTATGTACACTGTTTTTAGATGTAATGCTATTGCACATTTAATAGTCTACTGTATAGTATAAACATAACCTTTATATGCACTGGGAAACCAAAACATCTATGCGACTCATATTGTGATATTTGCTTTGTTGTGGCAGTCTGAAACCACGCCTGCAATATCTCCAAGGTATGCTTATATTAATATATGCCTTTCTATATGCATAAGAAGAGGCTTCTCTCTAGTTATATCTCCCAAAATGTTTAGCAGAACTCATTTAAATTCCAACGAATTGTTAAATAAAAAAAAAAAAACCCAAAATTGAATTTTAAAATTCAGTGATCAGGCCAAAGTCACTCACACCTATCATCTCAGCACTTTGGGAGTCCAAGGCAGGAGGATCACTTGCAGCCAGGAGTTTGAGACCAGCCCGGGCAACATAGTGAGACACCCCTCTCAGCAAAAATTTTAAAAGTTAGCCAGGCCGTACACGATGGCTCCCGTCTGTAATCCTAGCACTCTAGGAGGCCAAGGCAGGAGGATAGCTCAAGGTCAGGAGTTCGAGACCAGCCTGAGCAAGAGTGAGACCCTGTCTCTACTAAAAATAGAAAGAAATTAATTGGCCAACTAAAAATATATAGAAAAAATTAGTTGGGCATCATGGCACATGCCTGTAGTCCCACTACTCAGGAGGCTGAGACAGAAGGATCACTTGAGCCCAGGAGTTTGAGATTGCTGTAAGCTAGGCTACCGCCACAGCACTCTAGCCCTATCCACAGAGCAAGACTCTGTCTCAAAAAAAAAAATGTTAGCAACCTGTGGTAGTGCATGCCTGTAGTCCTAGCTACTCAGGAGGCTGACTAGCCAGGAGAATTGTTCTAGCCCAGGAGTTTGAGGTTGCAGTGCGCTGTGATTACACCATTGCACTTTAGCCCAAGTGGCAGAGTGGGACCCTGTCTCAAAAAAAAAAAAAAAATCCAGTCATCAGATGACAATGGGAAATCCTGTATATCTTTCCTCTTGGAGATTTACAGTGCATACTATTATCAATTGTGTCATTTAAAAAAAAATTGTTTAATTTTATTTAAACCAGCATTTAACAAACTTGTGTTACCATAGACCCCATTTTTCCCTTACCTTCCATTAGCATCACACTTTGAGAAATGCTTCTCCAGGTCAATTACTCCCTAGATATTCTAAACTGAAGAACAAACAGCAGTTATCCCTAGGGAAATAAAAGTGAAGGCTTTTGAACTCATACCCCTCAGAGAATTATAAAAATGTTATTCATAAGTTGAATATTGGTTAAACCATGATGGCTATTCTTGCTCAACCCATGCAAAGTCAGAATAGTAATATTAAAATAAAATCTAAAGCTCCATCATCACTTCTTTTTTTCTGCTTTTATTAGTAAACCACTATAAATAATTTTTGTGTTTAAGTTCATTATTACAGACTTTAATGATGATAAATTTGAGAACTGCAAAGTGTGTTAAAACATTATAGCTTTTCCTCAACAAATCTAAAATTATTTAATTATAAAAGAAAGGGAAGCTTTTAACTATTATTGCATGGAAAAACAGGAATATTTATGGCATCCCAATGATGTTCTTACAATGGATGTTAGTACAATGCATGTTAGCTCTCATTAGTTTTGTTACTTCTGGGAATGATTTTGTTCATCTTGAATTGAAATGGATCAGGCATTGTAAGGGAACCCACATTGGTCTTAATAAGTCTGTTTCAGCATAGCACTCTTAGCTTTAATTTCCCCTCTTGAAACATCTGATCTTTAGAATGCCAAGTGCCTGCTTTTTTGCCTCCAGTAGTAACAAAATATGAAGTTCAGGCACACGAATTTCTAAAGTAAGAAGGTAAGATAGAATTTAATTGTTCAGAATTTCAGTTCATTCATTCACTAATTCATTTAACAAATATTGAGTATGTTCCACGTGTCAGAGTATATGAAAAGTATTAGGAATATTACAGTAGGAAAAATATACAAGATCTCTCTCCCCTGGGAGCTTATAGGTTCAAGGGATATAAATGTAATTACATATAAAGAAGGTTGAATTGCCACTGCAATAAGTGCTCAAAGAGGGGATATTTGGTACTATGAGAGCCTATAATGGGAGAATTGACTTAATCACAGGGTTCAGGGACTGCTTCCTGAAAAAAGTATTAATGGAGTCCTGAGCTAAAGGAAGAGCAGGAGTTTAGCTGGATAAAGGAACAGGGGAAGAGCCTGGTCCTTTATCCAGTTAAACTGGTCAGAAGTCAATGTGTGGGCAAGTCTTCTGACAAGCAAGGTCCTAGAATGCGAGGTCCTGGTATGTGGTCCTTCTCAGCCATTTCTAGGAAAGCAAACTAATATACTAATCCTGGCTCAATGGTGCATGAGAAAGAACAGCATTATGTGTCCAGGGATAGTTACATGTTTGTTCTTGTAGATGGAAATTTTTAACTTAGGGGGAAAAAGTCATTATTTATATCTGCAGTCCCCAATGCTCCAGCTGTGGCCTGGTAACAGTCTATGGCCTGTTAGGAACTAGGCCATGCATCTCCGCCTCCCACTGCAACATGGAAAAATTGTCTTCCATGAAACTTAGCCTGAACATCAGGAAGTGAGCAGAAGGTGAGTGAGTGGCTATAATACAGATGAAGTTTCCACTCACTCACCTTCTGCCTTCCCCAACTCCCACCCCAGGTTCATGGAAAAACTGTCTTCCATGAAACCGGTCCCTGGTGCCAAAAAGGTTGGGGACCACTGATTCATATAATGTTGAAATTTCAAGTACCAGGACAGGTTGATAAGAAAGATAATCTGGCGTTAGCAGGGCTTGCCAGTGTCTCTCCACTCAAACTCCCAACGGGACCGATCATCCATACTTCCATGGGAAAGGAGGAAGTGGAGGCAATAAGAAGGAAACTAAGGAAAGAGTTAAAAAAGGAATAGTTGGAACTAAGTTAATGGATACTTGAGTGTTTTTTTTTAAAGAAAAAAAAGGAAAGAAAGAAAGAAAACATAGCTTGCTGTGAAGACTGTGTCACAGCTTCAGTCTTCCATTGCCCAGAAGTCTGTTTTTCAGGAAATCTGGCAAGGTTCACATGGTGGGTCTCCTGCTCCATGTTATGTTGGCTCAAGCAGCTGCCTTCAGTGGTATGACGAGGACAGCACCTACTTCCTCTGAGACTGTCTTCATGTCGCCTCTCAGGATTCAGCCTCAGCTTCTTTATAACATGCCAGCCAGCTCCCAAGAAGGAACTTCCCAAAGAGCCAAGCCCAAATGCACAAGTTATTTATCAAACCTCAGTTTACACATCACTTGCTAACATCCTGTGAACCAAAGCAAATCATATGGTCAAACCTAAAGTTAAAAAAAAGGATTAATTCACATTTGCAGGAATAAGTGCTCCTGGGCTTTCCAAAAATGATGTTAGCCTTTCTCTGTATGTACATACTATCACAAAAGAGTCACTAAAAATACTTAGCCTCCTCCTTTTCTCTTATCTGTAAACCTTCTCCACACAGGCTCCCGCTCTTTGACACATAAAAAACATAGGTTTTACAAGTGTTGAAGTTCCCTGTGTATTAAATTGTTCTCTTTAGAAAAAGCAATCATTTATATGGGACAACCATTAACTGTATTCATCATTCAATCTATTTGTAAATGCAGGTGAAATATGAATCATCTAATTTTTATACTTGTTAGAAGTGCTTGAAATTATTAAATGAGATGTATTGATCACCTGTAATTTCAATGACTTATGCCATCCCAATTCTTCACCACCATTCATAAATACAAATTAGTTACATTAGCAGTCATGACGTATTGTGAGGGAACTATACTGGTTAAGGTTCAGCCGGGAAAGCAGAACCACGATGAGTGGTAGGAAAGAAGAGATTTACTAGGAATTAGACTTTCCATATTGCGTATGTTGATGAAGAAGTCTATGACATGCTCTTGACTCTGTTTCTGGTGGTGGGAAGAAGTGACAACAGGTGGGCAGGGCTGCCAACTAGACATGAAGTTGGAAGAGTGAAAACCAAAACCCTTGTCTTTCACCCAACTCAGAACCTGGTACCCTGCACTGTGGAGCTGTACATGTGCCTGTCCCAGGATATAGAGAAGCTGAGGAAAGAGATCCCACAGAAGCAAGAGAAGCTGCAGTCCCAGCTGGCACACAACACCAAACAGTGTGCCTGGAGATCAGGTATGAGCCTGTAATCCCAGCAATTTGGGAGGCTGAGGCAGGAGGATTGCTTGAGCTCAGGAGTGTAAGACTAGCCTGAGCAACATAATGAGAGCCCACCTCTATAAAAGAAAGAAAGAAAGAAAGAAAGAAAGAAAGAAAGAAAGAAAGAAAGAAAGAAAGAAAGAAAGAAAGAAAGAAAGAAAGAAAGAAAGAAAGCGAGCGAGCAATTGGCCAGAGGTGGTGGTCTGCATCTGTAGTCCCAGCTACTCACTCAGGTGGTTGAAGCAGGAGGATGTCTTGAGCCCTGGAGTTTGATGAGGCAGGGGCCATGTCACATGTGTCTGTTATCTAGAACACAGCACATAGCACAATATTAGTGGTAGGGCTTGTCATTGCCATTTGATCATATATTTTGTAGATGGGAGACCAAAGTCAACAGTAAAGGGAACAGAATTCAAAACACTTCAAATATAAGCAATTTCTCACTTCACTTTATAATCTAGAAAATATCATTTACTGCTACCATTAACTCCTTTTACGTCCTCTTCTTGTTTGAATTGCAACTCCTTACTCCATATCCCCTCCAAAATCTCATGCTCGTGGTCTGATTCTTCTCCCCTTTGACATCCTCTGCCTCCAATAACTATCATAGTTTGGGTTTCACCACATCTCACAAATGCTTCTTTGATCTCTCTTCTTTCCAGGGGCTTTTCTTCCCCATCTCATGAAAAATGAAAGGTCCCCCATGCTCAGCAGTGGCCACTTCACTCTTCTCAACCTGGGTCCCAGCTCAACAAGCCCCTCGGATCCCACAGCTCAAGCACAGCAAGAACACCAATGATGCTATCACCCATGCCCTTCCTGTAGTCTATTCTAATTTCATCCTCAGGTGGTGGTATGAAAATAATAAATCATGACAATTTTAAACATGTTTATCTTCCTTGTTCCATTTTATTCAACTTCCTTTATTTCTGTGGGGAAAAAAATATTCGTCCAGTGGAGCAAAAAATTTATGCATAAAATAGGAACCATAACATTTACCGAAATGACTAAGCACTTCTAATTTAAGAAAAATGTATACCATGTTTCCCCAAAAATAAGACCTATCCATAAAATAAGCCCTAGCAGGATTTCTAAGCATTTTGTGCAGTATAAACCCTACCCTGAAAATAAGACCTAGTGATGGGCGTGGCTACACAGCGTATCTGCACAACCCATGCGTTTTGTAGCAGACTGGTAAAGAAAATGAGCAGCCCTTCTCATCTGCCCCATCATGACAGCTACTATCCCAGAGGTGACGAGAAAGGTGCAGGTGCGGGCAGCCCCACCAACAAGGTTGGCTCCCTGTCAGGTCCCTGCCATTCCTGTGAGTGCTGCAGGCTGAGGCTTTGAGGGGAAAATAACACATCCCCTGAAAATAAGTCCTAAGGTGTCTTCTTGAGGAAAAACAAATATAAGACCCTGTCTTATTTCCGGGGAAACACCGTAGTTAATTGACAGACGATGTAATTCTTGCCATTTCATTTACAACAGGGTAATTATGGAAAGGTTGTAATGTTTTGTGCTCTACTTTCTCCGGTAAAAATTACAATAACATATACAGAAATCATTATTTTTAAAATGATTTCCTGAGTAATACATCAGTACAAAAAATTATGTGAAAATTATTAGAAATGCTAACTTATATTGTTAAAAATAAGGGAGCATTGTGGAGGGGAAGAACATACCTCTAACCCTTACTAGGGAGAGACAAAGATATAAAATGCAACCAAAATGTTTGTACTTTCATATTTTCTTGAAAAAAAATGAGATCACTTGCATGGAAACATATAATGCTAAGCAAATGTAGATTTCATTAAAATGTATTGCTCATTTTAAATTAAATATTTTAAATAAAAAATTAAAAATAATTATTTAATATCAAAAAACATATTTTGAACTTTGTTTTAGATGTGCTCCAACTGTGAATTAATGGTTCCACTTGTGGTTATAGATTTAATACCAAAGCACTGCAAATAAACTAGTAGAAAGGAGACAATATAGCACTTTTTATTCCTAATAGGGCAGGGGACCAAAGGAAAACAAATTCCCCAAAACAACTCCTCACTAAATTTTTTAAAGTAAATATTTCTGAAGCAATTGAGTTAGCTACAGGAGATGAATTAAATGGCTCTTCCTTAAAATTTCTTTGCTTGAAACACTTGGATCAATTACATTCCAAATTATTTAAAGAGGAGGAAGAGAAGGAAACACCCTGAATTAAGGTCAAGTTCTTATCGCCAAGGAAAACATGGGCTCAAGAAAGGAATTAAGTTCGATTATAGGAAAATAAAGTCATATTTTTAGCACATCCGAATTTATGGCTGCTGAGAGATGAAAATCCACATCAAGCTTTTGCCTGACTGGCTGCAAGTTGGGGAGGTGTGGGAGGTCCAAGCAAGGAGGTCAGGCAGGGACAGTCCTGGAAAGCAAAACTCAGAAAGGTGGAGGGTCTGTTCCAAAGCTTCCTTTTTTCTGCTCCTAAAGAGAAAGCATTGTTGGGATTTAGGCTTTTGTGTGAGGTAAAAATGGCCATAGCTACTTACAGAGAAAATGGGTGGAAGTGCAACTCATGACTGTATAACCAGCAACTTTCATAATGTTACACAAGAACAGCAGGCACTTATTTTCTATATGAAGTTGGTAATGTTTCCTGTTGTTTTATAAATGGATGGTATCTTCTAGCTGAAAATTTAACTGGGTTTTTCCCCCCTTACATCAGTTGCATCCTTGATTTTTTTTTTATTTCAGCATATTATGGGGATACAAATGTTAGGGTTACGTATATTGCCCATGACCTCCCTCCCTCCTCGAGTCAGAGCTTCAAGCATAACCACCCCCAAACATTGCACATCTCACTCATTATGTTTGTATATATCCATCCCCTCCTCCCCCCTCCTACCCACCCAACACCCGATAAATGTTTTTCCTATATGTCCACTTAGGTGTTGATCCGTTAATACCAATTTGCTAGTGAGTACATGTGGTACTTGTTTTTCCATTCTTGAGATACTTCACTTAGTAGAATGGGTTCCAGCTCTATCCAGGAGAATACAAGAGGTGCTATATCACCATTGTTTCTTAAAGCTGAATAGTACTCCATGGTATACATATACCACATTTTATTAATCCACTCATGTATTGATGGGCACTTGGGTTGTTTCCACAACTTTACAATTGTGAATTGTGCTGCTATAAACATTTGAGTACAGGTGTCTTTTTCATAAAGTGACTTTTGATCTTTTGGGCAGATGCCCAGTAGTGGAATTGCTGGGTCAAATGCTAGATCTACTTGTATTGCTTTAAGGTATCTCCATATTGCTTTCCACAGAGGTTGAACCAGTTTGCAGTCCCACCAGCAGTGTAGGAGTGTTCCTATCTCTCCGCATCCATGCCAACATTTATTGTTTGGGGACTTTTTGATAGAGGCCATTCTTACTGGAGATAGGTGATATCTCATTGCAGTTTTGATTTGCATTTCCCTGATGATTAGAGATGTTGAGCATTTTTTCATGTTTGTTGGCCTTTATTCTGTCTTCTTTTGAAAAATTTCTGTTCATGTCCTCTGCCCATTTTTTGATAGGGTTGTTTGATTTTTTTCCTTGCTGATTTTCCTGAGTTCTAAATAAATTCTAGTTATCAGGATGTGTAGCTTGCGAAAATTTTCTCCCAATCTGTAGGTTGTCTGTTTGCTGTTTTGACAGTTTCTTTGGCTATGCAGAAGCTTTTTCATTTGATCAGGTCCCATTTATTTACTTTTGTTGCTGCTGTGATTGACTTTGGTTTTTTGGGGGGTTTTTTTGGTTTTTTTTTTTTGAGTCAGAGTCTCACTCTGTTGCCCGGGCTAGAGTTCTGTGGCATCAGCCTAGCTCACAGCAACCTCAAAATCCTGGGCTCAAGCGATCCTCCTGCATCAGCCTCCCGAGTAGCTGGGACTACAGGCATACACTACCATTCCCAGCTAATTTTTTCTATGTATATTTTTAGTTGTCCGGCTAATTTCTTTCTATTTTTAGTAGAGGCGGGGTCACGCTCTTCTGGTCTCCAACTCCTGACCTCAAGCTATCCTTAAGGCTCGGCCTCCCAGAATGCTAGGATTACAGGCATGAACCACCACGCCTGGCCTACATCCTTGATTTTTTTTTTTTTTTTTTTTTTTTTGAGGCAGAGTCTCGCTTTGTTGTCCAGGCTAGAGTGAGTGCCGTGGCGTCAGCCTAGCTCACAGCAACCTCAAACTCCTGGGCTCGAGCGATCCTTCTGCCTCAGCCTCCCGAGTAGCTGGGACTACAGGCATGCGCCACCATGCCCGGCTAATTTTTTATATATATATCAGTTGGCCAATTAATTTCTTTCTATTTATAGTAGAGACGGGGTCTCGCTCTTGCTCAGGCTGGTTTTGAACTCCTGACCTTGAGCAATCCGCCCGCCTCGGCCTCCCAAGAGCTAGGATTACAGGCGTGAGCCACAGCGCCCGGCCTACATCCTTGATTTTTAACAGAAGTCAACTGAGTGGTTAAGTGGACCTCACCGTCAGTCAGATCTCAGTTTAAGTTCCACTCTGCCATTTTCTATTGTAGGATACACTGAAACCCACAGGATCTTGCCATAATGTTGTCTAGCATAAAATGAGTGCTCATTAACTGGTAGCTGCTGATACTGTTATCCACCCATTGAGCTACTGAAATTAAATGAGGGAGCAGGGTTTTTCCATCTAGAGTAAAACAGTTTAAAAAAAGAAAACAAAATAGAGCTAAGCAGAACTTCCAGAAAATGAGTCCTGAACAGAAGTCAATGTAAAACATATATAAAAGCATACTCCCCTCCCTGTACCCTGCATAGTAATATATATAAAAATGCCTTCACACTTAATTTATCAAGGTGATACACTCTAGAAATATAAGCATGATAAAAAGTGATTATGTAGAAAACAGTAATACCTTTCATAGTGACACCACTACCCAAATACTCATCATGGGTTTATCACTAAAACCCACCCTTTGGTGGTGCTTATACAGGAAGAATCCTGGGTAAGATGCATTACAGCAAGGACCAAAACCAGCAGAAATAGTCTGAAATCCTTATGTGTATGGTATTCTCATAAGATCTTCTGGTATAGTCTTTTTTTATTATTATTATTATTTTATTTTAGTGTATTATGGGGGTACAAGTGTTAAGGTTACATACATTGCCCATGCCTCCCCCTCACCCCTCAAGTCAGATGGTATAGTCTTCGAACGTCCTTTTGGTCTCGCTTACAATGATGATTCTAATCTTTGTAAGAACCATGTTTCCAAGCTATTATAATTATACCCAATGCTAATAAAGCAGTTATTCCTAACCAGACACAAGGATATAGACCTGAAGTACATGTAAGCTTCTGTGCCCATATATATCCCAATGGGACAAAACCACAGAGCTAGCTATAGCTTACAAGCACAGAATTTTCCATCATCAGTAAAGCTTTAAAAGGCTCTTTCTAGAGTGATTTTTGAAGCATAGTGTCCCATTAAACTGGGGGACTAATGACAAAACATCCTAAAGATAAGGCCCTGGGATTGTGTTTCATCCCTCTAGGGAAGAAATCATCTCCCTCCTGACATAGCACAAAGGGGTTATTTAGTCTCACTTCTCCCATTTCTCTGGAGGGTTTTTGATATGACCTTTCAGTTCTAACAAGCTGATGCTGCTGTCTCCGTGTGTGTAGTAGGAAATTGGAATCACAAGGTCTGAAGAGAATTAACCAGGTGTAGGACCCTGCCGTATTAGTGCTAAGCACTGTATTCTTGTGAAAAATGCCCTCCCTAACTGGGAGAAAGGAAAGAAAAAAAAAAAAAAAGACAAGGCAGACCAGTAACAACTCACTGGCTTTTGGAAAAACAGTTCTGGAAAAGAACTGGTTTAGATAAATTTGCACTGCCTGGAATCTAGTTCTATGCCTTATTGTAGATATTTCCAAGTTCTACTTTTCCTATAGTAAGCCAAAAATGAAATAGAAAAAAAGAAAAAGATGGCCTTATTTCAGTTTCTAAATCATTCATTTCCAAGGATTTTTACTATTCCCTACATCACCTCACATTGCTGCTGTGTAGGTTTCATGCTCCCAATTGCAACCAGAAAGAAGGATGAGAAACAGTTTATTTGATCTTCATATTCCATCTTTACATAGGGGAAATTTGAGCACTCTCAACTCCCTGCTCTTGAGTTCTCACTTCCCTTTTCACTTACCTCCATTGTGCAGGAAAGAACTAGCCACCATCATTCTGAGTGTCACCTGTATTCCCTAAGTCCACATCCTCTCCTCACATCTTCTCAAAGTCCATGACAACCACTTCTCCTCCTCACCATTCTGTTGCCTCCATGTGTACCTCCCCACTGAACTGACAGTCACCTTAGTCCAGCAGAATCACTTTGATTCTCTCCATTCCAATGTCTTCGTGTCTTTGTTTTTCACAATGACCCAAACAATGCAGCCTAAGTATCCAGCTCTCCAAGGTCTGGTTTAAACTACAGGTAAAAATGAAATACCTAGGAGCAAACTCAACTCCAACTCCACATCCTTTAGGCAATTTTCCCATTAGTATTATTCTTCACAAATACGCTTTTGGCAAGAAATGGAAAGCAGAGTTCAAGGCAGTAATCTCTGGCAAAATAAGAATTGCAAATATTTTACACAGAATGAGGCAGTCATGCGCTTTGACAATCAACATGACACAGATGTAATATCTCCCTACTACTTAGGGTTCCAACTGTTAAAGTTCTCAATAATCATAAACTGAGCTTTCTCCACCTATCCGATATGATTCCCCACTATTCTCCCAAGTAAATTACCTACTCTGATCTATTTTTCCTATCAGTATCTTAATTATGTAAGAGCTTCAAATACTGATTGTTCTAATTACTGTTCTCATCATACACATCACTGTGCTACCAGCATCAAAAGATTTCTATTCAAAATTACAATATGCACCCCACTAAATGTCCCTAATCACTTAAATAGTGACAAAAACAGTCTTTAGCCCAATGTGTAACTTCTAAGACATGGAATTCTAAGAACAGGAATCTTGAGTGCTTTGAAATTCAAAATTTGAATGTGACCATTTCTGCTAATTTACTAAATCAACACTTTAACAGTTTCACTTAGAAAAGCTTTTTCTTACTCCTTGTTAATTAACCTAATTCTTCTTTTCCTTTGAAAACCTAAAGAGCAGCTGGATTATGCAAGTTGCTGCCACTGGAGTGAAGGGTTTGGGTTTTTTGCATTTGTTTTGTTTTGTGTTGTTTTTTTACCATTCTGACCCAATGTTTGTTGGCAAAGGCTCTCAAAAACTGGCAAGAGCTATAAATTAGAAATTTGAACTATTCTCCCTAGCTATACAAAGAGCTGTCCAACTTTCCAACACTAAAATGCTTTAATTCACAAGACATATGCCTTAGGGAACTAGAAAATTTGTCTCTAAGTTAGATGAACATATGGGTTATGAGTTATTAATTATACAAAATAAAGCTTTGGGATCAGATAAAGTGAACTCCAAAGCTGACGGATACCTAATATATTCCATATTTGGATTGGATAAGAGAATATAGCAAAATCTAAGTTAGAGTCATGACTTGGGTGGATCAGAAAGACAAGGCCAACTTTCCAGATTCATTACCAAATACTTAACTGATATTCCCTGACTCAGTAAGGGGCTAAAAGCCTAATGCATGAAGAGATTAGTTCCCTTAGTCTTCTCTAATCCCTAGAAGAAAAGAGCATATAAAGAGATTCTATGTAGCAGAAAACTGTCCGAATAGAGATAAACATATATAATGTGTAAAAACATATATTTACTTATACACATATTTTACTTAGATGAATAATTTAAACACAACTCCCAATTTCAAACAAGAGAAAATAAAGGATGATTAACAGGGCCTAAAAGACAAATCAACATTAGCATTTCACTATTTAAGGGTAAATTTTTTTTTAATAGACTGTAGGGTACAATAGATTAAAACAATTATAGTTGTACTTATGGGCACATGTTGAAGTAACATTCATCATGTGTCGTGCAGGTGGGAGGGGGAGGAGGGGATGAGTATATTCATACCTAATGGGTATGGTACACACTGTCTAGGAGACGGGCAAGTTTGTAGCTCTCACTCAGGCGGTGCAAAGGCTATATATGTAACCTAAACACTTGTACCCTTGTAATCTTCTGAAATTTAAAAAAAAAGTTTGCCATTAAAAAAATCATTTTGTGTACCCTAAAAATATTATAGTTGAATATCAGAAAGACATAGTGAATAATACAAAAATAAGTCATATCTGCCAGTTATATGACTTACAGAAAAGGAGGAAAAATTTTAAAAGGAGAATGTATGAAAATAATTTTTGTTGTTTTTAGACTTTGCCATAATTAATAATCCAAGACCAACAACCTTTTGAAGCATTAGGAAATTATGTATCCGTTCTCTCACACTTCCTCTCTCCTCCAAGGATAAATTTTTTTACTTTTATTTAACATATATCAAAAAAAGAAATTATATATCAAAAAACCTTTAAATGTCTTAACTAATAAAGTAAAACAAAACCAACTGGAGCATGAATTTTCCATTCAATTAACACAACTGAATAACAATAAGATCATACTAAATTTAAAAATACAGAAAAAATTTACTATAAATGACAAAAATAAATAAATCCAAGTATGGTTATTTTCCATTTGAATGTTAGAATGGTCTTTAAAAAACATCCAAGTTGCTACTTTCCATATATACCTATAACTACTATGAGAGAAAGAAAAGAACATGAATAAGGAACTGTTTACTCAAGTACCACATATACTCACTATCAAATTGGTACTAATCGATCAACACTTATATACACATATGGAATTAACATCCATCAGGTGTCAGGTAGGTGGGAGGGGGAAAGAGGGGATGGGTAAATGCACACCTAATGGATGCAGTACGCACTGTCTAGAATGGGCACACTTGTAGCTCTGACTCAGGCGGTAAAAAGACAATATATGTAACCTAAACGTCTGTACTCTAGTAAAATTTTGAAATAAAAAAAAAATTTTTTTTTAACTGTTTGTTCGTCTAATAGAACTTCCATGATAAAATTCAGTCCTGAGATTACTAGTGATGCATTAACAAACTGCATTTATCATTTAAAAATGTAAAAGGAGTCTTTCTTGTTTTAAAACACACACACATGCACATACCCCAAATACACAAACACACACACACACACAGATCTTAATCTCAGATCTTAATCTCACAGATCTTAAGCTCTTTGGTTGTGCCAACCAAACGGAGATTGATTACAAAACCACCAGATAGTGAATTTACAGTAAAAAATTTTGTACCAGTTATTTTTTCTGGTTTACAGCTAGTTTTTTATGAGTTAGTAATTGTTTTGAGAAACTTAGTATCAAATTAATTATATAGAGAGACAGATAACCTAAGTATTCATTACACATTCACCTATATTTAGAGCTTTTGACACCATAGAAAAGTCAAAAAGAACATCTAGACTTCCACTACAAAAGACATGATCTTTACTGGTACTTAGGTTAACAAACAGGTAGCTTAAAAAAGCTACCATTTCTCTCAACTGTCACCAATTTCATAAGACTTCAAAACACACACTGATTTGAAAAAGCAATCCATTCTTATAAACAGTTAAGATACATTAATTTCATCTGTTTCATAATAGTAGGTCTTTCCTTGGTGTTTATAATACCCAGAAATATTTAATTTTAGCCTTTTGTCACCAGAGATAATTGCTACATCAATTGCAAACATGATGAACTCATTTTATTAGTCAAATAGTTGAATTCCACTCAAGTGCACTTAATACAGTACTAAACATTATAAATTGATTGAAATTAAAGACATCTCTGATTAGAAATGGGGTTTTCAAAAAATATAATACTAATTTCAAGTTATATGGTTCAGTGGTGTTCCAATGAAACATGTACAGCAAATGATTTGTTTCCAGCATCACTGAAAGATTATCTAGTCCTTTAATGTATTAAAATAGTAGTGAGAAAATATACCCTTGAAATCTAGACTCTGTAGTTTGAAAAATTAAAACTGATTTGATATGGTCTATTCAGACTGGTTAAATTTCAAGGGGACAGCTCAGGAGTTCATAAAAGTTTCAAATTAGTCACATTTGTTGAAAAAACATAAATGCAGGTGCCTGCAATGTTTACATTGTGTCAGATTTTTCAGACCCATGTATAAGGCAAGTCCCGAAATCCTAAACACTTAATTTCTTAAAACATTTCTGGTTACTGAGAAGGCATAAAAAAATCCAACAGGATTATATCTACAATGAGGCTATTCTTTCTCTTTTTATAAAATACTTTTGATTCAAAACACAAAAAGTATGCAAAGACAACAGTAACAATTTTTAATTCTTTTTTAAAATTGAGGGATCATTGCTCTTGAAAAATCTTTACAGTGTCTGCTCTGTTTTCTCCAGTCTACCTTTTCTTCCAAGAGCTTCACTACATATGTGTATCACCCATGTACACTGATACTTTATTTGCCTGTTCCCACAACTGAAGAGGTGCCTTTGTTGGACAACGGCTTGATCTGTAATGTTTATTTCTGATAGGATTCCCTAACTTTCGCCTGCAGTGCGTCACATGTCTTCTTGGCATCACCCAGAAGCATGGCTGTGTTAGGCTTGTAGAAGATTGGATTGTCCACTGCAGCATAGCCAACACCCAAAGACCTCTTCATAACAATGACCTAAAAGCCAAAGATTAAATGAAAGAGTATATTTAACAGACTTGCCTGGAACCTGTTAGGCACACAAACATTGCCCTTCCCTAACTTTGAACACAGCATGTAACACTGCTAATTCTTTAGAACAGAGACTTTAAAAATACACAAGGAGTGTTTTAAATGTATGTTTACATTGTATTAACTTTATTTTTCAGTGTGCCCATATTCTCATATCCATTAGAGTCGTTAACAATAGTTTAACTCCTGAGTGATAAGATTACGATGATTTTCTTCACAGTGCTTTTCTCTATAAAGGCTATGTATAACATTTTCTAGTCAGAAAAATAAACATCTTTCTATGAATGTGCTAAAGAAGACAAACTTAGTCCATGAGCCTTCACTACAAATCCTAATACAAATATGGTTGAGTGGGGAAATGGTATAATTCTTTTCTATCACTTTAGAGTAGAACATATCAGAAAGTTCTAGGACAAAAGCCCAAGGAGCAATCCAGATTCTCACAAGGACAAAACTAATGACTAATATTACCAAAGCAAAATGAAAGGGGCATGTCACTCTATAATACTGATGTGTTACAGACATTTACAATGACATGCTGTCCTGCTAAACATCAAGTGAGTTCTTAATGAAACGAAAAGCCTTTCTACAGTCTTCTAGGACATGTACTCTATCTAAAAATGGAAGCAGTACAAATTCATCCTTGTTTCATATAGCATTACCACAGTAGTAATACACTCAGCAAAGTCTCAAATATTGACTACTGATGCCATAATTTTTCATATACACATGAACAAGTGTATTTTGTATCTACTCACCACAAACACTAAATTTTAAACTCCCATATTTATAATAAAGAGAAATAAAATTAAAGGGAAGATACATATTACATTATTATGATTCTTAATATGCAGATATGACTCAAGAATGGTAAAGAGATGTGCCCACTGCTGAGGCAGAGGGAAATTTATAAGCATTTGAGTTCTCTAAAATCTAGCAATTAGCTTTTTCAGAAGTAATGTGCATGAGGAAAGCTTGCTTCCTTATGCCATGTTATTGTTTGGATTTCTAAATCACCTTTTTACTAGACACTCCATAACAACATACGAATTCCCTTTCAAAAAAGT
The DNA here is from genome assembly GCF_040939455.1 of Microcebus murinus. Taxonomy (NCBI): domain Eukaryota; kingdom Metazoa; phylum Chordata; class Mammalia; order Primates; family Cheirogaleidae; genus Microcebus; species Microcebus murinus. The sequence continues at coordinate 33,211,736 of NC_134114.1, read as the reverse complement.
TAAATGAAAAAAATATGCTCATCTTGGTATATGAAGGCGATGATGCTGACTCACTGTCCCAGAGGGAAGCCATCTGCTTCACTGGACTCAATCTGGAATTCAGCCAGACTCATTCCAAAAGCTCACAGCAATTTTTTCAGCTGTGGTTACAGATTTTGTTAATCCACCCACATAATCTCATCTGGTTCTACTCGTGATGAGGGCATTTACTCAGGTTCTCTGGTGGCCAGAGAACAGACGGAAGCTAGATATAGGGAACTGGGCCCTAAACATGTACTTACTGCTGGGGCCTCCTAAAAGGCATTATCATTTCTTATCAAATGACCAAAGAAAGCTCTGTGTGTGTGTTTTAAGTGACCTTTGATTATCAAAATGAAATACAAGTCTGAAACTTTACCTGCTTTGATTTCCAGACCTCAAGGACTGGCATGCCTGCAATAATAGAGTTGGGATCTTCTTGAGCTGCTGAATTAACAGTGTCATTGGCTCCAATTACAAGGACCAAATCAGTGTCTACATAATAAAAGAGAAATATAAAATTCAAAGGGTTACTTTCACTTCTTTTCAGGCAAATCATATTGATCTGACTTTATATTAACAACAATAACAAAAACTAATATTTATAGAATACTCACTTGTGCCAGGCACTGTAAAAAGAGCTTTATCAGAGAAGTCAGGCAATTCAGCCAGTGTCTCACAGCTAAAAAACAGTAGGTCCAGCGTCTGAACTTGACCATCTTGACGAAAGTCTGCATTAGTATGCTTCCTGCCTTTCAATGGATCTACCTAATCTGACTTTGTAATTCTTTGATTATCTAAAAATGATCTTGTTCGTCACATAAGATTTGTATCCCATTCTCAACTTGTAAAGTGACCACTTAAGATGCAATCTGATGTCTAAAAGACAGTGGTCTGAAAGTCTGTACTGTACTAAAGTTGTGTCCATAATTCCTGGCACTAGCTGGTGTTGCACACAATTTAACGAAAGTGAAATTTGAAAAGGGACATAAAATTAAAATGGCCCAAGTTATTCCTTTAAGAACTGATATAAACTACCTTAAGATGTTGCCAAAAATGCCTTATGAATCTAGGGATACACACAATTTCATTATTTTTTCCTAATAAACAGTGTTTTTTAAGTTTATAGTGGACATTTGCCAGAGGGAACTGGTTTAATTTTAATAAACATAATCTTGGACCAAATGCCATTATCATTCACAACATCTATCAAATGACAGCTATAAAGTATAGCACCTTATCTAGTAAAGTTCTAGTACTTTAAAAAAAAAAGAAAACTACTTTTATGATCATGCACTGATATAACTGGAAACCAGTATAATTTCAGATGCTGGCAAGAATCAGACACTAGATTATGAACAGAAGCACTCTTCTAAACGAGGAGCCTGAGGTTGAGTACCAAGTTCAAGGCCACAAGCTACTAAGAGTCAGGATTTGGATTCAAAAGCCAGGTCTGCCCAGATCCCCAGTCTTCATCCTCTCTGCACCACAACCTGGGATTTTTTCACCATCCTTCAAGTCTTTGCAGAAGAGCAAAATTCACCCATGCGGCTTACAAACCTTTTGCAGCTTATTCAATATTTTCCTTCACTTATTTAATTTCATCTGCATACCTACTATGTGCAGGCTACTTTTTGTCTGACTAGTCAGTCTTCACTGATTTCACAATTTATACTTTAAATCTGGCACTGTTCTATTCACTCCTGAATTTTTAAACTTCACCATCACCCCCATCACTTACCTGGGAAATCGTGGTTGATCTCATCCATTTCCAACACAATATCATATGGCACCCCAGCCTCAGCCAGCAGCACATTAAGCTGACCAGGCATTCGGCCTGCAACTGGGTGAATTCCAAACCTAGATGTGAAACAAATGAACAGCTGGCCTTACTTGAGGGTCCAAAATACACAGAGACCCCAATGTCACCTCCAAATATGCACACTTTGTTCTTGGCACCTCTGCTTTCTCCTGGTACTATCTGATCTCTATAAGTAGAAATGGAATGAGGCCAGATATATGGTCAATCTAAAAATACTGAAGTTGAAGATTCAATATGTTAGTATGCACAGACTATAGCTTCCACATGTTTTAAATACAATGAACTTCCAATAATATTAATAATATCTATTTATTACATTTAAAAAGCTGTGTGCCGCCTCATGATATTTTCTGATAAATCTTCAATCTTTAAAAACATATTAAGTCAAATGGGAATTAAATGTTTCCTATAGAACAAATCAACATTATCTCATCAAAAGCAGACTCCACATCCAACTTTAACTTCTATGTTCAAAGGTGGGGAAATAAAATACTGTCATATACAGATGTTAAATATACATATACTATCTTTCAGAGAATGATACGAAATATTATTCCACATCAGTAACACAAGGGAGTGTTCAAAACACAGAATGGGTAATGCACAATCAGAACCTTCACACTTAAGGCAAAGGATAATGAAGCATCAGGGAATTTCAGCCACAAATACGAGATCTTTAAAGTTTTTTTAATCCAACCTCTTGCCCACTGTATTTATCTTTGTCTCTTCAGCACTGGGCACAATGCCTGGCACATAGGAAGGGCTCCACAAAAAAGTAGATGAATGGGCCGGGCGCAGTGGTTCATGCCTGTAATCCTAGCACTCTGGGAGGCCGAGGCAGGTGGATCGCTCAAGGTCAGGAGTTCGAAACCAGCCTGAGTAAGAGCAAGACCCGTCTCTACTATAAATAGAAAGAAATTAATTGGCCAACTAATATATATAGGAAAAAAATAGCCGGGCATGGTGGCGCATGCCTGTAGTCCCAGCTACTTGGGAGGCTGAGGCAGAAGGATTGCTTGAGCCCAGGAGTTTGAGGTTGCTGTGAGCTAGGCTGACGCCATGGCACTCACTCTAGCCTGGGCAACAAAGTGAGACTCTGTCTCAAAAAAAAAAAAAAAGTAAATGAATGAATGAATCTAATGAAGAAAGGTATTTTATACTATCTCTCCACAAGGATCCATCCAACCTTAAATACCTTCAGAGACCAGAAATTTACTCCCTTCTAAAGTCTATTACACAACTGGACTATGTGTGTCTGTGTGTGTGTATTATGTGTGTATATACATTCGTATATATTCATTGATATAGATATCATTCATATACAGTACGTCTTCACTTAATGTCATCTACAGATTCTTAGACACTGTAATTTTAAGCAAAACGATGTATAACAAAACAAATTTTACCATAGGCTAAATGATATAAACAAGAGCAAAGTTCCTACGGCATATTTTGGTTACATAAACATCACCAAACTTCTAATATTAAACATTGAAATAAATGCTATATACACATTTAGGAAAGAATAATAAAAACAAATAAGGTAATTATTAATACTTATCCCATTATTCCAGTTGTGTCACAGGTGGCAGAAACATAATGCAGCAGCTCTGGGCATGAGGCTGGAACCCACCCTGGACATGACACCATCGCATCTCAGGGCACTCACACTCCCACTCACTCAGACTGGGACCATGGAGAAATGCCAATTCACCTCATGTGCACAGCTTTGCGATGTGGGAGGAAACCAGAGTGCTCAGAGAAAACCCACACAGACATGGGGAGAACATGCAAACTCCACACAGACAGTGGCCTCAGCCAGAATCAGTTTTTTTTCTTATCAACATTATAACAAAATAATGTTGAACACAACAATGTTATTCAAGGACCTGCCATATGTATACTTATTCATATATATATATATATTCATTAATATTGAGCCAAAGAGAAAAAAATTATATGCACATGTATGTGTATTACATATACCAAAGAGAAACCTCATCTCATTGTTTTCCAAAGTCTGTAGTTTTGCCACTTGGAACCATAATGAATCTAGTCCCTCTTTCATTGGTGGATTCCTGTCAGCTATTCTAGGATGTCTACTAAGCAAAACATCCTCAGTTCTTTCAACTGTTCAAGAAATGACAGGACTTCCTGATCTACCGCTGTCCTAGTAATCTGTTCCTATATTGTCAATGTCCAGCTTCAACCTCAGTCCCTCAAAGTGGACACAATGTGCTGGAATGATCTAGATGCAAATGGAACAGCAAGAAAATCACGCCCTCAGGTATTTCACTGGAAAAGTCTAAATCTGCATTAGCATTTATGGCTGCCACAATACATTTCTGGCTCACATAAAACTTATAGTCACTTAAGATGCCCCATTACTTTTCACAAGAACTGCTGCCAAGACAGGCTCTCCTCATTCTTAACACAGGTCCTGTTGGGAAGAATTAAAGATGATGGGAATTGATCCTTTCCTAAGAAGACCACCAGAAAAGAGCTATAAGATGGCTATTTATTTTGCCCAAATAAGTGAGAAATGGTTTTCTACATCTTTAAAACTGAAAATAAGGGCCCTGAATTGGGAGACTTGTAACTGTGGGGGAAAAAAGACATCAAATGACAAGTATTACCTTTTGTGTTTTGTTTTTTGTTGTTGTTGTTGTTTTGAGACAGAGTCTCACTTTGTTGCCCAGGCTAGAGTGAGTGCTGTAGCATCAGCCTAGCTCACAGCAACCTCAAACTCCTGGGCTCAAGCAATCCTTCTGCCTCAGCCTCCCAAGTGGCTGGGACTACAGGCATGCGCCACCATGCCCGGCTAATTTTTTCTATATATGTTAGTTAGCCAATTAATTTCTTTCTATTTATAGTAGAGACAGGGTCTCGATCTTGCTCAGGCTGGTTTCGAACTCCTGACCTCGAGCAATCCACCCGCCTTGGCCTCCCAGAGAGCTAGGATTACAGGCGTGAGCCACCGCGCCCGGCCTGACAAGTATTACCTTTTATCAAACTCCCATTTATAAAATATTACATCTGGAATCACTGAGTATTCCTAAATAATCAATTTATTAAAAATTTTAAAAATCCACAACCCCTAGATCTGTAAGGAAATGAAACTGTTGTCTCTAGGTGGTGGTACAATAGAAAATCATTTTTGTTTCCTCTTTTATTATATTCTCCAAATTTATGAGGATTTATAATTTTTTATGATGGAAAAAATTAACTTTTCATTTAAAATAAATACTTCATGCTTTTATATCATGATAGAGTTTATAAAGTGTTTCTCTTACATTATTTCATCCTATTCCTAAGAGTCTTTAACAATCTCCATCTAGAATTACAATTTATTGCAGCTGATTCAAATCCAGTACTTAAATAAACCGGCCTTTAGAGCTACATTACTATATCTGCAGAAAAGAAGAGACAATGTATACACATGGGATTGCTGGCATATGTTTTGGCATGGTGGCTGATATCGACTCTTTAAGATGTGCTATGCAGTTTGCACTACTTTTTCTAGTAAATTCTAAAGCTGAGATTCAAACTCAGGTCTTTCTGACTTAAGAGTCTAAACTCTTTGTTGTTTTTTTTTATTTAAAAAGTTTGGGAGACAATCACATGCTTCAAGAACCAAATATACATAAAGAAGTATATTCTAAAAAATCTTGCTCTTACTATACAATATTGTCAGTCTAATCCTGCCATTTAAGAGGTATTTTTGTTTAGTTAATAGCTAGAGTTAACCAGTTGTGGTTGTGATCTTGGGCAAGCTACTCTTTCTATCTTAGTTTTCCCAAAAAGTGGTTAACTAGCTCTTATTATAAGCCCCACATGCCAAGGTCTATAGAAAGCTCTGTATAGAAAAGACTTGAGGAGTATCTATCTCTGCTGGAATTGGTTCAGTAAGGTAATAGAATGGTGTTGCATTTCAAGAATTTAATTTATAATGTTCTTTGAGAATTGAGAGCCCCAGCAAGTTTCAACAATGCCACAGCTGTAAAATCAAAAACACATTAAATATTTGCATGGATGAATCAACATAGGGGAAAAAATGCCCCTTAGTATGCATAGTATTTATAACAGAGAAAACTTTTTATAAGCACCTCTTAAAATTCTAAGGAAGTAGATTTTGAAAAATCGCTAGGGATGGTCTGATAGTGTTTCTACCCACAGTACCTCTGACACCAAACGTGTGGGTTTTTCCCACACCAACAACCAGTTCTCCAACTTTCCAGACATCAACTGGGTGTCCTGCAATCCAATTCAATTTTGACACTACCTACTCAGGGTGAGTGTCAGACTCCACAGATTTCAGGGCTCAGTCTCAACAAAACTGCCCTCACTTTATACACCAGTCACAAATACCAGGCTGCCACCTGTACTTCTGACAAATCAGACATTCCTTAGGTTTGATAATTTGCTGGCACAGCTCACAAAGTACACTTTGTGAAGAAACACTTTACTTATATTATAAAAGATAGCACTTTTTTATGTTATTACAACTCAGGGGGGTAGAGTGTATGGACCTTCCATGCATCACCTTCCCCAGCACTTCAATGTGCTCACCAACCTGGAAGCTCTCTGAACCCTATAGTGTAGGAGTTTTCATGGAGGTTTCATTATGTAGGCATGATTGATCAAATCATTGGCCATTGGTGATTGAACTTAATCTCTAGCCCCTCTTCCCTTCCTTGGAGTTCCAGGGGCGGGACTGGAAATTCCAACCCTCCAAATATTTCTCATTTCCATAGAACAGAAGAAAGGAAGATCTTCAAATGCAAAAGAAACAACGCAAATGAGCATTTTTAAAAAAGACTTTCTGTTAACAATTTAAAACAAATGGCTTATATCCAGGGAAGTTTCAGGCTTCTTCTTTATGAGTAAGGGAGAGAGAGAGGCTCATTCAACTGAAATGATGTACTAACCACCAACCAGTTCAGTCCACAATTAATTCAAGAGTATCTTACACATAACTATAATGATGGTAGGCAGTGGGCCTAATCAGGACAGTTGTACAATGAGATAGTCCTTCACTGTGGGAAATGGTAAAGGGATCTCAACCAGTGAGAGACAGAAGCAGCTTAGATGGAACTCAGGATTTCCAGAATAGCTATTAATACACGACGTTGTTCTACCTCAACCCTGTAGTACTAACTGCCTCTCAAATTACTCATGTGTGCTGTTTTCAGGTATTAATATTTAATAGTAAACTCAGACACCAAAAATTTCTCCTAATTTCCCAGTCCTTCTGATCACAATAAGTCTTTTCTGCTTCCCCAGGCCCATTTCTCTTCCCAAAACCTGATTGGTGAGACGTAAAGATGACTAAAGATTGCTGTACCACATGATATTTAAGGTATTAGTTTCATGTTGCTGCTGTAACAAACTACCACAAATACAGTACCTTAAAACAATACAGATCTGTTATCTTCCAGTTTGGGAGCTTGAAGTTCCAAAATCTGTTTCCCTGAACTAAAAAGAAATCAAGGTCTTGGCAGGGCTACACATTACTTCTGGAGGTTGTGAGGGAAAATACATTGCTTGCCTTTTCCAGCTTCTGCAGTCTGTCCCCATTCCTTGGCTTGTGGCCATATCACTCCAATTGCTGCTTCCACTGCCACATCTCTTCTCTGACTTTGACCCTCCTGCCTCCCTCTTATTAATGACCCTAGTGATTGCATAGAGTATACCTAAATAATCCAATATAATCTCCCACCTCAAATCTCCCTCACCTTAATCAATTCTACAAAGTTCCTTTTGCCATGTAAAGTAACATATTCACAAGTTTTGGGGATTAGGATGTGAACATCTTTGGGGGGCCATTATTCAACCTATCACAAAGCTCTTTTTCTTGTCCTAACAGACCAGGAACCAGGAACCAGGGCTGAATAACCTTAGCTGAATAACCCAATATACACTTTATGATTTACTTTTGAATTTCAATCTTGCATCCCTTCTTGATAATTGTATTTTTGTTTAATTTTATTTCTTTTTAATGCTGCATTCATCATCTTTAAATTAATCCATCTCACTACCATCTTTATGCTTTAACTAAGGTATCCTGGACCAAATTAGAAATTAAAGACTTCTAAATATATTATTTCTTATTGTAATGTCATGATTAGCTACAGACTGTACAAAGACAATATTTCTGTTGACCTAGCTGTGAAGGGTAAATAATCATCAACATAATGATCATATTATGCTAAATATCCCAAAGGACAGATCATTTTATATCTGCTTGCATAATAATTTATTACACTAAACTTTAAGACTGTAAGGTCGGAGAAAAACACATGCTAGAGGATGCCAATGTTTTGAGAAAAATAACAGAATACATTCAAATTTGTAGAAATATATATGCACACCAATGAGTCAATGTGAATTTATAAGCGATTCTGGCCCATGTAACTGGATAATCTCCAAAGCATGGATTAAAATTAATTATATCAGACACTGGTTGGCCATGACCAACAATTTCCAAGAACCGATGGCCAAAGCTCATCGATTTCCATCATCACATGAAAAATATCCATAATTTCAACATGCAAAGGCTACCAGCCTTTTAGCTCTTCTCATTGAACAATGAAAATTATCTTTTATTATGCACATGTTTAAAAAACAGAGCCAGCTGTCCCTGACAATATTCTACAAAAGAAAAATATTAATAACTACTAAAATGAGATCACAGAAAAATCTTCCACATTCCCAGAACTCTTTCTTTATGCATCTCCTCCTTGCCATACTGCAATATAATGACTGTTTGGCATGACTGTGCTTTCCCAACTGGGAGCTCCTGGAATATAGAAACCATGTCTTATTTACCATTTCCCATAGTACCTGACACTCAACTAAAGGGAAAGAAGGAGGGAAGGGGTCTTAAAAAACACAGTGTGCCCCATAAAGTACACTAATTCATAAACACTCTATGTTTCCTTGTAGAGAAAGAACTTAGAAAAGTAGTGGAAGGTAGCAGTTAAGAGTTCTAGATTACCATTGCTTGAGTTCTAAGCATTTGGACAATTTATTTCTCTGTGCCTTGGTTTCCTCATGTATACAAAGGGATTGATAATAGAAGCTCTACAGAGGATTATTGTGAGATTTAAATGAGATAGTTCATGTAAAGAACATTTCATACACCCGTACTCGAATGTTTATAGCAGCATAATTCATAATTGCAAGGCTGTGGAAACAGCCCAAGTGCCCATCAATCCAAGAATGGATTAATAAAATGTGGTATATGTATACCATGGAGTACTATTCAGCTCTAAGAAACAATGGTGATATAGCACATCTTATATTTTCCTGGTTAGAGCTGGAACCCATACTATTAAGTGAAGTCTCCCAAGAATGGAAAAACAAGCCCCACATATATCCACCAGCAAATTGGTATTAACTGAACAGCACCTAAGTGGTCACATAGGTACTACAGTAATAGGGTATTGGGCAGGGGGGAGGGGGGCGGGTATATACATATATAATGAGTGAGATGTGCACCATCTAGGGGATGGTCATGCTGGAGACTCAGACTTGTGGGGGGAGAGGGGGAAATGGGCATTTATTGAAACCTTAAAATCTGTACCCCCATAATATGCTGAAATAAAAAAGAAATAAAAAAAAAAGAACATTTCATACAAAGTACTTTAGACTAGCACCCGGCAGACATAAGCCTTCAATAAATGCACACAGCCATTATTCCACTCAAATACATTTTTGTAATATAAATGCTCATCTGAATTTTTCAAATAAATGTCCACTTCTTAATAATCACTTAATATAAAGAAGCACATATCTTCATTCAAACAAAATGTTGATTTAATGTCAACACTTTCTGCGTTGCTTTTCTAATTTTTACCTTGAAATCCCAGTAAATATCAATATGGTTCAATCAAAGCAGAAATTCTTTGTATTTATAGTTACATCAAAAGTCTACAAATGTAGTAAAGGTAGACCAAGGCCAATAATTATAACCATTGGACTCACTGGAAATTTGGTCATAACTAATATTAAAATATACATTTATTCTGATAGAGTCAAATCTCAAAAGGTCACTGTTAACCACTCAAAAGATACCAAGAGGCAAAAAAGTATTGTCTCTTCGGTTGACAGACATAACAAATGTCAACATCAAGTTAGGATAATCTCTTGAATATCTTAAAGAAAAAAAAAATTTAATCCTTTTTGCTATGTTTCTCTCTCCAGTATCAAAATGATACAATCTCTCATAGAACTTTATATAATTAAAAAAAGCCCAGGCTTTGGTCATGAATTCAGAATAGACCCAGGCACAGTTCAAAAAGAGTGGAATAATGTACTCAGATGAAAAAAACCTCAGCTTCAGAATCTTTTAATTAACCAAGAAAGAATTTAAAAAAACAAAATAAGAGTACATACAAGAACTACTCATGAATACTAAGTAAACTGGGTAAAACTGAGGAAAGGAGAAATCCAAAAAGTTATCGTTTTTTAAAAGCTTTATAATATATGATGACATAAACCCCATTCTTACAGTTTTTCAAATACCACATGCTTTACAGGGGACACAACAACAATATAAATTTCCATGATCACAAGCCATAGAGACAATATGTCCTGACCAGAGTGCATTACAGCAGTTGTTCTTGGCCATGTGGGGCCATTAAAGAATATAAAACATTCACCACATGGATCCTATCACAATTGTTCAAAGAAAATTTTCATTTTCAAATTATGGGAATATCCAGACCTAGTTCAGCAATAAACCATTGGTTTATTGAATTGAGCACCCCAATTCAACAATTAGACAAAGAAACTGCAAGGGCAATTGGGCTCCTTTCTAAAGTATTTAGAGTGTTTTCCCCATTTGGTAGCCTCTTGCTCTTATAGTGACAAGGATCTCCAGAATTTTTAAATAGAAGCTCCTTACAACCTTTACCTATCTGCTAATATGTTTTGAGAATCACTAGCAAAATTTCTTTCCACAGTCAAGATATTCAAAGAGTTAATCCCCCTTTTTTACTGTGTTTTATATTTTAAAATCAAACTGTACACAAGATAATATACATTGATAGCATTTTGAAATTCTGCCTTCACAGCACCATCATCCCACAATTTTCCTAAATATGTTATTCTAACCTCCTAGGAAGATGACAAATTAAGAGGAAAAAAAAAACATAAAGGGAAAATAAAAAGAGAGCTCATTTAGTAAAAGTCTACTTACTCCTGTTTTTAAGCCATAAATATTCATAAATCAATAAAACTTTAATGATTAAAATAGACCTTAAAGATCCCCCAATTCAACTGCTTCTTAAGGCAGGAATCCTTTATTTAGAAATTACACCAAATATGTTTGCACAGGCCGGGCATGGTAGCTCACACCTGTAATCCTAGCACTTTGGGAGGCGAGACAGGAAGACGGCTTGAGCTCAAGAGTTGGAGGCCAGCCTGAGCAAGAGTGAAACCCTGTCTCTACTAAAAATAGAAAAATTAGCCCCGGGAGTCATGGTGTGCACCTGTAGCCCCAGCTACTTGGGAGGCTGAGGCAGGAGGATTGCTTGAGCCCAGGAGTTTGAGATTGCTGTGAGCTAGGCTGATGCCATGGCACTCTACTCAGGGCAACAGAGTGAGGCTCTGTCACAAAACAAAACAAAAACAAAACAACATAATGAATATGTTTGCACAGTGTTCTGTCACAAAGCAGGATGGAAATTCCACTATAGATGAAAGTAAAGAGTCCCTGGTATGAGCTACCCCTCAAGGACCTTTTGAATTCCCTGTTTGCATATGGCAATGCTCCATTCTGAGGAGGTTCCATCAAGGTAATAAAAGGATTTGTTACTATATTCAATATGTGTCACATCTAATTATGTATTTCACCTGTGAAAAACATGACGGACAGACTGAAACAGCAGTTTTCTTTAGCTTATCACATACTGATCAGAACTTTTGGTTGACAATTATGGGTCACTTATTACAAGCACAAGGGAAAGATTTTTTTAAAAGAAACAATTTTAGTAAATCAGTTTGGAATGAAATCTTCCCAAACATGAAGGCAGCAGAGTGAACATCCCTGTTACCTAAATTATCCTTGGTGGTAAAAAGGCTGAGACCAGCTGGGTGGGGCTCGTCTATCCATCTGAAGAGAAACACAGTAATGAAGTGAAAAAATATTTCTGACAAGGCAATTGCAGTCCACATAAACTAATTAATGAGATAGGATGTGGAACCAACCTCTATGATGAGGCTTCGTAGGCAAAAGGATAGACACCCAGCTTTCTAAAATTGTGAAAGTCCTTCTTAGAAACAGTGGTTCTCATGAACTCACTCATATAATTCTGAATGAAAAAAATGTTTATTTAATTTCCTAGTACTTTCCAACAGCCAACATTAGAGAACACTTTGTATCTTTTTTTCTTTTTTTAAAGGCAAATAAGGGCTGAACTGCTACTCTGATTCTGAAATCTGTTGTTCATTCATGGCCTTCCCTTCTTCAGAAAAAAAAATTATGAAAGTCAGCTTACGAAAATGTCTCAGGGGCACAATTTTTCTAATGCAAAATAATAGACCCTGTCCTATGAATGTGAATGACGAAATGTTTGACGGACTATGGTCACATTTTCCATCTGTACGTGTGTCCTGTGACACTGAGGCCACCCAAAGAGATGAGATGTCACCTAAGGAGAATCAAGTCAGACAATCTAATGCAAACATCAATGCAGTTCTCTATAAAACCACGTCCCAACATTACCTTTTCCACTCCAAGGAGATTAATTATAGATTGTGCCTAAATCTGGCTTTTGCATCACTGAACCAAATGTAACTACCAAGCCCAGAATAGAAACTATATGACTACTGACACTGTTTTGATTTCAAAATAACCAAGACTATGAAGAATGATATCAGAGGAAGACCTAAAATTCAATTTGTGACTCATGTTCTAGAATATTACATTCTGGCATATTGTAAAGATTTAGTTAAAATTATACATAATTTCATCTTTCTGTCTAACTAACTTTAATGATGCTGTTGAATGGCTCTTAGAATGCAATGGCTAATGAGCCAATAAATTTAAAATTATTTATAACGGCCGGGCGCTGTGGCTCACGCCTGTAATCCTAGCTCTTGGGAGGCCGAGGCGGGCGGATTGCTCAAGGTCAGGAGTTCAAAACCAGCCTGAGCAAGAGCGAGACCCCGTCTCTACTATAAATAGAAAGAAATCAATTGGCCAACTGATATATATATAAAAAATTAGCCGGGCATGGTGGCACATGCCTGTAGTCCCAGCTACCAGGGAGGCTGAGGCAGAAGGATCGCTCGAGCCCAGGAGTTTGAGGTTGCTGTGAGCTAGGCTGACGCCACGGCACTCACTCTAGCCTGGGCAACAAAGCGAGACTCTGTCTAAAAAAAAAAAAAAATAAAATAAAATAAAATAAAATAAAATAAAATTATTTATAAGACACTGAAGAATTTGAGCATTTAATAAGATCAAGGGGACAGGCGGGTGGCTCACGCCTGTAATCCTAACACTCTGGGAGGCCGAGGTGGGTGGATTGCTCGAGGTCAGGAGTTCGAAACCAGCCTGAGCAAGAGTGAGACCCCATCTCTACTATAAATAGAAAGAAATTAATTGGCCAACTAATATATGGAAAAAATTAGCCGGGCATGGTGACACATGCCTGTAGTCCCAGCTACTCGGGAGGCTGAGGCAGCAGGATTGCTTGAGACTAGGAGTTTGAGGTTGCTGTGAACTAGGCTGATGCCATGGCACTCACTCTAGCCTGGGCAACAAAGTGAGACTCTGTCTCAAAAAAAAAAAAAAAGAACAGGGCTTATTTATTTATACTCTGCTGTGTTCACATGAACTTCATTATAAAAACTCAGCTCAAAGAGTTTATTATAACTATTAGGTTATTAAGAATAGAATGTCCTAACCATAACATTTGTACCCCCATGATATGCTGAAAAAATTAATTAAATAAATAAAATAAATTAAGTATAAAAAAATAAAAATTTAAAAAAGGAGAATGGAATGTCCAATTTCCTTAAGTACTAAGTTTGACAGTTGCTATCTCTGACATTTCATTTTGAAACTTCTTGTTTTATTTTTACTGTGAAGGTACATCCTCAGTCTTTCAAACTCACATTATGGATTGTCTTTCAATTTTTTTAGAGCAATTTTTATGAAACCATGGACAAGTCAAAAAAATTCTGTTATTTTAGAATATGAGTTCCATCATGTAACCAATGCAGCACAGATAGCTCGAAATATCAACAAAGTGTTTGGGAAGGATGTGGCTAATGAATACACAGAACACAGAGGGTTTGAGAAGTTCCATTCTGGTGATTTTAATCTTGAAAATGAGCCACGTGGGTGACCTGAGACCAAGGTAGATAGTGATGAGCTGAAAGCTGTAGTGGAAGCAAATCTATCTCAACCTACACGTGAATTAGCAGCAAGGTTTGATGTTACTATTCCAAAAATATTAGACCATTTGAAACAAATCAGCAAGGTAAAGAAGCTGGATAGATGGGTACCACATAAATTAAATGAGCATCAGAAGAGAAATCATCTCAAAGCTTCTCTTTCTTTGCTGTCACCATATAAAGGTGAAGCATTTCTATACTGTATTGTAGATGTAGATGAATAATGGATTCTTTTTGACAATTGCAAACACAAGGCACAACAGTTGGATAAAGATGAAGTGCCGAAACACAGTCCAAAACCAAATATTCATCACCAAAGGCTAATGGTGTCTGTTTGGAGACCCAGTGCTGGTATTATCCACTAGAGCTTCATGAAACCTGGTCAATCAATTACAGCAGATGTCTATAAAAACCAATTAGACGAAATGATGAGGATGCTTGTGATTAAGCAGCTAAGACTGGTCAACAGAGACAGGTCAATCCTCTTGCAAGATAATACTCGACCACATGTTGCCCAAACAACGCTTCTCAAACTACAGAAGCTGGACTTGGAAACTCCCTGTCACTCACCATATTCACTAGACCTTGTCTTCCAGGTTTTGGACCACTTCTTGCAAGGAAAAATATTCAAATCTTAACAAGCTGTAAAAAACACCTTTTACAATTTCATTGCCACTTTCTCTCCAGGCTTCTTTGCTGCTGGCATAAGCAAGCTACCGTTAAGATGGCAAAACTGTGTTGATAGTTTAACATACTCTGATTAATTATACTGCTTCTTGTTTGAGATAAAATAAACTTTTGATTTTAAATTGGACATTTCATATTTAATTACCTAATAATACTAGAAGCTAAAAATCACCCTGATGGTTGGAGACACAGGTTTACATCAATAGTGAGAGTTTCTTCCTCAGGCTATGGAATGCCCGTGACAAGGGTTTCTAAGGAATGAGTCCTCGAGTGGTATGGGCTGGAGGAGGCCCTACAAAGCACCTAATGCACAGGCTTTAACATAATCCTCTTTTCTTTCCACCATACCAATATGCTGTGAACAGTATAAAGCCAAACAATCTGGGATGAAGGTGGCCACTTTGAGCATAAGAAGCATCTTTGATCTGGGGGATTACTGGCAATTCCATATAATAGATTGAACATAGATGTGAGTGAATACACAGTTTCTTTGACCTTCCTCTCTTCCACCAAAAGTGTCACTAATTTGACCAAGTACACAAACAAACCCCATCACACCCACCCTCCTGTTATCATCATTTTGAAGAGAGCAGGCTCAAGGTAAAGTGCAAAGAAACACACCATATTTTTTTAGAAAACCAGAAAGAAACGCTGGCTAATTCATTGCTAAACAGTACCATCTGTAACTCTGAAACTCTGATACAATAACCTATGTTATAGCTGTTCTTCCTCTTTGCAACTATAATACTATCTGAATTGGAGATACCATGGGGTTATAAGTGCCTCCAATTCATATTATTTTGAAGCCTATTAACTAACCTCTCAATGTATATAAATTACACAGGATCAGGAATTTTTATATGTTGTATTCACTGATACATTTCCAAGACCTAGAACAGTGCCTGGCACAAAGTACTGTATAATTACTCGTTATATGAATAGCCATTGATATGAATAGTTGTGTTTTTTATTAAAAAAAAAAGTACTACAAAGCTGAAATATAACTGCTGAATAATGTCTATTTCTTTATTGAAATATTATACTAGGTCTTTCACCTGGCCTAATTTCTATTCTCTTCAGAAGCACGTGACTATTACTTTACCAATGTGCATGCATTGGCTTTTCCTCCCCCCAGAACATAACAAATCCAAGAAGCCTAAACTTTGGTTTATTTGAATCACATTTACTCCATGAAAAACAGGAAAATCCAGTTAGATGGACAAAATATTTCACCTTCATGTATCTTCAAAGAATCAATTTCTTTCTTAGTAAAAATAACATATTTAAACCAATAGCCATGTTATACAAGACTGTAAAACACTATCAAGCTGTAAATATCATAGGCAGCTAGATGTATTCAGACAGAAGATAAAAAGAATAAAAATATTTATTTTTAAAAACCTGCAAAAAAAAATTCACATTATGAGTAGTTTAAAAAGTTTAAAATGTTTCCTGGGCGGCTAACGACTCCAACTACTCCTTTGCATCCCTAGATACTATTTTACTTGTCTTAGCATACTATCACGTGAAATGGAATTGATTCATTATTCATTTATTTATAGATTTGTTTTCTTCATAACTATTAACGAGAATAAGAGAATAAGAACTGGGCTTATGCATCCTTGTATTCTCAGTACCTAGAAATAAATTTCTATTAATAAGTTATTAATAGAAAGATATAGTTGAACATTAACATGAAAGCAATACATAACATCAGTTAATCAATCAAAGAAGTCGAAGGGTATTTATTTAGTAAATTCAAAAACTTGTGTGATAATCCTAGGAATGATGCTTTACAGGAAGAAAATCAAGCATTGATTAATTACAAAAAAAAAAAATTTATATCCCTTTCTAAGAATTACTCATTGGGAACATTATCTCTGCTTTATAATGAAAAACCTATCATATAATCAATCCAAAAATTAGGAGATAAAAAGAATATTTGTGGCTCTTGTATTACAAGATTTTAGTCAAAAAATGCTTTTAGAGATCAAGCAGAAGTTAGGTAAGCTGTGCAGGCATTCTGGACAACTGGGAAGCAACAATATCTTGGCCAGTAAAGACAGTCTAAGTCAGTGAACTTTCATGACATTTTAAAATGAGTTCTTGTCATGAAATGTCATGTGCTTCATTATATAATCTCAGCTCTTTGTGTGCATGTTATGACTATGGCCAAAGTAAAGGAAAACAGGAGTGTCTCTAAATCAATCATGAGCCATGAAGCCAGACAGACTGTATGACAGATGCAGTTTTTCTTGGCACCACTTGGGTGTAACTAATTGATGACAATCATATGTCCATACTGGCACATTTCCACAGGGGATGTGTGTGAATATGTCACCACATCTGGATGCTAGGCATGCTGGGGTCCTGAGGCACAAAGACCTACTAAAACCAGAGGCCCAGCAGCTGTACTCAATGAACACTGTGGGAGCTCCACAGAGTGATGAAAGGACTAAATTACCACAAACTGTAAATACAGATTTATTTCATTAAAATACGAGGTAACTGCTGCAGCCATCTCTTGTTCAAACAGACATTTGCCTCTTTAAGAAAAAAAAAAGCTGGCATCTATGAGTATATACATAGTCCTAACCTCATAAAGAAAATTTGCGTTTCTCCTAAGATAACACATGTATTAATACACAGCAAAATCAACAGTTTCTGTGAATCCCTTTAAATTTAAAGAAATTCCACACAGAAGCTAGAAAGGAAAACAAGAAAAAAATATGATAATCTTCTATCATCATGCTAGCAAGAATAGTCCTCTTCCATTTAATTCAAATGCAAGATTTATGTAATTTGTTACAAAGATTATGTTGAAAAGTCTACATACTACAGTAAAAAAACTACAATATATTCATATATAATTGCACCTTTAATATGAAAGACAGAGGACTATAAATAGCTAACTTATCCTAACTCACAAATAGAACAACCAGACTGAATAATAATTTTATTATGATCCTATGTAATAAATTATTAATAAATTTAGTAAATTATTTGAACAAACTATGTCAACAATCATGTGAAGCAATGAAAATCTCTCACTGAAAAGCCTGTTCACAAAATTATTTGATAAAAAATTTATAAGTGAGAAACTATTCATATATGTATAATTAAATATCTCTCATTAATCTTAAGTCAAATAACTACATTCCCCATGCAGTGTGACAGAAATTATCCTAAAACAGCAGTTTATATTATATCCCTATGGATAAAATTCTGATTTTAATCAGATCAGAAACTAAAAATTCATTTGTCTTATCCCTTTTCTTTTCAGATCATTTATCCCCATCTCTCTTATTTCTTTTCACATCCTGCCTTCCTTCAAGATGCCCAACAGTCTTATGATGCTCTTCAACTCAGCATCCATCCAACTAACACTGAACTGATTTTCCACAATGTCTGGTTAACCTAGGCTGATCAATGGGTAACAAGAGAGGTATGTCAAATTAATCATTCCCTTCTCTAAGGATCACTAAGACATGAAAGCCATCTTTCTCTATTTTATTATGATTGCCACTCATCTCCTAAACATTTATATGGTGATAGAAGGCATTACTAATACATTAGACTGTTTCACATCTGGATTGAATAAAGAAAACAATTTCTTTTTAGGAAAATCATAAAAAATCTTTAACACATCCTTTTCACTTGGAGGTCTGCAAATATTCTAAGTGGCAAGACTATGACTAAAAAGAAAGTACAGTTTAATATCCCATATGAAAATATGTAACTAAATAACTAAAAGAAGACTTATGTAAAAATTTTAAAATAGTCAAAGACTTTTCTGATCTTCTATCTTCATCTAAGATTATCAGCTAAACATGGAAACCATTCACATCACAGAAATGCTATTCCCACACTAAATAGTATTTTGACTGATGTATTTGAGAAATACTAACTATAGATTGCAGGAAGCAGTGAGGGAAGAGTGACAGAAAAAGGGAAGGGTGAGAGGGAAAGAAAGAAATAAAACACAGCTGACAAAACTGACGCTAAGACGATTTAGGTAACTCTGATTTCATCATCTAAGTCTCTTTTACCACTATTAATAGCTGAGACATTTAAATAAAAGATCAGGATTCCGCATCCACTCTGGCACAGATACTCTATTTCTAGGCACACCATTTGGCTTATTTTATCATCTGCCCCTAGACAAAAGTGTAAGGTTGACATCTAAACGGAATTTTTATTAACAGAAAGTTAACAGTTTTGTCAAGGATACTAAATTACAGGTAGACAGGAGGAATAAGTTCTTAGTGTTCTATAGCACTACCAGCATGATCATAGTTAACAAAAATATATTATATAGTTTCAAAGAGCTAGAAGGAGGATATTGAACATTGCCAACATAAAGAAAGTATACATATTTGAGATGTGGATATGCTAATTACCCTGATCTGATCACTATACATTATGCGTATTGCAATATTACTATGTACCCCATAAATATGTACAATCATTATGTGTCTATTAAAAAATTTTAAATGAAAACATTATAAAACATTTTTTTAAAGTTTTGTCAACAAATATCAACATCTTGGTGAATAAGCTAATTCTGTTTAATGAATTATCTTGTCTCTCTCACTTATAGTGTTAGGTCAATGCAACTGCCAGTGAACCAGCATTCCCACAAAATGGGCAGCAGTTGTCCTAAAAGGGGATAACTCCAAAGGCGCTCTTCTCTGACTTCTAAGTAACAACAGACTTCCAGAATGGGGACCCAAAGGTAAGCAGGACAGATGCAAAGTACCTCAAGGGTTACCAAGTTCATCACCCAATGGCCCCATTTTTATGTTTCTCAAACCCCTTTTCTAAGGTCATAGGGAATAATCTAGGAATACAAAATCCTTGACTTTGCCTTTCTGTTTGAAGTCCTCCCAGGAGCAGTCCAATGCCCCAGTGGCAAGTGGAAGGAACAGCTACTGCTTTAATTCATATTTCAAAATGTGTATGGCTCTATAGAAAGAACATGTTCAGCAGTCTTTTCCACCACAATAATATGAGAGCTAAATCAGCACAACAGTAACCAGCTCACAGGTTTATTACTGGGTCTCACTCTTCCAAAAGTTCTTTTTTGAGCCCTTTTGTTTTTCCTCACTGTCAACAGAAACCAAGAAAATACCACCTGATACAGTTCAAATGATTTACTTGACTTCATTCCCCAAATCAAACCATAGAGAAATAAGGCTTCTGTTTTTTCCCATTAATAAATATCCTGGAATTTATAATAATAAAACTTCTGTTTCTAAAATGAGTCTGTTTAGAGTTAATGCTATTCTATAGATGGCAAAAACTAAGTAGTAAGACTAAGACTAGGATAGAGTTTGGGGAAGTTTGTTTGTTTGTTTGTTTGTTTTTACAACTTAGTTTCTTTACCTAGGATTACATATGTTAAATGACATGTTAAAAAATAGTCATCTTTTAAAAACAGTTCACCCTTAACCAACATGGGTTTGAACTGCGTGGGTCCACTTAGATGCAGATTTTCTTCAGCCTCTGCCTACCCCCAAGACAGCAAGACCAACCCCTCCTCTTCCTCTTGCTCCTCTGCCTACACAACGTGAAGACAAGTGAGGATGAAGATCTTTATGATGATCCACTTCCACTTAATGAATAGTAGGTATATTTTCTCTTCCTTATAATTTTCTTAATAACATTTTCTTTTCTCTAGCTTATTTTACTGTAAGAATACAGTATATAATACACATACCATACAAAATCTGCATCGACTGACTTATTGGTAAGGCTTCTGATCAACAGTAGCTATTAGTAGTTAAGTTTTGAGGGAGTCAAAAGTTATACATGAATTTTCCACTGTACAGGGTCGGTACCCATAACCGTTGCATTGTTCAAGGGTCAACTCTATTTCCTTTTCTTCACATACACATCTTTACACACACTACAAGCCTTTCACTGTAAACACTTACCTGACTTTTTTGCCTTGCTCAGTGAGCATCTTTACCAGATCAGCGATGGGGTACTGAGCTTTGGCTGCGCAGAGACCATACCCTGCAACGAAAATTAAGAACTCAGATGTGTCTTTTATTTTGAACTTTATGAGCTACAACTTCTCTCTTGATCAAAACACATTTTTATGCCAACATGGGAATCAGTTAACAGGACTAGAAAATGAAAGCAAACCTATAATTTGGACTTTTAAGAATACTGGCCTAAATGTGAAATTCAAAATCTAATGATCCCTTCTCAATCTTCTGTAGTGTCTGATAACTGCTGGGCACCCCCACCCCACACACCATACCCACACCTGCGTATACCCTTCTCTTCTTTTCTCTTCTCTTCTCTTTTGTTCTCTTCTCTTTCTCTTTCCTCTCTTTAAACTTGGCTGTTATGACACTGCAGTCCCCTGGTTCCCCTTCTAACTTTACTGTTCTTTCTCAAATTCTTTGAATAGTTTTTCTCCTTCTGTTTTTTCCCCTTAAATAATCAAGTTTTCCATGACAGTTTAACTTTGCCCCTTGTGTTCTGCTTGAAAATCTCAGATTATCCTATGGCTTCAACAACCATTGATGATTCCCATCTGCCTACAAACCTGACCTGTCATTTGAGCACCAGCACAGCATGTCCACTGCCCCATCTATGTCTCAAACTTAGTATCTCCAAAAAAGAACTGAAAATGTCTCCCCATACACAAAGAAAAAAGCTCTCCATATTTCTGATGCCATTACAGTTATAACCAAGAACTTCAGTCATCTTCATTCTCTTTTATCTCTCCATTTTGTCCATTCTACCTGTACAAGGAATCTCACATTTGTCCCTACTTTTCTACTCGCATCCTTCCAAATGATAAGTTTCTGCTTAAGGTATTCCCTCTGCCTTCCCCTACCCCAACATCATCCATCCTCTAAGGCTCAAAAGAAATCCTCACTTCCCTACAAACCTTACAAACCTTCACAGGTTCCACATAATAGAAAAATTGTCTACATAGTTCAGTTTAGCCCTTATCATTAGCCACCTTGCATTACTGATCTACCCATCTCACTTCATCACTAGCTAAAAATTGTCTACAGGAAAAAGATCATGTCCTCTACATCTTTACAGTCTCACATTCCAGCATGGTGTCTCTCAACTGTAAGACCAATGCCACGTTGGCTGGAAGCATTCATGATGCAGGAGTGTCCCATGTATCACAGTATATTTAGTTATCTGCTTCCATTAACTGACAGCAGCAGCCCCACCTTTGTGACAACCAAAAACCCAAAAATCTACATGCACATTTCAAATGCCCCTAAAAAGCAATATTGCCGCAAGAAGGCTTGCATCTTAACATTTAGTTCAGCTACTGTCTGTTATTTTTATATCAGTACATAACCAACCAATAAACTACTCAGGTGTCAAATCAGTAGATTTTCTTTATAGAAAACATATATGATAGCATGGTAGAGTTAAAATCTTAATCTGAAACCAATGTATTATCTATCATACCACAGGATACTGTGATAAGAGTGAAGAACTGGGCCAAACCTCAGAAAATTGGGAAACTGAGGTCTGGAGAGATTTAATAACTTGGTCAAAGTCATCTAGGTTGTTAGAGGTGTAGCTTTTAAAAACAGAAGTCAGGTGGTATGACTCCCAGACCAAGCTCTTTCTACTAGGCCATGCTGCCTTATCTTATTGAAAAACTACATGATTCTTGATATTTAGATATTTATTTTTGAAACAAGACTAACATTCACTGTGCGAGTCTAATGAGTAAGCTAAACACTTTCATGTACTATATCTAATTTAATCTTGACAATAATTACCTGAAAATTACCAACCAATGAGAAAAAATAACCAAGACCCAAATATGAATTAAACATATGTGATATGTGTAGAATCACAGAAAGACACAGCTAGAACTCATACATCCATTTATAGAATGTCCACATGATCCCCTAAATATCAAAACCAAGAATTCTCAGTATTTTTCACCTTGATATCATAAAGTTGCTATTATATCTCCATTATGTTTTCAAAAATAAAGAAGTTCCAATTCTATTTTTTTCCTATTACAAAAAATTATTTTAACGTAAGTACAAGAAAAATTATAGGTTGTTTGCTTTTTGTTTTTTGTTTGTTTGTTTTACCTGGAGTAATAATAATATTATTAGCTTCTCGAATCATGTCAATTGCATTGTCAAGGTTGATTTCCGTATGTGTGCCAGAAATTTCCATGGGTTTTCCACCAGCTGTTGAAGTGGTACCATAGCCTCCAAGAATCACATTAGCCAGGGAGCGATTCATTGCCTGAAGAGCAAAATTATCAGCTGTAAGAGTTTAATCCACATAACTTTTCAGAATGGTATAAATTTTGTGTAAAAAGTTGTTTAGTGGATCGTTTAAAACATTTTAACCTGATAAATTTGAGCTGGCTTCTGAATATTATTTCAAAAATTTAAATGACAGAAGACATCTTAGAACCACATTATTTTTTCCCTATCAAATCAATTGTACATTGATATGTTTTCAGTAAAAAAGTAAATAAAAACAAAGAAGTTAATGGAAAATTATCAGTAAAATTAAGAAATTACTGAAAAATTCAGGTCTACTTATTATTGTATGAACCCTGATTGAGCGACTTTGGCCTCCATGTTTATGTGGATTTCACTATAGTAAAAGAAGACTAAAGAGAATGACAGGAAATAAGACATTTTACAAGGTAACCCTATAGATCTCTTGGGTGAATTCTGCTATCAGAAACAAGCTGTGAAAGGACAGCTGAGAAGAATCAAAATCAAAAGGATCCATTTCAGTTAGAACTCTGTTGCCTCTGTCAAGAAAATTAGAAATGTGGGGCTTGATACCATCTTATTTTCCAAATCGATTACAGCTCCTTGAAGCCCATACCTAAGTTGTAATAGAAGTAACTGAATTCATCATTAGGATCCTAAAATATTTAACTTCCAAACAGGTAGATGAATGAGGTTAACACTCCTTAAAATGTACACCCACCTTTTAACTAGAAAATCAATCTCAAAAAATAATAATAATAATAAAAGAAAGGCACTTCTCATTGCATCTCATTTATAATCATCCAAGAATGTGCCATACGAACGCCACAACTGAAATATGTGGCAATAAGTGATATGATTTTGAAAATCAGTTCATTTGTAGACCTCTGGAGGTAGGATGGTAAAAGAAAAGGAAAGAAGCTAGATGTTCTGAGTAATCAAACACATTTTAAGAATTCAAATCACTGACTGCACATGATTAAAAGTCATTCTACATGATCATAACTAAATTTATCACTTCAGGAGAAATTCTAAAAATTCATTAAACCCTATTTTAGGAGTTGTGATAAATATATTATATTGATACATTATAACACTTAAAAGGTACATAAGTGTCAATCTATTACTTAAGAAAAAAAAGGCAATACTTTATTATTTAAAAAGCACCTACAGGTCTTCAATGATAAGTACCACATCAAGGAAAACATGGCCACCCATACAATGATGGCCCAGCCCACTACCAGCTCAGTGGAGACATCTGCATTACTGCTGAAGCGAGACACAGGCAATGGCAAGGAAAAGGAGCATAGAAGATGAGCAAAAAGCCATACTTTGATAAAGGCAGCCTATAAAGAATATAAATTATATAAGATGATAGATCAAAATGTTGTCAGAACTTTGTTTCTTTGACCTAAACTCATTTATCAAACACAACATCTACATTTTACAGAACCCAAAGTCTGGTAAGGTTATCAATAATTATATTCAAAACAAAGCCTGAAATATCTTTATGTATATTATTAGTGGATCAGAGAATCAGAGAACAATTAATGCTTTCAATAAAGTTCATAAATTCCAATCTGACATAAAGTTTTAAATTCTTAACACATCTTCCCATATTTAAATCCAAGGTTTAATGAAAACCCAAATAGCCATATCCGAGACTTCTCCAACATTCAACTTTTGTTGATACTAATAAATCTTTTCTAGTTTTGAATTACAGAATTCCACAATTCAGCTGTCAAAAAATAGGTTCTACCAAATTTTTGCCCTTAAAAATTGATTCAAAGGACTATTTCAGACATAAAGATATTTCTTTCACATACGACATTTTTTAAAAAAAGTCAAATGTTGGGGGATAGTCACACTTGAGGCTCTGACTCGAGGGAGGCGGGGGTGGGGGGGTATGGGCAATATACGTAACCTTAACATTTGTACCCCCATAATAAGCTAAATTTAAAAAAAAAAAGTCAAATGAACAAAGAGGCTCCATCAACTGTCTCTTACAGTCCTGCAGGAGGATAGATCACAGAGGACATCATGCAGAGGACAGATGGAGAGGGAAAGAACCACTTTATTCTAACTTGGCATAATAGGAACCATTATTTGCTCCTATAAAACTGAATGGAAGAGAAGGAAAGAATTTCTGAGGACATTTAACTAATGTGTGCCCACTTCTGATGGCATCTTAGAGAGAAAAAAGGAACCACACAGTAGTTGAACAATCAAAGTCAACTTGTTAAACATGTATCCACAATTATATCACCATTAAGCTAACACCATGTGGTCTCTTAAAAACGAAATTATTTTTCATCTCTAAATTTACCATTGCAACATCATATTTTCAACAAATGTTTAGGGTTTATTGTTTTGTTTTCTTCCCTTCTTCTTCTTCTTCTTTTTTTTTTTTTTGGCTTGTTTAAGTGATTAATGAGACTAATCACTGATCCAGAGTTTGAAGAAAGTTCCCAGCTTCCAAGACAAAGAATTCACAACATTGTCCAAGAATTGTTCCTTTTTAGCTATTAAGCCCTACAATTAAAATTGTATTATTCTACATTAAAGAGAAGCTTAATTCTCATAATTCCAAGCACACTCTAAGAAATAAATTTGAAAACAAAGGAAAGGTCATAAAATAGATAAAGACAAAGCAATAATAACATGCATACTATTCATGTATACATTGTCTCATTCCAATGATTTGTAGGTACTAATTAATTAATCACAAAGTAAAAAGGAAATTGGTTTTTGATCTACTTCACTTTGTTCTATTTTCGTTCGTAAACAAGCAACAAAGTACAAAAATCAGAAAATTTGGTCTGAAAATGTTGTTCCATTTTTGTAGGTCTCTATATCCCTGGTAATCTGGATATATCACAAGTAGGGAGACTGTAAAATCATAAAGAGTTTAGTGTCTATATGATATCTGAATATAAAGCAGATCATTGATTTCAACTAGTTGTTTGGACACTGCCAACATTTTCCAGTTTTTATAATATTGGGTTCTATGTAACCATAGCATCAGGCTCAGAGGACACCCAAAAGAATTGTGAGAAATGGGGGATGGTCATGCTGGAAACTCAGACTTATGGGGGGAAGGAGGGAGAAGGGCATTTATTGAAACCTTAAAATTTGTACCCCCATAATATGCCGAAATGAAAAAAAAAAAAAAAAAAGAATTGTGAGAACAAAAATTCAATTTTAGGGTTAGCCACTTGGGGTGCATTCCATTCCCTCATACATAAAAAGCCACTCTGTTCTGGTTTGGATTTGAATGTTTCCTTTCTTTCAATAAATAATAAAGAAAGTGGCCAGGCACAGTGGTTCATGCCTGTAAACCTAGCACTCTGGGAGGCCAAGGTGGAAGGATGGCTCAAGGTCAGGAGTTCGAAACCAGCCTGAGCGAGAGTGAGACCCCGTCTCTACTAAAAAATAGAAAGAAATTAATTGGCCAACTAAAAATATATAAAAAAAATTAGCCAGGCATGGTGGCGCATGCCTGTAGTCCCAGCTACTTGGGAGGCTGACGCAGTAGGATCGCTTGAGCCCAGGCGTTTGAGGTTGCTGTGAGCTAGGCTGATGCCACAGCACTCTAGCCCCGGCAACATAGTGAGACTCTGTCCCAAAAAATAATAATAATAATTAATAAAGAATATCAACCTACTGGTACCTAGTATATCTGCTACCGTAACCTATCTGGAGAGATTTCCAAAATATAAAATGAGTTAAAAAATAAGATATTCATCTATTGTTCATTCAACAAGCATTATATATGTTTGAACATGCCAGGTGCTAGGCCAGGCTTCATAAACACAAAGGTGAATAATAAATGGTGCCTTAAGATACTTTCTCTATAAAATGAGAATATTTCCTACCTTCAGAATCAGTATGGGGATTAAATAAGCTAATATTTGTAAAGCACCGAGCACGATGCCTGCAGTATTATATGAAAGACCAATTTTGAATAGCGATTTCATTTTTATTATTCTGATCTACCTTGACCTGCTAAGAACAGGCATAAACAATTTCTTATAATAAAGCAGCACAAGCAAAGAATCAATGAAGGTTAATGTAAAAAGTCAGAAATCAAGAATATTTAGGCTGGGCACAGTGGCTCACGCCTGTAATCCTAGCACTCTGGGAGGCCAAGGCAGGCGGATTGCTTAAGGTCAGGAGTTCAAAACCAGCCTGAGCAAGAGCGAGACCCCATCTCTACTATAAATACAAAGAAATTAATTGGCCAACTAATATATATAGGAAAAAATTAGCCGGGCATGGTGGCGCATGCCTGTAGTCCCAGCTACTTGGGAGGCTGACGCAGTAGGATTTTTGAGCCCAGGCATTTGAGGTTGCTGTGAGCTAGGCTGACTCCACGGTACTCACTCTAGCCTGGGCAACAAAGTGAGACTCTGCCTCAAAAAAAAAAAAAAAAGAAAAGAAAAGAATATTTAGAAAAAAAAATCTATCTTCAAAATGTAAAAATATGGCAAGCTGGTTTTTTGTTGGTTGCTCATTTGTTTTGTAACAACATCTAACAATAGAGAGTATGCAGTTAAACAAGCACACTACAGCTCACTAGTAAGAGCTTTGACCGGTATATTCTTATCAAGATCAATTTATCAATACCAAAGCCAACAAAAAGAACTTACTCCCTTTTACCATGTAAATTGCACTATAAAAATTCAACCTAAGGAAATACAGACGTACAAGATGGAATACTACAACCAAAAAAAAGTTAAAAACAATAATATAGACTTAGATATATGGACTCTGGTATATCCATGTGCTATAATAACATGTAGATGCTATTAGTTAGAAAATTAAACAGAAAGTTAAATTTAAAGTTGACAATTAAGTAATACATTAAATAGAATATATTTAAATATACACATACAAAAAAGACTAGAATGTTAACAGTTAAGTGGTAATGGAAGTTTACATGATTATCTTATTTGATATTTATCTTTTTCTATTTCTTCTAAATTTCCTACATTAAACATCTTTTACTTTTGTTAATTTTTTAATTAAGACTTCAACTGTCCTTGAATCCAAATTAATACAAACTTGTTATTACAAACAGAATATTAATCTGACCCAATATGATACTTATGGTTTCAGGCAGCTATAAGAATGAATACCTTGTTAGCTGTAAATACAGTAAAGGAATAAAATATATTTGCATTATACTCATAGTAAATGACATGCTTGAGGAAGTAAAAATAGAAAAAAAGAGAACTAGAGAAAACATATCAAGAAATAGCAAAGAATAGCAAAAGAAGAGTAAGATGATATAATAACAGAAGTACACATAAAAAGAGCACTTTCAACAGGTACCTTTTACCACCTTATTCTAGTTATTAGTTTCAGAACTGATACCCTAAGAGTTGCTGAGGTTGCTATAGCTAATAATAATAAAAGACATTAGATGAAGAAGAAAAAGCAGAAAAATAAAAGACACAGTCAGAAATTTCGGAAATACTGTTAATAAATTTAAGAACCTAAAGAATACTATTTAAGGAAAAAAGGATAAAGGCAAGAAAGTACCCATGATGATATTTCAAGGCTAGATATAAATCTTCCTCCTTCCCTTCCCCATATCGGTATGGCACTGGCTTTGTTAACTATAAAAATAGTGTCTTACAAACCACAAGTAATAATGAAAATATGCTGCCCCCTGCTGGCCATTAAAATTTACCAAATGAGGCAAAGACAAATTAGGGTTAAAAGTTCATTTTTATGAGAAACTGTATTTCTAGTACAACTGAATAAATTTTTCTTCTTCCCCTACATTTATATTTAAAAACCCCAAAGGCTGACATTTTTTAAACAGGATATATAAACCTCCACTTTTCCAAATCCCTGAACAACTCGAGTGATTTCATTTTAAAATCTTTACCTTATTTTGAATTTAGGCTGTCAAATCCTTTGTTTTAAAATATGGCCAAAGAAACAAAAATATTTTTATGACTATAGCATTTGAAATTACAATGATATTTTCAATTATTTCATAAGGTGAATAAGAATTATTTTTATGTCATAATGTCACATTCTGATTTCACTTATTATAGTTTCATGCTTATACTTTGTCATTCAAAACTATTATTTAGAGGATAATATCTATAAAGAAAAATTTTCTAGTCAAACCTTTAATTATTTGCAAGATATCTTCTTGGCATCAAGAAGATAATTAGAAACAAAAAGGAAGCTAAGAAGTATTTATGTTATTACTTTATTCTGTTTTGCTTTTTTTTAAAACATCATGCTGGCCATAAAACTTCAAGCTAGGTACCCTCACAGATGACCAGTAGGAGTGTAAATTCAAACAACCTTTCTGGAAATATAAAAATAAATATAGAGAGTCTGTAAAAATAAGCACATTCTTTCCTTTCCCTTCTACTTCTAGGAATCTACCTAAGACAAAAATCAGAAAGATGTTTTTACGTATAAAGAGAAATAAAAATCAAACAATATCAAATGTATAGCATTAGGAAAATAGTAAATAAATTTTGTATATCCATATGATGGATTAGTATAAAGTCTCCTAAAATAATTTCTTAAAGGCATTTTAATGATAAAAAGCCAAGAATATAGTATATAAGTTTAAAAAAAGTTAAATGTAAAATGATACACAACATGATCAGACAAGTAAACACAAAGATAGGCAATACACAAAGAAAAAGAACAGAAGAAAATAAACCAAAATCTTACAGGTTTATCTCCAGATGGAGACAGGCATTAGAAGATTTTTATCTTCTTATTTAAATTTCCTAATTCTCTATAGTTGGGTACCTTAAACACAGTCCTGGAAATTTATTAAAACAAAACACCCTGCTATTTCTGCTGAAGAGAATTAAAGTTAACATCATTTTTATGCTTAATAAAAGAAATGACAAGCACATCCATATTTTCAGAACATCATTTACTTTTCTTTCACATTTGTGTTTCTTACCACACACATGATGTATGACAGGATGGCACCAGAGGAACCTATGAGTGCGCCCACAATGGTCAGCAGGCTGTTGTTGAGCAGGAAGCCCTCAGCACACAGGGCCCAGCCCGAGTAGCTGTTTAGCACGGTGATGACCACAGGCATGTCGGCACCCCCAATAGCAGCCGTCAAAGTCACGCCCTGGGACAAAAACCAAAGCAGAACTCAATGATAATAACATAAAAATAAAATCTCTGACATTTAACATCTTGGTTCTTAATTATTCTAGTTTTTTAATTTATATATTTACATGTAAGTTCTACTTCTGGTAATGACTGCCTCCTATCTGACCAGCTCTTTCATGGATATAACTATAAACACTGAGTCATACCCCAGGCCCCCCCAAAAAATCCCTCAAGAAAGAAATCACTTTTCAATGAGTCAGTGATTTCTATATTTTCAGCAGGTAGAAACTGGAGAGGGGACTACACTTGGAAAAATACAATGACACAAAATGAATTTCCCGGTTTTTATGGCATTAGGCTGAGGGCAGACCCCTCTTGGTACCAATTGAACCAGGTAAAACTAAAATATAAGCCTACACTCTTACTGGTTTGAAGATCCTAAAGACAGTTTGATGTGACTAAGGCAGCTGGAAAGTGAGAAGGAAAATCCTGCAAAGGAACAAGTTAGAGAGGGGGAACTCCAATTCTATGTATAAATTCTATGTATGAAATACAAATCTCTGGATGACTATGTATATGTGAGGCAGACTCCAAGCAATTCTAATAGGGATAAAATAATAATAGATTTTGGCTGCTCCTCCCCACCATAAAGGAGCCAGAATTTGAAATATGAGTCCAGCCAAGTTAGTTACCTACAAAACACAAATAAAAAATAATAATCAAAACTCTTTGAAGGACTACAACAGAATCCAAAGTGTCTATAATGTATCATTAACATTGTCCATGACGAAAGCCAAATTACCAAAACACAGGAAAAGAAAAAGAAT
Source organism: Microcebus murinus (assembly GCF_040939455.1). Taxonomy (NCBI): domain Eukaryota; kingdom Metazoa; phylum Chordata; class Mammalia; order Primates; family Cheirogaleidae; genus Microcebus; species Microcebus murinus. The sequence goes on along the minus strand of NC_134114.1, from coordinate 33,180,624 downwards.
GATGGGAGGAAAAATTATTGCTTTTTATTCCACATTCTCCTACATTTTTTTTTGTTTGTTACAATGTGAATGTATTCATGTATTATTTACTTAAACCAAAAGCAATAAAAATAATTACAAAAAATACTTTACCTTACTCAAATGTTCCCATAGGACCAATAAATACCTTTTAAATATCATATGTACTGCTTTTCAAAAATAATAATTCTGTAAGTTTTATATTTCTATACTATAGGTTTGATTTTGAGACCTTTTTAAAATATTTTCTGCTTTATTAGGTTAAAAATATCAAAACTATTTTTCTTTTGTTTAAAATAAGACAAAAATCAGTACTATATAAGCCAGAATAAAATTAGATCATCAATATTCATATAAAGATAGAATTTTAGACCGGGCACAGTGGCTCACGCCTGTAATTCTGGCACTTCCACCTGGCCAAGGTGGGAGGATCACTTGAGGTTGGATGTTTGAGAGCAGCCTGAGCAAGAGCAAGACCCCGTCTCTACAAAAAATAGAAAAAATTAGCCAGGAACGGTGGCGTGCGCCTGTAGTCCCAGATACTTGGGAGGCTGAAGCAGGAGGATCGCTTGAGCCCAGGAGTTTGCGGTTGCTGTGAGCTATGATGATATTACTACACTCTACCCAGGGCAACAGAGTGAGACTCTGTCTCAGAAAAAGAGAAAAAAAAAAAATATATATATATATGTATATATATATATATATAAGTTTAAGCCACTTTTCTTAAGAACTTCAGTGTTCCAAATTTTGTGTGTTGAAATCATGACCTGACTCTCATGATCCCACAAAAATAAGTATCATTTTTATACTATAAATCCAGTGCTTCTGAATCAAGGAGACAGTAAGTATTTGATAAGCAATTACTATGAGTCTAACTTTGTGTTGGGCGTTGTGGATAATTTCTTCAAAACTTAACATATAAACCTTGTCTACAAAGTATACACTAAAGAACATGAATATCAGTGAATAACAACCAGTTGCATGTAACAGCGTCATATAATAATAAAATGTTGAATTGTAATATGTTACAGTTCATATATGACATACATGACATACATTCATATATGACAAACATATATGACAACTAAAAACTACTATATGTATCAATATACTAAATGCAAAAATTAAAGAGGAAGAAGACCAAACCTATCATGAAAGGCTTCACTGAACTCCCTCTCTGAGCACAGGATTTTTTTTTTTTTTTTTTTTTTTTGACAGAGTCTCGCTTTGTTGCCCAGGCTAGAGTGAGTGCCGTGGCGTCAGCCTAGCTCACAGCAACCTCAAACTCCTAGGCTCGAGCGATCCTTCTGCCTCAGCCTCCCAAGTAGCTGGGACTACAGGCATGCGCCACCATGCCCGGCTAATTTTTTTTTATATATATATCAGTTGGCCAATTAATTTCTTTCTATTTATAGTAGAGACGGGGTCTTACTCTTGCTCAGGCTGGTTTTGAACTCCTGACCTTGAGCAATCCGCCCGCCTCGGCCTCCCAAGAGCTAGGATTACAGGCGTGAGCCACCGCGCCCGGCCTGAGCACAGGATTTAACTGCATTTTGCTTTATATAATTATTTGATTTGGTGTCATTATCTTCCAATGAACATGAAAGCAACTAATGGGCAGAAACTATCCTACAGGCATTATGTAAACCCCAAAGCACTACTTTGTAGGGCTTGTCACAAAGTAGGCACCTAATGAATGGAATTGAAACCTTTCGGTTTTTTACACTCCTATTCACCAACACATTGTTCCAGTGAAGAGACTCCAGAGCAATAAAGGTGTCACATGTGACAACTTTGAAATAAACAATTGAGAGAAGGAATGATTTTCTTCCTACACTTCTCTATCTCTTCCAGATTCTAAAAACATGGACATATAACATAATTTTAAAACATTTTTATTCCATCAGGGGTCTTGAAAAGATAGAAATATGATTAGACTGCAATTGAACAAAATATTCCCAGTTCCTCACTAAGTATGTGCTTTTTCAAACTCTGACTTCTTACCATGACAGCAGAGAGAGCTGACACAGAGCCCAGACAGGTGATGCCTGTGGTAAAGCTTGGGTCCATCATGAATGGGATCATTCCTCCAACACTAGCAGACAGCAAGCCTGCATTTAGTAAGTGCCTTCCGGGTAGAAGGAGAGGAGCAGATTTCAGGATACCTAGAACCAAACACATGGTATTCAGAATTGAGAATGTGTAGTAAGACACCACCTCACACACATGCAAGTATATGCCTTTTAATCCGAAACTACCAAAATTTAATAACATGGTATTTAAAATATCACTTTATATCACCAGATACGAAATATAAAGGCAAATTAGAGTTGTTACAAGTAACAAACATTAACGGGGACAGAAAAAGTATGCTTCACCTTAACTGTTCTTTTCCCTACTTTGATCACATAAAAATTTCTTTATTCATTGTCATGGAATCTTAAAAATGGATTTTTTTTCTGTAAAACCAACACAGAAATTGTTAAATACATTTTTTGTCTATTGAAAACCTTCAATACGAGTCCTCGCACATTAGCATTTCTGTCAACTGAGCTCAAGGGAGAAGAATCCTTGCTTGTTAGTTATTCTAAAGACAAAGCATGAGATAAGAATGTTTGAGGCTTGACATTCTTTCACAATTCTTAAGTTTCATGGAAGTCCCCCATTTAATTTTAATGACTTTATTACTGAAAGGCAAGACCATGTTTTTAAATCACAAACTACTTTCTCTAGAGACTCCCTTTTTTGTGAAAACGCTGAAAGCAGCCTCTGTGGGCTTCCATTTTCATGACTGACTGTAGCAGCAGCAAAAGTTTGCCTTGCTAGCTACAGCCCTAAAATGCATATTTTCAAAATAAGTACTGCTTACAAATCACACAGATTTATTCAATAAGCTTCTCTCTATTCCGGGAAACGCATAAAGTTTATTTCTGTGAACTCTACACAGACTTCTCTAACCAAGGGTTATGAAGATGCTATTTTGTTCATTTGTATTATCAAACGTCAACTAGTCCCTCTATGCAAATTTCTGTGCACTAATTTCCTCCACTCCTGTCTGCAGAAAAAACAGCTTCAAAATTTAATGAAACTCGCAAGATCAATAAGGGGAACCATGTTCATGAGGGGAAAAAAACTTTTACATTATTTCTGAGTACTATACAAATACTCTTTACCTAACAGTTTCTACCCTTAAGGTGTTTTCTGAAATTGAAAGGGATCTCTAAATACCCTAAACCAGGCGTCCTCAAACTATGGCCCGCAGGACACATGCGGGCCACCTAGCACATTTTCTGGCCCTCCGGGTGTTTTTGCCACTTCTGCCTGTCCTGCTTAGCAGCCAACTCCTCCAGGGCCCACAGTGCGCACTCTCTAATGGTCTGAGGGACAGTGAATTGGCCCCCTGTTTAAAAAGTTTGAGGACCCCTGCCCTAAACAATAGATGTTTACCTCTATATTATGTTAAATCACTTACCCTGCAGTTTTCCATAGGCAACAAGAGACCCGCTAAAGGTGACGCCACCAATGTAGGTGCCAAGATAGGCCACAATCTTGGTGAGATTTGTTGCTGCATCCGCAGCAAAATGTGGATATTCTACAATGTACTCAGCTATGCAGGTGAGTACAGCTGCCAAACCCACTAAGCTGTGGAAGGCAGCAACTAATTGAGGTAAATCAGAAATCTGAATGCGCTTGGCAATTGTCAATCCTGTTGGGAAATGAAGGACAAAGAGAAATTAAAACTTGACAGACCTTTAAAAATTAACCAAAACAAAAATCACCCTTAAGAGTTTCCATCTTTGTAATCAACAAATATTATCTAGTTCCAAGTATGGGCTAAATATTCTCTATAGGAGCTATACCGAAGGTAAAGACACTGGCTATATTCAGATTGAGTACCACTTATTTGAAATGCTTGGAACCAGAAGTATTTCAGATTTTGAATTTTTCTGGATTTTGGAAGATTTGTATATACAATGAGGTATCTTGGGGACAAGACCCAAGTTTCAATACCAAATTCATTTATGATTCACATATACCTTATACGCATAGCCTGAAGGTAATTTTATACAATGTTTTTAATGATTTTATGCATGAAACAAAGTTTGTAAGTACTTATGTGTGGAATTTTCCACTTGTGGCATGTCAGCACTTAAAAAGTTTTGGATTTGGGAACAATTTGGATTTAAGATTAGGGATGATCAACCTGTATATCCTTTCAAACTAGCAGTTTTTCTCCACACGCCAAATTATGGCTGAACTCCAACAAACCCAAACACACAGCATCAATGCATTCCTCTTCCCCTCAAAAACTCCCAACACTCTTCCAGCCAACACTTCAGATTACCTAGAGCTCCAATTAAATCCCCTTAAACTCTCTCCTCTAACCTAAGTGGGGCAACCTAAGTGCCCCTCTAACTCAAGTGGGGCAAAGGCAATATATGTAACCTAAACATTTGTATCTTCGTAATATGCTGAAATAAAAAAAAAAATTCTCCCCTATATAACCCATGCCCTCTTCTCCATAGTCAATGCTTGCTCCTGAGCACATCAGAAACACCTGGAATATAAAGAAGGCCTAGTTTTTCAGGAAGGTGGGTGGGAGCCCTGTCCAAAGGTAAAGAAATGCAAAAATCTGGATAGTAAATGCCCAAATTAGAGTAGGCTCTGAAGGAGTTTCACAGCTATACATAAGTGATATAGAAGGAATGTGGCTCAGAATATTTGCCAAGATCCTGTCTAAAGGTTTTTCTGTCATGAACCTACAACACAAGCAGTTTCCTTCAAGTGCCTCTCTATGGATTATTAAGAAAGGACTCAAAGCTTTTCCATGGAAGTATAAAAGCAGGCATAAAGTTAATGTGCCAATAAATATTTAACCACTAGTTCTTAAGGAAAAAAGCATTTGCAGACATAAACACATGAGTTTTTACTGAAATAAAGGTATATAGCCCACCATTTTCAAATAACAGTAATAATAAAATACACAATACTCTTTATTATAAGTTCTATGTAAACTGACTTTCATAGAATGTTTCTGATTTTTTGCTAAACTCTCATATCTGTTAACCAAGCTAGTGCTTGCAATAGATGAATGAGTACACTACTGACATGAACACTGGTTGATATTTTTGTTTACTTTAACAAGATGATAGTAAAACAACAAGATGTATGTGAAAGCTTCATTTGTGAACCATGTAAGTGACTTCTTTGCTGAATCTGATAATAGTTTTCAAATACCAGAAAAAATTTGCTCAATATTTTGCGCTATTCACAACATAATGGCTATAGTCAAAACATATTTTAAACACAAGCTGCATTCTTAACATTTTCTTACTTTCTTAGGTATGGACAATAAACAAAACAATAAATCTAACCCAGACTTGTAGTATTTCTTTTTTCTGGAATATTACGGGGGTACAAATACTTTGGTTACATGACTCACTTTTGTTCAGTTTGAGTCAAAGTTATAAGTGTGCCCAGGTAATGTGTATTGTACCCATTAGGTGTGAATTTACCTATTATAGCATTTATTTCTATGCTGTAAATACTGCTACCAGTTGGTAAATACTGGTACCAATATGATATCATTGAATGTGAAATTGGAAAGAGATGTACGGTAACCCACCATCACATAGTATTTCTACTATACACATACGATAGAAATAAAGAGCTTCAAGGGCACAGATAATAAAATCTAGCAAATTAATTCGAACATTATGAGGTTTTAGTATTATTATCTCTTTCTAATAAAATTAAAGTTTATATAATTTAATGTTTAATAATAGCTGTATTTAACCACCAGCTCCCAAAATTCCTGAAAATTTAACATTCAGCCCTGTATGCTACTGAATAAAATTAAAACAGTGGTTTTTCAGCTGGCACATGTTTTTTTCAAGTTTTTAACAGGTCTATGAAGCAGAATCTTCTGCTGTTATTTATACCCAGCAGAAGAAAAGACAAGACTATATATAGCACATAAGTATTCCATTCCCACATTCTATTATCAGCTAACTAGACACAGTAAAAGAAAATAAGAATTGAGTACAGGGTGTTTTTTAGCCCACTCTTTTATCTCAATTGATGCGCTTACTTCATGTTTTAAAATGTTTGTATCTGAATGAGAATTATACCAACTGCAATAAATTTTTATCAGAATAATATTCACTGAAGCAATTTCCATTAAGGCAATTTAATTCTTTCATCAAATGGCTTCAGACAAAAATATATATTCAGAAAGTAGAGTTCACATAAACTGCTTACCAATGGTGCCACCCAAAGCCATCGCTCCAGACATCTGAGCTAACAATTCTGGGCCAGGTTTTAGGCCTCCAAGGGTAGCTGCCAGGCCTCCAGCAACCCCAATCATGCCCAATGCATTGCCAAGACGAGCTGTTCCCTGAGTGGAAAGGCCAGCCAGGGCACCAACACAGCACAGACCTGAGCCTAGGTACATGATCTTTTCAAAGGAAAGGAGAGAGAGAGAAATTATTAACCTCAGTCTATTAGCTTAGAAAGGACTTCTCTCCCTCTCCCTCTCTCAGAAGCATGATTCTCTAAGGACAATTTTAAATTCAGACAATAGAGGAACAAATCTGAACTCTTCTTTTAATATTTCAATGTATTTTCCTACCTATCAGGAATGTTAACATATTAAATACTTTAAATTACATTTGTAATTATACCATTTACGTACATTGGTTTCTTCTGGATATGATATCATGTACACATATATATAAAAGTACCTAAACTTAAATGGACTTATTATTGAATCAGAAAACACTAAACCTGACCAAATGCTGTAAAAGAGCCAAGCCTTGATATAAGTGCCAAGGACTGCGCCATATACTTGTGTTATAACTTAGCCTGATAATGACCACAAGAGGAAAAAAATCATCCTAATTTTACAAAACAGAAAATAGAAAAAAAAAAGAAGAAGAAGAAGAAGAAAGAAAGAAAATTGAAGTTTGAAGAGGTTGCAAAATTTCTCCAAGGTCAAATGATCAATAAATGGCAAATCTAGAATTTAGACTTAGGTCTCTCTGACTCACTGCTCCAACTCTTCTCAAAAAAGATTTTGTTCACTCAACAAATACTACACTTGGGAACATAGAAGGAACCAAAGAGACAGTCAATGAAAAGAAATGGAAAATACAGAGTTCAGAACAAAGTTGAGGCACTACCATTTTCAAGTTGGAACTTTCAAAGTTCAACTTATTTATTTTTCTATACAGAACTTTTCAACTAGCTGTTTTTGAATGAATTGGCATAACATCTCTTGGTAACATCAAGAGATGATATGCTGAATTTGTAAAGGAAGTGGGAAAAATACTAAAAGTACTTAATAATAAAAATGTTTCCAACTTTTTACTGATTATTTCATTGTATCTATACAATAATCCAGCCAGGTACATAAAAAAATACTAATAACTTTCTCAACTGTTTTTACATGTGGGAAAATTTAGAAATGAACAGGTAAACCTATACTTAAGTTCAGTTAGCAGGTAAATCTGTCTATAGAATCCAGGGTCCTGATCTTTAGGAGATAGGAATGCTTTGTTTGACCAAATGTTTCCAGAGTTATTATTGTACGTGCTTAATAAAGGAGTAGTATTTGCCTGACAGTTTGAATTTTGGTAACCAATAATGTTAAATCTAGTAAGGAAGAAAATACCACAGTAAAAATAAAGTCTTTCAAAAGAGCCTCTTACTTGTTCAATGTTATAACCACTGTAGAGGGTGGCTAAATATCCACCAACAAAGGTGCCAGCAGGGAGCAGATACAGGTAGTTGTATTCTGGGGGATCAGTGGGACGCTTGAACATGTCCAGCATTCTCTGAGTCACCAGAAAGCCACCTTATCAAAGCAAAGGGAATAAAAAACAAACAGGTATTGAGCCACATGATTTTTTAAAGTGCTATAGTTTTTCTATTTTAAGCACACCTTTATTACCTGGGGATAAATACCATTTTAAGTAACATTTTAGGACCTCAAAATTTAAAGTCATTCTATTATTCAAGCGAATTCCATTGGAGTGGGAAACAAAACACTAAATACATTCAGGAAAAAAACTTGCTATCAGAATGCAAAACCAACTATTTCTGCATGACTAAAAGTAAATAGCCATTTAAAAAGCTTGGGAATGCAAAAGATCAAAGGTCAGTACTTTTCCCTAATAGGTTATTTATTTGTTAAACCCTGTAATAAATGGTAAAAAGAAAAAAAAACACCATATCAATAGGCACCAGGTTTCTTGGACATATTAAAGAATTTTTAGCTACAAAATAGCATCAAATGGGTCTCATAACATGAGTGATGTGCTAAGCTTTCAGTTTTCAAGAACAAACACTGGCTGGGAAAGGCAAAAGACTAAAATTTTATCTAAAACTATACTCATTTATAGATGTTATGGTGATAGCTCCAAGTCAACTTAATTCAAAACTATCCATTCAATAACTTTCCAGTTAACTTGCAGCAAGACATCATTTTCTTTGTTTTAGGGCATAAGGGGTTGTTCTTTTATCAAGAAAGTTTCTAAAAATTACAGATGGAAAAATTACTAATTTTCCTTTGCAAAGAGTATTTATGGTCTAAGTGAAACATTTTTTTAAAGGCACAAGTAGATGCTTAAAATCAGAATGTCTATTTTATACTGATTTACATTTGCTTATGTCTCCATTAAAAAAGCACTCTGGGTCCTTTTACCATCATCGTACCTGCAATGTTGACTGAAGATATGAATGTAGCAAGAGCAGCAAGGCCCTGAGAAGTTGTGGAAGGATACAAATGTCCTCCCATCAGTGCCAACCCACCAACTGCAGTCAACCCTAGAAAGAAAGCATCAACGTGGTGACTAATTATAGTGGCACTGCCAAATCAAATATCATACCGGAAGGACCTCAAATACATAGATGCATAAAGAGGAAAGTTCTCAATTAAAAACCAAGACATCCAGACCTTTCCACTGTCCAAAAAAAAAAGAAAAAAAAGAAAAAAAAAAAAAAAAAAAACCAAGACAGCTTTCTTGCACCTTCACTAAAATGATATACACAATTTTCCTGATGAAGACTATTGACAATACACCTTCACATTCACCTCATTCTCACTTGAAGTATTATTGTGGGCAAAGGGGTGACAAAACCTTTTCTCCTTCTGCATAAGAATCAGACCTTCTTTAACTTTCTAGCTGTGTTCCCCTAATAGATATAAATCAACAATGTCACAGACAATACCTGCTTATGGTAAAAAGTGACCCTTGGTGGATAACTTGCATCTAAACTAGAAGGAACTATTCATGAACTATAAATGCCTGATGGGAATACCCAGCTTTGGGCTTTCCTGACTATAGTACCTCTTGGAATTGGACATGTTCCCTGTAGAGATCCTAAAAGCTATGCCTGTGGCAATGTTGTAAGAGATGACTGCAGGCTCTGAGGCTTCCCGACCTGGGCAGCTCCCACACTTGTGCAATGTGGAACTCATTCCTTTACATCTGAATCATCATACAGGCCCAAAGAGAATAGCCCCTAGGCATCCATGTAGACTGCTGCACGGACTGCTGAGACTGCTCACACCAAAGAGAAATACCTGATGCTGCCCCACTGGCAAGCTGCATCTCCTGTCCCATATGCTTCATAGTAAACCTGGTACCACATGGGGCCTACTCTTACCTTACAAGGATAAGTTCTGAGTTGAATCAAGAAGACCCCTAGAGGATGTTGCAGCTATAATTCTGTGAAACACTGGTTTTCAAATTTTATCAGTAGAATCCTTTCCTTAAAGGAAATCATAATTGAAAGAAATAGTAGTGGCTCTGCACTGCTCGAAATGGGGGTAGCTTAAAGGGCTGACACATTCCCACAGCCTCCTACATCACAGCTCCATATCTCACACCCTCTAGAAACCCCTGAGTCACCGCAATAACTGCCTCAGATGCCAAGTGAGGCAACTTGAAAACACGAACTTCATAAACCTCACTGATAGCACTCCTAGAGCTGAATAAGCCTATGAAAACTTGAGATAAGGAAAAACAAGAGGAACAAACCTGAGATTGCATTAGTCACAGACATCAGTGGTGAGTGGAGGGCAGGGGTCACTCCCCAGACGGTGTGATAGCCCACAATGCCGGCCAAGCCGAAAGTAGTCACCATCTGAGAAAAGGCTAGATTGGGGGACGCCAAGCCCAAACCCAGCATCACCGTGAGACCTAGAGAAAGAAGGTAAAAAATGTGAGCTGACATATAGTTATCTCAATAAGATTTAAAGCACACACACTCTCACACACAAATATATGAAACAGTCAATGCTTTTAAATTCCAACCCCTTGCTGGTAATAAACAAATGTTTTAGACATTTGATGACTGAGAAGTAGCAGGGAGGAATATGGGGGAAATATGGTGGACAAAGCCCAACTTTCTGACCACTCCCAAATACATTGTAAAGATCTAGTAATATATATGAGTCACCTTAATAACAATTTGCATATTTTCCTCTGTGTAGCTTATCCTCTTCCCTGTTTTAACTTTCATTGACAATGCCATATGTTTACACAAGAGTTTTTATTCCAGAATTATAGGACTACAGAGGATCTACCAAAGCATTTTCTACTTGGGCAAGACACAACCTTTATAAGACAGAACTTTTACGAGGCCAATTTTATGTCACTCTCAGATTTGGCTCAGGAAGAGAAGTTTTAAAAGAGTAGGAAGAATTTCATTCACTCCAGCACCTCCCTAAAACATATGGCTTCCACCCACCCAGGACACGGTTTTGCAATTGCTCCTGAATCTGGACTGAACTGCTGGCTAGGGCAGTCAGCTCCAGCCTCAACACCAAGTCAGCAAACAGGATTGTACAAAGAAAAGGGGGAAAAATACAAATTAAATTAAGAATGTGCAGCATACAAACAGTCAGGTCTGAACATACATCTTTAATTACTGCCTTCCTTAATAGCAAACATGTGGATGGCTGTTCTGCAACAGAAGAAAGGGTTACCTAGTGGTCAGTAAAAACAGAATGACAGTGGGTGACCATGGAGCTGGATGTTAACATTTCTCATTAAGGTACCTGTTTTCCTTATTAGGAACTATTACTTTAGCAGTGGCACAACTGGAATATCTAGGAATTGACATTTGTCAATTGTACTTAAAATCATTCATTATGACTATATTTTCTTACCCACATACCCTATTTCCAAGATTTCAGTGCAGAGCCCATTAACCATCTGGAGGGAGTTTTTAAAAAATATTATTTTTGTCTTCCAGTTAAAAAAAAATCAGAGAGGCTGTATACAGTAGTGCTTAAGAATATGTTTTCTTAAGTCAGACTGCCTGGTTCAAATGCTGCTTCTGCTACTTGCTAGCTGTGTGATCTTAGGCAAGTTACTTAACTTCTCTGTGTTTCAGTCTCCTCATCCGTATAATTATTAACCCTTTCTTTCTTCATCTGGAAAAAATATTAATAGCCCACCTCACTAAATTCTTGTAAGGAATAAATGAGGTAGGGTGTGTGAAGTATTTAGCAAAACACCAGGATTTACTAAATGCTAGCTATCATTATTATTATTATATTAGTCAAGAAGCACTAAATTATCATAATCTACAGTGCTTTGTGTTGGGCATCTAAGATGGAAATATCACACATCTGAAGGTTTTTTCATCAACTGCTTAATAAACTAATGTCTTTTCTATATTTAATAATGTCTATTTCTATAGTCTGTATAACAGAGAAAGAGAGAAAAAACGGAGAGAAAAGAAAAAAAATACCTACTGTGAAGAATGCTATTCAACTAGATTCCTAATACATATAGAGGAAAAATACGGTTTTTTAATATTAAGGAGGAAGTTCAAGGTAAAGAAAAATATAAGGCCATCCTTTTATTTACTGGACTATGTCATTGTCACATCTATTAAAAAGAAATATACCTTGACTCAACAAATGTAAGAAGAACCTAGAAAAATAAATCATTATATATGCCTTGCTATATTTTCTTACAAATTTCTAAGAGAAATGGAAATTTACAATACTATTCATAATATGCTCCATGTATAATACAATAATATAGTTTCTTTTTTTTTAAACAAATGAGTGCAAGTAGGGACACTATCCATCTACTCACAACTAGAGGCATTTTTAGTCATTTTGCTGAGACTTGCTCTTTATTCAAGGAGAGTTACATGTTTGGCTTTAAAACATGTGGACTCACATGGGAATTTGGAGAATGCTGAGGCTACAAGAATTCTATGTGCCTGGTGCTGGTCCTTAATTCTTTATAGTTTGTTTTTGTTTTGTTTTTCTTTTGGCTCTAAGCATACCTAATACTTTTAATTCATTCTGTGAGAGAAAAACTAATTTAAAAATCAAATATCCATATTTCAGGCTCTAACAATACACAGCCAGAATGAATATTATCATCATTTCACTATAATTATTGAGTGTTTTCATAAAGATACATTTAAAAACAAAGATTTGTGTTATATTGTAAAGAAAGATCAAAATTTTAAAATTGAATTTTTTACTAAGTGAGTAACTTAGAACGTCAGTCAAATGTTCAAGGGCTATCCCTTATGTCATAGTGTTTATTCTTCAAAACAAACATTTGGATCCCTAGTCTCACCCTAGCGTGCAGATAATCACAACTGAAGGTTTATAAAACACACAAAAAAGAACACTATATTTCATTTGCACTTAATACCAGCACAATCTGATATACATCATTACTCAATATATTTGATGTAGATAAAAATAGTGACTATATTTAAAATGTTTTCTATAAAAGGAAAAGTGTTAATAGCCTGCATATTATTTCGCATGCCTCATTCCAGCATTTAGCACAGGGCCTGTATCTCTTGAGTTGATCAATGCCATGTCTACCTTCATAGAGGTGGGACAAGTAATACGTTGGTGAAAAATCAGGTCTATCGGGACAATTTACTAACGGAATCCAAAGGACAACAGCATTTCACTTACTAATTTTGACAATTAATATGTTACTTGCAAAATTCAAACAATCAGGAGTAAATGCTAATTAATGGAATCCTTGCCTGCTGTATATGCAGAAGCCGTTGTCATTGTCTTCCTGAAGGGGGTAATGGTAGCTGCTTTTTCAGCTTCCAGCTCAGCCACTGTTTTCTGTTTTACTGGGGCACCTTGAGGAATATTTTTTGGTGTGGGAGCTGGGAAAATCACTTCACCATCCTAACAGACATTAGAAAAGAGCATTTTTTTAAAAGTCAATCCAGCATTTCAAAACCACTTACAGAAGATAGCTTACTGTCTAAACAAAACCTGTTCACTTAAATATCATTACATGTAAATATATACAATTTATATGATTTGTAACATTTTTTATAAATATGTAACGCATGTATAGAAATATATAATGTTTGTGTTACACATACATAGATATATAATTTGTATGTGTATAGGACATGTATGCAAAAATGCTAATCAAACCTTTAAAAGCAGACAGGTGGGGAGAATGTTTAATTTTTACTATTTCAATTTCTGCTTATTTGTTTTCTCAAAAATAATGTATATTTTCAGTGAATCCTGTGTACTTAAGTCTTTGAAATATTTTTCTTTGAATCGTTCTGCATATTTAAACAATTTTTATTGGCATAAACCTGGCATATCTATAATTTATTAAACTATATCTCAATTCCAAAAGATAATTTTTCCATAAACAGAAATCCTAAAACAAATTTACATTAAAAAGAGGAATAGATTTCTTTACTTACCTTCATGACTACACTTGCTCTAATGACGTGACCCATCGTACCAAAGTCAAAGTCATCTTTCACTTCAAAATAAAAATTATCTTTGTCTGGGCTGATGGCCTTCAGGAGTTTGGTAATGTTATTAGAATACAGGGTGCTGGCTTGAGTGGCCATTCGGCTGGGAAGGTCTGTGTAGCCTATGTGAGTAATTCCCTAAAAGAACAAAATTATAGTCAGAAAAGTCTATTACCCTATGCTCACATTCTTTCTAGGACAATCCTCATTCATAGTCAATGTTAAATTTTGAAATTGTATATCTTTATAAGTATATACATATCCCACAAATATGAAGACATATTTCAAAAGCATATTTAAATGGGCCTATTTTTATTTTTAAAAAATTTCAGGCTTCAATTTCTCCAAATATTTAAAAGAATAATCAGACCCTCATAAATCATTAAAGACAAGAGAATTGATTCACAGACAGAAAATGCTTTTTGTTATACCTTATGAATATATAGTTCTCCTGGCTTAGTGGTTTCAAAGTTTCCGCCAGCCTCAGCAGCTAAGTCCACAACAACTGAACCTTCCTTCATTGACTCAATCATTTCTTTACTAAATAAAACTGGAGCTTTTTTACCTAACAAAATAAAAAAAACAATATATTACAATTTTCTAAAGTCTTATATTCTTCTAATTATTATAGTAGTCTCCAGGCATTCAGGAATTTAATATCTGAAATTTTAACTCTTTCCATGATATCCCTAAAGACCATAACACATGTGAAATTAGTCATTCTCTTATGAAAAAATATGGGGGCCAAGCACAATGGCTCATGCCTGTAATCCCAGCACTCTGAGGGGCCAAAGCAGAACTGCTTAAGGCCAGGAGTTTAAGGAGTGAGCTATGATCATGCCACTGTACTCTAGCCCGGGCAAGAGTACAAGTGAGACCCCATATCTTTAAAAAAAAGGGGGGGGCCGGGCGTGGTGGCTCACGCCTATAATCCTAGCACTCTGGGAGGCCAGGCAGGAGGATGGTTTGAGCTCAGGAGTTCGAGACTAGCCTGAGCAAGAGCGAGACCCCGTCTCTACTATAAATAGAAATAAATGAATTGGCCAACTAATATATATAGAAAAAATTAGCCAGGCATGGTGATGCATGCCTGTAGTCCCAGCTACTCGTGAGGCTGAAGCAGGAGGATGGCTTGAGCCCAGGAGTTTGAGGTTGCTGTGAGCTAGGCTGATGCCATGGCACTCTAGCCTGGGCAACAGAATGAGACTCTATCTCAAAAAAAAAAAAAAAAAAAAGGAAAGAAAAGGAAAGGAATAAAGAAAGAAATACGAGTGTGAGCTACAAAGCCAGTGTGAAGGAGGGACCTATGCCGCCAGCGAGCAAGCACTGCCACCTGCTCAGCACAAGAGTCTCAGCACGGCTCTCCCCAACTGATCTATACCCAGTACCATTTACAAAGGGATAAACAGTTTACTTGTTTTTTAAAAAGTACATAATAATAAGCCATTATGGAAACTATGTGCACTCAAATTGAACAATTCATAAAGTTCACAAATGTTGAGAGTATATTCAGTACTAAATTACGAATTACAAAATAGAGTATTTCCAATCATCTTAACAAATGTCACCAGATTTTCCAACACACTATATTATCCTTCCTTAATTTAAAATAGGGTAAATTTGAGGAGAGAAAGGAAAAGTGCCAAGAAATCAAAACAGTGGGATACCACAGCTCCAAAAGGTGTGGGAATCCCTCATACACTTTTATTTCCACTCAACAACTATTTATTTTGTGTCTGTGGTAAGTTAAACCCTATCTACACCTGATGCTGGGAATATAGTGGTAGAGAAACAAAAACGGTCCCTGTTATTGTGCACATTCTCTTCATGTGATACTTCACATTTTAAATTTGCAACGTGTTTTTAAGAAGTCCACTAATACTTATGTAGAAGGTAAAGCCCTAGATATTAGGATTTTTCAAGCCAACATATACAACAGTAAGCATGTTCAACAAAGGCTGAAGCTGTTAGTATATTATTATGTTCACATTTCATAAAACAATGCAAGTACCGAAACCAAAAGAAAAAAGGAAATAAACTTGGAGGATTAGAAGTATGAAAGCAGAGCTTTAACTGCTTATTTTTACCTCTTCTTTTGAAAGCTTTCAATTCTGTTTACAGAATTTTAATAAAAATGCACCAATTTTATAAATGGAAATGATAAATAAAATTCACATTATAGTAATATGTTTTTTAATTGACTGGAATACGTAAGATTCAAAAAGGAACATTTATTTATATAGCACATGTGAAAAAAAGTTTTATAGACAGAGTGAGGTTTTTATATAGTACCCCATTCATTTTGCTTCAACCTTCACACCTCTAAGATAAAGTGCAAACCCTAAGGCACCTACTACTGAAGGCCTTCCTCCCTGGGTTGAGGCGGTCTCTCTAATGTGCCCTCTCATTACTGCCCATTGGACCTTCTACTCTAGCCACACTGGCCTCACTGCCACATGATTTGTTAGATGAATTCTGGTTCTTTCTCCTGAATCTCCAAGAAGGAGTAAGAATCAAGAGACACTTTCCTCAAAGACAAAATCCTGAAGTCCTAGTAGTTTCACCACTCCTCAAAATTCTCTGGCAGTATTCCTTTCATCTACCTTCCCCACTGTAGTCTAACAGATGCACCTGGAATACTTAACTTTACTCAACCATGAGAATTTGAGAAAGCAAACCACATACATCTAAAGAACTCTTCCCAAGATAAAGATCATTCTGTTCAGCTCTCCAGTGATCTAAAATTATGATGGATCGCATGGTTGCATCCACATAAAGGAGCAAATCTAAGATGCTAAACTGCACTCTCCAGGTGTTTACTGTCATCACCATCCCCACTCTCTGTCCCAGAGCCTCTCTTCTCTATTAACCAGCCTCTTGTGTGTGTCACAGCTTGTCTTCCCACCTTATTTGTACCCTCCAGTCTTAGGTTGATAAGCCTGGACCCTTTGGGATCCAGGTTTACCCTCTTTGACTTCTGGCACCATCTTTGTGGCTGACGATTTCACAAATTTGATTTGGCCTCTAAATTTCTCCTGCCCTAGAAATTCTGGATTCCTTCTTTCTCCTGAGATATCTATAGTTAAGGGATCAGCACTAGACTGTTGCTACCACTCTACAAGATGTCAAGTAGCCAAAAACATTTAGGTTCTATCCAAAACATCAAACGTACAACCTATTTGTTTCCTCTGATTTTATTCATTCAACCTTCACAAAACAATTGTGCCGTGGCTGACACAACTTTAAAAAATACACACACACATTTGCAACTTAGCAGGGATAATTTCGGTGTTCTGTCCATATTACTGCCTTGAAATTCAATCACTTTTAAAACAAAAGCATGTTTTCTTCACATAGAGTAATTTATGTAGTGTACACACTGGACAGGATCGTTGTAACAATTAAGTTTAAAATATTACTTAAGTTACAGAGGAATATTTAAAGGCATGGAATTATTTTAGGTAAAAAGCACATGACAAAATAGTATGTTTATATATATATATATACATGCATGAGTGTTTCTCACTTATATATACATACATAAAATATTACATAATATAGTATATCATATATGCTATATAGTTCATAGTAAATTATATAACATTTAACAAAACCAGAGTATATTTGAGTGGTGGAACTAATTTATTTTCTCCTCTGTGCTCCTCCTTATCTCCCAAATGTTTTAATTTTAAAATTAAAAAATTTCAATAAGGGCTACAGGGAATATGATGATGAATATAACAGTGCAGCTGCCTTAAAGCACTCACATGTGGATCGATTTTTTTTTTTTAATTCTGGAAAGCGCAGAAATAAAAATTGAAAATTGAAAACAGAAGGGAAAATAACAGAGCCAAAAGAGAAGCAGGGTAGTAAATAAAAGTTCCAAATGAGCAAATCGTCAAAAGAATAAGTCAAAAGAAAGACTAAGAAGATAATTTCAAAATATCTTACCATGATGGCCTAATATGATAAAATTTAATGCATGATAAATGTGCCATCAAAAAATAGAAGAAAAAGAATAAGATGATATTAGGTATTTGAGTAAAAAATATCTACCCTAATCTAGTGTAAACTAAACTCTAAGTAGATCAGAATTAATTGTAAAAGAAGAGAATCAACCCATAAAGTGAAAGAAAAGAGAAAAAAGGAAACCTTGGTGAATCTCTCTCTAGTCTGTGGATAAAAAAGTACTTTCTAAATTTAAAGCAATGGGGAAAAATTACAAAGGAAAACATCAATAGATTTAAATATTTAAAAAGTATGTACTATAATCCTCAAAAAAATAATAAAATACTCATAGGAACTTTAATAAAACAAAACATCAAGATCCTACCTAACAGATAAATGAACAATAAAGACAAACAATTTAAAGAAATGGTAAAAACCAAATGGAAAAAAACATGTTCACCCTCAGTAAGAATTAAAGAAATGTGAGTACAAAAAGTGAAATACTTTTTTGCCTCTTAAACTAATAGAGTCAAAAAATCATAATACTTAATGCTGAAGTGAAACAATGAGCTGGACAATCTACTTATGAGATTATGAACTGCCCAATCTTTCAAGAAAGCAGAGTTTATCAAGCATATATCAACTGGCCAAAAATAAAGATATCTATTCATCTAGAATTAATAATTCTTCTCAAATCTGATTAATCCTGGGAAAACAAATGAAAATGCAAACACAAGAATTATGCAGAAAAAATGTTATAAGAGTATTATTTTTAATTGACAAAAACTGGGAATAAACTAAAGGCCCAACTCTTTGCAGGAACAATTAAATAAAATATGACATATACCAACAAGAAAAGCCTACAAAACCATTAAAACATATTTATAAAGCATTCTTAATGATTCATCATATTATATTAAGGGGAAAAGCTTTTGATATAATATTAAGCAGGAAAAAAAGATTCTATATCTTAATCTCAACATTATAAAAATGCATTGAAAAAAGGCTGAAAGGAAATGGTAAAATGTTAATAATATTTATCACTAAGTGGAGGGATCACAAGTGATCTTTATTTTCTACTTTGTATTTTACTACATCTCTAATAAAAGCCACATACCACTTTTATAACAAAAATAAAAAAGTACTCCTGCATAATCACAACCAGCTTCTCCTTTGAGTTAAGGACATGGTTTAAGAGTTGGTACTAGGAAAATCAGAATAACTTAGAAGCATTAGCCGTACTTACTTACCAGCTGAAAAGACTTCACTCAAAGTCACCTGCCTTTCCTGCTACAGCAAATGAATCTATGAAGTTAGGACAGTCTTTCAAAGAGTATACCAAAACACTAACAAAGAGAGACAGAGACGTAACTAAAGATGGATAACAAACAGGAAGATGTGTAAAGAATTTTTTAAAACAATGTATAACACAGAAATGAATATATCCAATGTTTTCTGCAAATCCTTCAAACACAAAGAGATGCCCTCTCTACCCCAGACACAGCCTGGTGAAGGTCCTGGATAGCAGAATAAAAGACAAAATGAGAATGAGGTATGTTGATACATAACTGCAAAAGAAAGCAGGAAAGTTAATAAAAGAAAACAGATAAAAGGGCATTCTTTTGTCTTTAGGTACAATTGGGCTTTTCCTCTTTTGAAGTTCATCTCTATTAAATTTATCTACAAAGGATGAGATACACAAAAAGACCAAGAACTGTTATATTTCCTAAAACCATTCCCTTAGAGAAAGAAATCACTATGGCAGAAAAAATTAACAAGGAGAGAAAAATCTTAAAAATATTTCCTGACATAATACAAACTGTGGGTGAAAGATATGGCATTATGTCAAACTTTATGACATGTTTCTTGCTCCCTTCTGGTTCATGGACATTAAGTTCCCCTGCTAAGGTTACTCAGTTCCCTACCAGTGGGAATTTTCACACTTTTGCCAAGACAAACCGTATGACGTCAAGCACTCACAGTCATCAATTAAAATATTCATCCATTCATTGACACAACTCATACTTATTTAGTGCCTCCCCTGTGTAGGCTAGATGGGGAAGGCAAACTTTATATATAACTCTAGGGTATAATATTTTACAACTGAAAAAAAGTTGCATTCAAAGGTTAGTCAACAGTTCCATTACAAGAAGAGCTAGGTAATTAAAGTACTCATCTAAAAAATTTAATTATAGTTTCCTGATTGCTTGACCATTATTTGGGGTGCATAGGTACCTTGAATCTCTGTGTGCGCCAAGAATTTACTGTAGACTGAATAAATATGCCTCGTGCATGTGTACTGTTTCTTGATATATGCCTATATGGCTGTGATACAAATAAATTTATTTTTAAACATTACTGAATTCATCATCATATATTTTCTTAATAAATGAATACTAAGATGCAGTTTTAAAAGTATTAAAATTAGACGCTGCCAGAAGAATTACTAATTTCTAAAAACAGCTTTAACAACTTATTGCTACGTAGCAAAAGAATACATCATTGGCATCTCTACAACACCAAATTCAAAAAGAGTGATTTAGCTTAAACTAAATACCAAAGGCTAAAGATTTACCAGAAAATTCTGTAATATGTTATACCTCTCTGAATGAATCAGGCCTAACATGACCATCTGAAATCAACAAATTCTCGGATTCTCTCTCAATGGGAAGAGAATCAAGCCCTCACAGACAACTTTAATCACACTAAAAAAAAAAAGAAGAAGAGAAAGAAAGAAATTAAGAAAAAAAAACACTAAAAATATTAAGGACAACAAGACAAGATGAAATGGGTTTACCACAAAATTTTATAATGATTCCAAGGAGCAGTCAGCATTATTTACTGAAATTATTCAATGGCATGTAATCAGATGGGGAAATTCCTAACTTCCTGGCCTGTAAGGCATCAAATTAGACAAAGGCTCAAGAAAAACTTTCTGCTTTAACAAGAATATAATATACTTAACTCTATACTAGCAAATAAATAAATAATATAAATTATATATTTATCCAAACCAAAGCAGATTTCTCATAAACAAGTACTAGGAAGACAAGGATAGTTTTTAATGTGATGCAGTAACATGTTATGTTATAACATGTTATATATAACATATATATGTAACATATATATGTAATATGTTATATATAACATATATGTGTAACATGTTATATATTAACATAAAATAGAGCAGGTAAAGAAAGATATCCTAGCAGGCATAAGGATAATCTCTTCACCTTATTAATGACAGGTGTAAGCTGAAGAGCATCTCATTGCCCTGCCTATATGGACTGGTTTGGAAAGGGGAAGGTAATCCAATTAAGGCTAATAAAAATAAGGGAAATTTTCTAAGGGTTTCTGAAAACGTTTCCTTGCTCTTCACAAGGGATATAGCAAAACTGCCATGTCTCATCCTCTGGATATTGTGTTGTTCACACCGGAGGCTGAAATTGCTGTTCCCTTCTAGATACCTCTGAAGATGGAGCCAACTCAAAAGAGGAAGGCAAAGCTGAAAGAAGACAAAGGTGCAAGCCAGAGTCCCCTTGATCCACACCTACCCACAGTCATAACTGGACTTGTTCTGTTAACCCAACCCAAGAAACTGCCTTTCTTAAGGCAGATTGTGTTGGAATTTCTGTTTCTGGCAGCCAAAGGAGTCCTAACAGATACACACCGAAGGCTCTTTTCACATTTCAAAATTGCAGATGGGGTAAAAGTTTTGGGTTTTAGGCTTTAAAACTGTTACCGATGAGGACAAAAGCTTTTTTATACCTACATGCATACATATGAGAATAAGAGATAATTAATCATAAAATAGATAGGATATGGCAAGAAAATTGCTGAACATCTGATAAACTGATCCACTATCTAATGAACCTCAGATTTGGCCAGCTCCGTGGTACATAGAGCTAAGTACAGATGCAGCTCCAATCTTCGCATATGGCTAGAGAGGCTACAGATAGCTGTGTTCATGAACATGAAGAGATTCTGACCCATGCTTAAGTAGTCAAACAGAGTACTTTATATGTGAGCTCTATTCCTGGAAATAGAGGAAAACTTTCTCTGCATAATTAATTATTTTTATAGGGAACCAGACAAAAAGGCTGGCAAATAGTTGGCTTTCATAAACTGGATGCCTTGAGATATTTCTAAATGTAATACATATGAAATCAACAGCATATTTTGGCAGATTAGAAAAATCCCTAATTTTCTATTTTAAAAAAAACTAAAAACAAGTTCTTAAGTCATAATTAAAGAGCATGTTTATAAAAAATTTTAATGATTATATTAATAATTTACCTCTCACAGCTAAAAAATTCTATACAAACAAAAAGCAAAATTAGTCAAGATTTTACTATGGCTTCATAAGCTATAGGAATTCTCCAAAAAGGAAAACAATCTACCAAACTTAAATGGTAGCATAAATAAGGAAATATATAATATTCTCATAGAAACTACAGCATTCTTTGAGTTCCCTCCAAGACATGTATAGATGTAAACTAGCTACCAAAATCCTTTAAAAGATGAAGTGATCAACATTTATTACACATTGTGATTTATCTTATTCATGTAAAATAATTGAAAGGTTTTTTTAAATACAGAACTAGTACTGGTTATTTTCTTTTCCCATGTCTTTCAACTTAGGTCAGAATGAGGTTAATTGTCAAAAAGTCTTAATAAAATCAATATTTTCAGAAAATTCAGATAGAAAACAAGTCATATTTTTTCCCAGAGAAACTCATGCCAGATTGCCATCTAATAAATGTTGGTTATGTAACTTCATGAGTGGATTCACAAACTTGCCAGTTTCAGGGACCATCTTCAACATTCCACATAATCCTTGAGAATGGACTTTTACTGCAAAACTCAATAAGCTTTGTAGTCCTGAGTACCATCCACAAGACCAGGCATCATCAACAGAAGAAAGAATTACACTGATGTTCTCTATGTCCAGCCCTATACTGGGTTTTTCCTTCACACATTCCTCAAAACAAGTCTGCAAGGTAGAAATTTTTATCCCAGCTTCAGAGATGAGGAATCTGATGTTTAGAAAAACAAATCAACTTGTTAAGCATTACAACTTGAATTTCAATCTACTCTATCTGGCTCTAAATCCATGATCTTTCCTCTGATTTCCAATGAACACATTATAAGTAAACAGATAAAATTACAGAGTGAGGAAAAGGAAAGAGGCCGTGAACAAAAATCTACATCTGTTATCGGTTGCTCCTCCCTGCTTGCCCATCTGTCTGGGCTCACTTCTGCAGAACAGAAGAAAAGGGGCCATCAGCAGAAAGGGTGTCAAAGGGTTCAGGCAAGGGCCCCCAACATGTGACGCAGAGGCCTGCTTCTGAAAAGCCTGGTACAGCATCTTGGGACCACATTGGGGGATGGGGCACAAAAGATGCAAGGTCAAACTAGGCAGTAGAATTCCATGTCTCCCTGTCTTCTGTGGAGTGCATCACATGCACTGGCGCACTCATGGAACCCACCTCAGCTGTCCTCAAGACCCCAGCCCTAGTCCCCCAGACCCCCACTGGGCTGTCACACTCACCAGCTAGGCTAGAATCAAACCCCACTCCCACAGGATTGGTATGAGAAGTGATACACATCCAAAGAAGCCCAAGCTGGGCAGTATGTGGTCAGGCAGGAAAGGACCGGCCCATAGCTGCTCATCGGGGTCATTCTTTGTGGTCGAAGTGCCCAACAGGAGCAGGAAAGGACTGGACAAAGAGCCAAGACCAGAAACACACCCAGCAGTGAGGGGAGCCATGGGAGCAGGCAGACCCAGAACCCACAAGCTTCCAGGTGGAAGGAAAGAAACCCACGGGCCCAAGGAGAGGACTCTGGTGGAGGCAAAGTCCCCAAATGTCATATGTTGAAGCTCTAACCCCCAGACTGTATTTGGAGACTGTATTTGGAACCCCCAGATGTGATTAAATTAAAATGAGCCCATAAAATGGGCCCTAATCCAATCTGACTGGTGTCCTTAAAAAAAGAAATTTAGACACAAAAAGACACCAGAAATGCAGGCACAAGAAGAAAGGCCATGTGAGGACACAGCAAAAAGGCAGCTATATGCAAGCCAAGCAGAGAGGCCTCAGTAGAAATCAAACCTGCTAACGCCTTGTTCTGAAACTTCCAGCCTCCAGAACTGTGGAAAAACAAATCTCTGTTGTTTAAGCCACCACGTTTTTGGTATTTTGTTACAGAAGCCCTAGCAAACACTGCTAACAAATCCCAGCGTCCTTCGCAGTTAGATTTAGACATGTGACTGAGTCTTAGCAAAAGAAATGTGAGAAGGAGTAATAACGTGTGCCCCTTCCAGGAATCCTATCCACACCCTGCCATGTCCTCTTCCTTCCTAGCTGGCCAGAATAGAGACAGTGCCCAGAGTGACCTTCATAG
The DNA here is from genome assembly GCF_040939455.1 of Microcebus murinus. Classification (NCBI taxonomy): domain Eukaryota; kingdom Metazoa; phylum Chordata; class Mammalia; order Primates; family Cheirogaleidae; genus Microcebus; species Microcebus murinus. The sequence goes on along the minus strand of NC_134114.1, from coordinate 33,156,462 downwards.
CCTCATAACTATCATGGAAACAGTGTCTTAAACTGAATCCCCAGATGACCATGTGAAGGAGAGCTGCCCACAAATACATGCACCTACCTATTACTGTTAACTGAGCAAAATATAAATTTCTATAATATCCAAGACACTATACACCTTTGAGTTAATCCATTACAGCACAGATGATTAAGAGCTGGACTAAGAGCTGGACCCAGCTAATACTGAGGCACAACAGTATAGGGCAAATGGAAGGCAGGAGACACAGAAACGCATGTGGCGAGAAGTCCTAGTATGTACAGTAATTCTATTAGTGCTTCTTCATCAGAGCCAGCCTCAGCCTCCCAGTCCTTTTCAACTCAGGGACTGCCAGAGAGGAGAACAGAATGCTTCCTCCAATGTTGCAACATACTTTCAGAGAAATAACAGACCAAACCAGAATAAAACTCGGTGCCATAAATTTTCCTAACAGAACATTTGTTAAATTGGCCCACACTTATTTACTAAGTGTGCTCAAATACATCCTAAGAAAGCAAGGCTGATAAATGGCAATAGAAGGCTCCATAATTTTGGCTTCCTCCTCTTGATGACAAGTTGCCCTGTGTTGAAAGCTACCAAGAGGTGTGTAGACAGCCTGTGGTTACCAACCCTTGATGTTGTAACACTTAAGTTTCTCTCTGTTCTTCAAAATTCTCAAAACAGACGAAACCTGGTAGAAGTTATATTATAAAATTTTACATAATCATAAAATACATTTTAAGGGAAGGAAGGATGATAAATAAATCAGTTGATGAAAAAGTAATGCTAAAAACATTGGGTATCACTGATCTATAGCATATAGCTGTGTCCTGTAAGATCATAATGTGTACAGAAGAAGAAAAAAAGAACAATCTGAAAAATATATTCTTACTTTCAGGAAAAACTTTGTATAGTTATAAAAACAATATTATCACTGTAGAATTTCATAAATCGAGAGCATCAATTATCCTTGTACTAATTACTCTCTTGTCTAAAAGTGCAACTCTGAAAAATCACTGTGTAAAGTCATTCTTTTGTACTATATTTCCACTCACATGAAAGATGAATTCAACAAGACAGGCAGCATCAGATAGAGAACTAATGCTGATTTTCCAGGAGACTGCAAAATCTCTCAGGTTCAGTTTCATATAAGTATGGCCCTGGGATACCAGAGGAAAACACTTCTCACCCAATTCTCCAGAGTAATGGAAAACTTCCACAAGGATCCTTTCAGGGGTATATTTTACAGATCCTAACTAGCATAGATAAAAACAAAAAGTACTGATACCTTCATCTGAATTGTGCTAAAAAGAGATCCAAGTATGTATGGATCCAACTATGTATGGACTGCTACCCTAATCTGAATTGTGCTAAAAAGAGATCCAAGTATGGCCTAAGGTACTTCAATTTACAATCAAGCAATAAATATTTTCCTTCCTATATGATAGGATATTTTCTAGTTCCTGAATAGACTTTCCACTACTTCTTAATTCTATCTCCTGAGAGGTCTAGCTAAACACCTCAAACTGCAGACTGGGCATGTGTCCTAGTTTTGAATAATTTAAGAAAGCTAAGTTCCCAGTCTTAAATTAGCTTCAGAAATGTTCCTATCCAAAAGCAAGCCAACAGAGTGTTCTATCTTTCCTTGGATAGCACCAGAAAAATAAAGGGATTGTACCGACTAAGACCCAAGGAAGACACCCAAAAGTGTTAGTTCAGCTACATTTCCTAAGCCACTGTTGTGTACAAAGCACCATGCCAAGTACTGGCATAAATTGAAGACTGCTGCTGCCCTCACGGAGAGACAGAACAACTACAGAACAATGAGATTAAGCACAGCTGTAATTGGAGGCACAGGCAGACAGCTATGGGTGCAGAAAAAAGAATGCCTAGTACTGAGTAAGAGGCGGTAAACTATAGAGGATGTGGTAACTGAAGTGAATAGGATTTCAAACGGCAGGGAAGGACAGGGGTAGCATTCCAAAGAGAAGGAATAATATGTGCAAAGGCATAAAAGTATCTTGGCTTATTCAAGGAGATAAAAGCAGCCAACATGACTGAAATCAGTCAAGAGAGTATGATATTACTTTATCCTGAGATCCAAAAGCTACAAAAGGTAAATCAAACACACAGCCTCCCTAGGCTCAACCAGGAAGAAATAGATTTCCTGAACAGAACTCTCAAGAGCTGAAATAGAAACAGCAATTAAAAATCTCCCTAAAAAGAAAAGTCCCGGTCCAGATGGTTTCACATCCGAATTTTACCACACTTACAAAGAAGAACTAGTACCTATCATGCAGAAACTATTCTACAACATCGAGAAGAACGGAAACCTCCCCGATACCTTTTATGAAGCGAATATTACTCTGATACCAAAACCAGGAAAGGATGCAACAAAAAAAAGAAAACTATAGACCAATATCCCTAATGAATATAAATGCAAAAATTTTCAACAAAATCCTAGCTAACCAAATCCAGACGCTTATCAAAAAAATAATCCATCACAACCAAGTGGGCTTCATCCCAAGGATGCAGGGATGGTTCAACATACATAAATCTATAAATGCAATTCACCACATAAACAGAAGCAAAAACAAAGACCACATGATTCTTTCAATAGATGCAGAAAAAGCTTTTGAAAAAATTCAACACCCTTTCATGATACGAACATTTAATAAAATATGCATAGAAGGAACATACCTAAAAATGATATAAGCCATATATGACAGACCCATAGCCAACATCATACTGAATGGGGAAAAGTTTAAAGCATTCTCAATTAGAGCTGGAACCAGACAAGGCTGCCCACTATCTCCACTTCTATTCAACATAGTGCTGGAAGTCCTGGCTACAGCAATCAGACAGGAAAGTGGAATTAAAGGTATCCAAATAGGGGCAGAAAAGATCAAACTTTCACTGTTTGCTGATGATATGATATTGTATTTATAAAACCCCAAAGATTCAACCAAGAAACTCCTGGAACTGATCAATGAATTTAGTAAAGTCTCAGGATACAAAATCAATACACAGAAATCAGAGGCATTCATATACGCCAACAACAATCTAATTGAGAACCAAATCAAAGACTCAATTCCCTTCACAATAGCAACAAAGAAATTAAAGTACCTAGGAATATACTTAACCAAGGAGGTGAAAGACCTCTACAGGGAGAACTATGAAACACTGAGTAAGGAAATAGCAGAGGATGTAAACAGATGGAAATCCATACCATGCTCGTGGATCGGCAGACTCAATATCATCAAAATGTCTATACTATCCAAACTGACCTACAGATTCAATGCAATACCTATTAAAATCCCATCAGCATTCTTACAGATATAGAAAAAATAATTTTACGCTTCGTATGGAACCAAAGAAGACCCTGAATATCAAGAGCAATTCTAGGCAACAAAAACAAAAGGGGAGGTATTAATATGCCAGATATCAAACTATACTACAAAGCTGTAGTAATTTAAACAATCTGATATTGGCACAAAAATAGGAATATTGACCAGTGGAACAGATGTGAGAATCCTAATATAAAACCATCCTCATATAGCCATCTAATCTTTGACAAAGCAGACAAAAACATACGCTGGGGGAAAGAATCCCTTTTCAATAAATGGTGCTGGGAAAACTGGATAGCCACTTGTAGAAGGCTAAAGCAGGACCCACACCTTTCACCTCTCACAAAAATCAACTCACACTGGATAACAGACTTAAACCTAAGGTATGAAACTATTAGAATTCTAGAGGAAAATGTTGGAAACACTCTCCTAGACATCGGCCTAGGCAAAGAGTTTATGAAGAAGTCCCCAAAGGCCATCACAGCAGCAATAAAAATAAATAAATGAGACATGATCAAACTAAAAAGCTTCTGCACAGCCAAAGAAACAGTCATGAAAGTAAACAGACAACCTACAGAATAGGAGAAAATCTTTGCATCTGACGTATCTGATAAGGGGCTGATAACTAAAATATACTTAGAACTCAGAAAAATCAGCAAGAAAAAATCAAATAACCCTATTAAAAAGTGGGCAAAGGACTTGAACAGAAACTTTTCTAAAGAAGACAGAAGAATGGCCAATAACCATATGAAAAAATGCTCAACATCTCTAATCATCAGAGAAATGCAAATCAAAACCACAATGAGATATTACTTAACTCCAGTGAGAATGGCCTTTATCAAAAAGTCTCCAAACAATAAATGCTGGCGTGGATGCGGAGAGAGAGAAACACTCCTACACTGCTGGTGGGACTGCAAACTAGTTCAACCTCTGTGAAAAGCAATATGGAGATACCCTAAAGCGATACAAGTGAATCTACCATTTGATCCAGCAATCCCATTGCTGGGCATCTGCCCAAAAGATCCAATGACACTCTACAAAAAAGACACCTGCACTCGAATGTTTATAGCAGCACAATTCATAATTGCAAGGCTGTGGAAACAGCCCAAGTGCCCATCAATCCAAGAATGGATTAATAAAATGTGGTATGTGTATACCATGGAGTACTATTCAGCTCTAAGAAACAATGGTGATATAGCACGTCTTATATTTTCCTGGTTAGAGCTGGAACCCATACTACTAAGTGAAGTATCCCAAGAATGGAAAAACAAGCACCACATATACTCACCAGCAAACTGGTATTAACTGAGCAGCACCTAAGTGGACACATAGGTAGTACACTAATAGGGTATTGGGCAGGTGGAAGGGGCGAGGGGGCGGGTATATACATACATAATGAGTGAGATGTGCACCATCTGGGGGATGGTCATGCTGGAAATTCAGACTTGTGGGGGGAGGGAGGAAAGGGCATTTATTGAAACCTTAAAATTTGTACCCCCATAATATGCCGAAATAAAAAAAAATTTTGAAAAAAAAAAGTAGAAACAGCCCAGATGTCCATCAACTCCTGAATGGATAAGTCATATTTCAGCCATTCAATGGAATATGGTTTTCAATAAAAATGAACTAAGTACTAATACATACTACAACATGGAGGAAACTCGAAAACGTTGTGCTAAGTGGCAAAAGCCAGTCAGTTAAACACATGTTGTTTGATTCTATTTATATGAAATGTCTAGAAGCCTAGTTCACAGCAACCTCAAACTCCTGGGCTCAGGCATCTGGGACTATAGGCATGCGCCACCATGTCCGGCTAATTTTTTCTATATATTTTTAGTTGTCCAGCTAATTTCTTTCTATTTTTAGTAGAGACAGGGTCTTGCTCTTGCTCAGGCTGGTCTGGAACTCCTGAGCTCAAAGGATCTGCCCGTCTCAGCCTCCCAGAGTGCTAGGATTACAGGTGTGAGCCACCACACCCAGCCTGAATGGTACACTTTGAATGGATGAGGTGTATAGGATATGAATTATATCTCAATAAATCTGTTAAAAATAAAAAAAAAGGACTAGAAAATGAAAGGTAATAAATACCTCCAACGAGTGCAAACTCTACAGCACAGATAATTGGGGGTGGAGGAATGTGATCTGACTCTTGTTCAATTTAGATGCCATCATCTAATGATGCTGGAAACCCCAGTGATCCAAGATACAGTCATCATTAGTAAATAAAACACTAGGCCTTGCAGTAGCTACAGTTACACTAAGCATAAGCATAAGAACTGAGATAAGGAAGGGGAGTTCAGGGAAGCTATATGACCATAAGATGCTTATGATTTTGTAATTAGGTAGTCATCAGGAAAAATTTTAAATGGAAAAGGTAGTTTCTACCAGGGTAAACTTAGCACATGCTCCACAGTACTCTTAATTCTCACTATAATTTAGGTGAAATTTACCTAAGACACTGTCAGTGCAAAACCACTATGATTCCTCCTCACCTTACCTCAGAACTCCCCTCCCTAATTTACTAATCAGATTTTCAACCTGATTCAGACTATTCCTGGTTTAATATTCTATGTCTATGATAATTCTCTCTAAAAGGGTACCAAATCATTAGGGATGCTAAAAAACCTCGTGTCTCCAAAGACTTGGCAAAAAGTTTATAAGCACAGCCTTAGCACTACCAGAGAGCAGGGCTTTCTTACTTAGTAATGGTACCCCCAAAGGTCAAAGAGCTGGACAGGAAGGTGGGGAACTTTCCCCTGTGTGCACAGCATCACAAAATGGGAATGTCAGCTCAGTCCGATCCTAAAGTTACCGGCATTAAATGAAATTCTCACCTTTAACCCATTACCCAAGCCATAAGGGATCTAGATGATGGTACAAAATATCAGGCAGCATAACAACTAGCTTGCTACAGAACTATTTCACTCCAAGTACAATCTACGTAAGGGCAAGGTCATTATTTTTTCAAGCCCACTGACTAATGCATACCTAGGAACAATGAAAATGTACCAGCTCCATAAAGTTGCTCCCTGAAACTAGCTATTAATACTTGTCTGTGTCCTCTCTCAACATTCCCATCCATGCCAGTTTTCAGTCCAGCCTTCTGTGGATTTCGGTCTATGAATCTTAGCTTAAAGAATTTCTGACATTTGACTTAATTCCTTTTGAATCCACTTGAGGAAAACTTTAGAACAACTTTTGCTCTAAGAGTCACTCAGGAGCTAGATATACCATCAGGTGACCCATGCAAAGCCCCAAGACATAAACCAGTAAAGGCATAATGCAAAGGACATTTCCAAAGGTCATTTGTTCCTTTATGTAATCTTTTCAATCATTTTTTCAAATGCTCATGCTTTCAATTTTCAGTTCCCCAGGGACTTTTAGAAAAATCATCTTTTTCCTTGTAATATCCTCATCAACTTTTCTTTTTTTTTAATTTTTCTTTGTTTTCAAAAAAGTAAGGGGAAAGTCTTTTTCAGACAGCCTTTTGAGAGCAAGCTTTGGGCTAATCAAGGACTTTGTGCAAATTTAATGTAAGATTGTGGCTTCAGAAAATAGGAAAATCTCAGTGAAACAGATTAATTAAAAAAAAGGTCAAATTATATGATAGTGTTGAAGACTAGTTGAAGAAGTTTTATTAAAGTATACTGACGATAAACTACTGATAAAAAAAATATGGGGGAGGAGGAGGCCCTGAAAGTCAGCATATATTTATATAAGTCTTGAGTTCTATCACTTACTTCTAGCTTTATAATCAATAATAAATCTATATACCATGTCCAAATTATCCTCAATTCTTTATTTAGAGCATAAGTTGACTAAAACTAGCTTCCTGTCCCCCTCAGTGCCTCTGTGAGTAAAAGCTTTAGCACCCTCTACTGGCCACTTGTTGCATCTATTAATAGTCAGCTCAGAACTCCTCCGCTCCCAAAGGCACAGTTGCCCTCTCAAAGGTCAGACAGTGGCTACAGTATAGGACACCTCATCCCTTCTTCAAAGCCACCTGTGTAACAGCTGAGCCAGGAGTCATTGCCACCAATGGAAAGGATAGATCCTAAAGTGTTCTCCTGACACCACTTGTGCATGACTTCTGTTCTCCCTGACAAATTTCACAAACACCATCCTGGGTCCATAGCTTGCCCGACCTGCATGCACCTCTAGTAACTAAATGCAGGCCTCATTTCTACAAATGCTTCCATGGGCTGAGCCCTGATGACACCCCAATGTCACCCTCCTGCCTGTCTACCTCATCTAGCCAGCGCTGGTGGGATGCAAGTGTCTGAAGAGACCAGCTCACCTATCACCCAGGTAAACAGAAGAGAAAGAAGAACTTGGGATGGACATTTTCCCCCACAAGCTCATAGATCTGCTGCCAATCAATTTCCTGTCCTTGGATTTATATTAGTCAGATTTTTTTGTGGGGGAAGGTGCTGACAAGAGCTTCTCTTCTCCTATGGCCTCATGACAAAGCAACTTCTAATTCTTCACAGACCTCCTAGAGAAAGTGAGGCACCTTTAGCAAGATCTAACACAAGCCACCATAAACCCTTTAAGTCTCATAATCTGGTCCACTTTCTTTTAGAAAAGAAAAAATTAGAGGCAGCATAGTATTCTTTACTCAATAACAGAAGGAAAGGATGGAGGAAGAGATGAGGTAAGAATATAAAAGGTAGAGTTTCTCCACTTGAAATCTTGCTAGATCAAGCTACTGCTTACTGAATAATGAATGTTTATTGGTTTGACATCAATCATGCATTGGGTGCAAAACAGTCTTTATAAGAAGATTTTGTAAAAGGACTGTAAAGTAATTCTTACCACCAAGGAGATCATGATTTGGCTAAAAAGACCAACCATGTCAAAGGAAATAATTAGAGAGTGACAAAGTGTCATATCCTCAAGTAAAAATACATACTGGAAATTCCACAAATACATACATACACAGTCCCCTCCTTCTTCTCTCATATAAAAAAATAAACATCAAAATACTAATAACAGTCATTGATGACAGAACTTAGATTGTCTGTATTTTTTTCTTCGTATTTTTCAGTATTGTTTGAATTTCCTATGATGAGAATGTAGTATTTTAAGAAAGAGAAATAAATTAACAATTTATCAGGGGTTTAAAAAAAAAGGAAACTGCTTACAAATATAATATTGTATGTAGAGTATGATGTATGAACACAGATATATAAAGATATACAAAAATAAGACAGGAAGAAAACATACTAAATTATTCATGACTTATCTCTAGGGGCTGTGGTGATTTTTGTCATGTGTTTGCTCATTTTCTAGCATTTTTATAAAAGAAAAATTGATTTTTAGCTAAAGAAATTCAAATGTCAAATAATTATTCATCTTCATTTTTTAAAAATCATGAGTAAAAATGCTTTAAAGATAACCATTTACTTAATGGCATACCTGGAATAAGTGCTGTGCTGATAAGGATGTCTACCTCCTTGCATTGTTGAGCAAAGAGTTTCATTTCTGCTTCAATGAATTCTTTGGACATTTCTTTTGCATATCCTCCTTGTCCTTCTCCAGATTCCTTCAAGTCCACCTCCAAGGGCTCAGCACCAAGAGACTTGAACTGTTCCAAAGCTGCAGCTCTGGGGTGATTATTGAAGGAGAAACAGTGATTATGGTAGGCCCCTAATAAAGGAATCAAGATCATCCACATATACATGTTTAAGAAGAGTAAATTGTATATATTCAAAGTCTAAAGTTTCTTTTGATGTCCCTGACTTGACTGTTCCAACTTTTCTTCTTAAGGCAGGTAACACTTTTATGATATTTTTTTCCTGTCAAAAAAAAATTCACTACTACCAACTCCAGTAATGAATTATGTTCCTTGTGACCCCAATGTTGATTATGATGTGATATCAGACATAAAGGTTTGGTATTCAAATCACTCAAGTTAAGATTTCTCATTTGTAAATATTCTTTATTCTTATTGGGGACTTTTCCCATATCAGTGCCTCTTAGAAATATTTTAATGAAGTGATTTTTGCTCCCAGTTCTCATTAAAATGTGTTTATAAAAGGTAACCAATAATTGCTAACAAATAGTAAAATGTGAATAGCCAACACATTTAAATTATGTAAAAATAAACTCAGTTTAAAAAAATAAATACTACCCAAGCACCATATCCTGGTTGGAAAACAAAAGCCAACAAAGATCTCAGTGCCCCACCCCACCTCACCCCCAAGGTGGAGAGTGTGTTTAACTCACCAATATCCATTACCCTAGAGTAAGTCCCAAACCTCCCTAATGACAGCAATCATTAATTATTTAATTATTAATTATTCAATTATTCAATCATTAATTATTCAAATGCCCACTGCTTCCCAGACCCATTGAATTACAATCTCCAGCAGAGAGGCCAGAAGCTATCATTTTAGCAAGAGCTGCAGGTCATTCTTATCATCAGGGAATTCTAGGTAGCCTGATCTCAGCCAATAAATCCCTAGCAGCCATCATGTTCCAGAGTGGATAAGGTAGGACATACAGTCCATGGTTGAGCAAGGTCTCTCTCTGCTGCCCTAAACAAAGAATCTGATAGCCTAGACTGCCCTTGGAAGTCATGCTGCAACCACAAGTGGAATCAGCCTTCAGAGAAAGCCAAAGCTGAGGACAACAGAGAGGAGAGACAGAAAGAAACAGATCCTTGGTAGCACCAATGAGCTTCTAACTCTAGTGTGAAAGGGAGTCCTTCCTATAGATTCTCAGTTTGGAGAAATAATGCATTTTCTTATGGTCTAAGTCAATTTGGGTTGTTATTTTCCATTCCTTGCAGCCAAAGGGATACAGCTCTTTAAAAAGCTTCAGAAATGTCTACTATTATTATTAAGAAATAAGATGAATTCAAAATTATATATGTGTATATATACATATATTAAATGATCTAAAGTTTGTTTAAAAGTTACACACATAAAACTCCATATTACACCAAAATATCATTAGCAATTATATCTAGCTAACAGAATTATAAGTCATTTTCATTTTCTTATGTTTCTCTATATTTTTCAATAACAAACATGTATCATTAGAAACATAAAAGCTATTTAGAATCTTTGCTCTTATGTCTTTGCCAACAAAATAATCTCATCATTTAAAAATAATATATCAAAATTTAAAATATATATCTTTTGACCCCAATATTCCATTTCTAAGAATTATCCTAAGGAGATAAAAAGAGATAACATACATATGCTCTTGGATATAGTCATCCCTCAGTATCCATGAGAAACTGGTTCCAGGAGCCCCCCACCACCCCCAACATATCAAAATGCACAGATGTTCAAGTCCCTTATACAAAATGGTATAATATTTGCATATAATCTACACAAATCCTCCTATATATTTTAAATCATCTCTAAATTACTTATAATACCTAATACAATGCAAATGCTATATAAACAGTTGTGATATCATATTGTACAAGAGATAATGACAAGAAAAATGTATGTACATTTGAAAAATGTATGTTTGGTACAGACTCACCCACTGTCTAGTTTTTCTCTTCCCCGAATATTTTTGATCTGACTGAATCCACAGATAACAGAACCCACAGATACAGAGGGCCAATTGTGTGTATGTTTGTGTGTATATATACCAACAAACTATTTGGTATGTACAGCATAAAATGTCCATTTACAGAGGATTTATTAAATAGATCATTGTACTTCTATGCCAGGGTTAGGGAACTTGCAGCCTTAAGGCCAAATGTGGCCTTCTAGGTCCTTAAGTGCAGCCTTTTGACTGAATCTAAATTTTACAGAACAAAAATGTATTATTTTTATTAATACATTTTTGTTCATCTTTTATGTTTTTATTTTATGTTTAAAATGAACATATTTAAAATACCAAAGAATAAAATAAGTTTCAACAAAATAATCCTCCCAGATTGACCAACGCAATTAGAACATTAGTAAGCCATAAGGGCTAAATTGATGGCCGCTGCACTCATGATTTAATTCTAACTTCCTCCACCTGACTGGCACCACTAACACACGAGGCTGGTTAGCTAGAGTTTACAGGGGTCTTGTACGCCAGTCTATTATCAGTTTTTGACAACAGCGCACTATTTCTGTTTGAAGTGAAATTTCCAAATACTTACACAGCTTGACAGTATTTTTTAATTATGTCTGCTTAATAGCCCATCATGTCAAAGAAGACCAAGAGCATGCTAAAGGAATAAAACAGATTTTTTTAATGAGGATTGGGAATTGAAATATCCTGCTTCTGCTAAAGATAAGATGATTTGCTTGCTTTGTGATACTGCAATATCAACATTAAAGAAATTCAGTGCACATCAGCATTATAACACTAGGACCACAAATATTTTATGTTTGTTTGTTTGTTTGTTTGTTTGTTTGTTTTTGAGACAGAGTCTTGCTCTGTTGCCCGGGCCAAAGTGGCGTGGCGTCCGCAACCTCAAACTCCTGGGCTCAAGCAATCCTTCTGCCTCAGCCTCCCAAGTAGCTGGGACTACAGGCATGCACCACCATACCCGGCTAATTTTTTCTATATATTTTTGGTTAGCCAATTAATTTCTTTCTACTTTTTTAGTAGAGATGGGTCTCACTCTTGCTCAGGCTGGTTTCGAACTCCTGACCTTAAGCGATACTCCCGCCTCAGCCTCTCAGAGTGCTAAGATTACAGGCGTGAGCCACTGCACCCGGTCCAGGACCACAAATACTTTAAATAAGAGGGAGAGGTGTGAAAGGTTGTATTATAGAAATTAAAAGATGAAAAGCAAAGACAATTCTTTCAAGTAGCAATAAGACCTGGAAATAATGCCACTAAAGCAACTTATAAAGTAGCTTATATACTTGGGAAAAAAGGGAATCCATTCAGCCACATAGAAGCTTGAAGTTCTTACTCAAGGGGGGAGAGGGCATGGGCAATATAAGTAACCTTAACACTTGTACCCCCATAATACACTAAAATAAAAAAAAATAAAAAGAAATAAAAAATAAAAGAAACTTTAGAAGTTGCAGGATGCTTAGACCCTGATAACGTTTCAAAGTACAAATAACTGCCTCTTTCCAGGAGAACTATAACTGATCAGCAACATGAATTAGCCTTCAACTTAACAGAACAACTTCATGCAATACATCAAAAGGAAAATATACATTATTCATTTGCTTTGGATGAATCAACTGATACTACTGACTTAGCACAGGTTTTATACTTCATTTGGGTCATAACAGAAGATTTTCCTTGCTACAGTTACTGGCTTTGGGCACTCTTGCGAACAGAACATGGGGAATAAGTATTAACATCTTCAACAACTTTCAAGATAAATGTTGTGAAGTTGGACTGAACTTGATAAATTTAGTGAGTGTATGTAGGCAGTGCACCTACCGTGACAGAAAAACATGAAAGGTTTATTGCACAGATTTAAAAAAGTATTAACAGATCCTAGCAGGGCGAGGTGGCTCACGCCTGTAATCCTAGCACTCTGGGAGGCTGAGGCAGGCGGATTGCTCGAGGTCAGGAGTTCCAAACCAGCCTGAGCAAGAGCAAGACCCCGTCTCTACTATAAATAGAAAGAAATTAATTGGCCAACTAATATATATATATATATAAAATTAGCCGGGCATGGTGGCACATGCCTGTAGTCCCAGCTACTCGGGAGGCTGAGGCAGAAGGATTGCTTGAGCCCAAGAGTTTGAGGTTGCTGTGAGCTAGGCTGACGCCACGGCACTCACTCTAGCCTGGGCAACAAGCGAGACTCTGTCTCAAAAAAATAAAAATAAAAATAAAAAAAAGTATTAACAGATCCAGATGCTCTCATTTCATTGTATCTTGCATCAGCAAAATCTCTGTGCTAAAGCTACTATTTAAAGTGACATTGGGTAACAAGTTACAAGTATTGTTAACTATATTCATGCAAATGTAACACAGCATCGTCAGTTTTGTAACATGCTAAAGTTGAACCATGAGGTATTCAGTATGGATTTGCTATATCATTCTAAAGTGCATTGGCTATCACAGGGACAGGTGTTAGCTGGCATTTTATCTCTGAGAGAACAGATAGTTAAGCTTTATGAAGAACAGAATCAGCAATGTGAATTATTGAAAGAAGAAGAAGATTTCTACAGGAATGCAGCACTTCTGTGCGATACCATGTCAAATCAAAACGACATGAACATTTCTTTGCAAGGTAAAACAATCCATATATGGTATGTGGCAAAAAATCCAAAAGCTATCTTTTTTCAAAACACTTCTTCAAAAGGAAATTTCGGATGAACATTTTCCCCAGTTAGCAAAGGTCACTGATGAGCAAGATGATATATGTGAAACATCTGAAGAATATACAGCTGTTATAGACCTATTAATTGGAAAATACAATGAAAGGTTCACTGACTTTGAGAATCATGACATCACATTCAAAGGAGCATTTCAGCCTCACCTAGTTGATATCACCAAGGCACCTAAAGAACCACAGATAAAATTGATTGAGCTCTCAGTAGATGACATTTTAAAGTCATTGTTTGATGCTAAGAAAGATCCAGTTGAAATATGGAAAAATGCAGTAGAATAAGTTGCCTTCAACAACACACCCGAAAAATATTTTCTTGCTTTTCAACCACTTATTACTACGAATCTATTAATACATTCTCCTACCTAACCCAAATCAAGACACCCCTAAAAGTCACAAATGACTGATACCCATCTAGAGGATCAACTGAAACTGTGGACATCCATGCTGCAACCAAATATTCAAATGCTTTCCAACAAAAAGCAAATACAACAAATTCATTAAAAGGTTAGCTAACTTTAAAATAAAGAAACAGTTTTGTTTTTGAAATTATTAAGTACATAGTAGTTAGTTTTTTTACAGAATAATGTACATTTTGAAGTATATCTAATTGAAGTTTCTTGAATGTGGCCTTATTTGATTACATGAAAAGATAATGCAGCCTGCCAACACAAAAAGGTTCCCCACCCTGTTCTATACAATGGAAACTCTTCAGCTATTAAAAATATTTTAGGTAAGGCAAGATTTTCATGATCTACTGTTAAATGAAAAAAAAGTTAAGTAGTACTATTAGTAAAATTGCATTTTTAATTAATGTGTAGAAGAGGGAACACATATTAAAATGTTAATAGTTATCTCTAGGCAGTAGGACTTTAGGGTATTTTATTTTCATTTTTTGTGCTTTCTCATATTTTACTGAACTGGGGAAATGATCATATACTATTTTTATGATAGGAAAGAAAGTAAAGTTTTTATATTTCAACTTTGTAACACAGACACTAGGTAAAATAATTACTATTGGTAAGAGAGGAATCTCCTCATTATTGTTTGAAAGAATGGAAAAATTAGACTCTTTTACTATCATGAGGCAATGAGTTGTCCTTAAATTTTTAGCATGTTTAACTGAAAATATATACCCCTCAATCTTCCAATAAGAATTTATAATCAAGTGTTTTCTAATACATTTGGATTTTATGTTTATGATACCAAACCCAGTCTCAAAACAATGGCTAATGAGCTATAATTCTTTAAAAAGTATTGTATCACTTCAGTCACATCTTTCTTCATTGTGTAGCTGAATCATCTGAATAAACTTAATACATTGTAAAGAAAAATAGTTTTTCTATTTTTCTAATATAAGCAACAGGCATATTCTAGCTGTCTACTCTGTATACAATCTAAAACAATGACATTGATATACTCAATTCTCAGTAGGTCACCCACTACTAAATTTCAAATCACATCTAAGTCAGATATATACATTTCCACTTTAATACTATTATCTACTACAATGAAAATTTGAACAATCTGCTTCCTACCGGCTTGCAGTTGTTGAAAAATCTTCACATCAGCAAACATTAAAAGTGAAAAGATAGGACTAATGGCATGCTTAACTCTGGCTGCCCTTGGTTTGTGTCTTGATTACTTTGGAAATGCCTTATTTTCTCATTTCAGCAGGATAGCTTTTTATCAGTACATTATTTCTCTAAACCCCAGGTAAAGATTGGTTAACCATATTCTATGCAACATTCTTTACTCTGGAAAATCATATTCTTTCCAACTTTGAATGTTTTTTTTTATCATTCTATATTCAAGCTTGGCAGTAGTAATATTCCTCTACTACCCTCAACTGATAATAAATGACTAGATGTTTCAACCTCAAAAAAGTATGGAATGCATAAATAATAACAGCAATCATTAAGTATTTAATAAAATCCAGTATCTAGTGTCTTCTGAAATGAAGAATTTTAATTAAATTTCTCTTAAAAGACAGCATGAGGCTGGGTGCGGTGGCTCACTCCTGTAATCCTAGCACTATGGGAGGCCAAGGCGGGCAGATAGCTCAAGGTCAGGAGTTTGAGACCAACCTAAGCAAGAGCGAGACCCCGTCTCTACTATAAACATAGAAAGAAATTAGCTGGACAACTAAAAATATATATATATAAAAAAATTAGCCAGACATGGTGGCGCATGCCTACAGTCCCAGCTACTCAGGAGGCTGAGGCAGGAGGATTGCCTAAGCCCAGGAGTTTGAGGTTGCTGTGAGCTAGGCTGAGGCCATGGCACTCTAGCCCAGGCAACAGAGTAAGACTCTGTCTCAAAAAAAAGGACAATCTAGGAAAATATTTATATGTCTGCTCTAAAGAAATATAGTGTATATAATTAAGTAGTTTCACCTATGGTCTCTAAAACTATCAGAGAAAGATATGAAAAGTAGTTTCAATGTGCTACTTCAATTTATAAATTCTAAGGAAAGCATAATATGCCCCTGAAACAAAATGCTTTTACCTTAACAATAGTCACCTTGCTTAACATCAGCACTCACCTTGTGTCAAATCCTCGAACAATCGCGCCCATCGACTTTGCTGCACCTGCAGAAGCAAGCCCGGCAACACCACCACCAACGATCAGAATCTAGAAAAGATAGAACAATTTATGTTTTAAATAAAGTTCATTATCAACTAACTATGAAAAATAATAATTATAGATGCCTGGTACACAGTTAGCATACAATAATTGGTAGTACGGATGGTGGTGGTGGTGACCAGCCCTCAATAAATCTATCGAATGGACAGACTATTGTTTAGCTGAACCACCAGTGTTTTTAAAATTTTTTATCAAAAGAACAACTGCTGGCAAAGGCCAACAATCTTCACTAAAAACAGTCTAACAAACAGCATTCCCACATAAAAGCTACCTAAGCATGATCAGTATTACATATGTTAAAGATTAACAGGTTCTTTCCCATAGTTCCCTCTATTAAAATTCCCCAGGTGGCATTCTAACTCTCCCCTCTCAAATTCTAAGGTTTATTTCTATGTTTACAAAATACCAAAACACATTTCAAAGATGGGTATAACTTTGGTGAACATCTATCCCAACCCCTATCTTAAGCTCAAATGTTTCTGAAAGGAACAGCTGGTGACCAACTACACAATTCTGAACCTTTTTGAGTGAACTGCACCTGAAGTCCCAAGCAGTGTAACTAACCTCCCTAACCATAGAAGGATCAGTATCAAGAGAACCAAAGAATTCTTCAGAAACAAGAGTTTCCTCGGCCTTCTAAGAAACAAAGTTTAAAAACAATGTTGTCTCCAGTCTACAATGAGCCTTCAAGCAGAGAAAAGTCCTGTTATATATCCCATAAACAGTCAGTCGAAGGCAACTCCTTGTTTCTGTAGAAAAAAATGCCACCCACAGAAAATGAAGCTTATAAATTCCCACCCACCCATCATGCCCACAGCTCCTTCCGCCTTTTTACAAAGACGGCTAGTCAAACTGGGCTCTAGCGCGCCCTAAGCATTGCTCAGAGATCATGTGAATTGATCTTGATGATAATGGTTTGTTTGGATGAGGGAGAAAGTCTACAGGAAAGGGGACCAAAAGGGACCAGAGAGAACAAGCAGGCACTAAGGCACCAACCCTGTTCTACACAGAAGCTCCACCACTGCTTTAAAAAATGAAATAAAAGTCAAAATAAGTTTTTTAAAAAGCCCAAAAGACTTGGCCAAGTTATCCTGAATCAAGAAAAAAACAAAAGATCCCATAATTTAAAAGATGGAATTGTACAAGGGTAAAGCCATGCAGATCCTACAACAGAAATTTACGTTCTCTGCAGCATGGGAAGAAGAAAAAGACACAGAGACTAAGAGCTGGAGAACTTAGTTTGAAGTCCTGACTGTTACTAACTAGTTCTAAACAATGGACTCAAACTGAAGCATTTAACTACTAACTGGCATATATTCAAGAAACGGTATGGGAGAAGGCAAGAGAAAGAAAGTACCTTTTGGGATGTTCCTAATGTTCATGCACATAACCTCTTCCTCCTCTGGCCTTCTCCATCTCAGTAAAGGGCACTAATTACGCACAATTGTTCAAGCCAAAATGAGAAGGTCATCTTGAGTCCTTCCTTTGCCCACATTCCCACTTCTAATCTATCTACAAGTACCACTGGTTTTAACCCAAAAAAAATCTCCCAATCTGTCCCCTCCTCTATATCTCTGTGGCCACCACCTTCCCAGGTGCAACCAATACCTCACAGATCTTGCTTCCACTCTTCCTGCTACTATGGCTTCCCCCATAGAACAGCCTGGTGATTTTTTTAAATCCCTAAATCTGACATTTCCCTTACCTGCAGGAGAATCCAAACTCTATAACATGACCCAGAAGAGAGACCCCAAGTGATCAAGCCCAGACCTTCCTTACATTATCTCAGATCACTCTCTATGTTCACCAGAAAATCACTCTTCTTGTTCACCACACTACAAGACCACTGGCCTTCCTCAGTTTTCTAGAACCTAAATACTAGAATCCTAAATGCTTAGAATCCTAACCCCTGGTTTCTGTCTTCCCATCCTTCAGATCTCACCTCAAATGTCAGAGGAGCCTTCCCCATTACCCTAACTAGAGTAGCTTGTTCCCATTACTCACTATAATACCTTCCAGTTCATTCTTTAATATCTAAAATTGTCTCTCATATTTATTTGATTTTTTGTCTCCTCACTGCAACTCCCACTAGGGTGTAAGTTTTGTGTAGCAGGTATTTTATGTGTCTTGTTCACAGCATATTCCTAGTTCAATGCCTGACATATCATAAGCCTTCAATGGATTGATTTTAGTTCATTCTAGACAAGTAAGAATGCTTCATGTTTAAAAGAAATATAAATAAAATACTGTATTCTGCAATCTACCTTGATCAGCTCAACTAGTGTCTTCCATTTCAAAAACTATTTCTGACATTTAACTAAAGTCCTTTAAGCTACAATTTAAATTTTCAGTAAAGACAGTCACTTTTCCATCTTTTAAAGGCTGATCAATTCCCCTTTCTTTAAGGCTCTTGTCTTTTGCTTCACTTTTTAATCCCTTATATTCACAGCTCTCCTCTCAACTTCCCCATACATGTAGAAAGATTCTAACCAAAACTGAGTAGTGGACTTGTGCCTGAAAGCATTTAGCCAGTTTAAGAACAGCATCCAACTTCTGACCACCATGAGTGCCAGACATTTTCTTATGATCCCGAGAAAGAAGTCAAAATTTAATCACTTTCCATATCACATCTTTGTTGTTTGCTCATACTTTCTTGCTAAGTATTCTGGCCTCCATTTAAGCCACTCACATTTTCCACCTGGTCTGTCTTTCAAAGCAACATATACCTAGATTTCTCAAAGCTGCTATTAGCCTTTTTTTTTCCAGTTTTTCCAGGATGTTTATTTTACGTGAGAACTCTGGGTTTATATATGAAGTACTTAAAAGTAGGAAGCACGGGGTAAACCTGTACCCTAAAGGTAAGAAGATGACAAAATTTAAAGTCCAGTTTCCCATTCCTATGGTTTGGATTCCTATGGTTTGTCCCTGCCAAAACTCATGTTGACATTTGATCCTCCATGCGGCAGTACTGGGAGGTGGGGCCTAGTGGGAGGTGTTTGGGTCAAGGGGTGGGTCCCTCATGAATAGATTAATGCCCTCTTTGGTGGGGAGGGGAGGGTGAGTGAGTTCTTGCTCTGGGGGAATGGGTTAGTTCTTATGACAGTGGGTTGTTAAAAAGAATCTGGCTTCCTGGGTTTCTCTCTGTTGCTTTCTCTTTCGATTACATGACCTCTTTGCATATCACTGCTCCCCTGCTGCTGTCCACCATGAATTGAAGCAGCCAGGGGTCTTCACCAGATGCAGATGCCCAATCTTGAACTTCCCAGCCACCAAAATCATGAGCCAAATAAAACTCTTTTATTTATAAAGGGCCCAGCCTCGGGTTATAGCAACACAAAACAGACTAAGACACCAAGACTCAAGGTTTATATTGTTACTTAGTATATTTAGTACTGAAGGGTTACAACATACCTCCTATTCTTTCACCCAGCCATCTCTACCTCTCATCATTAACCACTCCTCCCTGCTCTCAGTCTGGATTAAAGAACCGGTACCCTTTGCCTCTGCCAAATACCCTGATTACACCACCTCTCATTTTCTGTATTCTTGACCCAAAAACTGACAAAAAGTGAGGAAACCAAAAAAGTCTTCTCTACGAGCCAAAATTTCACAATAATTGGGAAACCCAGAATTTCCTAAATTACATCTTAAAGTTTTGTTTCTTTTTTAACAGGCCACAAAGAACAAGTTATTCAAAATCCCTTTAAGACTTCAAGTTAGTAAATCAAAAATCGGGAAAAAAAAAAAGACTAAAACTTCCAGAATGTCAAAATTCATTTTTTTCGAGCAATCTTAAATGTTCAGCTTTGAGACTCCACCAAGTATTTGTACAATACCACAAATTCATCAGTGTGAAGTTAACACATAAAAAAAACTTTAAAGTAACTATATTTTAAGACTGTCCACACCTTTGGCTTTAATTCATCCATATTATGAAGAAACATTAAAAGATGTACCTACCTTAGCTGGAGGAACTTTTCCAGCAGCTGTGATCTGACCAGTAAAGAACCGTCCAAAATGATTTGCTGCTAGGACAACAGCCTTATAACTTTTAAAACAAACAAACAAATAAATAATTCCCTGAAATGAAAGGTCTTAGGCTCATATATCATAAGTCATCAATAAAGCTTTGTAAAAGAATAATAGCTAACATTTATATAGTACTTAGTATGTGCCAAGAACAGTTCTAAGTGTTGTATATATACTTACTCCTTTAACCTTCACAACAAACTTATGGATAGGTGTAATTATCACCTTTATTTCTCACCATTTATAGGTGAGAAATTGAGACAGAGAGATTAAGAAATCTGCCCAAGGTCACTCAGCTTAATAAATAGGACAGCCAGAAGTCTGACCCAGGCAGGCTGCCTATGGAGGCACACACACTTATCCATGACGATACCCAGACTCTGCGTAACAAATACTGCAGATCAGTTGAGATATGAAAAGTAATGAAGGAAAGAAAAGAAAATGTTAACAGTGGCTTTCTTCAGGTGCTGAGACTTCACACTTTCTTTTACTTAACTCTGTTATCCAAATGTTCTTTGATGACTATGTAGTGCTTATATAATAGGGGGAAATTTTTTCAAATAAAAAAAATTACATTAGCTATACTAATCTTACTTAAAGCTTACTTATATAAAAGATTCCAATCTCGGAGAACAAAAAACACTTCCCTTGATCTAATGGTTGAAATCACAGGATTTTTAAAACAGACTGACTTCAGCTCATGTTCTAATTCTATGTCTGATGAGCTTTGTGACCTTGGGCAAATTTCTTTAATTCTCTAAACCTTGGTTTCTTCATCTATAAAGTGAAGACAAAAAAGCACCTGTCTCTTAGAGTTGTTCTGAAAACTAAATGAGATAATGCAGCTGAAGGGCTTAGCATAAAGCCTATCACACAGAAAATGCTTAATAAATCTTAAATGTTTTAGCCAAAGAAACTATGCAATAAAAGCTAATAATATGCACAATCTTTTCTTTAATAGGATACTTTTGACATACTACACTAGTTTCCTTCCCCTTGTACATTTTATATTTAAAAGGTACTTTTGTACTCTCACTAATACACACTCTGCCTCAATATTATAATGCAACTATTAAAACCTACCCATGAGCTGGCAACAAACCTCTCCCTGATGAGGTTTTTATATAATAATACTTGATATAACAATTGATGCAAAAACATAACAGTCACTACTTTTAGTTTAAGTTAATCATACTGGAGCAGGAAACAATAATTTAGAGATTACATAATCTGTTAGTTTTACTTCTGACTTGAAGCGATAGAAATTTTCAATGGGAAAACATGACGAAGATTCAAAGGCCACTGTAAGAAATTAATTTCATAATTCATGTTTTAAAAGATTCAGTTGCTATTTACAAAAAAATTACAAATACAAGACTGATTACACAAGAAATGTATAAGAAAACGTTGCTATCGGGAAAAAGTGATAAATTGGGCATTTCCTTGATGACAGCAAAAAAGCTCAGAGTGCACAGTAATGAACTGGAAGCAGCACACCGTCACTGTAATATGGCTGTACGTATGAATTCAATAATGGTTTATCACATACTATGTGAGTATGTATACTAGATGATTCATTTCACACTATGCTCTTTGCATATGTCAACTCAGGACATAAAAGAGTGCCTCTTCAAATTGTATCCCATATAAACTTCAGACAAATCTGAGGCGATAATGGATAGGATAGAGAATAGGAGTGTTTGGGGACATTCCTCCTGTGCTCAAGCAACCAAGGCCCCCCAGCATAAGAGCTGGATTTATTTATACTGCTTCATAGTATTTCATCTGCTCAAAAGATTTTGTAGCTAAAACCACTGATCTAGAGTTGCTGGTTTTGATATTATTTCACATATGTGCATTTCACATGACAGAATCAACAGCACCCTTAAAACTTTACATTATACATTTTCTACATAAAATTTAAATAGAAAATTGCACATTTCTACGTTGCATAACTCTTTTATAACCTAAATCAATACACCAAAAAATTATTTTCTCCCTTGGTATATTACACTATAAAATACATCTTCTAACAAACCATTTGCCACATCAAGAACAACAAAATGTGTTTTTAACTTGTCATTTTTGTTTATTGCATCTCATTTACATCAAAAATGAATAGCTAAAACACAAAGTATTGTATTAATAGAATCTATGACATATTTGATATGCTAAATCAAAACCAAAGAAAACTTCAGCTCATGTGTCAGCCATAAAAGGCTTTAGTCATGTTAGTCTTTTTTTATGCGTTTTTTTAAAAATATTTTCTTTGTTGATGCCTCAATTTTTTTTTTTTTTTGAGACAGAGTCTCACTTTGTTGCCCAGGCTAGAGTGAGTGCATGGCATCAGCCTAGCTCACAGCAATCTCAAGCTCCTGGGCTCAAGCAATCCTCCTGCCTCAGCCTCCCGAGTAGCTGGGACTACAGGCATGTGCCACCATGCCCGGCTAATTTTTTGTATAAATATTTTTAGTTGGTCAATTAATTTCTTTGTATTTTTAGTAGAGACAGAGTCTCACTCAGGCTGGTTTCGAACTCCTGACCTCAAGCAATCCACCCGCCTCAGCCTCCCAGAGTGCTAGGATTACAGGCGTGAGCCACCACACCCGGCCTGATGCCTCATTAATATTAGCAAATTGTCAACTACTAATAGCTTTCATGCTTAAAATCCAATTTAATTAGTTTCTTAGAAAAGAAGAATTCATAAGCATTACCCATTTCCTCTAAGGCACAGTCAGCAATTCAGTGCATATAGTTATTCCTACCCCTCATGCATGGCAGACATAGCCACATTCTTCCTAACAGAATGGACCATAGAATCAATCCTTCTCAACATAGCACTCCAGTACAACAGGCTGACTATAGTCAAGCATCAGTCATTATATATTTTTAAATAACTAAAAGAGTTGAATTGGAATATTCCCAGTACAAGGACATGAGAAATGCTCGATGTGCTAGATACCCCAATTACCCTGATTTGATTATTACACATTGTATGCCTCTATCAAAACATCACACGTCGGCCAGGCGCGGTGGCTCACGCCTGTAATCCTAGCACTCTGGGAGGCCGAGGCGGGCGGATTGCTCAAGGTCAGGAGATCAAAACCAGCCTGAGCGAGACCCCGTCTCTACCATAAAAATAGAAAGAAATTAATTGGCCAACTAATATATATAATATAAAAATCAGCCGGGCATGGTGGCTCGTGCCTGTAGTCCCAGCTACTCGGGAGGCTGAGGCAGCAGGATTGCTTGAGCCCAGGAGTTTGAGGTTGCTGTGAGCTAGGCTGACGCCACGGCACTCACTCTAGCCTGGACAACAAAGCGAGACTCTGTCTCAAAAAAAAAAAAACATCACACGTACCCCATAAATATATACAACTATTATGTACCCATAATACTTAAAAATAAAATTTTTTTAATGTGAGAAAGAAAAAAGCAGCACTCCAGGCATCAATAAGGAATGTATTAGTGCTGGCAGGCAAATGAAGCTTATTACCACCTTGGCCTTAAAGGTAAGATGACATAGTTAGCCCTCAGTTATCATTATGGGTTTTGATACCAGAAGAAACTTCCTCTACTACACATGTTTCTGATTCATTAAATGTTTTATGAATTTACCTAAGCAAAAACCAAATTAAGATGGTAAATTTGCTAATATGTATATATTAGATTTAACATATGAGAATGCCAATATTCAACCATTTTTGACCTACGAAAACAGAAATTTCAACCTAATATATAAATGTACATACACACACATGAAATACAGCACATTCCTCAAACAATCTGACAGGTATTTCCTTTTGTGGATGGAAATACTTCTCTTCTACCCATGAAGATTAAAAAGGAATATAAATAGAGTTCATTTCCTATCTGATTACTGTGGAATAAAATGGATCTTAAAAATAATTTAAGTGCATTCTCAAAAGGGCTGCAATCTCTAACAATTATTATGAGCAAAATCACTGTAAGAGAGAGAAGTGCTATAGTGTGAATGTTTCTGTAGCACCATTGTACTTTTGTTCAGTTGAAATGGAAAAGATTCAACCTACCCAGCAATGTTGGCCATGGAGCTTAGGGCATCATATCCCTGAGCAATTGTGACTCTTGGAACCTGGTCCATTGCCAGAACTGTAGTTTTTCTTTTGGAAAGTTTATTTAGCAAGTCTGGATTTTGTGCTGGGTAAATAAAACTAATCAGTGTTCCCGATGTCTTTAAAAGGTCAGCTTCATGAGCACCTAATGTTGGATTAACCATGGGGGCTCGCACCTGAGAAAAAAGTCACAGATTAAAAATATAAATACCTTAATCATGTTTTTTAAGCAAACAGGACAATCTAGAAAATTGCTATGACTGAAATAATACTCCAGATATAAATAGTCCATCAATAAATTCCTCACTAAATTCTTAAGCAAGGTAATGTACACAAAGATGTATACCATCTATCCTCTGCCTAATGACCTATGGACTGGTCTGAGTAAAGAGCATACACACCTGGAAAACACGATATTGAGATAGGTTTAACAATTAACCGTAAAGCAGTGAAAAAATATGGAGGTTCTACAATAAACCTTCCTCTCCCAAAACCTATTACTCTAGTAAAATTAAGATACATTAAAATAAACAGGAAGTGTTTGCTGTGTGTTCAAAGATTCAACTCTTGCTAATTTAGGTAAGTATATGCATTCGGAGTAGTGAGGCATTAAGAACATTGTAAACTAAAATCCCAATGATAGATTTATGTCATCTTAAAAGCCCAGATAGACAAACACAATTCAAACGAGTAGCCTTGCTGAATTGGGTTTAAACAAAAAGCTACAATATATTCTGCTAAGGTATCAAATTAGTCAATGAATTCACACTCCACCTGCTTGAAAGTCTCAAATGTCTACTTTTCAAGGCCGAATTTTAAAAATTCCATTTTAAAAGTATTTTTAAATGTTTTATATCCAACTTTAAAATCAATCTTTAATTAAAATACCTCATTTCCTTCGCTCCCAGTTTGTAGTAGTGCTTTTAGGCAAGTAAACAAAGAAAACACAGCCTCTGGGACTTATGTTTTAAATACAAACACAAACACTGGGTCAATAATTTCATCTCACAGCATTTCACCTCAATTTACCTATGAGACACCTTTCACTGTTATTCCCATTTCAGTTGTTGATCTGGTGATGTATATGACTCTAGGTTCTGGATTTTAATTAAGACTCTCTGACAAGGTCTATTTTTCCTCCATGAAAATCTATAACATAGATTTAGTAAAAATTAGAAGACAATTTTGAATTGATTCTACTGGTCCCTATCAAATGCTCAGCTGAGACTGTTGGCATCTGAGTAAGTTAAGCCAATAGTATGTTCCCCTAAAGGTGCTCCTCAGGATGTTAACAGGCTTGACTCAAAAGAAAAGCCCCAACGGCAAGTAGTTTATCAATGCTAATACCGTATAAAGTTATGTAAGTTTCTGTATTATGGGATTTCTCAGCACACCTTTAATGTGCTCATACACATTGTGAATCCCAAAAAGGAACACAGAGCACTTCCAAAATGTATATATACCCTTATATCCCTTTTTTCAGACATGTCCAAAGATTCTGATCCCTAGAACATATATTAGAATGAATTATACTTATTTTCTTATTTTCCCCAAGTTCTTTTATAATGCTACATATCAAGTTATATTGCCAAGTATCTATAAACATAAAACTTTAAAAATGTTTAGCTGAATTACAATTTATCTCTATACTATTTACTATTAAGTTTCTGCAGCAAAAAATTGGTTTGTATCTTCTGCAAAAAACATTTAAGATCACGTCAAGTTCAGTGGACTTTATATAAGGAAAAAAACTATGTGATTGAATCCTCTTAGAAATTAATAAAGAAAAAAGCTTATCTTTATTAAAAAGTGACATATTAATACTTGTTTGCCTTGATTGCAGGAGGTTTAGGATTTAATGTTCAACTCTAGTTGTTATCTATGCTAGACTCTAAATACAGTCTCTCCCCCTTTCTCTATAGGATTCTTTACTGCAGATTTTAATTCTAAAGTTCTACAGAAGCTATATTTCTATTACACACTACCTTAAGACCTTGTTTTAAAGTAGCTAAGGCTACATGCCACTCAGCCCAATGCCACTTTCTCCATAATAGTCATGCCCTCTCTAGAAATAGCACTCATGTCAGCGTAAATCACTGTGTCTTCAAGTATCAGAAGATCACCGTACATTCAGTCCCAAGCTGAGTTCCGCACCTTCTTTCCATTCTAGTAGCAGTTAAATACTCACCTGTGGGTATTCTGGGTATATATGGACCACGTAGCACAAATTTTCCCTAGCCAATTAAAAGGAAATTCCATATAACAAACATAAAATAAAGATCACTTTTTCTCTTCTCATAGTTAAACACAGATCACATTGCCTGATAAAAGTCTATCAGAGCATGGAAAATATTCACAACATGCAACCAATTTCTTTACGAAAAAGGCATCCTTTAAAAATAGGAAAAGCTCTAACACCAAAGAAAGTAAATTAATTTTTCTATGAAAAGACTTCAAAAGCTCAGCATGCCATAAATGAGAGGGGGAAAAGGAATAATTACTTTGACCACCAAATCAGAAGCCAGTGCTTCCTTCGCCCCTTGAATTTGGGCACCTGCTGCTCTATAGTGATCATCCGAGAACTTGGAAGCTTCGCCTGCACCCGATTCCACGACAACATTAAAACCCTGCTTGACTAAGGCCTGAACACCAGCAGGAGACAATGCCACTCGCTTCTCATTCTGGAAAATCTCCTTGGGGACTCCAACAGTCAATTGCTTGTATGGAATTCCTGCAGACAAAGGCCAAAAAAAATTTGGTAAAAAACAAACAAAAATCTACCCTATTTAATAACAGATTTCTGAAAACAGAAATGTGGAGTCTGTTCTTCAAAATATACCACACACAAAAGTTGCTGTTAAAAATAATGTTCCTCATTCATAACCATAATTCTTTGGCTTTTTTTGATAGATGATGAATTTTTATGCTTGCTCCCCTAAAAGTTCCAAATATTTTATTTAATCAATGGCTCTCTTTAAGGTACATAACAAGCTTAGTTCATTCTTAGGAAAAAAATGGGTTGAGAGCTCACTTAGCATGTAACTCTACTCATCAAACCTCTCAGGCTCTCTTGTCCTTAACTTTAACAAAGATAGAAGTAATTAGCTGTTTTGAAGAACAATCCTATTATAGATACACTAGTGGCCTGCCACACCCAAAGTCACCTCCCTGGCAACATGGTCACAGGCAACTTCTCATAGATTTGTCAGTGTCTAGTATCTTCAGACTCTACACACTTAGCCACTTAGACAATTTTGAGTAGAGAAGAGACATGATTTTATATTTCTAAAATATTATTCTGTGTTGTGTACAACAAACTGTAGGGGGCAAAGAAAGCACAGAGACCATTTAGGAGCCTGGTGTATCAATCCAGGTGACAGATGAAGGTGGCCTGGACCAAGATGATAAAAGTGGCAATGGTGAGAAGAGTACAGATTCTAGATACAAAGTAGAGCTGACCTATCCCTACTAGGAGGAGGACGTAGATTGACTCCAAGGTTTCTGATCTGATCAACTACAGTCAAGTTGCTATTTACTAAATTGGGAAGCTCTAACAATGATCAATTAATACACTTAACCCTAATTCCTGAGCATAGATGAGCTATATGTGGTACAATTCCCCAGTACTAAAGAGGAACAAAGAAGAGCTGCTGGGGGAAGTTGTTACTATGAGCAGTAGGCTCCCAGGTACAACTCAACTGATTTATATTTTTTCTTTTTCTATTATCTTTTCTTCTCTGTTAGCAATGGCAATTGAGAACTTCCACAGCACAAGGAAAACGTAAGACAGCACTTACATGATCCCCCTCACCACACTCCCAAGCACCAGGCCATAAAACTGTATGGCTCTTCCTTTCTTCTACGGTCAGGAGATCTATTAGCTCCCATGACTGGAATGTCTGATTTACAAACACCAAAGTGAGACTTTACCTGGTTTTACAGGGGCTTTACACCACAGTGCCTGGTGAGTATAAAACGTTCGTAGAAAATTCTTCTTCCCAGGTAGAACCTTGTAGGAACCAAAATTGCTAAGTAAAGGACAGGAACAGCCAGTCATCACTGCTTTTAGTAGGTTCGCCATGCTGATGTAAGCTCCCAGTGGTCCAAATCCCCAATTTCCTTGAAGGCAAATCACTAAGAGGAAAGAAATAAAATAGTTTATATGCTGAGAAAAAAAAAATACACTTTGTCTTTTGAAAATGAAAAACATTTTTTAAAAACACTATTATAAGGCCGGGCGCGGTGGCTCACGCCTGTAGTCCTAGCTCTCTGGGAGGCCGAGGCGGGCGGATTGCTCAAGTTCAGGAGTTCGAAACCAGCCTGAGCAAGAGTGAGACCCCGTCTCTACTATAAATGGAAAGAAATTAATTGGGCCAACTAAAAATATATACAAAAAATTAGCCAGGCATGGTGGTGCATGCCTGTAGTCCCAGCTACTCGGGAGGCTGAGGCAGGAGGATCGCTTGAGCCCAGGAGTTTGAGGTTGCTGTAAGCTAGGCTGATGCCACGGCACTCACTCTAGCCCAGGCAACAAATGGAGACTCTGTCTCAAGGGAAAAAAAAAAAAAAAAAAAAAAAGCACTAATATAAAGAGCTTGGAATATGACAGTTATACATGGGCATCTACAAAGAATTTATTTGCTAACTCCTTTACTTACAGAAGATGCTTCAAAGTTTGTTTCCAGTTCAGGTATTTAAAACTTGGAATCCATTTTCCCACTACAATCGGAATTAGAAACTCACTATTCATTTTCAAGCCTAGGTCATATAAGTCTATCTGGTCCTTAATGTAGCTGGAAAGTAAAAACACACACACACCACTATAGAGTCAAGTCATATCTTATATGAAAGGAATCTTCTAAGACAGCATGTCCAACAAAGATTGCGTATAATCAAAGTTACCTTTGCCTTTCCCTTAAACTATCTAAAATGCTATACAGTACAATGGTAACTTACAGTTAGCTACCAAGTTATACAGAAAACATGGCCATCCTATTTAGGGCAGCAGGATGCTCATCCTGGGAGACCCCTGAATGGAGGCTGCCTGAGTGAACACAAGATTCATGTTTGCCAAGTGCACCTCTCAAGAAAATTAAACATGCATGGGATGTGACTTCAAGAAAAAAAAGGAAAAAAATTCCATAGTAACTTTACCACATAGGCTTGTGCCTGTGAATGCGGTGTAACCATGAACTCTTTTGTCAGTGGTTCTCACAAATGGCCACTTTTGTCACCTCTAACGGGGCTGGGTGAAGTGTCACTGACCTATGCTGTTATTGAGGCTTCAGCAGCCACCTGTACTGCCTTCCTTGGCAGATCCCCAGGGATGCATAATAGGTACTCCAACTATCGCCACAACTCCCAATGGTCCTCCACCTTTCTCATCCTTTCTTCAAGAATGGGAAGAAGCAGAGAACTTAAAACTCTTATCAGTCAAATTCAGCTAACGCTACCACTATCCTGTTAGGTTCTGACCCATCGTGTGGACCCCCAACGGGGCCTAGAACCTTATTCCAGAAGACTCCATAAACATTCTTTGGGACTCCAGATAAACAGGGATTTAGCTCATTTTTAATTTCACAACTGCTGCCACAACTCCCTAAAGAAACTTCTTTAAAGTTGCAGAAAGCAACACCGGTAATGGAAATTCACAATCTAGGCAGTGCTTATTCATAAGATGCCCTTTTATTCAACAAACATGCATGGAGGGCAGAGTTTCAGAGGCACTGCTGTTAGAAGCTCTTACAGGATCAAACTGGAACGTGTCATACACTAGGAGATAACAAAAGTCAACAAGTACTAACACTACAAACCCTAGTAACATAAGTCCAGAGTTCTTCCAAGGATCAAAGAGAAAACTTATGTCCTCTCAGAGGGCTCAGAAAAGGCAGGGAAAGGCATTTGAGATAGAGAGAATAAAATGAAAAAAGCTAAGGAAGGAGAATGAAATGTCTTTGGGCATGCCATTAAAAACGTGTATAAATAATTATTTGCATTTGAGTTATACATTTCCAAAGTATTTCTACATATGTCATTTCATTTCAGTCCTAAAGTATTCCCAAGTCCAATAAATACTCTCCTCATTCATTCATAGATTATTCATGGCTTAGAATGAAGAGCAAATGAGTTTAAAATTCAGCCATTCAAAACATTCGCTGAATCTATGCCAAGAACTGAGGGAGATACAAAGATATATAGAAGATAATTCTCATATTGAGGGAGATTTTCCCTATCATTACTAAAGAACCTCCTCCTATCCCAACCTCCCCACTTATCCAAGTTTCTCTTCTAGGATCACCCTAGGTCTCCAACAATCAACATTTTCGCATGGCTGACAAAGATTTCCCAGACCTCATGAGCAAAAGAATGAAGCTAGCTTTAATAAAGCCCTGTATTGTCCAAATCTACCACTCGTTCACTGTTTGACCTGAACCTCCCTGAGCCTCAGTCAGCTCATCTATAAAAAGAGCATAGGAGAGCAGGTTTTGAGCTCTAGAAATTTTATGATTAGATGAGATTTTGCAATGCCTTACAGCTATAGTCCTATTTCATGGCCTAAAATCTGGAAAATTTGTCCTGCCTACTCAGAAAACGGTAATTTGATATTGAGCAAATCCTTGGCAGGGGTATCAGACATCAATAGGTCCAAGGCTCTCAGAGGACAATTTCTCTGGAGAATTCCACTTGATTCAAATTATGAACACACAGGGCAAAGACCAGGAGGTAGTTTAATGGCAAGAGCAGTCCACATCACTAAACCTAACTCAAATGCAAATGGCCCTGATAGATATTCAGAGAATATCTGAACCACCTTATCATTAGCCAGTACATGTTTATATCAAGATAGTATTCCATCTTAATCATCACTTTAACCCTCTCTGCTGTTTTATGATCCACGGGCTTTTGTGGCTTTGAAGCAAAAAAGAGGTAAACTTTACAACTCAAAAATTGAAAGAAAAAAAAAAAAGAACAATTTTTTGTAGTATGGTATTCATATGGCTGTTTAGTGTTAGTTATCTGGGTTACCATCACCCCTAATAGATATTAAATCCTTGAGGGCAAGCACCTGACCTGGA